>NC_090942.1:23013410-28013410 GCF_040807025.1 Struthio camelus
CAAGGTATTTGTCTTTCACTAGTTAAAACAGTGAGTCTTCATACATCTTTTGCTAGTCAGGTGTCCTTTGGAGGCAGACGTCACCTCTGACATATGATTGGCCAGTGAGCCTAAGCACCTCACCCCTCAGAAATGGTCTTGTCAATCATAATTTCTAATTTTATCAGAAATAGACTTGCACGGTTGTTATTTTTAAACAGTTAAGAAACCATGCCATATGGCAGTTAAATTAAACATGATTGTACTGTCCCTTGACAGAACTCTCTAACTAATCATGAGATTTCACCTTCCTTTTCCTATTAGCTTTATGGTAATTAGACACGATTTTGTTGCTGGTTCAGTATGCAGCATGTCAGTGCAACTAGTGATGCAAAACAGACTCATCTTTTAAATAAGAACAATTAGAGAGCAGATAACTACTCTACACTGTCCTTTCTTGCTATGCCTCAGTTTCAGGCAGAAGTGAACTTATTAACATATGCATTAATCTACCTCAGTGCACAAATGCTCCCTGTTTACTAAACTCAATGCAACAGTTACTGTAACACTGTCATCATCACATTAAAGACCTAAATAATTAAAAGCCATACTAACCCACTTTATAATCTTTCATCATACATACACAGATATCTATATCTCATCACCTTACGAACACACACACACACACACACACACGCTTTGTTTTATGTCAAATAAGTGAATTTGGACCTAGTACCTCTACGATTTACAATGTTTAATATTTAAGTAGTAGGCTTGTTCAGCCCACATCTGATTACATACACAAATCTTCTGCTTTCATATTGCATTCTTCTAGCTTAATTGCAGGCATCAGATTTTTTTGTGAAAAGAAATAGACTGAATAAAGAATTACTGACATTAAGTCTCACATATGTAGGGTGCAAATAAATTGTGTTCACTACACACAAGAGAAAGTATAAACAGGGTTGCCAGTCAGAGTGGCACTATGGGTGGTACTTTCAGCTCAGATATGAAGATGAGAGCTCTGGTAATCCCCAAAATATCAACCGAACTAAAATACTACTTCTTGCCCAGCACACGCTTTTCCTCCAGGCAGTCTAGGTCATATTCCAGTGATTCTGTGCATTAAAGTCCTACAGCAACCTCCTCACATCAGCCCTCCTATCAACATCCTTTCAGAACATACAAAACGGCGATTTTACTAGGACTTTAATAAAGCTTTTTGTTAAGTTTCTCTCTCCACACTGCAAATATGTCAGTGCATCTTTCTCAGTTGGAGACAACCACAAATGGCTACTAACATGTCAATAAAAGAGGAACCACATCAGAGTCTATTTAAAGTCAGCGAGAAAAAAAAATCCTGTGCTGATCTTTCAAGGACAGCCTGGGCATCTTGTATATTTGTTACACTGTATCCTGAAGAAAATGTGCAAAATGTGCAAAATTAGAATTTAAACTTATACTTTCCTTCCTAAACAGCTAAAAAGTGGGCTGTTTTAGCTTTCAGAAATACAGGGCACCCTGTGAGTCAAAGCCTGTTTGAAAAACTGGTGTAAATTAACGGCAGTGAACACAGTTAAGCCAAAGCAGAATTTGTAATAAGAGAGAACTGAACGTGGAGCTGGAGTTGGAGCTCAGAGGGTGGTGGAGCTTAGAGGGTGAATAACCTGGGCAGGGATGCTCATGTCATCCTACTTCAAGTGTCTTACACGGGTCTCCAGACCTGCCTGTGGAGGCACCTGGCCAATGCAGGGCATTTAGGCTCCTTAGGTGGAAACACACCCCTTTGAATATCAGTTGGGTTATGCATGTTCAGGAGACTTTGGCTCATACTCCGAGAGGCGCAGAGACAGGTTCACAGGGTGATCTGGAGACTGCAGAGCCCATCTTACAGAACTCCAGAGGAGCTCATCTTGATATACCAGTAAAATTATCTCCAAAACGACATTTGATATTCTGACAAGTCGAAACCACAAGAGAGAAAGATAACCTGAAGTTCCAGGATAATGTCAGTGCAAGAACTTAGCAAAAATCAATTATGAATGAATTTAGTTTGGAAATGGGAAAAAGGTCTCAATTATTATAATAATGGGAATCTTCAAGGGGCAAAGAGGGGCAGTCTTCAAAGAGGCAAAACTTTCCTGTCTGGAGGCTTGCTTTTGGTCAGACTATGTACAGCACTGTCCATTACCAGTGGACATACGCATTTCTATACATATCACAGTGGTCCAGAAAGAATGCACTAGCCTAAGGCTATAGATCTTAATTTTATAGAAGAAATGATTTTGTAATATATTAATCATGCTCTGCTCACCAACTGTGTATACTCCACATCATCTCCCAGTAGGCCCGTGTCATTCAATGTATATTTGGCTTTCTTCAGTACGGCATCCACTGGGCCTTTTTCTACCTGATGTTTGATAGCCTTGAACAATTTATAAAGAGGCTCCCCAGCATTGTCCTGTTTAAGCAGAATAAAAGGAAATAAAGCAGAAACAAAAAATATACTCAATGCAGCATGTTTACGTATTACTGACAAAAAAACACAGGCAACAGACTTCAGCTCTTACCTTGAGGTACTGATATAAACAAATAGACATCCAGTTCGACAACATCCTCTCAACAACAGTTTCAGATCTAAAAAACGCAATCCCAAGTATGTTAAGAATACTTAATGACAAAGTTTTAAAGAAAAACATTGCTTGAAATATAATATTGCTACATGCTTAACCGCATGCACTCTCCTAATGCAATGATTTCCCTATAGAGTCTTGAGAGCATGCACTTGCTTTAGGATAAGTGCTTTGTATTGCTCATCATTCCCGGGTACCTTCAGCTCATTACTGAAAAGCACACATCCTTTATGCAAAATCTGAAATTGTGACTGTGCTGTAAGAACAAGAGATAAAAAATGAACCCGGTTGTGCGGTTACTGGGGGAAAAAAACAACTGACTACAAAAGTACAACCATGTATGCAGAGCATGGCCTTTTAAAAATGTATTTGGGATAATAAGAGGGTTAAAAAACATTAGAGCAAGCTCTCACTGACTACACAATGAGAACTGATTAGATGCGCTCATTTCGAGATGACAGGTGGTAAAAATGCTAGATAATTTGGAATAAAATTAGATTTAAAAAATAAATCAAATATTCAGTATTATATTTTGAAGCTAGATGACTGGGTAATCTTGACACAGATTTGACACTATAGCATTTGGATATTCTGCTGCCAACAGTTTTGCCTTCCACAGCTATTCCTGTTGATCTTGTTTTCCTAATATACTTAGGCACAGGGTATTTCTGACTTCCACAGATATTATAATACCTTGCAAACGAAATACATTTACAGAAAAATAAAGAACTACAGAAAACACGACTGAATCATTCAAACCTTCTCAGCATCAGCTTTGGGTTTTTGGCCACAACATACTGCTCCATCAGTTCCAAGAACAGTGTCCTCATGATGTCAGTATAATATTCTAGCTTTCCATGTAAAGCAACGGTCAGTAAAGATGCAAAATAAACTTTAGCTCGAGCAGAGAACTCCCTTTGGCTTTCCAGCGTGTGAATAAACTGAAGGAGGAAGCAAACGTATATTTGAGTCAGAGAACAGGTTTGTAGAGTACCTCAAAACTTGTCTGCACTAAAGGGATGAGCAACATTATTTTAACATTGATCTACTATGCACAGCATGGAAAGCTTTTCAGAAGTTTGAACAAACTACTTACAAATAAATGTTGCCTATAATTTATTTAACTATACACTCACACAGTCTACTGGACTAACCCAAGGAACACATATATTTTACCTGAAGCACTATAAAAAGGATGTTTTAATTAAAAGAGAAAAAGGTGTTCTGTGCCAATTTTTTAAAAAGCAAAATCAACTCCCCTCTTCCCCGAGTTCCCAATTCTTTCACATCAAATTACGAAAGACACTAACCTAAGTAAGTACACCTGGGAATGCACTCTCTTCTGCCATAAGCTGTAATGATACCATTAACTAGCTCAGCACTGGAGCCTCATTTAAAAAAGCAAGTTAGAAGCCTAAATCTATATTTAGGTATCTGACAATCAGCTCACTTTTTGAGAGTGAGCAATTAGAATTCTTTTCAGAGCAGCTGAGTACTCATCAATCTTGATGAATAGGCCACTTGTTCCTGGTCTGAGGCGTCTATGCCTCTCTCTCTACGAGACAAAAATCCAGTTTATGACTTCCAGTAGGTAACTGCTGTGACCATGACACACAGCTGAACCAGAACTGAATCTGTCATTCCACTGATTAAATTTCTTAAGAGGCTAAGGACAAAGTAACTGGGTAACTGCAGTTTTTCTGCCAGATCAGGTAATGTCTGTTTCCCTACAGCCACCGTAACGCTGACTAACTCTGTACTGTATGATCCGGGTAATTCTACAGAAATACGATCATGCCTTCCCCCCAGGGAAGCTCTGGCAGTGATGCCACAGATCTGGCATCAGTCACTGTGGAACCAGAACCTTATTAAAAATCACTTGTTTTTAATAATTTTGCTTCAGCTGTGCAAATCTACTGGGTGGTCTGCATACACACGTATGCTTAGCTAAGAGACAAGGTGAATCTTATTCAATACTCACATTAATGAGAAATGATTTGCTATTGAGTAGATTGGAGAATTGGTTCAAAGCCTGCTCCACAGTCTGCCGCCTCGCCTCTGGAATATCAAGCTTCCCAGTAATCATCACGTCTTTCTCTCCGTCTTTGGAGGGCAAGAAGAAGACTCTGTCTGTGTACGTTTTGTAGTCTAGCACTGGAATTCCAGCTTCATTTATATCATTTGTCTGATCTTCCATCTCTATCATCAGATCTAGAACAGGCAACAGAGTTTAAGAGTTTTTTTTTTTTAATTGCAGCTTTTTTAGGCAACATGGTATCTTTGAGTGCCTTGTAAATGTAGGAGAAGTAACTGAACACTGAAAACTGTTCTTCACCCCATATTTTCCCTTGATATTTTTACCAATTATGCTGTTAGCTGTCACCACAGCTAATCCTGTGGTGACATCAGCATACCTGTTTTTAGCATACATTCTTTCCTTGTTGCTTATATACAATGCCTATAGGGCCTCAATGGACAATTGGGTGAAGTTCAAACATACAAACATAGAACGGTAGGAAAGAGCAAAAAAAAAAGACAGTGCATTATCATTTTCTGTTTTTTTTTTTTCCTCATGTACACTCTATTCCCTCTGATAGGGAATTATTTATTCTTTTTTAAATGATGCAGTAACCCAAGGCAAAAAAGTACAACGTAAAAAGCAGCTTAAAGTTTAAAGCACAATAATTTAATTGGAAGGGAGGGGACAGCAGGAAGGAAGAAGGTTAAACAGTTCACTGAAATTGATGAAAATACTTCTACGGGACCCAAAAGCTTTCAAGTTCTTGAAAGGGACAACAATTAGGGAACCACCTTTCGGAGCAGTTATTTTAGCTGAAGGCTTTCCAATTACTCAGTATTGCGGATTGACTAGAGCACCACGTTAATTAATATAATGACCTACTGTATCAGCAATTTTTATTGTTCGTGTCATTTATTCTTTTATCCCTGTATTTTAAAGCATTCAGGAAACCTAAAGGAGGAAGCATCTTGTGGTTTCCAGCTTTGTGGTATTTGTACTTCCTGCCTGATCTCCATTTCCTTTGCTATTATTAGTTCCATGTATTTTAGGTTTTAGGCTGTCTGCACTTCATGGTCTTGTCATTACAATCTTACAGTATAGATCCAGAATGTGTTTTGACTTTGGTGTTTCATTTTACTGTCAGCCAAGGAGGAAGCAGTTTAGGATCACTCCTTGTACGTGCATTCTGCTTTCTACAACCTTTGTGCTTGGTGGAGCAGATATACTAGGACACAGGGAGGAAACCTTCAATTCAACAAGCAGTGCGGCTACAGCAGGAGTTTGCAGCGACTCACTGGGATCAGCGAGAGAAAGGCACCTTCTCAGTTCAGACACGTGTGTGAAGCTGCATGGGGGAGGTTGTGAGAGGGCTGTTAACCTTGACTGACCCTCTCACATTTCAGAAAGCAGTTTGAAATGATGCTCACTCAGGAAGAGCTTTTGATTCAAAGATTTGCTGCTGGGTTCTGTCCAGAACCTGGAAGGAGTCAATTTTCCAGAGAAAGAAAGCTGATATAAGAAAAGAGCATTCTGTCCCAAATGGCTGAAATTCCAGGAAAATAAGACTTTGAGAGGCTTCCAGCATTGCAGAAATCTTGTGAAACCCTGAGCTCCAAAAATTGATTTCAAAGTCTAACCTCAAGTTGGTGTTTAATTCAGTCCTGCTTTTTAGCCACTGTCAGTATGAAATATTCTATTGCTTTTTAGAAATAAAACGTGTGCTTTTTCAATAGATTATTTCAACATGACGCAACAGCAAGTATGCTTCAGGTAATGAGGTGACATCTCACGGTAATCATTTAGGCCAGTTTTTGCAAACTCAGATGCCTAATTTAAGTAACACTGTAGAAATGCTGAGCCTTCACACCTCCCACTGTCTTCCCTGGGATGATGCCTCTATGTTCACCCAGAACAATTAGCTAGCTCCTCAAATGAAGCTTAAGGTTTTCCTGATAAATAGGGCAACATGCTATTTCTTTCCTGCAAGCTTGCCAAATTATCCCTTTGTATGCTGATTGCTGCAAATACATTTCGCGGCTCTGAAAAGAGTTTTTAATGTACTTGCCTGGCACAAACTGTCATTATGCTCAATACTAAGGGCACGGTTAGTTACTATAAAACTTCTTTCCTCTGTATCAATGGCCACTCGTATCAGTGGCTGTAAACAACCCCATTCTCAACTAGTTTCTATTTCTCATTTGCTGACTAACTCCCGTGCTTCCTTTAGACTAAAACTGTCCATTTCCTTTAACAACCTTCAACTCCCTATTTTATTTTATTTTATTTATGACTTTCATATATAACAGTCAGCAAAATATTTGCTCTATGTCGATGTCTGCAATCTAAAGCAGTTAGATCTACTAATTATTTCCAGAAGACAGCCTTAGTAAGATAGCACAGTTGCTCCAGCCCATCTCATGATTTCTCAAGAGGACCCACAGGAATGCCAACATCAGTCATACCCGTGAATTCCTTTTTGCACCGATCTCTGACGCTCTCCTCCAGTCCTTCTAGTTGTGACTTGATTTTTTCATATTCTCGTTCTGCTTGTTGGCTCTTGCGTCTTTATGAAACAGAGGTAAGATATAGAAAAGTTACAAACTGTAAAAGCAAATTGTTTGCAATAGCCCTAAATGCGAAGCAAAAGAAATCATTGGAGGACAATGTCTTGTTTTTGATTTCTTTTAAAACACTAGCTGCAGAGAGAAAATGGAGGAGGAGAACAACAGCAGTGGACCAAAGATTCACGTAGTGTAAATCAGCCTGGCACCACCAGGGGCCTACCGCTTTAGAGCACACACAGGCCAATGATTTAAAATCCGGTAAGTAATAGTTAGGAATGCTTGTGATCATATATTAAGTATAGAAACTTAAATTGTATATACTGAACAAAGATCACTTGCAACATGCTCCACCTTAGCTATGAGGCCTCAGGGGAGCGTACCTAGGACTGGACAGAGCAGGCTGAGGACATCCAAAAGAAGGCCACTGCTGTACAACACGCTTGAGCGTTACTTCAGCTATATTGATACGCACTATTAGACTGAAATCTATCCCGTGCTGAGGGCCAGTACGAGGCCTATGTATTACTAACCTCAATATTGGCCTAAGCAGGTCTTACATGAAGCACAGACACTGTTCTGGCCCTTTGTGAAGCAGGAATTTCACCGTTAATCATGAGATTTGTGTGTGGATAACACTTATCTCAGCTGGAACGATCAAAATGATCACTTAGCAAAATCCATCCAGCTAAATGCTTATAGAGATGTATGCAGAACTAGTCATCTCCTCCTTCACAAGAGGCACTTTAGATGCAATTTCAAGAAGGTATGCGTGCAACTTGGTCTGCGATTGTGCACTTGGAAAGCCCGGGACCAATTGTTTGGGCTTATGTATAAAAGACAGACTGCGCCGACTGACACCAAGGAATTTGGTGTATGAGAGAGGAATAAATTGGTGCTCATACATATTTCCAGTTGTAGCTGCTTTCCTTAACCGTACAGCACACAAAAATTATAAAGATCCTTTCTTTTTGTAGACTGAGGTAAAACAATTAGATATCACCTTCAAAGCTTTAGGATAGCAAAAGCTTCTAATTAAAGGAGCTTCTTACCTATAACAGAAAACAGAAATGATGATGATTCCTATCATAGGAATAAATACAAGTGGCAAAATAAGATTCAGTGGGATGTCGCTCACACGTGTATCATATTCCACCCTTCCTAGGATCCATTCTCGGAGGCCAAATTTCACCTGATCAGATAAGCACAGACATTTGTCTCAAAAAGCACAAACGGAGAGTGGTTCATTTCTCAATTGTGTTCCAATTTCTTACTAATCCTTGCAATCTAGTGAATTTCTAGCTCAAACTGCCAAACAAAGGAACCATTTCTGCATATTTTATACTGTATTTAAGTGACTAGCACTAGGTTTCAAAAAACAACGTTAATCTGTTTTACAGAGGTAAAAAAAACCCCAGCCTGTCTAGCTACAAATATACATTCCTATGTGACGAAGGCAGAAGGCAATCAGCAGCTTGGGGCTGCTTTTTATGTGCAACGTCTTCTAGACAGTAGGCAGAATCTGCAGAAAAGAAGAACTGTGCAAGGCGTTTTTCACAATATTCTAATGTCATTTAAAAAACCAATTATTTCAGTTAAGAACCTACTGTATCAGTGTCACTTAAACACAGATAGTGCATTATTTTGAAAAGGTAACATACAATGAATTCAGGAAGGTTATTGATAGTATCTCTCTTCTGCCGTTTCTTGGGTTGAGGCTGTACTTCTGGTGGCTCACAGTATAAGTCCTTCTCAGTCAGGGTTTTTATGTTGCACGGTTCATCACCCACAAAAGCCTGGGCCTCATCTATTGTCATGGCTTTGTTCAGATTACTGCCCTAGACAGAAAATACAAGGCTAAATCATCATCGCAGGAAGTCTTGGGAGACAAGTAGTCATAAGTTATATAAACTTCTGTTGGGATCATTCGGAGCAGAAAATGCAATTCGCATGGTGGTGTACAGAGGAGAGGAGAATTATGCAACTGCCCTTCCTTCTTATTTTCTTCTTAGTGTAAGAAAGGAAGGAAGGAAACCAACCCCAGTCCTCTGTCCTCCGTGGGGATCCCGGAGAGAGGTAGTTTCCAAATTCCAGGCTCAGCAGTACAGTGCATCATGATGAGACACAAAAGAAAGAGAAGGGGAGCGGGGAGGAAAGGGGCCCTGACAGTGCTCAGCACCTAGCAGTGGTAAGGGGCTCCAGTAAGCATTTTGGGTATGGCACCAAATAGCTACTTGTCGTAGGTTAAGGTTTTGAGAAAGACAGGAAACATTCTGCACAAGTTTTAACGACAAAATGGGCCAACGTCATCTCTTGACAAGTTTACCTTTGCATGAATAAGTTTGTTGACTTGTTTTTTGATGCCATCTGTGAAGTTTTCAAAGGTTGGGTCTGCAACATATGCAAAGGAGTGGCTCTCATTTTTTACAACCAAATGATAATGATCCATTAGAATAATAGTGGTAATATTATAGTTTTCTGGATCTTCCAGTATTGGTGGGGAAGAGAAAACCACTGTGGTTGCACTGAGATTTGTAACAAGTTTTCCATCAAACTATAAGAAACAAGACGAGAAGAACATGCACATTTTAGAGCTTGATTGGTTCCTGCACATAACTGTTGGTAAGTTTACACTGTAGAAATGAAAGCACTGTGAGTTATGTCCTCTCCATACAGCAAAAATAACAAAAACAGTATGAGATACCTTCTGAGAGGAAAACAAAACAACGATTTGCTGATGCGAAAAAAATACCGATTCATTGTGTTCTAGTACCTGCCCCTCTTAAAAAGCTTAGGCTACAGCTCCACTTCCGTCTGCCTCCAGATCCTCTGGCTCTGGACCACACTGGGCTGATATCATTAAATTGCTCTAAGATTAAGAGGTTAACACGGTAGCTTTAATCCAGACTGTTTTCTGTACCATTAAGCATCTCAGGTAAACTCTTTTCTTTTGACATTGTAAAATATCTTGCAGAAATTCAATATAAATACTAAGTATAATTTCTGAATAAAATTTACCAAGAGTCAATTAACAACTCAAGTTAACAACTCAGTTAATACTCTTCCCTGCCCCCTTCCCAAATAACATAAATCCTAGAAAGTCCTTCAGTCATTCAGTAATGCCAACTGCAGACAACAACACTAAGAGGAACCTTTAAAATTTCTTACATTATCACCTCTGTTCTTGATTTTGAGAAATCAAATGCAATTTGATATCTTCTCCTCCTCATTTCTGATATCATGATTAAGTAAATGTGAATAAAAGAAAAGATTTTAAAGTGTTTCCTAGACTTAACTAAGAATATGCACAATACATAATATGGACTTAAGCTATCACGTTTGGGAGATGTGAAGCACACATAAGGAGGGGTGGGAAGAAATCTTGATAAACACGGTCAAGAATGCTAAATAGACTTTGAGATTATCTTGAGGTTTAAGGTAAGCAGGATATAGAAGAATTATATTTTGCAGTTTATGGTATGCAAAATGTATGCAGTTTTCCTTCTTAAAATTATAGTTCTAACAGAGCCAAATCCAGCAGGCTTTGGCACACTCCAGAAGTTGATTCATACAAATATATATATAAAAAATAACACATTACTAATTCCATATAATAATAATTACTTTTCAAAAATTAGATCACATGAAAATCTTAAATTGAAGAGTTAGTATTAAAAATTCTCCATAATGGAAAATGTGTTCTTACTGGAAGATCACTTTAACTTCTCAGTCGTTGTATTACATTGTGATCTTCATTAGAAGAGTGAGAAATTCCGATCTTTTGGAAATGTCAGTTCTTCTTACCATGAGACACAAAAAGGGTTTGTTTTACTTTTTAAAACTCGTAATTGTGCGCATGTTGTAAGTGCAATATGCCTGAAGCATATTGCAAGAAATAAAAGAGAAAGATTTTGTTCTTTCTTTGAGGTGTGAGAAAATAAAAGGCTCTGACTGTGCAAAGCCAAGCACTCAGGACTGTCTGCATTTGGGTCCTGTCTCAGGCAATTCTCTAAACCTTGAAGACGGAGCAGAGAGAGAGTGAGAAAC
This sequence comes from Struthio camelus, assembly GCF_040807025.1. Classification (NCBI taxonomy): domain Eukaryota; kingdom Metazoa; phylum Chordata; class Aves; order Struthioniformes; family Struthionidae; genus Struthio; species Struthio camelus. The sequence continues at coordinate 23,024,651 of NC_090942.1, forward strand.
ATGAATTACACCACTTTCAAATTCTGAAATATATTCAGTTTACCATTCAAAGCTTAGTGTTTCCATCCTTATACATTTTTCAACAATTTTAAAGCAGAAAGTTGCAAGGTACCACTAAATGTAAGTAAAGATGGCGGGACTAGGCTTTTTTTATATAGCTAGAAACAGCCAGAAGTCTTTTTAACCTTATTCCACTCCAAGTCCAGTGAGGTCAAGCGGGCAAACTTAAATGCATTTTTTTGCAGACCGTATTTTATGTATCTACTGTGATGCCTTTGGGGAAAAAAAGAAAATTACCCTTTTGAGAGTTTGTTTCCCTGCTTCTGGACGCTCTGCATAAACCACCAGTGAGAATCTCTGGATGATGTCAAAGCCAGTTCCAGTTACCGTGATATTTCTCCCTCCACTGAAAGTTAAAATTAAAAAAGAAAACAAGTCATTGGTAAAATACGATACCGATAGACTACTTCATCCGGCACCACTACTAATTGTACTGAAAGTAGTTACGGAATGCCTATAGGATAATGAGATCTCCTACACAAAGAGCTTCTATTAAAGGTATCTGTAACCACAGCATTTAAACGGAGCAAGATGAACTTTAAACTAGTTTTTGGATAGCGGTCTAAAAAAACTACAAATCCCTTTCTCTGTCAATATTCGGGGCTTGTTATTGATGCCTTCTTCTATGTGCTTCACTTCATTTTTTTTGGAAATCTCTCCACCCACCACACACACAAACAAAGGTGAAAGCATTATTTTCTGCAAGTCTCTAGGGCTTCTCTGTTCACTTTCATTTGCAAATTACTATTTATAAGAGAGTGAATTCACATAAGAAAAAGTTGCCAGTGAAAGGTGAAGATACCTAAGCAACCTGGATTTACAGGGATAGCCATCCTTAGAAGAAACCATTAAAGTAAGGTCCAGTTTATGAAGAAGAAGAAGAAAAGTCTTTTAAATCCCCTGAGGTAAATCGCTATTGGTCTACCAAGGAAACCCCAGTCCCCACAAAAGAAATCAAACCAAAATGAGAAGCAATGAAACCAAATCCTTTTCTACATAAGTGACCACTCCATATTCAAAGAGGCTGGTACCAAATCCTCCAACAGAAGTCACAGCCGATTTTAATTTTAAAGCTCTGTTTTTAAGGTCATGATCTTACACTTCCTTTTACTGAAAGAGAAAGGAAGCATCTTGATCTGTTTTTCATATTCCAGAATATGAAAATGCCAACTGTTTCCTACTAGACAGACAGGTTGGAATATTAGGGAACAGCAGAGAGCAATGTGAGTAAAGGTCACAAGTTTGTCCTTGTATCAGTTGTGGAATTACTCTCAAAATCAGAGGCACACTAAGAGGGCATTTAAACAGGTGATTTGCCATTTTGCTACAAACGTTAACAGTGGCATATATTTCTTTGGTTTAACAATTAGTACTAGACGAGGTTTTTTCCAGAAGAAACAGTGTTTTGAGTGAACAGCTACTAGCTGGGACATGAAGTGAGCCACGGTGCAGGAGAGCCCATAGCTTTTAAAGGCCTTATTGAACCCTGATCTAAATTTCCTAAAAAGAGATTTTTTCTCATGGGAGGAAAAAATGGTAAGCCATGACTTACTTTCGCTATTTCCATCTTACCTACTAAAAGCTGAACAGGAGAACTATTAGAAACTTTTCTGACACTTTAATACTAATTTCAGAAGATGATCTCGCCTTTAGAGAGAATAAGAATTTGTAAGTAACACAAAGATCGTGTGATCTGACATCATACCTAAATCCTTCAAATCTTTTCCTTTAAGACATTTTCATTTATAAGAAGCTCATTACTTTTTCTGATTTCAAGATTTAGCTTTGAAGTAAGGGTAAACAGAATACTTTCAAACGCCAGCTGTGGTTTAGAAAGAGTTCAAAATCTATGTATCTAAAATTGTGCATAGATAGAGCACAACAGCTCTTATGTTAAACAGTTCTACATGGAAGAAAATCTATTACATATATTTTAACCCAATCAATCACAAATGAAGTTATGACAAACGTTTCATTACCTGCTGAAGCTATTCACTGGCAGGAACTTGGTGACAGTAGGATTCTCTCTGTATGAAAATTTCCCTGGAATGCTACTTGCTGCGTCCCCATAGCGGACTCTTACGTCAACATCTTCAACCTTGCTATTAGGTCCTGTAATGCAAACAATCTTGTCTCCAAACTCAGTGCTAAATCAGAGAAGAAAGAGAAGAGGAAACATCTTCAGTTACTAACATTATTATAATTTGTATTTATTACTGTAGGACCCCAGAACCAACAAGAATGGGCCCTATTTTGCCAGGTATTGAATAATTAGAAGAGGGGACAATAATTTCTCCAGATCACTTAGAATCTTACCAAAAAAGATATTGGATATGAAAAGCAATAGTGCACAAACACAGGGACAACAAGATTTCAGCACACTTCATGTTATTCTGTTTGGGGTGGGGTGGGGGTGGGGAATGGGAGCAATTAAGAAGAAGAAAAGCAAGAGAGAGGAACAAGTCAAGGGACACTACAAGACTAAAATTGGAACCACTGAGAAGATACTGTGGGAAATGGACAAGTTTGGAACATCCAGTCAAGCAGAGAAAGCTGAAACTGGAAAATTGTTTGAATATCTGAGTTCTCCCACTTTGGCTGTTTTTGCAGCTGCTTCTTCCAGCTGGAGCCCCCGAGTGAGTTTCTGTCTAAACCTTACGTGCAGAGCCACACTGCATGGGATGAGTCACTACAAGACATACAATAGATTTGTGTAATTCCAAAAGGCCAGCAAGTGCCAGCACTTGGCTGGTGCTTGGTTAGGATGCAACCCTATTGTTAAGTCCTCAGCATTTCATACGTACACGTTGCAAGGTTCACTGCCGACTAAAACATGAACATCCTGCTTGGAACCCGTTGCCAGGTTTGTACCAGTGATGGTAAGTGTGGTTCCACCTGCTTGTGGACCTCTTTCAGGGCTTATTCCAGAAGGATGAGGTTCCTGCAAAAAGGAAGCAGTCAAACTAATTAAGAAAATGAAACCAAATTTACACTCAATACGTATATGTTATATAATAAGAGTAGTATAATATTACCTGTAAAATAATAAAATTAAACTAATGTAACAAGCAGAAATCTTCCACCACACAGCAAATTCTTTCATTATCCATTGTGAGCGAAGGAAGAAGTGACAGATGATGTGAATGCATTCGTGTTTTTTCCAAACTGTACTTTACGAGGCTTTGTACAAATTTAAATTCCCTATTTGCAATATGGAGAGAGTCAGCTGCCATTAGGTTTGTAAGAGCTTCCTCTTGGACTTCCTGTTTTCACATCTATTTCATGATTTCCCTCTTCCCTATGGCTGAGTGTGCCTTAACCTTACCTCGCCCTTCGCATGCATTCTACATCAACTACAGGCAAGACAAAGCATGGTTTTCAAAACTGGTAGCAAAGAGAAAGGATATTAAGATCTCATTTATCTCATACGGTTCTCAGTCATGGAAAAAGGTTTACCCTCTTTCTCGAGCAGTGAGCTTGAAAAAAAAAATCAGAAAACATTAAATTTTTCTTATTCACCTAGAATCTTGGAGAAGATTTTTTAAAAACAATGGAAACAGGCAGACAGGCTTCAAATTATTATCAAATTCATTGTAAATTTAAATTTCTCACATAATGTCACTCCTTTTGTTCTCATCTCAATCTTTATTTCAGTGATCATATTTGCTATTCGTGGATATATGACAAATGTTATAAATTCACAGTGAGGGTGCTTTTCACGAAAAGTGCAATTTAATTACTTCATCACTAAGTAGTCCCTAGTTCCAGTTCAGAAAAGCATCACTCTTCAGGATAACACTGAAGCTCCCAAACCAAGAGGATGAACGAAGCCACCTAACTTACAAGAGACTCTTTCCTTGCACCAGCCCAATGCCAGTCCCCAGGGTTGGGAAGGGACGCAGCCGGCTCAGCGCCTCCCCACGCTGGCCAGGACGCTCACAGACATGCCGCAACCTTGAGTCAGGGTGATGCTGCTCTGTGTGCCTGTAGCAAGGCTGTTGTGCACGGGGAGCTGTCTCGGCACAGTAGGTACCCAGAGAAGATCCTGGGCCCACACGAGTGGCAGGGCTGTTGCTACAACGGACGCCGCGCTTGCTAAGGTGTACCAGATGAGAAGCTTAGGGAGGCTGTGAACAATAATACTTTTCTGGTGTATAATGATGCTTCTTGACCCATGTTCAAACGCAGGCGTTCCTTAAATGAGTCAAGAGAGCAACAAGACCCTGCTCGTGTGTACTTGCAAATAACGTCTCTCCTCCTCCTCCTCCTCTTGCCTAAGCTTGATGAAAAGAGTGGCTGATTATGAAGTCCTTGGTTGGTGCTATTCGGTATGAAGCATATACAAATCGAGCAAGAGTAAAGAAGCTGGAAGGCTCCCCCAGCCAGTCAGGGTTCACCAGATCGCCATCCCGCTGTACCGAGCCCATTCTAGATGCCACTAGAGTGAGGCCACTCTAGTGAGGAAAAGCCACACTCAGAAACGGAGAGCAAAAGGGCCAGGCACAGCTGGCTAGTTCAATATTACTGGGATGATTTTTAGAGAAGTTTTGTGGTGCTATTCTTTCTGAATAAGGTGAGCTATCCTTATTACGTATCAAAAAACTCCCCCCCACCATGTTATTTCGCTCATGCATAAACCGCCATCTCTCTAACTGCCATCTCTCTGTCAACTTACAGTAACAAAAACTAAGGCCCAGAGATGGCAGAGAGGGAGGTGAGGGAACAGTGCACCGCGTTTTGGTTCACAGTCCAGTGAGCCTCTTACAGGTTTTCAGCAAGAAGAAGGGATCAGTAAAAATGCATTCAGTCAACCTTGTGTTTACTTTACAAATATGTTTTACTGAAGCACAAATACTATCGAAACACAGAGAACTAGTACTTGCTGTGCTAGCTGTAGGCTTCCATGTCTGAACAACTTCTAGGACAAATGCATCACGGTTCAGCACACTTCACAAATCCACAATGACAACTGTAATTTGCTCAAAAGTCATAGAGCCTTAGGAATATGCTTTAACACTAATTGGGTGTCAATTGCTGTTCTTCCCTAAGAGAAATCTGTTTGTAAACCCTTCACTCCTCAAGATTTACTTTGCTTCAGCATATGACTGCTCACATACACTAATATTTGCTTTTTTTAAAATTTAATACATCACTTGAATTACAAGATTTTATGTAGAGAAATGAATCAAAGTCACTTTTAAAGCGTGGCTTAAGTCAAAAAAGGATCTTAGATTCAATATAACAAATTTGACTAAAACTTGCTTGCTGAAATCTATACAACCCCCTCTGTCAGTACTCTTTGGATTTAATTGCTTGCTGATATCAGCTAAATTGAAGTAAGTCATGCAAGTGTAAATAAAAAGTTTGTGGTGTTGTAGCTAATTGAGTTTAAAAATCACACTTGAAGTTTAAATTGACACAAATCTAGACATGCATATAAAGGCTCCTTTGTGCTTTTTTGGTAACACAATTTTGTTAAAAAGATTATAATCAAAATTACATATGAAATACAAGGTAAATTACTTATGAAAACGTATCAAATATTTTAACTGTAACCTTAACACATGGACAGAGGACAGTAACTGTACTTAGTTTTAGATCTTGATTATCATAAAACGTTAAGTATATTGGACCAGTGTATCCTCTAAACTAAAAACCACAGCAATCATTGCCTGCATAGCACATATGGGATAGTTTTCAGAAGAAAGCATCCCTCAAGAACCACTAAGGAATTAGTACAGACAAAATCTTTATCCCTGAACCTCAGGAAAACTATGTAAAACTTGTAGCCTTTTCCTTAATATTGCTCCCATTTAAAGCTAAGCCTTTGAGCACAGACTGGGGAAGGTGAGGAAGGAGATTTCTGACGCATCCCACAGCACAGTCCTCTGACACCACACAAAAAATACAAAGGAAGCTTGCTAAGAAACTTCTGCTAGGTCCTTGCGTTCCTTTCTTCTTCAACAGTGCGAAATAATTAGACTAATAAAGCTCAGTTGAGTTGTTTGATCAGGAAACTTGCAGCGTGTCAGTTGGCTATGTGCCTAATGGTAAACATTGAGCAAGCTACAAGCTTGAAACAAAGTTCTCCAATGCCATTCTCTGTGCAGGATCTTTCAGAGGTGGCCTACATTTATCTGTCTGTGAACAAGCATGTAATACCTAGGTAAATACACAGCTATCAGAAAGCAAAGTTATCTATAAATAGCATAACAACAACGGGTAAGTGAGGTAAGCATCTATTCAATTTTCCCCAGAATTTGTTGTTTTCTTAGCAAGACTCTGACTCTGCTGAAGGGTTACATACAGCTGCCAAGAGGAAAACACGCCATTCACACCTCAACCCCTCGTCCAAGACATGGCAACAGCATGGAGCCAGCCCTTCTTAAACTCACCTGGGGCAGAATTAAAAATGGAGGCCAAGAATTACTATGGCAGCTAATGTAGCTACTAGCTAACGAGGAGGTGGAATAGCCACGTTTAACCCTTACTTTCTCTTCAATCACTGATTTTGCAGCAGCTCCTCAAAGCTTCAAAATAGCCTAATTTGAAGTACTCATATTTAACTTATTTAAAGTAATTTTGCAAAAACCAAGAGTACTCCAGGGACCAAGTAATGTGGATGGCTCATAAAGATGATCTAATAAGGAGGAACTCAACCATCCTCTGCGTGCAGGAGAATTCTTCAGGACGATTGTTAAGACAAAGCATTGCATAATAACAGTTCCTTATCGTAATCTTATCAGGAAAATGATTTGATTAATTTTAACCAGCTATTTTCTGTTTCACATCATTTGTTTTTCCCTCCCTTCCTTTTGAACGATCTGCAGAACAAGCAAGTATTTTAAGTAAACTATCAATTAGTTTTTAAATTTTAATAACTAATTTAGAGCAAATCTAATGCACTCCAAGCATACTCTCCTAAAATGTTCATGGATGGCTCAAAGAGCAAAGGTACATCAGCCCACCTGGGGGTCTTCTCAGAGGACCAGTAAAGACCTTGCATCATCTAAATGCAAAACTGGAAAGCAATTTTCAGATATGATATTGGTTAGACAAGATTAGCAGGAGAAGACCTTTGGCTGAATGCCAATATAGTACGAAAATGTGCTTTCAGGGGTGGTGCAAGCATTCAGCAAAGATTACGTTACCTGAGAGAAGCCAGTCCCTTCCCACCCCTGACATCGCACCTAACAGCAGCACAGAGAGGCTCAGATGCTTCACAACCACTAGGTCTAGTCTTATCTTGTAAATCCTAGCAAAGCTGCAAACCCCCACAGCTCTATGCTCCTGAACGCAGTCACACAACTCTCAACTTTACACGAGATTCCTTCTACTTGCAAAGGAAAATGAGGGGCGGAGAGCAAATCCTCCATTGCAAACCTTGCTTGAGGTTTACAAATGCACCATAAAAACGCTGCCTTTACCAAGACACAAAAATCTTTAATTTGCACTGAATCGTGAGCAATACTGAAAATTCAGGCAGTACAAACTGCACATATAAACTTAAGACCTCAAGAGTTGTGAGATCAGTGATATCACCTTTTCAAAATTCTCTCCAGGATTTGTTCTCTCCTAGCTTCCTCCCTTTTCTCATTTTAGTCCCTGGATCATCATAAACACCCCGCTTTCATTTTCAGCACTCAGCTCTCTGCGCCTCGCTCTCTCTGTTCACTCAGTGAGAAGGTGCCCAAGGGAAGTCACACTTTCTACAGCATGACACTACAGTGCCTGTTGCAATTACGATGCTAAGCAGAGCATTTTGATTGTGTGACCTACAAGGAATTTATAGCAGCTTTAAAATAATACTTCTGGAAAACATCATCCTTCGTGAGGACTTGGCAGTATTTCATTTCTCATGGACACAGTGAAATTTGAACAACCCTACAAAAACTAATTTAACCCTAGTTTTATAATTCCTTAAGGTGTAGAATATCATAGTTCACATATATTTCAGTCTTCTTATTTTGCTTGAAATGGAGGAATTTTCTTTCAGATTTCAGAGGACTATACTTCTTTCTTTGTCAACGTACAAGTATTGTTCATTCTTCCAGATAGTTTAACGTTTGAATGAGAACAAATCTTTTTTTGCAGGAACAGATTATCTTGCATGTGGGTTTTCTGTTTTTAAAGAGCCTGTTCCTATGTCTATCAATTGCTCAGCAGCCTGTTTCCCGTTGAGTCTTGCAGGCCATGTCCCAGCAGAGTGACTGTTTCACCCTCTTACGCTTTCAGGATCATGTTCTGTGTTTGCAGGAAGAGGATTTGCAGTTTTGTTAAAACAAATGCCCATCCACATGTTATTCGAGCAAGGATCTACTGTCAACAGATGTAGCTTGCTCCCTACTGCTTAGTTTATCCTGAAGAAATAATTTGATCTTGACAGGATTTCTTGCTTGCAGGTCTGGGCAGATTTCAGTTTGTAAGTCACGGGAAGCTTGGTTATTTATAAATCTTACATACACATTTTCCTTACATCCTACTTTGGGGTAATAATGCTGGGCTAGGGGTGTCAAAGTCCACCCGAACCTCAGCATTACCATATTGCACCACGCTGCTGAGTTAGTACTCCTGAACTGACGAGTAGTTCTTCCAGACCTTTAATAATCAGCTTTACTGTAAGGCAGCTTTACTGTAAGAATAATAAAGCTAGGTAGAGAGCTTATGTGACTGTGGTCAGGACTCATTGCATTCATATAGTTTACCTGAAGGCAGTGGTTATATGCTGCAAATTGAAGTAGTAAGGCAACGACAATTTCCAAGTAACATCCTTGTACATCGCCTGTGAAACATAATGTTCTAACAGCACCAGCTTCTTTGGCAGCAAATTCATTTGTTCTTTTTGTAACACCAGTGAAGTCTTTGTAACTCAGCAAACCCTCGCTTGGCATTTACTGTGTGCTCCGTGCTACTGCCTCATCTTTGCATCAGGGACTCCTCTGGGCTTCACAAACTGTACTTTTGGGTTTTGCCTCATGGTAATGTCAGTCTAGCCTCTGAGACACTCTGAGCTTCATCAGCACAGGGGTATTGGAAAAAAAAAAAGATTAAGCATTGGCAAAACATCTTCCGCTGGCCCAAGTACATATATGACTTCATGTTCGGGCCATTTTCCAATATCATGTTTTCTCCAGAGCCGTCAGAAGTCTTTTCCTTGCATTCTATTTGCATCCTTTGCCTTCTCTTTACAAATTTGTTTCCAAAAATACTGATATAGTTTTCCTTGTAGTTTGATGCTGTCTGTGTGCTAGAGGGTGAATTATCTCCGTGTCTGTTTGAGCTATAATCACATTTAGAAGTGAAGCTACTTATTAGCAATGTACATGACTGTTTGCTCTTGATAGAGTTACTGCAGACCCTCTGAGCATTCACATCTGAGCTCTTGCATTTTTCATCCTGTTTATTAATCTAGAATGAACTTTTTCATCTTTACTATTTTATCCCTTGCAGCCAGTTTTTTGCAAAGTTTGGAAGGTGATCTGCTATTTCTTTAGGTTTCTGATCACTGTTTTATTAAAGATACTTTTTATAGGCTGAAAATGCTTTCAGAGGGCTCTTTGGATTTTAGATCTCTCTGCTCTACTGGTGCCAAATCCAAGCACATGTGACTACCAGATCTGCTTTCACCCAGCACACAGTAAGGTTATTCTTACTCTCTTTTTCTTTTTTATCCAGTTTCTTGCAATTTTTATGCTAAGGACATACAGAGGTGCTAAATCGAACCATTCCCCCAGCCTCTTGCCTCTCTCCCATCCACCCAACTTGTAGTCAGGACCTGATGTGCCACTCTGATTAATGTTCCTTTCCACTGGTTTTGTTTATTTGCTTCACATTTTTCTTGGTTTACAGTGTCACGTTGCACCAAATCCATTCTGGTCCCTTGTACAGCACTCCAGAAGAAACCGGGAGTGCACTCCTGCAGCTTTCCACTGAGGTACTGTATCTCTAATTTGCTCATTTCTCTACGTTTTTACTCCTCTGTTGACAAGCGCACGCCGAATTTTCTGTGCTCCTGGGCATGACTCTGTACTATAACACTTCTCTGAGGTAGGAAAGTTCTAGCCTAAGAACTACACCACTGAGATAAAAGTGGTTACCCTTTATTCTTCACTAATGCAGAAAATCAAACAGAGAAACAACCAGCCACCAAGAAGGCTAGTGGTGATTCACACGAGGGGTCAGAAATTCATAAACAGTAGGAAGGGAACAGAGGAGGGGAGCCCAACAGAGATGCAGAGAAACCTTGGCAGAAAGTCCATGCTTCAGAGGCGGATGCTGGAGGAAAAGCAGCTGTGCCAGACTACAGCAGAGAAACGAATGGCGAGGAAAAAGAGGATGGTGAACGATGACGCTGTGAGAGATGCCCGCTGCAGCACAGGGGGAAGCCAGCAACAGATGGACGTGTTCAAATGGATATGACGGGCAGCACATGGCAAAACCAGCTAAGCTCCCAATCTGTCAGCTCCTGTAGGCAGTGGCCTCTGAGCTGGGGTTTGCCTTTGGATGTCAGTGCACATCCTCACAAGCACGAATGGGCTCTCGTGCTTCCTTAAAAGCAGAGCACAGGGATGCTGTGCCAAGGGCCTGAGGACAATGCACATACACACGCAGATGAGATTTTCATAAATGTACACTGTCAGAACACATTACTGCTCTGCATTAATCTCATCCTTCCTTTCCTCCACTTCTCCCTTCCAATGAAGGATATGGAAACCTAACACATCCTTTCCCCTTCCCGATCCCAAACCCAGCTGCAACTAGCTCTGGCTCTTGTAGGAGGTCTGTAAAACAACCCATTTGTTACTGAAATTACCCATGCCCCATTCATGGCCAAATTATTCTTGAAAACCTTGCATGTAATGTACACAAAAATTAAAGGCATGAGCAGCATGTCATAGTTCGTGAAGTGCTGTAGGCACTTGCCACCTTATTAGAGGTCAAAATGTCATTTTGTGGACTATCAGATAACCACAGCAACTCAATTAAACTTCTGAACAGGGAACGGCAGTCATTAGGAATTGCTCTTTCCCTCCACTCCCGTCCTTTCTCAGACTCAAGGGAGCCTGCTTCTTGTTTCTTCAGACAAGCCACCCACCCACAGGATATTCAACCAAAGAATTTCCATTGCGCGCACTTGGCAGGCTTGTGCTCGCCGCAGTGGCTGACCTGACCTGCTGGCCCCCAACCAGTCCACCCCGCTCGCCTTGCTGAAGCGTCCACAGGCACAACACAAACCAGCTTTGAATTACTGGGTTATTTCCGTAATAGCAGACCAGTGAGCTGAGTTCTGCCTTTCCGGGGCTGCTCCTTGCAAACCTTCGCACAGTGCAAATTGATCAAATGTTTCCAGCCAGCCCAGGTGTGTGGGCAGAGCAATTACCTGGCAATACACCATTCTAGCAGTGTGTGCTGTCTGCTCAGGATGGGATGCTCATGCAAAGGGTTGATATTAAAAACAACTGATTTTTTGGACTCAAGGCAGCACCTTTTAATCCTCAGGCAGAGAAAACATGCTTTTCTGAAAAGAACACAGAGCCTTGCTGAGAGGTTTGATGGAGAAATGCAAACATGCGTGACTGGAAAGTATGCATTATAATTTAATAATACTATATAATGTATAATTATAATGACCCAGTGTTTCCTGGCAGCTCTTGAGAAGAACCACAAGCCCTGAATGGTGGGACATATATTTAAGTGCATACCTTGGATGGTAAGTACAAGATATCTGCATGAGGAAGGGCCAACTTTCCTAATGTTCTGAGTTACCCAGGAGCTCTCCTGACCCTTAAGCATGATGACACACACAAACTCAGTAATAAAAGGGCCATGGTCCTCTGGAAGCTGGCAATTCCAGACTGCTAAGATGTGTGGCTTAGCAGCATCAATGAAGATGGTAACAAACCATGTAAAGAAAAAAACAAAACTACAGTGAATGTGTTCAGGTGAAGACTCATGGAGAAGAATCAAGGAGTGAGCTACAATCCTCCACAAAAGCCTTGTGGCGCTACTGGCACTGTGGCCGTGAGAGCTCCCAGAGCGCTTGCTTCAAACATCATGACAGAAACCGGAAGATGGATGAAGATAAGAGGAAACTGCCAACTTGGGAGAATATTAAGGTGGAAAAGTGCAACATGTTAAATGCAACTGTGCTGTTCATGTTCACTTTCGAACTTCCAGTATGGTGAATAGTCAGCTTCATGTTTGTTTTCAGATCAGACTAAAATGTGGCCCCTTTGTTCCTCTTTTTGGTTATTCATCTCATCTTGTTTAGGTAAATAAACTTCCTGATTTACTACATGTCCTTATTTCCAAAACAAGTCCCTAAAATACCTCTAGCTCCTCAGAAAGCTGCAGAAACGCATTATAATTTTTGCAATGTGCTACCTTTAGTTTCACCATTTTACATTTATTTGAACTTTCTGAATCCATACATTCTTTTTAATGTACACAGACTAAAGCTCACAGAATTGCTCTTGCAAACCAGTATTGGAGGTCCCAGAACCAGCTGTCGGTTCTCTGTTTTAGTGGCTCAGGAGTTATCCTGAGAAAGGAGCCATGCCTGTATGTGATCAGCAAATCTGAAGCATATACCTAGGAAAAATTGTCCTTCCTTTGTACCGTGATACTGTATCTCACTGCAGTAGTAGCAAGCAAATCAGATAAAGTCAATCAATCAACCACAAAACCTGGACAGGCCTTTAGCCATGCTGCTGCTCTATTTTCTTAGAGATCAGCAGAGCTGTCAGTATTCCAGATGTAATGCAAAGCTGGATTTGAAAACTTAGGATCATTTCATTTCTATTTCACTAAAAAGGAGGATGGTCACTGCCTGCTTCTGCTTATAGTGAAACAAACAACAGGGAGGTCAGTGGAGGAGGACGAGGCTACGAGAATTTAATTTCGCTGGAACGTCTGGACCTAAATACAGCACTTGAGTTGGACAGAAGAAATTGTGAATAGGGAGAAATAGAACTTTTTTTCTTTGGTATTCAGCAAATATAGATGTTAAGTATACAGCACAGACTCTTACGGACCAGGGCATTTTAGTTAAAAAAAAAAAATATTTTAAACTGAAGCCACGGCTCGCTTACTAACTGGATTTTAGACTCATTAATGGAAGTCTCACTTGTTCGTTGTCTGAGAAATTAGCTGTGCTGGAAAAGTGGGGCAGAAGCCCAAGTCGAAGCCCTACGTTCTGCTGCCTAACATCCCCTGTCAGCTTAGCTTTAAAAACATACCTCAGCATTCAGGCTGAGTATCAGCAATAGCTAGATGTACTATTATCCAATAATGGGTTATGTGCACTTGGTTGTAGCCACTAGCCACAAAAAAGAAAGTACAAACAGTGGTATCTACCAGTAGGAGGGCAGCCAGAAAACGTGCTCAAGAATGGAAAAATATGTAATACAAAATATTTTAGGAAGGCTCTTTGAAAGAAGAATATTTTCTTCTCTTTGTATATGTTGAACAGAAGAGTTTTCAAATGAAGTACAGATTTTGCACATCTCCTGAAACAAGTCACAGAAGAACAGCCTGAAAACAACAGCGAAACAAGACTGTAGGTTTTAAGACAATAAAAACTCATGAATGATCTGCTCTGATCATGTCAAAAGCCAAAAACGCTTGTAATACACTTGTAGAGGTGTGCATGAATGTGACACCTCCGCAATAATTTTAATCCTACGGCAGTCCACAGTTGGCTTCATCTTCTCATGGAACAAAAAGAAAGGGAAATGAAACTAGAAACTATTTTACCATTTTAAGGCACGCAGTGCAGTATTTGATGATTTTGTATTACTTGTCATTGCTTCACATTTGGTAAATAAAGTCCCTATGGAAAGATTTTTGCAGTAAATGAAAATGATTTTCAGCACCAGTCAGCTTAGTTATCTGACATTTCAGTAAGTTCTCACCACTCCGAGATTAGCACACAGGAAGTCTTGGACTTTCATGGAAACATCTTCCTGGATGGCATCTGGGTAGAGCAGCTTTTTCTAGAATCTCACTGAGAAGCACTCGAGAATTTTTCCTTTTACTAGCAAAAAGCAGTAGCTGCTTATCTCATCTCACAGATGTGATGAGCAGGCAATTGCATCAGATTGAGCTCACAGACAGGTCTTCTAAGTATTCATGCAGGCTTCAGATTGCCTTAAACACACTTTATAATTTTGCCACGTGATTTTCATGCAGACCGTGAGAGAATCTTCATACACAGAAGAATTTGTGCAAAATTTATCTGACACAATGGATTCATGTCAAAACCTCATCCCGTTTAGGATTTACTGCCAAAGCCTCTGTCCTAGAGGTCTTAACAGACAACGTGGAACATCATATTTCTGCACATTACATTCTCCAGGTAAGATGCATGAGACTGACATAGGAAAATTTAGTTATAACCTACATTTGCACAAATAAACAGAGGAGGTTTTTGACAGCAAAAGGTCATTTTCAAGCAAGAAGCGGTTTTGAAGAGATCCTGCCTGGGAGAGAGGGCATTTGCTTAGAAATTCTGGAAAAAGACAGTTATGGCCTGTTCTGAGAAAAAAGAGCATGTTCCTCTCAGTTGCCTGTTTTTCTTGACTTACTCCACCTCTTACCGCTGATTCCCTTCGTTTCCTTCTCTCAAGGTATCAAGAATTAATGAGACAGAAGTTACAATGAGGGAGACGATAAAAGCCTAACACTCTTCATGTTTTATAGGTTTACAGTTCATAGATGTAATTTTAAGTATCAATATGAGGACAGAGATTATTTAAACATCTCAGCTATCATAGGCTCTTAGAAATTTTGAAGACCTTACAGTTACAGCTACAGCTACTCGCTACTAAAACCACAGGCTAAAACAGCTATGACCCAGAACCCTATCTAGGGTAAAGCAATTAAGACACAGCTGAAACTCTCCTTCACAGTGACACTGAAAACAAAGCGCATGTGCAATAGGAACATACATCACGCTGTTTGTGACTCTGCTTATTTCTCTGTATGTTACATTTTTGAATGAAATAAATTATTTAAAAAATTAATGCACCTTCATTACTTACTCTTTAGTGGCTGTGCATTAATTCTCACAGTTAAGAACACTGGATAATCTAAACACAACGATTAAAACAGTGCAGTCACTGCAATTATTTTGAGACTCTGGCTGTACAGTTTAGAAAAGATTTTTGGTCTACCGTTGTGCAAAGGAATGCTTAAGTGTTTTCTAACAAACTTGAATGATAACGCTGTTGACGAAACAAAGTTTGTTAGGTAAGCAGAAGTGTGCTTAACAGGTACGTTTTAAATACAAGTCATGCACGAAACAAGTCACTTAAAAAAATACACTTACCTGGTAGGTAAACTGCACATCACTTGGTGATTTACCTAATTTTCCATTGATGTTAACCTCAATTTGACCTTGTTTTGGTTCAGTCATTCTTGCAACTTGACATACAATCCTATCAAGAAATAATGTAAGTTTATCTGTTAAGAATAACAGCTGCAATACAAAGGGAATGTACTACAGCAAAACTATTTTTTCTTTAGCTACCACCCACAGTGCAAGCAAAAGTACTAACTTTTATACCACCCAATGTACTCGAGTTCTGCCTCAGAGATCCCCACCAAAACCATCCAAGAATATTTCAATCTTGGATCTACCCAAAAGCAAAACCGAAACCTGCACACTGTACACAGCGACTACTTAGTAGTCGGTTAGTAAAGGTGACTCTTACTGAAAAATCAAATTAACTCCAAAATCAACGATGAAAGTACCCAATCCTAAACAATGTTTTGACTGTATACAGTAACGCTAAAAAAAGACAAAGAAACCTGCCACCTTGATATAAGAATCAGACTGCTACCTTACAACTTTGTGTATTTAGTTTATCACACTCTTCTTGTGCATCCTGTTATCTTTCAGCTTTAAACTACTATATTTTCATACCTACTGTCAAAATCCCTTTAGAATTACTGTTCACTGAAAATATATCCTAGGTAACCCATGCAAAATCAGAGGTCCAGCAATCCTGGAGGAGAAAACACCCTGCGGGAACTACCACTGCGGCTGAGTTATAGCTGGGCTGTTTAAATTTTCTGATTAAACAGTTGATCCACAGAATATAAGGCATGGATGTAAGACTAAGAATATAAGAATGTAAGTCAGGATTCAACACAGTTGAAAACTGGGGCAAACCCTTAATAGAGAGCTGTCAGATAAGGATGCATATAAAGTTTGCAGTCTTTGCAGGCAGTGAGTCTCGTACCGGACACACCCTGGGAACCACTGTACGTTTCCTACGTTCTTTGGATTATTGCCGTTCTTCTTAAAGCAATGCACGATTGCCCTCAAAATCCTAAATAGAAAACGATCCCCCCCTTCAGCCTCCCCCCCCCCAAACTTTACTGAGAATAATGTACTCAAATTGGGGCTTATAATAAAAGGATTGTGAAGTGCCTCTGCAGATCCCTCCACAATGTTGAGCCTGGGTACTGGCAAATGGACAAAATTCTCTAAATTCTTGCATGTCCTGGCATGTGCGCGGCTGCATGCGCCTGCCGTCTGTTCCTCATCATCTCTACTGTATTCTTGGAAGTTGTATCTCCTTGTCAGGCAGACACAGGAAATGGTGCCTTCGGAAGAATTTCGACCATATGTCAAGCTAAGGAAAGCAGTCGGGGGCCGGGGTGGGGGGGGGTCGCCGTCATGCAGTTCGTAGTGATTTTAATTGAAAAAAGTTCCCTCCTCTGCCCAGTGTTAGCATCGCCTCCCTTCCCCCACGCGACAAATGGAAAACTAACAAAGAATGAAATCATGATTTCTCTGAGGCCGACGGCTGAATCAATAGCAACGCCAGAAAGCAGCCTGAAGTGCCTGAAATCTCCCCGCTCTCCTACCCATGGGAAGAACTGTCTCCTAAGATGGCTTTTTACTGCAGAAGGATAAGAGAGCACAACCGAGTGCTTAATTTTTTTAATTAAAACAAAAAAGGATAAAAATAAAACAAAAGAAGGCAGGAAGATATAGAAAGAAAATTATAGACACCTGTTTGGAGATCCTGAATAACTTCTTTTTCAAGGCTTCCCTAATGGAGAACATCCTTCAAAACTCCCTAATTTGTTGGTAAATTACATTAAGCAAGTTGCATTTGTTCTCACCCATTACCACACTGGCAGAACTTAGGAAACCAGTTATGTTGCTATGATACAAGAAACCAGTCATCTCATTCTGGCTTCTTTCCATGTATTTAAAAATATCAAAAAGCTTTAGAAAAAGCCAAGAGGCTGGGGGAAATTCTTGTAATGCTATGCTGTGATTCAGTGCAGCTTCTGCAAACACCGAAAACAGGGAATGGGAAAAGATGACTATAGGAGAGTTGGAAATTAATGTGGATGGTGCTGCATGTATAAATGGGAGAGCTGGGAGTGGATTTGGGAAGCAGTAAAAGACATGCATCTCTATATATTCTTAGGTCATTGAGGCCTAGGAAGCTTCTAAATTTGCCCGATCCACCAACTGACTTTTCAAAAGCTAAAAAATCACTTAGGCATCTTTAAAATACCTTTCAAAATAAGCCACAAAAATAGCAAGGAGTTACTGTATTACACTTAAAAAATAAATGAAGGGAAAGAAAGTCAAGGTTTCAATTGCAATTTGAAATATCAGAAGTGAAAGAAAAAAAATCAAAGTGTTTGAAATACATCATTACTATTAGTATTACTACTGACCGTTGATGCTATGCTTTTTATCAGCTAATATCCAAAGGGTATTTCCCTCTTGAAATTAGATGCTTGATAAAATCTGTAGTAAGCACTACATTTCTAGAAAAATGTAGGCACCTTATTTTCACTTTTGGTAGTGTTTAAGAGGGTGACAAGTAATCCACAAAGCATCTACCAACCTGCTTAGGCAATTCAACATCCATGGACTTGTCAGCTTTGCCATCAAAATTAGTCATCTAGAGCTCCACCAAAACTCAGGGCTCCCTCCCTGGCCCCAGGAAAGAATCTTTGGGGCTGGACTAAAACAAATAAAAAAAATCAAGCTTCCTCTTGCTTTGCCTGACTTTCCCATAGATCTTGTATGCCTGGCTGCACTTGATTTGGATTTTGTAAAGAGTTTAATGACGGGCTGCATATCTGCGATGCCTTGTATTTAAAAACAAATACATAGTTTTAAAACATCTGCGGTAATAATTCATAAAAGCTTTTCAAACAAATAAAAAAAAAGCAATCTGAAACACAAGGGTAGTACTCTGTCACAAACTTGTTGCTGTAGTAGAATCTATAACATTTTTAAATAAATCCTCAGACACGTATGAAGTGTTGCAGGTGTATTGCATTAGATTTTTCTTCTATTGATAATTTCTTGTAACTGCAGGGAGATCTTTTTTCTTCTCCTGAAAGTGCACAGAAGTTTCTATTTTCTCCTAAAATCTTGTGAAAAATATGCAACAATTACCTTGTGGAAACAGAGTAGAATTCCTCTTTGAAAAGGCATTCCTGGTCTGCCACTGTTATATTTTTTACATCTTCTGCTTTTATACCCAGATTAGATCCCATTATGGTCAAAAGAATTCCGCCACTTAGTGGTCCAGTTTTTGGCTCAATCTGTGTTGGCATGAGAGGAAAATAAAAAAAACACATTTAAATAGTACAGCGACTATATTATTTAAAGCTACTTTGACCTACCAGCACTTAAAATGAAAAAGAAGTTTCTTGTAGGACCCATAAATACATGCATAAATACATGCTATGTAACTTATTAATGCTGTTAGTTATTTATTAGCTCAGAGCCCTTATTATTCAGCTGCAGATTTCTTGTCTCCAACCTAAACACACAGTACATAATTCCAACAAAACCCTGTGCAGACATTTATGTACAAAGTCCTTGCCTCGTGTTTACTCTATCTTAAATTTTCTTCATCCCTTAAAGCACTGTGATTTTGAAAAGCACATGGAACGGGCTCCCCCAATAATCATTCCACTGAGCATTTCTAGCCTTATTTTCAGTCGTTGCTGTTGTTTTTTCTGCCCCCCTACGGCTTTCCCCCTTTGGGTTCATATCGGAACAGCACGCCTTCCAAGCACAAAGTGTGCCTCCAGCGGTTTCTGCAGAAGTCTCTTTAGTCCCCTGGTCTTCCTTACTGCATCAAACAGTAGGATGCTGCGTTCCACGGACAGATGCCTGTTAAATAATTTGTGATTAAAATGTGGACTGAAGAAATCCTGTGGCGGCAGTGGACTTCTCAGGTTAACGGATGGCCTGAACAAGCAGTAGGAGTCTGAACGTTTGCTGGGAGAGTGACCTGCTTTGCCAATATAATACAGGGAGTAGCTCCAGCAAGACCTTCTCAGATGTTCAACTTTACAGGGCTCTAAGTTTATTTTCAGGGAAAGGGAGACAGCATAGCTCCAAGTGCTAGAAGCCAAGCAAACGCAACTTCTGAAAATCTGGACTTTAACATCTGCTGGGTTTGTTAGAACTAAGTGGTAAGCAAGCCTGAGCACAGAAGCGTGGCTGTTGCTGCTTGCAGTCCAATCCAGCCCCAGAGTCACTTGTTCTGATATTCTCCCATGCTTTCAAATTTCCAAAGCCACACCTTTACCCACTGACCATTCCTTTGCACGGAACCCATGAATAAACTAGCTGAAAAATGACTAAACAGTTTGTGTTCCCAAATTATTTTGTGCCAATTTGAAACTAATAAATGCTTTGAAAAAAAACATATCGAAACACTTCTGGTGTTAACTGTTTAATCCACAACTATGTGCAAATAGTATCACAGGGTGAAAATACTCTTCATTTTCTTTGTTCTCCTTTTCTTCCTCCTTCAAACCATCTTTATTATGGCAGAGGCATTATACAAGTATTTTTCTCCATATGTTCTGTCAAGATTTCAGGATATCTGCCTTCCTCAGCAGACTTCAAATGTTTACCTGCCATTTCTTCTTAAACACACCATCACGGCCAGTTTCATACACCCTACTGCCATTTTGGCGGTACCCACACTGCAACTCTTAACTGCGCAGCCTCAGGAGACTCTTCGTGTCTCTGCCAGTTTGAGCCATAGATTTCAGAATCAAACTGGTCCTATCTTATTTGAGTGAAATATATCCCTGTTATGGTTCTCAGCCTGTGCCACAGAGCTATTGCATTTTTTGATAGCTAGGTATACATTTTTATCAAACTGTGTACCTGAGTTTCAAAGTACTTACAACACTGTTACAGTAATTTAGACTGGCCCAATAGTAGTACATATCACTGCTTTCTAGATAACCACCCTGCCCAGAAAACCAGCAGTTGGCTTGCGGCTGAAAAGTAACTGCTGAAAGCAGAACAGGATCTATTACTTTTTGCTTCAGCTACCGGTTGACTAAGGCAAAGCAAAGCTTTTCCCTCATCCTGGGTGAATGTGCCACACTATTGCTGTGTAAGGGTGGACATCTGGCATTTTTCTCTTTCTCTGACTTCTTACATGAAACCTCTATGGCCTTGGATTTCGTTCCAGTATGGGCTGGAAAAAGATCACTGACCCCTGGAAAACAAGTCATGACACAGAAACAACCTGCTCCCTTATTAAGTGCCACGTAAAGGTCTAGTTTGAAGCCTGTCAGAAAGCCTGCTAAGGGCTCATAGCTCCACACGTGGTGAACCTCTTTTATAGACATCGTTTAGGCAGAACAGATTTCAAGGCAGAAAAAAATCCGTGCTAATTCCCAAGAATCAAGTGCCGTGTTTAGGCATACGCTGCTAGCCTGGCTTAGAGCACAGTGAGAACAAGGCTTACAGAACAAGGAGTCTCAAAGACTCCATTCAGTCTCTTATTACGAGTCTTTACAAACCTTTCACACACATCACTACTGGCATTATTTCCTTGCAGCTATTTAGAGGCTTGCTTAACACCCTAGGAAAAAAACTGCTTTTCAGGATGAGCTTTCTTAGATGCTTTCTCCTCAAAAATAATATTCTGTGAGGAAGGAAAAAAAAAAAAGCAATCTTACGTGAGTAATTTCTGGATGAGGACATGTGTCAGTAGGAGGAGCATGACAGAGTTTTTCATAAACACACTTGCTTGGCTTGCCATCTTCTTCACACCAGACACACTTGTAGTCAGGATCGGCCGCAAGGCATAAACTGCAGTCACTTCGTCCATAAGAGCAGTTGTACAGAGTCACTGAAATAAGAATGGTAAATGCGCTTAGACATTTCCCTCCATTTGAAGGATATTCAGTATATTACTGGAAGGAAAACTAATCCTATGTACAAAGCCTCCCTGCTGCTCAGTTCCGTCTTGTGAAGAATATGCACACTACGCACTTAACTCCTGAATGATGCTAGAAGAAAACTGTATTTCTGACTATATAGGAAAACTTCAAAACCATCTATATGCAGACTGTGAACAAACTATTGTGTAGAACCCAAATACACCTTTATCACTCAGGCTTTGTCAAAGCATTTAAAGATAAAGTTTTTTGTCCAAGTATCCTCAATGAACCTGACTATGCATCTGCTCAAAGACAAGTTCAAAAATAAACAGGTCTTCCTGGTGCACCAAAAAAGAAGCCAGGAATGTCTGCATGGAAGGGTATAACGCTCACACGTGTGCCACTACAGGCAGATAACAGCTGGCATGGGACCTCCGCCAACCATTTGGGCCTTTTCAAAATCATCACTAAAACTCGAATAGAATAGTGAATTAACACTTCATTAAATGTTATCCTTTGTCCAAATTAAAACTTCTTCATTTCTCCAGGTCTTTACTTCTATCTCTGGATAAAGCCAACTTTTTTTCTTGCTTTTGTTTCCCCTTTTGTCTTGAATTGCCACCCAGTTGTATGCCTTATTCCTTCTGCAGTGTGGTTTAATTCTAGTTCTTCAGAAGCAAGAGATCTGTTGTGACAGCCATGCCTCTATTGTTGATGAACCATGCGCTAACTATCCTAGACACTAAGCTTATTTTGGCCCCCATTAGTCTTCTAGAACAATGCAGACTCACTGAACAAAATTAATTTTCCCAAACAAACACAAGCCTTGAGATGTAGCTGTGCAGGTCAGCACCATAAGGAAAGCCTGAATTTGCAAGGAAGCATTTGGAGATGCACTCGAGAGCTAGCCCAGAAGAAAATGAACAGGCTGAAAAGATGCCATACATTTCTCTAGGGGAAGTGCACATGTTGCACAGATAACTCAGCTCGTCAGCCTATGAGTGCTATGATTCCCTAAGGCAGCTGAGCTGATTATAATAAAAAGGAGAAGTTCTTGCCCACTTGTTTTCTGTTCCTTACCTTCATCCCTGCTTCTCTCTGCCCTTGGGGACACAGAGTCTCACCCTCTGTCGCCAAGGTTTGGCACTTGTTGGGTCTGTTTGTGAATCGACTTAATTTACTAGAGCAGCAGAAAACTATGCAGGTTTCCTCCTGTGCTCTTTCAAGAGTTAAATGTGCTCACAGATGGGAGTGGGGAGTAAAAGACAGAGAATCAACACCTCCCTTTTCCCGTGGTGATGAGCTGTTTTACGTGCTCACTAAGTCTCATGAAACTGTACCCTTAGTGACTTTAATGGTTTTTTTTTTTTTTTTTTTCAAAAAAGGTTCATCCTTAATGTGAGATTCAGTAAGTAAAGTGGGGTAAACAGATGTGATCTGAGGTGTGGAAGAGAAACTAGAATAATCCATTTGAGACTGCATATGGCAAAGGCCATCAAAAATGCCTATTTCAAGAAGGCACAGGCTGATAACGCTTATTCTTGGCGGAGCAAGATTCTAGGAAGGACACCAGAAAAACCACCCTCAAGTCACTAACATTTCAATGACTATCCTCCTAGATGCTGCCCTAGATAAGAGCAGCAGCAGTAGCTTTTGATATCTAATTCCAAGAGGCTACCATGTCAGAATCCTACCAACATGAAAAAATAAAACGAGAACACTGTTTTTCCATTGTTTTTCAGCACTGTCCTTATTTCCCTGCTAGGCATGAACAATCTTACAGATGCCCAAAGTTTGGCTACAGTCTCTCTGCCATTTGCATGGGAGTGGACAGCTTCTCAAGGGCAGTTCTCCTCTAAGCGCTGCATATTTTAAAATCTCCACATTCATTTTTCCCACTCTTTAGTAGAATAACATGTTTTTGTCCTTTCTCTTACAGAAGTGAAGGCTGATCCAGATTTTAACCCTTCTTACATGCAATCAGCATATCCACTTGATTTCAATTGGCTTTACCAGCTCAAAACCAGTCGAGACATCATTGGAGGCATACGCAAAACTGAGAGACTTTGACACTTGTAACAATAATCAATGAGAAAAAGCGTCCACCTGATTCAGCTCCAATCTTGACCTTACAAGGAATCGATGAACACAAGGTAGGAGCAGCATCATTTGCCTTATATACATAAGTCATGGCAAGTTACTGCAAGTAACAAACATAACCCACATAATATTTTCAACAGTTTGTGTATTAACTATTCACTCTGTATGTTGGATGTGAAGCCAGTAGTGCTAGGGAAAAGCACCCAAACGACAGCCCTGCTGAGTTACTGTTTTCTTTTACGAACAAAAGAGATAGTGAAGGCAGCTGCCAGGAAAAGCATCCTCACTTCTGTGCTGCAAATTGCTTTCACAAGAACCAGAGCGTTTTCCTGCTCCGGCACTTGAATAGGTTGTTCCTGCACGGGAACGCGAACAGGTAATGTTGTTAAACAAATCTTCATTTTGCCTTCCTAAATCCTGCATTACTCACCCACACCACCACATGGCCACCTGGCACAGCAAAGGGAATACACTTACTGAATTACTTTGCTATCCCTCATTGGGTGGACAGGGATTTTCATCCCGTTCCTTGGTAAACAACGTTAACACTGTAACATCTTGAAGTCCCTCACATCCAGACATATAAATGTAATACAGAAAGCTAGAGCCTTAAAGCATTAAACACTCCCCTTGTTCACTGATCAGCTCATTAAATGTACCAGCAGCAAGCCACTCATTAGATTCAGACTCTTATCCATCACCTTGAGATACCAGCTGTGAAATCATTGATAAAAAGGACAAAGGATAAAAGGGATATATTGGATTTCATACTGTTCAGAACCCCTGATGGCTTGAGATGTAAAAACGCTATCTTAACTTAGTATTCACTAAGTGTTTTATACAAAGAAAGGTTTCTTTTACTGGCAAGTTCAAATGTGCTTCTCAGCAGCTCCTGCACACCCAAAGTCAATTCCTTTCAAGATGCATAAAGACCATTATGCTCTGGACTTTAGATGACAAGGAAATTTTAAAGTAGGAGAGAATTTGGATTTAAAAAAAATTATAATAAAAAGAGAAGAGACATTTATTGATAATTTTTCCTTTCGTTTTTGCAAGAGTTTCATATTTTGATCTGAATGATATCCTTTCTTTAGTAATTCAGCTACTACTTTTAGCTACTCTGTTTTCCAGGCTGGGAAATAGATGATATTAACATTTGGTCAAAATTCTGCAATTTAAAATACTACAGCCTTTATAATGGAAATTAAGACACTGAGATTGTAATATGACCCCCCCCCCCCCAAAACATTCACACCACATCCTCTCTTAAGTGCTTTCAACACTGCACAGAGTGCCATAGGGAAAACCTTCTAAAAACCCACTTTAAGAAAGGGAATCAATTTAAATATTGTACAGATGGAAAAATATGGTCTGAAGATTTAATTCACAGGGGAAATTACTTGGGGGTAACGCTAGTTCTCCTGATGTTGACTCATCACATAAGTAACAAGCACATTGTCTGGCAGTTTTTGCAAGATTATGCCTTAAGCTTCAACCCAAAGAACTGCAAGGTCAGTCCCAATTCCCAGATACTGCTCCACTGATTTTAATGGACCTTCTCAGCTCTGCTGTGGCCTAGGCTCACAGACATAATTGCTTTATCATTATAGGTTGGAAGAAATAAAAATAAAGAAATAAGCAACTTCTATCAGAGACCAAGCCTTTATTTGTGCTATAAAGCACTTACTTAATATACCTTTTGCTGCCATAGAAATACATGAATAAAGTAAAAATGTGAAAGCACATGGAATGCTTCTGTGTATTGCAGATTGCCAGCAGAAATGAAGACCGCAGAGCCTGTCACTCAGGAGCTGAGACACAGTTTAAAGTTCAGATTTCAGATGAAGTCCATAGCAGTGGCAGTACAAAAGATTATTTTTCTGCTCACGGAGGGAGCAAGTGCATTGTAGCTTTCAGAGAGTGGCGAAGGGAAATGGCCATTTCAAATCAAACTACTGAGGTATTTTTTAACAGTAGCACTGTATGAAGCTTCACTATTAGGATTGCTTTTCAGAGCAAAATCAAAATTGAAAATACTGGTAACATTTTAAAAACAGCCTTCAATATAAAAACCACCGGCATTTAATTCATGAGTTTAGTATTGATAACTTTGGCTCTGTCAGCCTTGTTTTCCCAAGACTAGTAAAATCTGCAAAGGTAACATCCTTATCTTCATAACTCCAAAATTTATAAAGGAACGGATTTGCATCTGGTCTAATTTACCTCCCTTTAATCCCATATTTCATACTTACCCATCAGTTTGCTGTCAATCTTGACCTTATCTGTTCTTATGAATAAGTTTAATTGTAGGGTTTCATTTGCACTATAGGAGAACTGGAAAAGAGGACATAGTAAAGACATTTATGTTTTCATTTTGCAAGGTTAATTTTACGTGCCGAATGATTCTTAATAATCAGAGCTGTGAAGGTTTTAGAAACTGTCCCAAACCTGATACATATGGCCTGTTTTCTCTTCTCGGCCAAGTATATTCACAGAAAAACGTTTTAATGAAGCTAATCCTTCACAATCAGAATGTTAAAGTACCAAGGGAGAGCAATACCTGAATACCTACTGAATCATTACTTTTCATTAATTTAATTTAGGTTTGGTTATAAGTATCCAAGTAGCTAGGGTATTGTACAGTTTCAGTAAAAGTAGCTGCTGGGCCTGCTGCGCTCTTCCTTCCCATGCCATCTGGCCCCATTATTTCCATGGACACAGCAGACTTGCAACACACGGAGGGGAAATCTCTTGCATCTTTAGCAGTGCAACCCCCTCATTACAGCCAAAGCCCAAGGCTCACACGCTCCAAGACATGAGCTGCTGCTCAGGTTGAAAAAGACAGCAGCAATATCAACAGGTGGGAAAGAAAGAGAGCCAAGAAAATATAAGGGCTTTATAAAATGTAGGTTTCGTGCTGGGCTCAAATGCTGCATAAATGCTAATTAGTTCTCTAAACTAAGCTTGTTACTAGGCTTGTAAGACTAAGCTTATAAGCTTAAAAAGGTTGAAGTCAGAATAATATTTGTGAACCTAACTTTAAACTTGGTAGCTAGACTACTATTTTGAATATTATTGCTTTTCTCTGTTAAACAAACCTGAGTGAAAGAGGCATAGCTAGTAAGTTAACAAACCTACTGTTACCATTCCCATTTTTACAAATGAAAAAAACTACGTCACAGAAAAGGTAACGAATTGGTGTGTGGAGAGGGAGAACTCTGAAATTTTCATCTTTTATCCTTGATGATTTCACTAGATTGCATAAAAAAAAGAAGAAAAAAAGAGCAATCATCCAGAATTTCTCCAGGGACAGTTTAATAAATCCATGAAGAGCACACACAAGGAAATCAAGGAAGAAAACACAGTGCTTTAAGGCACTAACCCCAGGCACTTCCAGCCAGAGTTGCTGCCTTTCACCACTAGCGCCAAAGGAGGCTCTTCATGAGAGATTATTTTTTAACCTCTAAGGAAAACCAACATTTCTTGTATTGTTCTGGACACGTGTGGGTATTGGAACAGGACTAGAGGAACTGAATATATTCGGTAGGCAAATCACACTTTCCCATTTACCTCTTTACTCATGAATGAGAATTTTCCCTCCTCTGATTCATCAACAGGAGCTTCAAAATCAAAGTGGCTGTTTCCAACCACAAATTTTTTATCCTGTGGAAGAGAAAAGTTCAACTTAGATTCTTTACAGCACCACCACGCATTATAAAGTACAAGCACCAAGCAATATCCTGTTGAGCGCTGGAAGTAATAAGATCAAATGGAGAAGACTAACCAGTTAAAATCGCCACCAGAAAACAAAGCTAACGAACTATCGAGCCAGCACAACCTGCTACTTAGCTGCACCGTTCTCACACTCCTTCAAAGGCGCAAGCACCAGAGCAGTACAAATAAAGCAAAAGCACAGCTAGCACTCAGTTGCAGGGAGTAATAAGAAATAGCCAAGAATCTGAATACCGGATAACTTCGCACATCAGATGTGTTATTAACAGAGCTGTGTGAGTGCTGCCCTTTAAGGTTTTCTCGGTAGGGAACGTGGGCAGAGCAGGAACATAAGAACTGCACAGGAAACTGGAACGAGCATCTCTCGAGCTCTGCCAGCTTTATTTCTTCCGCCTCCCTAAGACCTCAGCTGTGTTTTCACAAGTCAGTCTTTGACGGCAATACCAGCTTATGGGTATGCCTTCCTCCTGCACACCTTTTCCCCCTCTTTTCTCCCTAGGAC
Organism: Struthio camelus; assembly: GCF_040807025.1. Taxonomy (NCBI): domain Eukaryota; kingdom Metazoa; phylum Chordata; class Aves; order Struthioniformes; family Struthionidae; genus Struthio; species Struthio camelus. The sequence continues at coordinate 23,052,231 of NC_090942.1, forward strand.
CTAAAGCCTAAACTCCTGCCTTTAGGCCGCAGCACATACCCACCTGCACCGCACTGGCAAAACTCTCGGCACGGTTCTCCTGTGATGTGATCAGGAAACTGAGCTGACTAACACCAACCAGGCCAGCCCCCAACACTGGTGCTGTGCTGGGTCACTCTCCTGCTCTGGCCCACAGCACAGCTGAGCAAATAACTTTGCGAGAAGAATGGGAGAGAGAAACAAGCAGCGAGGACATTTTGAACCAGAACTGTTGCTAAAGATTTATAAAACTAGAGCCCACAGGGGGACAAGACCACCTTCACCTGTGATGCCTTTTGTGGACATAAAGGACCAGTCTCTGCTTTCACCCAGAACTGCTTGAATCTTGGAGCACATGGCAAAAAAAAAAAAAAAAAAAAATTGATTACTTTATTCCTTCATCCTGCTCCAAGGGTTAGTAAGTCTTCTGCTGTTGTCCTCTACGCCTCATGCCTCAGAAAATTAGAACTTATCCTACTTATTTGCAGCTACTTCTTCATGCTAGAATCGCCGTCAAGAGCCACCAGGCTTATCTAGTTAGAGCAGTGGAAAGAAGCAACCTTTCCTATTGCCCCTTCACTACGCCAGCATGGGCAGAGGACACAAGAGAGCCCACCAAGCACCGGGGCTGAGGAGAAGCATGCACTTGATCCAAGCAATGGGCCTGACTCCAGTCTCTGAGAGGTTTACGTTACAGAGGGAAAATGACCTTTCGCTTCTTCCTTCTCCGAAGCTGCACATAGAAAATGAGCTACTGAGAGTCTTCTCTGAAGGTTTTACAGCCCATTCTGTTTTACAAAAAATGTGTACCTCCTCCAATTTTTAAAGCATCTTATAAATCTCTTTTCCTGAGAAACACTGCCTTGCTTTCTTTATTTTGTATTTCAATATATCATATATTTTTCAGAAGTGTTCAAATTCTGTTGCTGCTGCTGTATAAAGCTTCCCCACATGCTTAGCAGAACACATTGGGAGTGGAGGGAAGCTTATGTATGTGACAGCTGCCAGTTTGGAGTGAACCGAAATTAGGAGTTGCTAGACTATCTAGCAGAAGGCTACCAAGATTACATTCGTTAGTCTGGGTGCAAGAAGAGACATGTAGCAAACACTGAGAAGTGGGTTATACATCAGACACACAAGACAAAAGCAAATCCAAATGGGAAATTACTTTTAACTGAAATATTTGAAGGGCTAATAAGGTTATCTTGATGCTGGTACATCTGTTTCTTCTATTGTGCCAATCTTCCAAGGACTCAGCCGGAGAATATCTCTCCGGAGTTGCATGCGATACAACTGATGAGTATTAAACTTTCCTTTGGTGCCTCTCTCAACTGCTTGTTCTGGACGCGGCTATTGCCAAGAGAATGATGATAGCTTGGATTCACTTTTATTTCCTATTGAAATATTTTCAGAGAGGAGGGGCAGAAAAACAGTCAACAACTACTCTTCTTTTAGTCTACCTCCTCTTCAGCAAAGGCCTCCACAAGGAGATCTATTCATTGCAGGGCAAGTGTTCACAGGTTAAGAGGAGCTTATTCTTCCATCCTCAGTTCTGCAATGGCAGTTTTAGAAGCCATCCACTTCTGATACTCACTGTGAAAAGCCTAAACCTTCACTGCTAATCTCCATCTACAGACAGAGATGCTCACATGCGTTATGTTGGCTAGCACACTTATCCACGATTAGACAGGCTGTGCATTGTCCTTTTAAGCAAGATATGGATTAAATGAAGGTAATGGAGCTAGTATTCTAAAGTGACAACAGAACATTTATTTTTGCTGATCAACTTTTATCTAACCAAAAATGTCAGCAAGAAAAGCAACAGGAAAATGGATATATACCCATGTTCTAATCAACAGAACCTTTAACAAGACTACCTCCAAATACGCTACTATGTCCAGCATATCCTACAGCAAAATCATTCCACATGAGAAGCCTCGTGCGATGTTGGGCCAAGCCTCATGCTAGGTGTTGGCTATGGGCCCAGCCCTGTAAAAAAATCCATCCTGATACTTCTCCTGAGCCACCCTGCCCACCAGGAGAAGTTTAAGCGTACGTTATGCCCTTACGCAAATGAACTTTTAGTAATCAAAGTTATTGCTTCAGCTAGCATCACCTCATAGGCAGGAATGCCTGTAGGATTACCACTATTTCATGCCTTTTTTGTCTATTTTCACCTGAACTTAGAAGTCTATGCATAACAGCTGTTAGCAACTGTGTGTGTCCTTCAAGTCCTGGCAGTGAAAGTGTTACTATTTTGGTTTAAAAGCGAACCTCTGTACCAGGATATATGGGGCTACTCCCATGACAGAGATGTTCCCACATGGCTCATCTAAGAACAATTATTCTAACATCATTTGACATTCACTTCTCTACGGTGTCTTTCCAGCCTAGGGCCTATACGTTTATTTTACTTCTTACACAGACTTGAATTCCATGTAAGCCTTCCTAGGTCCCAGTTAAATAAATGCACACAAGGTCTGGTCTTTAGGCAAACTTTTTAATACCGCTGCCCCCACAATAAAGCATTCAGATCCACAGTACGTGTCTAGCTTTCTTAAATGTAATTGACACCTCATAGGAAAAAAGGGGCAGAGACATTTGCTTTTCCTTTTGTCTACTGCTACAGGGAGATAAAAGCACTTATTCACAGAATGATAAACTACACATACAAGACCAGTTTTGGGGGTTCTTTCTGCTATTTCTTTTCCATGGAGAAAGAAGGTCCTCTAGAAGGCAAATTCAGCGCGTCTAGATTATGCATCTGCGCTGAATTTGTTCTTGAGAGGGAATGAGCTCTTCCACTTACAATCAAGGGAGCAGGGAAAGATTTTCCTCTCGTGCATAAGATCAGTGTGTCAGCTCTTTACAACGCTAAACAAAAGAAACTTGCACGAATGCTCCTGAATTCTTCCTTTGGGCTTAGATGCTGCAGCTGCATTTGCTAAGGATTGTGTGTGCCATATCTCGTGCAGAACACGGGTCGGATCAGACTAGTTTTTCACCCAGCCAGTCATCCTGTCAGTGACCAGCCCCAGACACTTCAGAGAACAGATAAAACTCACCAAACACCTCTCATTGTTTACGTATATTTTAAAATCTTCAGGCAAAAACGCTGATTTTTGAACATATGTTTGCTTAGTACACAGCATGGTCTTTACGTTATTTCGGTGTTTACAAGTGGCTTATTAACCTTCCTCTGAACACGTTTTTTCTTATATTGTTTTTACACTACAGACTTGCTTACCCTTTTCCATCCCTCAGCAGGCATAGCAGAGGTGAGAGAAGGATTTTTGAAGTTATACAGCACTTCAATTTGGCAAAGGGAGAAAAACGCTCAAAAAACAAAAGCCTTCTTTCCCTTGATAAATAGTGGGTAGTCTAAGCAATCAATGAATTCTCCAGTGTATCTATCACCAATTCATATTTACACAACGACGCCACAGAAACAAACAACAGAAACTAACAACAGTACCTGAACCATCACCTAAACAAAAGAAGTGATTTTTAAGCTTCACTTTTATTGAGCTACCAATAACATTTATGCATCAGCTATGTTATAAAACAACAATTAAAAGCTTGCAGTTAACTTCTGGCTTCCTGAAAGCTTTGTAATTGACTTTCTGGAAGCAAATACAGAGCAAAAGAAACCTTTGCCACAGCTTAGCGAATACCAGGTCTTCTGGTTTGACGGTCAAAGAAAAAAAGACTGAACAAAAAATCATTTTACCCCAAATAAAAACATTTAATTTCTGAGTGCATATTTTTTATTTGAAAAGTGCAAACTGAAGTAAGCATATGGAGTGATGTTACTTTAGAAGCAAAAAATGCAAGGATTTAATCGTAAAAAGATAGGAAGCATTCAGACTTCCTAAATTTCCTATCTTTTCATTAGTTGAAAAAAAATAATTGCCAAGGTGCTTCATTAGGTCCAACCGACCTTCTTTAGAGAACCGTCTAATAGTTCCAATATTCTGTCCAGCTCCAATTCTGTCCTTGTGACTGGCTTTTCATTTAGAGACCATACCACAGTAACCAATGTTATATCAAACTTAAACGTGCAGCTCTTTTCTATCTCTAAAAATAATTAAGAGTGAGATCACCAAGGAACACAGATGCTAATTCTTAAAGAATGGGGGTGGCTGGGGTTCAAGTGGAATTCAAATTACAGCTTCAAATTAATCTGCTTACCTGATAATAAGCTAGATGTCTTCCCTCAAAATACACCCTTGTTTGGTACTCCATAGGTATTATTGGAGGGCTAGGGTTTAGAAACTGTGGGCATTCTTCTTCCTGGGGAGAAAAACATTTTATATTTTATTTAAAATAAAAAATCTTTCCACAACAAGCTTCATTGGCCTTTGGACAATTAAATTATTGTTCTAAAGAACTTCATGCTTAAAATACAGTGACAGATTTGATTACACCCTTTCAAATTAGACATGCTAAAAATGACTACAGCATATGTCAAAGCTGTGGGTGATTTTCTTTCCTAGCCTTGAAATCTTGTTCCTCCCATTGAAGCAAAATAGTAAAATGAACAAAAATATCCTTTCAGAAGTTATTCAGTTTCACTGCTCCTCCTCAATCACACCCTTAAATTCCCACCTCCTCACTGTCACTAAAAAAAAAAAAATCTTACACTTCTGGAGTTAACTTCAGAATCACTTTTAAATCCCTAATTTAACCAACGGGTCTGAGAGAAAAAATAAAGAAAATATTGAAGTGTTCTAATAAAAACCTAATAATTTTATTTTTAAACATTACCATATTTTGTTTAATCACATCCTGTTTTGAAGAGGACTCTTCACAGGTATGTCTCTTCCAGTCCCACTGGCAATTCCATCTATTGCTCGCACAGGAATAGCATCTACAAATACAACATGATAGTCATGACAAACTATCAGGCTTTTTCCCCCGTTGACAAAAAAAGTAAATTAAATTCCATCTTTATTCACAGAGAGTAGATCAACCTGCTACAGTATCTTACTATATTAAGCTGAGAACTTCATAGTGAGCACAGTTCAAGAACCCCCAAAAGCTTTTTTTCCCTCCTTACATATAAGCAAGGCTCAGAAGACCACCGCATCTCTCAATGTTTGGGAATGATTTTTATCAACCTGCACATGTCAGGCTGAAAAATGGGTTGTTTGAGTTGGCTGTGCCTGCCCTGGGGCAGCAGCATCTCACAGAGGACCACAGAAGACGATGGCAGCAGAGTCAGCTTTGACCATCCTAGTTGAATCCACCATAACCCAAAGCTCCACATCTGATATTCATGGGTAGGTAAGTGGAGGGCCGCAGAGCTCACCTGCGGATACGTCAGCAGCTACAAAAACGGGAACCCAGTGAACAGGCCCGTAATTATATATGCCATGAATATTCACATTCCAAGTGTTTTATGTTACCAGCTCACCTGTGCCCATCAACCATTTTTAAGTCCATTAAAACATAAGAAAAAGAATTTGGATACGAGAAAAGTCTGGGTGTGCCAAAGGCTTAATTACAAAACGATTCAATAACTCAGCTGTGAGCTACCTGACACCCAGTTACACGGTCTAAACACTTAAGAAGCTGAAATACTTACGGCTGATTTTCAAAAAGATTCATTGCTTCTTCACAGTCATAAAAAGGATAAGTATGTGATGCAAAAAATATCTTTTCCTCGTCAAAGGTTAACTGTAATGGAACTGAAACATGATCTATCACAAAAGAAAAAAAATCATCTAAGTGGTTGTTGAATTCTTTAGCTCTTCAGTAGAAAGATTTAAAGATAATGCTTTTATTATTGTACAGGACATAAGCAAATATTTAACTATACCGTTGACACTCTGGATCTCATGACTTGTTATATTTTAGATCTACGAGCTCTGCATTTGTCTTTTTGACCTTTACAAATTTTTCAGTGAATGATGTTTGGAAGAAAAGCATAGATGTGATAAATGAAAAAAGCAAAATTACAGAATAGCTTTGGTCTATGGAAGTGTTTCTTCGTGGTATTAACATCATGCTAGAATTTTTTAAAGAGTCTAAAAGAATAAGGAAAACTGAATAAGGAGGTAATTGAACACAGATGAAAACTGGCATGAGAACAGTCATTTTAAATAAAATATTTTCTTAAATATGAATATGTCTTCATGCAAAATTACGTGTTTCATTTGTGGATTATAATTGTCATCGTCATGTGAATCAAAACAAGCGATCCTTGTGGTTACTGCTCAGTAATGCCTGCAATGCTAAGTTACCACAGGCACTTGCAATCTTCAGTTTGCTGTACATGATTTCTTCACAAATGTACTGCTCGTCTGGATCATCGCTGAGCTAAGAGCGGAAAATTTATCTTTAGAAATTGGTGTTTTTCTCAGCAAAGCTCTCTGAAATACCTTTTGCAGAAATCATTAAGCCCTGGTGACAAGCTATTTCACAAGCTATTGGGCAACTTCAAACTCTGCTTTCCTTGAACAGGTTCTTGAAAGAGCATGAGCAGCTTGGCTGGAAGTCGCCTTTGCTGGTGCTGGGTCCCAATGAAGATTTCAGACTGCTAGAAATGCCAGAGGATTTCCTAAAAATGGTATTTCAATAAAGCATCCTTCCTCTCAGGAATATCCCGTTCCCTTTCGAAATGACCACAGCTGCAGCAAGCTGGCCCTGTCCAACCTCCGCAGGGTTTATTCACAGCAAGTGGAAGTCTCTGGATTTGTGGTCACACACCGTCAGGAACGACTGCTTGCCTTAATAACCACCTCTCTTCTGCTGAAGGGTCTGCCCAGCTTCTGAACATCCTCCTACTATTTTCTGAACGTCCTTTCAGAAGGATCTTTCTGTGCCAACCTGAGGGATGTATTATTTCTAGATGACTGGGTTACTCTAATGCCATCCTGACAGGCTTCTAGTCTCCTAGACTAGTCCAGGATGACTAGTCACGTTTGTCAACCTGGTCTCTTCATGTCTCACTTTACAAAGTATTTGGGTAGCATGAGTTGGCCCTCAATAAGGGAGTGCTGTTTTAACACCATAATCTGATACCTTCACACACCTCAGCTATTTTAAAACTTAAGGGTAAGATTTTAACTTTGTTGTTCTCTGGGCAAATAAAACTGGATTTTGGCCTGTTTCAGCCCTAAGAGAATGGAAATTTATCTTAAAAGTGTTTCAAAGTACTCTTCTGACAGTTCATGGCAGTTCTGATGATACATATTAAAAGACTCTCTTCAGGGGTACCTCTAAGAGCTGAAAGAGCGCTTGATGCTTTTTTAACCTGATACATAATAACCAGTGTTGTGTTACTGGTTTTATTGCATGTGCCTACCTATCAAAATCTACGAACCTGAAGCGTTAATCCAGCGCTAGCTAGGAAGTAGCACAAGAATTATGGCTGGCGACAAACCTCAAAGCATATAATCAGTGGTTCAGAACAGCGATACAGTCTTTAATTATATGATCACATATTTTTCCACTGGACTTACTAGTGCATAAGCCGGGAGGAACACAGTAAAAGAGGGAAAGGCGTTACACTATGAGAAGAAGATAGCCATGGCTCAGAAAACAGGCCGGATCTGAATAATCTTTTTTTTTTTGTTCATCTGGGACAGAGAACAGCACCTCTCTGGCCCCATGTTCATGCCACTGCCAAATTCCTGTTCAGCTTCCCGGTAGAAACGCTGGAAATGCTAAAGCTTGTAAATATAGTAATTTAAAAAGTTGGAGCTTGAGTAAACTTTTTTTTTTTTAAATTAAAATTTGATTAGACTAAAATCAAAGATCAAAAATAGACTATTTGTGGGAAAAGGACTGGAAAAGGAAAAAACTTGTAAGCAGCTCTTATATTAAAAAGGTACTGTAACAGAAGCAGCAGGCTATGTTCTTTCCTTTTATTACATATGAAAGTAATATTTCTTTACCTTGACCTTCAGGTGTTAGAGGAATCTGATCGGGAGGATCACAGATAACAACTCCTTCTTTTAATTGAGCATAATGGGTAGTTTTACCAAATGTGCACTCAATTCGGTCACTGTCTGTTAAAGCTGGCAATGGATTTACAGTTAGTTCCACCTGGAAACAAAATTTTAAAAGGGTAAAGTATTTAAAAGAAACTAACCAAAGCCCAGTAAGATTTATGGCCACAGAAGTTTCAGCTGCTCTTTCTCTTGCCAAAGGTGATATTTGGGCTAGTGCCACAGAAGACGGTTCTCCTTTTCAATTTTTGTTTGTTCCTATCTGCTAATCTTTTCTTTTTAACGTTCTGTCACTTTTTCCAGGCTAGGTGGCTGTTGAATTGGGCTGGTACAAAAACCTCTTGTTCGCTCAATGCATCCATCAAATCAGGATAAAAATGCCTGTACACACCCATCCTTAGTCTTTTGCCTTTTGTTCTTGTCCTCAGCATGCAGTTCAGCAACAGTAAACAGAGTGGCTAGCACTTAAATCCTGGTGGCCTTCATTAAAATTATATTAATCTTGGGGTTTATTAGTGGACAATAAAAACAAGGCTAGACGGACTAGAAAAGCTGGAGTTTGAAAAGGCCGAAGAGAAAAGCAATTCCTCAAGACTGCATATACATGCAGAAGAAAACTGGGATCTACCATTACTACTGAAGTGGCATAGAAAATAATTTCTGAAAAAGAAATTTTCTGATATTTTCCTTCAGGACGTTCAGTGTGCCTGTGAGAAACTAAAAGCAAAATAATATGGCAAAACGTAGAAAGGAAAGAGGAAAAAATGTAAGTGAAATATTGGATGCTGTCCTTGATTCAATTCTTCAAGCATGTTAATTAGAGAGTTTTAACTTTTTCCATTTTGTATTGTCTTATTTCACCATACTTGGTTACCAGTAGAAATTATAATTGCCCGTTTCCAACTGAAACTGGTGCATTATGTTGTGAGCTGCAAGACTATTGGCGAATAAAGGAATCATGAGGAAAAGTGACATTAGTTATATTGTAGGTAAGTCATTTGAAGTTGAGTTATGTTTCATGTTTCTTTTTCTTTTTTTCTACTTGCCCGAGATCCTGATACAAGACATCAGAGACTTGTCTGTACAGAGATGCTCAAGAAAGCTGATCTGAACTAAGAAGAGGTGTGGATTTGAAGTGGATTCATTACATTCCACCAATGTTTGTATTCAGCGTGGAAATGGCCTTAACATAATGCTGTTTACATCATTTAGGAATGGAATTAAACTAATTTGAATTAAAGGCTCTTTATTTCTGATTAAGAGGGATTAAAATTCACTTAATAACTTTACTCAAAATTAATCGGATTTTACTTGCCGAGCATCCCCAGGAAGTCCTTAGCCTGCACTGGCATGCTCCTTTTGGAATCAGCGTAGGCAATGACACCCTGATCACGCTTTGAATGCTCAGCCCTGCTGTCATAGAGTAGCTTCACATGCTGAATTTAACATGTATCCAAACTTCCCTGGGTAAGGAAACCCACTGTTCATTTTAAAGGTATGGCTTCACTGCTTACTTCAGTTTATGCTCAAGGGAGCTGAGAGAGGATGTAAGGGCATGATGAAACCTCCCCTATTAATTATCTTTTATGGGTAATATAATATTGTATAACACTTTCACAATATTCAGATACACATAAGCAGTTTGTCATCCATACTAACATATCATTTTCGTTTACAGAGAAGGTCAAAAAGGGCATTTCTTAGAAGAAAACATGAACTGCAACCTGCAAAAACAGCAGGTGAGGAAGAGCATTGTGAGAAACATCAAAGACTGAAAAACACAAAACATAAAATTCTATTTTAAAGTCACCACTGAGCATAACGAAGTATAGATGTCCATTTTCCCGGTAGTCAGATCAATACACTTTAAGAACATACAGGGAAAGCAGCTTCTTGCCATACCTTAGCAGGGGTTCTGCGACTCATATTTCGAGGGTTGGCACTAATGATGGTCATGCACGTGCCGCTTGGACTCCACAGCCAATGGTTCTCCTTGTCAGCTGTTTTACAGTCTGACCTCTTTGTGCACCTGATAAAAGCGAACAAAAAGCAATGCTGTAGTTGGGCTCTGCTTTCTCTAAATTATGCAATATTTCCAGCGTTAGAGACTGAAATCGCAACATAAGATCACAGGGAATTTGCTTTAATATTGACCACTCGTGTGCTATTACAGAGTTTTTAATACTCATGGAGTAAGTATTGATGTAGCTTTGAGATATCAAAAAGTAAATGGGAAACATATACATCACCTGGGATTAGACAACCCAAATCGACAGACAGGCAATAATATTTAACATAGCATCAGAAAAAGAACAGAGCCTTTGCCAGATCATCTGAAACTAGGCTGATTAATCTTCACTTTGGTATATAATAAACTCCTCAATGAGTGGGCACTGTCTGTTGTTTCTGTAGGTCACGTGGCCGACATCTATGTGTCGGCAGTAATAAACACCCGACCCACGAGAGGAAAAAGCGGTAGAGCAGTACTGCTGGGGGTACACAGGCTTGTGGATGGTTCCTGCGAAACTGCAGCGCTAGTGAAATAGCACTGTAGTAGTGCAAGGTTTCATTAACTACGGCCACTGCTAAAAATTTCTATCTGCCAGGGCACCCTTAGGGTTCCTTAACCATTACAGGAAGGCAACAGCGGCTGTGCAACCTCACTAAAAACACTGGGAAATTTTCCCAGTTCGCGTACAGGAAGGACAGAGGGAAGAGATGCTGGAGGACAGAGAATGCACATGGGGCTACAAAGGCTCATCTGCTTTGGGGGGAGCAGTCTCATGCATACTCTTTTCATTATGTGCAGCGCTTAGGAGAAAACTCAGTAGTATTTCTGGCTGCTATTACAAAAGACTATTAAGAAGTCAGGGGCTTTAAAACAGTCAAACTGCTGCACAACCTACCCTTAAGGATATTATTTATGTGCAGAGTCCACATCCATATAACATAACCCGAAACAAACAAAAAAGTACTGCACGTGATCATGAGAGAGAATTTGGTGTGGTTGAGGAAAATGTTAGAAATGAATGACTTTTTTTTTTCTTTTGGAAAAAAATACCAGAAAATGCAAAAATTCATATTTGCCTGTTCTCAGAGATTATTAATACTTCAAGATATTGAGGTCAGTGGTTATATCACAAACCTGAAGGGAAAACTGGGGGAAATTGCCTTTTGTGTGATATACGACACAGCCTTCAACTCCCAGTAGCCCAAGAGGAGTTCGAGTTGTATATTCCAAATCCCCAGTTTCACACACAAGCTAACTGAAGCCCAAGCTTAAGAGTTACAGTATATTACGTAAACCTATATGCAATGCATAACTTACTCTGTGATGCTCAGTATTAGGCTTCACATTGGCTGTTAGGTAACTTAATGCGATAGCTCACATTTTTAGACAGGAAGCTAGAAGCCTGAAATTCATCTGCATACTATAATTAAATAGCCCCTTTGTTCCAACAGCAAGTACTTAGAATCATGAATTCCCAACTGCTCATGCCAAGGGGTTAATTAACTTACTAGTCAAAAAGAGAGCTGTAAGACTGCTTTTCCCTCTCCCCACTCCCATCAATGCCCAGTGTAAAGAAGAGACATTCCAGAATTGTTCAGTACTGTCCTAGTTTACATATGTTTGAATATTAATTCAGTTAACCTCTACAGATAAGTCAGCCGAGCGACGGTTTCTGCTCTCCTACAATTAGGTGAGAGTTCAGCGTAGCTACACTTCTTGATAGATCACATTTATATAAAACCAGTATTTGATCTATATCCTTTACTGCAGACATTAACCATCCTTTCTTTTCTGCTCTCTTCTACGCTTTCCTGCTGTACTTAAAATATATGCTCTATTTTCTGAATTTTAAAGAGGGAGTACTCTTAATTTCTGGGCAAACATTTGACTGTATGGTTCAGAGAGTCATAAAACATGCAGTTATAAGATTTATACTGATTTTTCAGTACCAGCAGAAATATATGTGTTTTCCCAAACTAATCAAATTTGCAGAAGGCAACAGGGACTTATTTGCGTGCATAGAAGACTGATATCAATGTTTGCTTGCTAAAATTAAATCTCTATCAGGAGCATAAGGCTAAGTACAAAAAGCTGGATTTGCTACGTAAAACAGTAACTCAACGTATGCATCAAATTTCAGACGATGCCATTGCCTACACATGAAAAATACCCACAAAACTCACCTGCCCTCTCTGACACACCAGCCACAGTAAGGGTCCTTTGCTTGAGCACACTTTTCACAGTCTGAGTATTTGTGACAGTCCTGCACAGGAAGTCGATATACCTAGAGAACCAAAAAGTAAGAAAAATTGTAATATGCCTGAGGAAGATACAAGGAGACTGAAAAGTCAGTGAATGGATTGTACAACACTGTTGCCTGCAACAGCAGAAGACTTGACCCTGTATTACTGTGATCAGAGCTCAGTTTGATTTTAACAAAATCTGTATGAACAAAGTCTGCTTATCTCCCCCACCTTGACTTAACAAAATCCAAATTTATACGCTTCTTTTTCACTGCAAGTATTCTTTAATCTCCCTCAAAGTCACATAGGATGTTCTTCTAATCCAGAATCATGAGAACCTCTTAGAGTTTTTCTGTTCCTCCAGATTATGTTAAGTTACTTCTAGAAATCTGCATTACAGCAGCCACTGCAGAACAGAGACTGCACAAACCGCTCTTCTAATTCAAGAAAGAGCTACTGCAGGATGGATACTTTCAAATGGCTAACTTGGTACTGCCTAGATCATTTCTTAATCAGAATATCCTCTCCTCCCTGCAGTTAGCATTATGACAAAATTGTTTGGAAATGCATCCATACTTGTCATGTCTGGCTAGAAGCATTTCGGGAAGTTGGAAAGAAAGCACAACAGCGCCAGGGTGCTCAGGAGCTCTGCACTTCTCCACTCATAACCCTTGTGCCACGCAATAAATTTAAGAAAGAAAAGGGAAATAATCGTGACAGGAAGCAGCAGGGAAAATGGTGTCATAAGTTCTCATACTCTCCGTAAATATATAGCCTCTGTTTTTGCTTTCCTGTGGTGGTAAGAATAAACAATACTGTTTATCTTTGGTGTACAGAAAAACGAGCCAGCAAACAGTCATCCCTCTTGATTATGCTGGTGGAACTGTGCAAGAGGGAACCAGGGATACTTCCTCCTGGCCCTGCTGATCACTGTTGCCATTTTAAAGAGTGCAAAAAGTTTAGCAGCAGTACCTACGAGACAGAAGCTTCCCTTTTTCTACCTTATTCTCTCATTTAAAGCAACTGGCAATTACCAAGTTACTTCAAAAGTCTGAATTTGGCCGCCTTTCACATTAGGAAAGTTCAATCTGACTCAGTTAAGGAAAAAGTCAGCATTTGATAGTTTTCATGTATTTATTATTACTTAGGCATTCCTTTTCAACACTCTTTTCCTGCTTCTTTTTCCCTCCATAGATTGTTACCTCACTACAGCTGAGTTACTGGAACGCTGTTTCACTAACTGGTACCCCTCGCCTGAGTAAATTAGCACCACTGAACGGCTTTTATGACAAAAGTATTTGTTTCCTAACTCTGGCAGGCAGAAACAAGCCCTAGAGACTGCCGTCTCTACAAGTTTTATGTAAACTTAATGGATTTAAAAAAAATAGCTGTTCAGTTTAGAGTCAGCTTCAAAATGCAAAGAAATCTAATTTTAGAGATTTTCTCATTGACATTCTTAATCAGAGAGATTGGTAAAAACTAAGGCAAACAAACGAACTAGCAGCAAGGCTAAGCGACGGCCCCAGGCTGCTGCTTTATTCCCAGTATGGTAGCTATCATAAGGAATTTGGGATTCTACCCTTTCGGTTTACTTATAATGAAGTAGAATAAGCATGGCAGGGGTGGTGCAGTCTTTTCCAATAGCTGCAAGGGGTTTCTCCTAATCTCCGCATGAGCTCCGGGAGCAGAACGGGGAAGGGGGGCTGACTTGTAAACCACTTTGCTCCCAGCCACCCATGGCTACTGACACGGCAGAAGGAGGCAGGAGGAGAGGGGAGGAGAAGTGAAACGGGAAAGCGAGAGCTTATTTCTCTCTGTGACTCTAGAGAGAGAGACTTATTTGCTCTGGATCTGATTTCCTTTAAAAGGCTGCTTGCAGCTATCACCCCTCGCAACATTACTTTCACTTTGCTCAAGTGCCTACGGAGCCCAGCATTTCATTTCTGCCTGCCGCGGCAGGCTGCATCTGCCAGTTCGTTTAGCATTAAGCACGTACATCAGCACAGCTATCGTGCCCTTTACTTGTTTGCCTTTTCCAAATAACTCCAAACCATTTTAAAACCCAGGGCAGGGTTCTGATATATCTATTCCCACAACTCCCAGCTCTTCGGAAAACAGAAGCGCGCATTCCAACGTTTATTCTTCTGCCTTCGCTTATGTCACTTTATTGCTTCCAGAGACTAAGGCTCTCATTCTCCTTCCATCCATCTCATTCTAAAAGTGGGTGGGATCGTTCACTGTAATTAACTCCTGAAGATGACAGTAATGTCATGCCGTTACAGAGCTCCCAAGCCTAGCTATGCATACTTAAGCTGAACAGATTTTGTAAAAGAAAACTATTATACATATTATTCAGAAATTGCAGTGGCTAGGAGAACTACTTGGGAAAGATTAAACTGAATACTTTATTTTGGTAGAAAATTGCCACTCTCTAAATTTAAACATTTTGCAAAGATGGAATTATTTCTCCAAATTTTCTCTGAAAAATTAGGATGTGGCCTGCCTAAATGCCACCTTTTCAGACAGACTAGAACCAGAAAACTTGTCTTCCTTCAGGGTTGCTCTTCCTCATGCTGCTCAGCAGCTCGTTGGATAGCCTGGCAGGGACTTTGGGGCTTTTAAACGGTGCGCTAATTCGTCAAATGGGGTGCCAGGTGCCCTGTCTTTTGTGGACAATTTTAAGATTTGGCGTGCTGTTCCAAATCTGAATGGAAGCCAGACTAGAAGTATCAGCTGCTCCACAAAATGCAATAACCTCTCTCACACACTGTTGTATTAATAAATGCTTCGTCACTTACTAATCTGGCATGTTTTCCAATGGGGCTTCTAGACTGAAAACCTTCAGCTAGAACATAACATTCCCACACCAGAAATTTATAGGAATCCTTCTATAAAATAGAAACAGAAGACGTTTTCTCCATCCTTTTCGCTCAAATACTCTCCTTTCACAGCCACTATCATTCTCCCTCTTGCTAGCGCTACTGGAGCATTTCCTGCGTCCCATTCAGTGTCACTGTCAGTGGTGAAGACTGGCAGACGTCAGCAGTCTGTCACCCATCCTGTCCGGGAGAGCTGGTGAACCACGTGTTTGAGGCTGGTAGCTCCACTGACCACAAAGAGAAGCGTCAGAAGCAGGTTACAGCCAGAGGTGAGGGAGAAAGCTGGCATCCCTCTCATTTCCTGCTTGTTTTTTTCTCTTTCCTTCTTCCTTCGTGAACCTCCATTTTGCCTCATCTGCCAGCACAGAGAAGGGAAAGCTAAAAAAGGCTGTTTGTTCCTTTTGTGGCAAAGTCTGATCTTTCCTGCTGCACTGATTCAGCTCTAGGCAGGAGCTCATAACTCATACAAAGGTGCTTCCAGAAGTTGCAGTTCTTTCTGTTGCTTCTTAGCTTTTTACAGCAAGACTCATGAAAACTCTTAAGATGCTTTACGCGTGTGTAAATGCTATGACGCCAACCACCAACATCCCAAATCCTCGAGTGTTACAGTGCTCCTTTAAAGGACCAGTGCCAGCGACAGCATCCCCTGGCACCATTGAGGTGAGGCTGCAGAAAAAACTCGAGTCCTACGGCTGCCCTGTGATGCACTGTGGACTGACGCAGAGGTGTTCTGGTGCCAAACACAATCTGATCCTCCTCACAGATCCTCTTTGAGAGCTTTTAGGGTGAACTCACTTCCCAAACTCATTAAGGATATAACCTTTTCCCAAGTGATAGCTCACTAGTTTGGAGTTGAGAAAGGTCTTCATTTTTAGGCAGACCTACCTTGAAGTGAGAAGTGCCAACACTAACAGGATCATAAAAGCGCTCTTTGCTTAGCTTTACAGGCATCTGTAGTCCTATTTGCTCATCCCTGAAGGAGTGAGCCTAAAGTAGAGAGAGAGGTGCAGAAGCTGGTAAAAGAAGGCCTTTCACCTTCTTTTTATATCAGCCTGCTACCGCTAGGATCACTTTCATCTCCTGGTAAGCTGCTGTAATCCTTCCCATTGCAAAGGTGCACATGTGAACCATGAGCAGAAGGAGCCACACCAAACAGGACAATTTCCAAGAATAACTGTGAAACATACAGACCTCAGGTACAGTTGCAGAGAAAATTAAACTTGACCTGACCACTGAACAGAAGAGGGATACTCTACCTTGTCTGTGGTCATCACATACAGATTCTCTTGCGTTCTGTCAAGGACCAGGTCTTTCTTTATGGGTTTGTTTAGTTCAATAGTAAGAGAACTGTATTCAGTTGCAGTGGATGACAGGAATACCTGTTTCATGGAAGAAAGAGAGGTGGTTAATGTTGCTCTTTTACTGTTTCCAGTGATTATTAATGAAAATCCTGTGTTTACTCAAGTTCACAAACGTGTATTGGAGAAAACATTTCAGTGATGTGAAGCATTTGATATCAGAACCAGCAGCACAGGATAAAAGTCACGAAATTGCCCACTGCTCGCAATAGTTCAAATTTGTATTGATTTTTTAAAAATACCGATTTATTTTAGTGCTGTCAAATTCAAATTCTCAACTTTAAGCCTTTGCACTATATGGTGTTCAAATTTGATATTCTTTTTTATGGCAATCAATCAATAGCATCAGCTTCAAATTTCAAACTACATACAGATGCATGGCCATCACTTGCCTTCAAGCAAAAGAACATACGTACGTTGTGTTTCAGTCTTGGCATTGTAACGCTACAGACACACATGAACACTTAAGCCCCATACCCAACAGTCAGAATTTACCAAAGCTTCACCTTTAGCTTTATATCCTTGTCCATACTCTATTCACTGAGTGGCCGGATTGATTATAAAATGCAAAATTGTTCTTAAACTAATATGGATTTGAATAGAGATAAGAGTAAAGCAGCTGTTATATTACCTAAGGCTATTTATATAGGGCTTTCAGTAGGTACCTAAACCTTACAGGAAAGTGTCATTCAGGAGATGCTAATTCAATCTGTGTATTGGAGAAGCTGAGGTACATAAGGGAGAAGCTGTTTTTTTCTTTGAAATTAAAAATACCAAACACCAAGAGAATCTATTCCTGAAATGGGATGTTACGTATCACATATACTTTCACAGTAGAAGTATGCTATTACTACAAATTGCAACATTTTAAACACGTTCCAGTTTTTTAAGTCAGAAACGTTACCTTAAGAATTTTACCATCCGAAGTTCCCAGAAATGCCACCGTATGCCCATTTTCCACAGTCACAGTGACAGCCGTGAGATTCATCCCTTCCTTTTGTAATACCGGCTTCTCTATAACACCATTTTTACTTCCCAAAAGGTATGGTAAGTGTTCAGAACCACAGGGGAAATTTTTGCTTGCATTCTATTAAGGAATAGCAATACAGAATGATGTTAAACATTCAGATCACTAATTCCTAGCTAAGAGTGCAGTGCAACCATATTACCACAATATAATACCCCTCAGACATACAAGGAGAGAAATAGATTGTCTGGCTTTTTTCCCCAAGCCAAGAAGCAGCAACCAGAAAGCAGTCTGCTAATTGCAGACTGCCCCAATACCTCCACCTTCCAGGAGAGACGGAGGTAGAAAACGTGCTTTTTCTATTTCATTACAGAAGCACAGCTTACAAAGGAGCCGTTGAAGGCCGTTTTTTATTTTGTTTTCTTTCTTAATGTTCTTCTATCCACAGAAAAGCAACATAATGGCAACTGTGTCATGAACTTCATTGCATTCCCTCCTCAATACGCTTCAATCCTGAACTGCAATGAGTTCCACCAGAGGAAAGTTCAGTCACAGCTTGGCTTTCCTGCTGAAACTTTGGCACTCTTTCTGATCTGATATCCTCATCTTCTTTTTGCAGGGAGCCAGTTTCTCCACTTGTCACATTCAGAATCTGTATATTTGTGCTCACCTCAGATACACAGATACTACACTGAGAAGCACGGTGGTATTTGGAAGCCAAAAAGTGTTCTTTTGGCTTCTTATCTGTGTTAGACACCTAATGTGTGGAGGATTGTGCATTCATGAGATGAAGGATTCTGGGCCAATACCAGTAGAAGGTGTTCCCATGCCCCTCCTCTTCTGCTCTTCACTCCTACCCCTGGGCTATAGCACACCACCTTCTCAAGTTGTGCTGAAACATCTGCTTAAAACACTGATGGCCATCATGCTATGGACACATTTGGGGCCAGAACAGCATACGAACACCACTTGAATGTAAGAAACATGCATATTTCCAGTTATCTGAAAATTCACATCCAAATGAGAAACAGCACTGAACTCTAGTCATCACCTAAATGATTCTTAATACTGTTAAAAACATGAAAAACGTATTGGCTGAGACCAGAACTATATATATATCGTGATCATCTGGAGGCTGACCATGGGCATAACAAATCACTGCATTTGACTTAATAATTTCCAGAGCAGAAGGAACCCTTTAAAAGAAGTACATTTATGAAACCAAGTAAGATGTATCTTTTAGAAGACAACCGTTCTTACTCAAAAGGCTCCAAATTATGACAATCTTGCCACCTCTTCCTTGACCTGCTCTGCAACCCCCAACCACACTCCATTTCCGTAGTAAATCCAGCTACCGAGTTTTTAGTAATGTGATCTCACAACACTTTAGCCCAAAGCTTCAAAGTCACCTAAAATAAGACGCAGTATATTTTACACTAATTCTAACACAGATTCTAAAATTGAGGCTGATATTACCAGTCCCTTTAATCCACATGGGTTTTCTACTGCAAAGAGTTTGTAAAACGTGCTGGTGTTCTGATTAGTGTAGCAATCGTTCCGATTTTTTTCCATCTTTTCATTGATGTGCCTCAAGGAAAACACACACATGGCAGATTTTAGAGAGCCGTTATCTTTGTTTACTTTGCTGAAGAGCGCAAGAAGCACTTTGTCATCTGACAGAGTATCCGCAGTTTGTTGCTGCCGAGCCATGCTCTCAGCCAGCTCTTCTCCTGGCGTAGTGACGAAAGCAGAATGACAGTGATCATAAGCACCATCATCATCTTTGCATCCCAAGTCCATTTCAAAGTAGGAATAATAATGGGCATCATCTTTGCACAAACGTGCAATAAGCGTGCGGTTATTGACGGGCTGTTTCTCTTGTTGGTTAAAAATAAAATAAACGTAATTTTTATGCTCAAAGACTGCCACAAATTGTTGCGTGCTTGAAGAATGATAAGCTGACTTAACAGCTGCCGAGTCTGTATACATTTCAAAAATGTCTTTCCCATCACTTTCGTAGAGCTGCCGAGTGCTAATTATTATCCCATTATCATTTGGCCCATTCCCTTTCCCAACAAACAACACTTGGTCATTGTTCAAGGAAGTGATCAGTCCCACAGTTGATACGTTCTCATCATTGCTTGCTACAAAGGACTTCTCTCCACTACTGTCCACATAATACACAACTGTTGTAATGTTTTTTAGATTTCTGATGGCACAGATTCCCTTAAAAAGACTTCCACACACCACAATCGTTTTATCTGCCTTGTTCAGCAATAGTAGTTTGTTATAATTGTCAGTCATTACTGCCTCTTTGCACTGATTTTCATCTATGGGAGGTGTGCACTTTTTGTTATCCTTTTTTGGACCTGTTTCTACAAATTCGAGTTCATCCATGTTTTCTGTAAGGTGATATAGAGCATTTACTGCTCCCAAATAGATTTTCCCAGTGTCATTATCCACTGTTAGGTGATTCAGTTCTGTGGCACTCTGAAAATATTTCAGTTCTTCATTTTTGGATAAGGTGAAACAAAAACAGCTCAAAATGCTCAGTGTCCAGGTCCATAAAGCCATTTCTGGGTAATACCTAAAAGGGGAAAAAGAAAAGAAAAACATAAAACATATTTAAAATTAAAGTTACATTAAATTCAGCAGCATTAAGGGTTTTTTTTTAAGCGTTTTCAGACACAAATATATTCATCCTTGCACATATGCAAACATCATGAAGATTAGGGAAAGTCTCAAATCGTGTTAATTGTCTAGCAATTTAATACGTTGGGGAAGGATGAAACAAGGTCACATGCCTGACTGATGATTATATAACCAATTAGATGATCAGCCCTGCTACAGAGCACAGTGAGGTCAACAGACAATCTGAAACAGTGCACAGTGGCAAGAAACGGTAGTGCTTCTCCAGTGAGCTTCATATTTTGTGAATTGTTTCCTACTGAGATTTAAAAAAAAAAAAAGTCAGATGATCCCAGTGTTTCACCTGGCTCCCCCTTATTAGAGAGACAGAATTTACACTAAATTCCTCAAGATATTCAGAGTTGGAGGACTTTACAAGTAAAGGAAAAAAATCCTTCCATCGACTACAAGAAAGGCTGGATCTGACTGCTGATGCTGTTAAAGAAGGTGTTAGACTAGTCCTTCTCACCAGTGTAAAGCTGGATGATGGCATAGCCCTTACTGTGCAACATTTCCTTTGACTGCTGGTATGCACCACAGTCTAATACTTCAATTCACTTAATCACTGAAACTTAATTATTTTAAACCTGTCTTGAGAACATCACATAAGAGTTTCATGGGCTTAAGATTCTGTTAACGGAGGGTGACTGAGCACTGGAACACATTGCCCAGAGAGGTTGTGGAGTCTCCTTTGCTGGAGATATTCAAAACCCCCCGGACGCAATCCTATGCAATGTGCTCCTAGAGGTCCCTGCTTGAGCAGGGGGGGTCGGACGAGATGATCTCCAGAGGTCCCTTCCAACCTCAACCGTTCTGTGATTCTGTGAACTGCTTTTTCAAAATTTCTCCTTCCATAGAAGATCACCTGGCTGTTTGCAGTTAAAGAAAGACCTTCTGAAACTTGTAAGAAGGAGCCTAATTTTAACTCCAGGAGTTAAATGAGGAGGCCAGTCTGAACTGGCTTCCTAAACACAGAACATTTTTCAGACCTGCAAGTGCTATGTTAAGAGAGCAGAAAACAGAAGAAAGCAGGCTTGGACATATGGGCACTAGGGGTAAGGCATAAATCACGTTTGAAGGAAATACTGAAAAATAAATATGATCTACAGCATTTTCGTTTTGAAAGTTAGTCGTGTGACTTCATAGTCTGATGAGGAAGGCATCTGTAAAGTTACAAGGAATCTCAAGTCAAATCTGAAAATATCAGAAACTAAGAATAGAAAGGAAAGAATGAAAAAACAGAAGAGGCAAAAGAAACTTTAACAAAGCAATTTAACAAGGGAAGGTCTTGTAGGAGGATGAAAACAGCTTAAAATGCCAAAACAAGGAACTGAAAAAATAAAAGAAAAATAATAAAAAAATCCATGCTCCTCTGCCAGCTATAATTTCTGTCTTCGCAGTAGCAATAAACACTGTTGGGACGTGAAAGGGAATTGTCTGGATCATCATTTGTACCAGACAACAAAACTCAAACGTCAACAACCAGGCTACAACCTGAGCAGGGAGGGAAGAGCTGTTGTGAGAACAAACCATCTGCCAGATCCAAAAACCACAGTGGCATCACCAGCAACCCAGCAAGACAAATCCTTCCTTCCAGCATTCACTGTGTTTGGCTCCTCTGTGCAGGGAATGAGCGTGTAACCGTGAGAAGAACTTTTCTAAAGGAAGAGTGACTCTAACTTCTAAAAATCCCACAACCTACTAAACATAACTCAAAATAATAGTGAAGACAAAATAAAAAGCTATCTTCAATCTTACTTTGCTAAAACTCTTATCATGAATCAAACTGAGTAGTTAACTGTCAAATGAGGTCAAAGAAGAGACGGCACATTATTAAGGGCAAAAACCTAACTTCTAATGATAGGTTGACCTCATATGACAGAGTGACCAGGAAATGTCTAAGAATTATACCCCAGTTCTGATATACACTGACTTCAGCACATACCTTGAAAAAAATGAAGTGTTAAGCAGCCTCACACCCACTCCAAGGAGCTCAGAAGAATTCTTTTATTATTTGTAAGAAACCATTCTTTTCTTACCGCTCCCAAGGACCTCAATTTTCCAAACAAGCTTTGATCCCAGCTTACATCTCAGTGGCTAAATGGCTTATCATAATGCATGTCATCTAGTTTCAAATATAGTCTCTTACAGTTATTTGCAACGAGATGAAAAAACAGCTTGACATACTACTGCAATGTTGTTTCCTAAGAGTTGTATCCTTCTACTGTCTATTGTACAAGGATCAAATGCAGAAAAATTCAGATTCATTTGTTCATGTTTTTCCCACAATATAAAAAACTTGTACCGATGATTGCTATCTCAGATCTCAATCAAAAAAGCCACAAATAGCTCTGCTTATAAACTGTGCCTCAAGTGAAGGGAAAGTAACTTACTGTACCCTAAATTCTGTACTCAGTTCACCCCCCACATCCATTTCTTTCAGTGGATTAAAAAAATCCCCAAAAACTCAAGGATAAAATGCACCTCTTTAGGATGCATTACTGAATTGTAAGACAGATATTAGAAATGGATTGTTTGACAGTATTCATTAATTTGAATATCTTCTGCAACATTTTGTCCATTTGTGGCATCCAGCTTAATGACACAGAAGCTGAACTTCCCATACACATGCCTTTGCCCCACAGGCAGGAAGAACAGTCTTGCTGGTTCATGCCAGAGCCAGTGTTTAAGGAAGATGAACACAATTTGCAGCTCTAAGAGAGTTAATCAAACAAAGCAGTTAATCTCTCTGTATAAAATGGGTAACACTTCCCCCTTGCTATTTGCTTCCTTGTTTACTTCAGATTTAAAATCTCAAGGACAAGGACAGTCCCTTACTAACCATGTACGGACACCACCTAGAAGGTTACTATCCCAATTTCATTTGAGACTACAAAATGAATGGCAGCAACAAAGTTATGAGAGTTTAATCT
This sequence comes from Struthio camelus, assembly GCF_040807025.1. Lineage (NCBI taxonomy): Eukaryota > Metazoa > Chordata > Aves > Struthioniformes > Struthionidae > Struthio > Struthio camelus. Next base: position 23,075,283 of record NC_090942.1, read on the forward strand.
TCATTAAGAAGATCATTAGGGCCATGACATTCAACTCCTATTAAAAAATACTACAGGAAAATATCTCTTGCAAAACTGGCCAGACAAATCCTGTAAGGCACTAAAAATAAAAGTTTTATTTAAATTATTCAGAACTACATGCATTCTCCATTAATTTTGCTTTTTTACTTTTTTTTCTCCTTGAGCGTTCACTCTCCGCCACCTTGGTCTCATGCCGAACACGGTCAGGTTATCTCAGACTTCCATGCAGGGTAACAGTTCTTCCTTCTCTGCATCTACGGATTTCATTTTTTCCCTTTCATCACAGCAAACAGTAAATAAAAATTAAATGCGCTATGGAAAAGATCCAAAACTAAATCCCCATGCACTTCTAAAAGGCTAGACTTAAGGAAAGGAAAAGCAAACCAAATGAAATGAGACACCCAACAACCACAGCTCATTCTCATCTGATCTGAAGTCAGCTAAGTAGCAGCTGGAAAAATCCTGCTGTGGCTAGTTGCTTGTGGTAGGACCTACACGGCAGCTATCAAGACAGATGCCCTGTTGAGTTAGGCACTGTGGAAACATATCAAGAAACAGCTTCCTGCTGTGAAAAGCTTCTATTTTAAATGAACAAGTCAAAGAAGCATGAGAGAAAAGGAGCAAGAAACCCAGGCTGGAGCTGGAGAGTGGAGCCCAGGACACTCAGCACGGCAAATGTATTTCTGGTCAGTCACACACTGTAACTATACGTGGGCCTGTGTGGTTCACTCAAAGTCGAGCCCTGGTCCTGAGAGCTGATGTACACCCACTGACCACAGCTCGCATCTAGTTTTAAGCACTTGGCACAATCAGGATAAAAGAAGCCCAGTGGAGCAGTTGATTGTTACATTATCATTCTTTTCACTCTCGAAGTCCTGTCTCTATCCTGCTTCTTATCCTGCCCCTTGATATTATTAAAATCATCTTTATCACTCTCCCATCAAGATCAGCTAAATTGCATAATCATTGCCTTTTGAGCAAACTGCTGCATTCTTCCCTTTTCCATCACTCCCCATCCCTTCCTCCCATGCCCAAATACACATTCCTCTTTTTGCAAAATCTGTTCCAACTCTTGTACTCTATACGGGGCTGAAAGGCATTTCTATGAATGTCCTAGAAGGATGGCAGTAATAATAAACATATTCCCAAAGAAGAAGAATTTTATTATAAAAAGGTGCATGTTAATTAAAAAAACAGTGTGGGTAACATATAGCCACTCCCCAGTCACTCTGAGATTTGGCAGGTGACAGCATTATTTGGTGATAAGGACAATGTGACGTTAGCAGCCAAGTCCTTAAAAGAAATGGACTGAAACCAAGCAACTTTTTGCTGCTTACAAGGAACATCAAACTCTACAAGTTACGTGCAGGAAGTGCAGAGCGCCCAGAACACATTCATACAATGGAAACTACTATAAAGTGACACTATTGAAATGACACAGCTATCAACACTCTTTCCTGTTTCAAACCAGATCTATTTGAATTTAAGTACATATATGGTTTTTTCTCGAACAAGACCAATAACCTTGAGTAACACCTAACTCTTCAAAAGATATGCAGAAAATAAAGAGCATCTATAATCCACAAGCACAAAGTCAAATTGACTTCCTGCTCCTCTTGTAAACATACTCAAAAATTCACCAGAGACATTTATATGGACATGTCTGTAGCTTACCTCCTTTACTGCCCAGCCCCTTGCTGCGCCTGTATGCATGAACCTTCAACTTTTCAGCCATCCCCTCTTACACTTAACTTTAGCTTTACCTTACTTGATTTCTTATACTAATTTCAGCTAAAGTAAAAGTAAACTACATTTTGCCTGAAACCTAAATAACTGAGGGCTAAAACAAGTGATATTCCCAAAAATGCTGAACAAGAAAGACTTCCTAGTGTAGAAATAATCATGTCTGTTTATCTTCTGGGGTGTTCTTGCAGAGAAGTCCTTTGCTAAACCGCACTACATTGAATTAAACTCAATTACTTCATCTAGTCTAGACAAAGTTTTCTTACTTGAAATTCTGGGTTTAGAAAAAAACACTTCTGACAACAGATCAGTTTGCAAAACTGGTCTGACATGCTTTTAGAATAAGCAGTGCAGAGAACTGTGGTTCCCACTGCAAACTTTCCCCATATCAGCAGGAAGATCCCCAGATATTGCAACATAAAAAGGTGAAAGTTCAAAGGATCCATCCAAATGGCTTAGAGATTTTTTGAAAAGAGAACAGAATTAAGAGAAAAGAAACTTCTCCTTCATTTTGGGTATCTTTGATTTTAGTTTCAGATAGGTTTTCCACAAGTCAAAAATAATTCCATTTTCATTTTTAAGCTGAAATAATTCAGAACAGAGATTGCAGAACCTGTGTTTGACAGGAGATGAACAGAAGCTTGGCTGGGATTTCAAAGTTGCTAATTTCTTTGAGAAATCCAGGTAAATGGGAGCAGTTCCTCCCTCCCCTGCCCCCAACCACTCTTGTTACTATTCTCCAAAACCCATCAAAGATGCAGTTCACTGGTTCAGAGAAGGAGTCACCTAGTAAGAAACTCCACAGGATTCACATACATTTCCTACGAGTGAGGCAACATCCTGGAAAGGCTTTGGAAGAAGAACAACTTCTTTTGTAGACTATGGCATAGGTCCAAAAATTTCTTTGTAGAAACAACCAGAATAGCGACTGCTGTGAGGGATAACTATCCCTTTAGTCGTGACGGTTTCCTGTTAGATTGTTCCTTCTTTGGCAGGTCACTTTGTGGAAAACAAAAAACCAATATCCATTTCTTCAAAAGATGTGATACCCTTTACTGCTCAAATGTAAAAGGATTCATTTTCCTTTTCTTTCCCTGCTCCTCAAAACATAATTTGCTAAGATATGGGGCACCTTGGTATGGGAAAAATCATCCCATCTGCTCAGATTGCTAGAGAAGTGGCAACAAAAGGGAGGAATACTTATAATACGGATTATATGCCTGCTGTGGAAGACAAAAGTTTGCCAGAGAAGGCAAATCTCAATCGTTTTTCTTAAATTTTAAATGAGCAATCAACAATAATACAAGCTTTATTATTTTTAAAATATGTGTAAAATATGCTGAGAGAGATGATGGATCTTCTTTTATAAAGAGCACTGTAAATTACAGATTTGCAAAGGAATTGATGAATGTTACCCTCTCAGTCCCTGTGCGTTCTGCAGGTGTTTTGCTGTGATCCCTGGATAAAGTAAATGGACGAAATATTGAACGATGAACTGAGGTTACAGGAAATGAGTGTTTCCTATACCCTGGGTTCATCTACCTGGGCAAGCATGAGCTGCACTCAAGCGCTTACAGAAGAGTGAAACCGTCACTTGTGTCTGCAACACCTGAACAGGCCAATGGTAGCTGGGAGACAAGAGAGTATATACCCAACAGTTCACTGGGGAGAGGGGCAAGGAGAGAAAGATTGTTGTAACTCTGAAGAACCTTATTTTTCAGAAGACCTAAGGTATCCGCAGTCACTTTTGCAAAAAGAGCTCATATAACTCCTTTCCTGAGACAGACCATTAACCTGAATGGGCATTGTAGGACATCCTGGTCTGGATAACTTGGGAGCTTAATGGTAAAGTAACAGTTCAGAAAGATGAAGCACTGCGGCATATATGAGGCTGCCCAAAGAGAACTTTAAGGACTTGTTTGGACCTTTACTTCCAAGGTCATCCACATCTCAGCATCAGAAGATGAGCTTGAGAGTCTGTACCACCAGTCATGATACCAGAGATCACCAAACCTGCCACCTTCCTCATGCCTCACAGTCTCCAAGGTGGGGAGGGCAAGTCAAATAGGGAGTTTAATCCAGCTCTCTCATCTCTGGCAACTACCACAAATCGTATTCCTGTATACAAAAAGGTCAGCAGCACAAACAGTCCCTCACTTCAGAAATGCTTCCCTATCCCAACATGAAAAAGATTTCTCAAGGCTTTGCAGCTGAGGCATTAGCTAACAGCTGTGGAGCACAACTTCTTTCCATAGCGGATCCTGAATTCACAAGGATCCCAGGGTCTCCCCACAAAGGACCTTCAGACTTGGTGAAAAATTGGCAGGATTCAATGAAAAGTTTAAATGAGTCAAACCGCTAGCAAATTCAGAGTACACATTAATAATTATGCCAGTAGCTTCAAGCTAAATTAATACACTATTAATAGCCTGAATGAGAAACTTCCATCCAAACACACCTAAACACCAAAAATCTTTAATATTCTGATGCAGATCCACATTCAGAGGAAGAGGAGGACTTGAGGGTAAGTCTCAATTTTTCAAATAGGAGTCATTCAAAAGAGCATTAACAGCAGCTAATAAGACTCAGAAAATGCATGCTTAAATATTTTGCAATCCAATTCAAGAATTTCCAGTAACGTGCTGCCTCTGCAACATCAGCAGGTAAACAAAAAAAGCAGCATTCTGTAGACTTGTATGAACTCTCAGAAGCAGAGCTGTGCTGCACAAAGCTGAACTCTAATGAATTCCCTGGTTTATTACAGCCAGATCAGCCAGCGTCTTGATTTCTAAAATCTTTCCTACCTCGGATTCCTCCACAGTTCAAGACTTTTTTTGGAGCTCGTAGGAATCAAAACAAGAATTCTGTATATGAAAATGCCTTCAAGAGTTCACTGTGCCAAGTGGCTTAAGAATAATCAATAAAAGTAGATACTGTGAAAAGACCTTACTCCATAGCATTAGATATTAGCATTTACTGGGTGTAAAACACTGACGTATGGGTAGCTTAGGCCAAAAAGGGCTCTTCAAACCCAAATCTTTATTATTTTAATTTTTATTATACAGACAACCGTTCATATTATCACCTCAAATAAGACCACTGCATATGCGTAATTCCAGTCCCACCTGTACACTCATCAGCACCCAAGAAAAGAGGAGAACACTACCAAGGCCTATATTCCCTACAGAAACCGGTCTTTTTGGACCATATCTCCTTTTGATTCGACTTCTATATTCATCCCTCTCACCTTTTTTGTTGTTTTCTCAGATACTCAGTAGAAACGACCCTGTTTTTATGAGGCCTAGCTTTCTCGGTTTTACAAAGATGCCATTGACCTGCATGAAAAACGGCTAAGCGATGAGTTTCATGGCAGGCAGCTGCCTCGGCAGGAATCTGAACCAAGAGATTCCTTGGTTTTGGCAACGCCATAGGGTTTCCCAATTAAAAATAAAAAGTTTTTTATTGTATTTTTGTCAAACTTCACTGAGTGCCGAGCCCAGAACTGCCTTACGGACCAGTACTCCGCTGTACCTGGTACTTTTATCTGGTCTGCACACCAGTCTGCCGTCTGTGCAGGACCACAGACCCCTCCACGTCCCAGAGCAACAGCAACGCGGGGGCGTCCCAGCAGCGCGACAGAAACTGGCGCGGTGGCACCCACGACTGCCAGCTCTGGGCAAGCACCGGCTGATTTTACGCCTTCTGCAACGCAGGAGAACTGGCTGCCTTTATCTGAGGAACCAGCAGAAAATGATAGAGAGCCTAGAGCACGGGAAGGAAACACCACAGCGTTAGGACAGCTTCAATTCATTGGCCTTCCCTACGCTAATGAGGGTATTGCAGCTCAAGGAAAAAAATGCATTTATACTGATAGTAAAAGGACTCTGTGTCACTAGCTCCATGCTACAACAACGAATTGCTTGTTTTCAGTGCTAAGGTCATCTTCAAGGACTGGTTTCGGACTTCCCCTAGAAGAAACAAGAAAGGAGGGGGATTTTTTCCACAGTGCGAGGGAATCTGAGCATGACCATGTGGAAACAAATACAAACTATTCTGGCTCCTTCCTTGCCAGAACCAGCCCTCTCTCGTAATTAACCATTAATCACACGCACAAAAAATCAGATCCAAAGGACGACATTTCCAGCATGCGTTAAGCTTTACTTTCTCTAGAAGTGGGGCAGCCGAGACTCGAGAGATCACACGCAGGCAATCCATCTCCCCCTAAAAACAGAAGCAGCGAACTGCGCTCTGCATTTCAAACGCAGGCAGCCACAGCCTTTCGCAGTGCCGTCCCGCTTCGGTGGCAGCTATAGCATGCAAATGCCCGGAGCTGACTTCAGCAGGGCAAGAGAAGATCTGTAAACAGCCAGGAATTGCCCTGCTGTGATAAAGCCGTGCGCAACAGCAAACAGACTTCCTAGGCTAAGTGGTGCTTTGGCACAAGGTAGGGCTGTAATTTTTTCTCTGCCTATTAAATTAAAATGCTATGAGACTTCACAGAATAATCATGTACAAGCTTCGATGATAAGGCAGTATGAAATTTATAAACCCATAAATCAATAAAACACAAATATGGCAGGTAATTTATTCAGCCCTATGCAACAAAACCTTTTCCCCCTAACTCTACTCCTCTTTTGACAGTGTTTACTGCGTGATTTTCCGTCTCATCATCGTATTCTTCTGTTTCTCATTATTTTGTTTTCCCATTTGGGTTTAACACGTTCTCACATCCCTCATTTTAATGCAGTTATCTGGCTGTGCCAGTGATTTATCCAGGAAATTCAGAGAGGTGGGACAGAAATGTTATGAAAATGGGAAGCTGGGAACTGCACTAAATGGAGCACTGTCTATGCACCGTACTCAGGCAGCTGATAATGCAAGCCACAGAGACAGAGAGGCAGAGGAGGATGGGGAAAATTCTTGAAATGGAAAGTTTATTGAATGTCAGGAGCCAAGAAACACATAGTTGAGGAATGGAGAATTTTCCTGGCTTCTGCTGCTGGAGATAAATTGCAAGGTTTTGTCTGGTTTGTCTTTCTTTAAATTCTTTAAACTTCCATTTGGACCATTTGTATGTCCACAGTGGTGTCGTTCATTTTGTTCTTCTCTGCCCTTAATATTAATGTCTATGACGCTTTTTAAAAACTCATTTTACCCCTCCTGCCTTACAGATCTTTTCACATCTTCTTCCATCTCCTCCTTCCCCCACTTTTTAATTCTCTTCTCAGGTACAGCCTCCAAGTCTTCCTCTCCTACAGTTGCTACTATTTCAGCTTGAATACTCCTGTGGAAAGCCTCTGATGGCAAAGCAGGAAGTAGATGAAAAAAAAAAAAGGGGGAGTGGGAGGGAGAACAAGAACCTCAGGTGATTTTCAGACCTCAGTATGGAAGTCAGATATACTCACTGCCTCACTGACTTTTTGTCTCGTCTGGAAACATCTCCTTTGTTTCTCGACTACATTTCTGGTTTCCCTCCTTCTGCCTTTCAAACAGAGGAATGAAAAAGAAAATACAACAAAAATACTTAACTCCATGGCACCTGTTGATTTTAGATACTCGGCGTTCACTCCAGCTGCGGGCGAAGGAGTGAACACGTGCACCGAAGAGATGGCGAGCTGGCACTGCGGTACTGCAGGGTGAGAAGCTGAAGCAGAGGTGCACCGTATGGGTGCAACAGTGCGGCAGAGACAACCACGGGGCAAGCCGGTCCGGGAAAGGTGTCGACTACGAGGAGAGCAGGGAAAAGGAGGAGAGAGGCATGGCACCAAGCCCAGAATAGCCAGGATACACAGAAGAGAAGCGTGGCAAGAAGAGGCAGTTGGTAAATATTTGGGAAGGCTTTTAACGTATCTGGGAGATGAGTGAAACACAACGCACGAGATAGAAGGCTTGCAGCAAATCAGATGTGCTAGAATAAATATCACATGCAGTATAAAGGGTTAAGCAGCGGAGATACAAATAAATACAAAGCAGGCTGTGCATTACTGAGTTGCATTTGATTGCATTCATTCATTTATCCATCACGGCTTTCTGCTGCCACAGGCGAGAAAAGACGAAACAGAATTGCAGCATTTTGACTTGTATTTACCTTTTGCTTTTTTCAAACACAGGAGGATCGAATAAAGGAAAGGAACGTTCTTTGTGCTAACGGAATCGCGGCTGCTTGCGCACATCCAACCTGCCCGCACCGAAACTGGCTGCGCTTGTTCCGCGCTTCTGTTCATTACCCCTCACTCCAAATTTATACAGCCAGTTAACCAGTAACTTGCACAGATCTGACAGCAGCACCTACCTGTACCCATCTATTTAATGGTCCGTTGGCAATACCATTATAAAATCCTCTTTTTATGGAGGCATAACACAGTCATAAAATGTGTTTTCCTAGCTTCAAAATTGTCCAACATGATTCCGTCTCCAGGAGCACTTTATTTTTAAAAGTAGCACGGTGCAATGTGCAATGAAAATATATCACCATCCATTTCACATTCATCCCTGTCTAAGCCCTCCAAAACAGAGGTCCTTCTTTTAAAATTACAAGTCCTCAGCCACAGAGAACACAAAACTAACAATTGCTGCACGGCAGCTCTAAAGCACGTGGGACAGGCGTGAATAAAACCAGTCTGTTCAGATGGGCTCAGGATCCACTGCAGTAAAGCTGGTTTCGAAGGGACCAGGCTGTGTCCCAACAGAGCACATCTGGCTGCTTTTTAAGCAGTTAAGATTGACCATCCACCTCTGTCTCACACGAGGTTCATCACTACAGCATTTTCACCCCTTACAGGAGTGCCTTTATAGGAGCAAATAGAAACTAGTGCCATTGAGCCTGGTGCACTTTCTACGGCCCAGCAGCTGCAATTCATCCCCGCCGAGAGCTCCCCATGCTTGGCCCAGGAATTGTTTATGCTCTGTGTTCACGGCTCAGATAGGATTTAGGCGACGCATAAACTGTGCCCAGGGCTTTCTGCGGGGTGCAATATTTACTTGGAAAAGCTGCTGTCCAGTATGTGCATGCATGTGAAAGGTCTTTCCTGCTATACCCTTAAACTCCCCTACCAGGCCTAAATCCCAGAATTTGTCCCCATAGTTATTAGTCCCAGATTTACCATTTTCTCCTGTCAGATGCCCTCTTCAAAGGCATTCAAGAACCACAAGTCATGTCCCTGAAGATCACAAAATGGGATTTTTAGGTGTATGGAAGTAAAAAGCAACAGACAAACAAACCAACCCTTCCACTCCTACCAATAACAACCCGAGGTTTGAGGGATTTGTTCATTTGCCTTCTGATCCTGGAGACAAACCATTCTTAAATTTAAACTGCCCCTCAACCCCAAACAGCTGACAGACTCAGAAATGTACCTTTAAAGCACAAGATAAAAAGAAATAAAAACCAAAAGCGCTTCATGCTGTAAATACAACATTTGGTTTCGTTTTCCTAACACCGCAGAGTTAACCCTTCATAAGAGTTGGTAACTCAAAACTCTCTACATACATACCTAACTGATGAGCTGGGCTAACCACCTTGGTCCAATTAAGCCTTTTCATGCTACTGGCAGCATAATGCCTTTTTAACCTTTTGCTTAAAGAAGGTGTTCCTAAGGTACCCCGATGAAAACCACATGATGAGGTATGTTCACTGTGACAAGCCTCCCGGTGAGCTGGGGCCATCTGCTCGCAGGTGTTTTAGCCACTGCTAGGGCAGGGCATGCCTGAAACCCAACTGCAACAGGGTGAGTTTCTTCTGGGCATTTATACCAGGATAAAGAGGCCACCATGAGTGGCTGCTCAACAGCTGGTGGGAATGTTTTTCTTTGGCCTGGTAAGCATTTCTGGACACACGATTTAGTACAGCCAATAAGGGTCAGCTACATTATCAGAGGCAAATAGAGAGCAATGTAAATCCTCCTACTTGCATGACTAGTTTCATCCCACATGCCTAATTATTCAGGCAACCTTCAAAGATTTCTGCTGGGCAGCTTTTGTCATGCATCTTCTCAGCTCTTAGGCTAAATGTTTCTTTTATGGCACCCACTGATGTGGTTAAAAGGTCTAATCCAAGTATAGTTTACAATGTTTGCTTTGTATGCAGGGTACTTTGGTATGTATGTCTCAAATTTGAATTTACAGTGGCCGCTGCATACATTTAGAAATTTTGCACAGTAGATAAACTCTAATTTGAACCACGGCCTGCACACGTTCTAATGGAGAATAATGTATCTAGGAAATTCTTCACACGCGATCACCATGCATAAACACTTTTCTTAACTGTTTGAAAGCAAATAAGCTGAAAATTTATCAGACTACATTAAGACACAAAGTTTATAGTGCTGATGTGTACGTGTAATAGGAACTGTGCCTCAAAGCATGACATCATTGAAAACAGAATCTGCATTTCCTTGCAAAGCAACATGACAGTCACAATTAAGGTGTTTATTAATATTGAGATTTTTTAAGCATTAATTTGGATAGTTTTATTTCCAAGTAATGAAAATTGCATAGGTTGCAATTGTCTCAGAAACACTTCTGATTTTACACGTGGTAAGTAAGGAAATGTTATTGTAATAAAAAACACTTTTGTGGATGATTTTGAACATTTCTATCACATTTTATCAGCTTTAAGCCGATCTATTTTCCCTAATATTCATTAGGTTTATCTATCCAGATATCAGATTTTTATAGTTGATCTGGTTTTGTATAAAACCCCCAGACTGTTACATTTTAATTTCCAAAGCAGACATTTGTCTTCATTTGCATCTTGTCAAGTACTAAGCACCTTTTTGGCCCTTAATTAATTAGGAGCAATGACCGACGCATCAGGTAGTAATAGCATCCAATTAGTGATAATGTATGACGCTTGCTTAAGTGTTATGAGTCACATAGTGCAGAGACGTTTGCCCGTTCATGCTGCATGCTCTGGGTGTGATATACTGGCTCTCTGTAGCCATGACACAGAGTGCTAGCACAGCCTAAAAATCCCAACCCTTTGCCCTGATCTTCAGCATGAATTTCTAAATACACTTAGATGCTAATAGTTTGGGCACCTATGCCTGCCATCAGAAATGTTGCATCTCCAAGCTTTTTCATCAAAGCTATTCATCAAGCTCGTGACAACAAGATGACCACATAAGTTTCTTAATAACATGAGGTTACAACTTGCCAAACACATGGAAGATTTTGAAGCACCGGAAACTCTTCCGCAGAAAGTTTATCCTTCCAAAACAAAGCTGGAAACCAACTCAGGAGGCCAGAAATCCCATTTCCACTGGGGGCTGGACTCTCAGTATAACCGAGTTCTCAACAAGAGATAAATTTCTGACTGGTTTCTGCTGCAAGCTCACAGAGCCTGTGGAGTCACATCAGAGGAAGCTTCACTCTGAGATGTAAGTGACTTGTATATCCTATGATGCTCTGCAAATGATTTGTTAGCATAATCTACCATCAAATAAATACACACCACCTCCCACAGAAAACAGTGGGAGTTGTACATGTATATCTGAGCATACTTTTTTCTCGATAGCTTTCTATAGGACTTAAATGATGACATAGGGAAAAGACAGTGGGAAGCTCACATTCCCTGTTCATACGATGGGAGAAGAGTAGGCGTGAATTGTAAAAAAAAAAAAAAAAAAATATATATATATATATATATAAAAGAAAAATTAAAAAATAAAATTGTAAACAAAAGTAAGCATTATAGAGACATTCAGAAATTTACTAAAGTACCAAAATATGAGGATGTCTGAGATGACAGATATCATTTATTCAGTAAAAGTTCTGAAATATATGTTAGCTTGCTCTGAGAAATCGAGTAATTGCAGTTCACCAAGGCTTTGTCGCTGGACTAGTTCTGTATCAGCATCTGTAACCAACTGGAATTTATTCAGACGGAATATACTGTAATTTGATATAGCTAATGTCATCAGAAGGTGAACTCCTAATATTGATTCAAAGAAAAATGGCAGCGAGAAGAGTTGGCATCAAGATGGAACCACGCTTGACAAGACGATTGAGTAAGCAAGCTGCTGGGCCACAAATCTGAGCAAGTTTTAAAGCTTCGGTGCTTCAGTTTCCAGTATGCAACACTGGCATCCAGTGTTTTTATTCCTCTGCAAAGGATGCATGACACATGGGAAAAAAGTATTATATAAAACGAGAACTTATCTCATGAGAAGATTCAAAAAACAAAATGCCCAGACAGCTCCAGTACATTGCTAAAACTTAGCCACTCTATTAAACTTTCCTTACAGGTATGGGCCAACTTCTTCAGAGAGAAAATTCAGATTATTTCAGATAGAAATGTGTCTCTCTACTTATTCATTTTTCAAGTCAGAATGTCTATGAAGAACAGTCCTTTCCTTTTTGCTGGTCCTCGGCAATGGGGACTGAGGGAAGTCCTGGAGTACCCCACGGCGTGTCCAGCTCTGCTACGTGGTATGAAGGACGCCGGAGCCGCGGCCCCTACGGTCAGTTGTGCCTTCCCAGCACAGCCGCGTTTGTCTCACAGTCACCCGCTGGGCAAGATTTGTACAAAGGCGAAAGAAGGGTAACACGTGCTTTTAATGATGGCCTCCTTGCCTCAGGTCTGACCACCCATAGCAGGTAAAAAACAGTAAACAAGACCATTTCCTACTTACATTTAGAAAGAACTATAGCTCTGCAATAAGGAAACTATAATGCAGATTAGTCCATATTTCCTAGTAGATGCCCAGGAAGTTAAGTCACACTACTCTGCCTGCTTACTTCATGTTTGAAAGCACCCCCTACCATCAAAATATCAGTATATTCTCGTACAGTCTCATCCTACACAAAATGTTCAGAAGCGAACCGTTAATGAAAGCAGGAACTGCCTGTACTGAAAAAAGACAATGCATTTTTAGCCCCAGCTTTCACAGACTTGCACGGCTTTACCTACGGTGTGATATCCAGCAGATGGAAAAGCACACAACCACATGATCGTGCTTGTTTAGGTTTTAACTTTGCCTATACCCATTTGTCTTTTTTTTTAAAAATAATTTTTAAGTCAATATTTAAAATTTAGATTTGTTTAGATTCAGTATAAATTTTTTTTAGACATAGTTACACTTATGTCAAATAGGACTATTCAATTAAATTGAACCATTGGGTTATATTAATCCAACTTGTGAATTCAGACAAGCCTTTGAAAAATAAAAGCATCCATTGTGCACAAAGATTTGCAGAAAGGAATGATATGAGAACATGATGAGAAGAAATAGTTTACTTTCTAAATGTCTTGAGAAATTGACCATCCTCTGGGATAAAACACCACAATACAGCAGCCCGGAAAATACAGCTATTGAAAAATTGCCTATGAAATGGAATAGTGATAAGAATTGCCTATCTTTGGCGCTTTTGTTATTGCATTGAAATAATTGATCCCTGATGCTAAAGACAGCAACACTCATGGGATTCAAATACTCCAGACTTTAATGAAGTCTCTCTCTCTGGCAATGGATTTAAAGCACGTATACTCCTGCTACACAGTGCCTTCAGCAAGAGTCAGTGGTTTAATATTAAAGCACTGCAAGTATTTGGACTGAGGAGGTTATAATTCAAAGAGCAAGGCAAGGTCACCTTGCAGTCTCAGCATTATATAAAGTATATTCACTTCTGCGATCAGAGGAGAGGGCCAGATCCCCTATCTCCATACTAAAAATAAAAAAAAATCCAAGGCAACTCTGAGGCTAAAAGACTTAGCCACTGCTTTCACAGGCCACTGCTTGATCTGGGTGCATCTGGAAAAAGTGCACTAGGCCAATTAGATGATTAAACAAACATCTCCCCCCTCAAAAATAGCTCTGCTCAGCAGGAATGTTGTTTGTTTATTTGAAAAAGTTCCTTAACTTGTAGTGTCTTTTTCATATCCTTCCAGTCTAGGTCAAATCCTGAGAGTAAGTTTAATAAGTGCTGAAAAAACAATGCAACATTTTCGTGTCAGATGGCTTTAGATTTCATCATGCCAGCCACTTGAAAGCTCTAACTACGACGGAGCAAGCTGCATCCATAGGTCTGTCTTGCAAAGCAAGCCCTTGCTACAGTGCTCTAGGAAACGGTGGGTGTCTTTACTGGTGTCACAAATTCAGTATTTTATTAAGGTTTACAATGGCCTTCAAGTAGCAGCATGACAGGAAAAAACTATAAATTTGGAAAGAGCAACCAACTTCGTCTAGAGTAATCGACAGTTGAGTCCCTTTCCCCTCACAGCCCCACTTCCTGGCATCAGCACACAACGGCCATAAACCTGTGGTAGGTGTATACAGAGAAACTGAATTTCTAGTGCAAGCCAGGCTTCTCTGTTTTATGCATTCTGGAGTACTGCACTAACAATCACATATGACTCCCATAGTAGTCTTGTTAGCCTGACAGAGATCAACACTTTTCTTAATAAAGCTTTGTTTACATTTAACTGCAACTGCTGTTTGATTTATGAAGTCCTTTGCAAGCTTCTGAGTGATTTGCGCAAAATCACTATGATCTGCGTACAGGAATTGCTTCACTCAGCTCTGAATGAGTAGGGTGACACAGTACCTATTGTCCCAGCATCAGCAACCCTACCCAAGAACATCTTTTGACATACGACCTCCTCCAATTAAACAAACAGAGCAATTTAAATAGGCAGAAGGTAATTATTAGGGCTGGAACCTGGCCAACTCACTGAAGCAGGAGCACTATCCTTTGAAAAAAAGCTTTATGTTGTTTAGCAAAGTTTAACGACTGGAAGCTTCAAGAGCACTGCACTGCAGTTCCATAGCGATGAGACATCCGAGCGTAACAGCGCTCCCTTCATACCACCACCAGTGACAGCTGGGAGGTCTCGGGCAGGATGGGTTGTTTCAAAAAGATGGTTGAAAATAAACAGCTTTCGAATCCACTTCTTTTTTGCCGTAATCTCCCATATCTTAATTGCACCCTATTTGTTTTAATCAAGAATAGGTAAATGAGAAATTAGGACTGTTCCTTTCAATTGGGGGGGGGGGGAATTACCAAATCTTGTTCTTTGAAGAAGGATTTAAACTGTTTTCTAGTATCACTGACTTCTTTTCCATTTTTTTTTATAAATGGAAGACAGAGGAGGAAGAAAGAGGAGGGTGAATAATATCAAGAGATAACTTAGAAATAAGTCTCTTCCTAATTGCTACATGACAATTGTGAGAAGCACTGCCATTCTACATGGGTATGGCCTTCATGTCAGTGTAGTGACAGCAGAGGGAGGAGAAAACCTCAGCTCTTCTGTGTGGAATTGGGTAGTCAACTACATTTCCTTTTTGTGTAATTAAACTCGCATCTTTTTTCCGTATAAGTATGAAATGTACCATACAGTCCTTTCCAATTCAGTCTGGTTTTACTGAGCCCATGCCATAGCTCCCTGATCCCACTCATCCAAAGGACCTCCAATGCAAGAATCACCTTGACTTCTCCCAGAGAGAACAGGACGCAGCAAAAAGGAATGAAATATTCGTAATGGTCTTATCCTCTGAGTGCTCCTTTCAAAGCCCAGTCCTACACTGGCCCTACACTCAGCTTTTTCTTGCTGGCAGGTTTGAAGAAGGACCGAGTATTAGTTTTGCTCACTCGAGTAAGTTGCTCTTCAAACTCCTTTTTTAGCCTGCCTCATTGCATTCAGTCTTCAACCTAACACAGTTAAAAATCTCTTCTGATTGTCTTTGTTTGGATATGACATCAGCTTTTTGACCGATACTACCTTGCTTCTAATTACATTCCTTACCTATGCTTCAGCTACTCCTCCTTCTTTTTACATTGTTGGTCTCTCTTAACAGTCGGTGCACGCTGACCCTGTGCTTCCAAAAGTTTGTCTCATCTCGGATGCACTTCTAGGGTTTACTTCTAAACTGCCCACATTAGTCAAAACTGTAACAAGCTTCCTCTTTTTCACACAGTTCCCTTTTCTGAAATTGAATACAACTGCGTAAGGTTTTTTTTTTAGCCTGTGCTGGAGAGAAAAAAAATATAAATAGCAAAGAAAAAAATGAAACTGCCGCAAGAATGGCAAACACTTCCTGCAGCCCTAGGTTCAGTCGGGTACCAGCTTTCACTCAGGCCTTTAACTACACAGCTTCAGACAACTATTATTTTTATACTGTGATAATGCCTAGAGGCTCCAGGGTGATTCAGACCCTGGCTGCATCAGCTAACGTGAAAAGCAAACAGATACCGCCCTATCTGCAAGTTTACAGTCTAAGCCAACCTGTTCTTAACTGGCTAGTAACTGCCATATCCAGCGTTCTTGCTGAAACGTCTATTGGTGAGAACCTTCCTCAAACAGAAGTTAAGTTTACACATTATTTAATAACAGAGAGGCAACAGGCACAAACTGAATCACAGAAAGGTCCATCTGAACATGAGAAAAAACTTCTTTACTGTGAGGGTGACTGAGCACTGGAACACGTTGCCCAGAGAGGCTGTGGAGTCTCCATTCTTGGAGCTACCCAAAAGCCATCTGGACATGACTCTGTGCAGCGTGCTCTAGATGACCCTGCATGAGCAGGGGGGTTGGACGAGACGATCTGCAGAGGTCCTTTCCAACCTCAACCATTCTGTGGTTCTGTGAACAGCTATCAAGAGAAAGTATCCAGTTTTGAGTCCTGAAATTATTTCAGCAAACTTCTTTCAATGGCTTGGACTAATGAGATATAAGCTTCCTGTTCAAACAAGTAGTCTTTCCCCTTCAGTTTTTGTATCCTCAAAGAGAATATTATTTAGAATATGTATGTACTACTAAGATTTGAGATTCCATCCAATTAAACATTGATACAGGAGGAAAATTATCCTTTTAAGAGATTACTAACAGCACACTGGTTTCTGTTGTCCACATGGGATCTTGAAAATTGACTGGCTGCATGGAGCTTGACATTTTAGACTACTTCAGTGTAGAAATGGAGCAGAATTACGGAACAATTATTGATAAGTATGCAACTGTGGCACCATAAAAGCCCCACGGGTAAGACCAATCTAAGGAAAAAGAAATGAAAAAATAGCTTTTGCTTTTTTTCTTTTTTTTCTTGTTTGCACAGTTGGAAATGTATTCCCTGCTGTTTCATATTTCCTATTCTGATTAAAAGTGTTACCTACTGCATTATTCTCTTCAAGGCCTGGGTTTTCTAGGTGAAAGCAGCATTAGAAACACTGAGCCAAGGTAGAGACATGGAGCTGAATTGAAGAACTCTTTAACTATACAAGAAATAAAATGTATTTTCCCAAATGATGCTTTATGCATGGCAGAAATTGCTCTTCCACATCAAATTCAAGCCACACTCAAATAATATAAGAACTTCAAAGACAAGCGAGACATTTATATTTTTAGCAACAAATAGGTTTGGGTAAAATACTGGCTATTAATCCGGTCAGCACCCAAGGCTATCAGCTGTTTCTGGAAGACTTATTAAAATCTTGTTACCCTTCTTTCTCTGCAGAGCCCTCAGAAACTGACAAAAAAACCCACTACTGCATATCTTCAGAGACATCTATATCTTAGACAAGAAAAGAACCAGAGGCCTAACCTTTTTGAGTTAAACAACTTCTCACTTTCTGATCGAGAAGATTTTTTTTTTAATATATAAAGCATCAGTTGTCTCACTATTATTCTAGTAACTGCGTTTTAGAGGTGAAAGAAGCAGGCTGATTCTCTGATAGCTTGGTTTTTGGCCTTTTTCCTAAGTGACTATGCCTTTAGTTTGTTTTAAAATGTAAACGATCTAATTATAGTGATAATGGCAAAGGAAGATAAATACGCTGGATTTGATTAATGCTGATGCTAGAAGTTGTAATAGGAAGTCAGCACTTCTTAAAACTTTCTTCTTACTGAGATTTCATGAACTCCCATTCATTTTATCCTGTTTACATTAGGCATTCTGGTACAGCAGTGACCCACATAACCCTCACATGTTTCTTTTAGACTTCCAGTTTGAGAAAACAGGGCTCAGGTAAGACATTTTTTGACTTCTGACGCTCCTGCCAATTGCGTTCGGAGTCCAGTCATTGCCTTGAGCCACACCACCAGCACCAATATGTATCTTTTTCAAACATTAAGTTTTTGAAATTCTTTTCATGCTGAAATCTTGGGAATGAGAACCTTCTACACTGAAGGAATACATTTTTCATTCTTGTTTTTAAAATATGAACTTCAGAAAGACAAACAGGCAGTTAAAATAATCCATGAACTTTGTTTCTCTTCAGTGAGTCTGCTAAAGGCTGCTGCATTTTTTGAACAGCATTTACAAGAATGTTTCAACAACCCTTTATCTGCAGTAGTTTCACTGTCTATGAACGGGTTTAAATATGTGGCCTAGCTTAGAATTTCACTGCTTTGTTCAGAGGGATGCGTGAGCTTGTTATTTAGTTAAATGTCCTTAGAAGAAAAACGGGCAATTTGTTTTCATGTTGATGTTTTCATGTTGAAATAATCTGTTCTTAGTCCTGTAACTAGAAAAAAACAAAGTAGCATTCCTAAGGTTTAATTGTCACACAAGAGTGCAATTCTCGTAACTCTTGCCTATGTATACACCATTGGTTTTCTATGGCTTTTGCTAGTCAAATTCCCAAGAATTCTGACTTCTGCAGAAATCAAGCTCCTTTCACCTTGCCAGAACTCAGCTGCTCGGCTCTTTTCCTCATGCTCAAGCCTCTCCGGGAACCTCAAACTAAACATTATTATATTCATCTCCAGCGGAGTCTCAGTCCAGGACTCAGAGCACTTAAAACAGCAGTGGGGACAACAGCGCTCACATGCCACAACCACCTTCGGTCAAAAGCAATACAACCTCTCAGCTGGAGGGAGAGGAGGAAGGAGGGCACGCTGCTCATGTTTCAGTATCAGTGCAGTAGCTCGGCAGCTACACCACTTGTTTAGGAATTGGGAAATTTGGAGTTCAGGCTGCGGAGAGCATCTGCACCTATCTCTTTACTGCGTGGCTACCAGATGTCTTTGCCTCGAGGGGGGCTCTTTGCTCCTCTCACTTAAAAAATACCCAGTGCTGTATGAGAAACAATTCTAGATTTATGGGAACAGATAGAGGGAAACCTGACTTTCAGGGCACTGACTTGTGTGGGTGATCAGCACTCCCTGCCGCAAGAGCAGCTTGTGCTTTTTATCCAATGATAAATACAAAGTGTCGAAACCGTCTCCAGAGCAAAGTCTGAACTGCTACCTTTGCCCTGCAGCCCCCTCAGCCCCGCCAGGCGGGTGTCCCATCCAGCCCTCCTGGCCATGCTCACTCTCTCCAGGCCGTGAGCCTTCATGCTTTTTTTCTGACAAGTGCCTCTTGTCTATTGGAAAAGGCAAGGAAAGGGAGGAGTGGGCACAGCCCTCAGTAAGCTCCTGACTTAGGAAGGTGGGACACAGATCTGACATCCTCGTCTCCATTTCCCAGGCTGGGGAATGCAATGAACCCACATGCCACACTTCCTGAGGGGCTGCAAAGGAAAGGGCACGACTGTCCTCAGCGCGTTCCTTGTCCAACTGCATTTCAAAAGACAAGAGTGAGCCTTGCTCCATTTGCTCCCGAAGAACCACTCTGGGGGCCTGATTGTGCAAGAAGGATCCAGCCTATCAAACTACGTTTGACGTGGGTGCTGCTATGCATCCAAGAATGGCACTGCTGAAGCCCTGAGAAAGGAAGAGTTCAAGATAAATTTTTCTCCTAAGCTTTCCTTGCTATTTTAGGCATCCCTGCTCCACATTCTGGTTGCTCACGAATCCTGCTCTGATGGGCTTCGCGCTCCCCATGCAGTAACTGGAAGCTGAGGCACCTTTTTCAAGGCTGTTGATTACACTTGAATTAGTCACTGCTCTGAGCATTACAAACCTATGTCCTCCTGTTGGCCTAGCCTTACGTCTGGTGGGCTGAGATAGTTCTAAAATAAATCCTCCCTGTACTGGGATATGCTGCACTTCTAAAATCAGAAACATAAAATAAAACGCCAGTGTCCCGTTTCTGCTATCAGAATATAACCTGAAGCCCCTAATTCTTGTCCCAGATGGCATTACCCTTTCATCCAGTTTTGCTTATTTCCTGCTGCGGGATAGAACCCACTCTGTCACAACCGCAGCTGTAAAACACTCTTCTATAAAATAACCCTTCCTTGAATGTTTGTTTTTGTTTTTCTTCTTCTCCCTGAGAAAAGATCTGGGAACAGTAGGGGTACAAGCACTCCCCTCGTTTCAACTCTGCATCATAATCTTTATGACATGTTTTATCATCAACTATCTTGGAAGTTTTAACCAGGATAACAATCCTTGCCTTTGCAAGGGCTCCCGCAGTAGTCTTGAGTGAATATGGGGAGAGCTAAGACATAAGAGACTAATCTTAGAATTATGTGGAATAAAAACAGAGGGTTTACAGTGTACAAACGGAAATCCCAGTGGTAAGCCATGAAAACGCAGGATGCTAGCGTTGTATACCAATGAACAACATCAGCACAGTGCCTCAAAATACATCCGAAACATGGCTAATAGGCAAGGTACACCCAGCTCTCGCTCAGTGACTCCCTCCCTCTCCCGGCTCCCCCAGTAAGTCCAGAAGTCCGCAGATCATCAGAGCTCTCGCAGGGATAGCAGCGACGAAGCCTCGAGCCTGCAGTGTGCTTTTTTCTCAGTGTTGCCATGGTGATCTCCAGCACGCTGATCCCCAGAGAGCTCAGCTCAAAATTCAGAGGGAACCAAAGCAGGACAAAGAATTGACACCCAAGCAAAAGCAAGAGGAAAATTATGTATAATAAGCATATATACACACTTTCATAGGAAAGCTTTCAGAAAACAGATATATATAGAACAGAGAGGTCTGCAGGAAAGAAGTGCAATCTTCATATGCTAAGCTCTAAAACAGGGTGGTCTAGTGGATACGGCCAAGAATTTCTATCCCTGTCTCTTGTGGCTCACTATTTGGCATAGGGTAAATCCTCAGCTGCGGCATTGCAAAATGCTTAACGTGTGCAGTAAGGACAGGGGACAAGGGATAACTAAGCAGATGAAAAGATACAGATGTCGTTAATAACATAACCCTGTAGGGCAATAATATTCACTAGATGATAGCCAAAATCTGACATTTACTTTTCACAGCATTCCTTCTCACAATTCCATGAAAACAGTTAATAGAACAAGTCTTAAATATTTGAGCAATTTCAATTTTCACCAAGTACTGCACATAATCTGTTGGTCCTTATGGTAGCTATACTCTCTTAATGCATTCTCGACAAAGGGAATTATATTTGTCCAAACAGGAAAGCAACGCTCTGCCAGGTGAGGTACAATCTCGATACGCTATTGAGAAAACTGTGGTACGATCCCTTCACTCCTAGCACACAAAGATAAAGGCTGGCAGGCACTGTGTTGTACTGGCCATACACACAGAAATAAATCAGCAAGGAGAGACACCGAAACTCCAAATCTGGGCCGTGTCAGATATGGCACAGTCCAGAAATAATACTAAATGAGAGTCAATCAATGTTTTGCCGTTAGGCAGCATGTTTCAGTCAGAGCTTATTATCAGACACTGCCAGGCACTTCTGCGCATAAAACAGCTCTGGGATGAGTTAATCCCACATAGGTCATTCAGCCACTGGCGTACTGTAGTTTCTTTTCCAAAAATATAGAGCAATGGATGTCTTATTACTGTTAGCCAGTTCCACTTCAGTTGTCACCAACTCCTTCTGGCTTGCCGCAGTACTAACCAATGTTAACAGCCTTATTCTGTCCCCCATTCACCAAAATTTGGCATGTATTCTTCTGCTTAGGACTGCAGGCACCACTTCACCTGTCAACTTTGGACTAACATCTTATTCTGCGCTAATGTATCATACTAGGGTATGTCACCACGGAAGGTCACCTGCAGACACGATGTTCAGAAAAGTCTGGTTTCTTCAGTATATTCACATTCTCACAGTTCAATTAAAAATAAGCAAAGAAAGGGTCATGGAGAATAAACTCCTCCAATATCCATTTGTATGATGCACAGCAGCTTACTTAATACTAGTTTTCTAGTATTTCTTAATTTTAGCTGCTCTGATGGTCTTGTTTTGCTATCCAGGCATCAGATGAAGTTTCTGTCCTTCCTCAGACAGATCGTCCCCATCCTGGTTCTCATTTTAGCATATTACTTACCAGTAATTGTTGAGTGGAGGAGAGGCTGAAGGAAAAATGTAACTATCTATCTATAGTATTTATCATTTTATTTTTAGCCCCTTGCCTCCCAAAAGGTGCTGACATCAGTCTTCAGCAGTCTCCTTGCATTTTAAGCTTCTCCCTTTCCGGGACATGCACAGGATAAAGCACAGAAATGGGGTCGTCCTGTGACCCTTGAGCGGGTGCTGCCTCCGTGTTTCTTCCTGTGCACGCTCTTCCCGCAGCAACAGCTTCTGCCGTTGTGGTGACAGCTTCCCGACAGCTCCTGCAAGCAGGACACACCAGGCCCTGCAGGCATTTGTGGCCATTGACACTTTGGGAATTACACCCCCACGCCTCACTAGCGGTCAGCACAGCCTCCGGGCTAAGAGGCAACCCCAAACCCTTTACTCCGAGTAAATCCACTACTCCTTGCTGTTATCCGCAGGCATCATAAATGCCACTAGCAAGCTGCCAAACTATGTTTGCTGAGCTGATTTCTCTCTGTTGACCATAGTTTGCTACCTTTTCCTTAAAAAGAGCTTCTGGAACACTTGTTCATATGCTTTTGCTTTTCCTGAGATTTTCCAAGCTGTTGATTCCAGAGCCAGAGTGCTATAACTTTGGGATATAACCATTCTTGATTCCCTTTAACAGTCTCTGATCTACTTTCTGCATATACCAGTATTTCTGCTCTATTGTAGATAAAAAACTTGAACTTTAACAAGATCCCTACAAAATCACTGACTGCGGTAGGCATAATATTATGGCTCTTACTCTCTCATACCTTGATGCCTTCAGGGAAGAGATTTTATTTACCACGAATAAAGATGAAGACTGACAGACAGCTTTCAAATCTAAGCATGAGCCAGAAAATGTCTGATTATTCCCGGAAGCAGCATTTAACAGCTGAAGTCTTTATTTAGATATTATTTTGCATATTTCACCCATAATGAAAGCAAACTTGTCGTGAACAAAATCATTTGGTAATCTAATTTATCAAGATCACTCATACACCGACAGACAAGGATTTTAATAAAATTTGCACATGTGACATCAATTTGTACTAATTTATTTCTCTTAGAGGCTTACGCATTTTCCAGGGCTGGTGAACGGAGAAAAGACCCTAGTGCAATTCCAAGCACTTCTAGAAAACACAGTTCTATGCTGTAACGTATATCTGCTTAGGGAATACACCTGAAAGGCTCTACTTCTCTTACTATAACAGCATGCGCTATACCACCTATTAATGGTGTATGACAATATTTTACAGAGACTTTAAATGCTTTAAAGTATTGGGATGAACTAACTGCACAGGGCTCTCTGATATTTACCTTGCAAAAGAACAGCAGATGTATTAGATTAATGCCAAAGACAATAAATGAAGTTCAACTTTGGCAACTGAGTTGGCAGAACAAAACTACACGCAATATTGCAGAGATACTTGCATTGAAACCATGTGTCACAAAACATCAAATGTGTCGCCTCCCTTCCCTGTCCTTCCCTCTCCCCAGTTATTCAGCTGCTGCAGTCACAGGCAAGGCTCTTATCAGCTGCTTAAAAATCTCAAGAGGAAGATCACTGCATGTCTCAGTTGGGACACCTCTACTCCCCCACAAGGTCAGCCTTTCAGATTTATCTAGCGAATCAGATAGCAGCTTGCCCCTCTCTCCACAGCTTGTCCTGCTGCTCAGTTCAAAGAAAGATCTGGGGTAAATTTTATACTTTGCCTAACACTTGCGTAGCTGATACCTAGTTCATCACTGCAGAGGAGCTATGTTGCCTCTAAGTGCCCCTTGCTCTCCGAGGAAGTTCTCCACTTCAGGCTGGTAACGGCACACAAGAGATGGCGAGAACACACTCACGGGGCTGCTCCAGCAGAAACTAATCATCTTCGAGTTCCTGGACAGATTATTTTCAGCTCTCTAGTCAGACATGAGGTTTGGTTGCAGCCACGCTTATGTGACCAAGGCAAGTGGCAAAAAAGCAGCTAGGGGAGATGGGAAGATCAAGCCACCTTGTTCAGTGACAACGTGGATTTGTACCCAACAAAATGACTGTGTAAACATGTTGTCACACAATTCAGGTTATACAACTTCAGTAGGTGTCCTAGAATTGGAGAAAGAAATACTGTTTCTCATCTAGTCAGAGAAAATAGACAGACAAACTGCTGGGTGAGGATGTTATCTCTGCTCATTCTTCTTTTGTGAGAATAACTGCTTGCTTTTGTATAACATGACTACTTTCAGGGTACCACGTTTGCTTACAATAATACGCTGCCATATTCAATTTTGCTTAAGTCAGTCAGGCAAAATAGATGTATTGGGAACATTTTTCTTTCTTCAGTTACTGGTTTCCATCCCCAGTCTATGTCATTTACTTGTTCTTTTCCTCCTGGTCCTATACCTACTTCAAAGACATCTTTTCAAATAACAATTTCTCTCAGTGTAGCTTTCCCCCACAGCTGTAAAAGCTTCACTCACATATACCTCCCTTAGGAGAGAGAATTTTGTGAGGAGCTCCTCTAGGCAACATCTGTAATCATGCAAACAGGTAGAACGTTCCCATGTTGCATCGCTCAGAAGGAACCATATACATCCTGCAAAGCACACCCAGAGCAGCACCACAAATATTTATACACCAGATAAAATCCATGTCCTGCAGCTTAGACCACTATAAACAATTGCTATCCAATATATCTTTCAAGCCAATCAATCAAAGAGTTCACACACGGATGGCCTGATTTGAGTCTACTCAAGGGTATGAAAATCTGGGAACGCAATGCAATAGCATATCCCTTGGTTACTGACCACAACACACACCTTTCCTTCCTAGCACTACCCTGGCCTTTGAAACAGGATCTCTTTGGCTTTATGACCAAGCAGATCTCTGCACAGTCGTTCCATGTCCGGATGCTTCTGATGGAATTGAAGCCACTGTGGAGCAGAGAGCAAGCAAGCCCAGATAGTTTCTCCTGTACACAGCAAGACGGTTCATGCTTTCTACAATGGTTGTAGGAAGTATTGAGGACTTCAGGAATCTACTCCACCACACCCTTGACATCAACTATACTGTATGTTTCTGCTCCTTATAATGGAAAC
Organism: Struthio camelus; assembly: GCF_040807025.1. Classification (NCBI taxonomy): domain Eukaryota; kingdom Metazoa; phylum Chordata; class Aves; order Struthioniformes; family Struthionidae; genus Struthio; species Struthio camelus. The sequence goes on from NC_090942.1 coordinate 23,100,279, forward strand.
ATTAGTTTGACCTAATCAGTCAGCTGAGGAACTTGGACTCCTACCATCACTGGACTTACTTGCGTCACAGAAAAGGAACAGTGTCTACTGCTTTCACTTCACCTCTTTCTTCCTCTCAGATGCTGCTCTTGCCCTCTCTGCCTTCAAGGTTAGGCTGCAGCTTTCTGCTTTGCTTTCAAATGAACAAAAGTGCTGTGGATACAATAGGCCATCTTTAAAGGACTGTGATCCTCCCTCCCCCTCCCCCCCCCCATGACTAGGGCGGAAGAGTCAGGGAAGGGCCAAATGGCAGTGCCATTTGGTGGAGATTTCTTGGATGTGAAACCCAAGCAGAGGATGCTCAAGACAAAACCAAGGGCCAGCTTTCTGACCTCAGTGACAGTCCGCCCAACATCCCCCGCTTCGTCCTCGGGACTCTTTTGATATGCAGAAAGAGGATTGTAGCACAAAACATTTCTGATGTGCAGAAAGGAGAACGTGTCAGAGTATGAATCCCCATGACATTGCCCATAACAGAAACCATGGTTTCTGAAGTCATCACTTCCACAGAAAAAAAAAAAGACTCTAGAAATAAAGTTAAACACAGCTCTCTGAAAAATAAACAGCCACAGTCCTCAAAGCTACACATGCCTTCTGGCCCCTCAGTGCAACCAGCATCATCATTCCTGCTCCAGCTTCAAAAAAGGAACAAGCTCTAAAGAACATTTTTTGAAAACACACATCTAGTTTTGAAGAAGATTGCGGCAGGCCCCTTCAGTTGTCTGGAAATTTCCAGACACATTTTAAAGAAAATACTAGCTATAAACACTAGAGCTACAATGTTTCGCAAACTCAGAAATTCCCAGAAACTTATTTAAAACAATTCATTTAACTAATCACAAGTTAAACTGATGCAATTTGAAGGAAAGCTAGCAAAGGTAAACAAGAGTACATTTTGTGTATCCTGGAAGACTTCTATTTACTCAGTCATCAACTTAGTGACAATAAGAAATTTGATACCTAAAACTATAATTCTTTTTTACTTCCTGAAACTACTTTACGAAACTGTACTTGATCAAATTAAAAGCTGCAGTAACAGGACACTACATTATTGTCTGGATATGCAAAGGAACAGCTATTTTAAAATATACTGTCTTTTGTATGTATTGCATTAACGGAAATAAAGGCTGAGATATGTCTTGAATTTAGTCTTTGATAATTATCAAGTAGACAAGTATTTAATTCTTACTTTTATCCTTGTTAAATCCTTTAATTAAATATAACATTAACTGAGCTAAAGATTATTAAATGTATTAGTTTAGAGATACCTGTTTAAAAGCATTAAAATAGGGAGGAAAGCAAAACAAAAATACAGCAGGGGTTTTATAAACAGATTCATATAAAGAGCATTAAAAAAGTAACATCTGGAGAGCAGAGGGCATTTTTCTATGTTAGTTAGAACAAAAGTAACAGCAAAGGTTAAGAGCAGTGGAGGCGGCGTACGCCAGACAAAACAACATGTTAATGCAAACCGTTTCCATTTAAGCAAAGCAACACTTAAAACACATATGAACATCTGTTCATATAAGACAATTGCTTAAAAAAACATTGTCGTCATAAAAGAACAGGAAGAAGTGCATGAACGGTGCAGAAGTCCTCCTGTACACAGCACTCGGACTGGCAGGTAGGAATGGTGCCGTAGCTCCTCTGCAGCAGGGGTGCTCCTGCACCAAACCCAGAGAGAAGAGCAGTACGAAGGCTTGGGATGGGCTTTTGCAAGACTGTGGTCCTGATCTGAAAGCTGTGGACTGACAGCCTCGTGCAGGAGGCTGCCACGCAACAGAAGCCATTACTCCAGCGTGCAGCGTAGAAGCAGGTTGTGGGCGAGGTGGGATGAGGGGCAGAGCAGCCCTGCAGCCCCCCAAGGAGCTCCTGAAGCACCTTGATTCTGTGGGCTCGGTAGGGTCCTCAAGGGATTAGACCTGAAGTGAACTGGTGCCTCCTAGAATTGTTCCAGTAACTGCACAGTCATTATAGGTACAACATTCGGATACTTCTCCTGCACCAACAGGCAGACAACAGCAGTTGTATCATGAGTAACAAAAGCAACAGAGCCCTTATCAGCACTAGTTCACACTGGTATCGTTCACTCATTAAAAGGAAGGTGGGGTGGGGTGAGAGGGTGCCATTTCACTGACTCAAACATCGGCAGTCTCACGAGAGGGCTTGCTCTGGCAAGGTTTGTGGAGACACGGCTAATGGAGCATCTGAGAGTGACACTAAAAACGGTATTTAAACTCTGGAATCAACGCTGACAACCACTTTGCAACGATTCCCTAAGTCTGTTTAACTCCACATTGCTTTTCTACTTCTGAACAGAGACATAATTCTCAATTTCAGTTGCCAAGAGACAAGAAACGTGGTGCCAATGTTGTTACTTCTGTGTCCCCTAAATGGGCATCATAACGTGCTTATTCTATGAAATCCTGTGAGCTACCCAGCAGTTCTTCATTGCTGACCGACACAGTGAGTTAACAGTGTTAGGGCCGTCTACTCTCCATTCCCACTGCGGGTTATGAGAAGGAAGAAACCTGTTACAACGTGGATGACAACAAAGCAGTTGTATTCACCAACATTTACAGAAGAAAAGGAAATACAGTTTTAGTTGGAACCTTAAGTAGAAATTTCTCGGTGAATCTCCTCCTCTCACCCACAAAAACTGAGATAACCAGAAAACTTCAACTTGGTAGCACAAAGAACTGATATGAATCCCTTACTCTACTGCACCCAGCTTTTCTATTTGATTTCACTAGGGTTGGGCAAACTGCTTTTTTTTGCTTTCTCTTCATCTCCACAGGATGTAGCAGAGCTTGCCAAAAATAACCACGTTTTAATTTTCTTTCACAATTCCCTTGAAGAGGTCTGCACTATTTTAATGCTGCAGCATCACATACCCTTTTAATTCCAGCCTACGCATTTTAACATTTCAAACACATGGTTATTTATAAACGAAGAGCCACCAGGGCTTTGGTGAGGTAAAGTGGTTTAGTGGGGATGGGAACTGGAGGGGGGGGAGGGAGGGAGAGTGAGTCACCATTTTCTGTTTTTAATCCTTCATTCCTCCTCTGTTTTGGGCTTTGTTATTAGCAGTAGCACTTATTCCCTTTGAGCAGGGCCAAGGCAGCAAACAACTCCGCTGAATTTGAAATCTAGACAATGCCAGCTACTAATTCAGCTGTGCATGCCTGCTCTAGGCTGTTCAATGAGTTGAGACCCTTCTTTGTAGCCTAGGCTTTCCCTTGCTTGAAGTGACAAACCCTTCAATCAAAAGCTGTTGGCTGCAGTTTTGTTCATTCCCACCTGCTCCTGCAGGAGTGAGAACAGACTGGAACGAAGCGACGCTGTTCGTTAAGTTTTGTGCCGCATTCAGCGCTGGGCATTGACGCGCTGAACTGAGCAAACAGGTTACAAAAACCATTTGTAGAGACAAAGCCACACACTTGAAAACCAGCACCACTTTAACTAAAACACCACTTGGTAACATGTTGCACTGCATACTGAAGGGGACACAGCAGTTGTTCAAAATCCCCACTCTTCTTTCTGGTCACTGCTGAACAGCATGGCAAAAATTTGTCCTCCAGCCCACAACTATACTACTCTGCTGAAGGTGCAACAAAAGGAGAAAGAGCCATGAAAGAAATAACAGGGAAACCTGCATTTTTAATGAAAGAAGCAGCAGGAAGTAGAAATATTAACTGCCATCACACCAATTTTTCTTCCCTCTTCAAGCACCCTCTGTCTAAACAGTCTTCATATATGGACTTTCTTGCAAAAAATCTCCAAAGGCCAGCCTTCTCAAGCCCGTCTGTACCTCATACTTTTTGCAGCTCCGCTGAGAAACTCTCTTCTGCCTTAAGCTATGAGAGCGCTGTGCAGTGCAGGAGCATGAACTCCAGCTTGGGAACCAACAACATGCAACTTCCAGTCCGAGACTTTTTTAGGGATGCTCACGTTTGGGAAAATGCCCAGGAAAAATCAGTGGCCTTAGGTGTAGACGTGCCACATCCGTGTTTTGGTATCAAAATACTTGCATTCATTTTGAAAAGTGTGCATACTCTTGAGCTCCAAGTGTGATCCAGGGCAACTAAGAACATGTAGAACCTCTGAGAATTAAACTAGTTATTTAGATAACTTAACTAGGGAGCAACTTTGAAAATGCTGATGTTAGCCGCTATTTCAGCTTTCTGGGCTATAAACGGATATAATTTCTACTTACCTGACTGGTGTGTCATGAGAATTAGCTAATATTGACACTTTGATCTTTAAAGTGCATTGCCAAGTATTAATTTAGGAAGGCTCATTTTGCATTTAAAATACCTAATATTTTGAAGTTGAATTCATTTCCATCCCTCTCCTAAAACGGTAAAGAATCTACTGTTTGCTTTTCTACATATTCCCCAAGAGATTATTTTGGAGAAATATGAGAAAAAGAGAGACAGACATGCAGATAGGTCTACATTTCAAGAAAGAGGAATGGAAACCTCAGAATAAAAAGTTGTCTGTGTTTTATTGTAAGAATTCTCTCCAGGAGCATCTCCTTGTCGCCAGACCTCTAGACTTAGGTCAAATGTTACTGAGTATGGGGAGAGGAGGAAAAAACCCAAAGCTCTTTTATAATTCACCTACTGGTATTTCTTACAAGGCAGGTCTCAAAGTCACACATAAGAAGTTTCTAATGCATTGCAGACATTCAAGTACTGCATCTACCTGTAAAGCACGGCCTAATTTCTTCACAGAGGGAAAGGTGCCAACATATATACAAAGCTCATGACAGTTTCATCTCTGTAGCTAGTGGCACAAAACGCCCAAAGCTGCTGTAATGCTCCTGCCATGCAGGCCGCTCCGTGCACTGAGGCTGGAGGAGGACGGGGAGCCAAGGCCTGTCCGTGGAGCTTTTGGAGCCAGCCTCTTCCAGCCGCTCCGTGCTCGACAGCAGAGCCAGGACTCTGGCCGTGGTCCTTGTGGGCCTTCTGCTGCAAAGCCCTGAGAGCGAAGGCTCTGGCCTTTAAAAGGTCCAGTGAATATATATACCCAGATCAGAAAGAAATGCAAGATCATACTTGATAACATACGGGAAAGTAGCAGCAGTAGTCCCCAAATAAGCTGCTCTGTACACCCAAGATATCACTAAGTGGGGCTTTCCTGTGATTGCTGCTGCTGCTGCTGGTTACAGGCTGCCCTGGGGTCAGAGGCTGCAGGTGGCAGCAAAGAGCGATCACCTCTCCTCCAGCCGCAGAGGTCCCTGCCGTCAGCCAGGTAACACAGAGAAGACAGGGCCAAGGGAAAGAAAAACAGATGGGCAACAGGCACCAGGAGGGACGCCAGGAATACAAGCACGACCCGTAACTGCTGTGTGTGCCCCCCGCAACTCTGCTCAGAGCCTTGGGTTTTACAGTGACAACAGCAAAATTTCTGTGCAAACGTTTTGCAAAGTTCACGTCTCGTTGGCATCCAGCACCGAAGCCACACAGAAGATACTGAACAAACGTTACCCATCATTTCGGTAACTTCAGTGATAGGAATCAGTGCTAGGGACCAAAAGACAGACCCTACAGGTGATTCTGGGCACTCAGTGTGATTAATTTTCACTCAAAGTTTGCTATTTAAAATAGTTTAGGAGCGTACTGATAAAAATGTATTAATAGTTCTGTAATGCTGCAAAGCTAAATTCTAAAAGTAAGACAATGCTAAAGTTCCTTAAGCAAATCCTTTATGACAGACACTACGATGCGAGACTATTTTTTTCACAGTTCCCCTGCCTCATTTCATGCACAGCACAGACATTACTTAATGAACTAGCAACTCTTCAATATTTATTTTTCTCCTCATTATTCAGTGTGTGGCTCTATGCCTTATTTACCACACTATCCAAAGGCTGCTAAGAATTATTTACAGCATTCATGATGCAGGAGACAAGCTCTTATAAACAACAATTAATTTTATAACCCCCCCAGCTGCATCCCAAAACTAAGGCTGACAATTTTGGGATGGTCACTGCTTTCGAGCAACTACTTTACAATCTGAAAAGTCTACAGAGCACCTCTGTACAGTTTCTACAAAGAACCTGTCTGGCGGCAAGCAGAGCTGAGTGAGAGCACCTGACACGGCACAGTCCTCACCCTTCAAAAGCTGTGTTAGAACCAGGTTATTTATGATGCCGGTGCACACGTTTTACATAATAACTACTGTTGAGAACAGTGAACAAAAACTTTGGTGCTACATTAAGAACCTGTTCCGGGAATCTCAGATTACAAGATGTACAGCAAGAACTTAATTTTGTTATCTAATTAGGGCTGGGTGTTCTTCTCTCCTCCCTAAGCGCTTGACTGCCTTGATGCTACCTGCTCCTAATTCCCTAGGGCACACAGTCCCCTTCCTTCTACTCATATTCATTGCCTTAAAATTATTACAATACATCCTCAACATAATGCAATACAATTATCAACTTTTCATCCCCTCTGATTCTTTTTACATTTTTCCCAGCCTTTCCATATTACATAGGGGTTTTTGTTTTTAACTTTTGTGCTCTCTCCCCATCTTCTCTCTCCTCTTCACCACCTGAGAAAATACAGCAAATCAACATTTCACTGTATCCGCCACCCCAACTTCTGTTTGCAGCTCCAAGAAAACTCAGTCTGGAAGTTCTTTGGAAAAGAACGGGAAAGAGGAGATTTCTGGGAGTTTATTCTTCTTTTAAGCTTTAAGGGTAACCAAAGCCTAAGTGCCACTACCAGCTACCCTACCAAACCGTTATAGTATACGTCAATCCCAACTTTCATATTTCATTTTCAATTTTGACTAAAAACAAGTCATGCTATAAATCTCTCTGGATGTGCTATATGTTAAAAAGGATGATCAGAAGAGGAGATGGTGGATTTCATGGTTTCAGGGCTCTCTTTCTGGCTCTGCTGCCAGTTTGTGAGTGACCGCAGGTAAAATTACTGTTCCTCTTAAGTTCCTTTTCTTGTTAAGTGCTTTTGCTCCCTCTCCCTGGCTCTGCCTTTTAAATGTGAATGTCTCTATAGCCATGGGAACTCAAGTCACTTTGGCAATACAAAACCATTATGTCTTAGAGGAAAAAGTGGATATGAAAAGGTATTTTCTCCTCTCCTTCCGCATTTATTAACTTGATGTTACTCCAAAATCCCAGCCAATGTGAGGCCAACTAGTTTTTGATAAATCATTCAAGTTTAGAAGGATATATCTCTAATTTTAATGCCGGATAGTTGCAGGAGGCAGATTAGAAAGAAGGTAGACCTGAGTCTACATATCCACAGAAAAATACCATCAGCTGGAGGTCATACTCATTTTAACACCACGGACAGTACAAGAGAGACATGGCACTGCTGGAGAGAGTCCAGCGGAGGGCTACAAAGATGATGAGGGGACTGGAGCGTCTCTCCTATGAAGAAAGCCTGAGAGAGCTGCGCCTGTTCAGCCTGGAGAAGAGAAGACTGAGGGGGGATCTGATCAATGTCTACAAGTGTCTGAAGGGAGGGTGTCAAAGAGGATGGGGCCAGACTCTTCTCGGTGGTGCCCAGTGACAGGACAAGAGGCAACGGGCACAAACTGAAACACAGGAAGTTCTGTCTGAACAAGAGGAAAAACTTCTTCGCTGTGAGGGTGACAGAGCACTGGCACAAGTTGCCCAGAGAGGTTGTGGAGTCTCCTTCTCTGGAGAGAGTCAAAACCCGCCTGGATGTGATCCTGGGAAATATGCTCTAGAGGACCCTGCTTGAGCAGGGGGGTTGGACGAGATGATCTCCAGAGGTCCCTTCCAATCTAAACCATTCTGTGATTCTGTGACACAGAATTCCTCTGCCAGGTTCATGGCCACGTAGTAATCACATGTTGTCAGTAGTCTACTACTTCCGAACTTCCTGAAATACAGCTCTATTTACTGAGCATTCATGTATTTTGTTTTCACATATGTACATATGTGAAATGAGATTTTAACCGGGCAGTTATTTTTACAATTCAAGTCATACTCAAATGGATCTCCTTTGCTGAATAGTCGCTTACAAAACCAAACAAACAAGACCCAAACATTCAGCTTGTTTCATAATTCTAAGGGACCTGAAGCACATTTTCCCACATTTCCTGGGAAAATTGTTAAAGTCTGAGTTGGTGAGAATGATGTGAAAGTAACTTCAGAAGACGTTTTATACGTACAAACTCATCACACACAGAGGGAATTGATCAAGAAGTGCCACTGTCTAAAACAAGGTCAATCTAGAGATCTACTTCTAGGTATTTTGGAGCAACTAAAATGACTGTTCCCAGTAAACATTTTGAAAGGGGCTTTTTTGTATAAGATACACTGGCAGGTTTTAAAGATTTGATTTGGTATCTTACAAGCTTATACAGATTTCACACTGGGCCAGATACCAGTAAAGCACTATGTGGAGAGTTAATGCACAGCATAGTTTGTAAATCTTTAGCTTATGTACAATACTGTCAAATCTCAGGACCTTCATTTCAGAACACCTAGTATCAGCAGACACAACTATATGTAAAACAGACAGCATGACATAATGTTCTGTAGTAGCTCCTGTGTCTGTACTAGTGGTTGGTTAGTGATTTTGAAAGACAAGTTTATAAAAGCCCAAAGCCTAAAATTAAAACTGCCTCAGCTTGTTAGACATTTAAAACAGGATCAACATCTCATTTGTCAACTAAGTCATGCTTTCGGTACTTTATGTAGCATTTGGAAAGACTTAGTTGACTGCTTCCAGACTCATCAGGCAGACGCTGGGAAATGGAAGGTGAGATCGTGGGAACAATGTAGTCAGAAAAAATACTGAAACAAATCTGCGGCAGCTAGAAGTTCACGACTATCACTGCCCTGCAAATTGCAGCCACTGAAAGTCTCCGAGGGCAAAATACAGGGGTATGATTTGCTAAGATGTGTCTGCTTCACACACAAATACGTACGTACATATACACATACGCACACATACACTTTGTTATGGAGTTCACATTATTATTACGAAATACAGCTAGGGAAAGCTATTACTTTAAGAAAAATAATAGAGTATTCACTGGCAAAGTAATAGTTTCAAAAGGGTCTAGAAAATGAACCAAAGCTGTTATTGTTAGAGAACTATTGACTCCAGGTTTGAAAAAATGACCTCAAGTGAGCAATGATGCACTTAGCCTGGAACTTTCAGATGCTGTATTTCATTCTAAATTGAATTGCCAATCCACAGTGCAATCTTTTTCTACTATAAACTCACATCTTTGGGGCAAGTATACAGAAAAATACTATATACTGGCTGCATTATTCCAAGTTAGACTAAGTCCTTTTGGAAATGGAAAATATGTCTATATTACAGGATTTAATGATCCCCACGGGTACTTATATAGAGGGTTGCGTTGTTTTTGTTGTTGCTTTTTTAAGAGCACTTAGGAACAACTAACTTCACGTTGCCATTTTGCCTGCAAACAATGCAGAAGCATGCAAATAATTAGTAGCACGTGTCGCTACTAATAGCGTTCAGGTATATATAGCCTACAGACCCATATTTAGAAATATTTAAGAGACACTTCACGCACAGTGTTCTGATCCAGCATTCCTGTCATACTGAAAGTACTACGTTTAGCGTTTATTTTAGGTAAGTTAGGTCTTCAATTTTGCATAGGCTGTAAAATCACCAAATAATGTCAATGGTTTGCAAACACACATAACTCAGTTACACGCAATGGAACACTTACATTCACTTTTCCACTAAGTCTTCTTCACTGCAGTCAAGTTATCTTCCAGGACGGTGCTTAATCTTCTTTTTTTCTGACTTGCTAAATAAAAGAAGACAGTGATTACAAATCTATCCATATACATTAAACTATGCTCAATCACCTAAAATTTATGAACTTTAAAATACTGATTTAGGATGGTCTTTATGTTCCATAAATCTACAATTTGGTTTATATATAGCCAATTTTATTTCATTTTAAACACAATTTTAGCACACCATAACTTTCAATCCTGAGGCTAAATGGAGCAATTTTCTGTATTTCAATAGTTGCTCAGATAATAAATCAGATGGACAGTTGCTCACAGATGTACAGCTAATTACCAAAGGACTGAGAGCTCAACTGATATATTACCAGACAGAATGCTTTGCATTACAGATGGGGTATTGTATGATCTGGCACTCTTCTAGTGAGAGCTTGAACACTCTCATATCAATGGCAGTACTCAGCACCTCCCACGATCAAACATTTCAGAATGGAAGAGAAACAGTGTCCGTCCCTCTAGGGAAGGATAATATACTGCCTGATACCATTCAACATTACTGCAAACGCCTAAAAGTGATAACACAAGTGCTAATGTAGATTGTTCAATTTGAATATGAAGATGACAACTGTCCTCGAAAAAATATCCTCGTCAATACATGCAGTGACTGTTGAACATCCCAATCTGTTTCTTACACACATACATTTATCAGTTGCTTTTTAGCAAAGCATCCCATGCCACTCAGTTTGTAGCAAATGCCAGTACACACACTAAAAGATCGTGAAATGGCAGTTCTGAGGGGAGAGTGAATTGAACATGTAGCAAAAGCCACCATCTCATCTCCAAAAGTTCAGAGCTGAACTTGACTCGGAGACTTGCCTAACACTGCCTCCACAGGGAGGGAAGAAATCCACATTAGCAGGGTTTTTATTTTTCCCCTCGAGTTCCTTGAGGGCTGCCCAGTATTAAAGCGTGTTTATTTCGTTAATGTTCAATGGGGCTTAAGTTCTTGTTTGCATTTCCCATATCTAGTTGCTGTGGTAACACATTCTTTAAGACTCTGTACAGTCATCTCTTCCTGCAACCTCTTGACAATATAAATTGCTCAGCACCATATAACATACCAGGGAGAAGCCGGTTGAGGAAACCTGCACCCTTACGAGGTGAGGAATGAACGCAGATGCTCAGTAAAATCGTAAGATGCTAAGCCACAGCATGCGCTGTTAGCTTCGATATTTGCGTCTTTCATTGGCAGCAACCTGCTGGGATTTCTCACCCTGGGGGCTCTGAGTGGCTGTAAAGTGAAGCGGGCGCGAGAAGGCCTGTAAAACTGAACGGGATGGAATAAGGATAGGGAGAAGACATGAAGAGAAAGAACACGAAAGGATCTTTCACCAGAGGTGTGAGCTGAAGAAGGGAACGGAGATCGGTATTAGCGTGAAGAGATTTTTTCAGTTTGGGACATCTTTTCATACAGCAAACAGAGCAAGCTGGCCTAGACCAGAACTCAATAGGTCACAGGAGGAGGGTGCAAGTAAAGCAGCCAACTCACGAGAGAGATGGACAAGAGTTTTAGTTGCTAGGACAAAGGCAAAGGGCAGATATTCTTCTGTGTCTTACTGGCAAAGGGAGAAAAGGATCTGCAACCTAAGCACATGCAGGAAAAGGAAACAGAGAATTAAAAGGAAGTGCCAGGAATGTGCAAGACCTTGATATTGTCAACAGCAGTCAAGAAGGAAGGAGGTTGAGGTGATCAGCAAAAATAGGTTTCACCCAGCTGAGGAGCTCACTTTATACTTCTACATTGTCTCTCTTCTTCAGAATCTTTTTGCAAACTTTAACGGATTTGTATTTAGGCATTTGTTGCACAGTCGGTTAACATTTCAGCTTTACAGATGGAACAACTGAAGTACCTGAAGGAAATCAGTATTTGCCTGAGCCTGGAAAAAGGACCCAATGCTGTAAGCTTTGGCTGTTGTGGTTAGCCAGTTTTACCCTCAGTGATGAAGTATGAGCCCTGCTAATAACATCACAAACATATTTACTAGGAAAACTGCTTCAATCACAACCCAGGAACTGGCACAGAGTAAGCAGACTGCTTATGTGTCAGTTCTCACATGAGCATACACATTGGGCACCCGGGCAGTTTAGTCAACCCGGGCAGTTGGTAGCAAGTTGTGCCAGAGAATGATGCCACCGTACTGTACTCAGTTTTCTGCGTTGTAACATAGGAAGTCTCTTTCACAAGAGGCTTGGGACACGAGCCAGAAATCTCACTCAGTGTCTCCCTATTTATTCAAACTGAGTCATCAGATTTTCCAGGTTTCTCTGCTCTCAGATGGCACACTGCTTTGGCTAGGTTTAGATGGACACAGGTGGCACCATCTGCCATGAGGCTTCCTTGTTTTGTTTCGTTTTGTTTTTTCCATTTACCTCCTACTCATCTCACAACAGCTCTTTTTCAGTATCTTAAACTGAGCACACAGTGAAGAACTGTATTTTTGTCACACAGGTTTGGCCAGCTAGCCAGCCAAAACGCAGCACCTGAACAAAAAAGTACCAAACTACACATCACTTATACATTCTCTGAGAGCTGGCAGCTCATACAGACCAACCAAAAGTCAGAAGTACTGAGATGACGTCGGACAGTTGCTCTTTGCAACTCACAGAAAACATGAAGTGCAGAGAGAGCAAGCGTGGGATGGGGGGACACTCACAGATGCTAACATCACTCTAACAAGGTTCATCTTCCCGTTTTATCCCTCTCCACTGACTAGAGAGGTAGGCTGCTGCCATGAGTCACATCCTGGAAGAGGTATCTATCTTCCCTGCACTGCTTTTTTGGAGGAGACTCCCCCTCCCCTCCATTACCCACAGAGAACGGTAGGGAGATTAGCGTCATTAGCCTAAATTTAGCTTTTATCCTGCCCATCCCGTGAACATACCTAACTGCTCCCACCTTTTCATATGACACATTTTTTGCCCTGCAAATCCAAGGATTTCATTAGGACAAAAGGACTAAAAAACACCACAGATGATAATGCAGTTAAGATGGTTAAGATGATCAAAACAGGTAAATAAGCCCACAAAGCGAGGAGAGCTGCAAGCAAACTCCACTCCCTCCTGAGAAGTTCACTCTCCCCCATGGGGCAACTGCACCACCATACCTAAGGAAGAATATTTTTGATACAGTCATTTCAAAAAGATAGTTAGCTGTCAGGCTGATCAGGTGCGTTGAAACGCAAACTTTTGCGAGTGGACGACTCGCTGCCAGGGTGCGGTGGCGCGAGGAGGAACTACGGCATCCGAAACCGGCAGGGAACAAAATGCAGCACTTGTCCTATTCAACCTCAGGCTAACATAGCTATAACTAAGAGTAACAGAATATATGCAGCGCTTTTAGTTTCTAGAGCTAAAAATAGATTATAATATAAACACGTTTCCTTGAACATTTTTTTCTATTTGCTTGCTAGAAAGGGCACACAAGAGGTCAGGGATAGAAAGTTGTACTATCCGGTTCCCAGAAACAGGCCTTATTCCCTCGAGCCTTCAGCTATACACAACATATTGAGTAAATACTTTTCGTATAGGCTTTTATATGCCCACAGAACTTTCATTTGGCTGTTTGGCTAGCAAGCATGGTAGATACTTAATAGGAATGAGCATGTAAGATAATATTTTAAATACTTCCTTTTGGGGCTAAATTTTGAAAAAGGATCTTCACAATTCAGAGCCAGGAAATCTATATTTTAACACCGAGATCATGTCCATATGAAAAAAGAATATAGAGTTTACTAGCAAAAATTTAGGCTGATATTAACTTAAGACCCCAAACATTACAGTGTATGTACATCTCTATTTAACTTTCTGTTAAACTACTACATGCCAATACCTGGCTAACTCAGTATCTTCCCTCACCTCCAGCTCCCTATTTTAAGTTGTTGTTGGTCATTTCCATTCTGCCCTCTCCAACTCTTTGACCACAGGGACACCTATTCCACTTCTAGCACATAAAATCCAAAGTTTCGCTTCTGACTTTTTCTCTGTCTCTTCCCCACGGATACCTCAGGTTTAGTACTGCAGTTTTCCTGAAGCTAATCAACATAGTTATGTCTTCAGTTCACTTAAATCTAATACTGCTAAAACTTTTTTTTTTTGTTTTGGTTTCCAGTCAATCTCACATTCTTTTGTCCTCAGTCTTGTGCAGTGTGAAAAGACCTTGATCTCTCCTGTGCAAAAATGTACAGAGTATTAAAATAATGATGGAAGTGTTTAATACTGCTGGATATACCTCAAAAGTACAAATACTTTCACTCAGCCTTTTCATTTTGCTCTTCCTGTAGTTTGCTGGGGGTGGGGGGGGGGGGAGAGAAGCCCAAGAAACCCACATGCTGGAGTTTTCCTTTCTTAAAATTTAAGTTAAAAGTCTAAGACCAACTGAGTTTTACAGATACCGTATGAGAACAAAGACCAGCATAGCCCAATTCTGAAAAATGAAAATATGCGCTCCATTAGCCTTTCTGAATATCCTTCACATTAGTCTAAATTCTTTACCTCTCTATAGACTTTGCAGAGATATTTCTCGACTACACTATTAAAAGTACCAGCCAGAAAGTTTTTATCTTCTTTCTGTGCTGTCCATTCTCACCAGTCTAGAAATCCTATTTGCTCTTTCAGCAGTATTTTACTTCAAAGCTCAAACTGGAAGAATATTATCCTATGGACTGCCAACAGCTTGAGATCCAGTATCGCACAGATCATGAGGGGAAAGATGCAAAATGAGTATCGGCAGAGAGGAGTGGTGAGACACACCATTTCCAGGGGGACAAACCACAGTCCAGCCTCTTCAGATCATTATTTATCAAACATAACAGTTGATACTGGGCAAAAACATTCACTGCCTTGTCACTCAGGTCAGCTATCCCTAACCAAAGAGGCGCTGAGGCAGCACCGAAGGCTGATCCATTGGCACTTGATACTTGCATAAGGTTTTAATCCAATGCAAAGCAACACAGAGGTAACCTCAGTTTCTCAAAAGTTGTTTGAGAAACTCTGAAACCTCATTTCCTCTTCTTCCAAAAGCACATTTGACTTGGATAACTTTATAAGGAGAACGATACCAAAAAATATTATCAGTAAATCTTAAGCCTTTACAGGAAAGGCTGTTTCAGAAAGACACCCTTACCTGTGAGGCATAAAAAAGATGCCCTGATAGTGAGCTGCATTATATAAAAGATTTTATGGGCATGAATGTTGGATGGCCAGTGTAACTCACTATTGATTTTTAGTTGCAAGTAACACCACCGCCTTAAACTCATACCATAAAAGCCATGCTCATACAGTAATTTTAATTCTGCTAGTGCTAAACTAACAGCACCTGCAAGAGCTAAAATAGCAAAGAGGAGAGGAGAGCCAGATTTTCAACAGAACTGATGGCTGTACATTTTTTTGGTCGTGGAAATACAACTTTGCAAATGTGATGGTAGAATGAACTTCAAGTTATGTTTCAACACATCTATAGCGAACCTGGTCAGTCTATGTCACAAGTTCAACACTGTATATGAGTGAGAGAACATCAGAATCTTTTTACATGTTAGGCAGATCAATACACATCAGAGACAACCATGATTTTAGTTTTATTTTGATCTCCAGCTAGATTCCCAGGGCACTAGTTACTGTGATAAACTCAAAATCATAAACAGTACAGTCTATGCCCAAACCTTTTCAATGCCATTTAGCAAATTGTTTCAAAATGAACCCCACGAAAGGGGCTGACATTATAGTGCAAGAGATTTGCACTATCCAGTGTAGGTGTCAAATCAAATCTGCAAGTTTCTCTAGTATAGTCAAAGGATTTCTGCTTGGAGTGGTAGGCTCTTCCAGAAGGCAGTGGAAAGGGGGTTTCTCTCTCCTACTGTTGGCTAGAGAGGCACCCCAGGTGCTCTTATTAGGTGTCCAATTTGGTAAAGTGAATACTCTGGTTTTATAACAGAAGTTAGGTAACAGAATAACATCTTGTCAATTTTGTGACTTCTGACTTTAAAAAAATTTAGAAGTTAGTCAAAAACTAAGCAATGCCTTTTACTCTGGAATACTCTGCATAAACATGCAGAGACAGTCAAGCAAATCCCTTTAGTAGATTATCTGGGTCTTCTGAGTCCTTAAGAAGACCTCACCTCAGACTGTCAACAGTCTTCTTCTTAGCCTTCTCTCTGGGCACTTTGCCTTCTCCATTTCTGTCAGAAGACCACGGTGGACTTTTCTGAAAATTCCTGAGACAGACCTTTCACTTACAACTCAAACAGTTTAAGTTTAAGAGTAATAGAGGCTGCCTGGAAGCAGGAAATCAGATCTCTGACTATTAAGTAAACACATACCACAGACTTAATATTCTAGCTGAAGGTTAATCATCAAGTAGTTTACAGAACATGGGCTAAATTGAAGACTAACAGTGAAACACTATGGTGTGCGCACACATGGGTGCGCATGTGTTCGTGTGTGATCTAAAAAGTTCACAAACTTTAAAGACTACAGATGCAACCAGTGTGCTCTCATGTAAAAGGTAGGAACCTCTCTCATTTCCACCTTCATGAGCCGGTATGTTTAACTGAGCCTTGCACAGTTATGTAGTTATAATATATATCTGCCCCTGAAGAGGACTCCATGCTTAAGATCCCAAATAAACAGGCCTCTATTTCCTAAGGGGCAGAGTGTAAAAAAAATCCAAACCCTCACCATGCTCACTGTTACCTTCTTTATTACCTGGCTTTAGGGGCTCCTTATTCAGCATCTGAAGACCCTGAGTTTTGCTCTGACAGCAGATGAGGCCAAGGCTAGCCACTGTGACACGCTGCTATGCAAGAGGCTTACTTATTTGACCTAATGTTCCTCCTTGTCAAAGCAAGATGCTACCTAAGTCACTAGCATCGCCTGGAGTACATCTGAGCCTGCAGAGTGGCACAGAGAGATCACTACTGCAGCGCAGAACAAAGTTCACTGTTAGCCACTTTTCCAGGAATTCAACATAATATTGGCACTACCAAATACTCAGGCATTCAAAATGATCTAAAGCTCGCAAGTTGAGGTTTCGCTTAACTTTCTTGCTCCTTAAAAATCCTAGAAGGATACTGCTGTCTTGCTCCCTTCTGAATTCTTAGACAATCCTCCCCCTTTGGCTTTGGAGGGTGGGGGAAGAGAAGAGGCATACTGGAAGAGGAAGAAGACATTACCATCTACATTTGTGCTGACTGTAAAAACCAGTAAAAACACAAATCAATTAATAGACTAGGGTGCATTCACCTACAATTGTCAAAGTACTAAAGTAGCTTGATCATTTCAAAATACCAGTAAGTATTTCACTGACGAGAATTACGAGGAATTTTGTGTTATTCTGGCTATGTTCAGAGTTACAGGTAGCTCTGCTGTTGCCATAAAATATTCTACAGCTGCTGCTTTGGCTTAAAACAACCCCAGCAACAACCCCCTCCCCATATCACAGCTGTTAACCGTTAAGTGAAGAACACAAAAATTCACCAAAATTGTCCCACAATTATTAGCGCTCAATCAAGGTAAATTGTGCGACGTCCAAGGACGCCGCTTCAGAAAAAGAAAATCCCACCTCAGAAAATCAGTATCTGCTTTATGACATCCCCTCCCTTTCATCTTCGTGTAGTCGAAGGCATTCCGCAGACAGTTTTATTTCTGAGAGCACTGATTTTCTATCGATCTGGTCTGGCCTGGATTTGAAATAGGATACTACATGAAATTGGATCCTGGGAGCCTCAAACATGCCCAGGCTTGCAGAGAAGGTTAAACAAAAGGGAATAGAAGTTTTTTAAACACACAGTGCTAGTAAAACTGATTTTAAAGTCTCCTCCATTTTTCTGGACTGGAAGTAATATATTAGCTCTATAAAGTGTTTTATATAAAGCTCATGAAATGCTTTATTATTTATATAATGCCATTGGTGCACACACTGCCTTAGAAATATGAAGTTTAATAGTCAACCATTGAGATCCAAACCACCAAGGTAATTAAGATTGGTTTAAAGTTGACTTCACTAGCAGACTTCTACCTTTCCCCACACAGCTGATAAGCTACGGCCCAGTCCTGTAGGCCCTTAATCATGTAGTCAGTGGGAGTACTTGCACAAGAATTCAAAGGCTTACTCCCTAAATTATAAAATGCAGTCTGCCTTATTGAAAAAAGAAGCAAGCAGGCATGACAGTGGGAGTGTGAAGAGGGAGAGGAAAGAATGTTACGTGTAGGAAGATAAAAAGGAGAAAAGTTTCTTAAATGGGGAGTGTGACACGGAAGAGAGAGAATAAGTGACAAAAGGAGTTAGCAGCACAGGATGGAGTGGAAAGCAAGAAAACTTATCCTGAGCATTTTGCTTTAAATGCACTTTTAAAGACATTGCACAGAGAGGAAAGAGCAGCAGGAACAGTTAGAGATAGCAAATTCGGAGAGCTGAGAGCCTTTCAGACAGTAAAAATCATGCGGGCACCAAAGGTGGCCGCGCTCTCGGGTCCTTTGCCCCCCACCGCGACAATGCTGACTCCTCTGGAGCCGAAAGTAAAATGCTGTGAAAACTCCTGGCATGGCAAGTGCTGCAAGCCTGGCCCGAGTGCAAAGCAAAGCACTGGTGGAGATTT
The DNA here is from genome assembly GCF_040807025.1 of Struthio camelus. Lineage (NCBI taxonomy): Eukaryota > Metazoa > Chordata > Aves > Struthioniformes > Struthionidae > Struthio > Struthio camelus. The sequence goes on from NC_090942.1 coordinate 23,118,708, forward strand.
AGGCGTCCTGCTTGACTGTGGCTGATTTTTCCCAGGATAGTACATTGCATTGCAAATTTTATTTCTTTTGTTTGTTCTTACAAGAGCAAAAAGAAAGCAAATTGCTACAAAGCCTCATTTGAAGCTTGCTGGAGTTTTTCCCTTCCCCATTCAGAAGCGTGTAAAAATCAGAACCTTCTTGTTAATGTAACAGTAGCCAGCCTGTGCCTCTTGCCAGCCCCATCAGAAAGGAGCACAGCAATCCAGGTCTAAATACCAAAAACATCTCATCTGCCCATCAAAAAGAAGGAACGAAGCAACTCTGCCTAATTAAGAGCAGTGTAAGAACGCTGCCCTCCTTCAAATCAGACAGACGGGCTCTTCCTCGCTGTCAGCGCGTCTCGGGGAATCAGCCTGCTGCTTCTGAAACACCCCCCGCTTCCTAAACTGAAACCCCGCTTCCTAAACTGAAACCCTTTAAAGCTGGGAATCAGGCTCCCTGCATTGGTTCCCGTCATCCGCACCTATTTACGTTGGTGGCAAGCCAGACCAGCTGGCCTTCTAGCTATGCAAGAAGCCCATATCCTCTAGGAAAAAAAAAAAAAAAGTCTGATAGGGCATTGCCTGTCAGCTTAAGCCTTGCTCCCTGTGCTGTGAGCTGACCTGACCTGGCTTTGTGGTGGCCAGCCCCACACCTGCCAGGTCCCTGTCCCCGGGCAGCCTTGCGCTCCGGGAGCTTCGGGCTGCGGGGCTGCCTGCTAAGGGAACTGCCTCTCCGGGGCAGGCGACCCGGCAGGCTGCGGCGGCGGCATCAGAGCCACCTCCCCGAGCCGCGCGCGCCAAGCCGCAGCCTGCTCTCCTGGCCGGTGAGCCCCTGCTCTGAAAGGGATTCAAGGGTATTTCTGGGTTGGGGGAAGGGAGCAGGGATATTGTTTCCATTGCACTAGGAAAGATATATATGTGTATGTGTGGGTTTTTTTTTTTTTAACAGCAACCATTCCAAAGTGAGATACGAGCTAGGCGCAGACTGATACTGCCTTATCTTGTAGAACAAGTCGCAACGGGTTCTATAATCGCAAACTCTGCAAGTACTGATTTTAACCACCCTCCGCAGGACCTGCATTTGCCCAACACTCCTGAAAGGAATTCCTGACTCAGAAGGGGAAGCATGAGTTCCCCGAGTGCCAGCGCACATCAGCTACCGGCGTCTGCAGGCAGTCACAGAGCCAACATCCAGCTGATTTGATGGTCAAACTCACCTGTTTCAATCCCTCTCAGGCTAAGAATCTGCCCTTTTTTCATCTCATTTCTCGTAAAAACTTTTTTCTTCCAAGTTTATATGGGGCATGAGCTAAGAAAGAAAAATGCTTATTGTTCAGTTCAAGCACTTTTTTCACCAACTGAGGAAGCTACTTTTGGCTCCCTATGAAGCGGAAGACAATATTTATAAAGGAAGTTCCCACACTTCCTGTTCAAACAAATCACTCCTTGCTGTTTTTGCAATTTTAGCCCTACCGTAAAGGGGAGGAAAAAAGCATCAAACATATTATTTCCTTTCAAAGTTACTTGTTAATGAAAAAGCAACTTCTAGAGAGAAGAGAGTTAAGCACTTGGGACAAACTGTCAAGTTTTCAGTAACTAATTTACTCTTCCTGTAGGCCTGGAGGAAATCCACAGTGCCCACAAATATTCCGTGCTCATTTCAATACTACTCTTTGTGAAATGAATTTTAATGGCCATCCGAAGCAATCCAAACCACAAATATAATTAAAGTAAAGGCTCCGGAAAACGCTGAGAACTTCCCCAAACGCCCTCGCTGGGGCTCTTTTGCAGCTCTCCCCCAGGTGGCTCCCTCCTTTCCCACCCCGTCCCACTGGTGTGGTGGCCGGACGCCCGGGACCTGCCCTCCCGCCAGCACGTGTCCCTCTGTGCCACGACATGCGGGAGGAGCGGGATCTGAGCTTTTGTCAGTCACACTCAGAGTATCTCATCACCTGGACTTGCTCTAATCAGCTGTAACGAATGCTGCAGCGCCGAGCAGAGGAGTCAGAAAAGCAAGGCTGGGATTTAGCAGAGACCCGTGCAGCCCTCACATCCCTCTGCCCGCCCTGGCAGCACGCTGCGGGCACCGGCTGTGCTGCCGGTGACACGGCCGAGCCCTTCGACGCGCTTCGACGTCTGGACGCGGATGGTGCTCTGCCCGCGCGAAGTGTTTGCTCTCACCCTGTTCCCATCGCGCCTCCGACTCTCCGGGTTGCGGAGCAGCTCCTGCTGCTACCTACCTCTTCCACCACCCCAACTCTTGGCTGGCCGTGCAGGGCTTGCTTCTAACATCGCAACGTTAAACACTCTCTCATCCGCTGGAAAACTATCTGACAAGCAGTATTTCCCTCCATGCGCAGCAGTTGGACATTCTCAACACTAGCTGAGGTGTACAAAGCAGGGATACTTCCTGACAATTTGCAATAAAGCCGCTTCCTATCTGAACGGTCATACCTTAATTAGCTGCTGCAGTGAGTCAAATCACTGCTCTGTTCGAAAGGCAGGGAGGCACCTGGCCTTGAAGTCTGTATTATCACCATATCCACCAAAGGAAGAATATATTTTTTCCAAAGCTCCTATCCAAAATGTGGAGGGTGGAAAATAACATCAGCATACTTTGCTGAAAATAGTCGTTGAGATAAAAGATTTGATTGCCCTGGCACTAGCCTCTCCCTCCTTCTCCCCTCTCCTCCTGACCCACGATGAGGCGTGAAAGATTTACCAAACTCCCTGTCCCTACCCTGTGGTTTTTTTCATGTTTGATTTAAGATTAGAACACAATTGGATTTGGACTTGATTAACCTTTCATCCAAAGAAAAACATGTACCTTTGATTTATTTATTTCCTTTGATATCAGCAGGACAAAAAAATCTCTGTCTCTCTCTCTCTCTCTCTCTCTCTCTCTCTAATAATGCTATATTTTTGAAGTTAAATGATTAATTTAGCAATTAAATAATTGCTAAATCCTGTATTCAAGAACCAGCTGCCCAAAACAAAGCTAAAAAAAACTTCCCTACGCAATTATATTTAAATTATAAATTAAAACCACTTGGAATATTATGATTAAAATCAATTAGTTTATGCAAAGAGGTCTACAAACCTTAAATTGAGTTACAAGGAAAGAAATTCATTGGCTGATGAATAATTAATACATCTCTTCATTTGTTTCACCTCGTGTGCCAAGTAGTACAAAAGAGAAGACATTAATATGAGTAGATTCTGGAGCCAAAATACAACATTACACATTTATAATCACTAAATTATCTAGGTGGAAAGTTTGCAGGGAAAAAAGCCCCACAGTATCAGGCTCAGAATGAACTAAAATACACAACTTTGTTAACTTAGATGAAAAAAACAACAAAGAAAAAAGAAAAGAAAAGCAGAGCTATTTCTTAGGCTTGCGTGTTGCAGGTAATATCTGTTGTCAGACATAAATTGGGTACTTCTCAGAAACCACTTTTCTGAGACCCGTGACGAAGATTCATGAAAGAAGACGCTGCCTACAAGCTTCCCAAACAATACCACTTGGCCAGCTATCTCTGTTTGCTTTCCATGAAGGCGCGTACCTCCACACACAGACCCCCCCACACTTTTTCCTCTCAGACACTGAGAAAGGCACGTTTCTGGTCTGACATTCTACAGGTCCCTTGGCAAAGCACATTTCTTCTTTAAAACAGTGGGTTTTGATAAACAACATCAGATTTCCTGGGGATTACCAGAACTACATACCTCTTGTTAAACAGCACTATAGTCAAATAAGATGAGGTCAGTAGGAAGAACAGCATAAATGATTAATCGCTGTACAATTGAAAACTTTGCATGTGTTACTTTATAACATTTCTTAAGCTAATTATTTGGGTGGAATAAGTGAGAATCACCTAGGTAAAAGAGAAGCAAACAGTTCCTGTAATATAACTAGCCTGATATTAGTTAGCCCTTCATTCTACTTAGCCATTTCTCTCCTATTAAATCCTTACAACATTTAGAGGGAAAAGTTACATTTATACATGTTTTTATTTATACATTTTTATTTTTACAAAGAGTTTGAGAACCTCTCCAAAGAATTTCCAGAGATTAAAAAAATACTAATAGTTGGAAAATATTCATTGCCTTTTAAGCACTAAATTTACTGTAGAAAAGTTAAGAAATGACTTCTTATGATAGGCGGTAGGTGTTTTATCAAAGAGTTTCCTGCATGCTCTGTTACCAAATCCTCTGCTCAACGAAACAAGACCTTTGGATATCTTTACGCTGTTAAAACACAGACTTTGCACCACGTTTCTTCTCCAAATGGGAAGCTGACCTGCCTTCCCTGGGTGTCCTGTCTGCCTAAAACAGAGTGTGCAGCCAATAGTGTTATAAGTTGAACCTTCTACCTCCTGACATCAGTGGACTCAAAAACCAGACAAAACAAGCTGTCCCATTTCCAGACATTGTCTGTGCACTGGTCTTAAAATTCAAACCCTTTCTGCTAAGAAATAAATGATGTGACTTTGTCTATGACAAATGATGCAACTTTCTGCAAACTGTGTCACAGACAGCCTTCCTTGCTTGGGACTGTCTTGTATGTGCATAAATTGCAGCCACAAAACTTTATCGTTATTTTTGAGGGCAACTGCGGTTCTGCATGAAGAGGTCGTAGCCCCAAGTATAGCAGTCCATTCCACGGTGATGCAAGTTTGGACATCTCCTCTCTCCTGTCCCATTTGCAATATGTTTATCATGGCTTTCTAACAGTCATTAGCCTGCAAATGTAAATATGTGGTCCCAAAAGAAGACTATCATTTGCCTAGCACTGTTTTATGGCTAATCAACCTTGCCTCTCAGCTAATACTAAAGCAGTCTTGCGGCTTATAGAAGCAGCTTGCTTGGTGGTGCTGCTTTCCCGGAAATCTCAGCACTGTACTACAGGGCACCCTTAAGGAAGCACTAGTGCAGTTCAACCTCTGCTTGGAGCAACCGCACCCGTCCAGAGCCGAGACAGGTCCCCCTGGATACAACAACAGCCATCAGCAGTTCTTGGTTCCCGAGATCAGTAGTTCATTGCGTGCGGAGAACAGGGGTCTCCCTCTCACTTTTTAAAAAACGGATGATTACGTTTACACAGGTCCAGCCTTTCAGGTTAGGTTTGTCTGTTTTGTTGAGAACACGACCTACATACAATTTTGTCTAACAGGCCACTTGCAGGGTTGGAATAATCTCTTTGAAAATCAGAGGTAAAATCCTGCAGCGTGCATGGTCTCACTCCCTGAACCTTCACATTCATATCTCAGCCTACAGAAAAGGAGTGTCATCAGTTTACAAGAATTCAGTCTGCAAGGCAGGAAACCCCTCTTAGGGGACTGGAGTTCTAACATTTTCTGTTCCGAGAATAACTTGCCCTCTTTACAGCAGTTCTGCTTGCTGGGTCAAAACGGACGTTTACACTCCTCCATCAGCAGCCCAGGGCTTCAGCACTCTTCCCAGTTCTGTGCTTCCCACCAACGTACACTGTGACCAACCAATTCGTAGATACCTTTAATAAATTTCGTACAGAATAACAGACCAAAGTTTTGGGATGAATGACACTCAACCGCAGAATCTTGAAGCCAGTCCTGGGCACAGTGGCATCAGCACAGCAGGCAAGAAAAAAGACCCTACTGTTTTATATGCCCCGAAAGGTTTGCTCATACTGCTGAAGTATTTAAGGGCAACACTCTGGTTTAAACATTCACAAAAGAAGACAGACTTTTAAAAACAGTGGCATCAGCTCACTCTACTCTAAGAGCAAAATGATCTCGACTGAGAAATGCCTCCTGCTCTACTGCATGCAGGCCCCACCAGCTGCAGGAGTTCTTGCTGGAAGCAGGAACTGGAGCGATGCCAGAAATAGTCAGAATAGAAATGCAGTGGTCTTACTGGCTTGAAACCTATTTATCCTGTAGCCTGTGCCTAAGAAATGCCACTAGACATATTATGTTCTGCAACATCTCTGTATAGCCTACTATCTCATATACTGGCCAATTTTGATTACTGGGTGTAGGCAGTAACCAAGTAACTAGAAGCAAGTATTTTTGCCTCTAATTATGGAGGTTTATAATGCAATGAGATCCTGGGCAAATTTGACATTTTTTTTCTCTGTAACGAATTTGCAGTTTTTAGTAGTTCCTTTCTGTAGAAATATCATGTTAAAATACCACTCATAATACAGCTTGTTTTCTTATGGTATATGACACATGCCATCCCATTCCCAAGCCATCTGTAATTAGCCAGTGTATCTGCTTATTTCACCTTTGAATTAACAGAACAAATGAAAGCATTAATCCACATTTTTAAAAATTCAAGTCATTTAAGCAGAAGGTCAGGTACCTAATGGGCTGTCAAGTTCAGGCAGTCTTTCCGCCCATCTTCCCAGCTCCCAAGGTTCCCGGGCCTTGACTGACAGTCCTCGGCAGCTGGGTACTTTGTTTTCCTGCCAAAGCACTGTGAAGGCCTGAGCTGAGGAGGCTGCATAGCAAATATAAGCTGGGGCTACGTATTCTGGCTTCACCTCTTGCAGAAAAAGAGCAGCCATGAAAAGGCACATAGCAGGACTGAAAAATATATAAAAGATGCAATTAGCGTGCATCACCGGCACACTTTAATCAAAAAGAATACACATAAACTTTCACACGGCTTCACTATATTTTTTGAGTCGAACCTACCATGATTACATTAGTTTGAGGCTACCTCATAGCACAGATCACTGTCTGTAAAGGCTGCACGGCCCAGATAAAGGTAACATGCGAGGGCTGTACCCATCTAGATCTTCTCCTGTGCCACACATTATGGAGCAAGCTCCAAAGCTAGTCTGGAATGCAAAAACTTTTCTAAAGCTTCCAGAAATTTGCAAAAACATACACAAACAGGAGAAAAGAACTTTCCATACTCATTTAGATGTAGCCTGCTGTGCATAGTTTCTTTTGAACAGTCTTGTAAAACTGAAGCATTTTTTTCCAAACAGATCACAGGTCACGTAAGCTTCCCAAGGGACATATTGGTTACAGATGTTTTCATGTAATAAAATATTCCACCCAACTGCAGTATTTCTAACTGATAATGCTAAGGCTAAATTACCCTTGACTAATGGTTATGTCCCCAATGCACTCCTTACCATGGTAAACGTTGGCTCATTTATTACCATTTAGCCAACATAATACTTAATATTTTATAAGCAAGAGCATGCCACAAAGACAACTTATTTCAAATTTGAAAGCAGAATTACAATAGGAAGTTTGAATTTTTCAAAAATATATCCATATAGTTCTTCTTTTTCCATCTTTGTAGACTAAGTTATAACTAAGATTCAGCATTACCACATAGATTTGCGTTTTTTAAACAACAGCAATTTTTATAATTTGCCAAGATTTCACTCATAGACTTGGAATTAATCTTATAAAAAAAAAAGTACTACTTGATTGTCTGAATAGCATGGGGCCGACGATGAAACATTCAATTTGACTCCCCCTTGGCAGAGCTGTTAGCAAAGGAAAGGTTGTTGTCATGGTATCTCTGAAATGATTGAGTGGTTCACAAAAAAAAAAAAGGGGGGGGTGTGGAAGGAGAAGATGACCACTTGTTTTTCAAAATATGCTTATATTAAAGGACTAACAAGGATGGCTATGAACTTCCTCGAAAAAGGAAACTTAAACAAGTCTTCCGTCCTAAGAAGGAGCCCCTTTCAAACCAGGGAAACTTGTGCTGTTGTACTGTACCATGTCTCTATAAAAACAGACAATGTAGCATTTTGATTAAAAAAATTAGACCACTATGCTCAAAACATCTACCCCGCCTTGCTCTCCATAATTGACCACCAGGATCTCCCCTGTTCAAATTTCAAATATCATCATTAAGAATAATGGAACAAAGTGATTCTTGTTGTGGTATTTTACTGTTTCCATGTTGACACTCGGAATAAAAATTGAACCCATTTTAATTATGTTTTAGAAAGATTGGAAATGTAGTAGAAAGAAAGCATTCTCTGAGTAGGGAGACATTAAGTTACCTTAGCACAACTGGCATTGTAATACCAAAAGCAGACCTTGTCCATTTCTAAGAAAAATGAAGTTAGTAAAACGTTAAAGTACAATCTTTGGAACAGATCAAAAAAGCATTCTTCCAAAAACTCTACAAAGCCACAATCCAGGTATTCACTACTTTAATGTTAGTTTTAAATGTTCAATGCCAGTAAGATATTTTATCCCTTCAAAGCCAATGGTAATCACTAATCCTGATTGATAAACAATTTTTGCAGCTCTCAAATTCCAATGTATGCTTGTGCCTGGTAAAGTAAGAGTATAACACTACTTTTCATTCCTGCAACAACCAGTAGCACGCTTGAAAGATTTGCTACGGAAAAAAAATGAGAGGCAAAACAGTCCTAAAAATTCAAAGGACAATTCACTCTGCAACAAATCACTCTGGAAAAACGTCACTCAGATCAATGGAAACGCTTCCTAAACACAACAGTGGCGAATTTGACCTAAATGGCTATATGATGTTTAGAACCACGCAAAGTCCTGGTACTCCAGCTCATGCAACAGGAAAGCTCACTCAACAGACATTTGTTCATACTCCTGCTAGGCTGCATATTGCTATACTTCTCACCATGGTATTTCACTAGCTGCATATATTTTCCAAGGTCGATACAATAGTTAAGACTGCCAGCATGTACAGGAGGCAGTGATGCTTCTCCGATGACTTCGGCTGTCAGGAGGGAAGTCACGCACCACGTGATACACTGAGCAATACAACACCTCTCGTGGCTGAGGATAACACGAGGGTTCAGGATGAAGCACTGTGTTGTGACTAGTCGCTGTATTTCTGGAAAAAGTGCAATGCAGTTTTCTAAGCATATGATCACATGCAGAAAAAAGAAGCCCCATCTGCTGATATTTGAAAAATCTGCTTATAGTTAACTGCTTATGCATTTTTAAGGGTGGTGTGACTAAGCAGCCGTAAGAGCAGAGGTTGCTGTGCGCGGCTGCATGACTTCAGAACACAAAACTAATCCTGCAAACTTGAACTCTCCCTTCCTCGTCTGTTAAACTGTGTTTAGTATGGTAAATGCCAGCAATGTGACGTAACTCTTTTCAGACCTTGCATACTAGGAAAAGGACCAGTTTTCTGGAATTAAAATCACTGTGACTCAGAAGCAGACATGACTTCCCCGTGATAACCCTCACAGCTGCACTGGTGCCAATCCCAGGCCAATGCTGGCTACCACGGAACATCTTACCATTTTCTTTTTAAACATGAGGCCTCATTATTTGTGCTGGCCACCACAGAAAACTCTCGAGCTGACATTACTCCCTGGGTAACAAATCCCTATTTATTTTAGTGCATGCATAATGCAGGTAGCAGCAAAAAGCATAAATGCAGTAACCCTGAAGTTCATCTATCGCATGGTGGAGGCATCTAAGCAAAGCAAAACTCTTGAGATATTCTGCAATTCCGGATGCAGGTAGGAAATTACAATTTTGGAGAGTGCAAAAAAATTATTTTGAATTAATTTTTAGCCTATTTTGTGATGTGTTGGTCCTGTTTGCCTAAGGATAGGAAGCACCCTGGAAGTATAGCTAGCTTCAGTATTTGGAAGAGTGTTACTTGTCTGCTGCTCATCTATCTCCTTTCCCTGGCCCCTTTATCTATGCACTCAGTATCACATCCAGAACTGCTCACTGGCTTCCCTGAATGTTTTACTTTTTATATAAATGCCTAATTACCCCAGCCTTTATTTTACACACTAGTATGCAGCAAAATGCTCCAATTAAAGATGGAATGTCTACTAATTTAAGCCCAGAGGTTCCATTAAGGCAAGTTTCATGAATCCTAAAAAGAGAAATGCATTCATAATTTTTTCCTCACTTTAATTAGGCTTTTTTGGGGCTGGAATTTAAATATCCCTCTGCAGTATCTTCAACTGCATTGCAGTAGTAGGAACCCCATGCAGAACCATAAGATGAAAGATGATTCGTCTTTTTAATTCTTCCACTCAGAGATGAGTGTAAAGTGGTGGCGTGCATCCCACAAAATAGAAGTGTTACAATTAATTAGGAAAGATTTTAAAAAGATGGATTTCCCAGATCCAAATGAAACTTCTAGTTGATTTGTGTACAGAGAGATCTTGGTCCTTTTCTAATCTATAGTCTTAAGCGACATGGAAGAAAATAGCATTGTGGCAGTCAAGGTGAAGGTGATATAAACAATGGTGAAGCAGCAAGACTAAGGGCAAGTCAGTTCAGAGTGAATTGAAAATATGTTAAACTAGGTCCTTTGAACAACATTACTTATAAGAATTACAGAATGCAAGGTTATACTTCTACAAATACAGGTTACACTTGTAAGATGGTGAACTAATTTGGAAGCAGTGACTTGGAGAAGGACTTCAGGGTCATGGTGAGCAGTAGCTAAGATTCTGGCAGTGACGCAGTGGTTAAGACAATTAATGAGCTCGTTCAATACGTGAGCTAGGGAATACACAAAGCAGAAAACATTGTTATGTTACTTCAGAGAGGCATTATTAGGAACAGACAAGGTTGGCGGTTATCCAGGGCAATAGGGTAGCTAGCAAAACAATGACTTTAAGTGGTAGTCATGGACCCGCTGCCTACTTTGTCTATACCGGAGCTGCTCTTTCTGCTGTTACTGCTGGCAGAAGTGGCCATTGCAGGAGATGGGAACCAGCTCCTCCCAATCCCGAACCCATCCGTCTCTCTCCCTTCCCTCTTCCACAGTTTCAATAGCAAGCGTAGATCTTTAGGATGAATTAATTTTACCCTTGTTCTTGCAGTGGCAAAAATTCGGTTTCACTTATGTTGAAGAGAAGCCTAGGACTGGTTCCGTCACTTTACACAGCATTACTGAAACCGCTACAAGAATACATGTCCGTGTCTGGCGTCCGCACTTCACAAAAGATGTTGACAAATTGGAAAGGATTCAGGAAAGAGCTGCAAGAAGGATTCAGAGTCAGGAAAACAAGCCCCAAAGCAAGAGCCAGAAGTAATTTAGTCTATTTAGTTTCACAAGGAGAGCTGAGAATGGCTTGATCACAGTCCATAAATACTTACATTAATGAGAGACATTTAATAAAAAATAACAAGACACAAAGCTGAAAATGGAACTTTGAGGCAGAATTCAGGCTAAAAATTAGGGGGAACTGTTAGAAGTGAATGCAGTTAAGTCACTGGAACCATTGACGTTTGCGTGCAGTAAATCTGCCATCACCTGAGAGGCCTTTAAAAATTCTAGATTGGATGCCTTTTTAAAATGATATTATCTAGCTCAAGCAGAATGTATAGGCTGAGTGAAGTAGTGCATTTCTTAAGTGTATAATACTCTAGCTGAGCAACCTAGATGATCATAACCATCATAAAACCTATCAGCACAGATGTAGTTCTTGAGCAGGCCTACACAATTCTGTTTTTCCTGAATCTGCTTTATACGAATACATCAGCTTTGCTGAGCCTGATCTGAACCCCTAGCTTGAGCCCTTTGCTGTAAACTTGATATATATCCAGTTTCCTCCTCTTCAGACACCATGAAGAAGTAATCCAAATACTTAAGGCTGAGCACAAGTGAACACAGCAAATTTGTAAGTTATAAGACAGCTCCCCTAACCCTGCAGCCTGAAAGCAGGGGGCTGCTTTTCAAAGCAGCCTGGGATCACTCCAGCATGTGGGAGTAGATGGAGAGCAAGGGCTTGCCAGCCGCAGCTCCTTTTCCTTGGCTACCCTTGCTATGCTAAGCAGGATAGTATGGGAGGGACGTCAGTATTTAAAACACTTGTTGGCCACCAAACAGGTAAACAGTTTTGCCAAGAGAGCAACACAGAAGGACGGGGTAACGCAGGACAGCCCAGATATATCCAGGTTTAGGCTAGCTAAATCCTGTACCTTTGAAATCAACTGCAAAGCTACCACATCTTTTACTTTAATTAAGCTATTAATATGTTAGGAGCTGTATTATGCTACGGCAGTATTCCCTAGCAGTCCATGAACTTGAAGAATCATGTGTTTATGTGGACAGGAGACAGACTCAAAAAAGGCACATCCTCCCCCCTGTGGTTCAGTTCCTCTGCTAAATTGTTTGCAAATCTATATTCCTTTCTTCTCTCCACCACTATAAGAGGCATTTACTATTTTTACAAGCTCAGGATGGAAAAATATTAATCAGAAGCAGCCGCAACAACTTCTTTTTCTTCTCAAATCTGTGTGGCATTAAGTATAATTACATAAATAACTGGAATAGCAAAAACAGACAATCGCTGGCTTTGTATGGGTATTGGAAGAGATTATACTGTTTTTATCATGTCCCTAAAAAAATGGGTATCTTCCAAGTCTACTGTCAAGGAGATGGCTTGCTGCTTTAACGCTGATATGAAAATAATCTTGAAAAAATACTGAGAGAGGGTCTTTCCACATATTTTCACTGTCAGGAAAGCTTAGTTAAATAAACCGTTTAACCTGCTACTGACCTAAAACCTAGTTACATAAATGTTTTAAAAATTACTTGTTCATCTTGAGTAGATAAAAGTAATCTAGTGAAGTCAAGGATAACATAGGAAGTCCCTTAATGATGGCTGCATTCTCTACAGCCTCTGTTAGTATACAATTTTTCTCCTGGCAAAGCAGATACAAATGCAAGAATACAGGAGTATGATACGTCTTACTCTTTGTAAAAGCCTGGAAAGGGACAGATATTCCTAAAGGAAACGTAAAAACCTACAAAGTGTTCTTACAAGGGGACGCTGGCCTGCATTTGCTTTTCATTTCTCATCGTTTGTAATAAACATTCTTTTTTTTTTCCTAATATTAAAAATGCATGAGGTCATATAGAACCTGAATATGAAGGATGCACTTTCTTATGGCCTGTCCACCAAGAGCTGAGCTAATGTCATCCCAAAGCTGAAAAAAAAATATATATATATATCTCGTGCATAAACCTGTGTTGTCCCCGGTTGCCAAACGCTCAAAACCTACCGAGACAAACTGTACCCAATTCGGCGCGGACGTGCTGGAGGTACGATGCGTTATAGGCATCCCACAGCAGAACAGGAACAGGGGGCAGTACATTCGCCAAGCCCAGCTAAGGCTGTCTCGGAAAGCTAGGCAGCGCCTTCTTCTACCAAACGTCCCCGAGGCTGCGCCTGCCCCTGGCACCGCGCACGCCGGGCACGGAGAGCAGCGCGCTGGCAGCCCGCGCAGCCGAGACGCGGAGGGCAGCGGGGAAGGGAAAATCTGCCGCGGACCCTCGGGGAAAAGCACGACCCAGCCTGCCAGCAGGCGCGGTCGTCCTTGGTGGGTGTAACACAACTCGTCTTTGTTCCGCTTGGTTATGCCAGATGCAAGTTTTGGAAGTCTTCAGAATTTCATCTGACGGCGTAAATGTTATGTTTTTTTCATTACTAAATTAGTCATCTGCTCGGCTGCACACTTTTGCCACCTGTTTCTCTTGGGCACGTACAACAGGCTGCCTGTATTTCAGCGACTGTAGCAATTGCTACCACCGACACGCATGGAAGGCCTCAGCAGTAATGGTATTATCCAAACCCTTGTGTTTTTCTGCTAAGCGGATCAAACTTTCCGCCTTCCTCCTCCTTAGCTTCACGGACGCAGAGCCTTTTCTGACTAAAACCCAGCTCTGCATAGCTAACAGTCCGGAGCAAGCGTTAGCTGAAAATTGTCTGGATACTATGAAAATGGCCCTTGCAATTCCAGAGGCCCGCACGCAGCTGGACCAAGCACCAAAGCGGTGGTTACTGGCCATGTACCTGCTCAAACACCACTGTGCAGAAGACTGAGGCCCAACGCCACCTCTGCACACATGCCAATCGTTTCCCCTTCTGCTCCCTTTGGGAGGGTTGTATTTAAAAAAAAATCCCTCATTAATAAATCTGTAATCTTACCAGCAAAATATATTTCCGCCTCCTGAAGTGTTAAAAAAAAAACAAACCAGCTCTTGATACTTCTGTCAATAAAGAGCACACTCAGGATCAAAGGAATAAAAATGCTAATTATGGTGCACTCTGTAACACCGCTCTCCGGAGCCAAGTGCCCTGATTAAGTTAACCATCCTGCTAATTATAATAGTGTTTAGCACAGCTGGGGCCAAAAAAAAAAGCCACCTTGTCCCAGAGCATGGTTACAGGCCTCCAAACGAGATCAACATATTTATACCATAAAAGAAACTTCCCTACCACCCACAGAAAACAGCCGTAGCTCACTTTCAGTTCTCCAAACGTGAACCCTACCACAGGTTCTGCGCAGTTTCCTTTTTCATTCAGAAAAATTCAGGGCATTTAAAAAAATTGTTTTGTACGTCATGAAAAATAAATGCTGGAGTCAGAAGCTTATTGCCCTGAAATTAAGTTATCGGCTCCTATGGGAATGTACAGCAGGACAATACAGCTTTCCAATTTAAAGGGGAGCCCACTATCCTGCCTTTTCTCAGTCAATACCACAAGACTGTGAAGTATTCTGGTGATGAGAGAGGAAGGCCACTGTACTCTATATTTTCATTCAAAACAGAAAGAAATAGCAGGCAATTACTGGCAAAACCACCTGCCACATTTCAGCAGCACGTTTGGATGGAGAATAGGGGGATAGTAGTGGTGGTAAATGACGGCTGAATCTAAGTGAAAGTTAATCCTCCCTACAAATTCCATGAAGGAGGGGAAAAAAAATTATAATAAATCAATAAATCCCTGCAGCTCAGAAAATTGCATCTTCCGTGGATGCTTACAGTCTTCGTTGCGCGAAGCATAATTGGAAAAAGAGGTTTTTAAAGGGTTATGTAGTTATAACCGTATATTCTATTTATCATTTCCCTCCTTGCAGAACTCATCAGCATTTACTGGCAGTACCTTCCAGTGCACCTGGTTAAAGTTTAAGCACTACTTGCCATGAAAGCAGGGAGCTCAAAGGTAAGAAAATTACGTTCATTTCAGTATCACTCCTCAAAATGACTTTTTTGCACTACTCAGCCTCCCTGAAATTTTGGGTAGCAGCAGATGAACAGACTGTTTTTCAGCATGAATTCAATAATTAACTCTGAATTAAGCAAGCCATCTAAACAAAGTGATGCAACTAATGCTCCAGAGAGGATGTGTACCTTTCAAATTCCAGACATGTTCAAGGCACCTGTTTTATTGCCCAGATGCAGCAATCACTGACACCCTTGTGATGTGACAGCGTGGAGGTCGGCAGCACCACTTCAAACGCAGATCGACGACTCTGGAATTTTTAAAAACCTTCCCATTCACCTTTCATGTACTGAATCAGCTCATTTAACTAAAAAAAAGGGGGGGGGCAGAAAAAAGCACACCGTTTTATGGAAATTGGTTGTCTGTATCTAAATTCCTTACAGTTTTGACAGGCCAGTAAGGATTTAAGTGGCTTTAATTCACTG
Organism: Struthio camelus; assembly: GCF_040807025.1. Classification (NCBI taxonomy): domain Eukaryota; kingdom Metazoa; phylum Chordata; class Aves; order Struthioniformes; family Struthionidae; genus Struthio; species Struthio camelus. The sequence continues at coordinate 23,134,155 of NC_090942.1, forward strand.
TTTCACCAAAGAGGCTTACTACTGGTCTCATTTAGAAGGGAGACAGGAGAGGGTCTTCAGAAGGAAAACCCAATATACCGGTTAACCTGCTTGGGAAAGCAGAAGCCTGGGCAAAGACTACTGAAGAGCAATATCCCATTGCCAATGCCACTATCAAGAAAACAAGTATCATCACACCGTGCAGTATGAAACCTTCTAAACAGGAATCAGCGCTATTTCAGAGGTCTGTGATCTTAGAGGGATCCCTCCATGAGGGATTTCAATCTGTCTCTCTCTCTCTCTCACTCTGTCATATACACACGCACACACACACACAGAATGGAAACTATAGCAATAAAGTGAAGTTTAGGGCATTTGAATCCTCTGCTCTTTCACTGATATCCTTGAACGTGTGACCACTTAATCTAGTACAATCCCATCTGCCTGTTGCCTTCCTGGGATTCACGGATCCTTCTCCACATGGCTCTCTGCCGCAGCACCTTGCTGTGCAGATGTTTGCAGCAGTGGCGGAGAAAGAGGAGCATAGGAGGAAAGCAGAGGGAAAGGCAGTGTCTCTTGTCTTCTTCCAGTCCCTCCTTCTCTCAGCTGCTACATAGCGAAGTTCATGCACAGCCAAGCTGTGTTACAGGGTGTGTGCAGAGGCTGGGCTGGCTGGCGAAGAGTCATGCACAAGGCTAGTTACGGACTAATGATTTTGGGATCAGTTGCTGTTGTGTACTTTTAGAATGACAATACCACTTGATACCTTCCACTGCTTAGGTAAGCTCAAACACTAATTCTTATTTACTGTTTGCATTTCATGCCAAATTAATTTCCACTCTATGCATGCATACCTCCAAGACAGGTGGAGAAAATGCAATAGATACTCACGTACCATAGTGGTTGGCATATGGGAGAACATGATGGAAGAACAGAGGAAGCAGGAGAGTAAATTGCATACTATAACATTAAGACAGGTAGCTGTATATGAGGTGTTTGCATTGCTTACACCCCAAATGTTCGGGAATTAAAGGCTACATCTTATTGCTACCTCTTCTCTAGCCCATTCCAAAGCACCATGAAACTGTCAGTTGAAAATGCAAAGCAAACTAAACACTTTTGCCTGGCTGTTTTTTCCTGTGAGCTTTATTACAACAGTGCTTTCTAACTGAGAAAGAAATGATGCTGTAATAATCAACACTGCGATATACTACCTAATTATTTCCATTTATCATAGAGTAATCTGAGGAACCATTAAAGCATGGTCACCAAAATATTTGGATTTGGCTAAGTTTTAGACTGCTAGTTACTCAAACTTTAACTCTTGAAAGAATATCAACTAATGATATGTGCTTCACTTGGGAGTTACACACTTAAAGCTAAAAGCTGATGCCTGACAAATTGAAAGTAATTTCACATTTGAAGTAAATTAAATGAATTTCCCAGATGTTGCTATAGAAGAGACTCAAGGAGGTGAAATGAAAGTCACTGCTGATGCATTCAGACACTTACCATAAAGTTCCCAAGAAGGAACCATTTTAAAAGGAAACTGCAAAAAAAGGACAAATTAGAGGTGGGAAGTTTAGACTTCCATTGACAACCTTCATCTGAGTATCCTGTGGTTCTGTTTTGTTTCAAAGAGGGTGGCCCACTTTTGTGTACAGAAAATGCTACGAAAACACTAGCGTGAAATCAGTCTTGTTGAAAGGGTGTTGACAAGTCAGAAGGAGCTGCTCATCACTTCCAGGTGAGGTGAAAGAAAAATTAAAAATCCATCTGTTATTTAGAAATTAAATGCATATTTGCAGGCCTATCTTTAATACTACTGATACTTAGCACTTTTCTGTGACAGATCTCAAAATACACCTAGGATTTGGAAATCCCAGCCTCTCCCTGTAAAACAGAAGGTTTCCCAATAAAAAATATATACATATAATTGACTAGAGTAAACATCAAGAGCTAGCAGCATGTTTGCATAAAACTCTCAGAAAGATCTTCCCTTCTTCTCTTATCCAACTAGTTGCAACTACACTTAAATATTATCTCCTTCTACCATACCCCAAAACGAGTAAAGGCTCCAAGTTTAGGAAGACAGTTGAGAAAAGGCAGTGCATAATCCCTGTTTTATTGTATCGCAGAGAAGCCCATACGCTTCCCTCTCTCCTCTGTCAGTTGCAGAAGGAAGGCAAGACACGTAGTGGAAAGCAGTGCCTACAGACCAGCCACGGCTGCTCTTTCTTTTAGGTTGATCAAGTCTTTTCCATATTTTATGCGCTTCTGTCTCTCAACAGTTTCCTCATCCAGCTCTTCATTTTGATTCCTGGAGATGGAGAGGTGGAAGAGAGAAAACTCCCTTCATATTTAACATTTTATTTGACAGTTTTCCACAGATCAGGATTTTACCCTATCAACTTGCAAGACCTGCTCATATCGGAATAACAGACCTGGCTAAGTTCACCTGCTCCTTTTTTATAATCGTTATGTTACATTTTCCTTAGACCCCTCCCCTTTTTTGGGCATGTTCCACTAAATTATCTCCCAATAAAGCAGAAAAATTATTTCACTAAAAAGCAGTGATTATGTCAAATTCATCCTCTCATTAGGATTACAGATTTTCTACAGTTTGCTTGGATTCACTTGGAAATCTGCTTTAAAGCACAACAGATGTTGACTTTTCATGCTAGACTAATAAATGCATCTACTCCATTCTCATCTGGTGACTGAAGGCAATATATTAAAGGGAAAAAAAAAAAAGAAAAACACTTGAAGAGTAGGAGAGGGTCCAGTTTCGAGAAACAACCCCCAAAAGTCTGTAATGTAACACCATGGATGAAGAAATAAACGGCTATAAAATCCCAAATCATAAACATCTTCAATAGTCATGTAAAAAGCTCAGTATTTTGGTTAGACAGTTACTGTTCCAACCGTTCTGAAAACACTAATTTCAGACTCTCGGGACATAACAGTTTTACTCTCTTAACATTTGAAAGATTGATAACTTTCCAGATTTGGTATCTATAAATAGGATATAATACAGTAGACTCTGAACTTCAGATGCCTATTTCAAAATGCTGGTATGCAGCTGACAAACTGCCCTATAAATACTCTACCTAGCTTTTACATTGTCTTTCTTTGGGTATGTCCAGTGGTGCCACAGCAACAGCATAAACCATGATTTTGGAATATTACACTAGTCCCTTCCTTCAACTACAAGAGAAAAATTATTCTAATGGAAAGAAATAAGGTTTTTTAAACACATATGGCAGTAATAGAAAACTATTCCAAATGAAGTCCTCACCAACAGCTCAAACTCCATAAAAATCAATAATCATGACTGTTATTGCAGGAATTTCCTATGAGCCCCAAGGGTAGGCCATTACTGGTTCGTTTCACATTGCTGAAATATAAACAAAAATTACTGAGATTTGCAACTACATTTATCTCATACAAGCAGACAACTTTAGCATTCTACAAGGGACAAAGGCAAGCAGTCAAAAAATTCAATTCTACCCCCTCCCTTAAGATATTTCAAGAACATTCCTCATAAGAACGAATCCAAAATTAGTCTAATTTGGAAATAACTGATTTGGTCCATTTTGCAAGAAACAAAACGCTGCCTAATAACACTGGATAACCTATCTCTGTCTCTCTGTTTCTCTTTTAACGTGTTTCTTCAATGAAGAAACTAGATTGTTTCCAAGTATTTCCTTCCAATTCAGCCATTCAATACAAAATACATAAGTCATTTTGCCTAACACGATTGTAAGCTGAAGAAGAAACATTTCTGAACAGGAGGAAAACACTCAAACATGCTGAAAAGAAACAAGACATAATACAACCATGTCCCTTAAAGCATGTCAGAACACTACAAACCATTCTTCTTTTAACCGTAAACTATACACAACTGGTTACAAAGCTGATTCGATCTTCATGATAGTTTACAGTGCCAATACTCAATAAATTTAAGCCACATATCAAATTTGAGTATTTAAAACTCCTTAAAAAAGGAGAGAGAAAGAGAGAGAGAGAGAGAGAGACAGAGACAGAGAAAAGAAACTCTACACTTCCGCCCTTAGGATGCTGTTACGACACAGTCACATCTTTGTTGTCAAAATTTAAAAAGGAGAAAAATCCCAGTGGAAGATGGCACTGAGCAAAATTTAAACCTAAAAGTGAGCCTTCTCTTAAGAGCGACTTGTTTGCTTAGGTAAGGATGCATTTCCCTTCGTATTCTTATCTGAAAGTTACTATGAGTATACCACTGTCATGGATGACAAGGTGACCTTTCTTTCGTGAATGGAAACAAGAAAAATGTTCGTCTCTGGTACCAAGGCCCGTAAATGCGTTTCCTTGCTTTTAGTAGGCTATACAAAGTTCACATACCTAAAAGGAAGACATTATTCTCAGATAACAGAAAAAGAAGAAAAAGCAGGAAAAAATTGAAAACTTACTTTAGTGAAAACTTTAGTCTGCACAAACAAGGGTCTCATTTTTACCTCTGGAAAAGGTTAAGGTCACCAGACTAGCGTTCACAATCTCCTACCAGGAGACAAAAGAATGCACCACAATGCAAGTAGTGCACGTATCACAACTGGCAGCTGGCTTGAAAAATGCTGAAGTTCAATTGACTATAAAGAATGAATTACGCTTATGTTTGAACAAAAAAAACCCGAACCTGATCTCACCAGGCCAGAAGTACAACTACATTCCAGGCCTAATGTGTGACAGCACACAGAATGCAAGTTTCAATTTATTCTGCACATCTGAACACACACAAAAGCCTATATGGTTCTCATTAAAATAAAAGATATCGCCCAACTTTTAAAAGAGCGCAGAATGATTTGGGTTCCTACTCTTACGCAGGAGAAATAACTTATCCTACCATTTGTTATGCTTCCTCCTGGAGCTGGGATTTAAGTCACCTGTGTTATTTTCATATCTATAAACGACCACCAGTGGATTAAAGATCTTCCCTATTCCTTCAGCTCTCTCTCTCTCTTTTTTTTTTTTTAATGGAAATTTCTTTGACAAAGGACAACAAAGCGTTCTCCCTCAAAGAAAGAGCACTGTAGATATACACCACTTTCAGCACGGACATTTAGATGCAACTCCACGGAGTTTACTTAGATTAGCCTAACAACGTTTTTTCAAAAAGAAGCTATAAACCTTTCAGGAAGGTTATGCTTTAGTGGCGGAATAGGTTTAACGAGCTCCTTCGTTAATGACTGGTGTCTTTGGGGGCTAGTTCAGCGGGCCTTCAAGGAGCAGGTGCTGCTGCAGCAGCTCCGCTCCCCGCTTTACGCGCTGTCTGGCACCTTCAGACTTCACGTCGGCCTGGACAGTGAGCTGGGCTCGTCCAAGAAGCTTTGCGTGTGCTTTGCGGACGGCCCGGCGCTCCCAGGCCAATTATGCACCAATCACAGAGACAGGAGCAACAAAATATCTGACAAAAAAGAATTTGCAGGATTAGCTTTTTCCACAATTGCATGCTTATTCGCACGTGTGTCTGTGGAACAGTGCTTGCAAGGCAAGCACGTAAGGCAAATGGTGCAAGAGATGTTTAATACGGACCATATGTAGGGATGAATGAAGGCAAAGTGTGAAGAACAAAGTTTGAAGGATAAACGAGCAGAATATATAGCCATTTACTATTAATTAACAAAAAAGACATTGAGAAATTAGAAGAGGGCCACAATTTAAAAGGTTTAATGTGACTTTTTTTTTTTTTTTGGTTGGCTTAGATCCCTTACTTCTGAAAGCTTTTTCCAGCTGGAGTACCATTACACCTCTTAGTGGCTGCTGACTGAGTACAAGAGTGACTATCAACTAGATTTTGATATATTGTGTACATGAGTCAGAAGGGTCTGAGAGACAGTAGGAATCTAAGAATACAATGAATTAAACATAACTAAAGTGCATACAACAGAAATAAACAGTACATTTGCATCAGCTGTAGGTGTTTCAAGGAAAATTATGTCAAAGTTCTGCATGTTACAGGAAGCATTCTGGCTCGATTCATAATTAAGAAGAAAGCTCAATGCATATAGCTACTTTAAAATTATGTACTTGCAATTCAGACAAACTATTGTTTTAATTAAAAGCTCATGATTTTATTACTTTGCCAACAACAAAATGAATCTCAAAGAAAAAAACATGAAATGAAATGAAATGAAATGAAAATTTTGCTTTCTCATCCTGCTCCCCTCCAGCAAGCTTAATTCAAACGCTACTATGAGGTTTTTGCTGACGTATCATCTACAGACAGGACAGAAAAGACTGAAAAAATGATTGGCAAGAAGGATAATTAGCCTTAGTTAAATCAAGAGCTACCAAAAACGCACTCCTAAATATTAAAGGGATCGTTTACCTAGTAACCAATTTCAACAGGAAGTATTTTAGTGCATGCAGCCTGGGACAAAATAATTAAGAACAAAGGCACACTATAATAATATCAGTTCTCACTAGAACTGTTGTAATGGGTACTTTCTGTTTGTTTGTTTCTCCAGCAGAGAAATAAATATCTTAAATCTTGAATTGCACTTACATGATATATAAATTCCTGAATTAAAAAAATACGTAAATAAAAGCCAAAGGAATATCTAGCTAGAATTTGTCTTGCCACTTAAAACATACATTTTTCATTAGGAGAGCCAACACTAGTGCCACTGGCCACATTACCTATCATTAACTCCAGAAGATTATCTTGCAAAATAAGAACACCTTTGCCAGTGACAAAGACACATTAGGTCTCTCTTCAGTGGTTATATATGCTATATACTCCAGTGCTACTATAGGAAATCTATATGCTAAGAGACAGTTCAGCACAGCTAAAGACATGACTTGAAACAAAATAAATAAACAAAAAACGAGAGGGAAGCAAACGTGAACTAGCAAACAAACTACCTTGGAGGATGTAGAAGAAATACTAAGATACCACGCTGAGCCAAAGCAACACATTTACTCCATCCAGGAAGCTTAGCACTGGCACTGTCTTCTCTCCAGCCTTCCCCTTCACGTGGGTTACTACAAAAGGCACTTGCATTCCAAAAGGTAGTCACTGCTTTTTTGGGGTTTTTTTTTTTGTTTTTTCATGAAGGACACAGCATCGCTTTCTCTTCCCCTAGCAAATAGCTCTGAGCTGGAATGCAGAAGAAATGTCTCAAAGACTCCTCTGTGCTGGAGGGTTTAGCAGAAAACCAGCAGTCTCAATATGAAACAGATGTGTCGCAACAAGTTTTGGGTGGAGGAATCTGCTCGCCGCCGGTATCACAATGCTCAGGGGGGACTTGCCCTGTACAATAGCAGACACGCTAAAACAATTCAGAAAGGCAAGAGCAGGCTCAGCAAAACTTGCCAACACGAAGACTCATGTTGACTTCTTTTAAAACACTACAATCCTTCTGCCTTCAATACTACAGTAGGGCCCCTACAACATACACAGCATTAGCTACTGTTAAATACGTATCCGCTCAGTGGAGTGCAATGCCAAGAGTCCCAGGGATCTCTAACTTTTACATGACAGTAAACAGGATAAAGTTAATGATGCACTGTTTTGATAGGAAAATCTAGAGTATGTTCAAGTTAATTATGAACTTCAAGCTGTTGCGTTCCCCTCAAAAACAGAATACTGAAGCTGAATTAATCCTGGATAGATAGGTCTCACTAGCTACACGTAGGGTCCCACGCACAATTCAGAATTATTCTGTTATGACGTAGAGGTGCAAGGCACTTAAAAACAGATACCTGCCCCAAGCAATCTAAGAATCTAATCTAGACACAATCAGGAGTGGGCATGTACTTAGGGAAATTAGTCATTAGCTTGCAAATTCAGACTCTGGTCTTTCAGCTACTCGCCTCCCTTTTGTTTAGCTCTCTTTTCTTCTGGCTTTTGTGGTGAAAGAGCTTTCTCCTGTAGGAATGATGCTGTACAGCAGTAGAAATTTGGGATTCTCTGGGTAGATCATCCCACAACTACTAGTTTTGTTAGGTGATGCGGAGAGAAGAAAACGTTTAGAAAAAAAAATTTCTACAACGAAATAGAAGCAAACTGAAAACTAACCCCTGAAGAAAAGCAGAAGAGCAGGAAGATGCTCCAAAACAAAAAAAGCTGGAAATCCAGGGTGTATATAGCTGTTAAGAAAGAGGGAGGAAGGGAATACAGAGGAAGAAATACAAATTTTTCTCCTCCCTCCACCCATCAGTTTTGAATTTCAAAATAACAGCCAAATGAACACAGGTTCCAGACAGTGTAATAAATACAGGCCTACCTGTGATATGTCATCTCCTCTTCCAAAACCTCTCTGCCCATATTTCAGGGCCCAAAACATGGGAACAAACTATTTAGCAAATGAGAACCTCTGTCTGAGGACAAGCATATTAAAAATCTAGCTGTCATATGATGTAAATATACAACTGTGATAATATCAATAAGGATGTTAAGTGATCGGAAAAGGAATGTAAAACCACCGCTCTGCTGCGTTGCAGGCTAAACTAGACTTTCTTGTCCCTGATACGTCTATCATCTCAAATTACAGCATCATCCTACTTCTTTTTTGCCTTAGGGGGAAGCTGTAAAATGCTAGGGGGTGACGGATGGGTCTAGGAGAGACCTTTTGCTTCCCCTGAGGCCCTCCGTCCATGTATCGGGTTCTCATGTGCTCCAGTAACGGCAGCAGCAGCAGACGACATCCGAGCAATGCCTTGTGGCTGGCTGGGAGCGCTGGGCAGACTCGGTTTGCGGCGGGCCTGTAAACACAGGAGAGCCGGCGCGGTGACAGTCGGAGCTTAAAAAAAGCCAGGTAGAGTCGTGCAGGGTAGTTGGTAGGCAAGAGGCAAACAGTTAAGTGAGCTTGCCAGGAGGAGGAAGGGAGGGATCTGCAGCGTGCCTTACCCGCTGCTTCTCCGAGCGGCCGAGAGCAGCCTGGTGCGATCCGCGCTGGAGACGGGCCAGAGGAGCAGCTACGCGGGACAAGGAGGATAAGGAGAAATTATGGGTCTTGGGAGTACCAGAGACAAGTCTGCAGCAGTGAACTCCCGGCAGCACCTTTGCCCTCTCGACGGCACCTTTTGGGAGGCAGTCCAGCAGCAACCCGCGTGCCCGGCCGGCGCCACATGTGGAAACGGGTATATACTCGAACTCCAAGTCAGGCTTCAAGCTGGCTTTATCCTTTCTTTTGTGTCAAGCAAGCTATTTATTTTGAAGGATGATCTGGAGGTTAGATCAAGCCAGACACTAAAGTGTTTGGCACTGTCAAGTGCACAAGTGGTATTTGAAGCATTTCTTAAAGGGCTAGCGCTGTGGCAAGCCCACAGCTTTCACTCACACAAGATGAATTTTCAGCCCTTATGGCTTCAATTAATGGTAAAAAGATGGTCCCGATGCACACCGCAGGCTCGGGAAACAAAAGAGCCCGGGGAGGACACAGGGAGAGCGAGCAGGCGCTCTCGGGATAAGCACGTGAGGCGCCTTTGAGGAGGTCGTGCTGTTAAAACCTGCGAGAGGTTCCCCAAGCAGGCCATAGCGCTGGCTTCGGGACATCCCCACGCTCCCCATGCAGGGCGAAGGAGAGCGAAGGAAGCTGCCTCAGGATTGGTGTCGCGGGCCCTGGCGCTCTGATTCCTCCCCAGAATCGGGCGGAGAAAAACGCGTTTCCATTCACTGCCATAATGCAAACAGCCGGCAGTGGGGGTGCTCAAAAAATGCCAGATAAGTCACCCCTCTGCTCACAGCCCTCCACCCATTACACACACATTTTGAGTGGTTCAGAAGCCGCTTAACGGATGACTAGGCTGCTAAGACGAATACATTGTAGGTGCGTTGTGCACGGCCGGGGAGGATTGCCTACAATTATTCCTGTCCACAGGCAGAGCACAATGATATCATCAGGGAGAGCGACCTCGGAGGTCAGTGCTGGGAAATTTATTCATAAAGGATGAACTCAGCTAGGCAAGAAGAGTGCTTAGCTGCTGGCTATTTCAGAGGATAATAAACTTCCTAACGAACTTGCATCTGCGCATCTTCAGCATTTCTGATCAACAAGGCTTGAAGTAAAACTGAGGCTCAAACAACATGAATGATAAATGAAAATGACTTGTTCTCATATACTCTGCAAGACCCAGGGGGAGGGGGAAGCGGAGCTACGCTTCGACTGAACCTCCCTTTCTTTCAAATCTCTCTTCCTCCTCCTCTACATTCCAGTACTGACTGCATGTTTTTGCTATGCTGAAGTATCAGAGCTTTTCTGGTGCCTTGTGCTGTACAGGGCACGAGGCAGGCATAGTTTAGAAAGTTTGCAAAGATAAATCACAAAGGACTGCATTAAAGAAATGCTGCAACAAACTAGCTTAAGGAAAGACGAGTCGTTATGTTATCCTGATGCAAAAAATCTGAAACATGCACGCTTGGACACATTCTCCAAAATACCCACTCTAAGATGAGCATCTTTGTGACTTGAATCTCACTAGCCAGGGCGTCTGAAGGACCAAAAAAGGGGGAAAAAACACACTAGGGGCACAGAAGTCAAGCAGGTTTTTCTGTCTATCCTGGCAAACACTACTTCAGAATCACGCTCTTTCTCAGGTGATTTTAGCTGTTGTGGAAAGCTATAACATTTGATGGCAACACTTTGTGTACAGCTTTAAGTCTAAGTACAGCTTGAACTGAGTAGACAACTACAGCAGAAACAACCAACAGCAGGAGATCAGGGAGGTAAACTTGTGCTAAAAACAACAACTACAACCTGAGTGCACTAGTTTTATGCTAAGGGGATGTATTTGCTTATATGACTATTGTGTTCTGAACTGGGCTAAGAAAATGCATGAAAAAAAGATTATGAGCAAAAGAAAAGCGTAACAGGCGTAACAGGAAGTGGAAGAACAGGTAAAACCGGATCTGAACAGTTTCACTTCATTAAAAAGGAATTCGGCTCATAGCTGGAGGATAAATGTAAGCCACATGGGTGTTGTTTTTTTTTTTTTTTTTTTAAGAACTATCTCACTTGAGGAATCAGCATGTTGACTTTTCACTCAACCATACGGCCACTCAACATTTTCTCTGTCTGACAAACGAGTTTGTTCAGTGTGTTTCAGAAAACTGTCAGATTTGCATCTTCTTTTTGGTCAGATAAAATGATTACTGCATTTTCCCAGACCTTGAGACACACTCTTAAATCCCTACGTTCTTTTAAAAATTTTGTAACGTAATTTGGAGGAGAAGGGGGAGCAGAGGGAGGGAGGCCAGTGAAGGTTTTGCTCCATAGTACTACATACGACTACATAGAACTGTGTAAAATAAAAAAAAAACTGTCACGACAGGAGGAACAATTATCAACATAATACTTTTCCAAAATACTTTTCCTCAGAGAGACTTATAATATTTGTCTTATATATACTATACACTCTCACGAAATGGCAGAAAATCTAGAAGTGGTGGAGGGCTTTAAAGGAATGTTAATGTCAGTAAACGCTACAATACCCTGACAAATATCTACTTATAAAGTAAAAGCTCTTACTTCAAGAAGGTCACTTTTTAAAGTTGTTCTTGTTTCAGATTTATAAACAGAAAGCTGCTCAGACTCAGCAATAGGGACTCTATTGTTGCTCCATAATCTAAACCAACCTCCTGTAAAAGCTAAGATGGTTTCAATAAAGCTCTGAAATTCTATGCTGAATCATAAAATAAATGAAATGCAGCGCTGGCACTAGTCTCCCGTTCAGACATCCCATATGCAGCACACGTGAGCGTATGCGACCTACCAAAGTGCGTCTCGGCACCACTCAGCACGGATATTTAGGTGCTCTAAAAGCAACGGCAGCAGAAAAGACGGGTTTTCACCATCTGCGTGCTCAGGGTTTTCTGTAGCTCCAGATTTCCTCCTTTGCAGCTGCTATCCCTTGCTCACTCCGGTGTCCGTAACTCATATTCCTCGGAGCGCGTATTCCCACCCGCGGGTAGGGGCTCAGCGGGGTGAATAACGAGCCGTGCGAGGCTGCTACGCAGACACTTCAGTACTCGCAGGTCGAGACGCTCTTTTCAGGTCGACTTACTTGTTCAGACCACCAAAATTAACGACAGCAGAGCAGTACTGTGTAGCTGGGTTAAGTTGCAATTATCCCACTCCATCCTGACCAACTACACCGCAGTGTTTCCAAGCTTCGCCTGCAAGACCTTGTGCTAACCCAAGCCTTTTTTAAACAGGAAATGATGAGTTTTCTCAATGCAAGTTTTCATCTGCGGAATGAATCAAAACAATCTCGTTTCTGACCCAGTAAAAAATGAACTTTTTTCTCCTGAATTGAAAAGCCTAGCAGATTTATTTTTAACATTTACAGCAAACCACAGCAAACTGTTTTAAAAACAAATGCCTACAACAATCTTTGTGTAACAATGACATTTCCATCTTTCTTTTCATATAACCAATAAACAAGATTGCTCAACCTCTTAACAGCTCAAGTGAGAGAGCATTCACAAGAAGCTTTTTGTGGTTATTACTCGCCACAGTATTTTTAGAGGGGGAAAAAAAACCCACAAAATGAAAACAAGGGACTTCCAAAAGAAGCTGCATCAAAAAGGAGGAGGAGAAATCAGGAAAACTGTCAGAAAAGAACCATCAAAAAAATAGAAACCAAAATCGAAACATCCGCAAAACCTTTGCAGCCACATCATGCAAGTCAAAATTATTCATCTCTATTCAAATACCAACGCTAGCCAGCATTAGGCACGAAATTTTAAAACTGCATTTTAAACTGCACCTTCTCTTTGTTTTTCTCATCCTTGTCTTTCCTACTCTCTCACCAAGTGAACAAACCATGAAATTATCTAGCTCCAAATGAACCCATCCATGCAATTACCTCACCTTCCTCTGCAAAGTTTTATTGCCTAGCAAGAGTAAAAATTAAAAGTTTACTGAGAAACTGTAAGTTACCAAAAATATATTTTACAGATTTGGACAAAATAGTATTGTTCAAAGGTACTTGATAAAGGTTCCGTCACTCATCAACAAAGTCTTTCGCTACAGTCAAAGGGGAATAAATAAAATCTGCAAAATTACTTTGGGAGCAAGAACGTTTCAACCTTACTTAGTTATGCAAGAATCAGGACCTACTTCTCCTGAAATAAGGTTCCTTTTCTACCTATTGCACACAATGCAAACAAACCCTGGCAGACGATATTAGACCATCGAGTACATTTCAGAAAGTAATAAAGGAAAAAAGCTTGCCAGGGTGAAAAAGAGACCTAGGGAACAGGAAAGTGTGTGGCCTGCAGTACTCCTCAGCCCTTCCCTCTTCCAAGGGGGAAGCCTCTTCCAAGGCAGTGCTAAATAGGATATGACCAGACAGTTAAATGAGAGCAAGCGATGTTACCAATGATGTGTTAAAGACTGACTTTCCTCAGCAATTTGGTGTCCTCCAGTGAGGAGGACATGAATAAAATAAACCTCCCACAGGGACTTTGAACCCTGTATGTACAGCTGGGCATGGCACAGCATGGCAGCAGCTGTATGTAGGCAAGGTCATAAGTTGATTCATGAGGTGGAATGAGGAAATGCAGGGTGTAGCAAGAGGTTTTGCGATTTCATGGGTCACTTAGATTTCCCACCGGATTGCAGCCTTGGTTTGGCTTGAGGAGGCGACATGGATCACCCCACCCACGTATGGCATAGCTGCTCTGATTAAAGGGTAGCTCTTTACTCCATAATCTTGATTCTCTGTAGTGCTCCGGCAAAGAAGTTTGTTTAACTGGGGATTTGCAGAAAGGGAGTCTACTCCACCAAAAAAGAAAGCAAAAAAAAAAAAGAAAGAAAGAAAAAGAAAGAAGGAAACTACTCAAAAAAGCCACAAAGCAAGAATACGTCCAATGTCCTTTTCATGTAACATCACAGAATCATTTACCAGGAGACATATTTGCTTCATCTCACCTTAAAAAAAAACCCACAAAAACCAAATCTTTTTTTATCTTCAAGCAAAACTAACCCTGTATAAGCACTGCGCTACATATCCTCTTCCTGTTAAAAGGTGTCTCAGAAGCAAGTTTTCAGATGCTATAGAAGCTCCTAACTAAGTACAGATCATTTTGCATTCTAGAGTCAGTGAGTGATTAATATCATTTGAAATATAATCATAAAACCCTTGACCATTCAAATATTAAAATGGAACTGACAAGCAGAACATACACTTTAAGCTAAAGAACTTGAAGTTCAATGCATGACTGCTGAGGAAGTTTTAGTTTTCACACTGAAAAGCTAATACCTACAAAGAAACGAAGAACGAAAGGAAGGCAAAACCATTTAAAGAGATGAATGACTGCAACCCTTCATGTACATAAAGCCATGAAAACATAATACTGATTTCATGAAAAACGGTTCAATTGACTGAAACAAACTTTAATTCATTTTAAATACTGTGGTATATTTTGCCTCTTGGTATATGGGTGAAGTGGATCCTACTAAGTCTTGTACAGTGTAATCATGACTGCGTGGTCAGCATGGTTTGTTGCTGCAGAGGTCCCCATCCAGCACACCTTGTAAGAAATGACTGCGACAGAACTGATATTATGGGAAAGTATGGGAGCCGGTTTTCTGTTGCTAAAGGACAAAAAAAAAAACAACACTGATAAGGACTTCCAGTTGCCTACTGACTTTAAACCTGAGAGATTACAAAATTGTTCTCTCAGCTGCAATTCTTGTAAGTTCACTTGTCTAAGAGGTGAAAGCAACAGCCACTCAACATCGCGCAGCAAGAACAGTTGAAGCAGGAAGAGAAGGACAAAAGTTTCAGTTCTACGCTTTCCTAAAGCCAGATGTAGAAATGGGTAGGAATTCTTGGTAACTTGCATGGTGAGGAGATGAACAGATAGATGTGTATGAAGCCTACCCCCTTGCAGTATATTCCAGCTGAGACAGAGGTTTCTAAGTGGCCTGACAAGTGAAAACAGTACCTAAAAAAGTGAGCAAACTTGACTTACAGAATAGTATATAGCTACCACATATCCACATATTTTTGCTGTGGATATGCCTAGCAATCTGAGTTTAAAATGCGGGCACTGTGCTTTATGACAGCTAGTGTGCTGAGCTCCCATCCTTTCATCCCTACCCCCAAGGAGTCTATAAGATCAAGAAATCAGAGCGTGCTACGCTCAGCCTTATCATGAACCGGCTGGGGTTCTGTATAGGCAACTTCATCTGATCATTTAATCATCTATATTATTATCCAAGGGGTAGCATGTTCAGCATAATTCAGGAGAACAGCATTGCCTCTCACCAGGAGAAAAAAAAAAAAAGCAAATATATTTTTGCCGGTAAGCCATTTTACAACATTTAGTATTAAACATTAAGGGTACTTGACTTGAAGTAACATTAGTGATTAATAATGTTATGTTGACTGAGAAAGAGAGTCACATTCCAGCAAAGGCGGCTGGAAAGTGGAACGGGGCATCAATTAACGTGACATGAAGTTCTTCCTGCATCGCTGGAGCGCGCTGAGCACCCGCGCACTTCAGCATTAGTCACTCGTCGAGCATCTGAAGAGGCACTAACAAGTAGGCCTGATACTGCCATTTTGACCTGTTACCTCTACGCTCCCGCCGTGGAATCAGTCCGCATTTGCAGGGGTTGATCTTTTTCCGCTAAAGAAAAGAAAAGAGAGAATGTTCCTGTCTGAAACACTGCAACGTTGCTTCTCCGAAAGGAATGAGGCCTATGTGGCTGGTTTATAACATTTCATCCAACGGGAAATATGGTTTGAAAGAACAGAGAAAAATAGAAGGATAGAAAATAGACAGAACGGGGATGAATGAAGACCTGGAAGGAGAGGTACTTGCACAGTACAACGATGAGGAGCATGTGAGCATCAACTAAAGAAAATCAGTAAACATGGGAATGGACAAAAATATGAAAAGAGAGTGTAGTCAGAAAAAGTAAAGTTAACCTGCTCAATGATATTAATGCCTACACTTTTTGCCCTCCTCCCCTTCCTGTCAGACTGGCTATGCTTTATCTACTTTAGAGGCAAATGGAACAAAATAATTTGCTTATGGCATTGTTTACTTACCGCTGCATTTCCAGCTTCCCAGAAATATAAGGGATCTAGCTAAGAAATTTACAGGAAGGAAACAGTGACTTGGTGTTCTCCAAAATTTGCTCAAGACTTCTGGCAGCCTCCCCCCACCACATACTTCTACAGGGAATGGCCCTTCCATAGAGCTAGCTGGCAACTACGAATCTAGTTATTAGATAACACTACAAGTAAACAGAGTTGCACTTCTCCTGCAGGCAAAAGATCTTCCCCTTCTCCATGGTACACCATACACTGACAGAAATGGGGCGGACAAAATGCTTTTGCTTGTTTTCCCCAACTAAACTCTCACTGAATGAATGCTTCACAAACGAGGTGCCTGGAATTAGCAAAGATACCACAAAATAATCTTTTGGTTGCACCATAATTTGGCAATGTTAACTCTAACCTGAATAAAGCAATTCAAATCACTCCAGAATAGTTTATTTTCTAATGTAATGTCCCAGAATGCTATGACGAGGATTGCGGGCATAAAATTATTCAAGTGAAATATTTACTCTTGAGTAATTTAATGGCCTGGATAGCTAAATTTTTTCCTCATCTTCCATAAAATTAAAAATACATGCTTTGATGGTAAAAGCATACTTTGAAAAAGGTTGCTCATCTAGTCAAAAATATTGTGAAATATAATGTTAATATTTCAATATTACATCCTCATAAAAAACATCTGAACATTTCTGGACTCTCACCTAGACTTCTCTAATTCCACAGAGGTGAATCTGGAAGATCAATAAGGTTTTTGCTGCTCACTTTAATGAATGCCCATAAATAATGAGGGAGGCTTATTTGTATGTGCTCCTAAGGGACTGTCATCCATCAGGCCAATAATATCTGGTCAAGCAACTTTCAGACATTAAATTAGACTCCCTTTAGAGAAGATTCATAAGATTTTGTATCTTCTCTCCCATAAGAAACACAGCATTTTCCTCACTGATCAGCAAAGGATTTGACAGGAAAATATTCTCCCAACTGTTCAGTATTCTTGTTAGTAGAACAGCAAAGAAGGGAATTATAGTTTTGCATAGACAAAAATCACACAGAAATCCCTTGATAGTACTGAGATGCGAGGCAGCTGTGAAAAATAGACGAGATTGATACTGAGAGCTTACAGTTCGTGAGTTTTAGGGGAAAAAAGCCCTTGCTCCCCAAAGGCACTAATAAGAGACTAAGATGGAATAAGCAATGCTTTGAGATGCTGCAGAAGATCATAATATTTTTCAAAAGCAAAAAGGTGTCCTCCCTCAAGGAGCATTCTAACAAAGACACTGTTGTTTAATAAATACGCAAAATGCAGGTACTGTAGGTACTGTTTTACATGCCTAGTTTACTGTGATGAAATTGGCTTATTAACCTTGGACAAAACATACTTTTTAAACCTTCATTCTCCTAAATCAGTACTTTTCAAACTGCCCAATTTACCAGAAAAAGCCCTCACTTTTGACTTCTACAGTCTTGTAAGTTGTCTAATGAAGAAGCAAATTGTGACTTTCTTTTCCCATTACCCATTTAAGAGTTAGTTAAAAGTTTAATTTCAGAGTAATCTTATTTCAATCAAAAAGCACCTGTGCCCAGGGGCATACATACTAAGAGAGACTGACAGCTATTTTGAAGTATTTCTTTAAAAATAATACTAATAAAAAAATCAATATTTAAAATATTTATTTATAAAGCAAAATGGTAGCACTGATGTTTTAACAATACACAATAAAAAGAACATTGTTTTCCAATGAGTGGTCTAAATTAGTAATAGTGGTGAACACTAAATGCATAAATATTTTATACAGAAACACTTAGGCAGCCTGTAGTTTACAGCTCGTTCTGAGGAAAAAAGCTCCACATTTATAGTCTGCCTGTGATGATCAAATCACAATGTGTTAATTCTGATATACATTTTATACCATTTCCACTTACAGAAGTATTGATGATAACATTTTATAACCAAAAAAAAGACTGTTCCAACTTAATCATAAACCTATGATTGTGAGGCTGAGGCTGACTTTGAAGACTGTCATTATGTCTTTCTCCTTCAAGTACTGTTAGGGATAATCTGTTCTTACTTTTCACATCAACAATTGCAATAGGTTTCTATTAGTCCTTGGAAGACAAACTATAACTTAGAATTAGGATACTTGCAAGTAGTTGAGAACTCTGAATTGCAGTGTTATTTTATTGTGCTTTCCTGCAAAGAGAAAATAACTATTAAAAAGTCCTATCATTCACTGTACACACTCAGTTTAATTTGGGCATGCACTCAGATTACTGTTTTAAATACAAATAAACTTTGAACAGAAGAAATAAGAATTATAAATACTTCCCAGCATTACACCTTGTGTTTGTGCCTTCCCTTCCCCTCCCTACAAAACTGAGTGGTACCGCCAGTTCTGGAATCCCTCTGATGACCTCCTGGATCTCCATAGCAGAGCACCTGCACACCTGCTTTAACAGACCCACAAAACAGCCCCTGCCACTTTCTCAGTTCCCATGAACTGGCTGTAAATCTCCAGCTCTAGGAGTAAAGGGATCACAGGAATGTCAAACATTTCTCTCTCCTTCCAAAACCCTCAGCCTTTCTACTTGAGGAACTTTGTGGTTCTAATAAGTAGTGTTAGATGATCCCCCCCCCCCCCCCCAAACAGAGGCAAATCAAAGTAACGCTTACTCAGGATGGTTTCTTTTCAGGAGGATGGCTGTCTATCATTACCCAGGACTCAGTCTTATACATACTTACCCAAGTCCCTTCTCTCCTGCCTCTTGCACTTTGAGATACCTTCCTTACCAAAATACCAAAAGATTACCAACCATCTTTCCAACAGGGGAGTATATTTTCATAGGTGCCCATTCTGTTTTGAACATCTGAGTAAAATTTTAGTAATTGATGAAAAGGTAAATAACTGCATATATTTAAGGACTGCTCATAATGTTTACATGAGATGTTTTCTGCATATCCGAAAATGTGTTTTAAGGGTGATGTCTAACCTCTGATGTGGAGGGAGTAGGGAGGAAAAAGGAACCTCACATGTGGAATAAGATTTCACTCCAGAATGCAGGTAAAAACATAAGGAATCTAATAATTTATCAGAACACATTCCTGCATCCAGAGGCTGCCTTTCAAGGTATCATTTCATAATAGGTAATTCTGGAAAATCACTGCAAGTCTTAAAAGAAATCTGCAGTTTTTTGGCATTAGCTTCCTCAGCTAACAAGCTAACATTCCCTTTCAATTAATTCTCTAATTTGCCCAGGCAGTTAGCAGACACACACCTCTTCATATTATCTGAGATTCCTTTCAAATTACTCCTGTATATTTATGCTATTTAAATCCTCATGCGCCAGCTAGCTGAAGTTGTTTTTAACTGCTTGCTACCCTTTCATACAGTTCAAATAAAACCAGCTCAAAAAGCGAAATCCAAAACATCCATTTTAACACATGCAGCTCTGAAGCTAGCAAGGGCTATGACAAATTATCATCAATGCTAGTCTGGTATCTTCATATAAAAACTTACGTAAGGTTGCGTTTGTGTGCATTACGGACGTTACTTTGGCGCAAGGTGGACCCGGACGGGTGCTTGGCACTTGGAGCAGGGTGGCCGGACCGCTGCCCCCTCGCCGGACAGCAGTGCCCTCTTTGGCTGTTTCTGCAGCTGTTTGGACCAGCTGCAGTATCTGGCTGCCTTCCCTTTGCACCTATTCAGTTGACCCACAATATATTAATTTGGTGCTGAAGTGGGTTTCATCTGCCTCACAAGAGCCATCCTGCCGCAGGCTCGAGATTCCTCTCAACTTGCTGCTGACACACTGTTTACTCGACTCCACCATTATATCATACCGAGCAAGTTTAAAACAAACCCAGCTGTCCCTGAAGAGCTAGGTGATTTATGTGGATTAACAACCTTGGAAATGCACTTTAAAAGCAGACAGGATCCCACAGATGCCTAAAAGTCCTCGTGCCTCGCAACTGTGCTCCCATTTTAGCTACAAAGCAAGTGTTACAGTCAGCTATAGGAAGCTTAACCCATGCACTGCCCATTAAGATATAAAGGTTATATTAAAAATCAACATCCTAGAAACATAACCAGCAGGCTATGCCAAATGTATTTACTACCTGCAACTGTGATGCCACAGCATAAAGCACCATGCAGAAAGGTACTAACTGTAGCTTCAGAAGTCAGCACAGGCTTCAATTTTTAGAGAAAGCATTTTGATCATCATAATTTACCTCTCCATCTAAGGCACTGTGAATGCACTGTACAACCATCATTACATTTAGCCTCCAATCCCTTTGTACATTTAAAGCGGTGTCCTTATTAAAAAATGTAAACCACAAATAGAAAAGACCCTCGTCTATGCCCTTACTTCTTAGACTTCTGCTGCTGCTGCTCTGAGGTAAACAGCAGTTTTAAGGAAGTACCAAACAAAAGAGCAGCGCTCTGAGCAGATATTTATTATACAAATTGATCAACTTATGTATCTTCTAGGAATGGCTGCATAACATATTGCAGTTTAGGTTCTGCTACTGGCAAATCAATGTGCCTCTGAAGCTGAAAATGGTCCCTCTCTCATTCGTAAAGTACATGTATTTCATTATGCCAATTAAAAAAAATCCAGTTCTGTCAAGAACCTCAAAGCGCTCACAAGCACAGTAAAATCCTGTGTTTGGTATGATTTCTGGACTGCTATTGGCTAACCTATTGACTACGCACAGTCGCAGCATAAAAAGCATATCCTTTGCTAGTGGTAAAGGGGCAATAGAAACAAACTATCTTAACATTTAATATATATGTTAAATATATGTTAAGTATATTGTGACTATCTGTTGAGGTCCCAAGATATACTGGGGGGGGGGGTGTTTAAGAATGTTCTCCTGAGCATCAGAAAGAAAGAGACCTCTCCAAAAGGAGATAACCTCTCTCTTACTTGTAGCAGAAAAGGACACGCAACATGAATTGCTAAGCAACAGCATAAAGAAAAAAACAAAATCAAGAACAATAGCAACTTCAAACCCCTATCCTCAGACCCGTAAAGATGTTCTTGGGCATCACATTAACTCCACTAGATTTTTATCCTTCTTCCCTTTATTTGCTTCCTTTACTTTCATTTTCCCCTTTCTCCTCCTACACCATGTTTCACCCTTTTATAACAGCACACAAGGTTGGCGTCCTGGCTGCTACTGCCAGCTCTCCTCCTCGCTGTGTGAAGCCACTTGGCAAACTGCACAGCCGCCTCTGGGTAAAGATGAAAAGTAGCCCCAGCTTGGCTTGCAACAGTCACCAATTTCTTTTCCTGTGCATGGAAACTCATCAACCATCTTGTGATAATAGGGTTTTACTTCCCTAGTGTGCAGTTGCTTCAGGGTTCAGGGCACCATCCCTCACGGGAGTTTTTGCATCAGTGTTTTCCACAAGCCTTCTTACCATCTGTATTTTTTCCACAAGCTTTTTTACCTTTTGCTGTGTAAGTAAATTCATAAACACATCAAAGATAAACAGACACTGCAGATGTAAGAGTCGGTGCACAAGTAGTTATGCAGGAGAATATTATCCACAGATCATTACTTTGATAAAACCAAATCAGTCCACCCATTACAGGGATACATGCTTTGAGTTACAGATTAAAAGATACAGCGAATGATCGATTTCTTGATATACAGAGAAGATATGAACACCCTGGTCTGCAGCTCCATAAAGAATTATTTTTCAAGTAATTCTATATATTTTCCTTTACACTCATTTTCCAAAACCAAGCAAACAAAACAACAACAAGGGCAGCTGAATTGAATTAGTGAGCATCCAGAAATATCCAGTCCGTCTTTCTTATACACACACAAGAATGTTTCTAGTTTGCCAACAAAGAAGCACTATTTTTAATACCACTACCCTCAAAGAAGCTGTCTCTTGGCTGTCTGAATTACAAACTACTGTCTTTAGGAGAAAAAGCAAAGAATATACAAGCGTGTAACAGTTTCTAGAACTAGCAACACAGGAATCAGCCAGCAGCCATCTCAATGCTGTCCCACATGCTAAAGTTCTCATGTTTTCACTAAATGCTTATTGAAACCAAGAGCAAAAGTTAACAGGAGTTTGCCAGAGTACAGTTTCAGGATTTAGCCTTTGTTGTTTGTTTGTTGCATTGGAAACTTGTCCTCTTGTTTGCCAGCCTGGAGTCACCTGTAAGATATTTTCACCTTCCAAAAGACTGAACTGAAATTGCTCCAGAGGATTAGAGGTAGAGCAGACATCAGTGAAAATTTGTTATTAATAGCAAAAATGTCTGGGGGGAGAAGCTATTCAGCTGACAGCTTGGAAGCGGTACACTGTTTATATACTTTTCTTAGCATCCATTATAGGTTTAACTGAAGCATAGCTTTTCCCCATTTTCCCCATTGTGGGCTTCATGCTGAGGAATGCAGCCCCCTTGATGAGGGAAACACAAAAAGTCTGGAAGCACTAGAGGCATGTTGAAAGCCAGATGTTAACATCAGAAGAAACGATCTCATATGGTGTCAGGCGTCCAGCGAAGACATATTTGAAATCCTGGGCCTAGCCACTTCATTATAGCAAAAATGTAGCAAACAAAGTCCTGAAAACTTTCAGGAATCCTAGCCATGCTGCACTATTCTGGGAGCTGGTGCGGAGCAGGTTGAAGCCACATACTGAGTATTTTCAGAGCAAAAATCTTTTTCATCAACTTCAAAGGGAGTCAGATATCAGTTGAATGATTAAACTAGAGGAAGTTCATGCATAAGGAAGGGAGAACTTATTTCGGTGGCCGCAAGCAAGGGACTTCCCTCTTGCAGGAGAAGGAGATTAAAATAGAACTAACCACATTGACAAGTAACTACAACACCTTGTATTTGGAGATAACTTCTCTCAGATAATACAAATACACAAGTGCAAACGAATTAAGCAAGATGCTTTGTTGTCTTTATACTGTGATCGCTTCTGTTTTTAAATGCCTGGGCGGTGTTCAGAAACTGTGGGTGAAAGGCAGCTTGGGAGAGTGACAAATAGGTTATGGACTTTGAGGTAGGTAGGGCAGGGCATTAAAATAAAGCCAAGTGGTATCATCCTACCATATAAATGTAGTTAGGTTTTGGGAGGGAAGAAAACAACAAAATTTCCTTGGGCTGAACTCAGAAAGCATTTGTTGTCTTTTTTTTTTTTTTTTAAGCCATTGCATCTTTCTTCTTGTTCTGTTCTGTTTCACTGCCTACCCCCCCCCCCCCAAAAAAAAAACAGAGTTAAAAAGAAAAAGGAAGCCATAAAAGGAGAGTTAGATAACCAAGCAGGAAAGGTAAAACAATGGCCTAAGAAGACTCCCCGCCAACAAATTAGCCAGGTTTATAGTTTCCAAGGGCTCCTCAAGCCAAGCCTGGTGGCAGGGCTGTTTGCCAAACCTGGGGAAGGAAGATCAAAGGACACCAGAGCTTCAGGACAAAAAGGAGGAAAAAGAGCCTCGATGGGAGTTCAGAAGCGCTGCCCTGTATCTCTAGGAAAACAAGTTAACCGGCCGGGAACACCAGCATAGAATAAAAGTGCCGGCTATACCTTTGCTAACGCAAAGGCCAGGAACAAGAGAGATTTGTCTGAAATACAGAGAGAGGGCCACGGGTGAGGGAGATGTGTGCACAGCTCCCTTCTCGTTCTGCTACAGTGCAAAATATATTTCTGAACGCTTCGACAAATGAATTGGTGAGAGCCTTTGGAAAGGGTTTTTTCACTCACTTCAGCCACCTGCTGAAAGAGACTCTCCCAAGGAAGGTTGTGCAGGGGCCAGCCCTGCCGGAGCTGCCCCACCGCCCAGGGTCGGCACCCAGAGCCCAGGCCCCTCCAGGGCCCCTTGTAAGAGAGGGTGCACTAGGGGGTTTTACTCTAGGAGACGCAGGGGGGCCAAAACTCCACACCGCAACCAGTACTTAGAGAAAGAAGACAGGCCGATGAATCCAGGGAGAAATTTCCTTTGAAAAATGAAAAACAACAGATCAAAGCTTACTTCTCCTGCTACCGCATCCTTGTACCAAATAAATCTGCCTGCAGTCATGAGTCAGAGCCCTTAAATAAAGTATTATAGGCCTATCATTTTGGAAAAGTGCATTTCAGTGTGCTAAATGAATAAAGATATTAACTTTATATATAACCACTTGATTAATTATAATCAAACATATGCAATGCAGCTCTGGAAAGCTTCCATACGAAACAAAATTGAAAAGGCAATTAAAATGTTTAGTTAAGAAAGAAAATGAATAAAATTGAAGCACAATGATATAGGCGTTTTCAATCACGAGCAATACAGACTGAGCACATCAAACTCACCTTGTAAAAATTTGAAAACTAATAAAAGAAAATACATTTTGGCACAGTGCACAGGTGACTGACACTGTCGTCAAGGTCAGCAAATCAGCACAACTGAGGCAAAAACTGGGCACTTTGACGGCTAGAAGAAAATCCAGTACTGCAACAGCAGGAACTAAATGAAAACCACCAAGTTAGTTAGTGGATACAAACTCGCACATCACGGATGCTTCAGTCAAGCTCTTCCTTCTAGCAGTAGCTGGAGTGGTGCCACATTACCACTTCCCCCAGCGCTTGCACCCGTCGCCTGCACAGCCAGGGCTGGGAAGCATGCAAAAGCTTCCTGTGCCGTTTTTACACAAATTCAATCGTTTGCTGTGCCAAACAGAGTCCCAATGGCCCAGTGACCACGTCGTTCCCTAATGCATGCTGCAAAACATCAGGTACTCTCATATAAAAATAGTACTGTGTGGGAGAAAACACAGATGAACAACTGCACTGATATGGAGGAAAAATCCCTTTCTAATATATCACAGATACATATATTGGTAACGTTCTACACATTTTTTAGTCTTGCTTTCTGTGCAAAGCTTAAGACTGTCTTCAGGACACATAGCACATAGCCAAACACATGGCCAAACATAGCTTTTTGGAAGGCCAACCACAGTTCAAAGTACAAATTCACAGAAGGCACAAGTTAAAATCACTCTGAACTTAGTGTATCTCATTTTCTGGTTTATCATGAATATAAAATGTGAAATATAACACAATCTCAGAAAGTCAATTTGTACAGAGTTCTCCAAACCACAGCAGGGAAATAGCTAACGCTAAAGAAGAGTAATTTCCTTACTATATGCATTTGGTAAAGCTTCTCCAGCACTTGTATGGAATACTGCTAAATAAATGGATACTAACAGCCTATTTTTGAAGTAGTTTGCTCTACCAGATTCAGCTTCAGTCTAAATAAAACTTTAACGCAGCCTTTCGGTAGCCAAATTTGCCTCCAAGTAAAGACCCAAAAGCTGTGAGATAGAGGACTTCACTGAGCAACTTTGCTATGTGAAATGCAGACATATGCAAAATAGTTCTCGGACAGTTTTTTTTTTTTATTTATAAACAGAAACACAGTGGAAGAGACACAGGTCCTTGCTTAGCTGTGCTATTCTTTGCTGAAACTGAAACGCTGGAGAGCATCTTACCTAAATTTACATAGCTACAGTGTGGAAATAGCTATCTGAGTTAGCCTCTCTTTATTGTCAGCTGAGAAAAGGAGGCCCCTGCAGAATACAGTACTCTTACTGTAGGCGGAGATCTGAAGAGGTGTGCTGGAGCACATTCCAGAAGTGCCCATTTTTCTCCATTGACTATAAAAGGAGTCTAAATATTTTTTCAACTTCTACTGCATTTGTATTGTCATCAAGAAGCATTTCGTTCACGAAGAAAAGAAAACCAGTTCTCTCAACTATCAAGAAACTGGAACATTCTTTTAAAAGAATTTAAAACATTAGACTGGCAAGATTTAGAGAAAAAACAAACAAGTAGCAACGATGACAAAAAAGTAGCTTGAGAGTTTACTGACTGAGAATGCTTTTTCACATCAGGAAGAAAAGAATAAACATCATTTTTGGAGTGCCGTATACAAAACATAGTAATGTAAGTAACTGTACAGATGGCTGACTCTACAGCAGACCTTACAGAAAACTCTAGTGCAGCATATAAGTTTTAAGCCATACGATGTATTTTAAATAACTTACAGACTTCTACTGGTGCATTCTGTATTCCATATATCAAAAGAATTCAATTAATTTTCTCCCAAAATGTCTACTTTCAGGTTTCTATTTTCCCGAAGATTAAAATCATTTCTGGACAGTGGCCAAGGAATCTACTCCTGATTTAGATTTTTTCCCCTTAGCAAATATTTCTTTTTACCATATATTTGCTATACAATTACATCTGTCAGCTTTTAAACACTTTTTTTTGGAAAAAGACACTAAGCAGAAAAAGTGAAAACCCAGCCAACTGCCTTCATGGGCTGATTTTGCTGAATGCTCAATAGATGACAAAGAAACTAAGCGCTCCTTGGTGAGACTTTTGTCTTTTCTTAATGAAAGGATTATTAATTTTAATGGTTCTTTCAGGGCTTATCAAGAGGTTCAACATGTTTAAAGCAAATATTAAATGCATCAGGATGAAGAGAAATTGCCATACAGTATAATGGGCTGGTTGTGGGTTTTTTTTTTTTTTGTTTTTGACTATTCCATTACAAATGACCACCATGATCAAAACTTCTGAGATATGCTAAAGAATGTTACCAGTAGTCTCTGTTTTCATGTTTACTGCTTCCTTCACCATGAGACTGCAAGATAGCTAACTGGCTTCCTTAGCACTTTTTTAAAATGCAGTGCCCCAGTCCCTATTTAATACAATTTAGCATGGTCAGGTAAGAAATACTACAGTATGGAAACAGCTTTTGAGATGGAATGAGACAGGGCTTGTGCTGAAGGGTACGGTGCCAGTGCATCTGTGGCACAGCAAGAAATAAGAATAATGTCATTCAGGGCAGGATGCTACCCTACCCTGAGGTTTTGCCTGCATGCATAATTATGTTTTCAGATCTCTCCTTTTGGGATGTCCTAATGTCAAATTTCAGCATGCACGCCTGTCACAATAAAAAAGTTAAGATCACCATTATTCCTTAGCTTGCTTATGAGGATGCTGCATAAGACAACATCAAAGTCCTTCTTGAAATCACGTTAGATTCCACTTCTCTTTTCCCAAGGCCTGTTACCCAATAAGACGGAAACAAGATGATCTGTCACAATTTGTACTTGGCAGGTACATGTCGCCTTTTGCATATTCCCCTTATCGTCCAAATGCTTACTAATAGTGTCTTTCATTACTTGCTTCAATATTTGGGGGGACTGAAGATAAACTGACAGGTCTGTTAAATCTTTGGCTTCTCTTTTTCCTCTTCCTTAAATACAAGCAGTGTGTCTACCCTACTCCAATCTTTGTACCTTACAATACAAATAGTGGGTAGGAACATCAACAAAAGAATCAGATGAGATGACCTGTCTATACAAAGAAAAAGAATTATTCCCACTTATTCACAGATATTTTGGCAGCAAAGGATGGGGATAAAGACCCCTGGCATATTTTACCCTCTTGACCATTCACAGGTTTATGTTCTCAAAAGCCTGTCAGAGTGAGCTGACAGATCTGAGACCATGCCTAAACTCCTAGCAGGCCAGTCTCCAAGCAAGCTAGGTTAATGCTCACCTGAATATTGACTGCAGGGAAGCTACAGCAGAGCAGCAGCAAGGGCTCCCAGACGTTCACTAGCTTAAGAGCTTAGTTATTCCATCCATGTGTTTCAGGGTGCACATTCTTCTCTGGCATTAGTGGGGTCTGAAGAGGTCCCCCAACTTTTCGGAGCAGCAGGCAGCATCTGGCTCCTCAAAGCAGCCTGTGCACCCCTGCTAAATTCTGCAATGTTAAATTCTCCTTTATGGACTAGCAGGCTCCAGGTGGCATTCTCAGGCTTGCTGTTGCTACAATTCTCTCAGCCTCCTATCTTATGGCAACATTTCTACTTCATATGAATGCATGTAGCCAGAGGCTGGTAAGGAAAAGGGAATGAGGAAGTTTCACACATCACTGAGAATAGTATAAATGGTGCAACAACTTTCAAAAATGGCCAGATACTATTTAGAGGTGTGACAAAGGAACTGGTTACAGTTGAGCAAGAGAGTTAAGAAAAGCAAGCTGCATTTCTGTATGATACATAATTGATCAGTTTGACATATCAGAGGACAACAATTTACAACAGAAAGGCAGGAACAATAACAAGGTAGGAATAGGACAGACAAGAATTTAAAATGGGTGTTTAAAAGCAATACCCTTGCTGCTGGGTATGGCCTGATTGATTTAAAAAACACTGTGCAACTTTCTGGAAATGACATTGCCTAATACTTACCCATGAATGAAAACTACTGTCTCTTGTATTTTATGTATTTAGGATAGATGAGGTAATTGAACTGTCTTCCATTTAAACATGCTGTACATTATATCATGTATGATTCTGTAAGAGAGGCAAGGCTTACAGGGAGACAGAATCTGTTTTATTTAGCCAGATTGTATCATTAGGGAAATGAGAAGCAGTTGGGCTCCAAGCTCTTTCAGACAGACTTGACTCTGTTGGACTCTGAACTCAAAATCTTACCATGGTCCCTCAAATATTCCATCTGCCTAGCAATCTTCAGGCCACAAGCACCACCACCACTACCAGCACCTTTTCATGAGGTCCCACTTTTCTTAGGATCACCTGAAAAGTTACTATCTTTTCAAGGTGTGCCGGGTGATACTAGCTGAATACACATAGTAGACTATGCACAGTCTACTTACAATATCGGAAGACCAAAACTCAGTGGTGGCCCGTGCTTGAGAATAACTCACTTCTAAAGTTAGCTTACTCTAATTTTAATATAAATCATTTTGCATTAAGACTCAAGGGACTGAAACGGCATAGAAGGAAAGCTTCCCTTTTATAGTTCGCTGCTACTTTTTGGCAGTTACGAACAAAGAGGCGTCTTTAAACAGGGCCTTCCCTTTCATTCCTTCTCTGGGACCTGAACAATAGGAACTGTAATAAAAGCAACTTCTAGTTACAATAAATACATTGTTCCAGTTTAATTAATGTTTTCCCAATACAATTGGTGTGTAAGAGGTCAGAGAAACAGAAAATTGTATCCTGTAGAGATCATGCTGTCAGGTAGCACATTAAAAATATTAAAAATGTTTTCCATTACTGTTCCACAACACATTCTGAGATTGGAGTAGCAGGACAGCACGTGCAACAACCAATTCTTTATAAAGGGGAAGCTGAACCCTGTAATCTCTTTATCATCCTGTCAGTGAGTTAATGGTCATTACCATGAACAGATTCTTATTTTATCAGGCAAGTCAAGGCATCATTGCTGCTTTTCATATGATAATAGTGATGTTTTACACCACAATTAAAATCAGCACAGATTTTGCAGCTTTGCTATAGGTAGGTTTAGCTGCAACCTTTCAACTTGCAAACATCTCATTAAAAGTCTTACCAAAGATGTCACACTAGTGTAGCTTACTATTTTTTTTTTTTTTTTTATAACCAAGCCTCTCTCTTTCTCTCATTCCTTCCCCTCCAAATACAGTACAAAAGGCTTAGAGTTGGAAACAATAAAAGAAACTGTTAGCTGAGAAAAACCTTTCCTAAGCATAATGTAACGCTCCTATCCACAGCAGAGCAAGGGAAGCTTAACAAAAGGCTTAACATGTGTTTTCACTCAAGATTACCCAAATTCCAATGAAGGTTGCTTTTCTTTATCAGCACTAAAAATATTCTAACAAACATCCTCATGTCAACAGTTAAACATTTTCAAAACAAAAATCTTTCACTGTTTTGCAATATTTGGCTTCCAACTCCCCTCCCCCAATCAACAATCACCACCGCTGTTAATTTGTTTATTTTTTGGAAAAACTTTACTTGTCCAAATAAGCATGGAAATCAGTTTTCATTGAACTATGTCATGAACTCAAGGGTTATACTTACAAAGCTTTTGTTTTTTTTCTTTTTTTTTCCCCCTAAGGTTAAAGATGTCTTTACTCATTTAAGTTGGGTGGCGGTGTTGGTTTTTTTCTAAAAGATGCTTCTAATCTTGCCACTAAACAAAAAATAAATCAAGAATTGCACTACAGCTAAATGCGTGCATATGTAAAACAGAACTGAGACTGTGCAGGGTAGTGTTGATCTTGGACTCTGAAAGGAATTTTATTAAAAGTTCAGTGATCTTCAAAAGGTGACTCCCCCAACCTCATGATTTTCAATCTGTGTGTTATCTCAGGACACCTCATGTACAGCAAAATGAAAAAAGCAATAGCTGAGTCTCAAGTCAACTTCTGCAATACCTCCCAGATAAGCATTTCTATTTCTTTTTTCAAACTTCCGAAGTCTACTGAATTGGGGAAGGGAAAGATAGTACAAGGAAGAAATTGCTTCCCTCTGGGAAGTACTCCAAGCTCATATTCACTGCTTTATTTTACTGCAGCCCTTTCCTAGGGCAGAAAATCTAAGAAATGTGCACTATATAAATCTACTAAAAACGGATGGGAGTTGGCAGCACTGGAAAAAAAAAGGCAATTAAAAAAACTGTTTCAACCTAATCAACTACTAACAATTAGCAACACAGCAGCTAGGAACACCATCACCTTATTCTACAGAGACCTTCAGCAACATGGCAGCTTCTGGGTCTACAGCCAATAGTTTCCATTTGTGCTAGCGTTTCCTTCCGAAGCGTAGGGACACAGCACAGATAGCAACAAAAAAGTGAAATCACACTGTGGGCTACCCATCATCAATATACATGAACATCTGTGTCACATTTACCCTGGGCCAAAAGCAAACCTATGATCAATGGAGAAAGGCTTTTTGCTGCAGTGCTACTCTCCACAGCCATTCCTCTTTACAAAACCGTATTTAATTGGTATGAAATGACGTATTGCCAGCCATCAAGACAAAACATTAACATCCCGTATGGCAGTCTCCTACATTTAAAAGGAGAAGTTTAAGTCAAGATTTTAAAGTATGATTAATGATTTCTGAGTGCATAGTTTTGAGTTACTTTGAAGAAATGCTGAGTTCAGCTTCTGGAAAAAAAAACCAACAACAGGCTCTTGAGCTAAACCAGCCACAGGTTGAGGTACTCAGATCACTAGTTGTTTGAGATTGTTGGCCAGAGGCTGTGGAGACAAATACCTTGGGAAATAATCCAAGCTTCCGTGAGGTAAGCAAGGGTGTGAACCAGCTCTGAAGCCACCCATGTGCTGCAACTGCCCATGTGCATGCTCTTACCCTCCAGTAAACACGAGGTATCTCACCGGTAGGAGCATGCACCCAGGCAGCTAACATCAGCTAGCTGCGGTGCCTCAAGTTCCTATGTCAGTGTACCTGCCAGTAACTTACAGCCTGCACTCGCACTTGAGATATAGACACAAGCTCAGCCATGCTTATAAAAGCACTACAGGCATTGAGACTTGCAGCGGTAAGTCCTTTTGCAGTAGTTAAAGAATTATGGCCCTCACCTGCCCATGCCGTTCCCCTGCCACTGGTCACTACCCTAGAGCTGAGTGGTCACTGGCTGACAATGTAAGTCAGGGCCAGGTCAGGTCACCTCCCAGGAGAAGAGAGCTTGCACCGCACTGCCGTGCTGCTCAGGGAGAGCAGCCGGCTACCTGGTGGTGGGCTTTGCCTCTTTGTGCCTGTAACATTAGGCTTGAGAGGCAGAGGAAAGACGTGGACGGCTTTTGGCAGCTGATTTGCCATCAGTGACTGGGAGGAAGAGGGTCCAAAACTACCTATCTGACAGCGTTCACTTTCAGCTAGGCCACAGAGCATTTCTTATGTGCCACCAATTACATAATATCAGCCAAACGTTGTTCAGTTTTGCCACAGCAACTACAGCTTGGCCTTAATAGAGGCCAGGACCTCTCTGTGCTCTAGATCTCTGCCTTCTAAAACAAAGAACAGCCTTCAGCCTCCAGCTTACCTTTCAGAGTAGCGGCTCCTCTGTGACCCATCAACCAGCACTGATGGTCATCAGCTGTATCACCTAAGCTGACAATCATTTGGTTGAACACATTCAACAAGACAACTGCCCCCCAGAAAACTGCTCCTGCCAGTAACTCATAGCCTGTAGCCACACTTGAAACACAGGCACAGGCTAGGCCATGCTTAAAAAGCCCAATTGTTTACCTGGTCACTTTGGCCTCCAACACCTTTGTTTCCCTGAGGGATTGCAGGACCTGACTGATAAGCACCTTTGCTGTGCCTGTAGAAAGGACAGAAATAAAGACTAATTTATTTTTCACACCAAGCCAACAGAAGAATTGGCGTTAAGAGACAGAGACAAACTAATCAGGGACAGCTTCATGAGCCTCTGTTCAAAGGCTGTTTGAATTTGCCCCTGCTGAAAGTGGATTTAAGGGCTTATATGACAGCTAAGGATAGTTGTCTCAGCCCACTGTGCTTCGAATCGCCCTCTTTCTTGACATCTAATATGCCCCCTGAACTCTGTATGTAGGGGGACTTACGAGTTAGCTACACTGGTTCTACCACTCTTGGGGATACTCCTACACCAAAGATGTTGACAGCAAGAAGCATGGAGGTCACTTCCTTTGTCCTAGCGTTACGTAAGTAGCAAACACAGCAGAATAAGGTTCTTTTTTTTTTTTGTCACAATAGCCACTTTTAGACCTCTGATGTGTTTACTACTCAGGCAGAAACACCTGAGCTGAATGGAATGAGTTTGTGTACTATGCACATAAGTTTCCACTCTACCTTTCTAGAAGCAGAACTGAATTTCACAAGCGACGCAAAGCAGCCTCCTTCCTACACTCACAGAAGATACACATTCAGAATAAAAAAAACAATATTTCACATCCTTTTGCTAATCAAAGACGCAAATGAAATGGAGATGACAGACTATACTCTTTCGTCAGTTCTATAAGGAATTTCCATGCACAAAACGTTTTATACGCTTACTGAATTCTTTCTTCCACAGTATTTTGTTATACTCTCAAGTAGAAAAAGAATTGTAATATTACACTAGTTGTTTCCGTGTACTAGCCAAGAACTTTTATCATAGCTACAATACCTAAACGCACAGCTATGCACCAAAGAGAAACCTAAATTCTCTAGAATTACTGTTGCAGTGTTAAAGTCTGTAAGCTGCCAAAGCATTCAGGAAGTTAATAGATTTGTTTATGGACTAGACAAGGCTTAATTAAATGAGGCAGCTCAGAAGAACAGTAAATCCTCTCTCCTCCTGTCTCCCCCTCCCCCTTTTTTCCTAGAGTATCTTTCTTCTCATGGATAAACCCTTTTTCTTCTTCCTAATAATCCCATCACAAATGACAGATATGTTATCAGGCATCACTAGGATTTGACACATTCTTAATACCTGTCATGACAGCTCTGAAGTCTGTCTGCTATCCCATTGTATTCCAAAGCATTTATAGGAACTAATGGAGCCATCAAACAGCATTCCTAGTATCAAGGCTCTGCTCTGTTGGACTATCAAATGTTTGCAATACAGAAGTAGATGCTTAAAAAAAGCTAATCTGTGATTATTCAAAGTTAGACACAGAATTAGTACATACAAAACATTACAAATGACTTTTGTGTGCTCTACACCTATCTATGTTCATCTCATGCTTGGCTGGCCACATTGTAGACTACATTATTATATGCTTATTGATAAGAATGCTTTAATATTTAGGAAAAGGTATCAGTGATAGCAAGGGTTAGATTAATAATTCAAGGTCTTTGCTGAAGGGTTCAAAGTACTATATTCATGCTGGTAACACAGCAATGCATGGCTGTGCTCACACAGAATCCCTCTTGGTTCCCACAGTCTCCGCTTTACCTTCCTTTAACGGGGGACCGGATAGAGAAGCAAGGAGCAAGTTAAGGCTAGAACCAGAATTAACATCAGAGATGAGCATATGAATTACTGTGAAGACAACGGGACTGTGAAGTGTGTCACTCAAAGTAATTTGAGGATTCTATAGCTCAAATTTTGAATTCTCAGTATTATGAAACCACAGATCGAACACCTGAAAGTAGCAGAACGAATGAGTTTGCAAATGGAGTGGAGCCATGGTGTGAGGAACTGTCCCTGATGGGGATGCAAGGAAAAGACAGAGGGAAAACCTGATGAGCAGTTTACACTGACTGACAAGGATGAAGACATAGTCCACGTAGGACACTCCCCAGCAGTTTTTGTATCAATCCATTTCTAATGCCTGCTGATCTCTACGGACCTCTTAATACAGGTAATTTTGTTTGTTGAAGCCCCCAAAAGAACACGCCGTGACAGAATTAGTTCCTTAGAAAGATCTCTAAATAGGCATATTTTCTTTTTAAAAAATTCAAACAATACTTCAAATGTCTGGTCATATATGCAGAATACTTTTCAGGCACAAAAATAAAATAATTCCTTACCGTGACCTTTCTTTGGCGACCTAAACTTGCAAGAAACTTTCTTAGTTTAGTTGAGCTGTTGCAAAGCATCATATAGCCACAGTCTTTGCCAACAGCATATGAACTGCATGTTAGCAGCGTGTCTGGCCATTATGAAGTGTAATAGCTTGTTGTTCTCAAAGTATTTACAATTTTGCACAAAGCAAAAATAAAATAAAATAAAAACAAAACAACAACAAAAAAACCCCCACACAGATTAAAGATAATGCAGCCCTGTGCATTGTAGTATAAAGCCCTTTCAGCAAGGCAAAGAAGCTAAAGCAGAATTGTGGGAGTAGCATGCTGGAGTCAAAAGAAATTGTCCCATTGACTCAATAAGCCTTGTGGAAGGTCTGGAGTAAATAAGACAGACAAAACATGTTCAGCCACCTAAATGAACGCATGTCTTTTGGCGGAAATTGTTAGGAAATTGTTAACTAATACAAAAGGTCTCACAGGATTGTTTCCATTTACAAGAAATTGATCGGCATATTAGGGTTTTTTACAGTGAGATTGTACTTAGGAAAGACACAGAGCAAATCTTGCACCCCTAGGTGTTTGGGAACAAACAGCATTTCTGGGAGGTCAGAAATCCAAAGTCTTCTTTCTCAGGCTGTGGCTTGACATCGCAGTAAACCCTGCTCTAGGGATCTTCAGATCTAAAACATGGTAATAACAGTGCTAATCGAGTGTAAACTCACTTGGCCAGTTGAAGTCCTTCCAGAAAAGCTGAAAGGCTAAGTTTGTGTCAGTAGGCTTCATATTAGATCAGATATCGTCCGTTCTTGAGCAGCCAACGTAAAAAACATAATGCAAACAAACTTGGCATCATATTTTCTGATCGTGATCTTATGCCAGGGCCTGTTCCAAATCAAAGTTGCTCTGCTGCTGTCTGATCCTGGGCTGCACAGACGCAGCATTAATGCTCATGGACCCAAAGCCCCATTGACAAGTCGTCCCAACAAATATTCTCTATTTTGGCGCCACTCCAAGAAGCATTACCGCTTCTCCTGCTGTCTACACTTTCAGTTATTCCTTTCATATACACTCTCAGCTGTAAGCAAATCAACGTGTCAATCCCTTGGGACGCATGGCTTAGCTTATATTTAAGGCTTGCCATTCTGGTTTGTACTTTGGACATTGATTTCTATTGTCTCAGCTATCACTCAACAAAAGGGCATTTAATTGCTCTCTCATTTAGTCTGGGGGGAGAGGGGGAAGAACAACTTTTACCAGCCCTCTGATTGATGGCAGCCATTAACACCTTCTAGCACAATGCTGACTTATTAGAAGTCTGATTTACATACAAAGTTCATTGCAACACCAGTGAAAACTCACCAGTTCTCATTGCCTTGAGAACATATCTCCACATGATGCGAATTTACAAAAATGCTTATGCTAGCCATCCATTAAAGGAAAAAGCTGGAAGAGTAATGAAGTTTGAGGAAAGCTTTTGGAAAGAAAAAAAATAGTAGAGAAGCTCACAGATTTTGTTTCTGTCTTTAAACACCATGTAATTCATAAAACAGTTGTAAAAACCAACCAGTCAACCTGAACTATATTTATACAAAGGTAACACCAGGAAACACTTTATATCCACTAAGTATCAAAGTTCATAACTGTGTACCATAAAAGGCAACGCGGAGGAATTCCATAAACTGTTTTTAACTCTTGTATGAGCATTTTCTTTTCTCTTTGTAACAGAGGAATGAACAAAGTTAATATTCATATTCACTATCCCACATGCTCCTTAGAGCAATGAGCCACATATTCTGGTATACTACCCTACTATCCAAACTGCTGAGAGTAGATTTTTAGTACTCAAATAATTCTATTAAAAAGCACAAGGATGCTAACCTTTCTTTCAAAGAAACGGATCTCAAGAGACAACTAGATCAGAGAAGGCTTCTAGCAAAGGAAATAATCGGTCCAGTTATGTGGAACTGGCAGTAATTTCAGTAAAAGTCTAATACAGTTTAATGCAAGGTATCGAAGTTTAATCATTGCATAGTCTAAGACCAGTCATGCTTTGAATATCAGACTTTCCAGTCAGACATATAAACAAGCTTAATAATTGTGTACTATCAAACACATCTTAGTGAATTTTTTTCTTTTTTGCAAAGAGTTACCACCTGAGAGCTAGGTCACTAAAGGCTGACATTGCGACGAAACAGCATACGGCGAGACACATGAGCACTTGCAGTGTCTCAGTTGTGGGAGAGCTAACCATTCATTGCCTGGCACAGAGGCTTTCTGAAACCACATTAGCTATACCTGCAAAAAAGGAC
The DNA here is from genome assembly GCF_040807025.1 of Struthio camelus. Lineage (NCBI taxonomy): Eukaryota > Metazoa > Chordata > Aves > Struthioniformes > Struthionidae > Struthio > Struthio camelus. The sequence goes on from NC_090942.1 coordinate 23,170,841, forward strand.
TTCTGACCACAGTTTCAGAACATATCCTGTATTATTCACATAACTGATTTAAATATCCATAGCAAAATTACAAAAGAAAACTACCTTACCACTCCATTTCAGTGAGTCTACGCTTACGTTAGCATCCTCCAAAGAAGACACATTTGTTCCTTATACGTACTCATCTTCCCTGATCTGTATTTTTAAATAAGCTTAAGTAGTGGCTATTTGCACACTTTTCTTACATGATTTTAGGTATATAAATGAATATGTGGGAGGGAACGTACTTTCTGTTTTAAAACAACTCTCGTCATTTGTATTCATTCTGCAGCTCACATGCATGTAAAACTGTATTTTGATCCCTCTGTTTCCCAATAGTTTTTAAGGGGAAGTAAAAACTTCACATACACAAACAAACAAAAAACAAACAAAAAACACTCCCAAATTGGCATGCAGCCAGTTATTAGCTAAACACTAAAATACACTTGTTTTCTTAACTTTGCTCCTTGCAAATTTTATTTTCCTCTCCCATTGTTAGGTTTCCCTTCATGTCTGGCAGGAGACATGTGTTTCTCTTTCTGGAAAGGCTAAGTGTTATCTCCCCAAAAGTACAGTTAACAGACAATTATTACTGGTAGCAGAAGGCTGAAATTTAAGCTGCTTAGCTAATCCCAGAAAAATACCTCAAATTCCCCTCAAAACTCATGCCAAAGTGGAAACAGCACATCAGATAGTAGCACTTCCAGGAATGTCACCGATACCAAGCAAGCTGTCTAAATAGTTTTAAGCCAGTTTGTGATTAAAAGGTAGACCAAGAGCCATGTTTGTGCAACTTCCCTGTCAATCTTTACCTCAGGTCTCTTTGGACACATTAGTAGAAAGAAAATTCTTAGCAGGCGGAAGGGGCATCACAAGCAGACTTTAGAGAGTCCTGTCAGGCCAACCCATGCTAATCAACGTGTCCAGGCCCTCAAAAATAACTTGATCAAATCTATCTCATCCTCCTTAGAGACACAGTCGTATCTGCACACCTTCAAGATTCAGTTCAACCACACATCTGCTCAAAGTCCCCATGGGAGACTTGGAATATAAGTGCAAAATTAGGGCAAAAGCTAGCACGGCAGTAGGCCAAAGCATCTTGCTGGCAGACGTACAAACCTGCTCTTCTAAGAGCCATTCCTTCTATAAATAGATTTATGAATACAGAACCTCTGCCAAGCTGTTCTTTTTTCTTTGCTTATTTTAATGCCTCTTGCAAGATCAGCGCATAGAAGTTTTATCTCCATTAGTAGTAATAAACTAATAAACATTTATTATATGCTCCAGCAACATTTGAAAGTTTTGATGAATAGCAACAGTTCTGTCTAGAAAAAGAGAATGATAATTTCCCATATTAAAATCTCTAATGTAATTAAGGAAAAAAAAAAAAAAAGTAAGCCTACCTGAAATCATAGAACTCGCATGAAAATTCTGTGTGCACACCACTGCTTGGGAGAGGGTAGCTGACTTCTGCTGAGGCTTCAGGAGGCGACGGGACGGCGTTGCGGTTTAATCTTCCAAGCCGTTGTTCAGCTGAGCTCCAGTGGGCACCAGGCAAGCCCCAGCGTCGTGTGGGCTGTCCTTCTGTCTTCCCACCTACAACAAGAGCATACGTTCTCAGCTCCCTCATCGCAGGAGTGATGCCACATTTCACATTCCAGACATGCTGATGGCAGTTTACACTGTCACGATGACTTATATTACTCAAACTGCTAAACAGTCAATGCAGCCTTTTTAAAGGAGGAAAATCATCAAGGCTGGTATTATGGGTAAGCACGGTTCTGCCTTTTTCAAGTCAAGGTGCCCTCACAATTTAGTATATCTTGGGGATACAGAAAGCACTATAAAGCACTTACTTACACATCCTTACTCTACCTTGAAGGGGCCACTTTTCTACAGGAAAATGGTAGACTCATAACAAACTTACTCAATCCTAATCTCTAAGAAGAACACTTCATGATAAGAATTTGATTTCCTTTGAGATGACCAAAAAATTCAGTACTAATATCAAATAGAGGCATTAACCAATGACTTAAATTACCTTGTACTTTCATCTAGTATCATTCTCTTGCATCTCCTTTTTTCCCGTTTCCTCCCAACGTAGTTCACCCATCCATTTTCAAGGATGGATGCCTAAATGAAGCCCAATGTCACCTTGCAGTTTCCCTTCACTTCAGAAATTAACTTCTAAGGGGATATTCTTGAAAAGCCTATATCTATACTTATTTCAACTTCCTGGGGAATAATTGAGTATAGAAAGTAAAATTCAGCCTGATGAAATTTTTATTTCCATCTAAAAATAAAAAGGAATACATGGTAAAGAACTTCTCTCCCCAGCCTCCTTTTTTCCCCCCCTTTAAAGGTGAAGACAAAGGAAAAAAATTACATTTCAAATTTCTCTATAAAAAATTCTATGAAATTCGAAGTTCTAAGTTATGTTAAGGAGACTACTAACTACTTTATCACATTCTGAGCAACGTGGTCTTTCTTGCTCTGCTTTGAGCAGGGTGGTGGACTATATAGCCTCCAGACGTCCCTTCCAACCTGAATTATTCTGTGGTTCTCTCCAAAGGGAAATAAGACTGGCTTGTAACTCTTATACATGTAAGCAAATGTTTTTTATAATGTTTACTGCCATTTTTACTGTATGCCTCTTCTCCAACACAAATTCCTTCAATAATGCAAATCTACAGGAAGTTTACACGCAAGAACTCCTAAAAAAGCATTTTTAATCTTAAATTAGCCAAAGTCACAAACTGAAGGGATTTAACACAGTTATGGAAAACTAGCTCAAGAAGAAAACCAAGAGAATGTATTCTAGGTCCGCTCTTAGGTAACACTAGGGAAGCGTTAAAAGCAAAAAAAAGCTGACATGGGACTATAAAGACTGTTAGCTGAGGTGTTTCGCAGGTTGGCAGGTTTCTGAGGCAGTTAAAAGCTGACTTTTCAAGGAGACTCTCAGAAGGCAGGAAACATCAGGAGATCTTCTGATCCCCTTCCCTCACCCTGATCCTCAAGCATATGCATGTATGTTGATTAATACTGAAGAAAAACTTGGGTAATGCAAAAAGCTCCTTTTCCATTTCTCTGTATACCTGCTCCCATTAGAGAGGAATAAAGACATCCGTTGATAGGTGGGATATCTAGGGAATAAAAAGCTAGAATCTCACTCTTAAAACATCATAAAGGCAAGACGGCAAAATTAATAAATAAATACACTTTTTTCATCTCTTGGGTGAAGGAACGTCACACGGGATTGGAAAGTTCAAAAGTTAAATAACGGAGACTTAGTTCTGTTGCTCTTCAAAGTCTAATACGCCTGCCATCACTCCCCTCCTTCCCATTTCTCCTCTTCCAAGCCCAAAGGGCACGTTAACTATCAAATTCTGACACTATTAAGTCTGCTAGGGAACATCAATGTAAAAAAAGGTTAATTTCCTCAGAGTACCATAGCAGCAGTATATACACTCTTTCTTCCTTCATTCTAAAGAAACACAGGTACCATACAGCTCATTTACAGCTTTATTCTAATGAAATCATTTCAAAGAAATAAATTCCATCACCAGTTTGAAATCTGAGGCTTAGCCTTAAACAGAAGTCCAAAAGTCTGAAAAGAGAGTTGCTAGAAAAGCAACTGTTTTTCTTTAATACCCACCCACAGTTTGCTTAGAAGCTTAGAATATTAAGTGGAGTAGATGAAATTGAAAGTCAAATTTAATAACCCTAAGAACAGTTGTACATGATGCGTAGCTGGTATGCAAGTCTGCTGCAAAGATGCATTTCTGCACATGAAGTTGTAAGAGTGGGATTCCTAATACATGCAGTAAAAGACAGTGCACGAAGAGAAATCAGTTCAGATGTTAGCCCCCAGTAGCAGAGAGAGGAAATTGTTTAGTTCACTTCTCTAAAAGGAGGACAGCCAATATAGCTCAAATCAAAACGTGGATCCATAATCTTTTAGGCGCTATTGGAAGATCACGAAGAGTGCAAAATTATTATTTTTTGTGTCCAATGCCATTTTTCAAGTAAATTTAGGGGAATAGGCACTGCTGTGTTTACAAACCACTCTCATCCATCCACCTTTTTTTTTTTTCTTGTTAATGATACAAAGTTGGCTGCAGATGCAACAAAACCTTTCAGCGACTAAAACGTGTCCTAAAGCAAGTCTGGCCTATTAGTCCAGCTGGCTAGATGAAGGTCACTGACACTGCTAACACCTCTGACATTTTGTAATTAATTGCCAGCATTTACAGAGAAGAAAATATTACTAGCGCTCAGCACACTTGGAAAGAGAAAAACGCTTTTCAATTAATCTTTGGCTTGCTCTGACAGTCCAAGCACAAATGCTACAACCTAGCAAGCCAAATACTAGTGAAGTTGGTTTCTAGCATCCAATATTATATTCCGCTTGTAGTTAAACAATTATAGTTTATCTGCCTTTTTCAAATAACTGCAATATGAATCATCATAGGAGTCAGCAGCAGAGAAACAGTCAAATACTTATAGCTGAAGGAAAAAAAAAAATCACTTACTTCTCAAAGCAATTGTGTCATCCTGAATACAAGTCAGCAAATTGCTGACAACACTGAATGCTTATTTTAGAAATCTAGTACTTTGCGCAGCAACTCTTGGAAGAGATACTGACCCTAACCTGTCCCTTTGCTTCTAGTAAAGTATGACTAAGCTCTTCCTGTACGTTGCACATTCATCCTGTGCGTTTTTTAATCTGGAGCAGGAACACAGATTGTTGCCTTTTAAACTTTCCTTGCTTCTGCTATTGTAAGTGAGGACACAGGACTAAGGAGAGAGATTTTAAAACAATACTTTGTAAACAGTCCACAAGCCCTATCTGACTTACAAACTGCCAATGTGTCAGATGGGTTTGGCTGCTGGGAAGCCCTAGATCTGACAGCTCTGCCCTCATTCAATGGTTCGACACAGTCATTTTGAAATGACACTGTGCCCCAGAGAACGGGGGATGCCTAACTTAAAACCTCTTGAAGACCAACATCTCAGTCAGATTTCTTGTTACTGAGAGCGCTTCTCATCCTGCAGCTCCTAATTCACACTATCAGAGCCAGCTCTTTCTTTTCATGGGAGCTAGTTGCCTTGCAGTATAATGTTTGTGTCAAATACAGTCGCTAAAGGCACGCCAATTTACACTAATAATTGTCATTAGGAGAAGAAAAAATTGGTTGTGTATTTGTCAGAAAAGAACCATTTCCTGATGTTCAGCACAGACAGGATAATGGTCGCGGGCAGCATCTTGGCTCAGCAGGCACTGCTAGTAGGTGGTAAATGAGAGTGTGGTGGAGGGGACAGTTATTTTTCAAGAGGGGAGCAGGGGACAGTGTCTGCGAAAGGAGGCACCCCAACGGCAAGAGATTTATGCATCCAGGCTTGTGTCAGTCTAGGAGGAGGGAATCATTATGCAGGGCCAGCTGCAGGGGTGTGCGCTGCTGTCTGGAAAAATTAGAAGTCTAGCAATGAAACATAAAGAAGGGAGAAATGACAGAGTGAATGAAAACCGCATGATAAACCCATTTAGGCTCTCTTTTCTCCGAGATGAAGGATAAAGTCTAATCTCTTTGGCACATATCCTGGCTGAGACTCAGACAAACGCGTGGACACACACACACACACACACACGCGTGCGCGGACAGCCCTGGAACGTGGAACGACAACGTCCACCAAAATGATCAGTAACCGTACAGAGCGCTGAGCAAGACTCGTTGTTTTTGCATGTTCAGCTAAGTTCTAGGGAAAGATCAGAGCACGCTAAAATGCTTTTGATCTGAAGACGTCTCATCTGCTACATAATGTCTTCTTTGTGTAAATACCTTAGAAAGAAACCCTCTCCCTTTGAATACTTCGGGGCAGCGGTAGGGGAAGGGACGGGAGAGATGACAGGGGTATAAGACATTGAAGAGCAACAGGAAGAACTGAGGCTCTGCTATTTGACTTAAGGAGACATCCCAATTTCATATTGCATTTGTTTGCCCAAGAGAGTTTCTGGCCGAGTCAGGCAGGTCTGTATAACTTTTTTCAATTTAAGGTAGAATTTCTTTCTCTGCTTCATTAACACAGTCTACGCAACCAAATACCCCAAGTATTTCTTCATTATGCTTGTTAATAAAAACAAAGTTGAGTCAGACTTTCAAGTCTTATTGGTATTGTCCAGCAAGGGAATAGGGAGAGAGCAGGAAAGAAAACCAGTGGTCTTTAATATGCTCCTGAAAGCCCCTGGTTAAAATCCCATCCCTAAGCCTACATAGGGAAGTGTTTGGTAATTTTTCTTTCTGCCTGTCTGTACCACTATTAAGGGCTCAGGGTTCATGAAATTCTGTCTGGCACGCTAACACCTTGGAAAAGGAAGGACAGTACAAAACAGCAGCAGTTTCGAGAACGTTTTCCTGGGAAGGAGGTGGGAAGGGAAGGAGGATGTCCCCTGATACTTCATTTCAGGTTATACACGCTGACTGATGGTGTTAGTTTTTACAGGAACAGAAGAAATATATCTTGTCCAGCATGCCTACATTGTAAATTTTGTCCTTGTACGTCCTTCAATACAAGCTCTTTGGATTCAGTTTTATTAGAAAGTTTTGTTCACTTAAGAGAAAGAGAGAAAATTAGAGAGAGAAAAAAAAGAAATTCTGCTGTACAATTCTTCTTTCCACTATGTGTGCACATTCGGAAACGTAAATTTTTGGGGGGGCCATTTTAATACTTAGAAAAAGTTTTTTCTCTCTTTCACTATTTTCTGCCTAGCGGTATGATCTATCAAATGTAAAAGAGATTCATGCTATCAGGTTTCAGATTGAGATGCCACTAACCACATTCTCGACTACCTGGTGTGTTATACAAGCACCTAGACCTGTACAGCAGTGTGGGTCTAATGGGTTAAGAAAAATCCAAACCTTTGAGAAAAAAAAAAAAAAGAAAAAAAAGAGGACTTGAGACACACACTGTGCAGGTGTAAATGGGGCACGGAAGTGAAGAAAGGAGCCTTTTGAAGAATTAAAACAAATGCAACTTACATACAAATATGACAGAACATAAATCTGAAGGCTGGTGCTTGCTCAAAGTTATATGAAAAAGGTACAAGAATGAAATGCAATTTTTTTCAGTGAACAACTTTTGTTGCTGAAAAATTCTTAAATTACAAACCACATCATTGTCAAAGTGCAAACAATACTTTTTACAGCAACACAGTTGCATTTCACATATTTTTCTAAGGAAGGTAGGGACAGCCAAATATAAAACATTACTATCAATTCAGGAGATACGTTCATGGTAACATAAGATATCATATACATTATGAAGAGACGAGAAAGGAACACGGTTATTTATCTCACTTGAAAACAGCACAGTGTCAACTTAATTTAAAATTCAATTTCAGTTTAAAGCATTACAAGGAGGAAAAACCCTTTGCATCATCAGTTGTAAACTGAAATGCTAGCAAGGTTTTTGTCTGCCAACTGGTTGACTATTGGTTATAAAGCCAGACTGTGGGTTCTTCTTTTAGAGGATCTGGCTGCAAGGCTCTTGCAAACTGCGTACAGAGAAGTTTCTCATTTAGTATTTCTACAGGTAGCTTATTTAAAGCTTTTCTGATTCAGTTACCTAATAGATAACTGTTGCAGGTGGTGTTACAGTAAAGCAGAGGTAACTTCCACAAGGAGAAGAGCAGTACAGAAAGGCACAGCTGGTCCTACCCTTTGGAAACCACTAAGAAGGTACATTAAGCAGTCACACAAATACATCTTTTATCAAAGCAAATAAGCAAAAGGAGTCTGTCAGCAAAAATAGCTTTCAGAGAGCACATAAATTAAAAAAAAGAAATCTAGCTTCTTTCCCCATCTCTAGGACATACACACACAAAAATTGTTTGGTAAAACTCCGCATAAAACCTTTAACTACTACAGTTTGAGGGAAGAGGCAAGCTACTCTTCCAAATTTTCTGACCCGAGGAATAAATAAATGTGATAGAAACTACATTTAATATAACCCAAGAGTACAGACTGAATGAAAACCTGCTCAGATTGCTGATCTTTGTACAGATTATTAAAATAAAAGATTGATCCAAGGCCAACAGCCTGTCTTATAGGAGCTTCTTTCCAGCTCTGGCAACGTCACTCAAGGTGCACCGGCCAGTCTGAGCAGAAACGCAAATTCTGCTCTTTGGCCACTGCCTGCTAATGTCCCAGCTGGCCAACACACACAAAGAGGAACGGAAGGACACAGCAAGCAGTGTGACAACAACGAAAATAAATGTATATCCCTGACCTCTGCTCCTTCAAAAGGAAGACAAAGAAAAGCTGCCATTTACAACAGCTGGGGCTATTTTTATTTAGTCACATGGGCCTTTAATCTCATTCTACAAACACGTTGTGAAATCTCAAGACATAGCTGAGGGAATGGATGAATGTTGTGGAAAGCTTTGTTTTCAGCAAACTGAATTTTAAGGTGCGTGCAAATTAGTACTCAGGAAAGGGTAATATTCTGGGAAACTGGAATTTATCTCCATTGACGCATCCACAGCTGGACAACAGTATGAACAGCTTCCTAGTGCAGATGCAATGCACTTCTATTTTGAAATAGAGGGATTTGGAAAACATTATTAGAGTTGACGGAAAAGTTTTCTTATTTTAATAATCACGTTCAGACAATCTTTGAAAGCTATATTATAATGTGCATGTTTATAATAATATACATCTCATATAATTACATTCACATTTTTCATAAAATAGTATGTTCCAAAAATGGTGGAGGATAAAAAAAAGCTAAAGAGGAAGGAATTTGATACACTGTGCAGTAGAAGAGAGACATTTTCTCCTCCCTATGCTTTTTTTTTTTTTTTTTTTAAACACGGCTTCCTTTCCTCATCCTCCCACAGCAGAGCATGAGAGTGTAGGTATGCTCTCCTCCCTTCCCACTTCTATCCTCACCATCTATACACAGTTTATACACCTTTTTATCTTACCATGCAGTTTTGGACCTACGCTGTTGAGGATTTTTTTGTTGTGTTTTGTTTTAACTTTTCTGCTGGCGCTTACTACGGAAACTATCACCACTACACCAGTATTTATACATGTGGTATTACAAAAATATTTAAGATTGTTTGCTTTCATGTATTGCTCTTTCCTTACTTCCTACTCCAGTGCAAAACACAAAGGACATTTAAGAATGATAAGAAATTCTACTGACATCATCATTATGCAATGGCATAGTCAAAAGTTTTAAGTCTGAATTACTCATTTGGTGTCTCTTGTAGAACATCCAAAACAAGCCCTGCTGTTGCTTAAGTTTCTGTGGAAACTAAGAAACATTGTTAAAAAACCACCAAAATAACCCAAACTTAAAAATAGGCTGCATCTGTTAAAAGCAAAACCAGGACGCAGCACAGGGATGTTGCATATGAGAGGACACAATGCATGCTTTCTTTCCAAGTTACCCATTACAGAGCATGTGACTCCCTATTCTAATGCTGGGGTTGATTAAAACACTTTTGGTCACCAAATGTTGCAGAATACAAGTAAGGAGGACTTGAAGCTGGAAAACCCAACTACTTCTAGGTATAACCTGGTAAGAGACTAAAATAGGCCTGAGACCAGGGTGCTCCTCACATGATGCCCGGGAAGCATGGGCTCAAAGGGGAAATGCAAATTTCGCTGCACTCAGCAGGGTTGTCTGACAGTGCCTGATCACACGGCGGGGCCCAAACAGCTCCCAGAGGTGAGCGGGGATGATCTGACACACATCAAACGCTGTGAAAAGACTTGCCGTAAAAAAAGGGCTGGGTATCATCCTAGGGTGCTGTATCAACCAACGGCCCACAGCACACACAGGAGAAAACAATGGGGCAAACCAGTAAAAGAGGATACACAGATGAAGCCTTTTTGCATTTCATTTTCAATCCTTTCATCTTTAAAAACTAAACAGATTGCTTTGTTTCTAAATATTTTCAGATGTTCTCTTTAAGTTTGGTTTGCACACAAGTGATAAAGAGCCTTAAAACGTTCCAAATTCTAAGCTAAAAAAGTTTAAAAACTTTTCTCCAAAGTGGAAGCACTTCAGAAAAAAAGAAAAGATATGTATCAAAACCCCCAAATATATAATCAAGTTCTTTGAAGTTACTTTCTTCTCCACTAAGACATTTATACTAATTGGAGAAATTCTCATTTCATCTTTTCAGGCACAGACCATTTCTAAATGATTTGAGATTAAAGATACACTATTTAATGAGGTCATATTTTAATAGGATTCTTGGAATTCAAGTTAGAGAAAGGTTTAGACTTTCCCAAAAAAAAAGAAAGGTCGGTTACTGTATCATAAAGTGAGCCTGTTCAGATAATTATAACCATTATTCATGACAGTATTTTTTATACCATTACATGGTGTCACCAAAAACCTCAAAAATATATTAACGCTCCATACAACCATGAAAAGCCTTCATTGTCTCGCTCTCTTTTTTTTTTTTTTCTCTTTTTAAACTTTCTCAGCATATATACAAAACTCTCAGTGAACAGATGTGCTGTGGAGGGCAAATACAGGTAACTTGTGATTAAGTTACCCTTTTTTAATTTGGCCAGCATACAGCCTAGCTGCTTCAAAATAGGTTTATTTGCTGCTAATGGAGGAACAACAAGAATTTAGCATCCACATTAGGACTGATATTCTAATTTTAGGATTAACACTTTGTAATCCATAGCTTGCCTTTGAAATATATCTTCATGAAAAAATATATTGTGATTGCATATGCATAGGTGCTAATAACTAAACAAATGAAGTAATAAAATTTTTGTAGAAAAGAAGTGTATAGGGAGCTACTCAAGGTTGCAAATACAACTTGAACATGTCCCGAGGTTCAAGTCTACATAGCTAACCAACTGCCTATGCAGGCAACCTACTAGTAATAAAGCAATATAAACCTTGGGCTGATTCGCATACAGAAATACACTCATTTAGTATCAGAGTTTAAGTCATACCAGAAACACTCCTTTAATACTTGCAAATGCCATTATCATCTCCAGCAGCTCTTTTAAAGTGGCTAATGACATGAAAAATATTCCAGCCTAAGTTTCTAAACAGCCAAGAATGCTTTAACCTTGGGTCAGTTCCCAAGTTTATTGTACCTGCTGTGTCTGAGGACTCTCCTCCTTCACCCAGGCCCAGTCCAGGTCACTCACCCACCCTTTTTGGGAAGAATCCTCCACCCTCAGTCTGAGCAGGGCTTCGAGGCAGGCTTCCTCGGTCTACTGCATGCAGTTTGAGATCACCTGCATGCATATAGTCTTTCAAGGTTAACGACAGAGCTGGTGGCCAGTGAAGTCTCAAAGTACTATTTGTTCAGAACAAAAACAGTGTGAAGAAGAGTCTGAATATAACAAGCAGTTAATACACTGCATTGCTCACTTGCTCACAAGGAGTCATGCACCTTCTGCAAGAAAACCCTCAAAGGGTTTCTCTGCCTGCTCAGCTGAGAAGTGAGACTGTGCCTGGGAGCTATCGTTTTCTACAGTTAGAAGTCCTAACTTTTTCCACATCTTAAATGAGGATAAAAAATACCTGAGGTTCCTCTCAAGGAAAAGGGTCTTCAGAACTTACAGAAAGTATTTTATCACCTCCTCAGTTCAGCCTGCTGTATAAAGCCCTAGAAAGCCTACAGAAGTAGACGCATGCATGATCTACCAAGACTGCAGTCAATGACTATACCATGACTCCAAAGCATCTGACACTGTCTATACTGCTTTGATCTGTGACCCGGATTGAAGGACCTCCTACCCTACAACCCAACCGTTTCTGCAAAGAGAATCAAAACATAAATGTAGATGGATTTCTGTGTGTTCATATCAGAGTCTTCCAAAGCACAAAAATATTTTCCATAGATTTAGCTCATTGAAAAATTAGTGGACCCATTACTTCAGTCTTAATTTTCTTATAAATAAGATGCAAAGGATAAAAGTATATAAAATATATAAAATACATTATGACTGCACATTATTACACCAATTCAAACATACCTACACCTGATCTAGTTCTGGAATGTATTAGCTTCAGTTAGAGATTAAATACTATTGAATTAATACTAATACATATCCTCCAAATAAGGCATGAGATGTTTTTGCCTTCATGCGGACAGACTGCCCATTCCCTGACACAGAATGCATCACTGTCACTTAACATGTGACTTAACTGTAACATGTAACACAGTGTCAGGAGATAGAAAGTCAAATAATCTCTTTTGCTTTGATGAAAGCAGGAGGAAGTTGACTCAGATAAAAGCAGGGAGTAATCTGTTTAAACAGCTTGGGTCCAAAGTTGAAAATTAAACCACATCAGTAACAGATACAGGACTGCTGCTGGAGAATCTGGCTTGAGCACGATGCAAAAGAGGATGAAACATGACCGCCTAGACATGTCATGCCATAATATCCTATATGTGAAATTAGTGTAGACCTTCATCAGTTTTGATTGACATGTATTTATTTATTTATACATCTATACAATTTCCAGGGTTTGCTAGTAATGATGCAGTTAAAGAAATTTTTGACCAATATAAAAGTAATGAGGAATGTCAGAGTAAATTAATACTTATCAGAAGAACAAAGTAAGAAAACAGATGGTGAAAGCCCACAATCTGTTCCCACCATTTAGCTCCAGTCTTTGATGACAAAGCTGTGCATGTACCTATTCAGCTCAAGTTTTTATCTGAGCTACTGATGGGCTCAGAGGTAACACAGAAATGCATATCTGCTGCTGTCACAAAGCAATTTAAAGAGCTGGACACATTTTAAGAAGATATATTCACCAAGTCCTTTCTGCATTTTTAAGGGAAGTCAAAAGAATGCAACTTATGTTTACAAGACAAGACTGATAATACCTTCCTCCTCCATACAAGGAAAATTCTATATAAATATCTATAAAGAAGATAACGAAAATGTTGACAAAATAAGTTATTTTTGAATGTGCATTTGGATTGCTATAAGATATCCTTTCTATGCCTCAGTAACCAGAGGGTGAAAAGAGCAGGAAAGAGTGAACACTTGGTCTCTCAACATATAAATGTATTGAGGAAAGAAAGCAGGGCCTAACATACTTATTGTAGGCTTCTGAGGAAAGTTATGGAACGTGCAAGAAATTTTATCACACTTTTCTACATGTATAACCTGCAAAAAATCTCCCCATTAACCCATCTGAGCTCTTCTGTAGGTAAAACACACAAATAAAACCCCCAAAATCCCCAATACCTTTCAATTTCCAAAATATCTTTCCACAGCAGTCTTAGAGAAAGACCAGCACCAGAGCAGGCAAATGTTCAGAAGCATAAAATCAAAACTTAAAATGTGTCTGTGAACAGAGTTAATTACGCTCTTTGTAAATGCAAAATTACTGTCATCCTGAAAATAGGAAGCAGGTAGCACTGATCACCGATTTCTTAAGCTACTTCTTTCTAAAATCTGAGCGAAGTTGACTTTGCGGATTCTTACTACTCTTCTCCACTGTCAGAAATGATGGCCCTCATGGAACTGAACTCACGTAAAGGCCAAGGTTTTCCACAAGGAAGAGGGAGGATGACAACACATTAGACTGACAAAAATAGTTTCAGATTCCAGTTCATCAAGTGAGAGACTGTCAATGGTAGTTAATATCCTTCTGCAGCAAAAAAACAACATTTCGCATTCCTTGAACAGTGTTTGGTCTTCATACAAATTTAGAAACAGACAAGTTGAGCTGCAGTCCTGTGAGCACAGTGACTTGGGGTCTTGTGACTCCGTCCGTCGTGGAGCCCACACTGTCTCACCCAAGCACACGACACCCACCTGGCCAAGGGCTACAACAACCTTTAACAAGGAATGAGTCTTAATGTTTCTCAGCAAGGCTTCACACCCATAAAGAAACAATTGCATCATGCCCCAATTACCTCAGCGCACTCTGTGGGAGAACTGGGATCCCTCCGCAAGCATTTCAGAACATTTTGTAATTCAGAAAAAATAAAGGTGTTGCATTATCTTTCCCAGACTTGTCAGCAAAATTTTCTACAGATGTCATTTAAAGAAGAATCACCATACAGAGACAGGAACAACATGCAGGCCAAGATTATGGATATACAGAATATCAGCCTTCTAATATAACGTTGGACTGACATGTATGGCTCTCAAAAACGGTAACACAAAATTGCTAGTAACTGTTGCCCTCTGGAAATTTGGCAAAGTTCACGTCTGGCGAAAAAGAGATCTGCGATTTTTGCCTCAGTAAATAACACCATAACTATTACTGCACCCTTGTAAAAAACAGCTATGTCTGCAGAAGATGGTCTCTAAAGTTTCCCAATTTCCTGTGAGGAATAGTATGTTACTATTAAATTTTGCTTTCTCACTATATGTACCTCAATCTTCAGATCAGTCAGTATTGATGCATAAGGAGCTCTGATATGCAGTTTAATATCGGGGGAAACAAGCTTGTATTTTATAGGAAAGACATACATACAAAGATGTACAGTGTAAGATTATGAGAAAAGCTGTAGTTTCTTATATTTGCATGTATTTCTTTAAACTATGTATTTTTTCTGCGTGGACAAGCATGTGTAATATATATGCTAGCAGCAGCAATGGTAACTATGGGGTTGCACCTCTTTCAGTGTATATGTATTTCTGGAATTCAAGTAGTTACAAGGACAGGCAAACATTTAAGACACCGATATGTAGATGCTCATCTTTCAGGCATGACATATATTGCTGGTTAATTTCATGCCAAAATATAATAATAAAGAATATATATTCATTCAATATAAACTGAATTTGGCAACCATTTATGATAAAGTGCCCTATTGTAACGTAAACTGCAGTTGGCAGCTGTTTACTTTTCCACACTGGGCTGTGACGCAAAGCAGCTCAGGAGCAGAGATGTGTCCTTTCAGCAGTCCTTGCTACTGGGCTGTAGTTGCCAATGGAGGAGCAAAGCCGCTGCCCGGGAGGGATAAATACGGCAGATCTCCCACCGCAACTGCTGGAAACTGAGAATATGAGCCTTAAATGCGTAGCTGGAATCAGACCTTCAGAGAAAAGCAAAGGCAGCAAGTCCTGAAGCATGGCTACAGTTGTCCACTGCTACCTCTACATCTATGCAGCAGTGTAATCCTTTTTTCCCCCTTCTCCCAGACCACTGTTTTGAGGACTTCTGTATGTCTCACTTAAAAAGATACTGCATGTCTACTCTGCAATTTTCAAACAACACTGACCTCGTTACGGCCCAGTTCTGCCCCAAGCTCTAACTAGTGGACTCCGCTTGTTCAGACAGACAGGCTTTGCCTCAGAGATGCTCCTCCTGGGCAAGCGCGGTTATTGCTTCATGATGCCAAATGCAATCCGATAGCATCGAAGCAAACAAATGCACAACCCGCCCCCTTCCTCAAAGATACCTGAAGGCCTAAATTCAATTCCCTGTCTTGAGATAACTGTAGCAGTATATATGGTGGCATCTTTGCCACCAAAATCCAACTGCAGGTTTGCGGTATGAAAATAAGAAGTAATTAACATTTTATGGGGGGATTTGAACATAAAAACTGGCCAACAGAGCCCTAACAGGTATCTGTTCAACCAATACCTTGAATCCAGTACTCCCGTGGACAGAAGCTATTTGTATCATCTCAGCCTCTCAACCTTGGCTAAATTTCTGCTTTGGCTTCTCTTTCACGATTTTGGGGCATGCAGCATTAGCTTCCCTGGGGTAGGGGGGAATGCAGCTGCAGTTTGGAGGCATACAAGAGGAAACTTGGGCCATATTTTTTTCTTTCAATCTCAGGTCAGACCCACAGGTCACTCTATGTACACAGGATTTTAAGTGGAGGTCAGCAGCTTGTCTGTTGCACATAATTAAATTTGTTTTACAAGCTTGTCCAGGCAGTAAGTAATTAAGTATCACTTCTCAGACCGAGATTTTCATTGTCCTGAGCTGCCTAACAATAGGATTTTTCTCAGTCTGGTTTGTTACCAGGCAAATGCAACATTTCCAGAGTGCTACTGCTGCAAATTCTACAAGAACTACAAAGCAGCAAGGAGGGTTCAACTACCAATATCCTTAATGACAATAATAATTAACTGAAGTATATCTAACACAAACTCCAAATTTTCATCCTCTTGTTAACAAAGACGATACTGACCACCTCCCCACCCCCCAAATGACATTCTACCTTTGTTTTTATGACAGCCAAGATAAATCCATGGGCACATCTGAACCAGAGCTTTAAATTCAAATCCATTTTTTCCAAGTCAGAAATACATCGAAATTAATTACCATAATAATATCTCCAGGTACTTCCCTAATTTGCAAAATTTATTAATCAAATAAAAGGATTATGCAGCTTAATTTCCAAATACTACGTTTTGAATTATTCCTACTGCTTCGCAATACAGTAAAAAAGCATCTGGTAGCAATCACAGAAGAAGTTACAGATTCCCTGAATGAGCCAGTGCTAAGCAAATCTTCCAGATGTGGGGCAAACCACTTTCAGGATCTGAACTGCAGCACAGAGATCAGCAAAGTGTGCGTCTACCTCCATTGTAGCCTGACTTAAACAGCAGGAAAACCTCTAATGTGAGTTAAAAGACATATCTGCGCTTTCAAAACTATAAAATGGTTTATTTTACTCTATGGCACACTGTATTTCTCCCTGTATAGCACACAACCCATATCGGGTTTTGGAGAAAAGGGAACAGATACGGAGAACTGCGTCTGAGAACTTGTTTTTGTATTGCGAGATGTCCTGCTCTTGATTGATAAACAATGCTTGGGACTGTGCTTCAAGCAAGCGGATTCTCTTACTCACTTGCAGAACTGCCCCAAATTCCTTTCAAGCCTCGACCGAGCTTCCCAAGCTCCCAGATTAAGCAGATGGGAGAAAAGCAAGGAAAAAAAACAGCACTGTGTGCAGAGTTACATCATTCTAAACAGGTAGGGATTTAAACAGACTTCAATTCCATTGCAGTCGAGCCTTTAATAGCTCAGAAACCAGTCAGAAAACGGATTAGGCCAAAATGAAAGGGAGAGCATCCTCACACAGGCTCACATGAGAATAACTAGCCCAGTGCACATCTGCAGGAGAAGACAAAGGCAGAGTTCAGGGGAAGCCTCAGTATTTGCTACTGGAAACAGAAAAGAACTAGCATCTAAATAGTTAGCTTGCTCCCTCAATCAAAATACTAAGCTAGATTTGACTGCCCAAATATGCTCCCTGTCCTAAAAAAGGCCACAGAATTAAAAGATGTACATGGGCAACAAGGGTAACAAGATGTGTACCAACTCACCTTTAGAGGCAAGACTAAACAGACTACTGGTCAAATCTGAAAAGGAGATGATGGAGAAAGAATATGGCAGATGTCAATCAAATTAAAAATCTAGAGAAAGTGGACAGAAAATGAATCTCCATTATTTGTTACAATATTAAAAAGTCTAATTAAAAAAAAATACAAAGATTAAAATATTTTAAAAATATTAGGCACCCAACAGAATCATCAGAGATCAGATTTTTAAAAGAAGATTCTCCATGCAGTTAAATTCTTTGTCAGAGGATATTATGGAGGTCAAGAGTATAAAGGGTCTCAAAGGGAGAACATATAAATAGGTCCATCAAGAACTAACAAACAGAACAGTCTCAATGCAATCTCTGACTCAGTAAATCCCTAAATCTTCAGCTGTCAGAAGCTGGGAGGTATGTGGCAGGGGCCTGGTATATAGAGGGATCATTCGTACAACCCCTGCTTCCTATGCTTGTTTTTCTGGTTAGCTGACCAGGACACCTGACTAGGCAGATCTTTGGTACGATTCACTTTGGCTGTTCCCATGGCTTTTTTTTTTTATTTAATTCTAGTTTTTCTCACCACTTCCACAAACAAGGCAACTTGCACAGAGCACCGGGTACTCTTACATGACAATTTCCAACGTCACTCAAAATTTGAGTCATTATTTTTTCTGTTTGATTTGAGATCAAGCGACAAATTAAGTGAGTTTTTGAAAGGCAAATGGATGTTCAAATACAGTACAGGCAGGTGGACTGCCCAATTTAAAGGTCTGGTTTGGGGAAATTCTATTAGCTGTTTTGCTTCTAAAACAAACAAACAAACCAAGAACGCATGAGTGCATCCTCCACACCCATAGTATCCTCATAATGCCTCAGAAATATTCAGTATTTCCCTCACGACATAAGAGAAAGATACACAAACTAACTCACATCTGATGTTATCCTGGAGATAACACTCATAGAAGGGAACTGCTATGTTGCAGCTGTTTTCATACTATGGGGGGGGGTGGGGGTGGAGGAAGTCTTAAATAATGTGTGAAAGCTCCACCACAAATACCACAATCCTCTCCAAAAGGAGAGATGCTCCTCTTGAGAGGCTTGAAAAGCAGAATGCCTGATCGTTATGGACTGCTGCTTACAAAAAGCCTGATCTGTTATGTTGTTTTTATTGTGGCAATTGTATTAATTTCTTTCATGAGGCACGATACCTCATGAAAAAGGTGCATGAGATGCACCTTTCATGAGGTGCATCTATGACCTGAGTAACATCCAGCATCACCCGATCCACTGACACAGCTACATTCATCTGGCGTCCCACAAACACGCACTCTGGCTTTCAGGTATCATATAATGTACCATCGAAGAAAGTTCAAGCTCAGCGTCATCCCAAGAGATTTTTGGATGATTATCAGCTATTCCCTGTGATTAATACAAACACCACCCCCAAGTTTTTCTACTTGCTAATGCCAAACACGGCATTGGCAGTTCCAGTATTTGTAACCTGCTTTTCTTCTAGCTGAAGACTGTCTGAAACAGCCTGAGTCTCAGTTCTCAGGTAAAACATTTGAAAATTTGAAGGAAAAAAAACCCCAAAAAATCCTTCTGTCCCTTTTTCTGGATTTATAATGACAGCGGAGAGATTTCTGACCACACTTGAAGAGAAAAACAGCTGTGGTACCTCTTCTTCCTTTCCCACTCTCCAGAGAGAAAAATGTATGGAATGTATTTAAATAATGCAGTTGAACTTTTTACGAGAAAAAAACCCTTCTTCACTTTGAATTACTTGTTTGTAATGAGTTATTTGTTCAACCCCGGCCAAAATAAAGTTTATCCATGTACAAAGAGCTATCACAGTCAGAACTCTCAGAATTCTATCTTAATACTGTTAATCTTTTATTGGTAATTCCGTATGTTAAGAGAAAGGAAGCTGATTTTAATTCACTTAACAAAACCCCAAAGACTAGATTGTTCTGTTATGAACAAATGCTTCAAAGATTTTCTGCCAGTGCTGTTTCCTCTCCAGCTGGGAATAAATTTTTCCCCCCTATTAATACAAGTCAATCATTCTCTGCCTCTCAAATTCATCTTTGAAGTTTCCAGTGATCTCAATGTTCCTTTTATGAACATGGATTTCTTTTTAGTACATAAGAATTCCTTCTTATGGGAAGATATTTCAATTCCTATTTGTTATTAAGTTTAGAAAACTTGAACTAGTTTAATATGTATTAAAAGTACTGGCAATGACTGATGATATTTATATAAATATGACTGTCAAAGGATGTTGTCTTAGTACTTCTAAAAAGATAACCGTGTTCCACAGCTACATATCCCTCTGGACATTTTGGTAATGGAAACTGTAATATGTGGTGATCTGTGATAAAATGCAGATAATTTTGATCCAAGTCCTGTGAAAGGTGAAGGCTGACAGTTCTCCTGCACCGAGAACACTGCGAAGAACAGTGCAACCACCTTACACAATACTCAGTTACGTTCACGAGTCAGAGCAACCAAGCCATTGCAGCAAAAATAACTACTTTCCACAAAGCAAAGCACTGCAGCCTCAACAGTAGTCTTTTCTCTGGAATCTATTTGTAACATAAGAAACTGGAAGAGTGCCAGCAATTCAGAAGGTTTATGGTAGATCAAAGGTGGTAACAAAGATACCTTTTGCCATAAGCATCCAGTCTGAGTAACAGTGTGATGGATCAGAGCGCTCCTCACTAGCTCATTCTCACCTCCCCACAATGAAGAGTCTCTTTCTCTATTCACTGTCTCCAAATTCTCCTTCGGGAAGAGTGAGCTTGCTTTATTTCCATCTGATATTAGTCTTCAAGCATAAATAAGTATATGGAGATGAGCTAAAATGTCTCATTGATTAAAAATCTACACTGTGAGCTTGTCACATTTCAATGTGCAAATTGCTTCTGTCTGGCCCGAATTCAGACGTCAGTCATCTAAATATACATACACTGATTTGACTTTAAGCTTGGTATCGCTACTGAACCACAGATCAAAATCAGCAGTAAAGAGGTCTATCTCTACAATGAATTTTTAAGTAATGGTGTATCTGGTCAACTGATTATCTAATGAGATGACACATGAGATGACTAAAAGAACGAACGAACGAGCACATATACACCCCCCCCCCCCCCCCCCCGCAATGAAGAACTGCCAGGCCTTGAGGTAGGAGCAAAACCTTAGGTTCCTGCCACAGTTTGTAACGCTTTAACTATACCTAAAAGTCCTCAGAAAGCCCAAGAAATCAATTAAGATGGAAAACCTTGGATACCAAATGTGCATAGTCATAACGTTTGACATGCTTAAAAGCAACTCTTAAACATCAAACATATCTAGGAAGTTCCAAGCTTTTCTTGAAAAACAAACAAAAAAATCAGCCCTAATAAAAACAAGGATTAACTATCTGACCTCAAGAATTTATGGTAAGTAACGCAGAGAGAGCGTACACAAAACACAAAAGGCGGCCAGGGAGTCATGACGTATCACATGTTTGAAAGATTTGTTTATAGGACTCCACAGTCCAACGTTCAAAGACTGGAAATATCACTCTTGGAAAAAGTCGTCCGATTTGCGTAGTAACTTCTTTAAGGAAAAGAGATATCAGAGAATATACATTTGCCCTGTCACGGTTATATATTTTCTAAAACCACCTCAAGAGAAGAAGGAATTTCTAAGTGATTTCTGCTAATTGAGAGCGATATGTTCATAAAGGCTGTTCTTGTAGGAGTCAGGGCTTGGGTCGCAGCTCAGGTAACTAGATTATTTTCCACTTTCAGAAAGCCTCCAAGAAACTGAGTATTTAGCGTGTAACCCAGCTACTGCAGAGTATCCAAAATTCAAATGGGAGAAATACAGGTCTGCCTTGACCAGAAGCATATTTAATATACTACTATGTGAAGAAAGAGCCTATTAACACTTCTTTCAGGAAAACATACTAATTCAAAGATGATAATGAAAGTAGGGTACTTAACGTAACAATGTTAACAGCCGCCATCAGCAGAAACTGGAAAAAAGCATGTAAGGCACTGGCTTGTTTCCTGGCAAGAACTGAAGGAAAAGAATGCGGGAACGTACATCCCTCTCCAGTATTTTTTGCTGTTCAGTAGTTCCGGGTCCAAATCTTTTCTCTATTACCCTAAGTTACAAACAACCAACGTTATTTTTAGCTGGTGAAAGTGAGACAAGGATTGGTAAGCTCCCCATGAATACCTCTTAGAAAAAACAGTCACATGGCAATGGCAAAGAACCACAGGATACAATTATTTTAAGAAAGACGGTTATTAAAACGGTATTATTCCTGAAATATTATTTTCTGTACTTCATTCTCTCTCAGAAATGCATGCTTTTGCTTTTTTATTGTTACTTCATGCTGGCAAGCTACAGCTTTAAAGAAAAATATAGCACCTGCAGAGACCACTTTCTCAAAGGAGAATTTTAAACAACACTCATTAGACTTGCTATAAAATTTGTGATTTAGTTATTATCACATGCTTATATAATGGAGGGAGCAAAATAGCAATTAACTTATTGCATCAGATTTGCTGTTAAAAAAAAATTTAACATACATACTACCTATAGCCAAAATACACACACACACATGCACACACAAACTTAACAACAAACAAAAAAGGGCAGATAAATGTGTGCTGGTTATTGCAGATTATGCACGACACCTACCAGCGTGTGCATCATACTGATATGCACAATAGTTTCAAGTTTGTCCATTTAGCTGTATGTGGTGAGCAACAGTGCAGAAAGCAAGAGACATTTCAGAGAACGATATTGCATTTCAGTTGCCCAGCATTTTCTCAGGCTGAAGGCCATGCACTGACAGAGAATTATGAGGAAGGTGGGACTGATGGGTAGCAGTTCACGAGCACTGCATTTGACCCAGATTATTAAGATAAAGATACAGTAGCTATACTGACATTTTCACCGAATGCATAACCTAGATCTTCCAGGCTCCAAGAAAAACAAGACCAACACAATGGTAAGTAACTTCAGGGTTTACTAAAAGGAGGACTTTAAAAGAACTGACAAATCATAAAGCTATAAAGCAGTTTCGAAAGGTGACTGTCATCTCCATAACTTTTGGCTGTGTTGCCTCACTCACCAAGAGAAAAACCAAAGGTACCTGAAAAGTTACAGAGTAATTTGTTGGAGAGGAAGGTGTGCCTTTGCCAGAGCTTTTTGCAAGTCACTGCAGAACCAGCCGTTAGGAGGGACCTGAAGCACTCGTACCCAGCTAGACTCACACGGCATGGCTCACCTTGGGAACTAGGCCTTCGTTTGTTTTTGATTTGTGAATTCTTATTCTCTTGTATTTTGCTCAGTTTCTGCTAACATAAAATCATACTTTGTTTCATGAAAGCTACATGCTCACATCTCTCCAAAATGCCAAACACAGCCTAGGCTGCAATGCAATCATGGTTTATTCCCAGGGACCAGATCCTGAAAACAGAAGAGTTACCTGATGAAGGCAAAAGCCTGAAGAACTGAAAGCAGGCAGAGCTTAAGTGCAACTAGTCCTTTAACAGCAGTATGTATATCTAGTTTTCCAGAAGCTTCAAAACCTATTTAACTTGAATTTATTTTATGGACCTGACAGAAAAGCCTTCTCCTTCCCACCATTTCTGTGAATAAGGAGAAAAGCCTCTCAAAAATCCCTTCAATAACACAAGTATTTTAAAGCCTGCCTCACATGGGAAGAGAGGTTCACATCAGCAAAAATACTGATATTGAACTCTGTTTTAAACAAGGCAATTCTCCTGAAAACAGAGAACAAAGCCTACTAAAATGAAAGAAAAACAAAATCACGGATGGCTCCTTTTAAACCAAAAGAAGGTACTGCAAGGACTCTTTCAATAGGTGAGCTAAAACATGTCTTCCCTCCTAAAGGAAGGAAGGAAGTCTGTGACTGTGGCCAGCTACGCATACCCACGAAACCGCACAAGTTTGCCTCCCCAAGTGGGAGGCAATTGCACCTGCTAGAGGATGCAGCTCCTGGTGGCTCTGGTTAAGCTGCATGTTCTTTGTTAATTCAAGTATGTGCATTAATTCATACCATTTTGTGAAGTTCTTGGCAAGGACCACCAGTCTCCTGACCCTAACATAACACAGTGTTGACATACGAGCTCAAGCAGTTCATGTCAGGTCACAGATGCCCCCACCAAACTGTCAATCCTGCTCGTCCACTAGCGGTTACTGCCTCTGCGAAAGGGATGGCCAGCATATTTTAGGGCAAGTTAACATACAAGGCAGTGAACTGTGACGAGCGGGGGGTCAACTTTCATTCCCTTCTACCATCCTTGCTAAAGAAACGTAGCTGACAGCTGGAGTAGTCATAAATCAACTCAGCATGAAATTCCAGAGAATTTCAGCAGATGCCCTCAGAAACTAGATGGCCTTAATCGCTAGGCTTGCTAGGTTATCACAAGTAGATGGGCAAGGACAAGGTACCATGCTTGAAGTTCGTTCTTGTTATCTCTTTATATAGCAGTGCCTGCAAGAGAAAGTATCCATCAGCTTTTGCCACATTTAGTCCAGAAACGCCTACTGCAGTTTGCAAGGGTCTTGCTATCTCTTTAATCCTTGCTAGAAAACAAAGATGATGAATAAATTGCTACGTAAATATGCACAGTTCCAAACCTGTTTGCTACTGCCAGGTGACAGATTAGAAGTCCTATCTAACTATTAAGTGGCACGAAGCTAACAATACTGTAAGAATTTTGTTTCATTTCCATTAGTTTTAAAATAAAAGGTTTTCAGGAGTTCAGACTGAGCTGCAGCACAATATTAGAATAATATCTAACCACAGAAAATTACAAAGCATTGTTTCCTTGAAATACTTTTCAGCACAGTAAGTTCTGCCTGAGAAACAAACCGTCATTTCCCCAAATTGATACATTTTCATTTTTTCCTCTTTTATACAGCAGACTTATGGTTTCCCCAAAGTAATTTCTCCAAGATTTCCTGACTTCATTTAACAGACAAAACAAGGTAAAATCATTTTTAAAAATCCATTGTACTGTGAGACATGAGCATTCACAACTGTCACTGACTTACAGAAGCTGTTGCTGTGCGATACCAGATTCTGAGCTGACGAATAATGTTTGCAATAGCCTTAGCTTTAATATTTTAGGGTGAGGGATCACCTGCGCTGGCAGTGGCTACATTTTGTATGACTAAGAAGTAGGCATAGCGTCTTTGACATACATTCCTTTTTATAGGTTATAACACAAAGGGTTTTATTATCACTGGAATGAATGAAGTTTGATTTCTGAACAGATTTGACCTCTTGTGGTTGGTTGGCTTTTTAACAGAATTGTGTAAAAGTAAAGAGTTTCCCCTAAGTAAACAACAGACATCTGACCCAGAAAAATAGATAAGAGGCAGAAAGAGATTAGCATTGTTCTTCTCCAGGATAAGCTTCACTGAGTTTGTAACTTATTGGATACCAAGGAATGAATGCTTCAGGGCACGGCTCGGAGGGCCAACCCAGATAGTCTGCGGCCACTGAGTAGGGCAATCGCATCCCCAGCACGAGACCTCAGCTGTGCAGCCTGGCTCCTCCTGTCAGGCAGCCCTGACACCCACCCACCCTCAAGAATAAACTGATTCAACTCATTGTATATGGCAAAAAATTGATTTTCTTTGGTTTGGTGAGTTTTCTGCCAGGTAAGACAGATGAGCTGGCTCACTATGCAGACAGGTGAGCCCCAGAAGTGATACAAGGAAAGAAAGGGGCAAGATCTCCTCTTTCCAGCAACATGAACTGTCATACCTGCTCCAGCCACTTTGTCCAGCTTCAGAGGTCAGTCTCTCTCTGGCATGGACTTCAGCTTTTCTTGCTATTTGGCAAGGAAAGTCCTTGACAGGACTTTTCACGGCCTCTCTCATCTAGCCTGCCACCTATTTCCATGAAGCTTGTAGGAGCTTAAGGTTTTTAGACTTTTTAATGAAGGCTGACCAAGGAGAAAGTGGTGGGGAGGCTATGGAGGCTCTAATGGAAAGATTGTCCCAGCACTCTTTCCGTATCAACCTTGCCTCCCCACCCCCACCCCACAAGGGCTAATAAAATATATATGTGAATACCTGAGGCAAATTTACAATATAATTGTTAACGTTGATGTCCAAATCAGGAAAACTTCAGTGTTTCAGCTGATTCTCAGGCTCTCCCTCCCTCTCCCTCCGGGAAAGTAAATAGGCAAGCCTGAGAACAGCGGTTTTTCAGACATCTTCCAGCAACGTTCCTCTGTCAGATGGGTGATTCATAGGGCCAAAAACTCCTGGCAAATCCAAGGCAAGTTTTCTAATGGTGAATAATCTGACTCAACACAAGCAGCTCTAAGGATCTTGTTCTCCCAGTGACCAGCTGCGGGGCTGACCCTGGAAAAGCTCAGATCTGGTGAACAGCTGCAGGGGACGGCACGATCCAGCTCACAAATTATTTTTCTTTTTAGCCTAAGCTAGATCCAAACTAAATAATTTGTAAGTGAACTGTAAACCACTGTCTAGCCACCTTTGCAGGCATATATTTTCACCATGTTGTTCCGGTGTCTTCTGCTCTGACTCTACAGGGTCATTTCAACTTATGCAGGGCCAAACGAGCAACACATTTCCCCCTTTCCTCCTCTCTTCATGGCTTCGTGGGAGCTACTATGGGAGTATTGTCTCAAACATTAAACCACGGGTAAGAGCTCTAAGTTTCATTTCCAGTTGGCAGTCACACCGTGTGATTTTGGGTAACTCTGTCCTTACGCTCAAATTCCTCTCCCGCATTATAAGGATCGCATCCACCAGCCTCACTGAGAGACCATAAGGCTAAATTTAGTAAATGGCTTTGAAAATGCCCCCAAAACCTCAAACAAAGGGTTATTATGAACATAAAAGGGCCTAAGGAATCATCTTGAGTGCTATTCTAAAGCACTGATCCCTCAAACCTCTTGCTTTTGTGAATCTGACTCAAAAGTAGGGTTTTTTTTTAATTATTTTTCAAATTATTATAAAAATAGAAGCCTCCTGTAGGGCACATTTCTACTTTATCCACTGTTCCTCTAATCTTAAAAAGGTATGAGGTTTTAAAAGAATTTTTTTAAAAAAAGCACATATTAACACATTAAAACTTAATAGTTCTTTGCAAGACTTTGCATTTTATAATCAAAACCTCCTTAGAATTTTCATTAAAAAATGAAATCACTGATCCAACAACCATAACAGCTGCAAATTGGGTCTGAAAATAATACTTATGCATAAAAACCTACTTATTAATATTTTGATGAGGCTGAGGTATGTATTTGAATCAAGAAAAGTTTTTTTTTTTTTTTTTTTTTTTAAGAGAGCTATTGACTTTCATGGAGGATTTCTCAAGGGGTTTAGAAAGTTATCCCAGATGTAGATATTAATGGTAAAGGTGAGTTATCAAAGAGCAGAGAACTTACTCATGTTTCTTTTTGACATCGAGGAAGAAAAGAGTCCAGAAGACATAATCACACTCTCCAACAAAAAAAGAAAACTACACTTTTTTGTACGCCTGAAATTGAGACCTTGACCACAGTAAAACCATTAATAGGATGCCTGGAGACACCAAAGCAACAACATTTTTCTCATCATCAGGACTAGCCTTTTTAAACACTAATTATGAAAATAAAGCTTGGCTGCTCAGTAGGGTTTCTTCTCTCAGAAGCACTCCAGCCCAGCATGGCCTCCTTCACTAGATAGCCACACCAATGCCTTTCCGTGCAGGTCACAGACCAGTAAAACACCCTGCCTCAGGGAATCAATAGCAATTCATTTGCCTTTTTTCCCTTAAAGGCCTGGGTCCTTTCTGTGCTTTATCCTTCCCACCTGAATCTTGCGTATTTTGCATCAGGAGCACTGGCTGGAGAAAACGGCAAATGGGAGGTTGCAGCCCAGAGGGAGCTCCGCAAGGAGGAGGTCACTGTGTCCCCGGTCTTGGGCTGGAAGGCTGCTTGGTGCCTCTCCCCGGTGCTGAGGAAGGCCTAATCCCTGGCCTTCTCCGCAGGAGGTGCGGTGCAGTGGAGGCACTGAGCTGTGGAGTACAGGGGCTGTGGGAGGAGGCAAGCAGAGCGTGTGGCATCAGGGAGGATGCAAACAGGGTCTTTTGCAGAGACCTTGCAAAAGTAAGGGCCTGAGCCACACGATGCAAGGGTGGACGGACAGCGATAGACTATGCTTGAACATGTGGTGGATGGAGACTGCCAAGTGGCTGGCAGCTTGGCACTTCTGAGGCCAGGGAAAGGCCTCTGTCCTCAGATCTGAACTTACAGAATGAACACGGTACCACCATAGCCAAGGATGGGGGGACAAACTCCATTAAGGGGGGCTTCAGAGCCTGCGAAGCCTGAGCTGAGCATTAGCACCAAGAGGAGGGGCCAGGCAGCAGTGGCTGGAGATTCCCTTCTGCAGGGTCTGCTGACCAAACATGCTGTTGTGGGAGATTTTTTGCTGGGGAAGCCGCAGACTTCAGAGAATACAAAGAGGCAGCCGAGGCTCATCCAGCTCTCCAACTATCACCCCTTGTTGCTAATCTATATGGGCACCAATGACACTGCCCTGGGAGACCTAGAGCACATTAGGAATGACTAAAGAGCTGTAGGGGCAGAGGTGGGAGTTCAGGTGATGTTCTCCTCGATCCTAAGAGTAAAAGGGAAAAAGCTCAGGTAGAAAAGGATACTTCCTGCAATAAGATTCAGCTGCACGGCTTGTGTCCTAGGCAGCACCTTGGCTTTTATGACCATGAGACTCTCGTAAGGAATGAGGGCTACTAGTGAAACTGATTTGACCAAGTGGGGTGATGTGTGCACCTCTTCTATGGGATGTACAGTGTGTGGGGTGAGAGCTTGTAGGCCAGTAAGGGTGATATTATAGTGGGAGTTTGTTACAGACCACCTGATCAGGGTGAAGAAATGGATGAGGTCTTCTGAAACCAACTCAAGTAAGTCTCCAGACCATAGACCCTAGCTCTGAAAGGAGATTTTAACCTCCCCCAAGAAGGAAGGAAATGCAGTAGGATGCATTTAAAGGAGATTTAAAGGAGGGTGTCAGGGACAGCTTCTTAACACAGATGTTAGATGGGCCATGAGGGATGATGCTCTCTTGGCAGCAGTGGTTGCAAGGGATGTTAGAGTAAGTCTTAGTAAAATGAATTAGTATCCAGTAATATATATAAACTAATGGTTAAAACCATAACATTATAGTTCATATATGTATTACATGCCTCTCACCTTCAAATATGTTCCATGTCTGCTGTAGAAATGTGGTTTAAATCAAGTGTACAGGCGTATACAGAGAGCAAAAGACTCCTAAATAGAATGGAAAAAAACCACTTTCCTTTTAAAATATCTGCCATCTTATCTTCCAGCCCTATCTTCCAAGGCCAACAAAGCATACCATGTCCTTCAATCATAAAGCAAAAATAAAATGCCTGTTCAATCTTCAGTCATATAACTTCAGCTTGGAACACAATTAGCAAAACCATACCCTCCTCAAGCCCTCAAAAACAGTTATTAGTGCAAACATTGCTTGAAAATGAGAGAGAGTCACAACAGCAAACAAACTACATCTTCTGTAACACACTGAGCCCTTATTGCTAGAAAACACAGCTGTCAAGCATTACCTGAAGTAATTTTGCTGTGGAGCTCAAGTAGTTTAAATTAGCCAACCCTCAAACAGACTTTCACACCCTCTAATCATGACACTGAGTATCAGAGGGTTCTCAGGGTTGGTAATCTACATAATTTCCCACTCACAGTTAAGAAATTCAGACCTTATTTGAAGTAGCTTGTATTGTTATTGGCATTTCCATAAAAGAACACCTTCTTGCCAACAGGCATAAGAAATCCCTAGCTAATGTTTTCATAGGGTAAGCCAAATAACACAGTCTCATTGGACAGCAAATGCCTCTGTTCTGAGGTATCTTCACAAACCGGACTGGCTTGACTCTGGAGAACAAGGCATGAAACAGATCCAAAGTACGTGCTGCCTCAGCAGTTTAAGGGAGGGTAACTAAGGCAGACCCTGCAAAGGAAGCCTTGTGAAACAGCTGGTCAGGTAAGGCACGGTGAGCAGCTGTGCTGCACCGCTTGAAACCATCTATCGCCCTATCTGCAGGCCCTGTTACCTCCTTGCTTCTACAGCGTACCTAAGAAAAGAAAGCTTGTTAGGTGGTTTAATTTCACTATACAAGTTTGTATGAGAAAATTTTAGGGTGTCACAAGTCAGAGGAAATTGCAAGATCCTGTTTTAGACAGACAAGGCCAATTCACATTCTGTTTTCTCAACCCACATTAAACTGGCTAACAGAATAATTTCAAATAGCGAAATGCTATTGAGATTATTAAGACACATAGACAACACAAGTACCATTATCTAAAACTCAAGTCCAAATGCAAAAACAAGGCATTAGATGACAGTAGTTCTCCTTTCAAATAGGTTTTTGTAGAGGCCAAACCTATGCTGATGTAACTTCAAAGGGCTATACTTTACTTTGACAGAGAATGAAAGTCCAGAGAGATGACCAAAATTCAGCTTTCTGAATTACTTCTGCAAAACGAAGGCATTTATCAGCCTGACCACAATGAAGGAGATGGAGCAGATTAGAGAATGCAAGTGTTTAGTCAGAAGAACCTACCAAAATGGAACTAATTATGAATTTACCTGGGAGAAAAAGAAAAGACATAAGTAGCTCATTTTCCCATTAAGCTAACTAAGAATACATTTCAATGTGGTTCTGTTCTTCGCCCTGTAAGAGAGACTGTCCATCAAAGAAGTCAATCCTTCTAGGTCAGCAACAATACAAATCAAGAAAAAAACAACTCTGTAGTTTCACTTGCTCAATAATTTTTTTTTGACTCTGAACGCAGGCTCCAAGGAGAACAAGGAGGTCAAATAAGTTTTATCTAAAATAGATAGACACCTTGAAAGCAAGGGAGGCAAATTGTAGCTAGGCCCCACAGGGAAACTCAGCTCCTTCCCTACAAAGGCAGCAATGCGCTTTCGTGTAAAGGAAGCAGATTTTATCAACCTGCTTTGGAGGACAGCAAAGTTGTCTCTTATATCACGGCACTGCAAGGATCAGCAGCAGTGCTTTAGGGTGTTACTCCATGTGACAGATCCTTTGCAGACAGTTGACCAAAGAAGTTTCCAATCGTTCCCTTGCTCCAGCAATTAGTTCTTACGCCCCATTACACCCTCAGCTAGAGGTTACCAATCTTTCAAGTCTAGAGTTTTTTTGAAGCACTTCACAGACACAGATTAGAGCACGGGCAACTCTAGAGACAGCTGAACAAACGCAAACAAGGCCGAGGTTTCCCAAAGTCCCAGCAGCACTGCCCGCTTGCAGCATTGCCAATGCACCTCAGCCCACCCCCAGCTACGCTACCACAATATCCTTATCAAACCATGCTGTGAGATAACATGCCAGCTTACAGAAAGGCTGCCACAAAAAGAAAAAAAAAATTAAACAGGATCAATCCTGTGATCCTGTGAACTGTAAAAAAACTACTACAAGGGTACAGAGGAAAGGGTGTTTATCTGTCTGTGTTTTCCTCTCACACATATATGCATACATACACATGCCAAAAATGTTGTCCCACAAAAGCACAGCCTGAAGGGGTGGTAATCAGGGAGGACAGAGGAGAAACCAACAGAAGCTGGAAACTCTTCATCTGGTTTTGCTGATGAAGGATACAGAAGGATCTAAATCCTCTGTCTGCAGTACCGCTACAAAAGTGGCTTTCCAGCTGACAGTGCTTTATGAAGCAATCTCTTCCTCCAAGTCCATATTCACATATGCCAGTATTATGCTGGAAGAGCAGCCATAATCTCATTGGATTATGAGAAGACCAACAGAGGCTTTTTTATTAAATTACCAATACCCTCACTAAATTCTCTTTTGATTTTTGCATTTGTTGCATCTTAAAGTCCTCCAGGAAGTGTCAGTTAGACTTTGTGTCAATTAACTTCCTCATAGTACCAAGTTTTGTTCTCAGGCTCCACCACACGCTTTCTCTCCTCTACCTACTGAGGTCTAAACTGCAGTGAGCTCAGTGAAGATCTTCTCTAAAATAGTCTGCTCTCTTAATAGTCAGCAAACAACTTCTGGCAAACAGCTACTATGACAAATCTTCTTGGATCCCACAACCATGTAACAAAGCTGAGCGCACACAGGACAACATAGCTATAGGTTCCTTGCCTGACTGCATTCTTACACAGCTGCTTCGAGCACGATCTAGGAGAGTGCAGTTGCCACGGCACAAGTCACGGGAATTAGTCACAACTTGTGGCTCTGGCCAGACATCATCTTCCAGATCCAGATACGCCAGTGGAAGGAGCGAGGGCTCTCAACTCAGCGCTTGAGGAGAAGGTTACCACTCTTCAAAGTTGCCAACAGAGCCATTTAGATGATCCTCCCAAGCCCATTCCTGTCAAAACCAGCCAGAGGTGTAAAGACCTACAGTTTAAACTGTTTAATACTGCTAATTCTGACCATGGGAACAGCTGACAAGAGTTGCAGTCAGAGGAGGAGCTGTGGTTTGCCCAGCAGCTCTTGTTGTCAACACCTGTGGCTCAGAAGAACAAGAGCACAGTAACAATGAAAGTAGACTTTCTCCTCCATGCCCAAGGAGGAGTCTTTCTGACTACAAGCCAAGGAGTGCTGGCAGTATACTTTGTGTTGTGTCTTCAAGCAGTAATAGATGGGAATGACTGCAAAAGCTGTGAACTGAAGCACAGGAAAGCTATGAATTGCCCTCACTTGCCAATAAGGTAACCGAGGGATAGCATCTTCACTTAGACTACAAACAGCCTGGTGGTTGTGGAAACTATCCTTTCTAATGCAAGGGTTGGTCAATACAGGAAAAAAAGTTATTGAGAAAAGGGTAGATTCTGATTAGTCCTGTACAAATTTTGTCCTATACAACGCCCCTCTCTGCAAATTCCACCAAACCACCCCAAAAGCTGCCTTCAGGTCAATTCTGTTCTCTCTCCAAATCCTCCTATTTCTTAGAGCAATTCATCTAACCACCTACTGGGGAAAAACTGATGGTGCCACAAAGCGTATGAGTAACAAAATGGTGAGGTAGTAGTTAAAAATAAAACAAGCATACATAATGGGAGAAAAAGTGTTCATCACTGTGAGGCTGGAGAAGGTCATAAGGAACAGTGGCACATAACCAAAGACATGATAAATGGATTTGGCATCTGCATTACTTCTTCTCAGTAAAATCCCATGAAGACTTTTCTGGCTTTTCTTACCGTGTATGCACAAATCCAAAACACACACGCTGCATTGATTCAATCCATCATAGTACTTTTAAGGGTCTGCTCTTGCCTGTGTCTGAGCTCTTGCAAAGGTACACATCTTCTACCTTCCTCCCAAGCAAAAATTCTTCATGTAAAATAACTGTTAACCCAGGAATGCTCTCCAGCAAATTTTCCTGGTGATCAGACAAGCAGCAAATAACGTGAAGTAGCCAAACTGAAAAGAAAAAAAAAGTTTAGGGAGCTAGCATTGCAGATGTTCAGGCTGGCCTCTCTCTTCACACTTGAAATAGTTAATCAACATAGCATTCTGAATAAGTGCAGGGCCTCTCCAATTCCCAATTGAATGACTTGATATTTTAAATGAAAGTCTATAACTATAGCTGTATAAAGAGTTTGAAAAAATAATCTTATCCCAGGCAAACAGAAAACCTAAATCATCATCTTTGGCAAATGAAAGGTTCTCCTAAAAACAACTGTGGCATTTCTGGTTTTGCAAAAAAACACTGTTTTCAAAAAGCATGAAGGCTAAAGTATCTCAGCGTCCTCTTCCTGAGCTTGAAGACAGACAGCAAGAGTCTCTTGTTGCTCCTTACAACCAACAACAGCAAAATAAAGTTACTAAATACTGGCAATTTAACTGCTCCATGATGAGTTTAACAAGGGCACTAACAAAAAAAGCCAAGATTCACGCCAATAACAGGCTGTTGCTCTTTGGAAGAGCCATAAGGAACTGCTAAGTGATGTTAGAGGAGGAAGCTGGCTAGCTAGAAAGGCTGAAAAAGGCTGAGGAGGAGGCAGAGTAGCAGAGACTTTCTCAAGTCTCAGGGAAAGTAGACGGATGGTAAACTTAAAACTCTTAAAGCTGTTAGGAGAATATAGCGACAGGAGAAATGATAGCTTTCCCCTTCTAGTACCTGGAATAGTACAGTGAATAATAAAATGTCTAGGTATCTACTAGCAAGAAAAAATGCACAGCAAACTGGAAGAATTTAGTCCCCGAAACATGGCCCAAGAGTGATGACAGAACAGAACCCCCTATTTTGCATCAGGGTCCCAGTCACTGGCTTTGCTCCTTATTTTCCATTTGCTCTTTCTTCTCTCAAAAGTATTGTCAAACTCTTAAGTCATCAAAACCTGGGAACTTCCAAATGCAACTTAGAAGCTTGACAACAAATAGGGAAAAAGGTCTCCAGAGCACAACAGCTAAGCAAAATTATATTTTGGGAAAAATTAAAAAAAATCAAGTAGCTCCAGAAAGAAGAACAAAAAATGAAATCTCTTAGCTTGGCAGTTGAAGCTGGATGCTTTGACTAGTTCAACAGTGAGGATCACTTTTCTGAAAGAATTGTCCTATGGGTCAGACAAAGAGAAACTGCAGGAGTCATTTTTAATAAGAAATATTTGGTAGCAAAATATAAAAAAGGGAAAAACAAACACCTAATTTTCTTATTTTCGGAGATGAACAGCTGGTGTATTTTAGAGAAGATGAAGACCCAGGCTCTATCTTTACTATCTGGGAGTTGAATCTCTTTCTTATAGGCTTTTTCCAGATTGGTGGATGCCTTAATCAGCAGCACTTTGCAGCACAATAGGAAGTTGCTGTTAAGTATGGATGTAGACTAATGAATATTCTGAAATTCCTCCCCGCAGTAATGTCAAATACGCGTATCTATGTTTTCGTGAGTAATATGGAGAAAGACTATAAATTATGAGGCATCTGTTTAATAGAAGAAAGAAAGAAACACTGCAAAGTTTCCTCTTCACGTTAAGGCTTTTTTTTTTCCCCTCAAAAATTATTGGACACTGCAAAATGAAGAAAACTGCTAATAAGGTGAACGGTCACACCTTTTGGAGGACAGTATAAAATGGACATTTTAAAACAGAAGACTTGGTAGACACCGACTGCATTTTCCACATCAGTCACAACTTTTCCTTTTGTAATTTATGCTGTAGTTTGAAAATGGCAGAAGTCAAAGGGTTACGCAAGCTTCTGCTATGAAACTGAAATTGGAAGGGGTTTACATATTTCTCTCTAAATTAAGATGAATTCAAATGATCAAATATATTCTAATTAATGGAAATTTTTAAAAGCCTTCTTTTCAATGAGATTGTTGTACAGAGGCTTCCTTCTGTGATCAGCTTTATATTCTTGATTGAATAACTCAGCTTGTTTTTTCTAATGATCAAAACCATACTCACAAAGGTCCCCCATGTTCAGGCACTAATCTTCAAGACACCAGTCTTCACTACCACGATCAAAGTTGTTAGCATGAATGAGTTCTATGCACCACATGACTGCTGGGCTTTCTGAAGATGGCTAAACCAAGCTTATTCATTGAGCGCGTTCCACTCGGAGGCATACATGCCTCTGTTTACAGGTATGGCACTATATTCTGTGCTGCTTTCCTAAAATGTCCATTCAAAGGAACTGCTGCTCCAGCGATGCCTTTCTTGGATCTCATGTCTGCCCAGTTCCTTCCCTCCACCCTCACTCATGGAGTAGGCCCTGGTCTTGCATCTTTATGCACGGAGACCCGAGCAGAGGTCCCTGCCTACCTGGCATGCCGCGTTCTTTATACGTTCTTTCTTTCTGCAGAGGGCTGTCGCAGTCTGGTTCAACAAATCCGTGCTTTGTGGCTCCTGCTGGAAAGCGTAGGGTCCAAATGAAGGGTGTAATGCAACTAGCAGTGTTAGCAGCTGCTTCCTTTCACGTGGTTGCCAACAGACTCGAGCAAGAAAGCCAAGAACGTCTGTGCATATAGGCACATATGTTACTGCTCTCTCCTTGCTGTCGCCTTCCCTGGCCAGCTGGGTCAGAAGTCAATGGCATGCGTGCCAGCAAGCTTTACATGGCGTACACCACAATCAGGAGCTTGGAGTCAGGGGATCTGTAAGAGGCAGCAGTTCCCGGCTCCTACCAAGTTTTGAAGTGCTTTGCCTAGAGACAAGGCACAGCGGTGTTCAACAGCATCTTGTCTCTTCAAGAGATGGCATCTCTCAACTCTTTGGGTCTTTGGGCCCGTTCAGCCTCTCATTTGAGAATGCAAAATATAATCTGGCATAGCCCTCTTGAGAGACCGCCAACAAACAGTTGCTAATTTATGAATTACTAATTCATAAACATAAAGCTTTGGGGAGGTCTCCTTGTTAGAAATGCAGCACACAGACTTTCTCTTTCCGAAAACAAAGCCGTATGAAATGAGAGCGTTATGTGATATACAGTTTTCTTCCTCCAGTCTCAAGCACTATAGTGTATGGTTTTTAATTTTTTTTCCTGAATGAAGATTCAGCTGCATCACCCAGCTTCCAGCCCTGTCAGCCTTAGCACTTCTGCAGCACTTAGTGAACTTTAATCTTCCCCCAACCTATTAACCTTCGTTAAATGAACATCAAAGCCTCCCCTGAAGTGTTTGGGGAGGGAAAGTTAACATTTACTGTATATTAAATGTGAACTGGATACACCTCAGTTCACCTTTGCTCCTATGTAAGTCAGAAGGTTGAATCACACTGAAACAGGACTGACCTACTCAGGTTTTGCTCAAGTTATTGAGGTTGCTTAGTTATACCTTTCTAGCTAGATGTCAGAGGCTGGCATAGAAAGCTGTAGAGAAGCCTCAATATTTCTGAATATCTAATTAGGCATCTACCTGTAATCTCACCCCTCGGCCTTAACATACAAATATTTGATCTTTCCTTTCCAGATGTATGTTCTGCAAAGAAGATGCTATTGGGAGAGCTCTGTCCTATCTTGACGTTCTAAAATAACTACAATAAATATGGCAAGATCCCGAGAAACTCCAGCATTGGGAGAGAGAGAAGAGGGCAATACACAATAAAGATAGAGTAAAGAAGGCTTTGTTCCGCTTCTGGCACATAGAAAAGTACCTAGGATTAGGTATGCAATAAAACTAGGTCCAGGGCAAACTGGGCATTTTCCAAAGATTAAACTACATTCAGAATTAACTGCATGTCTTTGTGAATGAATGCTGCACCTTCTGCAGCCAGTCCCAATGTCAACAGCAAACTAAATCATTAAGGATGGAAGGAAAGATGAGAGAAAGAAGGAAGCAAGATTTTCTCCACATCTGCCAGACTTGTACCTATAACCATGTAAGATTGAAAACTTCACTTCTAAGGAATGAGTTTGCTTACAAATCTATTTTTAAGGCAGAGTAGAGCAAATGCTAGCCACTAGCAGCTTCTGCCTTGGCAAATCTAGGGAACATAACGCCAAGGGAGGGGAAAAAGAAAAAAAGAAAAAAAAAATTGATTCCTGACATGGCAGCTTAAGAGAGCAGATCAAGATGCCGTACCACACATTTATATTTTTCATGCTAAAGGCAAACAAATCACATTGCACACCGACTCCTTAAACACTTAGGACAAATTATAAGCACAGCTAGATCACTGCTGGCACAACCCCCCAGCTTTTAATAGCCCGTTTATCTAAAACCTGCACACTAGATTTGAGCCTTCTGCACAGTTAGCTCTAGTATGCCAAGTTTCAACCCAAAGTGACTCTTACTACCAGACTATAAACCCCAGAAAATAGGGCTAAGGGTTCATTATGAACATGGTGCCAGACTCCTAATTATAGTGGTGCTATCAAGCATGATAAAGGCTGGTTGGTTTTATTTTAGTCTCGTCCAAAGACTTGTTGGATGCTGGATTAGCTCATCTTTTCACTCCTGTTGAATTGCCATATGTTTCTTTTTCTCTTTTATGTAGTATTTGGCAGGAGCTATTTGTTAGCACTTAGAAAAAGAAAACATGTCTGTAGAAACTTCATTTCTAGTTCTTTCCATGCAAAGTTTCTTGTTTTACTGGATAACACCTCAGATAGATACTATATTTTCATGTGTAAAGCAAAAATGGCTAAGAGAATGCTTCAATTAAAATATGAAGTAAGGATACTTACACTGTCCTTATCACAATACCATGACATAACATTTCTGTTTACTTCAAACAAACAGGTATCTCAGTAAAAACCTATTTCTCCCTCCCTCCCCTTCCACACCAGTTCTGTCAGATTTCATATCCATTTCAAATATCTGTAAGTAGTTCAGAGTAGAATGTAATATTTTACTAACAGATTTGATTTATTCATTAGTTTCATCTACCAACAATGTTGCAAAGATCTAAGTTGCACAAAAACAAA
Organism: Struthio camelus; assembly: GCF_040807025.1. Lineage (NCBI taxonomy): Eukaryota > Metazoa > Chordata > Aves > Struthioniformes > Struthionidae > Struthio > Struthio camelus. The sequence goes on from NC_090942.1 coordinate 23,208,619, forward strand.
TCACAGGAATAAACATTACATTGATGTAAGTGCTTACAAAAAAACCTCCTCCTTGGCAGCTATAAAACCACTGAATTTCACAGCCTTATCTAAAAGCCTGCACCATAGCAGAACGGACTTAATCTCTTTCTCTAATCCCAGAAATCAAACAGCTGGGATGAACTAAGCAGCACCTGTATGCAGGCAAAACTAGAAACCAGTCTGCAAGATATTCGCTATACAGAAAAGAAAGCCCCAGACACTTATTACTTGATCTCATAGGTATTCACTGCTTGGAGAAGAGCTGAAGCAATGCAACAGCCTTGCACAGGCAGGCTGGAAAAGAGGCAAGTTATTTCAGCTGTTCTACAAAATTCGCCCAGGAGAGAAGGCAGCCTTAGTTACACAGCAGAACTAGGCAAGGAACAAGAGTTTTTGTGGCCTCATGCAGTTGAATCAGCTCAGGACATCTCCCCACTGCCCTTCCTCACCTGCCTCAGCTTCTTCCTCAATGAGAGCACTTCTGCAACAGCAAGTAAGCTATTTTTCCACAGACAGCTACTGCAAAAGCCACACTCTCCCAACATGGACTCATCTTCAGATGGAAAGAAATACAGTTTTTTCAGAGAAGAAAAAAAGAAGGGTCCTTGAAAGGCCCCAAAACTGGATGAAGAGGCAAGATAATGAGAACTAATAGACCATTTCTGAAAAAATAAAAAGATCACCTCTCACAGCTGCTATTCAGCACTGCCAAGTGGTTTTATTGACGGGTCATTAAAGGAATCCCATCCACCTTCAGCCTGAAATGGTTTTATAAAATAGATAACGGGGGAAAAAAGTAGGAAAAATCTTGCCTTTTTTCTAACTATATGTGTTTGGCAACTTTTGAAGTATATTCTCTGCTATTTTTCTCCAAAATTTCTTCTGTCTGTATGGGCCTTTCATACGACCAGAGGAAGTAGAAGAAACATTCCCCATTAAAAAAGCGTGACTGTAAAAATAGAAAATTGCCTTGCTTTTGCAGTGTCTTAACCTGATATTATTAGGCACTGAGAAGTGAAGAATGGTATGAGTTTTAATTAAATTTCCCCATTTCCTGGATTTCAAATGTTGTTTTTAAATCTAAGTGCAGTTCTCCTGCACCCATGCCTCACCTCCACTTGTAGGCTAATGTGCGTAGACTGAGCCCCGTCTTAATCCTCTTTGCCTGGAAATACGTAATACAATTGATTTCACGATTCTCTGACACCGACCCTTCAGTTTCCTTGGAGAGTTAAAAGGGCTTAGCTCTTTCTCCTTTTCCGTCCTCCCTCCAATCGCAGCAATGGCTAGTGGAAGATAGTCCAGGTCTGCCCACTGCAGCGATGAGTCAAAATCTTACCAGCACCCACAGTACCGGGTAGATGGACCCGGTTTCAATAGTGTCTTTATATAAACGTGCACGATAAGTAAAGAGACACATGTAACCTAGAGAAAACCTACAGAACTTAGTCTCACAATGGGAAGAAATTCAATTTTCATTGCCTGTGTTGTTCTGTTATAATAATCTGATTTCCATCACTCTAGCCAGGAAAAACAGAAGCCATTTACAAGCACTATTAACAACTTTAATTTTTGGCTTATATTTTGTAGTTTAGCCTAGATGACAGTTACAAGAATTGTATTACACTGAAGACTGCCTAGCTGGTGCTCACTGAAATTTTTTGAAGGACTTGCACTTTAGCCTATTTTGGCCAATATTCATAGAAAGAGCACGAGCATCTCTGACAACAGCTACCCCCTTCTTGACAAACCCTGCCTCTGAGCTGTGAAAAGAAAATGGTCACCTAAATCCAGCAGGAGTAACAAGATATTTTCCCAGTCCTTGTTCTGAGAAACAGCTGAACTGCTCTGGCTAAGGGCTGGTGTTTCTTTTCAAACAACAAACAACAATAAAGGAACGTTCGGCAAGAGGCAGACAGCGAGTTAAAGAAATCTCAGTGCAAGCTGTTAAAATCTGGCAAACCTAAAAGTGGCTGAAAATAGAGTCTCATAATGGGAAGTGTCAAGCAGCCTTGGTAATAGGCTGCACTACCAGTCTGCCCTATAATTCTAAATTATGTTTTATTACAGTGTTAAATATGCCTGAGCTCCGTTTACCAGTTCCACCATTGCCAGCCCAAGAGCAGCTGCTGGCCTATGGCAAATTAACAAGTTGTAGTTTTCCTAGTGTAGACAAGAGCTTAGCTGTTTCTGGCTTTCAGCAGTCAGAGCAGGTTCATCTCAGTGGTTTTTACAGAGCTGAGAGTGTTAGCACATAGCCATTAACACATTTCTCAGGTGGCTCCCTGTAGTAATGAGGTGGCTTGAACATACTACAAGTTAGTTAAAGTTAGATTTTCCCAGAAGCTGGGGGGATGCAGTTAGCATTTTTAAGTAAGTACCACAAAATGTACACATTCCAGGTTGTTTGTTACTGTACCACAGACTCGAAAAGAAAAGTAATCTGAAGTTGACACTCAGGAAGCCCAGGGCCTTTACTTTTCCTTCAGGAGAACCAATGCACATTACTGAGCCAAACCTTAAAGATTATCAGAGATGAGCCATATGATTTCACAGCCTAAAAGGCTGTTTGGTATTTTGCAAGAACAGAGGAGTTCCACCTAGTCGCCAAAAAGCTCTTCAGATAAATCATTAAAAGAGGCAAAGCGGTTGGCAAAAGGATGCCTAATTTACATGATATCAAATAACCTTTCACCACCTAGTACCAGTCGTTTTGTAAGAAAGTCAGTCAGTTCTAGGATAGTGGAAAACATTTAAAAGCTATTAAAGCTATAGTTCACACCATTCCCAAAGAAAAGGGTAGGGAAGGGGACACCTTGCGCAGGCTGCACCCTGGGAAGCCAGATCTTGGCCACCACTACTCTGGAAGCAAACAACAACCTTGGCTCTGCCAGGGTCCAGCTGCCCAGACCCAGTGGTACACAGGATAAAGCTTCACGTGAAGAAGGATCAGGAAAGCATAAAATAAAAGGAGCTGTCTGTCAGCGGTGGCAGTTAGGCACCCAGTGGTGCCTCTCTTGGCAAAGCCACAGCAGGGAGCTGAGGCAGCTGCTGGCACAGCATCACATTGACACAAACATGGGCAGTAAAAGAAATACAAGAAATTGATTTACTGGCTAGATGCAGAAGGGGAATAAGAAGCCTGGGGCAAATCCCAGGGTATTTGGATGGCAAGCTCTTGCGAGCGGGAACTGTCTCTATTTCGCCTGTGACCAGGTCTCCTGAGCACTCGCGCAATACACAGCAGTAGTTAAGCAACAATCTCCAAGGGCTCCGTAAGAAATGGGAGCTGACACTCTGCTTTGCTTTCTCTTAGCTGTGATTAGGCAATAGGAAAACACTGCTCTAAAGAGGCATATTGGAGAGTTTCGTCTCTCCGTAAGACCGCCAGAATTTCGCTGCCATGCCCCCTTCTCCCTTTGAACCTCCAGGTACCTTCCTCAGCCATCTCCACACTTTAGTCTGCCCTCCACAAATCGAACTCTTCAGGAACAAGGCAGTGCCGGGGTTAAGATTTGGGACGGGTGCACAGTAGATTCAACTTCCACTATTAGCTCTGACACACTCGGTCTCTCTAGGAACCAGGGCTAGGCCATATCATTCAACCTCCTGTTTCCACATCTCTAAAGTGGGAATAACACTTCAGTCTGTCACAGAATTACAAGGATAATTTTTTTAATGCTCAAAGTGCTCATATATAATAATAAAGTATCTAGAGAAAGAGTCTTCAAGCATTGTATAAAAGCAATTTTGAACTGCATTAACTACAGGATAATGCACTACAGTAAACCGTGTTGCTCCGCCTTTCACCCTGGAGATATAAGCAGGTGCATCATGAAATGACCAGGTAGCTAGGGGAAGAAATCCTTACACACGCACACACGCACTGCCTCGAAGCTGGCAAGCATGTGTTTGGGTGCTCGCATGAAGAGCCAGGGGCCAGTTTCTCACTACTGGCAGTGCTGGCTCCTTTTTGGCTTGAACATGCATCAGCTGAGATGCAAAATGGGCACTGGACTTTTTTCAGAGAGATTTAATAATCTTTTGATCTACAGAACAGAGGGCAGCAGCTTCAGAGGCTGTGTACTCAGCCTTTTCTGATGATCAAGTCCCTTTGAGGTATCTCAGAGAGGCCACGCTCAAAACACCTCAAGTCTCGGCCTCTTTGGCTAATCCGCACTTCTGAAGTCCTGCCTGTACTCAGGGAGAACGCAAACTTTTCTTCATCATCTGTTATAACCTTTCAGCTTTGCTCACCATCTGCCCCACCCCAGAAGCAAAACTCCACTTCTCTAATCATTTCTGTACTTGTTCCAAAAAGCAGGGTCCTCCTCTAGCCAGTTTTATGCACCACCTACGCTGAAGGATCAGCTGAATGTCTTTGCTGCTTCAGAGACACCTCCAGCTCTCTCGCTGGCAGAGAACAGCCTGTTGCCAGTGAACCAAGTGTGGCCTGAAAAGCATCAGGCCATCTCAGACAGGTGAGATTTTACTTCAGAGACAGCCAGAGCCAAGCTGAGAAGCTGCCGAACTTTCACAATAATCCGATAGGGACGAGTGATAAGAAAGGGAGAAAGAATTGCTTTCTAGCAGGAGGTAATGGAGACAGAGAAATGTATCTGTACAACTTAGGCTACAAAACCAGTCTCTCATTCCTGCATTAGGGAAGCACTACAAGGAAGCATAAGAAAATTAACTAACAATTGTGCCATTTGAATTTCAGTAGTAGTAGCACCTCCAAGCTAATAGCAGTGAGGCTCACCGGACTATTTCTTGTCAGGAACAGAGATTTCGCAGGCTGGATTTTTTTTTCCAGGTTCCAGGTAAAGCTCTTCCATTTGCAATGGCTGATGGTTACCATTTATTTCTTTTGCAAATCTCACTTCTACCCTTTAACATGCACTTTAGAAAATAATCTCACTAGAAAAATAACCTTATGAGGCAGGGTAGCAAAGAATTTGCAGTCTTTGTAAAAGCTCCAACAGATTTTAAGTGCTGTAACAGAGGGAGTAGTTACATATTAAGCCTTTGTGGGCAGCAAACCTGACTTAAGAAATTTCTACCTCGGTCCACCTGCGTTACAGTGTGCTGCCACCTCAGCCGCACCAATACTTGTGCCCCATGTCGCTAACTGGGCATCTGAAACAACGTGGCTTTTAAATGTAACAGTTTAAAAGTTTTCATATGTTAAAGAAAAATAAGAATCCAACTTATTTTAGTTGTCTGCGGCCATACAAGCACTCATGGCAAGAGAACCAGAAGACTCTGAACTGAGGTGCAGGGCTTAGGATGCACAGCAGAGAGGTCCCGAGAGGAAAAACTTACTATACAATTATATCTCAGGGTGGTCTGACTTCTACCTATTTTCCTACAGCACCAATACATACATGGCAGAGCAGCCATTTTAAAAATATCTTGCAGCAGTTCAATACAAAAATATTCCTGGTAACTATGTCAGCCAAAGTTAAAAATAGAAGATAACCATTAGCCACATGAATGTTCTCCAAAAAGCTGGACAACTCGTTGCAGGAAGTTTCTGAGAAGAAAAAACAATGGCTAATAATATCCAGCAGCTCCTAATGTCAAAACTGTTTGAGACAGTATTTCTTGCTTATGCAACCTTTTTTCCTATAATATGATATGTCAAATATAGAGAGATATAGCTACACATATACCTCAGTCTTTCGATACTGATAGGGATTTTTCCCTGCAAACCAGCGTTTACTTCAGAGTGGTGCTCTCCTCAGTTTAGAGGCTCCTTGCTCAAGCGGGAAGGCACAAGAGAAAACTATTGCTTTACAAATAAGTAGGAAAAATTACTAGTCTGTGCCAAAACAGTTCTCTCAGTTAAAAAGGTACAACGCATATTGAGAAAGCTCTCCTTTATATGGTAAACGTCACGGATTTCGTAAAAATATACATGCCACTATGGAGTGACTTCTATTTGAAATGTAGGATGATTTGGGGGTCAAAGTGGGAGGGACAACAATATATTCCAGTCCTCTGACTGTTTTAGGGAAGTAAGGGCCTAACTAACTAACTAACTTAACTCTGCGAAGAAACCAGAGACTGAACAAGGGCGTGAAATAAAGCGCTGCAACATACCCTGATGGAGCAGACCAGGAAACTCAGGGCAGTTTCATCGGCTGCCAACAGAAAGGAGCAGAGGCAGCAGGAGCAGCAGTTCCCTCGCCGCCCCCTCCTCCTCTTCCGTGTCGCCAGAGCGGCCCCAAACGCCCTTGTCCCTGCTCTGGCAAGGGCTCCCCTCGCTCTCCCATTCCTGCATCCCTATTCCAGCTTGTAAACAACCTAGGAAGAGCTGAGTATGGCTGGAGAACGGGCAGAGGGAGATCTTGCACTGTGTCAACGGACCGCAAGCATTTCATGCAAGAGCCACCCTTTTGATACTGTTGGAAAAACCATTACAAAGATTGGTGTATAAATATACGTACATGCACACACACACACATATATGTGGCTAGCTTGGTTTCCTCAGCTAACTTCCAACTCCATTTCTCCCTCCTCCCCGGCACACACATCCTTAAACGAAATAAACAGCCACTAGCAGCGGGAAGAATATTAAGAATCAGTCAGAATAGGAAGCAGACCAGCGGAATTGATATGCCAGGGGAACATCTCACAGAGCCAGCTGAAACGGCACCACTACTGAGCTTTCGTAAAGGCCGGCTGAAATCTGTACCAAGATAAAAGGCATCCAGCAAGACTGAAGTGATGCTGAGAGCAGGAGGGAAGCACTTCAAAGAACTCGCTTCATAAATATCCCTCAATATTGTAGGACATTACCCTCAGATTAAGGTAAAAATCAAACTACATCTGTGAGATCAGACTACAGTTGAACTGGACGTACCAACAGCAACAGCAGCAAAATATACGACCCTGACTATGCCTAGATCATTGCTAAGGGCTCATCAATCATCTTCCTGAAAAAAACAGGAAAAAATGTCCCCCAACGTCCCTGTTAGCGCAGCGGGGGCTGCTGGGCATCCTGGGCAGCGGCTCTGACTCCTGCCGCGGCTTCCCACGCAGCAGACATCTGTCAGAAAAACCTGACGCTTTTGAATATGCCAAGACACTGACTCTCTCACCCTCTCACCCTCCAGTATCAGTACTTTGCCTGAACTTTGAAACTCAGCAAGTAAGCCTTTTCTCAGCAAGCTATAAAAGACGTTAAACAGCCATTGTTAAAGTTAAAATGTTTAAAATCTGCTAGATAGAATGACTTGCTCCCATGAGTTTTAGAAGAATAGGCCAAGAAGCTGCTGGGATTGAAGACTAGTTAAATAACAAATGTTAAGAAAATAGTAAGGGATCAATAAATGAAGGGCACTAGTATTTTAGCAATATTTAGGAAGTGTCAATGAGGTAACTGTGACAACTACAGGCCATTAAATTCAATGTTGACTCCAAGCAAAAGAAACTAAAAGTTAATAGAAAATGAAGAACATACAGAAAAAAGGTACAGAATCCTTAATGAAACAGTCAATATAATTTCATGAAAAACAGATCTGTAATCCCACTCAAAAAATATCCTCTGCCTGATAAATTTGGTTAATAAGGGTGTATTATGTTACGTGTCCTTCAGCAAACCATGCCGTATATTAAACTACTGTAACTAAACTATTCCGTTTAAAAGCAGGTACTATACAAATTTAAAAAGCTTATCAAATATCTCAGCATTCTTGGCCACTGGCATTCAATCCTTAATCTATCAAAATCAGCTCCTCTAATCTTTATGGGAATCAAGACTTGAAAACAAGTCTTTCAGGAATTTGAAAGTTGTATTAAAAAATGTCAGTGGTATAAATCCACCATTCCACCCATTTTCACGTGACCCGCAAAAAAGCACAAGTCAAGTTCAAAAGTGTGATGTGGATCAGACAGTAAAATAGGCTCACATGAACAGCAGCATTATTACTGTAACCAAACAAGATCATAAAAAAGAAGGGAACCAAAATTTAGGTCACACTGCTAGAATGCACTCTGGAAGACAGCAATTTAAAAGAACATTAGGGTCACAGTGGTTTGCCCGCAAGCACAATCACTCCATAGAGCGGATAGAGAACAAATGTGATACTCTAATGCATAAAGCATCGAAGCACCATGTTTAAACTGTGAGAAGCAATTATGTCATTTAGCAATGGTCTTTCGAGGACATATCTGTTCCTGACATCAAACTGCCTGCATCTAATGTCATTAAATCGCTAAGAGCTCAGATGAAAGCAATAGGCTTTATTTAAGAACTAGACTTACAGACAGATACTATAGACAATCCATTTAATTTATCCAAGAGAAGGTAAAGAGATAATCATTGCTGTCTGCTTACAGGCGATAGGTTTTTTTTTTAACATGAAGTTTCTCAGGTCCCAGATGGACCTTCTAGTCAGAAGTAAGCATCAGGCTAGGCAATCATCAGACCTGGGGATCTCCCTTTACATCACCTCTGCCTTGCCTGAGTTGGAACAGAATTTCAAAGGTCAGTCTTTCACTTCCCAAACAAGAAACTAAAACAGCAGCTCCCCCGCTCTCTCCTACCTTTTAGAGCTGTTTCACTTCACATAAAGAAATGCCAGAAAAAGAAAAGAGAGAGAAAGGATGGACTGATATGGTAGTCTGGCGTTCAAGGTAATCAGCTAGGATCTGGGACTTTCTACCCAGTTCAGGCTGAGAAAGTATTCTTTGAATCTAGGTCCCTCCAAAACCTCACAGATGAAAGCCTTAGAATAAAAACCCACTGGCCATTCCAGAGTGAGTCGTCTTCACAGGGGAAAAAAAGCCCAAAACCAAAAACACTACCACCAAAACAATGTCTTGGGCTTACCTGCATGTGAAATACAGAAACAGTCTAAAGTGCTTTGTTAATCGAGAATTAATCTCTACAGACCATTTTCAGTTTTCTTTCTTTCTTTTTTTTTTTTCAGTCAGCCTCTCACCTTACAGTTAGGAATCAACTACTTGTCTAGGTCCTCCTCTGCCCTTCAAAGCAATGAGTGCAGGAGCTCATTCCCACTGAGACTTGACCTTCACCTTTTTCAGAACTAGACCAAGAACTCCACCCCTTGGATGGTCTTTGCTCCTTTGACTTCTTTCCTTCACACCATTTACTCCTATTCAGGATCAACGAGGAGAAAAGCAAACGCTACTTTAACTCAGGAATAACTGAGAAGCATTCAGAAATCATTAGATAAACATAGTAGAGACTAGTAATATAACTGCAACGAACTTTACTGATGTCACGCCTTTGGCTTTTGAGCTTGATCGCTACTGGAATACGGCACAGAATTTTTAATTATAATGCTACTATGAAGTGGTAATGAGCATTAGCTGATGACTCAGAATAATAATTACTAGGTGGTGCTATCATGAAGGTACAGTTTTAGAAGCCATGCAGGTGTTGCTTTCCTGAGTGATTCAAAAATTATAAGCAGCCATTCCTCCAGCTAATTGCACATGGAAGCGATGCACATCTGAAATGCTTTTTAAAAATGTCCAAAAGAGGCACATAAGAAGGTTTTGCCTTAATGCTGCTAAGCTGATTAGTTGTTAGTCTTCAGGAATAGTTCCTGTAGTACAAGATTCGGCTTTTCCATGATGTGTCAAGTGTTCATCTGTTAAAAAGTTTAGGTTGTCTTTTGTTTGGGAAAGAGATATTCCAGGCTTGCTTCCATCTAAATCTCCTACAGCCCCCATTTCAGGGTGTCAGGCATTTTATATCATTGACAGCATCAGCAACAAATGCATACCTTCAACTACAGCATAAAGGTTTTCATATTACAGGGGCTGAACATCATTTTTCTTTTTCAGTGATGATGGGGGAGCATGTGTTTGAAAACTGTAACAAACCCTGGAAAATTCTGCGAAATATTCTTGTAGTATGGAGCTTTGGTAACTTCTTGGAAAATACCTTTCATGAAAGGGCCAGCTTTCCTCCTGGATCATTCACTAAGTCACCCCACTGCACCACAAATTGAATCAAACGGTTTCAATACCTCAATTTCTAATGAAAAAACAGCTGACTGGGGATACATATATCACATTTGTACTATAGAGTATTTCAACATTAGATTGTTTGTGACAGCAATTCAAAAGTAGTGAATCTCCCAACTCTGTCCTCCCCTGGGTGTTTCAGTAGTTCTTTTTCAATCACTCTCAAAAGTAGCTGCACAATAGAGTTACATGGGTTTTGCTATGGGAATGACAGACTGCAGATAAGCTCTTTAAAAAACTTTTCTTTTTGCATATCATCTCTCACATCTTTCCCCGCATCACTGCTATTTAAACTACTAAATTAAAAGTTTGGGTGATAGCATGTTCTTAATTTCTTTCTTAATTAACTGAATAATGCACAAATAGGCAAAACGAGACTGAGTGAGAAGTCCTTCAACTACAATATGGGGACTTTTTTTTTAAGGGGTTTGACCCGAGTTAGTGATACAGGCAAGAAACAACAAAACCCTGGACATGTTAGGCCATCACTCAGACCCGGGGCATGCTCTGGAATTTTGCATTTCACCGCAGGCATGCATATTGTGACTAATGCATTCACACCCTGCAGCCTGGGATCACGTTTGCTGAATAGTTGCATCATTTTTAAAGCATCTGGTGCTAATTTAGAAATCAAAACCTATAAACAATACAGGCACAGACTATGGAGGTCTACTATGCAGAAAAGCAGTGATGCAGTCAAAGGTACAAACAGAAAAATGAAGTTCACCATTTTTAAATTTGAGCACAGAGCTTACCCCATCGCTTACTGACTTGTCTGGAATACCAAAAAGACCAATTATCCCACTATTTAATCTAGCCTTATATCAACACAGAAGAGATACTTGCACCAGTAGAAAGACGGGCTTCATTACTTTAGAGCTAGTCTCACACAGAGCTGCTGTACCAACGTAAGGCCCTTAATAAAGCAGATTACCCTATTTATTATCACTGCAAGTAATCTCCACATTCAGACATATGATTAAGTTATCACATGTCAGATGAGCTGCCCTAATGGATGACGTATGCACAATTAGCCTGTCCCGACTGCAAGAGACTTTCATGCTAAACTTCTTTCAGTCCCCTCACATTCACGTTGACTTGAGAGATCCTTGGAGAGACAGCAACTTTTAAAGAAAATAATCACATTCTGTTCTCTCAGGCACTAGTGAAAAGTACTGAAGTGCACTAAGCATAGGGTGTAATTCAGAAAATATAATTACATTAAAGACATTTAAATGTTATTCTGTAACAATGTTTGTTCATTATTCCAGAAGGATTTGTTTCCCTTCCTTCAAGCCTCCACCAGATAATGCTACCTTTGTCAGGAGGCTAGAAGCAAAAGAGGAGGATGATATTACCCAACCCAGACTTTAGCCTGGAGTCCCTCTTCACATATGTGATCATGCACATTCAACCCTTGCCACACAAGGCCAAAACCCCTTTGAAAGCCAGCCCAACACTTCGAGCCACATCCATTGCCACTGTGCTAAGCCATTTTGTATTAAGGGCTACGTGACCCACCTACCTTGATGCATAGCTTTTTTTGCTCTTTATATGCCTGAGAACTCTCTTAAGACAGATCAAACATCTTCTAGTCCAGTACTCAGTCTGCAACAATGGAATTCATCTCACTTTTTGCTTAACAGTCTGAACTAGTCATTAGATTATTTCTGTTTTCAAGAAGAGATAGCCCTCCCGTGGGCAATTCACCTCCCCTATTTTAGATATTCATCTCAGGCTAGATGAATCACTGGCTAAAGCGTCACTCTCTCCCTCCCCACTAACTGTAAATGTAGCCTTAAATAACTCGAGAGAGCTGAAAGTTAGGTGTTGGTGCTGCAGACAGTCAGGAGAGATGAACCGCTTTTTAACACTGGCCAGCAGCAGCCGCTAAAGATCATCCATGACTTGTCTCAACCGCCCTCTAGAAAAATGGGTTTCAGAACATTCTAAATTTGAAGTTGCATCAAGGTTTCAAAGGGCTTATTTTCCATGTATTTGCCTAACCTTTGTATCACTGGCACCCAAAAGCTTCCTGTAGCAACTTCATGACTTCATTTTGCTTTCATCAGGAGAAGGGGCAGAAGATGGACTTATTTTTTATTTAAGCCTTCTGTCTGATAATTTTATTGTTCCTATTCTGTCCTTCTTAATTCCATTCTTCATTTCACTTCATCATATTTCCTCTCTTTCATCTCTCCCCTCAACTGAAGAGGTATATACTATATAGTCATTCTTCACAGGAAAGCTGCTCCATTCTTTTCCACCTTGTAATGTCTTGTCTTCCCTATTCCTGCTTTTGTTTTGAGGTGAGATGGTGAGAACTGCCACAGCACCTAAGATGCAAGGGTTCACGGATTCATAGTACTACAGGGATATTTTTTTCGTTTTGCTCTCTACTCCTTTCCTAGTATGCTATTTACTTTACTGATTACCACCGAGCATTGAGCTGACATTTACAAAGAGTTATCCACTATACCACCAAGAGTTTATTTTACCCCCTTAGTGAGAACAGGGTTATTTCCCTTTCCCTTTCCCCTCTATGCATTATTTTGCATTTATTGACACTGAATTTTGTTTGCCAGTATTTCCAGCTCAGTGTTGAAAAGATTCTCTGCAAGTCTTTTCAGGCAGCTCTGGGTCAGGTTATTGTAAGTAATTTTGGTATCCTCTGTAATTTCCGTCACCTATCCACAATTAAATCATTGATGAATATGTTGAACAACTCAGACAGCAGCACAGATCTATAAAGGACTTCACCCCAACAATAGCTCTTCCAGAAGAGGGAAGTTAATCAGGTATTCCAGTTCTTTGCTTCCTACTTTTTAATTTTTTTTTCCTACTTTTCCTACTTTTTATTTTTTATGCTTGTGATTTTAACAGATTTCTGTAAAATACAGCTTGCACTTCTATTTTCAAAGAGTTTTTGACAAGGTATCAGTTAGATTTGCTGTATCCATATAGTAGCTTCCTTAAAAAAACTCCAAGAGATTTATGAGAATCAAATTCTCTTTATAGAAGACACGTCGTCTCCTCCTTGGTGCATAATATTTCACTGTTATCTACTAATTCTGTTGCTAATACGTTTTCTACAACATTACATAACACAGAGGCCAGATTTACTGAAAATCTCCCTGCATGACCCCAGAAGTCCCTGCTAAATTGCCGTATTATTGGTTTATTTAAGTGACAGACAGCAAACTAGGAGTAATTTCTTATTTTCATTCTTTTAGAGCTCTTGCATGAATAGCATCCAGCTCCAGTGACTTGTTACCAGAATATTTTATCTTTTTGTGAAAAGCCTTTTAGAACTGACATTTCAAACAGAGCCAAGTGACTATCAAAGAGACATGCCTGGTCCAGTGAAGGCAAGTCCCTGCAATTGAGCTGCCTGGAAGATACCAACAGTGGTTTTAGCAAAGCTAATGAGCTGTAGGCTAAGAGTAGTGAAGGCAGGAGAAAGGAGGGAGTACAAAGTGAAAGGATAAGGGATGAGTCACACTATTTAAAATAACTGACTTCTAAGCTTCTCTTCATTGTGGCACCTAATAACAGGCCCGTCCTCAGCCCAATCAAATTAGGGGATAAGGGTGTAGTAAGAGATCTGTTGTGAACCTATTTGATAAAGCTGCCATCCTTAGTGACCACTGCTGTCCCTCAGCAAGCAAAGGCCTTCTCCAGAGAAGGCCACTAGCATGGACTGCACAGGTACTCCCAGTGTTTCAGCAGTCAGCTGGCTTTACCCACACCACCGCTAAATGTGATGCTTTAAAGGTGATTCAGCTAAAGCCACTGAATTTAAGCAAGGCAACTAGGAGGCCCTCAGAGGACTTGTTCTGGCAGCCTACCATCCAGGACAACAAGTCCAAGCTGATGGGTCAGGTAACTTGCAAGCTGACGATCTCCAAAGAGATCGTGTGACTATATTCTAAGATAAATAAAATTCTCACTTTCATGTAGATATGCAAGTTAATTATTTTACCATTTGGGAAGGCCAAGAGCACGGGCCTTGTATTTCCACAGCTTAGCTTGCGGATGGTGACTGAATCCGCTCCAATACCCCAATCAATCTGGATGACATGATCATTCCCCACATATAGCACGCACTTCAAACCCTGGTGATCCTGCACACCAGTGCAACAAGGGGACAGGTGGGGAGAAAAAATAAGTATTTCCATTAACTTCAGTAAATTCAGATCAGTCCTGCCTTTGGGGTAGTGACAGCTATAGCTTAGGCACATCAGAAAATGATGAAGGAAATGAGAATCAGTTTTTCTTATGAGAGCATCACAGCTATTTCCTTGGGTGAGTGGTACCATAGTTTGCAGTAGTTATGCCAGCCTCAAATGCTTCAAGAGCTATGGTTCATATTATTCTCTTTCCATTAAGAAAATAAACACAAAGCCAGACACACATGGAGTATCTCCTTCCCCATCCCAGAAGGTTTGATTTTAATCTTGTCATTTTTGAGCAGCTATGCAGTTTTATTATTTTTGTCTTTCATGACAGCTTTTGAAATCTAGGAATTCAATTAAAAGTTGAAATTATTTCTAGTATGACTCTAGGGAGCACTGCCTAAATAAAAAGTACCCAATGAAATACTTCAAGACTTGTGGAAGAAGTCAGACTTTAAACCACTCTTAAGTGGTGAAGCAACACCAAAGTCCTAGCAGATGCATCCAGAGGGGGATAATTACACAGATTTACAGCTTTCAACCAAGTCATTTCATAAATGCAGTTGTCCAAGCATTGCTCAACATCCTGTCAGTGAAAAGACAGTCAGTATTTCCAAGGTTAGGTGATTGTTATAGTCTCTCTGTCTCCCTTCCTCCGTTTCTCTGAGAAAACCTGTAATTTAGGAAAGCCTAAGGAATTTTTTCTTTTGAACTAGGAGTCCAAACAGAATATAACTTTGCAATTCATTGCAATAATTCAAACATTGTCAACATAAAGCTTTACTACTGCAGTTATAAAACCATATTTGGAATAACATTGAAAAAACTACAAAAATTGGGACTACATGCACAGGATTGTTAACTCTTTCATTTGTAGGAAAAAAACAGGCTTAAGAAGCTAGATTGGTAGCATATAACACAAGTAAGTAGATTTAAAAGGAAGCTATGGGGATTTTTCAAACACATTTTTGCCAAGGACCCATCTGAGACAGATTTCCATCACCATGCTATGACAGTTTCATTAGATAGGTGTCGTATCTCAGAAACAGCAGCAGAACTGGAGTTTGCTGTTCTCTCTTAAGCATGGCTTGCTATTCCAGCAACTTTTTTTTTTTTTGATATATACAAGTGGAGATGGGCAGGAAAGTCTCCTTCTCTGTACAAAGAGCATACCTGCAATTTTATTCTTCAGATTAAGACAGACATAGGAGACAAAACAGATTACTCCGTGAATGAACAACGAACTAGCTGTCAGTCAGACCAGGCAATCTTGGTACAAATAGAGGAAGATTACTGCAAAATACCTAGTCTGACATACTGACAGAAATCACTCTTGTCAAGTTGTATTGATACACAATGACTTGCAGGCTAGTCTGGGTGCTTTTCTTCCCCAAACTTACTTTTTTCCCCATGACTGTAAATGCTGAACTATGTTTTTCTTATGTCCCCAGTAAAGGGTGCTGGTTTTTTGTTTTTTTTTGTATGAGTCATAATCAGATGCTTTGAAATATAATTTTTTTCCCTGATGACTTAAGTGAATGTGTCATTGTCACTTGGGAACAAGCAACAAAAAGCATGAACAGAAGCATGTTCAGTGCTGTGAACAAGGCCAAATGTTTTTGGATCTCCATCTTCCAGTGCTACTAGAATTATTTCAAAGTTTCTCTCCCAGACCTCCCTTTCTGCTGCAAACTCCTACCCCTTGCTGAGAATTCAGAAGTAGAAGTGCCAGTTCAGCCTTTCATTTTAATTAAATCTAAAAATTAGGAGTTATTTAACATTATTTTATACTGCTTAGATCCAGTAATTGGACTCCATGTGCCTCTTCTCTTTGCAGCCAAGGGTATAATTTTGGCAGGTTCATGTAGCTTTTGCTCACAAACAGTGAGTACACAGATCTTTCTAACCAACTGGGACATAGCTAACAGATACTCTGAGAGAGTTTTTTTTTTTTTTTTTGAAGTAGGAGTTAGGCTCTTTCTGGCCGTTAGACAGATTTCCTAACTGAGGTGAGCCAGGAAAAACCAATACCTAAGTGGAAGCTCCTTAGCAAGGCAACAGCATCACATTTAATGCAGAACTCTTTCCACAGTCTGTGAAAAATTCCAATCCAGCACAGGGAAAATGACATTAAAGGAGACAAGTGCTGGACCCAAGCACCACAGGATATCATTCTGAGCACAGGTGCTTGCATTTCAGGCCCCTCAAGATTTACCGTGATACAATCATTTCTATTGCTCTTGCAACTCAACCCCCAGAAGAATGCTCACCATATCTGAATATATGGCCCAGTCTTGATCACTTTGCTTTGTCCCAAAAGCAAGATGCCAGTGATTTGGTGACGCTGGCGTGAGCCCCTGACAGTGAGAGCCAGCTGGGGCACTGGAGAAAGTGACACCACCTCTCTACATAGGCCAGCTTTCCCTGCCTCTCATGAACCCTCCCACGGGCTGGCCAAGCTCAGCGGGTGCAGGGGTGATGTTGGTTCTGCAGCACCACAACTGAGAGGTTGCAATAAAGACGACCGCAGGTCCCAGGAAAGCAGGTTGAGATTGCGTGGAAGCCGGGGAAGCACGGGCACAGTCTGTCTTACCAGCTTCTGGCAGCAACCTCAGGGAGGGAAGGGAGGAACAGCAAACACCAGGGGAAGGATGCCGCCCACCTCGGAAGCCATTGCCGGCCAAAGTGGTTTAGGAGCTGCGTCTCCCTGCTCCCACCCTCAGCCCTCCCTCCCCACACAGGGGATCACCACCTCTTTTTTTTTTGGTTTGTGCCAGTTCAGCTATTTGCCTAACCACATTCATGCTGGGTGCATCTTCGCGCATGCAGTTTAAAATAAAACCTCCAAAAGAGCACTTTGTTCTTTAAAAAAGACAAAACAAATAACCCCCAGATCAAAACACTTCACAAGTCTGACTTAAAGCGCAGCCACAGGAGAGGCTGCATGAGTTCAGTGTGGCAGCAGCAGCCTGCAGCTGGAGGAAAGCAGCAAGGAGCGCAGGGCAGGATGGAAACCACTTAATGCTGCTCCATGCCCCCAGAAGAGGAACAGCACTTAGGCTGGCACCTACTTTTGCAGATACGGGATGACCAAGCCCATATTAAAGTCTCTAGGAGCTAACCCCACCTGCTTGATGCATGCTTAACTACTCACAAAGCACACCTTATGTTAAGCCGTGCATATCTAGTCTCACAGCACCTGAGTAACCTAGACACTAGGCTGTGCAGGCTATAAAGCAGTCCAGGTCCTAACAGTACTGTCATTCAGAAGTGACAAATATGGCATATTTTTATTTACCTTTGCTTTTTAAGCCTTTAGATTTAACTTGTCATATCTTTCCAAGCTAAGCCCAGGAACAAGATCTATTATTCTTGTAAGCAAATGCTGTCATTCCCTCAGTCATTTGACTCCAGAAGCTGTGAATTTAAGATAAACTACTGCCAAGACTAGTGATAAAAACGTAATTTTCTAATTTGTACAAGACAGACAAACACCCCTTAAAGTTCCCCTGCCCCACAACAATCGTCAAGCAACAGTTCTTGTAAACACATTAACTTCTCCCTGTGTCTCTGCAGTTCTCTCATACCAGCTTCTCTCCCTAATAGCAGCCAATCATGGCATTTTTTAATCCTGTCCCTCTCTCGATCATACTTTGCCACTAGAAAACTGATCCTCATCTCAGGAAATAAAACCGACATCAATCTGTATTCCATATGTCTTGATTCATGGTGGTTAATACGAGCCAATGCCTAGACCAGGTTTACTGAGAATGGTAAGACATCATCTTGAAGGTGGAATACAAACAGACTGTACTTCACTAGTTGTGCAAGACTGCAAAAGTCCAGTGGGACCAGGGCGGTGGCTCTCAAACCATGGTGAGATGCCAGGTGCAATGGAAGGCGACACCCAGAAGGCAACACCCAAGTGACAGCAAAAACAATATGCTGTTTGTCACAGATGTGCCTGTATATTATTGTCAGCCAGCTGCTTAGCTATAAGGAAATGTGGCAGAAAAGTGAGAGATGTTAACAGTTAACAGCAGGCACGGGTTCAAACATTTTGGAAATTGATGGGAAGGGAGGGAGGTGGGGAAGAGGGGGGAAGAAGAGTCTACACCTTCTGCAGGACTAGTAGTGTGTGCCCAGGGTCACAAAACCAATTCAGTCAGCACAACACACATTGGTTGTCTACTTCATTTTTTTCCTGAAGCTTAATCTTCTTTCAATCTCTGATGAGCTATTTTACCCAGAAGAGTTCTACAGGCCACAATTTATGGCCGTACTTAAGGCCATACCGCCTTTAAGGTCCATATTATACAGAAAAGTAAACAGGAGGGATGTCCTTACTCAGCATTCACCGCTACGCATTCATTCGAAAAACTGTTAGATGTAATAACAAGAGCTCTCCTATTACCAGCTCTCTAGGAAAGAGGCATTGCTTCACTAGCTTGACGAAAACTTGTATACAGCCTGAATCCATAAAAAGAGTTAAACCGACACATGGACACTTCCTGGTATGGAGGTCCAAGGAGACTGCAATATAAGGGAGTATGACTTACAGACTCTAGAGGAGAATCGGCTTCCAAATGCGTCCCAAAATCACTGAATTTCACTGCCAGAGCATATCAGAGCTAATTATTAATGTAGGTCCTAAGAGCCGCTTCCCCAGGCCTCCTTGTGGGAAGCAGGGCTTTTGAGTTTTGGCTTCTTCCCAGCCCTGTCCAGTAACTACTGTTCTGAAGCCAAGAGAGTCAGCACCAACTGCTGAGGTTGATCCACTAGTATGAAGAGCTTTTCCCTGTGCTGAGAAAGAAAGACGCATTTGGTTGGATCCACCATCTGTCTCTGCACCACTGCTAGCCTTTTCTCTCCACCATCTTCTCATTTGCAGCTCATCTGTGCCTAAAAGCAGGGTAATCATTTGCCCTGAGCAGAAAAGAAAGCCGTGAAAGCTATAAAACTTAAACATCCTTCCTGCCAGCACCTGTCATTTGCTTCCACGTTTCCTATTTGCTCTGTTTTCATTTAAGGTATTATATGACTCAGACAAGGCCTCAACAGCTTCAAAAGAATTCTTGTGTCTAACTGCCTTAGCTTTATTAAAAGTAACTGAGCCATTGATCATCAGGAGATGTATTCGTGGGAGAAACCGTACCATTTGCAAACAAATGATCCTGTGAACACAAACACTCCACCAACCTTGGATAACAGGGAAACAAGTATGCAGTCAGGGAGGAAAGAAACCCCCCATAACGCAGTCAGATCATCTTAGGGATAATAAATGAAGAGAGTCACACCTTTATAAGCAGACCGCTAACAAGAATATGCCCTTCCAAAGAGTGTGTGCATGGCTGGGGAATCTATTTTTTTTTTGCTGTTCTGGAGCCTTTAAAGGTAATTCCATGCTACTGTCTTAGGAGGTGAGCAAGCAACACTGCTGATCCCTAATCCCGATTCCCTATGGACATAGAGGGCTTTTTTTAATCTGACAGTCTCCATAAACACTCTCACATCCTGTGTTTCACACTTGGCCAAAGCGTGAAGGCTGAAGAAGGGAATTTTCTGACTCTGGCAACACCTGGGAGAAACCAAACTAGTCTCGTTCCCCGACCTCCAGCTAGCTAGAGAGAAACAGGATGAGCCTGTCTGAGACAGGAAACTTGCTTCTACAGAAGCAAATTAATAAAGATCAGCACCATGGGTCAGAAGACATAAAGAGTGAAAGATGCTGTGAAAAAGTCTGTTGAAGCACCTGCCAGGGATGATTACTCATTTTTCAAGAGTAACAGACCAAACACTCTCAAAAATAGGTAGGAAGAATTTTTTTTTTAATGCTTTCAGATGAAGGATCAATGTTTCATACTGGAAATGTAATGGACAACTCCTGGCAAAGATTCAATGTGAATATGGTGCAGGAATAACAGATGCTGCTGCTGGGATAGAGTGGCTATTGCACAGTTCTATTTTTTGGATGCAAAAGGATGCTAAAATCTGCAACGGATGCCCTGCATTCTCCAACTACGAACCAGATTAGCATATACAGTTTAACACCACACAAATGATACGGAAGCAACTAAGAATCAAAGCCACCCCCAAAAGAGCAGACATGGCTAAAGTCCTTCTAGTCCGCAGCCATGATCCTCAGTACTTAGAAATAATCATTTAATAAGACAGTGCCTCTGAATCAGCTAGGACAAGTGCCTGGTGTTCCAGGGATACTGTTTGGAAAATACTCTTCCAAGAAATCATTGTGAAATGAGAATGGGGGGGAGGGGGGGGCGAAGACCTCAAGCCATCCTCACTATTGCGAGAGTAAGGATTGTGATCCAAACCATGCCAGCAAGCGACCAAAAAGTCTAGCCAAGTTGGTGCCTTGAGCTGAAACTCAGCTTGGTTAAGTTCATACAAAGTATGCATATCAGCAGTTTACTTGTTTCAGGGGCTAAGGGCTTTCATCAGTTTACAAAGGTGCTGAATGAAAGAAATGGCAGCATTGCCATGTGGTTCTTCAAAAGAAGCGCCGTAGCAGTCGGCAAATTCAGGGCTCATCTAAACTCAAACAGCTTTTCTAGGTAGTCTAGAGTTTCCTTTGAAGTATATATCTACCAGCACATATGGTCCTGGAGCATATCCACACACATTCACCAGAAGGGAATGAGAGTGGGTGGAATACATAAGACTACCCCTAAGAAATGGAGTAGGAAGAAGAGAGAATAAAAATTCTGGCATAAACAAACAGCTGCTATTTCTAGCCCTTCTGGTTGAACCCCTCCTCCACCCTTGATACCACTCTGCAAGATGCCTTGTTAAACTTAAAAGACAACTGGAGAAATAACAGCACAAGGGCACATGCTTTTACAAGCCAATTATGACCACTTAAAAACATACTGTAAATCTATTCCCTGCTTAACACACCAGGTACATCCAAGCAAATGCATTTGCTCTGTGTGCACTCCATGCAGCTTGTTATTCTCCATGCAGCTTGAACGTGCACATTTAAGCAACAACAAAAATTAAGCAAACCAAGTCTGGATTAGACTCAATCCACAGTAGAAAGGCAAAAGAATAATTATTGACAGTGGCTTGGTTAAGCTTAGAAAAGCTTAACGGAAAAGGATTTTTCCATAATCGCCATCCCTAACCTTTTATCCAAGCTCAGTGGGTACGTTACCTAAGTCAGCAGGAAGTTTAGCCACTCCACATGAAATTAATAACATTTACGGGCTGACCCCTCACCCATAGCCTTCTCAAAGCCTTTTAGAACAAGAGCTATGAAGATGTTCACCCTCTCATCAGGAAATGGTCTGTACCGCACTTAGTTGCTAAAAACAAAATACCCTCCCTCCTTTAACTAGGCAGCAATCCCTGAAGGCTGATCCTCCCTCTTGCACTTTCTCAGGAGGGCGGCGGTGGCAGCAGCAGCTCCTGCACCATCAGAGGGTTATTTCTCTTACTGAGCACACTCAGAGTGCTCCGTGCCCCAAATCGGGAGGTCCCCAGCTGACCTCCACGGACTTATCTCCTGTGCTCACAGACACAAGTACAACCTAAATTTACGTCTGTCCTTCCCTAGCACCCGTCTGTCTGCAGGAAAAAAAGCTTGCTTATGTTTTAAAGGATGAGTTTAAAGCTTAGGCACCTATAAAATGGTTGTGCAATGAATCTGCGCACCAAGTCAGAGCTTCTAGGCCAACTTTGTATCCAGTAAAACGGAGAACAAGATAAACTAGTTTAACAAATGCTGACCCAGTTTCACACTGGAAAGGACCAAAACAGACAACAAAAGTTAAAATATATTCCTTAAGAGATGCTATTCACCTATTTTGAAACGGCAAACGTAATGTATCTTCTTCTCTGTGATAAAATTCTAGCCAAAGACTGAGTGGAGCAGAAACAAGCTAGCACTCCACGTTAACAAAATTACACTGGTAATTGTTAACACCAAAAATGGCACAAATGCATTAGAAGATAGTGCTCTCTTCAATGTCATAGACCAAGAATAGAATAAAAAATCAAAAGGAGGATAAACAAGGATGGCTGGAAATTGATTGCCTTCTTTGAAATGTTAGTGGAACAGTTGGAATAAGAAGCTAACTGCAGCTGAACTGAAAAATCACTATGTGTAGCTAGATTACTCATCTGCTGTTAAACCAAATTAAAGTTTTCTTCCCACAGGCAAGGCTGAAGATTTCAGAAAACCTGTAATTTATAACTCAGGAAAGTTCAGAAGAAAGCTCTGTAAAACCAAAATGAATTTTGTACTTAATGGGCAGGAAAACCAAGGGCAGATGAAACTTCATATTGCTTAGTATGATAGCAAATACTACACAAAATGCAGTACTCAACTAAAGCAAGAAGCTGATCAGCTGGGCTAAGAAAGAGTTCATCTTATGTACTTCCCAGCTATAAGCAATCTTCATTTTTCTGTAAATCACTATTTCAAGCTGTTACATAGTAACAGAGGCAAACTGAATGAAGATTTTCAGCAACCAGGAAGCTTATTAGTACTGCTGATATTACAAAGCACCACCACTCAGAGAGCAACTTCTCAATACGAGTTTGAATAGGTGATTCTCCTCAACAATTTTGGTAATTAGGTAGCTAACTCATCTATATGAAGCATGAAAAGCGAGTGTGCAAGGCAGAGACCTTTTAGTAAAGTGCTGCAGTAAGTACTTTTGTTCAATTTATTTTCCAGGAGTGATCACATTTTGGATGCAAGCCCATTCCTAACAATTTATTTTTCATGTCTGGACAAGGCAATATAACTTCTACGCAATTTAATCTCTTTGCTAATAGACTTAGCCCTTATAGCTGAAATATATAAGCTTAACAATAAGGTTTAAATACCCAGAATACTTAAAATCTGAGAAATGTGTTTGCTGGCTTTAATTCAGGACAAGTAGAACCAATTGGCTAAAACGCCGCAGATCAGAGAACTCCAGTGCAACCTGCCAAGAGGTTACACTGGACTCCTTACAATAGCACACGGAAGAACGATTGCTTAAAACTGGGCACAGAATCTTTAATTGTGGGTGAAGCTTGAGCACAGGGGCTCCTCCAGAGGACCCCGAACCACACGGGCTTCCTGAGAGCATCCATTGTCCGAGCTACTCTGGCTCCTTGGGTCGGCGCTACCTAAAATTACAGGAAGGTGCAGCTGAAAAAAATGTCAAGATCATTTTGTCCCTCGTGTTTCCCCATGTGGTTGTTTCATTTTGCTTTCAAACTGCAGTTCAGTGCGCAGGCTGCAATTTACCTCTTCACCCTCACTCTCAAATTTGTTTAGATAAACAGACTTGCCTTTGTTCCAAGCTGCTACTACATTTACACATTGTATTGTAAATCAGTCAGTACAAAGAACGGCAGGCCCTTGAATGGAGACACTAGCATTTTTGTTCACAGTAAAATTAAACAAGTTAGAGGCACAGAACTCCATTTATAAATGGAGTCTGGAAACAATTGTTTTTTAAAAGGTGAGGGGTTTGAAAAAGTTTACTAAACAAACCTAGCCAGTTACAGAGTCTATAGAATTAGCTTGCAAGCAAGTTCAAGGCGGTATAAATTGTCAAGGCAGTATTATTTCTAAAAAGAACAGTTTAAAAGCATGCTTTCTCTCTGTTTCAAGGGTTCAAAAATTATCAGTAAATGATTTCGCTTTTATTAAGTACACAAACGGAAAGAAATTATTCACAGAGGAAAGGAATAAACTATTTACCATGTCTATTAAAGACAAGAGACTTAACTAGCACCCTTTCGAAAGAGGCAGGATAAACATCAGGAAAAACTTTACAGTAACAATATTTAAACACAGGAATAGACTGCTACAAAGTATTTGTCAGAAGTTTGGAGAACAGGTTCAAAAAACATCTGTAAGGAATCATTTAAAAGCAGCTGATTCTGCCTTAAGGCAGAGGATGCACTCTGTATATGGCCTCTTCAAGTCCCTTCCCAAACCTGTTTTCTATTATTTTAAAGAAACTGGTTTGCTGAGACCTTTCCCATGGGTGGATAGTTCAGTACAGTCCAACAGAAAAGAGATAAAAAATGACCATTATTTGACAGCTGTTCAGTTTTGTTGGAAAGCTATCATCTCAGTCCCATAACTGACTATGCGTACACATTAAAAAAAAAAAAAAATCAATCAAATTTGCTCTGGCTGATCCAAAGGCCAAGAACAAGTTATGTCTGATGCTGTCTGAAGTCCAGAACTGAGGCCCACTGACAGGATCTTATCGAGAAGCTTCAGCTGGACATCCCAGGGATGTCATTCACCATTGCAATCAGCCCTAGCATCTTTCACCAACCTCAAGGTTTAAAAACAACCAACCAACCCCCCCCCCACCCCCAATTCTTATACAAAAGTTTGAGTGGCAAAAGTATTTTATTCTTTGGTTAATTTCATAGGGGAAGGGGAGCAGAAATGATAATGTATTCTGGTTTAAAAGCCACTTGCCCTGATTACAGTAAGTGTATTAAAATAAGAAGTCTTCTACAGACTCTTTTTGCCTAATCTGCCTTCTGCAGTATAGAGAAACTCCACACTACAGGAGTTTCAGGAAGAAAAGAAAGAAAAAACAATAAAAGAAAGAGAGGGCATGCTCTTGTTTTCATTTTGAAAGTCAGAGCATCGCTGTCCAAATTCTAGTTTCGACATATCTTCCAGTGCATATTTATCCTTAGAAGGCCAAGCAAGAAATAGAGATGGGTTAGAAGTTACCACATCCTCCGGTTACGTCAGAAGTGAAAAATCACTTCCCAAGCATGGACAAAGCGAAGCTCATCCTCTGCTTGACACCAGCACCAACTGCAGCAACACAGCAGGCTGACTGCGGTCATTTCTTCAGCTAGGCTCTCGGCGTCAAGCAGCCCCAGGGTCAGGCTGCGAGCAGGCGCAAAACGATACTCGGCTGCTCATGCCACGCTTGCTGCTCGTGCTGTCACACTGGTTTTCTTTGGGGAGAGCGTGGCAGGCTGGCCTGAAGCATCCCACAAGCCAGCCTTGCTGGATCTATCGACTTCCACGTCATGACATGGGCTTCCACCCTTGCCAGATCATTTAGCCTGTTGCTAAATGATCTGTCTTTTATCGTGTTTCTCTATCTTTAAACAAATCATTGACACATTAATCAGAACTGGAATGCCATAAAACAGCATTTGGAGCATGAATAAGGCTTTGCCATCTTTTCCCTCCTGAGCTGCTCTTTGCATGTTCTCGCTGTTGTTTTTCATCCCTCTCTGAGCAGCGTTTGATAAAGAGACTCTCTCATTCCATCCCTTTAACCTGACCATCTGAAGATCACTGAAACGGATGGGTGGAGAATCTAAAGGGACAAATGACACTCTCCCTTAAAGCCACATCTGTTTGTAACCTGATCAAACAAATGCTGTACGGAAGCGATGTTTTAGGGAGTGAAAAGTGGAAAAAAAACCCCAACCAACCAAACAAAAAAACCCTCAACCCCTGCAACTACGTGAGGGTCTGCAAACCCTACAATTTGTGATGTGGAGAGAGATTATGGCCCATTTGTCCGTCTCCTTCCTACAAAGAAATTTTGAGCAATATTTGTGTTCCCCTTCCCTTCCTACTTCAACCCTCTGCTTAGGCAAATAAGTGAAGCTGATACATATAATTGTGCACGTAAATTGTTTACATAATTCTGCCACTTGCTATCGCTGCAGCCCTTGCCAGGGCACAGGCATCACGTTTGGGAAACAATGCATTATCTGAAATCATTTCCTGCGATCCAGCATGACACACGCTTTTCCTAAGTTTTAATTTGAGCCTGTGCGGGCAGGCTTTTAGTACTCCACTCACCAAGATTTACTTTCCTGCTTGGAGATAACACTATTGAAACATCTGTAAAAACAAATCCATGCATTCTAATATTAAGCTCTCGCACTAAGTATTAAAGTGACAATGCCAGATTAAAGAGATTGGAATATATTTTTAAATATTCCGTTTTAAACGCTCTCTCAGGTTATTGTAAATGCCAGGGCTTTTCATATCTATTCTGTGACTTATGGGCATTCTTCCTTCCCATCCTTCACTTCCTACCCAGGGTACACATGCGTATCAAGTCCCACCTGGCATTTCACTGAGCTGCGCTCCGAAGGCAGCCCAGCTGCAGGCATCGGCAGCCCCACGGGGCCCTGCATGCCACCGCCACACCTGGGAGCTGTGACGATGCACCTGCTGCTCCCCAACCTTGGCGAGGGCACACGTCTCTCATGCAGGACAGGGATGCTTCGAACCGCAAGAACCACCCGCTCTCCCGAGAGCCACCTCAATACTGTCACAGATGAGTTTCAAGCACAGGGTGGGAATACATATTTTTAAATTCGAAAATGACATGCAATTCACTGCCACTTCTGACTTTGGTAATTCCTCACACTGATGACCTGGGGCAGATCTGACCCAACAGGCTCCTGATAGCAAGACTGTACCAAATTTTTAACAAAGAAAAAGGTGTTTAAAAGCTCTCTGCTAGCATCACTACAGTGCACATGAATCATAAAGGACTGTAAGAAGCTGTTTAATGTTACGTATCTTTTACTATGGGATGACTAAAAATCAGAGCAAAATTATTCAACAGAAAAATCTCAAAATCAAAACAAATACACACCCCGCAACCCTACTCCAAAGACGCAAAGAAGTAACTCAGTTTGTTTTCATGCTTTTAAATAAAGGCAGACAAGAAGAAAGATCAGATACCCCTGTAAGTGCTGCGAGCGGGAACTCCCATAGGATAGAACAATAGAAACCAACGCTGGCGATGACACCGTCTCCGTGCTGTTTTGAACAAGTTACTTGAACTATTCTGGGTCTCTGTTTCCACATCTGCAGAGTGGGGATAATAACAGGTCTTTACATCACAGGGGTGTTACAAAGATCAATTAGTTAATGTCTGAAAAGCGCTTTGAAGATATAGCAGGTGGTGAGTATTATTATGCAAATAACATGATTTAAGAAAATCACAAGTGCTGGATTAATACTAATCCCTTTGATATTTAAAAGACACCATTTTTCATATTTTAAAGTAGTGAGCATTTACGCTATAGCTTTCCACTACTGCTGTAACAACAATTTTTAACCTTTTCTTCTCATAAAGCTTAATACGTAAAACTCCTGTGCAGACATCTTTACAAAATCCAATCTCCATTCAAAGCTAGGAGTAGTGGAAGAAATTATGCATGCTGATGAACTGGATAACTAGATCCCATGCAAGGATATTTTTCAGAGGATAAAATGTCAAAGGCTTAACTTACTGTAACAAACATTGGAGAGTCTTTGGGTTTTGGGGTTTTTTTTGGAAGCATACTAATTTCACGCATAGAGACATTTGTAAAACAATATAGCTGCTATGTAATTATGCCATTTTATATGGTGGAAAGAGCGGAGAAAGAGAAAAGGGTACGGTTCATTCACTTCTCCAAAGGTTGCATATCTGAATTGTTAAAAAAAGTAGTTTATAATTGCCTCATTTGGTGTTGGGCTTCAGCGGCAAAAATCTAAAATGGCATCAGGGAAGATCAGGTCATTGTAACGTCTGCTCCAACTTTCAGGAAGTGTCTTCATAAACATTTCTGTTTTAGGTGAGTGTGTGCGGGGGGGAAATGCCTACGAGACTTCCCACAACTTGGAGACAGGCTGCGTTGGAAATTCCTGCACATAATGAAAGGAGAGACAGAAAAACAAAAGTGAACAAAAGAGTTGAGGTGCGACTCCAAGGACAAAAAAGCACATCAAAAATCAAGGCGAGAACACAGTCAAGACAAGCCACCTCTCTGGTCTCCTGCCTGCCTTTTACCAGACCTCTCTTGGAAAGCAAGACTCCATCCCTCGTGAATAAAATTTCTCAGTGCATTAAGGACTTCCACTGCCACAATCCCTTTCTGTGAGGAAGCCTGTTTCTTGTCTCTTGCACCATAAAATTTAGTGCAAACCTGCTGGTGTGTTCTGTCTAGAAATCTGTAGAATACTGCTGTGATTAAAAGCAGCTTAATATTAGCCCTCTTTGGAATGCATCCCTGAAACTGATATTAATGGAACAAGATCAGATATTAATATTCCGTACAGCAGGTTCCTCAAGCTGTGCCATAGTGTCAAATCAAATCTTTTCCCAAGTCAACATTCAAAATACAAATAGAGGATGAGAGTCAGTATTGACGTGGGAGGAAGCAGCAGGAGCCTTTTAAAACGTAAAATGCCGTAAGTCTGCAGTTATAGGAAGCAATGTTTCCTTTCCTACCGCATTTCCCACCACAGCAGCAATATTAACAGCTATTCAATACAGTAACAGTATCCAAACTATACGCTTAGTTGTTATTTTAAATATTCCAGTCAATATTAAAAGCATTTGGATGCGCTTTAGGAGGAAGGAATTGTCTTGCACTCGAGGAACATTGAGACAGTTGCAGTACCTCCCCGGCATTCCTAGTGTGCGTTTACTTCACATGCCTCTGCTTGTGATTGATGTGGTGACATTTCATTTTAATCTGGCCTGTCTGTACAAATTCACAGTTTAATTTTACTGGGTGTATATACACTCAGCTGTAATCTTAGTGCATTCGCGTTTGTTAAATTTGGGCAATGCAAGTACAATATAGGTGCAAACCACAGTCTGAGGGCAGGTAAGACCCTTGAGGGGCTCTGAGCCCCTTGATTTCTACTCCTGGATCCACAGGATTATGGAATAAATCTACAGTTCTGATCCTGGGCAAATAAGTATAGCTTTGTCCTTCAGTTGGCGCTCTTGTAAAAGGATGGTGACTTCCTTCTTCGATGAACACCTAACGATAGGTGACCCTATGAAGAACAGCTCCCAAGTGGAAGAATGGAGTAGCGTCACACTTCTTCCACCTTCAGAGGGGATCAAAACTCCATTTCTGAGCCAAAGGAGAAAGTGATTTTTTCTGTTAGGAGTATCACCTGCTCACAGGTGGCTCAAACACCTCCACAAAAGGTTTAGCGTACTTTATTTCCACACCTTTAGCTAATTCACTTTTTCTGAACATTTTGAGTCTGCACAACTGCTCACCTGAGCAAAGCAAGCATCTGACTTTCCTGTAACAAGTTACTGAGTTTGAGGTACTTCAGTCCATCTCTTTAAGCAGGCCACATATTTATAAATAAAATTAGAACCAGGAAAAAAATTACAACACTCAAAACATGTCAGCATGGATTCCCCAAAGGGAAATCACGCTTGACCAACCTGATAGCCTTGTAGGATGGAATGGCTGGCTGGGTAGATGAGGGCAGAGCAGTGGATGTTGTCTACCTGGACTTCAGCAAGGCTCTGGACACTGCCTCCCATCACCTCCTCGTAGGTAAACTCAGGAAGTGTGGGCTGGATGAGTGGACGGTGAGGATGAGAGGATAGCGAAGTGTATTAAGAACTGGCTGGATGGCAGAGCTCAGAGGGTTGTGGTCAGTGGTGCAGAGTCAAGATGGAGGCCTGTAGAGAGCAGCGTCCCCCAGGGGTCAGTACTGGGTCCAGTCTTGTTCCATGTATTCATCGATGACCTGGATGAAGGCACAGAGTGCACCCTCAGCAAGTTTGCGGATGATACTAAACTGGGGGGAGTGGCTGACACACCAGAGGGATGTGCTGCCATTCAGAGGGACCTAGACAGGCTGGAGAGCTGGGCAGAGAGGAACCTCCTGAAGTTCAACAAAGGCAAGTGCAGGGTCCTGCACCTGGGGAGGAATAACCCTGTGCACCAGGACAGGCTGGGGGCTGACCTGCTGGAAAGCAGCTCTGCTGAGAAGGACCTGGGAGTCCTGGTGGACAGCAAGTTAAGCATGAGGCAGCAATGTGTCCTTGTGGCCAAGAAGGCCAATGGTATCCTGGCGTTGCATTAGAAAGCGAGTTGCCAGCAGGTGGAGGGAGGTGATCCTGCCCCTCTCCTCAGCCCTGGGGAGGCCTCACCTGGACTACTGTGTCCAGTTCTGGGCTCCCCAGGACAAGAGAGACATGGCACTACTGGAGAGTCCAGCGGAGGACTACAAAGATGATGAGGGGACTGGAGCATCTCTCCTATGAAGAAAGCCTGAGAGAGCTGGGCCTGTTCAGCCTGGAGAAGAGAAGACTGAGAGGCGATCTCATCAACGTGTATCAGCATCTGAAGGGGGAGGGTCAAGAGGATGAGGCCAGCCTCTTCTCCGTGGTGCCCAGCAACAGGACAAGAGGCAATGGGCACAAACTGAAACACAGGAAGTTCCATCTGAACAAGAGGAAAAACTTCTTTCCTGGGAGGGTGACAGAGCACTGGCACAGGTTGCCCCAAAAGGCTGTGGAGTCTCCTTCCCTGGAGATATTCAAAACCCGCCAGGACGTGATCCTGGGAAATATGCTCCAGAGGACCTTGCTTGAGCAGGGGGGTTGGATGAGATGATCTCCAGAGGCCCCTTCCAACCTCAACCATTCTGTGAAAACTGTCACATGTGCAGCCTCTTGACACCAGCGAGAGAAAATCCAACCTAGATATCTTCTAGTCTGACTATTTCCCTTTTCAAATAGCCAAATAATATGAAGTGGCTTTAAGAACTGCTCCTATTAAGCAACCTTTTCAGCACTTGGCAATCCACTGCAAGATTTATCCAGAAGTAAAGATGAAGAAGAAATACACTTTCTTAACTACACCTAATATATACAACCTGAAAAAAATCACCTTTATACTAGGCAAAAAAAGAGCTATTGTAACTATGACAAAGCAGATAAGACATTATCTTCCTGTCTGATCCCTGAGCAAGGGGAAAGCTGTTCAAACAGGCTAGTGGGCTGGGGGGGGTGGAAGTCTGCATTCCTGCGTGGTTTGCTGATCTTTGTACAAGGCAGTCCAGAAAAGTACAGTCTGTTCTACTGACCAAAGCCTTTTCTTCCTCAAAAGATGGGCAGATAATGGGAACTGGTAAATACTGAAGAGAATGTTACTCTGATAGTTTGTAGGTACACTGTAAAATTTCCAGTCTGCTTATCTCATGGTTTTAGTACAACCTGCATCATATCCATATTGTATGTAACTGGACAGCTTTAACCTTCTTAAGGATTCACAGATGCATCATCAAATTTCATAAAGCAGTATCTGCTTCATGAAGGTTAGATTATAAGCAGAAGCCTACGTGGCCTCTCTTAGGTTTGTAAAGAGGGTAATTATAATTTCCCTTAGAAGAAACATACATCAGTTAAGGTAAGGTTTATTTGAACTAAAGAGTAAACAAAGTCATTGCACGGCTTGAAACATTTGATCTCATGCTTCATGAAAGCACAGTTATTTTAAAAGAAAGTATTGCAAGCACACATCAACCTTACCTTGTGGATAATACAATATATAACACATTGTATAAATGTATACAAATATAATACATAAATATGTGTGCCTATATATATATATATAAATACATACACACAAGCATGCATGCACACACACAAAGAAATGACCAAAAAAATTGTTATTTTACTCAGTAATATTTCCTCTCCCTTCAGGAAAGCATTAAGAGCTCAGCACGAATGGTTTAAAACAACCAAAAAACAAAAACCCATGCATTCTAGGGACAGTCAAACTAGACCTTTGCACCTGAGCTCACTCCTCTGCTGAAGCACAGCAGAAATACTTCAGGAGACAGATTTTTTTCAGGTGTTTTGAGTTAATGTTTATGGTACTCAAAGACATTCCATAAAAAAACTGCCTTCAATGAGTTTCAAAAACCTTCACTCTGGAGACATGATAGGAAAGATTTCATATGACAGAGCACTCCTTCCTTTAAAAATACATCAATTGTGTTATGTTTGATATAAAGATTCTGTTTCTGGAAAGGAGTAGAGAACACTCCATGTATATAGCTACTTTTATGAAGTGTTTAGAAATCTATGAAGGAAAAGTGCTATGGGTTATTTTGATGCTACCCTTTGAAGCATGCCATGTGAGTAAAATCACTAATGAAGATTCTTCTTTTGGGATGGGAGGCTCCAGCTTTCTATGCGCGATGCCACAAGGGTGAGGTTTAAATTGAAGTTGTGTTTGTGTTCATGGCCTCATTAGATTATAACTCAACTGTTCATTTGAATTCCTGTAAGCCTCCTACACCCAGGACTTGCCTTCTCTAATTCGGAGGCTATCATATAATGGTTATGCATCTTTACAGCTATGCCGTCCCCTTGCAGCTGAACCTCAGGGTTGGTAACCTTAGGTCTAGTTTTCACATTTAACAGGTTCTGCTATTGCTTAACTGGCAAAGGCTGTTCAGTGTCTAGGCTAGAGCCAAAATAAAATTTAAGCTTTAACCATTTCTTTATGTAGTTCAATTTTTCCAAGTGTGATTTTTTAATAGTTGCCTACACTTTCTCCTTCTGTAAAAACACCATCATGGCACATGATAGCACAGCCTGACTGTACATTCACATATTTTATTACAAGTATCGCACAATGTGACAGCTGTATACCTGCCATTTTAAAATCTTGAACCTATGGTTTTACAACTATACTTATGCATTAGAAGGATTTCCAGGTGCTATCATCCAAGTTTCTTCTAGGAACATAATGTAGTTAAGAATGCTCATATTTAGGTAAAATTCGCTTCATTACACTTTTTTTTTTTTTATGGGGAGAAAATTACCCATACTTCTCTTCCCCCATTCTACATACTTCAACTTTCAATATACTTTCAACTTTCTTTCTCTGCTGCAAGCAGTAAAATATTTTTGTGTTCAGTAGATGAATAGTTAAGACTTTTAAAAGCCTCACATTTTACAAGGTTTTCCTAAAGCTTCCTAAGAATATTAATGATCTGTGCAATGGCTCCATACATTAAAATGCAGCTTTGGTATGACAGTCTCTTTCTCACACTTTATTCATTACTTAAAGAGCTAAGAGACATCCTGAGATGCCTTGCCATCAGAGGGAAGGTACAAAACTAATTTCCTAACTGCTCTGTTTACTTTGCATACCTTGTGGGCAAAAGTTGGCAAGAAGGAACTGGAAACTGTTTGCTCTGAAATTATCACCCCATTTACAAGATCCAAGCGCAAAGTCTTAAAAAATGAGGTAAGAGGGAAAAGGAAATGACTATATGGATGGTTGACACCATACCACTAGCACAGGAGGTCGTTAGCTAAGGAACAAAACCGATGGGCTCTGAGAACGCTGGCCTGCTCTCCCTTCCCCCATGAAGTCCATAGGCACCCCAGGCAATACCGAGTTCTCTGTAAAATGGCTGTACTCAATTTAAAGCCACCTCATATTATTCCCAATGTAAATAAACCACAAAAGGCCATCTCTGCTATTGAAAGCGTCGGCCACAACTCCCTAACTTTACCTGCAAAAACCTCCTCTTCCCTCACTAATAGGGCCACCACCCAGGAGGGCACAGGCAAGAAGGGAAGAGAGCTATAGACGCAGTCACAGCTGGATAATACACAGGATTTGCAACGCTACTAGCTTGAGCAGGTCTTGAATCCTCCTTTCCACCTTGCAGTTTCTTGCTCCTGCACTGCAGGAGCACACGTGTTTGCGGGGCTGTGCTGTGAAACAGATCAGAGATGCGATCAAACTTTCAAAAAAAATCTTTTCAAAATCATATAACAAGTACATATAATGCAGTATAATGCCAGGTCACGTTCTCTTGCCCAGACCATACATAGCTCTACAAAACAGTCATGGAAGCACAGGCAAGGAAACAGCAACAGGCAGCTGTAGGCCAGTGATGTCAGGAACTACTTAAGGAAGAGCTGAGACCAAAGACTTCGTATCAGTGAACAACGCTCAACGCGCGCTCCTAACCCACTTGGAACAGAAACACTCTCTGCTGTGCCAAAGCACCTCGTTGGTACAGAAAGCCTGATGTGAGAGCGCTTCATAGAAAGAAGGCTTTGCTCAAGCCAGGAAAACCGGGCATACAGGCTCCCTTTTGCATACGGGGCTTTGGGCATGAGGATGAGGGACAGCTCATGGAGTAAGTGGGTCCTCACCTTTCCTGGTCAAGAAGGAATGCTGCAGCAGCCACTTGCCCTACCTAGATAGGACCAAAATGCTATTAAATTGTACTTTTCATCTATAGAGTTCCCAAAATTCCCCCAAAAGAAGCAATGTAAAACAAAACAAAACAAAACAAAAAACAGACATAGGGAAATGAAATTACTTGCTAAAGGCAGAAACAAAACCAGACTGCATGGAGTCACCAGCCAAAGAACCTGCCAGACCGCATTGCTTTCGGTGGACCACATTCGTGACATTCTGGACACCAAACCTACACACAGGGCAACCCTGCTTTCTTGCTGTATTTTAGCAGATAAGCCTGTTCTGTCAGACAGATACCATTGAACTATTAGCACAGTGTAGGAGTATCTCAGTTTTAGAGAGAGACAGACACGTAACAGCAAATAACCTGACCTTGCTGATTTATTCCACATGAAAGGTGTGTGCAAAGCTGAAAAATCTGTGAGAGGGAGAAAAAGGAAGCAAGTATATAGCCGCTTCTGGCCAAGGATTTACCAGTCTCTTCCCAGCGAGCTTAAAAATAGTGTACAGGGACCTCCTCACATCACTAGTCTTCAGTGCTGCCTCACCCAAAAGTTCCTGTTTTCCAAGGTTGCTAAAACCCTCTTCTGATATCAGAGTTCTCGTTCAAGTACAATTCAAGCAGATTAATTATGCCACTGACAACAAAAAGCACAGGCTGCCTCTTCAAATTATCAGGGGCAGAAAATACCATGATGAGTTTAGTTTCAATGAGGTTGTTTACATTTCTAAACTGTACTTATTTATTTACAGGCCTCAGGATCAAAATGAAAAGATAATAACTAATTGCCACAACTGGGAAAAGTAAATTGGAAAGTCCTTACCAAGTACACCTGTACGCAATAATTTGAACAGCAGCGGTATAAGCAACACAGACTGCAAAATTGCAATTAGACAAGCAGAAAGTGTTACTCTGAGCAACTGAGATACTATGTTTTGATAACAAAGTTACCTTGGAGATGATTCACACTCACAATTTGCTTAATATCACTTGATACCACGGGTTCAGGAGGTATAAAAAAATGCATTAAAATCACTATTAAATCAGGAGAATTATGAAGTAAATACTTTTTCATGCTGAACTATTGCACAATATCTCAACGTCAGCCTAAAGCACATAAACCCCACGAGGGCATCTCTTTTGTCGATGCATGAAGGGAGGTAAAACCTGAGTATGACTGATTTCTTAGCCCACCTGAGCAGCGCAAGACAGCTCTTGGGGCTCAGGCTTCTGCGCAAAGAGCTTCCAGGAAGAAGTGCCTTTTGACACGTACTTGTTCCTGCTGGGAGAGAAGCAGGAAAGATGCTTCAGATAAGACACAAGATATGAGAGTGGGCAAAATACACAACTAAAGAGAAATAGCCTGCTTGGTGGGTTTCTGGGTATCCTAGGCAAAGAATAATTTTGGAGTCAGCATCTCAAGAGATCATAGAAAATTCCTCATTTTCATCTGTACAAACGCAAGGGGCAAGAGTAAAGAAGGCAAAATCCACTGATTCCACATTGAGTTCAGCAAATGAAGACTTAAAAGAGAGGAGTGTCATAACAGTCAACAAACATCAAATCAACTTGCTTTTAAGAACTAGCACTATAGAATATCAAAAAGATATGCTAAATAGATGAAAAATTAGCTAACTGAAAGCTCTCAAGAAAGTTGACACTTCTGAGTAATATTACCATGGAACTGCAGTGTTTCTACTGCAATTCACAGTGATTGGAATTATATTTCAATACGACTTAACAGTTTCATTAGCTACCTGGAAATGAATATATCCTTGATGATAAAATTAGTGGGTTACATGAATTGGTAGCATGCTAAATAACAATAGCAAGGATATCACATAGAGTTATCTCTACTACTTTTCAAGCTGGGTGCTTTCCAACCAAAACAGTCTTAAGACATCTGAATGCAGATATACGTATCCAAGGAATGAAGGCAAGGTTTGCAAATCAGACAACCGTATCCTGAAGAGGCAAGGAAGCCAGAAAGGATGTGGAGGTCATCACAGATGCAACTACGCACCACAGCGAGAGCTTCCGTTGGTTTTAAAAGGTCTAATGAGGTTCACAAATGCATAAATATGAGAGTGAATGGAAATACTGAATGAAGGTAGGGTGGGGTATGTAACTGCAATGAGTGAAACTGGATTACTGCATCCAGTCCTGCAGTCAATACTCTAAAAAGATGCTGAAAATTAGAGAACCTACAGAGCAGAGTCTTAAAAACAACCAGCATCTAGAGGTTGGGATGAAGAGGGGTGGGGGGTGAGGGGGAAGAAGCTTAATGTATAATCATATTTAAAGATTCAGTCCTTCTGATAAGTCACACAGACTACTGACAGCTTGTTTGATCACTTGATCATCCTGAAGGTAAAAAATACTAGTTTAAAAAAAAACTATTTAATTAGGCCATGAGAAAACATCAGGGTTCAACAGATGCATGTCAAAGGTACAGAAGGTCCCTGAAAGAAACGAGATATACATCTGAGGAGGAACAAAGGAAAAAACTTCTTCAAGCAATAGCTTGTCTTTTTCTTCAGTGTCTTCAGAATGAGATATGCTTTAGCCCAGGCAGCTGTTGGGCTCACGGTGCAAGAGCTAGGCAAGATGGTCAAACAACTGTGGGACTTGATGGCACCTTTGACCCTAAACTCTGAGTGACAATCTCTGGGATGAAAAGAAAAAAAAAAAGAGGGAAAAAGAAGGAATGATATTACTCTGCATTTTAATTTATGTTACTGAACACTGGATTAAATGCACAATGGACTGTGAAATGCTTGCAGATCTTCCAACAGTTAAATGTCAAATGAAGAGACCATCTGTCACTTAACATAAAAGGCACCTCTCTTGAGTTTCATCCAAAGTACTAATAAGTAAACTCATACCATCACTTAGTGGTGGGGGGCTGCCAATATAAGTAAAGTCTTTCGGTGTCTCATCTCAACAGTTTGGGTGGGCAGAAGGAGGCAACACCTGGACTAGATGGAAAATACATATTCCTCAGTCACGAAATAAGCTTCATGGCTACAGAGTTATAGATTCTACAACAACTTCTCCCAAGTACTTTTGAAGACACTTTCTGCTTGAGTGAAAAGCCTTTCGCATTAAAAAAAATAGAACTTCATTTCACATCCATGGGAAGAAAAATAAATACCCTAAAAGTCATCCTTTTCAGTTGCTTCTACAGGTTTGTAATTTATACCTAGAAGAGTGAAGTATACGCATTATGATTACAATTAAGGTTTACACGGGCCGTTAACTAACTCACGAGAGGAAAAAAATTCAGCTGCTGCTGCTATGAATCAAAACTACACATGAAACTTTTTAAAGGTGTTTGTTTTTTTAATACTTACTACTTCCACAAGACTGGAAAATAGAAGAGGTTAAACTACTGCTTTCATTGCCTTAAAATTTTATAGGCCCAACATCAAGTTTCTGTTCGCTTGCCTTAAACTGATTGAATGAACACAGCAGACAAGCTTAACATACGGTGTGGCACATATTAACATATAAACTAATAGTCTTCTGATATATTTAAGAAAGAAGCTGCATAGTTGGACTTTTCGTTACAGTAAACATAACCAGATCTGTTAAAGAGAAAAGACTGACTAAGTAACTATTACACACTGAAGGAAACAGTGGTCCACTACTGTTAACTCTTCCAAGTGTCACGCTTCCTCAGGGAAGAATAACGGTTTGTATTTGCTGTGTATGCCGAGGCCAAAGACACGCGTCTTTATAGCGATGTCCAAGGAAAAGATTATTAAATTGTCTTTCTGATTCTAGATGGGAGACCTCACCTTGCATTTTTGTTGCACCACTTTACCAAATCAATGTGTTTTACGTTTACTGCCCTTTACTTTCTTCCTGTGCCTGAATACATTTGAATAATTGCTATTTCCACACTGAATAAACACTGGCTAAAGAACTGTTCCTTTATAAATTCTAAGCAGGGACGGAATAAGGATTACAACAGTTTTCTTTACATACAGGAATTACATACATTCTTCACAAAGCAGCACCATCTCTTCTTAAACCATATAAATTAGCAAGAATTCTAGGGTGAAAGATGTGGAATTCACTCCTAAAATTTCTATATATTTAACATATACTCAATTTGTATAGAGAGAGGGCTAAGCTTGAAACGTGAGAAGTCTCAGCTTCTACATGGCTTCTACAAGAGACCCAGCTATCACCCTATCTCTCTAGACACAGGAAGATTAGTGTCAGGTTTATGAGTGCGTCCTTCAAATCCCACCCATCTTAACAAGAAGTACGCTAGCCAGACCTGCAGACCTATTCACACAGAAGAATGAACATATCTAAAACAGAAGAAGAAAAAGTATGTTAACAATTCAGTTTAAGTGTCCCCCAACATGGATTTTATATTAAAAATAAAGAAAAATAAAGTATGATGATCATAGACAGTTCTTAAGTACTTCATCTGGCAGAACGGTCTCTGCAGGTCTATCTGTGCAGATCCTGCACAAAAGTATAAGAACGACAGCTTAGAGCCAAAGTTTCTCTACAGCATCCTAGTTTGTTGCAAGATTGAGGAAGATCTGAAACAACTTTAAATAGAAAAAAAGAGATGCCATATCTGCTCCATAAAGGAAACCGTGACTATCAAGTAATACAAAATTGGTTCAGTGGAAATTACCAAAATTCCTCTACTTTTTAACTTGAGACCTTAATTTAGTGATGCCAGTTACTGAGAAAAGCAAGACAACAGAAATAAGATTTTAATTAGCTATGTCATTTTTGAGGAAGACGCACCTTGATCCGATAAAGCAAAACGACCAATTCCACTTGTTCCCAGTATCGCATAGCCGTTTTGTCTGAGAGCAGGTCGTGGAAGGCCACATGCCTAATGCGAACCCAGAAAGGCAGAAACCTGGACGGTAAATACAAAGACGGAGCAAGGCAGGAAGCGACTTGGAAGGGGTGGGCTGGCTCTTTCTGTGCTGCAGGCTGCTGCCGAGACACGGGACGCTGCAGAGGGGAGTCCCGCCGTGGCTAATCATCAAGCCAAGCTGGCACCAGCGCCAGCTCGCAGGAGCTGAATTCCAGACAGAAGCGGCGTGACCCAGCGGATGCGTGACCTGGGACTGTGGCTCTGCTTACACACCCCAGGGACAAATTCTGCTGCTCACTACAGCAGTGAGAGTTTGAGTAATTGGGCAAGGGCTGGCTATCAAGTTAGCTCCATCTTTTTTAAATCATCATTACTAATATTCGTTTAGCACAAGTACTTTTGGACACTACTTCAGCAAGTAACCATCTCTTTGTCAGAAAAAATAGAAAGAAATTTGAAGAAGTCCAAAACTTATCCAAAAACTAACAAGAGACAGAAACTGAGAAACAGTATTAGCGAGCAAGCAAACTACCATCTGCA
Source organism: Struthio camelus (assembly GCF_040807025.1). Taxonomy (NCBI): domain Eukaryota; kingdom Metazoa; phylum Chordata; class Aves; order Struthioniformes; family Struthionidae; genus Struthio; species Struthio camelus. The sequence goes on from NC_090942.1 coordinate 23,248,235, forward strand.
TGAATAACTCACCCTGCAGGGATCTCCAAAGAGCTCTCTAGTCCACCCTGCTGCCCCAGGGCTAGGGTGAGCACATGCCCTCCCCAGCTTGCATCTACTGTGGGTTTTTTCACAGCTTTGAGAAGCAAGGATTCCATGGCCTCTGCCTACGGCCAGCTCTGAGCAGTTTTTTTGACAGTTAGAAAGCTTTTCGTAACCCTCAGCCACTGCCGGGTAGACGAAATGGCTATTCTTCAACTCATTATTTCCACATTGTCAATGTGAGGTTTGACCAGGCAAGAAGTAGGAGTAAGACACTGACTATCCAAATACCATATTTTTAAAACAGACACCCCCCTATTGGGGGGTTAGGCTATGCTCCTTTATTTATTTTAACAACGATTAACAGGCCAATGTCAGCTCCAAGCTGGCCTCATATTTAAGAGTTTTTCTTTCTAAGTAACACTCTGCTAATTCTAATTACAACAGAATGGCTTTCTTCTTTCTTAATTTTAATGGAAATCATTTAAACCTAAGAGTATTCCACTCGGTATAAGCTGAGCTTTACAGCTCCCTGCTGTAAATGCATGAGGAAACCTGTGAGAAAAAGGGAAAATAACTATCTACTATTCAGTTCAACAAAAAGATAAAAGTAAAAAAGTAGGAGCAACACTATGTTTGGGTTGCTTACTTAATTCCATTTTAGTTATTTAGACTCTTGTCTCACTGACAGCTATGCAGGTGCTAACTTTACTTAAAGAAGGACCTACAGTTTTTGTTTGCATAAATCAAGTGTGTTTAATCAAGTGTACACTGGATCACCAACACATTGGATCTGATGAGGAATTGCATAAGTGACAATGCCAAGCTATTCTGGTGAATATTCATTATCTGTCTACAGAACAGTCTGATTGGAGGAAAGCGAGAACAAAATGACAGTAAAAGAACTGTAGCAATTACTTTACTAGCAGTTAATGTTGTCATTATCTGCTTGCTGGCAAGACTTTAAAGTTGCAAACCCTAATTTAAGCTTGTTACCTTAATTTTACAATTGTAATTCAATATTCAGAATATGGCACTAATGTAATAAATACCTTCATTCACTGCTTCATATGATAAATAACTTAAAAGCGCATGAAAAAGCTCAAAACTACAGACGTTACAGAAATATAAATGATTAGGATTACATCTTCATTAAAAAAATAAATATGCATGATCCATTTTCTCAAAACCAAGCCAGAATCCAAGTTAGCAACAAGTCCATGGAATTTTTTGTTGTTGTTAACAGGCATTCATGAAAAACTCTTCTTTCAAAATGTAGATTTGATATTAGGAAGCTTCTATATGCAAAGCAAACAACTTTCAAATTTTGCAGACCTATTTAAAGCCTTTATCCCTCTTCCAAAGATATCTGTAGGAAGATTCAGGCAGAATAGCAAGGATATTTTATACAATAGGCTTTTAAGCTAGATGTACAAAGCAAGGCTTGGCTAAAAGAAAAAACATATTGTTCACTTGTTAACTCCCAGAATGCTTCGGGGGGGGGGGGGGGGGAGATTGCTCAGGTGGACTGCTTGCTACACTCCTCCGAAACACAGAAAATTGGTTGCTATGATGAAACCATCAGGAATGTTATACAATCGCTTCTTGTGCAGAGCTGCCTCCCCACTCTCCATACTCATCAATACAGAGGTAGTTCATTTCAGTCACCACTAACATTTGCTAGGAAAACGCCATTTCAAAAAAAGATAGGTGCTTGAGGGCTTCAATTCACGATTGCAGCTGGATTTAGCTGACCCCAGCTGTTTTCCTTGTCTCTCTGCCAGAAGAGAGGGACAAACAGGATGTTCATGCTACTGGACTTTACAACATTATGTGCTAACGTGAACAGCCATAAAATACAGTTTACAATAACATGCCAGGCTGTAAACTCTGGCAGCTGAAAAGTGGATTCAAACTCCAATAGCAAACGTAGCTGAATGGCAAAGTAACCTCTGGCAAAGGGACAGGATGAACAGCTGGATGATTCAGCTACTGGAACATAACTCAGAGTCATGAGTGTTTTTATTATGTTATCCTTCCCATATTTAAAAACCTGGAGTATCAGAGAGGTCTGGATGTCTCCTCCCTCCCCCCACCCAAACTGTAATAGATTATCAAGGGCATTGAAAGCTTCAGGTGAGTGTTTTGAGGTTTATTTTATTAGAGTACAGCATCACCTTTTGGTAGGCTGATATCAGCTTCTTCCAGTCATATCAGATCATTTAAAAAGATCTGCTACACAGCTTTTATCATCAGAATTCTCCATTCAAAGTCTTTTTCCAAACACTGCCATCACTTACTTACTGTACTGGTTTGAATAATATTTTCTAGTGGAGATGATTTTCCAGTTCACATTCAATCATATTAGGTTCCCACCAGGGCTTCAGAACCACAAATATTTAAAAGCAATGAGGTGAAGCCACTAGAGCCTCGGAAGCAGACTTCCTCCCTTTTGTTTTGGCTGGAAGCATGCTCTGCTCTGGCTTTCCCACTCCAGCCAGCAGTCCCATACCAAGTGTACAAAATCCTGTCTCACAAGCCAAGAGGCAAGCAGAGCGTTAAGGGACGGCCCAACACATACACACAATCATGCTCCCTAGCTCACAGCTAATGGGTCACCCAGCTGTTTTGTGTAGGGCATGGTACACAGCCCTGCTCCTGCAGGGCCAGTGATGTATTTCACATGCTGAAAGGGAAGGAAAGAATTTTCAGTCCAGCTTTGAGTCTGATAACCTTAAAGAAACTGCAAAGAAAGCTCAGGCCAATTGTAGCTAGCAACCTATTACTTACTGTCCGTAGCTTCCTTTTAGATTCCATTGTATTGAAGACATAAATAATAAAATAAGCACATATCTCTCTTGAATGAATTACCTATTCAGAGTTCCCTCTGGTGTTCAGTAAGTTAAACAACCCTCACATTCAAGGTAACAATATTAGTTACAAAAGCATTAAGTTCCCTCACAAGCAAGTTTTCATTCTCTGACCGGAGCTCAGCAGTCAGGATAGGTCTGTAGCATCGTAATACACAGACCACAAAGGCAATGCTACCGATCGCGAGACTGCAGAGGCACAATAAACTTACAGCTCGTTTTTGTATCTTCACACAAGTGTCTGACTAACTCTCAAGGACCCAGACAATTCCCTCCAACCCTTTCTGTTTTAGGGTGTCACAGAGACTGACGCAACCTCAGAGAAGATAAAGTCACAAAGTCGCAGGTACAGCCCAGGCAGGCAGAGGAGGGCAGAGGTGTTTTGCAGCTCTCGAATAACTACGCTTTGAGTCACGAGCGCTCTGGCCTCGCAGTGCCATTCGCCTGCACCAAACACGAGCAAAGTACAGTATAGCTAATCGACAGCTTGGAAAGAAAGTTTAAAGTTGCGTTGCCTGTCTAGAGAGACAAAAGGCATTTGCAGGAAAGCCCAACTTCGTGCCTGAGCCAGAGCCCGCGCGGACCGGGCGAGCCGCAGAGCGGGGCTCGCCACCCCGCCGGGATGCGGCGGGCATGAAGCTCCCGAGAGCAGCAACGGGGCTGCACGGCCGGGGCCGCGCTGCAGCCGAGGGGACCGAGCCCCGCCGGGCACCGACGCCCCCGCTCCCGGGGGAGGAGCCGCCCGCGGAGCCGCCGCGCAGCCGCGGGGCAGAGCCGCGCCTCCTCCCAGCGCTGCGCGGCTGGTTAGGAACCGCGCTCGAAGTGCGGAGCCGCGGGTTAATCAAAGCCATATGGGGCGCGGAGGAAAGCCCCGTCCGCGCCGTCCCCGCTCCGCCCTGCCCCGCGGCCGCTCCGCGGCCACCGAGGAGGGGGAGCGGCTCGACCCGCGGCTCAGCAGCCTGGCGGCGCGGAGAAGAGGAGGGACGGAGCCGCGCAAGCCACCCCGCGGCCCCGGCCCGCCGCGCGCAGCCGCAGGGAGGGGGCCGCGTTACCTTCAACAGGTGTCGGCGCCGGCAGGAGCGCTCCCCGCGGGCGCGGACCGTCGGAGCCGGCCAGGCGGAGCGGCCGCGCCGCGCCCCGCGGGTCCGGCCGCGCAGGGCAGCGCGGAGCGGGCGGCGGCAGCGCGCTCGGCCGAGGCGCCCGGCGCTACGGCAGCCCCCGGCCGCTGCCCATGCCCCGGCCACAGCAGCAGCCGCGCTCGAGTCCTCCGAGAGGAAGGAGGAGAGAGGGAGAGAGGAAGGGGAGGAAGAGAGAGAGAGAGAGAGAGGAGAGAGAAACCGCCCCGAGAGAAATCACTCATCACATGACGATCGCGATCCGCCGCCGCCGCCCCCCGACAGCCCGAGCCTACGCCGGGGAGCCAGAGAAAAGCTGCGAGGAGGGGACACACCTGTAGGCGCAGCACATATCCGCTGTGAGCACAATGCGAGACAGGAAACTGAAAAAAACAGCCCAGGGAAGGAGAGAGGCTCCCGTTCGTCCCTCCTTCCCTCCCTCCCTCCGTCCTCCTCCTCCGCCTCTCTCCACCCCCTGCCCCTGGTCAGGATCCGCTTGCCGCGCTGTCTCCTGCAGCGAAAACCAGACAGCGCCAGGAGGAGGAACGAGCCGCACTTTCTCTCCCTTCCCGTCTCCGCATTGTTTTGCCCGCCGGCCGGGCAGAGGCGGCGCGGCCGCGGAGGGGCCGAGCGCTCCCGCGGAGCCCCGAGCGCGGAGGGGGCGGGGGGGGCGGCCCTCCTCCCCGCCGCGTCGCGGAGCGCAGTGCAGCCCCGCCGCGCCGGGCTGCTTTGCCCTGCCCTGCCCCGCCGCCTCTTCCCTGCGCCTCCGCGTAACCCTCGTCCGCGCTGCTGGCGCGGAGCGCAGCGACGGCGCCGAAACGGGCCGGCCCCGGCCTGCGCGGCGCTTTCCGGCGGGGCAGGGCGGCCCGGGCAGCGGAGACCGCTTGGAAAGGGTCTCTGTGTTTTTCCGTAGTTAAAGGCGTTGGGGTACGTCGCCTGCTCCGGTGGTGGTTTGGCGAAGCTCCTGAGTAGAACAGACCCATTTCCACTCCTCCTCCTCCTCCTCCTCCTCCTCCTCCTCCTCCTCCTCCTCCTCCTCTGAGCAGCGAGACAGGAACTCCAGGGCTCCCGAGTTCGCCTCTCCTGCTGCATACCTTGTCCTGTCGTTGAGGAGCCCAAAATACATCCCCGGCACAATTGTTAGTGAACTTAAAATAGTACAGCGTGTATCCTTTTCGGTTAAACTCTTCCTATAATCTCTGTTTCCAAAGGTCTTTTTTCCCCTTCTCAAGCACACTGCTACTAGAGAATGTGCAAATTTCTCCTTTTCCTCCAGGAATGTGCAAACTGGAGCTTTCTACCCCACCTGTGTGCAAAACCACATGATCTCCACATTTAGATATCCCATTTGTCTTGACTATAATTAACATAGGGATTACCTTTTAAAAAGGGGGATATTTTAGAAGAATGGCTCAAGTGGCCTTTCGGCAAATTGTTTAGGCTTTAGAGCTTTCTGTCCCTCAAACATGGACCAGCAATGCGGCAAAGAGTATTTAATTAAGCTGCTGTTGGCACTTCGAGTACAGTTCTGTCAAACAATCTGTGTGTTAGGCTTCTCACTGAAGTGATAAGAGAGAGAGTCAGAAAGCCACAGTTCTCAAATGGCACCTGCAAGTTCCTGAAAAATTGTCCCTGTTTCTCAGAAAAATTGTCCCTGTTTCTCAGAACAAAAACAAACTCCAAATAAATAAAAATCAGCTCAGAAGCCTGGGCAAGAGTAAAAAGTGACAGGCTCTTCAATGAGATGTTAAATGTGGCTTTCAGGCCTTCTCCATGAAAGTGCAGCCTCCCTCTAACTGCAGGCTAGAGCCGTTCAAACATTATGTGGTGTTTTGTTGGGTTTTGCCTTTAGGAGGCAGACTTTCTACTGGTTCAGGTTTCATGAACCTGCTCCACGCTTTTTGCTGACCTCCAGGAGCAGGCCCTCATCCTTCTTTGGCTTTTTTCCTGCTCTTTACCTGACAGGGTAAGGAAGTCTTTCTCACCGCACAGTGAGAAAGAACTGCTCTGGCATAGTTCTGGAGTATTTTCGCATTCTGGGACAGAAAAACTGGATCCCCCCCACCTGTTAAGTTTCATCAGGAAAGAAGGGGAACTTGAAGAGAAGGGAGATGAGACTTCCTTAGGAAAATTGGGTTAGTCCTGTCCTGCAAGCTCTGGGAGGGATCCAGGACAGAGGAGCTCACAGGCTGCTAATGGGCTCAGTAGGACCTCACTTTCCAGGCTGCTTTTTCAACTTCTGGGCATATAGCCAGATTGAGCCCAAACTTTTGGCAGAATGCCCTGGACTTACCGGCCAGGCATCTCTCCCTATGCTCCAGCCTGTGAATCCCTGCCTCCGGGCATGCTCTGTCCCAGGGGCTTTTGCTGGTGGCTCTGGCATTTGTCACCCCCCACCCGTCCTGCTCCAGAGCTCTTGACCTGCTCACCCTACAGTGAGGGGTGCGCCCAGTACTGGGCCCACACCTGCTCCATCCAGTGGCCACTGACCAGGACGACACTGCTTGCCACACTGCTGCTGCCTCATGGTGGGTGCCCCAGCTCTAAGCCTAACCCCCCTGCCACTCCACATGGCTTCCTCCGGCTGGAATGCTTCCCTCTGGCTCCTGTTGCTGTGGCCTCATGACAGCCATTTCTTTAGAAACCTTTCTAGGTTTCTAGACAGACACACACAGACACAGCAATGGTGACAGTTCATTTAATTCAGAAGAGGAGCTGGTGAAGTGAGGCCATGCTGAATCTTCATCTCCTAATTACCTGTGGTGCGTTTGACCTTGCCTACTGTGACAGGGACTGTAAAGTTAACTAGAGCTCAAGATGGCCATATAGTATCCCATCCTAGGGTAGCTATCTATCTGCTCTGCTAAGTCTCCATAAGTTGCCTTTCTGCTAGGCATGTGTGGGTGTGCTAAAGCATGGCATATCAGCCCTTGTTCCCCTCAGCTGGGACCCAAACATATGCAGGATAACTTTTGTTATCCTAGGCTGAAATGAATCAGTGCAACGTCATCCAGCATGCGGCCTGCCTACGAAGGTGCAAAGTGTTCACAAGATGCTATTCTGCCTCCCATGGGTCCTTCATTGCCTTGGAGCCAGCACATCATCCTTCTCTAAGTGTAGCAAGGCATTCAGCAAGCATGCAGCTTGCTCAGTTCCCTAAATGCAAAGTATGTGATACAGAGAGATAACTCCCCAGTGAACTCAGATAAACAGCTGCACATCAAAAACTGCTATTTGCTATTAAAGGATTGTTCCCCCACTCCTTATCACCCTACTCATCAAAAAAAAAAAATCGTAAACACACAGTTGCTTGGAAAAGAGCAACAAGTAAATGATAGAGTGATTAACAGCTTCCTAGAATCTCAAAGATCTTAACTGTCACTCTGCACTTCCACATGCGCAGTGTGCTGATTAAGGGTGAAAGCCTTCTTCTGTTGCTTTCCATTGTAGGGACAGAGATAATGGAACTGCCTGTGAATAGGACTCTGGTCCAGATTTCAATTTCCTATTTATTTCCTCCTTCCCCGCTCCCTCTTTCTCTCCTCACCTTGTTATCACCTACTCATTGCTATGCATGCCCTTCTGTTTTTTTCTCTGCCTATTAATATCTTTCATATCTCAGACAATGTTTGTGCGTTGTTCCTGCTTCCTTTCCCAGCTCTGTCAATTCTCACAATTTTAGCTAAGGCAGGGTAATGTGCAGTATCATTCCTATGGCCAAGACCTTTGAGGCCTATAAAAAGATCAGAATTTCCAGCTGTCATTATTAAAAGCACCTTGTTCCGCGAACAACAGAACTAATGAAGCCCGGATTCCTGTGGGTTCCTGGCTGACTCACTCACCGCTATAACCTTTCCTTCCCTTCTCTCTTTCATGCTCTGTGTGACATCTCTTCTAGGTTGGTGCGAGGCAGTGCTTGCTGGTGCCGAGCCACGTGCGTGTTGGTGGCCTGCCTGCACCTAGGTGGCCACTGGCTGCTGCCAGACAGCAGCTGAGTTCTTCCTGCCTTTCTCTCTTTTGGAAAACTAATTTGAGTCTGTAGTCACTGATATTCACAACCCCCTGGGAACTTAATTATCTTTGAGACTTCTACCTCTTTCATTCATTTGATTGCAACCAGCCAATATCTTGTGACGTTTTTATGGGGGGCTGATGGGCAGATAAACAACCAGATGATTGATTACCAGCCTTTAGAAAGTAAGGTTGTTGCCTTGTGGTCATGGCGATAACCTAAGAAAAACTTAAGTGGCTAAAAAACAACTTCAGGTCTTTTAAAATGATTAAAATAGCACTTTTTGTGTACAGAAAATTTTGATTGTCCTTGTATTCCCAGATGTCAGAGCATCCTTAATACATTACTTTAGGAGCTCTCTCATCACTGCTCTCTGTGGAGGCTTGGGGAGGGGCAGAAGAAGCGAGAGGCTTCCCTCCTCACATGAGGAAATTATTTTCTCCATGCAGGAGGAAAGACTTCCTCCCTTGACTCAGGAAAAGTTCCTGACCCTGTGTAAAGGGGTTTGCGTCCTTCTTTTTCTCCATATGGGAATCGATAGTCAGAGCTTTGTGTTGGTGGGCAGTAAATTAAGCTGGATAAAATTCCCTGACTCCAAACTGTTTTGCCTGTGGCACGGGAGCTCGGAGGCGCTTCTCTCTTGGGCCCAGGGAGGCTGCGGGCTCCCAGAACCGAACCCAGGCTGAAAAGGGAGAGCGTCCCCCTGGGGGGGGTTGGCCCAGCACAAGCCCCTTTGGCACGTAAGAGACGAGGAGGCAATGGCACGGGCACTTTCCCCCACGGAGAGGAGAAAATCCTAGAGAGCAAGAGAGGCCCACCTCCGCCTCCTGCCTCCCGCCAGTCCCCCAGAAGAGGGACTCATCTTGGCCTCCCTTTCTCCCACGCACAGCATGGCCTCAGCTGCTGGGGCGCCAGCACGAAGGAGCAAACAGCCCCCAGGAGTGCCGAGACTTGTGTCTGACACCTGAACGGGAGGGTGGGGAAAGTGCCCGTGACTTCTGGCTGAGTCTCACCCTTCAAAGACTGAGCTGGAGACCCCGGGCCCAACTCAGCCCTGGCAGGGGAGCTGGGCTGTTGACCCCCGTCGGGCTGGGGTCCTCGAGAAACACCTCTCTCGGCTCGAGGGGGCTGCAGGCACCCAGCAGTGACACCCAGCCCGAAAAGGCCCGGCCAAGCGCAGGGGGAGGCTGAGGACATCCCCCTTCAGCAAGCGGAGGCATCAGTGCTGCACTGGAGACGGTAACACGGGTCTGTTCCCCTGCGGAAAGGAGAAAATCATGGGGAGCAAGGAAAGGGCAGGAGCGAGAGCTGGAGGATCAGCAACCTGAGGAAGGCCCTAGGGTCGAGCACTCCTGCTGGGTGGAGGGCACACCCTTGCGGTTGTTGTCCCACGGCCTCAAAGGGAGGCAGGAGTTCCTGACTCGGGCCATCAGGCCATCATCTGCATATGCCCGGAGACGTGTGCCATGCCCGGAGACGTGTGCCATGCCCGGGGGGGGGGCGCCTCACGGGCTGCGGGAGAGACACAGCCCTCGCCCCGGGCACGGAGCTGGTGAGTCTCTGGCAGTCCCCGGGAGAGGAGCTAAAGTCGGGGGAACGGAGAGAAGCTTTCGGGCAGCACGGCGCCGTTTCTCTGGACGGAACGGTTGCCGGTCTGCAGCCCTAGGAACCCGCGGGGGCGAGCGGGAGGGAGGTGCGCGCGCCCCTTTGTGAGGTGGCCCCGAGGCTCTGTGACCTCATGGCTCTCCCGGCTTTTACCCGCGCGCGGGGTCTCGCCCAGCTCGGTTCGCCCCAGGATCCTGCCGAGCGAGCGCGAGTGAGCGCGAGTGCGAGGCGTGGAGGGTCGGGCCTTGTGGAGGTGCGGGTGTCTGCATCTTTGCTTTGGATCTGCAGCTGCTCTCTCGGTGCTGAAGCCAGGAGCCGCCTTTGGTCTCTGCCCCCTTTGTGCCGGGCTGCCGGGGCTGCGGGGCGTCCCGCGTGGCCCGTGTGCGTGAGGGGGCGGAGGGGCCTCTGGGAGCACCGAGCAGACGCACTGCCTGCTCCGCGAGGTCACCGGCAGCTGAGGTGAGCCGGGCCGGGAGAAGGTGCGGGGAGCGGGCGCTGGGGTGGTGCTGGGGGGCAGCAGCGGGAGAAAAGCCTGCTCGAAAGCCTGTGCACATGGCATCAGTTGGGCAGAAAGCAAAGAAGAGCAGTTGTGCAGCTGAGCCCTCCTGGGGGAGAGGCCAACAGTGCCCGAGATGTTTCCTCTCAACCAGAAAGCAGCAGCTTACGCAGCTTCTTCTTAGCCTTCTTCGGGGTTTCTTTGTCCGTTTCCTGCCACAGCTCTGGTGCTCCCCGGCAACCCGCCGGGCCCCGCACCAGCCTCCCGTCTCCCCAGGGTTGAGACTGATCCTGGTGTCTCTCTCCTTCCCAGAGCGTGGCAGCAGCCGCTGGGGCGCCTCCGAGGGCGAGCAGCTCCTCCCCGGCAGCTCTCCCCAGCCCGCTGCAGCCACCATGGCCACAGCTGCCTCTTCAGCCGCAACATGTCCCATCTGCCTGGACAGGCTGGACAACGCGGCGTTTGTGAACCCCTGCATGCACCAATTCTGCTTTGGCTGCGTGCGGCGCTGGTCTGAGACCAAAGCCGAGTGCCCCCTGTGCAAACAGCGGATCAGGTCCATCCTGCACTCGGTGGCGGCGGACGACGACTTCCAAGAGCTCGCCGTCCGACCTCCCGCAGGCGGCTCCGTTGCCAGCTTCCAGCCGTGGGGAGCCGCTTTCTTCCCCAACCTGCGCTGGACACTCGCCCCGGCAGCCCCGCCGCAGCCAAATCCCTCCGTTCCGCGGGCGCCGTCCCCTCCTGAGGACGGCCCCGGGCTGCCGGGGCCATCGGGGTTGGCTGCGCTGCGGCGGAGGGAGGCAGGGCGGCCAGGCCGAAGCAGGAGCCCGCTCTCCCGGAGGACGGCGCGTCCCGTGGGAGCCCCTTGGAGGCAGGCGCCGGAGCAGGAGCAGGGGCCGCACTCCCACCGCCCTGGGCACCGCGCTGCGGGGCAGGTGCCAGCAGAGCTCGACGGCGACCACCTGCCGGAGCTCTCGGCCGCCTTTTTCCGCCGCAACCCGGCCGTGCTGCAGAGGCTGCTGCCTTGGCTGAAGCAGGAGCTGCGCCTCCTCTTTGGCATCCGCCAGACGCTGGCCGCTGCGGTGGAGTGTATTGTCATCACCGACGTGCGGCGGCATGACGTGGGCAGCCCGGCCTTTGCGGATGACCTGAGGCCGTTCTTACTTGGACGCACCGAGCAGTTCATCCGCAAGCTCGCTGCCGAGGCCAGGCGCGCCAGCTCCGCAGAGGCCGTCGCTCCCCGGGCGCCCAGGGACCCTCGTGCTCCCGCGGGCAGGCAGGGACGCCCTGCGGCCTCTTCCCGCCCCGACACCCCTCCAGCTGCAGATGGGTCGCCAGCCCCCGCACAGGGCCCATCGCGGAGCAGGAGACCTCTGGGCCCTGGGCACGAGGAGCTCCCCCAGGCCACGGACCCCCTCGCCCACGGGGCCGTTGCAGCCCCAGGGTCTCCCCAGCGGCCGCGGGGAGGCTCTGACGAGGAAGCCCCCCGCGAGGGCAGAGGAGCACGGAGGCCACTGCAGGCAGCTGTCCCCGCCGTGACGACGGAGAGGCGGGCGGGAGACACGGAGGCGGTGGCCGGCGTTTCTGCAGAGGCTGGTGTCGGCAGCCCCTCCGCTCCCGGCAGGGGCAGGAGGGTATCGCCTGGGAGTCGCCGGGTCCCCCGGAAGAGGAGGGCGAGCAGTCCCCAGGCCGATTCCCAGCCCAGGAAGAGGCAGTCACGGCGGCAGCGCTAGCGGGGACTGCGCAAGCAAAGCCTGCTTTGACTCCTCCAGATGAAGATGGGAGGTGTCTGGCACACAACACTTCTTTAGATGATGCCTTGGCTTTAATAAACGGTGTTTGCCCTTGGGAACTACTCCCCTGTTGTGATTTGGGTGCAGCAAGCGGCCTTCACACAGGTCTGGTGACTGTAGCAAACCCTTGACTGGAGCCACTTTTCCGGCCCAGCAGCCGGAGCAGCGCGAGTCCGGAGCTTGCATGGCTTGGCGAACGTGTGTCGATGGGGAGCCGCCGCAAAGCCGGAAAGCCACCCTCTCTTCTCGCCTGGTTCAGCAGCGCTCCCCAGCATCTCTCGTAGTGGTGGCGAGGCTCCAGGTGTCAGTGGCGTGGCTGCTTGTGTGGTTGGGTGCTCCCTGGCTTGCATTTTGTTCTCTTTCCCAGACCACTTTCTGCTGCCAGAAATGTGCTGCTCTGGGATCTGCTCTCATCTCCCAGCAGGGAATTTTTCCAGCCTCCCGATGTGAGGAAAGTCTTTGCCCCTCACATGAGTAAAGGTGTCTGCCTTCACAGTAGGAAACAAATTGGCCCTCTCGTGTGAGGAAAGGCCTTGCCCTTAGTATGAGGAAAGGCTTCACTCTGCTCTTGTGAGGAAAGGCTTCCTCAGCATGTGAGGAAAGGCTTCGTTCCCCTTGCGTGAGGAAAGGCTTCGTCTCTCTCATGTGAGGAAAGGCTTCGCCCTACTCGTGTGCAAAGGCGTCGCCCCAGTAGCGTGAGGAAAGGCTTCGCCGCCCTCCCGTGAGGAAAGGCTTCACTCCCCTCATGTGGGAAAAGGCTTCTCCCCCCTCACATGAGGAAAGGTTTCCCGCCTCATGGAAGCATTAACGCAACCATCATACCAGGCAGCAGGAGCAGCCGAGGTTCAGTCCAGCCTAGCACCACTGCCCTTGCCATCATTCGTAATAAATTCGTGATGGTAATGGCAATGCAGAGAGCACAAGAACAAGGGGCCTGTATGAATGGTTTCAGTCTTTTAGTTAAGATAAAACCAAGGGCTCCTCAAGGCTGTTTTTCGCCCTCCGTCTGCATGCAGTGAAGCCTGCTATCCTTGGTTCTGACAGGGCACTGCATTGCGTTTCACTGGTGAGTGAAGTGACCCAAATATACATATTTATATTTTCACAGTCCATAAGTCACCCTGGGATCTACTTTTTCTGGATAAGAAGTGCCAGATAAATCTAAGGTATTAGCATTAGGTTTGTGAAATGTCACTGCACACATCCTGAGTTTCATGCCCTTTTTACCAAATTCATAGAGCAGATCAATTTGGATATATCTGTTTATTTCTTGAGGTCGACAGATTTCTCAATGTCCGTTTTCCAGCAAACCACAAGAAAGATTTTAGGTTGAAATAACCTGAAGTTAATTGTAGTGTTTCCTTCATTTTTTCCTTCAATGATAGAAAATATTTGAACCACATTGAACAGGTGTTTTTTAGTATTTTCTCACTGAGCCTCACTCAGTGTATTTGTTTATACCTGTGCAAAATGTTACCCAGTCAGAACTTTTATTTAGCTTAGTAGGCATTTTGAATATACCTTGCTACAGACATAAATTACTGCACAAAGGTATCAGACAGTAAAACAGCAGGCATTGGATAAAATTTCCATGTGGAAACTGCAAAAAGCCTTATATAGATACGTGCACTGTATATATGCATGTGTGTAAGTGACTATGAAAAGTATCAACCTTCACAGTAAGGACTTGATATTCTGATATAGCCCTGGCCATACCAGATAGTGTGTGAGCCCAGCTAAGGGGCCCCTGGATAAGGAACAAGTTTATAGAGGCAATGCTTGTTTTTTTTTTAACACAACATTGAATTTTCTAAGGAATTTAATTAAAAAAGTCAAAAGATGATAGGAAATTTCAACACAGTGTTTACTCTTGTTTTAAAAAGTAGGGAAAATGAAAACACATGTGAAACGTTGACAGCTAGTTTTTGGCTCTGTCCTTTTTTCCTCTTTTTTTTTGTTTAAATAGAGCCTTCATATATAGTTATATACATATAAAAAACCCAGAAAACCCAGCATTTCCAACCCTAATTAAAGGAGCTCCAAAGCCACCGCTCTGCTGTCACATAATAACCATTCCTTTTAACCGCAGCCAATATAGTCAATGTTATTGCTAGTTCTGCAACTGGTTCATGAACTGAATATTAGAATTAGGTAGCTTTCATGCTTTCTGCTATACTGTAGAAAAAAATAATACAGTCTCATTGTCTACTAATATTTGAACTAGTTTTATTATGGAGAGAAAGGGTGTGGGAAGACAATTACTAGTAAGAGCTGCCTTACTACAGTGTTCTATTTAGAAGTGGAAAATCAGAGTTTAACTGTTTTGTGCCATAAATAATACATTTTTTTTACATCAGTAACCTTGGATAGTGTGTAATTAATATTATTTGAACATATATTGCAGAAATGAGTTTATAAAATATAAGTGCATCTGACTGTAGTTGCTGAATATACAGCTAAAATAGTAGGAGTTTAATATGGTACAACAGAGTCAGAGAAGCATTTATCAATTTAAAAGAGTTAGATCAATCAGAATTCATCAATTATACCCTCAGTTAAGATAGAAAAATACAGTATTGACTACCAACACAGAGGCTGTATTTTACCTTTTTATTCTGAGGAAGATTTCCAAGATAAGTATTTTAAATGACTAGTGAGCTTTCATCATGTGATGGCAACTAATCAATAAATCATATGTCATTGTTGTGGCTTAGCATGTGAAATAGCTGCATTTCAATGTCTGTATTTACAGCTTTTGAGCAATTTTTTTTGTTGTACTTTTCCAGATCATTAACTCTGATTTTAAAATTGGTTATTCTTGTGTCAATGAAATTGGAAGAAAAATCAAGTCTTATCTGTTTCTGCCAAAGGGAGAAGATAGAATGGGGTAATCAAGGAGAAACTTCAGTTGCTTAACATTGCTTGCTACCCTGTGTGGATTTGCTAAAGCAGCTTTTCCTCATGAGCAATGTGAGAAATAAACACACTGCTTTTTGTCAGACATGTTGGACATTCTGATGCTCATGGGAGATGGTAAAAGGATGAGTGTTTTTGAAAGCAGCTTTAGGCATACATAAATCATGAGGTTTGTACTGAGGCCTAAGACACGCAACTCAGAAGATTTTGGTTAGATAACAGCGTGAAGATGAACTAATAGAGTTTCATATACCCTGCCCATCTATTTTACTTTTGCTTACCAGAATTCTAGAGCAATCTTATTCTGCCATATGAATATTGACCTATGTGAATAGGTGAAAGTGATGGTCAATGCACATGCAAATCTCTGATTTAAGAACAATAGCATACAGTTGAAATAGCATTAATCTTTGTTACAATCTTCCACTGTCATTAACCAAATTTTTAGCACCTTTGCTACTGTGTCAGAATACCTGAAGAAATGATGATCAACCTTCATGATGAAAGTTCTTCTTGAAGGCTTGACTTGGACCCAGGCCACAACAAAGCAGTGTTTGTCCTGAAAGGGAAATGCTGCAAAGAATTGGCCAAAATGCAATCACTGGCTTTTTTCTACAGTAAACAACCCTTGTTCATCAGGATATTGCAAAATCTCAATGTCTTCTTCAACAGCTTTCTCGTTTGTGTGACAGCAGTCTCCAAAATGCCTTCTTTCATGTTTTACTTTATTAGAAGATTAAGTTATTGTCTTCTGGCCAATGACTCAGGACATAATAACCCATATGTTTATCACAGCCAAGTCAGATAATTGCAACTCAATCTATCTGAAGTGAATTGTGGGGATGTGGTATAGGTTTTGGTGAGTACAAAACATAGATGCTCAGTTTTCCAATGGCTCTGGCTTACGTGTATATGTGCATCAAATCTGTGCTTATATTTTTTCCCTGGCTCCAGTGTAAGAAGGCCTGGTCTTCACTTTCAAAACGATTGATAGTTCACGCTGCAGCTATATTTCAGTCTAATAATTCTTGTAGAAACTGTACTCCTCTGGGGCAATGCAGACCAGAAAGCCTATTATAAAATTTGTAAGAGCTGAACAAAATTCAGTCAAATCAAATCAACTGTGGAACTGTTTTGCACTGTGGCTCAGGCAAATTGGGAACTGGATGATCTTTTAGGTAATGCTGAAGTTACAACACCTCAAGAAAGCCTTTATACCATAATACATTCCAGTTCAACTTTCTTCTATAAATCTCTGAAAAAAAATCCTTTTTAAAGGCAGAACTTGGGCCCTGAAAAGACAGAAGTGCCAGCAACATCCTAAAGTTCATTCTGATATTAATTTTATGTAAAGGATGACCTGATGCCGTAGCAATGAATAAGACAGTGGAACCCATGAGTTACGTATGCTTAACATAACACTTAGGCAGCTGGCCTGGCTGTCTGCTGCTGGGCCTCTTTCCCAGCTGTGCCCCCACACCGCCTGGATGGTGGATGCAACTTGCTCAACTGTGCTTTGACCCACCAACCAGCTGCCTGTGGGTTCCAGAGTGGGAGAAAAGGTTGTTATACCAAGCTACAGCCAGAGTTATGCCTCCTACCAAGGCTTCTCACACAAAGAGGCACTGTCAGCATGCAAAAGTCTAGCACCAGAGGCCCTCTGTGCTGCGTAACTTGTTGTGCTGGGAGCACATCTACTGTGTGACTGCATGCATGGGAATTCACAGACTCAGAGGGCTGGAAAGGACCTCTGGAGTATCTAGTACATCCCCCTGCCTTGGAGCAATGTTATCTACACCTATATGCAAATTTTGACATAAAGTTTGCCTGTCTTCTTCTAAAAATCTCCTGTGAGAGAGCTGGGACATTCTGCAGACAATCTATTCAACTGCTTAACTATTATTGTAGTCAGAAGCTTTTCCTAATATCCCATCTTAATCTTCCTTGCTGCAGATTAAACAATTTGCTTCTTATGCGATCTAACAAGGATGCTGAGAACAGGTAGGTTGTTCCTTCCTCCTCACAAAAGCCCTTTGCTTATTTGAAGACTGTGATCATGTCTTCCTTCAGTCTTCATTTCTTTACACTCTTCCTTCCCCATTCATTCAGTCTGCTTACGCAGGCTGAATTTTCTAAGTTTCTGATGACTTTCTGGACTTTGTCTAAGAGGGGAACTTCATTCCTGAAATTCAGTTCTTAACACTGGCCATAGTCTTTCAACCGAGGCCTTACCAGCGTAGTGTAGAAAGATTACCTCAGGTGCTCTGCAAGTCATACTTCTCTTTTATGAAACTTGGGAAGGCTGAGCTAAAAAGGCTGTGGGGAAATTTTGTACGCTGAAAGACAGAGGACAACTGAGCCATGCTGATAAGGGAAGGACAGAGCCTTGCGGTAGACATTTGTGCTTATTTTGGTATGGCAGTGCTTCTAGCAAAGGTAAAGCCCAATATAATTAAATGACCAATGCCAATGTAATAGTGCCGTAAGTACATTGTTTAGTCTTGCTAAATTTGTTTTGTTTTGCATTTAAGCTGCTTTTGTCTGACTGAGGAGGAAAAATCTATAAAACTAAGTAATAAAAGTAAGTAATAAAACTTACATTAACTGAGGAAATAAGTGTCCAGGAGGATAAACATGTCTGTCATTATAGAAACTAATCAAACATACATACAGGGGCTCATCCATACAAAGCTAAACTCCTTTCACATGATGGAACTAAGCCAAGTCCTGCCTAACTGCTCTGTGACCAAGCTAAAATGTTGCTCTGTCAGTGGGACACCAATGCAGGGATGTGACTCCCAGACCAGCCATCTCACGTCCAGCAGCTTGTAACCCGGGCAGAGGAGCTGAGTCTGCAGTCATGTTCATTTAGAAAAATGCTAAGGCAGCAACTGGAGCTTGTAACAGGCAACACCTGTCTCCAAAATCTTCACTTTATCTACACTGCAACTACCTTTGGCCTCTCTCCCAGCGGTATTCTCTACCTGGAGGTGAGAGCATGAACACTGAGAGTAGCAAATACTGATTAATGAACAGCTTGTTCCCTGTTACACTCTCCTTCACCTCTCAGGATGTACTTGATAATTAATTTCTTCAGGTGGGGTTTTACGTTACCACTAAGCTGATCTAAGCTTCTTCTTCAGTGACTGACCATGCTCTCCCATTCTCTTCCCTGCTCTTGATCATGTAATGTCCCAGCATCTTCTGGTCCAGCTCTGGTACACATCTGACCCCATAGCGAGCCTATTTTGGGAGCTCGTCAGAAAATGTCAAGTGGTTTTTTTTTTTTTTTTCTGCTTTTAGAATGCCGGCTGGTATTGCTCCCACAGCTGGTTCACCACAAGGTCAGGACTATCCCTTTGGCCACAGACCATTAGATCAACCACTGGATCAGTCTCAAAATCCCTTCTTGCTATTAGAGCGTAAGAGAAATCACAGGAAGCTGCTACCCAAGGCTTCATTTGTATTTGTCTCTTCTGCAATCTCTATTTCATTAACAGCACCTGAGCTTCAAATCCTACATTCCTCTGAAGTTGTAGCCTCTCACCCTCTTGCCTCTCTGTGCTTGAAGTAGATGGGAAGCTTATGAACCAGAATATTTCAAAAAAGGCAATGCAATTTTAACCCTTACTGTCTTCCAAGAAAATTCTGGAAAGCTTTTTTCTATTTTTCTATTTTTGGTTAGAGCCCCCACAGTCCAGTCCCAGAATAAGGGTCGATAACAAACTGGAAATATTCACATGTTAAGCTTTCTGCATGCCAGTTATGATGGAGTGTAACAGTGCTGTATGTAGGAACACCTGCTGCCATCTGCCTCCCTTGTTTCCATGACTTCAAGAAGGACGGAGGAAGCAGGTGGGTCAGCAGAAACCGGAAATAATGGAACATGAGAAATGGCAAGAGACTTCTAACTGACAAGCAGGGGACTTGTAAGAGACAAATTTTAAAGCTTCATTTTAGTTTTCCTTGTTGGGATCCTGCTAGGCTTCCTACAACAATGACAAGCATGATATTATCTCAGCAATATTATACGACTGAAAGCTGAATGTGGCTATATCAGACAGTAGAATCTCTCTCAAATGTTTTATTTCTGATACTCAGGAAATTTTGTTCTGCACTTCTATCAGAATAGAAACCATTATTTGTATAAAATAAACAACCAAACATTTGGCAAATACTTTATTTAATTTTAGAAGTGGTAACTACTGGCAAATGTTGCTATTTCCTGATAATCACAGTATGTAATATTATTAGTCACCCAACATATTACATTTGTGTTAAATATGCTTTTTAAAGTAGATTTGCTCCGTGTTTAGAACTTTTGTCCAATTTATTCGATAAATCTCCAAAACTCAGAGAGGGGGAAAGCATTGACCTCAGAATGGGATAGTTAGATGAAACTTCAGCAGACTCCTGGATGTTACAGCTTCATATTCAAAATGGCTACTCCTGTGGAGCATAGCACTGGGTTTATGATAGGTATTAGTAGTACAGAGCACATTTGAATCCAGTTTGAATGAGGTTATTAAGCTTCAAAGGACTGAAATGGGAGAGAGATTTAGGTATGTTTCAGCCATGGGAAAGGGTTCAAATGGATGTCCTCACAGTATTAGACACTGAGAAAGAACCATAGGATCAGTTTTAAAGGTGACCGATTTTGGTAATTATATTAACTTCCTTTCCGTGTGAAATATCCAGGTAAGCAGGATGAGTGCTGTGTGTATTACACAGAACGAAGGAGAGATTTTGCTTCACTTTTGCTATTCACAGCAGATTAAAACCAAAACCTTAGTTCTTTCTGAAAGGTTTGAAATATGCGACCCAGTGAGAGCTGTGCATGCTTTGTCTCCTTTGGTGGCTGGTATAGGAGTGTATTCCGGTCTTGATCTCACCAGCGCTTACAGCATGTTGTAACTCTATGCGTTCTGATAGCCCAAATGGGAGTATTTTCGCAGGTTTAAGACGAAGCATATGTGTAAGCGTTGGCAGAGTCAGTTCCCAGGAGCTCACTCTTTCTAACAGCTAACGGGGCAGCTCCTTTAAATCAGGTGAGGGAGACATGGGTATGTTATAGAAGGTTTAATTCATGCTGACAGCTAATGTTCGCAGTTAAGTTTTCACATTGTTTCTTTGTTTTCACGTTGTGCTGTGCTATATTACAAATACCTTTAATATGGTGTATGTGTGCAGTTACGTGTGAAAGGAATATTCATTGTCTTTCCAAAATGTATGCTGTAAAAGTCCACAACAGGAAACTAAATGAAAGGCTGTTTTACCTGTGAAAACATATCAATCTGTGCTAACAGCTGATTTCAGCATCCTTTTTCTGTCATGCTCCTGTGGCCAGGAAAAGGAAGGTTCTTTCTTTACTCCAAGAAAATTGCCCCCCTAATGTTACTCTAAGGCAGAGTGAAGAGGACATTAGTGTTTCTTCTCTTTGCACCATTTTGTTCCACTCAAAGACTGTTAACAGCCAGTGAAAGCAGTTGTGCTCCTGTTGGCTAGCTTCTTTGTGTATTAGGCTGAGGGAAATGACAGCCTGATGTAAAGGAAGGGCCCTTTTCACCAGCAGTCACATTGAAATTCCCTTATCTTGGCCTTGAACAAGCAAGCAAAGAAGCAACAGCAGGAGACACTGCGAAGTGGTGGCAATGAAGGGGAACAACCATGGAACAATTGATGTGAAAACCTTCAGCAGAAATCAGCGTGTGGCCCATGCAGCAGGACAGCCTGGCCAGCTTAGCTCCAATGAGGTATTTACACCTTGCACAAAGTAAGAAGACTGCTAAAAAAACATGAGAGAATCAGTAGACTTGTGTTTATTAACAACACAGTGCTTTATATTCAAAGTGTTGCACACATTTAACCAATATATTCAGCCAAAGGAGTAAATGGATAGCATTCATTATCACCCAGTTACTAACTTAAAAAAAGATTTGTGATGAGAAAAAGATGCACTTGAAGCCTTGGGAAGGAAGATTTTTAATCTACTGTTTAAACAGGTGGAACAGCATTTTGAACCACTTCATACTACCTTCTTCTTTCAGTACCCTTTTCATCAGGCAGGAATTGCCTGCAGGGCTGAGAGGATATTTCAGTGTCCTCTTTATCACTTTGGTATCTGCCCATTAGGAACTAGAATGAAATCAGTACACTTCATAGACAGACCTGATTACTCTTGGATGATAGTCATCACTTTCAATCACTAGCAGAAATGGTCCGAAACAAATATTTTATGTGAACATCCTTTCTGAGCGTGCTCCTGGCCTCTGGATAAAGAGGAAGCCGCACTGGAACTGTGCTTGCTTTTGAATCTAACACACGACACCTTCCCTAGGCTAGGAGAGGGTGACTAGTCAGTAGCATTTGGATCAGCCCCTACCTCCTGGGTTGAATTTAAACCACTGGCAGCTGCAAGAAATCTATAGCCAGTCCCCTGAGGCAGCCAGATTCCAGTTAATTTCTGCTTAGCTACAGAAATAATACATAAAGTTAGACATTCCTACATGTTCTCACACAATAATACAGACATTAGCAGATGAAATGAGTCCTAGAAAGAACATTTAGAAGTATAGAGAGCTCTCTATAACATGGCAGTGCTGTTAGTTATCTACCAATATTGTTACTTATTGAATAATAAGCCTTTTACAGTGATCTTGCCAAAAAATGCAAAAAAAAAAAAAAAAAGATGTCTTTGATAGTACACACTTTCACAAAATTTGTACCAGATGGTAACCTGGCAGTACAGAGAACTCACAAGGTTGAAATGCAGGTCCAAGCTGTTCCACAGCTTCCTGTCATGCCTTAGATCACCATTATCAGCTACATCCTCAGAACAGCTGCTGATTCGCAATGCTTCACTGTTTGTATGACCTAATGAGAAAGCACTGGTCAACCCCGGACTGCTACAGAGGTCTTGGTGTTTCAACAGTTTGGCTGAAAAGTCTCAAGCTGGGTACCCAGGCCTGTTTGAAATAAGTTGCAGTGGAAGGGGTTCTCTCTGTTGCATATATCTGTGATGATGGAAGTTGTACCTGTACCTTGGCAAAACGTACCACAGTGTGGCTTATTTAATATGACTGTGGTAACCATAACATTTTACATTTCCTTCCAATTGTGACGAAACAGTCCAATCTTACCATGTTGCAAATACTAACATATCACTTGAGAAAATAAAGCATGTACGGGTCACAACATTTTGCTTTTCAAACCTTTTTTTTAGCTGTGATCTCGCAAAAACATCCTCTGTTGGTTCAGAAATGAATTGTAACCCACAGAATATCACAAGGCCAAAATACCATCTCTTTGCAGCTCAGGAGGAATAACTCTGATAGTTAAATTTGCAGCTATTGATTCTAAATGGTGTGGCAGCAGGACCATGACATTTCTGTTCTTAAATTGTACAGCAGCCCATATAGGGATTAAGGGCCCAGTTACTGTATATGAACAGACACTACTGTTGAACTACCAGCATTCACCCTTTGTAGTGTAGACACAACTAAAGATCATGGCAATTCAGAACAGATGTGTGAACTTCCCCCTTCAGCTGTTCTTGCACAATGTCGTATGGCTGGAGGGAGCTGCCTGGATAGCACTAGGGTGGGTCATGCGCTGCAGCCTACTCAAAGCCTTTGTGGTAGGAAAGGGAAGGTGGTGCAGGCTGTTAGGCTAAGGTAGGGAGGAGAATGGTTGTTAATGAGACAGCCCTTTCGGCAAAGCACTTAGGATCCAACACAGAAAAAAAGGGTAATGGACACCGAGAGCGAGCTTTTTAGCAGGCCTGTTGCCAGACCACTTTGTCTCTTGGTTGTGGAATCATTCTGGATACGTCTGTGAAGTGAAAAGATTGAACTGAAATGTCACTTCTTTTCCATGGGCACCTGCTCTGCCATAGTGTACCGATAATTGTTCTTGGATTCCCTTTCTTTCCTAGTGAAGGCAAACTACCTTTGTGCAAAGAGGAAGCCAAGATGCTCTGCACGTTAACTCTGTTAGTACTATGGAAAATAGGAATAATCATTAGTCTTTGTTCCACTAAGATTCAGTCAAGGTTGTCACAGCAAAGCAGGATTGAAGTGGCCCACTTATCTTCAGTTATTTCCTTGCCCTGTTCTTGATGCCCACTCACCTGCATGATGGTAGCGTGGTAGACCTCCATCGCTGTGCATCACCATAGTGGCTTCTTCTTTAGGAGCCTGGAAGATCCAATACCTCCACCTGACTCCAGATTGCATTGTGACGGGCAGAACCAGTACGCAAACAACAAGCTCATTGTCGATGGCAAAGCGTATACCTACAGCTATGGCTAATGGTGCTGTATTTTGCCATCAGGTTCTGTACTTCACAGCAAAAGCAAAATCTAGTGCAGAGGTGTGATGTGATGCATAATGTTTAAGAAGAAAGTTCCAGTTATAGCAAATATCCAAAGAGACAGAGGAGATAGATCTTGAACTTGCATTTAAAAGAAACAAGGATCGGATGGGGAAAATGACCTTTTGCTAAAGCAAGAAAGAACAGGCAGTAAGACTGCAGAAATTGCCTATCGGCTAGCAGTGGAAAGGCCAAAGAATGCAGCACATGCAGATGACGTCTGGCTTACAGTATTACAAAGCCACTTTTTTTTCCAAGTCGATTTGTGTCTCCTGAATAACTTTACTCTGATCCAGACATCTGCATTCTGTGACTTTAGTGTTTTTGATCTAGCACTTAGGATATATGAAATTGGATTTGTGGGAGAACAAGGGTCCCAAACAGGCAGCTAAACAGCACATGATCAAGGCTCCAGTTGTCCTGTAGAGTGACTAGCAATTGAGTTTTCACTTACTACTCCTTCATGCAAACAGACGCTTTAATTCCTGTGGATTTCACAGGAAGATTCACAGATCTGCCTTTAATATTTTGCTTCATCAGATTGTTGCTAAAAAATATCAAGGTCTTGAATCTTTTGCCTGGAGATATTTTTGTTTGCTTTATGGAGGATCAGCCCTTACAGTGAAATTTTAAACAACAATTGTTTCTGCAACTCAAAATTATATTTTGCATGTTCCTTTAGAGTTAGTCTTGTAGTGCTCACAAATCTGTGCATTACATAGTAAAAGTTTTATCCTGCCACAGTGTTCTTGATTAGCGTGGAAGGACTGAGCTGAATTTTTTGGACAGAAACTTTTATGTCAACTTTTTAGGTTGATTTTAAGAAAGCCATTTCAGTCGTGATCTAATTGCACTATTTCAGCAGAACTGACATTTAAAGTATATGATAATTTTACCTCTGCAGACAATCACTATTTCAGGGACGATCTCCTAGAAGCTAAATCAAGGATTATCTAGAGTAAGGTAAAAAGTGTTGAAGTATTGTCAAATAAAAAAATTAAACAGATGATTAATATTCAGGGGAAATAATTGTGATTTGCTCATGCAGGAGTCTGAAATACAATGGCATTCAAAATATGCACGTGGTCAGTCAGCCAGAAAGCTTTCACTTCCCATAATTTCAAGTCTTCTTTATACTACTGACAAAAAATTATTGACAATAAGACAGTCCTGTTTGTTTTTGATGCTTAAGACTGCATATTGGAAGAAATGTCTCATGGATTAATATTAATAAATTCCTCTCTCAGAAGAAAACCAGCTTCAAAATCCCAGCCACCTATACTGTTTTGCATAGGAGTAACTTTTCACAGAAGAAAAGTTGCAAATGGACAGTACTGCGGATTCTCTGCCTGGAAGACAAGCTTACATGGAGTGGAATAGGCAAACAAAATGTAGCAGTCAGCAGCTGTTCCCGTGCTCCTCCAAAGATTAGCACCCATAACAGTAAAGTAAAATAAAGAACATAACCCAAACCAGCAATTTTTTCAGCTTGGTTTTCAGCCAAGTCCTATGTCAGTGAGTGTCGATCTCTGCTTCCCAAAGGCCTTGCCTTGGCTCTGCCTTCCCAAAAACCAGTTCTCCTGACTGTTCCACTGTGTGTGTAACCAGGGGAAAGAAAAGCTGAACTAGTTAGGTGCAGCGTTCATAGCATCTTGCCGTGTTTGTTTGTTACTCCTTTATAGCAGCATAGTTAAGGAACATATGTGCTTATTTTGACTGTAAAAACAACCTTCTCTTTATATTCCTCTTTTTTATGTGGCATCATAGAATTGTGATGTATTTTACACATGCAGGCATTGTCCTTGCTTGAAGAGATTGAAATGTAAAAAGAAAATAAGCCAAAGCAAATAAACACAAGGCAAAACAGAAAACAACAGCACAGCAGAGAGAGGAAAAGATAAGTGATTGTTTGGAGAGGTAAGGTTTACAGGGATTCTGAGGAACAGAACTCGGAGGATGAAGAAAAGGTAATTATTCAATTGCAGGGATATAAACAGACTGGGAAAATAGTGAAACACAGCCAATAAAGCAAAAAGAGTAAGAAGAGTAGAGAAATCAGGAATGGAAAATAAACACACATGTAGGCAGTTTCAGATATATTCAGTTTTAAAAACAGTTTCTTGCAACAAAACTTGGTATTTACACTGAGGAGGAAAGATGTAAATACCGACCTGAAAGAGTTAAGGAACTAGTCTCAGCTTCAGCCAGAGTCAGTAACCTTTCAAGCTTAATCACTGGACATGAATTAGGAAAAGGAGTAAGTACTGAAACTGGTTGGGCCATTTGGGGAAATTTTGGTGCTGTGGCTGAGTGCATTACAAGGCCAATTTGCACTGTATAGCCACTGCCTCAGACAGCATGACCTTGGATATGATGCACCTTTTTCTTGTGCTTCTGTTCTCTGCCTGCTTCCTTACCCGAGTGTCATTATGAACAACACTGTGGTGGAGGGGGCCAAATAACAGTGCGGATACATATGCTAATATCTGAGACTAGGTAATTAGAGGCCTCACAAGAGCCAGATGGGATATATTCTGATGCATAGTTCAATATTGTGCATTGCTGGTTCTGCATAGCAGGGTTGCTGTCAGTCAGGAAGGAGGTTTATTGGCAAAGTCACAAGTGTGAAAGTGGCAGCACATTCAGCTTAGTTTCACTGTGTCTCTCTTTACCTGTCTCTCTTTAATTTGAAGGGAGTTGCTTAGCACTAATAACACCCAAACTAATACATAAACTAAAAAGCAGAATTATATTTGCATAAACTAAAAAGCAGAATTATATTTGCATAGACATGGAGAATGCAAAGGCTCTGAGCACTTCTACTGCACTTTGGATAAGAGGTAGAAGTTATGGAGGAACACTGCTATTCAGGGTTTCTTGTAGGCCTGTCTGGTGTCACTTTAAAAGCACTGCCCCCTTTTTGGACACTTCATTTTGGGTGTACGCTTGCAATGCATCATTGCAGTCTTTTGTTCTGGATGAAGATGAAAAAATTCCTTCAGAGGGGGAGCAGTTGGAGCTATATACTATCTTGATTTTATTATAGCTTTTCACACAGCTTCACATGACATTCTCATAAGCAAACTTGAGAAATATGGTAATTTCATCTGAACTACAAGGTGAATACACAATGGTTGAAAAATTCTGCTTAGAGCAATTAAAATTTTACAGAATGCCAAGAAATACAGAACATTTATTTTCATAAAAAAGTTCTTAGGCAGCCATAGCTTTATTAATCAATGGACTTATCTTAGAAGTCAGAGAATGATTAAAGAAGATGTAGTTCCATTATTTATGGGGAAGTAAGCAACAAATGGACAAAACAGGAGAAAGACTGAAACATTCAGTGCTTTTCTTTGTCTCCACCACAGGAAAAAAAACACAGTTGTGACCACAGATAATTATTGGCTATGAAACAAAGAAAAGCTAAGGACAGTGAATAGGGAAAGAATGGATTTAAAACAATATTTATGAAGTTAAATGTGCCAGAAAGATATTGAATTAAGTTTTTAAACAATAGTTTGGGGGTGCCTAGAGCTGTAAGAAAGTGCCAACAGGCATTTATCAAAAATCATGTAATGTGAAATCAAACAGATTTCTTTCTTGACAGGCTAATGAGTTTAGTGGAAAAGGGGAGGCAATAGACATGATATACTGTGTCTTGAGCTTAGCTAAGTTTTGACGCAGAATCATGTGACTGACAATTCAGGGAAGTAGGATGAAGATGGAGTTACACAACAGGATGAAAAACTGCATTCAGAGAAGTTATCAATGACTCCTTCTCAAGCTGGAAGGCAATAATCTGTGCTGGTCCTAGTACTCTCTTCTACTTTCATTAGCAGTGAATGATGAAGTAGAGATAAAACATATAGATGAGAGCATGATGAGAAGGGTTACATGCCCTGTGGAAGACAAGATCAAAACTCAGGATGACTTTGATAAACAGGAAACAAGATCCAAAATCAGTAAAATGAAATTCAGTGGAGAGAAGGACAAAGTGCTATGCTTAGAGAGCAAAAGTTAATTCACAAAAACAAGCAGAAAGAGCAGCAGAAAGAGCAGCAGTAATTAGCAAGGGGGTAGTTGCAAGCATTAATTAACAAGGGTGTTGTATTTTATTCTCGGACAACAGGAGGCATCATCTGAGGCAGCACGTGCAGTTTGGGCCCCACACTTTAAATTAGTATAACTGAAGAAAGTTCAGAGAGGAACTACAAGAATGATAAGCAGTTTAGAAACATGGTCTAGACTAAATCTGAGAGAAGTGATTTCTGGTTCTGAAGAAAGTAGACTGTGAGGATATGATAACCGTCTACCGATATATTGATAGCAGTAGATTATTTTACAAAACAAAATACCAATCAGTTGTTTTCCATTTTTGCTAAGGCCAGGGCAAGCAATAATGCATTTCCTTTGTATCAGAAAGACTTAGGAATTTAGTAAGGACAGTTTTTCTGTTTGCTCTCCTATTTGTTGTTAGGATAGTAAACTATCCTAAAAAAGGAGCAGATTACTGGGAAGCTGAAGAATTGCCATTGTTAAACAATTAAAGAAACATCCATCATGCCTGTTCAAATAACTGTTGATCCTCTTTCAGTGCAAGGGAATGGACTAGAGAAAGGCACGCCCAGAAGGTAAATCAGCTTCACTTCTGAATCACCTAGAGGTGCCTCTCTTCAGAAACTATAGAGGCAGTATTATGCAATATATAGGCTTCAATCTAGCATCTCCAAAGTCAACCAGGAAAACAGTGGGCATTTGTCTCTTGCCTAATGTCAAGATCTGCCCGTTGCTCTCCCAGGTCCAGTTTATTCCCCATCCCTGATTTGTGAGGACCAGTTGCTACACAATCCTTCGGCCTCTGTGCAGGTCTCCTAAGGACATGGGTCTGTGTGATTTTGTTCATAGCAAAGCCAGCTGAAGGAGCGCCCCCTTCTGTCTTTTTACCCTGCCCTTCCCTGCTTCTAATATCGTGCTCTCAAATGTGTCATCAGAGAAACTGTTCCAGGTAAAAAGTAAGAGGGTTTTATTGCTGTTATTTTGAGGGATTTTTTGCTTTTTTTTCTGGTCTCCTGAATGACTTAACCACCCTTGTCTTTGGGAAAACATAGGGAGAAATCCTTGATGTTGGTGGGAGATTCTGATATGAGTGCTGCTGTCGAAGAAACCTTACCCTTTGCCTATCAGCTTCTGTCACTAAAACCCTTAAGATAGCTTTTCTCATCCAAGACCTTTTCTAACTGGATGGGAAGGTACCAAAACGCTTCCAACGGTAATAGGATGTAACAGTGATATTCTGTCCTCTCTCCTCTCTGATGTCCAATGTAACCTCAACAGGGTTAATGGAGTGACTTGATTGTGTGTAGGAGGAAGCAGCATAAAAATGCAGCCAAGGAGTCCTAGCTCCCCCGACAAACACCTTCTTGCCCACAAGCTCAGCAAGGGATAGGTCTTTTGGTTTACTACCATGTCTCTTCAAGAGACTTGCAAAAAACATGAGCAAACAAGTTTTGCACAATATTTCTAGGCATCCTATTATTTTTACTCAGAGTGGAAAATATGAGAGATTACACCCCACTACCAACAAACCAGCAGGCTCCCTAGATGCACTTAGCCATTGTTTGGGAGCCTGGGAGGACTCATTCACCCTTTGTCACCAGAGGGCAAATGTGGCACCTGGCTATTTAGTCGGCCCCAGTGAGGTGTTCATAGACCTCTGTCAGGAAATGTCTTGCTGAAATCCCCTTGTCTTTGCTCTCTGGAGTAGGAGCTAGTTTATTGTGGAAGGTGATTACATTTCAGTGGGAGAGCACTTAAGTTAATTGCTCGATATTGTTAGTCCTGTGCCAACACTCCTCTAGAGTTTTAGTTCAAAGGCCTGTGTTGCAATCCAAATACTTTGCTGTTTGACAGAGATGTACCCAGAGTTCATGAGCTCGAAGCGAATGACTGCATTGTGTGGACAGACTGCACAGATATTGTCAAGGGAGCAGGTAACCAAGAGTAAAATCTGAGTATAAGATTTCCTGTTGAGGTTCCAGAGGATGAACAGTCTTGAATAACTGAAAGTCCTTTTTAGTGAAACTGTTGCTGTTTCTAAAGGCCATCAGTGATGTACCTTCTAATCACCAAAATTTATTTTACTGCTCAGTTTCACTTCTTGATAAATGCAGGGGGGATATTTATATCCAGTTCATTTCTTCAGCTTGATAAGCCATAGAGAAGCAGTGAACTTCAGGCTATCTCATTTGATAGAATTCCCAGGCTAGTATAAAAAGAAAAATACCCACAAAACATAGTCTTATTGCTATTTACAACACATGCTGTGGCTTTTTACTGTGAAATATTGTGATATCTATCAACAAAGGTTAGTGCAGACAATTTCTTGGGAAAGTGTGTGACGAGGATAAAAGTCACAGTCAGTATAAGGAGGGAATATGGTGGAATAATAGTTTTCTAGAGAGACCATACACCATGAATCTTCATAGGGAAAACAATGACAGAACAATGAAAAACATGTATTTTCCTGATTTTCCCCTCTATTCAAATACAAATAATTTATGTGTTGTTTTTTCTAAAGCATTGCTTTAACGTAGACCATACAGTATAAGTATATTTGGTACATTCAGGATATTTCTATGTATGTATGCATACATACTTAAGCACATGTTGGTGACACCCTCTTCCACCCGGGTGGAATGTGAAGTGCTTTGCAAGCTTTAAAACAGATCAGGAGAGCCTTTCTGCTGCCATGTGTAATTGCTTTGCCCATTTCTACAGGGAAGCTGTTTAGTGTGCAGCTATTCTACACAATAGTCTAGAAGAGCAGAGCCAAATGAAATGATGGTGGGAGTTTTCAGCAGACAGGCTGTAATTATCCAGTTTGGAATTTGACCAGAGTGAAATAGAAGCTTACCTACCAGTACACATACTTGAGGTAACATGTTTTTGGAGTTTTTGAAAGAAGCTTGTCTGGATGGTGAAAGTGCAAGATGAGAGTCAGGCAATGCAGGTTGCTCTGGCATAAATTTAGCATGCTATAGTGTAAATTATTTAAGCTGTCCTTCCCCCTAATTTTCCATCAAAAAGGGACAGATGTATGGCACCTTACCATGACTTGCTCTCTTCCTTTTTATCGCGTGTCACCTCAGGAATGATGATGGGGATCGCAGAAGTCTCTCAGGCTCTTTTAGTTTCTGTTGTTCGGTGCTCATCTGTGACTTTAGAATGGCCTTGCCTGTGCAGGGGAAAATTCATTACCATGGCTGGGACAACCGTGTGCGAGTTTGTCTGGAGTTA
Source organism: Struthio camelus (assembly GCF_040807025.1). Taxonomy (NCBI): domain Eukaryota; kingdom Metazoa; phylum Chordata; class Aves; order Struthioniformes; family Struthionidae; genus Struthio; species Struthio camelus. The sequence goes on from NC_090942.1 coordinate 23,278,729, forward strand.
CTCCACTCTGTGGATTTTAGTAATTATTTCATTTTCAGACCAGAATTGTCTTTATTTTTCATTTCAACAGAGTAATTTCCCATGGCAAGTTATTTTATGGTGGCTGTGCCAGGCAGTTTCTCTGTGTAGGCAATCTCCTTGCTTAGGACTTGTGCATTGCCTATCAGATCTTTGTGTGGAAACCACTAAGAATCACCAGCTACCACAAATGAGCTAACTGATAAAGCAATCCAAAGCAATGTTCCAGTTGTGAAATAGGCATGTGAAAGTGGGTTATTTTTTTCTTGTTGAAGTTTTCCCTGTAATTTTCACACTAGCATGTTTCACATGATTTTTATAACTTCTACATTTTGTTGTCCATTAATATGTCCATTAATTTTGGCTTATAGACAAGCTAGAGGGAGCTTTAGCAACGCACAGGATGAATCAATGTACATGTATGTACCTGATGTAAGGCAGGGCAGAAATGACTGAAGATTGCTTTGTTCAGGATTGACCTCAATTACTGGCTCTCCTGTAAGGGATATGCTGGGGCTAATTTTACCATAATTTTCATGACATGTGAAAGTGGCAATAGTGGATGGATGAACTACCATTATGACAAGCAGAGATGAAAAATAGAAAATATGAAAGAGTGAACAGCATGTAGAGCCAAACCCAGCAAGCCCTCAGGCTCAACTCCTGGGTGTAATTTGAAAAACCTCTGAAACTCAGTGGAGTGACTTCACTAATGCTGAAGCACATGAAACTATACTCAGCATAATTAAGGTTTGTGGCAAGAATCATATGCTTATTCGAACTATCAGTGTTCACTGAGAACCTTACCAACCTACCAGGTCCTCTCTTCTTTAGAGAGGATCTTTATCGATGCCATTCTCAGCCTGAAATCTCTCAGGAGACAGATTCAGGGGATCTCAGAGACAGGCAGTAGCTCTCTATCGTGGACTGGGCTGCAGTTAGGAACAGAACAGAAGTTCTTCATGTTATCCTCTAAAGTGCTGTGATTTTTAAAAACGACCTAGAGAAAAGCATAAATTATAGCCATAGTCTGTATGGAAATGAGTCAGAAACACTCCTAACTAGACTGAGCAAATTTACGTCTTTTGTGAAACAGAATGAAAACAACTTTGTGATATTGGAGCCACACAACTAAGAATGCACTTAAATTCTTGCAGTCATCCAAAAACATGCCATACATACTTTCACAGAAAAAAATAGACATTTAACCTTTTCCCCTTGTGTTGCTTCATTTTTCCTACTATTTCACAAAATGGTTGTTTTCATTAAGGAAAAAATACATTATGAATTTATCACTCAGTTCAGCACAGTGTCATTCTTCCTTTGCATTGCTTGCAACTTAGTAGTTCTGAATTATTTGGATGGGATGTTGTATCAAGCTGAATTCTGATCTTGATCACTCTGGTAGACCTCTGAATGAGTGTAACTGGCTACAGCCTGGCTCCACAGGTAATTAGGATGCACTACACTTGTAAATTTTAAATATGACCACTCAGATTCAGATGTCTTATCGATTTATTTAAAGAAACTAAATTGCTCGCATTTGCTGTCCAGGTGGTGACTACAGTAGCTCATTAAACTATTGGCTGAGGTAACAGGCTTGAAGACTGGGCTTTGCATAGTTGAGCACATCACTACATTGTCACATATCTCACCATCTTTTGGGTGGCATGACGATAGATGATGACCCTGGCTGGTTTTAAAGCGTTTTAAGATTTGTGTTTCTGATATTAATTTTTTATATATTTATAGCACAACTGAGTCTCTGATTTGCTTCATTCAATTACTGTATTATTGCTGCGGTGATAGACTATCCTTTTACAAAGGAACACACAGAGAGTTCAGCTGTTTGTTGCTATAGTCCAATCATAAAAAGTGCTACTAATTTAGCTGGATGATAAATATATTAACTGAAAATATTTAGGAAGATTTGTTTGTGCAGGTGGCCCAAAACAATAAGATAATGATATTTTCTTCCTATGTGAGCAGCTCATGTTTATCAAATACTTGTATGGCAGGTGTTTACACTGTTTACTTTCAGCATGGACATTTAGATCTCTAAGTTAGGGGCCTAGACTTGATTTTGTCTCATCTGATTTAGGCACTTAAGCTGGATTAAATCAGAAGCCAGAGCTGCCCTATTTTCCTTAAGTAATCAATGGAGAGAGACATTTCCAAGAAGATGGTTCAGTGCCCTGCAATCCAAATTGCTTTCTGGAGATGCCTAATTCTCCAGTGATCAGGGTTATTCAATGAATTGCCCAAAATCATGTGTCACCCCTTAGAGTAGCCCATCTGTGTCCACTGACTAAAAATGGAGAATGGTTTTCAGTCTTGCTCATCCAAAGACTGATAATTAAAGTAAGTTGCATGAATAGTTCTCTCTCCAGGTCAGAACTAGTAAGAAGGAAATTGTTTTGAGGGTGATCCTTACCGCTAGGGAATTTGTCTTAAGAGAAGAAAAATACGACAGACTTTGGCCCAGCATAACTATCTATCTGATCCCAATCCTGACCTTTTGCTAAAAGCAGCTTCATACAGCTCAGAAGAGGTGTTTGTGAAGAAGCTGCTGTTTATTAAACAACATTTCTATGATTCAGGTTCATGCGCTCAGGTCAGCTTTCCTACTGCAACCTAGCGCAGCCAGAGGGAGAGATGGAGAGCTAGGAAACACTATTTTCCCATACTTCAAAATTGCCTACATACGAGGCCCTGTGGGACAAGAAGTTTAAAGAAGTTTCATGTTTCTGAGCATCCAGCCATTTATTTCCAAAGCATATATGACTGCAAAATATTATTAGGTACATTAAAGGCTGAAACAGGCCACAGAGTTCTCAGCACTGTATTGTTCCTACTAGATCAAGTGCTCTTTTACAGGGGTTGGGTGGCAAGGGCACTTTCAATGCTGCAGGATTTAAAATCCAATCATGTCTAGATTGTTTTGCGGTTTCATTATAGCCTTAAGTAAATGAACTGAATGTGAATATAATGGTTCTATGCCTTCCATCACTACAAATTTTTGGACAAATTATCCATATTCTGCCCATGATATGCTGTCAGGAATAGCATGTGTTGCAATGCATTCCCATTCTTTTTTAAACACACCCATAAAGCTCAATGAACTAGCTGTGTGACGTGGTATCTCTCCTACTCTAAACTCTGTTTTGGAGGTTGCAGATATTTGGAAGGGTTATATATGCACACTGAATGCCATTCTGTCATTAAATTCAATTTTATACCTTTTTTCTCTTTTGCTCCTTTTAGATTTTCTATGGACACATTTGAAATAAAAGCCCATTCTCCCTTAAAATGGGGTAAAGTCCTGAGAAGATTATTTATACTACAATTTACAGATATATTTATTTAGTCTTTTCTAGGGCTTAGAAGAACAATACTTCTAATTCAGTGCATTTTATCGGATAGTCTGTAGACCAAATTTGGCTTGTAGGATGCTTCCATCTGGGTAGAGAAAATGCAGATCAACTGTTCTCTTTATAGAACAGTCGAATCTTTTCATTCCCATTTTTCCAGAGCTTTGGAAAAAACACTACCCCCTACCACATACATTGTACTCTAGTTATTCATAAATATTCCTCCTGCTGACAAAAGAAACTACAACCTAGCTACAATACAGCTAAGAGGGCTTGAAAACCCTGGGCATGTGATTTAGCTCTCCTCTTCCTTACTCATGTGATGGACTGAAACTGAAGTTGAAGGAAATGAAAGTCAGGACTGTGCAAGAACTGAGTGCAGACAGTGATTCAAAAGGGAAATGTATTAGGCTGATGGTTTGTTCTGACAGCTTTCCAAGAAAAATTTGGGTCTGATAGGGAATGCAAAAACATTGACTTTCTGTTCCTTGTGCTGTCTTGAAAAGATTGTCGAAGAAAGCATTAGCGTACAAAGATTCCTCCTAAACAAAGACTGCTAAATATCTAGAAATCATCATTTATTTAAGTTAAATTTAATTCAGACACCATTTCTGGTCTTCTACCTCTGCATTAGGTAGTAGTTAGCAATCTGACAGGGATGCATGAGGAAGCACTGCATTAATCATGCTGAATATAGCCAACAAACCACTGCAGTTCAACGTAAACTTTGTTCAGCGTCATGTAAGCTGACCCTGATTTAACTTTCCTTATCTTAATATTTTTCATGATCACATTAGAACACCATAGCATCAAGAATGTACAAACATCTACAACTTTTTTAATTTCTTCAAATCACTTTACAAACCTGTTCTCATTAGATATTTTGTTCTCAGTACTAATTGTCTGGAACTATTTTAATATTTTCAATGTATTCTATGTCCCAGTTAATAAAAGCCTCATAAGGGTACGTTGATCTCAAGGTGTTAGTGCTTATGAAAAATACTGGTATGATAGTTCTGAAAATGAAGCCTTTTATTATCTCCGAGCAAGAACAGCAAATAACTACAATGTTTTGATGTACCAAAGTACTCGGACCCTGACCTGCAATGAGGTTCAAATTCATTCTTCCATGAAGCTTTTATGACTGACCTCTAGCTGCCAAATACATGGGTTTTTTGTACTGTGGACACCTGTCAGGAGTAAATGGCTTGAGACTACTCCTTTATTTCACATAAGTAACTAAGAAGCTCTTCAAAACCAGCAGCATTTGGTCTCTGTCAACACTCAAGGAATAACAAATGAGTGACCTGGAGGAGACAGAACCCATACTATGGCAAGTACTGCAAGATACTATCTGACGAAAGACTGAGGAACTAATAGCAAGCAACATCCAGGTACTCCCAAACAAACAAAAAACCAAAAAAAGCAAAAAAAGGAGAAAGTCATATACACTGAACCACACTATCTTTTATGCTGTGACTTCTTTTTTTGTAATATAGAATAATGGGAATAATATTTTTGCTCTAGGGGTCTCCTTGCAATAAATGTCTTTGTGATTACAGGACAGAAGAATCAAAAGCAAATCCTCTAGACACGTAATTGAAGAACAAGTTTTTCCTACTCAAAAAGAATTCCAGACCCTCAAGCAACATTCTGCTGATGTAGTCCTAGGAAAACTGACCTTAAACTGGGGTATTGCTTAACCCAAAGCACCTGAGCAAGATTAGTCATTAAAATTATTTGTCATCATTGATTTTATTTTCTAAGTGAACTCCACAGTGCTAATCTATCCCTCAAAGAGAGGTTGCTGTTTATTATGTATATAAAAAAAGACACTAAACCAATTGTAGTATTGGGTTATGAATCTATCTGTTGAGCATTGTTTCTTTACCTGGAGTCCATATTACACGGGATACATGCAATCACCACAATCTAGGCAGCATGCAGAACAAACAGTAAATAGTCATATCCAAGTAACTGGCAGTCTTCTCTTGACAAATGAAGAATTTTCCCATACTACACATCCTTTGGCAAAGCACTCTGAATGTTGATCACCAGCAACAGCGGGAGAGAGAATCTGCCTTAATTTTTTTCTAATTATAGAATCTATAGCACTAAGGTGCCCCAAAGCCCTTGAGACCAAGACAACAACAGTCATAGGCTGCTAATCAGTAGAGGCACCCGAATGCCTCTAACCAGCTGGAAACATGCTACCTCTCACTGGTTAGTCTGCTTAATGGCACCTTTCTTCAATCTCTTTGGTTCTCATCTTCCTCCCACTCTGTTCTTCTAGTCCCTTTGCTTCTCTCCTTGCTGTTTTTTTTCAACCTATGCTGTCCTTCCTCTCCCAGTTTCAACTGAGGGCTTGTATTCCCCACTTTTTCTCCAGCTGCCTTTCCTTCTTTCTGTTTGCTAGCAACGGCTACACCCAGCCCTTCCCTGAACTGCGTATTTTTTCAGGCACTCCTTGCTAATCTCAAATCTGCCATCATGCTTTTGGCATTTTATGCTCTCTTAGTTTTTTTTTTGATCTCCTCTCTGCTCACAATTAAAAAAAAATAGAGGAGTAAAGAAATTAACCATCACAGCTTATTCTTATTTATTTCTGTCTGTGTTTCTATACTCTTTATTTCTCTCTGTTTTTTAGCATAAAGGAAAAGCTGCATCCAAGACTCATAAAATGTTATATTTTAGCATTAAATCACTCAAAAAGCTAGCTGTTGCTCTATATAATTTTTTGACATTCATAGAATGTCTTAAACAAAACTTGCCAGTCCTTTCCACTAGTGGATTCTGTTCCATCTTAAACGGAACCCACTTACTTCTTAAGCAAATAAATTGTACTGACAGTGGATGAAGGTCCTAGGTGAATAACTTTTTGGCAAGAATGAGGGGCAAATAAAAAGCTACAAAATTCAAGCTGATGAGGCTGTAAGAGTGGGTAGTAATTCACGGAAATAAGAAAAAGTAGAAAAAGAGAAGGCAGAGATATACCACCAAGGTGAGTTGAATACTGTATCCAGATAAGCTCATCTAAATGTAACAACTCTTAAAAGTCTTAAAAGTGAGTTTCCAGAGGTAAGATTTTTGCTTTGTCCTTGCTCCCCCCGCCCCAGTGTCGCTTTTTAGAAGTTTTACTCTCTTAAGAAGACTAAAAATAGAAGAGCAAATTATTTCAGAGTATTTTCCACGGAACTATACCTGCAGTTTTAAAAAAATGTACTTTGGTATTCTGGTGAGGTGTGTTACAGGAGTAAAAACATTGGAAAATGTTATTCACCCCAGGGAGCATTAATGGCGTGAGGTCAAGAGGAAGATTATGTCCTGTAAATACAGAGCTTGTGAAATGCTCAACTTAAAGCCTAACATTGCAAACTTTTCACAAATGCCACAGCTTCTCTAAGGTTGACCCATTCCTACATATATTTGAAATTGCCACTACAAGAGGAGAAGGAAAACAAAATCTGAGTAAAAATATGGCACAACCTTTGCTTCCCAGACTTGAATTTTACTGCTAATACCTCTAACTTAACATAGTTATCACTTCCCACCTCAGCTGTGAGCTTGAACCTAGTCTTCACACAAGCAAAACCTCCACTAATGCCAAGAAAGGCAATGAAGTAAGAGCTGTGGACCTGGTGATTTTGTAAGATTTTCCAGTTTTCATGGTCACCGAAAAATTTCTCCACTCTGTAACATGCTAGTAATTGCTAAAGGAAATAATAAAACTGTGCTTTAAAGGGTACAGCGAGACAAGTATACTGTATCTTAGAGAACTATCATCAGCCTCTGAACATTTTTCCCTTAGCAGACTTAGATGATTAAGAAGGATTCAGCAAGAAATAAAATTAGAATCGTCAACAACTGATTTTATAAACAGGAAACAAAAGTGCAAATACATTAAGCCAGTTTATTTTTGCCTGCTTCCGACAATCCATAGAAAAGCAATGTGTTCTTGGTGATTTGATTTACTGACCTACTTTGCAAGAGTCTGTAGAAAACTGTCTGTAGATGTTGAATCAGACTCTTTCAGATGAAATGTTGCTTTTCTTGCTGTGTATATAAACATCTAAATATGATAACGATGTACACACAAAGGCTGATTTAACTCTAATTGAAACTGATGGCAAAACTTCAGTAATGCAAAATCTGGTTTTTGGAAATTAGTAGAGATGTCAGGAAGACAGAGGTGTTATGAACAAAAAGCACTATAAGATTTAGCAGTGGATAATAAAATAAATTTTGTTATATTTTTCCTTTCAATGCTCTGATCCTGTGATGGAAACTACAGCACCTTGCCTTATATTTTCTTAAGGAAATTGGTAACTCTGACCACCATGTCTAAATACCTTTTCATCTGTGATGTGATCCCTCAGAATCCTTCTGTGGCAGGGACGCACTGTTATTCTTATTTTGCAGAAGGGAAAGTGATATAGTAACTGTGATATAATAGTGATATATAATAGTGATATTCCCCCTCTCCCCCTGGAGAAGAGAAGATTGAGAAGCGATCTCATCAACGTGTATAAGTATCTGAAGGGGGAGGGTCAAGAGGATGAGGCCAGCCTCTTCTCCGTGGTGCCCAGCAACAGGACAAGAGGCAATGGGCACAAACTGAAACACAGGAAGTTCCATCTGAACCTGAGAAAAAACTTCTTCACTGTGAGGGTGACAGAGCACTGGCACAGGTTGCCCAGAGAGGTAGTGGAGTCTCCTTCGCTGGAGATCTTCAAAACCCGTCTGGATGTGATCCTGGGCAATATGCTCTAGAGGTCCCTGCTTGAGCAGGGGGGTTGGACTAGATGATCTCCGGAGGTCCCTTCCAACCTCAACCATTCTGTGATTCTGTGATTCTGTGAACTGCAGAGAAGCTAAGCAACTTCTCTGTGGGCTCGCAGGAAGTTTGTGTTATAGTAGGTATTTGAAACAAGGCTAGGGCTCTGAATCCTAGGTCCTGTTTCCTCCTCTGGAGTCCTGCTTGCCACATCTTCATGACTGTTTGGGACCAAGAAGGCACTGAATTTTTCCCCTGAGCAGTGACAGGGAACAAAATAAAAATCTACCAAATGCATGGCATAACAGGAAAAAAAAAAGGGGAACATCTTTTAAATTTGTGTCTACTGTTGCAACAGTTAGTGCTGGATATGAAAAGGTATGACAGGAACAAAAGATAGCATTGGAAATGTGATTTTCAAGTTGATAGTGCACCCCTCAGCACACTTGCATTCCTCAGCCTTTCTAGCAGTGCTTTCTAGAATGCGTATTCCCTTACCCAAATCAGTCATTCACACACCAATCTGGTGCTGGTTTCAGGTTCAGGGAACTATTCACAGGCTGGTCTTGCTTTCTGTCAGAATCAAGAGCCATAACAACTCCAATGTAAGCATATCTTGACACATTTTTAACTTCAAAAGAACAATAAATAAATAAAGCCCTCTTTCAGGCAGCCCTGCTCTGCAGTGTCAAAGAGAAATATTCTTGATACTACTTTTTATGAAGCCTGAAGCTAACTTCTCTCTCCTGGATTTAAATCCAGAAGCTTGGTATTTGGGCTATATCCTAATACCTACACTCAGCTTCTTTATGAAGCAGAGCCAGGCGCTCCTCCAGATCTATGTAAGGTTCACAGCCTCTGATATATCATGTGGGTCATCATGTGAACTCTTCTGCAGACTCCTGTGTCTTCTTTGGAAGGCTCCATGAAACATATGTTCCATCCACTACCACAAAATGTGTACTAATGCACTACAGCAAATTCAAGACCTGTGGCAGAAAACTAAAAAAATAAAGGTAAAACATTAATGTGCCGCAATAAGGGATCAGTTCCAGGGTACTAAGATTTTTCTAAAATGGTAAACTGAGTGGTCCCATTATTGGACTGTTGTATCAGCTACAGTTTTCTGTGTTCTTTCTGTAAATAGAAGAAGGCTAGCAAGAGTCGTATAACTCATTCTGGTTTATGACTTAGTGGAGAAAATCAGCTCTAATACTTTATGGCACTAAAGCAGTATATTTTTGCATGTAGTTGTGTTACTCTGATTGTCTGCACTGTAAGAACCATAAATCAATATTTAGTACAACTTAAAACATTTCAAGGTTGACAGTTAAACATTACTTTTCTCTGCAAGGAGACAAAAATGTCAGAAATTACCCTGGAAAGTTTGAGGTACAATGTATTTATTTTTATGATCAATAAACATACAGGAACGTTCTCAATTTAGCTATTTTGATTTATATATCTATGCATGTGTTTTGTGTGTGTGTGTGTGTGTGTGTGTTTGCATATGTATAAATAAATTATATATTATATTTATACAAAACAAGAAATACAGTCCTCTTTTGCTTTACTGGCGTCAACAACGGAGATATTTGCCAGTAACAGGGATAAGCTAACAGTCTGAAAAAAATGTGAAGACTAAAAGCTTTAAAATGGGTAACTTCTGGTAAGGTCATTTTAGATTAGAAGAGACAGTCTACCTTCCAAAAGCTCCTGAGGCTCAATCTAAAACAAACACTTTCTGTGAGGCAACCAGGCAATTAACAATTTTGCGGTGTCATCTCTCCAGCTTATGGTTATCTGTGCAAAGTCAGAATTCATCTACAGTCAGCTGATGGAGACATGATGACATTAGCTACATATGAGTAAAGATCCATACCAGTTGATGTCCTAGATTACTGAGGTGAAGCTGCAGCAAAGGTCAGATGTCACACTGCATGTCTGGTAGTGTCTTCCAGAACATCACTTTTTGCTTTGCTTGCCCCTGCCTGTCATGCCCAAAGAGCAAACAGCTTGGCTGAACTTGTAAATGATACAACGAGTTAAGCATGGATGACCATGTGAGATAAAAAAGTCCATTTAGCGAGTGACTTTATGGATATTCAGCTTTTGTAAGGAGAAAGAAGTTCCCTAGAAGACATGCAACTGTGTATTTATTTTTTATTAAATTCTTAAGTTTTGCCTGTGCAATAATTCTTTACCCTGAGAGAATTCAGAACCTTGCAGGAGTGGTCCTGGATCGGACAATACCTCTTTGTGGGCAAGCAGTCCCAAATAATATGCTAGCCAGGAGGATAGCTGCCACTCCCAGCTATTCACCTCTTTGCTAGCCTGCAAAATAACAGTTTTGCTCAGGCTTTCTTGGCTTTTACAAATGCTTTAGTAAACACCAAATGACAATTTCAAGCTGTTTGCCCAGAATAGCCAAATGGTCGACATAATGGTGTCTGTCACAACAGTGGGGAAATACTGTATTACCTTATTGAGTTATCATTTCTGTTAATAAACTCATGTCCTGTTTACAGTAAATAGCAGTGCAGGAGGAAGAGAAATCAGCAGAAAACATGAAAAAGGATAAGTGTTATCAGCTAAAAAAGACTAACATTATCCAAATGTGAAAACCATGTAGTTAAGTGAGCTTTTGAAAGTGAGCAAAGTTAGCAAATTTAAGTGCAAACAAAAGAAAGAAACAATCCAATCAGTATTAGCATTCTCTAGAGAGTTTTCTGATGACCTGATGAAATGTTGTCCCCCTGGAGTAAGCTGCTACAGACTAGGAATGAAAATCTGGTGTGTTGGTATTGCATATTTCCATGTTGCCTGTGCAAAAAATACTCAACAGTCTGGAAAAAAAGAAATTAATATTGATCTGTAGGGCATTCTACAAAGAAAGAATGCTGCTTTTCAATGTGTATGAGGTGCTACAAAAACTTTGTAAGAGAAATTGATATGTATTAATAGAAAGCGGGATATTGATCACAGGCATGAACCTAATGAAGAAATACAGAGAAACATTCCAGTTTTGTGAGGCAGAGAAAGAAATATGAAAAACTGTTAGAACTTCCTTGTTTTGCTGCTGTGGCCAGATAGCAAGCTATGAACGACAGCAATAGCAATGTAACTAAAAAAGCCTGAGAACTATAGGCTTAGCTCTTGGTCAGTCTGCGGATAGATCTGGGGTGTGAAATTGAAGAGGGAAGGAGAATAGAGTCTGTTTTTGCAGTGTAGTATAGCCTCAGACATTCAAATAACAGCAGGAGGTTTTGGAAGCCTGCTAATATTAGAAGATAAATTGCATAAATTATAAGGAAGCTGAAATCCTGGTAGTAATGATGCAATTTCTCAAGTATAAATCTGAGACATACTCTAACGTGTTACCACATTTCAGATTCTAATAAAAGCTACTGGCTTCTGTGGTTTCAAATGTCTTTCCTCCCCTTTCCTATTTATGTTTTATTTCGAACGTATTCTGGATTTCCTGAAAAGTAGGACGTGCCTAACACACTAATGTATGTGAAAAGATATGAAGGAGAGGGGAAGCTATGCCTATACTAAGCAACTCTAACAACATCTGAGGCATCGAAGGAGGCCACCGGCACTCATTTTATTGAAGGTGGTAGAACAGAAGGTCTCAGCATTTTTCGGTGTGTGAAGAAGTGAATCTGGTAAAGTTCCCTAGAAGAGGGAACCATGCTAGATTTGGGAACTCTCAGCTCCTCAGGCCTGAGGCACATCCCTCCTCCATGTTGGTGCAAAGATGATGTTGTCAGCACTCTGTCATCTCAGTCATCTGTTTGCGTGAGCTGGATGCGGGGAATTACAGGGACTCCTTCACCTGATCCCTGATCTGGACAGCTGGAGGACCATGACTCCAAAGCACGGGAGTATGTTGCAGCTGGTCATCTAGATACAGCCTGATATGCCAGGCTCCAGCTACAGCAGAATAAGCCCTGTGTCTGATGATTCCAGAAGGGCTCTGCTGACATCCCCAAAATATCTCACCCACCATGCTACTCCGATAAGAGATTTTCGGCACTGCAAACCTACATTAACGTACAGCTTGACAGACAAATGCCAGCATTCAGCAGGATAGATGCAAACTCCATAAACTGGCTGAGCCACCAGAGAAAATGTCCATGTTCCTATACTCCAAGCAACTGCTTTTTGTAGATGAAGATTTAGAGAGAATGCATGCATATGTGTACGTCCCACCCACACATTTATAAACATTTCAATATTATACTTAAACCTCATACATAAGAGAAAAAAAGAGAGGAAATCCATATAAGGAACAGAAACAAATGTATGGCAGGATTCATCTCACCTAACTTTAGACATCTAGAGCGTAGGCACCTCCATCTGAGCAAGCCAGCCTGTGCTCCTTTTCTAGTCAACAGAGAGAAATATACAGTTTTAGAGTGTGATTTATTTTAGACTACATCTACATTATGAAGAGATGAGCTGCATCTTAGAAATGACAGTTTCACTGTACAGGCTATTATGGAACTTTTAGGTGACTGACTTAAGCATAGATTTGTACGTTGGCTAAACCAAGAAACAAAAAAGTCCAATGAAGCATTTTTTTTCAGGGATTTTTTTTAAGTTAGCCTTGTTTCCTGTTCTGTCATTGTGTGGTCCCATAAGCGGTTACTCTAGCACAGCAGAAGGGGCTGCCTTGTTGTCTACGTACATGAACAAGTGACAGGGCTTGTAGGGACAGAGCTGTCTTTAAGTCATGTTGCTACAGAACGCTTCTGTCTCTTGAAACCACGACTGCAAGGTTAATCCTAGATGGCGATTTAGGTACGAATTTTAACAATTGACAATGGAGTATATTAGCCCGTGAAACAAGGTGGAGGTTTATTTAACATAACATAAATGAGATTTGGACAATCCATACCACAGTTATCTGAGTGATTATCCTATTGCCCAGCAGATCCCTAGGGCCAAATGGCTGGCCTGTCTTTGAGAGGGCACATACATGTCTGGCTAATACAATAGATTTGTTCTTGATTACTCAGTTTCTAATGATGATAGCTAAAATGTAAAACTTCTGGAAATTGTGGAAAAATGGAAGAAAGGTCTCATCCCCAAGACTCTGCTCTGTAACACAGACCAACATGAATTTCCCTACAAATCGTGTAATATGAGAGATACCCAGGAGACGTTCCCTGTACGTTTCATTGCTCTCTTAAGAAAAGTTCTGCTCTAGAAGGATTAGAGTGTCCATTTAGTGGCCTTCAGCTTTCCTGCGTTTTGGTTCTTGCTTCTGCTTTCCTAGGGAGATTTTTGGTACACTTTCTTGCTCCGGCCAGTGAAGTACCAGCTGCTTACCTGCCTACTGCAGGCCCTTGCTGCCCTGCCCATCCAGTACTGTCAATTAGCTGATATGTGATGACCTGGGGCACTTACAAAGCTGACAAGATGCAGTTTATGCCTTGTGGTTCTTCATTTATAATCTGTATTTTGAGGTAGATGCCAAAAATCATTCCCTTTAGCTACTTATGTGCTGATTTACTAATCTTGTCTGTAAATTACATATATGACTGAATGAGGTACATTCTGTAGCGATCTAATAGCAAAACTATAAGAAGTGCAAAAAAATCCTCATTGTTCAATACCTTGTTTCACATTCCAACACAAGAAAAGTACTTCTGCCTGTATATTTTTTGTGTCTTTCAGTACCAGCGTTTCAATAGCCAAGACAGATATTTATGAAAGAAAGACCAGAGTTTGAGCCTAAAGCAGAGAAAGAACCATTTTTGGATGGAGAATACATACTATTGGCTTGTTGGTGGCAAATCATTTTAAGAGGATATTTTCTTCTGATTCCTCTCAGCTTTGTCTCCCCTCCCTTACATGAGAGGTTAGTGCCCCAGCAGTTGAGTCAGCTCAATCTTTTATGTCTTATCTCTAAACTAGACTTCTGAAAAGATTAAGCTTAAAAAATAAATTACTTAAAAAAAAAAACTTGCCCTGGACCTACTGCCAACAAAATAACGTGTAACTATAATGCATCTATAACATGTAACTATAAGCTGGTGCCAGAAGTCCCTCTAGTGAACCCAGCCAGTCATTGTTTTTCTTATAAACTGAACACATCTTAGAACTGAACACAGAGAAATCAGTGTTAGATGGTAACTGTGGGTTCCTACAATGTTGTTTTATAGAATCCCTTTAATGTCTACCACTTCTGAAATAGTTTTTGTTTTAACAGCATAATTTAAAACTTGCTTGAGGTGCATCAAGTGAATAATAGGCTGGCAGCCAAAATATGCCTAAGGTATTAGAATTTACATTAGGCAGAGATTTGCAGGAAGCTCTGGACTATAAAATCTCTCTGATTAAAATGTGGTTTTGGGCTGAATAGTGTGTATAAAAATATGGCACCTGCTTGATGTTTGCTCTAGAGATTAAGAATTTTCACTATAGCCTTGTTCATGTTTCTACTGCAAAGTCTTCTCAGGCACAGGAGAGTAATTTGGATTTTCTTTGCATTCCTGTATCCTTACAATTATTAATTCAATGTTAAATGTGGGGCTCCATTCTGCCCTCTGCATTTTTTGTTGTTGCTGTTTATTTGTACTATTTACAAGTATTGTATGCTTATTAGCGCCTTTCTTAGGCGCTAATAATCAAAGATCAGGTTTCCATTGTTCCATCTCCGCCTTGAGGAGCTCAAGTGTAAATGGACCATATAGATGTGGTGAAATCAGAAGCGTGAGAAAATTGAATAATTTGTCCAATGTCTTGCAAGTGGGAGCAGAAGGGGCAAAAATAGTTATAAAAATCAGATTTCCTGACTCCACATTCAGGACCTATTCACTAAACAATACTATATTCTGTGTATGTTTAATAATAAACAGTCTCTGACCAAGACAGTTAACATCTAAGCACAATATAAAAGAAAATCATGGGGTCTAGGAGGCTATACTAAGGTTGTAATTAGATGAATTGGCAAGGAATTTGCACAAAGTGGTCTCCCTGCACTTTCCTATCCTCTCTTAGTCTTCCTTTTCCCATCTCCTTTCTCCCCTCCTGTTCTCCTAGTGGCACAGTTCCTCACCACTCCCTTGGGATCTGACTCACCAGCAATGCAACGCAGCTCACTGCTGGGCTGAGGGGGCAGAGCTCTTTTCTTGATGGGTTATCTTCTTGCCAGGAGCACAAGTGGGCTGGCTCACTGACGGTTACAGGGAAGCACCAGACCTGGTGTGAGAGAAGTGGTTGGACTACACCATCAGCAGAAGAGACTAGAAGGAATAGGATAACCACTCTTGCTGCTTGGAGCTGTGAGAGCAGCTCAGCCTACTTGGTTGAACAGCACCCAAATGATGGCATTCTTTCATTCTAACTGCTCCAGCATGGCCATTATTAATGAAGACTGTGATTGCCTCTGGCCAGGAGAGCCATGAGAACACCCAGGCATTCATACAAACATTTTTCTTTACTCAGAGATACAGAAACCCCATCGAGACTAAGAATATGGAAGACAGAATTTTGGTCTCAGACTTATCACTGCCAGTGATGCCATCAGAGCAGGAAAAGTACCAGGCTTTAATTTCTAATCCCAAGTGAGCTTTACAGAGATGGAAGTTTATTAAACCGTCTTGTGAAAAGAGTCAATTTGATCTTGAGGTAATTGAGACATCCTATCTAAACCTAAAGTATCATGATTGTCGTCATTTTTCCAAAATATAAGTACTTCTGTAGATATCTGCTTTACTTCCGATGGATTCTAGTCAGAGGGGAACTCATATTCAAAGCAATGGTCATTGACTGGTTTGGATAATTTTCACTTTAAAAGTTATCCTCTGATTTAACTTGTTGCTTAATAAAAGTGAGTGTAAAACTTGGCCAGCTTAGAAGACAAGTGGGAAATTTTACTGAAGTGACAAACTATGCGACAGCTCAGGAATTAGGCTTTTATGAACAGGGAAACAAGTGTTAAAGTCTAAACCACACAAGGCTTATTAAAATCGTATTGAGTGTTGGCAGTGAGTAAGTGCAGATGGCTTTCTGAAAGCAGCTTCCTGATGGTTAAAAGAATGGAATATAAAAAACAAAACAAAAACAATTAACAAATTACTATGACTGTTGAGGTAGAGATGTGGGAAGATGGACAAAAGAAATGACTGATTGTCAGGACAAATTTGCAAGTTGGCAATGATATTGCTTGAAATGTAGTAGGTGAATGCACATTTACAAGTTCTCAGTTGCCAGCTGCCAGGAATAAAGTAGCACATCTGGCTAATACAATAGATTTGTTCTTGATTACTCAGTTTCTAATGATGATAGCTAAAATGTAAAACTTCTGGAAATTGTGGAAAAATGGAAGAAAGGTCTCATCCCCAAGACTCTGCTCTGTAACACAGACCAACATGAATTTCCCTACAAATCGTGTAATATGAGAGATACCCAGGAGACGTTCCCTGTACGTTTCATTGCTCTCTTAAGAAAAGTTCTGCTCTAGAAGGATTAGAGTGTCCATTTAGTGGCCTTCAGCTTTCCTGCGTTTTGGTTCTTGCTTCTGCTTTCCTAGGGAGATTTTTGGTACACTTTCTTGCTCCGGCCAGTGAAGTACCAGCTGCTTACCTGCCTACTGCAGGCCCTTGCTGCCCTGCCCATCCAGTACTGTCAATTAGCTGATATGTGATGACCTGGGGCACTTACAGAGCTGACAAGCTACGGTTACCTGTTGTGGCTGATCTTCCAGCTGAGGGTGGGGTAAAGGAGACCTGGGAGGATAAGGAGCGTGGGGTTGAGGAGAGAGGGTAAAGCATGGGAAGAGAAGGAAAAATAGGGTTAGGATTCTGAGAAGATGTGTCAAGTATGGGGAGATGAAGGTCACAGCACAGGGATGAGGGTCCTCACTTAGAACTGGAAGATGTGCATTAGAAGAATATGTGTAGATGACATGAAGTTTAACATAGGGTTTTGATCTGTCTTTTTTGGACATAGTGCAGCTCATTTACTCTTTAAGGAAATATCTAGTGCTAAGCCTTTAACATTCTCTTGAATTATGAGATCTCTCTAAAGGTTTAACCTCATTTCAGATTCCCAGTCATGTAACACCAACATACTTAGGCAGTTCAGCTGATTCCTATTTCATTGAAATCACTTTATTCCCACAGTCTCAGCATGTTCTTTATTCTTTCATGCCCAAACAGTACACTCATGTTATCTACTCATGGAACCCTGAAGGCAGGGTATTGCATATCCCAGAGTTGTCAAAAAAGTCACTCATTTGTCTATGAACTACTTTTTATTTTCTTTCACAAGAAATAGTGAATGCTTCAGCATTACTTAATACCATTTTGACGGTACATTTTAGTGAGGTTGGAAGTTGAAGAGTTTTAATGCTGCTGGGCTGCAGCCAATGGTGCTTCTATCTAAGTTTGGAAAGGAATAAAATAGAAAGTGTAACAAATGTGTTTTTACTTCTTTTCTCTATGTCAAACACAGCTGTTGCATTTATAGAATAGCACAAGGCCACACTGAGCCTTCTGAGCTACACGTCAAAGAGTTCCAATGTAACTTCCAAGCTGGGGACGTGCTTCACGACTAAGGGCTATATTGGTGTAACTAAAATCTCTTTCTCAGGGAGGGATTTAAAGGAACTACTGAAGCTATGATAATGGTTTGTCCTGGGAGCCAGCTGCATGTCCAACCCAGGTAAATTTTGTAGCGGAGAAGAGAAAACTGTGACTACTTCATGTATGTGAGGTATGTTATATGGCTGTTGGTAAGTATTTTGAGAGACTGCTATGTGGCTTTGGTAAAGCTTTTGGTATGTAGGTCGCAAGGTCAGGAAGGTTTGTAGTTGCAGCTTTCACGGGTGCAGCAGAGTAGCGCCCCAAACATGCTCTATAGGGAATCCGGGACAGCAATGAGGAATTTGTTCTGGTTTTTGCCTGGATTTATCCTTCCTGGTGTAGGACTCAATAAGTAGCCTATATTTCTTTGTACCTTATCTACTTAGTGGAAGAAGATAGGGACATTAAAAGGGCCACGGAGTTCATTTAAGATCTGAATTTCTCTCTGAGATAGCACAACAGTGAATAAGATGCCTACAGTTAGGATACCCAGGTTTAGCCAGGTATAAAGCCTGATAGCATTAAGGGTTCACTGTCATCGTTAATCAACAGGCATCTTTAGTCATGAAGAGTGTTGAGGCCAAGTACGGTGAAAAGCAAAAAGCCTTCAGTCTGTTAAGGCAGTATTCAGTATACCGTATCTGTCACAAACTTAATACAGATAATTGAGACAGTTTTCATGCAACATGATAAGCATGATCAGCTTGAGGGTGATCCTTCACAACTTCTGAGCTATGAATTGACAATTTGATGGTCAGCTGCCACAGCTAAACCAGATAAACCATAGGCCTCCATTGTTCAGTGTGGATGCAAAAAGAGGAAAAAAGTAAGACCCTCCTAGGCTGTTTGGCCTTTATTATTTTGTCCATATATACAGCGCTCTTGCATTCGGTTGGTTCATTCAAATTGAATTAATTTCTGTATATAAATCGTAAGGCTAGTGGTTTGAAACCCTTGAAAAGCTCAGAGTTCGCTGTAAGCATCTGTTGGTGGATGGGGAAGAGAATGTCCTGAAAATCTCTGAGAAGACCAAATGAACAGAGGAGAGAGACTCTCTGCAATACCTTTTAAGCTAAATAAATTGAATGAGAAAACTATGTCAGAGTGCCCAGCTGGCAAGAAGCTCTTCACACAAATGGCTGCAGTTTAAACTTTGAGTAGAACAAACCTCATTATGCTTCCTGCTGAACTCAAGGGAGTAGACAACCAGAAGCCCGCAAAAGAAGCTGGTTGAACAAAGGTCTCCAAGCCAGGCAGTGTAAAATGCATGCAAGGACCTAAGATATGATGGAAAATACAGAAGGGAAGATAACTTGACAGGTCCATAGCATGAAAGGGTTAATTGCTGCGTTAAGAAATACTATAATCTTTATGCTTTCACACCATATAGATTTGCAAGCTGCAGGTTGTGGGTAGCAAATGGAATGGCAAGGGCAGGACTCAAAGGATGACGAGCAGAGGCAACGAGGAAGAGCAGTGAGTAGCAAGCAGACGAGGCCACTCAACAGCAGCCTAGACCAGAGAGGTAAGTGAGGACCCCTCTTCCCAGTACCAGACCTATCAGTCCCTTCATCTGGCATATGAACTCCTTGGGTCTGAATGTTTTTTAGGGGTTTGTCCCCCACTTGGGACTTTTCTAAGTCTGTCCTGTGGGGAGGAGTGGGGAAGGCGCTGTAACAGTTGCCCAGCTGCATACAGGCATTGGTGAGAGGCTAGGTCACATTACTGGCAGGATACCTTAGAGGTATCCCACTGCAGGACAACTAGGAGGCAGGTAAATCTTTTAAGGTGGCTGTAGCTCCATGAACACAGCTCTGTAGATTTTCACTGCTCTAGCAGTACCTTGCAGAGGAATCACACAATCATGTCTCAAGGGGCTGCCAGTTTTAATGTCTCTTTTGTTGTGCTGCTTGAGATAACAAAATTGAACAGTAATATCATAAACTCCTTACTATTCTATTAGACTTCATAAAACCAACACCACCTTAGACATAACAATAACTTTCTTATTTTATTAACTTGTTTGGCAGCTAAGGAGCTCTAATTCACAGTCCTCCCTAGATTTTAGATGCAGTCTTTGAAGAGGCTATTCAATCAGATGCCCACCCCTTTCCTTTATTGGAGATGGTTTACCAGAAGGGTTGGGTGTTATATAGCGATGATGAAAATGGGTAGCTTTCTCATCACCTACATTACTACTCACACAACTCTGGTTTAGTTAGATAGCCTAAAATCAGTGGCAGTTTAAATTAATTCACTGGCTGAGAACTGCAGCAGTTAAAACATCTGATTCACAATCCCTGTTGGATTTAGCTGTGGCAGCTGAAGAAGTTACTGCTTCAGCTGTGAGGGAGGTCACCTCTCTAGCCTATTGCAGCTAAATGTGACAAGGAAAATGAATCAAATCTGTAAGACATTCTCCTCTGGTTTAGGGAGAGTTGTTTCTCCAGACTTTTCTATTACAATAAGTCTTGTGTATACTTTGCAGCAGTTTGATGCTAAGCTCCATTCAGTATCAGCCACTCAGCAGTCTCTGTTCCTTCTGCATCCTGCTGATCAAATTTTAGCGGAATGACTGTTTCATCCAGCTCTACAGAGATGTTTATGGCTTGTGTTCCTAGTGAATGAAAGTGTTTGAGATTTTAGTGCATTCCCCTCTGCTACTTTGTTGAGTTCCACAAATGTTCAAAATATGTGGCTTGCTTCTGAGCACGCAGTTTAACCTAAGAAAATAATTTGAGCTGGCTGAAGTATACTTGCTGATTGTATTTGGTTTTTGCATGCATGTCACCCTTTTCATCATTGCTTTTTGTAGTAAGTAACATTCAGGTAAATAGCTGATACAAAACGCACTAAGGTGAGTGTATCTCTTGACATCAAACATTCAGCTATGCTGACTGGATCACTGAAAGACCAGTATGGGAACACAGATTTTTTCCTTTCAAACGTGGTTTTCTATTCTTTTCCTTCTTTACTTTGCAGCACTTTTTAACACAGCCTTAGCAATTTCAATCGCCATTTTGTTCTTACCATTTAACTGGCTGTAGTGCAGTGATGATGTGATAGAATTTCCATTTCTTGATAAATCTCACAAATGTAACTGGAATTTATTATTGGAAGCTCTGCTTTTTAGGACATACTGAGTATCTCGATTATGTCAGGATTCCTGGAAGACTGATATTTTTCTTCTTTGGCCTGTCTGACAAGCAGTAGCTACAGGCATTTGTAAATATTTTTCTTGCATAATTTGCTCTCAGACTTTTCAATGAAGCTAGGCATATGTATGGTTGCTTAGGTCTTTCTGCGTTTATGTAAGCACAAGAACCTGCCACGTTGCTTTTAGTCTTTGCATCAGGCCAGAGTACCCGGAAGGTCAGCAGGGTGAGATTCATCTAACCTAATCCTCCGAGTCAGACGTCCAGGCTCTTTTAAAGTCATTGGTGAGAAAAAGACACTTCCAGCGTGTGAATCATCTCATCTCAATATAGACACCTAAAACAGGTCAAGTGTATGCATTCTGGAAGTGCCTGAAGTTAGATGAGCTGAATCTCTCCTCAAGTGTTCCAAGAACCGCAGTCAATTGCAATTCTGCTGCGTATAGTTGTATTTCTTTCTCTGGTGTTGATGAGCATAACGATGGGAGTCACTGTATTTGTTGCAGGTTCCTCAAGGCTGTCTCCATGTTAATACACTGGAATGTTGTGCTTTCATTCTGATCACCATAAATCCTATCAGTCTCTATTACTGGTGACACTGATATTCTTCCTTTGTAAACTGATCCCATGTTATGCTCCCAAACATCTAGAACTACTCGAGGCTATGCAAAATAAGAGAAAGTACCCATTTAACTTCTGCAATTCTTGTCTTTGGCAAGAAAAGTGCAGAGAAGGAGGGTTGTATTTCTTTGTCTGAAGGCGCTGGAATACAATGCTTAGGTAAATACTCTGTTTAGCTGAGCATTTCTTTGCTTAGCTAATGAGCTCTATAACTTTAGCAACAATACCTTCTTTTCCCATTCACTTTATTATTTCTATATCTTTTTTCTCTTAATAGAATGGGAACTATATGAGACAGCACTGTGGTTGCTGAATAGTTTTTATCTATTTGTAGGTAAAATATGTCCAGAAGACATCCTAGCCTTCATATTCATCTTGCTGCAACATATTGCTACAATATATTCTCAGAATATGTGTTTTCCATTGCAACCTTCCATGCTGTCTATACTATCCATAACATTAAACGCTCTTCTTTTCCTTAGGACTCCGGTTGTCTCTCCAGTGGAGGCCATTTCCTAGTGCTCTGATCAGTGCAGCCACAGCCTGTGATGTTCCAAACAAGGAACTCTTGTTGCTGGTCCCACCAAAGTAGTGCCAACTTTGCCCTTGCCTGGACTGTTCTGGCTGAAATTCAACCACATTCAGAAAACTTATGGAAGATGTTTGTACATATATGGAAAAAGAGTAACTCATCCTACTTTGACTCTGGTGAACTTCAGACTGTGGCACAACTTATTACCAATTAACAGTACACACTTTTCTCAGAGAGGTATACAAGAAATTCACCCTTTTCCCAGGCTCCACTGAATGGCTTAATAACGTTGGAGTGAGTTTATAACTCTGCTTACAGATTGCAATATCTGAGTGATACTGTGATGGTGTCGTCCTATTATTTTTATTAGCCTTTGCTTGTTTGCTGTTTCATTTCAATATCTCCTGTAATGCTGTGGAAGTCATTGTAACCTGGCATATTCACTGATGCCCCATTGTCTATTCATTATTCAGTTTCTTGTTTGCTGTGTGCTGCTGCCTTGTCTTTGCATTTGCTGATAGTCAGAGCATTCAGACATTACTTCTTCCTCCACTGATAGTGCGCTCTTTCATCAAACCTTTCCCGAAAGTAATTTTCCTATATTTAACCATACAGCAGCTGCCACCCCTTTCTTCCCCTTTTTGTGTATTTATAACACAGCCAGAAATACCAAAACAGTGCTTACTATTCATGATGCAGTGGCATGTGGCATGGAGTGTGCACTGCTTCATGTTTTGTAGGTATACTGTGACAGCTTGATCACTGTGGCTAAATGTTTAGATTCCTTGTGTAGTTTGGTCCCAAAAGGGGAAAATGGGGATTTTTCACTCCTCCTTTGTAAAAGACAAGTTTCATTCACAGTCCTCTTCAGATCCCTCCCCCAAGCAGGGTTGTTCCTTCCTCTGCTCTTTTTATGTTTATGATATACAAATTTGGGGCAAGAAAACAAAGGTTAGATTTCTGCATCTGCATTAGCATTTTGTTTTTCAGTGGTAAAATAGTTTTGAAGTGAAACTCCCCATCAGCCTCACTTACGGTGTGCACTGGTTTGCTTTGCAGAGCTATGCTGGTGTGTGCAAACTAGATTCCTTTTTGGTGAAAGCTAATCAAAAAGCTCTACACCAGACGTACACCTAAGGCACTCCACTCTTTAATAGGAACATAAAGGTTGAAATTGATGAATTGCTCTTAGACAGTTTTGACTCAAATGTATGTTTGGAACATTTGGTCACATGGACCAGCCTAACTCTAGTCTGCAGTAAACTCTCCAAACCTCAGAGCATGCAGATCTGGTGGCCACTGCATTAACTGCTTTGTTCTACTAATTGGCTTCTATTGTGCTCTATTACCTGGTAGTGTAGATGCAGTCGTTGAATCTCAGGCTTTGTAGAAAGATACCAAAATAAGCATAGTCAACACAGCCTCTGATTCACTTGTACTGTATTAATATTTTTACTGAGTAAAGCAAGAACCAATTTTCACAAAGTACCAGTGGACCAATGACTTACAAAAATCTATTAGAAACAACCTCTTCCAGCCATAGTCTGAGGATATTGATTTTAAAGGTAAAAAGTTTTAAATCAGATGTTTTCATGGAGACTTCCCACAAATATGTTCTAACTTTTAGGACTGATGTGATCAATTTCGCTTGAAATGTTTTGCTTATTATAGCTGGCAGCACATATCCTAGCAAAGCTAATCAATAAGCACTAACACACAGATTGATACTGTCCTCTGTCATGCAGTTAGGAATTTAATGCATTTGCAGAACAGAGCCCTATGAGTTAAAAATAAAAGAAAAAAGTATTAGCTTATTGACTGTGCTCCTGTGACCCATTCCCTATACATTTTTACTCAATTTGTCACAATGCGCTGGGTTAACCATAAATGCTTGTGCACCATTTCATACCATACTAACAATTCTACGCTGAACTATATTTTGACTTAATAAAATGCTATCGTCAAAAGCTTGTAACTTAATCAGATATAATGCCAATATTTACAGAAACGCACAAGGATATTTTTTCAATAGGGGCTAGCCACAAGCCATATTGAAATATTCTGCATTCAGTTGTGGCAATGGCATATGTGTTCAGTTACAGAATTTTTGAAATGGAAAAAGAATTTATCTTCTTTACCACCCTTGTGCTTCAAGAAAATAAAAATATTTTTACTGAAATTGAAAATGAATGGACCTTCAGACAGGTCACTTTCGTTCCCAGAGGAAACTCTCTGGAAAAAATGAGGAATGGGGTTGACAGAAAGCACAAAGATGGATATTCCTGTAAGTAAGGAGGAAACATGGAATGAATACTGGAGTCCTGAAACTAGGCTTTAAAGTGATGTTAGCATTCCCACTTTAAGTCCTAGACTAAGTAAGTTCTTGGAGTAGAATCTTTACGTTTTATGTTGACATATTTCTCAGCAAAACTGTTCCTGGCATTATAATCTAAATGGCAATGCGTTTGAGTGATATCAAGATTAGTGTAGGATATTCTCCAGTGGAAACAACAAATGGATGGTTTCTATCTGGTAGCTCTTTGGCTACCAGGGAGATTTTTGCTGTTCTCACAGTTAACTAATTTTAGGAAGTTCAGTTTCTTTGCCACTAGAGATATATTTATCTAGCCACCTATCTGATCTTAAGATATGTTTTGTCCATCGTTATGCAAACATGACTCATAGTACAGTTTTGGCAGTTCTGATTTGGTGTCACTGTTTACTCTTTCTTATATATTTTTCTATCTTTTGAAGCCTAACTGACTTCCATTATAGGAAATGGTTTTTTTTTGTGCTACAGAGCTGCTGAATCAGCAGGAAGAGAATAGGATTTTTTTCTAGATCCTCTTAAAAATTAACATTCACTAGAAATATTTTCATAGAAATATAAGATTACTTACCATTTAAATTCTCACTTTACTAGAGAAAAATACTTTCTGAAAAAAAAAACTGCACTAGGACTATTTTGCAGTTTACTGGGTTTTTTCGTTTAAAATGATTTACCTTATTTTTTCTCCATTTGATATTTTTACTCTAGAAAGAACAAATAGGTTCTCCTTACTTTAAGAAGAGGTAGATAGTACAAAAAGAAAGCAATGCCAACCAGTATAAAATAAGATTGTACTAGCATGAGTAGCCTGCGTTTTTGATTTGCATTGCTTGCAAGTCTGGGAATTCTACTGAGGACTGGAGGAAGGCATAACCCTTAAAAATCTGTCTGTATAAAATATAGGTGACTAGTTTTCTAAGGAAAGACCTGATAACAGATCTGTTGAAATCAGTGGGAGTTTAGGTCCTGAAATATAGTCACGTGTCTGGCACTTACGGATATATTTAAACAGTATAAGTTTTACCTATATCCAGATATCTCATCAGTAGAAGAGTGGTTCAGAAGGCTTCCATCAGATGTCAAGAGCTAGCCTGGGAGCAAAGCAATAAGAAACTGTGGCACAAGAATTTACATGGAATTTAGACTCTTGGACTGTGAACATCTTTTTACTCCCAAGGCAGAGATACCAATATGATATTAGTTTAAGAGGACTCAGTTACCTACCCTGTTTCCTCATAAAGCTAGGGTCATTGCATTAACATGATTAGCTGAAGGAGAACTGGATTACAACGCTGTGAGGGGCAATGGGGTTTTAGGCCACAGTTGAGCTGCATCAATAATCCCAGTAAGAAGGCTCTGGAAATTATGAACCTGCAGACAGCTTTTAGATGCAAGTGCTAGAAGACAGCCCTGGAGCAGGGAGCTATGAAACCACTGAAGCTCAAATAAAATAGTAAACAATTTGAGAGAAATACTATCCCAAGAGCGTAGGCTATGAGGTCTTTATTCAGAAAGGTAATCTCAGAGAGCTGGAATAAAGGAGATATCAGAAAAAAAGGCCAATATTGCCTAATAACTCTTTAGGGTGAGTCAGTTAGGATAAGACTTGAAAAGGAAACTGAAGTTGGTAGTTCTAAGACTGTTCCCAATCACATAAGGGTTCCTGTCCTCAAAAGCCTTGGAGTATGTGTTGAACCATTACAGCTTAATCCTAGAAACTCCTTATACTAAGTATTTGTCAGGTTTTAGCCAACTACCCAAACTCTCATAATTTATTAGTCCTTTTGTTGATATTACAATCTAAACAAAGGCTAGTAATGGCATGGACTCAAAATTAGTTCTACAGTACGTGTGGATTTTCCATAAAATAGACATTTTATTTGGCTGTTTCAGTGTGAAAAGGTAAAACTGTATGAAGGGATTATGAAAAAATGGAGAATCTTTCCCAGTTTCTTTGTGAAAGTTGAACATTTTGTTTTTGGCTTTGGATGCACAGTCTAGGGGAAATGAATGAGGTGTCAGTACTTGAATGTGCCAAGAGAATGCTGATATATTGTGTGTTCTGCTCTTAATTATCCATGGGGTTTTTATCCAAGTTGCAGATTAACTGTGTCGTGGATGCAAGACCATGGACCTGGCTTTCTGCATAACTAGCCTGGTTTTGGCTTGGATTAACTCAGGTGCAGCAGAAGTATTTCGGCAGCTTTCATGTGGTACAAATCCCACACTAATAACGTTTGTGAATCTGACCTGGCTGTGTGCAGATTAGGTGTGGGTATCATCTCTTGTATTCCTATCACCTTCTTTTTAGTGGCAATTCTCACTCTGAATAGCTTGAGTCAAATTCAATTTCTTAGCTCCCATTCAGAGCTGGTACTACCGGACCAAAGGTGTTTTTGGCAAAATCATGCTCCTTACAGCTCCAGATTCTGAGAGGGCCTATCGGTTTGAACTGAATACAGTGACAAAGCTCAAAGCAAATCTGATGTGGTGCTGTGTCTGTGTTAAAAAGCAATCCCCAAGCCAGTAGCACTGGAGACTGGAGTACAGAAGTACCAAGTGGATAGTCTGAAGCGGTCCAGACCTGAGCTGGCTCTCTGCAGGGCTATAGGGATGCTTCCTATTAACATTCCCAGGTTTATGATCTGGGACGATTCCAGCCCCTGCTTCTGTGACTATATGTACACAAAGGTTTTAGAGGCTTAACTGATAACAGAGCTACAGAACAAAGTCCTTATTTAATGCAAAGCACTGGAGCCACCATATAAATCAGCATGAGTCACTTCAGCTTGTCGTGAGATAGAGTCTGCCTGGCTACCTCTCATTTTTCATTGCTCTCTGTTGTTTTTCTAGTTGCATAAGCCAAATAAGTTTAAGTTTGCTATATCAGCAGAACTGTCAATTATATCTGTGTTCTAGTAACCCAGTCAGCTAAAATAAGCTTCTTACTTCTCAGCTTTCTATCCTGTCTTCGATCAGGAAATATGGGACAGATTTACTGCGGGGGTCATAGACTGCCCATTGGCACTGTGTACGAGGCATATACACAGCAGCATAGATGCTACCACATCATGTGTGATGAGTATATTCTCTCTCTCCTCCTCTAGCAGGTGGCTGCTTCTGGCTCTCCATTTTCATGCCTACACAGTAGTCCTTTCTGCCTCCTTTGAAATCAAAGACTCAATGACAGCAGGGCTGAGTTCTGAAGTTTATGCCTTTTAAAATAGACTCTTTCAGTCTTTCTGCAGCGCTGTAGCAGGCTGGTACCACAGCCTGCTATGAGCAGAGCTGCTGAGGTGGATACATGGAGTGCTTTATTTGGAGGAAAGAATAAGACAACTGCATGTTTCTGTAGAGCTGTGGGTACAACTGGAGAAACTGCCAAGATCCTTCTTTTTATTTTCAGTTTTGTTTTCATACAACTTAACCTGATGAAAATTGCTTATTAAAATGTACCAGATGAAGGCCCAAGAAATTGTTCCATATTCTTTTCCTGTTTTGGAGAGAGGATGAGAGCTCCAGTCTTCCATTTTATAAAACAACATGTAGTTCTCAGGAATCCTCCTTTCAGATACACTAGATTTCTGCTAGCTGTGTGATAACTGCCCAAAAGGATGGTTCATTTTGTGACTTCTTCACTGCTTCCCCTCGCTCTCCCTTCTCTCACCCAGAGCAAGCACACCTAGAGGAAAACTGATCAGGTCTAGTCAACCTGGATCTACCTGCTGGAGGGCATTTTGATAGCAACAATCTGTTCTCCCCACTATGAGTCAAATGCCTTCAGTTCACAGCTGAAAAATATTATTTTTGATTGTAGACTCATTAAGTCAATTTGTGTGAAGAAATTACTGATGGCTTACAAGGAAAAAGGAAAAATATATGAGGAAACTTCCTAACCACGATGTTCTTCTATTCCTTGATCAACTATGTGATCCATAGCACCTCACATCTTTACTTTCACTGTTCAGCCCAAATCTTCCTAAAACTTGTCACTTGTTGCAGATTCCCAGAATGGGAGGAAAATTGACATGCTATGGTGTAAAAGTTTAGGACAGAGGTCTGAAAACAAATTACTGTATTTTAATAGCTTACTGTGAAAAACAGCTGTGGTAACTGTCTGGATGCAGCTTAAGCTGTACGACTTCACGTAACACTTTCTCAGCGTAGATTCATAGTCTCTTGCACCAGTTGAGCAGAAGTTGCTAGGCCAGAGAAACTTGATCGGGAGTAACTCAATCCAATTATTACTAAGTTTTTGAAATGATATTAGAGTTTAGATTCCTTCCTTTTTTAAGTGAAAACATGAAGCTGTCTCTTGGCTGACAACAACTGACAAGAGAAGGAGAAGGTGGAAAGGCCAGTTTGTCTTCTCTGAGTTGAGCTGATCTAAAGTTCTGGTCTCAAAAACTATTTGTGTGGCACAGATGCTTTCAGGACTGACTATTTTTCATCAAAAACTGTTGGAGATCTTAAGAGTTATAAATAGCTCCTACTTCATTAGCTGAGACCTCAAAGACTTCAAACACAGGTGCAAGGATTTCTGTAGGGATGAGAGAGGAAAGATCACTCTCAGTGGAACTGCTATGTCCTTGAGAGTCTGAAAAATCCCAAATCACTTTTCTGTTTGTTGTTGCAGAATGGAATATAGCACTTAATCTGACACAGGACAGGGAGACAGAGTTAAAAGTGATCAAATGTTGATTCTAGCAATGTGTCCTTGGATTATTCTTGATTTTGAGATAATTTGGATGTGAACCTACTGCTAAATTGATACCATACTGTGAAAATGTTTGAGGACTGACTTCTATGAACAGTTAGAAAAATGGATTCATGGAAAGTATGATGTCTGACCAGAATATTAATAATCTCCTTCCCTGTATATTAGACCTGAAAAAAAACAGAAAACACTTACAAAAAATTAACTCTGTCATGAACATCTGTTATCAGTCAAGCAAATGCTAACAACAGGCAGCAGCCTTTCTTTCATCCTGTGCAGAGGTTCATCATTACACATCTCCAAGTTCAAAATGAAGGTCGGACTGGAAAGGTGAGAAACGTAAGTGTTCTACAGCAAATACTCTGGAAAAAAATTAAGGTTATAGCTCTGAGCTCTTCCCCAAAGTATCATTCTGATCTGTAACTTGGAGAGATGTCATCTTTGTAGTACAAACAAGAAGAGTTAGCATAGCAACAAAAATTCAACAGTGTCTGAGCAATGATTTTAATGAAGAGGGCAATAACAAGAGTTCAGTTAACAGCAACATAAGAGGAAAATAATACAGTGAAGGAACTTCTTAGCCTTGAGAATTTGAACATGTTTTTTCTGGTTGAATTGAAACTTTTAAGCGTCTCCTGAAGCCTATCAACTTCCTCAGTATTTAATATATTACGAAAATAATCTCAGTGTTTGAAAGAAAAGCTTTAACAAGTGAAATGTTTTGACTAATGATATTACATGGGGATCTGAAGACGAGGACCCATGCAAAAATAGGTTGAGAATCTTATAGCATTAAATAGGTTGAGCCAATATTGCACTAAGATGTCATTTAGCTTTGTAATTATTTCACATTTTCACAGTTTCATCCAGATGCCTTAAAAATATTAACACAACA
This sequence comes from Struthio camelus, assembly GCF_040807025.1. Classification (NCBI taxonomy): domain Eukaryota; kingdom Metazoa; phylum Chordata; class Aves; order Struthioniformes; family Struthionidae; genus Struthio; species Struthio camelus. The sequence continues at coordinate 23,308,740 of NC_090942.1, forward strand.
GCCGCTGTAGTTTTACCTGATTTTTAAGCTTTTCCTCCTATATGTGGTCAGAAAGCTAAGCCAAAGGAATCAGTTTTACATTTAAATCTGGCACAGTTGAAGACTGAGTTATTTCTTAGAACCTGTAATACTAAGACTGTCAGGACTCTCAGCCTTTGATCTATTACCAAAAAAAACCCACTTCTCCATTTAGTCATGCTCTTGATATCTAAAGTTATCAAATGAAAAGATATCAGATAAAAAGATATCTAAGGCTATCTAGATAGTTGATAATTTTGGAGAGTGAGGTTGGTAGGTTGGAGATTTGAAGAGGAATGAATCTTAACGGAAAGGCTTGAAACTCAAAAATACGGACTCAGCATAAAGGACTGAATGTTGCAGTGACGGAGGGCAGAGCAAGTAAAGATACGGGCTGAGTGAGCTTAGTCTGTAGTGGTAGTTCAATAAACTTAAGGTTAACCTAAGGTTAAACTTAGGTTTATTTGGTTTTTACCTGCACTATTGCTTTGTCCTTCTTTAGAGTTGCTATCAGAAGCATCAGAATACTGCAACACTTAGAAAATTCAATAATTTAAAAGAATTGCAAAGTTGCAGAATCATTTCTGTAAATGTGATTAGAATTAATTTATTAGTTACTTACATTTTTGTTAGAAGCAAAACGTAGAAAGGAACTTGAGAGGTTACATTCACTTTTGTGCTTTTGGATATTTACATAACATAATTCAATTTAAATGTTATGTAAAAATAGCTAGGATTTATTTTGTCCCTCACTACTCTTCTTAAAACTAGCTGACCAGCATAGATACTGGCTGAAACCAATCCCTTCTCAGGCTCTATTTCTAAGCTCTGCATCATCACAGTAGATTTTCTCTTGCACTATGAGCTTGTCATTCGGAAACACAGATGATTAGGACTATACAAAGGACTCCAGATGAAGTCATAAAGTGATGATGACATTAAGACTTTTATATTTATTTACTGAAAATACTTCCTGATATGTCCTAGGTTCTTAGCTCTCATGTTAAAAACTCAGAGCCTTCATCTGATTAGCTAGAAGTCCCTCTCCGTTTCCTCATCAGTCAGAGAGATCTCCCTGTTTATAGTAGAGACATAATTATTATTCTATAACTGCAGTGTTTTGAAGCATTATCAACTATACAATTACCATTCTGACAGTGTTCAAGGTTGTGCAATAGATACTATATGGTAGCATGACGTTTCTCTGTATTGCAGATGAGTCCCAATTTCCTATCACTAACAAAGTTCTTAGAAAAAAGATGAGTGGCTCCTATGCCTTTTTTTCTTGAACTCCCATTAGCCATCATGCCATTCACTTTGCATTCTAAGCCATTGTCATTAATAAAAACTGCGAAGAAGACAAATTTAAACCGGTTCGTTTAGTTTTCAGAGAAACTGAGACTGTCTTTAAGCTTAGTAGCTTCCCTTTTTTCTGTATTTTTCATGTACGTGGCTGAAAAAACAGCTATTTTTTATTTTTCTGCCAGGTGTTCTTCGGCTTCTCACTTTATCCCTATATTTTCTGTGTTTGAAGATATAATTTTACCTTCGTTCCCTTTCCCCTGTTAGTACACTTTTCCATTCCTTGAGGGATCTCTTATTTTTTCTAATGCTTTCCCACAGCATTCACTACTTTGGGTTATCCATTTTACTTCCTGATCTTGTCAGGCTTTTTTTTTTTTTTATTTCTAACGACTAGAAACACTTCATTTGAACTTCAGTCACTGAATGTATTCTTCAACCAGGAGACTCATCCAATGGGACACTTGTGTCACTTGTCCCAACATGAAAGAAAATCAGTTCATTCTTCCGGCTCTTATCATAATTCTCTTCAGCATTACAATCTCATCTAATTTATACTCATATTAAATGCATCCTGACAAGCAGCACATTTTTTTCTGGACCTGCTCTAATGATAAGTCTACAGTTTTTTAATAAGGACTCTTCGATCATTGAGCTACATCTTTTTACTATGCTTTTAAGAGTCTTTGTTCCTTCTCTCTTATATCTTATGCCTGAGAATGATGTTTCCTTCTCCTCCTCAATATCTTAGATACCATCTATAGTTCTCTTGGCCTCTCAGCCCCGGACTTTGTTTTTCCTTAGTGAAGAGTCTTTTCTTCATTGCCATCCTGCCTTTCCTACTCGTTTTCTAACACAGCATGTCATTTTCTCAGTCTCTCTTGTTCTGGCTTCTTCTCCCCCTGTCCTCATGTTCTTACGTTACCCTCTTTATTTATGTCTTGTCTTCAGATTCTGCTCAATGTGTGTTTGAAAATGTGAAGTTATTTGTGTTTCTGGCTTTCTTCCCTCAAATACTCAAACTCATACTTGAACTCTTTGTTGATCACAGCTTATGTTCTAGCACTCAGGTCTTCTCTCATGAGTTCTATCCATTGGCCTTCATGCATGAACAGATTCTATGAAGTATCCACTCAAGGATGATGTAGAGCTTGAAACCTCTACATCCAGGAATATCAATTGTCTTGGCAGTTCTTAAGATTTCACACACTGAAGGCTCAGCCACTATTACTGTCTGTCCTCACAAGTTCCCACCTTTAAAGAAAAAAGAAAACTCTTTTCTTTTAGCCTCCATGTTTCTGACTTCATGCCTTTATAAGCTTTTGTCTAGGACAATGCTGTCACTTAACTGAGACTTAGCAGTTAGCTATTTTTCAGCTGTGATCAATCACAAGCAGGAAGCTCTCTTAACACCATTAACTGCAATGCCTCTATCTTACTCATGAAACAAAGTTGTGATTTGAGAAGCTGGGAATATTCCAAAAGGAACAGAACTGAGAGCTTTAAGCATGTTACCTGAAAAGGACAAAAGTCAGTGCCTGAACAAAGCAAAACATTTTAGAATGTTCTGCTAACTCGAGCATAGCATTTTTAAAACACAGAAAAAAGGATTTATTTAAACTGAATAATCTTTCATAAATCAATGTGAAACTTTGACTGTGTTAGATTACATTTTTTTTTGGCAGAAGATTTGTTTGTGTAAAGACTTTTTTTTCTTTTCTTTAAGCTAATAAATTTAAAGTTCCAGTTACCACATATTTTTTATGATCGTTTGATGGTACGGCTTTTTAGTTAGAAACTGAACCTTTGGTTTGATCTCAGTGATTACTATTTGTCTCAAGTATTAGCTAACATGCAATTATTTTTTTGTAAAGGCATAATTATTTTGCACACCAGCGTCACCTATGCTATTGCCAAATTCCAGATCTCTTACTACCTTATCATTTTTCAGCCATGATAGATACCAAAAGAACACTGGGTGTTCTCATACAGAGCAACTACTTGGATTAATTCCATTATTCTAATTCCCTTTATGTCCTGATTTCCTAATCCCCTCTTTTATAGTGTACGCAAAACCGGCTTCTCCTTCGGCAGGGGTGGAGGAAAGAAATCTGCAGACTTTCTGTTTGATCTTTTTCAGAGCAGAACTCTCCTCTGCTTTTTCCAGGGAGTGTCATCAGGTAGCCTCTCCTCTTATACAGAAGGTCATTAATTATCTTCAGCTTCAATCTTAAATATTGTAAGTAAGTGAATGGATATACTTTCTTGAAATATGAGAGAATTTCTGGTTTTAATCCAAACTGAAAACCAAAAGGAGAGAGAATTTCACTTTTCCTTTCAGAACCCCCATGAAATTTTCTAGTATATATTTAACTTTTTATCTTTAGTAAAACCTCAGGTTTGAATGACCTGAAATGAAATTGCTAGCTTTTTTTATCTACATCAGTTTGCCTAACTCTAGTCTAGACAACTTGTTGACTTTCGAGGGGGGGAGGGGAGGGTTAGAAGTATTTCTTCCTCATTCCTCCCAAGATTTATGCTTTCTACAGCTGAAGACAAATGCAAGCATAAAATTGTAAAATCTTTCAGAGGAGTGACATGATTACAACAGACGTCATCAAGGTAGACAAACAGCAACAGCTGAGGTCATAAATTGGGCCATTTTTAAAGGCATTTTCAGCTTGAAATTAGAAAGGGATGGTAACATACTGTTTTGTCTGGCAAGCCACTAGAAGTCACAGCAGGCCTTGGGCTAAAACCTAAACTGGATGCAATTTGGGGTTTTATTAACCTAAATGGAACTACACCAGTTTACGCTACTGGAACAATCAGTCCGTGATACTCTCTCTCAAACCCTAGCTTAATAGCAATGAAGTGTATTTCAGGCAATTCCAAAATACATGAGGTAGAGAAAGAACAGGAGGTGTCAAAGCCATGGCATCTGATTTATTTTATTTAATTGTGCTTTTTTTGTTTACATGTGGCATAGTCTCAGCAGCACCAGTTAGAGCATTAGCGGATTAAAGTTATATCACTATATTCAGGGTCCTTTAATGTTGCTTCCAGCAAGAGATAAGAAGAATGGAAAGGCAGAATGACTAGCAGCTGCAATCAAGACATAGTACAAAAAGATGCTGCAGATTTTTTATTTTCCTTTGCATCTGATGAGCTGACCCATTGTCAAAGCACGGCAGCTGCAAAGGGATGCGATCATTCGTTTGGCTGTAAACTAAAATGATCACTTTGGGCTTACTTTACCTCTACTTTATGCAGATATTGAAGAGACATATGGCAAAAAAATGTATTTTAGAAGTATAACTCTCCTCCAGGTATTCTACAGATCCAAAGTAGCCCAAGGATCAGGCATTGTTGCAGAGCAAAAATACAGAAGATTTGCAAGGTGCATCGTTTCCTTCAGCAGAACATCCATGAAACCATGTTCACCCTGTAAACTGCCTTCAGCTGAGGTGTAAGGGCCCCATAGTGAGTCCTATAGGAGTACCGTCTTAACTCAGTGATGCTAGAAGATGCAATTTCAGCTAGCATGATTATAGTTCAGAAAGCAAAGGCCAGACTCAGTCTGAAGTAAGTCAGAGGAGTTATGTCTACTGTTATCTAATTGAATTTGGCCTTAAATACTCAAAGACAGTAAGAGATGAAGAACCAGAGAAGACCACACGCTCAGTACCCAGGACTCCCATGGTAAAACGTGCATTTCTTTCAGGTGCTCTTACACACAAGCTGCGGATGCCCAATTTCTGGCTACATAGCTACTTGGACATGTCCCTCTCTGTTTGATAAGACCCAGATGGTATCCAGATGGCTACATGTGACTCTTTGAAAGGGCTACAGCAGACTAGGACTAAGAAACCAGACTAAGTCTACCAACATCTCCCTCCCTTTCCCATAACTTCTATTAATAAGGAGTAGAGATTACCATGCAGTAACCCCATTTTAAATGATTGCAGATGTTGAGGTTTTTTGCAGATTATTTTCCCATTTCAGGAAAAACAAATACTCTCTTACCCAGAGTATAAGCATTTTCTTACGGTGGCTTCGATACCTACTTGACATATGCTACATTGCCAAACTGGGGACAGTTTTAAAGTCAGGAACTACTATCAAAATCCAGAAATATCACAGGATCTCCACGGATGCCAAGGCTTTAGGAATACGGCAAATTGCTTCGGTTACCCATTTCCTCCCGCTTTGACAAGCCTATCAGCCATCCACTCCCTAAGAGGAAAGGTGTGTTCTCACATAAACTACCCCACTAACAGATGATATGCAGGTAAATAACATGGGCAAACATATTTTTTTGAAATCTTGGCTCTTATATAAATGACTAGCTCTTGAGAGAATTGAGTTTTTCCAGCTAGAGAGATGCAACCAGAGAGCTAACTCTCTTGTCATTCATTAGTAATATCTCTTCCCAAACAAGAATTACAAAAGAGTTCTAACATTTGTTCTACAGTATTTTGCCAGACACTATATTGCTTACAGTAAGAAACAGAATTTACAGGACAGTGATGATTCACTCCATCATGGTATTTTCCAGCCACATTCAAAGACAAGGTGATAATTCAATTGCTTCTTCCAGTCACGCATCAGGAATTTATAGTAGAATTTGAGCCAATTTTTTTTCATTTCTTAAATCCATTGGTTACTCAGTCACAATACATTTCACTAACACAACAGAAAAGCATCATCTTAGGCAGAAGAGCTAAAACATGATTTAGCATAACCTGTAATATTGCATATCTTTCACATTGCTTTAGTTTGCAGTCAATGAAAATATGTTGACATGAAGATTTACAGATGAAAATGGGGCCTAGAGTATTTAAGTATTGTTAGTGCAGAATTACTATAGTGGCATGAAAAGTTAATATATCCTGTGTCTAGTTCTGTGGAAATACTGTCTTTTTGTAGGAATTGCTTCTGCAATGTGTGCATAAAAATTTCTTTGGCCCCTGATGGATTATATCTTCTCACCCTATAAACACTTTCCAATGTTATCAGCAATTTGTTGTAATGTTTCTGGTTTACCTTAGTTTAGAGACTATTATGCAGTCATCACTTCTGTATTACAAAATACAATAAATTACCTTCACAATGATCTCTGACATGAACATTTCAACATATCGGAGTTTAATAGCACAAAAGCTTCTAGGCATCAACATCCATTTGCTTTATGAGTCATAAATTAAATAATTTTCAACTCTATAAGCAAAGGATATATTATGTTTGTTTGTAGTTAAGCACATTAGATATTTATTAAGGACATAAAACAATTACATTAGACAATGCTTTTGCACAGAGAGGAAGGTGTACGTGTAGGTCTGCATGCAGGAGATGATATAAAACAGAGAGGCAATGGGACAGAAGGGAGACATTCTGTGATGGGGAACAGATTTAAGCTATTTAAATGCAGGAAAGTACTGGCATTCAGAATGAGAACAAAGATTTTCTTTTAAATATCATAGCTGTCATGTCGTTGGGAGAAGCCCTATATAATTACATTCACTGCAGCTTAAAGCTTTTCTAGGAGTTCACCAAGATCTAGTTGAATGCTAATATTTTTCTCATTTGGTATTTTGAAATGGTACATTTTGCTAACGAACTTCTGACAAAAGGTTCATTACTTAATCATTACACTATTTTCAATATTGCGTATTTTAATGATTTTTGTCCCTTCTTGAATATTTGCTCTCTGGGTGTTTTTCATTGCCAGCCATCCTGAATTTTAATTTTGATGCAGTTTAAACTGGTCAGATTTATTAAGAATGCAATAAAATCAAGAATAGAGAAGATCCAATACAGCTCTGGGAAGTCCCTACAGAAGGATTTATTTTCTGTTTTCATGCTGCTGCTGCCATCTTGAGTGTAAATATTAAAACTACAATTATTACACGTCTTTGTAATAATGCTTTTGCTATCTTCCATTAAAATATCATTTTACCTGTTTGAAAGTTAAATGCTGTCACATTAAAACAATTGCACTTTATATACAAGGAATCACAGAATCACAGAATGGTTGAGGTTGGAAGGGACCTCTGGAGATCATCTAGTCCAACCCCCCTGCTCAAGCAGGGACCTCTAGAGCATATTGCCCAGGATCACATCCAGACGGGTTTTGAATATCTCCAGCGAAGGAGACTCCACTACCTCTCTGGGCAACCTGTTCCAGTGCTCTGTCACCCTCACAGTGAAGAAGTTTTTCCTCAGGTTCAGATGGAACTTCCTGTGTTTCAGTTTCTGCCCATTGCCTCTTGTCCTGTTGCTGGGCACCACGGAGAAGAGGCTGGCCTCATCCTCTTGACCCTCCCCCTTCAGATACTGATACACGTTGATGAGATCCCCTCTCAATCTTCTCTTCTCCAGGCTGAGCAGGCCCAGCTCTCTCAGGCTTTCCTCACAGGAGACATGCTCCAGTCCCCTCATCATCTTAGAAGCCCTCTGCTGGGCTCTCTCCAGGAGTGCCATGTCTCTCGTCCTGGGGAGTCCAGAACTGGACACAGTACTCCCGGTGAGGTCTCACCAGGGCTGAGGAGAGGGGCAGGATCACCTCCCTCCACCTGCTGGCAACTTGTCTTCTAATGCAACGCCAGGATACCATTGGCCTTCTTGGCCACAAGGACACATTGCTGCCTCATGCTTCACTTGCTGTCCACCAGGCCTCCCAGGTCCTTCTCGGCAGAGCTGCTTTCCAGCAGGTCAACCCCCAGCCTGTCCTGGTGCCCGGGGTTATTCCTCCCCAGGTGCAGGACCCTGCACTTGCCTTTGTGGGACTTCAGGAGGTTCCTCTCTGCCCAGCTCTCCAGCCTGTCCAGGTCCCTCGGAATGGCACCACAGCCCTCTGGTGTGTCAGCCACTCCTCCTAGGTCTGTATCATCAGCAAACTTGCTGAGGGTGCACTCTGTGCCTTCATCCAGGTCATCGAGGAATACATGGAACAAGACTGGACCCAGTACTGACCCCTGGGGGACACCGCTCGCTACAGGCCTCCATCTTGACTCTGCACCACTGGCCACAACCCTCTGAGCTCGGCCATCCAGCCAGTTCTCAATCCACCTCACCGTCCACTCATCCAGCCCACACTTCCTGAGTTTACCTACGAGGAGGTGATGGGAGGCAGTGTCCAAAGCCTTGCTGAAGTCCAGGGAGACAACATCCACTGCTCTCCCCTCATCTACCCAGCCAGTCATTCTATCGTAGAAGGCTATCAGGCTGGTTAAGCATGATTTCCTTTTGGGGAATCCATGCTGACTACTCCTGATCACCTTCTTGTCCTCCACATGCTTAGAGATGGCATCCAGGAGGAGCTGTTCCATCACCTTTCCCGGGATGGAGGTGAGGCTGACAGGCCTGTAGTTCCCTGGGTCCTCCTTCTTGCCCTTTTGGAAGACTGGGGGGACACTGGCTTTCTCCCAGTCCTCGGGCACCTCTCCTGATCTCCAGGACCTTGCCAAGATGATGGAGAGTGGCCTAGCAGTGACATCCGCCAGCTCCCTCAGCACTCGTGGCTGCATCCCATTGGGGCCCATGGATTTGTGCATGTCAAGTTTGGACAAAAGATCTCTAACCTGATCCTCCTCCACCAAGGGAGAGTCTTCCTTTCTCCAGCCTTTCTCCCTGGTCTCCTGGGTCTGGAATTCCTGAGGGCTGGCCTTAGCAGTACAGACTGAAGCAAAGAAGGCATTCTGCCTTCTCTGTATCCTTTGTCACCAGGGCACCGGCCCCATTCAGCAGCGGGCTGACATTTTCCCTAGTCTTCCTTTTGCTATTGATGTATTTGAAGAAGGCCTTCTTGTTGTCCTTGACATCCCTTGCCGGATTTAATTCCAAATGGGCCTTAGCCTTCCTTGTCGCATCCCTGCATACTCTGACAACGTCCGTATACTCCTCCCAAGTGGCCTGCCCCCTTTTCCACATTCTGTAGACTTCCTTCTTCTGTTGGAGTTTTGCCAGGAGTTCCTTGCTCATCCATGCAGGTCTCCTGCCCGCTTTGCTCGACTTCTTACTCAGAGGGATGCACTGCTCTTGAGGCTGGAAGTAATAAGGAAGTAATAAGCAAAGGAGGATCAGGGCATTTGTGATGACTGTTCAGTACTACCGCAGCATCATATTAAACAAACAGAAATGTAAACCTGTACCAAACAGTGAGAAGTTTATTTGCCCTGTCATATACATGTAGGTTAAAATACATATTTCCATTTTCAGCAAACCCAGGAAACAGCTGAAGAAAGATTTATTTGTTTCAATATGCACTGTCTTTTCCAAACTAAGGACATTTTTGTAGCTCCCTAAATTCCAGGACTATGATGAGAGGGTACTAGTTTGAAAACTCGGAACATTTATTTCCCCATATTTTCATATTCCCACTTTTTACATAACAGTATGTTCTGTTCTTTTTTTGTCACTGGCTTCAAGGAATAAGGATCAATCCAACAGTGACTGGTTTCCATTTTCAAAATTAGTTAGTGATTTAGGATTCCCTGAAAGTGTTGAGCCACTTGCCCTCCAAACAGGCTTCCTTAAGGGCATTGACAGGCAATAGCACATGGCTAAGAAACTGTGGCTTAATGAATTACTGGTGATCAGCTGAACCTTACTGCTTATAAGGGTCAGTTAAGATGCTCTTGTGCTTGCAAGGACACTGCTTCAGGATAGCATGATAACAGGCAGATCATTAACAGAGGTCTATAAGGATGTAGCCTTATAGTTTTTATTTATCAAAGCCAAGTCTGAGATGATGTATCACCTGATATACATGAGTCGAGGTCTTCAGAGGCTGCCAACTAGAAAATATGAAAAAGGGCTATATACTGTAAGGCTGTACTGACTTAATAAAGCTTCTTGCCATTCAAGAAACACTACTCATAAACAGGTAGCCCGTTGAAGAAAAAAACAGAAAAACCTCTGGTGTTCATACAAAAGGCATCATGCACAATATTTCTTTAGTTATGAATAAGAAATAATTTAGCTGTAATAAGAGAATAAATGTTTGTGTACAAGGAAAAACCGTATTTTAAGATTTAAAAGATTAAAAGATTTAACCTGGAATATTCTCCAATTTTCTCAGTCAAAAATAATGATAGCTTTTAGAGAATGATTACAATTTTTGTGGCAATTTTGACTACATAATAAAAGAAAAGATATTCAATATCTCATTTCTTAATTAAAGTCTTTTTTTTTCTTCACTTAAGTGATGTATGGAAGGACCATGTGGAACTCAGATTATATTCCTGCCTGCCTATTCTACTTGTTTAATATGCTTAAGACGTTACCCATCTAATCAGACATTACCCCTGACTGAGTGGATAGAAGAGACAGATGGGTTATATCATTATGACATTCCATATCACAGAAAAGAAAAAGAGAAAAACATTTTTTATAGATAGCCAGTAGGGTGCATTGCAAAAACTTCCAAAAGCAAGTTAATAGGCATTGTACCGAAAATACGTGATGCTAGGTTCCTGAGGACTGGCCAAATTTTGGCACATTTGTTGTACCTTAGAATTGGTAGTTCACCTTGAAATGATTCTTGTCATTCATAGCCCTTTCTTTCAAACTGTACTTTTTTTTTTCATTAAATGCCTAAAGCAAACCTGCTTTCTGGAATGCATATATTCGGGCAAGTCTTCTTACATCTTCATCTACTAACTGAAACGTGTCACGAATCTCCTCAATAGCTGACAGCAACTTTTGGGAAATAAGTGTTTGCCCAACAAGTTTGCCTATGAAGAATACCACTTTTGGAATCCATTCTTCTTTTCAGTTCAAACACGTGATTTCTTTGAAACAGTAAATCCCGCTACTCAGAATGTGGTGTCTGAAAGGCACGATGTCTGTTCTTGGCTGTGTTTTGAACAGACTTGTCTGATGGACACAGTCCTCAGTAAGGTGATATTTTTCACATAGCCTGGAGGAAGGCAGGAAAGCAAGAAGGTAGGAGATGAATGTATGCTGGAGGAGTTTGCTTTATAACAAAATCTTTTTCCTTTATTTAGTTTTGTTTTTATCCTGTAAATTCGCAAGAGAAATGGCTTGTCCAGTTTTTAATATACTAGTGAGTATATCAGTGAATATCATAATATCATAACCATCATACAACTGCAGGATTGCTCTCATTATTCCTTTAGTTAGTAATAACCACAGCTAAAGAAATAACTTTTCATGTAACTATTTTCTTCAACTATGAACATTGTTCTTAGACTGTAAAAAATTGTGTGCAAGTTTGTGACTACACCAAAAATAGCACAACTTACATTTAGATATCTAGATCAAATGGATGCATTTTTAAGCTCCACATCTTCCATTGTTCTGGCTGCATGCTGAACAATTATAAAAGTCTGTTTGCTCTTTTAAGGCTGATGTGATGGGTATCATTAAAGATTCAGAACTTTTAAAAACTAGTCCATACTCGCAGAGATTATAACACTTATTGCTTATTGTCTTATTGCTTATCTGTATCCATCTCTTTTTCATATTTAGATTGTAAGTTTTTGAGAGAAGGAGTCATCTTTTTGTTCTGTGTTTATACAGTCCCTAGTACAAAATGGGTCACGTGTGCTTCTACCATATACTTAAATATATCATCATACTTGCACAACTGAAGGAAAAGAAAAAATAACCATGTAATCAGCTCACCTAAAGCAAAAATAAAGAAAAAAAAGCTTGCAATATTAAAAGAAAGACATAATGAATATCCAAGGAACCATTTTCACATGTCACACAGACTCCACTATGTTGCAGCTCCAGCAGCAATATGTTAACAAGGGCAGAACTCAAAAACTAGCACTGACCCATTACAGGTATCCACTTTGACAAAAATGAAGGTAAGTGGGAGAGAATCCAGAAAAGAACAAGACAAAGAGGTTTAGAAACTGAACTTAAAAGAACTGGTACAGTTAAGCCTAAACCTTAAACCTAAAGAGGAGAAAACTGAATGAGTATGACACAAATCTTCCAGTATATAAAACATTGTTCTTTTATGAGAGATGAGGACAGGAACAGTAAGAAATTAATTCATTTTTTGTAGAAAAAATGTTGAAAAACAGTCTAACTAGGATGATAAAGCATTGGAGCCTAAGAATGATATGAAATCTCCTTCACTGGAGTGACTCACACTACCCAAATAGCTGGCACATATTTGACCCTCCCACTTCAGCATTTGGAACCCTTCTAACCCCTTGCCCTTACACAATTTTGTGATCTTCAGGTGTAGAACATCCTGAAGTCAGAATAATTTAGACAATTTGATCTATTACTCAGCACTTTAAATCTGCACAAAAGGAAAAGTTGCCCAGATATAAGGAAGTACAGCCCCTTAGAGGGAAGGGAGGAGACGCAAATCAAGACATCAACAGATGTACATTTAAGTCATGTAGATATCTGTTTTTGGTATGTGCTTCAAATTCAAACCGGGAGATAAAGGTTAAGCTACTGAAACACCATGGGAAGAGGGGAATCTACACTGAAAATGATGGTGATTGCTGGTGGTCATATGCTAAGAGCTGTTAAATACCAGATTTGAGCTGACTTCCAAGAAAAGTCCAGGATATTTTAAGATCACTTCAAGAAGTCATAGATCGCTACTGACGTATACTGACTCTTAAATGGCCCAAAAGAACATTTCAACATAAATCCCTGTATAGTATTTTACCCCTGTGAAAATACAGAGTCTATAAAGCTGAGGAAAGGGGAGTCATATTAACATGGTATTCCAATTCAATCTGCTATCAGAAATGCATTTAACACTGTGATAGGAAATCTCCTGAATTGCTGAGTACTATTGCTGAGTACTACACATTTCAAAGAGCAAAAAAGCAGTATCACAGGACACCAAGTTAAAAGAAAATGGAACTACTAAAAATCGCAACACTAAGCAGCTGCAATGATGCATACTAGTCTCCTCCAAAAGCAAACAGTACATGGTTAATTCTATATAGGCTAGCAGTGGATATGTTGCTCTAGATGAATCTAGGATAAATGTTGAAGCTACAGTTCCCTGAAGGAACTCATGGAAGGGTCGGTAGTGAAAATGCAGGTTGCCACGCTTTGAGACTGAGTTATACACACTTTACTTACATGTTCTTAACTTTATGTATGGAAATTTGTTATTTCTTGTGTCCTCAAAATATCTACAAATAATTTAAGAAAACAGCTGTACGATTAAAATATGTGGAAGCTAAATATAAATTTTTCTGTGAAGCTGGTTTAATCATAAGCAGTCTGCTTTCTTACTTTCTAAATATTTTAGGAAATAAGTTCACTGTCATGTCTGAAGAAAGAACAATGATTGGGGAATATGTGGGGAGAGGGAGCAGTAAAACGCAAGGGCTGCCTTATGATGAAGTGTCATCTGACGTCTGAAGAGACATTTGATTTCTGAACCTTAGGAAAACTCAGCAACACTGTACTGCACTGTGCAGCAGAAGCCACGTGATGGCGGTGTTGCACAGAGCCCTGGGCAGCACAGCCCTCGCTCTGCGCAGCCAGGACGTCCAGCGTGAATGCAGCTAGCTCCAAGACTCATTCAGCTTATGGCTAGTGTTGCCCATTTATATATTGACAAGAACGAAGCATGAGCAACACATATACTACAGACCCCCTTAGAAATAATCTAGGTTTGGTTCTGAGGCATTTAAACAAATCCATACCTAGCATGAGTCTAGTCCCTCTGCAGTTTCTTCCAACTTTCTAAAGCAAACTAAACAATTTTTCTTGCTCTCCACACAATAGCTCAAGATAAAAAGAAGCCCCAGAGTCATCCTACTACCGATCTTTTCTGTGTTGCCAAAGGCTTATACGACTTTCTTCCCTTAGCCTGAATTCTCTCTTCCTCTGGTTAATAATCATTCATTTAAACGTTGGACAGGTCACAGTGGGGATAAGAAGAGTAACATAGGAGAATTGGAAGTCATTGCAATTTTAGCACTAATGCCAAAGAGTGGGATAAATTAGCCAGGCCTGAACATACTATCAAGCCATCTAAGGTACGTCCAGTAGTTAGTTTAAAATGAGCTAGTTTTAAATGAGCGGGTTAAAAAAGCTACTTTAAAATAAGCTTGGCTACTTTTCCTTTATACTGGGGCACTGATATACCCTCTGCCTGATGTGCCCACTGTTACAAAATCACCTTCTGCTTCTCACAGTGTGTAGACAGCTATGATGCTGGCAGGGCTGTTTTAAGAAGCCTAGAGGCCCTGGGCATTGCATGAACAGGTATGCAAAGACTCCAACAGTATGAACACGGAGATAATACTCATACAGTTTCAGGTTGTTGGATGCGGCTTCAAGTTATGACAACTTCCTGAGCTCTGGGTGTTTCAGATTTCATAGTGTGCTGGTAGCTAGTGCTCAAAAATACACAGTTCTTGAGACCATCAGGTCCTATAAAATTTCAGTGCAAATTGCTTCATCTCTATGTCTCCTGTATCAGCTGATAAAACCCATTCCCTTTCCGAGTTTTTTCCACCCATGTTTTTTGAAAGCAGGTGATGAAAAAGGTGAGCAGAACATACAGGTACCCAAACAGACAGGTCTGTTGCTTCGGATAAAGTCTACTAGATGTTCCTGCAACATAAACCCAGTCTGTACATCCACAGAGAGTCTCGTATGTTTAGGAAACAGTTGCTACTGCTTCTTCATCTGCCAGTGTTGATATGACATGGGTCGCTGTATGTCTACGGATGCTCCATCTTTCACTAACTGAACGGCTGTCCATCTCTTTCTAGTGGATCTAATGACAGATTTTGTATGCTTCTGCTGTCTTTGGGCTGAGCTGTAATTTCACTGTCGGTTTAAGCCATTCTAGCCTTGTTCCTTACTGCACATTTGAGTGCAAGCTCTCGAATAAATGGGGTTCATTAACTGCACTACCTAGGTGAATTGTAGTTCAGTATTTTGATAAAAAGGGCCATTTCACAGCCTGTTTTGGTGCATGCAGAAGCTTTGTAAATATTCTCACAGAGGACTTTTGTAGTCATGTCTTTCTCAGACGAGATGGCCTGAGAAATCAGGGCACATCTTCTCAAATAATAGTGTTTGGGAGCATCAAAATGTCTCAGTGGATACCTTTCTAGACGAAATTATCAAGAGTATGTGCAAAGAGTAGGGCATTTTGCCATCATGCAGAGGCACGTGCTGATGCTTGGCTGGAAGCTTCTATAGGCAGAAAGCTTTGGTCCTGTGCTCATCACTAATTGCCATTCTGTCAGTGCCCAGGTGGGCCAAAATGTTTTAATTGCACCTCATGTGCTTAGTATTTCACTGAAGCATCTTATAAAATATATACTTGCTCTCTCTCTTCAGTTGAAGAAATGCAGTGAACGGGTCTAGAAAAGCTGTACTGGACAGGAAGAGTAAGAGTCTCAAGCTTAACAGGACAGCTGAAATCTGGTTTAGAGAGACTGGAAATAAAAACTTTTAATATAATAGTGTATTACCGTAAGATAAGATGTTTAGAACTAAACCGTGTTACCAAGTTCTTTTCAACAACATGTACACAGAAATCACGAGTACATTGGTTTTCCAGTTACAGCAAAAAGGAGCCTTACATCAATCTATGATGACTCATAGAAATTACACCCAAAGGCATTTGAGTATTGAGCTTACATACCACTGAAGTAGTTTATGGGTCAGTGTTGTGCAGTGGCAAAAAGGCAGATTGTTCTCAGTGTAGTTCACTTTCACCTGTAAGCACAATAGATAATGAGACAGGAAAGCAATTATTTAAAATATAGAATTTTGTCAACATCCCCACAACATTAGTTGGATCACACTATGAAACTAGAAATCAGTTTCAATGTATATGAAGTTACTCTTACCTGGCATAAATCATGGCATCTCGCTAGTAACGTAGGCACTGAATGCTGTTTAATTTTTAAAACTTTTTTTATAGCCTCCGTCTTTAAGGATCACCAAGCAAGAATTAAGGTAAAACAACTATGAATGTTTGCCAGATACCTGTGTTCATCATCTCTTTTTAATCTGCTCATGTATTTATCATAAAATGACTCACACAAAGTACACTGCTTGACATTCAGAAGGGAAGATGAATGAAGTATAAGGTAAATGATGAAACTGAAATTTATGAATTCAGGGTAGAGCCTTTGACCAATGACCTCTGAACTGGGTGCTATATTAATTCGTATCAGTCAAACCGGTCATGAAAATTAGATTAAGAGGCTGACCCCATGTGAACCTCTCTAAACACCCCAAAATTTAAATTAATTCTCTAGATTAATTAATTAACTGATCTTCAATGTCAGTTAAACAAAATTGAAATATTCAAGATTTGCTTTAGCAATTTTTAAATTGATCATTACTATGTAAATGTTTATCAGAAAAAAACTCTTGATTCATTTCTCCAATTGTTCAGTTGACAACATACGCCTCCTAACCAGAGGTGGAGACCTGGGTTGGTCTGACTACCCTCTTATACATTTAATAACTAGTTGACAATGAGGCTTAGATTAATGTAGCCAGACTAAAACTTAATCCAGATAAAACTGAGATAATGTGAGATTGTGACAAGCCACTGGAAAATCTGAAAAGAATTTTTATAATAATATGCAACTGTAATGTGTTGTTAGCATTTGGAGTCTGGGAATATTTTCAGATGCCTGACCACAGTGAGACGGCCGTCTGGCCTTTAACATTTCTTCTGAAGTCCCCTTTTAACATCATGCTTACTTTTGGAGTAAATTATGCTCCATAACATGTTATATCTAAAGTAAACCTGAGAAATGCTGTAGGCTATTTGGTGAGAAAGTTTGTGATTTACCAAACTGGATACTCTGCTTTGAGCGAGTATTTAAACTGCCTCAAACGGGTTCCCATACCAAGAGCTGCAGTTGTGAGGTAGAGCTAGCAACGGATTTGCTTGCAGGTCAGACTTTTAACCTCTTTTTGCTCCAGCCAAACATAGAGTTTATACGCCCCATCGGTTTTAATCTGCAAATTCCTAGTGTCGCGTGTGTTGTATAGTAGGTCTTCTTTGTAAAACACAACTCTTGCGAATGGTATGGTTTACACTTTTAAGATTAAAAGGGCAGCCAGTTAAATTTTCACACATTGTCAAAAGAAGCCACCACAATGGAAATAAATTCCCAGCAGCAGCCAACATAGCTGCCCATGCACTTGCTGCTAGAAGCACAAACAAACTTCCACAGCAGATCCTCTCATTTGCTGGAGTCCCATATCTGATTTGGGCAGTAGACCTCAGCAGATATTTCAAGGCACTAAGGAGCCCCCAGTCTGCATGAATTATTGCTGGGAAAGAAGGTAAACTTCCAGCCCAAATTCTTCCAGCGGCTTTCCCTCAGAGACCGCGTTATTGTCCACAGGACGGTCAGGGCAATCACACTGCAACCACAGGGCAACTCCCTATACAAGCACCAGGCCTAGCAGGAAGACAACACACCCTCACTAACTCCCCTCCCCTTGCTTTTATCAGCCACCCCCGACACAGCAGCTGGAGCCTATTAACCCTCTAATAGCTGAGTGCTCCCTAGAGAAGCCGTTTCTTTCTAAGTTTGAGATTTTTTTAAAGGCATAACGTTTTTCAGCTTCTCTGCATTTTTCCGCAATGGGATTCTGATAAAAGTTAATTCTCAGTCTACAGCATGAGAATAAGTGAGCATAAAATGTACATTTCCCCTTCTTTACTTTCTTTCCGTTCACACCACCAAACTCCTTTTTCAGGCTTGACTTGTTCCCACCTGACCCCCTTTTTACTTTTCCTTCATACCCCTTCTCTACTAGGGCTTTAAAATGCAGATAGAAAATTAGCAATTAGTTTTCAAATAACCACAGGTCAGTCATGTAAATGCTGAGTTTTCCAGCTGCTGATCAGGAAAGGTTCCTGTGCTCTACGAAGATTCATTTTTGTACAGAAATATCTGCAACATCAGCCACGTTGGTGATTTTACTAACTGCTGGAAAAAGCCACTCTAAAGCACAGTTTAGCATAGTTGTTGCATATAGAATCTTTACTTATTGTATACTCCAAAATAGTGAGTTTGGATTTTTAAAAAGCCAAAAAATCTGAAAAAATGTAAGGCATTCTCAAATTATTGGCACAGTTGCCATTCATTATCTAAATATATAAATATACCTAAATGTAAGTATATAAATACAGAGATAGAGTGTGTCTGTCCTTGTGCTACAAAGTTGCTCAGGTAGAAGCTCTATTGTTTTAAAAAAAGACTGAACTATTTGTTGTGAAAATAAACTTACAAACGTATAAGCAATGTTATCTAATACTTATCATAAATGTAGTTTGAAATGTACAAATCATCAAAATAACACAAGAAGTAAAAGGGTTTTTTTATGTTTTATGTCCTTCCCTACCACTGCCCCTAATTTAGCCTCTCCCTTTGGACCTCGGCAGATTTCTCTGTCTCTTCCTTTGCTTCTTGCTGTATTGGATTTTTCTCCCTTGCCTCGATATCGGCTGAAAAGCTGTCTCAGGAAAATGCGATATTTTGCTCCAAGTTAGAGCTGCGGCTCTATTCTGCACATATAGATGTCCTTGCAAATAATGGTGACAGGAAACTTGAGCCATTACTGGCACCTCTGTCTTATGTCCCCCTGAGGCGTAAGTGGCTGGTGGCTGGCAGCGCTGTTTTCTCCAGCTGTGGGGAGGCGATCCCCCTTGCTGTGCACCTCCTGGGCGTGAAGAGGAGCCACGCAATGCATTTACTGTTCCTCTGACTTTGCTGACAGGATTATGTTTGGCCAAAAAACAGCTATCCAGGCTACCTGCAAAGTTTTATTGACTAAATAAAGCTACTTCAAATCTGTTGGCAACTGTTGTGCACTAATCCACCAAATGACATTGTGACTGCTTGTAAGCTTGCAACTGTTTCTCAGCTGTTGGTCACCTAATTTTGGGTGGCGGGTTTCCTAGCAGTACGAACTACAGTGTCCCCAGTCCCATGCAGGCTTCAAACTGCCTCGTGGCAAGCATTTCCTTGGCTACCTCATGTCTGCCGCACACTTTACCCGGGGTGCGCACGGCTCCTATCCCGTCTTGTCCTGTCCGTGCACCACTCACTCCCGCCTGCACCACGCAGGAGTAGCCACGTTGTTGGCAGGCACGGCTTCACCCGCCCTGGCAAACAGAGGCAGCAGCAGCCTACTTTGCCTTCTCGCTGCCAGAGTGAGAAGGACAGACTGAGAGGAAAGGGCAAGAACCTCCTCTGATCTCAGCTCCCCCTGGACGTTCGGGGAGGTGGCCGCCATTTTGAGTACAGGCGAACATGCAAGATGGCGGCCTTTCATCACCTCTGCGGGAGGCAGGCAAGTAAAACAAGGTCACGGGAGCCGGTGGCAGTCGGTTTGCATGCAGAGGCATAGAGTATGCGCTGCCACGCAGGCCAGTGAGCACAGCCACTGCTCTTGATTAGAGTAAAGCACATATTGGTTTAGAGTAAAGCATGTATGGCAGCATGCAGGGCGCCACAAGGCACCCCTATGTAACTGCGGCTGCTGATGTGGATCGCCAATGCATCTGACAGCAAGTGTCGGCTCCGCAAGATACCCCCGGTGGTATCAGTCTGCCAGCCAGGTATGTTGCTGTTGCCCTGAAAGCTGCCGCGCTTTCCCTAGGCAGTTGGCTTCATAAGAAGTAAATAGCAGTCGTGGTAAGACCACTTTTTCTTCTCTACAAAAGTCTAGTGAGGAAATGATAATTTATTTAATGCGAACCCTCAAACAGCAGTTTTACATTTGCCACAATGCACTTGTTTTATTGTAGTGCATCTTAGGTGCAGCTGTATTTTAAATTAGCTTGAAAATTCAAAGTCTAAGTATATACGCCATGACCCAGTTTTTAAAGGGACTGTTCAGCTCTGAGTGTGTGCCCTGTGATCGGCTGGGACTTACATCTCCACTTCTGAAGGCTCTTTGAGGTGATGCTTTAGGCCTACTTTTGAACTGAAAAGATGGGATTTCAGAAAGTGTTTAGAGATGGTTTCATTTTATTCCCAAATGAATAAAATCTAATGTTCCTACAGAGAAGGTTTACCAAAGTTTTCAACGGCAGGTAGAGGCAGGTCAAGTGCTAGCACTTCTGAAAATCCTACAGTAAATATTTTGGTACTTGTTTATATGGCTGCCTCTGTCCCTGTGCTGCACTGTGCCCGTGCTGCTCACATGGAAGTGCTATCTCCATAACAAAAGCAGGAACACTGGGAGCATATGAACCATATCAGGGCTCTGTGAAGGCCAGGGGTATAATTTCCAGTTGCCTAAGAATCACCAGCCAGTGCCAGAGTCAAGGGCAGATCTGTCATTTAGTGGTATACAATGAAATCCGATGTTCCATATAAGAAAGCCCACAGAAATGCAATTCTCTTTGTGCATTTGCAACAGTTGGATTTGTTTTTGTTTTTAATCAATGATCCAGGCATATGCAAAAAGCTACTGAGAACATGAATAGATAAATCACACGTATCCAATACAGACATGCCAGACCTTATGGGTATATACTTGTGCGAATGATCTCTTCCAGTGCTGATTGTCTCAACATGAACACTGAGAGTCTGACTGAATTAGCTCATTGCTGATTTATGTGACTCATCCTGCATGTGTATGATTTAGCTGTCTGAGGCTGTAGGAGCCACCCATCAGAGCTGTGCACAGGCTTCCCCAAAATACATGACCCTGTAGATACATTGTGGCTAGATGTGAGCTTGCTCTTTCCACACTCAAGGTGACGACAGGGTGTTCTGCATCCATTTCTCAAGAGATGTGGATGAGATTTCTTTATGCCGTAGGGAGTCTGAATGGGCTCTCCAGACCTTCTGGGTAGGCACGAACAAACTCTGTGTTATGAACTACTATTTACTCTTATATATTTCATCCTGCCTGGATATTCATTATTCCTTTGCTAGGCTTTCATAGGGCAGAGATTTACTGATGGCAAAGATCTAGAAACCAAAAGACTATTTGTTGATTTATTAGTTTATTGCTAGTTGGGATGGGCATAGAGGAGTTCACGTATTTTTTATTTTACTGTAGGACCATGAATAACAGGGCAGGGGCTTCCATAGACACAGGTAAAGGCCGAAAAAAATAAATTGAAAAGAGAAAATATTACAAGGCTTTGCGTTACTATGGGCCTAGCTTATAATATTTAGTCGTGTGCCTGAGCAAACGCTCTCTCAGGTTTATTCAGCCCAACAAAGTGTACATGCTACTGCTATCTGGAACTGAGCTTTATGTGGGTAATCAACAGAGTGAGATGGGCCATGTGGCCCTAGCTGGCCATTTTGGCTGTGGCAGTTCCTGGATAAGAAATTATAAGATAGTAAGAATAAGCCATTCAAGGAATATCTGGACATTTGACTTCCTTTCACTTTACACAGAAAACCAATTGTACCCAGAGGCTTACTCCAATAGTGATGGCTGCAGTATAACAAATAAGATACTAACTCAGCAAAAAATTTAATAGTTTTCTGCTGTTTTGGTTGCCATACTGTCTCAATATGGAGTAAGAGAAGATCCTGTGCTGCCCAACAGGAGTTTCTGGATAGACAAGGCAGCTAGCTGG
Source organism: Struthio camelus (assembly GCF_040807025.1). Taxonomy (NCBI): domain Eukaryota; kingdom Metazoa; phylum Chordata; class Aves; order Struthioniformes; family Struthionidae; genus Struthio; species Struthio camelus. The sequence goes on from NC_090942.1 coordinate 23,330,623, forward strand.
ACAAAGGCATCCTCAGATAATATTACTTTATCTTGTCCTAAGAGTGTTCAAAGAAGGAGTTAGTGCAGAACAGTGAATGTACTGAAATTCATATCAAAATTTGCATTCTGCTAACTTCCTTACATAAACAAGTCCTGAAATTGTTATATGTGAAGTTCAAAGAACAGGCCATCAAGATCTAAAAGCAATGATTATTGTTTGACTGGATTCTCTCACCTAGTTAAATCATAATTACTTAAAACTGCCCTGGTATGTAGCGTCAGCTTCAAAAAACTAAAACCAAACAGAAAAACACAAGAGAAAAACAAAGAAACAAAGAACGCTGTCTTTTTAAGTACTGCTTTATTTTCTGTTCAATCAATAGCAAAAAAAAAATGAACTTTCCACGAGACTCATAAAAAGGGAAAGTAAAAATGAATTAAGCAAACTCCCTGTGCTTTGTTACTTCCCAGACTGGAGGAGCAAAATGAAATGCTGTAGTGTGATCACAGTGGTGTCAAGCCTCCCTTGTTTCTTGCTTGTAGGGACAGGGAGGAGTGTTTCTTAGGAGTGACTATGTATATTCTCTCAGACACCTAGCTGAGTACCAGTTCAGGTAATTAACTAGCACTGTGGCTTTTCATGAGCGACAGGAAAAGCATATTTATTCCTTTTAATGGTACTTCTTGGCTATTCTTCCCATCCACAGGAAACTGGGGCCACTTTTAACTTTTCAACAAGCAGCTTTTAGATGCACATGTGTCTGAAATGAGAAACTCTTGATGAATTTGGCAAATATGGTTACTTCTTTTGCTAGAGGAACCAAAAGCAATTGCTGCTTTGGTAGAGAAGGATTGAATCAGATGGAAGAAAAGGCTATAACTTAGCATAGATTTATGACAGGTTTCCAGAAAGCAGCTGCTAAAAGAAACCTGTGTAGAACAGTCATACAATGTTCACAGTTGCACAAACTAAAACCACAATTCTCAACAATTACATGTGTTCAATACTGGAAATCTTTAAGTGATCAGCACTGCTAAGGAAAAACAGCTGAGAAATACCAGCTGAGGGACTGAGGCAGAAAGACACAAAATGACTTTGTTAGTATCTCCCGTACAGCGAAAAATGCTAACAGACTAGCCACCAGAGTGCACGGGGTTATTCCTCCCCAGGGGCAGGACCCTGCACTTTCCTTTGTGGAACTTCAGGAGGTTCCTCTCCACCCACCTCTCCAGCCTGTCCAGGTCCCTCGGAATGGCAGCACATCCCTCTGGTGTGTCAGCCACTCCTCCTAGGTCTGTATCATCAGCAAACTTGCTGAGGGTGCACTCTGTGCCTTCATCCAGGTCATCGAGGAATACATGGAACAAGACTGGACCCAGTACTGACCCCTGGGGGACACCGCTCGCTACAGGCCTCCATCTTGACTCTGCACCACTGGCCACAACCCTCTGAGCTCGGCCATCCAGCCAGTTCTCAATCCACCTCACCGTCCACTCATCCAGCCCACACTTCCTGAGTTTACCTACGAGGAGGTGATGGGAGGCAGTGTCCAAAGCCTTGCTGAAGTCCAGGGAGACAACATCCACTGCTCTCCCCTCATCTACCCAGCCAGTCATTCTATCGTAGAAGGCTATCAGGCTGGTTAAGCATGATTTTCCCTTGGGGAATCCATGCTGACTACTCCTGATCACCTTCTTGTCCTCCACATGCTTAGAGATGGCATCCAGGAGGAGCTGTTCCATCACCTTTACCAGGGATGGAGATAGTTCCCTGGGTCCTCCTTCTTGCCCTTTTGGAAGACTGGGGGGACACTGGCTTTCTCCCAGTCCTCGGGCACCTCTCCTGATCTCCAGGACCTTGCCAAGATGATGGAGAGTGGCCTAGCAGTGACATCCGCCAGCTCCCTCAGCACTCGTGGCTGCATCCCATTGGGGCCCATGGATTTGTGCATGTCAGGTTTGGACAAAAGATCTCTAACCTGATCCTCCTCCACCAAGGGAGAGTCTTCCTTTCTCCAGCCTTTCTCCCTGGTCTCCTGGGTCTGGAATTCCTGAGGGCTGGCCTTAGCAGTACAGACTGAAGCAATGGCAGCATTCAGTAACTCTGCCTTCTCTGTATCCTTTGTTACCAGGGCACCGGCCCCATTCAGCAGCGGGCTGACATTTTCCCTAGTCTTCCTTTTGCTATTGATGTATTTGAAGAACCCCTTCTTGTTGTCCTTGACATCCCTTGCCGGATTTAATTCCAAATGGGCCTTAGCCTTCCTTGTCGCATCCCTGCATACTCTGACAACGTCCGTATACTCCTCCCAAGTGGCCTGCCCCCTTTTCCACGTTCTATACACTTCCTTCTTCTGCTGGAGTTTTGCCAGGAGTTCCTTGCTCATCCATGCAAATCTCCTGTCCCCTTTGCTGGACTTCTTGCTCAATGGGATGCATCGTTCTTGAGCCTGGAGGAAGTGATACTTGAATCAAGAGACCCCAAGAGGGGTCTCTTGGACCCCTCTTCCTTCTAGAGCCCTATCCCATGGGATTCTTCCAAGCAGGTTCCTGAAGAGTTCAAAGTTAGCTCTCCTGAAGTCGAGGGTTGTTATCCTACTCATTGCCCTGCTTTCCTCCTCATGGGATCCTGAGCTCCGCAATCTCATGGTCACTACAGCCAAGGCTGCCCCCAGCCTTCACAACTCCAACTAGACCTTTTTTGTTTGTTAGTATAAGGTCCAGCAGCGCACCTCTCCGTGTTGGCTCCTCCATCAGCGTGTCAGAAAGTTATCATCAATGCTGTCCAGGAACCTCCTGGATTGTTTCTGCCTTGCTGTGTTGTTATCTACTTCATGGGTGGATTACAGTACTGGGATAATACAGGGATGGGGAATAATGGGATTAGGAGAAGGAAAACAATCCTTTTCTCCACTCCATAGTTATAAAGCAGAGTGCGGCTCTCAACTCACCTTACCTTTGCTCTGCTGTACTACCTCATATTCCCCCTTTTTACTTAACTGGTGCAGTGAGTTTTCCGTTCTGTTAAAGCACTGTCCATTCTCTGCTCATCCTTCTGCTTCCTTATCAGCTCATCTTTTGTGTTCTAGGAGATCCCTATATGGAGTCTGCTAGTTCCAAGTTAGACTGAACACTAGGTTCAACTCCTCTACGGTACAGTTCAACAGTACCACTGTTGTATGGTAGTTAGTAGTCTTCTTTGGATATTCCTTCCAACAACTCTGAGTCAGAGGCATCTCCTTGAAATGTTCTGTATAAAATAATAAGCGTACAAATGGCAAAATCGAAATGAAGTTGAAAGCTGGAAAGTGTACCTATGAGAATTTGTTGATAAAAATGCTGTACTGGTTTATAAGGTTACAAATTTTATACCTATCAGAATATCAAAACCTTTCTTTGTGAAACTGAAAAACTGCCAGCCCTCACATCTGCAATATGACTGCTGACAAAAACCTTCCTATGACTTCATTTCTGATTGTTATTACTGAAGCAAAACTACACAAGACTATGAGAAATCTACAATGGGAACACTGTCAAAGAAAGCAGTGTAATAGGCCATTTCACAGATACGGGGATTTCACAGATGACAGATTTACGTAGAACCAGTCAAAGGAAATAACACTTTGAAACCTTGAAATCTAACGTTCTCACACTTACAACAGCATATCGAAGAAACAGAGGCCATCTCTGAAACAGATAATCAAGTGTCACAAGACCAGATTGAGTGCAATGCCCTGACTGTTTTGGATCATGGAAGAGTATGAAATGAACGTGAATACAGATTGGTCTGAACCTCTTTCCCTGTATACCATTTAATTCAATTGATTTTGGAGAAATTATTCCGGATTTGCACTAATATAAACTCAGAACATGGCCTTATCACTTCTTAGCCTAGAGCTGTATGGAAAATATCCAGTCTTATAAAACCTCAGTGCTAATGACCTTCTCATTTTTTTCTTCAGTATTCTGACAAGCAATATGAAAAATCAGTGACTTAGCCTGGACAGCACTGATCAGAATTATTTATATCTCATAAGAATTACAGAGAATTAGACAGAAAATGCTAACATCAGAAAAATGTTAGTTAACTGCAATCTGTTCAGAGCACATACAATAGAAATTATTCCAGCATCCAAGAAAAATCCACTTCATTAGGAAATACACCAGTTTGCTAGTAAGGGCTAGCCAAAAATGGATTTCAGCATTGCCATACTGGATGTTATACTGTATATTTTTTAACAACTGTTCAATATAATCATCTCTTCAGATGGTCTAACCTAGAACCAGGTTTTGCCACCAGACAACAAAGTTTCCTCTCTTCCTGCAATACTATGGCAACAACAGACTTTTTTAAGCAACTTCCCTATTATAGTCTCCTCTCCATTTTCTATCACAGAGGGTCACATTTTTGCTGTGGAGAGAAAAGTGACTGTTCATGCAATAAAGGTGGAGAAATTCCCTCATCTCAGCACCTGTGCTTCCCTCTTTTCCTCTTCCAGCAAGAGTCAAATCTGTGTGGCAGGCTATTTGCAGCGCAGGAGGAAGAGTGTGGCTGCTTGGGTAGCATTCCTTGCTTGAACTGTTGTTCCTGCTCTCCTCTAGGGAAACAGTAGTGGAGACAGAATGGAGACATCTCATATGCTGCATGTGAACTGAGAGCTAATAGCTGGATGGCACTACCTATATAATGTATTGGAAAGTTAAATGATCAATGAGAGAATCCACAAAATTTAGTTGTTGATGTGAAAATACCTAAGCTAGGAACTATGAAAACAAGAATTTTTAGCCTTGCCTTTCCTCAGAATTTAGTTTATGCGGGTTAGCTTAAATGTCAGAACCTGACAGTGCTGGTGGTATTGGCTCCTTGTCTTTTATTTAATAATTTAGTGGCTAGGCCACACTGAATCTGGCTAATAAACCGGTGTCAACTCTGTGTGTAAGAGCTTCAGGTTCAATTCCTCCTTCTCTCTGAGAAGATCTGAACTTAATATGTAAAAATTTCTCACATATATATATATATATATATATATATATGTATTTTCAAAGTAGGCTATTGAAGATGCAGTGGGACAAATAGGAATATGCTGACAATCCCTCAGATTACAAGTACTCCACAATGAACACAAAAGTACACCAGTTAGAAAGAGGGTATAACTCTACAGTTTATTGCTGAGATTGCCCCTGGAAAGGATCAACGAACACATGCATTTTATATTACATGTTTTTTTGCAGAAGATCTACTGTTGGACAGGTGAATACTTTGAGTAGTAGACTACAGAGTTATATTTCTTTCTAGTCTTTTCCTTCCCTATATTATTTATGCCATAAAAAGTGCAGTTCTGCTGGCGTAAGAGCCTTGGAGTGCTCCCTGCAGAATAATCCATGCTGCAATCTGCCTTTGCCTAAGGATGATGATGCAGGTTCAAATCCCTTTGCCATCTAGTGTGAGTGCTCTAGCAACTGATTGAATGATTCAGTGAGCACAGAAGAAGCATTGCCTCATCTAGCTGTGCTTTGTGCACAGTGTAATCTTATATGTGTAGCTAGAGAATGCCTATTTGATCAGAATTTGCTGAAAAATGGCAGGAATCCTCAGCTCATGGATCTTGAGGGATTTACTCTGTTATGGGCTTCCATGTTATGATCTGAGCCTGGGAATGCTTACAAGCTGATTCAGTTTACAGAACTTTACTGTTGGGGATTAGATATCTGTAACTGGCTAGGCAGTTCCAGGATTAGGCAAAAAACCTGAGCATGCATTTGAAGATCCTTATGTTTAAATTAGGTCTCTTTACAGACAGACATCTAAAGGAGACTGTGGATGCTGTCTTGAGTATCTGATTCTGAAGACCCCTAAAACCCAATGGGTTGTAATGAGATTTAATATATATGTTTACAGGATCAGAGCTTCATTCCATAATGTGTATTTTTATATTTTCTATGGGTTGAAACTACTTTTCAGTACTGAAAGTATTGCAATAATATAATAATTAATATGCCTTATGGTAAAGAGGCAGCTGGGAGAGATACTTATTGAAATGATCTTATTTTCTAGGGACAAAGTGGCTTATTAAAAGTTTCTTTTTGGCATGCTACCCTATGCAAAGAACGAACGCAGAAATAAAAAATAAAATCAAGTGAAGAGTACCATACCTGTTCACTTTGTTATGACCGACTTTAACAAATTCTGGCCCTTATTTCCACTGAATATGTGGAATGATATGTAAGTATTGAAATCCTAGAGTTTTTAAAAACTCAGACTGTATCTCTTATTGAATATGTGCTATTCCTTATTGTAACAGATATGCTTTTTTAAAACATGTGCACACTTTACATATGCATGTTCCTTCAAAGTAATTTTGTATTATTTTTTATTCTGTTCTTGTTCACAAGATCAGAAATAAAAAATAATGGTTTTCATAACTGCAAGCAGTAAAACAAGGTTTGCATCTCAATGTGTTAATAAGCTTTACAAATAGCATACATTTATTAGACAGAAATTCAAGGCCTTTTTTTCTGGTTTGAGCTATTTTTATCTCCACAGGAACACTCCCTTGCTACATGGCATTTATTATTAACACCACACAAACACTTATTCTATAAAATGCAAGAAGTAAGTAAACAAATACTTTTGTTATATTAACTTGATACTGTTCAAAAACCTAAAATGCATTGGAAGTGGCTAACAAAAGCATTCATCCAGTTTCATCTTACAGCAAATGACTTTAATATTAGTTGCAGCTGCTCAGCTTTTCAGCATGTCTCTCTCGGCCTGATGTGTCCTTTAAGGGGCAATGGCATGTATGGCTCACGTTCAGTTGCTCTACCTTTGTGCTGCAGTTCTTTACTCTGTAAAAATGTTCTTCTCAGTACACAAAAGCAGCTGCTGAAGAAACTGCTTCAGACAGGGTGAGAGAACTGATGGCAGCAGCAGTAAGCAAACTCCAGTAGAGACTGAGCGAGCGAGGCGGTGTAGAGACACCAAAGGAGCTCCTGTGAGAAACAAAAATACCAGCATTATTGCCTATCATCAGAACCCCAGGTGAGACTGAAAACCACTACAGCCTTTTGGGCTGTAGACCCATAGGCCTGTATTATGCTTAACTTGAAAGGGTTCACCTTGAATTATGAAATGATTATATTGCAAAAATGATACCAGCAGCACTTTCTCCTTTGACTCACCAGTGAGTCAATGATTATGATTTTTTGCAATAACTACAAAATGATTCTAGGGGGAGTTATTTGTACCTTTTGGAAATTTCATTGCCAATTGTTAACTTAATTAATTAAAAAGTCCAATGCACACAGACTTTAGAAATGTCTATAGCTAGCTAAGTTATCCATGCAATACATCAATGCCTCCTGAAAGTGGGGGTGGAAACCCAAACATGCAAAAACTGATACTTGCTACTTAATTTACAGATTTATATTTAAATATATTTTATTCTAATCACTTGTAGTGAGAGATTCACCCAGGAAGAGTCCCAAAAGCTTCATATGAAAACATGCACAGTTATTTCTGTCAGTGCTCAGGCTTTATTTCAGGCAGGTTTTTTTGCATTGCTCTAGCCATGCAGTGATCTGTAAAGGGAACCTACTCTGATACAGTTTGAAAAGTGCATTTTGTACTTGGCTCTCCCTTTGATCGAATTAATCTGGGCTTTTTTGTAGTTCTAAATGAGGCCTATGGGCTGACAATGTAGCTGTTTAAAGGGGATTTTAGGGGATAATAGCCAATGCAAATAGTGCCATGAGAATGGCAACTTGCTTTTGCACTTTCAATCACATAATAACAGCAAAGAAAGCTTTTAAAATGAATTGAAATTTTGTGGCATGCCATCTGGGATTATTTGGGGAAACAGTTCTGAATACTATGGTTGTGTAAAAGAATGGTACTGTGGGGCACTCTTAAGCTGACATGTTTCAGATGGCACCCTTATGCTAACTGCTGCAAAGTTGGCTAGCATTTTTTTTATTATTTTCTTTCTCCTGGATTATCTGCAAAAAATTCTCTTTGCTGGTATTTGGGCCTGAAAAACTTTTCTATTGTTAAAGAATTCAATTCAGACCCCTTGCAGCTGCTGATCCCTTTATTGTTCCAAATGTTATGTATACGCGTCTCAGATGAATGTAGCCAAGCCTTTTAGTGCCTTAATAGGTGTCTGTATAAAGGTCATTTATTCTGCAGTACTTGTTTTAACAAAAGTTTATACACAAACAACAACTACAGCTAAAACATTCACATTAATCAATGCTCCTTGCAGTGCAAAATGCTGGAGAAAAAAACTAACAGAGAAAGTATGTCCAAACATGAGAACTATTCCTGTGTTATACTGTGAAGCAGGATATATTTTAGACTCCATCTTCAAAAGCTATAAGAAAAATCATTTCAAAGCCGTTCTGAGCTAGGATTGATGATTCTAGATTTTTCAAGACAAGCACAGTTGTGATGAGGTCACTGAAAGGTTTAATACACAAGAATGGTGGAAGTGTGGAAAAAATATATATCTGAGTTCTCTGCTCTAATTAGTTTTGGAAGTAAGCTTTAGGCTAGCCAGCACCTTGACATTTCAGTTGACATTAGCTGCCTTCTTTCCTTTTTTCTTTGTCTTTGCCTTAGCTTCAACAGACTGACTTTATAAACAGTCCTTGAGGAATTAGGGTGCATGTAAGTCAGACATCTTAGATAAGAAGAACTGAGTAACACTCCTCTGGCAAGCAAGATTTTCCTTCATACAGAAATATTCAAATACCATATATGAGCTTTAGGAATGGAAGTCATGCCCATGGAGAGCTTTAATTTGACTTTGTGACAGATGTTAGCATGTGATTTCAAAATTTGGTTCCAAGTGTGTAAATCTGACCGGTGGTTCCACTGACTTTTCTGGAATTAGTTCTGCCAACACACAGGTAATGAGATCATTTCTGACCATGTGTGTACACAACTGAGCTCAGCAGAACAAAAATTCAGGAGAGCCACAAGGTACAAAAAGTATTTATAATGATGTGAGGTATAGGGCTTGTTGGCAAAATAATGTGTAAACTACATTGCCGGGGACATGAGGAGCAGGGCCAAATAAGCCCAGCTACTTGATCTCTGATAGAAGAAAATGCAGAGCAAGCTGTGCTTCCTTGTTTGCTCTTTAGCAATTTTTGTCATTCTTACCAGTCATAGATCATGCTCTGATCTCTAAATGTTGTGTGATTTTAAAATATGTAATAATGAAGCTATTACTGTGGCTGGTAGGGCATTACTATACATGACTCCCACAGCTTAAGTTAGGCTGTATACATGGATCACAATTGCTCAGTATAAAAAGCTTAGAAATCAGTTGTTCCAGCAGAGGTCTGAGAAAATTGGTGTGTATTCCACTGTGTTGATCATTTGATCAACAGCTGTGGGCTCTGTTAGATAGCTGCGGAAATTCTGCTGTCAAGGATTGCAATGAGAATACCTCATCTCTCAGATCTCAGATTCTTACCTGGAGCAATTCAGTTGCTCTAAAATGTTAGCTGTAAGACAGAGATAGGCTGTCTGAGGCTACATAACGCAGGACTTTGCAGAACACTCTCCGTTGCAGATGGAAAGTGCGATGTTTGGAAAGTTGATGTACTAGGTGCCTCACAGCTATCACTGTTAGTCTGGTGGGCAGGCACATACTGCTCTAGTTGTAGCTTCCAGGTGGTCTTCAAAACTAACTACATGTATAATGCATTGTAATAATCCCATTTGGCAAAGGCATAGAGACAGCTAGCTGTGGCTAGGTCCTCATCCAAGGGAAATGATTGCAATATTGCCAGAGAAGGTAAAGTGCCAATGCACTTGACTAGTGACCTGACCAGTAAATATCTCAAATCACAAAACCCAAATCCTTCTTGCTTTGATAGGTAAATCGCATTTTTATAACTATTCTAGACGTTACAGTAACAGTAAGATAGTGTTTCTGTAGAGGGGATACAGAGAAACCATGGTGTGGCGCTGCAGAGCAGCTGGAATTCCGTGGGCTGCAAGAACACCAGGAGGAGGTGGGAGATGTGATGTTTGAAAGTGGAGGGAAGGGATTTCCTTCGTCTAGTAAATCTAGCCTATCTTAGACTATTAAAACATAAAGGAGTAAAATGAAATGAAAACATAGCACGCTGTCCATCGTGGAGGCATGGATCTTTCTTATATGAGCAGCAGAATTGTTCAGCTTCTGCTGGGCTCAGTCCTCTTTGAAAGATGTGATCTAGTAGGCAATGTCTGTTACAGAAGCAAGATACTACTAATCAGCTGCTTGGCAGTGCCTGGCTGCTCTGAAAAGCGGTGGCTCCTGGCCAGTATATGTCCTGCTGCTTGCAGGAAATCAAGGAAACCAGCATCTCAGACCAAGTTCTGGATGCCCCAGAACAGGAGGTATGGCTGTGCTTATTGTAGGAAAAGGGGTGTTAAGGCATATGATATGCCATATCACTCTACTTTGATCCGTGACAGACTATGCATTTAAATACAGAAACTCGAAGTGAAGAACAAACCTCTCAAGTGAATAGTTCTTGGATGTTAGAGAGGGAATTCTTTCGCTGGGGCATCTGCAACAAGGGAAGATGTGGCTATTAAATGAAGTCACAGGATATTTAGGCTGCTCCGTAAAGGTTTTATATAATGCTGTTACTTCATTTAAGGTGTATTTGCTTTAAAACTAGAAGAGAGTTTTCAACAGCATCGGTGTATGTCATGTCAAGGGAAAGACAGTTACAATGGACAGAAAAAGAGATGCATCATCAAGAAGCAGGAATCTTTCCTCCATCCAGTATTCTAGCTATAGGACAGCCAGGCAAGGTGATAGCATCTCAGAAGCTGCTAGAGTTTCTGCTGCTCCCACCGAGAGAGACTAATAGCTGTCAATGAGCAAATGGATACACGAGTCATCGAGTCATGGCCCACCCAGTGAATCTGGCCTCTGGAAATCTTTCCTTCCCATCTGCCCTCCCTGAAACCTTACCCTCCCCCACAACTCTCCCCATTCTCTCCTCTGTCTCGTGATACAAAACGATTTCAATTCTAATGGAAAGGACTAGTCCTTCTATGGAGAGTATGTCTCATGTAGAGACATCAAAAGCTGGCCACAGACTGTTGGAGTTATGTTATTCTGTTAGTTTTGCTATAATGAAGAGATTGTACTCCGCCTGTTTTCACTGGAACTTAGCCCTTTTCACTTCACTAAGACTAATTTAATAATACAGCAGTGAAGCTGAGATTTGTTCACAGATATCTAATATTCATATGCTTTTTGTGTTATCTGTGCTGGTGACATCACTGAAATTTAACCCCAGTATTTTAGGGTGACATGATCATGCCATTTTCTAAATATTATTGATTTGTTTTAGGTAATTACTTGATCAACACTGCCAACTATACTAATTGCCCTGGATAGTTTAATTAATATAAGAGCATACACAAAATATTTTTGTATCTCTCTTGATTTTTCTGAAAAGGGTTTGTAGGATACTATTATGCCTATATGTAGGATACTACATTTATGCCTATATCAGCATGATTTCATCAAAGGAAGAATTGGTCAAATCTCTAAATCACTTTTACAGTGCAAAGGTGGCCAATTCTTTAGTTGTGTTAAACTGTTCATATTCAATCAGTCCTGCTTTTCAGATTGTAAATCAGGGCCCCACCTGATCTAAATAAATCCCAGAGTATTACTTTTTATTGTGTTTTTCTCACTTTTCTCTCTAACTCCCTTTTGCCAATTTCTACAATACCCATGAGTGCAAAGTAGGCACTTGCATTAAATTAACTTTTAATAGTGCAAGATGCAGCAGGTAGAGGTACAAAATGCATCTCTGTTCTCCCCAAGTAACACTTGCCTACCTACTGCTTGTTTCCTCACTGTGAAAAGTTAAAACTTAAATCAGCTGTAAGCAGCTTTATAACAACAAAAACAGAGTATTAACATTTAATATTATGTTCTGAAATAATGATTCAGCAATAAAGCTGGACTTATCAGTAGCACAAAACTGACATGCACTGTGAAGACTAGTTATCTGACCAAAAGTTTCAAAAAAATTAGGTTAAAAACATAAATAAATGCATGGCAATACAAGTTTACTGATTGGTAACTTTTTAATTTCCTGGAGCACAGTTTTTCAAGAATGTTGCATTCTTGTGTATCGACTCACCCAATAATATTAATCTTTGAGAACACTGTGTACTTCCTAATGTAGAGAAGCTAATAATTATATGAAAATAGCTAAAAATCTAGGGTATATATAATTATTTTGTCACTCAGAAGTCAATTATTTTAGGTCAGTATGAACTATGCATTTTGCCTTTAGCACAGTACTTGCGTAATTCCTTTATTTAAACAAAAAAAACTGCAGCAAAAAAATGTGGTAAGAACTGTACCTGAAAGACTAATATTGTATTGTTTGTAGTATATTGGTGGGGGGTTGGCAGGCTGCAAAATAACTGCAGAAGTGTTGTTGTTACTTAATATTTCCACTGTTTTAGTCCCTAAATTCCCTTATGAGATTTGCAGATAAATTATGATTGCAGACATTTCACAAACGTGTAGTAATACATGTCCCTGCACTGATGAGCTAACTGATCGGTTAACGTTGTTTGATATTTGAGTGTCCTTTCTCAGCAAAGTAGCAGGCCACAGGTATTCTTCATGGGAGATTTAGAGGTTGAGTATTTTTTCCCCCCTCAATTTGATTTGAAATGTTTATTCTGCTGCGAATAAGAGGGACATGGGAACGGTTCCCTAGGCAGAGACACCAGGGCAGACCCTAAGGTCTCTGCATGGAATCGCTATAGACCAATTTGGAGAGAGTGTAGACTGAGGTTAACTTTTTGTTGGTCTGCGTTTCAAAGAAAGCTAACCTCTTAGGAAGGGGCAAATTTGAAATAAATACAATGAGACTGTTCCTGGCTCGCACCTCAGCCCCTAATCAGTGTACGAGATGTATGAGATCCCGGGAGAAAATTCTCTGGTCATAGATGTTGTAGAAGCTGAAGTAAAGGGTCATACTCTTCACACTCTTGCATGGGGTAAATAGGAGCTCAAGGTAAATAGAGATGGTAGGAGCCCCCTCTGTAACACCATAAGGGTTCTGGGGAGCAGAATTTCCAAGTACTCATTTGGAAAATGCTCTGACTACTAGAATTCATATTATTCCTTGCAGCAGTATCAACTCTGGAGGGCATGTAGAACATGGGGTTGTAGAACAATCTTTTCCTCCTGACTTTTTATGCTACATTTTTCCATGATGTGCCAGACAAAATCCAGTGCATGCAGGCTTTTTTATTTTTTATTTTTTTAACTGAGTAAGGTGAGAGCAACACGTTTAAAGTTACTAGCTCCTGTGACTGGTGTAGGAATGCTACATTCCCTTGTGACTCAGACCACATTGGATCCACTTTGTGGATCCACTAGGATATATTTACTATAAAAAGAGTTTAAAAAAATGGTTACTTCATCTCTTTGCCATGCCATCTAAAAAAGTGCAGTATTTTCATTATCTGGTATCATTCACAGATAAATTTTAAGTTGTAACTGTGAAATAGACTGAACCACAACAAATAAAATCTTATTTAAAGTATTGATTATTTTTCATTCAGGTGAATGTTACCCATTTTGTGCTTTGTATCTCAGATAAAAATGACAGGTCCAGACATTTCCCCCTGTGTAAATCAATATATTACACAGCTGGGGTGAACAGCCCCCTAGGTTTATCATGTTTGGGACTGATTCTTGATACACTCCAGTTTGACTAATTATGGTCTACCAACTTAGCTTGTTTCCTGCAGATTCAGGTATCTAGGCTACTTTGATCCTATCCCTGGTTTTCTTTCCTCTCAATGCTGGCATCACAGTAGTGCATCAGGCATGTATAAGAGCTGTTGCTGCACTGAGATGTGGTAATGTGCTTTGGTCAAGAGAGCATACATCTGAGGAGCGTTCCTCTGAAACTGGAGGGGTTTTTGAACTAGAGCCCATACATGATATTAACTAGGAACTGGAGGGTTTTTTGAGCTCTCATTTACCTTGGAAGAGGAATTGTTCTTTAATGTACTGAAGGCTGAGCTGACTATTGAACTGTTGAAAAGGAGGCTACCAATCACCAGAGAAATGAAGACAAGACTGCTCTGTGACCTTGAAAGACTACAGGATTTGCTGCCTGTTTAGTTTAGCATTCAATTCATTTCTGATTTTGCTTCTTTTCAGAAATATTGGAGCCATGCAGTAGGAAGCACAAGATACGTACTGAAACATTGCTTCTTAGGTCAGCAAGGGTTTGGATGTCTTTTATTACTGTAACACTTTACTAAATACACTGTGAGACAGGTTCATGAGAGCTGGCACTGTCATTAGGTACTTTTTTTTCCTTTCTTTTCCATAGAGTGTTACCTCCTCGTTTAGCAGTTCCTCTTAGTAAAGCTCATGTACAAGCAAAGGCCACTGCTGTAGTTGGAGAAATACCATACTGCAGCTTCACTCTTCTATTATTCTGGTGAAACTCATCATGGTTTTTTTGCAGGAGGGGTAGCAATGAAAAAGACAAGACATTGTTAGTTCATTCCTAAACAGCTTTTAACTTGCTGTTGGCTTGAAGACCGTAAATACTTCCTTTCTAGGATCCATCTTACACTTACAGTGAGGTAAACGGAAAAACCTTTGTGACTAAATTACAATATGCCTTTCAGTGCTTTGCTGGATATACTTAGTACAGTGGAAATGCTGATGTCAGGAACTCTGAAACAATCTTTAGACGTGAAATATATATTGGTGCGCATTGATTTGTTCTAACTTTTGTTAGACCTCTGCTGCATATGGATCTCAGCAGATACAGATCTCAGTTCTCAGGAAGATTAAGGATCAAGTCTTTTGAATTTTGTCTCTTATTTGGTTCTGCATCTACAGGTGATTTACCTGTGGGGATGGGGTATATTACTTTAGACTGAACTTTCAGGTCTTCTGAAAATGTAGAATTGTAAAGATACTGTTCTACTTTAGCACACTTTTTGCCAACAGGTGTCAGTGTTGTAGTGTATTGTTTAAGGTCTGCTCCCGATCTGCTTTGCTAGACTTTTTTTTTGCTTCAGATGGGTAAATAACACAAAACACACCAGACACACATCGAATTAACACATTCCATTCTGAAGAACTGCCACAGAGTGGAAAAATGCTTTTTTCCTTGTGGCCATTAAAACGCAGGATATCAGAAGAATCTTTCAGACTTGCAGACTGTTAAATTAAACACAGCTTATCTACTGATACAGTATATGTTAATGATAGTGCCTGGAAACTGAAAGGAAAAATATGAACCAATGCAAGTCTAGTTGATGGCAAGGAAACTTTATAATTGACAGTTACCCTCTTCTTAAATAAGGGCAAGCTTCTTGTTCATAGTTTCCTGGCTTGATGCTTCAAAGGAAAATGGTTAAGTATGTTACTTTTCAGATGTTTATGGAAAAAAACACTTCATACCTTTTATCTG
This sequence comes from Struthio camelus, assembly GCF_040807025.1. Classification (NCBI taxonomy): domain Eukaryota; kingdom Metazoa; phylum Chordata; class Aves; order Struthioniformes; family Struthionidae; genus Struthio; species Struthio camelus. The sequence continues at coordinate 23,346,099 of NC_090942.1, forward strand.
TACAGCAATATATAAATATTGTAAGTATTTTTTATTGATAGTGACAATAAGTAGCTATCAAATTAATATATATAATATGACTGAGACTTTCTGAATCACATTGAAACATCAAAGCTGAAGTATTCCAACTGTAGTATCACAGGATAAGATCTACATTCATACTTATGCCCCTAAATATCAAAGAGATTTAAAAAGAATCTTCTTCACATCTCCTTCACAATGATTCTTCTTGTTGACTATTCACATGCCTCATACAAGCTATGATTTGTGGCAAAAACCTAGTTTAATATCTACATTTCTGAAAATAAGTAAACTCAGGAGCTCTCCGATTTTAGCTGAGCAGATCAGATCAGCATCTTTACCTGTCTAGGGACTTTAAAAATTCACAAACTAGGTATCTTTATGTCCGAGTCCTCAACTAGCCCCATCTGGCAAGGGTGCTCTGAGCATGTCTGACCTGTAGTGGCATCACTGAATTCAGTTCAAAGCACAGAGCAAAACAAAAGCAGAGCTGCACTTCACATATTACATACATGCAACAGCAAAGAATTTCCTGTTTTATTTCTTTTTTATTTTTCTTTTTGGGAATAAAAGAGTTTCTTTCTTACTTTGACATTGTACTGAGAAAGTTTTTCCTGTTTTTAATCCCATCTGCTATGACCTAGCAGGCAATTAACAACCTTCTGCCTGGAGGAGTCAGGATACTATTAATTTTTTCAAGTTCTATTACTTCCTGGGCGTACCATCTGGAACAATACGAGGACTGGTCCCTTTAAGGTCTACTTTTGGAAAATCCTTGATGGGATGAAAAAAGAAAGGTTTGACTGGGTGTTCTTCATAAAGGTAATGTTTTAGTGCCACCATAACCTGGCAATGTGAAAGCTATATCTAAGAAAGAGTTTGACTCAGAAAAAAGGTTTAGATAAAATAGATTATAATCTATGAATAATGCACATATACACTGAGTCTTCCTTATTTATGCAGTTGTCTGATGCAGGACTGTACTGACAGTCTCAGTTGCTCAAAAATTACAAGTCAAACCCCCAGAGCCTTATATTAAAATCATATTTGCTCCCTGCTACCTTCTGTCTGCTGCTTAAAAACGTAACGATTTTGATAAGCCACAATAGGGTCCTTATCATCAACATCTGGCACTCTTCTCTTGACAGAAAATAAGTGAAGGTTGTGTAACAGTTTGTTGCGGCAAGATGTGCTGTCTGTAGTCATCTAAATCCTTTCTGCAACATCAGATGTCACATCTGTTGTTCTGAAGAATGGTAATTCCATAGAACATGCTGAAGCAAATTGAGCAAGAGCATAAGTTCAATTTTAATTAAGAAAAAAACTGTACTATCACTTGCAATGTGACATGTTCTTATTTGATGTATGAAAGAAAATCAAATGCCATATATGACCTCAATCTTACTCACGTCAGTAGAAATTACACATACAAAATTGCAAATGTTCGGCAAAGGGAAAAGATACCAAAGTTGCCTTTCTATATTAGTGTAAAAGGTGATTTTAAAATTAAATTTTTATGATGTAACAGTGACTTTTTGTTCACTTCAGTGTTCCAAGTTCTATCTACGTATTTGTGTATCAGAAAATAGGTACTTCACATCTATTAGTATCGTGGCTGAGTGCAACAGCAGAAATAGCGTTGGTATTATAAGCATTTTACATAGGACTAGGTTTTGGATCACTCTGCTGGGTATTGAAATATATTATTACCAGCATCACATGAAAGATTGAATTTCCCTTCTGTGAGCTGGCTGTTGGACGCAAGGCTTCCCCACTTGCACAGCACTTACTAGTCTTGCTTAAGTCCCTAAACTTATTATGAGGCCTTGCAGGTATATGTTCCCCTAAGCTTTGGAAATGCATCCTCCAAAGTTAAACGGAACTTGAAGCTTTTTTAGCCTGGTTTCTAAAGGAAATGAGACACGTGCTTGTTTGCCTACTGGTGCTCTGCTAATAACTTTGACAATTGGCCAATTTCAGTTACAATTGACAAGGGTGTAGGAGTCTGTTAGATAACTAAGGTATGTTACACGTCTTACAAAAATCACCAGCGGGGCAGAAGAGGGAGGCACATCTAATCTGGCATTGGGAGAGCAGTTGCAGTGAGTTACCTGCTTTGTTTAGCCTGTTGGCTGGCCAGTCAGTGCTGACACAGAGCTTGATCTGTCTGATCAGTATATACGTAGTTTAGAGCAATTGGCAGTAGGTGAGTCTTCCTGACCAGACAGCAATACAAAACAAAGGAGTGAACTGGGGAGTACTGCAGGACAGGAGGGAAAAGGAGAAGAGCTTCTGGCACTTGAATGGAAGTGCTATTGCCAGGGATATTTAGAGTTAAGATCTGGGTTTGTTACTGCAGAGTGGCAAAGGGATGTTGAAAACATCTGCAGGAGATCAAAGTTCATTACTTTTGTTGTTCTCAATAAGGTTGTTTTGTTTTCTTTCTCTTTCTTTCCTTCCTTACCTGAAAAGTTCTCTTCAGTCTGTTTGAGCAACCCTTTCTATCTTTTATATCTGGGTCCTTCAGATTGTTAACCTAAGAAATGATCTTCCGAAGACTTGTAAACCCTTTAACACTACTTACAGTTACAGGGATTTGTGATACAATGGGGCATCTTCCTTTGTCCTCCTTTTACATGCACTGCCTTATTACCATAGTTAGCATAGTACAGGAAGAATAGACTACCTTTATTCCTCAACTAGATATAACTGTGTAACAGGGGAAACGGGGATTTTTTTCAGGTTTTCTGAATAGCTAAAGCAGGGCAACAGTTTTCTAATAAAGAGGAAAGAGAAAACTAATATTATTTTCCCTTCAGTAACTTTCAAATATAGAGTGCTTGTAATTTAAATAAGCAAGGATCATTAATTTTTCTACCAAGTTTTTACTTAATTTCTATTGCTTGCCCTAAAATGTAAATGCAGTATGAGAAATTGAACTCATTATTTGTCAAACATAGTTTTTAACTGATTCATTTTCTAAGTCTCATATGCCTCTTTGATTGCTTTGTACAAAACATTATTATTTCAACTTTTTGCTTTATTAATGCAAATTTGTTTCATATTTTTCTAATATTAAATTCAAGATTAAATTAAAACATTAAACTGTGCAAATGAAAAAGCAAGGAAAAATTATGCTGTAAGACAAAATCAAATATTAACAAAACATAAAATAATGAATGTCTGCCCTAGATAATTATATGGAGTGCAATCACTATCGTGAGACAAATTACATATTTTGTTGTATTCTAGTAGCTGTTTATTTACACTAACTGGAGGAAATGTATTGCAACACATTTTTTTTGTCAAGTTAGCAAATGTTTTTGTTTTCGTGTCCTGTTATTCTCTAGCTTTCTTTAAAAAATACATAAATATCTTTAAAAAACAGCATCAGAAGAACTTTTTGTAAAAACTCCAGCAATTTCTAATTTACCTCAAAACTATTAAAATTATCTGGAAATGGAATAGGTTGAATAAACTCTATCATTACTTATTAAATATCAGTTATTCGTAATATTATGTTGTATGCAAAGTGCAAAACCACTAAACAGTTTGCAAAATGTGCATGGGAAAAATGAATGATGACTGGCTAAGTTAAAGTCATAGAAATTGTATATGCAAATGATACAGGACAGTGTTCCCTAGGTCTCCCTCTAAAGGTTCCTATCATAGAAGTACACAGTAAGAAACTTCAGAAATGTAGCTATGTATTTACAACTTAGGACAGACACTACTTTGGATAATGTAAATATGTTGCTCTTAAGAGAGTGGTGGCTGGACCTGATTTTATGCAAGCGACTTTGGCTTTACATCAGCAGAAATTTCCCTGAAGGTCAGTGGAAAAGGAAATCAGTCTCTTGCCTTTAGCCCTGCTTGACTACAGAGGTGGTCTAAAATACTGTTTACCAAGTGACCAAGATATTTGCTGAACCTTTCTTTGGAGACTTGTTTTTGTTTGTTCCTAAGGGCAGTGTATTTTCTACGCTTTCAAGTGCTTGAAACTCATATAATTGAGATACCTCTGATTTATTTTTGCATAATACATTTCCTGTATTTCTATATTTTTAATTAAAATAGAACACAGGATTTAATGATTTGTTTTAAATATATATAGTAGATATAAAATTACAGAAACTATGTAAACATTTTTTTAAACATTTGTGTAATGCTCTTCACAAAATCTGTGACAGATAAATTTAGGGCTGCCAAAAAAAGCTTACCTTGATCAGTTGCATAGCCACGTGCTGGACTAATCCGGACAATTTCCTGTGTAAAATATGAAATACAGAATGACATTAACTAGCACCAGGACGTCCACAGGGGGGGGGATCACTGGCAGGTGGTCAGGAGACCCTGCCATAGTCTGTCTTTCTCTTTCTCCTCTATAGTAGGAGGATACTCTGCCTTGTGTGATGTTTTCTGTTTTTAGCCACAGAGCTGACTCTTTCAAAAGTCACATTCTAGAAAGCATTTTCATTTTTTCCCTCAAATTAGAGATTAAATGAATTTCTTAAAATTCAACAGAAGACACAAGATGATGCCTGTCAAAGAGGTAAATTGCTGGCTGATGGCCCCTTGCCTTTTGTAAGGGAGAAGATTCTTAGCCCATGAACTTTTGCCAAGTTCTAGATTCATAGTGGAGTCCGTGAAATCAGGGCAGGGCATCGCCTTGTGGGCAGTAGTCTCCTTCCATGGTCAGAACTCTTTGGCAACTGGAAACCAGAACTTTGTGCTTTCTGAATAACAGAGCCACAGAATCACAGAATGGTTGAGGTTGGAAGAGACCTCTGGAGATCATCTACTCCCACCCCCTCTGCTCAAGCGCAGTCACCTACAACACATTGCACAGGACTGTGTCAAGACGGGTTTTGAATATCTCTAGAGAAGGAGACTCCACAACCTCTCTGGGCAACCTGTGCCAGTGCTCTCTCACCCTCCTAGCAAAGAAGTTTTTCCTCTTGTTCAGATGGAAATTCCTGTGTTTCAGTATGTGCCTGTTGCCTCTTGTCCTATTGCTGGGCACCACGGAGAAGAGTCTGCTCCCATCCTCTTGACACTTTCCCTTCAGATATTTATAAGCACTGATCAGATGCCCCCTCAGTCTTCTCTTTTCCAGGCTGAACAGGCCCAGCTCTCTCAGTCTTTCTTCAGAGGAGAGATGCTCCAGTCCCCTCATCATCTTTGTAGCCCTCCGCTGGACTCTCTCCAGTAGTGCCATGTCTCTCTTGTACTGGGGAGCCCAGAACTGGACAACGTACTCCAGGTGGGGCCTCCCCAGGGCTGAGGAGAGGGGCAGGATCACCTCCCTCCACCCGCTGGCAACTCGCTTTCTAATGCAACCCAGGATACCATTAGACTTCCAGGTCCTTCTCGGCAGAGCTGCTTTCCAGCAGGTCAGCCCCCAGCCTGTACTGGTGCACGGGGTTGTTCCTCCCCAGGTGCAGGACCCTGCACTTGCCTTTGTTGGACTTCAGGAGGTTCCTCTCCGCCCAGCTCTCCAGCCTGTCCGGGTCCCTCGGAATGGCAGCACAGTCTTCTGGTGTGTCAGCCACTCACTCCTCCTAGCTCTGTATCCTCAGCAAACTTGCTGAGGGTGCACTCTGTGCCTTCATCCAGGTCATCGATGAATACGTTGAACAGAATTGGACCCAGTACCTGCTTCAAGGTGCTGCGGCTGCTAACCTGCAGCACAAGGCTCTTCTGCCTGTATTCGCAGCCTGCCTGCCCATATCCTGCTTTTGGGAACAGTGCGATACGTTGCTGACTCCTGATTTGCTGTGTCCATGTGCTGGCCTTGGGTTGTATCGAGTAGGAAGCCTGATCTGTCTTATCCATTCGGTTTTGTTTGAAAAGCTCCCAGGTAGTACCAAGTGACAGCATTGTTTGCGTTCAGCAATCTGTTAGTGTGCACTGATTTGATTACTTTTCCTTAATTACTTTAAAAGGGCTGTAATCAGTTACCTTTGCCAGCTAAAATTAAATGAAGCATCAAGGTGAGAAAGATAGATCAAAGGCAATATGAATTGGCTCTAGAGGAGCAGGAAGGAAAAAGCAGAGAATTAACTTACAATGTCAGAAGCAATTCCCCGAAATGAAGATTTTAAAATCTTTCAAAATAACAGCTTAATTAATCCAGAATCACTGCTACTGATGGCCCAATGTAGGTGTATAGTTCTAATCACAGTATTGGGCAGGTTAAACTTAGATCAGTTACAGAATTTACCTCACTTTCAGCTCCCAAAGCCTCTAGTAATATCAACAACAACTTGTCCCTGCACTTATCTTCGGGCTTTGAATCTGAATTTTACTAAAACAGCGCAGCAACTAAAAACACAGTGCCAGCAGTGGCCCTCCGAGGGCAGTATGCATATGCAGCCCTGAAAACAAGCAGGGCTCACCTACTGAAAGAATGCAAAGGGTGTAAGGATTTGGGATGTTGGAAGAAGGGTAATGTGGTAAAGGCAAAGGTAAAGTGTAATGCCAAAGTCTAGGCCTTAAGTGCCAGGAAGCAGACTTGAAACTGAACGGTCTGGAGCTGTACTTGCAGAAACATAAGTAGCAGAGTTAATGCAATTCCAGAAATTACTGTACCACTCATCTTCGTAACTCACTGGCCATGAGCTCTTAGTCCATTGCAGTGGCAAATAAAATGGTTTACTTTAAGCTTAAATGCAGTCTTTGTTGATTAAACTGTCCCTGGTATTCAGGTCATAGCCTTCATAGCCTTAAGGTTCTTTCCACGAGATGAGACATATTTTAAAGATTAGCTTTCTTGCTGAAAGAAGGTAACGGTAGTATTGTTTTCTAAACCTGTTTGCTATTGAGATGCATTCCTTCCTGTGTATTATGGTTAATTATCCTTTTCGTGACAAGTCTTTTCATATTGACTATTTTTAGAGTGTATAATCCTCCACATGTGATGCAATAATTTTTTTTTTCATGGCTATAGATTATGACATGACAAACTAGATACTGTGGTCTCTTAATGCCAACAATCTGAAGAAACATATGTTATGAAGCAGAGAGCTGCTAATTAAAAATGCAGTTAATTAATACAAAACAAATTCACTAGAGAATACAAAAAGTTTTTTGCTTATGGAGAAATAAAACAATTATTTTCTAAAGTAGTCAGAGGTATTTCAAACTGATGGAAGCAATCAGCCAAGATGTAGGACATAACAATTTGCGAGGTTAAAAATGCTTAAGTTTGCAAGATGTCATCACAGCTCTTCTTGAGACTTACATTTCTTTCTCTGACATAACTGGAAGTTGGAATTCTCCCTTTGACTTTATTGGGGATGTATTTCAGCTTAAAAAACAGATTCTGAAAGGAGATGTCATAGTAAGCTTGAAATACAGAAAAAGTAAAATATAGAATAGGTAAAGAGGAGAGGAATAAAGTATCCTCCATAAGCCCCCGGGACTAGACAAGAAATAGCCTTAAATTTCAGCAAGAGAAATTTAGATTAAACATTAGAGATGTTTTTTAACAGGAAGAATAGATAAGCTCTGGAAAAGTTTGCTAAATATAGTTGTCATATTTGGGATTTTTAAGTAGGACTTGGACGAGATATTTAAAGAAGTTAGACAAGATTTTAAAGAAGAGGTTAAACAACTGTGAGAAATGGCTTAGGTAGACCTGATTCTGCTGAAGAAATTAGGTTCTTTAGGTGGCCTATCTGGGTCTCAGATTATTGAAAACACTTCCAGCTGGGCTGGAAGTCTTTGTCTCCTGTTGCTGTCCCCTCTTTGAGGAGCTCCCCCGTCCTATACATGACTCAATAAGAAGCTCTTTCTCTTCAGGTTCAGGACTGGTCCTGGAAATCCCTATCAGGAATTTAGGACCCAGATGGGATTAGTCCTCATTTTGCTTCTCAGGAATACGGGAAGCAGAATGGGGAGAACGGCATACAACATCTCTGGTCTAAGCAAAATGAAATAAAAAACGAAAAGCATTCAGAAGATCTCTGCAGAGTTAGAAAGAAATATATTTAATTTATAATATATTATTTCTTTGACCCTGAGAATTTACTTTGTAGAAAAGAAAATGGTCTCTGTCACCTGCCTTTCATACTGTGTAACAAACATGCAGAAGATTGGGTTCATTTGAGAAAGAGAGAGCTTTTCAGCATCGTAACTGTAAATAAGCCTCTTCTGTTTCACTTCTCCTTTGCTGTTGTTTTTAGGGGAAATGAATTTGAGCTTTTGAGGGCGTGGTAGTGTGAAAGCAGAATCTCTGCCTTTTCTGAGTTTTTATGTACTGAAAAGGAGGAACAGAAAGTTTAGTGAGACAAACTCCTCTTCCTAGTCCCTCTGACAATGCTTTTTGAGTAAGAGAAGATAAAAGTTACAGTGGTTAGAACATTCATTGATTTAAGTAACTTCCTGTTTTCCAGACTTAGGTTTGCTATTTGTGTGTTTATTGTTCCTGGCAGATGGTGTGTATGGAAAAGAAAAAATTATACCACAGTTGTGTTAACACTGTTTTCATCTTTTCTTTGATGTTGCCAGCTGGGTTTGTTTTAGTAAGGATCTTCCCTCTGGTGTATGATTTAGCTGAAACTCCTTTACAGAAAACTTCTGGAATATGATATAGCACTGAAGTAGAATCTATTTTTTGTGTGGTTTTTTTTTCCCTTGGTGTTTTGGAGAGGCCAGCCTTTCATTCCTTGGTAACTAGGTGCTGAATTTCTAATTTTTCTTTTTTGATTGCTGCTAAACTGTATGTTACCTCTACCTATACCACACGTGGATTATTTTGAATAGTGGAGAAAACAAATGAGAAAAAATGCATCTTTTTACATTACATCATTAGCCTCCTATAAAGAATCTGCCAGACTATCCCTGTGCAGGTAGGTTTCTGTATGGTTTTTCTTCGTCATATTATACTAATAATAGTATTAGCTATGGTTTCTTTCTTGGGCTTCAACTACATTTCTGATTTGTCTTGATCCAAAAATAAGATTTGAGTCACATCAATTGGGAAGAGTCAGCAGATTTTAACTTCAAATATTAAAATAAACTTTGAAAATACTGCAGCCTTAAAAAATGCATGTTTCCTTGCTTTCAGAAATGTTTCAGACGATCCATTCCTAAACATAAGTTACACCACACATAGTTACACATAGTTTTGAAGAAAATGGCATCTGACAGCTTTAAAAAACTGTGTAGAAGGGAAAAAATACATCATTTTAATTGTCAAAGCGCTGCATGACAGTGGCTTCAGGGTTTAACTGTGCCTACAGCATGAAGATAATGAATGCAGTGAAAATACATCATTGCTCAGGTATTTTCAATTTATTTTTATGTTTTATTTTACTGAAAAAAATAGCATTTGGTCTCAACAAATATCTCATATTTAATCCATATGTTGAAATTTAAAAAATGAAAAAATAAGAGGGATTTGTGTTGCTGGTGTTTTGGGATTACTCTCTGTGGTATTTTTGTAAAGGCAGAAATGCTCACAAAAATGTAGAAGTACCAAATGTTGAAGAACATTTGATCAATATATGCTTTGAATCTGTAAGTAAATTTTCACATCGTACCTTGGATCCTAAGAGCAATGCTTATACCGGCGGGAGTCATATACAATAATATGTGACCTATATAAGCAATGAAATCTAATTGACACTGTTCAAATTGCAGATGTCAGTATGAACCACTTGCTTTTGAAACCTTCAGAGCAAAACTTGTTCTTCTAATTATCCGCTGGGTGACTCTGAATAACAAATATAATTGAGCAAACTGTAAGCTACTCTTCAGCAATTCCTGAAGAGAAAGAAGCTCTATCTGTCCAATTATTCACAATGTATTTGCTCAGCTGTAATAGCAATGATATCTGGAGAGCTCCCTCTGGCAAACTGTATCACTACTAATATTATGATCCCATGGCTGCTAAGTTTATTCACATAAAACTCGTACTAATGTCTACAGAATGCTGAAGAAAAAGATGAGGATTAGATCGTCATGACTGTGATGGAGAATTGCAGAAGTGAGTTTGCCATTTCTGTTGCTGCACAGCTTTTTGTATTACAGTCCATAGAACACCAAAACAAGTTTGGTGTTCAGCGGTAGATTGTCAGGCCTTTCTATAGCTTGTGTTTAACTGCTGCAAACACTACAACGGTTCTTTTCCTTGCCATAAATACCGTTTTTTAAACATTGTGGTACATCTTTAGCATGGACATATTGGAAGTTCTTGTGCTTTTCAAATGTGACATATAAGAGAAAATATGTCCAAGATCTTTAAGACTCTCGGGTCCAGAAGTCATACATAGTTTACTTATGCCTGTATGGATCCACTTGTAAGATGTTTCATTTATGATTCCCAGATGTTGTTCCTACTAACATATGAAGTCACTTGCAGAGCACGAACATCTACTTCAACTCCAAATGACAGAATTTGATCTAGGCCCCATCAACTTTCTGCTGGTTTCCATTGTGTCAGAAGTGTACTTCTCCCTTTCATATTTTACTTTAATGGTGCCAGTTCTGGTCCATAAATGTTTAGATCATATAACCACTTCATTTTCTTGCAGTTTTAAGATAACATACTTCAGCTTTTCTCATTCATTTCTTTTGTTATCCTGTCTGTTGTCATGATCTCAAGTCTGGCATTTCCATCTTTCATAATTTGTGTCCCTTAAGTCCTTTCAATTATTTTCACCACAGCATGATCAGAATAAAAGTTCTATTTCCTTGCAAAGACAAATAAGCTATTCATGTTGACAGCAGAGGAGATTACTAATTTTCAAAACTGTGTAAACAATTTTGAATGTAATGTAAGCTCATGAAAAGTTAAAAGTGCTTTCATTTAACAAGTATTTTTCTTCAAGTAACACTGAAAAGTAAATTTATGACCATTCTTTATCAAATATAAATGTACATACAGCTGGAATCCGGTCTGTTTTGGACAGATCTTCCATGTTTCTCAGCAGATGGATACATACTTTCCACAGTATTCTACCTTTTGAGTTATCAGACTTCTACAAGTTTATAATGCTACTTGTGCAGGAATTAAAAGTGACCAGAAAATTTGAAAAATGATTGCCGTAGGAGTGCTTCTTTACTTGGTACTGTCAAGTGACTATTTGAAGACATGCCTTCAAAGAAGAAAATATATAGCAAACAAGGAAATGCCTTCCCCTAGAGAATCCATGTATTTTTTCCCTTTGGATGTTGCAATGTGGGGCTTGGTGTTTTTTACTGACAAGAAAATTTCTGTATTGAAAACATGCATATGATATCAACAAAATCAAGAAGTATGAAGAAATATTTACTTTCCTAGTGCACAGAAGAGACCAGATCCTTTAACTCTGACTATTGATTCTAAGCTATTTTAAGAACAACTGCTGTAGGGCTGATTCATGAGGTAGGTGATCTGTTTTTTAACCTGTATGAGATTTTAGTTTTTAATGTTTGTAATTCTTGATTTCTATTTCTGTTTTTCTTTTTAGAAACCTTTTATGATAAAAAAGGAAGGAATGGGAAAGCAAGGAGATCCAGGACTGCCCTGTGAAAGACATATTTGGGAAGGGAGGAAGTCTTGAGCCCTTCTGGACATATAAATATATATAGGATGAATATGTATTTACACAGCAAGCTCATGTGAAATTTGCCATCGAGGTTGCAGTTAATGAGATACTCTCCTTATATAATGTTATTTTAAAAAGAGAAGTGAAAGGCCTGGTGAACTGGCCCAAACTACCTCTCTGAAACATCTTAGCTTTTTAAAAGAAAGATTGTGCTACAGCGCTACTGTTGGTAGAAGTATGTGCCTCTGTAAAGTCCTCTGACAGACTGATTTTAACCACAGTTTTAAAGAATTGTTATTCCACTGATAGGAATAGTATTAGTCCAGGTATAAATAATGTGAGGACTCAAATAGTTACTTCAAAGCCCCTTACTGTCCTTTTGGATATGGAATCTTCATGTAAAACAAAAAATCCTAGTTGTCTAACCTTTTTCATTTTGTGCCAAACTCATTCTGATAGAATTCAAAATGATGCTGGACTCAGTTTGGTTTATTGGTTAAAGGGCGAGAGGATATTTGACAAAAGACTTGCTTAATAAAAGAACTAATTCTTTGTACCTGGAAATATAACTTCACTACAGACCATATTATTTAGTAGTACCGTGAGGCAAAACTTACTACCTGAAATGCCAACTATTACTGAATCTTTTGTTCCCTCTGTTTTTTAAAAAATGCTAAGGTTTGGTAAAAAAAAAAATCCCTCTCACTAGCTGAGAAGGCTGAATGCATCTTAATTATGAGCTTATGGATAATGGATTCTGAAAAACTTTTCACTCAGTCTGACAACTCATTACTGTATCACCAGCATTGGCTTTATTCATATTATATGGAATCCATTTATAAGGAAGGATCTTTAAGGAAGAATACTTACCTGTGCTAAACTGCTGTAAACAGTTCATCCTAATGAAACTAATGAAACTGGAATGCATTGTACGCAGTGTATATCTATGCCTCAGTCTGTAACCTTCCAAGACACATTTACTTTGTGATTTACTCTTCTAAATGGTTTTACAGTTTCATAACAATTAAGCCAATGAGTATTACTAAAAGAAATGACTTGTCCTTCAGGAAACAGCATATTCTAAAAACATGCACTCTTTTACTTAAGCAGTGCTGTCTTGAAAATGCTGTTCTTGAAGAAGAATTTTGAGGATTCCTGAGGAGCTCCTTACTGCCTGTGATGGGACAGTGATACAGAAGCTCTTTTAGTCTCTCAGCTTTGGGAAACAGGCTCAATCTTCATGCTCTTGAGAGTGTTCTGTTGAAAGTCATCACATACTCTGGATTTGCAATGCTTACCGTCTACACTACCGAGACAGAAGTGTTAAAACACTGTGTGTTATTTGTATACATAACCAGGATGACAAGATATGTGCCCGCTGCTGCTTATACTACGGAAGTTATCTGTGCATTTGTCTGAAAAGTAATCATAATTAATACAGATATTCATTGGCATTTAATAGTCCCTGCTATTTCCCCATTGGCCCCTTTTTGTGTTTTCATTCAGAAATGCATCATACAGCCCTGCGTTGCTGCAGCCCACAGGATGCAGAATGTCATAGCAATGGTGACTACAGTTACAAATGTGTTATCTGAAGCTATCAGTTCCCCAATTTTTTTAAGTTCTTCCATAGTATGAGAGCAAGTGTCACTTAATAAAGGGAATATCTGATATGCTTTAAGCAAATTAAAGGAATGTATCTTCATACTCGGGATATGTGATCGCAGTTTGGGTAGTGTGTGGGATTCACTTTTGTACCTCTTTTGCAATAGTGAATTTTAAAAGGATGTTGACATGTTTTAGTAACTAAAAATAACAATGCAAGACAGGAATACCTAGGGCTTTATGAAACTTTTCTTACCTGGATGTTGATCAGAAACTATCTTAGACTAGGAACCTGACTGTGGAATCTATATTGACTCCAATACACCACATGATAATCATATTTAGGAACTGCGTGTTTTCCAGAAATACAATGGCAAACCAGCAAGTGATCTTCAAAGAGTTTTGTGTAACTCATATAAACACAGTACATTATAACAGAGTGCATGTATGGTTGAGTCAAATTCAACTGGAAAGCTAAATGTGAGCGAGAAGCAGAAACTCCACCAGGATTCAGCCTACAAACACACTGTGTAGTTTAAAAGAACATAAAGGGAGCTATAACAACATCTATCTTTCAGAATATTATTGTTCCATTTGCTCAGAAGAAAAAGACAGAAGTTTCTAATATTTCTACATTTTTTTCATACACGGCTTTTTGAGCTCTCTTTGTTATTCTGCTCTTTAAAATTAGACAGGAATATCTACTGATATTCCTGAGATATGAGCCGCTAGTAACTCACAACACTGTATTGCTGAAGACTGCCTTTTTGGACATTTTACAGGAAAAACTTGGTAAAGTAAAACAGCTTTTCAGTAATTCGATATTAGGAAAAGCCTTTAAAGAACACCTTTTAAATCATGCAAAAGACATTTTCCTAGGTGACAGCGGCAGCCACAGAATACAACCCAGAGCTGTTTCCAGGAAAAGCCAAGTGTAAGAGTTTATGCCCCATAAATTTCAAATTATTCTTAAGTTTTTAGTCCTGATTCATGGACTCTAACTGAAAATGTCCTTTTGGCTTCCACCACAGAATGAGTTTGACTCCTGCAGTGGATGGGCACAAGACTGTGGCCAGCTGGCTTGGAGTCATGTTGTGACTAGTATTGTCTGAGCTCAGCACATCATTGCAATTGTAGTGGGGGAAAAGAGGATGCTTCTAGGTAGAAACAGACAGTGGACTGTCTCAAAATCCAGGCCTTATCTTGCAGAATGAAAAGCATTTTTGATTCTCATTAAATTCAGAGAGCATTCAAGGCGCTCAGTACCTCATTGGGTGGGCTACCAGTTATCATGAGAGATTTTTAAAAAGATGAAAGTAGTAAGTCAGAGGTTACGTGGAAGCATACTACAAGTGAACTTGCACACTACTCTTCAGGTATCTCCCAGGACTAAGCTTTTCAGTTTCTGCTCGTCTCAGGGGGTGTCTGGATTCCAAGTTCTTCTCTTTATTGAAGCAATTGGCAGGAGCTAACCAAGCCCATCCACATTCTACCTTGCCAATGTTTTGGTTCCTCCACTGTCATTGCACACATCAGGCTAGCACGGAGGTTTGGGGTAATTTTCCTGCTCCCATGCTAGGATCTAAATAAGTCCCTCAAACTGCAATTTTATATTAATGAGACCAGATGGTAGGGCAAACTAACAACTTTTACTAGATCAACCGATACAGCTGGAAAAATCAGATGAGCTTTTTATGTTTAACTTCTCCTTTAGATATGAAATACAAACTGGTTTGAAGTTTGCAGATACTTTTTCAGAACCAGAGAAGGATGTAACTTCTCCCTACGCTTTAGAGACTCATTTTTATCTCTAGACTGTCACAGCTACAACGATGCTGCTTATTGACAGATGTGTGGTACATTTGAATTAGAGTCGTACCATGGCCTGTGTACTACCTAGGCTCAATTTAGAGAGATTAAGTAGGATTCAAGCGATACATAAATTTTGTGCTAATTCTTTATATCAACTCAATTTAATCAAAGATTAACTGGATCAGTTTGAAAATCTGAAGAGACTCTGAAAGCATCCACATACGGGCAGTAGACATTTTCACTCAGATGATATAATGGTTGTGTGATTTCCTCACCAGGTCTGTTCTCTGTTTAATAATAAAAAAGAAAGCTTCTGGACAAAAGCGGGCTTCAAATTAGGCTTTTTCATCAAGAAGAACAATCTCTTCCCTGCTTTCTTTCTGAAAATGTTGTAAAAAATGTAAGGAAAAATGCATGTTTACTGGGCAAAAACCTTTATCAGCTTTTTTTTTTAATTAATTTTCTTTTTCGGCCATCTTTTTGTAAGGAGGTCTGGTGCCTAATATTGAAGTCTGGGCCTATTATATTACCTCTAGAGCTTTTGATTTTTGGAGATAGGTGGTTGTTAAAATAACACACACAAAAATTACTCATCTTTAATGGCAGAGAAATTGCTGGCTTTTCTTGTTTCTGTGCTAAAGGTATCAAACAAAACTGCTGAAAACTCCCTGAACAAGTAATTTCCTGTATAGCAGATATTTTTTGCTTCTGATAAGAAGTAAAGATTAAATGTCAGTTCCAGTATGAGCTTCCTGCAGTTTAACAGAAACAAAAGTCACATTTGCAAACATCTTTGCCTATTAGTTTATTTTCAGGACAGAAACTTGAAGTAATTTTGGTAAACATCTTGTGCATGGATGTACTTTAAATTTATTTTTTAACATCTCTTTTCTGTCATTTACACTGAGAGTTCTGTTTTCTGTTGTAAGACTGTTTGCAATAGTAGGCATGCAACTATGAGGTGATTATTTTATATGATTTCAGATAATTATGACTCCTTTTAAAAACCTGACCTATTCACACTTGTTTATGCAAGCATCAATAGTCTTGCTTCAGAGTGATCTTTTTAGAAGCTCCAAGTAATATATATGCTTACGTATCTTTTCCTGAATAGGCCTACTTAAAATGGATTATGTGCAACATTTCATTTCTGGATATGATATATTGTTATGTTTCTGCTGCAGTTACAAGCCTTTAAATAAAGGGTCCTGTATTTTTACGCTTTAATTTTCAGCAATTTAATTTTTCCAGAATGTGACTATACAAGCTGAAAATTCTCATGTTTGTTCATTCAGATGTGAACAATTCTGTAAAGTTAAAAGGAAATCCATTCGGCTTATTTCTAATGATCTGAATATTGTGGGAACCCTGTGGCTTTTGTACTTTCAGAAAATTGTTCAGAAGTTATTTGTTCTTGGATAACTCAACAATGAGTTGAACGTAATATTTCAATATTGGCATGAAAAAATTACTGAGTTGAAATATGAGATTTACTAAATTTAAATTGAAATGGCAAAAAAATGATGCTACAAGCTCTGCATATAACACACTCCACATACTCAGTATGTAGTTTTCTGTAGCACCTTCAGTTTGATTCTGCTGACACTGATAGAGGCATATTGATGCAAGACAGAGTCATAGCTGTGCACAGAGAGACAAGTAACAAGCTTATTACCTGGCCTGAGTAGCCAGGCTAACTGAAGTTCATGCAAGAGGACTCAGTCTTCTCTTAGCCAAGCTAGAGCTGTAAAGTTATGCAACTGATGTCTCCACAGTCCAATGGCTTGAACTGTCCCTGTCTGTGGGTTTCCTGCATGGACTCAGTTCAAGCTGGAAGAAAAATGCAATATTATTCCACTTTAATAGGGACTTTAACCCTACTGAAACCCTGAGGGTGCTGGCAAATATGCTCCTAAGAGGAAGCAAAGGCTCCTTTTCCAATACAGAATCCACCGTGGCTTTTGTTGGCTGCACTGAGGGTACAGCTTGTCCTATTTTTTTTTCCTATTTTTTATAATTTGCAAAAAAATCATGTTGGTCTCCAAATATTATGTAGTATTACAAATGAAAAGAGAGATAAAAAATGAGGTGATGCATTTCTTATGAGCTACTTCAGAGGCTTTGTTTCAAGGTATATCTTTAATGAAGCAGTTATTTCAAATATATTTGAGTTAACTTTCTTCCAGGCAGCTTGACGAACTAAAGAGCTGTGATATGCACTAGCCTTGCTTAAGAGAGAGTGACCATGCTGTGTGATGCTATAGCTCCGCAGGGTGATTTCATTAGTAGCCCAGAATATCAGTAGTGTGATTAAACTAGCCCCGGTCGTACAACCTGAATTGCTGTATCTGCACGTTATGCGCCTTTTCCTTTGCAGTACCTTGGTGTAATGAGTTTCCATTCTCTGTTGCTTCTTCACTCATGCTCTGACACCTGTTTGTGGGTTCATATGGCAAACCAGATTAGTGAATCGAACGACCATTCTTCTTGCCAGATTATATTTCAACTGCATCAGCGACCTGATCCAGTTTCCCATGAGCCTCACCAAAGGGTCAGCTCAGCTAAGATTGCAGTGAATATATGCCTAATGCTCTTGAAGATGATTCCTTACGCCCTTACAGGGGCCAAGAAAAAGGTGCATGGGGTCACACCCTAAATGAAGATTAGGAACATTTAAGAACTACAGCTTTAGAATAATATCACCTCAAGATTATGGCACTAATGGGCACATGAGCAATGGCTTGATGTATAAACCTTGAGCAAACTGAACTTGTGACAGCTGCTTACAAAAAAGTGAACTGTGCATCTGAAAGCACGAGAAATGGGCAGGCTGTGTACTGAAAGGCAGACAATTAAAGCATGACAAAATTGCCTCTGATTCATCCAAGGGTAAATTTGTCACTGCTAGAGGAGGACCATATTGTTTCTGGGTGTTTGTGGCTTAAAACTTGGACAGATTAGCATACTAGTTAACCCATTCATGTATCCACGGCCTCTCCTGGATTGGTGGATGCTACATTCACTGCAGAAATACTAAGCTATTGTTAAGGTAGCTAGCTCAGGTACTTGCAGTTATGCGGGCAATCAGCCAGCAATTCTGTGAAGGCTAGCCACTTAAATGTTTATCCAGCAATTAGAACTGCTGTTGTTAATATCTGTGGCAGTGTCAAATGAAGGGAAAAATTAAATTACATTACAAATTAAATTAAATTACGGCTAATGGAAACTGGGATGAGAAGAAGCCCTCAGAAAAGGAGGGCTGAGGATGGGAGGAAACATTATGGAAAATTACTCTGAAAATATATGCAGTTCCATATAGTGTGACTTTATAAAGGGCACTAATACTCACATGAAGGACTTCCTTCAAACTCAGTCCGAGGTGCTTTGGCTGGTCTCTATGCACTGATAGTCAGAATGGCCAGAACCAGAAATGAGGTTTGCAGTGATAGAAAAAAGTGGCCATAGAGGTCTCACAGGCCCGTAAAGTTTCTCAGCGGAAACAGTTTTTCCATGGAGAGACTACAAGAGCACCTTGCCCACAGCAAAACAATGGTCATGAGTAGGGCATATGAGTGATTTTACTGGTTTGAGTGGAGGAAGGATCTCTGTGCAATAGCATAGGCAAAAGCTGTGCTATTGCGGATGATGTGCCTTTATTCTTGAATAACTTACAACCATCTCCTTTAAGTTAATATACATAGCTGTTATTTGCCAAATGGCTTAGGTGAACAGACTTTATCCTAGTTCGTTAATAACCTACTCAAACATTTGCTGTTATTGTTTCATGATTGTGAAGTATATGTTTGTGTGTCACTGTGCCTGTGCCACAAGATGATTGCAACTGTCTGCTTTTACACTAGAATATCAATTGCTGAACAATCTTGTGTGCATGTAACAATATCTTATGAAGAACAGCAATTGCTCAAACACTGTAATGAACAAAATGCCCTTTCCATAAATGCTAAGAAACAGTTAATAACAAGAAGCAGTAAAATGATCACAAAATCCAAATGTTTCAAATTCAAATGAAGACTCATGAATACTGCCTTACGAAATGCCATGCCACATTTATGACTTCAGGGCAAAATATATGAACACCAGACAATGTGAACATATTAATTAATGCTAATTACATCTCTGCAGTGCAGATGGGATCTATTCTCTTGACATGAGTATGTAATATATTTAGCACAAATGTGAGTTAATGTATTTTATGCAGAAAAAAGATTCTGTAGTTTGCAAACACACAATCAATTCTCTTTCATTTGTGAACATGTTCTGCGCTACAGCCCATACACACTGACCCGCGATGTGAATGGTGCAGATTTACACCACCATACTTACTCTGTTGCTATGACTCCCAAGGATTCCTGAGCATTTTGCTGTTCCTGCTATACGGCTATCAGCACAGCATAGATGCAGATGCTAACCTGGCAGGGGCTGCACAGCCTCCTCTGTGTCACATAACCTGGAACGGAGGGGAGAGAAGATTTTCCCCCTCAAAATCCACCCTTTGAAATCCATCTCCGCTACAGGTGCTCAGCCTAACTCAGATATAGCTGCACTACTTTTACTCTGTATATTTTACTCTGTATATTAGAGTGTATATTCATATACTGGGTCACTTGCATACCTTTGTGCTGGCTGTTTACACTCACTAGTGTAACCATCCCTGACAAGTATTCCATTCAGTGGATCAGGGAAGCATAAGGGAGTGCATCTGCAGTTGCATCCAGTGCTTCCATGCAGATGTAGGGTGGTAAAGAGCCAGCCAGCAGTGAACTTATATAAATACCAGATAAAATAAAGATAGATTATATTTACAGATGATTGTAATATCTTCTAAGGTTTGGGATCAGGTAGCCATTTGTCCTTGCTCTGTAATGTACTTGTAGAATCTCTCCAGAGAGTTTCAGCAAGGCTGTGAATGAGAAGAGGTGCTTCTTGGGTAAATGTTTTCTTTCACTAGCTACTGCCTCTGTTTGCACAGGGAAGCAACAAACTTCTAGCCTGCTTCTGTTTGCCTTGGGTATTTTGGTACAATACTGTAAAGTACAATACTGCAGTAGAGAGAATGACTTGCAATCCTACCTAACAAAACACAGTTACTTGTAGGCTAGCTTCTATCCTTTCCCTCCTTTGCAATTTGTTTTTTCATTTTTACTTTCTTCTTTTTTTTTTTTTTGTCAACATAAATTATCTTTCCCTTTGGAGTGGGCATAGGTGACAAACGCTATTTCAGATGTTCTAGTAATAGCATGCATTAACTGTAAACCTGACATTTACTAATTGTCTGATAATGGTGTTGGTGTGTAATTATAAAAACATTTTCACCTATCATTAGTTAAAGAGTTACAAAATCATTTGCTAAGAGCGGTAATGCACTCTACTGTGGGTGGTTAAAATCACAAATGCAGCATAGTCAGGAGGTGGCATCATTTAGTCTTTAACAAAAGCAGCCTCTGCAATGTGCTAGCTGAAGTCCTGATTCTACAGATCAATTTACCAGTGCGGACTCCCATGTCTATGAAGGACACGTTTAGGAATGGGCCCATTCTATATAATTAATTCCAATTCCATTCCAGTAATGCCCTAATTACAGCACTGAGACTGAATATATACTCAGAATTCCTCTTCCAGGACAACCATAACTAAAAGATGCTGATTAATTTAGCTTCATATAACATTATGTAACACATTAATTTCAATTAAAGCGTCTTATTAAAAGATTATTAGAGCAGATTATTAAAATACACACTTTGGCTTTTTATAACAAAAATTGTTACAATAAAAAGTTATCAGGCATTTTTTCCACTGACTGCATCAAGCTGAAGCCTGTGAGAAGTTTGGCTTGAAAAAGACATGTAAAATTATGCCCTCACTGTTTGTTTGGCACCTAGCAATTATTTTTAATGGTTAGAGGGGATATTTCAGAGCCCTAAGAGATGACAGTCTGACAGTAATAGTTCTCCTCAATATCTTAGGTGTTTTGGAACTGCCTCTCTTCAGCTGCTTGAATAATTATTTACAGCAGAGAGAGCAGACAAAGTGTGAATATGGAGCTCATTCATCATTATTTCAATGTTAAACTGTTTAAGCCATAGTGGATATGCCTCCAGTATTTCCTTGTGACTGTTAGCTCAAGTTGAACAAGATTTTTAATCTTTCCCTCAAATTCTTTCATCTTTTGTATTACTGTGATCAGCAATAGCTTCCTATCTCATAATGTAAACCTGATTGATAGCAAATTTCTTTCTCTTTATATAACTGTTATGTATAAAAGTTGCAATTTTTTTAAGACCCTCTCTAATGTGTATTCTTTTCTACTGAGTATTACAGCTAAACCTATGGTATATGGTAATAGTATACATTTTCTCTGTTACTCATTTTTCTCTAGAGAAATCTTGCCTTGTCCTGATCACATTCCTCCAAAAAGTCATTTTTTGTGACACTGACTATGTGATCATTCTCCACGGGTTTCTTCTCCATCAGAACTTACTTACTGCTGCTACCACTACTTTTAAGCCAGTTTTCTCTTATTCCCTATCAAAACGTGAATATATACCTCTGATTGTGAATGACAGCAGCCTTCAGCACTCACTTGTTGAGATTGTAGAAAAGCACCTAATTTCTTACGCTCAAGCTGCCCAGCATGCTGAGGAGGAGATCTTTGTGCATATCCACAAGTCACTTCAGTAGCTCCATGACCCTTCTTAAAAAACTGTCCTTTTGCATAATGCCTGCTAAAAGACTAGACAGTGGTTAAGCATCTAAGTGTGCTGAGACCCCCTGTCTGCTCTGTCTCGTTGTTTCCTTGTCCCATCTTTCTGTCAGCAGCCATCTCTGATTCTTCTGTCTTATATCTCTTCTTGGGAAGGAACAGTTTTTTTGTTGTTTTTTGTACAGTGCTTGGCACAGAGCTGGTACATGCCAAGGTTTTCTGCTACTAAAATGTGAATAAATAATAAGAGTGCCTAATTATATCAAATATTTGAACAGTTCTACTCATCTTGGAATCATGTAGCTGAAATTCCTGCTGCTGTTTTTCTATTCACAAAATAGTGGTTCTGGCTCTACAATGGAGGCTATAGAGCTAGACTGAAGAGTGCAACAAAGAACTGGAAAACATTCACCATCTGTTATTTGAAAGACTTCCAAGACATATTGTGGTGGAATTAAAAAAAAAAATCAAACAAATAGGAAAAACAGTAAGCAATGATTTCCCTTTGATTCTTTTTTAAAAATAAAATACAAACAAATCCCTTTAAAAGGAAAATTTTAATTTATGATCATAGTACTAAAAGGAAGTATTTTACTGAACACAGTTGTTAGCACCTGATATGATAGCCGTGATGTGATAATGGAGACGCCAGCTACTCCTTTTACTATGCCTGCTATTGCAGTAGAATCTGTCGTTCATAACCATTTATTAATTATCATGATCTACTGAATATTTACAAGGAAATTTCAAAGCATTTTACAAAGATGGGTAAATCAAGCACACACAAGTGTTTTATGATCTCTAATCAATATGGTTCAACAGACGATAGCCCCTGAACTGAATCCCCTGCCCAGTACATTTCCGTATGTCTGCTCTTCTTTCTCGAAGAGGGTAAGAAAGGCTGTGTGAGTAGCAGACACTTTCCAAATATTTTCTGAGACTCGTCCTGTATTTGCAGCTGAAAGTAGACCCAACAGCTGCTGCTCTGCCCCTTTTCTCCTTACCTTGGTGACAGCAGCAACTTTGTGGCTTTCCACCCTACAATAGCATTCAGTCTCTGTGGAAAGCAGCGGAGGGTGCGTTCACCCTCCAGTGCTGGGAGGAAAAAGGCAATTTCCTATATGGGATGGAGAGAGAAGCTTTTTGTGCATATTTGAGAGGCTATCGCCTCCTGAAGAACGAAGGTTGAGTGTATTGATTTTCCTGAGAGAGCAGAGGAGTCTTGGTCAGAGCCAACGCTAGAATTCAGTTCTAGAAGAGAATCTATTCAGGCAGAAGAGAATTTCTTTCTAAAGGAATTAAGAAAAATAAACTATCAAGAGCAGAGAAAGAATTTCAAAGAATATCCACTTTCTGACAAAATGCGTGGGAAGTATATCTAGGGAAGGGAGGTTCTTTAACTCAGTTGATTAGATATCCAAATTAAGGTGTGAATTCATACACATTTCTATGAATTTATAGAAATCAAAATTAAGATGAGAACAGGACCTTAAGAATCAAGACTAAGACCTTAATTTAAGGTACACAATACATTAATTTTCAAATAAAACTACATTTATTACGTTGACTGGGACTTTCTAGGACTTTGGCCATTTTGAAAATTGGATTGGATTTTCAAGAGTACCTACATGACAGATGCATTAAATTAAACTGCGACGAATTTGTGCTCCTATGTAATTATGTGAATCTGTTCCACAGAAACCTTGTTTGCAGCCACCCTTGGTACGACTAACTTTTACATGCCTTTCCCTCCCCCTAAATTTACATGTTAAGTGCTTAACACTGCAAAGGAGTGTGAGCTCTTCAGAGTGGATAGTTATCACATGCAAACAGTTACTACACTGCACTGGAATTGAAGGTGGCTAAGAAAATGAGAGCTAATTGAAGGTTTCCCAGACTCTCTTCTTTTCAGAAAATACTTACCTAAGCGAGCTGGAAAGTGTTGACCTTCCCTGGAGTGGGGCTTCTTTAAAAAATGACAGGAGTTAGGGATTTTTATAATTTTAAAGAAAGGGAAAAAGATACTATCTGTTCTTTTTACATATTTACTAGTCTAATGTATAGTGCTCCTGCCAAGAGCATGGGGACCCAAAGTCAACTCTGTCTCTTTCCATTTGGAATTTGAAAAGGGCAATATCAACATTGAATAAGAAATGGATGCAAGTCCTTAGCACTGGGAGCAGCATAGAGAGAGTTAAATGCAAAGAAAAATGAGACAATAAGGAACATAATTTGATACCTCTTGAGCAGCTTAACGAATCCAGGGATTGGCTTACGATTTTGGATTTCTTGTGCTGACCCTGAATTCAAGTGTCAAGTTGTCCCACAGAATCACCAGACAATGGGATCCATTAGCTTAGTTGTAAAGGGGATGTTCTATGGGTCTGAATACAACTTGAAAGAGCTCACTCCCTGGCAACACTCCCTTCCTTCTAGGTTCCTCTCCAGGTCACTCTGTAGTTCTTGCACAGTGCTGGAGCTTGTCTAACGCACTGCACGAGGAAAATACAATTTCCCAGCTCAGAGGGACATAGAGGCTAATGGGATTAGGGAAGCTCCTGGCTCTATAATTATGCTCTATAATAATGCTGGTACAGGCAGCACTTCCCATTGCTACAATATTATTAAGTCTGTCATTTCCCCATTAATAACAGCTAGTTTTCATTTCTCTATTACATTCCAAATATTAACTGTTTGGCCTCATATTTTCTAAGACTGACTAATAAAAACCTTAATTCCAAGAACAAGGTTAAGGAAAACTGTGGTTTTGTCTTCAATGATTTAAGAAGTTTTCCTGTCTTAATACTTAGGTGCAGGGTTCTTGAAATTTGGTGTGCACTTGATTTTTATGTCTGCCCACAGCTGGGCAACTTACAAAACTTTGGAAAAACTGCCACTCAACCAATATTATCAGAGATATGCAAGAGATTCTTAGCCAAAGCTCCCAAAGATTCGGTACTGGGCATCTCAAGCCCAAGCTGAGAAGGACTTTTCTGAAGTGGTGGTTCCTATCTAACTGTGGTGAATTGGTTCTGAACAGGGTTTGCTGTTGTCAGTTATCTTATTCTCTTATCTATATACTCTCAACATTTACGTTTGGACAACATGGAGGCAGACATCCAGTGAACCATATGACAGATCAAGCGTGGAAATCTGAAGGGGGTGTAAGAAGACAGTAGATTGAAACAAGGAGTGTGCAGGGCAACAGCCAGGCCAGATGAGCTTGCGAGTTGAAAGAAGAGAGGAAGCTAAGACTGTGCACTGGCAATAAGTGGGAGATCTGGGCTGGTGCTACAGAGTGACTGGAACTAGACAACAAGAAAAAAGCTAAGAGAATGGCTTGGAGCCGAGGGGCCACAGCTGGCCAAAGTGTTTTTAAGTGATATACAGGTTTGCAACCACTCAAAGGGGACTTCTGTGCTATGGCTGTGTGGATTAGTGGTGGCAATGTTTTGTTTCTGAAGCTGTTGGTTTCTTCAGCTCCTTGGCTTAATGAGAAATAAAATCAGGCTAATAACTGCTGTAATCTAGTCCAGAGCCATTCTGCAAGGACCAACAGGATCCTTGGGAAGCCTTTATCATCTCTTGCCTGTGAATCATCCTAGAGTTCTCTTTGTTTAAGTGCTGGTACTCACCCACATGGACTTTTGGCATGCAGTTACTAGGATCCAAAAGGGTAGCCATTCCTGCAGTAGATGGTAGAGAGCATGAAAGCAGATGAGGGAGGCAGTCCTGCAGGGGAACGAGACAGAGGGAAAAACTGGATTGGTCTGATGGGGCAACTTTAGGGAGTGACATTTGATTTCTATCTTTGTCACATGATAGATACCTTAGGTATCTAATTTAGGCACCTTAAACTAAACTTCTCTTAGAAAATCACCACATTTGTGTTTGTTTTCTGGATACTAGACTTGAAACACTGAAGTTTCATTTGCAGAAGTGCAGAGTGCTCATAGCTACATCTGCAGTCAACAGACATGCTTTGAATTTAATGAAGTCAGTGTTATACTGCATGCATTGAAAAAACAATTGTAAGAGTTTCAAACTGAGTACTCAAAATTAGTAAATACTTTTGACCCTAGTGTCTCTCTGTGTTTCATTTTCAGTAAAAGACAGATAACAGTATCTCCAATCTCACGGAGATCTTGTGAAAATAAACGTTTGGGAAGTGTTATTACTGGTGTGTATCATGAAAGCACCTTTGAGACAAAGTTAATAATTCACAGTAGGAATTGAATTGTGTACAATAAATAGGGCATTGGCTAACACTGCACAACATGGAGAAAACTGTATTGGAGAATGGGTGATTAAGGAGGTCAGTACATTGTGGGCACTGGATGAATACTGGCGTCACAACTTCTGTGTTCTTTTAATGCAACTTTTATGTTTAGTATCATAGAGTAGTCTGCAGCAGTTCCAGCAGGATTAAGCTTAGGGCTCTAGAAAATGATGTTTAGCATCTAATGTTTAAACTGAAGATTAATTTTAGGTTATGGAAATTACAGGAGATAATTTCATAGCCTGTTTTAATGTGTAAACAATCCTGTGTATACAATCAGTTTGTGAAATTCCTCTTAGCTCTATATATACTTTACTATTTTGTGATCTTTACAGAAAATCAAAAGTGTCTCTCTTAAAATATATTTCTGACAATGTGCTTAGTTTCAGCTACAAAAACACTAGTGGATAAGTAGAATTACGATATCAAAGTAAGTGAGAAAAAGTTAAGCAGCCACAGAGAAGAAGAGCATTTTTGATTCTCTTTGTTCCTCTTTTTATTCTTCCCACTAATCCCTATTTACATAGTCCCAATAATGAACAGGCACTGTGGGGAAAGATTTGGTGCCTCCACCATTCTGGAATAGAAGAGCTGTTATAGCCTCTATAACCATTCTTCAACAGAACCAGGCAATACCAGGACTGACGTTTACATTATTAGCTAATTAAAATCACGCAAAATATACAATGACAAATGAATTTAAAAAGCTTTCAGGACTAAAGGGAAAAAAACACAATAAAAATATTTGTCACCTTTGAGAGTCCACATGAAGGCGATGGTTAGGGGTAGATGTATACACTTCTGCTTTCCCGGGGCATACACGAAAGGTATCACAGATAGCTGTTTGGGACAGTTCTTTAAGAATACTACGTTCCACTGATCGCAGGGTTGGCTAGTGCAGCATAACAAGAAGGGGTGCCATAAAACCATTTGAGACATCTACAGGAAATCTAAGTGAAAACCACTTTTTTTTAAAGGGGTGAAAACAATAGAGTTAAATAAACCAAACTTCCAAGAATCAAAGAGAAGACAGTCAAAGACCTTGATCTTAGCTGGCTGCAACAAGGAGTGAATTACAAAAACATTAAACCTCTTTTGGCACAACAATATCACTGCCAATCAACAAAAGGGAGAAACAGCACATGCAATCAAGGAACATTAAGCATGTCAAAGGATTATGTGCACTGAGAGGGACAACTATAAAAGGAAGTCCTTCTGATTCTCTAGTACATTTTTAAGTGGAATGATAAAAAGATTCAAACTTTGATGGCTCATTTATGATCCTGTTGAAGTTAGCTCAGACTTCTCCCAGTCTATTCCATCAGGCATTAATCAGTTTCCCTCATAGTTATTCTGCATTCCTTTGCCATATCGTGGCTTACTCTAAAGGGGAGAATGAAATAGCTCGTTCCTTTGCCCAATCCTATTTTATTTTAAAGGGCTTGCAGATTATGTCTCTCCCTGCATTTGCTTCCAAGTGATGAATTTGTCCCTAGCCATCTGAAGACTTTTGCCCAGCTAAGAAATAAAACAATATTTGCAGTTTTAGGAATAATTTGTTTGGAATAGAACAGTTACAGAACTGGTATCCACCATGGAGTTCTGCAGAGCAACATAACCTTGCTGGTTTAAGTGGCAGTTTGTAAAAAGGACATTACTCACTCAGGCATTGATTCTGCAAGTATCTCTGCAGTGGATGGATTCCTGTTCCTCTAAATAATAACCAAAGTTGCTATAGATGTGGTCATTTTGGATGCCTCCTCCCCCCCTTTTTTTTGATCTCTCAGGGCCAGATTTTCAGAAGGCAGGCACCAATACTTTTGGGAAACTAATCTCCTTTAAGGACCTTCCACACAAAGTCAGTAGCTGATAGTGACAATTCCGGAAAAGTTATCTGTTTTTTTGCTGGGAAGGAACATAGGGCACCCATTTCCTCCTCAGAAGCACATTATGTGGATCTCTTGTACTACTATGCTCTTCTACTACTATTTCTATTACTGTAAACATTAGGAGGTACACTTGCCTGGCATGCTGATCTGTGTGCCCTGCTCTAATGATATAGAATCTAGAAAAAATGCATACTTGTTCTAACCAGTGGGTATATGCAGACAGAACAGCAACAACACGAGCCTGCTGTGACTTCCATATTCACTTGCTATTTTGTTTGTAAATAAGCATTTACCTAAATGTGGACGTAAACTAGGCTTCGGAGTCTTTTGGAGGAAGAAAGTCTGTCCCGTTCAATGCCTCAGTGCCTGTTCAGGCTCTGAGTGTGTAGGCTGAGTCTTCCTTTGGCAGAGGAGAATGCGCCATTGCTGCCTGTACTGTGCAACAGGGAGCTCAGGCTTGGCTGCTGCAGTCTGGATGCACGGATCCACGGTGGCACAACCACAGCTGGCAGCTGCTAGCCACAGGGATAAAGAAGCATAGGGCACAGTGTGTTCAAATCTCTGTCAGGTCTGCTCTTTGCCTCATATTGTAAGCCTAGCCTTAGTGTACAAGTGCTGCCAGCAGCTTGCACTAAATGTAAAGCACAAACTGCTCCTCCCCTTAGGAGGATTAAGCAAAATATTTGGGTGACCTGACCTGAGCTTTCGACCAAGATAATAAGTATTTAATAATACGCTGAATAAGAAAATAGGGAAATTTTATCTATCTTACCATAACATGCTATATTATACATTGTGATTTTAAACAAAAATAACTAAAAGGTAGTTTGAAATTGTCCTTATAAAACTAAGAACAAATCACCATTGTCTGTTTGAAAAATAAGAGAGGGGAATGTGATAAAATACAGAGAGAAAGACTAAGCAGTGAGTGGCAAGCCAATGGAGAGGAATTTGACTGTGAGGAACAGTAAATAAAATTACGGACAATTAGAGATGGAGTGAGACAGAAAATGAATATAAACAAAGACAGCGTGCATAGTAGGGTGCCAGCATACAGTCAGTCATCATCTTCATGGCACGTCTGAACCCCATGACCAGCAAGTCCTTTTTGTAGGAAAATGTTCCTGTGTAGAAAGAGGCTGGTATGAAAACTCTCAAGTTCTCAAGTAATCAAGACCTTTTTTTTTTTTTTAAGAGAAGTTCTCCAAATGATTTCTACGTTGTTACTACTACTGCTGCAATCAAAAAAACCCACCCAAACCATTTCAGTGAGTAACTATCCTTTTGTGAAAGTGCCAATATGGTCTGAGGCATTTTGGAAAAGAGTTTTAGGGATAAGTATGACACAAGGTCTGAGCACACAGTCAAACCTGACCAGCAGATAGAGTGTGTGGTTACACAGTGGAAGTGGAATCTGGGATACACAATCTAGTCAAGCCAAAAAATTTGTGTGTTGGAGAAAAATGGGAATTGGGTATGAAATGCAGAAAGCCATCTCACACACTCACTGAAACTTCCTGGGAATATTACTTTTATGGAGCAAATATGTTAAGAGGGAAAAAGAGTTTTAGACTGAAAGACAGGGAGAAAATATTATCAATTTCCCACATACGTTTCAGACAAGCCACTCCTCAAATGTCAGAAAAAAATAGGTCTCTAATGGACCTTGAACATTTACGTAGCCCATTAACCTCTCCAAGTCAGGATGAACTGTACTTAAACTATAAAGATATAGATCTACCAGATGCTTTAAAAAACTAGGATGATAGAGACTGTACGCCTTCCGGGGCAATCTGCCCCAAAGCTTGGGATCTTCGTATTTTAAAAAGCCTTCTCTAAGGCCTCACTTAAATCTTTTTTTCCCACTATTTAAGCTTTCTACATTTTATTCTTTCAGCAGGGGAGCTAGCAAACAATTTTTCTTCCTTTGATGCTATCTTGTACATATTGAAAGTCTTCAGTCTTAATTAAAGATCTGTTTTTCCTTCATTGTTTCTCATAGGGCATACATTTTTGACATTTTATCATTCTTATAGATTTCTGCTGGACTATCCTTTTTGAAATGCGGTGCCAAAAACTGGCCAGTTTTCCAGCTAAGGATTTACCAGAGCTGAGCGGAGGAGAAATATTCCTTCATATCCATGTTTATGCTTCATTGCTTGATGTTTTTTGTTTTCTGGAGCTGCATGACATTGTTGAGTCTTGCTTGCTTGTCTTCCACTATATCCCGAAGAAGCTTTTCTGCAGAACTGGTGTCTAACAAATAATTTGCCATCGTGCATTTGAGAAGAACCTATGAACTTTCATGCTAGACTGAAAGCCAGTGCAACCCAGAACTTTATTCACAACAGAAGCCAGTACACGATAGTTACAAGAACAGCATAAAACTGATCCTCTTTTCTTAGCTTAGGTGCTTCCCAGACTAAAACCATCGCGTTTTACAGCCACCAGTGCACTTGTTCAGCATCCAGCTGTCCATGACTTTCAGAACTCATTTGTACTTTCGACATCCAAAGCATTCTGTGGCAGAGGCCCACAATTTAATTATGTATTACATGAAAAATACTTCCTTTATTTATGTTAAGCTCGCTGACTGATACTTTCATTGAGGAGCTGATAATAGTTTTTGTGACATTCGAAATAATTAATAAGCATTCTCTCTTCATCTAATTCAAACCATTTATAGTTTTATATACCCATATCATATCCCTCTCCATCATCTCTTCTCCAAACTTGGAAAGTCTTGGTTTGCTTTTCCCTCCCTTGTACAGAAGCTGTTATTCACCTTAGTGACTGACTTTTTTGGTAGTATTTTTTATTTCTATTATATCTCTTTTCAAAATCGGAACTGTGTCAAGTGTTCAAAAGGAGGATCAAGATGAGTTGATACAGTGAGCTGATTACATTTTGTGTTTTATTCTCCCTTCTTTTCCTAATAATTTCTAACATTCTGTTTATTTTTTTTACCACCAGTGGTTTCATATGTCTTTCTGAAATACAATAGATTCCATGGTTTGGGCCAGCTGTGAAGTATACATAATTAGTGTATTTTTTTCTTCATGTGCATCATATTATACTTGTCAAAATTGAAATTTGTTGTTTGTATTCCAAAGGCATTCTGTACTGTGAGATCCCTCTGCATTCCTTTTCAGTCAGCTTTATTTTTGACTAGCTAATTTTCATGCTGAAAACTCTGTCCTTTCACAATTCATCCCCTTTCCAGATGGTTAGGACGGCATTAAACATCAAAGATTCTCAGGGGGGTCTCCACTGGTAATGTCTTCCCATTGTAAAACCTGATTATTTAACCTTATTCTTATTTTTATGTCTTATGTATGATTGTGTAATTTATTTAAGAGCCTTTGAGAGGAGTCTCTGTGAAAAACATATCAATCAGATGACATTTATCTTATTACCACCTTCAGAGGTAAAACAGAAACTATGCTGACTCTTTGCCAGTATGTTATATTTATCCATGTATCCACTAATATAATATTTAATTACATAGAAAGCAAACTGATTGAAAATATAAATCAGATTTGTGGGTCTGTAATACCCAGAATTTCTGCCGGAGTCTGTTTTAAGCTTGGTGTCTCGTTTGTCAGTGTCCAGACCTCTGGCCTTAGAGACTAATTTCAACCATAGTTTTGTACCACAGTACTACAGCTCAGCAATTTCATACTTAAATTTCTAACACCTCTGGGATGATTACCATCTTGGCCTCGTAATTGGTTATAGTTCATTTTATTGGTTTGTTCAAAAGCCTCTCATATTAATACCTTGAATTGAGACAGTTCCTCAGACTTATCACTTGTAAAGAATGGCTTCAAGAACTGTCCTGACCTTCTCTTTAGTGAAAACCGATGCAAAGAATTAATTTTGCTCTTTGTAACTTAGTTTCTTTGTAACTAACTTTCTTGAGTGCTGCTTGTGATCATCGATCAGTTCCACTGATGCTCTGGTAGGCTGCTTCTTTCTGATGTGATTAAAAAGGCTTTGAACCTCTAGGTAGTGACTCTTCAAAATGTACTTTTCTAGACTTAATGCAGTTTTACATCTAACTTGATAGCGCTTCTTTTGCTTTCCTCTCTTGGACATGACTACTGGTTTTTGGAGGTTATTTCTATATTTTAGTATTTTCCTTTGCTGTTTAATTACTCTAATGTTGTTTTCTTTTTAAATGCTTTTGATAACTTCATGACTGAAGGTATTCAATGACACTTGGCCTCTAACACGATATTCTTAAAAAGTCTCCACCCCCGTGCAAACTTTTTTTTATCTGCTTCTTTCAATTTTTCCTTCTCTTTTGAAAAGCTCACTGTTACTACTTGCTGGAGAAGTCTCATATCCTTTTCTCCATAACCTTTTCTTTCTGAAGATGGGTTACTGCCACCTGCTTCCTCATTGCTGGGGGTCCTAATCTCATCACAGCAAGTAACTGAAGTCTCTCATTATTATGTCTTCTACCTTGCTAAATCTCTTCAGCAGTCCATGGTCATTATTGCCATTCCGGATATCTGACAGACTATAGTTCTAATATTATACTTTTCCTATTTAGGATTATAATCAACAGAGATTCTGTGGTACATGTAGACACCTGCAGCATCTTTACCTTACTTCCCTGTCTGCTTTTTAACTACGAATGCATGTTTACCACACGCACAGTGTTTACCCTAAGAGCAGAATCTCACATTTTCCACAATAAACTGTATGCTGTTTTTCTAGGCTGTTCCTTCAGTTCATCAAGACTGCTTTGAATTCTAAAGCTGGCCTTCTGTGTGCTTACAGATCCGTCAGCTTGAAATCATCAACAAATTTAACTAATATACCAGGTGATGAATGAATAGTTTAAGTGCTATTGGACCAGGACAGAGCCTTAGTATAATTTTCTAGTTTGACAGTGAACCATTAACAAATTATTTTTATGTGGTTTTCCAGTCACCATTATTCCTTAGCTTCCTTATGAGGATGCTGCATAAGACAACATCAAAGCCCTTCTTGAAATCAAGTTAGACTTCACTTCTTTTTTTCCCAAGGCCTGTTACCCAATAAGAAGGAAACGAGCTGATTCGTCACAATTTCTACTTGGCAGGTACATGTCGGCTTTTACATATTCCCCTTTATCTTCCAAATGCTTACTAATAGTGTCTTTCATTACTTGCTTCAGTATTTGGGGGGACTGAAGATAAACTGACAGGGCTGTTAAATCCTTGGCTTCTCTTTTCCCCCTTTTAAAAATATAAAAATTGTGTCTACCTGATTCCAATCTTTGTACCTTGTAATACAGGATGAGTTAACATCAGTGCTAAGTTAATGGAATCTAATGATTCCTTTGCTATGTAACAGCGCAATACTATAACCCTCTATGGGCTATAGCTTATTCCTTTGCACATAATTAACTGAATTCACTAGCTATCTGCGATCCAGTCTATGCAACCTACTCTTTACGATAAAAATGAAGAGGTACAACACGTTCACCTGATAAGATCAGATTCATTTGGTTTTCAGAGCTATTCTCTAATAACTGTACTGTTTAGTACTAGATAATTATATTACTGTGCAATGAGTTCAAGGAGATGTACTACAAGCGAAGCAAGCGATAAAGGTGATTCACCTGGGAGGCAGCTGTCATGGTGCTTGGACAATACACTTTGAGTGGCCAACTAAATATCATGCAATAAGTTATTTCTGAGGATGTATCAGAAAAGTGTGTTCAACTGATGCATGAAGAAACCCTGCTTATTTGCACACAAAGCTTTTCCTTAACAAGTGTTTTAAAAAATCAGTAAAAGTTGTGGGCTAAAACAGCTTGAGCAAGAATCCTAATGCACTCCTGCCTGGACAAAATATCCTGTGCAAGCCCAGTTCAGCTAAACTTCATTAGCCTAGCAAGCTACACAGGTGGTGTCCACATATTAAAGCTAGACCCACTAGGTCAGCATCAGAGTAGATAAGCCCTGCTCATTATAGGGCTTCACCCTCTGTTGGAGGTTTGATCGCTTGAGACTATTTGTCATTGCTGGCTAATTCCAACCTGGATGCAGGCTGCTGAAATGATGTTGCTTCTGACATAACTGCCTACCCTTCTTATTGACAAATAGTATTTTTGTCATCACTTCTTAATCTTCGGATTCCTGGTATTTTATGTATATCTTTGCTCTGCATTCATGGATTTTGGACACTGGAATAGGAACAGCCTTGTGTCAACCTTTTTTGTCACATTTGTTGTACAGTCGTTTTTCTGCAGATTTGTGTTGTGCTTTGTACTTCCCAATTTTTACCTTTAGTTTTATTAACTTTATATTAATGAAAGTTTTGCCATTCTACTGTACAAACGGAGATTTCTGGTCCCAATCAAATATGCCACGTACTACTATCCAACAGGCAAATCTAATCAAGCAGCGCAAATGCTGTATTTAGTTTTAATGTAGTGGCAAGCAACTGTCTATTTTAATAAAGCTTATACTATGCAACTTACTATATCCTTTTGCTTTCCTGCACTTTTTGCCTTACTTCCTAAAGAAGTAAGACTTACTCCATTGTACATCCTGTCCGTCTGTAGTCTTGCAATGACTTTGGAACCTGCTTGAAAATTTCAAAAAATTTTGACAGAATGGTGAAGGTCTCAATACTACAACGTTCTCACAAGCTGAGTGGAACCAGATGGAGGGGAGAAACCCAATTGTCTCTTATGGAGGGCAGAACTGCACCTCCATTCATTTACATGGATATGCACTGTATGCAGAAAGGATACCTCTAAACTTTCACTCAAAAGAAAATATTGTACTAAAGCTTCCTCTGCATTAGACATATGTAGACTAACTGATCAGTCACCGATCATTTGCCAGCATTCATTAGGCCACGCAGTTTTTCATTTTCCTTTCAATTTATCATATAATTTATCACTTCTAATCCTTTTTATATGATACAGGATTTTTATGCTGGTTGGGTTACTTATATTTAGCTATTTTATTTATACATTGGATTTCTATAACTTCTTGTTCTTAGGATTTTGACAGTGCTATTTCTGAAATTCAGCTTTCTTAATTTTTCAGTTTTCAAGGTTTGTCCATCAGACATCACGAACTACCTGTATTTGTTCCTTGATGTTGAGCAGTATCTTGCAATTTTGTTAATGAGATGTGTAGTTCCCGATCAAAATTTAAAAGTTTGTTATCGTCTTGCAGTATGTGACTTGATTTATATACAGACACATACACATATATAAATAACCTCATGAAAAAAGTTGCTTCCATTTGAGTAGAAATAATCTCACTATTTCTGGATTTGCCAAGCATTGCTACCCTAATTAGACCTAGGGCCCGGATGCTTATTTTTATACTTCCTGCTTGCTTTATACATATAGATATATATATATATATCCTTTATATGCTTTATTGCTGATGCTGAGAAAATGGTTAGCAAAGAGGACGGCACCATTGCAAGTCATAAAACCACAGGAAACTAGACTGCTTGTTATTTCTTATTTCTTCCTCACTTCCTACCTCTCCCTCCCTTTTAGTGTTACTCTTCTTGCTGTCAGTCTTTCTTGCATTATTTTTATGCTATTGAACCGTCTTATCTCCTTTCATTCTAAATCTTTTCTAGGCCTTTCCCAATTCTTTCTCCCCTCCTCCCATGAATCTGCCTTTCTCACTTTCCTTCTCCCAGGTTCCCCCAAATCTGTTTCTCTCATTCTCCTATTTCTCTAAACTCCCTCCCACACTCTGCTGCCTTTCACCACTTCCCATGCTGTATCTATAGGAGTGCACATGTACATATACACACACATAAATATGTGCACACAGAGAAACATGCCTTTCACTACCTCCCACGCTATAGCTACAGAAGTGCCTGTGTACATAAACACACATACATACGTGCACATTTGTCCAACTTTCTTCAGTACCTTCCCCACAGCAGCACATCTTGACACAGGTTTAGAAGTGTACTTCATCCTTTGCACTGAAAGGATTAGGCACTTTTCTGCCTTCTCTTCCTCCCTCTTTCACCTACAGAAAAAGAGAGGGAGCTCCTAAGGCTTTATACTGATTGCAAACCTTATTAGCCTCATAGATAGGAATAGCTTTTATATACACTATGTGGTACAGAACACGATCACCTTGTGAATCAGCAAGCTAGACCAGGCCTGCATTC
Source organism: Struthio camelus (assembly GCF_040807025.1). Taxonomy (NCBI): domain Eukaryota; kingdom Metazoa; phylum Chordata; class Aves; order Struthioniformes; family Struthionidae; genus Struthio; species Struthio camelus. Next base: position 23,382,117 of record NC_090942.1, read on the forward strand.
TGCCTCAAATCACTTATCTAGATGCATTCTCCTCCATTTCCTAGCACAGATCTTAAGTATAACTAGATTCTTAAAATAAGCATATATCTCAATTAAATGTTTCCTAAAAGCATGCATCTCACTGTTGCCTATCTGCTTGTATTTTGTATTAGCTATATTAATCAGAGATTAGAACATGAATTAAATTAACTTTATGTTCCTTTTATAGGAAGACTGTACAGAGGAAAAAAATCACTGGACTGGATGAAAACCGAATGTGGTAAGAAGATGCAAATTCATTTTATAATACTGTAAGCAAGACTTTAATGTTTCCTAATAGATCTGATTAGATGCTTTTGGTTAAATTTTAAATTAGATGCTATTTGGTTAAATAACCTGTCTGTATTGAATATTTATGTAGAATTATGCCTTTCTTAAGGAAAGATATTTAAAAGAAATTATGTTCAAGTTTTGAACCATGCTGTACCTGCTGGTGATCCATGAGGAGGAAAAGAGAATAGTGGCAAATAGGTCTAGAGAGAAGTTCTTGGGAGAGTTGAGCTAAGTTGCCAATGCTACTACACACAAACAATTTCCATTCATAAACCATCTAAGCTCTGTCTTCAACGCACTCAGTGCAGTTAGGTTTTTTTTTTCTCTCTTATTTCTTGTAAGAGAGGGTTACTGACCACGCTGGTCTTATGATTCAGAATGTTTTCTGTGGGTGCGTTACAATGACTCCTTATTGTCACCTGCAATATACCAAAGCTTTTCTCTTCAGTTGTTTCCGGCTGTACAGACTTTAAGGAAAAAAAAAAGTTTACTCTGTATGCTGTCTAACTCTTCTGCCAGAAGGTGCAGCTCTGAAATGGGAAATCTTGATTCCAATCAAGATAACATCCCTTTGCATCCTTGCTGGAGAACAAACCACCAGCTTAGGCTTTCCAGGAAAGTGCTGTAATCACCAGCTACGTACTAACTTGTAGGGTCAAACGCTTTTCATGCCTCCACATTAAGCCTGGCCACTGTGCAACCATGAACGGTAGCTGAAGGGTACAGAACATGATCACCTTGTGAATCAGCAAGTTAGACCAGGCCGGCATTCTACCTCAAATCACTTATTTAGATGCATTCTCCTCCATTTTCTAGGATAGATCTTGAGTATAACTACATTCTTAAAATATATATATATATCTCAGATGATTTCTAAAAGGATTCTTTGTACATTTCAAAGCTGAAAGGTACAAAGGAAATAAACAAGAGAGGTTGATCAAATGACGAAAAGGATCTTCTAAGGGAGAGGTGAGCTGCAAATCATTCCCTGTGCTGTTTTTAGCACTGCACTACAATGCACAGAAGGGATTTAGACCCCATGAGAAGCCTGGTTAATTACAATTTTTATTAACTTTGTAAATAAATGAATTATGTGTAAAATAATACAGTTTATTCTTACCCCAAAAGGGTAATGAAGCTTTGTGTTAACTGGGGAACATAGCATGAAGATATAGCTGCTTCTTAGATTAGCAATTATGCAAATGTAGATTTGATGCAAATATAACTCAGTTAATTTTTAAGATTCCCCAAAATAATGATGTAAGGCATATCAATACATACAGTTTAAACCAGTGAATACTGTAAGCAAGCTGTACTGGGTTATAAAATATAATGGGAAGAATCAGTTCACATCTTGTTTCATTTGTACTGCACAGATGAACTTTCATGTACATTTTCAGAGTGACTGACCTAAGAACGAAAGAGTTTTCTAAGCGAACCTCTTTACCTGAAAGTCAACAAGTCTCTGCTTGAAAGACCTGTTTATTCATTTCCCCTTTCAGCATCATTGGCTATAAATAAATAAAGAGCACTGGGAATTGCAACCAGAACTCAGTACTGCTTTTCCCCTTCCCCAAGTCAATTGTATTCTCAATAGAATCAGCCTGTCTTTGTTAATCTGTCTTTACCCCCAAGATCTTGCCTTCCTGTTCGAATCGAGGCAGGTACTCAACAAAAGGGGTCTCTAACCTGCAGTTTAGGACAGTTTCTTGGAAAGAAGTGGGCTCACATCTCCCAAAGATCAGGGGACCCAACGAAATCAAGGTCTTCCGCTTCCTTGGTGTGTTTTCTACTCATCTGGCCATTACGGAAACACAGATATTAAGACATCCAGGCTTCCTAGGAGTCTTAAGGTACTTGAAACACTCTGAATTGCTCTGACACTGTGCCTGAAAATTGTTTAAACTGGAATTTTTGAATGTACAGTTCATCATGAGATGCTTTCAGTGAGGGCATCAGACGAAGCTACATGAAAATCAGTAAGATAAACTAAGAGTGATGGGTTAAGGAATTCTGGAATGTCTGTATTGCTAGTGACACGTTTTGTGGCTGTGATTTGTGACTTTGCTTGATTAGCTCACATTATGGGTGAGACTTTTCATTGCTTACTCAATGCTACCTTCATCTCTTCTAAACTGAACTCTCTTCAGTGCTGTGTCACAGCATGAGCTCACTCCAGGTTAGAATTATTTTTTCCTAGGGAAAACAACTGTGAAGTCAGACGCTTCATCCCAAGAGTACCTAAATACAGAAAAGATGTGAGATGTTTGATGTTTGTGAGATGCCTTGCCATCTGTTTATACATGTAAGACTGCATGACCAAAACTTTTACTTGTACGCATCCCAGCAGGTGTTACTGCCAGCCATTTGGTAGAACAACACATCTCAGTGGACACTAAACCTACTATCAAAACTATTTGGGATGATGCTTCAACATCATCTACCAAAAAATACCTCCAGGTGTGAAAATACTTCATTATAAATCTCTGAAACACAATCCAATAACTGAGAGAAATTGTTCTGAATTTTGCATTTCTCAAAGCCATTAACGATGACTGAGAAACAGAATTAAAAAAATAACATCAGAAAATTGTGACACAACTCTCCATGTTAAACATCTCACCAATTCTGCATCATCTACAAGGCAATGAATAAGGAGAGATGCTGTTAAAAAGTCTACCAGCCATGTTGAGAACACTACCCAGTAGACAAAAGCAAAACTGAAAAAAAAACTCTCCTATTAATGTATTCTATGCTTATAATTTACATGAAATGAATCAACGGGATTTTCATCTATCTCTGTTATATGGAAAACATATAACATATAAAATATAGCTTGCACTTTTTGACAGCATGTGTGATTTAGCTGTGAAATGCAAACCTTCCTTGGATACTATAAACATTCCTAATGATTCCCTCTCATAAATGATACAGCAGAACTACCAAAAGTGCAGAGAAGGGTAGCCAGGACAGTACGCAACAGCTTCTCTGCAAGGGAAGATTAAATAAACTAGAACTCCCAGTCCACAGAAGAGACAACTTAGCTGGGACAGACAAAATTGTGAGTGCCATGAGGAAATGTTGATATGTTGAATATATTGGTATGTTGAAATGTTGCATAGTTGATTTTCCTCTAATTCCTAGAGAAATAACTCACCAATAACAATTCATTGGTTCCTACAGGAATTAGTATGGAAGTAGTAGGCGATCGATTTATCAGAAAGCATATTTAACACAAATCCACAAAGACTTGATTTTGTGGAAATTACTGCCACTGGCTGTTTTGGATGCTCAGAGTATATACTTCAGTAATAAGTAGGCAAATCCATGGATAAAAGGTCCTCATTTGAAACTATGGTGGTCCAAATGCAATTTCTGGTTCGCAAGCAGAAGACAGACAAAGAATCACCTGAGAGCATCTTTTATGAATTTTCAGGACTTGCAAACTTCACCTGACAGGTCAAATGAATGACCTCAAGATTGTATTTTGTTAGTAGAAATAAGAAGACATGTTCAAGGGAAAAGATAGCACTCACAAGAAAATGTTAGGGTCGTTATTATCTGAAACTCTGTCCTTCTTGGAAGGCAAAAGTGGGCAAACCTAGAGGGCGCAATATAGCAGCAGCGACTGGGAGTGCTGTGAAAGGGATGCTTGGTTAAATTATATTTTGACTGCAAGAAACTGTCTGTTGTCTGAGAGGGTAAATATATCAGAGATAAAATAAAAACAAAGGAGACCTAGCAGCTTGGAGCGCCGTACGGCTTAGCCGGCTAAGTATATTGTGCTGGGCAGGCCTATGCAGATATAGGAACACCTATACTGCTGCTTCATCGCCGACGTTCAGCTCTTAATAGCACTCATACCAGCTAGGTGAAAATGAGGTGTGCTCAGTCACACCTCTGACTGCAGTGGATTCTTAGGCTAGGCACAGGCATTAATTAATTAATAATTAGCAGTAATTGCCCTAAATTAATCGATTAGCAATTAGCATAATGTTTTTGTTCAGTATCAGAAAGAATAGTCAAACTTTTAATTCTACGAGCTTTTTGTTACAAAGGTTCTTCATCCTGAATTGAAAAAACTCTCTTACTGAACATAAAACTTACACATTTAAAACATTCTCTTAATATTTTATTTCTGCAGGATTCTTCAGCTGTATTGATTTAATCTTAAATCTAAATATTATTGTTATTGACATAGATGCCCACCTTTTTGATGCTGAATTATTGCCATAAAGATTTCTTTTGACAGCCATTTCCACAAGCTAATGATGTATTAGAAGACGACTAGGAAAAACGTGGGTCCGCTGCTGAATGGGGCGGGTGCCCTGGTAACAAAGGATATAGAGAAGGCAGAGTTACTGAATGCCTTCTTTGCTTCAGTCTTCTACTGCTAAGGCCAGCCCTCAGGAATTCCAGACCCAGGAGACCAGGGAGAAAGGCTGGAGAAAGGAAGACTCTCCCTTGGTGGAGGAGGATCAGGTTAGAGATCTTTTGTCCAAACCTGACATCCACAAATCCATGGGCCCCAATGGGATGCAGCCACGAGTGCTGAGGGAGCTGGCGGATGTCACTGCTAGGCACTCTCCATCATCTTGGCAAGGTCCTGGAGATCAGGAGAGGTGCCCGAGGACTGGAAGAAAGCCAGTGTCCCCCCAGTCTTCCAAAAGGGCAAGAAGGAGGAGCCAGGAAACAGCAGGTCTGTCAGCCTCACCTCCATCCCGGGAAAGGTGACGGAACAGCTCCTCCTGGAGGTCTTCACTAAGCATGTGGAGGACAAGAAGGTGACCAGGAGTAGTCAGCATGGATTCCCCAAGGGAAAATCATGCTTGACCAATCTGATAGCCTTCTAGGATGGAAGGACTGGCTGGGTAGATGAGGGGAGAGCAGTGGATGTTGTCTCCCTGGACTTCAGCAAGGCTTTGGACACTCTCTCCCATCACATCCTCCTAGGTAAGCTCAGGAAGTGTGGGCTGGATGAGTGGACAGTGAGGTGGATTGAGAACTGGCTGGATGGCCGAGCTCAGAGGGTTGTGGCCAGTGGTGCAGAGTCAAGTTGGAGGCCTGTAGCTAGTGGTGTCCCCCAGGGGTCAGTACTGGGTCCAGTCTTGTTCAGTGACCTGGAGGAAGGAACAGAGTGCACCCTCAGCAAGTTTGCTGATGATACTAAACTGGGAGGAGAGGCTAACACACCAGAGGGCTGTGCTGCCATTCAGAGGGACCTGGACAGGCTGGAGAGGTGGGTGGAGAGGAACCTCCTGAAGTCCCACAAAGGCAAGTGCAAGGTCCTGCACCTAGGCAGGAATAATCCCATGCACCAGTACAGGCTGGGGGTTGACCTGCTGGAAAGCAGCTCTGCCGAGAAGGACCTGGGAGTCCTGGTGGACAACAAGTTAAACATGAGGCAGCAATGTGTCCTTGTGGCCAAGAAGGCCAATGGTCTCCTGGGGTGCATTAGGCAGAGTGTTGCCAGCAGGTGGAGGGAGGTGATCCTGCCCCTCTCCTCAGCCCTGGGGAGGCCTCACCGGGAGTACTGTGTCCAGTTCTGGGCTCCCCAGTACAAGAGAGACATGGCACTCCTGGAGAGAGTCCAGCAGAGGGCTACCAAGATGATTAGAGGGCTGGAGCATGTCTCCTATGAAGAAAGACTGGGCTTGTTCAGCCTGGAGAAGAGAAGACTGAGAGGGGATCTCATCAACGTGTACAAGCATCTGAAGGGGGAGGGTCAAGAGGATGAGGCCAGCCTCTTCTCCGTGGTGCCCAGCAACAGGACAAGAGGCAACGGGCAGAAACTGAACCACAGGAAGTTCCATCTGAACCTGAGGAAAAACTTCTTTACTGTGAGGGTGACAGAGCATTGGAACAGGTTGCCCAGAGAGGTAGTGGAGTCTCCTTCCCTGGAGATCTTCAAAACCCGTCTGGATGTGATCCTGGGCAATATGCTCTAGGTGACCCTGCTTGAGCAGGGAGGTTGGACTAGATGATCTCCAGAGGTCCCTTCCAACCTAAACGATTCTGTGATTCTGTGATTCTGTATTGTGTGAAGAATTACTTCTTACTGTTTTAAAAATGTCTCTTCTACTTTCTTTGAATCTTTTCTTATTTAAGACAAATAAGAGTTTATCTGGGTTTTGCAAAGAGCTCCCCCCTTTATAAAATCCATTTATAAATCCAATAATTGTTATCATACAGTATTCATAGATTCTAATTATCTTTCATGCTAGAAAAATATTGCATTTTTCAAAGTTATGAAACATCCTCTCCTTGTTCTTCACTTAAAAAATGAAACTCATATCTTAGTTCCAGTTTATTCTCTTACATGAAGAACTGCAGCAGTTTGTTGCTAAGTGAACTCTCCTGGAACCTCTGACCTCTTGATCAAAAGTTCTCAGAGAGGATGGCCAGTCACTGTCCGAAAGGGTTCGCTTCTGCAAGTGTCCTCCAGGAAGCACTTTCAGTTGGATCAGGTGCAACTACCTGAGCTGTGCTGGTAACTTTCTTCTGTACCAGAGATGCTTTGCACATGATGGGCTATCTGACTGGTCAAAGTTTGGGTGAATCCCTTGCCCACAGTCACTAATCGGTTACATTATAAACTATATGATGAGTTAAACACAACAGTGCCCGTCTTTGCCCCGAAACAAGTTACAAGGTCAAAACAGTTGCTGAGATTCATACATGTGTGCAACATCGCCTAGCTTTTCTGTTCTTTCTTAAGAGTGGCACTCAAAAAGTTATGCATATGTATTTAAGATAGAATGAGATTTCAGCTGCTATTTAGCTACTCTCTAAAAACAAACAAAAATCCTCCCAAACAACCAACGACATAGTAACTAGTGCTAGTTAACCATTAACTAACTTTCATTTAATTGGATTCCTAAAACTGGAAAAGGGAAAGACAAGAGGGCAAATCAGGCTTGCTCAAACTCACTGCCTTTTATGATGAGATGACTGGCTCTGTGGATAAAGGAAAAGCAAAGGCTGTCATGTACCTTTATTTTAGCAAAGGTTTCCACATGGTCTCCCATAGCATACTTGTAGCCAAATCGAGATCTGATCGATCTCGGAAGAACTGCAGGGTAGGTATGTAAAGAACTGGCCAGACTGTCAGGCTTAAACACTAGTAGTCAGTAGTTTGCAATCTAACTAGCAGCTGGTTATGGGTGGTGTTCCTCAAGAATCAATACTGGGGCTGATGCAGTTTAACATATACGGTGATCTGGATGGTGAGTTGGAACACACCCTCGGCAAGTTTGTGCACCACATGAAACTGAGGGAGTGGCGGATATGCTGGAGCATGGGACCGCCATACAGGGAGACCATGAACAAGTGGAGAAGGGGCTGATAGGGATCTCAGGAAGTTCAGTACAGACAGTTGCCAAGTCTTGCACCCAGGACAAAATAACCTCATGCAGTGGTGCAGGCTGGGAACCAACTGATGAGGCAGCACCTCTGCAAAAAGGGACCTGAGGGTCCCAGTGGATAGGCCGAACATGAGTCAGCAGTGCACCTTTGAGGTAAGAGGCCAAGCACATGCTGGACTACACTAGCAAGCGCAAAACCATGAGGTAAAGGAAAGCGATTATTCTCCTCAAGTTGGCACTTGTGAGGCCACATCTGGAATGCTGCGTCCAGTTTGGGCTCCTGAGTATGAGAGAGATCTATTTCCAAGCTGATGATAATCCAGAGGAAGGCCACCAAGCTAGTTCCAGGATTGGAGCATATGACATACAAGGAGAGGTGGAGTGAACAGGGTTTATTTGGCTTGAAGAGTGTACTAAGAGAGGGCATAATCCCTGTATTCCACTTCCCGAGTGTGTGTGGAGGGGGTTATTGAGAAGGTGGAACCAAACTTTACTCAGAGGTGAACATCAAAAGGACAAGAGGCAATGGTCATAAGATAAACAAGAGAAATTCTGAATGGCTATAAGGAAAACAAATCCCGAGAGTGGTCAAACACTGGAGAAGCCCAAAGAAGTTGTGGAATCTCCATTCTTGGAGCTTTTCTAAACAAGGCCCTGCGCAACGTGACTTAACTTCGAAGGCCAATTGAAGGCCTTGGAAAGACTTTAGCAAAAGACTACAGCATGCTAAAATATGCCTCACTGGGCTACTGAAAGACCCATCAGTGGGTTACAAATGAGGAAAGATACTGCCAATGATTTGCTCTCCAACATTCGACTCTGTGCAGTGGTTCACCAGCACTGGATTTCTCCCCCCCACTGTTTAAATCTTCAAGCGTTGTCCTCATAAAGAAGCTGGCACTGGAGTGATTTCATTAGATTTTATCAGTGGAGTCCAAAAAATGGGTGTCCACTATTGGACAGACTGCTTTTGAAGGGACCATACCTTGCTAAGACTTTTCTAAGGCAGGAGTGGACTTCGGGATGATTATTTTTGGAAATGCATGACACATACCTCCCCTTTGAGACTAAGATGAATGGTGCCTGGGATTATAAGAAAACAGCGAAGGTTAGCAGACTTCTGTTATTACAGTTCTCTTTGCTGGGAGTTCACCAAGAGATGAAGAATGACTATTTTCTTCTTTTTGTGGCAGCTAGTAACAGACACACACAAAAGGCTTTATTAATTCTTTGGTCACTGGTAATACAGCCGAAGGATTCTGCACTTTCACTGCTGATGTTCATGATCTGCAGCCTGCTTTCATCTTTCCTTCTTTTTGACCATTCCATAAAATGATATTGGTAACATGTATAATCCTTCTATTCTCATTGTAACTGGCCATGATGCGAGGTTAAGCTGTTGCTATTTTGGCATTTGTAGCAGTGCAGTGGCTCTGCATTCGCATCAGCAAGGATGGAAGATGATCTTAACACCTCTCCTTTAAGGTGGGGAATGTGAATTCTCCAAGACCTTCTACCTCTTGGGCAAGTGCTACACTCACTAGGTTACTATGAAAAAAATAGTTGACTTCTCTGTTCTCGGCAGTTTGTTACCCATGAGCTCTGTAGTTTTAGCCAAATGCATTATATATGGGTTCAGCATGCCTATGTGGTTGGGTGAAGTTTAAGCCTCTCCCTGCCTGTATCTAAAATGCAACCAAGCTTAAGATGGAGCTAACTTTATCAAGACCAGAGCCCTTCTGAATGTGCGCAGAGACTTCTGGATGCCTAACTTGAAAGTTTGAATTGACTTTTGCTATACTCCAGAGTTAAGATGCTACTTGAGACGAGGCTGTTTGAACTTACGATGCCTAAAACTCATTAATGAAAACTCAGATGGAATTTATGTAGTTTAAACTTGGCCTCCTGCTGGTTTGGGAACAGAAGATTACTGGTGAAATACCAAAATCCTTATTTTAAAAGACTGTATGGCTGGCTTACAAGTTGATGGTCAGAGATGGTAAAAATACTCAATGTCTGATTTGAAAAACAGTACTAGGAAGCCATTTTACTCTAACACAGACAGTAGATTCGACTTTGAACTTTGTCTGAAACCATGAATCCTCTCTCCATTAAGAACTGAGGGATACTGTCGTAAGTTAAAGCTGGAGAGATCACTTCCATCTTAGTACCATCAGTCTTAGCATTGTTTTTCTGAAATGACGTGTTCACTCCTTGCATTTTCTTGCAAAAGCATTCCCTGAAACGCTGGAAGCTTTTCTGTAAGTGGGCGAGGATTTATTCGTGCTTTTTTCTTTGGCAAAAACCGAATGCTAGGTTTTCGCTACTCCGAGCAGTTAACAACAGCGCACCAACACAGCCTATTATTAAGTAGTCACCTTGTGGAAACACATCCCGAGATGCCAGCTTCCCAGCCACCTGTTAGAGCGCACCAAAGTCCTCTGGCTGATTTCCGCAATACGCATCGCTGGCGCCTCTCTCAGAAAAGGCACCTTTTTGCTGAAAACGCTGCTCTGCTCCTTTTCACGGTGCATTTACTAGGGCAACCGGCTCTTAGCTGCAGGAGGGGCAGGCCAGGCTCCGACGGGGCAGAAACGCCGAGGCAGGCGAGGGCGCGCGCGGGCCGGGCCGGGCCGATCCGATCCGATCCGCCGCGGCGGTCCCGCAGCCGGCGCGCGCAACCCGCCCCGCGGCGCGCGCGCGGCACCGGGCGGCGGCGCTGCTGCCCCGCGCGCGACGGCGGCGGCGGCGGCGACGGCGGCAGCGGGGCGCCCCGGGGCCACGCCGCGTGCCGCCGCCCGGCACCTGCGCGGCGGGGGCGGGGGCGGCAGCGGCGGCGGGGGAGCGGCGGGCGAGGCGCCTGCGCACTGCGCGGCCCCTCGCCGCCTCGGCCGCAGTCACTTCCTGCCCCTGTGCCCATCCGGCTCCGGGGTCAGCGGCCGCCGCTCTGGCGGGACACGGGAAAATAAAGTTTTATTCGGGGAGGGGGGGAAAAAAAAGCACCCTTCCTCTCCCAGGTAGGGGCTAGCGCGGCGGCGGCGGTCCCGCGGCGTCCCGCCCGCGCCTCCCTCCCCGCCCCCCGCGCCGCCGCTGTCACCTGCCGCCTCGCGCCCCCGCCCGCCGCTGCCGGGGCGCGTGGCGCCGCGGCTGGCGCGCCCGGCGCAGGCGGCGGCGGCGGCGGCTCCTCCGCGAGGGCGGCGGCGCCCGCGCAGCGCGGTGAGCGCCGAGCCCGCTGCCCGGGCGGGCTGCGCTGGGCTGGGCTGCGGCGCGGCGCGACTTTTTCCCTCCCTTCGCGGGAGCGGGCGGACGCCGTCCCCGCGGCGGCGAGCGGGGCTGCGGGGCGGGAGGAGGGGGTGGGGGACGCGGGGCGGCGGGAGCCGCGGCTGCCACCGCGGAGCCGGGCGGCGGCGGCGGCAGGCGGGAGGGCGAGGGGTGTGCCCCGCCGCTGGGCCGCGGGCTCGCCTCGGCGGGCCGGCGCGCAGGTGGGGAGCGCGCCGAGGAGCCGGCGGCGGGCGGGCGGGAGCGCGGGGCCGGGGCCGGGGCCGGGCGGCGGCGGGGGGGGGCCCGCGGCGGCGGGCCGGGGGGGCCGCCTCGGCGCGGGGCCGTGGCAGAGGGCGCCGCGGACGTGGGGTAAACAAAAGGGACTTTCTGCTGCGCGGAGGGTGGCGGTGACTGCCGGCCCGCTGCCGCGGGGGCCGCTTAGGAAGGGGGCGCGCGGGCCCGGCGCGGTGTAAGCCCGCTGGTCTGCGAAGATGACAGTTAATTCGCTTTTTTTTTTTTTTTTTTTAACAGAAACTTGCTGCTGGATGTAGAAGGAAAGTAGGTCGTGCGTGCAGAAAATGCCTCTAAGGGACAAGTGTTGTCAGACTGACCACCATCACCATGGATGCTGTGAAGCAGGTACAGTGGTGCGTACGGTGGAGTGCAGTGCCTTGCTTGTCTTAATTTACTGCCGCCTTCAACAGCCCTCGGGTACTGCTGTGCCGTTACAGATGTGCACCTTTAGTGAAAGTTTTGGATGTAAAAAGAAATCGTGACGTTCATTGGGAAATAGATCTAGGATATTTAAAAACTATCATATTAAATTATTTCAAGACTATAGTTTCTCAGTTTCTGGAGGATGTGTAATAATCCCTGAGCCCCGAGATGAAGAGAAGGAATACAGTGAGCAGAGGAAGGCGAAAGGTTACATAAAAGCAACCGGCACTTGTGCTTCCAAAACGTGTGATTCTCTGAAGTTTTTGTAATATGTCAGCTTCTGCAATCTGTTTCATTCATTGTTTATGTTTTTAATTTATGTCTCCTCTTCTAGTAAGTACTGATGAACTCAAAGGTCTTGCTCACAAGGGGGAAAAAAACCCCCAAAACTGAAGTCCTAAGACCACTATTTGCATTTCACTTCAGTTTGACATGGAAGATGTCATCTGTGAGAGTATAATGTATACCGTGAAGGGTCAGCCATCTTTCTAGTCTTTTTGTCATTTTTTTGCCTACTGTTATAATAGGTAACCCCAAAGGAAATTTGATTCCTTTCCTGTTGTTTCTTCTCTCTTGTTGCCTTGTTGTTGAGTTTGTTGTTTAGATGCTTGTATTTGTGTTTTGAGAAGAAAGGCGTCAGTTTTTGGAATTAGTAGAGGAAAGTGTAGGCCTGGCAACTTTGATAATATGCCTTTAAATCAATGCAGTCTGAGAACAGATTTTATTCAGCTAGTAGAACCATTTATTTGCGTTTAAATGTTTTTGAGTTGTTCTAATGTATTTAAAAGGTAGGCTAAAATACTTGTCTTACAAATACAGATCATGTATTATGTCTGCTTCACACATGTCACTACTCCTCTGGATGTCAGTGGGTGTTGCACATGCATGTTAGGCAGTATACAGACCAAAATATACTATTTTGAAGAATGGGGAATAGGCTAGTAGAATACAATATGTCATTGTGTTAGAGATCACCAAACGATTACCTGATTTGTAATGGTTGTTATGTGTTCGTCCATATAATAGTATATTATGGGACCAGCATAGTTAGGTGGAGTGGTCTGTCTATTGTTGTTTTCTTAGACTTTCTTCCTGATGTTCTTTTCAGCTTTAATTTATTTATAATCTCCCATCTTTTAGAACAGCTTTCCTATCAAAATGTGTTTAATCTATTTGCTCTTTGTGTCTGTAGATAGTGTGCTTCTATGTCTCTACAGCTCTTTATTAAAAATAATTTTTTAGAGATGCTCAGTACTTTCTTTTGAAGTGGAAATTTTACAGTGGGATTAAAAATCAACCAAATGGTTAAGCTGGCAGCCAGTTCATGAACTACAAAACTAATTTTTTTGCCAATAGGAAGTTAACAAGATGACCTGACTAATGATTTTCAAACACGTGCCTGAATAATTGCTCCTATTAATTTAAATGTGGTTTTCCCTCTGGGGAAAGCTTCATTGCCTTATGCGTATATAGCAGTGGAGTGCTATTAATTTCTGTAGGGATAAATACTGCATATTGGAACAACTAATAATTATCTTTTAGTTACAATAGATCTTACAATAATTGTAAGGCTTAATGAAATTTAGGAAAAAAGGTATTACCTCAGCAATTTACTTGAACCAAAAGTACTTCCTGAATGTGGTTCTAGTGGTTGCAAAACAAATTGACTCATGCGAAGTTTGTATCAATTAAAGTAATTCCCCAAATCCGCCTACTTGACTCCTGTCATTCAAAGAAACATACCTACAAAAAACGTATCTACGAAATAGAGCTACCAAATTCCGTACATCTTCACAGTGTATCTGTGTGATCCCGATATTGTCAATACCTAGCACTGAATTCAGATCCAAAAGTAGCGATGATCAGAACAAAACACAAGCATAACGAATAGTATGTACTACAAACCGCTATTACAATATTTTTAGCAAGAAGTACTTTTGGTTCAAGCAAATTGCTGAGGTAATACCTTTTTTCCTAAATTTCATCTCACATTACAATCACTGCAAAGTCTATTGCAACTAAAACATTTATTGATCAAGATAATTATTAGTTATTCTGCTATGCAGTACTTATCCATATATAAATTAATAGCATTCCATTGTAATATATATTATAATTGATACAAACTGCTGATGAGTCAATTTGTTTTGTGTATTTATGTGCTTGTGTTTGATAGACATAGTTTTGAATACATATTTCCTTTAAATAATCAAAATCACAGGACACTGTCAAAAGATAACATAGCTGGAAAATTCATCAGTTCATCTAATGTTTTCTCATTCCGTGTTGATGAAGTTTTTTGAGTAACACAACCTTTACTGTAGTTCTTGGTCTTTCTTTTTAGCAAGCTTATTGTATGTACAGAAAATCTGTAACTTAATAGAAATCATCTAAGTTTTTTCTCATGTTTTGTTATCTTTCATGTATTTTAGTGCATATATTGGAACCTGGTGATCCTCCATTATTACAGCAGCCACTGCAAACATCAAAATCTGGAATTCAACAAATCATTGAGTGTTTTCGATCAGGTATGACTTGTCACGTCGTGCCATGTCAGGCATGTCTGACTTTTTAAAAACTTACTACCTTGCTTTAAGAGTTATATATATTCAGTATATTTAAAAAAAAAAAGCAACTTTCTACATAGGTGCAAAATATATATAGGTTTTTGATATTGAGTGCTGTTCCTTCTTTTAAGGGTTTTCATATAAAGTAGTGAAGACAGTTTCTGCTGTATAGTCATTTGTCTAAAACTTAAAAGAATAGCTTTATATTCTGCTTTTTCATCCCTCCTGATACTGTTAATGAGTTTATCCTAAAACTCTAAAAGGTTGAGAAAATTCAGTGTTTGCCTCAAACTCTTGCATAGGTAGTTGTCTTGCTATATCACATTACTTGTAAGATGTTATTCGATTGTTCTCTGCAGTTGCAATACATAGCAATGAACCTAAGAGTAACAATTCAATGTTTGGGTGAGCAAGCCAAAGACGATAGAAGACCCTTAATGTTTTCTACCTGATTCTGTGCTTCTAATGTGACAAAATAAACATTTTTATTTTTACAACCTTTAATAGAAGAACACAGACGTTATTGCAAAAATTAAAGTGAGTCTTTATATGAATATGTGTTCTAGATTTTTCCACATAGAACTGTTATTCCTAAGAAATACGCGTTTTATATATAAATCATCGTTTGTGTGTGTCAGGATGTGTGCCTGGGCTGAGTCTTGTAGGGTGGCACAGTAGTCAGTTTGTTCTCCACTTGCATTTAAATAACTTAATACAAGAAGGAACACTGGATGTGAGATCCGTCGTTAGTGACTTTTTTTATAAGAAGCGAGGGTGTTTGGATGAAGTTGCCTAAGGCCTCAAGTACATGTGGCAGGCTTCTTTCACTTGAAGCAGGTTAATGGAATCTGTATTGATAATAACGTGAATTAGTTGCAAGTAATCTGTCTCCAGGCCATTTCCAGATTGTCCTCCAGATTGTTGTGTGATAAACTGATATTTTACTTTACCCTCTTCATTCATCTGCACCAGGGAAGTTGGACAGGAAGTAGAAGGACTAGGGCCAAGATTTTACTAGTTACTTTTGAACAAGCAGCATTTCATTATGGAAAGAAACTACTTTGATTCTTCTGGCAAACTTTTAAAGAAATAGAGATTAAAACCAGAGTGTTCTTCATAGTTTGAATTTAACATTATTAGAAAGTGCTTACTAATATAAATAATAATATATTATAGAATATTATTACACCACAGAATATTTTAAGTAATAATATAATACAGAATTCTGTAATTTTGCTATAGCATATAATGTTACTGTATAAAAAAGACAGCTGAAATTTTTTTAAATACGCAGTTGCTGGCCAAAGGCATACACTTCAGTAATTTTTCCAGAGAAGTACTTGTAATAGCTGATGTTCTGTACCAATTTCCTGTGACCATATTATTTTAGCTTCATCATTTACAAATACTAACAGGATTTGACAAAGTATCACTTGCCCCAGGTAGATGTAACTACAAAATAGAGATGGTTTTAGTAAGCTGGAGACAGTATCTGCTGGTGGGAAAACTGACTGCTGGTTGCTGCAACCTGCTGTTGGTGAAGTATAAGGAGATACTTACTTCTTTCTCTGTGTGTTAGGTCCGCAAGAGCAGTAGATGTTTTAAATGTCTTTTACTTCCAGAGATCTCCAAAGCTTTACAATTTCATTCACAAGGACCAATTTTTTTTAGCTCTTACGACAAGTTTCATAGTTGGAAAAGGTTTGAAGCCAGAGGGACCACTACCATATCATCTAGTTTGACCTCCTGTATGTCATGAGCCATTGAATCTCAACCAGTAACTCCTAAGCTCAGTAATTTGGATTAGACAAAAACATTTAAATCTTCAGCTGAAAGGAGACTTAACCCATGTATGCTATCAGCATAATAGCAGAGAGAATGAGGTATCAGTAGACTTGTGTGTCCCTGGAGGGAGGAAAGCAGCATTTGTGAATTAGACAATTATTTCTCTTTAGTTGGGGGAGGGGTTTGTAATTACGACATCTGTCAGCAGCACTGGCCAAATTTTGGTTTATCTTGTGTACCGTCAGCAAATATGAGGACTTTTTATTTGAGTGTAATTTAGTTACTTACTGGGATTTTGTCTACGTAGGGCATCGTTAGTTTTGTTCAGCTGGATTTTCTTCTGTGATTTTCTTTTTATGCAATTCACACTTGGATTCGTAAGATCTGAGTAAACAGCTTAATTTGGGGGGAACTCTTTATATATATCAGTCCAGTAATCTGTGTTGCCTGTAAAACAGAGGTCAGGTGAAAGTGAGGTTACTAGCATTTGAGGAAATGTTACTGTGGTAAGGACCATTTATATTGCAAAACTATTAGGTATTGTGAAATCTATTAGTATTTGGAAAAGTTTGTTCTCTGAAATAATTCTGTAATGCGATTCAGAGTTTGATCTTTAAAAGGAATTCTTATCAGGAGTGTCTGCATGATGCCAGAACATTTGGACTTCTTACTCTATTTCAACTTAAGAGTATTTGAATGTTGTTTTTCTAATTCATAGTTTTCTGATTGTGATATTATTTATTCTTGGACCAGTTTCTTTATATTTCTGCTCATTTGACTATTTTTGACTTATCCCATTAAATAAAATAAAAGTAAGACAGAGAAATTCACTGATTTTGGTCAGCTAGTGTTTCCTTCCAGTTTGGAGTAGGCAAATATCCATGATTTAGTGATCTGTTGCTAATAACTGTAGGCATTACATTCATAGTTTTAGCATGATGTAAAATGAAGGAATGGGTTTGAAACGTAATTTTAACTCTGGTCTTTTAGTTGATTAAGCAAGACGGGAGCTGGAATACACTAACAATGCCAGATCAAACTGCATCTTTGTGAGGGTTTATTTTTTATTTTTTTTGAAATATACAATCTATGACCTTGAAAACCTGCAAGTTTTGTCATAGTACCTATTTTCTGACAGAAAATTTTCCAACTCAATTTGTTTGTATTTTCCTTGTATTAGACTGAAAATATGTCTCCAGTTCTCCTTTCTTAATAAGCACAATCATCTTGATCTTGGGTGGGACACTTGCATGCAATAACATTAATCTTGACACATTATTTATTCTCTGTACATTTATTGCATGCTCTGTAGCTTTTTCTTTCTTCTGGTGCTACTTTTACATAAAATAGCTATATGCACCTTACTTTCTTAGCATCACTGGAGAAATTTAAATAGTTCTGCGGCATTTTTTCTTAAAATGCATGCATGACTATTCTTTCCTATTAAGCAATCGTATTGCAGCAACCAGATACTGTAGTACGAACTGTCATACTAATGTTAGCTGTTGATTTTGATCATGTCATCATTCATTCGCTGTTAACTGTAATGTGTATAATCCTTGATTTTTTTTTTTTTTTGTTTTTCTTTTTTTTAAAACCTAGGCTTGTTTTCATAGTGAAACTCAGAGTATATTTAGTAAAGTACAATGAAGTCGAGTTAACACAAGATAAAATGTTGTGGTAATGTCATGTTTTAAAATGTTTCTGCTTTCATGAGATGATGTGATCTAGCAGATGAACAGAAAACCTACTTTAAGTGTACTATCTCTTTTGTTACAGGAACTAAACAACTTAAACATATATTGTTAAAAGATGTTGATACCATTTTTGAATGTAAATTGTGCCGGAGTCTCTTCAGAGGATTACCAAATTTAATTACTCATAAAAAGTTCTATTGTCCTCCAAGCCTCCAGATGGATGACAGTAAGTTTTGCTCATTGAAATATTTAATAAATCTATCTAAAATTGAGAGACTTACCTTTCTGTACCATTTATAAAAACAGAGCAGAAACAAGATGCAAAAAAAATGAAGCAGAATTAAATGTTGATGGTAGTGTATGTAGATCTCCCTTATGCTTGTAAAGAAGGTGAAGCATGGACTTCAATATGGCAGTAGCAACCAGGACCCATGTTAGTGTCATAATTTGGTAGCTGGTCTGTAGATCCAACCTCTTAATGAGGGCTGTCACTGGCAACCCTTTTTATTTCTTTTGCCTCTTTTCCTTTGTTTTGTTTTCCCTCTCTATTATGAAAAATATTGAAAAGTATGCCAAAGGGCTGGGAAACTGATTCTCAAAGAAAAGCTTGGATCTAACAAGGTTTTTTAGTTCTAGATCAGCATAGCTCTGCTGGACTCCAGCTGGATCCTGTAAAATCACTTGGATGAATCTGCATCACTCTGTCCTGTACTTGGGAAGGGCTCAGTATCATGGATGAAATTCTTCAGTCTTAACTCATTATGAAGCACATAGTAAAATGTGGCCCTTTTCTGAAAGGATTGGTGCTTCAATAATACTCTCTCTTTCCCACCTTCTCACCTCGCCTGACCCTGCATTAAGATATTCTTGAGCCCTGTATGTAATTTTATCTAGCCCCCTTCCTTCTTTCTAGAAATTTGACTTTTTTGTTATTATTAAGTAATTTAGATTAAGGGGAAAATTTTACATAAGTGTATTTTTATGGAAAACGACATATGTTAAAGCCTCCTTATTTCTAGTGATGACCTTTTGTTAATCTTTGTCTGTGAAAGGCTGATTAATTTGAAAGTGTGCCAACATTCAGAAAAATGTTTTGCAGAACTTTCTGATTATCTTGATCCCTTCTTGACTGGATTATCGTAGGTGCGATGAGGATTTTTTCTTGAATAATGCCTTCCCGCCTCAGTATTTCAAAAGTTAGGAACCTACAGGGATTTATTTAGATGATTCTTTTCCAGCCTTGTGTTAGCAAGTGTCATAAAGAAGAAGGAGAGGAAAGTGAAAAGACTAGTAGTGACTCCCCCCTTAGATTAGTGTGCTTGGCCAGTTGCGCAGTCAGAGCTCCTCTGTTAAGAGGGATGAGCTGTTTTCTTAAAGCAAGATCGTAAGTGCATCTGACTTAGATGCACGCATTTCTAAGCAAAATAAAACTGCTCTGAATATTAAGATCTCCAGTCCAGCTCCTGGCATTCTAGCCATCATTTAATTGGTCTGTTAGCTTTTGCGTTTCATTGTTGACTAGGGTGCAGGTGAAGAGAATACTAGATACTCGCAATAAAAACTATGTGAAGACTGGTTTTATGTAATTTTGAGTATGAAGATTATGGAATAAAATGCAAGGTTTTTTCAATGAACAGAGTTAAAAGATAGTGAACAAGAGGTAGGAATAAAAGTTCTGCTGTCCCCGTGGTGGAAAACTGCTGTTCCCTGAGGATCTCTTTTGAGATGTTTTCTGTCCAGTGTAGTCATTACATGATCTGAAAAAGAGGTATAAGAAGGGAGGGACCACTTGGTAAAAAATTATAGATACATTTATTCTATCTATCTATAAATTACTGATACTCTATAGATAACTCTGTCTGAAGCTGATTGCAAAAGATGTTAATTATCCAGTATCAAAAGAACTGTTCTGAGCAACAGAACAGCCAATTTCTTTTACTGATACTCTTTTTCATGTACTTGTTGGGGGTGTGGAAGAAACAACCCTAAGTAAGTATGCACTTTTAATTAGTCAGGAATGAGATATTCAAATCATTGTGGATAAGTTTGAACAGTATCACCTCAGTGCCTCACTGTTCTGCTGTACTGTACTGGTTTCTCAGTTGTGCCTGTGCACATGCTTGGGGCACTGTGCTGGGAACTAGATCACTGAACAAATTTGGAATGTAAAAACTGAGAAGATATTAGTGAGGATTGTAAAATCATAGGAATGGCATGAAAGGAAATGAGAGCAATCATGTATTCATATTTCATAATGCAAAAGCACTAGGGTATGCAAAAAAATTACCAGACAGCAGACAGTATGAAAGTACTTTTGACAAAAATAAATGCGCATAACATCATTGTGGCAGCCAAGAACATAAAGGGGTTCAAAAAGCATTTGAAAAAGTTTGTGGAGAATAGGTCTATTAAAACAGTATTTTACAGGCCAACTTCACTTGAGAAGTCCCCAACCAATGTTTTCTGGGATCAGGCAAACAAGAAGGGTTATTGTATCTGTCTGTCTTATTTTTCAAGTCTGCTCTAACTCATTATTGGAACAGAATACAGGATAAACCTTTGGTGAAGCCCAGTGAAGTCGTTATTTCTTAAAATAACTACTTTGGATCAGTTTTCATTGTTTTGAGAAATTGGTACAATTCTTTTAGATAATATAGATTTTTTTTTTTCTGTCCTTATTATCTATACTAACAGTGCCAGTAACTCATTTTTACTAAAAGCTTTCCCTTCCCTAGAAGTTAAATTCTCTTTTATCTACTTATATCTTCATGCAGTATTCAGGTTACATGGGTCTTGCGCCCTCTTCCTTAAAGGTCAGTTACTTCAGCGTTGACAGAGAAGAGTTTATTTCCAGCAACAGGTTCCTTTATTGAGAACACCTGTCTGCAGTAGTAGGAAACTCATTTTCTAATGATTCTTAAGGCTTAGCTGCCCACCTGAAGAACAAGCTCAGTCTTATGTCCTTATTTCTCGGCAGCTGGTGTGGATTTTTAGAAAACAGTTGAATTCAAGGCAAATCAAGTTTTGCTCTAGGTGGCTTTGACACTAGAATGCTACAAGGATGTACTTCTTGAGTTAGCTTTTACTAAAAAGTACACATACTGGTGTGATTAAAAATTGCTTCACTAGTCAAAGTAAGTCCTATTTGAAGTAGTGGTTCAGTTGTTAGATTAAGCAATACTTCTTCAACCTGTAACTAGAAAAATACTACAAAAATAGTAAAAATGCATGATTTCTGCAAATATGATGGTGAATTGACAGTGAAAAGACCCTTTCCAATCTGAAAAAATTTAAATTTGGGATTATCAGTTTATTTAAAAATCCCTCCTTTTTTTTTTTTTTTTTCCTGTACAGACCTCCCAGATATAAATGATAAACAAAGCCAAGCCATAAGTGATCTCCTGGAAGCAATCTATCCACGAGTAGACAAGCAAGAATATGTAATTAAATTAGAACCTATAGAAACTAATCAAAATGCGGTATTTCAATATGTATCAAGGACTGATAGCCCAGATGAGAACACAGAAATTAGTAATAGCCCTGATCAAGCTCCAGTACAAGTACAGGAACCCAGCACTGAGCAACCCAAGACTGTTTCAGCTCCAGCCCCAACTCCAGTTGGGGAAACTTTGGAATTACCTCCTGCTGATCCTGTTGTAAACAAGGTGATACCTACTTCTGAAGAACAGCCTCCAGCAGTTCTTCCTGAGTTGGACTCTTCAGATAATTCTGATTTTGGCCACCAGTTGATTTGTTGCCTTTGTAGGAAGGAATTTCATTCCAGACGCAGTGTACGCCGGCACATTAGAAAAGTACACAAAAAAAAGATGGAAGAGCTAAAGAAGTACATAGAAACAAAAAAGAAACCAAATCAGTGCTCAACTAAAGGAAGAAATAAAAATGTTCTTGTAACATTAGGTAGAAGTTGTCCTGTATGTTATAAATCATTTGCTACAAAAGCCAATGTAAGGAGGCATTTTGATGAAGTTCATAGAGGATTAAGAAGGGATTCCATTACTCCTGATATAGCTACAAAGCCGGGGCAACCTTTGTTCTTGGATACAGTTTCAGCTAAAAAATCTTTTAAGACCCGAAAACAAAAGTCATCTTCAAAGGCTGAATACAATTTAACTGCATGCAAATGCCTTCTGTGCAAGAGAAAATATAGTTCACAAATAATGCTTAAAAGGCACATGCAAATTGTTCACAAGATAACCCTTTCTGGAAAGAACTCTAAAAGAGAGAAAGGACCCAACAATACTGCCAATGGCACAGAAATAAAAGTAAAAGTTGAACCAGCAGACTGTGTAGAACCCTCACCCCCTTCCATTGGCCTTTCTCCGCAGAATGAATTAAAAGGAACAAATCATTCAAATGAGAAAAAGAGCACTCCGTCAGTACAGAAAACTAAAGTTAAACAGGACCCTGAAAACCCTAAATCAACCTCTAAATCAACCACTAAATCAAACTCTAAATCAACCACTAAATCAACCTCTAAATCAACCAATGCATCTGCTGCAGGTGGCCAGCAAAAAACCAGGAAGCCAAAACTTTCAGCTGGCTTTGACTTCAAGCAGCTTTACTGTAAACTCTGTAAACGCCAATTTACTTCTAAACAGAACTTGACAAAACACATTGAATTGCACACAGACGGAAATAACATTTATGTTAAATACTACAGGTGTCCACTCTGCTCTTATGAAACACGTCGCAAGCGGGATGTGATAAGGCATATAACTGTAGTTCATAAAAAGTCACCACGCTACCTTGGGAAAATAACTGCAAGTTTAGAAATTAGAGCAATAAAAAAGCCAATTGATCTTGTTCTAAATAAGGTGACAAAAAGAGGCCCTCAGAGGGATGAAACAAAACAGATTGGTTCAAAACAGGATGTCACTTCTAATTCTCCCAATAAAAAGTATGAAGGAGCTGATGTTGGCATTGAAGTAAAAGTAACAAAAAACTTTTCTCTTCACCGATGCAATAAATGTGGGAAAGCATTTGCCAGAAAGACTTTTCTAGAGCATCATAAGAAAACCCACAAGGCAAATGCATCTCATTCTCCTGAAGAGAATAAAACCAAAGGCAGAAGTACAAGATCTAAAGCTGTTGTCTGGTGAGGAAAAAATAGTGTTTTGTCTTTTTTTTTTTTTTTTTTAAGAAAAAAATACTGCCTTTCATGTGCTATTGATTGATAGCTGTTGATTTATTGCTGAAAGCATACTTTTCCATAGATTTAATGGCTTAGCAGCTTAAGTACTAAGGTAGATGTCGAGTTTATTTCTTAAATTCTGTTTTTAGTGTTTTGGAAAGGAGTTATTTTCTAAATTTGCCTTTGTAGGAAGTTGAAATAGAATAGAGTTAAGCTGTCCCAAGTAAACTCTTTTAAAATTGATCTCAGTCATCTATTGTAATCAAACTAATATTATACATTCCTAATATAGTAAAATTAGCAGTGCTTTTATCTGATTTGAGCACTGTTAATGAACGTCTCTGTAACCCAGTTGCAGAAGTTCTAAAGGTACTATAGTAAGAGTGGTTGCCTGCAAAAAATCTCTATGAACATACCGAAGTTATCCATTCTTGCATTAATTTTTTTATCCTAATGTATGCCTATGTCCTGTTAACAGAAGGACATAGAATGGATTTTTGAACATAATTTGGATGCTTAATTGCTTTAATTTTAAATCAGTTTGAGTTAGGTGCCAGTGAACACCTTTAAATTCATTAAATTTAGGGCTTGATTCTTTCAGTGTTTGCGTATGTAAACATAAGATGTGATCACGTATTTTTTAAAGTATTTGAGCCTCAGGAAGAATTTTTATGTTAAGGCTAAATATATGTAAAAGTTTGGCCCAGAACTTTCTAAACTTCTGCTAATGTGGTATTCTGGGAATTTTTTACACTTAGATGAGCTGTATTTACAGTGACTATTTTCCATACCCTTCATGTTAAAAATAGTCTATTTTTTTTACAAGGACCTTTTTTTAAAAAGGAAAGTAAGTAGTCATTTTGTAGTTCAGAATGACTGATTGCTCCCTGAAGGTCTGGTTATTGTACAAAAATTTATGATGGAGACGTTAGTGATACTGCTAAGAGTTTTCATCATTCTTACTCAGAAATATTCTTATAACATATTTGGTGAAAAGAAACCAAGTATATGTGCCTTGTTCTATATTTCAACTCTGAAGTGTTGTTTTCTAGAAGATAATTCGGTTTGGGTTCAGCTTTTGTAGTGAATTACCACCTAGCTATTTTGAGATGTAATGTAGTACTTTAGTGCCTTGGTAACAAGTCTTGGCTGAAGGGGATAGAACTTTAAAAATAAGCTGAGCTGGACCCTGAATTATGCTGAATTTAAGAGGAAAAGTGAGTTTTGTATTTTGATCATGAATTAAAAGAATAACCTCACATATAAGTTATTTATGTTGTATAACTTGAAACAGAATTAGATTGGTAAACTCAGAGTATTAATTTATTCCCGTTTCTCCTCAGATAGGTTCAAGTGATGTTCGGAAAGTTTGGAGCTCATTTGAGTGAAAAGACTTTAATTTGGTGTTGGAACCACTAATGTCTTGATAATGGTACTAAAAGGAGGAAATATTTTCATAAACTGTTGTTTTTGTTCCTAAATTAATAACCATTCTGACGGCGTGTTGTAGGACAATGCCTCCTCCCCAAATACTTTGAAGTAGTTGAGTTGAAATGCACCTGTGCTTCTAGCTTAGCAGTTAACTCTACTTATCTCTATGCAGTTGAGGTTTGGCACAGTACAGAATGAACTTTCTGAACTTTTAAAAAAAAAAAAAAAACAGAGGCAACTTAACAAACAGCAGCTTTGGAAGAAGCCTTTAATTTCTTATTTAGTAAATTCATCTTCAGAGAGCTTCATCATACATACTGACCCTCCATAATACCGCTAACTGATGAACAGCTCTAACTTTTTTATGATATCCTACTTGGGCAAATGTTGTGTTATGTACTGTTTTAAATTTATTACAGTGAATGTATAAGAGCAAACAATCTAGTGCATATTGGTTGAATTGTGTAGTGTTTGCCATAACATCCGTTTGTTCTTACTGACTAATTTTCCCAGTTTCGAGGCATTCTGAATTTCACTGTACTAAAGTTGATTCAAAGATTTCCATTTTTGTTTCCATATGCGGTTCATAGGACAACTTTGTAAACATCTAGGAAGTTTACAAGAATATCTACATTCCTCTATTCTTTAATTTTTTTTAAAAAAATTATACACAAGCACTTTAATGATAGTTGCAGTTTATTTTTTCAGTTTATTTTTTGAAAGATCAACACACTAATGTGAATATGAAGGTAGTGAATATTTGCTGATGTATTATAGACAGACAATCTGTGCACAACCACTTATAATGTTAGCTTATTTCATTAAATATTAATAAAAAGGGAGGCTAGTTTGGGAGAAACTCAAAATACTTTTTCTCTCAAGATCATAAATGACCACTGTAGGTAGCACTTGACTTTGTATAACTTTGAAATTGTTTTAGATCCCTTTTTTGTCTTTTAATCAGGATTTTAGTAAAACAGTTGCATGCCTACCATTATGAAATTCTTGGCAGATGTCATGCATCAGTGGCTTGGGGGGTTGTTTTTTTACTTTTTAGAAAATATTTTGTTTAGTGATTTGTGTCAAATTGCTACAATTTGAAAGGTACTGTACATCAAAAGAAATACCGTGTTTTTTTTATATAGGTTCACTCCCTTACTTAGGGAGGTGCCTCGTGTTCATATATACTTTTTGTATAAAATATATCTAAAAATGTTGATCACAAGATCAGGAGTAAAAATACTTTTATGGATAGAGAAGTACTTGGCCCTGTTAGTGCATTGCACTAAAAATACTGTGAATGAGAACTGGACTGTAACTGTTGCTCAAAATGTTTTATACTGAATGTACATGCTTTTGTTTGGATAAATGTACTGTATTGGTGGAAAATAAAGCAGACTGGAAATTACTTGTAAGTGTGCTTAAATGAAAAGATGTGGCGTTTATAAACGTGGAATGTTTGTCAGTTCACAACTGGCAACTACAATGTTTGCATTTCTGTAAAATTTTATTCCTTGATCACTGAAACTAGTTGCTTGTAATATGCTGTTGTAATAAATGTGTTTTTATTACGAAAAGTTTGGCACTGGTGGAGTGAACACTTCTCCACATTGATGGTTGCCCCTTGCTATATTTTTAAGAAATCCATGTTGATATTAACTTTTTGTCACTTGTAAAGGTATCTTCTTCTGAGCTAAGCAAAGCTTGTTTTTAAGGTCCTCTTAGAAACAAAATTGAATATTAGAATTGAAGTAGATTGACCGTGTTTTTTTTAAATAAGAAAATTGGATTACTTAGTTTTGCATTGCAAGTTGTGATGGTGTCCTTCTAAACTTTCTTCTTTATACAGTTGGAATATAAGAAAAGAGCTGCCATAATCATTGTTTATTTCTCTGTAAAGAAAGAAATAAATCAAGTTATTCATGTAAGTGCAATTTAACTGATATCCCTGAATGCCTGTGGATTAAGATTAGGAAATTTAAAATGCAGGAGCAGTGGTAGAGTTGATGTCTCAGCTAATTCTTGTGGTTTCTACTGTCTGTTCTGGGTTAACATTCAGTTTGCATCTGAAATACTTGAAGGTGAAGTTACTCCTGTTTCAAAGGTAGGCTTTCTGCTAAGGGATCTCCAGTTTTGCGTCCGTATAGGTAAGCAGTTACAAAGGTTTTTTGCCCCGCTTAGGAAGTGTACATGGGTAGTGTATTTCTGCTTAGGGATGTGGCATGATAATTAGCAGTTGTCACATTATCGGTTAATTTTTTTAAATCTTTCACGAGGTGAAATCTGTTGGGTAGCTCTTCTGAAGCACAAATCTCATTTTCTTTCTGACTTGTGAAATAGCTTTGCTTTCTCCTTTCTCAGTAAAGAAAATAAACAAATTTGAGTAAATGTATGAAAGGCTTGTTCCACTTACTGATTTTTTTTTTTCTTTTGTGCAGCTGTCTTGAACGGGAGGAAAGGAAAATTTGAGGGGAGGTGAAGGGTGGCTAATTACTGTTCTTATTCCTATAATAAGTGTTTTTCCGTGCATCCTGAGGAAAAATTGTAATAAAGCCTTGAATATAATCAAGATCTATGTGGGCACTTATGTGTGGGTGTACTGTTCATAGAGGTGAATCTTAATGTGTCTGGATGTGACATTTTGTTTGAAGTGCAGTTTTGCACAGGTATGACCATTTGCAAAAGTATATTGGTTTAGCTGCTTTTGCTTGCAATAGCCAAAGACGAGTGTAGATTCTTTGGTGGGCCTTCAGAATGAAAGCGGAAGCTTGTTAAAGAGATTTTTATTTAGAATGGATCTAACATACCTGATGGAAAAATTTGAGGATGTTCTAAGCAATCTGTATGTAACTCTGTCTTGTAAAGAAAAGAATATTTTTTTGAAAGTGACGTATATCTTCCCAATGCAAAAGCTTTGAAAGACTAGCTTTAATTTCAAATTGATGTGAAATCTGGTATAAAAAGCAAGCAAAACTCACTGATGCTGGAGGCATCAGGCTTGCTGATTGTCTAGATCTGTTGTAAGGAAGAAAAAAGAGCCATTTCTTTATTAAACAGCAAATGGGAAAACACTTTCTTCCTAAAAGGTTATTAAAGGATGTTACTGATCTCAGAAGCTGTAAGAATTCCGGAAATAAACAGACTTTGCTACTTAATGAAGCTTATGTGACACCCAGTTCAGAGCGCACCCTTGATTAGTAACTTGATAAAAAATGTACAACTTAATATATTATTGCTAACTGTAATAGCTAGGTAGCTTCAGCAGCGGGGCAAGCTTCAACTTGTATAAACCATTCTTGTTAAGACTTAGGTTTTTTTCTTGGGAAAAATCAAATGATGTTACTGGTATGTATAGTACTGTATGTAAGTATATGGAATTGTGAAATTTTTCATTATCAAAGATCAATGTTTTTAATGGGATTTTATTTTTATTTCTGTATTTTGGATTTAACTTGAATTTGTAACGCTACCTTTTATTAGCTCACCATATTCTTTTCTATCAATGAAAAACTTTAATTCATTTAGTGATAGAAAAAGATATAGCTTTGAGCAGAAGCTTACTCCTTACACTGAAGAATCAATCAAATGCAAACAAATAATCAAATACAATCAAATAATCCAGTACTGTTTTCATTTGTGGTCTTGCACACATGCTTGGATTTCTCTTTCCTGCTACTCTGACTTGTTTCAAGTGTTTTAAAATACCAGTATTACAAATGTTCAAACCATTCAGAAATGACTAAGCGTTACTGGCCACACCTCTCTCATTTGGTAGGCTGCAGTTAGTTTATGCAGCCTTCAGAATTAGCTGGTGATACTGTCATGCGTATTATGAATTATGCTTTGGGACTTAAATACGGAACTAGTAATATGAATGAGGATTTTGATGTTAGAAGTCAGCAGGGTGAATGACTTATCTGTGCGTTTTCTAATCTGTTTATAGCTGCACAAGTGGTCACCTTCTGTTTAATAGACCAGGAGAATAATTGTACTGGAAGCCGGTTTGGGGAATGAAGATCGCTGGAGAAAGGGGCAGATTGACAGAAAAATCAGTTAAGAGGATTATGGGGAAGAGCTAATTGATGTTCGTTTCATGTTAGCTGGCAGGGCCATAGATCAGTAATTATACTGACAGTGAACCCCTGCTGTTTGTAATAGCAGACTATTTCAAGA
This sequence comes from Struthio camelus, assembly GCF_040807025.1. Classification (NCBI taxonomy): domain Eukaryota; kingdom Metazoa; phylum Chordata; class Aves; order Struthioniformes; family Struthionidae; genus Struthio; species Struthio camelus. Next base: position 23,410,576 of record NC_090942.1, read on the forward strand.
GGGGTTGTTGGCTAGGTGTGAAGATTCTCTACTGATCTTGAAAAAGGGAGTAGAGGGGAAGTGAATTATATGGAATAATTTTTAGTTCCCTTTTACAGGGAATTCAGAGAGCTTGCATCCCAGTATTTATCAGTTGCAATCTTAAAGTAGTACTCTCATGACACAAAGCAGAATATAGTTTGAGAAGTTACAATTGTTTGGGTTCCTTGAGCCCTTCGGGGATTGGCAAGGTATTGGTAATCTTAATAAAAACGTTGTAAACCTGGAACAATATTTCAAATGAGGAAAGAAAATCATTGACTTCAGAGGATTTATTGGGAAGTGGAGACAGCCTAGGCCTGTGATCTATGCTTAAGATGTAGACCAAACATGTTTTTCTTTACAAGAGATTAAACTGCTAACTCCGTTTCATCATGCTGCCTGGAGCAATGCTGACATGGCTGTTATGAAGTCTGGATGACTGAAGAGGATATGCAATGTTGTATCCTGCTATAAACCTATTCTACACAAATAGATTTGATAGCGTTTGTTACCTCACACTTGCGGATGAGATTGAAGTTCTCAAAGTCTGTGATCCATTGCGCTAAATTTGTCAGCATGGTAGCACTGGAAATACTGGTGATTTTTGTGGTTGTGGGGGTCGTCGTCGTCGTCGTTTTTCTGCTATTTCAGTCTAAGGCAATTCATATTTTTGTGGTCTGTCCTCTCAGCACTGAGCCTTTCCAAAGCAATAGCGAATTCAGTTCTGTTGGCCAAACTGGGTTTGTTTCTTTGAATTGCTTACGTCCTTTGACCTGGGAGTCAGCTCCCTTATTAGGGCAAAAGAATCTGCTTTGCAGATCTTGCTGTAGTCGCTATAATTACCAAAAAGAGTTCTATGGGCTCTGATACGCAATGTAGACTAAAAAGCATGTTCAGGGGTTTGTAGGGATACCTTGTGCACATATGTGGTGTTAATTTTTTTTTTTCTCTCTTGCTCAAATGTTTTATTTTCCAGGATGCTCTAGTTTTACAATTATCCCTGGTTTGTAACTTTCTGCAGCAAAAAAAGGGTTGAATTAGACAGCCAGAGCACTAGTTCAAAGTGTCTTATGGCAAGGCAGGTCAGGTGCAGCTTAGACTTTAAATAGATGTGCTTGTGCAGAAAGTAATAATCCATTTCCTTCATTACAGTATGCCTAAATCCAAAAGGTTCTGTCACTTTCTCTTTGAAGAAACATAACTAGCCAAGAGTAAACAAGCCTGAAATGGACACATTCCTCATCTAAATGTATAAACTGCATTTTCTACCACAAATACATTCATGACATTGACAAATAATTGAAGATGAGTAATCTGTCTTGTATAAAGAAGTGGAAGCAATTTTCCAAACCCATTGAGATATTTCCATGCACGCTGTCAAACTGGTTATAGATTAGGTGGTGTTTAGTTTAATAGAGATTAAGATCATGAGTCTGTGTTGGTTTTTAGGATATTTGTTCCTGTCAGTATAAACGAGGATAACATGGTGCACATCTCTTTTGACCTTGGTCAGAACTGAACAGGCTTTGGGTGACTTTGTTCTTTTGTATTAAATCTCACTAGGTAAATACAGACCCTTGCTCCTCAAAGAACACTTGAATCCAATAGTCTCCACTGTGTCATTCCATCATTTATTCTGTGTATGCTTATGACTTGGGAATGGAGTTGGTAAGGATGCACACGAGACAAGCTTTTTGGTATGTTCACACGTAATTCTGCGTGTGTGATGAGACGATGTAAGTTAGCACTTTAGCATAAAAATGAGAAAGCTGATGGGTTACTTGGGAAGAATTTAGGGAGTAAGGTATATACATTCATCTTTAAATGATGGGACTGTGAGGTGTCCAGAGTCTTGAGGTGAAAATGGCCCACCTCTTTTTTTAAATGGCTATATCAGTGGCTTTCCAGCTTCTAAAATACATATTATTAGAACACAAAATATTGAACTAGAAGAATAATGCTTTATATCAGAACACAATCTGCCAGATTAAAAAAAAAAAAAAAAAGCCTTTGAAAAATGAAGCTCCTTCTGCCCTCAATGTTTGCAGGCACATTCTTTTTAGTACTTGCTAATTTTCATTGGCTTTCTGGATTGCACCAACTACCTGCTGTCTCCCCCAGTGCTTCTGAAGGACTCCTGTCCATCATGACTTTTTGATCTTCAATTTGCTGCAAGTCCCTTGCTCCTCTTAGAAGTCCGCTAGCATTATTGCTCCTGCCTTCCTGTCTCTTTGTCCAGCAGCCTGGACACCTCTCCTTGCTGCACCTACTCAGCTATTCTCAGGGAAGGAGCAGCTCCTTCTTCCTTGGTTTTACTTGACCATGGCAGCAGCAGCAGCTGTTTTATGGCAACCAAGTGTCTCTAATGAGCTTGAGGGTTCCTGCCCTGCCCCCCAGAAGTAGCCTATGCCAAGTGTCCTCACTGCTGGGAGATTGAGCTATCCCATAGAAACATCTGGAGCCTGATGGCAATGCAGAACTTTGCATATGAATGGGACATCTTCCATGACTTGTACTGGCTATCCTCTTCTCTCCCTTTTAGTGTCCAGAGCTATTACCATCACTGGTAAATCTATCGCTCTTATAAATGACGTCCTGAGGGAATCACCTCACTCCTTGTGATACGTTGGCACCACTGCGAGACAGTAAGTATACACCCTATCTGGTCCCATCATTTACACAGGAGCAGTGCCTAGCTGGGCTGTTCTGACTAAAGTCTCCAAGAATCTAATATGCTCTTTGAACAGTCCATGTTTGGGGGATTGTTAGGGACATTGTAAAGTTTATTTTTTTTAATGTATATTTTCCTAATAGAAAAATTATCTTTACCTAAGACTAAGTGTCAGTCTAAGTCCTACTGAGGTGATAGGTCCATTTTGTGTGTGTTGTGCTAATGATGTGAGAACACTGAATGCCTTGGGTAGGTGCAAAAAAGGCTCCTTTTAATGAGGAGTTTTGGCTGGAGTGTTGATCCTAGAAGCTGAAGCCAACTGTTTGGTATTATGGATTCTTACAGGTGAAAACGCTTACAACTGGTATAGAAAACAGGTAGGAAACATGCTTGCACTACTAACAAATTAGACCTAAAAAAAGTCTTCCACACTTAAAAGATATAATGGGCTATATTTTAAAATTTCAGACATTCAATGTAGGATTAGTCTCATTTGTGCAAGCTATAGTTTTTGCAATTTAACAGCATGTAAACATCTTGTAACTTGTTCTTAACTCTGGCTGTTGCTATTCTGTGTTAAATAGTTATTATTTCATGATTCAAACTTTAAAGTTTTTCCTTTTCTGCTACTAGAAGTGACACTGGAGATAGTCCACTTTGATCTGAAAATTTGTTTTCAAATTTTTGCATTCAATAAAATGTCTTATGGTTTGTGCTCATCTTCTCAAGTTGCAATGATACATTTGTTTTCCTTGTCCTATCTGTAAATGTTAGTGGAAGGCACTTAACTGATTGCAGCAATGCAGAGTCAGGTACTTAGTTGTGCTTTGAGTGATACTTCCTTTTTAGATAAAATTTCATCTTGGAAAAACATGCACTGAAAAACATGCAGAGTACCTTTGAAACTCTGAGAATGCATGCACAGCTATGGGCTGACTCACTGTGGTAGGAAATGGCAAGAAAAGAGAGAAATACTAACATTCTTGGCTTCAAAAGCAGACTAATGGACATTAATCCTCAGGTGCAAAACAATAAATGTAATATTTTAGAGCTAATTTTATAATCTCGATGGCCTTCCTCCTAATGCTCAGAGTAACGCAGGGTAGTGTAGTAAAGAGTGGAAAAATTGTGAAGATAGTTTTTTGACCAAGTCTGGGGGCAAGGCGTAATATGTGAGTAGAATCTATTAACTGAAAGGACAAAAGGGTAAAACTAACCCTTTAGTTATGACAGCTACAGTAGGACAGGTTCAGGACAATTCGCCTATGCTTTAGTAAAAGAGCTCTTCTCTTGTGGAAGGTGCTGGCTATCAATTTTCTTTGTTTCAGCTAGTAGTGAGGCAATCATGTTCTCAGCTGTGTAGTCTCTAGTCCAATTTTTAATATTTCACTGTTTGGCTCTCGTTGACCTATGCTGTATTATTATTTAGCTTATTATTATTATTATTTTAGATGCTTTAAACATTGATCAACTCCATTTATTGGAAGTAGCAACCTTTTTCTTTTGACCTGCTCTAGTTAGAGGTGAGAGTGAGATTATATACGTAACATGCTGCAAAGTAAAAGTTCTGTCTACATAGTTATTTTGAATCTACTTAGCATTTCATAGTGATGGGTCAATGATTTGTCTCTGGAGAGAGAGGTGATACAAACATTTGGGAGTTTAAAATTTGATTATGGAGTGACCTAGAAGATGATTTTGGAAAAGGCAAGGCAGAGCAGTGAGAGACCCAGGAAGGAACAACGTGGACCTTCTTATATTTAGGCCTTTAAAAATAGGTTAGAGAAACAGTTGCCAGGAATGATCTCTCTCTCCTTGCACTAGGACAGGTAAATGGTTTGAGATCTTCAGGTTCTGTCCAGCCCTATTTTTCTCACTATTTCTGTGTATCTGAACCCGAAGTGAAGTGCTTATTTTTCTTTTCCCTTTTTTTTTTTTTTCAGGAAAGGTTTGATGCACTTGAATTGTTCTCTCCATAGTCATTAAGTGGTCATTTTGAAACAGTGAATGCTGGCATGTACCTGAATTCAAACCATTAAGAAACCCTGGTTTCTCCTGCTGCGGATGGCCATGTTGCCTGTGGATCTGCACTTTCCTTTTATCTGTGGAGGGAAAAAAAATGAAATATCGCAAAATGAGGAGTATCCTGTGCTTATATGTTCTTAAATGTTTAGTTTAGCCCAGTACCTGTGCAAGTCTCATGATTGGACTTGAGGCTGGTGTGTTTGATTGGAAAACCGCTTTATACAAAGCGCATATGAGAGGAACAGGGAAGATCCTGCCCTGAGCAGTTCACCGTCTTAAAATTGTGGTTTTGTCTTCACTTTACGTAGTGGAACTTGGCGCTGAGAGATGGTAAGATACAAAGAGCTATGGGCTTTGGGTGAGTGTTTTGCCTGTGGATAGGAAGCAAACGAGGGTTCTGATTATTGTTAAGCTGTGTCTATCTGTTGTCATACAGCTGTGTCCCCTTGCGAAAGAGAGGTCAGAAAAAGAATAGGGAAAATCTGAGCCAGGAAGGAATTTGGCTTTTCAAGAGGAGACTGGAAAAGAAGAGCAGCAGAAAATCAAAACGGGAGTGAAATGTGTTGAGGGCGACGGGACACACAGGAAACAACAGAGCAGCTCAGAGGCCATGGAGGTTATGGCTTTTCTGGCATGCCAGCCAGGCTCAGGGTTGCAACAGCTCAAGAGGAGAGAACCAGAATTTGGGTAGGCAGCCAGAGCAGGTGTAATCAGTGAAATGTAGAGGTCTCATTAGGAAGTCCACATGCAATTTTTAGTCGTAGGCCTGAGCGGTCAAAGCTCCTACTGATCTGACTTTCAGCAGCTTGAATGAAAATTGTTGTTTCAATTTGCATCATAACTTTTTTTTTTTTTTAAATAGAAGGCATTTCCAACATTCACCTTACTTTAACCTGTTATTTGAGTGACTTGATGTTCTTAAGGGATAAATGGCAGAAACTTTTTTCTAGGATGATACTTCCTTAATTATCCGCAAGATGGCAGCACACAGTTTGCTATCACCAGAGACAAACTGACAAGAATTTTGGAGATGGCAAATCTGTAAGTATTTTTAATACAGCTAGTTTCTCTAAGCATATCCTTGGGGGAAAAAAAAGACAAATATTGTAGAAGTGAAGACAACTTACTGTGGAAAGGTCAGCCTTGGTCAAGTCTGTGACAAAGGAATGAGTCATTAATGTGTTTTCCATAAACAATTTCTAGATTGTGACATTTGAAATTCCTGAAATGATGCCTATAAGGACAAACACTTTAAGTTTGGAATTGGGACAGGGCTTAGTCACATTATATGATTTTTGTCCCCAGGGCTCTGAAATATCGGGGGACAATACATTTTTAGTGTTAGGTGTCACCTCCTAGGCTACTGACTTAATCAGCACATCAAGAACCTGTGCAGTTCAACAGCATTTAAGCTCAGTGCTGTTATTTAATCCCTTACAGAATATCGACAAAGGAATTGTACTTTGTCAATGTCTGTCACCTCCTCCAAGTTTCTTTTAACTTATCTCTGCATTTAAAAAGCAAAATACTGACAGCAAAATTACCTCCACCTTTCAGAATGCAGAAGCTTTATCTTGGGCATGGATGAAGAGATATCTTAAATAGAAATTTCTGTGGTGTTACCCTATTTAGCATCTGTAAACATGTTGTTTTCAGGCCTCAAATACTATTATATTCTGAAGCTTGCCTTTTGGAAGGAGAAACACAAGTCATGTCTACAGATAGATATTGCCTCCTTTACCCTTTTGGTAAAGATGACTATCTAAAGCTTTTGCCAAAAGAAAAAAGAAAAAAATGAATACATACAATTAACATTTTCCAAAGAAGTACATCAGTGGGATTTTTTTTTTTTTTTCAGCACAAAGGGAAATAAATTGGTATCTCTCATATTTTGGGGAGTAACTTCAGGGGATACAAACAAATGTTGGTAGCTATCATGAGATGTAGTCAGTTCATTGTACAGTATAGTGGTTATTCTATGTCTTGCCTGATGGCTAAAATCACTAGTGCCACATCAGAGCATCTCATTTTCACGGTTTATGATTGTTTGGAAAGAAATATTTATATATACTGTTTAAGACATATGTAGTGAGCCACATTATTCTGTGTGTACACAGTTAATCAGACCTCCTCAGAAGATGCTGGGTTTACTGCATGGATGCCAGTCAGTTGTCTGTGGGCCCATTTACACGTGCTTGCACTCTACAGCACTTTGTGTCATATTTATCTGGTCCACACAGTATGCAGCTTGAATTTAATACTTAAATGAAATGATGGGGTTGTTGCAAATGAACTGTAGAATTTGCTTCTTCAATGGTTATATCTACATTTTTGAACTTTCAGAAATCTTGACTCAAGGTGCTAAATCCTTAAATTGCACACCAAATCTTAATGCTGCACAGGTACTGTGGAACTGTGTCTGGTTGGTGAGGAGGCTGTCCCGCTCCCCAGTGTCATGGTCACCCTCAGCTCCCAGCTCATCTTTCTTCATGGAGCAGCCGCACACTTGCTGTTCTCTGACAGTTCCTGCTGTCCAACTCTTGGCTGCCTATATCACCAGTTACTAATGCAATCCTGCCACCTTCCTTGACACTGCAGTGTTTTATGACAATGAGGAAAGATGTGTCACCTGGGACCCTGAGATTAGCGTAGATGACTAGAGTTAACTTATCTGGTATCAAGTGCATTTTTGGCATTGAAATTGCCTGTAACAGTGGCATACTTGAGAATATTTTGGGCACTCTAGCATGACTGCTTCTCCAGTTTAGAGAGATGACTCTGGCTCATTCCCCGGACTACGGAGGTTCTGACTGTATACTATAGACTATGTGTGTCCATGCACTTACGACTTACTTTTATTATCCTAAACGTGAGATTTCCAAGAATGCTATTTTTCTTTTGGCCTTCTGCTTATCGCTTCTTACTGCAGCCACCACTTTCATCCAGGTCAGATCTCGTACTTCTCCTAAGCTTGCAAATTTACAGGTAGCTGAAGCTTCAGTTCTACAGAGTGAATGATATGCTTCAAGCTCTGAAGAGCTTCAGCTGGAGGGTTCTTCCATCCTGGTATCCATCTCATCACTATCAGTTAATACAGTTGTTGCAGTATATACTTCACAACCAGATGATTTGAACAGAAATGTCTGACAGCATAGGAAGGTATCGGGATTAGAACATATTATTATTTTCCAACTATAATCTGTGTATTGCTTTTAGGTGAGCGAAATGTTACCAGCATGAAATTCTTGCCTTTCAGTCCTTGTTGTCACTTGAGAATTGCAGATTTTACTTCTGCTGTTCTACCTCACAACAGCAGAAGTTCAGTAGTTCCTTATCTATAAGTGGTGCCCTGCAATTTTTAATTAATAAGATGCTCTGATCCATTAAATTGTTCAACTTTGTCTCAAGAGAAATGAGAATTAATCTCTTCTTTAATGGGATAACCTCTTTTTTCAGGGCTATCATTGTGTTTCTGATAATATTGGTTGATTATAGTCATTAGAGAGGAACTGTTTGTCCAACATAAAAAATAGTTTCATCTGTAGGGGAAATAAATTACCAGGATGCTCAATCTGCCAAGTTCACTATCATGATTTCATTGCAATTGATCTACTGGACTAGTTACTTTCCATAAAGAACTGTTAGTTTTTGAGTCCTAAGAGACCCCAGTTATGCCAGCCTTCCTCCTGCTCGCTCGTAGTTCGTGTGGGCTACCGTGCTGAGCGCTGCAGTACCTGTTTTTGGAAGGGATCTTACGTAGAGCCCCAGGCAGGAATGTCTCCATCCATGGTGTCGCAATAGCTGTTTGGCAGGTTTGAGGTGGTCATGCCTGCATCTTTCCATCAAAACAGACTTTTTAGTAGATCTAATATCTGCTGTAAGAGTGGGAGGGTTGTGAATGTTTGTGATAGGACCTCTGGCCACTATGTACTGTAAAAGTGTGTCTAAGGACCTTGAGACTCCTTGAGACTCACTGCATTTCTCTTACTGGAAGGGATTCTCTCCCTGTCTATTTTTCTTCCCACACTGTTTCCACTACAGGGGAAATCATACTTCATACTTCAGATATCTGTCAACATAAAGCTTGACGGAAGTAAGCCAGTTAATATATGTCTCAGTTTGTCATAGAGCAGACTATATTAACACAGATACCTTCTACACAGAGATTTTCGCCTCCATTGAATTGTGCTGTGAAACAGCTACGTTAGATCAACTAAGCAACTTGTATGGCTGTCGTGGTACAAACTTGCAATTTGTATAACTTGTATGGGTCTTAAGCAGTGTTCCACTACTTGAGATTTGTATAGGAGATCATACATTAACCTCATGTTACTCTATGGTAGAAGGGTCAAAGATTATGATAATTTTGGCAGAGTAGTCCTGAAGTCATTCTTCAGAAAGATGCCAAGCAACTGCTCCCTATAAGTTATATTACTTCCTGTGAAAACTGACAAAAGAGTATATATTTGGATAGAGATAGCAAGAAGAAGTGGTTAGGCTTTTTAAATACTGCCTCTGCTATCATGATAACGTATGGTTTTTAGTTCCATGTAGATTTACACCTTTCCTTGACTTTATGCTTAGTATTCACTTCTGTCTTCATACAAGCGTTTAGCTTTCTGAAGCCAGAAAGGACCACTACGGACACGTAATCTGACCTACTGAATAGCAGAGGCCATAAACTATTGCCTAAGGCTATGTCTACCTTAAGCCTCGCCTCTGCACCTGATTTCCAACAGATTATGTAAAAAGATCTCTAGTCTTGATTTTAATATTAACCTTCTATTGTTCTCTCTCTTTTTTTCTCTCTTTTGTTATATCATCTGTTACCTGTCTCCAGCTCCTTTTGGTATTTCCTATCATGCTTCATGCAGATGGAGTCCCTTTAATCTTTAGTTAATTGCTTTCCTGTTCTTCTAATAAAGCCTGAAGGTTTCTTTTTCTGTAAGGAAAAAGAATTTTGTGTTAATTAGCCTCTGTACATTTGTTTAGAGAGGGGAAAAAAAATATTCGTGGTTTTGTGTGTTGGGACAGTATGAGCCCTGAATCTAATCTATGCTACATGCCAAGCGTTCAGGAAGCTGTTATATACCTTTTATTTTCTGTAGTGAGTGTTACGCTTTCATTATAACTTGAGACGTGAAGGCTTGTCTTCTAATGCAGTGACCCAACTTTAGAAGAAACTGGTTTTTTTTTCTTTTTTTGTTTATTTCTGGTCCGGTTATCCATTTCTCTCAATGCCTATTGTCCTTATCTGCTGAAATAATACAATGTTGAAATATTCTAAAATATAAATAGTAAGCGCATCTACACTTCACTATATAATAGCTACATTTGGGATCTGAAATGCTGCTTCTAGAATATATTTAAAGTTTACTGAGCAATGGTGGAGTGTTAGTGGGGAGGAGTATTTTGCCCACCTGTCAGAAGTACCTGATTTGCGTTTCAGTAACAGGTATATAGAGAATAAGGTACTTTAAAGTTTGTTCTAAATTCCCTGTAGAGTCAAGGAAGACAGATAGGTAGCTTTGAAGGCCTCCAGATAGTGGCCTTGTTTGCCTAAGCTTGATCATCTAAGCTGTCCACAAAGTATAGTCAGATACCTTTCTAGATAGGCAACACAGCCACGCATTACTGGGAGATTGTTTCACCAGGTGCAAAAAAGGCATTTAAGTTAATATATGAACAAGACTAGTATATCACACAAGAGTGTTGGATTGGATGTAACGTTCTTTGGATATTAAGCAAATAAAGGTTTGTATTTTCCCCGAAATAATTGTTAAAATGCCTTGTAAGAAAGCCTTTTTTTCAGCGTCATCTTTTCCTATAAGTAAAAGCTAGTAGGTCTTGCACATACAGTCTAGGTTTCTATAGTGTATAAAAGTTGCTTATAAATGTTAGATCCTTATTTTGTCATTTGTTTAATTTACATAACCACCATATGGCAACAGTCCATCTACCACATACTGGCTGTAACTACTTTTAACATTATTATTCATCTTTCTTCCAGTAACATAAGGAAAGAACTTCTGCTATTTGAAAATGTATACATTACCCAGTGTGTAGTAAAACAGTGTGTTCTCCCTTAGATACAATGCAGTCTGATCACTGCAGAGCTGAAAATGGGAAAACTGAATACAGATAACTGGAAAACTGAACTAATTCCTGAATTACTTCTGTGTTGTTAATGCTGTTTTCTTCTGATCAATGGTTATGGTCTCTCTGCTTATCCATTGGGAATGCAGTAGTGATGGCCTGTTGAGCAAAGTGATGTAAGTCAGGAATAGACATCTGAATAGATGGTTAATAATGGAGAAAAACGATTGAAAAAAAGAAAGACATTGAGCTGAACAGTCACTTTGTCTGTTTGAAAGAACAGAAGAGAAGCTGGCCAAGATCTAGATTAGCTGACTGATCTATAAGATGTAGTTTCTAAGCCAAATCATTAAGCCTTGAAAGCTAGCTATTAATCATCCATAAAGGTTTTTGTATCCTCTGCAGAGTATTGCTTACAGAAAGCAGAAATAGCCCTAGAGTGTGCACAGGAAGCTGGAGAGTATAGGTTTTACTTGGTCCAGAGCGGCTACCTATGTGAGGATAAACTCCGAATGTCCCTTTCAGCCCTATCATTCTCAGCTTGCCTATATAATAAAAAAAAAAAAAAAGAAACGAAGGTCTTGCATCCTTTAAAAGCAATTTCTCCTCCATGACTCGCCATCGTCTTTGGCTGATTAGAGAACCGCGTTCTCTACGGTTCTATAACCGTATCTATCTTATTTGCCCTCCCCAGATTAGCACATAGGTAGCTGCTCTGGACCAAGTAAAACCTATACTCTCCAACTTCCTGTGCACGCTCTAGGGCTATTTCTGCTTTCTGTAAGCAATTATCCTCCTGTCATACAGGAGGAGAAAGGGAATGAAAGACTGTTTGGAGGGAAAAAAAAAAAATGAAAAAAATGCTGTAATTGAAACTTTTGAAATAAACTGTATCTTAGTAGGCAGCGGGGCCTGCAAACTTAAATGAAGACCAGCTTTGTGGTTAAAGAAAAGAGCTTTTGGGGTGTGTGTATTTTTTCAACGTCCCAATTTTTTTTTATCAGTACAGTTAAACACTGGGGCTGTACCAGTCACATCCATGTTTACCTTATAGCACTGCCCTATTGTAACTTTTTTTATGGGAAGATCAGAGGACATTAAGAAACTTCACTTTCCAAAAAATGCATCTCTTTTCCAGGTGCTGGGGTGAAGAAAGAGTTGAGCATTTATGGCATCTTCCTTTTTTGAAGATGTAACTTTCTAAGGAAAACTAATTGTTTTTGGACATGATCTATATTTTATATAATTTCCAATTGTTCTGGAATCTTTGTCTTTAATATCTACTCTCCAAGGAGATCTCAGATCATCTTACCTGAGCAGTATTTGCCTTCTCATTCTTGGACTCAATATGACAAGAAATTTTTACTCAATTTGGGGCAATTAAAGAGTTATTTGGATGATGGGAGGGAACTATCTTTTTACATAGTTCATTGCTCTGCTTTTCTTCTTTTGCTGCCAGGCTTTTCGTGATTCCCAGCCTTCCTTTATCCTTTATTTCACTTTTCCCTGCTCCCCTTGAATACCTTCCCTTGCTTTTCCTCTTCATTCTCTTTTGCTCCTTCTCTTCTGCACCTGTTCTCCCTGAAGGAGGACATTTGGGGTGGGGGTAGGGGGTGAGGAGGCCAGTTTTCATTCAAAATATCTCCTATTTTTCCACTCCTTTCCTTCTTTCATGCTTAATGTTCCTCCACAGCTGGCAGTGAAGCTTCCCAGTGTGAAAAAACTCCATCCTTTCTCGTGCTGTGGGGACAGTACTGAGGGCATTCCTCTTTCTGTTCCTGGAGCATGTCATAGGACCCTGAGTCAGACAAAGTTTTTAGGTGGATTTGTATAGACCTCCTCTTATATTAAAGTCTCCTACAAAAGTTAATTTTTTTTTTGTACTTGAATCAAGCCAAATTTTCTTTAAATAAAACTAGAAAATAGAGTTTTGAAATTGAGAGAACTTAAAGCTCTGAAGAAAGGCAGAAAGGAAATGAAAAAACTATCAGTAACTATGCCCTTGCAGATGAGCCCTTGATTTAGCCAACTCAGTGACCTGCTTAATTGCAGCAAACTCTGTCCAGTCTCCTCCATCCTAGGAAGTTCTTGTGTCCTCGCTGAGGCCTGGCTAGCTACTTGGAGCAACTTGATGCTTCCTCTTTCTGTGCTATGAATCCCTTGCCCAATCTGTTAACTTGAGCATCCCTTAAGTGTGATAAGGAGCCCCCAAAAGAAGATTCAAGTTCTTCCCTCTGAAAGGTTTCAGCTGACACCTGATTGTTAAGAGGAAAAAAAAGAGGAAAAAAACTTAGGGAGCAAAACAGATAGACTCTACTATACAGCATGTGAGAAAGAAGGATTGTCTTCAGCATCAGCAGTTGCACAGGAAAAGATCCTGGAAATGCATACCTGACTCTAGTTTTCTGTTAGAAGAAAACTTCTAATGAAACAAGATGAATGAAAACCAGGATTCTGAACTTCACTACTCATCTGGGATTTTGGAAGAGGAACATAATAGTTAAGGCAGGGTATAATTTTACTTAAACGTCCCCAATAACAATAGTATTATTATTTATTCATGCCAGTGCCCACGACTTGCTGAACGCTTTCCAGACATTCAGCAAAAGACAGTCTGTGGTCTGAGAAACTTGCTGCCTAAGGACAGAGAGATGAGTAGATAGATATTAGCTATATTTATTGAATTTCAAATAGGTAAGGAAGATACTTTACTTATCTGATACGGATGCAAACATCTGCTTATGCTTGATCTATTGTTTAAGAACAGGTATTTTTACCTGAACTAAGAAAATTTTCTTATGCTTTAAACTAATAAATCCCCAGAATTACCTCTGTATTTATAACATTATCTATTTTAATAAGTTTGTTTTTCTGAAACAAGCTTTATACAAAGATTAGAAATGTGTGAAAGTGTATTTCTTAATCTAAAACTGTAAGACAAAAGCATTGTTGTTATGAACTTAAGAAAAATAATTTATCCTGGTATATGAAATTTAAAAAAAGCAAAAGTTGTAGTTTCACTTAAAGAAAAGACTGACTGGCGCTGAAGAAGTTGAGTCAGAGTGAGGGGCCGATGACCTCCACGGGAAGGACGTTTTCATGGGGGGTTGAGTGTGTCGTATGTTTCTCTTTTTCTTTTAGTTCTTGCGAGTTTAGATTTTCTTTCTTTCCCTTTTTCCCCCTTGATAGGGGGGAAATTATTGACTGGAATAGTTCTGCCCACTTGGTCCTGTTCAGTGGGTTCCACCTATAATCTGCTCATCTTTTTTTCTTTTCAGCTCTTGCATGGGAACAGTGGGGACACAGGAAGTGCTTTGCCCATGGTGCTGTACCTGTAGACCTAAGGCTGCGCTTGTTTCAGAGTGTCTTCTCCTCTGTGACCGGTCTATAATCTTTAGTTCTTTCCATTGCAGAACTGGGATCCTACTTCCGAGGGCTCCTGCCTTTTCTGGCCCCTTTCCATCACATCAGACCCATTGGGAGGTGGTGCTATTTCCTGCAAACATGCTTTGGGATGGAAGGCAGATGCTTGAGCTGAACAGGGTCTGATCACTGTCTTGTTTCTTTCCCCATACTCATAGGCTTAAAACTAAGAATCGTGATGACCTCCTGCGTAGTACAAGCTGCACACATCACTTCAGAAATTCAGTATTGAGTCCTAAGTTTGTAACTGGACTACATCACACCTTTTAGAAAAGTAAAGACTCCAAATTTTGAATAATTTATGGTAATCCCAAGTTATTTGTTCCAGTGGGTAATTACCTGCACTAAAAACTGTTACTTAATTCCTAATTGAAATTCGTTTGGCTTCTGGTTCTCTTGTTGGGTTTTGTTACGCTTCTATTGAGCTAGTAAGTTAGGGAAACATTTGCTCTCCAAGCCCCTGTTTTCAAACTAGGTATTGAAGAAATCTGACTTCAAATCATTCTAGCAGCTTGTTTACAACATCTCTTGGCTTTCTGTATTTTTATATATTGGCATTGGACTCAGCTTCCAATATTTGAATTACAGTTTCAATTGAGAGAGAATTTGAGATTTCAGAGATTTCCTGTCCCAAATCAGTACAAAAAAAAAACAAACTTAATTTCTACAACTGTAGGTTCAAAAGCAATCATGCAGCAAGTATCAAACATTTATTTTCAGTTTTGACTTTTTAATTTTATAATTTTCATTTTTTATATGATATGATGTTACCTAACATTGTAAAAGTCACATTAAATTTTAAAATGAAACATATGTAGTTACAAATATAGAAGTAGTACTGTGGTAAGAATCTTTTTCATTTTTTTTCCCCCTAAAGGAGAGTTTTATTTACATTCCACCTCCTCCTGAACATGCTGAATTTTCTGATGAAAAATATTTCAGAGAAAAAAAATCTCAAATAGCTCTTCTCAGTTTTGTGGTATACAATCTCCCTACTTCTAGCAGTTTTTTTTTCTTTTTAACAAATCTGAGTATCATACTAGCCCTCCTAATCACACAGTCATGCTATGAGCTTATTTTTCTTTTGTTGTTTTGTTGTTTTCCTTAAACGGGAGCTCTTCTTAGAGTCACTGAATTACAGGATGCTGCTTTTCCTTACCTGGATGTTTGACCTATGTTCTTTGTTCAAATGAAACTAGCACTTGTAGCACCACAGACTCTGTGCTTAGCTGACCCATGCCTATCGTTTAGCATGCTACCAGAATCTATACGTTAGCAGCAATAATTCTTTTGAGTTCATTTCAATAGTAAAGATATTTTACAGTTTCGGGCAAAGAAGAGAAGCTCTATGCAACATCATTCAAAAACTCCTGTTTGGAAATGTATCAATCCAATTTTCATTTGAAATCCACTTCTTATGCCAGCTGGAGGAGGAACTAGATAATCTTATAAAGTTTTTCATCCTATTTTTCCTATAGCACTATACTTATTTTGTACAAAACTTACTTTTGTAACAGAAAGTCCTGCAGCATGATGTAAAATACCTTGTCAAAAACTATTATGTCAGTATAATTACTTTCATCAACTAAGCTTCTAATCTCCTCCAGTAATGGTATTTGTATTACAAAATCTGTTCTCCATAATCCTTACTGAATGGCATTAATTATGCTACCATGCTGTTATTCAGCACAAATTGCATCCCTATCAGCCCTCCATCGTTCTGTGTGTGATCAATATCTGTCTATCACTTTAGGTCATCCTCTTTAACCTTCTTAATATCAAATTAGCTTTTTTGTAGTTCTTTCTTTTTCCCTCAATTATACCAATATTTGTTAAAAATCAACGTCAGTCTTCTCCCGAACTTTGCTGCTTCTTGAAAAAGCTCAAGGGCAAAACTCTTTTGATTCATAGCGAATGCTGAAGCTGTATGAACTGTTCACACCCATCTAATTTTCAGATGCTGTAGTTGTGTTACGCTCCATTGTACGCTATAGGGAAAAGTGGTTCAGGTAAACTTCTCCAGGGATGTGTAAACTTTATCGTTGATTGACTGTAATTTGAAGAAATAGATTAGACTGTAACACCTTTAGCTTCTTAAAGTGATTTTTGGCTAGACCACATATGGTTGCCTCTCATGTTAATATTAGCACTTGACTGATGGACCAGACAAAAGGGTAAAGCAACATGAGAAAGGTAACAGGATGCAGGTCCCTGAGCATGGCCCACAGGCAGGAGACAATGGCTGTCCTGTGTCTCAGCCCAGTTCTGCCACTTTCTGCGTCACTTTGCATACTCTTCTTTCAGGTAAGAAATGTTCTGTTTCCTTGCTTCGAAAATGCAGGATAGCATCTATCCTTGTCTGGGAGATGCCAAGTGCCTCAGCTGAAAAAATTGTTTACAAATCATAGAGCTGCCTCATCAGACAGAGTTCTTCAGTCCATGCAGGCTTGTGAGTCACGGCCTGGGGCACTCCCTGTTCACTCTCCCAGGAGAAGCAGATATAGTCTGTGCGTGTGCTTGGAGAACCTGACGGAGGCCTGTCCTTCACAGTACAGGTGTGCAGGTGGTGGGAAAAGGGAGCTTGCTTTATTAATTTGGAATTATGTTAACATTTTTTTATGATTTGCAACCCTGCATTCCAACTGTCTCTAGTCTGACCCGCTGCAGCAAGTGACCTTTGTGGTGGTAAGCTGAGGTATTATTACCGTTATCTGAAATTTGAGAAATGACCAGAAGAAGAAGATGACACTAAAATGTCATTAAAAAGACATCAGCTAGCTGATGGGCATCTTGGACTTAATTGAGTTGTATCTTAGTAGGAGGGTTAATATGTAAAAGCTAATCATCTGTCACACCAGGTGAGCACAAGGCAGAAATGCACTATGACTTCAAATTTTCTTACTGTTTTTTATGAACCATACTTACACTGCCTTTTAAATCTCCACTGGTCTGAGGAACTGGAACTCATGACTTTATTAATACTCCAAACAAGAAGGTCTTTTAGGTAAAATGAATACATTTTCAGACACAAATATCTGTGTCAGATCATATCTATTCTGTCATGGCTTCACTTGTTATATACCACAACAAATTTGATCAATCAGATAAAAGTTGAATGCCACACTATGGATTTTCATGCATATAAAGTGTTAGCTTCACAGTGCCTAGGATTTAAATGCTGAGATCTTCAAACATCCAGTGTTCCTGAAGCACATGGGACTAAATTATTATTTTAGTAAAGGGATTCTCATAGAAGACAACAAAAAAAAAAGCCTTAGGCTGTTTGGCTGGCCAAGTTCCTACTGATTTCAAACTGTTGTGTTGATGTCGTCTCCTTCTTCCTGTTTACATTTCCCAGTCACTACAAATTAAGGTCTCACTTTTGGTTTTATAATTGAGTTTGACTTCTGTGTGAGTCTGGTCTAACGAATGTGTCCAAGATCAGCCTGTTTGTCTGAAAAGAGGACAAATTAACATTTTTGGATATACAGTTAGATATAATGTCATATTTGACTTTGCTAGCACTGCCATTTTTCTGCCAGAAAGAAATGTAAGATTCTTATGGGACCATTTTTGTCATTGAAGACAATAGTAGGCAAGGCTATCTCTGTCTCAGAATATTTAAAATGGATATAGTATACTCTAGCCCTCCTCTGCCCAATTTGTATTGGCTCTGGAATGATGTGTATCATCTGATTTGAGAGTATTTTCATTTTGAGTATAATTGCCAGGGGGTTTCCCAAGCTAAACAGCAACTGGCAAAAGCCTTCTCCATTGTATGTCCACAGCAGTCAGCCTATTGGGATAATCACTCAATCCCAATGATATGTAGATACTTTTTTTTCCACTTGCAAATCTGGTCAGCTGGACTTTCACTTTAGAACTAATTATTTTTCTTGGAAACACTCATGGATAAATTTCTTTATCAATGTAACTATAACATCATGTATGGTCTGTTTGATCCCCAAAAGAGAAATAGCAGATACGCGGGCCCATATTTTCCCTTTTGCTACTGATGTATTTGAGGAAGCCCTATCTTGTCTTATCTTCTTGACATCCCTTGCCAGATTTAATTCCAAACGGGCCTTAGCCTTCCTTGTCGCATCCCTGCGTACTCTGACAACGTCCCTATATTCCTCCCACGTGGTCTGTCCCCTTTTTGACATTCTGCAGACTTCTTTCTTCTGTTGGAGTTTTGCTAGTAGTTCCTTGCTCATGCAGTTCCTGGATCATGCAGGTCTCCTGCCCGCTTTGCTGTATTTCTTACTCAGAGGGATGCACTGCTCTTGAGCCTGAAGGAAGTGATACTTGAATATTAACCAGCTCTCCTGGACCCCCCTTCCTTCTAGGGTCCTACCCCAGGACCTCATGCGTTGACAAAACTGGATCCCTCCCAAGTGGCAATTATGGGTAAGCTATTTCTAGTGAACCTATCTCCAAAGGTCCTGTGGTTAAAGCGCTTGCCCGAGAGGCAGAAACAGGAGTGGGATGCCCTCCCCAGTCAGACTTGTGCTTCCTCTTTCCCAGCAAAGTGCAGTAGCCACCGGGGCAGGGGAGGATGCCTGGCAAAGTACAGTGGGGACTATGACTCTGCAGCCTAGTGAGGATTAAACTGCAGAGAATTAGGACATAGTGGAATGGGGAGACCTGGGTTCTGGCCCCTGTTTAGGATTTTTAGCTCTTTCTGCTGAGTGGCTCAACCCATGTTTTGGAAGGTGCTTAGGTATCTACCTCTGGATTTCATTCTGGAAGTCAGCCTAAAAGTTAGATTTTGCAGCTCTTAAATCCTTTACTGAACCTAACCCAAAAGGAAGAATAAAGAAAATAACTGAACAGTTCTTTTATATTTCTAATGGTCTGATACATGCCTGTGCAACTGTCCACCCTATAATTTTGACTGGTAAATGCCAGTGCTGCCAGCTCTTGTGATTTTGGTCACAAGTCCTGTGAAATATGTGATTCTGTAAAGACCCAGATGGTGGATAAATACCAGGGGTCACTAAGTTTCCATAAAAATAAAAAAAAAATCAAATTGTCTTTAGCTATTTTTAAAACTATGAGAATTTGTCTTCAGTGAATTTGAAAAACTGAGAAACCAGAAGACAAATATGGCTACAAATGTAACAAATAACCAACACTCCTAATTTCAGCTAATATTACTCTGTGATCTGACATGATTTTTTGATTGGATGGTACCTGCAGTACTGAGCCTAGCTGAGGTATTAAAAAAAGTCTATGAACAACTGGAATTGGTAAATGGATGGTATAAGTTTCAGAAGGATCAGAGTGAAAAAGGAGAAATATTTCAGATCATTCCAGAATGCATAAATTGTGCTTTCATCTGATATGACAGATCACTTGATCCGAGGTAAACTACTGTGAAACTTTCAAATGAGGCTTTATTACCAGCCTAACAAGGGAGCGTTAACTATTTCTCCTCTGTGGGAACATTCCAGGGTCATTTTCTAAAGAGTCAGAGTCCACAGACAAGATTTTTCGCTTTTCCCCGAACTATTTTACATCATTTTTATTTCATGAAATTAATATATAGAGCATATATATGCACTATGATATGGAAGAAAATGCATGAGTCTGAGTAGTATCGTTAGCACCAAGTCTTTTATCAATAGCTGCTGAGGACTGCTCAGTTCTTAAAGTCTAAAAATATTGGCGAAACCCAGTAGTTATTACCCAAGCAAGTAGTACTAGTAGATTAAAACACACTCTTTTAGCAAGTAATTTCTCAAAGAAAGGGTACTAATTCATGCAAACATAATAACCTAGGGCTTATTTGAAATTTCTAATAAGTCACATGTGCTCTAAATAGTCACTGAAAGCAGCGTTATTTTGAAGGGGTGGTTGTTATGAAAAAATCCTTAAGCAAACTTCAAATGTACAAGGAGAAAAATTGGAATGTCTCTATTAGCTGTTCATATAATCGCAAAATTAAAATTGACTCCACTGAGGAAACGCTTTTAAAATTATCCAAATTCATCTAATTAACTTTTCTGGAGATTTTAAATTAAATTGTAAAAGGTGTATTTTTAAATGACAAATACCAACTTCAATTCCATTTTATTTTAATAGATGTATAATCTAATAGACGTATAATATACATCTAATATATAATATACATCTAATATAATATGCATCTAATAGATGCATAACCTTAATTTCCTTTAATATAATTAAACTCTTTTCATGGTTGATGTGACACAACTTTCAATATTACAGCTTGGAAACAGAAGCTTTTCAGCCTCCCGATGAGGTGTGCTACTCAAACAGCCCTCTTTAAGGCTGGAATTACAGACATTAAGCATTAAAATCCTATTCATACATTAGTTAATTCTTGGGCTCTATCCATACTGCACTGAGAAACCTACAGCCAAATTCACCCCCTTCTGGGATTCTCCATAGACAAATATCAGAAGATTTCTGGAAGTAGGCATTTTGGGAGCTCATCGGCTGCTTTGGGTGTGTGCAGTGGAGAAGTTGCTGAGGGTCTGAGCTTACAACAGGAAGGTGAGAGCTGTTGGTACCGAGGCTGTGGAGCAGGAGACTGAGGTGAGCTGGGAGAGGGCAAAGCCTGCTGACCCTCTCACCAAGAAACCTGTGCCTGAAACAGCAGCAAAGGCCTTGGGTCCAGCCTTCTCCCAGCCAGCAACACCTTGGCTTCTCATGTCTGGATAGGTGCAGGTGCAGACACCTAAAGCTAGGGTCAGTCTGTATCGGTCCCCTGAAACTCCCCCTATGGTCAATGGAGAGAGACTGCCATGTGTAGAAGTCAATTTACCAGGCCTTTTAAAAATACCTGTTTGAGGATGAAATGATTGCCCTGGAGGGCACTATTTCTCTTTGTTGTCTATAAAAAGAGCTTAGGGTTACTGTTATATACCTAACCTAACTGTTACATGCCAGAGCCAAAGAGGCACATGAAACTTACTCTTCTCCCCAAACTTCCTGGATGACCACTCGCAATCCTCAAAATTTATCACAGGTCATGAGGCGCTGTCAGACTTTTACCTTAGCGGTAAACGTGCACGGACTGCTCTTGGTCACCTGCGATCTGCAACCCCAGGCCTGAAAACCACTGATTTAATTAACTAACACAAATTAGCTAGACCTTTGTAAAACTAATTTTATTCCATAATATAGACAAACTCATTCTGTGTGTGCTAAAGCTACTGAATTTTATTTTGGTTTGTTGCTTCATGTTTTTGATATTTAAAATAAGATTTTGTGTTAATGTTTAAAAATAATAAGCAGTAATGATGCCTTCAGATACTATTTTAATGCAATATTTTTGCTTTTTAAAATGAGTATGAAGCATAACCGTGATTTTGTCATGTTAATTTTGTAGAACTGTAGCTTCAAGGCCTTAGTAAGTACAGATTCCAGTTATATTAGCATATACTGTAACTACAGGAAGGAAAGGTAAGTTTAACGTTTTGGACTTATAAATCCTTTGATATGACATTAAGATAATAGGATTAATAATAACTTTCAGATAATCGATAATTTTTTCATAAACCACTATTTGATGTTTGCTGTGATTTTCTTTCTATTATTCAAGAAATAGGAGCTAGATATCATCTTATACACATCATGAAATTATTTAAAAAAAAAAAGTTATAGGCTATGTAAATTTGTGTGTGTGGCAGAATGGAATGTGACTATTGACATGCAGCCGTTTCTTCCATGGGCAGCATCCAGCAGTTACCAACAGTGCTTATAAAGATCTATCTGCACAAAACTGATTCCTGACAGAACTGACTGAAACTCAAGTTTTGTGAAAAATGCTGATATTTTAAAACATCATTTTTTTGGTGTGTTTGAGAGGGAATATAGACTTTTAAATGTTTCTGTGAACCAAAAATAACAAAAAGAGGTGTCTGGAAAGCCTCAACACCTAGTAATTTCAAGATGAAATATATGTATCGGTGGGTGAAACTGAAAATCTTGACTATGTCTCAACGCTTGTAGAGCATTTCTGCATAATGTTAGATTGTTGAAGCAAGCCCAACCCCAAGCAGCAGGGAATTTTGGCAATTTTACTACAGACCTCTGAGCAGCCTGAAAAAGGGCTAAGCATCCTTGCTGTCTCATCTATCTGCACTCAGTCTTGCATGCAGTCTCTGGCCCAATGGATATTTATCAATCTATCTGAAGAGGAAACATTTGCACGACAGAGGGAGAGAAGATACGTAGGGCAAGCAGAGGGGCACAGCAGGAAGGGATCTGTAGAGTGACGCAGTGGGCACTGAGGGCCCAGGTCCCCACCGTACTTCTCCGGGGTTTTCCTTAGGACTCTGGCTAGCCTGGCTCTGGGGTCTGGGTGCCCAGCAAGTTGGGTTTGCTCAGAGAGAGTTCTGTGGTACAAACTGAAGAGCAGTAAATAGGGATGAAAAGGAGGCTTGCTTCAACATAGCGCTCCTGATCCAAACTAAAAAATGCAAATTTAGACACGTTCAATGAAACCTATCCTGGAGTATGCCTGCAATTACAGTAGTCTTGTCAGGGAGTGCTGGTTTGAATCATTGGTTGCAATGAGTCAGAGAACTTGTGCATGTATTTCTGTCATGGCAAATGAATAACCTAGCTACAAGCTTGCAATAGGGGTTTAATCCCACCTGTTTCTCCTTTTGCATATCTGCTGCCCTTCATTTTCAAGTTTTCTTTTTGATTTTCTGCGTGTTAAAAAAAATCAAAAAAAGAAAAGAGCATTTAGGGAATCAAAGAAATGTAAGAAAAGGAGAAAGGAATGTTTTGCATGACCCCAAATTACTTATCTGAATTTGATTTCATTCAGATACATCATGTATTTGATCACCCTGTCTCTCTGTTCGCATGCTTGCTAGTTAGTTGCCCAAATAAGTTTTAGCCTATGGACTATTTCAGCTAAATTGCCTCTAATGATAGGAATCTAAAGATACTATGTTCCCTAAGAAATATTTCATTTCTTGAAAGCTGGTGGCTGGATACTCAAATTAATAGTTCTACTGAGTGAAAGGCTTCTATATGTATTAAAAATCTTTTTATTCTATTTTATCTGCTCCTGTCCAGTCAACAGGCCATACATCCTCTGGCCAGTCAGCATACACAGTCTTTTTTATTAGAACCAGAACTGTGGATATTGAGAGCTGACATTGAGGATAAACACAACGGCAATTTAGGAGTTAGAAACATTAAGGAATGCGTACGCTTTATGTTAAGGTTACGACCTAGTATACTTTTTATAAATAAATGGAAATGTGAATATTATGTACTTTGGTACATTTCATTTATCCATTTAAAAAAACCCTAAGCCCTTTGTTAACAGTAGAAACTGATACTTGGACTACACAAGGGTAGAAGACACCGCTCTGGAGTAAAGTTATTAGATGTTTATTACCTTGAAATCTGCAAACCGCAAGGGAAACCCCAAGAACCTTGGGAGGAAGTGAATGGGCTGTCAGCATCGGCCCATCGCGAGGTTCAGGGGGGCCTAGGTTTAAGGAGAATTAATAGGCTACAACGTGGGGTACTGTGCATGCGCTGCAGATAATGAGGGAAGCAGTAATCCTTTAGGTATACAGATAACAAGGGAAGCAATAATTCTTTAGGTGCATACAAGTCCAGATTGATGCCTGTGTGGCACAAGCCTAAAGGACCTGCTGTTTCTCATGGATTCTGCACACCAAGTGTTTTAGCAGCTGGAATACCTGATTGGTCAGCATGCTATTATCTCCTCATTGGTCTTCCATGGTTTGCCCACTACACCCTTGTTGAACCCATATAGACAACAGAATGCTCAAGGCAGGGGAAAATTGTTGAGCCTTCCTATAGTTCCCACATTTCGTTTTCTGCATATGAATTTATGTTCTCTTTGCAATGCTTTTGAGACCATGCTAATGAAAAGCCCATCCATGGGTGTCTTTGTCTTCTTGCTAAATACAAGTTGAATGAAAATGTACAGGGAAATATTTCAGCATCTAACATAGTACTATTAATAGATGTATTTCATATCAAACGTCTCCATGCCCATTGCTAGTCACAAAGTTGCTCATTAGGATGACCAATGAGGTGGCAGTTAAGAACTGCAAATGTTTCTGCCACAGACATCTTCCTGCTCAGTAAGTGTCTGGTACAAACAGTCTCTTAATTATATCATCAGTGATTACCAGTCTTTAGGCCAGAGTTGAACATGAAGCACAATAAAGCAAGAATCATTAGCATTAATACCAATATTGTGACAAAGTGGCTTTTAGATGTCCCAGGTGATTTTTTAAAGACAAGAAAATGCCAGTACCATAAGAATACGTTACAATTGGTCTTTCTTGATTAAAAGAGTGTAATTAATTGTTTTGTAGTTTAAGCAGCATTTAAATAATGATGGGATTTAGTAAGATCACCCTACCATTGATAAATGAAGGTAATTGCAGAGCTGGAGATTTAGAGCAGAACACTAGATGAATCTTACATCATTGTAGGCTTAATCTTCCTTCCGATAACACTGATTAGAAGTTCTCTGTTGTTTCAGTAGCACAGAATCCATGGAAAATATAGTCACATACACATTTTCAGATCCCATAATGTACCTCCACTGTATTAAAAAAAACTCACTGTCTTCATTTGTGCATGTAAGACAGATTCACACACATTAACTACAGCTGGTGAAATTTAGTAACCATTAAATAATGTGCTTTTTTTTTTTTTTCAAATTTATGCTACGGATTAGACTAGCCCTTGATTAGTTATGAGATCTATTTATCTTAGAACTTCACTCCAGTCCTTCAGCTCTGGCTATCAAGGGAGTACTGGGCCAGTTTTCAAGATCGTAACCTCAACACTACATGGGCTATGTCTATATTAACAAGTAGCGTGCTGCAGAGCAGATCGATAGAGCAAAACAGTTCGTGCCGATGATCTGATGTCTGCTGTACACATGGTTTGAAGGATCACTTCAGAATAGCTCTCTTTGGTCTGTTAGCAGTTGCAGCCCTTCCGGTGCACTCCTGGAGTGTGACCTCCAGGTTAATTCCCCCTGAGAGGAATCCAGTCCACGTGCCCCAAGGCTGCTCTGTTATGGTAACCAAAGCCCACAGTAAGTGGGGAAAACTAGGAGGTTTACTTCAAAAGTGTGCACATGATCCAAACTGCAATGTTGGTGTAAACTCCCCCACAGAATACCATATGGATGTAAAAAGTCATCATATGTGAGTCTTAAGCTGCAGCTCTGGATTATGTCTTGTTCATGTGAAGTAAAGCAGAAAACAGGAAGAAAAGCTTGGCCGTTCCTCTACTTACAGGCAGTGAGTTAAAGTGATTGCTTAATTTCCTATCAATCCAATTCATTTTTTAGGAAAAAAAAGTTGCAGAATTATTTTATTAAGAATAAATTCAATACAAATACAAAATAAATATTTTCTTCTAAGGCCTTTTCACTTTTACGTACTCGGTACGTAATAGATCTCCCTCTAATGACTATTTTGAATATTTGTCAGCAGCTTACTGTGAGGAGAGAAAGGGAAGTAGTATAGAATATTTAGCACTGCCACCAGAACTTAACTAATAGGCAACTTAACTAATAGGAAAGCTGTTCCTAAATAGGTGGGGTGTGTTTTCAGAACTCCAGAGTGACCTGTGTAGAGATACTTACTGTTGTCTTTACTATCGCTGTCTTCCTATGCTCCAGTGCTGGATATATCTCACCTCACTTTGATCATCTACAATGCAGACACTTATATCTGAGCCAGTTGTCTAGACTTTTTATAGTCCATGGAGAGAAAAAGACACTTCTTGGGTATGATTTGCATATTCTATTTAGACATCCATGGTAATATCAGATGACTCACTCCCTGGAAAGAAGCTATTTCTTTCCATTTCCATTTTTTTTCCATTTACACAGGGAGCCTAGAGGAATAATTTCGATATAGGAGTTTACATTGTAAATGTTTGAGAATCTATTCTGAAGACCTACATATTTCACCCATTTCAGAAAATTCACCTCCATTTTAATTTGTCTTCTTCTAACTAAGAACCCAACGATATATTTACATCATTCTTAAAGAATAGTTTCAGGAAACAGCAGCAGCTATTAGGGCATTTTCACCTGCTTACTCTCAGATTATGGATAGCTCGTCTGGGCACAGGAAGGGACACTGTAATCTAGTTAACACCATTCCTGTGAGTTTATGTATCCACTGGGACAGTAACCTCAGGCCGAATGCAAAGCTGCACTTACATCTGCTGTCTGTATGGACTCTGTAGGAGAACCATGGTTTGAGGGGAATTCTCAGAGCTTTCTCTTACAACATTTAAACTTGCAATCACATTTAAGCAAAGTATTTTATTACTTCAAATGGACTGTCATTCGTGATTTTGATGATTCCTAGAGTGGCAATTCCATTGCTTCTGCAGTAATCCACAGAACTAAATATTTGGCGGTGCAGTGCAAAACCTTGAACTCTAGATGGTGGAGTTTTGGTTTGGTTTCTTGCTCTCTAATAGGCTATATTAAAAGTAGAATCTAGCTTACCCTATATCGAGTCTTGAGTGTGTTTTTAACCAGGGAAAATACAGGTTATTTTGCACACCTAGTTTAGCATACAGTCTTCTGACAAATTCTGCTGTCTGCAAAGATGATGAAAACACGAGACCTGAAGATCAGCTATTTGCATGCTCTGCTAACCTCAGAGGATTTTGCCAATAGCCTACAAAATGGCTGGAAGAAGGAGGAGTATGATCAGCTCCATTTGTCATTTGCCAAATGACATGCTGCATGCAAATAACTTCCTTTGAAGGGTACAGAAGTATAAAGACTTCTACGTGTAAAATAGCTGTGTCACCCTCCTAGCGTTTAAGAGGAAAGGTTATGGCTTGCATGTTGAAAGGGTACTGTGGCTTTAATTCGTGATTTAAAAACCTTCATTGTACCACGCCTCAAAGATATCTGCATTTCCAAGGTTTGAGAACTAGTCAATGAATATAGCCTTCTATCATCTCCTGTAAAGTGGCTTAGAATGAAAGGCTCTCTTAAACATGGTTTCATTTTTCCATTAATGAAGGACAAAGTAAGCGATTAAGTTTTCAGAAGCTGCAGAACTATCTACCTATGCAGATACTTTATCAAATATATATATAAAACTACACAGTCATTATCCTAGAGGACATGCTAGTGGAGAATGTCCCCGTTGTAAAGGTATAATAGTGCATAACTCCCTCTGTAGGTGATGTAATTTTTAGTTAATTAGGACTGAGTCTCTCTTCTCTTTAGCAAATATCATGTTCCTTCACAGCTGTCTCTATTGACTTCAGTGTTCTGACTTGTGAGGGAGAGGGCTTTACTGGTTCATCACCCACTTGTATTTTGGAAACACTGTATTCGATCCGTAAATATCCTATATCCTTCACTTACATTTAGTAGGAGTCTACCATCTCTAACTTCTGGATGGGTCTCCTTCAGATTTAGTCATGTTGAGAGGTATATACTTAAACTGTGTGCTAAGAAAATGTATCAAGTTCTATGGCAGTGTTCAAGATGGAATGTTTCACTGCCATCCTCCAGCTCTGGACATAGAGATGTAAGAGATTATGGCATGCATGGACATAGACCAGACCTATGTCAGGGCCACTGGCCTTGCCATGCTCCTGGGGTTTGGCTGCTGGTGCTCAAGGCCAGCTCTGATGTGGTGCAGCTGTGTGGGCCAGACTGCCGAGGAGAGAGCTTTGCAAGAAAGCTGTAAGAAACCTCCTCAGGGGCTGCCTAGCATCACTCAGGAGCTTTTTTAAGCTCCAGACTCACTCTTTGTCCTTTCCCGAGTTATTGCAGCCATGCTTGTGCCCGGCCATGTACATCTCTAATTCAGATCCTGCTGCTCCTATTTGATGTCCTGCTTGACCTCGGACCAGCGCCATCACTGTGCACTTGTCTGGCATCACGGGGCTGTGCTAGCCCTGGTTACTGCCACCGGACCTGCTGCGAGCTACCATCACCTTTTGTCTTCTGTCTACTATGGGACCACGTCACTCGTCGATGAGGACATGGCCCTGCCTGCCTTGCCATCGCTTTCGGCTCCCAGCTCACCCTCCCTGGCAGGGCAGCCCACTCTTGCTGCTCCCAAACAATACAGAGATCCAAAAAAAGCCATTTACAGAATGGTAGGTTCTGAATGGTAGGTTGCTCTTCCTCGTTGAGAGATGGTCTCCAGCTGTTAAAATTTTCTAAAATATTGGAATTAAGGTTAGACATATTTGTAAATTAGCTGCTAAAAACATTCTAATTCTGAAAATACTTTCCCTGGAACACAGGGCTACCGTTCCTATACGACAGCTACCTTTCTTTTTCATATTCTAAGCTTTGACGCCCCTTGTTCACCACTGAAAAGCTTGCTTGAAAGTCACAATTGGGGCCTTCCAGAGGTATGTTCTATTTTACAGATGACTGAACACTTTCTTTGGCGTCTGGGTAACACTTGTTTGTTATAATCACTGCTGTGAAATGCAGTTTTTGCCCTTTCATTTTTTCACCATGTAACACATTTTGTAAAGAAGAATTAGCCTTAACAGTGTCAAGTAAGTTCTCTTTTAGTAATTATATTTTCTTGAAAAAGTCAAATTCACACATATTGTAAAATATAATTCAGACCCCAGCATTCACTATCACTTTTATGGAAATCATTGACTTCAGGCCTCTGTATTCCTTAGTGGCTATTAATCAGCATACCTTTGCCTAAGAGTGATTATTCAAGTGGTTTTATTGCCTCTGTAGTTTTAATTCCTGTGTTTGACTAACCCCAGAAGTTGTATTTCTATCAATTGGATGACGATATTAAAAAAAAAAAAAACACACAGAACTCAAGAGTATCTTACCTTGTGCTATCTCAAAGTTACAAAAATCAGTCCCGTTCAAATTTCATTGAAATCTGTCCCAGCGAATGCGGTTGTGGAATAGCTCCTTTCAAGCATAAAGTAATCAGCCAAAGTCACTGCTTGGATACAGGGAGGTGTAATGCCTTTGCATTGGAAGGAGAAATAGAGGAAGAAAGTAACTGAAGGACTGATACATTTGTTTTTGCCTGGCTTTAAAGAGATGTTTAGAGAAAGAATTTATTCTAAGGATTAGTTAGAACTGAAGTCTCTCAGGCTATGTCTCTAGGGTCCTGACATTTTAGTATGGCCTTGAGTCCATGCCTGTGTCCTAACATGCCAGATGCTTCCTCTAAGAATCAGGAGTTCTCACTCAAACAAGGGCGTTAAGAGAATTTAAGAGCTCCTTTAAGACAGGTTGCTCTGCAGAAATGGATTTCTTCCATCCTGAGTTAGTTGTGCAGGTAGTAGATGTCACCGGTTCTGGCATTAGTCTTCTGTACAAGCAGACATTAGCTCCTGTTGGAGTTGACTCGGAAGAAATCCTGTTGAAAGAATGATGGTTGTATTTTGCCTCTCTTTTGTGCCATATATCCTCATGAAAGAAACCATTTTCATGTAAAGGTCCCCCCTCCTTTCTCCTCTCCTTTTTCTTTTCCTTTTCCTTTTTCTTTCTCCGGGAATACTTATCTACTGTGTTTATATTTACTCAAAACACAACATGTACTGATTAATTATGCATATTTATCATACTCCTGCCTGAGAGTCATTATGCTACTCACTGTAAACATACATAATAAGATACAGTCCCTATAGTCCCAAAATTGTGCCCTAGAAAAGATGTGTCTAAGAAAGAGAGAGGGAGAGAGAGGCAATATGGCCAAGCTAGAAACACATCAGAGGTTTCCTTTCTTTTCCTTTCTTTCTTTTGGACCCTGCCTGTGTCTCCAGCTGCAAGATATACACAAAGGTTCAAGCATCAGCTGTGCCCATAGAACAGGGCTTGTTTTTGCTGAACTTTCTTTGAAGCTGCTTGAATTGCAGAGTGTAAGTGAAGTTGGCAATTGGTCCATATTACATTACAGACAACTCATGCATGGCTTATTTTCCTGATGCTGGTTAAGGAAGATCCTTACTTTAAGATGGAGCATTATTGCTCATGCTTTAACATGAAGGTTTAACACATGAGACTGTATTCCAGATTTCTAGGACAGAGATATTGAAATCAGAGCTCCTCAGTCTTCTCCCAACATGGAAGAATTTCAGAAAAAAGCAAATGCAAAAATGAGTTAATAAACACTGTCTAAAACCTGGCTAATTTCCCAGTGCCATTTTCCAATAGTAAAAGATCTTCATAAGAAACGTTACAGGCTCAGAAGACTCATCAGATATTGTCAGAATCCTTTGGCTTGCCTGGGACAGGCCCTTAACACCTAAATCCAAGCAGCACCATGTAACAAAGGTGATTGTGGCAGCACTGGTTGGGTATGTTACTGCGTAATTATGAGTTTTCTTCCTTCCCGCACTGCTGTTCAAAGTAAGCGAGAAAACTGCGCAAAGCAAAGCAAACCGTTCTTATTCCAGAAAGCAGTTCAGAGTAGCCTGAAATGGGAGAAGATCTCGTTTAAGGAGCCTGATCAAGCTGGCCGTTGCGCTCAGGCCCTCGGGAAGGGGATGGCCCTCTCCCACTCCTGGGGTTTGGGGTGGGTTAGCACGGCGGGGCCGTGCCGTGCGGGGCCGTGCCGTGCTGATCCGCGCCATGCTGATCCGAGCCGTGGGGAGCCGTGCCGCGGCGAGGCGAGGCGAGGCGAGGCGTGGGAGCCGGCGGCGGCGGTGCAGTTGCGGGCAGCGCCCTCGAGGTGGAACCTTCGCACCGAGGCAGAGCCGGGGCCGGGGCCGGGGCCGGGGCCGGGGCCGGGGCCGGGGCGGGCGGGCAGGGAGCCGGGGCTGCTCCCGAGGGACCCGGAGCGAGGGTCCCTGTGCTTCCCGGGGTAAACGGAGCGGTGGCACCGGGAGGGCGGCGAGCTCCTTTCGGAAGCGGAGTAAACTCTTCCAGGCTGTTCCAGCAAGCTCTTCCCGGCTGGGTCGCTTATCTCTCCCTGGGTGGCCCTGGCTCCGTGCTACGGGAATCTTATCTTGGTGCCGAGGTAAAAAAAACAAAACAAAAAAACAAAACAAAAAAACCAGGGAAGTCCTTCATCCGGCATCAAAGCTGGGAGCCGAAATAGGGCACGAGAAAAAACGTGTCGGGAAACCTCCTCTGATATATCGATCCAATAAAGAAGGAAATAACTGCCAGCAAATGGCGGGACGGGGATGCAGCCCTCCGCACCCCCCGGCCCTCTCCTCCCTAGGGAGGCCGTGTTAAGCGGCCGCTGGCCCTGCCAATCCATATGTCCCCCTCAATATCCCCCTTCCGCCCCGCCGGCCACTTGAGCCTTAGTTGCCCTTCTCTGCAAATAAATCCCGCTGCAGACACTCGCCCGGGATGGCGCCCCGGGCGGCAGCGGCGCGGTGCCGGCGGGATGCTGACAAGGGCGGTGGAGGTGCCGGAGGAGGGCCGCGCCGGGCCCGGGGCTGGCAGGCGGCCCGCGGGCTGCCCCGCGGCTGTGCGCGGCCCGGCGCGGAGCCGTGCGGGGGAGGCTGGCTCCGCCCGCCGCCGGCCTCGACGCCCCATCCGAGGCGGTGAGACGGGCGGGCCCGCAGCCGCTGCCCGCGGCGGGACTGGGCATCACATGGAAGAGGCTCCGCGGAGCAGCGCGGAGCGCCGCCGCCTTCAGCACCGAGAGCAGCTACAGGGGCGGCCCGGCGCCGCGCCCGGCACCACGCGCGGACATGGGGCTCCGCGCCGCGCCGCGCCCTGCCCGGCCCGCCCCGCCGGAGCCGCGGTAAGCGCGGGCGGCGGCGCAGCGGGGCGCAGCCGCTGCCGCGGGCGCCGGCTCCTCCGGCGGAGGCGGGCGGGCGCGGGGCGGGGGCCGGGGGGCGTCTGCTGACTTGCCTCTGAAAGGCGCAGCCGGGCCGATGCGCGTGCCTGCTCTTGCGATCGAGCGGCGAGGCGGCGGCGGCGGCGGGTGAACATCGTCACAGGGGCTGAGCCACGAGTCCCCCAAAGTTTTTTTTTTTTTTTTTTTTGAAGAGGGGGAGGAGGAGGAGTAAGGAAGGAGCCAGTGGAGAAGGTTTGGCTTGGCTAGTCGCAAGTGTTATGCAGCACTACTGAAATCGCTCTCCTGGATACCTGTCCCAGGCTGAGCTCCTGCATATTGAGCTGGCGCTACTGGGGGAAGCTATTTGAGACGAGGGTTGTACAGAAATTACCTCATGCTATTCCCAATCGGCGCCCAGTATTAATTCCAGTGACCTCTACAGTAGTAAGGATATGCAACTATTTTCGATCAAGGTATTTTGTGTGTGTGTGTGTGTGTGTGTGTGTGTGTGTGTGTGTGTGTGTGTGTGTGTGTGTGTGTGTGTGTGTGTGTGTGTGTGTCTGTGTGTGTGTGTGTGTGTGTGTGTGTGTGTGTGTGTGTGTGTGTGTGTGTGTGTGTGTGTGTGTCTGTGTGTGTCTGTGTGTCTGTGCGTCTGTGCGTCTGTGTGTTTCCTTCGGTTCTTAATTTTAAGGGGAGATGAGTCCACAAATAACGCAAGTTTTGCCTCAGTTAACGCCTTTGGGCTAGGCAATCCTCTGCCTGGTTTGCGGAGCTGCGGGCTTTGGTTTATTGCTTTAATTATTTATCATTTTTATTGTCGATATCCTTCCCCAATCAGCTCTAACCAAAGAGATCCCGGGCACAGTGCCGTCATAGCAGCAACAAAAAAGGGAGGACGCTGGTGCTCCCGAACAGCGAGATCTGCCCTTTGCCTCTTTAATGGGTCCTATCCCACCGCACCGAGGGGGAGGGAGGGGGCACAGGGCTTCACCCGAGCTCCCCGCTGTCCTGCTCACATTTCTCTAGCCAGAAGGGAAGGGGGGGGGACTCCCTTCGCCCCGGGAGGGGGGACGGGGCGAGCCCTGCCCGCCGCCGCCGCCAACTTCGCGCTCGGCTCCGGGGCCGGGCGAGCTGCCGGCGGCCGCCGGGGCCGCCCGCCGGGCGGGCTCCGCTCCCCCAGCTCCGCGGGGCCCCGCAGCGGCTGCTGGTCCCCGGGGCGGTGGGAAAGGAAGGGGAAACCCCGGCGGGCCCCCAGGGGTCTCCTCCCCCAGATAAGAGGGCAAGAGCCCCCCTCACCCCAGTGCTGGGCATGTGTTTGTTGCGGGAATCCTAAGTGTTGGCAAGGGAGTACATAACATGGTGAAAAAAAAAATCCCAAGTAATAAAAATCGATCACTGACCCAAAGTGCATGCAAATCCGACGTTGGCATTTTGGAGTTTGCAAGCTTCTGACCTCTGGGACGGGAGATTCATTAAAAGAGTCTTAGTTTTTCATTGAGGGGAACCCAAGCGCATTAAAGCTGACCATTTGGCGTGAGGAGAGGAAGGAAATCACCGGCGGCTGTAAATAAAGGCGATGCTTGTTTTCAGCGCCGCTGGCGGAAGGTGCGGTGCTCCCGCCCGGCTTTTACCGGGAGCGGGGCTCGGAGGGGAGCAGCGGGAGCGCTTAGCTGCAGCCGGGCGAGGCGCGGGTGCCCAGCGGCTGCCTTGCACAGGCTGCTCGGGGGCCGGGTAGTGGAACAATTTCAAAAAAAAAAAAATACTACGGCAGCTAACTGCAAGGAGCGCGACCCCGTGGAGAGCCGAGCTGAGGCTGTGCCGGAATTCCTCAACACGAGACGCCAGCTGGGGTAGGGGTGAGCCCGGGCAGAGAAGAAAAAAAAAACCAGCTCGGGGAAGTAAAGGGGAGAACAATAGGGGGCTCCCTTCGAGGGAGAGACACCGCGGTGACGGGCGATGGCGGAGGAGTTGCGCGGGGAGCGCGGGGAAAGGCAGCCCCGGCCGCGGGGCGCTCCTCGGCCTTCCCTCGGGGCAGGACGGCTGGTGCCTGCGAGCCGCCCGCGGCTGCCGGGCTCGAGGGGCTGGCGGAGCCCGTGGATCCTCCGAGGGCCGGGAGAGCGCAGGCGAGCGGCGCGGAAAGCCGCTGCGCGGGCGGGTGCTTGCTGCGGGCCGCGGGGTGCGGTGCGCGGAGCGCGGAGGGCGGAGCGGGGCTGGCCCCGGCGCGGGCTCTCCAGCAGGGTGCCCGGACGGCACCCGCGGTTTGCCGCGGTAGAGCCCCGCTCTGGGGCACTGGCAGCGGTAGAAGCGGCAGCTCTTGAGTGCCGGCTGGGTCGGCCCGGGAGTCTGGCGGGAGGAAGGCAGAATGCAAACAAAAACAACAGGGAAAAGGCTCTTCTAGGCTGCTTGGGAAAATCCCCTTGATCGTCACTTGCCGGACTAGAGGTGAAACCAACTCTGAAGGTGTTATATTGATGGGGTTTATTCAGCTGGGAGAGCAGGCAAGGACAGCGGAAATATGTGATGCTCTTTCCTATTTAAAAATGGTAAGCTTCTATTAGTCTAACCCTTGCAGAAGGATCTGTGCTGTTTTAGCAGAGTAGCTTGTTTGGGAGATGGATATTTTGGGAGATGGTATAAAGTGAAGAGAGGAGCTCTGAGGTATTTGGAAAGAGGCTGATGAGGCTGAGTGGAGACATTTCTCTCATGGTGCACTGGGATGAAATAGTTCCTGTAAACAAGATGCTGAGGGTGACTTGCCTTGAAGTCTTAATTTTTCTGTAAATGTTATCTCAGTGGCAGGGGCACAGCAAATCATTACGGAAGAGCTGAGGTAGATAAAGACGACTTTCGTCAGTGAAGAATCTTCCTGCAAGTTAGGAGTTGCGATGTCAAGGCCTAAGGTTTTCCAGCTTCCCTTCTGTTGTCAGCAAAACGCATTAATCTTCTGTATGTATCAGGTTATTGTATCCAGGCGGCAACTCTTTACCTGCTCTATGTTCACATTCAGCTATTTGTTCATCACTGAATGGTGTGCAGGAAAAAGAGGCAAATTTTAAGAATGCTGAAATGAACATTAGCAAGACATGGTCTTTATTCGATAGTCTCTAAATAGGATATCAGCAGTAAGAATTCAGAATATACACATTTTTGCAATTTTTTTTCTCCCTAGAAGTTCAGAATGGAAGTTGCTGTTATTTTGTTTTCATTCAGTAAAACCAGTTTTGCACTAACTGGACAATCTGACTGGTTTTTTGAAAAAGATTGTGTGTGGAAATAGGTCTTCCCCCTAAAAATCCTCTTCTTCTGATTCACAGAATATCAATTTTTCTGCTATTTTTTTTGAGTTCAGTACAGTCCCAATTGTGCTTCAAAGGTAATAAGTGATTTTTTAAATGGAATAAATGCTCTTTCATAGACCTTTCCTCCCCTTCCCACTAAACAGCTTTTTTTACCTTTGTCCCTCAGTAAAGGGTCTGGCCAGCAACTGCAGTTTAGAAATGTTCCAGGAAGTTCAGTAAACAGGTCTTTCTGTTTATTGTGCAGATAATACTCTTTTCTCCTGCAGCTGTCTGTAATTGTAAGACTCTTTTAAACAGTATTTTCAGGTGAACATACTGAATTCTTTCTGTGATTTCAGCTATTACTTTGCTGCTAACTGAAGATTGCTCTTTTGGGAGTTTTGCTACCAAAATAAAGATTTATATATCACTTTCAGCCCATTATTTAGAGTTCATTAACATGAAACACTCCCATAATTAGACCATCTCCCAGTGGAGTAGGTTCGTGATCGTAATCATGACCAGATCTGGCATGTGCCGATGTGCCTGACTCCCACAGTGCAGTAATGAGTTACCAAACCTTGAGTACCAGCTGGCTCCTAGGGTGAATGCTTGTTGAAGGGAGCAATTTCAGAACCACATAGTTCATCCAGAAAGAAGTTTCCAGGTCTCCTGTCTTGCAACATCCCATCTCCTGAGGTTTAAAAATAAAGCTATATTACAGTAGAACAAGTGGGTGCCTGTGCTGAAATCCTTACTTTAAAAATAGTAGTATGCTTTGATAATACCAGGTATTTTTAATGAATTAAAACCAACAGAGGCATTTATTTCAAGGTGACTAGAAGAGAGGCTTGGTGGTGCGCTTGTTCGTGAACTTGTAAGCCCCTGTGCCGGAGAAATGTGTGAATGTCTTCTCTGAAGTTATGTGTCTAGCGAGCACACCACAGTGGGAAACCTGGCAACTTGAGAATGCATTTGCATGAACTCAAACTTTTATGATCAGTTTGAAAAGGACAGCATTTTGGTTTGAAAGAAATCTCTACATATGAAGAAAGATCGTTCTGTTATTGTAGCCTGAGAGCCCATGCTTTTTTTTTTTCACTAAAATTCATTGATAAAAATGGAATTCCTTTAGGTCAGATGCTTTCTACTAAGCTGCAGAGGCTTATAACATTTTGTAACAGTTTATATTAATTAATATATAAAAAGCAGTGTGGCATGAATACATTAGGCAGCATAATAAAAGCTTCTATTTCTTAGGTAGCATAAAAAAGACTAAAAGGTCTTACATTTTTAAAAAGAAACATTTTACAATTTTCCTTCCATTTTACAGACAAGTGGTGGACACTGGCAGCAAAGAAGCATGTATTTTTTCAGGAAATTATACATGCTGAGGCAGAACAATTAATGCTTTTGTAGAATGTAATGTTGAAAAATGGTTATTCTGAATTCATTTAACTTTTAATAAGTCTCAGATAAGGTATTGGACTCAAGATATTGGGCTTACTTTAACTTCTTCAACTTGCTTGGAATTCAGGTTGCAATAGTCGAGTTCATCACTGCTTGTTTATGCACAGACCGACAGTTGCTTTAATTTCTGGGTATTCTTTGGCTGTAAGAAATTGATCCAAGGCTGAGCAAGAGAAAAAGCAGCATCTGTCCCTTCATGAATATTTTCACGTTTTCGGTGGTGCAGTCTTGTTCCCTAAGTCTCCGTAGAGTGTTAAATAAGAGCAGTCTTATCTTTTATTTTCTCAAAGAATCAGTTCCTATATGCATTATACTGGAGTATGGTAGTAGTGCATAGACTAATGAGTTGGTTGTTCATTGTGGAAACAGAAAGGAAATCTCATCTGCATATATTTTAGGTGCAGTTACAACTTTTACTCTTTGCTATTTTGAACTCTTATTTATGTTTTTCTGCAGTGGCAATCAAGATAACAGCCAGTTGTGGCTAGTTGATACCTTTTCTCTATGGGTTGGGCTGTAGTGTAGCCATAGGAACCATCTTAGAGAACTGGACTGACTCACTAGTGATGTTAGTCAAGATCCTGCATTTGTAACTGACGACAAGTTCTGGGCTGTTGTCTTTAAAGCCACAAGTAAGCTCTTGGGGCTGAAGCCTTTGCAGATTTGCACTCCATGTGGTCATAAGGAACTGGAGCAGAATGATGGGATCATTACGTAAAGCAGCATAGAGTTTGTTTCATTTAGATTCAACCCTGAGCAAAATTCAAGAAAATCAAAATATTAAGAGACACCGAAAGTCGTGTGCTCTGCTATTCCCAATTGCAATGCTTTCATTCACACCAACTAAACATGTTTCATTTTCAAGTCTTTGCTTTGCTACCAGATCACAGTGAGATACCGTTTCATAAACAGAAGACTTTCTGTTGTGAATATTTTTCTTGGACCTTCAAATATCCATTATTTAAAAATTCTTCTTTAGCTTTTGTGAGCTTAGTATTATCATTTTGGGAAAATGATGTAACAAAATAATTTTAAGAATAAAACAATTGGTTTGAAGCATTATCAAACCCATATTTTGGGCTTTATTACCACAGAACATATAAAAATCTTGTGAAAAATAATTTTAAATGTCTTTGAAAAAAGTACAGTTGTATCAATTTTGTTTCTAATTTGATTATTTGTATGACAGGAACCGGTCAAACTTTGTCACTTGGGACAAAGTATATATCTGCAGATGAGCCTGTTGTCTAGATGTTCTGTATAGGCAATGAAGAGAAGTTAGCACTTGTTCAGTATGATTAATTTCATCATGAATTAGACTTTTCTTTAAAAAAAGAATCAGGTGAATTGTGCCCCAAAATGACCGTTGTTCTCCATAGCCTGTAACAGGTGCCTTGAGAGACTTGCCTCCGGGTGCGGTTTCTTACAGTGTACATATCTAATATTAGAAGAAATGAAGTGTCTCTCTCTCCTCCTCAGAGGTCTAAAAATTGAATTGGATATGTAATTTTGTTAAATATTGAAATAAATTAATGCCACTCACTTTAGAAGTAAAAATTATGCCACCAGAGCAATGGGGCAATATGGAAATATTTATGACAATATCAGTCAGGTATTTGAATATCGGTGATGAAATCTTGGCCTTATTAAAATCCTTGGGACTCTTCCAGATGTCAGTGGGCCTACAGCATTAGTCTTATTTTATGTGGTCCAAATGCAAGCACAGAACAGAGACATTGTTAATGTTGGATCTCAGAACAAGTCAAATGTCAGAAGAGGAATGCTGGATATTTAGGTGCTTTCTTGCTAGAAGACATTGTGCTCTTTTTGCTTAAGAAAGCAGTTATTTTTGCATAAAAGTAATTTAGTATTTGAAAAGATCTAGAAGGCATTTTAGATTTATATTGAACCTAGAAGAAAATGAATTCCGTTGCAGAAATAATCAGTTTAATGTCCAAATGAGCTGAATGTTCTTGCACTGCAAAAGCTGAAGAGTGTGCTTAAGTTTAGGAATTCTGATTATTCCATTGTCATGAATAGAACTTCTCAGTGGGTGTAAGTGTAAATAGTGATTACAGTTTTGTGAACTGGAATAGCATAATACGGCAAAATAGAAAAAACCAATATATTATGGATCAAAGCTGTTACTGGATGTCATGTAATGCAAAGATAAACACAAATTACTGGTCTGACTCTGAACATTAGGCTAAGTTTACTTACCTTGATTTTGCTTTTCCTCTGCTGGCATCATCCACTCTCACCTTAAAGTACAGTACAGCCAGGTGTTCAAATTCACAGAAGGCCAAGAATTACTCCCTTATGGAATGTGGAAAGTAAAGCTAGGCAATGTGATTCATACTCAACAGTAAATACACGATGTGACACGTAAAAAAATGCTGAACTAAACAATATTTCTCACTTTTTTTCAGAAGTACCTCAGCTGCAGGGTAAAATACAAGGACATGAGCTACTGACCTCCTCCTAGCATCAGGACCAGATAAACTACCCTACGCTTTACCATCAGTTAAGAGCAGTTGAAAACCACGTCTCCAAAAAGCTGATCAATTCCCAACATCAGCAGACATCTTTTGTAAAACACGCTTTATGTACTTCCACTGAGATCCTTTTTCTACCTGCCGCATGGTTCTATACTACTTACTGGGCACTGATGGTAGCCTCCAGAAAGTGCAGCTTCAAATGGTCAACCTCATCCTTTAGCAAGAAGAAAATCTGGATACTGGATAGCAACAACGTCTTCAGAGAAAATGGTATACGACAGAAAGCGATTAGTTTCC
Source organism: Struthio camelus (assembly GCF_040807025.1). Lineage (NCBI taxonomy): Eukaryota > Metazoa > Chordata > Aves > Struthioniformes > Struthionidae > Struthio > Struthio camelus. Next base: position 23,450,126 of record NC_090942.1, read on the forward strand.
TGCCATTGTTTCTTCCTGTTAACAGCCAAATTCTACTGGATACTCACCATAATGCAAAGAACTTATGGCCAGGAATATGCGCACTCCATCCGACTGGATGGGGACATTATCTTGGGAGGTCTTTTCCCCGTACATGCAAAAGGGGATAGAGGGGTGCCTTGTGGGGAGCTCAAGAAGGAGAAAGGGATCCACAGACTAGAGGCAATGCTGTATGCAATTGATCAGATTAATAAAGACCCTGATCTTCTCACCAATATCACTTTAGGCGTCCGGATCCTTGATACGTGTTCCAGGGACACTTATGCTTTGGAGCAATCCTTAACGTTTGTGCAAGCATTGATAGAAAAAGATGGTTCAGATGTGAAGTGTGCTAATGGTGACCCACCTATTTTCGCTAAGCCAGACAAGATATCAGGTGTGATAGGTGCTGCAGCAAGTTCTGTGTCCATTATGGTTGCTAATATTTTAAGACTTTTTAAGGTAAGGAACGTTTTCTACTCTTCCTTTAAATTTCAAGGAGAATAAAATAAGTGAGATGGTTGTGTCTTGATGCTTTCAAGGAAGAAAGGAGTGAAATTTGAAATGACTGATCTGTCCTTCTAAAGCGACAAAAAAAAAAAAAAGAGCAATGACTGCAATGACTGCAGACCCTAATTTAAGGTGCCAAGTGCCTCTTTTGAAGTTCTGAGAAACCGGAGCAAAATGTGCACACATTTTAATTCTTTAGGCTTTGTTATTCTTTTTTTTTTTTTTTTTATTACTCACATTTGCTCTACATTCAGTGTTTATGCTCATCAAGACTCGGTTGAGATTTATTTCACAAATTTCCAGGAAAGTGAAATAGAAGGTTTAAATACAAATCCATTTGTAGGAGGACCAGATAATTTCCCTGAATAGGAAGATAGGCCAGCAGTAATCTAGTGCTATTGATGTGCACGCCTAGCCAAATGAAGTGTACTGAAATGTCTTTGATTTCCTTGAAATCTTAACCTCCTCCATCATTTTCTCACGGTGATAATTTTTTCCAGACTTTGTTATCACTTTGTGAGAGATTACTTTTGGACAGCACTTCTGCTGGCATATTGTTCATTTCCTTCTGTGTACTTTATTAAGCTCTGCACTTCTGGGAGAGTAAACCTGCCACTTTTAAATAAACTCACCAAGTTAGATGGAAAGATGGACACATTCTAATCAATCAGCTTACCTGGAGCAGATCAGGCAGCTAACATTTAATTTTTAATCCTATGCAATGGATCATGGTAAGCTGAGCACTCTTTTTCTGCGCACGGAATGGCTGTAACATTTTTTCTTATTCTGTTACTCTCCTACTGCCTACTGTTATTGACTGGTTCCTTCCATTCAAAAATCTTGCCCTAAGTCCTTACAACTTCATAACCACTGAAAGCCATGTAAAATGCCACTTCTTTGACTTTGGTGAAGAAGATTCTGGTACTCTTAAATATTGCTGTTATATATTTTGAATACTGTCGCGCTGGTCTAACTGTTGTGCCTGAGAGATTGTACAAAAGCAAGAAAAGATTGTCCTTCCTGAAGGTTTCTCAAACTGGCAAAGAGTATTTTGGTCATTTACAGGGAGATTACTGTCTGTCCTTCCTTCTGATTCTCCCATGGTGGGCGTAATCATGGCTTCACAATTCAGTGGAGGAATGAAGTATCTGCCAGGTTGTGGTCAGGTGTTTGTTACAGCTGCAGAACTGGCCTATGGCTGCATTTACTGCATACATTTGAGAGTTGTGTACTTGTACCAGCTATACGCTTTGCTTGTTGTGAAAGCCAATTACACAAAACTAAGCTAAGATTTTAAAATGTTGTATATGGAGAGCCCCTTTGGAGCCATGCTGGGGGCAGGGGGGAGAGGAGGGCAGACCTTCCTGGGAGTAATCATGCATGCTGCAGGACATATCTATTTTTAATTTAACATCCTTTTTCAAAGTTGTGTTACTCTATTAAATAATGCATAGCTCTGAAGTAGTGATAAATGGAACGGTCATTTTAATACCCATCATAATGCCGAATCACATAGAATACCACTTACACCCAGTTTTGAGTTGAATACAGTGTAGTAGACTGATTTAAGGAACTAAGCTTTGTAAGACATGCATTAGCTGTGAATTAAGAGCAGCAAGAAGGAAAGAGGCCTATGAATTGTCTAAGGTACCAGCAATTTGTCTTCTGAAACCATGACAGCTACCTCCTGATTTCCATTATGCAATAAGATTGCAAATAACATTCTACTGCAGTCTTAATCAATAGAGAGCCACGTGATATTCCCTCTGGGGAAAGATCTTATTTACCCATTTAATTGATGTAACACAGCTGCTGGCAAAATGAGGAGACATCTCTCTTAGTTTTAATTATAGATCCTGCACAAATAATCTTAATAATGTAAAAAATGACAAATGATGCCCTTTAATGTCTCTTATTGGACCAGAACCCAACTCTGTTTTAACACCTTCCTCTCAGGAGTAGTTTTGTTACCCTTGGGGGGATTCTTTGCATGAGTGAAGGCTTCTGGATTAGGCCCCATTTCAGCGGCACTATAGAAAGCATGCACAATGGTTATAAGCAAACGCGATAGGAAAGTAAGGATCATTTGTCAGAAATGTAGAAGTATAATCTGGTTGGGGCTGACCCAAGACATGGGCTGAGATTCTCCAGCTGATGCAGCCCACAGGGCTCTGCGGCCGAGGACTAGGACCATGGTCCATGCTCGCAGAGGTTCTTAGGATGAAATCAGTGTTTACTGTGTCTGGGTATATGTGCAGGCTGGACACTCAGCTGGTATAAATCCCTGTAATTTCATTGATGTTGGTGATCACCATCATGCAAATACCTATTTCCATTATTATCAGGATGAGTGTGATTCATCCATATGACTGCCTAACAATTCTATTTAGCAAGTTGACCCTGTAATTTGAAGTTCAGGATTGCTTTATTATCTGTTCTGCAGTTCCTAAATGTCAGGACTCCATATATCTTGAGAACATTGTTAGCCAGTAAAATTTTAATCTATGATGAAATTGTGAGAAATATATTATATCACTTAATGTGAATACACATACAAAAACAGCCTGAGAAATATTATGCTCAGCAGCTGGGATTTTTATGCTGATATTTTCCTTTTTCTTTTCCATTTTTTTCTTTCTCCTATCGATTCTACAATGTAAAACACTCCCGTCAATAGCCCTATCTGATGATCTGTTGGATAGCATAAAGTGATTGATATTCATGGTATCCTTATATCTAAGTCTGTTTTCATGAGAAGGTGGGGGAGAGTGAGTACCACAGAAAATGTTCTTGATCTATAGTCTTTCTACTAGCCAGATGGCTCTCCTTGAATCCTTCTCTGACCTTTCTTTTTTTGTGCATCTCTAGGAGTAGCGCCACTTAACAGGTGATTTTCTGCCCTTAGTATGTCCCTTTACGGTCTGAATTTGGACAGACTAAATTTCAGCTGTTGATGGTTTTAGACCTTTCAGAGGTACTTTGCAAACAGGGATCATTTGGTTCAAGGAACTGTGATTCTGTGATGTGTGATAATAGATTGCTTATATTATTCTGGTGCTTGATTCAAAGAATATTGTTTGAAACAGGTGTTTATTAAGCTTTCAGAACTTGAAGGTGGTCTTGCTGCAAATGTAGTGGAAGAAGGAGAGGCTCTTCAGAGGCAAACACAGAAGCACCGTGCTAGATATTAACGGAGTAACTCTCTGTTAAAGCGGTTCTGCTTGGCTCTCAGGGCAGATTGCCTCCAGCTGAAGTTACTGGCTCATCGTTTCATGAAGTTGTTTTTGTCACAGCACCTCAAGGGTGAGCTGCTCCATAAAGGAAGCTGAGCCAGGAGCGTAGGGTGACATAGGGGAGCATAGCAAGACAGGCAGGGTAGTGGTCTCACGAATGGGAACACAGCCTCACAGCACCCAAATGAGACGAACAAAGCAGGTCTGGCCACAGTAACCAGGCTCAGGCAGTAGGCTAGCAATTTCCAGCCAAGTCCCTAGTGATGCGACAGGTCTGAGGTCAGCCGGGAAGGGTTAGCCACACGGCTCAGGCAGGGACTGAGGGCAAGGGCCCAAGCTTAAAGGCAGTGACCTGAGTGAGGTGGTGAGGGCAGTCTGACAGTTTGTTAGCGTTTCCCATGAGACGTTAGTGTAGAAATAGGGCAGACAGGTATGGATCAGCCTCTTCCCTTTCTTCTGGTGTACGAGGAGCTAATCTTTCCTCTGTGTAATGGGAGGTGACATTGTTAGGTCATTGCTTTTTCCAGTTTGGAAACCCCCTTCCCTGGCTTTGTCTCCCTAAAATTTTGGCTGCCAGTAGGGCACTCAGGTAGGGCCTAGTAATGTCCTTCAGCTTCTTTTCTGTGTGAAATTCGTAAGCGAAACCCAAGGGCTGTTCCCAGTCCCTCTGAACTCAGCTTAGGGGAAGCAAGAGGCTCTGTACCTTACCTCACCTCATATATTGTGTTCAAAGCTTCTAATTATTCACAATGTCTGACTAATCCTATTTAATGGTTAAAGGCTGCTGGAAAAAGGAAAGATATTTGTTTACACTACTTTCCTCCCATCTAAAAACCTCACGCTATTCCTGAACTCCTTGGTACACTCCGTCTGTAACCCTCACACATCTTCTAGCCAGTGTCACCCTGGGAGCAGCCTGGGGACAATGGCTGGCATATGAATCAAGATGGGTGGACAATATTCTTGGTGAACTGCAATGTTAAGCTTTTTTTTATATATATATATATATATATTAATGTACATGCATGTAAAGCCATAAAATGCCTTCACAATTTTACCTTTCCCTTCCCTTCCCTTCCCTTCCCTTCCCTTCCCTTCCCTTCCCTTCCCTTCCCTTCCCTTCCCTTCCCTTCCCTTCCTCCAGAGAAAAAGGCTTATTTCCTCTCTTTGGCCAAACCCTCTTCTTGCTACACTACTGTAATAGCTGTTGTCTGGAGGGACTAATAGGTACTTTGTTCACATTTGCCTTATACATTTCATATTTGTTTACCTTTTCAGAAATACATAGTACGAATGACATTCTGAAGTACTATTTTGACTTTATGTGCAGCCATCTAAAAATTCAAAGGATAGTTTCTTTAAACAAATCTAGAAGTGAATATATCATTTCCCCAGGCATTTTCTCTGTTTGCTTTGATTCTTCGTTTACTTTGTCTTGGATTTAATGGATACCTTCAGCTAGCAGCCTTGTGCTGCGAGCAGGGCTGTAGCAAGATGACGCTTTTTGGGTTCAGTTGCAGATCTTTTCACCTTTAGCTGGCATGGGGCCCTGTTGCTGGGATGTGTTCCAGACCTTCAAAGGAGATCAGAGAGGCTCCCAGAAATGAAAGAGGGGAGCACAGGGATTACAGCTGTACAGAGCCTATCCTGACTGAGCCTCATAAATACAGGACTTTGTATTTAGTTGTGTCAGTACTGTTTTTCTCATGATTGAAGGGTATATGACGTGAATAATACTAATAATAGTATTTTACCACATACTGTCTGAGAGCACATATATACTTTTGTGTGGCAATCTGAACTATATACAGATTCTGATCCATATTTATGGAAATTTTTGCACCTTGTGAACCTTACTGACTTCAGAGGCTCCAGAGCGGTGCTGGAGTCAGCCTTTTCCATATCTGACTGCAGGGCCTTTCCCTAGTAGGGAGAATTTTACCTTTAACTTTGAAAGAAATAAAGAACAGGCTCAAGAATTTTACCTAACGTATTGGCATACATTAATATAAAATGTGCTGCACTGACTAAAATATATCAATTTTCTGTTCACAGTGTCACACTACATTTGTCAATAACATCTCCTGCAGCATAGCATTTGAAATTTGAAATAGGATATGATTTTTTTTCCTGTAGTTAAAACATATGTGGAAAATCTTGTGTGAAATGTGAAGAAAAATTGTTGTTAGTAGGGAGAAGAAGACTGAAACATTTTGAAATCAGCTCTTAAGATGAACAGATTTGTTTTACTTTTGTTCTAGATAATATTTTCACTTTCTGAATCATTTTTAATTATAAAAGGAACCCATTGCCAATGCATCCCATTTAATTTTACAGTGTTTTTTTGTAGCTTATTACAAGCACAAATCTGTTTAGTGCCTGAGCATCTTGTCTTGTTATTGGCTGGAAAATACCATTATAATCATTCTTTTTTTTTCCCCCCCGTTTTTTCATAATTCAACTTCTGTTAGCTAGAAACTGCATCCATATCTCTTCATATATGCAAGTACCTACTTGGATTATGTAAAAAACATTTAATTCAGTCATGATTTTTCCTTCAATGCCAGGTTAAAAGTGTCATGGTCATGACAGGCAAATGCCAGGTCAACACCAAGGATAAAATGATATGTACAACAGGCACTTTACCAGTATCAATAATGAATTAGCTGAGAAATTTTTTAGCTGCAGCCAGAGGAAATAATAGGTTTCCAGATTCTGTGAAAACTGCTCGGACTGATTAGCATCAAATTTTAGTTGTGCTAAGCTGCTTGAGGCAAGGGAGTACAAAAGCAACTCGATGCATTCATTTAGTATTTTACAGTATATTAGTTCCTTAAATATTCCTCTAAAGATCTAATGTTTCTTGGTTTTCTCCCATTCGTGAATGGAGTTATAACTAGTGGTTAGAGCAAAGTGGCCATCTGTTTTTCTGTGTTATTTTCCCATGTTTGTCATTGGTTTGCAGTGAGGCTGTAGAAGAATCTCTTGACCTTTTTGTGCTTCTCTTTTGTCATTTTGATTTGATTGTATTTAGCTATTTCACAGGAACAATTGGGAGCTTGATTAATGTTTGTTAAATGGTTTGGGATGTCTCCCCTGTTTTTGTAGGCAAGCTGAAGCTGTCTAAAATGTTGAGATTTTTATGTCATTCTGTAACCACAGTATGTGAGCACCTCACAAAGAGATTGTAGCTATTAAAGACCAATAGTCTAATTTTCTTTCTGCTTCCCCCAGGGCAGCTGGGATGATATATGTCTGTCTGTGTGTGTGTGTATGTAGATGTAGATATATTTGTGTATGTATGCATTTTTTTTCCATCGCGTGAAGGGAACTACATATGTGGAAAGAATTATTTCACCCTTTCATGGCTGAAGTTTTGCGAGTTCTTACCCACTGTATGAAGGTTCCTTGTGTATGACAAAAGTCCACTGAGTTATTTACTGGATAATGCCTCCTTTAATATAGATACAAGTCATAACTCCCCAAATAATTAAGGAGAGGAGACTAGCTGTTCAGTAAGGGCTTATTTCTTCACAGGAACACAAATTCTGCAGTGGAAGTTTTTAAAGATCTTTAGTTAACAGGATACTCTGCCTCTTTACTGGTAAAACGTGCCTGGCACAGTTCTCTGACACTGAGGCCAACTGAGGCGAAACATCTGCATCCATGCTATAAACTCTCCCTAATCTCCCAAAAGACGGGGCTGCATGCAAACTACTGGAAGGGAATGATCCATGACCCATGTTAACTTCTGAAGCATGCTTGGAAATTGTTTGGCACAGGTCAAACCTGAGCTATGGATTGTCCTATCGATTCAGCAGTGCAGACACTCAAGTGTTGCTGCTGATTTCTCAGGGCAAAGCTCCACTGCTCCTACATTAATATGGAACGAAAGCTGAAGCACTTCAGGAGTCACTGATGCTGTTTCAGTGTTTTAGTACAATGATTCTAGTTTTATTAGCCACAATGAGAGCTAAATTAAGACTTTTTTTTTCCCTGGTGGATATTTGTTTCAGTAGAGTGACAGCTGTGCAATATCATTAGTCTTGGATTCTGACTGTCATCAGAAACCAGGCACTACCGTGTGTTACTGCCAACTGGTAGATTTTGTGGTTTTGTGTAGTTCTAGCCTCATTATTTTCCCTAAAGCACATTGTGCTTTTAGGATTAAACTAGTTCACAGTGTTTAAATGTATATCCTTTTGTTTGCTAGAATTTATCAGAGAAAAATAGTCATCCAAACAAAAGTCTGACCGTAAGGACACTGATTCCACTTGGATGAATTAAATAGCCAAGAGCGAAATGCTCCTCTGGGCTGGGATCTACATATGCTCCCAGATGAGAAAAGCAAGATATTATGTCCCCTATTCTTCTGACAGGACAATTAAGCATTTAAGTGAGGCCTTAAATTAGGAGGCTCTTTGCCCTTGGCTGCCTATGTCCTCAATAGAGAGAGTAAAATGCTTTCAGAGGGGGACTGAATCAGGTCTGTGAGAGTGAATGCATCTTTCAGTGTTCAAAAAGAGAATGGGTTTATCCGTTGCTCTTTCCCCCAGACAGAACTTCTCAGTAGAAGCTTTTGGGCAGATCTTGGAAGCCTTCCATGAAGTCATAGGTGGCTCTATACACATTTGGGAGAAGATTTTGAGCAGCTGCATGGGTGGTGCCATTTTCTTAATTCCTTCATCTCCTTTCATCTTCCATTTTTTCTTCCACTGTCTCTATTTCTCTCTCTTTTTTCCTTTTTTTTTTTAATTTTTGAAGAACTTATGACCAGTCCTTTCTATTTCTTTCTCTCTCTCTTTTTTTTTTCTGAAAAATTTACTTTATGACCACTATCCCCCTGATTTTTCAAGGGAATATTTAATTCCATATTCTCCAACCAGAGTCTTTGTCTCACATATGCTGAATAAGCCAGGCTCTATCTGGGTCTCAGTTTCTTGAGTCATGAGGTTCGGGTCAGCAAAGAGCTGGAGTCTGGGTGACTGATGAGTGGCACCTATCTGTAGGTAATCTATCTGGGGATAACAGCAAATCAAGGAAATCCCTGCTGAGAGACTGAAGCCTCAATGGACAAGGGGTTCTCGTTTTGACGTCACTCTGGGATTTCTTGTCTGTGACTTCAGATAAATACCTGGCTTTAACTCTTCTCTGAAATTAGTTATTGCTGATAGGGATGCAGAGATACATGGTGGTATTGTGAGAGCTCTTTTTCTATTGTGTTACTCTTAGAGCTTAGGACTGTGGAATAGGAGCAAAACTATTTTGTCTGAGTAGTTCATATCGTGAGGTTTGCCTTATATTCTTTGATAAAAGGTGCTTACAACATTTAGCTGTGTAACTTCAATCTTTATGGAGACAGAATCAGGATCGTTATTCCTTCTCCTCTGATAGATATAGGCACACAGCTCTTCTAAAAAATTGGAAGTAGCAAAAGGACAATTGCCCATTTTGGATACCATTCCATAAAAGCTCCTAACGATTTGCATTGGATTTTGACTTTGACCGTGGCTCTGTCGCATTTAAAATGACTTTACAGGCTTTCAGATTGGATGAAATTTTGTCAAAAACAACTTCATTGCAGTATAGTAAGAAAATGTTCTTATCCTCCACAGTGACTGTTACACTTATTCAGATAAATATTCTTTGTTTATTGTTTGTAAAGTCCTTTGCAATGTAAGGTCTTAGTGAAAAGTTATACTTAGGCTATCCGCTAAAGAAACATGTCAGAGAGGCCACAGTAGTTCTCCAGGCTTGACAGTTCCAAAGTGAAGCCCAAGAAAAGAGCTAAAGAAAGGATTGGCTTTCTTACCCTTTTTTTGTGCCGTTAGTATGCTTTGTTTTTATCTATAGTGCTGAAACACGGTAAGTTCTCATCCAGAAGAAGCAGCTTCCTTGAGAGCTGTCCCCTAGACAGTCTAGACATCGATCTAGAAAAGGTGCCTTATGAACAGCAGATGAAATCATAGGAAGTCTCAAGACTTACCTATTAGAGGATGTGTGAGAGGATTATTAATTAAGTGAAGTGACTCATGGGCTAAAGATTTTGAGAGGCACTGATGTAGAAGGCAAGACACATAGGCTAATAGTAGGAAGAAGGAAATATGTAGTGGCTGTGTGCGTGCTTTTGCACATGGATGTTTGCTATGTTCTTGTATTACTATAAATTCATTAGCTGTGGACTACATAGACCAAACAAGCTTTCAAGGGAGCTCTGTGAGAGAAGAGAATGTATCTTGGTAATCTGAAACAAGGAACTCATTTATCATTAGGAGAAGCATAAAAAATCCTAGGGATTCAGACTGTGCTCATCACTGTGCTCTCCAGGACACAACAACCTGACCTGCAAAAAGAGACAAATGGGCTGTCAGGGCTGATGTCTTGCATGGAGTGGAAAGTGCAAAGGCCTGGAAAGTGCAAATCCTGTGACTGCAGAGGGCTTGCTGCAGGGGCAAGGCTTGTTCTCTGACTTGGATATCTGGCATCTGCCAAGTTCAGGAGAGTAGCAGACAGACAGAGTAAGTTTCCTCTGTGGCCAGCTGGATAGGACCTGTTTGTTGAATTCTGATTACTCAAAGGGGAAATGGAGTCTGATTTTTGTGTCAATTTAGACTGGTTTAAATGAAGACTAATCCTGTGGCAAGCAATGAATTCCAGGGAAGCTTGGGAATTACACAGCTGTAAAACTGGACTTATCCAGAGGGAAATAATGAGTATCAGCTCAAATTGTGTGTTCATGCAATATTGCATCCCATTGCTATTACTGTCAGTAGGCTTCCTGGTCCAGTAAGGGAGTTTGAAAGGTGGGTAGCAAAAGCAGATGTGGGTCCTTAATTATTACTTCATGATGTTAACAGCTAGGTAGGATCAGCTAGGCTGATCATGATGATGTTCTTTTGGCCTCGGTCCACAGCGGGATATGGATATGTTCATTTGGAAGAGATGGTGTGTTTCTTTGAGACAGAATTGATCTTGGGTGAACTGGCAATCCGACCTCTGCAGGCATGCCTCTGCGGGGAATGAGGGGGATCTTTTATAATATGGACTAGCTACAGAAATAACACCTCAAATTCTATTTTAGAAAAGCAATTAGTAGAGTACAGACATGTATGACTAGGATGTTGTTACGGTAGGGAAAACTTAGGTTGACTATTAGAAAAAATATATTTCCAAGAAGCACCCTGTTGTACATTGTCTAAAGATTAATCCAGTTATGTAGGGTGGGAGAAATGCCAAATTTCCCATTTCCTAGCTTTCTGAAAATTAGGTTGGACAAAAGTTAAAATTACACATTGTAGTATCAGCAGGAAAATCATCTAGGTAAAGCAGCCAGTATTTTCCACTCCTAAATTTGATAGTTCTGTTTGCAGTCCTTTACATAATAAAGCACAGGATTTAAAAGTCCCAGCTGCTATATTTATTTGCCAAAGTGTGAAGACAATATGTATTGTCCTGAGGATTAAAGGGCTGGTTTTCTTTGTGCTCAGTTCAGGCAGAACTGAAGTGTTTTCTAATGAAAGTAAAAGCTATTAGAAGGCATGAAACATGAGAGAAAAATGTCTGTTTGTGTCTTCTTTGTTGGATGGGATATGATGACGCCCTTTGAAAATTTAAGTGTAAACATTTATCTTATTAACTAGTGTCTGTTTCTTTCTGCATATTACAAACAATTTCACTTGTAAAACCTAAATGCAGTCAAAGCTGTTATTTCAGCCTACTGGGAACCATTTTGCCAAATATCTTCTGAAAAGCAAAAACTTATCATCTACGAGTTGTATGCCATCTCCAATACCTCCTGAACAGCATTTTGGAAACTGGATATGTAAGGTATTTGAGACAAGATGTATTGCAGAGGGAGAAGAATATCACTAGAGCTAGTCTCTGGGACTGGAATATAGAAGGACGGATAACTGTGCTTTATCCTGGCGTGTGAAAAACTTGCAGTTGGAACAGATGCTAAGAATGCCCTGTGACTCAAGGTATGATTTCCTGCCGTTCCTGCCAAGTATCAAAGCTTAAGTTTTCCTTTTTTTTCCTTATTGCTATTTTTGGGCTGAATAGCAAAGGACTTGTGCTTCAGGATTGAAGATCTGAATTTCATAGTTAAAGTTCTACTTACTTTATTACCTCTTTGCGCAAGGATTAAATAACATTGTTTCTGGTGTAGTGGGGAGAATGAATGGGACTAAGCTATCACAAGCTTATGAGGAAAGCACAGAGTTTTTGGGGATGGGTCAAATAATCACTTGGCTCAGCGGCAGGCTGCAAAGCTTTGTCTGAGTGTGACAGACTGTCTTGGTTTTGTGCTAGTGACCACTGAAGCCTTACATGATTTGTCTTGCTTCACCACAGATTTTCTCTGTGACCTTGGGCAAGGAACAGAATCAAGTCTTCAGACTTTGACTGTTGCTTTTCATGGGAGGTGGGTGCCCAGACATCTCTGGAGGACTGAACTCTGGGGTCACCTTGCCTCTGCTTCTCTAACGTGGAACGTAGGTTATAGTGCTTCTATGCCTTGCAGAGATTTGTGAATATAAAGGCTCCTGGATAATCAGATACAAGAGTGAGGGGTGGGGGTGTATAAGTACCTCAGATAGCTAGTTCTTAACGAGGGATTCCTTGTATCCTCTTACATAGTCCCCTCCCCTGGGTTTTGCTATGAAAAGGGATTATCCAACTCACCGTATGATTTAAATGTGCAAGTCATCAGTCACTAGAGCAAGATATGAAACCTGCTTGACCTGCAATTAGAGGCTGTACATCCCCCCTAGGAAACCTTTGACAGTGAAAGAAAGCGCAACATTCAGGAAAGAATACTTTTCTTATTGCCCAGTAAAGCTGAAATTTTTAAAACTTGTCTCTGCAATCTATACTAGAGTGACTGAGAAAACACATCTGCCATTATTAAAACAAAGCATGGTATTAAGTAGTATGCGATAAAAGAAAATTAAGATAGGTGTATGAAACTGTATGTTCTATCTGAGTAGATTCTTTTTCTTAAATGCTTGAGAAAAAGACCAGTCAAATCAGATTGGAAAAGATTTGCTAGCTGGCAATTATTCCAGTTTACATCTAGTGTCACAGAAACATTTTGTTCTTCATTGTTAAGCTGACTTTATGAACATTTTGTTTGCTTATGGGTACCCTGAGTAAGAGCCCCTATGAGTAGTGCAAGGTCTGGCACCTGAAAGGCAAATGGCAGCCTAGTCTGTTTACCATGGAGTGGATGTGGAGCTAAGAGCCTCTCTCACACTTCCGAGATAAGGTGCTTCATATTTTAAAATTTTCTCCATTTTGGTTGTTTTTATTATACCAAAAGCACCAATGCAAAATCCTAAGCAGGGCGGTGGAAATAATTAGTCAGTTTGTCAGCTGAATGGAAAAATAAGCATTCGTTTTAATCTTAACCAAAGTGATCGTGTTGAATTGGGATTTCGGGGCTTTTTTTGTTTCGTGGCTTTTTATTTTGGTGAGGAAAGCAGTCCAAAATGTTTTGTTCTGTGTTAAACAATATCTATTCCACATGGAACAAAATATTTTATTTCTATTTGGAATATTCATAATTAAAAAAAGCAGTAAGTTTGAAATACCATTCTTGGATGCCCTTCATTAAGTGGTACTGCTCCTGCTCCTTCTACTGCTTAGAGTATTTGCCCATGAAACACAAGGCTCACGGTCAAATCCTTCCTTTTGAATTCCGAGCAGGGAGTGAAATATAGTTTAGGAGATGGGACAGCTCAATTCCAGGCCCCATCCCAATAGGTATAAATATTTTATACCATTCACAGAGGATGAGAACACCTTACCTCACTCCTTCCCTTGGAAACTGGGGCACTCTGTAAAATTTAGCTTTCCCTCAATCCCAATCTCATGATTTCTTTTCGCCCCTAAGGGTCTTATCCTGCAAGACTTCTATGTGCAGCAGTTTCCCTGGAGAGGTCTCATCTCTGAACTCTTGTCAAAACAGCCCTGTAATTGTGCATCTGCTTCTTTGAAAACTACTTCCCGCTTTCCTCTTTCTGAACAGCTGTATACAAGTTAACATTGCTCTTGCCAGATGCTGCCTATTCACTGCTGATGTGCTTTCACAATGGGAACATTTTATTTCATCTATGCTAGAATTCATTAAATATTCATTGGAGCAATGATTTGAACTTACCTGTCTCTGTTCCTTGTTGAATGCTGGACTACGGAGTGAATTACTCTCAGATGGGTCCAATGGAAGTTTAATTGTTTATGAAAACACGAACAGCTTCAGCAGGAGAGAGTTTCATGTCCACAACCCCTATAACTCAATGGTTAGTTGTTCCCAGCTGAGTACTCTAACCACTAGGCTATTAAGTATAACATAGGCAGCTACTACGGACTCATTTCTCCTTTTGGAACATACTGGTGCATTGTGAGGATAAATTGACAAAAATATGACAGCTATTGGTGATGACAGAGACCAGAACCAGTGAAAAACCTTTAAGGAAATTGAGGTGAATGTCACGGGGAGATCTAACAGTAAAGCACATTTGAAAACTGTAACAGTCATTTAGATGTTAACTATGGATTCCAGAGCTTTTATCTGTAGGATCCAGTTTGAAAGTCTTGGCCAAAACACAGATACATGCTTCATCTTACCAACCTTCAGCTGCCTAGTTAAAACAGTCCTCGAAGACAGAGCCCTGCATTCATATAATGACTGATTCCTTCCTCCATAAGCCTGAAGAGCAAACAGACTCTTGGAAGCGCCTGTGTTCCTCAGTTGTAAAAGATGACACAGTGACTTCCTAAGAGCAGGAATTCCTAACTGGCCACTGCTATAATGTAATGAGCATTTCGCTTCCGGAGAGTCAAGCAGGTGTATAGGTCCTTCAGTATGTAGGGCTGAGCTCTTCGCAGTGCAGAACCCTTGCCGTGAACTGTCTCATTCACACACTCCCATAAAATACAAATTCTTCATGTTGTTGGCATACAGGCCTGTAATTACTTTTGATTTGTTTTTACACATACAGCTTTATGTAAGGGCCATAGAGATTTTTGTTTCAAATTTGGAGAATTAGAGGACATTCACATAGCAGCTATTGACGGGGGTATTTGTCATTCCTTCTTTCTTCAGGCTATTTTGAATATTGTGGATACTGTAGTTATATAGGCAGACTGATATCACAATAATAAATAATGTTGCATTTTACTTTATAGCTCCTATTTGCACTGTTGTTCCAGGCATCTCCCTATTAGAAAGAATATTAAAATATTAAAACAGAGACCAAATGAGCCATTAAAGTAAAGCCAAATGGACAAATAAAGTAAAATAATTGGACTGTGACAGACTCTTTTTTCCACATCTTTACCTGTCTCTTTAAACTGCTTAGGTCTGTGGCATTTCTCAACTGAAGGCTCAGGAAGCAGGAAGGGCTGGAGGAGGCAAGGAAAGCGCATATAACTAACATTTTCTTGAGTCAGAATGAAAGAGTACAGTACTCAATGACTTTAATTAGGATACTTTTCAGACCCAGTGGCTGAAAAATTTGAGGTACAGAGTTAGATGTCAACGTCCATGAATCTCACTGATTTTACTAAAAGCTTCCTTTGAAAATATTAAGGGGAAAAATTGTTAGAAATATCATATACATATTTATCCCCACTTCATAAGAGCTGAATTCTCTTCTCCTTGCGTGAAGCTGCGTGCCAAGGAGAACAGAAAATGATGACAGGAGCTTGCAACCTGTAACTGAGCAGTGCTCCGTAGTCTCAGCTGCCACCCATGAACAGTGCACAAGAGCGCCTGCAATGAGAAATGCAATAGCATAACTCAAGTGGCTGTACTTTTGGAGAAGTGGAGTTGTGCTAGGCCCCAAACCAGCTTGTGCATATGCTACTGTTAGCAACGAATTATATCTGGCAATACATCAAATATGGACATTGCTTTGGTTTACAAAAAATAACCATATGTGCTCTTTCATATACTGGAGCAGCCTACCCTAAGCCAACAAGTTAAAAACCATCCACCCTGCCTACAGTGTCAGGTTGTCCTTCATGCCAGAAAAGCCTCTAGCAGCTTAACATTAGATCTGCAGGATGTAGCTCTTAGTATTTTGGGCCAAGTATTCTCTTATGGGCATAGGCGCAATTTCCACTGATTATCAGTGAGAATGTCTGAAGCTTGTTTAAGGGCATAAAGTGACTCATGGAAATTTAGTGCCAAATGGTGTGTGAAAATTTCCTCTTCCTTTGGTTGCTGCTGGAAAGCATTCCATAATGTTGTAAATTAAGAAACCTCTATTGATGGCCATTGTCAAAAATTAAAGAAATGCTTTGGTCTTTACACCATGCAGGCCAGTGTAGCGGTTTGATATGGCTGCTGATCATTCAAGTGATTTGAAAAATCTTGTTAGGAAACAAGTAAACAAACCTTGATAGTAGTACTACAAATTGCAAAATGCAGTTGTAGACTTGTTGTAGTAGGTCTAAACAGTATTCAATTAAAAATAAGTTTAATTTATTTTTAAGTAAAGGATTATCAAGTAGGTGCTAGCAGAAGAGCAAAGTTAGCAATAGTCGGGTAAGTACAGATAAAACCAAAAGTAGCAGCAATTGTAATTCCATACATCTTTGATCATTTTGCAGGGCTACATGTGTTTTTTGGAAAGTGATTTAACTTGCAGTAAATGATGTCTGAACTGGCCATCTATCACTGCACAGTTTGTCTGCAGTACTTACAAATCTAACACCCAGAATGACAAGTGTAATTACATGCTTCTGAAACATATGCCATAATTTATGGATATTAAGCAAGTATAAACAAGAGATCAAATTCTAGTGTAAGCAGTCATCCAAGAAATCATCTTGACATTTATTTCATTAAAACCTTTCTTTCACTACGACAGTAAGAACATACCTGAGTATCACTATCAGTACATCTGTAGATACTTGCCAATTATTGCATGTTTGCAAAGCAAAGAGTCAGGTACATATATGCACAGTTAACACTTATTTTTCAGCTATACTTTGCACACATACTTATGTAGGAGTTTATCGTGCTCCGTTATTAGCCACGAGAGATTAATATATAGGACATAAATAGTAACAGCCTTTCCCCCCTGTTATTTCTACCATCTTTTAACCTTCAGTGTAATTTAAATTAGAAAGCTGTGTGAAATGGCTCAAGCTATAGGAAGTTGGCAGTTTGTTGTCTTGAGACGCTGCTAGGAATTGGAGCAGAAGAAGGAGGAGCGAGGCTGGGTGAACTGGTTCAGGTGCCTCCAGTGCAGACTAGCAGCATCGTGGCGACGATGAACCGCTTTTGTAGTGCGAAGGCGCAGGCTGTTCATTCAAGCTGCAGCTTTTCTGCGTCTCTCCTCATGCTACATATAACTGCAAATGTGGGCACAGGAGCAGGCTGTGCACTCAGGCACCTGCTGGGAGCTGCCAAGTCCTGCGTGGTACTGGAGTGCTGAGCAGGCAACAGGGTTGCTAATATGTGTAGATTATAAAATTGATTTCTGTTTCCCGTTGTCAGCATTATCCCTTAGATTCTTTGCCTGCTTTATCCCTCCTGCTAAGCAGTGCTTTACTACGTGAACCCTCCCAGGGAAATCTGAGAACCAGAATGAGCCAATATTTTGAAAAGGGGAGAAAAAAGGCAATACTGGCAGCTAATCTCTGCCAGGGGCAAAATAATGCAACAGCATATATAAAACAGTATTAATGTAGAATGAAATAATCATGAATGCCAGCCCACACGCAGGGATGGAAAAGAGTTCTTGGTAAATAAATCTGTTTTTCTTTTTAGCAAGCTTTTGAGTTGTAATGGTAACTGTGGTGACTTTTGTAAAACTCGGTGCCACAAGTTATTCTGTGAGGTAGTGATCTAGTTCTAGCCTTAGCTTGTTTAATGAGACTCATAACTTAAAAAAAGTTCAGTTCTTAAGCGCTAACATCAGTGGTGGCTTAGGGTTTAGCTGGATAAGCTTTTGCTTGGGACATTTGTGAGAAAAGAGGTTCATGGGGAAAAGTCCCTCTCCGCTGAACTACTGCTGTTATTGCTGTTATGCCAATGTCTGATGCAGTGAAGGAAGTAATTACTCCCTAGATTAAAGGCCTTTTCTACAACCCCTCTGGACTCCTTTCCCCATTATGAACTGGAAACTGGGGGTTTGTTGCAGCCAATTTTCCTTGAACCTAGTTAAATATCCAGCTTGTTTCTAAGGTGTGCTTGGAATATCTGCAAAGTGTAAACAAAGCATGCTGGTGGGAGCAAAATTCGGTGTATTTGTTAGGAGCTCTCTGACACCTCCTGAGAGAAAATAGCAATGCAGAGGGAGGGCGAGACAATTGTCTGCGAGAGGCAAAGAAATAAGAACATGTATGGTGAGGAAGCCTACAGGCAAATTACAGAAAGTTTTCACGATCTCTTTAGCTAGGCCACCGGGAGCACAGGGTCAGTGAATTCAACAAACAAGGTCTTCACTTCTCTTTGAGAGTGCAGTGAACAAAAAGACTTAGAAAATCATTAGAAGTAGTAAGTAACATGTTACAGTTCTTTCACGGGAAAGAGAAAGATGAGTATGTGTATGGTGTCTTTTTTGGTTATTTGTGGTCTTGTAATCTGTCAGTCATGTAGGTAATCTACAGAAGCAACAAACCAAGCATTTGTTTTCAGGATGATGGTAATGGTCAGTCCATTAAAAGTGTTCACTGTTACCACATATCATCTATGCCACTTACTCTTCCCTAAGCAAATGAGTTTACAGCATAGTTTATCAGTGTTGCTCTCCTCCCAAGCCTTGATGAAGAAGTTACACATGGAACGAATGGAAAATATATTTTAAAAATTATATGGCCAGTATCTTTTTTTAATAAATTTAACTTCAAAAACTTGGATTTTCTAAAATGCTGATTGTTTTTCTTCTTTCTCTAACATCAGAATAATGAAGTTGAGATGTTTTTTCATACATCATTTTACATTTCCCCTTTTACTTCTTTCCTTTGTTTGATCATAAGTTCCAGAAACAACATGCTCATGCTTGAAGAGCGTCTGCCTCATTGGGAAGCTCTTCAGGCCCCTGTGCAAGCACTTTGCAGTTGCCTTAGGGGATGGCCTTGTGGTTAAGTTACAGAGGTAATGTCTGAGCTGCCTTGTCCTCTGTCCAGCGCATGCCAAGGTGCTCTTTACTTTGTACTATGCATTTGAGTGTGCTATTTTGCAATCTTGTTATCAGCTTAGCAAGCTGGTACCAGTTGTATTGTATCATCTGAATTTACTGTCTTCCAGGTTCAAGCCCACCTAGCTCGGTTTCCCAAGCTATTTCAAGAGATAGATACACACTGAATCAAAAGAAAAGGAGTTGATGGGTCAATATTACTTCCTATGGTGCAATATGAAATCCTAGCTCTATAGCTAGAATTAAAAAAAAAATCAAGTAAATATAGTCTTTACCCAGAGGATATGACTAAAATTACCTTGTAGAGAGCTTGACCAAAAACATGATAGATTTTCAGGAGATTAGGAGACTAGCTACTGCTTAGTTTGTGCTTTGAGTCTAACGATCAACTGGAAAAAGAAGGTTGAGCAAGAATAGTTAGAAAGAATACCTGAACATTAGCCTTGTTTTAGATAATATTTACCTGAGAGATAGGTGGATAGAAGGCAGTAATGACAGAGTGAGAAGTAACGTGGGTACCAATACTATTTCAATAGGAGGTTGAAGATAGAAGACATATATTTTGGCCTGGAACTATCATGCAAGCAATACTAACTTAGTAATGCAGTATTGTGGTCTGCAGGGTCCTGAGCCGGAGGACTGTTTGAAAGATCAACTGGCTGGAAAGCATTTGTTACATGACCTCTCTCTTGCCTGTTTGACTTTCGGAATATTAAAGTCTCAACTTCTTTGCGCTTGAAATGTCTTTTCGGGCTGGAAACACTCAATTTCCCCAAATACACAGAAACTGTGCTTGCTTATAACCAAACATAGTATTATAAAGGTGGGCATGGACTAATGAGGTATAAACTCCCATGCTTAGTGCTTTCTTTTCCACATTACGTTCTTGGGCAGATGTACTACTCAGAGAATTAGTTGCCTTGAATTTTTCTACTTTTATGGGAAGGATAGATGCTAGTCTTGAAAATGCCATCAATGTTTTCTTTGATTCATTTCAGCTGGGAGGTTTCTGGTACTTGCACGGCTATGGAAAGATAGGGAATTGTTTGCAAAAATCATGGTCCCTCCACAACTTTCTTTTACAAGGGAAGGAGTGCTATTAATGTTGCTGTCTTAATCCATTCCCTGCAAGATAATAATATCAGGCCTTTTCTGGTAACATGAACTTTATTGGTACAAACAAAATTTGCTCTGGGAATCCTTTACTTTAACAGAGCCTATTCATTATTCTTAAGTTATTCTCCCAAAAGCTATTGGGTTTAATTTACTTTGTACCACTCTAGAAAGTGATGACAAAACTACTCCATGCTCATTATTTTTTCAGCTCTTTGAGATCTTTCCTGCCGTGTGCCTTAGTATTACTTACTGCTTGTAATATGTGCAAGAAGGCAAGTCCTGGATTCCTCTATACATGCTAACATAAAGCTGCCACCGAAAACTAGAGCATGACATAGTGATCCTGTTCAGAACACCATCCTAATATTTCAGGAAACTCACAAGCTCTGATTCATGCTAAACTTCTAAATCCCTTTCGGTTAGTTACAACAATTTCCCCTTTTTTGTTTGTTCTCCGTTGTAAGATTAGATGGACGCATAAAGACCTATGATACTAAACATGGTGGGTAAATAGATAGGTCACAAACTAAAATTTGTGAGTGCTGAGGGACCTGTTTTTATTCTTGTTCAGGTTGGTGCTAGCACTAACAAAGCTAAAAAACTCCAGACCTGCTATGTCAGATGCACAGTTTTTTACTGACAGTTTTCAAGAAGTAGAAAAGTTAGGAATAAATTTTAAAAGAAAAGGTACACAAATACATATTGTGTCAGCAATTCAAAATAAATATTGCCTTGTTTATTAAGAAAAATAAAACAGCTCTACATGCTACTTCTTGGTATTTCTGTTTGCTAACTTTTTATTTGTGGATATAAAACAAGAATTCACATATGTCTTTTTTCCACCCAGCCAGCATTTCCTAACCCAGATCCTCTGTATGGCCGTTAACATTTGCTTGCTTTGTAGGACCCATTTCAATAGCATTAGTAGCAGAACTTCATGTATGATTTATTTTTTCAAGTTTAAAAAATAAACCAAACAAAATACTATCTATTCAGTTTGCTTATGGAAATTTATACATGAATGGAAAAAAGGGAAATTTCAATATACATGACTAATAAATTAGCAGTCTGTGCTCCAGAGAGAAATGGAAAATCGCAGCAATAAATCAATTTTATGTGGTAACATACCAAAACAACAGATTGTTTGGGGTACTCAAGGTAGCCACCTTTCCCTGGTAATATATGATTGTCAGTAACACTTAGTAACACATTCTTCATCAAGTTTATAGTGAAAATTTCTGACAGTGGCAGGTGAGGAATTAGTTTTAAGGATGATGTCCTTCTGGTGGTTCATGTTGAGAATGATATTATTTATATTAACTGGCAAAATAGCCTGGCAGCACACAGGCAATTACCTCAATTTTATGTTTAGTGCTCTTCTCATAAATCTGTGTAATGATAGCATCTCTGTTATGAGCTTACATTAACTTACTGGCTACAGTAATTGTATTGAAACAAGTAAAAGTCCATTGTGTGATGAAGGTACTACAGTTATGGTATTCCAAATAAATAATTGCTTGAGCTATGTATATAGGAAGAACAGATCATCAGGGCTTTATGAAACTTTAATTGTACGGTTAGGTAGAGTTTAGGTAGTAATCCTTCCTGTGTGTGCGTGAATTTGGTCTCCATAAGGATTTGGTCTTGAGAAGGCAAAGCTGACATCGTTTGTTTGTTTGTCTGCCAGGTTCTGTCCTCAAAACTGGTGCTTAAAGTCATCAGTGGAGATGAGCTAAAGTGCAGCATACGTCACCTTGGTCTTGCTAAAAATCTTTTTTCCCCTCCTGATATCTGAGCCTGAGACTATCTATTCAGATGGAAGGACGGAAGATTTGCTGTTTCTTATGCTCTTCCTTGAGGCATTTGCTACTGGCCACTGTAAAAGAGGACATGTTAGGCTGGATGGTTCTTTGGTTTGACCCAATATGGTTGTTTTCTCATGTTCTAGTATAAGAGGAAATGCAGAGGTTTCTGCAGGTGATTTATGTTTGATATGAAGCTGGAATTTACAATAATGTATATCTATCTGAAGTGTCGGGCCAAGCTGAAGTCACACTCCAAGCGCAAAAAACCTAGTGCTTTGTCAGTTTTCATACAACATACGAAACATTTCTTATCTGTGTATCCTGTTCAGATGGGAAATAGGATATCTTTATATCCTTCAAATATTCCTGTATTAGTTAATAAAGAGGGATGGTAGCTGCTGGTATCTTAAGGGAAAAGAAAAGTTCCAAAAATATTTTCTCCTTCCGTGAACATTAGGAATTCATCTTAATGTGCTGACCTTGGCTGTGCACACTTAAAAAGGATGCATTAAGGTAAAAATAGCTTTTGAATTACCCAGTTTGATAGGCTACTTGACCTGCTAAGTACCTGCAAAACATTCATTCAGGTTTGTTCAAAGTGCTTTACTATCTGACAGCAGCTGCTTTTGCAGAGCTGTCAGTAGGCTTTAGCAGAGAACATTAGGAAAATTCAGGAAACACCAATTTTAGAGCATTTGACCTACAATTCATGTATGCCAAAATCACTGCAGAATGAAGCAACAAAATCAGATTTGCCACAGAAAGGAAATGAGTTTGACTGCTTGCAAACCATCGGTACTGGCTTGAAAATAATGGTGGTCCTTTGCTTGTGAGTAATTCTGAATAAACGGTTTCTATGCTCTGGAGATGAATTCAGAAGTTTGAGAAGTACTGCATATTAAGGAGACTATTACTGGCAAAGGTTTGGAATCCCGTGCTTTTAATAAGCAAACACATTTGGAGTGATGACCCACCCAGAAAATAGCTACTGCCTGCTGATGTCCTGAGGTACTTTCAACATCCCTTCTGCTCTCACTGCTCTGTGGTGTCCCCAGAAAGTGGCACTTTTGGAGTGATTTGGTAAGGTCATTCAGTGTGGCTGGGAATGCTCTGTCATTACCAAAGGGTTATGCCGCTAGGGGCTGCCAGTTCTGGAAGTAGTGTGGGAGCCTCGGGTGTTGAAAACATATGAAAGGAGTTCAAAAGTACTTGCTTTCATCTCCTTTCAGCCGGACTGTTCATATGATGACTTAGGAAAGGACACAAGCCAAAGATGCTGCCTCTCTCTGAGAGGTATGGGAATTCACAGGGTTTTCAGCTATCGGAGGAGTCCAGTGCTGAAATTCTAGCTATTACGGTTTGCTTGCTGAGCAGCAGCTGGCAAGAAAGGGTGAATGTCACAAGACCAGCCCTGCAGGATTTGATCTGTGTTTTCTGGACAAGGTGGACTGGAATAAGCAGAAGAGAGAAAAGATGGAAATGGTGAGATAGATATAGCAGTAAAGAGACAGGGAGTGTATTGCAATCAACACATCTTAGAAACCAGAGGACTATTTTTGTTTTACTTCTGTCTGATAGTAATAAGAAAAATGATGATAATATGGTCCTGCCATCAATGGGAGGACTGTGATCCTTCAGCTAATCAAACAGCATAGCTTACAAATTAAAGCTACTGATTGCTTTGACATGAGTAAACTTTTTTTCTTAAAGAGTACCTTTCTGAAAATAGATTTACCTCTGCTAAGCAGGAGAGCAGGTGCAACATCCCACAGCATCCAGGAGACAGTGTGTGGTCATTACTGCAGCACATATCATTTCATCAAGAAATGTCAGTCAGTGAACTGCCTGAGCATCTCCTTGTCAAAGGAATTTCCCCAAATGAGGAGCAGTGGAGGACTGCATAGGCTCCACTTTATGTAGTAATGGCTGATTTGTTCCCTGCTTTGTCTCTGTCTATCTCAGATAAACCAGCTAGGTTCCTCTCTCTAATCATTTGAAAAAGGACTTCCTCCTCTAGCAGACCTTTTCCCATAAAAGTGCTCATGGTCACCTTAAACATGTAACATTACTCAAGTTGCTCTTTTTTTGGTCTATATTACTGGATATGATTTTAAAAGTTAGTGCAGTTTCCTCTGTTGTTGCCTGGAGTCTGCAAATCTTGTAAATGATATTTTTCTTAAAGCTTTTCTTTTTTTTTTCTTTTTTTAACAGCTGTATGTTTACTGACAGATACCAACCCAAAGCCAAAGTCAATGGAGAGATACCTTGAGTCCGGTGTTCTTTGGCTTGGGTCAAAACATTGTATAAATAAGATAGGAAAGAATGTTATTTGATACTTAAATTCCTGTATATTCCTCACACCCGTTTCAGAGCTACAAAGAAGTAACTGGCCAGGGATTTTGCTGTTACATCGCAATGGCATTGTTATTTCTTTTACCTGTGCCAATGTGTCTGTGATGGCAGTAGCCCAAAAGCTCACACCCTGGACAGAGAGAACCGAGTAGAAAAAGTGAATTAAAAAGAGAGTACTGGCTGGAGCAGTGGTCACTAAGGCTGGCAGAGGAAAGCCTTTGAACTGGAGATGGCATTGAGAGACAAGTTGATGGAGCTCCATACATTAAAAGTATATGGAAGAGAATATTCTTGCTAAATAATGGCATTACCCCCAGTTTTCAGATCAATGAGATCCTCCGAAAGGATTTCAACAGGCAAAAATAGAGAACAACTGTACGGGAGAGCTGTGCAGTTTGACTCTCAGAAATGACACAGTGTCATAGAAGGCTTTCAGGAAGAAAGTAAGGTTGCTTCAAAACGAGATGCAAGCGAAAGGAGGCTAAAAAATAAATAAAAAGGGATAAAATTAAATGTGACTTAAAAATAGCCAGGGAATTGAAATATTTTTCTAATACGGTCTTTAACTAGAAACAAAAAGAAAAAGAAGGCTAGGCAATTAGAAAACAACTGAGACCTGGCAAAAATATCTGTTGATAAAATACAGGTTTGGGAGTACTTGGAAAATGTAAACAGGGGCAAATCAGTCATTCCAGATGATGCATAATGAGGAATAAGCTACAAAACTCCCTGAGCAGCTGACCACTTAAAAAATCCACTAGCAACTGGGATGGCCAGGAAGAAGAGTGATAATAGCAATTACTAGCCAATAAGGACTGCAAATTAAATATAGTCTTGCTGTGTGATGAAGTTATAGGAAAGGACAGTGTGATTTCAGTGTGCTTCATAAAAGGATCACACCACAGAGGAAGGAGGTAAAAGTTCACATCAATTTTTTGCATAGTTACCTACCCATGTTTTTTTGTCTATTATATAGACAAATTACAGCATAATTTGAAGGATGAACAAGAGGAATTGTTGGGGGTCTGGAAAAAATCACTGCATGGAGAGATTTAAAGAGCTAAATATGTACAACAGTGAAATAATGATTAAGAGAGGAGAATACAACACAAATATTTGGCGGATTTGAACAGCAAGGTGAAAGAAGACCAGAGAAATCTCTGTTTATAGAAGTTTATTAGATCATAGAAAATACATACACATGCTCAGATGCTACTGTGAGTCTCTGCCCTGGCAGAACAATGGATAGGACAGTTCCATAAATCTTGTCAATCCCTACCTTCTGTAGGTTTGATTTGCCAACCTGTTGTTCAGTTTTACCAGCATATAATGTCATAGACCTCTGGAGATCAAGTATTAAGAAGGAATTCTGGCAGTGAATAAGACTTAATGCTCTTATTCCTTTTAAAATATTAATAAAATAGTTTTGGGCTGTTCTTGTCTCTGTTTTTCAGCCTTTTAAAATCTTTTACCCTTTGTGCCAGGAGCTCACATCCATTTAGCTATATTGTAGCTCTTTCCTGGCCCAGGTTTTTCCTCAAGTTCAGTCTAGCCGGGTTCTGGGAGGGCAGTCCTTCAGCCAAGCCAAAACTGCACCATGGGACGTGAAAACGTTTCTACAGTACAGGTGTTAGCATGCTGGAACAAATCTGTCCACAGGTCTTATTTAGTTTATGTATTTAGATACAGCCAAAAGCTGCAAAAAGGCTTCTAGCTAAGAAGAACTAGTGTAATACCTGTCCAAACTTTGGACTGGGTTTGAGCACCCCTTGTGTCAGGTAACTGCACAGCTTCTGGGAAACAGGGGAAAGGACAATGTTTGTGTCTCTGAATGAAGGAAGAAGATTGGTCTGTACAGTCAGGTCATTCAGATCCACTTATGCATCCAGCATTCAAGTTCTCAGCCTTCAGAAGGCTCCTAGGGAATCCGTATGCGCTCCTAAATGGGATAATCCTTCTAACCCATCCCTGCTGAGTCTCCCAGGGAGGACTATCACAGCGCAGCTGGGCAGCAGATCTGAAATTTTCACCTTAAACATAACGGTCTGTAAAGCTTAAGAATATCTTTCAATGATTGCTTCATAAAGGTAATTGTTGGTCTTGGCCCAACTGCTGAGACAATGAAGCTAAGCATTAGTAAAGCTTTTTGACAATGTCTCATGAAATCCCAGTTTTCCTGATAATTCATATAGCTTTTTGGCATGAGAATTTAGAAGCTGGACCATGGTGAAAGGTAATAATAAATAAATTAGGTAATAAATTAGGGGGAGTTGTCCAGCAGGATGTCTCCAGAGAGATTCT
Organism: Struthio camelus; assembly: GCF_040807025.1. Taxonomy (NCBI): domain Eukaryota; kingdom Metazoa; phylum Chordata; class Aves; order Struthioniformes; family Struthionidae; genus Struthio; species Struthio camelus. Next base: position 23,476,613 of record NC_090942.1, read on the forward strand.
TCTCTTATACATCTTCATTAATGATCTAGACGGGAGGTTTGACAGCAAACTGATGACATTAACAGATGATAGTAAGGAAGAAGAGAGGAGGAAATGGAAGACATATTTAAAAGCTAAGTGGGAATAAAAGAAAATGAAAAGGTGGAAGGAAGTTCTAAGGATGAGATTAGAAATTCAAAAATAAAACAGAACAAAGGAATACAAAAGAGAAATAAAATACTTGCCCAGCTTTTCTCAAGCAATGTGGAAAAATAGGCTTCATCTCTTATTTTTAAAAACATAATTTATCACATTTTTAGGGAAAAGTACCAGTATTCTTTCGGATGCAAAGATCTGACACAATTTAATACAGAAAAAGGCACAAAGATGGAACGGAAGGCAAATCTGATGAGTGCGAGGGTAGAAAAAGAGCAAAAGAAGCTCCTACAATTCAGGATTGAACGGGCGCACCAAATAAATAACACAGAGGAGTATAATGGTTCCTTTTCTGGATGCCTGGTACCATTTCAACAGTAACATTGCCTGCAGTTCCAGAAACATTATCCTCGCAAGATATGTACACATAGGAAAGCTCCAGTTAAAAAACAGGAAAATTCATAGATGCAGAGGGTAGACGAACTTAAAAAGAAAATTCACTAGAGTTACCAGGGCTAAATCCTGGGTTTCACAGGAAGTTAGCTGGCTCCTTGTACAGTTTGATGAATTGGTAAGTCCAAAAATGCCTAAAAGTGGATCATGGTCTTTATCTGAGCAGCGTAATGACAGAGGAGGGGAGTCAAAGTCATTGTCCTTTTAAAAGGTAAATTGCCAAATAAAAGGCTGATGTTATATGGTGAGATTTTGACCGCCTTGATTTCTCAGTGGGGGAGGTAAAATTTCACTGACTGGATATTTGCAGATAACTAATTATGAATGACTTAAGGTGGTCCTAGAGTTTATAATAAGTAATTAAATGAAATGAAGAAGCATTGACCTTGGCTATCTTTTTATGTCTCTAATATTTTCAGAGACAAACTGGTCCCCTGAGGAAGGAACATACCATATCTTGTGCAACATCCAAACCTGGACTGAAGGAAGCACCAGAAAATGTCCTTTTAGAAAATAAGCCATCCTGACGGAACGATGGAGTAACAATAATAATTTTTATTGATACATGATCTGCTTATAACAGATAATAGCTCTTTTCAATTTTCGTTTATCCAGTTCCACAATTTAATATAGTACATCTGTTGCAGTCAGTGGGGATGGCGCAGGTACTCCTGAGGACAGAATTAAGCCCTGTTATTCTGTTCTGCTTCTCTCATTCAGTTTGGGCTGCTGTCTCAGTGTTTAGAGTGTTTAAATTCAGTCATATTCAGGCATGTCCATCTCGTCTTGAACATAAACAATTCAAGTCTGAAAGCTTTAGATACAAAAGTGAAAGGTTTATGAATCTGTTTTCAGTAAGGAAAACGCATTCAAAAGGAAAGGCAGATAAGCTAAAGCAGGAATGTTTCAATGAAAATAAAGCGTTTCTTTTAAAAATGTTCAGTACATCTGCATCTGAAAACAGTATGACATGGGCTAATTTATCTGTCATTTGGAAGCCTTTAAATCTGCGCTGGCTTTTGCTCATTTTTAATCTCCCAGAACACTCAGATACATTTCATGCAGAAGGTATATAAATGTCGGTAGTAGATCAGAGAAGAAATTGTGAGTCATGAGAGGGGAAAAGAGTCTGTTGACGGTGCAGTTCTGTTGGTTTAATGATCCGGAGTATAGAGCTGTGGACGAAACATGAAGTCTGAAAGACTCTTACAGTTGATCAGCTTTGCTCTAAGGTTGTTCTCCTTGCTTGTAGAGCTTTTATTGGAAATAAATTAGTATTCTATACTTCAGATTAAAGGAACAGACCAGAAACTACAGTTCTGAGTATTTGGCATATGCATAATTACCTTATGAATTGCATTAATTTCCTTTTTTTTTTTAATCAGAGCATGCATTTGCTTGAATTGTTGGGCTAATGTCAGAGCAGAGAGGATCTAAATTTATATGATCTTAAGCAGTTAAATCTTAAGAAGTTAATTCTTAAGCAGCTAAAGTCTAAGCTTTGTAAGTTTCCTAATCTGAGTGGCTGTAGACTCTGCATATAATAAAAAAGCTAAAGGAAAAGAAGGGATGTGAATAGGAACCTTTCTGTTGATCACAACAAATTCCAGGAAAGGAAGGAAGAAATTCTAACTCTAAATTGTTCAAGGAATCTTACCCAGCAATTTACATAGCTTTTGAGTTCATAAGCTAGAGTATTTCCTGCAAGAATTATCTAGAAGACTTTCTAGTCAAGAATTCTAAAATCGCACTATACCGTTCCTTCACAGTGTGCCCTTTAAACTTTTCCAGATTGAATACTGTGTTTTGCTAGTCTGTGGTGGTGGCATCGTATACAAACATTATTCAAGCAGTTAAACACTCTTCTGAGGCAGCATAGTTTCAGCTATCATGTAGCTCATTTCTAGGTGCCTGTAAGTGAACTCTGAGAACTAGAGAGAGGAGATGCCATCCACAAGTAATCTAAACTAGGAACCTCAGTTAAAACCTATTTTATACTAAATAACATAACGAGTACTTGTCAGACTGCTCAGTGACATCTGATATAACCGAATACCCACATGTACCATTATGAAATGGACTTTAAACCTCAGGTCTGCTGTTATAGAAATATTTGCAGCTAAAATGTGCTAGACCGCTCTGAAAATTAGCTCATCCTCTGAAGTTTAGAAACAATCATCTTATGGAAACTCCTTAGGAGGCCGTCTGAATTGTACTTAAAACAAAACAAAGCATCTTGGAGTATAACGACAGCATCTGTTTGTGATGTATGGTATTTAAGAAAATCCATTTAAACCAAGGGGTAAACCATCTGGCTTTATGAACTTGCTAAACCCTACCATTGTTGAAATGTATTCAGAGAGATACTATTACCTGAGATAAACTCTGCCAACTGGTGCTGATTCAGCTGCAAGGGCTTTGGCTGTGTCATCCCCTAGACCCTCTAGCTGTGGTCCATCTCAGCTACATTAATACATTTACCTTCATTAAAGCCCCATCTTGCTTTGCTGTTTCAAATGAAATTCTCATTTCCCTGGGGATTTGCCTGTGCGAAATGCTCAGGAGAGTGCTGATATGTGCAAATCTGTTCTGCTGAGCCTTCTTTTGTAGCACACGCATCTTGGAGAGTTTTAAAGAAGAATGCACTTCTATTTACCATAGGATAAAGAAGTTTGACGTTGATTTCCAAAGAAATTCTCGGAGCAAAACTTTCATGAGACAGCTGGGATCCTGGTCTTAATTTTCTGGGTGTTTTAAGCCATATTACCATATAAGAAGCACCCCTATGCAGAACCGACTACAAAAGGAGGATGTTTACAAATATTTATAAAAAAGTATTTCAGAATTAACTGTATTGGGGCAAATCAACATCAGAAAGGCGGAGTCTCCAGAAATGATCTCAGCGTTATGTCTGCTGTATATAAGGAGTCATTCATCCCATTTCTGGACTATTAATGTAAGCCTGGTTCCCTTGAATTTGGATTAATTGCTGATCTCTTTCTGATTTTCAGAGTGACAAGTAGGGGAAATAATAAAAAATTTTAAAATCTGCATCAATCTTGATAAAATGATGGTGATTTTAGAACCACTTCATTCCACTTATTCCAGTGTCAATATTCCAAAGGCCTCCATTCCTGGATCAAATCCTGAAGTGCCTAATTTCAGTTTTATGCACTGGAATCAATAGGAATGTTGCCTGCACTCAGTACTTCGTTGACATACTCAGAATAAAGTATATTCTTGTGCTGAGAAAGATAGAAGAAAACAGTCTAAGTTGTGCAGCTGTAAGATATTAAAAACTGCTTTTCAAAGTGAAATAAACTTACCCTTCTCTCATGAAATGAATAGCACTGTAAGATGACAATTGTCATATTTCAGCCAATACTCAGAATAAAAGATTATTCGTTTGTTATATGCAACATAATGTTCATAACATTTACCTGCTCTGTCATTCTATTTTTATTGTTAGTCTTTGTCATTGTTCTTTAAAAAAGTAATTACATTTAGAGCAACAAAGAACCAATTAAAGTGTTTCGCATGTTAAAAAACTCCAACAAAAACAAACCATAGGCCAGTCCTTCACTTTGCTAAGTGGTGCATTATACGAAGATTAGTGCTGGGTTTCTTGGGATTGAGTGAGATAAAATGACCAGTTTTTGATACAAGAATGCTTCTGTTAGAAAGGCAGTGATATTTAAATATATAATAAATATGCAATAGGTGAAAACATGGAAGTCAGTTGTGCAGCTCAAAAAGTAAGTTCTGACATAAGTCAGTAACTGCTTATGTGAATAAACGTTAAGGTTGGAGGATACAGATCATAGCTACCCTTTCAGGAAGGAGTTCTCCATCCTCTTTCTGTCTTCCTTAAGAGCTGGACAAAAACCACCTGATAGACGAGAACAGAAGGACCTGCATAAGCGTAACACTCTCTTGCTTAATTTGACTCTTTTCTAATATAGGCAGCTTTCTAGGCAGCCTATTTTCTGACTTTCTCTGGTCTGGGTTCTTTCTCCTTTGTTTCTTTCTATTTTTTTTTTTTTTTCTTTACTTGCAAACTGGTTTTCCTCAGCTGTCATTTCTATTCTTTGCTTAAAACAGTGATAAGAATCTGTAATTGCACTGATGGAATGAAGTTAAGAGAAATAGCAACAAAATGACAGTATTAAACACCTGGAGAGTTATTGGGCTAATATAGCCTCTAAGCAAACGTCCTTTTAATTCTCCATGGCTAGAATGAATATAGGTTTTTATCAACAAACTAACCCTTAGATACAGATTCCCTGGGAACTCTCTATGTTTAGTAGTGTTTCCTTGTTCTCAGCCCAGTAACCGGAGGAGTTAGGGGCATAAAAGGCTGGCAGAGGGCTGCAGTATTTTTTGCCCTCCGGAGGAGTATTGAGCTGCAGTGAGACATGTTCAGATGGCCTATGTGAAAAGAAGTGCAAACGCTTCAGATCACCCCCTCTTCTGCACTCTGTTTTCAATGCAACCAACAAAACAGTTGTGACTTTTAAGCAAAGAGCCTAATTAGACAGTCTGTCCTACTTCAGTAAAATGATGAACAACCAAGACTTTAACACGTGCCTGATGGAGGTCATGGAGCTCTTATCAGTGATTGTCCAAACCTTTGGTGCATAAGGGTATAGTCAGCAGGGACCTATAGTGCACTAGTTGCATTGTTCTTTGTTTGCTAATGCAAAGGCACAGCATGCGTGTTAGCAGGGGCTGTGCTTTGCAAGGCGCTGATCCTTCTGAACCCACTCATGTTGCACACATGCAGTATGTGCATAATATCCTCAGTCAAGTGCAATGGCTATGTTTGGCTCTCATAGGGCAAGAAAACCTTTCTTTCACCATTACATCCCAGACGTTGATAGTGTAATTGGCCTTTGCCTGCGGACAGACTGGGGAAGACCTTTGCTTTGCTATTCCCCGTAGAAGAACCTTTCTCAGACTGGATGCATTGCATGAGTCCATACTTCAAACCCATCCTTATGTGGCTGTCTAGAAAAAAAACAGCATTCTTAGAGACAAATATAATCATGCCTTACTACTTCTAAATGCATGATACTTTCGATAGAGTGATTAGGTGCTGAAAACATGCTTTGCTCCTAACGGTGAGTAAAGGCAGGTAGCATGTGCCTATGTTTCAGGGATGTGGGTACCCACAAACTCTGCTGAGTCTGAACTAGAGAAAACCCTTGCAGGGGGAGAAATTGCACCTAGAGTTCACAAGGGTTTAATTAGAGCCAGTATCTTGGAACTATGAAAGACAGGGCTGCATTTTTCTCCCATTTGCATCAACTGCTAGTGAAAAGTAATCTCTTTTAAGATTTTTTTTCTACATATATGATGGTGGATTGCCTTCCTCATTTACCCTAGTTGAAATCTGACTCCATAATAATTTAAAAATGGTATTTTGGCCACCAGAGGGCGGTGACTTCTTCTGTTCCTAGAGAATAGAAGCAATCTATTCTGAGTCAGAGTCAGATGTTATTATAATCCCCCTGACATTTTTGAGCTTTGTAGTAGAGATACTTTCACCTCTGAGTTCCAACTTGGCTGCTGTTTGCAGTGACTCAAAATTCTTCACATTTGATAACTAATTGGCATTTGTGAAGTGAGTTTGGACTTTTCAGTTCAAATATTTTGGAACAGATGTCCACATTAGAGAATTGATAGTTAGCACCTGTTCTAGTAGGTCAAGGAAGATCAAATGAAAGCTTTAATAGGGAAAAGTTGGAGTAATATAACTTAAAATATATCCTCTCAGAACTCAAGGTTCCTTGGGTATACCCAAGGTATATTCCTTGGGTTTCCTGTATGCCTGCTGTTTATATCTATCTGTCTGTCTGTCTACTACACACTTAACAAGCACATAAACTCTCTACATTTAGAATGAGTTAATTTCATTTTCACAAAAGTATATTAAAATGATTTTCGTATGAGTCTGAAGCTTAATAAATTTGAATCAGTTTTATCCCTTGAGTTTACCCCTGGAGTTTTTTTTTTTTTCGAACTGGATTTTGAGTCATTATCATAGCTTTCAATTAAAATGCTAGTAGAAAGAGTTAGGAGCTATTCAGGGAAAAAACTATTGACAGATATTATCTCTATCTTTTAAACAAATTTCATGCCAACATGAAGATTTAGCAGACAAGCTGCCAGAATGAATATCTTGCCACAAAGCTCCTAGAGATATCACTGACTAACCATGGTCAGCAGATTTGCAGTCTTTTCAGATTATTGAAGTAATCTGGGTGAAGGCGCTCTGGAAGCATGGCTGACTCATGGATCCATCCTAAACAGTTAGTTTAATTGTCTTGGCCTATTTTGCAGCGGTTCTGAGTGGTTAGCTCTCCTGTTACGGTGACCAGGCTCACAAAAATCAGGCCATTTGTCTCAAGTGGAACACACATAGGGATGTCCTTTGAGAGAAGTTCTTTGTATTTTGGTGGAACTTTGAGTTATGTGATAGAATAAATAGGACCAATGTGGCTTCTCCAATATCTTCCTGCCATTTCCATTTGCATAGTCTACTAGAACCTCTACAGACAGAAGGGAGGGCTGCGTCTGAAAGAGAAGGGAACTTTAGCATCTGTTTTCGAGCAGATGCTCAGCATCATGTGCTACCCAAATTAGCTGGCCATCAGCCTCAACCTTGCTGGAGTCAGCTCCTGTCCTAATATTTGGAAGAACAATCCTTTCCTGTAGGAACTCTTGCTGAGAGACTTGTGGATTTATTAATTACAAATCAAGCAGAGCTGTCACATGAGCCTTCTGTTCTTGTGTTCAAAGCCACAAACATTTTCACTTAGGAAGTACTGATTGCAGCTAACATACTCAGAGAGATCCTTCATATACATTACTCCTATAACACATCTGTGGTACTTAAGGAAGTTTGGAAAAATATTTGCTGTAGAGAGAGAGCCTTAATGGATTACTAGGGGAAAAAAAAAGAGAGACGGTATTTAGACTAGTAGTGGATTTTCAGACTTACTGAACAGATTAGTTTTGTAATTGATAAGTCAGGTTTGAAATCTTTAGCCTTTTTTGTTACCAGACACTCAAATCTGTATAAGATTGACTGGGTCATCCCCAGCCAGGCTGTGTGCACAGCCTCAGAGCACATAGATTTAATTCTATGTAATGTGATGAGTAAGTTTTCCACACTAGGGCCAGCTCTGCTCCTGCAGCAGCAAGCTAATGAAGGAGGAACGAACAGTGGTTACAAATATCCTGATGGGGTATCCCCAGGTGCTGGGAAATCTCTGGCAGGAATGCAGCTATCTTTCTGCTTTCATATTCATCCCCTAGTACAGCAAGCAAGGAAAGGCAGGAGCACTAAGGAATGGTGCCCTGGTAACAGCTGAGAGCAAGGGAGGCAGAGAGCGGACAAAGAGGGCAGCAACTGGCTCCTTGATTGAATTCTCCAAGCTGTATCCTGCAGAGATTGCAGCATATCAGCTTGTGAAATATCTCAGTTACTTTCACTCCACTCAAAAACTAGTCGAACTTGGACAAGCCAGCTTAGCTATTTTTAAATTATGATGTAGAATGAGACGTCTATAAAGGTCAGTTGATCAATCAGTCAATCGATATTGATTCTTGTCCCCTCCCTCACAATGAAACGACTAAGAAGTACTTAGTTTTAAGTAGGTCCAAAAAAGGCCATTAAAGACTAAAGTCATTGCAATGCTCCATAACGATGTATGACCTTCAGAAAGAGTGACTGAGAGAGCAGGAAATCTCAGTCTCCAAGGTCAGCACAAATTAGGAGATAGGTTGAAAGCGCGATCCTCTAAAAGTTTTCTTTAGCTTGGGAAGCATTTGACTTCAAACAAAAATCCTGATCTGAGTGCCTTAAAACCTGGCTTGATTTGCAGTCTGCACTGCAATTTAAAGGTGAACATTTTATTTCAAAGCTAAAACCAAGAAAGGATTTCTAGGCAATGGAGTAAAACTTTCTTAAATTCTAATCACTGAGACTTTTAGAAGGGTAAGGACTGTTTTACTCATGGTAGCTTTGGGTATTGAATATTTAGAATCAGATTATTTTTACTTAATTCCTAAAACGAGCATATTTGATGTATCTAATTTTATGCACATAAGTTTGAAAACATTGATACAGGCTGATGGACTGTAATTTCTTGTCACAGCACTGAACGCAAGCGAATGAATTGCATTTACATCTCCAACTGCAATCCAGCCCACCTACTTGTGTGCTTGATCCCTTAAATACATTCCTGCTTGGCCTAAAAGTTCCTGTGGTGTCTAAAGTTAGCCTCCCATGAGAACACAGAAGCGTTATGTTCTGGAGAGATAGATTTCTCAACTTTATGGCTATTTCGGTTATGTCATTTTCTGTTTAACACCCAGAAAAGCTGCCGAAACCAGTCAAATGGGTCAAACCACAACTAAGTGTAGTGGCAACCTCTAAGTAACGACAAGATGATTAAAACACTTACCTGCAGATGGAGCCCAGTGACGTGGTGGAGGAAGACAAAAGGGACCCCAGTAGTCCTCCTTGGGCCTGACCAGAATTTAGCCACCCATTACCTATGCTGTTGGGAGCAGCCGAACCCCCGGTGCAGGGGGATGCTGGGTGAGCTGGTGCTCTGTTGTCTGTGCAAATAGGAGTGCTGGCTTCATGGGGAGAAAGGAGATGGGACAGCAGGAACTTGTCTGTAATTAAGATGAGTTGGATGACATTATCTGCATTCTTGCGTATTTTTTTCCCTAATATAAAATGAATAAGTGTTTCCCAGAGCAAGATTTTCCTTCCTGGATTGCACCCAACTAGAAAAGTGGATAATCTGACCCCTCCTTTCCTCTCTCCAAGTACCCTACTGCTTGATGGCTAAGGCACTAGCCTTAGTGTAGCTGTGTTTAAACCTATGCACACTGATTACACGAAAGTTCAGCAGGCACCAGAAATACATATACACCAGTACCTAAATTAGTCATTCTGGAGGTGGGTTTATAATCTGTAACAAAAACCAGAGCAGACTAAAATAAATCGGCGTAAAGAAGTAGATTCAGAATATTAACTATGCATTAACAACATTTTGGATACCTAATTTAAAAACTTTAATGCTTTTCTCTGGAAAGCAAAGCAACCCAGAAACCCTTGGGCATTTCTAACACTTTTTAATGACAAGAGAAGTGAAATTAAAACCTCTGTGCAATATCTGGTGCTTTTCAGCTACCAATGCACGTGCATATTATCCCCACTATTGTTCTGGTAAATAGTCACGCTAATTGCAACTTTTGCAGCCTTATTGTGTGAGAAAGAGCTTTGCTGTCCCTGCAAGCCAGCCTTTGCTGCAGCTACAATTAGAATGTTTTATTTCTTCTATATTTAATAAATGAATGAAATGACAATTCTGGGAGTGATTTTCGGAATGTCTTTCTAGTATTAGGTAAGAACACAGAATTTCCCAGTCGGATATTACACAATAAATTTATACAATACATATGCAACACACCCTTTTAATAAGTTGGTTTTGATCTTGTGATTGGTCTAATAGTCAAAGTGGGATAGCAGTTTCTCCAGTGAGTGAATTCCTGCGCCTTTTGGAAAGAATCAAAAAGAGAGCTCTCATTAGTTTATGAGTCATAACGTTGCCTCTATGCCTAATTAGATAGCTAGTATGAGTGAGCACCATAGACTGAAATTGACAGTAATTTTATTTTGATTGACAAATGATTCATTTGCTAAAGAATAATTTAAAAAAATCCATAAAAGTAAAACAAGTACGATATCAACATTTAGGCACTGATAACTACTGCTTGTTTGGATTTTTGTGATGAATGTTGGCTTTTTTTTGTTTTAAAATAATGACTTACTGAAACAAACTTTTTAATGACAGCGTACAGTTTTACTAAAACTCTAATCATAAAAAGTTCCAGATCTCTTAAGGGGTATCTGAGCTCCTGCAATCCCATTTGAGAAATTAATGAATTGTTTTTGAGTTCCTAGGTAGAAGCATGTAAAAGCAGACATTTAAACTTCAGGTTTTCACATCTCAGAAACACCTCACATGACAAACCATTGATTCATTTTTGTGGAAAACTTAGACAAGTCTTGTTTCCATCCTAAAGCCGAACAGGAAACATTTTGAAACCTTGAAAATATCAGTGGAATAGAGAGACCTTTCCCCACCCAGCTCTGACAGCACCTCGCTGTAAAATATTTGAATAAGCATGTGCTTGAAATTCTTATATTCATTGTTTTCAGTATTGTTAATAGTTTTCCTTGGCGTTTCTGTAATTATCTTCAAATGTCTTCACCCGTACTTCTAATTGCAAAGATTTCTGTACTGGTAATTTCTTTCTCACATCTCTGCACTGGCAACGGAAAAAAACAGTTCAATATATACAGAAAATCAAATAACAAATGAGAATTGCCTCTCTAACCCAAATAGCACATATAAGAACAACAGTCTTAGTCACTGTGCTAGGAAATATGACTGTTTAAAGATCTTAGGGTACAAATCCAGGTTTCTTCCATTGTGAGAATAAATGTAATTCTCCCAAATAAAAGTCTTTAGAAATAGTAAAAATGCATTTAATTACAGGTATGTGGGACATATGGGAGACTACCTTTACATACCACAGGAACTTTTAGGCCAAGCAGGGATGTATTTAAAGGATCAAGTACACAAGTAGTGGGCTGGATTGCTGTTGGAGATGTAAGTGGAATTCATATGCGTGCATTCTGACTCAGGTGGGATTCAGAAGAACAGGATCTGGCCTACAGTCTAAATTGTTATGTGACAAGAAATTGCAGTCTACCAGCCTGTATCATCATTTTCCAACTTGCATGCAGAAAGTTAGATGCATCTCAGTATATTCATGTTGAGTAGTAAGCTGAAATGGAATTACTTTACATAGGAAAGTTTTGAGAATACTCAATAGTTTATAGATTTACACTTTCACCTCTTTTTCTGCAATGCCAAAAAGACTAGTATTAATGTTACTGTAATGTGCTTTATACCATGATGGCATAAAAAGGTAAGCAAGCCAAAGTTTGTACGAGAAAGCAGTACTGACAGCTTGAAGCTATTTCTCTTTCAGCCCTGAAGAAGGGTTGCATGCACAAAGAATGGCTACTTTTTTAGCTGAAGCTGTATGCCTGAAATGTGATTGATCTGCCTAAGCTGTGATGTTTTCTGAATATCTGTACTGGATGCTTATCTCTGTGCTCTAAACTCTTTATTTCATATGCCATAGTAAACAGGATCCTTTTTCTACTTTCTGCTTTTTCACTCTTACCTTCTCTCCCTAGGGAGTGAGAAAGCTTTCCTCAAGAGATGTAGTGGCAATAAGAGGACAGTGAGAGAATAAATAGATTAATGTGGAAGAGGGAAACTGTTGTGGGCATATAAATTGAGATTTCTTAGACTAGAGGATATTTTAACACATGTGTTCTTAGTAGATAACGCACGGAGTGTGAAAACGAGACACAATTTCAGTACTGGTGTAACTTTAGGATTTTTTGGATAACTAACAACTCTGCGGGAGCAGCAGTCTCTTAGGCAGGCAGGCAGAGCCCAAAGTTACATACATATAACTGCACGTTCGTAATCACATATGCAAATCCTTGCGGAGCAGTTGGCTGAGGGGGTCTCATGTGCACAACTACAGTATGATTGCTTCTTAGTAACTCTGCGGCACATAAATCCCTTACTTCTGACAGTTGTTTGTCACTATTACCTAATCTAAACACAAATATTTGCAATAATTGTGATTATGGAAATGTCCGGCTTTAGAACCATTGGGACACAGCCAGCCATTGGTTTCAGTTTTTATTTCTATTGGTGAGAGACAGTGAGGAGCAGGGCTCAGTTCATGGATGGGCTGTTCTTGGCAGTGATGAAAGCCTGGCTTTGGGCGTTCTTACAGAGAGACAGCACAGGTTTTGTCAAGAGAGCCATCTCTCTGAAGCATTTCACCAAAAGCATTTTGCCAGAGGCGGTCTGCTTAGCAGGAGATTTGTCTAGGGAGACATTCCCGGCAAGCATTTTCCCTTGCAGGGGCTTGTCTGAAGAACTGCTCCCCTGAGGCTCTTACTCAAGCATGGGGACGTATTTGTGTCACAATTCTGATGGTTTAAAAATATATACGATTTTCCTATGAATTTTTTGCTCTCTATATATGTACATGTATAAATAAAAAATCAGAGAATGGCTATAGTCTTAAATTGACTAATGTAACCTATGTCATAAACAAGTTTCTCCAATCACCTCTTCAATTTATGATCTTTAGTGATGTGCTAGCCTCAAGAATGGCCACTTTAGCTTCTCACTTTTTTAGCTGGAGCAAATGCACTGCTACCTCCTCACACCCCAGGCTGCATGTATAGACTTCAGAATTGTTCTACCCTCAAAGCACACACACAGCTCTCATTGCTGCTGGTGGGAATCACACGTGCCACCAAAGCAGGAAGATACCATTCTACATTTAATTCTTTCTGGTAGCAGAACAAAAATAAAATTCGTGTTCTCATTGTGGGCTTCATATCTTTCCTAAGAATGATCTTCAGTGTGAAATGCTCATCATCTTCTGTGAGAAATGCTCTATTGTATTTTGCAGTCTTTAAAAGCTTGTCTGTCACCTTTTGTTGAGTATGAAACATCTTTGCTATGTTTTTATCATTTAATGCTTTGCAGAGAATGTCTGTGCATCTGACGACAATTACTAAGTAAAGCTTGCAAGTGAAATGTGCACCTGCTAGCTTTCCTTTCTGGCTGGGTTTACAGCAAGTTACTATATTTCACTGATTTCAGCAGCCTCACTCTTCCCTTACACCACTACAAGTGGAGAATTAAGTGAAAGCTTTCAGAGTAGGAAATGGAGCATGCCCTGTTGTGGCTTGTGGCTTCTGAAGTATCTCATAGGCTCTAATCTCTGCGGTATTTAAATATGTGAAGTCAAGGAGACAAATTGTGTGCTTAGAATTAGGTACCTAGTAAAGGTCTTTGCTGGAATGGACTCCGAAGAGTTTTTACTCCACTCCCTGAAGTGGCTAGCTGTAGATAACGCATTAATTTTGGAGACAGAGTAGAATCAAAAGTCAGGGAATTCTCTTTTCAGCATGCTGTAAGGGAGCTGTGTTTTAGACAGCTGCATCTTTTTACTGCTACGCAGTATTTACCATCATCTTTCCTAAGATTCTCTTGCCCTATTTTCAGAAGTTTGCCTTGAAGTACTACTGATTTTCTTTGGCCTTGAATATTATGCATTATAAATATGATTTGCTTAGAAGTTTGTAATGCCTTTTTATCAGTGGTTGATATGACAGTGCAGCTGATCGGCAGTTACATTCTAGGGAGCTGAGCAGAAACTTTAAGACATGAAGCATTTGTAGGGAAGTTTGGCAACTGAAAAACACCTGGGCTAAAAGTGATACCTCAAATACTAAAAATGGAAATAGACTTGTCTCTGAAAATGTTATGGTGGTTTTGAATGTCACTGCATTTGAGGGAATATCCAGAAGGAGAGCACGGGGATGAACACCCGTTTAAGACATGTTTCCGCCAGTAGAGGAAATTAATTTTAAATGTCATCTGTTTAATTGTTTGTTATGCCTAATTAAAAATGGTAATTTATTTGATTTATTTGTAGCATACTTAATATGTTGACTTATTAAAAAAATTACAGAAATTTGATTTGCTGTTCCAAAGACCGGGGATTTCTGAAAACATCTCTTTCAAAATGTTTTTACCTTCGGCCAAATTAAGGCCAATTTGGCAGTGTGGAGCACTATCATTCCTAAAAGACAGATAATGGGAAAGTGAGCATTATATCTTAATGACAAGTTATCCTTGCCCTATAGATGGCAAGCATGATAACAAGTGAAAGTTCCCTCTTACCTTCAAAAAGATTTAGCAACCTGTGCCCTGATTTATTTTCGGAGTGACTTAGCCAGAGCTTTTCTTGTGTTTTGGGGCACACACCACAAGCAAAGGCTATACTTCATTTTGTCTAGGAGACTAAAACTGAAGTGGCACTTGTACTGGAACAGTAGCTGTAAAGGTTGAAATGCAAAATAATCTGAAAGAATGTATTCTGGAAGAAGGAGTAAATGCTCGTAAAAATTAATAAAACGTTACGAGAGCTGTTTAATGTAGCGGTATTTAAGAAAAAGAAATTGATTAGATGAGATGGATATTTTTCACAAAGAACATCTTCAAATGATTTGGAAAGGGTAGAAATAGAGATAAGGTTTTTCATCTCTCTTTGCGGATGTGACAGTGACCTTTTTAGCTGGTTGATAGAACTGATGTGTATTTTTTTTTTTTTTAACCAATACAGAAACAGCATGATGCAAAAGTGTCTTGAGTTTTCTAGGTGGTGAAGGCTGTGATTCTCAGTAAGGCTCTGCTTCTGCATATGAAAAAGAGAAGAAAGACTTGGAAGGCACCCTTCACTTTTCTGGTGCTCTTTAAGGACAGTGCTGCCCCTGGTGTGAGAATATCATGTATCCCCAGAAACTGGGCGTTAGCAGAGAGAGTTTCACATTTGCCTCATCTTATTTACTGCACATATTATGGGATCAAGATCAGGATGCGTGGGGGAGCCAAGAAATTCCTTGGGAGTTTTGCTAGTAAGGGCAATTTTAACCATTAGGAGGACTGCTGCAGAGTAGAGTAGAGTACTTTCTGACAGTCACTGGACCTGACTTCTTGTCGTGTTCTATTCCTGCATTCTGCGTATGTACACATAGGCATATTTTAAAAAAATCCTGGAGTTTAGTACATGGGTGAATGAAAAACCCCCTTTTTGTGCTGTTGCAGCATGATATGCTTACATTCACATTTGAAAGTTTCTTTCTTCATTTGCTCTGGAATCTCTCATATCTGTTTCCTTTTTAAGGCTCTCAGGTTAAAAATGCAGCTAACAATATCTCTTTTATCATTTTATCATGATTTATTGAATGAAATCTAATATAGCTTTTTTCCCCTTGGGAAGTCTTAGAGAAAATAACCCCAACACCTGACTGTGCAGCTGCAATTCCTAAGGTGACAACAACATCTGTACAGGTTTAGGATCTTACACGTTTGCCCTGACCGTGTTATATTTACTTTCCACTGTCAGGACATAGAAAAGCACTAAAATTAGATCAGATAATGCCTACCACCATTTAAATTCTAAATTTAAGCAAGAATTGAGACAAATATTTGCTGGCCCTTTGGTAAATAGATATCTGGATATTTTGGACACTATCACTTTAATCTAGGCACCATCTACAGTCACTGGAGACTGCTGGAGACAAACAGGTCTCCAGCAGAGGTCTGTCAATCCATTTAGATGTGAATTGTCCGCTGGAGGTGCCTCTCTTTCTTCACTGCCTGCAGAAACTGCCTAGGACAACTGAACTCTTAAACCCAGTCATCTTGCCAGTAAGGTGGGATGAATGCAAGCCATAGTTTTTGGAAAGAACACGCTAGTTTCTAGTCCAGCCTCCTGCTCAAAGCAAGGTTGGCTATGAGATCAGACAAAGTTGCTCAGCCCTTCATCCAGTTAGGTGTTGAAAACCTCCAAGGACAGAGAGAGACTGCGTAACCTCCCTGGGCAGCCTGTTCTACTGCCTGACTGTCCTCATGGGGAAGAAGCTTCTCCTTGTATCAGTCTGAACCTCCCTTGTTTCAACTTACTCCAATCATCTCAACTTACTCCAGTCATCTCTTGTCCTCCCAACATGCACCGCTGTGAAGAGACTCCCCATAGGCATGGGGGGCTGCTGGTCAGTCCCCCTGTAGCCATCTCTTCTTCAGACTGAATAAGCCCAGCTCCCTCAGCCTCTCCTCACAGGGCTCCAGCTCCTGACCATCTTGGTGACCCTGCACTGAACTTGCTCCAGTTTATCAACATCTGCCTTGTACTGGCGGGCCTACATCTGTACAGTACTCTAGATGTAGTCTAATGAGTGGTAAGCAGAGTGGGATAATCACTTCTCTAAGTCTATTATTGGTTGTGCTCCTGTTAATGCGGCCCAGGAGGCTTTTGGCTCTCTTTGCTGCCAGGGCACTGCTGGCTTGTGCTCATCTTGCTGTCTGCCAAAACCGCAGGGTCTTTTCTGCAGAGCTGCTCCCCAGCCAGTCAGGCCCCAGCCTATATCATTGCAAGGGGCTTTCATGAAGTTCCTGCCGGCCCATTCCTCCTGCCTCTGCGTGGCAGCCCTGTCCTCCAACATATGGGTAGGTCCCTCTTAGTTTGTTGTCGTCTGTAAACCTGATGAGACTACACTCCATCGTCTCAATGACCTGGAGGTTGTTGATAAAGATGTTAAACAGGAGGGTTCCCAGGATAGACCTCTGTGGTACTACACTTGTTACTAGACTCCAGATGGAGTACAGCCCTTTAATCACAATTCTTTCATGATCCAGATTTTTATCTGTCTAGTTGCTTACCCCTCTGGGCTGACTAGCCTCTGGCCATTTCAGTGGAGTGACTGGCCTTTTTTGAAAGTGAGTGCAACATTAGTTTCCCATCTGCCATGGGGGATCTCCTGGATCTCTCCAGTCTTTCAAAAATGTTGGAGAGTGATCTTGCAAGGATGTTGGCTAGTTTTCTCGGTACTCAGGGATGCAGCCCACCAGGGTCCATGAACGTGCACAGGTTGATTTCTCTCAAGTAATCCCTTGATTTTCGTCTACTATTTGAACCCTTTCACTTAGCACAGAAGCTTGGGAGACTTTGCTGGTGAAGACTGAAGCAAAGAAAGCATTGAGTATCTCAGCATTATCTGTGTCTGCTGTTATTACATCACTCACCCCATTCAGCAATGAGCCCACATTATCCTTGTTCAGCGTTTTGCTCCCAGCGTATTGGAAGAAGCTCTTGCCCTTGATCACAGAATCACAGAATCACAGAATGGTTTAGGTTGGAAGGGACCTCTGGAGATCATCTAGTCCAACCTCCCTGCTCAAGCAGGGTCACCTAGAGCATATTTCCCAGGATCACATCCAGACGGCTTTTGAAGATCTCCAGCGAAGGAGACTCCACTACCTCTCTGGGCAACCTGTTCCAATGCTCTGTCACCCTCACAGTGAAGAAGTTTTTCCTCAGGTTCAGGTGGAACTTCCTGTGGTTCAGTTTCTGCCCATTGCCTCTTGTCCTGTTGCTGGGCACCACGGAGAAGAGGCTGGCCTCATCCTCTTGACACTCCCCCTTGCAAGTTTCAACTCCAGGTGAACTTTGGCTTTTCTTAGACCATCATTACCTGCCCAAGGAATGTTTTTAAATTCCTGTAGCCTGTCCCTGCTTCCTCCTCCTGTATACTGCCTTTTCATGTTAAAACTTCTCCATGAGTTCCCTGCTAGCCAAGCTGGTCTCCTGGTAGTTATCATCGAGACGGTGCTTATCTTCCTGAATATTGGGATGAACTGTTCTTGCACTTGTAGGATGCTGTCCTTAAAGATCTGCCAGCTTCCCTGAGCTTCCTTACTTTTCAGATCTGCCTCCCATAGGTTCCTATCTGCCAGTTTCACAAATAACTGAAATCTGTTCAGCTCAAGTCCAGGGTCTGTACTGTGCTATCTAACACAAAATATCAAAAAATAGAGGCCAGCACAGCTTTCAATTGCTACATTCACCATTAAATATCTTTATCGGATTTCTAGTCCTAATTTTTTATAGTTTCCCCATTTTAGCTGCTGTATCATGTCATGATTTTATTTATAGAAGGAAATAAATTTTCTGACAATGGAAGACACTAATGTAGTATACAGTCAAATCACCTCTTGATCTTTAGTTGGTGAATTCACTCTTAGCTCAGCTGCAAGGCACTACCATTAAGAAGCAGCTGTACTAACAGGTGACTCATGTAAGCAGGTGGAAATTATTAGCTTATGTGGAATATAGGAAACTTCACCTGAAGCAGATATAATTAGGTATTAGAGAAAAAATTTTAGAGAGCTGCTGAAGATGTACTCAGTTAGGGGAAAAAAAAAACCTTAGTTTTTTTATTTTGTTATTGTTTGAGTTACCAATAAAAGTAAAAACTCGTAGAGTAGGTAAGTTTTGACTCTATAGAGCATCTGTTGACTAATCAAAGCAGGTATTCCAGACTCTGTCTCCCAACTGTTCATTAGATTGAATGTTTACAGTCAATAAAATGATAATGTATTTTTCACATTCTGAGAAAGAGTTCAGTATTTAACTTGCTGCTTTTTGCATCTGAAATAGAAAAATTAACCCCTTTTGACTATATGTCAGGAATTCATTATTAGCTGGTGTGTTTGAACACGTTAATCTTTTTCTTAGACTTCATTTCTCCAGCAGGTATGAACAGAAGTGAGATAAGATGTGGAAATTGATGCAGTGTGAGAAGAATCTCAAGTGCTTCTTATTTCTTGAGAATATGTAGGTGTGTACATAGAAGCTTTAAAAAAGATGTGCTGTGTGATAAGATCACATTTCTGATCATCTGTTTGATTTTGATTTTTTAGCTGCTATTTTCAGGTAAAATTCCATGACTATGAAAAGCTTCTTTGACCTTAATAAGCTCTTGAACAGTGAACTTAAGGAGTTTGGGGCTTAAGCCTTGTTTTCTGAGTAGTCAGTTCAGGGAACAAAGGAAATGCATTATTCTTGCTCTGTGGTTTCAAAAATTCAAATCATTAGGAAAGACTAATGCTCACATTGTTTGAGAGCCTGGCTGTTAATTGTACTTCTAGAAGTTTACAAAGATGAGACTGCTAAGTCTGTGGTGAGATGGTAGCATGGAGACATCCCAGTAATTTCCATGGAGAAAGATTTCTTGCTAGCCCTTTCTATGTCGTGCACATTCAAACTGTGAAACAAAGTCTGAAGGGAGTTTGATGAAAGAGGGGTTTTTCTGTTTGTTAGGAACAGTTGAGAAAACTCAACTAATAATGGCGATAGTTTGCTGTTTGAAATGATCATTCCTGCAGGGGGGGGAAAAAAGTCACCATATGAAGAAAGCAATGGTAAAACATGGCTGGCCTATTCCTTGTGCAAAGACTGAGATCAGATCTCATGTTTAGCTAGCTTCCAGTGTTTGCAGAGCCTTTCTGTTTCTCTGTAACGTAATCTATAGGCCTTAGTGCAGTGGTACGACCTGTGTGTGTTCAGAGTCTCAGTCTCAATGGCGTATCCCTGACTAGAAGGAAAAGTATCTATAGTGTTCCAGAAACGTTTTCTTTTCTTTCTTTCTTTCACATGGAGTCATGACATGCAAACCAGGGTACTGTAGTATGCTCTGTCAGTTTACATGAAGCATTTCTTGCATGATCCTAAGGGACATAATGAGGAGGCAGCAGCTATAGTACAGTGCTTGAAATACAGGCACAGAAGAGTGTTTAACTCCTGAGGTTCCAAGAAATGTGTAAAAGCCTTTACTTCTGCTATCAAGAGTGAAAAATTTAGTGGACTTCTTAAAAGCCTGCTGTTGTGTTACAGCCTTATTCTTGCTCCTACAAGGCAAGTGTGCTAGGCTGAAGAACCTTTGTTTCCTCCTTGAGGCAGAAAAAAGGCTTGAACCTGTAGCGAGAGCTCTAACTGTGGAGCTCTCTGGGTTGGAGACTACGGGATTTTCCTTCTCTGCAAAAACCCCTGGAGGCTGAGGATCTTCAAGTGAGGAAGGGATCTTCATGCACCTCCGAATCCAAGGCTCTGAGGGAGGTCATGGAGACTGGGTCCTCCCCTCCTACTTAGTGTTTCCTAATGGCTCTCTGGAGAGCACGTTGCATCTTGTGCATCCTGCTCTTATCTATGTCTTCCCACACGTTATCTAGGGAAGTAAAGCGCTGAACTTGAGGATGTGGCTTTCTGTAGCCAACCAGCCATCTGAAAATAAAGTTCTGCTCCATAATCAGTTGCATACTGATACTACAGGCTCTTGAGACTGTAGCCCTTAGGTTTGTATTCAGACTGAACATAGCTGAGACATCTCATCTTGGAACTTAGTTGCCTAAAACTTCTAGTCAGTGGAAAAAGTGAATTACCCTGTGAAGGTGCTGTTCTCTCTTACAGCATAGGTTATAGATGGACCCTAGGGCCAGTGGCTACGAACATAAGCACCGAATGTAGTTCTATTTTTATTCTTACATGTTATGCACAATTTTCATCTCTGTATATAAAGAAGTAATTTGCAAGCATCCTTTCTTTTTGTTAGAGCCTTATTGTTGTGACATCTGTGTACATAAAAACAAAAATCTCCACCTCTTGAGTAAAATACTGTTAATTCCTGGATCAGCCAAATTAAGTCAGTGGAAATGTGTAAATATACATTATGAATAGTGTATGTGTGGGGGGGAAATGCTCAGAAATAACATGTGAGATTGATTTTCATACAAATCTACAGAAAATTCCATTCAATTATGTGGTGATTCTGTCAGATGGAAACTTCTCTTATCCTATCAGAGAGTGAAATTGCAACTCTGACGCAGAGGAGATTTAAAAATTGTTTTGGAAACTTCTATGTAACGCTATTGGACCATTTATAATCTGGAGAGTTGTATTTGGGCTACGCAGCTCAGATGAAATAGGATCTTGCATAACCCTTGTATGTGCCTAAAGTGGCATTCAGACAACTCAGTCTGAGATCTGTAAAGGTGTTCTTGAGTCTGTGAAACTTCTATTGCTTAATTTTGTCCAATAAAGTTCTCTGAGCTTTTGTAGTTCTGTGACTGCGTGTACCCACAAAGGCTGCTATCTTGACAGCTAGCTTACTGCTGGCCTCATCGCCTAAATATTTGCCTTATATTTGTATTTGACATTGAGGAAAATATTATTTCAAGGCCAGCTCCTGGGACCTACCCTGGCTCACAGGCATTACAGAGCCTTGCAGTCATGTTCTGTTGTGCTTGCTTGTTCTCCAGCTTTATAAAACTGGGCTGCACAAGGTCCTGCTTTGGGGGAGGGTGATGGGATCCTCTCCATCTCAGTCTTGCCAATGTTTCAGGGTTAGGGTAAAGCCTTGGGAGACATGGTTCAGGCTGTCTGCATGCTGATGTAAGAACCATGTTTCACACTATGGCTTCTGCTCTAACCTGTTCTGTAGTGGCTTCTAAACTAGGTGAAACACACTTGAGGGAGCCCTACACAAGGAAGAGCTCTCAGCTAAGAGTGGAGATGCAAGTAGATAGATGCGGGCTCTGGCAGCTAGCTTTCCTTAAAATAACTAACTAAAAGCAGCTGGACTTAGTAGCATTGTTCTTTTCTCTAGACTTCTTCTTTTAGAAGAGAAGTATGAGCCAATCTTGTGTGGGAGATGACTCCGAGTTATTAACTGCAGTCTCAGTTCCACCTACATCAAACAAATGTGATTTTGGACACATCTCTTGCTTGGTATTTCCTACTGGCTAGCTCAGGAAGCATCATGTGAATCCCATTCCAAGGTGCTTAACTTCTCCATATGTTGCATAGACAGCCCACGTGCCAGACTGAGTCTGCAAATTCTGTTCCAGTAAAGCTGGGTGCTCTGTTGCCTTTATGATAAAAAAGTAAGTTCCACGAATTCTGAAAGAGAAGTCAGGTGAAAGACATTAGAAAAAATACTAACGGTGATTTTTTTTCTGATTTATTTATTTATTGAGAAATGTAGATGACATTGACGTTCTCTGTGTGTGTGGGAAATTGTTGATTTCTTTCAACGGATAGTGCTAAACCAAATCTTTCAGTGTCTGAAAGTGGATAGGTGACACTGATATACAGAAATATATTTATGACTGATTTCAATAAGTAGATAAAAATGGAATTGTATCAGGTTCAGCAAAGACTGACATTGCAATGCCGCTTGCCATCAGGAGCATCCACTCAGCCTTTTGATGTCTGCAGTATTTATTCAATGCACTTCACATTTGGTTAGATTTAAGTGTAATTTTGCTTTTGATAGGGTCTTTTAACATATGCAGCAACAGATTGAGGGAAGACAATTTTAAAATAAAAGATGCTTACTCATCAAAATCTGCTATGGTATTCAGAAGTGGTGCAATGGTACTCTAGTTCCTAGCACAAATCATCTGTGCACAGTGTACAAAAGGGGATTTCTTAAGGCTGTGCAATGCATTGGTGCACTGAACAGTACAGTAGCTACAGGGTTGAAGACTGTCTGGCAAATGTGGTCTTCTCTTAACGTAGACTGTAATAAAACTGAATTCATAAAAATGGATGTTTTACCCGTTTTTCGAAGGAAAAATCTGCAACAATCTGAAGCGTGTAAAGGTTCTCAGTATTTGGCCAGAGCAGGACCAATCAGTTTCTCATTCTACCCACATAAAGACAATGAATTTTGTGAAATATGCCATGTGTTAATGTGAGCTTTTTCATCCCCCTTTAGGTAAAAGCAAAAGTTTGTCTGGAGCCTCAAGGATGAGGTTCCTTTTCCTGCTTGTGGAAGTGCTATGTATGTGGCCTGTGCTGCATGCCAAGGTGTGCTGATAACCATAGGTGTGAATATAGGCAGAGGAGTGGCTTTTCAGAGTAGTGGAAAGCAGTTGTCTGCGAGCACTGCCTCCAACTATTGCCATCCTACCAGAAATACGGAGTATTACTCAAAGTGCTGAAACAGGAAAGCTCCGCCCTTCATTTTATCCTAACTTACCGAGAGCAACGCACACCCTCTTCTTTCAGCATCCTGCCAAGCCGCTAAAGTACTGTGTGTATGGTAGGGCCAGGCTTAGAGGATCAAGCTAACTGAAGAGGACTTTTAAGAACCCTCCAAAGGGCTTATATATCATATATATATTTGGACTTAGAGATATTGGAGAGTCACGGCTAGAGAGGAAATTTCCATCACATAGCTAGGAAGGCTAAGGCGAGCACTCAAACAGAAGGCTGTACAGTGGTGATAACAGTAAACTGATCTATACTTAAATTGCAATGAATGAAAGTAGGGGAAAGGAGAATTTGCAGAAATTACGTGAATTGCTCTTCCAATACAGGCTTTTTTCCTACACCAAGCATTGCTGTTGCTGACATCATGAATGTGCTTCCAGTACAGCTGGAGAGTGAAAGCAGGTCTGATGGGGAAGGAAGCCTTAGTCAGGAGATCAGAGAAAGGAGTAACCTTGTCCAAGCTTATTTCACAGAAGACGGTTTCTGCTTTGACCTTCCTGCTGGTCCACGTGGAAACACTGAATATCTGTGAACAGTCGGCTGCCGAAGGGGAGAAGCAGAGCTGCAGCTGAGAAGCCCAGGTCAGCTCTTTAGGAGCCAATCTTTCTTCCTCACACTTCAGTCAAGGTTGTGACTGAGGAGGGAGTGAGAAGAGGCAGGGAAAACCAGGAGTGAAGGAAAAGAGATATCAGGAAAGATGTACATGTAGGGAAGATATTTAAAACACAGAGAGGGTAACAAGCGGTGAATGTAAGGTATTGAAAGGAAAAAGATAGTCTGAAAGGTCTGGTGAAAGAAAGAATAAATTATAGGAAGACAGGGAAGAAACAGGGAGATGACAGAAAAAAGTACCTATGTATATGAAGCACCTGTGTGTTTCTTTGTATGTATACATACATTTTACCCAATAAGGAGTGTCATTGAACTGTTTTCCAGAAAGCTTGCTCCAATATTCTAAATAGGAAGAAGTCAAGAATATACTACTGGACAGGTAGGAAACTTCTGCCAGATCTCTCTGTTTCTCCAAGAGATGTTATTCCCTTCAAGTTTTGCTTGTCTTAAAGCTTTATCTTTTTTTATATGGGGAAAAAAATATCAACCTACAAACAAAATTTCGGTAACCTTCCTGATGGGGAGTCGTAAACCATTAACTAGTCCAGGTCAGAAAGCGTAGCAAAAATGGCGCACTCTGTGTGTGTGTGTGTGTATATGTGCGTGCATACACTCCCCTCCCCAAATCATGACTTTCGCTACAATCTTATTCCTGTTTGGAGACTTTACTCATGATTTCTGGGAAGGTACAAACAGATGATGTATGAGCTGAGTCGTAGGGGGTACCTCTGCTACAACAGATCATGGGGTAACAACCTACTTGTGTGGTTTAATTGTTTGTGTGTAGGATTTGTAATGCTATATCTTTGCTATCTGAATGACAAAACATGCAAAGTACATGTATTTATGAAAACTGATGATTTTGCTTTCTGTTTGGTACCATATATTATGGTATTCTACACGTTCTACTTAAAGTGAAATATTTTACTTAAGCTCTAATTTCTCAGAATCTTTGGTCTTTCTGCCTCGTGAGAAAGGTTCTGAATAGAATTTGTGTTGTTCTGACGACTTGGCCGTGAAGCAGTCTCCAAAGCACCATGCACTCCATGAACAACTTACAGGCTGTCTACACAATGCATCAGTAGACCTGTTGGGTACTTAGCTGCTGCATGTGCTTGGACCTGCAGGTTTCAGTATAGTTTATTTATTTTATTTATATTTTGGGGGGAGGGGACAGGGTGGTAATAGTCCACTTGATCCTGAGGCCATATTTACAAAGCCTCTTTTATTGTGTACTGAGACTCTGATAGTTATTTTTGTGAACACATTTCAATGTTGCAAGGTGGGGATTTTCCAAAGGGCCAGGGACAATTAGGCTCATGGGAGTCAGGTTGTCCTTTTGAGGATTCCAATCTCTGACCTCATTAAACACAAGGAAACCTAAATCATTCCTGCTATTTGAAGTCACTCTGACCACATGATGAGTTTATAGCGGAAAAAATACCCTTCCTTGTTACATGTGAATTCTTTGTTTCCAATGCACCTATCCATTTCCTGGAGTTTAAATATTTAAGTATTCATAACTTTTCAAAGTTCTCTAGAATCTGTAGTGGAGAGACTTCTAGCCAGTTGGGGGCAAAGGTAGCAATAACAGTCCTACTTTACAGAGAGGTAGATAGATGAACACTCATAGTTGTGCTCTTACTTGAATTGCCTGGATTTTCACCTCTCTGCCTGCCATTATGCTTTTGACAAGATAATCCACGACTCTATGTAGTGATGAATCATGGTCAACGTTCAGTTTAAGTCAGAAACCAGAAATCTGGTAATGATGGAACAGAACATACATCACCATATGGTGTCCAGGAGCCTTGCAGGGGAGGATGCCTTTTTTCCCAGAGTTACCCTACTGTTTTTAAAATAAAGTACTCTTTGATTAGAAAGCAAGGCTTCAATATCACTCTTATGGGCCTCAGAGCTTCATTCCTAGATGACTGCCAATCTTTTGACTTGCAGTATTCTGCATGTTACTTCAACTTTTCTGCTAGCAATGACCAGACTCGGCGTTTCTCCGTGGCAATACAGCTATCATTTACATCTTAGCCAATCCTAAGCCATTTCCAATTTTTTCTGGAAACTTTAAGGTTGAAAACTAAAAGTAAAATTGTTCAACTGCAGAGGTTGACTTTATTTAAAAAAAAAAAAGTCATCTTCATTTCTCTTCTGCAAATCTATAATACTTGGATTTAAATGTTTTATAATCCCTTATGACCTGGCTATATTCCAGAAGGAATCTCTAGCTGTGATGAATCACTAGTGTTCCCTTAATGCCCTCTGATATGAGGGAAACATGAAGTTACCCTTGCCAAGACACATATTTGTGGGAGAGTAAACTGTTCATCAAAAGTAGAAGGTGGCTTCCGTTGCCTAAATGGGGGAAATCTAGTATCATGTTTCGGTACCTCAGGATATGCTGCCTAGGTTCCAGCTGGTCTTTTTATGTGATGTCCTGGGGTATCCAAGTCATTAGTGTGAGGCAGACAGATTACGTAGAAATTATAGGAAATCTAAGCTTTTTGGGGTTGCAGATGAAGTGTAGGCAGTATACCCTAAAACACCTGCAAGCACCCACTAAACATACATGCATTGGGCATATACATTTGGGCAACTGAGCTCAATCTGCATATTGTTACAGCTCTCTCCGCAATTGTGAACCAAAAGTAATGCATCTTTACATCTCTTGAAAGCAGCGACACTGGCCCTAATGAAGAAAGTAGGGCTAAAAAGGCTTTGAAATGTCAGAGTTCACACTGTGCCCAACAGAGCTTGGCACAAGTCTAATATATTGATACACATAATTAAACGTGAGTTTCCCTGATAAGTAGAAAAAGAATTTTAATAGCTTAAGTCCCTGAAGCTATCTGACCATCCTTGGCTTCTCTTTTGATCTGATGATTGGACAACATAAGAAACTGTGAAGGAAGAGCTAACTGCTATTCCCAAGATTAAGATTTTCCTCCTCCGTGTGATGTGGTCTCAGTATGAATATACCCATTTGATCTACTGTTGCTTCATCTTATCATTTAGTGCCTGGATCTCAACTGGGTTTGAAATATTTAGAAAGAGCTTGCCTACAGATGGTAGATAACTTAATGCGTAGCTGCTTAATGTAGTTGATTTTCGGAGAGGCAAGAAAACAGGATTTAAAGTGATGTGAAAATACCAGAATAGAGCCCCCTTACTGAGAAAATGCCATTGTTAAACATTTATCAATGTACTCTCTTGCACAGAACATTGATGACAGTTCAAGCTGTCCTTTAGATGGATTCTCGTACTCCTGGAGTTGCACAGCAATGCACAGTGTGACAAGATCTGCTTCAGCTGTAAAAATGTTCATAATGCATAAATATCCGTTAATGTTTTTGCCCTAAAGTGCATCACAGAGCACAGAGACCCATTCTTTCCAGAGCGGTGAATTTGTTTTCTAGATGCTGCATCTATTATGGGATTTGGATTGTGATATCACATTACTTTTATTTTATTTTATTTTATTTTGTTGTATCCCTTGTGTGTAATTAAAAGTAATGACTTCTAGTGAGTCCCTGACCTACTTCAACCCACTGGAAAGAAACAGCTTCTCAAATTCTAACAGTATATATTACATAAATTCCTCTGTTGCATCCTGTTCTTTCAGGGTGGCACAGCAGATCGTGTAAACTAACACATTCTTTCTGTAACAAGTCTGGTTAGGCTTTATGGAAGATATATTCTGGCTGATGGTGATAGAATGCAATGATATATAGATCTTTAATGTTTCTGCATCCCATAATCTGACACTAAACAATTACTTACGCTAACTATAAGAAATTCATTTCTCTAAGTTAATTCAGTTTATTCAGAATACCACGAGTGCTCCAGAGATCACTTCAGAAATACTCAGGTGGGATAGATCATTTCTGTTTTTGTGGTTGGGGAAAAAATGAGAAAATCAGTACTGAAGAATGATTTGCTTGTTTGATATTATCTCCATCTTGTCATTGGGATGGTGGCTGCATCTTTATAATTTATCACATGCCAAGGCCTACCTATGATGGTTGTAGAAATAATTTTTTTAGCCACAAACCATGGTGCAATCTTTCTCCACTGTTTACTGATTTTCAGCTACGGCCTTTTCTCATGAAAATCTGAGTGTAGCTCATTGAAGATACATTCTGCTCAGGTTCAAGAACCCAGAAGGTAACTGATAGGGTTAAACTGATAGGGTTAACTGATAGGGAAAGAGTAATAGGGATTGAAAAGAAAGATTAAAATAGTTTACCTTTCCCAGCCTTGAAACATTTAGGCATGATGGATCATTTCTGTGATTTGGGGAAAAAATAGCAATAGCTATTTTCGATTTTACCACAAAGACCTTATCTTTAAATAGCTACATATAAACATATTGATGCCTTCCAAAAAATTCAAGACTACCTCACCATAAGCTTCTTGTCATTAGGTGTCTGAATTGCAAGCACACTTGACAGGAACCAGTATGATATTGACTGTAAATAGAATGATTTGGAAAAATTCAAATGGATTAAAAAAATTCTTGCATTCCAAGTGGAATCAGCTAATGGCAGCCTTCAGGTTATATTTATTCTGTTTCTCTTTCTAAAGCTTTTAAATTCTACTATATTTTGTTAGAACTAAATGCATTTCAAATCACTTTAGGTGAAAAGCATAACTCTTTGTTATTATTTTTGCTCTAGCTGATAAGAATGTAATTTTTTTTTTTCAGTAAATCTGTAGTAGCTCCTGAAGCAGATACCTTCCAGGACACACAATGACTACTATTTGACAAATGTCTCAAGCTGTATCAGGGTCCTTAGTGTAAAGAGAGAGCATAAGCATATACTTCTAAATAAATATAATTCAGAACTATACATGTTTATATCTATTGGGAAAATAAATTGTGACAAATTGTTCCTCCTTGCTGTGAAAAATATGGAAAGATCTTGAATCAGAAAACTTCATATGCTGCATTTGGAAACTTTTTCAGGACATAATTTCTAGCAGAGGTAGTTTATAGTCAGTGGAGCTGGCAAGGCTTCATCCTTCTCAGCCACTCTGAACACTGAAAGGGGCATCTCATACCTCTAAACGTGCATTAGAGTGTTAATGATGTGTTTTATCTTCCCGAGATGATCTAGTGTTGGTTTATCTCTGAAAATTACTGAAACTAGGTATCTAATGATGGTATGGATCACCTATTCAGTTTTTGTTATAGATGGGGAGATGAAGACATTGTAAAAGAAAAAGCTAAAGTTGATCATTAGCTGTGCACAGATGTCTCAATAGTGAGGTGTAGTTAAAAGGAGTGGAACGGTGAGATTCAGCAGAAGATGTGTAGCTGTTTAGAGTATTGTTCTACATAGTGTAGATAACATCTGAATTAATCTCCAAGCTCCCTTTCTAGTCAACGGAGTTTGGGAAATAGGCGGTTTTAGGGTGCGATTAGTCTCCTCCTACAGTTAGTAACAAACCAGAACCTTTTTAATCTTGTTTGGTATAGCGCAAGATGTTACTGAGTCTCATCAAACTCTTTTGAATCTTGAATGTCTACCCAGAATGTCTTTAACATTGCTTTAACACAGGCTGGCACATTTTTCTAAAGTGAAGGCGGCCTAAGATGATGTTCTGGCTGATGGCAATTTACAAATGTGACTAATAGCTAAAAGATAGTGACCTCAGCTGTCATCCAACAACTGTTCAATATCCAGGCCCTGAGGATTCATTTCATTGTTGTGAGATTTTGTACTTTCTTGCAGTACAGAGGAGGGAATAAAAACCTTGAAGAGACAGAGCTATTAATGATAGACATTTAAAATTCAAAAAATCACCAAGATGAAAATATGTTACCGTAGTCAGATTTTATTTCAAGCCTTTTTGCTCCTTTGCAAACTTTATTAGTTGGTGGTAAAATGCCAATTGATTGAGCAATTGCTAACCTCAAGACTTCAACCCATTGACTTCAATCTGTTAGCTACAATTATTTTCTATTTTTAAAGTACTATTTCTAATGTTCCTCAAAAAAAAAAAAAAGGGCTTCTTAGTGATGTGAGGATGAAAAGGGAAATAAAATACTAGCTGATATATCGAAGTTAGTAGTGATAGGACCGAGTGGGTAGTGAAGCTGAAGATGTGAGTGATTTATGCTCATTAGGCTAGGTGACTGTACAGGTTACTGCTGTGAGTATAACTCATAATCAGTAAAGTTCAGAATTACTGGTGATTCCTTTCTGAAGTCTTTTTTCGTATGAGTTTAGTGGATTTGACTATGTCTGCTATTCTGCTTCGAAATCATGCTTTCACCTGAAAGGCTGTGTAAAGGAAAATGGCATTTGAAATCACTAACTGATACTTTAAATTGACAAATGCATCATGGAAAGCTTAATAAAATAAGGATGCACTGAACTTTTGTCCAAAACTTAGACACCGTATCACAGAAGAGAGGGCATACTAAAGGCTGCCTGCTGTGATGAGGACAACTTTACTGGAAGGACAAACTGTGTCACACAGTTTTCTTTACTGTTTTCAGTACAGCACCTCTCTATGTTTCGATTTGGATCCCTGCATTGGACTGTCCAGAACAGATCCAGAGTAATACTCCTCTATGAATAGTCCAGGATTTGGGAGTGATGGATGGCTCTTATTTTCAGCATAGGAAGGACTAGAAGTGGTTACCACTTCATTAAAATGAATGAAAAGTCACCTTATCTGCTCTTGGAATTGCTGAAGTTGCCCACACCTTCTCCGTCGCAAAGTAAAAGTCTGTTCCATAGTGATGTTTCAGTAGGTATTTAACTCAGAAGTTGTTTCTGCTTTACAGTGGTGGTCAATCACACTTTGTGCACAGTTAGTTCTGAAACTAGCTGCTGCTTCTTGTCTAATCCTATGGAAAGAGAAGTTCTTTAGAGCCAGATTTTAAATGAATTTGGTGATGTATACAGAAAGACTCATGAAAATTAAAGACCATATTTAACTACTGATTTTGGCATGAATCTAACTTGAAGGATTAGTCCATCTACTTATGGCAATTATGTTTTATTTACCTTTTTTGTTCCTTTTTAAAAAAAAAAAACAAGGAAAAACATTTTCTTATTCCAATGACTTTGGATAATAGAGAGAATGAGATGAAACCACCACTGACTTGGATTAAAGGGCTGATGGATTGCTGGTATTTTCAGGAGTAGTTCAGTATGCAGCAGGATTAAGACCAATACTAAAACTGAATATTATTTCAGACCCAAAGTACCATGCTACAAATGTCCATCTTCAAAGTTAGGGTTTTTAATAGATCAGCTGAAGCTTAAAAAAATCTAAAATAATATTTCTATGTGTTTCTCTGCATAATAATTTCAAGTCTATCATGTGCTCAAATTATGGACGTAATCAACATATTATAGATTAATGGGAGGCAGTGGCCAAACCACAGGATAGGAAAGAACAGGAAAATATAATATCAGTGAACATTCAGGCATGAATGTTTTTCGCCATTGGCAGTGAGTGCGATAGCTATTGTGTGACAACTAATTCAAATGTAGTTATATAATCCATTTTTAAACTTTTTTCCCTAAAGAAAAGGATATGCTATTAACAGTGCATTTAAGTACAAAATAAATGTTGTATATTGTATTTAATTTTGAAAATTTAGAATGAGAATTTTAGAATGAGAAGTATAAGAGCCCCCCCCCCCCCCCCCCCCTTTTACAGGTCTCTCTCAAAATGCAAATTTACATCTGAATTATAAATGCAGACTATCATTTAGGGAGTTTTAAAAACACATATTACTGAATTGATAGAGCATAACAGTTCCCTTGCTTAGGCAGCATTATGCTCTATCTTGCAAAATGTACTCAGGGACATGCAAATGGTTTGTTAAGCCTGCAGTCCATAACTAGAGTTGTTACATTTTAATGTATATATTTTTCGTTCATGGATTATTGAACCAGTAAATTCTAACAACTTGTCCTCATGCCAAACAGTTTATTTGAGTTTTGTTCAGAGTCTTTTCAGTGATTATGTGATGCCTCAGATCCTTACCTTTTAAAACTATTTTCCAGTTCCCCTCTCTATATGCATGTTGCGCGTCTAAAAAGCAGGCAAGGAAGGAAGCTGTCATTCACTTTTGCGTAAAATGCTTTACAAAGAGAAACCCGTGAGATATTTCTGGATAGGAGAGCTGCAGTTTTGGAGAGAAAGTACCAGAATGTGACGTGCTATCTACAACCATGAGGGGTGTATATAAAAAGGAATAAGGAAAATAATTCAATATCATTCAATTTTTCTCAAAGCTTAGGCAAACACTTTCTTTGTGGCTTGCTATTTAGCGTATCTCTCTTTCACACAGCATACTGTCCGTTCATGCTGTTGCAAGGTTGTCAGAGGCCTACTAGATGCACCCAAGAATGTCACTGGTATTTGGTTTGAACCATATTTTCTTTCTGTTCACTTCCACTGTTATTGGAATTAACTCTCAGGAAGAAGCTGAATTATAAAGAGCTAAGTAGAAAAGTAGCATCTTTTCTCTGCGTTTTTGAGAGCCCCAAATAAGTGGTATTCATCGTACGTAACATATTTCTGTTGATCTAAAACATCTCATTGCTGTGTTGTACCAACAGCTCTAATATATATCTAGGCTTCGTCATCCATCTCATGCCTGATGAGAAACAAGAACTGAGAAAGTTAATGGGTATAATTCTATGCGCTAGATATCAAGATTTTTAACAACAAACAGTGTTAAGCTAAAAGATCTCTTAATGATGTTGATTTTATGAACATTATCTTCAACAAAGCAACAACCCATAATATTGGTAAAGTGGCACACTGAAAAACAAAATGAGTAAAACGATAAAGCTTGCCTTTATTTTTTATTTTTTTTCCATCTGCAAATAAACCCACTGTTTTAGAGAGTAATGGAACAAATTCTGAAAGGAAATGTTACATGCTGTAAAAGTACGTAATTTTGTGTGTTATTGCAGGCCAAAATCTGTCCTCTGCAAAGAGATAAAGATGTTTCAAACATTTACAGAAAGAAAGAGTATTTATACAAGGCAAATTTTGTAAGGAGAAGTCATCCTTTATTTTTCACTTAGTGGATCTTTCCTTTGTTAGGAATATTTATTTCCATGAGACATAACCTTTAACTTACTTTTTCTGTTATCCTCCCTCTCCTGTTTTCTGTTCTCTCTATTTGTTATTACAACATTTTAGATTATTTATTCTGAAGCTTTTCCATGAGTAGAAAATTTCCTAAAGAAGAGTATAGCCAAGATACATAAAAGTTTTTTGTTGTTGTTTTGTTTTGTTTCTGCCTGAGAAATGATTTTGCCATCCCTTAGGTTATAAAATGTTTTTTCAAGCTATAAGAATCTATGCTATTTTTAGGGGTAGGGCAATTGCCCAGACTCTTTGAATCCCATTCATTTGCCTTAAATTCGTCTTTTGTTTGTTTGTGTTAATGATGAAACACTGTACAGGACCTAATGGTTGTATTTAGATTTTCTACTATAGCATTTAAAGTGACAGTGGCATTTACCAGATGACCTATTATCTGGGACTGGTAAACCCTGGCTCTCAACAGAATAAATTTAGGAACTCTCTTCAGACCTTTTTTTTTTTTCTTGAAGACTAATTTGTGTTGTAAGATGTGAATTAAGCACCTGTTATTAATAGTGATTATAAATACAATGACAATACGTATTAGGGATATCTTTCATTTCAAGCTACTGAGTATTTCATCGGTTTTATTTTAAATCAGAAAATCTTTCCTATTTAAAATTATCATAAATGTTAATTAAACTTTCTTCCACCAAAACACTCTTCAGAATAACTGCACGTTGCCCGTGGACAGCTTTTTCTGAACATTCCCAAACCATTTATTTCAGATAATCAAGTTAATAAGCAATCATCCATCATTCTTTATTTTCTGTGATTTTTTTTTTTTTTAAAAAGTATTTCAGTTTTTATTTAGTGTTTTTTGTTTCCACAAGGGAGATCATGGTGGAGAGCCATAAACCTTCCTTGTGACCCTTCTTCTCCCTTGTATGTGTATGGTATACAGACAATGTTTTTTTTGGTAGGATTTTCATTATATGGGTTTTTGGTATTAACTGCATAGTCTGCATATTCTTAAGTCGTGCACATACCATATTAAAAGTGGAAAATGAAATAATCTAAGAGGCAGAAGACTTGACAAACAGAAAGACAGTGGGAAAACACAGACATAAACATACATACACAAAACAATGAAATGAAAATAATCTACATTTTACTGCTCAAATTTAAGTATAACATTTAAGAATTGCAGTCATCATAACTGTGACCTTTGTCCTTTCTATAGTAACAGCAAGAACTCCTTCCCTTCCCCCCTTTCCTACCACAGTCAGCATCAAAAAAGTTGTTATACTTACATGTCAAGAATCACGACATCTGGAGAAAAGCAGAATGCATTATTTCTTGGTGAGAGTGTTATACAATAAGACTTGACTGACATTTTACAAAATCTGAGATGCTTTCTGATCAGCTGATTTAATTAAACAGAGATATTCAGTTCTGTGCAGTGCCTGTGCATAATCTATTTTAAGCTTTCAGACATACAAGTATATAGTGGAAAATGATATTAGATTGGCTTGAATTACTTGTCATTTTATTTGCAGATACCTCAAATCAGCTATGCATCTACAGCTCCAGAGCTAAGCGATAACACCAGGTATGACTTTTTCTCTCGAGTGGTTCCACCTGACTCCTATCAAGCTCAGGCCATGGTTGATATTGTGACAGCCCTCGGATGGAACTACGTGTCGACGCTGGCTTCCGAAGGAAACTATGGAGAGAGCGGCGTAGAAGCTTTTACGCAGATCTCAAGGGAAATTGGTAAGCGTACCTTTATCAGGTTTTATATTTATAGCTGGCAGGTTGCAAAGCATCACTAAACATTGCCTGGATCTGTGCAGAATGATCTGAATGTCTGTAGAGGTGCAACCTGGACAGAAGCGGATGGAAGTTTTATGGATGGTTTTGCTGCTTGTGGGTTTTCCAAGCTGATGCTTTGGCACTAATTTAAGAGGAGCACCTGACAAAGGCAAAAAATGCATGTGTCTTGCCCCTTTTGGAAACGGAGAGCTCCTTGATAAATTAGGGACTTGACAAGCTTATGTCTCATGTAGCATGGTCACTTAAAACTGAGACTTATATTAAACTATTATTGGGACAGAAAACCACCCCCAGTTGAATTATAGTGAAATTTGAGGAGCTGAGATTGAGCTGACTTTGGAAAATCATAATGCAATGACCCCTCATTTCCCATATTTCAGCATTCATAAATCTAGTTAATGGGGTTTTTAATCTTGCTGAACTTTAACACAACAAAAACAGAAACTATGAACTACAAAGACATACCCTAGTTGCTTATCCTTCAGATTGAGAAGTGCTATATAAATACAGACATTATTATGAAAAGTATTTTTAAGTCCCTTTGATCTTTTCTCATACTACAATAGTTATTTCTGGCCTGAAAAATTGGCTATTTCTCAGCGGCAATACATTTTAGATGCCAAGGAATGAAGATGATGAGTAGCAGGTGGTTTGAAAGAGGGAAGAATGTCTCTTTCGCTGGCTGCAGTGTTAAAAGACACAAAATAATATCCTTACAGGAGAACATACAAACAGCTTTCCTGTCCTTCCTCAGAAAGCCTGAGTTAGTTTTCTGGACATGATTTTGAGGGCAAGGGCCAGTGAACTCTGGTTCTTGCAAGTCAGTTTGGGTAAGAGAACATGATGAAATCTTCCACTTTCAATAACCGCATGTAATTGTAGAGATCATCTCAGCCATATAGGTGGTGCAGGTATGTTTAAGGTACTCGTGCCTGAACCATGCAGAACATTACTAATTGCTCGCAACAGCTTAGCAGTACGACAAAAATAGAGGAATTTGTTATTTAGAGTACTGTTGTTTATAATATACTGGGTGAGTTAACTAATAAATATGCTGTTTCCAGCTTCTAATCAATGCTCTCTAATCCTATGTGTGAGCCGAGGCAGATCATTGTACAGTGGTTTGATCTGGGATTAGCGAGGGCATGGCTAA
Organism: Struthio camelus; assembly: GCF_040807025.1. Lineage (NCBI taxonomy): Eukaryota > Metazoa > Chordata > Aves > Struthioniformes > Struthionidae > Struthio > Struthio camelus. Next base: position 23,512,473 of record NC_090942.1, read on the forward strand.
TTTTTCCCAGAATAAAATATGGTGAGATTCTAAGTCTTAGTAAAAGAATTCATTGTAAGCATTTACAACAAAGCTGAGCTTTGGTCTGGCTGTATTGCAGATAACCCCTGGCATCTGAAGATGCAGCTGAACTGCCCAGATTAAAAGGGAAATCAGAAAATTCTAATTCTGGAAGTGGCACTGCAGTTCTTGGTTTATGGACGTCTAAAATCATTGCATTATTAGAAAAAAAAAAAATTGAATATGATGCATGAAAAGGGAAGGCTTATCCTTTGTGTCAAATAGTGAACTGACTGGATTGGCTGCCCCAGACATTCACAGCAAAATTCACTGGCTGAAAATCACTTTTTTGGAAACATCTGCAGCCCAACTAGTTCTACTGAGTTCTGAAAGTAGATATAATATAAATATATTTTATAAATAAATATAATATAATATAAATAAGAACATGCTCAGGACCATTTTACTGTTTCTGATCTCTAGGAATATGAGAGTTCTTCACATCACTACAATAATAAGAATTGTGATTTCATTATAATGGCAGTGATTTGAGTTTGTGTCAATTGGATCTTGATCAATTCTAAACCAGAAAAGACCAATTTATTATATTAATGATCTTAATTTATTGAATGATAGTATGACTGAATCAAAAGAACTTAAAATAATGAATGGGAATCCTAAACATTACAATACATATGTAATGCCAAGAGATACATAAAATAATGCACTCCCCCACCCCACCTATGACTTTCAAGGCTCTGGAAGCTAGTTGGTTGTTCTTTACTAGAACACTCCATTTTGGGAACCTCTATGTTCAGAGCACCTTATCCACTGTTTTCTTTGGTCATGAGGACTGTTACTTAATGATCAGGCGAAGCTATTACCAAATGGTTCTAAGTAAAGAAAGTAAGCAAAGGAGAGACAGGAAATTATAATTCAAGCAAGTTATTAAACAAGGAATTAAAATTCCTGGAAAAATGTTGAAATAAATTATCAAGAAAATTATATGCAACCACAGGATCATGATCGATAACCAGTGCAGATTTGTCAAGAACAAATCGTATCAAACCCATCTCATATGTATATATATATGTTTTTGACAGGATAACAGCTTTAGAGTTGGAGAAGAAGCACTTAAGCACTTGATGTCATGTCTCGATTTAGTAGTGTTGTCTCAGCTGTCCTGTACAATATTCTACTAAGCAAATTTGGGAATTATGATCTAAATGAAAATATCATAGGCTGTATGCAGAGCTAGTTAGAAATCTATGCTCAATGGTTTCCATTTAGAAGGAAGAATGTGTTGTGTCATGTTTGGCAGGGGCCTAGCCTAGATTAGGTTCTTTTCCCGTTTAGCCCAGATGGAACTGGAATGACGGATAGGCTTATAAACTCTGGAGGTGACTTCCAGATGGAAAAGAATAGGAGTATATTGGAAGAGAGGGGTACAATGCAAAATCAGCTTGATATAGTGAAGATGAGGTCTGGAAAAAAAAAAAAACAGTGTGCAGTTTAGGAGACAAATGCAAGGCATTGCGCTTCAGCAAGCTGCATCTGTACACTGAGGAAGGCAAAAAGACTGAGTAGAAAATGCCATCTCAAAAAATGATCTGAGCATGATAATGAATTATAACCTGCCCATATTTCTTGTGTCCCACTGGAAAATGTAGAGAGGAGTACAGTGTGTAAAATACTTTGAGTAATCCTCTGCTTTGCCTGGCAATGGTGAAACCTTAGTTTGACTCAGTACAGGTTTTGTTCCACGCTTCAGGAAAGGTGAGAGAGTCCACAACTGAAAACAAAGATGATGGCAAATCTTGAAAACATGGCCTGTGAGGAAGGACTGAGCAATATGGTTCATTAGCCAGAAGAAGAGTTGACTAAGAAGAGAAGGTGATGGAAAATAATGTTTTCAAATAGACAAATGGCTTTTACAGAAAGGCAGAGAACCATCCATTCATCAAAGTACAGCGTATGTGAACAGAAGCAATGGAATTAAACTCTAGCATGATTCAGTTTAGATTTGAAGAAAGCCCTTTTTAATGGCAAAGATATTAGAGCATTAGAACAGATTGCTTGGGGACATGCTGGAACCTCCATCACTGAGAATGTGGAAGAGCACATTAGACAAACCCTTGCCTAGGGATTATATAAGGGTACTTAGTTCTTCCTTGGGGCTGAGAGGTGGATCGTATGATTTCTCAGTGTCCCTTCCAGCCTAATTCTATTATTCACTCTCCTCAAACTTTTAACCTGAACCATAGGACTGGAAACTCTTTTAAAATGGAGAGTTTGATTAGCATCTAATAATTAGGTCTGAGAAGCTAGCATTATAAAAAAATCATCAAATAGTATGAGACTGCGCATAAGCTAGCACAAGTTACCAGCGTTACATTAATAAGATGTGTGTTAAGAGAACCTAACTAGGACTTCATTCCCCTTGTGCTGTGGGCATATGAATGCACAGGACAACTCAACTCCTTTTTGAATAGTTTGCATCCTTTTTAAGACAAGCAACCAACAGCAGGAGGCAAAATGAATGTAAAGATACGCATAATGGAAAGCAACTACTTTGGGGAAAGGATGTGAAAGAAATTGGTATCCTCATTTCTGAAAAAAAATTCAGAGACTGAGAGGAGACGAGATAGCAGTTTTGAAACTATAAATAAGAAAGCTCCTATCTTTTTCAAAATTTTCTCCAGTCAGACAGGAGTGAAGGTAGAGTCTTTAATATTTTTAAGATCGAAAATATCTCTTGGTTACAGAAGTACTTATTTGCCATGAGCTTGACTCTTTAATTCTAATTTGCAGTTTGATTGGCTTTCTATTCATCTTCTATTTCTTGATCATTAACAGAATCAGAAAGGAGGGTACAGACTTCCAAATGAAATGTGGAATGCTGGAAAGATCAAAGTGGTGCCACCCTGACATGTCACAGAATATATTACATATCAAAATCTGCTCTCATTTTAATGACAAAGATCATGTCTGGGACAAAACACAGCTGGAAATGAAATATTTTACATTACAATAATTGTAAGGAGGATGGGAAAACGGTAGTTATTCTCACTCATTCTTGCATGCGTCATTGTTTGAAGACAATGATTAATTTTATAGCATTTTCTCCTTCCATTATGAAGTTAATCAATGACATTACTATAATCATTTTGGCATAGTGATCAAATCATTTTGGTACGTTAGCCAAAAGAATAAATTGATACAAACTGATAATGCTTAAGAGAACACTGACTCACTGAGAGAAACTAAAAAGTGGATAAAAAAGAAGCACATTTTACCAAGTCCTCATTAAACTGTCATGCTGAATACTGTTCTTCTATTTTCTTTGTCGTTAATGGTGTTTGACAAGATATACATTGGTAAATCTCTAATCAGACTTTATTTTAATGGTTCATTTCCTTTGCTATTGGATATCAAATGAATTTACCATCAGCAATAAAAATATGGGATCCTTTTCACTTCTTTATATGATACGAAAGACTTGGTTCAGAAAGACCTCTTTGGGGTCATAATAGCTGCTCAGTTAGTGCAATATTTGTATTGCAAAATGTAAGAAAAATCGGAGAGTATATAAAATGCTAGATGATAGATTTTATCCCTACGAGTGGTCAATGAAGCATCAACATGAGGTCTGATGGGAAATGGCAGTGAAGCGCTTACGAAACACTACTGAAGGGGATGGTGATATTAAAGGCAGGAAACTGTACTAATCATTAAGGAAGGATGAGAAAATTTGTCATTGCTTGCCTGTTTTTGCTTGTAAGTCTGTAAATTCGTGTGTCTTGCCAGGGGTGTAAAGACAATAGGGAAGAGAATTTAGGACTAGATCTTTGACTGAAGCAAAGCGGTATAGCTTCGTAGCAACTTTATTCTAGAAGAGAACTGTATCCTGAATATTAAAGTGTACTCTTGTAAACTGCTGTAAAGTGCTTGATTTTTAGGAGTAGGATGGTTTTATAGTTTTACTTACTCCTTCATCCTGGTAAGCTGCAGTTTATAGCATTTTTCTGAGAGGGACAACACTTTATGGCCCATCATAATATTTTACCATTACAGTCACACTGACAACTATATCCTTAATTTTAATGAAAGCATATATTAATGAATGCATATGAAGAACAAATGCTACAATAGATTTATTTAAATTGTTTCAGATTTCAGTATCTCTAGTTTATTATTTCTACATAAAAAATAGTCTCTGAAAACATTTTTCAAAGTAGTTCTTAGACCACTTTGTCTCTTGCCTTGTTCTTTTGTGTCCACTTATGCACTATATCTCTACTTTTTTCCCCAAATTATTGGATTATTTCATACCTTTAATATCTTTTTGGGCTTCTGAAGCTTTCAGTGGAGAAATTGAAAGTTTAGCAGAAAGTGGAGAGAAAGAGTTGTACAGGAAAAGAAAAGGCTGTGTATTGCCTTTCCTGTCTACTTCGATGAATCATTGATAATTTAGGCATAAATAAAATGGATTACTGTTAAGATTAATTCACATTTTCCGCTATAATCTTTGTCTCCTTTTAATATTAAGCTAAAGCTTTTTATATCTTGGTAGGTAAGCTAATGAATGGTTTCTTCTCTTTGGTCCCCCTCCCCATCCCAGATGATATTAAATAGAAGATTAAAAATATCTTGCTATGTGAAGACAGAAGGAATACAATATGTGAAATATAACCTTTTTCTCTCAGAGATATTCCTTCTTTAAAGAATGGATTCAAGCTTAACAGATTAATTTTCCTAACTAATAATATTCTAACAAACCCGCACAAAAGGGAAACAGTTTAATTCAATTTTAAATTTTACTTTTATATTTATGCAGCTGAACTCTATTAATAACACTGTGTTCCAAGCTGCAAGATGTAATTAATAATAACACCATATAATTGGCTACAGGAGCTTCAAAGAAATGTTTGAAAAATTACAAAATCAGATAGCTAGGTGTATTAATATTCTTGAAAATGATTCCAGTAGTTTTTAATATTTGTACCAGTTAGTACCTGAAAAAGAAGAGCAAAATTTTTAAGGGTTTATTATGAGGGGCCATTTAAATTTCTCTCACTGGGGCTAATCAATATTGTATTCTTCAATTTTAGTTGTGTGTTTCTTCCTCTGTAATTCTGAGGAAGTACGTAAGAGCTGCAAGCATGTAGCGGCACTTTCCTGGAATGCTCTCCGACCCTCCAGTGACAATTGGAAGAGGGACTTTATCATAAATAGCCTCTTGATAGGTTTCTTTTTCCATAAATTAGTTCAGGCACTTTTAAAACCTGTTGTAGAAAGCTCGCTAGGTACAGCAGAGGGAGGGGGGGAAAAAAAAGTAAGAAAACGTCTATAGAGCTGTGTTTTATTTCTGCACCAAACAGTATGTACAGTGTCCTGTATTAACAAGTTACATAGCCAAACCTTGCTTCCTAAACCAGTGTGACACAGACTTACCCATAATCTTGAAAGAATTGTATTCTATTCATATTTCTTATTCTTTGTAGATAACTTGAGCAGTAATATCCCTCATAAGGTTATTCTTTTAAGGAACTACAACCAAAAAAATAGCCAGAAACAGTTACAAAAAAGCCTCAGGAACGCCATGTAAGTAATTTAAAGACAGTGTAATTTGTCATGGATTATCTAAGGAAAGAGTAGTGTTTTCACAGATTTGAAAACACCATTACCCCCTAACAAGGGTTACCTGTAGGGGCTACCCTGAACTAAGCAGTTATGAGAACTGGCGGAAGCGGTCCCAAGAAGACTTTGGTCTTCTGTTTATCCACGGAGTGTTAAGGGAGGTATGCTGCAAGCTTCCTCTTGTTCCCCTACTAGTACAAATTATTTCTGCTCCACAACAGGCAATTCGCAGTTTGATTCTGGAGAGCGTTCTTGTGCTCGGGACTTCTGCGTGTGCTTGAAACGAAAGTCAGTAAATACTTCCGTGAATCGCATGGGGTTTAGGAAAGGATTAAATGCCCAGGATGACTGCCTCTGAGGTTGCCGGCAAGGCTCAGAGTAAGATGACCTCACGCTTCCTGGTTTTCCCAGTTGATGTTTACTGTCTTAAGCTGGCAGGGGTGTGGACTGTGGACAAGACTGAGTTCATTAACTCCTTTTGTATGATACAGTTACCAAATAGCTGTGATAGCCAGTCTTTTGAGTCTGAACCTGATTTTGTTTTGCTTATAGCAGTCAGCTCTTGGAGAACTGAGGGAACTAAGCTCCTTGGAGCAAGGACCAGTATATTTCCACAGTGGCACCTACTGTGGTGACTACTCTAGAAATTCTGCAAAGTAAATGGTAAAAACTCATTATGATATGGAAGCCCTCTGCCCTGTGTATATGTACTCACATAATTGACTTTACTACCTATAAGTACTATGGGAGTCCCTGGACTATATGCCATGGCTCACCACTAAGTTAAGTAGTAAAGATGCACAGATCGAGGTGATGCTTTTTCTTTTTACTTCCCTTCAACACCAGATAATACCGTTGATAGTGAGCACAAATTCAAAGGATATTAAAAATGGCCAGGAAGCAAATGTTTATTTCAGCAGTGCTTTTAATGTAATGCCTTATTTGTAGAACATTATAATGTAGTCATGTTATCTAGTTCAGGAATTTTAAATGTAAAAATGCAAAAGAAATTATACATGTATCATGCTCATTTTAAGACAGTAATCTTACTAGATTAAAAGCATACTTTTGCTGAAATAGTGTGTGGTGTTTTGCAATGAATATGCATTTTCATAAAGTGTTTTTTCAAATACAGAGCTCTTTGCGGCAGAGGTTGGGGATTACAAGTTTAAATGACTGTAAATTGAAGTCAATAGTTTAAATAGGAAACAAGTTCAAATAAGATGTGAGATGTACTTTCTAATATCAAAGGTAACTAGGCATTAAAAAACTAACGGATACTGTTACATTTCTTTGAGGTTTAGATCAATAGCAGAAATCTTTTTAAAGGGTAGTTCTCTACAAAATGTTGGGCTAAATATAGAAATTACTGCTTAAGCTATAGTCTATACTGTGTTTGAGATCTGACCAGTATGATTAGAGAGGTTATTTCTGGACATACAAACAGTTATTAAAAACTCTGAAATAAAAAGTAGGGTAAATATATAAGTACTATCAGATCTTTAAGATGGCAGAAAGGAAATTTCTCAAATGCTGCTGTTCTCTTTATTGCAGTATGATAGTATTGAGCTTGTGGCTTTTCTTAGGTTCTGAGACTCTCTTACTAGAAAGAGTCTCAGAGCAAATAATTCACATATAATGAAAAAATTCTTGTGAAAGCAAACTTAAAAAGGGTCTAAATCAAAACATAGCCATTCTGGTTGTTTATGACCAAATTTCACACAAACCTATCAGTAGGAAGGGTTTTTTTTTTTTAACAATGTTAATTCCAGCAGATACTCTTGTTCTAAGTGAAAGTATTTGTAAAAGGGATACTAAAAGGTAAATCATCAAGGACATAATGAGTTGCATTATGGATAAAGCTGCCTATGTATTTTTCCACGTTATGATTTAGATGTGATGGAAGACGGAGGAGAACTATGGGAAATACTTTGACAGCTTAGTTTTCATGGTGGTTGTGGTCCACTTATAAAAAGAGTCTATCAGCAGGAAGTCCCAGAAGCTTCACAGATTCTTCATTCAGAGTGAGATTTTTTTTTTCCCTTTATCAAGAACTAAGAACTCCTTTGACCTCTCCTTTACTTCTACCTACTTAATTTTATCGATTTAATTCTAAACTTCTGCTGTTGCCACATTCTGCAGAATGCTTGTTTTCAGGCAAGGTTCAGTGTGGCATCTTTTGTATTACAGTTATATGAATAATTGTTGGGAGTCCAACTTAAACCAGATATCAGATATGCAAACCATGATGTACCCTTGATCAGAATCTATGTGAGTAAACTTTGACTATTAATAGAGCGTTTAATGCTTTTGCTTTCCCAGCATGCACAGACTTTTGTAATTAAAGTCTGTATTTACGGGCACCATCAGAGCAAAGGTAACAGGATGCATGGTGGTGCAGTCTTGGTGTGTATTTACCCCATTCTCTTTTGTTAGCACATCAAAGGGCTCACAGTGTTTGAATTGTAATACTGATTGTGCTCCACTGGTTTGGAGTTAGTAGTCTAAATCTCCTAAAGAAGTTGCGCATGGTGAAGAGAAGTTAACTATCTCCTGAGTTTCCTCATAAAACTGCATTTTCTTCCTTTCTTTTAACAAGAATAAATGTGTTTGCATGGCTTTAAATGTTTAGCATTCTTGCTTTCTGCCTGGGGAAATATGTCTCCTAAAAATCACACATGAAAAAGTCTCATGAGTGAATGACGTCTCATGAGTGAATATCAGCGATTTGTTTTTACTGACAGGTCTTTCATGATCAATATCTGCAGTTTAAGCAATGAAACCCTGGGACTGTCATACTGAGCCAGACGCTGCAGGTCAATATCTTGTCTGCAGTGGTGGCCTCAGTTAGGTGAAGAGAAAGGTACCAAAATCTCACTTAGTGGTCACTGGCAGAATTATGTATCCAAAGAAGTCTTGTTCTGTAACCTTAGGTATTTAGTGCGTGATGCCTAGATTTACTGTCGCATGAAAACTTATATCCATTATATTTTCTTACTGTTGACGTTTTAACCTTGCTCATTGAATGTTCTCTTGTTTTGATATTGTGAGTGGTAAGTTGCAGAATCTAGTTAAACTAACCTCCTTCATAGCATACCTTCCTACTTATCTTAACTCTGCAATAGAAGATATGAAATAATTGCAGTTTAACAGTTTTGGATTCTGCATTCCTTATTTCATTTATATCTCTGTTAAGCTGTGTAGCCATGATTGAACGCTCCAAGTGAAGCCTTACTGTATGATTTATGTAGTGTCATTGTAATCTCATTTTTTTTCCCGGCCCCATTTTCTATAGACCCTGACAAATTGTAAGCTTTTTCTGTTGGCTGCTGGGTATCAGGCAAATTATTTCCAAGAGCTATGCATTTTGACATTCAAGGTTTATTAACAAATGGCTACAGCTGATTTAGAACTCAGTGGTGTGTGTGAACGATTCCAGGTATTCCTGCCAGTGTGTACTCTCTTGCCTTTGTCAGTAGTGAATATTTTTCTATGATGCACTTTTTTATCTAGCTTTGACAATACTCTTTATAGCTCTTCTCTCTGTTCTTGATGAGTTCAAATAATTTTCTGCCATCTTCAAATTTTGCCATCTTTATGCTCACCACTCTCCCCCTCCCTTCTGTGCTTTAGACAGCATTGTGTTACATAGCACAAGCCATAGCAGGCATTTCTGGAGCGCAGGTTTGTTAGTCTTTTCCAGTGATTAAATTTGGTTATTTCTTTCTATTCATTCTTTTTGATCCTTAGGGCTCATCGTTCATTTTCATCATTCTGTGTAGCTGCATAATTTAATATGTGATACTATGTACATTATATGTCACAGCCTACCAAATAATATATGGCTATATCTTCAGTGGTAGGATATATACATAGTCAAGTCTCCTCAGTCTGTTTTTAACTTTATGGCAGCCATCTTAAGACTGAAAAAACTTATTAGGACATGCCAGACTTAGCATCCTGATTGGCTTTTTGGGATTTTGTTTATCTAAGAGATAAAGAATGATAGTGTAAATAAAGACAAAGCAAAACATGACCTCGTAAAAGGACGTCCACTATCATTCTTCCTTTATATGCTGATAGAAGTCCAATATATGTTAGGCCTTATCAGTGGGCTTATCAGTGGGATCTTCACTCCGAGTTTTATTTCTTGTAGTTTTCTGTACTTTTGATTTTTACTGTTTTTTTTTTTCTCTTAAAATGCAGAAGTATCCATGGCAGATATGGGGAACAAAAGTTTGCAGGTGTTGCTGAGTGCTTTTTTTTTAATGTTACGCTAATATAACACACATCAGCTTTGCTCATCTGCCTGGTGTAGAACAGTTGAATCAGTTGAATGCTATATTGCTATTGTCATCAGTTGATGACAATATTCTTGCAAGACTACAAGATCGGAAAATTTGGTTGCAAATATCAAAGCTACATTGTTTTCCATTTTGTTTTGTTTATTTTCTTTCTTATGTTGAAGGGCAGTGGGCCATATTCTGTTGAGTCACACTAAGCACACGTTTACTACTAAACTTGCTGTGCTGTAGCTTAGCATAGCAGAGTTCTATCTTGGATGCTTGCATGTGCCTGCATATGTTCGCACTGGGGTAACCCATTCAGTTAGCTGCAAAACATTCCTCCAATTTTGTTACCAAGTGAACTGCATGCAAAGCGCCAGAGAATTCTGTTCAAAGAATAGAATAATTCAAAGAATTACTATTACTCATTCCAGAAAAACAGGCATATGTCTATGCTTCAGTAATATTTGGAAAGACTCCCACACCAATTTTTTTCTCTCTTTCAGAAATGCTTGATTTTTATGCAAATTACAAGCTGTGATACCACCACTATAAACTGGAAAGGCAGCAGTATGAATATTGTGCAACTTCAGGGTTTAAAAAAAAAAAGAAAGATCTTTCCCCTCTTGCTAGAAAACAAATGGTTTCTTCTGTCAAAACTCTGTTCTCTTATGGACTTTCTATGGCGGAAATACTGTTGCTTGTTCCTCTTCTTTGTAGCATATTTTCAATACAGAATGATTTGTGGCTTTCCATCATTTGAAAGAAACTGAAATGGAACTAATTGTTTCAAATGCTGAAATTCTAACAGAAATACTGGCCTCCTTTTTTAGCACTGATAATTACAGCAGGATATTTTGAATAGTCAATTAATCAAGAGTTACAAAGCAATACCCTTGAGTAGCAGAGGTGTCATGCACTTAAATCCTTATGCAGTGCTATGGCCGTATGCTTCCAAAAAACTTCCTGCCATGTATATACTGAGCATATTGTACAGAACTGTACCATAGCCAATTGTTCTCATATGTCAGCTCCTCCCTGGGTTGCTTGCCAAAGTGCTGTGATCCTTCAGTAGAAGGAGGAACAAGATTTCAAATACCCTGTAAACAAAAGAACAAGGAAATTGCTTATTTCCAGACTAAGTGAGACAGTCCATTGAAGTGCATGAACATATGGAATTTGTAAATGTTCCAGAAAACCCTATCCCATCACCTCGAGGAGTTCTACAAACTTTTGTGCTGATAGTTTGCAGCATATCATTAATCCCATGGACATCTCTGTTGTCTAAGTTAAGAACAGCCATACCTGTTTTCAGGAATACCAAGGCAAGATTTACTTTCTTTCAAAAATGAGAATGAAAAGTCCTAAATAATTTTGTTCTGAAGTCATTTATTTTGGCTGATATTCCCACCTTTCGCTTTTTTGCTCCTTTTCCATTTTTTTTCCTTTTTATTTCTCTTCTGTGCTGCCTACTCTCTTTGAAACTGCATGTGCATCCCAGAGCATCTAGAGTCTATAGTGTCTGAGAGAATGACATTCTTACTGAACTTCAGCGGTGCTTCTTGGGATGCTGAGAAACCAACAACGGCAACTTTCCTAGAAGGGTTCCAGAAGGATGAGACTGATATTGTGGAGTCCTAGGAGATAAAAATACCTTCGTTTTCTTAAAGTTTAAGCTAAAGTTTTCCATGTAAGCCACGCCTTATGCAATGAGACATGGACAACAGGAATAAAGCACAAATCTGTAAACCTTAAAGCAAGAGACTCTGTTCACTAATATCTTCAGATACTAGCCATAAGAGGGCAGTATTTTTATGTACACTCTAGCAGGTGTATTTTGGTATATTTTGCAAGCATATCAGATTTGCGTTGATATGCATCACAACATTTTCTGACTCCAGGAAACTGAGTGATACGATTAGTAGTATTTTACCCAACATGTTAATGCACTTAATGAAATGCAGATAACTCTATAGCTGTATTTATAAGAATTGTCAAACCTCACAATTACTTCCATAATGTTGTAATATTTTATGGATTAAGTCCTTTCAGAGCCTGTTTAAGATGTATAAAAATTATTTAACTTTAGATTTTTTTATTAGTTAACGTTTTAATTTTTTCCTAGAATCATTTGTTTTTCAAAATATAAAGCCCCTTTCACAGAACTAAGATGGTGATGCCAACCTGGTGCTTGCTGTTCGTGCTTTTTGTAACGTGTGTAGGACATAGCATGTTGGATTTATTACTAATAATGAAGACTCCATCATCAGTACATAGAAAATTAGACAAGACTGTCCCAAACATCAGTCTATGTATAAAAATAATGACAGAAATGGATGAAACAGTCAAAACAGAAAGGTGCTGGACCTACATTAGGAACAAGCTTTTCTTAATGATGTCAGGTGGGAATGCTGATATTTTGCTGAAAGTAAATTGAGGAAGATTCTAAGAGAAATTAGGTGATGATAAGTTTGATTTTTTTTGTTAATTTTGTTTTAGGAGAGTTTTTTGTACAAAACTGCCCAAGATTTCAAGACATTAGGGCCCAAGTGACAAATTAAAGTGTTGATAACTAGGTCCCTGAAGAAGCTAGTAGCTATGACAGACCACGTGGTATTCTGACTGTTCAGCAGATTAATGAGAGGCAGCCAACCATACCAACAGGAGATATTTTTTCTGTTGCGAAAACGGGTGAAAAATGTATGATTCTTTTTTCTTGCAATTTAATGCAAAGAATGTAATAAAAATGTGTAACCTATGAAGTGTTATTGGAGATGCAGATGGAGGTTTTCACAGCTGAACCTGGACACTTAGTTACAGACCTCTTACTGAAGTTAATGGGCATTTCACAACTAAATTCCTTCCGTGTTTTACTGTTCTAGTTAATCAGATGTACATGCACCAACAGTGATGTCTATGCAGAGGCTGTTAAAGTCAATGGGACTCTAGAGATAATTTTCTTTCCATGTGGACCTTGGTACAGCCTGAGCACAGTGGGGGAAAAGGATTTCAAGTGACAGCAAGGGTTCAGTTCAGATATAGAATGACTTCCCAATTAGGGAGTAAGGGTAATGGCCAGTTTTCCGCAGTAATGCCCTTGAAATTATAAGGCTCATTAACTAAAGTTAGTTTAATTGGAGTTGTCTTAGCGTTCTTTGTCTTTCTGTGATAAATAATTACAAAGGAGACACTTTTTTGAAAGAAAGGTATTTGGATGTGTTCAGGAAATGTTAATGATGAAGAGCATGAGTTACCATATGTGCACTTGCCACGGGCATAACAAGCTTGTGACAAGCCCCTTGGGGCTACCTGCACTTCAGGTGCCTCTCAGGAGGAGCTGTGAAAGGCATTCAAGGACTTCTTCAGTTGGTAAAGAGCTATCTTCTGTTTTCTTCTGAATGAAGCTTTTTGGTCACTTGTTCTTATTTCAGTAGCTATACAGTCATAGAAAAACATGCAGGAGATTAATTCTGTGTAGGCTTAAAGGATAAAATATACTGTGTACAAATGTTTTTTTTTCCTAGTGCAATGACAGAAATTCTATATAGAAAAAAATAGAAAAACACCTGTTCTGTTATCAGCCTTTAGTTTACGTTATGTTCAGCTTTATAAAATAGTTAACAAAATGTGGTTATGTTTTCTTAGTGAGCAGTGCTCTAGGTAGTCTATTGCTTTGCTGAAAAGGGAAGTCAATTCCTGGATTTTGCCCAATTTAACTTACTTATTCATGGGAAGAAAAATGAAACAAGTTTCAAAATGGACCCCCATCACTTTATGGAAGGGACTGTATAATGTGTTCACTTGTAACAACGTGGAATCAGACTCATAAACCCAGAAGATCCCTTCTAGCTCTGTGCTATTTTTAGGCTTTGCTCAGGTGCCAAGGACAGAAGCATTTTCTCTAACAATTGTGCAGACTCCAAGATTGAGCATCAAGCTTGGCTTCCATATTCCTCATCAATTCATTTTTTTTTGCCCAAGCCATGAATTCGCCATTTCTTTCCAGTAATATTATGATTGATAAGTCTGTAATTTTATTTTATCTTAAGTAGATTTATTCAAATGAATTGCAAGTCTTTACTAAATGTTTCTCTTGGTGATGCACAAAATCCATGTGCTCTAGCTCACTCTGTCTTAACTGTCTTGGCACTGAAAGGGTAACAGCAGTAAAATGCAGCCTCAAGTGTGGCTTTGTCACTACAGTTAGGAGATATGATTTTGAAATACAACCAAGGAAGCAGATCTTTTAACTTGGGGACTGTATTTCATACTAAGTCGCTTCTTGAATTAGAACAGTGTAAATCTTAGTATTTTCCTATTGAAACTATTACAATTCCAGGGAATATAAGGCAGACAAGGTTTCATCCCAATATGACTGCTCTTGTGGGTTTCTGGTTGGTCTCTGTTCTGAGTGCTAAAACTTAAAAAACAAACAAACAGCAACAACAAAACCTACTACATTCAGAACATAGACATTTAATTGGTTTATTTAATACAAAATCTTCACCTCTACAGATCAGCTCAAATCTTAGCTACAAGTGCAAAGGAGCATGGCTGCTTCCAAACTTCCTGTTATGTTAGGAGTGTTCCAGTATTACAAAATCTTCACAATTTATCATTTTAGAAATCTATGGTATATGTGTAGTTGAGAGCATGGTGAGTGAGTTTACATAACACTGTTGCTTTTGCTTGCCCAACATTATTAATTCTGTACATTCACAAGCACTGAATTTCCCACCATTCTAATTCATTCCCTTTCATGCACATGAATAAATAGATTTTTACAGGGAGAAGGAATACAAAGAAAACTGCCACTAAGAACAAGCGTGATAAGACGCCTAGATTAGCCTCAGCCTTTCCCTGATTAAGTTTCTAGATCAGCTTTTATTCTTACTAAAAATAATGTTCCCATCTTTTATTCTTACTAAAAATAATGTTCCCTGATCACCAAATGGACGAGAAAGCAATCGTTCCATCACAGAGTCAACATAAGACGATGAACAGCAAGAACGTATAATTGGTTGAAGTAATCCTAATATCACTGAGTTTCTCTGGAGTCCTCCAGGACTAAGATGATAGACACAATAGAAGTGCTGAAATAGGGTAAATTCAGTTCTGACTTGTTTTCATAATGAATCTACATTAAAATCAAGTATCAAATATTGATTACTTGACTTTTGGTTGCTGGCATCTGTCAAGATAAACGTCTGTTATCAAAGTAAAAACTTTTTGAAGGAAGAAACAAAGCTGGTGCTCATCCATTCATGGCAGACATAAGAAAAGAAAACAGGTAAAGGTGTCTTGCAGACTTGCACTATTTTAATAGCTCAAGTTAATTGTCATAAGTTTTTACTGTAGTGTTAGTTCCTTTTGAATTAGTTTTAGACACAACATCTTCTGCTAGATTCTCTGAGGACTAAACCATTACTGCTTTTATGGGGTTGAGTATAACTGATTAGTTTTTGATTCATGGTGTTGAGTTGCTGAACTTAAGGAGGGGTGTGTGTGTGTGTGTGTGTGTACAGGTGTGTATGTGTGGGGGGGTGGGTGCTATAGAAAGTTAGAGATCATAATCCCAAAGCTGATGGCAGAGTACTAGAAGAGATGAAAGCATTACGGATGCTATATGCCACAAGGTCTTTTTTGGGGATGGGGAGTGCAGAGGGAGGGGAGAAGAGGAGAGAAAGGCTTTCATTTCTAATGTGCTTGCTCATGGCAGATTTTCACAGCAAAAAAAAAAAAAAAAGTGGGGAGAGGAGAGAAAGAGGTGCAGTTCACTGACACGAGAGGGGAATTAAAGATGAAACACAGAAAATGCATTCGCTAGTATATGGTGCCATGAGTTGTATCCCGTCCATCCTGTCTAAGCCCCAGATGACATTCCAGATGTTATCCTTTCCCAGACGTCTTCACTGTGTTGACACTTGAATTTATCCATCTGAAGCTCCCTGGCTGGCAACCCACGTCCTGCTGGAGGCTCCCCTTCAAGCCTGAGTGTAAGCAGCCAGGTCCTGAACTCTGCTAAGTCCTCAGAGAAACGTGAAACACTGGCTGCGGTCAGTAGGATGATTTACTGTGCCTGACATCGGGGTCAGGATAATGTTATCCATCTTCTGCATAGGGGAATATGCATCCTCAGAGTGCGGTAGTTTAATCCTACAGTCTGGCCAGGAGGAGGACAGGTGACCAGTCCCTGCTCCTTGACCTGTTCCCTTCAGTGACAGTCTCAATGGATATGTATACTGGAGAGCTGAAAATATAGGATATCTTCTCGAGTGCGCCCTTAATAACTGGGACAAAACCAGACTTTCCTCTTGTATTCTCCTTCTGGCCATCTTGCTCTCACAGGAGAACATGGGGTGGTAGTGGACGGTGATTGTGGAGGTGTGCAGTCAGCCTCTCCAGGCTGGCTGCAGCCAGACCCTGCTTGCCTGGAGGGTGCTCTATTACAGAAGGAAGGAGGTGTGCTAGGGGAATGAGATCTTCCTCTGCAGATTTTTCTGCTGACTGCCTAAGCTCCCTAGAGGATCATTTTAAGTGGACTGAGAAGTCCCTGTTTGGGCCCAGACACTTAAAATTTCAGCCAGGCAGTGCCTAAATTAATCATCTCATTAGCAGGATTGTATTTCATCCCATGTGTGTTCTGCACTAATATAAGAACTCTTGCAGGAAAGAAATCAGGGAGTTTTGATCAATCCGTTACTTAATATTATGAACAGGAATACAGAGACTACTTTATTTAAGGGAAGAGATAGCAAATGTCTGAGTTATTCTTGGAAGAGAGGTCAGTGAAATTTAATTTTCATTAAAGTAACTATCTGGTAATTTCAAAGCATAAGAGCCTTACTGCAGCTGAATGGGCTCCAATCGAGGGTCCACCTAGCTTAGGGTTCTGTCTCTGGCAAAGGCACCTTGCAGGAAAACATAAGGAGCAGGATATATGTGCAAAGTGATTCACCGAGATTTCCTAGACGGCAAATTGTAGCTGGACCATTGTATTCAATAGCCGTTTGATCAGTCTCTGTTCCCTGAATTTGTCCAGTTCTCGTAAAAGGTTGAAAGGATATAAAAGACTTCCCCCCGCCCCAACTATAGATATCTCTGGTTCTAAATATTAAAGAAACAAGCCCTTCTATGAGCAGACTGGTTTCCTATGGCTTGGTATTTTATGGTTGAATTGTTTGAGAACTCTGATTAAAGTTGTATCTGTTTTTCGGACATTTGAAATGGCTCTGGCCAGTGTGGATTCTCTGGTGTCTAGCAAGAGCTGAGATTAGCTTTTGTTTCAGTGAGAGCAGTAATTGGATCTCTCTTTTCTAATCAGCCATGTACTATCACAAAAGATGAATGGATTTAATAATCTTTGGGACCTCTACCTCTCTGTCAAATTTGGGCAAAACTGGGCAAAAACCTCATGCCACAGGAGAAAGGCAGAGGCAGACAGAGCTACATGCATCCTCACAGAATATGCTGGTGTGATTGCATAAACTTTCCTTAGGGGGAAAAAAAAAATCTTTCCAATAAGTGAAGCATGCCAATAACAGGGTCAAAACTCAGTTTGGAGTGTTAAAGGAATGGCCCCTTTTGAAACTAAAACTGTTGTAGTAAATGCTAGCTTTTTTCCTCCTTAGAAATTAGCTTTTACTGGAGTTAAAAGAGAGAAAACTGAAGGAAGAAAATGAAGAATTTGATTTGTAAATGACTTATATATTGTTTATGAAACACTGAAACTCATCAAGGCCTCCATTTTTTGTGCGCTGTAATATTTACCTTTCCTATAGTATTTGTGGCATTCAGAACTCAGTGTGGCATGCTGTAAATATCACAGTAACTGTAACTACTGTGTGTGGTAAATGTCAAGATTTTAATTGCACCTACTAAGCCACAAGCTTCTTATTGCTTGTTTGGAAGAAGCATGTAATGAGCATCTCCCTAGGAAGTTGCATGATGAAGGGATTCATCAAGATGGTTTACCTGATGCTGCTCAATGGGTGAAGTTGTTAGTATGTAGCTTTATGATGTAAAAAAACAGAACCTCGGAAAAGGAATAAGGAAAAAGAAGTGGAGAAATGTGTTTCTGTGATAATGTCCCTTCCACATATGCAACAGTATAATACCATCACTGTTAAACAGTCAGTGCCATAATGTGCTTTATGTCTAGATGCTGCCTAACTGTTGCAGTATGCTAATAAAGAGGTCACTGTCAAAGACTACAATTGGAAATAAATAATAAAGGAATCTAACTGTCTGCACTAATCTCAATTTAATAATATTATCTTTAGCTGAAAAGAATTTAGTTCTTACCATGCAGGTGTGACTGGGTCTTTCCTAGTTACTTTTATGGGTACTGTTCACAAATTAGATTTATATAAGCCAAGGTCTGCATGAGAAATAGGATGTCTTGTACTAGGACAGGTAAAAGGTCTCAGTAATATGCTAAGCACAAACTTCCACGTCAGTTCTATTGTTGGAGTTCTTAATGACCAAAATGCATCTATTGTGGAAGTTTGCTTGAGGTGAAGTTGCAGTAGATTCAATGTTATCCCCACCTTCTGGCAGGACAGACGATTGGAGAAAATACTCTCCTATCTGATTCTTTTTTACAGCACCCCTTTCCCACCTTCCCTTAATTTTCCAGCTCCAGGAAGCAAAATAGTCTCCCTCTGGTCTGTTCTTGTCTTACGAGAAGGTTTACTGAGGGTCTAAAGAAGCTTTAACGCTCTTCTCCCTCATGTTAGCCTGTGCTCCACTGTCCAGTTTTCCTACCTTAGCAGCTCGTACTGTGTGCGCTTCTCCTCAGCTCCTCTAAAACAAGATAGAAACTGAAGTGTTGAGCTGTGGTCTGTGTGTTTTTTATGTTGTTTGTTGCTTGCTGTGTGACACAACAGGGGGAGAAAGAGCTTGGTCTTCACCCTCAAGGCTGCTTCTTGCACTGTCCAGCTCCATGACTAGATAGCTGCAGGACATCAGCTGCAGGAACCTTAGCACAGCGATGCCTCTGAAGGCAAACTTGCAACTTAGCTGCTGAAAAAAATCCCCTGTAACCTTTCAAGCCTTGACAGTGGCTTTTATGTGCTCATTCCAGAGGCAAGAAGTGCTGCAAGCATTTTATGTACTTCTGTTGCATTATGTGAGTTGCAGTAATGCTTCACTGTTATTTCTTCAGCTTTGTGTTTTGTGGAAAGTGTTGGGAGACAGGTCCTGACAGTACTGAACAAGCTAGCCAGATGGCTTGGGTATGTCTGTACCAACTCTGCTCAAGTATTGACCACCAAGTATATCCTATATTTCAGACGCTAGTAGAAACCGGAACAGCAATATAAATGTAGATACTGAGTTTCACAGTTAATTAGGAAGATGAGATGTGACAATCCGTAGTGGATAGGTGATTTATTCGGATTGATTATTTTGGTTGTGTAAAGAACAAGAGACACGATACACTCCTACGCTGCTCTAAACTGGAAGCAAACACCTTTAATGGTTTTGCTGTAGAAAAACAATAAGCATGAGGGAAAGGGCTTTCTGAATCTCTTATGCGAAACTAAAGGAGAGAATAGATATTTAAAACGCTTTTTCAGTATGTTAGGACTTGGTTCCAAGCATGGCATTGAAGTAAAAGACGTGCCCTGTAACTGTCTCTCAGAGGCAGCATGGCAAATGTTAATGATGACATCACTTAACTTCATAACTGCAGAAAAGCAGGCATATGACACTTATTTTCCTTCCTGCTGATGCACATGATATAACATGCAGCAGTCCTTGTTGCTTTCTTGCGAAATAGGACTTCTTGACGATGGCAAGAATGGCTTAATGGAGAGCTCACTACAAGAATTACAGGATATTTGACATAACGAAATAGGCCATTCTGGCAACATTTTCTCTTGAAGCCAGTTGAATGTAATCTTTCTGTTCCATCTGCCTGTTGAAACGCTGATGCTCTGATATCTTCAGTTAAGAACAGTTCATGAGCAAGCTGCCTATCAAGAAATATTCATGGGAAATAATTGGATACACCAGTTTTGAAATATGAATGTAAGAATTGCAGACTAATTGTGTCAGTATTCAAATATAAAAAGAGACAAAATTTGATGAATAAATGATTCACCATTAATTACTGCAGTTTTGTGGGCCCTCGAAGTATGACAGGCGTGTGCAAACCTCGCCCAATGAACATCTAATAAAAAAAAAAAGTATCCCTGATGGCTGCATGTGTATAAGGTGCAGTCATCAGCAAAGCATAGTAGATGTATCTGATTTATGAGAAATTTGTTATTAGCCAGTTTTTGCAAGCTAAATCGCTCAGCTGCTATCTGAAGTCAATCATTTCTTGTGCTTCACCCACTCCTAACATGATTTCTTCTAATATACCCACCTGATCTTCCCACCTCCATCTTGAAACACTTCCCCAACTCTTTCAGCAGTTCATGCCTTCAGAAACGATGCAATGTAGCTGAATGCATATGCTAATTTTTGTGGATGTGGTAGACGAGATGGATTTTGCAGAATTATGGGATACTGAAGTTATGCACCCAACAATTCACAACATTCATAGGGTTATGTTTTTAAATAATATTATTGGAACATTATTTGTGGCTTTGTGAAGATTAATTTAATTACAGTTTTGTGACTGATTAAAACATTGTACCATTAATAAAGATCCTGCTCTTGAGGCATCTGCATTCATGTAGAGTGTAAGAGCTCCAGGACAGAGGGTTGCAGGGTTAAAGAACAAAAAAATATTGCAAATTCCAGTATTTCATTACCTTTAATGCTACTGTCATTTGAACAAAATGGCCAGCAACCTGCATTACAAATGTGTATCATTCTGTAGCATTTGTTTTTGTTGTCTGTGGTTGCAATAGTCAGTGCATACATTGATGCCATGTGCAGCAACTGTCACACAGTATCACTGGGAACAATTTTTCATTTGACTGCAGAACATGAAGGGCAACGGAAGTAAATGTAGAGCTGAGATAGAACCGCGGAAGATGCAAACTATGATAAATTTGGGCCCTCAAAGAAATAGTGCACCTGTTGGTATCTGGTGATTTAAAGCAAACAAACATAAAAAACCCCACAGGCTTTAATTCAAAGGGAAATCGCTTCCTAGATATACTATGTACAGATGAATTGCAGCATTACAGTTATTATTGTAGCCCCTAGAAAATTTCAGTAAAGAATTTGAACTGGTTGTGTTATGGACTGTGGTGCAAATAATTGTTGTTTCTACATTTTAAATCCTTACCTTTGAGTTCAATTATACAATTTAGATGTAAAGAACAAAATGAGGCATTGTATAAAATCTTTGAGATAGCCAAAGTGAACTATAAAAAAATACCTTGGGAGAAGATGGCATGGTTAAAGAACTACAAATTTTCGCAGAAGTGAATTTTAAGAGGGATAAAAATGTTGTTTTTTTATTAATGTGAGGTCGTATCTACCATTGGACTTGTAGATATTTACAGAAATCATTCAACCCCAGGTACCATCCATAGGGCCAGCTGGGATCATCGTACAGCACCGTAATAGTCCAAAGGCTGATCTGAGCCTTGGTTAAGGCCCATGTGTCTCTTGAACTTATATGTGGAGAGAAACCTTGCTATGGAATCTGAATGCATGGAAATTTGAGACAGTTAATATTAAAGATATTGATTTTAAACCTCTGACAAGGTTTAAACCCTTAGTGTTTCCTATAAAAGTAAGCTGAAATTCTGAAGTGCCAGTAACTGAAGTGTTTAGGGAGTGTCACATGATAACAGTAACAGTAAGTCCTATAGGGAGTGATCTTTAAGTCCTGCATTCTCACTTGGTCACTGAGCCAAACTCTCCATTTATTTAGTTTGAAGAATGTCTTTTCACAAAGAGGGATCAGTATGTAGGCCATATATTTTTCACTTCCTCCAATCTCATGAGTGACTGGGAGATCCAGTTTATCTATTAGTTGCATAACTCAGAAGGACTACAAGGGTAAAAATATGTAACTTTATACCTTTTTTCTGAATTCAGAATCACAGAATGGTTGAAGTTGGAAGGGACCTCTGGAGATCATCTAGTCCAACCTCCCTGCTCAAGCAGGGACCTCTAGAGCATATTTCCCAGGATCGCATCCAGGAAAATTAATACAGGGTTTTGACTCTCTCCAGAGAAGGAGACTCCGCATCCTCTCTGGGCAACCTGTGCCACTGCTTTCTTACCCTCACAGGAAAGAATTTTCTTGTGTTCAGATGGAACTTCCTGTGGTTCAGTTTGTGCCCGTTGCCTCTTATCCTGTGGCTGGGCACCACGGAGAAGAGTCTGGCCCCATCCTCTCGACACCCTCCCTTAGATACTTGTAGGTATTGGTGAGATACCCCCTCAATCTTCTCTTCTCCAGGCTGAACAGGCCCAGCTCTCGCAGCCTTTCTTCAGAGGAGACATGCTCCAGTCCCCTCATCATCTTAGAAGCCCTCTGCTGGACTCTCTCCAGCAGCGCCATGTCTCTCTTGTACTGGGGAGCTCAGAACTGGACACAGTACTCCAGGTGAAGCCTCCCCAGGGCTGAGGAGAGGGGCAGGATCACCTCCCTCCACCTGCTGGCAACACTCTGCCTAATGCACCCCAAGAGACCGTTGGCCTTCTTGGCCACAAGGGCACACTGCTGCCTCATGCCTAACTTGTTGTCCACCAGGCCTCCCAGGTCCTTCTCGGCAGAGCTGCTTTCCAGCAGGTCAACCCAGAGCCTGTACTGGTGCATAGGGTTATTCTTCCTTAGATGATACCACTAGCTACAGGCCTCCAACTAGACTTTGTGTCACTGATCACAACCCTCTGAGCTCGGCCATCCAGCCAGTTCTCAATCCACCTCACTGTTCATCCACTCATCCAGCCCACACTTCCTGAGCTTACCTAGGAGGATGTGATGGAGGCAGTGTCCAAAGCCTTGCTGAAGTCCAGGGAGACAACATCCACTGCTCCGCCCTCACCTACCCAGCCAGTCATCCCATCACAGAAGGCTATCAGATTGGTCAAGCATGATTTTCCTTTGGGGAATCCATGCTGACTACTCCTGATCACCTTCTTGTCCTCCACATGCTTAGAGATGGCCTCCAGGATGAAAACCAGGAGGATTCCAGAAAATGTTCCTGAGGTGATTACTCGTCTGTACTGGTCTGTATCCGTGTGTTAAATGGACCCTTCTCTTCCTCCCCCCACTTTTTTTTTTTCTGGATTATTGGGCAGCCACTCTGTCTAGTAGTATTAAGAGTGTGGAAGCACCCAGTCAATAGGATTGAGAGGAGAGACTGGCCATTTTGACTTTGCAACTCTAGCTCTTTTCTTGACTGACTTACAATAAAATGAAACTGTCAGCTCTTAGATCTACTGAGAATACTTTTATTCTCACTGATTACCCTGGGGAGTATCTGGCAGAGAAGATACAAAAATCCTTGTGTAGGGAATGGTGGTCTTTCTGATACTTGTGGTTGTATTAGGCTTTTGGAAAGCACAGGTCATCATGGGTAAATTGTGACTCTGTTGTAGTGGCCTGATATTTTCCCAGGGTACTTAGAGATAGCAAGGGTTTCAGCTTGTATTTTAAATGCTGCAAAGTTTGTAGAATGGATGTTCTTTCTTTGAGATATCAAAAAGACTATAAATCAAAGCAAAAAAAATCTCATAGCAGTTGAAAAAGGGGAACTTTTAAATGATAAAATGAAAATATTGGTGAAAGCCCTCACACTTCAAGAAAATACTTTTGCATTTTCCTCACATTCTCTGAACAACAGACCATAGCTGTGTTCTTACACTGTATCACTTGTTGGTAGGGTAATCATTCATTTGAACAAAACCTTTCCAAAGGTAAGTTGTTTGAAGATGCAACCTGAAATTCCCTGCAAATTAAAGAGATGTACTGAATGTATGTATGTTATGAAGACTTCCTGAATACAGCGCCTTCACACAGCGGTCTTTATGCAAGCCTAACATAACTTTTGTTGTTTGCTAAATTCTGTAGTCTTATTTATGTACTTTATTTCTTAAAATATATTTGAGAACACAGACTCTGTAACTCCTGTTTGTAGACTTTTACTATCACCAAGACTATTGTAAACTGGAGAGCTATTATGGCAGGCAGCTGGACAATAAATAAGGGTAACAGAGATTGGATCTCAGAAAAAATACTGCTCTAAACCTAAGGGATTTCTTATTTCAGTTTTTAAGTACTCTCACAGAATGTTACAAGATCTGGATCATGAAATAACATGAAAAGTTAATTATTAGTGGTATCAAAAAGTGAAAGAATTGAGGGTTTCTAAGCATAAGGTTACCTGCCTGTTTCAAGTGGATGTTTTACTATCTGGAGTGCCTCCTACTGCTGTTACGTCTGGCATTAAGTGATACAAGGAAATTTAACATGGATGATGCTTTTAAATTCCCTGATGATCTCTTTTAAGCTTATCCTGTCTTCAGAGAGAGATCTTTAAATATTTCTGAAAGTATTCTAAATGACAACATATTATTCATTTCAGAAACGTATGTAGAGCTTACTCCCTTCTGGAAAAATCTTAAAATTCTTTTAAAGTAGTAATGCATGTGCACCAAGGGCCTTTGTTTCTGTATTTTTGTGTTTTGTTTTAAAGAAATACATAAAAAGGAACCAATTTACACACTGGTAGAATGCAAAAAGCTCAGGAGTGGAACACTGCCATGTTTTTACAATTCACAACACCTAAAGCAAGAGCTTAGGAGAAAAAGGTAACGTTCTCTTGGGGTGGAAAAGGAAATTCCTTAAGTAATGGAAGAGCTATAGTAAAATTTGGCCTAATTACTTGTTAAACAAAATACCTAAGAGAGCAGTTTTAGTTCATGCCTCGCTTTTGATATAAGCTATTAGAACTACATGTTGAAAGCGGGTGTACAAGAGATTTGCTGAGGTTTGGAGATAGTTTTAGGACAAATAAAGGCATAAGAGGAAGGTTTGGTTATTAAAGGTCTAAGGTACGTAAGTATCCTGAGGTTCTAAGTACCGTTTGGATACTTGACTACTGCAATTAACATAACTTTCATGTCACTGAGCTGGCAACAGAGTTACGAATCTATCGAAAACCGAGAAAGGAAGGAAAGAAAAATATTTTCATATTCTTTAATGTTTGGATGTTTTGTTCACGGCATAGATTTGACTTCAGTTTCACTGCATTAATAGTACTATAACGATTTTTGTTGCCAAAACTCCAAAAGAAACTAGAGAAGTGAAATAAGAAATGTGTTGTGGGTATTGGGAATGTCTATGGCAGCTAAAGTCACCAACCATTTCTGCTGCGTTTGCTTCCATCACAGTAACAGAAAAATATTCCTTATATAATACACGTGTATTATCTAAGACAGTAAACAGGTCTGTTTCCAGGGGAGATATTTAGTCACTAAGTATCTGATTCATTGCAATGGCATGTCATGCCCACGTTTCTCCTGATGTTTGACCAGTACTTGGGAGTAGCAGGAGTAGTAGGCCAAGACCTAGCTGTATCCTTATCCCTTTTTCGTACCCTCAAAACCTGGAAAGGTTAAAGGACAGGAAAGGTCCACTGCACTCCTTCCTAAAGCAGGCTCACTGCCTGAAAGTGCCAGTACCTTTCTTACCAGTGGTTAAAGAAAGCTGTTGTGCGGTGGAAAGAAACCCAATGTCTCAGCTGGTCAAGCATTCTGTGCCACTGCTGGTAACAGACTGCTCTGAATGAGCTGAATAGTGGAAATTACTGTTTTCATTTGGTAGGCTGCTTATCTGTTCTGTTAGGTCATCTTATTCTGTTAGTCTCACTCGCTGTCCATGCTTTTCTCCCATTCTTTCTCTTCCTGTGTTGTCACCCTTCCCTACTTTTTAACTTCCTTTCCTCCTGACTGGCATAACAAAGGCTGTCATTATGCCAGTAGCTCTTCCGTATGCCGTATACATTCCCCATGGTTTCTGTTTTGATTTTTTTGATTCAAGGGTTAACAGGCCAAATAGTGTGTCCAAAGTATATGGTAAAATCATAGGGTCCTGCAGGCATTACCAAAATGTAAATAATCATCTGAATAATTATTCCTTAATTTCTTTTCTGAAGGTCAGAAAGCTGTAATTCTTTGTGAATGCACATGACAGCTCTCTGGATGCTGATGTTTTTGATGTGCAAAGTATTTTAAATGCCACTATAACAAATTAAATAAGAATTATACTAGGAAACTGTATGAAGAGTGTGACAGTAACACAGATATTGCTGTAGCCTTTGTTATCTTATCTATGTCCATATCAGAAGAATGTAGGGTGAGAAATTAGTCTGGTTTTATATACTCAGGGAATTACATTGACAAAAGTACAAAGGCATCTTATGTTAATAAGAAAACTTTATCTCAAGCATTTCCAAATATTAAGTCCATATCTGCAGCATGTAGAGTGGAACAGGCAGACACACAGGGTAATATTCACCTGTTCGCATATTTGTGACAATGTTGGTTATCATAAACTCCCTCTTAGGCAGAAGGGAAAGGCAAAGACACCTTCAAAAGCCAATTTATTTGAGTGTTTGGAATAGAATGAGAAGAACAGGCCCTCTGGTAGAGCCTATTTCTCTCGGCTGACTATAAATGGAGACTGGATGGCTCATATTCTGTCATCTAATATTTAGGCATTGGAATCTAGGTGATGATACTACTGTCATCTGTGACTACCTGATTTATATGCACTTTTAGGAGAACAGACAAAATACTCAGGCCTAGGGCTAGGGGAACATTTTAACAGTTTGTCCTTTTTCTCCCTATATGGTCTCACGTCCCGCAAACTGTTTCACGGCACAATGAAAATGAGAGCAATGAGGTCTACATGGAACAATCAGCTGAGTGCCTTTCGGCACTAACAGATGTTCAGTGGTGACTGATTTTGATTTGTTTAGGATGCATTATCATGCTATCTACAGCTGTCTGCCCAACCCTACTGCTATATAACAAGGTACCTGTAATGAGGGTAGCAGAAGGGATTGTGCTTCTGGATTTCAGTCACCTCCAGGGCACTATCATGCCATATCACTAAACTTCTGATAAATGTGCATTGTACTTATATTTTTATCTCTGGGGTAACCATAGCACAAACAAATTGTATTTAGTAGAAGAGCAGGGTGGTCTAGGGAAACAAGAATGTTTAACCTGTGACAACAAGATTTGCTGGAGGACAGCTGTCAGAGCCCTTGCCTGTATTTTTGGTAAGTTGCACAGAACTAAAGGCTTTCACTCTGCTGATCTCATTTGATGCAGAAACTGGCTTCTGCTTAATGCTACCTTGTGCTATTTATCCTCAAGGCGATAGACCTCTGTTGCCATGTACTGGAAAATGTAATATGGCCTACTATGGAGCCTAGAGAGAGCAGAAGGTAGGTATATTAAAGTATATTTTTTGAAATATATTTAGAAAGAATGAATCATGAAGAAACAGATCTTGCCTAGGAGTTCCTGATAAGAAGTTTTAAAAGCAGGAACATAATAATCTTATTGGCAGAGTCACTTGTGGGACAGAAAAAAAATTGATTGGGAGGCTGCATATGCCTCCATCATGTCAGAGAAGCAGTCAGGCTTGGATCCAAGTATGCATTTTGCAAGTAGATTTTATCCTCCTAGATAAACTAAGCAAAGCCCTATAACTCTAATGCTTTGTGGATTTCAGCTATGTAATTTGCTATTTCATCTCTCCTCATCACTTTATGAGCCCTGGGTTCCCTATCTTTAGCTTAGAGCTGGGGAAATAGTTCTGGTCATGCTAGAATCAAATACAGTTTAGTAAGGGCACAAAGAAAAAGTGTTCTGTGTAGTTCTGATTAAGTTTCAGAAGAAGTGAGGAGAGATCAATGAAGCATCTTGAAGAACAAATAGGAAGAGTGCAGTGGTGATGTAGAGTGTGGTAAGTTGACCCTAAACTGGTTGTGATTCTGTCTATGTAGGAGGAATTGTGTCCTGTTTTGCTAGCACAGGAGACCATTAGGCCCAGGGTCCCAGTGGGAAAACTGTCAGACTTTGTGTTATACTGTTTTCAAGTCTTTTAGAATTGAAGAAGGGCTGCACTTTCAGTAATGAGAGAGACTATATACCATTTGTAAATCTAGTCATGAAATGTGTGGACTAGTTTAGGATCTTTGATAGTCGTTTACAGGAGTGATTGTTCTGAGCACCTGAATTTGCAGATTAAGTCTGTGGGAGTGGTGGGACTGAAAGTGTCAGTCATGAATTATTTTTTATTATTGTCCTTTGGAATTTCTTTCTCAAACAGCTGCTATAACAAGGCTCTTTATCTTTTCTGAGATAAAGCAGTGGCTCTGTGTTATTAATAATCAACTATTTAAAGCTGCAAGATGTGTGTGTGACCATTTCCACAGAATGGTGGACGTTATTCCTGGGTTGTTCTTAGAAACCAAGGACATATAGCAAAACTTTCCGTATATTTTCTGCTAAAAGTATATGATTTCCCATCTCAGACTTCATTGAAGATATTCCTTTGGGAGATTTGTAGGCTCTCCAGCAGCTATCTCCATTTTCATATTTTCATAATTTTGGAAGATGTCACTTTAACATGAACAAATTATGAGATGAACATAAATTTGATGTATATTTATAATTTTACAGTAACTGCCTGTACACATGCTGCTACCCTAATTGTGATGTAACTTGTCTCTGGAGCATGTATGTGCATATTTATTTCAAAGAGCGGCAAATATGCTTTACAGTCATGTGCCTGCTTATTTGTTTGTAATTTGTTTGTGCGCCTTTTCCTCAGATAACCAAATGACATATCCAAGCCTAAACCTTTACTATTCGTCAGCTCTTTCACTCTGCTCCAACTCCCTTGATGTTAGTGTCATGAAGGCTTGGTCTCGTTCTTATGTTTGCTTGGTGCAGTTGTCATCTTGAAGCAGGCACGCCCCCTCTGCCTCTATCCTCGGGAGCGCTGATGGCATGGGTATTGAGAATCTGTAGCATAGTCAACGCCAGAAAATTGGGGAACACAGACCGTGGGATAGAGAGAATCTTAACAATGCATAAAATAGGCATTAAAACAAGGAATAGCAAGAAGTATTGCTGCTATTCTAAAAGTTCTATTGGAGGGTGTTTGGGGAGCACATTTGGTTGTACTGTTTATGGCTTAGGTTTGCAAGTGTGCTCGGGGATCTCACATTTCACATTAATTAAGTTAATCAGGGTATGAAGTGAACTATTCGTAAGGAAGAGAGAGAAGATAGGCTTAATGTCATTTGGGAAGGGAACTGCATCATAACTTGCCAGTTTTGTTCTCCCAGTCTGTTCTGAGCCTTTTCCAAATCAGCCAAAAGGAAAGGAGATCTGTGTGTGTATCTTCTTAAAATCTTCATGAGTCAATCAAGCTGCTTCTTTTCTTAGGCTGCTTGATAAGAGTGCAGTCTTATCTTTTTGAATCTTAACTCCATGAGATAGTTTTAGTTTTCTTTTATTGTTAATAATGCCCAAAGGTCTCAATCAAATTTGATCTTAACGTATTACTCACTATATTGATATACAGAGATAGTCCCTGCCCCAAGACTTCACAGTCTTATATGGAAGCAGAATATGAATTATTACAAATGATAGCTGAGCTAGAGGAAAGAAAACAATGATAATGAAAGCAGAGGAATATAAATCACCAGGAGTGCATCTCAGTTGTTTCATATTAGTTAATACATACATAGCTAGATAGTTCTTTCTACTGAGCAGCTAGGGCATAGTGAATCAACAGATTATATTTACGTAGGTTGTGGCGAAAGTGTATATTGAGAAGGTCCTGCAAAGGGAAAAGAGAAAGTGCAATGGATTATTCGGAGGTAGTATTTTTGCCTTGTAGGGAAGGAAAAAAAATATAAGAAGTTGACTGTTCCTTATTTAACATTTCTCCGTAGAAGAGCCTTTTGAAAATGAACAATAGAGTTTAAATGTCTTACTGCAATTGAGATACTTATTAAAAATTATTCCATGCTATTTTTTCAGAAGATACAGACTGATAGTTTTATCTTGACTGGAGAAAATGGTGAGGTACTCAGGGCTCATCATTAAACCTTCAGAATGGCTTGAAACATAACATAGACCTTTCAGTGGAAATCTGTACAAAAACTCTAGTTCAGATGGGTTTTAAGCTGCATTATTGAAACAAAATTTTAGACATATGATGTATGGTTTCTCATAGAAAATCTTAAAACTTTCTTACTAAAATATAGCATCTTGACATCAAACTTGATAAGGGGATCAAAAAATGCATGTAAAAGAGAAAGAATAAACTGTTTGTTCAAGCGGCATTAACAGAGAAGTTACAAAAGGCAAGTTTTAGATAAGACAAAATTGGTGTACCATAGAGCTTCGTCAAGGTATTGCATTGGTTAATAGTATCACCACACCAAGAGACACATAAAAAAAAAAACACTAGAAAATCGATTTCTTGGACTACATTGATCTTGAGTGTGTTTTTTTTTTCTTATTTATAATAATACACAGCTTCAAAATGTGAGATTTTAATAGCCCAGAGGTAAACAAATGCTCAAAAACTGTTTTGCAACAGTAAAATGGTGACTCTGATTAAATGTTTGTCATAATATTAGCAGTCTATGGAAACTCTGAGAACCGAAAGGCCAAAATGTTCTATGTTTATTGATGTTGAATAGGATTCTTGCTAACTTCTGAATTTCCCGGGAGTGGGGATGCAGGAGATGAAGGGGCTGTTAGCCCTCAACAATTAATCCCCTAATTCCCTGCTGTTACTCGAGGTATTTGTGGGTTTCCAGTGTGACTTTCTTAACTTCTTGCTGTCTTCTCAGTACTGTTCCTGACGTGACCATATTGCACACTCAATGTGGGTTGGGCTACTCCGTTCACGTTGAAGCTGAACTCATGATGGGTAAATTACTGGAGCTATCCCACGTTTTTCTTGGAAATCAGAAAGGTATCATTGACTGCAAGTGACTTTGTAATCCTGCTGTGCCCTTTCTATCCCTTAAAAGAGCAAATCATCTTTATTTTTCCTGGAAATAATGAAAAAATAGTAATTATGCACTTACAAACGTTTGGGCTTTTCCAAGTAAAACCATTGAGGCAGTGTCTCACAGAACTGTACTGGCAGGTCCTAGAAAAAATTTGAAGAATGGGCAGGATAGAAGATTGATTGCGTCTGGGGAAAAATAATCACAAGCACAGGAAGAAGATTGATGGAAATCAGTAATGTTGAAAAGCAGACCTATGGGCAATAATAGACAATTAGATACAAGTTTGTTGTGAAATATGGCGACAAAGAGTCAAAGCAGTTTAGAGCTGTGGCATATTTGGAGATATCACAGCTAGAACAGAAGGTGATAATGCCCCTTTCTGAAAGCTGCTAACACTACAACTAGAAAAAGCGCTGGGCATTTCAGTGCTAGAAAGATGCTAAAAAATCAGGAGTGACGTGGAGAGCATCCACTGTGGTGAAGAACATGAAACTATTAACTTGGGAAGAAAGAATACAGGATAAAAATAATTTTTGATTACAGTAACTTGAAAAATGGATTTTTTTTTTCTTGGAAAATATAGCTTTATAGATACTGAAAATTTTCTATATATGACAAAATTTTTTTAAATCAGAAAGGAATGCTTTATTTTGCTCAGTTCATTCCAACTTTTTACATGAATTTTGTTTAGAAATGTATATGATATTCTTACATAAACATAAAATATGTTGGTACGTGATATTAATTATTTGTTACATCAATGTTTTATATTTTGCACAGTGGTTTTATATTACAAAAAGGGCAAGAGTGAGGTGGAAAGACAGGCTTTCAATGATATTTCAGTTTCTTTGCAGAGACCACTTGGCACCCAGATGCAGCTCCAGAAAGCCATGGGTCTCCCGCATCTCCTGCGCCACAACTGCAATGGCAGTGTTGATACCACGAGTACTGCTGGGCATCTAAAGGTCTATAGGAGGCTAGGCACCTAAAGCACCTAAAACGTCACTGGCTGTCCATATTTAAGTGACTAAATTCTACCTAAAGTTTTTTTAAAACGTCTTTTCAATATCTGCCTGTTTTTTCCTTTCTTAATTTCTACTCTTCAGAAAGATAGCAAAAAACCCTCTCTAACAGAGGGTTTCCAGAACAGAAATTCTGGAATCTAAATTGTCTCTATTTCTGATACAACCCAGCAAATCATCTAAAGGTACATAAAGAAATATAGGATCAAAGGAGGTTATTTTGAATGTCTAAGATAATGAACAAGAAAGATCTAGATGACTGTTAGGAGAGCTTTCAAGGTGGTCTAGCCCCTTATAATAGAGTACTAACCTATATGTTAGCAGAATCTGAAGAAGCACAGTCATTTGAATCTTTTTAAATTAAGCATAGTATATGAAATCTGCAGTGCTAGGTGAAAAAATTGTTAACGTAGGTGGACTATTTCCTTTTCTGGCTATGATTTGAAAGTTGTTATACAGTAAGGCATACAAGCTTTCAATCTTTAGAATGCGTATTGAAATCATAGAGATAGGTCTAAAGTGCCAACATACTACTCTTGCCTTTTAGGCTTTGCACACTGTTTGACATAAGAAATCTTTACTGAAGCCAGAACTATGTTAATTTTACTAACAAAGCAGGAATAATTCAGACTGGGATCCACGAGTAGAAAAACAAAGTGGCAGTTTGCACAGGATCAGCCGGTAAATAAAGAAAGAAGTTATATTCTGGATGGGGTAGAGTCCCCTAAATAGCCCTCTTGAAAACACGTTAATATCAAACATGCGTATCAGAGGGACACTGATACGCTCTTTCTTGAAAGCAATGAATTGACTAGGGTTCACTTGAATGGCGAAGGCCTCCATGGAGCTGCGTTATTTTCATACACTTGCAGTGTGTCATGCTTTCTTTAAAAGAAATAATGCTTAATGCAAATGAAGAAGAGATAATTTGTCTAATGAAAGCCAGTTTACACTAGCATAATCCACTACACTTTTCAATTGACGTTTTTTTAATGCTCTCTTAATAATTAGATTTCCTAATGTAAGGGTATGATGAAAGGTCTTTTGCAGGCACGTATGAGTTTGTTGTACTCATATCCTTAACTGATCAGCTGCCACATGGAAGCAATATTGAAATTAAATAACTGTTTTTTGTGTTTCATTTGATGTTGTTTGTTAGGATGTGCTCAGAGTACGCTGGCCAAAGCAGACTACAAAGACAGACTTACTACTCTAATGTGACCAACGGATCAAAGCAGAACTAGAAACGCCACTGCTGAGTAGGGGATTGCTGAGCACGCACATGAATATAAGTGTAGTGATATAAGGAGTTTTGAGCTCCCTAGAGTACGTCTACACACCTTATACGATCAAGTCTATAGGTTCAGGAGAATTTTTTTTCTTGGTCATTCTTGTGGCTGTAAGAGCATAAATTCTGTACAAGTCTCACACTAAGGTGAATTAAGAAAGTCTGGATCCTGCTCTAAGTGACAGAAAAGGTAAGGTGAGCCACCTTATCTGCAGTTCTCTTTGCCTTTTCACATATGGTAAATCTGGGATAATGTTAACTGCTTCCTCAGTACAAAAACGATTGCTTCTGGATAACTGGAAGCAGCCACCCTAGTAGTTTAGTGTATCTGTAATATCCTAATGTGCTGGATGTCAGGGGACTGTAACAGTGTTACTAGGGCCTTAGTGATAAAAATCAGGAAGCAAGAAAAGGTTTTTGTGTGCAGAGACCAGATAACATACCTGTTGAGACACAGCTGTTTGGAATAACTGTTATGCAGCACAGCCATCACATTTAGATACTTCTCTCCTTTCTCTCCTCTCTCTTTTCTCTCCTTCCCCTGCTCTTTCCCTGCCAGGTAAGACTGTCAGTTTAAGAACATCAGTTTCATGGGGAAGACCCCAAAAGAACTGGGTAACATCAAGGAGCAAAACAGTGTTTTGAGAAAGAATGAATAGTTGAGAAATAAATTGTTTTCTCTTTCACTTTCTATGTATATATCTTACATGTGCTTAAATTTTGTGTATAAATGTGTACTTAAATGTTTGGTCCTCTTTTCTTTGGAGTGAATTAAGATTGATACTGATCTTTTAAGTGCCTAAAGTAAAAATACTAAATGCAAATTAATAATATATAAACTTTAATTTTCTTTAAAGTATCAGCAGAAAGTGATTATAAAGAATTTATTGTCTAAATAATATCTATCTGAAGTGTACACTTCAGACAAAAGCGGTATCTTTAACAGAATGATATTCTTCTGGCTTAATGAATCTTATCATGGGTGAAGATT
Source organism: Struthio camelus (assembly GCF_040807025.1). Taxonomy (NCBI): domain Eukaryota; kingdom Metazoa; phylum Chordata; class Aves; order Struthioniformes; family Struthionidae; genus Struthio; species Struthio camelus. The sequence continues at coordinate 23,546,675 of NC_090942.1, forward strand.
GGAGTGGGGATGTAAAAGATGATGAAAACTATCTGTACAGATTTTACTCCATTAAATCCTATTAAAGCAAGGAAGAAACATTTTAATTGATTTAATAACAACAAAAAAGCATCAAGATACAAGATAAATCCTGTCAAGATGCACAACTTAAATGTGAAAATGCAATGCATATTGTACCAGAATGAAAATGTTTTTTAAAGAGTAACAGTACATGTACGTGAGTAAATGAAAAAGGCACATAACAAACAAAGTTTTGTTATGTTATATTTTGTGATGTACAACAATAGTCAAATGTATACTATTATAGTACACAATACTATTATACTATTATATCAGAGGAAAAGTATTATTAAGATGATTTTGATATGCCTTCATTCACAGTCTTTCCACATTACTTTATGTAACTACACTAGACTTCAGAGATCTGCAGTGCGGTGTAAAATTCTTTAGAGTGCTGGTGGATCACTCAGCATCATCAACTGCCGTCAACTTTTCAGCTTCAAGAAACTGAGAACTGTAAAATGCCATACTTCCCCAGTCAGAATCAGTGCAATGAGCAAGGCTAGGAAGCTGTTGAACAGGTGTTTACAGAAATTTCAACTCTTCTTTCAGCCCTCTTCCAAACAAAAAATGTGCATGTTCATTCAATAAATGCTCAATTTCTGTATCTTTCAAACTTAGTGTGGTTGAACAAATACTCTTGTTTGGCAAGCACTTTTGTAGCATCTGTCCAAACAGAATGTTCTCCTGCATGTGCACGCTTCTGGCTCTTGAACAGCACTTAAGCAACACTCGTAGCTCTGCAAAGGACTAGAACAGCATTAAATAGAACAGCATGAGATATAAACAGGAATCCTGAATGGGGAGAACTTGTCAAGCAACTAGATTACTTGATCTCTCTTCCTAAATCCAATTTAACAATTTTCACTTAATGAAATGATCAAAGCTGTTTTCTGCAGTGTTGGCATTAATTTGATTGGATTAATAGTTTGAGACATAAAAGATTCATAGTACATGCCCTTAGGCCCCCAAATGTGATTATTTACCTGATTTGTCTAGCTTCACACAAATTTTACTTTTCCATGTGTATGTGCATATACCTTGTGTGGGTGTGCGCATGCTTGCTTGCAGATATTGTCAATGTGTGCACAGTGTGAGACCATTTTTCAAAAGTTCTAGCCGGGATTTGGACCTAGACTTTTCATTCTGACATGATGGATTTAAAGAGTGGTTTTTTTCTCAGTTACGTAAACTACTGGGAAAATTTGTCTGGTTTATGAAGTGTGCAAAAATAGTAAGGGTCTGGTGAGACATTTAGCTATGAGCCAAGTTAGGGCTCCGGTTGTTTATGGGCTGCTCTCCTTCATACGTCAGCATGAGTCACTTGCAGGTTACTCATGCTGAGGTGCTCCTAAACTGCTTTCCCAGTTAGCTCTGCAGAAACAAGAGAGTGAAGACTATGCCAGAGAACTATGATATCAGTCTAGAGATGTTTTTTCATACGGAAAAGACTATACATATGAACGTAGGAAAAAAGAGTCTTACAGCCTTTCAGCACCTTACTTACCTAAGGTGGAAGGCTAATCTGTTTAGGCAGTCTATAAAATCTAGGAAAGACTTTGTGTTCTCTGGAAGGTGATTCAGTATGGAAAGTCTCGCCTACTTAATATAAGCCTTACATTGGTATCTAAGCTTGTATCTAAGACCTAGAGTGTATAACCTTTGGTCTGTAGGGAGAATTGTATCCTGCTTCACTCATTCAGTGAGTAATCTATCTGGTGAAATCTTATTGTTAAAAAAACCACATTCATCCTTTGGACATGAACAAGGAAGAAATATTTTTCCCATCTATAGAGGTAAAAAACTGAGATGGATGTTTTCAGGCTTGTTGGGTCAAGTTTATAGGTAATAAAAAGGATAATGAAGAGGTAAAATTAAATGGTAAAATATCAAGGATAGGTTATACCTGTAAACAGTCTTTATCACATGGAAAAGATGAGTACACTCAAGAAACATGAATGTAAAAACACGTAAATTCAAGACCATATATGAAGAAACAAGAAGAGTGGAAGAATATCTAACAAGGTGCTTTGGCTAGGTTGACTAAAGATATTGAGTGTATAAATGAAGTATTAATGAGAATAGCATGGAGATCTTACCTCTATATATGTTAGTGAGAATAATACTGAAACAATATTCATTTTTTTTGTCCTGAAGTGAATACATAGAAAGTTCAAAGAAATGAAAGGTTTAAGATCTGGAAAGTAAATCCTATGATGGGAAACTTAAGGAGCTTACTGAAGAGAAGGTCAAGAGGCAGCTTAAATTAGGCTATATGTAACCCTGAAAGACATGTTCTTTCTATAGCAAAGGTACTATTTCATATATATATATTGAGTAGCTAAAACTGGTGCTGGACAAAGATTTTGTTTACTAGTAGCATTGTCTAAGGTCTGAAAAGTTCAGCAAATGGTGTAAGACAGTTTCATCACTGAATCCTTTCAACCAGGTTTGGAAATTTTTCTAGCTGAATGCTAAGGAGCACTAGTGATGTGGTAGCTGTTGAACAAAAAGATGATCTCTGCACCTGGGAATTGAAAGATTAAGCAGAAAAGAGAAAACAGAATTCACCAATTCAACCTAAAGGCATGAAGGTTTGAATTAAATTTCTGGATGATACTCTACAAAGTATATTGAGCGGGATAATATCAGGTGTTAATAATAAGCATTTTTTTTTAAATCTGTGATGTACAGTTCGAAATATGAATAAAAAAAACCTTTTCATTTTTCAAAACACCTGACATTGCCTGCTGAAAGAGGAGAGTGATAGATATGAAGAAAAAGTGTTCTAATCATGTGGGCTTTCTAAATAAAGAACAGGCTGTTAGGGTTCATCTTCGTTTTCTGAATGGAAGCATTGCTGTGCGGTAACAAGTGTATCATTGCTTCCAGAGCTCTTCTGTAATCTCTTGAACTGGGGTCATTACACACCTAGCAAAAGGAAAGAGAGGGTCTGGCTTCTTTCTGCAGCTTCCAGAAATCTAAAAGGAGGAGTTCCTCTTCATTTTGTTTTTCTTGACCAATGGCGAAGCTGTAGCTTTTGCAAACGTCTGTTGGGGTTCGTTTCTTTCTTCGTTCACACTCACTGAGTCTTTAAATCTTTTCAGCAGAAGCAGTGGAGAATTCTTCTTGAAAAGTTAGCAGGAGGGGAAGACACACTCCTCTTCATGGACCAGGGGCTGGAAAACTGTCTTTGGTCCTCCGATGGAAGAGGAAAGTTGAAGTTTCACTGGGGAGAGGTTCCAGTGGAACATCAGTCTCTCATTTGTTGCAATATTTTGTTTAAGAACTCGTGCAATATTTCCCCAACTGTCACTTCTGAAATAGATGTCTGTAACTATATTTTGTGGAAAGTCTTATTCTGTTAGCCTAGGACTGCCCTTATAGTTTAGACCCTTTGAGGGACTTTAATGGGAGCCAGAAATTAGGTTCAATTTTAATAGGGTTTTTGTGTGACATAGGTGCTGAGCTGTTTAAACTTATCAAAGATGAGGCAGTCCTAGGCACAAGTGTATATAAATATTGGATGGGAGAGTGTAGAGAGGATGAGGCCAAACTCCTCTCAGTGGCGCCCAGTGACAGGATGCGAGGCAAGGGAGACAAACTGAAATACAATAAATTCCACTTTGAACACAAGAAAACAGTTCTTTTCTGTGGGTAGTTGAACCCTGGAACAGGTTGCCCATAGAGTTTGCGCAGTCTCCATCCTTGGAGATAGTCAAAACCCAACTAGACATGGTCCTGGGCAACTTGCTCTAGCTTGACCCTGCCTGAACAGAGGGGTTGAGCCAGATAATCTCCAGAGGTTCCTTCCAACCCCATCCATTCTGTAATTATGATTAGAGCATGTAAAACACCAGGAAATACATAACAGAGAATTTACAGTAGGAATAAGATGCATCAGATGACCTGACTGGTGTCTGTCTATCTGTCTTTCTGGATATATGAAATTTAGTAAGGGTTAGGAAATCCATAGAAGAATACACAAGAAGTCCTGGAAGAGCCATATTTCGATTAATATGATTTGGCCAACATATAAGAGTAAGAAGACTGTGTTTTATTTTTTAAGCGTCACAGCATTATGTATGTCTAGTCATTCACAAAACCAGTGTCTCTCTTATGAAGATATCACAGAGAAAACCTCACAGAGATGAAAACATTATGGTTTAAAATTCCAGGGCTTCACTTTGTAATTTCAGAATTTGAAACTGAATACTATTGAAAGTACCCAATCTTATTTATTCTGTCACTTGTCTGGGCTTTATTGATCAGATGTCTATGAAAATAAACACTGTCATTTAGGAAGGATGATGAATTAGCCACTTGATCTCCCAGGCTGCTGATTTCTTCCTGGAATATGCTGAGCAACTTCAACCCGCTCCCCCAGTTACCAATGAGAGCTCAAAATGCTGTTTCCATCCAGAAGGTGCTCAGTATCCTGCAGGATAAGGCCATAACACAGTGAACCTCTGCATAAAATTTCAATGTAGTGTGACAAGAAGTTAATAATATAGTAATTTAATTTCTATTCAGGAAAATCAGAACTATGAAGTGTTACTTTAACCTGCTGCCAATTGTTAACTGTCCAAGTAGCAAAGTACAACATTTGACCACATATTGTGTCATCAGAATTCATCCTGGTTGTATTCAAATGAAAGAAAAAAAGCCCTAGAAGCTAGAAAGGGAAACATTTGAACAATAGAACAATGGGGTGAATTAATACACTTTGCAGATTCTACCAAGCCAAGATTCTCATTGCACTTACTTAGTATCTGCATCCATTGGTGCAACTCTGATGTCTTTTGTGGCATTACTCCTTAGATGAATGTCAGCGAAGAGAGAGAGTCAAACACATTGTGTATGCCTCATAGAGTCGCTGTCCTAGCTCCTAAAACGGAGCTCTGCATGCAGGTTATGTTTACATGGGCAGGTATAGACAGTTGTGTTTCTTTTCCATCTGTGCTCTCAGTCAGCTGGGTGCCAGCCAGCAGCAAGTATCACAGTGCTAATCCTAAAAAATAATAAACCAAGGTAACATCATTCTGTGGTTTTTGGACTGGAGCTGGCTTATATCCAGCCAGTTCAGAACTCAAGTGATCAAGTGACAGCACCTGCTTGTATGGATATGCTTGTACAATTACACAGCATTTTGTGCAGCTTTGCATTCCCAGGATGTACATATTTGATATTACCTTTGCTTTCTTTCCATCTTTTGTAGAATTTATGGGGCAAAGGTAGGGCTTCAAAAACATCATCCACTAATATTATTCTGACAGTAACTATCAGCTAATCCTGAAGTTTTTATTTCTATGTATTGTGCTTGGTGTAAATATGGTGCATTTTATCTCAACAGCAGCTCTTTATCATTCTTTCTTTCACTTAGTTGAGGAAAAGGAGGAGCAAAGAGATCAATAAGCCCTTGGTTATCTTGTACTGTCAATGAGTAGCATATTTCTAGCTCAGATTATTTCAATAGATGTTCTTCTTGGAGATGGCACTTGAATATGTGCACATAAGGATGGCAGATTTTGTTTCTTTTTTCTTTTTAGAAATTGCCTATTGGTAATGCTTCAGAAAGTGAGAAGCTGATAGCATTGGTGATGAATAAAGAGGCACTTTAGTGGAGGCACATAACACAGCTGCTTGCTTCCTTCTTCTCTCCTGTATGGATACAGAGTTTTTCATATCCAGGTCTGAACTCTGACCTCCCTTGAGATACTGTGTCTTTCCACCTTGGGTCTCTACTGATCAGCAGCAGCTGTCATGACTGGTCTTTGGGAACAAGGGTCAACGAGGTACAAGACGTGAATCATAGTCCAATGCGCAATGTTGGGAGGGGCCTGTTCCTCTGAGCCTTATAGCAAGGTGAATCTCAAGAATGGTAGGGAGCAATTGGTAGGGCAAATCTAAGGCCCTAGAAGGAAGAGGGGTCCAAGAAAGCTGGTTAATATTCAAGCGTCACTTCCTCCAGGCTCAGGATCAGTGCATCCCTCTGAGGAAGAAGTCCAGCAAAGCGGGCAGGAGACCTGCCTGGATGAGCAAGGAACTCCTGGCAAAACTCCAGCAGAAGAAGGAAGTCTACAGAATGTGGAAAAGGGGACAGGCCACTTGGGAGGAATACAGGGACGTTGTCAGAGTATGCAGGAACGCGACAAGGAAGGCTAAGGCCCAGTTGGAATTAAATCTGGCAAGGGATGTCAAGGACAACAAGAAGGGCTTCTTCAAATACATCAATAGCAAAAGGAAGACTAGGGAAAATGTCAGCCCGCTGCTGAATGGGGCCGGTGCCCTGGTGACAAAGGATACAGAGAAGGCAGAATGCCTTCTTTGCTTCAGTCTGTACTGCTAAGGCCAGCCCTCAGGAATTCCAGACCCAGGAGACCAGGGAGAAAGGCTGGAGAAAGGAAGACTCTCCCTTGGTGGAGGAGGATCAGGTTAGAGATCTTTTGTCCAAACTTGACATGCACAAATCCATAGGCCCCAATGGGATGCAGCCACGAGTGCTGAGGGAGCTGGCGGATGTCACTGCTAGGCCACTCTCCATCATCTTGGCAAGGTCCTGGAGATCAGGAGAGGTGCCCGAGGACTGGGAGAAAGCCAGTGTCCCCCCAGTCTTCCAAAAGGGCAAGAAGGAGGACCCAGGAAACTGCAGGCCTGTCAGCCTCACCTCCATCCCGGGAAAGGTGACGGAACAGCTCCTCCTGGAGGTCCTCACTAAGCATGTGGAGGACAAGAAGGTGATCAGGAGTAGTCAGCATGGATTCCCCAAGGGAAAATCATGCTTGACCAATCTGATAGCCTTCTAGGATGGAAGGACTGGCTGGGTAGATGAGGGGAGAGCAGTGGATGTTGTCTCCCTGGACTTCAGCAAGGCTTTGGACACTGCCTCCCATCACATCCTCCTAGGTAAGCTCAGGAAGTGTGGGCTGGATGAGTGGACGGTGAGGTGGATTGAGAACTGGCTGGATGGCCGAGCTCAGAGGGTTGTGGTCAGTGCTGCAGAGTCAAGTTGGAGGCCTGTAGCTAGTGGTGTCCCCCAGGGGTCAGTACTGGGTCCAGTCTTGTTCAGTGACCTGGAGGAAGGAACAGAGTGCACCCTCAGCAAGTTTGCTGATGATACTAAACTGGGGGGAGAGGCTAACACACCAGAAGACTGTGCTGCCATTCAGAGGGACCTGGACAGGCTGGAGAGGTGGGTGGAGAGGAACCTCCTGAAGTTCAACAAAGGCAAGTGCAAGGTCCTGCACCTAGGCAGGAATAATCCCATGCACCAGTACAGTCTGGGGACTGACCTGCTGGAAAGTAGCTCTGCCGAGAAGGAGCTGGGAGTGCTGGTGGACAACAAGTTAAACATGAGCCAGCAGTGTGCCCTTGTGGCCAAGAAGGCCAATGGGATCCTAGGGTGCATTAGGCAGAGTGTTGCCAGCAGGTGGAGGGAGGTGATCCTGCCCCTCTCCTCATCCCTGGGGAGGCCTCACCTGGAGTACTGTGTCCAGTTCTGGGCTCCCCAGTACAAGAGAGACATGGCACTCCTGGAGAGAGTCCAGTGGAGGGCTACCAAGATGATTAGAGGGCTGGATCATGTCTCCTCTGAAGAAAGGCTGCGAGAGCTGGGCTTGTTCAGCCTGGAGAAGAGAAGACTGAGGGGGGATCTCATAAACGTGTACAAGTATCTGAAGGGGGAGTGTCAAGAGGATGAGGCCAGGCTCTTCTCCATGGTGGCCCAGCAACAGGACAAGAGGCAACGGGCAGAAACTGAACCACAGGAAGTTCCATCTGAACCTGAGGAAAAGCTTCTTGACTGTGAGGGTGACAGAGCATTGGAACAGGTTGCCCAGAGAGGTAGTGGAGTCTCCTTCGCTGGAGATATTCAAAAGCCGTCTGGATGTGATCCTGGGCAATATGCTCTAGGTGACCCTGCTTGAGCAGGGAGGTTGGACTAGATGATCTCCAGAGGTCCCTTCCAGCCTAAACAATTCTGTGATTCTGTAATTTGGAAGCTGGCATATATAGGATTACTTAGCACTCGTCAAGGAAAGAATCCATGGGGCAGAGTAAACAGCTTTATAAGTTTCAGTTGGAGTTAGCTAAAGGTGGCTGGTAAGCATGAAATAGTATAGTGTACAGCAGTGTAGTGGCCAGCAAATAACATTTTCTAATTTAGGCATTTATGTTTTGGTGAATGTCACATTTTTCAGGCTAATTGTTTGACACATGCTTTTCTCATGATTTGTCCATGTTTTGGAACTGAGTGATTAATTCATGAAAGTTTACAAATCCATATGGATAACTTGAGATATTTTAAATACAGCATTATTGTAGAATATGTTACCTGTTTGTCTAGATGCAGCCTGCACTTGTCTGAATCAACATGTGGTGTACAGCAAAGCATACTGTCGGCTGCCAGCGGGAGCTCCTGGTAGAGCCGGAACAATCTCCGTGCTTTAAGAAATACAGAGCTCACAGGCAGCAAAGTGAGGAGAGAATGCTGGAGCTACTGGCCAGCTTCTTGAATAGCCCTTTCAGAACCAGAACAAGTCCCCTCAACACTTCTGTCACACTGCTTGATTCTACTGTAAGCTGATTTGTGCAGAGACTAAAGTTCTTTTCCTTTGGTAGTGTAAAAATACTCTAAACTGAATAAAAATTGCACTTACATTTTACTGTAAGCAAGAACTAAGCACAGTCATTTCAAAAGGCATGGTAATGAACTTGTGAGAGTGAGGGAAGGGCAAATAGGATGGTGAAAGGTTAGGCTAGGCTTATAAATGAAGACAGTTAAAGGGATTTAAATCGTTAAATTTAGAGAGAACAGTAAAGGCTAAGATCATAGAAACTGTTTAAAATGGTGAAGGGTTTAGCTGAAACTAGAGAACTTGATCTAAAGTAATAAAAGAATGAGTGCCCATTTAGTGAACCTGATTTGTAGTAAGTTTAGAGTAGACGCATTTTAAAAAGGTTTGTCTTTGAATAACATAACTAATAAGTGAAATTAATTTCCATGAAAAAATATCATTTAGTAGGATTTGAATGGAAGTGGGATGGATCTGTGAAGAACTACAGCAAGGGCAGGTAGTGGTCCTAGAGTAGTTAAGCAAAACTGGATAGTGGGGCAAAGTGAACATTCTGCCTTCTGAATTATGGTAGTTACGCATAAGAAAAAATTTCACCAATAAAATTAGATTATTGGTCACGCTCCGTGTTTTCCATTCTTCTAAAATGGAATGCATCTTCTAAAATGGAATACATATTCCAAGGTGTTAGTAGAACAGTTAACAAGATACTTTGTGTTTTTTCTTTCTCTGGTAAAGATGTGAATGCACACGGTATGTTCTTGGAATTTCATAAATTTCCGCTGTGAACTAGACTGAGGATTTCATTCCAGAGAGCAAAAACACTACTATTTTGCAAGAGTATTTCCCAAGCTGCAAGTCCTATAGAATGTGCAAAATAAAGGTTATCATTAACATTTATGATGTACAATTTCTATTATAAAAGAAGTAACTTTTTGCCAAACATGGTCCAGATTTGTAGGGTGCTCAGCAATTTCTCTGATTTCATCAGTACCTTTATATTCTTTGGTAGGTGAGTATGGTCAGTACCTTGTAGGATAGGGGCCTTCAATCAGGAGATTGAAGTTGAAATTCTAATATTGGCTTTTACCATGGAGCTCTGATTAGGTGGTGCGAGTTCTCTCTAATTTTCAGGTGCAGAACGCTATTAGCTCGAATACTGTTCACATTAGCAGTTTTCTTTTTGTAACCCTTTTCGTATTATTGCACAAAAGGTTCAGCCAGGCACAAGCAGTTTATCGAAGTGTTGGATCCAACATGTGTATTAGTTTCTACATAGACTTTCACTTTGTCTCTACTGGGACTTCAGAAGTGTATTAAAGAAAGAGCTAGGCATCTGCTTTCCATTTGAGCCTCACAAAGCAAGTGTGGATCATATAGCTATATTTTTACTAGGTACATTTTTTTCCTTCTACAGCTGAGCAATTTGAATAATCTTTTTCCTACCTTTCTTTCCTCTTCTTGTGTAGAAACCTGTTCAGAAAGGATGTTCACATCTACATTGATTTTATTTATTTCTGATATCCCAGTGTTACCCTCCTTGATAAGAAAACCTTGCTGTCGGTTCCACAAGCCTGTAGTTGATACTTCAAATTATAGTACGAATGAAACAACATACGCTGCGTTGACAGAAGTCTTCACAATGCAACTAGGGAGATTATTTTTTCTCATAGAAAATTAATTTTGAGGTCTGTATGAAAACTTTGCCATGAAGTTGACTTATTAATTTTGAATGGGATTTTTCCCTGGTGCTATCGTTTGGTATTTAAAACATTCACTAAAAATTCATTTCTTTCCTTGACTTAAGATAGATTAAAACCCAAATTCATTAACTTTATTTCTGATATTATACACAGCTGGAGCTAGAAGGAGGCAGTGGTTACACATTTCATGTGTTTTCTGTCATAGATTGAGAAAATCTGAGAGCTGTTGTCTGAGGAGAAGACAGAATTACTAGAAGACTGAGGTTAACACACTAACTCACCCTAAGGTGTCCCAATTAAGCAAAGTTATATCCCCATTATGCAAGTCATTGCCAATGAGTATCACTGGACTTAAATGTGTTCATTGAGAGACATCCTGATTAAGCAGATCTCCTGAGTGTATTCTAATTAAATAGTACATCTAATAATAGATGTTGCAACAGATCACTGGCTGGATGACAGGATATTTCCATATTTCCACTGATCAGAAATCTTGAAATTTGCTTTATTCATTTATTGTGGACCATTGAGCACAGGAAAAAAAATCTACATAATGAATTTGAAATTTCTCAGAAAATGTTCCAATGACTTTGTTGGGTTTATTGCATTCATAGAACTTCATAGAAAAGCTTCCGAATTTGAGAGATGAACTGCATCTTAGATTAGTAATACTAACTGAGTTTTAGCCAGGCAAATTGCCAAAAAATTGGTGAATCAAGATTGATGGGAAGGATGAATTTTACTGGTACTACAAGTTGGGAAATGATGAATACCTTGAATGTCTCAGGTAGTAAAGTCTCACATTCAGATATTCAGAGAATTGCAAAATAAAATTTTATGAAAGAAAAAATATTGGCCATTGGGAGAAAAATATATGGAAATCTCTATATTCTGCAATTTTACCTGAGTGTAGCAACTGTCTGTCACTGCTAACTCATGAACAATGAGGCCTGCTCCAGAGATGGAGTTATCTGGATGCCACCTGGAGGGTCCAGGCAAGGTGCTGGGAACCCGCAGCTTTAGGTGAGATGCTGAGAGGCGCAGGGGGCAGCACTGGGGCTCGGTGGGGTGGAGAGAGACTTCACAGGGACCAGCAGGGACTGCACACAGTTGCACTTTCCTGAGCCACCGTGTAGGCTGAGGTCACACCTGACATCAGAGACCTGTCCATGGAGATACACTAGGCAGGGGGAGAGCTGTTTAAAAAAAAATCTATTTCTATGCTGTTTTACTTGGTGGCTTTAAATTTTCTCTGTTTACAAAGTTAATTATCTGAGATTCTGATGATCCTAGTCTTTCTGAGTCTGAGAGATTTAGGATCTTTTTTTGGTGACTTTGTTAAAAGGAGAAATTCTTGATAGATCCACCCAAAGCTCTATTTAGAGGGGTGGGAAGGGCAGCAGGGGGAAGTCTCTGCACAGTCCCAGAATTCACACTATGAATAACTGCCAATGCATGGAAAAAGAAAACAGGGAAGTGGAATGAGGAGGAAAGAAAAAAGAAAGATGTTAGAAAAGCATTTCAAAGATAGAGCAGTAATGAAAAAAGTAAAAAAGTTAGAAAGAGGAAAAGTTTAATGTTTAAATGTAGAAAATGTGATTTGAATTAAAAAAAAGCAACAAATTGAATGATGAGCAACACATAAAGAAAAAAGCCGCTACATTGAACATATTTCTTATGAGCATTAGAGACTGCAAAAATATGACAGATTCCTTACCTTCTCACAGTAAACTCATACCTGTAAATGAATCCACCTGCCTTCTAATAGAGCTGTTTACTGTTTGCAGAAGTTGACAAAATGACAGTTTCCTCAGTGAACCTGGGTGGGTTTCCTGGCTAACTTTTTTTAGAATGCCAGAGACGTATATTCTTCTTCATGATATGTATACTTCTGATATCCCCTACTTATTCAGAAAAATATAAAAATCTTCTACTTTGACTTTGACTATATTTTTCCTCAGTCCAATTTTTCAGGTTTTAGGGAGCATACCTAGATATCTCAAATTTTCATTTTCCTGTAAAGGAGTCTTTTTAATGGGTTTGGAAACAAGGTTTCACAATGTTACTTAGAAAATATAATAACAATGGAGTTTTAACATAGTTAATAACTAGTTGTGAAAGGAAGTGTGAGATGTAATGGTCAAGAGGAGAAGAAGATTTACTTCGTGGTACATAATGTAAATATAGAAGAATCAGCTGCTATATAATAACACTTTTAATTTTTACCATTTTTTAATCTAGCTTATACTTTTCTTCTCAAGATCACAATTCATATCTCTTATGTGAATTTATGCATCTATTTCAAGAATTGTCCCTTGCAATAATGATATCAAACATTTTGGCCCTTGAGAATTCGAGTGTGTTACGTCATTTCATGAAGTGAAGAAGCATAATTAGCTTTTAGAGTTCTCATCTTGCTGAAAAGATTGTTCAGAAACTAAGATTTATAAAAATCATACATATTTTCAGCCACTGCGTGGCTCATTGTGTGGCCCCATTTCTCACCCCCATATTCAGGTGGTTAGAGAGATTTTTTTTTTTTCTAGGAGAAGCAATATTCTGTGCATGAAAATTGTCAGAGTTGGTCTTCATAACTGCATATGCAGCTTTAAATAAAAACATGCTGCATTTTTTGCCATTATTGTCACATATTATACAAATAATTGTGCATATATAACGGTAGATGAAGAAATACTTGTCATATAGTTGTATTATGTCTATTTGTGTACCAGTACAAAATATCTCATGTGTCTAACATGAGATCACTAAGTCTTGCTGCTTCTATTCTTCTTCTTATGAGATTTTTGCACATTTTGTAACATTCTTATTTTATGTAATCTTTCCTCACTTACTCTATTATTCCTAGAATTGTGTTGGACCATTCAAAATAATACGTAGAGTGCCTCCCTCTCTGTTTTTCTAGACAGATGATGCCTAGATGATGTGAATCTTCACGCCCATCCTGATCATTAGTAGAGCCAGAGAATGTAAAGTATTTACCTTAACCGTAATATTTGGAAAATATACTTTTTTTTTTTTAAGAAAATCACTCAGAACCCAAACTGAGAATTCAGACTCAATTGAAGATTACACACTGTGTTATTTTAAAGACTGATTCAGCTGTAGCACCAGGTCTAAGACTCAGATTCAAGTTTTTGTTTTGTATCAGATTCAGGATCTGTAAATGAAAGAGTTCAGATTCGGAAACCTTCCAAAGATCAGATTCAGTGCTACTTACCAGAAAAGTAATCAATTTAATCTTTATTAATTACACCTGCACTTAAGGTCCAGATTTTTCTCACCTCATTTTAGGTATCCTTAACTATCTGTGTTTGAATAAGAGAGAAAGAAAGGGTTGATCTGATTTTGGGTGGGTTGAGATGTCCTTCGACAACGCTTATCATTTTTATACTGACAGCAAAGAGATAAGAACGACGAGGTTCTTAATGTAGGTACCCATTTAGTTAAGTATGTTAGACAGGATACATTTGGGCCTAAGTAAACAAATGAGAGTTTAGTCTACATCGTTTCATAGGAGTAAAAGAGAAGAAATCAAAACTGAAGAAAAGGATTTTTGACAGCAAAGATTTACATGTTTTATTAGCTTGAGAACATGAGCAAACAAATTGCCCAACATTTAGTGAAATATGCCATAAATGTAATGGAAAATCATTTTTCAGAGTTATGTTAGTTATGCACTTGAGCTAAGAATGTCTATGTGGTGTTTGAAATGCTGATATATAGACTAATTGCTCATTCTGTTCACTAACTGTCAAGTTTCATGCCTACCAATTAGTAAAGCTGTACGCATTTCGCTCCTTTATGGAATAAAATTTTCTTGCTATTGATATCCTTTTATTCTTTCTTAGCTATCTTGAATGTGGCCCTATTGTATTGCTACTTTACTAAAACAAGACAGGAAAGCTATTGTATTTTAGTTATTTCCCGTAGTTCACTCTTTTACTGGGTATAATAAAGAAGCTGAATATGACATCCAAGGAGTTAGCTGACATAAAAAAGGGAACTTCCTCATTGTGCTTATATAAAACGCATGCCAGTGGATCAGATAGTTCAAATGGTGGGAATTAGTGTAACTTGCATTGTTGATATGGGCTTGATCCTCTGTTGAGGGCTACATTCTGCATGAGAATGAATATATTAAAAAAAACAGTTGAGAAGGTATGGGTTAATTTCTGATATTATCTTCTGGAAGCATGGGTCTGGGGGTGTAGCAATTAGGCTGAGAAAGTTCAGAGGACAGGATACAGTATAAATGTTATTGCCTTTTTAGCCTGCAGATATCAGAAGAAATTTTTTTTTCTTTCGAAGAGTAGAATTTTGCTCTCAGTCCAGAAGAACATATTGCAGTTCACAATGTGATGAGGCATTCCTTGAAATGCTCTTACTTTAAGTGACATTGGTTTGAGAATCAACAGAACGTCTTTATTATACTATCTAAAGTAGCCAAATTAAATTTAAATCTTTGATCAACTCATCTTTAATCTGATCATTTCTCTAATAGAAAATTTAACATTTAATTATAGCAGCTTACATTGAAGTATTGAATACCAGAGCATTCTACTGATCTTTTCTGTGCAGCTTTGAAGAATAGAAATCTTGCTTCTTTTGTAACTGTCATCAGAGAACTTTTGTTAACTTCCTTGTCTCCATAAAGCAGGCAATTTGTCCATGAATCTTCTTTATGCACAAAAATTAGCTGTCTTTTCTTAATTTTATAATCTTAAAGACTACTTTGTAGCCTGAAAATAGAGCTAGAATTCAATAATGACAATATTTTAGATGGTAGAGGTTAGGAGTGACTAGAAGAAATTAAAGTATTCTTTACTAAAGAACTTTATTATAAAGTATTCTAAAGTAATGAAGGAGTAAAGGAAAAGGATTGTGGAACAGGATGACCATTTCTTTGCATACGGACATCTGTTTTCATTTGCAGAAGAAAAACGCTGTAAGATAGAGAGTTTGTGCAACACACAGAAATGTCATAACTAAGTTGTATTTCATGTAAGCGTTTCGTCTAGAGGGAAAAAAGGGCAAGATGATGTTTCCTTGCTAGCTGAAGGCCTGAACACACACCTCTTTCAGCTGGACCAGCTAGGAAAATTATAAGCCCGGTTACTTGGGTCACTCCTCCCCTTCAGGTTAACCAGCGCAGTAGGTGTTATGTCCTAATCTTACTGAACTCAGAATGGGCTGGGCTAGCTCAGATAATGTAAATAGTTTACTGTTATTACTACAGAAACTTTTCTAGCATGGATCATGTGTTTGAAATGGGTTAGGAAGCCAGTGCACAAGCAGCTGAGCGGGCAGATCAGAAAAGGCAGTGAACATGTGAGGAGTGCCTAGGGGATGGCTGTAGATGGGTGATCTCCTCAGCTGGACTAGCTGGAGCTGGAGTAGGCCATGTCATTGCTGCCCTGGTGCCTCGGTGTTTTTGGCTCCTTGGAGCATAGAGCTGCTTCAGATTACTTGCTGCCTCCTGGATATGTATGTACATGCTTTTAAGTTCTTCTTGTCTTACCACATTTGAAATGTTTCTGACATCAAAACATGTATGGTATGAAGATAATCACTGGAGAAATTGAAGCAGTGGATAGTAGAGACATGTCTACATCACTTTGGTACAAGTCAGTGCTGTTGCCATTAATATTTTAATGAGATATCATTATTATGAATGACAGTAGTATTAAGGAATGTTGTGTTATATAGCACTTCTGGTGGGACTTTTTTTACACTCTCTTCATTTTACCTCAATCATGTCACTTCTATCAGTTCCTAAATCTCATCCAGGAAAGAAGAGTAAAAGAGAAATTTGTTATCAGTTGTAATGTTGGATTTATCTAATGTTACCTTTCTGTTCTTCCCTCTCCCACCCTCTGCTTTAGAAGTATCTATTCCCTGGGGACGTGCTTTCTGTTAATAGGTGTCTGGAGAATGAAATAAGCTCTAGAGATGAGTTCAGGTACTAATTTAGATGGTAGTATAAACTTTTCTTAGTCCAGCCTTTGAACTTTGTATTTTCCATGTCTGCAGTGCATCATAGAATGATTTGGATAGAAAGCATTACAATAAGTTATTTAGCTGATCTAATCCAAGGTGAGAGTGACGAGACCTATCTCACTTCTAGTCAAATATTTGTTTTCATGCTTAGATAACCACCAATGATAAAAGTTTCATAGCACCCCCAAACACTCTATCTGAGTGTTTTAACTGTCCTGGTTCTAAGGGGTTTTTCCTATTTCTAAATTGAATCTTTCCTGCTGCAATTTAATCTCTTTACTCTATGTCTTAGATACCATGAAAGTAGAGAACATATCCATGTCTTGTGTGTAAGATATTTGGTATAATATTGCATTCTTTATGTCACTTATTTTTGTGAATTAGCAGATAGATGTAAGCTTTCTAAGTATGACTAATTTGGCTTGAGGACTATTGACTTAAATGCGAGAAATCAGAGCAGTAGGCAAGATATCTGCTAAAACCAGAACATTACATGGCCATTTAATGATGAAAAATGCCACTGAAAAACTAAGATACTATCGCTGTCTTCCAGAAGGCTGCATGATGACTGATACTGTTAAGAGTATCTTGCATGGGAATCAAATTATTGGCTGGGAAAATGTGAGAATCAGTACATACACAGAAGTCAAGGAGCAGGCTAATTGGACTTTTTTGTTTTTCAGCAGCTAAATAAGCAGATCCTGAAAAAGCCGCCAAATTTACTCTAAGAAGAAAAATAAGCAGAGCTCTCCAAATTTGTTAATAGGTGAATATACCCATACTGTTTTTACATTCTAGACATTTATAATTTTTTATAAATTATTTTATACAGTCTTCAATTGATGCTTGAGTTGATTTAGACATTTTTAAAGACAGCTCTTCTTGTGTGTGGAATGTTTCCCTAATCAAAAGACTCAGTTATTATCTAGATGGTGTTCAGAAGATAAACTGTTCTACTACCACTCCCACAGAGTTCTCTTTCATTATATATTCTTGATAGGAAAGATATTTTTACCAAAAACTAGCAAGAAAAATTTGCCATTTCTGAAGTAAGCCTAGTTAGATTTTTGGCATTAGTGATGGATAATGCTCCATGAACTTTTTACAGGGATGCACCAAGAAAAAGATCACAATAGGCTTAACTATTGTGATACTGGTTTGTAAAGTACCAGATACAAAATTTCCCTGCACTGCTCCTCAGTTGTTCATGGGCTGCAGAACATGCCTGAGGCAGCCACTTAAACTCTGCCAGAGTCTGGAAGGGGATTTAACGAAGCAGCAATGGTAGAACAGAGCAGATGAAATTTGAATTCCGAGTACTGCCTTCAGTTGCAGTCATGGTGCTAAAGCATACTTGGTACACTTCTCACCACAACTTGGCATGCACAATGTAGCTTCTGATACCTATACGGAATAGAAGTAACTAGCTTATGTTAAAGCCTGGGGAAGGGATGTTTTTTGTTTCTTTTGCTCTGGATGTAACATAGATTATCAGCTAGTACCATGAATCTCCCAGACACATATGAAGAAAAAAATCAATGATGAAGTTGTATCGTTAGCAAAGCTCCTTTTATTAGAAGGAATTCTACAGCACTTCCTCTGCTCTGCAGAACTGTTGTGAAGTTGAAAGGCTATTCATTAAAGAACATTGGTCCGTTTCTATAAAATGGATTAGTAAATCTGCAAACTGCTGTGATTTGTTAGCCCTACATTGCAGTTACTCAGTATTTTTCCTGGGCAAGGCTGAAAATAGACTGTGGAGATATTTCTTGTGCTATTTCTGGATTTTCTGCTTGTGTGATATACTGCTTCAATGTGTCCCTTGCTACATAAAAGCATAATGACATCTGCAATGACTTCACAGTACATAGAAAATATGGAAGTTTGCAATTGTTTACCTGCTGTACGTGTTTGATGGAAAGTTTGCACTGGGGTAACTCATTCTGTTTACCATGGCTCCCATTAATTTGAGATGCTCTCTGCAGCTGGACTGGCAACACTTCAGACAAGGGAGATTCAGACCTCTCTAGTTTCGAATGAAATAAATTTCTGCTAATAATATAATACCAAAAAAGTGATGTAACCTTCATTAGCACATTTTCAGCAAGCATTTTATGGAGAAAAGAATAAATAAAATATCCTGGACCACTGGGTGAAAACCTCACTGATTATGATACCTGTGAGGGTGCTTTCACCTTGGGAAAGGTGATAAAGCCCATATCTATTAGCAATGTGGGAATCTTCTGCTATGCAGCTCTGTTTTAATACAGTGCTGACAAACGTATTCAACATATTTTCACGCTGTCCTATATTTAGTGATTCTCTGTAGTATTTGCAGCCAGTAGATGTTTGCCTTTAGATTTGCTATGCAGAAAAGAAAGGAAAATATGAAAGCAGGGAAGAAAACATTATTTTAAAATAGAGTTTGTTAGTGGAACACAAACAGTCTTCTTCTGGTAAGTGGAGCAAATAAAAGTGATGTGATATAGAAAGATTGTTCTCTTCTCTCTTGTGCATTTGCCATTTTAATTAAAATAAGTTAACAACTAAGTACAATTTAAAGCTCTTCTGCACATGCCACAGGGCTTTCAGCGTCCTGTCACGATGAATCAGCATGTATTGAAACACCGCTATGTCTGGCGGGCATTGTTGTTTTGTGATAGCGTTGAATCAGCGAATGTGAGGTAGGAAGCCATTCAATAGGGTACTATTAAAATCTAAACCAAATAGTTTCAGAGGCACAATGTTACCCTAATGACATGAGCAGCTGGCAGAATAGATTTGCATTCAAAGCAGAAGGGGTAAGTAGTGACTCAGTCCTCTTCTCATTCCCAACTCTCACATTCACAGGCCTAGTGGCCTTCAACTGTTCGTGAAGACGGCGTTCTCAAAATAAGGAGGACAACTCTTAAGTATTTCAAGAATCCATATGTTTTATTAGTGGATTAGGAATAGAGACGTGATGACTCTTAAGGAATGACAAAGGTGGTGTTGACATTGCCCAGATCTTTATTCATGTAAAAATCAGTGTTATTAAAAGAACAAACGAGTAAAAACTTGAGATATGTACGGACATTTTTCTGGAAGTCTTAATTAACATTATTCCTCAGTAAAGTATATGCTTCTATCAGTTTCTTGTAGATCAGTAGATAAGCTGTGGCCTTGATAATTCAGAAACTTAAGGGTGTATACATATATTAAAATAAGATCTCTGTCCTCAATATCTGGCACTTTAGTTGATATCCCCATTATATGACATATGTACAGTAGGACCTGGGTTTGTCTGTCTTTGGCAGCTCTCCCATAGAATGATTTGGTTTAATTTTACCATCATGTGTGTAATCAGTCAGAGTTTTAGGTAAATAAGAGAGCAATCGAGATGGACACCTAGCAGAGTGAGAAAGAATGTCGGTTTTTAATGAATGATGAGATTAAGTTTGATTTACTACATTTTTATTCTCTCTATATTGGCTTTTGCAAGTGCTGTATTGGATTACTGGGTTGCCTGTATGAGTGTCCGTATCGAGATTTCAGGCCAATCACCAGAATTGTGTTGTGATGGAAGCAAAAGTAAGTGTGTGTTGGTATGTTAGCCTGTAGTGAGTCCCATAAATTACCTGATGGAGTACCCTGAGAACAATACCAGAGGTGGCTTTATATCTTCCTTGCATGAATAGTGTCACGGCCTTCTGCTTTCCCAGACTTTGTTCAGCAGTCACAGTTTGGCCTAGCCTATTAAGCAAGACAGAAACTTTGCTGTTTTCCACTGCACAGCACAGATGTTCAGAGGAGAACAGAAGGATTTCCTGTTACAAATCACATGTGTATCCAGAAATCTTAAAAAATAAACTAAAGCTGGTAGATAAACATGGCCACTCTCAATCATTCACTTTCAGATCAGACATACATAGAAACTAACAGATGTATACAGCTGTTGAATTTATCAAATATGGCTAGAAATGCAGCAAGACACGGTCCTTCCTGGAAATTTTCGGAGAATGGCTGCATCACAAAATGCCTGCATATTTAGCTGAAATGTTTCATTCAGAACAAATTGAATTTAAAATATTTTTTAGAGAATTTGACAGGTCCGTGCTTGGCCTTTTGCTAGACTTCACCATCATAAACTGGTTTAGGGGTTGAGAATCTGTGATTCTGGGAGGGGATCCAGCACTACCCCATTATTATGAATGAGTGCTTCCTCCAGATTGGGCCCGAAAATGTTATTTCACTACTGCTATTAGCAGTGAAAATGATGGGAAGATTAGTTTCACTGAACAGATGCATGATCTGCTCACAGTAGGCAAATTTCAGCTTCAAACCCAAATTTAGATAAGAAATTTAAATTTCTTGATAACCAGACATATTGTGTTTATTTGTCTAGTCTCAGCTCCTGTCATTACTGTAAGTATTTTAGATAAAAAGAAGCATGTGCTTTCCATGTAAATAAGAGATTAATGGCAGGTTTTCAGTATTGAAGATGTTCTTCAGTTTGCAATAGCAGTCAAAGGGCTCCTGCAATTTAACTTCTTAATATAGCTTTTCCTCTCCCTCTTGTTCTTCCATTTCCTCCCCTTAGAATTTGAGCACAAGTGTCTGTGACTTGTCCCCAGCTAAGTACTCTTCTCCAGATACACTTAAAGTCGAATGCAATTTTTCTAGAAAAGATTAGTCTCAGCATATGTTTGGAAGAGTTCCTTCCCACCACATTTAGCAATCTTGTTCTTTTTTGGCATTAAATCTAAATGTTGTTTCTTATAGGCAAAGTTTTCTTTCTTCCTTCCTCTTTCTCCGTCACAGATGCTTTTACACCCCCATGCATTTTACTTTATTCTTGATTTTGAAGATAATGTCGATTGTGCAGCGGTTGAATACCAGTACACAAGCTTTTCATTCATAAATGCTGAGTTCTTAGAAAGTCTGGATAAAAACCCAAAAGCTAATATTCAAGAGCTAGTCCACTGTTAGCACTTGCTGTTAGTCCTATTTGTGAGGATTAGGTGTTTGGAGAAATAAAATCAGTAGTTCGGTTCCTGAATTAAAGCATACTGGGTGATCTGCACGATGGAACTTGCAGTTTTGCTGAATTGCTTATGATACTTTGAATTATTCCTTTGCGTGAGGTCTAGCCTGGAATGCAACCTGCTCTCAGAAACAGAAACCTGCTCTTAAAAACAGCCTGTCTTGTCTTAAAATGAGAAGACATTAGCAGGTGTGGGAGGCTGTACGCTGTATTACCAGTTCACATGGCAACCAGCTGAAACAAGAAAAAAACCCAAACATAATATAAACTGAAGTAATGGAAAAGGAATGAGTTCCTTGTCCATCTTTAGGGATACTCCATCTTCCTCTGCCACTTTATTCCGCTATTGTGTAGTAAATCAGGTAGCATGCAAATATTTTTGAATTCACAGGAACAATTGTATATATAATTTCTCCTTGGTGTAGTTGGGGAAATACTCAGTTTCGGGAAGTTAGGAAAATGATAGCGCTTAAACTAATCTTGCTGTGCTGCTTGATATTTCTCAATGAGATTATTAATAATGAAAGGATATAGTCAATACTGCGGTCACAGGAGAGAGATCATCATTTAAAGGGCAGTGGCAGAAGAATCAGAAGAAATTTAGAAAATTCGTTAAACTGGAACTGAACATATTTGATATTCTAAATATACACTGAACAAATTAACAGGAAAATCCTTTGGGTTATAGTCATGTGTCAGGATGGTTTGTGGGTACAGTAAGTACAAAGAAACTGTTTAGAAAGATTTCAAACTTTGTATTTTAGCTGCAGACATTTTCCCCTGCTGGCAGGAGCTAAAATTAGAATAGATACATTTATATTGTTATATAAATGCACATTTCACAACAACTGCAGATGCTGCCTGTCCTTGCAGCAGCTCTAAGAGACATCAGTGGGTACATGTGATGATCAGGGGAACTTGCGTATGATACATGGATTCCAATCAATGCTAGAGACTTTTTATGTAGCTATTATGATAATTAAGTTGTTGTATTGTGAATACTTCTTGGTAAACATGTATTTACCTTTACTACCAGGGTTTGCAACATGTATCCTCCAGCCTGGGGACAATACTTATAATTTAATGACTGTGCTGTGATAAAGAATGACTATACTTAAGGTTTACTTCATCCATCTGCAGGAAGAGGATGGAAAATTACCAAACACACAATAAAGAAGCCAGAGTTTTTGATATATAAATAGATTTCTAGCAGTACCTGAAAAGCCTGGGATGAAGTACAGCAGGTAAAAAAAAGAGAGGAATTGATGGACAGAGCTTTATCAGGGAATGACCTTTATACGCTTGGTTTAGCTGATGGTCTCATCAAGGTGAGCTGGGCTGAAAAGAATCCAGGGTTCAGAAGTAACTCACAGGGTGCATGGAAGTATGGTGAAGACACTTAAGTTACAGCTTAAACAAATGTCAGACAGGTGCATTAGCATGTTTGCAAGACTTATTTATGTTTAGGACTATGTATTTTTCATGCTTTATTAAGAACGATTTAAAGTATTGTATAATTACATTGTGACATGTTTAGCTAAAGAATAGCTTTCCTGCCTCTTTCACAAGCAGTTTGGGAAGTTTTGGAATAGTTGGTGAAGTCAGGGGATAATCTGAAAGGTTAGCACAGGGAAACGTGCAGTTAGAGTAGGGGATCTCAGGAAAATGCTGAAACATCCTAGAAACGTTCCAGGATAGAGCAGCCCAGTGAATGTCCTAACAAGCACAGCTCAATCAGATCGGTAACTGTGCTAGTCAGTGGGACTGCAGCTGCTACATGCTTGAATGGCTCTGAAGGGTAGAGTTTAAAGGCTGTTAATGATTTTTGCCATGATATGTAGAAATGAGGAAGGGACACTCAATGTGATGGCTGCGCTAAGAAATCCTGTAAAAGACCTGGTGGCACCCAGTCATCTGTGCTGTGGACAGCTGAAAATTGTGCTACTGATAAATCTCTCTCTGGTTTGATTATAGCAATATAACAACATTTTGAAACTGTAAATCCAACTGCACTTGGTAGACAGCCATGTTTTTATGATGATTACTTTTAGTGTTTCAGCTTATAGAAATGCTAGCAGCCAAGTGGGTCAGAAAGATTCAGTAACTTGCGTTTCCCTGTGAATATTTGTGTTATCTCCGCATTTCAACATTCTGCTTTCTGCAGAGAGCAGATGGACATTCACAGTGTCTTCCGTTGGTGTTTTCCAAAGCACTCACTGATAGCCATACCCTTCTCAATTACTTATTTTCTGATAGGATGAAGATTCTGTACCTCTTATTAAATAACTAAGCTCAGTGGGGAGAAAGGGTGATTCCCAGATTGCCAATTCATGCGGGAGAGAAGAGGCTTTGATCTCGGTTCTTTCTGTCTCTACTTACCTTGACACATAGAAAAGTACACATAACTATGCAAAATTGCACAAGCCCTATTTGAATGTGTGCTGAGGAGTACTGGGGACTAAATAAGGTTTGACATTATTATATCATATTGTTATGATATTTCCATACAATCATTGACTAAGAAAATGTACAACCTCTGTAAACTTCAGTTGACTTTGCTAACTGAAGCAATGAAGGAGTGTCAAATAGTTCATATTCTGCGCTGGGTTTGGATCATCTCTGAAACAATGGCTTCTCATCTGAATTACTTAGATCTTGGTGTCAGAGACTGATGCCTGAGTCTTATTGATCTCTCTTACTGTGTTGAAGATTCCTTCAGAACAGTCCTCTTCTATGAGACTTCCAGCTCACTTATTGTAGGTAGAAGGAATATGCCGTGAGGAAATAGTGTTGTGGTTTTTTATTATTTCTTGTTTTTTTTTCAGTTTTTACTACTTTTTATTTGGTCTTGACAGGAAAAAGCCTTAATGTGGAGTTTCAGAACTGAATTTGATGTTGCTTTTAGAATTAACAGATTATCAGTGGAAGCAGATTTCGTTTTCCTTTTTACATGGTTTCCTGACCAATAGTTAGACTAGTCACTCACAGGTACCGACTTGGGAGTGATAAATTCCGTTAAGGATGATTTGTACTTGGTTGCTGTCCAATTTAAATGGAAAGCATGGCCTTCTACAAAGTCACAAACATTTTTCACCTTTCTCATGTAAACTTTAACATGCAGAGAAAGTTTCCTCTTCAGAATACCCTGCTAGTTCAACAGAACTAAGAGTTAAGTGAACGTTTATGTCTAGTGCCTGAAACTGTGGCAAGACCAAAGACGACCATGAAAACAAAACTGATACATGTCTCCAAAGAGGAAGGAAATAGAATATAGTGTATATATGATGTCACTTTGACTTACTATGCTATTTATATTGTGTTTCTTTTTTTTTAGTGACGTTGTCCACTGGTGATACAAAGGAAGACTTTAGATGCTAATTAAACACTGAACCTGTTAAGGTTATTATGCTGTTGCCTGTTTCACACATTGCAATCCTCAGATAATGCTATGTTTGTGCAGCTCATTGTACTTTAGGTTGCGTAATAATGACTAAAATTGCATTTACTCAAATGTGTTTTAATTGTGATTCCCTATAGGCCAAACTACAGTATCAAAGTATATGGGTCTTTTATGTTTTTTGTATAATGAGCAGAGGCGAAGTCTTTAGCACAAATGGATTACAATTCCCAGTACTTGGAATGCTTTAGAACTGCAGCATGCTTTTCTTTTGTTTGACATCCCCTTGTCCTCACTGTTTTTCTAATCCTATTATTTCCTTTCTTCAGAAGTACAGAATAAAGTAGTTGCATCCCAGAGAGGAAAGGACAAACTGACAAGATCACTTGCTGCATTATGCTGTGTTGATAGATTGTTTAAATCCAGTGCAGATGGAAATAAACAGTTTCTGAGCAAAAGCTGATTAAAGAATTTAGTCAGAATTTTGTATCACAAAGAAATTGCTTACTTAGGCAAAAGAAAAATGTTGAGGGGGCCAAATGATTAGGCAAAAAACAAACAAACAAAAAACAAAAACAAAAAACCCCAAACTAAACCAAACCAAACCACCACCTCCCCAACCCCAGTGCAAAACAATAAAGGCCACAAAAGCCCCACCAGGTGCAAGCCCCCAGAGTGACCAGTCCTGCCTCACAGCAAATTCATTCAACTCTATTTAATTAATGTGATGGTGAAGAATTCTAAAATACTAACATCATGGGATTGTATAACATTTAACAGACTTGAGCTTCAGTTCTGTAGATGAAAGGCAGTCCTATGGTGAGAATTACTCTAACAAGCTCTAAGGGAGGACATGCTTCAAAGGAAAACAATCCAGTGAGTCATTGTATAAAAATTTGCTTCCTTCATTTGGTGTCATTACACACATGCAGAGGATGAGGATGTAAATGAGAAACTCAGCTAGAGCAGAGCCCTTCTATTCTCTTGACCTTTTGATAGGTTTGGGCTTAGAGTCCAAATCCCATATTGATTTTTTGATTATTTGAGTTAGCCCTGGTTTCCATACAGGGATATTAGAATTCCAGCCAGATATAGGTGTAAACTGTTACTAGCCCGGAGAGTGATCTGCCTTCTAAGTTATTGCTTCTTCAGTGTTGTCTACCATCCTCTAACCCACCAAGGAAGCATGTTTATTGAATTCAGGCTATATTCTTGAATTTTCTGTGGCCTTCCTTTGTTGCTAGTTGCCATGTATTTATTAGATTTTTTAAAATAAGGATCATAGTATTTAATATATTGCATTCGGCTTACTTACTTAACCTCATCCTCTGAAATGCCCCACAGGGACCCATTTTTTTACTTCACTTTCTATAAACAGAAATCTGAGCGTACTGTTAAGAGAGGAAGTTTAACACTGGAGGCAATCTGTAAATTTTAGGCTAACGAGCTGGATGTATGACTTCAGATGCAAAATATATATATAAAAATGTCCCAATTGAATAAGTTACAACAAAAACAATGACTATGGGAAAAATATGGAAGAATACAGACCATTTTAGGTAGTATCAGAGATACTATTTTGTACATAGCTTTTTGATATTTTGACCAACTGTTAAATACAGATAAGCTGCATATTATTCCCAGTGTTTTCTTCTGGAGAAGCAGTCATCACATAGCATCCGCCAGGCAGTACCAAACCAGCAGATATGCAGTACACTACCACAGTGCCAGCCCCCAAATAAAAAAAGAGCTGTGATGGCAATAGCAGTAGCAACTTATTCTTTGACGTAGCAGCCAGAGCCAACTCAGTGCTTCTCAGCAGAGCAGGGGACGCTGTTGTTTTTTCAGGGATCACAGATGGAGGCCTGGCCAAGGCCGTGCTACACCTGACATGAACAGGAGAGAAGGATGGAGGTGAACCAGGAGGCCAAGGGGAAGGACACAGAGACAGTCTTGTTTGTCGTGTTGGGAGATATGGGAGGGAAGAGGACAGCAATCTCTTATGCTAGGAGGTGTCTGAGGCTGCCTCACCAGCCTGTCCCCCACTTGGTGCTGCAGCCACGGTGCAGTGCAGGGCTCCCGTCTGCTCTACGTAGATGGCAGGACCATGGTCATTGTGACATCTCTGGCTGCATTCTACTCTCCGCAAGCTGCCTCGCTGGCCAGCCTGTGCCCTCCCAGCAGCTCTTCTGTTACGTGGCCTGAAATGTACACACCACTTAGGCATGCTAACAGGGCCGAGGGGCCTATATCCATAAAATTTGAGATATTGGACTAAAAGCACTCTGTAAAGGTAGATATTACATGATCTTTGTTACCTTGGTATCTAAGATCCTTGCACCTACTTCTGATGGTGTTACGTATTTCCTTTCTTCACAGAGGAAGAACTTCTGGGATAGTGATGTGCCTAAGGAAATGTGAGAGACAAGTAGCAGAACAGGGAATTGAATCGAGGTCACAGTTCAGCCTCCTAGCCAGCAGGATAGCCTTCATTTGGTTGTAGCATCACACATCCTCCTGGGTCTGTAGCAAAGTACTGTTAATTCTCTGTTATCACTCA
Organism: Struthio camelus; assembly: GCF_040807025.1. Classification (NCBI taxonomy): domain Eukaryota; kingdom Metazoa; phylum Chordata; class Aves; order Struthioniformes; family Struthionidae; genus Struthio; species Struthio camelus. The sequence continues at coordinate 23,574,009 of NC_090942.1, forward strand.
TAATTATGACTTGAATTCCAAGAATGTCTCTCAACTCCATAACTATATGTGATTGAAAAAACAAAACAAAACCAAACCATACACCAGGAGGTATGATTCCATTTGTTAACTGACTTATATCTTTCTTAAAAACTCTGGGGTTCATTGCTTTCTCTGCACCTACTGAAATAATACTGACTGTTTTGTTGCTAATGAAGAATCTTATAACTTCGAGCCTAAGCATATTCATAGCTTGTGTCTATTCATTTCTTCTTATGTTAATGTTCTGATTTATTTAAGTAGCCCTTTTGTCTTAAAACATTTTTTCTTCTCACTGTTAAGAGAAACAGATTATCGTAGTGGGAGTGGATTTTAGGCATTTAACTCAGTGCAATATTTAACCTTGTTCATTTCTGTAGAACTGTTGTGCAGAATTTGTGTATACAGAGATAGCTGAGTAATTTCACAAGCATTAATTAAGGGATCCTCAGAACTCCTCTCTTTTTTGGTAGGTACATTCACCACCTTACAAAATGCAGCCAATTGCAACATTGGTGCCTCTCGCCCTTGAGAGGCCTTCTTTATCTGACTCTATTGTTATTTAGTTTTTTATACAACTTAAAAGCATGGCAGGCTACAAAGTTTGAATATGGTTTGGTGTCTATCTGTATGTGTATTACCGTAATGCCCCTGACAGAGCATTTGAAAGACCTTTCAGAGTCACTAACCAAGAGTTTGAGAAGTGGTTTTTATATGCTCCAACTTTCAACATCCAGCACGAGTTTTAAAGTACTAAGACCAGGACTACTACAATAGTAAGAACTTAAGACCATTAGATATTTAAAAAGCAAAAGGGACAAATCAGTTCAGTACAATCACTGCATGGCTACAACATATAGTTCCATAAACAGTGGAACTAATAAAGATTGTTTCCTGTGAATGTACATCTTGATGTTAATTGACCTTTGTGTCAGTGAAGGTATGAAGTCTTCTGAAAGCTTTTTCTGCAGAACCTTTATAAGGACTTTTGCTTTCCTCCTACCCCCACCTATGAGTTCCCTGGAATATTTTATGGATGAACCACAGGTCTGTCTTCCTCTCTCAGCCTCCTATTTTAAAAATGTCTTGAAGAATTTCACAGAATCACAGATGGAAGTTCTTGTGTGCCAGTTTGTGCCCATTACCTCTCATCCTGTCACGGGGCACCACTGAGAATAGTCTGATACGGTCTTCTTCACACCCTCCCTTCAGATATTTATACACACTGATAACATCCCCCTGAGCCTTCTCTTCTCTAGGCTGAACAATTCAATTTCATTGAATTCTTTTTAGTCTTTTAACCAGTTATGAGAAAGCAGATGTACAGTGAGATTGCATTACTCTTAATACCATCAGAAACTAGGCTAAAAATGTTGCGCTATACTCACAGCAGTGTTATCAAACATAGCTGCAGTGATGACCAAGAAACTGCTAATTGACGCCACCCAAGGTCTATTTCCATACTACCTAAGCATCGTTAGTGCAAGATTTTGCCTGAAGCGTACATCACTTCTTCCCTGACTTTGATTGTGATTAGTCCAATACAGCCCTCTGTGTGTGCAGCTGACCTGCCGTAATCGCTGGCTTTGAAGAGACAGTAGGGGACTGGAAACGTTTTGCACCTGTGTTGTCTGGCTGTTTTATGACAGTGTCGGAGCACTAGATTTTTATAAACTTCTTTTTAATGACTAGAATGGATTTATCTTGTGCCTAGATAGTTAACTACCATAAAATGCAAACGTGGTAGTGAAAAAGGAACCGAGCACTTAGAACACACAAATCTCTAATATGCTTTTGGCTATTGTTAGTGGTACTGAGGTCATAACTTTCACCTCCAGATACCGGTGAGGCTTATTTTACGTTTAGGAGGTATTTCTGGGGAAAATTTGATAAAAATGATCCTTACAGTAGCAGAGGTAATATCTATTGTAGTGAAACTTTGTTTTTTCTTTTCATATAACCTATAAGTATGCAATCCAAAACTATGTAATTTGTAAGTGTATTGTATATTGTATATTGTCAGTGTAATTTGTAAGGTATTTTTTCCTAAAGAAAAGTGTTAGTTTGATTCTGATTTATTATATTAACCATCTGGATGTTGGTATTAAACAGTTTTGTTCAATATATAGTAATATAATGTAAGCACACTTAGATCCTGGTTTGATTTCTGCATATGCCTTAAGGTGCAAAACAATTTCAAACAATTGAAATGAAGAGGTAGTGTAATGAGGAGGCTCTCTCTTGAATTATGCAGTGCTAGTGTTCTCGCGCCTAAGATTTTGTGAATGTTACAAGAATCTTGCCAACTGTGCTAAAGCAAAGTGGGATGACTGAGGAAGGGGTGGGAGGGGGCAAAACTTCTCCAAAAGAAACCCAGAAAAAAGGTAGGGCTGTGTGTGGGGAGAAAAAATAAAATGAAATATGAAAGATCTGGATATACAAATTGAATGTCCCAGGGGCTGTTTTTCATGGTGTATGATGATCACTTGGCAAAGAGATGCTCTCAGTCTAAATCCTGACACAGGACTCATCTGAAACATATGAGAATTTTGCATGCATAAGGGGAGTAGTATTTAGCCCCATATGGCTTATCGCTTTGATCTTCAAAGGTCAATTTTATATTGCTGAGCTAGTTTTGAATAAGTCTCCAGTTAATTAGGAAGAGAAAACACTTCAGTTTAGAAAAAAAGATGCATCTGCTCAGTGTTACTTTTTCTGCAACACAAAAATTAATGACAGTGCAAGCAAAACAGTATTTGCCATTGTATTCTATCTGCCCTTACGGAACAGCAATAATGCAGAATGCAGTCTCACTAGCTATTTTGACTTTTTCCTTATCCAGCCCCCTGAATGAGCACAGTAATGGATCTCTCTTGCCTATAGAGAACTCTCTTTCTTTGGTAGAAGAAAATCAGTTTATGCTCAGCCTATTGCGCAGCATCTTTTCATATAAACTACACTCCAAAATGCATTACAGAATAACAGCAAAAAAAGAAAGAAGGTGAAAAAGTAAAATAAACAATGCTAGCTATAGGGAAAATGAAATCTGAAAAGAAATAGCATGTTAATGAGGTAAGTCATCTATTTCCAGTGGCAGAAATGTGCAGAAAAGGCACTCACACCTTAAAGTACTAGTGCTGAGGGAGGAATCAGAAAGGCCCATGTTACATGAACTGAAGAGAACTAATACTAGGTTTGGCTAAATTTGTTATATGAATGAAGAAGCAGAAATCCTCTGAAATGCAACTCAGCTCACCAGTATGTTCTAGCTGCTTTGCAGTGCTCAGGTGATGCAAAGCCACCCTCAGCTCTGTTCCATTTTTTTTTTTAGTAAAATTCCAAGCAGCTGGAGCATAGCGGTGACTCTGGGCACTGCGGCTTATGTACTGGGATGGAATAAGCCTGGAAAATAATTTTTCTTTTCCAAAGAAGGTAATATTTGCATGTGACTACTTTTTTTTTTCTTGTTTCCCCAGAATTTCATTCCTGCCGCATCAGAAATCAGCAAAACCTTAGCCTACTTGGTCTATGTGTGAAATAAGTAATATTGCTCTTTTAGATGGAGCAAGGAGAAGTTATGATTTTCTACAGTTGCATAAACCACAGCTAGGAAAACATCTTCAGTCTTTTGACTGGGAAACTCCAAAACCAGTTCTTTCCCCACAGCTCACTCACCCAATTGACTTTTCATGTCAAGAGAATGAAATACAGTGTTATTAGTGGTTATATTTTGCCTGTGAAAAGATGGGAAATAGCATTTTGCTACTGTCAGACTCTGTAGAATTCGGACATGATAAAGCCACTGCAGGAATTTTTTCTTGTACTGCAGGTCAACTTGAGGCAGTGGCCTGAACAAAAATTGTAGCAGATTTAAGACCCATTCAGCAGGGAACTTAGGCGCACGTTATTTTATGTACAGAATCCCACTGATGTTTCTAACGCCTGGTCGCTGACATATTGGGAAAACATGGAATAAGGAAGTGAAATTGAGATTTATGATAATACCACTGTGGACTTCTGAAGGAATGATGCAATGTGTTTCTATTTTGTGCTTAGATGCTTTACAAGAAATACTTTGGGGCATTCTGTGTAAACAAAACCTTTGGCTTTCCTTGCCTACAAAATGTGTGGGGAAGAGTAGGAGACATACAGGTGGATTGAAAAAGAACATTCACAGTAGAACAGAGCCCAGCTGATTGCTATATGATTTGCCACAGGTATTTCAAAGAAAAGGATTCTAAGTGGTTTGAGCAGGCATTTACCAAGAAGATAAGGTTGCAGTAGGAATTTGCTTAACTATGTGTTATTAAAACATGGCATGCACAAGTCAATTGCTGTGAAAACTCTTGTAAGTGAGCAGAGTATCTCCTACATTACCACCAGTGTTTTTCGAAGTATAGCTACTGTTCTGAGGTTTCATCCCTTCCTCTCAGCATGACAAGATCAAACTTAAATTAAGACTGAATTAAAATTGTTTTGCGTATCACCACAATAATTATTTATTGTGGAGCAAATGCAGAGATAAATTGGCTCTTCAACCAGTGGGTTCTAGTCTTTCTCTTTGTACACTGTATATTCACAGGAATGCAGAAGAAAAAAATGTGTTCCTAAACTCAAATAATTTTGCGTGATCTGAATGTTATAATGATGAATCAAAGATAAGTTTGATTCACATGGCATTTTTCCACACACCTACTCATCTCGAGGAAGAGGGAGAAACTTATCTCCCTTTCCACCTACATAGCAAGACAAGGCGCTTGATCTTAGATAAAATAAGCTCCTAGTGTTGATTTAGTTCCTTGGATAGATATAGTTATCATGCAGTAAGAAAATGTAAAAGAGACATTGAGAAAATGTGAGCTATCCCAAAGATGGGTTCAGAAATAAGAGATATCTAAATACGTCCTCATGCTTCCCTTTCACCTACCATCAGCAGGCCAATATTGGATTCTTAGTATAAAAATAAACCAACAACAACAACACCCCTCCCCCCCACCAAGTAACTTCTCTTTTATTTATAAATTCTCATCGTACTGGGAGACCATTTTTCATATTATCATTAGTTGTTCTAAAGTGTAGTGAACCTAAAGAAGGGCCTTAGAGTATTTTACTTTGAACTTCTTTTCTTTAAGATATAGCTCTGGTGAGAAATGTTTGCTTTTATTATTTAACATGCTTTTTAGTTGAAGTCCAGATGGTGGAATTTGGCCCTAACTACACAGAGCTATATTTGAAGATTGTATATAATCAGGTAGCAACTAGGTACTAATAAATAGCTGGGTATGTAAAACCTCAGGGTATTTCAGAATTCAAATCATGTTGGTTCATTGTGCAAGCACAGTCCACTTTGACACCATGGAAGAATTATATTTAATTAGAAATATGTTTCTGTGTCTGAGTAATATTTACGTGATTATTTTCTCTTAGCAGGCGGGCAAAACTTACGGAACTGCCACAGGAAAACTCGATTTTAGCAGTTTATGCTGGGGGACTTTAAGTTAAAGTAAACTTTTTCTACCCCTTCTCCCAGAGCAATTATGAGCTTTGGCAGAAGAGGCAGCAGAAGAAAACAGAGGGCTGCAGACACGCAGTCTCTGACCTTGACTCTGGGCGAGGTGGGTTTTCTGGCTCTGCGCTGGTCTGCGATGCTTGTAAAGGCAGGTCCCCTGCTGCTGCGCTATGTGCCTGCTCCTTCACTGGACTTGGGGAGGAGGCTGGTCTGTGGTTGTCACTCCCTAAGCATTAGGCTGCCCCTGTGCCACGTTTCACTGGAAGTTAACCGTAGCTTTGCGTTTGTCTCCTTGGCGTGAGTGGGTGCAGGTTCCTTTTGGGGTAGGTGCAACACGCAATAGGGCCTGCCTTCAGCCCACTAACCCACCTGAGAAGCCAGCCCAAGTGGTCACTGCCTGCCTAGTGGAAGGAAGGGAGCAAGGAGAACAAATTCTATGCCTTTACTTTTACATTTAGAATTGGGCAAACTTACTCATTTTAGCTTTTTTCTTTTCACTGGGAAAAGGGGAGGAACAACAGGCTGCAGGACTGGATGTCTGCACCTCTAATGGCTATGTCTTCATAGTTCACTGTGCTTTGCTTCACGTCTGGGTCGCTGTTTTGCATTGTGTTGAGTGAAAAGGATTACCGCACGCAGTCACTTTAGATTCTTGCTAGAACTTTAAATCACTTTCCGTCTACCTTATTTTAATTACTTTACTATGATGACTTCATCACTGTATTATCTAAGCATTTGTCCGAAGTTGAGCCTATTGCCAGTGTGAAATAAGACCCAAAAAGGAGAGTGGTAGAGAAGGAATTTTGTAAGATAAATTCACTGATAAATTGGTGCAAAGATCTAATGATGTTAAATGATAAGGTATATGTACCGTAAGTTACACTGAAGCAAATGAGAAACACCTTTGAATTAAGAGGCCAATCAGACTTCTGAACAATTTCGAAGCAGTTATTCCTGGCACTGTGTAAAGACCTTTGGATCAGTGGCTGCAGTGGATAAAGGGTTTTGCATCTTCCTATATTTTTTCTACAGTGTATTAAGAACAAGCTAGATAATTGTGTATGTTTTCTATGTTTAACCTTTCTACATGTAAAAAGGATTTCCCTTATCTTTATTTAATGCAAGCCTTGGATAAATTAGAACAGTGCAGTTTTAGACAGTGCACATATCTGTGCTTTGAAGAGTACAGCTGCAAGAGTGCATGTGCAAATGAGGGAAGTTGATAATTTATGCTTTCAAATGTAGGTGTATTTCAGGGAGGCATGTACGATACGCAAAGAATATAGGGAAGATTTGCCTTGCTTGCTGTAGAAAATGATGATTTCATTTTTCTTCAAGAAGAAAAGGAGTAGGAAATAGAATAAAGTAATATGCAAGGGTAAAATTGCTTGAAAATGCAATTTAACTCCCAAAGAATATGATTAGTTGATCCAATTGATGTCTGATTATGTGAACAATACTGATAGCAGTCTGGGCTGCGTGGAAGGTCAGTCACTCATAGCAAGGATGATTGGCAAGGAGGCAGTTTCACAGGGTGTTGAAGATTTAGGCAAAGAAATCATGATGCCAAATAGAGTCCAGTGGCCTGTTTCTGACTGAAGAGATGCTTTGGAGGAAGATGCTTAGTATTTAATTGTGTTGCCTTTGAAATAACTTGACCATGAGCAAAGCTTCTGCCTAACCCTATAAATTACCGGTTGGGTTATGCCCTGGAGTATGAATTTATTGCCCTATGAAATTGTTTTTGTTCTATCTAGCGTAGCGTTGTTTGTTCTCATTTTTCATGTGAATGTCTAATGAAAATTCAAAACTATGAGAAATGAAGCCCATTCGGTGACTTCAGGGGGAGCTATGTAGTGTGAAATAGGACTAATAGTAACAAACTTAATGAATTTGGTAGTCCTGGAACTCAAAACCAGTTGTGTCTTCTTCATTTGACTGGTATAAATACAATTATTCCAGATTTACATGGAAAACGTTTTCTTCAGTGTCTCATATGGGACCTCTACTTTACAGCAGTGCAGTTATTGGATATTTATAAACAGAAATAGATGTAAGAAATCACCATATGTGAATATATAATATGAAGCTGTTGGATATGTAAGCACTGAATCAACTCGGGCCATTTTTAAGAAACTGTGAAGAAAGGATATCTAGGATTATTCTGTAATTAGTATTTTGTATCATTCATAAAGAATATAGTTCCCAGTTCCAGAACACCAAATTGCTTGTCAAATACATCTAATGCCTTGATTTAAGCTGTCCTAGAAACTACAGAGCCTGTTACTTCAAAAAGACTTCCGTGTAGCCTTTAGAGATGTACATATATGCCTGTAGATTCAAAGTCTTGCATATGCTGTTTTTCTTGGCCAGTTTTCTGGGGTCCATGAAAAAAACTCTGTAGACGCACATATGGGGATATAAAAATATGCTCACAGTTTTAGAGGTACTTGCATATTCTAAGGAGTTCCATAAAAATGTATCTAAATATACTTTACAAATCTGTTCACAAAAAGAGGAAAAAAAGTGATGTGTATATAAATGATGCATGGAACTACCAGTTTAGCCAGAAGACAAAGATGAAAAGTACATGCAAAATTGAGAGAGATTATCATGGAATTAGCAGAATCAAACTATGATTTTTGGAGCTTAGAATTGTAATAATGGAGAAAGTCAGGAAAATTAATCTTTAGGTACTGTGAAGTTTAAACTTATAGTGATATTAAAAGAACTCTTGTAACATCAACCTATATTTTATCCATGTTCAAAAGTGACTAGAGGTATTAACGGGGAAAAAATTTGTCAAGAGCTTTTAATGAACATAAAGATATCTTCTCTTAAAAAGCCCTTGAGCTGAAGATTACTGAAGGCTGTGACAATGTGCCAGCACATATGTTTACTCTGTAGTTGCACTCTTCCATGATGAGTCATAGCCAGAAAAGGGACTATCAGGCTAGATGAACCTCTGGTCAGACCCATAACAGCTGTTCTTCTGTACCGATTCCCTCACAATTGGATATCCAGTGGGCTCTGCTAGCAAGATTTAATTAAACTGACAGCTGGCAGGGAGCTTTTGGCCACAAATGTGGAAAAAAGTGACCATTCCAAATAAAAACATGGAACAAAATCCTTCTGGTCAGATGCAGTAAACAAAATTTTACACTGATGCTGTATCACAAAGAAGGGTTAGGCAAACTTGGAAGTTAACTTAGTGCTCTTTGTTGTAAAGAAGAATAGAAATAAATTCTGTATCCTTTCCTGTCATATGTACAATCTTATTAGAAAGGAAGCATTTTGTCCATTTTGACCTTCAATCGGAATAATATTAAGCCTTTTTCCTACTCCTTTCAGTGACAAACAGCATGCAACAAATAATATATTCCTTAAACTTATCTCTTTTATCTTCATTAGTTATCAAGAAATAGGTGTTTGCTGCTGCTCATACTTGGTCTGAGAAGTGCTGGTGAGAGTTCTCATCTCTGTGTGGAGTTACTGTGAAAGGGGAAGAATTAGGATGAATTTATGTTTGAACTCCATTGTAGCTCTCCAGCAACATGCTGTTTCCTGTGATAAACAGGTTGCCTTTTTGAGGGAGTAGACTATCCATCTTTCATAGTGGGGTGGCAAGCCCCACTCTGGAAATGTGTGTACCCAAGCTTATGTTGGAGCAACTTTTCTTCAGTCATATCTGCTCTGGGAAAACTGATTTTGAGTGGGTCATTTGAGTCCCTTTCTACTATTTCATTTTCTGAAAGGATGATCCTGGCTTTGTAGACAAAAGTACCTGAAGAAATCTTTGAGACTTGCAGAGAGATTTTGACAGATGTTCTGAAAAGAGTGAAAATATGCTCAATGGGTCCAGGGAACTGTGGTGTAAGTAAAATATTTTCTTATCTTCCACGTTGCTAGTCACTAGATTTAGCACTTCAGCTAAAGCTGGCCCAGCTGAAGCTGGGCTTCTTTCTGACCAGCTGTGAGAATAAGTTCTAAGTTAACTTTTAGGATGAGATCTTGGCTGTTTCTCAGAATTTACAGCTCTGCTGGGTAACTGTGTACATGCCCTTGTACTGTGCTTGCTTTTGTCAGATCCTTGCCTCTTTCATTTCACTGCTCCTGTTTGAAGGATCTATATATTCTGCCATGCCATGCCATAAGCAGCATTTCACTGTGCCTTGTTCAAAAATGGACAGAATCTGTTGGCTTTGATTTTAAATCTTGCTGTCACTATGCCCAAGTCAGGCCTGGCTTGCCAAGCTGAGACATTCCACTTGGAGAAAAGTGTAACAACAGCAGCAATTCAATTTAGGATGTCCCATGTGGGATTGCCTCCCGACTTTTATCTCAGACAGCATTGCCCTTCAGTTTCTAGAAAACTGACCTGAATCTAGCAGCCACGGAGATGGTTAAAGGTGACCTCTAGGACTTTAGTGTTTTATTTACCAATAAATAAACAGATAACCCCAGAAAAGCTGATCAATGGCCAAATGCGTTCCACACAGTTTTGCACTCTTAATGTTCTTTTCCCATATAGGAGTTTACTCCAAACCGCTCTGTAGGATTGCAGCTGCTGGGGTCTCTCCAAGTGCAGGCCAGATCATACTTCCTTCATGAATGCTTTTGAGCTTGAGTACAGCTGTGGCGATGGTGAGGAGACTAAGCTTTCCTTCAGTCTGTTCTGTATCACATAAGGCAGTGTATATTTAGCATTATGTCCCAATGGGACATGGAGGAGGTATGGTATGAAAGGAAGACATAAGCTCTGTGGGCTCTTTCTGGGTTTCTTCATATGGAGTGTGTTTCCAGAGAATAACACTTTGTTAGGGAATGTATGTGTTGCAGTGAAGAGGGCAGGCTGAAGCGGAAGCTGACATGACAGGAGAAGCTGAAGACCCTTAGCCTCCCTGTCCTGCTCCTCTGCTCCCTGCCAACAGTAACTTCATGCTTCATGGCCTTTTTTTTTTTAACCCTGTGCAAGAGATGAATCTTAAAGTAAGTGAGTAGAAGTTTCATAGGGAGGAAAAGATTGTTCAAGTACGAATGGAAAATGGCTGGACCCTGCTCACTAGTATCTCTCCGCGTAATGTACTTCATATGGAAAATTTGCCAATAATTTATTTATTTACAGAAGTCTTCTTTGTAAAAAGGACTAGTCCAGGCTACTAACCAATTTATGATTTTACAAAAACCCACATGAGTTGCATTTGGACATATTGGTATTTTTAAGTATTGACCCACGGAGCCCAAGTCTGAAGCCTGAAGTTGGAGTGAGTCTCACAGCCAGGATACGGATATCTAGTGTAGGACGTAATAGACCTAATGTGGACATGCCACAGCATTGAAGTGCATGAGCATAGCAAACTCACGATTCCTAACTTGTCCTCTTGTAATGTAGAGAGGGGTATTGTACACAGGGCCTTGGGTTTCTTAAACTGTTGTTGTGTATATATATTATGCTGCTTTTCTCCACTGGGGTTAAATTTATCTTCAAGTTATTGCTAGTGCTAGTCTGCAGTTCATGTCTCTTTTTCACTCTTCCATATTCCTCTGATTTTCATTTTTTGGCTTTTTTTTTTGGTTGTAAAATAAGTCAGTCCATCTGCACAGAAAACATACACAAAAAAAGAAGGGGTAGAAGTTTTTTGTGCTCTTCAGGGCTTTTGCTTGTTGCTTGTTTTTTGCTACTGAAAATAATTTCCTTCTGCTCCTCCATCTTCTGATACACTTGAAACATTTTCTAAATAGCAACAAAAGCATTCCTAATGGGAATACCTTTTCAAATATTAAATTTAGTGGAGCTTGGCGTACCTACTTATTTTGATGTAGAAAAATGGGCTTGAAATTGTGTTATTTTGTCTGCTTTTAGAATTCAAAGTTTGAAAAAGTTAAAATTTAAACATTCCAATATTTAGGAACTTTTCTTGAATTCTCCTGGGATTTGTAAACAATGTCTGACTCGTATATTTCAGTGAAAAGTCCCAAGGTGGCTTCATTGTCAAGAGTTTGAGAAGAGTTGTGTCCCTTTCTTGTTCCTCTCTTCTTTCCCTTGGCAGAACTAAAGATATTCTGTAGCAGAAGTTCTTTGGAAGTCTGGAGAATAAAGGACTCATCCCCACTGCTCATTTTTTCACTTCAAAACTTGACAGTGATTAATCATAAAGTATTGCAAACAAAGGCATATTATTATTTTAGTGCTAAGCATTTACAGAAGATTTTGTTTTAGGATTAGCACTATTACTTCAGCATTATACAGAAAAATGAATGTAGCACAGTTCTCTGGTCGTTCTTGCTTTATTATCTTCCCTTTGTCTTGTATGTTATCTTCATTGTCTATTCTGGCTTGTTACTTTCATTGGTTAATAGAGGATGAATTTTTTGTTAGTGCAAGGTGGAGTTTCTTTCTTATGAGTCCATGGGGCTAATCATGTATCTTTATTCAAATTGTAACACAAGGTAAATTGAATACCTTCTTTTTAACTCTGTTACTTCTTTGACAGGTTTGATGGGAAATATAGTTCATAATTAATTAATTTTAACAACATGTATATCTGCATTTTTCTTTGATAATGAGTAAGATATAAGTGCTCCATGCATAACAGAATTTTGTCTGCTATAATTTTTGATAGCCTTTGGGAAAAAGAAAAACATAATGAACGATGCTTAAAAATATTATAAGTAATAGAATGTACATGTCAAATTATTGAAACCAGGTGACCAAATGAGTAGCATGGCCATAGAAAAATCCACCAGGCCCTTGATGAGAGAGTTTGTTGATCAAAGTTCTATGTGGAGACTAGATTCACAGTAAAATAGGTTTTTATTTCAGCCTGTATTAACAACATAATGGTGTCCACTACTGTGTAATATTCAGAGTCTGTACTAGAAGTAATTTTGTACTTAGCCATTGTAGGTTTTTTCTGCGTAGTTGTTTCTTTTTGCTTCATTGTCTGCAAAATATGCTGGCTCTATTAAGCAGTTTATTAGAAGGGAGTGAGCTGCAGACATCTTTTGCCAGTCACTAGGTCCTTTTTTTACTGCTTCTTCAATACCTAATCTATCATAAAGCAACCAGCTCCTTCTCTTTCTTTTTTCAGCTGATGGTGATTTCCTGTAGTATGGCTTTTACTTGCATAGAAGCAGCTGAGCCAGGATTCCTCTAATTACGTGTGATTTTACATTAGTTATTAGTATTAGTTTTACATTAGTAAGGGAAAGAACAGGTTCTCTCCTGTTTCTTCTTGTGTGGATAATAGCTGTCTCCCCACGTTTTTCCTTCTTTGGTGTTAGGCACAGCCTCTGTTCTTTTCAGAGTGTCTGGTAAGAGTGAAACCATGTTCTTACCATCTTGGAGAAGGAGGAAGTACTAGGCAGGCATGTGGCCTGGCCTAATACAGCCCTTGACAGACTTACTTAAGTATGAGCAGACTTCCGTCTTACTTGTTGGTCATTTCCCAACAAGGCAAGAGGCGGAGAAAGCTTTGTCAAGAAGAACTGCCACAGAGCACTGGACACAGGGAAGGGAGAAGGTTAGGAGGCAGACTTGCAGCAGTTTCACAGAAGCTTTTCACTACTTGTTTAATGTCCATACAAGCCAGCAAGGTGTGCACCCCTACCATTTTACAAATGGTGGGAGTGGGCCTGAATCAGACAATCTGTCAGACTTCCTGTCCATAATCCTTAATCTGGTAATAACTGAATCTAACCACCTTCAAGTGATTCAATTTACAAGGATACTTATATTCTTATTCAGTCCTTATTCAGGAAAAAGTGACACAGATATGTGCCTGCTGTATCATTTACAAGCTAGGATTTATCTAGGAAAGTTACTGGAAATATTCACATGCTTAAGCAAAATCCAGGTGTGAGTAATTGGACATTTTGTAAAAGTAATCAGTGCTATATCTCTGCATTATATTTTATATGTACAGGGTTCCTTTTGTCCAAGATTCAGGAATTATCTTATCAGCATTTATTATAGTCTAGGGTTAAAATGACTGAAGTGAAAAACGTTCTCCTGCCCCATCATTTCTAAGCTGGTGCTACATGCCTTAAAGCAGACTAACGTGCATGTCTGATTTACAAGCTGTCTTCTATTGCATGCGCAGATCTTCTCAACGCTTTACTGCTTCTTTCTTTGGCTGTAAGTCCTCAGGACTGTTGTATCCCTCTGAAGCGCGTCTCTTGGTTAGTCACTTTTCACCTGGTACCTTTCCCCTAGAGCTTTATGAATTAAGCAAAGCATTCACCTCAACATGCTGCAAGAAAATACTAATTAGTAGATCCACTTACTCCTAAACTTCTTCTCAAGGGATGTTGTACCACTTGGTATTAAATGCATAGAGACACCATCAGAGTTCTCTGATCGAAATCTCGTAACATAAAGCCACAGACTTTGTTAAAGCTACAGTGGCTTTGCAGCCAACTCTCATTCAGTTACGTTTCTAAAGTTATATTGGCTTCAGTATGATTATTATTTATATGGAAGGCTACTGAATGATTCCTTTGTTCACTCACTAACTCATTCCTTTATTTTACTGCTGTATTATAAAAGAAGTATTGCTGTGTTTCTTAATATCACTATGTCTTCAATGGGTGTTTAGAAAGATGAAGACCTGAAGCACTGTACAAGCTAATCATAGTCTGCAAGTTCCTATGTTGGGAAGAATGAGGGAAATGGATCTCTACTATAAATGAATTAAACTGGTGAAAAAGAATGATGGATGCTTCCACAGTAGTCTTCCCTGTTATGCCCCAGTCCTCTGTTAAGGGTATAAAGAAGATGAGTGCGTGGTAATTTGCCTCATTACTACCCCAAAGAAGTTCTCTGCTTGTTAAAGGAGATCAAGAGGTTTAGAATGAAAAGATTAATCATTACTGCTATTTTTCGTAGAAGGCAGGATTAACAGTCAGGTTACCTGCCTGTGTATATAAGTTCAACAGATATGACTAAAGCCAGTCTCTGAACACTGCAATAACAGGAAGAAGCATCAGGCAGTCCAGGAAAATTTAACTAAGCAGAATCTCTTATATAACTGATAAAATATTTAAAATAAGCAGGCAAGATATGGAATAAAATCTAAACAAAAGATGCCTAGGAGGGATAATTTACCCTAAAAGAAGAAAGATTACATTCCTTAAAAACAAATGTTTTGTGCAAAATCCAAGCTTTTTCATGGTGGTTTCTTCTCCTGCCTGAACGTAGTTCTAAGGAATGCCAGAAGCTCTTACGCCATCTCCATGATGCTGAGTATGCACATCTGATATGAACATTGTGGGCTGCAGCTTCAGCTGACTGCATTCAGTGAAAGGTCTCCCCAGCTGTGTGACAGGAGAATGTGAGACCTTAGAAACTGGTGGTGACAAAGAGCAATATGTTACACAGGACTGCTGGTACTGTGCCTGTGAATATGGTGCCAGGTTTTAACCAAGACCTTTGCAGGGTGGGGCAACTGGGACAATTCATCAGCTCTGTAGTTGCAGGTAAACTGGCAGTTTTTGTATTTGACTCACCTCTAGAATTAACTTGAAGCAGCTACTGGCATCTAAACTCCCTAAACCATTGAATCTAAATCTTTACCGTGTAACTCAGGCCCACCAACACTGGGAATCTTAGAGAAAAGGACGAGAAAATAACAGCCAAATGCAAGCAAATTTAGTTTCAGAGGACAATATCTGATAGGTGACCACAGGCCGGAATGTGATTCACGCTTTTATTCTGTTATAGATCAGAGCTGATGTTAACTTAACAAAACAATTTGAAAACCTTTTAGAATTTAGGAGTTTATGAAAAACTAGCCCCCTATGTTTTCCCAATCCATAGAAAACCAACAAAAAGAAGGCCTCCCTTCCTCATTAAAGATGAGGATACGTATTAACACGTATCAAGAAAATGGAACATAGTAGCATTATTTATTTTTTCATATTGTGCTTTGCAAGTTGCAAATTTGCAAGCAGAATGAACTACTTTTTTTCAGGGAGAGGTATTCATATCCACTGCGACGATAACAGAGGATATAGCCGTGAAAGCGTTGCAACAACTGATAGGTAAATGTAAGCGTAGACCAATTTCAGTTAGATTCTTTTGGTCACAAATTGTTTCAAAGGTTTTCTGAGCATCCCATGTCCTCTATGAACTAGATATACAGTGATTCATTGTTTGGAGGAAAATTCCTCTCTCATAGCCTTCCAAAACTCATTTATTCAGGCTTTTTTTGCTGGGTATGTGATTTTCACCCATTCACAAACATCCCCACTACAGATTAATTCTTCTTTTAGCCTCTCACTTTCAGGACTGTGCAAGCTGGCTTTCATTTACACAAACAGCAAGGAAAAGTCAAAGCAAGAATGAAATATGTGTTGTTTTTTTGTAAACCTGTAAAAAAATTTTTTTTATTAGGTTTGATGATGATGAGAATATCCCTTGCAGTTATTTCCCTTCAGAGGCCTGTGTTAATGAAAGCTCTAGTGGTACATTCAATAGTATTTCTTCAGGAAAAAAAAAAAAGGATTTTTTTGCTATTCAGAGTGAAAGTATAAAATAACAGACCTCTCTCTTGCTTCTTGTTACCTTAGAGATAGACTCTGGTCACTGAAGCCAATAGCCCATGGTTTTCTGTGGAACCAGAGCTATTTTTTTTTTCCTTCTTCTTTTTCTGTTTTAGAAGTAACAGCTGTTTTGCCTATGATGTAAGTATCTGTGAGTGCATGCGTTTGTGAGATATGCGTGGCTATATGCCTATAAATACATGTAGAAATGTAAAATACAGTTTAAAAGGAATGGGTAAGTTATATTTACCTGAATTTTTGCTTTTTTACGGTTGAGAACGTTTTAAAGCATTTTTATTTTCAGATAAATGAAAAAAGGAAGATCTAATAAAATCCATCACTAAAAGGCCTTTGCCTAAGGCCTAAAAACCTGACACTTTGCACTTTTAAAGACTGTTAGTTTTGAGTAGAAAAGCTAATGAATATAGCTGACATGTTAGTGAACAAAGCACTTGCTTTGACCTGCTTGCGCACCAAAAAAAGCTTTATCATAAACAGTAAAGGTTTTTGAGAAGATGCATTTTGACTTAAACATATGAAAAAGCACTACCTATGGGTTCAAAATGCACACTGTATTTGGCTCTTAAAAGATTATAACAAAATCTCTCGTGCTTGATTGTGTTTTAGTGTATTGGATAGTGTGTGCCACTTTCTGCATTCAAATCAAACTATGATACATTTTTTACTGTTTTTCGTTCTATTACCTTGCATCAAAAAGCATTGCCACAATTGACCAAAGAACTAACCATTTTCACAAAAGTAACTGAATTATTTGCTGAGGTATTTGGTGAGCTTCTGAGGAAATGAAAAGCTGCAAGAGATTAGGTTAGTTCCTTGCTGCAGTCAGTTGGTGACTGGAGCTAAGGAGGTAAACTCGAATGAACTTTTATTTTTCTAACTTTGGTCATGAATAGCAATAAAGACGCCATGGCATGTACTTCAGTGGGAGCAGCAGAACCTATGGAGATCTTGGGTTCTTATTCATGAAGCTAACCTACCCTGAGGTCTGTACAACTAAATCACTGATCATATGTTTTTGGGGGTAGTTAAGTGAAGGCAGCTCTGGAACCTGTGCATGGTTGCATTCAGACGTCCCCGCTGCAGTATGGACGCTTCTCATTTTTTCTCTTAGTCTTGCACCAAGGAAAACATTTACATTCTGAAGAACTATTGCTTGCGAAATTTGATCTTGAACTTGTAATTTTTTTTTCCTAGGTGTCACTTCCCACTGAGTCTTATTAGAGAAAATTATTGCTAGGGGCATCTAGAGATACACAAATTCCTAAAAGTCCTGATTATCAGCATCAGTAAAAGTAAGTGCAATGCAGAGTAGTCGTTTGCCTTATTTTTATTTAGTATTTAGATTTCTTACCATCCAAATTTGTTGAGTGGTGAACTGGCTGCTTAAAAAGGAGGTGTTGATAGATTCAGTAAGTCACAAGGTCACCTGATTTTTGTTAGTAGAACTTAAGAGTAGAGCATCTTGTTTTTAATTTCTCCAGTAATCTTCACCATTGAACCAGATCTTCAATATTAACAGGTCTGGATTTAAGAAAAACTGGAAGAGAAGAAGAAATCTAATTGTCTAATTTTCCTCACGTGCTCTTGCATCACATGGTGAAGTCAGAAATGCAGAGCCTCCACCTCGGATAAGCTGTGTCTGCCTGTGGCAGCACCCTGCTTGCCTCAGAGGAGAATTTCTGACTGACGCTTCTGAGTCTCTGGCAACTGTTCCCCTACCTGGAATAAGAACTTTCTTCTTTGTCTCCACATTTTTCTATAATGTCTTTTGAAGACTTTCCACAGGCCTGTATTACAATTTTCTTGCCCTAGTGACCAGTGGCATCTAACTCATCTTAAAAAAGAAAACATATACTAGAAGGCAGCTGAGAAAGTCCTGTCAGGCAGGATTGGGTCCCAGAAATGCTCTTGCTGTTTTCCTTGAACTTTTAAAGGAACAATGTGATTTGTGATGAAGCTGCCATGAAATAATTGGATTGCAATGATGTGTATTGAGTGAGGTGACGTGTGCCTCTATTCTAAGAAACGAGATTGTCAAAGCAAGTGCATACCTTGATCCCTTTCCCTTTTATAATGGTAAGGCTAAGTATACAAATGGGAAGATAAAATAGTTTCAAGGAGAAATATTAGTTCTGAATTGTATAGTTGTGCTCCCATCGCTGAACATGCTTGAAACGAAAACTTTTCCTCCATCTTTTCTGGTACAAATACGCTTTCGTGTGACTCTCACTTCATTGGTCTGGCATGCAGAGTGCTGGATCGTAGTAGGAGCAGGAGAGAATATGGCCCTTGTACTTACTTTCTGCTTGATCTTTCAGTCCTTGCTTTAGGAAAGGCATTTGTTAGTGCAATTTTTTGACAAAGTCTGCTTGCTGTTTTCCAAATACACATTCAGCATCACTTCTACTGACACACACCTCCGCATACTTGAGTATTTAATGGTTTACAATTAGCATGCCATCTTGTGACTTCAGAACCCATCAGAGGTAAAATGAATATTTATCATTTTAAAATCACCATAAGTGTAACCATCAAAATGATGCAGGTACTACGTTTCCCTTTTATTTGATTTTTTCACTGGTAGAACTATTGTTGTAGAAGCACAAAAGAAAGGAAAAAGCCTATTGATCCAGCATACTGACGATATCTTCAAAATCCACCAGTTTTTCAAAAACATACCTCCTCAGTGATATCCTATTTCCCATAAGCTGTGTTGTACAGAGTGCCTGTAAGCAAGCCAGGTCTAGCACTGAACAATACGTGATTTTTATCATAATGGATAAAACAACTAAACAATGTATTACTGTAGAGCAGGCCTGGTTATGTCCCTCTTTTAAAAACACATGAATTATGAGCTGTGAACCATGGCGCAGAGACCACTCTAGAGACGAGGGAAAGAGCCCTGGTTTTAGGAATGGAGCAGTGCCCGCTGTGAGCCCAGTTTCCAGCTTTCACCTCCGCTCTCCCTCTCTCCATAGTCCATCACCTGAGTCCCGTGACCCCAGGTGCTGGGATATCACACTTGGTAGCTGTTAAACAGAAGACAAATAGATGGTTATTATCACTGATGTAACATTGTTCGTATTTGTGTATTTGTATTCCTCAGCTGTTTTGGAGGAAAAGCTAACTCCTTTTTCAGTTTGTTGGCTCCTATGAATCCTATCGCTAAATACTCATCTCCCTCTGTGTCTGGGCATCTAGCCCAGGCTGTAGATTTCAAAGGCACCAAGATGCCTAGAGGTTGGATAACGTAATGTTGTAAGCACCTTTGTGGATCTAGTGTTTCATCATTAGCCGAAAACCGATATCCTGTTATTTGTTTGAGCAACGGCTGTATGTGCAGTATGTGGGTATGGGTGTACACAAAGTGTTTTGTGTGTCAGGAGATAGCTTGCAGAATTCATTATAAATGTAGCAATAAGGTTGAAGTGCATTTTATTTTGTTCCTGTTAGTACTTCACACGTTCTTCAATGTAAAGATGATAAGATGCGCAGCACAGTCATGATTAAACTCGCTGCTGCAGTGATGGAATGGTGTTTCTTCTACACCATTTTGACTGAAAATAGCTTTTTGGATACAGCAGTTTTTCACTGCTTGATATCCACTCCAGAATGATTGCAGATGGCAGTATATAGTATATTATATACATGCATTTTGTAATATTTGCATTTCATGTGGAGCAAATATTTTTTCCTAAGGGCCATTGCATGAATAGAAATGGTTGAAAAATGAACTCTCAAAATTTATGAGGTAACGAATTATTCCTTTATGTCATTTTTTTAGGATCCGTTTTACCTCTTGTGCCTGAATGACTTTGGGGACGGTTGAGAGCTTAGTGTTGTTTTTCAGATTTTTTCTTTACAGCAAATTGCTATTATCTAAACCTATAGGGTATCTGTTGAATATGTCTTTTACATTTCATTGCCAGGTGTGCAGCCCTGTTGCCTCAGAAAGAGGTTGCAGTAAAGGGCTTTATGCGTGTCTATCACAATAGCTTAATATCGATTTAGAATATATGAACACTAAAGCTTTTTTGATACTGTGTCAATCTTTTCATTAATGGATTGTCAAAGGTATCTGGTGAATATGAGGGTCACCTGATATAGTATCTCATCTGTTCTTATTAGCAAATTAGCCAGCCCTCATGGGGAGCCGGGCTGTTCATGAAAACGAGGAGAAAAGCGTTGCCAGAAAAAGGAACAATATTTCAATTTAAAGCAGATAGATAGAATAAATTATTTATTTTTGCATCTCAGTGTAATTCACAGATAGATAGTAAATAAATGAGTGCAAACAATTTTTGTAAAAAAAGCAGCTATTATCATCTACACATTTTATTACTTTCATGTGAAGTAAATAAAAATTCAGTATTTTTTACTGGCAGTTGATAATTCTGTGCTTCATTTATGCCATGTGTAGACTTGATTGTACCTCAGTTCTTTGCCCGTGCAAAGAACTATTGAAGTGGATGAGATTCTGCAAAGGCAGAACAGGTTGTGATAATGGATCCGTAATATTTTACTAAATGTTACATTTGAGTAAAAGAAATTTTAAAAAAAGATTTCATAAATACCTTGTTTGTTTGTTTGTTCAACTTAAAGGCTAAATACATTTACTTTTAAAAAGCTAACACAAGAAACCTCTAGGAACTTCTTCAGGAAGCTGTACATCCCATGCTGCATCTGTTTGGGTCACTATTTTTTTTCTTTTTTTTTAAATTCTATCACTGACAATGTGTATCATCTTAATTTGTGAAGTACTTTACAATAAGTGAGGTTGACATTTTGATAAGAGTTGACAGGACCATTGGGTAGGTTGGAAAGCCTCTCTGTATACAATACAGGCAGCTATATGTGATTTAGTTTTTTAATTACCTTTCCTATACAGAGATATATATGTGCAGAATGATTTTCTACGTCAGAAAATAACCACTAGCATTCATTACAAATAGAACAGCTCTTTTAAGGTGTATTTTTATTCTTACTCACACTGAAAGCAATCCTCAGTGTGGAAGTACTGAGAAGCAGAGAAGCAAAATTCATCATTTGGTTTGTCTTTGTCTAGTAACATGTTGTTGTCTTTTGCTAGAAACAAATAATTCTGTGTTTTCTTAATTTTCTGATTTTATTAATGATCGGGCTCTTTACAAGAGACTATTATTTTGTGAATAACAACTGGGAACGGCAAATATCGGTGGGAGTTAGATATACCAGTGAGAATCTGGGCAATAGTTTTTAAAGGAAAAATAATTAAAACAAACAAACTACCAAACATAAACACTGAAAGACTGACTGGAATAGAAATTTGGTGCCAGTCTGGACTCAGTGTTTCAGGAACTAGGCTCTCAGTGAATTTCTTTCTTTGTCTGCTCAGACACATCTACAGGACTCTGTTCTAACTGGACGCCAGTTTCCTCTGCACTGGTGTATAAATGCCTCTGGAAATTATTGAGTTTCTGTAGAAAGCTGCGCCCTTTTGCAGGACAGGTAAAATGTAAGGATTTCAGTTAGTTCCTTCCTCCTTCTGTCAGGAAGAGCTATAAATATCATCCTTGAGTTTGTGTTCATTTGCTGATTAGTAATTCAGAAGTTTCAATGACAACCCAAAACCTCTTAAATAATTAAGGCAACTTAATTAAGAATATCATAATAACAATTTGAGGAGATCTTTATGTATTTGTTCATAAGAGAAAACTTCAAGTTCTCCACTTAAGTTCTGTATCCACAGCATTTATTGTTAACCATATACTGTCTGCTGAAAAAGCAGAGGTGTGTGCTAATACCTGACCTCAGGAACCACATTATGAACATAAGATAACTGTTAAACTGCAG
Organism: Struthio camelus; assembly: GCF_040807025.1. NCBI lineage: Eukaryota > Metazoa > Chordata > Aves > Struthioniformes > Struthionidae > Struthio > Struthio camelus. The sequence goes on from NC_090942.1 coordinate 23,595,931, forward strand.
CTCCAAGGTTAAATGCAATCCTGTCACAAACTTGGATTCTCAATTGCCATAAATCGGGGTAAGTCCGTGGAACTGTATGCAGCTGAGCCAGTGATGGTGCCCAAGGATCCAGCTCAGGATGCTCTTTTAAATTTTTTGCAAAAAATAAAATACCAAGTAACTGTGTTGTAATCTTTAACACACTAGTAAGTGCATAAGCTTGTACAGGGCATATTTCAAAGTGCATAGATAAGGTAACTTCTGGCTAAGCTGCCATTTCTCAGATTAGATCTTGCTTCTTTGCCTGCCTACTTAGCTATGGGTTATTTAAGGTGTGGATATTTAAAGTGTTAAAATTCAGATTTTTTTTTTTTTTCCCTCAGGAGGTGTTTGCATTGCTCAGTCACTCAAAATCCCTCGGGAACCAAGACCAGGAGAATTTGACAAGATCATCAAGCGCCTGCTGGAAACTCCAAATGCTCGAGCAGTGATCATGTTTGCAAATGAAGATGATATTAGGTGCTTGTTTCTTAATTTTGTATATCAGAGATGTTCCTTCTTCACAGAGATGCACAATTTGATGATGAATAATGGAATACACAGGAGGTTTCAGATTCAATTCAAAGTAAAAATTCTCAGTAAGAAATTCAGTTGCAATTGCATACTGCTGTTTGCTCCACGGAGATCTAACGACTTCTTAGTTACTAAGAATGCAGCTCCGGTAGATTGTTATTCAGTGACTGAAAAGGAAGAAACCAATAAGAATACTAAAAAAAAAAAGGCTAAAGATGAATCAAATCCACTTGTACAGTGTTGTTGCTTGAGTTGTCTATGCCTGTTGTTGAATATGCTTTAGAATGTAAAAACTATTGGCTAATTGCTTAGAGTGATCTTATTTATACATATCCGGAATTAACGTTTTGGAGGGACTCTAATCAAAAAATTCTTTGTAAATGCAGTTTATTTAGTTAGTCATTTGTTTGTTTATTTGCAGGCGAATACTAGAAGCAGCCAAAAAAGCTAATCAGTCTGGACATTTCCTTTGGATTGGCTCAGATAGTTGGGGATCAAAAATTTCACCGGTGCAGCAGCAGGAAGAGATTGCAGAAGGAGCAGTAACCATTCTTCCCAAAAGAGCCTCAATTGATGGTAGGAAAGCACATGACACAAAAAACTGGTTTTCCAATAATATTCAAACACCTTAACCCTTTTAGGAAGAAAGAAAGAAAAAAAGAAACATCATGTAGCCCTTGAGTTCGGGGGAAGCTACGCAGCTAAGGAACTTGAGTCATGTGGCTCAATCCAATATTCATTTAATAGTTCCATATATCTCTTCAGATGGGATTAGGTACTTGAGTTCAGTACACGTGTCCTTGGGAGTTGAGGAGATCATGATTTGGATCTATCTATTGATTTGAAGCTCAATCCAGTTAAGAATTGAAGTTCTATATCATTTACCTTTTAACTTTTCACTACTTAGCCCTCGCAGCAGAATTCAAACCCCTGATTTAGCTATTTAGCTCTGTTGTCAGGGTAGGGATAGAGTCAAATATCTCCAAGCAGTGATAACTCCAGAATGTTAAGTAGGAAACATCTAGCCAAAAAAAAAAAAAAAAAAAAGACTATATCTGAAATCTGTCCCTCCTTTGGACATCTGCAGAGCTCTGGCATGTGTGAGGAGGTTTCCATTCATTCAGGACTGGAGCCTGGAGTTTTTTCCCAAAAGGATAAGCAATAGTTTCAGTAAAGGAATGAGCAGGCCTCTTTCTTTGTTTTACTAGGTTTTATTTGTTTTTAATATAGCTCCAAGATAAGGAGGTGCTGAATTTGCAATTAGACAGTCCTATAATTGCCTACTAATTAGAGCACGTAGGGAGTAGGTGACTAACAATTTAGAGAGTTTCTTATTCACAGCCTGGTGGTTCTCTGGGACAAAAAGGGAGAACATCAGATGGATGATATGAGTTAGCTCATTTTTCTGGAAGGAGATGCATCTAGGTTCTGCTTTGTGCTCCCTAAACTGTTGATATATGTTGCTTTAAGCAGCCACTGTGTTAACACAGTTTATGACCCAGCATATGAGGCATGCTTCTGGCAAGTGGAAGTTGTTGGTTTGAATGACCTCATTCCCCAGAGCGTACATAGTGACACCTCCTACTTGTCTGCATAAGTGCTCTAAACTGGTAAACTATTAGAAACACTGAGCAATGTGGATGCTACTCGGAGAAGCTAGCCCCTGGAAATATTTTGTGAAGGGCTTAATCACAATGGTATGTGTTGGTCACAGTTTGATCCTGACTGCTGGACTGTAGGAATTAGGTTGGTGCAGCTCCTGCTTCTTAGGATCTGGTTAGGTTTAAACAGGTTTCAATTGCTGTAGCTATTTAAACATGTTTTGTTCTACTGTAAATACAGAATAGTAAAACATACAGTAATTTTTAATCCTTAAATACTTATATGCACTTAAAATATCTTAAGTAAAGTAGTTTGTACTTAAGACTTTTTCTTGTTATGAAATCTCTACAAAATCCACTGTTGTCTTTAAATAACTATCTCTATGCTGTATCATATTCTAATACTTTTCTTTTTTTTCTCTGACTTCTCCTTAATGTAGGATTTGATAGATATTTTCGGAGCAGAACACTTGCTAACAATCGAAGAAATGTATGGTTTGCAGAATTTTGGGAGGAGAACTTTGGATGCAAGCTAGGATCACATGGAAAAAGAAACAGCAATATCAAGAAATGCACAGGTAACTATGAAAATAAAACATTAACTTCAAGTTGTTAATTGGAGTGCAGGGAACAAACTTCTTTCTGTTGATTATTTTTCGGGCTCCCTTCAGTCCTCCTTTTCATCTCCCTCAATCCTCAAATATAGATTATTTTATAGTAAGAAAATTGTGACATTTCCCTCAAACCTGAGGGAAAAATTTCATAGGTAAAATCTGAGAAAATTGGTAGCTGATTTATACAACTCCAGAGAGGGTACAGGCATTGTTACAGATGTAGCATGTAGTTCAATTTCATTCCTGTTTTCAGTGATCTTCTTTCTTACTCCATGTGTGGTTGTCTATATGCATGTTTTAATGAAGGGCACATAACAGCAATTCTTATTCTTTTATCCATGAAATATATATACAACAAGTTAAATTTCTGTTGAAACTCTTGAGGTCTTGATGATAGGTCAAATCATGAACTCCTTATTTAGTTTAGGAACTGTGTTTAAGGGTGGAGGAAAAAACATATCAGTATGTCCTCATTATTTGTCCTTATATGAGAAGAACAGGATTGTACATTGTATTATTAATCTGAAAGACTCTGTCAGGTTTGAACGAAAAAAAAATCCATGGAGCTGGCATTGAGGTTCTTGCACCTGCTTGGTCAGGCATACCTAGGCAGAATGGTCATGACAGATAGTGTAGCAGTCCCTTCCATAGCTCTGAATTTCATCTCACCTGTGAAATGTTGGCTTTTTATTACCCCTTAGAGAGTTTACTACAAGAATATTACCTTTAGTCTTCCATGACTACTGCTTCCATTACTTTTTCTGTATAGATACTTTTTGTCTAGTGTCAGCATTGCCAGTCTCATTTGTTTAACTACCACCATCACCACCAGCAATGCTGGTAGGTACCACCATCTCTGTGACTAGTGGCAGCAACAATACCCAGTTTTCTGCCCTACATACATGTGCCTTGATTTTCCTAGTGATGTTTTCTTTCACCAAATTATATCATCCACCTACATGAAGATTTTTATTTCCTTTTTTGTCAAGGATTTCTGACTGTCTGGTCACACTAGCATGCAGTCTGTGTCACAGGGATGCCCTTCCAAACTTTCTGAAGACACAGGCTATGCACCCTTACCCCACTTTTTCCAGGAATGTCAGACAGACATATCGTGCAGTCTACAAACACATGCATCAAAAGTCTTCCACTTTCAGAACTAGCAGATTTATTCCATGTATACAGTGCCATTGATTCAAAGACCTATTGCACTGTGCTTCACAGAGCACACATATCTCATACAGAAATATGGAAGCCATGCACGCACTCTCTCATCTCCCAAATTGGACAACAACCCTTTGTCCTCTACCTTTTACCATATACTACGCTTCCGCAAACAAGGATGAAATTCAGTGCCTCACTGACCTAAATCATAGCTCATTACTCTAATCCTGCACTCCTTGGTGTTGATTCATAGAGCAGTAAGTCATGGCTGGGTAGTTACCCATGCTTGGGAAGGGATTATTTTCATTTTACTATTTTAAGAAAAGTAAGGAGTTGTAAGGAGTTGCTTTTTTTTAAGGCCTTCAGGTAGTATAAGTGCCATAGTTTGAGATTGCCATAGATCTAAATTTACCACAGGTGGTTGTCTGATTTGTCTCAGCTCATCGTGTCTGTCAATCTGAAGTACCAAGTAAAAGGTTGTACCTAAAACGCGTAGGCCATATTTCGGTAGATTCAAAGTTATTTGTGATTTGAAACTAATAGCTGTGTATTTTATGAATTAAAAGTATGTTATATTTTCTGTGCCGGAAAATAGGAAGAAATCGTATCTTCTACACCCAGAAAGTAAGCATAATAGCAAGAGATGGGATTAAGAAGTAGGCAGAAAGAGAGTCTCATATGAAGGTTGCACATGCATTATCACCTACGGGAAAAAAGTTATGAATTCTACTGAAGAAAAAGAGATCTTTGAGTGATAGTACCCTTGGCTAAAGCTACTTAAATACGACTTAGTACAATGGAATGGAAAAGACACTTGGTCTCCAGCAGACTTGAAACAAGCCAATGATTCAGAATGATTCCTATGCTTATCTAATTCAAATTTAAAGGACTGGATAACAAAAATACCCCAAGCATGTTGCTTTTAAGTAAATCTAATCAAGATATCAGAGCAGAAGTTCCAAAATAACCCTTCTGTGATTTAAGCAGAAACACCAGGTGGAAAATGGTGAATGACTCCTGCATCTAGACTTAGATGCAGAGATGGCATCTTGACCCAAACCCCTTCAGTCATCATGGTCTTCCATGCACAAAAGAGTGGAGGGGTGAAAATCAGAATCTTGCACGGTTCTTCATACCGAAGCCCCCAAAGTGGATGAGTCAGTCTAGTATGATCTTCTTGGTTGTTTCAAGATTAAAGAAGAGAATATCTCGTGCAAGAATTCATCTTTTCCTTTGAAAAACCAAATATGTATCAACAGTATGTCAGGGACAATTCTGGTCTGAATATAATGGTTAAATGAACCATTAACCAAGTTAATGACCAAAAAAAAAGTGAATTGGAGCTATTAAATTTAACTAAAAAGATGAAGCTCAATATCAAAGACTTTGATCCTTGCCTTATCCCAGTTGCAAGTTGTCTTTCCAGTGGATTTTTTCTGAAACTTCTAGGTGATTTTCTCAGCTCTAAATTTCACCTGAAGTCTTAAAAGGAATATATTCCCATATCTATTTCAGGACTTGAGGACTGAGCTTGGAAATCAGATTTATCCCAGTTCTACTTTATTTAATCTAGGCACTGCGGATAATAAGATGCTCTTTGTCTTTTGCCCATCCACCCAATTATTAAATTTATATGCCATGCCAATAGCCAGGAATACAGTGAAAGAAACCCAAGAGCTCCCCCTCTCTGAAAATATTAAAGGGCAAGCTGTTAAGTATAAAGTTTTTTCAGCCTTCAGATGGGTTTTGTTAGGCATTTCTATTTATTTTAGCTAAGAGCTACTTGAATCTTTTTCTAATATGGCATTTATAATTCCCAGTGATGAAACAACCAATAATCTTGTTCTCTGTTTAGTCCAGTTACTAATATATAATTTTAAATTTGTACTACCTGCGTTCACAATGCTACAAATCTAATCTAATTTCAAGTACTTTTTTTTCCGATGAAGATACCTCAAAATGCTTCATAGTGAAGAATATTTCTCTCTTTTCAATCTGAAATCAACAGACATTCTGCCACTGATATTCCTAAGTAGGATTTTCTCTCCTTGTTCTTGGTTAGGAATTATAGAACGGCATATGCTTTATTAGCACTCTCTGTTCTTCTAGATTACTGCTTAAGATAATTTAATGCTTTAATGGTTTAAACATTATATTTAAAAACAGCTGCTATTCAAAAACTAATTTTAAATACTGTTCATTTGTGGTTGCTGCTGCTTCTTATTCTTAAAAGAGTTTGCACTTCAGAGATGCATAGAATAAATAAGTTTCTTTTGAGTCTGCCTGATGATTTGCTTTCTGATTTTTGCCAGTTTACAGAAAGCAGAGATTCATGTAAACTTTGAGAAAGTAATTGCTACTATTGATTTGCTATTGGCTCTGTTTGTTTCTGAATGTGAGTTTACATTGATCAGATCATCGTGATTAGAACAGTACATTGACAATTTTAGAGCTTTTTGTCTCAACCTTTTGGAATTAAAAAAAAATCAAATTGAGCCATTAACTTAGTAAAGATGAAACAATAAATCCATCACTATCCTTAAACCCTTTTAATCAGGGAAGGAGAAAAGCATTTGCAAAAAACGGTTGTTTATCTTACTGAATTAAAATAGAAAAGAATGGTGCACTACTAAGTATTGAACTGCCTGTAGAAGTTACAGGAAACCTCATTTTATATATTTATTCAACGGCCTTTTCCTACCCTATAAAAAGATCTTTAGTTAGACATGAACCTTTCAGGGATCTTCAACAGCTTTTCTTCAGCATGGGAACCTCTTTGTGGGAATAACAAGCGAGAAGATGATAAGCTTTCCACTCGTCCCTGTGAACCCACAGAAAATTTTAACGATAGAGGGACTGTTCATCCTTTGATTACTGCATCTTTCGAGTGAAATGGCTTGCACAATGATTGCAGGAGGTAGCAAAGAGAGTAGGCCTCTTGCTCCACTTCAAGTTTAATATCCTGGAGAATTTTTCCATTCCCTCAGCTTCCCATTTGACTCAACCAGTGGGCTGAATTTTAGCTAGCTCAGGATTTAGGATTATTTAGAAACACAGTGAATTGACCAGCTTGACCAGCTTTATTCCTAGTGTTGTGTTACTAACTCCAGCTCTTGGGTGTTGAGTTATTAGTTGTCAGCCTCAGCTTTGATTTTCTAAGGCACGTGTCTGTACCTCCCAGTTCTTAAGAAATGTACAGAAGTATGAATACAAAAATCTGAAAATGAAACCAAAATATCTCAAGAGTATTATTTTAAAAATTGCTTTGAATTGTCGGACTGACGGTATACCTCATCACTCTTTGGGAAGAGCCAAAGCACGGTTACAGAGAAAGGAAAGTAGTTTTAATGGTTGCAGATAGAGAGTTAAGGGAGTAAGGTTAAATGAAATGTACTCAGGTTTGCTTCTGTTAACAAACAGTGCAAAATATTAACATTTGATTGCATTCTAACTTGAGGTGCTACAGGCGTGCTCTTTAAATATATAGGTACTTATGCACGTAGACGTTTCTGCGTGTTCGTCTGCATATGCATATAGAAGTAGAGCATGAAAGGAAGTTGATTAGCGTGTCTTGTTTTAATGCATACAATGGTAACCCTCAATTCCGAGATGTCATCGTCTCCCTGAGAATTTGTCTAAATTTTCCTCATAGCTTCCCTTCGAGGCCTATATTTATTGTCATATTTTCAGCCTTTGAACAGTAAAATGTGGTCTTTTAATAAAAGCTCAGCAAAAATGTTAATTAAGAAAGCTCTTCCATACATATCCTTTTACAGTAAGAGAAGTGGTTACTCCCCCTGCTTTGTATGGTTAGCATTTTGTTTAACTGCTCTGCAAACCTAATCAGCCTTTAACTGCCTATAATGACTGACTGCACTGCTAAAAATAGAGATGGGAGAAGAGTTTCCAAAAGCATATAGAGACCTGTGTAAATTAGTCAAGTTTCAATCTGCTCTATCAGACTGGATTATTTACTTCAGTGAAAAAAAAAATCACAGTGTAGTATAATAGATATCATGTATCTGTGAATTTTACAAATACATTATTTAAATGTTTTCTCTTTCCTAACCTATTTGAAGATGTATTCAGCCATGTTCTGAGAAATTTATAGAACAAATTGAAAAGCTCGCAAGCAGAATGTGAATCCTCCGAAGGCCCAGCAAATTGCTATCTATTTAACTGGGGTAATAGATCCATTCCCATAGAATCTCTCCTAAAGCGTGCTTTTTTTTCTAGATGAGAAGTGCACAAAGTTTTAAAAAGCATCACAGATGCAGCAGAGACACATTTTATACATGTTAGTAGTTAATATTTGTTATACAACTTGGTAGTTAACATTTCCCAGAAAGCACTAGGGCTCAGGAGCTCTCAAGCACACTGCAGGCCAAGAGCAGCAGGCTCCCCCCTTTGCGTGACGTCACTGTTGTGACTACACATTTGGGCCTCAGGAGTAGAAAGGGTAATTACCTCACTCCTCCTCTTTCTCTGCCATTCTTTGCCGTTTTCTTGAGTGCCATTTGAAATTTAGCTGATAACCACTTTGCAGAAAGATTTTTGACTTTTTATAGGTATTTATAAAATGTCTATTGCTATTTTGTGAAGTACAGTGACACTAAGTAAAAACTGCAGTAGTCAGATTTGCAACATAATAAGCATGAACCAAGTTGACCATTAAATCTTTGTTGCCCGTCTTACTACTTTGACACAAAAGACTTTGAAGACTATTTGTTGTATTTGTCTGATCTCTTTCTTATTCTCCTTTGGACTTTGTCTCAGAATTATGAAAATTGTGTATTACAGGCAGCTGCATTGCAAAGGTCCCATGCTGTCTGTGATGCAGCATTAAATCAAGCTACATCATGTGTCATTAAATAATATATGGGGCTGGAGAGCACTTACTTTTGTTTTTAGTACAATAGATCATATCCCAGGTGGCACTGAGACCTCTTCCAATAACCTAAATAAAGTTTAATCTCTTTATTATGGTATACTGTCGGCCACAAATTCACCACGTTTGCAGATTTTGTCATTTTCCCAATTTCAGAAGCCTGGGTAGTCAAATCTAAAGAAAAAGTTGATGTCTCAAAATGGTCATTGACATTTAAGGATGTGACATTCTGTCAAAATAAACAGGAGTGAAATATAGACTTTCTTGAGCTATACTTCAAGTCGTAATGTTTGTTTATATCAAACTCTCTCTCAGAACTGTCAGGCACAGACTTTATCATCTCTCTACTATCCATGTCTGATAGACTGAAAAACTATGGAAGACTATAGTTGGAGCTACATTTGGTCAGCATATACACATTTAGTCCTCTTGCAAAGGGGCAATTCTGGCTTTTATTCCAGAAACTAGATGCATGTTGAATAATACTTAATCCCAGCAACTGCTAATGTGCATAAATATTACTCAGTATTTCTGGGAGCTGTCAAATCAGGTGACCTAACATATGCTGGCCATTTACTGACTTGACTTCATTTCACTTACTGCTATCCTCCATTTTGTCATTTCAGCAGTTAGTATTTTGTAAGTCTCTTTGTACTCTGTCGAGTAGATAGTTACATTTCAATTTAGTTGTCAACCTTAGATGGATCTACAAATCATACAGTTTTTAAAAGCTTCTTATTCTAATATAAAAAAGAAGTTGTTGCTGTTGATATACTCCCTAGATATCTCTTTCTCTAAAATTTGAGTTATAAATAGGAATTCAAGTCTTGTTTTCTGTCGGAAAATGTATCAATTTTATATTTATAATGTTTTACAAAGTTATGAGTCATATTCCATTGCATAGGCATTTAAATAGAGTATCTTGCCATTTTAAATTTGATACACTTGCTGCCAAGTTGGAGAGCTTTTAATATGCATATGTGTGTGCACACGTATGCCTGTGTATGCTAGTACCTTATGAGTCCAGAAATGCTTATCCAGCTAGGATCCTCTGCAAGACTGGCATATTTTAGTGAATGAATTGTTGCTTTAAGTATCATTTTTTGTGAATTTTGTAAATGAACTTCCTCATATATAGCCTCAGAAAACTTTCAGCTGATGTTACTCATAGGGTAACTTAGATGTAGCACATCTAGGAACGTCATCTGTTCTCACTGTTTGTTCCTGGAAGCCAGTAATAAGTTACTCTGTCATTTCCAGTACTTTGGACAGAGGCTAATAAAAGGGAAAGTCGACAGTCAATGTCCTGCATGTACTTCTTCATGTGTTTGCTCTCTTCCTCTCCCACAAACAGACGTTTGCTATGGACGGGAAGACAGAACAGATTCTGTGTAAACCGGAGACCTAGACATCTCCCTTCAGGTAGAAGAGAGCTGGTGCTTTCCCGTCTGGGTAAACATATGAGGAAATTCTTGTGAACTTGCTTTGTGAGAGGACTGGAAAAAAATATTTTTATTTTACGTATACATCTGTGCTGTTTTTCAAGAATGTCAGGTTACAGTGTCTAGATAAAACGATTTATAAGCATATATGTTTGATGTTACTAAAACTGATGGGTTGCTTCATTAGAATAAGGGTTAAGTATTATAATAGAAGATAATTTAAGTCTTAAAAATGACCATTAGCTGCATAATTTTCAGTGTCCTTGGACGTGGTCAGGCAGGCTGATCCACTCATTGCTAACATTCAAAGGGGGTTTTTCATCCATCGCTTCTTCTGACCAAACTATCTGACTACTCTGACACTGTTCGGTGAAATGATCTGGACGAAGCTTTTGGAGGTGAAACTGCATTAGCCAGATCAGCAGCAGGCATGTTAATTTGGCTGCAAATGCTTTTCCATATTCACAGCTGGGGGTCAGAGGACATAACCTGTTACAAGGTGCTGAGCAGGTAGGGCTGAGAAAGGAGGAAAAGCTCCCCTTCTCGCACCTTCAAAGAGCCTGTTTGACAAGGGAAACCAGCTGCCTGTGCTATTGATCCTACTGAGTAAATTATAAGGATACAGAGTTCTCACTGTGGTCAGTTCCTAGGGAAAAATGACTGTTCTTGGTCCTTGTTTGTGGAAGACTGTTAACTGTAACCTAACTTTGTGTTATTACATTGATTAGCTGTTCTGAGAGAGGAAAAAAGTCTATTTAATATGCAGCTTAATATATATAGGCTATTTTTAATATTCTGGGAGTATGCAGTGATTCAAGATATATATTTAAATTTACCAAATGCACTTTCTCACTATATCCAAAAAAAGCTTGTTTTTCTCTTTTGTAACTGTAGAAAAATGTCATCTCGCACATACATTGGGATACAGAATGAATTACATCATAAATTGTTGATGCAGAACTTCCCACTAAACAGCCTCTTCCCTGTTAGTTAATACTTGATTTACAGGATATCAACAGGTTAAAACAGATATGACCACAAAGGAAAATAAAATGGTATAATTAAAGGAAATTATGTGATCTTTCTACTGTTTAATTATGTTTGATATTGAAAAGGATTTCAATTTATTCTGACCTTACAACCAATATCCCAAGTAAATGTTTATTGGCTATAATTATATTAAACTTATAGTATACTTAGTATAGAGAATTAAGTGGTTTCAGGGCTTTCATAATGACATGAAGCAGCAATGAAAACACTTAGTGAAAGCCACTTTTATATCATGAACTTTTCCCATACGTTGACAAGTACTTATTCACCTGTGTAATCCCCGTAATTTATAAGTAATTGGTCACCTTTTGTGGGAGTTGAGAGTGGTCATCTGTAAACAAAAGCAGATGTTTTGAAATAGAGTGAGTAGAATTTCACTGCAAAAATAAACCCACTAAAATCAGTGGGGTATACATAATTGGCTATGGTATAAATCAGTGTAGAAAAAGGAGGTCAAATTTTAGCTTTTAAAGGATAAGTGTACCCTTTAAATGCATCAATTATAATTCAATATTTTCATAGTAATATTTGCATCCGATATTTGAAATAGGTTCTTTTTGTATGAAGGGTTGTTATGAAAGGTCAGTGAGAAGAACAAGTATCCTCAATTAAAATCAGTATCCAACCAAGAGTTTGTTATATTGAATTTATACTAGTTTAACAACATGGCTAGACATAATGGTTTTGACCTAAATTCTAGCTCTGGACCAGTATATATTTAAGGCTTGTAGAATGGCCCTTGGGTGGAGCTCAGGAGAGAGGATTCACTTAATTCTTCAACTTCCAGCAGGCAACCTCCACATATCTTAGTAAGCTATTTAGACTGGTGTGACTCAACCTGTAGGGATGCCTGCCTCTCTTCACGGACTGCAAATAGAGCCTAGAAGACTAATTTGGACTTGATGGCCCACTTTATATTGTTCAACTCAGATGAAATGAACCTCATTCCATGGCTGCATGGATCACCACCTGCTCAGCAAAACAACTAGATATCTGCCTTCCCAGTTCATGTAAGCTCCTGGTGATAATTTGCTTATATTGATTATGCCTATATTACTTAAATATTTAGCAGTAATTTAGCTTCCTTAAAGGCACTTTCATACATGGAAACAAAGGAAAGGCAGCCAACTCTACACAGATTATCAGCAAACATTCCACAGATCTGAATATATGATGATTTCCCTATTGAACATTAGATAGTATCATAGCTTTTCAGGATGCAATATACTGTTGAAGAATCTAAAACATTTAATGGGAACTTGTTGACAAAGGTTTATATTCCAGGTTTATATTTAAGCTTTATTTGCAGATGAAACATTTAATATTTCCAGCATAGATCTTTTTATCCTAAAATGAGCTAATCCCAGGAGATAGACAAATTAAGCTTTTAAAATCTTTGATGAGTCTGTGTAATGTACATGATCTGTCACTGAGACAAAAGCAGCTGGTGTTCTGATCTCATATGCTACACATGCAGTGAAAAAGAAGTTTCTTTCAATTTATTGAAGTAAAATTGTGGGATGAGGTCTGCTTCCATTAGTGGTATGTTCAGCTGCATCAGTAAACAGTAAGTGATTAATGCCGTGGGGTTCTGCTACTGTATCTTCTGCATTTATTGAAGTTTTGGCAACTAAGGAAGGTCTTGATTGATTTGTTATTTTCTTAGTTATAATTCATGATTATGAAGGGAAAGGTCTATGCACAACATACATTCCACCTGAGCCTGCAAAATAAGACTTAGATAGCTATAAAAGCTGTGCAGTCATGGGGCAGGTGGTGTGCCGAGGCCACTGTCTATCTTGCTATTCAGATTTCGTTTGCTTCCCGTCTGTTCCCTATCTTTTTCTTGTGCTCGATTGTCAAGTCTTTGGGCTAGAGACCGCATTTTTATGACTTTTTTTTTTGCACCTTTTATTACTGTTTTATTCTTTCAAGCAAAAAAGAAGAAGAAAAATGAGTTGGCATTTGCACACATCATAAACCTGTTCAGAGGAGTCCAGTGGAATTTAAGTGCAACATAAGCATTGTTTGGCTTAGAAAATAAGGACTCTTTTTCACTCTCACTATTCAGTTCTGTTGGTATGCTTTTTCCTGAGCCGTATTCTTGAAAGAGCAGTTCTTCAGTGACTCTTGTATAGATCAACAACTTTTTTCTCATCTTGAAATGAACAATCATTTCCAGTACTAGAAACACCTCAAGGTAACATTTTAAATCGTCTTTTCCTGTGACTTTTGAAATTACATCAAACAAGAAACAAATTCATTTTACTCCTTTTATATATTGAAACAGAGCCTGAGACTCTAAAAGTGGTAGTTTTAGAAACATTGTAAGGAAAGTGACAGAGTAAGCTCTACAATTCACTGAACAGTCTTGCAAGATATATTACATACAAAATCTGAAAATATGACAAAACTGTCCGTATGTATAGATTGCTGGATTTTTCTTTTTTTTAACTTTGGGGACAGAAATGGTAGCACCAACCGAAAGTCTGCAATAGAGAAAAGCAGTTTGCAAAGTTGAAAAGCAAAATGGGTTTATCTGACTGTGAGACAAAAGGATGTCATGTGCTCTGCATCCCTAGGGATATTCTGGATCTCTGAGGGATATGTAACATACCTTAAATTCTAGATAAAGCTATGCAGAAAGAAAAATGTACAGACTGCAAACTAATCATAGACTACATAATTAGTAATTCCAAATAAATAATATACATGAGATTACAAATGGCTCTCACACAATTTGGAAAGAGAAAAGGAAGCTAAATTTGCTGCATAAATTGTTCATTATTTACTGATAAATGAACCGCAGACATTCATGGATTTCATTGTTAGAACTCATGTCATCTCTTTCATTTGTTAATTAGACTGGATATATATCTTTCTAACTTTTCAGAAAAATAAGAGTTCAAATATGGAAATTTCATATGAAGCATGTTGCTAATAAACTTTTGATACATATCCATTGTTTTTTGGAAGAAACTTGTAATTACAGCAATGTTTCCAAATGGAGAGAAAAAATATAAAAGAATGATTAATTTACTGCATTAGATTGTACAAGTCTTCGTGTGAACTAACAGAACTGGAAGTGAGCATGCAAAAGTCTTTTACATTTGCAATTTCTGTGTGCAGTAGGATAGTGCAGACTGTAAAGATTGGTACCTGACAACCTTCAGGAAAATGGGAAAATATATCTACATATTATACTGTAGCTTTTGCGCTTTTTCTGCAGAAGCACTTACGGCCGGGATATTAGCCTCTCCTTGAGCTCTGTGATAAACATTGCTCCTTTACACTGCCTCTGATTGACCCATACCTTTGGAAACTGAAGTATGAAACTTTCAGGTCTACAAAAGATTTGTTTTGAATTTCAGATGAGTATTAAGGTTACTTTCCATGTTATCCGAACTGGATTTACTTACTCCTATATGAAATTTTCTTTCATTTAATTTATGAAGATAATAAAGGAAACAGGTTTTGGGACTCTAGACCATAGATATTCCAGCTCAGTTACACAGGGATAAAACGCAAAGGAGGTATAATGGCCAAGTCTTCAATGCTATATATGAGTGATACTTTATTGAAAAGAAGAGGTATGAGATATGAGAGGATATGGCCCTCCAAATCAGAGTAATAACTTGATTTTGTGTGAAAATCACAAAGAGGTCAGTACTCAAAGGCTGAATAGGAAAAGAAAAGCTTTAAAAGAATGATCAGAAGGGAAGCTATGTTGCTTTTCACTTCAGAACACAAGAGTTTTAGATCTTAAAAGTAAGATAAAGATGAGGAGAGCTTTAGGAAAAGACAGGTTTATACAGAGCCTTGAAATAGAGACAAGAAGTTTAAATATCCTGTGAAAGGGGTCAAGGGTAGCCAACCAAGAATTTGTCTTTAATGATACTGAATTACAGAAATCTCTAGTTTTGATGAAAGGAAAATTGTTTTTGTGAGGGAACTGCCATACATATTGCTCCTCAAAATCCTTTTTGGTCTGCTATTATGTGGTTCTATTTTCCAAAGTTTATCCTCTGTTTTGGCTTGGTCATTTGAGCATGACTCTCATTCTTCCGAAATTTTTTTTTTAAATTTCTTATAGTTTCACAATTTAAAAAATTTCTTTCTTTCTTTCTTCCACCTTCATTCTGATATTGCATCGTGTTGACTCTTGTTCTTAGAATGTTTAGGATCATAGCTATTATGTTTACATTCAGTTAAATGTGTGAAATTAAAAACATCCGTATGCTTTTAGATTTTTGACTGGTCCTTTTAATTTGCTTTTAGCAGCTTCCTTCCTTGCCTTTTCTCTTTAAAAATTCAATATTCTTATATTCAGTTTTTCTGTTTTTTTTTTTTTCATTTATTTATTTTTCTTCTCTCTTAGTAAGATAGCATATCTGATCACATTTTGGTCCCGTTACAAAAGAGCTCATTTGTAGTCCTACCTGGAATGGGATCTGGTGCGCTTTTCCAGGTAAAACCCAAAGAAGTCATTTCTTTTCTTGGTGTTCATAGTTTTGTTGTTCTGTTGGTCATTTATGGTATCTGTGGCTCATGCTTCGTTATGAGTATTTACTCAGTTGAAATGTGGATACCTGAAATTTCAAATTATCATGTTTTCTATTTCTTCAGTAGCATTCTTCGGTAGCATTTCAGTTCCCCTGCTGCCATTGTGGTTGAGTGGCTGACAGTATAGTCCTCTCACGCTCTCTGACTAATCAAGGAGATCAATTCTGTGGCACTTTTTGATATGGTTAAATTTTAACATGTTGCCTGATGTGTTCTTTAATATACAGCGTTAATCTTCCACCTAGTTTGATGTCATTTGTCATTCCTAGGCATTTGGTTAGTGCTGTTCAAGTCCTTAATAATTCTTTTATAAGACTATGTGAATTTTAACTATAGCTCAGTACATTCATTTATTAGTGTGTTTTTGATTAGGTTTTTCATTTTTGAAAGTCCTTTCTCAAATGGAATCCTGAGTGCTAGTGTAAATTATTTCTCATCAGAGGGTGCGGAAATTAATTATGTTGTGGTCAAGCACTTCAGCTATAATTATGCCTTGAACTGATTTGCTGTGCAATATTTAGAAATACAGCTTTAATCCTGCAAGCTCGGCCATATGGCCCTGCCTGTGCACCTGTGCAAGACTGCAGTGAAATCAGTAGCATCTCAGAGATGTAAGCACTTAAGAATGATTATGACAACATGCAACATGGCTTAAGTATATTTTGTACTTCTGTAAAAAATATTCCATGCCCAGTTCCCCAAAGAAATTGTAATTTTACGTGTTTATACTTTGCCCTTTTATGATATCTCTCTAGGGAGTAGGTGGCTATTGGAAATAATGCATTATTAATATTTTTCACTGGTCAAATTTTCTGTCCTTCAACCTTGTATGTGATTTATTTTCCTTTCAAAAGGATGATGGATAAAAGAATAAAACCTTGTTTCCTGACTTTTGGCATCCATACAGGTCTGCTTTCTCAAGTGTTCCATTTTTAAATATCACTGCAATGTGCAGCATGCGTGTGCACGTTTCGTGGTGTGCGTGCAGTCTCAGTGTGTAAAATCTCCCTTCCCTCTGTCTTAATTCCACTGTCATCTCTATCTCTGTGCAAGGCCATCGAGAATGCTTTTTGAACAAAATGTGTACCCTTTTCCTTCCTCTCACCTGCCCTCATCTTTAAGCTAATGGTTTTCAATTCAGCATAGAAACTCTTAAGCCAGGGTGTGGAATACCTGAGGAGTTATTAAGAGTCAAAACAGGCTGTCTGAAGAAAGGGGAGCCGAAGCTTGGTCTTGGGGTTGGGCCTTTTGGTATATTGAAAGGCCCTGGCCGGCCACAGGGGAACTTTGCCAGGTACCCTTTCCCCCATTGCTAATCTCAGATCATATACCTAAACTGCTGAAGGCAGCGAAGCATTTCCAGTGACTGCTGTTATACATTCAGGACCTACTTCAGAAAGTGGGAAAAAAATACAATAAGGGTCAAAACCTTTATTCTTAATCTATTATTCAGCAAATCCTCTTGAGAAGTAGAACTGCAGAGAAGATCAGTCTTCCATTTCAAAAAGGATTTTAACATTTTGAATTGAAATTAAACTGGACCATTCTTAAATTCTCAGTAAAAGAGAAATAAAACTTATTTTACATCACTTAAAATACTATAGTGCGTTACATTATCTAACATGAAATTTAAATACATGTAACTAAAAGCTCCAAATTGACTCAGTTCTAAAATGTCAAAACAGCACTTTCAGCATAGTCCTGATTTTCTTGAGTAAACTAAAATAGTAGTGAATATATTTTGGGGGGGGGATTTTTTTTTATTTTAATGGAAACGCATTCTCATGTGGAAAGTGGCTCTGTAGAAGTGTCTCAATAAGTCTATAGTTTAAAGAGAGAGAATGAGAAGGAACACATGATTTGGCGCTCAGAAAAATAATTTTTATCTGAGCATTGTATAATAACTGACTGGGTACAGTGTGTATGTGAATAGTTATCTGAGAGAATGTTTATCTAGCACATAGCTGATGATGACAACAGTAGTGACAATGTGTATAAAAGACATGCTGATTATGATGAATCATACAGGAAAAAATGTTGACATTGATGTCTAGTAGTTTTGAATGTCTCCAGGCAGTGGATTTATCTTTCTATGGGGCGATTTTTCACAAGCGAATACTTTTATTTATGTATTTAATCTGTTGCTCTAAATCTAATATGTGAAAGTAGAGAGTAGCATCATGTCAAGTGGGGGCTGGATATGCTCACCCATTAACATATTTTTATTTCCTGAGATCCAGCGATGTCAGTAACTGAGAGAGATGGAAGCTCACTAGAGAGCATAGATCTGGTATTTTCATTTATTTTCAAAAATTACTGCATTCATGTCTCTTATCCTGACTCTATGAACTGCGTAAAAAAAGAGATTAAAAACTATAACAAATTATTGCACGTATATTGCAGGGCTATGCTACTCAACATTTCTGAAAGACTAAGCTTTAGCAGGATCGTGGCATTTCAAATAAAGAAGTTCATTCTGGTTCAAGACAAATTCTCATTTAAGAAAGCTGTGTTTTTAATTGTTTTTCTCTAATTCAGAGTACATATTGATAGTTGTGGAAAACTCAGCTTTAATCAAAGCTTTTCTTGTTCAGAAGATCTCTTAATCTTCTTTCTTAATTGTGGGAACAAATCCATTGTTTTGACATCTCGAAAAATCAAGCCCCTCTTATTGATTGATAGCCTTTTCTTGGGCAGCCATACCAGGCACCTCTTTCCTCTTCAGTATTCATGTTGTACAAGAGACGAATTCTCAGTTGTTCATGAGCAGCCAACAGTAGGAGTGCACATGGACACAGATTTCATCCTAGCTGTGAAATGATGTCTTTGTGGACTTTGGTGGAGGGGAAGTATCCTTGATTGAGAAGGCAGAGCAGCCTTCAGAGCTCCAAGCAAGGGGAAGTCTCCAGTCAGATCAATGGATTTTCTACCGTGTGTAAGGCCTTTTGGGGACCTTGGGGTTTGCTCTTTGAAAAGCATGCACTGTATTCATACATTGTAGTTTCACTGCAACTTCAGTTATTGATAATAAAGATATAGAATTTTCCCCCAAATGAGAAAGTGACAGCTGATTTATTGATTGCTGTTTCAAATATAGACAGAATGGTAATATTTTAGGATATGACTTTTATTATTAATGTGATTGCTTGTGAATAGAACGGTGCTATATAATCCTGGGCCCATCATCCATTCTTACTCACAAAAAAAAAGGGGGGGGAAAAAAAAAAGGAAGGGGAGAGGAAGGGGAGAAGAATTGTTACTTCAAAGCAAGGTGTGTCTATCTTGCTCCAAACCACATCTTGTCTGCCTGTTTGATTGCTTATCCATTGAATGCAGTGGTATATTAAAAGACAGTGGCTGGCCAGTATGTCCCTGTTACTTCCTGAAAGGCTTTTATACCTTTCACTGCTGGCTGACCTATCTTCCACTTCCCTTGAGCTATGTAACTTACATGCCTGAACTTAATGAAGTGATTCTCAAATGAGATTTATCTTTTAAAGATTAAATATTTTAATTAGAATTCAATTGTGAGGAGACCTAGGGTGTTGGTGCGGAGTTAGCAACCTGTGCCTGCTCAGGATCCTTGAAATGTGTACTGTATTTCACGCTTCCCAATATTGCACTATGATGCTTTCATCTTTGGGGGGTGGATCCCTTCTTAATTTTCCGTTGTTTTCAGTGTGTTGGCCTGCACTGCATCAAATTGTTCCATCCCTGGGGTGAGGGTGACAGATAACGTTACAAACTTATGTTTATTAGTCTGTAAGATAAACTAGTTCAGATAACACAGGATGTGTGATCCTGTAACTCAGATATTGAATGATATCATCTTTTCTGAGCTATCAGTGGCTAGACACAATTCTTAAAGAACTTTAACTCTCACAGAATTTTGATTCTTCCCACATTTGAAGATTTGTAGAAGGCAGAAATCCAGATGATTCTGAAAAAGGAAGGAGGAAACGCGAGCAATGTCTGAGGCTGAAGCCTGAGACAGATAGCACCAACTCATCTCAAATTTTAAAAACGAAGTGATTGTATCCTGGAATAGGTGGGAGGAATTGTAGCTTTATATGCATTTCACTGGAAGGAAGGGAGAAAGAGAAAGGAAATAATTTTATTCTTATATTTCCATTTTATTTGATGGTTTTATTTCTCTGTTAGTAGCTTCTTGTCCCCTTCTACTTTCTCCATAATCTATTCCTCCTCCTTCTCCTTCTCATATGGATCCTTGATCCATAAAGTTTATTGAATTGTGGCAAATCATTCTGTAGAAGTGACTTTTGGATTAGCCCATGTTTTTTAGATCTTAGAATACAGTAATTAGGTGCATTTAGGTAGGCTTGAAGAGGAACAAATTGCACGAATTTTCACTGCAACTATTCTATGTGACAGTTCTACAAGTCTGAAATGTTTTGACTGTTCTCACTTGAGATGCATTCTCCTTTACAGCTTGAATGCATGACTTGTTTCCATTACCAGTGTCAGCGGGCTTACAATTGACTTGCAATTGTGTTTCACGTACATGGTGACTCAATGGTAGAATGCATTAACAAACATTTAGAAATAGTAATGGTATTTACACCTGGATATAGCAAAACCTTGAGGATGTAGCTTAGTACTGTCGCAGAACTGGTGCAGGTTCACACAGGAATAGATTTATTTCTCGTGCTCTGCTAAATTTCCTGTGGAATGCCGAGTGCATTAGAATCCATGGTAACCGTGCCGGGGTACAACGTTGTATTACTTTGCTGTTGATATGCAAGTCCATCTAATTACTACCAAATGTCAGGGTACTAAGAGGAGCAGGTGGCACCATTTGTATCTGAAGTAAATACAAACACAGTATTTATGTGCAAAAAGAGCGACAAAAATAAAGCCCTTTGTGGAGTTTGCTATAGCTGGCTTGTCTGATGAATAAGATCTGAAAAAGAGAACGTAATTATAAACTGTGCTCCATGAATGCAATTGATAATTTCAATTCCAGGTTGAACCAAATGTTATTGATAGGAAACATTTTGGGTTTGAGACGTGTTATACTTAAAGAAATAAAGTGTATTATCTTTGGAATAGAGATATAATTTTTGGCTTTTGGAAAGTTTATGGTTCATTTCAGGTTCATGTTCTATTTTAAAAGTTGAGAATTTTAATACACTTGATTTTCATGAAATGCTAAGGACTGTGAGCAGACCTACTAAGTTGAGGCTTTAGGTGGTCTTTAAATACCTAAGCCTCTGAGTTATGCAAAATGTACATGAACGTTGTCTGAATGGGTCTAAAGTGAAAAGAAATCGCTAGAGATCTGCCTAAGGTGGGTAGAATCATTCTGGCTAGATGCCTTCATGATTTGTGAAGAGAAACAAATACCTCCAGAAATATATCAAAAATAATTTGCTGGAGGTGCCTTCTACAGTTGCCATTTTCCGGTAGGGAATGCACAGAACGCACATTCAGGAAGGATGCAGCTTATGGGCCCCAGTGAAAACTTAACTAATCAATCTTTGTGGCAAAAAATTAACTGGGAAAATTAACTGCTTTTTGCTTGCTAGGTGTTGATCAGTGTCAGGAACAAAATAGGTCAAGATACTGGTACCTCCTCTGTCTCATACCTACTCTTCTCACGGACATACGGCTGTCTAATGTGCAAATGAAGGGGAGTCCCTCTCTTGTAGTTGGAACACCAGTCTGCAGCATAGAGTTAAAGTGGTACTTTGACATCACCTTTACAGAAGGTTTATTTTCCTCCATGGAAATTTAGACGGTAAATAGACAAAAGGTGTGGGGGCCCTTTATATTGGACATCTGCATTTGTGTAAATTTCACTTACAGTGACTACATAGACAGACTCTGGACTGCAAACATAAAACTTCGTTTTCACACTATGCCAGTCGTCTTAATGTCTCGTACACAAATAGTCACTAAAAATGAAATATACCCTCAATATTAAAGTTTTACACTTTTTCTTAAATTGCTTAGTTAATCTGGCAACTGATACATAAGCAAGATTTTGCAATTCCATCTGTAATATTAAAATAGTGTGCATTTTTACATTATTACCATTTAATTAAAAATATGTGCTATCTATTAGGAATAAAATGTCCTTTATTCCCTTCCATTTATAAATATTAGCAGTTATTTTTGCCTTTTTAAAGACAATCTGATTACAAGAGAGAAAGAGAGACTGTGATGAATATTTTTAATGTATTTTGTGAGAAACTCTGCTTTTGCAGCATGTAATAGCAAGTTTTAAGGAGGGATATTTTTAAAGGAGGGGACTTTTAAGGAGAGATAATTTAGTAAAACTTGTATCTAGCAGGTCTGGAAGTACAGAACATACTGTACAAGGGAAAAATAAATAACCTGCAAATGAAAAGAACACCCAAACTTCTCCAAAAAAGATTAAGAAACTAAGCTAAGTAATAAAGAATATAAAAAGCAAGCTCTCCGAAAATAATAACATACTCATCTTTACAGCCATATAGAAACACAAAAGAGGCAAACAGTTTAAGGGGGAAAAAATGAAGCTGGGATTAAAAAAAAGAAAACTATTTTTAATAATAAAAGTTCTCATCATAAAACAAATATTTAAATTCAAAGCAATTTAAAAAACCCATGGGCTCCTTAAAATATTATTCAGCAAAATAGCCTTCAGAGCAAAATATAAATTGGTTTAAGTGGAAAATAAATACCACTAATTTGTTGTATCAGCTTAGCATATTCTAGTAGTGCAGTTGTTTTGCTCATTAGTTTGCAGGATAGCCTGCAGTAAAGGGCAACATGTTCTTGTGTGGCTCTGGTGCAGTTAAGGAAGAAAGAAAGATATGGCAGGTCATGATCTTTGTTGCCTTCTTTTTGCTGCTTTGGACAAGCATAAACTAGAGCTAGTCTAAATTTCTTTTTGCACAGCCCGTGTGTTGATGTAAGCTTCAGTGCTGACAACCCCTGTCTCCCCCAAACCCTTCATATCTTTCTGAGTCAAGAGAAGCCCTGCTCCTTTCAGAGTGAAGATACCACTGATTGATTGCAGCTTGCTGCTTCATGAGAGAGCATTTTCTGGTTGTTGTAAAACAGGGCGCTTCAGCTTGCACAAAGGTAAATTAGTTTCTTATGTCCTTGCAAAAATGGGCTCCTACTCCAACAACGAGGTCCAGCCTGTGAGAAGCAGGGATTTCCAAGCTATTGGAAACTTAATGGGAACAGGTGACTGCTCTTTGCACAAGACTGCTGCTGTGGCTGAGTTCCTACAGTCAATCTTAATGTGGCTCTCCTCTCTCTCCACCCTTAAAAAGAAACCAATGATATGTCGATTTTCAAAAAAATAAGTGTGGTAGCCTGTCATGCAACTTGTACTGGTGTACATAGGTTGCATCAGTCACTGGGTATAATCGTGGTAAATGGCACCTGTTGTACTATTTGTTTAGCACTTTATTGTATGTGTGCCTCCACCCTTTGTTAAAAAAGAATATGTTTAAGAAGCAGGCAGGCAGGAAGGCTGCCCATTTGAATTGCTCAGGCTGCTACAGTAGTGGTGTCATGGTACCAGCAGAAGGGAGGGGAAATTGCTCCTTCCCTGGGGGCAGTTGAGTATGATCGTGGGGAAGAAGACTCTGCTGTGCCAGGTAGGACAGCCCTGGAGTGATAAAAGCCAGGAGCGGGGATCCTGCTGCAGGAGCGGAGGCTGCGAAACTCCTGAGAAAAGAAGGGAGCTGGAAGAAAAGCTGCAGGGGGTTGCAGAGACCCTTCCTGCAGAAGAGAGGATTTTGCTGGGGATCCTGATCAGACTGTGTAGAGTTTGTTGGAGTCCAGGAAGCTGCTAAAAATTACGGAACTAGAAAACAAGAACAGAAGGACTTGCCCTGCAAGGCACAGTTAGCGAGAGATTTGTATACAAACCCTTTTATTTTACTCTGTCTCACCGTGTTACATATATCTGGGCGTGTAAAAGTAACTTCTTGTAGTGTGTGTTTTAATAAATCTTTGAGTAGAAGTTGCAAGCCATTTTAATGTCTTTAGTCTGGTCACTTTTAAAGGAAGAACACAGGCAGTTCCAGCTTTAGAGTTATGGCAACCTGAGAGGCCATCACAATAATTTTTCAGTCACTTTCTGTCCTGTCCTGCTCACTTCTACAAGGGCAAAAATCAATGGTGCTGCAGAACCTGTTAGCCTCTTTTGTACTGGTTTTGTGCACCACCTAATGAAATAGAGGTACTCTTTAGCATTTATCTTTATATCTTAGCATTTATTTGGGCTTTACCGTGCAGAAATATAACTATCATACTTTCATATAGATATGATTAAACTTAACTTTATGCAACGTCACATAAAGAGATCTTAGTAGGAATGCAAAAATGTTTAAAGATTCTCATTGATATGGGCCTCTTCTTAGAATTAGATGAATGCATCTGCTGAATCCTGAAAAAGCCTAAGCTGTAAAAGATAATGGCTGCCATTTACTCCCAGAGGAAATCAGTGACCTGTCATCCCGGTAACAAACCTGCAATAATGTTTTAGATCACAGGTCCATCAACAATGATGATATTGACAAGGAAATTACTTTAGAATACAAACAACTTGTTGTACAACAATACAACTTCTGAACTCTTATGTCCAGGACCTAGAATGTTCACAAAATTTGAGGACAAGAAGAATATATTGGGTCTAAAATCTGTCATTTGTTTTGTTAGCATTGCTTGTGCAGACTCTTTAAAGATCTCACAGTGAATTGAAATGTGTGAACCTAATAACAGCCATGTTGCTTGACTTACTAATTTTTGCCATAATTCTGAAAATAGTGCTTCTTGCAAAGAAGTCTGAACAGGAAGTATGTTCTAACTTACATGGTGGATAGGTAAATTCAAGGATGTTTTTGGGAAGAAAGGAAAGCGAAACCTAATCCAAAGTACAACGGAGAGGACTGTCCTGCTTATTGAAACTGCATTTTTGTAAACCATCTCCAAAGGGAAAGAGGAGACCAATAGAAGTTTGGACTATCTCCACCTAACGTATGCAATTTACTTATACCCAGATATTAATTGCCTTGCAAATCAATCTTCTTTAAATAAATGCCAAAGTTATTTATTCTGTTAATGAAGAATCCATTTGCATTTGAAGATCCTGTGAATATAACTTAGATTCCTAAATTTACGACAGCAGTTCTTACTCCTGTAATAAACCGATCTCTTCTAATGAGAGAATATAGGTAGCTCAGACACTGGTTGTAGGAGGGTTCGTTTGTATAAGCTGAAGGTAGCAGTTAGGTGCTTAATTTAGACAGATGAGATTCCAGCAAGAGTTTATATAATATAAACAGCCAGTCCTGCTGATTAAACCAATAGAGTTTGAAAGACAAAGAGGGGGGAATATCTTTGACAGAAGAACGCTTACTCACAGAAGTGTCTATTCTGAGTGAACCTGGGCTGAATGGGGCAGGTGTCGTTTCCTGGATCAGATGTTAAGGTAGTACAGTGATCAGCGAAGCAGATTAGTTCTGGGAGGTAAAATTTCAGGAGCAGATGGTGGAATTGTGGCCAAAATCTCGTAACAGAGAAGAATGCACTAGTTAAAAAGTAGGAGCAGAACTAAGCTAGCGGATTGTGAAGTCTTGATAGTGCATTTTATATTTACAATTTTAAAAATGTTTTTCCTATTTTTAATCAAGTATTTAACATTTTTCTTTCCTAAATTAAGCCTTAGCTATAGCTAATTATAAAAATGATCTTTAATACTGAGCATTTTTATTCTCAAGGAAAATCACAGGTTTCAGAAGATGGCAGAGTACAGGCTTGCTATGGTTATGCTTTTTGATTGTTCTCAGGAGCTGGAGATTATTTTCTCACAAAGCTGTAGGAGTCAATTTGAAGTCTAATAATGCCAATGGAGAGGAGTTCTCCTCAGTGGGTACTAATCAGTGTAAGCAGCAGACACAAGGACACAATTTCTGATTTGGGGAGTAATTCACAAGCATCATAAGACTTTTCCAATAAATTAATACCTGTGTCATCCCTGTCATGACACATATAGATGGCTATTGGGCTTCAAAAAAACTGAGGCGCACAGAAGGACTCAAAGCAATATAGGGATTTAACACTTAAGAAAGCAGATATAAACTCTGTGTACCTGTTTTCCTTCTTTCCTGTTTTTCTTTTAGAAAACAGGAAAGGTTTTAAAGACTATGAAGCTTTTAGGGTAGGTTTAGGGTAGGTTTTGTGTTTTCTACATAGACAAAGAAAGTATTAACTTAAGATCCATGGATTAAAAAGTAGAATTGCAGAGGGGAAAAAACCCTGAAGGACCTGAGTAATAATAGACAACGAGAAAAATGAGGGCTTTCTTATTTTTAGCTTGTTCAACTGTGAGGACAGGAGTAAACCGGAAAACTAGACAGCCACCTGTCGTCAGTTTTTAAAGAGGATGCCTGAGCTAGGAATCTAGTTGATAAGCCCTTGCAGAAGATGATTCAAGTATCAGGTGGCTTAAAGGCTAAGGAAAGGAGGAAGAATCTAGGTCTTTGGAACATGTGATTTTCTTAATATATTTGTAAACCTTGCAATAGCCTTATCCAGAGATTTGAAAATATATCAAGTGGACAAAAATATCTCCAATACTATAAAAAAAAGTACCGCAACGATGTTCATTTGGCTCTTCAGTGCAGTGAATAGTGATTATTTCCTATGCATATATATTGGCATAAGAATCTTGCTATAAAGGATGTTTAGTTAATAAACAGTCTTTGATAGAATGAGATCACTTGCCTTTTTTGATACAACAGCTGACACTACTCAGAACAGGAACACGTACAGGAAGGGGCAGATTTATTCTTCATGTTGCAAAGCATGCTGTGAAAAATGCAGGAAGTGAAAGAAAAATAGTTTATGACTAATATGGCTGAAGAACTCTGCTTTGGCCCAGCTGAGGAGATAACAAAGAGGTCTGCTCTTCGGCTGTCATCAGTTACTACTGAAGTCTGAATTTGTTGTTTATTAAGGGCTAAATTCAACAAAGGATTTAAACATGTGCCTTCCATTATAAGAGTGTGAAGAATTCTTCACAGTTTAAATACACATTTAAGGATTTGTCTGTCGGTGCCTGTATGGGAAACCTCTGTTGTTCCATCTCAGGTCAACAGGAGGACGGGCTTGTGCTGCAGTGTTGAGCAGCTATGGCTGATGGAGTGAATGCAACAGGGTACATGTAAGTTCTGAGCAATCTGTTAGAGACTCCTTAAGAACTTCATTTTCTAGATAAGATTCCCAAACCACGGTATGTGTGTTCCCCGCACCACATAAATCATCTCAAAGCGATGAGTCCGTGTGCAAGCAGAGTCTGCAGCCAGGAGGTGCTTTCTGACTATAGATACAGCAGCAGTTTGGTGCTAGCTCCCAATTCTGCTTTTGGGCAGGGTCCCAGTTCTTGCTAGTATATGACTATATAAAGAATGGGAAGGCAGGCAGAGATGGATGGCTGCTGTGGACTGGTGTGTTCCAGCCACCAAAGTGTCCAGAGTGGCTTCAGGCAGGGGTGTGCAGGAGGAAAAGATGATACTGTATTAAAATCCGTAAATATTTTACTTTAAGGTTACTGTCACACGTCCTCATGGGAATGTTTTCAGAGGTGCCTATTGCTCCCCTCCCCTTTTACTGGTAGAACATAGAATCCATTCTATATCAATATTGATATGATCTCTCACTGGTCTATATCATAAACTTCCAAACTGAATAAGGAGAGTCTGCATATCATGTCAGTTTTATGGGCCCAGCACATCATGGGAGAGAGAATGAGACAGAAACTAGCTCATGCACAGTTACAAGCAAGTGAGGTAACGGAACAAGAAGCCTATTGAGGTACCCTAATCAAAATATGAAAATATGCTTGTTTTACTAATTTTTCCTGACATTTTTCATAATTTTCTTTGTGAAGCAGACCCTGATTTCACACAGTGAATAGTCCATGGAAAAAATATTTGTTGGAAAAGCTTGTCAAGCCTAGCTAAAACAAAGAAAAATGGAATAGTGCACTGGTAGAAAATTATAGTTCAGAATAGGCTGTTCCATGCACTTTCTTGTGTAGTGAGCCCTGATGTTGAATTCCTTCTGCTTTTATAAGCCAGACGCTTTATGTATAATCATCACAAGGACATTTTTCATCACAATTTTTTTCTTCAAAAATAACATGACATTTTGCTATTTCAAAATATAAAAATATACATTAAAGGCAATGATGTTACATTATTCCCTGATGTTACTTTATTGTTTGCTTCCACAGGAGTTCTTGTTCTGTTGCATGGCAGCAGTCCTCAATTTCTCATAACAATCAGCAAAATATCTATGTAGGAGAAAACCTCTAGAAGAGGTCTTATGGGTCATTGATTTAAGTCCCCTGTTAATACAGGTACTTAGATCATAGAATCTAATTCATAAATGTAATTGTGTGTTTGCAACAACAAAATTGTCTCCATTACTTGTTTTTTCCTGGTGGGGGCTGGGGGATTGGAAGAGGTTGGAATACTCCAAACTCAACTCCTCTAGATGCTGAAAACCCTTTTTTTCTAACCTAATCTAATCTAATTTTCCATTTTATTTATGGTGCATTATATCCCTTTGCTCTTGTGACAGTATTGTCCACTACCTTATTCGGGTCTTCCTCCTGTCCTGTTGTGATTATAGAGAGCATTCGTATGCCATCCCTTTTCACATTGCCAGGCTAAGCAAGCTAAGTTCTGATAGTTTCTTTTGGCAAAAACATCTTCTGTTTCCCTAGTAATCCAAATATCCTCTTTTGACCCTGTTCTAGTTTCAGTTACACTTACTTTCATAAACTAAATTAAAAATAAGGCTGTAAGGATAATTATATAAAGTTATCATACTTTCATTATTGCAATGAAGGGGATGTTTTCAAAAACCAGAGCTGAAAACATAAAATAGCATTCTATTTTCTGTCAGTTCAACAAACATAGGTCATTCTTTCTGAATGTCATAAAATAATGGGCTTAGTTTTCATTGTTTGAGTCCATTGCAATAGGAGTGTTTCATGGAAAGCCAGGTATAGTAGCAATTCTAAGTGCTCAAATAGATTCCCATTTACAAGGTATCACAATTCTACCTGTGCATGCATGAACCATTTTTTAAATGATCTGTTTACAAAAACATGCTTAAGTGCAAAGAAAAATGTGCATCCAACTAGAAAATGTTACTATAAATAAAACTATTTGCTTTAGGTTTATTTCAAGCTACAGTCATTCTAACCATTTAGATTTGAAGGACAGCTTGAACTTTTCATATATAAGCACAATTTTGTAATGGTGCACTCTGAGCTTAAATGGTTATAATTTTGTAAAATAAAAATCGATAGTGTCATTATAACTGAAGAAAACCTGTGTATATTAATGTAATTTAATGTTAAGATTGGAATATTTAGTTTGCTTTGGAGTCATGAGAGGTGAAGAATACGGTTGTGATCATAACATATTATTTGGGGACAGTTTAATGATTACTTCTTTTTTGGAATTTTTCTCTAGTTGTACCATTCCTTTTGTTTAGTTTCATGTAGTATGGTTTCATTCATTAGTTTGAATGGCCTGAGGAGTCTGGCAGAGGAATCAGCTTGACAGATTAAAGCATATTTTTTCCTGAAGACAGCTCTGCAAACACAAAGCAGCTAGCCTTTGAAATTGCATTTTTGTTTCCTTCTCTGACACATAAGACTAGAAATTAGCAGAAATGTCATACAAAAAGTGTTGATTTTGCTTCGATTGCTTTAAAGTTCACAAATCTGTTTTCACCAACCAACTTTTACAGGATTTTTTTTTCTCTACTTTTTGTATCATGACCTAGGAGATGAGAAAAACAGGAGTGCAAAACTTTGAGGATGAAATTGCAGAAAATTTCTAATATTCATTTGCTTTATATGTCACTTCTTGTCTCAAGGCTAATAATTTCAAGGATAAATATCACTGTCACACCATTAACTTCAATGATTTGATATAGTGCTGGTCGAACAAGAAAAACATGTATTGCACAGTCCGTGAAAAGGGATGTTTTTTATTGATTATGTTCAACCTAAATTTCTGAAATCAGAGAGATGTAAATTTCAAGCCTGTTTTATTATGTGACGTCATTGTAATCTGTTAATACAGCAGCTGTGGACTGAATCTACATACAGTATCTTAGAAATTGTCTTAATATGTTGTAACACCTGTTCTAACACTAGGCTAGCTAAACACTGGAAAGGAAGAGGAAGGTGCCTAAAAACTTGATTCACAGAAGTCAATGAACTGGCCAGGGAACAACAACTGTGAAGTCATTGTCTATCTCCTGCTTAGATTTGCATTTGATTAGTTTGTTAAAGATAGAATAGCTTCAAAAAGATCAGTTTAGAAGAAAACTCTCAACAGATGCCAATAGTACCTCAAAGACTGGTCTATGCCATGACTGCTTCCTCCTCCCTGTGTTCTGCAGTATTTCTTAAAGGCCAAGATTAAATCCCAATTCATACTTATAAATATCCTGAGAAAATGCATAAACACTTTTAACTTGTGGGCTGCAAGATTAATAGAGGTGTCACCAACTTTTCTGATTAGGTGGTGTATTAGGCCAACGTAGCAGACGAAATTTGACTGTGTTTATCAGATCGGGTTCTGAATGCGAGATAACCAGAAAACACTTTGTATACGGATTGTGTGGGGCTTTAGTGTGAACTGGATGCTGAGCAGCTTTAACGCTAGTTGAACAGTGGGGTGAT
The DNA here is from genome assembly GCF_040807025.1 of Struthio camelus. Lineage (NCBI taxonomy): Eukaryota > Metazoa > Chordata > Aves > Struthioniformes > Struthionidae > Struthio > Struthio camelus. Next base: position 23,626,539 of record NC_090942.1, read on the forward strand.
AAGCACAGTCACTAGCAGAAGATGCTGCGGAATATTACACTGAAACTGAAGTTGTCTGGGATTCAGGGTTAGACTACGAATGAGCTGAAACTTTGGTGGAAGGTGGATTTTCATAAGTATATTTGTTTTATTTAAGTGACAGAAACGGAAGTTAGGATTTAATGTTTTTCTAAATCAAGAAATTGTGGTTGATCACATCTTTGTGGGTGTCAATATAGCTTTCAATACAATGCTAGAGGAAAAAACTTAAAGTGGCACTTAAAGTGGAGAAGGTGGGTATTAGTAAGAGCTGTAAAAAGTGTAAGTATAAAGAATTGTAAGACTAATATAACCGGCTAATGAAGCCGGGGTGGAGGAGGTGTTGTATTAGTCAAATGAACGTACAGATAGATTACTAACAGAATTCCTCAAATATTGCCCCTATAACTCATCCTATTCTATCAGTGGCCAGGACATAGAAATTAGGGTTTTGTCAAGGAATCATCTGATGACATCAACCTGTGAGGCGTTACCAACTTGTAAGAAGATTGGTACCCTCTCTAAAAAAAAAAAAAAAAAAAGTGAAATGCCCCTGAGAAATGGAGCAATAGAGCTAGAATGAGAATTAGTATGAACTATTAATAAAAAAGCTAACAAGAGTGTATACTCTAGAGTAAAAGTTCATCACATGGAATAAACAGAGAAGGAAGGCTGGATTTATTATTCTGTCAAAGAACGACTGTGGGTTACTAATGTGATTGGGCTTTTAAAAAAGCCAAATATAACCTCAGAAATTTTCAGCAGAAGTATTTCTAATAGAAAGTTGAATTATCCCTACAATTCGTGACTCTCCAGACAGTAAAAGGCCATTTAGGAAGATTCTGAGAAATACATTTATAGAGTGCTGTCTTCACGTCCCATATATATCACAGGGAGAGTTTCTCTGACAACCCTTTGTAACTTCTCAAGTGAAGTCAGGATGATGAGGTCAGGGAGATCAAGATTTATATATATCCAACAACCTGAATGAAGCCCACAATGTATGGCTAGATTTGAAATCTCTGAACAAATTTACAGAGCCAAATCCGTATGCTTTATAAATCCTTACAAAAACAGATTGAACAAGCATCTGTTTTTAGTGCTTGAGTCAATCGATTGAGTTATCTGCACAGGTCGTTTGAGATGCTGAGTATCCAAGATCTTTGCACATGGCTGATTGGAATGACACAAACTCTTCTGGAGTGGCAGCTGGAGTCACTTTTCCTGCATGGGGGCAACTGAATTGAGTCTTAAAAGTGGAATTCAGCTCCAGATTCAGATACCTGAATTTATATATTCCCAATAGTCAACAGAGATCTAAGCAAAAATCTGGAAGGCCTGGAAGGGTATTCACTCACTGAACACGGGAAAGAAGGAAGTCAGTGCGCAAGCATGGATTTACAAATGTGACTACTAGAGAGGAACGAAATCCCTTTCTTCCTGTTAACGCTGCCTCATCCAAGGCTTATGTTCGTGTTCAGGTGGTGTAGACACAACTATGTAGGTGCATATCCACTTCGTTCAGATCACTACTTCTCTCTCCCTGCTGCTGGTGCTATGCTCACATCTGCTGCTTGCTGTTTGCTCTTGACATGGAGCATTTTCAAAACTGACAATTTTAATTTTCTCCTCTTATTAGTCATTGTTCTTCCATTTTTGTTTCCTTTGGCTATATGTGCCCCTCCCCAAGCTTTCATTTGTCCTTCACCCTGAACAGGCATTCCATCTTTCTGATTTTATTAAAGCTTAAGGACTTCCCAGGCTGTGAATACAGTAAAAGCGCATTCAGAAAGAAAACAAGCAGAAGAAATGTGCTTTAAAAGTGAGATCACTAAAGACAGCATTTCTAAGTGCATTTGTTATTCAGAAGTAGAAAGTAAGGAGATGAGATTTGCTGTATGGTACAAAGCTAACAACAATTTAAGAGCAGAATCCAGGGCCTTGGATAATACAGGACATCCGCAAAACTCTCCTCCTCCTTTGCTTGCCTGCCTTATCTTGATTGAATATGATTCTGCTCTTCCTTTCTGTGATGGCTCATTTCAGTGTTAGGGTGATTTGGTCAGTTTATATCCATTGGAACTATCTGCAGACTTGGACAGACCTTAATTACCCTTCATTTCTGTTTTTAAGCTCTTTCCTTTCTCCCTTTCTTTCTCCTCCTCTCTGCAGGGATGAGAAACGTTTTTTTTTTTAAATAAAACTTGGGATTCTGGTCTCGTTATGTTACTCCAGAAGCTGGTGTCCTAGTGTCAAACCTATAGTGTATAGGTGTTAATCTGGTCCTGCTTGATTTAGTCATGTTTCTGTGTGTGTATGTGTGCGTATGTGTGTTTTAAACAGGATAGTTCTATTTTGACACACAGGTCATTTGTAAACCTTGGAAAAAGCGCTTGTTAGTCCGTAGGTTTTAATTATCTACCTTTCAGCTCATAAATACGAGAACTTTTAAAATAGGAATTCTCTTTTCAGGACTTTTTTTTTTTTTTTAACAAGACTAAATAATTAACAGGATTTTGACAAATATGCATAGCTCTGTTGCTTTTTCAGTTGCTGTGACTTGACTTCTTTTCAGCCTGCACCTTTTATTTTTACATTTGAAGCAAGTGTTTCATCTACTGTGATGTCTGCCTGATATTAATCATAAACAATAAATCAAAGGAACAGACTTTCCCTTAGAATTTGGCTGACTTATAAAATGCTGGAAAACCAGATCAGTGAAGTTGTATGGACACTATGCTGTGCTTATCATTGGCATGAGACTCTTGGATTTAGAAACTACTTGACTTCCTAATGGCAATTCTTGTTTATAAGCACATAACAGCAGGCTGGAGGATATTAGCAGCTATTTATTTCTATAGTCTGCGGTCACCTAAATGAACAATTTTATTCCTTTGAACTAAATGAGACTGGTAATATCGGTGAAACTCCGCTCTCTGAGAAGCTGCATGAACATCTACAGTGGATATGACACTGTCTGAAATCCAGGAGGCCTAGCTTCTTTTTCTAACTCTAACACTTTTTGTCAATTTATTGACTTCCTCCTCCTGTCTCACTGTCTGTTTTTCTTTATTTAAGCTGTATTTTCTACAGAACAAGGACTAGCCTTTTTCAGGAGGTTTTTAAGGTGTTTAAGTCCTGTGGAGTCAATTTTTGAACATACCTACAACATGCAGTAAAGCTATGGGCAGGGACACCTGAGCTAACAGCCCACGGTGAAGTTGGAAGCCGTGCAACAACACTGGTGTAGTACTGTGTGCAAGCTAATAAACTCTTTAAGTTTTCCACACCTCGGGTAAGACCCAGAAAAAATAAGCTACTGTGTAGAAAGGAGCAACAGCACCACCACCAGGTAGTGAAACGAAAGAACAGTTTTAGAGGATTCAGCCTTGAGGAAGCTAGGATGAACCAAAATGGATGAAGATGCCGGTGGGCAACTCTGGTTCATTCCTGCACTCAGCCTTTCTTAATCGACTAATCATGCTGTTGGTAGGTGACTCTGTTTAAAGGATTAGCTCTTATGGTTTTTTTTTTTTTTAAGTGAAATTATTTTAAAAGGCTTAAAATTGCATGGATTCCGTTCTGAAACAATTTCTAGGCATGATCCTGGGCAGATAATGGAGGTTCAGGGTTCCACTGGGCAGCTAAAATTATGCAAAGAAACATCGTATTTTTTGAGGTTCCTAAATCCTTTTTCGAATATGACTCTTAGTATTTTGGGCGGGTTTTATTCCTTATCTTATCTGGAATGTCAAAGCAATATTGTAGTCTGAAACATAAGAAATTACTGATAGAAATGAGGCTGTACTATGTGAAGAGTCATTCTTAATACACGACATTATACTTTTCCTCAGTCCTAATAAGAATATAAATCAAAATGACAACATTGATATCATTTGAACTCTGATGCAGATTTACAACCAAAGTCAGTTCAAATTATGCCTGTTTATTTTTAAGTAATACACAAATCCAAAAAAAAATCTGAAACCATGGCACTCAAGACTTTCTTCTACTTTCAACTTCTCACTTGCTGCTAATGCATTTACTCTTGAGCCTTGCATTATTGTTCCATTTTTTCTTCCCCTGCTTTCTCTGCAGCCTCTCTCTCTCTCTCTCTCACTATCCTCTTTTCTCCTTTTCTTTCCTCTTTTTGGCATTCTGATAATGTCTCTCTTCATTCTAGCAATCTCTCGACTGATGAACAGACTGGCAGAATTTTTACCTGAGTGCTCCAGAGTGAACCACTCAGCGCAGTGGTGCCAGTGTGAAAAATACCATTATGTTTTATGTTTTATATAGACTGGAGTGAGGAAAAGACTAAGGATTGTCAGGGATCTGCCAGTTTCACTGAGACAGTCTTAAATACTAGTGGAATGCCTTCTGGACCTGATTTGACCCTTTTTTAATACAGAAGTATTTGAAAATTTGTTTCATTTCTTTGTGCATCAAGCTGGATGCATAATTTTGCACAGAAGTTTACAGTGCACTCAGTGATCCAGACACAGCCTGCTATTTTTTCTTAAAGTTTAAATCTTATCATTTTGCGTTCCTAAATGTAAAGTATTTTAGCATTAGTGCTGATATTACCCAGTGCCAAGGGTATCTTTGACGGCACTCCTATTTTGACCTTCACATACTGTAATTATCAGGTTTTCACCAAAGCCATCTTTTTCTTCAGTGTTTTTTTTTTTTTTGGAAAATCATCATTATTTTCTGGACCTTGTATTTTTTAATTTTTTATCTTTATTCCTTTTTACTTTGATGATTGAACTTAGGATCTTACATACTAATGTAAAGGTGACAATGAATTCTTTACATTGCCTCTCTTACTGAAATGACAGATAGAGACTAATGCTCAGAGGAGCAGGCTAGATTCATGATGCAAGTTATCAAGATTCCTTTCCTTTTGTCATATTTATAAAAAAAAATGCACCCAGTAATTCCACTCCTTTGCTGTCAGTCAGCTTTTCAACATTTACTTCCATCCGTTGTTGCAGAACGTACAATTTCTGTTCTTCATGCAGGCAGAACAGACACATTAAAAAACTTACTTGATATGTCTGTAGTTGATGGCTGAAGTTTTTAGAGCTATCTTTGAGATGTGAATATCCTGTTCCCAAAAGAATGACTGCTCATATGAGAGTATCCTATAGGTAGTTTTATGGATACTAGTCTACATGAATGAAAAAACTCAGGTATCACGCTGAAATCTCAGAGCAGGTGGATGGTAAATGTTCTTGAACAGGAAAGACACCACTGTGTGGTTAGTTTAATCCTTTTCTTTACACCTCACCTTTGGACAATTTAGTGAAGGGACTGATAGAGAAGGATCGTGTGCTGATTTGATTTCTAAAGATTGTTCCTATAGTGTTTGCTTTCCCTGGTTTAAAAAAAAAAAAAAAAGAAAAGAAAAAAAGAGAGGAAATGATTCAGAGGACAAGGGGTTAATTGGGTTTACCCAGAAGGTGGAAGGTGCCTAGAAGTATGTCGCTGTGATGCCGAAATATCTTTCATGATATAGCATTTTTTGCCCAAAATAACTTCAGCTTTTGTATCAGCACAAGGTCATGTTACAGCATTTTACCACCACAGTAATAATAATAAAATTGAAACTAAATCCTCCCTTCAGGAGGAGTATTCAGTGAAAATGCCAGTAAAAAATCTGCCTTACATTAGATCAAGAAAAGGTAAATAATAAACAGACAAAGAGCCTCCTCTTCAGAAACTAGTGTCAGGTGCAGTCCTGTTTTGGCAATGTGACCAACATGACTGATTTGGTATTTTTCCATTCAAATGGCATGGTAGTCAAACTCTTAACAGCCTCCCCAAATGATGTAAGTACTGAACTTCAGTTTAAAATAACAAAAGTGTTGACATCCAGCTGACCCTGTGATTTATAAAACTTGATTGTTGGATGTTTGTTAAAGAATTTGAAAGGCCATGCAAAACTTAAAACAAATGTGCAATTGATGGTAATCAGTGGCACTTAGGTCCTGTGACTGAATTTCTTAAAGTCAGTCAGGACAAGAGCTACTGCATTATATTGGCAGCCCATTAATCAAGGACAGAATATCAGTGGGAAAAATGCTTTTGTTTAGCATTCTGCTGAAGAAAGAAATAAGCTAAGAAATTCCATTATTGTATATCGAAAAGGAGTAATTCCAGAGCTTCTCTACAGCCCAGCTCTATGAGTAGTATCAGGCGGACACATTTGGTGCCAACAAGTCTACTGTCTGTAATTCCTTTACTATTAGCTCTCCTACACACTCTGCAGAGATGGTACTAGGATCATCATAATTTTCACTTGCCACACTTTGGATAATGTTTTGCCTTCTTCCTTCATCACAGAAAAACGAGAAATTCTTTGGAGAAAAATAATAAACAATGGTAGTCAGTTTGTTCACTGTGATTGATAGTTTAGTTAATTGTTTTGATTGGCCCTGAATCTTTTCAATGAAATAGAATATTATCTCCACACAGCATTTCATTTAACTGTAACACCATATTCACATATTAGTGTTCGGTGTAATCAGTTAAGTGTGGCTGAGCTTCTATCTTTCTCTACCAAGACTAAATGTATGGCATTAGAGATTTTTGTCCGAACTTTTTCCTGCCTCAGGCTCTATCGTTGCTTTGCACTACAAAGCAGCTTTAAATTCAGCTTAACGGGCTGCTTATGGGTTCATCCTATGGCATGCCTGGGATGCTGTTGTCCTAACAGTACCTTACACAGGAGGAATACCTGAGGAAGTGTAGCTAAGTTATTCCTGATTCTCTAATTACCAGAACATCTGGAAAACAATGATATCTTCCTCATTTTTTCCCAGACCAGTGCTCCTCAGATATCAGGACAGCCATAGTGGTTTATGAGAGTACCACAGATACTGCTGATAACTCTTTTTTTTTTTTTTTTTTTAAAGTGCCTTCTTTCTGTGGTAGTTTGTCTTAGCCTGAATAGGTTATGCAGGATGGGATTGTAGGGAGAGAAGGAATGAAAAATATCCAATGGTTTAATACACAGAAAAGCCATTCACTGAACAGTTATCCTGCTTCCATCTGTAACAACTATACTGACTTTTACAGGGCTGGCATCTTTACAGGAAATGCTCTTGTAAACAGACAGGTTAATGAGACAGTCCTCCTACCAACAGTCTGGGATAGTTTAGAGGGACACAGAATTCAAATGTATCTATATTTTGGTATATTCAGAATGTCATGGATGAATTAATCTAGACCACTGAATTTGAAAGAAATTTGCTACTGAGGGAGGAAGGAGGGCTATTCTGAGGGTATGTCAGATACCATGAGGGTTTATGATAACACCTGCAACAGTAAGTCAGAATACTCCCTGTTCTTTCTAGTCTTCCCTTCACTGCTTTTTCAAAGTGCCCCGAAGGCTATCTAACTCTATGGAGGTAATGAAATAGAGGAGGCTCTGATTACTTTCCTTAAACGTCTTTTCTTGAGTGTGAACTTGAGATGAATCAAAACCAGTAATGAGTGTAATAGCCTGGTTGAGTAAAGATGGGTGAGTTTGAAGCACCTGCACCACGGATGGTGAAGAACAGTCCGTGTATGTCTCCTGATTGGATGGAGTGTGTACACTTATCCAGGTGTCATTGACATCTGTCATACGTTTTTGGCTCGTTCTAGTATTACAAAGCCTGACACTGGTTTATTTATATTGTACATTTGTTTCATTATCAAGACAGCAGGAAACACAGAGAAATTATATGACCGCATACAGATTGTATCAGCTTCTATCTCTGAACCAGATCCTGTTGCTTCCTTGTGCCCATCACAAGCTCTCAAATATATGCTATGTTTTCATTTAAAAAAAAAAAAAAGTAGTATAAATCAGAAAGAACTATATTGCTTTGTTTTGGATAACTTTTTTTCCAAATCTATGTATGTGAAGAATCTGTGTAAGTATCTTGCTAGGGCATTATTTAAAAGAAGACTTGATACTTTCCATTGACAGTACCAGCATAACAAAAAAATGTTCTAGTGAAAATAATTGAGCAATGGATGTCCTTTCTGTGTCACTTTTGAATGACTCATTAATTTTAACAAATCTGTGTAAGAGTCACCATTATCAATTTTACAAAGATAATCAAGCATTAAGCCTACATTCCCTAGACCATTATTTTTAGTCTCAATTTATTTTATGACCAATAAGTTGACTTAAAGGATCTAAAATAGTGCTTCTTGGGGTTTAATGAGGAAAAAAGTTTGCTTTAGAGCTCAGTGAAAGTTGACAGAGTCCTGTCAATATATCTTATTAATGTTACGCTGAGCAGTTAATAATTAGAAATTTCTCAAAGTGAATAGAAACATTTCACCTTCTCTTTCTATCCTATTCATTTTTGACTAGAAAAGTAACATTTCTGAAAGATAACATGAAAAGATTGGTAGGAATTATGCTGAAGACATTTCAGCAATAATTCAATAATAGCTGAACTACCTGCTGACTGAATGGGTTATTTGCTAGTAAGGCATGTAAGTGACTGAGCTTACTGTTTATTATTTCACTGAAGACATTGGAAGAGGAGGGTGTCCTGCAAACACTAGGTAAAGTGCAGCTAGTAAATCAACTACACTCGATAATTCTGGTTTTTAAATTGCATCCTTTCAAAAATGTACTTTCCATAGTTAAAATAAAATCTTTGAGAACTGGCAGAGTTAAGAGTGGAAATCATATCATCGCTCTTTTCCAAATGTCAGTTGCACTTTACTGAAGGGTTGTTTAAAAGGCTTAAAACAAATATCAGGAAGGCAACTTTTTCTCTCTATGCCACCTGTAGTTTATAAGGATATTTTTTCAGAAAACTGCTAGGGATATGTCTGGTTTCAGCTGCCAGGGAGCAACGTGTGCTGGGCTACTCTGCAAGGGAGTCAAACATCTAGGGAAGTAAATAATTTAATAATTTTATTGGAATGTTCATTGAAGGCTAATAATTCTATTATACACAAGGATTAACTGAAGCAAATGGCCAGTGAGTACTGCTTTGTTTATCACCTGCATTTCTGTGGCATTTCCCACAGTGCTATGTACATCGTTTTAGAGCAGCTGTACTAGCTTGGCTGTGATCTTACTAGATTTTATATTAAGGCACAGTAGAGACCATGCTGTACTTAGAAATGACTGACATTTGCTTGATTTGAGTTTCACCACTGCTTCCTAATAAAGACCAGCTTTTACTCATTGCAAAACTGGACTACTTTAGGATCAAATTTTCAGCCAGTCTGAATACCCTCTGACATAGGCAAAGACATCTTTTTTAGAGCATAATTAAAACCACTATTCCCATCTTTCCATAGTTTATCACTTTTTTCTTTTGAGACTTAAGGCCAGATGTCTTGAATAAAGTTTTCTGTGACAGGTTCACAAAGGTGATGGCTGTTGACTAAGGACAGTATTCTATAGACTGTATAGTTTTATAAAAGATTTTGGCTGTGATACTTGTCGGTTCCCAGTGATTTCCACAGCAGTATCAAGAAACGTGTTCTTAGGTTCCAAAAGGGTGGGAAATCTGAAATGAAACTGAATTCAGGCAATCTCTTTTCTGCTCTGTGATCAAGAGTGTTATCAGGAAATGTAGGAAATACCAATTAAAAGGCAAAAATAAAGAATCCTTCAGAACTAAAAGTATAAAAGAATAAATGATGTCCTATTTCCAAGGAAAGCAAGTGGCAACATTTCCAATGAATTAAGCAAATCAGGATTTCTTTCAATAGCACCAGGGACCAAGATGTAAAGTTGTTGCACCCAGTTCCATTGTCCAAAGGCAGTGAAAAAGAAAAAGTAAAATTTTACATGAAAATATGCACTTAGACTTATAAAATGATATATATTTATTTTATGTGATCTTTATATTATACCTGCAATATTCTGCTAAATTTTTATTGCATTTGAATTTGATGGAGTTTGTTCAATCATCATTCTACAAGAAGATTAATTACGTAATAGATTGCAAATAACATGAACACAGATGATTTACAGTGCATGAAGATTCACCCCTTATCATATATACAAATGAAGCTTTATGATATTTGTCGTGTTGGGGAACTGAAGTAGATTGTAGGAGGGCCCTAGTCCTTTTCATTAAAATTGATATTTTGGATATATTTTAAAAATACGTATGCATAATTAAATATTCCCCTTAATAAAAGATACTGTTCATTGATAATGTTTAGGCAAACATTAGAGTTGTCTTACTTAGTTTTTCTTTATTCAGAATATGTCCCATCACTTAATTTAAGTGTTTGTTCACTTAAACTTACTCTGTCCCTAGGAGGGAAATTAATCTTACAGGCACTCAGGAGTGACCTGAGTAACCCTGGAGAGCAGGAAAATTGACACTAACCAGTTGAGACTAGTAGTAAGCTCATGCTGTGCAGAAGGTCTAAGAGAACAGTCTACAAGGTTAATGTGTTAGTACTTCAAGACAGTGTCCTAGGGAAAAAAAATGTAGATAATTAACTCACCCAGAGCCACAGGCTATTTCGTGTTTCTAGAGTTGTTATGATGACAGAGATAGACTAAACAGACTTTCTCGTTTGAGCATCTGTGCTGTGATGAATTATAAGAACTCAAATCAAAGCAGTGCTTGTCTGTGAATGTAATGCAGTAAAACAGCAGTAAAGCAGAGGAATCTTCAGACACTTTTCCCTGACCAAGCGTCTGTCTCCTGATATCGGCTGAAGCGGTAGCTTTTCCTGTGTGCTGCTTTCCCAGCATCAGCAGTACAAGAAGCAACAGATTTACTTTTGTGGCTTGTGAAAAAATGCAACAGCCTTTCTGCAGGCTAGTTGGTCACAAAATAATTTTGGAGGTCAAATCTTGAAAAGAGGTTAGCAAGGTATGTTTATTGATAGCACTCAGGGAGCGTTTTACCTGACTGCCTACAGGTCCTTGTGTAATATTTGTTTTACGTATCTCTTTCTAAGGTCTTTGTTGCTATTTCGTGGAAACTACACCAATTCTAGAAGTTGTCCTGCAGTTATTCCAGAGCATAATGGGAATATATTTTAAATAGAAAGATTTCAACCACAGTCCTCCCACTGTTCCTGCTTATCTGCCTTCTTGAAACAATTCCTTGTGCTGGTATTCAGCCTGAAAACACTCTGAATGAAGCAAGGGCAAGACAGGGACAAACTTGACCTAAGCAAAATAGGCATCAGCCATTGTTTGGAGACTTTGCCATGTCCCTTCTGCCTCCTTCGCTCATGCCGGCAGCCTGGAGAGCCAAGCTGTTTGCTGCCCACTCCCAGGAGAGGTACAAGATACAGCAGCTTCCACTAACGAATGGATGAAGTCTCCTATAATTGTAGCAAATGCTGTTCCCATCTTGTTCATCTGGTGAAAAAGTTGAGAGCAAGCCTAGTTTTTCCGGCTCGACAAGCTTTCTCTCTTTCCTACTTCTCTTCCTGTGCCAAGAGTGGCCCGTCATGGGACAGTAAAAGTTCATTTTTGCCTGCACGGTTGGCAAGATCCTAGCAGAGCTCTTCAAAAATTTTTTTTTAAATGTAACAAGTATTTGAATAGTGACTGGCTGGTCTCCTAGATTACACGGGTTAACTCCAATGCATTTCTTCAGTGCTCTGCCAGGCCGGTTTAGTCATTTTGTAATAGAAATTATATAAATTATGTGCAGTCTCATGCTCACATACGTTTTCCATGTTAAGCTGGCAAACTTGGGTTTTGAATATGAACTGACCCTTCATTGTTGGTGGTTCTTCTCATGCACAACTACATATACTTTCATTTCTCATGAGCGAATTATTTTCAGAAAGCTCTGAATAATAATAAAAAAAAAAAAAAGTAGGCCAAATTCTGCTATTCTGCCATAGGCAAAACTGCTTTCTAGACTTGTGAAAGATTTGTTATGAAATAAACTGCTTTAGAAGATAATTCCCACTAAGAATACATAGTGAAAGTGTTTTGGTCACAGACTGAGAAACTTTAATAAAGTGTATATTGCCTCTAAAGCAAGAAAAAGAGAAAAAAAAGGACAAAAACAGTTCTATATGAATTATTCACCCAGTGTGTAGGTGTATTCATCCTGCACATATATATCATATACATTTAATTTTATATCTTTCTTTATATCTTTACACTTGTAAAAACAGGATTTCTTTTTAGATCAGTGGAAAAACATGTAATAGAAACAACTTCATTCTGTTTAACCAGTCATCAAAAATATCTAGTTTTAATATCACTTGTGTAGAATGTATTTTCTGTTTGCTTTTTTATTTTATAGTGAATACTGAAGATAGTTAATAACAAGAAATGAGTTGGTTTATTCACAAATAAAGCAAATAATCTTTCAACCATCATATGGTTTCACAATTGCTATTGGCAAAATCTCCCACTGATTATTGTGGATTGGCATCGCATAGATTTCACTGAGATTTCTTCCTTCAGTGTCTAGTCAAATAATATGCATATATCAATGTAGAAAATATAATTCAGAAAATGTTCTGTTAATGTGATGAGCCTGTTCATAAAGTTCTTATCCCTCTTTGTTTGACAAATCTTTCTCAAAGTCAAGGCATTAAGAGGTTAAAGTCATAACGGAAGATAGCTGGGTGTCTTTTTCATGTTAAGAAGCTGTGATGTCTGCTTATTATTTAATTTTATGGAAAACCTTATTTGTTTTATGGTTTGGTGTTTTGCTATTTCTAGTGCACAAAATAAGGAAGAAAGAAAGCTTTTATTTGTCATTCTCCATGGAGATTTTTTTTTTAATTTTAATTTTTATACCTCTATAAATTGGCTTCTCCAGGACATTAACCTTCACATCTGGATGATGCTACTGATGAATAGAGCTGTAGGCTAAAAATTACACATTTGCAATTGTTTGTGAGGGCTGTGAAGATAAAAAACCTGAAGAGACCACAGATTTATAGCATGGAGCAGGCTGATAGTTTATAGCTCTTTCTTTATGTGTTGCCTTGTAATTATAAACTGATTACACTTTGGAAAAAAAGTCTCTGTTGTTCTCTATCCTGAATAGTAATTACTGTGTTATTGTGTTCCTCTCCATCCCTTTCTGTTGCTCTTTCTGAACGTTATCAGACCTATTTCAGGCTTTAATATAGTTTTTGTGAAGCAGAAATTACAAAATAAATATAATGGGGATGATATTTTTATGATGATGGTCATCTTTTGAATTATGTATCAGCTACTAAGTGACTTAGTGTAACTAAGTGTACATACCCATTAGATTGGAGAATGTTAAAAGAAGAGACTGACCATAACTTCTCTGAGCTACATGATCTAAGTTTTTTGTTGCATTTGAATTTCTGTTCCTACAGGTGCCCTCTCTCTATTTGATTTAATTAAAACAGAGAACATCTTTTCAGAAGATTTTTGAGAAGGAGTCAGTCTACCGTAACAGACGATAGTGCAATATGTTTTAAAAAATAAAATTCCTGTCCTGACCCCTTTGGTATTCTTATATTACACTAGATTTTGGAGCAAAATCAGAGGGGCTGTAAATCACCCTTACTTAATTGATTTGCATTGAAACTGAGCTGATTTAGGCCAGCAGTGCTTCGAGCTGCAAAATGCTCAGTCATGAAGTCAGTTGAAAATCATTAGACCAGCTTAAAAATCATCTTACTAAAGTACATTTTGACTTCTCCTTCTGTTTTTAAAACTTGGATATCCACTGAGGTCACACAAGCTTTCCACTGATTAAAAAGCTCGAAACTTATTTAAAAATGGACCAAGCTTCTTACTACCACTTTCCATCTTCTTTTTTTTTTTCCCTCCCATCATCCCAGGGCTCCAGCCTCATGGGCATGAGTTAAAAAGGCTGGGTAATACAATACTCACAATAAAAATCATCCAATCTGACAACTCTTAAGTGTAGTGCACCTCTGTCCACATTGCACACCCTTAAAGATACAAACTGGGGTGATGAGGTCAAATCCAGTAACAGTCTTATATAAATCCATTTGTCTTTCTGTTCACATTCAGCCATTCTTAATCGTCTAGGGAGTGAGGAGGGATAAATCAACAAACAGATTCGTTGGCAGAACCTGTGTTATCCAAACCTGCCGTTTGGGCTGGGCTATGGAACAAGGTGAAAGGGGAATACTTCACTGGAATGCCCCCCAGAGCTCAGTCACAAGTGAGCTCCATCCAGACGGCTGTGGTTTTGCACATGGTTGTCTGCATAGGCACTGGAGATTGCTTCATAGCATTTGCTTGGACATTTTCAGTGCAGTGGCATCTGAATACTGGATCGTAGGGTAATTCAGGTTGAAAGGGGACTCAGGAGGCCTCTAGTTCAACCTGCTGCTCAAAGCAGGCTCAGCTGTGAGGTCAGTCCGGGTTATTCATGGCTTCATCCAGTCGGGTCTTGAAAACCCCCAAGGATGTAGAGAGACTGAACAGCCTCTCTGGGCAACCTGTTCCACTGCTTGACTGTCCTCAGGGGGAGGAAGCTTTTCCTTATATCAGTCTGTACCTCTCTTATCTTAGTTTATAACCATCATCTCTTGTCCTCACGCCATGTGCCACTGTGAAGAGCCTGGCTTTGTCTTCCGAATAACCTCTGAATAAGCACTGAGGGCTGCTATTCGGTCCCCTCGGAGCCACCTCTTCTCTAGGCTGAGCAAGACCAACTCCCTCAGCCTTTCCTTGCAGGGCAAGTGCTCCTGGCCCCTGAGCATCTTGGTGGCTCTTTGCTTGAGCTCAATATGGTTTATTGATGTCTTTCTTGTACTGGGGGCTCAAAACATATTTGCATATCGACTGCAGTGGTGAAGCAGTTAACTGATTTTGAGGCTTTTGCCATCAGTCTGTAAACTAAAGGTTATGGTGCAAGCCATAACCTGATCAAGCACAGAAAGGAATAACTGCAAGAGTTATTAGCACAGCTGTTCACAAACCTATGTGGTCTACTCAAACTAGTAACAGTGACAGCTGCTTGATTCTGTCTAACTGGTTGTCTTTGCCTCTTAGTTGTGCACCTACCTCTTTCCATCCACTTTCCTGGCTCCTGGGTCTATTTCCTGAAGCTGTGATTAGCTGTTGTGCCTGAGAACGCACCGTCTCTATCTCTCATGGCAGGTCTGGAGACCAAAGTCAGCATGAGAGCCTGCTGTGACAGGCAGGAACGAAGAAACCTGTAACTATAGAGGTGTAGCTATGGCAGTTGGCCAGCAGAAGAAAATAAAGTCAGGCTTCTCTTATTGCTGGAGACAGCTAGAAGGAGTATTCCTGGTGTGGAAGTTCAGGGAGCAAAACAAAAGGGTGGATGGCAGATGGCAAGAACAGGAGAAAGGAAGCAAAGGCTTGGAAAAATGAGATCAAACTGCACTTGGTAAATTGGAACGTGAACTGCACAAGATTGTGGTGTTCTGCAGAGAAGTTTTGATTTTTCTAAAAGCTTAGCTATAACAGTAAAAAGTGTTACAAGAAGTTAGCAGGGGGAATTTCAATTTCATTCAGGAAATCAGGTGAAAAAATACTTCTGACAGGTTTTCAGTTGTTGAAATGGGCTTAGGATATTATAATGGCTATCACAGGCAGTCTTTTAAATGCAAGAATGTCATGTCCTTTTTCATTTCATTTCTGAAGTATCACAATAACCAAGCAGACATTCTCTATCTCAAGGTTACGGCAATATGTAAAAGCTACCCAACTGAAAGTTGGGTTCATATTGTCAGTGGAAATCATGGATTCAAATAAAACTTCAGGCTCAGAATACTGTTATAAGAGTATACAGTGCATTGCAGGTCTGAAACCTCATGATGCTCATAATAATTCACAGTTGGAGGTTTGCTGATATTGGTATGTAAAATATGACAATGTGAGTACATCCCTTCAAGAGAAAGCTGATGCTTTAATGGTTCTTTGCAAATTTATTACATTATTGTTATTAGTGTTACATTACATTATTACCTTATTATTATTAGCACCTGGAGGTGAGATCTGAATCCTGAGAAAGTATTTTATTCACTAAATATTTCAAGGAAAAGGTGAGTATCAAATGGCTTCATTTTATACTAAAGTCAGTGTGAGTTTGGTGTACTCAGATATTTTTAGGGAATTCATCCCCTGTGAGGAGTTACACTTGTTTCTACTGTGAATTCCAGGTGGCCCTAGGTAGAGGGGAAAGGCCCTCAAGTCCTCAGGATAGTTCTGTTTTCAGCTGTGTAAAATAATAAAACTTCAGATAGCTTGTAAAGTTTTGCGATTCAAACGTGGTTATGCAGTTAAGAATGTTTTTGATTACTTTTTAATGTTAGATATCTAAATTGTACTGTAGGAACCTTTATACTTTTCTAGGCATTGCTTATTGCTAATTAATCTAATTTAGCATGTCTCCAGAATAATTCTCAGATTTTCTGCAAAAGCTCTGACAGCATGTCTTCTACCCCTCTCCCCACCACCTCCAAAATACCACTTCCAAATATGTTTCTTCCTTCTCCCCTGCGCTATTTGTGGATAATTGCCTGATTCACACACACACACACACACACACATACACATACAGGAACAAGCAGAACAAATTGATTCTCTGTATCTGAAGCTCTGTCAATGAGGGAACTTTTTTTCCAGGAGTGTGATTATCAGGGTTTTCCCATGGAGAGGACAGGATATTTGCAACTGTAAGAATGCTGCCAGTGGAGCCCATGCAGAAAACCTGCTAAAGGAGCAAAACCCCTAATGTCCCTAATTAGCAATGAAGCCAATCAGCTCTAATCACTTTGTGATTAAAGAACTAGCTATCTTCTAGGTTGTGGGAAGAATAGTGCTTGTGGGTAAACTGTCTTCCTGCTCTACATTGAAATCCTCTTGCAGAAGCCAATTGTTTGTGTCCTGTTTGTGGCATCAAGCAGTCCATTAACTAGATGCTTAATTTTAATTTATCGTGCTTTTATTTTTATCAGGAGCTGAAGAAACAGCTTTAATTAGAATAAGAGGAAAATTACAGATTTCCATTTTGCAAATTTTCTCCTTTTGAAAATGTTATGTTTTGGCTGTGCTTGTTCAGTGATATTTCACCATTTCTAGAAAAGCACATACATAGGTTTATTTTTACAGTAATACATGATAAAATTATAGCCTATATCTCTTCAGAGCTTTTGACCCCAAGTTTTCTGTTCTGACCATCAAAAATTACTCTTCTTTTTATATAAAACTGAGAAACTGAAAGAAAAAAATTATTTAACTTTCTGTGACATTGAAGAAGTTTTCCTACTGGTTACGTTAGTGAAACTGACTTTTTTCCATATTATTTCCTATTTTTGTGATATGATAGGACTATTAAAATGGGCAACAAGGGGAAGAGAAAGTGGATAGAGTAACTGGAAAAGTTAAAGCAACATTTACTTCAGCTTTATTTTCAGCAATATTGTAAAAATTTACTATCAGGTCTTTTTACACCTTAAACTGATAGTTGTCCCTTCACTGTGGAAAAACATTCTTTCTTTCTCTTCCTTTTTGGTTACAGTTGAAAGTATCCTTGCTCTGTTTCTTTCTGAAAGAAAAAAAAGTTTATTTCCAGATCCAGACTCTGTCATGACTACTCCTATCTTGTGCTGTTCCACAAATTTTGTCTTGAAAATTTGCTACTGAGAATATCACAGAATCACAGAATGGCTGAGGTTGGAAGGGGGCTCTGGAGATCATCTAGTCCAACCCCTCCGCTCAAGCAGGGTCACCTAGAGCACATTACTCAGGATTGTGTCCAGGCAGCTTTTGAATATCTCCAGGGAAGGAGACTCCACAGCCTCTCTGAGCAACTTGTGCCAGTGCTCTGTCACCCTCCCAGTAAAGAAGTTTTTCCTCGTGTTCAGACGGACCTTCCTGTGTTTCAGTTTGTGCCCGTTGCCTCTCGTCCATAACATGCGTTATTAAATATTTATTGCAGAGACAGCTCTGATGGGATGTTACTACCCCACAGATTGCAGGCTCCAAGTCCTGCCCTCTGGTCAGCAGTCATTACCATAATTAGTTCAGATGTTGCAGTATTTTTCATGACATATCTCCGTAATTTAACCCTTGTGTCTCTGAAAAGACTCATATCAAGTAGTAGCCGTAAGTACTTAAGAGATCGATATGCTTGGATGTCACTACATTTATGCTTCCAGCAAATGCTTTCCAATTACAAGAATGGCTTTTCTTAAGCAAGGTCTTAATCAAAAGTTTGTAACTAGAGATAATGGTCCTGAGGACAAAAGTCTCTACGAGTTTCTGTTTTGAAGCTTAAACTTAAAAGCTCTCACAGTCAATGATGCTGTTGCTATGCGCTGAAAGTCCTCCGAGATTAAACGTTTACAGACAATGAATAAATTCAGTTGTTTGTACTGAATCCTTTCTCAAGCTGATAGCCATTGCTATA
The DNA here is from genome assembly GCF_040807025.1 of Struthio camelus. NCBI lineage: Eukaryota > Metazoa > Chordata > Aves > Struthioniformes > Struthionidae > Struthio > Struthio camelus. The sequence goes on from NC_090942.1 coordinate 23,644,922, forward strand.
GACTTTGTAGCTATGTATAGAAGTCTGTGTCAGAAGCGCTCACGGCCTGTGGGGTTTTTAGACAGATGTTAGTTATTTCTACCTGTATGTGCCTAGACAATTATAGTAGCAATTTCTTCTTGGATTTAGATATTCCCATGCGCAATGTATGTTAGAAAATGCAAGTTCTGGCCGCATATCCACCGCAAGATCTGAAGTGATGCTTTTTTTAAAAAAAAAAAAAGAGAAATTCAGCCAAACATTTGGTTGTTTTTCTGTTAATTTTAGCACTCAACCATACACTGTTCTGACAGTTAAAAAAAATTTGGTATTTCCCCCAAAATTTGTGTGCTTCCTTAGCAGCCAGATTGTACATACCTAAAGGAGTGCGCTGGGCTACCAAGAGCAAGAGCGCACTAGGCTACTGAGCAGCAGGATTGAATTGCTTAGCATGTCTTGGGATCGCAGTTGTCACATGAACAGGATGCACAGCAGCAGGAATTTTCACAGGCTTTAGAGAAGATGTAGTAGGATGGAACTGACGAATGTCTCCGTGTTATTTCATTCTTTTATTTGTTGTTATTAATGACAAAATTTATGTTTATGGGTACAGAAATTCTAGGAAGAGTCAAAAAGGTTGAATGTGCCAGAATCAGTGTGTACTTCTGATTTTGAGAGTTACAGTTTGAAAAACATTTATGATATATCTTTGATCAAGTAGACCTTAGTAGTAGACCTCTCTGTGTTAGCAAATAGTAAGCAAGCTTTCTCCTTTACTTCCTTTAGTTCAGAAAAGTCAAATAAGACTTTTAGCATGTTTTACTTATAACAAACGCACTCTTTTGTGATATAAATCAATAATTTTTTTCCTGTACAACTTTGATTTGGTCAAAAATCAGACAAATAAAACCATTCCTCTTTCACAAATCAAACCTGTCATTTTTGAGGCTTAAATTCCCTCTTTTTGTAGAATTTAGGGAATGGCAATTAAATCATGGTTTTACCTTTGTAACTGAATTTTGATTGTAACTATAGAATGATGTGTGTAAAATGAAGAGCAGCAATCTTAAATCTGCCAACTTGAAACTTATTTTTCATAAATTGAACTATTAAATTCTGGATTTGTTTATTATTTACATAAATAATACAGAACAGATATTAACTACAATGTTAACAAAGTGCAATACCACAGTAACACAGATTCAAATCAACTGTATTACTTTGATATATACAAACCTTAACTCTTCTAAATGCTATACCGTACAAAATTTAAAAGAGTATGAGACTCTTGAGCAAAACTGAGATGTGAATCTCTGACTTGAGTGTCTTTTCTAAAAAAAAAAAAAAAAAAAAAAAAAAGGATAAAGCAAGATGGGACTTGAGTGCTACTTGAATGAATATGTAAATATTTAGGAAATCTGCAAAGTGCATGGAATGAATGATAGATAAAGCTTTGCTCTATCTGAAAGTAGTTTAGTCTCTTGCATAAAACCTGGGTTAAACCTAAGGAATTCTACTGTGATACCAGATTTATGAATTGCTGTGTATCCTTTCTCAGCAGTTCAAGCCTCTCTCTCTCCCTTTTATTTAAACGCCTACAATATCTTTTTTTTTTTCCTGTAGATATTTCTGGAATGGGAATGTGCTCTTAGATTGTCAGATTGTCAGACATATTCTAGCAAAAAAGTTAACAGTTAGAGATGAATGGATCTCTATCAAAGCACGTTTTCTAAAGGGCAAGAATCTTCTGATAGTATCATTAGTAATGCTCTACCTGCAGTTTCATAGCTGCAGTCTACTGATAGCAAGGACATATAACATAGTTAAATGTTATGCACATTTGCAGGTTTTGTCCCTATAATAATAATAATAATAATAATAATAATAATAATATCCCCGTTACAATAATATTTTCCTACACGGGCAGCTCCTTTGATACTAAATATTAATACCTGAAAGAAATGTTATTTATCCCACTGTAATTTTGAGACATCTTTTCTTTTACATGTGTAGTGTGGTTCTTAATGTGGTTGGCAGAAACCATATACAGTGATGACTCATAGTTCTTTGAATGCAGTCATTACTGCTAAGCCTAGCATATACATCGCAGCAAATCTTGGATTTGCAGGACACTAGTTTACACAATACTGCCACGGTTAGATGTAGTAGACTCAGTTCTAAAACGCTTGAGAGTTCTGAACATGTGTTCTCCAGCCTTTTATACGCTATTTCAAGGAGCTACAATTAAGCAATTTGAAGGCATTAACTAAAATAAACTAGGGAATTTTTTCATTCTGATAACAAAACTCAAGCTGTTGTTAGGGACTCTTAGAAAGCACAGAGATGAGGAAAAAAGAACCTTGTATTAATGGAATTTTAGTTTGTTTTTCTAACTGAAAACACACTAGTAAATGTCACACAGTTCTAAAAAAAAGCACTGTGACTAGAATTATAGTTTAACTCAACTTTGATGTATACTATTGTGTATTTGTTAAAGTGTTTTGCTGAAACTAATTTCTGATTTACTGCGAAGGTCAGGAAAAATGTTATGGTACTTCCAATGAAAAATATATGTGGGCAGGAAAAGCATTTTGAAAGTGCAATACTTTGGCATTCAAAAGACACACAAACCAAAATGCTTGTTCATCATTTAACATGACGTTGAAATAAAAATCCTGGAAAAATTGTCACTCACCTGAAGCGTTCTTTTTCCTATTTTCCTTTTACAAAGTGTTTTAAAAATGTGAGGTTTCACCCCAGTTCTGGGTAAGAAGTATTTTTAATTCCGCACATTCTTCCAGTGTTTGAAAAACTGTTTCTTACTCAGACCTTCACTAATTGGTCTTACTGTACGTTTTTGGTGAGCTGGCGTAAACAGGCATAACCTCTGAAAAGTTACACCAGGTGCAAGTTCATTAAAAAACAGAACCACATCGGCTGGTTGTTGGAGGAGCGTACACGGTCAAATTGCTTCATTTCACTATCGTTGCTTCCACATTCTCAATTTTCTTTTTGGAATGGCTTCGAAAATTTATATAATCCTTAACTTCCTCTCTAAATTGCTTCCTAAACTGGTATCATACTGTTATTGAGCAGCTGTAGGTTTTGTGAGGCTATCTTTGTGAACTAACTCACACACAAAACAAGGCTCGCTGCTACAAAGTGGCCGTTTAAAAAAAACCCCACTCAATTCCCCCACCATAAAAATACATCATCCCTTAGGTTTGAGTAACTGAACATGGTGATCTCTATTGTTACTTGTTCAGAGAGAGCAAACTCATAGGAGCCTCTCTATAAGGTGTGAGGAGAACAGCTGAATAATCAGGGAAGATTTCAATGGGAGTAACATAAGCTGCTGGTGCTTCCTGCTGAGACCGCAAAAAAGACATTTCTCAAAATTATAGTTGACAACTTTCTGAGGAAAAACTGTTGCTGCAAAGGTGGGAAGTTCTTTCAAATTCTGGCAAATAGAGAATGATCATCTCTGATCTAAAGAGTAATGGTAGCCTATTTACAAAGAATTACGATTTAGTTATTGCATGCGCAAAAAGAACTATCTCAATGCAGTAATGTTTATCTTTGGTTTTGTTTGCTTCCAAGTGAAGTTTAAGTAAAACTATTTTGTGAGCCAAATAACTGGGATAAATAATTTAGATGTGAGGAAAAAATGTGAACAGTAGCTGGGAACTGGAAAAATTTTACTAGATATCCAAAACCCCGAAAAGGTCAATGCAAGTTTGAAAAAAGCCCCAAAGAGTTATACTGATGCACTATCTGGCTTAAGACAATAATTATTCACAAACAAATATAGATAAAGAGAAGCTAATCGAATGAAAGTTATTCATCAGTAACCATTTGATCTATTATCATTTTCACAAATGATTTTTATTTTCTTTTCCTCCCCCCATGCTCCCATTGCTTGTTCTCCTACTGTTATCCCAGACAGTTTTCTCCCCTGAATTTGAGCACAGGCCATAAAAGAGCTGATTTGTCATTCAGCACATGTGAGAGGATACAGGGAAAGAGAAGAGCGGTTGGGATTGAGAAAAGGTGGGAGGAATACAAGCTCTCTGAAAGGCGTCTTTCTTCGCTGGTGACAAATGTAACTTTAGGAGACTCCTGACCCTCTTGCAGCAAGATTTCTCTGTCTGCTAAGTCAGCTATTCATGTTGCTGTGCTCTAACTGAAGGGGAAGACATGAAAGGCTTCATTTTTTCAAATGAAATGGTGTTTTTTGCCTGTGAGGCCAAATGAATTACCCTAGAAGTATGATACATAAATCAAACAATAGCAATTATAGTCTTAGGCACCATAAAATCATATGAAGGGAATTCTACAGTCAGCAGTGTTTCCCACATGAATTTTTCAAGCAAAATAAAATATTAGTCCATTGCTAAATGTATGAATAATGGCACAGAAAAGTTGTAAGTATTATCTTAATATTATGTCAGTGAAATAATGCAACTTTATGAGATGATGATGGAAAAAGTATTTTCCATTTAAGTACTGAAGACCATGACACTTTGCAATGGCTAAAAATGAGAGTTTTTGAGCTGAAATTTGTATAAGCTATACCTGAGAGTTTTCAGAGAGCTGTACAGAAATTTTCTGAGTTATTAACTTTGATCTTTGATAAACTTCGGAGTATCAGGAAAAAAAATGGTATAAGGCTTACACTGATCCCGTGTTTGAACTGAACATAAAAGGTGACCTGGACAGTTATGTTTGAATCAGTCTGAGGCAAAACAACGAATGACTGGTAATAAAGAATGAGATTAAATAAGAATAAGAATTTCTGAATAAGAAACTAGAATGGTAGAAGTCAATAGGGCTCAAATAAAAAGAACTGAAAAATAGTTGTTTCTGAAAAATGGTTTCAGAGTGGATTCATCTGGTCAAGTTTAGAAATTGATTATCTCCATTCCACCAAACTAGAACCCCACTTCCGTCTCCCAGTCATTCAGTGCACAAAACTTTTCTCAGACCCCATATCCTCAGAATACTGTTCCAGTCTCGAGCTCTTATCATCTGCTGTAGACAAAGTGTTTGACTCTAACCTTTGGTCTTAAAGGAGCATGAATTAAGATTTCAGGTAGATTCTTGACAGATTCTTGAAACTATAGAAATAATCATGAGAAATAATGTAGGTTGCACTCTACCACAAATTGCCTTAAGTGATACTAATATGAAACAGAATGACTGGAGACACCTGAATTTCCAGAAACCACAGTTTCTGGAAAAAACAAAGAACCCCAAACAAAATTTCCCTATATCACAAATTACAAAACACATATATCCATTTGCTTTATTTAGAATTTTTTTATATTCATTTTTTATATTCATAAGAGAATAATAAATAGGAACTCTTCTCTGGACTCTTTATATTGCCATGAACTCATATTCGTGCATGAATTTCATCTACATATGCCCCAAGATCACCATTAAGGTCATGGTCTCTAAAACATAGATAAGTTATGTAACATTTGTTCCTTGGTAGATTAGTCACCTGTTGAGATTGGCAACTGAAGTTTTTATTGGTTAGATAGTAGTTTTGATTGTTTTAGAATCCTCACAGGTGATATCATCACCCAAGTATGAAATCATTATTTTAACTATAGTACAGTAGTCATTATTTACTTACTATATTGTATTTTTAAGCTTTGAATAAAAATACATTTTAATTTATTGTGAAGGCTTAATTTTTCTGGAATAGTTTCCCAGAAATCTCTTTGATTCCCAGTTCACAGCTGAGGGATTGACAATGTCACCTGATTCTTCTTCACTTACAGACAATTCCCCCCAGACATTCCTTTATCCACCTAATCCACATCTCACCTTACCATTTATCTTACCCTGTCACAGCCAGCTTCCACCATCCTGAGCAGAAAGTGCAATTATTCCTGTAGTACAAGAGTTACAATAGCAAAGGGGGAAAATAAATTGTTAGAAAGGATGGAGGCAAATACTTGCGGTGGTCCAGACTGCCACTGTTGTTCTAGGAAGTGGAAGAGTGTCAGTGGCAACTCTTTCACAGGTACAAACTCCTACAGGATTTTTCCGGAGCTCACCCTAGGGTTCTGGAAACAGAATTCAAACTGGGGGAGCCAGAAACAGTTGTCACCCTACCGGGTCCGGTGATACACCCTCCCTAGCTCTTCTCTAGCTCATGTGGGAGGAAGTTATTTGCAGGTGAGAATAGATAATGACAACAGATTTTTACAGATTTGTATCTTTGTATTTTCTCTGTTGGTCAGGAAAAGTCTTGACATCTTGCTAAAATTCCCCCAGGCTTGGACTTCTCAGCATCTGAATTGGAGAGCACCATGGTGCATCTTCCTGGATTTCCTTTGTATGGAAATCAGAGGAAGAATGGTGTGAGCCCAGTTCTTGACACACTACCCCAGTGGGGGCAAGTGCCTGGGCTGAACTGCTGGGCATATCTTCTAATTCAAAAGGCATAGCAATCGGGAAAGCAATTTTTCCAGAGTATAAACTGTAGGATGAGAAATTGAAGTGGTCATTAAGAAAGCATTAAAATATTTCTGCTGTGAGATATGTGCTGTCATATTCTTTCAAGTCACCTAAGTGTGTAGAAGCATGCCTAGGAGAGCGTAGTGTCAACCTATAAATGGAAATATTATTACTTCATGAGCAGAGCTGAAGAAAAATGATAATGTCTTCCAAATGTGTGATATTATCTTTGTAGTTTCTGACTATATTTATGGTAGATGATATGCATCATTCTACAGTTATACATTAACGTTTATTTAAGGAAGTGTAATGTGATCAAATTTTGCAGTTAATTAAGCTGATAAGTTATTGTTATCTTTATAAATTATTATTTTAGAATTTTGAGAATTCTAGAATGAGAAAATGACCAGAAACCTCAAAAAGAGCACAAAAAAAATTTACTGTTTTTTCTTGGTTTATGGAATGCACAGAGACTCTTCTTGTCTATTGCCTTGCACGACTGCTAATTTTAAAATTGATAATTCTGTGTTGGTACTCACTTCTTTGTAATTAAGGAAACACATTCAGTGTTAATAAATTCATTTTTTTCCCCTGTAATTTATATCACAAAATGCTTTCTGACCCCACATCTGTGTAAACTAAAGGTGAAATGTTATATTGTGGAGGAAATTCCTACAAATCTTATGTATGTTTAAGCTACAGTGTAGTAGGGGAACACAATACTAAAATTTGTTGGCCTTTTTAATAGCTGTACCGCTTAGTACAATGTATTTGCAGAAATGTTTGCAACTTTCAGTGTTTCTTAATTTAGCATTTATTATAGAAAGAGATTCCTCCTGTCTTCTTGCCATCCCTTAGCTTTCAACATACGCATACATCTGTCTGATGGGTGAGGGGAATTGTATTTAGCTTGGCAATAAAAAGAGGTATATTTCCTCCACATTTCTCATCCTGACCATCCCATTCAGAGGATGAGGAATCTCTTGGGCGCACGTACAGGTTGCTGGTTCCTGTGAGCCTGTAGCAGCTCTGTAAATCCTATTGTGTCGTTGTTTGGCAGTCGTTGACTAGGCAGGAACAATTAAGGTAGGGCTCCCAAGCTCTACCTATGATTTACTGTTGGAAGCTAGTTCCCAAATGAAATAATTTAATAAAGTTGTAATCTAATTAATCTGCATCCCATTTATCCTCTTTTATGTCTGGGCAATGCATTTTAACTAATTGTGTAAGCTTCAGCCTGTGCAAGGAAAAGTTTTTCTATTTAGCATTTGTCTCATGCTATTTACTAATATTTTGCCAAACATTAGATAGCATGTCTTGAAAAGCATCCATCAAATTACTTGTAATCAGTCACACAAATGGGTTATATGCTTTCCTGTCTGAGTGCCCAGTATCTTTTTCAATAAGTAGTGATGTTTTTCACTAATCCCTGAGGAGAAATAAAAGTATGACATTTTTTCAGAGCTATCTATCACTCCCTGTGCTCAGGGATGTTTAAAGCACAAAATGCTACTGACTATCAGATTACAAATTTGTTCAGTTCAAAGGAGTTACCTGTTACCACTGTAATGTGACAGCAGCAAAATGCAGTGGGCAAACAAAAGAAAGACTTGTGAGTGGAGTCACTGTTTTGGTGTTTGTTTTTTTTTTTTTTTTTTTCACCTCCTTTGCATTTGCATGTTTTGCCTAAAGAAAGATCTTGCATGCAGTATATTTTCAGACATTAAAAAATTGACTTATTGAAACTTAAATACAACAAAATAGGTATATTGAACTGATAGAAGCCTGTGCTTAGAAATAAGAGGAAAACATAGAAAATGAAATATTAAAAATTAAAACATATAACATTGAAGTAAAAAAATGCTGCATACAATTTTGATTCTTTTATAAACAGTCTGAAACAATATGAATGGAAATTTTCTTATATTCATTGAGCCAACTGACCCAATGTAACTGAGCTTGACAGTAGACTTCAGTAGGGCAGATTTCACATCAGTAGTGGCAAAGCCTTCATTCTCTTTGTAAATCAAAATTCGGAGCCTTTGAAATCAGTGGCATCATTCCTGTATAGTGTAAGAGATGTGGGATTTCATGCAGATTGTCTACTTAAAAATATCATTTTCCTTCCTTTTATGTGTTAATTTTCCACTTAGTACTATCACTCCTGAAAGTAAAAGTTATCTCTAGACTTGGACGTGAATGATTAAGGTGGGCAATCCCACTAGAATCAAAATTTCATAGTGTATTGATTTTCTCTGCATTCTTTCCGTAGGAAAACTATCCTTGTGGGGAAAAGAAGACAATACATGGTTCTCAATATGAATTATAATTCACCAATAAATAATAGAAAAAGGCCTCAGAATAAGCACTGTTCAGTGTGGAGACAATGGTAAAAAATCACCTGGCAAATATTCAGCTTCTTTTCCTGACATGTTTAAATAATCTTTATCAAACAATAAATGTAGATAAAAATCAAGGTAGCCTCAAATTTGTCTAAAACAGAATGGTAGGCACCTGTAAAAATGGGCTATGAATAACAATAACCAGCTTTTAATGAAAGTCAATAAACTGGACAGAAAGATTGTAGAAGTACAAATACATATAAATATATATTTTTATATATATACACACACACACATATATATATAGGTATAACTTTTCATTGTAATGAAATGTTCTGCCCTCTTTCCCAACCCAGAGCTCAGCATACTACTGTGCATATACCTGGCACAGTGTACAATGATTAGAGGTAAAACCAGATGCCCATGTTTTTACTTGTCTTGTTTATTTAGCTGATGGATAACTGAGTCCTAATTTTACCCATCAATCTGACTGTAATCATTTATGTTCTACTGTGAATTTTCACACACACTCATGCACACATGCACACAAATAGAAGTAAACGGACTGTTTTTCTTTTTCTTCCTTAGGCTTAGAAAGAATTGCAAGAGATTCAGCCTATGAGCAAGAAGGAAAAGTTCAGTTTGTAATTGATGCTGTATATTCCATGGCCTATGCGCTACACAACATGCATAAAGATCTCTGTCCTGGATATATTGGTCTATGCCCAAGGATGAGCACGATTGATGGTAAAGAGCTACTTAGTTACATCCGAGCAGTAAATTTTAATGGTAAGTTACATGTACTCTTTTTTTTTTTCGCCGCCTCTTCTTTAAACGTTTCAGAAGTGTCAAGATGTGTTTTCTTCTATATATAGGATGCTTTCAGGCACACTGTAAAATACAGAATTAGAAGCAGTTCTCTTTTAATCAGAAGTGTGAGTTTTTCCACCTGCTTTGAAACCTCAAGTGTATTTTTCATCTTAACATTAAGCTGCTCCCAAAAGAGGCAGATGTTAAAAATAAGAATCTGTCAATCAAAACATTCCAGTGAAAAATTGCTAGTGTAGAAACAAGTTGAGGTCTCGTGCAGTCCTACGGACAGATTAGAATCCTTTGGCAAAGGTTGCTCGTGTGTTCCTTAGAGAATGAATTGAAAAAATGGCCTTTTGAAAACTGCCTTATTCTGAAATTACTGTTAAACAATTTCCCTACAAAAGTGAGTAGTGTGCAGTTTGCTTTCAGCTTGCGTGTTTAAATCTCAATTAAAAGACTCACTTGCACTTCCAGGTTCTTTTCTGTGTCATTGTTATTTGATTCAGTGATTTAGTCAGCTTTAACACAAGCACAATATATATTTTTAAACTACACTGCATAATAATCTGTGCAGCTGGGATCTGCCTGCTGGGGAAATGCGGCTACTGTGCTTATGTTGTTAACAGTAGAAGCCAATAAAGAACAGGCTTAATTTATGAACATTAAATTGTAAAGGATAGAACATACTCGACAGTGAAATGAAGTTGCTGAAAATTTACAATATTTCATGAAAGTCATAATTATTGTAGATCGAATTTGCCATTATTTTACAAAGAAATTAAACAGTGTTATTTGCCGTATATTTTATTCTCTGCTTGGCAGTAATTCATGTTCCAGACACGCCTCCTAAGTATACAAAGAGAAAGACTGCCTATCACAATTCACTCCAGTGACCTCAGCTGCCAGCCTTTTTGAAATAAAGCACAAGGTCATTTTGAATTTAGCTTCCAAGTAAAAGCTTTTTTTGCTTTAGGTAATGTACCAGACCATTTGGTTGATATAAATGTTGGCTGTAGTTTGCAGTTTTTTCCTCTTCTAAACCTTTTTTCTTCCTATGAAATTTTCATGAAAAGGGAATCCCTGTCTCCAGGAATATAAAGACAGAGGGAGTTTACATGATTCTTTAGTCATTTTAAAGGCAACCTGGAGCAAAATATGTATCTGGCAAACGAGGAATGTTGTTACAGTGACAAAGGTAGGCAGCATTTTGTAAGGTTTCCAGTGATAATTATCTACATTTCCAGTAGATATTCTTCTCAGTCCATGTTGTTAAAGCATAAAGACAGTGATCTGTTTTCATTTGGTTGGCATGAAAGTTCAACATAAAAAGATAAGCTGTAAATTTTATATGAAGCCTTTATCTCTCTAATGATTGTTGTATTTCATCAATACCTGTCACGAATTCTCTGGCTGACTGCAACTATTGCAGCAAACAAGGGAAGATGAAAGAGAAGGAGAAAACAATCTGGACACTGATGAAAATGTATCTGTTTTTAAACTAGTGATTTATTAAATGAGAGTAAAAGGAAAAAAAAAGAAACATTTCTGTGAAGTCAACTTTCTGTCTCTTGGGATACATTAAGTCTTCCCTGTATTGTGCTAGTCAACATTATGTACTGGTGTACCAAATGTTTTTTTATATCACATGCTCAAATATTTATTTTTTGGGGGTTGTGCACTAGGAGGCATCATCTGAGGACAGTATTTAACTGCATGCCTTTTCTCATTAATCTCAAATTTCCGTTCCTCAGGACAGCACTGTAGTTGTGTCTGTCTTGGTTTCCAGAGGTGGATATAGGTTGCTAGACCTCATGTGCTGGGAGCTAATGGTGATGGTATGCGTCAATTTTCACATGAGCCCTTGGATCAGTGATTAATAGTGTAGTGTATTAAAAGTGAACGGATACATGAAAGGAAAACCCTGGTGTACAGCCATTCAGGGTAGGATTTTTCTGTCCTAATCTTAGTCACGGAACCATAGAATAGTTGAGGTTGGACAGCACCTCTGGTGATTGCCTACTCCATCCTCCTGCTCAAAGCAGGGTCAACTACGCCAGGTTGTTCAGTGCTGTGTACAGTCAGGATTTGAACATCTTCAAGGATGGAAATTCCTCCAACAGCCTCTCTGAATAACCTGCTCCAGTGTATGACCACTGCTACACTAAAAAAGTTCTTTCTTATGTTTAAATGGCATTTCCTGTATTTCGGTTTGTGCCTATTGCCCCTTGTCCTTTCACTGGTCACCAATGCGGAGAGTCTGTCTCCATCTTCTTTACTCCCCCCATCAGATATTTATGCAAAGATCCCCCTGAGCCTCTTCCAGGCTGAACAGTCCCAGCTCTCTCAGCTTCTCCTCCTATGTCAGATGCTCAGAGTCGTTAATCATCTTCCTGAGTCTTTGCTGGACTCACTGCAGTCTATCTGTGTCTCTTTACCAGATTGCTATTTAGGAGGAGATTACTCATGGCGAAGACAATAAGTCCTGCCTTTCTCGTTCCAACATATGGTATAGAGGATGAAGGAAGGAAAGAATGACCGGTGTTGTATTTTTATGATTTAGAACCATGGAACATGGCCTCTGTATCTGAAGTTTTGCTTACCTTTATAAAATTCTCCAATATTCTTGATATAATAAAAAGTAATATCAAAAGCTGTGGAAAAAATATTCAAAAGTTTAGAAGCTGTGAGCGGTGCTATTGCATGTTTCCTTCATCCAGGGTTCCACTGCTTTCATATATATGCCTTGCTGCGACAGCTGGCAGAATTAAGCCCCTATTCCACAAGACAATAGTGATTTCTAATACTGATAAATAACTGGTATTTTATCAGATCCTCAGAGATGCTGAGCCAAATTCCCACCTCTCTTAATTCCATATATCGCTCTTATCCAACATAGTATTGAGTCGATACAACTACCATTAATGTGCTGTCGCATTCAACTCAGTAGGTTTCATATCACAAAGTATGACCTGTATTGCGAAGGACACCTTTCTGTCATATGGACAGAGCCTTTGAAAGGGGAAGAAACATACATATTTCTGTTCACTGGAGTATTTTTTTTCGGCTTTGATTACGAGTAATCACTTTTAAATTTGCTTACTTTTGTTTACTCTGTTTTTATTTGAAGAAGATTTGTTACCCTGAAGGATTAATCTCTGTAATATTTTGTGACACCCTCATGACTGAAGGGTGGTCATAACCATCAAGGCACTCTGTACTGATATAATTGCTAAGACATTTGTTTCTGCTTAGATATATTTCTACCGATTCTAAATTAAATGCAGAATATCTCACAATTCAGCATGATTTTGAAGGGGACAGCACTTCTACATTTGTGGTAAGATTGAAGAAATTTGTTTGTACATGAGATTTGGGTTATTGCCTACTGTAGTTTTCTATTTTATTATTGCCTATGTTTTTCCTAAGATAGCTAATGATTGTGTGTAGAAAACAATTTCTTTTCGTTTGTAATGAGCAGTTTAATCATCATTTTCATTTCACAGGGAAGGGAGCTCTAAGGTGTAGAATCATGTGTATGTTCTGACAGATGTACACAGCCGCCCGTTCTGTACAAGGAAATTAAGAGTTTATAAACAACAGGAAAGTGTAAAGATTCTCATTTCCAAGCCAGTGTGTTGAGACGCAGCATATTTAGTTCCCTGTGTTCTTTTGGGCACTGCTGGTAGACCGTAACCAGCCCTTTCTGGCTATTTGATGAAAGAGTATTTAGAGCTTTCAGAAGTTTCCTGCTTCTACTTTTCTTCCACCGCTTTGTTTTTGCTTGGCAAAAAGTATATATGTTGTCAGTTTATTTTATTTTTTTTAATAGAGGTGCGACATTTGAAAATTGTTCCCTGCCATTATTATAGTCAAACAAAATGAGGTATATATGTGAAATTGGTGTTTAATGTTTAAAATTATTGAAAACAAATAGTTTTTCTCTTAATTAGGTTTATAAATGATGTGCACAATTGTGTAGTTGTGGCATGATACAATTTCATCTTGCATCACATTTCTCCAGCATTCTCACTCGATATGACTTCATTATTCTGCCTACAAAACAAGGAGAGGTTTTCTAACGATTTTTATCCTGAGACATGCTGAATGTTTCATGAGAAGTACTAATCATTTTTAGAAACAGGACTTGAACGTGCATTCATGTTGGCTGAAGATATTTCAAAGATTGATTTTGTTTTTTAATTTTTTTTTTTAATAAAGAGATCTAGTTATGTAATTCTCTCCTTTGACCCTGGACGAAGGAAAAATTATAAGACTCACAAAGTGGATGCAATGCTATTTCTTGAGAAGGGATAAAACATGGAGAGATTAGATTGATCACTGTCCTCCTCCACAGTTGTCCCGCTACAAAAGTAAAGATCAAAATTTGTGGCTGAATACCAGAGGTAAAGGTCATACAGATTTACCTTTGTGTATATATATGTACACATTAAGAGATTATAACAATTTCAGGCATAAATATCTAGAAAATTTCAAAAACTTTAACACAATTTATTTACAGACATTACAGTGCAAGTCTTTCACATAATCTTTAAGGTAAGGGCAGAATTTGACCTATATTCTCACACATGCAAACAGACATCCTGTTTGCTTTCATGGGCTACTCATGCTGCGGGGGAACAGAGAAATTGCTACTCTGACTTCCTCTGAGGTGTGCCGTGAAAAGAAAGAAGGGAGCAGAGAACAGGTGGAAGCGCCGACTCTGCTGGCATTATCTAGGTAAATGCTATCTGCTGCTGCTAGAGGTCTTTGGAGCATTATTCCCCCTTATGACTGAAGAAGAGACTCAGGAAATATATTCCGTCTCTGGATTTGCAATCTTTTCTCTGGTCTTATCTGTGACGAAGTAAAGCAATAGCTTCACTTGCTGGGGTTTTATGATACAGGTCTACAATAACACTGGAACAGTTTGGCCAGGAAGGTTGTGGAGTTGCCATCCTTGAAGATAATCAAAACCACCTGGACACGGTCCTGGTCAATCTGCTCTAGCTAACTCTGCTTGAGCATGGGAATGGACTGGATGATCTCCAAAAGTCCCTTCCAACCTCAGTGATTCTGTGTTTTTATAGCCTTTACTGGATATGAAAAAAAGCAGAAGTAGATCATACACCTTTTCTATATGTTAAATGAATACATGCTATCCTTATTCTATTCTTCTAGCACTAATTTCGTAGTTGGAGTGGACCAGTAAACAAACATCTCTATTAATTTAGATGTTGAATGTAATAATTGAATAAACGCCTTTGAGAAAAGATTAATTTTGGCTGCACACACAGAGACACACATGCACACATGCAGCATCAGTCCTATTTAAAATGCAAATATGCAAAATTTCCATCGGAAAAATAGGAAAGATACTAGAGAACGAGGACATAAGAACACAGGCTAATAGGCAAGCTCAAAACAGCACCTATACAGAATTAATATCTTTAATAATCATTATACATTGTAATATTTTTTTCTCAGAAAACAATATCTGTAGAGGACATCATTAAAAATAAAACAAAAGAAAAACAAACAGGGAGAGGAGTTTCTCTTGGAGAGTTTTTAAGCCTTCAGAAAATCATTTTTGTGGAATCACCTGTTTACACAATTCATCTGCCACTGCTCTCGTTTGAAGTTGCTAAGACATCAACCTGAATCTCAAAACTCTCCTGACTTAATATTCAGCTCAGTCTCTATTTTAAACATTTTCCTGATACCTTTCTATTCTTCCACGGAGTACAAAATTTACATTTTCAAATCATTATTTATCATTAAAACAGAAGCTTTAAAATCGTTCCCTTTTGAGATTGACTTATTTTGACTTTTTTTAAGGCATTAAGCACAATAGAATTAAGCGTCCAACTAAAAACGTATGGGAGCTATGCTCCTAACTCAGATTTTTTTAAAATACAACTCTCAAATCTATAGCTACCAATAGAGAGAGAGAGAGAAAAAAACTTTTTGAAATAGTTCAAGTTAGGACCATCAGTGTTTTTTAAAGCTATGAGTTCTTACTGGCAGTTCATCATTTAGCAGTTTGTACTGTCAGAAACGCTTAACATCTTAAGATGCCACTCGTACCATATTCTAATAGAGTTAAAATAGCTTTGTATAATGAGATAGCAACAGATAGATAAATAGAGCAAATAGAGACAAACAAGATAAAAATGAGTTATGAAGGGCTGAACGCTGCTGACCTTGCTACTAGAAATCATTGTGGTTGCTACCCCAGTAAAACTAATCTGTACTCTTCTGAAAAAACAAAAATATAGCTATCAGCTGCAGAAGTGGTAGTGGAAGGGGGATGTCTACCATACCTTTAGAAAGATCTGTGACATTTGCTCTGTCGTTAAGTTTAGCGCATGAAACGATTAATTTATTTTTTTTGAAAGTCGTAGTTTTAACAGAGGAATATTTGAAAACATGGCTAAACTTAAACTAACATAGGCCTGAATGCAATAAAATCACAGGATTTTTAGATACTTCTTTCTTTCTTTCTTTTCACATTTTTTTATTGTGCTTTCGGAGGTGTCTAATTTGGCTTGTGAAAGCATGGGCACTATGGCAGTCTGTAATAAAGAATCCTAATGGCCAGTTTCCCATGTCTTTATGCTAAATTGAGAAAGCAGTAGTTGTATCTCTTAATGTCTTATTGGGGATGAGCAGGGGATGATTTCAATTGAATCGTGCTTTTGCGTGCTAATTATTTTAACGGAATTAATCCAGCTGGCTGTACAAGTGACAAAAGTTGCTCAGTGGTCCGAATCACTCTTAATAGGCTTAAGAAACGTACAGTTATAATGTAAGCTGGCATAGCAGGCAAAGTTTAGAAGTGCTGTGATTCTCAGGTACCTCATGAATCCGTTTGATTTAAATCCGAGCTTATGAAAATTCTGGATGTGAAATTAGAAGGTAGACCCTAAAAAGAAGTCTATTTTATAGTTACGTTCTTGCTTATATACAGACCTGAAGGACTGATTAGTTGAGGAGTATTTATGCTCCACATACAGAATTTATAATGTGATATGTGACTGAGGTCAGTTCTCTGTCTTCCTGAAGAAGGTCTAGTTCATAATATATTTTAATAAATTGTATGCAGAGGAAAGTGATGAAAGATTTACCCTTATTACTCAAAGAAAGTTGAATTGTATCTCCTGATAGGTGCAGGATATATAGACATGTTAGAGTAGTTTTCTCATACGATCAAATTAAAAACTCCAGCTAAAGTTAGTGAAAGAGCAGTTAAAACTAACCTTTGCTGCTCCGAGCAAAAAGATATCTGAGTACAAAGAAACTGAATCCATAACCTGTCTTTTTTCCACCCTTTTTTTTTTAATCAGTGTGAGAAATGACGCAGTTGTGGTTCTGCATGATATGAAGCAGAAATACTTACTATCTTTATTACCAAGAAGGTGGCCTGTCACATATTTTGAGAAGAAACTAACTGCTAGCGAGCTTCCTAGCTTAAATGTTCAAATTGAAAAGCTTCTCTTAAATCCATCCAATCACATAAGAATGGCTATACAAGTTATTAATCTTTCCACATATTAATTTATGGCGTGTTTGGTAAGACAACAGTTCTGCAAGACAGCAGGACAGTCATAAGGGGAAATAAATCCTTTTTTTTTCAGTACCTTTGAAACAGAATAGTATGAGTCTCACTCGTTCTTCTAAAACACCCTTTACTTATGAAATGAAATAAGGACTTTAAAGAACAGCAGTGTAAAAAAGAAATGAGGATTTTGTGAGGGATCTTTGGTAGTATAAAAAAGCCTCAA
Source organism: Struthio camelus (assembly GCF_040807025.1). Taxonomy (NCBI): domain Eukaryota; kingdom Metazoa; phylum Chordata; class Aves; order Struthioniformes; family Struthionidae; genus Struthio; species Struthio camelus. The sequence continues at coordinate 23,662,308 of NC_090942.1, forward strand.
TAATAGTTCATTCACATAAAACGTGATGTAACTAGTGTTAGTTGATAAGTGACTAACTCAAAATAGAGGCATTCTTCGTGGAGATTGTTGTCCGTAAAATTATCTTGACAAATCTTTGATTCTCATCTGAAGAGGAAAGCAGCGATCTCTCAATATTAAACAGAATGACAGAGAAATCAGGTAGGCTTAATTCTGTAGGGCAGCAATTACACTGAGGAGAGAATAAATTTATAATTAACAGACATTACCTGTGTTATCAGACAGTGCTATTTAGTTTGGCTGCTTTAGGGACGTGTAGGATTTGCCAGCAGTCACCTGAGTAAGGCAATATTGGATTCCCCAGCAAGTTAGATGCGTTACACCTTGTTACCAGATGTGATTTTAAGCAAAAACAAATGAGGAGAATCCTACCAAAGTAAATGAGTCTTCCGAGAGGGAGGTGATGGGATTCAGTTCATTCCTCACAGGCAGAAAGATATTTCACTCAGTTTCAGTAGCTAGTAAAGTCTAAAAGTAAATGTCTAAGTTCTCCAAATAACTAATGGGGAAAGGCTGATGCCTCTAAAGGCAACCAGGGAGAGAGCCTATCTGTTAGCATTTAGGCACCATAGCAACTCATACTTCTGTATTTTTTACTGTGAGAAGCTATGAGTCAGAGAGATTTTTCTCAAAGGCTGGTTAAAGCATTTCTAATAATATGAAAGATTAACTATGTTGAAGATAGTTTATCTCAGAAGCTGCTCTAATTTACTCCAGCAGAGGAAGCGTTTGCTTGTATTCCTGAGAATTAAGGTGTCCAATCATTTTGGCTACACTGCAGGTTGAGTCTTATGCTGAATAGCTTAGACCCAAAATGTTGCTCCCCATAGTCTTAGCTAAAGCTCTTCCTGCTAAGCCTGAAATAAAATGGTTTCGATGTACAAATTCCCGAGGCTTTCTATTTTAAATAGAGAGACTGGCTTTCTCAATTCTCCTGTTATATATCATCACAACTGAACATTTGATAGTTAAAAGCAAAATAGTTCGTAGTAAAGATTTTAGTTGCAATTCTGTGGCTTCTGTGCGCAGCACATGATCCAGGTGATGATGCATTAGTGAGTTTTTCACCTTAACATTTTTCAATGTTTGCTAATTTTTTTAGGTTATAATGTTTTTATAACTTTTATAATTACATTAGCATTTAATCACAAAATGAGTTTTGAATATAGGAAATACAGAATACTCTTTATTATTCATTGTTCTTGGAAGCCTAAATTCTTTAAAGCCCAGCCATAGGCACCTACACAGCTAGATGGATTTGAAAATGGTGCTTCTCTCTATAAGTTACAGCTTTATTAACGAATGATCGGCTTGACGGCTACTCTGCTTGAATATAGTTTTATTTGCTAGTAGCTGACCTTTTTTTGTAAAGGTAAGATTAATAGAATAGTCTCAGCTACATGTCATGGTACAAAAATTTGGATGTTTTTAACTACTGCATCAACATTTCCAGACCACAGATAGTTTCTTCCTTGACCCACCAAATACAGTGGGTGAGACTTATATCCAGTAGGATTAACTTTGATGTGGATTTGCTGAAATTTTAAGAGTTCATCTTAGGGGTAATAGGGTGTGATTCAATCCTTCTATGTAAATGGGAAGAAGTTTATGTCTCTGAAGATTCCAGAAAGCAATTAGAAATATTTAATATAGCAACTCTGTTTTGAGAAGATGGTTGAAACACTGGTGCCTCCTTCCCCCAGCTTCTTTTTATTGGCCTAGGTTGAGAACATTCACTCAAGAAATAAAGGACTTGGGTTTTAAGCCTTCTTTAACCCAAAGGAAACTGAAACCGTGTTCCGGAAGCACGCCTTAAACAAGTATAGGGCATGGCTAGGAGAATGTTCTTTAGTTGTGTCATATTTGGGTCATTGTAGAGCTAGGAATGCAAGACTTCCTGGAAGTCCTACTGAAATGGACTCTCAATATCCATGTACATAGTACCTCCCTCCTCATTTTCAGAAAAGAGTATAGTAGCAAATAAAATGCAGAAGGTGTTCCTCATGCCAAAAACCACAAAGACATAGGTAAGTTTTGGAACAGATCCTACAGAAAATTAAGATACTAAGAGAGACACCCTTGCCTGAGCTGAGACAACCAAGCTGTAAAGAGTTCTAAAGCATTTTGCAGATGCAGTTTAGACATAATCTATAGTCACTTTTGGAAGCAGCAGGGTAATATATATTACCAAACAAACGCCTCTCTGCTAATGCTACTTAAAATGGCAGTTTCGAGCATGTCATGTTTCATTCCTGCTAAGACTGGGAGTAGATAGTCTTTAACAACTTTTTCCAAACAACTTACAGAAAAAGAGAAGTAAACTTAGGGCCACAATCTGAAATGGAGGAAATCAGGGGGAATTATCCTTTTAGTTGTGAATAGAAATGAGCCTGAACTGCTTTAAGAAAGTGTGTAATTGATTAAAGTTGATGGATGGTGGCAGGAAAACAGCTTAAAAAAAGGTGACTCTTTAGATAAAAGTTACCATCCTTGTTTTATCTTTATTCTACTAAAAGCAGAATGGAAGCAGCTGTAAGTGTATGATTCCACCTTCCTACCCAGGCAACATCAAAATGAGAGATGTTAATGCAGTACAAGGTTGATTTTGTGCATTTATTGGAGTACTTTTATCTTGCAGCATACACAAAGAAAGAAACAACCTATCATCAACATTTGGATTATTTTTAGTTTTAATTCAGATGAAAATTCTCTATTTTATAGCAACTGAATAGCAATTTACCCTTTGGGATCTAAGGAACATACCAGTATTATCTCTGAAGGGTTAGGGGAGCTAGCAGGGTTTTTAAATTTTATCTTTTACACTATCCAGAAAGAAAAAAAAAACAAAAAACACCTTGTTTAGATGAAAGGCACTATTACTAGATTATCGCAGCTTTAATACAAAGGAGAAAACATAGATTCAGTTAAAAAAAAAAGAAATTAGAGTTTTCATGTAATAATGGTGATTGATTATACCATCCACCACTTTTATTTTATTTCAGTGAGCAATGAAAAGTTAGATGCCATGCTATCAGGAAATGAACATCTTTCGAGGTTCTTATAACATCCTCACAATGTGTGAAATACACATTGATTAGATAGCACCCTGATTAAAAGAATTTTCACAGAAGTGGAAATGATTAGTTAAGTCCATCCTTATAAAAAATCATTATTTTGCACAGTTTTTCAAGCAATAGTTTTGCCATGTCTCTTGTTGCAACAGTACTTTTTTGAAGTTGCAATTGTAGGTATATGTCTTTTACATATCTCCTTGAAACTTTTTCTATGTTTTAATTTATTTAAGAGAAATATTTAAAATTGCCAGAAGCATGTATTATTAGCATTTCCTGACATAATCAGCTATAAAGAAGTAGAAAGTCTGATCTATTCATGATTTTAATGAATTAATTAATCGAAAAGGGCTCTTACACTGTGATTTCAAGAAATTTTTCATCTTCAGTCTGTGGTCTTGTCCTAAATGTGCAATAACATGCAAATATCATAACCGTTAGCAATTAATGCTGATTGTTATTGTTCAGATATTGCCAGTGCCTGGAAACATTATGAACCACTGAGACGACCTGAAAACACTGAGATTATGAGTATTCAATTACTTTGTTAGAATAGTTCACCCTTATTTTTCATGTTCTGAAATGAAGCAATGGTGTCATTCGGTTTGCTGAAATATTTCTTGAAAAATAGATGACAAATGTGACTTATTTATTATATAGTTAAAAAAGGGGAAATTCTTCAGTTAACCAGCAAAATGCAGAAATATTATGTTTACCTAATACTAGAGTTTATGAAGCTCCAATTGTATTATAGTTAATAGAAAATTTGCTCTTTATTGTAGTGGGTCAGAATACTATACAGTGTGGTATACTATAAGAAATCTGCTGTAAGAAAATATTTACTCTGTAACAACCATTACTTATCTTTATTATAAGCATAATCTACCCCTAGTTACTTAGATGTGGCTACTAGCATAGTTGTTGCATCTGCTCTGTAAAGGAAGAGAGTTCATAAGAGCCTGGGAAGAAATAGAGTAGCATGAGAGCTATCTGTGGGCCCCAGAACATCCCAGGTTTACAGATGTGCTCTCTGTCACATATGTTTATTTGCAGGAATAGCAGAATAACATAGTAAGGGGACAGTCCTTGACATTCACTAAGTATATATTCCTCTGGGAGCTATACCTTTTTCAATGTGAAAGCGATGGAGTCTGTGTTTGCTTATGGTGTATAAATGTACAGACTCGGCAGAGAGGAAGTTGCTATATCGCTGTACCCTGCTGCTTCATTTCATTTCTTTCAAAGTTTGCCATACATATTCTCATAAACTCTTTAAACACTAGAAATCTTCAGTTCTGTATATTTTATCTTACAGAATTGTAACTTACAGACTTCAATAGTACATTACTTTCCTTCTACTGTAAGGCTAAGCAAACAGATACACACTTAGTAAAAACCTGTTATTGCTCACTCTGAGCTCCAGCTGGATCAGCGTTTGATTTTTCCTGTTTGGCCCTGCAGCCATTCTAGGACTACTCTGGCTTAGCTCCAGCGTAGCTGGATCCTGAGTCAAGAGCCAAAAATGTATTGGCACTGTTCCTGTGCCATACATAATCACATTTTGTAAAGATTTCCCTAGGTAGCATCAGATCACAACTTACGATACGGTCATTTATGGAAGCTGTGTCCCACTTTTTGGAGGTAATTATTATGCAACTTAAAGGGGAGTGACAGTGGTGCATGGAAGCTCAAGACGACATCTATGTGCGAGATACGCACGAGATACGCAACTACAGGGCAGTCAGAGTCCTCAGCACAAGTGAGACTCGGCAAACTTGAAATGTTTATTTGGTACAATCTCCCCTGGTTCTTCCAAGTTCCTGCCCACAGATCTGAAGAGAAAGCCTCAGGATATTGGAGTCCGCTGCTTATCATATTGGAGAAAAACAACTAAAGCTGCTTGGAAATAACCCTTATATTGACATACAACCGCTGTGGGAAGGTTTCTGGTAAGCCAGTTGGCATTTAAAGGCTCTAGCTCTTGATAGTTACAAATTGTTGTATTGATCCTCCTTTATACATGGACTAACTGCAGCTCAAATGCTGATAATTTTTCCTCTGTTTTGCACTTTCACTTTTTCTTATCAGCAAGGGACATGGTTCATGCACAAAGTGTTTAGACATTATTTTTTGCTTACCTGAGCATATAATGCCCATGTTTTTGTTCTTGTTGTAGTCCTGAGCCTTGTACTGTGAATCAGAAAATTCTGAGGAGGTTGTAAAATAGAGAGCCATATTCGTGCGGATGCTCCAAAACCTCAAGAAGCTGTTGATTTTAGTTCCACTTTTGACTTATTGTTCAGATTGTTCCTTATTTACCCCATAACTAATTTGAGCTTTTTAAGATTTTTCCTGTTTGTATGTTGTTTGTCACTAGCTAGTGATTCTGGTGTTACTGCATTACTGACCCAAAAGGTACCTATAAATGTTATTTTATTCATTTGTTTGTTCAGTTCTCTGTTTAGTGGATTCTGGGACAACTCTTCAGCATTTCAAGGCGTTTTAGACAATCGAAAATTTTTTAGCTGGTAAGTTTTATATGTCCACAAGCACGAGGGGCTGAATTGTCAGGTCTGCTAAATTGCATCTGTTGCCAGATGTAAAGGGTCAGGGCAGAGATATATGCCTTCTGTCAGCTATCCTCGACAGACATACCCATCTGCAATATACACCTGAAGTGCCTATTATCATTTATGGATTTAAGTTCTTAGTGCTTATACCAATTTGCACACCAGGAGTGTTGGACATATGAGTATATATGTGTTAATTACAGTGGCTAAAAGATTTACTGCATGGTACCTACCAGATGTAACTGGCTGCGTTATCTCAGTCCTTCCAGTCTGTGAAATAAAGACATGAATATACAATTCCAGATGTGATTTAAGATAACTTATTTTGGTTTGAATAGCAGATCCTCTCAGAGAGGTTGCAGCCTCTGACAATGAGTAGGATCAAAAGGGAGAGAGAAAGAAGGCAGCAAAAGGTGTCTGAGAGATTCACCCTCTGGTTGGGTCCTTCAAATTTTTCTCTGTCCTTTATTCATGTGTAATCAGACTGTCTGAAGATCCACTGATAATATACATTGCCTATACTTGCCAAACAGTGGATAACACCAGTGCCGCTTAGTAAGTACTAACTATGTTTTTCATGCATGAAGAAGAGGTGGCAATTTGTTTTTTACTTCAGTGGCCCACTAAAATCCATAAGCACACGCCTCGTGAGCTCCACAGCCAGGGTCTAATTCTTATCTGAGTGAATACCATGTCATGTGAACAGATGTCTAGGAGACTGTGCAGCCAAGAGGTTATTATATGTTTGTAATATGTGTACTGATATCAGGCTTGTCAGCATCAAACATTTAAAAAGCCCTTTCTTAATGTTTTTAGTAGTTCGTGGAATTTTATAATATGTTCTAATTCTGAAGTTACTAAGTGCAAAAAAAAAAAAAACCCAGTTATTACATTGGATTGAAATAGTATTAAACAGTCAGTCTTTGCAGAGAAAGTTCTTTATCGAGTTTCTCTCTCGTGACACTCTGTCTCTGTGCCATGTGGCAAAAAAGCAGGGCTTTCAATTTAAAGGATTTTTTACTGTATCATAGTTTTTTTATTTGATTTTGGTCTGAATTAAACTAAAATTAATATCCCGAGGAATCAGAATATCCCCAGGCCCTAAAGCTGTACTTGGAAGTGATGTTCTTATCAGTTTGATCACTATTGAAAGCCAGCAATTAATTAACATTCCTAATAAGGATGCTGATTTCATTGATTACAAGAAACTCTTTCCATGTCTCTGGTCCTTGAGCAAAAACCTCAGGGAAATTTTTCTCAGGGTTGAAGTCTCAGCTTCTAATATTCATAGCCCTCAGGCAAAGTGCCATGTCAGTTGGCTCCCTCAGCAGCCAAGATCTCCATGAATTTATGACTGCATTTCTGTCCTGAGAGGACAACTCAGGTAAGGGAGAGGCACCTATACTTTGCCAGATTCAGATAGGGGACTTTGGCAAACTATAGGTGCCTCTCCCCCATGTGTTTGAGCTGGAATGAAGGTGAAGCAGCAGCTGTGTACCTCACTGACTAAGGTGCTTCTGAGAATGGGAAGGTAAATGCTGATCCTTCAGACGCTTTGAGGAACAGATTAGAAGTGTCACTTGAATAGGGTGACTGTGGTACTTAGGTGACTAAACTCAACCCGAGTCTTGGTCGCCAAAATAGGGGTTAAAATCTCGTCCCCTCTCTTGGTCCTTTTCCTATAAAAACGTCTTCTTGTTTGATGTGGATGATTTGCAGATTGTTAGGTCCTTGGACACTATGGTGATACAGACCTTGCAAATTTATTTACGTATTGGGATTAAATGGGAAGTAGTCAAAAAAGGGAATAATTTTCATGGGATGCAGTATCTTCAGAGATTACAAACAGACCTATGAATTCTTTACTGTAGCTTATATTTGAAAAAGGAATATGGTCCTGTTTTTTTATTAAACGTTTACCTTAAATATTTTCTTAACTTAGTATAGGCATCTGTTACTCCTCATATGCTATAACGGCTGCAATTGCTTCTTTGTCCTCCCTCCCTTTGTCCCTCTGCCAGAATCAATAACATCCACATCAATAGAAGAATATTTTTCAAAATGTAAATCTTTTGTCTTCATGGTCCTGACTTGCTAATGATTTGTAATGGAGTATTTAATAGAAATGAACACAGATCTTGATGTGAATTGCCAGACAGGTATGTAACAAGAGGGGTTCTGAGTAGGGTAATGTAAAAGGATAATGAAACCTGACAATAATAGAAGACTGTGGGCAAAGCACTAAGGGTGAGAACAAATGAACATGACTTCCATAGAACAGGGTCATAAGCTAGTGCCTAAATCGTATGATTTTTTTGGCCAGGAAATGGAAAGTAATAAGGTTAGGCACAAAAAATGAAAGTAGGGCTTGTAAATTCATCAAATTGACATGCTACACTTACTGAAGAATAGATAGATTAGAGATGAGCTATTTATAGTGGCATTTCTTTCTTTTCTTTTTCTCCTGTGAGAAAAACATCCAACAATACAGACATATGATGATGTAGGTGATAAAAGATCCAGTTTTTCCTAGCATTGTGAAAGGAAAGCTATGATGATCTGTTCTGTTCACCTTATTTTATGTGTCGTGCAACTAGGTAAAGTGGAAGAGAGGGCAATCATAAAAACTGAATAATACAGGAACATGGAGATTTTAGCTTTGCATAAAGCCAAATAGTATAGGAATGGAACTCAGCTCATTTCATTCTATACAGTTAGACTTCTGGATCTTTTAAGGACTTTACTGGAGATCATTAGGGGATTGCTGGGAACCTTCTGATGAACTGGAGGGTGCCTGCTGCTGTGGGATAAGGAGAGCTAGGTGAGGACAGCCACGGGAGGCCTTGACTTCTGCGAAGCTCTGGCAAGCTGTAGCAGCTGATTATGACCTCTGTGGGTTGCCCCTGATCGGAGGACGTTGAAGCCTTTGTTCCAGCTGACCCCTGACTAGGGAGGGCCAAGCACCCAGTGCTAGGGAGAAGGCTATATAGGAGCTAAACCCAGAGCAGAACCAACAGATGCAATAGTTTGCACAGAAGGATGCACAGATGGACCCTGTATCACTTGTCAGACCAGCGTACACATCCTCAGGTATGGAGATGACGTGCCAAAGGCCAAGTTCCCAGCAGCTACTGCAGCAGCTGGCCCTGCAACATCAGAGTCTTCGAGCCAGACAGATTTTCAGAAGGAGGATGCAGTTCTGCAGCGAGCGCCTAGGCCCTCTCCCTGAGGCCTGTGGACTTTTTGCCTGCAGGAGGTGTGCAGCTGTGCATGTCCCACCATGTCAAGTTGCTGCGGGAGGAGGTCAGTGGACTGTGCAGCATCAGGGAAGATATGAAAGAGAATGAACGGATCTTCTCTGAAACTTCACTACTTCAGAAGCCTGAGCCTCCAACTGTAGTGGACAGGCAGGCAGAGTTGCTGCTTACTGGGTGAAAAAGTGGAAACTCCCATAATGGGGAAGGGTGGAAGATGGTGACTTTTGGCACCAGAAAGAGGAACTCTTGCTTCACTGGAAGACTTTGGAATAGGTTCACTTCCGTCGTAGCTGATGAGGAGCTGGGAAAACTGTCAAGTAGAGCAGCTGTGCCAGCTGAGCCTCCTCCACACAGGAGCACCAGGAGGAAAGCTGAGTGCTTTGGGGGACAGAGGCCCCATCTGGTAGCCTGACTTGCACTGTACCATACTTGCAAGTATGCTGCTTGCCAGGGACTCACATTTGGGATGTTGTGGAGAGGCAGCTGAGGCGTGTCCAGCCCTTGGTCTCTGCTGCTCTTTGATGTGGTTGCTAGTGATAGTACTCGAGGAGACCTGGAAAGTATCAAGCATGACGACATGGCTCTAGAGGTAATGATCAAGGGCATGGGGGCCCAGGTGGTGTTGTCCTTGATCCTGCTGGTGAGGTGGAAGGGCTTGAGGAGGACAGATCCCATGGGTCAACAGTGGGACCACGAGACAGTGGAGTTCAGGATTCTGCAAGGATCCTGCTGCACTTTTGCTTACGCTGGCAATAGAGGAGATCTAGAAAACTTGATCGGAATTAGATATCTATGCTGCAGATTTCTAAAAGCAGGTGGGAGGGCTCCAGTGCTACTCTGTTTTTCAGGGGAAAAATGAGCCTGAGGAGGGGAGTTAGGAGGCATCTTGTCAAGCCGGATTTTAGATTTTACCAACATGAAAACACCTTTGAAAATGAAAAACCTGCCAAGTTGTAAAGCTGACAATGGAATAGGCAGAATGGAGGGGAAGGATTGCCAATAAGGAAGAAGTTAAGGAAAATATTAGGTCTCAAAGAGACTAATGAAGTCAGTAGAAAAAAAATGATGGGTAGAAACGTGTAAATGTGGAATTTAAGATACTGAATATCTATACAACTGTTAGACATGTAATTCCAATAGTAAGTGATAGGAGTTGACAAGGTTATGGAACTGAACGTTAAACAAAAAAGGAATGTGCATGGAACCCAACAACATTATTTTATTTAAACATTATTTATTGTTTGGAACTCTCATAAACCAGAGAAGTTACTAGGGTAAAAGGATGAGATATGCTAGAAGTGTTCTCTTTAATTCTAGAGGCTTTTGGGAGCCCAGTCAGATAATGCTGTTTTTTAGTTATCAGTTGTCCACACTCTGCTAAGAAAGAGTGATGTTGACAATTGTGGCTTTGGAAATGTGGTGAGAAAATGAGTTACATAATTCATTATCCTGTAGCATTCACCCAGTCCATCATTATGGCGTCTGTCGGTCCAGTGTAAAGGGCCAATAATTTCTCAGGAAGATGCAATATATTTTTTGAAATGTATGCCTTGAAATGTGATTGAGAAAGAAAAAAGAATGCAAATGGAGACTGAAAGCTGAAAGGTAGATCCAGAAGAGGTGAGTTTGAAAGTTTAATAAGAGATTATCTTTCATGATTTAGTACAATGACCTATTTAGGGAGCTGAGAAGAACCACATCAAGACTTACTGCACTGGGATTATAATAAAGAAGTTCTACAAAATAAGCATGGGAAAAGTTTGGATAATACAGAGAACCCCAGTGTAATTATATTAGAGGGAAACCCATGAAACAAAAATAATTTTACTATAGATAATATGTCCTTAATATGCCTGAAGAGAAGAGAGTAAAGAGAAAAGTAGGAACATAGTGTGAGATTCATCTGAACAAGTATACTTTCTGGCTCTTCCCCAGTGCCTGCAAAAACATGCTCCTTAGCCTTAGCAACGTTGCTGTTATTAGCCTGTAAGTGCATCAGATTATACTATTAAATATCATCTTATTTCTGTTACCTCAATCTCTAAGGTTACCCAAGTTTTCTCATTTCCTATTCTGATCTTTTTCCATATTACTGGTGCATCCCACCTTCAGACTGTCAATAGCATCCCATAACATCCTCACAGGCAAGCTCAGGAAGTGCGAGCTGGATTGAGGTGAGGTGGATTGGGAACTGGCTAAATGGGAGAGGTCAGAGGGTTGTGATCAGTGACACAAAGTCTAGTTGGAGGCCTGTAGCTAGCAGTGTCCCCCAAGGGTCAATACTGGGTCCAGTATTGCTTAACTTATTCATCAGTGAGTTGGATGAAGGGACAGAGCGATCTCTCAGCAAGTTTGCTGGTGATACAAAACTGGCAGGAGTGGCTGACAAACCAGAGGGCTGTGCTGCCATTCAGAGGGACCTGGACAGGCTGGAGAGCTGGGCGGAGAGGAACCTCCTGAAGTTCAACAAAGGCAAGTGCAGGGTCCTGCACCTGGGGAGGAATAACCCTGTGCACCAGTACAGGTTAGGGGCTGACCTGCTGGAAAGCACGTCACAAAAGAATATATCAGTGTGATATAAAAGAAAGACTTAAGAGTCCATTTGAAGTAATAACAAATTTACTTGGAGTTAAGTGATTCAGGCACAAAACTCTTTCTAGCTTTCATATGTCCATAATTGCCCCTTGAGAATACTAAGGAATTGTTTTGGGAATCCAGACAAATAATATGTCAGGAAACTGGCCTCGGTGTTTTTTTTTTTTTTTCAGAGTAGGACAGGCAGTAAACAGAGTTTTCTAAAACATTAATTTCAGAGCCGATGCTGCCTGTTGGCAAACTAGATTTAACTAGTGGTATCTGGAGACATGTTAATGAATTTCAGATTAACCCAAGTGCTAAATCTAATACTGTAACTAAGAAAGGACTGCCAATCACTGCCTGTTTTGCAATGACACAATTTATTCTTTAGATTTCTGTTGCAGCAATAGCATCTAGTGAGGACTGCAGTTAATTGCTAAATGGATCCTAAGAGAAAAGTTCATAGGAATGAGAAAAAGGACTGTTAAAGAAGTGTTTGATAGCTCATTCCATTGTATATACCCTGAGATTATATCATTTTGTGTGCAATATTCCATACTAACCTGTCCACAGTGAGTCCCGGAAGCAGGTCTTCTAAAAAGTAGCACTTCCAAATAATGGCTATTTTTAATCAATATTATCAATATTGCAGTAATTTTCAGGAACATTCAGTTCATTATCAAGAATTATCTCTAACAGACAAGAGCTGGGAAATGGTAACAAAGATTTTTTTCTCTCTCAACATAAGCATTTTTTCATCCTCTTTGGATCTGCTGTCCGTATGGTATTATCTGTCTTCTGTTGCCCCAGCTGAAATTACCAGTAACATAGTCAATTTCATTCAATTGTAGTAATGCATATTTTCTGTATGCTTCAAAAATTAGAAGAAAATTGCCTAATAATTTCTGACTGTGGTCTATTCCTACTTTTTACAGGAAGATGGAAGGATTTGATTGTATCTACAAATATTATAAAATTCATTTTTAGTTTGTTGCTATTTACAAATTTGTTTCTGTTTAAATATCTTGAGCTATCGAGTTTATTATACAAATCTCACTTACTTTTAAAGAGAAAGCATTATGTATTTCCATACCAGAAAAATCAGAAGAATCATGTGTAACTTCGGAGTGTCTTAATTACAAGTATAATTTTTTAAATGCCTGATCTTTTGTTAGCTTCTCTAATATGGGGCTATTGAGGGTTGAGGTTTTGCAGCCTTTTCAGTGGGCTGACAATATCTAAGAGTGTGAGCATTTCATGGGCCACCTCCCTTTATTGTTTAGCATTCCATTGTATAGCATCACACACACAATTTACACATAAATTTAAAAGTCTTCCTTAGTATTAAGTAAATTTAAAGTATCCCTATTTAGGGAGGAGACTCATGAAAATATTAGGTTAATTTTTCAGATGTTCCTAATTTAACAGTGGGAAGTGAGGTGGCAAAGATGGCTCTCTGCCAGCTTACACCTGTCCTGGCTTGGTGCAGGATATTCATGTCATGTTCACTGGTCATCTGGACCTCTCTAGAAGTCTAGAACCAGTATAGCTCAGAAAGGGAGTTACAGCTCACAGAATCACACAACTGCTGAGGAAGGAAGTCACGTCTGGAGGTCTCTAGTCCAACTGCCCCTCACCTAGAGCTCAGGACCGTGTGCAGATGGGTTTTGAATATCTCCAATGATGGAGAATCCACAAACTTTCTGAGCAGCTTGTTCCAGTGTTTTATGACTCTCACAGTGAAGAAATGTTTTGTTACATTTAAACAGAATTTCCTGTTTTCCTATTTTTCAGTTTATGCCTATAGTCTCTTGTCCTGCCACTTGATGCCCTTGAAAAGAGTCTGTTTCATCTTCTTTACTCCTTCCATTCAGAAGCCTATAAATATTGACGTGATCCCCTTGAGCCGTCTCTCCTTCAGGCTAAACAGTCCTAGCTCTCTCAGCCTCTCCTCATATAACAGATGTTCCTGTCCCTTAGTCGTCTTTGTGGCCCTTTCCTGGATTCACTCCTGTAAATCCATGCCTCTGTAGTCCTGAGAGCCCAGCACTGAACAAAGCACTCCAGATATGGCCTCACCACTGCTGAGGAGAGGGGAAAGATCACCTCCCTTGACCTGCTAGACACGTTCTTCCTAATGCAGTTCAGGATACTGTTGGCTGCCTTTACCACAAGGGCACATTGCTGGCCCATATTCAACTGGTTAGCCACCAGGACCCACCATCTCCTTTTCTGTTAAGCAGCTGGTCAGCCTCTCCTGGTGCCCTCTCCTGGGCTATTCCTCCGCAGGTGCAGGCCTTGGCATTTCCTTCTGTGGAACTTCATGAAATTTCTGTCTGCCCATTTCTCCAGCCTGTTGAGGTCCCTCTGAATAGCTGCGCAACCATCTGGTGTATCAGCCACTCCTCCCTTCTTTGTATCATCTGCTGAGAATGCATTTGGTGTTATCGTCAAGGCCATTAATCAAGATTCTGAACAGTATTGGAACACAGTATTGATCCCTGGGGGACCCCACTAGCAACAGGCCTCCAGCTGGACTTCATTCCACTTCATCACAACCCTCTGAGCCCAGCAGGTTGGCCACATTTCAAGCCACCTCACTCACCACTTACGTAGCTTGCACCCCATCAGCTTGTCTATGAGGAGGTTACAGGAGACAGTGTCGAAAGCCTTACTAAGGTCCAGGTAAACAATATCAGCTGCTCTTCCCTCAACCACCAAGCCAGTTACCTCATCACAGAAGGCTATCAGCATGGCTAAGAATGATTTTCCCTTTGTAAATCCATGCTGACTATTCCCAGTCACGTGCCTGTCCTTCTCATGTCTGGAAATAGTATCTAGGATTGGTTGTGCCGTCATCTTTTCTGGGATTGATCGAGTTGAGGCTGACTGGCCTGTTGCTTCCTAGTTCCTCCTTCTTGCCTTTGTTGAAGATAGGAGTGACATTTGCATTCTTCCAGTCACAAGAAACCTCTTCCAGTCGCCATGACCTTTCAAAGATTATCAAGAGTGGCTTCGTAGTGACATCGTCCAGCTCTATCAACACTTGCGGGTGCATCCCATCAGGGCCCATGAACTCGTGTGTGTCCGGTTTGCTTGACTTGCTGTGTGCGGGGATGGACCATTCTTGAGTTTGGAGAGGTGACCTTTGAATATCAATCAGCTCGCTCAGGCCCCTCTTGCCTCCAGGGCCATAAGCCATGGCATTCTTCCAAGCAGATCCCTGAACAGGCTGAGGTCTGTTCTCCCAAAGTCCAGGGTTCTGATCCTGATTTTTACCCTACTCTCTCCTGCAGAATCCTCAACTCCAGTGTCTTGTGGTCCCTGCAGCCAAGGCTGCCCTGACCTTCACGTCCCCAACCAGTTCTTCCTTATCTGAAAGTATGAGGTCCAGCAGACCTCCTCTGCTCTTTGGAACCTCAACCACCTGTGAAAGGAAGTTGTCATCAATGCACTCCAGAAACCTCCCAGATTGCTTGTGCCTGGCTGTGTTGTCCCTCCAGCAGATAACAGGGTGGTTAAAGTCCCCCGTGAGGATCAGGTCCTGCAAACATGAGGCTTCCTCCAGCTTTCTAAACCAGGCCTCCCCTGCTTCTTTCTGATCAGGTGGTCTGTAGCAGACTCCCGCAACAACACCACCCATGCTGGTATGCCAGCTAATCCTGACCCCTAAGCTCTCAGCTGGCTTGTCATCCCTGCCCAGGCAGAGCTCTATGCATTCTCGCTGCTCTCTCACACAAAGGGTGACTCCCCCTCCTCATCTGCCCAGACTGTCCTTCCTAAAGAGCCTCTATCCATCTATTGCAGCATGGCAAGCAAGCAGAAAACCTCCCTAGAGCACAACTCAGGCTACCAGATGGGGCCTCCACCCCCACAGCAGCGAGTGACCTATCATTATCACTTGCAGCTTCCTCCTGGTGCAGATGCAGGGCTCATGCTCAGCCAACTTTGTTGGACAGAGCTTTCGGCTTCTTGTCTTCTGCCACGGCAGTGAACCTATTCTGTAGCTGCTGATCTGCAAGCAAAAAAAGAGCTCTTCTGTCGTCCTGTGAGTCACTATTTCCCAACCTGATAAGCAAAGACTTTGCCTCCCCCTCCTTGGGTACAGCTGAGGGTTCCGGCTTTTGCCCTTGCAGGGTCTGAGCAGATCCAGTCAATCTCTTTTTTATCATCTTATACTGTGCAGCCTGCTGACCTCTTCCAGCTCCTTGGTGACACAGGCCTGCCAGCAAGAAGCCCATTTCCCCTTGCCCTGGCCTCAATCCAAGGACTTCAGAGCTGTATCCTCCCTCAGGAGCTTGGTCTGAGTCAAGGTCTCTAATGAGCTGGTGTTGTTCCTGCACTGTGTTGGGGACTGCACCCTATAGCATGCCACCATCATTGCTGAGCACTGTCCTCAGCAGAGCGTTTAGTCCCCTTTATGCACCTTGCTGCACAAACTGCTGCCTCTGTTTGTTACTCTCTGAGAGCTGCACTCCAGGCCAGCCCCAGTCCAGGCCTCTCCTTAGCACCTGCCAGAAGGGTTCTGGACCCTCCCTGATGTGGAGTCAGCTCGAAACTCAAAGCGCTCTTTGATCAGCAACAGCTTCCTTAGAAGCTGTTAGAGGTTGCTGGAAGTCAGAGTCTCCTTGAGCTGTCCGGGCAGCCGCAGGCACCCTGTGGTTCCTCAAAGAGTTTCCAGGAGTCTCCTGAGGATCCCAGATGAAGCTCCCAGATCTTGATGCAGAGCCCAGAAACTGCTCTGTCCAATGCCTGCCTCTGCTAGCTCTGTTCTGCCCTGACATTCCTGTTCCTAGTACCTCCCTCCTTTTGACAAGTTGAAAATAAACAAAAGTCAAGGACATCTATATGCCTATTTGTTTCTGATATATTTCTACTTCTGTGTTGCTGCAGTACTTACCAGAATATTACAAGCATATGGACACAATCTGGTCATTATTGCCTCAAGAAATTTCAGAATGTTTTAAATGGACCTTTTGTTTGCACAAAGCAATTGTTCATTCTTCTTCATGATTAGTAGTACTTTTATTGACAAGGCAAGAGGTTTTTGTTTTTTTTTTAACAGAAACAATCAGGAAAGGTACATAACATGTTCAAATTTTTACCTATGATATGTTGCTGATGACATGTTGAGAAACAGTGATGCCAATATATGGCATTATTGCTGTGCAGTCCTTCAGTATTACATTATAAATCCATAAATCCATGGGCCCCGACAGGATGCACCCACGAGTGCTGAGGGAGCTGGCGGATGTTATCGCTAGGCCACTCTCCATCATCTTTGAAAGGTCCTGGAGATCAGGAGAGGTGCCTGAGGACTGGAAGAAAGCCAGTGTCCCCCCAGTCTTCCAAAAGGGCAAGAAGGAGGAGCCAGGAAACTACAGGCCTGTCAGCCTCACCTCCATCCCGGGAAAGGTGATGGAACAGCTCCTCCTGGAGGTCCTCACTAAGCATGTGGAGGACAAGAAGGTGATCAGGAGTAGTCAGCATGGATTCCCCAAAGGAAAATCATGCTTAACCAGCCTGATAGCCTTCTACGATAGAATGACTGGCTGGGTAGATGAGGGGAGAGCAGTGGATGTTGTCTCCCTGGACTTCAGCAAGGCTTTTGACACTGCCTCCCATCACCTCCTCCTGGGTAAGCTCAGGAAGTGTGGGTTAGATGAGTGGACGGTGAGGTGGATTGAGACCTGGCTGGATGACCGAGCTCAGAGGGTTGTGGTGAATGGCACAGAGTCAAGTTGGAGGCCTGTAGCTAGTGGTGTCCCCCAGGGGTCAGTCCTGGGTCCAGTCTTGTTCAATATATTCATCAATGACCTGGAGGAAGGGACAGAGTGCACCCTCAGCAAGTTTGCTGATGATACTAAACTGGGGGGAGAGGCTGACACACCAGAGGGCTGTGCTGCCATTCAGAGGGACCTGGACAGGCTGGAGAGGTGGGTGGAGAGGAACCTCCTGAAGTCCCACAAAGGCAAGTGCAAGGTCCTGCACCTAGGCAGGAATAATCCCATGCACCAGTACAGGCTGGGGGTTGACCTGCTGGAAAGTAGCTCTGCGGAGAAGGACCTGGGAGTGCTGGTGGACAGCAAGTTAAGCATGAGGCAGCAATGTGCTGCTGTGGCCAAGAAGGCCAATGGTCTCCTGGGGTGCATTAGGCAGAGTGTTGCCAGCAGGTGGAGGGAGGTGATCCTGCCCCTCTCCTCATCCCTGGGGAGGCCTCACCGGGAGTACTGTGTCCAGTTCTGGGCTCCCCAGTACAAGAGAGACATGGCGCTGCTGGAGAGAGTCCAGCGGAGGGCTACAAAGATGATGAGGGGACTGGAGCATGTCTCCTCTGAAGAAAGGCTGCAAGAGCTGGGCCTGTTGAGCCTGGAGAAGAGAAGACTGAGAGGCGATCTGATCAACGTGTACAAGTATCTGAAGGGGGAGTGTCAAGAGGATGAGGCCAGCCTCTTCTCCGTGGTGCCCAGCAACAGGACAAGAGGCAACGGGCAGAAACTGAACCACAGGAAGTTCCATCTGAACCTGAGAAAAAACTTCTTCACTGTGAGGGTGACTGAGCATTGGAAGAGGTTGCCCAGAGAGGAGGTGGAGTCTCCTTCCCTGGAGATATTCAAAACCTGTCTGGATGTGATCCTGGGCAATATGCTCTAGAGGACCCTGCTTGAGCAGGGAGGTTGGACTAGATGATCTCCAGAGGTCCCTTCCAACCTAAACCATTCTGTGATTCTGTGATTCTGTGATTATTATCATGACATGATCATTTATTTTATCTCATAAACCTTTAGTCTTGGAGAAAAATGAATCTCAAGCTTTTGTTTTGGAATATCAAATAATATTAAAACAGACTTAAAGATCAAGTTTGTAACCTTTCATCTAGCAAAGCACTTAAGAATCTCCTTGTGACATAAAATTGCAGTTAACAAGCAAGTCCTCTATTGACTCACTCAATTTAGTGACACTGTCCATATAAAGTTATGCATTAGCCTAGTTAGTTGTGTTAGTTTTCATCCTTAATAGAGCTGGATGACTCCGCTGGAAAATATGTAAGAAAGGTGCATTTTAAACATAATAATAACTGATCAAAAACAAATGGAAAGAGTTTTGATAATATTTGAGATTTCCTAGAAGTAATAATCTGAATGTCTTTTCCTTCAGCAAGATTTAAACAACAAAAGGTGTATATGTAGATAATAGAGATAAGATATAAGTGCTGGAGTTCTTTATACTCCTTCAGCTGACAAAGACAAAAAGTGATCTTTTTTTGCATAGCTGTGATCAGCCCATATTTATGACTGAGAGACTTTATATAAGGATATGCGCTTTTATTAGCTTGACTGCAGGAGGGGTGGGGGGTTCTGAAACACTGGATGCTGATTGTGAAACAGAATTGTACATATTTGCTGTGAAAGGAGAATGAGGTTTTTCAGGTGCTTCTGTATTTAGAACCATCGAAAGGATGGGACATGAGTGGAGCCCCAAATGAGAGAAGGGAGACGGATGGCAACAGATGTAGCTCACTGCTTCCTCTTTGAGTAGCCCTCCTCAGAACCCCTTACTGACCGCAAAACCAGCACTAGCAATGCAGCAAAGACACAATAGCCTTGGAGGTTAGTTATTGGATATTTTGTCAGTCACTGTTATTTGCAGGGTTGGTGAACTCATTATCTAAAAGAGGAGAAGGACGCAGGCACTGTTGTTGGAAGGGTGAGCATCAGACTGATAGTCCATAGCGCTCAATCCTTGCTCTGGTTGCATAAATACTTAATAGCACTATTAATGGAGAAGTCACTTAAAAATCTATTGAAAAAAAAAGGAAAGAAAGAAAGATGGGAAAAAAAGAAGGGACATAATTTAATTCAAAATTCCCATTGATCTCAAATGTATGCTTTTTAGCCTTAAGTTCTAATGCAAAACTAAATCACTACTTGGGCATACTTCCATATTTCCCCTGGGCTCACCTCAAACATAGAGGCATTTGAGTTTGCAGTGTGGTTATGACTGAAATCTAATTCAGAATCACTTTCAAAACTTGTCAGACAGGTTTCTGCAGGTTATAATGTGAAAAGTAGAACATTTCTGTTTCCATTCCAGGCATATACCATTGTAAATCTCAGAATTTTTAAAACTGAAAACAAGGAGATTTTTTTTTCCTTTTTAATGGCATCAGCATTACACTAGATTAAACTATAATGTAGAAATGTAACTCTAAGGAGGAATGACATTTTTAACTGCCATCAGTTATATTCTTTACTAGAAACTTGTTGTATTTTAGATTCAAATTGTTACCTCTCCAGTCTACATTAAAAATTCAGGTACTCATGTGCAAAACTGAATGTAATATTCCAGCTGAGGCCTTGCCAGTGGTGACTGGTGTGTAAGAGTGCACCCCTGTTTTTAAGAGAAAATAATTTCTTTATATGTCTTGGAATGCTGATTTTCTTACCATAGCTGCATAAAATATTTTCATGTTCAGCTTTGCATTAGATCCATTAGAACCTGCAGTACTAGCTGCAGGGTGTGATCCTGGGAAATATGCTCTAGGTGACCCTGCTTGAGCAGGGAGGTTGGACTAGATGATCTCCAGAGGTCCCTTCCAACCTAAACGATTCTGTGATTCTGTGATTCTGTTTACCAGTCCTTCCCATTCTGCAATGATGTGGTTAATTTTTCTACCATGGAATTCAGAGCTTGCCTTTATTTGTACTGAATTTTTTCAATTTGTTAAGGTAATTTTGATCCAATATGTTTGCAGTTTTCTCAACATGGTGTCGTCTTCCAGATATAATAACCATAGTTTTGATTTATTTTTCTAGACTGGAAATGAAAATAATGAATATGCTCAGTCAGTACTGCAAACTTTCCTCCAGCTTGACGGTGAACTGTTAATAACTACACCCAGTAGTAATCCCATTTAGGCAGTGTTTCCCTATTTTGCTTATCAAAATGTCATGTGAGATCATCAAAAAGCTTTATAAAGTCAAGCTATATGACAATGTGACTGCTTTCCTCTATCCAGAAGGCCTATTACGCTATCATGGAAGAAAATTACATTATTTTGACATGATTTGTTCCTGATGAATCCATGGTTGCCGTTACTCATCTTCATTTTCTTACCTTGTAAATGCTCAGACAGTCTTTGATTATCTGCTCTAGCATTTTTAGGAACTGAATTTAAGCTGCTAGGCCTTGAATTTTGCAGCTTCTCCTCCTCCTGCTCTAAGCCAGGAACGACATTTATCCTATTCCACTTTCTTAGAATCATCCCTCATGGCCTATTAAGAATATTGTCTTCCTTTTAATAAGGAAAAGCATCAGTTATTAATATTTGTTAAGATCATTGAAATCTGTGAGTGCTGATATTGTTTAAAATATATTAATTACATTATAACTCACCTTTTATTTATAGTTCTCTTAATTCTGGCTTTTAGAAATATATAAGGAATATATATAACTAATGCATTTTTCTGTGTAGCACATTCAATTGTCTTGCTATACATGATAAAGTATTTCAAAAATCTTAGAATTGTTTTAGAACACTTATGTTTGGGGAATTTTTAGCAATCATGGAAAATGCAGTAAAAGGAATAAAATGGAAGTACTTGACACTTCAGTAATAACACTGGCACATTTAGGGTCTGATTTTTACAAGGGCAGAAACATCTGCCGTTCTCATAAAACTGATATCAAACTGCTTTTTGTAACCAACAGCTTTGAAAATATCCTATCAGGAAAACTTTTCTTCTTAGCCCTTTCCAGAAAATTTCAGTTTTGATTTCCTTTTCAGCTTCCTTATAGGGAACTTCCAGCGTATTCATATTTAGGTCTGATAAAAGAGTTACAGAGAATAATCATAATCCCAGCAATGACCATCATGTTCCTATGAACTTTTTTTTATGTCATCTAATGAAAAATTGAATATTACTTGTATAAACAGTAGTCTTTTGTAGAGGAGATGTTTTCTAAAGTTATGAAGTTATTTAAGTTATTAGTAGCATTAAAAGAACAAACTGAAAATATGGATGGATTCATCAGTAATTGAAACAGCAACAAAAAGGCAAGGTTGGTAACTGTCATTCTACCAAAAATAAGACTGCAGTGTAATGAAAAATGGTTGAAATGAGCAACATCCATCCAGAAATGTCTTATTGCATCCCCACGGTATCACGTCTCCTGAGGTACCCTTTAAAACCATATTCATTAGAATCCTTTGAGTGGAAGTTAGCAGAAATGAAACGATGGACTTTCAACCACCATTTTCTTTGTGTACTGTGAAATCTAATTCCTTTTCAACTGTGATGTTGAATGGTGTTTTATACCCCATAATGCTAAATGATGATGTCAAATGCATTTCAGTATGAATCTGTTTATTTTTTAAAGCTATATAATATGTATTTTATATATATATATAAAATTAATCAATAATTTATTGTAAGTCTGATTTTATTCTAAATTTCCTTAATGGTTGGTCTTCACTATTATGAGGCACGGTATCGGCAATTTCTCATACTTTTTCTGTTTCATGTAGTTGGAAAGGTATAATCAATTGATGGGATTAGCTTCATTAAAGCCAATACCCTTGTCAAAACCGCTTTGCGTTACATATTCACTGCTTTTGTGATATGGAAATTTTAATGCAGAACACCAGTGTGTACATGTGTGATAGAAAAAAAGGGAGAGAAAGAAAATGGAAAATGACACTAATCCATCATTTTCACAAAATTCGTGATGGCTGAACAGAGGTAAATGATTCTGTTCATAGTGGCATTTTTATCTACCTAGATTATGTTTGAGTAGCATTTCCTGTAAGCACATAACATCTGAGCTTTTGGAGAATTTGCAGTGTGAATTATTATGACTGAATTTTTTTTGTGAAATCATCCATGTGAAATGCTTGCTAGTGTGTCACCCTGATATTAATATTACTGATGCACCAGCAACTACAATTCAGGACTGTTGCAGTCTGAAACAGATTGTATTTAAATGAACTGTGTTTCTGTATCTCATTTTCATCCTGATACTTTTCTTTAACAGTTATAAACCCTCTAACTCTGCAAGGTTAAAACAAAACAAAATAGAAATGAAACCTCCTTTAGTTGCAGGGCTGAAAATTACTTTTTTTTAAATAGTTTTTAGACCAAACCAATGATTCTTAGGACACTTTAAGAGAGTTTGCTTGTATATTTTCAGAGTTTAAGGTGGAATTTATTAAAATAACATATTAGATTTTGGTAAGGAGCACTGCACAACAGATACTCTTACTGTTGGGCTGCCATCACCATTAATAATCTTCTTAACTACTTTTGTATGCTTGGCATTTTCACAGGATTTACTGCATTTGTAATCCTAAAAATACTGATTTGCTGAAAATATACATAGATAAGACTTTGAAGATTTCATTTCTCAAAGAAAAATATAAATGCAAGCCTTTGCTCCTCAAAAAAATGGTAAATCTGAGAGATGGCCCTATATTTGCTGGAGTCCTGTATGTATTACAGTAATAAATAACCATCTTTTACTGCTAATAGTGTGAATTTGATTTGAACGGGATTTCTTTCTATATGTAATATAGTTTCAAAAAATGGATGTTTTGGGATATAAGGAACGTGTGGTCAGTATGTATGGCAGGGCTTAGTCTCCCTATAGATTTAAAGAACAGCAATAAAAAACAAATCCACTTTCTTTTACAACTAACAAATAAACAAGAAGGAATACTTTCATACTTTCGAGAAGAGGAATTACCCTATTTTTCCAATAATAAATGGCACTGCATACCAATATGAAGACTGCTGCCAGCCACTGGAGGTGAGGAGGGGTTAGCATCAATACTTATTTGAGCACTGCCTGTCTGAAGGCATGATATCTGAGACTGCCTGTCCGAGACCCCAGTGCAACGAATTCGTAACTCTAGTGTAGCAGCTGTCAGAATCACCAATCCTAAAGAATATAGCTTTTTTATCATCTAATTCATACTAAGTGACAGATTCTCTTAAATGTATTATCAGCATAGAAAAAGAGCACCCTCAGCACTACTTTCAACCTAATTTTTAAAGGCCGTGCCATTTTCTAAAAGAAAATAGTATACTCAAACTCATACATGGGCCGAAGGGCCTTCATTGCTATGAAAAGTTGTCATCAATAATTTTTCTAGTTTACTATATGTTTCTTTAGCAAATAAGCATTTTCTCATTTCTCTTTCTGTCTAGTGAAGAGGAGCCTAACCTTTGAGTCCTTTGAATGGCTTAAGAGGTTTCTGATTCAGTTGGACCTATTTTGAGAAAAGAAAAAAGTTTCATAAACCCTAATGAACTCAGACCTTTCAGTTTCTAGGGATGAAATAGCAGCCTTTGTCCAGTCTTACTATGAAAATATAAGTTCCCTATCCCCAGGAAGTTTTGGGGTAGGACCAGCTACCATACTCAACAGGAATATGTAGGGGAGGCTGAGAGAAAGTTGAGAGAAGGTTGAGAAAACTCTTTCACTTGAAAATGTGAATCTGTGGAAGCTTAAAGTCTTGCAGAAGTGCAGCTGTTTTGACCGCTCTTCGTCATCAGACATTCATGTGAATGCTTCCTGGAGAACGGAGGTGGATGAAGACGAGAGAAGGGGGTGCGGTGGGAAAAAACTGTGAGCACAAAGCATTAACTCCTTGACTGGAATATATGAGACCCTGATTCAGGGAAAGGATGTGAATTGATGATGTATTGTGAACCCTTAACATTTGGGCAATTTGTCTTATTTTATTTATTTCTTTTTTTAAATACACAGCCCATCCAAATTCTTTCCACTTCTTGATTGTTATAATGCTGGACTTCAAAATAGTTTCATAAAATTTGTCTTTTTCTTTTTAGCCAGGCCTACTGTCAGGCTGTTTTTCCTTATTGCAATGATAAAGGCTAGGTTCAGGTCAATGTGACGTCAGGAGAACCTTAATTTAATTAACCATAGTTGCAGTACTGCACAATATTTGAGAGAAGGGTGTACTATAGCAATAGCCTTATTTATGCTCCAGAATACTGTGGCACTGAATTCATGGCATCTTAGAAATCCAAGTCCCGATGCAATTTTGAATGAGATTAATATTCTGCGTGTAGAGTTGGAGCCTGTAATGGTGAACTCCGTGTAGTAAATCTCCTGTTTTTCTCCTTAATCTAAATGAATAAAGTGGAGAATGCAGTTGTTTACCTACTGAGTTTCACAGAAATTCAGGTTCTAATGAAATATTAATTACTAAAGAGGTGCTTAATAGCTTAATTGCATTTGAGGAACAGATAAAATAATGTAATGTAATTCTTCATTGTATAACAGCTTTGAAGGAAAGCACAAAATATATTTGTGACAGGGAGCTGGAAGTTACTTCATTCAAAGCTCTGCTACAGTTTTCTGGGCTGCTCTATCTTGTTGAGATGCCTGTTACCATTTACGTCACATAACATAGCAGAACTGGAATGATATAAATGGATATCATCATCATCATCACCAGTTCAGAAATTTGACCTGACATGATATGTCTAAAATAATCTTGGGTTGGGGGGATCAATTATTTTACTCCTACTTAGAAAGCAGTTTCAGTGCTTTCATATGAGATGTGTGGATTGTCCAAGGACTCCATTAATATTTGAACGCTTATATATGACTAAAGTTACACTATCACGCTCATCATAATTCTGTACTTCTCATAGCATATTTACAATTTCTTCTGTCATGTCTTTGAACTTTAAGCTCCAAATTCTTGTCCATCCACATGGGGTTGTGCATTTGTTGCACTACTTGCACCCTAGAAATCTCCATTTGTACATTGATATTAGTACTTGGCAATAAAAATTCGTTTCTCAGTACACAGTGGGTATGTGCAGATCAGACAGAAAATCCAGCTTTGGTAGTAACTTACAAAGTTGGTTCTTTCTGTTGCATGTTTTTTGGGCTTGATATTCATGGGCTGTCTCTTTACTCTGTCTCTCTAAAACTCTTTCTCTGCTCTCAGCAAATGAATGACTGTTTTTTGAGCTTGCAGAATTTACACTTGAGAATTGACTTGAGAAGGACTTGTGTGTTTTGCTTGGGGGAGTGACACACTTATCAAGTTTCGATGGGCTTATGAATGCATTATATATGCATATGTGCATCCCCCAAAATCGGTGTTCGTAAACGTAGAGGCTGTTCTTTGAGGAGAGACAAAGACATTTAGCAACAGATTAATGAGCAACTCCATTTCCAAAGTGGGAAATTGAGAAATTTTCCCTATAATCCTCATGGATTATGAGGATAAATAGATTCGGTACGGAAGAAATGAGGTTTGTACATACTCATCTAGCAGAACTGTTTGTTTCCAAACAAAATATGCGTATTTCACCCAAATTTTGACCTTTGAGTGAAAAACATATAGCTGGCCTAATTCTGGTCATGCAAGTCTAAGCTTAAAATGACACTACTAAGGTCAGGAATAGGATCGAGGCCTTTAGGATGTCGTGTGAATTGCATCTGAGCATTTATCTTAAAGAGATGTTAAATTCATTGCATTTGTTTTAATTACTCTCATTCTCCTTCCTGTCTGAAGAAGCTCTTAGGCAGAAATTGTGTGTGTTGTCAAGTCATAAAGCTAATTAATGCCATTAATTCACTCCACAGAAAGTAAAAGCCCAGCGTCTCAGATGGGAAAGGGGATTTCATTGGAGTAATTACTAAGTATTTTAAAGCCCAAACTAAATGCTGTAATAGCCATTTATTGCATAGATATTATAAGTAATGAAGAAAGGTATATTATGACAAACTGATGTTGAGAGTGTCAATGAAGATAATTTTATGAATGAATCACCATCTAGGAATGAAGTTTAAATTCTCCAAATCAGAAGTCTCTGAAGAAAATACGGCCATTTGAATATTTTACTTGAATTTTTCTAAGGCATAAGGCTGTCTTTTGTCTCAGCAGCTGCCTGTTGAAAAGTCACATCCACTTTTTACATACCAACATATACGCTTTGAAGTTCCAGTCTTCCTGATGGATTAGTGAGGTCTTTCTTGCAGTGAGCAGTCTGGAACAGAGGTGTAAAATAAGTGCTAGTGCGGATGACTGTCAGTAAGCTCTATTTAAACTGAGGATGACATAAAAACGCATGTAGACATGCTTCTGAGCTGACACCAGCATAAATCAAGAATATTGTTATTGAAATCAATATAGTTATACCAACATATTGTTAGTGTTTTTGTTTGTTATAGGATTCCAAGGCCTGACTTTGTCATATTTCCACATGTGATTTCAGTGAGAGCTATACTTGAACAGTATAGAGTCAGGCCTAATTTAGTAGTTTTCTGCCTGCCTGATCTTTGTATACAATTTATGTGCTTACCTTCTATTAAAGATTGCAAAAGTCTCCAAAATACAAACTTTTATACAAAAAGGTCTTCAAGTTATGATAATTAATTTACTTTCCTTATGGATGTGATATTAGCACAGCTCACAAAAGAAATGGAAAAATATTTTTTTTTCATAATAACAGGTAGCTTGGATACAGAAACAACTGAGTTGTTGTACAATCACTGTAAATTGGCTGTGGTCTCTGGTATGCAAAGTAATGACAATTTTTGATGGAGGAAATTTTTTTACTGATACTGATAACCATTATAATGATCTGTGATCATATTTTGGCTGCCCAGTAAAGGAATTTATAGTGGCTTTACATTCTGGGAGGTTCTTTGGAAAAAGCGGTTGCCATGTGATTCATTCATTTCATTATTTTGTATACTGATGCTGAAGAGGAAGAATACTTACGAGTCATATTTAGTTCTTTTTATCTTTAAATTTTAGCATTTCCTCTGAAAATGTGAGGTTTAATATACTCCTCTTCATATGGAGCTACAAACCCTAGTTTGGACAGAAGAGGCAAAAATCTTGAGATGTTTCCTGAAAGCAGCTTCCTTGCTTAAATAATACCTGAAATGGCATTAAAATTGGGATTAATATTTACAGTTGTGTTTTCTTCCTCTTTTCTAAGGCAATGATCTTTTTATCTAAATTTTATTTCCCAGTAATAAATTTAATGGGTACTTTGGACTACTCTGCTTGCCTTAATGCAGAAAACAAAACATGCTGGCAAATTTTTTTTCTAAATCCTTAAAAGAATTTCAGGTTAGTATAGACAATATTTACACTGGCAATTGTGATACAGTTTCTCTGTAGGCTGCCATTCTGCTTTGGCTTATTCACCTGATGGTCTTCTATGAGTGACTTTCTCCCTTACTCATGTTCATTTTGTGATGTCGCAGAAAATAGAGGTGAATCCTCAAGAGTTTGTTTAGTTGATCCTTCTACTCCTACATAGGGTCAACCGTAGCTAAACCAAGCCTGGTTGCTAGAAAATTCATCAGTGGAAACTGCACAGTATCCACAAGCAATTAATTACTGTTTTAATTAACCAGTGTTGCTTGTGGTTGTAAACCATCCATCTCTTTTCCCTCAGCCTACCTTTATCATCTTTTACTACTCAGATCAGATGAACTAATACCTGAAAAACAGGTCAGAATTAGTTCATGTTTGTTTAATAAACATATTTTACATTACCCCACCTGAAAACTCTGGCAACAGTCTATTATTGTTCTTTTTAGTGCATTACAATTTTAAACTCTGCAAAGTTGTTTCACTAGCTCGTTGTGGTATTGCTGTCATTTGCATGTCCAACCTTTTATTGCCACAAGCCTGGAGCAGCATGTCAGAGGCATTTTTAAGACAGAACCCTGAAAATTGGCTTTTGCAGTGAACATTCTGCTTGAACCAGAGTTAGATTTCTATTACTCTAAGCAGAAAAACTGATCAAGAGGTTAAAATATCAAAGTAGCAATCAGAATGAGCAAAAAGGGGTCAGAAGAAGTTCAAGGAAAGATCAAGAACTGACAACTGAAATAAATTTTTAACTAAACTTTGGGATGTCTAGATTTATCATCTTAGATAACACAGTTAAGGCAAGAAGACATGTGAGCGCAACTCTTCTTTGAAGTGAATTGATAGTTTTATTTTAGATATGAATTTAACTTTGCTATAGATACCTCTAGTTAACGGAGATGACAGGATAAAACTGTAGCATTCTTTCTTTATTGGATTTAGGTTACACTGCATTATACTTACAATTATACTAACAGTTCAGCTGAGACTTGAAATATGGTATGAAAACTATTCTGTTATGTGCCACTAGCCTTGCAAAATTAAAAAAAAAAAACAGTCCTAGGTGATAAAAGATCAAATACAAGTAAATATACATTCTGCTAGATTAATCAAGGAGGTACCAAAATCATAGTATCATTCTTTTTTAAATCTGCACCGGCTCCTTTCTGAGGAGCTCGTGTAAAAGGTGATGGGGTTTCCTCCATAAGAGACTACTGGGCTGACACCCTGAGTCTCTCTCCTGCTTTAGCCTTTACATGCATTTACAGGATCGGATAAAGCAGGAAAATAGTGAGAGAAGCCTCTGGGGTAACAGAGGGAGCAACAGTGTGTAGTTCTGGTGACATTATTTCATTGCCTTCTTAAATACTGTAGATATTCCTTGGGTTTATTCTAAAATTAAACTTGGTTCCTGCTCCTGCTTAAGTGATATCTATTGTTATGCTTGGGTTTTTTGTTTTTTGTTTTTTTCCCAGATCAGCATACTAAATGGTTGTTATAAAATATGTGTTCATCCATCCAGAGTGCTGAAATGATTTAAGATCTAATTGTGCAGTGATGCTCCTACAACCACAGTTCAGTAAAGTGATTAACTTTATAGCACTGTTTTACAGAGAGAAATTAGCAATGTGGAAAAATCTAGGAAAATTCCTTGGCAGTCACAGTGTCCAGGTAAATCAATGTCAATAGTGCCTAATTGGTTCAATGTCTCTTACAGAATTAATGGAACATACTTGTCATATTTTCTTGTGCTTAATTTGTGTTTCATCTGGATTTTTTTTGTATGTTTACATACCCACCAACCATATTTTGTGTGTGTGTGTGTGTGTGTGTGTGTGTGAGTCTATATAAATATTTTGTAGTTTGCTAGTTTATGACTTCAGAGCTGCATTGCAGTCTTGAAATAATTTTCTTTGATTTCTTATAGGGATTATGTATTCAAATCCTATTAGCTAGTCTTTAAATTCTTACCCTTAGATTTTTTTTTTACAGTTTTGAAAATATGTGAGACCATTACCCAGCCTTTTTTTTCCCTTAAACATATAACAAGGTAAAGAACAGTCAGTCTGCTGACTTGCAACTCTGAGGTTAGGATAGCTATTTGCTGTTAAAACACATCAGAAAGCATGCACTCCTGAAATACAGTGATGCAAGCTTGCTTAAAAGCAGCCCATGAAGTAACCTTTGCTTGGATCCTAAAGGAATTAGAATGTTTTGCCTTCTTAATAAGTTATGACAAATGTTAAAGTTATTTCCTTTTCAGAGAAGATATTTTCAGCCCATCTGGAGAAAGCAGATAAAGTGAGATTGCATTAGAGCAGTAACCCAGCCCTGCCTTTCCATTCAGTGGGTCTGACACTCATATTAACTTCAACTGTCAATTATATTGAGAGTAACAACAGACTAGTGATTTGCTGGTAGTGCTGCATTGCCTGGTCAATAAATTGACATAAGAAAGTCTGGACATGCAGCACTACATGCATTTGAATAGCCTACCCCTTTTTCTGTGTGACATCTGCAACCTCTGCACATGTACACTGGAAAAATACAACAGTAAGTGTTTTTAGTTACTGTTAGCTTTGCAATCAAGAATGTTTGTCTTTCAATACAAAAATCTGTTCTTGGGCCCAAAATGCCCATTTTTCACCTTGAAAAATAATTTTGGTTTTCAAATGCAAAATAAAAACGGGGTGGGGGGAATCCACTATACCAAAAAAGAAAAATAGGTAGAAGACATGACATTGGAATTTTTCCGTTAACGATTACCCAGACCTGAATTTTTCACATAGTAATAGCTACTGCTACAGACGACGAAGGAAAGTTGTTCTCTGATAAGAAAGATCAGTATGTTTCTTCGATTCCAAATGCACTCTTGAAATTAAATCTTCTAAAAAGAAATCAGAAGATAGCATAATACGTTTGAACTTTATCTTCCTGAGTGCAATTCATCTTTATCTGCAGAAAAGATAATAAACTTAATTGAATTATTTAAACTAACTGTTTATATCGTAAGTATTTTTTGATTTGTTTTTACTCTTTTTGAGTTAGCTTTATTTTATTTAGAGAAGATTGGTCATCATTAAAGTCTAAAGAGCCTTTTTGACTTTTCATTCCATACCCTAAAAACTTAAGGCATCAATATTATCTCACCAAATTTAAAGGTGTAAAAATAGGCATTTTGTTTAATCTAAGCATTTGGATTCCTTCTATAGTAAATCAAAACAGCTAGGGATCTTCAGAGGGGTGATTCACCCACTTGTATTGTAAACTAATTTTAGAATAAGATGAATCATACTCTGGAGATGTCTATCTCTTTTCACTGATTATAGATTAATTTAAATTAGACAGGTTAAGTTAAGTATTATGAATCCCACCTATGATGGCCAAATTCATACTCTCTTAACTAATTCATCATATACTGTTCAATTAAAAATGCCTCTTATACAGCCCAATACACATATATGTGAGGCAGGTTTCTTTGAAGTGGGTTTTCCTTCGCCATTGATTACCTTACCTGTAATGTATGTGGCCCTTTTAATCAATAATCATGAGCATCTGATCCTTTTTGCTTTTTCTGGACAAGTTTCAAATGGATTAGTAGATTATATTTTATGTTTCCTACTGCTTTAATTTTATTTCACTTTAAATTCTTCACTTCAGTTAAACTTGCCCTAGGCTTGAAAACCTACAAAACTTCTTAATGAGCTGGCTTCTGAACAACTTGTCTTGATATAATAATAGCTTAGTGATGTGAATATGTGGTATACTATACATCTAATGATCTAAAATGGCACTTTGATACAAACATTATATTATCTGGCTAAAGGAAACATTTTATTATATTGATATTATTATAAGTAAAGTGCATAAAACAAAGTTAGACCATATTTTACAAGAAAACACAAAAAGCGTGTTTGAGAATATCTGCAGAGTCACTTAGGGCTTTGAAGACTAGATACATCTAGCTTTGCTCTCTTTCATCATGCATCATTAGAATCATTGCACTGCAAATTGATATTGTTAATAGTACTTCTCATGCAAACAAAGCAGTGACTCTATCGACATCCCTGATTTTTCCCACTTTCTTTCATGATTTATCATCTTTTGTAGGTTTTAAGAAAAAAAATACAAAAAATAAGCAAATCCTCTGATGGTTTGTTCTGTGAATTTATATTTTGGACCCTACATAAATGATTACTTTTTTAAACAGAAAAATAAAGAAGTTAATGGGTACACAATTGTGTCCTAGAGAATGGGGACTCAGAAAAGCATTTAGGACTTGGAGTAAATAATCAGCTGAACCTCAGTTCACAGGGAGAATTCTGGTAAGAAAACAAATGTGATTTTGAGTGTATAAGATTTTAGAAAGTATTTTTACAGTGAGAAACTCAAGAAACTTTATTTAATGAGAGATTAAAAGATCTTTTGATTTCTGTTTCATTTCATGAAGAAATGTATTCTGATAAAGGAGAACTCCTTAGTCTTATTTTAATTTAGCAGGCATGGCAGGGACTAAAAGCTGAAGCTAGACAAATTGAATCTAGAAACGCTGTAATATATTTAGAGAGTGAGGTGGCTTTTAACTCTCTAGTGGCAAGAAAGTATTTCACTTGGGAAGCGATCAGATAGTAGCTGAAAATGTGATCTCCTGCAGGGAATGAAAGAACGGAAAAAGAAAAGAGAAGGGCTCCTCAGGTGAACAAATCTGGAGAGAGTGGGGACCAGAGTGATCTTTAGGAGACAACAATGGAGCCTCTGAGATTTTCCCGAAACTGGTAGACAAGAGACCTGGAGATAGGACTGGTGGACTGAAAAGGAGTTACCTGCCACACGGGAAAGAAGCTGCATTTTGCCATACGTGGTTGGACAAGGCTAGGAGACCGATGGATTTTCCCATCACTTCAAATCCTTAGGCTTCTTCCTAAAACTTGTGCTTCAGTTCAGAAATATAGATATGAAGCAGGAGTCTCATGATCAAATTCTTTGGTATTTGCCAGGCCTCATCACCCTTTCTTTCAGTATTTGGTATTCCCAGGGCCATTTCTACAATAGCCGAGTTCTCTGCACTACGCCAGTGCACTGAAAGAATGCGTGTAGCTCTTAATGCAGTCTATGATGTTACGTAGTTGTTAAGGAATTTCTGTTTCACATGCTCACAGATTCATTAGTCTCTCAGTTCAAAGTAGCTCTAAGGGGAGATACTGATATTTCAAATCAGTAGGATTTCACTGCTCTGGTTTCTAGACAATATGTTGTCATCTCTAGCTCAAAGAGAAGGATAGAGCACATCCTGTGACTTTACATCTCAAGCCCGGTAGATCATTCTAGTAGATGCATCTGAGCTGGGGAATTATGCTTCCATTGTTATAAATTAAATGTGTATTAACTTAATTGGATTTACTCAATTATGGGCAAAGCAAGAAAGGCGTAAGCCATCCATCTGCTCACTTCCATTCATCAGCAGTTGATAAAAGTCCAGAGGAAGTTTGCTGTGTGTGGGATAAATTTATTACCATTTTCCCTATATTTTCTTTAATCACATTATTTTTTTTAAGGTCGACAAGAGCAAGTCAGAGTTGGAAGTAACTTTTGCTAAGTACCAAAAATGTAAGCTCAGTGAACTATTCTGCATTGTCTGCAGAACAGTTCTGTATCTGGTAATGGAACATCAGAGAGTGTGTAATTTCAGGACTCTTCCTTATTTTTTAGGCAGACCTGAAAGTACTCTCTTTCAGTGGGCTTAGATTTTATCACCTGAATCTTATTGGAAAATGGTATTTCAGCCTCAGAAATCTTCAGCTTGAGATTATAGAAGTAATCCTCTAATGTTACTTTTCTTATTGCATAGGCCAGAGGGATGACAGAAGCATGGAAAGCAGACAATTACTCTTTCTAGACTAGAAGTCTAGGGATATTCCAAACTCACCTGTTTTCATGGAAAAATGTGTGGATAATCTGTTTTAATACAATAAATAAAACTAATCCAAACCACTCCACCATAGTTTGGCTCATATATGAAGAAGTGTGTTGCAGCCAGCACAAGGGAAAATTTATGTTAGAATCTCACCTGTTAGCTTCTCTGTCTGATTTGTAGCTATTTTCCGGGAAAAAATAATTCCCCCCTTTTTTAAGCACCACAGTTTATTTTAAGTATGTAGCAGAAGTGTGTAGTACTTCTGAAATTATAGTATTTACGATATGAGCATAAAAGAAATTAGAGGTAAGCATCAATAAAAAAAAATATTGTTTTATTTTGTGGGACCTACAGGAGGAAGGTTTAAAATGAACTTGTGAGCGAAAATCTTGTTTGTATGTGGTTTGTCATGTTAGTGTCTGATGTGTACTTTGAAGTACGTCCACTACAGTCTCGTATATCAGATTACACTTTGATATAAACGTAAAATTTGTTTATGGACAAGGATGGCTGACTGTGCCTAAAATATAGCCATGATAAATAAAAAGCAAATTAGGTTATGTTGACTTCAAGATTGTTGAAAGTCTTTTAGGTTAATGAAGTGATTCATACGATAAGTATGTGTTGTGGATACAGATGAGGAACTTGAAATTCCTTCCTTAAAATAAGTTATTGTATTTTGGGTTTGTAAATAAAAATAAAATCACAGTGCTTGTCATCCTGCAGTGCTTGATATTGGGCAAGATTCCTTCATGAGCAATATGGTGGAGAATGGTTTCGACGTATTTGCTAAACTTTAAACAGTTTTAGAGAATATTACCTAGAATAGAGAGAAAGTTTGGATAACTCTTCTCAATTTTCCATGATTAATAACGTAATATTTAAATACCACATACTAAAAATAAATAATAAAAAAAAATTGTATATTTTAGTGTGGTAATGAAACAGTGACTTTCCTATTTCTAGAAGGAAATATAATCAATTAATTACACTGAAGTGAGAATTTTGGTACTGCGGAGGTATAAAAACTCAGATTTCAGGTTAAAATGAAAGATGAGAGAATATCAAATAATTCATAGACTTCAGAAGACTGCAGGAATAATTTTTTGGCAATATTTTTTCCTGCAGCCTTCTCACTTCCCCCTCCACCACAGACCTTTGGCTTTAGCTCCGTGATTCGTCATGTACAATGTAAATAATTGTACAGAGGCATTAAGGATGGAGAGATGTTAGATCACCCTGTCCTTTCTCTGCAACTTTTAATTTAAGAATTGAGGTAATTCGTTTGTGGGGGACAACAGGAAATGTGAACGTAAAATGCCTTCAAGGAGTTGTTGAGATGTCTTTTATTGTTTGAAACATTCCAGTTGTTAAGCTTTTTTTTCGTGTTTTCAGGAATTGGTGTTACCCTAAGTGCACAGTGATAATTTATTTCCCTTCTGCTTATCCTTCCTTTTATAGTAGCTTCAAATCTTATGGTACAGCAAACCGTATCTCTTAGCTTGTTGTTACTAAATCTATAGCAAATATTAGATCTTTCTTATATTCCCTTGAAAACCGTCAAAAGAAATGCTCACCAAAAATCAAGGCTTTTATTTTTAAATTGCAGTCATTTGACTTTGTTCCTAGAGAGCAATGCTGATAACAAAAGAGACACTCTTCTTGCCTAGCTAAGCTTCTTTTGATGGCTGATTTGATATGGGCTGCTAGAGGTGAAAAATAGCTGCATTTGACTTTTCTGTTGCAATGAAGTAGGGACTGTCTGCAGATTGGCATGGCATAGATGACACCTTGCACTAGTATATTGTATGTATTTGGAACAGCTGTCAAAATGACCTGGTGGTCCTTGGTTATGTTAGCTCATATTAGCAGACTGAAGAGGATGATTATTTTATGTCATATTGGCAACTATTTTACCCTCAAAGCACTGGCAGGTTTGGATGCTGCAAAGATATCTTAATTCTACCATTAGCCCCGCTTCATGAGCCACAGTGTCTGCACAAGCTTTTAGAACATATGCAAAGAACATAGCCACATATGCTGAAAATCAACACAGTTGCTTAAGTATGTCATTCAGTAACAACTTGTGTTATTATAATTCAAATTATGGTATTGTAAATGCTAGCTTATTGGATGATGAGGAACTGCATTGTCCTTTTCAATGCTCATACAACCTATATTTTCTGACAGAGCTATACCTTTCTCGTATATACCAGTGAATTCGCATCACCAGTGTAAAAAGCCTATCAAATTAGACATGAAAAGTGTATGTTTGTGAGTGTGTATGTGGGGAGAGTATAAGATCCTTCTTCTTTTGCTTCTCCTTTTGTTTTCCTTCTACTTCTGCTGCTTTGTTCCATTTCTGATAGAATCACTTTTTACTTTTGTTTAAGCAATTCATAGAATCACAGAACCACAAAATGGTTGGGGTTGGAAGGGACCTCTGGAGATTAGCTGCTCCAAGACCCCTGCTCAAAGCAGGGTCAGTTAAAACAGGTTGCCCAGGACCGTGTTCAGTTGGGTTTTGATTGTCTCTAAGGATGGACCCTCCGCAAACTCTGTGGGCAAACTGTTCCTGTGTTCAACTAACCTCAGTGAAGAAGTGTTTTCTTGTGTTCAGGTGGAATTTGCTGTGTTTCTGTTTGTGCCCATTGCTTCTTATCTTGTCCCTGGACACCACCGAGGAGCCTCTGGCCCCATCCCCTTGACACCCTCCTATCTGATATTTATAAATATTGATGAGACTCCCTCCCCCAAGACTCCTCTTCTCAAGGTTAAACTGTCCCAGGTCTCTCAGCCTCCCCTTGTATGACAGATGCTCCTGTCCCTTAATCTTTTTTGTGGCCCTTCACTCGACTCCCTCCAGTAGGTTTATGTCTCTCTTGCATAGGGGAGCCCAGCACTAGACACAGCAGTCCACGTGTGTCCAAACCCCAGTGCTGAGCAGAGAAGGATCACCTCCATTCTCCTGCTGGCAATGCTTTTTCTGTTGCGATGCGGGATGCTGTTGGCCTTCCTTGCCACAAAGGCACATTGCTGGCTCATATCCAGCTTGCTATCTACCAGGGCTCACTAAGTCCTCTTCTGCAAACTTGCTCTCCTGCTGGTTGGTCTTCAGCCTGTCCTGGTGCATATGGTTATTCCTTCCCAAATGCAGGACTTGACATTTCCCTTTGTGGAACTTCATGAGGTTCCACCTGCCTCCAGTCCTTCAAGGTCCCTCTGAATGGCAGCACAACCATCTGGTGTATCACTTTCAGGTTCCTATTACTGAAATGTTTGGATTTCCTTATAATGAAAGAGATGTTTGTTTGTTTACAGATAATAATAATAATACACTATAAAAATAATACAGATATGCTTCTTACCTTACCTCATCTGTGTAAGAGATTCTGTAGGCCATATTTAAGAAGAGGTCGGGGTCACTTTTCACATATTGAAACTATAATTTAATATGTTTCACTGAGAACTGTATTGACTTTTGTGACCGTAGGTATTTCATTAGAGAGTAGCTAGCAAATGACACATCTTCTTGAAAAGCTGGTTCAGGATCTGCAATGCTGGAGGCAAATAGTGATTATCATCAATACGTTACGTAATAATTTGGTTCAGAGGAAGTAGATGTATTTTTAGGTGTTGGGAGTCCCAGAGTCTTCATTGTTTCCTTGAGGCAAAAAAAAAAAAAACACCACACACACAAAAACCCATTATGAAGCTAATCCTAAAATAGAAATTGTGTTAAAAAATAATTTTAGCTCTTAAATTTAAAGGAGGTGAGAGATCTAAAAAAATATTTTATCCTCTATACTAGTTTGAAATTATTTAGGTGCTTATAAGCTCCAACAGGTTTTGTTATTCTGGATGTAAGTGATTGTTTCAAGATACTGGATATAAAAATCTTCGGTTAAGCCAGCATTTTCTTTATTGAAAACCAACCTTTTGTTTGTTGAAAGAATTCACAAGTCAGCTGTCTTATCTCTTTTGCATTGACGTCCTCAGCTTCATTATTTGTAACTGATGTAGTGTCATGCAGATACGTAAGAATCATGTTTTACTGTCCTGTGATTGAGTCCACACTGCCAAATATGCAAAAGTTCCTTATTAGAAACAGATTTATTTTATTATGATTTCTGTATTCAGAAAAACTTCTGATGAAAGAAGCAGTTATAAGTTTCATGAATCCGTAATAATGATTAGAAAATTACAACTATTCCAAAATCTACTGTGTATGTTGTACGACAGTAAAATGTTTGATAGCTTGTCTAGTCCTTGCATTATCATTTCCAGCACATTCAGTTCAGCTATGCTCTAGAGCAATGTTTTATCCCTCAAAATATGTGCAGATCAATAAACAGGGAGGTTAGTCAGCACAGTATAGACTTCATTTAAGTATCAGTCATTTCCATGTTCATCTATATGGATTCACTCTCCTTGTGTCTGCATTGAAACTGAACAGCATCCGAGTCTCATCATAAAGCTCTTTGTCTTTTCAGGCTCCGGGCAAGCTTGTTTGTTCTTTCCCCAGCTATTGACATTACAGGAAAAAATCATTAGTTTATTTGGTAAGCCCTGGAAAGCACAATCTAAGGAATGCCAGTATGTTCTGTATTAACCCACAGACAAAGTCCCAAGGATGTCTTTGAAACTGTCCTCATAACCAAAATTATATCTTTGTCTCACTGTGCATCCAGAGTCCTTTTGCAAATAGGACATATTTGGTAACTTTTTAATAACCCATCATTTTGAATTCAATTTTATTTCTCCACAGCCTAAGTAAGTAGGATTTATTTGACTGGCCTTTGTGTGAGTATTGCACAGATTATATGTGCCTATTTCTACAATTTAGTATTAAATATACTAGCATTAAAAGGTGATGTCAGAGAGGATTTTTTATTTCTATATGAAAAATTATATTGGTTTAATTGGTTAAAATGTTTTCTATTTGTATATTTTATTGACTACATATTTCCCACATTTGATATTTTACTGCATATAAACCAGACGCTAAAATTCTTCCTTTACTTGGATTTCTCAATTAAGAATAAAATTATGAATGTATGTTTTTCCTAAGCTGAGGCAGAATGTGTTTGGGATGCTTATAAGATCTCCTACAACACCAGGATAGTAAAAATTGCTTTATTTCTTTTTACTTCTTGCAGAAATGTGGTGCTTACGACATCCTTGTTAATATGAAGCGAGATAATATAATAGGTCATAACAAGCAGCTTTAATGGTTCATTAATACACTCCCTGGGGGCAGTTATGAGGCCAGATAAACAGAGTTTCATGCCTTTGACCACCAGAGGTGTATATTAATATGCTGATTCAATCTCAGCCGAAATGCCTAATGCTACTAAAATTGCTAATAAGCAAATATCTGAAAGTTTCGATGCTATGCATAGTTCAAGAAAGCTTCAAAAGGTTCTTCTGCTTAACCAGAGGTTAGCTGAACCTTTTACACTATGGATTGGTCTAAAAATCTGTAGAGAGTACATAAGCATGTGATTTGTTTGCTTGTTTTCTGAGGTTTTCAACAATTCTGCTTTTTTGTAAACAGAAACTTAAAACAAAATGTGTTTCTCTAGTTGGATGGAATAGTTAGCACTCTTTTTCTGGTTCCAATGCATCCAGCCTTCATTCAGCTGGATTTCTTTGTCTTTAAAGTTATATATATTTATTTTCATGTACTATTCTTTTTGTGGAAAAAAAAAGAAATATTAGAAAACATGAATTTAGCAATAACATATCCTAAATTCAAATCTGCTTACATTATTTATATAGTGGCAATGAGACTCAGACATCTTTGCAGTTAAAGTATATTGCTATAGCGTGTTATTTTCTTACCATGAAAATCAAGCAATTCTGATGGACAGTACAGAATTTTGTACTTTAACATTTACATTTCATGACAATATAATGATAAAGGGTAAAATCTTTTCTGGAGAAGTAAATGGCAAAAATTCCTTAGACTTGAGTGAAGTTCTTGACCTCAGAGAAAGAAACATTCCTCTAGCAGAGGAATATTCAGAGGAGCAGAAAGTGATTAATTAGACTGGACTTAGAGTCTAATGCCTGCAACATATCACAGATGAAATATGTAGCTGCAGGTGGTAGAGACTGCGTTTTCATATATTACCAAGCATCACTGATTAGATTTAGGTCACTGTATTAGGAAATGATCGTTATAGACTAGGATGCTCTTTTTGTAATATTTTGAACCACTACACTACTCTTCTAAGTGTTGTTCATTACTTTACATTCTGAATTTTGGAATGATGGGTACAGAGGTCGATTTTAGATCTCAAGCGTAGCTTCACTGAAGCAAATTAAGACCTTCTTTTATAGAGCTTATTGTAGCTGAAGAGAGCCTGTCTAAAAAATCAGAATCCTTT
Organism: Struthio camelus; assembly: GCF_040807025.1. Lineage (NCBI taxonomy): Eukaryota > Metazoa > Chordata > Aves > Struthioniformes > Struthionidae > Struthio > Struthio camelus. The sequence goes on from NC_090942.1 coordinate 23,702,284, forward strand.
TTAATATGTTGGATTATATCTTACATCTTCAGAGAATCTTAACAATGATGATTTCATGACATGACCTGGCAAAAATAAAGTGTGTTTTTCTTTAATTTGCTTTAATGGCTTATTGGCTGCAGTAAGCTGAAACACGATCCTTGTGGCCAGCTTTCTGGACACATTTTTTGAAAGGGTCATGTGTGATCTTTCAGAATTTATTAGCCTTTGCTTTGCTCAGTGCAGCACCATTCCTCATTCATTCGAATATGTCCATCAGCTAGAGGAAATCTGTCGGGCATGGATTTCAAGATATTTTTTCTCAAGAAACCAACCCATGATTTTGATAATTAGACTTCATCTGTACCTGACATCCTCACAGCCCTAATGCTGGGTGATCTGAACACTGGTCTTGTTCCCCAGCAAGTATTTATGTTTTAGAAAGTATCACAGAATCACAGAATGGCCAAGGTTGGAAGGGACCTCTGCAAATCACCTAGTCCAACCCTCCTGTTCAAGCAGGATCATCTAGAGCATATTGCATAGGATCACATCCAGATGGGTTTTGAATATCTCCAGGGAAGGAGACTCCACTGCCTCTCTGGGCAACCTGTGCCAGTACTCTGTCACCCTCACAGTGAAGAAGTTTTTTCTCAGGTTTAGGTGGAACTTCCTGTGGTTCAGTTTCTGCCCGTTGCCTCTTGTCCTGTTGCTGGGCACCACAGAGAAGAGGCTGGCCTCATCCTCTTGACCCTCCCCCTTTCGGATACTTGTACGCATCGATGAGATCGCCTCTCAGTCTTCTCTTCTCCAGGCTGAGCAGGCCCAGCTCTCGCAGCCTTTCTTCATAGGAGAGGTGCTCCAGTCCCCTCATCCTCTTTGTAGCCCTCCGCTGGACTCTCTCCAGGAGTGCCATGTCTCTCTTGTACTGGGGAGCCCAGAACTGGACACAGTACTCCAGGTGAGGCCTCACCAGGGCTGAATAGAGGGGCTCCCTCGACCTCCTGGCAACTCTCTCGGAAGATCACCTCCCTCAGCCTGCTGGCAGCTCTCTTCCTAATGCATCCCAGGATACCTTTGGCCCTTCTGGCCCCAAAAGCACACTGCTGCCTCACGCTTCACTTGTTGTCCACCAGGACTCCCAGGTCCTTCTCTGCAGAGCTGCTTGCCAGCAGGTCAGCCCCGCAGCCTGTACTGGTGCATGGGATTGTTGTTCCCCAGGTGCAGGACCCTGCACATGCCTTTGTTGAACTTCAGGAGGTTCGTCTCTGCCTATGCGTGAGGGATAGTTTTGCATAATCATCAGGTGAGATCAGCTGAACCTTGACACCTGAATGAGTGTTCCTCTGATTGCAAGAAGAGAGGTGGAAATCTCAGTCTGGCACCTGAATACCTGGAGGACTCGCATTGATTGTAAGAAAACCTGTAAAACGTATAGAAATGCATATAATCCTTTCAGATATCAGACTGCACGTAGGAATGCACCATGGACTTTAGAAATTTTGTTGAATATATCATCTTTACAGCTGACATATAGCTGGAGATAAGTTGCAATATCTGTGGCATTATCCAATGCAGGGAGCAGAGAGACAGGATAATTTGCATAGCGTACATTGAACACCCTTCTGTAGTGGCACCAGGAGCCTGGTTTTGTTTTCTTAGACTGGAAATACACTATGATCATGACAAAAACTATGGCCAGAAGTCTTTCTGGATAGTTAGATCTTTGCCTGAGAGCTGTGCTTTAAGAATTTGACAGAGCCAGCAAGGGCTTAACTTCTTTAAAGTCTTTCTAGTAACTGAACAGGAGATTTCAGTGGGTACAGTTCCCAATCAGTATGGTAAGGCAGTTGTAATAGTAACCAATCTAGGAATAAATCACGTGGGGGGTGGGGGGGGAGGGGAAGAGTAAGCCATGAGAAGGAAAGTGAATAGTTTCAGAGACCTTCTGTACCTGTTGCAGACTACCACTCAAGAATCAAAGCAGGATAATGTGGAGCTATGACGAACCAAACAATATTTTGCTTGGAAAATTTAATTCTTGCTAAGGCCAGATATACAAGTTTCATGCGTAAGTAACACCTTTTGAATGTAAGTGAAAAGGCTGTCATGAATAGCTAGTAAGAGGCCATGTGCTACTCCAACGAGTTTAATTCCTGTACTGGAGAGGCCTGTTGGCCTACTGGACATCCTTTTCTAAAAGAAGCCTTCTATAGACAGCTTTTCAAAGGCATCCTTTTTAGATTGCTGTATAGATTCAGGTACTTGAGCTGTGGAGCTGAGGAAATTATTACTGGTTTTATTTCACTGGGCTTCTGTTTTTCTACAGTTCATTCATTTAAGGAGAAGTAGTGATTTGCCTTGATAGTATATTCTGAGCTAGGGATTGTGAGAGGAGGACAGAAGTCAGCAGGATTTGTAATAGCTTGGCTTATTATTAGGTGATGTTAAGAGATGTGAAGACAGTGAAGACAAATCCCAGTCTGTGTGGTAGATTGCAGTGAGGAGGTGTCTTAGCTATGACTGAAGAAGCACCAGAACTGCACCAATGCTGAAACGTGGCTTGCTGTGTCTGACCCGACACTAAACTAACACAGCTGTGTTTGTTTTGGAGGTCATGCTGCTAATGTACAATGCACAATACTATGCGGGCATGCTAGCTTCTCCAAAGTAGCTTGGAGCGTCCTGTGTAGATATACTTGGAGAATCAGCTATAGATATGACTTAAGAGGTCCTTGAGCTGTAGAAATAACAAAAAAGACAGACGCATTTCAGAAAAAATAGGATTTTATGTACATTACTTAGTCATTTAACTTACTAAGACTACAACTATGTGATTCATATAATCAACTTTATTCCTTGTTCCAGATAACTGCAGAGGAAAGTTCAAGAATTCAAAAAAGCTTTGTAATATTTTATTGAACTGGAACCCACCTTTCTTTTCTTTTCTTTTATTGGAATTCTGCTGAGTGATAAAAGCCCTTGCTCTAAGGGTGTGTGAAACAGGTGTGGAAAGCTGCAACATTTAAGTGGGCTGAACTGATGGAGCTTTTACTGTAACAAAAAGCAGCTGAAATTTGGAAGGCTGTGGTAACAGCACAGCATTCTTTTTCTGAGGTACGATCCTTCCTTGATGCAATTTTTACATCTCTTTGGCAGTTGCTGCATGATGAGCATCTGGAATTTTGTGCTTTAGGGATTTTAGGGGGAATTAATTAGTCTATAAATCATCATTTAATGAAATCAGCTAAATAAATATGATTGGAGCTAATCAGCTCAAATACCGGTCATATATTGTGTTCCTTGAAATGCTTATACAATGGGATCAACAAATCCTAAATTTCAGCTCTTTGGATTTAATTCCATCTATGGATACACAGATGCAATTGTGATTGAAGCTTAAGAGAGCTGTAATAATTAGCACAGGCTGTGTAGTAGAATGAGTCCCATTGCACTTGCTCAGTGTATTGGCGGCAGAGATGCCCACTAATGTTCATATTTTATTTTTATTGTCTTTTAAATCACACCAAAATAAGGACAAAAAAATTATTCTTTTTTGTTAAGAGGATTTGGTCTGGTCTGAAGGTTGCTGAGTCAAATATTGGTTTTGCTCCATACAGGGAACAGTAGTCCAGCTTTCTCAAAGGGAGATAGCAAAAGGAAGTGAGAACCTTTCCTGTTTGTGTCTGTCAGGCCCCTATTAAACATACCTAGCACAGTAACAAAATTTTACAGCATTTCCTCCAGCCATCTCTAGGAATGAGCTAATCATTTTATCCAGGTAGAGCTACAATTGGCAAGTTTTTTATGTGGTCTTCAGCTCATGGTCATGGCTGAATCTTCATATTGCATCATAGTTAGCACGTAAAAGAGTAGACTACACTGAAATGTTTAAAAACACATACCTGATCACGATTGCAAAAAAGCCCATAAGGCATTAGGAACAATATAGGGTTTTTGTTTGCCTGGTTGTTCATTTGTTTGTTTTGGCAATGTCAGGTGACCTCTTTTGCCAGGTATGACTTTAGGCAGGTCAACTTGTTCAACCTTATCTCCAGGAAATTCATCAGGTGCCTACAACCCAGGAGCTTCAGACAGGTCTACCAACGTCTAAAGCAGCTAAAAACCATGTTTTGTGTTAAACAGGCATTTTTAAAATAAAAATAAAATAAATAGTAAATTTTGAGCCAAATATATTGATTTTACTGTTGTCATTGTTACATTTATGCTGTTTTCACAATGTGTCGTGGTTTGACAGGCCTGCGCCACTGGTATTATGGTACGCACCTGGTGGGCGGAGGCACCCACCAAAGGGCATATGAATAGGGATACCGAAGTGAACAGGCAACCGCAACCTAAGCAGATTCGGGATGGCAGTATAGGTGTTTGCACACTGGTGAATGGATTTACAAACGCTACTGGTAAAATTGACATTAACATTTAATATCAAATAACAATTGCAATAACAGATATAACCCATGAACAATGTAACTATTGTAGGTATATATACACCAATATTTATGAGTAATGGAATAGATGGATCATGTGTATGTACATACAGTAGCAAATCTAGAAACAAACAGAAACACAAAATATGTATAGAAATAAAGGGAAAGATTCCCGAAAGGCCGCGCTGGGTGGATGCGCCTCTCCCTGGTATCGCTGCGGTAAATTCAGTTGGCCACACCTGGTGGGTGTGCCAACCCCCGGTGCCGAGGCCGCAATTCGTGGACTTAGGCTGCACGTGATGCTGCATCTTCTCCCTGTCCTAGGATTATATGGTCTTATGTATGGCTGTCCTCTCACGTGGCGACTCCCGGTCGGGCATCCTGAACAGGAGGAGGGGGAGGGCGGAGGAGCGCGTGCGCCACTCGAGATCCTCTTCCTTCTGCCGGCCCGCGGCTTCTCGGCGAGGCCTCGAGCAAGGCCACTCGGCTTCTTTGAGCCCTGATAAGGGCCACCAAGCTCTCTTCGGCGCGGGGAGTAATTTCAGCTCCAGTGTCCTCTTCCTCTTCCTTCGCTCCTGCACCATCGCGTGCACACACGCACGGTCAGCGGTGGTTCCTTCACAGATAGCCGGATAGGGGCCATAGGCGTACTTTACGGTGACGTAGCCTACGCCGACTGGTTATTTCTCGATCCTTCATTTGCATCTCCTGGCACGCGGACCAAATGGAAGACTTCAGGCGTTAGGCCCCCGGCAGCAGCCTCGTACCACGTGCTCTTGTTCGGTCAATCGGGGTAAAGCTGTTGTGCCCGGGTCGTGGGGAGGACAGCCTGACTGACAGGCAGCGCTTGCTAGAATGCTCTAGGGGCCGTAGGGCTTAACTGTGCCACGAGGCAGATCATGATTTAAGTAACAGGCTAAGCAGAATTTATGCCTTCCTTATGACACTGAAGGAAGAAGCCAGAGCTGATTGATGAATATGTCTTTTGGTCATTAAACATTTTAGTTATGTAGGGAAGATAATGGCAAGATTTGAAGGATGTCTAAAGTTAGCATTTTTCATTATATAGCTTAGTGTAAGTAAGTTTTCCATTACCATGAGCTCAAATGTCTTGAATTAGACCCCCAAAGAAGTAAGATTTCCTTTGAATTTTAAGATTAAAAATACTTTTGGAATAATTCTTTTGCACCACCTGGTTTTAGAATTACATTTTGGCTACATATAAAATCGTTTCTCTGTAACCCTGAGGACCCAGAATTTTTTTAAAGAAAGCTGAAAAGATTCTCCCATGAAAAGATTATCCCGTGTTTACGTGGACCAAGAATTTAGGATCCAAAACTAGCAGTGTTTTAAGATTAGTCATACAATTTCAGGGGTTGGTAATACTAATGGTTAGTATTTCTGTGTGTAACTGTTGAAATGTAAATGTGTCGTAGCAGTGGACGAGACCAAGTTGTCCGCTGAACTCAGACTCAGGGTATCCTGTGTTACTTATTAACCTCAGTAAAGTACATATCTTTGAAACGTGTTAATGAAATACACTCATCATCAGTTTCATTGAATTGAGAGATTAGCCCTTCAGAGAATATATTGTTCCTCTCTTAATAGATTTATTATGCTGTTAAAAAAAATTTGCTCGTTTGTCTTCAGTAGAAGTAGATTACTTACCTATGTAGCAAGTAGATTACTTACCTGTGTAGCTCAGTAACTTCTAATGTGCTCTGTTTGAAAGGGTGAATAGTTTGCTTTTCTTCTAGGCAAATAAGTCAATGAAAAAAAAATTCAGACATATTTTCTCACGACACCCCAAATGTATAAAATCAGTATTGATAGGGCTATATAGGTTTCCCAAAGATTAGTACTGCAAGGTTACATTTCCTAAAAGGTCAATATAGTCCCTATGGTAGGGTGTTTAAAAAGTGCCAGCTGTGGAATTGAGTATATTGATTATAAATGTATTAAATGACTGTACTTCCAAAATTTAGTCAGTTCTTCAATAAAGCTGTAACCTATAGAGTGCTTGAAAATCACTGTGAATTAAAATGCCTTCTTAAATGTTTATAGATATAGTATTTTTACTGTTTTATGTTTTTGGAAATTAGTGACTCTATGTCACGAATGAGTTTTACGAGGAGGTCAGGCTGAGGGGGAGGAAGAGCACATCGGGGGGGAAGCAGCGCATTGTCACACTCTACAATTACCTGAGATAACCATGGCAACACAGTAAATTATCACTGGGCACCAGTTATTCCCTGACAGTTGCTGTAATTACAAAGAAACAAGATAATAAAAAACAGAAATGATTTGTTATCCTTTGCCATCAATCCATTAATTAAAGCCATGTAGAGCTGAAGGACTCAGGAATTTCAAGTATTTTTTTCCTTACTGTAGCACCTCAGACTTCTCGGTGACTGCCTGTAGAGTCTGGCCCCTCTTTCTAACACAAGGTAATACCATTCAGGATGAATAATGAAGTAGTCGTCGTGAATTATATTAGACTGTTTTACATTCCAGAAACATCAAGCAATAAGACTTGACAAGGTCATGATACTAAAATAACATTACCTTGGAAATCTGGAAAATATAAAGCTGTGATTGAGACACGGACATCTCTCTTTGATGCCTCCCTTCAGATGTGTTGTGGTAACTGAAGCATGACCTGAAGCTCTGTGTGCGTATGGTTGTGTGGATTAGTTCATTTTCAGTGCAGACTGCGTAAAAGAAATCTAGGTACAAAGCGGATTGTGGATGTTTAACAGTTCCTCTTACAATGCTGTGTCCTCGCTAAACATCTGAGTTGAGGTCTCAGCTGCAGCACTAGATGGAAGGCTTTTTGTGATCTCTATCAACTATTATAAATCAACATTCCCTAATATACTTTTAACCTATTTAATTATCACACAGCTTATTGCACTCAGGAAGCAGATGTAGCTTAATGCATCAAATATGATCTTGCTCCAGAAGATGAAGTAGCTCCATGGATCAGTGACATAACATTGATCATACTAAGATGCCTGTGAAGGAAAATCTTGACTGCAGTTGGGTTAGACACAGACTAAAATTAACACTTGTGTATCAGCTGTCTGTTAAGTAAATGTTAATAGGCTAATGTCTGTGTACTAATGACAATCCTGATGGGACAGATGCAGATGTGTCTTGTTTAGGAAATCTGAATTTGACTATTTTCTTTCAGAAAGTCCTCAGAATTAATGGCTTTTGGCTGTGTCCCTCCCCTTTTTGGGGTGTGTGTAAATCAACTACACTTAGTATAAGGAATACTGGGAAAATTTATTTAATTCCTTTGTATCCTTTGTAATCCAATGTTTAAATACAATTATGTGATGTTATTATTCTTTCTATTGTTGTTTTTTGTTCATTTTTATTCTACCAATATATAATTTATGCAAAAAGAATCGAGATGTAGACATTAAATACCACAGTCAATACCTGCCAGTAATTAGCATAATGAAATTGACAAACGTTTAGGTATCTGTGAGTTGTGATCATGGCTTAAGTTAGATAAAGGACTGACTGTTAGCTTTCCTCTAATTTCCATTTTTCTCTTTTTGAAAAAAAATATTGAGGTGAAAAAGAAGCTGGTAACACAAGTCATGTGAAAGCCCAGCAACCAGCTTCAGTACAGGTAGTGAGCTTAGTGTAGAGTAACTTAGTATAAAGCCCTACTTTGCAGAACAGCTGATTGGATGGAGACTTCCACAGAGGTACAGGAACAGTCACAAATAAAGATTTCTGCTAGAAGCTGGGAGAGAAATCCCTGTCCTGGGGATGATGCCTATTAGCAGAGCCATTTACCCAGTCCTCCCTCTTTCCCCTTTTGGGGGGAAATTCTTATTAGCTATTTTAACAAATGCTCCAAAAACAGTAGTTATGTTTCCTCACCACGATGCAGGCTTGCTCACCAAATAGCTGTCACCTGTGACCACTTTTATTTGTATCTGATCAGCCAAGCCTTAGGAATCTATTAGTACAGAAGAGCTTGAGAAACTGAATATCTCCCTAAACTTCTGTGTAACAGCAGCTGAAACACGGATGACTCTTCATATACTCTCTTTTTCTACACACATCCCTCTCCATTCAGCTAGTTCCTGAACACCACAATCTGCATTGATTCCCTGCAGTAATGTGTTTTTCTCTTTTCCTTGATCCACCTCCTTATGTGATCCCCAACTTCATTTGGGCTCCACATCTCCTTTCCTTCATATGTTTTAGTACTAGAGGTATTGTTGTGAAAGAAAGTGAAAAGAGAAGGAACTTGTGTTTCTGAGAGAATGAAAGCACTTGCAAGTTGCTGTTATTCACGAAAGTCATTTCGTTCTCTGAAACATGTTATTTCAAAGTCTTTTTCACTTCAGAAGTCCACAGGAGTGTGTATGGGTCAGCTTGGCAAGTTTTCATGCTTGCGCAGCGTAAATGTTGAGACTGGAAGTACTATCTGAAGTGGGAAAGCTGTACCTCTCATGTCTACCTTGCCATATTCAGGAACTGCAAAATGATTAGAAAATTCTGCTCTCATCTGGAAGATACTTTGCCAATTGTCTGTGTGATAAGCTTTTCCTTGAAAAGCTTCAGACTACCAAAAGTAAGACTCGGAATAGAAACTGTGCTACAAGCATCCCTTGTGGTAGAACTGAACAGAAATGCTTACTCTAGAGGAAATAAGTTAATTACCTAAGTAGAATGCAGGAGCCTTATAGAATCAGAATTTCACACAAAACCTTATCCAGAACTGTTTGTTGTCTCTGAGAGAGAGCGGGACACAAAAGGATATTTATATCTGTTGTAGCAGGAACAGTGCTCTGAAATGTCATAGGAACATTAATTCAGGAAGACAGCCTATTTTCTTCTCGATTAATGCACAATGTCCTACATAGGACCTACTTGCTATACTACTGAACATAGCAGGTGACCCCAATGAAATTACTGTGCATTCAGTGATTAAAAAAAAGGTCACGTGAGCTGAAATAAGTATATCTTTCTGGGAATAGAAAAAAAAAAGTATAAAGGAATGAAGCACCATGGACCCTTCTCCCCCCCCCAGTAATGTGAAAGATACAGTTAGAGGTGGAGGAGCGCAAAGCAGAAATGGAAATTGTAAGATGCAGAAGAAGGAGAATAAGGATCCTCAGTATCTCCTGCAGCACTGAAGACTCTCTATAGCTAAAGAGCAGATATAGGCAAAGTGCTCCCTAACTCTTCAGGAGATGTAGTTCTCACTTATGTCTTGATGTATCCTTCTTGTATACCATGAGTGAAACTGATGGCTAGATTCATGGTCAGCAGGGAGCTGCTCTGTCACATCAGATAAGCAAGGACTGTTCGGAAGGTTCCATCCTTTTCTGCAGTCTACTTTTTAGGAACACATTGATTAGAATTTCTGATAATAAAAAACTGCCAGCATAGAAATTCTTGCACACCCTTGATTGCCTTGACCTCTCCTGACCTCTTCCTATGTCACTGGACAGCTACGCTGCTTGGAAGAATTTTTTTTCTGTAAATTCTTGGAAATGAAAATGAATGCTATAAAGACCCTTTTAAACTACACATCTTTTGTATGGTGGTGTTACTGGGATCTGGATGTGATTGTGATTCTGTAAAGAAATACATGTTTACCTGAAATTTAATTATGCTGGCAGTCCTCAAACAAATGAGTTGCTGTTATGTCTGTGGCAAAATTTCTTCACCCTTTTACTCCTGTTTACTTCCCAACATATATAAAATATTCACAGCTACCATCTTTTCTTTTTTTCTTGTTGGAAATCAGGATCATGGGCTCTTCTCAGCATCGTTACGATAAATAGTGCTTGCTATTACTAGAGCTGCAAAATACATTTTAAAAAAAGAACATTTTTAAAAAATGGAGATGTATATATTCTAACATTAGAGTGAATATTTTAAACATTTAATACTATTTAATATCATGCAAACAAAACTTTATACATTTATTTACACTTTTGTATAGCTGTCACCCCAAAGAACTAAACACCCTCTTATAATTTCCTCTTTCAGTACAAGCAGTTAATATTTAGCAGATAATGCCATACCTACTTGATACTGTTTTATTATGCAGCTAGCATAATATTTATCTTACAGTTGATTTTTATGTGATAAGCATTGATTTTAAGGAGTTCAGTTGTGTGTCCTCATTGCATAAAATATCTGATTCCAAAGCCTTTTTTTTTTTAAACTGGGTTCTTCAGCTGTTTAACCAAACTAATCTTTTCTTGAATGCAGGGTAAGCCACAGGTTTTAAGAGAAACTTGTCTCTATAGACTTTCTCAGTATAGAACTAAAAACAAGCAGGATTCTTCCAAGTATGCAGGTAGCACTGAACTTTGTCTACAAGCAGAGAATAACAAGCTTTCTCTCTCTCTCTCTCTTTCTTTCTCTCCTCTATTCACCCAACTTTCTCTTCCCCAACTACTCCGATGTCATTGTGTGGCCAGAGCTGTCATTTTTCCAGGAGTGGCTGGGGCACAACAGGAACTCTTTTCTGTTCCTCACTAGTTCCTGCCCTATTAGAACCACTTCTTCAGACTATTTTCGCAGGACCCATGGACATTTCTGACAATCCGCAGTGCTAATGCCTGCTTTGCTTTTGCACCTACCTGGGAAGAAGGAGGAATGTTGTGAACTGGGATGAAGGCAAAAAACCTACAGTATCCAGACTAAAAATGTCTACGTCTCCTTCCTCTCTCCAGTTAGCCCTGGAGCAGAGAAGTCATTCACATAGCATTGCCCCACCTTGGGGAGAAAAGATGAAAGCAGAGGTGTAGTCTGGATGTGCAGCAAAGAATGGGGTCCACCCAGGCTGAGAAATGTAAAACTGCCTTCACTGTACTGTGTCACCATAACAGGACTGGTGTCAGCAATTTTGGTTTGTTTTTTTTTTTTTGGAAAATGTGAGTTTAGATCCATAATATCGTTGTATTACAGACATATCATCTATAGACATATTGTCTGCTATTAGACCTAGCATACTGGAAGAAGAAGAGGAGCTAGGGTTCGATCCTTCTGTGTTCTGGGGCAAGGATCACTCATAAGAGGATATGAACAAAATTCACGCAGTGTAGTACCGCTCTGAGAGTGGGCAGCAGCGAACGCTCAGGGAGAGAGCCTGAGGAGCAAAGAAAATGCAGAAGATTTTTTCTCCTGTATTCTCTTCTTGCAATTAGTAGCTTAAGGATTGAATGAACTGGAGTTGCATCTGAATCATTGCTTTTAATAACCACTGATAAACACAGTAATGAGGGGTAGGGCAAATCCCTTTTTAATACAGTTATACTGTTGGCTGCATACTCGAATTTTAGTCATTTTAGGGTAAGTTTTAGGAGATATTATGTCTTTGTGCTTCCTGTGGCAGTAAGTTCCAATGCTGATTTACTTTCTGAATCTTTTTATTTCTTTTAAACATGTAGTGAGTACCACCGTAATTTATATCGCACACCCCCTAAATCTGTGTATTACAGATTTCCTGTACCACTCAGTTTCCCTTTGGTTCTGTTTAGTGCATTCATAGATGAGCAGCCAGAATCTGCCCTGTGGTAGGTAAAATTCTGTTGCCTAAACATGGTCAGCTAATGCCATTTCAGAAGCCTTGGGGTATCCATCTGGCCTCCAGCTGCTGCTTCAGAAAGCCATAGGGTTCCCATAGTTTCTGTGTCATATGCAGATTCTATATGTTCTGTGTGAATGTCTCCAGTATCTTAGGGTATTTAAAATGGCATTAAATGCCTCTGTTTATAGCAATTGAATGCAATTCTGAGAGAGAATGTTTTCCTGTCCCTATTCTGAAGCGAGCCATTTTAGGGTAAGCTTAAAAAGAAGTCTTTTCAGATTTTTCAATAGGTGTAAGACAATCACTGTTTGTTATTTTAGTAACCGTATTTTTCATTGTTTGAAAACATCTGTTGTATGGAGATGGACTAGATAATAGCTTTATTTATCACTGAGTCCTTACATAGCTTAATATGGTATATATTCCTCCTCTGTCTGCTAGCCTAACATTCACAGATTCGCTTTTCTTACTTCTACTTAGTTGTTTATAATTCTTTGGTATTTTTGTCCCAAGCGTTAAATGTTTTAACAGCACTTCTTTTCTCTTTCCATTGGTTTCATTTCAACCTCCCATTTCTTTTGTCTCATTGAAATGCTTATCATTGAGGATTTTTCTTTTTAATTTTAGAGGTACATTCTTCTTCTATGGGAATTCTAAGTACTGAAAGTTCAAATGGTTACCCTCCCTTTTTCTACCTTACGGAGAACAATTTAATTCAGGTACATCACTGTAGTCACTTTTTCTTTTTAAAAGTTAATTAAAATTAAAAGGTAATAGTAATAGTAGTAGTAGTAGTAGTAATAATAATAATAGCAAGTATTAGCACTTGAAACTAATTATATAACTTAATAAAATGATGATCCCCCAATTCCAAGGTCCTTCCAGTAAAGCTGAATTCTGACAGTAATGGGTATAGCAGATGGTGCATTCTGAAGTTTTTGGTATGCACCAGTTAACTGTATTACAGTGTACATTAAACTGACTGATTTTGTTTACCTAAACCTACCCTTGAATCCATGCTTACTGCAGTGGGTTTCACAGCAGAGGGAGTGCCTATGTGGACCAGCTTAGAGGATGAAGACTCAGCTTGAGTAATTTTTATTTCATTTCAGAAAATAAACTGAATATCAAGACACTAAAATCTGGTCAAATACCATAGCAAGTTTTGTAGTGGCATCAACTCCGCTGGAGTTCTGTAATGATCTTATCCGCTAGATATTCTGTAAATGACAGTTGTGGGGCTTATGAACACAGCTGCTTTTTAAGGTACTAAAGTAGCAAATTATTTATTAAAAGTTTTCATATATGAAAAAATCCAGGGCTGTTGATTTAATTTAATAGATTTCAATGTTTTAAAACAATATGTTTTTAAAGGCTCCCCACTATTTATATTTTGAAGATTCATTACAGATTAATTATTTTTATATGTAGCTGACCACTACATTTCCAGTCTTCCAGATATTCTACTTGTTTTCCACTTCCCAAGGCATAAAGAGAACCTCTTCACTGGGAGACACCTGGGCAAGTGTGCTCAGTAACCTTGCAGGAAACTGAGATTGCAGCTTGCATTAGGAGAGGGTAGGTTTTAGGTCCATGTGTACTGCAATTTGATGAAGTAGGCACCTGGCTATGTATAAGGTAGCTGTTGAGCAGCAGCAACTTAAGAATATCAATGGTAACTAAATATATGTGTTTAAGGATTTATTTGAGAGGAGCTGAATAAAATTTTAAGTCCAGCATAGAAAGAGCCTGTTCTAAAATAGTTGTTTATCATAGTCCTCCTTTTCAACACTGCAAAGCATTAAAAATTTAAAAGACTCCATTTCATCCTGGATTCTGTATTATAAACCTCATTTGTTCCACTTTTTCTCTTCTCTAAATAACATTTCTGGCTGGTTTAAACTGCATTTTGAAAGGCTCATAAACTGCTGAGGTCACAGACACATTGTTTCAGTAATATTTAGTTAATGTGCTAGTTTAACACAGAGTGGTTTAATGCTGCTGGCTGTAAACTGGAGAGGAGGAGGGAGAATTTTTTTTACTACCAGATTATTACTTTGTATCTACAATAAGTAAATGTGTCTTTAGACTTAATAAACTGTAACTTACTCTTTTTTGCTGTAATAAACTAGTGGATATGCATCTTCAAATGGATAGTAACAGAAATATTCTACAATACGTCCTGCTATAGGATTTATAGCAGATTATCTGTTTGTCTGGTTTTGAAGTGATTTTGAAGCAGGATCTGTTTGTTAGCCCTCTGTGCTTTGAAAACTCTGAAGGAGTTGGTACGCAGCATAGCAATGACGCCGATGCTTTTAGGCAACCACATCATTCTTGCAGTATGTATGATTGTTAAACTGATGTCCAGCAGTCGACAAGTGCCTATGTTAATGACTTGAAAAGCTCAGGAGACTGGTTCTGATGCACAGCTCAGTAGTTCTTTGTCTGTCTTTTGAAGCCCGTCATTGGACTTAGCCCCAGCACTGCTGTCAGGACAGTGCAATCACTTTGTGCCATCCTGTCTTTAATGGAGTAGAATGGATAGAGCTCTGTCTCCATATTTTTCCCACTGTATCCCATCCCTTTCTGTCTCTTTTGGTTAAGCCATTGCTGTGAAGGGAAAAGAGCACTTTCACCCTTTGCTAACTATGAGACTAAACTCCTAGACTGTTCTTTTACAGGCTGAGGAGGTTAAAGAGACTGGTTTTTTCTCTTTTGCTTTACCTTTGCAACTGCAGGAGTGTGATTTCAAAACAGGTCTGTACATTTTCTGAGCAATATTTCAATGTGGAATTTGAATTGTTTTCCTTCCATTTTTCAGTCTACAGTGATACATCAAAAAAATAAGAGTTTCTTAGGTATTCTGGAATTGCTCAGCATAGATAGACCTCAGAAATAGATCTCAAAATAAGTTAGTAACTATGTTCATACAAAAAAAAAAAAAAAAAAAGATTAGCTCAAAGAAGGATGAAGGTTCACACACACTTTTTCTTATTTTATCCAAGCTTGTTAAGTGTTCTTGAGACTCTACCATGCCTATTTTTGCCATCCAGAATATATTACAATTTTAGTTAGGATGGAGATTGTGTACAATTACTTGAGTCAGTCATGGGTTAAAATGATGCACTGCAGCATAACCACATAGAAATAATATGTGAAAAGGCACAATTCCCTCTTTGCTCTTTAGCTACTTTGTTGAATGATTGCTGGCAAATTATGTCAAAAGTGATTATGAAATTATTGAAATGATTTAAAAAATGTGGCCTGCATTACATTCTCTGAGATGGTCTACACAGGCATTATAGGAACATTTTTTGCTAAGCAAAAGTAACATTTTCCCTTGAGGGTGCCCAATAAGAGCAGCTCCTCTATGAGGATATCCAAGCTCATTCTCTAGGATAAAAATTCTATCCAAGAACTATTCAATGCGATTTTCCAAAATCTTTTTATATAGACTGGAATTTATACAACCTGGGCTAACTACTTTAGAGTGTTACGATCTGCATTACTTTCTGTCCAGAGTGTGTTACATTTAGATTTAGCAGCCAGTTAAAGGCCAGTAAGCTGAGCAATTAAACAAACATCTTAAACTAGTACCAACATGCAATTCCCTGTAATGCTAATGAAATATTGCCTGCATGCATAGCACAGTGCACTACAGGAGAGCAAGAGTGTGCAGTTCTGCAGACCTGATTCTCAAGAAAAGGAGCACTTGTACAACTCAGCAGGTTTGTTACAGTGTTATACACAGAATCTAGAGGTGCCTCCACCTATGATATTACTAGACATTAATCAGCCTCAATGATTCTCCACTTAGTTAAATTAGCTGTCTATACATTTGTAATCAGGTTTTCCACAGAAGGGTCCACTTATCTTTACTTTGAGAAAATGTACACTCAGTGGACTATCCATAGCTGTATATTTTATTAGATAACCTGTTGATTTTGTAGATTATCCATTCTCAGATAAACTGTTTGTCTGGATCATCCATCAGGGTATATTTTTCATCAGATGAGATTAACATTTTTTTAGGACCAGTAATTAACCACTAGTGATTTGTTTGTAGTCTGGGGCCTCTAGTTCCATCCCGTGCTTGCAGTGTCAAACTTTCTGCTACCCTCTTTTGTTCATAATTTTGGGGACCTCAACTACAATCCCCTGTTTTTCTTCAGCAGCCCTTAAACTTTGCTTTCCTGATTATGTAAGTATTTTATTTTATCCTAATTATTTTATTAACACAACCTAGTCATGCCTATTGAATGATGCATTACACAAAACAGTAATGCACTAGAAGATATATATTTCTAGGCAGACAGATGAAGATAATGATCTTGCACCACTTGTTAACTATATCTACTAGTTATGGCAACATCACTAGTACATTATCAAATCTACTTTACAACAGGAGCTTTGATTTTTATTGCATCCTCTAAAAATCTGTTTTTCAATGGATGGATACTAAGTTCTTCCTGGAAATTTTCATCCTAAGCATTTTTTTTTTGTCCAAATATTCTAATTCCAGGGTTTAACAAGCTTAACTTTATTAACTTGGCAAAGGTCATTTTAACTTCTGCTGTATGAGAGGGATCTTTTTGGACTCAGCTGGAATGGCAGGATGACTGAGGTGCACAATGTGAAATCCTGTTATGCTTTAGCTGAGAACACCACAGTGTCAAAAAGAAGGATTGTTCTGGCTTGTACTATAGTCTGTCTCTTTTGTACATGACATTTCTAAAAGCAACAATAGATTATAAATGCTCACTGTTGTTGCTGAGTGTAAGAATGTCTGAAATTTCCATTTGTCTTAAGGGATACAAAGGACATTCTGCATCTCTTGGGAAAAGATAGCTGCTCTTTCCATGATTATTTTTTTTAAAGTTACTGAATGGAAAGATGACTCCTATACAGATAATTTTTTTTGATATTCCTGTGGTTGCTCATATGTAATTTTTGCTGCCAGAGTTCTGCTGGTAGAACTGTGAAGGTGGCATGGTGGTTAATGATGTGCCACTCTTAAAGCACTCTATTTCACCGGGTGTCAATTTTGCATTAGAATCATTATATAAAACAAAAGAACAACATACTTTATGGGAGACAGACAGACACTAGTAGTATTTGTGTTGAAATTATGGGGTATGTAGGTTGCTATCCCCACTTCTCGTGGCTAACTTCTGAATGATATTTATGCAGGCGTTCATGCTTTATTTGATATTCTCCACTGATGCACACCTTTATTTAGTACCCCTACTACCTTTACCAGCTTATACTGTAAGAATGAACTATGAACTGGGTGTTCTCCTTTTCTTAGTTGTCTTATGGAGAAATAAGAAAACTTTATTTTGGCGGTTTTATTTTTTGTTTCTCTTGAATAAAATTAGATTTCATTCTCCAGTCACTGAAACAGAACTTTAGTGTATTTGAATTTGTCTTCAGTAGACCTCAGTTATAACTGTGATTCATCTACACATGAATTTGGGGGACGTAAATATGACATTCGTTATGTAATTTTGAAAAGCCTCAGTGGGAGTACAGAGCCTTGAAGGTGATAGCACCTTGAGGGAATTCATCACAATCTGTTCTAATTTGGCTGGCTTGATTGCTAAGGTAGACATGTAGTTTTCAAACTTTGAACACTTTGTTGATTGAAGTAAGAACAGAGTGTCAATTTATAACTTTTGACAGCTTCAGCAATGGGTCTTTCTATCAGACAGTGTCATATAGAGGAGAGAACAAAAAAACAGCTACTCTCTTTAATATATATTGATAAAACACTTTTATACACGTGGTCAGCGCTGCAAAATCATCACATCATTAACTTCGATCAGATTTAAACGCTTGTTCCACAAGGCCTGTTATGAGTGTTGGTTCCTAAGTAGATGATATGCGTTTTATTTTTATACTTAACAGGGATAATTTTTTGGGGAAGTTCATTAGAAGATTGCTATTTTATGCCCACTGCACTATATTCACATTCTAAAGTGAAGTTCTGCCTTTCCGCAAGTCAGAAGGAGTTTTTCCACTTCTGATTTCTCACAGACCTGGCTAATGTTCTGTAGCACAGAAAGAATATTGCAAAATATTATCTTTTCAAGTTGTTTTGATTAATTCTCATGGTAGATATACAGTGGCTTTTGTGGTGATGATAATATCACACATTTTCTTTATGAGGTTTCTGGATTTACTACCATATTGCCATTACGTTAAGAAGAACCTGCTCAGCATGATCAGCTGTCTCTAATTATTATTTTTCCCTCAGAATATATTTTCTGAAAAATTGCTTAACAGGTATTTATCCTAATTGCTTTTTAATTTTTTATAGGGAGTGCTGGAACACCTGTTATCTTCAATGAAAATGGAGATGCTCCTGGACGCTATGATATTTTTCAGTATCAAATCACCAACAAGAGTACAGAATACAAAGTAATTGGCCAGTGGACTAACCAACTTCATCTAAATGTAAGTAGTGGTTTGATTATGATGTTGATATTGGAGAAATGCAATCATGTGGGTATTACATTATTTAAAATCACTTCAAAAATATTGAGTATTTCTAATAGCAGGCAGAAAAAAATTCTCCCCTTCTCTTCGTGAGAACACAGTAAAAGATAACAAAACAAAACTGAGGTTAAGTTGTGTACTTACCTGCTTCTTTAAATAATATTTTAGAATAATTCTGACCATGAAGTTAGGCAGGGTAACATAAACGTATACTGCAAAAGAGAATATCAGACAAAATGATTAGCAGATATATGCTGCTCAGGATTTTAAAATGTAGACAGGATGTAAGGGTATGAAGATGTATTTAAGTAAAAGAGAAGTTTAGACTCTCTGACCACTTTTGATTTGACTGAAACACCTGGATAATGAGCTACTACAATACAAATATTTGTTGAATATAAAGGGACAATTTGGAAATTTTCTATACAGTTAACTCAGATTAGTATAACTGCTTTTTACTTGACCACAGAGGAAACAACACCTAACAACTTAACCATCCTTAGGAGGTGTTTTTAATTGCTGATTTAATATACTCTGTAGGTTTTACAGTAGCTAAGCCCCATCTGTGCATTGAATTATATTTGCTCTGGAAAACAGCATCACAACAAGGTTCAGGGAATATAACATACAAGAATATTTGTATGCCAGCTAAACATCTAGCCACAGCTTTAACTTGAGAGGTTGTTGGGGCCTAAGCACTTCTTTCTGTCAGAGAAAATGGCTCCATATGAGGAGAGTTACAGTCGCAAGTAGGGTAAAATGAAGTTAATCTGTCTCCCTGTTAGATGTGCAAGATTTATAGGGTTTACCTTGAGGTATGCTAGCCATCTGGGTAGCTCTGAAAATCTGAAATACCAATCGTGTTTTGCTAAAGGCTAGTGAGAAAGGGGACGGTCTGAAATGATGACTGAATTCACCAAAGGGATTTTATTCAGTGAATTCAGTCAAAGCACAAAGAAAAGGTTTCAGACAGCTCTAGTTTTCCACTTGCAAGGCTCATGATAAAGAAAGATAAGGACTAATAAAGCAAAAAAAACAACACAAATATATTTACAGATGATCGTTCATTTGGGACTACTTTGCAATAACTATGAGTGCTACATTGCTGCTAACAATGTTGCACGTGATAGCTCCACTATTTTCAGCCGTAGCGACTAAACTGTTTTACCATATCTATAACTACTTGGCAAGTTAATTCTTGGGTCCAAATAGAAAAAAACTACCAATTGAAACTGTATGTAACATTGTGTGGCAATGTTTTCTCCCTCCAGTAATCTCTTATCTTTCTGTGGAAAAGCATGGAGAGAAAAGGGTTAAACATGTTTAAAGGTTAACACTAAATGGACATTTCTGGAAGGCACCAGAGACCCTTATCATAATTATTATGACATATATTACAGGTCTCTGTTATTGCTACAGTTTTCTGAAAAGTTATAGTATTTATAAGATACACTGAGAAACTGATACCTATATTCTGAATAAATAGCAGTTATATAGTAGTAGTTAATAGCTGTCTTAGAATTTGCTTCAACTTTAATTCCATATATAATGGAATTAAATGTTTAATTCCAACATGCCTCTCTCTATCCTCCCTGAGACTGCTAAACTTGTAATTAAGTCTAGCTTTTCAGTGCCATTGTTTATGCCTGATGCATTCACACTCCAAGGAGTTCTCTGAAAGATAGTACTGGACTATGCATCTACTCAATGATATGGAGCAGATTTGCATCTGCTCAAATGACTTAAACAACACCATCATAACCATATAGACCACTAAGTTAACAGAGAAGGATTCACTTGAGGAGCTAAGGAAGTCACTTGTTAAAACTCACCAAGAATGAATGTTTAGCATGTTCCTTTGGCTCTCTTCTTTTGTCTTTTTTCACCACCATGAGCCCACAGGCCCTGCCAGACATAGCTGGTTGTCCATATTCACTGACCAGCTCTGTTTGGCTTGCGAGCAGCCATTTGTACACCAAGCCTGGTGCCAGGGGGTCACCCTGTGTGCTGGCATGCACCCCCCTGCTCATATAGCTGGAGGTGAGAGCAGTCACACAGCTGCTCAGTCCCCCCCCCCCCCCCAATGCTGCAGCTGAATTCAGCAACGAGGCATTTCTCTCCCTGCTTTTCCCTCCTGTTTCTGAACTTATTCATCTTCATCAAAAAACTTGGAAGATTTCTAAATGGAAGACTGGGGTTTACTGTCTAAAGTTTGTCAGGGCTTGCGGTACTGGATGTCAATCTTTTTCAGTGTCTGTTGGCATTGCTGCAGTAAAAATAAAGAATTAAGTAATGATAGGGATGATACAGTTTGTTTCAGTATGTTTCTGTATTCACTAAACTTATTTAGTACATGTATCAATGCTAGTTATGCCACATGATGATCTGCTTTGTCAACCCTACCTCCTTATTTCACTAGACAAAATATGTTGAAACCAAGTCATCTTTGTGAATGATTGTCAATACTCTAAATAGTCATATTGCAAATTAGATAATTCCTTTGATTGCCGGTGGATTAGGTGTGTCACAGTGGAGCTTTTCAGTGAAAGCATCTGTGTTCATTGAAGGCAAAATGGTATTATGATGGCAGGACACTTTTTATCCTGCTGCTTTATGAAGGATAGTGTTTTTTTTTTAAATATGATACTTTTCCCACTGTGTCCTTCTTTCAGCTGCGCAGTTTCCTCTTAATGAAGGCACAGATAACTATGATTTTTAATGAATGTCTATATCAACTAAATATACTCTATACCTACTTCTACATGCATGCACACTCTTATTTTTGAAGACATTTCTATTTCAAATCTTGCAGTAATGTGTTGTAAGATGTGACTGTGTTTATGATTACATTTGTCTATACAGCTGATGCCATACTTCAGAAAGTTTATAGCATTTATTTATTTATTTATGACAGAAAGATAAGTCATGGAAGTACTGAGTTTGCAGTACAGTTTAATCTTTTGTACAATTAAAGTAACTAAAATTAGAACAATTCTTACACTTAAGTTACTGAACTAGATAGGTTTCTTTTTTTATTTATGTTTTTTCTTTCTCTCTTTTTGTTTTCCTTTCCCTTAGGATACTCCGTGATATTTTTTCTGCTAGGTGTTGACTGCAGTTCTCTGTTTTGTGGGCTGTGGCTCATTACCTGGTACTCTGGTCTGGTCATGTCTGTAGACTGTCAGGAGTCTCTCTGGTGGTATCTCTGGTTCTTCATAGTTTTCACTGACTCCACAGAATCCTTGTGGTCAAGTTTCATGCTTGTTCCTTTCCTAATGTAATGCTGCCTTTCCCTTTGGGCTGAAAGTGCTGACTCTGGCTAGATAAAAACTCTGTACTTGCTCCCCAAGGGGCTCTTTGTCAGCAAACTTCTCTAGCTGCAGAGACCCTTCTAGCTGTGATACTGGTTTCTCCCTATAGTCCTTAGTAATATTAATGTTCTGCTTTAGGCAGACTGACCTTTCAGTTTCCTTTGCAGCAGCCATAGCTTCCAGGTATAGGAACTTCATGACTACTGCTCAGCAGTAATCTTGTAATTCTTTTCTAAAAAAGAAATGTACACGTGACAATGCTAATATGGAGACTCAGCAGCAGAGACATACAATATAGAAGTTAAACTTAAAAAGAATCATGAATCCTAATAAGTTACCTCAATCCTTGACTGATACAAGGCAATTCTGAAAGCGGAAAACAGGATCCCAGAAAACCTAATTGTCCTTTATATATTTGTCATCTTACACCACTCTGGAAACGTAAATTTATACCTCTTTTAGAGTCCTTTTACTCACTGAGGTTGTCTGATTTAAAGAAACTTAGTGTACCAGACCCTAAAATTTTTTAGTATAACACTGATGTAAAAATAATTGTTTTAGAACATCTATTGATTGACTATAGGTTACCTGCCAGAGGTTTGTAAATGCGTTCTGGGAGGGCAAAAGGATGGGGCCAGTCTCCTCTCGATGGTGCCCAGTGGCAGGACAAGAGGCAATGGGCACAAACTGAAACACAGCAAATTCTGTTTGAACACAAGAAAGCACATGTTTAACCAAGAAAGCACTGTGAGGGTGGTTGAACGCTGGCACACGTTGCCCAAAGAGACTGTGGAGTCTCCATTCTTGGAGATATTCAAAATGCATTTGAACATGGTCCTGGGCAACCTGCTGTAGCTGACCCTACTAGAGCTAGGGACTTGGATCAGACAGTCTCCGGAGGTCCATTCCAGCTCCAACTATTCTGTGGTTCTGTGATTTTATTGTTTATTTTCTTTCTTTTCTTTTCTTTATTAGTAGCAGAATGTAACTTATTTCAGTGAACCTGGATAGGTATAAATCTTTCTCCCTCAGAAGATTCTGGTTTTCATAATTAACTAAGAAAAAAAAAACTAAAAAGATAGTTGTTTCTGCAAAACTTATGGTTTATTCATATTGCAACAGCATTTTGCATACCAGGTCACATGTAAAACTTCTCTACAAATGTGTGAGTTGAGCAAATTTGAGCTCTCAACCATTTAATCTTCACAGGAGAAAAGTTGCTAAGAAAAATATTGATTTTCCTGGCCTTTATGGTTTGAAACCTGCTTCCTTTTATGATTAATAATGAATTCTGTTTTAGAAATTTGCTTTTTTTAATTGTACTTCTTGTAACACAGGGACTTGATCTAGATGTTGACTGATGGCTTTTGTCAGTGGCAGTTAATGAAAGTAGCCCCAGTCCTATAGCTTTAATGACAGATTTCTCAGTTAGCTTCATGTCTTATGAATTCATTCATTTTTTCTTATTGATTGTTATTTATTATTTATTAGGAGTTTTTTTCTTCTTTAAAAATGTTCTATTTTGAAACTGAAATTCCAACTGGAAAAAGGAAAGTTAAAGTGTTTAAGAATTTTAAAAAGGAAATATTTTGACTTCAAATAAAACTCCCTTTTTTTTTTTAGTTTAAAACATTCTCACAGTTAATTTGAAATTTACACATCGTTTTGGTTTACCAAAATTAATATTAAAAGATTTAATCTAAAAAGGTTACAAGTTCAAATCCATACTCTTCCAAATTAGTGCTGTTGATTGAAGGGACTTCAGATAGATAGACAAAATTTTTGGTGCTTTCAAAATCAGTTATTTAGCTGAGGCAATTAAAGAACTTGAGTGGATACACATTTGTGTTATCTTAGTCCTTAAGAAGTAAAAATGCCCCTCAAAACACTATGTTTTAAATGAAAACATAGTGCACATAGTGAAATTTTTAGGGCTTTTTTTTTTTTTGATCAATGTGCATGAGTTCTATTGAAGTCATGAAAAGAAATTCTCCAAAAAACAATTTGAGCATACTCAGAAATAATAAGATGCATAAACTTTCAGATTTATGGAATGTATGCACTGAGGATATAAATGACTTAGGGGCAGCCATTTTTCTGTGATGGTCTAGATTTATAAGTAAGAAAGTTATAGTTTAAAATTACTCTGAAGTGACG
This sequence comes from Struthio camelus, assembly GCF_040807025.1. Classification (NCBI taxonomy): domain Eukaryota; kingdom Metazoa; phylum Chordata; class Aves; order Struthioniformes; family Struthionidae; genus Struthio; species Struthio camelus. The sequence continues at coordinate 23,726,256 of NC_090942.1, forward strand.
AACTATCAAGAGAGACAGCCATAATCATCATCAGCCTTAAGCACAGTGTTTGGTGAACTAGTAAAGACTGGGAACCCTGCATCAAGAATGAACTTTCCTTCAGGCAGCTGTATCACATGAAGAAGTGAATCAGTATTCGATCTATCTTCTTTTCTAGGGCTCTTGTAAGTGGTATAGCTAATCCTGAAGAAACCTATCAGCACTGACATTAGTCAATTCTTTTTAGAAGTAATGATTCAAACTGCGTTAGCTTCCATTCTTGTGACATGGTTTTGTCTCTTGTGACAGAAGAAAATGATTCGAGAAGCTTTTAATATTTATTCTAACTGCAGTGAACAAGTTTTAAGATTTGCTGTAGGCCATTATATTTCATTTAAGAAGCCAGAAAGCCTTTTTTTTCCTGTGGTAACAATTATATAATTGATATATATATATTTAAATTGCTGAACCTAATCCCTGTTTTTAAAAAAAGATTGCACTACAGTGAAACACACAAAGCAGTAGCATTTAGAGCTATATATGGTTATATATATAAACAAAATATGATAATCATACTACCTGAAGGCTGTTTCTGCCCATATATAATAGGGCAGTAGAGTTCAAACTTGCACTCTAACCATATTATTAGCCAGAAGACTGTTGATGCTGGATGCTCAGGTTAAAAATCAAACTAATTGGGTGGGACAGGCAAAAAATATTTTGGGTTCTTTTATCTTTATTCTCAAAATTATACTGCTAGCTCCCTTTACAGTATACAGGGCTCAGAGCTAGGTAGAAAGAGACTAGTACGGTCTCTAGAGGAATACTTAGGTTTTACAACAGTAGTCATAGTCTTAGCACTGGTCAATAAATATGACTCAGAATTTATTCTTCTTTACTATTGGAGACTGAATTCAATAGGAAACTTTCAGTATGCACTAAAGATAAGTGCTAGGCATGTGTACCAGTAGACTGCACTGGATGCAGATTGTGGACCAGCTGCCAAAATATATGGAACATGGAAGAAAAATGGGATTTATGATTTTGAAAGATTATAGACTGTATTATTCTTACAAATTTTACTTTTTCAGAAAAAAATAACATGAAAGCATATGTTAAAAAAGCTTTAAAAGATTTTGAGATGCTATGTTAATACAATGGATGTTATTTTAGACATGACTGAAAATCAAAACAGCACTTAGATTCAAGATCCAGTGCCCCTAGAAGAACCCAATAGGACTGACAACTTATCTTGTCGTCTTCATACAGCTTTTTGCTGTGTCAGTCCTAATAGTCTCAGTCTCTTTCTTTCTCTCTCTCTCTCTCTTTTTTTAAATGAAACAGACCTCTTGACTGAATCTCTAAGTATAGAAAGAAAGGAAAATGGAAAAAAAGAGAGATGCTGAGAAAATATTCTGAACTTGGCTAACCATTTGTTTTTCGCTAGAGATACTGCCAATGAAATAGTCTCTGCTTGAGAGTTAGGATGAACAGAATTTTTTCCCATCTTGTCAGGGTCAGTGAAAGGCAGGTTTCTCAAATGAAGCATTGGGTTGCAGTTGTACATTTGGCTATGAATTTGTCACAGGGTTCTTGAGTGGGTGGTAGATATTTTATAATTTTTTGTGATCATCCTGTGTAAGAAGCATTACAATTAGAATGAAGTGCTCTTTAAATAGTCATAGCCAAAAGGACTGTCCTATATTCTTGTTTATCTACAGAAACAGAAAGGAGACCTTGGCATGCTTGAAAAATAAAATGAATCACTTTTGGTTTAAAATATTTTTTTTTCTCTTTCACAATAAAAACAAGTGTACAATGAAAGAACAATGAAAAATCAGGACACCTTTTGTATGTATTCCTGGGCAGATTTGCATTCATATATAGGACTTCAGAGCAGGGTTTGCTGCCCTCTGGTACCTATGAATGCTCTGACTTTTAGCACAGACAAACACCTATTGGGTATAGTAGGTAGTTTGAATTATGCATGAATTGGCAGCAGGTCTGCAGTGAGTTATTGTGTGATATACCACATGAGAAATATAGAGTATCAGCATATTTCTTCCCCAGTCCCTTATTTTTCTCCTCCTCTACACACAAATTTATACGAGTATTATAATTGGAAGATTGAGCTGCCCTTTAAACCTAGAAGCAAAATATTCGTACTTAAAAGCAAAAATAGTATATTAAATGGCATTTAATTATTGTATATTTGTGATACATGATGGAAGGCCACTACTACATTAAAAATTATTAAATGGAAAAGAAAATGAGACATTCAGTGGTCATGACATGATGAAAGAGAATCACCAGCGGTTAGCAGTTCATTACTACAAGATTATTTTTTCTATTTGTTTTCTTGCAATTTTCCTTCATCATGCAATAGTATTAATTTCATTTCTTTAGGATAATTATCTAATATTTATCTTCATCCTGATAAATCCTCAAACACTTTTTTTATTATTGAAAGACAGGAAGTGAATTCTTTTGCCTATTTCCAAAATGATATCACTATTTTTAGCAATTCGTAGTGATATATGGCAGTGAAGAATGTATAGCTAATCTGCTTATACCTTCAGCTCTGAGTAAACTCTAGTGGAGAGTGAGACGACTGAACGTACTGGGGATGACTGGGACAAATAGGGAGGATTGTAATAAGGATTTCAATAGTTCTAAGTAGCACTCCATGAATTGAAACCCCATTTGGAGAAAGTAGAGGGCTGAAGCTGATCAATGGCTTTGGAATTGTTAACTGAGATTTGCATTGCCTGAGGCCATTGCTACAGTGAACTCCTTGACCTGTGCTGTAATCCATCTGCTTCCTTTTCCAGGGCTAAGATCTCTTTAGCAGAACTATGACTTCACTGAGAAAAGTAGAGACTCCAGATGCAAGGAAGGAGAGTGATCAGCCATCTAAATGTACGCCTGCAGGGAATGGCTGAGCAAGCTAAGGTTATTTAGTCTAGAGAAGACTGAATTGAGAAGAGTTATGCTAATCTCTTTCAATATAGAAAAGATTATTCAGGAAAAGAACAAACTGTTAGTCATCGTTAATTTGGCTTTTATGAGAAATAATGGATTTAAATTACAGTGAGAGAGATTTTAAGTGGACATGCTGGAAGACTCTAATGATGAGAATAATTAAGCACTGGACTGCATTACCTAGGGAGGCTGGGGAATCTCCAGCACTACGGGCTGGTTAGGAACATGTGAGCTGTACAAACTGGTTTTGACATAGTTGATTCCAGTGTGGTGCCAGAGAAGGACTCTGGAGATCTCCTTCAGACATCCTTTTTTTAATTTTTCTGACCTTTGTTAGTTCATTTTGTTTGATTTACTGGTAATCCCAGCAAAGCTAGATTTCCCTATATGTTCAGTCCTTGAGTAAAGGCTAAAAAAAGAGGTACAGACAACTGAATTCCTGCACGCTGTATTTTCTGAGTGAATCCAAGACTATGTACAGCGTAGTTATTTTATTTAGTATCTTCTGTTGCTTCAGCTCCTCAGGTTGTGCTGTACATTAGTAGGTAAGGACAGCTTCTATATGCATTCTTGGAGAGCTTTCCATTGACATATAGGACTCCAGAGTGGACTTTTTTATGTCAGACCTGCTTAATATTTCTCAAACTGAATTATATTCCTTTCTGTTCATATGAAAGACAGATTATTACTGAGAAAATGGTGGTTTCTTTTCCTTGGAGTTTCTTTCTTTACCTTCTTTCCCTTTCCTTCTTTTCCCTCTAGGAGACAAATTTCTCCTGTAATTAAAATGAAGACAGCAACTCTACCCTTAATATTTAAAAAAGCATCATTAGTTAGCCAAGAATTAGGAAAAGTATGATCATCAGTATCCCCTATTACTTAATCTTTATATTTAGGAAATACTGGCTTATTGAATAGATAGTCTGTAGAGTCACAAAAGCCAAAGTCTAAAGATCTTTAGCTGTCATAAGAATGCATCACAATTGCTCTATTTATGTGGCTCAGCTATGTTCTGAATTTCCTATTTGTGCTCAAAATATTTGGTGCTTGAAATCTCTATAGTTTTGTAGAAGCAGACAGCTAAAAGGGGTGAGGTAAAAACTCAAGATACCATCTAGATCTTACGTAAGCGTCATATCTTCTACACTTATTTCATTCCTAGGATGAAGACTTTACAGCCTCTGAAAGCATTCTCTTCCATTATCACTCTGAAATGTTTCATAATATCTGACTTTAATCCTCATTGCTGTAATTTAAGTGCATTACTTCCTATTTTATTCATTACTTAGACTGAGCACATCCCCTTCCTTATGTATTCTAGGACTGCTATTTTACCCCCCAGGCTGTGTTATATCTCTAGGCTATACAACCTCAGTTTGTTCAATTTTGTCTCATAGATGATGTGTTCTAGGCACACTTCTGATCCTCGTTGATTTCCTCTGGAGTCGCCATTTGATTCTCACCCTAACTGAGGATCCAGCCTTCACAACGATCCAGCCTTCACAAAGCGCTCTGGCTGAAATCTCACTAGTGCAGAGTAGAGGAGAAACATCATTTCATGTATTCACAAGTGCAGAGTAGAGGGGAAAGATTATTTTATCTGTTTTTCTCAGGATGTCATTTGCCCTTTTTGTAACAGCATGAGGTTGCTGGTTCAACATATTATGAGATCTTTTTCTGTGAAAAACTTTTATCTCTCTGTACATCCGGTTGCACGTTATGCTACCTAAATGTATAGCTCGTAGCTTTCCCTTTTATACTGCACGCTCCATTTTTCAGCCTCTCTGCAGTTAGACAGTATCATTTTGAAAACATATCCTGTACTTCAGCATAGCTTCAGTCTTTTCCAGGTCAGTGTTATTGCCCAAATTTGATCACTATACAACCTATTCTAAAACCCAAAGTCCTCCTGAACAGTTGCAAGTATTGAATAATAGCAGTCCAAGAATAGACCCTTTCCAGGTCCCACCCTGTACCCCCTTCATTCTGACACTGACTCAGTGACATGTTTTCCCTTCCTACAGTTTTTTTTATATAATTTGCACCCAGCCTTTAGGGGCTAAATCTGTTTCAACAGGTCGCTTATGAGTGAGAGTGCAATTTGAAATGGTGTCAAAAATCTTTCTAATGTTAAGATAAATGACATATAGCTGCTTCTCTCTCATCCACAATGCCTGTTACACTCTCACAGAAGGAAATTTGACAACTCATTGTTGACAGATCCCTGTTGGCTGTTATTTGTCTTATTTGTTTTTTTCCTGTGCATTTAGAACATGTTTGTTTATTTGTTTCAGGATTTTTCCGGGAATTGAAGTTAAGCCAACTGGTTGATAATTCCCTGGCTGCTTCTTTTCCCCTCTTTTCTGAACAAAAGCACTATGTTTACCATTTACAGTTTTTCCATATCTTACCCGTCCTCCGTAAAGTCTCAACGGCTTTCTCTCTCCTCAGTCAGCTCTCTGAGTACCCTAGAAAGAATTTCACTATGCTCAGTCCATACAAAAAACCTGTGACCTTCTGAAGTACTCGCCTTTTGATTGCATTCATCTTTTTTTCCTTAGCAACAAGGATTTATTTTCCCTAAGTAAATGTGCTCTACAGTATTTTTTTTAGCTTAAATTTGTTCCACATGCTTGTTTTTGTGTTTGCCAGATCACTAAGTCTCTCTACAGAGTTTTCAATTTAATTACTGACTCTTCATTCTAAGCAGCATCATAGACATGGCAGAGAGCTTTTCCTCCCTGCTGCTAAAAAGTGCACTTCAAAACACAGTCTCTTTTCTGCCAGTTCTGAACTAGTGTAGACTTTCAGAATTTCTGTATGTGATTTTATTACCTAGATGCAACTATAAATAATGGGCCAATGTGATTTCCTTTTGCTTATGAAGTTCTAAAAACCTGAAAATGGTTAAAGTAGAAAGATCTGACTTTTCATTGAAAGGAGCTGATTACTGTAGGGGAATCTACCTTAAGTAATGTCAAAATCTACATCCATGTTTAGGATTTTGCCATGCTTCAGGGTGGAATGGCAAATATACATTAACTACTTTTTTTTCTAAAAACAGGTTAGACATACATGTTAGGAATGGTTTAGGTATAGTGACTCTTTTCTTGAGAGAGGGAAATAAACTTGATCTCTACATTTTATCCAAGCTTTTCTGTTCCTTTGTCACAGTCAATTATGGTATAGAGTTGCTGAGGTGAGGGTAACTTTGCTCAAAATTTCAAGTGCTTCACTTTGCTGGAACACTGTTCAAAGGTTAAGTGTTGTGGGACCACATGATCCTTCAGCTCTATTCTCTATTATTCTGTGAGCGGTTGGTGCTGAAGTCATTACTGTTGTGCTTTCTGTCTGGCTGCCACTAGTGCTTGGATAGATCTGCAAAATTGTCCTGCTCTCTTCTTTCATTTCCCCAGTAAAACCTTTTCTGCTAGAATATCCTCAAAAGGCTTAAGTCTGTTTGGATATGTGCTATGTCTCCTAACTATCATGTTGATCAGTGTTGCCTTACTTTTTTGTAGTATTTACTTTTCTACTGATGTCTGTTCTGCTGATATTCTGCTGTCCTTTCTATTATGTTTTGGCTGTAAATTTTGTAGGCTTAAGACAACCATTTTTCTTGCAGACTTTTACAGGCCTTAGTACACTTGAGGTCTTAACTTTTGCTTCCCACTGTGGGAATAAAGAGAATATATTATATTATTATCATTATTGATATTATTTTGCAGAAAACATTGGATAGGTTGGAATTTAGAGACATCCAGTTTCACAGGCACAACATCTTTCGCACTGATCAAGAACTAGGAAATAGATTAAGCCATTTAAAAATAAGGGGGCAGGAATAAAAATAAAATTAACTTGTGAACATCTTTTTTCATAAAGAACTGGGGCTTTTTCTCATTGACTAATTTCTAGTTTAAAGAAATAAAATGTTAAAGATAAGAGGTCATCTCCATAGGTAACGTTAAATATATGTGTGGATCTTGCCATTTTCAGCATAACTTTTCTGAAGACTGATCTAAACCTGCTAAAGTTCTAGCTCAATACATAATGCCTTATTTTTGAAAATCATGTATCTATCAAGTGGGCCTCATGAAAATGTTTGGGGACAGAATTTCCAAGCTTCCTGTTTTAATAGATAAGCTATCCATTAAAGTGACAGAATGATTAAAAGCATGTTGTAGTGACCGTTTCTGAATGAAAAGATGGGATTTATTCAAGTAGTTTTGTGTGAATTAGTCAGTAACTTGCAATTAAAGAAAAAAAAATTCATATAAGATTCCTTTCAAATCCTATAGTATTTGTGCTTAATCCCTTATCTTCCTAGATTGAGAACTGGGAGGATGGCCGAGCTCAGAGGGTTGTGGTCAGTGGCGCATAGTGTAGTTGGAGGCCTGTAGCTAGTGGTGTCCCCCAGGGATCAGTCCTGGGTCCAGTCTTGTTCAATGTATTCATCAATGACCTGGATGAAGGGATAGAGTGCACCCTCAGCAAGTTTGCTGATTATACTAAACTGGGGGGAGTGACTGACACACCAGAGGGCTGTGCTGCCATTCAGAGGGACCTGGACAGGCTGGAGAGGTGGGTGGAGAGGAACCTCCTGAAGTCCCACAAAGGCAAGTGCAAGGTCCTGCACCTGGGGAGGAATAACTCCCTGCACCAGTACAGGCTGGGGGTTGACCTGCTGGAAAGTAGCTCTGCCGAGAAGGACCTGGGAGTGCTGGTGGACAGCAAGTTAAGCATGAGGCAGCAATGTGCCCTTGTGGCCAAGAAGGCCAATGGTCTCCTGGGGTGCATTAGGCAGAGTGTTGCCAGCAGGTGGAGGCAGGTGATCCTGCCCCTCTCCTCAGCCCTGGGGAGGCCTCCCCTGGAGTACTGTGTCCAGTTCTGGGCTCCCCAGAACAAGAGAGACATGGTGCTACTGGAGAGAGTCCAGCGGAGGGCTTCTAAGATGATGAGGGGACTGGAGCATGTCTCCTCTGAAGAAAGGCTGCGAGAGCTGGGCCTGTTGAGCCTGGAGAAGAGAAGACTGAGAGGTGATCTGATCAATGTGTGTAAATATCTGAAAGGAGGGTGTCGAGATGATGAGGCGAGACTCTTTTCAGTGGCGCCCAGCGACAGGACAAGAGGCAACGAGCACAAACTGAAGCACAGGAAGTTCCACCTAAACCTGAGGAAAAACTTCTTCACTGTGAGGGTGACAGAGCACTGGAAGAGGTTGCCCAGAGAGGTAGTGGAGTCTCCTTCCCTGGAGATCTTCAAAACCCGTCTGGCTGTGATCCTATGCAATGTGCTCTAGATGATCCTGCGTGAGCAGGGAGGGTTGGACTAGATGATTTGCAGAGGTCCCTTCTAACTTCAACCATTCTGTGATTCTGTGATACTTTCTAAAACATAAATACTTGCTCGTGCACAAGACCAGTGTACAGATAGCCCAGCATTAGAAATGTCAGGAATTTTCTTTAAAACACAGTAAAGAACTGAAATCTGCCAAGTTTTGACAATTGTAATCAATCATCTCCCCTATAAGTGCTAGGTGAACGTTTAGCAAGAAAACAAAATCATACAGCAGTTTATACCAGCTAGGCAAATGGTGTTCCAGAGCTGAGAGAGGGAGATCAGTTTAGTGCCTGGTATCACTGACATCCCACTCCCCCTTTCCTGTCTCCCCCCAAACCCAGTCCCTACAATATAAACTTATTTATGTGTCTCCACAGTTCTTAGGTGCTTGATAGCTTCCCTCTAGCCAATTGCAAAGTTGAGGTTCAAGCAGTTTAAGTAGTTTGCCCAGGGTCACCAAGAAAGTCAGATTGTATTGGAACCATATAGGTTAACTGTAAGCAAATGACACTAAGAGAGTAAAACTAGGTATCCATTCTGCACCTCTGTTCTCAAATAATAGAAATGTTGCCTTCCTTCCTGTGGTCAAGAACATTTTAAATCATACATGCATAAGTATACACACAGATACATGATACATATGCACATAAATATATATTCAAATGTAAATTACAGTAAATATAACTGTCCTTATTGTTCCTCTAGTGGAGTTATGAAATACAGGTGGTGAACAGTGTGCCTAGGGGGAGTTTTGAGCAGGTGAATTAATAGTTAGGAGAATTAGCCTCCATCTGGGTTTTAACAACAACTTATGCTTCTGTTCCTAGAGAAAAAAAGGATAATGATTTTCCATGTAGTATTCCAGACTTGCGCTTTAATGATCATTGCATTTAATTAAGTTTCTCAAACACCTCTTCAAATGTACCTGATTTTTGACCAGATTATTTTTCAGCTGGCATGTGGTAAAACCAAAGATAGGACCCCATATTCCTTGCAAACCTCTAGGAATGTCTGTACCTGAAATACCAGAAAATAACTGAGTTGGTGAGAAAATATCCACGTGTAGCTGGTAGAGTTAATATCTCTCAGCAGTTATGGCAAATTTGGTAATTATAGTGGTTTGATACTGCCATTGATAATCTAGATTTGTTCTGCCTATTTGTTTTTTAATTTCCAACAATTTCCACTCCAGAATGTTCTTTATCCTTGACTTATTTCTTCCCTTTTGCACGTAACTACTTAAGTGTTTGTAAGTTTACCCCGTTAGTATACCCAGCTTTTCTCTAGAGGGATAAAATCTGGTTGGCAAATGGAATCCAATGATCATTATATGTAGGCTCATAATGAATTCACTTTAGTTGAACCAATTTCAGTTTAATTTTGTTGTATTGTGGTTCAGATTACCTACTTGGACAAAGTATATTAGAGATTTGAACTTTTACTGTAGGAATAGATGCATTATACAATTTAAAAAGCTAAATATTAGACTAAATTACCTTCATTCATTCAGTTGCTATGCTCCACTGATGAACTTTTTTTCCAGAAAAGAAATACTTCTAGAAACTTGAGACAAAAATAAGTATAACTCTTCCTAACAGCTGCAGGTGACATTTCAATTCTTTATCATTTTTATAACCCGGGATCTGAATATATATTAAAAGCCATATAAAGTGGTACATGACAACCTTTCTGCTTCTGAAGAATGTGGCTACCTGACTACAAAATAAAACACTAGTCTGCTCATATAATTCTGGTAGAATGCACTACTTGCATTAGAAAACACACAGCTAAAGTGTAATATCCTCTGTCCTGATCTTGTATAATCCTATTCATTACAATATTATCCATAAACACTTATTTTGGATAATTTTCAAATAAATACCTAGCTATGAGATAAGGTTTTGAAAATGGAAACTCCTGGAAGTGATAATACAATATAATCTTAAGTATTGGCCGTGTCTTTGATATATACACTCTGAAGTCTGTCTGGGAGGGGCTTTATATTATCACTGCTTGCTGGATTATGTGACTCAGTGATAAATTTTGCCACGATCATTAAGGATGGGAAAACATGTTTTTGTATATACAAATGGTTCAAAAATTAAATGTGACCTATTAAGAGCTTTTTTGATCAACCTCCTTTGGTTGCTGAGGGCATTGCTGTTTGAATGAGTTGCTCGATCGCTGGAGGAACATAGGTACCAGAAATGTGAATGTGCTGCTTGTACTGTAGCATGTAAATCTCATCTTGTTTTAGACCAGTTATCACCTCATTAATTTTTAGCTTTATTTTTAGATGTTGGAGGAAATTGTATTTGTAATGTTGAAGAAGGATAGAGGTGTTTACTCAGTTTTGGTATGGAATGGCATTCGATCTGTTTTAATGAACTGTGAATCTTAGCGCTGCAAATTAAAACAAATTGCAACTCCACCAGGCAGATTTCTCATATAGAATAATTTTATGTCTATTTAAATAGCAATGAGGCCATTTTCTTTCTGTATGGTGATGCATTTCATAAAAAATGAGCACGTCTCTTACAGACATTCTGTCGTACTCTTTCTGATGTTTTCACTCCAGTAAGTACTGGAATAGTAGAAAATGGCACCTCCTCTTAGGGGAATGTGAGATACTCCATGACGGCACATCAATCAGAAGTTTTCCTTTCAAAATTCAGAGGAGCTTCTCAAATAAAATTAATAATCATGTTTAAACTATTATTAATAATTAATACAGCTATAGCCCATTCCAGTCCATCTAGCCCTACATGATAAATTCAGATGTATTTAATACCGAACTTTGCCTTGTCATATATCACACTGTAGCGAAGAGTAGATAGCAGATCTTGCCTAAAAATTAAAGTGACAAAATAAGTCTTCTAGAAACTAAGTTTGCTTAAGGCCACTTAATAATCTGAGACTCATCCAGCCTTAGCAGAGTCTGAGCAGTAGAAACTGATGTAGACACAGATATCCTGATCAGTAAGGGATGAAGAACTGCCAAATTTATTTTCTCTCTTTTTTTTATGTTGAAGAAAACTTATTTCCTGTCTTTTGTTTGTCTGTTTTTGGCTTCTTTATCCATTTTATTCCTCTGTGAAAATTTTTGTTTAAAAATACGTGCCTACTGTTAAGCTTCTCTGAAGTTAGTTTTACAACATTTGAACTTCTAGATCACTTTTGGCAGATTTTCCCAGTTATTTAGATGCTGAAAACTGCTGATGGGGGTCTACTGGGATTTTCGAAAGCACTTAAACAGATAAGACACTTAGATACCATTTAAATTAATTAAGTGGGTTGAACAAGTTTCCCTTGGCATTTTAGAAAGTTCTACTGCTAAGTATTTATATCTACATAAATAATCTGATTTTCAACAGAGGCTGAGCATCCAGCAGCTCTCTCTAAAATTGATGACAGTTATTGGTGTTTAGCACTTCTAAAAATTAGACAATATGCCTGGTTGTATGTTTCCAAATGTCTCAGGTGATCCTCCTTCTCTTTCTTGTGTTTTAACATTTTTTGCTATTATTTCTTGTGTAAAATTAAACTCAGTTTGGAAATGGGTTCAACAGTGTTATTACTACAGACAGAAAGCTAATGATATGGCTAAGTCTCCTGCTGAGGTTTGGGAAGCGAGGTTCATCGGTGTATACACTCAATGACTGGAAAAACAGATAGACCTTTAAGAGCATTGTGCTAATTGTGGCTTGTACTGGATTTCCTTATTAAATTCATATTATGCAAAATAATAGCTCAAAAATATATTACAGGCAAAGCATGCTGCAGTTATGGGTAGCTGGGATGAGCTAGGTGACCAGAAATAGTGTGACTTTTCAGTCTTTAATTTGTATGCTACATTGCTGTATATACAGAAAACCTTAGCAGATCTGTCTGGATGTAATAAAAGCAAGCAGAGCTCAGTTGGTGGTATGGTTTCCCCTACCCTTTATTCTGCCTCTGTTACAGCAGTGCCTAAGCAGCAGTTCGAGGGTGTACGAACATTGCAGTTTTGATTCTGATCAAGAGTTTGCTTCTGTAATGAACCTGCTTACTCCCACTTACCACACTGGCTCATATTGTGGAACAGGTCTCAGACAATGTGAACTGGATTTCTTTTTGGTTGAAATGAAAACAAGGGACATTTAATCTGCTCTAACCATTAAAGGGGGTTCAGTCAACAGGATGAAGTAAAAAGTAGTCCAGCCTCCCTTCTTAGTCTTTAATTTTAAATACTGACCAACATGAGCATCAAATAATCGGAGCCACAAACTGGCTCTTACTATGCCTTGTAAATGTAGATATAACCTGAACTGTCATGATGATTCAGTTCGTGGGGGATCCCCATGATGTGGAATGAAGAAGGACAAGCAGAACTGTATTTCTGTACCCACTTCCAGAGATAAAGCCAGGTAAAATCCTGCTCTTCCAGAATTTTCTGTCCGCTTAATTTTTTTAATATACCACCTCAGTGCTAAATGACCTGTTATCTATGCATCTGTCGCTCTCTGTTAGTGAACTTCCAATCACATTGTGTGTTTTAGGGAAGAGAAGATAAAATAACAATCACAAAAAGCTGTAAGAACATTATTTTTATAAGTGGTGATATTGAAGGCCTGGGAAGGTTCATGAAGGAAGAAGAGCAATGGAGGAAAGATAACTCTTAAGGGGATCTCTAATTTCAAATAGTGAGCGATGTTTCTTCTCTTCTCTTTCTTCTTAGAAAACAGAATAAAAAGCTCATGAGCAAGAGCTCATAAGATGTTTTATTAAATTCTTTTTAGAAACGTAGGTCAACCTAAAGCTCTAAATGTAATTGTAGGTTTAGCTTAAGTCATTCAAACAAGATAGTTTGTAAGACAATTTGAAAATGTTGTAAAATTCACCTGTACACCAGCTGTTCATTTTCAATATTCTCTACTTTAGTTTAGAATTATTTTGTGCTTTGAGACCATTCTGGTTTGGGTCATTTCAGGACTAATAGCCAATTGTGCTTTCGTTCATAATTCTTTAAAAAAAAAAAAGAATTGTTTGTTTAGCCAGTGAGTTTTCTAGCATTCATAACCCTATGCTGCTGTGCTGGGAACTATATCTTGCATGATTTATGTATTAGATCTACTAGACTAAAAAAAAACTTAATATGATTCATTATTAGTGACATTTTGAGACAGCAATTTTATTATCAGCCGCTGTCTGTGGGATGTGTAACCTGAAACACCGTAAAGTATTGCCAGTCAGGAACAGTTTTGAGGTGTGTTTTTATTTTAAACCCAGTCGGGACTAAAGTGTATGAAATCATGAATATCTGTAGAATAAAAGGAAAATGTTTTGCTCAGATCATGGGTAGAAACTCTGAAAGATATAAATGAATTTTATGCACCTATCTAGGCTATCTATTCATACAATAAATGTGGCTTTAAGGCGCTTAATCCCAGATAAGAAGCACTGTAGCCTCATGGCATTAAATGCTGATCTGGTATAAACTAATTTTGCCAGTTCAAATGTGTTAAAAATGTGGACACCTTAAATTTATCCTTTTAGTCTTTCTTCCAGATTAGATATTGCCTGTCCATGCCACTGTAACTTTATGCTCGATCAGGTGTTGTGTATTCTCCTGCTGATTCCGTATTGTGTGCTCTGACTTGACAAATATGCAATACTGTTCTTTTTTGAGTCATCTCAAAATTTGTCCACAGATCTGGATTAATGACCATGGCCTCGTGTTGCCCCCATTACCGTAGTATCTGACTAAATCGCAAGCTTTGATGTATTTATTCTCACAACAGCACTGTGAAGGAGGATATGTCTTTGTTATCACACAGATTTCATCATAACATGTTTTGTCTCTTGTCTCATAGATTAAACACTAGGGGTTACACAGGCTTTGTGAATTCTGGTGATTAAAACCAGGAGATTGTAACAGAGGTGAATACTTTCTTAAAGTGTCAAGTGCTCTGCTAGAGCTCTACTAAGGCTGTTCCATACAATTGGATTATTCTTATGGTTTGGTTTTTAGGAAGCTAATTACTTAAATATAGCCAGATGCTGTATTTCATGTAATTATCAAAATCCTTTAGGATGTAAATACGGTTTTATCTCAGTAACTTCACTAGGTTCAGGACTGATCCAAGCCCCACTGAATGACTCTGGGGATTTCAGTGGCTATTCAGAGAACTGATTGTTTGAGCGTATTTCTTGTCTCTTTATCACTGTGCGCTTCCTTGTTTGCCCCTCTGAGTGGCGAATAACAGAAAATTCCTACCCTGTGCAGAAGTGGGGACAAAGAGCTTTGCAGTTTGTTTCTATTTTATTCACCCTGCATGGTAGTATGGCTGGTGCTCTGACTTTCAGAGGAAGGCAAAGGAGACTGGGAATGTTACACTATGATTTTCTCTTAAATTTGCTGAAAATTTTCTGGAAAAATAAACTGTTAAGGCCAAAATTATCCCTCTTGATAGGCTGTCCCCATTCTGTCCTCCTCCAGAAGGAACTGAAAACATTCCTGACACGTGAAGGTGAAGTTTTGTTTTTGCTGTTTCATTTATAAATAAAACCCCCAAATGAAATAAAAGTGCTAAGTACTTAATGGGCAAGAACAAGAGAAGTCGTTTGTCCTTGAGCGCTTACCACCTTCAGAGAGGAATAAAAGGTGGAAGGGAACATGGAAGCAACACAGAGCGGATTTTGGTGCCTCTAAGTAGTTCTTTGCTTTGCAGACTGCTCTAGTTTAATCAATGTGACGTCTTGGAGAACACAGTTTTACTCAGCTGGGTTAAGGTGACCTGGGACCAAACTGAGTGATAACGTTAAGCAGGAGTTACATTAATTCCACGAATGTGCTATTCACATTTTGTTTTGGGGGTTATACAGAAAGAATAGAAAAATGGATGAAAAACATTGTTTTGTTAATACTACACTGTGGAGAAATCTGGGATTTTCAAAACAAGACTGCACTGTGTGCATATATTTTACTCTACAAATATTCCTGGAAATTTTAAATCAGGAGGCCTGAAGTGTAGCCATGACATCTTTTTCTATCATTATTATTCAGAAAGCAGTGTTTGTGCATTTTTATCTTCTAGAAATGAAAACAAAACACTCTTGTGCATTTCAAAACTTAGCAAATGAAAAAGTATAAAATATTCAGGTTTTCAGAAGAGATGGTATTAAATCTCATATAAACAGATCTTTTCTCCTGTCCTCTTTGTTCTGCTGGAGTTGATGCATGGAGGTTTTAATCTATCCCTTCATAGTGCCAGAAAATAACTTGAAACCCAGTCTTATTTTGTAATTAAATGTTTGAGAACTGCTGGTATTTATGTTTGCGTGTAATTAGTTTTCAAAGCCCTATATGCAGGGCTTTTTGCTTTTAAACTAACCCAGAGTCGATAAATATCTTTGCAGATGTCAATTTGGTCAGCGGTAAAGAGGTAAATAGAAACTAATGACACTCATCAAGCCTGTGGCATGAATGATTTATTGGACACAATCATTTAACACTTTCATAAAGTCAATACAAGGGAAAGAAACAGGTTTCTTATTATGGTAAGCTGTATTTGTACTGTCAGCATGTAGTGATTTATGACGAAGCTGTGGCCAGGATTAGGATATTATAAATGGAGGAAAATAGAAGGCTCATTAATTTTTTATACCCACAGGTAGAAGACATGCAGTGGGCTAACAGAGAACACACTCATCCAGCATCTGTCTGCAGCCTGCCCTGTAAACCTGGGGAAAGAAAGAAAACTGTAAAGGGAGTGCCTTGCTGTTGGCACTGTGAACGCTGTGAAGGGTACCATTACCAGGTGGATGAATTCAACTGTGAACTGTGCCCCATTAATAAGAGACCAAATGTCAACCGTACAGATTGCCAGCTTATCCCTATAATCAAACTGGAGTGGCATTCTCCTTGGGCCATTGTGCCGGTCTTCGTAGCTATTCTTGGAATAATAGCCACCACCTTTGTAATCGTGACGTTTGTTCGGTACAACGACACTCCTATCGTCAGGGCATCTGGACGTGAGCTCAGCTATGTGCTCTTGACTGGGATTTTTCTCTGTTACTCCATTACTTTTTTAATGATTGCGACTCCTGATACAGTAGTCTGCTCATTTCGAAGGATCTTTTTAGGGCTTGGCATGTGTTTCAGCTATGCTGCCTTGCTTACCAAAACAAACAGAATTCACAGAATATTTGAGCAAGGTAAAAAATCCGTCACAGCTCCCAAATTTATTAGCCCAGCTTCCCAGCTGGTGATCACTTTCAGCCTCATATCCATGCAGCTTATTGGCGTCTTCATATGGTTTGCTATTGATCCACCACATACCATAGTAGACTATGGAGAGCAGAGGACACTTGAACCAGAAAATGCCAGGGGAGTTCTCAAATGTGACATTTCAGATCTTTCTCTCATTTGTTCCCTTGGATACAGTATTCTTTTGATGGTCACATGCACTGTTTATGCTATTAAAACAAGAGGGGTTCCAGAGACCTTCAATGAAGCAAAACCCATTGGATTTACTATGTACACAACCTGCATAATTTGGTTAGCTTTTATTCCAATCTTTTTTGGTACGGCCCAATCAGCAGAGAAGGTAAGTGACAAGTTTATGAATCAAATACTATCTTTGTTTTATTTTTATCTGGCAATTTTTATAACACTACAATACTTTCACTCTTACAAGTTGCTAATTCTGAATGCTAACTGTGAATACAGACTCACAAAATGCACAAATAGTAAAATGCATGATTCAAAAGGTAAGTCTCTCATATTGTATAACAATATATTGAATGTGACTGTGGTATCAGTGGCCTAATGATGTTGACATTTTCTCAATATAGCCATACTTTAAATAACTGTTTCTACTAATGCTTGTTATTACCCTTCCATGATGCTCCAGCCTGTTACATAAATCTTTGTTATCATCCGTAAACCTGATAGAAATGGTTACATTTCAAAAATCTAAGAAAATCAACTTACGTTTGTCAAAAATAATGAAGAAGAATGTCTGGGAAGAATGAAAAGAATTACTTTTCCCTCTGGTTAACACATATAACTTTAAAAAAGAATAGAAGGATTGAATGAAGTAGATGTAAAATCACGTTAAGCATAATTCACTAAATATTATCTCAGAGGAAAAAATAATTCTCTGATCTTTTAATGAAAAATTCAACCTTTCCTACTTGGATATATGTTCTTCCTTCTTCAGTTGACATGGTTCTTTTCTGATACCAGTTGTGGTGAGCTATATAAAACATATCAGACATTTAACTCTCCTGCTCTTAGTTCTAATGGGAAGACACAGATAAATGTCAACTGTATGGGTTTGTGTCCAGTTGATAGTGGGGAATATGATAAGTTAGGTACGAAAGTGCAATAAAAGCAGCATCAGTCTTCAGGATTGTTTGGAAAATCTTTAAAATAAGAATTTTAAGTCATCAGCCCTTTATAAGACCTCTTCTCCCTTTACTTCTAGCAGGTGATTTTTGTAATATTTTTAAATATAAATTTTTCATGAAATTAATTTTTGTTTAAAAGTTCAGCATGTGTCTACTGATAACTGTGCTAAGGTTTAGCGTATCCCTGTTTGGGATAGCCCCTTTTGCCTGCAGAATTAAAGAATAGGTCCTTGTAGCTTGATAAAGCGCCTGCTAATTCAAGCAGAGGAGTATGTATGGGGAAGACAGCATGACAGAAAAAAAAAAAAAAAACAGTTTCTTCACTAAAAATCAAGGTAAGCAGACTTACTGAATTGGATCAGTCTTGATTTCCATCATGTTAAGTCAGGGGAAGTTTATGACAAATTGAGTACCAATATAACAGCACATCGCAATGCAGTAAGTAAAACTAAAAAAATTCTACGTGCTATAGGAAAAGTTGTTCAGGTGAATTGTATTTAATGTCTGGCTTTTTTGTACAGGCTCAAGTCAAAAAGGACTTTGGTATATAAAGATGCGATACTTTTCATTTGAAAAGATTCAACTTCAGCTTGAGTCAGTCAGTTTTTTGGCAAGTACCTGGGACAAAACAAGTGTATTGATGGATATTGAGACACAGAAGATATTACTTGACTGGCAGCTGTGCAGTGTGGTGTTTTTTTTACACCATTGGTTCACCTTAGTTTGTAGTAAAGGATGACTTGCATTTGACCTCTAAAGAAGAGATTAATGAACACTGCTATTGGGTTTCTTTTATGAAACCCAAGAGTGAACACACATATTATACTAAATCACACAGCTTCTAACACTAAATTTCACTTGTTAGTTGCCTTTTTTCTAAATGACTTGTTATTCTTCAGATAACGACTTTCAGGAGGGAAAGAAAAAGCAAATTAATATGCTAATACAGTAATTTTGTAATTCAAATAATTCTTTTCTCAGTGCTTCTACTTTTTCCTACAAAAAAAACGTGTATCCACACAGAGTCTTATGGACATCATCCCCATAGCGCATGCATTTATACAACTAAATTACTTATCTGAATGGAACAAAAATGCAATAGCTTAGTGCATACATATATATGTTATCTGAATATAGTCAAGCAAAGTTGCTTGTCATTTTCTTAGTTAATACATAACACCTAAAGAAGTGCTAAAAAAAACCCCACCCTAATACATTGTAGAATATCTTAATTGAATTTTGGTATTATGATCATTTTTTGAAGATCAAAGAGATGGAAGAAATGAAAAGGGGAAATAAACTAAGCAGGCTTTTCTTAGATGCCTATTCACTTTGAAGTTGATTTATGAAACCTGAAATTCTTTTTTCATATGGCTTGAGTTTGTTCAGAGAGAAATGAATAATAAATTGGTGAACTTAAAGTACTATTTAAGAGTAGTAGTTGCTTTTTTGAAATGCTGATAGTCATAAAATTTAACATGGCATTCTTCACAACTCATATGTAGTTCCAATTTGTATTTCATTGGCTTCTAGCTTTAGACACACTTCTATTTGAATTTGAAGTAGTTAAAACTTCTCCAGAATGTTTTGGGACACTTCTGTTTCCCTAAGTATTAGTGGCACTCACAACAAATAGTGGAAACCATTACGCGTGTTTGGAAAGTCAGGGTATATTTACTTATTTAACTAGTCCATGAATACAATTTGGGTAGAAAGTGTTTTGAGGAGCTTTTTTATTTTTATTAATTTTTATTTCACAGTTGGAATGTTTCCACTCATAAACAGAGAAAGAGGATCCTTAAATAAATGCTAAAAACGAACAGGTGTCCAGATCCAAAACTCACATAATTTCATGGAAAGATCTCCTTTACATTGAGGTGCCAGTTCCTGAAAATGTAAAGTTACTAAGAGATTCTGGATAAAATGTAGAGGAGCATAAGGTTGTACAGCTGGTACAAGTCCATAAGTTATCTTCGTGTCCCTCAAGCTTGAAAAACATCTTTAAAGAAGGGTATGCAAGTAAGCATAAGTTCGTATCTGAAGACAGACTACTTAAATCTTAGTCGTAGGTTCTTGCCATAAAGCACAGGCTGGGGAAGCTCACTTCTCCATTGTGTACACAGGGAGCCCAGGGTTTCTAGCTGGTTGATTCAGATGAGTTAAATGCCTCAATTTGCATGCTGTGGCACCTCCATAGGAGGAAATGTGCGAAAAGTGCAGGTATCTTAACAAGACTTGGTAAGAATACACTGATTTATAGTCTTGACTTCTGTAACATATTTTTAATAGCCCTTTTTAACAGATGCTGTTTCTACTCGCACATGGGTTATCTAAGTTTATGCCTAAGTCTAAAACGGATACAAAATTGAGAAGACTACTATATAATATGCAACAAATCGAAAATACTACACATCTGTGGGCAATAAACAAAAGGTTAAAATACCAGTCCAGATTAACTTCCCATCATCCAAGTTTGACGGCTTGTACAGATCTCCATATTTATTATTTACTCTTAATCTCAAGCAGCAGAATATGAAACCCATGTTAAAGATGTCATTCTGGTTATTATTTCTGCAGAAGTTCTGCAAAGAACGGAAGAGCATTGACTTTAAGTCCTGTGTGATTGTCCAGTTCATGATTTTGACTGTTCATTATTATTCCATCTTTGACAGCTGCTATTGTAAGAAAAAGAACCCACTCTAAATAGTGAAATTATTCCAGCACATCATCGAACTGAATGAAAAAATTAGACATAAAACACCAATTTCCTAACCCTTGTGTAAAAGTCACTGAGATGTTTTAAGAAAAAGGGAGTGAAGTTCTGGAAGACGACATTCTGTCAA
This sequence comes from Struthio camelus, assembly GCF_040807025.1. Taxonomy (NCBI): domain Eukaryota; kingdom Metazoa; phylum Chordata; class Aves; order Struthioniformes; family Struthionidae; genus Struthio; species Struthio camelus. Next base: position 23,746,793 of record NC_090942.1, read on the forward strand.
TATAGCCTTCAACTACATGTTTGGCAAAGCATTTGAAATATTGGACTCATTTGGAATAGAGATGTCTTAGATGTCATGATGACTGGAATGACACAAAAAAGAGTAAAATTAGCTGAGTGATTAAAACAGATGTTTTATGAACCTCTGGGTAAAATTAAGTTCCAACGGCAGACTGCACAAGAGCCGGCTGAGGATAGATGGCTGTCTAAAGTACATCCGTATTCAACAGAAAGAACTACTTTAATTTCCTTGCATTACTTGTTTTACGAGTTTTGACAGGTGGATGAATCATGTTCATTCACAGATAATAAAGACATCATTTATTATATTAACCTAGAAGTGTTCTGTTTTGTATGAGTAGATGAATGCTTATTTCCAATCCTGCAAAAGAAAAGAGGTAGTACTTTTTGCTAAAGAAAGAGGACCATAGAAAACACTGAGTAATTTCTTCCTTCTCCTCCCACCGGAAGCAATTGCAAGGTGTAGTCTAAAGAGGCAGATAAATTTTAGCATATTTTCCAGTTATTCTGACAAGTTTGATCTTCCCTTTCACAACTGCATTGTAGGCAAAACAAGATGTAAGGTATAGTAGAAATCTTCCCATAAAGCATTATCTTTATAATCTTACTATGGCAGCTGTTTGCATCCTGGACTTGCTGATCATGTGGATCTTAACACTTACATCCAGCTGCTAGTAGCATTAAAGAAGCTATAAACTTTTCCGATAGTATCCCAGTATTAATTTGACTTGTAAGCTACTGCTGTAGTTGTCAAGAGACAATAAACAGATACTCAGTTCTCAGTGGGAGGCAAAGGTGGTTCCATCACACAACCTAGTAAGCATTAAAAAAACTACTAATGAGCATTCAGGCAGAAAACCCTTGCTTTCCTCAGATTTCTACAAATGTTAATCAAATCATCTTATTTTTTGTTTATGTTATGAATTCCTAGCTGTAAATGTATTCCTGTGACTGTAAGAAAACAAAACTTCCTAATGATGCCTCAGACTGTGTTAATGAAGCAGATTACATGAAGCCTTTTCTTCACCTCAAAGTGTTCTCTTCTAATTCTGATGATATTCAGAGATCTGTCTCTGCAGGTAGTCCATGCAGTACACATCACAGGAAAAATATAAAAAGGACAACTGTTAGTAAGAAAGCCAAATGTTAGTATTTCCTTTATTTTATAAATAATATTTGGTTTGTTTAAACTAGAATCTTTAGCACTAAGACTGTGCGTCAGGATTAATCTGAGGGACATTTGGAACATTTTCTGATTTTCATTATTGCAAGACACAGAGTTAAGGAAACTGCCAAAGTGAAATTTTACATATTCGGTAGTTTGTTATTGTGTGAAACCCATAATTTCTGTGATGCTATTGCTGAGTTTATCATTACTTGAATTGCCATTACTTGAGTTTTTTACATGTTTGAGAACATAGACAATTCGATAAAATTTACTAGGTTCTCTGATCGGAACATCCCTCCCTCTTACTGCAAACCAAATGTTAAGAAGAGAGAAGCTCTCCAGAATGTTTTTCAGTTTCAAACTTTTCAGAATGTAAATATTTAATGCACTGAATTGTTCCTAAATTTCAACGTTTACTAGAATTTGTGACCTAATCCTGAGCTAAATTAGGGTTACATTTTTGTGCTTTAGAAGCAGAATGGGGACAAAGGAGTTAACAAGGGTGTAACTGGGTTGCAATTTACCGTCCAGTCCTCCTCTGCTCCCTGTCCCTCTGTGAGGCAAGTGCCTCACTCCTTGCTTATCCCCAGGCAGCACATTTCCCTCCAGCTGGTGAAGTTACTCAGTGCACGTGTAGGTCAGGGGTCTGTCCTGGGTCCATCCTTCAGGTGAACAAATGATAGGTGCAGCTGTCCTGTTCTTTCCTCCTCAGACTTCCAGTAGGAGATGCAAGAGAAAGAGAAGTGCTCATACTGCTCCTGTGTGGCTGCATGAACTGCAAAAGTTACCTCCCTTTGAGAAACCAGTTAAATATATAGGTGCTCTTTTATTTCAAAAGTCATTTTGTGGGAACCCATTTCACAGGTTTTTTCTTACATCGGGGAAAGTTGTCCTGGCCCTATTTGAACAAAAGCGAAAATGACAAAAAAGTTTAGTAGCTAATAATTGAGACAAAAATTATGTATTGCGGTTTAGAAGCAGAAGCAGTTCTAATATCAGAACAGGAGAACTTCATAACTTTTAAACTATTCCTATTTTCTGAAAAAAAGCATTCATCAAAACAGTTCTGACTAGCTCTTACGATAAGTATTCACTTTCTTAGAAAGTAAGCTATAGCATACTGTAATTATCTAAATTGCAGTTGAATAAGATTAACTAACACATTAGAAGGGATTACTGAAGTCACCTGAGTCGGTTTCTTGGGTAAAAAGTTATCTTGACCCCTGTTGTTTGCTTGAATACTATTCAGGCTCTTTCTGATAGTTAAGTGGACTGCATATTGCACACAGACCGTAGACAAGATCTCCTCCCTTTCTGCCTACAACACTTTCTTATGTAGTACAGCTCCCAGTTCACACACAGTGTATATATTTCTGTTGCTGTACAGTTTGAGAGAGTGAGCAGGTTTTCTCCAGGGTCTAAGGACTCCCTTACACAATCATTTGCAAATGGCCTATTTGCAGCCATGTTAATATAGCACTCAGTATCTGGGATAACATAATCACCGAGGACACTGTGCTTGTTACCTGGAGCACAGCACTTTATAAAAAGACCTACGTGGTTTTTGGAAGAGAGCTGGTTCACATCCTGTCATCTCAGAGTTCAGGTAGAGTGAGCTGTCTCATTTTTACAAAATACCAGGAAGATGTGCCCTTTTTAATTTGAAAAGTGTGGAATTTCAGTCATCATTTCAGTAAACTAAGGGATAAAGAAAAAACAGTTCAAATTGAAGGAAACATTTTACACTTTGGTGTCCTAGGGGTTTTGGATGCTTGACTCCTCTGAAAATCAGAAGTCTAAATGGGGGCTTCTAACCAGTAATCCATTTTCTGAGTGTCAATTTTACATATGGAAATTGATTTTAAATTAACAAAAATCATTACTGATGAGGAATGTTCTTTCCTTGTATGCTTCAGATAATCATGTCAGGGGTGCAAGATAATATGCACTGTAATAAGGAATTGCTACATAGTTTCGTTAATGCATTGTTTTGCACCATCTAAAGCTTTGAAATCTAGGTTCATTATTTTCAAGTGGTGGCTTTGGACTAAATTACAATTTTATATACAGAGAGTAAATGCACATCTTGACATTCTTTGAGGGCTAGTCATCTGCAGTGGTTAGGGCAAAACAAGTTAAGGCTCCTCAGTTATTTCAAGTTGCTTTGAGGTGAAGGATGTTTGCAGTGGTTTACTGAAACCCTTGGACTCTATGTGCAGAAGTAGAGAGAAAATATTCTTCTACTTCTGCCTGCTCAGAAAATGTAAGTGTGTCCTGATGCCTTAAACTACAAGGAAGCTAGGGAGATTTCTTTCAGACTCTGCTACCCACCCCACAAAACCTAGTATAGGGCCGAATGAAGCTACTTGTAAAAAGTCTATTTAGATACTATTCAGCACAGTATGTACCTAAGTTTAATCAAGTATTCTTCTTGCTGAATGAAGGACCTAGTGCATAGCTGATGTATACATAATTCTAAAGACTCAGCTTTATTTGCTTTAAGATATGCCGGCAGTCTTTAAGTTGCTCTTAGAATATTAGCAGGGAATTTCATTTATCTCTTTACTTTAATACTAATTAAACCACTAGTATTTTAAGTAGGTGCACCAAGCGCTGATTTTAATTATGATGTTATTAGGAGGTATCAGGAAGACACAAAATTCCGTGTTCTCAAAGAAGAAAGTGGATGATTTAATAAAATGTAAGACCTTTTTTTTTCAATAATACGAGTAGTGTGCTGGCATACCTAGTTATGTGATGAATGCCTTTTTGGACATTAAAGAGATGTGCAGCTGTCACATAATGGAAGACACTAGGATTTTGTTTATCTGATGTGTTTACTTCTGCCTCCATGATGAATGATAGCTTCGGGGTCTTTGGGAAAGGAGGAGACAGGAAATGAGTTGCCAAAAAATTACCTTAGCCTGTGGTCTACTTCTTGCCTGAAGGGGAATGTCAGAGAGTTGGTAATGGCTATATGAAGTCCTCTTTTCTAAGAAGGCATGCTTGTCAGAGAGAACTTTAAATATACCTTTTTGGCTATTTGCTAGCTTCTGTGATAAGTTCCTAAATCTAACTGGTGAGCAGAAACAATTTTGTGGGGCACAAAGAACTATATAACTCTGCCACCTTCATCCACTGTAAAAAAGAATAATCAGTAATCACAAAGGATAGTTTGTGAAAAATCAAATAACCCATTGAGACTATTTGGGAAAATTCTATGCCCTGTCTGCTGCATTTCCAGAAATCAGGATCACCTCATAAAAATGTTAGTCTGTTGGCTCTTTGTTCAGTGTCAAAAATCTGCTTGTCTTGAGCAAGTGACGCTAAAGAGAAATCCTTTCAGTAATATTACATATCTTTGCACAGTAAGAGAGATTGCTCTTTGGTGTTAAGGTGTTATAAACTTTCACAACTGTATTTCATATAGAAGTATAACTGTGAAGATGGGGTCCTCTATGGTCATTATTATGCACAGGACAGCATTAAAGTCCTTAATAATTTTGCATAAAAGGAAGTGGCAGATAATGCTTCTAATTTAGCCATTACTTTAGTCGATTACTTCATGCTCAGATAGTCAAGCCCTGACAGTTGCTGACCAGGCACACTGCATTTGAAGAGGACCCTGGGCAGTTTGAATAGTTCAGTAAAAGCAAGCACATTTCTTTTGACCAGTTGCAGGCCTTTCTGTATGCAGTGAGAATTGATTTGGGGATTTCAGGGATGCACATAATTTGTTGCAGCACGGGACCTTATCAAGAAAATGGATTGAGACAAATGCAGCTCCTGCCTCTTGTTTTATATTCAGTACAATTTACTATTCTGCATTCAAAGTGAAGAGATGCATTAACAATTTTTGGACCCAGCTGCCGAATAAACTGCTCATCCTCACAGAGGCATATGTTCATGCAGAATCATTCAGGCTTCCCTTGCAGATTGAAATCTGCTTTCAGATTGAGACTAGAGCAGACTGATATTTCAGTTATCAACCAGTGAAGCCTTTGCTGAATAACTCCAGCATGGTTCTGTGGCCTGGCAGGACTCTATTCTTTTCAACCATCTCTTTAAAAGTATTAGATAATTTGTACTGTGTTAGTTCTTAGGTATCTGGGGCTGAGGAAGGACCGATAAAACACTGATAACACAAACTGTATAGAATTTTTTTATAAGCACATATATTATTTAACACTTAAAAAAATGGAATTGAATATGTTTGTAAATATACAGGAAGAGGGATTTTTTTATTTCAGTTAGGAATGATATGATAAATCCAAAACTAGGAAAAAAAATCTGTCTATGGATAATAGAATGTTAATTGCCACTTTATTTTTTATTTTTTTACTCTTGTTAAGAGTAATAGAAAACCTTTAAATGAATTATTGTTTAGAAATTGAGTTGGAACTCTTTCTGGGATAGTCACGTGATACTTCTTGTACTTGCTAGTTCCTGGCAAGTCAGAAGCAGTACAAAAACAGCCTTTCTTGTTCCTTTAATGATACTTTTGCCTTATTCAGAACAAGTAAACATGTATATGAAAAATATAAGAAACAAATTAAAAAGGCTTTTAGTTTAGCTATGAGAAGATATTCAGCTTCTCTCCTTTTTTATCCCCTGCTACAAATAACTGATTTTGAACAGGTTTCATAACATTACATAGATTTTGAGCTTACAAATATGATGAAAATACCGTGGATTAGTAAATTCCCATGCATCAGCTGTGCCTCAATAACCACTTGTGCACAAGTTCATCATACACTGCGTCTGTAACTTGCCCCATGGTCAGTACCTAATCAAAGTCACATTATCTTATATTCCTTTTAGACTAATAACATTCTCAAGGACAATTAGGGTGACTCAACGGAAGTGGTAGTTCTGTAAAGCGCAGTAAGTTGCTTGTGTGTTTGAGCCTCTAGTTATTGTTCTGCTGTCTAAGAATTGGTTGGACATCAAATTAAAATACAGGATCCAGTCCACAGATTTCATTTGTAACAGAGAAAGCCAGTAAAAGTTTACATTTTAATGTAGGTACCAGTGAATGCTAAATTCTTATCTCATAAGCATGGAAATACCAGGAACTAGAAAATGATGGAAGCCTGACAAACTAGTGAGCTTCATGATTACTCTTAAAAAGCAAAACCAAAACCTTTTATGGGAATACATCTGTAATTAAACTGTTAATGGTGAATATGCCTGTGAGTATGTGTGTATAAATATTCCATTTTATATAATTATAAGCTCTATATTGCATGGAACAAGTATAATTATTTTAACTGGCCAAGTAAAAGCAATAATTGCTATTCATATATGACCACCCTCCAAAAAACCAAAAAAACAAAACACTCAAGAATTTAATTAGTCATATACATTTTTTTTTGAAGCTTATTTTTCTTTCAGTTTACAGAGAAGCTTTTTAATAAGGGATAAAATGACACTGGAGTAATCTATAACAGCTAAGCCAAGAGAGTCAGAATTTGACGGAATGAGGATATTATCTTTTTTTCCATTTATCTAGCTAAAAATGGATTAATTATAAAATATCCTCTTGACTTTAGATATGCATTTGCAGTATGTACATAAAATTTGAATTTTTCTCTTCTGTAAATCATGCTTTCCAGATTTATGGGTGGTTTTACAAATGGCCAGTTTACCTGAAATAATGTCACCAGTAGAACAGTCAAATGACTGTTTTCATGATGATGATCAAAGTCTTTTTTATTTGATATTTTGAAATGTAAGGATGGGATTAAAGTGATGTTCTCAGGCTAGAATTGATCCGACAACACCTGCATAATTCTCTTTTCTACAGAAAATTTCCTACTTCATGCAAATGCTGAAATAGTTACCACAGTACAATAAAAATAGCTGAGCAATGAAGGGAATGAAGACACAGGACTTGATTGTCCTATGTTTTACTCCACTGAACTCAGATACTGTTCACAGGTATTGCACATGCCATGCACAGGTACTGTACAACATTTCCCAATTACAAAGCAGCAAGCATATGAAAAAAAAAAATCAAGTAAAGACCACTTAATGTGCTGAATACATACAGAAGTACTGGCAATAGGGATATTCTGAATGCAATCCTATTTCAGGTATTTTGTAGCAGGATGTAATATAATCAATAAAAATTGGAGCATAATTGAGTTTAAGGTTAGAAAAGGAGTAGGAAAGCACTTACAAGAGAGTATTCAGTATCAAATATGGGGATAGGGTTTTACATGTGAAGCAGAAGAAAACATGACATTTTGCAAGTAAGCTAGCACTTGTAAATGAGTGAGGCATAGCAGAAGGAGAGCTCACAGCAGGGAAAGCATCTATCTCCTAACCTAGCCATCAAAAAGACACATGCAAACCAATGTAGCATGATGCAGAAATTGGTCCCAAAGCCTAGTACTGCTTTTCAGGCAGTCTCTGTAAGGGAATTGTTTGCACCATGTGTTTTCCATAAGACCTGATCTGCTGAAATGGTGTTGTAGAAGGAGGAATCCTATACATGCAATGCAAATTATGATACAGTCAAAAGTAGCTTCCTCCCAAATGCGTCACCTTCTGTCCCTTTGAGTCATGACAATAAATACAATTCAACTGACCTACAAAGATCAAATATATCTATCGTGGCTTCCAGGTTTCAAAGCTGGAAATTGCTCTGCTGTTCCCTCCGTACTATTTTCTTTGTCAATGAGCCTTGTAATTTCTTTGTTTCCAACCACCACGAAAGCTATCACCCTTGTCCTTATCAGCCTTCAGTTTTGCTCTTCTCTTGTTTCTCCTCTACTTACTTTATAATTTGTCCAAGATACAATAGTCATTCCAGCCAATGCCACTTTTATTCCATGATACCCCAAATCCTAATCCTTTCCTGTAAGACTTAATGCTTAGACCCTACGTTTATCCCTGTGTCTCATCTTGCTCTTCCTCATTGACATTGCTGTTGGTTTTTGTTGTTGTTCATTACTGTCACTCTTAAATTCAGGCAAATTTTATTCTCATTTCTGTGTACAAAATGCTTGCTTTCTTTCTATCTTTCTACATCCATCCCTCTGAAATCTATCCAAGTTTTAGTTCCTTTGTTCCGTGCTCTATTTCTGAAAGATTCAACTAAAAACACAACCCACTGCAAGTCAGTAGGAGTTTTGCCATTGGCCTTAAGAAAGCTGTGATGTTACTGCCCCAACTGCTGTAACTCTTCGTTTTGAATCCTTTCTCAGTATTTTGCAAGCTGCTAGGAGCTATTCTAAAGGACCTGTGTAGGTAGGCATTTTGTACATCTATGTTGGATAATAATGAAAAGTTGGAAGTTAGCATTTTATTTTTCATCATTTATCTAATATAATAGTAAAAATCCATCAGCTCAAATATGATTTGGCTTTACCTACAGCTGAGTCTACCATATTTTTGTACTTTATATATATATTTTTAGTTTGTAAATACTTCTCTCCAATGCCTGTCATTGTACACTGGTAGTGAGAAACCACTGTTGGGGTGAAGGCTTGTAATTTCCAAGCTTTTCGTTGTTCTTCTTTGTTACTTTAGTTACTTCTTCTTAGTTACTTTACTTACTTTACAGTCCTACATCTCTTTCAATTGCCCTGCTCACAGGAACTATATGAAATTATATGAGAGGGAGCTGAGAAAGGAATAAATAATATAAAAATACACTGCAGGCTGGTTTGGTCTTCTAAACATCTATAACAGGAAAATTGCTAAATATATAATATCCTGAAACAGTATCATATACTGCTTCACTGCTGCAGTAGAAGTTTGCAAGGTTGAAGGGGACATAGAGGTTGGAAAGTGAAATATAGGCCATGCTCCCTCCCATCTCACAGGTAGATGATAGATAGGTAGGTCCTGATGACTGACTGTGTGCTTTATTGGTCTTTCTCTTTGTACCTGTGTAGCTTGGTATGGCTCGGTATGTGGGTTTCATGCTGGACTGTGGGCTAGAGGGAAGCACTGTCAGCTGGCATTGCTCCATCTGCACTTGCTGTAAGAGGATGGTTCAGAGCCAAGCATTTTAATTTCAGAGACAGGGCATTTGAGCATTTGACTATATCTGTATTCTCTCCAGATCACCACAATGTGCAAGGAAATGGCAAAATAGCAGCTGAACAGGTCTCTTCATGATATCAACTCATGTGTTCTCTACACTTGTCTACTGGAGAAAGTCTTTGTATTTCAAAACAGCCACAGTAGGCTGAAGATCTACTCTGGTAGATTTTTTTTATTTCCATCAAAAAAGGTAGTACCTAAAATGGAATTTTAAGTGCTAAGGGTTTCATCTTACAGAACGTATTAATACCTTACAGGACACTGCTTGACCATCGCTTTAGTTAGCCATTTTTTGTCTCTGATACATAACTGAAATAAAAGCTTTTGTAAAATTATACTATGCTTCTTATGTACAGAATGAGAAAGATTAAGTAGGATTTTAATTGTGTCATCTGAATAGTAACACAAGCTGTTTGGGGCTCTTTGCTCATGGATGAACACACATATTCCTCTTAAAGTTAAGAAAGTTGTGCACAAACATTGGCACAAGACTAGACCCCTATGGTTGCAAAATGAAACTGTGGGCACCTCTCCAACACATGTAATGCCTCAGAGTCAATGCCAAGACCTATTTTTGCTGCAGATAGCACTAGCATGCTGTTTAAAATGATAGAGTATAAGCAAGTAACTTAGATCTAACCTGTCAGGTTAGCCAGCAGTGATATGTTTCGGTGCACCAGTGTGCTTATTTTCCCTGAGATTTTTTTTTTTTATTCTTGCTTGTCAGCTCAGGTAGACAATACTCTTTTCCTTCTACAAAGCCATCCACTTGGTTGAAAGATATTTCAGAGAGGGACTACACTCAATGCCTTATTGACTTCTTGTTGAAATCATTTTTTCAATTTATTCACAATTCATCTCTCTCTTTTTTCTTAATCAAAGCCTCTTTCACTTATTTTGAAGAATCATATAAGAGGTTCCTAAGAGGTTTAAATGTATATGTTTCGTATTCAGATGATGACTGCATTTTGCTTACAGTAGAATTAAAGTATGTGAGTGATATCTGTGTTTAATAAAAAGAAAAAAGAAAAAGAAAAAGAATAGTAAATCCTCTGTTGCTTTCTAAAAGCTTGAAGTACCTAGATTTGTCAAAGAACATTAAGGAAGCCACAGTACATATTTTCAAAGACAGGTCCCCTTGTCCTGTTTCCTCAGTTACACAAATCACCCTGTTGCAATCCGCTACAAAGCCGCTTGTCTGCACTTTCATAGGTCATGTCTGCTTATTTCAGATGAATAAACAACTAACTACTACGTATTTCACAGAGCCAGAATAAAAGATGTGGAAATGTAACAAACAGAGAGGTGGTTTTGTAGTTCTGTAGACTAATAATACTGGTGAGAAGGCTTAAGAAAAGGGTATGGAGTTGGTGGTTTGGAAAAGGCTAGAACTCTAAAATGTGAATATGTCCAAAATACTGAGTTGTAAGTCCAGCCATGTAACAATTGATTTCCTAGCCCCGGCAATTTTGTACATCAGCAATTTAGCTGATGTATACAGTGCATGTTAAGTCCAGCCCCTTTATGTTGGGGCTGGGATAGTAACTATGTCAAATGGAGAGGGGGCAAATTTGTCTCAGTCTTGTCTACACTTCTTTTTGGAATCGTCCTTGCTTATGTTCCTTAACTATGCCTGAACATTGTCTGAGAAAATGCTATTTGTAAAGCCTGTGCCAGGGAGCCTACCAGCAGTTAAGTAGCATAGATAGTGCATGAATCAGGAAAAGGAAGCTGGGGTTCTAGTTGCAGTTAATCTTTCACACAGGGAGATTTTTGCATATAGTTCATTCATATAGGAAAGTCCCAGTAGAAGGTATGGAAAGATGCAGCATAATTCCAGCATGCTGTGTGGCAAGGTTGTGAAGTCACTATCCTGGGAAATGTGAGTTGAATTCCCTCCACTCTCTAGAATATCTAACAATGGTTATAAGGTAAAAGCATGCCACCGTCTGTTCTGTCTTTGATAGCTCTATTTGATTTCCTTTACTTTTCTTTCACGGCCCTGAAAAGAAAATATATGATTCAGTGATAAATAAAATATCCACTAGTAAAAATGGCATATGTTATTGACTGTTACTTCCTTTAGCAAAAGCGAAATAAATGCATTTGGTTCAAATCACAACCAATTTTTTAATTCTAGTTAATTACCAACCAGAGAAAAAGCATCACAGATTATCTTCATGATCTTTCACCCTTCCTTCATGGCAGTGCTGTGCACAATATTCTACAGTAGCCTTAGGGGAAACATAGCCTTCAGCTACAATCAGTGGTACATGGAAACTGATGACAAACATGGAACAAATACACAGCTCCTTTCCCAGGAGATAAAGAATGTCTCCCCTGAAATTATTGTTGTCCTTGCATCTGTTAGATGCATTTAAAAATATAATGATAGTCTTGCTTTTCTCTTTTATTTTACACTGCGCTTTGCTGTTTGGGGACATGGTGCACCCGGGTTAGAGATACATTTCTTTGTTGTATGAAAGAATTTTCAAGCAATAGTTTTCTCTTAGAGGCTCCACTTTAAACTTTGTCTTCCTTTCTTTTCCAAAACTCAAGGTGATTCTATGAAATTTACAAGGATATTGTTCCGGAAGAGAAGATTTTGTGCTGAAATTTATAGCATAATAGGGGCAAGCTATTTTTTAGGATCCAGTAAAATGAATCTGTCAGAAACTGTTTCTTATCTTGTGTTAATTTATCCCAAAGCAGGGTTTAATTCTGAAGGTGGACAAGCAGTTTTATAGCCATATTTACTGTTTTACAGTTGCTGCTGGTTGAGGACAAAATTTAGATTATTTTGGTTCTATAACAAAGTTCAGTGCAGTCCTCTCCAAGTCTACTGTCAGCCAAGGCAACTACTCTTTGTATAGGCCAAAACCTATAAAAACCTGACAGTTAAATGTAGATTATATGCCTATATTTCCAGTTAGATATTACTTAGTGATCAAAAGTCCAGATCTAACAACAGTAACAAAAGAGTCTTATTGATAAGGATATCAGTAGTATACAGGAGGCTTTGCTAATACTTAAAATAATTAGTGAGGGGATAAAATATCATACCTCAGATTTGAACACAATTTCTAAGGATTTATTACGAAGACAGGAACTTAACAAGTATAAATTTTCCTGCATCTACCTAAGTCTTTCTTCTGTCTTTCCATTAAAGGACCTTGCTTTGGTCACACTTTAAGGCAGGATATTTGATTACATAGATGACACCTCTAACCTAATCTGGTAACTCCTACATTCTTAAACATTTTAAAAACAAGCTATTTTTAAATAGAACACTATCTGTGATAAATAAACTGATTTTTATTTTGACACCAGGCTTTCCTTCCCTTTAGTTCACCTTTACTATTTTGATAATCTACTCATATGGCAGTTTTGTTTTTGAGTTTCTGATACCTTTTATGATGTTCAGACTTTTAAAATTTGTGCCCTATCTGGTTTATGCAAGAGATGTGGTCATTTATTTCATGCAAAAAATAAGATACTAAAAACAAGAGTCAGTCTTTAGGTATCTGTGGTTGTAGAAAGAAGAGTATTTCTTCAGGTAGGATCATATCTTCATTTCTTTATGCCTTTGTCCTGGAAAGTCTGAAATTTGTATTTGTTGCACCTAAGAAAATATGCATCTGTAAACCTGCTGTGATTTTCTACTTGCATAGGAACAGTCTACTTTTTAAGGAGAGATACAGAATGTTTGCATCTCGTTCTGTCCTGATTACTCCAAGTTACTTTCTTCTGATAATGCAAACCACAGTGTTTAATACCTTCCAAATGCAAAATGTATGCATTTTCAACCTAGTGGAAGCTAGGTACTTAGTGAAATTTTCTGATCTGACATAATTGTTGTACCAACAGTTTAAAAAGTACTTCTTATTTTAGAGGAGGCTCCCTATCCGCAGGGAGTCTGTTGTGATGGGAAGGTACTACTTGGCTTATGAACAGCCCGCTTAGTTATTTTTTGGAAGTAAAGTGGGGTAAGACAGCCTCCCTCCTTTGGTTATTCTTCCGCACATATCTACCTCTCACGATCTGACTGCATTCCTGATGCTACGCTGAGATGGCCAGAGTGCTCAGCACACTGAGGGACAGAATTTTTAGTCAGTCCATAGTAGAACATAATATGATACTGCATCAACAATTAAGTAAGTTATAGAACGTTTTGGAAAAAAAACAAGGCCTTTTTTGTAGTGCAATTTAGGAGCCTTCTAACTGAGTAGGAATAGATTGCATTACCATGTTTACACATCCATTAAAACTCTTTGTAGTTCAATTTTACACACTTTTATGACTGTGTTTCCGGGAATGGGAGTTCTGTCACGACTGAAGCCCCTTTCTGTTGACTGTGGAACATTTCCACTAGAATTCTAGTAAACTGATAAGCCTCCTTCCAAAAAATGATTAAATATTTGTAGAATATTTAACAAAAGCAGACTGAAATATATGTCAATGATAATGCAAATGAGATTTTAAAAGTCTGCCTGATGGTCAAATAGGCATTTTTACTGAGTTGTTGGATAGGGCTCAGTGACTAAAGGAGTATATAGTCTTAATGAGTTTGCTGTAAGGGAGCCAAACTACTCAGCTTCCGTATGACGATACTAGTTCTCCACAGAGATAGGATGGGATTCATCTGACAGTATGTAGACATGTAGTGTATGTGAACCTCATCACTCAGATGTTTAATAACAGATCCTTTACAACCTATGACTTCTCTAGTCTCTATCTCTGAGTTATTTCTGACTTTTCAGTATTGACAGAAAAGGGAAAAAAGAAAAGCATGGAAATGGTGGAGGGACTATGGTGGTAGAAGAGTCCTGACTGCTGCTCAATCATATAGTTTTTAAAGAATGAAACCTATAATAATTTTCATCTAAAAAAAGACATTGCAGGAAATCTCTGACAGGAAAAGAAACACTTCAAATGACTGCTAACTTGAAAGGTTTTGGCTGAAAAGAGAGGAGGCAGTTGGGATTTTAAAGTCTGCTGAGATCCATGATTGAGACTTTAAAGAGTTTCATGAACACAGAATAACTCTTCAATTGTAACTTTAAGATTCAAAATATTCCAAAAATGTGTGTTGTATTTTATTGCTTTTTTTACAATGATTTCAGCATTCAGTTCATCAGTGTAAGTCAAAACCTTTATATTCATTCATGCTTCTCTGTCAGGTAATCAGTGTCAACACAATCTTTGTTGTTTTTTGAGATCACAAATCATTTCAGAGTATTCGCATATAATTTCAATAACACAGGCTAAGTATTTATCTTAACATTTTTTCTACTCCTATTTGTCTATTTTTAAATTTTGTTTTTTTGAATGGGACTGAAAATAAATGTAGACATAGACTGAATGATTATTTCAAGAATATGATTGTGAAACTATGATTATTCATAAAGTATTAGCAGCCTAAAGCATAAAGCCAGGAACATATCAGGGACATTGGTTTACTCTGGACACAACTGAATGCTTTTGTTTCTGTTTGATGGGCCTATTTAGGTGTGTAGAAGATTGTCTGATATAATATCATATAATGTTGATTCTTAAATGTTGGTAGAAGGCCTTAAATATATTAGGTAGATGATGAAAAGTTTGAATCAACCCCAGCAATAGATTAGGAAAAAAGACATTTCCAGGCATTTGATTGCTGCCTAAATTGTGTCATTGAAATATGAAAGATAGAAAAAGTCCAATATTCTAAGAAACTGTCTCTGTTTACATATACATTAATAGTATCAAGGAGTAAATCCTCTGATGACAATTGCAAGGGAAGGAGATTTGCAGGCTTCAGTATCTGCTAATGGTACAGCCTGATTTTGCCTGGAGAAGGCAAGAAGGAAGAAATGCATGACACTTGCTCTGTCTGACCAGAAGTCCAATTTTTTCCAGAAGACAGTGTGCGTCACTTTTAAGGGCACCGAGGTAGTTGCATTGCCTTTACAATGGATGGCAAAACTACAGGGATTTGCTCATCCCACTCCTTTCGGTGGCAGTGCCATATACTCCTTTGTAATGGGGAATATTAAGTCAGTATGATGAAAGCGGAAGGGAAGGATAGTAATGACTTCACCTGTGCTTAAGTGGAAGCTGATCATCGTGCAGCTTGTTGAAAACAGTATAGACCTGAACATCCATCATTTAAAGAAACAACTTTGAGTGCTGTGTCTGAAATTTACCTCTGGAGTCAGATTTTTTTTTTTTTACTCTTAACAGGGAGATTACAACATGGTAGCCTACCATTAAAGAAAATTTAATTCAGAGCATTGGTTCTTATGTTGCAAACATTTACAGAGTGTTTGCTAAAAATCCCATAATTTGCTGAGATATTTTGCATAGGGTAATGATCACATGGGGAACTGAATCTCACTTCTCCAGAAATTCATGAACTTTTTTCATTGATTATCTTAAACTACATACAAGACATCTCCTAACTATCTTATCTATGCGCAAAAGACTATCCTTTATTACCATTTCTGCATCTATAGGAACAGTTTTCCTGCTTGGAGAGTTACTGAGACTTCCAGATTCTCCACCCAGGGTGTTAATCAACACATTTTAAGCACACGAGTAGTGCCTATGAGTTGTCCCATGGCAGAAAATCTGCCTGGGGAATCACCTGGATTCTCCAGAATTCATACCAAGAGAACTCCTGTAACAATTAGCCAAACCTTTGTTGTGAGGCCAGTTGAGAGTTCAGTTCATCACCTTTTCTCAAGTCAATCTATTGTCTCAGATTAGTCCACTGACTTATCAGCATTGAGATTAGCTAAGCAGCTTTTGGACTACCTTGGGAACTGATGACTATGTATGTCGCTGCATGTACACAAAACCAGAAACCTGCTACCCAGCTATACAACAATTATATGTTTAGGACTAACCTGAATTTCACTCTTGTGTCACAGTTGTAATTTAACATAGATCTTAACACATACTAAACCCATCTTAACTTTTGGGTTTAGTTACTGTCTGGGAAATGCATGTGAATAAGCCACTGAAAAGCCAAAACAGAGCAAAGCATTGCAGCTACCACTTACATAATATACATTGTCTTGAAAATCCTCGAACTCATTTTCCTGTCCTGCTCGGCCAAGATGAAGAAGCACATATGGTGAGGAAAGCCACTTGCTGTTGGGAGCAAGTGCACTTCCCTGTGCACAGGGAGGAACAATTTAGCCTCAGCCCTCACTCTGTTCTGCTAATCTGGCACAAATCAAATGCAAGAGACAGATCGTGAAGATGCATAAGTGATAACAGGGAACTTCCTGTCTCATGTGGCTAAACGTTTCTTGGTAAGTGTCAGGTTTAGAGCTGAGTAAACAGTGGAATAATATATTTATGATTCTGTTTATGCAATTTGACTTGTGATTCAGTGAGGGTGTCTTCCTGTTTTCTTATATTTACCTTACACATCCTTATAAAAACTGGAGTTTGGCTTGGAGCATTTATTCATGTAGAGAGTAAATGGGTTTTCAAATTGTCTTTGGCTTACCTACTTTTTGTATATTTTGCGTTTTCATGAATGCAGGGGAAAGATATGAGCAATATAAATAAGAAAAGGAGATTGTTGCAAAATACCTGCATTTATCAAGCAAAATATATGCAACACAACATCAGATGAGGAAGAAAAAGAAGAGTTATGTATGTATGAGAATCAGAAAAATTCCTTTTGAAGACAAAGTTTATACACTGCCTCTTTCCTCAACAGCATACAGGAGATCATCACCCGAGGGCAGAGACCCTGTGGTGGAAGTATGTGTAGAAACAATAAGGCTTTTTGCAGACCTCTGGGATGCCTTGAACAAATCCAAGGGGTGAAAGCCGGGAGCTGTCAGTATGGCTCCAGGCATCAGGGCAAACAACAGCAATGATAGGAAAGGCTGAGAATGGTGACAGAAATAGCAGCTAATTTGTAAGGAAAATAGCAAGAGAAAAGGGTCTGCAAAATTTGCTACAGATTACATCTGATTTAGAGCTCACTCTCCCTTTTGACTTTGTAAAGGGGGAACACAGCTAATATAAACTCCGGAGTTCACATATGCACCCAAAATAAACCTTGTGCAGAAGGCAAAAAGTGTTGAGGGGAAGGACAGGAAATTATTTTTAATGTCCTAAATGTCCCTACACTTAGTGGCACCTATTGTATCCTTCATTCTAAAGTACTCTTAGCTCTCACCTGAATGGACTTGATGCATGAACAATTATTTCATTCAGTGCTCGTATTGACAAAAATTAGGTCATCCAGTCAGGGTAGGCAGGATACTATGCCATTGATGTAGCTAACCTATCATATAATAAAAATTTAAAGTACTTTCAGAGATGAAGGGAAAGGAGAGTACAAGGAATAGCACAGAGGAACAAAGTGAGCGATGTGATTTAAGGGTTTATTCTAAAAGTCTCAGCAGAGAGGCAATGGTTTAGGATTACTTTTGTCTATGAGAGGATTAAAGGAAAGATTTGTGTAGCTGATAAATAATAGGATTTGCCTTTTTTATTTTTCTTATCATGCATCCATGTATCATTTTGCCTCTAAGTGAAACTCAATAGACAGAACCTGGTGGGTTTATTGTTACACCAATAATATATTTTATTTAAAGTTATCATGACCCATCTGTTACTTCCATCCAAAATATTGCTTTGTAGTATTATTACCTGCCACAGACACAATTTACACAAACCGCTGCTGGATACAAACAACAATGTGCTAAATTTGACAGTGGATTATTCCTAATTCAGGCCCCATTATTTACATGGTTATAAAGCTGAATAATAGTAAAATAACAACGTACTTTCTATTGCACTATGTATATATCTTTGCTATTTGTGCTGATTTGCAAACCGTGAAACAAGCATCATCTTCCTTTCAGAAAATGAATAGTGTTGATGTCTGCATTACAGGTTAGACTTACTAACCATTGATTAAACAGCAGCAGCAACAATATTAGCTCTCCAAGTTTGTCAGAATGACAGGAGGAATCGCAGTAAAATCTCAGGCAGGCTAATACAGGGATTGGTGAGGTTCTGCTGGAGACAGTACGAAGTATGTGCAGTTGTACGTCAAAGGTACTTAGAGTTTAAGAACAAACAGTCATCTTAATTGCACCGCAATTTCAAAAAGAAAAGTTTAGCATCTGATTTCACCCACCTTTTATGTAGAAGTGGAGATCCTACCATTTACATGAAAAAGGACAGCTAGAGAAAAGAGGAATAAGCTGTAGTGTGAACTACACGTTATTAGATACCAGAGAAGCCCTCCACTGGAGAATAAATCTGTGAATATTCCAGCATGGGAAAAACTTTATGTGGAGTCTGTAGCTTCTTGGACTCTCTAGTGAAACAGCTACAAGAAGCCAGGCTTTGTTATTTCTAATGCTCACAAGGCTATTTGCTTCTAACCTAATGGAGCAGATATCTACCATCCTCAAGGATACTTTTTTTAATCCTTGGTTATAGTCAAGTTAAATACTTTATAGATGGAAGCCATGGTCATTGCTATTGGGCTTCTTATTAGTAACATTCTTGGGCCGCGTCTACAAAGTCTTGCCAACAAAGCTAGGAGAGTGGGAACTGTAAAACAAACAAAAAAACAACCAAACAAAAAATATACACACAGCCTGAAGCTGACTGACATAGTTACACTGGCAAAATCTCAGTATGTGAATATGCAGTAGAGGAAAGCTAATGTTAGTTTTGCATCTGTCATTCAGTGAGGTGATGTAACCATTCTGGCAGGAAACCATCTCTTCCTGGCATACGTCATGGGGGCTCTGACAGTGTAGCACTGTTAGATTGGCTAGTGGCAGAGGATCTTTAGTTTAGAAAAGCATTAAATCTTGCATCGAAAAACTGGCAAGATAGAGCATTTAATTTGGAATAGCCAGTAAAGCAGTTAACGGAACCAGTGAGGTTGGCTCTTCTGTTTGGCCGCCATTTTGCAGACTGCAGATTGTATTCCAGCACGCTGAATCCAATTCACTAAAAGGAAAGCAAATAGATCGTTACGTTAGTTTAAAAGAACAAGGAGTGCTGGGTTCTTTATTTAGATACATTGGAACCATATCTAGCATATCTAGTGATGGTTCTTAATTTTGTAATAACAGAAAATCAGCAAGCATTTAGTAAAAAGTAACTGTGCAGTCATATAACTTTTAGCATGCATGCTCTCAGTCATTTAGTTATATAATTACAGTTATTAATTACAATTTGAAAGTACATAGAAAATAAATGTCTTTTTTTTTTTAAGATGGAGAAGGAAAAATACCTTTTAGTCCTTTCACTTAATTGAATTGGTTTTCCTCCAGAGATAGCATGTCCTATTTAATCATTACAGCAGATGTGGAGCAGCAATCTGAATATATGGGAATGTAAACCAAAGGGATTTTCCGTTAGGCTTAAAGCTTTGGCAACATCTTAAATATATGCAATCTGTTGAATTCTGGGTTGGCTTCGAGCGTTGGAAACACAGTACTGTAGAGAAGGCTTTACTTTGGATTAATAATTAACATTTATAAAATGCCTTGAGTGATAGAACCCCTTAATTTTTATGAAGTATTCAAGTAACAAACACCATATAAAACACAGAGTATTAGATTGAGCTGGCCTGAATGCACAGGATTCACCATATTTTACCATTTCACTTTGAATATTAATTTGTTATTGATGTTATTATTATTTAGGCTATTTAAATATCTATACTATGCAAATTAAAGCAAAATTAAACAAATTAAAGCAAATTAAAATATGGTACCTATCCTAGTCTTCTTTATTTACTTCACGAAGATAGGACAAGGGAAGTCAAAAATGTCAAGAAGATATCACAGAGAGAAAAATAATAATAATATTAAAATCACAATACATTCTTAATTACTACTACTACTATTACAGGATTCATACTGTAACTTCTCTTATTATTATTACTCCTCTGTTATATGTTTTGTGCTGTCACCTTTTCTTCCTCCATTTTCCTGTAAGTAACTCAGTAATACTCAATTTTAAGAAAGACGTTAAGAAAGCTGAAGAGCTTTGGGTATATATGCAGCCAGATCAGCCTTTCGTCCCTGAGAAAATCATGGAGCTAGTTTTCTTGGAACATATTTCTGGCACAGGAAGGAGACGAAGATGACTGGGAATAGTCAGCATGGATTTGCTAAGGGCAAAGCATGCTTGACCAACCTAATTGCCTTCTATGATGAGAAATCTGGATTTGTGGACAAGAAGAGAGCAGGGGATGTCATTTACTTTGATTTTAGTAATACTTCCAGCACAACTTCCACAGTATTTTGTTATCTAAGTTTGGGCTTTACAGTACAGATGGGTGAACAACCAGATGGGTAGAAGTCTGGTTGGATGATCAGGCTCAGAGGGTAAATGGGTTGTCCTCTACCTGGAAGGCAGTTACAAGCAGTCTGTCCTGGAATCTGTCCTATTTACTACCTTTATCATGACCTTGAGGAGACAATGGTATTCACTCTCATCAAGTTTGCGGATGACACCAAACTGGGAGGATGAGTTGCTATATCTGAGGGTAGAGGTGCCATCCAGAGGGACCTAGACAGGCTGGAGGAATGGACCAGAGGGAACTTCATGAAATTCAACAAGGACAGATGCAAAGTCCTGAAGAAGCCCTTGAAATGATACAGGCTGGAGCCTGACTGGCTGGGGAGCAGCTCTGCAGAAAAGACCCTGGGGTCTTGGCAGTAAGCAAGCTGAGCATGAACCAGCAGCACCCTAGCAGCAAAGAGAGCCAACAGCCTCCTGGACTGCATTAACAGAAGCACAGCCAGTAGATTGAGGGGAGAGATTACCCCCCTCTACTTAGCAGTCGTTAGACCACACCTACAGTACTGCATCCAATTTTGGCCCCCTAGAAAGACTGTGATACACTGGAGTGAATTCAGCATAGAGCCACCACTATAGTGAAAGGCTGGAGCGCTGGCCCTGTGAGGGGAGGCTGAAGGAGCTGGGCTTGTTCAGTGTGGATCACGGATGGTTTTGCAGGAACAGATGGAAGCCCCCAGCAAAGACAGGGAGATATCTGAGAAAATGGAGCCAGGCTTTCCCCAGTTGCATATGGTGGGAGAGCAAGAGACCATGGGCTTAAATTGAAACAAGAGCAATTCAGACCAGATATAAGGAAAACCTTTTTCTGTATGAGGACAGTCAAGTGGAACAGGTCACCCAGAGCGGTGGTACAATCTCACTCTATCGTTGGGGTTTTTCAAGACCTAACTGGATAAAATCTTGAGCAACCTGGTCCAATCTCACAGCTGACCCTGATTTTAGCAGGAGGTTGGATGAGACCTCCTCAGATCCATTCCAACCTGAATTATCCTGTAAGTAGGAAACAAACATAAAGGAGGCAAAATCTTTTTTTAGAAAGCCCCAAATTGTTCAACTGCTTGAGTGAACTGATCTGGATTTTTGTACATTTATGTGGAAAACTTCAGTTCATAGCCTGTGACAAAACCCTTTTTAGACACTCAAAATGCTCACAAGACAGACAAGCTGTTTCCCTCTCAGCAGTAAAGCTGAGACACTGTTATAGAACAAAGTGGAGCAAAGAGTACAGCAGCTGTTCAGAAATTAAGAGAAGTTTTACCTCATTCTTTTCATGGATTGAGTCAATATATTGTCAAGGCTAGAGTTCAGATTTTAGCAGTAGGAATATGAGAACTCTTAGTACCTGTGCCTCACATTTTTCTTGAGTCTAGGTCTATATTGTCCTCGTAGACAGCCTGTATTCAGGCTGCCAACAAATGTCATCTACTGTTGTGGCAGATGATAATAGAGAAAAGATGTAGATATAGAGAAAAGGTCCTGGATCTCTACATGGAAGGGCACTGGCTTGTCTTCTTTGTATGATGTCACCATAGCAAGAGCAGATGGATACCTGAAGATTACCTGCTGTTCCAGATATGCCTTATGCAATTAACAGTATTTTGGAAGATGATGTAACTGTTGGGTTCACCCATTGTTCTCCTGGGTATTAATAGCCACGGAACACTAGTGTCTTTCAAAAATTAGTCATAAGCTCACCTTCATGTCAGTTCTGCAGTGCAGTTTAGACATATCTACTGCTACACACAAGTTCCTACCCCCGGTATTGCCCCAAGTTAGCACGTTAGGTTTTAATTCAAAATTGAAATTCTTGAGTGTTATGAATGACAAATGGAATTAATCTAGTAAAGGTGCAATATCACCTACAGATGACACTGTAGTTCCTAAAGGTGCAGATACAGGCACTGTCATCAGTGGTAATGTACCAATATAAGGACTGTGGTACCCTTTCCGAAGTACCATGTCAGGTGCTCCTCTAATACTGCATATTTCAGTGGGAGTCAGCAAAATTCTGCCTTACCATCAGAATCCTCCAGGTACTGAAGCTGAGAGACAGAAGCAGTTTAAAGCTTATTCAAGCGCTCACATAAAAATAAAATTTGTGCTAGCGGTCTAGGACATAAATATGTGTTTACTTGCTGAAAAAACAGAAGAGAGACTGTAGGTCATAGAGAACCGTTGGAGACAAATGGGAGCAGTTAGCTAAAACCCCCTGAAACCGTTCTGTGTTTTTCTTAATGAGTGCTGGTGTAAGTAAATAAACTGTTAATCAAATTGATCTCCTCCTCCTGGAGGTTGAGGACCATCAAGGTATGATGCATATCCAGGACCTCTGACAAGTAACAAGTTCAAATATTTTCTCCTCCAAAGGCAAAGCAGTTTCCATCACTGTCTGATGCAAGTCACAGTTCCATCAGAAGAGAAGGATTATGCCTATATTACCGCTTCAAGGGTTCCCAAATCCTGATGCGTACACTGCCCATGTTTTGGAGAATGCATTCCCCCATTTCATCCCTCACCCAGAAAAGTTCCCATGCAAAGGAAATCCAGGCATGCACTTCGGATGGGAGCTATAGCACTCATTCTGAAGAGATGTTAGTTTCAAAAGTGAGGCACCAGGACTCCATGGCATGATGTGACATTTTCAGAAAAATAAGTATTTGTGAAGCCAAAAGAATTGAGGCAGTTTTAGTCACAGTACAAACAGCTGTATTGAATCATGCTGTGGAATGGCAGGATTGGGCTTCAACAGAAGTATGGCTAGTCCTAAATGAGATAACTGATGATGTCCCATGACAGGCTGTTGCACCTGGTACAGGCTGCATACAGTCATAGAACCTACCGGTGCCTGCAAGAGCAATCATATGTGTGTTGGAGGCAGGAGGAACTAGCACTAGTCCTCTGGCCCTAAAGAGCGCTTGCCTGGTGCAGAACTTTTTTCAGGTTAAGAATATGCCACTACCTCTCTTTCTATGCATGACCCTTATTTGCTAGATGCAACTGCTTGGTGGGTGTGCAGATCAGCTGTATCTGGTAAATGGAACCATTGAGTGAAAAGGTGTCCTGGAATTGTAAAAAAAAAAATCTGTCAAACAGGTGTTAGGGAATCAAAAGGGTAGCTTAAGTTACAAAGCTATGCTACTGAGATAACTGGGTGGGAGGAATGAAGACATGTTTGTCCCACTTGTCTTTTTCTCTCCTCAGTAAATTTGAACCTGGGCAGATGTGAAATAATGGTGAGTTTTAACCAGGTCTGCTCTCTAGGAAGAAAAGAGTCCATAATCACAATGCGTTATAGCACATTGGTTATAGACATCAGATAAGCTTTTGCATAGCCTTAAGGAGGAGACAGACCTTCCCTTTCTTTTCTAATTTGGTGTACTAAGGGCATTTGACTAGATGATAGGTGCACAGACAGTGGGGGAAAAGAACTGCTGTTTTGCATATTTGTATTTTTCTGAGCTCAAAGAAACAATATCAAAGTGAAATTCAGGGCATGTATAGCCCCATAGCTAGAAACCAATAAAAATATTGTTGTTAGCCAGCACAAATGACGCTGGCCAGGTTCATAGAGCCATCATGAACCATTATGAAGGGACACTGAGACGTCTCAAAGCAAAGTTCTGATTGCTATGCTGCCTGGACTCTGCTGATTTGTTTTGGAGCACTATCTTCTTGCACTGTTTGTCATATTCTTTGCCATTCTTTATGTACATGAATTCTGTGGAGCAAGGACAGTTGCTCTGTGTTCAGTATTTGTGCACTTCCTAGTACAGAGACAGTGTGAATATGTTGCATTAGACATTTTGTGTTGCTGCTGTTCATATTAGACTTTTACGTATGATATCTTTTTCAATACCTAGCAATCCTCTTTGTTTATAGTTGGTGGGTAACCTGCATTTCAGCAGTAGTGTAGGTTATAGTCATGTATGACAAATACAAGGGAAAATTTGTGTTAGAGGCTTCTCTCTGTTTCTGTATTCCTGGTGCCTCAAACAGCTTATAAACTAATTGCTCAAATGCTGTTTCTTTCCCCTAGTTACCTATCTGTCCTTAATCTTCTCCCAGTTGTTGTCCCTGCCATAGGAAATTCCTGTCCCCTGCTTCTGCTTTGGGTGACCCAGGTTATGATTTTTGGCCTGGAACATAAGGCAGCATGAGGTATTTGAAAATTCCTATTTGAAAAGACTTATTTTCAAAAGTCCTATTTTGAAAGTCCTTTTGAAGAGGACTTTGGAAGGGATGTGGGTTAGATGCAGCATGGCACATATGGTGTATAGCATACAACATACATTATGCTATGCACTCTGAGCTTGGGCCTAATTCTACAATCCAGTTCAAGTTAGTGGGAGTTTTTTTTTCCTGCTTCAGAACTAGGTAGGGAATTCACAACAGGTTTCTATGAAGAATGAAATCTGACAGGAAAGGTTTACTGGAGCAATGTCATAATGAATTATGCAGCAATAAAAGTCAAAGCACCAAGGCAAATAAGCACTCAAATGGATCTTGTATAGATTAATAGTAAAGAGAGGAAAATGCTTTTACAGTGCACATATTCTTAAGTCCAATTTTGACCACTTACACTGCAGTTTATTTCTTCTTCTAAAAAGTGGGATAGAAAACTAATGAAAAAATATTTTTATTAGATTATATTTTTGGCCAATTCCCCACTTGAAACAGTTTAGTTTAAATTCATTGAGGTCAAAGCAGCAACCATCTGTGGATTCATCCTGCTGTCATTAAACTTATTCTGACTTAAGGAATGAACCTGAGAAACATTTCTAGACAGGGCTAGTACCTGAGTACAGTCATTGTAAGATTTCCTTTCACAAATTGCAGTTGAAATGCATGTAAGGGGCTAAAGGGACTTATCTGATTGTTTGTTTTTCTTTTTGTCATTCCATTTCAGCTGCTTCCTTGCTTGCTACATTGTTCCCATTAGCATAATGTATTGGTTGTGTTTGCACAGCTTTTTCTGCCGAAGGCTGCCCTGCAGTTGTGCAGCCATTGGGGTAACCAGCTGTTACTTATTTAAGCCTCCATCATTTTTATGACAGAATAACTTAATTATGCCCTGCTTGAAGATGCTAAATAAAATTATCTTTTGAACAAGCGTACCTCATTTAATATTTCTCTCTATCAGGTACTTGAACTCTGACGTTTAAGCCATATGCACTGAATAAATAAAAACATTTTAAAACTCATAGTAAGTTAATTATTACAGAATTAGAGGTTATTTTATAGTATTTCTAGAGCACAATTATTTCTTTAGTTGATGCATGATGCATATTTAAAGGCCTTCGGAAAACAGGGAGTAAAATGCAGTTACTGCTACAGCTACTGTAATAGTAGTTACAGCTACTACTACAGCATAATAAGCTGGCAGTTAAGGTTAACCATTTTATCCTATGCTTTGTAAATATGGGAAACAGATCTCCAATAAATGCTGATCATTTAAAAAAAGACAGAATTGTAATATATATAAATTTCAAATCTAGGCAACAAATAAGATTGCTTGCTACTCAGCAAGCCAATATTTTCTAGTTCTAAGAATGTCTCAGTTAACAGCAGTGGTCTCCTTGTGTTGCAGAATATCATTTAGTTTTTACTTTAAACCTGGAGTGTGAGTCATCAAACTCAAGCCATACTTTTTTTTTTTTTCCTGATGACATCTTTCTTCAGCTTGCTCTAAGTCATCTTTCTTCCCTTCCCTTTTTCATCACTAGACAATTATGCATATGAAAGTGACAATTTTGGTGTTGCCAACTGGCTTCTTGAGTTTTGAGTGTTCCAAAATGTCAGCTCCCATATTTTCAAATGGTTTATAATTGAAGATGTGCCAAACTACATGAATTTATTTTGAATAGATGCCCATCTGCCACATTAGCTAACTGATTTAGCCTTTGGACAAATACGATCTGCATTCAAAGTAGATATCTAAAGACTGAATTAATTAATAATAGATGCCTTATATAAAATATACTTTTGCTAAAAGTTATAAAAGTAAAAATGTAAAATGATTCTCTAAATTGTGCTGTTTCTTATCTAGCTGTATTGATCTAAGTAGTGCAAATCAGAATGCATTTGAACAAAGACAGTTATGATTGCTAAGTATTTGAAAGGAGTCTGAAAGTGATTTGTAGGCTAGAATGTAGTAGCCTAGTAGAATATAGTAGAAAATCTCTGTAAATCTTATAATAAATGAACAATTTTTATAAATAAAATTGGAACAAAGGTGAAATTCATGACTGTACAGAGTAGCCAACCGTAGCCTGGTAAGATTTTACCTTTACTAGTAAAAGGCCACATGTTGTGTTTTGACCTGACAATATGAGGTCTCTGAACCTACTCGGGTTTGTCTTGAGCTTGTGTTAGTTGTGATAGACAACTGTCTAGCATTCAGGTGACTGGTTGCCTAACCTGTTTCACCTTAGCTCTGTGAATATAGTATATAGTACATAGCAAAGATCTACCAAACCTGTGCAGTCAGTGAGTAACACACACTTACTTACTCTTAATTTTAATTGGGACTGGGAAAAGATATTGTGTGACTTTACTGAATAATTAATAGATGAAGATAGAGTGACTATACTGGGAACTCATTTAAGAAAGATCAAATAAACACACTATGTTAGAAAATTTATAAAGATTTATGAATTAGGCACAAGTGGGCCCAAGTATGCCCAAGACTGAGGAGGAAGAAACCCCCACCATCAACATCATACACCTTCTCCTGCTTGAGGACTCAGGATACTGGCAACTCCACATAAACTCCCCTTCCGTCTAGCCTTCTTCAAGGAGGCTGAATCTGATGTTTTTCAGAACCAAAGGAGCATTGAAAGGTTGAGTGTGCCGCTGGAGAGAAGGGACTGATGCTAGGAAGTTTATATACAACAATTTTAGCTAGATTATTAATGAGACTTTTCTGTTATAATTAAATAATTTGGACTGTAAGTGCTAGTATCATGGTAACTGGATTATTACTGCAGCTTTGATTAGAGCGGTACGACTTTAATTAGCCTAACAGTGGCTTCTTGGCTTGGCATTTTGCCTATGAGGAGATCTTGAATGTTACACAATATACCAAAAAAATCCTACTTCTGCATTATGTTGAAGATTCAATTACTGTGTAACATATGAACTACTTTTCAATAATCTCCTTCTTCAGGTTTTCCATGCAGGGAAGACGGAAGACTTTTTCTGGTATGGCTATTTAATATTGACATTGCTTTTACCAGTATTTGGTGATTTCTTAGCTTAGTTTTTCTAACTGTGAGTACTCACATGGAGTACAACTTGAGCTTTGAGGGCTCAGCATTCCTGAATATCAGGATCAATTTATACATTACAACAAACATAGTACAAATTGGTCTTTGATCAGTGATTGGCTACTCTGGCTTTGTCTCTAGTGAGGATAATGGGATAAATGAATCACAAGGCCTTGAGAAAACATAATACTATAATAATTTGGAGTGGTATGGTATAAAAGTAGGTTGTATGATAATGTGATATCTGACCTTTATTATGAGAAGAAAAAAGATTTCCTACTGATACTGCAAGTGATTTTGAAGATTTACAAGGCAGTACGTAGCATTTTCTATGAGACCTATGTCCTGAGATTTTAAGAATGGACCACAGTACAGAAGCAGACTTTAGTTTATTACTGTTTTAAGTAAAAAATTATAATAAATGTTGCAGATGAAATAAAGCTGAACCGTAACATTTTTTAATCTTCAAAAATGTTGTTCAGTCCCCAAAAGCAGAACCTTTGATAGTGCAACACTTGTTTCAAACTAATCTTCACCATCTTTGCTATAAAACGGTGTAACTTCAGATGCCAATGTACTATGATGTTATCTATAAAGCCACAGGCTAGGTCTGCAGATGTTACATGTCACCAGAAAGTTTCTTCAAATGTTTCTATTACAGAAAAGATAAAGTGTCTGAAATATGTATAGTGAAATAAAGGGGAGAGGGAGGAACAATCCCACGGAAGTAAAGCAGGCAAAAAAATCTATTTGCTAGAATTTTATGATAAAATTGACATTTGCTAAAAGTAATGACAACCAGCATCAATGTCCACTATGCTGAGAAGGTATTGTACTGGTATGGACATTGTTTCCTGTGTTGTCCTCTTAGGCTCCATCCAAACAAGTAAATATATGTTGCTAAGACTGTCCTCAGGCCATAAAAACAGTTGGCATGGTCTGGCTAGGTTGATGCTTTTAAAATCTCTTAGGTTTTCAGCTAGAGCAGAGAGGGCACATCTGTACTGCCTAATGAGAATAGTCCCAAACTATGGGCAAACTCCTGAGAACTGCCTGGGAGAGCGTGTTGACCCATGCCCAGGCCCACTCATACTGGGAGTGCTCTCAATTTATGGTATAGGTGATTACAGGTGATTGTGCAGGCAATAAAGTTCTAGTGCCCAGGTTTATATCTTAACATTGTTTAATATACTACTATAGATGTAGTGCTAGAGTATTATATTTACATTGTTTCCCAGAACCAAGAACCGTAGAGGTCAACTATCATTGGTTTTGTGCATCATGTTTTGTTAGGAAGTGAAATGAGGAGATATGCGGTGTTGGACAATCATTATTCATCCAGTAAAGTTGTTCCCAAATGAAAGGACAGGATAGTGAAGCTTGGTGAAGTGAGTATTCAAAACCCGGTTCCAGGACTTGTCTTGTTTGGGATAGAGCAGTCCTACTGTACCTCTGTGGTAAAACTAGCTATTGAGGAGTCCCTAGAAAGTGTTTAGATGAACTAAGGTTAATTTTAGGTATGTGGTGAAAATATACTTTGGAGGAAAATTCTGTAAGTTAAGGACTTAGATTATTTGTGATCTATAACCTTTGTAATGTGCAACTGTGGAAAATAAAATTTGTTGACAAATCTGTATTTGCTTTCCTGAAAATAGTAGATACAATGCTAAAAAGCCATGTGGTAAAGCCATTCCTTTCTCTGCATAAAATAATTTAGAGATAGAAGGGGAATACCTACAAATATTGTAGGAAAGGTCAAAATCAAACTTGAAGTGGAAAACACCTGAACAGTGAAACCATTACCATAATTCAGTTTCTGACGTGTGGCTATATATGAATTCCACTGAGACTACAGGATTTCGTAACTGCTCAAGAATCCAGGCTTTTATGGAAGTTCATACTTTTCAAAGCTGACATACATTCAATTTGAAGTCTATCATTAGTTCTCCCATTTCTCTTAAAATTTGTGAAAGCAACGGAAACGTATAGGTAAAAAGAAAGAGGATTTGTTTTCCCAATTTCCTCTTCAGTGTTCAGAATCATAGCCTACATTTACTGCTTGAGCTAATAAGCAAATGAGTGTGGTACTTTCATGTTACTGAAAAGACTTTGACTTTTTCTCTCAAAGTCTTATTTTTATGGGTAGTTTTGTAAGGAATATTTTTTAAAGTTAAAAACAATACGTATATTCACTAGTTTCCCATGTTTTCTAACTGATCGATGATTGGAAGAAAACTCATTCTGTGAAGTGTATCTTATATTTGGCAAATAAACGTTTTATGTCAACAAGCAAAACAAGGACAACTTACTTGCACCTGTAATATTTTTCTTCAAGAAACGGTGAATTTTCTTCTCACAGGCCCAGGTATAGAAGTGTGTTGTGCAATGAAAACAATAAAACCCCAGAGGTGCAAGCTTGTGTTTGTAGGGGTGGAGGTTCTGCAGAAAAGTAAGAATCTTTTTAGTTGGCTATTTTAACTAGGACCACTGCAGGCATTGCAACCTCCTTGTCTTCAGTTCCCTGGTTTCTAACATATTTACTTGCAGCCAGCCTTTTCTCTATTGTTTCTTTGTATGAAATCCATTCCGCGGTGTTTCTTTCTGGTCTGTGAACATGACTGTGACACCTCAGGTTGCATCATTCCATCAGCTGTTTAGCAAGCAGCAACACACAGAAAAACAGTTGTAATGTACATGTGCATGACTTTAAAAGGACAAAGTTTTTCTAAGTACTTTAGATTCTGCAGATGAGGATGGATGGCTATGAACGCTTTCAGTGTTTTACTAAACTGAAAAGACTCCTGCTCTCCCCTCCATGAACCCAGAGGGACTGTTCTGCTGTCTTCCCAAATCTGTGGGAAGTATGCAGATAGATGGCACGTATCTTTATTGCATCATGTGTCATTTTACTTCTGTCTATAAATGGTCTGATAAAGTCTTCCAAGAGCTGGCAATGAGGACAAGGGCAGGGGGAGGGAAGGAGAGGAGAAAGCCATTCTGGGAAGGGGAGGTTTTTGCAGTTCTGGCCCTAAAAAATGAACTTAGCAGAAGGAGCCGAGAAGATTCACAGAAGGGAGAGGAGCTAGTGGCATAAAGTATTTGATAACAAGGGTGAGGGAAAAATGAAACCATAATTCCATCTTCCACAATGATGCATACTCTGTTGCCAGCAGTGTGGGACAAACTGTAGAGTGGCTACCCTGGTATATCTGTCCCAGTAGTGTAGTTCAGACTCTACTATTACATACTAGGCTTCTTCAGTCTAAGCAGAAAGGCAATCCTAAAGGGCAAACCATACAGAATTAGTCAATAGGAGACCTTAGATCATCTGTGTGGTTTTAAACTCCCCCTTATTTTTGGAGGGTTAGCAGCTGACTTGGAACTGCATTAGGTACCTCTGTCAACTTGAGATGTGAGTTCGGAGCCTTCTTCCGTGGCTAAGCACTTGATTGACTATTGTAATTGTCAATCTTTGGTGTTAGAACTGCTAACAGTTAGAAAACTCACACCATAGTGGAAAACTTAGATTCAGTTCACTCAAGAAATTACAATAGCCACCATCTCCCACGTCTCTGGGGTATACTGATGAAGTCAGGTTAGGGAACAGGCTGAGTGGGAGATACCCTCTATTTGATCTGTTAAAACTGAGTAGAAAGGAAAAATAAATAGGATGAGAAAAACAGCAAGTCTGGAGGGAGTCTGAATGTAATCCTATCCATGGGAGTAGGAGAGAATTCAAACCAAGGAAGCCATCTGGACAAAAGTTGTGACATTACCACTATTTTTTTTTTTTCTCTAATAGAAGAGATTGCCGTGTGTTGAACTCAAGGTATGCTGTGTGCATGACACTGCCTCTGCATGCACCAAGCTGATGGGATCCCACTGGGGACTTGAGGGATATTTACAATTCTAAGCAGTGAAGCCTAGCTGAGAGGTAGTCACTCAGCTCCCTGCATTGGGGCACTTTTGTGTACACAGCTGCTTAGATGCATAGAAAATTTCCAGGTTACCAAGGAGGCACTAATTAAGTTTTAAGTACTTCCAAATTTAGTAAGCCATGAGAGTATGTATTGTTTTTTAAATCTGATTTTGGGTGCCAGAATTTTTCCTACACACATTTTAGGTCACATTTTAGGTTTCAGAGTAGAAAGAAGGGAATAGACAGCCCTAGAAGCCCTGAGAGAAGATAGAAAATCCTTAAATAGCCATACAGCCATTATCTATTTTACCTGCTGAGGCAGTTAGCAGTTATGTTACCAAGCGTGCAGGATTCTTCTGATGAGGAAAGGGTCCAGGTCATTTGTGAGACAGGCAGATGATGTGTCCGAGTGGGGACACAGGGTCTACCGACATTATTTACAAGGGACGCTTTCTGCTGTGAGAGATCCTTTGTCACTTAGGGAGGCAGAAAATGGTCCTGTATCAGTTCTGAGGTGCAGGGAATGGAGAAAGTAAGGTATTTAGGTCTCAAGTTTTTCCCATAGTGCAAAGGGAAGCAAGTTTTTTTTTCCTGTGATACTGTGAATTTAGCTTTCCATCTGATATCTTCTGACTGCCAAGAACAAGGAGAATAGATATAGCAGTCTTTGTTATATCTGGGAAAGGCTTTATTGGACAAAAGGCTGTAGTTCAGAAGGGATTTTAGTGTGAGGAGTGCTGAAATTCATTTCTGTGTAACCATGAATTGTTGAGAAAAGGGGACCTTTATGCTCCTATAACTTAGAGTGAGCTACCACTGAGAGAGACATGAAAAATTATTCAGACCTCATATCTTATTAAACTGAACTACTTTTGTTGCTACTTGATTTTATAGAGCAGCTAATTCTGTAAAACTTATAGGCAGTTATGCTCCCAGAATAATAAAAGTACCCAGAACGCACAGCAATAAAAAGCCACTGCCCTTTTGTCAGGGATAAAACAGAAGAAAAGAGTCGGACAAAAGTCAAAGCAAGAGTATGGCATCATGATGCTTGCAGGACTTGTGCTTCATCAGCATGCAGGAAGGGGAATTCCAAAGCTGAGAAGACATTAACAGGAGACGTTCCTGTCCTATATACACGCTCTCAGACTGGATTTGTACAGTCATTGGCATTGCCTTCACGCTCTCGAAATTGACCATTCAAAAAAAAAAGAAAACAAAGTGGAAAAAAGAGTTCAGACCAAGAGAGTGTAGTGATTGCAGGGACTGACAGTTGGTCTCCAGCTGAGTTTACAATTGCATGGAAGTATATGGAGTCAGGTTCATGTACGCATACAGAACATGCACATGTGAGTATGTACATTCAAAGCCTTCATCTCAAAGACTGCAAAATTTCTTCCATCCTTCCGTAGAGGAAGCCATTAGAGCTGAAAAACCTACCTATTAATATAGTTGTGTGAGGTTACCATTAAACGTCAAGCTCTGCTTTCAGGAACACCACTGTCAATTCAGAGATCGAAAGGAATTAAGTTATTTCACTGATGTGAGAAAAGACTGTATTGTATGCTTTTTCTAAAATATTATATTGATGTATCATTGAAACGAAGGAATGTGTTGCCTCTGCCACTTTCCTTAGCGCGATGGGAAATCTTGATTGTCTCGTCTGTTGCATGCACATAGCTAGCAACATGCATGTCCGTGAAAACAGGTTCAACTTCTTACAAACTTTGAAGCATGGCCAGGCTTTTTTAAGGAGTAGATTGGGGTATTCCTTGGTTTACAGTAAGATTTGGTAGGTTTTGTGTGCAGTTATATTGTTTCTCTGCAGAATGATTCAGAGTGAGAGTTCACACTATGGAAATACATTTGTCACATTTCTCACCTAACAGTGCTTTAAGTGAGAGCATAGTTTGTGATCTCTAAGGAAAAACTATCTAATGGAAAAACTTTGTTTGTAAGTTGTGTAAGTTGAAATACATTCAAAAATGTGCAACTGTTAAGAGTGACTGCACACTGACTTATTCCATTTCTACTTTTCTGCCACAGGCTAAGTTATCCAAGAGCACTTACCAGCAGTAAAAACAGTTGATCTAAAGTTGACATTCTTGACAGAGACTCAGTACCTTATCTTCAGGTTAATGTGATAGTATTGACTAGTGCTTAAAATCATGCCTGATTACAATCAGGTGAATCCTCTGCCAAGAAAGTGAACAGATTTTATTCTGTCTCAGGGAATGGATGGAGTCAGTATCTTTTAGAAACGTTATTATTGAGAGAATTCTTATTTATTTGAGTAAACCATGCAGAATTGTAACTAAAAGTGTTGTCTCATATACCCTTAGGAGAAATAAATGTTGAACAGAAATACAGTAACTATTTTTAATGTGCTATCAGACTACTTCTCCAAATGAAAAAATAACTCTTCTTTCTGCTCTTCTCACCATGCAGTGATCGTTGTTGTTTCCTTTTATGGGACTATGGAAGATCAGAATTGCTATTTTCAATAGATGATAGTGAACAGTAGACAAACTCACTCTGCAATGACAGCTATTTCCTGTGTCTCTAGAGGGAATTGAGGTCCATTTTAATCTGTTTTCCTGCTTCCCCGATTTTTCGATTTCCTATTTATAAGGAAAGTAGCATATTAACATACCTATTATGTGCCACAGAGCACTGTGACTAGAATTCAGCAGTAATGCGGAAACGATAAAAACAAAACCAACAACGTCAAAAAAATAAAACCCCCAAACCCCTCCAACAAACCCGATGGTATTCAAGCTTCACTATGGGGAGACTCATTTTCTTGTATGCTTGAAATGCAGATGGTATATCAAAGATTTCTCATCAGATTATGCATTATGCCTTGTTGCCAGTTGATCCATGCTGCACACACTGCTGAATTACCAAATCACGTATTGTTGTACAGCTTTCTGTGTATTAAAATAGATGATACAAGGCTAACCTTATTGTCAGTGCTTTTATTTTGTCCCTATACAGGCATATTTGTTTATCATCTGAAAATGCAGTTGCTACAGCAGCCTGATTATGTTTATGGGAATGAATATGCATTATGCATATGCATTATGTGTTTCTACCACCTACTCTTCATGTTAAAAAAAACCAACAACATAAAGAAGCCACGTTTGTCTATAGTTAAAGACAACTTAAGTGAAAGATCCTTCTAATGTATGTACAGAAAAAAAAAAAAAGAATGTGTATTGGCACTGATTTTTATGTTGTTTCTGTCTCTTCTCAGATGTACATCCAGACAACAACGCTTACTGTCTCCATGAGTTTAAGTGCTTCTGTGTCTCTGGGCATGCTCTACATGCCCAAGGTTTATATTATCATTTTTCATCCAGAGCAGAATGTTCAAAAAAGGAAGAGGAGCTTCAAGGCTGTAGTGACAGCTGCCACAATGCAAAGCAAACTGATCCAGAAAGGAAATGACAGACCAAATGGCGAGGTCAAAACTGAACTATGTGAAAGTCTTGAAACCAACAGTAAGTCATCTGTAGACTTTCCCATGGTCAAGAGTGGCAGCACTTCCTAATAGATGT
The DNA here is from genome assembly GCF_040807025.1 of Struthio camelus. Classification (NCBI taxonomy): domain Eukaryota; kingdom Metazoa; phylum Chordata; class Aves; order Struthioniformes; family Struthionidae; genus Struthio; species Struthio camelus. The sequence goes on from NC_090942.1 coordinate 23,782,126, forward strand.
ACGTTCACTTGAATGCACTTTCCTTTAATAATAAACTTTATTCTTTTTTTTGGTTGTTTTGCATGAATCCAGAGATGTGTCAGAGTTCATGTACTGATAATTCAGGAATGCCTAGATTTGTTTCAAACAAACTATTTTTATGGGTGTCAGGAGGCTAGTTAAAAAAAAAGCACAAACAGAATTTGGAAAGCCACATATTTTTAAAATGATCTGTTTTAGCTAGTGCTAATTTGATGTGCTGTGCATTGCTGTGCCATTTGCGATATGTCCTGAAAGTTCCTGAGGTGTATCTGTGGTCATCACTGTATATTCAAAACTGAAAGGCTATTGAAAAAAATACAATGAAAACAGTTAATATTGTTTTTTACTTTAGAGTTAGATAGATAGAGAAGTGAAAATTAGTCCTTCACTTTTCTACATTGAGTTAATTTAACTTGCTCATCTATCCCAATTCATGATTGGTACTATTACTTCCCAGAATAATGCTTCTCATCCAAGTCTTTGTTGTAGTCTTGTTCATCTTAATCATTAAATAGCTTAATCATTATATGTTCTTGTTTGTCATGGGTTAGTAACGGGAAGAAGTCCTTTCCTACGTCAGGAAAATTTCTTGAATTTTGGCACATCTCTACATTGCTCTGGTATGGAAGTGGTTATAGCTTCCATTCCACTGCATGACATACAGTCTTGTAAACTGGACTTCAGAACTAAAATATAGATATATTTATATTTGAAGAGATCCAGTAACTTTACCCCCAGGTTAGAAGTCACAGAGAATTTGTTTCTGTCAAGGAGTTGGTTCCATGGGGTGGACAGCTGCTGTTACAGTTAAAGACTAATTTTTCAGTCATTGCACTGAAAATGAGTTTTATCAATTTTCATTACTTTTTTAGGATGTTAACAGGAAATAATGCCATTTCGCTTGTGCATATTCAGACAAGTCAGCACCACGTTTGCATTAAAATATTGTACTTCTTTCATTAAAATGCAACCCCCCCACTGAATTCAATCAGAGTTTGCCAGACTTAGGACTAAGTAAAAATAGTCCATAGGTTTACCATAGCATAGTTGCTGATGCATGGAGGATACTGAGTGCAAAGAAATCAACTTGCAAAATTTGTGACCCTTCAAAATGTGTAAATCTGCCAGTCTGAGCTATGGGTTTCTACAGCTTCAGATTAACATGCATAACAGTAGACAGAATGAGAAAGGCGATGAAGTTCCTTGTAGATCAAAAAAAAAACGGAAATATGAAGAACTCAATACTTTCACAAATCTTCAGAAGCCACAAAAAAAAAAAAAAAAAAGCAGAAGGAAAAGAGAGCTGGCTTCTGCTGAGTTTGCAAAATGATTGGCTTCTGGGGAAAGGTCAAAGGAGAGCTTCCACGGTAGGAGGAAGAAGAGAGTAAGAGAGTCTTGTGTATCTGATGTTTATCTTCTGTAGCTAATTAAGAAATGCTGTGTCTGGGATTCTTTAAACTGATTATGTAAAATTCATGGGAACAGCTGCTCTTGGAAGCAGGTCTGTTTCTCCAGTAGTGTAATGTACACAGGGTAATGCTTATTTACTGTGCTCTAAGCTTGTTTTTTACAGTAGCCAATCTGTATAATCCTAAACTCACTAGGAGTATATCCTGATGTGGCTTTGATCCATGCATGAGAATGCTCCATAAGCAAAAATTCAGAGTCAAGTTATTTGTAATTCAAGGGGTTGACTCTGTATGATTGACCTCTTGGCCTAAAGATGGGTTTTGCACTTTCCAAAAAGCATTCTTTATCCACTGTATTTGAACAGCTTCCCTCTTTTCTGCCAGAACAGTTATTTCAAAAAAACTTTTGGAGGTTCCTGTGAATTCTCAGTGCACATGCAAAATAAATGGTTTTCCCTAGGTCAGTAATAACAGCTCCTCAACATTGCAAACTTTCTTCTTGTACTGACACCTTGCAAGGCAGATGTTTCTTGTCAGTGATAGCATACGAAACCGATCTAGAAAAATCAGGCTGTTCCTAGTATTCTAGAAGTGGATAGTAAATGTTTCCTCTCACTTCCCAAGCATAAACAGTGGTTATGATAATGGTGCTAAGTGAGAAATTAGATGCGACAGGTAATTCCTTTAGCTTTCAGTCTCAAGAGAACTCTGCTCTCTCTAGTTCATTCTCTTGCATGTAGCTACTTCCCTTTCGTTTTGTCTGCCACAGGAATATAGGCCTCTCTTATGTGGAAAAATGTATATGATGTTCTGTGGAAAACATTGTATCTGGGAAACAGTATGAAGAAAAAAAATCCATATGCAATTGCAGAGGGCATAGCAGTGACAACGACTTTAAATGTATATAGGTCAGCCCACAGAAACATTTCTAAATTACTTTAGATCCTCTTTCATGTTATTCTTTTCTTTTTGTCTCATTCCAACATCAATGTAGTAACTGGAGCTAGAAAGAGTGTTCCTTCCAGAAATGTTTTGAGCCAAGTTTGTTACTTTTTACAGCCATCTGAGCTTGCCAAATGCTGTTCATATTATTACTATGAAATGCTAGCAGTCTTAAAGACCGGGACACCAGCTGCTAAAGCTTTCAGACCCTCAAACAGGAACTCTAGGGTTATTGCAGTGAACTGTAAAGACACTTGCAATATTTTTCAAGTGAAAAAGTGTTTGGAGATGATGGAGATTTATCACATTTTAAACTAACAACTACACTGGCTTTCTCTGCTATCCTTTTTTAAAGTCATGACATTCAGAATAAACTACGATAGTATCTGTTTCTTGATCAGTCCCAGATTAGACCTGTCAAAACTATTTAGGCATCAGGCATACAACCAAGTTATAGAAAGTAATAAGTTACTCTAAATCAGCTGAGATGTAGTAACTATTTATTTGTGTGCTTTGAGCGTCTTGCAAATGTCCTCGCATAAATCAGTATACTGAGTTATGAAAAATCCGATTATATTATATTGCTGTGGGCTAAAAACATACACATTAAAAGTTATCATAGAACTCAGCTGATACAGGGTAATGTGTTAAGCTAGCTTAACTTTATCACATATCTGAGCCTGTATTTGGAATGAGGGAAAAAAGGAGGCTCTGTTCTCTCCATCCTTTTGTTCCCAAATGTGCAGAATTTGCAGATGTGTATTTATTTGTTATTTCTTAACTGGGCACAAAATCCTTTTGTTTTCTAAGGAACTTTGTGCCATTTCAGCAGTCCTGCATTACTCTCACAAGGCACTTAAAGGACCAAAGGAAAAATAGAAACCTCTTAAAAAATCCAGCTGTGGGAGCATGGGAGAGTTCAGACAGGAGCCGTACATGCCAGCTGAAAGATCTGAAAGATGCAAATGAGGCTATATTTGCTTCAAGTGTCCCAATACATTCAAATAAAGCTATTTCATGTCAGTACTGGAATACCATGATCGCTCAGCAGATTTATGCGAAAGACTTAGTGTGCTAAGAGCAATCATTTCATGAATTAGCTCTTACAGACACAAAATGTTTGAGCTTCCTAGGCAGGTGACAGTAAGAAATATTCTGATTTGCAGCTTCCTTTTGATTATGCATTCTTAGAGAAAAAAGTCTAGTGATATGTGAATTATAGTCGTCTGGTTCTGTTGTGTCTTCCCAAATGGCAACTGCGAGATTAAAATAAAATTCCTCAGAAACAATTCCTTGGAAACCTGAAGAAAATATGAAGATGAAACAAGCAGCAAACTTAATTATTTATACTACCTAATATTATTTTGCAGCAACTTTAGTGAGAAGAAGTACAGGAGAGAGAAACAGTCGTTTCCTAGTTTCTGTAAGTCTGTTCTTCCAAAATCATCACCAGATTGTTGGGTTGGATTTAGGAGATAGTATGAAGAATCCTTTTCTTATCTCAGCTGTTCTTGCTGTTCTTACCAGATTCTATATAGAAAAAAAAAATCCAGGAAGGAAGACAGATATAAGAATAGAATACAGATCTTTGAATCTACAGACCAGACTATTTTTGTGCCATCAATTTATTTTCCTCCTGCCAGCTGCAGTCCTCCCTGTCATAAGCAGAACATGACTGTCACAGATGGAAGATAAGATGTATATGGAAAGCCAAATTTTAAATTATGCATTGTGGCATAGACCTTATTTTAGAAACAAAAGAGAGACTTAATCCCCCAGTAGTCTGATCTGCCTTATGCTCATCTAGCTTAGCATCAAGCAGTTCTTGCCTGTGTAATTCTTCCTCTTCCCACCACTATATGAATCGAGCAGTGGAGACTTGGGCCATATTTTATGATGCAAAGAGATAAGCTATACAGGCTAGAAGTCGCTACAAGCCGCTATGCAAGATTCACAGTTCATTTTTACAGTGGTAAAGGAGTTTAACCTTCATATTCTGAATCCGTGGTATCAGCTTTGCTGAAAGGGAAGAAATGATCAGTTAACCATCAACCTGAGGATGTCACAATGGCATGGCAGCTCTAAAATACAGCCGAGGCTTCTCTTAAGCATTTGCAGTGGCTTACTTAAATGCAGATACTTTGTGTCCCAAAGCTCACCAGCAAACACATGCCCTAGGCACCAGCTAACCAGTTATACTGATTTTGAGAGACGTTTCCCACTTTAGACTTTCTTACCTTCAAGGAGCAGGAAATGTGTATAACCTTCTCCTGGATGGACAGCCCATGACTACCTGCAAAGTTGTCTTTACCCAATAAAAAAATGAAAACCTCAAGCTCTAGCCTTAAAAAACTCTAGGAAGAATCAGCTAAAATAATATCAGGAAAAAAATGTAGAAATCCTGTTACAGACTTTTTAAAACCAACAGCAAAACACACGTAGCTGCTAACAAACCTTGCAGTTACTTACAGAAGAAAGAATGAAACTATTGTAGAAAAAGTTATGATTGTTTTTGTCAGGATCTTCCTTCTCCACTCTTGTGCTCCCCCTCTCTTGACCTCTGCTTCCTCAGACCATAAACAAAAAGTTATAACCCAAACACAGAACTGGAGATCCAACTAAGCTCACCACTTAAGCACACGCTTAAACTTTCTTACCTAATTCGATGAACATGGGCCATGATGTTTGGAAATGTAGTTGAATACTGACTGACTTCAAATACTGAATTTGTTTCTTTTCTCTAGCTTCTAAAAATCCTGAATTTTGTTTTTTGTTATTGTTTGGTCTCTTTTGGTTTACAGCCTCCTCTACTAAGACAACTTATGTCAGTTACAGCAATCAGGCAAACTGAGCAGGGATGAAACTCACTGGACGACCTGCAGGATGGGATATTACAAACCAAGACTTTACCACTACGAGAATTCAGTCTTGGAAATATCAGTAGACCACATTCAAATCAATAGTCAGTCTCCTAAAGGACAAGGATTAAACAAGATGCAAAAGGTAAAAAGAGACAGGAGAAGGAAAATCCCAGGTTTATCACCTAGAGACCAAGTGTCAAACTTTTGAACTGTTCACTCACGAAAGGAAGTAAATCACAAAAGGAAAACAAATGTTAGCTTGTGAAAAAAAAAATACTGTTGAAATAAACCATGTCTGATGTTATATTTGTAAGTACTTTTTTGTGATTGTGACAATTTCCTTTCCTGTCCTACATTGTTCAACTTGTATAAGAAAATGAGTTTATTTCTTGTGATGGCTGACTGAATTAAGTCCTGGGTTATGCTAAAATAAATGCAATGGTCAACGCATGCTAATTTTTATACAAAATAATTTATTTCTAATAATAAAGGAATGTTTTGCAAATGTTGAGACTTGTTTTGTTGCAGTTTTAAGGAAAAAAAGTCCTTATCCTGTTGTCTGTTGTTTGTTTAGACTGTGCAGTAAAGGTGGGTGTACAAATAAAATAATAATCTTGGCTTCAGAAGAATGCAGTGTAAACTATAAGCATGTGTGCGTGTGTGTGTGTATGTGTGTATATGTGTGCACGCATGTGTGTATGCATGTGCATGCCTCCACGGATGTGCGTGTGTGTGTTTTCAGCAGTGTGTTAATTTATTTTGTTCAAAATTTTGTGACTATAATATACTTTATAATGACAGGATTTCTTTCACCCTCAGAGTAAGTGCATTTTATATGTTTGTAAAGCAAAGGAGTCCTGATGATTAGTATTTTGTATAATCATATTATATTTTGGAACCTCCATCAATCCTTTTCATTTCTGGAACTTACAATGTATAAGACTATGTGACAGCTAGGCTGGATCAGGTGAAAAATCTGTTCAGCTTAGTATCCTGTCTCTGACAGGGGAATGTAGTAGATGCTTATCTCAATAAAGGTGACTGAAATAACAGGAGAGAAATCAATGGAAAATTTGGAAAGTAGTAACCTAATGAGTATATGTTTTATTACCTTCTTAACACTTAAAAATCTAAGAAATAGATGCCCATCTACAGTTTTGACGTCATCTAACTTTCCTTATCCAATGATTGCGTGTGCATTAGAAGTAATTGCACAAAGACAGAGAAATTCATATAGTTATCCATCATGTTAATAAATGCCTCCAGAGAAGTTTAAATTAGATAGCTAGGGACTTTCAACACTGCTACTGTATCTGTGACGTTCTTTTAAGACTTTTTCACTCCATACGCTATTCATCAAATCAATGAGTCTTCACAATCAGTTAGCTATTAAATGTTCTATCTATTGAATTAGCCTGGGTGGCTCCTTGTGCTTTTTTCCTCACAGGAGCTATATTTTCGTAATATATTTTAAAGGAAGAGGCTGTAGTGGGTCCTGGATTTAATAAGTATTTGAAGTATTTGAAACCAAATCACTTTCTGTTTCAGTGTCAAACTAAATTCCTGTGCGGTCAGCAAACTGCATGTAGTCAACTGTCCTGTCAGTGAATTTCCATTTTCAAGACACTTCGACAGAACATAGATTTTTTTTTTTCCCCCAGCATTTAGACATCTAAATTATTGACTGATGAATGCTTCAGTACAATGTACTTGAAACGTTTATGGCCAGTCATATACCAAACAGCAGAACAATTGTTAGATTGGAAAAAAATAATAGAAGAAAATTATAGTCCTTTTTTCATTGAATACACTATTGAATATGTCACAATCCTATAAATTCGTATATGCTTAATTTTAAACATATTAGTAATGCAGCTAATGTACTGAGAGCTAGTTACGGGTTTGAAGGTAAGCAGATCAGTAAAAAATTTTCAGCAAAACATTTTTAGTTCTGTTTGGTCAGCTAATACCGTATCTTCAAAAAGAAGTGTTTTGTGAAAATGGGTAGATTCAGATCAATATTTTGACAAGACAGTTTTCCAGGTTTAGGGTAGATTTTCTAACAGAGAGAAAAAGAGAAAGGAAGATAACATTTTTTATTTGAAAGCCAGTGTTTTAGCACAAATTCTTTTCGTAGAAACCTTTGAAACGTTTAGTTTTCAATCCACAACAAACGACTTTCAGATTTTTTTGCCCATCTGTATACAATAATATATGAATACTAGCATGCATCTGAAAAAGAGTTCACAGGATATCACATATAAACATCCGTGACTATCTCCCAGCTTCACAGTCATCCAAAGAGAATGTTACTTTGAAGAAGAATACCAAAAATACCAAGACTGAACTATATTTTTTGCATAAATAGAAGGGTGAAAACAGTGTGTTGTTCTTATGCAAATTATTGTATGTGTTTTCTATATCATTCTGTCTGAAAATGGAGTATATTAAACCTTATCAGCCTCACTGCTATTAGTGTAACTCATCTGAGAAACATCCTGCAGTATGAGCTACATAATGAACTGTTCAAAGATCACAGAACAGTACTGGTCTACAGGTTCTACTTCTGTAGGGTAGTTATGCACATGCTTACCTGTATAGAATGCCTATTTACCTGTGAATGGCCTTGCTGATGTCACTGAATCAATGCATATTACATATTATTTCAGATGGAGTGCCAACCTGATTCTCTTCAGCTTAAACGAGTTTTTCCTATAAAGACAGTAGTGGTACCTAAACATTTTTTCTGGCAACTTAATTTGTGAATTCTGCTTCCAAGATTATGTCTTCAGATCTTCAGGTGAAGCTTAATCCAAGATTAAGCTTCAGGTGAAATGGGACTTTGAGTCCCATTTCTGCAACAGACTGTGCATCAGATTTACAAGTAACACCCAACTCCTGAGATTACTGGGCCTTTCTCCCCAGTTTTACTTATTACCATAAAAAGTTGCCTGCTTAAAAAAAGAACTGTTACAAAGGAAAAAAGAGAGAATTGTATAGTATGGTTGGAGGAAAAATTGCTATATTTTAGCAAAATGGGTATAAAAAGGGATGAGTTTTAGAAAAATTACTTCCACTGTACTTTACTTTTTACATTACAAGGTCCATTTTTTATGAGAAGATTGGGGGAATTCGGCCAGCAATAAGAAGAGAAATCCCCACAGAGTCTGTTGTTATTGTGCCTTGGAATACTCATGCAACTTCTTCATTTTTCTTCTTTCTCCCTATGAAATAACTGTCATCTGTTCTTTTTACGCACGCAGAAAACTCACTGCTTTTTTAATAACCTCTGTTTCTTGATCTACCTCATTCTGCTCTATATTTTATAGCATTTTTATTCATGAAGCTATAGTTAAACCTTTATCAGCACTTTCATTATGAATGGTATTGTTTAACACACAAAGATTTTGCAGGTTGAAACTCGGAATGTATTTTCTGAGTGTATATGCAAAAGAATGTAAATGAGATAATCATTTTTCGCTTTAAGTTTTATGTAAGTTGAGATGAAAACCTTACAAAACAGAATAACATCCTGAAGCAGATGTAACTGGGAGGTGTTAACAATTTAAAAAGTGAAATTTGGCCAATGATTATAACACAGTATGTTCCAGATGTCTACAATACAATTTGAAAAATTAAATTTAAATAGCATAGGAGAGAACCATTAAAAAATACACATTTCTAGTATCCACTTTCTCATGCCTTTTCATCCTTAAACCATATTTTCAGGGTCAATGGATCTAAGGCAAAAGCCATTCAAGTTAATAAAGGTTTCATCATTGATTTTAACAGATTTGAGATCAGGCATCAGGTGTTTTAAATCGTTAATGTAAACTGTAGCTTTTGTAAAGCTATTATCTTTGAATAAATGACTTTGTCACTGACAGCTACTTTACATATATATTAATTTTTAAATATATTTTAATTGATAGTTATAAATCTTCTAATTCCATACAAATAACTCTGGTGCATTAATCACTTGTGTTTACAAAAATCTCTGCAAATTAGATTTTATGAATGAAATGGTTTATGAGGCATTGACTTGACTTTTAGACACAGAGCGCTCTTAAATCATATAGGTCTCACTGGTATCTGCAAGTGCTCAGCAGCTAGAGCTACTGAGGATCATATTTTAACCACTCTAGGACAAATATTTCTAGCAAACCAAAAAGCCAAATCAATCACGGTATTTAGATAATGATAGATAACTGTATTTGGGGCTGATTGAAGTTAAACACTCTGGTACCTAGAAGGACCCAGGTCTCGGAGCCTTCCATTTTTAAACAAGGAATGGGTGAGGAGGTCTTGACCTGAATTGCGACCTTCATTCTGTGAACTGTCATGGCTTGGCTTCGCAAAAGTGAGCAGTCCGCTGTAGAAACATTCAAATGCACACTAGTCGGTCAAGCTCTGGGTTGATGTTTCTAGCTTTCACACTGGAAACAGGGTGACAGTCAGTCAGTGGCACTTTCTTCTGACCGTGAAGCGTATAATCTAGTGCACACTGCTCATTTTGGCAAATATTTACTCTCATCCACTCAAGCATACACTTCCACACACTCCAAAGACATCTTCTGTGCTGAAGATTTGGTCCAAAGCCAAGTGAAACTCATAGGAGTCTTTCAGCAGACTTCTTTAGCCAGAATAACCCAGAGGGATAGGACGTTTCTACTTATTTCTAGCCCAAACTGTAAGCTGAAGCCACCCAGAGACTCTTATAAAGCAGATGGGCAATATACAATGTCAAGATACATTCCAATCTAATTTTTATCCTGAAGAAGCTACCACGGTTATGAATTAAGTCTGTCCCAGCTCAGGAGTGAAAAGCTGTATGCCAAAAGAACAGTAATTGAGGTCTCATGTTAAAGCTAGCCTGCAAGTTGTAGCTTATACATGCTAGTGATACAGTGTCTAAAAATGTGGTTATTCCAGTTTTGTTGAACAGAGGGTTTAAGTCTCAAGTGATTCCAGTCCACTCAGTTTTCACAATAATAAATTGCCAGTAGCTGAGATCTTGAAGTTTAATAGCTAAAATACTGCATTGGTCATGTTAAAATTACAAAAAACTCTTCATTGTACAAGCTTAAGGTTTCATTCTGATCATGGAAAAGCAGACTATAGTTTTAAAAATGATATTAATAGTAATTTATGTGTGAGTGCACTGAAACAACTTCATCAGGACACACAGCTTTATATTATTACATGCCTGAGATCAGGAACAAGCCCTTAATGTTGTTTTGTGACTGCAGGATATATAGAATGGGATCTGAATGACTCTGTGCCTCAGGTCAATGAACCAGAAATTAAGCAGAATTCATAGGCAATACTTTAACTGTTATATAGAAATAATAATGGACCACTTTGTCAAAAAATCCCCTTTTCAAGAAATGTCTAAATGACAATTTACACAGCAGGGTTTTTAAATACTAATAGTAGCTCTCTTCCAACGAGCAGATAATTTTTATTACTCACCACGGAAAGAAGTGGAAGAAGACATTCTGAACTGCCCCAGTCTGTAAATATATCATGTTGGAATACAATTTCCTTATTTACGCCTCTTTTTAAAGGCAGAATATGAAAGCACAAGATATAGCATGGCGGGTAAAGAAAAAGTCTCTCTTGTAGCATTCTTTTGTCATGTTTTAACTTTGAAATGCACATGAATGATGAAGCATATTTCACCATCGCATCAGCCAGTAAATAGAATGATAGTTTATCTCTATACTTTCAAATAGATTATGTGTCAGGTGGTGTAATTAAGAAAATACATACAGATCTATATATTCTGGTTAAATATTAAAGAGAGAAATTTGATAACAGAAGAGGTATGCATTACTTTTCCTAGTTTCAGTAGTATCTAATCCAATAGCACCTTTGGCCCTAGTGGCATTGCAACTGTTTACCTCCAAAAACACCACATATTTTATGTGCATGCTTTATTTTCTGTGGATGATTACCTTCTCCAATCTAACTATGAAATGATCTTTTTAAGATCATTTCGTAGGTGACCTTACAGAGAAGCCATTTCTTTCTGAAGTTCTCCTGAAATTTCAGTAGCTACTGGGAGAACAAAATAAATGTGTCACTAATCCTAATTATGTTACTTAGGAGAATAAAAGGTTGTGATTAATGGGATACAGCAAATACAAGAAGGAATAAACCTTATCTGTGGACTGTGTCTTATAGTTCTGGATAGATATAAGTCATATTGTCTTCTTTCAGCTTCTTACCTGTCTTAAATTTACAAGTCAGATCATGGAAACTGCAAAATACATTTGGTGGAAATAATCTGTTGCATTTATGCAATGAAAAGAAAGAGTGAAAGTCACATTCACCTAGCAATATTTTAATTTTCATAATTTAAAAGAGATGAGAAACCTTAATAATTCTGTTAAATTTATTGTCCGGAAATGATCTGCAAAAGTTTATCTATAAAAGGTCACTGTATAATTGATTGTACTTTTCATGAATGTTGATAACTCTGTAAATTTTTCCCTTGTATTGAAACACTGAACAAATGCAGAGCAATAGTTTTTCCTGTTTGGCATTATAGCATGACAGCAGCTGGTTAGCTCCAAGGAACTTATTATTTTCAATAGTATGGGAGCAGGGGAGAGAAGAGCAAGCAGCAGCATCCCCCAAAGCTGAAGCAATGTTAGAAGTACAGTAAGATCCACAACACCCTCAAAGGCAAACCAGGCTTTTGTTTATATTGCACAAATGACTTGTCTATAGATTGAAGCAAAAGCAATATGACATGCAGAGGAGTATGAACATGGGAGTAAAAAGGACCAATGACAGAACTGACCGTACCTAATACTCTACTGGAAACAGAAGAAAAAATTGGAAAGTTCCACTGTCAGAGAACTGTGTTGGCACAGAAGAGCCTATGTTGACCTGCATTAAGGCCACACGGCAGCTCCAGAGCATGAGCTAATCTTACATGCTCCACAGAAAGGCAGTGGCAAGCAGCAAGCGGGCAAGCATGACAAAATAATTGATGGGAGCCATGAGAGCTAGTGTTGGATGAGGTAGCAAATAAGAACACAGATGCATTTTTCTTTGAAATCCAAAAAAAATATTACCATGGTGCCCAAGCAATATGTGCAACTTCTGTAAAGACCTACAAATACAGAATCACAGAAGCACAGAACGGTTGAGGTTGGAAGGGACCTCTGGAGATCATCTAGTCCAACCCCCCTGCTCAAGCAGGGACCTCTAGAGCATATTGCCCAGGATCACAGCCAGAGGGGTTTTGAAGATCTCCAGGGAAGGAGACTCCACTACCTCTCTGGGCAACCTGTTGCAATGCTCTGTCACCCTCACAGTGAAGAAGTTTTTCCTCAGGTTTAGGTGGAACTTCCAGTGGTTCAGTTTCTGCCCGTTGCCTCTTGTCCTGTTGCTGGGCACCACGGAGAAGAGGCTGGCCTCATCCTCTTGACACTCCCCCTTCAGATACTTGTACACGTTGATGAGATCGCCTCTCAGTCTTCTCTTCTCCAGGCTGAGCAGGCCCAGCTCTCACAGCCTTTCTTCATAGGAGAGGTGCTCCAGTCCCCTCATCCTCTTTGTAGCCCTCCGCTGGACTCTCTCCAGGAGTGCCATGTCTCTCTTGTACTGGGGAGCCCAGAACTGGACACAGTACTCCAGGTGAGGCCTCCCCAGGGCTGAGGAGAGGGGCAGGATCACCTCCCTCCACCTGCCTAATGCACCCCAGGAGACCATTGGCCTTCTTGGCCACAAGGGCACACTGCTGCCTCATGTTTAACTTGTTGTCCACCAGCACTCCCAGCTCCTTCTCGGCAGAGCTACTTTCCAGCAGGTCAACCCCCAGCCTGTCCTGGTGCCTGGGGTTATTCCTCCCCAGGTGCAGGACCCTGCACTTGCCTTTGTTGGACTTCAGGAGGTTCCTCTCTGCCCACCTCTCCAGCCTGTCCAGGTCCCTCTGAATACATACATTTTAACCTTTTATTCAGAAGATACAGGCTAGGATCAAAGGTTGCAACATTTCCTTTGAAATGGCACCTGTCTTTCTGCAAATGAATCTGCTCATTCACCCCTGTCAATGCCTAATTCAGGAAATCTCTGGAGCCTTCCGAGCCTCTGAGATCCTAGTCTGTGAGGGAACTGGAAATGATTTTCCAAAATAAAAGAAAACTTTCCCTGCAAAACTGAAACTTTCCCACAAAAATTTTGTTGTTTTTGTAGGACATGCCACCTTTGACAAAAATAACTTCAAATTCGCAGCTAACTTGTAAGTTAAATATACTGAACTGAAGATATCCAATGAATCTTATCTAAGCACATGTCAAGTGCCAATGCTGAAATTTGGATGAAATGATATTTTTCTAATGAGCCTACTGTGAGATTCAGTTACTATCTGTTAGAAGTTTTTTTTTCTTTATTGGTCAGATGCAGAAGAAGAAAAAAATACCTACCTAGAGTGGGCAATATGACCATTACAAACTGAGTGTCCTGTTCCACATTGTTATCTAATATTGACAGCAGTCCAAGAGCACTAACGTTATGCTGATTCCTAAGAAAGCAAAACATAAGCTGAATTGCCAGCACCCATTCCTGTATAGAGCACCATACAGTACAGTGTACAGTACATCGGCTTTTTATACAAATGATGACCGAAAGCTTATCATTGTCTGTAGAACTTTTCTGCTAGATTGATGCCAAAAATATTACTGTATGCAGTGCTAGCTTCAAAGTCTCCTTAGCTACTCTTCCCCTGACACAGCATGTTTTCTCTTTCTGGGCAGCTACTCTGCTTTCTAAATAAGCTGCAGTGTCTTTACCATCTTTGTAATCATTGATTGTCAATATTGAATAAGTATGGTCCTTCAGAAAATAAATTGTTTTGTTACATGTAGAAATTCTCTTTGCTAATCTTGCTAGAATGTGGATGCACTTCTCAGTGGATATATTTTGATATATAGTTTTCTTTCTTCAGTGGGTAGTTCCCCAATGGTCCCTCCAGAGTCTTTGGTCCCCAGTACCAATTTGTGGTACTCGGGAGGGAAACATATCAATGGAGTAAATCTGTGGCAACAATAGTCAAATAGAAGGGGAAACAGGGCGAGAAGGTTCTAAAAAGAGGTAAAACAATTCCAGAAAACATTTCTGGCTAGAGAGATGACTGATTGCTTTCTTCTAGAGAACTGAAGAATCATTGACAAAACTTAAATACAGTTTCCAAAAGCTGCGGCTGGAAATAATTCCTGTGGCAGCTGAGTCTGCCTCAGTGGTTTATTGTTTTCAATTCTAATAACTGCTGGATTAATCTTTGAATGCTACCCTCTATTCATTTCTTAATAGAATTTTAATAAAATCTTAAAAAGATAAAGCAAGGGAGTGCACAGGTAAAAATGTGTGTTGGAGATGCATATGACACATTGAACCGTCAAGCTTTTGGGGCCTTGCATGTTACAACAGTATGAAGTCTTCATCGATGATAAATATATCTATATATCTATTTTTCTATCTTCTTAGCTATCTCACACATTGCAGACTGGAAAGAGTAGAACTCAATATTACTTGCCTGCTGTGTTTAGCTCAGATGTGCAGTTCTTACTCTAGGTATAATTTAGAGATGATATAACTTGTAAAAATAGCAGCATGCATATGTTCTGCTCCTGCACAACAGAGTTTCTAATCACTACACTACTAAAAATCTATTGATAGACATGTCTAAAAACAATATACTATTTATTTCTTCATTTCTATAGTTTTCACTCCTATCTGAAAATGCAAAACAAGTTGTAATCTTTTTAATATACAGAGGTTATCATTCCTTGTGAGAATTTTCATCTGTTGCCATCATCTTCAGTGTGACACTGAACAAGGAATGACAGAATGATTAGTTTTAGATGAAATTCAGGGTATTTTTCTGTGAATGACAGCTATGAAGTGCAATTTGTAAGATAAAATAACAAAAATGTGATTATTTCAAATGCTAGGCTGATGATGCTTTGTAAATTATTGCCTAAAGCGTTGAAAGTTTAGGACAGATGCCTTGAAAGTATGTTCTGGAGATGGTTTCAAATGATGGTGTTTCAGAATCTATTTCTTCCTTTAGAAGAATAAACTGTTATTCCTCAAAACAGACAAAATATAAAGCCAGAAAAGAGAGAAACAACAGCACTGCCAGCAATGACATAAATACTACAGGTGAAAGAAAGGAGTCATTTTTTTCCCAGTTTGATTAATTCATTGCATTTTATAGCTATGTATATTGCTTTTCCAGAAAATAGAAATTAGATAATACAGATAACATGCTTGCAAATAGAAATCACATAATGATTTGTCATTGTTCTATGTACAGAGCAGGGCTATGCATTCTTAAAGTTTCTGGTGCGGTACTACTACTTCCTTCTTGATTTTTTCACCTTGAAAGAATCACGCTCACAAGTCCCTTATAGTAAGTCTCATTAGAACACAGTGTTCTCTGCCTTCAAGAACAAAGAAGATCAGCTGTTTATAGGTAGAAGATCTCTTTTTAATTAATCCTGTGTTTCCATTTCAGGAAAATGGTACTGTTCTAGGCAAGCGCTTGCAAATTTTACCACTGGATCCTATTGTATATTTCTTAATGACAAAGCACCTGACACGGCTCCTAACCTGTGTTTGATGAGGTTATGTTTGAAAACCAGTTTTTCCCTAAGCAGTACTAATGACAGTAGAATATTTGTGCTAGGAAAATATCAGCGGAACTATTCCCGTCCAGGTGAATTTCCCACAGATATGAAGTCATGGATCAAAGCAAGGCCTTTTCTGTAGAGCAAATGTGTAGTATCAGCTTTTCTGCCTAGTACAGTAGGGCTGAACTGACAGATGCCAGGGCCAAAGGCCTGTTGTGCTACTGATGAGTACGAGATACACAGCTCTAATGTGGGGGAGTAACACGAGGTATCCAGAAATATTTGCATAATGTGGGACTTGCAGCGCATCCTGACCTAAGATATATTTACGGAGGGATGTTAAACTGTTTATCTGATGAAGTGGCAGTAATAGGTAAATCATGTTTTTTGTTTCTTTCAGTTAGACTGTGAAATTCCCTCTACATAAATTGCTTCCAGTTCCCTGGGGGTTTGTGAAGTTAATTTTGCAGTGAATGAACTCAAAGTTGCCTGGAGATACTGGACTGAAGAGACTGATACCAGGTCACTTTCAACTACCTACAATGTTTTCACTCACATCAGTTTTCCTCCTAAGGCTGACTTTGATAGTAGAATATGTAATACACAGCAATAGTCATAAATTTTACATGATCTTTTGGGTAAACTGAGTCAAACTCTCAAAAATAAAGACAGAAAGAAAGGTAAAAAAAGAGGTTGACTTGTATCCCGGGTGTATCTCAAGCTGGTTTCTATTCAAATATAAAAGGAAAATAACAATGTGCTGGCATGTAAAGAGATCAAAGTATTCAAACAGGCAGCCAGATCCTTGCTGAGCAATTAAATGAGTCTACAGAGATAGAATTCCTGCACCAAAAAGTGGAAAGTCTTCTGTATTAAGATAGCACAAATTATCCAACATTCTGTGAAAAAAAATAATTAGTGTATCCTACAAAGAATTGCTGGCTGTTTATGTTTTGTACATGAGAATTTCCATATTTTAGTCAAAATACTGCTGAACCTAATATTTTAATTATAGAAAAATAGCCACATTTTTCTGTTAAAATTGCAGCCCTTATTTACAAACTTCTAGCTTATGACAGAGAAGTGGCAGTACTGACACCAACAGAAGCCCAGGACATGGGCAGAAGTGGATCCATGTGAAGCTGAGAAACGGGAGGCAGATGCTTCTCTGCATGTAATAATTCAAGTTAAAGCAGCATATGCAAGTGAGCCCTCAGGGACCTGCAAATGAAGATGAGTGGGAATCTCAGAAGCTGGTGCTTGCCTTCTATCTGACACTCTCCGTTAACACTTCAAAATGCAGAACACTGGTTCTGGCAACCAGTTCCCGTCTGGGTGGCATAAGCCAGTACTTATCTGGTAGAACAGAGCAATATATTAGGGGTTTGATACCCCAAATCCTCATAAATAAAAGGATAAGGCAGATGCATGCTCCAAAGCTGGCCAAAGAACAGAAATCCATGCAATCTCTTCTATAAACTGTGGTCTAGGAGAAGTTCAAGGGGTGCACCAATTGCAGTGTTTAATATAAAATGCTTTGTTCACACCATTTAAATACAGCGGCATTTATCTTTTTGAGTAAGGTATTCATGGATGGAATATTGTAGCAGGATGATATAATCTAATTCCCAGTGTTTAAGAATTTGCAAGCTATATGAGAACATCCATCGGTATTTCAGCAGTAGTATCTGAAGAAGGTACTTAGGTTCACAGACTGCCAGTGCATCTAGAAGAGCATAGCTGGTGAGCCACCGATAAAGATAATGATAACAGGGTAGAGATGCTCAAATCATTTGCCATCGTTGAACACCTTTCTGTAATGTGTCAATTTTGATTCTGACTTGGGGATAATCTGGGATTTTTCTTATTTTTGGAGGCAGAGACTCTTCCATTCTCCAAACTACTGCTTAGGCCACTAGCTTGCAACTGATAGACACTTGGTTTGAAGCTTCCTTTGTGTGCAATTCACAGAAAACAGGAAAGAAACAGTTGGCACGCATCAGCTCCATTCTGTAACAGGGCTATCAACTTAGCTGTCCTGTGATCAGAAATGATGAAAGAAACCAGGACTCCAGAACTTCTCCAACTAAATACCATACTGTGGATCTAGAGGTGAGCATAATTTTCTTTCTTTGAAAACATTTGGAAAGGGCTTCTTCAGTCCCCATTAGAAGGAAAAAAAAAATTCAAAATGTCGAGCTTCTACAGGACAGAGTTGATATTCCCTCACATAATACATATGTAAAAATTTGTTGCTACCTTATATAAGCCAGATACTTTTGTTGTGTAGTTTCTCTTTAATCTCTCTTGGCCAGAATGAGTAGCTTATCTTGAACAGTTAAAATGATAAATCTTGTAACCTGGTCAATTTTCGACAGAAACGTGCACGCGAAGTTGTGTGAGTGACTTCACTAGCAGGCCTTAAGTGTCAGTAACCGCTTGTCAACATTAATGAGCAGCTGCACAGTTTCAGCAAACTCACCGTATGGACAGAATGAGTTTGGGTCTGTTCCTGCATCTCACAGCACTCTTACGCATTAACACCCTCTCTGTGGATGATTATCTTAGGGCTATATCAGCTTCCTATGAAATCATCATCATTTCTTATTAACTAGTAAGGGAACTTAGACATTTACTTGAGGAATTTCCTTAGATAAAAACATAGCATTTACATGCAAATTAGAGGCTTAGTTATGAGAGCTGGCTCTCTCTGAATAAGAATAATATTTCTTTTTATTTCATTTCTGTTTCTAAACATACAGTGTAACATTCTTTGTTACACTTAAAAAAAAGGACCAAAAAGCAACCATACTGGTCTTTCCCTCTTATGAAATTAATGTTTCATTTATACTCGATTAACAGAATTTAATAAAATTAAATTGTGGTGTTATTTCCACACATTTACTGTAATCTGAACAGTCTGGCAGATTCCTTGACGAGGTTTTACCTTTTTCTTGCTAATTTTCTTTCAATAGATTTACATGATAGTATGTCATACTGTAATTGCATTGGTTCTGTATTTGTTAAACTTCCGCCACTATAATATTGTTGTGCATGTTATTTTGTGCTAGATGTGCATAGCAATTTAGAAATGAATCAAAGAGAAGCTACCTATCTCAAGTTATATGCATAACAAAAAGGGAGAGAGAAAAAAAGTAGGAAAGAATTGCAGCAGCAGATAAGCAATAAACAGCAGAAAGGAAATACTGACTTTAAAGGCTGTAGTTAATTATAAAAGATTAAGAAAAAATACATATAATTTATTCTGCTTTCTCCTTACATATAAAAAACCTAATCATTGATACATTACTTTGAGAAAGGAAATTTGTGCAGGAAATTTGTGTAGGATCTCTCTCAAAAAGAATCTGGTATAATGCAGATGTTTGGCATGATAGTATTAAGTGGGAAAGATAATCAGTTCCCTGACTTGCTTTTTGTTGTTGTTGTTGTTTCTTTCTTTGCTTATTAGAAGAACTCATACTTCTCCAGGCCACTCTGATCCATCTATATCTAGCACTTTTTAATACACTTGTAGTAGCCTGTGCTTCGATAAGGTAGAACAGTGTCTTTTAACTATAGTATGCATCTCAGATCTGTAGGTGTACTCAACACAATCAAAATCTAACAGATATGAAGTTTAGGGGCTGAAGGATTTTCCTCCAATCTGAACTTATTTCTGCATCAGAGTTCCCATCTCCCCCCAAGGGAGTCATCTAATGTAATTGTTTTCTGAATGGCTTCAGTGATTTTGCTTTAACAGCAATGCCCAGTAGGCTTCTCCACACATTTCTAATCTTTTCCATGAAGAAGCTTTTTCTGGCATCCGTTTCGAGTTAATTTTTGTTTAATTTCCCATTATTTTCTGGAGGCAAAAAAAAATCAAAACTTTTGACATTATACGTATTTTTAATTTAAGACTTCAGGCGTAACATGTGGCTCAGTAGTACACTTAATGATGATCAACTAATGCTCATACCTTTTAAGCTTAGCCAACATTACATTATTTGCTAATACTAATACATCTTTATCTATATATGATGTGTGGCCAATGATACTTTTTGATTATAATTTATCAAGAAGTCTTCTACAGATAGTGATGTATTTTCTACACTGGGACTAGTTTTATAACTAGATTCACTGGATTTAGTGCTCTTCTCTAGATTTAGCACAAGATTCTTCTCACTATGGAATTAATCCAAGGTTTTCTGAGAGATAGCATTGTGTCCTGAAACCTTTTAGAGATTTGATGGCATTCAGTTTTCACGAAAGTGCCCAGGTTGCAAAAGAACTTAATCATAAGAATCTAATTTCCAGATCATTAAATTATCACTGTCTAGAAAAGAAAACTGGCTATTAGGATAGTTTGCCTGCCACAATCAATTTCCACACTGATGTTTTCTGATTAGTTTGGAAAAAAACAGAAAATAAATGGCAGAGAAGAGTGACTAGGGTTATGACTTGGGCACTGTGCCTGGTATTATAGCAGTGCGACAAAGCTGCTGTTACTTTCAGGTAAATCCATAAAGCAATGTAGGTGTTATAGTGCTGCACTCAGAGGGTCAGACTGAAAGTCAAAATCAGCCTCAACTAAAAACCAGTTCAAACCAGCCTAACATTTGCTTTTAACCAGATCTGAACTGGACTGGAAACCTTGTTGGTCACAAACTGAAGCTAAATCAACAACATTTTTCTAAAATTCTAGTTCAACTAAAAAGTCGATGTTCCCAGATGTTTCCTCTGTGTGCATATGTATTTGTGTTCATGTATGGATTAATCAAGGGCTTGAAGTTTTCTCTTCCTCCATCTCCCAGCTGGCATTCACTGCCCATTCTCTACTTCTGAACCCTGTCCTGGTTCCAGCCCAGAGCTTCAGTTTCTGTCCAGCTCATCAGGGAGAAAGAGGTAAAGAACCTGATGCCCGGTGTTTGGCCTGAACAGGAGTCAAAAGCTAGCATCTGCTCCATTGTTTAACACCTTGCAGTTTTAATTGTTAGACTTTCCGAATAAATTAGTAGGAGGAAGTTTACAGTTAAAAAGTCAGTTAATGTCATCAAGACTGCAATTTTAGGCAATGTTGAATGCTCTTCAGACTAACAGCCAACAAACAAGGGATGTTCTTTATTTTTAAACAGAAGTGGCTGAATGTTGTTATTAGCCACAGATAAGCAGGAGATAGATTGGAGGTAAGAAAACAATAGTGAGCCGAGTGAGAAAGTGGAGAAACAGTTACAGATAAATACGAACAATAGGAGAGACACTGTTGGTGGAATGACTGAAGAAGTGCCTATATATTGTTTATCTATCTATCTATATTGTTTATCTGTAACTTGCAGCTACCTACACCTAAAAGGAGTTTCCATAAAAATGGATATTTACTTATTCAGAGAGATTTAAAAGATGAAAAGGTAAGTGCTTAGAGAGCTTACATGATTCTAGGATTATTTAAGTGGGAATTTAGGGGATCCATTCTGACTGAAGCTAAGTTATTTTATGGACGTAGACCATAGTCATTTTAGTTAGACAAGCCTCTTTTCTGCAAAGTATCTGGAGCAGTGTAGCAAAATTTTGTAATTAGGGACCATAAAGTGGAGAAGGAGCATGGAAGTACACTCCTACTAAGCTATTGACATAGTCTTAACATCATCCTTCCGCCAAGCAAAGAACTGCATAGATTCCTTTATCTGTTCATTTTCTTCTATGTAACAAATGAGCTTGTTCTACAATGACAATCCAAATGAGAAGGTGCAAAATAGTCTATTTCAGTTAATTCTGCAATAGTTGCATCTTTTGGTTTACACATACAAAACTGAAATGTCTTTTGTTCAGTACAAATAGATAGTTGTAGACTGAGATACATCCAGAGAACAAATCTGCGGAGGAAGAAGATTGATATTTCCATGGTGAACATAGTTATCGTTAATCTGTATATAACTTCTCTGGAAAAATGTTTCTCTTTGGAACAGAATAAAATATTCTTCCATTAATGGAATAGCTTAAGAATAATGAAATTATATTAGAATTATAGAGCAAAAATACAAAGACTGATTCAATTAGCAGTCCCACAATCATGTTAAAAATCAATAATTAAAGTTATGATTAAAGATAAGAATATTTCCTTATACATCATATGATAAAAATGCATAATAAATTAAAAAATAAAAATCTTAGAACCCACTGCTCATGGAGATTTTCTTAATTACGGAAATGTCTCCAATCAGATCTGAAATCTCTCAGCCATTACACTATAAATCACTTCCCTTCTGGAAAAGTAACCTATTTAGCTTGATATAGTGTTGTTTAAAATCTTGATCAAAAAATTCCGCCTCAATAACATTTCTTCAACAATAAAGAAAGCAAAAATTGAGATAAAGCAATGATAGGTCTAATTTCAGAAACACAAACCTACTAGTAATCAAGATTTTCTTACACATATTTGCTGCTAAGTATATTTCAAATTAGGATGTTTTTAACATATATTTATATTTCTCTTTAATTATTTTAAACCGGAAGGTAGAATGTATTTATTTTCCAACATCACGTGGACAATTTATCAGAATAGCCTCTCAGATGTCACATGTAAAATTTGTACAAATGTATTTGCACAGTGAAACAACCATCTGAAAGCCAAACAACTAAGTACATAACCATCTGCTTGAAGAAATAAATCTAGTTTTGCATATGCAAATAGAAGTGGTCAATTCACAGGAAAAGGATCATGAAAATATCTGAAAAATTTGGAAACGTGTTTTGAAAGGTTGGGGGCAGCCTTGGCTGCAGTGACCATGAGATGGTGGAGTTCAGGATCCTACGAGGAGGGAGCAGGGCAATGAGTAGGATTGCAACGCTGGACTTCAGGAGAGCTAACTTTGGCCTCTTCAGGGACCTACCTGGAGGAATCTCATGGGGTAGGGCCCTAGAAGGAAGAGGGGTCCAAGAAAGCTGGCTAATATTCAAGCATCATCTCCTCCAGGCTCAAGATCAGTGCATCCCTCTGAGGAAGAAGTCGAGCAAAGTGGGCAGGAGATTTGCATGGATGAGCAAGGAACTCCTGGCAAAACTCCAGCAGAAGAAGGAAGTCTACAGAATGTGGAAAAGGGGACAGGCCACTTGGGAGGAATACAGGGACGTTGTCAGAGCGTGCAGGGATGCGACAAGGAAGGCTAAGGCCCATTTGGAATTAAATCCAGCAAGGGATGTCAAGGACAACAAGAAGGGCTTCTTCAAATACATGAATAGCAAAAAGAAGACTAGGGAAAATGTCAGCCCGCTGCTGAATGGGGCGGGTGCCCTGGTAACGAAGGATACAGAGAAGGCAGAGTTATTGAATGCCTTCTTTGCTTCCGTCTTCACTGCTAAGGCCAGCCCTCAGGAATTCCAGACCCTGGGGACAAGAGAGGAAGGCTGGAGAAAGGAAGACACTCCCTTGGTGGAGGAGGATCAGGTTAGAGATCTTTTGTCCAAACTTGACATCCACAAATCCATGGGCCCCGATGGGATGCAGCCACGAGTGCTGAGGGAGCTGACGGATGTCACTGCTAGGCCACTCTCCATCATCTTGGAAAGGTCCTGGAGATCAGGAGAGGTGCCCGAGGACTGGGAGAAAGCCAGTGTCCCCCCAGTCTTCCAAAAGGGCAAGAAGGAGGAGCCAGGGAACTACAGGCCTGTCAGCCTCACCTCCATCCCGGGAAAGGTGATGGAACAGCTCCTCCTGGAGGTCATCACTAAGCATGTGGAGGACAAGAAGGTGATCAGGAGTAGTCAGCATGGATTCCCCAAAAGGAAATCATGCTTGACCAATCTGATAGCCTTCTAGGATGGAAGGACTGGCTGGGTAGATGAGGGGAGAGCAGTGGATGTTGTCTCCCTGGACTTCAGCAAGGCTTTTGACACTCTCTCCCATCACATCCTCCTAGGTAAGCTCAGGAAGTGTGGGCTGGATGAGTGGACGGTGAGGTGGATTGAGAACTGGCTGGATGGCCGAGCTCAGAGGGTTGTGGTCAGTGGCACAGAGTCTAGTTGGAGGCCTGTAGCTAGTGGTGTCCCCCAGGGGTCAGTCCTGGGTCCAGTCTTGTTCCATGTATTCATCAATGACCTGGAGGAAGGGACAGAGAGCACCCTCAGCAAGTTTGCTGATGATACAGACCTAGGAGGAGTGGCTAACACACCAGAGGACTGTGCTGCCTTTCAGAGGGACCTGGACAGGCTGGAGAGGTGGGTGGAGAGGAACCTCCTGAAGTTCAACAAAGGCAAGTGCAAGGTCCTGCACCTAGGCAGGAATAACTCCCCGTACCAGGACAGGCTGGGGGTTGACCTGCTAGAAAGTAGCTCTGCCGAGAAGGAGCTGGGAGTGCTGGTGGACAACAAGTGAAGCATGAGGCAGCAATGTGCCCTTGTGGCCAAGAAGGCCAATGGTCTCCTGGGGTGCATTAGGCAGAGTGTTGCCAGCAGGTGGAGGCAGGTGATCCTGCCCCTCTCCTCATCCCTGGGGAGGCCTCACCGGGAGTACTGTGTCCAGTTCTGGGCTCCCCAGTACAAGAGAGACATGGTGCTACTGGAGAGAGCCCGGCGGAGGGCTACAAAGATGATGAGGGGACTGGAGCACCTCTCCTCTGAAGAAAGGCTGCGAGAGCTGGGCCTGCTCAGCCTGGAGAAGAGAAGACTGAGAGGTGATCTGATCAACGTGTACAAGTATCTGAAGGGGGAGTGTCAAGAGGATGAGGCCAGCCTCTTCTCCGTGGTGCCCAGCAACAGGACAAGAGGCAACGGGCAGAAACTGAACCACTGGAAGTTCCACCTAAACCTGAGGAAAAACTTCTTCACTGTGAGGGTGACAGAGCACTGGCACAGGTTGCCCAGAGAGGTAGTGGAGTCTCCTTCCCTGGAGATCTTCAAAACCCGTCTGGCTGTGATCCTGGGCAATATGCTCTAGAGGTCCCTGCTTGAGCAGGGGGGTTGGACTAGATGATCTCCAGAGGTCCCTTCCAACCTAAACCATTCTGTGATTCTGTGCTTCTGTGAAGTCTTGACAAATTTTTAATGAAAGACACTATTTTTTCTCTGACTGGAATAGATATAGACAGAAATATGGACATTTAGCAGTTTTTAGTTCAGTCAAAGTCCCTGGACTTTACTAGGGCTAAGTTTAATTGCAAGATTTTACCAGAGAACATTGCCATGAAAGCATAACTCGTGGTAAAGAAGGGAATTGTGCTTGGAACATAGATATGAAAGAAGAATGTGAATTATTTCTTGATTTAATATCCTGAATTTCCTCTTAAAAAACAATCTAGTTCACGTCTATTATGTAAAAAACAATAACCCCCGCACCCCCGTGAAAAAAACCCAGATATCGGAAACATTTCAAGCTATGAGAAGCACAAGATTAGATAGATGCAATAATAGTAACTGGCAAATGTCAAAAGATTCAGGCAGGAAGTCAAAAGTTCAGGTTGTCATAGTCCTAAAGCCTCTGGGATTTTACAAAAACAAAAACAACAGAAAAACCTTACTTTGATTCTTCTTCACTCATCAGTTAGGTTTTTTTTTTTTTTTTAGTAAATAAAGAGTGTTCAGAAAACTTCAAGGATCACCACCTGGATGCAAGAGGTTAATTCCATTTGCTGATCTCATAAGCTCAGCTTGATCCCTTTGGAACTTTCAGCTATATCTGGAGCTTTTATTTCCAGTTCTTCTGGTCAACTGTGCAAAAACCTGGACAATTACACTACTGAAGGCCCTATTTCTAGCCTCTGGATAACAAATAAGTATCTTTCACATATATAAGAAAAGATATTAAAAATGAAATTAGATACTCAAGTCATGATAAGTAAGAGTTCGACCATAGAAAGTGATCAGCAATTTAAAAAGGGAAAGTATCAACTAGTTAAATCACAATGAAATGAGAATTTGATCCACAAAGTGATGAGCACTTTAATTCCAAAAAGGAAAACCCCTGAAGAGACGAGTTGTTCTACCGAAATCATTAGCAGCACTTGCAAACTTAACCATATGCTCAGACATTTTACTGGATCAGTTAACAGGAACATAAACATGTGAGATATCCATTATGCCAAAAGGAAGCAAGTCACCGTGACATCCATGTAACTGGATCTTGGGAATATCATGGAGTTTAGAATACAACCGTGGGTCAGTGAAGACTTATATTAACTTCTTTGTTTTAATGAAAGTACCTTTGATTTTAAAGGCCTAGAAATCCTTGGGAAACTAAGTGCTAGAATTTGCGACTAAGAAACAGAGAAAGTCATATTTCCCTATTTTACCTGGGTGTAATCAGAAAAAAAATATAAAGGCTCTAACACATTTTAATACTGTAGCAAGTGGGACCTTATAAATATACTTCTGTTTGGTTGAGAAACGTAACGTGAAAGAGGTAGCAGAGCTATTTGTCTGTGTGGTATAATAGTTGAAGTCATAAGCTTGTCCAAAAACAGAAGAAATGGCATTGTATTTTCCAGCACTATAGAAGAGATGTGCTTGAGTACTCAAACTATATGCAAAAGCCTGATCTTGACTGGAATTAATATATTCACTGTAGATTCCTTATTACGTTGGTTGGATTGATAGTACTCATTTTATTCTTCTTCTGACACAGCAATCCCTTTCTTCTTCCTTTTCTGGGAAGGCATATATTCATAATTTCTCCTTGGTAATGAGAAATGAGTTTGTTTTATTTATAAGCTTTTCAACTTGTGTTGCATAAACTTTTAAGAAAAAAAAAATCTTTATATCTCTGTAATGCTGAATTCAAATAGGGGTGTTTTATTTTGTACCTGATTTGCTTTGAAACTGACAAAAATTGATGTATTCATTAAAAAAGAATAAAAGTAATTCTTTACCTGGCTGACATGCTGCAGATAGTTACATTTACACATTTTAACATCTCAAACAGTTTCCAATTATGTGTATTAAAGATAGCATAAATTTAAATGAGAAATAAAATACATATGCCATCCTTAAAAGCATGCAGATTAAAATCTTGTATAACGAAAACACTAAAGGAATTGGTAGCTTCCATAGAGTTCAAGACCACTGACTTGGTATAACTCTAGCTTGTTCTATGTTCTATAATATGTCACCATCTAATTATTCAGCTCCTAATTCAGTTTTCATTCTGGCAGGTAATCTGAACATCTGGGAATACAAAAGATTTTTTTTCTTGTCAATTTAACAGGCTGTCATTGAGACTAAAAGGGTACAGGAGAAATTTTATACAAAAGAGTCACCAAAAAGCCCATACATGTATAATCTTATTCCATGGGTAAAACACTACATTATCTAAGTGGAGATCACAACCAGCAAAGAAAGGCAAAAATTCTTTGTTGCAACAGCCTATATTCATGCAACTGCATAGGCATTGACCATGCTTTGAAATGGTATAACAGGAGTTAACAGTATACTCAACAAGAAACCAACGAAACTATTCATGGAATAAAGTTCAAATTTGTAAAATGATTTTGTGTGGCAGCATCTAAGCTCTAGGCTTTTGGACCCTGCAGAAGGATCCACGAACCAAAGTCAGCTACAGATTTCCTAAGGATGGAACTGGGAAATTCATTCTGAAAGGGCTCTGCCAAAGCCAGGATGCTGAGGGGGAGCGACTAAATCATCAAGCAGGAGATGCAGAGGGCAGGAGAGTTTCCAAAATCCTTATCATGGCATCCTGAGAACTTTCAGTGATTAGGGTTTCTTAGCAATGAGCTCTTTTCAGAGACAGAGGCATTTTCTTTAGTAATCTAAGGCAAGGAAATCTAAGTAAATTTTATGTTTTTGGAAGATGTAAGAGGAAGAGTTCAGTACTGAGGCACTCACACTTACTCATGAAGTAAGAATTTCTACCTTTACTTGGAAGAACTCCGGTCCACAATGTCTTCTTATGATGGTGCAGTAAATGCCAGGCTATAGACAGCTATGAATATGCACATGATGTAAGGGTAGGGAGAAGAGAAATCGGAGTATAACCGGCCTCTGAAGTGGTTTCACTTTGCAGATAACAGTAGATGAGAGACAGAAAAATAGGCCATGGAGACCACTGATTTCACCTAGAGAAACCGTGAAAGGGCACAATTTTTGCCTCCCAAAACATCTTTTCTCAACGCATCCCTTACTGTCTTCGGTTATATATTCAGCTTATAAAGCGGTTTGGGATAGAAAATCTTTGTTCCACCTACAGCACCTACCGTATTTAACATTTTGGTTCACAGGTTCATACTTTCAGTACTATGTCTATACCAGTAGCAGATAATATTAGGTCATAAACCTGCACAATATCTTTGTCTCCTTCTTGCAGAGCTAGCATTAGCACAAAGATGAAGGCTAAGCTGCAGCCATTCAAGTTGATGTCAATCCAATATGAATAGAGGAGGCAGAGCAAGACATACCACTCACCCAAGATGCATCCATCAACAAGTATGTATCAAATGGAAGAAATATTGTAATCTGTAATATGAATAGCATCATTCTCCAGAGAAATGTATTACAAACCATCTGAATATCAGCCTCATGAGGGAAATCTATTCAAGATGTGCACCTGACAAAAAAAAAGTGTGTACTCTAATGTGAAAAAATGTAGGCAGGCCATGGAATATGTAACATCCATGCCCTGTAGATCATGCTGTGTCAGGATGCTTAGAGAGAATGATATTAAAGAAAAAGATATCATTGTAGTCAGCAGCTTAGATAAAGTGCATCTCAACATGTCAGGCTGATACTTGTGAAAAATCTGAAAGTGGTATGATAATAGGACATGACAGTATGCATGTACTTAGAAGAATGAAGAAGCTCTATCACAAAAGCAAACTAATTTAAAAGGATATTCCTTCTTCATAATAAAGCTACTGACAAACGTACTGTCACTGAAAATACAATCAGAAGTTCAAGGAATGTATATGCACCAAAGTTGCATTAAATATATGGGGTGTTCTAGGAAAAAGTTAAATACCCATTACCATGATTATCTGAGTAGAATAGTGTGAAGCTGTAGAAGCAAATATCAAACGCAGTCACTCCATCCGGAATTCTGAAGAGTCAAATCTGACTGCTACATTTAAAAGAGAAACTAAATGAAGTTTTCATATAATCAAAAAATCAGACAAACCTTTCACTTTCCTCTAATACTTGTAAATGGCAAAGCCAAACTATTTTGCTGAGAAAACAACAAATCCATGTCAGATCAATACTTTATATACAATGTCCTTCATATAGAACGTTAGAAGACATTGAAGAGAAAAATACAGCTGTACAAAGAGGTTTTGGACTATGAGAAAAAAGCTTGATATAGATCACTGAAACACTAAATATTTGGATTCATGACAAGTAAAGATATGAAAGGAAGTTGGAGGCTTACACATTGACTCAGTATTAGCTCAGCATAGCTCTAAGTAAAACAAACCCAACTTTCCATGTACTGTTTTCTCCCTTCTGCAAACTCAGACATGCTCCTTCTTTTATTCTTTACTCTAAAAGAGATTAGAGAAATTACTGCCAAAAAAAAAAAAGAACAAACATATAAACTAAGAATTTATCCATAGTGACCAGATTAAGAGGTAGTCTGATACTGATTTGTTGAAATCAGTTCCTTTGTTTATATGTGATAGGATGATTTTGAACCTAGCAGGAATGATCTGGGGAAGGAAAAAGTGGGAAGGAAAATATGAGGAGAAAAAAAAAAGTGGATTCCAGGCATAATAGATTAGATCCACAAAGAAGTCATTTTTAGGGATTTGTTTGAAGGAAAAATATAACTGGAAGATTAGGGAATACTGAGGCCAGAAACCAGTATAAGAAATTATACTGAGGCCCATTTATAAAGATAATAGAGACAAAAAATCACAGTAAAACATGAAATCAACCAGAAAAGTTTTAAAGTAAATTTAAAAGTGAAAATATATCAAAACTCTTGTGATCAGTGTAGACCTAGAACATTGCTATTTTTGCACATTATTCAATGAAAGGGGACTTCTGGTCAGCCCAACATACATAATTTTTGTGATAGAAATTAAGTGATATTCTATAAATGTAAGTCTGAATGTAATAGAGTATGTATCCTATCAACAGAAAAAATAGCTGGTTGAGTTCTATGATCAGTATAAATCTGTTGTATTAATAGATTCTTAGATTACACATCAAGACAGGGTCATGTATTCTGACCTTCTATATAGGAAAGACCTTTCTTAAATTAATTCCTGTTTGAGCTAGGGCAAGACTTCTGGAAAATAAAATCTTGTCTCAATTTAAAAATTCTGAGTGATGATGAATCTACCACTTCTCTTGATAATATGCTCCCAAGGTTAGTATTCTCACTATTAAAAAAACCTCTATTTTCTTCCTCACCTAGATCTATCTTTATTCTACTTTCTGCTTAGATGTGCTGGCATACTGACATCTCTAGCCCCCTTGTAGCTCTTTATAGGCTGTAACGAGTTGCCTTTAAACCTCCTCTTTGTTTAGCTAAAGAGGTAGAGTTCATGGAGTCTTTCACAGTATGACTTTTTAGTTAACCTTTTAATGATTCCTCCAACTCTATATCATGAACAAAGTATCATCGTGTTTGTTGAATGAAGGTGTCAGATACAGACACAAAGCTGTGGAATCAGCTCAGTGACAAATACGCAGACTCTATTTACACTGCAAAAGATGAGTTGCTCAGGAGTGATTCTAGGCTATCAAGCCTCCTGCGTTCATATTAATGCTGAGCCTTCTCTAGAATGTGTGGGCTGCTATTATACTGCATTGCATTTGACGGAAGTGCCTTCTGGATGCCCTCTGATTTCTGCTTCACCCCAGGACTTGACTTATCTGTAGTGCCTGAATATGAGGATAGTTTGATATAATTTCAAATAATATTTTTGTAGCATGACATTAAGTATATATTTTTCAGGCTCTTATATGTAGTATGAAGGAATATGGGAGTGAGGCAGCCTGAAGAATCAAGGTAGACCTTGTAGGCTACAGTAGGGTGAAGGAAGCCAAGCTTAGAGCAGTTACATTCTTTTTCCCTATAAGGAATAGTTCCTGGAGCAAACTAACCTGAGAATCACATTTTATCTGGGGGAAACCAGCAAGCTAGCTTCTAAAAAGAGCCCAGGAATGAACCAAATTACTTACAGGGAACAGAATTATGCTGATCATGGAATCGGACCCTAGGGAACTAAGTTATTTGGCAGGGTAAACAAACATATGTGCATGCAGTCTCCTTTCACCCACACCTGTTCTTTTACATGCAAAAACTGAGTTGGTCTGTTTGCCTAGAGAGAAGCTCCACTAGAAGCTCAAAATATCTACTTCTTTCCCAACTATCATCTTTCATACTGTCATTATGCCCTAGAGAAAGGTTTACAGTTTGTACTGGGAAAAATGTTGTTCTCTGCTAGATCCTACAGCCGTTTATCTAATGGGAAAATTGGCCCAGAACATTATCCAGCTGTTGTTAATGAGATGGACCCAGAGTGGTGGCCTCGTTTGCTTTAAAGTAAGGTAAAAATAGAAGAGCAGCTGCACTATACTTTTGCTCATTTTTCCCAATAATGAGCACAAGTGTTATTTGTGAGCTGCAAACTAGCTACCTCATTCAGATTTCATATTCTGAGGCTTTCTTATTCAAAGGTAGAAGATACTCAAAACTCAGGGAGATCTTTAAGCCAGATATATCTTAAGAATATATAATAACAGTTATTTAGCCTGTACTGTAGAAGGTCTGAATGTATTTGATTGTCATTCAGCAAAATGTTTTCAGTCTTCTAAGCATTACAGTCATGTTATTAGTCCTTCTAGAAACTCACCAGGTATTTAAGACTAGAAGAGCCTATTGCACTTCATTAAGGATATCAAAGCTAATAATAAGGCTTATAATGTTATATATAGCACTATGTAGCACTGTCCTCTGAATATGGAATTTTTTCTAGACTAGATCAGTCTGTCTTTTAGGCCAGTTTTCCCATTAGTTCCCTATTAGTTCCCATTTCCTGCCTCTGGCAAGACACTATATCACATACTACTTCCAACTACATCATACCAGAAGCTCTTTGATTGTAAGCTAAAAACAATAGTATGCAAAACATGCTAATACTTTTAGTTCATACATGCACACACATCTTTCTATCCAGCTTCTTGATAGATGGACTTGGAAAATGATTCAGAGCTCATGCTTTGCAGATTTTCAGGCCTTTTTCTTAGAGAGGCTGCAGCCAAGTAGGTTGGAGAATCATACTTGTAATAACTGTTGCTGTGAGAAGTGTCTTGGTGATGGGGAAAAGAAGCATCTTATATTTGCAAGAACATCAGCTTCTCTAATTTGCTTCCCTGTGGGTATTTGTAGAGAGGCAACAATGGCTGCCTTAATACTGCTTTTAAAACCCTTCCAGACTTCTGCTCCATTTGAAATCTATTCATTTTGCACATAAGTAAGGCAATATGACTGACAGAACTTGATGTGACTCTTCACAGGGTGACTCATTGCTTAGGAAATATAAAACTACAAGAGCTTCTTCACTTTGGTAAAACAATATGCTCTTTGGAACAAGAATGAAAAGCTTTTAAATCATATCCTGCCCCCTATCTCCCTATGGAGGTAAATAAAGTAGTTCAACACAGAAAATTAGGTACTTGTTTATTATTTTTATGGCAGTAAAATGCTCCAGCCATTTTAGTTTCAAAGTGTATGTTTTTTCCTCAACTTGTATGACACCAACTAACCTATATGCTAAGGATACTATCACACAGCTGTATTGGCAAGGGTTCAGAAAGTTGCTTTTCGTTCAGCTTCCTAGAAATGGGAGTGTTAATTACATAATTATCTGATGAATCTCCTGTCCACCCCCTACTTATCAACTCAGAAGAGAAGCGTTCAGTTCTTGTCTATCAAGCAAAGACATAAATGTCACCAACCTCTCCGTACAGTAGTCGCAACAATTGGGTTACAAAAAATCCAATAACTGCATGCCAATGAAAGTAACATCATAATTTTGCAGATACAGAATGAAATTATCTCCAGTGTGACTGGCTGTCCTCCAGGGCAAGACCTTTTCCCTTCTGTGGACAGCTTTTGTGAATTCTCTCCCCTGTTCAACACAATGCACATGCATATCTGAGATTTGAGTTTGATTTTAGGCACATTACAGACATCTGCTTGTTTACTTTTAAACCCAGTATTCATCACTTTATTATGATTTGCCACGTCAGCCTGTTTACAACTACTTTTGAATTTTACTCACTGAAATTTCTATGCTCTCTGTTTCACTGACTTTTGTATTATCAGCAGGTTCGATTTATTTCCTTTACTGCTGCTCTGTGTCATTTGTGTTATTTGAGGTCAACATAAGCCCAAGCAGTGACACTGTGCAAGTTCAATCATCATTGAACCAAGTAAGACACAATTTCTGTTTTTCACCCTGTTTTCAATTTCTATCTTGTACCTTCGAGCCTTCTTTCCATTTGTAGTCTGTCTGTTCCTTGCCACAGATGAACAGGGAAACTGTGATACTGTTAAACTCTCAGAAAATTATGCACCAAAAGAATTTACCTACTGGAGAAGGGAAATCTTTCAGCCATGTATTTCAGATTATTGCCTAATAACATTTGATAATATGATAAAGCACAGAAATATAATATTTTTGATGTGATCAATTTAGTAGATTGCCTTCTCATACGTTTATTAGTAATCATTTGCTGTGATCTAGTAGTCTTTCATTTGCCTTGAGGCTTGACAAATAAGTATTTTGAAATATTTTTTCTTTCTCATATTTTATTCTCTGTTTTTAGTAATTTTATATATCCTTACTGTTTGATTTCAGTATTTCAGTAGTCTTTTGGCTTGAACGCTTGTCTAGAAAGTATTGACGTTTCAGAGCATTAGCTATCTGCTATCCTTTGATAAAAACATGTCAAAAGGCAGCTCCTATCCTCATACAGTAGGAACTGGATGTTTCCATCCAATATTTTATTCTTATTTTTCTCTTCTTGCACTACTTTTTCTGTCATGTGTACTTTGATGTGATTTATTAAAAGCTCTCTCCCTATTTAAGTTATTTCCGTGCAAGATATGGACAATCTGTAGATGAGGGTTATGTAGGACTTACACAGGGTATTAAATAGCATTGATGCTTTTTAGCTTACTTGACTCTATGGTGCTGAGGAGGTGTTATATAACAGAAAATACAGATGCTATCCAAATGTTCCATTTGTACTCTGAGGTAGCTATGTATAAAATCCTATTTCGAAAGCTCTATTTCTCCCTCTGTATTACTCCTCTGTTAAACCATGTCTCCCTACTAAGAGCTTCCTTGCTTCTTTCTTCTATAATAGAGAAAATTCAGGTCTTCTAGGTAGGACAATTTAAATAACGGTTTTAATCCACGTCACCAACTGTGTTCTGGCAGAGTGAATTCTTCCCTATAATCTTCCTAGGTTAGAAGTAAATTCACCTAGTCCTATATAGCTCCATAGAATAAATGTCTTTTACTTTCAAGACTGGCCAAAATTTTATTCCACACTGAAAGCTCTTTTGTACTCCTCAGGAGCAGTTTTCCTTTCTTCTGCTCTTTTTCCCTCTGTCTGTTGTGCCCTGCACACAATCTTTCCGCCTTACTGAGGATATTCATTTGCTTTCAAGGACAATATAGTCTCTCCTTGCCTCCAGAGGTTTCCACTGGATAACTTTTAAAAGCGCAGACCAATCATCCCTGTTACCTGGCTGCATCCATCTTTGATAGGAGGCACAAAGTATTTCACTGTGCACAGAATCACAGAATCACAGAATCACAGAATGGTTTAGGTTGGAAGGGACCTCTGGAGATCATCTAGTCCAACCTCCCTGCTCAAGCAGGGACCTCTAGAGCATATTGCCCAGGATCACATCCAGACGGGTTTTGAATATCTCCAGGGAAGGAGACTCCACTACCTCTCTGGGCAACCTGTTGCAATGCTCTGTCACCCTCACAGTGAAGAAGTTTCTTGCACCCCAGCAAGGAACCCATAACCATGTATGAGGCACTAGGCTTGTTTTCAGATCAACTGCTCTAGCTGCTTATACAGCTTTGCTACACTTTGGCATTCACTGCTCAGTCAGCCCAGGGTCACAGAGTGATACCACAGCACTGAAAAAGGTGCCTAGTTCTCTCTGGTGGTGCTAGATGCCTGTACGCAGCAATTTAGTGTTCTTGCATGCTGACTAAGAAACTGCTTGGACCCATCCAGAAGGAAAGAAAAGGCCCAGGGTGTGATCTAAACAAATGGCTCCTCTACTTAACCAGCTTAATCGGTACCAACTCCATCCAAGTTACAGTGCAAAAACTTTGTGGAGGCTAAGAGTAAACTGCAGAGAATGGAAGTGATAGGTTTTTATGCAGTAGCTTAAAGATTAGCATACATCTCAGTTTTCAAGTGTTCTAGATACAAAATAATTATGTAACATAAGGGGGAGCAACTCTCCATTCCACTTGTTGAAAGGAGGGAGTTGAAGCTTTAGAGTCCAGGGAGAGAGTGAGCAATGGGAAACTGCTCTTTGCTCATTGGCTATGGTTATAAACTGATCAACTACAGGCTACAGACTGTTGCCTATTACAGACCCCAAAATCCTCCACATGACAAAGATTAACAGTGAGTAAGTGATTTCTGAAAGTGACCTGAAAATTCTACAGCTGGCTTTCCTGAAGAACTTTTTGAGAACATGCTCTATATGTTACCTGTAGGGAATCCTGTGTATAATCCAATTCACATGCTCATTGAAGAGAAACTACTGAGCATATTAATCTGAGAGAACAAATATGTTCTTCATTGTCTACCAATGTTATTGCTACAATAGCATAAATAAATTGTTGCCTATAATTTCCTTCTGTTTTATATATCACAATTTGATTTTTAAGTGGCATTTTATTTTCTAGCATCCATAGTATATCAAGATTTCTGCGGAAAAATAGCCATTTAAAATGACCTAACCCTCTGGCATATGATGCAGATGAGCCTGATAATTTACTCTGCAAAGATATTAACAACACAAAGATGGAAGGAAATCTCAGAAATCAGGCTATGAGGGGCTTTAGGCTTCCTGCTTAGGCTTTGGGCCCAACATACAGTTCATGCTAAGGCCTGATGTAAGCTGAGACCAGCATCAGTAGGCTAGAGTGAGAGCAACGTATGCCAGATACTCAAAGACAAAAAAGAATAAGGTCTGCTATTTTATAAGTAACTGCTTGTTAACGCCTGGTAAGACTGATACTCATTGGAATTAAGTAAATCCTTGCTTAGTGACTGAAACGACCAATAGGGACAGTATAAACCATACTTCCAGGCTGGAAGGTACAAATACATCAGCTTACCCAAATAGACTTTGAGGCAAAACCAGCAGCCAGACTGCTGAGGCTCTTGTGCTTCCCAGTGCAATTCGGGGGACATCCGCCTTATGATGGAGGAGGAAGTTGGAGCGCTCTCACCATTAGTTAAGTAACTACTTTGGTCAGAAGTGCACAATACAAATCAGCAAACTAGTGAATTAAGTAACTAGAGAATTAACTATTTAGGCTAGTCTGCAAAGAAGAGATTAACTCCTTGTTTGCTTGTTCACTTTTTTTTTTTTTTTTTTACTTAATGGGCTTGTAAGAATAAAACCTGTTTCACACAGTGCGCTGTATTATAAATTTGGGAGATCACAACAAACCATGACACTTGGGAGCAGGCTTTCTATTGTAGATTATTTCATTGTAGCAGTTAATCTCATCTTCTGCCAGGAAGACATTCTGATGAAAATTCCCTATCCTAAAATCTATCCTAATCAGAGAGCAAGGCTCTCTGATTCATCAGGGCTGACTAATCAGAGAGCTGAGTTCAGTGTGCTACTATGAGATGGGAGATCTGTTAGAAGTCTTCCCTTCCCTTAGTAGCCCCGGGGCTACTCACAGGTCAGATCAGCCACCTTAGGGAATACGTGCTGTACACCCACCAGTCTGTTCTTGCAGACTATGGTAAAGGAACCATACGGTAGGAACAAATACCTATTTCCACTTGATATCTCAGTGTATGGAACAAATAGAACAACAGACTGTAATATCAGTCACTTATTGTGTGATTTTTTTATCAGCAACTACAGGAAATGTTAAATTAACTCTACATCCGCATAAGCAAATTTACAATTAGGTGAGATCTGATCTTACACACTGCCATAAGGTAATCCAGTTCTTGTGTTATTCCTTGATGTTGACATATCAGAACCATCTTTCTTTTATTTTCTTCTCTACTCCCATACTCTCATCAGTCACTCAAGGTGCCATGCAAAACTAATTTTTCTATCATTCAGAGGCTTTATCAGTATCCACCTGGGACAGAACACTTTCACTTTTATTTTATTCTGCTTGTTGTAGCCTTCCTAATTCCTTGGTGTAGTTTATGGTATCACTCAGGTTAAACAAAAGCAAGACATTCTTTAAAAGGTCAGGTTTTCTTCTATTCTTTGCCCGACAGTCTTTTGGCCTCTTTGTTTCCCTGTAACAGTCTGAATAACAACATTTCCCAGTAATCATGTAATGCACACTACAACTTGTGAGATGGCGCAAAATATTTTTGGGCAATATTTTTCTTCAAGAAGAGTCTCTTCTTTAAGGAAAACTGGTAAGCTAGGTGAAGATATTGAACAGAGCAGAAGTTAATGTTGGGGGGGAACCTAGAATGGTTATAAAATCACTGCCCAGCACAAAATAATGACTGTAGCCCAGGCCACTGAGGGAAAATACAGAAACATATTTTCCTGGAGAAAGTATCAGGTGAATGTATATGCACCTTTGATGTAGAGAGGCTGCAGAGTCTACCCTTTCTTTTTAACACAGCACTACATCAATTATGTTAACAGTGGTGTGATGAGGAAAGGAAGGAAACTTCCCAATTTTCTCAGATCTAGATTACAGTCATGTTTTCTCTGACCCAATTAATCTATAAAATTTGTAGATAACAGCAGAACTTCAGCAGGACTAGTCAATAGGGCCTATAAACATCTTCTGAGCTCATAGTCTCTGTTGGGCAACTATAATCTAATTTCCTCCCGCATCCCCTGCAAGTGAGGAAATTGAATCTATTAATTGAATATCCTATTTTGTTGCTGAGTGTTATAACAGCAGAGATACTATATAAAAAGAAAAATGCAGACAGTTAGAGACGAGGACTTTTTTCTGCAATTGGGGATGGCTTACGCTGACATTGGTTACCGTCTTGACCTGTTTGCCCTATGAAGCAGCTCTGAAACTGCCACAGGTTACAAATGACTTGTTCAGGTAAATAGAAATTTTGTTCGCTAGCTTAGAGATCAGGAAAAATGGCATTTCTAAGGCCAGGTTAGTAGTAAATATCAGCCTTGTACTTTGGCTGACCTTAAAGCACCCAGCTATAAACTTTTGGTAGTCTTGACCTGCCTTATAGTCAGTTCTGTCAGCAGAATAAGAGGCAGGGACAGACAGAGATGAGTTGCAATGTTCTCAGTTTTCAAAAAGTAAACTTTCATTCGCATGAAGTGAAGCTCTAGCTTTCTTCATGAGCCTTACTGGGAGCCTGGAGTTCCCATCATACTTCGGGGCCAGTTTGGCTTTGAGGTACATAGCTTTTAGGTTTTTAAGTTGCTTAACAGCTCTGGCCTTAAGAATATCCCAATTTCAAACTACAGCTGGTTACTTTTCAGGGTACCAGTGTCCATTTTTACATGGCACTAATCTCTTTGATATGAACGACTGCCAGACGCTGGGCGTGAATCAGTGTATGCAGTGTAAGCAATACTTTAATTTTTCTGTTACATACAGCCCAAGTTTAAATTGAGGGAAAAAAAAGGTTTACAGTGACTTCAGTAAAGGTTTTGAATATTTTAAATTATGTAGGGAACTGAGATTATAACA
This sequence comes from Struthio camelus, assembly GCF_040807025.1. NCBI lineage: Eukaryota > Metazoa > Chordata > Aves > Struthioniformes > Struthionidae > Struthio > Struthio camelus. The sequence goes on from NC_090942.1 coordinate 23,820,888, forward strand.
TTGACTGAGAATATTTGGAGTATATTTTTCAACTTAGGCTTTTTATTTCACCATCATGGCTAGCCATTGCATTATAGCAGATACTTAGTTCATGTGAGTTAAATACATCTTAAGTGTGTTGCTTGCTAATTTTATTATAGCAATTGATTAACTAACAATTTATTACATCCGTAGATATTCTTCAATCTTTCAAGCAGAGTTATGTCCTCTGAACCAGGAAGCAGGGGAACATATAAAAAATAAAATCAAAGAAAGACAAATTTCATAACTGCAAATGATTTATTTCTTGTGATTGTTAAATATCCAATTAATAGAGGTAACTGCAATTTCATGAAAACTGTGGCTCTTTAATTAAAAGGAAAAAAATGTTTGCTCTTTAGCTGAACTTTCATTATTTTTATTTTTGTTTTTGATGAAAAGGCACTTTTTCATCTAGAAATGAGATGTATTGTAGTTCACAAGAGAGAGTAAAAAAGAAGTTTTTAGTCATTGAACTCAAGTTTTTATCAAAAAAATTGTTTGTATGTTTTTTGTTGAACCTTTCTAATGAGAAATGCAGCCAGCTATACTGCTTTAGATCTGTGTCTGGAAATGCCAGTGACAATGCACACTGCCTCAAGTTGCTTAATGTAATCCACGAATAGGGAAAACAATGGGGTGGGAAACTAAGCTGAAGAGTCCATTCCTGAGCGCTCTTTCCCCTGTAGGTTAGCAGCATAGACCAGTGTGAAGGGTCTTTATTTTAAAGAAAAAAACAGACAGTTCTGAAAAGGCGAACAGATTATGGAACACAATTAACCGTGAAATTAGATTCATCTTGATGGTACAAAGGGCTAGAGCTTGCTTTTTCCCCTTTACTTCTCTTGAGGAGAATTACTTTTACCTAGAACTCAGTGAGCTCATATCTGTTGCACTGCTAGCTAAGGAGCCAAAATATTTGAGAATTTGAAATACTGAAGGACAGAGGTTGTAGGAATTCATTAAATTACCTCCCAGTTCATCATCTGCCCTACAACTCCATGGGGTAGTTTGGTGTCTTTGACATTCTGACCTTTCTGTTTAAATAGCTTGGCCTGCTATGAAGACTGTCTTCTGGGGCTTCTGAGGCCACAGATATTTTGTGCTTAGTAAGACACTTCAAGTTAAACTTCCATTTCTACTCATTCAACTTACTTTTAGCTGTCATTCACCCTTCCCCTTATCTTTGCTTGCCAGCCTTGCTGATTTCTTTCTTGATTTCTGATGCACTTCTTCCCTGGCTAACTTCCAGAAAAAAAGTCAGGATCAGGTGTGGTAGAGTGCAATGCCTCTAGGCAATGGCTTCTTTTTACTTCTTCTCCCAGTTTTCTGGCAACAGGTCAAGATGTGAATGCTCTCCCCCAAACCCCGCCAATAGAAGCCTCAGTAACATCTCCAGTACCGTTCCCAAGAGGTTAATTCAGCGTTTCCAAACTTGAGAATTAGGTCTTACATTTAAGAACTGATATGTCATTTTCTGTTGGTACTGCTGCATAAATTATATCCAGTTACTTAAAGCAAAGCATATATATGTTTGTGTGTCTGTACATATATATATATATCTCTATATACATACCTATACATGCATTTTCAGGCTCCATCTAATGGTAGAAATATAGGGCTGGGAGCTGGGGAATATATATCACTTTTTTGTCATAACTTAACAAATGCCTTTGTTTAATGTTACAAACACATCTTTAGAACAAGCTACTTTACCAGAAAAAGTGAAAAGAAAAAAGAAAAGAAAAAAGCACACCCCCCTCACAATACAACACATACCAAACAAGAACACATTAAAGAATTAATTAAAATGTGTGTCACATCATTTCCAGCTACATCAAGTGTCAGAAATAGCAAGCAGTCCAATCACATTTAGAAATAATTAATGGGAATACTGCAGTAAATTAACATAATAAATAACATTATAATTACAGGAATGATACATACAATTACTGAAGGAACAATCATTAGCAAGAGAGCTTTGTTATTGCATTTTTGTTGACATAATTTGAAGTCATAATATTCACTGAGAGCTATTCCAAGACCAATGGCAGCTAACTAGTATTAGAAATTGGCAGATCATTTTTCTTGGGATACTGGGAACTGCAGAGGAGTTGGATGATTTGTTTTCCCCTAATGAATGGTGAATTTGCCAGAAAATCTCCACCACTAAACAAACAGTTTTGGTTGTCCTGGTGCTATTTGGATGGAAGGAATAGTATTTTGTGCCTCTCATGCAACTACTCAGCAGGTAGAGCACTTACTCAGCTTAGGGTTTAACCATTTAGCAAGGGCTAAATTTTTAACCAATGCTTGAGCCCCTCATCCAAGTGCATCTCCCCTGACCTTGCTTTCCTTTTTCTGTGGAGGAGCTGGGTAAATGGCTCTTACTATCTCTGTTGGAACTATGCATAGATTGCCCTTTTGTTCAATACAAATAGCTTAAATGGGTGAATACTAGAACCCAGGTCTTCTATTTGGGCATTCTAACCTCCAGGATACAGATATATTCTGCTGTTCCACGTGAGATATCCTAAACGTATCTAATTTGAAAATTCTTAAAAGGACAGACCGTTAAGCCATTCCTCTGAGGTGAAGAAGCCATCCAAGTTTGAATCCTTTCTGCTTCTAGTTCAGGGGAGAGAGTTGCATCTGTGTTCTCTTATACTGTTTTGGTCGCCTGATTAGACTATCATGGGACATCATTATTTCCTCCTAGAACCCCTTCAGCCTATGGAAAATACTTAAATAGACTTTTTGATCGCTTTGGAAAACTGGACCCTTATATATGCTACTAGCATTTCAGTAATATTCTCATATCCCGTTTCTCAATAGCATACTTTATTTACTCAGAGGAAATCAAATATTTCACGTACTCCCTAAACACATTACAGCAGGTTCTTAACAAATGTTCCTTAAATTTTCAGTCAATTCTCTAGTAACAATACTTTCAAGACACTAAATAGAGAAATATACTGGATCAGTAAAGGCAGACACTGGATCTGTTGTAGGCTTTTTGTTCCCTCTCTCTGTAGTGAGGTTCTGGACAGGTATAGGAGTCTATGCCAGCAGCTATGGAAGGCATGGTAGGTTTGCAGGTTTGCATTTCTTTTCCGCATTTTATTTTTTACTCAGAATGTTATCCATAATTTCCATTTGTTGATAATTGCAGAGTTCGATCATTAAGAAGAAATCAAATTATTATTTCAATGAGAAATCATCAGGATGCTGTCTATTCCATACATAAAACAGTATATGCCCCTATGGTCAACTTTGATTTTTCTTATCAAAAAAACTGTAAAAGCTAAAAAAAAAAAAAAAAACTAGTTATGGACAAAAAGTATAAAATGAGTGTTGATGGAGTTAAAAATGAGCTTTACCACTTTGAAAGGTAATCAGAATATGCTTTCAGGAATATTAATAAGTACTGTAATAACTAAATTACATATAAAAAATCATCATGCTAGTGACTACTTTGCATACAACTGGAAATTCCCAAAATGGTTTCCATTGTTATAATAGTAATTTTGCATTCTTACATAATAGTTAAAAACACAAGTTGCAGAGTCTATTGACTTTGTCCAGCTTTCAATATGTAATTTAGCTAGCTAAGGTAGCCAGCCAGGCTCCCCCGTATAATCATTGGAAAGAAAAACACTCCTCCACAGAGTAATTCAGAGCCCCTGAATCAGAATTCTTCTCTGAATCACCCTCTGGAGGAACATATCCCAGGCTGTTGATGATATTGAGAACCTGCAAAGACTACCTAGGCAACTGGATAATTTTGATGTCCAAAACTGAGTGATGTGAATATTTATTCCCATTTTGAACCTATTGGTTCTTCACGTTACGAATGTGTGCATTATTTTGAAATAGTCTTGAGTTATTGTACCTGCTTTTTCCTCATTTTCCACTTCCTTTCCGTCCTGGAGTCTTCCACCAGAGTTCTCCTTTGCACTGCTGTATTGGTATTTTCTACAGATTTAGCTAGAGACCTCCAAAGGTTTATGTAAGCTCCCCAAAATTATTTTTAAGTTCAGAGGTTTGTTTTCTGTGATTGCTACAGCAGCATGGTGTGTTTCATTATATTTTTGAGCAGCAGGATTAGATAGAAACAAAAAAGAGGTCATCAAAAAGGGCCAAGGGGGGTTATTGCCTCCTCAGCATGATAATGAAGTAGAACTGCGTACACATTTGATAAGCTAGATATAGATCAAAAGAGCTACCTTGAATGCAAACTGAAAGCAAAATATAAAGTTGGAGCTTAGGTTTTGACTTTTTGAGGACTTTGCTTAAAGAGAAACAAATACAGTGAGTTGCCGTGGAGGACATAGTGCAGAAAATACAGGACAAAAATTGGTAAAAGTTATTAGAATAAAATACTTTAAAAAAGGAAGGATAAAGGTTGCAGAAGACAAGCAAGAGGCTGAAGTAGAATTTAAAACATATCAACAGCATTTAAAACAGATAACAGAAGATAGTGGAAGAAGTTTGAATGTAACAGCTGTTCTGTAGGTCATTTCCTGGCTGATAACTTTGGATTGAATTATAAGAGACAGACTGTTCTCAGTTCATCTTTGTGATGCAGCTTTCACTATCTCTCTGCCTCTGGTAAGTCTGCTCCATGTGGCCCTAGCCCATGTCCCTTTTTTCTCATCCCTGTTTGGATGTATGTAAGTGAGGAAGGGACAGACACAGAAAGACGACTGTGGTCCTACTCCTTCCTCATGGTGAAGGAGTAGGAATGGACCCATGTCCTACTCCTTGCTCTCTATATTTTTTTCTAGTGCTCTTCTTTGTGTGATGGAATTTCTAAGCTGTTCACGCCTCACAGTCTTAGATCATATTTTGAAAAGACGTAACGAGTGAGTGGACTGACTTTCTGTCAAACCGCAAAGATGTGATAGGCAATGAAGGCAACGAGCCTATGTTGGCAGGTAAGCAAATAGGTATGTAATTAGATAATTATTTTCATGTAATTGACCTTCTGATGTAATACCAGAAATGGGAACTACTTTGTACCAGCAGGTACATTTAGGGTACCTGTTTGTATATCAGGGCCCTGCCTGTCCCTAACCCCCCCGGCCTCCCCTTGCCCAGCCCCAGCCTCATCTTAGCCCCGCTGGGGCCGTCAGTCACTGCCGCAGCAGTGCTAGCTCCAGCCCTGCCCCAGCCAACACCCTGGCCCCAACCCATGGCAGTGCCCAGCGCTCCCCAGCTGGGGATGCCCCCGGGCCCCGGCTGCCCCCGGGCCCTGCTTCCTTGGCGCAGGGGGAAGGACGGGCCCTGGCTGCCCTACCTATTGCCATGCAGACCTTCTTTGAAATAACTCTCTTTCTTCACAAACCCCATTCACAAAGTTGCGGAGTGCCTCCATAAAGCATTTGTGTTTGATTCCACAGCAGAAGCTGCAGAACATCAACAAAAGGGAAAGTAAAACGGAATAGGCAAGAATCACTGCAGTCCCTGAACCAGTTCACACAGGATATAGTTAGTTAGAATATATGAGGAAACAAGTTTTTGGTGGAGCATTTGTGCTGTATTTTGCATTACAACAAAAAATCAGTCTATTTCTTCTTTCCAAAGCAAATCAGTATTAGCAGATCAACCACCCACTATTGTGTGATGCAGTCCTTTGTTCAGCATGCCTGCCTGTAGTTTTCAACCATAAATAACGCAGAGGAGGATTATGTACGGTTATGCAGGAATGTAATCACAAGCAATATGATAAGGGGCCAAGCAAAATATATCAATTCTGCTACTTATAGACCATAGTCAGTTAGGCTTTACTACAACATAATACGAAAGGTCATAAAACTGTTCCTGGAGAGAAGTAATTTTCCTATCTCTGTAAAGAACCTACAGGAAGAGTATTTTTTAAGTCTACGTAGTGTAGGGCACTTCACCCTCTCACCCTACTTGGTTTCTGATGCTGCTAATCCAGTTGCTGTAGCTATGCAACAATTTTTCAATTAGCTTTCTAAAAAATAATCTGTCATCTCCTCTGCGAAGCAGGCTTGAGAGCTTTGACTTAGTTTCTGCCTAGGAAAATGAATTACTGTAGATAAAACCCCTAGATGTGAAGTGCCTTTCCTAAGAGATTTAAGTCTTCTTTATATCTAAAGATTTGGGGTTACACCAACTCTCAGTTCAGCAACTCTTGCTTTCTCATGAAACTATTTACTGTTGCCTGTCTGTGCACCTAGTTATTACTGGCAGGCCAGCATATTTTATTTCTGTTCCTAGGGCAGCAGACCCACTGTTGGAGGCTATTTTAAGGCGATGCAACTTTTAGGTGTGTATCACTAGGAATGTTTGCCCAAGAAAGAAATGAAAGTGTATTTTACTAATGACTAAAGCACAGTAATTGTGAGAGAAAACTACCAACTAGCTTAGTTCCCTGACCATAGCATTTTGTTGTTTTCAAAGCTTTCAAAGCTTAGCTCGCACTCAGATATGAAGGGAGGGAATCACACAGCTCAGACGGAGAATCTTAGCAGAGACAGACCGAACACTGCAAACAGCAAGAAAACACCTGAGACAGGCATGCATTAGACTTATTTTGTCCAAGTTCAATTTAAAACAAATTTCCTCTGTGTAGCAACAATAATTGGAGGTAGAAGTGAAGACCCAGATTTCAAAGGCATTTAAAACAATAGCATGACTTTCATTAAAATTAATAAAGCATTGTTTTTGCTGCTAGTTATGGCTTGCTATTTTTACTGTTAATTTGACACTCCAAAACCTCACAGCTGTCGGCTCTGCGTTTTTTGTTGAAAATGTTGTTGAGCGTTATATTGAGTATTATGTTGGATGGGAGATTAGCACTGTTTCATTCACCCACTAGATCCAAATTTCTTTCTGAAGATGCTGAAGGCTGAAAATGCACTAAAACTTGTGGCTCCTGATCAGAGAAGAGTGTCAAGCACCTCAGAGTGGTATGAAGAGCCAGCACTAACTATATAAGCAAGAAGAGCAAGATCCAGGGCAATAGGTGATGCACATGAAAAGACATAAGAATATTTTTCTACCTAGCTCATCCACCACCTTCAGCAGCAGTAAAATGCATCTCTTCAGAATTCTTCAGAATTAATTCTAAAGGAGAAAAATAGCAAAAAAAACAAGTATTGATTGACTAAATTGTACGAGAGTTACTAAAAGAAAAAGAAAAGTTATTCACTGAATATTATTTTGTTGCTGGAATTCAAAGGAGCAGATGAATCTGAGATTCCCATTAAGTCCTTGTCCAGAAGCTAGTGGAGAAATATCAGACTGAGAAAACAGGCTTCAGGAGGAATCTTCATTGTTTTCTGTAACTTGCTCAGACAAAGCATATAGAAACCAACTGCTGGGGGAATTATTCCAAATGACTGCTGCTGCTGCCGTCACCTCACAAGTCTTTAAAGTGTCACTGGCTCCAATTAAGAGCACAGGAAAAAATATGCTTCTCTTTTTAAGGGTGGACCATTGAATATGTGTCCTTTGCAGCCTTGGCAACTCAAGGGGATGTAATGATTCCTAAAGGTCCTCTGCTTACTGTGCACCATCTGTTTCTCTACAACTACTACACAGTATGGGGAAAACAAACAGGGGAAAATTTTGTCCCTACAGCTCTGTTCTGTAGGTATCAATTAACAAACATCATTCGCTGAGTTTCTCCCCCACCCCCCTCTCAGGTTATGACTTGTTTTGTAGCTAGTTAGTTAAAGTCAACTCTTCTTTGAAATTACTTCAGTAAGAAAACCCACATCTTCTCTATTTTTTTCTTAATTCTATTCTTAGAATTGCAGAAATGCTCGGTTTGATCACTGAAAATCACGTCTTTACCTCACAATATAATTATAATAAATAAACAAGCTTGTTTAATCATGTCTGACACACAACGCTTTTCCTCATGCTGGAAAAAATTATCAACTATTGGTTCTTATTAATGGTAGTCCTTTCTGCTGGCAGTATTAAAAGATTTGTTAATTAAATTATTTGCATTCCTGTGTTTGTCCTGAGCTCAAAACAACCTGAAGTTATTTGTGTTCATAGCAGGTCTGCAGATTTCTGTAGGCCTCTATTATGCTAATTGTATTAAGCCCTCTATTTGTAACTCATTTGCAGAAAGCAGAAAGAGGTGAGAGAAAGGAGAAAGAATAATAATGAAGGAAAAATCCTCAGAGAAAATGTAAGATTAATGTAAGTCTCAGAATTTCCGCATCTGACAAAGTACTAAAATACCTATTTTGGAGTCATTATTTCAATAAAAAACAGTGGGAGACTTTGTTTTGGAAGAGTTATTTGGTAAATTTTCGGTTGAAGCTAAGAATTAAGAGTGAAAGCACAATCGGTTGTACTTTAGGAGCACTGCATCTGTTCTCACTCTGACAGTGGTGAAGGGGACCAAATACAAAAGATACGAGTGCTTGACTAATCCCACTGTGCTAGAAGGACTGGCTCAATAGTAGTGTTGCACCTATTTAGTTGAATAACTCTGTTAGGTATATGCGGCACAGTCAGAAATACTGTGAAGGAGACTAAAATGATTTAAAATATACAAGTCTAAAAGCCTGTAAGAGATTATTTGGCATTATTCTGCAGAATGTAATTGTTAATTAGTACAGGAATCTTTACATACTCCCCTAAAACTTTAAAATAAACCAGTACTTTCTTTGTTAATATGATACTCCTTTCATGACTTTGGGTCATCTTGGGCTCACTCAGTATGCCTGATGAGGAAATAAAGAGGATTGCAAATTTCTGTTTCAGTGTATATTATACTTGTTTATATAAAAAATTAATCCATTTTTTATTAAATAAAAATAGAAGTAGGTGTTGCAAAAAAGCCTGAGTATTTCTTCCAGTCGGGGAAAACAGGTTCGTTCATCCTCCTCGCAGGTTAATACTCCTATCGCTGTGTCAGAGAATCAATTGTCCCTATGCTTATTCTTTCATCCTGTGCTTCCAGTTAATCTTTTAATATTCCAAGCAAAGATTAATAAGTGTTTTATTTCTTTTTAAAATATACTACAACTATAATGATTTCGGACTGGCGTTGGTGACTTAAAGGTGTGACTTAACTCTTTCCAGGAATAGAAAGGATTTGGATGCAGGTATTCCACTGCCTGTCTAAATCTCCTCGCTGGTGAGCTGGTGGCTAAAATCACTTTGAAGGCCTTCATTTGAAGGAAACACTTGATCTCAGGAAGAACTTAGGCTCTATCCTTCTGGGAAGGGCTGAGTGCTATAAGTGCTGACTGAATTGCAGTGACTTCTCACAGCTCAGATGTTTAGAGAAGGGTAGGATTTAAACAAATTTCTCAACCTAAACCTCGGTTCCCTTCAGAAACTGTGGGAGCTGGGCCTTTAGATACTACTAAAACCTAATTCTCCAGTTTCACAAGAGCGTATTTCATACGACTGCCGCAAAACTGCCATGAAGGCCTTTGAAAGTGAATTTCAATATAATTTTTTCTCCTGCGGTATATGAGGCACAAACAAAAAGATAATGCTTTTGCATGTTTACCAAGTCTGATAGTAACTGTAACATATTCTGCTGTTACGATCAGTCAATGAGACTATACCGTTACTTTGTAATTCTTTATTTTGATATGCTAAATGGTGGTCTAAGTCTCTAGAGCACTGGAAAAAACTGCATTTTTTCCTTTTCCTCCGGCTTCACTTCACAGCTTCAGTTGAGCTCCTTTTGGTTAATATATTATTATTAATGAAATCCGTTAGCATTTCATTTTCCTGAAAATTTCTTCTCATCACTTCAAGTATAACATTTTCTTTTATCTATGTTTAAACTAAGTTACTTTTGATGATCAAGAAATGATGTTTTCCAGCTTCACAACTTATGAAAGTAAACACACCACTGTCTGCAAGATCCTCTCATAATATTGTAATGCATTTACTAACAAATTACATCACATTGGTATTAGCATACATAGGACAATTCAGTGTTGTTATCCTCTGTAGTGTTGAGAAGTTTGAAGAAACAATACTAAAACTTAACTGTTTATTACCTATTCATTACCTATAAGCAAGCACCGACCACCAGCCAAGGCCCACTGTAATATTTCACAAATATAGAACAAAGAGATTGTTCCTAAATGTCTACATTCATCCTAAATGCCTTCAGCCATTTCTAAATTAGTATAAGTCTTGAATATGGAAACTCTAAACTTCCTGCTGTATTTTAAAATGTGAAATCAGTGCTATTTCCATATTGGTCTTGCCTGAAACATTTACTCTGTAACATATTATTTTCTCTGCCAGAAATCAAATGCATTCCATATAGTTTAAAGTGTGTTTATTTTAAATCTAAAATAAAATGTTCTATTCAATACTGTGAAATATGATTTTGTATGTATGAACCAGTGGAATATGGTATGGCTAAACACCACACTGTCTTTGCCAGAAGATAATCACAAGCTTTGAAATAGCACAGCAGTAACTTTTTCCAGGATGCTGTGATTACATACCTCCTAAGTACTCATGGAAAAGAAAAAGGGGATTACAGTTTAGATGACAAATAATAACACGTTCAGACTGATATTGCCGAAAAGAAATGACCTTTTTATTTTGAGGTATATATTTTTAAATATTATACAATTAATGTTTATTCATCTGCACAGAATCAGTCAAATACTGTTCTTGCACTTCTTTTATAACTAAAAATATGCTTGCAATAAAAGACAAGTTATTATCTTTATTTAAGAACAGAGGAAGGAGAAATAGATTCAAACAGTGTCACAAAGCCACAAGCCCACAGACACGCTGTATATATCAGATCATCTTCTAATGTGATATGATAATTTCCTTCTGTTTTTTAATAAAGCTGTGTGGATGGGGAGCTCACACAGGCTACTTTCTGCTTCTATCCTTTCCTGTTTGAAGTTGGAACGCAGGAATATTTGTATATTATTCTTTTACAGAAAGGACATGCAGATTTTACAGGGCAATGGTCTAAAGCGTCCCTTCATGAAAATTCCATCAAAGCATTATACTTTTGGATTGTGGAATCTTTACTGATTTTTAGGGAGGGATTGCTGATGGAAGACACACATACAGAAACACAACTGACTTTGAATTCCCTTTATTATTGACAGACTAGAGTCTACTATCAGCGTATCTACTAATTTGTGTCATCTACATAAGTACACTCAGGGAAAGTTCTATTATTTAGTAATACAGAAACTCCGACTCCAAAATATATACAAATATAAATTTGTTATCAGAAATTTAGCAACCCTGGCTACATTACATACATTCTGTGTAACCACTAAAGCTACCATAATGGTCATTAAAGCATTAAAGCATAAGTGCTCATTAAAATGTTTTTATACTGGGTATCTCAGCATTCTTTCTCTTAAGTAGCCCAAACTATGCGTAGAAAAGTAAATATTGTAAAATGATTTTTCATGAGTAATGCGTTTTGTGTTATCAAAGCTTTTCATGCTTCAAACTTGCTCTGTCGTAAATCAAGTCTTGCAAATAAATAAATACTAAATGCATGATGTATGTTGAACTATTGAAAAGTCAGAAACATCTTATTGTTATAGGGTTATAAAATAGCCCCATCCTGTGATCATAAGGAAAAAGTGCTATCATACTCTGCATGTGGCCAGCAACACGCTAAATTAATTTATTTTGGTATCATTGAAATTGTATGCAAAAAAGGAGAATGGATACCATTGTACTTCAAGCACAACTTAGGGTAGGAGTGCATGTGGGAATAAGCCTTGTCCTAAGAAAATGGGGAAAATGTTTTAATGTCCATAGAAGAGCAGATATTCTGCTAATAAGCACAGGAGACACTTTCTGATTGAAGCATCTCTTCTGTCTAGCTTACAAGAGATTCCACTGTTAAAAGCAGCAGCTGAGTCCACACCAGCACTTGCAAAGACACTCACTACAGAAAATACTATTATAGGTTCATGATATTATTATGATCTTGAAGGTGGCAGACTGATAACATTAGAAATTGAAAATGCCTATTGTTTTATTATATATATTCATAGCAATAGCCAAGAAAGTTTCTATATCTTTCCATCCAGTGACAATACAGTTTTGGACTATGTTTTATAATTGCACAATAGAAGTTTATTTCGGCAATACTGAAAACAGACCATCTGTTTTACAGAGGAATATTTTAAAACGTAAAATATATTTCAAAAATGAAGTAATTGCATTTGTTTTCTTGGGTGCTGAGGAATTTGATGACCTTGACATTTGGCATCTGAACCTGGACAAAACTTAATTTTTTAAAGGCAAAAGATATAGGCTAGCCAAGTTGGAGTCACTTGTGTTTAAAATATACAAAATGGTATTATTGTGTATATATTTAGATGACTGGAGTGAATGAGGAAATTAACTTACAACTCCATTGAATAAAAAGTACCTTATTCTTTCATTTTTAAAGTAAGCATATAGGGACAGTATTGATGGATATGTTCAGTCTTATGACACAAAGCGTTTTACTCCAGCTTGCTTCATAAGGAGCAAAAATCTTGGCTACTTGATGCATTATTTCAAATTGCTTGAATATTATGCTATTGGAATTTTGATTAAGCAAAGAAGAAGAATGCCAATTCATAGGTCTCTGATCTACTGTATTAAAATCAATAAAAAGTGCTGATGTGCCAAAAAACCATTTAAACAGTTTGAGAGGGATTTTTTTTTTGGTGACTTGAGCCATGCAATATGAGGTTCAGATTATTACAGAAAAAAGAGTGAAGATTTGATTAGAGACACTAAAAGAATAGCTGGCTGTATTACGGCACATAACTATAAACATTATTAAAATGCTAACAATAGCCTGCAGTTACTACACAATGAAATGTAAGATATGATAGATTTCTTCTATGCATAGAATAGGAAGAATGATGAAGAGACTTTTAAAATGTATTTGTATAAAACTGCTCTGTTTCTGTTGCTTTCTAGAAAAGGCAACATAAGTGCATGTTATTGTGTCTAATGGAAGGCATATTATACCTCAGAATTAGAGAGCAATACTGTGGATCTTCTCTGTGAACCTTTTTCAAGAGGGAGGGTTGGTTTGGGCAAAATCTAACACATCTTCATAGAAATTAAAGTATATGAAATCTCAGATCTATAAAGAGGAAATATAGAAGAGTAGTAAATGGTTTTAATAGTCTGTGAAGGTGGGCATACTTATAAGAATCTACCTAAATGATATGATGCCTGTATACAGTTTATTGTAATGACAGCTATTACAACCTGCGGTAGCTAAAATTGCTTGTGCATATTATGCATCTGCAACTGTGTCTCCCAGGCAAGTGCGGGGCGTGGGGCTCAGGATGGTGCAGCCCATAGAAAAGGGGTTTGATCTAGGGTGCTCCCCAAAAGGTTAGGAACCCCGGGTGCACCATGGCCAGAGCCACCACACTTTGGGGTTGCCGTAGCCCTCCAGTGACCCCATGACTGCTGAGTAAACGTAGTCAGCAAAGGAGAAGTGATACGGCAGACTCACACCATAAGCATCTAGGTACTGTGGAATTTCATACCGGATTACCTGTTGAATATGCATACTGATATCTGTTGACCATACTGCTGAGCATCCTGTTGACCATCCTATTGGTATCGATACTGTTATGGACTGAGGCCATATGTGCCATATGTGCTACCATCCAATTGTGATCTGGCATTGATTGACTGAGTAATGAACTAAGCCTGGGAAGCATAAAAGAAAGTAGGCTACATACCTCTCTGTGGACTCGGACTCACCGTCAGCTGGCCTGCGGACCTGACAAGCCACCCATCAGCGGGCATGCCCCTGACGCCAACTGCCAGGGAGAACCTGACTCATCTTGGTGCAGCTCGAGCGTGGTGAGAACAATCTGAGGAAAACTATACCAGAGGGGTGACCCATAAGGACAAGGAAAGGGCGAGAAGCAGTCATTATACCATGCCTCTGAGAACGGTCATTGTACCGTACATCCGTTGCTTAACCGTAGAGCTCTGATATGTGTATTCTATTTTTAGTTCTTTGCTATAGTTTTTAGCTTTATTGTACTTGTAGATTGTCTGACATTAATTGTTTAGTATTGTTCAGTGTCCGTCAAATGTGTAGAACTGCTTAGCCCTAATAAATTCTTATATCTGACAAATGATGATCTCTCAAGTTCAGTGCAGCTAACGCTGGAATCCAAAAGAATCCCGGATGCCCCTCTAGAGGCACGTCACACTGTCACAAAATAAAAAATATAGGGAGAGAGTAGCATTTCCGTTGGGATACTAGACAAAGACATACTGGACCTATATGTTTTGTTTATTCTTTGATAGTAGCATTTATTTGAAGCTTTTCCCCAGTTTATGAGATCTATTTCCTTTCAGTAAATACAATTTCCTCTGAATTCTGAGTCTTTAATTTATTCATGTTGTAATGAACATACCTAATATGCAATAATGCTTTCAGGTGCTTTCACAGTGTTATTGAGAAGAATACTTCTCAATATGCTGTGTCATAGATCTGTGTGATATAGATGAAAGAGGAGAAAAGAAAAACCTTGGATACAACAAATCAATAAACGATTTGCAGTGCTGGCAGCTAGGTGACTCATTAAGGTCAAAGTGAAAAAAAGTTTTACTGTAGGCATTCTAGCTTCTAATCACTCAGTGACACTTTTTTTTTTTTTTAAACTGTCTTTTTATCTGAGGTATAGCCAGGGCATGGACACTTGTCACCGCATGGTCTATTATTTCTGACAATTAGAACAGCATATATGAAGCAGAGAGGAAAAAAAAGTTCACCACACCACAATTTGAGATCACTTATGTGAGATCAGGAGTTCTTTGCTATTTGCTGATGATTCAGAAAAAAAAAAGTCTATTTGCTTAAATTTATGGCAATTAGTAGATTATTGTATATTATAAGCTTTAATTAAGTCTTCTTACTGCTACAAATGAACTGAAAAACTCTATCCCAGGGCTCTTTCAAAATTTTCTAGTAGTACGGTTTGAAGTTTATGAGTATCTTTAAAGTTTAAGGGATAATCAAAAGAGCTCTCGATTGTAGTAGCTCTGTATTAGTGGCATCTGTACCATCTAATTTTGCTACCAATGCATTCTACGGGAGTTGTGTTACTGACTTAACACAGACGATAGGTAGACCAGGATCCCACGTTTCTGCATATCCTTCATGCACGTGTATAATACTGATTATAGAAGACTAATATAGTCTTCTATAAAGACAAAACAGAAAACAACCAACCAACCAAACATACATAAAGGCAAAAGTAGGGCAAGGGGAAAAGAAAATACAGCCAGATTAGGCCACGTTAAACATGGTGAATTGAGCTGTGTCATATTACAGAAAATTAAAACATGATGGAGGAAAAAAATCTAATATAAAAAGGCAATAGGAGTTTCCAGTTCCTAAAGGAGAGATATTTATAGTCCTACTGTTAAGAACTGTGGTTGCAGCTCACTATGAGGCAGAAATCATCTTGGTGGACTCTGAGCTTATCTCAGCTCCATGGTGGGAGCGGATTGGCCCTAGCATCACTTCAACATGCCCCAGAGTTTGCTTCCAAAGGAAACTAGATGTGCCAGTAAGGAGGGAGCTATGGTTGGCTCAGGTACGTCTCTAAATAGGGATGAGGCTTAGGGACAACGCCTCCAGACATGCAGATCAGGACACACACCCAAGTAGGACAACTCACAGTGCTCATCCTGTAGTATGGATTCAGTCCTGGAGATGTCACTTCTGTATTTTATTTTCTTACTAATTGCTTATAAATAGTCAATAGAATAAGACTAAACAAATTCAGGAGAAAATTAAAATATTCAGAAATTTCCCTTTTCCTTTGTAACTCTTCTAGAGTATTACAGTCAACTAATTACTGCTCTGAAGCACTATCTACAAGAAAAGAACAACTGTAAAATTATCTGTCACCACCAGGAAACCAGTTTAAGAATAATGCAAATAATGAAAAGGCACAGCAGCAACATTGAGAAAAACACGTTGAAGAATGAAATGGATATATTTGCTTACATGAATAGATACATTCATACTTACTTCGCATCTTCAGAGTTCAATACTTACATTAACTAATGTACAAGTCCATTAACTAATTAACAAGTCCAATAGGATGGACTTGACCATAGACATGCTATGTTACTTCCTATACTGATACCATGAGACGAGGAGAGAGAAAGTGAGTCTCTGTTTCTTACAGGAAAACCAAATTTACAGCAAATCTTGCAGCTGGAAAGCTATGATTCCACCTTGAACCCAAAGGGTTTGTTCAGACAAGCAGACTGGTGTAGATACGATGTCCTTGGTTAGAATAACCGTCATCTTCCCTTAAGCTGTATATAGCTAATGAGGCCCAATTCCCCCTGAAACTCCCACAGGGTTATATACATCTGCACCTTCTCTAATAGGGGTTTATGGTTCTGTACTACATGCACCATTAACTTTGACACACATTTTTATGCAGAATAATGAATTCATTTTTAATAATTGCTTCAATATAAGTTCAAAGATTCTTCAATTCGGACTTTCTGATTTGATTCTATTTTTATGATTACTCACTGATCTGTAGGTGGTGAGGACATGTTACCTTCTGTATTTGTAAAACATTCATCAAACTTAATAAATATCATTGCCTTCATATTCCATTTAGAGAGCTAAGGTTCCCAGTAGTTTCATGATTTACTAACAGAGCAATCTCATTTAGCAGGTAGAGTAGAAATCAGATTTCATAAGCTATTCGGAGTGGCTTCTAATGTAAGTATCCTTGGCAAAAATGATAATTCCATCTCCCATGATTATATAGGGAGCTTAGATATTTTAGAGAATTGAGTCTCTATTGATATAATATTTAGAACAAGGTCAGGATGGGCTCTTTCCTAACCCATTATTTACGTGGTGTACTCTGGAAAAATATAATTTCTACAATTAAGTATAAGGTTGGTGATTTACAAGTTGTAGGCTGTAATGCTATTTTTGACTATTTCAAGGATTTTAAGACCAGAATACTAGAATTTTTTAAACCACAGTTTCTTGCACATGACTGGCTACTAAGTGATGCAGATTTTACTTTGATTAAAGCTTGTCAATACTCAGAGCTGAGGCTGTACCTTGGAATGAGAAGAGCAAAGACCATGAGACCACCATTTGGAATAAGATAAAACTAGACAACCCCAGCAAATGATCCAAACCTTTTCCACTGAAAAGATATCAATTTGAACTTTATCAATTTGAACTTAGGAAAAATTATTTTTAGTCCTAGATTTGAACATCAATGTGATCATAACATGCTGAGTCAGTCAAGGGAATGAAATGCTTTAGCCAGCTTTGTCTGCTCTCTCTGAGCTTTGGGGCTGTCCTTTCAATTTCCAATCTACAGTGTTTCAAAAGGAGAAGAAAAGTAAGACGGAAGCAAGGAAAAACTGATTACTTTAAGTCAGTTTTGCATTAAGGAAAAATAAAGACCTTCTACAAACAACTAGCTGAAGCACTGAAACATAAGATTTGGTTATAAACATTGTCTACATGCAGAGCTGAGAGTGGTACAAGTATATTGACAACACGGGTGATGATGTTCTCCCTGGGACTCATATAGAAAAGCATGAAGAGCAGTACTCATCCATTCACAGATATAAATGAATTTAAATAGTTCACAAACTAGGATACAGAGAAGGCAGAGTTATTGAATGCCTTCTTTGCTTCCGTCTTCACTGCTAAGGCCAGCCCTCAGGAATTCCAGACCCTGGGGACAAGAGAGGAAGGCTGGAGAAAGGAAGACACTCCCTTGGTGGAGGAGGATCAGGTTAGAGATCTTTTGTCCAAACTTGACATCCACAAATCCATGGGCCCCAATGGGATGCACCCACGAGTGCTGAGGGAGCTGACAGATGTCACTGCTAGGCCACTCTCCATCATCTTGGCAAGGTCCTGGAGATCAGGAGAGGTGCCTGAGGACTGGGAGAAAGCCAGTGTCCCCCCAGTCTTCAAAAAGGGCAAGGAGGAGGAGCCAGGAAACTACAGGCCTGTCAGCCTCACCTCCATCCCGGGAAAGGTGATGGAACAGCTCCTCCTGGAGGTCATCACTAAGCATGTGGAGGACAAGAAGGTGATCAGGAGTAGTCAGCATGGATTCCCCAAGGGAAAATCATGCTTGACCAATCTGATAGCCTTCTACGATAGAATGACTGGCTGGGTAGATGAGGGCAGAGCAGTGGATGTTGTCTCCCTGGACTTCAGCAAGGCTTTTGACACTGCCTCCCATCACCTCCTCGTAGGTAAACTCAGGAAGTGTGGGTTGGATGAGTGGACGGTGAGGTGGATTGAGAACTGGCTGGATGGCCGAGCTCAGAGGGTTGTGGCCAGTGGTGCAGAGTCAAGTTGGAGGCCTGTAGCTAGTGGTGTCCCCCAGGGGTCAGTCCTGGGTCCAGTCTTGTTCCATGTATTCCTCAATGACCTGGAGGAAGGGACAGAGTGCACCCTCAGCAAGTTTGCTGATGATACTAAACTGGGGGAGTGGCTAACACACCAGAGGGCTGTGCTGCCTTTCAGAGGGACCTGGACAGGCTGGAGAGCTGGGCAGAGAGGAACCTCCTGAAGTTCAACAAAGGCAAGTGCAGGGTCCTGCACCTAGGCAGGAATAACCCCAGGCACCAGGACAGGCTGGGGGTTGACCTGCTGGAAAGTAGCTCTGCCGAGAAGGAGCTGGGAGTGCTGGTGGACAACAAATGAAGCATGAGGCAGCAGTGTGCCCTTGTGGCCAAGAAGGCCAATGGTCTCCTGGGGTGCATTAGGCAGAGTGTTGCCAGCAGGTCGAGGGAGGTGATCCTGCCCCTCTACTCAGCCCTGGGGAGGCCTCACCTGGAGTACTGTGTCCAGTTCTGGGCTCCCCAGTACAAGAGAGACATGGCACTCCTGGAGAGAGTCCAGCGGAGGGCTACCAAGATGATGAGGGGACTGGAGCATGTCTCCTCTGAAGAAAGGCTGCGAGAGCTGGGCCTGTTGAGCCTGGAGAAGAGAAGACTGAGAGGTGATCTGATCAACGTGTACAAGTATCTGAAGGGGGAGTGTCAAGAGGATGAGGCCAGCCTCTTCTCCGTGGTGCCCAGCAACAGGACAAGAGGCAACGGGCACAAACTGAACCACAGGAAGTTCCACCTAAACCTGAGGAAAAACTTCTTCACTGTGAGGGTGACAGAGCACTGGCACAGGTTGCCCAGAGAGGTAGTGGAGTCTCCTTCCCTGGAGAGAGTCAAAACCTGCCTGGATGTGATCCTGGGCAATATGCTCTAGAGGTCCCTGCTTGAGCAGGGAGGTTGGACTAGATGATCTCCAGAGGTCCCTTCCAACCTCAACCGTTCTGTGCTTCTGTGATTCTGTGAACTACCAGAATGTGTTTTCATTCAGTTAAATGAGAAGCAACACTTATCTACACCACAAGCAGAGCTATGATTGCAGGATGGATGAGTTTTGAAATGCTTCTACTACGTTTCCTCTTTCTAATTTCCCCACAACTGTCAGTGATACCAGCGATTGATTGGCATGCATTAGTAACTTGTCCTTCTCAATATTTGCTATCCTATTATCAGTGTGCAATCTTTAAATTCTACCAGCAAAGATTTTGCGTTTTTGGTGAGATCGTAGCAAGTACTGAAAAGTGCAGAACAAAGAATCAGTCCCTGAGGGATCCCTAGCAGAAATGTCCCTGCTCCTTATTACCTCCTCAGTAACAATCACATTTTGAGATATATCAACTCATTTTCAATCCCTCCAATGTATAACTGATTAATTCCTTAATACAATCTTATTAATCAAAATATTATGTAGAATTAAAATGCTTTGGAGAAAAAGGTATCTCAAAGCAATAGAATTACGTTTATCAACCTGTAATCCTGCCAGAAAAAAAAAAAAAAACTATAAAAAATAGCTTTGCTTGATGAGACCTACCTTCCATGAAACCATCCTGACTGTAAATTAATTATAATTACATTCTCTAAATCTTTATCGGTAGAATCCCATAATAGCCATTCAGTTATTTTACTCAGGAGTAAAATCAAACTGTTGTCCTCTAGTTTATCCTTTTTTTATCCTGTTAAAGTATTAAAAAATACTTTATTAGCTTTTAATCCCTTGGCATTACTCCAGTTTCCTAAGACTTGTAAAAAACTAGCAGTGCAAAAAGCTCCTAAGCTAATTCCCTTGCGCTTCTTGACTAAATCATCTGGGTTTGATGATTTGAAGAGTTGTAATCTTAACAGACACTGTATCACTTCTTCCTTATTTACATATGATAAATCATTTGCTCCGATAACATCAGCATATTGCATAAACACATCCTGCTCATTTTTTCTGAATATAGAACAGAAATCACAATACAACCTATTGGACCTTTTCTATACTGCTTTTCCAGTGAGTCATTATGACTTTTAGAGCTGTATTTAGTGGTTTATAGCAACGTAAAAAGAAGAGATAAAACAGGTAAAAGGGATAAACGAGGGGAATCTCTGGTTTGAGTTTATTCATGAGTAAAATAACTCCTAGGACTTGAAGGTAACTTAAGATGCTAGAAATAATAATTTAGAGGCTGAAAATACAATTAATTAATGACAGTATGATTTTATGGAAGATCTGTCTTGTCTTTTTTGGTGTCCTAGGATCCTAGGAAGTTCTATAGCAACAGATTAGAATTAGGTAAACTTCTTTGGACCTCCCGTACCTCTTATACACTGCTGTGTGGGTCACTCCATTTCTCTGAGGCACTGGACTCTAGTTCCTCTATCAAGAATAACTAGTCAATGAAAAGAGAAAGCTATCTCTAGATAATGAATTCTACCATCTATTTTCTCCTGATGGTGCCAACCTTATCCTGTATAATGGTGCATGTTCCTAATGTAGGTGACTGGGGTACCAAAAGTTATGCGGGGTGGAAGACTACGAAACAGAAATAGGAAATCTATATCGGATGGCTATTGAAAGACATATGTTAGTGCAGCTCTTTCAAATATCACAAATAACCATCACTAAAGACCACTGAAATCAATACAATTTACATAGTAGTAACTGAAATAAGACATATATGAAGTTTTAAAATATCTTGTAATATTTTGAAATGTATTTTCATAGAATGTCAAATCATGCTAGCCAATAACACAAAAAGAAAAAAAATCTAATCAAATATTTTGCCTGATTTGACTGAGCTCAACCAATGAGTTTTATATTTCTTAGCAAGAAGATTCTCATTCATTCAGGCAGCAGTCATACATTTCAGTTTCTGCAAGACTGTATGATCTTCCACATATTTTATGCCATCCATTGCATATGATGTTCCTGCCTAAATCCTTCTTGATATTTATTTATTATTTGAAATTACCATTTATGAACACTCTAAAACCAGCATTATTATATAAAATGTGTGGAATTCTACATAGAAATTCAATGGTAAGTATGATAACACTTTTGTGATATTAAAAGCAGAAGCTAAAAGTGAAAAGTGAGTGTGGATAAACAATGCATCATGCATACTTTAGTTTGGTCATATAAGAAAGAATGTCAGACTGACTTAGCTTATTATAATTGCAATAGCATTCATTATATTGCATTAATGTTGATAAGGACTCCCCTTAACATGATTATAACGTATCTGGAGAGGGATTAAATTTTCTTTTTTTTCTTTACGTCACTCAACAAATAGTCGACAATAATTCTCCATTTGCCACTCAATATGCTTTTAACAATCTGGAAAAGGACTGAGATTGACGCAAAGAGCTGCAGATCCTGGTTGTTAATAGGAGACTGAGCAGTGGCAGTAACTGGGGAACGGTCTTTAGGCTGCATGATTTTACTGCTGCTGAAGGAAAATGTATCCAGCTATAGAAGTAAAATTGTGAGTCTAGGCTTCAGATATTAAAGGGCATTTAGATATAGTGAACGTTAAATCTGGGGGTCTCAGATTCAATTTCCAGCACCTATGTATTTCAGAAAAAGTTTAATATACAGCAGGAGTACTTTAAAAATTGAAATGATATTGTTCATTCACTGTAAAGGGTTCTTTACTAGCTCAAGGTATACAGATACTGATCTTCCAAAAAATTTCTGTGCTGAAAATGTAGACTGTAAATCAGTTAATATTTATGATTCTCAGATACTAACTATATACACGAACCTTTTAAGATTATCTCCTGGACTTTTCCAAAGAAGAAAGAGATGATTCTAAAACATGGTTTTTGTCTATTTCCTTCCCCATTTTATTTTTAGTATATGTTTGTCCATTTCTTTCAATTAGGTGAAATCTAGTTTTCAAAGCTGCTAATCTTGTTTGTAGCTGGTGATAACAGATCTAAGTTGCCCTTTTACTCTTAAAAGACACTCACTGAAGAAAGGATTCAAACGACTTTGAAACTGAAGAATCCCTTTGGGAAGTAAAATGCTATCCAAACTGAGTAACAATGCCAGAATTATGTCTGATTCTTACAGCTGCAGTGAAGTGAAGTGAAGAAATTGTTCTGAAAATACAAAGAATAGAACAGCAGAAAAGTGAACCTTACCTTCTCATATACATTATATATAACACTATATTTTATTATTAAATTGTAGTTAGAATGGGATTTGACTAATCTGATTTTACCCTGCTGAATATTAAGGGTTCACCCAAAGTTTACCATCCAGGTTCCTGCAAGAATAAGTGCAGAAAGGTATCCTGAAGATATTTCATCCCATCTATCTGAGAGACTTAGGCTGGAATGGTACATTATTTGGAATAATTTGGATTATTTATAGTGACTGTAAATAGAGTCTAGGTGGTAAGCTCGGGCTACTTACAAAATTTTTAGCCATCTAAAGTTTGGTGGAACAAAATCTACTCTTAATGGTGTGACCGTAAAATGGACAACTGCTTCTGTCATGATTCTGCATTTGTGTTTCAGTAATCTCTAGACTTCCCATTCACACGGCATGTCTTTATTGTGGTAGACTCTGCAAAAGAACATAGGCTGAGACAGTATTTGAGTCAAAGAGTTTGCAGCCCAAAATATAGAAGAAAAAATAGCAGGTTACAACTGACTGATAATAAACTAGATATTAGTACGACTAAATAGCTGTATGAAGTAATGGAAAGGATTAGGCAGTCTTTCAAAGCTTTGATGGAAGCACATAAGTTTTTATGCGTAGGGCCAAATTTCAGCTTTCTATATTCAATTAAATACATGAATTTGTGAACATTTGCCCAATGACTGAATTTGGTTCTGTAGTAAGAAGCAAAACCAAGAAAGGCAAGTTATTAATGTTAACTGTCACAATTAGACTGGCAGTGATTAAAATACTGTTTCTGTTACTTGCTCTTCATTTTCCTCCCCATTTTATTCAAATAAGGTTATTCTATCTACGAGTTTTGAGTTGCCCTACATAACAGCAAAACATAATGTCATCTAAGTCAAAGTATAGTGTGCTGCTCTCTGCAGACCAACTTCACTCTTCTACCAACACGAATTGTAGTGTATCTTCTGCTTTCCAATGCCATGTCCCTGCACAGTTTGAAAACTTGATTAAATGCTACTGATGCAGAGCTCTGTAGTATGAATGTAACACTTGACACCAATTTTTAAGACCTTTGCCACTAACAGCAACATTTTCATACTGTATTAGCAAAAAGATTAAATGAACAGATACAGAAATGTTTTGCATATTATCTAATGTATAAGAAGTTGGTTACTTAATGGTGATTAGAAATAGGTAGGTAATGATGCATTATTCTTAATTCAGCTTGTTTATCTACCACGCACAGCTAAGTACCATAATTCTTAATTACAAAGCATAAAAATCACTAATCGCCTTCAGCTCAGCTATTTGGAAAACAAGACAACTGAGAGCTAGATTGCCTGCTCCATATTAGGATAGCAAAACTATGGTAAAGAGTGAATCACGGGTGTAACAGGATCTGATCTGTCATATTGTCATTCCAGCCCTGGTGTCTGCAGTGGTAAGTAGTTGTCATGTCCAGAATAGTGTGGTAAGTTCTAAGCCTGTTTGCATTTTTGTTGGCCCCTCCTTGTGTATGAAAATATAGTAGTGAGATATAAAAATATCTAGTTGTAGAGTCAAGTATTTTGTATTTCCTATGGACATGGAGTAGAGAGAGACAAAAAACCCACTAGCAGATCCTTAAAGCTGAGTATTTCATTCAGGAGAGCCTAAATGAAAGCATATATAGACTTTGAGACTTGTGAGATTACATAAAGAAGTACTTCATTCATCTAATGACAAAATAATTTGCTTAACATATGTTTGATTACTCAAATATAAATATTTTATATAAATATAAATATAAATAAAATATAAATAAATATATAAATATAAATATATATTTATAAATATATAAATATATTTATATAAATATAAATGTATAATATTTTTCAATGCCATTGAGCTCAGCTCAGTTTACATGACTAGTCTGTATCAGTCATTTTTCAAGTGATCAAAATCATGATGAAAAAGGGTTCTTAAGAGCTACTTTGAAGAAGCTGTACATAATTTGTAAAGGTATTTTTTTGAGTATCTTAATAGCTAGTTGCCCTTTTCATCTAAAATAAATTAGTGCTTCATTATCTGAATCACATTTAAATATGAGAAACTTCATGCCATTCTATGAAGTTTCTCAAATCTGCTAGCTGTGCTTTATCAAAAATATTCACCTTATTTGTTTTTATTTTAAATACCTGGTAGCACATTCAAAATAAGTGTTTTTAGTTTCATCAGATTAAAAAATTGACTGCAGGATTTATAAGCTTAGTTCTGCTTTCCTTACTTGGACAAAATTAACATTTATTTTCAAAGGAGTAGTGAACAAATGAGGAATACTGGTTCAGGTTAGACAGCAACGTGTTATATGGTTTACTTGTAGGGGGCTGCCTAAAAGAGTGAACTACATGGGATAGTAGCTGTAGGGCCGGGGAAGTATTCAGCTCTAAAAGCAATGTAAAGCCTCATAAAAGGTAAAGTATCTGAGCTGTTCTTTAATAATGAATAAGGTAATTCTTTGTGGTTTTAGCTCAAACGTGTATCTTGGAAAGGCATGAATCATGTGTTGGAATTCTTGGTCTTTCACCATCAAGTGCAGAGGGAGCCTAGGTGACAAATTAGCTTAGATCAGAAACCTAACTCTTGGATGACTAAATTAGATCAGTTAAAACCCATCCTATCCCGTGAACACTTATAAAGCATCATCAGACAGTTATGATTTCTCCTTTAGTTAGCATAGGCTATGAATTTAAACCAGGATAAGTTGCCATTGTTTGCTTTGTATATGGAACTGAACCTCTTGTTACTCTCTAGATTCTTGTAGTGAAACTAGAATCCTTTTCTCTGTAGAGCCTGTTACATGGGATAGTGGGATGGGAGGAAATTAGAAAAGCAAAATGAAATTTCTAGTTTACTCCATGATTGCAATAAATCGTGAAAATAAAATAAGTTCAGAAGACAGTGGGAGTCCCAAACATTCTTACCATCAACAGGTAAAAATATAGCCTTTAATTC
This sequence comes from Struthio camelus, assembly GCF_040807025.1. NCBI lineage: Eukaryota > Metazoa > Chordata > Aves > Struthioniformes > Struthionidae > Struthio > Struthio camelus. The sequence goes on from NC_090942.1 coordinate 23,846,416, forward strand.
TAGTTAGAAACATTTCTGAGTGAATAACATTAAACTAGAGCAGAACTAGAGAAAGAAACATGTGCTTTTTTTAGAGCTGCAATTAAATATGCAGGAAGCAATGGTCTATTCCACCGTTGGGCTCTGGTGGCTTTAAGGATTATTTTACTTAAAGGAAAAGTAATTTATGCTGTGAACTAAAATAATCTATTTTTCTACTATGTTTCTTATTTGAGATTCAAGAGTATAACGCGTCCAAGAATATGTGGTAAAATGAAGGAGGAGAGATTGGGATGGATAGATACTTGTAGACTATGGAAGAAATAGCTTTCTGAGGCTTATTATAACTGTAGCAGTTCTGTGCAATGGACATGAGAATAAGAGAAAACCTTTTACATCATGCTTTGAGAATATTTATCAAAAGACCAGGTGAACTTCAACCAAGAAGAAAGTACTTATTCTGTAGTTGAAAAGGGACTGCATGGAATGGGTAGAAATGTATATTCCAAATGTAAGGTTATAGTTTGATTCTTTTGATATCTACAACACAGTTTTCAAGAAAAACTTGTGGTGTCCACTGACAGCAATTCCATCTGTGAAGTCAAAAAAAGAAAATACAATTCCTGTGAGTATGCATGCCTTGTTTCACTCACTACCAGGAGGAACTAGTATCCAGACATAGGCCTTTAGCAATGAAAAACCCTTATGTAACTGGTGTTCTATCATGGCACTGCTGAATGGAGACATTTGGTCTTCATCTTTCTCTCTTTGTCTGTTCCCACCTAGATCCTGTTCCAATTTGTATACCAACCCCAGCTGAAATGTCCATCATTATTCCTGAAGGGACAGACAACGTGGGAAAAGAAGGATTTTATTGACATTATTCGTTTTAGAAAGAAATAAGTTTTTGAATAGCTTTAGAATTAACTAAAAACATTTCTCTGTTGTCCCTTTCAGATAAAGATCCTCAGACAATAATCTTTTCACACATACCGAATCACATACAAATAGTTCCATGCAGGTAGAGATAGCTGTGAAAACTGATCCCAAGACATTGTCTCAAGGTGCATTTCCCAGTATGTTGCTTAATTAAGAATGTTATCCTAAGTGATTCTAATGTTATTATTTATTTGGAATTTCCTGACCTACAGAACATTAATTAAGTAATTCTAATCTTTAAGGACTAAATCATCAACGAGGCAGACCGGGGCAGAAAGTGGCTTTATGGTGACTCCTTTATCACAGCACTGCAGAATGGATTGGTGTAGGCATGCCTCTGTAAGCTTGTATGGGCCCTAACTCGCTGCTTAAGAGGATGTGTGTGTTGATAGGGAAACCTGAAACAGGGGTCTACAACATTTGGGATGTAGAAACCAACATAGTCTTTGCTACTGTTTGTACTGGGAAAACTGGATGTAGATATGTGCTATTTTTATGACTTGTTAGTTTTTTTTCTTATGTACTTTCCACCAGGATGATTTTTCCAAAACGACTGCTAAAATTAAAATTGGATGTTATTTATGCCGAAAACAGAGAAAATATCTCACTGGTGTCAAGGTGGGAATTGTTTGTATTTATACATAAAAAATCATGTTTATTGAAGATTTGAAACACGTTATATGTATGGGCTAATGAATGGAGCTGTCAATCAGTATTTTTCTAAACAGCTAAGACATGTAAGTAAAATGGCTTCAGAAGGTCCAAGAAGAATGCAGTGTCACAGAAACTTCATTTTCTGTTACTTGTCAATTTTGAAAAGAAAGTACAGGATTGAAATGCCTAGTCTTAAAGTCACAGATTTTCTCTTTTTTCCACCCATTTCTCCACCAAAATTATGTGACAAATATTACTTGCATTTATACATACTGTCTGCTGACTCAGAAATGTAATATACCGTATTAAATAAGAGAAGTTCGATCATCTCGGCTTCAGTATAAACTGGTAGACGTCAAACCTTAAGTCAACAGACTTGCAAACTTCAGATGTGATCAAATTAAAAATAATAGAGAGAATAAGAAGACAAGTCTCACAATAATCCTATAACTTCATGATTATTCCGAGAACTTCACGTTCATCACTTCATGTCAGAAAACTCAAGGACATGTATTGTATGAGATTGTCCCTAATATGATTTCAAAGACACCTCTGCCCTGAGTCCTACACAACTTCCACCAGATCTTATCATGCTAAGTCAACAACAAATCTAAGGCTCAGAAAGGGAGTTTTTATTTATTCTTGTGCTTTGGCACCAATAGATCTCTACTAACATTTAAAAACTGCATTGTACAATCTTTATTCGTACTATGGAAAAACATACAGCTGAAGATTTCTATTACATTCAATAGATTTATTAGAGCAGTGTATGTGTATATCAAAAGGTCATCATTTAGTCACAAATATATGACTTTTTTTCAAAAGTTGTTTAGGTTTTTAAGCGCCCCAGTTTGAGATATTTAGTCTGAAATAGCAATATGATTGCTAGGAAATGCTTTTCATCCTAACTTCTCTATCCCTTGCTTCAGCTGTCTCATAAACTAAGAAGCAGAAGAGTTTCAGACTTATAGATCCAAAATTAGAACAAATAAAATTAATACTGCATATTAATTAGTGAACTACATTTCACTATGTTATCCACAAAGGTCTGAGGAGAAATAGCTAGAGGAAAGAAATCACAACAGACAGAACATGGGGGAATAAATTACCCTCAGGCCAGCAATTAAAGCTGTTACTGAAGGCAAAATGAAGGCAATGTCATATTAATAGTAATAAAGATGAGATCTAAGGTGGTAATGTTTTTAATACTTAAATTTAAGAAGCTCATCCCACATGGAATTAGGAGAGCCAAAACAGCCCCTGGTTGTGAAGAGAAGAAAATTTCAAGTGCTTGGGGAAAGAAATTATTCTACCCATTCAGAGTTAAAAAAACAGAAACAAAATAGAGAACAAAGGAGCCATTATGGAAGACAGAGTGAAATTAAAGTCAAAAGTAAAATTATTTTGCCCGCGCCAGTTCAAAAAACAGGTGGGTAATCTGAAAATTCAGTAGAAAAATCTAAATTATTATTAGGTGGTAAATAAGGAAAAAGATGAAAAACAGAGATAGAAACAACTGTAGGTTTAACAAGATAAAATGAATCTCCTTGACAATAATGTGTATTGGTTTACAAAATATTTATTAGTATATAGCTGCAGTCCTCAAGTTTCATAAATTCTCTTTTCCTATTTGCAGGAATTCACTCCATATGATGAAATCCCCTGTTACACAGGTGGTACTTCTAGGTTCTATAATTGTAGACTCTATGGAGTGAAATTCTAACTCTTCTGAAGATAATGGAAAAAATCCCTCCTGCTTAGTTTAATAGGAGCAGAATTCCTATTTATGAGTGAAGAATTTCCGTATAATGCCATCTCTTTCTGTTAGTATTTTTTGAAAAGGCGTCACTACAATATTTAACTTACCGTAGGCATAAGGAAGGTCTGGCGTGAATAATGTCTTGTTCTAGAAAGAGTTGGTAAAGACATTGTGTCACAGAGATCCTGCTGTGGAAAAGTTCTTTCTCTGCCCCCTTTGTCTTCAGGATGATTTCCTATGCAGCCTCTGATAGGAGAAACATCTGAGGACTAGGGAGAGTTCTCAATAACCCCAAAGGATTTTTACCACTGAGTCTTGGGGCTTATTGTCCTGCTTCATAAGTACAAAAGCAGAATTTCTCTAAAGTAGTTGTTTCTGATATTCCCTGTAGTTTGAATAGTTTTGTAAGACTAGAATTCTTTTTAAATACAATCCTCATATGTAGAACAGTTTGGACTAAATGCTATGATAGGACTACTCTGGGTAAAACAGGTACCAGAATTTTCAGTACAATAAAGAAGTTCTGAATTGGACCCTGCTATTGCTGATCATTCGGACTTGTAAATAATGTTAACTGACATAATATCTAGCCACTACTTAATAAATTGCCTTCATTTCACAGGTCTTATATCTCATCATTAGTGTTAATTGAATACAAAGGCTTTTTGTAAAATCTAAAGTCAAGTGTTTGCACTGTGGTAAAACTAATAGCACTTCACCTTCATTATACTGGTGCCCTTAGGAGATAAGTGTTTAGAATATTGTTATAAATAGGGGTTGTTATAATAAAGATAATTACCAGGAGAATTAATATGAATGGAAGCTAGTTATAGAGCTGTCAGGAGAACATATTATAAGTGTTCAATTAATTAGCATAATTATTTCTAGAGTAGGAGGAGTATTAAATAAGTGTTTTTGTTTTCCTTCTGCAGTCCCAAATAGCAAGGAAAAGCCAGCTCTTTGAGAATTGCATACAACCATTCTAAAAGGGTCCTTTCTTATTTTTAGTCATTTGTTTACATATAAAACACAACAAATTAATTTCTAATACTTTTTAAATTTTATGAGTTATAGAATATGTATTTAATTAATGTGTGGGAAGTACGTTTTCATAGCCTACCAGCACTACCTACTCATAAGGTACCTACTACCTACTCACTACCCTTATACTCATAAGGGTATTAAGCAGCTAAATACGTATTTCTATTCCTTTTCTTCACTGATATTTATAATTTGCCAAGCTGCAGGAAGTAATTAATAATTAGTCTTCTTTATGTTACCTAACTGCTAAGCGATCTTTATGTTCTAAAATTTCTGAGCTATCAAAGGTGCAGTGATAGTGAATTAAGTACTGGAGTTGCAAATGTGCAAATTATTCATATTAGCGATACGTGCAGTCTTGCAGTTGTCCTACCTTTGCTATTTCAGAAAGCCAGACTTCATTTAGCATCTGTTGGGCATTATTTAGGCATTTGCTTTTTCCCAAAAGGTACATCACAGTAGGTTTAGCCAATTAATATTCCCTGTCTTTGTATTACCATATGATTACCAGGATGCCTGACTCAGGCTTTTGGGTTCTGCAGTTTCCTTTGTGGCATTACGAGGACACTACCACAGCTGCATAAAACTTTTTTGTGTTTATGTACAATGCTTTCTCTGCTATTCTCACTTATACGAGTCCTTTTCTGTTTTCCTCTAGCTATTCAGCCAGAAACCGTAGCTTCTACACTTTTTTTCTCCTTTTTAGTCATTTCTTTGGCTCTCTTAACTGGAACCAAGCTATCTTCCTCTCTTCATTCAGACCTACTTGGATAATTTCTTTGGTTATCTTGCCTAAGAACAGAAAGAGTATTCAACCTAAAATTTTTAGACTTGTTGAAAGCTAAGAATATGGGAAATACAATCTTTACACACACACACACACATATACACACACAAATATATATATATACACACACACATATAACATATATATATAAATATACACATAAATGTATAGAATATAAATATAATTTATAATATAAATATATAAACAGTATTTAGAGAGACTATATCTATATACATATTTATATAGAGAATGGTACTTGGTCCTATTCCAACACAAATAACAGTAAAAAATGCAAATAACATTACTAAACTATTAAGTGTGTGAAAATAGTAAAATTATCACATGAATACTTGAATGACAGACACTAGTGTTTGTTTACTAACCCTTGTCTTATTTTTTCCCTTCCATTTCATTTATGATACTCAATTGCAGTGGCAAATCCTTACCTGATCAAGCTAAAATCAATTCCTATTTCAGTAAGTAGAATGTTAGGTCCTATAAACGCATAGTTCAGCGGCAGAGAAGACATACAGAACACAGGTAGCTTTCAGTCCCCTGTTAAAGCACAGACCCTACTTCTGCTAATTGTTATATAGACAGCTCGACCTGGCGGAATGAAGCACCCAGGGGATTCCTCTCTCCTGACCCTCTAGATGACAGTAGTGAGACTCAGCAAGTTTTCCCAAGAAGCACATACATACATACATTCTTACACACATACACACACAAACACACGGACACAGTTATTTGTCGTTTCCAGCAATGTTTCATGTTCTGTACAGCAGTTTCTCATGTTCTGCTCAATTAGCTTAACCTCCAGCTTTTCTGCAGCCTTAATATTCAGCGTGCTGTCTATCTTTGACCCGGCACAATGTCCACTAAGGATTTGAGTGTTAGTGCAGGATTCTAAGGAATTAATATTGGCATTTTGTGCTCTGACATTACGAGATCGTTTTTTGAGATGGGTGGATGCCTTTTCAGCAGCTTCTGATACCTTTTTTTTCATTCCTGAATATCCTGCCGAACTTGTTCCCTAGAGCGGGAATCTGTGTTCACTTTGCTTGGTAAGGTACCTAAGACACTGCAACACCAAAGCAAAAGATGTGAGAGATCCAGGATTTCTTCTTCATCTTTTCAGACTCCTTTACAGCCAATGAAAAGGATTAATGATTTCAGAATGGTCCCTCAGCAGACTGCTATGAGCCTTCAGCGCCTTCTGCTGCTGCTGGTTCTATTTTCAGCAACGCTCCTGTTTTGATTATCAGGGTCAGGCATGATCAACTTTCTCCCAGTGCACAGCCTATAATGTCAGTCACCTGAGAGTCTTTATCTTTGAATTTTTTTGGAGATGAAGTACATGCTGTCTTGAACAAGGACACCTCTGAGCAGAGATGGGAGTCCAAACTTAATTGTTTGGAAAATGTTATAGTCTAAAGTGAAAGTAATTATTTACCTCTGGAGCTCTTAGGAGCTGAGAACTCATGATACAAGGTTTTGTGGGTTACTCTTTTTCAATTAGATGTTTTTAGTATCTGTCTTCATTTTTTGCATCACAGCAGAGGGTTTAAACATGCTCCTCATCACTATGGGCTCATCACTTAGGGCTACCAAGATGATTAGGGGACTGGAGCATGTCTCCTATGAAGAAAGGCTGCGAGAGCTGGGCCTGCTCAGCCTGGAGAAGAGAAGACTGAGAGGCGATCTCATCGATGCGTACAAGTATCTGAAAGGGGGGGTGTCAAGAGGATGAGGCCAGCCTCTTCTCTGTGGTGCCCAGCAACAGGACAAGAGGCAATGGGCAGAAACTGAACCACAGGAAGTTCCACCTAAACCTGAGGAAAAACTTCTTCACTGTGAGGGTGACAGAGCACTGGCACAGGTTGCCCAGAGAGGTAGTGGAGTCTCCTTCCCTGGAGAGAGTCAAAACCTGCCTGGCTGTGATCCTGGGCAATATGCTCTAGAGGTCCCTGCTTGAGCAGGGGGGTTGGACTAGATGATCTCCAGAGGTCCCTTCCAACCTAAACCATTCTGTGATTCTGTGATTCTGTGATGACCATGACACAAGTTCCCAAATTCTGTTTTCTTGAGCGCGTAGAAGAAGAACTAGCTACATCAATGGCTGTACAGGAGACAGATATTTACTACTGATATTGTCCATTCCAATAGATTTCAATTAGCCAAATTTTTAGCTGGAAGTCCTCAGGTACCTGCCTGCAATACACTTGATCCCTGATGTCTTCTCAGACTTTTTCCCTGTTTAATCACTCAAAACTTTTCTCGTTTTTCTTATTAATTAGCTACCCATCTGTGATTTCTTAAATGTTTTACTGAACTTCTTTTATCTGAATCAGTGAAGCACAATTCCCTTTCTATTCAACTAATTGCTTTAAACTGATCTAACCAGATGCAAGTTCCTAGCCAGTTAGCTAATTTCTTCAATTAATGAAGCCAGCTGTCTCACAGTCATGTTATTGATCGTTTTCAGGTCTAGGCATCTGTTATCCTAACCATTTTAATGGTCATTTCCAATTGCCTCAGATATCACTGCACATAATCATTACAGTCATCTTATTAATTTCACTAATCCTAGGCATTTTTCACTTCTCTTTTCATTCAAACACTACATCTCCGTCTTTAAAAAAGAAATGCTCTCCCACTGATGGGAAGCATAAAAATACTGCTGCACCTTTCTTCAAACCTTTCTTCAGAATAGAGTGCTAGCATGATGCCTAAAAAAACATTGCTTAATAGCGAGCTACTACATTCTTTTTTAAAGAAATTCTTCTTTTGATTTCCCTTCCAACCATGTATGGCTTTACTTATTATCCTATGAATTAATGGGGGTAGATACCCTCTCAGTAATAAATTTGAAAAATGACAAACATGCTTTGATTACTAGTGAGGTCCAAAATAATCTAGAGGAACAATGCTCTACTCATTGGAACTCTTACGAATTTAAGGTTCAGGCACCTTCTACTGCTGAAGCTCAATTATTCTGATAACTGGGCCTCAAAAGAAAGATAGAAAAACTAAGTCTATACTTAATATCTTTTGGCTATTAGAGGCCAAGATTACCTCACCATAAATCTACTTCAGTCAGTATTGTCTTTCCAAAGTAGGAAAAAAGAAAAATACAGAAGATAGTGCAAGAAAAGGGGAAATACGAATATTCAACCTACCTACAAAATCAAAAGGCTAAAACAGAGCAATGGAGTGCGGAGGAATCTGGTATCTTGCGCAGAGTTATTCTTCAAGATAGGTGACATTAATATTATTATTCTTCAACATCTTTCTTTTTTGAATCTGTAGAGTTAACCAAGGAATGAAGCTAGCATTATTTACTGGAATAATGTAAAAACAAATCTTCTCGCAGCAGCCACTCTTGTCTATTGCAAGTAAAAGATTTAAACCTAGACTCTAGAACTTACTTCAACTCATATATTATTTTAATTACATGAGTAGTCTTTGTAAAGGATATGGGACCACAAAGGTGTCTGAATTAGGCACATCCGTTATCTTCTAAATCACAACTTTGGAGCAGTGTCCCACAGGCCAAGTGGAGTATTGCATAATTTTGTTTAACCAAGCATTGGATATTCAGAGTTCCCAAAACAGATCACCAGATTCTTTGCCTCTGGCAGTCAAATCTGTAGTTACCTGGCTTATTTCTTGCCTTCTGAATCGTCCACATGACAAAAGCAGTTATTTTCTCTTTTAGACAAGTGCAACTAAGAAGTAGCTTTGCTACATTTGTTGTAAATCTACTAATGGGAAAAGAATTATGGCACAAATGTCCTTATTCCTATCAAAGAAATAGCAGTCAGTTCCCAGAATCGAAAGTGGTCTATATTGGCTTCTCTGAGAAAGAGCAAAATGCTCTATTTAACAACTGCTGGCTAGTGCTTGCTGCTGCAGACAGCGCATGCACTAGACGAGCGGTGGATTAGTAATGCCCTTTTTCTCCTTGTTTAATCTTTGGCTCCATGGAGATAATTCAGCAAGGTGCTGAGTACTCTGCACTAGCTGCTTAGTGCTCCCAGCATTCATTCCTTACAAATGGAGACTTCACTCCATAGCACTTTGTGCATTTGAGCCCTTGCACTTGTGGTCTTCCCAAGGCAGATCAGTGACATCGTCGTACCCTTCATTACAGTCGTTAAAAGGGTCACTGCCAGACATTACCCTTTTGCGAGACATTAGAATGACCAACGAACTTACAATTTCAGGAAAAAAATATAAACACGATCCGCTTATATTAGTTTTGCCACACAACTAAGAAAACGTTAGAGGCGTTTGCTATGCATTCTTTCTCCTAAGACGAAGGGGAAGGCAAAGGAAAATAAGCACAAGTATTAATTACGCTGTTTTCAATGTTTTAGTTTTCCCTTCTTTCAATCACACTTTCATTGACTTTCCACTTTAATTAATGCAAATAGACAATTTAAGCTCTGAATACTTGGATAGTCTTAAAATACATAAAATTTATGAAAAATGCTTCTTACTCTGACTATATGGTAAAAAGTATGAGCCTGTGTATAGACATTGTGCCTGTGTAGACCTTTGATACTATGTTTCAAAGTTTAAACTAAGAAACTTCAACTGAAAAGAAAAATGAAAAAGAATAATAAAAATGTGTAGTCTTCCCCTTGTAAGGTGAAATTTCAAATGAGAAGTGCTGATGTTCAAAATGCTAATGTAATGATTTGTCAGAAGGATTGAGTACAGAAGAAAATTCTAGCATTTATGTAAAGTCCTGCAAGTGGTACTCAATCACTGTTGAGAATACCTGATGCTAATGTCTTAATAAGTGATTGAATGCAACATGACATCCCTTAGGGATAGGTTAATACTCTACTTTCAGTTCTATAGTTCCTTTTGACCCTATGAAAGCGCTGTTAATGAATAATTCTCTTTACTAGTATTTATTGCTGTGAAAGATGAAGTACATAATACTATGAATTGGCTATGGCAGTAGCATACAACCTTTAGTTGCATAATAAGGCAACACTTATATATTATTAAAATACAGATGAGGATTAAACCAGATTTTGATTTTTTGAATTGATTAGTATAGAAATATACATTAATTCTTAAAATAAATTTGCCATAACTCAAGTACTACTGAATATTTATACATTACATTTCACAGGTACATTCAACAAAACAAAGAGACAACTGAATATTTTTCTAGGTAAGAGTAGCAGAATAGTGTAGTTATAAAATATGTAAAGTAATTAGTGTTCAGTGTTGTTATTTACAATACATATCTATTGCTTTTTTTACACGTTAGCATCTACATTGTGTCCTTCAGTGATCCCAAATGCCTACCGAAGCAAAGGCCATTCCCTTACAAATTTTAAATTTCTGGTATATAGGTCCCTCATGTTGACTGATGTTATTTTCTTACTCTTTAAGTCATTTGTGTGTCATTCAAAATCTGCAATCAGCATTGCCTTGGGTAGAAATCTCTTAAATATTTGATGATATGTAATAGTAAGCATGATGTTAGATAACAAACTTGTGGTTAACTTTTCCTATTAAGAACAATACTGTATGGTTTCTACGGCCACAGGAATTGCACTGCCTTTGTTGACACTAAAACAGGCCAGGGTTATTGCTAAAGGCATCTGACCTAACAAAGTTTCATTGGAAATAAATGTTAGAACAACTAGAATCCAAAGGAAAAAAAAATATAGTTTAAAGTTGTTTTATGGTAGATGTTATATCCAAAAGGTCTTAGCAGTCTGTGAGAGTGTATCCTATTTCCCTTTATCCTTTCTGAAGTATCAATGTCAATATTGTCAAATAAAAATACTGACATAGCTCAGTGTCTGAAAGCTTTTTTAAAAGGCAACTTATTCAATAAAATAGCAAAAAATAATAGTAACACTTGTAAAATTTCTTCCTCCAAAATGTAGAGGAAAAAATTAAAATGTTGATAATCTTTTTAACAAGGTGGTCTCCACACTGTTTTCATGTTAAGTAGAATAATATTTTTGTATCATTTCTAGTGATTACCTTTTTTAAGCACTAATAAAAGGACAAAATATACCAATATAAAAGCAAAAACCCTACATATTTTTCACAGGAAAGTCTGCAGAGTTTCCAAATGTTAAGGCAGGCCTGTATTTGAATGGTGCTTTTTTAGTCTAATGAATTATAGTCAGAGGGCAGCGTTCCCTCTTTATTTCACATACTTCAGTCTTAAAAAGACAGATATGAAAATAGGTACATATATCTACATGTAAAAATAAAAAAATGAGCATGACAAAAAGCTTGGGAACACACCAGAAATCATGTTTGGTTTAGTTCTGGGGTGGTGAAAGAAGTACTGGTTGCAACGTGTTAAACAGAAAAGACTGAAAAGGAAAAAACTGGTTCAAAGTTGAATAACTGCTGCACACAAAAAACAAAGTTTCAAAATGCATTGTGCATAAAATCTTATAAAATAAATGCATATATATTGAAATTTAAATATTAATTTGCATTTTGAATGCGTTCTATTGTGTCATTTGTAAACTCCTTTGTATTCCCTTCCAATTTTCCAATAATTTGCTCTGCTGGAAAAAGTTCACAGACTGAATTTCATGCAGTTGCTATTATTTGAGGAAACTGAGTTTTGAATACCAAAGTAGAAAAATTTGAAGTAGAATCATTTGTATGTTATATAATCATGGGAAAGGAACAAGATATGTGGGTAGGTCGTGTGTTGCAGCTATGTAAGTGATGCTTATTATTTCACAAAACAAAATGTTAAGGAAAAACAGAACAGGGTCAAATAATTTATTCTGATTTCATAGGTATTTCGCATATAGAGGAGATGTTGGTAAATTTTTGAATAATTTATCAAAATTTATGAGTTTGCCTTTCTTAAAAAAAAATCAGCTATTCATGGTCAAGTTTAATGTTTATTTTTTTCAGAATATTCACCCAAATGCGCAGATAAATGCTGTATACAGCAAGATAGCCAGCAGTTTCTTATTTTGACTGAGGGAACAAGGACATTTTTACAAGCTTCTGAGTTTTCATTCCAATACCTTTTCCTTTTCTTGTTTTTAACTTTTCTTCCAGAAGTCAATAAATCACGTTGTCCTAGAAAATACATGATTTGTCTTTATACCGCACCTGTTGTCTGCCTGGATACAGTATAAGCACAGTTATGTTCTCTTCTCAACAAGTTTGCATGAACACTGCAAGACACACTCTTTTTTCACTTTGGGAAAAAAGTATGGGAGCTGGTATGAAAACAGCATGATTAACCTTTCATAAACTATTTTTTCCTGCTTGTGTTGATAGCTTTCTAACCATCATTAGGATCACAGGAGATTGTCTCTCAGGAAAAGGATCTGAGGACATTTTCAAGAAAAAAATAGTTTTGGAAGAGTACTTATTTATTTAATTTGAAAACTGACATGAAGAAAATTTTTCTTTCTTTTTTTTTTATTTACTTTAAATGCTTGTTCCAATTATTTACTTTTTCAATATCCCAGTAGGAAGTACATTAATAGAAAAATGTATAAAGCAGTCACCTAACTTTCTCAGTTATTTATCGCATGGAATATCATTTTTATGTTATTTTAAGCTCTGAATTACTGATATGAAAATTGATGTTAATATATGTTAGTTTTCTGAAGAATTTATTGCTCAGATAACATTTATGAGGCCTTTTCTTGAATTCTAAGAAGCAAATTTCTCTCAATTTTTTTAGTGTCTTTTTAAGGTGTTATAACTGCATATGTTTATCCAAATTCACGTTCCACCTTCAAATTCTAATTGATTTGGGTATAACATAACAATTTTTTAATGCAATTTAAAGACTCATTATTAGTTTAAGCGTCATTAGTTCTCGTATTTAATGTACTTCTAATTTCTGGGGCTAAGCGTGTTGCAGGCTGGAATTTTTGTTTACTCTGTACCGCTTTTAATGATTGTAACTGAGCCTTGTTTGGCAAATTTATCCAAGTAAAGCATAAAGAAAATGATCGCACTTGTGATCCTTCAGTTAAGGAGAAAACAGTGTGATAATCCATATGCATTGAAAGCTATCTCAGAAAGCTTTTATCATTATGATAAGATAATTTCATCACAGTAATATCATTATGGTAAGATAAAATCCAAAACCAAAATTACATGCCTCAATCTATTTCCTTAGCAGATTTAATAATTAATTCTTCAAGGGCTATGTCTGAAAAAAAAGAATTAGAGGGACTTTAGGGACCTATGGCTAATACTGTAATCTTGAAAATGTTTGCTGACTTTATGCCTAACTGAGGAGAGGTTAACTCCTTGACATTGGTGGTACCTTAAGTACCCAAGGTGCTAAAAGGTTCTGCTTCTGTGTCTTCACAGAACTGCTTTCATGTTGACATGGATAGGATATTTCTGTTTGTCTCAGACCTAGATCTTTTCTCTGCGTAGAAAATAGTCCCATTAGGGTTTAAGTTCAAGCAGACATTTTCAAAAATTGCCCAATACACACTCTTAGGATTAGGGTCCTCAGGAAAAAGGTGTCTCTAGATGACCTATTTTGTTAAAGTGAAAAAAAAGCACCAAGCTTTTAGCCTTGGCCTTCTTGGTCTATCTTCTAGTTATTACTCCTGTAATTGGATCATGGAGTATGGAACTTCCATGTTCTTCTGTCTCTATTTAATAGGACGTATACAAAGAAAGACCTTCCGTAGAAATCTAAAGCTGTGGCTCCCTATTCCATAATGGGCCTCTGTAGTTTTATGCAATCTCTCTTTGGCCCAAAGAGTCTTCATGTTTTACTTCTCTACAGTGACCATTTGTTTTCCTCTCATAGGGAAAGAAATTCAGTCTTTATTTCCCATTTTTTGGACTAATGATCTAACTACTAAGCTATTTAATTAAAAATTATGGACCCTGCTTAGTTCTTCCAAGGAAAGAGCATAGACAGTTACTTTCAGCAAAAGTTGCTGAAATAAGAGTCTTGGTGAGACAGAATTCCAGCTACATACCATTGTTGTGGTAAATATGACATCGAAGACAGTATTTCCTGTCTCGCTAGATGATAGCAGCAGCTACGTGATAGGTGCTATGATAGCATCACTCATCACAGTGCCTCTTTCAGATGCCATTCTGAGGCTCCTTACAGCCTCTGCATTGCAATTGAGTTTACAGACAGCAGAAAAAGAGCTAGAATTCATGTGCTGCAGTGCTGATCTTCCATTGTCTTTACTAGCTTGGATGGCTACTTGTTTCCTTTTAATTTCCAAATAATGCATTTCCATTATACATTACTCTTTCAGAACTTAATTTGGTAAATCAGCCAGTTTGTGTAACCTGATTTCAGAAAATCTTCATAATCATATCTTCATTTTCAGTCTATGATATCATGTTTCACGAAGGACTCCCATTCTAACAGGGTGCCTTACAATGACGTATCTTCTCTGAATGTGTTCAAGAAGTGTATCTGAACCAAAGATAGCTGGCAGCATTTCTTTTCAGCCCGCTAGCTTTCTTTTGTGGATTCACTGTTTTGTGGTTTTTTTTTTTTCTATCTGCAGCAAACCACTTCTTCCAAACTACTCACATTTCTTTTTATCAGTTTAACACAGTATGCTTACCTTCCTCTTTTGCTTCCCTTTTGCACAGCATACTCTCAACCACTGATTTCTAACTTAAAAAAAATGCCAAATGCTGTCTAATTTGTGCATGATTTGATTTTTGTTGTCATTATAATTCAACTTATAATCGGTTGGTATAATTTTTCTGTTTAGTTTACTTTCAGGTCATCGCTTTTAAACTCATCTTTCCACCTATAATATTCATGGAAGGAGATTGTCTTCTAAGATAGCAACCAGTTTCTAACAGTAATTAAAGCAACTAGCTTCAGAGTTTAAAAAAGTCTTACTTATGACTCCAAGCACTTCATTAGAAAACAGATGTGCTGCAAAATTAATGGAATCCCTTATAAAACAGCATTTGAAAATGCAGAATGTTAGAGATACCGGTCACTAGACCTATTGGAAAGACCTGCCATCGATTCTCTTTTGGTTGTCTGATTAGCATGAGCTGGGAGATTTGCACGGGTTAATCAAAAATCTTTGCTGGTGGCCTCTGAAAGGAGTTCAGCCCCTCTTTTCTGCAAGATGAATGGAAGTTATCATACAAAATCCTAATGTGTGTGTAAAACAGGGAAATAATTTTTTTCCAGTAGAGATGCACAGATACAAAAGGAGTTTCCTCAGAAAAATCAATGTGTGTGCTTGTCTACTTTTATCTGTCTTAAATGAAAACAAATGAACGAACAAACAGAGCCCCAAAGTTCAGTATGCTGGGAACTGAAAATAGACTTTATGCCTCTCTCAAGGTTCTACAAGGAATATTTACAGTTTTCAAAAATGCATTATGACATTTTAGAACCTTGCAAGTTACCTATTTTTTTATTGCTAATGACTATGCTTCATTAAAACTTTATTTTTCTTTTAAATTACTATTACATTTGATATACTTATTCCAGCACTACCCAATTAAATGTTTATCATTCATTGCAATACCATTTTTCTGTGGAATCATTTCAGTTGAAAGTAAATATTTTTCACTTTATCCAGTGCAGCCTCATGAGTTTATCTTTTCCAATACAATAACTGTTTCCCTCTCATTTTTAAATGAGCAGATCCTCATGGTACTTCTTCTAGAATGACAAGTACAATGGTACTTACTCATATTGGCCTAATATGGGGAAGCAGTATACTAGGGATAAATGCCAAATTATGTTACCAGACACCTCATTTTATTTTAATGGGTATACACCTACGTAGTAGGTGTATGTGGACCTCTAGTCCAAATTGAATCTTGTTCTTGGGCAATCAAAACACTAAGGGTTTTTTTTTTTTTTCTGGTGCTATTTGCATCCAATATTCAGTAGATATCCTCACAGGAAAAGATGGTTTGCTCCTGAGTTTTCTGTAAATATGATAATCGATTAACGCACTGATATCCTCATGAATCTTATTACACTTCATGCTTTTGAAATTTAAGATGATTCCCTTGATAAAGCCAGAACTTCATTTCCAGCTAATAATTTTATTGTAAGGGCTGGTATATTCCACTGTCAAACAACATCCATTTTCGTATCCCAAAAGCTTTCCACCATAGGTGGCTAAAGCAGTGTAGAAATCACTGCAGAATTTCCCCCATTGGTCAGTCGAATGAAATTACAGGGGACAGATAGCAGAATCAGAATGGTTTTTTTTTTTCAGAAAATTGATCATAAAACTTTTCTTGTGGTTTAAATAAAGAATGCTGCCAAAGAATAAAGATTACACCAGCATAGGGTTTCTTTCTGTTGATGTCTCTTAATGAGATATTCACTTTTTATAAGACTTCAGAGTCTTTCATATCTAAAACTATATTGTATATCTCAGATTTTTGATTTTTTTCATAGCTCAGAAGTATTATGTATCTTCAGAACTGTTAGTGGAGCAGATCAATTATTTTTTTCAGTTCAGCAGCAGAAAGTAAGAAAAAACATTCAGATCACCCCAAAATATTATTCTAGATATTTTAAGCTAAAATAAGCAAAATAAAAATGAATATATGTTTAGCCTAAACATTTTACTTAGTATTTTTTCCGTTAAAGACAATGAGAGGAATATTATGGGTATGCTTTACTTTTACCTCTGTGCTATTCTATTAGATGACTGAATATTATGTGTAGAGGAGGCCAATCCATTCAAAACTGAAAACTTGTACCATTATTTTAAATATCTCCTGTTTTAAACAGGAGATTGTTTTATACTGGATTGTTATATATTGGAATCTTATACCCAAAGAAATGTTTTTAATGTGAATTCCTCAGTTAACACTGAGATTCATATCAGTGTTATGGTTTGAGCCCTTTAAAATGTTACTATTCAGTCTAAACTAGTCATCTAGCCCTCACTATAGCTAATGGAGAGAGGCAGACACCTACCTACAAAGAAATACTCTTAGACTAATTTTAGGCAGCTATTTGGAGAATAAATCATCTGAACTCTGATGAAAGAATATTTTTTTTCCCTTCTTCTTAGTTGTGTTTTTTATACAGAAATGTTTTTCAGCTTACCTGGATTTTCTGTGACTGAATGTTTGACTTTTGCAAAGAAGATCTGTAGCATTTCTGGCTATCAAGATAACACCTCTATGCAGAATATAAATGAGATGAAGACTATGCCAAAAGAATTTACTTTGGCAGCCAGGAGAAGAGATATAGTTTGCTACTGATGTGAGTGTGAAGGCAAAATACTGTGTTATTTTGAACAGTAAGTACTGAAAGCAATAGCTGAACTGTGATCCTGTATGCCATCCTTGGGTCAAGCACTCACTGAAGTCAGTAGAAATCAGGAGCAAGTCCTAGATATTTTCATTTCTCCAATGAAGTATACCTTGTACAAACGCAGAGGATTTTAAATTGAAGCCGCAGTTCTAAAGCTGTTCATACTGTGAAGCCGCAGTTCTAAAGCTGTTCATACTGTGGCCTCATCAGAACGATATCTAACATGCAGACTTGAAGGAGCAGAAAAATTGCTTGTGAAGGTGATGGCAGACTTTCATCTTAACACCAATCTCCACATTTCTGTTTTTCAACAGTTTTGTCCTTCATTCAGGGATTGAAGCATATAGACCTCAGTGACAGTGTCATGACTGAATCTGGTTTTGATCACTCTGACCTCACACCATTTTTCATTAGATCAACTTTATTGACTTTAATAGAATTGAAACTAACCAAAACTAAGTCTACTTGCTTGCTTGCTTGCTTGCTTCCTTTCTTTCTCGTAAAAAAGCTTTTGCACAACAAGGCACATCAGATTTTTAATTAACAACATTGTTAATTTTTTGCTAATAATCTTATACAATTGTAATATTTCTTAGGGAAGATAAAGGAAATAGTAGCAACTTTGTACTATTTTGTAGATTTTTATATATAATATATCTAGGATATAAAAAATGGAAAAAACTTGGAAGAATACTGTAACTCCCCAACTGCTACTGTAAATTTTTGTGTTAGAAATAGTATACAGTAAAGATATATATTCTAAATGTCTTCAGTTTTTGTAAATCTGTTTTATTTAATCTTTAAATTATACTTTATTTTCTTGTTCTAGTGATAAATTTCAGGAAACATTGTGATTTGAAAAATTAAAACAAAATAAAAATGGAAATAAAAAAATTAAATATTTCACCTATTTACATTTTCAAAATATCTCCCTGTGGTAACTTTTTAGTTAATTAAATATATTTGTTTGTCCTTTCTAAGTCATATATTTATTCAGAAGAACAATGTTTGTTTATTTAGTTTCTTTAGAAATCCTTCTCAAAATCATAAATTTGCAAATTATTGTTAAAGCTCTAATCACAAACAGAAACATAAAAAAATTCAAGTTATTGATATCTTTTCGGGGACTTTGACTCCACAGTGAAGGATGGTTGGTCGTAGCTATGTGGAAATAGATGCAGTTGAAGTGGATGTGTTGGATGTGCTGGTTGGCTTTCCTCCTGCTTCCTCCATAGTTCTATTTAGTAACTTTGGTCAGTTTGGTATATTTGTGTCTTAGCTCGTCAACAATGAAATGCTAACTTTTTCAGTTCTGAATATTCTGGGGTAAGAATGGTCTCTTTTAAGTGTGCACACAAATCACAAGATATGATATAGTATTTAAATTCTTGAAGTGCAGCTGTGGAGGAATAAAGGTATTGAGTCCGTCAGTCACTGCTTAACCGCAGGTGCCTATATTCCAGCGCAGAACATTTCTGAGCTGCTTCAAGTTTTTATTCCTAGAAGCAGGTGATAACGGCAGTAACTGACACTTACGCAGAGGTAGAAGACACCACTCTGGAATAAAGTTATTAGATGTTTATTACCTTGAAATCTCTAAACCACAAGGGGAACCCCAGGAACCTTGTGGGGAAGCAACCGCGCTGTCCCAGGCACCACAGGGCACTGGCCCATGGTGAGGTTCGAGGGGGCATAAGTTTAAGGAGAATTAATAAGGTACAATGTGCGGTACATGTGCATGTGCTACAGATAACAAGGGAAGAAGTAATCCTTTGGGTATAGAGATAAGAAGAGAAGTTGTAAATCTTTAGGTATACAGATAACAAGGGAAGCAGTAATTCTTTAGGTATATACATATCCAGATCGGTGCTTAGGTGGTGTAAGTTGAAGGATCACAACCTACTGTTTCTCAGGCTCATTGCCAATCTTCTGCTATTTACCCACTACAATGGGTGTTCCTTGTATTTTCCTGTAGGAAATACCTTTCTGTCCTAGAGTATTTTGTCAGCAACATGAGAGCTGCGCCATTCCTCATTGGAAATTTACCAATGAAATAAGGGGGCATTAGAAGTAAACTACAGAGTATTTTAACTTGACTTCTCTCTCCTCTTTCTATTAGAACATAAAAATGTAGGAAATAATTATTAGCTTTGCAGACTTGACTCCTTCATCAAATGCGGCTGAAATTAGCCAGTGCATCAAAAGCTACTGGGCTCACAGACACATACACACATACACCTGATCAAAAAAATAGAAAGAGTGTTGATATATATGGGAAGCAGGGCTGTAACTGGGAGTTGCACATGGTCCTTGCCTTTCCACAGAACAGTATCTTCTCTAGATGTTTGTGCACGGAGTGCATGGAGGAAACCAGGTTTCCCAGTACCAGGGAATTCATGGTTTCGACTTGAGAATATATGGCTCCTATCAGAATAAATGGAGATATGAGTGAATGAAATTATAATCTGATTTTTTTTTAATTCTATCGTAGTCTACAAAGTGACTAGAGTCTGCACATCTTGGCATAAGTATCTTCTGTTTACTGAAGTAATCTATCTACTTGTTCACCGAAGCAGTAGTTCGTAGACTCTAAACTCATATTTATTTTTGTTAATTAATTTAGATTATTGGAAATATGTCTGCTTCTCGGAACCATGTACATTTGCCTATTCATTATGAAATTGCTGATAATCAAGGAAAGTAAGTACAGAATAAAAGCAATATAGCAGGTATAAAACTTTAATTATTGTTTTTGTCATATTAGAAACTAATACTGATCCTATCATACTGGAAACTATATACGACCTTATAATGTGCATGTTAAATTTTTGCAGTGAACAGCTAGAATATGCTGCTTTTCTCATGATTATTTTTTGACTTCTGTTAAGTATAAAAGAACATTAATAAATGATGCAAGCACTTTTTTCAAAACATGGCTACCAAGCAAACTGAGTTTTTACTAGAGATAAATAATATTCTAAAATTTACTACAATTAAATTGTACTATACCTTTAAATATACAAGAGCTTTTCATTACTTTGTTTGAAGCTTCACTGCCATCCATAAGCCTTGTCAGCCTTTGATTTTGTTTATTGTGGCTAGAGTAATTTAGACTGTGATTGCATTCCTTACTCTCAAATTAGTTTTAAACACTGCCAATGAATATATAAGACCTTTGAACATATAAAGCCTTAATCTTCATTTGTTCTAGAATTCACAGCTTTCTGGAAATTTCAGTGTTTCTTCTGCTTTATGCAAGCGATAAGCTGTTTTTTTTTTTTTTCACCCTTGCCAATATTGACTTCTGAAAATATTTTTATGGCTCCATTATACCACAAAAACTCTTTAGACGATCCCCACACTGGTGATCAGCTCTGCTATCTAGCTACCTTTCCTTGCCATGGTGCTAGTTTACAGAAAATGTACAAGGTCAGATCTAAAATAGCTATTTAGCTGGGGTTCTTCTATCTATGGTCTGCGACTGCTCAGAATTCAGCTCTTTCTGTGTAGCTTGGTTGACTGATTTCCCTGCACTGTGATCCACACTGCTTAGGATGTTGTGTTGATACTACCTTAGCTAGTAATATAAAGAAAGCATCTCAATGCTGTCAGGTTCACAGAATAAACATGCTAAATCCCAGTAAACAGCCACCTTAAAGACAATAGAGCTTGCAAGGCAACAATATTCTAATTTTAAGAATTAATATACAAGTAGAATCATTTTGCATCAAGAAATAATATTTTTAAGGAATGATAGTGTATTTTTCTGAGTCATCAAAAATGATTTTTCATCTTTTCTTCTCTGACTGTAATTAAAATAATATTCTGCCCTATAGACACAGATGTCTACATGTACTTTGATAATGCTAGTGTAAAATAGGACAAAAGTTAAATTAGAGGGAGAAAAGTTGTTTTCCAGTTCATTAGAAACTCTGTGGTGGAAAATCAATATTAGCTAAACGAAGGACAGAACAAGTAAGGGAAAATCTGTTTGGAGCCTCTTGGAGCATGTTGCTAAAAAACTATCTATGAGTGATAGCCAATTTAAACCGCAGTCTGTTATGTACATTAGCCAGTATAGTAAAAAGTCATATAAAATTTACTAGAAGCCACTATTTTTCTGCAGAGGTTTAAAACCTCAAATCAGTTTTCATGATGTAATAAACTGCCAGTGATTATCATGGTACTACATCACAATTACCTATATGTGCCTTTGGCCTATCAGAAGGAAGTGAAAAGCAGCTCTCTGAATCAATTTTATTCCACAAGGAAAGTTTAGTAGTCTAATTCTCACGCTTGGGACCCGGTCTGTTCCAAAACTTTGAGCTTCTCCATGCAGTTTTTCCCTTTTCCCTTTCTGATACAAAAGGAAAAAAAAAAAACCCTAATTGTTTGGCAGGGCTTTATGCATGTTGGAAGTTACTATGTAGAAATATTAACCTGACTGGATTCAGTTGCAGAGGTCCAATTCATTTTAGTGAATTCTGGATTTTATCCTTAAAGTTCAATCTAAGGTTAAATACAGTTTGTTTGTTTGCTTTTTTTTAAATCAGATCAAGAATACTACATTTTATTCTGTCCTTAACCCATGTTGGATGTCATAAAGCTATACCATAAACCTAAGCAGAAGATGGAAGCCAGATGCAGCAACTTCTGAGTGAGATTTTATGGCCTTAGACAGTGGGTCAGAATAGTCCCACAAGACTACTTTAGGACTTTAGGAATCTGTGAACGTTTTGTGTGGGTTTTTTTTGTACAAGAAAATTTTCATGATACAAATTTATGTTGAATTTCTTGTTAAGTTTTGGTTTATTGGCATCAAGAATAAATTGGAGTTATCTTTCAGGAACAAGCTAAGAAATAATTTTAACTAGATTATTGTTAGAAGACTATAACTTATTGTTTTAACAGCATTACCTTCTTCAAGTAAAGCCAGTTAAAGCGGTTTAAATTATTTCCATTTTTAAAAGACATATTTTAAGCAGCAGGTACCTAACATCAATAATGCAAGTCAGGAGCCTATGAATAAAACAGTAAAACTTGAGGCATAAACCTGGAACAAAACTACATCATGGCAGCTGCACACGAGTGATCAAGACATACATTTTGGAGCATGAGAAAGAAGTAAACTGTGTATTAAAAGGCTGATAGCTGAAAGCATGATATGTTAGCTACTGTTTCATTCAGAGTGAATTTAAAATTGGGACAGCTCAACCTGCTGTACGTTAACTCATGTATGTGTCTATGACCTAAAATACTAAAGGTGTTTCAGATTCTTATTCTAAGAGGGGAATAAAGACATATATTGGTAGGAGAGTCACAGAGTCACTGGAAGCAGCACTGCTCTCACATATCTTTAGCCATTGAATTGTTGTGTCAGCTACTCATCTAACCCCCTTTTGAGGTAGACAGAGTAAGATAGGCACCTCCAGAGAATGATTCATACCTTGCTAAAATAGGTGTCTTAGGTAGGATGAATTATCTTCTGGAAGTGCTTATTTTGCTCGATGTCTAGAAGAGCCTTAGAACGAGTTAAATTATGGCATCAGACATTAAAAATGTCTAACTTTTTAACAGCAAAAGTTAGGTGAGATAAATCATACCTCAACTATGGTCATATTTTAAAAAGTGCTGATTTTTTAAATTTTGAATTTAAATGAGATTTGATAGCATACAATAACATAGTCTCAATATATTCTCAGTATCTTTAAGTATAACTTTCTTTATGATTTCAGATTTCCTTTGAGAATAGAGATTTATTCTGTATTTCTGCAAGATTATTTTTACGGTGAGTATTACAGTCTTCTTAAAAAATAGTTGTAGTCGCTTAGCATCTCTTTGGAGGAAAAGTTCAGATTTATTCATATTTTGGGCTAGTTCTCAGTCTGGTGTAAATCACCAGGAGATCAAAGAACTGTTTCTGTCAATCCAGTCTTCAGATCTGAATCATAAATCTTTGCTAGGGACATTTTCCTGCCAATGTAAGAATGATAACTTTTTAAGAGTAACTAAAGGAAGAGGCTTTCTTTGAACGTATCAGTAGCAAAAAGCTGATAGAGTAACTCTTTAGTGTTTGGTAGATTATTAAACTGTGTGATTTCATTGTTTGTCTTTCCTACTTTCTTTGGCAACCAAAAAAAAATAGACCGCGGAAAAGAGAAGTTGCAGATATTTCTTCAGATCTTGACATCCAGAGCAACTGAACACTTGATAAATGAGATAACGCTATATGCTCAGTATGGGAAGAGAAGAGAATCTGTTTTACCTTTACTAGTCTGATGAAACAATAAGGTCACATGAAGCATGAAGCATTAGAACCAAATGCATTTCAGCTTTAATATTTGCAACTGCTTGGAATTTTGCCTTAAAATAGCTATACTTATATCAAAACTGGCTGTATGTGGGTAACTGCAACTTCTAAGTAGTTTTCTTCTTTAAATAATCTACTATAATTATAATCATAACAAAGCTTGGAATGATGGGAGAGGTGAAACATTTAAATTACAAAAAATATTGGAATAGATAAAAGGAAATTTACAAAGCAATTCTTGAACAAAACTACTTTTTAGCCTAATAGCTCTTTCTCTACAAATTTAAAACAAACCCCGAAAAGCCTTTATTTGCTTTTGGGGGGGGAAGGGTCTTTGTTACCCACAGAAGAAGTAACCATTTAATGTGAAAAAAAGGAAAGAAATTGTAGTAGAACACTCTAGAACAGGAGTCTATGTTACATATCAAGCGAAACACCAAGAGCCTTCGCTGAGCACAGAAAACACATGTACAAAAAATCTATTTTTGTAGCCCACTCTACTCCACAGTGATTCCTAACCAATCAGAATTGAGAAAATAGGTCATAGAAAAGTATCCGATATGGAACTACATCATTTCATTAAAACGAAAGAATATGTAACTGATGGACAAGATGAATATCAAATAAAATACAAATGCTTAGTTTCAGCCTCATTTTCTCCTAAATACTATTCAATTTTCCATCAAATGTCCAGTCACTAAACATGTATATACAAATAACTACATTTGTACAGAAGCTTGCTACTGCTTGAAACAAGGACTTAAAAACCCTATAGCAGGAATCATCACACTTAACTTTATCTGCCTGATTTGAGCATCCAATTTGCTCCAGTGGTGTAGGCTTCCTCCATAGGCACTAAAGAGCAAGGCAGATTTACAGGGTAATTCACATCCTAAGTTAGCTATCTGAAGTAGATTAGATGAACTGTTTTCCTCATCTTCCCTGATTTTAAAGTGAGGCTTAGGCTGGTATCTTACACTATGGGTACCTAGTTTTACCATGCTGCACTGTAGCCATCTGTAAATTGGATGTAAGTACAAATGGGGATCCTGCCCCACTTGCAAAGCTGTCTCAGATATATGCATAAAGTTATATGAAATCTTACAGGTGAATTCTGCTAGCCCTACTCACTGTTTACTACCCTCACAAACCCACAACTTGCATTCCATTACTCAAAAAAATTCAGAATTTGTTCTTTTTCAGTGCACATGATACTCTTGTGACAAAAATGATTGTTAGAGCTCTTATGTGGTTGTGGCTGCTTGGCACTCCTCAATCTGTAGTGTTTTTATGGATGCAACATACAGCCTTTTGATACATAATGAAGGAAGTCGGAGCAATAAAAACCAGGCAAGATTGCCACCATAGCACAAAGGATAGTAGTGGCTCCATCTCTTGTACTCCTCTCCAGATACAAGAAAGGATATTCTGTATGCTAACCTACTTACAAGTACAATTGTACTACTAACTTACAATTGAAATAGTCAAACACTTGTATGGTGAGAAGAATCTTTCTGAACTTATCACTGAAATTATAGTTCAAAATAGCTTCATGAACATGGAACAAAGTTGTCTCGTCAGTTTTGACCTGCTCCTGTGTAAAGAAAATAAAATCCTCAAACTCAGACCACTCCTTCCAAGACATATGAATTTAATAAGATAAGAGTATTCAATCATAGCTTCTGCATCTCCTTTGCTCCCAGCTATCAATTCTTTCTTTTCTGTTAGATGTTTTAATGTAATTAGTGCTGTTAAACAGCATTTAGTAACCTGCCTCTTCCAAACCACACAGTCAAGCAATTCTTTCATGATAAAGACTTGCTCATTTCCTAAGTTGGAAAGAAAAGGCTTTCCATAATAAGCCACAACATCAGAAAGGTGTTTTGTTTTGTTTCCATCTAAAGCTCTTTCTCTGAATGAACTTTTCCATCTAAAGTGAACTTAGGTAGAAACTAGCTCCCCAAGACCAAAATCTCTTATCCAGATTATTCTAGAGTAAGTAAAATCAATAATCTTTTACATTTCTGTTTCAAATTCCTCAATTTCTGAAGTTCTGTTCATGTTTACAATTGCTTACTATTCACTTTATGTTGCTGACTGGGACCTAAAAATTAAACTCAGAATTCTAAGTCCTATGAAGAGATGAAAATCCTAATTTTTAAATGAATCTTCTCTTTTATACAATTGCATTTGGATTCTTCCCTTTCCAATGTCTTAAAAAACATGTACAAAACAGATCAGTAAGGCAGCCCTGGGAATTGCAATTCATAACTTTACTGAATACTAAAATTTATAGACTCAGCAGAGATACAGAGTTTATGACATATAATTTCTCCTGTCTTGTCCCACTTATCTGCTTTGTGTTCAACAGGCAATAAATTATTCATCTCTTCTTCCACCTAGAACCTAATGGTATTAACTTATCTCCCTCTGATTACACCTCTCCTTTACTCCAAGGTGTCAGCCACATTTTCTATCAGATGGCTTAACCAGTTAACACATTCAGGTTAATTTCAGACCAGTTGTTTCAAACTTGCATTTTACTAGCTAGTGTGCCTATTTCAGGCATGAAAGACTTGAATGCCTAAAAAGCATTTCTGTTTTTTCCAATTTTAGGGATCGATCTAGTAAAAAATCACCCTCCCCGCTTCCTCTCCACTCCTCGCCTCTGTATATTTACCTCTTTAATTTATGGCAGTTAACTGAGGTGGATAAGACTATTTCTGAACAGAGGGGAAGGAGGTGCCCTCTTTAATTTTGTTCTTTATCATTTAAATCCTGATAGACGGCAATGCAGTAACTTCCTTGCCTATATGCCCCTATTTCCTTCAAATAGAAACCAGGGCTGAGGTTGAAAGAAGGGAACTTACTCCCTCAGATATTGTTCCAACAGGCACGTGAGATGCAGCTGCTTTGTCTGCTTGACCCAGGAGTTCAGATGAGGTCTATGGTCCTGCTGTTCAGTAACCTAGCTACCCACAGAATATATGGTTGATATGCATTGTATAATCAACAGAGATACAAACCTATTTTAAGGTGTAATGAATGCCCTTTGAATTACCTAACTCTTCAGTGACTGCAGGGAGCTGAAGAGAATGTCATACATACTGAGGCGGGAAGGCTTCCAGTTTTGTCATGAGATCTTATTCTTTGATTGTCTCTGCTGCCTAATGGGACCTCGGTTACTTGCCCCAACTAACTCTCCTCTTGGCTCACCTGCATAAGAAATTCTAACACACAATTGCCAGGCAGGACATTTGGATAAGCACATCTTTTGTGGTTTGTTTAATCTGACCCCCCAAACTGAGTAAGCCAGAGCTTTAGTAAGGTATTTCAAAGGCAGCTTCTGCTGCTGAGCTCCTACTCATGTGGGAACAGCTATCCATGGTATCTGAAGGTGGTCCCTTGAAGAATCTAAAGCATTCAGGAAGCAATCAGCCAGGCACATTGAGCTCTCAGGCCTCTAGATGAAATGCCAGTTTCGAAAGTTTCATGGAAAGAGACCTCTGAGTAGGTGGGGACATGGCAGAAAGGATTTTGTCATCTAAGAACAACACAGGCTTGGATCATGGCAGTGAGCAGGAAAGGAAAGAACAATGTTTGTGGCAAAGCTGACTCAGGTATTTTCACTTTTGGGCCTGCTACACTTTGCCTTTCTGCTTTTAAGACAGAAGTGGCCTCTTAGGCATTTCCTTCATCATGGCTTAATAGCTGAAATCAGTCTTGGGCTGTCCAAAAGATACCATAAAAGAGATACCTGATGGCTCTACATGTGATGCTCAGAAAGGCAGGAGAGAAGTGTTCTACTTGACTGGTATTGAGTAGGTGCCTAAGTTATAGACAGTTACAGGTAGGTTATATAAATGTCCCTTCAAGTTTTGTGTAAGATTACTGCTTTATATAAAGGTAATATCAAATATTGGCCATATTGTAAGATCAAGCTCTAGTCACATCTTTGAAAGAAAGATGTTTCAGGAAATTTTTGAACTCTGTATTTAGAATGCAATGCAGATGGCCTTCTGCATTTGTCAGTAAAAATCCAGAAGGCCACTGATATCACAGAATCACAGAATGGTTGAGGTTGGAAGGGACCTCTGAAGATCATCTAGTCCAACCTCCCTGCTCAAGCAGGGACCTCTAGAGCATATTGCCCAGGATCACATCCAGGCAGGTTTTGAAGGTCTCCAGGGAAGGAGACTCCACTACCTCTCTGGGCAACCTGTGCCAGTGCTCTGTCACCCTCACAGTGAAGAAGTTTTTCCTCAGGTTTAGGTGGAACTTCCTGTGGTTCAGTTTCTGCCCGTTGCCTCTTGTCCTGCTGCTGGGCACCACGGAGAAGAGGCTGGCCTCATCCTCTTGACACTCCCCCTTCAGATACTGATACACGTTGATGAGATCGCCTCTCAGTCTTCTCTTCTCCAGGCTGAGCAGGCCCAGCTCTCGCAGCCTTTCTTCATAGGAGAGGTGCTCCAGTCCCCTCATCCTCTTGGTAGCCCTCCGCTGGACTCTCTCCAGGAGTGCCATGTCTCTCTTGTACTGGGGAGCCCAGAACTGGACACAGTACTCCAGGGGAGGCCTCCCCAGGGCTGAGGAGAGGGGCAGGATCACCTCCCTCCACCTGCCTAATGCACCCCAGGAGACCATTGGCCTTCTTGGCCACAAGGGCACACTGCTGCCTCATGCTTCACTTGTTGTCCACCAGCACTCCCAGGTCCTTCTCGGCAGAGCTACTTTCCAGCAGGTCAACCCCCAGCCTGTCCTGGTACGGGGAGTTATTCCTGCCTAGGTGCAGGACCTTGCACTTGCCTATGTTGAACTTCAGGAGGTTCCTCTCCACCCACCTCTCCAGCCTGTCCAGGTCCCTCTGAAAGGCAGCACAGCCCTCTGGTGTGTTAGCCACTCCTCCTAGCTTAGTATCATCAGCAAACTTGCTGAGGGTGCACTCTGTCCCTTCCTCCAGGTCATTGAGGAATACATGGAACAAGACTGGACCCAGGACTGACCCCTGGGGGACACCACTAGCTACAGGCCTCCAACTTGACTCTGCACCACTGGCCACAACCCTCTGAGCTCGGTCATCCAGCCAGTTCTCAATCCACCTCACCGTCCACTCATCCAACCCACACTTCCTGAGTTTACCTACGAGGAGGTGATGGGAGGCAGTGTCAAAAGCCTTGCTGAAGTCCAGGGAGACACCATCCACTGCTCTCCCCTCATCTACCCAGCCAGTCCTTCCATCCTAGAAGGTTATCAGATTGGTCAAGCATAATTTTCCCTTGGGGAATCCATGCTGACTACTCCTGGTCACCTTCTTGTCCTCCACATGCTTAGTGAGGACCTCCAGGAGGAGCTGTTCCGTCACCTTTCCTGGGATGGAGGTGAGGCTGACAGACCTGCAGTTTCCTGGCTCCTCCTTCTTGCCCTTTTGGAAGACTGGGGGGACACTGGCTTTCTCCCAGTCCTCAGGCACCTCTCCTGTTCTCCAGGACCTTGCCAAGATGATGGAGAGTGGCCTAGCGATAACATCCGCCAGCTCCCTCAGCACTCGTGGGTGCATCCCATCGGGGCCCATGGATTTGTGGATGTCAAGTTTGGACAAAAGATCTCTAACCTGATCCTCCTCGACCAAGGGGAGAGTCTGGAGAGTCTGCAGAGTCTTCCTTTCTCCAGCCTTCCTCTCTTGTCCCCAGGGTCTGGAATTCCTGAGGGCTGGCCTTAGCAGTGAAGACGGAAGCAAAGGCAGGATTCAATAACTCTGCCTTCTCTGTATCCTTTGTCACCAGGGCACCCGCCCCATTCAGCAGCGGGCTGACATTTTCCCTAGCCTTCTTTTTGCTATTCATGTATTTGAAGAAGGCCTTCTTGTTGTCCTTGACATCCCTTGCTGGATTTAGTTCCAAATGGGCCTTAGCCTTCCTTGTCGCATCCCTGCACACTCTGACAACGTCCCTGTATTCCTCCCAAGTGGCCTGTCCCCTTTTCCACATTCTGTGTACTTCCTTCTTCTGCTGGAGTTTTGCCAGGAGTTCCTTGCTCATCCAGGCAGGTCTCCTGCCCGCTTTGCTTGACTTCTTCCTCAGAGGGATGCACTGATCTTGAGCCTGGAGGAGATGATGCTTGAATATTAGCCAGCTTTCTTGGACCCCTCTTCCTTCTAGGGCCCTACCCCATGAGATTCCTCCAGGTAGGTCCCTGAAGAGGCCAAAGTTAAGCTCTCCTGAAGTCCAGCATTGCAATCCTACTCATTGCCCTGCTCCCTCCTCGTAGGATCCTGAACTCCACCATCTCATAGTCACTGCAGCCAAGGCTGCCCCCAACCTTCACATCTCCAACTAGACCTTCTTTGTTCGTTAGTACAAGGTCTAGCATTGCACCTCTCCTCGTTGGTGTCTCCATCACCTGGGTCAAGAAATTATCATCAATCCTCTGCAGGAACCTCCTGGACTGTTTGTGCCTAGCTGTGCTGTCTTGCCAACAGATGTCAGGGTGGTTGAAGTCTCCCAGGAGAACCAGGACCTGTGATCATGAGGCTACTTCCAGCTGTCGGTAGAAGGCCTCATCGATGACTTCCTCCTGATCAGGTGACCTGTAGTAAACCCCCACCACAGTGTCACCCATGTTACCCTGCCCTTTAATCCTTTTCCATAGGCTCTCCACTTGCTCTTCATCCATCCCGAGGCAGAGCTCCACACATTCTAGTTGCTCCCTCACATAAAGGGCAACTCCACCACCTCGCCTTCCTAGCCTGTCTTTCCTATAAAGCACATAGCCATCCATGACAGCATTCCAGTCATGTGAGCTATCCCACCACGTCTCTGTCACTGCAGTGAGATCACGGCGCTGTGACTGCACACAGATCTCTAACTCTTCCTGTTTATTCCCTGTGCTGCGTGTATTGGTATACAGGTATTTCAGAGAGCCTGTCGAGCTTGTAAGCTTCCCAGGAGAGGTGCAAGAGGATCCTCCATAGCCATGTCCCATGCTGTCTCCCCTGGCTGTATGCACCCACTGGAGGCATCCTGACTTGAGCGGTGTTTTACTGACAACCCTATCTCTATAACACTCCCCTTCCCCCATCCTGCCTAGTTTAAAGCCCTCCTTACCAGGCTGGCCAACCTATTGGCAAAGCGCATACTCCGCCTGGTGAGGTGGATCTCATCTCTCCCCATCAGCTGTCGATCTTCAAACAGGGTCCCATGGTCATAGAAACCAAAGCGCTGCTGCCAACACCAGCGGCGCAGCCAGTTGTTAACTTGGAAAACTCGTCTACTCCTGCTCCCGTCCTTCCCCCTCACAGGCAAGATTGAGGAGAAAACGACCTGGGCTCCCAGACCCTTGACCACCATTCCCAGAGCTCTGAAGTCCCATTTGATGGTTTCCAATTTGCCTTTTGTTTCATTAGTGCCCACATGGAAGAGCAGCAGAGGGTAGTAGTCTGATGCATGGACAAGCCTTGGCAGTCTTTCCACGACATCTCTTATTCGAGCCCCTGGCAGGTAGCAAACCTCTCTGGACAAGAGGTCAGGTTGGCAGATAGGTGCCTCCGTCCCCTGCAGCAGGGAGTCACCCACAACAATCACTCGCCGTTTCTTCTGGGTGTTCCTGCACGGCACAGGGTCTGCCCGGCCAGTTGCCTCCCTTGGAGCCATGCCCAGCTCCTCCTCAGCTTGGAGGGCGCTAAACTTGTTCTTCAAGGGTAAGTCTTGAGGAGGAGCAAGAGCCTTCCTCCTTCTACAAGAGGTCACCAGCTTCCAGCCCTCTTCCACAGTGTTATGATGCACCTTTACACATGGTGCTGAGCCCTCTGACAACTCCACTGCAGTGGGGGGTGAGGACTCCTGGAGCTGCACAGTCTCTGAGAATACCCTGTCAATCTCCTGCTCATCCTCTCGGATGCTACGCAGCCTACTAACTTCCTCCCGTAACTCCTTTATCTGGCGATACAACTGGTCAACTACAGCACACCTTGCACAGGAGAGCTGACTGTCAGCCCTGGCCCCACAGAGATGCCTCAGGCACTCCCTGCAGCCTTACACCTGCAGAGCTGCATCTGCTGTCTGAGGGTCTGTCTGGGTTGAGGCCTCAGACACAGCCGATGCAGCACCTCCAGCAGCCACTGGGGAACGTGCTCTGCGGTGTGTCATGACCATGCCCAGGGAAGGACACACCACTGTGCAAGATGGAGAGGTGCCTTCTTTGCCTTCTGGTGCCCTTCTGCGCAAACTGCTGTGCAAACTGTTCGCTGCCTCTGTTGGCTGCGCTCTGGGAGCTGCGCTCATCTCATCTTCGTTAATAGCAAATTCTAGTCAACTGCATAGTGAAGGTGTTCAGTTCAGCCAATACTTTGCTGGTTCTTCTGGTCACATTTTGAAGTGGCCAAATGCCTCCAAGATAAATACCAGTTTTAGGTACTTGAATTACTAACCACCTAGCACGTGGACACTGACGATGGATATCTGCTGGATGGAGATGAGGTTATACGTAAAACTTGCAAAAGAGATCATTCCAAGCATGTTATGCCACAGCCTTTTTTGAAACTTGATGTGAGCACTTTTTTAATTGGAATCCTATCCATCTTTAACCATTTAGGCACTTCAGTTTCAATTTTTAGGTCAGTGATAATTAAAGCTTGTATCATACTTGTAGTTTGAAAATGATGTGACAGAATAATTGACAATAATTGAAAATGTTGAGAAAAGAAGTTATATGCTTTCTAAGGCATAGCACAATAGGCATGTAAAAGAAAACACATTATGTTCAATTAAAGGGCTTTTTTGCCCTATACACAATTGTTCAGAGTTTTCTTTGCGGCTGTAAAGGGAAAAAGCATTTTATGGCTGAAGCGGTAATATTGTTCTTATTATTATTCTTATTACTACTACTGTTACTAATATTTTCCTGCACAGTGTAGATTATACATTTGGTTTCATGGCGATAAGTTAACAAATTTTATTGTTGTTGAATGAATTATTTCCCTGCTCAGGGGAAGATATTAAAATTGGTGGTTGCCTCTAAATAATTTTCCTTTCACTTATGAGTTTCAGGTACACCTAATAATAAGTAGAATCTAATAAAATAATGATACAAAATTTATCTGTTTATTTTTATTATTAATAATAATAGCCATGCTAAAGTTTATTGTGCAACTCTTATTTTTTTTTTCTGTCAGTAAAGTACAATTAAAGATCTTCTCTATGAAATTTCAGTCTTTTTTTCATATTGATAGTGCTAAAGTTCCCTTTATCTGTTTCTCTTTGATCACTCATTGAATAGATTCATTCAGATAATTAGAGAAATATAGAAACCTTTTCACATGCATACCTCAGTATTTCTAGTGCCCATGTGGACATAAGTATTTTTACACATGCTTTCACCTCACTCCCCTATTTGCTTACACCTACTATGAATTTGACACTCGAAACACTAATATACTCTAGAGAAAGAAATTTCTTCCCCCCTTAGTCAAAACAAAATGATCTATTTTTATTTGTATTTTTGAAACCTTTCTACATGCAGTCTCGGTTTAAATTATAAGGCTATGCAGCCACAAACAGCCACAAGGAGCACACAACACATAAGCCAGTACTTATATAATGACTAAATCTTCCTTAACCCCACTCCCTTACCTTACTCACATAGAACTGCAGCTGGCTGTGGGCAACTGCTCTTTGTTGGACCTTGATCATATGAATTGGTCAAGGAAGTCTTTGCCTCTGCAATGTATATTAAAACCATTCATCAAACACATATCAACAATGATTGGTTATAGAGAAAACAATAAAATTAATTATTACAAATATTTTGTAATGTGTTAAAAGGACAGTAAAAATAATACTAAATCCATTTCCTGTTTATCACAGAAAAATGATCCATTCTGATTAATAACAGCTTTATGAAAAGTAAGTGGATTATCTAAGGTTTTGTGGTTTTGTCTTTCTTTTCCTAGTTTTGTTTTTCAATTTTTAATAAGTTCATTTGCACTTTTACCTTACACACTGATGAATACCAGTAGATGCATCAAGTGTACTGTATACATTAATCTACCTTAGAAAGGCTAATGAAGTAATGAGCCATGAGATGCCAGAAAAAGAGTAGCTTTTCTGTCATTTGTTTTTATTTTCACAAACACTTTGAGATGCTTTTCATTATTAAGCATTTCAATGTGATTAGACAGAGAATAGATTTAAGTAAAATAATCTGCTTTTTGGGGGCCAACTGGAACTAATCTGCACTGTTGGTCATTTTGTAGCAACATTATTTCTTCCGTGATGTAGATATACAAGCATTTTATATACAAATGAGTGTTTCCTCTGTTCTCCAGTGCATACAAATGAATTTGGCTAGTGCTGAATTTTGATGTGTCTAACTTTTAAGCATTCTGCAGTCTAAGACTCTTGGGTGCCTACAAAAAGGATTCACAAAAGCTAACAGATGCAAGCCATGGGAACAAGCCAGATGGGAACACCAATGCAGGTAACCACTCTGAGATAGATATTGGCAACTGACGTTATTTGGGATTCTCAGTAAAGAATCCTTTTCAATAACTAAATGCCCACCCAATAGCTTCAATAGCTAAATTACAGGTCAGGTCCCTCACCAATTCATTGCTCCACTAAACTTGGAGATGAAGCATATAGCCCTATTTTACTCAATAGTCCAGAGCTACAAGCACTTGCTTAGGAAAGAAGAAACTGTTTTCAAACTCTTGTGCTTTCTGATTTGGATCAGGGGCTTGAATTAAGGTCCGTGTGCTTTGGAAATAAGTGAGGTATTTATTGAGGTACTGGATAGTCTGGTGTGAGTTTCTCTGAAACAGTTTTACTGTGTATAAATTATTAAATAGTCACTGGCACAGGGATTGAAAGAGAGGTCTCCTAACAACCCAGGGGAGTACCCTCATCATCAAGATATTGGATATTGTAGTGTGAACTCCTCTCAGTCTTTACAGGTGAAGCTATTTCTCGTTGTATAAATAATTAAACTGAATTTTGGAGCAGAAACTTGTAACCTGACACTTTTATATCCCAGAAGAGAGCACTAACCAACAGGCTGTACAGTTAGGCTTTCAATTTCTCCTCCTCTGTCTCTGTCCCACTGAATGCTCAATTATTTAATACAGAGTGAAACAGTTTCAGCTGGCATAGTTTAATACTAATTATACTAAAATAGCCAATAGTCTAGATATAAAGAGATTTTCTTGGGGTTTTTAACTCATTAAATTCAGTTGCTTTTATAAATCAGTTCAGATAGGAATTTCATTGTCTTAAATACTAGGATTTGGGTAAAATGACAATTTCCACTCAAATCAAGTCTCATATGCAGCTTAGGACTGAGCTAGTGAGCATGAACTGAAAATATCTACTACCTGGCTAGATAGTGTGAAAGGTCTACTTTGAGAATATAAGCAATATTTTGAAAAAAGCAAAGGTTCAGAAGTAGATGGAAAACCTGAAGACTTTTGGGGTTTACGATTGTAGTAGGGGATTTTAGTAAAAGGGAGTTGAGCTAGGGGGCTACTGAAACATAGATATGAGACAGGTACAATTCTCTTTCCAGAGATTCTAGATATTGCAGGTTTATCTGTTTCTTTGAGATAAGCCACTCTGTAGCCTAAAAGACATTTTAAAAGTAGTAGGAATCTGTCTGCACTGGGCAACTTAAAGGATGAAGGAGAGGTAAAGGAGGGCCAACAAAGGAAGCCTAAAGAGTTAGGTTGATGAGTACTAAAGTAACAGGAGACAAGGACTATAAGAACAGTGGGAAAGATCTGGAACTGTAACACAGGAATGTCTAAACTCAGTGATTCTGAGGGTGAGCTATGCTATGTTATGAAACTCCCAGTGTGCCTTATAAAATATTTTTTTACATGCAGTGGAAATTAAGGAACAGTACTTTCAATGGGGCCACAAAGCAGAGGAACACAATGGAAAAGGAACGCGGAAAATGGGGGCAGAAACTGATTAAAAATTACTGGATTTTAAGATCAAGAGGTATACGACAGCCCCTAAACAGATGTATTGCATATAAACTTCAATAGTCTTATATCCTCCATAGATTTACATTTATTAATTGTAAATGAGCGTATATCCCTCAGTGAGA
Source organism: Struthio camelus (assembly GCF_040807025.1). Taxonomy (NCBI): domain Eukaryota; kingdom Metazoa; phylum Chordata; class Aves; order Struthioniformes; family Struthionidae; genus Struthio; species Struthio camelus. The sequence goes on from NC_090942.1 coordinate 23,882,264, forward strand.
ACATCTAACAGATAAAAAGGAAGCTTGTGCAGTGGAATATATAAATCTTGTATGTGAAACTAGACCAAAACAGAAGACATTGACAAACGTGGGTATACAGAAGGAAGTGTTCAAGGCTATAACAAGTATAAAACAGTATATTTGTAGTTTTAAGTAATTGAGATTGATATGCAACTTTCCAGATAATGCTAACAGTGAGTTGGTTTCATTAATGGATATATGTATCAAACTCATGTGCAACTGTTTAACGTGCATAAGCTTACCAGGCAACCGATTGTGAAAAGTAAAACATAGTGGATCAAGCTTTATAGATTAAGAAAAAAATCACAGGTGTAGGATACTTGATGACTGTTCCTAGTATGTTTGGCCAGGAGTATGGCAGTGCTACACTATTCATTTAACTGCCTGAATAAAAGGGAATTTGATATCAGTCTGCAGAGGTCAGAACTCTGGTGAGAAAGTGGCTTTCTCTGCCCTTCTCAGAGACAGAGACACTGTGAACCACGCTGCATTCCTACAGAGAAAATACATGAAGAATAAACATTTTCAGTTCTGATGTTATAATGGAAACCAGCCAGCAAAGGATACTGACCTGAGCTGAAAGAAGGACACAGACTTTCCAGAGGGAACTGGAGAAGTGTACTTCTTTCAGCCACTTACAGCAATTTTGCAAATCAAATGGAAGTTTGGAAATTAATTAATAATTACAATTAATAAATAATAAAAGTAAATATTTAATAATAAATGCATGGCTAAACTGCAGATAATGTTCTCTGAATTATCATTAGACAGATTCCATAGAACCATAGGTTCAGGCTCTCAGTCTCTGAGCTGTCACGAGCAGATAGTGCTGATTTGGCAGTATGCTTAGGTCATCTCATACTACACCAGAGCTTTGGCTATTTCAGGCACACCAGCGACAGGCTCTGACTGGATCTCCAAAGAGCTCTCTGAATGTTCTGTTATACAGCATCTTGCTCTGAAAGTTTAACAGAGGAAGACCTTAAAAGAAAAACAAAGAATACACAGGAAGAGACGTGGATATCTATCTAAAATAATAAAAATACAAATTCCTAACCTTTGGTACTTTCTGTCTTAGTTAGTGTCAGTTTCTGGGTATATACAAAAATTAAATAGAACATCTTACTGGAAAAATACTTTCATTCCACGCAAAAAATAATTACACTGACTCAACTAAACTAAAATTAAAAATTAAAAATAACAGCCGTTTATACAACCGTTTATCCAATATGGGTAAAGGATGTGTGATCATGAGCACAAGATTACACAAAAATTCGCATTTTTCCACTTTTTTGATCTTTTTTAGATTCTAAACCTGGAATTTTCAAAGGAGTAAGCCCAAAACACCAAGTTCTATTTTATTTTGTGGGGAATTTGAAAGTTTAATGGATTAGCTTATTTAGAAAACATCAACCTATGGCTATAGTGAAATGAAATTTCTGTAGCTCTTTGGTCAGTAATTTCAGACTCTTAATGATCCACCCCTCTTATCAAGACAGCTTTGGGAATACTGGAACAATTGCAAAAGTGACAAATCACTTATGAGTCTGCACCCACTATAGAGGTAACCAAAGAATATATTCTTTTCAGTAAGATGCAAAGAAATAAACTTACATAAGAAGAGGCATACCACTCTGTTATTTAAAATACCTGATTTTGGCCTTTTTGATTTCCTTTCTCATATGATCAAACTTTCTGAAGTTAGTGAAAAATATGACACTATTAATTCTTTGACGCTATATTCATGCATTAGATGCTTTCAGAAGCATGAATGGTGTCATTTCATTGGGATGTTTCTATCAGGACTGGTAATTCTTAATTCCCATTATAAGAGTTTATGGGAACTACATATATGAATTTACTGCAAGAGTTGCATAAAGTAAAACTAAATGAGAAATTGGCTGCAGACTTCTTACATTGCTTCGTGAAGGCCGAATGTTCGGTATGACGTTGCAGTACTGCAGGGTCATGCCCCCACCAAAGGGTGCTCATATTTGTCTGGGCCCTGAGGGCTCACCCAGCCCTCCCTGTGCCTAACCTCCGGGCCACCCCTGCCCAGCCCCAGCCCCACCTCAGCCCTGCTGGGGCCGTCAGTCGCTGTCCTGCGATGCCGCAACAGTGCTGGCTCCAGCCCCACCATAGCCCTGCCCTTGCCAAACCCTCAAACCCCGGGATTCCCATCTCCCACCCCAGCCCAGGTCCCATCTCTGTGGTGGTGCCCAATGCTCCCCACCTGGGGCTGGGGCTGCCCAATCTGTCCCCAGGGCCCTGCTCCCTTGGGGCGGGGGGATAGCCGCGCCAGCAGCCCCTGCCCACGCCAGCCCCAGGGAGCACTAGGCTTGTGCCATGCCATGGCAGTATCATTTAACTCATATTTCCAACAGGACACCTATCTTTACAAGATAAATATGATTTTGTTCTCTATTTATAACAGAATTGCATATTTACGCACTTCCTATAGATACTCTCAGCCAGTGCAATCTCAAATCTCAACAGTATTCAGGACAAGATTTTTTTTAATATTGCATGAAAAAATTTTGTCCTTCTCATGCTCAGCCCCTGAAAGGAGTTTGAAAAGCAATTCAGCATAAGATGCCTTTGAACCACATTTTAATGTGAATTTGAAAGATGAGTGCAACATAGATGGGAATGACCTGGAGGAAGGGATAGAGTGCACCCTCAGCAAGTTTGCTGATGATACTAAACTGGGGGAGTGGCTGACACACCAGAGGGCTGTGCTGCCTTTCAGAGGGACCTGGACAGGCTGGAGAGGTGGGTGGAGAGGAACCTCCTGAAGTTCAACATAGGCAAGTGCAAGGTCCTGCACCTAGGCAGGAATAACTCCCCGTACCAGGACAGGCTGGGGGTTGACCTGCTGGAAAGTAGCTCTGCCGAGAAGGACCTGGGAGTGCTGGTGGACAACAAGTGAAGCATGAGGCAGCAGTGTGCCCTTGTGGCCAAGAAGGCCAATGGTCTCCTGGGGTGCATTAGGCAGGTGGAGGGAGGTGATCCTGCCCCTCTCCTCAGCCCTGGGGAGGCCTCCCCTGGAGTACTGTGTCCAGTTCTGGGCTCCCCAGTACAAGAGAGACATGGCACTCCTGGAGAGAGTCCAGCGGAGGGCTACAAAGAGGATGAGGGGACTGGAGCACCTCTCCTGTGAAGAAAGGCTGCGAGAGCTGGGCCTGCTCAGCCTGGAGAAGAGAAGACTGAGAGGCGATCTCATCGATGCATACAAGTATCTGAAAGGGGGAGTGTCAAAGAGGATGAGGCCAGCCTCTTCTCCGTGGTGCCCAGCAACAGGACAAGAGGCAACGGGCAGAAACTGAACCACAGGAAGTTCCACCTAAACCTGAGGAAAAACTTCTTCACTGTGAGGGTGACAGAGCACTGGCACAGGTTGCCCAGAGAGGCAGTGGAGTCTCCTTCCCTGGAGAGAGTCAAAACCTGCCTGGATGTGATCCTGGGCAATATGCTCTAGAGGTCCCTGCTTGAGCAGGGAGGTTGGACTAGATGATCTCCAGAGGTCCCTTCCAACCTCAACCATTCTGTGATTCTGTGATTCTGTGAATATAAACACATAGTTTTAAGGGGAATCACTGATGTGTGTATTTCTGAAGCTAGCCAAAAGAAATACAGAGGGTAACACACCAGCATAGACCTGTGCAGAGCTGGTTTGACCTAACTCTGAATGAGTTAGTTTCCCTGTCATCTAACATGGTTTGACACTCTTCCCAGCCTGATTAAGTCAATGTGATCAATGGAGAAATGAGGTAGATTACTCTGGCAAAGCAACAAGAAACAGAGAAGATGATCTTCAGTACTCAAGCTACCTCATTCAGAGCTGCCTAGACTATCTCTGAACGACTCTGGTCTTAAAAAAATAGTTTAAAAATAAACCAAAGAACAGACATCTGCAACCTCTTATCTCTGACTTGCTTATTTTGGACTTTTTTTTTATTGAGAAGGTTTATTTTCTAGTTGTTTGAGATCAAAATACATTGTCGTTTTCTTTGAAAATTTTCCACATTTATTGTGAACCTGGGGAGCATGCATATATCTTCCTCATGTAAGTTGCTACACAAATATCTTGGCAGGACAGTGTTCAATGATAATACTTCATCTTCTGTTTGAAGAGCCAGACCAAAGCCTTTGAAAATCAGACTCCAAGTGCAGGTAGAACACAGAACAGAGCCATTATAGGAACAGTGCATGTGCCAATGGTACTAACATGGTACCCTCTGGACTGTTACCTATAAATATAGTTGTGTTTGCACATTATATCAGGTAAGCTTAAAACCTTCAGTGATCCAGGGATCAGCAGCTGCCCAAATAAAGCTTTGGAAGTATTTGGAAGGATATTGGTTTTATCTGTGGATGTGGATATTGGCTGAGGTTATCCATTCCTGTAGCACTTGTTGTCTAAAAGTGCTGTGATGTGCTCTGAAAAGGACTATATACTCAAAATATGCAAAAAGACCCATGAGTGCTGTCTACATAAGTGACATTTCTTGCAGATAGCAGACTAGGGTTGGTCTGCCCTGGCTTCCTAACTATTTTTGTGGAAAGTTTATTGAAAAGATATGACTTCTAAAGCTCTAAAGATTTGCAGACCTTGTCTATTGAGACTGATTATTTTCCAGTTTCTTCCTGTAACTGCTTCCATCTTCCAAGGGACTTAGAGTAAGAGCTGCTTGTTTTAAATATGAACATAACAGCAACAGGGCACATACTAAAAGGCAACTGGGCCACAGGAAAACACTGCGAAGAGTGTCAGCAGTGTTTATATATGGGTATCACATCACCTGATTTTAGACACCTTAGCTGTCTAAGCTGAGCTTTTACCTCTACTCAGTGCCAAAAATCCTGAGATTCTTGTTATCAATAAAGACATGCCACAGAAATGGGCAACTCACGTCTCTATGCGAACAAGTCAAGAAAGGCTTTGAGGCTGGAGCTACATCACATGACCACGTGTATATCTGTCCATGGGTATCTGTCCATGGCAACCTAAGTCCCTCTCTATGGGAGGGAATAAGCCATGAGAGGCTGATGAAGCTGACGTTACCCACAGAAAAGTAAAAAGACCCTCAGGGATCCATTGTCAAGTCCCATGGTTGGAACATGTCTGAACTACACTGAGGCCCTTTTTGTCCCTGGATTTTCTGAGATGGTGCATGTCTTGTGGGTCCAGGAATGCAGTTTAAAAGGTCAGGAAAACTGGACTTCTTACATACTGAAAGATATATTTCCTTTTTTTAATACTAGAAGATATATTTTTTTCTTATCGTATGATAAATTTAGGAATGGAGAGGCTTCAAATATTTTAATGACAATACGTTAACTGATATATTACTCTCTTATGCTAACATTTTCTTTATCTCGCTATTTCTTTATTCTTTCTTAACTATCTTTCTGTAAAGTCCAGATTATATACGTTTTTACAAGGAGGGACAATATTTTTGCCTCGGATACTACAGTCTTGGCCTATTGTGGCTAGTAGGTGCTACTGCAATACAAATAAATAATGACTGAGTTATTAACATTTATATACTTTGCCTAAGATGTTTCATTGACTCAGCTAGTGACACATGAAGTAATATAACAGCTTAAAGCTATGTTTATACAAGAAATTAGTGATCCCATTAACATAATCATTGCAGCCACCTTTCTCTGCAGCAGCTGCGCCATCACAGAGTCTCTTTAGTTATACAAATTGTAGCAATAACAATAGATAACTGCTGACAAAGCGAAAAGGAGATTCAGAAAGGATGAGGTTATGGGAAAGCCTCTAGCTGCTAAATAGGAGATTTGGATGCCAACTGGAAAGTGAAGTTCCATTTCTGCCTCTAAATTGCTAGAACATCATGGGGAAATGTTTGATTTATAACTTATTCTCTAATCTGATTTTAATTTTCTGAAAATGTTCTCTTGACTTACTTAGATACTTTTTGTTTCATCCAGCATTGAAGTGGATGTTATCACCTATACTAGCAGTTATATAAATGTGTGTTCTAAGCCTGCAATTGTGAAAACACTTTAAAACTCAATAAGAAAAATAGTGATGGTATTTTGTATGGAAACCTTGACCTTGAGCTAGTGTTGGTCACTGGCAGTCCAGTTTCTTTTTTAAAAATGAATATGTTTTCGCTTTCTCCTCTTGGGCTTTTACTTCTTGCTGTTGTTGAAGGGCATGCTCCGGACAGGCACAGGGACATGACTCTTGCATTAGAGAAGGCTGTTCTTGAAGTATACCCACCTTTTCACAAAGTCCAGCTCATCCTGCCTATGTGAGGAGACTATTCAGCTTAGACTAGCCAATCTGTTCCTATCAACCATAGCCAGAAGATAACTCTCTGCTGACTACTTACTAAGACAATATTTTACTGTACCAAAAATTTGACACAGGCCTTATGTTGAAAGATGAACTGGAATCATGATTGTCATCAAAGTTAACAGGAGTGTTGCCATTTTCCTGAGCAGATAAAACATTGCATGAAGAGGTATTTGGCTTTTTTTTTTTTTTTCTTGGCTGGTTATTTTAAATAACAATATATTTTGATTCTATGCTTTTTCCTTTGTGAAGTCCTCAAACATTTTAATAGACTTAGTAGAACAAAAAAGATGTTTTAATGGCTAACTAAAAAAATATACATATCTTATGGTTTTAGATTAAAAATGTACCTTAGGGTTTTCAAGGTGAAATTAAGGGGTTTCTCTCTCTCTCTCTCTCTCTCTCTCTCCCCCCTGCTCTGTGTGTGTGTGCGTGTGTGTGTGTGTGTGTGTGTGCGCGCGCGCGTGCATGCTTTGTTTGGCTTAAGTCTGGCAAAATAAGGAGAAAGGATGAAAAGCACAAAATGGAAAAAAATTTCATTTTCTAAACACTGAAATTGAAATGGTGGTGAAAACACAGGTATCCATCACAGGCTGCAGAAAGCAGCCTTAGCAAATAGGAGGCCACAGCCTAGAGGGAGCTCTGTGAGAAGGTTGCTGTGGTCCCAGTCTCGGGCTACAGGGGTGCCTGGTGCCTCTTGCTGTTGCTTGGGGAGGCCTAATCCCCAGCCTTGTCCACAGGAGGTGCAATGCAGTGGAGGCACTGAGCTGCCAAGTACAAGGGCTGCGGGAGGAGGTGAACAGAGTGTGTGGCATCAGGGAAGATGAACAGGAGGCAGAAGAGGAGAAGATAGAGTGCACTCTCATAAGGACTGCAGATGACATCAAATCAGGAGGTACAGTAAATGTCCTTGAGAACAGGGTTGCTATTCAAAGGGACCTAGACAGGCTCCAACAGGAACCTTTTGGAGGAAGAACACAAAGTCCTTCACCTAGGTCAGATTAACCCAGAGCAACCATGTAGGCTAGGAACAGACCGGCTAGAGAGCGGCTTTGCTGAAAAGGAGCTGGGGGGTGATGGTGGAAAGTAAGCTGAACATGAGCCAGCAGCACGCCCTGGCAGCAAAGAAGGCCAGCAACTTCCTAGGATGTATTAACAATAGCATAGCCAGGAGATCAAAGGAAGGGATTATCTTGCTTTACTGGGAACTGGGCTTTTTGAAGAAGGGAAAGCTGGGGCAGGGAGTAAACAGCAGCCTTCCAATACTTACAAGGAGGTTAACAAGAAGATGAACTAGGCTTTCTACTGAGGCACACAGTGAAAGAACAAGACGCAATGGTCGTAAGTTGAAACATAAGAGGTTGTGACTGGATATAAGAAAAAAATCACTATGAGGATGATCAAGCATTGGAATAAGTTGCCCGCAGAAGCTTTGTCCTTGGAGTATTTCAAGACCCTACTGAAAAAGCTCTAATTATCTTGTTTGAATTCTGTACCGACTCTGCTTTGAGCAGGAGGGTGGACTGGATGACCTTTCAAGGTCCCTTCCAATGTGAATAATTCTGTGATTGTACAGTTTTTATGGCTATGCAATAAGGCCTATTTGAGTCAGTAGCATGAAATGTCAACAAGCCTTGGTATTCTGAATGATTATCAAAATATAAGCTGAATGAAATCAATGGAAGTTGCATGCATATATCTTCAGGGCTAGCTGAGCCTAATAAAGCAGCATTTATCAATAAGCCCAAGCAACATGGCATTTTTTAATATAAATGTTTTATCTGTACTGTCACCTTTGCCTGAGATGTTTCATTTCAACAATTGAGAATTTGATTTTCATTTCCCTCTTCTCACAAAGATTATATATAACTTTCTTCAAGTTTAAAATGGTTTCTTATGGTCTATTTAGATATAAGGCAACTCAGTCTTGACATTATAGAAACTAAATTAAATTTATGCTGTCAGTAATCTTTGAAGCGTCAGTTTTACTAATACCTCCATATATTTGCAGACTAAGTTCTTTGATTAATTTTTGACTCCTCAGTAAACCTTTATCAATGTCAAATGTTACTGTGATTTCATACCTATCTATATTAAGATAAATACTTAACACATGTACATTCAAAGTACAATCTTTTGTTCTTTTATGGATTCTACATGAGGCAGATATAGAAACATACAAATATATTTACTCAAAAGGCTGAGCTGAGATCTAGTTACAGTACCCGAACCTACTCTATGGGTTCCCATTTACCCCATCTGAACAGGGAGCTAGCTTGACATAGCTTGAAGTTCTTTGACTCAGGTTCACTGAACACATTACCTCACATTTGGGGCAATGCTGTAGTGCTCATGCAAGCAATTACCAGCGTCAGGGCCCCGAGGGCACCAATTAGCCTTACAGACCCTGACCAGCCTCCTCTGGGGTCTTCCCTCAACCCTGCACATAGCCCATGACCCTATTTGACCTCAGGCTGTCAATCCCTGTCTGAGCTATGCCATAGGTGTGCCATTCTCCAGCTCCGTCTCCTTTTGCTCCTGATTGGACTCCCTGGATGGCCCCCGGACCTGGCTCGTCACTTGCCGTGCCTGGGGCTGGCGAAGGACCCTGTTACCAGCAGCCAGCTCAGCTCAGACCCTGTAGTACCGCACCGCACCAGTGAGGGCACACAGCCTGTCACCCTTGGCTTATGGTTCCCTGTTCTGGGAGAGCAGCTGGCCCTCACTGCTTTCTGACAACCACAACATTTAATTAAATATTGTGCTATACAGATAGCCTTTGGTGTTAGCATCAGCTCTTATTCTCAGGAGATGTCCAAAGGGCACTCAGGATTTTCAGCTTTCAAGATGACAGAAATCTGTTTTCAACTTTGAAACTATTTGTGCAAAAGATCCTTTAACTCTTTTAATGAGAGATGCCAAAATGAAAGGATATATGTGGTATGCTCACTTATGATGAAGGGTTGACACCCATGACACAGAAGTTTTAAAACATCTCTAGAAAGCAGAGAGGAAAAAGATTGCTAAGCCAAAGACAGCGCATTACGAACCAATTAAAAAATAAGAAATCATTTGATCATATTTAAGGGTAGGAGCACATCCTGCCAAACTCGAGCAATGTAGTTTTTAGATTTACGAAAAAGAACACAGACAGTCTGAGTGGAGGAATGGAGAATCATAATTCAAATAATACTAAATATAAGAGTGTTCAAAACATGGATTCAAATCTAGGTTTCAATTCTGAGGTTTCAATCCTACTTGTGGCTTGACTGTCTATTAGAGTCAGTTAGCTATAGCTAAGGCAAAATTGAAATATGGCAGATTTCACATTTTCATTGTGTTGACGGTCATGGAAACAGTTGAACAATAAATATCGTAAGTGTAACACAGACATCTACTTACTTAGAAATGCTTTGGAAACCTGCTCTTTGCAAAAGAGTTGTAAAAATTAATATAAAAATGTGTCTATTCTTGAAGAATTTTGCAAACTTGCAAGACTTTCAATTTCTTTCAGTCTTGCACATATTGTTTCTTCTATAAAGCTTGATCCAACTTTTACTGGAAAGCAAGGATTTTTTGGTCAGTTTTTGTGGCCTTTGATCACTCAGATCCATAGTGATGCTGAAACCAGTGAAGCATCTTTTGCATTAACATTGACTATAAAAGCTAAATTGCCCATGTGTGGCTTTTTAAAGTAAAAAGCAATGGAACAGATCTTTTTGAACTTGTAAGTTCAGAAGTCCAGGAATATGGATCATTTTCACAAATATGTGATCTCTCATTGCTCAGTGTGAATATGCTCAGTATTCATACATGCTGATTTAATAATCCAGATGAATAGTTTCTAGGGTCTGGGCTGTTTGTAAACCATTTGCAAACTGTAAAACTTGATTATGTGTTAGATATTGGTTTTATCTTATTTGTTTTGCTTTTCTACAGGATAAATGAACATTTGAAAGAAAAACACATTTCAAAGGATAAACAAAAGGGGAAAAATTCTTTACCTGGCATCACTCTGGAAGTGTTCTCATGATCATAAAGTCTTTTTTATCATCATATCTTTACTATTCAATAACAGCAAAGTGAATCCCTTCAGCACCAATGTGTATAAATTAATTTATTCTTGAAATATATTAATTTTTTGTTCCATCCCTCCAGTGATTCAACTATTTTAGTAAACTTATTCCGTTAAATTCTAAAATTGCATATTTTTCATTCATTTTTTGCAAACTATCTTTCTTTTCTTGGTAGGTATACCTTCTGATGTACTTTGGTAAATTAGGCCACAGAAGTGTTTCAACAGCAAAGCTGTTACAGCAGACAAATATCAATTCTAAGAATTGGTTGAAAAATTCTTATTTAGCTATCTTTTTCAACCAAAATCAAAAATTTGTTTTTGCTGAGGATGACTTTGTGTGTACCTCTATGGGATTAGTTGATGTTTGGTTCCAAAAAGGGGAAACAAGCACACATGTCACCATTTTTCACCTAAGCATTTTTAAAACTGAACTTTACAATTATTCATTTTTTACCATTTTTTCAAAATGTCATTTATTTTAAGGGAGATTATCACAACATCAAATGTCTTCTTTAATGACAAATATATTTTTCCTGTTAACCAGCAAACAAACTATAATACAGTGCAGATTGCATGTAGGAACAGTATCCAGTATACACACATACATTGTCCCTGGACAACACATCTTCGACCTCTCATCTTTTTCAAAGCATAAATCACTGAAGAAAAATGCCCAGATTGTCTGCGTGGAGTTTCGTCTGTCACATTACATTTCCTACTCAGTCAATGCATCTTTCATCTTCCTTTCACAAAGGTCTCTCAAGTGAGTAGAAAATGTCATTGATATTATAACACCTGGATTATTCACTGAGGAAATAAAATATTTCTGCCATTCCCAGCTGCTACTATAAAAGTAAAATTGCTGTGGAAAATGTACTTCAGTAACCTGCATGTCTCAAAAAATTAAAATATACAAAATACACTAGAGAATCAGAATAGTCCAACTGACTAAATGTTATCCTTCATAATCAAGACCAGAAAATGGAGGTTATCTTCCAGAAAATGATTTTGTGCCAGAACACTTGGAGATAATACAGAGAAGCTAAATAACAGCTCTTTTATGGCACTAAAGGGAGATTCAAGCCTTGATTGTAAGGCTCATTTTTCTGCGTATAGGTCCATATTGTCATTGCCTTATACTCAACATGAGCTCTATCAACTCAGTCATCCATTCTGACAGACATGTACAGAAGCTCGCTGTTTCTGGCGTCATTATATGACTCATCTGTGCCATCTCACATGGCACCTCAGTGCCATTTTATGTTCTGCCAATACTCTTCTCATGTTTGCTCTTAGATGAACTACGATGCACGAATATCAGCACTCTGTTTTTTTCTTTTTGCAGTTTAGTACTCGGTTACTTGCACCTTTGAAAATTGTGGCTATGGCGTGGTTTGATCAGGCACAGCAACTTGCTGCTGTAGGATGAGTATATTCTGGAGAATACAGATCAAGAGTCTCATTTGTTTTCAGAAGAAATAAATAACTGTACAACAAAGTAGAGAAAACTGGATTCAGGTCAATATATGAAATTTCCCCTCCCGAAAATCAAGATTCATAAGTACATGATTAGCAGAAGGGCTATACTATAGTTATTTGCTGTTGGTATTATTTTAGACAGTCAGTAAAATAAAAACATTTACTTGGCCAGAATGTAAAACCAGAACTTTCATGGTAAATATCATATTATACATCTTCAGATGTTCATAACAAAATTTTCTCACTTCAGAAAGGAAACTGAAGGCATAGTCTGTGGTTATATATTCAAGCTAAACAATGGCATTTTAAGTGAACAAAAAGAACATGTATGCCTAAATCAGTACTAGTCCTGCCACATAAAAAGTATAAATTTAAACTTAAAGGAATAACTATTGTGCAATAATACCGTATCTTAAACTGAATTTTGAAAGGCAAAATAAATCACTTAAAATAACCAACTCCACTAACAAGAAAAATGTCCTAAACTATTCTTGTGTGCTTTTAAAATAGTATGATATGAAAAGGAGGAATTGCTCAATAAGCTACTAAATTCAGAAATCCTATTTCTCTTTCTGCTACCAAAGTATTGGCAGACACAGACTTTTGTACTGCAGTATATCCATCCACAAGTTAAGTATAATTACATCTACATCATGGGTGATCTAAGACAATGTTTACTAGGTCTTTTGGGGAAGAAATACTTACACATAGTATAGCATAAATAATTACTTATTATAGTGTCCAAATAACCCAGTGGTGGCAATCCAAGGTAAGTTCCAAATAATATAAATTTAAATGTTCAACTTCCTATCTGGAAATCAAGGAAGTTCAGTAACAATATAGCTATAAAGCAGGTTATTTGAGCTTTCATGCATGTATAATTAATGTGTAACCATTCTGCATATTTCATTGCCTAAATTCAGTATTTGCTCTATAATTAATTAGGATGCTTTTTCCAAAAGGGCAATGGGGATATGTATTCAATGATTAAATTAATTTCCTATCAATTAGAAAAGTAATTAAGAGAAACTAATTGTTTTCACCCTAACATTGTTCACTTTTGTGAAAGTATGGTGCACTGTGATACTAAAACAACCCTTATTAAACAATATCACAGAATCACAGAATGGCTGAGGTTGGAAGGGACCTCTACAAATCATCTAGTCCAATCCCTGCTTCACAAGCAGGGTCACCTAGAGCACGTTGTCCAGACAGGTTCTGGATATCTCCAAGGATGGAGACTCCACAACCTCTCTAGGCAACCTGTGCCAGTGCTCTGTCACCCTCACAGTGAAGAAGTTTTTCCTCAGGTTTAGGTGGAACTTCCTGTGGTTCAGTTTCTGCCCGTTGCCTCTTGTCCTGTCACTGGGCACCGTGGAGAAGAGTCTGGTCCATGTTCTCCACACCCTCCCTTCAGATATTTATGCACATAACATGATTTCCCCAAAACCTTCTCTTTTCCAGGCTGAACAGGCCCAGCTCTCGCAGCCTTTCTTCATAGGAGACATGCTCCAGTCCCCTCATCATCTTAGAAGCCCTCTGCTGGAGGGCTCCAGTAGCGCCATGTCTCTCTTGTACTGGGGAGCCCAGAACTGGACACAGTAGTCCCGGTGAGGCCTCCCCAGGGCTGAGGAGAGGGGCAGGATCACCTCCCTCCACCTGCTGGCAACACTCTGCCTAATGCACCCCAGGAGACCATTGGCCACAAGGCCACAAGGGCACACTGCTGCCTCATGTTTAACTTGTTGTCCACCAGCACTCCCAGGTCCTTCTCGGCAGAGCTGCTTTCCAGCAGGTCAACCCCCAGCCTGTCCTGGTACGGGGAGTTATTCCTGCCTAGGTGCAGGACCTTGCACTTGCCTTTGTGGAACTTCAGGAGGTTCCTCTCCACCCACCTCTCCAGCCTGTCCAGGTCCCTCTGAAAGGCAGCACAGCCCTCTGGTGTGTCAGCCACTCCTCCCAGTTTAGTATAATCAGCAAACTTGCTGAGGGTGCACTCTGTCCCTCCATCCAGGTCATTGATGAATAAGTTGAACAAGATTGCACCCAGTATCGACCCCTAGGGTACACCTTTAGCCACAAGCCTCCAACCAGACTTTGTGCCACTGATCACAACCCTCTAAACACTGCCGTTCAGCCAGTTTCCAGTCCACTTCCCTCTCTACTCATGATTTAAGCATAGCAGAAAGAATCATAGTCTAAAAGGTATAAATCTAGTTCCTATTCCTGGCTATTTTAGCTGGTAATATCTACTTTTGACTGAGTTGATACCTGCTGTAGTTATTACAGAGATGCAGAGTAAATCCAACCTTAAATATACATTCAGTTTTGACCAAACTGTCTTGCTGTCCTACAACTAAAATGGAGGAATTTATTTGTGCATTTAAAAAAAAGCAGACACAACTGTCGGCCTTTCACTGCGGTAACTAGATGGATTGCTTCTTCATTGCCTTCTTAGATGTGGAGACGAGAAGAAAGTGGCTGCATGAATTATTGAATGAAGAGGAATATTCTGTTATTCATCTATTCTCTCTCCAGGCCCAGAACTCAGAAGGATATTTTAGAAAAAGATTTCCAGTGCTACCATTACAGCACTGTAGGGGAACTAACTATTCATCACAAACATAGGCTTGCGCCTCCTAAGTGCAGGGGCATCCTCAGTTTTAAATCAATGCACTTGTACTGGGAGACTTGAGAAATTTCCTGAGTAAATGTATATAACTAAACAAAACGAGCCATTAGGTAGTGGGGCTCGATGCTGCGTATGCCAGCACAATCCATCTGCCCAGCTAGATAGTTTAGATGCACGCGGAAAGTGGTATTTTAAAGTGAAAGGAGGAAAATAAGAAGGCTGCTGTGGGGGTGCTCACGTAGACATTTGCTGCTGTTCAGACAGGAATGTAAATGTGTTGTGAACAGAACACCCAAAACTGTGATGCTTTTGCCCAAAACCGATCAAGCTAAAGAGGAAGATGACCATTAGCTGGGTTGAACAGTAGCAAGAGAATTACCAAGAGACTTCGGAAACAAACATGGGGTTAGCTTGAAAAGAGGTGTAAGAGCAGCGTGAGAACGTGTAACCGGGGCGGGGGAAGAGGCGGGGAGGACAGGGGCTGGGGGCGGCGGGGCCGGGGGGGCGGCGGCGCAGGCTGCGCGGGGCCGGACAGCGCTGTTGCCGCTGCTGCTGCTGCTGCTGCTGCTGCTGGTGCCGCCGCGGCGGGCCGGCGGGGAGCTGCCCGGCGCGGGCAGCGGCAGCGCGGGGGCAGCGCCGGGAGCCGGGGGCAGCGCCGGGGCGGCCCGGCAGAACGGGGATGGGTGCGTGCCGGTGTGCCTCTGGGTCATGAGAACTGCTGGGGATTCGTCGTAGAAGGGTGTTTAGAAATTTATAGGCCCTTATTAAGCTCTTGTAAGTGTCTAGCATTGTAGTTTGTGTGTTGTATTGTTGATATTGACCCTGAATGTATAGTTCGCTCATTGGCAGTTAATTACTGCCGTTAATTAATGAATTAGCGCTTCAATCCTTATCTGATTTTAACTACATGAACTCAGCAGTTCACTCCAAATTGGCAAAAAATATTGGCCAGCTGGAAAAGAAGGAAATAGTTATAAAATCCTCAAACATCAGAACTATTCAGTGAAGGGTGGACATCCTCTTTTATTTCTAATCTTTTCTCACAGTTCCTTCACCTTCCTTCTAAATGTGTGAGAGGAATGTTTGTACTAAATGAAATAATATATGGTAGACAGAATTGCACATACTGGTTTTTCATTTCAATTAGAGTAACTATATTTTTCTGTTGACTCAAGTCAAAACATTTCCATGCTTTTTGGTGTGCGTTTTCCCCCCCTCCGCCAAAGGGAAAATAAAGAGGGGAAAAAAAATCAATTACTTGCACAACATGAATAGCTTATCAAATGACAATTTCGAGAAATCAGATTGTACTTTTCAGAAATGTACAATTAAGATTTGGAAAACCAACTAAATGGCTCTGTTCCATTTGCCATCAGGAAACACTCTTTGCTGCTAAAGCAGCTTTATTCTTATTGGGCATGCTCTATTTATTTATGTAATGGTATAACGCCTGTCTAGCAAATAGGATACTGCTCCTCAACAGAGATGTTAGTTAGGCTATATCAAAAACCAAACCAAAACATATATAATGAGAATTAATAGTGCAGAAGACAATAATGAAAAGATATAGAATAGATTTGAGCTGCGGTTTGTTTCGTTTTTGATTCTTCAGTTTTGCATAAGACAATAAAGAAATGTCTCATGATGAACTATTTCTAACTCTTGTGAAGGGAGATATTTCTGTTGCTAGTTAAAGATAATTTTGTTATTGCAATTGTTGCTAATTTGCTTTCTTTCTCTCAGGTGACTGGTAGTTAGAAACTTCCCATCGGTGCAGTCTACTAAACCTGACTATCCCAGAAGTGAAAATTATTTGGCAATTTTTTTATTATTATTCTAATGCAAATAGGACCTAAATCAAAAAGCAAAGTAACAAACTTTCTCCAGTTTTTGTACAAATTCAGAAGCAGAAACTTGATTATAAATGAAACTTCTATTACACTTTAAGCAACAGGGACTAAATATATTTCAGACTTGCTTGGATAAGCTACTTTTTGGTCAGTTTTATAATAAGACAAACATATGCATTGGTAAAGATAGTCAGTATAATGAAGAGGCAAGATATAGTATCTTCATGCCACAGCTAGCTTTGTAGAAAAATTCCCCAAATGAAAATTCTAGTGGAAAAATACTTTGATGAAAAAGGAAAGTCTAAGAAGGAAAAAAATTCTTTAGTTTTTTTTTTCCCCAAAAGAAAATGTTCATGTTACTACCTGATAAAATAAACCTTTAAAGAGAACATTCGGGTATTTCTCTGATGCATATCCTACAATATGCTAGTTCACAGTTCAGGAGAATGAGCATTTATTATCTGATCAGGACGAGTTATTTCAGAGC
Organism: Struthio camelus; assembly: GCF_040807025.1. Taxonomy (NCBI): domain Eukaryota; kingdom Metazoa; phylum Chordata; class Aves; order Struthioniformes; family Struthionidae; genus Struthio; species Struthio camelus. The sequence goes on from NC_090942.1 coordinate 23,899,142, forward strand.
AATTCAACTGCAACTGAAATTAGACAATGCATGGTGCAATTAATTGCTCTCTTATTTTAGAAGGCAAGGAAAACCCCACACACACCCCCTTATTTCTCACCGATTTAGTATAACAGAAAGATTTTCTCAATGCTGTTTAAGCAATTGGACTAGAGCAGTCATAGATTTAAATACAATAAAATGGAAAATGGAGTAGGGTTGTAAGAACATTCTGCCCATTCTATTAAAATATTTTGAAATTTTTTTAAAGCTCATGATAAGCACAAAAATGATTGTGTCAGTTTTCTAAAAGAGGCTCACTTTGGAAATATATCTTTAGTGCTTGATATGTGGGGAACAAAACACCTGTGTTATTGCAGAAACAGAGCAATTTTTTGTTTAACCAAGTGTTCAATAACAGGTTTGTTCAAACTTGCCGGTAGCGATCTGTATTTCAAAGTTTCTCTGTCCTTAACAGAAGGGAGAAAATAGCACCACTATTAAGAACAGCTTACACATTTTTTCTTTGGAATATTATGCAGAAAAATGTGAAATGAAACTTAGCAAAAAGATGAAGAATGACACTTACTTAGAGTAGGACTGTATGACGTGTCTTTCTGGTCTTTGCTTTGTAAATTGTTACAAAAATCTTCTTATTTACATTAGGTTGTCTAAATGATAGAAGTCTGCACTGCAGTTGAATTTGAAATATTGAAATATTAAAATATTAATCACTATTAAAAAATTTTTTTTTTTGTAATTTTGACATAAAATTCTGTATTTAGTGCTGTAACTTTCAGTTACTATTGTCTGTGCTGTCTGCACAGTCTCCTGCACAGTCTCATGTTATTGGCTTATTTTCAGGTGTTAGCGAATGAAGTCACGAATAAAAAGTGCCTGCATTTTATTTGCCTCTGATACTGTTCTCATGCCTAAAATTAACTCATCAGTACTCTTAACTTCAAATCTAGTCCTACCAAATTGATTGCTTAATTGGGGGAGCATCGTTTTATTAGCAATATCATATGATGTTGTTTAGCAAAGACATCAGTTATTGTCATTTGAAGACAACACCCACTACCGTATGCTTTTCCAGCTGTACTTCTAAAACATACCCCAAATGATCTGCAACTGAATGCTACTGAGTGGTATGGGAAGCACTGTTTTGTCAAATCATGAATGAGAAAGCACTGTGATATGATTTGAAAGAACAGAGAATAAAATATTTGTGATACAGAAGAATTTCCAAACCATACTCATAGTCCAGATTTGAAGCACACTTATACCAATCTCTAATCTACAATCTTTTTTGCTGCTTACAATAAAGGTTAATTCTATACTAACATCTGAAGAAAATTGTAACTTTTCAGTTAGATCACAGTTAGATTTTCAGTTAGTATGTATCTAATATTGACTTGATGCTATTTGCATGTATTCCTTTTTTTTAATTTTTTTTTTTTTTCCAGTAGCTTGGAGGTTTACCACCTGCAGAGAAAAATATTTTTGAAGACTGAGACAACTTAAGCTGAGACAACTTTATACAGATTTAAGTAAGCTGAGACAACTTTATACTAATTTCCAGACTACAGAAAAGGGCAGGCTAAATTATTTAATGAATTTAAAAAGTAGGATCTTAGAACGAATGACTGATGTCTACAAAAATGAATCTTGCCAAGAGACAATGAATGCTTCCTCATCCTGAGGCTTTGCTATTTCTTTTCAACTTTCTCTAAGCTGCATCACATATGCTATGTTATAGCATGAATGCCTCAGTGTTTCCATATTTTCAGAATACATAAAGAGTGCTTGCCTGTAAAGACAGTTATGCAGCAAAAAGAATACGCAGAAAATGTTGCACAGAATGTGCAACTTTGTGTTTTACTCCAAAACTATTAAATGCAGTATGATAAATAGGGAAGAGTGAAGGACAAAACAGATGGAAAGATTATCAATGAGGTCCAGTGTTTTCTACATATACCTTTAAAATACCTAGGTGGTAGAGGCGTGCTTTTTTCATAGACTTGTGAAGGTGGGTGATTTAACCTTTGCATTCAAGAAAATGAATGCATCTGCTAACTGACTATAAAATATAGCCAATAGAGCTGGGCTGACAGGTAATTTTGTTTTGTGAAGAATTTCAATATCTGGGCATTTTCTTCTATTAAAAATTACAAAATTGTCTATAAAAGTTTATGAACTCTCAGTCAGGGTAGTCTGTTCTAGAGCCATGAAGCTTGGTATACTGAAAATCCTAGGAGCTTAGAAACCCTGGCTGTCCATCAATATTTGTATTAACTGATATCAGAACCAAAGAAATGAATTAGTTCACTAGTACTCTTCCAAATAGCTCTAAGGCTCAAGACCATCACGGCTACAGAAAGATGACTAATGCATAGCCATGTGAAATTTGGCTGCCTGTGACATTCAGCACTCAATAGGCAGAAATACTACAGTGGGCTGCATTTGGGACTATGAATTTTATTCCAAAGTAAATTATGACAGAACAAGGAGTGAAGGAAGGGTAGGGTTATGATGGACATCTGCAATGGAGTGAACATCTCCTCTTCCTACTCAAATGCCTTCCTGTTTTCTAATAATACCTATTTAATGCAATGAAAAGTTTGTGTCAAATGTTTAGGCTAAGGAGATGTCTCCATCAAAAAATCTTGGGCTGAATTAAGTGGATGAATTTCTTGATATTCTTGTCTTGAATGCATTCTTCAATGTAACCTTTCTACTCAATCACTCTGTTTTATGGTAACATCCTCTAGTACACATACAAGAAATGCTGACCTTCTTGACAAAGCATGATAATGGTAAAGCTAGGTATTGTGAAGCAATTTTATTTCTTCATGCCAGATCTATAGCTTCAATAAATTTTGTCCTATCCAATAAGAGTTTTACCCTCACTTTTATCCTTGATATATTTTCAACATAATAATCCACTCCATACACCTCATTTTACCTATTCTTTTCCAAACAGATACTCAACTTTTGATCTACTACAAGCAGTTTCATTCTGGATCTAAAGTTAAGCTTGTTCCTCATGAGCTCAGGAGTCTGAACATTTACAGAAATTAAGGTTAGATGACTGATAACAAGATTCTTATTTCTCTCTCACATTGACTGACTCTTGTCAAAGGCTCTGGGTCTGTTACTGCATAGCACTTAAGCATCTCCTCACATTTAAGCAGGTTAGAACGTCTAAGCCAATCAGCTTAAATCAAGTGAATGGTTATGTTTTCCTGAGTGGGACGATTACTAACAAGCTTCAGCTACATGCACGATGAAGCACTTGGTTGACCTGCTATCTAAAATAATACCAGGCAATCAATATCGACTGTGTAGATGAGTATACCGGTATTCAATAAACCTATTACATTTTGCTAAGATATCATATTTCAAATATAAGAATTAAACAGCCAAAGAAAAGCTATTTGATTATTGAGGAAATACATTGCAAGATAGATGTTTAATCAGTTTTGGTCAAAAGCGCATGCACCATTTGGCTGATTGAATGTTGAAAAAGAATAATTTTCAAAAAATATATATGACAACTCAATTATTATGTTTTCCTTAAAAAATTCTTATCTTATAGCTGGGCATGATTTACCGCAAAAACGGAGTAGCTTCTCTCTACTGTTAGTTTTTTATATGTATCTGAACTGCATAGCATCATTTAAAAATCTTTGAATGCTTAACAGGCTTACCAAAGTGGAGCTCAGTCTTTTCGATATTTTGACAGCTAGTCTATCCTCCCCTTTTCTGAAGGGGTTACTGCCACTGTAAAGCAGGATAGCCCCACTGAACAAAATTGTAGAGCACTGGAAAAATCAGAGCAGCGAAATTTACTATTATCTGTCAAAGAATAGATGTAACAAGGCATTAGCATTCTGATACAGCACTTCTCTGGCAAATTGTCATGAGAATATGAAGCAGAACAACATGACTCTATTGTCAGGATAATCAGAATAATGAAAATGTGAAATGATACAAATGTAACTGTTGTCCATTATAATTCTTATGATGAACTTATAATTTGTAGTCTCACCTCACTGAGCAGTGTAAAATATTTAGGGAGATTAAAAAAGAAAAAAAAAACAATTTATAGCTACATTTTGTAGTGTTTCGTTGGACTGGCATGAAATTTGAAAATTCTTCACTATTACTACTTGGCTCCATGAAATTGTATTTATCAATATTAGTGTTAGTGCTTAACAGTGGTATTAAATGATGTGTAAATAAATCAGTATACAAGTAGAGGAAATATCATGCTAAGGTTGCTGTAGCCTTAATCATTAGATAGATTAATAATTTTGGAATAACGAGAAAATTAGAACATTTAAAGATTAAATACTGTTTAGGTCTAAAAATACTTGCTGTAAAATTTAATTGAAAGTATTGTTAAGATATGGCATTGTTTTTAAAGAACATCCACTTGATGTGCAGGCCATAGCTCTACATTTCGGTCTTTGCAGCATATTTGCATTATTTCAGCATTTTCTGTTACTTTCTTCTTGATTCTGTGCATTATTTTAGCTAGGTAATAAAATCACAGAAATCTTAAAAGTAATCTTAGAGTAATTTTAAGAGATTTTCTACTCCTTTGTTTTTTGTAAAGGCAGGATCAGCTATAAAAATGTCATTTCTGGACAAATTCTTGTACAGCCTGTTTGCAGGAACTAGATTTGATGGACTTGGTGTAGTCTCCTAGCAAACCATTCCAGTACTTCAGAATCCTCCCTATTATACACTCATCACTGTTTATCTAACATAAATCTTTCTTTCTATTGTTTAAGGTCATTTCTCTGATCTGCAGTGAGTATTGAGAAGGGAATAAACTCCTTAAAAGCTATGTATTTACATCTATGAACATCACTACTGTATTTTCCTTTCTTTAGTTTAAAGACAATTAAACCTTTCATCTTCCTTTTGAGGTCTGATTTTTAGACCTCTGAAAAGTCTCTTTTTCTCCTCAGGATTGTCTTTAGCTGAATTGCTCCTTTTAAATTGCGTTGTCCCAAATTGGAAAGAATAACATAAAATGTTTTACACTCAGTATTCCTGCTTATACTCCCAAGAATGGTGTTTGTTGACTAATGCTGTAACCCATTACCCTTGAGACTTTTGTTCTCTGAACATAGCCAGTTATTGTGAAGTACACTGTCTTATGTGGTTACTATTAGTAGTATTAATAATGAAAAGAGAAACATGACTCTTGGATTTTCATTTTGCTTAAATAAAAATTTTGGTGGAAATGTACATCCAAAATAATGTTCACTCTTTTCAATGATTTTGGAATTTACTACAAGATGTTAATCTTCTTTAGCATTTTTAAGAAATAAAGTTATCTAAGTAAGTAATTATAACAAGGTAGAATTTTCCTTTAATTTTGAAGGATATTTAAAATATTTCAAATAAGCAGAATGTTGGGCAGAGGATAAGTTATATTCTGTAGAATATTATTTGTCTAACTGTCTTGTATCTTTTCAGAGTTGTAGTGCTGATAGAAAGGCAGTTTGTTTCATGTCTCTGTGAAAGTTTTCCTGTTAAAAGTGTTTTTTCTGATATCTTTTATGATTTCTAGTATGAATTTCAGTTGTTTTAATCCAAACTAGAGAATCTTCTTCTCTACTAACCTCTAACTCTGAATCAAAACTCCAAAGATTCAATATCAAATTTGTCCCCTTTCTAAATGATATAAAAGGCATAGCATAACAAAGAAACACAATATTCAAAGGATATTTACTCAAATTAATTCAAGCCCTGTTTATTAAAATATATAATTAAAAAAAAAAAAAAAGAGAGAAGAAAAAGAGAGCTCCCAGATACGATATGCTCAGTTCTCTTCAGAGCTGGTAAGTTATAAAATCTCAACTAGAAAAGTTTCAAGTGGAGACAGTGAGTGGACAAATAGCTTACAGGAACCGTATTACTACAAAAATCCCAGAGCTCATTAAGCTTGAATAGCTGAATAGCTTGAATAAGAAAATCTGTCTTTTAAGGGATAGGGATTACAGAATGACCTGTTTCTCCATGCCAAATTCATCTTTTTCAGTTGTTTACAATTAATTTAATCATATTCAGAGAAAAAAAACAGTATGGATCTCCTTTTTCTAAATTAATACACATGGACAGTAAAAGCAGCCCCAAATAGCCAATTTTACACACAGCGATGTGGTCAGCGTCATCATTAAGCTTTTTAAAGTAGTGAAAGTGCACTGTGCAAAGATACCATAGCCAGTTCCTCTGGGATTGCAGCTGATTGTCACCTGACTAATTGAAATTCCTCTGCAATGCTGGCTGCTGTTAAGACTACTGTGAAGCTTGCCATTATGTGTTCTTATCAGTCTAGCAAATACTGTATTGGTCAGTCCAAATGCAAGTGAAATAAGTTCCTATAAGACACATCCTGACAATACCTGAAGGGTTCGGTGCACTGAAGTCATGATGGATATCAGTCTCTCTTTCATCAGGAGTTGCCTGCTGCACATATTAACATCTGTCTCCCCTGTGACTCAGGGGGTCACCTGTCATTGCATAGTCTTCATCTTAGCTGCAAATAGCTTATCTTGCATATCCAGAGATGAATTCTTCCCTTAACAATGCTTTATTTAAAAAAAGCTCCACATTTTTATTTATAAATATCACACAACCTGGCACAGCTGAGCAGTCCACTATAGCAAATAAAGTGAAAATTTGAAAAAGGGTTTGGAAAATGAGTCATCACTATCATAGGCTATAAATTTGTCTTCTGTTTGTTTTCATTTCAATTCTTTTCCTTTTCTGATGATTGTAAGCCGTAGTTTGTTATGCAGTAAAAAAAGAGAAGACATATCTTTCACCTGTTTTAGACTTCCGTCACTTCAAAATGTTAAATTATATAAATTATATATAAATCCATCAATAAAACCTCAGCACTTCCTAATAATTTACTCTTCACATTAGTTACAAGAAATAGGCAAGATATTATTACCTACTTATTTTAGAAGTAGAGCTCAAATATATTCTCGGAAAGAGTGTTCTATTTGAACTATCAAAATTGCATGGAGATAAGTTTTGAAATTTGTGTGTAATGAATATTTTATTTTCATTCTGAGCACCTGTAGGGAAAAACTACTGACAATGATGTCAAATCACTTTTGATTAAAAATCTGTAGCATCATTTAGTATTACCAAACGTTGCAAACCTAAATTTTTTAATGCAAATTTGTAAACACTATCAGTAACATCAATTCTTTGTAGTAAAGATTTGTGTTAAAAATACTGTCTATTTGAAATGGCAATAACATTGAACAATTCAATACTACTGTAAAGTAACAGAATTGGGACATATACAACTCATGCAATACTACAAAATAATCTAGAGCATTCATAAAACGGTAGAGACTAGGAGACCAAATTCAGTACCTTCCTCTGCCAGAAGGCAGGAGATGAAAGCTTTGTCATTCAGAGAGAATGCCCTAATAATCAGATTTGGGGATAAAGAAAGGACATACACACTACGTATCATTTCAACAAACTTATTTAAAGAATTATATGACTACAGAGAAGAAATAGCAAAGAATAGCTTTCTAAACTCAGGCTTAGGCCATTAGTTTAGTAATGATGAAACCTTTATGTGCATCACAGATACAGGGAATGATATATTTTTCATGAAATGCTAACTGGATATAGATATATGCATTTTGAAACTTGGACCAAATGCAGATCTCCACTTTCCAAGTGAATCTTATATAGGCCAGAAACCTTCTTCCTATCTCTGCTTTCCCCCTCTCTTTCCATATATTCTTCTGATATTTCTTTCTTTTTAAATATTTACTTAAGCTGTTCCTAAGCAGCTTCAGTGACAGAGAATCTATAACTCTGCCAGGCAACCTATTTAATAGTTACCACCCTTATTATTAGCAATATTTTACCTACCTTGCTGCAATTTAAATTGTTTCTTATTTTATGTCTAACATGAAGGCTTAGTCTCTTACTCTTTGCAAGTCTTTGCAAGTGTTTTGCAAGACTGAGTATCTTCAAGATTGGAAATATTCTGTCTTTGTAATACATACAAAATTGTCTTTCCTTTTCCCCTTCCCTTCCCTTTTCCTTTGGAATAGATTCCTGCTTTTATACATCTATATGACATTTGTTTTTCTCTCTAAACAGCTGTTGACTCATGACCTAAATTCTTTTCTGAAGAACTGTTATCAAACCAGTTATTTAATATGCTGTATTTATGCAGTCAGTACTTCCTGAGGACATCCGTGAGCTGTGAACCCAGCTCTGTGGACCACCTGCCATAAACTATGTGTTGAACTAATGCTCAGAATACCAATACCAAGGTTGTTTTTGGATATCCATATGAATTGCAGATTTCTTTTAAAAACCTCTGCATATCAGTATCAAATTTAATTTTAGTGAGAGCCTCATTCTGGACCTGATATTTTAATAGTTCTTTAAGGTGATTCACAAAAATATAAGAAAGGCACAGGGAGGCACAGTGAGATGAATCTCTTTCCTGAAAATATATTGCAGATCTGAAAAATGAATCATACGTTTCAAGTTCAGTTTTGTTCTTCTTTTCTAATAGCCATGTCCTGACTCCATGCCGTGATAGGACCCAGTTCTTCTACAAGGAATACCCATGAGCAAGAAGAGACTAGTGGGACCTCAGTGTATTCCTAGTGGTCTGCTGCTCTACATACTTTCTCCACAGTCTGAACGCTGCCTCAGTGAACAATCCAGTCTTTTATTAGTACCATTACATTGATATATGCTTCTGATCAGCTCCTTTTCCACTCTTCCACTCATTTTAAAAACCACAAATCCTTTCCTTTTCCACGTTTTCATTTCCTCAAGCCTCAACCTTATGTCCAGAATTACTTGTTACAAAATTGGCAGCACAGCAGGTAGTGATGGAATACAGGACTAAGACTGGCAAAAGAAACTATAATTCACACTTACACTCACACACAAAGACATACTTATCTATTGATCAAGATACATACGGATATAGATTGTAGCAGGGGTCCCTAAGTGCATGAGCACAAGATAATAACAGAAGCTTTAAAAGCACAGGCCCAGGATGCTGTCAGGGCCCCAGGAATGTAACCACAAATCACAGTCAATCACTGGTCACTAAAGGAATGCAACCTTGAAAGCTGGAGAGAGTTGGTTTACAGTATAACAAAGAGAATAAAAAACATATATGCAGGACATGTAAATCATTCCATACACGATGCAAAACCAAAGGTGATAACAAAGAAATACAAATGACAATCACAATCCCTGTAAGAAGAGGAAGGAAGGAAAAAAAAAAAGAGAGGAAATGATACAGCACTGGCCTCAGTTTAAGAAAACTATGCCTGATCAAAGTCACTACTTTTCTGCAATAATTCTTCCCTTCAGTAGACACGGAACATTGCTTTCTTATTTGCATTCACCACATTGTGCTACAGCAGTCATATGTAGGGTGATCTTTTACTGTAAAACTGGGTTAAGTAAACAAAAATTTCAAAAAAATACGTGTGTATTTTCTTCTCCAGCCTTCCTACATGACAAGGTGATTGATATCACAGCAGTAAGCCAGAATAAATTTGGATGACACTATATAAAAAGATAGATAGATAGACAGATATCCCTATATACTTTTATATTTATTTACTGAAATGGAACACCACTTCTCTGTAACTGATAAATAGATGTTCATTGATTTAACAGACCCAGAGGAGTATATTAAATGCTACAGATTAAGAGGGAAAATGCAAAACTCTGGCATTTTAAAGATATAATCGATATACATCAAAAAATATTGTAAGTGTTTTGTGTTCAACATTAAACCACATCTCAGTACATATTGTCTTTTAGGGTTGTAAACTAATAAAACTTGTTGGGAAATACAAATCACCGAAATTTCATAATACTAATGACATTTTGAAGGATTGATTTGCTCCTAGGAATAAGACATCGCTCTTGCCACACAGATATTAATTTGATATATATCATTATCATGTCCAAAAAATTCAATAAGGATAATAATAAAACCTGAAACTTGAAACTACTAACTTGATGGAGCTCATTCTTTGTGAAATATGGCTATTGCTGCTTATGAAATACTTATGCAAGTTTTTGCTACTGTAAAGTAGGTTCATGTTCTCACTGAGAAATTTGGCATCTACTGCTTCCTTCATGTGCCTTCTCAGGAACATGCTGAAATTCATATGACAATGTTTTGATAAATTTTGTATTCTTATGTCTGTAAAATGAGTAGTTACCATTCTATATTTACATAAAAACTCCAATATAAATAACCATTTGCTTATAGCTATAAATGATCTGCACACACACACACACACACATATACATTCATATATGTATATGTAAAATAGTGAACATATATGAGATACAGATTATCAATAAAGAGGAGACTCTTTTGTTCCTTACCTCCTTTTCTTCTATAGTACTGTGATGCTCAGAAAACTACCAATTAGGTAGAAAGTGCTCATATTAAATACTAGCAATGAGCATATATTTTTTGCTAGGAAAGGAAAATGTAAGAAAAAAAGAAGTATTATTACAATATACTGCAGAACACCGCAGTGCAAACAAATATTCTAAGATTTCAAAAAGCAGAGTGGCCACAGTTACCTGAAGGAATGCTTTTAATGTAGGATGGAAAAGTCATCAATACTACCACAAGTCATCAATACTACCACTTCCAGTATTTACTGGCTATCAACCATGAAGATGTAGCAAAACTGATTTGTTCATACCCAAATGATGAGAGAGATACATCTTGAATAGGAGGAATCACTTTCGGACTATGAAACATCCAAATGAAATCAGCAACCTTTGAACCAATCCTGGTTAGGATGAGGAATGAGCAGATCACACACTTCAGTAAATGGGTACTCTGACACTTACAGCTCCTTTTTTCAGTTGATTATTTGAGAGGATTTGAACATTAGCCCAGCACAAGGTGTGATAACACTGCTTCTGAAGAACATGGTAACAAAAGCACAGAAGCTGAGGGCCACAACATCTTTAAAGTTCCAGCCCCACTAGGAGGTGATTTTCTCAGGTGAGGAGGATCAATCATTAGACACACACTGCTTCCATCGCAAACCTTGCACTGACTGGACTGGGGGCTCTGAGGTGTGACCCCACTTTCAACAGAGAGGTGTCCATCATCCCTCTGAGCCTATAGCTTCAGTATGAATTTCCATGTACTTGACATTTCACATACATCATATTGTCATATCCATGAGGCTAAACTAGCATAGCTTTCAAATAGCTTATATTTTGCTCACTTGTAAGTTCACCTTTGAAGTAGTTGAAGTGCTCAAAGGAGGAACATATCTGTGTGAGATTTTTTTCTCCAGTACCTTCCTCTGTCTACAAATCCACTATTTTTTCTTTTTGAAATCAAGTTAATTATTGAGGGCTTATATAAACATATATCTGTATGAGAGCTATCAAAACATTTTAATTAACGTTGCATATTTTGCTTTTTCATAAACTTATTCATTAAAAAAATGTTTTTAGTTTTACCCAAGACTTTGGAAGACCTTAGGCAGCAATAGTAAAATGCATGATCCTACAATATGATCATGAAAAAAATACACTGTGTCAGTGAAAGGACCCTGAGTTGTTTTCTGCTCAGAAAAACATACCTCGACCTTTAGCAAGAGCTAAATTAAAATCTGGTAAAATCCTTGGAGTATGAATTGTTTTGCAACACAAATACATTATTCGAGCCTGTCTATTCCTGTGACTCCACTACACTGTCAGTAGGAAAAGCTCTGCAACCTCTCTATAGAACACAAGTTTTTCTTCTCATTTCCTTGACTTTAGCATCATAGTAGTGGTAATAGGGAAATATGAATCAAACGAAGCAGACTACTACTTTTCTTAGGCTCTGAAAATTAAATAAATTACAATTTGACTACCAATTGGAAAGAATATTTCAGAACAACAGAGCCAGTTGTGGGCTGAATAATCAGAACAATCAAAATTTAGGTTAAATTTAATAACGGTACAACTCATTCATTATGAAGATGGGAGGGAGGAAAGGGTCCATGCTTATCTACTACCCAAGACTTCTAAAGTTTAATACTGGCTCTGTCAAACATGTGATTTGAACAGACCAGCTAGTCTACACCTGAAAATGCAATGGTCGGCTTCCCAAATAGATCTTTTGAATCTAAGAGAATTTGGGGGACTGTAGAAAGGCATGCTAGTCTTACTAAATGGTAACTCTCTTTTTATGGTAAAATAAGATCAAAATAGTTTTTGCAAAACACAGCAATGGGTAAAAAATTCCCAACCTTCCAGTTTCACTTTCTTTTGGGGTTGAGAAGACTGCTTTATTTTTACTGCAACTTAATCAGACAAAGTATATTTCTTGATTGGACCACATGTTTAACTGTAAGAATTAAATCCTGTAAGAGGACATCACTCACCTTCTGCCCACCCTCACATTCTTTTTGGCTTTGATCCACCATACACTCTGGGAAAAGGCCAGCTGGCAAAGCAAAAGGCAGAGCTCTAGGTATAAAACAGAGTAAGTTCCTGCAAATCCAGATCAGTTTAGGTCTTTCTCTTCCTGGCAACAAGAAAATCTCTTCTTTTTATCATGCTTTGCTTGCATGCTTGTTAATTACCTTAAGAATCCATCCAAAGTTTGGGAAAGCTGTAGAAGAAGAGCTGTCCTGACAACAGATGCTTACAGCACTTGTAGAATCACATTTTCACTGACCTGAGGAAGGTTTGTGCTGCCGAAAGCAGTTGTTGCCTATGCTTATCATTAATTTCACCTTGCCATTCAAGCCTCACAGAGCTGAGTTACTGTTTTAGAGCTAAGATGAGCTCTAGTTCTATCAGAAATACCTTGCAGCCATTTGTATCACTGTTCAGTCCCCTCCCTTTGCTCATCTACTTTTCTCTCTTACCCTCTCCTCCATAAAGGAGCAAAAAAACTTGTAATTTCCTAAAGGCAATACCAAAGCTAGAGGCACACCTGATAGTCCTTATTAATTTCTGCATGTGGCAGAAATTATTCCCATAGAACTGATAATGTAAACCAGGCTTAGGGGAGCCACGATCAAATTTTGTGAACAGGAGGCATTTCCTGTATGGGAAAAGATTAGTTAATGAGAGTATATCGTTTTAAACTGGCTACAGTAAGTTTACGGCACAATATACTTTGATTCACTTTTATCTTATTCCAAATGACACAAACAGAGTTTCTCTATAAACAGATGGTAACTATAGTACATTTTTATGATAATGTCAACAGAAAACAAGGTGGATTTTGCAGTCTTGCATTTACAAGTATATTAGCTCAACAACTTTTGCATGCATGTTAGAAGGGAGATGCTTTGCATATTTTTTTCAGATAAATTTAAATTATACAAAAATAACTAAGAAACAGATGATTCCACTTCGTGATTCCTACCACTCTATCTATAATAAAATTCAAAATGCATTTACATCTTTATGGTTATGTATCTGAAGTTGTGACAATGTTCATATTGTATTAGCAGTTTTGGGATAGCAAAAAGATAAAGTATATATACACTTGCTTCATGAAGGTATAGATTTTATAGATGGATTATGATACCTTTAGCAGTCTCATGTCAAAAATGTAGTAATCTAGACGTGAAAACACATCAGAAACTTTTTTGCTCATATAGGAACTCTGTGTTGCCCACGTTGAAACCTCCCACCTCTGTCCCTCTTTCTGGTGTAGAAGATGCTCTGGAAACACGGCTGAGATCAGTGCCACTACAACAAGAACCCCGTGTTTGGCTTTGTCATCCAAAGGCTGATAGAGCTTATTATGCCTTACAATGCAGGAGATGATAACCATTTACATGGCTGAAACTAGCTGGAACTGCATGTGCTGCCATCCATTGACTCCCTGTATTTCATTATTTTCTGCTATATCCTGTCCAGCTTTGTAGTTATTTTAGTACATCAGAAAAAAAAAAAAAAAAGATTATTACTATATCATTTCTATGTTTCCCTATATCACTCTTGGACTGGCAACTTAAAGACAACAATTTCCTTTTTCTTCTCACATTTTCCATCTTGCTTCCATTTGTCTCTATCAGGATCCTTATTTTCTATCTAATTTTGCTACCATGCTTTTTTACTTTCAAATCAATGGTTTATTTTTCTCTCTAAGATGATCAGTTTTGTCAAGCACCACTTTTGTCCCTGAAAAACAGTTTGCTCCATTTTTGTTCTGCCTATTTCCTCAGCTATTTTTTCTCCCATCTTGCTTGCTTTACATCTATTGTTCCTCAATACATTTTTATTTTTGTCTATGTCTTTCAGCAGCACGATATTCCAGGTTAATTATTACTTTCTGTTGGCAGGCAAGCTACATAATGATAGAATTATCCTACCTGATTTCGTCCTTCTTACTGTAACACCACATGGAATGGCTGTTTTGTAAAATCTCTGTCCAGATAGAGTTAATCATACTTTGTAAGTTCTCTCTGACTGGGGATAAATTCTGTCCATTTTTCAGAAGGTAAATATTTGGGCTCAATCCTGAGACCATAAGGACCTAGTTCTGTCAGGAACTTGCTTGCTTTTAGATGATAAATTCCCTTGATTCTAGTTGGATTTGAGTTCAGAGTCCTTGATACTAATGTATCCATCTCTGTGCAATGCCAACAGACTTCATACTCACACCACTCAGTTTCAAAGTAGTCGCCCAATGAGCTAAATCAGTCAAGTCAGATCATGCAAACAACAAAAAAAAGTGTATCATACCCCAGCAGAGATGTCTAACACTAATATCTGTATATACAAGTGAGTACAATAGGAGAAAACAGTACCAATTTAGATAAGTAATCTGTGGTGCTACAGCATGAGAAAGAACAAAATGTACTTATTCTAATGAGGTTCCTTCAGTGTAAATTTTTGGCTGTATAGACTTTCAATGATCTGCTTGTCTATAGGTATATGAATTAAGTGGACAGTGTAATACAATGCTGTAAACAACCAGTTTAATGTGATTTCCCAAATCTATTTTGTCTATTAAAAGCCAAAAAGAATAAATTTCTTGCCTCAGTGGACTTCACAGTTACAAGTGAAAGCTGCTCAAATCCAAATTAATAGATGCCAACTCCCACTTAGTAGGAGACAGAGATCTCATATTCCTATCACATCAAACAAGTTTTTCTTCTCTTCCCTTTTCCTATCTAGAATCACAGTCTAAAGGAGACAGCAGCACAGGACCAGAACAATGGAGGACAAGGAAAGAGATTTCTTTGGAGTAGAGGGAAGACTCATTGTCTATATAAAGACTAGCAACTGTTCTATACACATTATATAGGAACCTTAGCAGAATGATGAGGAAAGAGTACAACTTGCAGAAGCAAAAGAAGTTTTGAGGAAGCAACAATATGCTGATCTGTATGTGCATAGCTAGAATGGTATTGACTGTTACCATTTGTAAGTTGTAAGGAGTTTTCTTTTTAAGGAGTCTATTTATTTCACAAGCATGCATTCCTTTCATGGCATCACAGAATATTTTAGGTTAGAAGGGCTCTCTAGAGGTCTTCTAGTCCAACCCTCCCTAGAAGCAGATCCAGTTAGATCAGGTTGCTCAGGGACCTGTCCAGTTGAGTTCTGACTGTCTTCAAGGATGGACATATCACAACATCTTGGGGCAACCTGTTCCAGTGTTTGACCACCCCCATGGTAAAAAACAAAAAATTAAAAAAAAATTAAAAAATTCCTTATACCTAATAAGAATTTTCTTGTTCCAACTTGTGTCCATTGCCTCTCTGCCTATCTCTGTGCATCTCTGAGAAGAGTCTGGCACTGTCTTCTCTGGACCATCTTATTAGGTAGTTGTAGATGGTGAAAAAATTTCTCCTTAGCCTTCTCTTCTTCAGGTTGAACAAACCTGTTTCTCTCAGCCCTTCCTCTTTACGTCATGCCCTCCGGTCATCTTGTTGACCTTTCACTGGACCTGTTCCAGTAGGTCAATGTCTTTCTTGTGCTGAGAAGCCCAAAACTGGACACAGTACTTCAAATGCTATCTTACAAGTGATGGACAGAGGGGAAGAATCACCTCCCTGGAGCTGTTGGCTATATTTTTGCTAATATAGCCCAGGAGGCTGTTGACCTTTGCTGTAAGGGTTCAACTTCTTCAACTTGTTGTCCACCAGTAACCCCAGGTCCTTTTCCTCAGAGATGCTTTCTACTCACTCAGTGCCCAGCCTATATTGTTCATGTGGTTATTCCATCTCAGATGCAGGACGTTGCATTTGCTACTGTTGAACTTCATAAGGTTTCTGTCAACACATTTATCCAGCCTGATGAAGCCCCTTGAATCTCCAGAATAGTGATCACTGCACTCAACGGGGTTGCAAACTTGCTGGAAGTACGTTCCATCCCATCATCCAAGTTGTTAATGAAGACATATTATTACACAGGATAAAATACAAGAAACACAGTGGTTTCCCCCCAGTAAACTGGACTACAAAAAAATGAGCTATGAAAGATAAGAGTTCTGTGACCATTTAGAGAATACAGTTGTTTAATTTATGTGAGCATTCCAAGGATGTTAATCCTTGCACGATCAAGTATACGAGCTCTGAAACTGAAACTTTGTAAGCCGTATACATGATTAGCCAACAGATGAAGAAAGATGGAAAAATAGAAGGGCAATAATAGGAGCCAGGAGTTTCTCAGTGTAGTAAATAATGTTCAAGCAGTGATGGTCTTAATATTTGTCTATTTTTTATGCTAAAAAGTTTTTATAGTGTTCAATCAGTGCTGTTCTGATGTGATATGAAAGATAAAGAACAGTCAGTAGTATTACCCTGATATGTTTGTTTGAGCTTAGGTTAAATTTTTGTGCTAATCCTCAAACAAGATGCATCAGAACTGCAAGAACTGCAATTGAAAAGTTCCAGGTGACTTTCAGCCTTATACATATGACTAGTGAAATACTGCATACTGTGTAGACTGTGTCATCACCCATCATCTTAATCTCCTTATATCAGCTCCCCAAGAACATCGTACTATGAAAAGGAAATGTATTTGTGACAGGTCATCAACCGGTGTTTTATCCAGCGCTCCAAAGATTTTGTCTGCCTTCTTTCCAGCTGGTTGTGTAAGAAGCTCAGAGCGATAATAGAAATACCATTCATGTTAGACACAGGTTACTTCCACTTTTTTTTCCTTTTTCCTTAGTACAAAGGTCCCAACTGCTGTCTGGTTAAGTCAATGAATAGTTGGGACTTCTGTGAACTAATTGTTCAAATACACAACAGCAAAAAAAAAAGTGCTAGCAACTCATTCTCACTAAAAGACACAATTCTACTGATTGCAAATTTACAAAATATATCTCTGTACAATTCTTTTGTGATTTCTGCAGCGGTATAACTTACAAGTTCTTCTTAGCTGCATTATTTTCTACATTTGCCCAAGTAATTTCAAAAGATATGTTTATATTGCCTGAATTGTATATTAATATGTATTTATTTATTTATAAGAATATTATATTAATGAGTAAAAAATGTAAAGCTGTCACTAATAAGATTATACAGGGAATTATGAAATTACAGAAGTATAAAACAAAACAAATGAAACCTTTCAAGAATATAATATAGACGATAGCTCTCTTTAAGATTTCTCGCACCCTTGAGAAGAACGCGGTTTTCTAGAATTACTATTAGAACATGCCAAATTCTGAAAATTTTAACAGCTTCAGTTTTTTATATATATATATATACACACACACACAAACATATGTACCTTAAGAAAATAAAACAATTATTTGTTATTTTCATTTGAGCTTATTTGACCTGAATCAGAATATTCTTCTATATGACCCTAACCCTAAATATATAAAGTAAATACTCCCAGTTCAGCTCAGAAACCAAAATGATTCAACTGAATTTTCTAAGTCCTTGTGTTATAGGAGCTGTGATTTACTGTTCTAGTCTCCTATTAATAATGCTTCCTGAAGGAGTAAAATTCCCAAATGTAATGTAGCTGATTTAACAACAAAAGGATACAAACAAGCCCCTTCTCTGCTATGGGAAATACAGTCAATCTAGAGCTTCATTCTTTTGAACTATATCTGAGTTTTCTGAATTTATTCTTTTTCTGTGGAAAAACTGAAGTTGCAACTATTTTTGTCCTTCTACAGATGAAAAGAAAAGTTGGATGGGACAGAAATTCCATTTTTTCTCAGCACTAGTATTGGATTTTAATAATACGAAGAAAAGGCATGTTTTTGTAGCGTTATACCGTGAAGAGTATCCAGAGGGTGGTGACGTGGCTTCTGAGATAGCCTGTAATCTGATCCCAAATACATACACAGCTGCCACTAGCTAGCCCCACTGCATCTTAATACTGATATCTACAAATGGATATTTTTATACGGTAAATTCAAGAGGAGTGGAAATAGCAAGGTAAATAACTAAACCAACCCAGGGAACATACAGCAGTGCATTTTGTGTAGCAATCAATCACCCTCCTGACTGCTCTTCAGGTGTTAGTGTTCAGGTAAAATTAACTTCTCTCACTTTCTTTGAGAGCTTGCCATCATTTTAATTACTTATTTGGTATCCCTGGCTATCTTTTTTTTGGTTTTGCAAACTGGTATGGGACAACCAGGAACTCAGACTGCAGCTAAACCAAAAGAAACCCAAAACAACAACAACAACAACAACAACAACAACAGAACTGAAAAAGGAAGGCCTGAAAAGAAGGCTATGAACAAAGTAGTCTTACTGCAGAGCAGAACAAACAGAAAGAAACAAACAAAAAACCTAAAACGGAAAAGAACAGAAAAACTGGGAGATTCCTTCTACTGTAAATGCGAATTCCCTGTGAGTTTCATACCTTCTTACTGCTGGTGTAAATGACTTTTTCACCAGTAAAACTCAGTGGGGACACAACATTTACAGGGGACAGAGGTGGTAATGCAGGGAAAGGTCTCAGTCCCTGGCCTCGCGCGACGCGAGGGGACGGGGCTGCCTCGCAGGGGGCTCCTCACCGCCGACCTCCCCCTGCTGCACTACCCGGCCGGCCGGACCCGCGACGCCATAAGGCTTGCTGAGCCCTGCGGCACGACAGCCTGCCGCGCGGCTGCCAGTACTGGGCGTCAATGGTGGGATTTCGGCAGCAGGGTGATGCCGAAGGGAGGAGGCCACGAGCTGCCTTCTGCTGGTCACAGCCGGTTCCTGCCAGCTCCAACAAAGGACGACGACCGACCCACCTCCAGTCAGAGGGGCACGCGGTGCCTTTGCTCAAGTATTTTGGCAGTAGCCACCAAGGGCAGGAGACGCGTGTGAGGGTGCACTAAAGGGGACTCCAAGGGGGCATGTGAAGAGATGCGTTTGGAGACGCAGCGGAGGAGGCACGTGGAAGCGGACGTGGCTGGGGATGGGGCTGGAGGGGGCGCGCTCTGGGAGGGGGCCGGCCGGGACTCCTCCGAGGGACCGCGGTCCGCAGCAAGCCCTGCTGCGGCAGGGGCACCGCTGAGGGGACTGCAGCCTGCCGGCAGCCCACACTGGAGCAGAGGGAACGAATGAGAAGCCAGCAGCCGTGGAAAAAAAGAGTAAAAAGCAAGGAGCAGCAGGAAGAAACCAGCGGGCACTGGCCCCAACTTCCGGTACTGCCGCAGCCTCCCGAAGGACCAAGTGTAATGTGCGCTGAAAACACAAAAAGGTGAGAGAAGGGAATGGGGGAGGAGGGATGTTGGACTGAATCTGGGCTTGGTGAAGGGGAGGAAAGATGTTTCCCTAAGTGTTTGTTTAGCTATCTGTCGCCTTTGCTTTTCAGTACCTGACTCAGTAATTAAAAGCGTATGTTAATCGGCAAGAAATTACAATAAATGAAATTCCCTGCGTCGAGACTGTCTTGCCTGGGACGCCAATGCAAAAGATGGCAGCGCTCAGAAACGGGAGCGTGGCCCCACCAACTGAATCTCATGCCTGTTGCAGCAAACTTAAAAGGTCTGAGCGTACCATTTATCAAACTTAAGTTGTGTGTGATTAAACTGGTGACAACCTAAAGAGCTGCCTCAGGGTGAATGTCTGCAGAGAATTTATAGTGAAATAACTCTGAGAATGAAGTTAAAAGATTTTGGAAACTGTTCTAGCTCATGGTGCCTGAAACCAGGAAGGTGAAAATTAAGAAGCCTTGGGAGCAGGAGGATGGAAGATTTTGTGATCTTGCCCCTAAGAAGAGTGTACGGATAAGCTGAACTAAAACTAAAAAGCAAAGGGGATGGATGGGGGAGCTTGGCAAAAACTGACAGCCAAGTGAGTTTCAAAATCTGCCTGTTTTGTTAGAAGATCTGCTGAAATCATCATGTTTCTCTAAAAATGTTTGAGCTCCACGAATTCTGTCAGAATAACGTTGCCATAAAAGATTTCCAGTGGTTTTCCTAGTAAATGAGGCAAAGGATTGAAGAAAGGAGTAGAACAGCCTTGTGTGTTAGGATAGTTGAATAATGACCTAGTAACTGGATTTTCTTCCTTACCCTGCCATAAAACTCCATGAGATTTTTAGAAAAAACAGCTAACCCAAATTTTTCAGATCCCTACGGTCGTTATGTTGAACATGGACTTTACAGGCAGAAATCTTGAAAAAAGAATAAAACAGACTTGTGCTTTGAGCGTATCTTGAAAGTGAAGTAAGGTGCTAAAATCACGCCAAAATTCTTTAAATAGCTACAGTGCTTGACTGTGATCGTTTTAGTATCTTCCTGCTCAGTTTACCTACTGGGGACTTGAGATGATGGAAAAGTAGCATTAAGGAAATTAATGTGTTGATATCTTCGAAAAAGTTCAGCACAGAGAGTACACAGAGAAATTATTTCTCTTTTCAGAGCAAAGTTTGAGTAACAGGCAATAGCAAAAAGCTAGGGTTAATAAGTGACCAGAAATAAAATATAATCATGTATTAACCAACTGCCTCTGCTTTGAGAACCTTCTGCCCTGTTAACTGCACGAGGATTAGGCTATGTGGGAGAAAATAACATGTGAACATACAACAGAAAACTGTATCAAAACACACAAGACTTAGGGTTTTTTTTGACAGTTATATATATATTTTGTAACTTTTGAAAACTTGCCATTGCATTCTTGATCCTGCTATTTCAGTATAGATCTGTGTTGTCTACTATGCATATTTGTGTTTTTGTGATAAACTAGTGGTAGGCATTCTCATTATAAATGAAAGGAGTATTTAGCCACTGGTAGTACCTTCCTATACAGACTGACAGCTTCTGTATAGTTATTTCTCATTTCTCAAGACCAGTATTGTTTGCGTTTTCACAGATTCATACTCAGTGTTTTGCTGTGCAGATTTCCTCACGAAGAAGGGCAAAGCACTTTGAGACTGCCCACTTTGGAGCTGACTTGAACATCACTAAAAAAATAGTAATTTCACAAATGAAGTTCATGCTGTCAAAGTTTTAGGGATTAGAAAGTTCTTGGAAGAAAATATGGAAAGCCAATACAGCTGTAGCAGACAGAAGATGCTAAGCACAGCAGCACATCTCATATCCTACTCCTATTGGAGTTTAGCTGACTGTATTAGTAATGAGTAGGTACTTCTGTCCATACACTATGCAGAGCATTGAATCCTCTTTGGAGAGTAAATGTCTATTTGAGCAGAGCATGATGAAGATGGTAGCCACCTTTCACATTATAAGCCATCCAAGAAATGGGAATCTTGAGCTCTTCAAACGCACAATGAACTGCATTCCAGGACAGTTATTGCCATGTTATTCCCAGTAATAAAATATAAAATAAGGACAGGTTGTCTTTACTCCTCCTGTAGATGCACTATGTAAAAAAGACTAGAAGAGTCATGGGGCAAGAGGGAAAACAAACAAGCAAGAGCTTGATTCTGGGAACTACCTATTTAGGTAGCAATGGGCAACTGTACCTCAATTCCCAGGTCTCATAGTTCTTAATAGGTTTAAATGTTTTATGCAAATAGAAGTATTTAGATAATCAAGGACTCACAGATGGATGTCTTCATCACATAATTATAGCATCACTCTCTCTTAGTTAACTTATTAGAGGATGTCAGTATCTTAGGAAATGTAGTTTTTAATCCTTTCTGTATGAGATAACTTTAAAAGCCTCTGTCACCAGCTTTGCATGAGCGTGTGCTAACCACAAGGCTGTTGTTCAACACGTCAAGCTCTTTCATCCAAATTAATGAAAACAGCCGTATCTGCTGTGCTTTGTGCTGAACTTATTGCTGTTGCTTTATGGTAGGAAATATCAGAACATGCCTAATGAATTGTCCATTACAAGGCATAATGGTGTGTTTAGATTACTGTAAATGTTGTTGTTTAGATAAGGTATTTTAAGGAGCCACAAGCAGTTAAGTTCTAAGCAGCTTTCAGGCTGAGGCTGCAGAGTCCTTTTCAGTTTCAAGCACCTCCAGAATTAGGCACCCATGCAAATAAGCACAACATATTTCTAGATATCGTTAAAGTTGTGGGCGTAGAGATTCTGGGATTCAGGTTCAGTCTTTAGAAGAGATTATAATGGCTGAGTGTTTAACGGGACTTGCTAAAGTCTCAGTATGTATGCAGTCGATGAATTTTTAATTGATGATGATTGTGAATATTTTCCCAATAAAGAAAGCTTGGACATTTCATCTATTAATAACACACAAAAGAAAACACATATGAAGCGTGTTCCACTTGCTCATGTTCCTGACTTTTTACTGTACTATTGTCATTCTAACAAGATCTATTTGCTTTGCTTTGCTTTTCTTTCTGTGCTTTAATATAAACTTTCTCTGCTTAAAATAATTAATTATTGTCTGCATTGTTTTGGGAGGTATTTATCCACATTCATTTAGGAATATAACAGGTAGAGATTCAGCGCTAAGCTAGTCACCCTGCAGTCCCTTTGTACTTGAGAGAGAGAGAGATGCCTCCAGAGGCTGATTCATCTGATCCTAAAAAAAGCATCTAAAATAGATCAGGTGACTTTTCCTGAGATTCTTCTTCTCCCAAGGCCTTTAAAGGGCAAAGCAGCTTTGATTTTCTGAACATCTGAGCATTGTAAAAGAGAGAAACTTTTAAAGGCAAGTTTATGTGTATAGATGTATACATACATTTATATGTGTGTGCATATATATACACACAAACATACACACGTGTCACAGGTCAGGTTTGCCGGGCAGCCACACTGGTGGAGAAACATTGCTCCCTTTTACAAGAAAGTTAATTTATTTGAATGAAACCATAAATCGAAAAACAGGTTTAGAGTGGTGGCATAGGAATTCTTACTTTTATGAACGGATTTACAACACCTCTTAATTCACAACACAACACCTTTTAATAGATAACAGTACAAACAATGTATTATATTAAACTATTTACAAACATGTACAAGAAGCTTCAAATCAATAACACAAGTAAACTAACAGGGAATATAGGAAAGGGTACCCCGATATTGCATGAAGCAGCGCCGGGTGAAGACCAGGTAAGGCTTCTAATAAGACCCCACCTATACGCATATCAGTTTCCTGTACAGGACCGTGATATATCTGGCCACACCGGTAGGTGTGTCGGTTCCTGGTTTAATACTGCAATTTTACCAGGCCACACCAATAGGTGTGCCGGTTCCCGATTTAATGCAATGTAATAACTTACATGTCCACGATTTGAGGGCCACGATGGGAGAGTGGCCAACAGGATCCTGGGGGACTTGATTCAGCAATCAAGGGGCAGGGCGGGTCTTGAGGAGCGCTGGACCATAGATCTGCGTCCCACCATCGGCTGTCCAGCAGCTTCAGACAGGACGAGTGCGTATCAGCTCAGCTCTCAGCCTTGAGAAAAGCAGCTTAGCTTCTTCCGGCCCTTAAAAGGTCTGCTAAGCTCTCTCCTCCTTCGAGTCTCCTCTTCTCTCCTCATTGACTCCACCGCTGAACCACCTGTCTCATGGAACTGGAGCTTCTTTTATATCCAAGAGCAATCGTGGCCGTAGGCATGTATCAACTCTGGGACTGGTCCGTTTTTTGGACCTTTGTTCTAAGTGGTCTATTGCTGATCCTTTATTTGAATATTCCAGAATGGTCACTGTGATGGACAACAGCAGCTACCTTTGGCACATGGTCTCTACTCACCAATGATATCACATTTAAAGGGTGGGAAGCCTGGCAAGATTCAGTTAACCTGGGAGGGGTTATGCAGAGGTCAGTCCTATTAGCTTAATAGGTATTTATTTAACAGGGCTTGTTAAATCATAACACACATGTACACATACATAAAAATAACAAATCTGAGCACATATTCAAGTCTATAAATCTGTAGAAGTCTACTAATCAGGAATTAAAAAAAAGCAGTTAAAATAGTAACCGTATAATACAGTCTGAAGTATCAATAACTAATTCCAAATGTGACATTTAATGGTAAGGTGTACAGTCACAGCAGTCATTTGCTCTATAGCTTTCCAAAAGCTCAAAGGTACAACAGTTCTTTAAACAGCACACTGTGCTCCTTGCATGTTAGTGAGCATACAAAATAAAGTAATACAGTTATACAGATACTACTTCTCCTCAGATTCACGCTGTGTAACACTGTTGACTTCAATTGATCATAGATAATGTAAATAAGGTTAGAATCAGGCCAATGACTGAAAAGGCTGGAATGCACTGAAGAATAAGTATACTATACCTTTGTTAAGTAAGTAAGCTCTGCTTTTTTCTAAAACTCTGTTTTTTGTGATTGAGGGAGGCAGTTTTAGTCTCAGCTATAGGCTACAATGATTCCTAAATTCTTGATGTGAAAAAGGCTAGTGGTCAGAGCTTCCTCAAAGGAGATTATAAAAACTGTTACATTTGTTTACTCTTAGCTATGTGTTGTGGTGTGCGTCAGACTCCTTAAGTCTTAAATAACTTTGAAAGTACCTTGTCCTCAAAATCAAAATGGAAGCAATTTGGTTGCTGTTTTCTTCTACTTCATTTTTGAGTTTTCCATCCAACAAGTCAGTCAGTCACTCTCTATTGCATGAGAGAAACAGATGATACGGTTAGCACATCACACTCATTGTCCTTGGGCGTATTTTGGTGACTTTAAATAATATTTAGCTCTTCATGACAGATTATCATTCCTATTTCAGGACTTTAACAGCTGAAATAGCACAATGATAGGTAGTCCTATACTAGTTCATTAGATACAGAAATGGAAACACTTCAAGATATGTCCTCGACCCAAGTCTTGCCAGGTTAATTTAATAAGGTCAGAGTATTAATTTTAGGGCAATATACTGTGACCAATTCTTCTATTTCTTCTCTCAGACCAAGGAAATTTGAACAGTCCTGGCTGGCTAGGTACTATATAGTTCAGAGTGAGAACCAGTACAAGACTTCCTTTGATATTAAAAGTCACAAAAGTATATTTTACTATTAACTTTAAATTGGTCAGTACTTTAGTCAGTGCAGTAATGACCTATATCAAACTATGTATGCACATTTGGCTATCACGGTAAATGAAGGTTGAAATTTTCATTCCTTTTTTCTTTTTAGCAAAGTTTTTAAAATATGAGATACTCTGTCTGATCAAGGCTTAGAAGGACAGCTTTTCCTATCTGTCCTGGGCAACATGCTTTAGTTGTGCAGCAGGTTTTGATTGGATGATCTCCAGAGGTCCCTTCCAACCTCAACCGTTCTGTGATTCTGTGATCTAACCTAAAATATTTGCTGTATGTGTGTTGTTGCAAAATACTAGATTTGTAATGGTTTTCCTACAGTTTTACGGTATTCAGCCATTATAGGATCATCATTTTTCCTCACCGTGTTGTTGATCTTCAAATACAGATCTTATCTCACCTAAATTTAGGTACAGAATGTGAAGAGGTCTACATCCCAGAGAGTCGCTGTTGGCTTACTGGAGAGAATAGACTCTTTTAAGGTGCGACTCATCTGGTAGATGAATACATTTGAATGACATTAATTTCACCCTTAAAGTGTCTACCTATTCCCATTGACTATAAAGGAAATTGAGATGACTCGCTCAGTCACAGCAGCCTGTATTTTAGGCTCTACATTTGAACAGATGAACGCTATTCTACAGGATCGGTCACAGAGACGCTGCTAGAAAACAGAGACAATGAAACTTGTGATGATGAAGCTTATAGTACCTGGAATTCTGTGTCTTGCTGTCAGTTGCAACTGTTTAAAAATGCATACAGCTTCAGAGTGCCTATCACCAGCCAAGACGTTTGTAAACATTCAGGTGACTAGATTTTAGTGTTTTGAATCCTCATAGACAGAAGATTTTAAACCTTCACACTTCATGACTAATAAGCAGTGAAGTCTCAAAGTGGTTTTCCAAGATAATGCTTATCTCATTATAGATTAGAAACAATACCACTGGTGATGGCATGAATAGAAAGTCAAATAACAATCAGAAGTCGTTAATTCTAGTAAGCTAATCTTTCAAAAGAAATGTTAAGAAATACCAGTCTTTTAGAAAACAATAAATGTTGAGAAGAAAATGGAGGAATAATCAAATAAACAGTGAATTATGGTGTATTTTCTCAGCTAGAGAATATCTTTAGATCCAGCTTGGCCACACATTTGAGGATTTAAATTAAGTATTCCTGTGAAGTAAAACACCTAACTTCATGTGCATTTATTTTCAGGTAAGTTAATGATACGTAATCATATAAACAAAATGAACCATATGCTTACAAATTCTTTTGAATAGGAATATTTTCTCTATTTGATGTGCAAGTAGAATGGAAAAATTATACATTAGTACATCTAATATGTTACCAAATTTTCTGCGGGGTCAAAGCGAACCTACATTACCAAATAACAGATCTATAATGAGCTGTATCCCTGAACAGTAAGAGTTAGTTGGATATTTATAAGTGAGCATTGGAGAACTATTTAAGAAGTTGCTTCTCAGTAGAAATATCATTATTCTGAGTAGCATACCTAGTCCATTGCAGTGTAAAGTAAAATAGGTTAACTTAAAATTAGGGTACAAATCAATGTTTCTGTATGCAAAACAAACCACTTTTATTTTTGCTTTGAGCATACTAAGAATAAGGACACATTCTATTACTTTTGCTAGAATGAACAGAGGTGAAAAAACCCCAAAAGGCATGTATGAAAACCTGTAGATTCATTTTTTAATACTTAGATGGTGTCAGATCATTCTAAAGGCCTCTCAAACGTCTCCAAAAATTTAAAGCTCCAATACTACCTCAGTGAAGTCACCTCTTTTATTAAGGATAGCAATTAGGGATGCGTTTAACCCACTGCCCATAACACACAATAAAAGATTGTCTCAATACATAGAACAGTTTCTCCACACAGAATAAACTGTTACCATTTTGTTTCTTGAATGTCTTAAATAACAGACTACACTTCTTTACAGTGGTAGAACGCTTCAGCCATTACATAACATTCTCAATCCCTCTATTTTAAATATATATTGATATAAAAGATGTGTCATTTTGCCTCCAAGGAAATGCAGCATTTCTCTGAAAATAATAAAAGATACTCGTTTCCCCAAAAAACAAATGCCGAAACTTTCAGAATGTTCTTATCACTTCAGTAATTTGAACTCATTATTTTCTTCAAACATCTACCAGGAAAAGAGACCAGAAAAGGAGGTCCATGCTGAGGTGCCCTTGTGATGGTATCACAGTGATTGCTTAAATATTTTATGTCTGCTTTCACAGTGAACATTGTACTGAGAAATTCATTAATGTCAGGATAATTCTGTTGTGAACAGATCAAAGATGAAATCTCACATTCTAGCTATTGTTTTTCCATTATGTCTAGATAAAAATACAAAGCATATTTGTTCTGATGCTGAATCACACCTATTATATGCTTATATTTCTCCACAGAGAATAGTATTTCTAAGCAACAGTATAAAATTGTTTTGTTACCATTTAATTGTTCCTCTGTTTTTCAACACTGAGGATAACATACGCACACACACGCATATATATATATATATATATATATCTATCTGTATGTATGTAGGTGTTTATGGAAACTGGCTTTTGCCTATAAGTAGGTACGCACTCAAAACATACGAGTGAACACTTCTTTATATATTTTAAACCCAAAAATAGGTTTGATTTGACAGGTTTAGCTCACCTGTCCTGAGGTCAAAACTTAAACCTTTCCTATATCCCTGTTTACTCCCTTATTGTAATGTTTCTTTTTACAAATCAGTATAAGTCCACTGAACACAGTTTAATCAACATGGTAAGGAGGGAGGGAGGTAAGGAAGAGGGAGAAGTCTCTAGGTCATCTGCTTTCCCACATCCACAAGAAGATCAGTAGCTGTATAGAGAGCAACACATCTACAGTTGAACATCCTTTCCTAATTTATGTAGGATTTCATTTGAAAGTGAATACACATACTGTAGTCTTTTCACCAAGATGATGATGGTGGTCACTATGAAAAAATAATTTAAAGGCAAATAAAGGCGACTGTGAGTTTTTCCGACAAGGCTTTATACACTAAGCCCTTTATCATTCTAAATATGAAGGAAAAATAATCTGAGGTTTTTAACTGCACCTTTCCAAAAGTCAAAAAAGAGGAGGCGGAGCACCTTTATAATGATGATATAAAAAGACAAACATAAAGATAAAATTAGCAAATAGAAAGTTAAAATGGATAATTTCAGACTAGAAGGATGACCACATCAGTAATACCATTTTCACTAGAGATTTGCTGATGGAATATAGAGTTTAGCTGCTAAATTTTGAGGGTGATACCTGGCTGGCAGAGGGCTGCCAGAAAGTTGTGGGCTAGGACTTGAATAAAAATGATTGTGACAAATCAGAAAAATCAGAAAAACAAATCAGAACAAATCAGAAAAATGACTTGAAATACGTAGGATGCAAGTCAATGAGGATATGTGCTAAGCCCTAAATAGAGGGGATCTTTGTGTGTAATAAGTATGTCCAAAAATTGACTGGACAAATATGATGACTAGCTGGACAGATAATGGAAGGAATAAAGTAGAACAAAGACTGATCAAGAGTTACATGTGTCAAACATCACGTTGTGATCCATGAACGTGAAGACTGAGGCCAAGAGATAAACTATCCTTCCATTTAACTTCCATTTTACTTGGTGAGCATCACCTTGAGTAATATGTCCTGCTTTGTGCATCATTCCTCAGGTGGAGAGTGTAGAAGAGAGCTACAAGAATGATGAAATAGCTAGAAAGGTTGAAAGACTTGTGGCCATCTGCATTATGGTGGATTGAGAAGATAAGACAATAATACTCAAACATGTAAAGAAATATTATAGAAAGGGAAAGAATAAACTTTTTCCCCCTATGTCTGGTGTGTATGAGGTTAAAAACTAATAGGCTTGAATTACAACAACACTGATTAAAGACAACAAGAACATTTTCTAATAGCATGGAAAATTAAATATATTATTTTTCTAAAAAATAAAATGGACAAATATCTGTCAGGAGTGATTGGCATTATTGATTCTGACAGATGTATGTCCAAATGAAATCTCTTCCAGTAATATTTTATTAAGTAGTCATCAATAAGCAGTCAAAAGATTAAGATTCCCTTATTTCAGCTGTTTAAAGGTACCTATTCAGGGAAAGGATGCTTCCTACACTTGACGTTTTGAGGATTACTATTTTTTAAGAAGAAACTGAGTTCTGCACGTTTCTTTTTTTCAGCTATATTACTTAAATAAAAGAGATACAGTCTTAAGATGTTGTTTTTCATTGCAAATCTTGTCTCATTATATCAATCTCTCTGGAGAGCTAATTCTTCATTCTATCTCCGAAGAGCCTGACCATCAAAAAGGTTTTGCAAATCTCTTTTCAAATGAAATACAAGTTCAGCTGTATAAGAAGACAGTCCAGTAGAAATAAAGAAACAGACAAATAGAGAAGGACTAAAATGTGTTTTATATTCTGACCTCACATACTTTCTACCTTCTGAGTTCCTGCTGCAACATCTACACAGAAGTTTTGCAAAATGACTATTTCTGTCAGTAGTGGAACCAATGAGGCTTGGATTCCTGCAGGTTTGTTTTTTAATATTGTGTTACAGTGCGGATTGTCCAAAGACTAATAATGGCTTTTCTGTCTTACAGCATCGCCTGTGGGCATTAGTGGGATCTCGTCAGTATTCGGCTGCTGCTTCTCACATAACTTGTTAGCATCTACTTTTTCTGCGACTTCTACTCCTCTGACAAATGTGGTTCAAATTGGTCAAAGGTTCAAAAGGATTTGTATTTTTTTATTTTATTTTTATTTTTTTGAAGGAAGGAGCAGGAACAGTCAGGTAGTCTGTGCTATTGTAAAGTTGTTTTTTCTTTGGAAAAAACAGGTTCAGGTTAAAAACAGGTTAAAAATGTCCACCATTACTACTTAGTCTAAGAGCACCACATGTTTTCTGAAATGTCTAGAGTTTTAATGGCATATTTAAAAAAATACCTTTAAAGCTCTCATTTCTAAGAATTGCAGAGAATTCTCAATCAGCAGTAAAATTTCTTAAATTATGTAGATGTACCTAAAATCTCTTCTTTTCTGAAAAGATTTGACACTGTCTTGAGACTCATTAAAATTTATTTTATTACTGGATTACCTTCTTCCAAAGATCCAAGTAGAGACTTTCATACTGCTGAAGGCCTGCAGATCCCTGTTCCAGATCCTTCCCTATTTGATTTATTCATCTTAACTTCATGATTCCATACAGTCCTCAATGAATTTTGATTTTCTTTTATAGACAACACAGAAAAGTTACAAAGTTAGAATCAGACTTACATAGAAAGTCAGACAGAGCTGGAATCTCCAGAGATATGACCCAGATATAGGTCACAGCATATTGCAAAAAGGGATGAATAGCTAAAGTTGTGCTTGTTGAAGCTGAAAAAAAAAAGGTAAAGATGCACTGTCTATCTCTCTGTGCCTATTCTTTCCTCCTAAAAACCCATGAAGGAGACAGGGGAATATTTATGCCACAACTGGGACATTGAATATTTTTCCTCCACCTGGATCCCTAACGTCAGGGACATCCTTGTATCAGGAGGCAGCAGAGTCCCATAAGATTAACAGAGCATGCATCAGCTCCCAGATTCTTTGATGCGGTACAGCTGTTCTGCATCATGTCTCCAGCACTAGCTGGATTTACTTAATTGGTGAGATAAGTCTCTTTGTAAATGTAAATATGCAGTGGCATAATACAGAAAAGTAAACAGAGAGGTGGTTAGGGTGTGGAATGCATCTATGCGCTTCCATACCCTAGTTGTACTTACGATGCTTTGGGGCCATTTTCAGCTGCCAACAGAAGTCATCTAAACTCACTGATTGAACTGTGGAATAGTCAACAGAGCACTGAGGAGAGGGAAATAAAGGAATATTTCCAGTACCTCTGTCCCATAAAATTTCTTCTTGCCTGGGTTGCTGATATGATTATCTTAAATATAAGCAAAAGATTTAACAAGTCATTTTGCCTATTAGTCCTAATTTGCAAGCTATCAGAATTCACTGAAAAAATACATTGGTGCAAAAGCTTGTAAGACAAGAGCAATATGTTTTTTCTAGGAAGATGTTCCTGGAAGACTGTCCTGCTTTGTAGAACGCTGTGAGAAATTGCTCTAAAAATGTTTCTTCAATTTTAGAATGAGCCCAGAGCACTGTGGAACTTTAAGGAAATTTAGAGAATGGAGCTCAAAGTGCCTAATTCTGTCACAGTACCATATTCAGTCACAGTCCCTGTGCTTTAATTTTAATTTCTTGGGTTATAAGAAACTTTCTTAAAGCCATCTCAAGCTACAGATATAATATTATATAAATAGATAACCAAAAAATTAATTGACAATATAAGTCATAGTACATCACCAGCTCTTTGAATAAAAGTAGACCCAAGGTGAAGGACAATGTAGTTTTTGCAATGAAAACTAGTCAACGCACCTATGCCTAACAAGCTAAGGAATTTGTCACATAAAACTAAACAGCAGAACCTGTCACAAGGATATATTTATTAAAAACTGTACCCTGATGTTTCAGAAGCAAATCCTGATTAAATATGATACTAATCAGGAGGCATGTTTTTTTTCTGCAGTAAAATCCAATTAATTTTGAAACTGAATATGACCTTCCAGGAAGCCTAAAACACTTTAGAATTCCTGAACTTTTAAAAGCAGAAAAAATAGAAATAGAAGGAGAGAGAGCTAGAAAAAAAGAAGAAGAAAGAATGATTTAATTATACCTCATCAGTACAGGAGGCTACATGCATGACAACTTAACCTAAATACTAATTTGGGTTGTAAAAAACAAGTGTCTTCTTGATGCTATTACTTCCTGTGATTTAGGACTGTCGTTTTTAATTGTGACACCTTCAGAAAATATCAAAATTAACATATTTCCATGGATTTTTAAATTGATTTGGATTCACGTTATTCTTTGTAATGCAGTGTTTCATAGGTATGTTGGCTTTAGGGGATCCTATCAGACCACCTAATCCAAAATTCCATGCAGCAGAGATCATTAAATTTCGTCCAGATTAAATGAATGGATTTTCTATTTTGATGAAAAAAAGAAAATCTCACAGAAGAATTAAGGATATCTCAAGAAAAAAAAACCTGTTAATAAATAACTCCTTTTCTTGATGTAAGTTTTTACCACGTAAAATAGCCCCTTCCCATATCAAATGTAGAACAAATGTTCATCGTTCACAGGCAGAATGTAATGAAAGAGTATCATTATTAATAGCTGCATTCCAGTAGAACTGATTACACCACCTGGGATATGTGTAAGACAGTTTTGCAATATAAGGAACATAAAGGGCAAAAGACTGTTTTTACCAAACAATTCTCAAAGAAGCATGATTGTCGTTTCTAAAAAAATGCTGCCATAAGTTCAGACAGTGATTTTCCCTGTTGAAAAACACATTTCCAACCATATGCTGCAGAAAATAAATTATATTGATGGTTTTCACAATAACATTAGTAAGCTAGTAAACAAACGACAAATAGCTGGTGAAACAAAGACTTATTAATTGAATTAACAGACAGACAGACAGACAGACAGACAGACAGACACAGACACACACACACACACACACACACACACACACACACACACACACACACAGAATCCGCTTCGGGGTATATTGTTTGTTGTCCTCCTCATACCAACTGGCTGTCACTTCTTTTTTCAAGAAACAGTTTGTTTGAGGGAACTGTTTCAATAGTGAAGTTCAAAAAGAAGAAATAAAATCAATTTGTCTTCATTATTTGATTTTTAGGGTACATCTTGCAATAATAGATAAACAGCCTCTACTATTATTAGATATATGCCAAAGGATTCACCATTTTGGAAATGAAAAAATAAAGACTGATATTTTACATCACATTATTCATTTAGCTACTGTTCATGTGTAAAAACTGCTTTTTAATATATTTATATAAATATCTATTGTGTTTCTATTGAACTCTGGTCTTACAAGCATCCCTAGCATCTGCCTAAATTTCATATTATTGTTCAGTGTCATACTAAGGGAAAAGGAGCTCAGTTAAGGAAGATGCTCAATAAGCATTATACATCAAAATGTGTTTTGTTTTCTTGTATTATAGGCAGTATGAGCTTTTGTTCTTGAAAATCTGAAATATATTGCCTTGTATAATTATTATCTCTTTCTTTAAAATGTAAGAAAAGTTCATATGCTGAATATCCCTGTTGGACGGATATATCAGAACACACATAAGTCTGGCTCATTGTGATTTAAGAGTTTTAATTAAGCAGATGAGTTAAAGTACAGAAGTTTATTCACAGCAGTTAAGTTACTGGCTTTAGAAGGAACAACAATTTAGTATGCAAAAAGTTTCACAAATGGTGGCTGAAAGAATGTACTTTTAAATTCTTCTTCACCTGAATAGAAGGTTAGAAGATGTAGTGGAGGTAACAAAAATCTCAGATTTGTTCATACAAGGATCTTTTACAAACAACCCTAACATAACATCTAAATCTCTGGCTACAATATTTCACTTACCATGTAGGGGAAATGGAGATACTCAGAGACAAAATCCTATTTATCCATAACCACTTTCTTGCCTTAAAGTCCACAGATTGTCAATAACACGTAACCAAGTTTCTACTGAAAGACCTTAACTTTACTAGGTTTCAGGTGTATATTTCCATTAGGGAAATTTTTTGCTGCAGGTGAATCTCAAAATCCTGTGGAATTTTCATTTTAAGAGATTCTTTCACAGCTTTATAGCATATGTCATGGCTATGCAATAAAAAGGAGCAGTATAATTTTAAGTTTCATGAATTATTTGAGTTTAGCTAGAAAAATGAATAGAAACCAATCTATGAGTGAAATGTAGTTTTTAAAAAAGTGACCTTTATTAATAGTAGGACCAGCAAAGGAAATCTTTTGGAAGTACTGGCTCAAGTAGCTAAACGTGAGAGAATGGAGTTTCTTCAAGTTTAGAGTGTTAAAACTATTAGGAATCTGTATCCTCAGCAAGATATAAAGACCTATAGGAAGGGATCCTTATCTTAGATGAAAGGCTTTTTCAGGAGAGATTTTAGATACATGCAAGGAGGTTATAGTAAACGAATGCTTACTAGAACAGTTATGTCATAAAACCTGAGAATTATAGAGATAAAGCATGAATCACCAAAACTAAGGTTGAATTGTATTTTGCAAAGGATTTTAAGTCAATTAGACAAATAGATTTCAATGATAGAGACAAAAAAGAATATGCAGAAAAGAAGTGGAGCTTCTAAGAACTGAAGATAAGGATTAAAGTCTGCCAAACTAAACAGATATTTAGTTTCTGCCTTCAAAATTAGGAATATGTAGACTATAGGAGCAAAAGCAAGCTGATTAATGGAAATAAATATATAGAATGGGAATAACCACAAACTAAAGGAAGTCAAAATGAAATTAATTCAGTTTGGTCAAGAAATTGGAATGTTGCCATCTGACAGTTTTGAAAAAATCAACACACAGCAGCATATATATACATATATAATAGAAAATATTGTTATGATATTTATTCTGTCATATATGGTATTGTATAGATGAAGAATATCATATGTGATTTTAATGTATCACAAAGTGCAATGTAATTTAAAAGTAAATTTACTTAAGAGAGGAATAGTAAGAGAATAAGGGATTCACTCAGAAGTCCTCTGACTTACAGTTTGAACAGCAGCCTTGGAGCAAGGTTTTAAGAATATTTAAAGAGGTAGAAATAAATCAAAAATGAAATAAGTGTAGTATTGGTTTATTTGTCATAGAATATGCCAAGATAAATCACAAATGAGCTTTTTAGATAGATGAGATTTATAATACTTCCTGTATTTGGACTAGAGCAAGCCATCTGTTTCAATCTTACATGGAAAAAAATAGTGACGACAGGATTAAAGATGAGTTATAAACAGAGGAATAGCAACCTAAAGAGACGAGGACAACAGATTTTGAAATATCACGTATCAGCTAAGTGGCAGTTCACAAGAACAATTTTTAGGACTGATGTTTTTAAATATTTTTATCTAAAACATGAAGAGAAGGATTTGGCTCACAGAATTTGAGGTGATGTGCTATCTATCCGTAATAAAAGAATTAATATGTACAGAAACAGCTTACTGTTGTAAGGACAGGAATTTTAAGAGGTACTGCAATTGTTAAAAATGTACAATCATATTCTTCAAGTCCAATAA
This sequence comes from Struthio camelus, assembly GCF_040807025.1. Lineage (NCBI taxonomy): Eukaryota > Metazoa > Chordata > Aves > Struthioniformes > Struthionidae > Struthio > Struthio camelus. Next base: position 23,934,814 of record NC_090942.1, read on the forward strand.
GATAAACCTCATTGACATCAGTTTAGGAGCTTATCTACAGAAAAACAGAAAGAAGGACTTTGATCTATTAGTCAATCACAGGATCATCTGCAGCTGCTAATTTAAATGTAACTGTAAAGAAGACAAATGAAATTTTAGTACATCAGGAGAGAAGAATTCCAACAGAGACAGGAAAGAAGTAACACCATTATACAATTTTGGGCAGGTTAGCCTTCTCACCGAACTCGCGTGTGAAAATGAACTCAGAATGGAAAAAACATAGACTTCAGAGGAGGTTCGGATAATAAAGAAGCTACTATATGACAGCAAACTAAAGAATGTGGCCTGTTTTAATCCAGCTAAGCAAGGCTAAGAAGAGATTTGATCACTCTCTGTTAATATCAAAGAAGGAAAGAGGTATTTTTAGACCTAAATGTAGCTAATAAAAGCTAAATATAGTGACTAGCAAGGAACTGTCATCTATTGCAGCTTATACTGGGCTGAGCGAAGCTGCATAATGCTTACCCTGCCAGATTAATGAAAACACAATATGCAATTCAGTTGCCCCAAATTGGACTTGCACACAGTCCTGTATGTACACCTAGGTCAAAAATCATGTCTAAACTGAGTCTTTCCAAACACGGCCAAGACATTCAAGCAAAAATTGTTGATATGGGTTCTTATTGGGCTATGTAAATAAAGTTTGAAGCCCAAAGTCAGCAAACATCACATTATATGAAATGGATTGGAATACAAATTGTAAAGAAAGGAAATCTTGGCTAGTCACGATCAGATTCTACTTGCTGAGTAGCTATGTGACATTTTTTATTATTTGTAAAGTGTTTTGCCAGTGTTTTGCTTTGACCTACTAGTTGCATTGCCTGAATGAATGAAACCAGAGCAGTACTTCTTGTATCCAGTAGAATTTGTGGTCCTAGGCATGCAGCTACTGAAAACAGGAGACCCTGGAGAAAAATCCAGCACCATTTAAGTAGGGGAATGTTCACGTCACGCAGAAGTACAAACTGGCTATGCAAAATAGCTGGTTTTAGTCTGAGATAAGATGAAAGTTCTTTTTAATCACAGCAGAGAGGTTCTGGAAGAGCTTTTTGGGAGTGCTTAAGAAAGGGATGTGAGACAAGGTTACCGGAATAGAAGGGCATGGCTTGATCCAGCAGGTTTTTGTTTGTTTGTTTATTTTTGTTTATTTTTTTGTCTCGTATTTTTAAAAGAAAAAAGGATGAAAAACCCACCTATATTTCACATGCAGCTGCATTACTCCTTGTCACTTCCCTTTAGACTGTAGCTAATTTTGCTACATTATTTATGCTGCATCACTTTATATATCAATAGGCCCTTTAGTTACCCTGCTGTCTCCTCTGAAGTCATTATCTGCACTTATTTAGGACAAATGAATAGTTTAAGCAGAAATGTAAAGCTTTATGAACCAGGCTGGCATACATCTGCTGAATTCCATTTGAACATTGGAAGTAAGCTCAGAGGATTCATTGAGTCCTTCCAAATGTCAGTAGTAGCAGTAAAGGCCAGATTCAGTTGTTAGCAGCTCCATTTTAAAATAAGCAACCCTGTTATTTTGAAACCTTATTTCCAGCTGTAACTTACTTCCAGTGTTGGAAACTAAAGTTCAATCCCCTGGACATCTTTCATATTGTATAATATGACCTCATAATTCTCATCTTGCTTAAAAAAAAGCTTTGTTGTGCCAATTATAATAGCAGGAACGCAGTTAAACAATAAAATAACGTTTGTTTTTCTTATACCTGGGTGGACATGCAGGTTAAGCATCAGTTCCCAAAATACAATATTTCTTTTTAACTTTCTTTAATTACTTTCTAATATTTACTCATCATATGCAGACTGCTGATGCTGCACGTGTGTGATCGGTGAATCTGCTTGATCTGTTCGCGTTCAGTAAACATGTCTGGATTGGAGAGAACTTCCAGCCCTGATAAAGACTATGGGTAAAAATCTGTGTAAAAGTTGAAAGTCTCAAGTCCCAACTGGTCAAGAATTACAGGAGCTGTAAACCATGCCTGAAGACAACAGACGTGTGGTATGCCAGTACTTAATAGTGCTGGTAGAAGTTTTGGAGTTCCGTTACTACCTTTCTGCCTCTGTTAAATGTATACCTTTAATGTGCTACAAACCCCAAAGACCAACAAATTGTAAAGTCGTAGGCTATCCTTCTGGAAGACGATCATGTGGAAAATATATCTAAACCTCATTTGTGTATCTCATTAGTGTTCATCTTAGCATGACATTAGAATTCCTGTCACCTTTGAACTTGCACCAACCTGCTGATAATGTATTTTTTCCATGTGGCACATCTGGCATCACTCAGTTCTGTCCCCATCTTCCAGCTCTCACTGATGGACTGCAACTTCTCTCATGCCAATTCCCACACTCCCATCCTCATCAGATGCCAAACTGAGTTCTGAATTTTTGTCTGGAAGTTTTTAGATAATTTGCAGGAGGAAACACAAAAACCTCATCGAATCCTTTTCATTAGAGGAGTTTGAAGACTTCCTCAAGGCACGGAGCTACTTTGTTTACACAGACCTTTTACAAGACTTTGACCTGGCTATCCACTCTAAGTGCACTGTCTTCCAGGAGAGGGAATAAAATCAGTTAATCAGCTGTCAGGACTGGGTATGGTAGTTTGTTACTATGCAGCACAGAAAAACTGAAGATTAAGAGCTCTGGGCATTTTATGATACCAATGATAGATCTGAAAGTATATACCTGCCAACATGTATAAAGTGCATCATTTGTTCTTAAAAGATAAAAGCAGCACATGCAAATTAACCAAACAGCAGGCAGGGATGCCTATTCCTGGAATAATTGATTTTCCAGCTATTAATGAAGCAAAAGAGTTTCTGTTCCTATGAAGGCAGGTGTTTTGGCTTTACGTCCAGATAAGAGGAAAGAATGAAATAACGTCACTCAAGTCCTACGTGTCCCACATAAGCCTGAAGCATGACATCAGAGCTTTTAGACAGTTCTGTTGAAAGCAGTTACATTACTTTGGAGAGCCTGAAGAGAATGAGATAGTTACGCATAACACAGGTATGAAATGTTTCTATGTATGGCTCGAATGCCCTGAGAATGAGCAAGAGAAAGGAGATGTAGGAGAAGATTCAGTGATAGCTCTTTAATCCCACCAAGTAGCACAGAAGGACTACAGTCTGCTGCCAGATTACAGAGAAGTTAATTCCTGTGTTGGACACAGAGGAGCAATTGCAAGTGCTTGGTTCCAGAGAGCTATCTCTGAGGAGAACTATGCTGCATCATGACTAACTTTTATTGTGCCTGGTAGAACCCTTCCCAATGGAGACATTCTAAGGATTTGAATATGTGTTCCATTTTTTCAGGGGCAAAATCAGTTTAGAAGGCTACTGCACCTCTATTATTCTGAACAGCAGGTCATAGTGCTGTGCTCTGAGGTCATTCACAGAAAAAAATCTGTGAAAAAGATAATATTTATCCAAAGTTTGTTACTAATCCAGTTCATAATCACATAAACTGCTAAAGTTGCTGCAGGTGAGGAAGCAACATGCTGTGACAGGGTAGAAAGGCAAGAGCTGACAGATGTGCTGTGGGAGAGACAGAGACTGCGATATTGTTGCCTGTAACACACGGTATCTGCTTTATTTGTTCTCTTTCTGGTATTGGGGAATCTCATGTTCTGATAGACGGGAATGTTTGGCAGCAGGGGGCAAAATGCTTGTTCGTCTTGTCACAGTAGTTGCACTGGAAGATGGAAAGACTGCTCTGGAGTGAGGAGGAGTCTTGTCCTGACAGCAAGTCCTGAAATACACTCAGGTAGACGAAGTTTCTCGAGTCCAAGCTGTGGCCCACAAGGAAAGAGACATCAATCATAAGAGCAGAATGAAAAACTCCCCCAAAAGAGCAGGTAACAGACAGACCAATCTCAGTTTTAGCAGAAAGAAAGAGGCTTTCTCTAGAGACCCGAAAGAGTCTCTTCAGCTACTGAAAGCTGGAAAGACTGGCATAGCAAAGAGGCTTTGGGAGGGGGAGAAGTTTATTTTCAAATCCTTTTAATCTTAATCACCTGCAAGATCTGAATCTTCTCTAGTTAAAGAGTTACTTTTTCCAATTTTAGCTTTAATAAATCAAACATTAGGATTTCAAAACCCTTCAGGTATTTTGGGGATTCTCTTTACAATGCAACAGCACAGACAGCTCAACTCTGGAGATTTGGTCAATTCAGTATCTCATTGCACTGCTCAGGAAAACAGAGCACGAAGCTTTAGATGGAAACACAAGGGCACTGAAACTCAGGAAAGACTGCGAGTCATAGGGTTCCTCTATATTGTCAAGCACTGGTTAATATAACAGAATGCAAGCCGATCAGCGGCAAAAAACTTTAAGGAGGGATAAATGGTGAAAAGAGAGTACATATTAAAATAAAATCAAAGAAAGATGGAAGTACAGACCATTCAGGTATCAGTCATGGTGAGGCTGCTCAAAGGTATGGACAGCCTGCTCTCATCAACAGTGTTGCAGGAGACCACATTCCTGATTACTTCTGCCATGTTCATCAGAGAAGGTGCATTTCTACAACAAATCTAGTTTGGCAAAATGACCTTTAAGGGCAAATCTCAGTTTTACTGTAAAATTTTTGGCATTAGTCGCAAAAGATTTTCTAGATATTATACCTATAGGTGGCCAAATGCACTGTAGCTGCTACGGTCGGTAAAACTTCTCAGTTCGCATTTTCTCTCTGAATTCCCAGGCTTCTGAACACCAACACACATAATGTTTGCCTCTGCTATGCAAAGGCAGTCGGAAAAAGTGTTGCACATATGTTGAGTTTAACTCAGAAATGGAAATTTTTTTGAATCAAAGAGTTACCTGAAGCCAGACATAGTATCTAATATCCATTTGAAGCCAGATTCATCTTCAGTGTAGTCCTATTGATGTGAGTAAAATTACATTTGGACTAAATTATTAGCTTTATGTCAAGCGATGAATGGAAACCAATTAAAATTTGGCATATCAGAATGCTTTCAGAATGTTTGGATTTTCAAAATTTACTGACCAGGCCACAGTTTGATAATTACCTCTTGTCATGATAGTTTCAGTTTATGCCTCCTCCTCTACCCTATGTTTTCATCCCCTGCTAATCCCTCAGCTGACCTGGTACAAAATGTATGGGTGGGATGGATACAATGACCTGAACTGAGGAACTGATGCAGATTAAAAATAGCACTAGAAACAGTTATGCTGAGTGTGTTTTTCATGGATGAGTGCAGGATGGCTGCTTTGGCTAGCCCTTCTTTCAGAAGAAGAATTCATAGCTATCCTTTGCCCCAAGTACAATTCAAGCACGTCTTCCTTCCTTCCTTCCTTCTTTCCTTTCTTCCTTCCTTCCTCCCTCCCTCCCTTCCCTCCCCTTCCTTTCCCTTCCCTTCTCTCCCCTTCCCTTCTCTTTCTTTCCCTTTCCTTCCCTCTCCTTCCCAGGAAGAGTCAGTTTTACAGCCAGCTTAATTTCACACTAGGGAGGTCAATAGAGCAAAAGCTAATATTACAGATAGCTAGCAGAAAAAAGAAAACTGTATGTTTTTTCATGCATAAAACAAATACACTTCCAGGTTGGGGTAAATGATGATCTCATCTATTATTTTACATTAGATTGTTTTTTCTTTCCCAAACTAATCCTTTATTTGGTCTAATTTTACATTTGTTTTCAACTGTTTTATCTTTCCTCTATTTCTATCTCTGGATTTTTTTCTTCTCTCTTCTGCTCTCTCATTTTCTACCTTTTCAATCCAATCCAAAACAAATAGATAGACATATAAGATTGAAGCAAGTTCAGGACAGCTTGAAATTAGAAAGAACTAATTCTCATTTTCTTGGTTATGTTCTATGTTCTCTTTATGACTGGTTATTTGGAATGAACAATGTCTTCTGCAACAGTACAACTTGCTAAAAGAAAACTTTTCTGTAACCATATTTGTCCCTGAGACAGAGTAATAATTCAAAGAATACTAAATTTAGTCTGCCTGTAAATAGTGTGAACAGTTTTTGGTTCTATTGTTCTGTGTCTTTATATAACTTCAAAAGGAGAACTAGTTATTATATTGCAATATTTAATAAAAGCTGTCTAAAGTTATACATGTGCATATTTCAGGATTTCATTTTGTAGCTTGATACTATTCATGTTATCTGTAGTATAGATATATTGAGAACTCACCACACAGGATCATGAAAGACCATGAAAGAAGCAGAATCAGTGCCTCACAATTGAAAGGAACTTTCAGCCAGCTAGGTATGCAATAGATGCAATACCTAGTACAATAAAATACAATTTTCAAAACTGTTTATAAAACTGGAAAGTGAATCTTTATGTAATGGGGGAAAAAAAGTTTTAGTAGCTGAACCGTATTTAACTAAAAGAAAAAGGTTATGGTAGGAGATCAAACCCAGATGCACATGGTACACATGTAGGTACCACACTGTAAATTTTGTTATGACTTTTTAAGCATTGAAGGTTCATGCATTTTCATGTAGAAATCATTACATTCATAGTTTCACAATTCTTACATTGCTATGTTGATTGATTAGTTAGGGAAGTAGATATCAAAAGAAAACCAACACACTCACAAAAGGCATAAAGGTAGGTAGACAAGAAAACTGAGTTTGTTAACAAAGTTGTGTTCTTAATAACTGACTAAAGAATTAGATTTTCAAAGAAACTCAGTGCTGATTGTATCTGTTTGGATCCATGAACTACTGGTTATTAAGCACTTTAGAAAAACCCATCATTTCTTGAACACTTATGCATGAATAAGTGTCTTTTGGAGTGTTGAAATGAAAAAATTTGTGTGCACCCTGCCTCTGTATGTTGAACAGTTAGTACTTAGTCCCACATATGCCTTTCAGCCTTCAAAATGGTCACTAACTGGGTGTCCAGCCATATAATTGTGTAGGCCTGAACTGTGTGAATCTGACATAGTGGTTCAAGATGAGGCACTGCTGCTCTTTCCAGATTATGTAGACTTTGGTAGACAATGTAGAAATGATTCTTCTCATCAATGAGATGAATCTCAGTAACAGGTAAGGAATTCCTTAGTTGCACTTGTGTCATTTTAAAAGCTCTTCAGAAAGCTCTCCTTCATGAAAGTCAGGCCTTGCATCCCTTCTTAGATGGGATCTTTCTGTCAGGCAGGGATCCTTGCTTCAGCTAAGCAAGGAAGTATTTGCTGAGTTTGACTAAGCTTTGTTGAATAGGATAGAGAATGAGAAATAGGATATGCAGAGACAATAACAATAGTTAGTCCCATAATAGTGGGAGAAGTTTAGAATGAAACCTCCTTTCACTTCATACCTTGGCTATGAGAGTAGTGGAAACGGCAGGCAAGGAACACTTTTTATGACAGTATTATCAAAACTTTAAGTGATTCAAGAATGTTTGGTTGAGTTCATATAGTTTTAAGGCAAGATCAGAAGACTGGTCACAAGATCTAACTTGTCTCCTGTTCACATCAATAAAATCCTATAACCAGACATGAACTTTCACAAGAAAAAAAAAAGATAATAAAAAAAAAGATAATAAACCTCGAAACTGGTAAGCCTGGAGACGACATGGTTGAGTAGGATGAAGGTGAGGACAGAAAAAAATAGCAAGTGTTTGAGAAAAAAAAGCTGATGCTCATAAATACAGTTTTGGGGTGGTTTTTTTTTTGAGAACGCATGGGTTTAATGCACATTAGGGTGAATGCTTTCAGGAAATTCTTACAGGGCAAAACTGTGAAACTTATTCACAAAAGTTACTAATGTTGTTGGGAAAGCAGGAGGAGTCAGAAAGGTATTAAAATTATATAGATAGTCATATTATTTGGCCCTAATAACTAGAAGGCTTTTTTAATATCTGTTTTGAAGGTAGTGATGTAAATTCTCTTTCCTGAGTTGGGAAGGAACTTTCTTCTAAATTACCATGACATACCTTGAGTTTTTTTTGAAAGCGGACAACATCAAAAACAATGGAAAAGGCTGCCTGCTGCTCTCATCCGGTAATGGGAATACCCATATTACTACCTATAGCAAACTCAGTTTTTTCTCTGCTTCGAGGTTTGAAAGCAGGACCCTTATTCCATGTTCAAAACTTATTAGTCATACTTCATAAAATACTCTCTGGATCAAATTAAAATGGAAACTAGAAAGAAATTATTAGTATTTTTTTTTTTGCCTGCACAGATGGTTTCTCACTCTTCAAAGATCAAACATCGAAAAGAGGAGATTGTCTGATCAGAAGGTATTATTTGCTACAAAAATCCTGTAGAAACTTTTTATGTCTTACAGCAGTCATTTAAACTTTTCTCCCCTGCAGTGATTTTCCTCAGAACTGCACAATACAAGAGCATAGCAGCCCAATTCTCTCTCATGAAATAAGGTGAGTGTATCTATATTACCTAACACACACCTTTTCCTCCTTTCCCTTCCCTTCTCCTCTCATTTTTCTTCTTCCTGTTGCAGGAGGTGCAAGAAGCTAGAATTCTGGTAGTCATATATCAAACTGATGCCTCAGTTTCTGCAGCAGATTTGGGCAGTATTTATGGTCTTTTCAGAGTTTAATCCAAAGTATTACAGTCTCAGGGAAGGGTGCTCTGAACCATGAAACAAAGGTCTAAATACTTGGAATAGCCAGGGTATTTGAGTGCCCTATCAAAACGAGCAGTTTTACACCGGCTGAAAAGTAAATGTGCTCCATAGCCACTACTGAGGAAAATAAAACAAAACAAAATATACAGAGCAAAACATTTGATTCAATAATCTTAGGCATGTCAAGGTTACATAACTATTTGGTAACTTCCAGCATTGGGAAGATCAGTACAGCTCTCAGGGGGTTATAAATGGTAGAACTCCTGTTGATTTCAGTGTATTACCTGGAGTCCATATATTTCTACTGACATAACGCAAATGAATCTGCTTTTATAGGTATCTCTTTTTGGAAAACTGTGATCTTCCCTATTTCCTGATACATAATCAATGCATTTTGAAAGAAACTAATCAATTTATTAAAACAGACTTTGATGACTAGAAAACAAGGCTGATTGGCTTCCAAATTCCAAGACATAAGATATGCAGATAGGTTACTGCAAGTTAATTGGAACAATTTCGAAAGACCTGATGTTACCACATGATACCTGTAGGCAATGAAAATGAACATCTGGCTCAGAGTTTGATATCTCATTAAAGGTTAAGCTGAGATGCATCATTAGTACTTTGCTATAATTTTTCCGATGTTATTGATTGACAAAAATAGATGAGGCATCTAATATAATTAGGTAAAACTGTACTGTACCTATAAAACTTAATCTCTTGTATGGAAATGAAAGAAAAGTGAAATCTGTATTAGAACAGATGGCAAAACATAAAACAACAAAACAAAAACGTTGATTTCAGTCCTGTTGTCCTTTTGAAATTCCCAGCCATAACAAATGAAGAGCAAACAGATCCAAAAGATCTAGCAATTGTTAGTTCAGTCAGGAAACATTTATGTGAAAAATATTCTAGAGAACAGTTGATTCTCCAAAATCATTAATTTAGACGTTTTGCCATTGTGTTATCTATTCCCATCAATACTCATCTAAATTAACTGAAAGCTGCTATGCAGATACAGAGTAGGCTTTTTAAAATAGCATGTGAAGTGACCAGAAATGAAAAACCCACAGGCTTAATGATACTTGTATTGGAAGGGTAAATAAGGGAAATTAAGTGATTTATCACATATCTATCCATCTATCTGTCTTTCTATATCTATATCTATATCTATATCTATATCTGTATCTATCTGTATATCTATATCTTTCTCTGTTTATAGAGAAAGATGTATTAAAATAAGGATAACAACAACATTTAAAATTTCTTTTATTACAAAAGCTATCATAACAATATGAAGATTCAAGAATTAGAGCAATACTTTACTAACAGGCTTCAATCCTTAACACCTTAGATTCTGACAAATGAAAGCCCCTTTCTGGCCCTTCAAGCCATGGAACTATTTGGTTAAATAAAAATGAGTATAACTTATATAAACCCTAAGGTTATGTGAACTATTAGAAAATGGATATTACATGTTGAAGGGTTTCAGCTTACCTTTTCAGTATTAGCTGTATCTTCAGATATACCAACATTTTAATCGTGTAGTCATTAGATCAGATATTTCAATAAAGTATCCCATTAATATAATTGACAAACAACTGAAAAAAAAGCAACTGACAATATTCCCTATCTCAGAAATGCAGCTGAGCAATCCAATCATCCAGAAATACTAAAAGGAAGGCAGATGAACATGATTTAACTCATCATGCATGAAGGTATATTTCAATTAGTTTGGAATGTTGTTTGCCATATATATTGCTATATATTTCCCAAGAACATTCTGTTCTATTTGCTTGTCTAACTAACTGAGAGCCATACTTCCCAAATGGTAGTCTCCCAAATCAGAGCTGTTTGGAAATTATCAGATGGAGCAGAGACTGCAAATTCATCAAAACCAAAGTGTTTGCAGGAAATGGTTCAATTTTGACAAAGTTGTGACAGAAATGAGGCAGGGTTCTAAAAGCTACCTCTAAAGCCAGCTTACCCACCTGGCTTTTATGAGGGCTTTTGGTGGACTTTGAGGTTCCCAACTTTTCAGCAGCCCACCTAGCAGGCTGTCAAGGAGCTGTAAGTCCTGGCTTCCACCTCTCCCCACCCAGCCAAGGCTATGAGGCTCTTGGCTGGCTTTCAGCTTGCCTGGTAGAGAGGTGAGAAACCCCAGAAGTGGGAATGCTAGCTCACCATTCCCAGCTGCTCAGATGTCCAGGCTTTCATGGGCTACGATCTAGGTCTGCCTCTCCAGCTGTGACCCAGGTACTTCATAACTTCTAGGATCCACAGTATCCCACTCAGAAAAGTTTTCCTACGCTCAAAATGTTTTGCCTTCCAATTCAAATTGAACAATTTGGAGGTATTTATTAATAATAGAAAACTGAGATCTGTGAAGCAGAATTAATTTTCTATGCTCAGCCCTTGCTCAAATATTGATAAAAAATAAGCTTTATAAGCTTTTACTCTCCAAAATAACTTTTGTTCCCAAATATGCCTAGAAAGAAAATGTTAGAATAGAAATCTGGAGAAGGAAATCATTTGCTGAGTTGATAGGCTGCCACTACTGCTTGTCACTAGATGCTCCATTTAACTTGCAGCTAGTACAATGGCATAAAGCAGTGTTTAGGCTCATCTAAAATAGCTCTGTTGTTTCCTACTCTGTCTGTTATTCATTTTTACGGGAACCTTAAATCAAAAATTATCTTAAAAAAAATCTTTGGGAGGAGAAACTCATGTGACATATTATACAGGATGCGCTGAAGTCAATGGGAGTTTAATGAGAGTAGCAAAATGCTCATAGTGCAAATGTTATGCTGTACAAGAACTGAAATTCTGCATATTTCACTGTTATAAAGAGAAGATTCCACAGTGTTAAACCAGAAGAATTAAAAGGCTCTGTGCTCGTAAATTCTGAAGTTCTTGGCTACTGAAAAGGATAAGAATAAGAATAAGAGACAGAGTGCAGGAAAGGGGTAGGAAAAGAGAGTGAAGAGGAGTGAATAGGAAGAATAATCTAAACTAAAATGTGTAGGATATAAAAATAACCTCAAAGTAAAATATGAAATAAATATTTTAATTAGGTTCCATCTTAATCTAACACAAAGCAATCAAAATCATACTCTTACACCACCACTAGCTGTTACTACCAGAATAATTATTTTAACTTTATTACTTTAGAAAATGTCAGATCAACAGTTTGATTGGAAGGAAGTATGACCATGAATAGTGAGGAGGAATAATCAGAAATCAAGGAAATGAAGCAGTTCAGACAGTTGGTATTACTGAGTAGGCATCATTGTGTTTTGGCTGTGTGTTTCTATACCATAAAAATAGATTTGTGAATGAATAAAATCAGTTAGAACTGGAAAAATGTCATGGAATAAGTCATTGAAGTCAGAAAGTGAAGAAGAAATAAGATTAGTCAAGACATTACTGAGTCTTAAAACGACAGTCAAAATCATAAACATCCCAGAAACCAGGATGAGTTTAACATTGTTAAATTTAGACTGTGTCAAAATTTAAAATTGTGTGGTCTCTCTGAGTAGTAACTCTATGCTGGACATTGTGAAACAAATTTACCTTGCATTGTCACTCCAGCTTTTCACCTGTGTGGTATGTACAATTAAAATAAATAAATAAATAAATAAATAAAAGGCTATGATTTTATTAGGAATTCCAAGAATACTTCTATAGATTCTGCTTTTTATTACACAACCCTAGTTTTGCTCCAAGAATAATTATGTTTACAAGAAAATTTAAGTATTCATTTTTTGAATTGAAAACTTACTGAATGAATGAATGAATGAAGCTATAGTCTCATTGAATCATGTGTGTTTCTCTGAATCTGGAAGTTTCACTGTTCTGGCTATTCAGAAAGACAGGCAAGATGGAGGTTATGCACTCTACAGTTTAGGTCACATTTTTTCAGTGTTCGAGTTTATTCTGGGGAGACTTACAACAAACCCTCTCTCAGGATCTCCTGCTGGAATCTAACCATTTTCCTTGTCTGTGAAGGATTAAAGGAATATTATTTTCCTTGTATGGGAACCCTATACCTCCAGGCACATTTGGAGAACCAAATCACCATACCCAGTCACTGGTGATTCTTTATGAATCATCTCCAATTCCACTTCCAAATTTTAGATGGACTATACAGACCAAGCATATAAATAAGACCCTCTTGTTTGGATTATTATTCTGTAATAGCTTCAAGTTAATTCTGGCTAGGTCCAAGCTTTGCTGTTCCACATTGTGCAATCCACAGTTTTGCAAACCCTTACCCTTTCCTGTCTCTACTAAGACAACAATGATCTTACACATTTAGATTATAATGAGAACATTTTTGGAAGAGTGAACTGAGAGTAAATTGGTCTTTTGTCATTAAAACAGGGATTGGTACTGCAAAACCAAAGAAAAAAACTTCAACTTGTGTTTAGTATTATCATTAGGGTCTTGGCTTTTTATTTACTTTTTCTTTCCTTTTTTTTAAGAACTTAGTGTAATACCTTCTTTAGTGTCTTCAGAAGGGTGTCAATTCTGTGGTGACGACACAAAAACTTTTTTGCTTCAATTTTATTTCAAGATTTTTTTCAATTAGAGAACCTACACTCTATGAAAGCTACATCTGTGTGTTTAAGTAAAAATAATTTGTGCCTCAAAGCTATAAAGCAGAAGAAGAAGGAAAAAAAACTCTGATAGTTTCCAAATACAACTGCTGAAAAAAAACATCAAATATCAAAGGGAAAGAATAATCCTGGTTTCTAAAATTCAGTGTGTACATTGTTTTATCTTGTAATAACTTCTTCTACTATGACATCATCTCATTTTTCATAAAGTATATCCAATCTACTATCATTTTCTTCTACAACTCATTGTGTTCTTTTGCTTTTTAAAAGTTCTTAATCAGGATCTTCTGATTTTTTTTGTGGTCTATAGTCCCCATTACAGTGTGATCTCAAATACTCCTTCCAAAATTAATATATTGACCCAGCAGACTCAAATCTGTTAAAAATTTCAGAACTCTCTTCTTTCATTTCTGTTTTTATGCAGCACTGATATTTTTCAATAATTTCTTTTATTTTATGAGTGCGTTCTGGTATGAATTTTTAGGAAAGCCTCCTAATTGGGTTGTCATTCTTCACTTACCCCTAGTCTATTAAACATATCTAGTTCCTCTGAATGAGCAATACTGAAATGCAAGCAAAGTAACAATCATACTACAAATCCAACTATCTTTTACTCATCTTGCTTCACTGTAGCTCCATTTCCTTTTAGGGAGAGATGGACCGCTTGCTGCATTCTTTGAGATTAAGAGCTATACCAAGATCTTCACAGCTCTAGTCTACTTCTTCTTCTTTTTCTGTTTCCACCTCTGTTTCTGTTTCATTTGTACCAATACTATGTGCTTAAAAATAATGCTTTGATCTGCAGAATCTTCGATACAATAAGGTGTGAAATAACATATAACTAAGAAAGAAGGCTGTAAGGGAGGGAGGAACATATTTGTTTGAATCAGAACATTACCAAGTCTTAAGGGGCCAGTTTCCATCTAGAACCTATGACTGGTTAATACCAGGGATTTTAGAACACACTGTATTCTTTGACAACGTATATCTTTGAACTGACTGAATAGTCTTACGCTGTCACTGCTTGCTGTGTTAAGCAAGCTAGCCTGTGACAGAAGGAAAGAAAGAAAGAGTTGATCAGAAAAAACAGTTGCATTTTCCTTATGTAAGGTACAGGGTTCGTCTACCCACCCACTCCGTCCCCCCCCTCCCCCCCCCCAAAAAAAAAAAAAAAACAAGAAATAATTTGACTATAAAACTAAATGCTGTTTTATTACCATACTAGGTTTGGTAAGAGGAGGGAGTGGAGGCTACTAAAAGCATTCAGAAGTATCACAGGTGCCATAGTGACTAGTTTCTTTTTATCTCCAAGAAGGAAAGAAGAGTGCTGGGGAAGAGAAAGGGTTTGGAGGACAAAACAAATTATGAGGTGCTGAAAATCCATTTCAGATGATTCTATGCCAAATTTTCCATAGAGAAAAGCAAAGCAGCCACAGCTTCCATGAAAGGAGGCGAAGACTCAACTGTGCCATGGAAAAAAGCAGGGGCCATAAAACTCTACCAGTCCAGTGGACTCATTTTCTCATTCTTTTATATGGAGAAACCTTGAACCGACCTCAGTTATCAATTGCCAGGGAAACCTGGGCTTTAAGAGCCTAACAGTCATCAGTGATTTTGTGGCCTTCCTGGATAAAGAGAGTAAACTGAATTACGCAGAAGGCATTACTCCTGCTATAGTAATTAGGTAATGTAAAATTTTCATTCAACATCCATTCTTCTGCAGCCTCGATATATCAAGAACACTTCTTTTGCACTCACGATTATGCTTCTGTGCAATCTCCTGTGATTCTCGGTTTAACTCTTTGCTGAATAAAAAGCCAGAGTTCTGTTCCAAAACAATTCCATCTCCGTGACTATATAATTAAAAATCCCAAGTGTGAGTACCAAGTCTTTTCAGAACAACTTAATATTATTCCTCTTCTTAGTAGGCAAAGGTTTAATACACAAAGAAAACATCATAAGGATGATTTGGAACACAATGAATTACTTTTAAATTAAAAAATAAATTAAATATAATAACAGAAATACTGTTCTTTCCCGCACTGCTTCTTTGAAACAGAAGGCTGACATAATATTTACAATTACTCACTTTAGCACAGGTATGTACTAACTAATGCATTTTTCTTTGCTATCTATCTCAGAGATGGTTTCTAAGTCTTCTTTATGGCTAAAACATATAAAATTTGTCACCTGGATTAGTCAGAGTTTGAATAAAAATGTGATGGCTCCTTAAAATATTTTAAAAACCATGTGAGCAAATAAGCCACTAAAGAATATTCAGATTTAGAAGTATTAAACCCTGAAGACCATACATTGTTCATATTGCTTAGCTGGTATCAGTAGAGTTCATTATTTGCCATCTGTACTGGAATCAGCAAGGCATTCTAATTAGATTGGAAAATCCAACTGTAGCTTTGCTTAGCCTTCCAGACAAAGTCATCAAGGGCCATTTGAGGTACACTAGGGTAATCCTAGCTGGCTTCTGTCTTTCTCTGTGGAAGGAGACAGTTATCTATCCAATAATATCTATGTCCTGCACCATATTTGCCAGGACTATGTAAGTATCTTGGGTGCACAATGACTTCTCAAACAGCATGAAATTATGACATTTAGATAACTGAACGGAACCTAAGGGGAGAATTAAGCGCAAGAATAAGACAACGATATTTGAGTGTCTACCTATAGATGGCTGCACATCATAAGATAGCTCTCTAAGCTCCCATTAGAGCTAATGACAATAATAACTCAATAACTTCCATGGAGCCCGTAGTAGGATTGCATCAGTTTAATGTGGGCATCTAGAATTTGATTCAGTTGCTCACACACCGTTTACTGTCATTTGAGATGGCCTGGGATGTTCTCTCTGCCATTCATCTACCATTCCAGAAGGTAGCTAGTTTCCCATTGCTACTTTATCAAACCTGCTGGACCCATGCAGATGCCTTGGATGTCCTACGGTGTCTCAAATTACATTAAATACTTATATTTAAGCAAATTAATTAAGGCACCATTGACTGCATTGGTTCTCTTTCCACTGAATATAGTAGAATAGATAACTAACTCAAACAAAGACTGGAATATCAAGATACCTTAAAGCAGTACCTTAACCTCAGTGAACAGCTATATGCCTTTACCAGTTTTGGCTTGGTCTTCTCTGCCTCAGTTAGCTGATGTATAGTACAGGGATAATGATGCTTTCCTCCTTTGCATTGGATTATGACTACAGTAGTCGATAGTTCATAAATCTCTTGAGTCCCAAAATTTATCAGAAGAAAAGGGGCTACGCATATGCAAATTAAGCTTTTGTCTCTTGATAAGTTTTCTATCACTGCATATTATGATTTATGCTTTATTGAAATGATGGATTTAATCTACTCAGCATTTTTCTTGCAGACAAATTTTTAGTTTATCAGTAACAAAGGATTTTTACTGTGCAGTTTCTATTCATTCAGTAGAGGGAAAGCAAACCATGAAGTGGAAACATCACTCCAATGAAATGATGCAATTTACACTGAAAGGGTAATTTTCCCTTTTTGGAAATTACTTTTAAAAACTATCAACAATTAAATGAAAGGCAATCTTAGTCAAATATTGTAGACTCCTATTAAACTGAAATACTGCATTAATGTGGCATCCACTAAAACACAGGATAGGAAATAAAATAAAAAAAAACATTAAAATAATGAGGTAACCAAGACTCATTTAGATTGTTTTTGTCTATCAATCACCTTCATTCAGAAAGGTACTTTAACATGTCTAGCTTAAACTAGGTATATGACAAAATAAAGTGATTAACCTAGACCTTCTTCACATTAACATGAGCAGCTCTGTTACCACAAGGTTTAACTGTATTTTTATTGCTGCTGTCCCCATCTTCTAAGGCAGTGAAATCAGAAAAAAAGTCAGACAGTACAGAGCAGGTCAGCTTTACAGGTTTTAGCAAAAAGTAATTTATCTAAGAATTTTAACTGAAACTTGGGATGCTTTTCAGAATGTAGTGACCTGAGTTTGTCTATTCTAACTGCAGTGGAGCAGCTATTTTCCTCATTATTTCTGAACTCCATAAATGCTTTTTCTACAATCAATGCACAGAAGGCTGTAAAAGTATCCCTCAAATTACTTAGTCATGTACGCTTCTCAATGCAATGGCACCATAGCATTGTAAAAAAACCCAGAACCTGGTAGTAAGCTTTTCTTGACCACACTGAAAGTTGTCGAGTATACCTGGAGCTTTGCATAGCATATTCAGTATGGCAGCTTTTGCCAGGTTTCTTGTTCAGTTAGGATTTGAAATCAATGAGAATAATCTGAATTATATCAGGTCAGTGTTTATTTAGCCTTTGGTATCCCTACGGCGGGTTTCTTTTTTTCAGCACTTGTCTACTGGATGACATGGCTGGATATCATGGGTGTGATGTAAGCCAAAACATGTAAGCCAAAAGCAATCTGCTGCTTTTACTGATGATAGCAAAATTTTCTAGAAAATATATTTTCTTCAGATTAGTCATCCATTATTCTGTTTAATAGTTAATGACTAGGGGACTGTATACATTATAATTGGTCATCATTTTTAATACAGAATTATGTAAATTTTATTTAATCTTTTCTAATTGCTGTGGGAAATAGAGAGAACATTGTCTACACTATTGTTTAAAGACCCTCTTCCCCAGTCCATACTGTTTTCTGTTTGGGAAATGTAGGTTTGTAACAACAGGAAATACGAGGCACGTTCTTAGAATAGACATCTAAGGAGGTAGAAAGAGCTCTCTGGAAAAAAAGTAGTGGCAACACCAACCATTATCTCATATTTTGTATTTTACCTTGCAGACATGTCAGACTAAAGGCATTGTATTACATAGTTTCTACATTTGTAAGGACAACTTCATCCACCAACCCCTGTGGGCATTGTGTGGGGCTATCAGGTGTCAAATCTGGACTGCTATGGAGCTACGGATGAAAGAGTTCTGAAGCCAAAGGTGAGCAGGCAAGAAGAAATGCAATATTCACCAGGAGAGGGCAGGACTCTGTAGTCAAGCTCAGTTTCTGGAATCTGTATACGTTTTAGAATAGATTGTTTCTGTATTTAAGAAGTGAAACAAAACACATTGTTAGATTAGGAGTGAAAATAATGATATCTGGTTTCCTAAGGTTGAGCTGCATCCTCCCTTGCTTCTCCCAGCTCTCCAGCTTCTCATTGTTACATTCATGTGACACCTCTACCGCCACAGTGCTAAATGTTTTCTTGCAGCACCCTTCCTGTGTTCTCTAGGATCCTCCAATGGGCCCATGTCTTCCTCAATAGGCAGGCAGCTCCTCCTTATACTCCACTTTCTTTCTTTCTTATGGACTGTTAGGAGGTGCAGATACTTTAAAGATATGTGCACGCTTGTAGGCTAGCCACTGCAGAGGTGTGGATTGGACAGCCAGCTGCTGCCAAAAAAAAAGAAGGAAAATCCCTGAGCTCTCCGGAACTTTCCCACAGTGAGGTCAGAAACATACAGGTTAGAAGGTGAGAAGGGATCTCTGGAGGTCATCTAGTCCAACCTTCTGCTCAAAACAGCTCCAGTTAGAGCAGGTTGCTCAGGGCTGTATCCAGTTGAAATCTGAGTCTCATCAAGGCTGGAGATTCCTCACTCTCTCTGGGCCTTGCTTGGCCACGTTCATAGTAATTATTTTTTCCTTATGTTGAATCAGAATTCCCTGTATTTGAACTTGCGACCATGGCCTTTCATCCTTTCGCTGTAAACTTCTGAGAAGCATTGGTTCTGTCTTTTCTATATCCTCCCATTATGTAGCTGCAGAAGTTGTAGGTCACTAACAAGGGTTCTCCCCAGTACCTAGCAGTTCACTTTGTAAGTCACTGGAAACATTATCAAAGACTGGGTGAAAAATACATAAACGAATTAAGTTATTAAAGTAGCGTGAAGAGTGATTAGCAGTGTATCTGCATAAACATGGTTTGCATAGGAAGCCATACAGGATGTGTGTCAACTAAATATCCTAGTCAGCAAACTAAAGTCAAGCTCTACATTGATGGCTTTCGTTCTGATCTCGTGTTTCTAAGGATGTTTGGTTAGCCTAACATACCAAAAAGGTATTTTCCAGAATATTTGTAGGAACACATATTTTAGGATGTGGGCTCAAACACGTTTAAGACAAAGATCTCAAACATGTCATATGATTGTTCTCATCCCCAGGTTGTTATACAAAAGGTGAACACCATACAGGCATTTAGTACACAAATTTATTTCAACCAGAAGGTCTTCTGCTTTAACAAATCTATTTCAATGAATGTGTATTCTGGTTCAGATGCTACGGTGAAAAATTCAACATGCAAAGTCTGGATTCAATAAACTATATAATTTGTGAAAAAAATCTGCAAATAAGAGCTTGCAGTCTCAAAATTAGAGTCTCTCACTTCTAAGTCATTTTATTGATATAGAATTGCTAGGAAAATTATTCAGAGGAAGGGGTTGAAAAAAATACATTTCTTGAACAGGACACACTGTCAAGTCAAAATTTGTGTGATTGCCTAGAATATATCACTTCTACCTTGTTTCACCCCCAAAATCATTATTTCAATTATAGGTAAAAGTCTTTGTGTCGAAAGATTAACAAAACTTTCAGTGTGTGCAAATGAGTAGGCTCCCCGAATTTTCCTTCCAAGCGCAATTCAAAACGTCAGTCGTCTTCTTTAAATTCTGTGTGAAAATAACATTTTGAAATGTTAGAACTTCTCATAGAACAATGCTCAGTTCTTATCTGATCTAACTATCAAAAGAACTATGAAATGCCTTATATCAAACAGGGACAATTGCCTGGACACTTGCAGCGAAATAAAAGGCATGTTGAGCAAAATAAATGAATAGATACTATGAATTCTACAGTTGATACAACGCTTATATAACTTCTTGGGAATTTTTAGGCAAAAGTGAACCAAAAGGAATTAGCAAGATCATGTTATATCATGTGATCAAATGATAACTATTATGTGATCAATTATAAAGATCATGCCAAATATGATCATAAAGATCATATGCAATGCAAAGAGACATAAAGCAATGTGTTCTCCTAAACAGAGGGAACATTCCTTATACACAGATTTAAGGTGTTTAAGATTAAGTCAGCATGAGTTTCTGAGATCACTTTCACGTTCATAGATTCCCACCATTTACCAAAATGATGACGATAAGCTATTTTAGCAGTCAGCCAAGACAAGGATATTCCAACTGAACCACTGAATCATCACTGCAAGTGAGAAAAAAAATGACTCAGCCAGTGATATAGACAGTGATGTATGGATTAGTGAGATTTACAAGGAAAGATTTCATCAACTGTTGAGTAAAGTGAAAGATTTATGATCTCAAAAGCTGTGGATGATTGTAGGATAATGATTCACAATTTATACTATGGGAGCACATGTAGTAGACTACAAGTGAGATTAGTTTTCTATATGCACATTCAAGTAAGAGACAGATGCCTCCATGAGAAATTTATATTGCAAAAAGGCAAGACAGAAGTAGCAAGGGAAACAAAAGCATACAATTTTGCTATAACTCAGGAAGCTAATAGCAGAACCAAAAGCTGAACCCAGATTTTCTGACTGCCAGTGGTCTATCTGCTTGGTTATCCTTTCTCAGATTAATGCTACATAACATAGTGTCGCTCATGGTTAAATTTTAATGACAAATATGAAACCAAATCATCAACAAAACCAAAAAGATAGTTTCAAAAATTATCGACTTTGTGCCACATGTGCGTACGTAATATGTTTTCAGCTTGCCTATAGCTTGAAGTGAATGGATTGTTTTGAAAGACTTCTCAAACACTATTACTACAGTAATACTCAAAACAGTATTACTATAACAAATATTCCTGTGAAGATGGTCAATATTATTGTTCCTATTTGTACAAGAAAAAAATGAGGAACAGAAAAGTTCTGTGATTTACCGTAAAATATAGCAAAGTTGGTAGGAAGCAAAGTTTCTAGTTCATCTGCATTTATTTAGCTTCAAGGCCAGAAGAGATCATTAGGTGATCTTATTTGAACTCCTTTATAAAATACGAAATATAATTTAGCAGTCTTATCTGCTATTGAGCCCAATAACTTCTGGATCTGAGCCAGTCTTGGAAGTTTTCAAGAGATGCAGAATCCATCACAATCTTTATTTTATTTATTTTTTTATGCACACCATCATGATCCTTTTATTCTTTTTGGAGAAAAAAACTATTGTATATATGTGCACTGCATGACTGTAGGAACCTTAAATTCTAATGTGTACTATTAAAACTTAAGGAAAAGCATTATTAGTACAAATATGTGGAGGTTCTTTGAGGCGATTTGGCCTCTGACAGCACAACTAAGTAGCTCTCCTCATATTTTTTTCCTTAATTCATGAGGGAAAAATGAAATGAAAAGAAGAAGGAAGTGATTGTTTATTAGTTCAGCCATCATACATTCAGAAAACAATATTGTCACATCAAAGAAATATAGTGAGATCTCAATGGATTTCCAGGGTGCTTGAACACATGATCCTAACACAGTCTACCAGAAGGACTCAGATATTCTCTAAGAGGTACTATCTTCATGTAATGAAGAGAGATGACAAGAATAACTAATCCTGCTTTGGAAAGAATTTAACCCCCTGGCAGTTTAATGTTAATAAGCAATGAGAAAGAAAAATCTAGTATTTTAGCAGGAAAATTTGTTGCTTTTAGAACACAGAAGTAAATAGAATATCTTCAGAAAGAAATTCTTGTTATTTTCTTACATTTTAAGCAGTTTTCCACATTCCTGGCCCTTAGCAGTCATGTGTTCTCTAGCCAGGTGAAGAGCTCCCTTAAATGTGCAACCAAAGAAAGATGACGATACCGTGTAGATCCTTAATGTCTATTCAGTCAGGGAATGACTGAACAGCAATTAAGAAACTCTTAATAGACCATAAAGCAATAATCTGAATAGACTTGTATTTTGTTTCAAACAGGTGCTTAAGAACAGAAACCTTACTGCTTTGTATCTCTCTGTAATTTGCATGCTGCTCTCAAGTGACTTTTGAGCCCAAACACTGACCTACAGTTACATGTGATCTTTTCTTTTAGTATCTCCTGGCTGACAGTCCTGGCATCCCAGCAACGGTATGGCTACATCTACACTAGAAATTAAATAGGCCAAGGACCATTCTCTGGGTGTGAAAGCCAACAGACACAATGTGTTTCATATCTGTACAACCAGACTTTCTTTCCCCAAAACAGCATAGCCATATTTGAAGTGCCTCCTGCAAAAGTTTCCAAGCCCGTGATATTCTCAAAATAATGGCCTAGCGGCCTAGCCCACGTTATGTCATACCAATTATTTAACAGTATGAATAACTATCCACTAGGGTTCGGCCCTGGGCTTTTGCCCTGGTTACTTTGCTAGAATAAGCACGGTCTGTGTGACTCAGCTGTCCAACATCACCACACATTCACAAACAGGTTTCAGCATGGCCAGACGAAGCTCCGCAGGTGCAATGAGCTAGCCACCTGAGGTCTGGGAGTGAAATTCATAGTGATGAGACAGATGCAAAGTTTCTCTTAAATGGAACAAGAGGAGACATGGAAATCTCAGAACAAAGTTTTTCACCACCACATGGGATACATGGGAATTTCTTCCTCTTGTTTCTTTTGTTTCTGAGAGAATGGCAAGAGGTGGTTTGTGACTAACATTATATTGTAAAAATTTCTCTATATATGTTAGCATGAGATGAAGCTATGATTTACTCCCCCATGCCTTCACACTTTTCTATCTAAAAGGAAAAAAACTGGGCCCATTTTAATAAAAGGAGAAGACCACTGATGTAAGCATTGAACATACTGAAGTTCAAGGACAAGAGGCACAGATAAGTATTCACAGGCCAGTATTTCGTGTTGCTTGCTGAAAGAAACAATTTCTCCCACTCAGGAAACACAATGATACACAGTCGTTGACGTTGAATAAAGATGTTTAGATAGGAATATTTTCCGTATAAGTCTCTCGTGTCAATTGCTCATCCTAGGCACCACGGTGACTTCTGCTTCAAGGACAGAAGAGGTAGAACTTAGAAGTCATCATCAATAAGTTAAAAATATTGCTGAAAGATATTGAAGGGCCGCATAACTGACTCAGAGAGGCAAGTTCAGGAGAGACAGTAAAATAAGGATAAGAGAAGCTACAGTTTTATCTGTCTACAGGAAGGTAAATATGATATCTCTTTTCAATAGTTACAGCAGACTTCTCAGTCTCAGCCACTGGAAGTTCTCCTGAAAGGTGGCCTCAAAATGCCTTCCAAGTCATGTAACAGAACTGCTCTTCACCATAACCTCACAGACTCATGTTTTTTTCTATGCAGTTTTTCAAAAAGTTAGTATGATCAGAAGCCATTCATTCCTGAAAAAAAGACAATATTTTATCATGAATAAATAAACAAGATTATTTTGTCTTTAGTAATGATACTGTCAGAGACACTGAGGAATATTTTAGGTTCTAGGACCAAAAAAAAAAAAAAAAAAGAAAAGGTCTTTCTTTACTGTTTTTCCCATCTCTGTGTGGGTTGGCTGTGGACTGCTGCTTACCATATTCTGTTAGTAGAGTAATACTCAGAAGGGAACTAAGAAGTGATATCAGATCAGAGGAAGGATGGAGGACAATACCTTAAATGATACTTTCTAATCACTTTCTGCTTCTCAGCAAGTTAAAGAATGCAGAATTTAATCAGATTGACTGACTTTTACTTAGAATAAAACCTTGTTAACACAGCATTCTTTCTTCTATTACTATTAACTTCAATAATAATACTTAGTTTATTTACTTACTCATATGTACCACTTAGAAATATGCAGTAGATTCACTGCTGGTGGGAATTAAAATATCTGTGGAGTCTTTGTATCACTTATCATTTTTATTTGTGAGTGTTCCTAGCACAGCTTGGAAACAAACATGCAGATTTAAAAATTGCAATCTTTTGATTTTCAATATTATGAATAATGTATATTTTTAACCTATATCTACATCTGTCTATGTCATCTACATCTATGTCTAATCTATATAGCTATATCTAATCTCTCTCTATATAACCCTATAAAGTTGTGGACAACTGAAGTTTTTCAAAGTTTCATGGAAGAATTATGCACCGATCTAGATCTGTATAGCCTAACATCTCTGATGTAGACATCCAGAGTGTGGCTAATCACCAAGGCTATTTTTATAAACAAGCGAGAGGAATTAGTGCTTTTTAGGGTGCGATTAATCTAACTGACTTTAGGTAACTACATTATAATGAGATGAATCACATATTAGAAGTTCCTGCTCCTCTCCATTTACTGTAAAGGGAACCAAAGATGACGAGCTCAGCTCTAGAAGTCAGCTCTTCAGATTTTGGGTCAGATGAATCTCAGCCTCAATTTCTATCAGCTTCTATCAGGAATTGAACATTTATTGAATTGAATAGCTCTGAAAAATGCCATTCTGTAGGTTCTCTACACTCTTTCTGCACCATCATTTCACAGAAGGTAAATGACCTCTTTTACTACCTTTAAGGTTGTTTTTACAGCATCTAATCTAGTAGAAGCCAAACCAGAGTCATCCTAGCTCAAAATAAACATCAGGCACACCTGACCTTTGAGCAGCACTCATGCCTATGTGGCAGAAACACATCCAAGCTATTCAAAGCCCGCTTATTCCAGAATTATTCTCCTTTTTTCATTTTCAGGATGGTTTGGGCTACCATGTAAAACGATAAGGAGCAGGGGAAAGTAAAGTTCCCCCATCCTTCTTTTATTTGGCACATTCATCAAACATAAATCCCCCAAAGTCTCCTGTAGCTGTTGTTATAGCTACTGTGAGATTCATCATTGTATTTCCATTTTAAGTTCATACTGAACATCATATAAAACTTATTCCAAGTATCCAGGTATCTGTCTTGATGCGATATGAGTCATTTTAGTTTGCGACAAAGCAGGTGGTTGCCTCATGGGAAACTAGAAGATAAAACTGAGTAATCATAATGTCTGAGTTGTATTCATGTTGCTGACTCAACAGCTAGCATTATGCTGCAGTGAATGCTGTGGGAGTTAAAATATAAATGGAGGATCAAATACTAGGATAGCAGAATAAAATGCAAATTGAATAGTATATTTCATGAGAAGTAATTTCACAGAACAGAAAACGGCTGCATGCTCTAAATCTGTAATAACAACTTTAAAACCGTATGCTGTGTTGAATCTCTACCTCAGGCATCTTGCATTAGGGCCAAAGTTTTAGCTACTAAAAGCCTGAAGAGTCTCCTTTTTACAAGGGTAACCTATTTTCTTAAATTAGAATATGAAGACACACAAAGGGCTAAGTTAGTGAGACACCTCTGGAGCACTGGGACACGAATATTTTTTGATCCATGTCTATAGTTCCTGTACAGTCAGCAAGACTTTATAAAACTCTTCCATTGCCTATGACCAGAAACTATCAGGAGAATAAGGGTCTCTGCCGTTGCTGTAGTGCTCCTTGACAAGCGTAAAGTCATGAACAAATAAACCAAGGTCACTAAAAATCATTCCTGATTGACAAAATAGTGAAAAGGGTGTTAAAAAAAGAGGGAGAGAGATACATAATATGAAATAACCTGGGCCCTCTAAGAAGTAAGGTATGAGAGGGAAGTGAAAGGAGATAAGAAAAAGTGTCAAATAGTCATGGAGAGCCACGAAGTAATCACAGCAAGGTGCCTTGATATTGCTTTGCAATGTTTTCCCTGTGATGTTGCATCAATGCAAGAGTACATTGGGTCATGTCAGGGTGAGACGTTGCAATTATTTTGTAGTTCTTTGTGTCTTTATTCATTGATTTCATCATCTCTTCAGCTCTTCACTTTTGAATACCACTCAGTTAGATATTCAAAACACTGGATGCCTCCTAATACTCTATAAAATTTGGCCCTTCTGTGTACTCAGTTATTTTTTAGATCTCTCTTACAAAACTGCTTCTGGAATGAATGCCATGAGGCTTAAAAAAAATCAGTTTGTGTTGTATTTTATGAATATACAGACAAACGAAAAAATATGCAAGAATTTGCAGAGCAGGGGAAAAGTGCTTCAATGGAGTTCTTAAAATGTCTGTCAAAGGTCAGCTCTAGATTAGTTACCGACACTCATAAGAAAAATAGTTCGTGACATTTAACGTTATAAACTCTATTTAATTCTCTTATAGTTGCTTTAAATGGAATTCATGATCTTAACAGAAAGAATACTCTTGCGAAGGTCATAAAACAAAACCCTGGTGATCAGATTGATCCATAAGAATATTTTATATTTAATGAGTATTTAGAACTCAGGAAGTATTTCAACAAAAAAACTAAAGCAAAACAGGTCTAAGTGGTGACAGACAATGGAAACATATGCTAAACATAATAAGAATAACTCAGTGATAATATTTCCTGCCAAGGACTTACCCGTTCCTTTATTCGCATCCTGATCCTGGATGTTGCTCAGGAGAAATTGAGTAATATCCAAACTAACAGATGTCTCTCAGGAAGCGGCCTTTTCTATACATAAATTGCAGAGCGATAGTTTACAGTTCAGTAACCCATCTGTAAAGCATGGAGAAATATGACACCTAATTCCACTTTGTTGCATGGACACAGCCAATGACACAACAGCTAGATATGTCCTTTCTTTCACTAATTGATAACTCTTTTATAAATTACATAGCACTGCTACTCTAGATTTAAAAAGAGAGGAGAAAGATTTAGTTTCTCTTTCTCTGCCAGTTGCCTGATTAAAAGAACTGTTTACGTTTTCCTTTCCTCGAGGGCAGTGACAGGCATAATGTTGCCAAAGCTGCTAAAATAGATCTAGCTGTTGCAAATCATGAGACATCAAGATCAAGATCATTATTTTTATTTTTTTACAGTTCCTTTACAGTGTAAACTAACAATTCCTTTACAATTCCTTTACAGTATGCATCTGCACAGCTTTCTATGCACTTATTTAGGTCCCATATTCTGGCTTTCTAAAAGCTTTATTCTGGCTTTCTAAAATGCTAAGTAGTAAACTTAAAGTCATTTTTAAAAAGTCATTAAGTATTATAGACAACATGGCATAGATAATAGATATAATCATTAATGAAACGTCATTGTTAGAGAGGTTTATAACAGTTAGGTTTATATTTTATTGTTGTAATAGAAATATAGGTTCCTCTACTGAGAAGCTAACATCCTTTTTAATGACCAAATGAATTATGGGCTGAGTAAAAATGTAAGTACTTAAGATAGGTTAAGGGTACATATACAGGGCACAGAAATAACCTCACAAGAATTAGATCATTTGTCATACTGCACAAGTGTTGAATTTTGCATATAGAGTGGATGAAAGAACTGAGGAATTAACATTCTGTGAACAACTCACATATGCTCTTTCACTGTAAGTTTATGTATACCTTATTTTTCAAACCATTTGATTAAATGCAATTTTCCCACTGACAATCCTTGTGCAGGAAAAAAATCTAAATTTTAAATATAAATTACAATGAAAAAGTCCAACCAGCTATTCTCATTCCTCAATACATATACCAAGTCCCTTTAACAGTAATGAAAATGGTGTACATATGTTACAAGGAGTATTCAAGCCTTATTAATTAGTTGAAGTCTTTTTTTTCTCTGATTTCAATATTTCTGTAAATTTTAATAGGGATACATAATTATAAAAGTAATTTTCCCCTCAATCGTAAATTCTCCAGAGAAGCAGTCCTCTTATACTCTGTTGCATTATTATTAGAATAGAAACGCAGCAAATTCAGGCCTGTAATCTGCCAGAGTTGGCTTTGAATACCTCCAAAACTGCCAAGATATATTTCATCAACTAAGTTGCTGTCGTTATTTTATTTTTTTTCCTTTATTGTTCAATTTTTATTTCCTTATCTGAGAAATGGGATTTTGCTTTGGTTTATACATCACAAGCTGGGACAAATCACTATCAAATTTCCTTTAAACTGATTCTAAATTCATTCAATTATGATACATCATCAAATGTGTATTTTTTAAAATAATCTTCCATATTTTATGTCACAACAGCTATGAGTATGTTTCATGTGGTAATTAATAGGCGTTCCTGTTAGACATAGAGCATATTCCGAATGCACAAATATAAAATCTGTAAATTAGATTGTCAAAGCTCACAAATCGTTTGCTGTCCAAAGAGTGTAGCTTGTGCACACTGGTTTCTCTTTACACTTTGAAACTTATTTCATATTTTCTCAAAAAGATAGAGTTAGACATAGCCTCTATTGATATTATGAGTCAAAATTACTTAAGGAAGTCATGGACAATAAGAGGTTGGACACAGTCAAGGACAAGCAAAACCGGGTATATTCACTCACCTGACTGAAGTAGCCAGTTGTGGTCAGTTTAATACCTACATAACACTTCAGGAACTCAATAGAATTTTCACTAATTGTCAAACTTTGTTATCGTTCAGCCTCTTTGTCTGTCACATATACCTAATTACTTCCCTGTGTGGCTACTTTAATCCTGCTTCAGAACCACGACTCTGTCAGGCAGAAATCATCAGAATGGGAGAACATACAAAGGGCATGCTCATTTATTTTGCAAGAATCCCTGTTCTGCAAACTTTGAAAGATGTAGCATAACTCACAGTACCAATTATCTGTCCCTGCTGATTCTTCTCATGTAAGTGGAACATTCAAGGTAAAGTCGTCCTTAAGCTGCTCTGGTGAGGACAAGGATACAGTTAAGATTGAATAGTAATCATGAAAAGTGTCGCAGCTGACGGTTAGAGCTCAATTTACATTTTGATTGTTCCACATTCCTTTAATTTCAATGCAAAGCTTCACCAAATAAAAATATTAACATTTAATGTTTACTCTATTCAGGGTATCTGGCTGCAGGAAAGAAGAGACAGTGAAGACCAAAGCCTTAGGGGAATATTCTGCAGGTTATCTATTGACATCTGATTTTTACTTCAGGTCAATGTAAATGTGAATTAACACCACTGATGTAATTAGAGGCATAACGTAAAACATCTCCCAGTAAAGAAAAATGAAGTGCCAAAGCAGCATCCCAGCCTGATTACTTTAGGAAATGAAGCTTATGCCATAATTTTTCCCTGGCTGTTATGACATGAGGATGTTGGGCTCATCCCCTCCAAGTGCTCCCCTTGCCACTGTTAGGAAGAATACTCCAGGTGCCCCAGCCATGGGAGGAAATCATGCGCAAATATGATCAAAGCCATGACAGATATATTGTCCTGCTGCAAGCTCCATTGATCAGGTACAGGGCAACTCAATGGGAACCCCTTAACAGTCTCAGTCACATGATTTACTTCACATCTTATATTCCCCCCACCGAGCTTCTTCCCCTTTACCACCTTCATCCCCACCCAAATATACAGCCAACCCCTGTTTATCCTCTCCCCATTTACTACCCCAGTTTTGCTGACTCTGTATTTGATATTTCTGATATGGTTGCCCAGGTACTTTCTGTCTTGGTCATTAATTCTGTTAAGCTAGTAACCCCTTTTTGTTATCTATACTGTTCTGCCATGTTCATGTTATTATCTTGTTAGTGGGCCACAGGTTAAGATTAGCCGTCTGCATGCACATGTGCTTCTACTAATTTCTGAGCTTCTTGATCAATCACAGGTAAATGAGGCAGCTGATAAAAGATTCACAAGTAATTAAGTTTCTACAAGTTTCATGGAAAGTAAGACCCTATGTTTATGTCCATACTAGTAAATTAAATAGTGCCAGAACAGAGGCTTCAGCGTTGGAATTCTTTTGTCTAGATGTCTAGACCTTTCCACAGTCCATAGAACTGTTTTTTTTTTTTTTTGGTTTCTTATACTGTCCAGCAAAGAAGGTCTCCTCCATCACCACGTGTCTCTTTTCCTCTAGCTACTGATTTTAACGCAACTTTTTTTCTGCTAGTGCTTTCTTTGTGGATACCTCTTTTTCTTGTCTTTTTTTTTTTAATCTCAGATCAATTTTGTTTCATTTCTGAATGACTTTTCCACAATTTGGAAATGGTTCTTTCTGTTATATTTGTCCTCATTCTTAAGTTTATGAGAGGTTGTGTATTCAAAAATACTGATGTGCCTTTCTGAGGAGGAGCTGATCCTAAAAAGTGAGACATTAAGTGAGAAATTATGTAACTCCTATAACAACATTTTTTTTCTTGTATCTCTCAGTTTTGGCAGCATTCTCAATTTTAGGACGCAATAGAAGTATGAAATCCCTTTTAATCAAAAACTAAGTGAATCCATCAAAATGGCATATGAATGATGTATAAAGGAAAATTTCAAGAGCAAGGAAGGTCAGACACTGCTGTTATGAATACAACTGAGCTCAAAAATTCCATCTTATCTCTGGCGGACATACTCAAAGTTCACTATCCAGGAATCCTTTTTCACTGTGAGTTTCATATCCCTTACAAGACAGCACCTGAATGCTTACTGACAAAAATGACTTAAGACAGTATAGCTCTACAGGTTTCTCTTGATCTAGGTCAGCAGAATGTGAGGGTCCGGCTTACCCCTTGCTCCATTCTGATCTGGATGGAACATTCCATCAAAAATACTTGAGATTTTGTGGGGGGAAAAAAACCCCAAAACATTGGGGACATCTGGATTTAACTAAAATTTTCAACTAAAAATTGCCGTCTCATAATCTCATGAAAGCTCGAAGTGTTTAGTTTTGTTTTCTCAATTTCGTTATATTTAAATTAATGTTCAATATTTTTTCATTATTGTAGGATATCTTCTCTCTTTGAGAGAAAAAAAATTGCATTTTTTTATTTTCACCTTTATTTAAACTGAAAGAGAATTTGAAGTATTTGACGTTTCCTATAAAATATCAGATTTTCACATTTTAGTCATAACTAATCAAGATCTGAATACTACCTTCCTTGTATTCATATTGCCACTAGCCTTTATTTATATAGGGTTGTCTGAAATAGAATATGAAGCAAAAGACGGTATTTCTTGTCATTGCTGATTGTAGTTCTTTAATTCTTTGGCTTGAAACACATAAATAATGATATGATTATCAAAGTAGCAGCAACTATTTTTTAATGATGTTGATAGCATAATCAGGACTTTTTTTTCATTGTATATAGTGCTTGAAAGATATTTTGAATCACAGATCATTGTCTATACTGTTTTTAGAATACTAAGGATCTAAAGTAATAGATGTGATCCGCAACCAGGAAAACTGAGTATTCTGAGGCCTGCATTAATTTGGGTGTAAATATGGTAGTCATACTAGATTTTTTTTCTCCTTGAAATTTTTTACCCAGAAAACCATATTTGAAGTGACTGAAAATTAGATATACAAGGCTCAGTCATTGATATCTGCAGGGACATTGCTTCTGACAAAAAAAGTGTGGTGGGACAGCCTCTAGAAATAAGACATTATCAGTTGATTTTGGTCCTTTGCGGTAAGTTTCCTGCACTATTTGTAGAAATAGAAGGGAGAGAGCTGGTAGTGGAATGACTGCGGTATGAGGAAATGTATTAGTTTCTTCGACCTTACAGTATTTTATTACACTAGTCTGTTTGGACTGCGTATGGTATTGTGTCTATTTCATATTATAAGCATATTGCTGTTATTACCTGCAACACTCAGATTTGGAGTTTACTCACATATCTTAGTAAGCAACAACAGCAGCAACACAGCAATAAGATGTTAGAGGAAGGAGTGTCATGATATGATTTTTGTTGCTCCTATGCCTGAACCCTCCAGTCATAAATAATGACATAAAAACAGAGATTACAGTTCGGCTAGATTCATTCCATCCAGATTTAGGTGCTTAGCTGAGAATCTAAGTTAGCAGAGTAGCATTGATATGTTAGGTTCCAGCCAGCTGAGAGTAACAGACGGTCAGCACAACTCAGTTCATATAAGATCTACTCACATTATGAGAACCAGGTGAATAGTCTATGAATGATATATAGAGGATTATTTATCTTCTGTCCAAGCAATAATACTCCATGAATACACCACTTTGTGTAAAGGTTATCTCCATGAGAAAAATCTGTGGATGATCTGGCTAGGTTGATGCGACTTTCTCTGTAGAGACTTTTTTATTTTGATTTTATTAATTTTATTGACATTAGTAATGAGTTGTCTCAAGCAAAATCAATATTAGGCATTTGTTAACAAAACTGACAGTTCCTTTACCCATGCTTCTGCAATCAGTTCAATTTTATAATGCAAATGAGGCCATTTTTAAAAATATGCATACCCTGTAGATTTACGGATTCAGAAAATTTGGCACACAGAGCAACACTTTTTCTGCACAAATTAGCAGATTTCTGTTCTGTCATATGCCTATTGGGGGTGCAAGGCATACCCAGAATATTCAGTTAAAACAAAGAGATAATTATAAGCTTTCCCTTTAAAGGAAGGTGCAGAGGGGGTGGACGATCACTGAAAAAAAATCAGTCAATGACAAGAAATGACAGATAAACCAAAGAAACCCAAGCCCAGTGTTCCTCTGTTGCCTATCCATCTCCATTTCTTTTTCAAATTTACATTTAGGCCTTTTTTTTTCTCTCTTCAGTAACATTTTTCAGCAGCTTCTACATCAGAGGAGGGAAAGATTGTCCAGTCTTAAAGAAAAGTAACATTTCATTTTTATACATGACCTCCAGTTTGATTGCAAACAAGACAGGAGGAAATTCCTGTTCGATTAATGTTTTTGTATATTACATTCTGAGATATTTTCTTACATGAGTGACTATATTCAGGTCTGAGATGATCGACGGGATGCGCTTTAATTTTTGATTTTCTTTGAGTAACAAAAAGGACTTTTAAAAAATATCAATAAAGGTAAATTGTGGTGCTTCTAACAGGAAATTCCTTCTATATAAAATCCGATAGCTTGCTTTACATGTGCTTAGGCTTTATTTTTCCTATTTATCTAAGATAGGGGACTTTTTTTGATAAAAGGATCTAATAGCTGCAAAATATCTTCCCTCATTTGAAAAATTCATAGCATTTTTTTCTTTTTTTTTATTCTTTGGTTATTCTGTTATTCGGTTATTGTCTCTGTTTATCTTGAAATCTTTTTAATTCCTGAAGTCTCATTTTATCCCTCAGATTCTCAATGTATTTTTAATAAGTCCTTATACCTTTCTGCCTAAAATCCACTGTGATGATCAAGAACTTGACCTTTGTATTCTAGTCTTCTGCATTTTGTCTAGCACTAGACTTTCAGAAGAGATGGAAGAATTAAATCCATTAACTTTCTCACTTTTTTTCCCTCATTTTGTACTGATAAAAGCATTAGTAAATTGTTGTTTACTCATCCCTGTCAGGAAAGCTTTGTTTATTCTTCTGGGCAGGTTCTGTCAAGGTATTATCTGAAGTCAAGCACTGAATGTAAAACAAAAATCTAAGTCTTTCTTTTTTAAAAAAAGCACAAGTAGTTACTCCTCATATGAAATAACCAAGTCTTAGTCTATTTTTCATTCTCCTTCAAAACATTCTTCATGATGGCAGTCAACGGAATGAAATTGCTAATGCAGGGGCTATGACTACTGCGTCTGTACTTAGCATCTCCATTTAGAAAGAACAGACTGTCCCACTTCAAAATGTTTTGGAGTAGCTATAAGACTTGTAGGATTTTAAAGATTTTTGTGGAGCCTAATAGAAATATTTTCCAATTAATAATTATTGTATATGCATTTTTTTCTTTTTTACTTCCTATTCATATGAATTAATACTGTCTCATAGTGGCAACTTCTGGCTGGTTAACTGCCATTCCTTTTGGCTTTAGAACTTGATCAAATTCTCCCCCCTACCTTTTTTTTCATTCCAAGAGCTTTTTATTGTGCTCAAGCTACATCTACCAAGCCTTTAAAAGTCAGATACTTTAGTACTTACAGATCAGACACTAATGTTGGAGGAATTTTCCTCTGGAGAATTTTAAGGAATTAGTAGGATTCCTGCTGTATCTTCATATTTATACACTGTTTTCAATAAATGGCGAGTTTACTCTTACTACTGTGTGTGCTAGACACACTAACAGCTTTTATGAAAGACTGGAATGACTAGGATGGGGCTATGGAAAAGTTTGAGTGGGTCTCAGAAAACGTGGCATATACATGGCCTTGCTGTCTATTCCAGACTAACTAGTAGTCTTTGCAACTGGAAAAGTATTCGGAGTCTATTGACGGGTATTCATTTAAATTCAGAACGTCTTTTCAGTTTGAGAATGCCTTTTCCCTTTATTTTTAATATTTTTAGTATTAATGCAAACTGGATTCTTCTGGCAGTTTTGGGGAATAGTTGTTTTTGTAATCTCATACAGAAGAGCATGCTGGCAAGAAAAATTCCAGCCTCTTAAATATATTCATTATTGATCATGCCAGTTTTTACAATAGATCATCATCCAGCCAGGAAATAAAAGCAAGGTTCCCTGATGCAACTAATTGCTCACTGTGCATGCCAAGTAGTGGCTGGAGGAGTGGTGAACAAATCATGGTTGCCAATACAAGCATTTGCATGTAATGAATATACAGTTTTTAACTACCTTCTTAGCCCCTGAAGACCTGAGGAATTCAGTTCTATTGAGTCACTGGTTTGAGAAAGGCTAAGGTAAAACGGAGCACCAAGAGGGAAGTAGCTACTGGCCTTTTAAAGGACTTGAAAATGTACATTAACAAGCATACTTGCGTAAGTCTCAAGCCCTGCTATTACACTTCACATTACTTTTATCAATGTTAACTAATTATATATTCCTACCCTATAGATACTTCCTAGAGCATGAAAAATATTTGCTCTTCTTAATGTTATTACTATTTCATCCCACAAATACAAGAAATGAAGAAGTTGCCCATATTGCAGCTTCTATTTGGCATCAATTGTATCCTTACAGATCAAGATATTATAATAAATGTGGAAGATGCCTTAAAGAATCAAGGTTTTTCGGAGTTTGTGTGTGCTCAAGGAAAATTCCAAGTGATTAAAAGGGCCTTTTAGATCACAAGGCATCTATGTGTGACAGAGCATTATTATAGCTTTTTTCTCTTTTTCTTTCATTGTTCTTTCAGATTCTCTCCTTAGGAATTTAGATTTGTACATGATTTTTTTTTCTTTCTTTGAAAGATACCTGTCCCATGAAAATAGCAGTTTCTTTCACAGTCCTTATGGTGTTCTTGTGAAGATTTTTGGATCAATAAAATGTCTGATTTTCTGGCTTCCAGCAGTCTGTGGAAGCTGAATAGGAACTTTATTTCATCATTTCTGGTGCTCAGGCTATGCGCTTATTTCTTGCAGGCCCTGAAGAAATAGTGCTGGTTGCACAGGACAACTTATTTCAGTATGCTTTTTCTGGTGTGCCTTCTGCATCAGCACTGAACAACCCCTAATGATATATATTATAACATTACTTCATGTTTACTGTTTTATTCATTCATATCTTACTTCACCACTGTTTCAGAAAAGATATTCTACTGAGTTTGTGTGAAGGGCTCAGTATCACAGATGAGACCTTTCAGTTAATGGATTTAAATCTACTGTTCTCAGTCTCATCAAGGAATCACCAACAATAGTGTTTAAAACACCATCTGTTACTTCCTCACACTATCTCTTCTTACATCTTGGCCCAGTCCTTCTAATCTCACATTGCAAGTATTTTAGGTTTGCCCATAAAAAAGTACATAATTTTTCATGTTAAAGCCTTGCCAACCTTTTCTCAAAGTAGAAACAAAAGACAAATACTAAAGAATAAAAGAAAGAAAGTTCCCTTGAAAGATCCCCCAGCTGGTAACAACAATAGATAAATACCAATCTTTGGCAGTTATAAATAAGCTCTAAAATTTACTGTGCAACTTGCAGTATTGTACCATCTCAGCATTGTCAGCATTTCTAAACACAAGCCTGAACAAAGGCCTTCTTGTAATGCATCCACACTACCCCGAGGTTTCTTTTTGTAGATTTGACAGTTTTCATAACTAACCTGTCAATCAGATACTGAACTTTGGTACCTCTTATTTTCTTTTTGCATCCCATAGGAAATATCTTTGCCCAAATAGATTATTGTAGATATGCTCTGATAGGAATAGTGTTAACAGCTTCCTCATGGTGGTTAAACGTGGGATTAGCTTGTAGTTCGAAAATTTGTAATTAGCATTGCCCTAACATGCGCCATTCATTCATTGAGTTCTCCTGATAAAATTGCCAGGTGGAGTTGTGCTAGTCTTGCTAAGGATACCATCTGGTACCAGCACTTGCTACTTCTATGTTTCTTTCCATGTCATGATGTTGAAACTTTCGGTATCTGAATCTCTTCTTAAGTATCATTAGATCATTGAGTTTTGTTTCACTAACCATCTGTTCCAGCTTTTTTCTGGAGTCTGATAATCTCTTGTAGAAGCTTCCTTAGGATTATAGACGATAATGCACCATGACTTAACTTTGGTCAGATCTAATATACAATATTGTATCCAAGGGGCCTAGATATCCATATAAAGTTGTAATGCATGGCTTTATATCTGAATAATGCCTAATTGGTTGTGTCTTAACTTGGCATAATTTTTAATTTTTAATGAAAAAAAATCTTCGTGACGTTTCTCATGTTCACAATTACTCTAAGCCCTTCAAAAATCTCTTGAATTACTAGCAGCTCTTCAAAGATGCTAGGGAAAGTTCTGCTTTATTATTTGAAAGTACTGATCTCTGCGTGTTTTGGGGTCATTTCAAAAGAAAGTTTCAGATTCACAATTTTTGTGAAAAGGCATCACCTGGGATAGAATTTTAGGTATAGACTGAATGCTTAGATTTTGGTCTTTTTTATTTTTCCTGAGTACATTACTATAAAATGACATTATTTGGTTTCCTTCTTTTGCTTGCATTTCCATCGCTATGTATGTATAAATCCAGCTATAAAGAACAGAAGTGGTTTTGTGTTTATCTTTCCATTAAAATGTTATACATAGAACATAAGAGCTTAGTTTTCCCTTATTATCCATCAAGATCTTCATGATGATTCTAGCTCTCTGAATGCAAAGAATGAATGAAAAGTCATTCTACTTTCCAGTCCATCTGACCAATTATATTAACTGTTATGTTATTCTGGTTTCTAAATGATCTCTGTAGGGTGTTTATCACAGGGAATCCAACCTTAATACAAAAGAACACCAATGGTAAATAGATAAAGTAGAAACTTCTGTCTAACCTAGGTATCAGAACTACCTTTCTCATTGTTGCTCTAAGGAGTAAGTGTTTGGAAGCTCTGGGTAGAAGGTAGTTTTGACCTTACATGATATAGTAGTTGTGAGGTAGACCAGCCTACTAAGACGTAGTGCAATATTTCTCAAACACCATTATTCTCTCATAAGATGATCTCTGAAAAGATAACAATGTGAGAGAAAAAGAACAAAAGACACTTTTAAACAAAATGAAGAAAAATATCATAAACTGGGGAAAATAAATACAACAGACAATTACTCCAAGCTTTTGTTTATATTATATTTGTGTGTGTGTGTGTGTGTGTGTGCGTGTGTGTGTGTGTGTGTGTAAATTATTTTAGAGATCTATAAATTTTATTTTTTTATAACTCAAAACTACCAAGGTGCACAAAATTGCTTCTGGATTTTTTCCCCTCATAAATCAAAGTGATCTTGGATTTAAAAAGGTGAAAATCATGATATTATACATGTGGAATATCATCCACTATATATTCCCTACAGTGAAAATAAGCCTGGTGGTTCTCAAGAATTATTGCAAAAACTGTAAACATAAAAGTAATCCCATT
Organism: Struthio camelus; assembly: GCF_040807025.1. NCBI lineage: Eukaryota > Metazoa > Chordata > Aves > Struthioniformes > Struthionidae > Struthio > Struthio camelus. The sequence continues at coordinate 23,972,834 of NC_090942.1, forward strand.
GAATTCAATGGGATTTCCATTAACTCAGACTAAGAATCTGAAGAAGCAATGGCCAAAAAGAGAATCAGGATAGAACTGCGTGCAGGAAGAGTAAAGATAGAAAAAAAGTAAATAAGTGTTGTAATGATGCTGACAGAGATGAGAGACTGAGCAACAAGGTATACAGTTGCAGAGGATTCTGAACATAAGAGTGGGTTCAAATTTGTTTTCAGGAAGAAAAAGAATTAGAGAATACTTGAAAATGGCAAAGTGTTCAGAAACATCTGATTTAAAGACAAATTCAATTTGATTAGATTTGAAACCAGAACAGATTGCAATGAGAATGCATTGGGAGCTGCTGAGGGGCCAGAGTGGAAGTACAGTTGCTACAGGAAGATGAAGGCGAACATAAATATTTTAGTTTTGTAGGAAGAAAAGATTGGATTCAGGAAAAATTATAGAGGAAGGCAGGAGATAGAACAAAACCTGGACGTGGAAGGGGGAGGAAAGGAGCAGAAACCTCCTAGGTGACCCAGGACTATGGGTGTGAGTGGCACTGTTGATGTTTCTACTGGCAGCATAGATAGATATTGAAAGAGGGAGCAGAGATATCTTGAGGAAACAGCAAGCTGGGATGGGACCACATTAGGTTTAAACTGAGGAGATAACAGTATTACATTTTCTGGTGAGAACAAGACTAAAGGCTACCAACTAGACTGGTTATGCAGATACACCACAGACAGGAAAATGCCATTACATGCTTTGAGAGTGTAATGAGCTATCTTTATCTCTTCATCAATAAGATAAAGAAGTTAAAAAGCATAGTAGTTAAAAAGGATACAGTTATGCAATGCAGTTATAGAAGGCTTGATTAGGTGCACCTTTGTGAGGATTTTAGAAGGAAGAAAGGAAGAGAAAAGAGTATAGGCGGTCATTACAATAAGCTGTTTCAAGAGTCAGAGATCACCTTTTGGTTATGCTAGTATATTGTACCTAATATCCTGGGCTATGGCCGGAAACCTAAACACTATCAGAGAATCAATTAAAATATTTATTTAAAATAAAACAAATTTAAATAAAGAAACCATGCACTTATTTCAAATATATTGGAGATGCTAAAAAGCATTTCTTATAGCCTGGGGGAAAGTCATTAAGAGAAAGTCTCTGCAGTTATGCCTCGTGATTTGATGGAGTATTTATTATGCATTTATTTCTTTTCTCCATTTATAGTTTTGCTCTGAAAGTGCATTCATGTGGATTATGGTGCCATTTCCACTTGTTCTTACAATCTTTATTAAGATTAAAAAATACTATAGCAGAATGCCAATAAATAGCTGCCTATGTACTTATCCTACAAATAAATACTAACATTCTATAAAATCTTTCTTTTAGTTAACTGCATTTTCTTAAAAGCTTACATGGCATGCCAGCACTGGCACCATTGCTAAAAGCTTTAATCAGGAATGCAGAAAACTTTTCAGACAAGCAGATGGCAGTTTCCCTTCTGATCCTGTACACTTTTTTTTCCATTCATTCTGCCTAAAGAGAACTCATATCATTTTCTTTCAATTTCTCCACAGCGTTTCCTAAAAAATCCATTCTTCGTGAAACAGATAGTTTCTGTCATGTAATATGCTCCTGTCAAGGCCCTAGACAATCATTTTGTCTTTTACCTGACATGACCTCTCTTTATTACCTGACAAAGCTCATTGTGTTTCTGTTAAATAATTAGAAAACACCCTGTTCTCTTTGTGACTATGTGATACTACCTTTGTATTATTACCTTATAGTTCCATAGTTGTAAGACCAAATTCACAGTGTGGAGAGTAAGTAGATTTCGATACCAAAATAATTTAATCACAGGTATATGCAATTTTACAAATTACACAGCTTGCCTGTCCCACAGAAGAGATGATGTGGTGCAGGATAAAAGTCTGGCAAGTCAGCCTAGCACTTCCAGCTATGCGGTGCACAGTCTGGGGCAGGTCCATGGGGTCCTCTGGGGCTTCTCACTCTTTGGTTCTCTCTTCTCCAGTCTCTTGTATTCTCGCTTGTGTTGCTCTCCCTGGTGTCTTGTATATCCCTGAAGTCTCTTCACATGTGACTCTGGACACTATTCGTTACAGAACTGGATAGAGAATACCCAAATGACTTGCTCAAATTCCTGTGGTGCCTAACAACTGGTTATCACTGTTTTTGGAGCTCACAGTCTTCTCCCGTGGAAGGTTCATGACGCTTTTGGGATCAGTGATCAATAGATTGTTTATGTTTAAGATACTCCTCTATTCTTACAACTAAGCTACTCCCTTATCCCATTGGGCTAACTAAAGTTCATAGGCTCGCACTACTGTCAACCAAGCCCAACCCAACTCCCAAATAAAGGTCCCATCCCATAAACAGCTTATTCTTGTGAGTGTTATTCACTTCTTCCACTCATAGGTATGTGCTCAAGTATTTTATCCTAGAAATATACTAATTTTTGAATAGTAAAACAAAGGAACTTTAAGAAAACAAGGGAGTATCTCAATAAATTATTATTAATGATGTGGAATCTCAAAGGTTTTGGAGACTGACTTGTACAGAAAGATTTCCAGTTGATTATTTAATATTTATTGATTCACTTTTTGCTTTGAGGTTCCTTTAGGTTTGTCATCGCAATCCTCTGACCCTAAGCACAAACTTCAGGATGAAAATCCAGCAGATTTCCCTGTGGTCCTGACTTGTGACTTTCTCTGTTTGAAGAGAAAAACTTAATAATTTTCTCCTGCTACAAAAGACAATCACCAATGGGACTGTGCAAGTACGAGTGATTATAAACCAGTGCATTCTCAACTGCAGATGAGAAAAACAAAATACTCATGGTTTTGACAATGCTAACAGAAAAATAAAGGAGTAAAAAGACTTTCACTACTTAAGTCAGCAGATGCTATTTTAACTACCCCAAGAACTGCAGTTATAATGGAGAACCATGGTATGATTATTGTTATTAGAAAGATAGCACAGACTGGTGTGTAAGTGAGCTTCTTGAGAAATATGATATTGATTTAACTTAAGGAAGGGATGACGTTTTAAGCAGCTTTCATCAGGCATTCATAAAAGCTATCCTTAGAATTTTTGCTTTTAATAAGACTGTCTCTTTCAGGAAAACAGTCTTAGTTCAGACTCTTTCAATTTGGAACAGTACATATGGTAGTGAAAGAAGTGTTGTATGAATTGAATCTGTATGAGTTCCTACAGGGGAAGCTGATATGATTTATTCAAGCTTATCTTTAGTCTTGTGCCAATGCAGTCATGGAAACCACAATTTGTTACACATACAGGATCTCGTTTTTGAATCATTGTTCAAATTAATACCATTGCACTTGTTTTGTTCTAGAAGGTATTTTTCACTATTAAAATATTTATTTTATCATGGTGTTTGGATGCATTATGGCTCCTTCTTTTGACATGTAAGTACAGTTTAACATATTCTGAATAAATAGCAGACTATTTTGTTGCAAAAACAATAAAAATCTCTGAAACCTCCAATTATTAGATTGCTCTGTAGGGACTTCTGTTTCTGAGAGGCAGCTTCTTTGCCTTACTCTCCATCTTTCACAATTACTCGTCAAAGAATCACCGTTATGTGGATAACAGAGATAATCCACTTCCACTATAGTGGGAAAAAACTGTCTGTAGAATTTCTTCTCCTAAAACAATATTTTTTTTCAGGGAAAAATATATTCTGTGTTGTGGAAAATAGTGTTTTAAATTACTTAAAGTAGAAATGAAAGAACCTTTGAGTACTACAGAATAACACTGAAGAGTATATACAGATAAAGTTCAAGGACTGTCTACATAGTCATTCAATTGCAGCGAATATCTTGTTTTTGTTTTTTGTTTTTTTTTCTTCTTTTACTTGCTGTTCAATGTTTGCTTTCAATTATTGCTACCTACAGGAGGCCAGCCTGTCCATGCCGATAGGTTTGCTGGGATAAATTAGATAATCAGTTTTCTGGGGGAGGACCTTTCTGGATCCAACCTTTTTTGCTTTTCAGAGGATTAAACCAGCATTTAAAGAAGCAGCAAAACAGCAAGAAAGTCTGCTCTGATCAACATTTGGAACCTATCTAGAAGAACAGATATGCCTCCCTACTTCAATGCTCTACTCTGTCTGTAATTGTCAAATAGTAATTGATTTGTCCTTATAGGATGGAGAAATGAAACATGCATGCAAATTAGGTGATGTGCTGGATTACAGAGGAAACCTATGATAAGACATCTGAGTTGAATCTAGGTGTCCTGAATCTAAATCTTTTGCATTATACGATGACTTGCACAGACAGACTGGATGACCATTATATCTAGTTTCCTTATTGAGGTCCTTTTGCTTTCTTCCTATCTTCCAACATTGGCTATTTATGAACATATATGTTTTTTTCATAAGCACATATGTACCTGATCATAATTTAGTGGGAAGAGTCCTCTTATTTTTCTGCAAACACATTTTTTGCCTCTACTAACAAAATGCAAATAAGCAAAAATATATTCCTATACTATATATTAAAGTTTTCATCAGAAAAATTATGGTTGTGCATATACATATTTTTATCTACAAAGGTATCTGTGGTACTTAGGATTTATTACATTTGAATGAATCCTTTTTTCCCTCTAGTTATTTCAGGTCTCAGCCTTTTTAAGGCAAGGTGCCAACCACAAAATTATGTTTTGGTACTGCCTTTATGCAATCAGGTTTGGGAACATGGGGTTATTGAGGTCATTGCCTATATAATGTCATAAAGCGATCAGGAAACCAAGCTACACATAACTGATTCGTTTCACTCTATTAAACTTGAAGTTTTACAATCCAGACAAATATATATGATACTTTTGGCATCAGGAAGGGAGTTTCTCTGGGAGCATTAATCAAATTTTGGTCAGAACCTTTTATAAACACCAGCATCCTTCTATATACTCCAAATTGTTTTATTGGAAATATTTTTTCCATGAATTGATGTTACTTAACAGGCAAGGTGATGTGGAATCTGACTATAGCCTGTTGAATTACAACTGTGTTAGTTGCTATAGCTTATTAAAGGTTAACAGCAGAGGTGTTTTCTCTTCTGAGACCACAGTTAAGTGGTTAATTCATGCCAACAAAAATGTGTTTTTAAGTAAAGGTAACATACCGCTTCATATATATTTTCCATTCAGTGCATGTTCTTGAAAAAAAGGGGAATTAATTATTCATGTGACCCTGATGTGAAACTACTTCTATGCTCTATCACAGAGATGAACTAGTTCATTCTTTGTAATGCCAGATTCATTTTGTGTGAACTTTCACCACTTCACTATTTTTCAGTCACTACCACAACCTAAGCTTTCAAGCAGCTTTCTGATTCATGGACCTCTATGTTCAAAACCCTGACAGTCCAAATTCCTTTTGATAATATTTAGTACAGAATAAGTATATATGTGTATGTGTATATATATATACATGTACATATATATATATGTATGTATTTAATATGGAAAGTTCCTGAGCAGTTAGGTATTGATTCAGATTCTGGATTGCTTTCAAAGTGCAGTAATGTGCAGCCGATTCATACTAATTGTTCAATAATAATACCATATTCAGCTAAAACTCTAAGGCTCTCTAATTAAGTATCTGCTAACTATCTGATCCAGCCTCGTGTTCACACAATGGATCTTGGCTCAGCTTTAGTGTTCTAATGAAGAGGAATAGAAAATATTCATTTATTTCTCTGAATCACACTACTTCAGCAATTTGTTCTTTTTTTTGGGTGAAGAGCAATGTTTTCCTGCACTGCAGATCCCTTTCTGCCAGTTCAGTGTCTCCCAGAGAACACTGCATACTGGTGTCACAGGTATATCTGTCAGGATTTAAGTACTTCAGAATATGGACGTGTGCTTGTTAGAGCGATTGCTATTTGTGACCATTATAATCATTTTCGCTCCCACCCTATGAGTTGCTGTTCTGATTCCAGGCTTCCTGCTTGCCCTCTTGGAACGTGCAGCCTAAGGTTTCATTGGATTGCCGGTTACCCATTTCTGTATTTCAGGAATCCTCCCCAGCCTTGTCACTAGATGCCTTCTGACAAGCATGTCAGTTCTGGAGCTGTGGAGAGGATGGGGAAGAGACTTTTTTTTATGTTCATCTTATCAAATATTTCTGAAGAAATTATTATTAATTGCATAGATTACTGATAATATCTGATAATTTTTCATGGAGCTGCATCAGTTCAATCATTCGGAGCTCAAACACAATGAAGAATACGGCCAAATAAAGCCCACAGTGTTTCTGCTGAATGCCGAAGACCTAAAATGAAATGAGGAGTGGAGGGAGGAGACGCAGAAAAATCTAGCTGTATGTAAAGTGTTGATAAAAAGCATGGGAGAAAAGAATCAGTTCTAAAAACAGTAGTGGTCTAGAGCCAGTTTGCCTCTGAGAAGGAGGTCACTTCCACCATGACTGTAGAGTAAAATGGCTATACTTTCTCTGTATCATTAGGCAGAGCAGGAAAGAAGAAAATTTATTTTGTACTCTTCAAAGACTGAGAAAGGGTTTAATCTAGGACATAACTCTCAAAAGCTGACAGAAACTTTTAGACCGAATAAACCTTAGTTTCTTCTATGTTTCCTGTTTTATCACATCCCAGTCCATCCAAAACACCATACGGCTTCCCTCTATTGATCTGTCCTTAAAAAGAGGGAGAGGTTCATTTTGCTGCCACAGTGTTTTTACTCAGATAATAACACTCTGAACAATTCAGCCAGGCTACGACATTAGAAACAAGGCAGTATTATGGTTAATACATACTCATCTATCCGAGCAGCAATAATGAAAGAAAAAGTCTGCAAAACGTAGGCTTGCATAAAATTATAGAAAATCTTACATTGCTATGTGCTGGGTTGTTGGAAAAGCTTCCAGATCTATGATTTTCATGTCAGTTCTGACTCCTAACCACCTAAAGACTTTTGAGATTTTTTTAAATATAATTTACTTTGAACTTTTAATGTTGGATTGCAATGAGTCTCTGTTAGATCTCTTCTTTACTACCGAAACCCCTTTTACTATAGTAGACTTGCTGCCTCTGCTGGGAAAGGACAGGTAACAAAAATGCAATTTGACTGAGATGTAGAGAAAAGCTACAAGGAAGGTTTTTTAGGAAGTCAGCTTCTCAGGGAACACAACCACTCTCTCCTGGGAATTTGCAGTTTGACCCTCCAATCTAAGGACTTGCAGTGTTTCATTCTTACATCAGAATAGCCCCAGTAACTGAGCTACAGACAGTGGAGGTAACACTGAGAATAGGGTTAAAAAATACATACTGTGCAAAATGTTTTTCTCCTGTTGTGGAGTTTGTTTCAGTTTTTAAACTTTTTTTTCCAAAAGATACATGATTTTAAAACAAAATAAGCCCTCATCTTTGTACAAAAATCATTAACAGGGCTTGTTTACTGCCATGTAAAAACTAAACATCTGGTTTAAAGGCAGGTTTTATGTAGGCTGAAAATGTTCTACAGTGGCAATAAGCTCAGCTCAGATTTACGTTATTTACAGTTACTTTAGCCTAAGCAGCAAGCCAGAAAGACAATGCCAGTGGTCATCTAATGGAGAAAGGGCCTAAAAAGTGCAGGTGTCAGTCTTCCACTGTCTATAAGAAACCCAGTGTAGTGCTTTCAGATGCACCTGATGTATGAAATGTCAGAACAATCTGAGACATGTTTAAAATCTGTCACAGTCACTGGATGTGCATGACATTTGTCATACTCTTGACTAAATAATAGGGAAAAAAAAGTAGTAGCATTAGACCAGCCTGCTGATAAAAGGTCTTGGACGAGAACAGAAAAATCTACATTCTTCTTTTTAAAGAAGATGACTGGCTAACATAAAATGTATACATCTTTCGGCTATCTCAGTTTTGGAGCTAAGTAAGAAGCTGCCATTAGAAGGGAAACTCATAAAAAAAGCTGCCTAATATAACCAGCTAACCATTATCATCACTACATCAAGAGATAATCTCCAGAGTAGCAGGCAGCAAAGGTGGTGAATATTTCTTGTGTTGTAATGGCAAAAATGGATGAAAGGTAGATTTATTTTTATTTAGCAAAAATGCTATCTACTAGTTACTAGGACTTCTGACACGGTATCGTGAAGAAAATACAGGAAATTAAGAAGCAGAGAAGACAGGAAGTAAACTCAGAAATAAAACAAGAAGAAAAATATCATCTTTTGCATGGGATTTTCAATTCTGCCTTTTAGTGAGCCCAAACTTAATGAAATAAATAGAATATGCAGTCATGCAGGAAACACATCTAGGCAGGCGGTCACACCACTCAATCTCAGGTGTTTCCTCTAGGTGCATAAACCCAAAAGCTCTTCTCCCACGTTTTCCTGTTCTTATCAGTGGAGAGAGAGGCTCCTCCCAGCGGTCAGCCCCCCCAGTCTCGGGAACTCTTTCAAACATTAACAAGATATATATTCCCAAAGCACAAACGTTACTGTTAAAAGCCTACATATAGGGGATAGGAACCCCCCCCTTCCTTATATTATAGATACTTTCATCATAGAATTATGCAGGCAGTATGTTGAAGGGAATTATCATACATGTCTTTTGTCATCTCTTTTCTCTCGGCTACTTCAGTATGAAATGTATGTACAAGCAGGTGTGGCCTTTCCACATTCTATTTCTCTTTAAGAAATTGGTGCACTCTGGAAAAATCCAGTTTCTATTTTTCACCTCAGTCGTCCAAACTACAACTGAAGAGCCTGAACTGTATTTTCAAAGCAGAATATATGACGCATCATTCCAGAATCCAGGTTTTCAATTGTATTCTATACTGAAAAAAAAAAATTTGTGTAAAAGACTTACAGGTTGGGTATTGCTCATGTGACCAGTTTTTGGCGCACATAAGAGGCTTTTTTATGTGTAGCGAACACCTGTAATACTAAATCTCACTGTGCAAAGGGCACAATCTTATGCCTGAGTAAAACTCTGTAATTTCAACCACAAATCAATAAACAGGAATGCTCTTCAGATTAGTTACTTATATTTCTGTGGCTAAAGCAATCACCTGAAATAGAAAAACTATATCGCACAATGTTTGTTTCAGAGTACTGAGCTTCCTGCCTGCTGGAGCTTGAAACTGTATATGCACAATTTCCCAATACGTTCCAGGGAGCAAAACTGTTAAGGAGCAAATGTATTGACGTTACTGGTAAATAGTTAAATAAATACAGAAATACACTTATCTGGTGTAACACTGGATAAGTCACTGCCTGTTCTGTGGTTACAGATCGCATGTGCCTCTATGTTAGGATTTTGGTATGTAAGTGAAAAGACTGCTTGGGTTCGCTCTCATTATCTCAGGTTGTGGCAGGACTCAGAGCTGTCTGTCGGTAGAAATAGATCTACAAATGAAAAGGGGTCAGGGAAGACAGTTTAATGCAAAACAGCAAAATTGGCTGTAGCAAAAAGCTGCTGTTCTCTCCCGGCCGTGATCTTCGAGCTTCGCTCGAAATGAGAAATGCTTGCTCACCTACGCAAGCCTATTAAGTCTATGCAGAAAGTTGTGCAGGGCCTTGAAAGCAACAGCCTTAGAAAATTAAACTTAGTAAAGTCGTAGAGGTTTGCCAGCAAGGGAATTTGAAGAGAGGAGTGAGCAGGCAAAGTCAGCAGGCAAGGAAGATAATGTTAACTGTTAAGTTTATAGATAGGATACCAAGCTTGTCTGAGTAGCTGGCTGTTATTCAGGCCTGGAGGGATTACTTCTGCTAGGGGAATGGATTGCTTATATAGAAGAGATGTATTCCCTTGCAACAAAAATATGAACCCAATTCCTCCTTTCCTGAGTACAATTGAAATTAAAGAGGACAGAGTTTCTTTGCTCCAGAATCTGTGAGACAGACAACTGTTTACCCCAAAAAGCCTGTCTCTCTGAACACTGCCGTTTATAGTTGCTTCTTCAGGCTTTCCCCAGCTTCCTACCTCTCAAACCCACATTTTTGCCATCTAAATGCCTACCACCTGCAATTGTTAACAGGCAAGTATCACACCAAGTCAGGTTCATATATATAAGAGGAGAGAAGCAATGTTTAGAGCATAAAGATGACACAAATCACATCATGCCAACTGTGTAAAACTAAGCAGGCTGTGCAGTTAGAAGTGTGAGATGTGCGTGGGCTATTCACCGAGAGGTAAGCATTGGAAAACAGTGTGTTTTGCCCTTATTCAATCAGAAATCGGTGCTTTGCGGGTATGTCTACCTAACTTTTAGAGGCTGTTTTGCAAGTTCACAACTATGTTACCAATCAGGACAGCTAGAACTGACATGTTAATCCATTTATATGCCCAAAGCCTCTGTTCAAACTAGCTCTGATCTGCTATTTTCTTGGATGTTTGTTCCATTGCTTCCAGCTATCTTTGATACATAAAAAGACTTAATTGTTCCTTTCATTCAGTCTGAAACTGTGTTTGACAAACCCATTAGCTTCAAAAAGCTCTGTGACTGTCTTTGGTACACCAGTACATTTGCTGACAGCAGTTAGGACTCCCAACAAGTATTTGGGTAAGCTAAAAACCGCAAGAGCTTTATACTGTGTAAAAAAGAAAAATCTAGGCCTTGAGATTTACTTTTACTGCAATTAAACTCAGAATTTTCCGAAAAATAAGTCAATCTAAACCATAAAAAACTGCTTTCACTTCAGTGAGCTAGTAGCCTCTTGTTAAACACCTGATTTGAACAGAGAAATCAAGGCTGCATCTCCCACAGTTAGGTAAAATTTCCCCATTATGGTTGAATTTGAATTAGTTTTTTTCAAGCTGCCTTTGGTTGATAAAGTTACATACTTATTACATTACAGAAGGAGACAGGAAAGCTGACTGTAAAGTCCTTTGCTTAGACTATATATATGCATTCATGTCTTTGCTCAAAATGAATGGTTAATTAATTCATATTTTATATATTTATATATCTCCATGGTTTTATTCTTTAGCATCTGTATCCATCTGATCAGGCATACTATCTCAGACCCTGGTATCTTTCCTTACAAAGTTTTTCCTTCAAATATATTCAACTGTAAAGTTGTTCCCTCTTTAAAAAAAGGACTAGTTTTATATACATTGCAGAATAACATTGTGAGAACTAGAGAGAAGTAGGCAAACCATGTGAAAGAGAATAGCCATAACAGTCTCATCAAATTAAGATTTATAAAACTCTTTTAATGAATGGAAAGAAACAGACACTTCCACTTCATGATTCTTATCACCCTGCAGTAGGTGCATAACAGATTAGATAAACCTAATCCTATTTTTTTTTCCACTGAAAGACTTTCTTTCCACTGACCAAAAGGGAAGTATAAGGCAGCTGGCATGAGCGTAGATGTCTGTGTAAGGTAACTAGCATGGAGGTAGATGTCTGTGTAGGACTATTAGCACCTGAGATGTCTGCAGTTCAGTGACCTTGATCCCTTGAAGCATGAATGGCATTGAAGACTGCTTTGGCTATCTGTGGTTGGAAGTGGAAGATAAATTTTGATATTGAGAAAAAGCCTGTGGGTGTGAGAGGCTACAGTGTAAGACAGTAGACCAAAATTAGCTGTTACTGAAGGAACAACAGTGAAGGAGCTGGAGTGAAATAAAAAAGAATGCTCTATTCATAGTGAGCTTGAAATTTTGCAGAGCACCCAGAGTTTGACATTAATGAAAAAGTTACAGGTGTGAAGAAATATATCTGACTCAGAGGAAATCATTTATTTTCATATTTATGGTTAAGCCTTATATGGGGATGCCTGAACCCAGATTGCTTTAGTGATAGTTCTTCCGTAGCCATGAAGGATTGGGAGTAAGTTGTCTTTCTCTCTTTCTTCCCCCTGCATAGATCTTAGCTCATATTACAATACTTGTAGAAAATACTGAAATATTTTCAGCGTTATAAGTAAATGTCAAAATATATACTTAGCTTCAGTAGCTCCAGCACAAAACTAAGTGGTCTTTATGTCTTGTATAGGTGAAACTGTGCAATAACATTATAAACAGCATTTTTGCAGATCTTCAAAACTGCTTTCTCAATTTGGCATTCTTTATCTTTTTATCAGTGACTAGGACCTGGTGTGTCTAAAATTTAAAGCTTCAATCTTAACATTAAGAAAACAGGCAGTCTTCCAAATTCACAGAAGTCGGAACCATCACAATATTTTGAAGGTACTCTCTAAGGTAACCTGAGTATATTGGCAAAAAACCGAAAATACAACTAACAAGGCACCCATTGTGTTTGAAAAGCATTAACATTTGTGTAGAGCATACAACACAAGAATGTAGTTCAGCAGTAGAAATAATTGCCTGGAATTAACAGTAATAGCCATATATAACAACTACCAATTATCTACATTCTGCAACATCTACAGTTTTAATAGATTAAAAATAAACAAGCTATATTGTTGAAAAGCTTAAAAAAATCAATAGCTTTTGGAGATTTTAAAATGAATAAATATGCAGAGATGAAAGGCAACTATGAAAACATAAAAATAATTTACTGCTCCTCAGGTAGGCTATACACAATAAGCAAGCTTCTCTTTCCAATGTTAAATAAAAGAATATCATTGATTTCCACACAGAATCTTGAAGCTGCCTTCATGTCAAAATCTTATTTAAAATCATGTTTGTACTGTGTTGAAGACGACAAGCCAGGCGGTGCAGGCCATCACTGGATGAACAAGCCTATTGGATATTTGAGGGGTGGCAAGCATGGTAGAAAGGTCACATTATCATATGATACAAGTACCTCTCTTCATTTCACCATTAAAGAAGACAAAGAGAAGCAGTAGAATCAATGGAAATACTTTTGATGAATATTGCAAAACATGTAGCCACTGCTTGGCTATATGGAATGCTCTAGATGATGCTGGAAAAAAATCCCATCTGGCTTATGAGCTGAATTTGGTGACTGAAGAGATAAGGGTGATTTTTTTTTTCTATTCTGGCATAGGGTCTTGGTATATATCTGTTTCTGTCAGGACAGCCAGCATACTTCATTAATGCAGTCATGAAAAGCAGCAGATATAACAGCTTCTGAAAGGAAAAGTATCTGCACTATGTTTAAAGGCCTGGTGAAATAAAACTATTATTGTCTTGTGTTCATTCTGTATATGGTGGCTTCAAAGTGAAAATAATGACAATAAAAATAAATACATTTTATGACTATACACTCTGCTTTGTTAACTATGGCTTTCTGGCCACTTTTACCTTCCCATATTATTCATCTTAAACTAATGCTTGAATGGTTGAAGTTCTTAATCCTGCAATTCCGGCAAGGTTGACAGGAGGTCAACTTTAAATTTCACATACGTGACAAAAATACACACAGAGCAATCATGAGTCATACTACATGGTGTGAACACCAGACGCAATTCACACGGTATGATTCCAGGCGACCAATCACAGGTAACTCATATCATTCAAAATAACATCCAGAGTTCTGAATTCTTACAGTGTTTTCAGCAACCCTCTATACAGCTAAAACCATAAGAATTCAAAACATTAAAATCGTCTGTGGAAGCCTACATGATCTTGTGCATGTTAGGTAACATCTAGTGGACTTGCCAAGTAGCACTTTAGTGGTAGTCCTTTGTGATTTTTCTCAGTACATTTACATGTAAGAGTAGATAAACTGTGACAGATTAAACAGGTGGAGGAAGTCACGTTCTTAGCATTGGACATGTTTCAGAAAGGAGATTTCCCTAAATCCCAAGTTTAGTGGGGACTGATGTGCCAGGAGGCCTCTGCAGAATGACCAAACCAGCTGGTAGGCATCTTGCCCTGGTAAGGTAATTCAGCAGGCTCCGTACACTAAACAGGTTCAGGTGGTTGTATAGGTGTCCCTACTCCTTACGAATGAGTTTACACTAGTAGTGGTTAACATATAAGTAACAAAGTTTAATGAATTCAAGAACAGTAACAATAACAACTATAATAATATTGATAACGATGTACAATAACCACAAGGTATTAACTTATTTGCAATGGTACACCTGAAGCTTCAGTCTAAAAATAAACAGAAATGATTATATATTTATACATACACAGGTTCGAGTTTAGAAGACAACCAACAAATATGCACAAAAATGGTAAGGTGGTGGGGCAGGGGGGAAGGGTTAAGCACTGCTTCCAGGTCCAGGCACCTGTATTCTAAGCAAACTACCCTCCACAGAGGGCAAGCTCTTCATCTCTAAGCAGACCATACCCTAATTGGGGGCAGGGGTGGCTCATAGCCAGAGGCCAACACCAGAATGGGTGTGCTGCTTCATGCCTTACAGAGTTAACTCATGTGTCCGCAGGTAGATCAGGACCCTGAAGCCCTGACGTGGTGTCCCAGGTCAAGGGGGTGGGGGGGGGGACTGTGGCAAGTCCCTGAAGCCCAGCATTGGTGGTGCCTCTCCTCTGCTGGCTGTCTTGCAGCCTCCGGCGGAGCCATCTTCAGTCGTGGAATATGCCCTTGGCTTCTTCAGGTCTTGAGAAAGATCGTGAAGGTTGCTTCCTCCCCATTGCTGCTCTTCATGATTTCAGCTCTCCTTCTTTCTCCTGGGTTGCCGACGGCATGGCTCTTTTATAGGCGGACCGCGTTGTGACTGCTGGCATCAAGACACTGCCATTGGCCACACTTTGTTTGGATCTGCATTCCTATTGGTGTGTTTTGGATCCTTCATTAGCATGCAGACTTGCTTGCTGACTGGCAGCCTAGGCCTGCTCCCTTTCTAGAGTGTTCCCCCGAGTGAGACTCGCTCCCCACCAGTGATTCGATAACGTAAGGGTGAGACACAAGGGTTAACTGACTAAGGGTCACACAAAGGACAGTATGATTGACAGAGCACACAAATTACAAATAAAACCTTTTTAGCAGATTTAAAACATAACTCTCAATCTATTAAGGGTCCTACTATGACAACTGAAGTGATGCGAGTTTTTTTTCTTTTCCATTTTCCTTTACTGTATTCACTACACTGAGAAATGGTTGCAAATGGTTCATGTTGACAGCCAGTGGAAAAAAAAAAACAAATCATTCTTTGTTTTTGAAGACAGAATTGTTCAGATCAGCTGGTGGTTGATCTGTGAGTACACAACTGCAACATCTTTGCAGATAGTCTTCAGAGTTGTCTCTAAGACCGGTCACTTTTTTGGGGGAGGGCATTTTTATTTTTCATAAGAGAGAGAGAGGCGTCAAATATAAGTACAGACACACATACATGCATATGCACATGCAGACTGGAATTTATCTTACCTTAGAATTTGTGCTTCTAAGTAGTGGCTTCTAATTAGTAAAATGTTACCCTAGACTACTCCTGTAGAAAACAGGCAGAAATAGTTCCAAGATATGACTGAGAAATGCCTGCTCTCTTCCGCTCCCCTTTCCCTTACAGTCATAAAGGAAGTCTTAAGGATGCGCTTACTATGCAGAGATTTATATCTGATCAGTTCAAATCAACCATCCATAGCCAGAGCTGATGAACTAGATTGTCTCCTGCAATGAATGTTGTCCAAATCAAGAGGATATCAGAGGACTCCACATGGAAATAGATATGGAAAAAGTCACTATTATAGCATGGAATTTAAATTTATCCTAATGATTTAGATTCCGGTTTCCAGACTCTTACACCTTCCTCACAGTGAGTGGGATTCTTGTGTAAACACTCCTGAGAGTGTTTATGGAGAAAGATGCTATTCAGTGTGATTAGATGTATAAAACCTGGCTCTTAAAAATAATTACTGTCAATAGCACAATAATCATCTGGATAACTACCTCTGCAGCTGGCACTGATCAGTAATTTTCTATTAAAATCAAAACAATAATTTCAACTGAAGATATGGTTTTTGTATACTAACTTCTTTACTGGAAAAGCATAAGCAAAATATATCATTTTGATCCAAACAGAAACATTCAGATTTCTTGTATTAAACTTTTCCTGAGTTTGATATCAACCCCTGCAAAACAGTGTTATCATAACTTATAGACATTGAAGACTAAGAGCAATCTACACACCTGATTATGCAAGCCTATCTTTTCCTTGGCTGAGATATTGTTATTCAGCACAGACAGTGTGCCTGAAAACTCTCAATAAAAAATGACAGTATGTAGTATTTGAACCATAGTTTGCGGAAGACATTGTGTTGCCACAAAGAGACCTCTTTTACTGTTTAACTGAATCAAAATTAAGTGTTTTACTATTTCTCAACTCATGTTTTGTTTTGTTCTTCCTTCAGAGAAGGCAGAACAGGCTTCCTTCAGCTCTTCTGTTCCAGGAATAGTTTTCATATTCCACTATTTTCCTGTCAAGGTCAAAATATTGATATTCCCCCTAGGATTGAATTCATTTTAATGTTTCCACCATTACATTAAGCTGCATTTGTGCAGCATATATCACAATTATAAAAAGAATACTGTTTGTTGAAAGAAATGATTACAATAAAGGGATTAGTTATCAGATCAAAAAATAAACACACCTTATAAAATAAACCTTGGAAAGTTTATCAGAACTATTTTCTCCAATTTATAAGCTTTCCTCTACAATAAGTGCCATTATTTTGCATTTTCTAGTGCATTTGACAAACAAGGTAAATGGACCAAATCTCATGATGCAAGACTATTGCAAACAAAACTATGACTTAAGCTATTATGATTGGATTCCTTTCAGCTGCTTCAAAAATATGTCAATTAAAACATTATATTAGTTAGTAAATGATTTGAAATACTGAAAGATGCCAAATTAAAATTGATCTGACGTAAAATCAAACTGAAATGGAAAATTAATTATAACATAACTTGTCATTGTTTTTAATATCTTTTCTTTAGGCTAGATTCACATTAGGACCATTGACAACTAAATACCTCATCAGACATTAAATACAACAGCTAGGAGCCCTAGTAGTCGCAGAGACAGCACAAACTGTTTTATGCCTTTATTTTCATCTTTAAATCCCTTAGATGTGGAAGTTACTGCAGCTGCAGATGTGTGTGTCTATACTGTTTAAAGTTATGGGCTTCCAAGAGTGATCTCTTGCTCCTAGGCCAAGAGGTACAGGAAGTGAGGATGTTATTATTTCCCAAGCATAAGCTCTAAAAGACATAGTCATCATCTCAGCCAAAAGTCACTAAGTTTTTCATCCTTGTCTAATGGAGCCTAAACAGATTAATAATTCTTTTACAATATTTTCTGCTCTGATTTTCAGTGTATGGGTACTTGGGTTGTTAGGAGACTGATTCTGAGGCTTTTTTTTCCTTAAGCCAAATCCGGCATGTTTAAAGCTGGGTGCCTGGAGCTAGTCACCTGTTCCTGTATGAATGACCTGGTTTCAGAGAGTTTGGAGACAAATCTCTGAAATAAAAAGAAATGCTACAATATGCTAGAAATAAAGGGTATGATTTTATCATTGTTCGTACTTCCAGTCTTATAATTTAGGTCAAGCAGACTGTACTTGAAAGGACATACAGGGTGACATTTTTCTAACCTTACCTGACATCTGAGCTGTTGTCCAGACTTCTTTGTAGTCAGTGGAGACCACAGTTCATTTGACCTATATTAGTTGAGATAAATCACTGTAAGGATGCCTATTCCCCCCCATTTACTAGAAAGGTAAGCAGCCTTGATTGGATATGGATATCATGGATGAGACTGAGATCAAGACAAAAATAACTTGCAGCTGTAGAGACAAACAAGTTTCTAAACCCCCTACCGTATCTTACACTTCCGGCTAGGCCCAGAAGCTACAGCAAAAAATCTGTGTGCCCCTCTGGAGTAGCAGCAGAATACTTTAGGGCATTTCAAATGGCATTTCAGATCGTAGTCATTCCAGAGGGCTACAATTAGGCAAATGAAATGAGCCACTGATCTCTGTTACTCACAGTGTGAGCTCAGTCACCCAGTTCATCTGCAGTAGACACTGAAATTCAAGTATCTTCAGCTCAGAAGACTCTCAGTCTGTACCTGGTAGACATCAAAAGCTGGGTGACATGAATCTGGGCACACTAACGTGTATTACCTAATTTTGACTTTTAAAGTCATATGAACCTGTCATTAGAAAATAGCACTTGGATAACAGCACCAGCCTCTCACCCTGAGGTTCAGTGAATTATTTAGGTATAAAATGACACTGATATAAAGTGATGAAGAAGCAGTCTGCCTCACCTTTCACTGACAGTTTTTCATTCCCATCTTTGCTTTTTTTGCTCTTTTATGCTGCAACAAGCATTTTGGTGGCTATACAGTTAATTATTCAGGGAACAGATCCTGCTGAAAAGTGGAATTCCTCTTTTGAGAATAGTATATGCCTTTCTTAATTATATCTACATTCTACTGAAAAATTGTGTACTGGATATTTGAATCTATTTTCTTTGTAGGGTGGGAAAAAGAGCAAGTTAAACTGAATTAAAACAATGTGAATTTAAACAGATGGCTAGTCACAACTACTTCATAATAACCTGAAATTGATTTAAAAAATCTGTTTTTTACTGTTGTCACATATACCGGCACATTAAAATGCATGTTCTACAGTGACCTCACTACTCAGTTTAAAGTCTAATAGTAAAAGCAGGCAAAATAAATTACTGATTTTGATCCTGTAACACTGGAATTATAATTTAGCAATAGCAAAAGTAGTCGTCTTGCAGTGCATATCTTAAAGAAAATGATAGGAACAGTAGCAAGTAGCCCAAGGGTGCAATCAAAATTAACCAGCATATCTTGAATTTTAAATATAAAAGCTTAGGAAGAACTGCTGATGCACTCATCTGTGCTTCAGTAATTATTAGTGGAAGATATGTGCTTTATGATCTGCTTGGGGATAATCTCCAACCCAAAGAAGAGGCAAAATATATAAATAAACTGTTATGAATTATTTTTCAGCTCTAATTTTAATTTACTATTTAACTTTACTCAAAATATGCCAGTATTCTTAATTTATAAAACCAAATGGAACTCACAAGTAATAATTTATCTAAATAAATCAACTTAAGGGATATTATGTAGAATAACAATAGCTATTAGAATATCAGCAGGATATCTGTGTTTTGAATCATCCTCTAATCCATTGTGCACATTCATATTCATCGGATG
Source organism: Struthio camelus (assembly GCF_040807025.1). NCBI lineage: Eukaryota > Metazoa > Chordata > Aves > Struthioniformes > Struthionidae > Struthio > Struthio camelus. The sequence continues at coordinate 23,991,921 of NC_090942.1, forward strand.
CATTATCTGTGTGATGTGAGGCCTTTGGCAAAGAATTTAAGCATATTTTTTCATTGTGAAAAGCATTATTAGCATAGCAGCTATTTACCTGTTTTAAAGTTAGATCTTTGTATCTAACTCTAACCTACTTTTATACTCACTGATGAGAAATATGCATTTCCTACAGATCAACTCTTAAGACAGGAATCTAATAGGTCAAAGGAATCACAGAATCACAGAATGGTTGAGGTTGGAAGGGACCTCTGGAGATCATCTAGTCCAACCTCCCTGCTCAAGCAGGGACCTCTAGAGCATATTGCCCAGGATCGCATCCAGACGGGTTTTGAATATCTCCAGGGAAGGAGACTCCACCACCTCTCTAGGCAACCTGTGCCAGTGCTCTGTCACCCTCACAGTAAAGAAGTTTTTCCTCAGGATCAGATGGAACTTCCTGTGGTTCAGTTTGTGCCCATTGCCTCTTGTCCTGTCGCTGGGCACCACGGAGAAGAGGCTGGCCCCATCCTCTTGACCCTCCCCCTTCAGATACTTGTACACGTTGATGAGATCGCCTCTCAATCTTCTCTTCTCCAGGCTGAACAGGCCCAGCTCTCGCAGCCTTTCTTCAGAGGAGAGGTGCTCCAGTCCCCTCATCATCTTTGTAGCCCTCCGCTGGACTCTCTCCAGTAGCGCCATGTCTCTCTTGTACTGGGGAGCCCAGAACTGGACACAGTAGTCCAGGTGAGGCCTCCCCAGGGCTGAGGAGAGGGGCAGGATCACCTCCCTCCACCTGCTGGCAACACTCTGCCTAATGCACCCCAGGAGACCATTGGCCTTCTTGGCCACAAGGGCACACTGCTGCCTCATGCTTCACTTGTTGTCCACCAGCACTCCCAGGTCCTTCTCGGCAGAGCTGCTTTCCAGCAGGTCGACCCCCAACCTGTCCTGGTGCATGGGGTTATTCCTCCCCAGGTGCAGGACGCTGCACTTGCCTATGTTATATTTCATGAAGTTCCTCTCCACCCAGCTCTCCAGTTTGTCCAGGTCCCTCTGAATGGCAGCACAGCCCTCTGGTGTGTCAACTACTCCTTCCAGTTTAGTGTAATCAGCAAACTTGCTGAGGGTGCACTCTGTCCCTTCATGCAGGTCATTGATGAATACATCAATGAATCACAATCCAGAGACCATTATTGCCACCTATTTTCATCCAGAAAGGGAATGTTGGATGAACTCAGATTTTGATGTTTAGGTTCTAGATGCCTGAAGTTGGGTGAGATGAAATCCACATTTAGTTTCCACTGATACGAATGCAACATAAGTATATGTGCTGTGTATGTGCTGCATTACATATCTGAAAAAAAGAGAAGCCATCATTCTCCAGTATAGTTTAACAGACAAGGTCTCCATTAACACAGGTCTTCATGACCTGTGTCATTGAATCTATAAGAACACAGTCTATTTATGTCAGAATCATCTTTGGGTAGAATGAAGTCATTTGCTAACATATAACTGTTATTCTAATTGCTACTCCTTTATGCATTTGTGTGTTTATATGTGCGTATATATCTGTATAAAATCTGTTATTGCTATTCTTATTTTATTATTGTTATTATTATTATTTATTACTTATGGCTTAAAAAGAATCTCCTGTGGAAAAGGAAAAGAAACAACAAAATTATTGTGCCACAGACCTGCATGCCAGATACAAAAAATATAAACCACCACTGTTTTAATGGGCAAAATATGTCAAATGGATCAGCTCTTACTGGTGTATAATTTACATGAAGTTCTGGAAAGGTTAATATGCTATAATAAACTATTCATTATGAAGTTTTCAAACCTAGATGTGAGGTTGTCATGTGCAGCATTGTCAGATAGCCCTTATTTTGAAAGTCCTGTTCCCTAATGTACACCTTGCTGTGGAAAAGCCAGAATGTTGATAGTCTCCTAGACATTCTCAAAGCAGAGTCTGCGTCTCTGGGAAAACCGTAGCACGATAGAGCTGTTCACAATGGTCCCCCTATAATATTATTTTTTTTTGGTACCAAATAATAAAATTTCAACACAAATTAACTGGAAGGGATACTGAAGAAATAAATGCCATTCAGAAGCAGACTATTTGAATTTACCTCATATTAATTTTTAACTACAAATACTGCCTTTTATGTTCCATTTGGAGCATAGAATAAGCAGAGAGTAGCTAAACTCAATGCCAAACCAAATGAGCCTGCTGTTTGGTTGAACTTGATCAAATTGTGAGATGCTAATGAACAAAACCCGGTTGGTGCAAATGGTACAGGAGCAGAACCCACATTTAATGTTTGCATGGATGCTGCAAGCCAAAATTGTCCAATATTTCCTTCAGCGGATCATCTTGTTTGAAAGGTACTCACACCCCTACTAAACAATACTATATGTGAGTTCATGGCAGCAAAGCACCTGCTGTCTACTGTGTAGTACATTATTTATCTTCTTCAGAAAATTGCCTTATATATTATCATCCAAGTGTCTAGCATCCTCAGGAGAGTTTTTATATGAGATCAATAATACTTTTGAATTTCAGAGTGACCGAGCAAGACCCAAGTTAATCTCAAGGGTATATGATAAATATAACATTTATGGGAAGAAAGGGATTAGTATGATAAATACAAAGTGAAAAGTAATATCTTGAAATAGACACTGTCAGGGCTGACATGCCTGTATTTAAATGTACCAGCTGTATTTTGGTTTATGAGAACACGCACATGCTGCACTCACCCCAGCCTCAACACACACATGCTTCACTTGTTGACTCCATTCTCAAATGCAATGAAAATGGAGGGGAAAATCCCATCCTAGGAAGAGCAGGTAAACACACTGTGAGCGATGGTGCCAGCCATACTCACAGGCACACTAACACCCAAACAAATCTTCTTCTAGATCTGGTCCACCTGAGCAGCCTTCTTGAAAACCTAATATTTAAAAGCTTTTTGGTTTGAGATGAGTAAAGTGACTACATTTTTATGCTAGCTTTAAAAAAATCCTCCCCCCATCACACACCCCAATATGTCTTTTTCTACTTGCCATAATTTGCTCAATGTGATTGGCTTAACAGATTGTCAAAATTTGATTTAGGGGATATATACGAAATGGAGTTGGGTGAAATGAAAACCAAACAAAAGGTTGTCAGGAAATGTTAATACTGAACACACACAATAATCAAATGGCTTTGCCCATTCCAGATGTTGGCAATGATGGTGAGTTAGCAGCAAATGTGGTAAAGGAGGAATTAAATCAACTTGTTCAGGAGAAAGGGAAGACTGAGTTTGCTACGCACTGAAGTCAGGGAGCGGTAACAAGTAGCTAAAGAATAGGGTTTGCTGTGCGTGTTCCACACTGCTCTTAAAGAGTAGTCTTTAGAGGAGATGGGGACATGGACTGGCTCCCAGACTGTTCACCTCCCTTCCTTGTTCTTCAGGACATCCAAACATCCTCGTAGCAGTCATTCATTAGAAGTACACTGATCAGGCTGGCCTGTTCCACAAGGTGGCTTCTAACTGCTCTGGTACAGTCATGCTTTCCAACAGAAAAACATGTGATCTTGAAGAGAGCCAAAGGATGCCTCTCAAATGCAGTACAACAAATAGATTCTCTGGCTTACAAATCAGCTCGGAAAAACTGTCTCCCTTGAAAAGGTGGGAGATATACTCTTGAAAGGTAAGGGCATACATATAGCTTGAAAGTGTGAATTAATTCCTGTTACTTTGTGATCAACCTATGCTATGAATCAAAGAGTGTCAGCTATTTCAGGGAGCCTGCGCTGCGCTGCACACTCCAAACTCATTAATCTGCCTCTGCAGAGAGCCACAGGGCAGGGCATTAAAATTACTTTATCTGGATTACTCCATTCAAGTCTATGACACTCCTGCAGTCAGGACCCGTATTAAGAAAGTGCTGAATGAGTATTCAGAAAAGAAATGGGTATGTACAAAACAACTTTTACATAGAAAATAAAATTCTGTTTTTAAAGGAGTTTCCTAAGAAGAAAAATGGTTTCAAATCTTCTTATCTGTTAGATTAGAGAGACACTAAGCAGTTTTCTAAATTATTTTCTGACGTTTTCACAAACATTCAGCACCTTTTCCGTTTGTCAAACAAACTAGATGGCTGAAAGACATTAAAAAAAAGGCTTTCTTCTATGCAGATGTCAGTTCTGCCTAATACTTTACTAATTAAGTCCTGTTTAATTTGAAATTATAATGAGCAACCACAGTAAATCAAACCCAGCATTCATGCCCTCTCCCCTACAGACGTAATTACATGCCCCTAAAGAGCTAACTCCATTTATTGCCAGAAAGAGAAATATTTAGGTGAGTGGGAAAGTGGAAGACTTCTTAACCAATCACTGCCTTTAGAAGAAAAAGCTTACTGGCTTAGGAGAAAAATGAAAAATTACTGAAGGTGGTTACATAATTCCACCCGCATCTAGTCTCAATGATTCATATGTCTGCTACGCTTTACAAGACAATATCTTCAAACAGCCATATCATTTACGCTGACTCCACTTTTTTTTTTTTCCTGAAAGAGAGCACCATCTTCCAACGAACACAGCAGCAGATTTCTTGTGAAAGCAATAAAATAACTTCTGGCACAGAAAGTCCTTTTATTGGTTAATTAGAAGGAGAAAAAGTAATTCTGCTCAGTAAGTAATTCTGAAATAAAAAGAACTGGAATAAGAAGTTTAAAAGTGTATAATAATGTGGCCACAAGGATTCGGAATGTGCAACATCTTCAGTAGGGAAAATTAGTATAATGGGTAAACTTTCACACTGAATTTGCTCTGTTTTCTTTCTCAATTGATTTCCTTTTGTTTGGTGTGCATCTCAAATCTGTGCATACTATGTCCTTAAATGGTTTGCTGTCATTCAGTAAAGAGAGCAGATCATCATACTTGGAGTAATAATGGAGAAGCTAAACAAATCTCTTTGCTGTAAACAGGAATTTGCTAAGCATGCATTCTGAAAGGAGTAAAAAGTAGGGTGAATAGACAGTCCAGGCTTTCTTACCTAATCTCAAACTGATATTTCATGCTGATGCATTCACCAGTCATTTGATATCATCATTAGCTGGCTAGGTACAACAGCTGGTAACACTCCTTGGGAACAGAAAGTTAAGAAAGACGAGTTATAAAATTATAGTGCAAAAAAGGTTTTTAAAAAAGGAAGATTATTACACTAAAGTTGTTTTGTAGCTTTAGATCGTTGCTGACAGGCTAATGTTGGGGAACACATGAAGAAAAAGAACCTCGAATGGCTTTTTTAAAAGATTTTGTCTGTTCGGCAAAAATTTTAATCTTTTGGATTTGCAAACTTGTGTTGTGCGTGTGCTCCTACACATCCACACAGAAGAAATGCTATTTCTAAATGGCTCATTTGAGAATAAGGGAAAAAAGCCCACAAAATAGTGAAGAACAAATGTAGAGAGAATAACAGCATCTTTTGGGTATCATTTATCTGAATGAGAAGAGTTCAGGATAGATAGTATATGAAGGACAGGTGTAGTGCACAATCCAAACTGGGAATTGTGGGCAAATGCTGTGAGTAAATGAAGGCATGTTAATGATTGCTACTGCACCAAAAAAATTTAATTTCTTCATGAAAGAGGTTCAGCTTAGTCAGTGATTTATTGCTTGTATCTATGCTTACAACACAATACTTTTGTCTGGTGAATCATATGCAACAATTCATACAACTGCATCTGTACACTATCTATGACAAATGCTCAGTGAAAAATATGACAAAAACTCCAAGGAGTGTACAATTAAATTTTCTTTTAATTAAAAAAAATCCCAAATACCTAAGAAAAAGATTTTTTCTTGGAATCTAATTTTATGATGAATTTAAGTGTACCAGTCAGAATGAATAACTATATTATCTTAAACTGTATTCCAATCAAATATAAATACTCAACATACAAATTGCCCGGCAAGGCAGACTCCCACCAGGAAATAACTTTCAACATCAAAGATCCACTTATCTACCAGCTGCCCCTCTTTGATACCCGTTTGCTTGGGAAAAGGTTAATCTGAGTCAAAGACTTTGGGTGGAAAGTAACCTAATTTATCCCATACAGTGCCTGGAAGAAGAGAAAGGATCATCTATAGTCAATCTCTCTAACCTAGGTATAATACATTACCAACCGATGCAATACAATTTTCCGAATTTATGGTATTACTGTGACTGCACTGCACTCCTCTTCAGATCAGCCATGAGTCACCTCTACATTGTTCACTCTTGCACTTACAACAGTTGTTTGGGTTGTACATATGAAAAAAAGGTTTTGGCTTGGTCAAGACAGTATCTTAAGTGACTTTTCAAAATTACTTGAAAAGCAGGGCAAATTACAAAAATACTACTTTACATATTTGTTTCCTATAGTTAATTCAAAAGATGCATGTCATCAGAAAATTAGATAACCAAGCTAAAAGCTCAGCAATTAGTCTAAGGGAAAAGCTAGACTCTGATTTTATGTTAAAATCTCCTTCATAGTTAAAGAAGACCCAGAGATGGATCAGAGACAGATGGAATGAATCATCCTCTGGAGATACTTAACTCTCTCTATTAATTATGGAGGAGTGCAAGTGATTAAATTAAAGTGTCTCACTGTTAGGAAACCAAAGTTAGATAAGATGAATCCAAATCTAAGTATAAATATTGTTAGGAGGAAACATGTACGTAAATATTTTATTACTGCTTTTGTAGGGACCTTGCAATCCATGCTCCCTATGTCATCCTGCCTCCCAACCCTACAATATACTAATGCTTTTAAATGTTATTTTTAAAACCCCAGGGTCATTCAAATATGTTCTACCTCTTCCTTCCCATTGTTATGTGTACACAGACGGAAACATTTGGGGAAAAGGCAAAAATAAGAAGAAAATTTAGCTGCAAGATTTTCAGTGCTTTTTGGATTTATACACTACTTTTCCTGATTAGATTGATTGATTTGCTTCTATTTGCAGTTAGTCTTGGTTTAATCTTGCATATATTCAGAAGACTGAAGCAACTTAACTTTTTAAACTCTAAATATAGACAGGCTGAAACAGGCTGAAAATAGTTTCCCTATTCTTAAGGAATCAAGTTAGAGTTCAATGCATTGGAATAGGAGCTGGATTTCCGAGATATCTATGGTCCGTGTGTTTATTTCCATTGTTTGAGATGAACTCAGTGCATGGCCACAACAAAAATTGCTGCATCACAGGATGAAATACCAGGATGGTATACAAGGCTGTTTTTTAAAATCGTTCTAAAATGCTTGTATCCCTTTCACTGCAAAATAATAGCTTTTGTGTGAGACTACCTTCCTGATTGCATACAGAGCTTGATTTCTAAGAAATGAGGATAACTCTGCTTCCATGCAGACAATCTGTATCTTTCACCCCATCTCATCTGTCGTTTCTAAAGAGAGTTAAATCCTGCATCATTCTCACCCTTTAAATGAACTATTTAAAACGTTTCTTTCTTCTAAGCTGTTTACCAAATAACTGTTTTGTAGATATTAGATACATGAATAATTGCTGCTAGAGATATGCCTTGAGTAATTAGAAGACAAACAGTTTGGCAAAGCAAATATGAAAAAAATGGTACTCTGAGGATTATTTCGAAAGAGGAAGCAGCGGACAGTTATAACTGTGCAACAAATATATTCCCTTCTATTCCCTATTCTCATTGCTACCTGTCTCTTGTGACGTGTCTTCACATTGGGGAGTTTCATTTTTTCTTAGATTTAATGTTTTTGGGGGAAAGTTTAATCTTATCGATATAAAATAATGCCTGAAAAAAGAAATATGCAGAAAAAATACTGGAAAAAATCCTCACTTATTAGCAATTTGATTGAGTTATTGTTACAATATTTTCACTAAATATGAGGTTTACTGATAAGTTCACAGAATCTGGCTTGGAGGATATTCAAAGTTCATGGTGTTCCGTACTTACAATACTGAAAAAAAGGAGCACAATATTTGTAAGATTCATATTCAATGCACATTTGATCAAACTCAAAGGTCAAAATCAGCCATAGGACATCTAGAACACACAGATTATGCCTGAAAGATTTACACGAGTTTTAAAACGTAGAACATTTCCACAGTAAGCAAATATTATAAGACTGCCCATTACAATAAGTAAATGATGGTCTCCAGACCATAGAACCTGTGTGGCTTGTTTTCTTCAATGTTTTCCTCACTGATGCTTTTTTATGATGTAAGAAAGAGGTTTAGCATGTTTCGGGGGGAGATGTCAACACAGCACAGTTAGCGACCAATCCCATGCACCTGAACATTGTCTGAACTGAAAAACTCCTTCCTTCCCCTTGAAGAAAAAAACTAAAAAGCTGATCCTGGCCTAGTATTTTAAATGTTATCATATTTTTTGAAAAAGCAATACCGGCATATCTAATAGCTCAGGCATCTTTAGGGATTTAATAGTATGCCAGTAGATGTATATGGCAGACGGGTAGTAATAGACATTTAGCTACTCAGCTCTACCTAGCTGGTAGCGTTTCTGGAGATATACAAAAGCAAAATGCTTCCTACCTTTTGTACATCTCCCAAGTAGTGTACATAATTTACCGAAACCTTTGGCTCATTACTATTTTTCTCTTTTCTACAAAATACAGTAATATCTATTTTAACAGAACATAGACTTAAACAAAATAGTCCTAGTACAAGTTTTATTATGAAAATTTACACTTCAGTAATTTTTACAGTAAGGGAAATATTTCATTTTCATGAAGTTAATATTTTATCATAAAGTGCATTTTAATATTTAAAGTTATTTAAATTGGAAACATCCATGGATTAATGTTTCCTAATATATTTTATTAGACTTTAGAGATAGTTAGGGTTTCACAGTTTCACTTGAACTTCTGGTTTAATTGCGTTTTTATTCTAACTGTTCAAAAGGCAAAAAAAAGTTTCTGGAATTGAATTTTTCTTGTAGAAAGAGAAACTTGCTAAAGAACTTCTTATTCTTTGCTTGGAAAAAGTCCTATTTTTTCCAAAAAAATTTGAAGAACAAATTTTTGCTACCTTTTGCTACTCCACCTTTGCTAGTTTTATTTCATTTCCCAAATAGCATCGAAGTACTACAGACCCACTACAGTAGTGTTCAGTTTAGGGAATGCTACCTAAAAATGAGCAATTTCGGGAAAAAAAAAAGAAGCAGAAGAAAGGGATAAAATGAAAGCCCAATACCTGTTTTTAAAACACACTCATTGAATAAATGCCTACTTTCTATGAAAAAACAAAATATTCCGTAACTGCCTAGGAAAAAAGCACAGAAATGTGACATCACTAATCAGTAGAATAAAGATAACTGTTAGATGTTAAAGAATCTTGTTCCAAAAATGTCATAAGTATCAAAAGTATGTTTTTAAAAGATCAATAAAAGAATGGAAAAAATAGCTAGACTAGATGGTATTCACCATAGTTCTGTAAAAGCTAAACAATCAGAATGATAAATGATTTGCTGAAGTATGCAGTAGATAGCTAAAAGTGATCTTGGTACTAAGAGAACAGTAAGTAGCAAAGACAACACTATTACTATTATTATTATTATTGTTGTTGTTGTTGTTGTTATTATTATTTGCTTCAAGGCAGATGAGATAAGGTACTGAACAGAAAGTCTTATTCCCATATTGGCCAAATTGGTGGATATCATAATAAAAATAAAATTGGTAGATACATGAATGTTTATGAAGTTAAGAGGCAATGTAAGCATGGACATGGTGGATTCAAGTCACAGATCACAGACTACTAAAAATCTATGAAGATGTCAATAAGTATGTGGCTACGTTTTTAACATTTACACACACTGGTCATAAATGATCACACACACACATATGCATTTGCTTAAAGATAACATTAGCACATAAAAGCATATGATGAAAATGCATATTCTTAAAATAATCCCACAGCCTAGAACAAAATTCTAGTAGGGATAAAGAATTCCTGATAGCAGGATAGTTTTAAAAAGAGAGCCTGACCTGTCTGTAACTCCTGGTGAAAAGAGTTGCACAACTTCGTGGCCTGAACCAGCAGGGATCTTTTCTGAGGATGCAGAACTCGTCCATTCCAGCTTCTGCGCTCGCACACAGCTACACTGCAGGTCCGGTGGTTCAGCCCAAGGTCCTTCGCACTGTGTGACGTATCTACTGGGAATTAAAACTCTAAGAAACAAATAATAAAAATAAACCCGAAAATCAGTGTATTCATTTTACAACTGAGAACAGAAGCTGACTTTCTGAGGTAGCTTCAGAAGCTGTTTGGAAATAACTTTAGTACCACTGTCAATCTTTGTTAGATGAGTTTGTTAAAACAGTTCTCTCAGCTTCTTCTTTAATGCTTTTTCATACATTTTCCTGTTGCTTTTAGTTTTGGGTTTCCTTCTCACAGGCACTTTTTTGAATATATTGTTTCTTACTGTGCACTCATCTGGGGAAAAATAAATGTTCCCATTAAATAGAAATTTCCACAGGGTGTATTTGTTTAAAACATATGCTCAACACCTTACTGACTGTTATGCCATATAATAGCATACTGCTATATAACTGTCTAATGCGTGATGATGATTCCGCAAAGGGATTATATCATCCTGAAAGATTTTCTTAGGGTAATTATTGGTCAATTTTTGTTTTTAAGAGAAGAAATAGGTTTATTTCATAAGCCATGTAAGAATATGATCTACTTTAGGGTTTCTGTTCATTTCACACCTAATCATTCCATCATTAGTAGATAATCAGTACCTGAGAGTACTCACAACAGAAAGACCTCTTCATCCAGGTTAGAAATATAAACCACCCAGTGAATGGAAAATTTATGATTTGATATTGTTTTCTGGAAAACAGAGTTCTCTAAGGTGGCGGGGAGTCTTTTATTTTTCCTCTGTTAACATTTCATCCCTATTAGCATCTTTCATTTCTTTGCTACTCCGTTAATGGCACTTTGCTCCATGTGGTATATAATAAGCAGCAAATACTAAAGACATTTTAATATAAGATTTGAGCTATTAAATTGACATCATTATAATAAGCTGTACAAAAATGTTCTTATGCATAATGTCATTTTTAGCAAAATCTATCAACCATTTAACTGCAAAACAAATAATATATTTCACTGATTTAAAAAGCTAAAGAAAATCTTTTGAACTCCTAGTTCATAAACACTACAAGAGGAGTCAAAATGAGTTTTATTGTTAGATCATTCTAGTTGCTTGCAACAATGCCATGTTAGAGCGAAGTCTGAAAGTTAGATTAACTGTTTTTATGGTATATTTTCTATTGTATGGGAAATTCCTCCAGTAATGTAAAAATGGCAGAGCAGCTTTACAGTATGTAATTTCTAGGACCATAAGTAAATGTAGTTCCCAGGAGGAAAAGGCCATTTCCTTATTACTACATCCTGAGAAACTGTGAAATAAGTACATTGGTAGTACATTAAATGTTAGGACATGCACACATAACACAAAGTAGCCCTGCAATTTTTATAAGCTGTGTTTCATATCATGCTTTCCAAAGTGCCTAAGAATGGCAACATACAAACATGGATATAGCTGAGCTTTACAAAGTAAGCTTATTTCAGTCGCAACTAAATATCTGGGATAAGATTCAAAAAATACTAGGCACTATTGAAATCACTAGGAGTTAGGTACTTAGATATTTGTGTGCATTTGATCCAAAGTCCATATTTCATCTTTGATGTTCTACTCTATGGTGTTAATATCTCTTGATGTTACAGATTAATTTCTGTTCTTGAGGTAAATTTGTAATTACTTAGTGAACTTAATTATGGTTACATTTTCGTGGCCAAAAGCAGATTTTCTTCTTTTCTCTCTGATGTGTTTTTTTCTTCCTTTTGTAGTCAAGTAGCGTTGATCTTGTTTATGATCTTTACTATGTATCAAACACAAAAGTGGAATAGATTACCTTTTCAGGTTTTGAAAACGATGACTGATGCCATCATTTCTGAGAATTAGTTAATATTGATGTATCAGTATGGCTGATTGGGACACTGAAAAATTAACAAAGGTTCTGCTTTGAGTCCTGCTGATGTCTGCTGCTGCAATCTGCATGCAGAAGTGCAAGTAGTTTTGTTGCTTGAAGGTAAGGCCTAATTAACTCCATACTGAAGTACAATAAATATTTGTCTTTCTGTCTCTGAGGTGAAGGGAAGTATAAACTGGGAAAGAAAAAACTGAATATGAAAATCTTTCAGAACATCTAAGCTTGGGAGAAAAAAAAAAAGTATAGGAAAATCATTTCATTTTTGTAATTTTTCCTTGAGCTTCCCATTATGTAAATCAAAAAAAATGGTTTGGATAACATGCAACATACTAAGCACAGGATATGAACATTGTCTTCTTATGCTCTTATGAAAGAGGAAAGCATAAAATATGGACATCTATGATAAAAACGTTTTGAATACATTTCTCCACAATTTAAAAGTATATAAAATATGTATCATTTAATGGACATTCCTCACAATAGATTTAAGGCAAAATATTTAGGCGTTAAATTAAAACTCTCTTTTTATCACCCTTTTCTGTTTCTTGCTCTGCTCCTCTGATGATTATAACCACAGGAGAAAAAAATAAAATAGATTCAGGCGGGCTATCTACAATATAAATTACCTAAGGCTACTACCATGGGACCAATTACTCACTTTAATTTCTTCCTTAGATATTTTGTAGAATAGCACTGTTTCTTTGCTACAGTGTGGATATGCCATAAAAGTGTCTATAAAATACATAGTGAATTAACAGTTACTACTAAATGTAAATTGATGTACAGTAGAAAAGATGATTTATATTTTGTGCTCATGCACTGCAGCTGCCAGTAATTTGGCTGTATTACTTTTTTCAGAATATTTTTAACATTATACAGAAGAGTCTTTCCTTATCATGTGTACGCGTTGTTTGTTTCTTTAAAGATAAATCACATTTCATTGCACAGTTCATTCTTATTTTGCTTTCTTGTCAACATGAAGTTTGAGAACTTTTCAGTATTTTTTCATATAAGGTCATATACTTCAGGTAACTACTTGCTCACAGGACAAACTACCAACCTAAAAAAAGAAAATCAGTGTCATCGGTGGAGAAAGTATTTGTATTCAAGGAAACTTCAAATGAACTAGATACCACTGTTTTAATTGGCTGTTGGCAATCTAAAATAGTCACCATTCAAAGGCTGAATGTCCAGGGCTAGCACAATAGTCTAGTGAACATCTCATTGACAGGTAGGTGAAGTTGTTCAGTTCAGTATGTTTGAACGTTAAGTGAAAGCCTGACCAAGCAGAGCATGAGTTTATACATGATTTAAATAAAGAGGCAAGCACCTTCAAAACTGGCAAGATTACTCTCAGTTGCTAAGTTATATGTGTTTGCAATAAACCTGGATTATAAACGTCACTCCAGGACCATTTGAGTAAAAAGAAGAGAAGCTGAGGACAGGAGGTGGAATGATGCTGTAACTCTGCCTTGCTGTCTTTCCCTTGCTACTTGATTCCCATTATATTTTTCTTTCTATCTTTAATTATAAAGTTAATTCCAATTTACTATAAATGTAATGAATGCCAGCTGAAAAGTGGAATGTATTTAAGAAATGTGGTTTGGGGAAGCTCTTCCTTTTTTGGTGCGTTATTGCAAATGTGCACAAGAACACTTAAGACAGTTACCTAAAGGGGAAGAGTAATGTTGAGACATAGAATTAAGGAAGACGGTTTTAAGGATCGTATGTTTTATGTAGAACTACGTGATAAACATACTTAATATAAGATATTTCAAGTGTACTTTGGAATAAAATGGTCAGTAAACTGTCTGTGGGGAAAAAAAAAGCTTGATAATTTTGGTCTTGGAGTGAACAATTATATTGTATTTCCTTGATACATTTTAATATGACCAATAAGTGGTGAATGTTGCACATAAACAGGTATAGTTTTGGTTTGTCTAAGGCAAATGAAGAATATCTAAGTGCAGGCCCTGCACATTATTTCTATTGTGCCTACAGAGGTCACCTTCAGAGTTATTTTTTAACAGCTTTAGGCCACAATGGAAAAAAAGCCAGTTCCTCTTCTTCCCCCCCGCCCCCCCCTTTGATTACATTGCATTGCTCCCTTTTTTGCAGAAGAGGCAGCACCTGAGGACACACAGAAGCGTTTATTGGCCAGGATGAAGGCCATATGTTAAGATATACAAATCCTCTCCAGCTTTTAGCATTTGGTTCCTTGGCATATCCCCAAGGAAACAGTGTAACAGCTTTGGAGTTGCCTGCAGAACTGTACTATGACTTATCTCCAATGTATCTGAATGCACTGTGTTCTTCTTTCCCTGAAAATTTGCTAGTTTTCTCTAATGTTCCAAATAAAAGGAGAATATCTTATTTATTTATGGTAAGCTTGTGAATGAGGAGAGGAGAGGTAAATGAGGAGAAAGGCTATATTATTTATTTAAAAATTTTAAGAGTTTAAATTTTCGACATTATTCTCCTTTTCGATGAACAATGAAGTAATTAGTCATTATTATGAATATTCTCCAAGGTTATAGGTTTCCATATTCAAAGTTAGTTAATGAAAACTGTGGAAGTAGTTCCGGAAAGGGGCCAGAGGAGAAGTGAACAAATTTTTAACTCGGGAATAAACAGTAGCAAAAACAGCATTAGAAGCCCCTGCCCATACATGCATGTTCTTTTGTTTGGCTTCATGTGTCATCTATTGCAATCAATTTACCCTATTTTTTTTAAGATTATATAGGAAGAAACAGCAGGAACTGCATCAAAAAGATTCTTTCATCTTCTTTAGAGGGTACCAGCATATGATACTGTATCTTGCTTTAATCATTTTTTGCTCATACTGAACTATTCTGAATCATATCCCTTCAAAGAAAGTTCCTTGATTTATACCAATCATTCTTCATTTTACAGACACTCCGAGGAGACAGAAGTAAGAACAAATTTCTGTCATGTAAGTCCTTAAGAATGACTAAAATGAGATCCAAATCATTACCAAGAATTGATCTTGAACCTCCCCTAAGGTTCAGAAAATTGTGGATGATATTTTATTCTTGTTATAATACTACATAATTATAAATAATTATACTTGCATATAAATTAAAAATTAATACTTATTTCTTTCCTGTTCTTATACTTTCACTCTTGCTGGTCCCAGGTGAAAGTGAAGGTATACAACAAGATGCATGGTACTTCTAGCATTTTATGCAAGGCCAGTAATCAGAATATGTGAGCAATTTTGTCAGTAAATTTTTCCATTAAATAATGCATAGTTATCGGGAAAATGTGTGCCTACTGCTGGCAGTCGGTGCAAGCTTCATTTGCATGGACAAGGTATGGCAAACGCACTGTGTATAGGCAAACAGGTAATGTGGTTGTGGAATCTCAGCAAATGAAACCCTCAATTTCCTTCTTTGAGCCTCAGTAGTCAGTAGCATAGGCACACGTAAGAAAGCCAAGAAAAAAAACAAGATTCAGCTTGCATGTCTCTTTGGCCAGAAAGAACAATCAACCCTTGAATGTTCTTTATGATTGATGTAGTAGAGAAGAAATTTGCATACTGAATGGTAAATAGATTTTTAAAAGCCAAGTTTTTGCATAAGCTTACTGTTAGAGATAGCTCAGATTTTGAAAAAAAAGTTTACATTCCAAATTATGAAATTAGAATAATGTTAAAATATAAAAACATATTGAAAAACAAAAAATAGAAAAAATGGTGGCAAGACAACGGTCAATGTAACCATTTCATGTAAATCAGTTTTTAAATACTTAATGATCAATGGTTTCAGTAGGATATGTTTCTTTTACAGTTTTGTGTACTTGCTACTACAATTTACTTTTTAAGTGATTTTGAACTAAAAACGGATTTTTCAGTTTAATATCAAAACTAAAATTTCAAGCTATGTATTCTGTAACAACAGTGGATTGCAAGAAACTTCTATCAAAGGCATTAACAAATAAATTTCTTTCAAAAAGTGTTGACCATTTGCTTAAAAAAAGCAGTGTGCTCAGCTAGCAAAGTTATATCTCAGAATGCAAGAACAGTGGTATTGAGTAAATTATCTAATAAGCCATAATCTAGAAACTATTTCCAAAGAGGAAAGGGTCATCAGGGTTATCACTTTATAAAAAGTACATTACCCCTTCTAAATTTAACCAGGGTTGTGCTGGGTATAAATTTCTAAGTTTATGTTGTGTTGCAAAACAACATTTAACTGTCAGTGAACAAAGCTTTCTCTAAAGTGTTTCTCAGAGAGGATGTCTATAATACATAAACAACTGAAAAACATTTCTGCAGACCTGGAAGGGATTCATCTCATCTAGTGTTGGACCTCCATTCATAACTCCACATTTGAACTAAGCAGTCCTGGATTCCATTTACAGTGAAGAGAAAAATAAACACTTTGGATGACAATGCCTGTTATAAGATTGAGATGACACACTCTAGAGTGAATCTCTTCGCTGCGTATGTTGTAGACAACTGTCATAGATACAGATATCTGAAGTGTCTATACTACATTTGGATGAATCTTGTCTCCTCTGTCCATAATGCCTCAAAAAGGACGCAGGTGAATGTAGATCCCTCACTGGGAGGCCATATCTTTTGTCCTGTTTTTCCGATATGTTTCTGGTTTGATCTCATTTGATCTTCAGAATATCTATATCCTATTTGATCACTGGCATAAGAATAAGGCACCATGTAGTCAAACCAACAAAAAAAGCTTTTTGCACACATTTTTACATGTAAACAAAAGTTCCACCCATTAAACAATATTGTTTAGATAATGTTTTCTACCAGAAATTGATTTACCCAGTGAAAAAAATATGATTCTATCTAGGAAGAAAATGCTAGTTACACTGAAGATTTTAAGAATAATGACAATTATTTCACAATTATGAATGACAATACCTTGTAGTTGCAATGTTCAAAATTTAGATAATATCAGTGAGATCCATTGTAACTGGAAAGCACTGATGTTCAGTCACAGAGGTTTTGATAACCATTTTAAGTGCCATCAAGACTCCACTAGAGTCTGCTTTCACTACCCCCCAGCATTAGTGAGTCATGTTTCAAAGACGTGGTAAGCTGTACTGCCTTTATCTTCACTGCAACAAAACAAAGCATTCCGAAGAAGAAGCTTAGTATTACTTTTCAGTAAAGTCAAATCACTCCAAGAATACAAAATCTGGGTCAGTTAACTGGGCTTTACAGAAGCAAGAAGAAAATTCAGCATGGTACAAAATACAAAGCTGTACTGCGACAGCATTTATTCTTTTGTGCTTAGAGTTCCCAGACTGGACTCCTGCCATGTCTCATTGTTGGAAAGGAATTGGCCAACAATTCAAATGAGGGGAGAACTGACAATTCGCAGTCTGGAGTTCATGCTGCATATCATGCTATTGCAATTGAAAAGAGCATCTCCTCTAGCTACGGCTGCTGCACTACATTGATTCACAGAACAACGATATTGTCCATCATGTGTACGAGAAAAAGGTGAAACCAGAAAATACCTACAGTCGAGCTGTTGGCAGACTTTTTCTCAGATTTTTACAAAATGCACTGCAAAATTTATGGTGAAAACATCTAAAACAGTAAATCTAAAATATGTAAAAAAAATATGTCAATGGAACAAATACAGATAGATAGAGCTTGTGTAAATAGGAATGGGAAGCTCTATCGAGAAAAAGGTTATGTATGCCTGGATAAAGGTTGCAGCTAAGAAGTTATAACAAATACACTTCAGTTTCTAATAATGTAGGGACTTTTAACTAAACCGCTGGCAGTACAAATGTGTCCTATATTCAGCACATCCATGGGGATTGGGCATTTACCACTACATAAAATGTGAGAGTAAAACTCACATACCGCTAGAGTTTCATATGAAATCTATTTTCACGACTTGCATTACCTCTTGCGTTAGGATTTACCTCAGCATCATGGAAAAATTGTCTCTTAGCCTTAATCATAGCTGTCCTTGCAAACAACCAAAAAAGGGGAAAAAATGCTTAATCTACCCTTGTAATCCCCAGTATCTTGCCCTTTTGCGGTCATGTGCTGGTACTTATCTTCTATGACATACCACAACTGAACTACTCTCCTAACGCTTCCCGTTTACATCCCCTCAGCCCGTTTGTTAAGTATATTAGATTCGCAGAGCATAAAGTTTGACCCTATTACTGATTTTCTTCTTGATGTCTATAACAAAACCCAAGTTTGCTGTGGTGTAGAAACAGCTTCTGCGAAATAAAATAGTTTTCATCCAGTATCAAGAAGGCAGAATTTAGGAGACTAATTTAAGAACCAGCATCCCTGCAGCAGCGATTGCTCCAAGGCTTCTAGACTCCTGCGTTTGCTGGATCTTTGGGCATATGGCTTACAGCTACAGATAGGGCCATCTGTCAGGATGCAGGTTCTTACCTACCTGGCAGAAAGATTCGCGTTTCCAGAAGAGGGTTCTCCCACTAGCAACCCTGTATTTAGGGTAGCTCTTTCTAGTACAGCCGTGGTCTGGAGTTGACTTGAGGTGTGTAAGTGATTGGCAGAATGAAACTGTCATGCACAGGATCAATTTCAAGCAGCAGTTAACAGATTCCAGGGAGAATACTGTAATTCAAGACACCCCAGTGCTTCTAAGATACAATATTTAAAATTTTCTCTCTTCGTATTTGAGAAAACACCATGTGTTTCTGTGGACAGTGCTCTGTGCAAGACTCCTCTTATGTTATGTGCTTGATCTTGCTGGCCTTTCACTGGACTTGCTCTGGTCTGTCAGCACCTTCTTGTACTGGGGAGCCCAAAACTGGGCACTCTTGGTGCAGTCTCACAAGTGTCTAGTAGAGCGGAATAATCAGCCCTCTGACTACACTCTTGCTAGCTCATCCCACTCTGCCGTTAGTCATCTTTGCTGCGAGGTAGTGCTACTGACTCAAGTTCGACTTGTCCAGCAGGAGCTTTTCTGAAAAAGCTTCCTTCTAGCTAGCTGGCACTCACCTTATTGCCTAATCTTTCCCAGCTGCAGGCCTTTGTAATTGCATTTGTTGGACTTCATGAGGTGCTATGAGATGCTCTTAATGATTAAATTCTAAATGGATCACGATTGCTGCATCTGACTCTAGCTGTACAAAACATTTATTTACAGTCCTCCACAGGTCCCACAAACATTTTTAAATGGAAAAAAAATCTTTTCCTAGACAAAATTCAAGGGATGATTCCCTGTTTCCAAGGAAAGTGCACTCTTACCAAAGGGTACCATTGATGCAGTCATGCTTGGTTTGAAGAATGATGATAATACACTAACTGAGAAGAAGATAAAAAAGTAGAATATATAGCATCATCAAACTTAGATGAAATTGTGTCCCAAAGAGTCGGCTGACCTCCACAAAATCAAATGCAAAACTTAGGTAGATACTGAACTATATCTTCTTTCTGATGTGCTGCCTTTATATGTTTTATTCTTATCTCCAGTTTCTTTGAAATCTGCACAGAAAAGAACTTGAGGGGAAAAACACAACTTTCAAACTGACTCCTGCCCAAAATCTGTCATGCTACTCCAGCTTTGCAGCCTCATTAGCATACATAAACCAAATTAGTCAAATCTTTCATGAATTCCAGAAAAGCAAAGATTTTTTGTCACTGTTTCTATTTTTGTCTCTCACAGTATTTACTTGAGTAATATATTGAGAAATATATTTGAGAAATGTAACTGAGAAATATCCTTTCAAGTTAATTCAGAACTTGCTTTAGTGCTCTAAGCGCACATAATTAATTTTGTTACAGGACCATTTCCCTAGATGTGATCACTTTGTTTAACTCTAATGAAACTTCTGTTAAGCTTTATGTGCCTGAAATCATGCAAACAGATCCTTATTAGCATTTAACGATCTTGTTTTATTGAAATCCACACCTTCATTGCATGGATGAAGTGCAACATCCTACATAAGAATTTGGAAAAACCCTTCAAACTCAAAGCAGGTTATAAAATAGTAGTCAAAATGAAAGGATGAGAGTTAAAACGCAACCAATGATAAATCAAATCAGTTTACTATCCACACTCAGCAAAGACTGTTTCCTTTGCATAACATTGATTTCAGTAATTCATGTATCATTTTAACTTTGCTGCTTAGTTCTTTAAAAACTTCACTCACAGGTGAATATCACCTTCGAGTATCAAGCTAGTCATAAATTCTAGAGCTCTGAAAAAAAAAAGCTTTTTTGAGAATATTTAGTTTATCCTTCCTTTGACAGAAATTTTGGAAATTGTAACTATTTGGAAAAGCATTGTAGAGTTTATTGTTCAATTTGGCATACTGTACAAAACTTCATGGAGAGGAGGAGAAAGAGAAAGGGAAGTTAGTGAAAGAACTTCACAGACCAGTGTTCTGTAAAACTGAGTATCATGTCTCTGGAATAAATAGAGTGCCAGGAAGATGTTCTGAACAACTGAAATTTATAGATTCATTCATAAAGCAAAAACAATAGTAAAATATCTTTATAGGCAACAGATAAATAATAGTTTGACTTACTGAAAAATAAAAATTGGAGTGGATTACACAGGTAGAAAAAAGTGATTAAAACAGAAAAATGCATTAAAATAAAGTGAGTATTTCATAGATCTACAATAGTAAGCTTATTATAAGTTAAAGTTGTTGCAGTGCATTGAACTTCATAATAAATATAACGGTTAGAAAATTCTGACCATAGTGTGTTAAGGGAAACATTCCTATTTAATCAGTTTGATCTAAAGCTAGGCTTATGTAGTCATGTGTGTACACATCTTTCAAAACAATAATACAAAAGTTTCACTAAACCAGCTCTTATATTTGCTCTAGTCTGGTGTTGACATTTTACTGTTGCAAAAGATTGATCCAGAACTGTGCTTACGCTAGAAAAACGGTGTCGTTGGTTCCATCATATGCTGCACAAGTAAGTCCAATTGTTTACAATTACCTTTCTAAACCATTACAATAAGGAATACAATTTTCTGGCATTAAACAAAGGCCTTAGGCCAGTCTGTTGCTTCTGACAAGAAGAAATTTATGATGGGATGTTTTGCCAAGAAACAAGCTAGGAATGAATATAAGAGTGAATTAGGATGTGCCATAAGAAAAAAGAAGAAATAACGTAAGGTTTCTTTTCACCCAGAAGCAGAATCTAGTAGAGATTCACTGAGGATTGGACACACAAAATCAGACATAAGATCTGTACTTGTCAAGTCAGATATCAGAAGTGATGAAAATGAGTTATATAGAATGCTTGGTGGATAAAAGACATAAGCGATACAAACAGAGAACAAAATGAGGAAGCAGTCTTAAGTTGGGTGAAAGAGGGGAGAGGAGGCATGGTGCCTGAAACATTTTCAAAATAGTTTATAATAGATATAAATTCTATGTTTTGAATAACTGATAAACAATGAGTTGATCTTAACTTCTGTCCTCTCAGTGCATTAAGTTCTCTTTAGAGACTGTAAGAACGCTTTCAGGTAAAAATTCTGGTTTGCTGAGACAATTGCTGAGGATGGATCCTTTTTGGGCCAGATGCTTTTGGAGATATAGAGAAGCACCTAGGTTAGGGGGCCGGGCATAAATTGCATACAGGATTTGTTAATTGCGATGGTTGGGTTTGGCCTTTAATTTACTGACTAAGTACATTTTTGCCTTTGTTAAAATTGACATCCTGAGTTTCCTGACAGTTATTCTATAGATGTTACGGGAGCAACAGAGGCAGAATTGCCATCTCCCAACAGCTGGCTAAGAAAAAAATGGGATTTCTTATACTGGATATACTCCTTCAAGTATCTGACAGGCTTCCAAGAGTGTCCTCACCTAGTTTCTTCAGAAAAAGCACACAAAAAAGCCCCCACCTTACTGTATTTATTGATAAAGATCAAATGAGAATCTTTCAGCTGTACTTCTTCTTGGACACTTAGTTTCTTAAAGGATTGAAATTACTTTTATGGTTAGTTCAGTACCAGTGGGCTTTACTAAATTTATTCTTTGTTTTACCTTTCCTGTTTAGTACTGCAGTCAGCATTGTTATTGCAAGAATGACTGACGGTCTCCCTTTTTTACAGAAAAGTTGCATTTAATTAAGAACTTACTTTTAACTAAGATGGCAGAACAATAGCTGCCCAAAAATGGTCAGCTGACATCTGGTGTAGATTTTTTTATGTTTTCTCTCCTAATATAAATTGAGAATTAAATAAAAAGAGGTTTAATACATTTAACTTCTATTTGTGCAGAAACCACGTCCCGGCTGATCACAAGCATACTAGATTCCTATCTGTTTCAGTATGCTCAATGTCCTGTCTTCTGCCATCACCAAAAGTCAAAGGTTCTCTCCACATAAAATTTTATAATGTCTGCCACTGTGTCATTTCAGCCCTTTTGGATTACACTCACTTGATTCTAACCGTGGTTTCCTCTTCTGTGTTCCAGGATGAACAAGGGAATGAATGAGGGAATGGAAGGAGTGTAGATACTTCTTTGAGATTCCAAGTATTTAGCCATTTCAGTAGTCTTCTCATATAACAGAAGCTACGGTTAATATATGTTCTCATCCAACTGACTCATCCTCCAGCAGAGCAAACAAAAATCTTATACACTGAAGTAATATGACAAGAGTTGATATGAATTATTTTGTCTATACAAGTAAGATTTTAGTATGGGTGAGTGGCTGATTTTAGATGAGGATTTTAACATCAGAAGCTTGGTAGAAAGAGAATAACCAAGAGAAAAATAATAACAGATATCTATTATACAGAATTCTTTGTCTAGAACAGAATATGTCATTTCAGTAGAGGAATGACACATTTCAACAGTGCCATCATTCACTAAAGCATGCAGGAAAATAGAACAATTAGTTAATGGATCAGCAAGTTGCACAGATTTATTTGGACTGTATGAATAATTAGGAAGAGAATTTTGGACAACTTTGCTGTCAAGTACCTAACCAGGATATTGACTGTGACTGTGACACACTAAACAAACCACAGCTGCTGCAACAGCAGAAAATACAGTATTAGTAGGAAATCTCAGTGTTTCCATAGAGACTGGGAAGTCTCATGATGAGACATAAGGCAGAGATTAAATAATCAGAAACTATAAAAGATTTCTTTATGGAGCAACTAATAAGGGAGGAGAAGGTCTGCTAACCTCAAGGTACTTAAGTTTAAAAGAAGTAAAAAAGAAGTTCAGAAAATCCAGCATAGTAATTCTTAACTTCAGAAAGAATATGTACAATAAATGAAAAATAATCTAATTGCATAATAAAATAAAAGAAATAGATAAAAGAGTAAAAATGCTGAAAACAGTATGGAGGCTGTCTAAAATTGTTACTACACGCAGCATACATAAATACGATGACCTGAAATAGACTTCAAAATGACCACTGTCTTAGCTGCCCAAAAGACATCTTGACTAAAAGGTAGATTAATGAACATTGTTATAAATAAACATACTTTATTACAAATAATGGAAATCATGTCAAAATGAGCAAAATAGAAAAGAGCATAAATTGTGGCAGATTAAATATAAAATTATAATAAGGCGGGCCAAGAAACGTTTGGAGAAACAGCTTGCTAACATGAAAACTAATAAAACCTTTTTCAAGTACAACAGAAGCAGGAAGACTGCCAGAAAATCTGTATGTCTAATAGATGAGAAAACCGTAAAAGGAATGTTGAAGGAAGATAAGAGCAGAACAGGAGAACTGAAAGCATTATTTGCATTGGTGTTCACTACAAAAGAGCTTAGCAGGGGGTTCTTCCTGGAAATTTTCTTTAAAGGGGAGAAATTAAAGAAACTGTTTCAGAGTAACACGTCAGTGGAAGATATTTTAGAACAAATCAATAAAATGAATAGTAAGATATTGTCAAGTATTCACCCACTGCCCAGAAGGAACTCAAAAATGAAACAGTCAAACTACGAAGCATGTAACTTCAAACTCAGTATCAGCAGAATGAACGGTGGCAAATACGATACTTATTTCCACAGGGCGCACTGGAATCAGGAAAACTACAGACTAGTAAATTTAACTTTATGTAGGAGAAATTAGTACAAGAATAAAGAAGCTGATACATGGATAAATATGATAGAATGGCAAATATTTTAGAATAACAAAGAGTTAAGATGGATTTTAGACAAAAAATTTTTGTTCCACAGATGCACAAAATTTCTTTGAAGGAGGCAGGGATACTGTAAATAAAAGTGATCCCATTACTGTGGAACCAAGCATAAGTATCTATCTTAGGATGAGCTGAAGAGCTCTTCAGACTCCACTGACTGGATTTGCTCTTCATTGACTAAAGTGGAAGCTCACATGCTTGTTTCATATTTGTAAATTTCTGTATCTTAATCTGTGAGTTATCCCCTTCAATTTAATTTAATATTAATCATACCATAAGCTGTTATGAAATAAGAAGAAAATTCTTATTGGTCAATAGCTGTCACTATATATGAAAAGATAAGATAAAAAGTCTAGAATAGCATAACTCTCATTTAACAAATAAAGGCAATAAATGCTACCATACTATTCTGAAATTTTTGTTATTCAACATATTCATAAAGAATTTGGGAAGAGTATAGTTAGTAAGGCTGGGAAGATTAGTGATACAACAATATCCACAGATCTAAAAATAAAAGCTGACCTTAAAGAGTTGTAAAAAGATTTCACTGTAAAAAAGATCTCACAATACTGACAGGGTGGGAAATAAAATGGCAGATGAAATGTAAGTAATGCACATCAGGAAAAAACAAAACAAAATAAAACACAAAGCAGCATTAAATACAATACTCTCAAATCAGTTATACCAATTCATAAGGGTGTTCTTGGACTCATTTTTATTGTTTGATGAAAAAGTCATCAATGTTCAGCAGCAATGATTAGCAACTTTTACTGAAATAGAGTATAAAGCAGAAAACATGACACTTTATACATCTCTAGAAAACCTACATCGTAAATTCTCTGTACAGTTCTAATCCCTCCATCTAAAATCTTTAGTAAAAATAGGAAAAGAGTAATAAAAACTCATCATTGGTGTGTATTAATTTATGCACTGGAAAATTTGAATCGTTTAACATTCTTCATTTTGGAAAAGGAAGAACGTGGAAAAATATGGTAAAGGTATAAAAAAATCACAATTAACAAGGTGAAGGTGAACATACAGTGATTACTCATTATTTCTCACAGTGTAAGACTGTTCTGTATCAGACAAAACTTTTTGAGGCAGACGTACAAAAACAGATATATAGTTAAGCTGTGGAACTCATTACCTTGGGATATTAGTGAATGTCAAAAGTACAAATGGACTCAAAAAGGAAGTATAGATATTAATAGAAAAAAACCCAGTGAAGGCTGAACACAGATAAATGTAACATTCTATCTCTTATTCAAGAACTGCTAGAAGCTAGGAAGCTATCAGGACATGATTATCTCCTACGCTCTTCAGCTAGATGTTCAGTACTGGTCACTACCAGGGACAGGGTATTCAGCTGGATGTATCTACTGTTGCCGTACTTCTTTTAGTCTATTTACTTAGAAGAGAGTGGTTTTCTTACTTATTCATCCTATAGTTGAAGATAATATCAACACAAAATTCTATGATAAGAATTTAAAGAATGGTTAATGCTACTAAAAGATGATTTCTCCAGAGTGGATTTAATTTTCTTCTACTTTCAGTTATGTACTTTTTTACCCAAAAATTCTCTTACATTGTTTTAAGCTGCAGATTGACAGCCTGTCTTGATTGCTGCTCAGTTGGAAGAAAAGATTATTGTCCTCAACACACTGACAGCTGTTCAACCACACCTTGTTGCCAGAGGTTACTATTCTCTCAGATTTTCCAGAATGAAGAGCTATTTCCTAACTTTGTTCCATCATAATAATCCAGGTTAGGAAACTCTAATATTAATCACAATGTTTAAATTAGCTTAGATCATTTTGATATGATGGAAGGAGTCCCTATGGACATATTTATATAAGCAGGTCTGTGGAACTAGGCTGAGGCAGGTGGGAGAGAGGGCAAAGCACCTTTAATTCTGTTCAGCTACAGCTAGAACTGTTTTACTGAAGTCTAACTGCTAAGAGCAAGAATTTGTTCTCTCCTTACTCTTATGTTTTGTGGCAGCTCTATTAAATTTGGCTGTAATGTCATAAACAGTTTTTAATGTCATCTACACTAGGAGGCTGCACTGAGTTATCAATGGTTCTTCCTGTACAAGTATAGCTAAGTCAATGCAATACCTGTACAGATCAGTCCTTATAAAAAGGGCCATTGGAAACCATGATTATTCTGTTTGCTGGCTTGTACATCATACTCTTCTCCCTGACCTTTGCCTTTATCTGCTGAGAACAGAGGCTCTTCAGGGTACGGATAAATCACCACTTTGTGTTTGAATAGCATTAAGCACCAAAAGATCATGTTCTCAGTTCTCAGGCACCTCCATGGTACAAATAATAGTAAAATGACTGTTATACTTAAGCAAAATAATCCACTTTTAAATATGACCTCTGAATGAGTGAGATGGTTTAACTTAAATCACAAACTGCAGCTCCACAGAAGCCATTAATACAGTGAATAGATTAAATTAGCAAATGATGACCCTCCATACCTTTATCCACAGTAATGTTTAATGGCCATCTGTTTTGAGGCCTGTATTAATCACCCTAGGTAAAATTCAGAGATCTGAAGTACAGAGGGACCTATTACTCACTTGATTCACCTCCTCCAAAGGTGTGACACGGACTTAAAGTACTTAAGTTTGGAGACATAAATGTATTTTTATGTGACAAGAAATTAAAATGATTTCTGAGGTTTAGCTTAAGAAGAGAATGCAGGGGATGATTAAGAAATCAAATGGCTGGAAGAAAAAGGGTTCCGTAGGGGCTTGATTTTTAAACTCTCTTGAGGTAAATAATAGAACAAAATGAAAGGCAAACATATTAAGAAATGTATTAAGCAATGTTTTTCAACACCACAGAGGAATCTGCATAACTTAGTACCATAGGACACAATTACACTCAAAAGCTAAACAAAGTAATAAAAAGCAATACAAATTAGTGTAATCAATAATAAAAGACAACTCAAATTTCATGATGATCATTTGAATCTGTTTGCTTTAATGCAGAAAATGGTGACTTCCTCTTTAAGGAAAATTATTATTCCAGCTGTGATGGGTTAGGGAATCTGTCAATACATAATGTTCGATTTTGTTCATTATCCTTATGTTTATCCTTTTTAGTGTCTTTTACTGTATTCTTAGCTAACTTTCCTTTCTTACGGGGAAAAGGAAGATTTCCAGAGAAAGAAGGACCATGTAAAGCTTCAAGAAATTGTCTATGGAAAACAGAGATAAAGAGGGAAGAGAGATTTAAGGATTATGTCTAATTTGAAGGAAAAGGCATGTGCCGTTAAAGACCCTTTACATGTAATTTTAAAGTACATTTGAAAATAGCGAGGAAACAAAGAGGGAAATAGCATATAGGGATGTAATTGCTTTCACATAGATTAATATATCTCTTAGGAATTCTAACTCAACAACAACAGCAATAGCTGCTTTCCTTGGAAATGAATGAATGAACTACAAATCCCACACAGTCAGAACTCCCAGAAGTTTTGAAGCACTTGATTTAGGAAGAGGAACTTGACACTGTAATTGCCTATAACAAAGACTTCATCATCACTATCTGCAGTGATGGCTCTACTCTGTGCTCCAGTGGTGTACTGGACTGGATAGAGCAACAATTGGATTCTGCTTTGTATTTTAGCAAAGACCCAGGACCATAACTGAGATTAAATTTGACCCAGTCCATGCTGTGTGAGCAGAAGTGACTCTCAGATGTCATCTGATACTGAAAAAGAAAAACTATAGGGTTATTGTTGCACAGGCTCTACCGCATACTTATAACAATGAGACACGTGTGTCGCATCTACGATTATGTGATAGTGCAATATGACACATAGCCACTGTTGGACAGAGTAGTCTGCTACGTCTTTCTGAGTGAGACCTGCTACTATGCATTATGGAGATAGATAGAATTTGCAGATTGAGCTCACAGTGCCCTTTCAACATTGTAGATTCCCTAAAGCAAGCAGCAAGAGTCCTTTATCCAGGATGTACACAGTTTGGAGTCTGATCTTATGTGATACAGTTAAATGCACCAAATAACTATGACAGTTCCTCCAGTTATTAATCTGTTATTAATCTGTTTTGCATGACAGCTGCTGAAATACCTAAACTGGATTCTCCAATAAGGTCAGTGTAGCTCCAGAAACAGCTTGGTCCAAATTAGAAACCTGGTCCATCCTGGCCTTGTATGTGAGTTTTATACTTGCACAAGGCTGTCATGTCCCATAAGAATTTACTGGCTTTGTTCTTTTGATCTCCGATAGGTTACATGACATTTTCAGTACCCTCTACTGTGAAGTATACATGTGCTAAATAGTTCCAGTACAGGTCTTATCAAGGCACTATTTTAATTGTTTGATTTTTTTATTAATTCATTCGGTGGGAGTAAGTTGAATACTGTAAGTTAATTGTTCATACCTGATTCATAAGTTCAAGTATTCTTGGCAGCTCTCTTAATGATCTAAGTCTTGATCGGAGCTACAGTATGCTTCTTTCCATGGTGACCAGACCTGTACCACTTGAGTTAGTCGTTCAATAATATTTTATGTGACCTCAGAATGAAAGGAATAGAGTTATGTTAAAATAATTTTAGCTACCTGGTTAAGATATGTAGGAGTGTTAATCTTATAGGGGTCAATGGGATCAAAGGTCTCTAAATCTTCTGTATGACACTTGCTGAATGTAACACTTTGAATAAAGATCATTATTTCTTGCTCTGAATAGCTATCTGTGCCTAATAAATGTTAATAAGAAATATCTGTATAAAACAATTTAAAAACAAGTAGTAAAAGTTTTAATTTTATGCTCTGTTTAGCAGGCAGCCACAGTGCAGACAGAAACAGCATAGTCAGGTTTCCCACTGTATTCTGCATCAGATATGAATCAAAAATAGACTGACTAGCAAATTCTTGTAGCAGGCTTTTCCTCCTTAAATCTAATGGAAAACTGGGGAAAATGGAAGTGTTTTACTATCATTTCATTATGTTTTCTGTGTATGCCTTTAGCACAGGCATTAAGCACAAAACACTTCAGCCAAATAGGTTCCTGGTCATTTAGGATTTTGTAGATAAAGGTTAGTACTTTAAAAGTGATTACAAAGCCAATAAACAGCCAATGTATAGCATAAACCATAACAGGAAATCCCACATATGATAAAAATTAATATCCTATCCCCTAAGTTTCTGGTCAATATTTAGCATAAAATTTAAAAAAGATAATCTCAAACACCAAGCTAGGGAAAATGAGAATACTCAAAGTAAACGATCTTGAA
Source organism: Struthio camelus (assembly GCF_040807025.1). NCBI lineage: Eukaryota > Metazoa > Chordata > Aves > Struthioniformes > Struthionidae > Struthio > Struthio camelus. The sequence continues at coordinate 24,021,331 of NC_090942.1, forward strand.
TGTGTAAGGGACAAGAAGAAAATGTCAAAGCTTTTTGGCTGCCTTCTTAACCCAAGAGCAATACCATGGAGTCTGTCAGTCTGTCAGTCTGGCATTTCAGAGAATCCCCACTGTTCCTAGTGGGCTAGTCTAGTCTGTCAGCATATTTCTCCATGGAACAGTTTAAATTTTTTAACAAACTTTTGACCAATAATTCTAAAATATTGGCTAGTCCTGGAGAAAGGAACAAATCCTGATGATGCAAGTATGGAAACAGGAAGAGTATTTCAAATCGAATTTTTTAGGAAAAGCAAAACTTTGTTCTATGATGACACAATGCTAAACTAACCTGGGACAAGAGGTTCTGCCTGGGCTATTTTTACAATAATAAGATAAATCCAAATTTATAAGATTAATACAAAGAATAAAACAATTTAAACCATTCACCGACTGTCAGCTCCAGGAATGGATGTAAAAAAGGGTGCAGTTCTAGCTTTAACATGGGAATATAATATTCAGAGTCTTCAGGAAGGATTGGACATACAAACTCAAATCACTTCAGTGCTGTGCCTTCAAAAGTCAGGGTAAGAGAAACATTGAACTAATGTTCAGTGCCTGATTGTATCTACAGTGGTAGATACAGAATACATTTGCAGCAGGAAAAAGCTATCTGAGATAGTTATAAAGAAGATGCTACTTTTATTTGTCTCATTTCTTTGGAGTGATTGGACCGAAATTTACTGTCATTTATACTGGCATAATTTTGAACTCCTTGTGCTGAGCCAAAGCCAGTTACACCAGCATAGCTGGAGACATAATTTAGCCTAATAGCTGTAAAGGGGTAATAAAAGTGTTTGGGCTTGTAAAATGAAACCATTATTTTTTTAAAATGCATTGACGGCAGAAACCTATACTCGACAAAACTGGTCTGTGCTATGCTGTAGAGTTAAAGTGAAAAGTATGAAACTGTGCAGATTCTAACTCAGGAGTATTGAGCATTCAGGGTTGCAGAAGTTTACCTTTGTCTAATAGGTAGACTCTGCTCCCTTTTCTGTAGCAAAGCATGTGGCAGTGTTTAGTTATCGGTAACTGCAGGTAAATGTACTTCAGAAAAGTTTTCATTTTTTAAGATGGTAAGTCAAAAATTTCAAAAGCTGTTGCTTTCTTCAGCAGCTTCCCCAGACAAATCCCCTTCTTTTTCTTTCTACAACTTTTGCAGATTGTTCATCCATTTCTCTTCATTTGTATTTTATTTCTGCCATTGCTATTGAAAAATAGAGCAGAAAATCTAACATTTCTTCACTTCTGAAAACTGAATTAGTTTTTTTATCTAGAGCACAAAGTATTTACTTTTTCTGGGTACTTTTCCATAGAAATAATAGAAAGAACAGCCAAAAGTCTATCACCTCTACAATCCCACAAGGTTTTATTAAATGTGTTTCTATTATCCTCTGAAAATTCAAATTGAAACATATGCCCTTTTCACCGTGCCAATATACCCAATAGGGAATTAGTGAGCATTTTGCATATTCTATCCCATGAAATAACTAACTCATTTGGATCTTTGTAGGCTTTCTCTTCACTGCAAGCTGTCACACCAGGCTCAGATGAGAGTGTGACATAGATTAGAATATGGGTAGAAACTATATCTCTTGAAACATTTGAAACAGGAGTAGATATAAAAAGTACAACTAGAGATAGATTTGGAAAGCTTACTGGAAGAAGAAGTCCTGCTCTGGCAGAAATATTTTCTGGATGACCTAAGATGGCTTCTCCCTTCTATGATTCTGAAAAATGGCAGAAGAGAGCTGTTTCTAGTGTGTACATTTTTAATGCACACATTAATGGTGGTACAAACATAGAGTCAGAGTGCATTTCTGAAACATTTTAGCCAACATGACATGGATTTTAAATATAAAACCCAGAGGAATGTGGTGTTTCCCATGCTAAAAAACTTCAAAATCTTTTCTTTGAACAGATCTAGCTTTGAGGTGGTGCCAGAATGATTTGACAGAGAGGTCACCTTTGTAAAGGAATGTGGATTTTCCATGCACATAAAATCTACCTCTATGTAGTCAGACTATAAACTTTTGAAAAATTGCAGTTCTGATGTGCTCACTTCTCAGGAAAGTGCCTTACCCCCTGCAGCATATACCTCAGCTTCCCTTCCTTGGAGCTGAGGCCAGTTCTAGATTTATAAAGAACAGGGAAAAAGAAACATAAGCCCCTGGCTTGGGTGCATGTCATCTGTGCTGGGGACATCCAGCCACCAAATTCACAAATGTATATGCAGCAAGCATGTGAGATAGAGACAGAGGCTTAAGGGAGGGAGCATTACCATTCCCCATGACCTCTTTCAGCTCATTTGGAGTAGACATTTTGCCCCAGCAGTGTAAGCAGTAAGACCTGGACTCCTTTACTGTTCCTCAGTAAACCAGCTTTAATATTTGTACAGTGAGAGAGAAGAGGTATTTGTGTGTCTTAAGACAGTAACACATGTACATTGATATATTTTTAGCATAAGTTGCATAACACTGTGCTTTCTCATTTCTCCTCCTTAAGTTTTACAGCAATTGAAATAAATAACATCTTGTCATTGTGAGACTATTTTTCTTATTGTTTCCTATATTCTACAGCCATGCCTTCCAAAAGAATTTCAGGAAATAAAATCACAGACTGAAATCCTTGTTTACATAGACTGAAGTTGATTTACTGCATATGCTGAACATAGAAAAAGAGAATACTAAGCTGTTCCCTTGAGATTACTACCCAAGTCTTGAAAACCTTATCCTAATGGACTTCCACCCAATACATGCTCAATTTTTAAGCCATATGTAAACAGTTTTGCCTGTTATCAAATCTGGCATATAAAAAAATCTCATTAATCTTATTTTTATCTACTGTAATGAGATTCCTGGGTGCCTATAAACCAGTATGACATATATGACCTATTAAGATTACAGTGTCTCTGGCAATAATTAGCAAATGCACCTTGAATTTTAAATAAATAGAAATTTGAATAGTAGAAGAAAAGAAAAAAAATGTACATATGCCATTCCCTAAAGCCAATAGAAAAGTTCAGTCTGATTATAAACTGCCTTAATGCCTGATATGAATGTCAACAGGAATAACAAAATATCTGCACTGGAGAGAGTGCCTTCTTATCTCTCTGTACATAAAATACCTGCCAAAGACATGGAAATAATTATTTGAATAAGCCTACTGCAATAATAGGAATTTTTATAACTCTCCGGTTTACTATGCTGCATCACATACGTACAAAATATAACTCAAATTATTCACTGTCTGTACGAGTGTGAAAGTTTAGGGGGAAAAAAATTGTACAACTTAAAATAGTTACGTATGTCTGCAAGACTTCTGAGGTCTCATTAAAGAAAATAGAAACTATGTTTTTTTCCTGTTTTAATTTTGTTGTCATTTTGTTATCATTTTTTCCCATTGAGGAACTAAAAACAGATCAGCCAAGAAAAGATAGGTAAACCAGATCCGAAAGGTGATTTAAGGACCTAGAGGAAATAAGTAAGGATTTTACATAAATGTAAAATTGAGATCCAAAGCAATCTCTCTCAGACCTGATCAGACCTGCTCAAACCTGAACCCTTTGGCTTCACAACTAGGCAGAAGGGTATTCACATCTATAGTCAGTTGTGAAGAGTGAGACTCATGTGACCACGTGAACTTTGGAGATCATCACTCAGTGCTTTCTCAACAGTCAATGAAGACAACTGGCATTTCAATGGCTCAGTCTGTGACATCTTCAAATGCCACTTTTAAAGTAGATGAGATGCCCTTCACATGGCTTTTTCTCTCTATTGACTATAAAGGCAGCATGCCATGATTAGTTTAGAGGCAGATATCTAAACCTGTTGTGGGTGAAAAAATAGCTTAAGTCATGAATGCTAACAGGCGGCAGATAATGAGGCGTATATGTGTGTGTGTGTGTGTGTGTGTGTGTGTGTGTATGGTGGGAGGGTGAATGTCTGTAACTGAACTTTTGTATGCTCAAGCAGAAGCCTGCTACTTGCTGGCTGCAACCAGTAAGGCCTGGTTGTAAATTTTGATAACACTTGGACTAAACAGAAGTGGCACATCCTGAATCCTCCAATTAATAGAGACATGAGACAGAAATACCAATTAGGAGGTGATCATGTGTTGTGCTTCTGCATGTAGACTATTTAGGCTGGGAAAACCATGGGCTTGTAGCTCTGCAAAGAAGAGTTGGTGTTGAAGAGAAGAGAAGGATTCCTGGAAAAAAAAGAAATGGTCTCAGAAAAAAGAGGGGGCCTGCAAAGAAGAAGGTGAAGATCCTGGCTGGAGGGGAGATCCTGGAAGTGATTCTGGAGATCAGAGAGCTGAGTGGAGATGAATGCTGGGGGATGCTCGGGGTCCTGGACCAGTAGTGCCAAAGACTGGTAACTAAGCAGCTGCACAGCACAAACCAGCATAACTTTCTGTCCAGACTTCCCAGGCCAGCAGCTCACTACATGGAAGGGAAGCTGAGACTTAGTGTACCTGATGTTGTGGGAGAGTGAGTGAGTATGTGAGATAATCAAGTAGGGTAAGAGATCTAATCTTGATGGTTCTTCACTAAACCCCAATTTTCAGATCCACTGTGGGTCATTGCTTATTCTATCTCACCCACGACAAAACCATGGGTGTCTAAAGTTGGGCAAGATAAATTCAACCTAAATTTATACAACTGGGCTAAACATGTGATGCAGCTCTAATCATTTTTTTTTTTATCATACAGTCATGAAGGGAGGAACCATGTAGGACAATGCCTATTAAAAAAATGGTATGGAACTTCCCAGTAAGCAGAGGAACCACATTCAATGCTTACCTCAGCCTGACAGTGTTCTTTCCTATCAGCAAATGCACTGACAAAATCTGACAAATATTGTGCTGTTGTGTGTGGAAACACCTCTACTTCTTTCTCAATCCCATAGAAACCAGGTCACCACACAGCAAAGAATGTGGCATTTCTGGGGTCAGAAATCAATCAGAAAAGCAAAATTCCATAAGCAAATGTTGAGGGGAAGGAGCCCCATTCCTTACATTAATCTGAGATTTCATCCAGAAACTACATAAAATGTGTAAATAGGATTGGAGAAAGAGTCCCAAAATATTTCCCTGTTGTAACTAGTATAGCACTATATATCAATAGTTCTTCCTATTTCTTCTCCTCAAAAAATAAAAATAAAATAAAAAAAAATTGTTCATGTGTTTTCTGCAAATTACTTGCAATCCCCTAAATGCAGAACAAGCTGCTGATGCTGAGTGGAAATCCATGTTGCTCCTGTAGCTGTGACTCAGTGGTTAAGCACTTGTCAGCAATGCCATTCCCCTCCTCTATGGTTAACTCACTTTATTAGTTAAGCTGCATGTGATTCCTAGTTCACTGGCTAAGATATTTGAGGATCAATAGTAATCACTTCTTAAATGATCAAAAGAGTAATCAAACAGACTAATAAATCCTCTGTCCTGTAGGCAGAGCTGGGCATTCTGGTCCTACCCGTGATCATATTTAAATGCCTATTCACATAGACTCCTATGGCTATGTATGGACTGGTTAAGTCTATTATGCGGCCCTCCCCATTCATCCTGATGAAGAATCACCTTACAGCAGGCAGTGGCTGCCTTCTGGGTCATATGTTGGATTTTCCCCTGTAATCCAGAGCGCCAGATGGTATATCTAGCCTGACACTGCCAGGGCATTAATTTGGAACTTGGAAGCGCTCTTGGATCTCACAGACAGGAAGCTGCCAGTAAGACTAACATGCTTCAACTGATGTAGCTCATCTTTTCACCAGGGTCCACAGAACTGTGGTCTAAAAGATGAACTGGGTACCTCAAAGCATGAAAGTGGAATTCAGATGCTTAATGGCTCATTAATGACCCTAATCCCATTCTGACTCACCTCCTCCTTCATTGCAAGCACATCTGAATTCTTTCAGCCCTTCCACTTTCATTCTGTGCCAAAGAATGAAGGAGGATGTGTTAAGTTGAAAATATCATTCCGAGAGTCACATCTTTTGAGGATTATTGGGAATGACAGAGGAAAACAGTTACATTTATAATGAAAAGCTTCTCCACCTTTCCCAGTAGGAAATTAGTAACTCTTTAAGGAAGTATTTACTACAAAACTACATTATGAACAAAACCTAAAATGCAACCTAAAATAGAAATGAAAACTGAACATGCAGATTTAAAGTTGATTTGGCTTCATCTGTAGCTGTAAGGAATGTTAACATTTCAGATAGAGCTCAGAGCTTGTTTTCTCTTAATCTGTTATGTTTTACAGTTGCAAAAGTTAACTTCTTTTACTTCAGAGTAGTTATTTTGCATCTGTTCAATTTGCTTTCTTCCTGCTCACTTCCTCTTTTCATGCTGCTGCTGAGACAGTTTGACTTTGATTCACAAAAGAAAAATCTTGCTCTCTGGACCCAGTCAGGTTTTCTCACCATTCAGGAAAACTGACAGTGGATCTGACTGAAGAAAAGCAGCATCAGGGAATTATTATTATAGTTATTACTGCTGTTATGATTAGAGCTATCTGGAAAAAATATGTAAAGCTTTATTTGGATATTTTTCTATTGGAAAAAGTATCCATACCTTTTATCCAAATTTTTTTTTTTTTGATTCAGCATAAAATGTATGGTGAAAACCAGAGAAGAAGCAGGGCTTTCTTGAGGAGAGTTACTTTCCCAGTAGTCAGGGAATTTATCTCGAGTACTGAATACATTAATTCAAATCCATATTTGATCTCTGAAAATGCTCAGATACACTGAGCTGAATCAAGAAGGTGATGCATACAAGGGGTAAAGTGTCCTTAATAGCCAGTGGAGAGAAGTTTTGGGCATCTCAGGTAGTTCTTTCCCTGCATCATATTATTTATTTCTTTTAGATACAGAGGAAATCTATGGAAATTACCATCTTTTCAGTTTCCCTTGCTTCTTTTGGAGCTGTTTCACTTTGTATAAATAATTAGCTATTCCCAGGGTAACACAGATGGGCTGCCTGGACTATTTAAATCTTTTCCCCAGTGAATTGTTTATACAGAGTAGAACAGCTCCAGCAGGAGTCATTGGGGAATAAAGAACAAAATAAAACCCATATTAGAATTAGGATAGTCATCAGGCATGTAAGAATCTTGGTATCTTGTCAGAGATTAAGAATCAGACACAGCTGGGACTTAAACCTGATTAGTGAAAAGCAATGCCAAAACTTGGCATATACCGTGATGGTTCCAGGCTGACAATTACTGCTTAGGAATGAGATCTCTGGGTCATAACAGATAACTCTGTGAAAATGTCAAGTCATTGCAGTAGCAGTCAGGAAAACAAATATAATTCTAGGAATTACTATGAAGGGAACGGGGAACAAAATATAAAACTCAATTATGCCCTATTTTTGTATAAATTTATGGTGTGCTTATATCTTTACACTGAGTACAATTCTTATACCTCATGGTGAAAAGGGTATAGTAGAAATGGAAAAGGTCTAGACATGTGTGACAAACTGTAGAAGGAACTATTATAGGGATTAGAGCTCTTCAGCCTAGAAAAGAGGCAAATAAGGGGGCTTATACAAAGATTTATAAAGTCATGCATGTCATGATAAAGATTAAAGAACATCAATTAAATAAGTATGTCGCATATAAACAGCTTCCTCATTCAGCTTATGTCCTTGGCACAGTCTATTGTTGATGTTAAAAACTTATAGGGTTTCAAGCATGGAGTGGATGAATTTATGGAATCAAAAAAATGCTGATGCCAAGTAAACACAGATTTCCATGTTGTTCAGGATATGCTTAAATATCATTAGTTATTAAGCATTGTACACAACAGCAGGCAGTAGTGTTTGTATTCTCGTATTCTTTCAATATCTTATACAAATGCCTGGCCACTATTCATGTGATGGTTTGCTGTTTTCTCAGTTTTTTGGTGTGAGAAACTGAGGCACAGAGAGAAGAGCTGAATTCTGCACAGTGACAAAGCCAATCCACATCCAAAGCAGGGATAAGAAATACTGTCTCCTGGCTGTCATCCTTGTCCTTCGTTCCTGAGACAGAGAACAAGTCCTACCTCTTAACAGGTCTCTAAAGCATGATTAGATGCATTTGATTAAAAAAAAAAAATTAGCACAATCTTTATGTGATAAAATGGGTTTTAAAAATAATATATTACAGAAGGGAGAAAATGTGACAGCAGGCATACTGTGTCTTGGAGTGTGTGTGTATTCTGCACACAAACACTGCCACATAGTCCTCTCTGTTTGGTTAGGCTCAGCTGGATGTTATATTCTTGATCAAGGCACAATACAAAGAAATGCTCTTTTCTCTCACTGCAAGAAAAAATGTGCCCTTTTTTTTCCCTCTTTGCAGCAGGTTCCTAAGTGGTCTGAACAAATCCAAAGGTCTTGGTTTCCCACTGTCCTGAGATGCCAAGGTCACATCAGTATTTATCTCAGCAAGCACATCATGGTAAGAAAAAATTCCATCATAATCTTTAAAGAAGGTTTCAAAATTTCTTACTTTACCTGCAGTAAAGTAAGCAGTCCTGCTTTTCATGGATCTAAGTGGGAGAAAAGGCCTTCTCATTTAAAACAATGTGAAGACAACGACTAACTATGCAAAAAAGTTCTCGTCTCCATGATCTGAACGAAAACATTTAACCTTCCTTTTTATCTCATTTCACCCTAGTGAGCCCTAAAAGGGCTGAATTTATGATGCTGTAAAAGCGAATGCAATTGTTTGAAGGGAAGGAAAAGTCCTTTGCTATAACTGTCACCTTTGAACATAGAGAATGCTTTCTCCTTAGATACCACCAGGAGATACTCCAAGTGGGAAGAAAGGAATGAAGTCATGACACCTTATTTGAAAGGGTCTGCTGAAATAAATGGAGCAGGCTGCATCATTCTACTGACTTGCACACTAGAGTAAACATCCATTTTCCTGAACTAACCATCCTATTGGCATTAAATAACCACTCATACTTGTGTAAAAAAAAGTATTCCTCTCACTTAAAAACAAGCTGAACTGTTGCAATATCACTTGTATGACCACGTTCATTTTACAGCATGTGTGGCCATCTGCTCACAGTATGAAGCACTGGCCACTTGGATTTACCATGCCAATGCTTTCAGTAATATGCACAGAGCTTACTTTTTCCGCTCGTAATAAAAAGATTCAATTTCTAAATGTCTTCATTGTTGCTACCCTATTTGCTTTGTTTGCTACGGCATTAAACTTTCCTTGCACTGATTCTAATCTCTAAATGCTTCAATTCAGTGACCTTTATAGTTATTTTAAATCTGATAGGCTTTTGTTTTCATGGAGAGGGTTTAATTAACACATTCACACTTAGCTCTAACAGTCCCTCTGCTAGGCGAAAAAATAAACAAACAAAAAAAAACCCCTTTTCGACTGCAGCTCTAGTCCTTGTTCCTTATAAAAACAGTGATGCTGAGATTTCAACAATGCTAAACAGGTTGTGGCCTTTGTTTTTTTAATGTATATGATATTTGGGAATCTTTACAACCCATTCACAAATAAAAATGCTTACTCATCCCTCTTTTTCTGCTTCTCTTCTTACTCCACATTTTCTTGTTCTTTGCCCCTCTCACCTATCCTTCTTTTTCTAGAAACATGATGTTCAGTCTTTCACCAGTTGATTTAGAAAGATGGTCAGGAGTAGACATTTCCATTTCATGAGAAACCCTGACTTTTTGACAAAAAACACTTGAAGTGGAAGAAGAATTCAAAATTTCCTCATAAAATTTTGCATATATTCAAATACTAAGTATGCATGATAGGATAAAATATCAGTATAATCACATGCATAATACTAATCTTACCTTGCTATTTACATATTTGTATAATGCGAATTTCTAAATAAAACAAGTCAAAATGTTATTAAAATAATAAAATCAGAACTCCCTCATTGGAAAAAACTGCTGAACTATGGTCCTGTTAGATATTTGTGTAGGTGACTATTAGATATTTCTACAGAGGAAACTGCATTTTTTTCAGTGAAAGCAGTTCTATCTAGAATGTCTCAACTATCACTTGAATGTCCCTTCTATAGAATTCTCAGTGGGACTGCAGAAAGAGAGGACTTCGTTCAGGCCCTGATCTTGCACCTCTAAGATATGCAGAAATTTTCTCTTAGGTGGAGGAAGACAAACGAATTGAGGCCACAACTCAAACTAAAGGGAATCTAAACCAGAGACAAAAGAGCACAGAAGAATACAGCTCACTGACAGAACAGATCAAATATTAATCAACAACTGCTGAGGTTTTAAATGCCATTCAAGCCTGGAACACGACTGATCTGGAACAGGGATAAGTGGCAAAGCAGAACGAGCCAAGAAGAAAAAAGACATGCCACTGATTTGAGAGTAAAGGCCCTATTGTGCTTTACCACATTTGAGGAATTCTCCTTAAGGATAAATTCTCCTTAAGGGTTAAGTATATAGTGAATAAAGGCCTATCTTACAATCGTTCATGGAAAAGACTCTCCATTTGTCCATATGAACAAGCTATAGAAGAAGTATCCCTGAGTGCCCTTCAATTACCCATGCAGATAGGGGTTATTGATGGAGTCAGTGCCATGCGTCTACAAATCATATCCACCCCATTATGGTCACTGGAGAAGGAACGACCATTGTTATTTACGGGAGAACCACTAAGAATAGTAATTTTCCTGAAAGAAGGTGCTCGCCTCCGAGGAAAGACCTGGCTGAAGACTGATATGTTATGTGTCTCAAAGATAAAGAAGCAAAAGAACATATGTGCTTTATCAAAAGTAAATTCCATAATCTTTAAAAAAAAGATATTGGAAATAGCAGCCTGAGGAAGATACTGGCAGTCAGAAAGCTTTGGTTCTGTTTCAAAGGTGGCAAAGAAGGGACTTTTGCTCTTTCTCTCCCAAACTCATTCTGAAGACAGAAAAGTTCAACTGAAACAAAAGCGTTTTCATGAAAAGTTATGCTTTCAAAGATTTTCTGTTTTGTTGAAGAATTTCCAGCCAGTTCCAATAAATGCATTCAGGAAAGACAAACCAGAATTAGATTTCCTTATTACAAGGCAAAGAAACTTCTAGCTGCTCTATGACACTGCAGTAGAATATTACTTTCTTAATATTTTTTAACAATAACAGACACACTCTGAACGTTTAACACTCCACCTTGACCTGAACTAGAACTGCTATTCCCAGAATTATTGGTGGCATGAGGAAACTTGGCTCTGATCCAAGTGATTCAGTTGGAAACAAGATTAAATGTATGACAAGCTCAGGCAGGAGGGAAATGAAAGCATGGGCTAGCCTTCACCAGCCCATTTACAGATGGGTATTACCCCCCTGAGATTTTGGCAGTGTTGATTCACTGGCATTGCATGTAACAATACCACAGCCTAACAGTTTATGTTAACAAAGAATAACAGCTTGACTCCAAACTTTTTTTTGTGTACTTTACTATGGAGTTAGATTCCATAGGATTTCTAATACTTCTCGACTTGTCAATACTTTTACTCTTTTCATGACATTAACATTTTCATGACATTTTCATGAAATTAACATCATGATATTAACATCGAGATCAGTGCATCCTTCTGAATAAGAAGTCCAGCAAAGCAGGCAGGAGACCTGCATGGATGAGCAAGGAACTCCTGGCCAAACTCCAACAGAAGAAGGAAGTACACAGAATGTGGAAAAGGGGACAGGCCACTTGGGAGGAATACAGAGATGTTGTCAGAGTGTGCAGGGATGCGACAAGGAAGGCTAAGGCCCAGTTGGAATTAAATGTGGCAAGGGATGTCGAGGACAACAAGAGGGCCTTCTTCAAATACATCAATAGCAAAAGGAAGACTAGGGAAAATGTCAGCCCGCTGCTGAATGGGGCGGGTGCCCTGGTAACAAAGGATATAGAGAAGGCAGAGTTACTGAATGCTGCCTTTGCTTCAGTCTTCACTGCTGAGGCCAGCCCTCAGGAATTCCAGGCCCTGGGGACAAGAGAGGAAGTCTGGAGAAAGGAAGACTCTCCCTTGGTGGAGGAGGATCAGGTTAGAGATCTTTTGTCCAAACTTGACATCCACAAATCCATGGGCCCTGATGGGACGCAGCCACGAGTGCTGAGGGAGCTGGCGGATGTTATCGCTAGGCCACTCTCCATCATCTTAGAAAGGTCCTGGAGATCAGGAGAGATGCCTGAGGACTGGAAGAAAGTCAGTGTCACGCCAGTCTTCCAAAAGGGCAAGAAGGAGGACCCAGGGAACTACAGGCCTGTCAGCCTCACCTCCATCCCGGGAAAGGTGATGGAGCAGCTCATCGTGGAGGCCATCACTAAGCAGGTGGAGGACAAGAAGGTGACCAGGAGTAGTCAGCATGGATTCCCCAAAGGGAAATCATGCTTGACCAATCTGATAGCCTTCTGTGATGGAAGGACTGGCTGGGTAGATGAGGGGAGAGCAGTGGATGTTGTCTCCCTGGACTTCAGCAAGGCTTTGGACACTGTCTCCCATCACATCCTCCTGGGTAAGCTCAGGAAGTGTGGGCTAGACGAGTGGACGGTGAGGTGGATTGAGAACTGGCTGGATGGCCGAGCTCAGAGGGTTGTGGTGAATGGTGCAGAGTCAAGTTGGAGGCCTGTAGCTAGTGGTGTCCCCCAGGGGTCAGTCCTGGGTCTAGGCTTGTTCAATGTATTCCTCAATGACCTGGAGGAAGGGACAGAGTGCACCCTCAGCAAGTTTGCTGAGGATACTAAACTGGGGGGAGTGGCTAACACACCAGAAGGCTGTGCTGCCATTCAGAGGGACCTGGACAAACTGGAGAGCTGGGTGGAGAGGAACTTCATGAAATATAACAAGTGCAGCATCCTGCACGTAGGGAGGAATAACCCCATGCACCAGGACAAGTTGGGGGTCGACCTGCTGGAAAGCAGCTCTGCCGAGAAGGACCTGGGAGTGCTGGTGGACAACAAGTGAAGCATGAGGCAGCAGTGTGCCCTTGTGGCCAAGAAGGCCAATGGTCTCCTGGGGTGCATTAGGCAGAGTGTTGCCAGCAGGTGGAGGGAGGTGATCCTGCCCCTCTATTCAGCCCTGGTGAGGCCTCACCTGGACTACTGTGTCCAGTGCTGGGCTCCCCAGTACAAGAGAGACATGGCACTGCTGGAGAGAGTCCAGCGGAGGGCTACAAAGATGATGAGGGGGCTGGAGCATGTCTCCTATGAAGAAAGGCTGCGAGAGCTGGGCCTGTTCAGCCAGGAGAAGAGAAGACTGAGAGGCGATCTCATCGATGCATACAAGTATCTGAAGGGGGGGGTGTCAAGAGGATGAGGCCAGCCTCTTCTCCGTGGTGCCCAGCAACAGGACAAGAGGCAATGGGCACAAACTGAACCACAGGAAGTTCCACCTGAACCTGAGGAAAAACTTCTTCACTGTGAGGGTGACAGAGCATTGGAACAGGTTGCCCAGAGAGGTAGTGGAGTCTCCTTCCCTGGAAAGAGTCAAAACCCGTCTGGATGCGATCCTGGGCAATATGCTCTAGAGGTCCCTGCTTGAGCAGGGGGGTTGGACTAGATGATCTCCGGAGGTCCCTTCCAACCTCAACCATTCTGTGATTCTGTGATCTGCATCAACTGCTTAGTTTAAGATATTTAACTTGTTCTTGGGGTTTTCAGTTCTGAATTTCTTATATTATACATCAAAATTTGGGACTAGCTGTCTGCTCTCTATCATGTAATCTTAATATTTCATTGTCTTGTTTTTCTGTTAAAAACTCATCCATAGACCCGAGTAAAGAGATTTAATGGATGCTGTGGAATTCATGTCTTTGTACAAATGCAAAATTCAGAGACACAAATTTTTCAATTTATTCTCCCAAAAGTATTTCAGATAGAAATGGTTTTCACAGTGATAATGTGTAGCAATTTCACATCTTGTGGCAAAACTAAAAATGGCTGAAGTCTAGTCTGGGACAGAGTTTTTATGGAGTTAGTATTTCTGCCAGTCCCTCTCAGTGGCTGTCTAGTCACTCTACATTGCTGATCTGATTTGAGTGTGCTGAATGAAATTTTCTTTTTTCTTCTCTCTAATGCATTGCTAAACCACAAGAGCAATTTCACTGGGGTAGGTTTGAAGGATTATTGAGTTTCTCAGATTGAGGTGGACAAATACACTACTTTGATTTCACAACTGAAAGTTCAAAACATAGAAAAGTTTACTCAGACATCAAGACGTTCAGAAAGCAGAGCTGTAGTTCGTGTACAACACATAAGAGGAGGAAGGAACCTTTACTCTGTAAACTAAGGTAACTTTGCTCATTCACAGATCTGTTATTACCTTTCATGAGAGAAACAAAGCTGCCAGCTGTCTCGTAATTGTATGATATGAATGCATATATAGAACACAATTTCACCAGTAGGTACCAAAGGAGGATTTTTCTTTAATTAACCTTTCTTCCAGCTGGCCTTCAGCAAAGACAGCTAAGGTTAAGTTTTGAGGTAACAAAAAAAGTTTAATAAACATTGTGGCTGCAGGAGGGAAAAGAGGCTAAACCAGCAAAGAACCGAAGTGCACCAGATAGGACTGTTTAGCCTGGAGAAGAGAAGGCTAAGGTGTAGCTTATCAGTGTGTATAAATATCTAGTGGAGAGAGTAAAGAAGATGGAGACAGACTTTTTTCAGGGGTGCCAGTGAAAGGACAAGAGGAAGTAGACACAAACTTAACTACAGGAAATTCCACTCAAACATAAGAAAAAACTTGTTGACTCTAAGGATGGGTGATCAAACATGAGAAAAGGTTGCCCAGAGAGGTTGTGGAGTCTCTGTCCTTGGAGATACTCCGAACTGGACTGGACAATGTTCTGACCAACCTGCTCTTGTTGATCCTGCTTTGAGCAAGGGGGTTGTACTAGATGATCTCCAGAGGTCCCTTGCAATCTTAGAAATTCTGTGATTTCTGTAAAAACATCTGCACTACTTCATTTTCAAATGCTTTCTGCACTTCGAAGTGAACCTTTGGACATGCTCAGAACTGCATCAACCTTGACACGCTGAGAAACTCAATGGCAAGCTCAGGTCAGGACATAGGTATTGCTCTTTGTGTGGCTTGTCTGTGTCTTTCATTACTATATTCTTAAAGCATACTAAAGATGAGATCATATTGAGATCAATAACAGCGAGTACACTGGCAATGCTGTTTTCTTTTAAAACACACTAGAAGACTGCTTTATCACTCTTTTCTACAAACTTACTTTTCTGCTTCTATTATAGATTTCTAATTAAGGCATTTGTCTATGAATGGGAGAGTCAGATTTAATATTAAAACCCCTTACCTCTAAAACGACTACCATTGCTACCAGATTTTATGGTTTATTTTAGACATTAATACAGTTGAATAGTGGCAGCTCTAATGCTTTTTAGCCACTGGGGATCTCAACAAAAAATTTTGTAATAGATATGCGTATATGTATGTTATACATCTGTGTGTGTGTTCACTTGTGCACTCATATGCATATAACACTTGGTGATAGCTAGCACTATACCACTAGTACCCACTGAGGCTACTTTATAGGCTTTAAGTGTTAGTTAAAAGAAAAAAAAGGAATCTTTTACAGGTTATAGGTTGTCACAAGCTGTAATTCAGAGGGAATTTTTTCTAGGTATCTCCAACAGGCATGCAGTAACTCAGGCTGATCACAGAATTTCACAAAAGTTACAAGGTTCTTTACGAGGTCATAGCCATTTTCGTTTTCAGACACACAACATCTGAATATTCTCATCTTGTTAGTCTTGTCTTGGTAATGAATAACCTATTCAGCACTTGTTTTGCACGGTCTTATTCTCTTAAACTCTGTTGCATTATGCTATCGCTATATGCCACTGTTAAAACAAAATGATAAAGAAAGATTTTACTGACATCTAAAATTTCTCTTGGGGATGGGTGCACCTATCTTCAAGTTAAGAGTCACCCGTACTGTTGAAGTTTTTTCTACTTTTTGTAAAGCAGTTTAATTAATTTCATGTTAAACAAAATCACTGTGTAAAATATAGAAGGCATATACAGAGAAACATAAGCTACATGGAAGAATCAAGAATTTTACCCTCCTTTGAATTCCCTAAGCATTCAGCTGTAGAACTCATTTCCTTTAAAACAGTGTTTGTGACTCATTACATCTCGAGTTATTTCCATAGTGTGGCCCAAAAACAACAGGAGACAGGTAAGGCTCTATTATACAGAATAGTCTGGGACTAGTGATTTATTATTGCCAGAAGATCTACTTTTCTGGGGACAGAATATGTGTGTCTCAGTTCTCTTGCACTGGAGGAGTTATATCTCCAGCGAATGCTTTAACAGCTAAGGTATTATATAAAAACTGGCCAGTGGCACTATCTCACTCATTCAGCCATATTTTAGATGAGAAGTATGAACTGAACTTATCTCCTTAGTAAAATTGTGAAGGTGGTTATTCTGAGGAAAGATTATGGGTATTGCTGTCATGTGCATAGAGATAGTTCCTTGTGACCTGGTTGAAATGCTTCTGCTCTGAACAGTTAAATTTCAGTATATCTCTATTGGCTAGTTTTAGTATTCTTCATTCCAGGCAAACGTTCTTTACATGGAGTTTTTGATGAGGCACCACCTTATTTGTCTCTGGCACTGCTAAGACAGCAAGTTCAAAGTTTGGCATTCCACTAGTGTTGCTAGGTACCTAAGCACTGTAAAATACGTAAATTGGTTTGGTTATCTGAGGCTATGTTTCTATGACGTCTCTTTTGCCTTTCTTTTAAGGCAGTCACCCAGAAGTGAACACTGATCCAGAAAGCACAGAACTCTATAAGCTTCAAAGGAAGCCCAGGCAAATGGTACCCAAGTAGGGGTTATATTGCTTCTGAGTTGGAGAAAAATAATATCTGACCAAGCTTAGAACATGAGCATAGTGAATGTCTGGCTTTATCTTCCCCATATGAATAGATGCACAATTTACTTTTTCATTGCATAGTGCTTACTATTAGTGAATTTCCTGTCCTTTTAAGAAGGAATGTTTTACTTGTCTGCATCAGTTGAACTTTTATATTTATTGCATATGATGCATTTTATAGCACATAAATATAGAAAAGAGAACTCAAAATAAGTATAGAGTGTATATAAACAGACAGTGAATTATGAATAGCAGTAGAACTGCATTAGTCACCAGCAAACTAAGCAGACTTGTCCAAACAAGTGCCAATGAAACCATTATCTGACAAAATGATGTACTATGTGTATGATACATATTGTATAAATCTTTTTTTTATAAACGCTATAAAGGTTCTTTTTAATATGAAGGTTAATTATGTTATCCTACAGCTACCAGGATTCTAACTTTGCCCCCAAACTAATACATAAAAGTGCATGGAAACTGACCAAAGGAAATGTCACATCTTGAAATAGTAATAGAAGAGAAGGAAAAACAAGGTGGCAACTATTGGAGAAAGGGCGGATAAAGTAGCTGCAGGTGTTTGTCAAATTTAGTTAACCAGGCACTCTCAAATGCATCATAGCGCTCAAAAGTTTGGGTATTTGTATGTTTCTGTGATCCTCTTATCTCATTTGGCTCACACTTTTATTTGAACTAGACAAGAGTAGGTAAGCAGTATTTGAATCTGTAAGGAGTGAGGAAATGATCACAAACCTCCCTTAAAATCTGCTAATTTTATATAAACATCTGATGCCCATTCCCCTAAACTTCAATGACAATTTTGCCTGATCATGCTGAACTCCAATTGTCTCAAGGAGACCTGTTCTTTTAAATCTGCTAGAGAAATAGCCTGGCACGCTAAAAGAGGCAACTTATTTCTTATTTGTAAACAAGCAAGTAGAGCACTGCTAGCAGGAAGAAATTGTGAATGCTTTACCAAAGCTGAAGGATACTTGTGAGCTACAGCTGTGTTTTGATTTGAAAGATACAAAAAGCAGAGGCAGCAGCTCAGGCACAATAATAGCATATAAGAATGTGTGAATCTGTGCGTGTACATGTGACGTCAGTCTATTTATCTGTGCATCCATATGAAATATACATACGTCTATATTTACCTCTATACAGATACAAAGATCTGCATTTCCTTTAATAGGAAACCATAAAGAAGGCTAAATCAGGAATTGTTTGTATGTGACAGTGACACTTGATGCTTTCTAAAACCCACCCTGATGACTTAGATCTTCTCCTTTTATTCTCTGTTCAGCTCTATCCATGTCTACTATGCTACAAAACTATAGACAAGAAAGAAAGCACACGTTTAGTAACAGTGATCTCAGCTAACCTGTGATTAATATGCTTTCATGTCTACATATCCCTATCAAATAAGGAATGGACAAACACATTCACCAATAATTAATGAGTCCAGACTCCTGGACACAAAGTTATTAATCTCTTACATTAAAGATTAGCACATGCAGAAAATAAGACTTGTTAAGACTGTACAATTATAATTGCTGCTTTCAGTAGATGTTCCTTGTCTGGTGGAAAAGGAAAAAAAAATATCATAGTGTAACATCAGTCTGAAAAAGAATCATTTTAATCTTTCTTCCTGTGCTTACCAACAGGGGAGGTGTAGGAGTACAGATTTTACATTTCCTTAGGCATCATAATTAGATTCCTTGCATTAGCCATTGCAGAATGAAGTAATTGTGTTCAGTTGTAATCTACAACACAATAAGCTGCAATCTGATAACAAACTCCCCCTTTACCCTAAACTTTGAATCGAGAACGCTGCTGTCCAATATAACACACAAGGAAATACCTACCTGACAAAACCAACTGGCGTTGGCTCAGCCCAAGATTATGCCATCTGACTTCTGGGTATACTTCCTTTGACAGAAAAGAAATGGTGATGTTAAGATAGCTTTGTACTGTTAAAGATTCTTTTGCACTGTGAGAGGAAAAAACCTCTTTCATCAAAAGAAAAGTAGAAAAATACATTGAGCTATCTGTAGGAAGTGATTTTAAATGCTCTTTGAGCTATTTCAATAGCACAAAGGACATCTATTTTGGTGCACGTAGGGACATACTGTATGTGAATTTTCAGTATTATACTTCTGTTGCAGAGACTAGGACAAACTTGGTTGCACGTTTGCTGCTTTTGCTTGGGCTTGCAGTGAGAATCTTTCACACCGCTCTGAAACTGTGAAAGAAAGATACAAAGAACATAGCTTTGCTATTAGAGCTGCCTCATTTTTGTTTATTGTCAATTGCAGAAAAGATTTCTAAGGCTACTGCTAAAATAAATGCAAATGTTTCTGAGAAATATAGAAGTGCACACAAATCCAATAAAGGGCTTAGATGATTATAAATTCCAAACCAGGCACTGGCTATAGCAACCCTCCCCATTGTACTTTAGAGCTAAAATGCTGTCTTACATCTACGAGACGCTAATGACTTTGTACAGAAACTGACAATTTTTCCTATAACTATTTTGCCTAGAACTAAGCAAGGCTTGTTGTTTTCTTCGAAAATATAGCCAGAAGAAATCATGTGTCAGTGCCTTCTTTCTACTGTTTTTATAACCGCCTGCTGGATGAAGCTTTGCTGAAGGACTGGGAGACCTGGATTCCAAGTCCTTCTCACCCTAATGGTCAAGCACTTACCTCTTGGTGGGAAGAGGTCTAGTGACTAACACTATATAATAGACCATGTTGTATAGCTTTCTTGTTGAAATCATGGTGCTATTTAGAAAGGAATGTGTGATTTGTAGACTGAAAGGAAAAAGCATAAGCATAAACATAATTTTGTAGCTTGGCTGTTCAGCTGGCACAGTGGAATTCTTGTTTCTTGTCTCTGCTACCAGGATCATTTCTGATTTCTGTCTGATGGCTGCTTACCATAAAATTCATTCACAGACCTTGAGAAAAAGAATAGCTATAGTGTATTTCATCAGAGGCCCAATTCTATCAATGTGCATTTGGAATGACTACTAAACGGGAATGATTTTGACATAGGGAGTAGCCAGACACTGCAGGATATAACCATTTAAGTAATGCTTAGGAGCAGATCAACATACATGTAAAGACCTTTAAATGGAGACACATTTGGAAATGAAAAATAAACTGGGTTTCATTTAAAACTGGATTTGGGTTAGCCTTTAAAATAGGACTTAGCAAATATTAATATATAAGAATTTATTTTCAGCTCTCAGGTTTTTTGAAAATATTTTTAATCATTATGTGTTACACTTATAGCAATGATTCCACATATTTGCATCTTTGTCAGATTATTTGTGATTCTGTGATTCTGTGACTCTGGGATTTGTTTTTTCAATATAGATAAAGTCTTGAAAACAAATCAGTATTATGATGAAAACTTGCATGTATACTTACATTAGTTATAGCTGTGGCCCAAGTCCTCACTTTTCTGTGAGATCTACATCTGGGATACAGCTATTTCAACATCCATCACTTTCTAATAAAGAGACTTGTTTATGGGCCTAATAAACACACAAAACACTATGCTATCAAGAAACAATTAAATTTCTGAATTTAAAGTGCTGTGTTTGCACATGAAAACTAATTAGTGATTATATGCATTCTTGAATCAAACTTCCTCCCTTTTACTCTTCATGTGGTTGTTAGCTTAAATTGAAAACATTTGTAGTATTTTCCCCATATTTTTCCAAAGATGTTGGAGTTTATAGTTAATAAAAAGCTGTATTGTCTACACGCTCTGAGTTTGCTCGTGTCTCATTGTCACCCATTTGTTTCAAACTGTCACAAATAATTCATTCATGTTTTATCTTAGAGTTACCCACTCAGCTCAGCTTTAGGCAGGAGGCTTGCTGTCAGCAGAACTCAAGCAAAATAGTTCTGCATAATTTAAAGCTAGATTGTGCCTAATTTTGGGACAGCCATATAGGGGAAGTAGGATAGGACTTCTTCCTGCCTGTGTGTGGCTCAGTTAGATTTAAACCCATAAATATACCTGATGCTGAGTGGAGCAGAATTATGTTGCTTGGGGTTGGGGGAGGGGAAAGAGAGGGCAGTGATGAATGCTCTGAGGCTTAAATGAGTAAGGAACGGTGAAGTGAACTTCCCATTCCCTACTGGGATTCAATAATTGTGGCTAAACACACACGAAGTAAATTGCAGACTGAAGGGATTAATAACGCATTACTCTATTGGAGCATATTAAAAAACCCTCATGAACTCCTGTGCTCCAAGAATTCTCCAAAACTTCCTCATGCCTTCTCACAGACTGCTTGTTGCTGTGTGCTGTGTGTTGCTGTGCTCTGTTTGGTACTATGCTTATAATCACAACTGAATCTTTTACAGGGCTATGTCTGCCCCAGACATCAGTATGGAAGTGTGGAAAAGTACATCGTAAGGGCAAGGAACAAAGTTACTAGCTAGGGCCTGAAAGGCATTTCCAGCTCAAAGGCTGGAAAGACAATAAGATTAGGATCCTGGCACAGCTTCCAGAAGCATAGGTCCAGCCCGCAACACTACCCTAAGCTGACTGTGTGAATTTGGATAAAAATAAGTACTTCCATCCTTTCCCACTTTGTCCTCCTTGACTTCAGTGAAACTAGCTGGTGAGTAAGAAGTATTTCACTGTGAGGAAAGAAGATGGAACCTCTACCTAGTAAATCTCTTGAGGTGAGATGTGGGACTAGCACTACATCCCTACCTCTCATGGACCCTGAAAGAAAATATTAATTGCGATGGGGTGCCAGCATACTAGAACAACAGGTACTCTCTGAAATAGATAAAATAATAGAAGAACAGAAACTGACTCTTTATGTTTCGTTCAGATACAATTAGTTCAGCTGTTAATGATGCATACTTGAGCTATACCTAGCATAGCATCTGTAATAGTTTGTGTCCTAAAATTCTTCAGAGTAGATTTCACAGTTAGAGATTTAGGGTCAATTCTATCCAAAGATATACAGGTCAACTGAAATTACAGCTGTGCTTCTAGAAACTGAATTGAACTCATAAATAATAAATAATTGCAGAGGAATAAAAGGTTTAAGAAATTTAGACAAAAGAGTTGTCTTCAGAAGAGATAGCATTAACATGCAGTGAGGCAGAAAGATATGAAGGATATTTTACATAGGAGCTACAGAAAGGAAGATTGCTTCTCTCTGAAATGGCAAAAGCGCTCATTACGACAGAGGTCCTCCATAGCGTTGTTTTCAACTGTATGCTTTCTTATTCCCTCAGCAACTGTTGGGAAAACAGTACGAAATGGGAAGCAAAGGCAGTGAAGACAAATTCAGCTTTGTATTAGCCGTATTACAAAGATAAATCACAGAGAGTGAGACAAAAGGGTGCTTTGTGTGGATATCTCAAGAGCTGTGAAGTCATGAGTCAGCATGATCTAAACAGCGCAAAGATTAGTGGTCTCACTGCGTACACAAGTCTACCACTCCTTCTGGTTTCCTGGATGAGAATGGGAGAAAATGACAAGAATTTTTGTAATAATCTTTACTTCTTCTTTATCTTGTCTTCAACAAGGTGATGATTCAATCCTACATTGACTTATACCCAGCCAAGCTAAAGGATTTTTTCAAAATACAACAGGTTCATGGAGGATGATACAGTTGTTTCAGTAAGCAGAAGTTAAAGCAAATTCAGGATTGAATATGAATTAGTTTTGTAGCTATTACAGAAAAAGAAAATGCCACAATTGTAGTCATAATAGGAGTAAATATAAAGTAGAGAAAACAATTATCCTGCTCTGCTTAGTTCTGAAGTGAAACATTACATTAAATCAGCAATCAGCATTGCTGTATGGGAAGAAAAAAAGGGTTTACAGTTTTAAAATATAAAACCTTTGCAATAGAAAGTATAAGAAAAAGAATATACCGCCAAAACGATAACCAACAGAGAATGTGATAGCTCTCTCTGGAAATATATACAAGAACATCTCAAGAAAGACTCATTAATCAGAGAACAGAGGAAGTAGTAATGGGCTTGAATTGTGGAAAGACAACCTTAGACTGGATATTAGACATATCCGTCCAAGTACAAGCTCAGTTAAAGGAAGAATCGTCCAGGATACTTAACACTACTTCAGGAGCCTCTCTTTTTCTGTCATTTGATTTCATAATTTACTAGTTTACTTTTGTGTCTCATTTTATTTTCCTTCTTCATTTGATTTATTTGCTACCTATGTATCTCATTTACTGTGGGCCTTGGGTTTTAACTTGTTTCTGTGTTTTGACCTGAAATTCAAAAATCTTCTGTTCATCCAAACCTCCATCACTCCACAACCATATGGACTGCAAGTTCCAGTCACACAGAGTGGGAAGTACGGCCAAATTGCAACATTACCCTGCTTTTACTGAGCCACCCCTAGGTGCAGTCCTCTTTCCTGCCCTCTTTGCGGCAGGTTTCCCTTTGCTC
The DNA here is from genome assembly GCF_040807025.1 of Struthio camelus. Classification (NCBI taxonomy): domain Eukaryota; kingdom Metazoa; phylum Chordata; class Aves; order Struthioniformes; family Struthionidae; genus Struthio; species Struthio camelus. The sequence goes on from NC_090942.1 coordinate 24,044,708, forward strand.
ATGGTGAAAGGACAATTTGATGTCCTACATCTATAAATATCTTAATTCTTTTCAATTATTTTTAAAGACATAGACTGGTTCCTTAATACATACCTCCAGTTAAAAAAAAAATAAAATAAAATAAAAAAGCAGAGGTCTATCAGTACAGCAGAAGGCCCCAAAAATCATATAGACGAACATCATTCCAGAAGGAGATATTCTGAACTGCAAACGGTAAAAACCTAGGCAGAGTGCCTCATACACCAGAGGCCATTCAGAGGGACCTGGACAGGCTGGAGAAACAGGCGGAGAGGAACCTCATGAAGTTCCACAAAGCCAAATGCAGGGTCCTGCACCTCAGGAGGAATAACCCCATGCACCAGGACAGGCTGGGGGCTGGCCTGCTGGAAAGCAGCTCTGCCGAGAAGGACCTGGGAGTGCTGGTGGACAAGTTGACCGTGAGCCAGCAATGTGCCCTTGTGGCCAAGAAGGCCAATGGTCTCCCGAGGAGCTTTACGAAGAGCACTGCCAGCAGGTGGCGGGAGGTGATCCTTCTCTGCTCCTCAGCCCTGGTGAGGCCTCACCTGGAGTGCTGTGTCCAGTGCCGGCTTCCCCAGTACAGGAGCCACACGGACGGGCTGCAGTGGGTCCAGTGAAGGGCTACAAAGATGATTAGGGCACAGGAACATCTTTCCTATGAGGAACGGCTGAGAGAGCTGGGACTCTTCACTCTGGAGAAGAGAAGGCTCGAGGGGGGCGGTTTATTACATGTATTAGTATCTGAAGGGAGGATGTAGAGAACATAAGAGCCAGACTCTTCTCAGTGGTGCCCAGTGACAGGAGAAGAGGAAGTAGATGCAAACTGAAGCACAGGAAGTTCTTTCTGAACATGAGGAAAAACTTTTTCCTGTGAGGGTGACTGAGCACTGGCACAGGTTGCCCAGAGAGGTGGTGGAGTCTCCATTCTCGGAGACTTTCAAAATCCAGCAGGGCATGGTCCTGAGCAACCTTCTCTAGGTGACCCTGCTTGAGCAGGGCACTTGGACCAGATGATTTCCCTTCCAATCCCAAGTATTCTCTGATCCTGTGTGTCTGCAAACAGAACTTAATATCCTCCTCCATACTGAGATTCTATAAAACAGAGCATGGACAGATCTATAAAGTTGAAGTTTGAGCAGCTACTTCTCAAAAATCCATAATGAAGTTTTAATTTCATACTTACTTGAGATCATTTCACATTTTTTATGATTATAGGACTTTTAATCTTAAAGACATAACCCTGTGGGATGGAATGGATGGTTTACTAGATTCTATTACACTACATCACAAGACTTTGGCTGACTGGTCAGAACCCAAGGATTAATGATGCTACTCAGGTGATCAGGAAAATGAGTTTACTGGTCTGGATAACAAAGAGGACCCTGGGAGCCACAGGAAGGTATGGTAAATTTTGGTCAAGAATGGTATTTAGTGATGTCTCAGTTCTGAAATAGGCTCTTAGATTACTAAATACCCAGCATGTACTAATACACAGAAGAGATAAAAAGAGAAAGTTGTAATAGGGCATGTCAGCACACTTATGTAGTCTCCCTTGTCTGGTGGGAACTTATCAAGCAAACATTTTTCATTTTTCAGATCTTTTCAGTTTAAAATCTGGATCAGTGTTCAAAGACATTTTTAACTATTATTTTTCAGGACAAACAGCACCTCTCCCCTAGCTGTGAAATTAATAGTGAAGGTAGCACACAGGTCCGTCTGTTGTATGTCTGGGCTCTTGACATGAGTTGAGAATATTGTTGCAACATCGCACCCAGAAAGAAATCATATGAGAAAACAAATTTTTTGGCTACCAAACATAGCTGAATTCTTAACTGCTTCTCAAAATATTTGTTTACTAAACAATAAATTACACTGATGTCTTCACAAAGAATACATCTTCTATGAAAGAAAATGAATGCTCTTCCAATAAAAGCAATAGTTCATTGTTAACCTATAGGTTTTGTATAGTCCAAATAAGCCTCAGTCCTGAATAGGGATCCCCTGAATCAGGGATGTACAATATTTGAGATCAACATCTAGAGCTTTTTTACGAATCTACACATTACAAATCGTTTTTAAATAATTTAAAATATTGGCTGTATAACCTGCCAATGATTCAACTGTGTATAGTTCAGAGAAGATCATATCAAAAGTAACAGATTTCAGGATTCCTTTTTAATTTTTGCAATGAATGCAAGGCAACTTCAGGGTAGACATTGTGACTTCAGATACAGATAATTCTGAGGTACTCAATGCTTTCTTTGTCTCAGTCTTCATCAATAAGCTGTCTCAGGTCTCTTTGCAGGTGTTCAAGGAGGAGAACAATCAGCAGTGGATGAAGATCCACCTGACCCATTCAGATGCACAGGTTGCATCCAAGAAAGCTGAGAGAACTAGCCAATGCCCTTGCAAGGCTGCTTTCTATCATCTTTGAAAAGTTATGAAAATCAGGAGAGCTCCCTTGTGACTGAAGAAAGGCAGGTGTTGCACCTATTTTTCAAAAAAGCAGTAACTCCAGGAAACTACAGACTGGTCCGCTGCACTTCAATACCTGGGCAAATCATGGAGTGAGTCCTGTTGGAACACACTTCTGGCACACTAAGGGGAAGATGATTGGGAACAGTCAACATGGTTTTGCCAAGGGTAAAGTAAGCTTGACTAACCTAATTGCCTGTTTATGGATCTGTGGTTAAGGGGAGAACAGGAGATGCCATCTACTTCAACTGTAGCAAGGCTTTTGACACTGATACCCATAATATTCTTGTATCCCAAACAGTACTGCCTGTATGGGTGAACAACCAGATAGGTAAAAGCTGTTTATCAGTTATAATCTACCTAGAGGTCAGTATCAAGTGGCATAACACAGGGATCTATCCTGGGACCCATCCTGTTTAACATCTTCATCAAAGACATCTTTATTAGTGGGTGGAGGTGATGGAGTGCACTCCTACCTGATTTGCATATTGCAACAAATTTAAGGAACCAGTCAATATACCTGAGGGCAAGTTTTCCATTCAGAGGGATCTAGACAAGTGTTGGAGTTTGCAGTTAACTTTAATTTGACCCTCATCAGACTGCCCGGCCCTGATCAGGATTCCCACCAGTGTCTGTTTAAACTCATTGGCGAGGAGAGGTCACGTGTTGCTAAGGTCCCTGGGGGTCCATCACAGGAAACTTTCCAGAAGGGAGGTAGAAACCAGGCTTGGCATGACTATGCCCACAATTGGGCCTTGGCAATAAAAAGTGATCACTGGCCCTATGGGTGGGGGCTTCTGGAGCTGATGGTGGTAACCGAAGAAAGAAGAGAAGAACCAAGAAGGAGTGTAGCTGCGAGACAGCCATCATTGGGAGCAAAAGCACCGGATAGGAAGACCAGTGCTCCTTCAGTGTCCCGCCCCAACTCCCTCCTGGTACGGGACGCCAGACCAGGACAAGCCCACTGGAGCCCACCACACGTGAGCAGCTGCACGAGTGGTGTGAGTTAACCGCTATGGGCTTTGTTCCCGGGGATTAGCGTACCTCATCGGTGTGGCCGGATTGCGGAAATGGGTTGTACCCAAACACAGTTTTATACTGAGGATCAGCACCTCCCCCCCCCTTTCCCCCCCGGTGTGGCTAGATCACATCTATGGGCTTTGCTCCCAGCGACTGGCACGCCTGCCCAGCATGGCCTGATCAGGGCAATCCCCCCCACCCCACCCCCACACACCTTCTTTTTTTTTTTTTGTAGATGCATGATTATCATTCATAATTTTATTTACTCTGGACTCTTATTTGACTTGTTGCTATTTTTCTTGGAAGCTTCCACTAAATACCATTGTATATGGTACAAACTGTATGTTTGTATTGATTGTTTATCACTATATATAGTTACTGAATATTTGTATTGCTTGTTTAGCTGATATTAGTAAAGTTATATCATTTGTAAATCCATGGATCTGAGTATTGTAACCCTATACTGTCTAAACAAACCCAATTTTTTTATATTTGGTAAGTCCCGAGGGGAATAATCAGTTTTCCAAGATGCCCTTTAACTGTTGCAGGCGCTCCTCTGCTATGGACTGGGACAACAAGCTGGAGGAACTGGTTAACAGCAACCTCATGAAATTTAGGAAGGACAATTTCAAGTCGTGCACCTAGGAAGGAAGAAGCCCTTGCAGTGATACAGGTTGGGGCCTGACTGGCTGGGGAGCAGCGATGTGGAAAAGGACCCGGGGTCTGAACAGACGGTGAGCTGAACAGGAGCTTGCAGTGTAACCTGACAGCAAAGAGGAACAATAGCCTCTTGGGCTGCGTTAACAGGAGCACAGCCAGGAGACTGAAAGAAGAGAATATTTCTTTCTACTTCACACTATTTGGACAGTGTCTTGATCACCACGTTCAGTTTTTGGCCCCACACTACAAAAAGGACATAGATAAACTTGAGTGTGCTCAGTGTAGGGCCACCACAACGGTCAAGAGCTGGAGCACTTGCCCTGTGGGAACAAGCTGAAGGAGCTGGGCTTGTTCAGCCTGGAGCAGGGATGCCTCTGGGGAGATCAAACAGCAGTCCCCAGTGCCTACAAGAGAATCCTTGAGGACACAGAGCTAGGATCTTTGAAGTGGGCATGTCAGAAAGGGAGAGATAACAGCCATGAACTTAAATAAGACAGCTTCTGACTGCAAATAAGGAAATCTCGTTTAAGCTGAGGACACTCAGGCCTGAGACACACAGGTTGCCCAGGGAGGTTGTGCAGTTCTATCCATCCTTGCAAGTTTTCAAGATCTGAGTGGGTAAAGCCATGAGCAAGTTTGTTTGACCTCACAGCTGATGCTGTTTTGAGCAGAAGGTTGGACTAGAGGCCTCCAGAGGTTCTTTCCAATATGAGTTGTCTTATGATCATATGACCCTGACTACGTATTGTGGTAGTATCAGTTACTTAGGCTCCCCATATTTTTGTTTAATATTTGTATATATCTCCATATATTACTTTAATATTCACATTGAAAATTTATTTTCCGTGAGATGAGAGGAAAGTTGTAAAACTAACAAATAGCAAATTCTATTAATTCTGTTAGACAAAAACAGTGCTTTGTGATATGTCAATTTTTCAGATAAGAATGTGAATTTAGTAAGTAATAATGCTGTTTTGATAGTAAGTGATAGGAGATTTTGATAAAATATTTATGAGGTTGTAGTTTTATGACACCAGTGATAGTGAGTGAATATTTTTAAGGTCACCATAACACTGAAAAATGTTGACAAGATACTTATGAAGGCACTGTGATCCTAAATATGCATGTAGATACGGAAGTGATGTAAATTAGAAGAATTCATGACAGACAAGTGTATCAAAGGCTATGAAGCACAAAGATATCAGTTGTGACTCAAGAAGTCAGACAGCTTAAAGCTGGGAGGTTATAAGGGGGAAGTATCACCAGCTGCTTGCGCTTTTCTTAAAACTGTTTTCTAAGCACCATTTAATAGTTACTGTTGAAGAGAGGATGTTAAGTTAACTGGAACTTTGGTCTGGTCTAATATGTAAATGCCAATGCAAGAGGGTTTGAAGGCACTGTGAGATAATGTAACTATCTAAATTTAAATGAAGATGTGGATTAGGTGATGACGGCTATAAAGGGGCATATAGGAGCAACGCTTCTTATATCTTTCCTGAAAATATTGCCTTTAAAACCTGTTCAACATTTTTTGACTCCAAACCAAGAAAATAATGGGTATGACCTCACTGTCCGCTTACTTAATCTGCACTTCATCAGTTTGTCCATGAAAATATTGTGGGAGACAGTGTCAAAGGCCTGGCTGAAGTCAAACTGAACAATATCAACGGCTCACCCCTCATCCATCAAGGTAGTCATTTTAGCGTAGAAGACTATCAAGTGGGTTGGACATGATTTTCCCCTTTTTAAATCCGTGGTGACTACTCCCAATCACCTTCTTGCTCTTCATATGTTTGGAAATAACTTCCAGGAGGTTTTCATTCATCACCCTCCCAAGGACTGAAGAGAGGCTGACTGGCCTGTAGGCCAGGTCCTCCTCCTTGCTCTTCTTGAAGGTAGGATTGAAGAGTGGAATTTGGGATGAGAAGGAACCATTACTCCCTAATGCAAAATGGATTCCAGGTTAGATGATAACATCATTGTGACTATACCTGTCACTGCTGCTGCTCTTATTGACCTGTAAATGATTACTAATTTCATTTGAGTAATCTTCTAGTCAGCAAAAATGGGACTTAATTGTATAATCAACTATTTCAAGTCTCTGCTACTGCATAAACAAGACCAACAAATTAAAAATATTTGTCTTACAAAAGTAAATATACTTTTTTGTTTAGAAGACTATAAAAGTCTTTTAATCTAGTATTAGCAAGAATGCGTTAGCCTTATGGTATTACTAAGTTCGTTCTTTAAAGACTTGAAATTCTCTCCCAGAAAAACATGCATTAGAAAGAATATGTATATATCCTGGGGGACCATTCGACTATGGCATATGACATGTCTAAATAATGTTTCGATAATGAAGACATTATAAGATAATATATATAAATGGAACCAAAATGCTGACTCACTTGCACTCTTGTGACAACGACCAGAAAAGGATGATAAAACTAGTCTAGTCTAGTGACTAAGGCACAACCCTCCAAGCGATTCGTCTCATCCAGCTTCAGACATCTGAAAATTAGGTGTATAGTCTAGCAAATGGTCTAGGCTTTCTCTAGATGCAGGGAGCAATTCATTCTCTGTCACAGGCACACCTATTTTAGAGTGGAGTCGATCACCTTCTAGCTAAAGTTAGAAGACATGAATCTCTCTCTTCGTGTGCAACTTTAGGGAATTATTTAGTATTTCCTTATATAGATTTAGAACTATACAGTGAGGATAATACATTTTTTGCCTTAAAAGTTCAGGGAAAACTATGCTAAAATGTGTGAGATGTTAATATAAATATACTTCCAAATGGAAATGAGAGCTTTTGTTAGCAAAATCATGGCTAAGCCTTTCAGTCTGTACTAGCAGATCCAAATGAAGAAACAAGACCAGAGGCTGTGATGGTACCAGCTGTGCTTTCAACACTTTCATATTTACTCACAAGGAAGATGGAGTGAACTACTGAGGTGAAAAATAAATCCTTACATTAATAACAGACTTGCAAGCATTCACTGCCTAAGGAAATCTGCAGTTGATGGATGATGTAGATTTTTGATGACAGATGGATTGTCTACATTTCCATTCCAGATTATGTTTCCTAAGTAAATGAATACTGTCATTGACTTGTCTCTTCAGTACCTCAGTGTGATGAAACTGACCACAGCAGGGACTAACTCGGTGAAATTTTATGGTTAAACCTGAAGCCAATTCTTCTCTGAGATATATAGCTCCCATTGAATTCTGTGCTAGCTGCTTCTGTGCTTTTGAGAAAAAAACACTGCCAATAGTAAGAATTTTTTTGGATAGTCTGTAAAGATATGTCAGCTTATCTGTGACTTAATGATTTTCTTATTGTGTGATAGAATCAGATAGCATCTAATTCAGAAGATTATTAGGACTCCTAAAAAAGTCTGAGAAAGCGTACATATAGTCTAAGCTAGTGCTCAGACGTCTCTGGTCTCACCATATCTGGTGAGAACTTCTTTTGATCTTAGTGCTCTTTTGGATTTGTATTTAGTAAGAAAGATACAAGAACTAAAATTCTGAAAGGATTCACATGCACCACCCAAAGCACCCTTCCTCATGGCATATTTCCAGTATTTCAGAAGAAGCAAAACAAAAACAAAGTACAGAAGTCAAGCTATATAGTGAAGAAAATCTCCCGATACCTTCATATGACCAGCTGAAACCCTGAGACGGCACTGCTTCTACACAAATTTTGGAGACAACTCTAATGTTGTTGGTATGACCAAACCCAAAAGAGAAGGAAATACACAAGAGGAATTCAGAGAGGTTGTGAGTCAGCTATCATAACCACCTGTGTTACACAAAGAAATTAAAAATTTCTTCCAAAAGTTGATCCAAAGGACTTTATTTAGAAAGGATATTTCTAAGCGATCCTTCCTGATGCATCATTCCAGTGTTTAATCATGCCCTTTGCTAGGAAGTTATGTTTTGTTTTGAAGTTAAATATTTCTAGGCTTTTTTCATATACTGAGATTTAAAAAATGCTTTATGGCCGCTTCCATGTTGTATTATACCCCCAGAAGTTCCTGAATGGAAAAAGATGTTTTCATATACATTGAACTGTAGCTTTTTGTGCATCCATTAAGAAATCTTGGAACAATTTCCATATTTTGTTTACAGACAGACCCAAGCTTTGGAAAGGGGGACTTTAAAAAGTTCCAGATATGTCAATTTCCAGTTAATGCCTTTCCATTTACCCAACGGAAATGTAATCATATCATAAACACTTGCATCACAGCTAAGATACTGAAGACACTGAAATCCCCTAATAACATGAGCAGAGAACTCTAACTGGTCATGAAAGAAGCTTGACTGAATATGAAGATTGTACAGTATAAACAATGTAGAGGTAAAAAAGATCTTCCTGTTGATACAAAAAGTCTAAGCTATAGATCAGCTCTGAACAGGGCCAGTTAGACTCAGCACTTGCACCCTTGATGTTCAATCCTCCAGAGCCTTCTGAAGAAACCAGTGGCCTCATGACTTAATGGTTTTGAAGTAATAAAAGGCAAGAGGAAAACATCTTCAGTCTTTTAAGGCATGCTCTCCCATGCACCTACCTTATGAAGCCTTCCTATGTATTACGGCCAAGCTATACGTGTCATATAAACCCGTTATTACTATTGTCTTTGCAATTTATCTTTAAATTATTGACTAGCTTAAGCACATAAGAGATATGCTTTCATTTCTTTTTATTTTTTCCCTTCCCTTTTTTCCTTGTTCCTATCAATATGAGTTCCATTCCATCATATGACTTACTATAAATATTCTCTCATTTTACACGTCATCTCAGAAAGTTTCCAGCCTCCAACATGACACTTCCATCTCCATCTTCTGTTTGTAGCTTCTCTGAATTGAACTTTTCAAATGAAAATTAGCTCAATTTTTCTTTTTTCTTCCATTTTTTTCAAGATACTCCTTTAATCTACATGCCTCCCAAAATCTATTCTTTGTGACTCGATTTCAACAGTCAGTTTGGTGGTTAAGGACAAATACCACAGGCTGTGTTATGTCATAGAATCCTTAAAATCAGGAAACGCTGATGTAGGTGATAACTTCTGCCTGACCAGTGACTAGCTGACCAGTGATCCAGTTGAAGCTATAAAAGAAAAGGAAACCAAATAAAAAAGCATTTTGAATATCTTCTGTTGAATTAAAGTCTAAATGCAAATCCTAGGACTTTGGGTCATTATATGAATACTTGATACTCCCTTGAGTCAGAGTTTACAAACTAATGAGAGAGACATAAATACTATACGTTAGTTTACTCTGTGCTGGTTAATCTTCCTGCAGTATTTTTCATGTTCTTTGATAGGAAACTGTACCCATATTATTTAATCCAGAGTCTTAAAGTTCAGAAGTACTTCTCAGCATGATTAAACTGTGAAATGTATTTGAAAATAATTGCTTCTGACAACTGCCATTAGACACATGTTTGCAAATGCGCTTTATAATTCCTTAATAGCGAGAAGTGCTTGTTATCTTTTGAACTTCTGGGCACTGATGTAAGCAAAATGAAAAAGACTTTTGCTTTAACTGTTTGAGCACCATGTATTGGAATAAATCATGATTATAAATTACTGCTATCAAAAGAAATGGCATGTATCGGTCAAGTTGAATGTCCTGGTTGATTGTATACATGGATGCTAAGTACATTACGAGAAGTAGGAAGAAAGGATAGCTACATTTTTATGAAAGATTGTTTAAAGACTGTTGCTCAATACACAACTCCAGAAATCCCATTTTTAATACTGTACATGAAAGGTAAATGTTGCTGTTTTGCTAGTATTTAGATATTAAATAATTCAGAATATTTTGTACTGATTGCTCATGAATGATTATACATCTTTGTTAGGTGAGGCAGCAGATCACAGCATGCATTATGGTAAACATGCACAACAATTAAATTATCACATGCTATCTCTCAAATGAAGCAATCATGCATTGAATTTTCTGAAGGAGAATTTTTGCACTTTGCTAAGCTCCTGAACTGATCCTGTGGAAGACTGTGTGAGACAGTTACTTTGGGGCAGGCTTAGCTGGTTTGTTGACCTGAAGTATTAGACAATAAAAAAATGCCGTCAGAGATCATTACCTCCCCCAAAAAATTAGCATCTAACTAGTAAAAACAGAGAAAAGGCGGAAGAAAGAGAGAATTGTCATTCATATCTGAATGATGTCAGCTGAAGCTGAGTACAAAGCGAACATTTGAGATAGATAGATAAAATGAAATACCCTCTCAATGTGCTTTTCTTTCTCTTTTAACTCTAGATGACTTTGATTAGATGCCTTGCTTTTAGATGGCAGTCATTATTTGAGATGCATCTCATTGAGTGATTTTTCCTAAATCAGGAAGTTTCTGCCTTTACCAAGACTTGGATCAATGTCTGATGCAGTCTAGTTCCTTATTCACAAGATTTACTTTACTTACTACTTTAAATCTAAACAGTGATGGAGGAAAGGAGAATGGGCTGTCCTCCTTCACACTTCCTGTTGAAGTTAAACTACTCTACAGATGTTGAATGAGGAGTCATAGAGCCAGAAGAATGCAAATTGACTCCTTTTCTTGATGTGCATTTTATAAGCCTAGTTAAAATAAAATGAACAGCTTTGCTTCCTGATTTTCAGAGGCTTTTAGCTTGGACATATGAAAACTAATTTTCTTTAGAACAAACAGAGATAAGTTCCAATGGAGAGAAATTTATGTCAATGCCAAGCTTCCAATTCTATCCTTAGTTATCTAGGCTATTCAAATAAAGCAAAGATTTCAGTAGGAAATCCCCACTCTGCACAGACAGTGCTTTATGTAAGTACCAACCTTTGTGAACTTGATGAAGAGATATATTATGCTGCCGTTACACCCTCCTTTTTTGATCTTCCAATTTCTATATGTAGTGATACAAGGTAATGCTAATATAATGCTAACACTAATACCAGAATCTATTTAAAACTACTTATCACTTTCAGACTTTAATTAAATAAGTCATTAATATTCTGGATAAAATCTTAATGTCATCACAAAAGGCATGTCTTTGTCCTATATAAATCTGAATTTAGCATGTGTAGATTTGAATTTTCCAGATGACGCAGTGGCTGATCACTGATTCTAGAATTTAATTTTAGTTTAGTTGAGCAGAAGTTTTCTATCAGTACTAGAACTAATAAAGTCCAAATTATGTAATTTGTGTCTTTTTCTATCTCATTTGATCACAATACCCACTTGTCCCCTTGTCTAAGATTTTTTCGAAACCTCCAGCTCATTCTCACAGGCTAGTCCCAGACTATCCTTCAACTCTACCTCAGTTTTTTTCTTCCTCCCATACTCCTTACTCCTGTAACTTATCCCATTCCATATCTTGTTTCAGCAGAGAAGAGGTATGTGTGAGCTGACTGGTCAGCTAGTATTCTGGCAAAAGTCACCAATCATCCAGCTACTACCTGTTCAAACAAGTAATGGCTGAGTTCTTCCTACCTTTTCTCCATAGAAGCCTTAATATAACCTTTTCCTTTGAACCAGCCGCTGATTTTTCTGAAACCTGTGGGAACTGCTATCTCTGAAACTTCCATACTAGATTTTTTTGAAATTGGCAATAGGTTCAAGTGACAGACTAACAGATATTAGTATCATATAAGCCCCAGTTTTAGAAAACCAGGTTAAAAAATAGCTGTAGAATTCCCTGCTAAGAATACAGTTAGAAGTCAGGTGCAACTTGCCAAGAAATAAGCAAGTTTTTGAAAATTGTCATGTACCTGGAGGAAATTATTTCCATATTTGATTTGACAAAACAGAAATTTAGTTTGACCCTGAAAACATACGAAAGATTTCTGAATAAATCCACCAAGAATGACTAACACTGCTGTCTAGCTGGACTGATGACATGTTTGCTTTGTGCGTTTAAGAGCTGCTTCAGCAAATCTATAATTACGCATGCATCATACAAGTGGTGTTCAGTAAGATGACTTTAGAGGATTCTTTGTTGTTGTAAAAGTAGAATTTTCTTTTCATTGCTCTACATTATGAACAACAGCTCTTAATTAGCACTGAGAGATGAAAATATACAGTCAATGCAAATGCCCTGTCATGGACTAACGGCTGAACTAAGGAATACGATTTGACATGGGCAACAGCAAGAGTTGAAACGTGACCTATTTGATGGCCACCAAGTGATAGGCCCTCAGCAACAGAAATACATCATAGCAATGTCTGCATCTTGCTGACCAAACAGAATTCTTATTTTACTGTCATTGACAGATGGATTATGGTCAACATGAAGTGAGGAAGAAAGAAAGAGATGGAATGGCAAAGTCTAAAGAAGCTTGTGTGATATAGCATCTAATAATGAAGAAGAAGTAGCACTAGTGTCAAGATTTTTTCTCCAGTCGGATTCTCATACTCAGAATGTTTAGTTATACCTTATTAGTCAAAATATATAAAATTTGTTAACTGTACACAGTCCTTGTGTGTACAATTACATATTTGTGAAAGCACAAGACATTTTGGCATGTGGGAGCTAATATTTGCTTTCACCTCATGTGCAAAAGATGTTTTTTTTGTAACTCTATTTTGCCATCCAGCCTAGAAAACTTAGCCCTTGGCATACTATACATTGACTTAACTAGGTTCACTTTGTGTTAGCTGTATCAGATATTGTAACACAAGTAAAACACTCAATTTATTCACAGTGAAATAGTCACTTCAGGTTTGGAACAATATTATCTGGAACATAATTCCCCCCCCCCCCCCAAGGATTTAAATTGCTCCTTTAAATGTGTCACAAGTAAAGCTGATCGGAGTGTTGAAGAATATGCACTGTATACTCTTTATTTATTTAGCTATGCCACTGAAGGAACTCCAACGAGAAGCAAAGCTCGCTGAAGCTGCCCTGAGCTGCTGTGGGAGGCCACTCTGCATGAGACACCTGTGGGAGCAAAGGATGCTTCTAGATCTACTTTAGAGTCCCACTGCAACTCCTCTGTCACCCCATCATGGCAAGGTCTGTGTAACCTGACATCAACCTCATATCAACCACATCAATTATTATTGTGTCTCCTTTCCTTAGAGATGACTTTCGACTCCTTGGCTCCTTTTTGCTCCTTTTCCCCTTTTTTTCCACACGCTAGGTGTTATCCTCTCCTCTTTTCCAATAGTTCTCTCATATTTTTTAATATTAGAGATTCTTAGTGGTTTCCACTCCTTCACTATCATCCATTACCATCTTCTTGTGAATAAATGACTGCGAAAAATTTATCCTTGAAGGCACTAGCTGCTTTCCCGCACTTACCCTGTAAAAATTGTATGAGCTGGTATCAGAGGTAAAAATCACTGTTCCTCTCCACAAACTTTGAATTTCTTCTTAGACTATCACAGCTGTCATATCACTCCTCCTATTAGAACATTTTCTGAGATTTTGGAATTGATCTAAAGTGGTAGCCAAAACATGCCATAAGATATCCAGCCAGGGAAATATATCTCAGTGTATTGCAATCTGATTCAAAAATATTTCCACTTCTGGGGTCCAGCTCCACATTATGATTATTTCCATGGCAAAACTGGATTGATGTCCACAGCTCTGCATTCGGTTGTAAGCTGGGGGAGTATGCAGAGCAAGTGTCTGGGGAAGGGTGCTAGACTGCACATATCATATCGTGGAATTACAATACCACCCGCAATTTTTCCTGTAGAACCACATCCTCGTGTTATCTGCTCATCAAAACTAGTAAATAGACCTCAACACTTGTTTGCATTAGAGGCACTGTAGTTTCAATGGAAATGTATTTTAAGGACTAAAAGCTATGTAGCAGTCTCAGTGCTGCACCAAGTCTGTATTGTATTGGTGCTCATCAGGACTTAGTGCACTGAGCTACAGCTGTAAGGTTTTCAGTCAGCTCAAAGCATGGAAAGGGTGAACCCATGTCAGCCTACAAAAGACTCTGTGAATATATCCTTAATTTTCATCTTTTTCCTCTATATTTTCTATCCTAGCTGAAGATTTTCTTTTCCTTAGATGATGCTGTTCCCTCTGTTACAGAAGGTACCTGTACCTGAGGAAAACAAATACATTGCAAAGAGCATTTCTTTTCTCTCTGCTTCTCAGTACTCAGTTTTATAAAAGGCTGTTTCTTTTTCCCACTGAACCTCTGCTGTTTGCAGAGTCCACAGGAACAAAGATCTAAATAATACAACCTGATGACTTCTTTTTCACTGTGTTGTATAAATAAGCTAACTACTGGATGTAAACTGAAGAAGTTGTTGAATGAGCTTTACAAAAGTTACCAAAGTAATGTTAAATATTACACTAGGAAGTAAAAGTCATTGCTATTGTATTCACTCAACCATTGCTCACTTGTTGCTCACTGCTATTGGATTTATTCAACCTTGCACTTTTTGTCCTTCCTACTTTATTGATCCAAATAAATGGCTTGATTCAATGTAGCGTATTATATAAAAAAGGGAGTGGGAATTAAATCACAAACTGAAAAGTTACAAATTAATCCATACTTGTCCAAAGCCTTTTGACCAAACAATAAAGTTCTTAGACTTTGTTTAACCTCATATCTGTGTCATCAATAATCAGTAGAAGCTCCGCACATCTCAAACTGTTTCATGAAACTGATAACATGCAGATCTCTTTGCAATATTAAATGTCTCTGATGTCCTGTGTGTGCTATCTTTCCTTGCCTAGTTAACTGCACAATAGCTGTGTGAAAACATCAACTTAACTGGATTTCAAATTGTTCACAAAAGCCTGCTAATTACATCCTTTATGCAGCAGCCTCTTCTGTAATCATAACCAGATATTGCATTTAATAAGCATTTGAAACACAGTATTTTACCTATTCAGTTATACATGGATTTTTGTCAAAAAAAGAGAGTGGAGTACATGATATCAATATAGTGGGATCATATCAAATCCTAGAGTTTTTTGATATGACCCATCACAACCAATCTCTTATTTGCATGGTGCCTCAGGTGGGTAGCTGTGCGAAGATAATCCATGAGGGAAGCCATGGTCATACATAAGCTAGTTTTGAGGGATGCATAAGATCGCTTTCCCTGATCATTATACACAAAGACTGACAAAGACATAGAGGAAAAAAAAAAAATTCCACAAGACCTAATGCCTTGTTTGTCTTTCAATTAGCCCCGCTGAAGACTGAGCACTTGCACACACTCTATGACCCCTTCTCCTGAGGACAGCCTGTTGGCAGCGGCCCAACTCCTGACTGCCTTTACAACAGATGATAATGTGAGTTGAGGGTAGGTTTGCAGATTACATGTGTCACAAATAGAAAAGTAGTCTGAACAAGACCCTAAAAATCCATAAGCCAGCATGCTAAATGTTGCTGTGGACTCTGAACTACGTGGCTGACAAAAAAAGCATAGATGTTCCTTTCTACCAACAACTGTGTTTAGGTATAGTTTAATCAGCAAAGTGGCAACCCAGCCTACCTGCTCGATACAGAGCCTCAAAGATGATAGCAGCCCTTATCTCCTGCATTCTGTGTGCCTGAGCAAGCCATACCTCCTCTGGGACCCTCCAGACTGTTTCATACTCACTAATTACATTCTTAGTTTTCCATTGTTTATAAGACACTGTTTTGCACACAAAGAACTGCTCCTTTCCACTCCATTATTCTCTGTGAAAATCTTGTACATCCACTATATGCAAAACTCCTGTCTTTTTGCTGGATAGTTGTGAGCCACCCTGGCATTTCCCCTCTCCTTCATTTCTCCTGTTCGTATCCAGTCTTTTTCCCACTCTTCTTCCTTCAACATCTTTTATCTTCTCTAAGCCAGTATTTTTTTCATTTTTCATCTTTCTGTCCCTACATTTCTTCTTTCTGTTATTCTGATTCTGAACTATTTAACTTTCTTCAATGATTTGAAATTGCAGTTTTCAAGTGTTGCCATCTCATCAGTCTTCCTAGAGTCCTCCTGTTTGTCATTTCCTTCCTGGTTTCCTTCTTTCCTTGCTTTCTTCTATCTCCTCATACTATCCAGCACAAGAATTAGCATAACAGAGAGCCAAGTGTATCTCTTCTATCTCTCATTTTTGACATCTTTATTCCAGAAGACAAGTAGTTCTATGTCAGAGCATTCCTGCCTTTGTTAAGGATATGCCTTTTTAAAGAATATCAAGTCTGACAGCCTCCTCTGAACTAATCGGATCTAACCTCCTCCAGTTATGTTTATTATTCAAATAGAAATAGTGCTCAAGGGCCCAGAATCCTCAGTTTTGATTGTGCTGGCTTCATTTTTTCAGCTGTGAAAATACAGGCCTGGTCCCTTCTATAAAGCTCCAGGAAGATAATCATCACAGGAAGGACATTACAGAAACATATTACAAACACACACACATGTGGGCACCTACACATGTGCACGACACACAGGGTCAGTCCCACGTAAAGGGCAGAGCTAACAGACCCCATTTGCACAGCCAAACTTTCTTCTCAGAAATGCCATGTGATGCAGAAGAAACAACCTACCAGAAGAAACAACTGGAGTAAAAGCCCTTTACACATTTGATACAGTGGCAAGAATTTGTGTTTTTCCCAGATCTGCCTATTTGAAACTGTGAATTGAATACAGGTATATAATCATTAGAAAGCAGCCTTTTTTCTATTATGTGAGAAAAAGGGCCAGCATTTCAACTTTTCTGCTTTTCTGAGTAAGAGTTTCCCATCCAGAGAATAATGTGAGAAAGGACATGACTAGTGATATTAACAATAGTAAAAGTTATAGTAAAAATGTACTATCAAGAACTAGGGCACATCATGATAGGCCACCTACAAAAATGGAGCAAAGACGTGATTTCTGGTCCCCAAAAATGTCATCTAAACATGAAGTGCTGCTGATAGACAAAAAAACAAACAAACAAACAAAAACCAGAGAAACAACAAAGGCTAAATTAATAGGTAGTAAAAGAGACTTTGAAGGAAAACAGCAGATTAGCTTTTTGGATGTGTAATCTCATAACACTAACCGGCCAGAGGCAAAAATCAACCTCTTGATGATGGCTAATAATTTTCAGGTTTTTTTCTTATTTATTTTTTTCTTCAGACTTTATTACTGAGAAAAAGGCACTTCTCTCCTTCAAAATATGCACACTCAAAATGCTATAATTACTACAGCAAACAGACTTTTGGCAGGATAGTCTAACGCCATCTCTTTTCCTTCTATCACAACACTGCTTATGTCACATCTGCATTTACCCTAGCAGTTGTGCTGTTTTATATTGTTTGTGTGATAGAGAGGCACATATCCCAGCTGTCAAAGATATGCCAGTCGTACTGCTTCAGAAGGCAGTAGAGGTCTTTCAAACAAATATTGCACCCGAGCTAGCCAAAGCTCCTCACGTACTCTCTGCCATATGTGTTTAAAGGTATACTTATTCCTCTTAAGGGCTTCATTGTCAGGTTTTCATGATTTCTCAGAAATTGGTTTGTGTTGTCCTCTTCCTCTTTTTCATTTGTGCTGTGCTGGGCTGCTGCACGCATATTTAGGAGTCTTCCTTTAAAAGTAACATTTACTTCCACCCTCAGCTGCTCACCAGCAGGCATCCTGTAAAGTATAGCTCTCTCATAAATAAATAAATAAATAAATAAATAGATAGATAGACAGACAGATAAATATATATTCAAGCAATACTAAAGCAAGAAAATGAGTAGCTTATATTCTTCCACATATTACATTCACCTTTTCAAAATTACAGTGCAATGCAGTAGAAGATTATGGCTGTCACACAGATCTTAACAGTAAAGAAATTCGTGTTTAAATGGAAAACAAGGTCATGCAGAAGAAAGATACACGATAGATACATACGTCCTTTCTATGTACTATTTACATGAATTAAAGATGAGTTGACCTAAACTCATATCTGCTTAGACCTGAGCTTAAAAGGAATTCAGGACTGAAATCCAGGCAGGAGTTATATAAAGAACCTCCCTCTTTAATAGGCCATTTTCAGATCTGAGTATATCCGTTTGAAATGCAGAATGGGGCTTTGCTCTTTGGGGCAACCAGAGCTGTGGTCTCTAGAGGACCCTGCTTGAGCAGGGACGTTGGACTAGATGATCTCCAGAGGTCCCTTCCAACCTAAACCATTCTGTGATTCTGCGATATGTATTACAGGTACATTTACAACAGAAAATGTGTTCCTTAAATATGCCGTTCTTCAGATAACAAACATAAGGTCCTCAAGGGCCTAAGTGATAGCTTATGCCCCAAATATGTTTTGGTCTGCATAATTATTCACTGTGTAGCCAGTACCCACCTACAACAAAGCAAAGGAGGCAAGTCTGTGGGTGAAACCATGAACAAACTGAACTGCTTGCTTATCTTAGAGTCTGCGTACCCCACTGCTATAACCCATATGTTCGTGCCAGCCTTTCACATTTCCCTATTCCATCCGCTGAGCTCAGGTTACCAAACCTCATCCTCTCTGGTTTTAAATCAGGGCTAAAATCTCTCTATCCTAGGAGAACTGCCTGTACATATAAACCTGTTTGCAGATACGTATTCACTACGAGAGTGGTGGCAACAGGGAGAAGAGAAAGGAAGAAAACAAGTTTTACTCTTCTGCTTCTAGCAATGATGTCACATTCACGCGCGCATATTCCCCATACAGTGTTGCATTTCCTCCTCTCAGCTCCTTTACGTTCAGAGGTAGGGAGCTGAAGAGGCTGTAACACACAAATTTGCCAAGGAGGATGCAAGTCTCTGCAGCTAAAGGCTCACACCAGAGCCTCGTCCCCACTGCAAGGGCAATACAAAACAGGGTAGAGCCCCATCATTCACAGCAAGGCAAGTATGCTGCTGGGTTTCAGACCTTGTATCAGAAACGTGAAACAACATACTGGTGAGAAACTCCTACGCTACAATGTCATGTTCTGGAGCAAATGGGAAAAGGAACAAAAGGATTAGATGCAGAAGCAGTACTATGCATTTTTAACAGAGAGCTATCCCAAATATGTATGTAGAGAAGGACATGATAAAATGACTGCTGGTGAAATTACTTCAGTTAAAACACTACCCAAAGTTACAGCCTATTGTGGAAAGAAATTTCAAAGGAAACATAAATAACTGATGAGGAAACTCTCATCTTCCCCAGCTCAATTCTGATTCCAAGTGCCAACATTTTACGTAGATTGTCTTTAGGACATTTATAGATATTTCCAAACTTAAATGAGCACATCAACAAAACTACTAGGACGAGTTTATGAGATTCAGAAGACATTTCTGGAAAGATAGAGAGGTAGTATGCCCCTATGTTTTTTCAGGATAGATCACTGGAAAAAGCCTATTAGTAGGTCAAATACAAAACAAGGCAGACAACAATTACCAAAACAAACTTTTCTAGCTCATAAGGATAACTGCATCTTTGGCTAAAAAAATTTAAGTGTGTATAGTACACATGTATATTTCTTCAAATCTTTGCATACTCTAATTATTTCGTAAAATAGGATTTCCCTGCCTACTCTTACCTATTATAGCTTTCTTTACTTAATATATTCTTATACCTTACCATAACAAGCTACCAGTGGAGGACATTTCTTGACCTTCCATGGCATCTTCAACCATAGAATTGACTTATTCTGTATTTACTACTTATAACTCACTAGAAAATTTCATATTACCCTTAACAAATGTCTTATAATCTCATTCTATAGAATAATTTATAACCTTAGTCAACAGAAACAACTGAACCTAAAAATTACCTCCTATAGTTTGGGTAGCCCATAGTGCAAAAGAAATAGTCCTAATTATATGGAGCAAACCTGCTCTAGTGGGTGACTACCTGAAGAATTTCCATATCATTTCTTAGCTATTTGGACTCCAGTAATTACTATATTTGCTCATAATTAATAAAAACTATATGTGCTTATGAGAGGAGTTTGTAAAGCTCTTTTCAATGTACGTCACAATGTCTGTGGGTAGAAAGACGGTACTGTCATATAAATCTTTTGTTCAACTTTCTAGTGATTTGAGACAACAAGGAGAACATGAAGAAAGCATTTAGATGGTCAATACCTCTTTATGGACGTTCCTCTATCTAAATTAATTCCTAATATACTGGTAAAATTGAGTTAATTGATACTATCTATATACAGTAAGAGAACAATGATATATTTAACAGCAGTAAGTGGAACAGCTACTTTTTAATATTAGGCCTCAGTCTCTACATTTTGGGGTCAGCATTTGTAAGTGAGTAACGCAGGTGCCCATCATCTCCCCAGACTTCTGAAATGTCATTAAATACTGCTTTATCAGTATTCTGCACAGTAAAACTGCCAATAGATAAATGAGGAAAAAAATACAGAAAAAGAAGGAAAGAAGATAAGAAAGAGAGCAATAAGCATGAAAATATTCCTTAAGTCCGTGCTGCAGATTCTCTCTCAGTCTCTAACGGATTCTTCTTCTTAGCTCGCCCTAGGGCAACTGGAATTTATACTTGCTCTGCGGTCTGCAGTCCCGTGTATGTTCCTGTGTCTATCTGACACACGCATGTTGAAACAGGTATTTGCTATTTAGCCAGAAGTAAGGATTTGAGGAACTAATACCACAAAAAAAAAAAAAAAAAAAAAAAAAAAGAAGAAGACGGTTATAGCACATAGCAAAAAACGATTGCCCATAGCCTCTAGTACTATTTTTCAAAACAATAATCATTTATATGGTATTTTATTACGCAAGTAACCTAAGACGCCTTAAAATAAAATCAGTAAAACCAGATGTGAAAGAACAATTCAGCCCTAGGGTAAATTAAAGAAAAACTCTTACCTTCAGACTAGATTATCAGTGTGACAAAGTGAGTCTGAAAGTTTCTGAGGCAGACGGAAACTTGATTTACTGAGATGAAAGAAGGCTTCACAAAAGATGTCTGAAGTACACTGTTGTTAGCACATACCTGCATGTGTCATATGTAGCTTCAAATATTGGTTTAACATAGATAACGCATATTCAGTCATAAAGGAAATATAAAAAAAAAAGTAAAATCAACCTGGAAAATAGCTTAGAGAAAGGAATGCAATATGGTAAAACCCTGATTAGCCAAACACGGTTTACTGACAGTCTCTATTCTCCAAAATCAAAGCATTGCTTCTCAGTCTGCATTGTTTACCATTCTTTTTTCCTTTTATCTGAGTTCTTTCTCCTATAGACATTAACAATTACAGAATTTCTGGTGGCTTTAATCTTAGTAGTGCAAAGAAGCAATCAGTTAACGCATAACTATTTTGTTGTGAGTGCTATTATCTAAGCTAAGTGGAGGAATAAGTGGACAAATGACTTGCCAGAACAATTGCTGCATTTAGGTAGAAAAAGAAAAAGATGAAATAAGAAGAAGAATTGAAATTTAAATTTTAAAAAATAACCTTCATAACAAAAGATTAAGTTTACAAGAATAATTTTTTGGGGAAAAGTGTATCATAACGTGATTTCTTCTATTCCCTGTTACATTTAAATCACAAAGTTTTTGGTCTTAAAACATAAAATTACATTCTTTTAAATGATAAGTATTATTTCTTCTGGAAAAGCTGGCAAGTAGTCTCTTCCTGCTGTTCATGTTCATATCTTATTATTGCCAAGGGGAAAGAAATGAACGTTGTGGCACAATATGCCCCGTTGTTATTAATGTAGTCACTTCTATGTAACTGTGCCAGAATGATGTTATTTTACATCCATTGTAAAAAAAGGAAAATAATGTCACAGCATGGCCCTATGAAAGCATTTCTCAAGTTTATAAAAGTTGTTAATCAACCAACTTCTCTTTGAAATTACTACATAAAATAATTAATTACTAGACTCTCTGTAATAGTCACAAATGCTAAACTCAGCTGTCACAGATGTCTCCACTACCTGGTCTGATAATTGGCTTTTGTCACAACATGACCTTCTTTCTCCAAAGAACCAAGGAATGTTAATTAGCCCATGAAAGGCAAAGAAATCCTCACTTTAAAAGCTCATACTGTCCTTTGCTATCTCCAAGATAACCTATGTGTGTGTATTCTTGTTAACTAAGTATTTTGGATACACTTCATATGACTTTCAAAAAATTGTTGCTTAACCATCAGTGCAAATACGTAGATATTTCGTTTAACACTATGCTGCATGAGCATTATTTCACTCATGAATCAATATATCACTTTGTGAAATTGATTTATTGGTCCTTTTTACACTGAAATCTCTGAAACAGCTAATATTAATGAATTCGCTGTAAACTACCTTGAAATGACATCTTAATAGATTTTAATTGTCATGTACAAATGTCTTTTGCAGGAGCAGAAAGCTCTACAGGACTGAGATATCCATCATTAACACAACGATCCATGTCACAAGCACCTCAGTTTGTCATAACCTCATTTCCTTAATGACATAAGTAAGCATTTTAATTCAGGAGATATTACAATAAATCAGCATGATACTGTGTTGGAACGCTGTCAGAAAGAACTGCTTTACTGGAGGAAAAGCTGAAATAGTTTCAGCAAACACTATGAGACCAGCAGAAAACTGTGTCATGATCTTGATGACATGGCACAGTTACTAAGTTAACCCCTAAGTTACCTACCTTAACAAAGGACTTTGGGAAATTGCCCTGGTAGCACAACCCCGGGTTGGGTTCTTTCTCTTATTTACTTTTTAACTCTTCAGAGAACAACTTCAAGTTGTATACATTGAGGCATTTAAATGATAACAGGAGAGCTGTGTGTAAATAAATATTCTCTGTCAAAAACCACTGCTCAGAGAGCCCCATTGTAACTAGCTTCTGTATTGTGTGGGGAGGGGAAAAAAAAGCTGGGTGCAAACAATCGCTAAAGCATTAAGGGTGCTGAAAAGTAGCAGCTGTAGCAGGGAAAATCCCTCTGTTCAACTCATGATATGCTATCACTAACACAAAGCAAAAGTTGAATTGTGGTTTGATGTTGAGAAAAGAAGGGTTAATCGGACTCTTGACAGCACAGATGTGTACTGCTGTATGACGGACCAAAGTGGAGAATTTTCACTGATGAGGCTGTGACAAGTATCCATACAGAAAAGAGAAACATTAGCCCTACATTGCCAATGGGAAACACTGGGAGGGAAAGAAGACAGGTAAGAGATGGCAAGAGAGAATGAAAGCCACAATGAGCATGATAGGCATGATTGTGGCAAAGATGTAGTCTGGAAGGATCACAAAACTGGTCCGAGATAATTCTCTTTCTGTCAGAAAGAGCTGATTCACTGAAAACACATTTTCGCATAGGTGCCTTGATATTGAGAATGTATCCATGAAAATGTGAAAAAGTCTCATTTCAGCCTTTGGGAGGAATATCTTTTTTCATTTTGACCTGATTTTTTTTTAATTGATTACAATATAATAGTATGATAAAATCTATATTCATTTTTTTGTGTTACTTCAGTAACTGTTCTCCTTCAAGGAAGCTTTGCATTTATGCTTGGAGGATGCATGAACACCAATCATCTACTGCTTAGAAACTGGTGTTTTAATAATTCATGTTTTCCTTGCTCCTATCTATTAATTCAGGCCAAGATTTCACTAAGATTTGGAAACTGCTGTTAGATGTGAATGACAGACATCTAATATATATGCTATGATTTTAATTCTGAACCTAACATGTTTTTGAGCAAGATAAGTATACAAATGATTTTATGTTTCTCAGAAAAGCCGTGAGTAATATTTTAGGAATACATATATCAGTGGTGACAAGATGGTTTAGGACTGCCTGGGAACCAGATTTTTTCTCATGTAGGTAATCCACAATTTCATAACAACAATAATGAAAAAATATAAGCAGTTTGGGAAGGTGAAAAGGAATGTTGTTCAAGGTTCCTCCAAATTTTTAACCAAATTCTGTCCTTTTTAGTTATCTAATACATTTTTTTTAGTGAAATCTTCACCTGAATTCCTGGTGACTTCAGTCAAGTCCAGAATTTTACCTCTGGAGATAAGCGTCTTAGGATGAACACCTCAACAGTGGTCTCTAATTGTTAAAAACGTTCATACAATGCAGCTTATGAACAGATTAAACCTAAAAATCCTAACTTCATAGACATTTGTGAAGAGCTGGAAATCTATTTGTTGAATAGCTGTCAATGAAAAGACTAATAAGCTCTTTGTATGGACTCTCAATTATATCATTAATAATAAAAAGAACTGCAAAGCAGATTTTAGAGAGAAAATAGGATTTGTAATCTTGCACTGCTAAGCAGATATTTTCCATTTATATGTTTTATAGTAACGTCTCTTCTTCAAGGAAGCTTTGCATTTATGCTTGAAGGAGGCATGAACACCAATGATTTATTGCCTAGAAACTGAGTTTTAATAACAGAGCTCGAACAATGCATGTTTTCCTTGTTACTGATCTCTGTGCTCTTGGATATTCAGACTTAGAGAGGACCTAAGGACTGTTGCCATCTAAAGCTTACTATAAGAGTCTGATGTTTTGCTAGAAGCCTTTGTAAAAATAAGAAGCTTGAACTTTTGTGGATAGTAGTTTGTCAGAAACTTGTTAACCTGAAGGGAGAATAATTTAGTTCTGAAAGTATAGGAAAAATGAAATGTAGTTCAAGGAGCTGCTTTAAGTGTCTGGGAAAGACTTGAAAGACCATTAAGGTAGCACTTAGGTTGTAGTAAGAAAATATAAATGAGAAAGCACTGTTTCAGTTCAGCATAACTTAAAGATTTGTCTTTTTCTCTGGGTGATATTTAGCTGCATTGACTGAAGGTATAACTATGCTTTTTTCTAAGCATATGAAAGGGAGTAAATTATATTTAGCAATATTGCAATATTGTTTTCCAAGCTGACAGTCTTTTCATCTATATTTTCAAAATGACTTACATACATTGTTTCTATCGAGCTGAATTTTTAATTTTGTGAGGCAGATCTTGCTCACATATTTCTGTTATTCAGTACAAATATTTCATGAAAAATTATGCAAAGGATATTGGAAATGGAATGCAAAGAAAATGTATATAGAACTAAAATAGACATGACCATTATAATGAAGTAAAGAGGAAAAAATGTCCCATTTTTAAAGCTGTTTTAGACTATTTCTTTTAGATCTTGGGAGATACGGCAATTTCCTTTTACTGTACTAACTTCTGGCATACAGGAGACAGGTAGAACCAGAAACAAAAGCGGAACCGTTGTGGAACCATTCCAAACCACTGGAACAGCTCTCTCCACAGAGGAAGGCCGATCCCTGAACTAAGTGTCAAGATTTGCATGGAGAGAAGACAATGGCTCATAACTGAAGCCAAAAATGCCAGCTGAAGGGTGGGAAGCTAGAGCTGGATTTTGGCAAAAAACAAATCCTGTCATGTTGAGATAGGATTGTTTCCTCAAAATCAGTCATGATTCAAAGCCTACTTTTCATTCAGAAATGAACCAAAGATCACACTTTCCTTTAATGTGAGCTTTTCTCTAAATATGTTTGTTCAAAATACGAGTGGTTAGATCACTTCTCCACAGCACAGGCAACCAAGGGATTCAATGCTCTGATGCCCTCACTAGAGGCTCCGGCTTGTAAAGGTTGGTCGTTGCAGGGAGAAACTGTTCAGTTCACATCATTTAACCACGCTAGGATTGAAACCGTTTATTGATTTAGTAACAACACATAATTAACAGGCAATCAGAGATATATATTCAGAATATACATTCAGAATATATACTATATATTCATATATAGTATATACTATCATATAGTATATATACAAACATATAGTGTATCTATATCAATATATATACTATATACTACATTCAGAATAAATAACAGAACTACAAAAGAAAAAAACCGAAATCCAGGATAATCGCAAACTGTTGATAAACACCTGCAGAGCTCTAAAATCCTTCTCTAACTAATCCGAAACCTTCCAGCCATCCCCGCCTGCTCTGGGGACCGTGGGGGCGCCCCTCCCCCTTGCGGTGGCCGGCGCCAAAGCCCCCGCGCGGCCCCGGCGCTGCCCCCGGCTCCCGGCGCTGCCCCCGCACTGCCCCTGCCCGCGCCGCAGGCGGCAGCGGCAGCGGCGGCGGCGGCGGCAGCGGCGGCGGCGGCGGCAGCGGCGGCGGCAGCGGCGGCAGCGCTGTCCGGCCCTGCGCAGCCCGCGCCGCCGCCCCCCCGGCCCCGGCCCCGGCCCCGGCCCCGGCCCCGGCCCCGGCCTCGCCCCCCGCCCAGGACGTCATCTGCCAGGAAGATGGCTTTAGTGCTAGCTCCAGCTCTCAGGACTGTTAAGCGTTTTATGTTAATCACAGGCAGACCAAAATAAAGAAACAGCTTCAACAAAAGTTATTGAGAGTCCATGGCCTTATGACAACTCCCTCCAGCTGATAGCTTAGTCTGGACACGTATGTAAAGTAAAACAAAACGAAACAAAAAGGTATCCCTTACATAGAGGGAGAGGATTTCAATCTGGGTTTTTAACGTCCTGGGCTGATTGCTTTAAGAGCTGAGCTATTGAGAAAGAAAAGTAGAGATTGTTTCACTTCTCTTATGAAAGAAAAGTAGAATCTCTCACTGGGCTTTGTGCAGAGCCCAAACTCTTCAGCAGGCTCAGAGGTTGCCTGCAGAGATGATTCCTCTGAGCGTGCTCAGGAGCAGCACTTTATGACAGGGTAACTTAAATATCAAAAGCCACAGTCCCTGTGGGACTTTGTTTCATCCAGAATTAGGCAGCATATGCAGTACTTCAGCAATGCAGCTAAAATCTGCTTAAAATTCATTTGATGCATATGAGGGGGTTTTTGCTTATTGTCTGTTTAATAAAGGGGGTCTTCAGCCTCTGTGTACTTCGATACACCGTTTTAAAAATATCCTATGTTTACAGAATTTAAAGAATTCTGAGTACTGTATATATATTAGAAAAGCCCAAAGAATAGAATTTTAGGGGACCACATCATTATATCTGGTTGAATAGAAATTCATATGAAAAATCTGCTGCTATATATATTTTTTATGAATTAACCAAAGACACCCTACAGGGCCTGTAAATTCAGTATATTTTACTAAACAACGTCTACCTGCATTGCCTTGATTAATACTGTGACTAATATGGGCAGTAACTTTCTGCATGGATATTTAGTCATATTTGACAGCTAAATAACAAAATTATCTTGCTTTATTTGTCATACTTTCTATCGTGTAGAACTGTTTCATAATATGGCAATGCAGATTTTTCCACGGTTGTCTGGATACATTTTTTTGAGGTCAGTTGTGGATGTAGTTGGCAGCTTTCAAAGTTTATTGCTATTTATTCTTTTTTAAATTGAAAGCTTAACTAAAGAATTGCTGATATAAAATATCAATTGCTGATCTAAAATAACAGTATAAGATAAAAAACAATATGAAACAAATGAAAACCTTCTGCAAAGCTAAACTATACTGTACCCCCAGCCTGCTACCCACCCTCATAAATTAAAAGGTCTACTGAGAACAAAGACTCCCTGTTTAACTGATGCTCCTCCCTGTGCGTCTTTTTATCCTTGTTGCTATACACCAGCTTGCAGCACAGAGCTGAATTCACTCTGCCTGATTTTAGATACCTAACTGAAGCATGAAGTTAGGCCAGTCAACCTACAAAAGAGGCAATCTGAAGGCAATTTAGGTAGCTTAAAGTTTGCAATTGCCTGTAAGGATGCTTACATCTTCCCATTGATGACTAGGCTCTTTGCTTATGTGTTGCAGTTAAATGCCTACATTTAGACGGGGTGAAAGTGAACCAAAGAGCTCCATGAGTTCTCATGGGCTTCAGTATTTCTTCCTTGGAAAAGCTGCCTGAAAAAGCATGCTGAGTTGTCTGCAACTCTTCTGCAAGAAACATCAAACGCTAGATTGACTACTGAAGGTGTCCCTTAGAATGTTTCTCAGAAAAGCCCCTTTTCTACCTTACTGTTCCCTATAATTCAAAGAGTTATGAAACATAATTAGATCTCTGATTCAATCAAAGAATGCATATTTTCCCTTGTAATTTTTACTTCATTAGGAAATAGGGGACGCTACATGAGAGTAACTGAGATACAATCAGCTTATTCCCAAAGGTGCGTGAAATCCCATTTCCCAGCAGTACAGGCCATGTAAGTAGCATTTAGGAAGACTTCTTCCTAAAGACTTCTTCTTACAGTCATTACAACTTTGCCTTTTGGCAAGAAAGTCTCTCTCTCCCTTCCTGAAGTGATCTCCTCAGCTCCAGCCACATTTCTGTATGTAGTCCAAATCCACTGACACTTCATTTTCAAATTGTAATTTTAACTTTTCAAAAATCTGCTGTGGTCACATGTGCAGGTCAGGTGAGACTGGGCCATTTACCCCATAATACATTATTTGGTATAAACACACAAACAAGCTACCACATGACACAAATGCCAAATTTACAGTTTACCAGCTAACCTGTAATAACAGGCTCTAATGATGCTTTGCAGTAAAAGCAAAGTAAAAAACACTTTTTCCACTGAAGGGTAAACCATTTTGCTGTAAGGTAAGAACATATACTTACCATGGACTGGCTGATGTATTGTAAACTGTTATGCTTCTTGATCATGAGGTAATTCATGTGCCTATTCCCTTAGTGACACTTGGAAAATTGTCAGTACAATTCCAAGACTACCGCTGTCAAAAAAAGACAACAGACTGGTTCTGAGAGAGTTCTTTCTTGTTCTTTCTTGACTATAAAGCCATTGTCTGTGAGACCTGACCTTCCTGTTGGCACAAGAAATGAAGTTAAAACTGGGCCAACGAGGAAAGGTAAGTATGATGTTGTCAATGGCACATTGCTTGCTCAATAATGTAGTTCATACACCAACAAAAGGTGTCCTAGTATAGACTCTTTTGCACATTCATCTGATTTTAACTTTCTTCTTTAGCACTAGCCCCTTCTGTTCTTGACCTCATTCTCACTTGTCAGACATTAGCTGTCAAGATCTCTTAAAATAATCCTACCACTTGTAGTCTGTCACGTACAAATGTCCTGAAAAAGACTGAACGGTTGATTCTCATCATTCCATTTGGCAACTATGTTATACCTCAACTGCGTTACTACAGAGATGTCTTCAAGTTTTCTATTTGCTACTGCTTTAATGAATAAACAGATATTTCTTTTCCAGTAACCCCAGACAGATATCAATGACCTGTACTTAGGAAGTTCACCTAAATCAAGCAGTGATTAGAGGTCTTCAGGGCATAACTGGAAAATATCTGAACTGTACCCTGACCAATTTGCTTACCAAGCTTAATCTCGAAAACAGTTAAATTTTTATTTCAGTTAAGTGGAAATACCTAAAAGTGTCCCATTACCATGGAACATCATGTCAAGAAGGGTCCTCATATATTAGCTCTTTCATTTATTCTTTTTTCAACAGCTTCACTAAAACAAGTAAAGCTTCCGTACACAAAGTAGTTAACAAACTATTATAAAAGTTCTTTTTCCAGAGTAAAATCTTTCCACAGCTTCTAACACAGAAAAAGACTTTCAGTTCCTTTAGAAACACAACATTTCCTGTAGAAACAAACATTTCCTGTAGAAACACAGCTGCAGAAATCCACTGTAACCCCTTTTCTCAATGAACATTTCGTACCGTCTTGAGGATGTATAGCGTAAAAGCAAGTTTCGAGCCAAGTGGATTAGAAAGATAAGACAAGCCTTAAATTCTTCTGATTTTTGAGTTATTATCCTAGAACAAAGTCTCACATCTTGGCTCTACTCTATCAACAATTGCAAAAACAAAATGAGCCTTTGCCTCCAGCAGTCACTGACAGTGAAGAACTACAGGAAGGAAAGATAATGTGTATAATCTAATGGCCAAAATGCCGTTTTTTTTAACCTAACTGCTACTATTCTAAACACCACCATTTCTGATTCTTCTCATTTGCTCTCTCTTCCTCTCCCTTTGCTTTTCCTTTATTTCCCCTGCTTCTTCATACTTATTTCTTCTTACCCCCATAAAAATCTCATTCATAATTCTAACTGAAGTTTTTTTTTTCCTTAAACTTTACAAGCATCTTAGCCTCCTAATCACCCTAAGAAAATCTGCTTGAAATCCAAATGGATTCCACCCTGTGAGAGGAGTCTATTCACCCCTTTTCGCTCTCTTGCTTGAGGCAGTGCATAAGCCACAACTAAGTGTAGTTCAATAGTTGAACAATGAAAATACCTTTAATTCTGACAGGTTTGGACAACATGCTGTTATTAGAATCCCTGTATCTTCTTTCTTCTCTCTCCTTTAATTTCTGACTTGGAAAAACTTTAGTTGGTCAAACAAAGAATATCATAAGCTCAACGTGTTTATTCTTCCTCATTTTATGGAACTCCTCTGAGACTGCTGACTTTTATAATTTTTCTTTCCTAAATTCCTATGTCTTAGTTCTGAGCTCTCATCATGGTAATGATCAGGTCATAGTGCGCGTTTCTAAAGCAATATCAGTCCTTCTGTACGTTTCCTTCGCTTGACCCCTGGCCTATACTAGATCTTATAATTTTAAAACAATAAACATAACTATAGTAAGTGTTTCATCAGTCTTTAAAATCTGCTCAGAATTATCAGATGCTTTTAAAAAAGAAGAAAAATCCTTTTGTGACCAGTAATACGAACTTTTTGTGTATCTGAAAAAATCAGTTTAATATGATCCTATAGCCTTTTGCAATATCTACATATTGCTAGCAACATTTTCTTTCCTGTGGACTACCATTCCTGGGAAGAAAGAGTTGTTTTATTTTTCAATTTTGTTTTTCTAAAAAGCTATTAAGAAGCACAAGGACCAACTACAGAAAAAGACAGAAAATACAAAAGACATCTTTTGCAGGATGCCCAAGATTTCCTTAATGCTTGCCCTTAATTCTTATGTTTTATAACGCTTCATGCCAATTTGTCCACATGGATATTTGTGCCTGTAAAGATCAGGTACTGTCTAAAGACTAAGTAGCAAGTTTCAAAAAACAATTTCTTACTTACGGGCAAGCATGTGCCCTGATATTCTGGGTAACTCCCCTTTCCTGCCCTTAGAGTATATTTTAAATGACTAGTAGATCATGTTTACCATAAAATACTCAGAATAAATTGACAATGTTTTTCTAGTAAACAGAACTGTTTTGTTGTGGCTTTGTTTGTTTGTTTTAGGGGAAACTAATGAACACAACTTTAAAAGGTTAGAATTCTCCTCTTCAGACAAGATCCAGAGCTGATGTCAGTCAGAGGAGCTAGGGCTGCTTTATCAACTTGAGCAAGGTGAAAAGATCCCACTATAGTAACATTACGAAAAGCTTCTCTCACTCTATGTTTTCAATTCCCACTAATAGCGATAAGGAGGTTGAAAGTATGCTGTACTTCTTCTGGCCTAATTTTAATTGACAAGAGTTTGAAATATTGTATGGAGACCAGCGAAGGTTTTTCTTTAGTTTCCTCTCCTAAAGGGGAAAATTAGTGATACCAGCCAGTCAGTCTTAACTTTGAATTTTTTTTCTCTTGTCTCTTTATATTATTTCAACAAGTCCCTACCTCCCAGTGCATAATATGCGTGTTGTGAGGTAAAAGATTAAGTTATTTTCTGTTGAGTTAATGACACATCTCTGCTTAGCTGAGATAATATAACTCTTTACGCTAGCATGAAATCAGTTTCTGGCTGACAATCTAGTATTAGCTGCGTTTTTTTTCTTAATAAGAAGATCCATTTCTTCTTGGGCTGCAGTAATCCTATTCCTGTATGGGTAGTTAAGCAAACATGCCCTTGTGCTATTAGCATTATGCAAATGAAGCTAAAATTCTCAATGCAATGATACTTTGGCTATAAAATGTGCTGTGGTGGGAAAAAAGTTGATAACGAAACAAGCATATTCACAGAAAACACAGAGAAGCGTCTAACTTCACATTTATTTGTGTATCCTTCATAACCATACTACATAAATTTCCAAACTGGTCTTTGAAGTTATGCATTAGCTTAATTACACGATAATAAATTTTCCTTTTTTTTCCATTAATTTCTTGTTGTCTTACATAAATGTTGAGTTATATTGGCAGTCTACATTTTGGCTAGGGCTAGTCCTCCCCACACACTAGCACCAAAACAATTTTAATTCAAAGGTTGGTTGTTAAGAGTTGTATGTACATCCCTCCTCCTCTGCCTTTTTGTGAGAGTGTGAGTTCCTGCCAGTCCAGAGCTTGATTGCCTGCAGATTGCCTGCAGATCCTGCCACAGTCATTAAGCTAGCAGAGGACTCCAACACAACTCCAAAGGGTGATGGTGATAGCTCTGTGCAGTGCTACTGTCACAGGCCTCGCTCAGGTCCCCGTTTCCTGATGGAAGCAAAGCACATGGAACTTCTCAGAAAACTTTCCTTTCTTGATCCCCTTATATTATACATTTTCCTGACAAAGTTAACTTTTTTAGTCATATAATTTTTATAAAACAATTTTAACCTTATTGATTTGGGGGAATTACATTCTCACTATAAAACCATGAGTATGAAATAGTAGAACAAGTCAGGCACATCGTTTCGTATTATCTCTGGGTCTCACTGACCAGCCATGTAGCTCAGAATATCCCCTGGCTCTTTCTGAAAAACTAGAGCAAAATACGGACACCCTTCACCTTACAGGGCTAAGACCTTATACGATCTTATCCTATAAAATGATATGAAAATATTAATATTTTGCTCCAGTTTATCAATGCTTTTCTTGCACTGGGGGTACCAGAACTGAATGCAGTACTGTAAGTGTGGTCTAAGAAGTGCTGGGTAGCAGACAATCCCTTCCCTCAGTCTACTGGCTGTGCTCCTGCTTATGCAGCCCAGGAGGCTGTTAGCCATCTCTGGGCACTGCTGGCTGGTATTCAGGTCACTGTCTACCAGGACGCCAGGTCCTTTGCTACAGAGCAGCTCCCCAGACCTCAGTCTGTGTCATTGTAAAGGCTTCTTCTTCTCCAGGTGCAGGACTTTACATTTGTCCTTGTTGAATTTCATGAGGTTCCTGTTGGCCCATTCCTCCAGCCTGTCTAGATCCCTCTGAAAGGTAGCCCTGCCCCTGACCTTATTGACTCATTCACCCAGTTTGGTTTAATCTGCAAATTTGATAAGCAAGCACTCCATCACCTTGTCAGTTACAAAGATGTTAAACAGGATGGGTCTCGGGATAGACCCCTATGTCACTCCGCTTGTTATTGGCCTTGTTATTGTAGTGCACACTCTTTAACCAGCTTTTACCCTTTAAGCCGGATCATTCATTCAGATGCAACCCACCTGGTTGTCCACCAATCCAGACCATGTCATTCTAACTTAGATAAAAGAATATTGCAGGGAATTAGTGTTAAAAACCTTGTAAAGTCTAGGTAAATGTCATCCCCTGTTCTCCCCTTGACCACAGATCCAGTCATTTTAGTATAGAAAGGAATAAGGTTGGTCAGGCATGATTCACCCTTGGTAAATCCATGTTGACTGTTCCCAGTCACCTTCTTTTCCCTCACGTGCCCAGAAGTGTGTTCCAAGAGGACTTATGGCATGTTTTTCCCAGGGACCAAAGTAAAGTTGACCCGACTCTTGTTCCCAGATTGGCCAGCTGGCCTTCTTTGAAGATAGGTGCAACGTTTGCCTTCCTCCATTCATCAAAGACCTACCCAGTCTGCATGCCCATCTCATTCAGAGACGATAGAATGGACATTGGCCAGTTTTCTCAGCTTTCTGGATGCAGTCCATCAGATCTCATGAACCTGTAAGGGTCCATGTGATTCTTGCCATCAAAAGCCTTTATTGTAACATTAGAGTGGAAATATCCTTCTGAATGTTTTCTCAGAAATGCTAAATTATCTCTCTTCTCTTGGTAGGAGTGGATATAAATCCTAATATATTAAGCTATAACAGTTTTTTTTCCACTAGGGCTGGAAGTGTGTTCCAGAACAGAGCATTGTTCCAAAACAGAGTCCCATCTGTACTTAACTAGAGCTTCTGAGGATTATTATAGTTTTCCTCGCTAAGAGACAATGTATTAAACACCTGTGATCTTAAGTTCAAGCACTTTATTTCTGCAATCACTTCTCTTCTAGATCCTGGTTACAGGTACCAAAATATAAATAATTTTGTGTGTCAAGAGAGAAATTGCAATAAGAAGTTGCTTTCATCAAACCGTGAGCTGACAATAATTTTCTGCAGATGATGGCTCTTCTCCATTAAAATCATCACATGCAGCAGAGAACTTGGCAGAAGATGACAAAAATGTTTTGTAATAACTTTCGAAGCCTTAAAATTTGTATTTGTTCCACATTGGAACAGTCACAAATGTTTTTATGAGAATGGAATTGTGTCAAAAATGGTCTTTTTGGATATAATACCTGAAGTTCTTAATTCATGTCCTTTTCTCTGTTTGTATCATTAGAGGTGACCAGAGAGCCATCGAGTGCAGGAGCTTCCCTTTTAAAAATTCACTGAAACCAGTATGCCTCTCAGGAAACATTTTGACTTCTACAAAATTACGTTTAATCAAAGCTATTGAAGCCAGGTTTAACATCGTAAGACCAGTCAGACTAATCGTAATGCAAAGGAGCTGCCTATATCTTCTAGCATAATGATGGAACTCTTGTTCATAAAAATTTGAAGTTCTCAGGCTAATGAAAGGGATAGAAGTTAAGACAGTAAGCAAAGTAGATGGATTAAAACAGATGAATCTACATCAGATTTTTAACATTAGATAAGCTCCAAGAAAAGTAATGAGTTGATTGCTTTTTTGTTTTTTGGGGTTTTCTGTTTGCCTAAATTGAGGTTTAGATCAACAATCTAACCTGATTTTTTGATTTTTCGTGAAATGATCCAACTGTGAAGATCCTTCAGCACTGAAGATTGTGATTTATTTTTTAAATGAAATAGAAATAAAACAGTGAGGAAGAAGGTTCTCCATATAACCAAGAATAGCCTTTGAACCATTAATCAGCCTGCCGGCCACTATGAGCCCTGTACTAGAAGAAAATGCCAGATCTCTTTGTGGTGTGTAAAAAATGTATTCTTACCATGTGGAGTAATTTGTTATCAGCCTAACCTGATTGTACCATTGGGAATTTTCTCTCCTATATGTGGGGTTGAATATCAGATTATATATTCATATCACATTAGTTCATTTATTTGAATGTAATGAAAATTCTTTTTTTTTTTTGCTTTCTGTATCCACCAAAGAAAGTAAATGAAACTCATTGCCAGGTTAATGTTCTTTTAGGAAGCATAATTTTGATTTTCCTAATTTATTTTTCAATTACAATCCCAATAAAATTATAGAATGATTGGAAACAGTTTGTTTTAAAAATATTCTCCCTGGATGATAAGCTCATATGGTCCTGGCTTTAACTCTGCAAACCAATGCTGATCTGATGAAGCACTTCTGTTATAAGCCTTAACACTTACTTGCTGAGGATTTTGGAAAAATTACCTTTTGGTAACAGATTTCTTACATGAAAATGAGATATGACTTTCTTTTATGGAATGATTGACCAGATCTACTTCCAATTATGTGCTAGCCAGTAAAGTTAGAGAGTGTGATATGTGTTAACACAACTTGAAAATGATACTGAAATATCTAGGCTTAATTATCCTATCAGAAAAAAGAAGTAAAAATTACTAAGGATGGTTTTTCTTATCCCTAAGAGCAAGACAATGGAAATTCTGACCCTTAAAGCCAGTATATGCAATGCTGTGGTCCCTGTACATGTTTTATTTTTCCCTAGATCTGTTCCCCAAAGAATGCAGATCTTTCTCAGTCCTGAGTTATAGTCCCTGGATCAAACTGTAGCAGGTTATATATTTAGCTACGACCTTAGATTAGTCCTTGTTTGGCCAAAATAGTAGGTGTCTGTCCCACCTGAATTTACTATTCTCCCTCCATGTAATATGACTGAGGTTTGAAATGGCAGCAACCCTAGTGAAACCGTATGTTCCATTACAATGTTTTGTATCAACGTAAGTAAATAATCCATTTAATGTATTTTCTGAATATCTGCAGGTCTGACCTTGTAAAATCTGATCATCATAGATAACATCTGACTTTTTTTTATGGAAGAGGATATTCTCTCTGTTACTGTCAGGCAGACACTACAGTGAGCAGACAGAGCAAAATGGTGACATATTTATCTTGCAATATCCCTGTAAATGTCACCTGGCTTTCCTTGGATAAACAGTAGTCAAATTTCTTGTTTTCCTTATTTCTATCAGTTGCTTATTGGTGGAAATGTGCACTTATTTATTAATTACTTATTCTAATAAATACATCTGGACTAAGGAAATGCACTAAAGATTAGGGCAGGGCATGCATACTTGCAGAAGAGCCTGGAAGACTGAATTACTATGTGATAAAACAGCATGTAAAATTAAATGTATATAAAGGCAAAGTCTAAGAGTACAAAATATATATATAAAAGCACAGAGAAAAACAACCCTAACTTCACATATAAAAGGATGGATTCAGACCTGACCAACAGAGCCAAGACCATGGGACATGACAGATGGTTCCATGAAATCGATAGGTCCTTGCTAAGCATAAAGCATATTAGGGGTAAGGATAATTAAGAAATGAAGACAAAACAAAAGATAAAATGTCATTATGTCACTGTGTCTGCACATGGTTTGCCCATGCTTTGAAAAGTGAGTGCAATTCTGGTCTCCTTTTATCAAAGAGAGGATATTAAAACTAGAAACAATTTGGACAAAGGCTAAAAGGTTGATCAGATATGTGAAATGACTTGTATGTCACAAACAGCTGAGTAGACTAGGATTTTTCAGCCTGGAAAGGCAATGACTTCTGGACACTATATTAGAGCTATATAATCTTGACTGTCATGAAGATCAAGAATAGACATTGGTTCTTAATAGTCTTTTCCAATACAGAAGTAGAGGCCACTTAAAAAGATGATTTTGGCCAGACTCCATAAAAACAAAAGAAGGTGCTTCTTCTAATGGCTTGCAAAGATGTTACGGCTGCCAGAAGTTCTGTATAGGTTTACAGAGATACTGGAAAAAAGCTTGCAAGAGAGATCCGTTTTGGGGTTACTAAGTAAACAAATAATATAGCACTCAGAAAATCTCCAGAGCTGACAGTAGCTGAAGCCTGAAAATATCAGGGGTATCATGTATGTTTTTAGCAGTCCCTAGACAATTACTTATGACCTCTGCTGAAGAAAAAAGTCTTGGCTAAATATATCTTGATTTGAACCACTTTAACCATTTTTATGTATTTGCATTGTGTATTAAAGATTATCATTTTTTGAATTTCTGTCTCTGAGGAATGTCTGAAAATCCGTTTTAAGTCCTAACTGGCTGCCAAATAATTCAGTCTTTGAATTTTTCAGAGCGGAAATTTCTGAATTTCACTCCATGACTTTTTCATTGTACAGAAGGCTGAAATAGGTAGGTGAATGTTGACAGTGGCTGCAAAAATGAAGTTGTTGCTTATTATGGAATACTGTGCAAATAGCATTGTGTCACAATACCATGCAGAAAGTGGTCAAAAATCTTAAATGTAATCCACAGTATCCATCTGCTTGTCAGAATAGAGCCAGAGAAAACTTAGGATGGCCGGGACTAATATTTACATCCAAATAAGGGGATGAATGAAGGCTGCAGTGAATACAGGAAACAGATGTGAAAGAGGAACTTGCATCCATGAAATTGCTGATTGTCAGCAAGACAGTTCTGATTCAAATTTGCATGACAGAAATAGGTGCATTTTTATTTGCAGATTGGTATTTTATTTATTTTTTAGTTGAGTATTTGTAGACCAGGCCATGAAGCAGTATACTAAAATATTTTGAATTGTGGTTTTCGCACAATGTTTATGCATATTAAATAGGTGACAGATAAAGGCCTGTGTTCCTTCTTTTCCTCTCAGTTATTCATTTCAGCAATTCTCTTTGACTTGTCAATAAAATTGTACTATGTTATATCCTTACAGTGACAATCGGACTGGTAAATATAGAAGACAATTTGAAGGAAGGCATGCTCTGGTGAATTCATGGGAAATTTATTTACTATAGCCATCCTATTTCATTGAACCTCAT
The DNA here is from genome assembly GCF_040807025.1 of Struthio camelus. Classification (NCBI taxonomy): domain Eukaryota; kingdom Metazoa; phylum Chordata; class Aves; order Struthioniformes; family Struthionidae; genus Struthio; species Struthio camelus. The sequence continues at coordinate 24,082,902 of NC_090942.1, forward strand.
TGAGTCAGTAAGGTAAAAAGTGCTGAAGATTAGCAAGATGAAAACTTTTATTTTTAATATCCAACATACTTCCTACCCCACAGACAATCAATGTGACAGCATGGAGAAAGATGGAAACTAATATTCTAAGAGAAGGAATGTTAAACTCATTACTGGAAAAGTATCAGTTTACTAAAATCATATGCATGGCTTTCTCCATCTCCTTCGGCTCACTGAAGACTTTTGTCACGGAGGCGTCACAAATGGTAGGTGCATGAGAGAGTGATATCCGTCTGAGTTTCTGGAACAACAATAATACCATGCCAGTGAGATGGAAAGGTCAGCTTCCAGTTTTCTAAGTTATTTTCTCTCCTGTATGGGATATTTCTTCCACTGCTTCCACTGTTCTTTTCTCCGACAGATCAAAGAATGGATACAGGCTACCCTAGAAACACACTTGTTCCTAGAGAGTTAGGAGAACCCCCCCATGAAATCAGCAAAACATCTATAAAGTATAGCTGGATTCCCTTTGCTATACATTGCATAAATTGTCTTAGCTATTTTAAACTATTCAAAGTAAAAAATTCTCTGGAATAATTACTCCTGAATCAACTTTAGTTCTTCTTCTTGGTGGAAATTATCGAGAAATAAAGTGTGTCTTACTTGAATATATAAGCAAAGGAATTTACCTGCCTCTGGCATTTTGTATATTCCTGCTATTCTTCTCCCAGTTAGGAATACATTAATGCAATAGTAGCAGCATTTCAATGTATATATTGAATAAAATAATGTTTCAAGAAGTGGTTTTGGACAATTTACCTTCAAAGGGCTAGGTAAAATAGTACTCTATTGTATGAGTATGCACCTTATTTCTGAAACCTCACTTTGACATAGGAACGATATTTTATCTCTGTATTACTTCTTTCTAAGAGGTAGGAGGAAATACATTCTTTATATAGTCCCTGCACTATAGGTTGGCTATAGGAAGCATGGAAAGAGAGAACTGTGTGCTATGACTGTGCTCCTTTCCCAGATATCATCACAAATGTTTGGTGCAGCTACAAAAGGTGGATTTTAACAGTACTTGTAGCACAACCTCTTTTAATGGCAAGTCTCAGGTAGCGTATTTTGTGTCAGAAGAGATCAACATTAGATTTCACAGAAAGCAGACCTGAATTTTAGTCACTGCGCTTTGAAGCGTTAGCATAGGTTACTGTGAGGATATGTTGGTTTACTAAGGGAGAACAGCTGATACCTTAGAGGTTATGCTGTTAAATTCCAATAATTACTCTTTAGTTAATGCTATTTGAAAATGCTGAACTATTTTTAGTATTAATTCATTTACTCTTAGAATGATATGGCATTTGAGAAGTAATGTGAATATCTCCCATATTACTACAGAAAAAGAAAAAAAAACCCACATTTGTCTCACTTTACACATATGAAAAAAAGCAATGAGCACATGGTAACTATTGCAGAATAACTTCTGTGTCACTGAGTTTATAATGTGATAATGAAATAACACGAACAGGCTTTATTTGAATAATGAGATTGTAAAGCTCATGGTGCGAGAAAAACTCATGCTGTGAGTATTCTGCCTTAATATTTTCCATGAAAGATTTTGTTATAAGAACCATTTCTACTCCTGAAAAAGAAATGGCAGAGGATATAGAGATAAAAAGATTTTTCCATACATCAGTGTTACTGGCTTAATGATAGGCTGCATATTTGACACAAGGATATTACCTGAACATTTTAATTATTTCTTTATGACATTGTTTTAAATTTCTGTATTATTTAATTGCCAATAAGTTATTTGCATAGAGGAAGAGAGATCTATAATAGGAAGAGGTCAGAAGACCCATTGTGTTTTAAAAGCCTTGGTACAACTCAGCTTTCAGGAGAGTGCTGATAGTGGTAGTTACACTTCCCACCCATAGAATACCACCCTTTTCAATTATTAATTAATGTTTCAGTTGTTTGGAGTAAGTGATACACACTTTACCCACTAAGGAGCTATAAGAAGCCATTTGGTAGACATTAAATAGACTGCTGTCTGGCCCTTGTTTTCAGAACAGGCTCTTTTTTGGTCCCTATTTCTTTTAATCTGTAAGTATATTATACACAGTAATGGCATGTACATTCTATGCTTTTCTTACAAAGAAGCTTAAAATTTTAATGCCCTCCAACAGCCACCAGAGGAGATTTTGTATTAAGCAACATTTAAATAATACATTAATTCTAATTATGAGGAAGCTCCAAGGGAAAATGTGGTCTCAAATGACTTCTACCTCTCCTCGACACGGTTTGTCACGATCTAGAGGGAACATTTTTACCATCTCTAGACTTTAGACACAGTAAAGAAGGTTGGGTGAACGAATTACATTTCAAGGTCAAATTTAAAATAAAAATAAAGTAGCCTTAACTTAAAAACAAATGCACAAGATCTTTCTCCCCATTCCCTTCCCTCTCCAAAAAAGGAAAAAAAAATAGTTTTTGTATTTTTAAAGGCAATTTCTTTAGGGCAGCAGTCCTTACAGTAACAAAATTTGTTTAGTGCAGGCTGAGTTGAGCAGAAAAAGTGCTAAAAGTGGTTGCCTTCAGGGCTTTAGCCCTTTCCTCTGCAAAAAATGTCTAAAAAGATTCATTTAAAGATCTTGTTAGCCTTAAATTGTGACTTTGTTTTTGAATATTCATTCCAATTCATTTCCACAGGCACAGACAAGCTGGAAAACCTGACCCACTTTTCTTTCATCTTGTTTCACGTATTTTACAGAAACACCCTCCCAAGCAATGTAAGCTATTCTCCTATTTATTTTGCATCTTTCCTGGAATTTTCATTTGTTCATGGCTGATATGACCCTACCTAGTTTACCCTGGAACCCCAAAGACGCATGTTCTACTTCACACCACAGAATCATAGAACTATTGAGGTTGGAAGGGACCTCTGGAGATCATCCAGTCTAGACCCCTACTCAAGCAGGGTCTCCTTGAACAGGTTGCTCAGGACCATGCCCTGCTGGATTTTGAAAGTCTCCGAGAATGGAGACTCCACCACCTCTCTGGGCAACCTGTGCCAGTGCTCAGTCACCCTCACAGGAAAAAGTTTTTCCTCATGTTCAGAAAGAACTTCCTGTGCTTCAGTTTGCATCTACTTCCTCTTCTCCTGTCACTGGGCACCACTGAGAAGAGTCTGGCTCTTATGTTCTCTACATCCTCCCTTCAGATACTGATACATGTAATAAACCGCCCCCCTCGAGCCTTCTCTTCTCCAGAGTGAAAAGTCCCAGCTCTCTCAGCCGTTCCTCATAGGAAAGATGTTCCTGTGCCCTAATCATCTTTGTAGCCCTTCACTGGACCCACTGCAGCCCGTCCGTGTGGCTCCTGTACTGGGGAAGCCGGCACTGGACACAGCACTCCAGGTGAGGCCTCACCAGGGCTGAGGAGCAGAGAAGGATCACCTCCCGCCACCTGCTGGCAGTGCTCTTCGTAAGGCTCCTCGGGAGACCATTGGCCTTCTTGGCCACAAGGGCACATTGCTGGCTCACGGTCAACTTGTCCACCAGCACTCCCAGGTCCTTCTCGGCAGAGCTGCTTTCCAGCAGGCCAGCCCCCAGCCTGTCCTGGTGCATGGGGTTATTCCTCCTGAGGTGCAGGACCCTGCATTTGGCTTTGTGGAACTTCATGAGGTTCCTCTCCGCCTGTTTCTCCAGCCTGTCCAGGTCTCTCTGAATGGCAGCACAACCCTCTGGTGTATGAGCCGCTCCTCCCAGTTTTGTATTATCAGGAAACTCACTGAGGGCGCCATGTGCTCCATCATTCAGGTCATTAATGAATAAGTTGAACAAGATTAGCCCCAGTATTGACCTCTGGGGGGGACATTGCTAATTATTGGCCTCCAGTTGCACTTCATGCCACTTATCATGACCCTCTCAGCTCAGCTGATTAGCTTGTTTTCAAAATACCTCACTGTTTGCTCACCTACCCCCTATTTATCAATGCACCAGTGCTGCTCTACGTAGGGTGTGGAACAGATCACTGGGTGTGCTGGTATTCAGTATATATACAGAACTACAGTAAAAGCTGAATACATATTCTTTTTTATATCAGAACAGCCATTTCAAGGGATAACACTGCTCACCTGACTTGAGGAAGGAGGAAAAAGGAACTTTAAACATACCTCATTATATCACAGATTAACTAGACTTTTAGCCCTAATAAACATGTTCTTCAGTAAAAAAAAAAAAAAAATCAAATACAGCTTTGTGCAGCAATTGCATCCTTTTCTGACTGTGATGGCACATTGATGAACAAGCTGCTTGCTGAAAAGAATTTTCAAAATGTATCTATATATAAGCATTATGTGGAACATTCCTTCCAAGTAAATTCAATGTGAAGAAAGTTGGTGCTAGATACACCTTTCACTGAGTTAACAGGAAAAACATCTGTGTGGATTGGTTTTGGCAGCTCAAATTTCAACTGTTTGCTGGGGAAAATAAACAAGTAACTCATAGCCTTTGATTAAGTTTTGCACTAACTTGTTATAAAACTATTGTCATTGTGTTGCATAACCATCCACAGTGGTACACGAAGAAAACTTAAAGATAAAGTTAGTAAAGCCTAGATAGAAAGGTAAAGGTGTTCCCTGCAAACAAGCTAGTTAGGTCGGGGAGTATAGTGCAAGCAGATGGGATCCCGGGTAAAGATAGTAAAAAATTGCCCTACACTGACATTCTGTGAGGAAGCAGAATGTAAATAGAAACTTTACATATTTAATTTGTATAGAATCATCTGATTATTAAACCTTTATGTGAACTAACATGAACTAACAACAAAATAGGAAACTATATGGATGCAACCATGATCAAGTCTCTGTCATGTGCTTCATATATCAGAATATAAAGGGTGTACCCATCCTCTCATGAGACTACCTTCTGGACCACAATAGTGCCAGCATCATCTACCTTTAAAAAGTTCCAGTATAAAGAAGGTACATTATTGTACTTTGTTTTTCAAACTAGCCATCAAATCTGAAAAATTTCATAATCTATCTGGATATGGAGTGTGTTGAGTCAGTCTGTCATTTCATAGCAACACTGTGAACACATGTGCAGTAGTTCTTACTTCTGTGAAGAAAAATAATCAAAAAGTTTTGCTGAAACAATTGTTAGACAAAGCTACTTGTAATATCTACATATGTCCATCATCTGGATAAACGAAAAAAAAAAAAATAACGTAATTCCACCAAGCAATAGGTAGCATTAAACTTTGTTGAAAATAATTCAGTGGGGAAAAAAAAGTTGAAAAACAAAGACTGCTAACTTAAATAACGCTCTAAATCATGCACAGTACATGGTCTTGTAAAAAGTCTTACAGGGATCCAGTTGACCTGAAACCAGTAAGAAATGCTGTAAGCGTTTAAGATGAGAACAATATCCATCTATCCGTTCTAAAGAAAATGGAAAACATTCATCTTGAAACAATCATTTTAATAGTTTGTTACTGACGACAGCTAGAAAGATAGTCATTAGACTTATGCTAAATAGTTTAACTGATGAATTTGCAGAAAATGCTTAACAGAGAAGCTAGTGTGATCTGAGCATAGCACAGTTGGTGTGATTTGTCTGCACGTCACAAGTAAGAGAAGTACCATGAGTAAAATCAAGACCTATGTACAATAATTTTTGATCCTTTTAAAGCTTCAGTAAGTTAAAATATTCCAAGGGTACTGTTTCTTAAATTTGTCTGTAATAACCCTGACAACTTCGCATCTCTTCACATAGGAATGAAAGTTCCTATAGTCAATCACAGACAAATTTTTCAAGACCTTCTGCTGCAACAAATGAAATTAAAGACTGAAGTACTCATTTAAAGATACAGATTGTGACTTCCATACTGAAATACAAGCTGGACAGAGAGATCTTGAACTTGCAGTAGGTAGAAAAGAATAATGAAAATGCAGAGAAAAAATAACACAGAGGCCCAGTGGAGGCTATGAGGAATTTGTACAACTCTGGAAGCTACTGAAAATACTCAACTGGAAAGCAAGGCTAGAGGAAAGGTTTTGCTCTTCAAGATAGTGAGAACCAAGATTTACCTTTCCTTGTCTACCAGCTGGAAGAGCTTACTTGTTAAAGATCTGAAAAGTTAAATTGGAGACTCAAAGAGTTATCCTATTCCAGTATGATATTTTATTTCAGTAAAATCTTAGCTTTCTACATTGGATGCCTTTGCTCTTCGGTTCACACTTGAAAGAGAAAGTGGAAGATTTGCTTCAAGTTTTGGGCTGAGTGCAGGTTATCTCTGACTATGTTATCTTCCTTGAAATGAACTGATTTCAAATGCAGTAACATGATTAGCAGTACGCACAGTACTGTATACAGAACAGAGCAAAGGTTGAGTCTGCAAACAAAGATTGCTATTTATCACATTATTTTCATCACTTAGCTTTATACCTACAAGACTGGGACCATATTTTGTCAATATAATAAGCACCATGATGCATGCAGTCCACATTTTTTCAGAAACTAGATGGTTAGCAGCAAGATATAGTATTTAATACTGAAAACCTAGAGCACTGTAACATCACCATTGTGGTAACTGAAGCGTAGATGAGATGACGACGTTACGTGGCTGATAGGTCTTAAAACCAGGTCAGAATCCTGATGGTCAGCAGTTAGGGAGAGGTCAAATCACAGCGGAAAATTGTTCAGAGGATGAAAACTGGAAACATAAAAAGGCAAAGATTTGCTATAAAGGCTAAAAATTTATTGAGCAACATAGACTAGGAATACTCAATTTTTTTGTATTTCTGACAAATTCTTAATTGAAATTATGCTATGTAGAATGAGAGAGAAATTGAGAAATTCAAAAAGCAGTCTACATTCTGATAACATCTGATTTCACTTTTGGTATGAGTGTGGTACTGTATACCTTATGTCAGTCTCTGCTTTCATCTTAAAGTTCATCTGCTCTGCTCCATTGAGGTGTAAATATACAAGTACTAGAAAAAAGTCATCATGACATGGAACGACCACCAGCCTACACCTCCCTGCAACAGTATTTAATGTCAGGTATCATAAAACTAAAAGACCTTCTGGATCACTGAGTTTGGTTCTTTTTCTTACTTCTAACACTATACTGTATTATTTCTTTCATAAATGGCTGGTGTTCCATCTTAGAAGTAAAAAGATTGTTTTCTTCAGCTGGAGCACTGGTCTGGATCCATTCTGCTTTAATAAGTAGAAACCTTTTCCTATTGTCCTTTATTAAATTTAGGTATGATCACTTTATATCCTTTTAGTCTTTTGCTGATATTTATTTAATTTACATTTAAATACAATATAAATTTCTAAACATAAATATAATCCTCTGCTTACTTGAGGCATGTGTCGAAATTATGTATATTCTTTCGAGCATTCATATCTTTCAGTCTTCACTTTTCTAGACTGGAAAAACCATTATCTTCTATGGCATGAAAAGCTCTTCATTGCCCATATGACTCTAAAAGCACATGTTCATGTTTGAGTGAATGACTGTAAATGACCAAAAGAACACATAACTCTCCAGATACAATCTTATAATACTTTGTACAAAGAACAATGGCATGAGTACTTCCTTATCTATATTGGAGATCCTTCTAAAACATCTCTGAATTATCCTTTGCAAAACTAAATTGCTTTGGCAACTGATAGAAATCTTTCAATGAAATAGTATGTGCAGGTCCTCCTCCCTACTGATCTCCAGCTTAAGTGGTTCTCAGTTTTTAGTCTTCAGAATTAATATACCCTTAGGCAAGGTTGTTAGTGGCAGTGAAAGGTTTGATTCAGTTCATCCTTGGCTTATACCGTTAACAAATCTGCTCCCAGAACAAACCTGCTCCCAGGTAGTAATCCACCTAATTCCCTTGCTGTTTACAAGGTAAAATGTTTCATAAATAGTCCCTTTGTCTCCCTGTCGTCTTACCCATCCAACATACTCTATCCATAGTTTGGTGGGCATATAGCAGAAGTCCAAGCCCTGCCTTACTGGTCTTTATTCAAACACAAATACACTGACTGAGCTCAGACAGCCCAGAGAACGGTTCTGTTTTATCAAGGCATAATAGAGAGAGTTTTTCAAAGGGTTCACTCAGCCTGCCTTCTACTAGCCTGGTGCCTGGCACGGCAAATTCGCCTTCATTGCTTTTGAAAACAAAACACTTCCTCTACACTGTTTCTCATGACATGTCACCATAAGAAAAGAGTCAAAAGGATCTGCACACATTAGAGTGAATCCTAGCTGCTCAGAAACGAATCCTTTATTACAAAAAATATTTTAATTATTGCAAAATAAATAAGCTTCCGTATCCCCTTCTACTATACTAGCTATAAAAAAAGAACTAAAGTCATGTATATTGTCAGTGACTTAATGTCCCTAGAGGAAGTTGAGGCAGATAGCGAAGGTAACTTGGCTGTCCATTGCAATAATTTCCATTTTTCTCTGAAACAGTAAATTAAGACGTACTTTTTCCTGCAGGCTGTATACTTTAGATCAGTTAAAATTCAGCACTATCTCATAATATCACCTTTTAAGTAGAGTATCTCTTTGATAGGTGAATTCTGATCATAAATTATGGGCATGTCCTGGCCCATAAATACTAATGAAATTAGTAATATTTAAGGGATTAATTTATGATAGGCCGGTAGGAGGTAATAAACAGCACCTGTGAGTGATTAAATGGAGTGTAACTGGTGAATCTGATAACTCAAAGCCTTTTATGAAAGAAACAAGGCTAACAAAAATATTTCCTTTAGCAAGTAATGATGCAAGTTAAATATTCCAACACAGAAAACAAAAAGAGCAGTGTTTATAGTCATGTTTTCTCAGCTTTTGGGTATTTCATTGAGATTATGGAGGGTTAAATGAAATGCTTTTCTGATAGGTTCAAAAGTGAGGCAATAGTAATGGAGAGTGTTCACATGCATAATGACATGTGAGAAAGTGGTGTTGCCACTGGTCTTAGAATGCAAAGAATTTCATCATCCTATTAGTAAAATAATCCTACCCTATTAGATATTTTGAGGCTGTGCTTAAATGAAAAACTTTGCACAGTCTTCATATATAATGCCTAACTCCCTCCCCCCCTCCCCTTTTTTTTTTTTACAAAATTCTGGAGACCATAGCAAAAGTATTTTGATTACAGTAATGAAAGTGCTAGAGACAAGGAAAGTTTAGTATACTGAATAGGAAAACGTGCACATGTGCATCTGTAAGTATTAAAAGGCAACTGAAAGTTCTTTGAAGATATAGTTTTACACTCAAACTGTTACTTAAATATGAAAATATTTCACAAAAATATCATCAAAATGAATTGCTGTCAAGGTGGAAGGAAAATATGCAATGAAGGTGTTTAAAGAGGTGAGTTTAAAGAGCTATTTTTAGCAATTGCTTTGTACTTCTATGTACATAAGTATAGATGGATAAGCAGGTGCATCCCAGAAAAGCTAACTTACCTGTGCGAACCCTTACCTTATTGCACCCAGTCTTCCTGCATTACTTCTTAATTTTATGGGAATAAAGGGCGTGTAGCTAGGAACGCTGAGCTGGTGTTTTGTGCGAATAATAAGCACAACAATAGGGCTATGCAATGGAAGAGAATACAGCTATGCATTAGAAATCATTTGCTGGATCCAACCATACCAGTCTTAAAAGTAACTATTCATAGTTGTTTGCCACCCAACATCCATTTTAAGAACAACGGGTCTGCTTGTGAAATATCCTCTAGACAATTTCAACATGGGCTATCAAAGACATCTTGTGTAAATTCTTTGCCATAATGTAACACATTTTTAATGAAATACATTTGGGGAATACTCACACAATCAGCTCTGATGTTAAATTTAGGAATATAACTTTTTTTGGCAGAATTAACCAGCTGTATGGCTGGACTCTCTCCTGGTGTTCTGAAGAAAGAACACAGAAATTTCTAGTTAAATATTAATTTTTCATGCAAATACATGGGCATTATTCCAGAATTTTAAAGGGAACAGAAAAAAAATCATTGATAGATCTATTTAAATGTACATTTTATGTATTGTTGAGTACATAAAAATAAGTAGGAAGGCTTGTGTTGTATATTTAACAAGGCTTTATATACGTCTATATTAAAAGATTAGATAATGAGAAGAGTTCTAGGATCCTAACTGAAAAAGTTTGAAAATTCATGTCTGGTAAACTTGAATCGGTAACGTAAAAAATGGTGAAAAGTTTTTATTGTGACCTGTCAAAATTTTATAAAATTAATGATTCAGGGAGTCAGAAGGAATATGACCTCTTTTGTGGGATAAAAATTACTAGATTGAAGTCAACAAGCCCTTTGCGGAAAAAACAATTAGAATTTAATAAGATAGTAGCACAGACTGTTAGGAGTTATTGGGACTGTGAAGTAGCTTAAGCTGGCCTGAATGCACAGCATTAAAGAAAGCAAAAATTATTATGAGACCCAAAGTCTTTCTGTTCTTTTGCTTCATACCAATGATGATAAACTTCTCTGTAAATCTGATTTACAGCAAGTTTTGGCTTCATTTGCAATAGCAGCCAGACCAAAAAGTATCATAATCAATCATAAATTGATTTAAGAAACTATAGTAACACTCAGTTATAGCTGTGTAGAGACTTTCCACAAGAACAGCAGACAGTACAATAACAGTACAAACCTCTTGGGAGAGTAATTACACAGAGCTGGCAATGAGAATCAGGATGACACAGACAGAATTGGAAGCAAGGACAGACAAGTGACAGCATGCATTTCAGTCAAAAGAAGTGGGAGATCGCGAGCCTGCAAGTAAGGAGATCAGAAACAAACTCTTCTTTAGAGCAGTTAGCAAAGCTATTAATAGAATGGTATTAATTCAAAAGAAAACATTAGAGTAGCAGCTCTGACTCAGGTTTTGAACCAACTCTGAATGGAGATCATCCGTTTAACTGTATACTTTTTCTGTTCAGTAGATGCTATTGAAATGTGTCTGGGTACAAATGACAACTCAGCAAGTCATTTGTCATCTTGCAAATAATGCTGCCATATTTTGTAATATGTAAAGATACTCTATTAAACTAGCTTATGGAAGAAAAGGGAAGGAATTAACGACGTGGAAGTTCCTTTGATTACTTCCTCAGATCATCATTTCTAAATTGAGATGTTGAAGTGGTAAAACTTTCTATTTCACTTTCATAAAATTTACAGACTATTCAGAGAATTTCATCACTGCAGAAGCTGACCACCTCACAAAGCTCACAGCATCAGTTGCACTCATCTTGCAAAGCTGAAGTTTTGTGAGAAAACCCTACAGTTTCCAGTAATTGGACAAGCCTTGCTGGCTCCACTTGATATGCATGAGGTTGAGCAATCCAGTGAGTAAAAGATTTGGCAAGATCACACACAGTCTTACACTAACTTGGAAACCTTCTCACAAAGATTGAGCTTAAACTGCTATGTTGTTATCCGAAAGGTAAATACATCTCCTCCGTGTTTTGAATGGAAGTGTTTGGATTCTTGGCTTTTACAGGAGGATTTATGGGCACAGAGTTATCTCGCTAGTCTTGCCAGATGCAGTATATGTAGCATGCAGATGTATAGGTACATATGTACGCAAGAACACGCAATGCGAGACAGCCTGCATAATTTGATAGTGTCCGTTGTCAGACCAAGACTGCATCAACACCTGTTACAGGGGATTTCATTTCTTACTTGGTTTACAAGCTGTTCTCTTCCATACACATGAAATGAAAAAAAAAATCTTTCTTTTTTTCCCATTTATGCTAATATGTGCTTTTTCTTTCTAACATTTTCTCTGTTTTTCCTGTTGAGTAAAAGTAATGTCCTGTTATCAAGAAATGCAGACTCTACAGCCTACAACACCAATCCTTTTCAATAGTCAACGTTTAGGAAATGTATGTCCCTCATGTCAAAAGTAATATATCTGTTTATATGGCCAAAAAAGAAATGACTAAAGACTTGAACATGCAGTCACACTACGGTGTCTTCAAAGTTGCTGTAGTGCGATATTTAGCAGCATTAATAGGCGCAGGCAGACAGCCACTCCATGGAAACTTTCTGGTATCCCAGCTGAATTGTCTACAGATTGCTTAGGCATTTTGCACTGCATTTATTGTAGACACACTAACTCTACCTTAAAAATTCAGGTTACTCTGCAGTCGAGGAAGCCAGAGACACTAAAATTAATTCTTAGGCCTGACTGAATTATGTCTGTGCAGCAGCAGGATCAAAAAGATACAAAAGTGATTTCAAGCCACCTTTGACCCCACAACTGACTTCTGTGATGTATCGCAGATGCCCAGAGCAGAATCACACCTGTTGAGTGTTATCTTCCATTGGCAAGTAAGGAAGCACATCCTTCTGATTTGCCATGTACAGTAATAGCTCCCATAGGACGAGTTAAGAGAGTCTTCAATAGCTTCTATCAAATAACTGAGAAATTGCTCCTTACTTATTGCAAAGCATAGGAAGAGTTGGGTGCAGCCAGAAGCAGGCTGTCTATCTGAGCATGCAACTGCGGTTGTAATGTTATTAGGAACCAAATTATACATTCAAATTTAGTTAATGTATTGCACATATAAGGAATAATGATTTTTTTCAAAACACCCTTTAGCATGCTTTTTTGTAATTTTTTTCCAAGAACTTATTGATTGCCACAGGTGATTAGTAGAGTTGCAACATCATTTAGACATTTCATTTGGTACGGCTTTTTCTTAAGGAGAGTGAAAAGAGGAAATATAATAACAAAACAACGCATTTACAGCTGACAAATACTATACACCACAGCTAACAGGAGAAAGAGTGCTATAAAGTGATTATAATTTCTAATGACCTAATCCTGCCGTGAGTTATCTTTAGCCAAAAACTCTTTGGTCACATGCAGTTACTGAAGACAATGAAAGAATGAGCATAACATTTTTATGATTTCTCCTTCTCAGCCGGATGTTTTACCTGAAATCCGTAGTGAGCACAAGAATGATGTAGGTAGTAAGCCAAGAACTGATAGAGCAAACCTTTAACTCTGAAAATACTACTGTGCTAACTTGTGAATAGTAAAGGACAAAGAATTTCCTTTCTGCCCATCTGTTTTCTCTCCTTGCAGCAGACAAGTAGGCCAAAGTAGTTACAACTGCAAGGAATTGGGAAAATACTTAAAACACTTTTTTTTTAAAATCATTCACCATTTCATGAATTTTGTTTTGCAATGCAACTAAAAATCTTCTGAGAATGACAGTGATGGCATCTAACCTACTTCTGTGCTTTGAATGATGGCTACAAATGTTCAGACAATAGATTTTAAAAGATCTTTTCTCCATCTGAATCTGAATAAAAAATCCAGACTTCTTAATTTTTTTGAAAATTAAAAATGATCAAATAAAATGTGCTACTTTGAATTCTATTTTCCTACTTTTTTTCTATAATAAATTTCAATGTATAAAAGCTCATTCCTAAATTAAAAAAAATCTTATCATTATGAAAATAACAAGTTATTCTAAAAATGCATTTAGCTGACATCAGTATAACCCACAAAAAACAAATTATTCTCTAGTGATGGCCAAAACCTGTCTTGAACCCTGCCCCACTCCTCTACGGAGGAGCAATTTTTTGACTGATTGGGACAAACAAAAAAAAAACAAAGAAAAAAAAATCAAGTAAGACTAGTGACTTATTCGGGAGCTATTTATTCTTCCAAAAAAAGGCATTAGACTGTTGATTCCTATTCATACATGTTAAGTCTTGGTGTCCATATAACACAAGAAATATTTTGCCAGAACTTCTTTGTGTGGAAAATTCTGATTCATGAAAAATAAATGTTTCTTATAAGAATATATCCATTTCAGTAAATTTTCTGGTTATTCAGAACTGAATTTCTAAGTAAATCACAAGGAATGGTGAGATGTCAAAGATGTCAACATGGCTTCAAGGCCACTCAGCATTTGATTCACATCCTAAATAAAATGGACAAATGAACAATGAAATAAACAAGCAAATGAATGAATACAAGCAAAAAAAAAAAAAAGAAGAAGAAGAAGAAGAAGAAGAGGTGATGCAAATATCCTGAGGAAATTTTGAAATCCTCCAAAAATTTTAAGGGGCATAAAAAATTCATAACCTACAAACGAGAATATATAGGTGGTCTTATTCTCTCTCTCTTCTAAGTGCTGTAGGTGTCTATGAATACCTTTGACCTAGGGAAAGATAAACAGACTGAGGAACTGGCTGCCCTCCAATTTAGTGTTAACATGCCAGCCTAGGAAAGAAAATAATCTTCCTTTAGAATCAGGCTAATACAAAGTCCCTCCCCTCGTCCCCTCAACATACATACCAGTTAAGTGCAGTAAAAGGGACTGGAAAAGGTCAGGAAGTTTTCAGTATATACTTTTTTTCACTGAAAATGTCAATTTGTCAAAACCCAAACCATTTGTGTGGGCAGACTTGTTTTTGTCAATTTTCCATTTCAATTTTGTTCTTAAATTAGTTTTGACATTGCTGAAACATCACATGTTATCAGTTTGATGAAGTGTGATGTAGAAACAGTTTTGGTTTTGGATCATTTGACTTTGATTCAAAATATAAGTTATTTAAAGGGAAGATGGAGAGAGTTTAAGCAAATTAGGTTACTTTGAAATTAATAAAGCAAATTTTTCCTTTGACTTGAGGGGATGAGGAGAGTTGTTCCACAAGAACTTTGTCTTCTGACTAGAATCATAATGGCGAAAAATGTTATAAGACAGGACCCATTTCTCATTTAGTCTATTATGAACAAGATTATTGTTCTCAGAATCATCACTTGCTTTGACTGCTTTAGCTTTAGATTAGACCTAGTGAATAGAAAATACATAAAATTTGTAATTCAGTTAGTAGTGATTTATTTATGTATTGATTTCTTGATTTTTTCCATAAATCCGTGAGCCTTGTAAATAATGAATGAGATTGTGTACCCGCAGTCTTTCTTTGGGTGGCTGCTCAACGTGCACTAATAATTATATTCAAATACCTTTTCCAGGTAGATCTTTACAGTCCATATACATGATTTCAGCACTCCAGTGCTGAAATATTCCTGGCTTACTAACAGCTGGATAATTTGCTACTGACAACACGAATAAGAGAAAAAGGACAGTGGACTTCGTTGGCTTCAGGAGAGCAGCAGAACCGCTCGATCTCTGCAAAGAGCGCATAGAATTGATTCTGTCAATTAAATATTTAAGAGGTTGTAAGTATATGAGAAGAATTAAACTAAGTAAGTGGTATAACATTGGGAACTGTAGATTAAAACCATGTTGACACGCTCGGCTGTAAACTCTTCAACCTTAAAAAAATAATTTTTAAGAGAGCAATTATCAAGACAACTCCTCAATCTGTCTTATATGTTTAATATAAATGGAAACATTCACTATTAAGGCTTCTGATTAATAGGAGTTATCTGCATGAATTATGTATGCAGGATGTCTGTGGATTGCAGTCCTATATCGTTTTGTACACAAAATCCAAAGATTCCGCTTTTTCCATTGGATGTGGGCAGAACATCAACAGATGAGGTTCGACAGAAATCAATCAAAACAAAAAAAAAAGGAAATAGTCTGAAAAATAGGTTGAGAGGGTTAGGAGAAAATCAAAGCCAAGAAAACTTTGACAGTTAGGACTACAGCTCAGTGACTACATTCCGAACTTTTTTGTACAAATTTCTTCAACTTTTAAGGCAAATGCAACTTAAAGTGAAATACAGGCACCCAGACTATTTGATTAATATATTATAACTGTTCAAGAAGTAACACTTCCAATTTCAAACGTTCATATTGAATTTTAGAAAAATAAAATGCTAACTTTGCACATGTAAGTATTTTTGTACACCTACATGTGTAAGTATATATGGTTTTATTTGCACCCAGACAGAGAATAGCGACAAAGCCAAATATTCATTAAAACTGAAACCCAAGACATACAATACAAAAGCAAAATCTGGCACAAAAATTACAGCGGGGACAAGTTATAAAACCTCTTCAAATGCATAATAAGATCTTTAAAATGTTCCTCTTCTTCAGTCATTAACATACAAAAGTAAATTGCAGAACTCTGAAAACAATACATTTTAAAACTAAACTTATTGTGGAACAGTCTGCTTGGGCAGCAGCCCTACAAAACAGTTCTTGAAAAGCTTACACGTAAAATTTTTGATTCTGATGATCTGATTAAGTAAGAGCAGTCATTGCCTTAATTTAAACATATCATACTAGAAATACACTATTCTACATACCTATCTTAAAATTACATTTTCAGTCACACCTGATTCATTACACAAAGTTACTCAGAGCTGGGACAAAAGAGGCCACTTGGCTTTTTGAAAATTGCTCAGTTTCAAACAGTTTGTTAATATGCACCAAAATAATAATTGTATTTTCATGCCTTTAACATACAAATATTGCAGACATGAATTTTTCCAGGAATAAGAAAGTTTTCATTTCCCTACAAGGGAGATTGTGATAAATCTTCTATAACACTTGTCCATTGACATTCTCTGTCTGCTCTGGTACAAGAATCAGGAGATAAGGTGATTTACTGAATTTTCAGTGGAATCTGAGAGTTATTCCAGTAATGCCACTTTATCATGGTAATAACAAGGGGAGATTTATATGTTCTTTTTCCAGTAGGAGCACATGATTTTGACAGATGAGGGAAGTACTCAATAACAGGTCAACTTGCATTTCTGTACTAAAAGGTAATAGACTGAACATTAATAGATAAAATTACAAAAAAAATATTTTACTGGAAAATCAGATTTTCAGTTAAATTAACTTTTCCGTTGATGAATGTTTCCTTATGATGGAAAAGTTCAATCTTTTATGAAAAAAAATGCTTAGAATTTTTTCAATTGCAAACCAAAACACTGGGGAGAAGCCTAAATACTTATTTTAGAAATACGGTCTCATTACTATAATCACTAGAGCGCTGGCTATTTTGGGATAGCACTATAACATTAACTCTCAAATGGCAAATATTAACTAAATACTAACTGGCATACAGATTTGAACCATGCATTTAAATCTTCATTAGCTCAGAGTGCAAGGAATTATATCGCAAAGCTATCTGAGTTAGCAGCTCACAATGCAGCATAAGGTATGAGAATTGCTCTGAGGTTGTAAATTCACTTACAAGGCTTAATAGCAATGCTTATTTAGAGTGTTTCTGCCTTTGTAGTGTACCATCACCTTTGTTGTGTTTACCACAGTATACTTAGAGGAGGCAAAACGGAAACACAACAATACTTTAGGTCATAATTGTGCTAGCATTATTTCAAATATATTGTGAAACCATGGCCTAAAGACTAAGTATCTGTGCTACATTCCACAACATACCCACAGAGAGGGTGTTTTTAAGATCAACGTAATTTTGTCACCTCAAGGTGAACTAATAAACTGTGTTTTTCTGATGGAGCTGGATAAGGGATCTGATAACGTAATAAATTTCATCAACAAGCTAACGAATCTGCCAATGCAGATCTACCAGGCTCTTTTATCAAGATTAGTTCAGTCGAGAAAAAAAAGTGTAATGCTACATTTTTTACTTAATTTCTTAAACAAAACTAAAATACGCTAATACATTGGAAATATTCCCAAGAGACACTCGTTATTGGGGAGCAAATGCTGACATTTAGGAAAAAAAGAGAGAGAAATTGTTTCTGACCTCAGCTATGGAATCTAACTGTGAAATCCATAATAAGAATATGGAAGACAAAGAGTGAATTTAACAGACATTGCAACTGATTAGGAAAAAAAAAAGATATTGTTACAAGAACCTGCTCTCTCCTTTTTTATTCATTATTTGCTATTATGACAGTAATCAGAAGTAATCAGCCTGTTCACTTGAAATATACAATATGCTATGTAGCTAGGACTGTAATTTGTTTTCAATCAGTGTGTTTGAACTGCATCTAATAAAGGATTGTTAAAAAAAACCACGCTGATAAAAGCTGAGCACTCAGCCAAGTTTTGTAATATCTGTGAACAGTATTGTAATTATAGTTATGGGGATTGATAACTCTCTTTTTCCTCTGTAGAAGAAGCAATAGCATGGATTGTTCTAGTGATGCTTCACTAAAAATCTGAAAGAAATACCTTTATGAAGGACTCATGAGCTGTGCCCTCCATCAGCTACCTCGATTATTTGAGTCCCAATAATCCAGGGGGACTCAAATCAGGGGACTGAAATCAGTACAGAGCTCTCTCCCCCTCGCCCCCCCCCCGCCAATTACTTGCCAACAGTAACAGTTCTGCAGATGCTTCATATGATACGCACATATATGTGCGTAAGCAAAAAAGCAAAAAAGCAAAAAAAGCAAAAAAAAAACCTGAACCTGAGAAAAAACTTCTTCACTGTGAGGGTGACAGAGCATTGGAACAGGTTGCCCAGAGAGGTAGTGGAGTCTCCTTCCCTGGAGATATTCAAAAGCCGTCTGGATGTGATCCTGGGCAATATGCTCTAGGTGACCCTGCTTGAGCAGGGAGGTTGGACTAGATGATCTCCAGAGGTCCCTTCCAACCTAAACGATTCTGTGATTCTGTGATTCTGTGATATCATTTGCTTGCCAGTGGTTTAAGATTACCAGATCTTTACAAATTAAGGTATCCCTTCATGTAATAGCAACTGTCTTCAGTCACACAGTATTTAAAGTAGATAGCTGGAGATACCTGGAGTGGATTCATCTGACAAAATGTAGATGGTTACCTCTGATTACTAAATCTATCCAACCACATCCAGAGTGCCACCAGAGAGAAAAATAGATCCTTCTACAATCCAGATGAAATACATTAAGTCAGTCATTCCTTAAAGTTGTTTATTTCTCTCAATTTATATACAGTGGATGTCTTCAATTAAGTGGGAGGGGCCTTACTGCTGTCACACATCCTGTATACTTAAATGCCTTTCGAGCAAGAATTATTTTTACCTATGTATATACCACTTATTTTATGAGTGCTTGGAGCTGGAGGGAAGAGAAAGAAGTATAATGCATCTTATATGGGGCTTGCAACTACTGCCTCATGTAAGACTAAGCTGGGAAAGGAAGATGCTTTGGGAAGTAGAAGCACTTGGCTGCCACTGGGTTCCTAATGGGGAGGAACCACTCCTTTGCACAGGCCACACTGGCCACACTCAGCACAGCTGTTCCCTTCTGAGTTTGGACCTTACAGGGAGTTAGCTCATTGCACAAAGGCAGGTTATCCCCTCATCGTATCCAAAATAGTGGCATCATGGCCTGCAGGACCTCAGCAGGAGCTGGGAAGCAGCTCCCTCTGCCTCTCACCTGATGGACAATACCTCTTCTATCTGCAGGAGATAGATAGCCTGTTTCACGGTGCCTGCAGGAGTTCTCTCTGTGCTTTGCCACTGTGAAAAGCAATGATTCCTGGAGATTTTCTGCAGACGTTCTGAATGTATGTTCATCCAACATATAATGTATTGCTATATTAGTACTATATTCAACATAAAATGCAGCAATGTGGAAAATAATGTTATTCAACTTCAGATACTGATGGAGCCTGTTGAAATTCATAGCATTTTTTTCAGTTAAGCTTCATGTGCTTTTTATCAATTGTAGTCAACACTAGGTTTGCACAGGAAATCAATTGAGGTCTAAAAGTGAAAGGAAAGGCTAGTAAGTAGAGGATATTTTGGTCATATACCCAGGAAGTAACTGTTTTATCAGCTTTCTTTTCTGATAAAGGTAAGGTCAATGTGTGTGATTCATCACTGCATTAATCCAATTTAAATCTGTATTATCCTAATGAAACTGATGAATTTACAGCAGTGCAGAATTGGAGCATAGCGAAATGTATTGTCCTCTTTATTATGATAACCTATTAGGGATCAGCGCTCCATTACACTAAATACTGGACAAATGCAGAGTAAAAAGGAAGTTTCTACATTAAAGGAAATAAAAGGAAGTGGATTTGTTAATTAATCATTGATTTTTTTTCAGGATCTAATTAGTAGTTGATTTGAAGAAGGAGCAGCAGCAAGATGGAAAGTAGTGCACAGTAGACTGAAATAGGTCTCCATATTAGTCATTATTTTAGAATATTAATTTTTTCTCTTCTAGTTTCATATTTATTTTGTAACACATAATGAAATAGAACAAGAGAAAGCACTGGAGCTAATCATTTGACCCTCATCATATTGAGCATAAACTACAGATAACTATCGAGTTGGGCCTTTATTCTCTGCTCTCCACCTGGCTGCAGGAGAAAACAACTGTTACTCTGAAATCACTGTGCTGGGAAGCCTGTGGAATCTGGCTAGTCTAGGTCAGTTTAGATTTAAGCCACCTAAAGGACTGAAGCTGAATTTTCCAGTACAAGACAACAGTTTTTCAGGGCTACTTGTGTCATAAATATCCAAATAAATACAGTACATATTCAGAAAGCTGCTAAATTAATTTTACCAAAGCAAGTATCAGCTTGTCTTGGCCATTTTGATTTGGCTGTCTCGTCACCATCAGCATTTAGCCTAAAAGTATTTTAGGCTATTTTAGCATAAATATGTAACAAGGATTAGTACTGATTTTTTGATACAAAGGGTTGTTAAAACAGCAATTAAAATGTACTTTAAAAAGCAGCGTACATAATGTATAGATTGAGATGTCATGCTGTTTCTCCTGCTCATGCTTAACAAATATGAAGCAGTGGAGTGATGTGTAAAAACTGCTTTTAGACGGCCACAGAGAGTAACACATACAATCAGAAAAGGAAAAATCAATAATGCATGCTTGAAAACAGCATGAAAGGCCTCCATGAAAGTGATGAACACAATCTACAGAGGTCAAGAAACACTCTCTACTTTTAAGGAAGGAAAAACAGGCATTCTGAGCAAAATCCTAAAAAATGCACAATAGCTACATAGTCAAGAGTAACTCCTAATGAGAGTTAACAAGGTGAGTAACAGAGACTTTCATAGTCTAAAAGCCATGTTAGGAGACTAGTGGTATTTTATTTCTCACACACATGAAATAAGCCATTGCTTTTACAGGAAAACAGACTGAATGGGCATGAAGGGTTCTCCTTTTCCTCCTTCAGGCACAGAACTGCGTAGAAATTGAATTTCACTATATAGCTATAAAACAAACGTATTACTTTTATGTTTACTCAAAGCACTCTGAGAACATGTTTATATGAGCAAATGAGAAGGTAAATTAAACCCCTACTATTTAAATCTGAGAATTTCAAAGCATGGATATGTAGATAATGTGGCAAATTGTATTTATTCACATTAGTTGTATTTAATTACAGTTCCTTACCACTCAAAAAATCCTATTTTCTGTGAAATCATGAAGAGGATTAAAACTATGTTATCCCATTTTAAGGGAGTACTTCTTGTAATTGTTGATATTACTTTCACACTTTGATAATTTCTGCAAATCATTTTTCCAAATCCTCACATTATCTTTTTTTCTATTAGATAGACTCTTGGAAAAACTTAATATGAAATATGATCTTATAATCAAATACTGACTGGTTAGAAAGAGTGAAGATTTACTTTGAGTCACTTGAGACTTTTTATAAACAAATTCAAGATGTTAAATATTTTCTTCAAAATAGTGTGAACTATAACAGCAAGAGAAACAGTAGTAGCAGCATAAGAGAAATACAGCTTTTAAATTTAATTAAAAAAGAATTTTGATTGCACTAGAAAAAAGTATCACATTAAGGCATAGGCTATTCTCTAGATTTACTTAATGGAATAAATGCTAATTGAAAGCTTGAATTAAGCCTATTAATCAGCATGGTGAATCAGCATGATCTGTTATTTCATTACATAGTGCTGTGAAAAGGAAATCAAGGAGTTATTTGTACAACATTCATAAAAACAGAATATACATATGCAGTCACATATCTCTGAATTTGACATATAAAGTTAGAGTGTAGATTATGTAGCACGAATAGTAGTGTGCTATATCGCTTTCAGTGACTTAACTGAAGAGTAGCAAAAATTCACGCTAAGAAGCATCTTGCTAAACAGAAACTCTGAGTTCAGTTCGCTTTGATCTGACATCTCATACTACGTCTGTGTATTCACATGAGCTGTTGATAAAATGGAGTTCTATTTAATATATTTCACGAAACAAACACTAACCAAATACAATTTCAACTAGTAATTAAAAATAAAATAGAAAACTATGCTGGGTTTTGCAGGGAGTAACTTTTGAAATCATCACTGAAAAAAAAAAAAATCTGAAACTTCCTCCCCCCTTCCCTCCAAAAGGGTAAAGAGTAGCTGCATTTAATTTATATTTCCTACAGAAAAATATTTTCTATTAGTGGTCAGATTCAGAATATTTCTATGTAAAAATGAACAAATTTTTTATGCTTCAAAAATGTTACTGGAAATAACCATTTGTTCGGGAGGGGGGGAATCCATTGTCAACTCTCATTGATTTCAGCTGCTTCAAAGCAAAAATAAGGACCAAAGACAAATTAGTATACACAGGAACATGGACATGAAGAAGTACAGGTCTCTAAAGGATCAGAGATGCTTTCAGAACATCAAAAACAATCAGGAAAAGTAATGGCTACCTCAGAAAAGATAAGTTTACCACTTGCTACATCCTACTTTAGCACAAAGTCCATTAATCAGTTCCTTACAGATCTGAGCTCTACAGACAGTGTGAACATAATGCATTTAGTCTGTCTATCTCTTAAATATATTTCTGATTAAGCACTATCTACTCTACAAGTACTATATATTTCTGTCTATTTTAAGTAATATTTCTGTTCTACCTTAATTTATTTATTTTCAGTCTTTCCAGATTTTTCCTTCTTGTTTCGCTTTCAGTCACTTTTGTCTTCATTTTTAATACTGATCTTTGACTTGTCTCAGATTATCAATATTTAATTCTGCTATCAAAGTGTAGCAAGGATCAGTGACTAGAACACCTGCACTGATGTACTCATTCACATTGTGGGAATAAAGGTCAGCTTCTGTTTGCCTTTTGGTCATGTGAAACTGCCATTGAAATTAATAAATGTTTTGGCCATCTGATGGTGCCTCCATCTCAATTTAAAATACTGTTGTTTTTGTTGTAACTCCTACTTGTGTCTGTTTTGTTTTTCCAATATTTAAATGTGAGAAATTTTTAAATGTTAGAAAATGCTTAAAAATTTTATTTATAATGCTTAGAAATATTATTATAGTAAGTTATATAAACATATATTACAATATATATACATGAACATATAATGTATAAATAGATTGTATTTATATTTATATTATGAATGTATGTATTATGTGTGACTTAGCACTTAAAAGCATCACTATATTATCTTTATGATATATATTTATATGATATTGTATATACTTGTATGTATAAAAACACAAGGATACATATACACACAAATTTAGACTCACACGCACACACACACACGCGCGTGAACAGGTCTTTCCCATAGCTGGTCCTAACTTATGGCCTTACCAGCAGCCAACTGCCAGACCCTATGGCATCTCCAGGAGCTGGCTTGGACCTCCTGGTCCTTCCAGTAGCCAACTCTCAGACCTGCTGGTCCCTCCTGAACCTGGCCCAGACTTACGGCCAGCCCAAAACTTGGCTCCCAGCCTCTTGTCCTACTCACCAGCTCATCCGGTTGGATGTTTGCTAGCGATTTCACACTGATACGCACACCCGCACAATCCACACACACCCTGCTCTCACCAATTGCTGGCACCCCAGGCACACAGGCCCCTGGACTTGTGGTCCCACTCTGGTGGTGGCACCTTGACTGCCACACACACATGCATGCAGAATTGAGAGCCCCTCACCCAGATAGCTAGAAATGGAGTGTAGTAAGCAGATAGGACGGATTGCACTGATCAGTTGCAGGGCATGGCAGACAACTGTACTGACCAGCAGTGAGTTTGCATGCGACCAATCCTTCTCATCCCCTTTTTTCCTCTATTTTCTCACACTTGATTCTCCCTAAACTTCCTTGATCCTTCCGTTTCCCTGCCTTTGTCCTTCCCCCTCAAACTTCCCATAATAAGCCCTGTAGAATCCCCAAATATTCTTCCCATAGCAAGTCGCATATCTGTATAGGCAGTAACCCCCCAGGTCTGCAAGGTGATCCAGGGAAAGCCTCTCCTGCTCTCTCGGGTTGGGGGGTGTCACCCCAGCACGAGCCGATCACTTTCCTGCAACAGCTCTGGGAGGAGCTGGGTCAGGGCACCCCGTTTTCTCTAATGAGGTTATTGGTGTTTCCTCACCTGTCATTGTTCGTTCCTTTGTGCTCCTTTGTCTTCGTGGAGATGAGCTTTTAATGACACAACCTGACACTCAGTCCTCAGATGTTTTGCAGAGGCATAGTGGAGAGAAAAAGTGTTGAGACACCTTCTCTGCAGAATTTCAGGATTTCCTTTCAGGTACCTATTCATGCAGCTATAATTCTATGTCATGTTTGCTTATAGGAGTAAATCCGCGTGGCCCTCTTGGCCCTTAACATGAACTGCAAGTTGCTAGAAAGGCTCATTCTTTTATTTTTCTATCTTGTACTTATCTATATGAGTACAAATATACATGTAAACCGACAGATCTATGTGCGCATATGTATGTATGTATTCTTATACAGCTAAACATATGGGTAGGTATATATACACACAAACAGATATACTTAAAATGTACATGTATATAACTGTGCCTTAACAACGTTGTGAGGAAGCTTCAAAAACTTCCTGACAGAACAGAATGGGTGATTAGTCAAATGCACAGTATTCTGCAAATATGACTCATCATCTGCAATGTAGGAAGGGAGATTAAGGCAGCTGGAATGACAAGAGTCTAGCGCTGTTTAGAAAAAAGTGTTGAGATTAGGTCTGGAGCATGACAGCAAAGTAATAACTAGCCTGTGGCAGCTGCCTGACGGAAAACAGCTAAACCAGTTTAAACTGAGAGGGGTTTCCATTGTCTTCTTTTCTTTCTTTTTCTCCTGAGCAGTAAAAACACTAACGAACATTACAGGGGAGAGAGATTTTCTGGATGCTGGCCCACTTTCCTAAGTTACAAAATAAAATTCAAAAAGTCATTTTCAAATTCACTCTTGACTTGATTCAAAGCACAAATCTGAACTCATTCATGGTGCCCTTTTCTTTCCAGGGAATCAGGAAAGAATCAGGTATATCATCCACATCTAACCAAGTCCATTACCTCACAACTTTCTAAAAAGAAAACGTTTTAGTAAAGAAGCCACAGTCTGATTCATTCTCCTTTGCTCACACCAGTCTCTTTGCATAAAATACTTAACTGCAATGCAGCTAACGCTAGGACTGTAATGCAATGCAGAGAGACAGGAGCAGAATCCAGAAATGGTCTAACCAACAAGATGTGCAATCATCCTTATGCTTGCTCTCCAGATCCTTGATTTAAAGAAAAAAAAGTCTGACCTGAGCTTACAGTGTTGCTTTTATATTCTAGCTGTTGGTGTTTCCAGTCAATTGCATTCCTCACCTTTTTTCTCATCTGTTGCTTGTCATAGTAGGCTATCTATCTAATGTATTGCAGCTTGACTTTTAATTTGCTACAGCATGTTTTTACCCTGACAGTATTTTTTCTTGCAATATTTTGAATCTTCCCATGACATCCATCATCCTTTGTGTGTTTCGTTCTCTGATTCCCGAGATTCTATTTCACCTATGTTTAATTCACTTAGTAGTGATGCCTCATGTCATCTCATCAGAAATTTTAATTGTTCCACTCATTCACTGAAACTAATTTATTTAATTTGTATTTTCTTCATACTGTAAGGGGCCTAAGAAGTGATGTGAGTTCAAACTGCTTGAAATAAGTCCTCTTCACTGAACACATCAATGAAAAATAGAACATAGATTTCTGATTCCTCTTTGTAGGCATTCTATCTCCAAGATAAGCCACTAAAAACGCAATTTCCAGGCCATATCAAATACGGTTTAGTGAATTTAGTGAAAAACTGACTGGTAAACACTGAAGGTAGAAGTCATCTATCCAACCCTGGACATTTAACATCTGAGCTAGTCATTTTCATGATCAAAAAAGATAAAAAAAAAATCTTTACCTTTAGGAAGTGACTCGTTTCTTAAAATAGACATCTTAGATCCTTTTGAAAGGTCCTGTTTCTTTCTATTGATTATTGAGGAAGTCTAAGCAACTAATTCATTTAAACTATTCATATATTTAAAATTTGGTGAGATGAATCCTTAAGAACATGTAACCAGACACATTTATGAAAAATTCGCCCTAATCACAGAGAATGAACTAGCTTTTTATATTTAAAACAATTTTGCATCGCTGCTTCTTCTGTAGCTGTTTGTGCTACTTAGCTGTTCATGCAGTTATAATGACCTCCTCCATATTTCTTGTGATTGTACCTGTCCTTGCTGACCTGTCTGAACTTTATTCTAGCATTCTAATAAAAATAATGCTGCTAAAAATATGTCCTCTTATATAACTCATATTTTAGCCTCATTTTCAAGGAAAATGACTGATACTGCTCAGGAAAGATTTAGCTAACTCAAATACAAGATGCTTTAAATCGAGTGAACTTTTGCCCCATAGGTACTTTTGGATGGCAATATTAGTCACAATACCTCTACTTTTTAATCAGAGTTCTTTGCAGGAGCATGCTGCTCTTTTTCTGGGGCTATGCTATTGGAAGCTATACTATTGACCTCTAGACATACCATTTAATAATAAAATACTGTAAAATCAAATTGAGCGCTGTTGAAAAAATATCATTTTGGAATTACAAAATTATTATTAAATTTAATAGAAGATGCCAGTTAGTGTTCTGATTTTTCCTTTCTCATGTATTTTTGCATATTTCCATATTTTTCTGTATTTCTGTGTTACTTCATGATATCTCTCAATATGTCACAAACCATAGTGTAAGTAATTATTAAAAACAATAATGAGAAATAATAAAGGGAAATGTCTCCTAGCTATGGATTGACATAATAGGTTTTCTACATCATGCAAAGTTTTTCTTGTCCGATGTAATGAAAGAGTTTGACTTTGCTCAACGAATGGGAAATATTACTTTGATCTAATTACTATATTTTTCGCATAACAAGCAGAATATACTTTGAAATAGGAAAGATTTTTGAGTTGATACTAAATGATGGCTGACCTTTCATTATTTAAAAGTAAAAGAGTAAGATATTTTAGCAAAACTATTTTGCCATATTATGCATATCAGTGGTATATCATATAATTATGTACTACTATACTAGCAAGCCATGAATTAATGTAAAAATAATAATGCAATATCCATGAATAACACATCATTCAAATGTAATTAAAATCTAAAATTATATATATATTTTGAAAATTAAGCTACCTCAAAATTAAATGATCGTAATTTCCATGTAGGAAATTTAGAAAATATCCATTATAGTTCTTGAACTGAAGAAAAATCACTTTTGAAATATCAAAATTTTCCATGAGTGAAAATCCTTAGCATTAACTTGTTCTTCTTTCTATTTATAAAAATAGCTTAGGAACAATTTGATGTTCTTCATCAGAAAAAAGAGATGAATTAAAAATATGCAATGTAAAACATTTCCATAGAGATTAATTGCTAGATGATTCTTCCGCTCTTGTCGGAGTATTACCACACGATTTTAAAGTGAACAATATTATCTGCTGACACTCCTTTGATGAGGTATCAGAAAATTAATTTCCATACAAATGTTTAACACATTGTTCATCGAAAGCTGTGTTACCATAAGGCTTTGGTCAGACTCACTGGAAAATAAGAAGTTTTATTCTGATCTGTGGCATGTAATTTATCACTTAAGCTGAACTGAAGGACTTATTTTAGTAGCACAACTGGCATAAGATTTCCATATTGTCATAAAAGGGAAAGGGTGAATCTTACCACTTATTAGCTGAACAATTAGACCGGTCTTTCTCCACTAGCTCTCTAGGGAGCATAGGGTCACTATAATACTAACTTAAGCATCTCAGTTAAATGCTTTGCAATTAGACAGAGGAAAACCGAGTGTCATCATTCTGCACTCCTTTTTGATTGTAAAATAGTTGACAATTGAAAATAAGAAAACACTTTCCACATTTCAGAAAATATTTGTCTTTTTTTTTTAATAAGAAAGACTAATGATTGTGAACTGGCGTGACAAAAGGGAAATAAGGATGAAATATTTTAGAGAGATTATAGAGCAGTTGGAAGCCTCAGTGTAACATCCATTCTTACTAAATTAAGTAAAATAGGTGTCTCCCACTCTTGAATAAAGCCTGAGTCAAGTATTAAGAATCTGCAAGATCAGATCCATAGTCCCTGAATGAGGAATTATCACTGAATTAAGAGATATTGAATTTGCTCCTAATCAACAGGTCAAAGTGGTATCTTTTTTCTTTAAATGAAGAACAAACAGATACATGAATTGATATGTTAATTCCTCAAATTTTATTTCTCTTTCCCATTCTACATAACAAGCAAATAGCATCAAGAAGCCTGCACGTGTTCCCCAATTATTTGAAAAAGGGAGACATTTAAGCCAAAAAACATTTGAATGCTTACCAAACTGTTCAGTAGCTTTTTGTTTTGACATCCTTCAGAAAACATGGTAAGTGGCGTCTTTCAAGCATTTTATCAACAAATGTCCCCATCAAATACATTAGCAACAGTAATAAAATCAAAGCACTCAGACATGCAGCACAAAGCACAGCCACACAGCTCCAGATTTTTGAAATACTTACAAATTAAGCTGGTTTTACATTAATATCCTATTAGCTGTAAATAAAATTTTAAGGACAACATAAAATTTGTTCTCCTGATGAAAAACTTCTGAACATTTATCAAATCCAAATGCAGTAATTTGACATGAAAGATATTATTGTGATCATCTTTCTCCATTTATATGTTCTAATGGCAACACAGAGTAAAACATTAATTTAACCACAACAGCAGCTGTGCCTGTAAGTGATATCACAAATTACAACAGTTTGCATTCGAAAACCTCAGTCTGATGCATCTTATTGTACTTTGCAAGAACTTGGAGGCAGCTCATTCTTTATGGTCACCATGAGGAAAACCTGCATTCTCAAGCAGTCATCATAAGTATCTGATGCATAATTTCTGAAAAGATATGCAGCATGTAAATTTTGTTAATGACCTGAACTTGATCAGAGTCCTGACGGCTTAATTTTCTGCAAAGTGCTAGTCGATTAATATGCCTGGCTTGCCAAGTAAAGACTGACAGGGTGCTCATAGGGGAGGTTTTTGTAAAAACGGTCACTATTATCTTCCTATCTTGTTGTACATTTCCCTACAGTAATATTATTAACATTAAAGTACAATCAACGAAGACATTTTCCACATGAAGAAAAATCTACCTAAAAAAGTTGTATTCCAAATCATATTAATCATAGAATTCTTAATAGATTAAAATATATGTAAATATACACTTACAGCCCAGAAAACAGGGGCTTCATAGGAGTTCACGCCTACAGGGTGAGCTCTATCCACCTCCTTCTAGTCTGAAATTTTATAAGGAGACTTTAAAGAAAAAAATCAGGAGGTGAGACTAAAGCAAAGAATAAAAATCTTAAAGGACTGATGCTTCATTTTTAAAAGGAAGCTTTTTCTCCTTTACAATCACTTTTCCCCAGTTACACATAATAGACATTGCCACATAGTAAACTACTGTGAAATCCATTTTATAGGCTACTCTTCCAAGTACTGATTTACCATTTGGTGAATGAGTTCACTAAGTATTCATCAAATACTGTACACTTCAGAAATACACCAATGACCGAACCAAACATTATTTAGAGAAGCACTGGTTCAAAATAAGTGTTCAGTGTGCCAAAAAGAGATAATAAGTACACAGCTCTGCATGTAAAGGGAAAAAGGAATATGATTTTGTCCACATCAGAGAGAAAAACATTTTTATGATGTAAATTAAAAAATTCTATTTCAAAGGGAGAAAAATACTAAACTGTGATTAATCGTAACTGTTTTAAAATCCTGTATGCGTCACTGTACTCCTCAGTTACAGCATTGATGTGTTTCCTCTAAAATACCATCTGTTTAGTTTAGGAGGCTGTGGGAGAAATTAGTAACTTTATTTCAGGGCTGCAATATCCTTTGCAGTTGGGAGCTGTTTTGAAGTAAACAGTCTTGTGACTCACTGTAACACAGCAATGAAAATGCTGCCCTAAAACTTGAGCTGCACCCAAGCAATGATGAGAAGGGTTGAGGTAAATATAAAATACCCTTCATAGGCCAAGAGGAAAAGAATAAGCATCACTGCAGTTTTCAAAAGAACTTTAATTGGCTTCCCAGGGACTTATGGAGATATTGCAACATGGCCTTTTCCCCCAGGTACTTTCTTTTACCTCTGCATATATTATCTGCATAATACTGGAGTTCTCCTTAAAAGGTGGAGCTGTTGGGTGACATGAAACTCTTTATTGGCTTATTCGAACCATGGGAATACCAAACAGGGGTGGGATATAGCAGCTGTTTCTTGATTCCTGATTTTCATGCCAGCTTTCCTCCAGTTTATCAAATCCTCATTCAGGCATTCAAATTCTAAACATAATATTTCTAAGCGGTCAAAAAGGACAAATGCTTGGTGGTTCTTTCTTTTTTTTTTTTTTTAAGAGCAGCTGAACTGTTCATTGAGGGAGCTATATGAAGCCCTTAAAAATCCCACTGCTGAAAATTAAATCTCATGCCCATGTATTACTATTCTATATGAGGCATTTAAATGTTAAACACATTCTTAATTCTTGTTTCTCTGGGTAAGTAGAGGGTCATTTGTTCTCCTTATTCTGTATTTTCTAGGAATATAAAAACAAAATTAGATGAAGATTTCCAGTTAGGTTTATTTCAGTTTCTTTAACAGCTCTCTGAAAATATGTAGGAGAGATATGTTACTAGCTGTTCAAGAGCTTGGATTGTTTTCCATTTATTATGCTAATGACCCAAGCCATCAAATACAGATTTAGTTTTTGTGTGAAAAACTGACAGCATGGAAGTTAGACATCTTGCATGTACATGTGGAGAGGGAAGTGAAAAGGGGAGGCAGGTATGCGTTTTTAGGGGATGGGGGGAGCTGTAGTCTCTTTTTTAAGCTCCATTCACTGGGGAACTATGATATTATGACTCTGTGAAATAGTAGCAGCTGAACAAAATGTATTTCCTCTGCTCCTGAATCCTGCTGTAGATGAATTATGTCTGGAAGGGAATAGATTCAGATTTCAGTCGAGACTTTTGTTTGATTCCATATATTTAAATCTTTAGTGAAATGGTCTGTTATTACTAAAAAAAGTTCATAAAATTATATGGTACTTGTCTGATTTTTTCCATAAATGCTTTCCCAAGGTGATTCAGGGAACCCATCCAGGGGGATAAGAAATGTTGCACTAAGCATTATACAAAAAAGGCAACAGCTCAATGTCTGCATCTCTGGATTGAAAATATCAAAATATTGTGACAAAGGCTATCCACATCAAGATATGTCAGGTGAAGTAGGAACCATTTAGAACAATTTACAATCAGCTGAAAAGCCAGTTTTTGGAATTCAGCCATTCTGCTGTGGGTTCCTTTGAGGGATGAAGGGAAAACATATTTCTGAACCTATTTTGCCTACTGAAAGAAAACAAAATCTGTAGCATCGTAATCAGCATAGCTCTGTGTTCAGCAGTGGTGAGGCCTGCAGTTATCAGCTCTGCTCACATAAGTAAGTATCACTTTAGTCAATGGGAATTCTTATAAAGGCAATCTGTGGGTTTGAAGAGAAATCAAGCAGCTAAAGAAGCATTAAAAATGTACAAGGATGACAGAAGAGTGCAAGCAGTTTAGAATACATTTAGCTAGCGTATAAAAGAACAGA
The DNA here is from genome assembly GCF_040807025.1 of Struthio camelus. NCBI lineage: Eukaryota > Metazoa > Chordata > Aves > Struthioniformes > Struthionidae > Struthio > Struthio camelus. Next base: position 24,114,787 of record NC_090942.1, read on the forward strand.
GCTTGAAGCTAATATGGTCTTAATGTAATGAATGTTGTGAGCATTCCTTTTATACCATTGCCTCAGTGATATGGACAGGGGTGGAGAGATTTGAGAAATGGTATTGAAAATAAAAACCTTTTTTTTTTTTAAAGTATGCTCTTGTAATTTATGACATAGCGAGTAAAGCATAGGGAATTATTCAAAATGTAAGTGAGCCTCTTGTCTTGCTGAAATGGCCTTGAATTTTGACAGTAGTGTCACTACTGAAAAAGAATAAGAACGGTGATTCTATTATCAATGCAAACAGCAAAAGTAAAAATCCCCAGATGAAATCAATGAGGTATTCCATACTCTGTTATCCAGTGAAAATATCTAAAAGGGATATATAATAATAATGAACCTCATCAGTACCTAAATTGCATCATTTTTACAGGCACAGCAGTTTGTATATCTCCTTTTACTATAATTAATATTGGTTATTGGTTATTTTCAAGCATTATTGCTCCTGTAGTCTCAGCATGTTCTTACGGTGTAACCAGAAAAGAAATTTAAGAAGGATAAGAAGGATTTTGTTTTTAACAGCTTAAAATCAGCTGGTTGGGAATCAAGTCCAGAGTCAAAGTGAAAGATATGAGTAGACTACAGAGAGTTGTTGTAAAGGAGACACTCTTTCCAAACCTTGATGGCAGAAACGTCCCAACTTGGTAAAGGCATTGAATGGATGCTCATATGAAAAGAAGTTACTGAAAGACATTATTTAGTCTTGATTCCTGCATACTTGATAGCTTTATATATTGCTCCAGGTAGTACTATTAGAAAAAAAAAAAGAAGAGAGAGAGAGAGAAAGAGATTTTATGTTATAGTCTACATCTGACAGCCTTGTTAATTGTCAGGAGCAACAAAGACTGAGCCAAACAAATTCCCAGTATAACTGTGCAGACTTTCATGGTTGCACCAGGGATATATTCATCCAGTTGCTATCTAGAAAAAGATTTATTTTTCTTGAAGTAAGCACAAATGCAGTTTAGGTTAAGCCAAGTATCTGCAGAGATGCTTCTGCAGAGTTGACTGAGAGCTACATTGCTAGACACTGCCTAAGCAAATCATAGATTTGACATCAAAATAGAGATGCAGAAAACCCCACAGCAGTGTGGACGTGTGAGCACCTCACTGTTTGAGCAGTGTGAGTGGGGGATGTTGTCTACTTTGACTTTAATAAGGCTTTCAGTGCTGTCTTCCATAACATGCTTATAGACAAGCTGATAAAATACAGGCTAGATAAGTGGGCAGTGAAGTGGACTGAAAATTGGCTGAACTGCCAGGATCAAAGGGTTGCAACCATCAACATCAAGTCAGCTGGAGGTGAATCACTAGCAGTGTCCCCTCCAGAGGTCAATACTGGGGCCAGTACTGGGACCAAATATCTTCATTAATGACCTGGATGATGGGACCAAACGCACCCGCAGAAAGTTTGCTGATGATACAAAGCCAGGCAGAACGGCTGATAAACCAAAGGATTGCGCTGCCATTCAGAGGGACCTGGACAGGCTGGAGAAACAGGCGGAGAGGAACCTCATGAAGTTCCACAAAGCCAAATGCAGGGTCCTGCACCTCAGGAGGAATAACCCCATGCACCAGGACAGGCTGGGGGCTGGCCTGCTGGAAAGCAGCTCTGCCGAGAAGGACCTGGGAGTGCTGGTGGACAAGTTGACCGTGAGCCAGCAATGTGCCCTTGTGGCCAAGAAGGCCAATGGTCTCCGGAGGAGCCTTACGAAGAGCACTGCCAGCAGGTGGCGGGAGGTGATCCTTCTCTGCTCCTCAGCCCTGGTGAGGCCTCACCTGGAGTGCTGGGTCCAGTGCCGGCTTCCCCAGTACAGGAGCCACACGGACGGGCTGGAGTGAGTCCACTAAAGGGCCACAAAGACAATGAAGGGACAGGAGCATCCATCATACGAGGAAAGACTGAGAGAGATTCTTCACTCTGGAGAAGAGAAGGGTCAGGGGGACCTTATCACTGTGTATAAATACCTGATGCGGGGGAATAAGGAAGATGGAACCAGATGCTTTTCCTTGGTGCCCAGTCAAAGGACAAGAGGCACCTGATACAAACAGAAATACAGGAAATTCCATTTAAACATAAGAGAAAACCTTTTTAGCATGTAGGTGATCAAACAATTGAGTGAGTTGCCCAGAGAGGTTGTCTTCAAGGACTCTTGAGATATATATCTCCAAGACCCTTGGAGATATTCAAGACCTGGCTGGACATGGTCCTGAGCAATCTTTTCTAGTTGACCCTGCTTGAGCCAGGAGGGGTGGACTAAACCGCAAAAGTTCCTTCCAACCTCAGCAAGTCTGTGATTCTGTGCTCACTGTGAGAGGAAACCCTTCTCAAACTTTTTTTCTTGTGACAAGCATGTCTTTGAATATGCTTTGCAATGTGTACAGTTCAATAGTTTATTCAGTTAACATGGCTTTTTCTTTAATTATAAGGGCTCAGTTTTCATTGAGTGTTATTGATATTTAGGATGTAGGAGCTGAAAAGAGCAAGTCTTCTACTCCTGCAGGAAAAGAGCTAGGGACAATAGAATATCTGCAGTCTTACAAGCTCAAGGGCTGTTCTTCTACACAACATCAGACAAAATGACACTGAGTGAGATGAAGAAGAGGTAAGGCTCCTCACTATTGCTTTCTCTCTTAGCTAGATTTCAGAATCAATAGTTCTATCTTTGATATCCTCTGAGAAAACAATTCAAATAAGGTTTGCAGAGAGGAAATTATGGATAAGCAACAGAAATTAGTGAACATTGACAAATGAAGAATCAATGGGATGATGAAAAGATGTTGAGAAGTACTTAGCCAATATTACTATGAGGCGTATGGACTTACTTGAGAAGATGTAAAGTTGCCTTTTCCTATAACCATTGAATAAAACCAAACCTGAAGAAACTATTTGATCCATTTCAAAATATTATGCTACTTTAAACTACTTTTCTCTTTGTTTTTTTGTGCTTGGGGAAGCAAAATAAATTCCCTCATAAAAAGAAAATTATGAAAAAAGAAATTTGAACACCTTTGGTGTTTTAGATCATTTAACTTCTCCATGCATGAACAATAGTTGAATAAAGTCTACTGATGTGAATATTATCCCACAATAAAGCTAGTCAGAAAGGAAATCAAGATATAAATTATAAATGAACTGCAGTCCTACTTTAAAAGCATGTTCTTGGGTAATTCATTGTTTTATTTTTTGTGGGCAAAGGGGATGGTTACCAGATGTCTCAGTCTCATATGTGCATTTTTTGACTCCAGTATGCCTACATGATACAAAGAGAAATGGATGTTAATACAGAATAAAGCTCATGAATAAATTGTCCCATTCAAAAATTGATAAAAACAATTAGAGTGCCATGGTAGAAAATTTCATTTTTATTTCCAAGATATTTCTTCTCTCTGTCTTGGCAGAAAACAAGCTTGAGCTCCATGTAAGTGGAGTTCCACACAATAAACTACATCTTACTAACTTTTACCTCTTCCCACTTGAAGTTATATTTATTCCACTTTAGAATTTTACCTTATTCCATTATTTTTAAATTTCCTTTTTTAAAGCTGTTTATTATAGCACAAAAAATTATTATCATGATGCTTTAAATATATGATTAGATAATTCATTGTTGAAAATGTAAGTTACTTACTAAAATACTGGAAAACAAGGAAAGTTTCCCTTTATATTAGAAAAGCTTTAGTCAATTCTATGAAACTTTTTTTTTTCCACTTACTGTATTCTAGTATGCTCCATGTTAAATCTGGGACCATTTTTAGATAAAATGGAAATATGCAGTCACTTAAATTTTTAGCCAGAATAAATTGTAGTTATACACACTGAGGTACTGAATGACTTCTTCAGGAATTTTATGAACAGCTGAGATGGTCATCAGTTCTCTTAGGTCATAAGCTATGTTAAAAATACAAATGAAAGGACTTATAATTCCTTCTTAAGGGAGTGCATAGGGGCAAAAGGACTACGAGAGAATGGAAAGCTACGTTTACTGGCAGAATTCCCAGCTTATTATATAGTTTGGATTTAATGGGGTTACTAGACAATTGAGTGATGAAAGATGAAGCAAGCAGTCTTGCAACCTTGCAACAAAGAAGCTAAATAAGAGGCCAAGCTTCTTCCTCCATTAGAACTACACATTCTTCCTCTCCCCTTTAAGTTGTATCAATTCATTTATGGGGATATTCTCTTATTAATATGGGCTGTTTGTCTCGTGTCATGTGTAGGATGAGGGAAAGGAAAATATTTCTCTTTCATTTCTGCCGCTATCATTTTAAATCCAGTCTGTGACAGATTAATTCAGGCTTGACTGTGCCATGAAGTGAACTGGAGCTGTTCAGTGCACTAAGCCAGTTTCAGAAGTGCAGCTGTTCCTTATTATCTTTCAGCTGTTAGCTTAACCATTCCCCATCCTTAATGTTCTAGAGCTTTGCCGTCTTCCTTTGTTTTTCACTCTACTAGTTTCAGTTTGTTAGCTGCAGCCTCCATCGCTTAATCGTGTTAAACTTCAGCAACAGCATACACTAGGTATGTGACATACCATTAAAAGTGGGAAGATTACAGAGCTGTAAGTATGGTGTAACTATGTCCTGTCCTGCCTGCACTCTTCTTCCTCATCCCTTTCTATTGGGATTTTTGGACTACTAGCCACTTTTGGTCAATATTTGTATCTTATTCTCTAAAAGACAGTTATTGTTTTAATCTTTCACAATAGCGATATGGAGAATGGTATCACCAGCTATTGCAATATGGTTAAACCATTTGGTCAGGAGGGCTTTGGAGTAGCAAGTTGCAGTAACCTTTCCTGTTCCCCAGCTAGGTTATTCTTCCTGCGAAACAGAGACCTCCCTGGAGCATTTCACTCCATAATGGAGACAATGGTGTAAGTTGGTGCTGAGTCTTTCTCTTCCACTCCAGTCATCTGCAGATGCTGCCATCTTTAAAATGCACAAGTCCCTTGCTCATTTCCCTATCTTTGGGATGCAACTCAGTAGGGAGACAATTAAGTTGAGGAACGCTACCACATGATGAAGAGGGGTAGAGGTGTACACTTTGCCTCTGGCATCTTCTCCCTGCTTCTCCCTACAGGCAAAGCAATCCACACTGCAGGGAGTGGGGGCTGGTGACAAGAACCCACCTGAGCTGATCGTAATGAAGTGGAGCAGAAGACTGGTGTTAGCAATTCTGCAACAACACTGCCGTCTAATCATTTTGCAATATTCCCCACACCTCAGTCAGAAGTTGTCATCTGAACTTACACTTAGTCACCAATATTCAGAAATGCCTGTACTCTTCCAAATAAGATGAAGTTTGAGAATGTCCTCCCCTTTCCTTCTTCCCACAGCTGCTTCTGGCCTTTGGAGAACGGCATGTCTTCCTCGTGCAGGCTCCTTTCCCGGGAGCTGGTCAGCTGCTGCTTCCCCTGCTCCCCAGTGCATGTCTTTTTCTGTTTTCACAGCAGCCAGCTCCAGCCTCATCCCTGAACAACTGAGGGAAAGTCACAGCAGGGAAAAGCTGCAGCCAGCTGCTGCTGGCACCAGGGCCATCCAGGGAATGGGGCACAGAGAAAAAAGGAAAAAAATTTTCTTTGTTTAGAGCAGCTGCTGCTTGCTGGCATGCAGTGTCCTAGGGCTCGGGCGTGTTGTACAATCCATGATGGCTCTAGGAAACTGAGCATATCCCAGCCAAACTAGCCATTTGACAGCTGTTAACACTGTTGAATTTTTGCTAGTCTGTGAATAAAGTTAAAGGACATTGTCTTTTTTCCACCAACCTACACTGTATTCTACTATCATTCAGAAGCAAACAACTTTCTTTAACAATGAAAAAACACCTAAGAGTTTTGCCAAGTACCTCCTTTCTTCCAAATCCCCCCCTCCCACACACACATACACCTCAATTCTAACTCCTTTGAGGTATTTATTCCAAGTGCTGTCCAAAACCTCTCAAAACTTCCCTTGGAGAACGGCTGGCCAATGCAGCTCTCAATTTTTATGTTAGAGCTGGGTGTTCTGACCTAAAGATTTTCAGTGGAGGCTGTTACACTCAAGAAGTTTCTGAGTTACTCCTTACCTTGTTTTCATACACTTTTGTACATCTCTGCAGGAATAAAAGGCAGTTCAATGGCATCACAGTCAAAATGGAGAACAATTTAAATTAGAAAGTAAAATCTAGTTTATACCTACAGATATTCAATATTTATTCAGTAAACAAAGAGTGCAAGATAACAAAAAAAATATGTAAGAACATGACCAATCTTTGTTTTGAATCTAGTGATAAGTGACTTAGAACATTTTCTTTGAGTTAACAATTTCAAAAGAGGAAATTAACATATATGGCCTAAACTTGAATTATATAATATGCTATACTCACTTTTGCTTTTCCATGCCTGTAAACAGTAAAAAATTGCAAATCACAATCCAAACTTCCATTCCTTGTTTTTATGAGTCTGAAGGAGAACAGTGCTGACTGCAAATAAAATACACTGGAATCAAGTAAGAATTAAGTTTTGTCTCTTACTCTTTGGGATCTTTTACACAAAGTTCAACCTAATTACTTAGGGTTAAATTAGTCTAAATACCACAATATATGGAGCTTCCACAAATCAGCCTTGACTGTATTGATCCCTGCTTAACTTAAAATTTACTATTTTTGAAATAGCACTGCTATATTTGTTCATTTTATGTCTGTGCTCTCAAGAGCTGGAGGAGAAGGGGAAGAAAAATAACAAACAAGCAAGCAAGCAAGCAAGCAAATCTGGCTAATTATGAAAAAATTACAGCACTTACAAACACCTATGCGCAAAAAATGTGATAAATATATGAGTGTTCTACTGCAGCACATTAGATGGGTTTCTTTGAGAACAAAATGTCCTGCAGTATTTCAGCATTCAATACATTTAATTGTTTTTAGGAAATACTAAGATTAATGGAAAAATGAAAATGGGAAATAAACTGTGCATGAACTTCATTGTCTCCTGAAATCTTTCTTGAAAAATATCTTGAATCTGGCTTTGTTTCCCAAAGATCGTTGTCCTATGGCCTGTAAACCTCATGAAAGACTGTAGGGCAATAGTCAACAGTGGTATATGTAGTGCAAGGTATTGTGCGTACTCCACAGTACTGGAGTACCTCTGGGGATCAGTCCCAAGCCTTGTTTGACATCTTCATTAATTATCAAATAGAGGGAGTAAATGGGATGTTAATGAATTAACAAATAACAGTAAATTGGGAGAAGCTGTGAATATCAATGAAGAAAAGCACACAGAAAACGCAGAGCTGTGGGTACTGTGTTGTGGACTGTGTTAGTTCAGGGCAAAGTGTGGCTCACTGTATCTTAGGATTTACTCCAAAACCGTGTCCAGAGAAGGTGTAGAAGACCACACAAAAATCTATAAGAAGAACTGAAAAAAGGGACAGATGGACAAAAATGCTTCCCTGCAAAACAAAATAATGCAGACTGGTAGGGAAACATTTTAAGGACATAGTGATGAAGGGTAAGAAACACTGACTAACTGATGTGCAAGAGGCCTGGATCAGACCTAGCAGGACGGTAAAAGGGGAAAACATCAGCTAGTTCTATATTAGCATGTTCATGCCTTTTCCCTCTATATTTCTATATTTTCCATATTGTTGATTATGGATAGAAAGTGAGAGAGAAAGGTTTATTAAATGGGTGGCCAGATAACTACAGTGTAAGATATGTTAGATTGCCGCAGCACATAGGAGCGCAAGCTGTACAGACAGGAAGTCGGATCAATTGTGAAGAGCAAAAGCATATCCACTGTGAATCAGTGATGTACTCGCTGCCTTTAGGCACAGCTCCTGCCTCGTTCCCCATACTCCAGCCATTGCCAGCAGGGCAGCTCCCATCTGATTTATTCAGAGCCTGATCAACGCCCCTGACGTTAGAGAGCATCAGTGACCTACCTCTGATTTGTGGAGGAACCCATCTGCATGAATTCACAAGCAAGCAATGCAAAATGAGGCTCCGGACAAAAATTAGCTATCCTTTCAGTACTGTGCAGCCTTTTCTAGTTAGTACTCGGCAAATTTCCCTCAGGTTTGTGTTTAACTTGGCAGTTCTTGTCTCTATTAGCCAGCACACTGTGGCTTTCCATGACAATGGAAAGACCTGAACTGTTCTATCAGTCTGTTAGATGATTAAGTTGTCTGCTTCCAGAATGATTACACTGAGGCATCTCAGAAACTGCTCAGTTTTAATTCCTGTGTAATTTCCTATAGGGCAATTGCTGTGGTCATACCCATAGAGATCACTCCACATTTGTTTTCACATAATAAATTTTGGTATTCGTTGTAACTTGACTGTATAACTAAAGTTGATACATACACATATATACTTAGAAGTGTGTATATATATGTATCTATAAAACCTAGAATCATATTCATTTCCCATTGCCTGTATTTTAATTAATTCTATTCCTCATTCCCAGCCGAACTTTTTTTTTCGAAACTGTTCTGTTACAGAAAAAATAACTCCTGCGAACTGAATACAATTTTAAGAGTAAAATAGAAGTTATCTAGAGCACGTGGTGATTGTGATTTTTGAACATAAAAAGCAGGATGCGATAATCTGGCTAATGGTCTGAGAATCTCGAGGGATCATGTCTGAGCTGGGTATGATAAGTGAAGCCTGGCCTTTACTAAGATGGCCAGTCTGATGCTAGTAAGTGTAATTAATATTGCATCTCCCAAAGGAGTGGAAACAACTTCCTTTTGAACTCGCTCAGCAAAGCCTCAAGGCCAGCTCTATTACTCATGCAGTGTAGCTGATCACACGATGCCTTAAGGCGACTTAGACTTTTAGACCTTAACCCCAAATCAACCACATGCCTGCAGAACAGAGAATTCTGGTCAGCCATGTATGGTGTCATGGTATATGGTTTAACAGATATCTAACTGATTCTTGGTTATTAGCTAGTTTGTCAGCTTATCAAAGAAAAAGAAATTCCCTAGGATGTCAAAAGTGTGTTAGTAACTTCCTCCCAATAGGAGAGGTTTTAACATGAAGGAATTACAGCGAGTGGCAGCAGACTAGTTTTAGCTACTCTAGTGTTGTGTGCAGAAATAGAGCTCATTGGGAATTTTCACAGGGCAGGCTCTTTTCTACTAAAAAGTGCCCCTTTTGTACACTTCTGTGTGTGTGCGTGTGTGTGTGTGTGTGTGTGGAGGGGCACGCTTTCAACTTTTCAGAACAAGAAGACAAGTACAAATATTAATTTTGCATGCGGAAGAATCAACATGGCTGCTTTGAGGCTGCTTTCCTAGAAGGCTGTTGCCTAAGAAAACCTTACCTGTTCTGCAGCTATTCCTCAAATCTCATAGCTGAAGAATAATTCAGCCCCTGTCTTGGATCAATCAGAAATAGCTGAGGGTTTGCAGGATAGGTAACAGGCCAGGAGGCTCTTGCTAATGTCATTGTCCATCCTCAAAAAGAGATTTTTTTTTTTAATGAGAATCCCTTCCAATAAAAAAAAAATCTCAACTTTTCTATTTTATTTTTCTGATTCAGGGTGAAAATAATTCTTAAGAGTTTTAGAAAATTATATAAAGTTTCTCATTAGTTTCATTGGTACTACACTTAAATGTAAATATTTTCAAATTATGTGGCGCATTTATTAGATGATTATTTCAGCTTAAAAATTTGATTCTTTTAGTTTAAATAAGAAATAGCAAATGAAATGAAAGAGAAACTAAATAAAATAGCCCCAAATCTTTTTTTTTTTTTTTTTTTGCTTTGGCTCCATATTTTTCATAATCTAACAGATTTTATCTGAATTTCACAAAATATTTATTATTCTATTGTTGGAATCTGTTTGAGAGAAAAGACATATTGTCAAGGGCAAGACTAAAGTTTCAAAATAGGGGAGCCAAACCATATTTAGCTATGTCAAATTTGTTTCTGATGAAAAAGTATCATCTGTAAATTTATCACTGTTGAAACCTAAGTGTATCCTTGTAACTATCAATATTCATCTTCTCTAAGACTACAGGTAGCAAATCCATAAAAAATACATTTGTAGCATCAAGTTGCTCTTGTGTGCTGATAGACCAGACACACAGTGCACTTGTATGCTAGCTATCTCTACATTTCAAAGTGTTAACACATTGTAGGTCACTATCTGCCATTTGGAGTCTTTCACCACAAATTAATATACTGGTCTGGTTTATTTTATAAACATATTTGAAAAAATTAAATCAGCAAAAAGATAAGCTGTTAATTTACTCCGCTAAAAAGGCAAGCCTTTAATGCCCTAGAACAAAACAACAAAAAAATCCATAAAAATTTAACAAGTTTTGTTGCCTTCGGGAAAAGAAAGAAGATCATTTTCCTTTGGACACCAGCCAAAATTATAAAACAAAATTCAACAACATGTTCAAGTGGTACAGCAATAAACTGTTATCATTATTGAAAAATAGATGAAGGCTACAGTAATAGTAGGACTAGAAATAAAAGAAACAGTGAACTTCAGTTTTATTCCTCCTTAAACTTACTGTAGTTATGAAAGAAGAAAGGACAGATTCTTATTAGAATGATAATCTATTTTTTGAACAAGTCTATTTTTAGATCTTTTAGTTAGGTAACTTATAAATTCAGTTTCTAAACCAGCTTCTTTTTAATTGTGAATAGTATGAACAGCATGAGTAAAAGGAAAGACTGTTTCAAACCACATGGCTTAAAGTAAAGCATTTGTCGGAAAGCGCGCCATCAACAGACAGCAGACAGCAAGCACACACACACACGGAGTAATAAACTTTGTGCACTGTGGTTTAAATCAGTCGCTAGCCATCAAAGCTACAAGCTTATGCCTTTCTACCTAGCATCTGATAGTGGCCATTGTCATTTGTAAAAATAGCATTCTGATAGATTTGGAATTTGAACTTTATGATAAAGCCTCTTTTTGTTATTATTATTATTTCTCCAGTTCCATATATATGTATTTCCCCCCCCTGTAGCTAAGACTTATGCAGATAAACATTAAATGAGATAATTCTTTTCAAAGCAATCATCCTAACCCACAAAGAGAGGTTCAGACCTCTATGGAGCAGAATATGAGTCTATAATAGATATCCTATCACTGTCATAAAAAAGGTATACTTTTTCAAAGTTGTAGAACTTTCCTGTCTGTTTTCCATGACAACAGGTGAATGGAGGGATGGTGATACAAAGGAGAGTGATTAGTAACAAATAATATTTCTTGTTCTCCATTCTTCACACATTGATGTTTGCATGTTCAATCACCCAACTAAAGTAACCAACCACGTGCATAAAAATTACTCTTTCACTGCAACTTCTTACCAGCATGCTTTTTCTTAGTGTGTTAGAAGAAAATCAGTTATGTAGTTTGAGAGTTACAAATGTTCAAAGTTAGCAGAAGCAGAATGCTTTTGTAGCTTTTTGTAGAAACTTAGTGGAAATACTTTCTATATGAATAGTCTTATATTCACTTCTCTAAAATATGCTCTAGAAAAAGATAACCAGTCTTTGCTACTAAACCTGGTAGGCCTCAGGCCAGACAGAGGTTTTCAGGATGTTAAAAGTGGCTAGTTATTAGAAAGTTCACATGAAACATCAATTGCTGAAATGGATATTATCCATAGCACTGGTAAACCATGTCTGTATCTAGCCTAAGACAAGATTAAAACTCCTGAGACAAACTTTTAGGTAACTAGCATTGCAGTCTAGCACCGCAGACATCAGGTTCAAAGTCAGACTAACAAGTCAGGTAAGCAGCAGTCTGCTTCTGAGATCCACAGGGCTATGGGAACACAGCTATTACTATCTCAGACAACCAGGTTAAACTTGTCTCATGTATGCCTAGACAAGATATAATCACATTTTTAATATATCATAAATAAACCATTAATCAGAAATAGTGCTTCCCAGGAGAATAATAATATTATCTGACTTTAAATGCCTACACTGTAAATCTCTGCATTTGAACTAGTTACCTGATGCTGTCTTTATAGTCAAATGTAGAGAAATAGGGTGTAACTAATCCAGTTTATTTTAGACATCTGATTTAGAAGGAAACTGAACACAACCTTTATGTGCCCATTTCTTTCTCTTTGTCAAGGAGACTTGCAAGGTGCATAGGAATGCTGGTTCACATGACTACATAGAATAAGTCTGTATTTAGTCCACTGACTCGCATCTACGATATCTAGCAGCTAAGAATAGCCGGACAATAGCAGAATGAGAAGGCAGGGAATTAACAAATTACAGATCTTCACATTTTTTTATCCCTGGAGATGACCAGGTATTTCAGGAATCATCACTAACAGATACATTCTGTTTTCTTTCCTGAGGAAGTATAAAAAAATAAGGGGAATCTGTCAAATTTATGTTATAGTCTAACATAATTTGCCTTTTGAGTGGTATTCATCTACCCATCTAGCAGTTTGATGCATAGTCTAACCTAACCATCTTGATACTCTCTTTAATCAATGGAAAGAAAAAGGCACATGTAAAAGATAATTGTTCCCACTAATATCAGACATTTAGTTTAGGAGAGGAAGAATTTACTATGGAGAGCCTAATTATTTCATGAGTCAAGTAACTCATAACAGAATTTCATTTTTTAGATAGCCAGATTTGGGAAGATATGAAATCCTCTCCTCTTTTGTTTTAATAATATATAATTCAATATTCTCCCTTTCTAATTTTTGGATTTTGGACCACCTAATGCTTTTAAGCATACAGAAGGACAGAGAAAATCTTTACCTTTTCTAGCATTTCTTCAACAGCTTTATAAGTTCATCAAAGTCCTCTGTTTAAATATGCAGAAATTTTCCTGTACCTCTTGCAATCTTCTTGCTTCTGTTGTCAATAATTCAACAATTTCAGCATTCACTATCCATTAGAATTGCGTATTGACAACAGAGCAGTGAATAAAGAACATCTGTGCATCTACACTCCTGTGTTCAAGGACCTAGGAAACCTTTGGAGACTCTTGCTTACATTCTTCCCCTCACTCTTATTTTAATTTCTTTTTATTTTTAAGCCAATTAAGAGCTAGGGTGAAAGACGGAAAAGAATAAAAATGCTTCCAGGTATTAAACTAAAGGGACCAAATTATGTATTACTCTGCTTATTTGTAACCAATTAATTTTCCACCCAAGAATAAGACATCAAGAATCAACATCAAGAAATTTGATAAGCATATAAATGTTAAAGCTCTTCTTACTGAAGAGCGAAAGGAATTAAAGGGAAAAAGAAAGCAGTATCAAAGTTATTGTCTTAAGCATCCTATTGAGAATATTGGTTAATGACAGCCCAGCAGAAACAAGCCTAATGGTTAAAATGTCTAAGATGATCTGTTTTGGACACTGTACAAGGTCCAAATTTTCATTCATACCATAAAGCACAAGAATAAAGAAATCAGCATTGATGGTTTCTTACTTTAAATTAGAATATAAATATATTATTTAGAAGAAAGTAGTTAGAAACTGCATGACCCTGTCTTACATTATGCATACGCGAAATAGAGAGGGTTGGAAAGTTTGTATCAAAATATTTTTTCTCCAAAGTCATGCTACAGATATCTAAATGTGTAGTTAAATCCATTTATTCTAATGAAACTTCATTTGATTAAAAAAAAAAAAAACTACAAAAATGTCAAAATGTTATGCTTTGACTTTGAAATGGAATGTTTCTATCTGAAAAAGAGAGAACTAGGAACTTTAGGAAACTAGAATTCTTCTGCATTATTTTAAACACTTACTTAAGAACAAGGTAAACCAAATCCCAGAGAAGCTTACTATTTAATATCAATTACACAAGTAGTGTAGATTAAAAAAATCAGATATATATGTCTACATTTGGCTACATTAATCACTCTCTGATTTTTTTAGTGTTATAAGCGCTACTAATTTTTTCATGTTACTGAACAAAACTTTGATTTCTAAACATCAGAATCCAGAAGCAATCCAACGACAGAATTAAAAACTGAAAGCTGGAAAATACTGAATTGGCTGTTTCCTCACTACACTAGTTCTCAACTTCTGTCTACAGAAAGAATGCAGATAGATTAGGCGGATTAGGATTAGGCAGCTAATTTCTCATTCCTTGTGCCTTAGTGAAATAATCTCTTTTGTTCTTTAGCTGGTCCTGGTTGGTCCATGCCTTTCTACCAAAGGCATGTAATGTACGTGCATTGCTCACTGAAAGCAGTGAGTAAAATTGAGAGCGGCTGATATTATCCACATGCAACTAACAGTTTATAAGATCATTGAGATGCTCTAAATTAATGTCCAATTTTACAAAATCAAAAAATAAACAAAAAAGATCCCCCAAACAAACAAACAAAAAAACTTAAAAAAAACCCCCAGGAAATTATATCTCTAAACAAACTGAAAGAAAAGTAACTGTAGAATGCTTGCAGGAGCTAGTAAATGAAGATTCAAAAAACATCTATATACAGAAAAATCTGAATGTAGTACAAAGGGAATAAATTGATAAGGGAGCAGGTGTTTGTAACAGAAAGCTACAACAGGAATATATTCAAACAAACAGTCTGCAAGGGTTAAGCTACACCTCAGGATCATTTAGCCTTCATTCTCACTTATCCAGGAATATGTTCTGTACATCTTGATCTTGACTAGTTATTTCAGATCCTCTCATTTAATATTATCTGCATGTTTTATTAGCATTATCATTGCTCTTCCAGTTCTCCAATGAACATATTAAATGGAAGTCAGAACTCTGGCCTGCGGGGTCAGCACGAGATACTTCCTGTCTACTTATTTCATTGTTAATTTTCATTACCCTTTGTTATGGCCTTTTAGTCAGATTTCAATCTATTGACTGTGTTCTGTCCAGGTTAATTTATATAAATTTTTCAGGTGAAATGTAATAAAATACAGTCAGAGACTCTTCTATCACATGAGTTTGTATCTGCAGAAGCTCTTCTAAGGTCAACACATACTAGGAAATCAAATCTAGCTCACGATGTCAAACACTTCATTGAAATGTTAAACAAAAGTATACATGTACATGATAATAAAAATAATAGTATAATTAAAATTTCATAAAAATATGCTGCTTATTTTTTATGAATTCATTACTTTACAGGCCTTGGTCCTGCATATACTGAGGTACCTTAGCCTAAACTGGCTCCTATGGGATTTAAATCATACATTATTAAACTTTCCACAATTTATGAGTTTCCTCTTGGATTTCAGTGCAGGAAATCACTTTACCATATGTGAAATGAAAGAACCATCCTAATCTCGCTAAAGTTCAGATTCTCATGTGCAAGTATTGAGTTATGTATATGAGTAAAAGTCTTGATCTTCGTCTAAGGTTAATCAATGTGACTTCAGTTAATTCAATAACACTACACAATTTCATCTGATCCAATGATCTACCAACTCATGCTTTTTCACTAAGGATATGAACTAAACTTAAGAGATCCTACTTTTAGATTCATTACATCTTCATTTTCCAAAATGAGTTTACACAGTTGAGAGTTTTGGCCAATTTTTGGACTCTTCCAATTGTTTGTTTGTTTTTTTCCTCCTGCAGGTGTGGTGTCACACAGTAGATGTTTACTTAAGGAAAAACAAGTGTACCTGTTAGTCGTTTTCACGGAGCTCTCATTAAGTGCTGTGCTTAGTTTGGTGCATACACTGGAGTGGCTTGTATCTCATTCTAAGGTGAAGTATGTGTCATTTAGGTCATGACATACGACTTTGCCCTGGCTGGATGTCCAACTAAATTAGGACACACAGATGCAAGTGTGTCAGTGGCTAGTGATTCACAATTTAGCTGGCAGTTGTGCTTCCCAGCCCATGCTTTTCTATGTAATCACTTCCCCCCTCCTCCTTTTCCAGTGTGAAGTTAGAGACGTGACTGTTATCCACCTGATAATTCAGCTAAAAAAGGTGTTAAGCTACACCATTTAGTTTTGAACTGGAATAGGGAAAGTTTCACAGACAGAATTGCTTTTCACATGCTAATTAACTTAACTGAGTGCCAGCCTTATGTGCAAGTGTTTTACCCTCTTTCAACAAGCAAGAGCATTATGTCTCTCACACTATGTCACCTTTCACTGACATTCGGTACCCGAGATATTTGAGAGCCCTACTGAAAATCTGAGGTTAGTATGGCAAGTGTGTGAATAAACAGGGAGCTAAAGCCAGGCTCAAATTCAGGATAAATAATGAAAACATCCCCAAATAGAAAAATACCTCAATTGATATACCTCTACTGGAGATAACCAGGGAAAAGCAGACAGTGTTGTTTTTTTTTTTTTTAAGAGATTTCAATGTCTCTGTTTACAACATAGAGACTACTTTTCTCCTCAGCCCTTGTGTTCCACTCCATTTGTTTTCAGTAGGAATATCATGTACCTATATAACAGCAGAATTTGATTTCTTGTATATATGTTAATTGTGAAGCCCCCCCCCCCCCCCAAAAAAAATTTATTTTCGTGTGCAAATGAATTCTGTGATGCTCAATTTCTTTTCTGAACTATGATCTCATGGAAAGTTACTATGTAAAGGGCTTAGCAAACCAAACTTTGTCTCTCTAGTTTTAATAAGATAGGAGAAAATACTTCACTTCAATGGCATAGAGAGCACTGTAAGAGATAAAGACAAAAATATATACAAATGCTCTGAATTTGCACTGATTTCTAATACAATAAAGCTCTTATCTCCTTGTAAGGAAAGCAATATTTGAATTACTTATATGTATAGGCTTCCAAAACTTCACACCTGAGATTATAGATTGATCCTGGCATTTGCTATCATCTTTGACAATACTTTGTTAGGGGGTTGTATAGGGTCGATCATAACAACCACTTTCCCCCTAATACTTTTTTGCTTATCAAGATGTCGGACAAGAGCCATACCCAGTGCCGTATCTACCAAGCCATAAAGATTGGCTAGAGAGTATTTATTGGGGTAATCAACTTCATGATCATCATGTCTAAATCTTCAAATAGCTGGCAGAAACCAAGAGGAGGAGAACTATAGCTGGGATGTCACTTAAACACAGAATTAAGTTCTTAAATATGTTATAAATATTCGGCTGAATACCATTTCTACTGGAGATGTAAGGAAGAAAATACCACTGCCCAAAGAGCAAAGGCCTGTTGGAACTTCATACTGTATAAGTAACAGGTATCTGTTAACTGTTTTTTCAGAGAAAGTAACACATGCTTCCTACATCTTTCTTGCTATAGGTAAAAGAATGGGACTTGAATTCTGAATCTCTTTTCATCACTGGGTGACAGTCATTTGATTAAGAGTAACTACAGAGCTGCCTTTGCTTATGAACAATTTCTGGGGAGGGTACTGGTTCTGATGATATTTGTTTTGTCTACAATGAAGTTTTTATTGACAGTAGGATGAGGCCATCCCTTTTGTGTGAATAATCGATATGAGAAAGTAGGCGAATGTATGTTCTTCCTGTCACTTATCTTGAATAGTTATGAACTAGTGTTCTGGGTGGTGAGTTGGCTCCTCCATATGTGAATAGGATGACCTGTTCTGCCTACAACTGAACAGCACACATCTATAATAATTTTGCAATGTCTTTCCAGATCTAGTGGTAAAGATATGGAGGATGAGAATGGACCAGAACTATACGCTTTGATACCTTTTCTTGCAGATCTACTACATATATTGATCTAGAAATCCAATTAAGATTAAATACGAACTCAAGAGCAGTGGAATGAGAAGAATTAAGTGGGATATAGTCCTCAGCTACCTCATTAATACTACGACTTGTCCTTGTTCTTCCTCCCCATGTCATCAGTCTAGCCAGTGACACACACGGGAGCAAATATCTAGCAGCACTTTAGCTGCTTTCTCCAGTTGAAATAATCAAATTCTCAAGTTGAATTGACTGTTGGCAGTCTGTGACATAAATGACCAGTAAGGTCTGACAACACCATGCTGGAATAAAACACTCTGAAAGGTCTGTTACTATGCCCTTAAGAATTGTGTCACATCACCATCATATTCATTCTTTAGTGATCTATTCCAGGAACCATATTGGTGTGTGAAGCATATGCCTCAGCCAAAGTGTCAGTTACAAACTGACACCTCCCAAGCAGAAAAGACTGGAGGAAATTAATTAATTAGGAACATAGGTGCAGCCATTTTAATAGAAATATATGATATCATAATTCATAACACTTCTCAAATGATACTACAACAAGACACACTATCTTACCATCTGTTGGGAATGTCTGATGAAGATATTTTATCATTGATCTAATTAACTTTGTCTCTGTCTAGGATAATTCAGTTGGTGGTTACTTCATACTTGATTTCTCATTTCACAGATACACTTACCTTACAGTTCAAATTACTGTTAGCATACTTTTGCTCTTAAATATATTTGCAGGGAAGAGGATGAATTTAGACAAATTCATCTGAACCTTTTTTCCTCTGTTAAACTTTGCTTTAAAGCTGGCAAAATTTTGTGATCAAACAGCTAATTTTTCTCATTGCTCCAATGAAAAAGACCCCTTTGTTTACTATAATCAGATAAAATATACTTAATATTATCCGAAACTGTTGGCAAGTTGACTAACATATAAAGGTAGTGAATTATACATAAATGAAAGAAAGTAAAGAAACAACGAAGCTTAAAAGGTTCTTCAGACATAGGACCCAATCTTGTATTTACCTCTCCCTAGAAGAATGCTTGGTAAAAGGTGAGTTTACACCAATATTATGCGATCATCCGCTAGGAAGCTTATAAAGACACACCTTTCAGTCTTCTTAAATGTTCCTAACAGACTTTGTTCTATTAGCTCTTTGTTCTAAGAGCTCCTTTGGGCTCTTTCTTGCATCCCATTCCTTTGGCATATCAGCTCCACTCCCAGCGGGAACTGGAGGAATAAAATTCCATAGAAGTGCACCTCTTCCACTGTTAGAGTTTAGATTTTAAGGATTTGGTAGTTTCTTCCCACTTGGGTTTGACTACACAGGGATAGATGGCTTGACAAACTCCCAAACAACGGAAAATCAAATACACTTCATTTTAAGGTATGTCATTCTTTCCTTCCTTTTCTGCCTCTGACTCTATTTTACCTATTTTACCTCTTTATTTGTCCCAGGCCACAAAGCAGCAAATTGTTTTAGAACATGTTTGAAAAATGTTTTAGGAAAACATTTCCAAATTCTCCCATATGTTCATACTGCAACAGCCCAGAGAAATGCATGCATACAGTTGTACAAACACTAAGAACATTCATTTAGCTCAAAGTGAGTGTGTTAGGAGAAAGAAAGTAAATCTTAAGGAACTGATGTGATTTATTCTATGCCAAGAAGTGAACAACAGCTTCGCAGAACTAGAAGTAATTCCAACAAAATAGGTTCATTGACAAAGCTTGACAAAGCTAATGGCTGTTGCCTACTTTGTATATTATGATGTATAGATAGCTGGCATACATATATTTTGAATGCTGAGCTTATGTTGTTGAAAAACAATCTTAAACTATCTTAGCTGGGAACGGAAATCAAATATGATTACTATCTAACAGAATGACTGTGAAACAATAACTTCTACGTAATATAGCAACGAGAACACAAAATCTACAGTATTACTCTACATAATGCCAGATTTTAGCAGCACCTAGGCAAACAACAGTTTTCAGGCATGAGAAGGGGGAAAGAAAGGAGACAATTTCAGTGCTCAGATATGACATCATGTGCTTATCCTGCCTTTTACACATTGCCATCTTTTATACTTGAATTTTCTCTCAGTTTGCATAAAAATAAGTGTTTATGCATAGGCAATTCCATGGCACATTTAGCCATCAACAAGGCTTATTTTGATCTATTTACAGGGAAGTGATATTCCTGTAAGAACACTAAAGCCAGCATGGAAGACTTTAAATGAAAATTGTGCTTCAGAAGCCACAAAAACTGTTCCCTCGTGTCCAGTAGCTTTTATGAGCCCTTTCAAATAGGCAGCAGGCCTGTTAACAGACCATGATGACATGAGAAACATAGTGTATAATCTATTATTTTATATTTAAAAAGTTATAATTCATTTAAGTAATGAAATATAATCCACTGATAATTGATAGTGCATTAGCTTTTATGGGATATGGAATAAGGAAGCAATGGGAAGAAATCAAATGTATACTGTTCTGCCCTATGCTAACTTCTTCTGCTTAACAGGCAGGGGAGTATATAAATAAAAGCTCTGAATGACAGTAAAACTGTCAATACTGCTGCTGCAAAGGCTGTAAAATGTAAAATATCTTTTCATCTCACCTGTTTTTATCATATTTTAAATAAAGTTACTGTATTCATTCTGAAGCTCTTGAAATGTTTTTATATATATTGTAAATAGCTGGTCCCTCATTCTTACACAAAGAAAGTATATGGCTATACTTTCTAAGACCATATGATGAAAAGGAGGGCTTTGTAGTGAATCGGTCTGGTGTTATATATGCCAGAAACCTTATAAAATTCAAATTTATGGCATTAAGCAGCTTGAAGTGGTCTATAGCATAATAAAATGACTCATATTTGAAAAATTCCAAATTGTCTCTCATATTTAAGTTTTAATAACTGAGTACAACCTTTGCACCACAGGCAAGATAAATTAATATGTGGGAAAACATAGCAAATATTACAAAATTAAAGTTATAGCTACCATAAACGAAGCTCTTAGAAGGTAATTTTGTTAGTCAGTTGCCCCAAGTATTCTCTTCATTGGAGAGGAAAAGGAGTGAGAGCATTGGGAAATGAATGCTCCTTAGTTCCACAGCAACTTGTCCTTGTCTCAAAGTTGTCATAATTTGCATGTATCTTTTCGTATTTTAGACTCTCTTCAACTTAATGTACTGTTTCATTTTAAGCATTATGACTCCTCCCCTCATCCAGCCTTAAGGTCCCTACAGTTGTAGAATCTGAACATCCCCTGCACGTAGATAAGTTTCAGCAGCTTTCCTGTGCAAAGCAGGGAAGTGCCATGAAAGAGGATGGGCTGGAACCTCGCTTTCAGCAACCCACAAGGAAGTGGGCACTGGCCAGCCTGCTGCCACTCCTAGCTGCACCACACCAGCTTTATGCTCAGCTGGAGCTAGGGCACAAGATCTGAGTATAAACAACATGGCTGTTCTGTCAAACTGGTGCTGCAAGAGATAGATAATTTCTCCCTTCACCTCACAAGTTACATAGGTACCTCTTCGCTACCCTACCATACCATCTCCTACCTTCGTGAACTTCTCCTTTGTCCACTAGACCATTAGAAAATATTGCTTGGATTAGAGTGCAATGTCAAAGTTATAGATGTCAAGCCCTGTTGCAGAGCCCAGAACCCCACCTGAGGTGACTAAATTTTCCATTGCTTTTTTTAGTTATACAGAAAATGTAGAAACTGAGAAGAATTACCGATCAAATAAACTAGGTTTGCTATTCTAGCAGACAGCTAGAATTACATAGCAAGTAAACTAGTTTTTCCATTGTTGCAGTTTCAGACTTAGGCATTTAGAATCCCTCTAAGTGCCACTTCAGTAACTTGAATTCTTTTTCTTTTATAATCTTTCCTAGGGCCAGAATTTTTTTTTAATGTACAGCTTGCAAGAAATTTGATGTAATTATTGATGGACATAAGCTGGTAATTTTCCCTAACATAAGTCTGCTGTACAACATCAAAGGAAGCAACTAAATGAAAAAAAAAAAAAGATGAATGAGGATGTCACTGCATCAATCTTGTTTGCAGCCAAACTGAGCTTCACACAGACAGGAAAACTCATTTCAGAACTTGGCTTATGCAACCCATCTATTCATCTGGATCCAGAATAAGAACCTGCAATTTGCTGCTTCATCTGATTCTGGCTTTTTGGGAAATGATTACATTTTCCTGACCCTTCCTGCCAGATTTTAATTGTATGGTTGTTAGATGGATGAATGTTAATTATGAGTGTCGTAGGCTGTCCTCATCTCCCTCTTCTCTTCCTCCTGTTCTGCCTAATCAAATATTAACTTTGGTTTAATTATTTTGTTACCCATTCTGGCATTGCTTCAACTACAAAAAATACATAACTTTCTTAACTAGATTATCTACTTTAGCCTGCCTTAGTAAAGTAATACTATCCATTTAAAATGTAGTCACTTTGAAAATTACATAAAATTTCAGCTATTGAAATTCTTACTAGTTTTTTGAAGTTGCACAGTCACAGTTTCCCATACTATTTTTCTTTCTTCTGTGGCAGAGCCTTGAATCTAACTCTTCCCCCTCTCTATATGCCCAGTATAATTCAAATATCTTTAGATCCTGAAAGTAGTCAGTTGCAAGCCCACCTGGCCTGAACTGCCTGTTTTACCAAATAGATTAATGCCACTGCTACAGCTTTGTCTGTATGCGGGGAGGGGAAAGAGCTGTAACATGGACATTGAAAGAGAGATTTACATAATTTTTATGTGAGCATTTTGTTAGAGATCTTAATTATCTTTTCCTAAGTATCTCAAAATGACTAAGAATAGACATCTCTAGACAAGTATCTCTTACCTTGATAGCTATTCTATGTATAACTAATGTTATGAAGTTCTTTAGAGTTGGTTTCTAAAGTGTGCTTTCAAAGCTTGAAGAGAATGAAGAAAAACTAGGTCTGTACCTCTTCCCAGTAGGCCCTCCTCCCCTTCCCAGATGAATCACCTGTCTTAGTTACATGAAATGCACCTTTCATTTTGTTCCAATTTCTCTAAATATACCAGAATATGATATACTGCTTACCCACTTTCACAGAAGTAGATGAGCAGAAGTGGGAAATCAAAAGAGTCAGTGAACTGACAAACTGAACTGAACTGGGATCTAAAGGTAAAGATATGTCACTTGTATTTGTCGTGTTCCCTGATAAAGGAAGACAGAAAGGAGAGAAGAAGGTGCTTCTAGAGCAAGAATGCGCCACATACTACAATTTATGTCATTATCTTTAGGCTAATGTGTCTGAAGCCCTCAATTTAAATTTCTTATACATAAAACAGTCAATACCCTTGTCACAAGGTGAAACCTAGCTGAAAGTACAGCTCAGATAAAATGAGGCCTGGACTATATCTGCCCAGCTTTAGGTGATAAGATAATTCTGGTATGTGCTGGAAAGACAAAGAAGCACAGATAATCATCATGAGGGCAGCCTACCTGAAAGCACTGCTAAATAAGATCTGAACCACATCTGCCCTTCTGTAATGGTTTAGGTATGTATTGGAAAGAAACAAAGAATCACAGATAAGTTTTTAAATCACTTTACATCCTGGTAACAAATATGGGGCAGGAGACTGGAAGGCAATACTACCCAGGGTAGTTGGCTTTAGATGTGAAAAATGTCAAAGATACAACAACATGTATATGTAACAATATGTATATATGTCTAACAAGCACTTAAGTTAAAAAGCAATCGTGCAAACTATAGTCTGTCATTAGGAACATATCCACAGAGGTCCAACAGAAGGCTGAGCCTCGGTAGGACGGTGATGCGCAGGAGCCAGGCCACCAAACAGACTCACATGCCTCAACTGTTCTCAAAACTTGTGGTGAGGGACAGAGACAGACGACCCCCAGTAGGGGCCTTCAGTGGTAGGGGGATATGTGTGCGTGTGTGTGGGTGTGCGCACGTGCACGCACACATGTTTTAGAATAGATCTCAAAACGAAAATCAGTATCCACCAGCTATACCCATCCTGCTTGGTAAATAAGTTTTAGATTTTATGCTACTAAGCAGTATGGTTCTGCTCTTGCACTCAACTTGCACCACTGGTTATACCTAAATAATAATAACAATAATAATACTATAATAATAATAATATAAATGAATTGTGCTTTTTTGTTTGTTTGTTTGCTTGTTTATTTTTGTCCTCTTAATCTTTTCCCTAGCTAGGAATGAGGATAAAGAAAAACAAGTCAGATGGAGATCTTAATATATTGTCCTCCTGCATAACAGTTCAGTAATGGAGAAAGGACACTGATATCTCCTGACTTAAGAGTCAGTGGAAAATTCTACACATTTCCATCTAGTAGAGAGGACGCAATGATTAGTAAAGCTTATACAATGCCGATGTAGTAAAACTCCGTAAAAATCCTCACATTTTCAGCATCTTCAGGTTGCTTTGAAGTGGAAGACTAGCTCAGCTTTAAGCTTTTGACTTATTTTAATTCCTTAGAGTTCCCAGAGCTTCAGAGATGAGCTATGCCATTTGGGACTTCACAGAAACATGCATTAAAAATGCATGTTTAAGGACATTAAAAGTGTAGGTACATACATTCTTCTAATCATGAACTCGTGGATGTTGACTTTGTTGTCAGGCACAGTTTAGGGGAGTGAGTGTGATTTCAAGCATGAAGATAAGGCGAAATAGGATGAATTTAGCAGACATTCTCTTTCAGAAATATACAAGCACACAAGAGTGACAGAATCATAAAAACATTTTTAAAAAATCTGAATTAAAAAAATAATTGGTCATGATCCCAAACAAATCATAAAATAAGATCCTGGTGTTGTCCAGGGAAAAGCTGTAGGTGACAGTCATAATATTATGTCACCTGGGGAGACATAGAAACAAGCCAAAGCTTCCCATTTGAACTAACTGTGAAGTAGCAAGCACCCACAGCATTACTTGACAGTCGTATGGCAAAGAGACTTGGACGATGTTTATAGTGGATAATTGTTGACAGTAAAGGAAGGGTCCTTTTTGAATGATTCCGACTTGGTCCAGCAGCAGTCAAAACCCAAGGAGTTTAAATAATTTACATATTATTTAGTGAGACACTTGAAGGATAGGAGGTTAGATTCTCATCTGAAAACATACAGATAGAAATATATTTGATCCCATGAGACCAATTCTGAGAAAGAATAACAACCCTCAGCTGACTATGCAAATAATCTCTTGGATTGCTTATCTTTGCAATTCTATAAACAGCAGGATTACCCCATAGCACAACATTCAGCATATCCATCTGGAATGTTGGAGACTCAAGTACCAAGCTCTTTTCTGTTAGGCTGGATCCTGAATCTGGGTGATTTTCCTCTCAAACTGTGGACACACCCTCTTTTCAGCTGCACTTATACCAAGGATAGAGATTACTGTCGCTAGTTCTCTCTCATTCGCTTACCACCGCCCCATTGCCAAGGGCTACTGACTCCTTAGATCTGCCTGTTGAACTGCTCCTGTGAGAAGTCTCCAGCCCATTCCAGTCAAAATGAACCAGTTAACTTGCATAGTTTTGTTCCCAACCCAGCCCAGCTGAGTGAAATAGATATGGAGCAAATCACAAAAACAACTTACCCAACTGCTCTGGGGTTGCAGTAGCCAGTTCAGCTCTCAGCAACAGCCTAAAGATCATGCTCTGCTGGAGATATCACTTTCTTCTTGTGGCCCTACTTTATACATATCCACCGCATAGCAAATCACGAGAGGTCAGCATGCCGGAGAAGAAAGGGTGAACCCAGAAAACACGGTTTCCCTATCCCTTCCCCAGTGAATATTTCCAAATTCTTATAGAGTGCAATGGCTTCACCAACAGAGGATAAAGGACACTGTCTTCATAGTTCAGTGATTTGGAGACCTGAGTTCACACCTAACAGTGTGGTATGTTACCTTCTCTGATGAGTTCCAGCCAGATAGATTGTACTAATCTGTCACATGTTTTTCAACCCATATCCTTTCCTATATTCATGAAACAAGCACTTTCTCACCACTATTGAAGCCTTTGAAAGCAAACAATCTAAATATGAGAATATGGCATTGGCAGAGCAGATACAGAAAGATACTGGCACTCACAGAGGAAGAAAGAAAATCTGAGAGAATTTTTATGTTGCACATGGAGAATAGCTCTGACGTATCCGAACTCGTTATGGAGCTGGAAGCAAACTGATGCTGTGTTTGGGCTAGCGCTTGGGGCGCTGCACTGTGCTAATGTAACCATACTGCTTGCAGGACTGAATGATCATCTAAGCAAAGCATTAGACAAGCTTACAGCTCTGTACTGAGAATGCTGCACTGGTCTTTATTGCTTGGTACAGATATGTCCTTCGGAGCACTCATGAAATAGAGAAAATAAGAGTGTTTCAAAAATCAGTGTACAATATAATAGGCATGGATCTGAATAATTGCTATATACAGTTTTTTCGCCATCTTATAAAAAGCATATCAAGCCAAGACATAAAACTGCATTTACAAGATGCAACATGACACTTAAGACAATACTTCATGCATTTCTATCTAACGATATAAAAATGCTTTGTAATCTCCTATCAGTTTAGTCCCGGAACACCTGAAAGAGATAATTAGATATTACTTCCAAACATAGAAACTCTGACAAATGATTAACTAAGGAATAGATGTTCTTTCCTACCTGCAGGTCGCCTGCTCTTTGGTTATGGCAATAGCAGATTCCTTCACTTTCTGAATAATTCACCTGCACTTCCTCACACATCAGACAGAGGAGGAAAGTTAGATTTATTAATTCTTCTCCCACCTTGACTGGAACTCTGATCTCATAAAATGTACTCTCTACTCTCTTCCTTGACACTGCGGTCTGACTAAATCTATTTTAATCTGCGAAGTCATAAAGGCAGTCATGGTCCTGATTGCAGGCCCAGAGTCACTCTTGCCTGATTTAGGCAAGAAATATAGGCAAGAAATATAGGCAAGAAATATAGGCCTCTCTTTATAAAGAAAAGAGATAGGCAGGCACTTCAGAAGGGATTTGTCCTTCCCAAGATCAGAATCACACTCAGTAAGTGTCTGAACAGGACCTAGGACGTGTATATCCTAGCTTAGGCACTGCAATTAAATGTCTGAGATTAAGTTTGATTAATTTGAGTTTTAATGTGAAGTCTGTCTAAAATTTAAAAGAAAAAATCTGTTAGAGCTAAAAGAAAGCCCCCCCATCTAAAGAGATCTGGAACTTAGAATTTGCATTCTATGAAAAAATTCAATTTCTTAATAGATATTTTTGTGTATAGGGAATAACAGAAAAAAGTTCTCCCTTCCAATTTTATTACGTGTAAACAATTATCTCTAATTTCTTCTGTTAGAGTTCCCACACTCACAGTTTTCTCTTCCCCTTCAGCTGTTCACTACGAGCAACTCATGTCCATATAATGTTTTACATTATTTGTTGCATTATCAAATTGAAATAATAAACTCCCTGGGATAGCAGCTTTGTCATTTTATATTTCAGGAAGCAGATGGTGGGGCTGTCAGATTGCCACTCTGCAACGTCAATGATGTCTCTTTACAGTGAGTATCATTAAAAGAGCATTTTCTACTTACAGGAGCCGCCTTTACTGTAACTATGTGATATTTTCCATTTTTATTTAGTGAATTAAAAATAGACAATGGCATGTGAATGGTAATGAATTTTTACTGGTGCCCACTGAAAGACCAGTAATATATAATCCAAACCGAAATTGTCAAAATAAGAATTTTCACTTTATTTGTAGTCTATTTCCTTGTTACAGATCACATTGACTCATGATATTCATTCTACATACCATTTTTCTTCGTCTAATATCATGTAATAAGTGAAGTGAAGTAACTTTGTTGATTATTTCATGTGCAAACTGTTTCATAAGAAATCTGCCAGTGTCAACTCTAAGTCATCGGAACTCGTCAAATGAATGCAGTGTGATGCTGAAACTTTCAAAATAATTATCATCTACACTTTGATCTTATACCATCTCATGTAACATATTAGCAAATTTAGTTATCGTGAAGGTTTCATCTGATTTCACTGATAGCTTCTTGTTTTGTGTTATAACTACTGACAGCATTCTACCACTATTTTTTTATTATCATAAACTAATTAAATTAAGCTTTCAGAAAATATTCCTATCATTCAAATTATAGGAATAAACATAAAAATTGTAACATAATTTTATTGACTTTCAAAATAAAAAAGCATTTGTATGAAATTTAAATATTTTAAATATATGCTTATGATGCCATGGATTAATATTTGTATATGATAGAATGAAGTATAAAAACAATGCTGCTATTATGCTTGCTTTGTTTGATTATTGCCTAAGACAAAATTTGCCATATGAATACATATTTCTCTTATGCAGATATTTTTAACTACTTATGCAGATATTTTTATCTACTTATGCAAATATTTGGATATTTATTAATTGAGCCATAATTTGGTTATATGATCGGTTGACAAATTCACTGCCCATAGGAAGGGATCAAAAATATATCACAAGCTGCAGGCCATTTAAACGTGTAACAAACCAGTACACAGGGAAGGCTTCAAAGAATATATTCTCAAATTCACAATTTTGTTGTTCTGTACTCGACTCTGTATGTCTAACAGGTTCTTGAATGCCATTTGCTACTCTGCTACATTTATTATAATTCATCCAGTTTTAGGAACAGTTATTTTTTGATAACTGTTCAAAGTAAGAGAAAATATGAATGATTCTTCTAACTGTTCTTTGAGAACTTGAACAAGATTCAAGATGACTTTTTGCATGAATAAGGTTTGGCCATAAGGGCCGTTTAATCTGTCCTATAAGAATTAAAAAGGAGGCTATATGTGCAGAACAGCTAAAAGATGGACCAATGCTTCCCTCTATATCTCAATTTTGAAAATATAACAGAATTTGTCATCTCTTTTATAATAATATTGCTATCTGTTTCTTTTTGCTAAACAGGGGAGAGAGGCTGTATTAAATTTCCCAAACTGACCATCAAGCTATGACTTATTATTATTATAAATCGAAGTATTACCTAATGTTTAACCTAAGAAGCAGAGATATACAATTTTTACTTTATTTCTTTTTTTTTTCCTATTTGTAGGAAATTAATAAATTCGAAGAAGAAGCCACTGCATTTTTGGCACCACATCTTCTTTCTCACCCACCTTCAGAAGATAGCTTGGGTTTTTTTTCAACAGTTGGCTGAGATAATTAATTAAAAATATTCCTTATTCCCATGAGAAATTGATTCTACTCATCTTATTTTATTAGTCATCTAGCCTACTCTAGGCATCCTTAGCTACTCATTTAGGCTATTAGTCAATACAGCCTTAACCATTCAACAGCAGGAGAGAAAGGCACCTTCAAAGAGAGAGTCATCTATTTTTAAACTGGCATGTGAAATTTGAAGGCTAGCTATCTCTCTGGATATCCTTCTTTCCTCTTCAGCTATAGACACAATCTCAACAATTACATGAGCCAGCAGTGTGCCCTTGTGGCCAAGAAGGCCAACAGTATCCTGGGGTGCATTAGGCAGAGTGTTGCCAGCAGGTGGAGGGAGGTGATCCTGCCCCTCTCCTCAGCCCTGGGGAGGCCTCACCGGGAGTACTGTGTCCAGTTCTGGGCTCCCCAGGACAAGAGAGACATGGCACTACTGGAGAGAGTCCAGCAGAGGGCTACAAAGAGGATGAGGGGACTGGAGCACCTCTCCTATGAAGAAAGGCTGCGAGAGCTGGGCCTGTTCAGCCTGGAGAAGAGAAGATTGAGAGGCGATCTCATCAACGTGTACAAGTATCTGAAGGGGGAGGGTCAAGAGGATGAGGCCAGCCTCTTCTCCGTGGTGCCCAGCGACAGGACAAGAGGCAATGGGCACAAACTGAACCACAGGAAGTTCCATCTGAACATGAGGAGAAGCTTCTTTCCTGTGAGGGTGACAGAGCATTGGAACAGGTTGCCCAGAGAGGTAGTGGAGTCTCCTTCCCTGGAAAGAGTCAAAACCCGTCTGGATGTGATCCTGGGCAATATGCTCTAGAGGTCCCTGCTTGAGCAGGGGGGTTGGACTAGATGATCTCCGGAGGTCCCTTCCAACCTCAACCATTCTGTGATTCTATAATTAGGCTGGACTAGATATTTAGTTTTCAGATATCTGCAATTAGGGGCATTAGTGTCATGCAAAGCATTACCAAACTGGCCTCATTTCTGGGGTTCCTGGCCAAAATCCTCCTAGGGTACAACACACCTTGGAGAAATGAGAATTACCTGAGTTACAGAAGTTATAGCCCTGGAAGGTACTCATTACTTTTCATATATTGAAGGAAACTCAACGAAGTGCCATTTCTTTCCCAGAAAAGGGAAAGTAACACAATGCTGCATCTTCTGAAAAGTACAAAGGCGTGACTTAAGTTGCTGCCATAAACACAAAATCTGAGACAGTGGAAGAGTGGATGACGCATCTTAGGTCTTCAGGGTAACAGCTTAGGATCGTGTTTGTTCTTCTCACATCTTTAGTTAGAAAGACAAGTAGCAAAGTGAGAGAAAAACAAGAAAAGCCTTCAAAGAAATATATGTTTATGTCAATTTAAATTCAAGTCTTCAGTTGTCCATTCTATTAATAAGGAGACCCTGAATAATTTTGTTTGCTAAGTATCTCAATTTACCACAATAATCTGCTTAAATATGCAAGGCATCAAAGCCCAATGAGAAAATTGTGTAGCACGGGAAGAATGCTCCTGCTTGACAAACTTTCTGCTAGGGCTGGAGCAGCTGGAGGAAGTGGTTGATACAGCCTTTGAAGGGGAGTTGCAAACAAGATACTCCTATGTGCTACAAACAGCATTTTGATAGCAGAAACTTTAAACACACCTCACTGGCTGTGTGACGACATCACCCCAGAAGTAATGCAAGATAAAACCTAAAAACCCTGAGGTCACTTTTAAGCATGAAGTCCTAATGAACAATTAAAGTTATTCAACTGTAGATAAGACCACTAATTCCAGCAGAACCCACTATGTTACAGAACAGAATGACTGTTAAAAGTCATGGGAACACATCTGTCTTTGGTGAATTGTAGTGCATGCAGAGACTTTAATTTAGCAGGAAAAAAAGTAACAGACTCTCAAATATGGCTCTGGATTGCACAGATGAGAAGACAGTATACATAGTGAGAAGAAGGGAGGGGATGGGATACACAGAGTCGGATTATTGTTGTTTTCTGAGGACTTTCAGACCTTCAAAGCTTTGTTCCTAATCCTGAAGCCTAGGTTCTTACTGAGTAAAAAATAACGCTTTTCCACAAGATCATCAACTGCAGGCTGCCACAGCTGTTTTAATTCTGCATCTGGCTAGCATAAAACTGTATTTCCTCTTAAGGTTAGTTATCCACTTTGTAGAAGGCAAGAGAGCAGTGATTCTGTGCTGCAGTATATTCAAAAACTAATGCTATATACAGTCCTCAGATACCTAGATGTACAACTACCATGAATGGTCAGATTTCTTATTCAGACACCAGTGGTAGGGGTGTATAATACCAAAAGTAGATAGGAGCTATGTAGATATTGAAACTGGAGAACACCACTAAAGAGTCGATTCACTATGAATACAGTCAATCCTTTTTTTTGAACGCTTGACCTCCTAACCAACCTGTGGTAACAAATGGTAACAAATGGTAACAATGGCAACAAATATACAGGGCAGAGATCTGAGTCTTAACTAGTTATCCAGACTCTTGCCATAGTCTTATGATTTAGGATGTAATTCATCTCACTCTGAGATAGATTTCTAAAATAGATGCAAAAAAATACCTTCAAGGAAATGCCTATTTCTCTCTATTGACTGTAAAGGAAGCCTAGATGATAAGCTTTGATATATTTCCCAGAATGCTCATATTAAGTTATACTACACCAATCCAAGTGCCTGCAACAGGTTATAAAAATAAGAGGTGTTCAATTCAGTGGCTCAGATGTAGACATCTAGTGCTGTCTGAGCATATCCTTAATAGTCCCTAGCTATGCCATGCTCCAGAAAGGTCTTCCATAAATGCTGTGAGATCGTAAGGCATATCAAACAGCACAAAGTGCCTGCAAAGCACTTAACAGTCACATGACAGAGAAGGGCTTCAGTGCCCATAAGAAAGAGGGCAGCCAGGAGGGGAGCTATGAAACAGCACAATCTCTGGGCAATCCATCTTCAAGATGGACATAAATGGATCGATCCTTCATGAATGCATGTCATCCCATTTTGATCTTTTGGTTTCCACAGAAGTCTGCAGCATTGTTTTCCACAAATTATTTAGGGGGAAAAAAAATACACAGACCAAAAAAGATCCCAGACCCTTCACTGAAAAAGTTTCCCCCTTTTATGAA
Organism: Struthio camelus; assembly: GCF_040807025.1. Taxonomy (NCBI): domain Eukaryota; kingdom Metazoa; phylum Chordata; class Aves; order Struthioniformes; family Struthionidae; genus Struthio; species Struthio camelus. Next base: position 24,146,879 of record NC_090942.1, read on the forward strand.
AACCTGTGCTCTGAAAATTTCACTGGGTGCCCTCACTACGAGTGGTATCTTGATTTACTTTCTGCATGAGGTTATTTACGTGGATGCAAAGGATACAGCCACAGATAAATTTCAAAAGCATATTAGAGGTTTTTCATTGTTATTTATAAATTATAACATTAATATTAATGGAAGACCATATCTTGAGGCCTATGAACATGCACTTTTTCCTATTGTCACTAGCTAAACTCAGAATTAAGTGCATACATTTTCCCCAAAAGGAATAAAATAGATAAAAGGTCAGTATGCTGGGTCTGAAATAATACTTGCTACAAAGTGCTGGCTACAATATATTCTGAGTTAGTATTAGAAAAAATAAAACACTTATAAGCACTCATTAAACATAAAAGTTTAATGGATATCAGAAAAATTCATTTTAAAAGATAAATGTGTGGCCTCTGAGATTAGACGCAGAGAGTCTGCAAAATTAAATGAATTAAATCAACCTTGGGATAAATACTATTGCTACCTAGACTCAGCTATAAAAATTGCTGGTGCTTAGAGCATGATCTGAAGAAAAAGCTAGTCGTATTCCTCAATGTCAGATTTAAGTAATCAAGAGATAAAGTGAAAATCTATTTTGTTCGCAGTTTTGGTTAGAATCCAATAGCAAAATATCCTCTCATGCTAACCAATTTGTAGTACAATATTTTCTGGGCATCAGTGAAAATCTTCGCAGAATGGGAGATTTTTCATTATTTGACAGATACCTCAAGCTTTCCAGAGGATCAAGGATCTAACCGATTTTCATTCAGAGATTTAGGAGATTCTGAATTGTCTTTGAAACTCTAAATTGAGAGATCATATAAGCCACCATGGGATGTTGTGTTTTTTTAACACATTGGAAAATCATCAAATTGTTAATAGTGAGGCACGGCGAAGGAAGAAATGTTCAAAAAAATATATACTCTATATCTGGAAAAAGTAGTCATATGCTCAAAGCATGTGAAAACCATGAAATACCTTCCATAGCTAAGAAGAATATTGGACAGCATTTACAATGTGAAAACATTTTAAAATCAGTAGGCCCACAGAATTTGTAGCTAAGACTGCAAAACATGGGGTATTTTGTTTTTGTTTTTTTTTAAATCTACTGGTTTTTTAGAAATAGAAATGTCATTAAAAATCACTCAGACTTGTTTCATTTCTGGCCAAGGAACCATTTAAAACCATTTTGGACCATTTCAGAGTTTAAGACCTTCCCTCACAAACACCCTGTTTTAGCACCTCAGAATATACTGATGTGTTCCTTCAGGCAACCTGTGATGCTAAGCCTGCTTCTCTGTTTATGAGGTTCTCAAAATCCTAAGTATTCTTGTCCTAGACACATCACATATATTCTAACTGAATGTTATCTATTTCACCCCAGATATGAGTCAGTCTCTGTTCAATCTTTGTCAAGTACAGAAGAACAGAAGAAGCAATACCACTGCCAAAGTTTACAGTTAAATTTTTTCTGCCTATTGTCTTAAAACTCACCGTGTTACTTTAGGATACTGACTCATGGGATTTCCCCACATTCATCTCCACAAAAGCTAATCATCCCCTACAGCTGCTCCCACATCTTTTCACACCTACTACCTGTCCCACCTCTCCCTTCCTATGACTCCTTCTCTCTCTTCCACTGTCCTCCCAAGCTTTCCTGCTTCTTAGATCCTATCATCTCCATGACGTCTCCTAAGGTATTTTTGAATTCCTTTTCCAAATCTGATAATTCTTACCACTCCCATCCTTAAGTTTTCATTTTGTTTGGTAGGTCAATCCCTTTAAAGGATTAAGGAGAAAATATCTCATAATTCCAAATGTGAATTTAACACTCTACTTTCCCTTAATGGAGCATGTTTGTGTGCCAATACTTTCAGATATTTGGAAACTAGAGAAGAACAAATATTAAAATGGAGGTAATATTTAAAATAGAATTTATTGAGACTATTTCTCTGCATTTGAATGACAAACACAAATATAAAGGCCCTCCTAACGATCAGAATGTAGCATTTTTAAGGTATTTCCTAAACAAATGACCAACCTTAATCAAAACGAACATTTATTTCAGTCTTCTGTACTGCATGCCAATATATCTTCCAACATGCTGATTATAACAGATACTGATGCTGATGTCATTTCCTGTTCATTGACTTCAAAATCAATGCCCATGAAGATATACATCTTTGCAAATCAGTGCTGGATGATACTATGCTATTATCTATATAGTGTTCCGTTATTTTGGAACCTCTCTAGCGACTTGAATCAGAGTAAATGCATTCCTTTTGGAATTAAGTTGAAAACAGGATGATTCTTTCATAACTCCTGTCAGGTCTTATGGCTATTTGGCAGAGAAATTGAAAGAACTTCCCTCTTACACTTAAGAGCTGAGCTAACAAGAAATCTAATTTTGTAGAACCGTGCGGTGTTCTTAAACTATGTAATCTTATTGCGGGCTTATAAAGTTGCTATTAAACAATACAATAACAACATCACCACCACCCTTCAAGAAAAAGTCTTCTTCAGAAGACTCCTTGGCGGTTTATAGTACTGAAGGATCTAAGGCAAGACTTGTCACACTACTCATAAAAATTAATGCAGCTTTTAGATACTTGCTTTGTACAGGATGATGGTGATGTATATTTCTGCTACTAAAAGTATTTGCTTTCTGTACAATATACAGTTGCAGACTTTGCTTAGAAATCTGCATGTTAAGTCTCTTGAAAAATATTTCTGAGCAATCTTTGCTAATTCTGACGGGAAGGATTTAAGGAACTGAACTAAGTGCAGACAAATAGTTAAAAAAACACTAGTAGTATTCTGACAAATATTGCTGCTGACAGTTATCCAAGAAGATACTTTCTAGATCTGGTTCATATTTGTGGTAGAGCTTAAGTCACCACAAACTTTGTTTTGTGACTGACAGCATATTGCTCCAAAGCGCTGCTTTAATAACCAAGAGGGTCTGGCCAACCTCTAGAATTCAACGATGTCTTTAATTTAAAAATATTACATTAATGCTTATAGTGATCTCCAAGTAGCTCTTCCATTGGCTAATAAGTTTGAGCTGCTGCCTTTATGACAGCAAATGCAGCAAAATGAAAAAGTATATTATTGTTTAGCTATTAGTATTCTAGTTATATTTCTATTGAAAAGTGTTGTAATAAGATCTGGAGGAACAAGTTGTTTCTTACTGGCTCTTGGGGGAATCCTGGTCATCTGTGCCTTCGCAAACTGATTTTGTAGAACTAAGTTCTAAATGAATGGCAGGTAGGAGGGTGATAAACTTTCCGTGAGTCGTTTCAGTGTATACAGGAGCTAATAAGCAGCTACGGATCATGCAGTAGGAAATTTCTGAGTTCCTTCTTTGTGTAACTGTGAAATCCTAATGTATAGCCTTTCCTCTAGCTGCTAGCAAAAAAAGATAGGAAGGTGTATGGGCCCTGATGGGATGCACCCAAGAGTGCTGAGGGAGCTGGCGGATGTTATCGCTAGGCCACTCTCCATCATCTTGGAAAGGTCCTGGAGATCAGGAGAGGTGCCTGAGGACTGGAAGAAAGCCAATGTCACCCCAGTCTTCCAAAAGGGCAAGAAGGAGGAGCCAGGGAACTACAGGCCTGTCAGCCTCACCTCCATCCCTGGCAAGGTGGTGGAACAGCTCCTCCTGGGGATCCTCACTAAGCATGTGGAGGACAAGAAGGTGATCAGGAGTACTCAGCATGGATTCACCAAAGGGAAATCATACTTGACCAAGCTCATAGCCTTCTATGACGGAATGACTGGCTGGGTAGATGAGGGGAGAGCAGTGGATGTTGTCTCCCTGGACTTCAGCAAGGCTTTTGACACTGTCTCCCATCCCATCCTCCTAGGTAAGCTCAGGAAGTGTGGGCTGGATGAGTGGACAGTGAGGTGGATTGAGAACTGGCTGGATGGCCGAGCTCAGAGGGTTGTGGTGAATGGCGCAGAGTCAAGTTGGAGGCCTGTGGCTAGTGGTGTCCCCCAGGGGTCAGTCCTGGGTCCAGTCTTGTTCAATATATTCATCAATGACCTGGAGGAAGGGACAGAGTGCACCCTCAGCAAGTTTGCTGATGATACTAAACTGGGAGGAGTGGCTGACACACCAGAAGACTGTGCTGCCATTCAGAGGGACCTGGACAGGCTGTAGAGCTGGGCCGAGAGGAACCTCATGAAGTTCAACAAAGGCAAGTGCAAGGTCCTGCACCTAGGCAGGAACAACCCCATGCACCAGCACAGGCTGGGGCTTGACCGGTTGGAAAGTAGCTCTGCCGAGAAGGAGCTGGGAGTGCTGGTGGACAACAAGTTAAGCATGAGCCAGCAGTGTGCCCTTGTGGCCAAGAAGGCCAGAGTGTTGCCAGCAGGTCGAGGGAGGTGATCCTGCCCCTCTATTCAGCCCTGGGGAGGCCTCACCTGGACTACTGTGTCCAGTTCTGGGCTCCCCAGGACAAGAGAGACATGGCACTACTGGAGAGAGTCCAGCAGAGGGCTACAGAGATGATGAGGGGACTGGAGCATCTCTCATACAAGGAAAGGCTGCGAGAGCTGGGCCTGTTCAGCCTGGAGAAGAGAAGACTAAGAGGTGATTTGATCAACATGTGTAAGTATCTGAAGGGGGAGTGTCAAGAGGATGAGGCCAGCCTCTTCTCCGTGGTGCCCAGTGACGGGACAAGAGGCAATGGGCACAAACTGAACCACAGGAAGTTCCATCTGAACCTGAGGAAAAACTTCTTCACTGTGAGGGTGACAGAGCATTGGAACAGGTTGCCCAGAGAGGTAGTGGAGTCTCCTTCCCTGGAGATATTCAAAAGCCGTCTGGATGTGATCCTGGGCAATATGCTCTAGGTGACTCTGCTTGAGCAGGGGGGTTGGACTAGATGATCTCCAGAGGTCCCTTCCAACCTAAACGATTCTGTGATTCTGTGATTCTGTGATCAAGAGCCAGAGTAGACTTGAAACCTATTAGACCTGGAAATAGGTGGCTTTCTGTTTTCATCCCTACTCTGAATACTCCTAAGGGAATGAAAATTCTTTTCAAATAAATGAAAAAGCTCCAGGGATACTTTATTCTCTTCCAACAGATTAAATGAAATTACTGCACCAGACAGTATCACTGATACAGGCTTGCAAGCAGTCAAGAATTATCCCAAGGAATTCAAGATGGCACACTATTAGAATATAAACTGCACAAATAAAGTAAACATACTACTTAAAGGTTTCCAAAAACCTTCTGTCTTTAGTGCTGTCAAGTTAAAAATTTGGTAATCAAATGCAAAGATGACCATCTTTACTTCAAGTATTGTTATTATTGCTGCTGCAATGCAAAACACATATGGGAATTTTGATCATTGAACTATGAAGCATTTGAGAATGCATTGGTGTACGAAGGGCTTTATAGGTATATGCAATGTGTAATGATCTGAAATTGTTTGCATATGTCAAGCTGTAGCACTAAGCTATTTAATTAGGATAAGAATTAAACTGCATTCTAAAAAGTGGATCAAGCAGCCGGAAACTGGGTTCAGTTCAGAAGTCCGGACAGAAAAAGACACCTCCTCAATACATACTTTACAGGATGATTGTTGGAACATCCATTACACTGAAATTCTTTTTTCAGAGAAGACAGAAGCTCTCTTCAGGGACGCTAAAGAGGATGTTTCATCAAGGCAGAAAGAATCAAAACTGAAGGCTCCTGAGAAGGCCAAGACTTTTCATGCCTAAAGGAGAGAATTCAGAAGGGAAAACTGAATCTTAAATTAGATGGAAGGTATTTGACACTTGATTTATTTAACTCGAGGTCAATTGACTCAATTGTCACTAAGGACAACTGAGTACGTGATATTTTATAGAGGAGTTAGGGAACAGGTTAGATTAGTATGTTGGTCCTTTCTTATTTCCTGTCTATATTCTAGACTTATAACCTCATGCTCTCATGTACCTCAATGAAACTCTTCCCCTGGTACATCTAACAGAAAAGAATCTGTTTTTATAAATAACATTAAGAAGATAAACTCTACTCAGCTGTCTCCAGTGTTTTCTGAGAATTTCGTAGTAACATATTTCCCAGTGTCATGAAATACTTTCTGCATTTTGAACCCTAGAGCGGGCACATCAAATCAATGATTGCTTAAACTGATGCTTAATTAGCCTAAAAAAAAGGCATATGCATTTTGAAACTACTGCATGAATTCTTTAAAAAATAATGGAGTGTTTTTGGAGCGTTACCTCCCTACTGTCTCTCCAATATGCTATTTTCTGAAGCACAAAAATGTTCATCTTAAAATTAACCCATGCATCTGAGTTGAAACATATTCATTATTTTGAGCACAGCATATTTTTTCTCAGAGGGAAGGATACTCTGTTCTGTGCTTATGTAGCACCTGATAGAGCAGGGGATGAAAATTTCCATGATCTGGGTTTCAAAAACAGCATAATATTTTGTGAATGAGATGTGCATAGGGATTAATTGCTTGCCATCTCTTCCAGTACAAGAAGGAATGGCCATCAAAAGAAGTCGCTACAAGTGGCAAGTCAGTCATTCACATACGCCAATGTCAACCAGAATTCATCTAAGATTAGAGGTAGAGTAAGAAAATCACTGTATCAGCCATGCTCCTAAAACATTATCTGAATAAGAGGGTTTTTTCCTTCTTTTGTGCTAGAGTCTAAAAAGCATAGAAACTAGTTTGGCTTGCTTTCTAGCTCCATATTATGCTTTACTTTAAACTATAACTTAAAAAAAATTTTCAACCTCCTGTGACGCATTACTTCATGTCACTTAGGATTTTCTGTAGGGTCAGCCTCTCATTTTGGGGGGTCTAAGAGTAAGAAATGGACTTTTTCCTCCTGGGCCCTATTGACTGCCAGAGTCCAGTGCTCTCTGACCAGTTTCTTTTAGATATTCCAAACATGGAGAGTGTAATGTTTAATATAAAAGTTTACTTTGAAGATATTTCATGTTACACAGGATTTTTGATTTAGTACAGTGATATAGCAATATACTGAAATCACAATACAAGTGTATACACTTAGTAAAATGTAGCAATTGCAATATATATAATACTAATGTGATTTCCATTACTGGTCTCTATGATATGTTCACCATCAGGATGCTGGGTGTTCCCAATAGCCAGGAAGGAATACGTGGGTTGAAGCTAGCTCAAGCCTGTTGCTGTTTTTGAAATTCTTTTGTTCATTGTTCAGGTTTTATACTCTGTGTTGGTCTGAGCCATGTATACACTTCCCCCATGCTTGCTGGCTAACTCAGGGAGATATTCACATTCTTTTGATAAACTTGGGAAGAAACATTTATGTCAGATGATCCACTCAAATGAGGTTGTAGTCAGGCGATCCACTCAGCTGACATAGCTGTTTATGTAAAACAAAGGCCACCCTCTGGCCCTCTTTGCGTTTAGATAAAGTCCGCTTTCCGTGCAAGGGCTGTGGTTAATGAGTCACACCCTACATTATTCCTGAGATTCATGGGCAACTAACTTATCCACTGTCCAGAATGCCATGCTGAGTGAAACGCCTTAGTGAAAAGGATAAAGCAATTGATGTTCTTACTTTTGCTTCCTCACTGCTGCTTATGATCAGTCTTAGATGTTGGATTTGCTGCACCATCCTCCGTGTTTTTGCAGAAACCCTTTCTTAGATTGTTCTTCAATATCACATTCAGTAACAAAGTTTGCCTATATTGATAAAGCAAACACTGCTGAAGCTTTCAATCGTTCCGAAATCCATTATTATTTAATTCACTTTCTATTAGAGACAATTTAATAAAAGACAATCATCTTGTATCCAGATATAACCTTTGAGAGTAAGAAGCAATATCCTATACTGAAATGTATATGTGTTATATATTAACATCTTCACACTTCTATAGAATTTTTAAAATATATATGTAGAAAACAGTAAAGTTGTGTACTAAGTGTCATATGTGGATCCTAGAAAATAAGACTCCCATTCTTGATTTTCCTCTGTTTATTTTTGATCTAACTTTCAAGTTGTCCATCCTTTGAGCAGGGCATTGAGCCAGATGACCTCCAGAAGTCCTTTCCAACTAAATCATTTGATGATTCTATGTTGTCTTTGTTGACTTTCTGAGCAAGCATTCCATGATTCATCTTTGTAAATAAAATGTCACTGAAGACATAAGCTGTCTTCCACTGTTCGTGGCAGTGAATAGAAAGTGGCAATAAGTATCTCTAGCAAAAGACTCTTGACTTTAGAAAACACAAACAAATGAACAACAGGAATTGACACTGACAACATACTGAACCTCGTCATTTTCAGGACATCATATAGGGACTCATCTTTTTTCTGAAAGCCTTCTCATCAGATGTAAAATGGTCCTGGTGTAATGATCTTGTGAATAGACTGACTGCATCTGATTCTTTCTATTAAGAATTTTTTAATATCTGAAGAAAAGGTTTAGCCCTTTTTTTATTCCTCAGAGGAATCAAACTGTAACAGCTCTCAGGGAAGGACAGAGTGTCTCTAAATGAGAAATAAGAATGTTTTACAGTCACAGTTGATATTCCACCCTTCCCTGGCTAGAAGTGGAACGCTAGGCATTTCAGTGTGTATGCTTCTTCACAAACCAGGAAATTTGGTTAATGCAGCAGTACACTGACTTGAAGCGGACAATGTTTTTCATTAGAAAATACTAATTCAGCAAACATGAAATACTTTAGAAACTCAATAGTTTTTGAGGAAATTTTATTTGTGAAGATTCCTTATGAAATTAATGGTGAAAAGCAGAGAATTTTCTTTTTTTTTAATGTGGTTACTAGGGTACCTTCCTGGCAGGAGGTAAACATAAGTTTCCATTTTCTGTTCCGAAATAGAAAAAACAGGGATTCTCATTGGAGTGTGAATTCTCACCTTCCAGTTATGTGCACTTGATACTAAATGGAAATCACTTTTTCCTCCCCCTTCGGGAAAACAAAACAAAACAAAAAATTAGAGCCTTATTTTTGGTCTGTGTTGAAATGGAAACAAATTCTGAAACCATAACATTTTTCAAAGAAGAGAAAGAACGCTTTTATCCAGTCAATGTATTAACCTTTTTCCATCTTTCCATCCCTCCTTCTATCATGCATCCTCTCTCAGCATAAACTTAAAATTCTTTTAAAATCTTCTAGAAAACACTAGATATTAATTTGAACATGACTTCACTTATCATCGTAGGAGGAATTAAAATGAAAATCTTTTCTATTAATTAAGAGTAACAAATTGAATGCAGTAATTCATTTTACTTAATCCCCACTCATAAAGGCTACATATAAAACCATCAGATGTGACAATCACACAGTCAATTTATCCATTCATTCAGAAGCGTTAAGTCCAAAAGTTAATTCCTTTTTCACTTGGTAAGAAGCAAATCCTAAATTTGCTCTTCCCCAAACACAGCTGTCTCTAGTTCTGAGAGATATCAGACTTGGCTTGCATTTGTACACAGCCACCACACACTGCAGAAGCATTGGCAATATGCTCTCGCTATGTTTAGGATTTTTTTAATGTCATTATGGTGTTTGAGTAAAACATTGAAGCATTCATCGGTCATACATTTTGATTTACCTATAACGAAGGAAAGTTGGAAACAACAGTAAAAGTCTTTTCAAAAGTCTAACAATACATTTTCCCTTCATTTCTGATATCTGTTTTTCCTATGTTATCTGAGGCATCAATTACAGTACTGCTGATTAATAATGGCATCTCCTTCATTATCAGTATTTCTATACATAGTAAACTAGAAACATACCTTGATGATAAGTCTGAAAGAGATTATTATATCCCTTCTTCTTTCTTGATTGATGAAAAGAACTATTCATTGTCTTTAATGTCTTTGAAACTTATCGTGCATGTCCTGCATCCAATTGGGAGCTTTGCCATTTATTTCAAATGGCATCAGACCAGACTTTTTTTCTGAAGAATGGTAAATCTCAGGGCTGTGGAAAGACATAAATTATTTCTCTTCTATAGGTCATTGTTTCAAATTTGTCTTAAACTGAGAAATAATTTCATATTGAATATTTGTATTCCTTCAAGCTAATACTGAAATTCTTTTTAGAGGAGGAATGAGTCTGAACAAAGTAATTATTGTAATATAGATCTCAGTTCTTGGACCAGGGACATTTTTATACATGAATTCTTTTTTTCACAGAAATATCAATCTCTGAGCTGCAGCTATTTAACAGAGCACGTGCCTGAGATTTTTGAAACTTTGTGCAGCTTCAGCAGACATAGATTCACGTAGATTTGTTTCTATTTATATCACTGTGAAAAGTAATGATGCTATTTCCAAGCTTTTCTCTGATCATCAGACAAGCAGAGAGGGATTCATTTGTATATTCCAGTAGCTAATGCAGGGCTTCTTTACCTAAATGTAAAAATGAGGCCATTAGTATATAAAACTACCACTATACCAAATTACAGAATCACAGAATCACAGAATCGTTTAGGTTGGAAGGGACCTCCGGAGATCATCTAGTCCAACCCCCCTGCTCAAGCAGGGACCTCTAGAGCATATTGCCCAGGATCGCATTCAGACGGGACTTGACTCTCTCCAGGAAAGGAGACTCCACTACCTCTCTGGGCAACCTGTTCCAATGCTCTGTCACCCTCACAGTGAAGAAGTTTTTCCTCATGTTCTGATGGAACTGCCTGTGGTTCCGTTTGTGCCCATTGCCTCTTGTCCTGTCGCTGGGCACCACGGAGAAGAGGCTGGCCTCATCCTCTTGACACTCCCCCTTCAGATACTTGTACACGTTGATGAGATCCCCTCTCAGTCTTCTCTTCTCCAGACTGAACAGGCCCAGCTCTTGCAGTCTTTCTTCATAGGAGACATGCTCCAGTCCCCTCATCCTCTTTGTAGCCCTCTGCTGGACTCTCTCCAGTAGTGCCATGTCTCTCTTGTCCTGGGGAGCCCAGAACTGGACACAGTAGTCCAGGTGAGGCCTCCCCAGGGCTGAGGAGAGGGGCAGGATCACCTCCCTCCACCTGCTGGCAACACTCTGCCTAATGCACCCCAGGAGACCATTGGCCTTTTTGGCCACAAGGGCACATTGCTGGCTCATGCTTAACTTGTCCACCAGGACTCCCAGCTCCTTCTCGGCAGAGCTACTTTCCAACCGGTCAAGCCCCAGCCTGTCCTGGTGCATGGGGTTGTTCCTGCCTAGGTGCAGGACCCTGCACTTGCCTTTGTTGAACTTCAGGAGGTTCCTCTCTGCCCACCTCTCCAGCCTGTCCAGGTCCCTCTGAATGGCAGCACAGCCTTCTGGTGTGTTAGCCTCTCCCCCCAGTTTAGTATCCTCAGCAAACTTGCTGAGGGTGCTCTCTGTCCCTTCCTCCAGGTCATTGAGGAATACATGGAACAAGACTGGACCCAGGACTGACCCCTGGGGGACACCACTAGCTACAGGCCTCCAACTAGACTCTGTGCGACCACAACCCTGTGAGCTCTGCCATCCAGCCAGGTCTCGATCCACCTCACTGTCCACTCATCTAGCCCACACTTCCTGAGCTTACCTAGGAGGATGGGATGGGAGACAGTGTCAAAAGCCTTGCTGAAGTCCAGGGAGACAACATCCACTGCTCTCCCCTCATCTACCCAGCCAGTCCTTCCATCACAGAAGGCTACCAGATTGGTCAAGCATGATTTCCCTCTGGTGAATCCATGCTGACTGCTCCTGGTCACCTTCTTGTCCTCCACATGCTTAGTGAGGACCCCCAGGAGGAGCTGTTCCATCACCTTTCCCGGGATGGAGGTGAGGCTGACAGGCCTGTAGTTCTCTGGCTCCTCCTTCTTGCCCTTTTGGAAGACTGGGGTGACACTGGCTTTCTTCCAGTCCTCAGGCACCTCTCTAGGACCTGTGGTAAACCCCCACCACAGTGTCACCCATTTTAGCCTGCCCTTTAATCCTTACCCATAGGCTCTCAACTTGCTCTTCTTCCACCCCGAGGCGGAGCTCCACACATTCTAGTTGCTCCCTCACATAAAGGGCAACTCCACCACCTCGCCTCCCTGGCCTGACTTTCCTCAAAAGCACGTAGCCATCCATGACAGCATTCCAGTCATGTGAGCTATCCCACCATGTCTCTGTAACTGCTGTGAGATCATGGCCCTGCGACCACATACAGATCTCTAACTCTTCCTGTTTATTCCCCAAGCTGCACGCATTGGTGTACAGAAGATTTTTGAAGATTTTTTGAAGAAATTATTTTTTCCTATGCATTTTTAAACTACAGTCCAATATCAACATACTAGAAAGTCATGTAAAATTTATTCTTTTAGATAGAAACATGCAACTCGATCTTGAAGACTGATTTTTGTCAGAGTTGTGTCATAGTGTAAGAAGGCACAGATACCTGTGGTGGGACTGCTCAGAAAAAAAAAGCATAATTTTGTATATACTTTAAATTTTTATTGTGATATATAAATGCAACAGACCGGAAACTGGTTTTGAGGAATTTGTTAGCTGTTCATGTTTATGAACGTCAGAAAAAGGGCTTTCAAAATGCTTGTGAAAAAGTTTATGGACATCCTGTGAGCAGCATAAAAAGAAGAGAGGATCTAGTACAGCAGAGAGTTTTAGGGAAAGCTCTATAGAACTGAAATACCTATAAAACCATAAATCAGAGGAGATAGGGCTGGATAGGGGCTCATCTAACTCCAGAACTAAAAATTAGCCATAAGAGATCATCCTCTGGTTAACTTGAACTCGTAGAATCAACGGAGAAAAATTGGCACTTCCAGAGAGCAGTTCGTCTGACCTAGTTAAACACCTATTCTAAGATAAAATAAATCATTCTCTGCTGGTACCTTCTGCTAACTTCTCAGTCAGTTATAATAGACTCTAGCTAAGCAATAGGAGTCTAAGTTTTAGATATCTAAGTTACAGTAGATGAATTCTCCTCCAAGCCTCTACCAGCCTACACAAACTGAAAGAATTTATATAAATCATTGGCTAAATATATTTTTCCAGCCTCCAATTCAGAAATTCCAAAATGTTTCAGCTTTTTACATTCCAGAAATTCAATATCTTTTTGTACTAGCAGAAACATTATGAAAATAAGGTACGTTTTAGAGTACTCATTCGCCTGATACATAAATTTAAGTTGATTAAAATCTCTTCCTAGTCTTTCTTTTTAATTATGATTTTAAACAACCTACGTGACTAAAAAAAAAAAAAAAACCCTCATGCTTACATCTATAAAAAATGCCATGGGTAACTAACTCTGTACTTGGTGAAAGAATTCTCCAATTTTTTAAAATAATATGTAACAAACAATGTCAAAGAAAAATAAATCCAGTCTGACTCCTTTTCAAAATGTTTTCCCCTGACTTTGCAAAAAACTATTACCTCTGCTAAATATTACGTATACACTTTAAATGATTAGCTAGAAACACCAAATAAGTGTAAAATTTTCCCCTTAAATTCTTTTTACTGGTCAATTCCCAAGCTTAGGCTCTACTAAAGCAATTCACACATTTCTGCAAAAGTGTAAATTGGGAAAAAAAAACTGAGCTCTTCAAGCAGCAGGAAATTACATGGGAAATACAGTGCCTCGCAGATGAAAGACAGTACCATTTTTCCCCTTCTACACTTCGATAAAATGAAAATGATACTGTGAATTGCAACTTCCCTTACAAAATGCAAGTATTTATGTCACTGTTTTAGTATCAAACATTATATTTCATTGCCTTGCTGATATAGCAATGATCATCACTGAAAGTATAATAGTCCAAGAAGTCATAGAGAGTCTGCAGGAAAACAATTTCCAACTTAATTTGGCTCCTGACGTTAATGTAAAAATAAAGCCTTTGTGTCTTTGGAGTAATGTTCAGTACATGAGTCAATTGTTCCTTACTTGCATGTACACTAATTTCTGCTTATGAAACTGGCTATATTCTTGTTTATTGGTAGAAATAGTTAATTGTTTCTATTTCTTTTACCTGGTTGGGCATCAGTTTGAATTTACAATAGTAAGCAAAGTGAAATTACATAGTATGAATTCAAAATACATCAATATTGGCTTGTGCCTCATAACGAGTTCTCTGACAGAAAATGGCCAGTGCACCACCTTTATCAGTTTTAGAATTTTAACCCTCTGTTCATCAGCCTTTGATTTTAAGTTAGCTGAAATTCTCAGAAACTTCTGTAACGAATAGTTTTTGCTTCTGTCTAACAATCTTAGCAGATACTGAAACAAAATTTACTTGGGCCTAAGTACAAGAAAAAGCAATATAAGGATACAAATTACAATTGAGGTACCTTAGTCAAAATATATGCAGACCAGGCTGTTTAGGTTATTAGATGTCTTAGTCATATAATGATTCTAGCAAGAACTTCATTAGGTACCTAATGTACACGAACAAACTCACATTTAGCTCAAAAATACGGCCACAGAAAGAACACTCATTCTTTGCATAATATAGTCATTAAAGCACATGTCCTGGTATTGTGAAATTTAGCTTGTAGGTCCTTCCGTTCTGAGAAGGATTGAACTGCATCCCAGTAGCATTGTCAAGTACTAGACTCCAGGGCATGCTAGAGGGGAAGCCTCATCCCTGCCATTGAATTTTGACTATAGAGAAGAAAGGAATTTAAGAGTCAGAGAGTAAGGATGACTGCAATTGACGAGGAATATGATTTATGGGCTAGCTGTGAGGCCTGAAGAAATACTGACATATCAAACACTCTTCCCAAGATATGATGGTATATACTGCCAATGAACAAACAGCAGAGATAATGAAGGTCAGTCACCTTTACTGTCCTAATTCAAAATTAGAAATAAGTACTGTATTTCATATTCTGCTTCATAATTCATTGTTGTTAAATCTGGTTAAAATCAAGACCATATATACCCTCAGATGCATATTATTCAAATAGAAAGACATTCTTTACCATTTAAATGAAGCTGTCTGCTCACCCAGTTTGTAAAATCCTTGATTTTAAAAAAAAGATTAATATTTCAAAAAGCTCAAAAAAATCTGCAGACAGTTTAAAAATATGATTGAAGTAATGAAAAATGATAATTCATCTTCAAAAGTCTAATTTTACCTTCCATCTAAAATGGAAGGCCCTTGATTATCAAGACTACAATAGTTTAATCAATTGTGGGTGGGAAAAGAAGCTAAAATAAGAGAGCTTGCTTTCTAAAAAGTTTTAGGAATTAAACACTTAAAATACAGAACAAGAGTCTCATCTTCCCAGATTTTTCTTGATTTCACTCAGAAAAAGCAATTGTAAAAAATAAGCCACACAAAATACGAATACATATGTTCGTGTGTAACTGAGGCTGTAATTGTTTTTCAGTCAAGGTAACTTGAACTGATTTAAATGCTATGTCCTGACAAGAGCTTTTTATAGTGCTCAAACTTCTGTTGTGCATATCCTACTCCACATGTGTGGGACAGAGGCTTGTTGAACTCTGCTTCACTTATTTTAAATCAAGCAGACATCATTGTAATAAGAGGGTTATAATAGATAACACAAAATTAGCAATGAACTATAATGTAGTTAGTTACTAACCTAAGAATGTAGAGATCATGTTAACTTGAGGAATTTATGTTTTATTACAGAACACAATGTACCATCATGACAAGAAGCACATGAAAAGGTCATTCTATTCAAGATATTATTTCAGTAAATATACTGAAAAAACTCTATGTATTTAGGTTTTTTGAGATTAGTTTTGACAGACTTGATTCATGCTATAATTCCGCAGCTCTTTCTTTTTCCCTTCCAATGAGCTGAATACTTAGTTACAAGATAATTCAGACTGCTAGTCACAGATAAAAAGTACAAGAACTTCCCCATTTTCTCGAAGAAAAAACCTTTCCCCAAACTTGCTACAATTTTGAAGATTTTTTTTCTTCTCTATTCCTTTCTCAGTGGATAACCATGTAGTTAAATTCTCCTGTTGTTACTAAGTCCCAAGCTTTAGATCCTACTAATAATATAGAATGTAATTCACCCCAAGCAAAACTTGTTTTGTGAACCATAGACGACTTCCATCAAGACATTATCCAAGCTTTTTTCCCTATTTTTTCCCTCAGACATTCAGCAGATCAGAACACATTTATCTCTTCTTCCCTTACAAAGAAAAGTTTACTTCATTGTTTTTCTGCTTAATTTGCCTTGAACAAACTGCAGCCTTCTCTATCAATGCTCTGGTCACACAAATGTATCAATCACATACATTTCAGTTATGAAATACAGTAAATAATTGTATACATCTGAAATGTTAAGAACTCCTGATTAACCACTTTCTTTGTTGAGTTCGATTTACAATTTGAGTATTATTACCTGTCCACACCTTTAGACTTTTCAAAAATTGCCAGGACTTATGCATCTCTGTGAGCCATGTGATGGCCCCTGACAGTCCTAGTTTGTCTGCTGGAGATTCTTGTTCAGAGCATCAGTAACCAAGACTGCTCTTTCTTTGCTTCTGTTTCTGAACTCCAACTCTGCACAACTTTTTTCCTCTTCCCAAACCCATTCTGTAGAGACATGAATTCCTTTTCCTGAGGCATTTGTTCCTACCTTTATCTTTGAAATAGTATATTATTAGGTTTGTGTGGATTAAATGTACGCTCTTCTAGAAACTGATTCTTTTTCTCTGAAATTTAACTAGGAATGTTAACATCTACTTGTCAGGGTTTTGCATACAATAGGATTGAGATTTAGTGTTCTATAATACTGTCTAAAAAGTCAAACTTCTGACTTGTGTGTTAATATAGAATACAATTAAAATACAGGAAGTCTCAGAAGCTTGTTCTTTGACATTTTTACATGTTTAAAATGTGCTATTTTTTGGAGTCTCACATAGTACTTGCTTATCTTTCAGTGTATATCATCCAGTCACAAGCATGATTATCTGTAGAAGGCTTTCCACTAGTCATAGTCTCTGGATCTCAGATTTATATCTTGAGAATAAAGGAAAGAGTTGATACTCTTCCGTATCAGTAAAAAAAAAAAAAAAAAGAATCACAGAATCACAGAATGGTTGAGGTTGGAAGGGACCTCCGGAGATCATCTAGTCCAACCCCCCTGCTCAAGCAGGGACCTCTAGAGCATATTGCCCAGGATCGCATCCAGACGGGACTTGACTCTTTCCAGGGAAGGAGACTCCACTACCTCTCTGGGCAACCTGTTCCAATGCTCTGTCACCCTCACAGTGAAGAAGTTTTTCCTCAGGTTCAGATGGAACTTCCTGTGGTTCCGTTTGTGCCCATTGCCTCTTGTCCTGTCGCTGGGCACCACGGAGAAGAGGCTGGCCTCATCCTCTTGACCCTCCCCCTTCAGATACTTGTACACGTTGATGAGATCGCCCCTCAGTCTTCTCTTCTCCAGGCTGAACAGGCCCAGCTCTTGCAGTCTTTCTTCATAGGAGAGGTGCTCCAGCCCTCTCATCATCATAAGAACAGGAGAGCAACTGGTCTGAGGTAATACATACAAAAAAAAAGACAAATATAAGGGTAAGCAGTTGCCAGAAAATAACAATTTTTAGACTTGAAAGAGTCCAATGTGTAAATGTAATACGCCATCAGCTATACTGGAAACTTTTTCCATATTTCAACTATGAAATGAACAGGAGGCCACAAAGAATCTTAGACAGCAGACTCTGATCAACAAATTGTGAAAAATCAAATGGTATTAGGATAAAGCTACCTACAGTTAATTATTAGATGAATGAATTTGCTCAATAAACATTTCAGAAGTATCAGCAAATAAATGAAAAGCCTTGATAATTTGTGAAAATTTAGATGAATAAATCTGGAAAGTAAACTTTTCTGAAGTATCAGTAAACAAATGGAAAGTCATGAAAATTTATGAAAATATAGGTGTTGACAGAAATTTCATTAGCAGATTCAATAAAATAATTAATTTAAACACTTTTCAAGTATGAATAAAGACTTATAAACAATACACTTAGTAAAATTGTAATAATGTTTTCCGTTACTTGTCTTCAGTTCCTCAAGTAATCTAAATAGATTAGCAAATTAATCCATAATATAAACCTTTTTAAAGATCATGCAGGGAACTCTAAGCTGCATGGAGAAGAGAAGCTACAGCTATGCTTGCATCCCCATTATATAGTAGCTCCAAAATATTCAGGAAAAAAATGAATCAGAGAACAGAGGAAATAAATATGAGTAAAAAAGCTTTTTGTACTTTTTTCTAAAGCAAACTGTCTGTATTCTTTTTGACTGCTTTCTAGTGAGTGAAAGGAAGCTCTTTAAAAATGTTAGTTTAAACTTGAAGAGGAAATAATAATCTAAAATTAGCCCTTTGATGTTTTAAGATGAAGCCTCTGGGAAAAGAAAAAAGAAATAGTATTCCACTTCAAAAGGGCTGATGACAGGAAATATCTGACCAAAAAATCCAAAAAATTGACGTAATTATTGACAGATATTGAATAATAGCCAAGCTTTCAATAATATAGAGACAAACCTTTATGAACTAGCCTATGTTAAAGAATGATAATACTTTAATTGTTATTTCTAATAAATCTTTGTGGAATTGATTTTATGAGGTCATTCTCTATAAAATGCTGTTAGGCATTTTTTAAAATCCGTATGGAGAAATCAGCTTAAAGGCTTAAATGCTGTATATGGTATACAGCATTTAGAACTATAATTCAGAACTATAATTTATTGTATTTTCATTCCTATTAGTTCTGCTGAATTCTTTGTATAAGTATAGAAATAGTGAAATATTTAGTGAAATAGTTGTTGTGCATCAAATTTTGTGAATTAGGTTCTTTCCTTGAGTATTTTCCTAGAGTTTTTAATCCATAATTTCTTTGCTATCTGGAAGGATGGAAAAGCAAGGAAGATTTGTTCTCTCTCTTCTTGCTAGATAATTTCTTTCTTGATTTTAGGTTTATTTTGCCTCCATTTGAAGGAATTCTATGAAACTATTACAGCAATAAAGATTGGCCACAAGCAGAGAATATTTGGCTATTGGGCAAAAGCCAATGAAGAAAATTGCCTCTGCTTGAGGGTAATGATTCCCACAGATAACAGATAGGGGGATGAATCATAAACATCTGGATGAATTTATTTCTCTCCAATGCTTAAGAAAGATCCCAAATTACTTGCTCAGACCAGGATCTAATTTTTAACCATCTGGAGGTAAATGAAAAAAGTCCCAAACTGAATGAAATATTTATAGTGATATATAAAAATGACAAAAAGCAGTGGAGAGACACCCCCTCAGCCCTTTTATTTAGAAGTGAATAATCTGCTTCATCTACATTGGAGAAGGCAATGGGCCTAGAGCTATGCCTCCTCCTGCTCTTGTGTGTAGCCTGGCCAGGAATATGGATTATTGGCACTTTAAGTCAGCTGACCCCACAGAACTGCTGTGGCTCCAACTTGGTTTTTCAGCATAGGAAAGCTGTTGAAATAAGAGTACAGTCATTTGTTTCCTGAGATGAGGTACTGGAGATGTAGTTCATTTCTTTTTGAATTTCTGGAAGAAGTGATAGAATGATCTTTAAATACTGAATTCCAGTAGCAGAGTAAACTACTCTTCGCCTCCAGATGTAGAAGAACAAATATTTTCTTCACACAGCTGGCTGAAATTCATGATGAAGTCAGTGGTAACAGTATGAAAAATCAGGGCGTGGGACATATGCGCTAAGAAAGAATTATATTAATGAAACACAAAAGTGTGCTTTAGACTAAGAGGTAAGCTGAAGCTGAAGTGTTTCTTTGCATTATTACCCATTACCCCCCAGCCTGTCAGACAACCACTTTCATCTGACTGTATTTTACACAATGTACAACAAGCAGTGATGTGCAGTGATGTAAAGAAAGAAAAGCACTAATTAGCAGTGTTAAACAAGTAACAGAAAAGACAGTAACAGTATAGTCATCCTTTTTTCTTTAATACAAAATAATGAATCGTCTTTAACAGAGACATAATCTGTGTAAAGGCATGGACTTTTGTCACTTTTAAGTGGCAAAGTCCCATACAAGTGGCAGAAAACCTCACAAACAGCAATTACACAGAAAGTAAACATCAAACAGCTGTGAATTACAGCACTACAACTCCATCTCCATAAAAAGGTTCTGATGGTGTGAACTACAAGAATGAAGCTTTAAAATGGTTTTCAAATTCAGCAAATTGCCTTCAGTAAATTCTTCCCATAGGAATCCAGAACAAATTTGCTGTTTGTAATGTACAGAGCTGAGTAATACATGACTGTTACGATACATGGCTTGTTCATGACATCAACTGGACAACTGTCCAAGAACCAAAGAACAATGTCTGACTTTACATGAATTAGCTAAGGACTAATGCTGTAAGGCTACGTCCCATAGATAAGCTATGTCCCATGCAGATAAGCAAGGAATTAGTTGAATTTTATTTCCTCAAAATAAGAACAGAGTGAGATCACATGGACTGTTTGGACATGATAATCCTGCCTTTTTCCACTGGGCTCCAGATTCCCCTTTTTTCTGGCTCACCTCAAATTCACCTGGAGTTTCTTTCATAAAACTTCTTTCACTCTATTTCATAAATGAATCTAAGTCAGCTTCACAAATATACAGAATCACAGAATCACAGAATGGTTGAGGTTGGAAGGGACCTCTGGAGATCATCCAACCCCTCTTCTCGGGAAAGGTCCTCTAGAACATATTTCCCAGGATCACATCCAGGCGGGTTTTGAAGATCTCCACGGAAGGAGACTCCACAACCTTTCTGGGCAACCTGGTCCAGCACTGAGTTACCCTCACAATGAAGAAGTTTTTCCTCAGGTTTAGATGGAACTTCCTGTGGTTCAGTTTGTGACCGCTGCCTCTTGTCCTGTCGCTGGGCACGACGGGGAAGAGTCTAGCCACATCTTCTTGCCACCCTCCCTTCAGATACTTGTAGATATCACATCTAGTAGGTCTTTTTTACTTCATTTATGACTTGATATATAATGTACATAGAAGGTGACTAAGAAATTTACCTTCCCTTAGAAAAAAATTTTACAGGTACTTTTCTGAGACATCATAGAGAGTAAGGCAATTTCTCAAAGACTAGAAATAATTAGCTTTACAAATGGGAGAGAAAAGCCATTGTACGGCAGCATAAGCCAGTTCGCTTAAATTTGACTCCCCTAAAATATTGAACCAAACAAACAAACTGTTTATGAGTGTCTGGAAGACATTTATAAAAAGGAGATGAGCAAAAACTGACATGAATTTGTCAAAAATAGATTGTGTCAGATCAGTCCAGTTTCCTCCTATGGGAGAGTAGCAATCTTTGTTGATAGGGCAGAAATAATAGCCAAAGTCATGTATCTTGATTTTGTTGGATACTGCCACTCACCATACATGCAAATTATAAAAATATAAATGAAATTAACTGTTTTCACTGAATGCAAGACTAGTGAAATGTGCGAAACACACACACATCTGGGAAATGTGTGCAAGGAATGATTTTAATTTTTTATAAGCAAGCTGAATCGATACATCAACAGGGATTTTGCAATGATCTTTTCTGGGTCTTTCTAGGGTCATTCAGAATTATATTAATGGCAAATATTCAGAATTATATTAATGGCAAATGACTAAACAGGGAGGCTGAGGCTACTTTTTCATTTACAGAACACGGTAAACTGAAGGACTGCAAGTCTAATGGAAAACAGGACTATAATTAAAATAATCTTACAAGCAGAGACATGTTTGGAGAAAAAGCATTCAATTCAGAAAGACCAAATGCAAAGTTCTCATGTAGCAATAATCAACAGATAGAAGATACTGAATGACTATCTAAGCAGTTTAAGTTATGCAGAAAAATACCTGGAGGGGATAATGGATTGGAAACTGAACAAGTTGAGAACATTATGCAGCTGAAAAAATCTAACTCTATTTTGGGACATATAAATGGAATGAATGCTTTCTGTAAGATATGTGCAGTTATCCTTTTTGCCTGAACTGGTAAGACCTCCACTGTCCAGGTTTTGGACATGGCAAGCCATCTCCAAGAAAGTTCACAGAAAGCGACAACAGTGATAACATGACCAATGATGAAAAGTTAAAATAATTCGGTTTACTTTATCTGGAGAAGAAAAATCTATGGGAAGATCTTATAATAAATTACAAACGTGCAAAATGTAGTTTTGTAGTAGAAACAGAAAACGATAAGATTCTTCTTTGTATCCATGGTAAGAACAACAAGAAGAAATAGATAAGAGAGACTATTACTAAAACAAGAGACATTCACACTAAACTTCTCACAGCCAAGCTGGTGAAACTCTGGGACATACTACCTGGGGAAAAAAAGAAATTGCCATCGTCACAGTTTTTCAAGAGGAGATTGGGTAAACATCTGTCAGAATGGAACGGGTTCTGTTATTCCTCTCTTTGTGCATCTGAGTAGATAAAAAGGCCTCCAAAAGTCCCTTCCAGGTCTGCATTCTTTGACCGCATCCCTACGGTGCCTCGGTGTCATCTGAAAGTTACGGCACAAAATTTGTGCATTCTGGCACAACTATATCACATGAAGCAATGGTTAAAAAACATGGGACAGACTCACAGCTGGAATATATTAAAACACTTAACCAGGAGCAACCAAAGCTGAAGTACCTTCTGATGAAATATATCTTGTTGGATAACAGGACTGATGTAAAAACCTATTTACTGAGTATTGTAGCAGTTTGGGTTTAATGAAAACCCAGATAAGAAGTCCTTGTTCTAAGGGTAGATTGTTCCCCTCCCTTTTTTTTTTTATTTACTTGAAGTGGAATAAAAGGTTGTGATTAACAAATATCATTCTTAAATGGTTACCTTTAGATCTTCTATAAAAAATTATATTTCCTAAGTGGATAAACCTCCCTCTCCCTCCCATGCTTTTCATTAAAAATAAAAAGCCATAGTAAATTTTTACTGACTTCTTTTCTATCTGTTTCTGCATTTGCATTTATCCATTATTTTGAGCATAAGATTTGATCACTGCCTAAAAAAGTATGAATTTAGGAATCTATGCATTCAGATGGACAACATGTTTTAGATTTCAAATTCATCAGGTTTACAAGTGAGGGAAAGTTGCTATTCACCAATAACCTGCCATCAAAAATTAATCATCCAATAGTTGCCACATAAATAACATTATTTTCAGTTCTTAGGCTACAGGAAGTCTTGCACTATATTAGAAATATTAGGTGTTGGATTACACTAGTGAGCAAATTTGAAATCAAACAAAGTGTAAAGAGAAGATATATTTTAAGTTTAGTTGCTTTAAATGTTTATGCCTAACTTTAGGTTAGTTGCAAAACTCCTTTCATTGGTAATGAAGAGAGCAGGACACTTCAGCAGTGTGACTTAAAGTAGGTCAGATGTTTCACCCCACGGAAGAATCTATTTATCTTCATTGACTGAAAAAGGAGTATGGGATAACTGTCAGGTGAGATGAATCTCCATGTTACATCTTTATCATGAAAATAGTAAAGTCCTGAAAAATGGTTGAATCACCAGTGGTGGCCTCACAATGTATACAAAAAAAGTGAAGTAAACTTGGGAAATAGAATGATTCTAGGGTAGCATAGGCCCTCCATATTAAGCCTGAAACAAACTAATACCAAGAATGCTGCAAGATTTCTGCTATATTTATGATATGTATACATGGAAGAAAAATCATTCTCTCGATCTATCTATCTGTACAATGTACAGCCATTTGGGTAAAGTTTTTCATTTTCATCTAAATTGTATAAGTTTTTTATATTAATGATTCCTTATTATACCAATCACTGATACAGTGGAAATTTCTGTCCTGACTAACAAATCCCTCAAATTTACTACAGTTTAAAAGACAGAATACTTAAAGCCATTTGGTACAGGTCATATCTGTGAAAGAGAAGAAATTCCGGTGTCTAGTTCTAATTCTGAAGAATGCAAATTACAGATGTAAGGAAGAATAAAGGATAGGGCTAAAAAGATATTTTAGCGAGGGCTACATCCATTCTTCTTCCTGAGGCCAAAAACCTTTTTAGGAAAAGAAAAGTGCTCTCCACATGGTTCGTCCCATTATCGGTGTTTTGGAGTTCTTTTGACAGCTCAGCTAGCTAGTGATTACATGGGAGCTTAAGGAGTTTTGAAATCCAGCTCAGGAGTTTTATGTAATTACTTGTTTTATTAGCAAAAGAGAGAAAAAAAAGGAAATAATTACTTCAATGGGTAGTTGGTCTTAAGCACTGAGACTCTGCTCTTTCTTACTGGGCTAAGTCTCTGTAAGCCCTGGCAATACATGTATCGTGCTTTGGAGATTCGATGGAGTAATTTTGTGCAAAAACAAGGTGACACAAGGAAGTCATTTCATTAGACATTTACACTCATTTTAAATGCATATGCTTTAGCTTCTTTGTAAGAAGTACCAGTGTAATATGTAATTTAATTCTTACTGAGCTAAAATGCACTTTCATAAATGGGAAATTGTTACTGATAAACTAACATATATTCTTTTTGAATTAATTACTGTGCTCTCTTAAAATCCTTTCCTTTTGTGGATACACTAAATTTCTCACTGAAATCTTGCTTTTCCACAATCTCTGCTTCTAGAAATGATATCACAGAATCATTAGACCTAGTAAGGATTTTTTACTTTCTTTTGCTTAATCAAAATTTTAGTTAGAAACAAAACACAAAGTCATTTCTGTTAAGTATCATTCTCAATGCCCAGACTGAAAGACATAAAAGTAATTAGTATGTAATACAAACAGCAAGCTCCATTCACAAAGCATATGCCATTAATCTAAGATCTCTATGCTGTTTTTTTCCTGTTTTGTCCAAGAATCTACTCTATGCAAAACTTACTTGCTGAATACATAACACATAGCAAAAATGTTCATTCTGTATGGAAATATAATATACTGTAACGATGCCTATATCTGTCACAAATGTATGACCTCAAACTATGTAGTAGCAGTATGCGTCTTTAAGCTAATCTAAAGATAATAAAGTGAAGAAAAGTGCTGCGCTAAAGGTAGTAGATAGATTCTGGATTTATATTAGTGTAGATGAAATAAGAATCTATTTCATCATGTCTTTGTCTTTCCCAAATAGGAAAATATGATTTTGATTGTAAATTGAAATTGGAGACAAAATTTGAGCAAAGTGGAAGAAATATTTTATTTTAAATATTAACAGTACTAGGAAGTCACAGTACTAAAGTGAATTCAAATAATTTGTTACCTTTATAGTAGCACTTTTCCTGCCTTAAGGTGTTCCTGCCTGCCCTGAGGCTTTTAGGGACAACTAGAATTTGAAAACTCAGTTCTACTCGTTCAATTATAAAGATTTCAAAGTTACTAATGTTTTTTTCTCTGAAATTGTAGTAAGCACATGAGCACATGGAATATCCCAGAATGATAGATTCCCATTACGAAGTAGAATTGTTCAAAATGTGTTCTTCCTTTTTTTTTTTTTTTTCAGAGTGAATTGTACTTAGAAGGGCCTAACTTCATGCTATTTTTTTAATTTCTCAGGGAATTTCATACTTGTAGGTGGTAAAGAAGGCTGAAATTTTTGGATTCAGAAAAATGTAAAATATGTTATCTTCTGAGAATGGAAAATAAAAAAAACTTGAATTATCTACAGCATGATAATTACAGTTTGTTCTAGGTTTATAATGAGGAATAAGAACAAATGTATTTTTTTGCAAGTGGTGGGAATATCTTTGCATATTTAAGTACAGTTTTTCGTATCATAAAAATCTCCTGAAGGTCATTGTAATGTTTTCCATTTAATGCAATGTAATAGAGCTATATTTAATTCATTTTTTGTTCTCCCTTACTATACGCCATTTCAATAAAGTGTGACAGATTATTGCATACAAAAATGTAGACTATCACCTACTCTCTGATAAAAGCTAGCATCAGTTAGCTGAAAGGAGACTTTTGTGTCAGCCAGATAGTCTGGTCCTTTTCTCCTCATTTTCCCAAAGTGTCATTTTCTTCTATGAATATAGTAGTCTTTTGTGCCTTGAAGGGTGTCCTGAGACTTATTTGAACATTACTGTCTTTATTATGCTTTCCCATTCTACTTTCCTTCCTCTTGTGACTGCTAGACTAACAATCTCAGCTGCTTTACATTTTCATCTGCATGATCTTTGTGGCTATTCTTGAAAGATGAACAAAAAGATGTAATTATTTCTTGATCCTCCTTCACAAATAATAGTTCCATTGCTTTTCATTTTATCAGCTTCTCTCTCCTAGGTATTTTTAGCATCCGTATAGCAAATTTCACAACCCTGGATAATGATAATCTGAATTTACTTCTGCACCTGCCTTTTGTGGTAACTAAACAATTTTCTCTCTCTCCAAATGACATTCGATTTTATGAATATAAAATACACCCTAGCCAACTTTTTTTTTTTAAGTGAATCTATCTTCATTATGTCTTGGACTATCTCCAAGGCAGTTAAATCTAACAAAACATAATTTATGACTATTGCTTGTTAAATTCTAATTCTGAAGATGGGAGTAAAAATATACTAAAATGAATCAAGAACAGAGGAAAATTTCATTAGTTCTAAATTTCTTAAAGTTTCTATTAAAATTTAAAGGTCTCTGTAACCTTTAAACATTTCCTCATGATGAATATATTTCTGCAATTCTCATTCATAGAATATACCCAGAGACTCCCCAGGGAATCATGTCTAGAGAAAATAAAGCATGTAAATAATACTAATAATGAATTTGATTCTAAAAGTTTAATGAAGAAAATGGTGGGAACATTCAGAAAATATAATAAAACTCCTACTCAGACGATTGCAGCGAATGAATCTTTCGGACATATTTTTATCAGTGTTGTAGAAGTGAGTCCCTTGTAAATTCTGTCTGATGAGTAATCAATAGGACAACGACTTTGGAAGTGAAGTCTAAAACTGTAACTTTCTTTTGGTTGGTATTTTTTACTACATATATATTTTGAAAATAACAAGGCCTTTGGTGTAGTTTCACATTAATGTAGTAAAAGAAAGTGAATCAAAGAAAAATATCAGTGAGGTACGTGGCTCACACCAGATTAATCATTCATGTGATATTTCTAAGACTGGAACAGAAGTTTTATACTCAGGTGAGTGTCTTGGAATCTAGACTACTTTATATTTACATTATCGACCTAAGGAGGGATAAAAAAAATCAGCTTTGATTAGATTAGCCAAATTACAACTAAATTGTAAGATATGAAACACATCAACACACATGTAACTCCATAAGTGAAAAAGAGGACAGATCCAAACAGTAAGTAATTTTAAGATATCAAAGTAATAATTAGTTTCATCAAACAAAATGCAGTTTACTACTGTTGTTTGTTACATGCTAATCCTGAAGATTGGAGTAAAGATATACCAAAACGAATCAAGGAGAGACGGAAACTCTATAAAGTAGCAAGTTGCAAAAAAAAAGGGAGTACATCGTTGATAATAAACTACAGATATAGTCTGCAACATGACATCATGGTAGAAAGGGCAATGATATCGAATACCCCTTTGTATCTGAATGTGGAACTAATATTAATCCGTGAGATATTACTCCATTACAGTCCTCCTAGAATAGTATCTGAAAAATTATGTGGAATTATCATTTCTTTAGCATAAACAGTTTAAAGACGATATAAAATAAAATACAGCGAAGGGTGGACAAAGCGATATATGGAAGGGAAGATCAGCTATAGCAGGAAAGGCTAAGGAAACTTATAATCCAGGAAAAAAAGAACTAACTAGTGGTTTCATTATCTGTCTCATCATTCTGTCTTAAGTACTACTGAGGATCCCATCATTATGGTATACCATAATGGGCCATACACGGCTTTATTATAATACACCAGTACCTTCAAAGAAATTATAAATGAAAGGAGAAGATGCTGGGGCAGACTTTCCCAGCACTGTTTTGTAAATCTAGAAAAGTCTGTTTCTAGTAGTGTCATCACAGCTGACAGTTCTTGCATTACAAGTCCTGTCAGAACTCCTTTACAGTCTAACCACAAATGCAGCATACTTTAGCTGTGCTTCCCTGGTTCTTATGCTACTTTTATTATATAGTATTATATTATATTCTAGTGCTTCGGAATTGATCCTTTTTGGAGGCCCAAACACTTTCTAATATAGCCAGTGGTAATGTTATCACAGGCTTTACAGGATGACTGTATCTATCAAATACTTAGTAAGCTCAGTGACTAATTATTTGTAGTTGATTTATTGTAGCTGGTAGCTGTTATTCAGCATATGTAATTTATCATGGCATTTCATGTAATTCTTGTTCTTTATTTGTAGTATAGGAGAATTCACAGAACCCCATCAGGTCAGAGTTCATTTGTATTGGACATTGTACAAACACAGAGGATAGGCAATCTCTGCCCTGATCAAGTTATTAAAAGTGAACTCCAAAAACATCAAATACTCGAAGATGAAAAGTTAGAGTGTAAGTTCGAAGAAATATAGTATCTACAACAACTAAGAAAGATGGGTTCTACTCGCCTTATTCTTCTTGCTGTCCTTTTCTAGTTAGTACTGTGGTACTAGCTGCATAGTTATCTATCCAGCCTAGTTATGAATCCTCCATATTGACTACCACAATCCTCCACTACATAATGTTTTTCCTGTGTTACAATTTGTTCTGGCTGCCCAAAGCACTTACAGAAGCCCTTTTCAGCCATTAGCAAGATAAAAAAGTTTTTCATCGTTCTTTTCTATTATGCTCTACCAGTCATTATGCACATGTCCAACACTTTATGCTCCTTCCTAATTGTCTTTTTCTGGAATCATCTTCTTTTATTCTTTCTACAATTTTTTATAGGCTATAAAATTTTGTCTGAAATCTATCGTCTTTATTTCTATTCATGTTTTCCTTGCAATGCAAGTCCTTACAACACCAGTGATTCACACTCCATCTGCTCCTACAGCTCATTTGCTGGCTTTTCTTTCTGAAATTCATCTACGTCTTCTGTTTCATTTGCTTGCTAATTTGGGAACCTCTTATGTCACTTGCTAATATTCTTGATTCTGTCATCTGTTTCTTGTGATTGGATAAAAGATTCTCTAACATATTCAAGAAAAGATAGGTCTACATTGTACCTGTATCGTATCGGCATCTAGCCATGATCTGGGTTTGTGAAAACTGTTTTTCCGTCATGTTTTTACACAATGATGTAAGCAGTATGACTCCAGTGAGGCTGATCGAGAGAGCTCCAAATCTACTTTCTCATCCTGTGATGTTAAAATACATTGCATGCAAGCATGAACTGAACTGAATTCAATGAGCTCATTGATCTTTCCCAAATTATGTCTCCCTATTCCATCCCGGTCAATATCCTTTTCTCCCACTTTGACACAAATATCCTGCAGTCAGTAACACAGAAGTTTTTAGCACAGTTTTAGCTAGTTCTTTCTGTTAGATTTAGAATTCCCCCATTTCATCGTTCATAATTGTTGTAGGAGGTTTACAGAACTGGGTGATCTTAAGGTGAATTGAAACAAGCATCAATGAATGGATCTTCTCTCAAAGTCGGTTCAGATTTCAACTTTCCTCATTAAACGAATATCTTTTTTCTATAGGTTGTTCTTTCCTGGAGTTCAGGTTGTCAGAGCTTAAAGAAGGGTAGAGTAGTCCATGCTGTTGTAGTCTCCAGAAGAAGGGGATGCAGTTATTGGTCAAGGTATTGTACACTGATTCAGTTTAGATAGTGAGTTAAGAGGTGAGGTTTCCTAGTGATCTGAGTGATCTGAGAAAGAGTGATCCTTCTCTGGAAAGGTGATCAAATTTTTACTCACCACACCTGCTAGAAAGGAGGAAGATTTGATGCTATAAGTCTATCACCTTAAAGTGATACATGTAAACACGCTACTGTCACTGGTGTTTAGGTATTACAGATTGCAATTACTATTGTCTGTGACATTCCTCACTTACCTGCATAGGCAAATGAGCTCATCAGCTAAAAATTTGGCTAATTAAACCTATCCTTCACATTTAAGCAGCCCAACAAGTTTTAAACTCAAGATGCAGATTTTATATAAGCTAACATTCGTTAAAGAAGGGATTTTCAATCCTTTGCAGATTGTTCATCAGTCCAGTTCAAGCTGTATCTTGAGGTTACGAATCTCATTGAACGATTATGTTTAAAGAACCCAGGTGTATGCAGAGAGTCAAGATATTAGGCAGGCATTATCACTTCCAGACACCTACTATTCTCTGATGATTAAACATCCATAAACCATGGAGCTTTCTACAGATAGTATTCAGCATTAGTCCGGAGCAAAGTTCAGACTTATGGCTAAGAATCATAGCAATAAACTATGACCCTTCTACACTACACCCTCACTGTCTCTTTGCTCATAATCAAGAAAAATCTTCTTGGCTTTTTTTTTTTTTTTTTAATTCTCACTAATCATTGATTTTTCTATATTTACTCTCAGCATGCAACTAACAAGTTATCTTTCACCACTCACAATATAACATGTTACTCTTAGAGAACAGAAGGTATGATCATTCCTTTTCCATGGTAATTTGTTTATTTGTCATTACCCATCATAGACACAAATTGCAAAGTAATTACAAATTACAAAGTAAATGTGATGTGATAAGGATACCTATTTGCACCTAATCTATTTCAACCACTGAAGGAAGAATGATACTAAATACATATTTTCAGGGTTAAGAATGACTACTAAATATTGAGTAGTTTAAAGGCCTGATTATTTATGGATGGAATTGTATGTGAATATAAAGACTCCTCTTATTTAATAAACAGTGAGTACAGCATTGAGTGATCTGGGAGCAACAGTCCATGACAGGTATGCTTATGAAGGACAGCTACATCTGATTTATGTAATTTATTGTGAAGAGGAGAGAATGTTATTTAATTGCGACACTTGAATGTCTTTGTCTGAGTTATTACAATTGATTGCTTTTTCGGGGTGGAAGGGAAGATATACATCTTAATTTCAGCATTCACAATATCATATCACTCAACAAACTAAGAGTGGTATGCTCAATATTCTTTTCTTTCAGGCTTAATTTAAAATCCTCCACAATACATCTTAACCTTTCCTTCTCCCCCCATTCTTAGCAATGTTTTCTCTTCTAGTATTACATTTTAAAAAGCTATATATGTGTAGAGAAGTCTTCCAAAATCGTGAACCAAGTATACAGTAGATACATGCTATGTATATATTCAGGCATGGTGGAACCATGCCTAATTCCAGATACATACACATATATGTGTTTAATATGTTTAACGTTGATCACATAGTGTAAATATACCATATTATTTCCATCTATATAGGGATTCATGTGCTGTCAGCGCTGATCTCTATTTTTTTTCGTTTAACTGAAATCAAAAATGCATATACAAATAGAAAAACACTGAAAAAAAAATCTGATACCTAAAATACCTTAAAAAGAAGTTAGTTAGATGGTGTTGCTCTTGTTTGAGCAAATAAGAAACAAGACAAATTTCATAATAATAAAATCCACCAAAAATGTCTTTTATTCTCTTACCTGACTTTTAAGAGGACAGGAGCAGCAGGCGTCTATTTGATCACTAAATCTAAACAGCTATTACAGGTTGCTCTATAAGTCTGTTTATGAACTTGTTAAGATAAGGGTGTGGCTGGATATTAGATATAAATCAGTTTTATGTAGTAACCATTTACCAGTGAGACTTAGAATGCTTAATATTTCTCATGGGACACTTCATGTTAAGTTTATTCATCTTAAACTACACTTGATGATCTTAAACTACTACATCTTAAACTACTACAAATGATTCCAGCCTGGAATCATTTTTAGAACAGGAAGTATCAATAGAAAACAGTTAAACGATGCAGTGAGCTTGCAGGAATGGTACAGATAAATTAACAAAAGATAAATATTTTTCACACAAGAGCAGATTGCAGAATCTGATCCAAAAGAGGTCAAAGAACACAGAAGAGTATCTGGGCTTAGTCACAGTAGTGAAATTCGCAATCCCAGGTCAGGCACCTGCGGTTGAACCCTAAGCAAAGACTTAGCTTCACATTGGCTTCATAATTAAAAGATCTGTAAATCTAGAACTGTGAAATAATGGTCAATAAACTATGTATCCTGAATCCTCCATATGCAATTAAATATCTGTGTTCCAGCAATAACACCGACAGAGGAGAGGAGAACAAAGGTGGTAGCCGGTTTTGCACTCAAGACTGTAAGTAGGTGTATTTTATCAGATTGCACTTCAGCGTAAAAGAAATCCCTCTCCTTTATGCTCAGAGACACACTCTTTCTTACCTACTGTTTCTATGACTCTAACATTAAGCTTGGTTGCATGATATCCCATCTGAAACAGTAGTGACAGAAAGGTCCCCTATCCCACTCCAGTTTACCATATGGGATCTAGATTCTACTGGAATTTTAAAACTCTGTCCTGGAACATTCTTCTATCGAAGGATGTATGCATCCAGACTTCCACTTTTCTTAAATGTGATGAAACTAGTAGGCTTAATCAGTGATAAAATCCGTGGATATGGCAACGATCACTTTCCTTCCCTCTTTTAACCAAATGGATTTGCACATATGCACATAAACATTTGGAGGGGAACCATGTCTAATTCCAGATTGTTTTCCTAAATCCAAACAGCCTACGTAGATGTGATTTTGTTTATTTCATCTAATTTTTCAGGAAAAAGTTAAAACAAACAATAAATAGCAGTCTGCTTCCTGGATTTGGGTAATAGGAAGCATTGTGCTCGGTTTTGAATATATACTGTGCTGCTTGAGCTCCAAAATGGGAAGAGTTTTGTCCACTGAAAAGAATCTTTCTGCATCTTGAGGTACTATTTAGTCCATTATCTTTAAATACCTATGCTGAATTTATGCTTGCATGTTGGTTTAAGTACTTTTTGTCTGTCTCAGTACAATCAAAGTTTTTCAAAGGAGAAAATCTGTCAGTGTAATAACAGCAAATCAATCTTTTGTTCCCCAGACACTGAAAAAATGCATGTTAAAGAAATATTAGCAGTATCCTCTATCTCGATAGTTTGAATTGATTTTCCATCATGAATTAATATCTAAAGTGCTGGAGAATGGAATATATGGTTATGGTTTTTACTTACTTTTTAATATTTAACATACAGTCCATTTTGCCAGCTTTCTGCATGCGTAATAACAAGGCTATTTTCTTCTAAAGGCACAATATGTTATGCTCTTTCTCTTTCTCTTTTGTGCTCTTGAATGTAATTAATGCTTCTAATGAAGCATATAGATTTTGTTGCCAGAAGTCCTATGGAGCTATCTGGAAGACCAGTTTGAACCTTGGTGATATCAATTGATGTCCGTAGCTTGGCTCTGCAGTCTGTTCAGTGACCCAGCAATACAAGAGAAACACTGGATGAATATCCAGAAATGACACCTCAGTTCCTGTGAGGATCGCAGTGGGCAGGAAGACCCTGGACATGCTACCTGAAGTCCTTTACCTCTATTTATGGTACAGAGACAGCTCGGTACTACTGCAAATGCTTTTGAAGTACTGCAGAATATTGAGGTAGGTAGGAGTCAGTTGAATTTACAGCATTAACAAGGGTGAGAAACATATATCTTGAATACAAAGATAGCAGTTGTTATGTACACCTTGCACAGATGTAAACAGATTGAAGAGAATGAAAGTTGATTTTTGTTATGCACTCAGTGCTCAGACTCCAGGATCTGTCACAAGTTCCTTTTCACCACAATAGTTCACGTAACGTAACCTACATCCTGTGCTTTCAATCTACGGTGATTTCATCTTGTTTTGCGACTTTGGTGAGCTATATGATCTTGCAGTATCTCTTTTCATGTCCTGTAAAAATGGAAATAATAAGTCCCTCCTGTCTCTTCAGATGCTGATACTCAGTGATTCAGGTTTCTCCTAAATCATATTTTAGTCATATGTATAATCATATAAGGCTAGCATTGTTGTTACTACAGTATGCATAATTAGATATTTACTATTAATAATCATCACCCTCAGCAACTCTTAGAAAGGCAAAATGTGAGAAGTTCTGTATGGCCTCAGAAACTAAGCATACAGCTTGATTAACTCCTTACAACTACTTTTGAGAGGAGATAAAACAAGAGTTGAGAGAGCATTCTCATCAAAGATTTCCTTGCCATAAGGCATGTATTATTATGCGGTGAAGGCACTAGTGCAGCAATTGTGACAACAAGTCCAATGACCTTCGAGTGGATAAGTACAATCCTGTAAATAATCCTATATCGCAGTAAATAAAATGTACAATATCTAAATGTTACTTTAAGTTTGCAGGTCTGGAATTGCCCCTCTGTATAAAATTTGCCTTTGGGTCTTACGTATTTCATATAACGATGTCAAGTTTGATTTCCTGCCTCATATTCATGAGTTCAGATTTCACTGCAGGGATTCAGTTTTTTGGCTATTGAATGATCAAAGCTAAGAGCAGTTGAGCTAAAAGATTCTGTTCAAGAGAAAAAAGAAGTGAATATGAAGCTACCAAGCTTTCAAGTATTGACATAGGTTAGAATGCTGAAGCTGAAATAATCTATGACTTCTTTAAGCCACAGTCATGGCCATGTCATAGAATTTTTAAGTCTTTCTCATGTTTATAACACTCAATCTTTTCTATTACTGTAAACACAGCAAAAGAGAAAGTGATATTGTCATTTCTCCTTAACTTACAGGACTGTGAATGCATCATTAGTTCATTCATTCCCAAAGCTTTTTGTAAATATATCTGCCCTAGACTTGGTCAGACCAAATTATTGTTATCTGCAAGCTTGACTTCTGTAGTCAATGCTTGGATAAAACGACAGCTCAGAGATCGTAACAGAACCAAACAATTACTTTGAGTATTTGTATGGCCTCCCGTTGGTATAACATCTGAGTACCTCAACATTTTGATATGTTTACTAAAGCAATAGCGGTGAGGGTTAAGCAAATATTATCATATACAAATTGTCAGCTAGAAAACTAAGGCAAAGAGGTATAAAACGATTTCTTGCTGTCACACAAGAAGTCAGTGGCAGAGCAGGGAATTAGATGGAAATTGTTAACAGAATAGGTAATCATTATCCTTTCTATCACAGATGTTGGTCAGAACCAACAGTTACAGTCCTGGGGAGATGGTAGTAGCTGCAACATTCTCTGCACTCTTTGCAGCAAATCCTGTGCAGGTCTCATCTCCCTGTTTAATGAATTACATTATGGGGATGAATCAGGAATTCTGTTATCTGTATTCTACCTTAGGAAGCAGGGCTCAGAGGCCTTAATAAAAAATGTGATTGATTATTTCTATTGCACAGCTCTGTTATACGTATGACAGACAAAATCCTCTCCGTCATGCATTTGATTTAGATGCTTATTATTGAGATATACTTCACGGCAGCCAGATGAATCTGACAGATGAGACTATAAGTGAGAATAGGGTTTCTAAGCTCCTGTAAAATTCATACCTCTTTCTCATTCCCTCAGCAGGTGAGTGGCACTAAAATCTCTCATTTCAAAGGATCATTGTGTTTGCCCAGGCATTGTCTAATGTGAATTCAGCCTATGAAAGGGTACATGAAGTCTTATGTTAGACTTTACCAAATGGAGTTTTACTGAAAAGGACTAGAGAAGAATATCACCTTAGAGAGAAAAAGATTGGAACATGAAAAGGTTGATGACACTGTTGCAGGGACACCCCCTACCTCCTGAATGCATGCTTGTATGTACAGTTAACATGTTCCATCCTATATTCAGCCAGCTATTTTAAGAAGTAGCACAGTGCTTAGCATGCTGATAGGCTTGGCTCCTGGGAAAATGCTAGCACTCCCACAGTGTTATCGTACCAGACCTCTGTAGATCAGCATGCTGTGATCCAGATCCTCCTTGTTTCTACATAAGTCCAGGTGGGATGGCCAAGGAGAGAAAGAA
Source organism: Struthio camelus (assembly GCF_040807025.1). Lineage (NCBI taxonomy): Eukaryota > Metazoa > Chordata > Aves > Struthioniformes > Struthionidae > Struthio > Struthio camelus. Next base: position 24,182,820 of record NC_090942.1, read on the forward strand.
AGCATTTCATTTTGTCTTATCTCATCAACGACCAGATCTCCCAGCATTTCTGTCAGGAGAGGACAGAGCAACAAGGTAGAAAACTGCTTATAATAGTACAGACCTTCCGAAGTGATAGATATGACTTAAGTGCCTATGTCTTTGACATAGTTTTTTAACTACAAGATTGATCATGGTAGCTAGAGAGTCCTGGAGTTTCATGGGTATAATAAAAATCTGTAGGACAAGAAGCAGGTTGAGAAAGAGTTTGCATCATGATATCGTTACTCACCTCCTGCAGGTTTTGCTAGTACCAAATCTGAACTGTTGAATTTAATAGTTATAAAGTCTCTATGAGTAGCTACAGCGACAGTATTTGTTACTAAATTTGAACAGATAGTGACAACAAATTCTCCTTAAAAATTTACTTAAGTGAATCTTTCCATAATGATCTTTCCTATATAGAGATGTAATCCATTAGTTTCAGTCTGAAGGAGCAAATGTTGGTAAAAATTGGTATCATAATAGCTACACTTGATTTTCCATGCACTCTGTATTCATAATGAAGTGACTGCAAAATGCTAAGATCAGGATAATTTTGTAATGAAGAAGAAATCCCATCAGGCAACCTTTCTCATCTGTAATTCTTTTAGAAAAGTCTATTTTGCATGAAAAACAACACTTTTATTAAGCATGCTTTGTGTTGTTAATGATGGATTGTATTTCTTCAAAGTAGTAAGCCAAAAAAATAAAGCGAGGAGGTAAAGTCAATCTGCACAGTGAAAAAACATATACCTTCCTTTAGTTATCTTCGGTATGCAGAGAGAAACTAGGCTACGTTGCAGATATCTACATCTGCTTTTCTGTCTATCTACCCAAACAAGACTTTTTTTTTTCCCATTCAGCTATTGCCTTCAGGGGATGATCTTGTTTTAATGTTGTTAATTTAAATGTATATACTTCATTCAGTTTTTTAAACTCTGGAAGCTTTTTTAAGCAAATAACCCCTTATGATTTAGGTATAATGGGCTTTAATTTCCTATCTTTTTTTTTTTGCTACTTTGCAAGCCTAAGTAACTTTTTTATTGAACTCATGCTGACTGCAATTTTTTTCAAATAAATTTACCTAAAATACAGTTAAAATCTACCTGATAAGCTAAAGAGGAATTACAATTTAGAATCTGCTAATTAGCCACAGTCAAATCAGAACAGGTTTTGGATCCCTCAGCATGGAAGCTATCAGTCAAAGCTAGTACAAATCTAGAGTAATTTTCACATTGTGTTTATTTTAAAGCATTAAAGAAAAACTAAAAAAGACAAAAGGCTAGAAGCAATGATAGACAAATTAAATAATGATCAAAGGTATATCATCATATGATATATATATATTTCCTCAAAAACTCAAAATGTAACTACTTTAGCATTATTTCTTATTACTAGCATTAAAAACAAGAAGAAAAAAGAAAAATAATATATTTAGACATCTAATTAAATGTAAATTATATTAAATATATTAAATATAAAAATGGGGTTATAATTTATGAACTCAGTCAATTTGATTAAAATAAAACAACACATGCTACTTTATTGCCCCTTTCTATCAGGGCACTCTCTTTATCTTCTTGAAACAAGATGCATAGCTACACTTTGAAGAAACATTAACAGATTTGTATGCCACTTTTTCTGATGCTCAAAGAGTTCTTACTTTATAACGTAGAAGAAAGGGAACTACAGTTTTACAAGCCTGAACATCTGAACTTGAAGATAAATGTGGTCTTCTCCCCCCATTCAGAATGCAGAATATCTGACTTCTTCTTTTCCTATAGGTATTTCTCACAGTTCTGAAAAAAGAGGTATTTTTCTGTCTGTGGACTATGAAAATACATCTACAGACAAGTGGAGCTGATGATTCTACAAGAACTAACGGGAATAGCAGAGTAGGGTAAGGGACCAAAAGATACAGCTCATCTGAGCAGGTTATGAAGAGGAGTGATACAGTCCTAAAACAGCACAGGTCTAGAGCTTATGATTTCAGGATCCCTTTCTGTCCTTTGTTATTGGGAAATCTAGCTGGTTTATATTCATGCTGATGCTACCTTGATAAGGGTTAATGTAAGACAGTAGAGTCAAAATATTGTTCTACTCCATGTGGAACTCGTTCTAAAGCAGACACCTGCATTCAGTGGGCTGAATAGTTCTCTCAACTCCATTGACTGTACTGATGGTGTATTAACTGCAGTTGGCTTACTTGGCTCCTGTGCAGACACCTAAATATCAGTATTTTAAGATGCAAGATGAATTGCATCCCTAGTGCCATAGACGTGTTTTACCACTAAGAAGCATTGGAAAGGTTTAAAATGTGGAAATCTCACGTTCAACATGTTTTAAAAGCTTGGCTAGTCTGTTTCTAGATTAGGGTGCAATAGAGTAGGGTACCATGCCACTGCAAAAATGCAGCTCATGTAGAAGCACCTTAAACTACTTAATCCTGATGGCAGGAACTGCTTTATTTAAGCTGTGGAATATCTATCTACTCTCCTGACTTGGCCTGAGCAGCCTTTATGAAGCTTGGTGTTGCACAGCTATTCTACTTATATGAGGGAAGGAGAAAAAAGGGACAGGCAGGAGGCACAGAAGGGGCACTGCTCAACTGTTCTGTTGCCACATTATTCAAATGTTTCCAGCACATATTCACGTATTCAACCTTTCCCCTGGGTTCTCCTTTCCCCCAGTGTAATTAAAAAGGTTTTCTACAGGTAGAGCCAACCTAGACCCTAACTATTTCATCTTCCACACATACTGCTTTAGGATAAAATCCCTTGGGATCATGCAGCTTGAATGTTTTACAGAAATGAAGCAGAAATTAAATTTTATTTGATAGTATTACTTTTACCCTGTATTTTGCTGATACTGACATTCTATCTGGAAATATTAGAAACATAGAAGATGCAGCTTTGACATATTTGGCAAGCTACTTCTCTTCCTTTCTTCTAAGAGTTGGACTACTTTGGCTACTTTTGACCAGGAGTGGTTTAGGATGATTTTAGAACAGTTTGAAGACACTTTTATTGGTAATCAGAAACCATTCCTAATCTTTAACATCCTTCTGACTTCTCTTTCTGATTTTATAATAGAAATCTTCTCTCTTCCATTGTCAACTAAATTAGAATAATTTTTCTTCCTACTCTTCATCCCACACACATAAATATGTGTGACCACACTTACACACATAAATATGTGTGGCCACACTTACTAAGGCTTTAAAAAACTGATTTCCTTAAATTAATATTATTAGAACTTCTATTAAATCCTATACTCATAAAATTTGACCCAGTTCTATAGTTGAGTGCTTATAATGATGAAGATTAACAAGAACCTTTGTTTCATTTTGTGACTGCTATCACAGCAAGGATAAGACAGCCCCTCTGTGCAGAATCAGTTAGGACTGTTCAGTCAATTCAATGCCAACACTATATTCTCCTAAAGCTTTTAACTGTTTATGTCTTTAATTAAACCTGAGACTTTTGTATATTTTTAATCATTTTTTTGTTATTTACAATCTTTTTTTATGTACCTGAGTTTATTTGATCTTCAGAAAACCTTCTCTGTTCTTCAGACTTAAGATAAGGAATCTGAGTAACTGAAAACACTTTCCTATTGCTATGTTCTTCAATAGATACATTTAAATTCTTATGCAGTCAAAATTTTCAGCGCAGTAGCACCTGTAAGAATGTTCATACTGATATTTTGAGACCAAGTACTTGAAGAATTAAAAAAGTATTATTTACAGAACATTTTAAACAAAAATAGACAGTTCAGAATATACTATCTTTGTATCTACTTTTCTAAATTTAGGACGGGTTATTAGCACCAGCTTCCACTTGATCAGTTTGATCTTGGAGATTCAGACAATCACCTTGAAAAAAAGACCCACGACCACCATTAGCAAATCTTGTTCTTTTCTAACCTTCTCTAAAATCCTGCTTTTTCTTTATGTATTTGAAGAAACTCACTACTGAATTTTTTTTTGTCCACGACAACTGCATTATTTACACCATAAATTCTTTATTTCTTGGTCTAATGATAAAGGATTTAGTCATAGTTTTATTCCAGCTGAGAATATATCCTTCAGAACATTTTTGTCATTAATTATAAATGCTGAGTACACTCCAAAATACTCAACCAGAAGAGGTTGATTCAATTCAATTAGGAATTTCCTTTATTTGATGTCAGTAAACTCAAACTAAAAGCAATCACTATTAATAGTTCGTATCAGCTCTATTAATATTTTTTTCACTTTCCAGCCAGACTGCACTGATGAAGTATGCTTGGGCATGATGCATTTAGAGTAGGGAAAATGGACAACCTGTTCCACTGCTTGACTGTCCTCCTGGGGAAAAAAGTTTCTTCTTGTATTGGTCTGTACCTCTCTTCTTTCACTATAAGCCTGTTGTCTATTACCCTTCTGCCACACGCTACTGTGCGTAGCCTGGCTCCAACTAGGCACTGGGGAGCTGCTGTTCAGTCCCCTCAGAGACATCCTGCTCCAGGCTGATGAAGTTCAGCTCTTTCAGCCTCTCCTCCCAGAGCAAGTGCTCCAGCCTCGACCATCGTGGCCCATTCAGGCCCTGCACTGAACTTGCTCCAGTTTATCAATGTTTGTTTTGTATTGGGTGGCCCAAAACTGGAGGCAGTACTTTAGATGTGATTATCTAGTGAGCGTTGCGTAGGAGGTGTAATCAAATCCGTTGTTCAGGTCAGCATCCTCTAATATTCTCTGAGCATGTATTCTGCAACATGGGGCATTAATGAAGAAGTATTTTCTACTACTCTGTGTACTACCTTCCTTAAACTTTTTCAGGTAGTGACAGGTGTATTTTATGTCTCCTATTTGTTTAATAACAGAAATGGTAGTGCATGCTGTTATTTAGATATTACCACAGGCTAACTGACCACATTCTAAAAGATTGCTGTTTTAATCTGTAGTCTTTTATTCTCAGTACACCCTAGATGTTACTCAAAGGTGATATCATCAATAAAGAAAATTTATCAGCAACAAATATGGATAACTGCAGAAAGAGTGGAAGTGGATGTAACAAGATAAGAAGCAGGGAATAAGAAAAAGCTATCCCAACTATATAGTCTCTAGACTATAGTCTATAGTTCTAGAAAAGTATACAATTTATGTTTCTAGCGCCAGGAAAAAAGCTTATTTTGATTTCCCTGTCCATTGTCAGAGTTGGTCATGAAGAACATTCTAATTCTAAAAGAAAAAATCACTGAGGCATTTATAAAAGTTGACTAAACTATTAAGACATACGGTCTCTTCCCTTTTGGATACTGTATAATTTATGGATAGCATGGTTCCTGTCAAAAGCTGTATTTCTGCGTAAGATGAAATAGCAGGAAATCTAAAACAGCAACAACCTTGCTTCTCTGCAATGTCTCCATCAAAAAACTTATAAGATAAAGAGTACATTCAACTATACAGATCAAGGGTGGTAACAAATTTAACTCAAGTTTCTGGAAATATGTGAGGTGCAAAACAATTAAATTTCACCTTTGATGTTTATATCATCATCAGAAAAGCTGCCTACTAGCCGATTTCTGTTCTGCAGCTGGGTATATTTTGTTATTTATATAGTTCAGATAAAATATATTCTTCTACTATAAAAATCTTTGTGAATAGTTATTGAGTAGTTGTGTCGTGTCACACTGTTTATGGCTAGGCGCATGTAAATAATCAACTCTTTTTAGTTTGCTGTGCCAAAAATTTATGTTTTTAAGTTATTTCAAATTCATTTAAGAAAAAATACTTCACTTTTTTGGATACTTTCTTTTAATAATGAACAACTGTTCATCACTAATTAAGAACGCGTTTTGCTTAGCACAGAGTTCAATATTTTTTTAGTTTTCAAGCTTGAAAAAAATTTAATAAAAGGTCCATTTAGACTCATCACAATTCTCCAAACATTGTTCAAAAACACAAAGTAATGTGCTCTTTGCTCAAAGTCATTTCCTTTTTTCTTACCTGGGATATACCAAACTGTTTAGTCAGTTCCAAAAACCAGACTGAAAACAAAACTACAATACTGACATTTATAAGTAAGCCTCAGTTCATGACTGATATTTATTTTTCCCTTTGTCAGTCCCATATCTGCAGATAAGTATAAGCGACTGTCATGCTCTGACAGATGGTTAATTCTCTCTAATTCTTATGCAAAAAACATATGAGAGTTCATGTTCAAATAAAGTGACTTCTAGACATAGTCTGTAGTTGACAGATTCACTCTTCACAGACAAAAGAAGAGTTAAGGAGTAAAAATAATTCAAATGGGAGACAACACTTTTTCTGCCCTTCACCGAAGACTGTGAAGATCTAAGGACATCAATAATAAGAATATATAAGAAAGTGAGCCTAAAATAGAAATTTAAACTTAAATTTAAATTTAAACTATCTTTTCACGATATTTTTCTCTTAGTGAAAGGGTGAGAGAAGATTCATGCATGATAAATTGCTATATGTGTTTTAGAAAGTTCATCAGCATACTTATATATATGAACTAGACCAGAACAGAATGGAATAGCTGATTTTCATAAATGCTAGAGAAACTCTTACTCTAGATACCGTTAGTTCTTCACTGCACAAACAGATTTTTAACAAACTTTTGTCTTGGATCTTTTTTTTCCTTCTTGTCCAAATTTCTCTAATTTCTTTCTGATAATGTGAAATTAACTCCCACTGCTCAAGACCATGGTAAAAACATGTCATTCCAAACTACATCATGTCTCTTTTGAGAGACATCTTTATGAACCTTTACCTGATGGGCTATAATAGGCAATAACCAGTCTATTTTTTCTGGCTTTGCATTTAGAATATAGGGCATGGAACTTAGTGGGACTCCTGGATCACTCTTCGTAGATACCTATTATGACAGAAAACAAATTTATATGAATTTATCTGCATTTATGAATACAAGTACTGCAGATATTTCTACTTTTTCCTCTTATTGTTGGACTGATATGTTAAAGTTATGCTGCTGTAGGGGTTCAAAACTTCTTTTCTAATTTTCAGCCTACCATGTTAATAGTTATTTGGTTTGAGGACAATATTAATACTAAATGATATTGCTACTTAGAATTTCTGCTTTCTTGGTATTTATCTTTATGATTTCTGAAATAATATTTATTGGCTAAATGAGCCAATATTCTTTCAGTTTCTTTCCCTTTGATAAATTTTCTATTGTTGATAAATTAGTTGACTCCTTTATAATTGATGTGATTTTAGTTTTCCTTGAAAGACCAAAATATATCCCTATGTTCCAAGTGAAGGCTTGCACAATTTCAACCAAATGTCTTTATGCTTGTTGGAAATAGATTTAACGATATACCCTAGGCTTATGCCTTTTTAGATTGTCTCTTTGCAAGATTGCCTGTATAACTGCCTACTCTCCACCATGTCTTCAGGGTAAGACGTTAAAGACAATAACACATTATTCTTCTGTTGAAGATGACAAATGCAAAATTGTTTGCTTCGTATTATAGTTGCCCAGTAGAAATGTGTATATAGTTCTAACCACTTTTACACAATAAAAATGTCTAGAAAATCAGTGTGTAGACATGCGTGTGTGTATATAAATATATATAGCGTCTGTGGACATATTAACAGGAAAAAATAATTAACATCAGTATGCAATTATATTTCTGTGTTTTATACGAGTGGCCAAACTCTGATCTATTTTACAGAATATAGATCTGGTGCCGTCTCAAATGTACAAAAGATTTTGAGTTTATTCTAGCTTCATAATCTAGCTTTAGAAATGTAGCCGTATGTGCATATATATTTATGCCTGTATAGCTTGTTATATAATATCATACAACATACAATAACTGTAAAACAAGTATTTATTCTACACATAAAGATTCTTCCTCCTTTACAACTCTGTGGGTTTCCAGCTCAATGGAACAGACAATGTGTGTGTGTACATGGGGCAAATAATTCCCGAGAAAAGTGCAGTTCCAAAAAGCACAGTTCCATAACAGTGCATATAATTCTCTGTCAGCACTGAATCTATGAAATCTTCTGTTAACATTAGAAAATATGTAATTTTAACAAAATTTTATCAGAAATTAAAATTATTTTTTCTGTTGAAAAATATGGTTGTTTTATTATTTCTATGTTTTCTTTTATTACTTTTTGGTTAGAAGTGAAGCTGTCAGGGCGCTGTGTGGGCTGGGGGCTCCCCGGGGCTGGCAGCAGCCTTCCAGGGCTCATTCTGGAAGACCTTGGGATGGCCCAGCACTCCAAGTTGCAGCTGATCTGCTGAAGGACACTTCCACACCGCACTCCGTTTCCTAGCGTATATTGCCAAGAGAAATGCATCTTGGCCAGGTCAGGGTGGGGAAGGCCTGGAGGGTGGCCAGGGGTCAGGGAGGCCTGGGGATGCCCTCAGGGCCCAGACAGAAGCCAGCAGTCAGCAATAATAGACAACTGGCTTTCTAAATGGATCTCAGTCCACTTTACCAGAGTTCTCACAGAGCCCAGAACATCTAAACACAGAAAGATTAGATAACAAGAACACACAAAATAAAATAAATGCTACTAATAGGGTACAATTAATCTGCCCTATATAACAAAACATGCCAGGATGGTTTTTGTGTTTTTTTTTTGTTGTTCCTTTTCAGTCTGACTCTAGTATAAGCTTCCTCTAATTCAAATAAATAATGTCTCATTAGTTTCAGCTTTAGAAGTGCAACCTCCCACAAGGAGTGGTTTTACTCCTAAATGCAGTCTTTTATTATTTACTCTTTAATAACCTCTTTAGCTCCTCAAAGTCTTGAGAGCATTTTGTGTTTTGTTATGTTTTTTCCACCTCCTGTTTCTTCTCCTGTCCCTTATTTTACAGTGACTCACTGACATATTTGCAAGTTGGATGCATAGTTATGTTGTCTGGGCTTCTGCATTCCAGTATTTTCATTCACTTTCTTTTATGCAGTGGTCTTATATTCATTGCAGCTTATCTGTAAGTGAAATCAAAACAGGAGGTGCTGTTCTGCCCTCTCCACTCTCAAATGATTTGTGAACAGCACATAGCCATTAATGATTTTGCAATTCTGTAGAAATATAATGGGTATCAGTCAGGCTGTATATAGCATCTGCTCACTGAAGTGTTATGAAAACTTGTGTTCCATCCTGAGACAATTTTAGGAGGCAATGCAAGTGGCCTACAGCTATTCTCAACTAGATTATCCCTCATATTCTCTTCCTGCTTTCAGAAGGAAAGCTAAAGTGAATGCCAGATTATATTGAAGTTCTAATAACTATTTGTAAAGAATACGTTAAACAATTGCAGACTATTCAAATTCAGTAGGAAAAAAAATATACATGAAAGTTTCTTAAAATTATTCTTCCGTTATATATACAGAATATACACTGTAAAGACTGGAAACTGGAAAAAGACACATCCTATTCCCTACAGAGCAATTTTCTTCATATTTTGTGATGTTCAAACTAGCTTTATTATCTTTGTCCAAACACCTTGGTTTTCAGCCCTCAAGGAAAAGTTTCCTTGTTTTTGGTTTTAATATACAGCAAGCACTGCTTCCATTTCATAAGTCAAAAAACTTTGCTTCTTTTAGAAGCCTGTCATGGAAGAATATATGAGTCTTAGTCTCCGTTAAATACAGCATATTTAAAGTAGAAAATAAGGAAACTACAGACAAAATGGTTTCCATAAATCATTTCCATTTGGGTCTTTTTTGTAGACTGAGGATATAAAACTGTCTGAAAAGGCATACAATATCCAGTGCCAGAAATGACTTAATGTAAATAATATATAATTATGCAGAAATAGAGTGATATTTAACCATTTGACACCCACTGTAACTGAGCAACTCCAAAGAGAAGACTTTTTAATTGTTCCTCAACTAATTATCCACATCTTCCTCATTATTTATTGAATAATTTTACAGTAGTAAAGAAAAGTATAAACTCCGGGTCTTGCTTCTGCATCCTGTCACTCTTACTGAAAACATAAAATTCAGATGGAGTCTACAAAAGAATCTCCAAAATAATTGAATTAAATTGGGTAAATACACAAGTTTTTTAACAGTGTATTTTATTAGGACAGTGACAACAAACAGTCATAGCTTCCTAAAGGCTATATACCTTTATATATATATATAGATATGGATCAAGTCTGGTACTACTATAGGCCAGCTGAGATGTGCTGATGAACCATGTGTCCCTTCTTTTTGGCTTTCTAGAAGTATTTTCCATTTAGAAGTTCTATTTTGTACTACTTACATTTACATTTATGTTTACATTCATGAAATATGAAAGTGCTCCTATTACATTACATTGCATTTCACCTAGAGATGCGTCTTCCATTGATCCTTTATTTCTCAACTGCTAAATACTATTTATCAATACTTTTATCAATTCAACAGATATCAATATCTGTGGCTTAAAATTATCCAATTTTCCATACCACTCATGAGCTCGGTTTTTGCAGTTTACAAGGGTTGATAATCAGATCACTGCCTGTGAACAACTACCTGAGTTATGTTGTTTTTATTACTTTGTATTGAACATTTTGTTTCCATTGCTATGACTGAAAAAAAAAAAAAAGACTGCTTTGTCGGAATTGTGGCTCAGTAAAGTTGTATGTGGTCTTACAACCCTGGCGTGTGGAAGGGATTTGAATGAAGTGTGGATTCAGTACTTTCGGGACTTACCTTACTTACTTTGCAGGCCACAGAGCTCTCTGTGCCATCCCTTTCTCTGCCTGATGTCCTATTCCCAAAAGAGAAAGAAAAGTAGTAATCTTACACAGTAGAACTAAAAAAGATGTGGTTCTGAAAAAAGCTCCAAATTTTGTTAGTTATGTGTTAGAGCAGGGAAGTGAAGTGGCCAGACTAACAAGCTAGCTAAAATGCCTCAAGAATTAAGAATATCACAAACTTTATTGTTAAATGGAATCTTTAAACATTGTTGTGTCCTCTTATCTTCACCAACTGGTTCCATTATTGCAAACGTGTTTTAACGCTACCTTTCATAAACTTTTTTGCTTTTTTTAAAGTTTCTTACTGTTGCTAATTCTGAATGACATAGTTAAAAGCAAGTGTTCCCCAAAGGTTCCCCAGGAGTTATGAAAACGTGACAGCACTAGATACTTTTGCAGGTTCAGGGATTACCAAAAGTCTGCACTATAGTCCTCTTCTAATCAAAGTCCTGACAACAGGCATTCATATTGGAATGTCTGTGATATAGAAATATCCTGTGGTAAGTAGCACCTGAAGCCTTTCTGGCAGAGTAGAAAGAATGTAAGATGAAGGAAAGGATGTAGAAGTCGACTTCTGACCTTGTGACAGTGCCTAGCAATGTGTTTAGCAGTGAGATCTCCAGCACTCTCACAGGCATCCACCCAGAACATCCAGTCTCCAAAGTCACTGCAGTGAAAAATAAGGTTTTTTTGCTTTGCTTTGTTTTGTTTTTCCAGGAAGTAGAAAAAATGAAGTGACATGTTCAACATCGCTAGCCCTTTCAACCAGAAATTAGACATTCCACAATGCGCACTTCTGGTGAAAGAAAAATTCTCAGCCTGCTATCCAAACTATTACAACAAGTGTACCGTTCTCTAGGTACTCTGCATCCAGAAGGGAACTAGGAAGGTAGAGAAAGCCATCTGAATTAACATGAGTCATAGGCATATTGCCTATAAAAGTCTTCATTCATGAAGGATAAAACACTAGACACCGAGAAAATTAAGGTGATTATCAGCCGATACCAAAATAAAACACACTAAAGAAATAATATGCATAAATCTACCTCTGCGGTTTGGTCATTATGATCTAGTTTGTATTTTTTCAACCTAGTGGACAACATTCAGTTTTGTAAGAAAGGTCTTTAAAAGGGAAGACTGTTAATTGACTTTCTTCTGTTTGCACTGGTTGGCTATATACAGTGTGACAGGTAAAGAAAAATGTCACCTCTTACCCTGCCCCCATCTATTGTTTGAGGTAGGCATGTTTTCAATATTGTGAAGAAACAATGGTGACTGGATTCTAATAGGAAATCAGACTTTAAAGGAAAAAAAAATCAGATTTTAAGAAAGTCTCAAGTGAAGTTTTGAAACATTCATAATGTTTTGGAAACAGTCAATTTTCAGAGCAGAAAACAAAGAGTTATTCTGCATTTGAAAAGTATTATACAAAAGCTTGAACCTGCTTCTCCTGATTCATGGTGGTACTCTTTTGTCATTACACTACTAGGTGGTGCAAAGCCAAGGAAAGTGGGCTTCAGACCAGCTGGCTGCGGAAGGCATGGAGTCTCTGTGGTAACAACAGTTACTTCCCGGCATAAAGAACATCCTTGAACATAGATTATTCTTAAATTGATGTGTCTCTCTCTCTTCTATCTGTAGTTCCATCCCTGATTTGAAAAATCCTTCTAAATCATCAAAAATGTTTTTGACTTACTCTACAAGAAGCCATCGTATGGAGCAATTGCTGACATGGTTCATTTTCCCACTCTCTTCATTGAAAGATGTTTCCTCGTGTTTCTGTATTTCAATGTTAAGGAAGTAACAAAAGTTTCCCACTGATTATATTCCAGCTTTTATCAAGTTAGTTCCCTTGAAAGATATTCATATGAAGAAAAAGATGAGTTGGGCTGTCTTTCTTTTGCTTTTACACTGTTGCTAAAACATGTTAGTTCAAAAAGGGCCACTGAAAAACTACCTTTTTTTTTTTAATTCTTGACACTACAAAACCCACTAACTACTGAGTGAATGAATCATTATAGAATTTCAGTTCTCAAAGGAATCATACTTTAGAAAAAGTTTGTTCTTTTCTGCCTGAATCCCTAAGGCTTCATTCTTCCACTTTGTGGAAGAAGCAATGTGTTTATCCCCTTTTTCAACACACCCACACGCATTAATACTTTATTCTACTCACATAAAATGAGTTCTACTCACATAAAATGAGTATTTCCTTTTTTAAAAAGACATTTATAGTATATATTTATACTATTTATTTAACTTCATACAGTTCACACACATTGTGTATAATTTTGTATGCATTTTTAAAAGAAAAGTTAGAAAACAGTGACTAAAACTGCCAGCACCTCTTTGATGTTACAGTGGTGGCACAAGTTACCTTGGGACTCTTCTTCAGATAGAAATTATCCTTTTATGACCCAATTTCTTCTTGCAGCTGCAGGACAAGAGAAAAATAACCTATATTGTTTAGATCTTTGGATGTTAAGTAAGTTCTCAACTACATTTTTCCCTACTATAATGCATGTTAGCTGTATTCTCATCTGTGCAATACTGATTCACTCAAGAAATAAATAATACCTCAAGATTTTTTTCTGACCATTATTTGCTTTGCCTGAACTCAATCATGCCTATCTTATTCATGTGAGTCATTACAGTGAGGTCCATAAATAAGTTTCCAGCAAATTGATCCCTATTTCTTGACCTACTTCATTTTTTTCCTGTTATAAGAGCTCAATGATGTTATTTCTTCTGAATCTCAGGTTGAAATTAACCAAGGGGACACAGAGGTTGTGCTGCTGTGAGTTTGTGAATTTCAGACATGGAGAATTAGCAGTTGGTATTTCTTTTTTTTCAGTAGCAATAGAGTAATTTCTTGCTGCTTTGCTATGTTGGTTGTTGAGAATATTTATGGACAACTATTGACTTAAACGTAAAAATCAATCATACTGACCCATTTCTGTAGCTTTCAAACAAGTAAAATTAGTAAAATGGATTAAGTTATCAGAATGAAATCTGCTGCAGGTGAATTCTCAAATTGCATCTGCCAAAAAAGGAAAGCCCAAATCATAGATTCCATGGTGGTTAAAGGAAGGCAAAGACAATGCAGTCTTAGCAGTGCCTTTTGTTGTTGTTTCTGCATAAAATAATTGCATTTTTTATCCCTTCAGTGACTTTTTAGTGTACATCTTGCAGCAACAGTTCAAGTCTTATGTTAATCCCTCTGTTTCAGAATATTAACAATTATAGTCCAGTTAAATGAGGTGCTGTCTCAAATTCCCAGAGGGATTTTCTGCATCAGCCTTAACATATCCAGGAATATCACCTCTGATAAGCAACATGACTTTGCCTTTAGTGTAAACACACTTAAGAGGCTCATATTAAAAGCTCCCAATTTAATAGCACAGCTTTGAAATGAATTTTTGTGCAAAGAAAAAGCTGGTCGATATTTCTACAGTTTCAAACTGAATAACATTGTACTAGCCAGAGCCCTGATATAGTGGCATTTGTTAAAATACTAGCAGTATATAGCATTTGCCCTTATAATCCTTGAGACAGGCTTAGAAGTTTTAGAAACACCAACCACTTAGATTCTCTTTGCGGAAAGCTGCAAGAATTTTGCATCTTTTAGCAACTATGGCAACTTTATGTTATCAGGGAGCGTAATACTGCTGAACTACTTTCAACTCAACTACACATAGGAAGGGAATACATGGTGCGGTACAGGACTCTGTAAGGATACTGTGTCCAACCCTGACAGCAAGATAGCTTAGATGATCAACATTCCTATCCCTACAGTGCATATGGCCAAGAGCCAAACCTAAGAGTATATGATCCTTTGGGGTTGGGTCAGAGAGATTCAGGTCATTCAGAGGAGAGAAAGGACAGTGATGCCACAGGCATCCCATTATATCACGAGGATATGGAAACTGATTAAATCAAACTCTGGTCTCAGTCCCAGCTGGATCATGTCTTAATCACAGCTAGACACGTAGATTACCTGAGGACAACTTAGTGGCTTTGCTTTGTTGCTTTTCTGTGAAGAAGCCTTGATATAGAACCTGCCATTTGAACATATTATGAGCCAGGTGTTGTTCACAAGACACATACGATCCAGTGGCACATATTTGCTATGTCACTGATACTGCGTTTGAGATAATAATATCTGCCTCTAGGACTAATTCTTTGGACAAAACACCACCATGACAATGCAGCAAGAGCAGAAAATTTGGTGCGCTGCTTCAGTGTGCTATAAAAGCATTGTTTTTAGTTGTCCCCTATATAAGTCCTACTTTGTTTTTGGTTTTGGTTTAGCAGGTTTTGTTTGTTTCATTGGTTGGCTCTTTCCAAGACAGGAATGTCACTAAGAGGCAGGCAATCTCTATTTTTCTTATGACATAGAGGAAATTATACTGAAGACCGCTGAGGCTGCAAAGTCAAGAAATCAAAATACCTGAATCAGGTTTGCTTGTGCAACTTCACTTCAATATATTTACTTTTTTTTTTTTACAATGCAGTTTTAGTGAAAAGACTACATACTTTTTCTCATGAGATTTCTGCCTTAGTACAAGATGGAAACCTGCCTCTAACCATAATGCGAAACCCAATTCAGGTGCATTCTGCAATGTCTTTAGTTTTCGTTTTTCGCATGAGGTGAGACCTCCTTTCTGCCACTTTACACTGATGTGTAGTTTTAATTCCTGATGTTGTTTTGCATATTTATTTATTTTAGCTTTTTTATTCTATAGTTTTACTGACTTCCCAAACAGCACAATTAAAAACTCTTCATTACATTAAATTCTACTGTAGAAATTCTGCTACTATAACAAGAAAATGTTTTAGTGAATTTTCAAATAAATGCATACCATTATTTAAGTTTTTTTTACTTATTTGCTTTTGAATTAAGAAACCATTAGTATTTGTTCTATTCAAGAAATGGGAAGTTGTTTCTCTCTCTCTTTACATAAACACACACACACACACACACACAGAGTATACCAGAGAAACTTTAGTCCTGCTATAACTCTAATTCTCATTTATTATTTGTCAATTTGACACAAGGTGGTATCTTCCTAGCTGCATCTTGATAAATAGAATACTTTCTATTTTTTAATTAATTTCTTTTACCAGCTCAGTTCTGTCTGTCATACTGACTTAATCAGCTTCAAAATGCACTCCAAAGTATCATTTACTTACATACCTTTTCTCTAAGGCAATATTTCTAGAGACATCCTAACTGATTTGTGCTTTTCATTACCACCTAGAACTAAAGACCCACTAATTTTTGCTTTACTTTGCTTTCAGAGTTATAAAATTTGACACAGGAAACAATGTGATTGTTCCTATTTTTTAAATATTCTTTCAGATAGCTTGTCATGAGAATGGACTACATCACTTAAGAGGATGGTATAGGATTTGAATAACCATGACAATTTTTTATGTGAGATCTCAAGTTAAAACTCAAACACTACCAAAAACCATATTGATTAGAAGTATTTAAGATTCCCGTGAATGCAGAATATAAAACTTGCCTTTATATTCCTTTGTTTCTCAAGTATGTTTAAAAATATTTTCTTGCTAATGATATCATAGTTTTACTTACGGGTAACACAGAAATGGGAAAATATTGTTGTATACCCTAAAAATTAAATTGCATTTCAGACATATTTTCCACAGTAAGTTTTTGATTAATCCTCTATTTCTACTCTATAGTTTGGCTAGGAGGAGCAAAGACTCTTTATCACATATATTCTGTCCTGGTTTTTGAGGGAATTTAGTTTTCAAATAAGGCAGTTTTAAGTAAAATATGCTCATAAAAGGCTACTCTTCTCCTCTGTTCCCTATGTTCTGCCCTTTTCTCCCAAATTGCACCTCAGTTCCACTTCCTTTTGAGAATTAGAATCTCTTCTAAACCTTCATGAAGAGACATAGTCCGGTTGCATCTGTCTCAGTCTCCAAGTTTTTGAATTAACTCTTAATTAACACCTACAGTCCTGAGGAATCTCAGATCTGCCCAATCAATCCCAGGAGACAGGTGAAACACACATCAGTTTGCAACTGTAGAATGCAAGACAATGCTTTAATGAACCGTTAAGTAACTATGAACAAGTACCTAGACTTTTTTTCTTGTGTTTATCTTATTTCCCTTTGACTGAACATATCATTAGAAGATGTTCCACATAACAGATTGACAGATTGTCTTAACATGGAGATCATAGGACGAAATCTTCATCCTACATTGTCTTAACATGGAGATCATAGGATGAAATCTTCATCCTACAGCAAAAAAACATATCTATGAAACATAATATGAAATCATGTGTCCATTCTGTCTTTAGCCTGCTGTTTGCTGCTGCTTAGAGAACAACACCTAAATAGATCTCCATGTGCTCACAATTACAGTTTTTGTTCTCTAGAACATTGTGCATTAAACAATACGCACATTAGCTGGAAGCAATCTGGTAGTGTGTTCAAGCACAATGAGTGCTCCATATTTTTACAGAAAAGAAACCTGCGTGTTGGCACACTACCTTTGAAGTATGGCAAAGGACAAAGCCATTTTAGCCTAGTCCTGAACAAGGCCCGTTGCAATTTCTAGTTCTCCAGGTTAAAGAGCATGAATGAATACTCTTAAAAGTGATGAAACCTTCTATGGCAAACACAACAGATGGAGTAGAGCACCATAGAATTAATTTAATACTTGTAACATTTAAAAATTAATACTCCTTGCAGTCACATCTATAAAAAGGAAAGTTCAGCAGAAGTAACCAGCTTGCACTGACAAGCTGAAGTACGGGGAAATTGCTGGGGGAAGGGAAGATATAATTAATATCTACCATACGCATAGTATTGGTTGGCAAAAAATTAGAAATAAAACACCTAGTACAATAGTCAGATCTGACTGGCTATGAATGTTTTGAGACATGCACAAGCTATTCTGAAATTGATAACATGTTTTAGAGTAAAATAGCACCATAAAATAGAAGTAGAGCCTAATCTCACAGAAAATATCCATTCCTAAATCAAAAAAGTACACATTTTAATGTAAATGAAAGGGAATTCTTTCAATTTTTGCACTAGCTGAGAAGAGGATACAATAATATCCTTGCAGTTTTGCTTCCTTCATAGCAAACTACAATAGTGTGGCCAGAATTACACTCTCCGGCTTAGGCAGACATTTAATTAGACTCATTCTATAAGAACTACAAGTGACAGTAAAATAGCAACGCACTTAAGTTGCAAACGAGATTCTTCATTCAACAAGCTAACTACTGCAACTCTCTAATAGGTTCTCTTCTTTTAAAGAAATTACTTGTAAGGACTCCAAATGTGTTCAGCTTTTGACGAAAAACACCGTCCACAGAATTTCAAAAAGCTGAACAAAAAAAAAAAATTACTTAGGAGCCTAAAGAAATGTTTATGCCGTTAGGTTTCTGGTTGAGGTTTTTTATATCTCCCATTCTATCTCTCATCTCATCATTGTCTCTCTCATTCATTCTTTTCTACAGTAATGCGAAGTTCCCTTTTGAAGCTCTTTTTTTCCCGGAGAAGTGTTGCATAATGGTGGTGTATATCTAACTACCAAAAGACTAAGCAAGAAGATTCTTCTCAAAATTTATGGGATTCATTTTGCTCCTCAGGCAATATCCTATTAAATTATAGGGTGTTGGAACTTACAGACATAAAATAAAAATAGCATCTTCCTGATCTTACATATTATAGTTAACTACATATCTTAAATATGTAATTGTTATCCATCACATATTCATGTAATCTAAAATAATTTAATCAATTATAACTCTGAAGTACATATAATAACTTGTGAGGTCTACGGCAATATTTTTTCTTCTACAGGGAAGCTTTTATGATTTTTTTTCCAAGTATGATATTCTGAATTTGTAGTAGCATAATTGAGAACTAAACGTATTGCATTACGCTGCAATGCAGAAGCAGGAAAATATACATCAAAACAACATAAAGTGATCCTCTTTGAATTTCCTTCAGATACGGAATATGGGGGGGGGAGATAAAAACCTTTTTTTTTTCTTTTTCTCCAATAAATTACAGAATCACAGAATCACAGAATCGTTTAGGTTGGAAGGGACCTCCGGAGATCATCTAGTCCAACCCCCCTGCTCAAGCAGGGACCTCTAGAGCATATTGCCCAGGATCGCATCCAGACGGGACTTGACTCTCTCCAGGAAAGGAGACTCCACTACCTCTCTGGGCAACCTGTTCCAATGCTCTGTCACCCTCACAGTGAAGAAGTTTTTCCTCAGGTTCAGGTGGAACTTCCTGTGTTTCAGTTTGTGCCCATTGCCTCTTGTCCTGTCGCTGGGCACCACGGAGAAGAGGCTGGCCTCATCCTCTTGACCCTCCCCCTTCAGATACTTGTACACGTTGATGAGATCCCCTCTCAGTCTTCTCTTCTCCAGGCTGAACAGGCCCAGCTCTTGCAGTCTTTCTTCATAGGAGAGATGCTCCAGCCCTCTAATCATCTTGGTAGCCCTCCGCTGGACTCTCTCCAGGAGTGCCATGTCTCTCTTGTCCTGGGGAGCCCAGAACTGGACACAGTAGTCCAGGTGAGGCCTCCCCAGGGCTGAGGAGAGGGGCAGGATCACCTCCCTCCACCTGCTGGCAACACTCTGCCTAATGCACCCCAGGAGACCATTGGCCTTCTTGGCCACAAGGGCACACTGCTGCCTCATGTTTAACTTGTTGTCCACCAGGACTCCCAGCTCCTTCTCGGCAGAGCTACTTTCCAACAGGTCAAGCCCCAGCCTGTGCTGGTGCATGGGGTTGTTCCTGCCTAGGTGCAGGACCCTGCACTTGCCTTTGTTGAACTTCAGGAGGTTCCTCTCGGCCCAGCTCTCCAGCCTGTCCAGGTCCCTCTGAATGGCAGCACAGTCTTCTGGTGTGTTAGCCTCTCCCCCCAGTTTAGTATCCTCAGCAAACTTGCTGAGGGTGCTCTCTGTCCCTTCCTCCAGGTCACTGATGAATGTATTGAACAAGACTGGACCCAGGACTGACCCCTGGGGGACACCACTAGCTACAGGCCTCCAACTTGACTTTGTGCCACTGACCACAACCCTGTGAGCTCGGCCATCCAGCCAGTTCTCAATCCACCTCACTGTCCACTCATCTAGCCCACCCTTCCTGAGTTTACCTTCAAGGATGTGATGGGAGAGAGTGTCAAAAGCCTTGCTGAAGTCCAGGCAGACAACATCCACTGCTCTCCCCTCATCTACCCAGCCAGTCATTCCGTCATAGAAGGCTCTCAGATTGGTCAAGCATGATTTCCCTTTGGGGAATCCATGCTGACTGCTCCTGGTCACCTTCTTGTCCTCCACATGCTTAGTGATGACCTCCAGGAGGAGCTGTTCCATCACCTTTCCCGGGATGGAGGTGAGGCTGACAGGCCTGTAGTTCCCTGGCTCCTCCTTCTCGCCCTTTTGGAAGACCAGGGTGACATTGGCTTTCTTCCAGTCCTCAGGCACCTCTCCTGATCTCCAGGACCTTTCAAAGATGATGGAGAGTGACCTAGCGATAACATCCGCCAGCTCCCTCAGCACTCGTGGGTGCATCCTATCAGGGCCCATGGATTTGTGGATGTCAAGTTTGGACAAATTACTTCATTACTTCTGACTAGTTTTATGAGTAAGGAAAAAATACATATATTTCAGAGTTCAGAACTTCTAGAGTTTTTTTTTTTTAAATGAATCACTAACATTACAAGAACAATTTGAAGAATAAATAATTTAGAATGACTAAAAACCATATAGCTATTAAGAGCAAGATGGAACTAATAATAAAAAAAACCTCAAGCTAGATAACGAAGAAATTATCTCATTGATGATATTTTCATTTTATTCTGAATTTGATTTAATGCAATTTTTATTATTATTCCCATCACATTTCTCTGTTCATGTACTCTTTAATTGGTATGAGGCCTCTAGGTCTTCTTTACAAGTGTCCATTAATATAAAATCCCTGATTTTATGCTCATTGGTTAATAGCGTTTTATCAATCCCTCACTACCTTAGTTGAAGAGAACAGAATTTGTACTGTGGCTGAAACTGGGTGAGTGCTAGTCTGTACATGGTAACATACTAGGTTTTGGGTTATCATATATGGGAAGATCCTGCGCAGTCTCATAGCATTAGAAAGGAAATGGGACCAACTTTCTGTATTATTGCCAGGAGACTACCTTTATCTGAAGCAATAAAAAGCTGCACATTCAGAATGTATTGCCAAGTTTACCTCTTCAGTTTGTTGTGCATATGGTTTGTGTTATCTAACTTAGGTGTTGCTACTTGCCAATGTAAATGAGATTTTACTGATTCAGAGGTGATCTTTCCAGTCATAGTGGTTGTGAGATGGAGAATAAAAGATGAAGAAATGTGTGGGGAAAGAAATGAATGAGGGCCCACTTCACTTCGTGGCTTCGTAGTTTGCTGTAGAATGTACTTCTCACAAGCAGTGGGGACTCTAGAATCTCAATATGCGTTAAAACCAGAAACACATCGCAGCTGCGTTTCTAGCCTTACTTCCCATAACCTTGAAAGTACAAGCAGCATGTGTGACCAACAGAACGTAGCAGAGTGTGACCAAATGTCTTCCTGCATTTGAAGAAAACTGGAAATTGTCTCAAGCAGTTGTGAACTTCCTCATTTATCTCACCCAGGACTTTGTGAACTCTGTGATACCATAGCTACAGATCATACCATTTTTTCCCTAATATTATAAAGTGCAACAATTTACTTTAGCCACTTACTCAAGCATTTTGTTTCTTTCTTTTCTTTTTTTTCTCCTGTCCGTTTGAGAGCCTTTGTTCAGCTGTTTCTCATTCAGTAAATTTCTCAGAAGAGGGAGTTAATTATATTTCATGGATGCTGACTATACTGTTTTATAGTGTATTTCTCTTCTACGTTGTTCTTTTACCATCATGTTTCCAAAATATATGTTAATTGTGCTACAGGCTTCCAGTGAATTTCAGTTTTTCCACTTTTATGGTATTCTTAAACGCTTGAAGCAAACATCACTCAGCAAACCTTATTACTACCCAGATAGCAGTCATGAGTCTTCAGCCCATGGCTATTTGGGACTCTTTAGACTAGCCCAGTTAGGCACTTACAGCCTGGTGTAAATTGATCATGAGCTCCATCGTTGACCATGAAGTTGTCTTACCTCAGCTAAATATCAAGTCCTCAGAAGTTCTGAAAAGTGCTTTAAAATGAACAGTATCGTACAGCAATTACTAAATTACTTCCAGATATGAAGGATCAGAAAATAAGTCGCTCTGCTCTCCTCTCCTCACTGGCAACTTCTTTTGAACTGCTTTAGCTGTTTTAACTTTTATCTTTTCAAAAAAGAGTTTGCACTGAGCGTTTATAGTAACATTTAAATTGTATAGTAGAATCACATATAAAGACAGCAGAGAGTACAATTTCGGTTGACGGCTCTTAAAATTTGTTTCAAAGAAAATACGAACTGCCATGTATCTGTAAGCACTACTACATAATATGCTACAGTAGACTGAAGATGCAGAGGCTCTGGCCCATATAATTTTATTCTACGTCTCTCCACAGGAGCATTGGTAAGGTTCATGTTTCAAAGTACTGTTAAGAAAAACAATGATGCAATTCAAACTACTAGATATGAAACAGCTCAAGCTAGCTCTTTTTTCTCAACAGCAAACTGCACGCTTTTCTTTCTGTCTATCTCATATCTGTGAAATAATAGTTTTCGTGGGAATTCAGGAGATTATACATTACAATTAGCACTATTATTTGCATAACTTTTGAAGAACTCTTTCAGTAAGAAAATAAAAACATTGGGCACAACACGGATCAGATACCGGAAGGAAAATTTACAGAAAAATTCTGTCTTTCCAGGACCACATCCATGGAACATCCATGAGATTTTTACAACTACCTAACCACAAACACACTTAGTCAAAAAAGTCCTATTCTTCAAGGCACTGACTTTATCTTGGGAAGTATTGAACATCTTGGTTGGCAATGAACACTCTGCTAAACTTTGGATGCATTTCATTTCAGGCGAAACCTATTTACATGTCAGTTGAAACGCTGAAGAGTGAAAACTCTATCAATCAAAGCCATTCTCTACCTGTGAAAAAGAGTTATGTGGAGAACTCCATGAAATCTCCCCTCCTGTACCACCTACCAGGGACTTTCATGGAGCAGTGACTTTGCTGTCACCCAGTATTGGATGGCAGTGGGATGGATCCCCAGAATATCAAATGTAATACCCACTAGTAGCCAAGACCATTACCTCTGAAGCATCATGACCTCACACCAAATTTCAGTACCTGCTTTATATTCCCTCTGGTCCATTACAGTGCAAACACATCAAAGCTCTCCTGTTTTGGCTTCCCATATCTGCAACCACTACCTAAAAAAGGGAGATTCTGCAGAACAGGAAACCCTCACGGCAACATAATCCAGTTTCGGCTTGAAAGGAAAAATCTTTAAAAACAACAATAGGATAAAAGTTATACTTCAAGTTTAATCAAGTAATTCCCATTTTTACACAGACTGTTTCCCCTTGCGCAGATGTGAGGAGTGGGAGAAGTATTTTACAATAATCTCTGGTTCAGGATAGCTTGAGAATCTGTCTTTGTGTTTTAAATATGATCCCAGAACAATAAGACTTGCTTTATTGAACTAGCCATTGAAAGCAGACAAAAGTTTTCAAGATAGTTTCAGAAAATCTTTAAATAAATAGCAGTACCAGCAATATGCCATTTCAAGTGTTTATGTGAAATTCATGTTCACACAGATACAAGGCAGAATGACTCAATCTATAGCCTGACTAGGGAAGGAAACATTTTACAGTGAAAAAAATATTTTTTTTCTCCATTTGACCAAATAATGTATTACAGATATTTTTCAAAGGAAATATAATTCTTTTATAGTAAAATAGCACAATCTTGGCAATAATAATTCACTTTTTCAACAGAAGATGGATATACTTTAATAAAAATTATTAACAAATTCTCTGCTTTTTCCAAAACTATCATGATACCTTTTGAGTGTATCTTTTAGAACTGCTCAGTTTAATTTATATCATTCAATATGACAACAGTTTGAAATGCAGAAAAATTTGCAGTCCCATGTGAATTTAAAAAAAGAATTTTAAATATTTAACTTTTTTATTGCTCTAATACTTAGTTTTACAAAATTCTTTTATTTTACACAGGGATCTAATTTATTCTATTTTTTTAATTTATCTTTACAAAAATTCACTATCATGAAGTTAGCAGAAATCTGTTTTTAAATGATGATTATATATATATGTATGTATCTGTTTTATAGATATAAGATATTGTCTTCCAGATGATGATGGATATATACACAAATGAGAAGAGAAAGAAATAATAAAAACATTCATTTCTCAGTCATTCTTCCTAAAAATTAGGATAAAATCACATTTTTCCTCTTCCTGATCCTTTCAGAGCCTTTGAGCTTTGAATTTCTTCTGAACTTTTTAGTGAAAACCCTATGGCAACTTAACATAACAATTTATTTCCATTGAGCTTATGATTCTGTTACAAAACTACAGAGCAGAAAAGTCTTAATCTTCCTTAAATGATGTTGAGGATTTTACTGGAATCCGTTCTGGCTTGGTTAGTGAAATAAAGTGTTGTTGATCCTTCTGGCAAAAAAACACGCACAAATACAAATAAAATCCCTTTTAATAATTTCTCTGCTTGCGGTTGATACTTTTTAAGTGAAAACTGGATAATCTATTAGCAGTTGAAAAGCCCAAATTCAGTATGTTAGTCTACCACAACCATCTCACCGGAGCATCAATGGCCAGCACTTGGAAACTTCTGAGGTTAGCCTCATAGCTCATATGCTGCCTAGTCTTATTCAGGCATCAAACCGTACCATTGAAAGCTCTCCCTCTGCTGCTCCATGGCCACAAGGTAGTACCAAATAATAGCCTCCCCATAACCCTGTGAACTTGGTTCCCTTTTGTTGCTTAAGTTTTATTTCTCTGATTTTGGTCTGTTGTGTCTGCATCTGTTTTGGCCTAAAGCCTAAAGCAGATCTTGTTGTCGTGAAATAGGCCGAAACACACTATACGAGAAAAAAATGCTTATGCTTATTCCCAGTAGGCCATTCAATTAAATTTCTCTATTCTTGAAAACATCCAACACATAATAATTTCTTAAATGTGATGGAGGGGTGAAACTTAGTTTGAGTTTGGGGAAATAGAAAGGCTACTGAATTTTCATTTTCATTCTGAGGACTCTTGGACTTCTGCCACCATTCTCTAAAACCTTCCAGCTCCCGCACCTCCTCCCAGAAATATAGTGCCTCTCATTTATTTCCACTTCATTTCTTATTTGACTTTCTACTGTACCCTTATACTCAAGCCACACAGTTCTTGGGCGAAATTTCTTTACTGCAGCTGTAGAAAAAGATATAGCATCTGAGTAGTTCTGTCTTTCCATTTTACTCCCAAAACATTAGAGGAGAATAAAGAAAGGGAGAGGGACATAAAGGAGACATCTGCTTGAGGAAATTGAAACAGAATGGAGGCAATCCTGTAAACTAGGGTTACTCTGAGTTTGCTAAATCAGTCGTGGCATGACATCTGGGAGGAGGGAGGCTTTCTCCAGTGCCTGTTGAGATAACTGATGTGGAGATTTTCTTTGCATTCCTCTACAGCTTCCTTTCAACGGCAGCTTCCCTAGGGTACTCCTCTTACAGTCTATATATACCAAGTTTCTCTTTTGTCACCTTGGAAGGTGCATTGTTTTAAAATTTATTATCAGAGTTCATTAAGGATATGATTCTTTGTGTTGAAAGACGCTTATCTTAAAAATAAACAAATAAACAAACAAAATCCAGTTGATTTGTGTACTTGATCTTATGAGATGGAAGCTATATGAAAAAGTACCACCTTTACCTATATAAGAAATAGAGTTGAGGTATAGTTGTCAATGTCACCCTGCCCATGTCTTTCACCTTCAAAAAAAATTAAATGAAATCTTTTTTAAAGAAGTTAAACAAAGTCTTTTATAATCTATCAAAGCAGATAATTAATTTAGCATAACAAGCACTAAATCTAAGCAATTGATATCACAAATGACTACCCAACTGACAAGGCGGCCTTTGAGATACAGCTGTTTGTGCTTGGGGTCAGGGATCCCTGATCCCTTTTTAGCGACAGTTCAGGGTAATCTGAAATTCTCAGCTTATCTTCTTAACTAATGACCCTCTCAGTCAGTAGCATGCACTGACTGCTGCTTAGATATTTCAACTATCTACTTGCTGACCTATTAATATTCCTTACTGAACATACAAAAAATATAAGTATAGCAATCAAACCAGAGAATATAAACAAACAACAACACAAAAGGGAAAAAGAAAAACCCACTATTTACTCATCAGGCAAAACAACATCCACACTACATCCACTTTTTTTTTCCTGAATCATACTTCTGCACGTTTTTTTCAGCCTCACAATTCCCTAGTGATAAATCAATCACTTATAACAGTTAGGAAGAGTATAACTGTTAGGCAAACACTGTCTATATCTGTATTCTGCAGTTGTAATAAATGTGGAATGAGTAAAAATTCAACCCTGGCCATAAAACTTACAGTTTCAATACTAAAAAGTAGGTGTTGGCACTTATATAAAGCAAATAATATAAAACTTCCTGAGGCTGCAAAAAGTAGTGACAAACCTACCCTTTTTTCTTATTTTAATAGTAAGACCCTAATGCAAGGTTTTTTAGTTTTATTTCCCAGAATTTCATGGCCCGTTTCTTTTCACTGCTTCACATCACATCCTTCTACTGTCAGAATTAGTATATTCAAATAAGGTCTTTAACTGTATTAGGAGATTTTCTGAAAGGTAACAGCTCCATTTCAAATGAATACGGAAGTGAATTTAAATGATCTTAGACAATTCAGATTAGAATGTAATTTACAGTAAATTAAATAGCATCTCAAATAGAGGTCACTGGCCAAAATTGACTGCAGTAAAAATGATAGCATAGAGTAGTATGTTATATATATCTTTATTTTAACATGTCTAAATAATCATTTCCAAAGTTATAGTGATTTTAAAGCTTTAAAGAAGCAATTATCACAGAACAATTGCGAACAAATGAACAAAAAAAGATCTTTACTAATAAAGACATCTTGCTTTATTTCAGACAAGGAGTAAATTTCAAAAAATAAAAAGATGCTGATACTGTTTTTGATTATGATTTACGAGAGAATAATAATAGGGCCCTGTCCATTCACAAAAATGTCACATTAAAGGTGACCTTAAAAGGCATCTCTTTTCTCCATACATGCATATGAGCATATTTTCTTCTTTCCTTCATATATCTATTTACATGGCAGCTATTTCAATAGGCTTTTATTATCTAGAAATTAGAAATAAAAATATATTTTTAAGAAATTATATATTGATATTCTTGTGGTTGCCAGACTCACTGATGGAGAAATATGTACACATATACACACTTTATGGCTAGCATGCAGAGAAATGCTCAAACTTAAATGAATATGAACAGCAATTTCTGGCAACAGTGCACTAGGATTGCTGTGGAGTCACTTATCTTGGTAAGCAACGTAATCTGAAAAAAGTCTTATATGAAGTGCAAAAATATGGCTTCGTATTGTCAAATATTGGTAGAAATATGGGAAACCTCATGTTCCCAAAAGCATTTTATATTCCATTTTGAGATGTTCGTTACTGTATATGAAAGCTGGGAATATAGGGAAGTATTCTCTCCTCATTCACTAGCACCTTTTATACTTCACTCAAACCCAGCCAAGACAGACTTTTTCCTGTCTTAGCCTTTGCATAAATTGGAGACAAAACATCCTGCCCTACTCAGTGTCTCCTGCGGACTTCACTGTGGAATATATTTTGTCTGTGACAACGGACAGTGTGAAAAACACAAAACACAGGGAGGAATTCAAAAACATTATACACTGTTGATGCGACAGTTCTACATAACCTGCTTGGCTCTTTATGTCAGGAAGAAAGTTGCCTGCCTGGTTAAAGCTGTGCTAATGCTCTTTTTATACAGTAGTACAGTGGTTGGAGCACATCTCCAAGAAATGAAAGAATCACCCTCTCTGACCTGTAGAAGAGGGAAGGGGGCTGGGACTGCTGCACGGGGATGGCACTTTGAGAGGTATGTCTACTTCCAAGGCAATGGGATATCATGGATGAAACCTTCTTCAGTGAGCTAAGGCTGCCAGGCTGTCAGGAATACAAGATTCACAAGCAAATATGGGAGGAGGAATATATAGGGATTCTAGCAAGCTGTATTCCCTAGAAGAAGCAGCTAAGAATCTTTCTTTTAATTTCCCCATCTTACACATCAAACTAAAGGTGTTTCTCTGGAGATCCTGCCCTTGTTCTCCTGAAGGCTGAGGAAGAGAAATAAAAATAAAAGCAGTAGTTCTGAAATGCTATGGATGGAAAGGAAGAGTGCAAAATACAGCGTAGGTGAAAGACAGAACTGACAATATATGAAAGCTGCTAGACTGTAAATCAGGCCGTTGAGGTAGGAAAGGGCAGGATCAAGGTCTTGCTTCTGCTCTTTGGCAACACCTGTTTTTTTATCCATTGACTACCTACGGTCGAATACATAAACAGTCCAACAAAGCAAAACATTATTACATCATCACCTGGAAGCACAAGATGTCATTTCAAATGTTAAATCCCATTTTTACTGAGGTGCCTAACTGCGTGCTCCCTAGCAGAAGCCTGAGCTTGGGCAAGACACAGTTACTCTTTTCTCTGGTTTATCCTGTTCGTTGGTCAAGGTGTTCCCATTCTGAGCAGGCTAGATCTTGTAAATATCAATATATGAACAAACATCAGAATGGCTATAATGGTTCAAAATAGGGGTCTGTCTCCTGCATCCCGCAACAGCCATAGATGGACAATCATACGTGAGCAAGAACCGGGAAAATATATATGACATTTCTGCTGAGTAGTTTTCCAATCTTTGATTGCTTTTTAGCTCAGAGAATTTCCTGAATTTTGTGCAAGCTGTTCAGGAAAACTCAGTAGATCTCTCTTTCTAGTACTTGTACATTCTCCTCTCAAACTAATGTAAAATTTGGGGCACTCATAATGTATTTTGATTACTACTACCACCAAACGATTTCCATAGGTCCACAGCCTGCTGTAAAAAAAGGTAATTCTGCTTTTTTTCTTTTCTTCAGCCTGCCTTTTACTAGCTTCATTTCACAGCCTTCACTCTTGTGCTGGAAGAGTTGGTGAATAGTGAGCCCTTATCTATATTCTCTATGCCATTTATCATTTCACTGACACAAGAGATCTATGCTACATCTTCCTTTCCAATAGTCATGTCCGTTCTGGGCTGATGAGTCTTAATCTACTCAGTCTTTCAGAGCTTTTCTGTACCTGTGTCCATCCTGCTGTTTTTTTCTGAATATTTCTAAATCTACTTTATTCTCTAGTAGCGTAATATTTCTGTACGATGTACAGGAAACCTGTGTTGCAAGTTTCCACTCCAATCTTAATGGCTATAAGAAAGTGCAATGTGGAGGGATGCAGCATTTAAGCTCCTGTGTATGAATGCATTTTGCAATATTTTATGGATTCCAAAAACGCTGTCACCCATGGGCACCTAGGGATAACTTTCCATAAATTTGACATTGCTTTAGAGTTGTTCAGGATATACTGAGGAACATGTTGACTCAGAAGTTGTCCTTTATTGATTCTCTTTAAAATAATGCAACCTTCCAAAGACAGGCTTGGACTTGAAAGCTGCCTGATAGAATGGAGATGTGCATTCAGATTCTCCTGTGTTTTGTTTCACAGTGTTTCCTTAAAAATCCTATCTTAGAATTTATAATTCTGAAAAATATAAATTAAAACGTGTTATATAAAATTATTCTTCCAATTATTCAAGTCAGACTTTCCAGCAGGTAGTACAAGAAGTCTGTGAGCAAGCTACTGGAGGGAACCATAAGTCTGGACCAGCTTCTGCAGAGACCTGCATGTGTGTTTTTATGTGTGAGAGCTGACAAAAAAGTTCAAGCCTCCTTAGCTGGTGGATAAGAGGATCAGCTTGTCTGAATTGCTTGTGTTTATGAGTGCTGTATGTGGCTGTGTACTGGGAAGACATGAGCAGCCTCACTCCTGACTGGACCTGGAAACAGGGAACCATGGCAGCCTCGCATTTGGCAGACTGGGAAGGGAAAAATCACAAGGGTCTTACAGTCCGTCAGATTTGGCTCTAGTGGACCATGAAAGAAACCTTCTTTTTGTCTCAAACTCAATTAGATCCAGCTTCTCTTAATAATATATACACACATATATCTTTTTGATGTCATAAATAAATATTATGTCTCGCTGACATTAGTTATTCTCTTAATCTGAGAATCATTTTTGTGCATTCTTTTTGGTCATTCTGGCTGCATAAAGTCATATCTGACTTGTATAAAACCAAATAAACAAGGAGAATATTATGATAAATTCATTTATCTGAACAAAAGAAAACTGTGGAGTCTGAAGATTCTTTCAAGTTGTTCTAACACCAGGCAAATAATTTAACCTTAGATCTTTACAAGTGAAAAAACTGCAATATAGATTGATTGCAGAGCTCTGTCTATCTCCCATTCAGTCGACATGTTTTATCTGGTTTCTTATTGATTTAGCACTAAAGTTCAATAACTTTTTTTAACTGCTGGAGGAAACACATGCACACACAGACACAGACACAGACACACACACACACACACACAAAAAAAAGCAAAAAGAGATCAAAATATAGAGCGTGCATACAGTGGGCTTATTTGGAGTTTGTAAATCAAGTACAGTAAATCAGTTAGAAATTTCCTGTTTGAATATAACAAAATATGATTTGATTCATGAAACTTTTAACTAGAGAATCAAATAAATGTGGCTCAGGTCAGAAAAGAGGCAGGAAGGAAAGGCAATAGTCTGTGACAAAGACTTCAGTATTCTCTCTGCACTAAGGACTAAAAAAATTGCAGACTTTGCTTAGCGTGGAAGTATGAATGGCTTAAGAAAATAAGACAGATATTGGGCTCCAGTCACACTCTTTTGCTTAGCTCTGTTTACAAAAATCTTTTGACTGGATTGCTGAGAATATGTAAAATGTCTAATCCCTGGATATCTCAGAGGTATGTCGCCTTGATATTTCTGCCTAACATCCACCACTTTTGTGCAAGTGAAGGAAACCTGATTATGAGATGTCATGGAGAAAGAAGGAAGGGCTGGGATACTGCTATTCCTAGATAGCAAAGCGGGTATTAAAATATCAGTCACTGTCACCGTTAGTTACAGCTGTACTTTCACTCTTACCTGTACACATAGTGAAAATGCTGATGCTGGATGTGGAGCTATAATCAAATGTCTCCCTGATACAGAGAGTCCAAAGAATTCACATCAAACCATTTTCTATCACTGAAAATCTGGACTTTGAGAAACATTTCTGGGATCACAGCTACTTTTTAACTGATGCAGAACAGGAGTGGAAGCCATCATAAGGATAGAAAAAACTAATTGAATCGAAGGGAAAGAGGATCCCCAGTTTGGGAGAGGACTAGGACTAGGTGTGGGAAGAAGTGGAGGCTGGAACTGGAGAACAACTGGGTCTCGGGGAGGGAATCTGGAGTGAGAGGCCAGATGTTCTCTTGCTCATCCAGCTGGGTGCTTAAAGGTGTTACCTCCAGTTCATCACTGCTCCTCTGCAGGAGGCTTTCTCCTTTTTAACCATGCTCCAACTGAGCACCTGAACAACTGGGTGAATTCTGTGAGCAAGAGGCAAAAGCAGCCAGGTTAATTCTAATAGCTTCATTAGTGGTTTAAGTTGAGGTAGATGAGGTATAATCCCAGGGAACTACTGACATAGCTCATCCAGAAAACACTAATCCTTGAGGACATGGGAGGTAACAAACACCTTTTACTACTACAGTTATTTCTGAGAAGATTGTTCCCCTATGCTCTGCAAGTGATTGACAAAATAACTAACCACAATTCTAGTATTTCCTAACCAGGTAATTTTTATTTTTAATGTTAATAATTAAAAGAGAAAAGTTTTAACATAATAAAGGTAGACAGTACATTTTAAACTTGGGAAGTGCTTACATGAGAGCTGATGATAATGTTGCCTGCCTTTCAGCCATATCAAAGATGGCCGTATAGCATGTACAATGCTAGCAAAAAATGATCTCTAAAAGGAAGTAAAAAAAGGGTATAAGCAGTATAATCACTACAGGAAATCTATAATGGCAAGATATAACCACTACTTTGGAACTTGATCAGAATATCAGATCTCTCATTCTGGCTCTTGAAAAAAAAAAGTTATTTACTGTTCTCCAAATTAATATATCGCTTAATAAGTCATTAGCCTACAAAACTGGCTTAGTCTTGAGCTTAACTTATATCTCTATACTGTTCCTAGATTTTTGTTCAATTAGACTGTTACAATCCATGCAGAAGAACATACCCTTATAAAGCTATAATACGACAAATCAATATTACTTCTATTCATAGATGCATCTCTTTTGGGGACAGAAAATAGGTTTTTGGGAGGAAATACTTTTATGTTCTAGAGCATTTACCAATCTTTTAGAGCTAATCTTAGAAATACCTTGGAAACACTAGACAGTAGCTAGGAAGAAAAAAAAAAATCTTCATTAATTGATGTCTTAGGCCAGTTGCCACTGAGTAGTAGTAGATTAGAACTGACCACAGTGAAGAGTGCACATAAAATATGATATTCTCCATGCTAGAGTGCAAGTGATTCATATAGTAATTAGTGTGTCAAATGCCGATGTAACTGTCAACATATCCCTCCTCTGTAATCAGATTTCCCTATGCTACACAAACATGCAATTTATTCTGCTTATGCTGTCACCTTTAAATCCTAATTAATGTTTAGATTCACATTTAATTGAATTCAGTAGTGGTTGTCTATATGCTAATTTGTTTGTAGTTGCTGGCCATCTGTTGTGGTGTAGGAGCTTCCCATATGTATTTAATAATTTACAGAGAAGTGGACTTTCTTCTACACTTAATTTCCCTCCCTTTCGTTTCTTTATTTTGCCTCATAAAACCTGAGCTAAAGTGGAGTGCCTGAGGTACAACTACACCTTCTCACAGAGTAAATACATAGTTGCATGTCTATTCAAATAAAAAGAAAAATTAACACAGGGAATTCAATCTATCTCCATGTTATTTCTCTAATTATTATTAAATTGTAAATACTCTCTTTGTATTGTACAATTTGCTGCCAAGTTTGTGATCTAGATTACATGGGCTTTTATAGTTTTATCAAATGTTTTAATGGTAACATTTCAAAAGAATAAACAGATGTATCCTAATTTCTTGATGAGGAGACGCTTTTAATTTTTCGGGTTGCCTCCAATAATACATCTCTACATCTTTAAATACGTACATTATACAGAGTTCACTCATACTTCACAAGTGTTTTCTCCTTCTTTAAATTATTATATGGTTATTTCTTAAATGAACAAACACTGGGGAGACAAGACAAGCAAGAGAAAAAGTAAATGTATCTTTAACCCCTGGTTCACTGAACCAGTGCTAGTAGCAATGCACAGTTAGTCAAAAACTGCTTTATGAACAAAACGGAGGAAAACATGCCTCAAAATCTATTTGTAGTTACATAGGAGCTATGCCCTAATTCATTCCACCTTGCTTGTGCTACAGCATTTTCCACTACCTCTGAGTGTGTACCCTGGCCAGTTAGGTATCCATGGACCAGAAGACAGGGCAATGCAAATTTCACTACCAGCTGCTCTGGTTCTTTCCCATAAAAGAAGTTCAGATACATGACTGGGCAGGAATTACCAAACACTCTGAACAGGTTTGGTCTGGAGGATCAGGTGACCAAGATCTTAGGGCATACTGTGATGCCTATTGGAAACGGGTAGGTACATCCTAAGTCAGAAATTGGTCCCTCATTCTTAAATGTCATCAGTCGCTCGTAAGAAGTTCCTGTCTTTCTCTACTGACTATAAGGGGACTTCAAGTAAATGAGAATGCTGTCTTAGCTAAGAGGCTAAAATTAGATGTGAGGGTTTTTTTGCCTCTGAAGTTTCTTTATTTGTCTCCCATTATCTCCTGGTCTCATCCTTTGAAAACTGTTCAATTTTAGTTGTTCCATGAAGACCAAATCAAATGCTGAGCATTGACTTTTACTACCGTATATACTGCCCTTCACAACTGACCTTAGTCCTAATTTAAGACTCCCAGGCACGACTGCCGTGCAAACAAAGAATTATGATAATAATCGTGACTCAAGGTTTTGGCCTGTTAGTAGAATAACAGCACATGAAGTTCAAAATGACCACATGGTCCGGGAGCCTGGTCTAGCTACTAGTTGTTCTATACTGGTCAATAGAACAACATGGCCTTCCTCCAGGAGAAAATTTGTCTCTTGGCTTTGAATATTTCTAAATCTCCAGCAGATAATATAATTTAAGAAAAGTGAATATAATTTAAGGAAAGTGTAGGATAAGGAGAGAATATCTGTTTTTCCTGAAACAGTATTCTCTCATTCTCAAACTGTTTAATGCTGAATCATAGTGGTATCCCTCAAAGTCAATGCAGAGGAACAAAGCCAGTTTTTGGTTTTTTAAAGTAAGTCCTTGTTCTCTGCTTATATTCACAGGTTTTAAATTATTAATCAATAGCTTCTTTTCCTGTCCAACTTTTAGGGCAGAGTGAAGCTGTTCCTCCTCTCCCTTCTTTTGTACTTGATAAGTTATGATTTATCTGTGGCGAAGAACAGTTTCAGTATGGTAAAACCTAATCTCTGAAATGCTTTCAACATTCGTATTCTATTGGCACTCAAACAACACACTCAGTACCTTACGTGATCAGACTTGTATATGGAAGAAAGGGAAAGACAAGGACAGATTTCTCCACAATTTGAACTGAAAGCATTGAAAGTTTTGGAGTCCTACTTCATAACCTGTTTTTATTCATATTATTATTATTAAGAGAGTTCCTAGTCATCCAGAGGAATTTCTTATTTTTTACTTTTCTGTCCACCAATCACTCAAGCCAAGTGAGGTGTTAAGTACAAGACCAATTTTAAATGTATGGGTATCTCACTTTAAGTTCTACTA
The DNA here is from genome assembly GCF_040807025.1 of Struthio camelus. NCBI lineage: Eukaryota > Metazoa > Chordata > Aves > Struthioniformes > Struthionidae > Struthio > Struthio camelus. The sequence goes on from NC_090942.1 coordinate 24,217,738, forward strand.
TAAATGAGCACATATACCTCGTGAAATTGGTCATAAGGTCTGTAGGTGTGCACCTAAAAGTGTTGACAATACTAGATGAGGCATTTTTCTGCTTCTGTTAAATTTCTTTCCTCATACCACAAGATGATGTCCCTATCACGTGTTCACTTAGCCTTTATGTGCGCTGGAGACATTGCCTCTGAAAGTAACCACAGATTTAGCATTTTCTAAACTGGATAACACAACTTTTTTTTTATCATAATTTTTTATATTGTCAGGTTATTTAATAGGGTACAATGGCTTGGTAGTTGTATTTTGCCTTATTTTCATCTTAAGTTGCTATACGACTTTTTAATTGTGAGGTTTGATTATTCTGTTTTTTATGTGATACACCTTGATCATTGGTAGCCAGCAGGCAACACAAAAATTAAACTTATTCTTATTAATACCTTTTCTTGTGCATTACAGTGGCACTGCATAGGCTTGGGGAAGTGATGATAATGAAACCTAACCTTCAAGAAAATATCACAGCAAGAATGAGAAGGTTAAAAACATGGAGTGGGATGCTATTCACCTAACAAACACACTCACTGAATTTGCACCTGTATTTTAGTTACTACAGACTTATTTTTGAGTTTATGCCCTGGTTTGCTCTATAGACAATAGAAAGGGGTAAGTGCTTTTGAGATCCCAGAACAATCTGTCCATCAGAGACAAAGCACCTTAGAAACCTTTAAAGGTGTCTGCCTTTTCCTGTAGAGTCTAGTGACATGAAATGTCATTCTGCGCTTTAATCCTAATAAGCCGATATGGCTATTTGGCCTAACTGTGAGGTTTCTATTATTTACCTCCTCTAAGTCCCTTCTGGTCAAAGGAAGTGCTCTGTTGGTCGTCAATTCCCACCCAGTGAACAGCAGCAGCCCTCAATGTTGTGCATCTAAAAGGACTACTTCAGCATCATCTAAACTATAAATAAAAGTTCACTGTCTACAGTTGTTTAAAAAAGCCCAAGAAGCCAAGAGGCACTGAGAGATTACAGTATGATAAGAGACAGAAAAGACTTATAATTAGCTTAGATAAGGACTCGACAGGATGAACAAAACAGTGCATGTTGTAGAAAACATATATTCTGGCATCAAACTTTCTCATTGTATTACTTCCAGTGAAGATGACAGACATGTCCTTGAAATTGCTTACAGGAAATACTCTTCTACAGTTCATATGATTAAGCTTTGCAAATTGCTTCTGAAAGTTGCAATGGAAGGCAAAAATCCTAATGAGAGTCGTAATAAATGGATGTTTATGCAAATCACCAAAACACCTACAGTGACGTTTGCTAGAAGCCGATCCATATGCTTGCACAGCCATACACAATGTTCTAATCTCGTATCATGTGAGAGGGTAAATCCTTGATCCTGGTCTAGACCAGAGAGAGGAAATATGACGGCACAAGCAAAGGCTGGACTCCTACTCCATTTTGCTACATACTGAGTAAGATGGAATTGCTATGTCCTTTAACCTCATGGGGGAAAAGTAAAGCGTTGTCCTAAGCCCAGAGCATTAGCGTTACTTGATCATCACCTGCCTCTGTACCGTATATGTCATTACACAAGGGTTGTGCCTGTCTCGTTGGCCTTCCCTATAATGTTAGTTACATTGCAGTTAGTCTTTCTATTCTTTTAATATTTCCTTTTTCCTCTATCTAAATTTCTTCTATTTCTGCTGTATGTTGTTGGTAAAAATTATTTATCTTCAAGTTTCTGTGCATAAAGTAACGTTGACTGGAGAAGATTAGGAATTACTATTGAAGTTATAATAATTATTCAAAAAAGGATGACATTTTTCTATTTTCCTTCGAACATCACAGATAAGCCATTCTCTGTGACAGGATGCAGACCTAAAAGCACAGCAGAAACTTATTGTGAATGTATGGACATTTGACCTTTCAGCATGTAAACCGAAGGGAAAATTTTCCATAGACTTCACTGGGGAATGTGATCATGCCATCTAAATGTCGTGCAGATCTATTATTCGTCAAACACAAATTTAAACAGTTGTGTGAACCTTAATGCTTAACTAAGCTTTATCTGAGTGTTAAAACTATCTTTGAAAAGATTAAAGGTGAGATTTGTGAAATGTAGTAATTAACACACACACCTCTCTATTTTCTTTGAGTCTTTCTAGAATAACCAACTTTCTGATCATTAATTTACCCCAAGAGACTGAAAGATGGGACTTAAACCTCAGCTAGTAACAAATACCAGATAAATACTTGCCAAATCTCTTGTGTTCTGAAGATCACTGGGTATTCTGTGAGTAAAACAAATGCACTATTTAGCATAGTTAGTCATTTCTTTGAGGCTTCTGAGAGTTTCAGACTATGTCTGTGTTCATGCTGCTGTTTACAATAGCATACCTTGACGAAAACTGAGGAAGGGAGAAAAATTAGTTACTGAGTTTTTATTTTATTGATTTTCTGTGTGAATGCACATGCAAATTCCTCCTTCTGATTAACCTATTCTCTTAACTTACTTTCTGTGCTTTGGCTGACTAGCACAGCTAGGCTCTTCCTGACTACTATTTTGAGCCTCAGCAATAGCTCTTCTGTAGCTAGCATGTGCATGAATTGATGACAGTTTTTTAATACTTTGTGTCAATAGCATAAGCAGCACGCTCTTCCTGACAGCTTTATCAGATTAACCCTAGTGTAACAGCTTCAATAAGATATATTAATATCTCTGCATGACCAGTCAGTAGCTGCCTAAATCCTTCACCCATGTGACCAGCAGTACTTAGTAAATAGTAAGCTAACTCCACTTTTCCATTTCCATCTTGAAGGTACATTTTGATGGGTATACAAACACAGACCAGAAATGAAAACAAGTAGTACTGTGCACACTCCCAATATTGCTTTTCCCTAAAAAAGGCAATAATTGAATATAATTACATCAATTGAAGTAGTAATTAAGCCAGGAAGCCTTATACATACCGAGAGCCTTTCAGTTTCATTGACAATGTCATGCATGGGGGTCTTTTCAGAATTATGCTCTAGCTGCAATTATCATGCATATACATAAAGATGACACATTAATAAAATCTATGCAATAGAGCTTCAGCTGGTCTAAATAGTGAGGATGGCAGTGAATTCAGTTCCACTGATTTAGACCAGCCAGGATTCTGACCTGATGTGTTTTAATGTGTCTTTGTGAAAATAAAAATTTCCACTAGTATTTCTGCTGTAATATGTTTTTTGTGTACATTAAAGTTAGATCAGTTCTATCAAGCTCTAACATTATGTATTAGGCATTAAGCATCTGCTCAAAATTAGTCAGGACGTCAGATCAGATCTTGGTCTAATATACTGTATGGTCATCTAGGCGCTTACTCTAAAGAAGCCTTCAGCCATAGTCACTGTAGAGGCAGGCACCACCTGTCTGTAGTAAGATGGAATAAATGAGCTTGTGAAATATGCCTATTTCTTTCCTTCACTGAATTTGGAAGTAATTCAAAAAATTTTTACAGTGAAAAACAAATTTTTAGTGTCTAAAATTGTATAACATGAATTTTATAAATGTGTGACCATATATTCATGTCATATAATGTACAAATGTTGTATTTTGTATGACATACATCTACATATTCTTAACCACTGATATGTTTATGCAGATGTGTTAGTACATCAAATAACACTAATATCTAGTACTGATAGCTATTAAAAAAATTGCAAATATATTCAGAAAGTAACAATGTATGTGTACACACGAAGATCTGAATCATGAATTTGTCACGCATCTAGTACTTGTACATTTTATGTTCTTTATTTTCAGGACACTGAGAAAAATCTCGAAACATTGGTATTTTTAACTGTAGATTGGTATACAAATATTGACTTGTTCAAAATCGCTGTTTACACAGTATTTCATGTGATCTCCGGTCTCTTTTACACTGTTAGGTCTTCAGAGTTCTCTTTTCTAATTTTCCTAATTCGCAGCAGCATTGTCCATAAAGACATCTAAAAATAAGCACCCTTAACAAAATAACGTTTAGTTGCTTGATTAGTTGAGTAATCTTTTGGGAGGAAGTTTGAAATATCACTTTCAAAGTAAAAAGAGAAAGCTAAATTTATAGCTAACTTTATGCAAAGCCGTATACAATTTTCTGCTTGTATTACTTCTTGCATATTATGTGCGAAATGTAAGAATTAATTCATTTCCTCCTTAGTGATGATATAATTTGAAAGTTTCTCTTGTTTCTAACATCTTTCTTACATCATTTGTTGCAGCACCTCTCATCACATAGGAATTGAGAGAAAATATACTGGGGAAAAAAGGAAGCTGAGATTCTGAGACAGCTGTTATGCATGTGGATTCCTTCTGCAAAAGGGATTACATTATCAAGGTCTGAGAAATGAAAAATCAAGTTAATTCCAACATATAAAGAAAATGTTTATATTCAGATCTCCCTTTCCACGTTTATTTCACCCTAAATCTGCTCGAAACTCAATTCCTAGTAAATTCTATGGATCAATTTAGCACCAGATCGAAGGAGTCCGTGTTTCACCATATGTCCTCTACTGTTTCATCTAAGAGAGGCTAGATTTTACGTATGTTTCTGTTTTAATAGCACAAACTCAGCTAGCAACATCCTCTTCCCACAAAGGGTTTAAGTTCCTAAAGGATTCAGTGTTTAAGGATCATAACTTGCCTTTCAGTGAATGAATTTCACCCTTTTTCAGAGGGCCTACATGAACTCTTGCTCCGCTTGAGTTCTATTTAAGCTCTCAGAACAAGGTATAGACATCAGATCTCAAGTCTAAATTAAAACAGTCTCTTTCTACTACTTTCAGAGGACTTCAAATCACTCCCTGAATAGTGGTGAATATTCCTTGAAATTGTCCCTCTGTATTATTCCTCTCTTATGCCAAGTTTTATCATAAGATTCCATTTAACCCTTCTCTTTGAAGTTCTTGTGAGAGTGCAGTTTTATAGCATCCAATAATAGATGCCTGTATTTCAAATTATCTAGTAGATTAACAAAGATGAACAAGCTATATATTAAATGTAGTCCTCACAAACACTATTGCATCTTTATCAGAGACTGCAACATCTACTTTTTCTATGCTTCAGTCAATCATGTTGTATACGATGTGCTTCTCAGTCTGCACAAATGACAACTCAGGCTTCCTCCACCTTAATAATGGTAATATAATTGCATAGGAGAACTAGAAAATCAAGGTGACTTTTGTGCTATGAATATAAAATATGTAATTTTAAACTCCTGAGCTATTCTGTGTTATGTCACCATGCTCAGTATAGCTGCGGAACACAATAGGTGGTGTTATGAAAGACAATGGACTGATATTGTTTTCACTAGGCTGATTTTCTTTGCGTTCTTGACAAAATACAATTCATCAGATGATTTCATTTTTATATACTCAAAATAATTTTCAGAGTTTTAATGTTTGGTATAATGTTCTCAAAGTCTAAGTTAAGACAGCTAAGTTAAACACTAGAACAGGCTAAACAATTGTAAGGAATGCTCTTCTATAGGAAAAATATTATTTAATATAAAGATATAAATGTAATGTTTTCTAGCATCTTATCATTTCATTTATTTATTGGAAGATATACCAATGAGTAGTTTCCTCCTCCTTTATTCTGGCAAGGTCAAAATATTTCTGCTAAAGTTTTCATTTGTATATATTCTTTATTAGTATCTCTCTCTCTCTCTCTCTATGTATATATACATTTGTGAATACTTATATATACATACACATAGAACCGTACAGTAGTTAGCATATTCTGTAAAATATTCCTTAAAAATTGAAATATGACAGCAGATTCAATGACATTACATTAACTGGCATTTAGTTACATTAAATGAATAAAATGACAGAAGGATAGAATTTAGGTAGGAAGGGACTTCTGGAGGTCACCTAGTCCAACACCTTACTCAAAACAGCCAACTAAATCAGGTTGCTCAGGGCCTTTTGTCCAGACAAGTTAGGAACAGCTCCAAAGACACAGATTCCACAGCCTCTTTGGACAAACTGTTTCAATATTTGATCACCCTCAGGGTAAAAAATATTTTCCTCAGACAGGGACTTAATCTCCTCAGAGATTAAGAATGAGGCTGAAAGTGGATAGAAATGTACTATTACTCTTATACGTACCAACCAGGCTTGGAAGCATGAAATTAAATTTGTACACACATCTTTATTCTTTCCTCTTTCATTAAAGAATTATCCTGAATATAAATGACAATGCTACTTTATATGTTTGTATCTTTCTATTACAAAAACCAAATAAATAGATTTTTTAACTGCTTGAGGCAATTTTAAAATCTACCACAAAAGTTTTTAATTTATTTTTTAAAGTAACAGAAAAAAGTGCCTTGAAAAACATTCAGTTAAAGGGAGCCTGAATCCTCTAGTCCTGAAGGAGATTTATGATATGTCACATCTCCAAATATTTTCCTTAACAATTTTTTTCCTAGCAAACCACTACATCGCATGTATTGCTTTTCTTGACCTTAATCTCCCTTTTCAGGTACCCTGCTTTGTGACTGTAACATCAAAAAATTGCCAGATGATAGGGAATTCAAGAGAATTTTTTTTCTTAATAACATTTATCATGAGCAACCTTTGCTGAGTGATTAAAGGTAGTGTGCCCCTTCTTCCCTATTAACATTGCCTGCACCGTGTGTTAAGTTGATATTATTTGCCATGGTAAGTGAGCTGCTGAGCCGCTGTGCAGAGCAACAGTCAGTGGTGACTTCCACAATGTCTAAACAATGTTTGCTTTCTCTTGAATGTGACCTTCAAATGACTTCTGCAGCTAAATGAAGCTGGTGGATGTAGCTTGAATTCCAGAATTAACAGCAAATGAGAACCATATACAGGAAGACTTCTGTGTCTTGCTGCTGGAGAAAGCAGAAATGAATTAAGACAGAGCAACTTATCAAACAGACCCAAGGGAAGACTAGCTTGTCATTTACCCCACAGGAAAGCATAAAGAAAGAAGTACATTTTCTGGTCATCACCTATGAAGGGATGTAAAGTCTCTGTTGAAAACTTGTTTTGAGTTGAGGAAAGACAAATGAAAAATCACCATCCTATCTTTCACCTCTTATTCTGAGAAGGCAGGAATAAGGGTAGTTCTTAATAAATAGCTGAGAACATTAAAAAAAAATCCCTTTAATTTATAAAATTACATCAAAGTTTTCTAGTTCCTTACTCTTTCTAACTCATTTCTATCACCACAATGCTCAGAAGTTAACATATCTTCCAGAATACAAGTCATCCGGGGTGTGCAACTTTAATTACGTTCTAAAACCACATTTGAAAAAGTTTTGAGCTATCACGTCTTATTTTTGAAAAATTAATGGTTGTTCAAGATTATCCATTGAATCTGAGCATGGCTAATGCCTTCAATGAATGTGGGAATATTTTATATGTCTTTTAGTAACTGTGACCATAACTCAAAAGATAATCAGTCTCCTGAAGCCATTTTTTCCCTGACTGTACTAGCTCAACATAAATATAGAAAATACGAGGTATAAAAGAAATATGTGAGTCCCCTCTTGAGAAGTGTCTATTTCATGAATGAGTCCTGATTTTAATTTACGTTTCTTTAACGTAAACGTTGTCCTCCAGGAAGTCAGAGGTTCGATCAGCAAGCCAGTGAAAGGCAAACCTTCATGCACATCTTCACCAATCTCTGTTTAGACAACGATCTCTCCAACACTATTGATTAAGGACTGGGAGCCTGATGGGCTTGTGAGAGACTGGAGAGGGGAAGGAAATTAACATCGAGGTGATATTGCGCCCGCTTTGTCCTTAAGCACATCACTGGCATCCTGTTCACCTATCATCCTTTTTTTTTAGGTAACTGAACTGATTCCAGCACTGCAAACTCTAAGGAGCAGCCACAGCACTTGAGAAATGCACCAGTAAATGGACAGAAATATTAGCAAATGTTCTTGTAAATGGATAAAAATACTAGAATAGGCATGTCCTTTGTGCTTCTCTCCTTTCAGTTGCTTTAGGAGTCAAACTTCTATTTTTCTTCTGCAATTAATAAATGGTAGTTTTTCTTCAAAGGAAGTCTGTCTACCAGGGACTATCTAAGACTAGCTGCCATTTCAGATATCCTGTTGTAATAATTCTTTTCCTTAGAGTAAGGAGAAAGCTATTCAGTGAGCTGTGTCACTGTGTTTACGTCAAATTTATGCAAAGAACACCGTTAAATGTGAAACTGGCTGACTGATAAGACATCTGGCACCCCCAAAATATAGCAGTTTCTTTTGCAGTAAGCGGAACACAGCAAAAAGCACTATTCATTGCTAAAAAGACCGTATGGTCTGTCTGCCTTAAAATATCATGCCGAGTATCCTGGTGTGTCTGTGCATGTGCATGGTTTAATTTAACTGTAACATTTGAGCACTTCTTTTTCTGTTTCTCTTCTATGTCCATTATAATTACGCTGTCTGTTTATGTATAGCCTTCTCTCTGACATTTTAGATAGGGACAAGGAGACTATCAGTCTCCTTATATGCAAGCCTAGTGTAGATGGACTTTCTGATGATCTCCGGTACCTTTCGCTCTTTCACCAATTGAAATAACCTAACCTTAAATTTTACTCTTGCCTGTGAGAGCCAGTGCCCATCAAAGAAAAGAGATGTCATCATTATGCGCACAATTTAAGTATCTGACATACAGACTGAAACCTGCATCCATCTGCCATCCTTATCCAGACAGACCAAGAGGTGATGTGATGTGCTCCTGTATGTGTATATAACCTGGAGGAATACACGTTCCCAGTATAACAACACCCACACACAGTCTCTCAGAGTTTAATCCTATACCCGTCACGCTTCATGGGCATACATGCTACTTTATAATAGTCCTTCTCTTCAGCAGCACTTAAATCATCAGCAGAAACGTCTTGCCTACAAGCACAAACAGAAATTTTTCACACTGGGAGTTACAAAATAGAAAAAGGAACTAAGAAATGATCTGAAAGGAGGCTCAAACTCTCACAGAAACAACCTAAAACAGGTAGTGCTATGCCCGGAAGAATTGTTATATTCTTCTTAGGCATTACACAATGGACAAAAGTATAGATTGAGGCAGCCATGGTGAGGCCAAGAAAAGTGACCTTTTCTCTTTTCTCACACATTTCTATAACCTGGTCCAGGCAGGGTTTATATGCCTATATGCCACTTCACTCGTGCTTTATGCACTTTCAGACCTCAGGATGTTACAAATTGTTCTCATAGAAGAGAACACTTGGAAGGGGAGATACTTTTTAGAAATGTCCGTAAAAATTGAGTTTGTTAAATAATTTTAATATCACATACATTTTTTTGAAAATCTGACATTTTAAGTGTGCTTTATTTGAAGAAGAGTCCTTTTCTTCTAAAAGAAACAGTAAGAGAAATTTGCTCCCTGTCTTTCAGAAATCAAGATGGCACAATTTTAAACCTCAAATACTACATCTTTTTTTTTTTTTCATTTCATATTATACTCTTAGCCGTCTCTAAATAATATTGTTTTGCCATTCTCTCTGCTTTCTGCTACATTTTTTACCCTGTATTTGTTGTCTGTTTGTTTTCAAGCTGATTTTTTTCTTTTCTCTGCTTCATTATCCATAAGACTCTTAAGTGAAGCATAAAAGACAGAATTTAAGTCTAATTTTCAAGTCTATTGTTGGAAAGTAATTAAACAAAATATGTTTCTACAATCCTAGGAGTAAAACACTGCAAACATTTAAAAACTCACTGATATTATAGAGTGACACTTACATATAATGGGAGAAAGCAAATCTGACAAGCACCTTAGGTTTGAAGCACGGGTCAGACTTTAAAGGCAAGACAAGCTTCAAAAAAACAACCAAGGAGAATTGATCAATACTGTAGGTACACTCCTTTGCACAGTTTTCTGTGCCTTCTAGGTTTATAATATAAGGAGATAATGTTGGGAAATGCCACTGGAAGCAGGAAGAATTCATGGCAAAAGTGAGAACGGAGTCTGGCATTTCCACAAAAATGATCCATTTTTGTTAAGAGAATACAGGATGTTAAATGTTTGTTTGTTTGACGGTTCTTATAGCGAAAATTATTTGAACAATATAAGGAAAAGAATGGAAACAGAGCAAAGACTCTTAGGAGTTAGGAGGGGCATTCTGCATCATAAAATTTTAGTTTTCTTCTACCTCATGTAACCAGATAGTAGAGTCCTATTCTACAGTCGTGTATCAAATTCCTTTTCAAGACTGTAGGGTTTATTCTCACTTATTATTCTTTTGAAAGTCGTATTCCTCCATAAGTTAGAAACTGTATTCTGATTTTCAGTCCAGAATTACTCATGGCCCTTTCGTGTGTTAACTGCTTTGTATATACCTTCTTTCCTTCCCTGGAGTTTTCCTACCTGATGTATTTATATACAGAAATCCTATTTACTGTCACTCTTTATTTTGTTAAGCTAAACAGTCTGTGATCTTTTAATCTTCTCTTTTAAGAAGCTAAAAACAATGGTTCTGCTAGCAACATTTCAAAGCTGCTACTGCTGGTATTTTCTGTAGTCTTACCTACAGGTGTTTTTAAAATAAAAGTGAAACCTAAAAATCCAAAGAAGTAAAGTTCCTTAACGACTTACGTAGCAACACATTTTTACACTTTCAAATCTGCTGCTTCAGGTTGCTGCAGTTTGGTTGTCAGTTGATGTCAATTTTAGTCAAAAATTTGTATCTGTTATTATAATAATCCCTAAACATAATATATTTTTAAATATCACTGGTTATTCCTCATGGATTACAGCATGCAAAAAATATAAGAGAGTTTATGTATACTAAATATGTATAATATATAGTTTATATAAATTAAACACATGTAAAAATAAGTATATAAATATATATTTATATACAAGCTGTATCTATAAGAAAATATATAAATTAAATATATATTCATTCAAAAATGTACACACAGAAATACATACATACATACACATATATAGGTATGAGTAGCAAGGACTTGTCAAAAATGGTGGTGCTCTGTCAGTGCTACATGCTACCTCGCAGTAAGTGCCAAAGCAAAATATCATGTTGCAGCTTCCCAAGGGCAGCTTCTGCCAGATGTGCTTTCCACACAAAGATGGATCCTGCTGAGAGAAAGGCTCTGGAATGTCATGCGAAAGGTTACTCCAGTCCCCTCTAGAAGGAGATGTCCAATATAGTTACCAAGCTAAAGGTCATTAAACTGTTAACCAGCCTAAGATTTTATCGCAAATAACAAAGAATGACAGCATTGAGCAAACCATCACATTGATATTTGTTTGGCATGCTTTACTGGAGAACATTACTGCTGTCTACAGCATCTATATTTCTCTTTATCTATAGGAATATGTGAACAAAGAGTCCATCATGAGTAAATTTCATGAATTTTTAGAAAAATCTAAGATTTAGAATATACATATATTGTCCTATGTATACATATATATATACCTGTTTGCACTCACACATAGAGTTTTTTTGGAATATTTGTGACAAATAATTTACCAACTTCATTTAGTATTGTGCTGTATACAGATATTAGACAAATACTTTATGTGAAATATTTTTGGTTGTGGCCTTTTGGAAAATTCAGTACTATTTTTTTTTGTATCATGTTTGACCTCCTGTGACTGACTGACTTCCACTTTATAAAAGACCCTCACTTCTGTTCAAAAGTTCTGTCTAAATAAACGCTCAAAGTAATCCTTTAATGATTGCTCTACTGTGAAAATAATAAAAGGAGCTATTCAAACATTTCTGGAAAGAATTCTGCCATAATTATTCATTCATGGTGGTAATAGAAACTTTTCTATGCAGGAACATTCTTAGGAATCAAATTTCATTCACAGAAATGTAAAGAATGGGATCAAGAATTACATGTAACCAAATAGGCTGGTTTTGTTTACTACAATACTGACAAATACTTCCTGGTTCGCTTTTTTCATTTCCAATCCCGTCTTTCATATGACATACACGTCTGTTCGCATTTAACAGTGTCCATCGGCTGAATGCTTCATTAAAACACAAAAGGTGAGAAATAAATAGCACATAAAACATCTTTTGCCAGGATTGTTTTGGAAATAAAGTAATTTTTATGACCAGTTTAACCATCATAGATTACGACAATGCTAGGCAGACACCAGCATAAATAACTGTGTTTAAAATTCTAATATATTACTTACAAAACTGTCACAGTTTCAGTCTCTTTTACTGAACTGCTACTGCAGCACTGGATACTTTAGTGCTGCATTAACTAATGACACTAATATACATCATGTTAGATTCTTTCTCCAGATCTTTGCAGAGCCCAAGTCCTTCCACGCTGTTTGTCCTGAGGTAATGTGCTGCACTTGAAGAGTAACTGTGCCAGTCACAACCATTCCATGAGCGTAACCAAATATTACCAAAGTAGGGCACCACATGGACACTGCGATATCGTTATGGATACCGTATCTTTTTCTAGCAGGGAATTTAACCTGTTTGTTCATACCATTGTAATTCTGCTAGTGTTGTTTCTGGTCTGTCTCCAGACTTCTTTTCTAACCAATAGGAAAAAGAAGTGTTTATACCACCTGGCACAGAGGAAATGTTCTATTGCTCTAAGGCAATATTTTATACCTTTTCTCTAAACAGTGGTATCATATTAATACTACTCTTTCTACAGTATTACAATACTATAGTTCTTCCTTGTGCTAAAGGTTTTGGTTCAATATGTTGAGAGTATGCATTCCAGCATGGTATTAATTCACCTGCTCATATGTTTATTCATGAGAGGAATATAAACCTCTGATCAGAAAATTTTCTTTTACTTTTTGAAAAAAAAACTCTAGGAAAAATCCCTAGGTCCTGAGAGGCAGCTTGTTGGCTGAGTTTCTCAGGATGGAAGCCTATATTTAATCAGTTCTGCCCTCATTACTGCAGTCAGTGGAAATTATTGTAGTTGGCTGCAGGGGACATGAGGATAATTTGTCCAGCCAAGAAAAGAAATTAAGCACCGAAAACCCCAAAATGATAACATTGCAATATGATTATATGAGAAGATTAACTATCTCAAAAATAGGACAGAAAAATTTAGTAGGACTGAAAAGAAGCAAAATGAAATACAAATGAGTAGGAAAAAATTCTCAGTTTTATGTACCATTTCACAGTTCTGAGACCAAATTCCTTGTAGAAATACCTATTATGAACTTATATATATTTTTTGTTTTAATTCTCCATATGTTTTATATGCCTTTATGGTAACATTTACGAACACTGTTCGGCATTCTATTAAAAAAGGCATTTACAAAATAGACATTGTTTGTACCACTTTACGACAAGCTAAAATGCCTGAAGTAGTGAACTCCATGTGGTAATATAGAATAGTATGTTCTAACTTTTACCTGAAACAGATAACCCAGAGATTTAAAATGACATTGGGATTGATCTATTTTTGAAATGTGCTTTTCAGATAGCACCATTTAAGAACAGTCATATGAAATAAACTCAAGAATATCTAATATAATTATAATATTAAATCATTAAAGCTATCTTTGGATTCTTTTATGGATCTTGCCAAAAACAAGATGTTTCAGAGTTAAGGTTGAAACTAATTTTAAAATTCCATAGTAGTGCACGTCCAAGGTAAGATAGCTTGGAAGAGTCCTTAGTTCTCAGAGACACAGATGTCTACAAGGGCAAAGTTATGATAAATAAGAAGGAGAGAGGCCTAAGGGAATAAGGTGGATATTTTTTTTTTTTTTGAGACCGTATTCATGTACTTAAGAATATTCATATAAACGTAAGGTTTTTGGGCAATAAATAACCCTCATGAGCTACCGGTAGTGATTGCTTTGAGCTATACAAATTAGATTCAGATGCTATATGCCCTGAAGTTTAAGAGTGTTCAGATGTTACTTCTGGGGTTAGCTTCATCAGTAACAGTATGTGATCTAAATGATAAATGTCCTGAGCTAGGCATTGTAACTGAGCTCAGGTGAGAAAGTTTAACTAAAAATGTTTCTTTAAGGAGTTATTGTATAGAAGAAGCAGAGGAAAGACAAAGGAGGAAAGTGTTTCTAAGCTTTTCTGAAGTCTATTCAAACAGCTTTGTCTTTGCAATGAACACAATGCTATTCCAAGAAGACCTCTTTCATGAAACCTTTGGTCCATTGAAAGTATTTATGTATTCCATCTTGGTATGGCTTATATATTACCTCCTGTTAAACACCACCTAACAGCTCAGAATCAGATGAAGAGTCCTGTCTCTGTACGTGGAACACCCATGTACTCTACCCTCCCAGCCAGGAATAGATGCCCTGGAGAGAGCTGTCTACTTCTGTACAGCTGCACCTGTAATACTTTCAATGGCCGCCTTCAGAGCGTGTTCCCTACTCACAGATTAGTCTGTACACCAGCTGCTGTTGGTGACAGCTGCTGGACTGCTCTTTGAATGTGCTCAGGCATCTGCAGTCTCTGAAGCTCTGGAGAATGCTTCATCCTGTGATTGCACGGATGGGCTTTTAGCCTGCATGCTAGGTAGGCTGGTCTGAAATGCAGTACCAATCTGCCCAGGGGGTGCATGTATTCCTAGAATTTTCTTCCAGCTGGTGCAGCGCAAAGACTTTTCTCAAAATGCCCTGATGACACTGCACTTACACATGCCCCTGTGCACAAATGATCAATCATTCCCACAGTGGCAGAGAATCTATGTTAAGGATCTGCACTGGCAGTCAGCTAAGGCATGAGTTGCTTCATCTATACTGTTCCATATCAATTGGACCATTCTGTCCTTGATAGGCCTCTTTACAGTGACCTTTCTGCACCTGCATGATGAGTATCTAGAGCAATCCCTGACTTGGTACTTATCCTATAGGCCTGTGCATCTAGAGGCCACACACATTTGTGTACTTATTTGCACTTGCCATATAAGTATGCTGACTCTTGTCACATCAGTTTATTCCGGATTTCTCTTTCTGATCAAGTCACAATGCCTGGGGTTTATTCTTGACTCCTCCTATGCAAAGCCTTAGTTCTGCAGGAGGACACAGATGCTTCCTGTTGTAAAACCACTCTCTCACCTACTCCTACCTTAACTCTAGCTGTCAAGATACGGACAGCTCACAGCACACAAACATAAGGGTCGATGTCCCATCTGGGCTCCATGTGGGCTTCCAGCTAGATATATTTTATAAATTTGGTTAAAATTCCTTAAGAGTTATAATCTATTTATAACACACCCAAGGTAATTAGAAGTGTCCCATAGGCTGCAGTGTTTGCAGTTTTGCAGTATAATGTTGAAGCTGTGAGGTATGTGCACAGGGTATAGCAGAAGGGTATAAGGTCTGCTGGGATAGCGCAGAAGCATTGGCCCAAGCAATGGCAGTAAGACCTCACAGAACCCTTTTCATCTAGTCCACCAGAGCTGTCCCTGGGGCCACCTAACTGCTCCCAGAATTGGTCTTGGGTGAGACCTTGCTGCTCCGCTCCAGAAGGGAGTGATCCTGCAGATACGAAGCGTCAACAACTAGGAGAACAGGACCCTGAGATGAAACAGGGACTACTCCAAGCTGGCAGTGTCAATGGGATACAAAAGTACAGCTGAAACTTGTGGTGCAGGATGCACACAGGATGGGCTCTTCATCTTATCATTTTTTTCCATTCTGTTTTCCAGGTATAATTAGGTAACTGTTTTAAAGATATAAAACAAATCTGCACCAGAACTGAAACTGAGTCCTTCTTCTATGACTCAAAACTAGATCAATGCCCTTGGTTACGTAATGATTTGTGTACTTTGCCAGAAAAAAATTCATTCTCGTAGATAACAGTCTCAAGCGACTCGCAAGTGAAGACAGTGATAAATGAAAGATACCAAAATTGAAAAAGAGGCTTAAGAGCATAAATGAGGAAGGCAAATACTCTTTGACTGGTCTCTCTTTGAGTGGTCTTTGATCATCCTCCGTAAATGTTGACATTAATTATTATTATAATTAATGATCTAAATGAAAAGCTCAATATAAACAGGATGTTTTCTGAAATGGTACAAAAATGAGAGGCTTTACAGACACAAGTGAGGATAAAAAAACACAAAGTGACAGAATGAGTTTATAATTCTAAAATGTCTGCAGGTAGCCAAAAGAAATTCATTCAAGCTTTGAAAATGCAAGCTAATGTGTCTGAGATAAAATAAACTCATATACAAGTATTAAGTAGAAGGAAATAGCATATTTGAAGACCAGTAAAGCATAAAATTCTTTAGGGAGACAGGGGATAGTAAGATAGATATCATTATGTAATCTAATACACTGACAGAGGAAGACCAGATAGTTTGAGGCTACATATGCAAGTACAGGAAATACCTTGTTCATTTTTTAAAATGATTAATATTTCATTCTTTATAATTCTCAGGTGAAGGCAATTGTCTTTGTCTATAATGAGAAGAAATTGTAAATAAAATACTTGGATAAATACTTAGTACATTTATGTCAAGAAGACATTTCAAAATTGTAGTGATCCTGGGAAACAATAGCAAGTATGGATCCTTGTTTCCTAGGTACTAGCTCTTCACAAAGTAGAAGAGATACCTATACATAAATCAAAGTATATATAATATATAATCTGTTAATATATATATTTATATGAGATATTATAAAATGTGGAATTATATACAATTATTTGATTTGGTATAGAATAATAGGTTAACATGCATAATTGAAAATATTATGATGAAGCATGAAATCATATATAAAATTACATTTTCATGCTACATATTAACTCTTCTGTGACTTAACAGTCAACTCATTTAGAGGTGAATTTATTCAAAATTCTCAAGAATTTTGCTGTATTGTATTCCATATTCAAACAATCTATATTTAGTTAAATAGTGAAATACTAAGCAATTTGACATTTCATCAGTGAGAAGTAACAGAGCCTTGTCAGAGAACAGTTAGATTTAGACATACCTCCTGGAGAAATTGGAATGTCGAAGAGCTAGCAGATGAAAAGCAACCATACAGGAAACTTGGGACCAGCACTGTGTAAATAACTGATATTTTGGTTCACTAGAGTTTGACTGGTTCTGAAAGGCAGAATTCCCAGATTGTGACCTTAAGGAAACTGAAAACTAGAGTGGGAAACCTCAGTTCCATAGACCTCAATTTTACTAAAGTTGAGAGGAAATTAGAAAAAAGGCAGTGATAGCTACTCAATAACTGTCACTTCAGAAGGTGAGACATGGGGAATAAGTTAGACATACTTAAGGGGCTAAATGTGACAATACGCTTTTGGGAATCTTTCTTTAAACTCCTTCCCACACTGACAGGAATTTTTGGATTTATACTTAATATACTATTTTGAACTACTGCTTTTGCTACTGTATTTACTACAGGTAGCAGCTAATCCCCAGAGACAATACAGCAGGGCCCAAAACTCGGTTGAACTTGCTGAGGCAACACGATTAATGAAGAGGATCTGTCCATCCTAGGGCATGCTCTGGCAGTGAGATGCATTGCAGCGTCCTGCTAGAGAGAAGGCACATACCACTCAGCTGAAAGAGATGCCAGAGAGACAACGGGTCAGTGGTGCAGGTCACTGAGCCACTTCAGTCCTGCTCCTACCTGCTCGTCTTTCCTACGGCTGAGGTGAAATTCAAAAAAGTATGAAATATTTTCCAAAGTGATAAGAAGAGAAAAACACTGAATGCTTAAGCAAAGTTACTGATTGTTGATTATCAAATATTGAATACTGAATATCAAAATATGGGTATGAGATACATTGTTGGTGATTCAAACAATTTAATGTTAGTCAATGGATAGATTATATTACTGCAGTATAAACGAACAATCAGTTTTCCTCTAAAATCAATAGTTAGAGATAGGACTTGTAAAATGTGACTCATATAGTCTGAAAAAAAGTTTCTCAGATAAGTGAAATAAATCAATCAGTGTAAGAGCACTTCTTATAAAAATGACTACAAAAGAAGTTTAGAAAGCAAACTTATATTAGAAACCCCAACTTCCACATGCTTAAATTGAAGGAAATTATTCATATCCTGAGATTAATCCCATAATAAACAGTATTTACTTCAGAATATAGTAATTATGTATTTCATCTAATGTTCTCAATATTTAATATGTATCATTCCCTTTTGAACTAAACAGTAAACTACAGAAAAAAAAATGCAAAAGTCATTTTTGAATAGACAAGGGTGGAAAACTGCAATGAAGAAAGTTCTTTCAAGTTTAATCAGGAATCTCCCAAACACTAGAAAAACATATTTTTACAAAGGTACATGTGTTTTTTGCTAGAATCTTGGGTAATTTCGAGTTATATTGCATAACTTGATATACTAAATTCCATATTGGCATTGAAGCAAGTCTTTCTCATAACTCCATAAGTTTTAGTTAGCAATGAGATATTGTAAGAACGGGGAGTGGAGATGGAGAGGAAAAAAACTATTCTGGTAGGGAAGTCAATGTCAAAATGTTTTCTAAAACAAGTTCAAAAAATAGAGCAAAACACTTGCATGACTGATCATAGAACAATGTGTAGCCAGCTGGATGATATGGAAGGATGCTTCAATAATTTTGTAAGCCATATTATACTTAGAAATACAAAACATACCGATGTGCCTTATTGCAACTATATACAATAATAAAAACTTTATGAAGACGAGATAAAATTACCAAGCTGTAGAATAATAATAACCGAGTGCTGACCATGCTAACTCTGATCCTGAAAAGCACTTAAGCATATAATTGATTTTAATCATGCAGGACTCTTCATTCTTGGTTGACATGACTTGAGACTCAAGCACATGCCTTTCAAAACGTTATGGTCTTAAGTAATAGCCTTAAGCAAGTGATAGTAAAGATAAAACATATTTTTGTTCACATTAAAATAAAATCCAGTTTTGGCAATGGATCTGTCTTAACGTTATTATGAGGCTTTCATTAAATACAATTGTTTTCAGACTATATCCTAAGATCTTTAGGGAAGTGTGGACTGTTGGAACTAGCAGGTGGGATAAAACTGCCTGGTAGCTGAAGGCTCTCGGGTTGTCAAAGCATGTTATGTCTGGTAAATCTTAAAAAACCAAACCAAAACAAAACAAAACAAAAACCCAGCTTTTATTACAGCCTTGAGGAACTGGCTTTAAAAAACCTCCTCCTACCTTTTTGTGAATACTTTGGTAAATGCCACCTGAAAAGTTTATGTATTTGAAATTGTATTTGTTAACACAGCCATGACTTTTCACTTTTTTGTTTTACTTCATTTTCCATGGGCATTTGATCTACATCCTCAGGCATCTTATAGTCTATGATGGATGCAGTTAGGTAAAGAGTGAGTCCCACTCAGAAGAGTCATATTTAAATAAAGATATCTTCGGTTTTATACTTATCTAGAAATACTGTTTTTCCTCTCAGAGAAAATGGAGATGGGATGATCTTTCTGCAACAACATTAAGGTCTTCTTTTGACACAGCTCCAAAAAAAACCACCCAAAAAATCCTTCATATTTTAAAAGGTTGTACTCTTGAGTGTTGCATTATGTATATATGTATGTGTGTATTCATGGGTGTTTTCTGCAGCTGATTTCTTTTCCTCTTTTCTTCTGATTTCTTTTTCTTTGTCTTCTAAGATCAGTCTATGAAATGCTATATCGGATACTTTCATCCGAAAAAGGAGAAGAAAGAGCATACATAATTAGAGGGAGCCTACAAGTTTTTAGAACTAACAGAACAACATTCTTAGCAAAGTAGTTGAAAACGTTATTGTTTTCATTTTTAGCGGTGCAAGCTTGTTTGCAAAGACCTTTTCCCCAAGACTGTTGGATAATCTATTTCCACTTTGAAAGTGCTTAATAAAATTGAATGTTACTTTTGTTCAAAATATGCTTAGGCATATTTCAATGACAAAAGCTATTTAAAGGTATGCAGTCAACAACAACAAGAAACAAGGTTGAGTGATGTAATGTATTTTGGCACATTCTACGCAATTCATCTATTCTGCAATTCCTATTCTTTCTAGTATTTTAGATAGTATAAAATCCATATATAATTTCATAAGCTACTTATGACTGCTAGCTAATCATACAGTGTTGCAAAACTAGGAAACAGGCATTG
The DNA here is from genome assembly GCF_040807025.1 of Struthio camelus. Classification (NCBI taxonomy): domain Eukaryota; kingdom Metazoa; phylum Chordata; class Aves; order Struthioniformes; family Struthionidae; genus Struthio; species Struthio camelus. Next base: position 24,237,868 of record NC_090942.1, read on the forward strand.
CTAGCAAGCAAAGGTTTAAATCATGTATATCAAGTAGACTTATTCCACTCTGCTATCTTTACATTCAAATGCTTTCATCAGATGCCCTTGTTAGAGTCTCCTGAATGTCACAGGGAGGTGGACATGACTGGTTTTCTGTTTCAGCCTTTCCCTCATAGTCAGGTGCTCTGGATAAGGAAGTAAATTATATTTTCTCTATTTGAACAGCCAGTCCTTTTCAGAGAAATTAGTAGTATCTCTCCTTCTCAAGTCTGAGTTATTCAAAGACAAGTAACATATGTCATTTATTACTTTCTTTCAACATGCAAAAATGAGGCAGCCTTGATCACTAAAGATGAATCTTCTGTATCTTCTCATGGATTTAGATTCATAGTTTTGAAGACCACACAGGATTCAAGTCATTTTGTTCTGGTTACCACGTTTATGATATACAAAGTATTCACTCTTAAATCGACATCCAGAGGCATTGTAGACAAAAAATCTCCCTAGCTTCACTTATTTTTACATTTTCCCATTGAGTTCAGGTTGTATATGTTCATATTGCTTATCAAAATCTGACCAATTTTCTCCAAAAATGCTCAAAAAATCCCAACTGCAAATAATACTTTCTGCACATCACTTGCTCCTGCAAGTAATAGCTAAAACAGATGTGAAGACTATTCAGCCCTTACAAATCTGAGGTCAGAGAAGCTGGACTGCAGCATTAAACTCCATACAATATCACTGATGTGTATAGAGAGGTCTTGGCAAGGGGCACAATTTGATACATTTCGTTCAAGGGACAATATAAGGCAGTATCCTGTGCCTAGATCTGACCACACAGATCCTTCTTTCTGCAGTTTACTGTTGCACTAGATTAAATGTAGCATTAACTACTCCCCCAAGCCAAAGTTTCACAGTCCCTTTAAAGAGGCAACTAGGGTGGCGAAAATAAGTAGAAGCACTGCTCCTCGATCTCTGTCAGCACAGACATTTAGGTAGCCATTCGGGGAGCTGATTCCAAAAAAAACTATTTTGGGTGAAGAATATCATGATTAAAAAAATGAAGTCTAACTTTAACCTAGCTCCTCCAGCTAGTTCCTCCGAACTGCCACACAAACAGCTGTACCAGTTCAAGGGAGGAGGAAATCCAGAGATCAGAAATATCAACAGGGAGATGTGCACAGTGGCTTGGATTAGCTTACTCTGCTTTTAAAATTATAGCATTAGTTATATTGGCACTTACTTAGAGTAACCTTAATTAATCTACTGGGAACAATCTATATTTACATTAGCCCAAGTAACCAAAAATGGTCCCAAAATCATTCTCAGTTGAAAATAGCTATTTCACGATCAAGAATATTAGCGTAGAAATAGAAAGGGATGGTTCTGTAAGAGCTCCAGCGTTGCTGCAGATTGTAGATCCGATTCAAAATTGGTCTTCTTTCCAGAAGGAAAATGACACTAGTTAGATCAATTTTTTTGTTTTATCTGTAACCCATTCCTAAGAACTTTATCTATTACTTGTAGCCCATAGAAATACTTAGCAAAGAAATGATTATTATCTTTTCCTGAAAACTGTAAAGTCTTTAGGAAAATAACAATTTAAGAGACGCTCTTGATAGTTTTTAAAAGATCTGTTCACATAGAATTTGACACTTTATGCTTTAATTTTTTTCTTTATCTCCCTTTCGTATATAGTCATTGTTCTGTCTTTTTGATAAAGGCAGTGTCCTTATTTAATAAGGATATAAAATCCCAGAGCACATATTATTTAACATTAAAAAAATATCATTTTAAAAGGTGTAAAACAGGTGTCACCATGATTGTTCAAGAACCATCCTGTGACATGCAAACTTAAGAACGAGAGCTGATAGCTCTATACTAAGGAATGGAAGCAGAACTGGCATTTTTAAATATCTTCTTATCTCTCCTGTCAGAATTAAGAGATCTCTTTAATTTTGTCTGTTTTTTTTTAATCAATCTGAAATGTTTAGATGCCACAGAACCCCTGTCACTGTCATAGAATGGTTAACGAGCTTCATAAGTTTCATCTTTGTGTTTCCTTTTGATCTTTGGGTCCCCTCCTGGCTAATGGCTGTTTGGGGAGCATTTCCCGTAAACAGTCAGGACAGAAACCAAAATTTTCTTTGAGGATTCCTTCTTTATCTATTTTGCCTTGGCCTCCTGCTAACATAGATTAAAGGCAGTAATCTAATTTATGGGATTTTCTACAGACTCCAGGGAGGAAGTAGATAACAGGATATTAATGTTTTCCTCATATGTAAATGCAATAAAATGAGAAGGTTGATTTTCTTTCTTTATACTTATTTTTTCCAGTGTATGTTGTAGGAGGAAAGCTTCCTGATACTATAGTTTTATATGTTCAGAACTATGACTCACCTGGAACTGAACTCTTTAAAAAGCTTTTTATTCGTGAGGCTGTTGTTGTTTATGTACGTAGTGAAATCTTTAGATTTGAGATACATATAAAAAAGAAAAGCTTTAGGGTGCACCCAAGGGAATTTTTTTTTTAATATCTTTGTAAACAAACTTTTACTTTTATCTTTATCTCTTTTGTTCTTTCAGAACAAAAAAAAAATAGTGCTTATTTTATTTCTTACTTATGCTACTATTTTCCATAACATCCATTTTTGTGACAGGATATTAAAAGCATTAATATGGAAGAAATAGAAAACACACAATATATTAACAGATAAAAACACATCAAGAGTCACAGTTAGAAAAAGATCAAGCCACAAAGCCATGTTCTGTTACCTTTTTCCGTAAATGTATGTGCAGTTTACTTTTTCTTCCTCTGGAAAAGCTAGTAATTAAGATTAATTACATTCTCTGAAAAGACTGTTATGGAAAAATAGAGTGTATAAAATGAAGAAACTATTACATTCTTTCATAGAAATAATGTAAAGAAAGTTTATCCACACTTTATCAAAATGTTGTCTTTTGCATCTTATTATGCTCTAATGATTAAAATAAATTTCAGCATGTGCTTGATAGAAACTTAAAGGCCATGTTAAGGATAATAGCAGGAATAAAATGCTGATAATCAGATTAAAAGGAAGCATGGTCTTGTAGATCAGGCATTGAAATGAGATCTGGAAGACTTGTTCCTCAGTGCTTTTATTCTTCTGTGTAAAACTAGGTTCAAAAAGAAAATCATCTCTGTTTCCTTTCCCGTTTTATTTGTGTATTCTCTGAGGCAAAAGCTATTTACGTCTAAAATATCAGCAAGGACAGGATAAGTTTCTGGCACTAAAACAATAAAACTTTACGTATTTTAAATTATAAAATATTAAATTATTAAAGTGCTTCTTGCATTACTGTTGACCATTGTGTGCACTGCATGAATGTGAACTGCTTGAATATTTGTCCTGTCCAGTAGGTTATCATTAAGCTTAACTAGGCAGACCAGGGGGTACTGGACTCCATTTTTCAAAACTGAGCTCATGTGGAGCCTACTTGAATTTTTTACAGTGTGAGAGTAGGGTAGCTGAGATCTCTATTTCATTCAAGAGATTCATCATAGGAAAGGAGAAAAAGGCAGCGATGGAGGAACACCACCGAGGAGAGCTCCATTCCATCACCCAGGTCCCCCCGGCTCTGGGACAGAGCAGCCGGAACAGGGTTTTGCCGGGCTGGAAGGTGTCTGTGCAGGAAGGTGTCAGACTTGAGGAAGATATGAGAGGGGACAGCAGCTCTGAATGGAGGTTTCTTTCTTCTTTCCCTCTGATGCCCCTCTGACAGCTCCCACACGGCGTGGGGGAACAGCTACTAGATTGTGGAAACTGTCCAGCTGCTGCTACACGAATGAAATTGCTGCAGCTTATTTGCCTGTGCCATGAAGATGGCCCTGATTGCAGCCAGACTGCGCTGGGCTTTGAGAGCTATGGCCCATGCAGAAGTTACAATAAGATCCGAAAACACTGCTGGAGGCAGAATACAAGGAATAAAGGTCTTGAGAAAACACTGTGTTTGCTGGCATTGCTGTGAAGCTTCAGCCTGACCTCTTCACCCCAAATAAACAAACAGCTGTACGGAGTTCATGCGCTCTGACTCCACACAGACTCCAGAATTTCTCCTTCTGAAAAATCTCCAGACTAAAACAGAAGTTGTTCATTTTTATGTTCTGTAAGGCACTATCTGTTTTTAAAGTTGTTACATTAACATTTTTATTACTAACATTTCTGTGATAAAAAGGAAAAATACATGCTTTTTTTAGCCAGATTGGTATATTTTAATGATAATTTTGAAAGTCCAATGTTACAGCAAACAACCGGAACATTCCATTATTGCAAAAGTTCCCTCCATGATTTATTTTAAGTCACCTCACCGATAACTGCTTTAAGATTTAGACCTATCACTCACAAAAACGTTTTTTTAGTTCTACATGCTTATTCGTGATGGCGTTGAAAATCGCAGGAAAAATAATGAGATGTCTTTGACCAGAAATCTTGGGAGTATTTATTTTAATTCAATGAATTATCCCCATCACATCTCTGAGAGGGTGCAAAAACTGACAAACATAAATGGAAGAGGTAAGCCATGCCGTCGAATTCAGGAGACTAATCTCTTGTAAAATCAATTAAATCTCCAAAAGGCATCTGTAAACTATGTAAGAGACTTTGAATTTAATATGACTGCGGACATTCTGGGGTTCAGTCTGGAAGAGCATGTTTAGATTTGTTATGTTTGCAGAATTCTCTGTAGTTAAAGGTCTTTCTGAGAGTTGCTTTTCTTTATTTCTGATTTTATTTGGAAAAGATATGAATGGTTGATGATACTGAAATTTTGCTTACTACTGATGTAAAATGCTTCACAATGGTATATGGAGGTTGATTAAAAGTATTAGCTATAACTTACTGGGAGAATGTGGTCAAGAGAGTTATTCTGGACTGTAACATCAGCTATTAGAAAAGCTACAGATGAGTAAATGATGATAAAACAGATATAAGCACAGATTGCACTAACAGTATTTTCCACTCATCTGATAACGAGAAAAAGAAAAGGGGAGATTTTTTCAGTCTTGCTTTTTTTAATTTCAGAAGAGACAGAAAACATTTTCAGAAAATTATTTAGCGTGAAAAGAACAAAAAAAGCCTAGTATTAATACATTGAATTAGCTATAGAATTCTTTAAAATAGCAGTCATTGGTAACACAATAGCATATGCTGCTTCCACCCGTTTCATTTTTAATAAGCATTTTCAACTCAAAATGGAGCAAAAGTGGCAATTCAGTACAATAGTATCTGTCTTTCAGGAACTGCCTTGGACTGTAGTGGTGAAACTAACCCTGAACTGGAAACTGAACCAGATCAGCTGAAGGCCTCCCTCTGAATCAGAAACGGGTGAGAAAGGCTTTTCTTGTCTCACAAGTCTTACTGAGATTAAAAATCTTTCCTCTTCTACCATGAAACAAAACCAAGAGCTTATGATGTTTTTAACAGAAAATGAAAGTGAAAGACTCATAGACAGATAGTGAGACGTCAGCCACTCATGGATATGTATATATCTTTCTCTCGCACAAAATTTGGAGAAAGAGGATAAAAGGTCAGCCTGGTTGTGAGAGTAGTCTGCACAGTTACACAGTGCACAAACTAATAATCACTCGTTTGTTACTTTTTAGTTACCTTTGTGATTAACAATTTCTATTAAGGACCAAAAAAAAGCAAATAAATAAAAACAACCTTATGGAAATATTAAGATCTTCCAAGTAAGCACTCAGAAGTGCATGTGCGATAGTGCCCTATATAGTGCATTTAAACTAGATCCTGCTGCAGTTTGGATAAAGAATTATGCAGCTACTCAGAGAGCACAACCTCAGAAAGTCTGCTGCACTACTCCACGTTAGTGGAGTGTCCTTCAGCCAGTGCTTTTAACCTTCTTTTCCCCTGAAAGTTTGTGCCTATGCTGCCTGCTGTTACCTTGTTTCTGCAGTAAGTCTACCTTCTGCGATTCAGCTAGAGGTTATAATGTTTTACTCATCATTTCCTTTTTGTCCTGTGAGACACGTTTTCCATTATCTATTTCTTCAAAAACTGGAGATCTTAGGTTTATTTATCCCTGATTATGCATAATTAATTATTCTTAATAAAATAAACTTAGATTTATTAAGTCACTCGCAACTCCAAAAAATGTAAAAGAAACTTCTACTTCTTGATTATCCAAAAGAAAAACAGTCCATTTTTCAGGTGGAGAGTGGATTATATTCTGAAAGCTTAAATAGAAACATGTTATTTCAGTAATATGAAGTCTAACTAGACTAATGTGCTTGCAAATTGAAATCTATTTTTCCGCAAAATAAGTGATATACACATCATTACTTCCCTCTAACATGCAGATAATACCACAGGCAACTCCATAGCAAAAGAATTGAATTTGACATTATTAATAGAACACATAACATCTTATTTTAAAAAGTTTTAATTGTTTTGTTTTCATTTGTTACCAATTTGACTTTAAATTCTATCTCAGAAGCAAACCCTGACAAATGTAATAAAAGCAAGTGTCCTACGTCTTCATTTAATATTAAAAATTTCTTCTCGAATTAATATTTTAGTGCTTCCACATTATGCATTTTCTAAATATTTTAGTATGGAGATCTGAACAAATCCAAAGAAGTGATGCTATAATTTAACAAGCATAGTGGGAAAAAAATCAGGACATCAAAATCAGCTTACATGGTTTAAATTTGTACTATAAGTGTTTATTTCACTACCTTTGTGTCCCTACAATAAGGAAAAAGGCCAAACAAAGGAAAGGCTTTACTATAAGTAAGATTCCTCTCTTTCTGCAGGTTTGAGAACGGCCTTGTTTTCAGCTGTCAGCTGAAGTGAAGCTGAAGTGACGCGGAAGCTCTGTGTGACACTTTCCCAGGCCAGAACACCCACCTAGCTGTGTGAAATATGCAGGCAGAAGTGTTAGACGCTCTTCACAAAGGTGGTAGTGAAGCTGGTCTACCTTCACTCATGTGTCCTGTAAAGTGTATTCAATGAGGAGAAAATGCTTCTTCCACAGAATAATCGGGAATTATTCAAATAGGTTACTGCTTTGAATTGCCTAGTGGAAGAAATGTAAAATAATTTGAATGCATTTGGTTATGTAACATATACAATGGTATGAAGACTAGTATTTTTTTCCTATGAGTAACATTGCCTCCAATACTTAAATTTGCTTCTCAGTATCCCACATATGCTTTCATGGTAGCCAGAACACTGACCCTGTAAGATAGTTAACTAGGCCCATCCACTATTCCCAGCTACTAATAGTAAGTTTTCATGTATCCAGCCACGGGCCTTTTTTTCCATCTTTTCTCTTTACATAATCTGTTAGATAGATAAATTCTTCAGGCTAAGTGCAACTATGATTAATAAAAAACGAAGTTTCTAATTTTCCTACAATGTATGGTATTTGCCTAACTGCAAGCTACCATTATCTTGTCCTCAAAGATACATCTGAAAGGGGGCTTTCTATAAACAGCTACAATATAGAGAGCTGTAAGATGGAGCAGAGAAAGGATAATCACTACAACCGTCTTCCTGTGGTGGGTATCAGCTATGGTAAAACACATTGCCAGCAGCAATAAAATATTGCCAGCAGTTGTTGCTACTGCCCAGAGAGAGAGGCTGCTGGTCAGCCAGGTGTGAAGAACTGGACACAGAAACAGCTGAAATGAGTTAGCAGAGAAAGGAGGTTACCTTAGAACCAAAATGTCTCTCTATAGCTCTGGTGGTGGACATTTACTTGTTCTGTTGTATAGTATTTTAATAGCTGTTGATAACACTCAAAAAACAAATGAGAAGCTATCTCATATAAGAGAAGGAAGAATCACAGTTCTGTGTATTCCTCTTTTTGCTTCCTACAGGAATGAACATAATGCTGCAGCTATGGGAACAAGAGCCGTAGGGCCAGTAGCAGAGAAAGGAAGAGGAGCATAACTCTACGACTTTATGATTAGGAAACTTACCTAGGAATGGCAAGATCTTGCTTCTACTTTCTGTTCTCAAGGCAAAGAAACTGTACAATCAGCATAACGAAGGACCAAAATGTTGACCTTTTCAAAACTTTCTGTTATATCTTTTAAACTTAACTGCACTCACACAAATACATTAACCTCTGTAAGCCTGATGGAAGTATTCCACTTATCCCCATCAACTCCACTTATCCCCATCATTCTGCAGACTCCAACACTTTAACCATACAGTGGATAGACTCTTCCTCTGTATGCCTTTTAAAAAGGACTGATGTTATCATTCTCCAAGGAAGACTCAATGCTAGCTCTAGATGACTCCTTCCCTTTTTGCTAGGAAACACTCTGTTGTCCTTCACAGGTGTTTTTTTCTATAGAAAACTTCAGAAGCTACTTGTTTTTATTGCCTTAGTAAGGGCTGCTGTCTGCTTTTTAGGCATTAGGTGCTGTAAACTAGAAAAAATAGAGTTAAATCCTGTCACTTTTTGACAGATAACCATTTCTGGGTGATTCTCAACTCAAAAGTTCTATTTTGTGCTAGTCCAGGGGAATATTTCACCAAAAAAATCTAAACATCTTACTCAAATAAAACTAAGTCAGTGAGAGACTTTTCATTTACTTCATCTAGCTCATTACCTGACTACTGGTGACAGCAACTGACACTGAAAAAAGTTAACATGTTAATTTTAAAAGTCACTTTCTAAACATTTTTTTTTTTAATACATCTCTTCATTTTGTTCCACCCATCATGGCTGTCAAGCTCAGTACCATTACTGTGACTTCTCTCAGCCCTACAGTGCTGATGCTAATTAGCTGATAAGGAAAAAGTTCCCTTCTTTTCTTAGCTATTGTGTCAAATAATCTTTACTCTGTGTTGACCAAGAGCTCTTCAGCCGAAGGTAGAAAATTTTCTTGGAAGGTTATCATAGCGATGCAAAGCCCAAAGGTAAGGTTTTGAAGTGTGAATCCAAGCTCATGGAATGCCTCCTCCTTGTTACGAAAGCTGTTGGGAAGCTTTTACCATCAATGTACCCAGCATGGCCCCAGGGCAGTGGTATTTGTTTATACAAGTCTTTGGCTGTTTCTATTGTTACATCACAATAAGTAAGCGGTCTGCCTCACAAAGAAGGGTAACTAATGGGAATGGACTTTCCCCTGGGAACCTAAAGTGCAATGATTAATTCCTAAAAATTCATAAATAATACTATCATTAGTTAAATTGCTGATCCTGAAAATAAGCAGTTTTTATCATAAATACACAAAAGCATTCTCCACCTTTCCCATAATGATCTCAGTTTGTTATGCCTAACATAGAGTCAGAAAGTGCTCTCTAATCTATTACAAATATCTTTCACCTGCTATGCATGGAATCAGCCAAACAGAAATTATGTTGAGGGAACAGCTTTAAACGATCAGTTTAAATACTCATGAGTCCAATAGCTGTAAACATAATATTTTCAAAAAAGAGTTTGTCATTATCCTGTAAAAGTGAACACATAATAGACTACATATGTAAACTCTAATGTGATTCTGTTGGCTTACAAATGCCGCTCAAATATAGTTTATTTAAAATACTTGTAAAGATAAATCAGTCACACGGCATCTCAAAATTGTGACAGGTAACAAGTATATCTAGTCTAATCATTAAGAGCCTCTGGCTCCATAAGAGATAGAAGGATTGTAATAAAAGCCTGAGATTGATTCACAACGTTCATACAAAAACTATCAAACTTGTCATAATGATCAGCTCAAAAAGCTATTAGCATGTTGTGTCAATCTGGATTCTTGAGAATACTGTTACCTGAAAGAGCTAGACTGGAAGATTTCTTAGAATAGCTGTGTGACAGAAAATATAGCTCTAGGTTTCAGTCTCTCTTGCATGTGATCTCAGAACATCTTTATACAGATGATGACCAAAGCCTAGACATCGATTTCACACTTCTATTAAGAAAAACTATAGTAATGTTAATACAACTTATGCAAAATGTTCTCAGATGAAACAGGGACCAATAATGTATATATGTTTAATTGGAATTGTGATTATTGCATAAAAAATTTTTTGCGTTCAGGTAAAAATGTTTTTAAACCATTAACATTTTTAAAAGCAAGTGAAAGCAATTTCAGTTCACTCTTGTTGCTAACTTATTATATCTGCAAAGAATATCTCACCTAACACATACTCTTAACAATATTACAGAATCAAACAAATTCCACTACAGTGTTAGCATGCATAGAAAACATAGTAGAACAAGACTTGACAAGCGCCAGTGACTGCAAAGACCGCTATTACTAGACAGGGATTCACAGCAGAGGCTTGTTAGGTATGTTAACATATGCAAAATCTTACAACCTTAGGCAAATGTTATCACCACACAGCTTTTTTAATCTAGCAGCCATTGAATCACATAGTCTATTGTGTGATAATTTTGAAAAACATTGTACAAGGTTATTATTCTTCATGAGAACAGTTATTAGACTTTCAAAGGCATTTTGACAGCTCACCTGAATAATAACAAGTATTTTGAAAAGGACACATATATACAAGACTATCAGATTTTTCTCTCAAATAGGGAAGTTTTAATGAAAGCTAGTATAAGTTATAAAAACCTGAGCAAATAAAATATTCTCTTTTACAGGAAGGTTAAAACCTATATGAACAAAATAATAATACTAAGACCATTTTTAATACTAAGTAATGTATGATTTAAACCTTTGCTATTTTAAAGGTATGATGAGGTTTAATGAAAAAAAAGTCATCTGAAGTTATTTTTTTTAAACTGATGATCTGTCATTCGGAACTGAAAGCAGTCAATGCCTGCAATATGCTAAATAGTAGTGGATAATAACTTGAAAACTACAGTGCCTTGAACTATTTAAAAGTCTGTTTGAAGGGGCAAATGTATCTGTCCATTAACCAGGGTAAAAAAATGCTATTCTTACAAAGGGTTAGGAGATTTGCAGTTAAGCAGGTACTTGAGATTTCAATTATGTTTTTCATCTAAAAAATGGCAGCCATACAAAATCCGACTGCAGTATGCTGGATGGACAAACTAAAAGATAGATAAAACGGAGTTCATTGCAATCTACACCTCTCGATTGCCTATGGTATATCAGATATGATTATTTTTCACTAACACTAAACTAGCTCTGAACATCAGATTAGCTTCTAGTAAATTATAAACTATTTCCTGCTGTATCTACATTGTCCTTTGAGATCTACCACCCAAATACTGAATGTGACCAACTGAGAACATTTTGAACACTTAGTAAATAAATGAAATAAATAATAAATCTCTATGCCATTTAGCTTGTGAGATCAAACAAGATCACAGCCTGTGGTGATACTGAAAAAAATCCATAAAGTATCTATAATTCAGCAATAGAACAGCAGGAATAGCTAAAGAAGGATTTTCAAAAGAGAACATATCAATATTTTCCTGTTTAAGACAGAAGGAAAAGGAAGAAGTTAACCTTCAGAAAAAAATATATCAGTGTGACAGGTCGGTACATTTAAAATGCGAGAGAACTTGCAGGGCATAAAGTAAATTCATGTCCCATGTTGCAGGAATGTTGCAGAAGGACGAGAAGTTATTTGAAGCTTTTATACTTTGAAATCTCCTCTAGAAAAAGTAAGAAAGTTTGGGAAAAAATATGAAGTCTATATTTCAAGTTGCTAAACATGTGTTGGGTGAACTTTTCAACCTGAAAATAGTGTTCTAAAACCTAGAAAACTACTGGTTAAGTAACTCCTACATACACAGCCCACCAAACCACCCACGTCTTGCTTTTCTAGCAGCCACAATGCTTACGGTCCCCGTTCTGGTGCAGAGAAATAGGGATTTAGACAATTTCTTAATGACAGAATACTTAGTAGTTCTGGTTTAACCGTCAAGTTGTTCTTTTTTAAGTGCCTTCAGGGGCTTTTTTTTAATATCCTATGCCTGTAGAAGTTTGCAGCAATACCTGGACAAAAATGGAACTATTATATTACCAGAATATTAATTATGACATCAATTTTTATTATGTAGGAGCAGTGGTGATAACTAAGAAAGAAAATAAATTTGAAAGTTTATTTAAATCAGATTAGACTATGCCTTGCATTTAAAATTGTGTAAACTATATATATATATATATTTTAATCAGAGTAGTTTTTTAGTTTTCTAAAGTAATTTACTTTTTTTTACTTAAAGAAAATATTTTGCAAATAAACTGTCAATTTCCGCTATTTCAAAAAGTTATGAAATCTTGCCGCAGAAATTAAATATGAATATTGTATAATTAGGTGGATATACATTGGATAATATAGCAGAATTCTTGACAGATCACATGGGAACTTACTATATGACAGAAAAAACTCAACAGAGCTCAATGCATGCTCTCTGTCAAAGATTAAGACAAAGCACAGAGAACATTATGCAATGGTCTCTGAACCATGAGATAGAGTAAGGAAAGAAAAAGACCCTAAATTGTGGATGTGAGCATAGACAACGTTGCAACGTTGCATAGCGATGACTGCAACACTTCCTCAGACCTATGATCAAAGCAGAGAAAGCTCTAATGAATCCTTATTGAAACACAAAATTAAATCAGGCAACTTTTGTTCAAGCTCTATAACTTGCAAAAAACAAAACACATGATGATGAGAAGTTAAGTATTTATCCCAGACAGACAGCTGTGTTGGATTTCTAGTACTTAAACAAGCTCACTCGGAGTTGTCTACGTGGCTGTGCGTTGCGCTGTGACATGCACCATTACAGAGCTCGCTCCGTCAAACATACCCCCTCCGCTCTGGAATTCCCCGGGCAAGGAACGGGGAACTGCTGTACTTCCTGGAAGGGTGCAAAGACTAACGGGCTTTGAAGGTTCTGAAGAAAAAAGTCTAAAACTGAGCGTAAAGTTAGTGTTTTTGCTTAAGTAATAACATCTGTTGAGGCCCGACAATCCAATAGTATATCTCTGCTTCTTTGTCCTTGAAGATTTTCTGCAACTCTTCCTATGATGCCAAAGTTCCTGGAAAGAGTTGAGGTGCAAATCTGTACACTTCTCAGTATTCAGTAAGCCTAATCTTACTCTGCATTTTTGAAAAAAGCAACAATTAGCAATTTGTGGAGAGCAAAGCAACTTTTTCCTTAGCAATTAGTGCAATATGACGAGGGGAGAGAACGCAAGCAGCATTTAAGAAATATGTATAGTTTAAATATATAGCAAAAGGATATTGCAGCTTCAAGCTTTCCCACTGAGCTTTCCCATTCGCCTCCCAACAGCACTGCCCGAAAAGTCAGACCTCAGCAGCACAAATTCAGAACAAAGTCAAGAGGGATGCTGCTGTGTAGGCACAAACAAGATGCTCCTTGCATTTCCACTAACATCATGAGTGATATGTAAATATTTTATTATGCACAACTACATCTGCATTCTCCATGACAATTGTACCCTAAATATTGTACTGGAAAAGAAATGGACAACAAAAGGGAAGTTTTGGACAGAAAATGGGAAGGAAAAGAGGGAAAGACAGAAAAATGGAATAATAACAACATTTAGCAGAGCAAAGGTATGAAAGGTGATCAGTGAAAAAATACCAGACCAATGGATAGATAAGTAATGGATAGTCTGGCATTACTGTGGAAGGAAATCAGAAGGGGAAAAGCGATAGACATGGTTGTTATGTGTTAAACCCATAAAAGAGCTTTAAACCCTTTTAAGGATGTTTGTAATTGGCTGTAGATCATAGAACTGGCTAATGGCACATCATCTTCTTAACTAAATGTAAGACACTCTTATTCTAAATAACTCATTGCTCTTGTAGAAATGCAGTTCACGCAGAGCCCATGAGAAATCCTAAAATGGTAAGAAGAAGAAATAGGAGAAATGCAGACCTTTTGCCAGGACTGGGAGAATGAAGAAGCCTGGAAAGGGGAGAGGGAGAGAGGACAGGAACGCGCAGAACTTCTCATGGGAGGAGGACTGAGAGAAATTGGCAAGAGACTGCTCCAGGATCCCAGCCTGGGAAACCAAAGAGATCATAAAGAAGGGAGAGAAAGCGGGACTGGAGGTTCCAGAGATTCCTAAATAGTCAGAAAATATAAGGAGAAACTGTACACAGGGACTCTTGCATAGGAGATGATTTAATAGGGTGGAGTGGTGGGGGTAAAAATGAGGCCTTGGCATAAAAATAAATGTGAGGATTGAAAGGATTCTATGAATAAATCAAGGGAAGAAAACAACACTGAAGAGCCGTTGCGAAAGTAATAGACCAGGATGGGCCAGGATGGGCTCCGAGCCTGGCCTGCAGGAGCAGCAGACTGTCAGCTCACTGCTGTGGCCAGGTAATGATGTGACAGCACAGCTTTCCTTAGCTGTCTCGGGGAGAACCTACGGATCAGAGACTTTATAATTGCAAATGCTAGACTTCCTAACTGAGTGATTTACAATTAGGAAGCAATCTGCAGCTCTGGAATTCAAGGAGAGAGGATTCAGAAATGAAAACGAAAGATATGCGTCCAGTTCCCATTGGCTTCTCAAAAATAGCTTTCAAAATGCAACTCTCCAGAATAAACAATGTGAAAAGCAAATTAAAGAACTATAATTCTCTTTATTCTGTCTCCCTTCCTACAAAAAAAGAACAAAGAAAAAAAAAGAAAAAACGAAAGTAACATTTCACAGTTCAAGTCAAAAGATACTTTGAAATTTAATGGTGCAGAATGATCTTGATTGAGAGCAGAGGAAGGAGAAAATTGTATAAATGTAATTTTAGCACTGTACCTCCACAATCACCTTGATGCTGAATCTTAAATTAAAGCTTACTGCTATGCCACTATTCATGCTACATCTGTTACTTTCACTTCCACATAATGCCTTACACTACACTTTGCCTAGGTATGATATCTCCTTTATATTCTCAAAATTTGTTTATTTTATCATTGTAAACTGTACTATAATCTTGGGATCTAAGCTGCATTTTTGAAAGCAATTACCTTTCTGACTTCATTCTCAGCCCACACACTAGTCTCCCAGAACTTCTCCCTTGAAATCTCCAGGTTGAATTATAAGAGTTGTTGTGTTAACAAACAAAACAATTAAATAAAGCAATAATCACAAAGTTATGAGAAAAACATGAGCTTAAAACCGCCAGAAGTTTTCTCCCATGTATTTATCTTGGAGTTACTTTGGGAGTTTTCCTGGTCAAAAACAATTTTCCCTGAAACACAATAAAAGCATATTGCACATTAGTTATGGATAACATTTTCTAATGGAAGACTTCTGCACCTTAAAATGCTAATTTACTAAAATTATTTACTAAAACTAAGGGGAATTTCTCGTCTTTTAAAATAAAATTATCCAAGTCTCATTTGAGGTACTTTGATTGGAAATACATGATAAAGCAAAATTCTTTCTTCGTGAATTTAATTTTATAGATCTTTTCTAAGTTTTCACATTTTATGCTGAACTAGAATAAAAGGAAACTTTGAAGCTGACAGGCATTTACCTTTTGAAATATCTTTAGTATTTTAATTTGTCTTTATAAACTTAAAATTATTTTTCCTTCAAAACAGTGTATTGTATCAGCCAATAGGCTTTAGTTTATTTTTATGATAAATATTTAATCAACTAGTGCATTGCTGTGTTTGCAAGAATTCACAGTTTATTATGCAGCATAAATAAGACCTTAATTATCAACAATTAGATCATCAAGTATTATTACATTAACCAAAAACAGAAAAGTCATTCCACCAGCTAACATGTAGGTATAGAGTGCTAAAGCTATTTTATACCAAAGTAAAAGTAAAGACATAAAACTAAAAATACTCGAACATGATGCCAGCAGCATTCCAGCTTTTAAAGACATTTGATCAAGAGCAGGTGAAAAATGAGAGTGATCACTTACTATACCATTATTCTTCAATTCTTTTTAAAAGAAAGCTTTATATAATTCATCTGAGGAAAGGGAATATTCTTTTGGGCTAAAGGATGCTTAGTACTTGGCTAAAGGGGACTGGAGAGTAACTTTGACTGTTTTATAAAGGAATTAATGTTTTAGTGATGTCTAATAGTTGCTAAAATAGTTAAAGCAAGGATGTGGTTCTCTATCCATCATATCAAAGGCTTGAGTTAGCAACAGGCTGATAATAAATGCTGTATTTCTGGGACACTTCCACATGTTCAATAACTGTGGGCCTGGTCAGTTTGATTACAAAGAAAAATTAAGAAACTGGGAGAAGGGAGAAAAGACCAAGATCTGCACAAGAATTTTGAACGCAGTTTCTCAGAAGTTTCAGTCATGTTTGAGCCATGGGATACTACCTTCAATCTACTCCTGACAGTTATTTATCTGGAGCGAGGAGAATTAATATAAAGAGAAAGTAGAATATAAATAGAAATCTTTAAATGAACAATCTCTTGGCAAAGTTTCTAAGTGCTACCTAGTTTCCTTCATTCCTGCATTTTACTTTGGCTTGAGTGTAGCCAGGAAGTCATGCATGAGTTCACAGTGGGCTTGGTTCTTATTGTGGGAGTAAGATTGTGCATCTATTTCATTTTTCTTGTAGCAAGGTAAAGATACCTCCACATTCTTTCTGGGAAATATAAAATGTCATAAATTTCTGCTGCCTTCCTTAATAACAGAAAGCAGATAGCTACATGCTGTCTATAGACAACTGTCTATAGACAGTGCTTCTGATCCTCAGCTGTTAATGCATGGTTTTAACAATTTTAACAATTTTTTTAACAAAAAGGTAACAAGTGGATATTTACTAACTAAATTATTAATTCTTTTCCAGATAAGTAACCATAGCCTCAAAAGATGAATATAAAAATTAAATGATCCCTTTTCTACCTCATTCCTCAGTACAACTCTATTAGAAGCCCCAGCCAGCACCTTTCCTTCGTTTTAAGACTTTTAGATGCCCACATTCTCATTCTCCAGTATAATTCCAGTGTCTTCTGGAAGTACCCACTATTACATTCATAGTTTGCATAAACTCTCCACATTTCCATATACACACTCGTAAAAGAAAATGAGGCTCTTACATGATTAATCTGCAATACTTTCAGGTGCATACTGCTCGGTAAAACTCACACACTTTGCTCAGGCCCCTTAGCTAACCAGTGGGAAATGCTGACATAGGCAATTCTCTAAAAGAATAACATGAATAAAATCAGGAGTGTATTAGACTGAGAGGAATAAGAACAACTGAGATGATTAGTCCTTAGTACAAAAAGTTCAACAAAAAGGCAATTAGGAAACTGATAGATCTAACAAAGCCAATAATGTAGATCCTATTGTTAAAAGCAGTTAAAAGAGTGAGAATTATCTAAAGAAACTTGACAAGCTATAGCACTTAGTCAGGAAGGCAACAGATGTTCTCCACACATACGTGACACAGCTTACTGCTACGTGACCTCTGCGTTTTTTTCCACCCCTTTCGTGTGCAATTCCATAGTAAAAATGATGTCGATAGTAAAAGTCACAAAACATATGCAATTAACTAACTGGGTTTTTGTTGCCTTCCTTATATTAAGCAATTAAAATCTAATGATAACATATCTATATTACTCCCACACATATATAAATTGAACAGTTATTGCAAGGTAGCTTTCATAGAAACCATTGTAGCAGAAATTAATTTTGCATGAATTACAGAGCATTAGTGGTAGTTCACATTGACTATAAATTAGGCTTTTGGTTTCCGATTATATAGCAGGGGGGGAAAAGAAACAATACCACAACACACCCCTGGATACCACGCTGTGCCCACAGCCCACAGGTATTTTGGGGAACGCCAAAATTCAGCAAGGCACATTTGTGAGTGCACTTTGATCACATTTCACCTGTGAATTTGGCTTTGCTTCTTTCCAGTTTCAAAGTGTCATGTAACAGAGGAAGGAAAAAAACAACAATCCAATCCAGCTCACTCCAAACACACCTAAAGTAAAAATAACATGTAATATCTAAAAGACACAGTGCCATACCCAGAAGAACTGCCACAGACAAAGCTCTCTTTAGCTTTCTAGCACTTATGCCAAAATTAAGTCACCCAGTTCAAGTTCACAGAAGCTGTAATCTCTGTTTAGCTCTGAAATGCACGCTAACGTTTGCTGGCAGTATGATGTCGCTGGTTGCAGAGAAACTTTTAAGAAGCACAACACCACCTTATTTTAGATCGGTTATCTTATTCTGTACCCACATGACAACCCTGTTGGTGTGAACTTTCACGATAACAAGAGAAAAGAAAAGAAATATGTGAGGTAAGCTACCTCCAGTTGAAAACACAGCCCACAGATTTTTATTTATGTATTTATGTATTTATTTATGTATTTATTTAGGTCTCATTTCGGCCTCATTACAGAAAACTGTATCCTGTTAGATCGCAGTGTTTTTTTTCCCAGTCAGCTTACTACAGCTGAGTAATACAATGTACCTCTGAACACAAAGTCCAGTTAACTAGCAATTAAAGAGTCACTGATTAATCTTCACTGCTGTGATACCTGGCTAGCTAGTTTTTGAAGGCTGAAGCAGCTCTTCCTAGTGCCTTTTATTTTTCTCTGATAGCAGGTTTTGTTATGTGGCAGGAAACATACGTAGAATATATCAAGATTAATTTATTTTAAACCCCTTGAAGAGATGGTCGTAAAATTTCATAATTCTGTCTGTGTTAGGAGTTGTTTCCAAACACAGAAAGGCATCTCTCTGCATACAGAACAATAATTGTGTTCCTTTTCCTTCTACCGTGCAATTAAAACAAGTTATTACCAAATCAACACCCACTTCCCAAAATGTGTCCCTTGAATGTCCCTTTTGTCTTCCTCATCTAACACGTCTAACTTGTATATCTAGAAGTTTGTGCCTCTGCAATAAAAAAGCAAAATTCTAAAACAAAACAAAGCTCAAGCATAATCTTTAAACATAGATATAGGTTGAAAATGAACAGAACTGTCTGCCGGTCTGTCTCAAACAGCAAAATGTGCTAAGGGCTTTACAAGCTTTAAAGGGATGTTAGGAGGTGAAATACCTATCTGGAGGATTTTATGATTTGAATATGAATATACAAATAGGAATAAGTTGTTCATAATCAAATCTGGTATGACGTCTAAAATCCATTATGTTAACACCACAGGTTTTTAATTGGTATTTACAAGACATTGCATTTCTCTATCTCATTATGTTTATTTTTCTCCTTCAGTTGAAATTCATTGGGTATTGCAAAAGGTAAGAAAAAACATCAGGCAACTGATAAAATGGCGATAACTGCATATGATAAATGATATTTATCTACCTGTATTCTTCCTTCCCTTTCTTTCTCCCTGTTGTTCTGTGGGGTTTGCTGGAATACAAACTTTCAAAAAGAATGCTCGAAGGGCAGTAAAACGGGGGTAAATGGACCATCGCTGGAGAGGTAACTGCGTGCAGATATAAGGAACTTTGTGAAGGGGGACACACAGGATGAGAGGAGGATCTGATATGGGAGATAAATTCTGTTAGCTAAGAAAGGCAAAAGTGGGAAGGACAGAAAATGAGGCAAGTGCCAATCTGAAAGTCATGAGGCTTTCATGTGAACTTACAGTTCATGCAGAGGAAAGGAAAGACAATAAAGCAGTTTAAGGAAAAGCATGGTCGAGGATTTTGACAGAGTAAGTGACTTTGTGGCAGCATTTATGAAAGCTGAAAGCAAAATATAGAGAGGGAGATATGTAAACAGTCCAACACGAAACATAGATAAGCATGCTAGTAGTAGAAACGGAGAGGAGCGGATAATCTTTAAATGTGCCCTAAAGAAAAAGAAAATGAGAAAACTCTGCACATTTCCTTGTCTTTTCATTATCGGTTATGACTTCATAACTTGTGAATAGAAAGTAGCTGCTTATAGTTCTAGGTAATATGCACTGAAAAGTCAAAGTCCAAGCACTGGCTGAGGAAAAAAGCAAAATGAACAGAATTTTCTAAATATATCTAAAATTGTCTAAAATATGACAACAAAACAATTAACTAACAAAGAGGCAGCAACACCTGTGTCCTTCTGGGATCATA
Organism: Struthio camelus; assembly: GCF_040807025.1. Lineage (NCBI taxonomy): Eukaryota > Metazoa > Chordata > Aves > Struthioniformes > Struthionidae > Struthio > Struthio camelus. The sequence continues at coordinate 24,257,859 of NC_090942.1, forward strand.
TACACTTTTACCCAGCACATGTTATGTTCTTTGCCTTCAAAAACAAATCCTTTGAGTTTCTGTGCTGCCTTGATCAGATAAGGTACTGTACATTTTGGATGCATGTGCATATACTAATATAGGTTATTCATCCTGGCACATAAGATGTTCCATTAGTCTACATTAGAAATGCTGGTATGCAAACTACGTGTGTGCATTGATCTGCCTTCCTTGCCTCGATGGAAGCCAGTTATTAATATTTTTAACGCAAAACTATAAGCTTAAGCAAGCCAAAGACCCTCTTTGTTTTTAACTGTGCTCTAAAAAGAGGCCCCAAATGTACAAGCTCATAGATCTTTAATATGATGAAAGATACTTCTTTTTGTGTGATAAAATTAGTACTTGTTTTGCTTAGGTGATCAAGTATTACCACCTGTCTTTTGATATATACCTTGTGCAAATCTGCTATACACATGCCTATGCATACTCAGCAGAAAATTTCACAGGTATGAAGCCATGGATCATTGTCATGCATATTTTTCCTTACTTTTACTAAAGGCAATTTTTAATTTTTTTTTTAATCAGAAAATATCAGAACATTTGAAGAAGAGGTCTTCTTGAGAAACCATACTAGATTCCAGAAAAGATTCAGGAGAAAAGATTTTTGTCACATAAAGATGGGTAGAAAGCCACAAAAAAAATAGTAAATGATCCTACATTGCTAGAGATCTGGATTCTTACCTGCAGTCTGCAATTCTTCCTTGTTAAGCATTAGCTACACTGCAGAAGGAACCCCCCCTAGCTTTTTGTGACATACTTCCAAAGGCTTTGGTTTCACCCTGAAGCACAGTGGGAGTTCTTTGGCAACTCTGAGAAGTTTTTTGCGGGGTAAAAAAATTGTTTACTGCTCAGCGGAACTGGAGACATGAGATATCCAGCTGATACTGTCCTACCTCAGTTTCTGTGTTTGACCATCACTACTGTAATCTGCTGATATAAAGCAACATATGGTCTTATGTCAGAGTTCAAATGAATAGAGACTGGGAGTTTGCTTTGGTAGTCTCAGCCCTTGACAAATGTATTGAATGTGAGTCAAAAGCAAACACTGAACACAGACAGCTTCACTGTCCTGCTGAGGTGTGTAAATATAGATCACTACAAATCCACTTCACCCTTGTGATGCTGCAGAAGTCCAAAAGGAAATCCATGCAGTTTTTACTTGTCTTTGTCAAAGTTTCTGCAGAATGCAGAGGAGGGAAACAGAGTGGAATAAATCCTACTTCATTCAGTAAATAAAGAAACTGTGGAAACTTTTGAAATACGTCTTAGCAGGGCAAGCAAGAAAAAGATAAACTAACTTTCACTGAGGCTTTAATGACAGGCTAAGGAATGACTTTAACCTTATCCTCCCTTGAATAGATGTGGAATCAATAAATGAACGAGACTGAGGCAAAACATGATGAAGTAACAATTAAAATTATATACTAAGAGTCTGACCTGCGTTCAGTGTAACTCACAGGAAAACAGAAAGGCAGGCTACAAAGCAAAAGGATTTAGACTTGCAAAATCTCACAGAAATTCCTATAATACCAGTAGCCAGGACTTGATGTGCTTGTATGTTCAAAACGCAAATTAAAAAAAGTAATGTTTGTATAGACCTTTGGATAGCTTCTTGACAATCTAGGCCTAGGACATAAGATAGCCAGTTCAAGGAAACCATGTTCCTAACTCTGGTCAAGTTATATTAAAATAAACTGTTTGGAATTGTATGTTACAGCTCCAGACAAGAGCAATGAAGATCAGGTTGTTCGGGGCCTTGCCTTGTCGAGTTTTGAATATATCCAAGGATGGAGATCCCACAATCTCTTCAGGCAATCTGTTCCTGTGGTTGTCTGTCCTTGCTGTGAAAAAACCTGTTCCTAGTATCTAAGCAGAATTTCCTTTGTTTCAGCCTATGTCAATAGCTTGTTCTAACACTGTACAACTCTGCAAAGACTCTTTCTCTTTTCCTATATTAAAATTACGTACCCACATTTTGTCTTTGTTTCTGCTTTACCAAATTCTCCTATACCTGTCAGAAAAACTAACAGAGCTTTCGATTTTCTTCAGTTCATAGTTTTATGTTAAAATAATATAAATTCTATCCCATAAAAGCATATCAAAGCTGAGAAAACCTAACTGCTTGCTTATTCTTCTACCTTCAGAAACATTTTTTTCTCAAAACTTTCATACAAAAAACAGACACTAACATTGTCAAGGTGAATGAACATATTAACCTTGTCTCCTTATCTCACTCTCCTGCTCACTTTCAGAAGTGCCCTTGAGACTCCTCAGCCCTTGCACTGAGAGGCTGCTTCCCAGTGAGCTTGCACTGTCAGTGCCTGGATACGCCAGGAAACCCTGACTCAATGTAGTAGTCTAGCACAAGTGTAACTACAGACTGAGTCTTCCCATTAACTTTACTGTTATACTGATACTTTATGCATATGATGAAACTATTAGGGGAAATTTGGACCTGAGGATTGCAGTTGCTGTCACATAAAATACTAGTGACACTACAAATCATGTTAGAACAGTGATAGCAGTAATGCAGAATTACAAATCATCAGCTGATGCCTTTGTTGCTGATATTACTCCAAGGATCCAGTATGAGTGGTGGACTGTCAAAGACAGAAGAAAAACTTAGGTTTCTGCCATTTACTACTGGGGACCTAACTCTAAAAGGAAACTGAAATCTCCTTTCCCAAATCAGTCTGAAGGCACAGGAATAGCACCAAGCGGAAACCTGTACTGTCACTACTTCCTCTAGTCCCCTGGCTCAATAAGAGGAAATGTTAATATCATAGTTTATTTATTCAGCAACTTTCATAAGGATTAAATTAGCTTAAAATGTAGATTGTTTAGTGTTATTTTAAGATATTTTTATATTTTATTACTATTTCAAAAAGTATTATCTAAAAGTCTTAATTCTAGCACCTTAAGGAAATGATCTTAATTGAAAAGAAAAAAATAGTCAAAAAATAAAACTGAACACTTATGTTAGTAATTCAGCTCTGTAGCTTGTTAATCACAATTTAAATAACCATCAAATTTAAATTTAAACATTTTGCATTAATCTTAGTCACAACCTACTGCTTTTGCTACAACTGATGTGTTAAGTTTGGGCAAACTGACAAATTGTTCCCAACTACAGACTGAAAGACTTACATTGGAAGAACATGTAAGTTTTGATCACTGTGTTGAGACCATCTCTGAGATAAAAATTTACAACCAGACATTCATAGCGCTACGTCACCTTTCCTTCTGGTACAAAGAAGAAAATACATCCTCTTATTCTTTCCCTATCCATGTCTTAGTGAAAATACTTTAAATATTATCAAGGTAGTAAATACAGAGACAGGAATTATCAAGATTGATCTGGCATTACATTTGCTGAATTATGATCTGATTCTTGCTTTTATATAACCATTTTCTCCTGCTGATGATGATATCCAGAAGTGAATGCCATCATCTTCGGGGTTAATGGAATAACACCTAGAAAGCTACTATCTACATGTTATTGCTCTGTATGACAGATTATTGAAATAACAAGCACTTGAAAATATGAAAATAGGTAATTAATTCACAATTGTGCACGTGACCTTCCTATGTCCTCACCATTATCTTATCAGAGTTCAGAGACCATAACTGTATTTTTTTTCTAACTGTTGCAGACTAAAAGTTTAAATGCCAGTATTTTCTGTCTTCTCTTAAACTATATTGTTGTACCACATATTATCAAATGAATGCATAGGCTATAATACTTATCACGTCAGAATAACAAAATTATTCCTGGACTACTATGCATATTTTTTTTATAAGGCCAATAGAAAGTGCTTGTGATTATTTGACTTGACTTTCAAGCATAGTTTATCTCTCAGCTCATTCCTATTTAAAACAGAGAATCTTATGCATTTAAAAAATGCTTACAATTTAAAAAGTACTAGTGATGAATAATCTGTAAATAATTATGAGAGTATAACTCTTACTGCTATTCTACTTTATATCAAAGAGAAATGTATCTTTGATTTTTAGTATCTGTTTTTTGTTATTTCTTTCTCTTTCAGATTCATGAGCCCTCTGTTATCAAATAGGGAAATGCTTAAGTTATCTATTCAAATAAGCCTTTATTGCCTGAAGCTGGACTTAGCATTTAAAGGACCAAGTCCAGAAGATAGAGGGTACACTAGGGAAGCATCATACAATATTCTTTCAAAAAGTAGTTGCTGACCACTGTCAAAGACAGATGCACAAATTAGTGGCCTGCAACATGATGTTCTAGGACGATTTTCAACTTTTATTTCTCCATCTAGCTATTGCTTTGCTCCATAGGGTCCAAACTCTCTGCCTTAGTCTTAGCCATTTGTACAAGGTTACAATAGATAACACCAAGAAATATTATGAGTCTGTCTTTGCTTTCCCCCCCCCCCCCCCCCGGATAAAACAGTCCATAGCACTCTCCTGCATGGTTTAGGATATAGCCCAGGCCAAGGATCATGCATCTTCTTGCAGCCACCCCGTAAGAGCGTGCAAGTTTGGGGGAGAGGAGTCCCATGGCTGATTTTTTCCTCCTATGACAAATGATGTTTGCTATTTCAATAACTTTTTAACATAAAATGTATAAACTCAGATCTTTTCTCAAGTGCCTCAAGGTTGGATGTTGTTGAGTTTAAGCGACCTGTAAGATAGATATCTTACAGGTACCTAAGTCTTTTATTGGATCTTGTTCTGTGTGCTTTAAGGATCAAGTCCTAAATATCTCAGACCTGTCCAACTTTCCTGACACAGAAAACTCTTGAGATATTTGTAAAACAGAATGTGGACACAGGAATATGAGGAATTTGGAGATAGTTGATGACTAAAAATATTACTGTGAGAAAATAGTAATGGATATTGAAATACTTCCTCTCTAAAAAAGCTTAAAGAATTAATATCTATTTTTGCCAGAAAAAAAAGAAGACTGCATACTGCCACCAGGCACTGAATCACAAATTCTTCTTTTCACGGAAGAAATTAAATGCAGTAAGCAATACTTACTTCAATCACAGACTCATAGAAAGATATTAAAGAGCAAATAATCCACGTTGGAAAAGGTGGTTGAAATTGTTCATGTTAGAATTGTGAAAAATGAACAGTGTACACATGAGAGAACTTCCTACACTTCAGAAGCAAATCATCTATGGTCAGAAGATCTGGAGGACTAAGAAAGCAGAAACAAGTGTAACAATATTCACTCTCTCAGAAGACAAATTTGGCGCTGTCCCAGTTTCTTTTAACAAACAGTTATTCAGGCCTGTCTTTCACATGGTCTTTACAGATTCTTTCTAGGAGAATTTGTCTACCAATTTTGAGGCTCCTTTGTTACCTATCAGAAATAGAAATGGCACTTGAAGATAACCTGAAGAAACAAAGGCCACACTGGTGGCAGGGTGAACCAACTGACCTTATTAGAAACATATGCAGACCATGCATGGAGGTGCAAATTATTTCCAAAATACTTAAAAAATAATTTCAGCCTGAAGATTACTCTTGATCAAGATTCTTTCTACGTAAAACCTCAAGCACAGCACAAGCCACTATTATAACAAAGCAAGTCTTAGATAAAATAATTTGTCAATTTAAATTTAAGAACAGGCTTAAAATCCTCATAGAAGTGGAGAATAAAATTGTTTAAGAAAAAGATCATGTTCACACTGCTTCATAGCGTTCATTCTGCAATGTAGAATAAAATTCGTCCTTAAATCATATTTGAAAGTAGGGATCCTCATCTTCTTAAGGTCTTCTGGAGCCAAAAAATTACACTGTTATTTGATTTGGAAAAAGGAGTGACTGTGCATTTGGAAATGTTTCTCCTCAAAAAGATGCTTCAAAACAGGAGAGTTAGTCAAAATCAATACTTTAATTTTTTTCTGAGGAAAAAAAAAAAGTGATTTACTAGGACTTTTCCGTATGGAATCTTTTAGACTAAAACCATTCCCAGTCAGCACTAATCAAGAGAGATTCAGCTCTTTTCTCTGAGTTCCCTGCCTGCCTTCCCAACAAATTCACCTTCAGGGTTCCAGAGACTAAGTACAGCTCTTGGCTTCCTCAGGCTTTGCCAAACATGGTTTTGGAGACTTGTACAATGCACTGCGCATCCCTAGAAGTCAGTTTGCAAAGGTGTCCTGTTAGAACACATTTTTTGAACAATGAGAATTCTTGGCTCACCTCCAGCATGAATTATGACTGCAACACCTGTAATCCATATTATCAAACCTACCATCATTACTTAGGAAAGCAAGATACTGAGGTGCAGTTAAGACCATGAAGACGAAAGTAGGAATCTATTATTAAGCTATGCAGACAAATGACTAGGCTTTGGTTTAGCTAACTAAACAGAACATAATAAACTGTTGAACACAGCATGAGAAATGGTTGAATGCAACAAATAAGAATATGAGCAGCTCCCAAAAGTTAGGCAGTGTTGTGAGCAATGGCTGGGTTTCTCAAGTGATTAAGGAGGAAAATGTGACAAATGGCTATACTCCCCAGCGATCACTGAAGGCCAGTATTGGTGATTTGGCAAAGCCAGCAGTACCACACTAAATCGATAATATCATATAAGGCTGAGGTTAGTTTGGTAACCACATCAGAAATGACACATTTGGAAATGGATACTGCAAAACTGGGAACAAAGCAGAAAAAGTAATTATGGGTGGGTTAGGTACCTGCGTCCTGAAGTGAATCAAATTCAGCTTCCCTTACCACCTATAATTCTCTCTAGGTACTGCTGACAGAAGGGAGGGAAGGGTGAACCCCGGGCATCCAAGTTAGATGGAGAGAGTAGCTGTTATGAAAGTATCACTTGCTTTAGAGAACCATGCTACTAAATCCTATATTTCCAAACAAATATGTATACAGGAAAAAAAACTCTATCTTTTACTCGGGCTATTTTATCAGAAGATTATAAAATATTTTCCCTCTTTCATTCAAATAGATAGATAGATAAATCTTAATTGAGAATATTGGAGGAATACTGTCTGTCCATCTTTCTCTGTGAAAGCGTTCTGCAGGCTAAGATAGGTTCCAAATTTTGAAATAACCTTTAAAGCCAGCAAACTCTTTAACTATTTTCTAGTTTTTCAGCTGTGCTTTCCTAGTCAAATAGAAGATGATACAAAATGTTATTTAGCTGTTTCCTGAAGATAAAACCTGTCTTCCAGCTAACATGCATTAGTCTTGAAATTCCCTCCAGTAATTTGCTGAAATTATAACGTACAAGAACATGAAGACTAAGTGATAAATCTTTTGCAGAGAGGGACTTATATGGGATAGGGCAGGCTGTCATTTACCCTTGTTCATTTGGCATGAATAACTGAATGCTCCTACATAGCAAACAAATGTTTACAATGTTTGGTGAGAAGCTATTCAAAGCCACTTTGGAGTAATTCAGCTAATATGCACTAAACTTGCACTCAAAAAGCTAATTTAGCTTTTAATGTGCATCTACTTCCTGCATATCCCTACACTGACTCTCAAGTTGAGTATTTATTTGCTGACAATGAGGAAATGCTAATTTTCTGCTAATTAGTACATTTTGATATGATACTGGTTTTTTATACATATTAATCGCTATGTTAGAGATTAAATAAGAGAACTCTGTCACACTAAGTTCGGAGCAGGGAGGGGAGCTCATAATACTAACAAATGGTGAGCATGATGACATCTGTATCTCTGTGATGAGACCAATTTGTATACCATCTGGCGCTGAAGAGTTTAGCTACTTGCAGTTATAATGGAGATATTTTGGCTGCAATACTAAATGAGCAGGATAATAGCTATTTGGTGAGTTAAATGTTTAGCACAGACATCCTGGCAGAAGTAGCACTGGATAAGTGGAAAAAGGGTAGTATCATTTCATTAGCTGCAGCTATTGTCAGCCCAGCCAGTCGGATAGATATAAATTGAGAATTCCTGTACCGTGACAGGAAAACTTGGTCTTTCCTTTTCTCTTTTATGTTAGTCTTTTCATTTGAGTCTTTTTTTTGTGTGTGTGATTAAAAACATGCAGCAAAACTTTGTCCTCCAGACAGAAAACAAGGAAAAGACTATTTTAAAGGTGCAGCATAGTATGTCTGTAAGTAACAGTTTGAGAGAAAATTACAGTCATTAGGGAGCAATGGTAAATAGCTTTTATTTCTATTTAATTCAAATTAAATCTGATTCAGAATACACGTGCAATAGTGGGCATTGTTGCCAAGAATGCTATTACAGCTTCTGCCTGTCTTTTCTAGAGGCCTCTTATTAGAATGAAAGAGATGCTTTCTAGGATTACCATTATGAATTATTTTATTTTCAAAATATATTGAAAAAAATCAGTAGTTTAGAGCAGGTTTTACAATTTTTGACAAATGTGTTTATTTCCCTGTCCTATTATTTTAGCATATAGTCCATAAATCAGTGACACACCACCAACTTATGCCTGATTCAATTACTGTTTAGTTGAATACATTTCAAGGAGTATTTTCTGCAACATAGGGTAATGCACGCAATTTTTATCTCAGCTCAGTCGTGACCTAGAGATACAACCACCTGAAATTATGTGACAGCCTATCTGAATTAGGCTGGCAATGTCAAGCACATTGTTAAAAGAGCGTATCACAAAGATCTTCAGAACTAGCATTATTTGTAATTGATAGTTACCCTAATACATACTCAGAGGTTCTCGACTGGATAAGGCTGCATATTTTGTAAGATACTGACCCACACTACAATCTTGTTTCTAAACTGGTCCTTCCAAATCAGAGTCTGGTAATTTGCTATGCAGGGCTGTTTTCCGTTGTCTACAGAAGCAGTGGCTAAGAAAAGGGTTTTCACATCAAATTGTCATTCCACTTCTCTTGATAATGATAATTCAATTAAAACATGAAATTTATTATCCTTTCTGGCCTATGTTCCTATGGAAGTGCATCTTATTCAATTCCATACTGTATGTACACATGTACATGAAGGTCTAAGTGTCTTTCCAGTAGATTTTGAGCCAGCTGCCTGTTTTCAGCCATATTTAATAAAAGGGCTTGAAAAACATTAAAGAAGTCCTACAGCTTCTGCGAAAATAGGCACCCAGGTGAAGAACTTGCTGCAGTCTCACTGGTAAAAAGTCTGACTTGTAAACTCAACCCTTAAGGGACACTACCGAATCCACACTACAGAGTACGTTTATGAATAGCCCAGACGCTTTAGTCCAAGGCTTACACATTTTTAGAAAATCCAACTACAAGACACAAATCTTTGAGATGGTAGACTTCATTCCAGTTCCATCAGTCTTAAAATGGTTCATTTTTTTCTCGATATAATCTTCTACATTGTCTTCATCATAAGTCTGAAGGTAGTAAAGCTTAATGATTTAAAGAAATTTAAGCCGCAGATCTGTTTATAATGAAATGCAGTGTGGTGCAAAGTAGTGCAAGGAAGATATCATATAACCAGCTATTCTTGGTCTTTGATGCTTATTACTTGAATGAGAATCAAAGTTTTGACTGCATTGTGAAAACCACTTATTAAGATTCCGCCATTGATTGGCAGAGTTAAAATAATTCCCTTCTATCTGACAGGTCCTGATTCACTACCTGCTGAAATAAAAGAAAGGACTCATAATTAATTTCTGCTGGGCAGGAATCCTAAATCCTTATTCTTGTCACCTAAGTTTCCTATTTCTTATTTGGCTCACATCCCAGCTAGAAATGGATGGCTCTGTAGGTTCTTTCTCCAGGTGCTGTGGATCGTAGAGACTTAGGAGTGGATAAATATTGTTTTGTTGCTCCTGTACAAGTTAGCACATGAGCAACTACTGATGAACCATTGTGACCTGGTTCCAGGCATATTAGCAGCTCCTCTTTCCTACACATCAGGACCAGCACTGGCTGATGAACACTTTCTTTTAGAGATGGTCCTACATTCTGAAAGTAAACCATTTTAAAATAGATTAAGCTAAAGAGAAAATCTCTAAGAATGGTTTTCCTAATAATGGTTTTCCCAATCACCTAATCTGCTGTTCACTCCTTATCTGGAACCATCTTTTCAAATTTAGCTATGAAAGATGTTGCCATCTGACCCTGTTCCATTTAAAACTAAACGGTAGTCTTACGGGGTGATCCCAGTGGAATAACGCACGGGTCACAAAGAATATCTTAGTATTTCACACAAAAAACATGTTACTGTAAGACCAGAGAATGAATAGGCAAGACAATAATCTGAAAATGACCAGCTGAAGGCCTAGGGCAATGAGCTAGGTCTCCCCTTTGAAAGAATACCCAGGAATTGTCACTTAGTTGCAGAGGTGTCATTGATAGTATCAGACTTGCCATACCAAATGATGTTCAACTAGTGGACAAGAACAAGCCCTATGTTTCAAGTGAAAAGCATAATAAATATTTGCACGCTTTTATAGCAGCTGGCTTTCCAACAAATGGTATATTTGTTTGACTCATATCCAGGAAAGCAGGAAAGCACTGTCAGCTGTATTGTATACAGGCAGGTAAAGAACAGTTGTGAAGCTGGTCTGATGCTGCACCAGCTTCAGCAGGTCCTGCTTTGTACCTCCTGTCCACATACCTGTTTGGACTAATTCCACAATGCACACAATGTGTAGACTCAGGCCAATCCGCACAATCATCTGAGATAGAGGAGTCCTGTTTCCAGGCTTGTTCGATGTAAGATTATTCATAAAATGTGTTTTAACATTTAAAACAAGAACACTACACACTATACAATTAAACCTATCAGAATGAGAAAGTATCAATTAAAGAAAATTTTTCCAAAGGTGATCCAGTGAAACAAATGGCCAGGTTAGCTGTGCCATTATATATGAAAAAGATTGCCTTCTCAGGTATCAACGACTTTCAGAAGTCTCTGGATAAAACTTAGCAATGCTTTCTGCTAAAATGACCACTGTCATCCAGGAATGAAAGTCTGGCAGTCCTGCTATCCTTCCGTAAAAGCTGTCTGCATCCTGTAGGCTGCTGAAGAGATGGCCAATGAACTACCAAAAGCCAACTCATTTTCTTAGTTTGTCTGGAGTTTTCTCTATTGTCCCTATGGCATTTCATAAATATTAAATTATGCATATACATATAAATAATGTGTGTACATATACACACACGGGCGCGCACGCACGCACACATCAAATCGAATAATAGTTCTTCAGGTGTGCGAATGGAAAATATGTGGGAATATACTCGACAGGACAAAATATGAATGAAAATTATGCTTTTAATTATTTCCAGTATTATTATTCTAGATGAATATGGTCCCTCTTATATCACCTAATACTTTTTAAAATAAAGACTTTTTTTTTTAACTACTTAGTTACTCAACTTATTTTAAAATACCAGAAAAGGTTCGTCTCCTAGTTGCCTCCTGTCTTGCCATTCCATGGGGTATCAAAAGATAATGCATTTAATTGATAAACGCAAGAGGAATTACTCAACAATACTGACAGATAAATGCTATGGCACTAGTATTTAGATGCATATATGCCATAGTCATCTCCCTGAAACAGTGAGTGATGAGTGATAACTATATCTCAAAAAGCCATACCACTTGCTGTCAAACATAAAACTTTTTGCTTGAAAAAGATGTTGTTGTACAGAATTCTAATGCTAGTACTGTGTTATAGACAATAACATCAGTGGTCAGCAATTATATATCAATTTTTAACACTTTTAGTGTGTCATTGTATTTAGTTCACAGTGTCTCCTCTCATCATGAGAAGTGCGTGTGTGAGGAGAGGCTGAATGATTCTGTCACAAAATTGGGCAATCTAGATCCTCAAAAGTATTTTGGTGTTAACAGTGAGGAGTAAAAATTGTTTTGAGGATGTGTTCTGTTGTGTTAGTGAACTAATTATATTCAGTTTGGATAATATCACATTTAAATACTATACTGTAGCTCACAAGTAACTTTCTAGTTACATATACAAAAGTGAAGCTATTTTTAAGCCATTCAACTAATCTGATTTGGAAAAACAAAATAAATTATAAAAGTAATAGCACTGTGCTCATATGCTTATTTTTTCAGCAAGGTAACTTGGTTCCACATGACATCAAAAAAAATCGAATACAAAGTTAAAGTATCTTAAAACTGGTCTGGCTGCTGTAATGCATGAGAAAATGCAATTGTGAACCAATATTTCATGTATGTACTCACAGAGACATTGCTCAGAAATTGGTTTTTGCCCCTACGCTCTCTGATATTTTTAGCAATGACATGGAAGGAAACACTAAATCACTACCAGTTAAGTTTGAGGTGAGACAAAGCTTAGAGTAAGGCTAAATGGGTGAGCGATTCTAAGCAATTTAAAATCATTTAATGATAAGTGGAAGAAAGTGTTTTATTGTGATGAAAGGTAATGCCCTGTGTGTGGAAAGAAACAGTGTAGCTGGGCTCACAAGTCAGGTGATAACTCCATCTTGGAGAAGGAGTGGCTGGAGGTAGTTGGGAAAACATATTCTACAGCCCAAGTTAGGAAGGAAAAGTCCTCACAACTCTAATGCTTCCACAGGGAAAAAAAAAAAGAAAATAAGATATTAATATCCTTCCTTTGAAAGAAAGTCAAATGTTCAGGATGAAGCATCTCAGTTACATACACATCAACAGTGATAGCGTATTCATAAGGGTGGGAAGAATGGGCTAAAACATGAAGCTATGGCTTCATTGCCCTGTGATGATCCTGTTCCCCTATGTCTGACACCAAACGAGCACCAGCAAGCATACAATAGCAAAAGACTGTGCACTGTCTGGGATTTCTGATAATCATGTGGCACTAAGCCTCCAGAAGGTCTTGACATGGATTGCACACAGTAACGCTCACTAGCACTGGGCAAAATTCTTCTGTGACCTTTCCCTTCATCTGGAAAAAAAGGCCAGTTTTGTCCAAATCTACATATTCTGCAAGAATCTGTCAATTTCAATAAAATCTTATGGCAGGAGGACACTTGAGGGGAAGAAAGAACCTTGGTAAGGTCAAAGCAGAGGCAGTTTCTCTATTTCAGTGTTTCTCTGTTTCAGTCTTTCTCTATTTCAGACCTAGCCGGAATTGAATTATTCTGATTTGGATATTTCTGCTTAGGTATCTATATTAAAATTTATATAATATTTCAAGCTTCTTTTCAAAAAAATAATGTTGTTGTTGTTATTTTAAAAAGCCTAAGGTGATTTTTAATGTATTTTTCTAAGGAAGTAAATGGAATAAAAACCACAACAAAATATGAGATGGCGATTCTTTTCCTAGGGTGAAAACCAGGCTTTGAGCTATTCTACCCTCCGCTTCTCTAGCCTAGCTAAGGTTTGTCACTCATATAACGTTTAAGGAATAGCCTGTCATTGACTTCTAGACGGTTCCTGTGCTGACCACACACATTGCGCGGGGCCAGTCTCCAGTATGGTACTTACTCAGCTGGCTTTGCAAGTTTATTGCTTCACCAATAGTGTTAGACACAGAAAAACATCTTATTTTTACAGTTAATTGGCTGATTTGTTTAAAACCCATCTCAGCAGTGGCCAAGCCCTTCTTCCCTAGATGTATTTTTTTAATGTGTCAAATTTTAACCCGGAGTTTATGCTTCAGAAAAAGGTGCAGAGCCCCACTGAACAAGGTGAATTAATAGGTTCACTTCCCATTGAAGTGAATAACAGCAGGGTAATATTTCTTTTTCTTTGAGTGAAGCCTATCTCCTAGCTAGGCAAACAACTTCCAACTCCACCTCTTTTTTTGCAGACCAGATATATATTTTTCACTGCTCTAGGCAGACATCTGGAGCAGACGGGACTGTCTTTTCAGGGACATTTTTTGCTTCAGCTATGTTGCTGTATAAAATTCTTTCCCTGTTCTTAAGTCTGAGAACATGCCTTTCATTCTTCTTCTCATATTTTCCTTGCGTAATTCACTCTCTTTGTTCATTCAGTCCTTGCTTGACCTTATCTTTGGGAGTGCCTATGAAGATGCCAGTTGCGGCAGTGCTTTGGACCTATGTCTAATCGAAACTGGAATAACATCGACAATTTATTTTGTGTAGTCCATCAGTGATTCCTGTGGTAGCTATTGTCTCAGTCAGAATTCTGACAAAGCAGGTAATTTCAGTTGAGATAAATTTGTTCCAGAATTATTATTCAGTTTTGGTTTGTTTATGCTGCACAATTTCACTTTTACATCAAGCAAATCCAAAAGCTGTGAAACTCTTGCCAAGGCACGAAGTATCTTGGTTCTTCCTCAAATTCTGTATAAAAACTCCTACATACTTCTTCACAAAAACTTCTGGGAAACACAGCAGATCTTTTAGGGAACTTAAGTTTTAGGATTGCTTCAAAATGCATTTCAGTATAGCTTTGTGTGTTATGAAATTGATGGGATGTGATTTAGGCCAAAGGAGTCTGTAAGTCATTCTATCTAGTGCTCTTCCGCCACTTATAAATAAATCAGAATATTTAACAAATTTTTATTACTTTAAATGAAGATATCAGTTGCGGGGTCCCACCTGGTGATGTTTGCCCTGCAGCAGACCCAACAGGTTGACTAACACCTGTTGCATTCCCTAACTGAGGCTGGTGGATTCTTACCTGTAGGTTGCCAGTAGCTTCAGCTGCCAGTGTCCACCCAGTGCAAGGCAGCCCACCCAGGCAACCTTCAAACCCCAGCTGCTCTCACAGCAGGTAACACTGGAAGCCTTCTTGGCAGGGCAACAGTTGATAAAGGTGGTGGCTAAATGAAGCATCACATATCTGGCTCATTCCCACTGTAGAAATGTAGCCACTTAGCCCCATGCTAAAGGACACTGAGAGTCCAAAAAGGCTTTTCTCAAACTTGTGTCTAAAAAAAAAGTCTACGACTTTGGACTTGAGCACCTATCTGAATTTGAGCTCAATATAAGATTTCCTCTGCTGGAGGAGGACAAGATCTGCAAGGTCCCTGAAATGAACAGAGCCTCTGTTAGAGTTTGCCAGGCTTTATGCACAACTCTGCATATTGTGAAATGGTAATTTAGTCTTTAAAATCTCCAATCCGCAGCTTAGAGTTAGAACAGATCTTTCATTAAGAAACTGAATACATAGCTGCTTCCATTTATTTCAAATGAAATAAGAATTCCTTTAACAGTTGATCTACAGCACTTGAACCAAATTCTTGCTTCTCCACAGCACTATGACTTGATGCCCAGGCACCTGGTGCCATAGAGGTGTGAATTAAAAAACACTAAGCTCACTTGTTTCCTATATCAGTTATAAAGTCAATATCCTCATTAAGAATTATTCATTTCACTCTCTTACTGAAATCAGACAGAGGCCTTTGACTTCAACTTTCTATCTCAAAATCAATAGAGGATTTTCTTTTTTTGTGTGGATTCAGAACTTTCTTTTATTTTTCCTAAGGTACTATAGTAATTTTATGTGCTTGAATTTTAAAATATGATTAGGGATATCAGGACAGATTACAAGCACCATGTGAACAACTTAAGAGAGACCAGAGCCAACAGTGTTAGAATTAAAGACATGGTTTCATTATTCATCTTTATTACTTCTAATTTTAGTAATGTTAAATACATTTAATCAGACAGGTTATATTCAATAACATATTTTAGAGAAAGATAGCATAAAGTAGATACACTAGGCTTCGTTACAAATCTTGCCAACACTGCTAAAGCATGGTTGTCGCAAAGATATGGTATTCCTTGTAATAATAACTTGAAAGCAAAACCAGGGCTGCATCAACACACTACCTGTGTCTGAAAGCAAAAGGTAATATTACATACTCTAAAACTGAAGAGATTTCCGGTGAAGTGAGTATGGACAGCAGCTGTAGTCACGTACTCAATGTCTTTAGCAAGAGGAAAAAGGATGTTATTAATGTGCCAGAGTCAGCTCAAAGCAGCAGCACTATGCCAATTTTTGATAGCTGGGGATCTGATCATTATAATATCTTAACAGCTTCTTAGAAATTAAGGCCAGAGGAGATAATTAGATCATCTACTCTGACCTCTTATAGTCTGCTGGTGCCACATTTAATCCAGTTATCTTTGCATCAAACCCAGTAATTCAAGTTCTAACAAAAGCATAACTTGTATTTGACCAAAGGATAGCTTCTTGATTGTTACTCTGTCTTAAACTGACGACAACAAGAGATGGATACACTACCACTTCATTTGACAGTTTGTTCCAGTGATTAATTACCTTCTTAGTTAAAATTTCAAATTCAAATGTGTCTATTTTCAAATCTCAGTCACTGGTTCATATTTGTGGCTTTATAAATCTGGCAACTGCTATTTTCTGTCAGTAAAGATCTTACTTAAAGATATAAGGTAAGAGAGTAGTAATTCAATCTTATTTTTGATACATTACAAAAATTGAGCTCTTTAAGTCTCAGGAATATCTAACTCTGTAATCCATTTTATGAACCCTTTCTCAATCTTCATTTTTATAGAACTACCTTAAATATCAGGATTCTCTCATATTCATACACTCTTCTAGCATCACTATCTAAACAGACCCACAGTGAGATAAAATCATGTCTCTACTTCTATGAATTAAAACTCTTTCTATCACTTAACAGACTTTACATTCTCGTTTTTACCTCAGTATTGCACTGGAAATTGAGATTAAATTCCTAATTAGAGTCACTAGTTTCCATGATATGGCCTCTTGGGCCTTACAGATACCCTGAATTCCTTCTTTCTAGATGCATTCTAGATGTACTCTAGATGTATGTGCATTTCAATGTTTTCTATTTGGTATGCTGCCAGTAGGTTTGGTATGTTCAATCAATCAGTCATTCTGAATAATTGCCCTGCCTTCATCACTGTTATCACATAACATGTTTACATTGGCAGGATTTTTAAATTTACTTTCAGATACTTGATGGACAAGTTGAACAGCCTAAGGTCTTCTCCAATCCCTGCAGAGCGTCACTAGAAGTTTGACAAGTCCTTTCCTTTTTGAGAGAATTTCCTTCTCAGATAATTCTAATTCGACTCTTGATAAGGAAGAAAACCTGAAAGGCTGAAGTTCGAGCCTGTGCATAAGGTGGTAATTAATTAGGAAGTTGCAAATTGTTCCTCAGTTCTCTCACTCATTTTTGATTTAAACACTTACTATGCTCGTTGAACTTAATGGCAAAGATCTCCTAACTTTAAATGGCTGATTTATTTCACAGAATCACAGAATCGTTGAGGTTGGAAGGGACCTCTGGAGATCATCTCGTCCAACCTCCCTGCTCAAGCAGGGTCACCTAGAGCATATTGCCCAGGATCACATCCAGGCGGGATTTGACTCTTTCCAGGGAAGGAGACTCCACTACCTCTCTGGGCAACCTGTTCCAATGCTCTGTCACCCTCACAGTGAAGAAGTTTTTCCTCAGGTTCAGGTGGAACTTCCTGTGGTTCCGTTTGTGCCCATTGCCTCTTGTCCTGTCGCTGGGCACCACGGAGAAGAGGCTGGCCTCATCCTCTTGACCCTCCCCCTTCAGATACTTGTACACGTTGATGAGATCCCCTCTCAATCTTCTCTTCTCCAGGCTGAACAGGCCCAGCTCTTGCAGTCTTTCCTCATAGGAGACATGCTCCAGCCCTCTCATCATCTTTGTAGCCCTCCGCTGGACTCTCTCCAGTAGTGCCATGTCTCTCTTGTCCTGGGGAGCCCAGAACTGGACACAGTACTCCAGGTGAGGCCTCATTTCATTTAATTTCAGACACCTGAAATACAGAGGTACATCTATATTAACTAAAGAAATGAAAACCAATGACCAGTTTCTGTCTCTAATGCCACTGACTAGTTTGTACCAAGCTTAAGGTGCGTACCAGCAACTCTACATGGCCCTTGGTTCTGGCTCTTGGGCCCTATGTGGCCTAAGACATAATTATCATGTTTGATGGTTTTTTGTTTATTTAGTTTTTTGTTTTGGTTTGGTTTTAGTTCATAATGTTTGCTGCTTGCTCTGGGAGGAATGAAGTCCAGTGGGAAGTCTGAGGGTTTAAAGCCTTCTGGGATAGTGCTGTAAGACTGTGTAGGGCAAAGAGAGCAGAACTGTTACTCTCTCATTCATACTGCATTTTAGTAGCATTCCCTTGGGTAATTTAGTCCTCCCCAGTGGAACTTCTGCATTGCCTTGGTCAAAGCTAGTTGGAGTGCTCCAAAGCAGAGCTGGAGAATGAACTAAAAAAATTAAGTAGTGTGACTGATCTGGCATCCAATACTCAGTCTCTCTCCAAAATCATCTTTTGTTTAGCAAGTATACATAACCTCTGGTAGGATTCAGTTCCGAATTGTAACACCTGGATTTAGGAGTCTACCTGTAAGTGTTAAAGTTCCCAGTATCATAAATGGACATAAAGGGGCTGATTTAGTTAGTTCAACACAAGCGCCCAGTGCCGTCCGAGATACTCTGTGCCATCCAAGATACCTGCATAGGGCTAGCAGATATGGTGCAGGATTTGCAGCAGGAGAACTTTGCTTTCAGGAGAGACGGTTGAAGGTGCACCAGGATATTACACTGTGCATAACTTGACACTAATTGCTATGTCTAGGCAGCTGAATCCTCCAATCTAGCTGATGCATTCAACCAATTCTAGAGAGAGGCACCTTACCCTAAAGCAGACCTCTAGTGGGTAGTCAGTCAGTATTTTCCCAGGCTCGTTTGACTAAGGGATTGATTCCTTTGCTTAAACAAAAGTACTTTGTGCTATTTGAGATGTCCTTAGTATTCCACCTGGTTTCCAAATGATCCCCATTCCTCATTCTCCTTGTACCATCTCTTAATGGATGTCTCAGATAACCTAGAGTATCTCAAAATGATACCAGGTGCCTTTGGTTAGGCTGCAGTAGACCTTAGTGTCTACATATAAGCTACTCATCTAGGCACCCTGAGTGGAAAGAAACAAGATTTGTGCTAAAATTCATGTAAACTGTTTGAGGACGAGCTAAATTGTATCTTCTAGGT
The DNA here is from genome assembly GCF_040807025.1 of Struthio camelus. Lineage (NCBI taxonomy): Eukaryota > Metazoa > Chordata > Aves > Struthioniformes > Struthionidae > Struthio > Struthio camelus. The sequence continues at coordinate 24,276,838 of NC_090942.1, forward strand.
GTTTACTTCCTGCCATTAATTACAAAGAGAGTTTAGATGACGAGATAGAGACCTACAAGTGTCTAAAATTAGATGAGATTATAAGCAATTCTAACTTAAGGGAAGGTCTAAAATAATAGGGTTCAGTGATCCTGCAGAGGTGCCTCTCTCTCTTCATAAATAATAGCACATATTAGATATACAGCAGAGTTAGATTAGATGAATCCCACACTTATGGTTAAGGATCTGAAAGAGACAACATTCAGTATGGAAGCTTTTTGGATATGTTAAGGCACTGTCTTAACGAAGCTCCACATTAAAAAGAGAAACTCAAATACAGCCATATATGGTTATTGTTGCATCCTGAACTCTGTGTTTTTTGAATATTATTTTAATATAATAACAATAGCATTCCATTTCTTCTTGCAAATTGGAGACAATTAGGTAGACTTTCCAAAGGAATATTGAGTTATTATAGTGTCACATTGCAGTCATCCTACTATGCTGATGTATTGCAATGCAGAGCACAGAGACAACTTTTTAGAGCATGATACAGAGTTCTAATGATTAATCCATTATATTGTCCATGCATGATTTCCTTTTACATTACAGCTAAACCTATGTTCCAATGACTTCAGAGGAAGCCATTAAAAGGTTGTTTGTATGCAGTATGACATTTATACATAATGACACTATTTGTTACATAATATTGTAGTGTCCTAAGAAATAAATGAATATAAACAGCTGTATTACAGTCCCTGGATCTGAGAAGAATTCGGAGAAAGCAATCCCGCTTGTATTTCTGCAAAAATAAATATAGGAAGTAAATATGGGAAGGTAATCAGGGGAGACTTGCAAACTCGTATTTAGAAATTAATAACTGAATTAATATCTGAAGTAGAAGTTTGAAGAAGTAAAATCAATCTTGATAACTATCACATGATTTATGAAAAAGAGACCTAGGGAGTTTTGCCAAACCTATCCAATGGCTAACTGCAAAGAATGACTAGTTCACAGGAAAGCATATAATCCCTTTCTTCTTCTGCAGTAACTGATAAAGGTTTTCTGTTTGTTTTATATAGGAGAATTTTTTGCATAAATACTTTTCTTTCCAGATGTGAAAATTTGAACTGCAACCCTAAACATTTCAACACTCTGGTAATCAGAAACCTAGCTTTTATGTGTATGTCCTTATTTACACCAGATCAGAGTGAATATTCAATGCTACCACTCTTTATTTGATAACATTTTAAATTCACTTTGCAGAGGATAAACGATTGTCATTTGCACCCCAAGACTCTTGCTAGCGAGAGATTTACAGAAATAGACTCTAAATCATCCGAAGCAGTCCATCACAGAGGTGAAAAATTACTTGTGACAGCTGAACAGCAAACAATACCTGCCATTCTAAAGAATTCCAAATGCATCAAAGTATTTTAAATAAATGAGAATCTTGTATTTTATTTTTTAAAACTTTTATATCAGCTGGAGAACAAAATGATTTTTTTTTCAATGTTGCTAACATAAGTAATTGTAAAAATTCTGAACCGAAGGGTATTAAGAAACAGGTTAAGATTTCACGACTATTGGATATCAGCCAAAGTGTTACAGATTAACTGATGACAAAAACCTGTTGTCTGAACGATTGCACTTGAAATGATGCCTTCACAACCAGCTAAAAAATGCTTTGTTTGCTGCTTAGTAGCATAACCCTTACGTGGGCCCAGTGTGATATGGACAAAAAAAGCTTTTTAAAAGCTATGTAATGAGATTTTTAGAAATTGCTCATAAATTGAGATAATTTTTTTCTATTTCCATACTTTGTTTTTCTTTCACTCAGCAGTGAACTCCACAAACACCCATATTCTTTTAAGATGTCACGCTATCAGTCACTGTATATTTGGCAAAGCAAGCTGATCCATTGTAAATTATGTGTTTAGTATAGCTAAAAGGAGCCTAAGCTTGGGGTTAAATTTTACTAAATTAATGAATCATTAGCATTTGCATTAAGAGAGGCTCTTAATAGGTCTCTGTGCTTTTACCAGCCATCTACCATCACCTCTTTAATTAATGTCTCTACTAAATGATTTGTCAGGCTTAAAGGGCCATGCAACTTTGGGTCATGTTTACACATACTGTAAAGCTATATACACAAATGGCTCAGCAATGACTGTAAGAACCCTTTTGCCTGTAGAATGCCTTACATTTTTATTCCCTCAGAAGTCTAACATGGGACCTTGAACTAGGAGATCTGACAGATTCACATTCTCTCAAGCAATATAAGTATGCATACACTGAATCACAGGGTCTTGCACTCATTGGGAATATATTCAATGGCAACAGCTCATCAGTCAGCAGTAGTAGTATGCAGACAGATGACGGCCTGGATATTTTTTAAATAACCAGGCTATATTTCTTTGCTACAACCCAGGCCTTATGTGATCCGTAGCAAAATATTTTATGAGTCATTGACCACTGCCTGAAATATCTCCTATGCAAACCCATAAGACAGGAAAGAAAGAATTTTCTTCATCTTTACTTACGCACAAGTGCAGCTAAATTAGACTTTCCCCTTTCTTAATGCAACAGTAGCTGAAAAAGACAGTGAACTGTGAGGTTTTGGTAATTGCAACTGACTATTTGACTGATCAGCTGTAGTAGATCATGTGGTTCCTGAGAACAATGACTAGGAGTACGGACTTCAAATTGCTTTTAGGAAACTCTAGGCCATTGGCTTGCTAAAATCTATGCGTTCAAAAATGTTCATTGCTTTCCTGTCAAGCAGAGCCTTCATGATTTTCAAATTCCACTCTAGCAGCACTCAATCACATTAAAAGAACACTTCTCCCAGTGAGAATTAGAAACTTCGGTAATGAGAATAAATTGCCAACTTTGATTCTGTTTTAAAATATTAGACCAGATTCCCAACTGGCATAAAATGACAAAATTCCTGTGGCCTTCAGTTAGCTTCTGCCATCTACAGATATGAGCACCCTTACAGCTCTTCAAAACAGAGGCATGCTAATCATTAAGGACAGATTCACTATTCTCTATGCATTCCATATACAAACCTAGTGGACAGGATTGTTTTATATTTTGTAAATCATATGTGATGTTGCAATTTGATTTAGAATTTGGGTGGCAACTTTCATATCTCATTTTCTTAACTGATGGGATTCAGCTCTACACTAGACACCTTCAGTGAAGGATTTCTTGACGTATAAAGTCTTAGCTGTTCTTAAAGACAGGAGAATCATTAGGTACTCTGCCTCCTGCTATTACAGAACCAATTCCAGTCAGCAGCAATTCCTATATCTCTTTCAGGGAAAATAATAACAAATTACAGAGAAGTAATGTATAATTTCAAGCACTGATTGCTTTCTAATTCTGTTACTATAACTTGTGCAAGATGGTTTTGTTTAGAAATAGCACTTTTTTTTTTTTTTATGAAGGCTGCCTTTGATCTTTCAAACCATGTAGCAGAAGTGAGCTGTATTGTTTCAAGGAAAGCTTACACTGCGAAGAGCTCCATGCAAAAAAGGGGAAGGGAAGAAAAGAGGAGATGGAAGTGAATTGCTCACCTTCTGGAAAAATATATCATTGCCCTTCATGGACTACTTGGAAATTGAACTAAGGCTGCTGCCAATTACAAAAGCTCCCTACCAAATAATCTCTGAATTTAAAAAGGCATCAACTTTGAAATACAGTAGGTGATCAAAAGAAACAATCCCTTTTATATTTGGGCTTCTGAGAGCTACTATTTTTGCTTGCAAATATGCTAAAGAACAGCCCCTTTCGTCCATGTAGAAAATTGCACCCCATAAGCTTATTTTGCAAGTGACTGCAGCAAATTAACTTGGCTTGAAGGTGCGAAGGCTGCATGCACCAGTGCTCAAGGCTTTGTCTTTGGTAGACATAATCAATTGCCAAGAAAGCTACAAAATTTCTACACTGACATTTAATTTTGATCTGTATACCACATATTAATAGCTAATTTACTGAAGCATGTAAAACAGCTGAAGCAAAAGGTTTTTGATTTTGTTCTTTTTTTTTTTTTTAATCAGTGTTGTGTCAAATAGTTCCGTTACAAATTATAATGCTATACCCTGGTCCCCTTAGACTCAGAAAAGAAACCTAAAAGAATGCACACCCAAATTGTTGATGCATTAAAAGTCAGCGGATTAGGTCATAGACAACAGTATGTAAGGTAGATAAATCTTTCTTTCTTTCTGTTCTTTCAGAGAAAGTGAAAATTGTCCCATATTACTTGCAAATAAAAGAAAAAATATTTCTGAGTAGTATTTAGAACTAAATATAGGCCATTTGTTAAAGTGCTTAGAGCTATCTTGAAAGCCATACAAATCCATGTTAGCACTTAAAAGTGGTTTGGTTTTCCAGTGGATTAGTAGTTTTGAACATCAGAGCACTTTGTTGGGCATGTCAATATGGATTCAGAGTCAGCTACTTCTTTTTCAAAGTTCATGGTGGTGAACATGCCCTGATACTTAGCAGAAAAAAAAAAAAAAGAAAAACAAAAGGAACAACTGAGAAGCCAAGTAATTTAAGAAATAGAAAATATTTGAACAACTATGTAAAAAATGCCCTGAGAGGACACAGCTTTTCCTTGTTTCACGGAATGTCTTTCTTTATGGCTCTTTCGGTACTGCTTATGTATACTAGAAAGGAGGAAAAAAATGTTTAATTTCCATTTGGATACCACAATACAGTCCTATGTTAGCCATTATTTCTCCTGAAGTGATCTTAGTGATGATTTATTCATCCCCTTCAACTATGGAAAAACACATTACCTTCCCAGCTGGTGCAGAGGTGGCCTTGCTGCCCAGACTTGCCACCTCCCCGGCACTTGGGACGAGCAGACACAAATGTTTTAACTCAGTGCACTTCTGAAGTAAATCTGGTAATACCAGCTACCTGTGCTTTGCTTTACATCGTGAACTAGCTGGAGCAAGTGAAGTAGATGTCTTTCTTTCAGAGGAATCCCAGACTAGAATCAGTTCAAATTAAAAAACAAACAATCAAACTAACAAACACACTCTAAGCAAACAAACAAAAAAACTCTATACTTTGTCGTATATAGATAGCATAGACATCAGGTCTCTAGCACTAGCTGTGCCACTTTACAGACTCATCCTTTTGGTCTGAACTGCTTCCTAATGTAGATATAGCTTTAGTATCAATGGACTCAGTAGCAGGGACCAGCATTAAGCTTACCAAAATGATTATGCACAAGCTTTTTATGGTAAAATAAGAACACATTGGCTGTTTATGGCAGGGCTCTCCAGTATCTGACATATAATGGATAAAATTACCTGGCTATTACTTCCCCTTGTCATTTCTATTTCCTAAGTAATAAGATGACGTTAATATGGTAGATGCCTAAAATATCAGCATGGTAAATTCTTTAACTGATTGTCACCTTTCTCTCTCTCTTTCATACTAGGCTGGTAAGAAAAAGTTAAAGGTAGATCTTCTAAATGTTACCTTTCTTCCCGCAGCTTTCTCCGATTTTCATCTTTCCTATCTCATTTTCTACCCCTTCACAAGCAGCTAGTTTCATACAGAAGAGAACAATGGAACAGATAAATGGATAAAAATACTCCCATATTCCTCACGAGACTGCTAGCACCTTTTAGACTTAGCCTTTCCTCTTGATAGCTGCAATCATAACAGTCTCAGAGAGGGCCTTGTTTTAGAGACAAGTTTATGCCACTCAGTCATACAAGTTGGTTGGTAAATTCACAAGTTTTTCATAATGATCTACTTTAGTTCTGAGAGAGATTAAGAATCAAGAGAGATTAAGTCAAACATAAGCAGACAATTATTTAAACCTATACTGAAGGTAATCTATGTCTTCAGAGACCACCAAGTTTTTCCTAGACTTTATCTTGCTCCAAATTGGTAAAACAACCAAGTTTTGTCAGTTTCTTAGGTTATGGCACCTGCCAAGTCCCATTATACTAGGAATGAACAGTGAACATGCTTGAGGACACAAAATGTTGCTAAGAATTAGAACATAAAGCAAATAATTAGTGTCTGTTTCTACACTGTTGTATGCATTTAGAAATGTAAACGTAAGCCCTGCTGGACTTAAAAACATTCTAAAGTCAATTTCTTGTAATATTACTTTGGTTAAAGCAAAAGTGAAGCTAAAACTGAATCCATGTCTATTAGAAAGAATATTGCTTATAATTTCTTTCTCCTTGGTGCTTGCTGGCATGCATCTACAGACCTATGTTTCTGGTCATCATTGCAGACCAAAGTAACAAAGTAAAAATACTAGAATTTGTAGGCTATGCACCTGAATCCAAAACATACAACTTCTGAAATTTATAACATTGTTTCTGAATAGCTATGAAACCTTTTATATGCAACACGATAGCTTGTCATGCAATTCAATCTAATACAGAGCTGAGTGTGCTGTTGGCTACCCTTATACCTACGTCAAGAGCATCTACAGAATCCTTTTGGGAACGCTTCCTGTAATTTCTGTAGAATATGAATTTAAAAATACATCCACTGGCTACACTCATTATTGATATATGAGCACAAATGTCAAATGGAGAGCAGGAAAGAGGAATGGAGACAGTGGGTTTGTATGTATATGTATGACTGATTTTTTCACAGAATTTACCCTTTTGGGGAAAATTTGCATGAGTAAAGATGTGCACACCATTTAAATTAAAAAATAATTACATGAGGTAGAATAATACTTTCTCTAAAAAGTAGCATATTACACAAACTTTTCAGAACGCTGATTTTTATAACATTTCAGCGCAAGTAGCTGCTCTCTCTCAGACTGCTTTCTTGAGTCTTACTGCAACTGGTTGTCCTGAACTGCCAAAATAGTCAAAAAATTGAGTGCTAGCCTTTCGCTTTTCTCTGCAAGGACGTTTTTTTCAGACCCAATTTCACTTTCCAATGAGTTGGGAGAGCAGCATTTGACATACCAACTAATTTTACCGAGGTCTTCAATTATCTCACATTCTGCAGATGCAACCAATGCCAGTGAGAGGAAGATGGTCTTAAGTTAAAACTTCCTCAGCTTCTTTGAGTGGAAGATGTAGGAAAGAAAGAATTATGCCAGGCTGATCTGAAATGGGTGCCTGGGTCTAGGGGAGTGGGGGAGGCCGAGGGAGATGGGCAGGGACAGGAAGGGCTGGGAATGCCCGCAGGGCCTGAACACTGAGAACAATTCTCAGTTAATGTTATTCATAGAAAAATATGACTCCTTTTGGTAGAGAGATGCTGCTTAAATAAAACAGTTCCAGTCATTTAAACCCGAGGAAGACTTTTTCAATTAAGTGTCATTTTTACTCATACTGAGTCATATATCCACCCATCTCTTATAAGAATTAGTGACCCATGCCAAAAGGGTATGGCAGCAAGTCTATTCCAATCACATGCTCCATATAGCAAAATGTAAAAAATATTCTCCATTCAGAAATGCCAGATATGCTTGAGGACATAAGCCAGTCCTCTCATCTTTAAATTATACATATAATAATCACTGAAGACTCACCAATAAAACTTAATTGAGAATTTGCAAATGATATAGAAAAAAGATGGGAAAATTTGGATTTCAAAGTAATGTAAAATAAGTAGCACTCACCATCTGTGGTCCCTGACAACAAGCAGACTATCAACAGAACCATACAGTGAAAACATAACTGCTTTTAAAAGCCTAAACCATCTGTAAAAACAGTGCTTTAAATGCTAAAAGGTTCAACAAAAAAGCACAAAGCAAAGTATATTACAGTTCTGCTACATTAATGTAATACCAAATGGCCAGCATAAATCCAGCAAAGCAGAGCAATTCATATTTAGCAACAATCAATATCCACGACAGCCTGGTGGGCTTAGCTTAACTGACCATCTCTTGCGAACTAGGAGACAGTCAGAAATTTTCAAATTGCTGCTCATTTCACTCTCACATTTATTATGGAAGTCCCTGAATGCCACAGGCAGAGTTTTGGAAGTAAGCTTTGACAACATCAGTATCATCAGCTTTTAACATTTTTAAGGTGTGTGTGCATTAGCACTCTGCACATTAGCAGAGTGACGACATTCATTATAACTGGTAACCGCTCCCCAAACCAGACTCCCCTCCATGACACAAGCATATGCGCTCTGTGGTAAAGAAACCAAAGTCCTGGATAGAGTGCCTTTTGGTGAGGCTACTGAGATCACTACAGCACATGGAGGCACCCTCAAGGGCTCCCCAGTTTATGAACATGTTCTGGTTTTGTGCCTGGAAGAACAGAGCCTGCATTGCTGCAGTGTTCTGTTCCTGGCTGCTCCTTTTGTAAAAGCCATAACCCAAAAAAGTACCAGGCATAACGTACAACTTCCTTTACACCATGTGACACCCTCTCTGTGCTGGGTTTGTTGTAAGGGAGGTGGATTTCACATCCAGTAAGTCTTTGCTATTTCAAGGGTGGTTGTCTTCTAGGTAGTACACAACATTCTTTAAAAAGGTGCAGAAAAACATTGAAAGCCAAAATTCTTTGTTAATCACCTCCCTCATTCTTGTGTTCCTGGTATGACATCAAAGAAATTAGGGAAGGCAAATAAACTCCACACAGATATCTCTATTCCCAGTAATATAAATACATATTGAGAAGGTTAGATGGAAAAGCATATCAAGAGATGATGGCAAAGAAGCTTTTCTATAAAAGCAGACAGTAATAATTTCCAAATATAGTCTAGCTTTGAGCTACTTTTGGCCCTTTTTAACCTCCTGCCTCAGAGGTAGCATCTTTGCCATGGAGCTCCTACTTCCTACCTTTTGCATAGGATGACTACGTTTTCACTTTTCTCAATTCTTTATGAAAAGTTAGTTAATAGAGAAAGCGAGTAAGAAGAGGAAGACATATTCTGTGTATAAATTTTAAACCTGAATCCAGCCACAGTAGTATGATGTAGAGTTAAGAATTTATGCTGAGACAGTATGTTTGATTTAAATACTTCCCTTTCTCACCTCTGGATTTAAGAGTCTTTCTGTATCGTCTACATTAGTGATAGGACATTTCAGAATAATTACAAATCTTCTTGCACCTGTAGTGATGACTTATTCCATTGTTTTCTTTAAAATTTTTACAATCCTCCTTTTGCTGTCTGTCTTCTTGCGAGTCCTTCATGCTTCTTCTCTCCTTCCAACAGCCTCAGCTGCTCAGTTCCTCAAGGACAAGGAAAAGAAAGAATCACCTGTAATTGCTTTCAGAAAATGTTTGTACTCTGCTGCGTAGAGGAACTGAGCAGCTGCCACAAACTAAGGATCTTTAGCCTCTGCCCTCATATACTAAACACACCACTTGAAGCCTATTCTCATCCCTTGGTCTGGCAGGGTTTGAGATGGTGCTGACTGTTGCTGCACAACACTTCCAGACTGGCTTTGAACTCTTTCAGAACTCCTCATTATGGACACAGTACCAAGAAAAGAAACAAGACAGAAAAATGATCTATTCATGTATTTAGAAAACAAAGAAATAGGCAGAAATTTACAGGGTTTCTTAATTCAGTTTTTATTCATTTGGAATACCTATTTCAGTGAATTACTGTTTTAAGGTAAGTCATTTCATTCTAATTTGCTAACTTCTGTTTTTTGGATATTAGAGTTTTCACCTTGTAGCAGATTTTCAGAGGTTAGCACGTTCTCCTCAGGGTTGTTGCAAGACCAATAAGGTTGCATATTTGCAAGATTAAAAATCAAACATCTGGTCTTTCGGTAAGTTGCTGAGTCTGTTGTTTATATCATATAAATGCTATCTGACCATGCAAGTTCCAATAAAATTTGATGTCAGTTCTACCAACTGTCCCTTTGCTTTATCTACATGTCAGTGATTAGATACCTTCACTAGGTCATGTACGCTTGCAATTACAGTCAGATTTGATTAATCCACAACAGCTTACAATAACATTTATGACATTTTAGAAAGAGAGAGAGAGAAAAAAAAAATCTTAAGGCAATTTAGGTAAGACCTATTCAAATAAAGAATGAATTTAAAGCTAATATCAAGGTTTTATTCTATCTTCCTCTAAATTGTCCTGAGACATGAATAAGTCCCTACAATGCACTACCTCTCTTTTTTCCCACCTGTAAGATGGGAATAGCAATGCCAAAAAACAAACAAACAAATAAATAAGCAAACAAAGCACCTTCAGAAGAACCTTCTGAATCTTATTCAAAATTTCTGAAGGTTTCTTGCATTGAAAGGTCAAAAACGATATGACAGAACTAATTTGCCCATCTTGCTTTGAACACGGATTCTTATTCCTTTTTCACTTTCCTAGCACTTTTCTATACAAAAATCACCAGACTCTGAAAATGACATCATAAATTGAACTGCCTAATCTGTTTGAGCCATCAGAGACATACTTATATTCTGAAGTCTGGCTATTTGACAGGAGATTCCAGTTTTAAAGAAAAACGTTGATAGACCTGTAGCAAAGTTCTAGCCAGCAGGAAATAGCTATACAAAACAGAAAAAATAATTCATAAAGTAATTTAATAAGCAAGTGAGAACAAGCTCCCTCTACAGTCAAATGTGAAAGCATATGACAGACAGACTTCCTGAAGCGACACTCTGTTAGAATGCAAAACACACAGTGAATCTAGGACTGGTGTTTGACCTTCATTCTTTATGGGCTCTCCTTTAGCAATATCACTGCCTTGAAGTTAAGCATGATGCATCAAATGTCTACTGAGAAAAAGTAATTGGTATAAGGCCTTTCCTCCCCTTTATACTAAAATATGTTTAGTTGAAGCAGCAGGTAGTTTGGGACACTGGTGAGAAGAGAAATATCTATGGAAGAGGTTATCTGAAATCCTGTCGAGATCCCGGGCCATAGTGAACAAACACTGATGCTAGCAGTGTTTTCAAGTTAGAACAAAACTTCTTAAAAAGGACGAGTATTTAGTCAGTTAAGAATCTAAATGTTGAAAGACCATCAAGAATAAAGATAGTGTAATACAAGCTCCCTTTTCTTACTGTCCTTGTTTTATCTCATCTCTGAGGTAAGTATATGAAAAAACAATCCAAAATGAGAACTGCTTCAGCTTCTCAAGTTCTCATCCTGAGGCTTTTATGAGAAGTGAAACAGGCTTTAAAGAGGAAAGCTGACTATAATATCTTTCAGTAGCATTCTAAATGCTATTTTTCTAGTAGCCTGCCCTGTTCCCCTAAACTTGTTATTCAGTTGCAAAGGAATATATTAATTCAAGAGCTTTGTCCTGCATCCTCACATTCAATATCTTATTTTATTTGTGTGCTGTATTTAAAATTTCCACAATCACTCTTTTTCCTTCCATCTGTTTGTGTCTCCTATCTCATATACATAAACTCACTTTGAGTAAATATGATTGTATTGTCTCCAGGCCTTTAGTTTCACTTATTGCTTGATTATTGAAAAATAATATATAATCAATGAAATATAGTGGTAATGTGTGTTCCCTGGAGGAAAGGACATGACTGGTGATTAGATGAGCAATTTGGAAATGAACATGCATAATAGAACGACATGGGCATAGTCATCATCATTATTAACTTTAAATTTCTAAAGAGGCCCTTTTTTCATAGTAACTGATACAGACAAAAGTGGATCATATGCAATGACTTATTTCCCTAAGTCATGGAATTTTTAAAATCAATGTGATCTGATTTTAGCTACATAAGCAAATGTAGCATCCTTCGCTTTTTCCATAAACAAGGCAGCCAGTGCAAAAAAAGCCTATTTATTACTCCTAACATAAACTATAATTTGTCTATTTTCTTAAGGGAAACTAATGTTAATTCATGATCATCACAGAACTGAATCAGTCCGTCTGTCTAACCTGTTTTGGGAGACATGTATGCCTGCTCCTCCCAACCTCTGTCTCTTCCAGGGGCTCTTACTAAGTCTCCAGAGATTGCAGGGATGCCAAACAGTGACTGAGTCTTGGCTCTTCTACTGACCAGCAAGTCACCCAGAATTTCACCTCCTCTAGAGACCACAGTCAGTCACACTTGTCTAACCATAAAGTTTGACTCAGCCCTGGATTTGTTGGGTAGATTTCTTTATTTGGATAGTATGATAAGTAACTTACTGATAGTCAAACACTAACAAGGTATGTCTAACTGCCCAGCAGCTAGAATTCAAAATGTTTAAATCATAGTTTCCTGTAACAAAGAATATACACCTTTTCACTGCAGTACATGTTTGTTGATTGAGTATAAGGGTTGCAGTTATATATTTGACATACAGCCTTGCTCCAGTCAATACCCAGCTCGTGAGTTTTGTAGGTGAACCCTAGGTAAATTTGGAGCTATTCTGTTTTGAAAATGACTCTCTCTACTAAAGAGTATTCATGGCTCTCTGCAAGGACACCTTGTGAACCGCAGACCTTTGTTTCTCTTAACTTTTCAGTGTCTGCCTTATTCAGCATTACTCACCATAATTCAGCCCAGTACAGGATCAGATCACGATTTCTCTGCTAGTTGTTGCTCATAACTTTGAAAGCAGCAGAACTAGGCCTACATATTGCCTGCAAATCTGCATTCGTATTTTTCAGTTCAAGTCATCTATGTGCATGGACAAAGCAAATAACTGATGCAAAATCCATTCTAGCAAAACTGAATACATACAAGCATGAGCACAACATATTCATTAATATCTGGAGTAAGATTTTAAAGAGCATTAATGAATTTAAGCTCATGGTACCCTCCTGAGTTCAGAATAACAATAACTCTACATATTTGACAAGTTAGAAAAGTGAGACATGAGATAGATAAGGACCAGAAATAGGTAAGGACATTGATTTTGAGTTCATATATTTTTACATCTCTCCAGCTTGAGACTCCTTGGCTATGCCTGTATTTCTTTCAAAATGTAGCCTTAGGATTCATTGAAAGGACAACATATTTCTAAATCTTTTTGCCTTCTAAAAACATAGAGGCCTCACAGGCAGTCTTCTCACTGTCTCCAGAAATGCCTTTAGACAACCTATGGATGACCTGCCCTAGAGTGTCTGGCAGTGTACTAAGCCACCAAATGCCACAGGAAGTTGCTGGATGATTTTTCATGTAGTGTCCTCTGTGCTCCAGAGATTGATCTCTACTTGAGCCTTGAGTAATACTACAGATATATTGTTCATTCAGACAGAGAAATTGATTTGAGGGTAGCCTTGGGACGTTTCTCAAAAAAGCACAGAGACCTATCTCTTGAGGCTGATTTCAGGAGTGACACAGCCACACAATATTTAATGAAATCAGTGAAAACACTCATGAAAAAACAGGGACTTAGTTTTAATTTAGTTACCTAATTCTTAACAAAACTCTTGGATCCTTTTGAAAATTTGGGGCTAAATATCTTCTTCAAATCACCAAGCAACTACATATCAGAGCTGGGAATAGAATCCACATCCCCAACGCCTCTAGCTGTATGTCTAAACTGCACTGCTAGCTCTTCTATTTTAGGGATAGCTATTAAAAAAGTTGGTCAAAGATTCCATCTTTATTTGCAGTTCAGAAGTCAAAGGGTTACATTAGATTCTTGCACATCTTCATCACATTCAGCCCACTTTTTCACTGAATCACTGATTTTAATAAATTCCCAGAAGAGATCATTGGGTCCAATGACATTTATTCATGGATAGATTTAGGTTACAGTTTAGCTCAGACATATATACAGAATGCCCTGTATAGAATGAGGAGATATTGCCACTATTTGAGCTCATTCAAGCCAAATGTCATAAATGTAAAATGTTCTTTAAAAATTGGCTGTTATGTAGCCAAAATAACTGACAGTTCTAGCAGAGCTTGTCATAGGAGAAAGGGGATTTCCTTGAGACAACCTTCATGGCTGGTGCATTTTTGGCATGTTATTCTACAACGGTTTCCTACCACATAAACAAATCTTCCAGAATTATGATATGAACCAGAAAGAAGATTCAAGATACTCTGTCTTCAATGGTCTTCTTCAAAAGGTTTCCTGAAGTGTTTGAGCCAAAGGCCAGAGACCAAAGCTAGGAATGAGTACTGACCTGAAAAGGTCATAGATGCAGAACTTGCTGATTCAAAATGACAAAACCCTGGTTTACAAAAGCTGATCAGATTTTGTATCAGTGTCCAGCATTATCATTGACGAACTTATCACTGAATAGCAGCCTTTCCAGGAAGTTTATGTAAGCTCAGTTACTTAAAATTTCAGACAGATATCGGTCGCTTAACACACGAGAAGATCACACAGCCTCTTTCTCCTGACAATTCACTGCCCAAAATAAACAAGAGTTTGCAACCAAAATTAGCTCAGGAACTTGGTTTAGTTTTGTGCCTCCTGTCACAAACCATAAACACTAAACCTCTTTCTTACTGTGAGTTTTGATGGCAAACAGAGGAAACATATCCATGAGAGAGAAGGAAACTGGTAAATGGAAGAGATATGCTCCAAAAATGGATTTTTTGACATGCTATCATTGATTTTCCAGCTTAAGAAAGCAGTGAGCAACAGTGGAGGAATTTTTCTGTACTTAGTATTGTAGCAGACAACTTAAAAAAAGACAGGTTACAAGTTACACTCTGAATTACATGATTCTTTATCAAACAGGGAACAAGAAGGCTCGGTCACAGTTAATCACCTATGCTATCTTACTGGGTTCAGTAGAAATGCTCAAATAAATGTATATATTGAATAAGTTACTTGCAGGTCTAATAAGGTTACCATCCTCTACATATACTGAACTAAGACAGTTAAAACCCTTTGTAGTTCACTAGACTGAAATTTCAAAGCCTATGCCAGAAAACATTTGCTCCAGCAACAACATTCAGGGTGATAAAGAACTTCTCACCTCAGAGAACTGCTAAGATTGACTGAATTAAAGTGCCTCTGTATCCTTCGGCCCCTCTATAAATTTGTCTCCATTATCATGCAGTTAGAATCATTACTTCTGAAGTCATATATTTCTGCTTTCTGGCTAGTGCCTTCAATTACTTGTGACCTAAGGTTGCAGTTCAATAAACTAATCATCAGGCAACCACAGGACTATTCAGACTTTGCTCAGAGAAGAGGAATGCACAAGAGTTGCACAAAAACCAGGAAATGTTTTAAAACAACCGAATATTAGAAGAAGGGTCAGAAAAATAGATAATTTTGTAAAAATCTTGGCAACTCTGAATCAGTTGGGATAAATCAGTCAAACCTCTCTGTGTTCCAGGATCCAGAGACACTTAATTTGCCCTTAGCCACAGGGCTATTTTAAGATTTATCCTTAGGTTCAGATATCCCAGAGTTGCATAGAGCTCATATCTTCTCATTATCAAATCAATAAAGATGGGATGAAATGTTCCCTATTTAGAAGAAAGAAAAAAAGCAATTTCATTATCAGAAACTCACTAGTGGCCAAAGCAATAAGTCTAGGCAAGTATTAATCTAAGTGTTGTCAAAAAGTTTTTCTCCCCCAAAGAAAAGCTTCCACAGAGGACCCCTTTTTAATCAATGGACAGTGTTACTTGGTAAAATTGTGCATCCATATTAATAGCTAATAGTTTGCTTGCCTGTCCTTTGTCTCCCTCTATGGGATACTACTAGTTGCTTTGAATATAGCATTTCTAAACCATTCCAAACATTGGAATGAGCAGCAGAGACAATTCTTGTTGTTCCAGACTCTGTCTTCCCTATGACGTCTGAAAATATGCAATTAGTTTCTATGGCATTACTATGGCACTCAATTCGTTCTTCTCTAATATTTTCTTTTTCTCTAATGCATAGTATTTAATGATCTGTTACGAAGAGTTGATAGCCACAGAGAAATCAGAAATAATGAGGTAGGTGCTATACAAAACTCCTCATATAGCTCAGCCAGCTCATATTAGTCCTAACTTACCTGACAATTTAAAAGAAATACAAAAGAAATGCTTACTATAATGATCAAAGTGTTTTAAACTGACTCCATAAGACCATTCAATTGTTGCTTTTTATGAGAGGAAACCTAGGCACTTAGAAAAACATTCTTCTGATCAAGTCTTGGAGGTGTAACTTCAAGAACATTATTTAAAAAACATGAAGGTGCAAGGTATCACATTAAAAAGAAACATATGGGAATGCAATTTATAAAACATAGAATGCAGAGTGGAAAATAAATAGAAACAAGAGGCTATGAGTATTTCCAAAATGTTCTCTCTTGTTTTTGAGAGTGTGTTCCACTGTTACAGCAAGACATAAAGCATGAGCAATTCTATATATTTTTTCTTGCATAAATGTTCCATCATTGATAACAGAGCAGCTCTGATGCCACTTTTCTTCCTTTTTAGTCTGATTTATGATCTCTCAGGCAATACAGGTTTTGCCCCTTAACTATACAAAAGTATGAGTAAACTTGTTAGCTTGAATTAAACATAATTTTGGTTTCTTCATTTTCATATAGGTATTTAATATAGGTAGAATTAAGATCCTTTATACTCCTGGCTGAAACATGGAAGTCCTATCTATTTGATAAGTGAAAATAAGAAATTGAAACACGAGGGCCAGCAAGTGAAAATGTAAACTATGGATTAAACTTGTTTTGCTAAGTAATACCTTCAGGAATTGCTAGCTGTTTACATTTCTGCAGCATCATAACTCATTGGTAAGTGCAAAAAGACTGAAATCAGCTCCTCGGTAGAATTCAGGCTCCTAAATCCCCTAAGAAAGGGGAAAAGTCTAGCAGATAGCTCATGGAAGTGGACCTCCAGAGACTGCAGTAAACATACACTGATATTAGTGTGGTGTAAGTGAAAATCCAGGCCTAGAGTTCTATCTTAAAAGACTATAAGGTAATGCCAGGGAAACAGGCAGCAGGAGGTTGACCTGTGGGCTCATGGCCCTGAGAGTTCATAGACATAGAAGTCTGTGCCTTCATAAATGAATACTTAATTTTTGTATGCGAAAATGGATAAACATAGTATACCATAGTATACTATATCCATAGTTAATGGATAAACATAAGCATTGACAGGGTTGCTAAGACTCTTCTCCTCTACTGTAGGGAACCAGGAAACTAGTTCTATAACTGTGCACCAAATCAGGCGGAGGAGGAACATGACTGTGTCCTGCTGTCTCACTGATTACTATACCATAAGAATATTAGATAAAAGGAAACGCCTCTCCTTCTACATATGGGTTAGATGATCAGTCCTCTGAAATGTTGGATGCTGCCTGAATGTAAGCAACTCTTCGCTTTCCTAAACCAGAGACAATACTCCAAAATTTTGAAATTCCAAAATTTGGTCACAGCCAAGCGGGACCACTAAAGGTTTCATCATTGGCATTTAGGTATTAGACTGCCAGTCACATTCAGGTGTTTGATCCCCTTCTAACTAGACTCAGTGACTTGCCCAAAGCCACAAAGAAAATATCAGACTAAACAAAGAGCTGAAAACAAGATGTCTCCAGCAGCCAAGTTTGTCCATCCTCTTCTCTCGCTCTTTTTTTTTTTTTCGTTCTCTACATGGCGTGAAGTGCTGTCCACAGTGAAATCAGTGCAAAGTTTGTCCTTGTCCTCAGAGGGGCCAGGGTATTGCTATGCAATGGATCATGGACATGCTCTTAAAAGAGGCTGCGCCATCTGGAATAGGATGTTAATGGGATTTGACTTCCTTAAAGGTGATTATCTCTACAAGCACTTGGGGGTATGGATGATGATCCATCCCACACCAATGGCAAGTACTGGCTAACTGTGCACCCTTCATGCACTTTATGGGTGTCGTGATAGGCTCCCACCCCTCGGACTTCTACTAGGTTGAGCATGCTCCTTGTTTGCATTGCAGACTGCTGTAATAATGCAATCGCTACCTCTCAGTTTCCTTATACTGGTTACATGGTCACATGCTTGCCTCTTCAGCTACACACAAAACACTCCCAGGAACACTTTGCTCATTCAGTAGTTGCAGCACAAATAGGTTGGTACTAAACTAATCCTGATTTCTTTTTCTCAGTGGGGATAATAGGCTGAATAGAAAGAAAAGTTGCATATAGCAGTGATATTTATCTTCTTCTCTGCAAGTTTAGCTACCCCCTTGTTTTCTTTGTAGCCTACAACACAGAAGGAATTCCTATATAGTTGATAGTGTTTGCTAAATGCTCACTATAATATTTTTTTCTTTCTAAGCTTCTTGACCTAATGCTTCTTTATTTTGTATTTTTTTAATCCTCTTGAACTAAGCAGCACAAGGGAGAACACACAGCTAAGCCAGTACTAATAGTATTTTTAATTGCATGATTAAATAAACAACCTATTACAGAAGAGGAGAGACTGCGCTCCAGCAACCGATATATGATTTCTGTACGAACAAAATGAAATTAAGCTTAAGTACAAATTCTTTTACAAAAGGTTGGCTAAAAAGAAACAATCTCCTTTCGGAAAAGAGTCAAACCAATGATTTGACTTACTGCTTATAAAGCCTTGCATTCGAGTTTACTTGGTGATGCTGTGTTTGGAAAGCCCAGGGACATTCTGATTTGCCTTTTTAGCTTGCCATACCCAGGAATTTTCAAGCGCTGTCTCAGATATCCATAAGCAGTCTTGCCTTTCAAAGGAGAAACTCCATAACATAAGCCACCCTCTTGTCTTCACAGTAATTTGTAATAAAATGTGATAACTGGGAGAAGAGGATAATGGAGAAGAGGGGTAAATGGATACATCAAATTGGAAAGAAAGGGAAAGAGCTATTAGAAAAAAAGGAGTGGGATACTATATAGCAATAAATGAAAGAAATATTTTATTTTTATATAGTTCAAGCTCTCCCTGACCTGTGTTTAATATAGATAGAACACTATTACAGACATGTCCCAGCCCATAAACAATTTCCAGATTCCATCGTTAGTTTCTGAGGAACGACCTTTGAGAAAAACAAATAACGCATTTTTTATCTTTCAGCTGGGATAATGCAAATCAGCTCTGGTCTAAGAAGCATGTGAGTATTTCCTCCTTTTCAGCAATATTATTTAGCTGAGACTCAGCAATGCACATTCTCAGTCACCACTAGATTCTGGTGAGTTTGGGGACAAAACACTTCCTTTCTTATTCTACTGTGTGGGTATACTGAGAGGAAAGTACTGTCATGAACAAAAGAATGAATTCTTTCCACTGATAAAAATATTTTCTCATTGTTTTCCACTAGCTAAAAATTTTCCTTTTTCCTTTTTCCTTTTATCTCAATAGGTCTATTTTGCTCAAGAACTCAAGAAGGGAGGAGCAGGGGTATATTTCAGGGGTGTATTGCAGCAACCTATACAACTCATTGTACAGACCAAAAGTACTTTGAATGCGTTTGGTAGGCTAATGGTAGTCAGCCTGCTCATTTTCTTCCCAAAACTGCCTGCCAGCTTTCTGCTGTTTCCCATTGCCGCTCATCCAGGCATCAAAAATCCAAATGTATTCGCAGACTCTTTCCCACAAGGAACTACATCTTCTGCTATTAGCTCGTCTGGGACATTTATTTTACAGAAGTATTAATCGGGCCTCTTTTATATTGGAGTCTATAATGCAAGCTTATAACAATTGCTTTAATCCCAGTTTCAGTTATGAACTGGGTGCTCAGAATAAGGGATAGGTTTCAACTCACGCATTCATGCAGCTTTTTAACCTTTTCTACTCCTCAGACAAGAGCACAGTTTATTGCAGATTAGACATAAAATAAAATACCTTCTGGAAAGCATTGTTACTGAGAGAATTTGGAGCACTGAAATAAGCCAACAGTTTTTCATTGTCTGAACAGTGAATTGCTTCTACAGTGCTGACGTTACAGAGAAAAGGGTGTGGGTCTTCAAAATTAGCTTTCTGCAGGAACCCTTCTTTGTACTTTTGAAGATAATTGCTGCTATAAAAGCTTGTTAGTTGTAAAAATAAAATAAATGCTAAAATTGACAGTGTAATTCAAACATAGAATGCAAAACGTTTTGAGAAGAAAATGTTGGAGATTCAGCTCCTGTTTATGAAATGGCTCTGCAGATGTTGAAATAGTTAGATGCGGCTGATTTTAGCTGCAATTACAAATTACTTTGGCAGGAGTCTCAAGGATTAATTTTTCCTTCTTGATGAATGTCTTGATACCTATTTTGCTTCATCTTCATCTATGCAGAACAGAATTAAGAGAAGAGTAGTTTATGAAGGGCACTCAAGCAGACATCTAGAAGTTCCCTGTATGGAATAGGGCAGGCTTTTGTTGTATTTCTACAGGACTGAAACAGCTTCCTGAGTCTGTCTTACCAAAAATCTACAAACTGACATCCATTCTACCTTTAAAAATATCAAAAGGTATCCGTTTATCTTACTAGGATAACACATATAGAAAAAATAAAAAAGAAAAAAACCAAAACAATCAAAAAATCTCAGTGCTTTGCTTTTTTCTGTATGACTAAAATTTGTAAGGATCCATTATCTAATACATCTAAAACATGCTACTTTCTGTTACAGCCATTTGGCTACCATGGTGACAGGTACTATAAAAAAATACAGCTAGCTCACTGGAGATTTTCAGTGTGTTCTATTCATTGTTATCTTCATAGTTTCAGGTAACTTTTTCCACTTAGTCTTTCTTACTGTTAGAAGTGGTATTTTGTCTATTAAATAAGAAACTAAGAAAACTGCAGATGACTGCATGAGTAACTGTGTTCTGCTGTTTCCTAATTGTGCACTGTTTCTCCTTGGCTGTTTAGAAGGTTTAGCTGTTGGCTGACCGTAGATGCTATCTATATTATTTCAGTCAGCTCAAGGACTGTAGGTGAAATCCATCAAATTCATTTGGAACTTTGCCGTTAGTATTAGAGGATATCAAGACCTTTCCTCATGTTTTTGACTGATTTCATGTGGTAGCAAGCAGATTCTAGAATGCTCAGAATTTCTAACTATTAATACTCTTAACAGCAATTATTATCAGCAACTTTTTTAGGGTGTGTATACAAAAAGAAAGGTAGATATAATTCTCAGGAGCAAACACCAAAGATGGGATTCAGGTGATGATTAAAGCACTTAATTATTCAGCTCTCCTTAAAATAGATGCCTGAGGTATGACTCAGTTATAAATACAAGGACCTAGTGCCATTGTAGGCACTACAGTAAGCAGGACCTGTGCTTGTGACTGGCAGGTATGAAACAGGGCTTATACAAGAGGGAAACTTGTGAGGGAAACAGGTATTTCTTTGAGTGTGGTGTCTTTTTGTGCATATAGATTATGCTTTGCTGCAGTGGGAAGGTGAAGCACTGCATTCATTCTCTTTCTTTCTTTCATTTCCCCCAGCAACATGAGTTGAAGAGTCAACCAGATACTCAACTACCCTGCATGTTAAACTATTAGTCAAGGAGTTAATCATGAGAGAATCTAAAATAGCAGCAACTGATATTTTGTCAAAAGCAGACAAAGTATTGCAAACTCAGAATTTCCAAGGGAAGAAACTAGAGAACAAATATAAACATATTTTCCTTTGATTCCTCTATGACAAAGAAATTTAAATAGCTTCTACTAAATACTGTTGGTTTTGTTATCTGGAGAAAAAATAAAATCAAATAAGGTTATGAAGAAACAAGGTGGGAACTGAACCCAGAAAAACACTGACTAAATTGCAGGAATCCACCTTGTTTGAATAGTGGAGGCCTGGCCAGTGAGATCAGGAACAAGAACCTATTCATCATCTGGGTAATGTGTATTGCCTTGTTATTCAGCCTTTTATATTTGGCAGTGAAATTGAATGGTCTTGTGTATTATTTGTTATTACAAGCACTTGTGATTGTTGGAATAACACTTCCGAAAGAGCAAATAGATGTTGCATACAATTCCAAAACACCTAAATGACATAAAACGGCAATGGCCTTTAGTAGTTGATCACTGGAACTTCTTCTCAGATCTGTAGCTCCAGTGATTATAATGGAAGCTCAGACACTGCATGTCTCCAAAGATGTATAGTTAAGTGTCTTTACTCAAAATGTGTTTTCTTTGAGGAGAGTCTCCACAGGAGCAAAGAGAAAAAGGTTCAGTTAGAGCAGGTGATATCAGAAGAGACAGCAATCTGAATTCAGTTGCCCCATACGAGCGTTTGTTGTAATCTAGGATATCTTAGGGCTTCTGAGACATCTGAATGAGGCTGGTAGATCCTGCGGAATGAGGTCCACAAAAGACCTTTGAGGAATGTGTTCCCTTCTGAACCTGCACCTGGAGGCCAAGCGTGATACTCTCAGCCATTTCAAATGTCACTAAACATTTACATATGGGAAACTGAATCAAGTTCCTTAAGACAAGGAAAAATACCACAGTGAAAGTAAACAGTTATTGAGGGGACTGGGATGAGGGAGAGATTAGGGGCAAACAGGGGGATTTTTATAAAGGAAATATATCTTCTCCACTATTTCATAAAGGATATGGAGATGCCTATCCTATTAATTAACTCTTTAAATATAAAGGAAAATTTAGGAGATTTGGACACCTAGCTCTTTTATAAAACCCAGACATGGCTTCAGGTTATTGTTGAACCACCTGCACATGCATTAATCTGTAATGTCACCTACAAAATCACTTGAAATATTTTACACAAAAGTTGATTGCAAATTGCATCCAAAATGGAAAAAAAAAAAGGGAAAAGGAAAGAAAGATGGTATTTATGTTGGAGCTATGACAGTTTGAGACTCCTGTGAAGGAGCACACTAAGCATATGGTCTAGTGTTACTACCACATAGAAAAAAGACAACATTGAGGTCAGGACAGTCAATCAAATAGCAGATCGCTGCTGCTCTGACACTTTACTCAGAATTAAATCAGTACTCAGTCAGCATGCTGACACTTTGCTATATAAGAAGCAGTCTGCAGCTGTTATATAGGAAACTGAGCTATCGGAGCAGCGTTGGGGCGCTGCGGAGGCTGGTGGCTTCCTCGGGGCCGGTGCCGTGTGATGGCAGGGGCAGGGCCGTGGCGGGGCTGGAGCCGGCACCACTGCGGCACCGCAGGGCAGCAACCGACAGCCTCGGTGGGGCTGAGATGGGACCATGGCTGGACAGGGGGAGGCTGGGGGGATAGGGCCAGGCAGGGCTTGGGGTGCATGGCCCTGAGGAGGACAAGGCAGATTTAGTATCTCATTAGGCCCTTTCCTCTACAGACACTACTGGAATTTTTCACTTAAGGTCTTCGAGGCCCATGTTTTGATAAATGCAATGAAAAACACCAAACCATGCCTTTTAACAGGCTCTGAATATGAAATAAAACAGACTTGAAGTAAGCTAAATAAATTATCAGCTACAGATGCCTGTCTTTGCATTTCCCATCAGTTTAATATATGCCTATAGTATTAGTAATTCAACAGGGAATGCCCCAGAGAAGGAAATACTGTGGAATGATTAGACTGCTACAATTCAAGTCTCCAGTTCCTTTTCTTGGCTCTGGCATGGACTTTGTAAATTTGGATGGGATTAATCTCACCTAATTTTTGAGGTTGCAGGGTAGGTGTCTTCATTTAAGCTGTCATCTAAACTTTTTAGACAGTGGAGAGAGGAATATCTATAACAGGATTCATCTGAACAGATTTATTAGAGGTTTACATTAATATGAGGTAAATTGTGTTCTAGAATTGCAGTTTTTAGTTACAGATTACAAAGCGGTCTAACTAGCTAAGATGCAGACACCTAAGGGTAGTGAGATGAATCTCACTCACTTAAATCAATTAGTGTTTGCTCCTCAGTTTCCTGAGTGGAAAAAAAGAAATACTCTACCTCAAAGAAGATATTTGGATGATAGATACATGGTGCACAGATAATTACATCATCTGAATTGAAGCCTGTTACTCTTCAAGATGTCGGTGCATGTCTCCAGCTGTTCCTAATTATTGGTTAGACCTCAAATACCACATCTACCTGCTACGAGTTCAAATGACTTAGGTCAAATCACAGAATCACAAGAGGGACTTCCACCCTCTTGAGTGTCCCACTTACAAAGTGATGTCCTAGCGTACAATTTCAACTCTGGTTCCTACCAGGAAGAAAGTGCTTCTGGCTCACCACTAGTGTTCTTGAGAGTGTCCCATGAGACTCCAAGCACAGGGGTAAAGAAAGTTCCCACTAAAAAGGACCCCTGCTGTGCACTACATTGCTAACACAGGTATACCCAACTGCACCATGACAAAGAATGCTGAATCCCATGCTAGGATACCTGCTGGTTGAGTACGTGCATATTTGTATACAGCCTTAGTTCTAATTTGCACGTCTGTAATTTGGAGCTCTGTAACAAGTGAGGTGAGACTTGTTCCTTCCAAAAGAGAATGTATCTGCTTCCACTGTTATTTGTGCAAGAAACTTTTGAATGATTAAAATGACTGTATCTACTATTATAATAGAATTCCTCTTGCTCACATTGGATTGTTTGCAAGGTTTCACAAAGCTTCTGGTCCTGCCACAAGCAACAATGTAGAGAAATCATTCTATTTCTTTGTAATATCATTTGTTTCCAAAGGCACGTGTAAATTCTCTAGCTGTCTCCTCCAGTCTTGTGCCATGTTTCTTTCTGTACTAAGGAGTTTGTTCACTGTAGGTTTTGCTAAAGATGCAGTCTTAGGCTCATAAGACACTGATTCTTATTTTCAGTCTCAGCATGTAGCAATAATAAGGAAACTTTAATAAATTGATAAAAGCTTGGGATCAGTATCCTTCAATGTAGGAATGAGCTATTAGTTCTCTCAAGACCTCAGAAGGAAAATTCCTTGAAATCAGAACATTTAAGATACCTGATTACATTTCAGCAAAGCATACATATGTTTAAATGCTCATCCACAAACTAAACATAAACCCCTGCTCTTTTGAGCATTACTTTGTATGAATTTTAACTCTGAAGATGTGTCCTCATCCTCTTAACCTACATAGAGTTTAGCTAGAAATATCATTCATGCTTGACTTTTTTTTCTTGGTACAAACACTTATCACATGCACAAGTGCAAAGCAGTCTTTACAAACCAGTAAAAGCAAACATAAATGGAACTGAACTATAATCAAAGCTTTTCTTCCTTTGAACTGTTGACAGCTATTTAAAATTGTGCTTTGTAATAGCACTTAGTGAATATCG
This sequence comes from Struthio camelus, assembly GCF_040807025.1. Lineage (NCBI taxonomy): Eukaryota > Metazoa > Chordata > Aves > Struthioniformes > Struthionidae > Struthio > Struthio camelus. The sequence continues at coordinate 24,301,884 of NC_090942.1, forward strand.
TTAAACACATCTGCAAGACTTCACAGATTTAAATGTAAAGATTAAAGACTAACCTACAAAAATGAAATGATTAAAGAACAGCGGCAACAACCCAATAAAATATGTTACTAAGGGTGGCCATTTAAAATTTGATTTTGTTGTGTTGCCATCAATAAGTATAGTTTCCCCTAAATATTAGAAAATCATAGGGTCTTAAGTGCACATACTTTTTAAATTACTTGTACTATTACAGATTTTCGGTGTCTCTTTTATAAGACAAAATTCAGAATTGTAATATTGGTGAAAGAATATCTGTAAGAAGGAATAGCTGTATAGTTCTAGCACTGCTTCAATATCATCAGGAAACCTACAGAGATAACCTTTGTCTATACAGAAAGTATATATCAAAATCTACATATACAGATATATAGATATTCATATATCTATACAGAAATATATCAAAAGTGAAAAGCAGAAGTAAAGAGCTTGAGTCAAAACTCACTGCTCCTTGAACAAAACCCAGGAAAAGTAAAGAATACAAAGTACTGTTGGAAATGAGAAAGCTGGATTTCCTACCAGGATTGGTGTACAGTAATTTGACTTTGGTGTCTGAGAAGATGTGACCCCTGATTGATATTTTTCAGTGACAGGCATTTACAAGGAAACTTAAGAATTCTTTGAGGTCTATTTAGAGAGAGTAATTTTGGCTTTTTCCCCTTTTTGCTCTTACGTAGCTACATATTTTCCCCAAGCAAATAAGAACTAAATACCTCTGAAAGCTTTGCCCAGCTCTCAGATTGGGCTGAAATTGGCAAAGAGTCTGATGTAGCTGGGGAAGCTGAAGGCAGAAAATACGGTAGATAGCCATATCCACACACACAGTCACACACGCACAGATTGCATCGGCGAGGCTTAAAATGCTGAGCTTTCTGTTTTGATTAAAGCCAGACAGCTGTTAGGAAAGACAGTATATATTTTCCAATACCGTGTCATAATGTCTGACATACTTTTTAATTGGGTATAACTGAAACTCCTAAATTATGAATATTTTATCCTGGATTTAATACGTAGCATTGGGCAACTAGTGAACCTGTCATCCAAGTTTTGCAAGAAGTGAAAGAAAAATGGAAAATACTTAGAGAAAAAATAATATCTTTCTCAGAAAAGACTTACTTATCAAACACAATCTGCCTTAAGCAGAACCAACATTAACAATGGAACACGTTTCATGATGCAAACTGCTATCATGCAATAAATTATAGGAAAGTAGGGAACTGAATTTAGGAACTGTATTGTATCCTTCTGTCTCACTTTGGAAAATGCAAAAGAAGAATGTATTATTGTGGTAAAAAAGGGAAGTAAGAAGATGAATATGTTGCAAAAGGAACAGAAAAAGGAAAAAGACCAAGAATATGCAATTTAAGATTCTTATTAATTGGGCATGTATTCATAAAATAATAGTAATTTAGCCAGCCTCTGAATACCCATTAACACATATACCTACTCTGTTGACGAGTATAGAGTTATTATTTCATATATTGGGGAAAAATAAAATAAAAAGAAGATTAGACACCTTTTCGTCTGTGGTAAATAAATATTGCAAATTCAGATTACTGTAGATGCATTGTGCAGGTGAAATACAAATAGAATATGCCCAAAAGCTATTCTACTTTCAAACTGCTGGGGGAAAAAAAACCATTTTTCATTGTTGCAATGTCATCAGAAACATAATATGCACTTTATTATAATTGCTCTATAAAGCTATCATGAGAAAGTTGCTTTTAAGCTTAATAAAACAGAGTAATATATTCTCCCAAAAAAGAAGAGGGACAGTTTTTTTCTTTAAGGATTCAGTAGTTCTTTATTCCGTTCAGCCATAACAATGCTGGTCATTGTTGTAATTTAAATTTTGCTTTCCATCCAAAATTTATTTCTGTGGGAATCTGACTTTATACGTTACTTTAAAATTACTGAATTTTCAAAGTCTAAAAAAAATCACCCTTTTGTGTCTCTAAAATAATAACACTTGACCAAAAAGAAGGTCTGTGCAAATATAGTGAAATTACAATGCTATGGTAGATAAATTAAATGTCTGATCCTACTCCATGGTTCATATGGACTAGATAAGTACTGTGTCAGTTTTTAACCTAGTTCATGCAAAGTCAGTGCTAGCATGGCTTTCAAGGTGCCTGATCTAATCTGTGACAAACTTGATGATGGAACTGCCACGCCTGCTGGGCTCTGACCATAGTAAATCCTTATCTTTATTAGTAGTCCGGAGATAAAAAATTTGTTGTTGTTCTGGACACTTTAGAAGTTTTCTGTCTTTTATCAAATATCAGTGAAATACAAGAGAGATAAAGAGTTCTCCATTTTCCTCATGTGGCATTTCCACAAAACAATTAGTCCTACAATCTATAAAGTACTTTAAACAAATTTGCTTTTGATTTTGGAGTGGAGAATCGGACCTCCAATGTTCAGATGGGACATGAGCAAAATACATAATAATAGATGGAATCATTATAAATATTTCCAAAGATCTTCACTTATCTGTCAAAAAATAAAAGAAAAAAAAAGGGAAAAGAAAAGGAGACCAAAGCCATTTAAGCAATAATTACAGAGATGAAAATACTAACCTTCCATTCCTGTATGCTAATCTTTATGCATTTCATATAGTGGGGATTCAGTCATATCTTTTATTAGTTCAGCTGTATCATATCACAGCTGCTTTTTAAAGATAGGGCAAACACTCATTTCATATAATCAGAAATAAACATCAAGTGATTCCCGGAAAAGTTGTCTTTGCAATTAAAAATGCAAATCCAAAGAGAAAAGGAAAGAAAAAAAAGGAGACATTTTTAAAGGTAGAATTTAAACAAGGACTGGCTTGAACCTCAGCTTCAGACTGGATCAGATCCTGAATGACCAAGGTATGTTATCATCTGACACCTGTTTCAGAGCCTGTAGCAGTGCCTATGCAACAGGCTGCCTATGTTCTTTAGTACTGTTGGGAGGGGACAGATGTCTACATCAAACCCACAGTCCCTAAACAGCTGATTGTGTTAAGTTAGAGTGAGAAGGTTCGCCCTGTACTTGCTCATTTTGTACACGTCTCCCACGGCATCTTCGATGAGCCGCTTCTGGGAACAATACACTCAGCTCGAAGGAGCTGTGTGTGCTGAGCCAGTACGGCAGCCGCTAATGTACGTATGTTTGCAAAATGTATACTTCTTCTTTACCATCCTCGCCAAGCCATCCTAGCTCAGACACTTTTTAGGGCATCCTTTTGCACACTGAGGGGTTTTAACAGACGAGTTAAAACAGCTGCTTATCATCCTACCCCTCCCAGGAGGATAACAGGAGGGCTCATTTCGCCTGTGAGCAGCCTGGCAGTTTTACCAGTTGCCAGTAAACAAGTTCAGTTTCAGTTTGCTTTCCAAAAGCAGAGGCACAAGAAAATATAAGAAGTAGACTCAACAGATTTTTAGCTTAACCTTACACAAATCTTTTCGGCATGTTTAGCAGTATGATAGAAGTTTTGAATGTTAGTCTCTCTATTGTAACATTTTAACAGGTTGCAACTTTGTGTATTACTCAGACAAAATGCACACTTCACTGCTATGGCGTAGCCCTGAGCTGGGCCAGGCATATCAGGCACACAGGCCCATGGAAATAAATCTGAAACTTCCACATTACCTGTTTCCAGATTCATCTAAAAAGTATATGGAAACTGTAGACTACATTTTTCCTTCTCAAATTCCCCACATGGTCTTAACATTGTGTTCAGCGAGCAATCAATGCAGTTCCAGCAGGTGTAGAATAAATGTTGCATACGATGCCATCCATATAGAGTAGTGGTGACTGAATCCAGTAGTTTTTATTATAGTCAGACAGAAGTTCAGAAGCTTCAGAGCTGGACAGATATTTTTCCTACATCTTCTCGTCAGTGTCTATTGAGAAAACCAGCCAGGTCAGTGAGAGTAGTTTAAAGATGTCACTTTTCTGTAAACAGAAATGATACACTGTAGCTAAATAAATATATTTTAAAATAATGTCGTATCTGGGGCAGCATCTGGATTGCTTTGCAATCCTCCACCAGGAAAAGGTGTCTCTACTGTACTTGTCTCCACATTTTTCTTCCACTGCTAGGCAATGCCACTGCAGTATTCTTCCTTGGAGCATACAGGCTTCATAGTGACAGAATTAAGGAGTCATTAACCTATCAGAGGAAAAGCATAAAAGAGTATGACAAGAGTGTCAGTAGGCAAAAACTGACCTTGGGGTATCTAGGGCTAAACTAGACTGGAGCGGGATCTGTAACATCCTGGCCCCACAACTTGAAATGCCATAGCAAACCAGCAGACCTGGCAAAATAGGAGCAAGGAAGATAAGAAACATAGCAGCCACCTACTCCAAAACTGGAAAGTAAGGGCATTGTAATTCACAGCCCCGTGGTACTTTAAAGGCAAAACAAATGATGCAAGGAAAACAGTACTAAGGATACCTGTAAGTAGTCAAAGAAGACAGGGAGAGCTTTGCGTAAGTTTGCTGACAAGGTGACCATAAAAAGAGCAGAGCACTGGCCATGGGCTAATGAGAGATCTGTTGTGTTGAAAAGGTCAGGAAATGTGTAAATGCACAGAGAGAGACAGGAAAAGAATCTTTGGGGAGAAGGTGCCTGAATTATGAGGCAACCAAAGAGGGGCAATAAAAGAGACTGAGGGAAAACCTTATTGTGAAGAACAAATAGCACATATACGTTCTTTCACTGTTCAAAACCAATATTCAAAACTACGGAGAGGGAACACATGAATATGCTCTGAAGGACCAGCAGATGTGCCTCTCTTAAATCTGAAAGAGGAGAGCGGAACGGAGCGAAGCAAAGAGAAGCAAAGCGAAGCGAAGCGAAGAGAAGAGAAGAGAAGAGGAGTGGCAAAGAAAATAAATAAGCTGAATGACTGAGGAAGGTTTGGAATTTCATCTCCTTCCCTCCAACACTGAAATTTTGACCCAGTAAAATAAATTATCCATTTAAATTGAGAAGGCTACAGTACCATCTATATCGAAAAGAAAAAAAAAAGTTAGATGGGGTTGTCCTCTCCCTTGCTGCTTCATGTATTAGAGGAAATGTCCTGGATTATTTGCTGTCCTATCTTCTTCACTATCCCTTATGTATTTAGGAAGAACTCCCTCCACAGCACTAAGAAAGATGTGTATCAAAATATCATCCTGTGTTCAAGTTTAAGAAATTTCCACTGGATGTGTGCAGAGATGGTGCACGTATTATCCTAGTCAATGTTGTTCAGCTCCCAGCTTAACTGTTCCTTACATGGGCATATTTGGGTTTGCAAAGTGAACAGTAAAAAAAGTAAGAATTCTAACAGAAATTGCATGCAGAAAATATGCTGTAAATAGACTCTTAATCTATATGAATGACATTCCTGCTTCTCATGTTAAATATCACAAGCTTTATGTACATATTTTAGTGGTTCACTAAACCACTTGAACAAACATTTAAATTCTTCCTCAGGTGAATGCATAACCTCTCTCAAATTCTGGAATTCCAGCTTCAACTGCTGGAGCCCTTTGACAACCATTTCCTGAGGTGGTGATTCCAGGATGAAGATAGAAGAAGCCAAAAATCTCTTTTGGGATGAATTAGTGAGATTTTTTACTCTCAGTGATTCAAGTAAGCATGTGGTTCAGATGAATTACAAGGCAGAGCTGTAGAGCTTTCCGCTTCCCCTTCAGCAAATGTACAGCTGAAGAGGCAGCTTGATTAAAAACAAAAAAAAAAAGAGAGAGGGAGCTTTTACACCTTGGCCTTGGGAACTGCTAAAGAGTACCCCACTGAATTTCCATGCATCCTAAAGGGAAAAAGTGCCTGTTGAGGCACTTTGGCTGCAGGATCTGATGGTTTCAGTACTTCTGCAAGCAGTGTTGGCTGCAAGAGGAGGAAAATTTAACCACTGGCTACTAAGAGTCAACAACCCTCCATAGGATCTGAATGAAAATTATGGGGACTGGTTGGATCTGCAGAGAGTTTGGAATCACTAGGCAGTTTGCCCTAGATTAGAGGGAGAAAAAGAAGGTGGTTATTTTTGTTTTAATCAGCCATTGCTTTCTGTTACCCCCTATTTCAGGGTGTGCAATCTCACCCGTGCTATCAGCCTTAGGATGAAGAAGATGCTGGAAAACATTTCAGGATAAGGAGATAGGAACTGATTTAATCATTTGTTCAGCCTCATCTTTACTTCCCCAAATAGTAAGTCTGATCATACTCCTTAAATTACAGAAGTATTACAGCAATCTTGTGTCTAGGCTAATATATGCTGTGATATCTGCTTTAATGTTGTGTAGAAATGCTAGCAGCATTTCTGTGTAGTTCCACACTCAGTAAAGGCCCAACTTGTATGATAATCACAAACTGGTAAGTTTGGCAGTTGCTGGTATTACTGTAATTATTACTGTAAGCTCTCAAGGATACCAGCACATATCCTTAAATGCATTTATATGCCGAACTCCCACTCAAGTCATAAATCATTAAGGATCTAGGCCGTGGTATATTAAAAGCCAGAGATGTAGTTAGTGTTGATTCATAATTAAATCATGCTGCCAAGATTACATTCCTGTTGTCAAGGTTACATTTGTCTCAAAACTTCTTTTCTGAAGAATTCTTCCGAAAAAATGTAGTGCTTAACATTTGTCTGTCATTGCATTATCTAGCCAGAGGGATAAATAGTGGAACATTGTTACTTCAACTTTACCTATTTAATAGACTTCTGAGAAAGAAGCCTGTTATTTTGTCGGCTTTCTAAATGAAGGAAAAACTATGGTTTTGTAAATGCACAAATTAACGTAAAATGCAAACATGCAGTGAAAGGCAATATCTTGCAGTGTGCTGAAATTGCCAATTAAGCTGAAATCACATGTTAATTTAGTCACTGGAGTAAACATATGGAGATGTTAAAATGAATATATTCCCTTTACTTATAGATTACCACTAATATTTCTCAAATGTTTGTATATGCTTTATTAAAACTGTGGACCCGAAGCAATTCTAAAAAATAGAACGTTATTAGGTGGAAAGAAAATGAAATGCCACAGTCTACTAGAGTTACATAGATATTAAACCAGCAGGAGCTAGGATCAGAAAATGATCGAAAAATTTTAACTGATATGTAAACTGGTAAAATATCACAACATCTGTGTATATTACCCTATTTTTTCAGAAGTCTGAAAAAGTTATTTCAGAGTAATGATCTCTCCTCCTGGTTTTATCTAAGGCTGGGAGCATTGGGAACACCTGAGAATAAACTCTGATTTAGGTACTTAAATAAATATAGCCACTGGCCAAAATTGAAGATCAGGCTTTAAGAAAGCAAACGTTGTTGCGCCTCAGGATGCCTCTGCAGAAAGGGATGCCAAAAGCAGGGTTTTCATAATTTCATTGAAGATGTATGCATTGCACATGCACAGATGCTCATGCACACAGTGCCATACTGCGGACCAAATACTTGCAGCTTTCTATTTTGCTGTTGCTCTCCAACATTCTCCTGACAAGTACTGTCTTTAGTCGTGCTTATGCAAGTATTTTTCTGCTCAATTGATAGCAGGATGACATTATTAATATTTTAAGCATTAAAATAAATGTAGATACCTTAATCCTGCAAAGTATAATGGACTCAATTAATCTATGACTTAATAAAGAACCACAGAACTCAAAACTCTATGACTTTGTTTTTTTAAAGAGTCAGATTTAGGTTTTACAAAGGGGAAGAGTAGGGACATAGTGCAGTAATTATTATTGGATAGCTTTTTTTTTTTAATGTGACAATTTTAGAGTCTATAACTCTTTGATTCATTATTTAAATATCAAGTGTTAACAGAAACATTGATTAACTAGCTAAAATAATTACACTTAATTAAAAACCTTGCATTCTGTGAGTAAAATAGCATCTTGTGAGGTAAAAGCAACATTACCAAAATGTATAGTCAGAGGTCTGTTCATTAGTTGGCTACAGAGGCAGTGGTCACAAAAGTTTTATTAATCTGTACCCAAACTTAATGAAGACGAATAGCAACTAGTTTAACAGACCTGCTGCATGATATTGTGGTTTACATGGCAGAACTTTAAAGTTACTGAAAAACTAAAGCTGTGGTTCACCTGTAATGGTGAGCTCACATTAGTTAAGAGTACTGTGAGGTATCCTCCCTATTCCCCCCCGCCCCTAGAAAAAACCTGTCTTGGTGATAGAGAGATGAATTCAGGACTTTCCTTCTAAAACTTTAGATTTGCCTTCTAAAAAGTAGTCAATAGGCCTTCAATTCCCTTTAAGGTTAGGCTCAGCTTCAGAGCTAATCAGGAGATTTTTACCACCGGCACACTCTACTTCAACAAAAGCAAAACTTCAAGAGAAAGACAAATCTTCTTATATTCCGTATTAAAAAGAATTTTAAGAAATCACACAACACAAACACAAAAAAAAAAAATCCACACACTTATTTTGGATAAACCTGTCAAAATTGTCAAAGCCTCTCACTCCAATAATTTGAGAAAAGGTTTTCTAGGCAGAGAAATAAGGAAAGATTGTAAATTCTCAAAAAAAAAAAAAAAGAAAAAATCTTCTTCTTCTACTTTTAGAAAGGGGAACAGTAAGTATTCTGGAAGAATGGACTTTTACTTGTGTTTTATACTTTACACTTTCAAGATGACTATTGCGGTGGCAGAGTGTAAGTGGGACTCTTGTGACTATGAAACAATTAAGATAAAAAAAATCAGAAACTTGAGATGAAGAAAGATATTCTTATATTTATAAAAAATACAAAGTTTTGTCATTCTTTTAATCAGTTCTAACTAAATTACCACTTGTATTGCATTCAGCTGCCAGAACAATGGTGAAATATATATGGCAAGATTTTCCAAAACACTTCTATGAACTTGAGCTCCCAAAAGGCCATGCAAAACCATTTACAATTGCATATGCAAAGATAAGTTTCCATTATGTTCAGTGGATAACATTCTATTTAAAATGGAAATATTGGCATAGTGTGTCATCTTCTGCAGGCTGAGATCAATAGTCAAGGATACAATTTTTTTTCTTCTTCTCCATGGAACATCTGTTCCTGCTTTGTCTTTATTCCCGACATCATTTCCTTCTTTTTGAAGAATTTTCACTACTACTTTTCCTTTCCAAGCCATTCACTATTTGAAGCTTAAAGAGCGTTTTCTAAGGAATATAGATATAAGGGTGACTTTAAGGGGAATTTACAGTGTAAAGTCGCTCACAGAATTCGACCCTTAATGTCATTTGAGATGCCTTAGGGGTTGCGGGTCACATATTCCACCTCTGAGCAGATATTTTTAAATACTCCAGGGCATCTCCAGCACATGTGTGCTGCCAACTGAATCAGGGTCTGTATCTAAAAAAAAATTGGGAATTGCAGCATGGAAGCAAATAGCCATTGGGCAGCCAGGTTTACGTGAGAGCTGCACTGAGCAGCAGCAGCTAATGCAAAGCTGTTAGTTCCAGGAGCATGTCTTTCGAAATTGCTCAAGATGTTGCCTTCATAAATGGGACTGGACTACTGTTTAAAGTGTCTTTTTTAAAGTACTTGGAGAAATAAACAGGTTTCTAGTCACGCAACACATCACCTTCCAGTTTCACAAACTCTGGTATTCTCTCTTGCCCCTTCAGTTTTTCCAATTTGTCAAAAATCAGAAATGTTGGTTACATTTCAAGTAAATCTGAAATGAACATTTTTAAGGAGTTTTTGGAATTAGCAACTCCCCTACTCCATCCTCCTCCTCAAATAGTCACTTATTCAACAGTATTTTAATATTTTTTTCAGTAGAAGATGTTGATCCATGTTGCTGAAATGTATTATCACTGGGTTTTAGTCCAGGCTGGAGTTCGGCATAGATACCACATTCTTTTGATGTAGTGCTCTTCACTCCCTAACTTTCCTGATAGTAGAAATATAATTATATTTACAAACTCCAGTGAATGAATCTAAAAATCTCCACATTCTAGGACTTAATTTATGCTCTCTGTTTTCAATTCATCTCTTTTTCCGAAGGCTTAAAGAAGCAGCTTGCCATTTTTACTTTGTGGCTCAAAGTAAAGTTTTTTTAAAGAAACTAAACGTCTGGATTTATCCAACTTCCATTTCAAGCAGATAATCTATTTACAATATAAACATGGATAAATAATTATAGGAGAGCTAAGGAATGGCCCTTTATAAAAGTATTGTTGTTTTGGATGAAAATCTACAAAATGGTTGAAAGCAAAGATTATATTTTGTTTGGGATTCTGAGCTTAAGTGCAGATGGTGGGAAAATCTTATATGAACTTCAAAGGCTACCACATATTCATATTTTAAAAAATGTGAAGAGTTGGAAATGGCACTCAGTTTGTATATTTTCTTTCAAATTCTATCTTTCCAAACTGAACGTGGTCTCTTTACCCACAGAGGTTTAGAAAATCTTTTCCAGTATATCTTAAACCTGTGGCAAACAGCTACCTGAGCCTATAAATTATGTTAGTGAAATTCAGTTTCTCTTTGGAGACACCTAATTAGATGCTGTCTGTTGCTTGCACTTTCTCACTCTCTAGTTCTTTCATAATAATGCCCTTCTAACAACTTCATTCTAGGAGCAGTATGAGGCAAACACTGTGCTTTCTTTCTACTACTTTAAGTAACTTTCCTCTTCTGTATTTTTAACCATTGAATACAGAAACAGAAGCAAACTGAAAATAGCAGAAATTTTAAAACATTTTTTAAAATTAATAGCTACATAACAATTAGTTAATTCATCTCAGAAAAATATTTCCACTGTAATAACTCAGAACTAAAAGTGGACTTCACCTGAATCCAAGACTTTCTTTTTTCCCTTGGCTTTTTTTTTTTTTTTTAACACATTTTACAATTAGTTTTACAAATTTGAAGCCCGTAGCTAAAGATCTCTGCTTTTCCTTCTCTTCTATACGAGTGTGTCCAACTATAGTTATCCCAGGCTGGCACTTTTAAGTTGATTATCACTAGTTTTTTTTGTTCAGAGTGTAGATCCCAGCCAGTAAAAATGTACACGATAGTGCACTGCTATTTGAATCTAGATTGTATGTGAACAATAAAAAATCACATTGCTGAATACCCAAATTTAGAAGAATGCCATATACAGATTAATGGCTTGATACACCCGATGAGTTGTGGATTGATAGACTGCATTGCCCATCATAGAGCTGAATGTAACTGCTGGCCTTCCCAGCTGAATTTTCTTGTAAGTGTCATTGTCAATTGATTCCTTCTTCAGAACAGGAAAATAAATGTGTGCAGTCTGCAAATTAGAAAATAGGGAGCAGCTATCATTCAGCAGCGGCATTCATAAGAGCTCTGAGGCTTGGAATCAGATTGTTTTAGGCTCCTAGTTAATGTGCCTGCCAGAGTAAATGTATCTTAAAATACTTATAAAGGAAAATTAGAAGCTTGTCCAAAAGATAAAGGATTGCTACTCAAAATCCATACTTCTCATCTTTGTAATTTGATATTAGGCTGGGATCTTCAACAGCATCTTTTTTCTCCTTTCTTTACTGATATCGGAGGACTGTTTTGCTCTCATTACAATTTTCACTTGTTCATCTTCCCTATTGGGAAACTGTGTCATTTGCATGTTGTATCATTCGCTCATTAGAAATTCTCAAATATTTTCTCGTTTAAATTTTCTTTTTTCTATTTTTGATTCACAATTTTCCCAAGGAAGAAAGGGAGGAAAGAAAAAGAGAGAAAGAGAAATAATCTTTTTTTTTAAATTTAATCTAGAGAAATGTCAAAACTGCAAAAAATTCAAGAAATTATATTTAGTAGTTGAAGTATTTTGCAATTTTCTGCAACTGCAAATCAGTCATTCTTTGGCTTTCTTACAGAAGCAGTTCTGACAATACTCACTTTCCCTACTTTGGCAGAATCTCATGTAAGTATACTGAGGAAAGCCTCGTAAAAGTTTATTTTCTGCACATTCAATTAAAACTGTTTGTTTAGCATTCAGTAAACGGAGCTATTAAGAACAAACATCTCCAAGACTATTTCATAATGGCCAACATATATTATTGGTTATCAACTGAACAGATCTGCAAGCATTAATGGAATGTTTCAGAGACCTACAAGATAGTGAAAATGGGGTGATTCTGGAGAAGAAGTAATAGCTTCTGATGACAACAGCAAAACACCTATAGTTCCCATTCAAAACAGACAGTGGCATTATTTTCACTGTGTAATAAGGGATCAAAATAGGACAGAGGTCAAGGAGAAATGGATTTGAAAAAATGTAAAGTAACTTAATCATGAATAAATTTAGAAAACAAACTCCTAGACTAACGTTCTTTGTTTTTTCTTTTATATCCCCCCCCTTTTTTTAATTTCTCACAATTTTCAAAGATGTCCTTTCACTACAGGTTCACTTCTAAGCTTTAAGGTCTTACTAGCATCCAATAGAGGACACACATTGATTAACCAAACAATGTATCAGACAGAGCATGAAAGGATCTACTTTTTAAAGCTGTCTGGCTCAATGTAAACGGTAAACTGGCATTCTCTTTAAAATGAGCATATTTGAAGGCTTGGAATGTTGTGATATTTTTCTCAGAAGTTATAAAGGACTATAATTCTGGAATTAAAGCTTCTATGGTAGCTCTAGAGTTAAGCATATGTTTAAGTGCTTCCTAAATCTCATAGGATATACAGGTGGACTGTGGCTCTAATATTATTATTCTACAACATAGTAAAAATCATTCATCTTTTGCCAGCACTGTGCTCAAGATTTGTTTATAAAGACATGAACGGCTTGATTGCTAGCTAGAAGATTCTTCAAGAGGAATGAAAGTCTTCTTAATGTCCAGTGAAGAGAAGTGTGTTAATTACGGTACAGCCAATTGATTAATGAATGCGGGAATCAACGTGGGTCAACAGCAGGAGGTATCAGCGAGGTTTATATTGTTCATGAATCCCAAATCTCTGCTACCCTTCCTAACCTCTGCAGCTCCTCATATTTGCCTTCCCCTTATTTTTAATGGGGACTTCACATAAACTCTTGCAGAAATTCTTGACTATTTTGTTTTTTATTTTATAAAGAGAGAAATATGAGCTCATGTACCGAAGTATTAAAATATCGAGTTGCATAACTGAATCCTAGAATTCAGTTATTCTTTTGTAAATATAATTCTCTACCAAGCACTCTTTTGGAGTTAATTAACAATACTGTATACTAATTTGGTTACTGGATGCTGGTAAAGCTGAATAATCCAGATATTTGATACTGTGAGATGGACAAACATCACTGAAGGCAACTGTTATTCAGAGTTACACATTTTCTGTGACATTATATTGGTTCTCTGAGATTTTTTTTTATAAATTCCAAGTAGAAAATGAGATTATTTCTAGGAATTATCAACTAGAATGGCTCTATTATTGGTTTCTTTAAAAACAAATACAGTATTTAACAGACAAAGCCAAAGCCTGTTTCATTTTGTTTTGGTGGCAGTTTTCAGATTTTATTTCAGACACAAAGCTTCTCAAATCTTTACATCCCTTTTCTTACATTATAATGACATTAATGACATTTTCAGCTTCTAGATCCTACTGTCATTTTATTCTCCATATCTGCGCTACCTAGATGAGGGCAGTCTGAAAACTCACTAGCGGATGGTGAATGCTGAATGCTAGGGACAGTTGATAAGGACATTCTGCATCTTGGTAGAGTACTTTTCTTTTATTTCTGTAGTTTGCAAAAGTAATGACTTGATGCTTCTAGTATTGCTTTTGTGTCAGAAAAACACATGTATGAGGTATTCAGTACGTGTTCTTGCCATTTTCAAGCTGCATCAACAGCCTTAATTGGAAAGAAAAAAAAATCTGTTTCTCCAGCAGGGTACTGATACAAAAATATTAGTGGATCATCTTTGTTAATGGACTTCCTTAACAGCATTATCTTCACTACTGCTGAGATATATTATTAATGTGCTGTGAAATTTCCTTATAACCATGTTATCTTATTTACTAAAGACTTTCAGCTACATATTATGTTGATCTTTACATAACGTCCCATTTAAGATCTTGTCCAAATTGTTCTTTACATTCTTTTATTTGATTTAAATTAGCTGTTGCATTACCTTTATCAGCATGGGGATAAATAATTTGGCTAGTATATTCTTGGAGCTTACTTTTTATCTGTAGTCATAATGAGTAGTGTAACTTGGGGATTTAACAGATATGCACATCGCTGTGATGAGATCTTTCTATTACCTTTCCTATGTACCAAAATTTCTGATGGAAGATAAGTGTATAGTAGATTCACATGTATTTTGAACATGATAACATGTCACATAGTTCCTTTGAAATTCTATGAAGACAAACACCAGCTGGCAGTATCTTTGCCCTATGAAGAAGCTCATCCATCCCACAGGTACTTACAACAGACGCTGTGTTAATAATTTCTTCTAAGTGATATTCCTGGACCATGCTTTATATATCAGCAGTTGACTAGTAAAGCTCCATCTCTTTTACCTTCAGGTTGATGTCAAAAAGCAGTATCTTCTCTTTGGCAAAATGCAGAGAGAAATCAAAGGAACAGTGTATCTCAAGCAGCTTAAAATACTGAACATACAGGCTATGCTTACTGAGAGCTTATATAGTCTTCAAAATGGAAACAAATTAGTTCTATTAGCTCTTAGAAAAACAACTTTTGTCATAAACAGAAATGAAGACAATACGGTTTAATCAGAAGTACAAGTTCCTACATGAGCTGAGACAGAAAGTGATGTGGGATTGATATGTGCTTGCCCTCCAGAGCTGCTTGAATAGGATACATCTTTCACAAAATGTATTTCTTACACGGCAGAGTGAGAAGACTAGGTATTTTTTTTAGTTATGGTTGAAGTTTCTTAGGTTTTTCTGTTGCTTTTGAGATGGCAACTGCTAATGAGAAACATGAACGTGTTAGTTGTAGGCGCAGAAACATCAAGAAGCACAGCACAATTTTTTGTGTCGCTTGCTGAAATCACAAAAACATAGATTGCTACTTCTAGAATGCATTAGTGAAATCTCAGCAAGAACAAAAGGTTATTCAAAGTAGTGTCATTCCTTGGACTAAATTATACCTTAAAGAGCTATACACGAGAGTAGCATAATGGCTAAGGTTTAATATCCCACACCAGATGAACAATCTTTGTAAACTCTGGATGTAAATAAGATTCAGACCTAGATTAAAGTGTCTACAGTGTATCTGCATTTGAGCTACATACCCACCACAGCCAACGGGCATCTAGTTAGCACAGTTAACAGACCCTAAAGTTCACCAAACCTCTGTTTTGCCATCTAAATCTCCTCCTGACCTCACTAATTTATCAACTAGATTGCCATTATTATAATAAAAACTTAGGCACTGACTCACATGTAGACAACCAAAATATAGACACCTACAAATCTGGGGGTGAATCCCACCCAGTACTGTTAGAGCCATAACAATCATCTCTGCCAGCTAGAGTGAAGAGGTAAGCCTTTATCTCAATCTATATATTCTTGCTCAGGCATAAAGAGCAGAATAGACTCTGATTAAAAAAAAGACTTTCTCTTGAAGATGCAGGCATTTAATTCAGGTTCCTTGTGAAATTTTAAGATATAGTTAAGATAAAGGAATGAGTCATGACTACATAGCTTCAGCCTTATGTTTATTAGGGAAAAACGCACTGAATAAGGGCAAAATGGCTGAATCAGAGATGGTAATCAGAAGTGCATGGTGATTGCCAAGTCCAATTTCCATTCCTTTCTGAAATTGTGCTAGTTGTTGCCCTGTTTGTCCACACTAAAGTTATTAGAAAGTGAGGATTAAATATACATCTTAACTGTAACTCTTTCTAAGTTCTGTTAAATATCATTAAAACTACAGAAATATGAATCAGGCTGTGATCTATGATGGTAAAGTTACAGTGTGGTTATGCATTATAAAAATATAAAAAAGTAAAAGTAAAAATGCTTTATTGATACGTGAAATACATCTACTGAAAGGTGATGTTAACTCCCTAATGGTCAGCATACGGGGTCAGTTCTTACACTAATAAAAATAGTGTAGCTCCATTTATTTCAACAGATCTTTACAAATTTCTAGGTAGGGAACTTGGATCTAGGAATATTTGAACTTTAGAAATTTTGGGATTTGCTTGGGGATGCATGTCTAGTTTCTTCTCTTCTATTAGGGAGCAGGAACATGTACTCATGGAGGAAAAACTCTTAATCAGTAGTTTCCAATATTGGTGGTTCTAATGTGTTACAGTTAAGTTTTTAAAAGTGCAGATTTTAAATGTGTGGCTGTGACAGTTTTTTAGGACTATAATCATGTTTATAATTAGAAATGTACTTTTTTATTCCCATGATATATTTATTCAGAAATGGAGAAAAAAAAACCACTGGAGACTTGTGTAACATTTTCTTTGTTTAATTCCAAAATGATGTCTTGTTTAGTACCACATAATTTTACGCTGTGGATTTTTTAAATACAATTTTCATTGTACGAAGAAGGCATATTTATTGAATTCAGTTTGAAATAGTGTGTTAGGTGCAACTGAAACAGGAAGTTTGACCTATTATTTTTACTTCTAAGTAAATTATTGATGTTATGATCTCTGCATATTTGTTATTTTCCAAATCAACTTATATTTTCATTGCAGTTTATAATAAATGTTGTTTTATGTGATTTTCTTTTACAAACCAAAAAGTAACATATACTATATTTTAAATGTATAGGCAGAGAGAAAAAAAAAAAACAGAATAAATAGGATCTTCACAGAAATGACATTTCACAAATTTGTTTTGCTCTGTTTTAGCAGAATTAGTAGATTTTAGACAATGTTCCTGTTCCCATAAAACTGTTTTTTTGATAGAAACTGTGTCCCTGAAAAGCTTGGGCAAGCCATATTTAAGGAAAATCTTAGCATGGTTAAATAAATGATAATGTTTATCTTACCTACCTAGATGAATTTCCAGATCAGTACAGCTCAAGAAACAAACTAGAGAGTAGGGGTGGGTTAAGAAAGGTTAGGGTCTGGAGAATTACAATTGAAGAGATTATTAACCATCTTTCCTAGACACCTACACAGTAGAAGTGTCCCTGAAAAGTAGACCTACTTCATCCGTGATAAAAATTATGCCATATCTCTGCCCATAGACTTAATGAACAGTTTTCCCTTTCCTAGCAACTTCTCAACTTGGAAGGTATTCAATTACTTTAACATTTCATATAATTTCAATATATATTATTTTAGGAAATATTCAACATGAGAAATTCAAATATCAGAAACCTGTCTCTTTCTTAAACTTAGACAGCCTGGAAATGCTTACTTTGTCACATATTGAATTTAAGGACTGGAAAGAAAAAGAAATTGAATGAATGTCTATTAGGAAAGACAGATTTTAATAAACAGGCCAGCATACGCCACTTCTGTTAAGATCTGTCCTAAATGTTCTGTAAATAAATTTCTTACAAAATGAAATCCATTTTCACTGATTTCCCCACAAAGCAATCAATATCTCCTCTAGGTTTTATGTCTACATTATGATATATAGCTAAATTGATTAATCCATTTCTTTCTTTTGCTGTCCCTCAGATATCTTTCTAAAAATGCCCCAGTATTGGAGGAAAAAAAAGAAAAAGAAAAAAAAAATTATAGGCAATGCTTACAGCATTCCTCTAGCTAAATGAAACTAAATAGTTAATTTGAACTCTAGAAGAGTATGTACTGTGTACTGTAGTTTGGGGGCTGATTTTTTTTTAGGTTTTGTTTTCCTTCTTAAACAAAAAACTGTTTAACACAAATTACAGAAATAGAGACCAGAATTCAAAGCTCAGCTGGGTACTCTTACAATTGCGTTAAAAAATCAGGCTACAAACTCTTTTTCTGACTGAAACTTTCATGTTCACTGAACCATGGCTTAGCTTCAATAGCAATACTAAAATGTCCCAGGTTAGTCAATAGCTGATGCTTTATTCTTCTTTTGAGGCAGATGGGATGTATTTTTCCCTTGCTGAGGCTTCTACAACCAGGCTGTATAAAGGCAGATTCTATCAGCAACTTTTATGGCAACACTCAGAAAAAGAAGATGGACAAATCAGTGTTTCTTCGGAGGACTGTCACAGACAGTGTTAGGCCTTCTCTGAACATTCCTACTGGATCAGGCCCAGGGAGAGACTGAAGCAGGGGAACAGATTTTTGCATTTCTGTCAGACTTAAGGAAGAGATCAGCGCTGATCCAGGGAATTATGGCTATGTCCAGAAGCAATGCTGCAAGTGGCAAAAGAGATTTTAATTCAAGCAGATACTTAATGAGGGTATTCATCCCTGCTTTTGTGAAGCAGTTAGCTGAGGAGTTAATGAATTACAATTTACTGGCATCTCAATTTCATCAGCCCTTCTTTAAACACCTAAGTCAGCCATTTTTTGCATGTAGCCTTTAGACTCACTCCAAACAAACAGTTAAATTCATCCAAGGGCTGCAATGGCTTCTGCAATTGCAAAAAGGGCATTTTGACAAATGATTGTAGCTTGAGGGGAGGTTGCAGAAAGTCATCTTTCTTCTCCAAAGCACACTGGGATTCCACATTAACGTAGTTACCATTTACTTCAATTCCAGGCCGTGCCTGTTAGATAATCTTTTCTGGCAGTGGTACTCTGGACTCAGGGGAGAGAGGTAGGCAGCCTAACTAGAGTTATATTCTGCATTTCCCTGCATCAGCCAAGCTAGACTACTATTCTCATTTTTCTTCTTCTTCCAAATACTTTTGTCTTACATAACTATCTGTGGAATAACTAGGGAAAATAGTCTTGAAAAAAAAGTGATTTTTGTATGTTACATGTGACTGGCAGAATTTCGAATGCTAAGGTACTAAAGAACGCTTATTTCTCTGCACTTGAAAGTAAAGAGAAACCTCAGTAAAATGTATAGTTGTCTCCTAAGCCTTAGCTACAGAATAGCTATTGTAGGACATACACAAGTACGTATTTCTTTTTTTCTCTTTCAACCAAAAAGTGATAATAACCTCTTCCCCTAACTGCCAAAAAAGAGGAGGTTTTTTATAACCAATACATGCAAGGTCAGAAGTGTGTGGAAGGTTGTTGCTAACTCTCTGATGAAGGTGAAAAAAATATATTAATGATGCTGTGATAAATTGATTGTTTGGAAAGCACCAGGAGAAGAGACAGTTTAGGAAATATGTGTGTCTTGTGTGTGAGAAAACTCCTACACTCCAGCTGAGAAGTGATCTGTAAATGACACCACAGTACCTTTCAACCAGAGATGTGCAAGAACTAAAACAAAGACAAAAATAAAAACAAAAATATAAGATTCTTGGGTTCTATAACCCAAGGTTGACCTATAACCTATTTGAAAAATAGAGGTCAGCTCCAGCAACAAGTCATAAAATGGTTTCTGACTAAATTCTCTTGTTATTCTTAATTCTTATTTCTCTTCTTATTCTCTTCTGAAGTCTCCCTGGACTTCAGCAAGGCTTTTGACACTGTCTCCCATCACATCCTTGAAGGTAAACTCAGGAAGGGTGGGCTAGATGAGTGGACGGTGAGGTGGATCGAGACCTGGCTGGATGGCAGAGCTCACAGGGTTGTGGTGAATGGTGCAGAGTCAAGTTGGAGGCCTGTGGCTAGTGGTGTCCCCCAGGGGTCAGTCCTGGGTCCAGTCTTGTTCAATATATTCATCAGTGACCTGGAGGAAGGGACAGAGTGCACCCTCAGCAAGTTTGCTGAGGATACTAAACTGGGAGGAGTGGCTAACACACCAGAACACTGTGCTGCCATTCAGAGGGACCTGGACAGGTTGGAGAGGTGGGCCGAGAGGAACCTCATGAAGTTCAACAAAGGCAAGTGCAGGGTCCTGCACCTAGGCAGGAACAACCCCATACACCAGGACAGGCTGGGGGTTGACCTGCTGGAAAGCAGCTCTGCAGAGAAGGACCTGGGAGTCCTGGTGGAGAACAAGTTAAGCATGAGGCAGCAGTGTGCCCTTGTGGCCAGGAAGGCCCATGGGATCCTGGGGTGCATTAGGCAGAGTGTTGCCAGCAGGTGGAGGGAGGTGATCCTGCCCCTCTCCTCAGCCCTGGGGAGGCCTCACCTGGACTACTGTGTCCAGTTCTGGGCTCCCCAGTACAAGAGAGACATGGCGTTACTGGAGAGAGTCCAGCGGAGGGCTACAGAATCACAGAATCACAGAATCGTTTAGGTTGGAAGGGACCTCTGGAGATCATCTAGTCCAACCTCCCTGCTCAAGCAGGGTCACCTAGAGCATATTGCCCAGGATCACATCCAGACGGGTTTTGAATATCTCCAGCGAAGGAGACTCCACCACCCCTCTGGGCAACCTGTTCCAGTGCTCTGTCACCCTCACAGTGAAGAAGTTTTTTCTCAGGTTCAGATGGAACTTCCTGTGGTTCAGTTTCTGCCCGTTGCCTCTTGTCCTGTTGCTGGGCACCACGGAGAAGAGGCTGGCCTCATCCTCTTGACACTCCCCCTTCAGATACTTGTACACGTTGATGAGATCCCCTCTCAGTCTTCTCTTCTCCAGGCTGAACAGGCCCAGCTCTTGCAGTCTTTCTTCATAGGAGAGATGCTCCAGCCCTCTAATCATCTTGGTAGCCCTCCGCTGGACTCTCTCCAGGAGCGCCATGTCTCTCTTGTACTGGGGAGCCCAGAACTGGACACAGTACTCCAGGTGAGGCCTCACCAGGGCTGAGTAGAGGGGCAGGATCACCTCCCTCGACCTGCTGGCAACACTCTGCCTAATGCACCCTAGGATCCCATTGGCCTTCTTGGCCACAAGGGCACACTGCTGGCTCATGTTTAACTTGTTGTCCACCAGGACTCCCAGGTCCTTTTCGGCAGAGCTACTTTCCAACAGGTCAGTCCCCAGCCTGTACTGGTGCATGGGATTATTCCTGCCTAGGTGCAGGACCTTGCACTTGCCTTTGTTGAACTTCATGAGGTTCCTCTCCGCCCACCTCTCCAGCCTGTCCAGGTCCCTCTGAATGGCAGCACAGTCTTCTGGTGTGTTAGCCTCTCCCCCCAGTTTAGTATCATCAGCAAACTTGCTGAGGGTGCACTCTGTCCCTTCCTCCAGGTCATTGATGAATATATTGAACAAGACTGGGCCCAGGACTGACCCCTGGGGGACACCACTAGCCACAGGCCTCCAACTTGACTCTGCGCCATTCACCACAACCCTCTGAGCTCGGCCATCCAGCCAGTTCTCAAGCCACCTCACCGTCCACTCATCTAGCCCACACTTCCTGAGTTTACCTAGGAGGATGTGATGGGAGACAGTGTCAAAAGCCTTGCTGAAGTCCAGGGAGACAACATCCACTGCTCTCCCCTCATCTACCCAGCCAGTCATTCTGTCATAGAAGGCTATCAGATTGGTCAAGCATGATTTCCCTTTGGTGAATCCATGCTGACTACTCCTGATCACCTTCTTGTCCTCCAGATGCTTAGTGATGACCTCCAGGATGAGCTGTTCCATCACCTTTCCCGGGATGGAGGTGAGGCTGACAGGCCTGTAGTTTCCTGGCTCCTCCTTCTTGCCCTTTTTGAAGACTGGCGTGACATTGGCTTTCTTCCAGTCCTCAGGCACCTCTCCTGATCTCCAGGACCTTTCAAAGATGATGGAGAGAGGCCTAGCGATAACATCCGCCAGCTCCCTCAGCACTCGTGGGTGCATCCCATCGGGGCCCATGGATTTGTGGATGTCAAGTTTGGACAAAAGATCTCTAACCTGATCCTCCTCAACCAAGGGAGAGTCTTCCTTTCTCCAGCCTTCCTCTCTTGTCTCCAAGGTCTGGAATTCCTGAGGACTGGCCTTAGCAGTGAAGACTGAAGCAAAGAAGGCATTCAATAACTCTGCCTTCTCTGTATCCTTTGTCACCAGGGCACCCGCCCCTTTCAGCAGCGGGCCCACGTTTTCCCTAGTCTTCCTTTTGCTATTGATGTATTTGAAGAAGGCCTTCTTGTTGTCCTTGACATCCCTTGCCAGATTTAATTCCAACTGGGCCTTAGCCTTCCTTGTCGCATCCCTGCACGCTCTACAAAGAGGATGAGGGGACTGGAGCATGTCTCCTATGAGGAAAGACTGCAAGAGCTGGGCCTGTTCAGCCTGGAGAAGAGAAGATTGAGAGGGGATCTCATCAACGTGTACAAGTATCTGAAGGGGGAGTGTCAAGAGGATGAGGCCAGCCTCTTCTCCGTGGTGCCCAGCGACAGGACAAGAGGCAATGGGCACAAACGGAACCACAGGAAGTTCCATCTGAACCTGAGGAAAAACTTCTTCACTGTGAGGGTGACAGAGCATTGGAACAGGTTGCCCAGAGAGGTGGTGGAGTCTCCTTCCCTGGAGAGAGTCAAATCCCGTCTGGATGTGATCCTGGGAAATATGTTCTAGAGGTCCCTGCTTGAGCAGGGAGGTTGGACTAGATGATCTCCAGAGGTCCCTTCCAACCTAAACGATTCTGTGATTCTGTGATTCTGATTTCCTTGTTCTGCTCTGACCAGGCATGGGAATCACTGCAAAAAGCATATAGCAGTTGGCTATGATAGGCCACACTGTTGTGCCAGGACATTATGTTCAAAGGAATGGAAATAATTTACACTTTCATCCTTTGCAATTATGGATCTACCAATGAAATATTACTATGTCATCATACGTAGCACCAATCATCCTAAAAAATCTTAACGTACTTAATTACTAGGCACACATCACCACCTCCTCCTGGGAAAATCTCACAATCTGTACTTGCACATTCAGCATTGCCCAGCCACCCAGGAGAACAGCAGAACTTTTGACCAAAAGCAGTGGAGGAATCGCATATGCGTAAAAAGTACTGTGATAAAATTATCTCTTTAAGGTGGAAGAAATAGTCAAAGACTGACCATATTTACCTTGCCAACATTAATAACCTACAGTGATGCACTGTAAGTCTTTATGAATCAGTAGGTTTACACAGGTAGGACTTCAGATAAAACTAACTCCGAATCAGGTACCAGGACCTAATGGAAGGAATGATTTTAAGGGAATGAATGCTCCAATTTTAGGTTTGCATAGTAAAGGAATTGTAATGGTGTTGAGAGTATTGAATTCTCAACCCACTGAACTAAAAAAGCTTTGTAATGTAAACATCTCCAAATTCAAAATAACTCAAAATCTCCAGAAATTTGGGCCCAATGATTGGTAGGAAGAAGCAGGAGTTCAGAACTAACGTTACAAGAGATAAGGGAAAGAATTTGGAATGTGTTCATTTAGGATGGTGCCAAAAAGAGTTGAAAGGGCCAGAAAAAACAGGAAAAGATTCATATTATGTTACAGGAAATGATTAAAAGAGAAAAGGAAAGTGTCTGGAAGGAGTGGAAAGAGAAACAGAAACATTTACAATTGCATTCGGAAACGTGGTCTTTTTTTTTTTCAGTTTTGCCTAAGGACAACCCTATTGTTCCACCACAGTATTGCATGACAAGAAATAAATGAATGGCCAACCAGAACAGCAAATGTCTGATCTAATCTTTTTAGTATCCATTGAAAGACCATTCCAAAAAAAAATGTATATATAGAACTGATATCATCTAACTGGGACAAACAAAGGGCTCAGCCCCCACTGCTGGGAGTCTTACTGCACTTCCAAGGAATTAACCGACTGAGGTTCTATCGTATCATCTTGTGACCCAAATTTAGAGCACAACAGACAAGCAAACAGCAGTATAAAAAAATGTATAAAAAAATGTCAAAACATTCAGTAAAAATTGGCCAATACAGTCACTGAACGGAGACAACAGTGTAATTTGAAGTGTTGTGTTGAGGACCAAAAGTTGCTCTTTTCATGAGAAAATTAAAAATGGCTTTATATATCAAAAAATAAGGAGTGGGCAGAACAAAATGTTTATATATGGTCTTGGACTGATTATGACAATCAGGGCTTTGTCTTCATGCTTTCACTATGATCCTTCACATACATGATCACATGTGTGTAACATAACTTACTTTCTGTGCTGCAGGACACAATATTATTCAACCTTTAGTGTACAAGAGTGTACAATCTATATGACTATTCTGTAGGTTAATAATTATCTTCTAAATTGTATTAATTATATTTTACATATAGAAGCTGGAAAATCAGGATCTGTAAGGCACACTTTGCAATCCTTTTCTCTCATTTATTGCCAGCTAGAATACTGGTAACATCCTTGCAACATGCAGTATTAAAGTTTTCTGCAATCTAATCAGAAATAATCAATACTTCTAAGACAACACCTTTCCTCCTCCCACTCAACATAGTACACACAATAGCAAGAACACAGAAGATATCTACAGGCAAATTAAATGAATTGAGGCATATCAACAAAGAATTTTGTTCTGTTTTGTAAGAAAAGTCAAACAAATTGCTATTGTTTCTATTTATCAAAAGAAGAACTGACAAAAACTTGATAACGTTATCTTTGCACATGATCACTTCTTTTTATGCAACATATAAGCTTTAGAGAGGTGAGAGGTACAGAACATAAAAGAGAACATATATATCTGTGGTCTTATTCAAAATGAGGGAGCAGAAGAGATGACAAGTTGAATAACATGTATCTTTCAGTTGTTGTGTGCCTTTTCCAATTTTTCCTGATTTCTACTAACTTTTCATACTTTGCTGAATAAATTGTTATTCATTAAGATTTTAGGTCCCACTTTAATCCTACTGATATCTCATTTCTGGCTGTACTAGAGTATTATTAGTTTCGAACAACATTGTCAAGTTAGTAGCTGAAGAATTGGGATCTGCCACGTCTGAGTTTAGAGAATTTGGATCTTAAGAGTTCATCAGCGAGAAGTTCAAGGTTAGCTGTCACAAGGCAGCTAACTATTCTTCTCTTCATCCAGCTCCAGAGAAAATTGCAGAAGGGCAGGTTTTACTGGTTTAAGTGTGGAGTTGTCTCATTAACTTGAATGGGATTACTTCAAAAATGCCAGCCTTGAGCAATGAAAGATCTAGTCATATTAAAGCTTGTTCATTTTGCTAAGATGCCTTCACTGTCACCATACTAACATAAATTGCAATCAGAGATACCTATCTATACTATTTTAAAGAGGAACTAATCTGCTTTAGGTAAGTAATGTATAAGTAAATATCAAAGTGCTTGTCATATTGTACCATAAATTCTATCCGAAAATTATTTCAGAAAATTTATTTTCTCATAGTTTAGCATTAATTTGGCTTTAAACCAAATGAATTGTTCAAAGTTCCTGATTCACTATCAAAATACGTATTAGAGCTAAGTGCTTCTTTTAAAAGTAAAAGACATAAGACTTCACAAAGGCATCGTATGCCAGGGCCCTGAGGTCACCAGCAGGCCTCACTGTCTCTGCTCAGCCTCCCACGGGGCTTCCCCATCCTGCCCAAGCACTAGACCCCATGACAGCCTTCAGTCGGGGCCGTCAGTCCCCCCATGACACCTTAGTGGTTCTGGGCTCCAGCTCCCTACCACAGCCATGTCCCTGCCTGGCCACAGGCCACGCCAGCCCCAACTCCAACCTGTCTGGTTGACTGTCCAGCTTAGCCTCAGCCTGTCCCCATCCTTGTGATGGTGCCCAGTGCCTGGGGCTAGGGCTGCCTCAGGCTGCCTCAGGCTGCCCTGCTCTCTTGTGAGTGACGGGATGGGCCCTGGTTGATGAAGCTCTTGTCCTGCCAGCCCACGGACTGCTTCCAACTGGTGTGCTGTGCCCTGACACTGCGTGCAATGAATGTAGAATTCTTATTCACCAAATAATAAAATATTCGGATAAGGATGTGCCCACTGAAGATAGTATGCAATCACTTTAAAACAAGGATTAAACAGAAGTTAGTGAATTTCTGGAGTTGATTGCCGCAGGAGGCAAATACCCTCAGCCACTTCAGAAGGGATTAGAAAAATTTCTGGACAACAAGTCTTTAAACAAATATTAATGGAAATAGGTTGGGTTGTGCCCTTTAACGTCCCTAATATAATAGATGTGGATGGTGGACTATGGAGTATGAGAGAAATAAATCACATGAAGTATCCAGGTTCATGTGATCTTCCTAAATGGTATTACATTTTGCCACTGCCAGAGATAGACTACTGGATTAAATGAGACCATACCTCTGAACCATTTTTTATGTTCTAAAGCTTTTAGTCCAAACTTATCATCCATAATAAAAGGCATGGACTAGATAGAATGAAGGAGAGTGTTTTCTCCTTTCAAAAGCCAGGCATAAAATAACCTTTGGTGTAGCTAAGGTTGCAACTATAATTCACATCTTTTGTTTTGTTTCTTTTTTATTTTTCTTTTTTCTTTTTTTAAGGGAGATTTCTATCTTGTTAGATCCAGTCATCCAAGAATGCGTCCTTGTACTCTAGAACAACAAATAAAGCCTCTCCTCTGATCTGCTAGTGGCGTTGCCAGGCAAAATGGAAGATAGTTCAATGAAAGGGTCAGCTTGTAAGATGAGAGCAGAGAAAAGTTCCATATTATTTTGCTGCTAGGAAAGCTCTTTCTTGGTGGGAAATGAGAAGAAAGATGAATCCCAGTGATAAAAGACTGAACAAGGAGGCGAGGAAGAGAAAAATGGTTTGAAAAACATCCAGATGCACCAAAATCCTCAAACTAATTGGCACCTATATTCTTCCAAAGAATCTAGACTTTTCAGATATGTTAGTCTAATATGTTAGACCAATGGCTTTCTGTTGAGGCAGAACTGATAATTTGGGATCATGCAAGTCTGTGGGTTTGCTATGTAAGACTTCTGCTCCTGAGGACTGCATCAGAGCTGAGCACTGCTTCGCTCATATCTGATACCTCTACAGAAGAATTAGATCTTTGCTTGAACAGAGCGTAAATAGGGAAAACTGATATGACTTGAGAAAGTCTGTACGTATTTTTAAGGGAGGTCTGTCAAACTAGTTCAGCAACACATTAGTTTGCGCTCCTTCCTCTTGCGATGCCCAGAAAGGACTGCCTCTGCATTGTACCACTGCTGACTGAACCTGAAGTCCCAAGAACTGTAAACACTTAGGTCTTAGCATACATTTTGTTTTTACCTACAAGTCTCACACAATTCATGGTATGTGATACTGCAGCCCTCTTAGAATGGCCTTTTGACCAATCAATCTGTCCTCGTCAAAAGCAGTAGAAATACGAATATACACGTACCTATAATCTTCCAGTAATATTTACCACATATGTCCATATAAAGGCAAAACAATTAATTTTTAGTCTTTTTGAATATGACAATTCACTTGGGCATGCAGGTATATTTAGTACTGCCTCCTATGCTATGCTTCTAAATAGAAAGCTAGCACCAGCGACAAATGTACTTCCATCATTCACCTTAACAGGGCGTTAACAAAAATGACTGATTATCATTAAGTACAATGACCTATGTTCAAGGAAACAGAAAGCCCAGACAGTCATTTGGAATGAAGCATTAACCAAAACAGAGTGGTCAGTTAGGGGCATTGCTGTGAGTAAGGGAAAGAGGTAATGTGAGACTACTATCATACTAAAAATACAGTTTGGGGAATTGCTTGAGACTTCCTGGTATCTTACACTGGCACATTTGATGTGATTAGTTTTAAAACTCCTGAGTTTAATACACATTATTGGAAAAGTTTCCAGAGAGTACATTGCCTCAAACTCTATATACAATCAGATGAAAGAGTAACAATGATTACCGTACATTATTCAATATTTCTATTTAATACAGTTTCATGATTTAATTTTTCAAAATTCCTGGTGAAATTATGTCTTTGTTACTGAACTCACAGGGCATTAATTGCTGCCATAGAGGTTTTCTTATCATGTTTGGCATGACATTCTTCAGTGGCCTTTTTTCCTCTGCAAGCTCTTATTGCATTGAGAGTAGTAAAAAATGAAAGCAATGCTTAGCCTGCCTTTCCTGGTTTGGCAATTGCCAATTGCTAGCAAAGCACAATTTATTAAATTCTCTTATGAAAAAGCTATATCACACCATCAGAGAATTATTCAGACTTTCTATATAAAAGTATTTATGCTAACTGTGCTCCAAATAAAGGAATTTACAAAGCCATTTTGTGTTGTCTATAATTCAAGTATCTGCTGTTAAACCAATTACTTCCCAAAGCACAATACAAATGTTTATGTTTTAAGAACAAATGCACAAAGACAAAGGGAGAAAGAAATTTGAATTTGATTTACTGCTGTTATTGTTTAACTCTGGTTCACTGGCAATTTTCTTGTCATTTAGTTTTTGACTACTAGCCTTTCACTGTGAAGACAAACTAGAAAGAGAGAAGTGAAATAGCTTACTCCTCAAAGGAGTAGCAGAAAAAAAAAAGGTTTCTGAAAAGAAAAACTCTAGTCATGCAATTATCCATGTTTAAAATCAGTTCTCACAAGATAAAATTCAGGCTTCATTCATACCACTTTCACAAATAGTTGATAGGAAATCAATCAATGACTCATGGCATGCTAAGCACTTTACAGATCATAATTACTATATATTGTTATTAGAATATCAGATGAGTCCTATTTGGGTAATTTTATGTCATAATTATAAACAATAGAACTCCACTACCACTCTTTCATCATTTAATGACAATTTTGTTCTTTTGATTATTTTGTTCATTAAAATTCATATATAAATGTCATCTTTAGTACAAAATGTGGCACATCATAATCTGGTGAGAAGAAAAAAAAACCCAATTTATCTTCTTCAGACCATTTTTATTTGCTCATTCAGCAACATTTGTAAAGAGCTTTGATTATAAGGTTGAGAATTAAGATATCATCTAAAGAAACAGTACACAGGTGGCCTTCAGCTGAGATTTCTCGAAGAAAATTCATGCCCTTTTGTTACTTACACAGGACTCAAGTCAGGCTGTGGAATAAGTAATATTTTTATACTACATGCTGTAATGATTAATGAATTACTCTAAAATATTTTTGACCTACACACCCTTTTGTTACAGGTGTCTGTCATGGAATACAAGTATAAAAAAAATCCACCTACAAAAGCGTTTATTTTTCCAAACGCATATCTTTTCCAGGAAAACGGAGAGTGCCAATAATCAAATAATCTTTCTGGAGTAGTATGGGGTAAAAAAAACCCTACCTTTTTTCTCGCCTTTCTAAGGTAAAAATATAAACAAAAATAGTGGAAAATATCAGCTGATATATACATTACACAGAATATTTTAAAAATTACAACAAATAGTCTTTACTAATGGCAGAAATAAAGAAAAAATCTAGGCATATGAAAAATACCACTAAACAATAAAAGTATAATACCTTGAAATATTCTAAATAAGTGTTATTTCCCTGGAGAGAAGTCAGACTTAAATTTAAATTGGAAAGAAAAAGCAACCCAAAACCAAAACCCCAAAACCTGAAATAGCTTTAAACTTAAATTAAACTGGGGACTTAATTTCGCTCTGTACATACATAGTATACAGAAACTGATAGTCATGTGGCATATTGATATGCATTGATATGATTGATATGCATGCTATGCATCATTTACTAAAGAAAATCTCACACTTGGTGGAATTCTTCAATTTTTTTAGAAAAAAGGTGTATATCAGAGGTCTTAGAAATTAAAGTGCAATGAACAATTTCTTAGGCGAGATGAACCTTTCTTCTGAGCTGACTTCTCTTTTTAGCTTCTTAGATCATATTTAAAGAATCACTCCTTGACTGTTGTAAATCACAAAGTGTCACAATGATCTGGCTACAAATTGATGGGAAATCTTTTTTTTTCCCATCCTGCAAAACTGAGACCGCAAGAGTTTAACTGTTTTTCACTAGAACAAAATCAAGATCTTTTAAAGTATTTTTCAAAATAAAAATGGAAGGCTGTGACCAACCTATCTCATTGCGAGAGATCTACATGCCAGCTGAGTACTACATCTACAAAGATTTCAAAGCTCATAGACAAAAGGCTTTTCTAGCCTCTTCTCTTGGAGTGATTCTATTTTGTAAAATTTTTACTTTCTAATTTCCGTTTATAAAAGCAGAAATTGTAGTGTGGGTCTCCTATATTTTTTGGAAGCAATGTCACGAAAGGTTTATCAGTTTAATTTCTATACCGGAAATGAATAATTACTTGTGTAAAGTGAAATAAACAACAGAAAAGTTACCCTAGAAGAGCCAAAGATCCACTAATAGCTGAAATTATCTGAGATATGAGAAAGAAAGGTGCAAACCCTTAGACATGGCAGGGACTAGAACTCACTTTCTCTATACTCTGTGCAAGCGCCCCAAAACTGAATGGTCTTGAGAAAAAGGTATCATCTGGTACTTCTACCTGAAGTCCCATTCTAAAATTAATGACCCTTCCATTCAAAATCCAATTTCATTTCATGAAATAGATGTCTTTGAATTGAATTGGATTGGTGTTTGACAACTACAGAGAAATTAAAATATTCCTGAAGAAAATGAGTGTAAATGCCTTCCTCTCCCACCAAAACCCAATCCCCAGGTGCACATCACTTCCAAAATACCTTGACATTTCTTGTTATGGATCTGATCCTGAAGGCTTTCTGGCCTTAGTATCAAAAGCATTTATATATATGTTTATCTTTAAATACATCAACAGTTTCTGAATCTACATGAAAATTTTGCCTAATGTTTCATGGAAACTAAATACACTTTAAACATTTATTCTAAAATTCTTGTCAATTTTTTACCAGACATTTTTTTTTAATTTGTTCCTAAGGAAAATTATTTCTCATGCTGCTCCTACCAGAATAACAGAAATAAAGGAATTTTTTTTAATAAGATTTCTCAGGTATGTTCAATACATTTGGAAAAACTTTTCACATTTGGTGTGAAATAAGCAGCTGGCTGCACTGAAGATCCTCGTGCAACAGAGGTCAGAGACTGAAAGTAGGTCAAGTAGACTTACAAAAACAGAATTTCTAATCAAGACCCAAAAGTCTGGGTGTACACACTGGCAGTGTCCTGACTTCATGTGGGTGCACACCATCCTCTCCTGATCCTCGCCTTGTCAGAGAACCAGAGCATTGTTTGTCAGGTCCCTCTACACGTACAATTCAGAGATCAGGAATGCAAGGTGTGTGACGGAGCACATCTGCACAACAGTTTAAATATAGCTGAAAGAAACTAAAAGCATATCAATAAGTATTTTTCCTTCTGATGCTTTTTCTCCTAACACTGAGAATTACTTTCTTAGTGCTCTTTTTTCCCTTTTACTTCTGTATCAACTGTTTATTTATTCATTACTCTCTATTTAGCCACTGTTAGTGGCATGTAAAATCATTTAAAGATTCAAGAGTATGTTCTTAGACTAATCATCTATCAGTACCTCTATATGCAGGTAACAATCTAACACTGAATCCTTACTAATAATAGGTACAATTTAAAGAGAAAGCGGAAGTTTGTCCTAGCCTGATGTTTTAAACTCTCTGGCATGACCCACAGCATGTTTTTGCCCCTGTTTGGAAAGGTTTTTGTGGTGGAACTTTATTTGCAGCTTCGCACAAGGATTTTCTAACAGCACCACCGTGAACTCATTATACTTCATCAGACCCTCACATCTTGAAAAAAATTTTGGAAAGACAGAATGCCAAAATTACTACTGACGTATCAGTACTGTCACTGTTGAGAAGAAAAAAAGGTGGAAAACTACTTCTTTCATAGGAAAAAATTGAAAGGCAGAGAGGATCCCCCCCCAGTACTGCTACGCTATCCTCAGAGAAATAGCCACCTTTTGCTGTGATATTTCTCAACCTGACCTCAGTTTAATCACATAAATCGCATTTAATCACATGAATAAAGCCCAAAGTGTGTTTCTTTCTTTACAATGACTATTAGGTGAGAAGAGAATGGCATTGTAGAAATCTAGAGTTAGGTCAGACTGCCACCTAGGAAGACACAGTACTTACAAGTGTTTTTACCTATTTCGTTTGGATTTTAGATGTTAGTGTCTCTGTAGTGGACTATTTAAAACAAACATAGATTATCTGGGCACTCTGGAAACAGTGTTTTTTGTGCATCTTACAAAGAATCAGACTTATACTATCTCTTGCAAATCTAGCCAAGATAGCTAACTAAATCGACACATAAACAGGGAAGAATAATCTGCCAAAAAGAATGTCTTAGTTCTCTTTTCAGTGTCTTTCTCATTACTTTACATTGAACATACACTAACACAAATGTTTGAAATTCAGCACATAAAAAAATGACTTGAAATGTCACATACGTTTGTTCCCTGCCTAGCTGTTCTACTAGCAGGGCAAATATCACAAATAATCAAGAAAAACAATTTCGAAGCTTGTCAATTTGATATAAAAATGTTATTGTCCGTTACACTGCTAATGGGCAGATTTCAATTAATCTATCATATTAATTATATATTACAATTTAATGAGCCATCCATATACATTTTTATGTGTGCTTATATATATACACATACATAAAATACGTAAATATATAAATGAGATAAGATGCAAACCGATACTTACGCCCAGGCTGTGCTTTTACATTGCGAAAAGTTCAGTAGCAGTGTTGACTTAATGATGAGAATCTGTTTGTTTCCAACCCTGCTTCACAAAGCACCGTCTTTGCAGCTACACCTGCACGGCTGTGGCTGGGCCCAGGATTCCTGTAGCTGGGCAAGAACCTGCCAAAAAAATGTAGCTATTTTAAAGCTAGACATAGGTCATAAGGTAGTTTGGCAAACATTGATATCAGCAGAGTAAAGAGGGTCAGGAACGATGTCACCAGAGTAATGAAAAGTGGAATGTCCTGAGCCGTCATCAGCACCACACACTGTTGCATAGAACCACAGCCGACGCTCCCAGGTCCTTAGATTGAACAGGATGCAGTCAGGCACCCTCTAGATCATTCGGTGACCCTCTAGATCATTCGGTGACCTAAGGATAGAATTATCAGAAAGTCTGTTCTTGAACTGAGAAATTTTTCTCAACTAAGTTTTCATCGAAACTGGCATTTTCCAGAAAATAAATAAATAAATAAAAAGCTTTAGATTCTAATAAATCACTATTTTCCAATGAAAACCTATCTTGTTAAAGGAAAAATCTTCCTGGCTGTAATCATAACACTTTTGTAGACTGTTAATCATTGAGAATAATCTAGAATATCATTGTCCTTCATCAGGACCCCCTGCTAATGTGAGGCACTTTTAGAAGTCCTGCATATCTGACTCATCCCTGAACACACAGAAGAATACTTTGGCTATAAATTAAAAAAAAAATGGAAAGAATATTTAGCTTCCTCAGTGGACTGATTTTGCTATCCTCTGGTTAAATATCATTCTTTTTTAGTTGCTTGAAGTTAACTAGCAACGAAATAGAGTGAGGGATTTTTTTCTCCTTGCTTTTTTCTTGCACCTGAGTCACATCCTGTCTGCATTCCCCTTCTCAGTTGTCCCTCCTGTGTAATCTCACAGTCTTTTCTTTACTATATGCTATAAACGTAAACACATACATGTATGTATGACTTCTGTCTTCTACATACATGCCTTTTCCTCTTTTTTCCTCTGTTACCTGCCTACAGGTTAGCTAACTATGTCCTTTAAACATTATCATCATAATAATATATCGCAACTGCAAGTGCAAGTGTTTATCTCTGCAAGACAAAATATATTCCTTCATATGAAAGAGCATCCTATTCTGTCTATTCTTACCAACACTCACCCTTTTCCCCTGAAATGAGAGAATCTTAAATCAGCAGTTTTCTGCAGTTGTTGACAATATATGTTGCAGAGATTTTAGCTTTCGAATTCGGTTTGAAAAACTGTCCCGTTGCTAGCTCTAAAAATCATTTTGGTTCACAAAATCTTCTAAGATATCTGTGGTATCACCAAATCTTCTAAGCCCTGATCCTGTGATCACGTCTATATGATGCAAAATGGCACCTTTGAGACATCTTACTAATTGGAATGGCTTTTCCACATGCATCTCTGTGTGGGACTGGATTTGTGACACCAGGGCAGACCTTGTTCCCATTCAAATGGGAGTAAAGCTGTTGTGTGATTGCTGTTTTGTCACTTTACCATTTGCACAGTTAACAATCATCAGATATGATTTATCAGAGAGAAGCTGTCAGTTTTAGTGAGTGTATGTGGGTATTGAAAACATGCAATGTGTGGCCAGGCAAATAGCAATGATTTTATCTAAACACTGATTATATAAAATATCAATAATAAGTCTAGGAATGTTCATTTCCCAAACATATTTATGAATGCTTGTGAATGCTTATGAGTATGTCCTAAAGTGAACTGCTATTTTTGTGAACTATAGTGAATTGTTGAAATATTGTGCCAGTATGATGACAAATGTATTGCATATATTTGCAATGATTTAGTGTACTGTGTGACACTAACGAAAAGATGTTGTCCCTAAGAAAAAAAATCTATAACTGCTGCAATACAAATGTAAGGATGTTACAGACTGCAAAGGAAAGATCGATATAGTAGTCAATTTTTACAAACAACACCCTTTAATTAAACCAAAGTGAACTGCCCTATGGAGTATTCAAAGTGTTGAGAAGAAAATCTAATGGGCCACCACAACAGAAAATGCCACGTGCTATATTTTTCTGCCTGTACAATATGAATGGACACAGACAAGTCTAAGATTTTCATCCAGATTTTGCCAGCTTTTCAAACAGAAAACATTGTAAATGTGCTAGAGTGATAAATTTGCACACGTCACCAAGACAGCAAGACTCCTCTGACTCTATTGACGTAAATAACTGCTGTTCATTTTACTAGCTCCAAAGTTTGCTTTGCAACTTTTTTTGTTACTAGGCAACCAAAGCAATATTGTTTCACATTGAAAGAGCAGCTTATCATTTATTTTAATAAGAAAGATCTGTGACCAAAAATAAAAGCTTTTGCTCTGATATTATAACAAGTAATATCCAAATGAACATTTTCAAAGTGAAACAAATACAGATTTTGAACTTCTTGTACGTAGAGAAAACGCTAAATAGAATACTTTTGGTTAGATTCAGACTTGATCCTAATGTTTTCCCTTTAGGGTCAATGCCAAAATATCAGCTGGTTTTCAGGGGAGCAGTCTTGGGCCAGCTGTGTAAACTTTTGGAAAACTTCCTGCATTTAAAAAAGTAATGGTGTCAGGCAAGCCATGGGAATACAAGACTGAGTCATCATCCTAGACTATAAGCTAAATGTATTCAAGGTAAAGAGCAATACTATTTTTTCCTGTTGAATCAAGTGCTTGCCGACTTTAGTTTTTTGAGGAGTTCTGATTACTTTTGTTGTAAAAGCATCTAATTTGATGGTTATTTTTTTATGGTAAGACTTATAAGGAAAAAGAGAAGAATAGATATAGTGAAATATTATTGGAGGAAACATTAAAATACAGGGTGAATATATGAGATAAACAGCATTTTGAGTTTCACCTCAAAGTATAGGGCCATTTAGATGCTGCACTTCAATGAATCTGGTAGAGAACTGAAAAGATTGTCTCTATAACAGTGCTGCAAGCCTATAATACAGTGCATCAGAGTAGCTATTTTATGCCTCGAACATAAATCGTGATGTCGTTCACTAAACCTTTATTCTTCTAAAAATATGCTTAACTAATACTTAAGCCTCCGCTAAGCCTAAGCTGGCAATCAACACACACTAAGTGGTCTATAAAGCACTACCATAATGGCAGCCTCACTAATTTATAAGTCATTCAATTAATTTGGGGAGGGGTCCCTATAAAGCCCTTTATTCCGCTGTGCAGATGCATACTACAGTGATTCTCTTTCCTGCATCCAAAGAAAAAGAGTTTATACAGCTGATTTAGATCAGAAATCAAGATTAGACTAAATTAACCCAAATTCAAAGTGCGCCATAAGAAAGAACTATCACGCCATCTTCCCACATCCAAAATGGAGTTGTAGGGGCATTTATCTTGCAGAAAAGAGCACCAATGTCATTATAAGTCTGCTCTGTTCCCTTCGGCACGACAACAGGTACCCCCAACTCTACCCTACACTGGAAAATTTCAGACATGACTTCTTAGACCATCCAGTAGACTTAGCAATGACCAGGACATGAAAGATCTTTACCAGAGTCTTTACAGAATTTCTAGATACAAAATGAAATTGTCTGGTGAAATAGGAGATGTTAGCTATATGTTTGAAATACTTTCATTATTATTTGTTTCCTCTTCTTCATATGAAAACACCAACTATACTCTAAGCCCTACAGCTTAGTGAGGTAGGGCTTAAAACTATTGATTTCCCTTAGGGCCTGACTCCTTTTGAAGACAATGTCCAAACATTATGCAGAGGTGTATGGGTTGAAAATATACACCGAAGCCCAAAGCCTATTATATCTTTAAATGTCTTTGAAAAATTTGGTCTTCAGCGAGGTAATCATTATGATCATTCTTTTCTGGTATTTACAGATTTTGATGCAATTATATTTCAGCAGAGGAAAAGGTATATTTTATAAATTGCTAAACTGAAATTCTTTTCATGTACACACAAACGTAAATTAAAACCCTTGGCTCTTTATAAGAGTATTCAATTTCCCTTGTTCTCCATTCATTCCTCTATATTATTTCTAATCCTTAAAATGAAAGATGAGCTCAAATACTAAAAAAAAACAGTGACAAGGGGTATTGACATAAGAAGACAAGCCCTCTCCATCCAAATCTGAAAAGATCTAGAGAGTCTTAATTTTGAAGTGATTATATTATTGGGGCTTACCCATTACACAGAATTTGCTTTAAATTCTCTTCAGATGGACAGGTGCTTATAAATAACCCATCCTCTGATCGCTCTTCTTTTCCCTTTTTCTGCATTCCTTCCTCGCTCCATTGATCTTAATCTTTTCCTTCAACTTCATCTAATGAACCTTTAGACTGAAACACTTTCTAGACAGTACTCATACAGAATAACTTATGGGAGATAATTTCATCTCCTACTATCCTAAGCCAGCTTCATTATCACCTTCTCCCATATTTAGATGTGCATATCTGTATGTTTATTGTTATTTTGCATTTATGGAGCATTCATGTCCTTTGCTCTTTATGGACAGGAAAGGCTTGACCCCGGCCTTTAGGGTCTTCCAGTCTAATTTAGGCAGAGGAACTCAGTCACTCAGGGAATGCATTCTTCATAAACACTGAGATGTCTATCAAGTCAAGGAGCTGCTTACCCAATGGTTTCGTGCAACAGAGAAAGTGGAAAGTGCGAAAGAGAGAGGGGAAAATAGGGAACAGATACAAAGGAAAGAAAAAAAATGCCAGAGTTGTAAGAAAAGCATAAATGTAGACCCCTATGATAACTTTGTGCAGTAAAAAAGCTGGAAATCATCAAAAGCTTGAAAATAAGCTCTGTTCAGCATTACCTAACTAGCTGAACTACCGTGGACTTACTGGAGTCTCACCAGCTGTACCTTGTTGTTCTTTAAAACAGGGTCCTTAAGGATAGCTTATAGGTTGTAGCTTTCATACTCTAATAATGACCCCTCCAAGTTCTCGTGACCTTATTCAGGGTGCTCAAGCAAGCAACACTTCTAAACTGAAGAAGTGATAAATAAGAGTATTTTGGAATGGGGAGAAAGATACAGGGAAACCAGAAAATGGGAGCCAACCAAAGTTTTATAGTGCTGATAGGGAAACTAAAAAAACTCTCTTCTTTAGAGGAAGAAATATCCAGAGTTTCTAAAATCCTAGATATTCTAAATGGGTAGGCAGTTACGTATGGAAATTTAATTCTTCCAAACACCCAGGAGTGCTTGTTTTTATAGAAAGGAAAGATTTGTAACCCTCTGTCTTATAGGGCTAGTAATAAAATAAAAAGATGTTCAGATCTAGTCAGCCTATTCAAACCCAGTCTTTATCTGTCTTTGAAAGAAACTGCAGATATTTTATGACTGCTCTGTGCCTTATGTAAAATCGATGTCATGGTCCTTGTTTGTTGCCCCTCTATTTAGTGTTGAGAAATTGCGAAGATCTGAATGGCAAAAGAGTTATTCTTAAATGTGACTTATGTAGGTCAGGTTTTAAATAAATTGTGTGTCAAATTTTACAGTGACTTATAGTTCTCTGAGTATTAAAAGCTCAACGGGATCTGTCTAAAATCTAAATGTTAGTGTTGGAGAAGCTCTCAAGCACTACTTTGCCTTGAAAGTGGTGTCAAGCCTTTACTCAGAATCTCAAAGGTAGGTGCATAGGATGCTATTCTTTCTAATTTTGTTTTTCAACAAAATGCAGTCTATTACTCCATTCATATTCCAGTCCATTAAAAAATATACTCTGAATCTTTCCTGTCTAATGATGAAATTATCCATTTTAATCTTAGGTCAAAAATTCTTCAGATAAGACTTTTTACTAATCATGATCTAATTAAATAAAACATTACAAAATAGTAAATCATCTGTAGATAGTTTTGGGGGAGCAACCAGGAAAGCTATACATGACATCAAGCCAAGATAAATTCTAGTGTGGTGCTGGCTCCCAAAAACCTCTGGTAAACCTCTCGCCTCTGGTAAAAAAGAAGTTAAAGAAAATTCTGTCACTCTAGAAGTTTTAGTTTGGGAGGTTTGAGGAATCTGAAGGAAATATTATAAAAGATGGTATAAAAGGGATAGTGGTAAAAAAGACATTTATATTGAGGTCCCAGCAGTCCTATGCAGTCCTGTGGTAGTCAGACTAAGAGTATATCTCTATGATTAAATAAAGGTAGCTTTACATATATGTTTTGCTCTATCTTTAGCTTGCACTAAATTCTAATAAAATAAGTGACTGCGGTGAGTTGGTCCAAGTTCCATAGAATCAAAGTCCTGAAAGACATATGGATGAATGCTAGGGTGCCAGGAAATATAAATGTTTACTTTTCCCCATGAAAATCCTACCAGACTAAATTTTCAGTATCTGGAAGAAAAAGGAATATACATCACTCCAGCATCCTCTTGATTCTTTTACAGTCTCTGCAGAAATGATGGGAAAAAGCAAAATAATAAAAAAACTGTAATAACTTCTTTAAAATGGAAGGAAGAACAGAATAAGCAGTCTCTTAAGGCAGAACGGAAAATCAGAATATATCTTGCTTATCTAGTCCTAGTACTAACTTTGCAATGACTTCTTGATCTTGCAGATTCTTTCATTTTGCTACATAGGATTCACATCTTAGGTACTTTAGGAAGAAAACTGAGATATTTGAAATTTCTCTAGTTTCTTAGCCACAGCAAGCTTTCTCATGTGATCTGCCAAAAAACCTCTTCCACAGCTGCTTTGTTCTAATATTGCTGAGGCTAATGGTCCAGTCATCTCCTCTCACCAAACAAGCTGGTATAAATAAATTAGCAAGCAGCGTATCCGCTTGGAACTGCGAAAGGGCATAGGCAGAATACAGGCCTGTCCAGTCGCTGAGGGAGACTTGCACAAGCAGCTTCTGCGTCTTGCTCCCTTGCAGCGCTGCAGCGTGACCTGTCACTGCTCTGTGACCTAATGTACTAGAGACAGCTGGTCAGCCTGGCAATTAGCTATTTGTCATACTCAGGAGGGGAAGGAGTCCATAGATGCAAGTGTGTGCTACCCACCGGGGCCCTGCTGTCATAGGAACCTTGCTGGAAGGTACGGAGATGGCCTTACCCAGGCATGTGACCTGACACCCTCCCTCTGCCATCTGTTCATTCAGCCTGACAGCTTGGGAGAGAAGGAACTTGAGAGATCTGCAAACATAATTATGCAATAAGGACTTAGTCTAGGGACCAGGTTTGGAGGCCTGTTATTCCAAAAGCTCTACAGCTGCTGAAATCCTTAATGTTTTGCTGCAAATATTTAACGTAGTTATTATTTTATGAAATTTTTTATCATGAAACTGAGCTTGGCCAAATCCTGCCAAGTGAGATACTGGCACTTTAAGATAAAGTCTATACTAGACAAAGCAATCCTTACTGAGAGCAGCTTGCAGTAGATAGCAGCTTAGTCAGGTCAGGAACAGCAGCTACAGCAATTCTTAGATTTTTCAATTTAAAAGAACTATAGGCTATTGGTTCTGCACACATCAGTGTAAAAAAATCTTGAAAGGAATGCAGTGCAGATTTAATGATGTCTCTGGGCATTGCGGTCGGCATTTTGAGATTCCCATTGCCCTGATATCTCAGCATATGGCCAGCAGTTACTGGGTGCAGTGCTACTTACTTGACGTCTGATGCTTCCGAGTGCTGGTAAAAATAGCAGTCTATTGGTTCACAAGAAAAGAACGGCTGGCTGCAATGGTAAGCCAGGGGATGACAGATGCCAGTCAGCTGAAGAACTGAAGTGGGATCCTAATTGAGTTGTGCCTAACTGTGAGAATTGAATTAACAATCAGAAGTCAAAGGCGCAAAAAGCCCTGGCAGGCTCTGAGAGAGAAAAGGGTGGCTGAGAGGAATTAATGAAGACATGTGCATAAACCGAAGGAAGCATCAAAGAAGGGGAGGGATGGAAATGCTCTCTCTCTAATTAAAGAGTCAAATTGTAGATGTGATGCCTGCACGAGCCTGGGATCCCAGCCTCTGTCCTGAGTTTCAGTGCCTAAATTGTCTGAATAAAGTGGACACAGAAGGAGAAGAAGGGAGGAGACTGGGACAGGAAGGGCAGAAAGATAATTATTTCTTACGAAAGTTGGCTAGTGCTCACTAGCATTTAGTCTTCTAAGGGAAATGGGAGAGTTTGGAGTAAGAATAAATCCATGTGCAATATTTTTTAATAGCCTGCGGAAGCACATGAAAAGCAAACAGGGCTAAGCTTTTTCATCCACAGACTTTCTTGCCTCCATTTTGTAAATGGTAAGGAAAATGTCAAGATTACAGTGTCTAGTAAAACAGCATTTAGAGCCTGGGTAGGGGTGATGTTACCTTAATTGCAACAGTGCAGGCAGCAGAAGTGATCAGCACAGCCCAGAAGAAGCAATTATCCTTGTGAAGAGCCAGCACCTATTTGGGTGGTAAGGGGGCTAAGGGAACTGCACACAGTAAACATAGTCTAAAAATACTCCTAAACTGCCTTGAATGACATTAAAGCAAAATCAAGCTTTTGGTGAACATATATGTAGAGAGGGATGAATGTATATATTCCCCATTTTAATACATATAAATACACACACACATGTATATATCCTCAATGGTGACATATACATTTTAAGAACATCCTTTGGTTTCTTCCAAACCAATATTTTGTTCTGCACAATTTAGGCATACAGTAAAAAGAATCTGAGCACCTGATTTTTTTAAATGTGTACACACTGAATTCAAGAATGTATCTGTATATCATGTATTGCTAGAGGAATTTTAGCTGTAACAGTGCAGAAAGGCTTTTCACTACAGGGCTATATGACACAGTTTAAAGTCTCAGTTCAGACTCTGTATGTTTCTTGAACAAAAGATATTGCACTACAAAAGAAGAAAATGAGAAGAGGTCCTGCAAATCAGTGTTGCTGTTCTTCATCTTTTCTGTGGGAGAACTGCCAAGTAAATGCAATTCAATAGTCCATTTGCATCAGCCTGGCTTATATATCCACTGAGGGAGACAGGAGCTTGGCAAGCTGTGTCAGCAGGTTACCTTGCTATTGTGAAAAAGCAGAGCAACAGCATGCTAGTCATAATGAGACAAATGTTTTGCATTCAGCTCTCCAAAATCTTTTCTTGCTGAAAGAGAGGAATGACATACGTTCACATGCTAGATATGCTCCTTGTTTACACAGCCTCATCAGCTGTATTCTTCTCATTGCATTAAAGGTGTGTTTGTGAGTGCATTAAGTCTGACCTATGAAAGAGATAATCTTATTTCTATATCTTATGTCATGGAAAGAACACATTAAAAGTATGAGTGATCATTGTCTGTGTTCCACGTTGTGATCAGAGCGAAAGCAGCCTAGTGCACTGCATGGCAATCAGCTATGCCTTGCTGCTGCATTCACACTGGAAATATGAAGCCAAGTCAGGCAGAGGCAGAGGTGAAGTAGATAGAAACATCTTGGTTCTACAAAGTGGTCTATTTCGTAGCAATTCAGAATTACTTGAACAGCAACAAAAGAAGAAAATAGTGACTTTTCCTAGCTTCTAAGCATCAGCGAGCCTTCTCCTGCAACGGATAGAGCAGTAGAGCAGTACCTAACAGTTGCTATAGACAGGAAAGCTGAAGCAAAAGGCCCCTGCCTGAGGAGTGCCTCACAGAAGAGGACAAGGGTGTCAAACAGACAGGAGAATGCTCAGTCCCAGCAGACCTGCTGTTGCTGCTGCTGGCACTTATGGAGAGGGTCAGCATGGTGTGTAGTACCATCTGACAGGAGCCATGGAGGAGGAAAGAGAAAAGACAGTGGACAGACTGCAAATAGGGTGTGATGCTGCAGCTCTGGTTCAGTGTAGTAATATGAACTCTTTCCCTCCTTGCAGATTCAAGCTCTAGTTTTGCACTGGTACACTGACAAATGCTAGTATCTTTCTGAAGGTAAATGACACTGACTTTAATATTTTACATAGCTAATACAATGGATTCTCACATGCATGTGCCTATCATATCATTGGTTCCTTTGGCAGCTCTAAGTGGTCATTATGTCCTTTCCTCCGCTAGAGCTGATAGAGTAGCCTGAAGGCTGATCTAAATAACAGCGCTGCAGAGTTGTCATGG
Source organism: Struthio camelus (assembly GCF_040807025.1). Taxonomy (NCBI): domain Eukaryota; kingdom Metazoa; phylum Chordata; class Aves; order Struthioniformes; family Struthionidae; genus Struthio; species Struthio camelus. The sequence goes on from NC_090942.1 coordinate 24,344,564, forward strand.
CAACAGGGATTGGCTGAGCAACCCAGGCATTTTATCTTTTCCCTGAGCATATTCTGAAGACTGCATTCTGGAATAGTGATTGCAGCTATGCAATTCCCAAGGACATCCCTTCCCTTTTAGAGCATCCTCAGGTGACCAGCTAAGTCAGCCTCCCACCTGCTTTACAGTGTGTGAGTGGCAGATCTCTGCCAAAACAGGCTCCAGAACCCGCTGTATCATCTTAGTGATGTTAGAACTGTCATTTTACACTTGGTGTAATGGCATGAACATTATTTTTTAAAAAATCCCTTCACTGCAACTTGCTAAACAACTTGTGAAAATTTTAAAAATGCTCACTGTCCTGAAAATTCAGCTCATATGTCAACTGACCCTTTTGTGTTTACTTTCCAGAAGTATTAAGATGAATTGCTTACTGCAAAAGCATTTTAAAGGAGAAGAGAGAGAGAGAAAAAAAAAATGCAATGGTCAGGGGAAGAAAACTTTCTGGTAAGAATTTAAAAAATTTGTACTCAGTAACCTCATTTCTGGAACCTTCTGTTCCTACTGTAGATTCTGATATAAGAGTGGTGTGAGATTTGACAAATGCAAAATACAGAACTTTGTCTCTTGACCAGCAGATCCTCCTCAAGGTGCAAGGAGCTGCCCCAGGCCTCACCTTGGATTCCTTATGGTCAAGTTCAGAAGACATGGATTGATTTTGATAAGAATTATACAGATGAAATTGAGCTAATGTGGTAAAACTATGCTGGGCTGGCCTTTAGACCAGGGCTGGATTAGTGGAGAATGGGCCTAATTTTCGCCATTAAACTGGATCAATGAAATGAATGGCATGGAGCTGACTGGTACATGAGTATGCCAGATAACGGAGTCTAGCCTGCACAGCTATGCACTCGTCAGAACTGATGGTTTGGATATTCTTTGCCTGAAGTGGACGACTGGAGAAGAACTATACATGATGCTACTATAGTTATGATTTTTAAGGCTGGAGCTTGTTATGGCAGCTCCGCAGCTCACTCTTACACAAAATGCTAAGTTCACTGAGAAATAGGTTTAGCCACACTCCTAACACTGGAATTTACTTCTGTCATTGTATGTAGTGTTTAGTAATATTGGTCATTTCTTCCCATTCAGCTAAAACGTTTCAGCTCCACATTCAAGGATTTGAACATCTGAGTCCTTTCAAATAAAGCATAATTACCTAAGAACATTTGCTAGCAGGTTATTCTTCTCCTTCATATCAATATTAACACAGCCCTTCGTTAGTGTTCCAGCTATAGCTTAGTTTCAGAAGGACTCTCCTGACAGTACTCGCTCAAATATCATTGTTGCTCTCAACACCAATATAAAGAGTTACTAAGCTTCTCAGAAAACAAAAGTAGTAATAGTAACATAATTTATGTTACTATAGCATTAAGACTTAAGGCTCAATACCAGTTCCTCATACCAGAATGAACCCAGAATATCCAGAAAATGCTTATAATCTAATCATAGTGCAAATTAATTTAATTGAGGAGAACAAGGGAGAAGGATAAAATAGTGATCAGGTTTATAGGCAGGGCTATAAGCTTTGCCATTTTCATTCCTCTATCTTAAATATCTGAAAAGTGAATTGTCTGTAGAGAATAGCAACGAATATTTTCCAAGGGCAAAATAAGAAAAGTTCAAGCTCTCTGAAGAAAACTGGTGAACAAAAAATGCAAGTAAACAATTTCATATGCTTAGCCCTTTCAGTGTGTATAACAATGTTATTTTCAGAGTTTTGTTGTACAGAAAGTTCTACCAGTGTAGCTTGTTTTTGTTGGTTTGTGGGTTGGGAGGAGGGATTGACTAGTTGCGTCGTAATTTATTAAATGATAAAATGTCTTTCTGTTTTTTTAATAATGAAAGGAAGAATAATTATCACTTAAATACAACTTCTAAGTGACTTACTTATAGACCGAAATGCAAATTCTAATTGCTATATCCATCTAAAAGCTGTCCGTTTTCTCTCTAGTCCTGTAATAAAGAAAATAGCAAATTATCGATTGATCATTGGATTACTGGCATTTTCGTTCTTTTTCCTGTAATTTGAAATATCCAGGCTTTCTTATATAGTAGCCTACACTGTAAAAAAGTTCTATAATGTGCCAGAGAAGAGTGTCTCTTGTCACAATCTCTTGGGAACGTACTTGAAGATATTCCAGAAAAGACATGAGAAGAGCTTCCAAGAGGGTACGCAGGAGAAGCAGAAATTTTTGCCTGTTTTGATCAACTCTTAAAGGATATATGCCAGGCTGTTAAACCCTCTTACAGCATGCTCGACATACACATGGGTATGCATGTATATGCATGTATATATATATTTGCATATGCATATGCATCTGCAGGCCCTAATTTGTCTTTATCCACACTAAATGAAATGGGAGGGAAATTTTTGGGCTCCTCTGAGCCTGTTTTATGCACATGCAGTCATAATTTACATAGTCAGTGTAGTGAAACACCTTGTAATAGAGTGTCCGGGAAGAGTTTCTGCAGACTATGTTCTTAATCCTTGCAAACTTAAGATATGAATGCTTTATTTGCTAGATTCGAACACTAAAGAAATTGACATAAAGAATTCTATGGGTGCTTGCATGTAATTCTGCAGTTAATTTTTCTGAGTGCTAGTATTTTGCTAGTAGGCAAAGCTCTCACGATTTCAAGAAGTAAATGGCTTTCTGGTGATATTTGACGTCTAAGAAAGCCAAATATTTCTGCGCTCCAGAGACACAGACCACAGGGATTGAGGTCTGACATCTCTTCAGGTGAGGTGAAGGTTCCCAAAGATGTGCACATATGTGTGATATTCCCTCAGCTTGTTTTTAATCTTCTTTTGTTTGTTTTTTAAGATGGTCTGTGAACAACAGACAGAAGGTGCTGGGAATACAGCCTTCCTGTTACCCAGATATTTCCCTGCCTCCCTGTTTCAATGCTGTGTTTTGGTACTGACTCTGATGCCTGCTTCAGAATCCAGTTCATTCTCTGACGCGAAAACAAAGGTAAGAGGTCCTGAAAATGTCTTACAGTAGTCTTCTGTTAGTGGGCTATTCTATTTTTTTCATTTTTCCTGGCCACAATTACACTGCGCTTGAACAGTGAACAGTGAAAATAGGTTAAGTGGTAACTGAAACAGCTGTTAGACTCATCTACCTTTCTCGTCTTCCCTGAGATAATCTCAAAGTTGGTGTAAGATTTTGTTCTGACCTCAATATACTTTGACATCTGTTTTGACTGTAATATCTTGAATGTGCAGGTTCCTTGTAACACCGAAATGTCTTCCGTTTCCTAACTAAGTACTTTACCTCCTAGAGTAGCTCCTAGGGACTGAGCTGCCGAGTTGGAATATTAAAGTAGTTAGGACACATTTTGGATATTGGAGATCTAAGTTCAAATACCCGATCTGAATGTAGTGCAAGAAGTTAAAGCTGGATCTCCTGTACACCACCTGTGTCACTGAACTACCCTTTTTGCTGATACCCTACTCCCTGTGTAAGGTATTAGAAGATGCCAGACTGGACTTTAAGAAACTTTTCTCTAAAAAAAAAAAATCTAATTTTCCTCTGAAATCTTTCATTTTCTTAAAAAAATCATAAACTGTTCTCCGTCAACTCAGTGTTAAGCACCCAGTTCCCTCCAAAGTCTTAAAGGACTAATTTCTTCACAGATTTCCGGTCATGAGTTGGCTCATAAGAAGATATGAAAGGCAGGAGACATGGAAAATGTCCTATCTTCCCCATGCCTATGCAGCATCATATCATTCTCTAAGGGATTTTGTAGCCAGTGACTATAGTGACAAGAGCAACTAGAGTCCACAGGGAAAAAAGATAGCTGGATTTTCCCAGTGCTTTCTGAATCCTCTCTTTTACTTATATACCTTAATTCTCCAGCTCTGTAGACTCTGCTCCACAGAAAATATGCAGTTTCTTGCAGAATCACTCTGGCAGCTCTGAAGGATGGAAGGGTACCTAGGTAATGGAACCCATGTATTATTTCGAGCTGGATTTTCTCCTTAAGCTTTAATTACTGCATTTAGTTAGGCTGAAGTTTCAAGATACAGAGAAAAATTCAACATAATGATGGTTCTCCTTCCATTTGAAATCCAAGGAATTTTTGCTACCAATTTTTGCTGAAGCAGAATCAAAAATGAAATTTGCACATTGCTTACAATTCTTTTTATCTAACATATTTCAGTTTTAGGACTGGAATTGACAAATGTACAGTTTCTGATCCTTTGCTGCCTCATAAACATTAACCAAAACTGCAGCTTCCTGTGCATCCTATTCTTCAAAGAGAAGTTCAATTTACAGCAGTGCCTGAAAAAGCAGAAATACAGACAGAGCTCTTTAACAAATAATACCCTTTCCCTAGCTGAGCAGAAAGGAGCTATCAATCCCCCAGAAAGCCTGATATAGCAATACACTGCCCAGACACATCAAGAGCTGTAAAAGAACATCTTTATGCTGTAGCAGTAGAACAAGTACTTTTAAAAAGCATAGCTATCCAACTGTCTCCCCTACCCACACCAAATTTCTGTAACTGTACAGGCTGGAGTAACATAGAGCCAATAAGTTCACTGTGAGGCTGGAAAGAAGGATTAAAAATAAGTTTGCAACCAGAATATCACATATCAAGGGTGAAACAACCTCCTCTGAATGAGCTGTTAGAGCTCATGAGCCTTTGGACCTGACACTGTGTGGAGGCAAATTTTAAAAAATGAACAATAGAATGAGCACATATTCTTTAAGCATCAAAGCTCAGGAATACTTTTAATGATTAGGAGTCCTAGTTATTTTTGTTAGTCTCTTTTAATTCATAATAACTGTAACAGTGTTTGCATAGAGAATATCAAAAGAAATAGGCCATTGCAAATCAACATGTATAATTTTTAATAGGCAACATTCTTCTGAACTGTGAGCTAAAAATGCAACTAGGGCTATTTTTTAAGAGTATGTGTTTTCTTATTTACTTATTTTTAGAAAAGAATAGAAAATCTCTAGGGTCAGTTATTTTAAGCAACAGTTTCTGACAGGTAGTGAATTAACTTGGATTGTAAAGTCACCTTGAAAAACTCATTTCACTAGTTTTGTACAAAAGAAATAAGGAATGAAAAACTCTAGGAAAATGTGGTGCTTTCAATAACACTTGTTCAATATGGCCATTAGAAACCTTTGGACCTCCTACATCCTGGTGTGTGTGTGTGTATTCCCTCCTCCCACCCTGAAACATTATAGAACAGTATGGATTAACCAGGTAGGATTCTTTTACCTAAAGATAGATATCTAGTGACATTTCAAATGCCCAAGAGAATATACATAGGACTGGCAAATATGATACAACTCTTGCAAGACCCAGATTCTTCTGGTGAGCCATCTGGAATCCAGGCAAGATACTTTGGGCCATCTAAAATGTCACTCGATGCCATATTCGGGCAACCGAATCTTGCCCATTATCTTTGCTAAATAAGGCTCTGATCCTGCACATCCCTCGCTACCTTCCAGATGCAGACTTTGGCAACATTAGCTCTCATGACTGTGACATACAGAAGATGATGTAAAATTTGTATTGCAGTTTCCTGAGCAGATGGAAAAGTGTCTAGATGTGACTTCCCTACATGAAATCTCAGAGAGTGGGAGAGGAAACATAGAAAATAAAAGGTGATGAATGAAAAAACAGGCATGTGTACGCTATAAAAAATGAAATGCAATCTTCGAGTCATTTACACCGAGTAGAGTAGATGAATTGCATCTTACTGGATGCCTTCAGTCAACACCTAATTCCAAACAGTTATTCACTTGCATTCAGTATATGGAAACAAACACAACAGTGAAATATCTGTTTCTTTTTAGAATATAATCTAACAGAATCAGTCTAATACAGCTGTGAAACTTTTGAATCAACAGAATATTTAAGACAAAAACAAATGAACAGATTCTCACATCTCACATGTGAGAAAATTCTCACATTGATTTGGAAAAAATCCATATAAAAATAAATTCAATATAAATGTAAAATAAAACTCCTCTTCTTGTAGTATTGTATGCAGCTGGTGGGTAAAACAGAAATTTAGAAATTCACATAATGACATTTAGAATTCTCCATCTACTATCTCTTCATCCGTGCCACCTTCTCTGATGTTCTGAGAGGTGTTGCTGTAATAATATTTTTGGTATAACACGTTTGTTTTGACTACTTTGTGTATAAATAAATACACTAAGTCAGCACATACTTGCATTTTGCAAAATTCATTTGAAAGTACATATGCTCTGAATAGCTCTCAGAACAGATTTATTGAGAGAGCTGGAAGTTAGGGTGGAGGGGAAAGAATGCCAGGCAACACAGGAAGAAAGAGCTATGTTTTGCTGGAGGATTTTCAAAGATATTCATTTTTGGTCTAAATCCATTCTTTTTGAAGCTGATGATAAAACTCTTATGGATTTCGGTGACAAAAAGGCCACTTCCCAGACCTTTTGAAATTTTCTTCCCATCAGTGTAAGTCTCTCCCTACTGAAGTGTTACTTCTGTGACTTCATGCTTAACTGAACAAAAGAAAACACTATTCTTCTGAGACTGCGAGAGACGAGGCAGAATGAGTGAAGGAATAATAACAAAGCAAGAGATAAAGAGCTAGACTTTCTGTTACTGTGCCGCTGAAGCCAATGGAGCAATACGCACTACATCAGGAGGGAGCCCAAAATGTTCAGTAATGATTTATGAGTTATGTACCACGTATTCTGGAGACATATACATCCTATTATCTTGTAGCCATTGTCCTCATTAAATAGTGAATCCAATAGCATCATTGCAAAATAAGAAATTAACACAGACAGAGAGGCAATCATTCAAATACTTATCTCTTAGTTCTCAGGCTTCAAGAAGAGTTGATACATTTGTGTAGTTGCTGCTTTTATGTAAAAAAGCCTGATGCGAGTATTCCCTGTGAATGATGATTTTTTGCATATGAAAATACATCTTACCTATTTTTATCACTCTGCTATTGCTTTTATACCTAAAATGAACTGTAACTTGCCATGTTTGCATATACTGTAGTGAACATTATAATATAAAAATAGTCTTCTGGTCATATGTAAAACATACAATTCCTGTCAATCCTACAGCCTCTATGAAGACTTTTAAAGTGCATACTCTTGCACTGACTTTTTTATTAACACTTAAAAGTAAACTGAATGAATGCAATAATCGAATGACTTTTGAATTTCTCAACATTTTTGCATCCCTTTTTTGGTTTGGCTTCTTCCACATGTCCTGCTGGTGTTGATGCTTTCTGTGCCTTTCACATATGTGCTGAAAGATTTGTCTTTTCCTCAATTTGTAGCTATATAAAAACTAAATTGCATAAACTAGCAACTCTTTTGTCGGGCCTCTGCAATCTAGCAGTACTTTTAGGCCAAGTGGAGGAATAATATCTAAGCAGCATTAGAACGAGGCAGTGTGGTCAGCGAATCATCAGGCAAAAACAGACAAACAAATACAGTTTCAGAGTAATGGAGCACCTCTTGTCAATAATACTACTATTGTTCAGAGTTCTTCATGTTGGCTAACTGTTCCCATCAAAACCCATGACACAACATTCTCTGACTTTAGTAGTTAAAAATTAGAACAATGAGTAACCTTGAAAGTCCTGCTATCAATTTCTAGTTCATTTTTCCGAACTAGTACTGATTAAAAACTGGGGATATGATTCTCTGAAAAAAATCAGAGAATGTTGATAGAAAAACGATGCATTTTTATTTGTTTATTAAAAAACACCACCTCACGTAATGTAGCTCTTGGTTTGAAAATACTCTTTCAGGCAACAGAAAAGGGGAATTTTATTTAAAATTTATTTTATATTTCATGCTTAAATGTTACAGAAGATTTACACACATACACACACACACACACACACACATGCATACGCACATGCACACATGCACAGACACAGAAGAAAAAACAGTCTGGAATCTTTTGAGCAAACTTGTTGCTTTTTAGGAAAGACCATATTCAAAAGATCAAATTTCTTTGTGATAAACTGGTACAATCATTTCCAGTTTGCACAGAATAACCAAGGAGGGCTTAAGATTTTGCTTCTGAAACTCTTCTTTCCATCGCCCATATAAATTTTCAAAACTTTTATTGATACCATTAACACACAGAAGTCTTATCAATAGACATCTGAGGAAAAGCAATAATTCCCTGTACTTCAAAAATCAAAATAATTGCTCTCTCTCCTATGTTTATAACATATAGCCTGGTGAACACTGACTTTTAGTAGATGCTACATAATAACTGCACTTTACAATGTAAGTACTTACCACAAAATGACATATATTAACCACATTAGAGCATTAGAAATATAGCTGCATGTGTTTTTGTTTTGTAACAGAGAATGACAACATCAATGAGAACACACAACTGTTGCAAACAACAGCTTTCTCAAGATAAAAATTACTTTATTATCAATATATTCAGTAAGGCTGTCAAGGATCTTTCAATGTAGATGCTTATATTTAATTAACAGCTAGAAAAAATTTAAACTTGCCCTTGTGAAATATTGGTTTCCCAGCAACACCTCACCTCATTTTGGCATCTTTCATGAAAATCATATTTTGGGGAGGCAGGGCATCATTGCTTAGGCTGTCAATGTCATGTAAAAGGGATGTAATAAAACGGATAGGAAATACCAGTTGAGGCTGAGCTTTTTTAAAAATTATCTCTATAGGGTGAATCATTTCTGCAAGAAACACCATGTTCAGAGTGAACAGGATTGTCCAAAGAATAGCAGTATTTTGTCTAAAAACCCACAGCCTCTGGCTAGCAAACTGATCTCCATGGATGGAGACCAAAAGAACTCAAGGCAGAAATTCAGCTTTTAATGTCCATAGGTGAGTTTGAATATGAAGGGTATTCAGCATGTTCTATAGTGATTTAAGTTTTCCTGATCCTATCATCAGATCCGTTCCAGCAAGGAGAAGCAGTGTAGAATTCTAGGAGGGAAGTAGAGGTAAAATTTGTCTTTTCCTTCCCCTTCCTTCCTCCCGCCCCCTCATTAATAGCCACATTAAATATGCAAACTATTTCTTTAAGGTTTCCCTAGTTCTGGCTGGCAAGGGAGAAAAAGGACCAGTGCAATTTTAACCAAAAAAGGAAGGACAATGGCAGGGAGCCCTGGCAGATGCTGGGATTCCCTTGGGCCGTAATGAGTGCAACCACATGGTAGGACGACAGAATAGTGATGCTTTCTGGCTCAGTGCATGAACTTATCCAACTGTTGACTGTTATTAAATGTCCTCTTAAGGCTACGATTCTTGGCACTTGAGATCATTCAGCATCCCCCAAAATAACGGCTCAAAGTGGCTATGGGGAAGCTATCTGAGAGCCTGTTCAGCCTGTTCACTTTTAAGAAATTAGGTGTATAGAGCAAGGTGAAAACAATGTGGATAAAAAGAGATTTTGAGTAGTTAAATTGCTTGTTCGACACTGGCATTAATGCATTAAGGTTTTGTTCTATGTGTTTTTTGTTTTCTAGAAAAGCAAAATCTTTGAGAGGAATCATCCAACCCTTCACTCCTCTAAAGTTAAAGGCAGACCTTGGATTTAAAAGCTGAGCGTATGCTAACTTTGACAGGAGGGAAAACACAGATCAGTGAGCAATCAATAGAAGAGCCTGGCCTTCTGTATTTGAATCCTATGAGGCACCATTGGCAGAAAGAGCTCTCCGGTTTGTTTTTAAAACACCTCCTTCCCTATGTTCCTGCTTTCTTTGAAGTTAATTTCTTCCTCCTGCTGTTACTGCTGTCGCTGCTAAATTATATATGCCCTTGTGTTCTAAAAACTGCATCAGCCACAAGTCTTCAAGCACCACTTACCTCTGTGGCTTGCAGCTTTATGAAGACTCAGGGTTTCAAAGCAATTCTGTTTTCTTAAATGGTTCACTATCCCTTTGCTATATGTGCTCCATAGAGAAGGAATACCATCTATGCTGCTGTGCAGGAACTAGGTAGGCTAGCATCAGTGCTATAGTGGTAGCCCCTCCACATCTTCCACAATGGAAAGGTTTCCCGTGGTCCAGTGGTTAGACTTAGGAAAACCGGATCAATCAATCAGTCAATGTAGAATTACACTGTAAAATTGGGGTTACCTCCTCAGCTGTTTGAATTTGAATCCGCTGGAGTATCTAGCTTCTCCCTGACAGCTACAGGCATCTACATTAGCTGCACACCCAACAAGGTGAAATATTACAAGAAAAAAAATGCAGTAAACTGGGGAGAAAGAGCTACGTTACTTGGGCCTAACTGTGATCTCACGGTAATCAGCTGAAGTCCATGGTAAATCCAGTTAAGTCTTTGCTTAATGAGACTGCAATGAACAACTCTACGCTCTTAGAAGTAGAAACTATTCTTTCCTATTGTTGTACAGAACTTAAGGCAATTTGGGGAGAAGGGGGAGGAAAAAAAAAACAGAATGTTTACCTATAACCACAGAATAAAAATGGGGAAACAAACAAGTCATTTTACTTTTCCTGACAGAGGAGATATGTTTCCCTCTTTTGCAAGAGAATTTAGCCTTGTGTTGAAACCAAGCAGTGCACTTTTCTCACAGTTCTTTTCTAGATTGCTGAGGTCTTCTGCTTCTTAGTTAAGCAACTGAATCTAAAGGCACTTCAAAATATATGAGAAACCTGAAGTCTGTTAGAGGTGGATTTGGAAACTGGGTAATTCAGAGAGAAGTTCTTTGAAAGGAGAAGGTCAGATGAGCAGTGTCAATATCCACTTGTAGATCTGTCACTAAAGACTGAAAAAGCCACTTTGTTGCAAAAACCTAACAACAGAGTTTTTCAGCAGATCCGAATTCCCCTAAGGTAAATAACAGTTTTTGCATTGCCCTAAGTAGGCTCAACATCAGGCCCAAAGCTAGGGAAAAGAATACACTCCAAACAGTCATCAGTACAGAATGTTCCTACTTTGGGGAAAGTGCAGCTTTAGATGTACAGACTGTATAATATTAGCGGCCACTGATACTGGCAAAATTGACGTACCCTTTTCCAAATCCTTTTTTGGTTGAGTAAAAAGTCCCTTTCTCTGCTGACTCCCTAGAGGAAAAGGGAAGTATGTTTTTCTTTACTTGAAGACTGTCAGTTATGCTGCAGTGAGCACAGACATCATGAGTCACTTTTCTTTCAGCTCCAGTCTCTGTTCATAGTGACAAACGATCCTCGAAAATCAATCCAATTCTGACTCCTGACATCTTCTGGGAGGTTTCTAGGGGGGAAAAAAAAGATAAAATAAGAACATTGCATGCTTAGGATACCAAATTAGGGGACATAAAATTGTTAAGTGTAGTTCAGCTACATTTCAAAGTGACTGTACTTGGAATGGTCTCACAATACTGTAACAAAGATGCAAATTCTAAAATACTAGGAGCATGGTTTAGGTTACCCTTCTAGCCTTACAGGACTCCAGCTCTTGGCTTTTGCAGGCAACCACATGACATGAAGCCATGCAGTATATATCTCCTCTACATGTTAGCATAAGATACAGAGTAGAAATGTATTGAACTATAGTAAAATAGTCTACAATCAATCACATCATAGTGTACAATTTCTTCTCAAAAGGGCTGCTACACTCCTACATTCTGTTAGGGTCCAAGATGTATTAAAAAAAACTATTAGCTAGGCCATTTATCCATCTGTTTATCCATCTAGCTAGGTTCTTATATTGCTAATACTTATTGTGGAAAAAACTAGCTTTTCTACCACTTTCTTGGTCTGTAGCCTTCTTCTAAACGGGTAATGGGAGGTCTGTCAAGGAAGAACTTCATTCCAGAGTGTGTCAGACGTAGACATTTGAAAGAAATTAATATTCCACATTCTAACAGAATTCCTTGCTTAATATCAGAAGAAATATTTTTTTCTATAACTACTTGCCTGTGGCCTGGGATCCACCCTACTCTGCAATAATGCTGTCAATTTTATTTTAGATTATATTTTCAAGAAAGCCTTAAAGATCACCATCAACTTAAATAATCTCCCCCCTGAAAAATTTTTCTGATAGTTTTAAAAGTGAACAAAATTTTAACAGAAGAATATTAGTCCTAATTAACCTGCAGTTTTGCTACTATTGTAACTATTTTGGATGGGGATAAAACTGTGTTTAAAAATGGAAATAATTACACCAATAAAATTGGCACAACTCTCTTTATGTGGATAGCTATATCAGAAGAAAAGTGTCCCTATAAAAGTATTCCTCCTCTTGATGGCTTTTACAATGCTTTAACTGCACGCTTAGCAGATGGGTTATACAACTTCTACCAGCACAGTTACAACCTGTAAACATATATGAGGCCTTAGAAAAACAATGCATTGTTTCTCTTTTCTCCTGGTCTCTGCTGCTGGAATTTGTTCATTGTATAGCATGTTATCTTTTTTTCTTTTACATATGGTCTTTCACAGTGCCAGGAAGAAAGAAAATCTAGTCCCAAATGAGAATACATTAGTGGAAAAGCTGCAGTTTCCATCTGAAAGTATTGCTGATATGCCCAGTACCAAAAGCTGCTTTTAAATTCTTTCCGGATTTGACTAACCTTCAATTCAAAATTCTTCATGAAACACCCATAGTAAATGAAGAATAAACAAGTGAAACTAGCATTTAGGATGAGCACATTTTAAATTTGTGGGTTTTGTTTTTATGAGTGACAATAGCAGCAGTCATGCAGTGGGCGAGGTGCACGAGAAGAATGCTGCGAACTTGTCCTTACAAGGCACAATACTGGCAAACTGTGCCAAACAATCTTTCTACCTATTAATCACCCTGCAAGATATTTATAGTTTGGGTGAGAGGAAGAAGGTGGATAGGAAAAAGGGTAAAGTATTACACTGAGCTTTCATTAGGGCTTATAATGCAAGAAATCATAACTTCAACCTCCTCTGAGAAGGCTCTTCTAAAAAATGACAGGAAAACTTAACTATCCAGCAGTATAAATTATATGGTTGCGCAACTGCAGGGAGATTGACATAACATTGTTTAAGACACTGCAAGAGGATGTGTCAGCATAAATATGAAAGCTATAAGTAATAAAAGCCTCAAATAATAATATATGCACTTTCCCTGTCATCATTATGCACCATCATTTATGGATGGACAGCACCTGAATTCCTGCTGAATCCTCTGGCATGCGTCCATTAGGCACATTTACTGTCTCCTTTGTGGTAGGTATGTTCCTTTCATTGCTGCTCAGAGCAGCTAATGGAATTTTCAAAAACTGATTGTTAAAATAATACTAAAAAGAAAGTAAGTTAAAAAAGTAAGTCTCATTTTTACTTCTCCCTAAAGTCGTTTCAAAACTCTGAATGCACGTGTGGACTTTTCATGGTATCAGAAAACAGTAGCAATCAGAGCAAAGCTGGAACCCATAATCACAGTACAGTTTGACAGTGTATGATAGAGGATTTTCTTGGAGAATGCACATAGGGTGCAGGAGGGTTATCATAACTTTTGCCTTGAATTGAGCTGCATAATCTCCTATAAAATCAACAGAAAGCAGACAATAGTTAAGCTCCTCATTCAGTGCTTAACTTCCTCTCTGAAAATGCCCAACCTTAAATGTTATAAGGCACTTTTCTCTTTTCAGTGGCCTGAGAAGGAGCAAAGGTGCCAAAATGGAATATGTGACTCTTTACACCTAATATATAGTATAGCTGTGAAAAGTTTTTAAGTACGTCCACAGAAATGTGAGACAGAGTGGAGAAGTTATAGGCCAAAATTGATATCATCTGGTACTGCTAAAGGTTTTGCAAAGTGAACAGTCTAAAGAATAGAACTGTTATATTTTGTTATATTTTAACTGTTTATATTTTTTCTGTTGTATTTTGATTGATACCAGACTAGAAAGTAAAAGTATTATCTTTTTTATTAATTTCCTTGAAAAAATAAACATTTGTTTGCATCAGAAGAAGATTGATGAGAACACACACACAAACACACACGCACACACACACACACACTCACTCTTTCAGTTCGGAAATTCAGGCCTAAAGTGACTTTGAAAGCAATCCAGGCTGATTAACAAATTCAGTGTAAGCTATCGTTAGGCTGACCACACAAGTTGATTCCTTTTCATACAAACAAAAGAAGTTTTCTTAAAATAGAAGAAAAATCTAATCTTGTCACACCATGCAACATTTGGAGGTCTAAATTTCTTCAGGCAAATGTGTCACTGTGAGATTTTTACAGTGTATTATTTATTCGCTCTCAATAACATCATGATGAATGATATATAGTAACATAATCTATATGTACTTGTTTTATGATTCCTCCATCTAAGCTGTTGTGGAAAGGTTATTGCAATTTTAAATGGAAAAGTGAGATACGGCATTGGATATAATATAATAGCAATTCATTTCAAACATATTCGAAGCTACATAGCTGTTTCCCTAAAATCTGAAGTACATGCTTGTATTTTTTGTGTTCTTGCTTATATTAAAGAAATGTGATTCAGTGTTGTGCATAAAGACTTGACCTTTTCTTCATGAAGTCCCTTAATAAGATTTCTGGATTCATCTTGCCTAACGTTAGCTGTCTTAAAGTTAGATGTCTAGTCTAACCTCATTAATTATCTTTCTTCTATAGTCAATACAGCAGGGGAGACAAAGGGGTCCTTTACAGGCCCATTTATCACACTTTCCACAGTCACCTGCCATAGGATGCTTATGTCAGGTAAAATGAAGCCCACCTGCTTAGCGGTTGTCACAGACTTCAGTGAAATAACTTTGGTTTGACAGTCATGCAGGTCTGCAGAATCCAACAGTGCAGCTACTCCAGCCTCACCCTACTGAAACTGTAGGCATAGAGAAAAGGATTTGGAGTCCATCTTTATTTACTTTTCACTTTTCTAACTCTATATATCCTAACTGAAGGGCAAGTTCTGGCCCAGAATGTTTGGAACGTTTAGAAGATGGAGAAAATAGCAAGTTTAAAATGTGAGATTAAAACTGACAAAATCTGAAATGTCATTAATATACTAAGCTATTTTTTTCAGATTCAGAGCAGCAAACTATAATCTTTATTTGCTTCAAAATGTATTTTCTAAGCCTTAGTAAAAAACAAGTAGAAGTCATTCTTAATGTTTTTCTAAAGCTTTTTTATGTAATTTTTCTACATTTTTTTCAAATGTGAACATCATGGTTTATTAGAAGAGCTCCATCTTCTGGCAACTGATAAAGGACATCCTTCATAGATGTAGAAGAAAGGCTTAAAATCATTTGCAGAATTTAATAAAAAATTGATCCTGAGTATCAAATGTCTTGAGTTGCATTCCACAGAGACTTTGTGATATTTTTATTTTATAGTAATTTGTTACTTGTTAACCTTGATTTCTAACCTTTTGTTAGGAATCTCAGACATTATTGAATTAAAATAAAAGCACAACGTATTAGAATAACCTTAAAGAAGGGAAGTAAAAGTATATGTTCACAGTACCAAAACCTCAGAAAGATAATATGCTATTTCGCTTTGTCTCAGCTTCGGCTCCTAGTCTGGTCCTTCAAAAAAACAGGCATCGAAAATTTAGTTCAGCTTTTCAGAAAGAACAGGAAAAAAATAGAGAAATATGAGAAATACATTCTTTCCTATTTTGTCTGTCTGCTTTTTCACTGGCTTATTATATGAATAAAATAGTCAATGCCATAAAAGAAAGATGGCATCCTGCTGCACCTGTATTTTATCATTTTTAGCACTCTTCTCACACTTGTGTTTATTACTAAGGGGCTTAGCCTCACCTTTTTTTTTTTTTTTTAAAGCAGGAGTGTTGGAGTTGTACTGAGGAAAAGTCAGCTGGATCCTTAGGCTCTTCTCCCATGTTCTGCCTGTGACGGCATAGCTCCTTGATGTTAGTATTGGAGATCTGAAGGAAAAGTCTCAAGAGACACATTACTCCTTTTTAGTGTATTTAAAGCAGAATATTAATATTTCATAGCATTAAATGCCTCGTAGCATTAATATAATGTAGCTAAAAAATAATAGGTTTGCTACGCTGAAAAATCTTCAAATCAAGAATAATTGAAACTATCACTAAAATACTTACTTCCATTTTTCTATTCGGCCACATGTAAAAAGAGATCTGCTGAAAACAGAGAGAGATCTGACTGCAGGATTCTTCAGAGAAACTGGAAATATTGATACCCAGTAATGACTTCCAAATGAAGGGTTAAATTTTTTAAAAGTTTGAAATTGAATATTTGGAATATTTCCTCTTGCAGGAAAAGGTAGAAACAAGCAATGAAATAGCAATATCAACTTGTTTCATAGACATTTCATTATTAGTAATTAATTGCACGTTCTGACAAATATTATGAAAAGTGTTTCAGTGAAATAATTATTAACTATTCATCCTGTAATAATATTAAAAATAACAGACAGGAAAAAATATATCCTACATAATCTATCAGATTTCACGTTCATATTTTTCTAAACTTTATATTAATTTGTCTCTGAAGCTGTACTTAGTAGATTTATTTTAAAAAAATGAGCAACTCCCAGTGACACCTTTAAAAACATATTTAGACATATTACTGTAGCGCAGATAAATTTGCCATAAACAAAGTGAGGCCGAAAGTCAGAAGATGATGTTTAAGCATCCAAGTAGTTCAATGTTCCAGTCAGTGCTGTGGTTAAAGTATCTCACCATTTCTAACTTCAGCCTGATTATATTTGCAGACTCACATACTGGTCATGAAGGATATTTAAAGTAGTCTTGCCAAAACTGCAATACATTTGGGGAGAAGTGTCCCCACACTCACTACTACTGCTGAGAAGTAATCATCTCCTTTACATTGTATGTAACAACCCCATTCAGGGAACTGTAACATCTGAAGCCACCACACTCTTTCTGCAGAGGTCATCTGATTGCGGCTTGACCCAGAACATGCTCGTAAAATTTGGTATGCCCAAACCTCAAACCTTGCAGAGATTGATCATAGTGGATTGCCTAAAAATAAGGAATCTTTTAAATTATCAATAATCAAAGTATGTCCTTGCCATTATTATTATCTGTACAGAGCTTTCCTGGCTACGTATATAATACTCGTAAAAAAGCTCTGTTAAGATTGAAAGAGCTCCTATTATTCTGGATTTTACTTAGCAAATGTGAGAAAACAGAGGCAATGAAATTCTTACCTGTATTCCAGCTGCCTTCAGAAGTTCCCAGTTATTCTGATCAGTTATTCTCATCTGGGGTTTAGCTTAAGTTCATTTCCAGAAATACTGTGCCAGAAATAGTAGAAAAAAGTAGCAAAAACTATTAAAGTTCTGAATTATTCATTGAATCATTCTCTAGTACCTAGTTATCTGTACTTTTCATTCTCTGTACCAAAAATTTTCTTCTTTTTTCACCCTATGGTAAACTTCAGGAAAACTTTAAGTAAAAGTCATTCAGCTATTCCTCTCTACATTGAGGGGGGAGAGAAAAAATATCTACATTCTTTTATGTATTTTAAAGTCTTTTTGACAAAGCAAGTCTGTTAAAGACAAGGGATTTTTTTAGGTATATCTCCTTTTTAGATATTAGCCATGTTCTTCTCCAATTAACATTTGTCTTGGTTTCATGAGGTTATGAAGGTCTGATAACTGAATAACAGTGGAATAATCTTCTGGAAAATACTAGTGTAACAAAAAAGAAGACTTATTGTTCTAATAAAAAGTTAGGCCCAGAGTATACAGAGCATGTAAGAAAAATCATATTCAGGAAATCTGGATTCCGGTCTTATCTCTGTTGGATGATCACAGGGATGTATTTCATTTCCCCTACTTCAGTTTCTCCCCCTGAAAAACGATGATAATATAACTCCCTCTCTAAAGAGAGTCTGCTTTAAAATTATGTTAGAACATATCACTACTTCAACTCGAAACAAAGACTGCAGAAATTAAGTCATACAGGTCAGCATATTACTAGAATATTTAGCAGACCCTCTGAAATCTGGTCATAATTTTTGATTGAAGCTCACCTTCCAAGACTTTTCTGTTTGCCATCCCTTAACTTGTTTACATTGTCGTGGACATGGGCATTCTGTCTTGTGATTTAGCTTGAACCATGCTACTAGGGAGCCAACCTGGGTCTACAGTGGGCAACTCTAGACTAACTGTAGTTCGGATAATAGACCACAATAAATAAATCCACTTCAGATTTCAATCATATAGTCATATATATATAACTATATATATGGGAGGGGGGAGTTTAGGTATTTGCATGACTAAAAATTAGGAAAAATGACATCTTATGGCATACTTAAAAATGACAAGTGCAAAGGAACTGAGTTTCACATAAAATCTTTGGTGTTGCTACCATATAAATAAGTAAGAAATAGAAATATAGATTTATCATAAACCTTAATTCACTATGTTTTCTCCTACATAGAAAAATATTACCAGAAAGAGAGGGGGCAGCAGGCTTTCAATCCATTAAATACATCCATTTTCACACAAATGCTCCCCATAAAATATTGTGCTATGTCTTAACATCTCATGTTGGTTCTAAATCATCTTTGCTTCTAAATCTGAAAATGACTGCGCAAACTACTTACCACAAACGTTCTAGAAAAGGACTGAGCCACATACAGGTGAAGTGCCAGAAGTAGAAACAGAACAAAATAGATCATAAGTATAATGTTAAGAGAGTAGGCTTATTTTTCTCTCTGTAGAGATTCCTAAAGACAGAAGGTCCCTGGCTACCAGGTCTGGAGCAAAGGGTGCCCTGAGATAAGCATGTGATGTTAGATATATACCAGTTAACTCATACTCTGTTAGCAGTGTGGAATTTTGGGGAGCCCAGGCCAAGAGGAGGTAGGGCTTTCCTGTCTTGAGTCATAGCCTTCCCAGTTATTCCTGAAGTAACTGCTCACCTTACTTTGCATAACTGACAGATGAAAGCTCTATCCTCCTCATCCCCCCAAAAACATATTTGCTTTATCCATTTCACCCACTGATTCCTTCAAATTCTGCCTTTGTTCACCCGGAATGCCCCTTTTAATTTATGGAATTGTTAAAGTGGCAGGACAGAGCTGATTCTGCACCAGAGCAGAGGAGACCTGTCCCCTGAGAATCCTGTGCAGGTGAAGCTCTACCCCAGTGCTGTGCCCCAGAGAGAATCAGGGAAACATAGGGCCATCATGTCTTAAGCAACTAGGATTATGTAACTCTCTGATATGTCAAAGAGGTAACACTAAATGAAAATAATGCGCATGAAGTGACATACAAACCCTCCACAACTCTAAAGGTGCTTTCACAAGCCTGCTGTGCCCCATGCAGACTCTGTTTCCCTATAGAAAAACTAGGCTAAATCAGAAAATAGATTTGGCAAGATTCACACACAATAGGATTTCCGGGATTCTTCTGTGGCACTTAGGTGTAATTCAGGCTATTCAGAATCAGAGACCTAAAAGCAGTTATGTGATTGCCCTCCACAGATGGAAAGAATTGTAGCATGAATGATTCAAAACTGGGAGTTTAAGAAATAGGGGAACTATCCAATCTTATAGAACTCCAGTGCTATAGCTTGCTACTAGAGACTGTATAGACATCTTTTGATTTGCCTCTCTCTGATTAAACCAGAAAGGATTGATTTGGCTGTTTTACATTACTTCTCTCAAGTTTTCTATTGCCATGGTCCCATCTCTGTTTTCAAGGTGAAAAGGGAACTTTCAGAGCTCTCAACTTTCAGGAGCAAAGCTGGAAGAGGACAAGAAGATGGTAGAAAGAGGGGGAAAATTGTCAAGGGAATAATTAATGCAACAGATAGCCAAATGGAAGCCGTCAGACAAAAACAAATCATATAATATATAAAACCTGCTCTGAGAAAATCATACCAGGCAAAAAGAGAGAGAAACCTTTGTCCTGCAAAGTCCTTAAAGGTCAATCTCTATCTATGTCTGGAATCATAGATACTGCTGCATGCTTCAGAAACAATATAACAAGGCCACCTACTGAGAGCCATCATCTCTTTTCTGTATTATTTATATCATTTGTATTACTAAAGCAGTATAGTAAGGCCAAATTAATCATAGACGCTCCAGGGACTTTTTTTCACAACATATCAAGCAATCATATATTGAAGGTGATGAAATAATAGGATCTTTGATGTAACTTGCCACAAAGGGACCTGCAAAGGAAACTACTAGGACCTAGAAAATAAAAAAGAGAATAACATTTGGGAGAAAAATAATTACAAAGGGATAGCTAAGACGAAACAGTCCCAATGTTCCTTCTTTTGCATTCTTAAGCCATTCAAACTGTTTGAAAAAAAAAAATCGCTAATAAAGAGCAGTCAAAAAGGGGGAGTGATAGGGAGAGGGCTATCTTTTTCTTTAAAGGGAAACCTTACAAAGGATTAACCCTACTGTTCATTATGTATAATTTAATTTATATTAGCTTTATTTTTTCTTCTTATCCCTCCAAGAGAGAAGTTATATACTGGATACAAACTGATTAGAAATATACAGATGCTGCAAATAAAATGTTGCATATCCAAACAAAATAAACATAAGGCTGATGCCAAGAGGAAATATTAATTTGTCAGTAAATATGTAATTGTAACTAGCCACATATTGGCAAGGAGACAATAAACATTCACACAGAGGAATTCTATGCCAGAAAATAAAAGAACTAAACTGAAGAAGATAAATTACACCCCACCAACAAGCTGGCCAGCTGTAGCACCATCTTGTGCTCTCAGGCTAGCAGGAACTCAGGGCCAGCCCACAGATTCGTTCTATTTTTGACAGTGGTGCATCCCTCAAACAAATTAGATCACAATAATTAAGTAAGTAAACACATGTGTTAGAGTTATAGTCAGAAAACAAATTGGTTGGAGTTTCTTAAAAAGAATGACTCTACCCTGGATTTGTGAAGTATACTCAACAGCAGACAAATCTGCAAATCTATTTTGCAAAGCCTTGCCAGATCCTTCCCACATTTACAGTGCTCTGAGTACTTAATGAGTTCAGGAAGAAACGGTATTACTTATTTATGAATTGCAGCTACGTTACCCCCTATCAGTGTTTGTACACATGAGGTGTACAGGACTGTACACAGTGAAGGCTTAGTACTTCCGTCTGTCTATTGATTTCTTCTGTGGTGTAAGATTTCAAGCCCATAGGGACTGAGAAAGCGACTTTTAAAATCCACATGTCACCCAGGGGGACCACAATTGTTCTTCTCACCTCAGATTGGAGGCATCATGGCCCAACAGGTGAGTACGTAAACAGCTCGCCGTGTGGAGATCAGAGTTTTGCAGGAAAAGCAAAATACAACTACGGGAATCCCAAGCTTCTCCTAAGTATGGATTTCTTCCTTTTATTCTTCCTCTCTACTGTGGACAGTGAGTTTACTCTAAAACCATGCAGGCATTTTCTGCTCCGTTTGTGGTAGTCTAACATATGACTACTCATATTCTATTATATCTATCAATATATATTTACTCATACCTTTCTGAATGAGATTATACTGTTTGTTGCACCATACACATCCACACTCATCTTCACTCAAAACTACAGAAGGCTAACAGAGAAGAAAAAAAAAAAAGATGATTGTCACAAAACGGCAATAATCACTACCACCTTCAGTGAACTACCGAGCCCCAATTATGTGAGACAACTCATGTGGGTTTTGGGAGAAAAGAAAGTGTAATGTCGCAGACCTTCACTATATTCTGAGCTTCTATTTAATATCAGAACTCAGGAGCATTGTGAAATTCTGGGGGACATTCCTTAGATGAATTTTATTTTAATTAATAATGATCTAGGAGGTTAGCTTTGACCTTGCTTGCTATCATGCATTGTAACTGCAAAAAGGAAACCTGTTTTTTTTTCCACAGATCAGTCCACAAATCAGACCAGCAATTAATGTTCTCCTGTCATGAGTAATGTGCAGTATTAGAAGTTAACCTAGATAAAGATGCAGGGCTAATTTTGACTAACAGTGAAGAGTTAACGTCTGCTACAGTTGTATTTTCAAAGCAATTGCTTTGAAGTAGTAGAACAGAACTTATCTCCTCCGCTCACTTTCTGTCCCCTTGCAAACCTCTACTTTATGATTAACAAGAAACTAGAGTATCTGAGCCAGCTAAAGAGGCTATCATGCAGAATAGAGCCCCATGGTATTATTTTAAGCTATATGTTGTTGGCATGTTTGCAAAAAACTCAGACTCTGGCTTCATTCACAGTTCACATTCTCATTAGAAATACTCAACCATAATACAGCTCAGAAAAGGCAAAACTGTGTGTATTGTGCATTGATGCTATTTTTGTTCTGACAGCACAATAATTTCTGGTTTGCGACTATGCTGGCCACAGCTGAGAAAGCCCCTATCAGGCATCAGGA
Source organism: Struthio camelus (assembly GCF_040807025.1). Classification (NCBI taxonomy): domain Eukaryota; kingdom Metazoa; phylum Chordata; class Aves; order Struthioniformes; family Struthionidae; genus Struthio; species Struthio camelus. The sequence goes on from NC_090942.1 coordinate 24,366,946, forward strand.
GTCTACTGGTTGATGTTAGGGCACACACGTTTGCGTGCACTGTCATATGTGTTGAACACTGCTGAGTAGAACATTTCTAGGTACCATGAGGAGATATTGGGAGCCCAGTGATCAGTACCAGTAGAGAATTTCCAGTTGATTTGTCTATACATGAAAATAAAAACAAAGCAAAACAAAACCAAAAAATATAGATATATAATTTTTCACACATTTTGCAACTCTCTCAAACACAGCAGAGGTAAATTTACACTAAGTATAACATGCTACATAGCATATATTCCAGCTGAGTCAGGTTAGTGACTGAATTTTTTGAGAAAAGATTTTATTAAAGAACAAAAAAATCCATAACTGAAGTTGTTAATCCTGCAGCAAAATTATTGCAGCTTGCATATTCCATTACAGAAGAGAGGCCAAAGTTCTAATAATTTTTAATGTTCTACTAACTCTAAATTTAGAGAATCATGAAAAGTTTCATTTTTTCCTCATCATCAAACTTTCAGCTATAATAATCAATTTAAAGTAACATGATCTTCTGTAGTGCCCGATAAGAAAAATGTGTCACGGTTGTTATAAGTCAAAGAATGGACCACTGTTCTCTTTTATGTATTAGCCTACATGAACTTGAAATAAAGTTCTTATTAGCTTTGTGATTTAAGAATAGGCTTTGATCTGCCCACTTCACAGTGGTTACTTTAGTTCAGTTCTTTCATTTTTTTCTCCTTACATTACCACTGCATAGTTGAGAAAACTATTTTACACCACTCTCCTCCTGATAAATGAACTCAAGACAAGCAACTCTTTTCCAGATAAGTCCATTTTGGTACAAGGAAGACAAAGAAAAAGAAGTAAATATAGCAAAAGTATTTGCAAATCGCTGAAAGTAGCAAATGACTGTGATGACCTCCCCTTTCTTTACTAAGTCTTCTTTATCATCTGCACCAGTGCTTTAGTTTTTTACTTTGTATAAAGTTATATTATTGGAAACAATCATGCAAAATATATTTGCACAGAAGTTTGTGCATGAAGCATTAGCGTACTTGTTTGAGAATCTCCTATTATTCGCAGACCCTCCTCTCCCGAGCCTACAAACATCAGGCAAGGCATGACGCATTGTCAAAAAGAGGGATTAAACTATCGACTGGAACTTGGTTTGACTATTTCTCTATAAAAACAACATGATGCAGTTTGCCTTAGTGAAGACAGCATAACAACTTACTCACCACACAGAAAAATCTAAAAACAGTATTTACACGTTGCAAGAAGCAGGCTCCAGTGCCCTTCTTGCAAATCTTCTGGCCAGATATTATCTTTCAGGGCCAGAGGCTGGTTGAGAGATGTGTTAAACAGGGGCATCTCCTCACCACTTTTGTTCCTCTGTTGGGCTGGCCTCCCTAATATTATGAACTATCCTAAGGACCTCTGGGCCAGTTGTTTACCAGCAGTATCCACAGTGGCCCCATGGGTAGCACATTTTCTGCTTCCAGCTATCCACAGGCTGGCTAGTTGCCCGGAGAGGTTGTGGAGTCTCCATCTTTGGAGACATTCAAAACCCGACTGGATGATACACCACCTGCTTTGGTTGACCCTGCTTTGAGCCAGTGGGTTGGATGAGGAGCTCTCCAGAAGTCCCTTCCAAACTCAGCAATTCTGTGGTTCTGCTAGCACTAACCAGCCAGTGAGTGTATCTGGCTCACAATTTTCTCTGCTAATAAGTGATGAAAAAGTAAAAGGACTGAACTCTGCCAATAAAGTATTTTCTATAAATAGTCTTCTCATCTACAGCTACACTGATAGATAGCATACCGCCTTCCCATCCAAGTATCTCTGCGGTTCCCAGCCCTTCCCATATGATTCATCAATATTCCAACCTACTCATGTTTAGCATTTTCATCCAGTCATTGTCAAGCTTGTCTTCATATAAAATGCTTCCAATCTTCATTTACTGGTCCACCAAATCCTGCACTGAGCTTCTTTCATTCATTTAAAATTTACTTGTAGGACATAAATCTTGTCTGTTGGTCTCAGGAGCAATTTTTAAGCAGCCTCTGTTCTAAGCCCTTCTGCTATTTTTGTTATTTGATGTTGCGTGCCTACCGGATTGTGCTACGATCCTTTAAAATGTCACAAGTTAAACAGAGTCACCACTGAATGATCAAACTCCAGGAAATCTGAATATTGGAAAAATATTGCTTGTATTCAATATGTGCAATTTTCCTAAAACTAACAGCCAAGTCCATGTGACAAAAAGGGAACTGGGATACAAAAGAGTAATGTTTTTCAGCTGGAGTAAGAAACAGATTTTAGTGATTTGTCATTAGCTGGGATCTACTGATGCTTGTCTTTCTACCTAAATGTTTTAAATGTAGATGTCATTATTCATTTCGCAGCTGTCTAATTGCAGTTTCCATACTGTCTAGTCCCCCTCGTGATTGCTATTTGTTATTATTTTAGAACACCATTGCACGTCACTCTACTGTCTGTTCTTAAATAGGAGCTGTATGTCAGTTTGAATGTGGCTGTACTCCTGTGGTGGGTGAATGAATCCTATTTACCTATGTCTCCAGGGATCTGTGATACTTAATTATTGTTTGAAAAGTTCTCTGAGCATTCAGTCATCCTCAAAGCACAAATTCAGTTCTCCTTAACATGGAAATAGAAACATAGATATAATACACATATATAATAGAAACATATAGAAATGTGTATTATTTTTCATTTTGCGTACTGAAACATCTCGGTGCAGCTATGACTTCAAGGAGAAAATCTAAAATTATCTCAAGTGAAATGCAAAGAAATCCCGGATTAGATTTTGGTTCTAAAACTTTGCCATTAGTCTAACGTTAGATCTCATGGGCCACAGAGATGGTGATGCATGATTTACAAGATTTCTACAGGGCTGCTGGAGAAAAACTGCAAGGGAAGTGCAAAATCAAATTACCTTTCCACTCTCTTAAGAAAAATTATGCTTCCTGAGTTTTACCAAAACGATGCTCTTTCAAAAGAAAATGATGCTCTATGTCCCTGGAATTCCCTGAAAGAAGCCGAGACACTGCGATGTCATTTTGGCAGTATTGGCATTGTAACAGCTACAGTAGTTCCTGTATTGTGGGAATCCTGAGCTGTTCTGTAAAAGAGCTTTCCACTCTTTTTTTCAGCCCATCTAGTCTTCAGCTGCTATTTCGGAAAAGCACAGTTTCACTTTATGCCCTTCCAGCTTCACCAGCAGCGACAGATTTGCTTTATGTCTCCTCAGAATCATGAATGGTTGTCAACTCCTCTTTATCAAAAAATCAGTTTGTTCCCCTGAGTTGTAGCACTCTAGTTTGCTCTAGATAATTATGATTTTTTTTATGATTATGATGTCCCACATCAGCAGAAACAGAATGCAGGCATTTCTTAGCTCATAGGTCATTCATTACTATTTAATAGCACAGTTGCTTCCTTATTAAAGCACATTGGCTACATACGTCCAAAAATTTAGAGACAGAAATCTTAATATAAAGGTTGTTTTTTCCTGAAAATATTCTAAAATATTTCAGATTTTTTTCCCTCAATGAAAGTTGACTTCAATCAATAGCAGCTAAAAAATGGATATTTCTTTTTCAAAACCGTTCCCCTTGCCTAGTTTTTCTAACTATACAGGACCATATACAAACTATATAGGACTATATATATAAATTCAGTAACAAATTCACAGATCAGTAACAAAGAGGTGAATTAATTACCTGATCTGTCACCCTACTTTCTCCTGCACTTCTTCTTTATCAGAAGTATAATCTTTTTTTCTCACATATATCCTATGGTGCTGGTGATTTGACTGCCACCCTCAGTAATTTCTTACACTGTCCAATCACTCTAGCTGTTAAAGACTTTTTCTTAACGTCTGCCTAAGCTTTTTCTTCCTTAGCCTCAGGCCATTGCTTCTTGTCATACCATCTTCTGAGACAATGTAATTCCCTTCACCCATTTTTATTGTTACCTTGATGGTATTTATAGACTGTGATCATGTTCCCCCTGAGTCTTCTCCGTCTTAGACTATAAAATGCAGCTATTTCCTCTTTGCTTATCCTTGGACTGGATTATTCCTGTTGAACCTGACCGCGTTTTCTGACTTTTTTCCTCCCTGCACCTTCCCACTCTTCAGGATCAAAGGTTCCTGCAGTTTCCTAAATGGCATGCCTAGGGGCACATCCAGCTCCTTCATGCCCTCACTGGGACATCATAATGACGCACGGCCTTTTCATTTTGTCTTAAAAAAAAAAAAAAGGATAGACATCTACTAGAGTCCATATTTAATTAACTAATATCAGCTTGTATTCTCACTTGCTGTTTTTCTGATTAGTGGTGTCAGGGCGCCGCGGGGGCCGGCGGCTCCCCAGGGCCAGCGCGGCTGGGGGCTGCCCATGGCGGCGCCGGGCCGGTGCTGGCCGCCAGGGCCCGTCCGTCCCCCTGCCCCGAGGGAGCGGGGCCCGGGGGGCAGCCGGGGCAACGCCAGCCCCAGGTGGGGGGCGATGGGCACCGCTGCGGGCTGAGGCCGGGGATGGGGCCGTGGCTGGGCCGGGGCAGGGCCGCTGCGGGGCTGGAGCTGCCATCGCTGCGGCACCATGGGGCAGCGACCCACGATCCCGGTGGGGCTGAGATGGGGCCGGGGCTGGGCAGGGGGAGTCCAGGGGGTTAGGGACAGTCAGGGTCAGAGGAGCCCACAGGGCCCTGACAAGCTGTGTATTTCTTGCCCTAAAGGTAACTTTTTTATAATTTTTGGCAGGGAATTTCATACAACTTTTACTGTCCTGCCATTGTCAGGTCATTTTGCAATTAGCTTTTGTGTCGAAGTGGTTTTCCTGCTCACTGGGTATCAGGTTTTAGAGAAGCTTTCCGTTTGGTCGGGAACAAGCCAACAAATTCAGGGTGAGTGGATGGAGATCAGAAATGACGTACTGAATTATGCTGAGGTGCAAACTTCATCTCTGGGGGAAAAAAAAAACCCTGTATTTCCAAAAAAATTAAAATGAATGTTCTAAACAGGAATAAGACATCAGATGAAAATGAATCATAGGATGGAAGCTTTAAAAAAATCACTTTTTTTCAAAAGCTCCAATTTTATCAAATTATCATCTTCCAAGGAAAAACAGCTTCACTGGGAAAAATGTATTTCTTCCAGTTAAGAGTAGAGAACTGGAAGAACAAAAGATGCAGCAAGCGTCCAGTAACTATAAAAAAAGCTCTTCACAGTTATGGTTGGCTGGGTCTCTCTCTCATTTCATTTCATTTGAGAAAAAATTATTCCTATGAAGAAGCAAGCCAGCACTGGAAAGTTATTAAGGAAGTTGAACAAGGCGTGGCAATGCTTCCGAGTATTGTGTTATGTCTGCACTATAATAGATGCAATCTGCAAACATAATCATGATTTAAGTTGCATTTCATTCTATAAAACTGAAATTCCTTTTACCATAATAATCCTGTTCCCATTTCTGAACCCGAGAGGTTCTTCATTTTACTAATTCACTACCTGTTAGACACCTAACCCATGGTAGAGTATTTTTGTCCGGCTGGTATTTATTAAAGGTATACATCATAGAATATGCTATTCTATAACTGACAGACAGTATTCATTTATTGAGCTCATTTTATCAGTTAAATCAGGATACTGAGGACAAGAGATTGGTTTTGTTCAGCAAAATCTTGCTTTAGTAATCCTACCTATTAGCTACCAAGGGTCATTTTCCAAAAGTGGTCATCTGCTGGGCCTTAAAACAGTGAAAGCCCAGTGCACATAGGCCAGGATTAGCCATATAGTACCAATGACACATTCACAAAACTTTCCCCATTATGTTTCCTTTGCTTTTTTTTTTCCTTCTTTTTTTTTTTTTTTCCTGCTTCTGCTACTACCAGAGAGATATCAGACTGAGGAACAACCACTTGCAGTGAGGTACACGGTGCGTAGAGAGGAAGGATAGTGAGCGGGGACTCCAAGGAGTGGAGCAAGCTGTGAGGAGGAAGAAAAGAGAAAATCAGCAGAAAAGATAAACTAGACTGCAATCACTCTACTAGGAACGTTTTGTTCATTTCATGTGATTCTTTGGACTGGTAGTGTTCTAATGATTACAGCTGTATTTTGAGGTATCAGGACTATATTTCTTGTGTGTTATCAATTAAATGCATTAACTGAAGTTAACACTTCATAATAACTTTCTCAATTGTATAATCAGTTGGTAAGGGGTTAAATATGCTGTTCCAGCTAACACAGAAATCACATGCCCTTGTGTAAACAGAATAGAAGATTAAGATGATCTTTTTTTCTACATATTTGTGTGTGTGTGTCCTATCAAAGGTGGAACTGCTGGAGGAAGGAGAAATACAGAGGTCAGATGATATGGTGCAGCCACACAGCTGCACAGTCCCCAATCCAGAAGAGGATGACATTCAGCAGTATGTGTGTGTGCATGTGCTCGCTTCTATTTTCTTCTTAATTTACTCAAATTAAATTGCACTGACTTTTCTCTACGTCCTTTCTGACTCTCCTCAGTACGTAATACGTATACATACATATATAAATATATATTTATGCTCTAATAAATTAACTAGGAGAAAAGAACAGAATCATTATTGTTCACACAATTCCATTCCATGCCTGTCATTTTAGTAATACAAATACTGCACGCTACATATGTTTTGACTGGAATATCAAACAAGAGAGAGGAAACCAGATTTCCATACTGCCATCCACTAATTAACCCCCTAGGAGAAGTGTTAGCCATACTCCATTTGCCACCTGCATTGCTGGGAAAGCTGACAGCCAGCAGTAGAATCAAGGTGCTGCTCTGTTACACAAGTGGACCCCTCAAAATAACTTCATTGACTTGGGAATCAAGGAGTAAATGCTTTGCCACAGAACTCCAACACGCCTCAAGACACAACATAATCACTGAGCAAAGTATCCCTCTTCAGTAGATATATATAATGTTTTGCTGAAAATGTTTAATGAAAAAGTTCACATCTTCAATCAAGCTAGGCCTGCTCACAGTGCCTATGTAGGTCTGTGACAACAGTCATGCTAGACGGCAGCTTGGGCTCTGTCTTCTGTCGTGCTCTTGTGCTGAAGCTTTTCAAATGTTTCTCTCATTCTTTCACTGACTCCAGTTTGGTTATACAAATAGTTCACAGAATCACAGAATCACAGAATCACAGAATCGTTCCTCTAGTACTACTATGAAAGCTGAAGCAGGAAGAAAATTACCGTATAGTTGCTGCATAAAGAATGTGGAGCAAAGGAAAAGCCACATGCCAGGATCCAGATCAGTTCCAGCAACATTGCTGTTAGCGCTGATCTCTCTTAAAGTTCTTTCATATTTTCATTCATTTTTGATATCATTTCAGACATAAAGAAATAAATTTGAAACTCATCTCTTCAGGTGCATATATCTCTTACAGCGTATGGATGTATATGTTTGTCTAAATGTGTTTTTTTCACCTATAATTTCACTTCCCATTCAGCCTAAGACTATCTGTCCAACTGAATTGGCTTAAAACTGCAGCAAGAACCTACTACACTATCTTACATTTCTAGTAGTTTTCCCCTTTCCATTTATAGCGTGCTTTCTCTTCACTCTGAGATCGATCTATAGGACTGCTTGCAACTCATTATTATGTGCAAACATCAGCGTGTCTGTGGGAGCGTTGTAACAAGGATCAAGATATTGCTTTTAAAATAACTGATATCAGGGAAGGGAAGAAAGAAAAGGTACTAGTACCACACTTTGCATTTAAAGCTCCTCCTCTGTCAACCAAGCAAAATCAACCAACATTATTTTTGTTCCAAAATGTATAATAAGAATTAACTGTAAGCAAAGCATTAGTTATAAAGGAATACCCAACGGGTTTAATTATGAGGAAAGATTGTGACACTTGTGGAATAAATATGCCACTTCATTCAAACCTTTTATGTATCCTGCATCCACTAGAGATTGCTGAGCTGACCTGTGGACCTCACTGCAACTGAGGAGTTAGCAGTTTGATTCTTAGTGTCATAATCATAGCAATTAGCACGGTTTCTGGATTTTGACACATCAGGCAGAGGCAGAAGAGTCTGTAAAATATGTCTAGTGAGAGAAAGAAAAACAGGAGGAGAATTAGAACAGTCCTGTAGAGCTGATTTTACACATGCAGATGGATCAGTGTCTACAAGTGGCTCAGCTTCATGACCTACAGTGTAATGAATTGACTTGGGGCACTAAATCCTAGGTTTAATATACTGTTTAAAGGTTAAAAAGAAAGAAAGAGTTTGTTTAAATGCTGAGTTATTTCATTTTCATCATAGAACCAAAATATGGGTTGGAGGACAACAAAAAAATAACTTTCACTTTTTTCTTTGTGGAAAAAGAAAAATTAGAGCAAACAGCCAGGGGCCATTGAGTGCTTTTCCTTTGGATGTGAGTTACAAATACAGGGTTAAATATCTTGTTTCTGTCTTTTTGTTTTATCCTTTCATCCACCTGACGAGGTCAATTTATTTTAGTTAGAGAAAAAGCCACCTGCCTGACTAAATGTAGCATTTGTTAATACAATAAAAAAGAATATGAGTTATTATCTGAGCAAGGTAACAACTCATAATGTGCTGTGGTGTATCTCAAGTGTGATAAGCCAGTCCTACTCCAGGCTGTCATTTTGACTAAATGAACCCTTACAAGAGCAAGTTTGCTTTATAAATGCATGTAAAAATGATGGAAGTATTTCAATCTAAGATAAATTTTAACAGATATGGATATAAAAGGCTGTATTCTCTATTCTATTCCATCTCTTTTCTCAGATCATGCAGACATATGACTATATAGCCATCTCTTACTTAATTCTCCTGCAGGCTATCTACTTCTTCATGTGGAAAGATGTTGGAAGGCAACAATGCTAATGCAATTTCTGACAGGCTAATAATCCTTTAGGGTCTATTATTAACTAGCGCAGACCATTTCAGGCCCAAAATTAAATTATGCAAAGTCTGGTACAAAGTAGGCTCAGGAATCAGGGAGCGAAAATCAGTTTCTTCAGTCTTCTTTCTCTATCTCTTTCCGGATACAATGCAGATAAAGATCAAGAGACCTGAAACAAAGTGATCTGTCATTATCCAAATTTCTTCTCAGTCCTCATATGTTTGAAAGCTTTGCTGGTCTCTTAGCTTCTGTTTCTCACTGAGGAAGGACTGAGCATAATTTGATATCATTTAGGGTATATTTTAATTTTTTTTTCTTCTGTGGTGGAAAGTGGGAATAATGGAATGGCCTCCATGGCTAAAATATTGCCTTCTTTGAAATTAATGGGACTAGACTTCATCCCATGACTGTGATGAAAGTGGGAGCATGTTATTCACTGTATGCTAATGCAGATACACTCTCTCTTCTCCATTGTTTAGTTCCGTTTATACCACTTGAGGATCCTACTTTCTATTTAAGAGAAGACTAAAATTTAATTTTCAGCGCTCATCACACATACATTCATAAAATTATTTAAATAAGAAGTTGTGGTGAACAAATCTCTCAGTCCAATAAATATTCAAAAACATTTTGGAAGATTAGCTAATTATGTTAAAATATCATCTTCCTCTTTAGTCTAACCAAATGTAAATTTCATTCATCTAAAGGTAGGATTTATTTTACTTGCCTGTATAACTAGTCTGGGCTTGTCATCCTTCTCTAACCTGAAAGAAATGATCACCCTCAGAGAGAAGTTAATCCTATTCTGCATTAGAAATCTATTTCTAGCTATCATGACCTACACCCTGAAAATACCTCCATTGACTAAGGGGTCTAGACAACCACCTTAGGCTAGAAGTGTAACTTTCAAATAACTGTAGTTACATGAGACATATCCTATTAAAGTGTCACAGATCATATTTTATATCCATCTTTAAAGATAGGCTGCTTTGGCCCAGTGATAGCATTTTCTTTAGTTTAGCATTGACCAATAAATACTTTATGGTCACTCATGCTCACTCTCTTCTATGGTAACCCAATATTTCCTTCCTCTTTAATGTGTATCAAACTATACCTGAAATAATTTGTGTTGATGATGTTCCAGTGCCATGCATTTTATATTGGACTAGCATATCATATTTGGAGGGCTGGATCAAGCGGGCTACAAAGGTCACTTTCAAGCTATATTGTTTTGTAGTTCTGTGACTTTTCTGTGTTGCTTTAATCAAATATAAGCATTGCTTTCATGAACTAAGGAACAGTGAAGACCTTTGGACTTGTCATATAATTTTAGTTTTCAATGAAGTTTTCATTTTCCAGAATAATAGCAAACAGTTATCCATTACTGGATATATAATTATATCAAGCCATCTACTTTCATGCAAGCATCCATTTTGGAAGTGCAGTCCTCCATGAACAATAGCCATACCTATACGGCTGTAGCAAATCTACAAACATTTGAGCGCAGCAAACAGAGGCAGTGAACAGACACAGCAGTTGGTGCAGCAGTGTCTGGGCTCTGCTTAGGCCTTTTGTGGGTCTTGTTCGAAGTTGTGGGGGATTTCTGGGGACCCCCAAGGAATTAGAGAGTGCTTGCAGCTAGCAGGAAGGGAGAGCTAGGCAAGGACAACTGCAGGAGGCCTTGACTTAACTTCTGGGAAGTTCTAGCTAGGTGGGGCTGCTGCTAATGAGCTCTCTGGGCTGCCCTGGTAAGAGGGAGTTGGGGCTTTTGATTCAACTGGTTCCTGACTGAGTGGGTCAAGCACCCTTGTGAGTCACTGCTAGGCAGAGGCCTATATAAGAGTCGGGCCTAGAATGAAGCAAACAGAGGCAGTGAACAGATGCAGCAGTTTGTGCAGCAGGGTGCCAGAAGGCAAAGATGGCACCTTCATTTTCTGTAGTGGTGTGTCCTTCCCCAAGCATGGTCATGACATGCTGCAGAGCACATTCCCCAGTAGCTGTCTGAGTTGCTGCATCAGCTGTTTCTGAAGCTTCAACCCAGACAGACCCTCTGACAGCAGATGCAGCTCTGCAGGTGTCAGGCTGCAGGGAGTGCCTGGGGCCTCTCCGTGGGGCCTGGGCTGACAGTCAGCTCTCCTGCGTGAGGTGTGCTGTGGTTGACCAGTTGTATCACCAGGTAAAGGAGTTAACAGGAGGAAATCAGTAGGCTGCATAGCATCTGAGAAGATGAGCAGGAGATTGACAGGGTATTCTCAGAGACTGTGCAGCTCCAGGAGTCCTCACCCCCCACTGCAGCAGAGTTGTCGGAGGGCTCTGTACCGTGTGTAATGGTACATTGTAATACCGTTGAAGAATGCTGGAAGCTGGTGACCTCTCGTAGAAGGAGAAAGGCTCTTGCTCCTCCTCAAGACTTGGCTTGGAGGAACAGGTTTAGCACCCTCCAAGCTGAGGAGGAGCTGGGCATGGCTCCAAGGGAAGCAACTGGCCGGGCAGACCCCGTGCCGTGCAGGAACACCCGGAAGAAGCGGCAAGTGATTGCTGTGGGTGACTCCCTGCTGCAGGGGACAGAGGCACCTATCTGCCAACCTGACCTCTTGTCCAGAGAGGTTTGCTGCCTGCCAGGGGCTCGAATAAGAGATGTCCTGGAAAGACTGCCAAGGCTTGTCCATGCATCAGACTACTACCCTCTGCTGCTCTTCCATGTGGGCACTAATGAAACAAAAGGCAAATTGGAAACCATCAAATGGGACTTCAGAGCTCTGGGAATGGTGGTCAAGGGTCTGGGAGCCCAGGTCGTTTTCTCCTCAATCTTGCCTGTGAGGGGGAAGGACGGGAGCAGGAGTAGACGAGTTTTCCAAGTTAACAGCTGGCTGCACCGCTGGTGTTGGCAGCAGCGCTTTGGTTTCTATGACCATGGGACCCTGTTTGAAGATCAACAGCTGATGGGGAGAGATGAGATCCACCTCACCAGGCGGGGCACGCGCGTCTTTGCCAACAAGTTGGCCAGCCTGGTAAGGAGGGCTTTAAACTAGGCAAGATCGGGGGAAGGGGAGTGGTATAGTGGCAGAGTACTCAGTAAAACAACACTCAAGTCAGGATGCCTCCAGCGGGTGCATGCAGCCAGGGGAGACAGCATGGGACATGGCTCTGGAGGATCCTCTTGCACCTCTCCTGGGAAGCTTACCTGCTCGATCCTATGCATGCACCTCTGCATGCAGCATGGGGAATAAGCAGGAAGAGTTAGAGATCTGTGTGCGGTCGCAGGGCCGTGATCTCGTTGCAGTTACAGAGACGTGGTGGGATAGCTCACATGACTGGAATGCTGTCATGAATGGCTGTGTGCTTTTTAGGAAGGACAGGCCAGGGAGGCGAGGTGGTGGAGTTGCCCTTTATGTGAGGGAGCAATGAGAATGTGTGGAGCTCTGCCTAGGGGAAGATGAAGAGCAAGTGGAGAGCCTATGGGTAAGGATTAAAGGGCAGGGTAACATGGGTGACACTGTGGTGGGGGTTTACTACAGGCCACCTGATCAGGAGGAAGTTGTCAATGAGGCCTTCTACAGACAGCTGGAAGTAGCCTCACAATCACAGGCCCTGGTTCTCCTGGGGGACTTCAACCACCCCGACAGCTGCTGGGAGCACAGCACAGCTAGGCACAAACAGTCCAGGAGGTTCCTGCAGAGGATTGATGATAATTTCTTGACCCAGGGGGTGGAGACGCCAACAAGGAGAGGTGCAATGCTAGACCTTGTACTAACAAACAAGGAGAGGTGAAGGTTGGGGATGTGCCTTGGCTGCAGTGACCAAGAGATGGTGGAGTTCAGGATCCTACGAGGACGAGGCAGGGCAGCAAGTAGGATCGCAACGCTGGACTTCAGGAGAGCTGACTTTGGCCTCTTCAGGGACCTACTTAGGGGAATCTCACGGGGTAGGGCCCTAGGAGGAAGAGGGGTCCAAGAAAGCTGGCTAATATTCAAGCGTCACTTCCTCCAGGCTCAAGAGCAGTGCATCCCTCTGAGTAAAAAGACCAGCAAAGCGGGCAGGAGACCTGCATGGATGAGCAAGGAACTCCTGGCCAAACTCCAACAGAAGAAGGACGTCTACAGAATGTGGCAAAGGGAACAGGCCACTTGGGAGGAATACAGGGACGTTGTCAGAGTATGCAGGGATGCAACAAGGAAGGCTAAGGCCCAGTTGGAATTAAATCTGGCAAGGGATGTCAAGGACAACAAGAAGGGCTTCTTCAAATACATCAATAGCAAAAGGAAGACTAGGGAAAATGTGGGCCCGCTGCTGAATGGGGCGGGTGCCCTGGTGACGAAGGATACAGAGAAGGCAGAGTTACTGAATGCTGCCTTTGCTTCAGTCTTCACTGCTAAGGCCAGCCCTCAGGAATTCCAGACCCTGGGGACAAGAGAGGAAGTCTGGAGAAAGGAAGACTCTCCCTTGGTCGAGGAGGATCATGTTAGAGATCTTTTGTCCAAACTTGACATCCACAAATCCATGGGCCCCAGCGGGATGCACCCACGAGTGCTGAGGGAGCTGGCGGATGTTATTGCTAGGTCACTCTCCACCACCTTTGAAAGGTCCCGGAGATCAGGAGAGGCGCCTGAGGACTGGAAGAAAGCCAATGTCACCCCAGTCTTCCAAAAGGGCAAGAAGGAGGACCCGGGGAACTGCAGGTCTGTCAGCCTCACCTCCATCCCGGGAAAGGTGATGGAACAGCTCCTCCTGGAGGTCATCACTAAGCATGTGGAGGACAAGAAGGTGACCAGGAGCAATCAGCATGGATTCACCAGAGGGAAATCATGCTTGACCAATCTGATAGCCTTCTAGGATGGTTGGGTAGATGAGGGCAGAGCAGTGGATGTTGTCTCCCTGGACTTCAGCAAGGCTTTTGACACTCTCTCCCATCACATCCTCCTAGGTAAGTTCAGGAAGTGTGGGCTAGATGAGTGGACAGTGAGGTGGCTTGAGAACTGGCTGGATGGCAGAGCTCAGAGGGTTGTGGTCAGTGCTGCAGAGTCTAGTTGGAGGCCTGTGGCTAGTGGTGTCCCCCAGGGGTCAGTCCTGGGTCCAGTCTTGTTCAATGTATTCATCAATGACCTGGACAGAGTGCACCCGCAGCAAGTTTGCTGAGGATACTAAACTGGGGGGAGTGGCTAACACACCAGAGGGCTGTGCTGCCTTTCAGAGGGACCTGGACAGGCTGGAGAGCTGGGCGGAGAGGAACCTCCTGAAGTTCAACAAAGGCAAGTGCAGGGTCCTGCACCTAGGCAGGAACAACCCCATGCATCAGGACAGGCTGGGGGTTGACCTGCTGGAAAGCAGCTCTGCAGAAAAGGACCTGGGAGTGCTGGTGGACAGCAAGTTAAGCATGAGCCAGCAGTGTGCCCTTGTGGCCAAGAAGGCCAATGGGATCCTGGGGTGCATTAGGCAGAGTGTTGCCAGCAGGTGGAGGGAGGCAATCTTCCCCCTCTACTCAGTACTCCAGGTGAGGCCTAACCTGGAGTGCTGTGTCCAGTTCTAGGCTCCCCAGTACAAGAGAGACATGGCGCTACTGGAGAGAGTCCAGCGGAGGGCTACAAAGATGATGAGGGGACTGGAGCATCTCTCCTATGAGGAAAGGCTGAGAGAGCTGGGACCATTCAGCCTGCAGAAGAGAAGATTTAAGGGGGGATCTGATCAATTTATATAAGTATCTGCAAGGGGGGTGTTGAGAGCATGAGGCCAATCTCTTCTCCGTGGTGCCCAGTGACAGGACAAGAGGCAATGGGCAGAAACTGAAGCACAGGCAGTTCCATCTGAACCTGAGGAAAAACTTCTTCACTGTGAGGGTGACAGAGCACTGGCACAGGTTGCCCAGAGAGGTTGTGGAGTCTCTTTCCTTGGAGATATTCAAAACCCATCTGGATGTGATCCTGGGAAATAGGCTCTAGAAGACCCTGCTTGAGCAGGGAGGTTGGACTAGATGATCTCCAGAGGTCCCTTCCAACCTCAGCCATTCTGTGATTCTGTGATTTACAGCTCTCAATTCTTACAATGTAAGCTATGCAGTAAAAAATTCTACTGAATGACATTTGTATCCTTCAAGTAGGACAGGGGACATTTTTTGTTTTTAAAGGTGGACCTTAATTACCTTCTTGTACCTCCTTTTCTACAGGCGTTATGAACAAAGGATAAAATACTTGCTTTCAGAAATGTAAGCCCAGGCCAATTTGGATTCTTAATTTCTCTTTTAGTTCACTTTAGCATTTGTGCAAGTCCAAAGTATAACACAAATTTGTTGACTGTCCATTACAGAAAACTAATTCATTCTGCCACTAAGTCGTCCATGGTAACATACAGTAAATTCTAGCTGTTAAGAAAATCTAGAGATATCTTTTTCAAGTGCCAGTGTGTTTTCATATCCAAGCAGCGTGTAGTGGTAGTACAAGGTACTTTGTTCTTACTGCCAAATAAAGAACAAGGTTCGTTACATTTTCTCTAGCCTGGTTTTATACAGAATATCCTCTTAAATGGGACTAACACTATCTGAGACACATTTACATTTATGCTAGAAGACTAAAGATGCAGTTCCTAAGCCAAAAGATTTTTTGAAATGATCTCAGACAATGTTTTCCAAAACCATCACACAGAGATCATGACTCTATCCTTATGCCAGTCCCCTTGTCAACTCATTTGTGCTGTCACTATGAGATTAATTGCAAGAAGAAAAGCATTCAGTACTTACAAAAGGATTCAGTACTTTCTTGTACATGACAGTCACATCACAAACCTGCTTCTTTGCTTTAAAATGTGAAATGTTTGTCATGTTACTGGCATGCATGCAGCACTCAACACAATTCTGCAATGAAGACACATGCTATGAAGAATTTCTTTTGCTGCTGTGTTTTCTTGTTAGACACTGGGCAATGTATGTTACATATTGCTTTCTGTGCCTGATCTACATAGTATTTGGAGCTGTTAGAGCAGCCAGTTAAAATCAAGCTATACAGTAAGAAATTCTGCTGAATAACATTTGTATCCTTCAAGTAGGACAGGGGATATTTTTTGTTTTTAAAGGTGGACCTTAATTACCTTCTTGTACCTCCTTGTACCTCATGTGAGTCTGGAAATTCCCAGTTTAGTTTTTAGAGTCATGGCTATGACATAACTATGAGGAAGGACAGGATCAAGAATTTAGGGTTTGAAATTATTAGGATAAGATAAAAAGAGAAAGTTTTTCTCTCTCTCTTGAAAAAGAGAGTTTTTAAAAACGTTTTGGAACTGCATAAACCACTGGTAAGAGTGCTATGTTGCCTCTTCTGTGCCTATTGGCACAGTATGTGTCTGCCGTGGTCATCAGCTGCAGAACCTGGCTCTAGCTAAAGCTGTTGAGACTTATGCCTTTGGCTCTGGAAGTCCCTTTTACCAGCCAAGACGGTGATCTGTCACTGTCACAGACAGCAAAATCTTGCCCGATACCCACAAATGTCATTAGAGATCTTTTGTGAGCTGTGGCAGGCATAGAAATATGAAAAAACTGCACTGCCAGGAACTTTAGTAGATCAGTCCCAATCCAACAACATCCTATGCTGATAAAGGATCAAGTAAATCTAGACCAACACAGGTGAAGATTGGTCTGACCTGTTCTTGGAAACATGTAATATTGTCTTCCAGTTACTTTTTGAATACCCTAGTTGGCAAAGTTCTGCATCCTCGTCATTTTCCGTCTCTGTATATAGTCATTACTAGGGAAACTGATGCTCCAAAATACATGGATTAAATTCACCATGTCCTGGATACATCTCTAAAGACAAACAGAATATTTTAATAGTCTTTTTTTCAATATCGCATTATCAATCCTAAGTATTTGTTGTGACTATACTGGTCTCCTCCTTGTACTTCTTGGCTTTGACAAACAAACAATCCCCATCCTCCCTATAACAGGAAGAAAACTGTTATCAGGTCCCCAGTCAGTTTTTTTCATTTCTGGGCTAAATGCATTTACTTCAAACTTTTGTCATCCTGTCATCCTTTTGCTCTCATCTCGGCTTTCTCCTCTCTGTTTATACCTTTGTTGAAGTATATGACCAAAACTGGACGCAGGCACCCAGATGAAGCCTTATCCTGAAGCGCAATGAAATAATTACTCCTGCCTCTTACACATTATACTTCTATGAACAAAGCAAAAGAAGGTGTGCTGTGGGAACCTGCAACATATTTATGCTAAAAAGCACTACTGTATGCCATTTTCCAGTACAAAGAAAGCTAGAAATAAAATGTGACCTACCCAAGTTCAGAAACTATGAGCATGACTATATGATCGTGTTAGTTGAGCTCTTGGACTCTGCTCACACAGGAGAAGCTAAGGAGCAGTTGTTCCGCACTCTAAGATGGGAAAAGATATTTTTGCCCCAAGGACAATTGTGTTCGGAGTAAATCATCCCTGTGGAAAAAGGTATAAGGCTTACTACTATAAGAGGATATACAAAGCATGGGAAATCCTTTCTTACGTCTTTAACCTGATGTACTTACTAAAATACTTATTAATTCCAGAAGCCTGAAGTCTCTCAAATGAATGCTCATGTATTTTTCAAGTCCAGTGCTGTAAAGAGGTACTTCCTATCTTTTTAAGTTATATCTGCCCTGAGCTACACAAATGCAATTTCCATTTAATTTGTCTGAGGCTTGTGAAAGTGGTATAATCCTAGACCGTGCAAAACTGGCATGCATCACCTTTCATATATTCTTCCCCTGCATGGAAAAATCACACACTGTAAATATTTTTCTGTTGACTTGTAGCTTAGTACAGAGAGAGCAAACTAGATAGCAGGGAGACAACACTGTACAGAAAGAAGATTCCACAATTCCAACAATTGTATTTTATTTCCTGTTCCTTGTGTAAGGAGCAGATACAATACAGGACAGGGACAGTGTGAATGCTTATATTGATAGGTTTACTCTACACATATTTTCAAAAATATTAATTTGGCAAAATTATGTGTGCAAATGTTAAATCATTTTAACAAACCAAAACCAAAATCCTGCAGTTTGACTATATCCTGCTATAGGTCAAATTCACATGTTTTTTAAAAGGGATACCATTAACATGAATAAAGTGATGTCAGCTTGTACCAGCTGAGGAACAAGAGGTCTTAACACTGTTTCTATTGGTATGCCATACCTATGTATGAGCAAATATATGTAGATAGACCTCCCCACTGGTAGTCCTTCTCTACAGTGGTCAGAGGAAACGAAATACAGTTTGTAATTCTTTTTAATGACTAAACCATCTTGCAACTAGAACAATGCCCCCATTTTAACCTGCTTTAGAGGAGAAGGCTCTACTTACTTGCAATATTCAGGCATTAGTATTTTTTAGAAAGTTCATCCTCTATATGTATGAATGTGATGTAGGTGCCAACGATTTTCATACCATATAGATTACAATTTAAAGGACAGAAGCATGTGTTTTTGAAGTGTTTACATGCTGCCCCTGAGATAATCTGTCATTTCTGATCTTACCAGAAAGCTGCCTTGCACAGTTGCTGGAATGTTTTAGTCATCAGATTCGAGCATCCGAAGAAAAGAGGTTTTTTTGATTTTGTCAGATTATGTTCATTTATAATGTAGGAATTTATTTTTGAGCTTGGAGGAGGTGATCCTTGAATATCAACCAGCTCTCTTGGACCCCTCTTCCTCTGGGGCCCTATCCCATGGGATTCTTCCAATCAGGTCTCTGAAGAGGACCGAAGTCTGCTCTTCTGAAGTCTAAAGTTGTGATCCTGCTCTTTGCTCTGCTCCCTCCTCTCGTGATCCTGAAATCTATCATCTGGTGGTCACTGCAGCCAAGGTTGCCCTCCACCTTCACATCTCCAGCTAACCCTTCCTTATTTGTAAAGACAAGGTCCAGCAGAGCACCTCTCCTCATTGGCTCCTTGATGTCCTGTGTCAGGAAGTTGTCATCAGTGCTCTCCAGGAACCTCCTGGATTGCTTGTGCTTTGCTGTGGTGTCCCTCCAACGGATAGTATTGGTGACTTGTTCCAGCTTGAAGCTTATGGCATTTGTTTGGGGACTGTGGTTTTAAAGCTGAGAATATGCATGAAACCTCTTGTATTTGACCATCGCTGATGGTCATTTAGGTAAAATCTAAATGAGAGTAATACTAATCTTTAGAAAAGAGTTTAAAAAAAAAAGAGGTAAAATAATCATTCAATAAGGTACAAGAACTAAGAGGTTCAAAATGCTGACAACAAATTACGTGAATAGTCCTGGAGAATAAGCTTTCTTAATAACCGTGTTGCAGTTAACCCAGATTCCACCAAAAACTTACCCCAGGTGCCAATGGAAGCAGTTTGAATCTTACTCAGTCTTGGCAAGATTTTACATACAGAGTTTGTGGAGACCTTCAATTTCACTAGTTCATTTTGATCATAGCACCAACATTTCTTATGGTTTTAGGCCATCTATTTTTCCTGGTATGTCTGAAGAAAACCAGGATTTATTTTACTTTCATATACTTTTGCCCTGAGCCAACCTGCTCGCTTGTTGCAGGGGGTGGGGAAGGAGTGTTTGAGACGAGAAGGAAGACAAAACAAATCAAGAGTAGCAGCACATTAGCAAAGTCAAAGATAGATTAAGGAAATGAGTTCTGCTCTCCAAATACCCTGGGTTTTACCCCTGGCCAATTGCTAATGGAATACTTTGATCATCTATTTTTCAAACCATAGATAAGGAAGGTGTACATTTTTGAACATGATGCTATTTTCTAAATTCATTTAGAAGTGTGTCTATACAAATTTGCAGATATGTAAACAACTACATGTTTACCTGAAGTGAAGCTAATAAATGTTTAATGTATTCAAAAGCAAAATAACCTTGTCAAGCCAGTGCCACAGCTGAGTCTAATGCTTGCTGACAGACTTTATTTTGGCAATTATTTTTAAAGGTCTGTTTCTCTTCATTTTATTAGTGCATGATAAAGTCAAGCCTTAAGGCATCCAATTTCTCAGTTAAATGATGAAATATAGTAGTTACTGAAGAGGACTAAATCGGAAAGATAAAATGGTATTGTGTTTGAAAAAAATATCTTCATGCAGAGTGATTTTTTAGAAACTTAGGCTCTTATAAACTGTAGCTAGTATAAGGTGATAGTTAGTTTATTGACAGCTAATTCTTTGTAGTTCAATTTGTATGCCTTTCAGTTGTTCTAGATGGTAAGGTACATGTTGCTACTGAAGGCAAGAGAGAAATTTAGCTGCTCTGACTTTGTGCTGTTTAGAAGCAGTTCTTAGTAACTGACTTGGTGGGAAAGATATTGATAAAACTAAAAAGAAGGGCAGCAAGTCGGCAGACTAGCAATGACTATTTTTAGGGTGAGGTGATGCAAGTTATTGATTAAAAATCTCATCATTTTGGAATTGCAAAGACAGAGATAGAAGTCCAAACACAAAAGCTGTCTATCATTTCAAAACTTACCTCTGTCCAATAAAGGAGCATGAAATAACTGGTCTAAGTTCAAAGTGATGTTTCACTAATTATCTAGACATTTCTAATCCTAGGTAAGAGAATATCTATTTTAAAGCAGAACACTGTTTTGTCTTCTCAGGACTGGTTATTTGCATTTTATGGAGACATCTTAGGACTGAATGGTGCTGTGCATTGTATGGACCTGAACAGAATTTGACCTACATCTTTTTGATATATGAAAAATATTGCAGTGTCAATAGAAAACTAGTAATCAGTACTTATAAAAATCTTTTGAATTGTAGATGTGAGAAAGAGGCTTGGGACAGCAGCAGCAATACTAGCGAATATAAGCTATTCAAACTATTAAACATTATCTAGTAACAGCAGTGCAGCATGACTACTAAATGGTCTATGAGTCAAATAAATATTGCCGTGAGGGAAAAGAAGCTATTGATTACCTTGACCTTTGTGAGGCAGTATTACTGTTAGTTACCGTTGTACTGGAAATAATCAGAAACATAGGAGATAAAAGCATCTGACCATGTGTAAATTCCAACAGCATCCATGTGAACTAGTCATTTAGACTCCTTTTATAGTCAGCAGAGAAAAACTGGTATTTCTAGATTGTAGCATGTCTCATGTTAAAGCAGGTATCTTAAAATAAGTCAGATGAATCATGCTTGCTCCCTTCTTTGACTGCAAGGGGATACCTGCTGCAGAGGTCTACATTATAGATGTATCTAAAGAAAATCTGATGAATTCCAGTTCCAGATAAAACAGAACTGAGTAGAATAAGCACATATATGTGTATGAGAAAGCAAGAAAGAGAAAATATACCTATTTCAGGAAGCACCCACTTTCACCACATGAACACTACTTCATGCTGAGTGACTGATTTTCTTCAATTACATCACTATGAATGTCTTTCAAAAAAAGGTTTCTGCTATTTCACTGTCAAGTTCTAGCACCTCTTTTCAAGTAAATAGAAGTAAAATTTGCAAAATATGTGAAGTGATCTTTCCAATTTGTTCAGTCATTGTAAGAATTCTGTTGCAGTGTGATGTTCTGGTTTGAGCACTGTGCTTCAAGAAAGATGCAGACCAGTTGAAGAGACACGACAGGAGAATACTTTTCTACAAACATGCCACATGAGAAAGGAACTGAAGGACTAGGTTGCTTAGCCTTAAAAACAAAACAAAATAAAAATGGGAATGGACATGCTTACAGTCTTTAAATACATAAAAAACTGTTGAGAAGAGAAAGGCAGAAATTTGTTCTCCATTTCTACAGTGGATAGGAATAACGGGCTTAAGTGGCAGCAAGATGCCTTTAGGATAGACAGTAAGGAAACACTTCATAACAATAGATGACACCAGAAGAGACTGCCAGTGTAAGCCAGGGAGTCTCCATCACTGGAGGTTTTTAAGAGGTCAAGCACCTCCTGTCAAAAATGCTTTAGTTGAGGCTGACTTTGCATCGAAGAGAGTAGCAAATGGATTAGATGGCCTCAGTCTTTTCAAGGCTATTGTCTGTAAGGAATATCTGCTAGACCCCAGATTCTGTTTCCCAGAATCCAATAGATTTTGCCTCTCAGAAATGGCTAATTGTTTTTCATCTTTTGATTTTCCAGAAATTAAACTGTCATCAACATAGACAGATCATGAATGAACTTACTCTTACAAAAATAAATAAATTTATTTGAAGAATACGAAACAGGTTTTGACCTAAGAACCATAGAACCTAGAAATAAAACCTACAGGCTGGAAGGGACCTTTGGACCATCTAGTCCAAACTCCTGCTCAAAGCAGGAACTTAAGTGCACCAACAGGCTCTAAGTGCCCGGACCAGCCTGTAATTATCGTTCTCTGCAACCTCTTTGCCCAGAGATAAGCTGCCTGTCTTAAAGTCTACTAGGATAAGACATAGCTTAGTAACCCTGGATCAGGCTTTCATGAAGACAACTAAGTTGTGAGAAAGAGCAGTGAGAAGCCTCCGTGCACTCGATGCACTTTGGCTCACAAGCTGCCTTGTCTTTGGTCTTTGCCTGAGCTAGGCTGTAGGTATATTGTGGCTGGCCTTGTACCTTGTTGATCCTGGACTTGCTGATTTGATTTCCTGGCTTGACCTCAAACACGTCTTGTCACTATGGACTTCTCTGGTGATCACTGGACTGCTGGCTGAACCTTGTTACCCTCACCCAATCTGCTCTGCTCTTCTCATTTGGATATTGTGGGAGCGTGTCCCCTGTTTGCGAGGCCACTGCTCCTGCCTCCCTCATCCTCTTTGGCTTGCTTTCCCTTCTGGAGCAGCCCACTTCTGCTGTTCCCTGACACAGACCTAATTTTCAAGGCTGGAACAGGTTGCTCAAGGACCTGTCAGGTTGAGATTCTGCAGTCTCTCTGCAGTCTACTCGTTCCGATAGTTAACCACTCTCACTGTGACAGCGTTTTTTGCTTATGTTCAGCAGAACATCTTATGTCCATTTGTGACCACTGCAATTTGTTTTCTTACTGTGCACCTCCAAGAACAGTCTGGCTCCATCTTCTCTCACCCCACTTCTGTAGTAGAAGACTTCACTTAGATCTCCCTCTGAGCCTAAAGAAACCCAATTTTGCAGTTTCTCCCATATGCTACATGTTCCAGGTCCCTAAGCACCTTAGTGAGCCTCCACTGGACTCTCGGCAGTTTGTTGATTTTCTCTCGTACTCAGGTACCCCAAAGCAGAGATTTATAAATGGATAATAACAAAACATTTAAAATGAATGCCATCATCAGAATTTCATTGAAGAAAATAACTTCGGTCATAGTTAAAGGAAAAGCTATGCACACATACAACATGACACGTTTAAACAACCTATTCCTTCTAGCTAGCCTCATCCCCATAGAGTTGGGATGAGACAGGAGGAGAAGGACATTTTAAGAACAACTGAAACAGGGAAACTGGAATTTTTTAGTTGTGTTAGGGAAAGGCTGAGGCATTCTCCTTGTTCAAACACTCTATCTGTCTCCGCAGGCTGTGAAACTCTTGTGTATCTGTTTTGTTTATTCTTTTCTCCCCAACAACCAAAGAAGAAAGAAGTGGACTAGAGTGATTTGATTTTTCTGACATGTTTTGAGTCTATTTGCACTATTGGGTGCAGAGCCAGAGTTTCTATTTCTCTCAAAATAAAATAAAATAAAAGAGTATAGTAATCTAACACAGCCTTCTTTTAACATAATCTGTGTGAAAATTTGGATTGGGAATATTAGGTCCGTGGCTGAAACTTACTGAAAGAAGCAATGATGAAAATCAGGAATAAAGCCAAAAGCTGTGGCACCTGCTCTTATAAAAATATGATTGACAATGCTATTGGTATTGTTCTAAAATACAACAATAGAAATCTAAATAAATCATAAAAATGTATACTTAAATAATACTTAAGGCTTTAGCTAACCCTCATAAGACAGATAGAGGATGGAAGCTTTTACATATTTTCTTCCTGTGTGTTACTAGTACACTTCCAAACAGAAGCTGCAATATTTTAACATGTAATAGAGAGAGACTATAATAAAGTAGTTAAAGAATGGAGTTTAAAATGCTAATTTTGGATTCTCACACTTTATGTGAAATGAGCCCCTAGGTACATTATGCTTATGATGAGAGAGTTTCTTGACAGCATGAAAGATTTGCCTATTTTTTCAGAGGTAATTAAGAAACAAAGCAACAACAGAACAATATTAGTATCACGCAGCATTTCCAGCCCCTATTCTGAGCAGAGCTACTTCTCTCAAAACATAATTATTATTTATGATTAATCATTCTCCCACACAATCTGACTAGGATCACTAATTCACTTCAGAACTTTTCAGCTTGTGAGCTCAGAGGAGGGTATTTATGCTAATAGCAAACGGGAATGATGCTGAGATGGAAGTGATGCCCAAGTATTTAAATGGAAAGGCCTGAAAGAAAGAAATACAGAATCAAAGCAAAGGAACAACATGTAAAATTTACATAATTGCTCTTGCCTTTCAACAAAGAAATGCAATAAACACCTGCCTTAAAGTCTGTTTGCTCCTTCTGTTAGCTTTGCATGGTTTAGTTTTTATCTTTTAAAACTAGCTCTGTTGAAGGATGACTCCATGCTTAGCTTTTATGCTGAGTTCCTTTTTTTTTTTTGGTTTTCTCATGCTACAAAAATTGCTGCACATAGACAATATGGTTAAAGGATATATATATATATACATTCATCCTTATCCCACCCAAGTTTAGCTTCTCTTTCAGATCCCAGGGCAGATTATTCAGAAGACTGTGTTTCAGTACCCTCTGTGCTACCATTACCATCTGGCTGATCATTTAAGGTAACAGATTCCATTGCTGCTAATAAAGATAAAATTTTCAAAATCACACAAAATTCAGCCAATGCTCTCACTGAAAACAACAGGAGCTTGTCACTGATCTTAGCGGCTGCTAACTTGATGTAGATGCCTTTTTTTAAGGCATTTGATGATTAGGATAAATAATTTTGTAACGAAAAGTCATACGACTAATAGGCAATTGGAAAAGGATTCAGCAGGGTTTTCATCTTAAACCGAAATGACAGAAGTGGGAACTGGGAGGTGTTCCAAATCCCTCAGTCCTGACGATATGGATGAATTGCACTGGAAATCCAGGTGCTTTGGGGATATAAGATGTTCAAGGATGCTGTAGGCCCTGCAACCTCTTGAAGCTGGCTTTACTTATTGGAACAGCCACTGAATGGATAAAGGTCCCCAAGACTAAGCCTCATTCCTCATCAGAACTACTGTCAGGGAGCAGCAAGAGGCAGGCTGCTCCCCAAGGGAAGGCAAGCTGAGGTTAACCACAGCACAGGCAGGAGAGTGTCCTCACTGGCAGAGCACAGTCCCACAGTATCTGAGCAGGGTGAGCTGAGCAGGGGTGCTGACAGAAACAGGTCTCATCCACTGTATCAAAGGTGAAGTAACAAGTCAGGTCCAACGTCAGTCTGGGAAATCTGATTGACAGTTCAGAAAAGTAGTGGACAGGGTTGGAGACAGGTACACCTACAGCATAGTTCAGGCAAGGACTGGGGGCCCAGCCCTGAGCTGGAATGGGACTCCTTGGGCCTCCTGGGCCATGGGCAGCATGGAGGTCCCAGGAGAGGCTGATCAGGGCGCTAAGACCTATTTGTGCCCTCAGGGCCCTGACAGCTATTTCGCTAAGGAACTGAGGAGTGTCAGCAGAACACGTTTTCACTGTTTGGAAGAGGAAAATAATCTCAATAGGGCCTCTAACCTGTCCTCCTACTTCTGTAGCAAAGCATCCCAGTTTCACTAGAGTTAGAATTACCTTGGGTGACTGACTGTGAAGGAAAAGTAAATGACTGTATGTAGACCCACAAAGCCAACAAAATAATTAAATAGGTCCAGAAAACAGAGCAATGGTTGAGCCCATTTGTTATTTGGCAGATTCTTTTGCCTTTACGGGAAGAATTAAAGCTGCTTATTACTTCTCCCATTTTCAGTATCGATCCCAGTATCATAAAAAATAGTGCTTGGATTATGAGGCCAACTGGTTCATGGGAAGGTACAAAGTGCACAAGCCATACATTTCACATTTCTATCCTGATGCTATAGCACCAGCCATCCTGCCTCCTTCACTCATGATTAATGTTAGCTAAATTTAGCATGAAAAAAACCCTAGAAGTATCGATTGAAAGAGACCTTGCTCATTGATTCTAATCTCCTGCTCTCTGTCCTGTAATCCAGTTCATAAATGCCTAAACTTGATGTTTGAAGTAACTGATGTTTTTGCCATCACTGCTTTTGTTGGAAGGCTATTCCAGTCTATTTCTTTGCATATGTTTTGGGTAGCATGTGCAACTGTCAGCCCTAGGAGGATCATAGACTCAAATGTTCCTGATGGATTTTAAAAAGAAATTGCTATTTTATGATTGGCAATAACAAATTTTGCAATAAAAATTAAGCAACTCTTATTCATCACTGAATCAGTGAAGGAGCAGGAAAGAGTGTGTCACAATCAGTAAGTAAACAGGATCCCATCCCTTGGGGCAGGGATGGATAGTTTCAGTGGTCTCAGAAATATCACTGAGCACTCTTAAATAAATTGAATAAATGACCTCATCAGGATCAACAGCTTCACTTGATAACCATAAAACACTTAAATGTTGCAAATAACTGTGGTAGGGGGAATCTCCAGCTGCCAAAAACTTAAGATAGTTCAAGCTACATAGTAAGATTTTTCTATTTCAGTTCTACCTCTTTTTCTCCTTTCCCCCAGCTTTTCACCAGCTTGGTGTAAAGCCATGCTAATAGTTACCTGATAGTGGAATAATATGTTTAAAAGAATGCCCTTTTTGCACCTGTGCTAGTTATTTCAACTATACAACCATTGCTATACAATTATTTACACTGCCATGGCTACAAGTACTGCCAATGGTGAAAGAAGGTGACTAGAGTAGACTTACTATTGGCAAAACAGTTTGAGTGCTGGAATAGTGGAATTCCAGAGTCTGTTTGGATAACCTCAAGCTATTCTTATTCGGAATAGAAGTTGAATCGGCTCCTGCCTTAACAGGAGTATGGAAACATAAGTTTGGCTTTGAGGTAGCTTACATGAACCCAAGAGAAGCTGTTTGGGCCAATATCGCTACTCATTGCTCTTAGTTTATTGTCTAAGTATTATTTAACGCAGCTATAAAGAGTTCTAAAAGATTAAGCATCCCAAGGAAAAAGGATAGGTTCTTCTATTTCAGTTGGTCAGTTGTCACTCTGGGTGCCGAGAGCCAGATCCATACCTTTTGGAACACCTGCTCATTACTCTTCCTTCTGGAAATCTACTATACTTAAAAAAAAAAAAGGAAGAAAAAGCAACATTAAGGCCAGCAAGAAGAGCTTGTAATAACTCACCTCTGCTCTTTAATAAACCTCTGATCTTGAGGTCTTGACATTTTCCCTTGAGGAAAATCACAATTTTATAGCATGAGAATCTGTAAATTAATTTTTTTTAAACCTGAGGTAAAATTCTGAGGGGATAGTTCTTTTCTTTCTTATATGAACACTCACTGGAACGGAGAGGACAAACTTACAACTTCATTTTAAGAGAGCTGACCCTTACTTCTCTTTTCATTTTGTGGTTATGACAAATTCTCAATTCATTTTTCACGAAGTGTGCTCCACCTGACTAAGGAAAGTTTTCAAAAATCTATATTTTCAAAGTTCTTATACATACATGTGTTGCTGTTGTAATTATCAATGCTTTTCCTTAGCTGCTATTCAGCTATTGCAAGATTTTCTGCTGATTTCACAAGAACTACTTATATGAGTAAAATTAAATGCATGCATCAATGATTGCAAAATTTCAAATAATGGTAGAAAAAAATCACTGTGCATATTTAAGACCTCTGCAGTTAGTTTTATGCACTTCTTGAATATCAAAATGTTCTGCTGTATATTGCATTTACAAGCAAATCTTGTGATAATTTTGTTTTAAAACCTCAGTGTATAGATTCCTCTGGTTCATGAGGGGCAAAAAAATTAAAATAAATGTCTAAACATGGACAGTTGCAGAGAAAAGTTTGCACATGTAAGATATAACTTATTATAACTTGAAACAGTAGAAGAAGCCTTATGTTTTACTTTACTCTTCAGTAAGTTTCTTAAGTATGAAAGACCCAACTTAATTCTTTTTCTGAATACAGTCCTCATAATGCCGGGCTGCAAGGGATCAAATGGAGTTTAATGACGACCAAGTAAAAAGGAGGAGAATGATGAGACACTAAAATTTATGCTGACAAATTAAATGTGCTGTGAGCACTCCTGGGCCCTGAGATCACCTGGCACAGAAAAGCCTGCTTCTATGCTAGTAATTGCTCTTATCCTGGAAAATACGGTGATTGTATGCAAACTGCCTATTGGCAAGTCACTGGAACATTCTAAATCCTGAAACATACCCCAAAAATTGTCTGAGTAAGTTACAGTTGGCACATGCCAAAATCATACCAAATACATCCTAAAAGCTTACTAGCAGAGACAGCTGTGTTCCAGTACTCAGGAACAGTACTAAATATTGCATGAAGAGCTAATAGTGTATCTCCAGTGTTAGGACTGCATGAAATATATGTTATATACATGAATATCTTATATGTGTGTGTGTGTGTGTGTGTGTGTGTATATATACATGTGTGTGTATACACACACACACACACACACACACACACACACACACAAAATATGCATAAAATAAATGCACAAAAATGAATGCTGTCTTACTCACATAATGTGGCAACAGCTCCTACAGTCTTCTACCTACCTAATAGTCTCAAGCGCTATGTCTCTTCTAGAGACAGGTTCACACTGATTCAATTTTATATCATGTCCTTACATTGGATTAATCTAACACTATTTTTACTTATTTGCCATTGATCTCACACGTTGCTCTTCTGCCCCACCTTACAGCTAACAATCCTCTGGGAAAGTGATAGCGAAACAACTTACAGAACACAGCACTGAAGTGAGACACAAGATTTCTAAAGTACTCTATTCCTTTTGTCGCAAACATTCTCATATGGTTTACAGCCATTCTTCAAGAAAATTCCGACTCACTGGGTCATAATCACATATCACTCTCAAGTGGCTTCAACTGATCCTTTCACCATTCAAGAAAACAGCACCTAACACAGGCTGGAATAGTACATGAAGATGATGACCAGAAGGTATTTAACAGGCTCCAAAGTAAGTTTAAGCTACCATAACATATAGCAATGGGGAATTTCCCCTGCCTCGAAAAACTCTGTTGGTGTAAAGCAGCATAAAAACGTATGTAACGAGCAGAGTTGGACTAGACACATAAATAGTGCTGCTCCTATGCAGCTATGACAAAATTCAAGCTGCCTTGAGTTACACAGCTGCACTAGCTACTTGCAGCTTCTACTATGCCCAGCTTCTCAAGGGCATTTTGAGGGGACAGATCATAATCTCAAGCTAAGGAACTGTATTGCAGGAGAATTCCTAACACTCCTTCCTGGTAGCAGAACAACGGAAGGAGAATGCTATGGCTCTTGTGGGCTAAAAATGGCCATGGTGATTCCCGGTAGCTGTTTAGGGATGACTAACAGAGTGAATGCTCTCTAAAGTCAAAAGAAATTGATGAAGGCTATGTGAAAAAACTGCTTCACAAATTGCAGGTTGGAATACATGCCTTGGACCACAAGAAAGTCAAAACCATCCAGATATTTTGCAGCATTTTTTATCTCAAGGACTTGCCAGATGAAACGGTCACACTGATTTTCAGAGAATTGTTTTTGAGCAAGAGTGGACTGGTTTTGTCAAATTCAGTAGTTCTCTCTGCTGACAGAGAAAATGTCAGGTGTGGTAATGCAAATCAAACCAGCTCAAGTGATGTTTGCATGCATGTAACAAGAACAAAAGGATTCTGTTATTACACTGGGCTCTCTGACGTATAACTGCCACAATAGAGCCAAGTATACTGTGAGGCAGAAGCAATTGTGTACAAGACTGAAAGTCACATTTCTAGTCCTTTTTATGCCATAAAACCTTCAAGGACTTTTGTGACTTTCTGAATATCAGTTACACCTCTTTGCCCACACATTCAAGTACTCTCTGGCTCATACTTCTGCCAACAACTGAAAGAGTCCTACTGCTTTGGCCAGCACTGAAAGACTATTTTTTTTGTGCTCTGAAGCAACACCATACATGTTGCTCTGTTAAACAATGAATATGCTTTGTCTTTGTTCAGAGCCTGTTATTGTTCAAAAAAAAAGCCAATGCAGTTTTCAAAAGGCAGAACTAATCTCGGTGCATTTCATGTAAGACCGTAAATCAATGAGAAAACTGATAAAAAAAGGAATTCCTCAAATTTTCTACCCTACACCATACAGTGCTATTGTGAATAGGCTATGTCATTTGATGAGGTAAAATAATGTGAATGAAGTTTAATTCTAGCTTAGAATTCCATATAATAGAGGTTTTTTATGTATTTGCATTTTTATTCTTCCTCTTCATTCTCTTTTCCCTTAGTAATTTAGATAATTTTGCTTCTTTTAATTTGTGGCACCTGTTACAACATGACAAAAATCAATTGTCTAGAATGGCATGAATCACGTGTTTGAATAGGAAGCAAGAGAATTATTAACATCTAACCTACCTTTGCTTATTTTACCAGACTATGCATTTTAACAGTTTAATATCTGTTAAACTGTTCCTCTCTGCATTAGGGAAATAATGATAGTGAAAACCATTGTTAAAGTGGAAATTTTCTTTGCAAACACAACTTCAAAAGGATAACAATATTTGAAGAATACAAGACTCAATTTTTTTACCCAGCCATCATAAGAAGTGGGTTTTTTGCTTGTCCAAGTGCTTAAAGTTAAGAGTTGGATGAAATCCTTTCTTTTGTTTAGATTTAAAACTTATGCCATCTCTAAATTAGTCAAACTTGAAGCAATCACCAAGGGTTTCCTTGCAGGGCTCTCAGAATTGGTCGCTGCACAAAAATGTTGACTTTATGAACAGTGAAAAGATTGGAGAAACTGACAAATTTGTCAAGCCTGAATTGGAATGTAAAGACAGATTGTTTGATGAAGTAAATCATGTGAAAGCTATTTCCAAGGAGACATCTGACAAGCTGTCAGGTCATTGGTTGGACAAGCACTGGGTAGAGCTACTCAGGAGTGAAATAGTGACAACGGTGAGGAAGCTTATGTCATTTCACGTCTCTATTCCACTTCTTGAGAACCAGTTGTCACATGACAGAAAACATCCTTCCTGTCAGATTGATTTTAGGTGCTGGGATTCTGCAAGCTGACCTCTTAAAAGATGCACATTCACAAAGCATAACTTCAGGCACAGGAGCCTGAGCTCTGCAGGTTTGCTCCCATTACAGCCAACAATAAGAGATAGGCTGTTCTACAGACTAGTTTAGAGATGGCAGGTTAGGCTCCTGTAATGAATTCACCTCTAAAATAGCTTGTCTCTTTCATTTAAAAGCTACCCATGTAAATCAATATATCCTTGATTTGAAGTCTAGATTTTTTTCCTGCAGAGTCTCTCTGACCAAAGGGAATTAGCTGCCACAAAGCAAAGTTTCTGGTATATTATTTGAGTAGTTATAGAATCGCAGAAGGTTGAGGTTGGAAGGGACCTCTGAAGACCAAGCCAGTCCAACCCCCTTGCTCAAGCAGAGTCAGCTAGGGCAGGTTGCCCAGGACCAATTAGGTTTTGATTATCTCCAAGGATGAAGATTCCACAGCATTTCTGGGCAACCTGTTTCAGTATTTGACCACTCTTTCAGCAAAGTTTTTTCTTATGTTTAAATAGAAATTCTTACATTTCAATTTGTGCCCACTGCCACTCATCCTGTCACTGTACTATTGAGAACAGTCTGTCTTCTTTACTTCCTCCCATGAGGAATTTATATGTACTGATAAGACTCCCCCACCTCTGAGCCTTCTCTTCTCTTGGCTGAACAGTAACAGCTCTCTCAGCCTTTTCTCATAGGAGAGATGCTCCAATCCCTTAATCATCTTTGTAGATCTTCACTGGACTTGCTCCAATCTATCCATGCCTCCTGCACTAGGGAGTCCAGGACTGGACACAGAAGTCCAGGCGTAGTTTCACCAGTACTGAGCAGAGGGGAAGGATCAGCTCCATTGACCTCCTGGCAACACTCCTCCTAGTGCAGTCCAAGATGCTCTTGGCCTTCTTTGCCGCAAGGGCACACTGCAGGCTTATGTTCAAGTTGCTGTCGTCCATCAGGACCCCAAGGATGCACAGATAAATACCAGCTAAATTCTGTTTAGGTCTGTATTGAGAATGTGGGGTATTTTGACCACAAACTCCAATTTATGATGATACATGCACTGTTTGCTATGCATAAATAACTCCTTCAACAATTTGCATAACATTCCATGCAAACTTGGCAGCCACAGAGCTATGAGCTGTGTGAGGTACTAAGCTTGACTACTGAGCTGAGACAGGCAACGACACAAGTCTGAGTAAAGGTCCAATCTAACGAGCACTACTGAAGAAGAGTAGCAACAGTGTTTTAAAGTAGAAGAATTAGCTTTTTCCTTCGCCCCTGAATTGCTGAAATTGGACAAAGAAGAGCCTATCCTTTTTGTTGAAGTTCTGACGGTCTACTATCTGAATTTTATCATATTATACTAGCCATGATGTTAGCTTAAAACAAAGGCCTTTTGGCAGCTCTTTGGCACTAACTATAAAATCACCTCTTTCACACCTCTTAACATCTCTGACGGTCCAGGACTCTGGATGTGAAAGCCCATTTTCTGTGTTTGCATATTCCACCATACACCCAGGAAATATTTCCTGTGCTCTAAAAATTCTGTTCCAATTTACCTCTTCCCTATCTCTCCAAAACTAAGCATGTTCTTTTCTTTTACAAAATCTCTTATACCTGTATCTCTACTTCGAACTCCTTGATCATATCACCACCTCTGCATATTCTAGATGGCACCCACCCATCGGCCAACTTCAAAGATTAAGGGTGCGCCGTATTTTCAACAAATAATTTCTCTTTTAACAAACGAGAAAAATCTGTCTGCTTCCCATGTCCAAATTTAAGCATAACCTAGTCTGCTTTTAACTCCAACACACCTCAGAACTTCTATCTGGGAGATCTTTCAGGATCATTACAGCAGATAAAGATCCCTCTTTTATAGTGGTCACTTTCATTCAAAGGGATTAATCACTCAAAGAGAAAAATGAAACCATCTACAGCAGCTGTATATGAATGGGGCTTCCCCTTTTCAGGCAATTGCTCAGGAAATATTTCAGCTTACTTTCTGCCATGGCAGAGTTCAGAATTGAAGTCAGCATCTGAATTTATATCCAGGTCCACACAATTCAAATTCAACTTAAAAAGGCTTACAGCGTCCTAGTTTTTCTGAAAAGGAATAGCACAATTATTGCTCATTATGATTAGAAATCTACCTGAAAATGAATAGTTTACAATTGGGGTGATGAATTTCGCCTTCCTATCCTTTCCAGGTCTGCTTAGAAAGAACTGAGGTTAGAACTTACGATCACACTTGGTAAGTTGCATTGCCCATATTAGATCTGTGCTTTAAAATCCTGAAGGAAAACTATGAACAATTTTCAGCACTATTTAAAAAAAGTATAATTACTTTTTACATTGATTTAAAGGAAAAGCTTTATGTTAGTCAGACTCATAGCCTGAACTGATGAGCTCTGATGTCTCACAAGACCAACTAATTGTTGACATCTTTTGGCTTTTATGTGAACTTTATAAAATATTAAAGTCTACTGCAGATACTTCTACTTAAGTAATCAATAAACCTAAGACCTAATTGTTGTCTCCTCTCTCTTGAAATTTTTAATCATCCTAGTTTATGCCCTAAGGAAGATGGTATAGATTTTAGTTGTCTTGACAGGCAAAAAGAAGTAGAGCACATCTTTTCTTATGTTTTCCATATCCTTCTTCTGTTCTTGTCCTTATCATTGTCTATCTTAGTTTCCCTTTTATTTCTTCATATTACCTTTCTCTGGGTTTCCATGTGGTTATGCCTATGATAGACAATTCATAAAAGGACTGCTCACGGCTTTCCATAAATATCCATTAATTTCTGGAATGCCACTTTATATACAGAGTCCAAATCAATTCTCAGATGTTTAATGTCGATGGAAGCTATGCTCTGCCACAAGTTATCATCTGAGTTGGTACTGATAAAATAAACATTTCCAGAATAATCTGATTCCTTATGTCTATATGAGAAAAGAAGACTTTTAGTATTTTGGACAGTGTGTGATACTGTGTTTTGCAAGGACATCATGTGGGAAGTGACTCTATGTTCAGAGTAAGAAACAGATTACCAATTAATCAATGTTATCTTGCCAATTAATCAATGTGTTATCTATACTATTATCTTGCCTATCTTCATGATTGTCATCTCTGCATATTCTCACTTGTGAGTTGCACCAAATCACAGTACTAATGTCCTATGAAAACTGTGTGGAAGACATTCCCCATAGAGGCCACAGTCACCGACTCACAGAATACAGAATCTGTCTCCCTGTTTTCTTCTTATCTCAATAACTTCATGAAAATATGAAGAAGATTGGTAGGTGGGTTAAACAGCAGCCTGAATAGGTATGGAGAGTGTTTTCAGAGTTTAAAGACTTTATAAACTAACTGGTTCTAATCATTCTGTAAGGTGATTATTGCATTTTATTTATTTGAAATAATCTCATTTTGTGATTTCCAATACTATTCAGCCAAATATACTAGCTGCAAGATATTTAAATCCTCCAGAATGGTTATTAGATATTTCTCCAGTGAAGTTAATGACCTACACTCTCCATTAAGCTCCCTTTTTTTTTTTTTTTTTAATCCTGTCCATTTTTTCTTTTCACCACATTTCATACCTTCTGGCTTTTTTTCCCTCTTGACTTCCTCTTACATGAAGAGATTGGCTTTTGTCAGATGAACAGGAAAATGGACTGATGATTCACTGGGAAATTGGACGGCAGACCCTGGCAATGCTTAGCTTGCTGGTGTGTTAAAACCACCTCTCATCTGGTTGGCCATATTACCTCACCATCATCCTCCATCTACCTGTATTCTGCTGCTGTCTCCCACTGGTTGAAAGCTGTTACTGTTAGTGGCTGTTGTCTTCTTTGGCACAATGTGGTTTTAGTTCCCGAAAAAGCTCCTGCTTGCTACAGTAATACACATAATAAATAAGAATAATAAAACTTGCCCTTCCAGAGAGAGCCTTAGAGCTAGAGCTAGATGTCAATACAAATGATAAATTATCTTTTTAAATGCATAGCAATATCTGATGAATGTCTCATAAGTCAGATTAATAGCTATAAACTTTTTATATACTATTTAATATGCCATTACTAAATATATGCTATATAATTTATTTAAATTAAAAACCTTGAACCAGGCTGGGAAGAAAGGGAGGAATTATGAAAGCTGATGTGAGCATATAGAACTTGAAATTTCTGATGCTTCTATTCAGTTTTTAAAGATTTATGATTGGATATGGCTCATTTTTCTTTTTCTGTCTGAAGAAGCATTGTGAATAAAATCTTTTTGGTAATGTTGTTGACCTCCTCAGTAGTTCCTACTCTTAGTTCCTAATCTTAAAAAGGAATGAAGCCTGATTTGAAGAATTGACGTATCTAAGCCACAGAGTAGCTAAAATTCCTGCAACTCTCACTGTTTTAGTTACTTCAGAGATAGTTCCAGATTAGATAACATACAGTATGTGATCAGTTATGTTGTCCTGTGATCAGATAAAACCACACAGAAATTCCTATGAAATTGTTTAGCAAAGAAATCCTCATATTTATGGAGGTAGTGATAAATGTGACCTTATCTCTTCCTAATGTTTCTTCTTGGAAAAATTTTCTTAGAAAATGTCTACAGCATCTTGGATATTCTCTCTACAGCTACACATTGTATCAACATTAATAATCCCATGCAAATAGATTGAGTTTCTCCTCTAAGAAAAGGAGGAAAAAAGAAAAGATTATTTATGTTCACAAGGGCTGCAAGTCCAAAATTTGGTGTGCTATTATGTTCCTTCATGCTCGATTGCTTTTTTAAAACAAAGATGCAGAAATCAGTATCAGGAGCCTTCGTCCACAGATTGTGCAAATGCAGCATCCAACTGCAATTTTTCAAAATAATTAGATGCCTAGCTGAGCATCTAACGTTAGCCAATTTAGCTGAACATGTGTGTAATTATGATATATCAGAAAACAGTTTCCTTTTTTTTTGCTACTAATCAAATTATTAAAGGACACATTCAATTTTGAAACCATTTGACATTTCTTTTTAGATTTTTTATGAGATATCTAAAAGATGACCATTAAAACACTAACATTAAAACCTACAAACCACAAAAGTGATCGACACCGTCAATACAGAAAAAGGAATAAAGAAGTAATGTGGCATGAAAATGAACAATCATGCAAGATGATGTGAAATAAAACTAAACGACAGTTTTTAAGCAGGTATTAACCACATCCCATTAAATGTAATGAACTTCTAAGCCAGACAAAAAGTAACAAATTCTAAACATTTAATTCACAGTCTAAATATGAAAAGACTTCTATCCTTGGGTTGCTTTGGGTTTGTAGTAAACAGATTAAGGTAATGCTGTCTACTTACAAAATATGGCTTTAAGATGTGAATAAAGTAAATAGAAGTATTATATAAAATATTATAGAACCATAGAAAAATAGAAGGCATCTTATCCATCCATCACTCTGAAGCAAGACCAGCCAGGTAAACTAGACCTTTTATTAATGTGATCAAAAAAAAAAAAAAAAAACCATTCAGCAATGCAGATTTCAAGACAATTATTCCATGCCTTAATACTCTTATTGTCAGAAAGTTTTCCCTAATGTCTAATCTTAATAATTAATTTTGGAATTTAAGCTTATTTCTTCTTCTACCGTCTACCATGGATATATAGAAACAATTATTTCTTCTTTGCAGCTACCGTTACTGTGTGAGATCACATGAAAACAACACACACTTTCTTATCTTTAGGCTAAATAACACCAGGTCTTTCTCTCTGTATGGAAAAATGTGGAAGAATGTTGAGGAGACAGGCGATGGATGCTAGCCAGACTGTTTCGTGGGAAAAGAAGCATCTACAGGGCAAGCTGAGCCATAGTCATGTGGCCGAGCACATGCCAGTGTGGTGCTACACTTGAGCTTTGAATCGAGATTAGCATGAGCTCACTATGCTTACTGTGCATGTGTGCAGCCCGTAAAAACCTCACATAGTGCCCCCCTGTGGCGTTCCTCACCATAGCCAGATGCACAGCAGTGCCAAGGACTCTCCTGCTCCCCCATTGCCTCAATCGGGAAATCGCTGGTGAGCCTCCGCTCAGATGCAGAGATAATAAACGCTTAGTATTGACCTAGTGTGCCTTGTGTTTGTGTATTTGTCCCTGCTGGGAGTCCAGGCATTGCCCCTGTCTTACCCTTACAGCTGGTGTAGTCAGCAGGATACACAAATGACAATGCCAGGGCCGAGGACAGCAAATGGGGAGGGCAAGAGCCAAGGAGGGACTGCTTGCCTGTGGCTGCCAGGATGCCCCCAGACTGGACAGTGGAGGCCAGTAGCTGCACTGCTTGCCACTCTGGCAGTCCCCGAGCACTGGTCAGAGTTGGCACAGGGGGCAAATGTTACCCCGAAGGTGGCTGAATCCGCTTTATGGTCTACGCTCTTCCATGCCACTTCGGAAGCTAGCCGGACAATTAGGGTGGGCACTGTTGATGGGCATTCAAGCCTTAGATACTGAGGTATCTTTGCACCAATGTGTAAAAGATCTGGAGAAGGCGACTGGAGATTTGTGTGACACGAAGGCGGTAGCATAGGAGTTGACTACGACCCAGGCTGAAAAGCATCAGGAAGTAACTCAAAGGGTAGAGCAACTGGCTTTACAAGTGGCTAACAAAGGCCATGTGCCCTGTGGTAAAGCCCCAGCTACAGTTGCCCAGGTGTGAGCAGTAATAACTAGACCCTCCTGGGACCCAGAGGAGTGGGATGGTAATATTGGGAGCACTTCATCTGACTCGGAGGTTGAATTTGAATTAGAAGGAGAACCAGCTACTCCCCAGGTCCGACCTCTTATGCAATTAAAGAGGGAGAAGCAAGTAGATAGGAATACAGTGGAGCAATCTAGGACATATACTCCAGAAGACTGCATGAATTTTCAACTGCTTTCCAGCAGCAGCCCAGGGAATCTTTGTTAGCCTGGGTAGTGAGAACATGGGATGCAGGTGCCAGATCGCTTACTCTCTTATGAGAGGAGCTGAATTTAATAAGCCCCTTATCAACTAATGCTCAAGGATAGTATTTATCTTACCCAATTAACTTCTGCATGGGATGGGGCAGGAAATGTTATCAAAGGTCCAACTTTGTATCAACGGTTATGCGTCGCTGTGGCAGGTGCTTACCCATCCACAGGTGAATTAGCTGCTACAGTGTGAGCGTGGTGTACTTTTGAGGAAGGGATCAATGTGTTGTGGCAGCTAGGGGCAGCAATTGGGTTAGCAGATGGAAATGGACCAGACAGTGAGGCAATAATGTGGCAGACCTCCCATGTGAATCAATCCTATACTGTATGGGGCTTAGAGCAACTCATGTATACTTATGGTATATCAAAAGAAATACAGAGTGACCAAGGTACCCACTTTGCTGGCCATGTAGTACAATAATGGGCAAAGGACTTGGGGATTATCTAGGTCTTGCATATATCGTACCATCCTCAAGCTAGTGGACTGATACAGAGAATGAATGGCTTGCTGAAGGAAAAAATTTGGAAACTTACCACCAAGCAGACATTAAGAGGATGGGCAAGCTTTCTCCCACAAGCGCTATTTATGCTTAACAATAGGCATGTTGGAATGCTTACTCCCTGTGAGCAAGTACAAGTCAAACCAACCCTAGCAACCTCTGCTCGGATATCTACAATGGAAGAGGGGATTGCCCCTCACATACTCGCCTCCAGGGAGGTAGAATTCTATACACCTGAGCAATTTATGATTACTGAACAGAGTTATAAGCTTACGTTTAAGACTTGACTGCCCTTCACAGTGTGTATGGCTGTTTACACCTTTAATATGTGTTCAAATAGCCCCACTCTTACTGACCTCTTCTCAAGATTTAGCTTTCCAGGTACCCATATCCATGCCAGTGAATGTCTCACAGGAAGCACCAATACTGTGAGGAATTCTGATCCACAGTGCCGGAGTGCCTCAAGTTCAGCAAACACCCTCAGTACACTCTTTAGCCAGTGTGTGGATACTAACTCCTCAGAAGGAAAAATGGCCTGGCACTGTTTTAGCAGATGGCCCAGGAGCCACTGCTCTAGTTCTTCCTGATGGTGATACCACGCCTTTCCATCTTCCCATCAACAGGTTATCATGCTGGCATCTGTAAGTTGCTGTTGGAATGCTGCCTCTTGCTGACTATGACAGATGCCATTGATCTACAAGACCATCCAGCTTCCCATGTAAGTACATGGATTTGGCTCGCACAAAGATCAGCTAACCTCTCTGCTTTCTGTATTGCAGGAGGACAATCAGTGGATTATGTCTTAACTATGTGTTACACAGGTGTACCAACTCCACTCGCAGTATTGCAAAGCTATGCTTTTCTAAAAAGAATTTTTCTAAAAAAAATTATGAATTTATACGATTTGGGTACTGTTTCCCAAAAGCTGACACCTTGTACTTACTTTTTTCATACAGTTAGCATATCTAAAGCAGATAATTGCTTTTGTCTTGTAAATGCTACCTCTGTTCTGCGGAATGTAACCAATACACAGTTAATTTGTAATGACACTATGAATACTACCTTTGCATCTGCTCACATTATATTACCACTAGGACGGTTCCTTCTGTGCGGCACTATAGCATATACATATGTGCTGGCCAACACCACAGGTGGCCTATGCACTGTAGGTCGTGTAAGCATCCTTCCCTTTATGATAGAGTGGAGAAGGACCCCACAGCATACCCTGGATGCCACTTGCGACCCCCACATAAATGTTTTCTAAGCCTTTTGTTATTCTTGCTAATCTTCTTTTGGGCTCTCTCCAATTGACCTACATTTTTACTAAAGTTTTATGAAAACTGAACGCAGTACTCCAGGTTATCAAAGCTCTGGAACAGAAAGGTTACTTTATACATCTTACAGGTTGTTTATGTTATTCTTAATGTTCATAACAGAAAGGCATGGTTGACTCATAATCAGCTTATGATTCATCCTTTTTTCTCTAAAGAACAACCACTTAGCTGTTTGTTTACCCTCATGCATTTATGGAGTTGACTGTTTGTGCCTAAGTGCAGTATCTTTCACTTGTCCCTGTTGATTGCATCTTATTTTTTCAGCTCATTTCTCCAAGTTGTTGAAATGCTTTTGTACTACAACAAGGAATCAACATCCTCGATATAGGATATTATTTAAGAAGATTTCTTAAAGATTACCATGCTTCCTAGGACTACTGTATTTTGGACATCAACGCAATAACTCCACTGCCAAGATCGTAAGAGCTTTTCCGTACAGTCTCTTAATTCTGAAGATGCTTAACACATTTGAGAGGTCCTGAATATCTGTTCTCATACTGCAATGGAAATTGAGCTCACGTAGAGCCTCTCAAAAGAGCTCAGTAGTCTGTTGAAGAAGGTCTTAACACAGTTGAAGAATCATTATTTCTGGAAAATTCCAGTTGACTTTAAGTTCCATTAAGTTCATAAGAATATTGCATACTGAGTACCACACAGGCACACTCAGCAAAACGTGGCCAATAATAGACGAAATCACAAGTGCTCTTGAGTTAAACAAAATCTGGAAGTAAAGATGAGTGTAAAATCATCACTGAATCATTATATCAAATGCTATCACACAAGTCAGAAGTTTTTCCTGTTCTTTTTCCTTATTTAGCTGCTGAGGGAAACTTTTTCACTGAAATCATGGTCAAAGACCAAAAGGAGTACTTAACATTTGCTTAAATGTTCAAGCTATTTCCAAATGTAAAAACAAGTATATGTTTACCATGTTTTGGAAAATACTGTGAGTTTCTATTTTTCAGTAATACAACAGCCTCAAGATTTACTGTCTAGCTTAAGAAATGAAACAAACAAAACGCATTTGAAGATTAAAGACAAACACCTTTAAAGTTATCTATAAAAGTTGTAAAGTAAGAGAGTACATTATTCATGATGGAACAACTTCTGTTCAGTTTTGCACAGAACCCTGAAACTGAAAAGGTTAAGAACACTGGATGCTCAAAGAATTGCTTTAGCTTCAGAGCACCTAAAACTACTTAAGGCCCCTTGAGTTAGGCCCCTTGAGTTAAAACTTGAATTAAGGGTATCTTAGATAGGACATTTAGGATACTTCATAGAAGATAACAGTGATTAGTGATAATATGATTCTACCTGAGCTATATAGCTCTTTTCGTCCTTTGTTTACTTAGTTTTGATTTTCATTTAATTTTCCTTTTATCTAATTGAAGGCCAAAAGGGCCTGGATCATCTCTCCTATGAGGAAAGGCTGAGAGAGCTGGGCCTTCTTAGCCTGGAGAAGAGAAGACTGAGAGGCAATCTCATCAATATCTACAAGTATCTGAAGGGAGGGTGTCAAGAGGATGGGGCCAGCCTCTTCTCCGTGGTGCCCAGCGACAGGACGAGAGGCAACGGGCATAAACTGAAACACAGGCAGTTCCACCTAAACCTGAGAAAAAATTTCTTTGCTGTGAGGGTGACAGAGCAGTGGCACAGGTTGCCCAGAGAGGTTGTGGAGTCTCCTTCCCTGGAGATATTCAAAACCCACCTGGACGTGATCCTGGGCAATGTGCTTTAGGGGACCCTGCTTGAGCAGGGAGGTTGGACTAGATGAGCTCCAGAGGTCCCTTCCAACCTCGATCATTCTCTATCTTTGTGTGATTTTATCTACAGATTCCACAGTGAGGACAATGATGGTAGTGATAATAACCACAGTTAGACATTCATTCCTGAACCTAAAAAACTTGAAAAATAATAGAGTAAGGAATATTTTACTGTGTTATTGGTAATACTTAAATAACTCTTACACAAATAGTTCTGTTGATCTGTGCTCACACAATTTCACCCCTTAATAAGTTCTTTCAAGGAACTTCCTTGAAAATATATGCCTAGGTTCTTGCCTGCTGTTATGTATGACCGAAGCACACTCACTAAAATTCATACACAATAAATATGTGACATACAAAAAAATGCTCCACAATTAAGTACAACCATTGAAAAGATTAAATACTGCAGTGCAACCATTTTGATTTTAATTAACTTGTACATGAGATTGTTGCATTTTTCTTGCAGAAAGTTCTTAAGGCTGTTTTTATTCCGTGTTTGCAGCGAAAAAAAAAAGATCCATTGCTTCTGAAGTGTTGTTCGTTTTTTTTTTTTCATTATCCCACTCCAAGGATATGCATTATACTAACACATTAACTCAGGGAAAATTATATTAATTATATTTATTTTTGCAGTAGCCTTCCTAGCCGATATAAGCCTATAAGCATCAATGAAGGAAGCACAAACTTCTGTAGATAGTCAGACAGCTGAGGTTTTAGATAAAGAGCAACATTTCTACATTCTTAGTGCTAGAGAACGTTTCACTTGAAATATAGAACAATTATTATGCAAAGAGATAATAACAAAGATCTACTGTTGTTCATTTCTACAGAAGGCTTTTGGGTGGCTGCAGTATTAGAAAATAAAAGTGCTATTGATAAACAAATTAGTTAAGAACACAACCACAGATCAAGCATAATTAATGAGTGTATTACATTTAGAAAGGAAAAATGTCTCATTTCAGACAAAGAAGCAGATTTAATACTGGGAAAAAAACATGGAATTACCACAAGCAGAGGTGCCTCCAGAATCATATCACAATAGCAGAGACCTTCTTCATTCTCCTGCTTCTTCATATCCCTGTCTACATTCACCCTTTTGCTTTTTTCTAGATCTTCTCCCATGTTTTTCCTTATCCCCTAGATAATGGGGAAAATTGTCACCTGCTCAGAATGAATCTTTCTTCACATACTGCTTCATTAACAAGGTATTAGACTTGGCTTCTTCTGGCTACAGAGCCTGTATCATGATTCTGCTCTGTAAGAGAGCTACTGAAATACTAGCAAAGGTCTGTGAAAGTGTTCCATAGCTATCATATCAAATGTACAAACCATAACTTGTATCACCTGGTCTAATAAAAGACACTATCCTTCTTTACAATCTTGCTTCTTAAATTACCATAACCATTAAATACACCTTACACGTATGTTCTACTCATTTTTACATCCACATATGCTACCTTATAAGTGAGTTTCAGCCAAGTATAGAACCCTAATGTTATATAAAGAATTACTTCTTTTAGCAATTTCAGTAATTCTTATATATCTATTTCAGAAGACTCTTTCATTCTGACCTTTGCATTTCAGGCTTGCAAGCAGCGATAACAAAAGCCCATGAATCTGATTGTCCTTTACAGGAAGATCATTTAGGCACTGTGCTTTGTAGTGAGAAGCACACTACAGCCGTATGATTCCCTTTTGATTCACTGTGCATGTACTGTGCTTAGAAAGATCCAATAGTCAAAATGCATTCTTGGAAAACATCTAGAAACTATCAAACACTTACACTGTCATCATTTCAGTAATTTTTATAAATCTAGATTTTTAACTTCTATTGGTATACCAGGTCAAATAGGTAAAAGATTATTTCAGATGTACTGCAAATGATCTGTGCCTCATAAACAAGTACATTTGGTTTGTGTCCATAAAAATCTACTAAAACATCAAGTGTTGTCTTGCAGAGGAAGAGTTAAAGGAGCAAAAATGGGTTGCATTTACTTATGGAGGTATTGGGAAATAGTCTAGCTTACTTTGCTTTTAGCTCTCATAAAAAATGGCTGGTTCTTTCTAAGAGCTAAGTTATTTATAATCTCCTGAGCATACTTTACAATTAACTTTGTGTCAGTGGCCTATGAAATGTCTCATGCTGAACTTTGAAAACATTATACAGAGACCACTGTTATTACGGAGGTAGCCTGTATCCCTATAGGACAATTCTCTTGCTATTGTTTGCTAAGATGTTTTAAAAAAAATCAGGTTGGATGGTTAGAATTTTCAAACTTGCTTATAGATTTGACTGCCATTGTAACATACATTGCTCAAAACACATTTGAAAATCTTGCTCAATATTTCTAATTAGCTCCAGAAATTTGAAAAACTACGAACTGAAAGTTAGCTCCTGTCACGGTTAAGCCCTACGGCCCCTAGAGCATTCTAGCAAGCGCTGCCTGTCAGTCAGGCTGTCCTCCCCACGACCCGGGCACAACAGCTTTACCCCGATTGACCGAACAAGAGCACGTGGTACGAGGCTGCTGCCGGGGGCC
This sequence comes from Struthio camelus, assembly GCF_040807025.1. Classification (NCBI taxonomy): domain Eukaryota; kingdom Metazoa; phylum Chordata; class Aves; order Struthioniformes; family Struthionidae; genus Struthio; species Struthio camelus. The sequence continues at coordinate 24,411,285 of NC_090942.1, forward strand.
TAACGCCTGAAGTCTTCCATTTGGTCCGCGTGCCAGGAGATGCAAATGAAGGATCGAGAAATAACCAGTCGGCGTAGGCTACGTCACCGTAAAGTACGCCTATGGCCCCTATCCGGCTATCTGTGAAGGAACCACCGCTGACCGTGCGTGTGTGCGCGACGGTGGAGGAGCGAAGGAAGAGGAAGAGGACACTGGAGCTGAAATTACTCCCCGCGCCGAAGAGAGCTTGGTGGCCCTTATCAGGGCTCAAAGAAGCCGAGTGGCCTTGCTCGAGGCCTCGCCGAGAAGCCGCGGGCCGGCAGAAGGAAGAGGACCTCGAGTGGCGCACGTGCTCCTCCGCCCTCCCCCTCCTCCTGTTCAGGATGCCCGACCGGGAGTCGCCACGTGAGAGGACAGCCATACATAAGACCATATAATCCTAGGACAGGGAAAAGGTGCAGCATCATGTGCGGCCTAAGTCCACGAATTGCAGTCTCTGCAATGGGGTCTGGCATGCCTTTGGGATGTGGCCAGCCCTATTATTTAGGGTCTCGGCACCAGGGGTTGGCACACTTGCCAGGTGTGGCCAACTGACTTTACTGTAGTGATACCAGGGAGATGCGTCCTCCCAGCACGACCTTTCGAGCATCTTTCCTTTTATTTCTATATATGTTTTGTGTTTCTATTTGTTTCTGGAAGATTTGCTACTGTATGTACATACACGATCCATCTATTCCATCACTTGTAAATATTGATGTATATATACATATAATGATTACAGTGTTCACAGGTTATAGCTGGTATCGTGATCGTTATTTGATATTAAACGTTACCGCCAGTTTTACCAGCAGTGTTTGTAAATCCATTCATCACCTTGCAAGCACCTATACTGTCATCCCAAATGTGCTTATGTTGCAGTTGCCTGTTCACTTCAGTATCCCTATTCATATGCCTTTCAGTTGGCGCATCCGCCCCTCAAGCACGTACCATAGTACCAGTGGCGCAGGCCTGTCAAACCGTAACAGTTTCCTAAGCCAGTATTTAGCTGCTTGTCTCATTATGAGAATAGCCTTCCAGAGCTCCTACGACTATCTATGAATATAAGGCTTCTATTTCTGAAAGCTTTCACTCAGTGTATTTTGTTACACATATTTCGGGCATGCTGGGTGAATTTCTGGACTTGCTGAAGTGAATGGAAAATTGTTCATTATTTTCATTTCAATTGTATTGCAGACTTTCAGGAATTCCTAAACTGCTTAGAAGCACAGGCATCAGTTACCTGCGGACTCTTTTAGCAGCCCAACCTTTCAATACACAAGTTCAAGAAATGGTAAGGCTGCCATGTTACTGCTTATTTATGAAGTTTCATTTACTAGTGGAAACTTTGATATGACTTACGGAAAGTCACACAGCAAACCAACATCAAGAAAAGAACTCTGGCTTTCTTTTTTCCTCTGCAGAGGTACTATTTTCTATTATGATACTCGTAACTGCAGCACATTGCATGATTACCTTCTAGTAACATGAGAACATACCATACATTCCTACTACAACACTAAGTACCACCTTCTAATTTAATATAATTTCATATACTGTTCATCTAACTTCTCATATTGACTGTTTATCTAATTTCTCATATATTCTATTGACAGAAACTGGGTAATTTTTGAAGACATATGAATAACTTCAGGAAGATGACTATCTTTTAAAAAAACAACAACAAAGTCTTAGAAAATCAGGAAAAACAGATGTCAGGTTAAATTTACAACAGATCTAATAACTGTTCTGTAGATACAGGTGACACAGAATCTATCCTCTTCTATTAAGATCCTACTTATCTACAGCTTTGCCTTCACTTGTCTCTATTGATTGTTTACAGGAGAGCCAAAAAACAACTCAGATTTATCTAGGCTTGAATTGATATTATAAAAAACTGTAATAGCAATATAGAAGAGGTATTTGGGAATAGTGGTAGAAAAAGATGACAGCAATAAGATAATAGGGCCAAGTAACTAAATTAGCCAGGACTGCAACCTGATGTTACAAAATCATTTTTAACTTATATGTAATTCATCTATAAGCTTTCCATGATTTCACTTGGGCATACTTGCAGTTGTCTGGCAAATCTTTTACAGTCATGAAAAAAGAAACAGAACAGGAAAGCTCTGAGGAAAGAAGGAAGGGCACCAACAGGTTAAAACAGAGTTCCCTCTTTCAAAGTTTCCAGCTCTTTTTGACTCACTAACTTTGAACTGAAAATGTTTCATTCCTGATTGTATCCTTTTCCTCTCTATCAGCCTTTTAACTACCGCATTTCTAATTGTGATCAAAATTGCTGTTTTCAAACTGTAGATTTAAAAATAGAGGTCATAACAGAGGACAGAAAATATTCCACCTGAAATGCTCATTTGACAGAATTTGACAATCTAAACAACAGGGCTGATTTCTCCCAAACTTTGATGGAAACAAAGGTCACAGGCAAGTCACACCAATCTTGTCACCTACTCTGCTAGGATACTTGCCCCTCAACTTAATAGATCTCTCCAGATGGCCACATCATTAGTCCTCTAAGGTACTGGGCATGGTACCAGTTCCACCTTAACTCTGTCTTCCCCACTATTTGCAAGACACCAATTATCTCAGCTTCAGCTCAAAAGAGAGACAGATGGAGAATCTGGTTTTTTTGGGATGCACCAAAATGTTTCTGAAAATTTGGAATTTATAGCCTTCCATAACTGAAGTGGGACATCAAAAACAGCATGGAAATTCTGCATCCAGTCAACTCTAATTGGCAATACATAGAGAACAGGAAGGGCTTTTACTTTAAATATAAAAAATAACTAGACAAAAACAGAGGACTACAAGCAATCTGGAAAGACTTTATACTATTAAAAAAAATGGTTTTCTTTTCCACAAAGTGAAAACAAGCAATGCAAATACAAAATAAGATGGTGGTCTATTTTTATCATGCTTGTATAACAAGGTCTTACTATTATTTTTGCTTCTAACAAAGCACATAACATTAATGCCCAATGGAAGGTACCTGATTAAAATTCATTGAGAACCGTGACAATCTAAAGAAACCTGTTTCAGAACAGGCTGTCAACAATGACAATGACAAAGAGGCACAAATGCCAGTGAATCCCTCTCCAGATGATTCCTGAACACAGATGGATTTCAGTTCCAATTTTTGAGTCATCACACAAAGTGTAACTAAAACACTTCAGAGACTTAACTAATACAGCTTCGAAATGGGGTTTAAGGGGGTGGGAAAAAAAAGATTCAAAGGTAGGGAAGGGAAAAATGATTTCCTACGGCATTTGTTAAATGTCACTAAGTGATGAGAAACATGAACAGGAGAGCCGCCCCAGATAGCACGGACTGCAGAAATGAGAAAGTGGAGAGACAGAGAGCAGGCTGGCAGAAGACAAGTCTCAGAGGCACCGGAGTCAGAAGGCCGAAATCTCTCAGGAGGAAGCTTTGCTGCTGTCATGTTGTGCCATGTGTGCCAGGTCTGTGACTTGGCGTGCAACGCTAACAGCATCTTGGCGTGGGTCAACGTGCTCCACTAAACGCCATCAAGCGTGAGGGACCCCGTGACAATCGCGAACAGCTGTTTCCAGAGCCTGGCCCGTTGCCTCGTGACATTTAAAGAACAAAACCCTCCACACCGGCCAGCAGCGCTTTCCCCCAGCTCCCTGTAACTCCCGCCGGTGCCTGCGGCAGGCCCCGCCGCTCCGCCCCCCCGCGCCGGCGGCGCCTCCCCGCCTCAGAGGGCAAGGCCGGCTGCTGCCGAAGGGGCGGCTGGCAGCCCCGCGCTGTCCTCCCAGCCCACCGCGGGGCCCGGCCCAGCCGAAGGGGAAACTGCACTCCCACGGCCCCGAGCGCCCTTCCCACCCCGCCGCCGCCGCCGCCGCCGCCGCCGCCGCCGGCGGTTCCCCCCACCCCCGCTCACCCACTGCGCATGCGCGCACCGCCCGCCAGCGGGGGCCAACGGCCGTGAAGGCGTGGAGGCGTGCCACTGCGCATGCGCGGGCCCTTCGGGCATGCTCTGTGAGCAGCAGGCGCTCGGTGCGGGCGGAAGTGGGATAAGGGCTGCGGCGGCGGTTTTGTTTCGTTCCCCTCGGCGCCCGGAGAGAGGTATCGGCGGGCCGGGCTCCGGCGCAGCGGGGTGGGACCTGTGCAGGAGCAAGGGATGGCCGGGCTGAGGGGGAGGGTGGCCGGTGCGGGGGTGGAAGAAGAGGCTTTTACAGCCCGGAGATGTCCGCCCGCCTCTGCCTGCCCTCTGGGTCGCTGCCCCGGGGGCAGAGCCGAGCCTCCGCCCCCGGCCGGCCCGCGCCGGCCAGCTGGCGCGTCTGCCCCGTCTTGCTTTCCCGTTTGCAGCCTAGAAACTCCCTGCACCCTTCTTGCTGCCCTGCTGCCTGTGTACGCAGTCTGTGCTATGCAAATTGAGCCTCTGCTATGGCAAACGCGGTGCCTTAGAGGGTGAAAGTGTCTTTCTCTCGTAGTGTTGCTGTTTGAACTCTGCGCAAGCACTGAGTAGGCTGAGGTTTATTTCTTTATTTATTTATTTATTTTTGTAGCTAATACATCTAAGCTGATACACGTAAAGCTCTTACTTTTAAGTATTTCAGCTTTTTGCAGTTGCTGTATAGACCATGTGAAGTAACTGCAGTTCACATCCAGAAAGGATTTACTCTGCATCACTATCTTCCTGAGGTACAGGCTTTGTTTTGCAGTGGGTGGCTGCTTTCTCACACTGAAATTTTGTGGAGATAAGTGGTAGTGTAAAGGTCTATTCAGAGCTTTCTGCATCTATAACATTATGTAGAGTTATGGCCTCTTCTACTAGATCTCCAATTAGTAAACTCTAATCTAAGTTTAATAATCTAAATTTAATAAGCTAAAGTAAAGGAATCTTTGATATTACTTCTCTCTCTTTCTATCTTTTTTTTGAGACTTCTGCATATGTATTTAAGAAATGATCTATAAGTACCTGTTGTGTACACAGCAAGTACACTTGCTGTGTTATTAGTATAAAGATGTGTAGGTTTATGGCCAGAAGATATGGACCTGGAGACCTATATCAGCAGCAAATTGAAGGGATGTTTTATTCATTATTTGCCATAAGAATTAATAATATTAAAATAATAAAGAAATAACAAAATGAACAGAAAATAATTCAGCAGATGTGTACTGGCATGAGTAGAAATTACACATTCTTATTCTCTTTACGTAGACTGTGTAGGCTTCAGCCTCAATTAACATAGGCCATCTTTTTTTTTTTTTTTTTAACTTTAATATCGCAGTGTGTAACAAACCTTAATTCTTCCCTAAAAATCTGAAAGATGAGGTCATGTTCGAAGGAAATCAATGACAAAGTTGTATTTAATCTAGGCCACTACTAGGACATTAATATGGCCTTCATTTTTGTTTTGTTTTAATAGTGATTTATGCAGAATTCAGTTTTCATTGACATTAGCGTGCATAAGCACTGAGCTCTTCTACAAATATTGCACCCAGAAAACAAAAGCTAGATAATCCAATTAAAATTGAGTTACGTGATTTGATGAGAATTCCAGATTATCATCTCTCCAGTGCGCTGTGTAACGAGAAATTCTGTGGAAACTGTCATCCAAGTAAGTGTACAAATGAGAAGTCAAGCCTTGACAACGTTTTGATTTTTACATTTCTGAATGTTATACTTGACTTTACAGTCCTAGTCCTATTTTAATTTAGTAAATTAAGACTAGAGATAAGTAATAGAAGTCAAGTTGCGTAGCAGAATAACAGGAAGTTCAATATGATTCTCATGAAGATTTTAATTTGTAGTAAAAAGATTTTAACACAGATATCCATTTATTAAACTATTGAAATAGCTGTAATAGCTCAGACAATGGTAGATCTCTTAACATTGGCGGCTTGAGAGGTTTGACATGCCCAGGTGTCATGGGGCTTCAGTGCTATTTGTTAAAACCTGACATCTTGAAGGTTTGAAAGTTTTATTCCTCAGTCAACTGAGTGCTGGAAATGAGTACTGATTACGAAATACTTCATGCTTCTACCAATGATTTGTGTCCTGTTGTGTATCATATAGCATAAATTTTAGGGGTTATGGACAATCAGTACCTTCACCACCATCAGCTGAATGAAGTTGCAAGGTGTATGGGGATGTTGTGGCAGGACTGAAAAATATGTGGAATATGAAGTTGATGCTTCAGCCTTGATTCTTCCCCCACCCTCACAGCCCCCTAAAAAGCCAGCCTTGAAACCCAAAACTAAACTTGGTCAAAAGCTTTACTGATGAGTTCTTGTGGCTATTACTATGTTTTTCCAGCTCTGGTCATCAGATGCAGTGAAGGAGAGGACTACTGAGATTTCAGTTAGACATTTGTGGACCCTAATAGGAATATATTACTCTGCTGTTTCATATTGGGTGCCTGGCATTTGATAATACTTGAGTTGCACCCTAGTGAAAGAATGAGATTTTAACAGTTACCTTTTTATGATGTATTGAAGCTCCCTGCTTTGCTATCTATTCCAGATATTTATTTTCATTTTCGTGCTCCTTTTAGGAGAGTAAAATTCTTTGTGGTAAAAGATTCTCAAAAGCTTATGTAATTAGACTTGAAGGGTTTTTTGTTTTGTTTTTAAGGTATAGGCTAACATGCTTTACTTTGCAATTGAGACAAGTTAACATTGTACACATAAATAATTACTGAGCTGAAGGTTGGTAATTTCTGGCTCTGTAACTAATTCTTGTTCAGTTATGTGACACTATATAAATTCTTTCCTCATGTAAGCCATCTCTGTTCTTAGTAGTCTTAGTCTTCTTAATAGTTGTCTCAGTAGTCAGCTGCTTAAATTTATTCATCAGAATTGGTGCGTATGATGCCTGTTGTTCAAAATGTAAGGTATTTTGAGTAGTGGATATATTTTCTATGTTATATGACCTCCTTATTTAATTAACACTGGGGAGGAAGTTATGGAGAAACGAGTTGTGCTTGCTGGCCTATACTGTGTGTAGGGGAGTATATAATGTAAGCAGGTAAGATGCATGGCGCTGTGGCCTTGTTATTCTGCTCTTACTAGGTCTTCTCTGAGTTCTTGCTGCTGCTGGTATTTTGGTATAGATGAGGGCAAGTTTTCAAAGTCTAAGTTACAATTTGAAAAAGAGATTCTCAAGTCAGGCAATAATGTTATTCCCAAGTGAGATAACATTTGTCAGACATGCTAGAATGTATTTTGTTTTTTTCATGCATATTTTGTTGCTTAGAAACAATAGTTTAAGAAGCCGGAGGTTGTTTTGCTGTTACTACTTTTTAACTTTAAAAAAAGAGTTAATATTGTTAGTGAAAGGTTATTTAGTTAGGTTATTTTACTTAGTGCGACTTTCCATTCATGTTTTAATTGTAAATGAATACTTTGTAAGGATTCAGTCTGTCTAGACTGAAAAAGCACTTCTTCTGAACTGGGATAAAAACATAGTTTAAATTTCGGCTTAGTAGAATATGTACTTTTTTGCGTTCATGCCAAAGTACAGGAAACAAAATTTTGTGTACATTTTTCGCTGTCATAAACAGATTTCTAAAACCCTTTCTGAAATTAGAACTGTGGCTGTAACCCTATCAGATGGGATTTAAGAAACTAGAAGGCATTTTTGTTTAACTATGTTCTATTTTCAGTAATTTATAATAAACTAATACTGTTATTTTTCTGTAGATATCCACTTAAAATAAAAAGCAAAAAAAAAAAAAGCCCCAAAAGAATGAGATAACCATATGCTGAGAAAATATAGCAATAACTGCTTATATCTAGATCATTTTCTTGCATTTCTCAAATGTGTAACTTCACTATAGCAGGCTCCTGTTCATCTCCCCTCTTTTTCTGATAATAAAAATGTTTTAAGCAAGAACTTATTTCATTGACTATTAGCACTGTTAGAACAGCGGACACCACGGTCACAGATTTTTACTGTGTGGTTTTCTTCCCCCTCCCCCCCCCCCCAGCATTCAGTGCTTAGCATTTGTATGTGCCTACTTTTTATTACTTTTTTTCTTTTAAGAAGTTGATCAGCATGCAAAGTAATCTCTGTGTAAGCAGTATATATTCATCTTAAGTTAAAATGGGAGATACTTTTCTTTGATGCAGCCAGATTGGCTTATAGGGAACAGCTTAATATTAACACTGTTTACCCCATCCTGTGGTTTGAGGCGAGACTCTTTATTATGAGGAAAAATATATATCGACCAATCTGTCAAGCTAGATGCAAAGTAATCTTAAATTTAAGATGAGTTTTGCTTTACGTGGAGTGAGAGTTGGCATACAGGGCCACATTAACTATATTCCTCGTTTAAGAACTATTATTACAAAAATGGTGCTCTCCAAGAGCCCCAGGGTGTTTCTGGAGACCAGCAGAGGCTGGTGCAACTAATGCCACATATCACTGCTTCAGATATTGATTGGGCTCGGTGCAGGTAACATCTCTCAAGGCAGCCAATCTGATGTGGGCAGCGGTATGGATAGGAGTCCTCAGCTCCACAATCCGCTGGCTGACTAGCTTCATTAACAACTTTATTATCTTAAGGCTCTTTTACAGCCTTCTGGTTAGTACTTTCATCGTCTTCCTTGGCTCCTTGGAAATGTGTGGTAGGCGTAGCTAGTTAACATGCAGTATCTTAGGTATTTTCTGACCTTAAATCTTTTTCTGTTTTTTTTTTTTTTTTGGGGGGGGGGTGGAGGAAGGATGAGGAAACTTTGACTAGTGCACAAACCTGTTTAGAAGTTAGTCAGAGGACTTGCATGATGTGTCATCTCTGCTTCCTTTTCTGATTCAGCTCTAGTTGTACCTTAAGATTTCACTTGGCAAGAAACATCTGGGAAGGACATACAAACTTCCACTTTGGCTTTGTCATTCAAAGACTCTGCTTAGGTTTTAGTGGGCACTTCTGTATATAATAGTCGCACTACTTACATTACTCTTTATTTCATCACTTGCCTTTTATCATATGTCATGTAGTATTTTGTTACCATTTGAAGTGTCATGGAATGTTTGCAAAATAAAGCAATTTGAGTGGAGGTCTGTCTCCAAGCAAATGTTACTCTCTCTTCCTTCTGTTCATGATACTAAGATATGAGGCCAAAGCCTATGGAAATTTTTAGTCTTGAGTAGTCAAACTGTCTTGTGACAAAACAGGCATCCCATTCTGAGTAAACTTGTAACTTCTAGTAACTCTTAATTTGAGCAAATTGAGTAATGTCAGGGGCTTATTTTTTATTTTTGTTTAGGTAAAGCAGCAATGCCTGTTCAGTTGCTGAAGATCATTAAAGGAGAATCTGAGACTCCGCTACCAAGCCACTTGCAGAAAGAGGATTTAAAACACTTGCAAGAAGGATTTGATTATACCAACAAATACTTTCAGGTAACTTACTAACAAGAGAATTTTTGTTTATCTTAAAGTTTCACCTGCTATATTTATAAGGCATGTCCATATTCAGTTGGAGACTTACTGGCACAAGTTGCTTTGTATATGTTTGTGTGCGCACTTGTTGCATATCTTTAAGCGATGCAAAATAATGACCCTATGGAACGTCACTAGATTTCTGCTGTTGACATCATTGGTCCTTGATTTTGCCCCCTCCTTTTACATTGCTAGATATGTAAATTTTTAAGAAGTTTTCTTTGTTTTACTTTCTGAACTATGGACCCATATCAAACCATATTAATATGCAGAAGATTGCTGAAAACTGAGGAAACTGGGGAGAAGTTGAGTGATGCTTTGTTTAGAAAAAATGATAAACACCATCCATTTTTTAAAAAAAAAGTCAGATTTCTGGATGGGTGACTTTTAAAGCTGTTTTTATTTCTTGTAGGAAGCAACGCAATACCCAGTTTTATGAAGAGAGGGTTCTGTAGCAGCTACGTGCACCAAGATACAATTAGTTTTTCTTTTTATCATCATTAAGTGTGCATTCATAGTAGTGTTTTTCAGTAGCTCTGAAAGTATTTCAGATTGGAATAAGTAGTAGATACTTAGATATGTTTTCAAGTACTTTCATAGTGTGTCAGTGAAGTACAGAAATAATTTTTTCATCCTCAAGGTAAGTATGCTCTGTAAAATACAGTGACAATTCTTGAAATGCTTTTTGTTTGTTTGTTTTTTTACATCTGTTAAACTTTTTTGTGAATGTTGCTGAAAATCCTGATTATCATCCCTGGTACTTACAACATAGATCAACATCACCCCAGACTCGCAAATTGTGTAGAAAACCTTACGGTGGCTTGAGCCCTTAAAAATGGGAAAGACATTTTAAAAATATGAGCTTCTGAAAGTCTAATGACTTCCTGCAGCCAAAAAGAACAATTTTGTTTCCCCAGCTGTGTACTACTAGTTCCAGTGGTAGTGCTTATCTGACTCTGAGTCCAGTCAGAGAAATAATTTGGCAGAGAGCTACAGAGAGCCATTCATGGTAATGGGGAGAGAGTAGCTTTTTGCTGCCCTGGCTCTCTGCACTGGTTCATTGTGGTGTCAAAGAAATGCGAGGAATATTGGAACTGTGCAAGGCGGAAAGGAGCAGAACTGTCCATTTTTGGAAGTAGACAGTAATAGAGTGTGATAAATGATGGTTTGATGACATAAATGAGAGAGAATAACCCAGCCTCCCTTAGATCTTGTTAAAGGGACAAATAGAAACATCAATAACCAATGCAACTAATACACAATGTTTTTGTTCCTTTGGGTTCAGTTTTCTGCTCCCAATCACCTGCAGGGCATATAGACTTTCTTCCTTTTAAGAGCTAATTCTGCAGGCACTCCTGTCACTGAAGAACAGGAATTCTTGTTCACAGAAAAAATATTGAAGCAGACAAAAACAGATACTAAATTACAAAATGTTTATGCCAAAATCAATGTGTATAGTAGGAAAGCAGAACAGCTAGTGTCTGGTTATGATTTAAAGCATTCATGCACTGTTATAAGTGTATAGAATTTCTTTCTCAGACTTTTGTCTCGTAGGAAGAGAATGTCATGCTTCTGCAAACGTGGATAAACAAGTGACTCTAAAACAGCCTGACATAAAAAGAGGGCAACTAGAGAGCTACTAAAGCATTCACTGCTAATGCACCGTTAAGTACTTTGGAGATCCCAGTTCTGCAGGGTGAGCTTGAAGCAGACTTTAACATGCACTGGTGTTAGGTTGTCTCAGTGATAACACAGCACACTGTCACTCTAGAGCTCCCAAAATAGGAGTCAGGTCTTACTTTGAGGAGGAAAGAAGGGAGGGCAGGTTATTGTGAAGTGTGTTCTGGGGAAAAAGCCAGAAAAAGCATCCAGGAAACTTCTGTCTGGCTTGTGTTTGTCAGTCCTGTTTTCCGAAACTTCTTTGCTTTCTAGCATCCCTTTGAAGAGTACAACATTTAATTTAAATTTGTGGGAATGTGACATAAGCAAAGTGCATGAGTCTTCAGTTAGATAGTGCTTGAGCTAAAGCTGATGCCTCCTTTTAATTCATTGTCTGTCCTGCAAACTTTGCTCTGACAGTTGAACCAAACCTGAAAATGTGCTGTGATGTCCCAGAACAGCTGCCTAATCACCTGCAGGACCAGATGGAAAAACTAGGCTGTGGCAAGGAGGAAGACGCATTCTCTGGAGGAATTGCACATAGGCAGTGTGAGAGTGAGTCTAGTGGCACATGGAAGGAGGAAGTTTTTGGAAGAAGTTTGTTTGTGGTTAAAATGAGCAGTGCAGGATTTTTGGGGGGAAGAGCAAGTTTTGCTGCAGAACAGGTTTTGCTGAAAGTTGGAGCCCAAGTATTTTAGGTGTATTGAGAAAGGATTAAACAATGTGGATTTTTTTCTGATGAGGAAGAGAGCTAGGGAGCAGGTATTTGGGATATAGAGGAAAGCAGCGTGACCCAGATTGTAATAGAGAAGAACATGGTCCCAAAGTTAGAGAATTCATTTGAAACTAGTGGGATGTAGAAGGGAAAATAAAGAACTACAGGTGAATAGAAAGCAGAGTCCCTAGCTCATCAGTGTATTCTGTTTTCAAATAGCATGCTTGTGTGGATTGAAACATCATTAGTAAGAAAAGAGAAAAAAAGTTAGTAGTGTTGCTGAGGGGACTTTGTTATTACAGACTTTCTTACAAGAAAAACTGTGTAATATTTGGCTTATTCAGGAACACAATTCAAGAGAAACAATCTTATCAAGAACAATTATGTACTAATACTTGAAATTTTAAACAACATTATAATTTAGAAAATAAATGGAAAACCTTTGTTTAAGTATTTATAGGGAGATCTCGGAACGTTTCTGAAGCTTTATTCTGTGGATGCTAATTGTTAAAATAAATATTTGATACTTAAGTCTCTCTGCAAAGCTCATCAGTCTTCCCTGTGAAAAGTAGGCGTTTAGCTGATAAAAACATATGATCGTAGATGAGGACCTCCATTTTAGTCTAAATGAAGCATTACTCATGTCTCAGAAACAATAAAGCAATGTGGTCCATCTTAAATACCATTCAGCATGGCCTTGTGTGTGTGTGTGTGTGTTTGTAATAAAACTGAAACATGCTGGGGATTGGAAAAGGAGGCTTTGTGGTATTTTAGTAATTTGTCATAAAATATATATTGAATTTATTTCGGTTCCTTTGCAGTCAACGTGTTGTAGTCCTGATTTTGCTCTTAAAAGCATCTATAATAACAGCTTATTGCTATGTAGTTTATCCTAACTTGGTTTAAGAGGTGGTAATCCTACAGAGTGACTTGATAACTGTTTCCATTTATTAATTCTATTTCCTGACATTTAAGTCAAGCTTTCCATGGAATATGCATAGTGTAAGACCACTGTGATTTACCCACCTATTTTCTTAATGTTACTGTTGTGTATTTATAGACACGTTGCCCCTCCTGTATCTGTACCACAACACTTCTGTTTTCTTTGCTGTACTGCTATATAGTTCTCTTAAACAGTTTTATAGGTTCAGTTTTCAAATGTTTATGTGTTTTTTTTTCTCTTTTGAACTGACTTTTTTCCCCCCTACCCTTGGAAGCAATAATAATGCTTTACCTGCCATGCTCTATAGGGTTACCTTTGATTGACATTTTTGTCACTGTTAACAAAGGACCTTTTCTGATGAGATGCCATTTTTCTAACAAAAAACATCTGTTACAAAGAAATGTTAACACAACTGGAATTGCAGGCCAGTGATTTTTGCCTTGCTAAAAATTGAATTTCACTATTAAGAGAATTCTTTAACATTTATATCTTTTACAGCATGTGTATTAGTGACAAATCCATAGACAAACTGCAGTTTCCAGCCTATGTAATACTGGCTTGTTCTCCCAGCTATACAGATTTTTATTTTTCACAAATGATTATTTATCTTCATATGCATCTCTTAACTCTTGATTATGATTTTGTTTTAATATATACATTGTAATCACTTGCGAGTATTTCTGGAGAAATATGCCTTCTCTTTTTAAGATTTTGATTGTCCCACCCTTTTTAGCTCCCTTTTAGCCTTTGTGTATCAGTGTACCTAATAAAGCTTACTTTGGTAACTGCTATTTAGTTGTGTGATCTAAGCTTCTCAGTTAGTCAGTAGCCTCAATAGTATCTGCTGGTAATAGTTCATGCAGAGATACTGTCCTTCACCTCTGTCTTGAACAGGTTTTATTATTATTATTATTATTTTTAGAATTCAGATGATAATTTGTGGTTATTACTTTAAGTCAGCCTTTTCTTTTTTTTGACTTACAGACGTCTCATCTGTAGTCAGTGTTTCAGTAACTTAGGTGTGTAGACTTAGTTTACATAGTTTTTTTTCTTCTTAGGGAACAGTTGTTCTTTGCTACCCGCTAACGAAACTCAGAGATGGGACAGACTTTTTCAAGGTTGTTCTTCAAGGTATTGCATTTACATTAAAAGTTATTTTTGTTAAACTTCTCAGCACTTTTTCTGAACACCGTGCTATTAGATAACTAGTACCTGCTTTTTTAGTGTTCAGTAAAATGTATATATTTTACTATATCTTAATATACATTCTATATTACTCTCTAAATAGTCTGTCAATTCCCTAGACAAATGTATTATTTTAAGTTTATACCAGGTAAGTTTCTGGAAGCAATGTCTTTCTATTTTGATAGACTTCCTGTTGCAGAACCTTTTAAAATATTGTCCTGGAAATGCATTATCTATGTGTACAGCTATAATAGTATCTTTCTCAGCTTCTTGCTATGCAAAACTAAGAAAAAAACACACTTTATCAATTTCTGAATCAATAACAGCTAGAAAACTATTTCAAATCATTTAATTTCTGCTTTGGTCCTTCCCCCGCTCCCAGGAAAGCATCTTAACTTGACACATCTAAGTCCTCGATTATCTCCAGATTTATATAATGCAACAGGATGTTCTATGTTGTTAATAAACATCTGATGTGACTAGATAATATTTGCTTGCTAACACTGTATATTGAATTGTCCAATTCAAGAATTTTTGTCATTTTTATTAAATGTACAGTGATGCACTATATGTTCACATTTTAAATAGTTATTTTATGGAGAATATTCTACTTGATATACCTAAGTAAGCACACCAAAGCAGTTGCATAACTATTTTAAAGGATTTTCTGTTTAAAGGTGTTTTTGGTTGGTTATTTGAATAAGAAATGTTGACTTTGTAGAAATTTTTTTTTTTTAAGAAACTCCTTTCCACTGCTGTTTTGTTTTGCGGAAATTATAGTAGTTAGAATAATTTCTGCTTCTTTTTCTAGATTTAAATAACTCATGCTCAAGGATCAACAGCATCAATATTTTAATATATGGAAAAATGGCAGAGGATTGTGCAAAAGTTATACGACATGGGGTAAAACATTTTTTTTTTCTGACTTTAGGAATTATTTCCACAGTTCTGTATTGACTTATTGTCTTGTATAGCCTTTACCTAGTTTAGAAAGTTTGTTCAATCAGTTCAAATGTCTAAATATGAAATGGGAGAAAATATTTGCTTATGCAAGTTCTTTTTAACGACAATATTGAAACAAAATAATTCTTTTTGTTTATCAGTGCTTTTTATTTATATAGCAAGTAAAAGGTGATGAATATGAATAACTGAGAGGCTACCCGTTTATGTTTGTGGGTTAAATGTCTATTACCATTTGAGAAGATAGATTTTTATAGTTGAATTGATTTAAATGACAGTTACACTAAAAGTTTTTCTTTTTTTAATTATGACTTTTATTGCAAAAATGGTGGACTACTGCATTTACAAAAATTTAGGAGAGGATCCACTTTGAGACTAATGCCTAAATTTAGCGTTTATACGACACTGTGTGTAGGGCGAATGCTCATGAATGATTGTGTTGCACGAAACGTCTAAGCTGTCAGTAGTAAACGGAGATCTAGTTCCTAAGGGATTAGAGACCTGGTCAGCTCAGTTCTTCTCGAGGCTTTCATGATATTGATGAGATCTCCGTTGCCTATGCTGGCAGTTTAGGCATCTGAATTTAAAGTAGAGCTAAATCACACCCTTTCATTCTTTTGCTTTTTGAAATGCATATGTGTGCGTAAGAGATCGTACATGTGCAATAAGGATAAGAGACACATTTGCTTTTCCTTTTCCGTTTTTGTAGTCCTAAAAAAAAAAAAAAAAGTTCAAAACTGCATAGACTTTTCTCTTGATTCATCAGAGATACGAGGTTAGCTTGATAGCTCCAGGGTAAAGCACATTGGCAAGTCAACCTAAAAGTTTCAGTGAGACTGAGTGTTGCAGCTAAAGAGAGGAAAAAAAGCTGAAAGCAGCTACCTCAACCTAGTATTTTTGGATAGGTTGCCAATACATTTGTTGACATTCCAGTATTAGCCACATACCAACTTAAAGTTGAGAAAGTATACAATACATTAAGATCTCATGTTAGTATTTTATTATTTGCAATATAAATTCACATTGAGGATACCACTAAGGATATCGTCTTAAGGATAAATCATAACTTTTGCTTTGTTCTCAGTTTTTGTATATGTGTGTGTGTTTTTGTTTTTTTGTTTTTTCTTTTCTTTATAATGAGGGAAAGAGTAATTTTTATTCCCTGAGAGTGATTTTGCTGTTTCTGGACAGTAGCTCATACCTGAAATAGCGTCATTTTCAAAGGTGCACGCATCACTTCATGAGACAGATGGGACTGAAGCTGATAACTTCAAGAAATACACCTGCAATTAGAGCTGAGGCGCTTACATGAAATATAGTGACCTATATTATAATTACTATATAATTAGTTTTCAGACACTGAACATTTTCGAATCCCTTGTGTCTTAAACATTGTTAATCAGACTAATTAATACAGATCTGGGTTTTTTAGTTTTTGTCTGTGTATATGTATAGATTTGAGAGAAGGAACTGGAAATTTAGTTTCTTTTTTTTGTTTTTTAAACCATGTAGACAATCCTCAAATAGCAGGTGATGTTTATACATTGGCTGCCTCTTCAGATAGGTAGAAAACATATTTTACCCAAGAAAAATATTAATTGACCCATTTTTTTCAGCAGAGATGTAACTATTCTTGAGGTTTTTATCCCTTTTCAACTTTGGTTCAAGTCAGTAAAGAGGTTTGGAAGTTACAGAATGAGTATGACAGACTGGCAACATGACTCTGAAATTTGTTTCCATAAAAAGCTTGCTAAAAAAAGTATAAGTGTTATACATGTGTAGCATATAGTTGAAGAAATTTATTTGAAGTTATAGTTGTGATTGAGTATTTTTTTAAAAAGTTGCAGAATCGTGTGTACAGGCAAAAATCCTCACACGGAAACAGAAGAAGCTGACATATACCCTATGTACACACCTTTCTTTTTGTCATTCTTATCTAGCCTAATTTTGACTTGCATAATTTGTGAACTAGAATATTCAGAAATGTTTATTATATCTTTAACAAATCTATATCCTTCAGAAGTCTTATTTAACTATGCAATTTGTTGTACCTCCAGGAATTTTTCTGGTGTTATTCACCATGTGGTTTCCATCAGCAGCTAATTGATCTTGTGTCTCTAGCTGAATGAGATAGCACTGCGTTTTTAAAGAAAACATTGAATCTAAGAAACTTTTTCTAGCCAGAAGTGGTTGTTTTGACAGATAGCATGGTGACAGGTCTTCAGAAGTGTGCAATACCTGTATAGTGTCTGGTCAATTAAATAGGAAGCCTGCATGATAACAACAAAAAATGATCTATAGGACATTTTACACCGTTTGCATTTAGTGTCTCATTCAGCCAGCACAAATTATGTGACGGAAAAGCAAATAAAACATAGCAATCCTGAATGAGGGATTGTGTAGTTAGTTATTTCTTATGACTGAATTCTTTTGAAAGAATCCTACCTCGATCCTTTTAATAGAACGCATTCAGAATTTGTGTTATTAATTGACCTTGACATTGATGCATGACTCTTTTCAGCCCCTTGTTATGTGTGAGCTTGAGGAAACAAATGGAAGGGCTTTGGACTGGGTGGTAACATCTGGAGGTCAGAGAGTATTCAGTTTGACATTGTTCAGTGGATTCTTCTATAAGTCAAAGCCTTATTTAAATGTTTG
The DNA here is from genome assembly GCF_040807025.1 of Struthio camelus. NCBI lineage: Eukaryota > Metazoa > Chordata > Aves > Struthioniformes > Struthionidae > Struthio > Struthio camelus. The sequence goes on from NC_090942.1 coordinate 24,428,845, forward strand.
TCATATGCCATGCTAAAGGAAGAAATATGCCTTAAAGATCAGCAAATTGAGTAGGATGTGTTTGGGGCAGACTTTTCTTTTCCCCGCAACCCTCAGATATATATAAAAGAGGAGATTTGTGAAACTATATAGCAGTCCTTATACAGAATTCCATATAATTTTGGCAATGAGTCCAGGATAAGAAGTTCTTGAAAAAGTGTATTCCTAAAAATACAAGCCTCAGAATCATTTTAAAATTAAAGAATTAATTATTTTTTCTGTCCTGATAAAAATACAAATCTTGAACGAAGCCCTGAGCAGCAATTAGAAGATCAGGAGGATCATTACCAAACAATAGGAAACCACAACACACAAGCAGCAAACTTCAGACAGCCAAAGTGTGCTAAGATCAGTGTTCAGTTTTACCCTGTGGTCTGAATCTTCACAGTGCTTTCCACGTTTCTAAAATGAGATCTTAATTTTGGAAAAATCAGAGTCTGAAGGGATGGGATGAGTTCTGAAACTAGCAAAGTTACAATTTAGCAGGAGCGAAGTTACAATTTAGCAGGTATGATATGGAATTCATTCTTAAAAGCAGAAAGTGTTAGCCATTAAAGAAGAGTAACGCCAACAAGGTCCAATGCCTTAGTACTGTTTACAGCCTAAAATTCCAGGCTACAGTTCTGTAGTTTTCCATACTGTACTTTAACAGCTTTATCTAATTAGCCTAAAGGAGGGAAAAAAAAAAATCAAGTTATCCCTTGTTCAGACACTTGAATGACCATGTTTTCCCTGTTCTCCCTGTAAAGGGTCTTCTGGTTCTCTAATAGAATAACCTTTCAAAAAATGTAAAGGTTCTCTTTTCTTTTTGGTAAGAGAAATATAATTTCTTTTAGATATTAAAAAAAAAATTGGTTGAATCTTACGGTTTGTATCTGCATGCAATATAATGCTGTTCTGTTGACATGAAAATCCACCTATTTATGTGAATGAATTTGATTCCCAAACCAGTTATAATAAGAGATCTCCTAATAACTACTTTTAGCTACAGAACATCATGCATGAGCAAGGTGAAATGGACAACTTATATTTTTGAAACTACTATGGCACTAAATTTCAAAACACTATATAAACCCTATGTAAATTTTTTGGCAGGTTTAGGAACTGCAAGTCACAACCTGTCCAAGTTGACAGAGTTAATGACATATCTGAAAAAAGGCCTGTTCTTTTTACCTACAAAGCTATCTTGATTTTGAAGTTAGTACTTTTTCCCTTTATTTAAATTGTATATCTGTTTACACGTCTTTTAAATGTCATGTTACACGTTTCATATTACATGAGAGTAGCCAGCAGTGATCTGATGCTGCTCACAAAAAAAAAAAAATTTGCGTTGGTTAACTTGAGTTTGTGCAATTCTAAAGTTTGTTCTGACAAATGAGAACAAGACAAGTTAAGTCAGCTATACAGAGCTCTAATCCTGACTCAGCAGCCAAGTTCCACAATCTCTTGTGCGGCCAGTAATCTAATAAAATGCTGAAACAGGAGCAATGTATAGCAGGGCATAGCTTTTTAGCTTAAGGTTGATTCCACTATTGGAAGAACACCATGAATAGTGTCAGCCACAGTGAGAGCAAAGACTTATACTGCACCTGATTTCTGCAAAACAGCTGTTTCCTGCAGTTTATTTTTTGTGCATGTTTCTATCTGTATCTGAAAAGAATGAAACAACTTTAATGTATGTTTGTAGAGTGTTTCACGTCCAAGGAATGTTAAATTGGGTCAAAATGATTAGACAACTTAACTTATTTGTGTAGCTCTCAGTATATCTTACACTTAGATGACTTGTGTATTATCAGCTGAAATATACTTAGTATTTCCATTTATGACACTACGTGAAAATCAGCATGCCCTAAGTAGTTTTTTCCTGTATTTAAGGTTTTTCAAAGCAATTTTTTTGGCAAATCCTTTAATAACTAAATATATCCCCATCACTTAAGCTAGTAGTCTTTCTTGCACAAAACATTAAGGTTTTGGATCTTCTGAATCATTTAGAGTAGCACTGTTAGATTGCTGAAATAGCAAAAAGAGCCACCACGGTGCAATATTTGGCTAAAACTGTCAACTTTAATCAGAAAACTCTTTTATTTGTTGTAATCAAATAAACACATGAACAGAAGTCATGCAGTAAAAGCTTATGGAAGGGCTTTTGGTACAAGGTCAAGCAGAAAGAAGGTTCTGAGTCCCAAATGTTTGTTTTCAGGCGTTTTGCATGAATGTGGAGTGGGTTTTTTTTTTTTTTTTTTTTTTTTTTTTTTGCAAAAATGGATCACACGGGAGCAACTCTGGTGAACTGTTTTGATACCAAAACAGCTAGCTACGAAGAAGCTTTACATTGTATCAGAGTACTCAACATTATATTTCTGTTTGGTTAGATATCTTGTTTATCATCTTTATTGCCTAAACTTATTTTTGATTTTCTGCCCCCCACCCCTCCCCGGCTTTTTTTTTTTTTTTTTTGTAAGATTGTTACTGAAAGGGTGAGCTACTGCAGGGACTTTAGTCTTTTACTGCTTAAATCATCCTTTTTCTTGTTTGTTTTGTGGTGTCTGAAGAACTTTATACCAAAGCAGAAGTACAATGGCAAATGTAGTTTTTGCATTTCTGTGCCAGAATCTCAAGACTGACAGCAGAGAAGTATATTATGTCTTTTGCTCCCCCCACTGCACAAATCTACGTGGAGAGTCTCTTTGAAGTGCAGCTATGATGCCACAAACAAGCACTGAGAAAGAAATATTTTCTTAATACTAATTAAATGTGTGATGTTTTTTCTAGCTTAGTCAGATTTACACAAAAAAGTGTTGGTATTTCGTATGTCCAAAAAGTTGTTATTCTCTCTTTATTTAATATGACTCTTCCCCTCCAACCCTTGTCAAAACTGATATTCAGTCACAGTAGCCTCAAGCGTCTATAAACTTTAGCAGAATCTGAAAAAAAAAAATACTTGGTGGCAATGTAGAGTTTGGAAATGTGAATTTCATGGATAGAGGAACTACCTAGAAAAACTTTGTGCTGGTGTTTAGAATATCTTTTCTTTTGCTTCTTGAATGTCTTGAGCCTACAGAATGACATTTCACATTGCATCCACTTTTAAAGTAGCGTGCATGATACTGTACAGTGTTTATCCTCTATTGTACAGTGTTTATCCTCTATTTATCACCCTGTCTCCATAGGACACCTTTGTAGTTGCTGGATTTAAGTTGGCAAAATCACCTACAGCAAGAGAAGATGGCAGACATGGTTGCCACCTGGAGGTGTCTGAAGAAGCTGGATCTGCCATTTATGTACGTGGGTGTCCAAATTTCTATTGATTTTTTTTCCCAATACCATCATTAATTTTCTGCTTTGCGAAGAGAAAAAATAAAATCTAGTAGAATTTAAGTTTTGCAGATTACTGTAGCATATCCATCAGGAAACTACCAGGTTTATGGGTGTGTTTGTGTGTAAAACCTTTTAATCCATCCATCTTTTCAAAGTGATATAGCTAGAAGTAACATCTGTACTATCTCTGTGCAGTGGTTGTTGCAGATGTGAGCGTTGTCCTAAGACTCTGACAGGCCTGGATGAGGGAGGAGAAAATCCCTCCTGATAATACTCTATGGAGAATAGACTACATGGAAAAATAACGTTTTGTAGTAGATGACAAACTGAGAGAGAGGACTGGCTATATCTGAGGAGAGGTGCATTGTATCAAAGCACATAGTAATGAAGTGATGCAAGGTGGTGGATTATCTCCCTGACCTCCCAGGTAAATTTCTGCGTGTTGAGTGCAGAGATTTGGCCTTAGATAGCTGTAGATAGCCCCTTAGAGTTCTTTAAGTCATTTTGTGCATAACAGTAATGCAGACAAGACTGAGAGTGCAAGAGTGGCCTAAAATCTTTGATTTTTATTTTTCTGTGGGCTGTGAGTTTATATTTGTTTAAAAGGCAAAGTGTAATCATAGGAATCTATATATTTTAATTCATAGATTCCTAATTTTTAGAAGTGAGCTATAGCCCATATTTTCTTCAGAAAATATATATTCTTTAGTGCTGTTTTCATTATAAATACTACTGATCTTAAATACTTCTGTCTTCTGAGATATAGAAGTGGTGTGTACCCTGTTCTGCAGAACTTCTATTTGTCTCTGGTAATACGTCAACAGTGCATGTGTGTGTTGTGGCCAACAGGTCTTTACCTTCAAGAAATGTTTACTACTCTTTTTTAAATTGAAACAGTACTTTCTGAAAAGTTTCAGAACTTATCAAAAGTCACAGAGGTTTGAGTAGGACCTGGGATATTCACCTTTATTTGGAAACCTGTAGTTAACTATAGGGATGAGGGATGGAATGAAACTAAGCTTTCAGAAACTTTATTGGGTACTTCAGTGGGATGTTTCCAATATTTCTTATGAAAGTGGTCACAGCAGTTATAGGTGTCTGGTGAGAAAGTGCTGCACATTTTTGATCCCTGTAATTGTAGACTACTGTTAGAAACAGCATGATAGCATTGTATAAAGCTGTTGGAGGCAATGCTGGGAGCTCCATTCTATAGTTAATGAAAATGAGTTGATGAGTACTCCCCAGGACAAGAGAGACATGGCGCTACTGGAGAGAGTCCAGCGGAGAGCTACAAAGATGATGAGGGGACTGGATCATCTCTCCTATGAGGAAAGGCTGAGAGAGCTGGGCCTTCTTAGCCTGGAGAAGAGAAGACTGAGAGGCAATCTCATCAATATCTACAAGTATCTGAAGGGAGGGTGTCAAGAGGATGGGGCCAGCCTCTTCTCTGTGGTGCCCAGCGACAGGACAAGAGGCAACGGGCACAAACTGAAACACAGGCAGTTCCACCTAAACCTGAGAAAAAATTTCTTTGCTGTGAGGGTGACAGAGCAGTGGCACAGGTTGCCCAGAGAGGTTGTGGAGTCTCCTTCCCTGGAGATATTCAAAACCCGCCTGGACGTGATCCTGGGCAATGTGCTTTAGGGGACCCTGCTTGAGCAGGGGGGTTGGACTAGATGATCTCCAGAGATCCCTTCCAACCTCAGCCATTCTGTGATTCTTTGAAAAGAAAAAGGCACCTTCACTGGATGCCATTGACAGCAGTATACTATGGTGAATACTTTGAGCCTAACCATCTAGATTTTGAAATAAACTTAGAAATAATTATAAAAGCTTAAACACAAATTCACACACAAGAGTCTTATTAAAATAAATTTTGTGCAAAAGTCAAGGATCAAACTTTTGTCTGTATAATTACTGTCTGACAACTATTTTAAGCAAAAGAAAATATATTTTTTTTATTTCAGAAAGATTTTTTTCCATAATTGACCTCTGTGGATAATTAAAGACTGGAATGCATTTTAATGACAATTAAGTGGTTTATATTACAAACTGTTTGGGGCATTCACAAACAAATACAGCAAAACTGTACCCTGAGCCTGAGCAAATGCAGCTGACGATCATTTTACCTAAACTTTAGGCACTTCCCTTAGTTGAATATTGACAGGGCTTCGTGACACACAATCTAAAGCCAGTGAAGAGATGCAGCCTACTGAATGTGTTGTTTATCTTGAGGAGGTGCCTTTCTCCCTTGACTGTAGAATGGAATTTGTAGCATTTAAATTACTGACGCAGACATTGACCGCTTAAAACTAATACAAATGGTCTAAGCTTTTGCATACTTCACTTTCTCAATGATAACTATTTATACGCCTGTTTAAAACAAATACATGGAAGGAAATCTAGCTTCAGGAGTGAACCAGATCGCAAACAGGGTTCTGCATGCTGCACCAGTGCGCAGCTGTGGCGTGGGCCCCTGTGTCTGGCAGGCAGGAAGGCTGCCTGCCACAGAGATCTGCTGTTGCATCTGGCAGGCAGCTGAGCCCTGAGCTTCTTGTTCCTTTGTGGGTCTGTGTTGGGTTAGGGCTTTGGTCCAGTCGGCGCTGCTGGTTCTGAAAAAGACCTTGCCCTGAAGATAAGCGCTTACAGTCATACTGTAGCCAGACCTAAGAACTCTCTAGGAAGAGAATTTGTGCTGTTTTGTTATGACTTTACCTTGATCTTTTCAAACAAGAGTAACTGAGAATAGGCCTATTCTAAACATTGAAATGGACAAACCCTAAAACTGTTTATGTTCCCTCTTAAGCAAGTCGATATTTTGAATTTTTGACCTCAGTCTTCTGAATACTGACTTTACTAATCTGACCTGACCTACATTCAACCAAATACATTTTTGTTTTATAAAATGTATATGTTATTTAATGGGAATAGATATCTTTTTTTTTCTGTAGGATAACAATTTTATTCTTTGTAGTGTCAAAATTGATTCAAATAGCAAAATTATTTGGTTTATTTTTTGCCAATTTAGGTAAGACAATTGAAAAGTGAAGATTCTCTGCAATATTTGCTTTAGCATCATCAAATCTTGTTATATTTTACTGCCTTCAATTTTCTAATCAATGAGTTTGCCATTTTTTTTCCTCCTTAGATTTATACTAAACCGAGCACAAGTGCTGCTTCAGAAACTGCATCTGTGGTGAGTTTCTTCTAGATATCTTTAAACCATATAAGACTTTAATTGCTTGTAAATAAGAATGTGGAATTCTTTTTCTTTCCTGTTTATTTTCCTTCCCTACTCTCATCCCAGATAACTTCAATTCTGATGAAAAATATATGCTCATGCTTTAAAAAAAAAAAAAAAGAAAAAAGAAATATATGTATCTTCCTTTGATTTAAAATCAGACTTCCTGTATTGGTCTGCGCATTTTGTTTAATTACTGTTTGGAACCCCACTTTACTTACCTAAATTAAAAATCTAGAGGAAACAGCATATTAAAGGCATAGGCATATGAGAGTTTATTAATCTTTATCATAAGATTAAAGATTCAGTACTGGAGATGATACAGCTTGGCTTTGTGTCAGCTTTATGGAGGGTTTTTAAATTTTTTTTCCTGTTTTTTTTTTTTCCCCCCAGTAATTGAAAACTACAATTTTCAGTTAGTTTGGGAAAACTAGCGTTCTCTTAAAGAAACTAATCAGCATATCCTGTAAACATAAGTTGAGGGGAGAGTAGTCTTTAGACAGTAGGAGGTAGTCCTTAGATTAGTCTTTAGATAGTAGAAGGTAGCCCTCAATTTTTTTAGTGCTCTGAGTGTGCTATTTTAATAGGAAGACTTATACAGTGACTGTAAGATTCTGTGCAGTGACACTGCTGAGAAATCATTCATGTGTGTGCTGCCACTGCTTTTCAAAGCCCTTTGGATGGAAATGTTAAACTCAATCAGTAAAAAATAACTTTCCAGTATTCTTTATTTTCATGACTTTTATTCACCTAGGCAGGCATGCTCAACCTCAGTTGAACTGACTGGTTAGTTTATAGCAAGGAAGTAATTGCAGAAAGAAATGGAAATCATGTAGGTCTTAGGTTCTTCATTGCCTTAGGGGAAGGATCAATCGATGGATTTATCTTTAGAGTCTAAAGTGGGTCAGGTAGAACTTACCAGGACACTGGGTAGATAGAAATTATTATTTTTTAAGATAAGGTAAAACATATCTGAATGTGGATGTTGATGGACGGACAGAATTCTAGAGGAAAGTTTATTTGAATAAATTCTTTTCTGTCCACAAATTTTGTCATGTCTTTCCAGTCTGTTGCACCAAAATATGTGTATACGCCTCTGAATCATCTTAAAGATGGAACTGTAGTGAATTTGTATGGAATTGTGAAATTCTTCAAGCCTCCATATGTAAGCAAAGGAACTGGTATGTATCTTATCCAAAAGAAAATTTAACTTCTCTTTCTGCCAAACAGAGCTGCTGCTGTTATTTTTTGTTTAAAACAAGCACTACAAAAATTCTGATGATCCTTTGACCACAGTTCTCAGCTAACATCCAGGGAGCAGAATAACAAACAGGTAAGGGGCACCTGATTAGTTTAGGCTTGCTGATGGAGACAGCAAATGAGGAAGAAAGTATTTATCAAGCTAATCCCGTCAATATAGAACAGGGAAAAGAACTTGAAAGTAGAAGTCCTGCACCTTCTCTTGTGGGAAGGGATTGTTCTGGTATGCTATAAATGTGATGCCAGTATGTTTGTTACTTAGAGCAACTGTTCAGCAACTGAATCATTAATTTTGCCTGTGAGGTGAACACTTACTGATTGTGCTAGTTTTGATAGAAGACTGCACCATTTCACTGAGTGCTTGGTAAACACAAAGGCAGATGCAACCCCTCTTGCATTAGGTTATGCAGTAGCATTTGTTATGTAATTTAGCGTGAATTAAAGTATTTTTCTGCTTATTATGAATTTAGAGTGAATTTTTAAATATTTTTTTCCTGATGGTATTTCTAATTAAACAGAAAAGAAATTTACTATTATAATGACTGTTCATTTTTATGATCTTGTATGTATAACAGTTTTTTGGATAATCTTAATAGCCATGAATTTGGCTCCTAAACGCAGAAGCTTAAGAAGTGAGAATTAAGTCAGAATGCAATTCGTGGTTTGTCTGCCAAACCTTTTGCAAACAGGGCTGTGTGATTTCCCTTGTTCAACCACTGCCAGCAGCAGTCTGAAGATGATGTGCTCAAGCTGAGGCAGTAAATTCGTTTGTGAGAGCATCGTCCTATACCAGCAGTACCATGGCTTTCAGACTGAGGTTTGTTCACATCTAGGTGACCTGAAACATGAGTGGAATGGCTGAAGACCACCCAAACACGATTGAAACTTGCTTTTTTTCAGGGGGTTCAAGTTCAGCTGAGACCCAACTAATGGCCTTGCTTTTTGAAGGGCAAAAAGTCTGCAGCGTTAGTTTGAGCAAAAGAGCAGTGTATGGATGGGGGAAAGGACTGAGAGGCCTGTGCAAGGGTATATATGCTAGTTTCAATATGTTCAACTAAACTATGCTGCTCTAATCTGTATTGTGGGCATGCTTAAATACTTCCATTTGGTGCGTACAGTATTCTTCTAGGTAAACGGATATACTGATAGGAAAGACGCTCTATTAAATAGCTACAGCCACACTGGTTTTTTTGCTCTCACTATACTCGTAGCTGAAGTGTGGTCCAACATTCACCCATGGAAAAGATCAAAGATGTGCTGCACTTTGAGCTATAATAAACTGAGTGCTAGCTGTCCCAAAGGCAGCCACAGGCACAGTCAGCTGTCATAATTAAGTTATCGGAGACAGCACAGGAATTTTCAAGGATATATTATGTTGTCGTTTGGGAACGATGCTGCATTTTTTTGTTCCATTGACTATGTCAGTGGAAGAAACAAAATATTCGCCGTGCTGTTGCTGAATTCCCAGGCTGCTGTAGGAAACCACTTCTGTACTTCTGATATTTAGTTGTCTAAAGGTATTCCCCACTGTTATTTGTTACAGGTGACAGCAGATGACAAAACTTAGTCCTAGAAAATCTTTCACCTCTTCATTCTTACTAAATGATGAGAAGGCAATAGTGTTTCCTGTAAATAATTATGAAATATTAATAAAAACAGGTGTGAAGAGTATTGGATAATCTATTATAAAAGTAAAAACTGAAAAATAGATGTAGCTATTAAGTTGGGAACTGAGCCAGTAATGGTCTATTTTTATAGCAATTACAGTGCATATTTCTTTTTCTCTTGAGACTGAATGAAAATGAAGATTATCATCTTCTAAATATTCATTGATACACTAAAGTTATTTTGCTAAACAGCAAATTGCTAATCTGTAAGGTGAAGATTGTTTAGTGTTTGTATGGGAAGAAGCAAATGCTAGTTATTAGAGAATGCTGTGGAAAAGTTGGATGTCACTTTTTTCAGAAAGTAATTTTTTTATGATGATACTATAGGCCAGTAAAAGTGGGGAAGTACAAATTCCAACTATTTTATATTATAAATGCTGTTACAACATAGCAGATATTCCTAAATGTAAATGAGGAGTAAGGGTAAGTAAAAGTGTCTGTGGGAACTCGGTGCGTTTAGACTGGAAGCAGAAAAGTGTTTATTCTTGTATCGAACTAGAATTGGAAACATTCATAAAATACTAAATTAAGTATGTGTGTGGTTGCTGTGTTTGTAGCAAATCAAGTAATACTGCTAGCCCAGAAATAAAAATTAAAAAATATGTATTATTCTGCCCCTATAGTTGAATGCTTCTGTTTGATTTAGTAGTCCAGTTAGCCTGTGAAGGATTAATCCATTAAAAGACTCCAGAGGAAGCTCTTCATAGGTTGCAGAAAGTTTTCTGGATAGTTGGTGTATGGGTGGTTAAGGGGATGGGGGCTTAAAGATGAGGATTTGTGGCTATGGAGCATCAAAGAAGCTAGAATGGGAAAACTTTTAGCAGTTTTCCAAGTTCCCTACTATTCGGGTTGTGAGTGGTAAGCTTGGGGAAGGGATCTGGGGAAACAGGTTTCCTTTGAAGATAAGAATCTTAGGGGAATGAAAAATCTCTTTAAGTTGAAAAAGAGACATAATGCGTAATCTTCATGCTTTCTTAAATAAAAGGCCCAAATTAAACAGTTTATTAAATATTTCTCTTGAGTGATAGAGCTCGTCACTGAAATTCTTTCCTACCTGACTGCTACAAAAATCTGTAAAAGACTTCATTGTTGAGGAGAGTATAATCTAGAAACTATGTGGAGTAGGGAACAGTATTTTGTATTTATTGCTAGTAAATTATTTCAATATCGATTTACTCTCTTTGATCTTCTCTATACATGACAATGTTTGTCATGCTCTTTCTGTCACTGTAGTGAGCTTCTCAAAACCTCTGCTTTATGGCATTTTCTAGTGCTTGCTTGCTTATGTTAGACATTTTCAAAGGCTATCAGTCTTTTTTTAAAAAAAAAAACAAACTAATATTCTCTACCTTCAGTTTTAATTAACTATGTTTGTAAAAAACTGAAAATATTACTTTTATCTGGCATGCTTCAAGGTGTTTCCAGGGATTGCTGAGATACTTTACTCTTAAAAATATTGTAGGTTTAAAGCTTTCTCCCAAAAACCAAGAAACAAACAAAAAAACCTCAAGACCTTTTAAAGTTTCTCTTTGCTTTGTTCCCATAACTGACAACAAAAAGGGTAGGAAGGAAATGAATCAAATATAGAAAGGACCGCTGTTATTTTTTGAGTGAACGAAATACAGAATCATGGAAGGGCAGTTCATGAAGGATCACAGGTAGTCAGGATTTGTTGTTTGTCCAGCTGTTTTAACAAAGTCTTTAGGGACTTGAGGACTTTTAACTTCTTAGATATGCACTGATTTCTGGAAAATTAGTGTTATCGCATATCTGGAAATAATGGCTGTCTTAGGCTGTCTTAATAAAGTCAGAAACATGCTACATATTACACATTCATATAGTTAGACACTCTACACATATAAGTAATGTGTGTGCTAAAATGTCTAGCGCAGATCTTGCTAACTTAATTCTTTGGTGAATTAATCACTGCAGTTTCGGAAGTAATAGAATTCAGTACAGAAAATGATTTAATTAACAAACAAGTCCTTAGTAAGGTCTGTATGTATCTTTCCTGTATAGTTTTACTTGATAAGTTTAAAAACAATGTGAATTGAGATTGGGAATACAGATTATAAAGATTCTGTTTATGAAGATCTGTGTTCTTGCTTTATGAAACAGTTGAGCTAGCTTTCATTTATTTATTTTCATTTACTCATAGTTCAATTAATGTGATTTATTTGCGATGACAGCACAGAATTCTTCAAGGGAATATTTCATATAGCTTTCACTTTGTTGTTCATATGCTCATTGTTTTTTTTTTTTTTTTTTTTTTTTACTATAAATCAAAAAACTGTAATTGAAAACATTGCTCTTATTGTACCAGTCTGTAGCCATGACTTGTTGGTGGCAGGTGTAGATTAACTTGCACTCTGGACTCTGTGTGTCTTTCTAAGTTTGGCTTATACAGTTAGAATAGCCAGTCAGTCAGGTGGTGTATCTGTGATCACAACAGCGTCTTGTTTAGTTGACAGGCAAAGAAAAAAAGTCAAAAGTGGGCACAATGGGCATAGGGCAATGGCAGAAGTATGTCAGGCAGGAAGAAGGGACCATAGCATACATATTGCCCTAGGATGAAGCTCAGGGGCCTGGAAAGGTCATAGAAATATTGCAGTGGGCAGAACAAGGCTCATGGAGGGATAGGATAGTTTGGGGATAGGAATAGGTAACACAAAATGTGTTGTAGAGCACAGGAGATGTGCAGTGCACTGGCTTGGAAAGGGAGGAATTGCAGCTCAGTGTTTAGAAATGCAAGCCTTTAAGACCCACCTGCTTAAATGAGTTGAGCATCTAAGATTTAGCAGATCCTAATACGGCGTAGCAGAATTATTTTTAGTTGTTTCTTTACCTTCTAAAAAAATGCATGACATATATTGAGCAACAGCAGAAACTATGCACTATACTAGCGTAATTGTCCTCTGTCTAGCTCGCCTTTTGCTCCTAGAAGCAAGTCTTGTTCAGTCACGGATATCTGCCCGGGTCAGCAGGACTACTTAAACAAAACTGGGTTCTTTGTGAGCAAGAGTATCAGAATCTGCATACCTGAATTGGCTGCCTCCTAATTTGTTAACAAGTGCAACTGCTCCATGCAAGTCCTCGGCTTTCAAGGAGGTAAAGCTTTTTCATCAGCTGGCAGTGTACTTCTAGGAAGGACTTGTAGGAAAGTCTATCTGATTTGGAAAAGAATGCCTAATTCTTTTCTTGACTTCAATTACCTTTTAATAAATAAAGCCGTATAGAGGAAGGAGTCAGAGAAAGTGATGTAAAAACAAAAATGTTTGTGGTTTTAAGCTCTCCTGTTAGTGAAGAGATAGTAAAAGCCTAAAAATTTAATACTTAAAATAACCAATCTGGGTAACTAGTTTTAAAAGCAAGATGCCTAAACATTTACTGGCACTGTATGTTGGAAGAAATTAACTGTAAGACCAAAGCAGAAGTTTGTTGCTGGAAGGGCACATATTAATACTCTACAGGTGCTGCAACCCATACATACATCATGATGATAAACTATAGCTGGCACAGTACAGCTCCTTTTTGTGATGCTTTGGTATCACACATCACATGTTTCATTCTTGAATTAGACTAAACTTGAATTTTTCTTGTTATGGCCAAGCTAACTCAATTTACTGAAGGTTTGGGGAGCCAGAATGCTAGTAAAACAGAAAAGTGGCCAGCTGCTCCATGAACCTCTTTGACAAGCAATGGCTAGCTCATGTGGAGGAGAAATGACTTTAAGCAGAACCCAGCTGTCTGACTTGCTTGTTACTGGTAACTACTGCTGCACAATATTAGGAGATGAATGCTGAAGAAATAATTGAACTTTGCTTAAAGACTATAGGATTATTTAAAAGGCTATTCTTAGGATGCTGTCAACCACTACAGCTGTGATAGAAACCTCTGTATGTGTGTGTGTGCGTACACACAAGTTTTAATTCTGTATTTATCTCTTTACTTAGAGTTGAATTACAGAGGAAAAAGTATCCTTTAATGAGTCTTGCAATACAGCAATAATTGACTGTGCTGGCTATACAGCAGTCATATTTTTCACATTCTGCTGTTTTATCATTTCTAAAAGCTTCCCTTGTAGTGCCTGTGAGGAAAAACACATTCTACCTCTTCCAGTTATTCTTTCTACTTTTTCAACCCGCTATATGGGCAAATAGTAGTAAAGAGGGAGAGCATTTGGAGAGTAATTGCTCAGCTGTTAGTAGGATCAGTGTTATAGGTCAATAATACTTATCTATGCAATTTTGTAATATTACATATCTGGAAACCAGACAGAAGTCTCAATTTAATCCAAACCACAGTTCAGACCTCTTAATATTCATTTTAATTGAGTGGCTACAGATCTACTGATCTGTATGCAGTTCTTACCTGCTAAACTGTAAATGTGCAGTCTGACATTACAAAACAGACTGCTGTTTGTTTTTCTCAGTCAGATAAAATTCAGCTATTTGAGCAGTGAGTTATCTTTTTACTATTTGAGAGACAACGTTACGTACTTCTTGGACTTTTTCGTAATTCATATTTTTTTTACAGTACCGTCTATGGCGGGTTCCCTCTCCTCTTCTGTTAAACCTTCTAATTTTTCTTTTCCTTCTGCACTGAAATTGTTGTTCAAACGCAAGCAAACCAACTGAAAGTTTAACTGTTGTTTATGGTATCTCTTAGTAGCTGCCAGACAGAATTATTATAAAACAGTGATCTGTAAAATGATCATGGAAGAAGGGGTTAAAAACACGGAGCTGAAAGATTGTTTTAAGGCCTTTTAAGGCCTTTCCTGACACGATTTGCAGGCTTAGCTCTTTAAGGCAGACTAAATAAATAATAACTTGAAGCTAATATTTTACCATATAAATTATCACTTGTTGCAGAATTTGTTGTGTATGTATATATATGGCATCAGTTAGAGATGAATTACTGTACTTTTTTTACTCGTGGAAGACTGCACCTCAATAGAAGTGATGAGCTAGCCCCTCACATTATGCTTTTTCTATGCTTATACCTTAAGATTTTTCCGTTACTGAAAAAGTGATTCTATGATGTTGAAGTTTCCTGGACTCAACTTTAGACTTCGTGAAAAAGTACAAGTATACTTGTACTAGTAAAAGAACTGTTCTAAACCTGTTCTTTTTTAGAAAAAAGCAGGCAGATCCTAAACTGTGTAAATCATAATTCATTGATATTATTTAAGAAAAATTGTAAAAATAATTTGATTAAGAAAATGCTACTAGTAAACTGTTGACAATACTTTAATTTTCAAAACTTCAAAACATTCTTTTACTTGCATATTGTGCAATATTCAGATCAAGAAAGGCTTCTGTTTATTTTTTGCAGTTTATATTTTATGTATCTTGGCTTCTTTCTATATGGAATTAACTTCGGAGTACTAGCATTTTTTGTTTCTGTAATAAAACTCCATTGCAGTTTGCAATTAAACATACTGAAGAAATTAAGTGAATTGTTTAAGATTGCCTTAATGATTAATGGAGAGATATTTATCTTCAAGATTTATATCAAACAAGACAAAACATTACTAAAAATGTAAAAACTTTTTTATGTGCAAATGTGTTCAATTGCACAGCTGTTGTCAAAATTTTAAGCTAAATTTTTACAATTAAAAATTATCAACTGTAATAACTTCCTTAAGGAAGGGAAATGTCAGTGGAGCAGATTTATCTAGTAAAGGAAAATTATCTCTAATATTTAAATTTTTGTTAACCTTTTAAAATTTCGTCCTGGTAAACTAAAACCTGAGGCTTTTTTCTTCAAGGGAAGGTGTACTGTAAGAAGAGAAAATATTTGAGCAATAACATTTATTATAGTTTCCTGCAACACCTGGGGCATTATTTAAATTCAGCAGTGCTGTTTAGAGTCAGATGCTTTTTATCTGCGCAAAAAAGTGAATTCAGTCACTGAACTGTAATGCTGCTTGGAAACAGAAAGCAATTTTCATGTTGCAGCTGGAAAAGCAAGTGTTGGTGACTTTTCATTTTTAACCTTCAAAAAAGACGTGCTGTGTGAGAATTTCTTTAATAGAAAATCAATCTGTATACCTTTTTCTTGAAGAGCTTTATTTTAATTAGGTTTCTTGTCAAAGTGGTGTTTTGACGTCATAGTTAAAAAGGCAAGTCTATAATTAGTGAAACGGAGAGCCTATGTTGTGTAGGAGGTGCTCCCTGATTATATAGCAAACAGAATCACAGAATGGCCATGGTGGGAAAGGACCTCTGGAGATCATCTAGTCCAACCCCCCTGCTCAAGCAGGGTCACCTAGAGCAGGTTACCCAGGATCATATCCAGACGGGTTTTGAATATCTCCAGGGAAGGAGGCTCCACTACCTCTCTGCGCAGCCTGTGCCAGTGCTCTGTCACCCTTACAGTACAGAAGTTTTTCCTCAGGTTCAGAAGGAACTTCCTGTGGTTCCGTTTCTGCCTGTTGCCTCTTGTCCTGTCGCTGGGCACCACGGAGAAGAGATTGGCCTCATCCTCTTGACACCCCCCTTGCAGATACTTATATAAATTGATCAGATCCCCCCCTTAAATCTTCTCTTCTGCAGGCTGAATGGTCCCAGCTCTCTCAGCCTTTCCTCATAGGAGAGATGCTCCAGTCCCCTCATCATCTTTGTAGCCCTCCGCTGGACTCTCTCCAGTAGCGCCATGTCTCTCTTGTACTGGGGAGCCTAGAACTGGACACAGCACTCCAGGTTAGGCCTCACCTGGAGTACTGAGTAGAGGGGGAAGATTGCCTCCCTCCACCTGCTGGCAACACTCTGCCTAATGCACCCCAGGATCCCATTGGCCTTCTTGGCCACAAGGGCACACTGCTGGCTCATGTTTAACTTGTTGTCCACCAGCACTCCCAGGTCCTTCTCGGCAGAGCTACTTTCCAACAGGTCAACCCCCAGCCTGTCCTGGTGCATGGGGTTGTTCCTGCCTAGGTGCAGGACCTTGCACTTGCCTTTGTGGGACTTCATGAGGTTCCTCTCCGCCCAGCTCTCCAGCCTGTCCAGGTCCCTCTGAAAGGCAGCACAGCCCTCTGGTGTGTCAGCCACTCCCCCCAGTTTAGTATCCTCAGCAAACTTGCTGCGGGTGCACTCTGTCCAGGTCATTGATTAATACGTTGAACAAGACTGGACCCAGGACTGACCCCTGGGGGACACCACTAGCTACAGGCCTCCAACTAGACTCTGCAGCACTGACCACAACCCTCTGAGCTCTGCCATCCAGCCAGTTCTCAAGCCACCTCACTGTCCACTCATCCAGCCCACACTTCCTGAGCTTACCTAGGAGGATGTGATGGGAGAGAGTATCAAAAGCCTTGCTGAAGTCCAGGGAGACAACATCCACTGCTCTGCCCTCACCTACCCAGCCAGTTGTTCCATCCTAGAAGGCTATCAGATTGGTCAAGCATGATTTCCCTCTGGTGAATCCATGCTGACTGCTCCTGGTCACCTTCTTGTCCTCCAGATGCTTAGTGATGCCCTCCAGGAGGAGCTGTTCCATCACCTTTCCCAGGATGGAGGTGAGGCTGACAGACCTGCAGTTCCCCGGGTCCTCCTTCTTGCCGTTTTGGAAGACTGGAGTGACATTGGCTTTCTTCCAGTCCTCAGGCGCCTCTCCTGATCTCCGGGACCTTTCAAAGGTGGTGGAGAGTGACCTAGCAATAACATCCGCCAGCTCCCTCAGCACTCGTGGGTGCATCCCGCTGGGGCCCATGGATTTGTGGATGTCAAGTTTGGACAAAAGATCTCTAACCTGATCCTCCTCCACCAAGGGAGGGTCTTCCTTTCTCCAGCCTTCCTCTCTTGTCCCCAGGGTGTGGAATTCCTGAGGGCTGGCCTTAGCAGTAAAGACTGAAGCAAAGGCAGCATTCAGTAACTCTGCCTTCTCTGTATCCTTCGTCACCAGGGCACCCACCCCATTCAGCAGCGGGCCCACATTTTCCCTAGTCTTCCTTTTGCTATTGATGTATTTGAAGAAGGCCTTCTTGTTGTCCTTGACATCCCTTGCCAGATTTAATTCCAACTGGGCCTTAGCCTTCCTTGTCGCATCCCTGCACGCTCTGACAACGTCCCTGTATTCCTCCCAAGTGGCCTGTCCCCTTTTCCACATTCTGTAGACGTCCTTCTTCTGCTGGAGTTTGGCCAGGAGTTCCTTGCTCATCCGTGCAGGTCTCCTGCCCGCTTTGCTGGACTTCTTACTCAGAGGGATGCACTGCTCTTGAGCCTGGAGGAAGTGACGCTTGAATATTAGCCAGCTTTCTTGGACCCCTCTTCCTCCTAGGGCCCTACCCCGTGAGATTCCCCTAAGTAGGTCCCTGAAGAGGCCAAAGGTCGCTCTCCTGAAGTCCAGCGTTGCGATCCTACTTGCTGCCCTGCCTCGTCCTCGTAGGATCCTGAACTCCACCATCTCTTGGTCACTGCAGCCAAGGCACATCCCCAACCTTCACCTCTCCTTGTTTGTTAACTTGGAAAACCAGCTGTTAACTTGGAAAACTCGTCTACTCCTGCTCCCGTCCTTCCCCCTCACAGGCAAGACTGAGGAGAAAACGACCTGGGCTCCCAGACCCTTGACCACCATTCCCAGAGCTCTGAAGTCCCATTTGATGGTTTCCAATTTGCCTTTTGTTTCATTAGTGCCCACATGGAAGAGCAGCAGAGGGTAGTAGTCTGATGCATGGACAAGCCTTGGCAGTCTTTCCACGACATCTCTTATTCGAGCCCCTGGCAGGCAGCAAACCTCTCTGGACAAGAGGTCAGGTTGGCAGATAGGTGCCTCTGTCCCCTGCAGCAGGGAGTCACCCACAGCAATCACTTGCCGCTTCTTCCGGGTGTTCCTGCATGGCACGGGGTCTGCCCAGCCAGTTGCTTCCCTTGGAGCCATGCCCAGCTCCTCCTTAGCTTGGAGGGTGCTAAACCTGTTCCTCCAAGCCAAGTCTTGAGGAGGAGCAAGAGCCTTTCTCCTTCTACGAGAACTGACCAGTTTCCAACCTTTTTCTACAGTGCTATGATGTACTGTTTCATATGGCACAGAGCCCTGTGAAACAGGGCCATATTTTATGCTACTTTCAGTAGGGTTAATGTTGGTCTTTTTGAGTATACTGATTGCACTAAAAATGGAGGGGGAATGTTGACTTTTTCCCCCTTTTCATAGGCAGCTGCATGCACGAAGCTGGCCAGGTTATATAATCACAGTATCAAACAGTAATCACAATTTTAATGTGCAAGATTTTTTGTTATTTCACTTTAGGTTCCTGTGTTGGATAATGTCTGTGCATTGTAATGCATTATCCTCTGTCTTCACAAAAGCATAAATCTATGAACAGTATGGGTTCTCTTTTCTCTTTATGATTTATTTTGAACATCCTAGCATTGTGCTGCTAATTTTTGAAGTTAGAATTTGTAATCAATGAGATGAAACCATCCCTCTTTGTATTACAATAGTAGATACTTAGAGTTTCAGATCAGCCACTGACTTCCATGTCTGCATATCTTGGAATAGAACACAAGACTGGGTGATCATCTGACTCCTTACTGGAGTCTTGTGCAGTAATATGCGAAAGACTGACATTTAGGCATGTGTAAGTACAATAGATTAGAATACATCATTATTGAGGTACTGTAAAAGTAAATGGGAGGAAAAAAATACCCTCTTAATGGAAATACTACTGTTCTTACATTTATAAGAAAATGGGATTTATTTGTATTAGTAAGCCTTCTTTAGCTATCTTTTAACACTTTTTCACTCAATTTGTTATAGAGTTTGAATTTTTAAGTTTAATCTCTAAGTATTAAAGGGCATATTTACCCAACACAGCAGGAGTATTTCTTTTGAAGTCAGTGGACAGACAAGTGTATGTTTTAATCTAGTCTAACAGATCTATCTTCCTCATGTTTGGGGAATTTGTTCACCATAAGTTTATACACAACACTTGTCTCTTTTTGACTGCCTTCCTTTAGCTTTTTGTATAATACAAATCTGCCAGTTTTAGTAAATTGATATTCTCATTTTCAAAGTGGTTTAGCAGCAAATTATTTGTTTCTGTCTATTTATAAAATGTGTGATGGAGATATTTTCAACTCTGTTTTAGTGCTTCGTGTAACACCTTTGTTCAGTGCCCAGATATGCAAATTCCAGCTTAGTGTCATTATTATTAAAGGACTGGCAAGTTACATCTAAGGGAAGCTTGTTGTTGTTGGGTTTTTGTTTGCTTATTTCTGTGAATTGAAAAGATGTCCCATACTTCAAGTTTATTAGGAATTGTTTTTCAGATTGTTTGCACAGTTGTTTATATTTTTACAAAATATAGGACTTGATATAGGCTATTTTCATACTGCTATACAAAATTTAGTCAAACTGTATTTGCCTTTTGAAAGACGATAGGTTGATGATGCTATCACAGTCTATGTCAGTTTAAATAAAATTTTGTAGCTTCCTTGTTCCATTAGGAAATACCCGATATTAACATTTCTGTAAGATGAATGCTAGTCTTATTTTCAGCATGGACATCTTAGCATTATTTACGCGGATATTTTGAAGTCAAGTGGCAATGACTGGTTAAATCCTTGGACTTCATTTATAAAGTCTTCTGGTGTTTAATTTCACCATTATAGAAGTTGAGAAAGGTCACACTAGCAAGCAGGAAGCTTCTTATCAGTGGTTTCATGTTTCAGTTTTATATAATCAGTTTCTGTAGTTTGTTCAAATACCAATTAGCATAAAATTCATAAACTGCTTTGGTAATTTTGTTTTGGTACTTTTACTTCTTTAATATCGATTTGATAATGCCTGCTGCATTATGTTCATGTCTTTGTTACTTTGCCTAGAGAGTCTGATGTCTTGAACAGCTTTCCCTTTCTTGATACCTCAAGAGAATGTATACAAGTCTTTGTATTTCTGAGAGTTACAACTACTTTTGTTTTAGGGTATTGGGATTCTACTGTTGGCCACTATCAAAATGCAGCATAAAGACTGGCAAAGAACATTTCATTTTAACAGGGACCTATAACAGTAGGATCATAACAGAAGGAGTGAATGAATGCTTTAGGTAGAGGAATAGTACCTGCTTCTAAACCACATATCTGCATTTTATACTCAGGATAGCAGTATGGATAAACTAAGAATTATAATGACATTTTATACTCTTAAATGAGATTTGTGAAAGTAAAAATGTGAGTTAAAGTAGATTAAGATATTGGAGAGTTGCTCAGGCTTTTTGAGTAATTCAGATCTTATGATTTGTACTTTTTTGGTAAGAATGAACAACAGTTAGCAGCACCATTTCATTCACAATCCAAAATAAATCTATAGTTGAAGGTTGATATCAAGGTAGAACTAATAGGTTATGATGTTATTGCTCTGCTTCTCTGTTTAAAAAGTTGTAATTCAGCCCTGAACTGTACATTTTAATAAGTATTGGCATAATAAGTATCCAGCTGGAAAGCACTCTGTCTTCTTGATTAAAAGTAACTAGAACTAGATTTGCAGATATTAAGGTTTTTAAATATATAGCCAAGTTGATACTGGTTATTTGAAAAGTTCTTAGGCAGGTTAACCAGTCTGCCCATGCTATAAAAGACTGTCACTTTGCACTTTCATTCCCCTGTATGTTTGTGAGATATATGAACATACATGCTTCTATAACCTGAAATGTAAAATACATGTTTCTTTTATGTTATCTGCAGGTTCTGCTGTATTTTGGGCCATTTTGCTTTGTCATAGCTGTGTACTTGTATTGAGTTTGATCTCGTAGGTCACTGATGAAAGTGAAAATCTGTTACCAAAGTTTAAGCTTAAAAGGGCACGTTTTAGATTCTTATTATACCTTCTGAGTACTACTTTCTGGCGGTATCCTTGCAGTGTGTATCTTGCTTATATATTTTGGTGAAGTGAAAGATAAGTGATTAATGCTTTCATTTGCTTTTAGAACTTGCAGAGCTCGTTGTCTATTCAGAAGACAGATATAAATCTCAGAGAAGGACAGAAGAATAAATTTTGTGTGTTCTTGGCTCACAGATTTGTGCTTAATCAACCGATTCATTTTCAGCCACTTGTGCTAATGATTTGTACAAAGGGCCATGCTTCTGTTGTTAGGCTGTTATAACTAAACTGATTTCGGAAGGGTTATACCGGTCGTAGCAGAAAAATGTGGCTATATGGACATTCATCGTAACTTTAATATCTGGATATTAATCAGTCCATAACACCTATTACTCATTCAAACACTTTTGTATTTTACAGATTACTGCTCAGTTGTAACACTTGTGGACCCATCAAATGCAAAGTTAACATGCACTCTTTTTCGTGGAAATCTAGATTCCCTCCCAAAAATTTACAAAATTGGAGATATTGTTCGATTTCATAGAATAAAGGTAAGTACTAATTTTTTAATGTTCTTGCTTTTTTGCAATGAGAGATAGCACTCTAGAGAAAATTTAATTCTTCATAAACTGAAATTCAAGCATGCAGACATTGAATAAAGCAGTTAATCAATACAATTGAGCTATGGTTATGCTTTGGACCAAAATTGGAAATTAGATATCAAATTTTTAGAATTAAAAAAAAAAAGCACTATCTGTTATCCCTCTTTAGAAAAGTGTTAGACATGGTTACGGTAGCTCCAGAACAGCATTTGCTGTGTTTGAACGTTTGTTAAGCTGGTTGACAAAAATCACTTGGTAACGCTTACAGATGCATAGAATTTAACTGACAAAAATAGGCAAAATTTATTCCTATTCAAACTATTAGAATTAAATGAACAACTGATCCAGAAATTCTGTCATGGAGCAGTTTAGATTTACTCAAGTAAATATAAACTAACTGAGATTGTTAGTGCAATATGCTCTTAGCTCCTTCTTTGTTATCTTCCTGCTTTACTCAGTATTTACAAGGCTCAAAGGCCGCAAAGGATATAGTGTTGATATCTGTGGTACTGCATCTGCTAGTTTGCAACTCTGCAGGGAAGGGGAGCTGCAGTACAGAGACACTGAATGGGTGTCTTGGAATGGTGCACCATAATTGGAAGGAAGTGCAGAATAGTATCGAAGAAATGATTATACCATATTATGTATTAATTTGCAAGATAACTATATGTAATTATTTTTTTAGTTTACTTAAAATAAATGTAGCAGAAGTGAAAAATATTCTGAAAGAGGCTGTTTAAAAAACAACTCGATGCATAAGTAAACACTTGAGAATTCTGGGAAATTTAGGATTGTATGAAATGTTGATGAAAGGGGTAAAGATCAATAGTACAGAGCATGTCAGTTTTGATAGTCTGTGGTAGGAGAGAAAAGAAAAAAACATAGCACTAAGTTTAAAAAATGGTAAGATTTATCCAGTAATGGAGATTGGTGCCACTGTAATTAATTAGAAAGAACTTAAGATTCAAAAACAGTCTTTAGTTTTGAGAGTTAGTTATTTATATAAATTATATGTATTTACAATTGAGAGGAGAAACTAGCTAACCTCTTCAGGGTTAATATGAAGCTTCCTTAGTCATCTTAGTCTAATTCTGCAGTAATTATATATTAAATTTAGACTCTGAAGCCTAACCAAAATCCATTGTTGCCAGTCGTGGAAGTTCATTGATTTAACTTTGAATGGGAAAGTCTTATGCTACTTTTCAGATTCTCTCCAGTAGGATAAGTGTTGCACAGATGGTGTTGGTTTCTGAAATTCAGCGGAGGCAGAAATGTGTTTCTTGCTTCTGAAATCAAAATATATATTTTACAATATATGTATTTTAACTGCAGTTGTTGCAAAAAGCTCACCAACTGTAGAAAGCAGAGCAATGAAATAGAAGAATTGAAAAGTTGCACATCTGTGATAGGTTAGTAGTGGACTTTTTGAGAAGTGAGAAGAGCAGGTTAAAAACAGACGACTCTCAGAGAAATCATATATGTGCCTATCTTAGGAAAACCTAATAGCGTCTCAACTCCGCTATTTATCTTTCATGTAAACTTATTAACAAAGCCTGTCGCTCTACTACAGGTAAGGAACCTCACTAGTTTCTTCATGTTGGTAACAAGGCACACGTTTTTTGAGGAAATCATTCTAAAATCCTTATCGATTAATTCATAATCTTGCCTAAAAATCATGTTAGTGTGTCTAATTTTTCAACAAACAGGGTGTTTTAATGTTTCCTTTCTTGCACTCAGGCACTCTCATGCTCTCTCTCTCAAGATATTTTAAGAGGTTTCCAGCCCTAACGCACCTCCAGCTGCTTGCTGTCCGTATCCCCTCGGATCCATAAGCTGACAGCTTGAGTTACTGTTTTCTAAATTAGAATGATATAGAGTTATTTAAATACCTTAAGGGGTTATCTTTTTATAGCCAGGAATGTTTTAACTATTGCAGGCTAGTAAGTGATTGCTTCGGCAGTTATGTTGTCAGATCTGAGCAGATGGAAACCCTTCATAGGTGCTTGGTTCCAACTGTTGGAAGTGCCCTCATCTCTTTCAGCTACAGCCAGCATAGGATGTGTGATTCCTCTGAGCACAGGTTTCAATTAAAAACAACAACAACAAAATCACCTTTAAGTTGCAAGTACACTGTCTACGTTTCATCATTCACTCTCCTTTTTTCTTCAGGCCTCATCACCCTCCCTTAGCTCGCTGAATGGAAAGGAATAGAGGGTTATAAAGTCCACAGCCCATGAGAACTGCGCTGACATAGTTCTCACAGTGTGTATTCATAACCCTGTGTGACAAAAGTGCTTTTTAGAGACTTCCAAGGAGTTGGCATTGATAGCAAACACATTCTAAGAACAACCATTTCTTGCTACACTCAGCTGCAAGTGAATACACTCTCTTCATAGTAAAAAAAGGTGTTGGCAAGGTGCTATGGTTCAGAGTTAACAATAGTATAATGGATTATTTTGGTATTGCTCAGGGTAGAGAATCATTTTATTTGTTCAGTATTTGTTTCAGGAAATGAAAGTTTTGCGTGTCGTGATAACAGGATTGAAAGATTATCCAGTTTTAATTACATTCCTGTTAATATTTCTTGAAATACATTTTTATGTTTTCTTATGGTGATGCCTAATGAATCATAATTCTTAGTGAATTACCATACTGAATTGGGGCATTTAACCACAGTCAGTGCTCTGCAGAGGTGACAATGTGGGGGGGAAGGAATTTTTTCCGCTAACAGGAAAAGTGTGTTGTCATAGAGAGTCCTTTTATAAAGCAACCAAATCTTTTCTTCTTCTGTATTATACACAAAAGATACTGCAAGTCATGTTTTCAGGGATTTAGGAAATGCTAGGTTTTGTGTGCAAAAACTGAATTTCTCTGTGCGTAAGCATTTAGTCTTTTAACTGCAAGGTATCATGCTTTTTATATATTTATTTATTTATTTATTTATTTTATTATAGGAGCCATGCCTTGTTCCAGTGCATGGGAGTACTCATTTAGGAGGGTATTAATCTTGCCTAAGTTTAGCTGTATAAAAGCTAGGCCTGTGATCTAATTGTCTAGGCTCTATCTTACCTTCAAAGCAGAGAAGTTTCTCAGATGGAGTTTCCTTGGAGCTTCTCTTTTCTGATTCATTATAGAAGCTCTTAATACCTCAGACAATGCATAATACTTAAGATACTAAAGAACAGGAAGAGGAATCCTGCTGGTGCTGACTACATCTGCAGTTTTTTATCTTTATTGTTGTGTTGGCTATTTTTCTACCTCCCTTGTATTATTCGAACCCTGCCATGATGATAGAATTATTGTTTTTTTCGCAGAGTTTTCCCTAGTGTTCATTATTACCTCTGAGTGATTCACAAACAAGAATTTCTGTCCTTACTTCTAGTGTAGTGAATTGATATTTGATTTCCAGTTTACTGTTGAGGAATTGGAGAAAAGTGAGGCTGAAGTAAAGCATGTTCTTATTTAGGTGTTCATGTTGTTCAGAATTCTTTGATCTACATTGTCCAGTACAATCACAGAGTAGTTGAGGTTGGAAGGGACCTCTGGAGATCATCTTGTCTAACTGAACAAGGCGGGTTAGCTAGAGCAGATTGCCCAGGACCGTGTCCAGTCAGGTTTTGAATATGTCCGAGGATGGAGACTTCACAGCCTCTCTGGGCAACCTGTTTCGATGTTCAACCACCCTCATAAAAATAAATGTTTTCTTGTGTTCAGGTAGAATTTCCTGTTTCAGTTTGTGCCCACTGCCTAGACAATCACTATCAAGGATGTATTTTGTTGCTGTTTGTGTACAGAACACACAGCACGATAGAGCACTTCACACTTTCAGAGCATAGTATTCATTGCTATCCAATGCAGCTGTGAGTGCTCAGCACTTCTACAACTCATTCCCTATGTGATTCAAGTTGAGTTCCTGGAGGATGAAGAACAAAGTAGTGACCTGTCATGATAAACTTTGCTTATGTGACTTCTTCAGTTTAACACAATTTCTGTAGCAATTACAAAGATCAAAGTCTTAATTCTCCGACTTTCAGTCATAGCAATCTTGATATTATTGTCCTCTCTTAGTTTTGTGTCTTGATTTCTTTAGCACACAGACTCTAGTTGCTGGAATGAGTGAGGCAGGAGTCTTACTGATGACAGCTTCTTCATTACACAGCTCTGATTCATCACCACTGCATATACTGAGTCATGTGCTGAATAGCAAAATGTCCCGTGGAAAAATAGGATAATGAAACAGGGTATCTAACGTAAGTGCACCATGAGCTGAAATGTGTTTGCACAGGCGACACGTGCAAGCATGTATATAACTGCGGCATCTACTAACTTTGGAGTACTTACCTGTTGTAATTTTAATGTTCTGACTTTGCAGTTTGGATGCAACTTCATAGTCCTTTAGAATAAGAAACAGGAGAAAAACAGCAAAAAAGAATTACTTGCACGCTGTCGTGTTGATATTGAGGTGGTTCAGAATCTTTAGATTCGCTATATAAAATCTTGCTCTTTTGAGCAAAATTGCCTTATATGCATAGTGTAGGTGGCTATTCTCTATATAGCCAGAGTCATTTGACAAGAATAAGTTATGGGATTTTTTTAGTGAGTTTCAAAGCTGTTTGCGGTTTCACAGAGGACTGATACTTGGAAGTGTGAATAGTAAGTGTATGAGGCTTTGCTTCACAAAAACATAGAAGGATCAATCACATCCTCTTTTTTGCTATCCCTACTGGTCCTGTCCTGTCTGCCTCCTTAAGTATCACTCTGAATGCAGTAATAGTTTACAGCATTTGTCCCACTAGATTTCTAGCTCCAGTCTTTAGGTGAGTCTTGCCATTATTTCCAGGAACAATGCTCTTCTCATTCCTGTGTTCAGCTACAGAGTTTCTTTTTCCTCAGTGTATTTCCACCTTTAGCCTAGTCCAGCTTTGTCCCATTGAAGTTGGTTGCTTCCTCTTCCTTGCAACGTGCTGCAAAGCAGAAATTACTGAGAAACACAGAGGAATAAATACCTGTTTGTCGAGTTCTAGTTCCTGGTCAGCTCTGGCCATAGCTGTCTGGCTGATAAGGGTAACAAGAGGGTAGCTTAGGTATAGAGCATATTGAGTGAATATAAAACCTTGGGAGAAGGTGGATCTTGGGAAAGATTAAATCGTTCCACTAAATCTTGAGCTTTCCATTAAGTCTTTCCATTAAATCTTGGGAGAGCTGCCAGACTCTTAGTGTCTTTTGAGTAAATGTTGTCAAAATTTAGAAATTTGGCCAGTTACATGTGCAACTTCACTGAAAAGGGTATTAAAGCCTACAGCAAAAGTGGGACCCTCTTTGCACATTCTTCCTCTGAAGAGTGGAAGCAAGTAAAATTGTTTACTAAACAATTGTAAGATAATTTTTAACACAGGAAGCTAACATATTTTTTCTTCGAAGTGTCTGTATTACTGTTGCTTTTGGCTTCCCTTCAAAAATTATTTAAAGCATACAGTTCACTTTATTCAGTTATTCAATTATTCGGTTCAATTTATTTCTTTGCCAGAATCTTCTCCAATATACTGTTCCACTTTCTCTGAGGCATATCAAAGGCAGTATCACATTGCCCCCCCCCCCCCTTTTTACTGATTATCAAAAGGGAAATTATTTCTGCTGGGTTAAGTATATATGCTTTTTGTATATAATATATCCACAAAAATAGTTATAGCATGTTTTATAGCATGTTCATGTGACCTGTTAAAGGACATGCACAATGTACTGTTCATTTTCATCTTTATATTCCATTAGTGCAAAAATTTCTGAAAATCATGTTTTGAGGACAGCAATTCTCCAGAATAGTAGAGGATAGCTCTAATTTTTGATCCTAATAGCTAGGTGTATTTTTCATATCTTCATAAAGATTCATTTTTCTTCCACATTGCTATTAGTTTTATTAGAGTGTGCCTGCAGCTAGTTTTCGTAATTTCTTTTTGTTATTGCTATATTTAAACATGTTCAAAATGATGTAATATATATTGAGAGACAGATTATTTACTGAGTTATTTCAAAATGATTGTCTATTCCATTACCATCTCTCTATTCATACAATTGGAGTTATGTGTAATTATGATTACGATATTAACATTCCAATATGAGAAAATATAAGCAGAATACCATATTATCCAAATTTGTGTAGACTGTGATTTAGTATACTTGATATGATGAAACACTTTCAAAACATAAGGAAACATTCCAAAGGAATTTGGGATTTTTAGGGAGGGAAGGAGACTGTTTTCATTAAAGCAGCATCTGTAACAACTCTCAAACCTTTAAAATGAAGTTAATCTAAGAATACTGTTTGGTGTTAAGGCTTGGGTTCAGTTGTCTAGTATTTTTGAGTAGGAAAAGTTAGTTAAGTTAGTACATTAGTAACAATTTTAAGGAACCGTCATAATTTTTTTTTGTTTTAATAGTACGTGCTCATTTGCATGTTCCATTATGGGTTGTGTATATCATTTTACAGTGTTTTTTCAGCTAGAAGTTCAGTGTTCGTGCTCTTTTTTTCCCTTCCACCCCATCCTATGCTATCCCTCCCCATGTACTTGTGTGAACATCAGAACGGAAGGTAAATGTTTCCTGCTTTCTCAGCTGACCATTGATCATGACTGAGTTTCTGTTGTTAGTTGAGAATATAGCATCATAGCTGCTGTCTCTTTGGGTCTTTTTGTTTGTTCTGTTTTGTTTTTCTTCTTTTAGTGTATATTTTTTGGTTTCCTCACGCGTGCTATTTGTTTGGGAGGCGGAAAAAGAAATTGAGCGCATGTTTAGCCTTAGTCATGGAACTCTCACTAGCCTAGGAGGAGTTAATTTTCACCTTCTTCAGGCCATGCCTCACACAAGGTTTACAGACTTGAATTCAGAGTTTTGTCATAGTGATGGAGTCTCCTCTGCAAATAAAAGGAATACCTCTTTCTTACCTGTAGACCGACACATTCCTGAAAAATACATTCTCCATGTGTCTTTACTGCGTAGGAAAGATTATTTACTCGCAGTCAAAGTGCATCTCGTTGGATAAATCTGAGCTAATCTTTGACTGTAAAGGTATAGCTTTTCAGATTAGCCTTGAAAAATGTTAGATTGAAGTTTTTCTGATGCTCCCAAGTCTGGAAAGGGCTAATAAGAAAAATCTCCAGTTGTCGTACTCCTGAACTTTTAGATTCCTCAAAGCCCATGCAATTCCTAATAAAATTCAGAAGAGTTTCAGCAATGGTGGAACACTACATAAATATATTGATGAAATCACCTATCAATATTCTTGTAGGTGGTGCTGGGGACACGACATACTGCATTCAGTGGCTACAGTTTCTGAGATGAACGGAACATCATATATCCGGGATTTTAATTTTTTCTTCAAGAAATCTGTAATACAAGGGAGCAACTCCATCTAGTAGAAAGGGCCATTCATACTGTAAAAGGTTTCAGGAAAGTACTATTGAGATTTATTTAGCTGGTCTGAGGCATACAAACATCGTTTCTTACCAAGACGCCTTCTCAACTTGCTCCTACTTTGTTTCTTATTTAAACTGTCAGCAACACTGATAAAGCAATAGCATTTAATAGGAGAAAGCAACCTTTGTGTAAAATCCATCACTGCTCAAATGGCAAGCAGTGTTTGTGAAGAGAGGCCTCCAAGTTTTGGAAGCTCTGTAGTTCAGTTCAGACAGGTCTGGACCCATGCTACATTGGACCAGTGGCTCTTAGATGCCATTACATTGTGCGTTGGCTAGCTGTGCAGCCAAAAATAGAACAGGAAGAACCTCATGAAATAAACTGAGTATCTGGTTAAGTGTCTTGACAACGTTTGTCTTGATAACGGAAGACTTGTGTATTTTTGCCTATCAAGTCTGTTCCAGCTATTCTGCACCATTTTTCAAGCTAAAATGCAGTGATCTGCCTGTAAAGCTTTGTGTAAAGTAATGAGCATTTTGAGAGGATTGAAATATATCCCTTTGTGACTTGTCCCCCTTCCCCCACCCCCCTCACCCCAGCACCTAGCATAAGGTAAAATTTTTATTCATCTTCTATGAAGAAAGCCTTGTTAATAGACATCATTTACAGGAAAAAATCACAGGAGTTTGTGGCACCTAGTGCTTCGTGTTGTCTTTGTGGATATATCCCAAGTTCCTGTCTACGTTTTTGTATGGATTTTCACTTGAAACATAGTCTATGTGCAGGCATTTTTCCTCAGATTCCTATAAATCTTGTAGAACATTCAATGCAATCAAAATATATAATAATCTATACTGGAAAGCTTTATAGATCTTGAGATGATGGGTCTTAGTATGGCAAAGAGAGTGTTTCCAGAGATGGTTCTTCACGAGAAGTGTTTTCAAAGATGGCTCTTCACTAGGAGAGTGGTGCGTTACTGAAACAGGTTGCCTAAAGAGGTTGTGGAGCTTCCATCCCTGTTCCATCACTGTTTATTTGTTTAAGATCATGAGATCTTGCTTCTCTATCAACTGAACCCTATTTGGGTCACACGGAGTGGCATATGTTTGTATACAAGTGTTTGACTGAGTGGAATAAGTTTTTCATTGCAGTAACTGTAATTCTTAAGATGTGTTGCCCACAAACAGTCTTGCACCCTTTCTTTCCTCTTCACTGGCATCTCGTGTGTGCTAGGATACTGCAATTGAGAGGAGAACGGATAGCAAAATGTGAACATTGATCTATTATTTTATTGCCAACTGTGAATCATGGAGATCCTGTGTGTGTTTTGACCACTGCTAAGGTAGAAGATATCTTAAAGTGAGGGCTGAATGTATACCCAAACTGGAACATAAGTTTGGTCAATGTATTTCAAACAATACTGGTTTGAACCTTTTACTATTTAATCAGTGCCTTCTAGCTATGTGCACTGTATTTCTTAATGGATCCAATCTGAAAAGGTTTTTAATCAGAGAAATCTCTATCTATTATATATTGTCTTTGCAAAGCCTTTCTGATATTCTAAGATGGTCTGTGACTCCAATGGTTTTGTAATTGTCCTTTATATTGCACTTGCCTTTACAATTAAACAATCATTTTTAGTTTTGATTGAAAGGTGCCTTGGAGATACTGTTATTCCAGCTTTATTCTTTACCTACTATCACACTTTCCTCTTTCATTGAATGAGTTGGATAACATTAGCTTTACTAAAAATTGTGTATTAGGGTGTATTAAGTTACTATAAATTTATTTATAAAGCATCACAAGATTAGTGTCTTTTAAATGACACATTCAGGATAGAGTTCCATGCAACTGAAACCAATAGAGGTTTTTTCCATTGAATTTCATGGAATGACATTCCCCATTCAATTCTTTAGTTTAAAAAAGCTTAGCCAAAGGTTCCCACAGGCAGTCTGTGTTGGAACTTACTTGCCTGCTTACTGCAAGCACAACACATCCTATCTGCTCTTTCATCCCAAAAGATATTTGTGTTTAGCAAATGTTATTGCCACCCACATCAGAGAATTTTTTTTCAGTGGCGTCTTCTCTCCCTCCATGATGATGATGATGATCATCATCATCATCATCATAATTAATAAACTAAAGCCCTCTGGCAATTACACAAAAACCACTGGAGGGAATTTTCATCTTATACAAAAGTCTCAAGTTAGCCATTTTCCCTAAGTTTAATTCAATTTGAAAATCATTTAGTGTGAAAATATAACTAGTTTATAATATCACCACTTAACTTCATTTAAGATCTTCTTAGAGTGTGCTGTAATGAAACAGCATTTGCCCATGAGTTTTGTTCGTCTCACACTCCAGTGATTCCTCATCACTTTAGCAATGATTTATTTTTAAAAGACAAGCCAAAAGAATTTCTGTTGAGCATCTTCTGTTCTATGGGCTTGACAGAAGTCTTTTTAGCAGCTAGGAAATATTTTTCTTTGAAAGTACAGTACAGTATAGTATGTTCAAATGCAGCCTTAAGAATACTGAAAACATGACATCAAGGCTTTGGAAAATAGGAGAAATAGTCTGTGGTGAAGTAATAGTGGAAGCCCAGGGAGGCAAAATAGTTTCTTGAGCTACCTACTTGGAAAGTTAAGAGCCTTCATGAAAACCTATGTTGGAGGTCTTGAACAGAATTTTTAGTAAGAAGTCAAGGTATTTTGATGATTAAATAAATTAGGGAAGAAATTAAATTAATGAATAAATAGGTAAATTGGAATGAAACACTTTGAAAAATGTTTGACATGTGAGACAAAATACTTAAAAATATGCTTGAAGTATCTTTTGATAGCAGGTGAATAAATAAAATTGATGAAAGAGGGTTTTCCTCTCCTCTGGATGTTGCTTGCTTTGAGGAGCCATGAGATATATTGCCAGTGATAGCAGCTAAGGTGAAGCTGTGCATCTCTCAGATAACCTTGCTCTTTTATTGCAACATTCTTTTCCAGATTGTGAGTAATTCTTACTTCAGAATAATAGGTTATGAAAAGCTGTGTACTTTCTTGATTTTTATTGTACTTTCAAAATTTAAATCTAAAGGTTAAAGGACTAAAGTTTTTGCAGTGTTACAGTGGAGGAAAAACTGTATCATGAACTGATATAATCTGTTAGACGGGTCTGGAGAATGCTTAAGTACATGAATCTTTATCCTAGAGATGTCCTTAAGACATTTATGTTTCTAGGCAAGACTTATGCCAAAGTAACAGGGATTAAAGGACGTCCTATTACCAAGCTTGAACTGCTTTGCTGATGAATTCACAAAGAATACCTGGGAGGTTTTTTTTTTTTTTTTTTTTTTTAAATCTGTGTTATAAACTTTAGGGCTAAATTGTTGGCAGTGTCTTGGTCAAATGTTGCTATTTAAAACTTATTTGTTATATCTTTTGGGTTCTGCACTTTTAAATCATTTGAAAAATGAGCCCTGGGAATCTTAAACTAGATTTTCCCATGAATGGCTTATTCAGAAGTCATATTCCTTTTTGGTAAGCAAATTTTAATTAAAAGGGGATGCATATAAATAGCTGGTTAAATCAAGGTCTGAGATTTCTGGATCATGAATCATGCAGGTGTTATAGGGAGCAGGAGGAGACTACTTTATCCTTGAAGGAATGCCTCAAAATGTGAACGCTATTTTCTGTGGAAGCAGATACACTGCTAAATCAGCAGGATACAAGAGGCCTGCCGTGTGCAAGGCAGTAGACATAAAATTAATACTGAAAGTTATATTTATAATTCAGGGGAAGAAAATTGATCCCTATTTGCTTTGTAGAAAAAAATATATATCTCCTAAAAATGATATTTTATTATTCAGTTCCATAATATCAGGAAGTATGGCATATCATGAGATGCAGAAAACAAGAATTCATAATTCCTTTGCTCTGACAATTCTCTGCTGTAATTTTGCTGATGCCTCAGTTTCCTCGTCAGTAAAAAGAATAACGGTGCATTCTCCACTCATACACTTTGAGGCTGGTGAATAAAATGCTGTGCACTGCTGATGTATATTTGCAAGTACACATTAGTCTGCGTCTTCAAAAATGGTTGGTATTACATTTTCTGCTTACCCACTTTGTCTAGATTACATTAATTTGCTTTTTTTGGTTTTTGTTCTGTTTTGTTTCAGCTCCTTTCTCCTCACGCTACCGGGAACAAAAATGATCAATGATCCATTCTTTATGCACATGATAAAACTGAAACATATGTGTATTTTGATGCGGTACAGCCACTTATTTTTCTCTTCTTATTTTATTACAGATCAGGGAATACAATGGACAGATGCAGGGAATTACCAGTGGGGGATTTGCATCCCTGACATTTGATGGCACTGTAGGTGCACCCATAGTTCCTCGAACCTCTAGTAAATTGTACACTTTCTTGGGTGAAGAGCAGAAAACAATAGAAGAACTGCGTGCATGGGCAGCTAGTAATCTTTCCATCTCTGGACCCGCAGCAAAATTGTCTGGTGTTCAGCCAATGCTGTTCTTTGATCTCACTTGCCAGCTGGTAGGGAAAGCAAGAGTGGATGGATCTTCTTTTCTTCTAAAGGTAGACCTTTTTTTTTTTTTTTTTTTTTTTAAATCATTTGTTAAGACTTATATATTAAGGTATCATGATTCAGAGTTTTGATAAAACCAACATATTATTAGATTTAATTATTTAATTCATATTATTAATTATATTAGTTGATAAATATTTAGAGGTTAAGTGAATTTATGGTCTGTGACTATTTTACTTCTATGAGAACAAAGTAGAAATCCCTGTTCTCTTTAAAGTTGTTCATTTAACTTATTTCTTTATAGAGGTTTTGTAAGATGGCATTGAAATGAAGTATGGTTTCACAGACATTTGTAGGTAAATATTGCAGGCCTTCTTAAACCTGAAAAATACTATTAATTTTAATTTTAACCTTATTTTCTAGTCAGCAACAATTATTGCGCTTTTTGAGCTATGCCTGTAGGATATAGCTTAATGCAGCGAGCACACTTTAGAACACGAATGAATGAATGATTATGTTATGTTCGTGATGGATTTTAGGTAGCCTCAATTAGTTATATGTAAGTGCTTTGGGGATCCATGCTTAATAAAAGAACAAAAGGCAAAACGTCACACAACAAGAAAGTACTTTCCAGGATCAATCTTTAGCATCAGCTAAATAAAAAGGAGTTTATGTAATTTTTCTGGATTTAGCTCCAGCTGTATCAGTCTGTTATTCTGAAATATCTGTTTTGGCTTTTAAGTACTGTGAGTTGATTGTTAAAACCTGAATGATGAACAGCCTGTTATTTTCCATTTCATGACTTTACATAATTATTCCTTGATAATACTATATTAAGCCATGCTGCTATAGCATGTTAGGAAGCAATACATTGCATTATTCCTTCATTAAAGTAGCAAAGATTTTTTTTTTCTGGGCAGAACAATGTTTGCACAAAAAAAAAACCTTGAGCAACATCCTATAATATGCTCTGCAGTTGCAAATATTTCAATTTAAACTATGTCTTGTGAAATAGATGTCAAATGAGACTCGATAAAACCTCAGAACTTTGCGGACTGTAAGTAAATTACTCATTAGTTCCTGTTTTTTCATCCGTTCCATAATTTGAGTAGAGTGAAGCTGGTAAGCTCTTGAGGTTGTGAGCTGAATCTGTGCTCGTGTTTTTGCAAATGAAAATGAAAACTAGCTACTTTTCTAAGGGATTTTTCTCTTGAGAGGGGAGATTGCTAGCTTAAAAATTTCTTCAAAAGCTGCCCTGGCTCCAACCCCATCAGTTCCTCCAACAGAGGACATTTTAAAACGAAACAGTCATCCTTGGATATGAAGGTGCGTTCAGATTATTTAAATCAGTTTGTCAGATCCATCTCTTAAATATTGAACTACTAAAATGTCCCAAATAAAACTAGTTGGAAAATGATGAGAACTTGACAAACTTATAGTTCTTCTATCTGTCAAAGAAACTATTTTCATAACATATACCCAGTGGAATAAATCTCTGTTTCTCTTAGTTCTGGAAAAGCCTGGATAATTCAGCTAATGGGCAGCATCTTATTCAAACGTGGTTTTTAAGTTTTCATGGTGCTACAGGATCAGAAGATAATAGACTTTTTTTAAATCTGTGGCAGCATGTACCACCTCATTATCTGGGTCCTTCAGAATACACTCTGATTTGGGAATGTTAATTTGATCTTATAGGACGTTTTCACTGTGAAAAGCTTTCCCTTTTATCTCTGCTTTGGGTTGAGTATTTCAACCATGAGTTATTCTCAGTGTATTTACACGTGGCTTTGCTGTTTCTTAGGTCTTTTTCTGTGAGCCCTTTGATCCATAGCAGTTCAGCTTTTCCTGATGATAGGAAGAGGCAGAAACCCTTTAAAAATTAACCTTTGGTTAACTTTTTTTTTTTTTTTTTTTACCTCTTGCATTGCCTAACTCATGGGATAAAATGCTTTGGTCTGTCTAGAAATTAGCTTCTGTTGGAGTAATATGCATGAAGCACCATTTCAGTCTTACAGTCTCAAATGCCTTTATGTTTTTTTCTTTTTTGATACCTGTTCTGCAGACCATTATTTCTATTGTTGTCTTTGAGAAAAGCACATCTTCAGGAACTGTCAACTCACGAAACCATGGTTTACAGAGTATATTGTAAGCAGTTATCACTGAAAGTTTGGAATTTGATGCACATTAAAAGATTTTTGGTACAAAGTACTGGATCTGTTATTTTCTGTCTGTTGGCAATCTTACTTTTCCACAAAAATTTGGTAGCTCAAAAATAATTCTACTGATATTTCAATGCTTTAAGTATCTATCAGGAGCTTAGCTTTAGGTAGCCACTTTGTAGAATTCTAATTATTAAGTAGATGTGAAATACTGATGTTTTTGTACTATGGGCCACATAACATGCAATGTAGACTGAAGTAGGAAATCGTGGAGCGTGTGCTGTGTACTCAGTCTCCATGTACCGTGACTAGAGCATTTAAAAACTTTAGCAGGCATTCAGATATTAAATGTAGAAAGTTCTACGATGAAGTCTACTTAGTTGTATCTGCTGGAGAAACAGTGGAGTTTTTGCTAGGGCTAAATTTTGATTAAATATTAGCAAATTCTAATTTCTGACACTTGATAAAATTCTATATGGAGGTTATTTTATACTGTGAAAAGAATAAAAAAAAAAACCCTTAAAAACCATGTGAATAGTTTAAGGAGCTTAGAACTGAGACCCCAAGTAAGATTTCTTGTTACCAATTTTTAATCAAGCAACAGATGTGTAA
Source organism: Struthio camelus (assembly GCF_040807025.1). Classification (NCBI taxonomy): domain Eukaryota; kingdom Metazoa; phylum Chordata; class Aves; order Struthioniformes; family Struthionidae; genus Struthio; species Struthio camelus. The sequence goes on from NC_090942.1 coordinate 24,465,519, forward strand.
AAAAATGTTATTTTAATGCCTAACCTAAAGCCTCTGCCTCTCAGGCGTATTGAAGTGGTTTCTTTTCATTGCAGGTATGGGATGGCACAAAATGTCCCTACCCGACGTGGAAGGTACCTGTGGAAGCAAGCGACCTGGAAGGAGAAAAAGCTCTCCTTCATCAGCTGCGAAATCTAACAGTGGACATTCTAGTCTATGATAACCATGTACAACTGGCAAAATCACTTAAGGTAATGCACTATGTAGTATTCTAGCTCTCATTCTGTGGCCTATTTTCTATTTAGAACTCACCTCAGAGAAAGTAGCAATTCAGTTTTAGTGTTAATTAGTTTCACATGTTCCTTTTTTTTTTTTTTTACTGTTTTTCCCCCACCTTTTATTTGAATGTAAAACTCCTTCAGCATGTGTGAAGCAGCTTCATTACCCTAAAACCATGAAAAAAAACTTTCCAATTAAGCAGCTCTTTTCTTTCCTCTTTTTAACATCATACATAATCCTGTGAAAATAATGTTCTCAGAAAATGTATGCTATGTTTTAAAGTTATTTTTAAATGATATAAAGTGGTGTTAAACTTGTAGTCCTATTAAATGCCCGTAAGTCTGAAATCAGTGAAAGATCTGCTCTACAAACTTCTGCATTTTACAATGCATATCCTCATTTAGTGGATCAGTAGTGCTGATTACGCTTACATAGATAAAAGAACAACATAATTAAACATTTGATCTTCAGCAATACTGCCATCTTGCTTCTGAATACAGCAAATTAGCAAAAAATGTATCTTTCATTTTATGGCTTGCCTTCTATACACAAGTATGATTTTTAAGATCCTGTCTTTACCAGAAAATAAAGATAAGTGATACTTTATTAGTAGTTGTTAGGCTGGGGCTATCAGCAGGGACAAAATCATTTTGATATATTATTATATGTTCATAAGTAAATGACACATAGTGAAATAGCTGGCATTTGTGTCAGAATTCACAACAAAATGTCCTCAAAGAAGCGTTTCATTACTTACAGCTTCTCTCACAGAATTATTATCTTGCTAACTGATGTCATCTGTTGATGTACTAAATGATGATGTTTCAGTGAAGCAATATATTTTGAAAATGAAGGAAAAATTGTTAAATGAATATTAATAAAATGTATTTTCTTGATCAGCTCATGATCCATTTATGACTCTTGCCCAATATATATTCAGGATTTAATATTGAATATGTGGTAAATTGGGTGTATTCATCAGTTCTCTCCTTTTTTTTCCTTGCTATTTATTCTTTCTTCTCTTACACAGCTGTACCTTTGCTAGATACTACATTGCACAGCATAAGCTCTAATGGCAAAGGGAGCAGCTGAGAAACCTGTTTTGGTCTTCTGAGCCATGCAAGCTCTGGTTTTCTCATTCTGCTGTGTGCAAAGTTGCAGCGGTTTCAGTCATTCAGAATGGAAAAATGGAAAATTTTAAGTTAGAATATTTCACCACTTTTCAGTTTTTGCTATAACAGATGGATTGTATTTTAGTGGAGTTACAGAATAAAAAGCTCTGATACTCTAGCAACTAGAGTATCAAGTTCAGGTTGTAATTTATGCAATGAGTTTTATTTTTTGCTTCACAGAATAATCTAAAGATAACTTAATTAAAACTTTGAGGACTCTTCATAAAATGAAAGCTTTAATAAAAGGATTATTTTTAAATACTAGTGGAAATTATGTCATATTGTAAGAAAATGTAATTGAAATACTCTGTGGGTATATTAATCCATATAATATATTATTTAGTTCAGGGTCTTGTTATACAAAGATTGAAAGACCATTTATGAATAAGCATAAAACTGGAAGGAGTGTGACATATGCACACCTGAGGTACCTTCCTGAGTGCAGGCACTCAGGAATTAGGTGTTTTTTGCCAGTTCATGGTTTCAGAAACAATAAAGTACATTATTCTTTGAGACATCTTTTCTGCATTTGTGAAAGTATGTTAGAAGCGCATTTCTATATAAATTGCTGATAAAATGTTAGGTTACGCTCTCCAGTGTTGTTGTGTACCATTTGCAATAAGAGTAGCAGTTCTGAAATGATGTTTTAGTGTAGGAACAATCTGCTTTACACAGCCTTAGTATCAAGAAGTGCAGCCTGAGAAAACTAAAATATTTGCTTTTATTTTAAATTTGTGTCTGTATAAGCATGCTCAGAAAAGGAAGCTCTGAGTAAACATTGCACAGTCTAGAGATAATGGGTAGTGTACTACAGTCAATTTATAAGAAATCCTGGAGCACAATGTCAGGAATATTCCTGCAAGATTCTGATAAAAATTCCTTTTCTGAGCTATCTATCCAGAGAGCACTGAAGGTGTGAGCATTTTTCCTGTTTCCTCAGTCAACTAATATTTAAAGTGTTCGACAGAGAGAACTTCAGTAATATTACAGATACATTACAACTGATACTGTAAGTAGACTTTTCTGTCACGTATATTCACTGGCCTCTCTTTTCCAGTGAGTAGGATTGGGGCTTTTCAGCATTTGTTGCTTTAGCAGAATACACACAGAATTTTTGGAAATCTCATATCCACCGGACATGGATCATTTCCTCAGGCATGAAGACATAAACAGAACAGTAATAAAGAAAGACAATGGTGTTCACTTATGCTTTCCAGAATATCCCTCCTCTTCTGGCTACCTTTAGTGCATGAGGCTTTCCCATTACACCAGGAACCGGAACCTGCAACCTGCTCATTATTCTTAAGTCACTTTCTTAACCTAGCTTTTCCAGAGGTTCTCGGGATTCACTCAGACCTTACTTATAACTCAAGAAAGGTTTGTGACGTGGGTTTCTCTGCCTGGGGCGTTTTGGTAGGTAGTAAGTGCCATGATGAGTATCAGTGATCAAGTCAATGCACAATGGGAGTCCAGCTATCCACAGTTTAAACCTGAGTTAGCGATTCCCTTCACGGACAGTCATACGTTGAATATGTGGCGCTGTGCATTCCCCTCTTGATTATTGTTATCTATTTTGTGTTACAATGTATTTTACAATGTAGTTAGTACAATGAAAGTAATTAACCTTCAGCATGCATACAAGTTTAAGTCGTTAGTGTGAGTGTTTACCTCATGTTATATATCTTTAGATTTAGAATTTGAATGTTTTCCACTGTGTTTCTTCTGTGCTATTCAGTATCTTTTCTGTGCTTTTTGATAGTGCTTTGGGCTAAGTCTTACTTGTTTTATTAGTGTCTAACTGCTTGAGTTACGTTTCCAACCTGCTTGTTACATGAGTTGCATACCTACAACATCTAGCTTCGTATTTTTCAGGCCTAGGTAGTGGTGTTATCACCTATCTATTGTATTTTTCCCCACTTCTGTCTTTACAATAGTTGAAAAGACCCCCAAAAAATCCCCAAAACCTTTTAATGGATTTAAGTTGGTATCTTTCATTCCTTGGATGCAAAGGGCTGTGCCCAAACGCCGTGTATATCCTTCTTGTCGCTTGCAAAAAGGTGTGCACAATTTACTCAGTCAAATTAGACGGTTGATATGATCAAATAATCAGAAATAAATTGCTTTGAATACTGTCAGTTGTAAAGCCAGAAAAAATGAGTATAAGTTTTTGCTTTTTGTGTTTTTTTTTTTTAATGATTTCTGTAAATAAACCGTTTTGAGTGTCTTTCTGGCCAATCTTGAAAGTTTAACTGTCGTGATAAATGACCTTTAAGACTTTATCAGTGTGTTAAACAAATTTGGGCATAACCCTATTTGTTCTGGAGCAATAATGAGAATATGCTTCTCTGAAAACTGCTTTAGCTCTGGCTGGTTACTGGGAGCTGTATTTGTGGTTTCTTTAATTTTATTTTTTTAGCCTTAATATCTATTTTTAAAAGAGTTATATCTGAATTTGACTAAAGGTAGGATACTAATATATTTATAGCATTGCCAGAAATGTGTTTTTATTTTTTTAATTTCATTTTTAATGAATTGGCCCTAAATGAGGTCATTGGGTAGTTGATAAATAGAATTACTGTAAAAAGTTGCATTTGTCCTATACTTCAGTTACAGTTCTGAAAATCATAGGGTTTGTTTTAATGTAGATCATAATTTTGTCTCCGATAGGTTTATAATGTGTAGTCTCCGCAGGCGTTCTGTAAACTAATCAAAAATACTGTTAACGTTTTTAGCTGAACACCCATAACTTTTCCACACTGCTGTTAACCATAAGCAATGCTGCCTCCCAAAGGAATTTATAGAAATTGCAGTCCATCTTGCATGCTCAATTTGTTACTGTTGACATACAAAACCTGCCTGCCTTTTTCAGTAGTTTGCAACGCTAATTTTAATTGCATCTCTTGAGTATAGTTATGAGCAACATAAAATATCTAAAATTAATAGCATTTGCAAAAAATCTGATCCAAAAAAGCTGATCAAATACCTATGGAGTAAGCATTATTTTATAAAGATCAGAAAGCTTGGGTAGAGTCTATTTTGGAGTGTTGCAGTAAAGCATGTAATTCAGTTGAATTTTGGTTGATTCCAGCATACAGTTTTACAAGACAAGAACAGTACTTTATCTTCTTGGGCTCTTAGCTCTCCTCTACTGCTTTTAACATTTTATATTTGTACAAATAATTAGTAATTTTAATATCTAGTTTTGTGGTACATTGTTTTGAAAGCAGGACAAAAATTCTTCAGTTATAATAGATTCTTTTCTGTTCATATGCAAATTTTCAAAAAAAGTAGTTTGACACTAATAGATTGACTTAAGGTGATTTGATAAGGAAAATTTAGCTAAGAACTTAGCAAAAACTGTTTATCCAAAAACATTTGTCATAGTCGTTAGATTATTTTTGTGATATGACTGTTTCTTGCCATTTTATACTGGAGCAGAAACATCAAAAATCTAAATACATAAAATAAAAAATGTACCTATAAATTTTTATGTACAAATCAAACTGAAAGTCTAATAAGCCAAATTTATATATCTGTTACTTTTATTGGCTCCCATAAAATACAAGCCACCTTCAAGACTCTTGTTTCAGCTCTGAATTTCTCAGCCAAATTTAAGTCTAACTGAAATCTTTAATCTGCTTTTTTCCTTATAGTGGGAAAAATTTTGAAACATCCATAAACCATTACTATGACATAAGTTCCATAGCTTGTGTTCCACTCTAGCATTTGCAGTGACTGTTTGCATTCACTTTCTGGATGTTCAGAGAACTTCTTTTAAGAATCTTTTCAATATCATATTTTTATTATTATTTTAGTTCTATCAATCATCTTAAGAATAGTGTGATTACTTTTAAAATCTTTCTGAAATTTATTCTCTATTTTGAAGTAGCTAGTAAATAGTACCTATGCAATGCTATGATACCATGCAGTTCTATCTTACCTTGAACAGCTACTAACTTCTTGCGACTTTTCAAAATTCTTGCTGTGAAGTTCCATTTAACTAAATGGTCTTCACTTAGGTTAACCATAAATGAATGACAGATAAGTAAGTAGTAGTCTACAAATGGGTGGTTTGCTCACACTTAAGATTTTGAAGGTTGTTTAATTGACCTTTCCTGACCTTGCAGCCTTTCAACTCTTTTTAATTGGCATCTTTCAGGTTTCTTGTATTCTTGCTGCAAGATTTTTTTTTTCTAGCTATTTTATCTTTCTTGTAGATTCTGAGCTAGGGTATGGTGGATGTCATAATTTTATATTTAAAGAGTCTTATTAACTGTTTCACAATATAGACTATATTCTACTTCTGAATTTACCTCCGCTTCCACTTCTTTCGTGTTCGCAGTTACATAGAGCAGCTTTTCCCCAGTGTTGGTAACCCAATCTCAATTATGCCGAATGGAATGGAAGAGAGGCAAGAGCATTAAGAACATATTCGAATGAAATTTAGCACCTGGAAAGAAAAAAACCCTTCAGATAAGCATCTTAATTGCAGTCCTAACATGCAAATTGTCTTTTTGATATTGGTGGGCCTTCTTGCATGCTTGTGTGGTTCTGTTGGAGATTAGCAATAGAAGGAAAAGGAGGACCCAAGAAGTGTTGGGAATTTGTCCTGAAATGTCATTCTTACCTATCACTGGAGATGCTGTATATTAATCTCTTGAGATTTAAATGTAAGGAATGTGCCTATTTCAGGGATGGAGGGTGGGGAAAAAAGGGTTACAAAGGGTGTTCATTACCATAATCAGGTCTTAGCTACAAAAGCCTGTTGGTACAGGCAAGATCTTATTGCCAGGTATAGGCTCAATTAATGCAAGCAGCAATACTGTGGTATATTCTTTAGTTTCACATGTTATGTTATGTTCATTACTTTCTTTCCTATAGAAAGCCTATGAACTTAAGATTCTTGACTGAATTTAGAACAAATGAACAGATTCCCTTAACAGAAAGAAAATACCTTTTCATAGCTGAAAAGTGAATTACTTCATATGGAAAGGCAGGATGGGAAAAACAAGATAATCTGGGTGCAGTGTTTTTTCAGTTATTTACTTATAGCAAAGATTTGTTGAAAGAGCAGTAAACTGATACTGCGGTGCATGCTTTGTAATATGACAGTAACCTTCTACGTCCATTGAGCAGGGATAACATAAGACCTTTAGATACACCTCATTTCCAGCCCATTACTGAAACAGCTGTCAATCACCAGTAATTTACGTAGTGGTTGTGAAGCTGAAAAGAACAACGATACTAATTAGTTATTACCAATAACAATATATGGTAAGTTCTGTAAAATGAGAGAGATGCTTTGTATAAACAAAATGAGCAGCCCCTCAGTTGAGTAGATCAACTAAAACTATGGTAAGGCTCCCTGCCAGAAGGAAAACAGTGTGCAGACAGAAATATACCTTCTATGTCCCTTGTGCCTGAATTTGAAAATATGCTTCCTTTTCATATTTGATCATTGTTTAAAAGAGCAATTTTATGCTAGCACTATGTAGTCAAGAATCTATTCCTTGAGACTGGAGGGTTCTAGAATCAAGACGTTTGGCAGTTTTTCGTTAATGTTATAACAGATTGGTAACGTCTTTCAATAATGACAATTTACTTTCATTGAAACCTTGCTTATCAAAATAATGAAGTAAAAGTGTATTTTATATGTTTTAGCTGCCATTAAGATGTGATTTTTTTACTAAAATTAAACCATCCCATTTTGTTATCAGTAAGACAGAAATTGGTGCTTCATAAGAAATGTGAAAGTAAAAAAAGAAGAAGAAGAAGAAGAAGAAATTGTTTGCCCATAGCATTCACACTGCAATCTGAGTTTAGCTCAGATTGCTGGTGAAATGATCATCTTTATCTGCTGCTTGATCTGCTTCTATGCATATGTGTATAAGTGTCATCTTAAGACATGGCCAGTCCAGCCTGACGAGTGCACTTTTTAGGTCTCTACTGGTTAAACTTACTCTGTCACTGGCTCTTAAGCGTATCTAAAGTGGGCGTTGAAGCTGAAATAAGACATAATATCCTGGCTGCTGTTATATTAATGTTAATTGAAGTCAATTTAAAATGATTTATTATTTATATAGTGATATTTAAAAGATACTTAGAGCAAATATTAATCCAGGTTATGGAATGTGTGTACCTCACCAGCTATCAGCTGGATCTTTGATAATACTTTTCAAAAGTTATTTACATAATAGCAAATTGGATTCAAAGGCCTTTAGAACATATGAAAGGGAAATTAACAACATATTATTGGCCTAGACAATCTCCAGAGGGGAGATCGTGTGAAACCTGGGAGAGAGGGTTAGGATGCTTAGGATTGTCCAAGGAAGTAGCTAACATTGTGTTATTAAATCACTCTTTTTTTCCTCCACGCTTAAGATTGGAAGTTTTCTGAGAATTTACAGTATTCGTACAAAGCAAGCAAGTGCTGACAACGCAGATGCATCGCATGTAGAATTCCATCTTCATGGTGGCACCTGTTACGGTCGAGGAATAGGAGTCTTGCCAGAAAGTAACCCAGATGTTAAGGAACTAAAAGAGTAAGTTCTAAGTATATTTTCTAGATGATCCCAGAAAACTCTAGGCTAATGTTACAACTGTGCAGCTTAGAACTGTAAATATACGTAAAAAACAGAAACTCTGGGACAGAGCACGTCTTTAGCACTCCTGAGGTGAAGAATAAGTATTTGGGAGGATAGGAAAGTGAGAGGTAATTTTTCAAATTGAAGATACAGCAGGGATTTAAGATTTCTATTTTATAATTCTCTAATAATAAGGCCTAGCTTCATTAACGTAGCTATTCTGTTTTATAATGGCATATAATCTTTTAAAGGTAGAAGCTACGTTTAAGCAAAGAATTGAGCATGTTTTAAACATGTGCATATGTCTTATTTGGACATAGTGAGACTTAGAACATGTTTGAAATGAGGCATAACATTTAAATGCTTTACTGTACTGAGTTATATGCATAAGGAGTGGCTTAGTGACCAAAGTCCATTTTCTTTTATCAGAAATCCCTTGTTTTCAGCAGTACAGATGTCTTTTGGCACTGTGTTAGGTTTAAGGTTCCAGAAGTGATTTAGAAAGGAATGTCTCACCTGCATCGTTAATATAAACCCTGCAACCTTTGACTTAATTGAGTTTTATGTCTCTGCTGGAGATTCTGTTATGTCTGAACATTATACCTATGTATTAGTAAACAAGATGTTGGGAGGGTGGGGTGAGGGGGTGAGAGAGAGAGAGATTTTACAAAGTTGTATAAAATATTCATCCGCTTATTTTTAGATTCTTGGAATCTGTGGATCTGGCAGACAGTCAGAATGCGGAAAGCGTGTCTTCAGTGGAATTAGATGGCACCTTTAGCAATGTTACAGGTAAGAGCAATTTAAAACTGATTTGTTCTTTCTTCTCACATATAGTTAAATATAGCCAAGATAAGGTCGTGTTTATTGCTTCTCTAAAGACGATGTGTAATGTCATTCTCTCATATAAAGCCTTTGAGAATTCTTTTGGATTATTAGACTGAAAACTGACATTATCCTATCCTCTGTCTCTCAGTGGAATCCTTTCATATAGATGGAAACATATTTTCATAAAAGGTAGTGAATGAATTTTTAAACACAAATAATTTTTAAGCATAAACAAAATCATGCTGTAATAGATCACAAGGCAGAGTAACACAGGCACTGAAAGCACCATACAGCTGCTTGCTGAGGAGCCCTTCTGAAGCTATTAGATGGAAAGTTTGTCACTGGCAGAGTTGCAAGGTGGAAAAGTAGTAACTCAAACAGTTTACCAAATAAAAGCTGTATCAACCTTAGTCTCTTCTTTTGCATGAAAGAGCTGTTCTGTGGTGATACTTAAGAAGCTTAGTGCAACATATCTTTGAAGGTATTAGTATCCTCTAAGTGATAAACTTTTTGGCACATGTTTTCTGTTATGTCTGCATAGAACGTAATATAATGGGAGTCTTAGGCATAAGCTTTTAGGCCCTGGAATAACAGTGCCATTTGAAAATTGGAAAAGAATGGCAGCCAACTTATAGCATTATCTGTTCCAGAGGACTCCAAGGATAAGCTTACTTTCCTTTCTTTTGTTGTATTGTTTTCATACGTTTTTAGAATTTCCACTGTCTTTTGTTCAACTTCTTGTCGTATACAAACGCATTTTTGAGTGTCCGCATGATAAAAAAGGAAAGAAAATAATTAGAAAATTCTTCTTGATTTTTAGATCTTCAGTCGCATTTACAGAGGTGTCAGCAATTATCTGTAACAGGTAGGAAACATTGATGTCAAGGTGAATTTTATTTTTGCTAAAGAACAAGAAAAATTTGAGACGTGAATGCAAAGAGTTGAAGTAATAGTAAGATCTGAGATCTGTTCTAACATCTATGATTCTAAGTTTATGAATGTTGAATTGTTTCTATTACATTTTTATGGAATAAAATATCTTTATATTTTCTATAAAAGATATATATATTCTATAAAGATATATAAAAAGATATATCTATATTCTCTAAAGTTATATAAATATCTTTATATCTTCTACTTTCTTTTTTTTGTCCACATTGAATTTCTACACCCTCAAGTATACAGTGTTCGTACAGCCTGTTGTGGTTTATCTTAAAGGTTGTAGCAACATGTTGTATTGATGAAATTGAGGCTGCAACTGTATATAGTCTTCAGAATTTTCTTTTAGCTCATCTAATGCCTGATCTTGCAGCCCTCTCCACAGGAACAGACAGAAATGGTTCAAGTATTTTAAGTGATCGTTTCATTTTACCCATTGTTTGCAAATCTAACTTGGATAGCAAGTTAAATTGGATAGCAGCTGCTAACTGAGTTACCAAAATGCAGGTTGTAACTAAACTAAACAGGCTAGTTTTATAAGAGCAGTTTCTCTATATTGTTTTCATACTTGGTCCATATCAAGCTGAGTGTAGCATCACAGCATAGGATCGTGGCATGTCCTTGACTGTGATCTCCTGATCATCCTGCTGTTCTAACTTGCACACTCAGGTATTCTTTCTGTGGAAACAAGGGGACTATTTATATTACTGAATTTCACCCCACTGTGAAGTCAAGGTACTATGAATTGTGTTACCATAATGGCAGGGCATAAGAACCAGTTGTTCTTAAATCTTAAAGTTGTTCCAGGTGCGGGAGGAAGCGGGGGATTAGGACAAATGTTTTAATTTTACAGCTATGATATCTGTTTCCCATATTCCGAATATTATGTATTTTAGTAGGTGTATGTAGGGTCTTTTTGTTTTTACAGTATTAACAGATCATCAGGATTTGAATAACACAGGGCTGAGAACTATTCTGAACAGCACTGCTCCTCAACAGTACCGCATTAGAGCAAAGCTGAGAACTTTTAAACCTCAGAAGCTCCATCAGAGTATTAAACTTTATTGTTCCAAATGCAACTCTTTGTAAGTATTTTACACAATAAGTAATTTAGAAATTGCTGTATATATTTTAAGATGTCTATATTTTCAGTGTATTTTCATCCTTTTTACGTAAAATGAGCTGAATTTAAATCTGTTTCATTGCAAGCAAAGATTTTAAACTCACTGATACTAGGTAGCAAGATTCAAAATCATCAAATGAGTTATGGTTACAGGATCCTTTTCAGTACTTTCGAAACTCTAGATTTTGTTTGTTTATTTGACTTTATCCCATGCTGAAGCTATTTTTAAGTTCATGTTGCTGTCATGCATTTTAAAAATAGAATATGCAAAGAGGTGTCATCGACTTCGTTAAAAAATGAAATATCTTTGACTAAAGTGTGTCTTCCAGAGAAGGCATCTCATCTTGACCCAAAAATGTCAGGGAAATGCTGTTCACCTTGGTAGTTTTGCCTTTTTTCTGACTTGCTCAGTTCACGGTAACTGTTTTATCTTTGTTATTTCCTCTACAATTCTGTACTGTCGTTGTGTCATATAGTGCTCAGTCAAATAATCTTACGGAAAAAAAATTCTACTGTGACTTTAGCTGATAAATATTAATGTTGTAGTCTCATCTAAAAATGACATGACCTATTTTCAATGAAAAGATAGAATGACATGAATTATACTGCTATTCATGACCATCAAAATCCTCTATCACTTTTTTTTGCCTGACTTTGCTTAGGACTGATGTGGGACTAACAGCTTTATAGTTACTGGTGTTAAATGTTGCCTTTTTTGCGTGATGGCAAGCTAGCATTCTCCTGGCCTTTGAGCATTTCTTGCATAGTCAAGTCTTACTAGATATGAATATCACTGAGATAAAATGCACCTACTAGCTTTCTCTTAAGGCTCTTGGGTGCAAACTGTCATGCTTGCTGCTTTAAAAATATTTTGCTGTAACGGATGTTATAATGTTTTCTCAGATACAAATGCATGAGAAACTGCTTCATCATCTTCACAAAATACAAGTACATGCTCTTTACTACCAAATACAAAAAGGAAGTAATAACAAACTCTCTCTGCCGCTTTTGTCTCTTTTTCAATATATTTGCCAACAGTATAGTGAAAAGAGTCTGCAGATCGAAGTTTGCATGTTCCTTATGAACTTTATCCCTACTCCACAATTCTTCTTGACTTTCATAGCCTTTTTATATAGTCTTCCCTTCCTTTTTCATTTCTTTTAATTTCACTCTCCTCCTATTTCATGTTTTGCTGCCCTGTCTTTGCTACAGAATTAGGGCAGTTTTTTAACCAGAAAGATTTGTAATGCTTCAGTTAGCATATTTCTTCCTCCTCCTACCATCCTGCTGCAATGATGGGACTATTTGCAGCACTTTTCTGGAAATTCAACTTCCCTCTTTCTCAACTTCGTTCATCAGGTGGAGGGAATCAGTGAAATATAGTGGAGCTCTACTGCAGCCTGGGCTGGGTGAATTAAGGGGTCAGAGAAGGAAGCATGATGGCATCCTTCCCTACTACATATTCTGTCATGGCAGAAGTTATTTTCTATTTTAGCATATGCTAAAGAACTTGACTGAACTAAGTTTAATGCAAATTTGACCCTTTAACACCTTGCGCAGTAAGACGCACGTAACTCTTGGTGCATAAAATCCTCCTGAGAGATGCATGTGTGTTTTTTGTTTTTAGACTTTGAGTGAAAACTTCTCTGTAAATAGAGAAATATTGGTACAGATGGAACTAATTTTTTTCATATACCCACGCTGAACAGGTTACAGCCATGGTGCTTAGTTTGTTTCAAAGCCAATTAATTCCGTTCTTGCCTCTGCTATTGCTATGTGGGAATTCTACAGGCAGGCTTTAGAGGCCAGAAGAGTTTAATGGGAAGATGACCTATTATGTTAGGTCCGTTGCTTTTGCACTTACAGTAGTCCAGGAACGCACATGAAAAGAGGTCATGTGAAAGGTATTGCATTCATGAAATCAAAATGCAGTTTCAGCAAGACTTCTTATATGCTAATTTTGCAGTTCTAGCAGAAGAATATCGGAGTTTGGTTTCATAGGCAGGAATTATCCTATTAATGGTAAAAGTAGCTGTTTTGGAGATTGAAAGAGAGATCTTCAAAATAAGCTGCAGGAATTGTTGGTATTTCCTCTTTAAGTATGCTCCAAAACCTGCCACCTACTATTTTTTCAGTGTTTAATGAAATAGCCTAAGCTTCTTTTTTTTTCTCCCCTGTTGTCCTACTTTTTGTCACAGTTCATGTTCCACCTGAATTCTACAGGGCTGTCTTGTGTAGGAGAAGATGTTCTAAAACACTTTGCTATTAAAATTTTGTGTGCCTGCCACTGGCTCTTTGCCTACTTGTGATAGTATTTGTAAAATGTGGATGGCCTGCGTTGGTCCTCTGTAGAGGAGACAATTGGAAATGTGTTGCTGTCATACTCTACTAGGACAGGAAAGAGACTGTGAGATGCAGAGTTGCTGATTTTCCCTTTACAGTCCGTATAGGAAGCTGTTCTGCTCCTGCTCTTTTTTTTTTTTTCCCCATAATATGCAAAGTGAAATAGGCTAGAACATAAAACGTGAAGCTATATGGGCTTATATAGGCTTTTTACTCTATTAAATTGATATGCAGTAGTGTGACCTTTTTAAGGCCCATTTGACATCCAATGAAACTCGTGTTTGTTTTTCATTGATTTCTGTATATGTGGATGAAGCTATTAGGCTATTTCTGCTCCTAGGTAAGATTAAATTACTTAGTATATCTATTAATATGGAACTGAATTATCCTGATTTAATTTGCACAGTACTTCCACATATGAGATATACAGTCCTAAACATATATACCGATACAACAAAGATCAGCAAAGAAAAGTTATTTTTCCTGAATATGCTTTAATTCTCATGACTATATGTATGTATCTAGAGTTCTGCCCTCTTTCTTTATAGCTAGATTGCCTAAGGAGAAGCTGTTATTATTTACTTATTCATTTTGGAAATGGTTTTAGGAAAGAAGTTCCAGATGGAGATGACTTTGACTTAATTTTACAAGATTCTGCAACTACTGCGCCAAACCCGGAATTGCACAATACCTCATGGTATGGTTCTGTGATGTGGACTACACAAGATCAGAAGCAGAGGAAAATAGCTATTCATTTTGTAAAGCATGATGAAATGCTTCAAGAGCCTGAACATACTTTGCTTATGATAGAAGGTAAGATAAATAGCTACAAATATACCACTTTAAATGGCAGAGACCCTTCTGATTTGTATTCAGTGCAAGTAGTGATTATCATAAAGGCATCTTAAAGAAAAGAAAAGCTCAACTGGAACTTTTAGTTGTGCGAACAGAAGAAAGTCAACTACAGTGGCCTAAAACATTAAGATTATTGTTGATTCTGCTAAAACTCAAATCTTAATATGTTATTTTCCAGCTGTGCTTATTGACTTGCGGTTGTCATTTGGAATCTGGTTAGAATCATCTAAAAAATATTTTTTGTCTTGGTACAGTCTTGTTAACGCAAAGCTACAATTAACTTTGTCAGCCTCTGGATGTCACTGTTGTTTCAGATAAACAAAGCTTCTTACAGCATTTTTTTTCCCTTTGGTCAGATTTGCCTCAGGCGAGAGAAATAGCCACTGAACTTTAAACAAAGCAATTTAAGTAAGAATACAAATAAGGAATGTTTTGAATAGAATAAGAATAATGAATGTTTGCAAATAATACCATTCCGAATTTGAAACAAGGTCCTCAGTGCTGCTCAAGCATTGGTGTGAATAAGCAAACGTGAGCCAGTTGGTCCCTTGCATGAGGGTCAGTGACAAAACCCCTTCTGTTTTCTGCTTTATTTTTTATTTGACTTGTTCTGATAGCCTGCCTTAATTCTGACCTGTTCCAAATTAGATTGCAATCTGACTTTATGAGAACAAAAGAAAAAGAACTCCTGTATCTACTCTTTTCTCCTAAAATAATTAATCAATATAACTTAGTAAATCTTTTTCAAACTGTAAACTTCCAGCAACTAAGTACGTATTTATATGGGTGCTCCATGTTGGAGCACAAGGAAAAGGAATAATGTGAATTATTCTATATACTAAAAAGGCTTTAGTAGACCAGTGTTTTGGCTTTTTTTTTTTCTTTCAGAACAGTGATCATGAACCTTTTCCAAGCCATATGCTATTTTCGTTTTACCTTCATTAAGTTCTTCAAAGTGAAGTTTTTGAAGCCTCCATAGAGGCTCCAAATAGTCCTTCTCAGTTTTTTTGCAGATAGAGACCACCCTCAAAGGGCAATGCATTATGGCGATTATTAGATGGATATGATCTAGATTCTGCTCTTGTTTGTTTAATACAAGCAAATTGCTCCTGTACTGCCCAAGACTGTATTCTTCCCCATAGTCATTATGCTGAAGGAATAAGTTCTTTTGGAACGTTTGGCATCTTTTGGGCTGACATTGAGGAAAGAGTTGGATACAGGACAGAATTTTTAGGTGACCCTGCATGAGGGGATGAGGGGAATCCATAACTATTGCTGCAGATGACTTGTACTGAAGAGTAAGGAGATGTCACAGTTAACGAGTAAAGCTCATTGCATATTTTCATTATTTTTACATGAAATCCCTGTAATCCATATCATAGTTAAGCACTGATAATTCTGTATGTTTTATGCTGTTGTCTTGGGAGCCAGAATACATTCTTTAGGTGCGACTTTGCATTATGAATACACTGAAATTTCAGAGGTCTCTTAGAAATGTTATAGTTAAGACTACCCTGAATTTTGTTTTTAATTCCCTTAAATGAGATTTCAGATGTATCTGAGAGGCTTTAACAGTTTCAGTGGGCTTGGAGGACCTTTGTTTTCTGACCTTTTGAGAAGGCATTTCAAACCTCTGTGCCTCTTTGTTTGTTTCCTTGTTCATTTTTTTTAACCATTAGAAAGTAGATTTATTGAGAAGGTTTCACCAATATTTTCACCAATGGTTTTACATCACCAATAAAAATACAGCTTCTTCTCTGGTTATTTCTGGAATACAAGTAATGAATAAGTTTAATGCATATTTTACAGCACAGTACATAATTACTGTCATAAAGTCTTTGAAAGATCTTAATTAGAGTTGGTGGTAAGCAATGCAGTCATCGTAGAAAATATTTATTTTAAAAGTTTCCTCACTTTTTTTTTCCTATTATCTGCTGTTCATGACCTGATTAAATTATATATTTTTATCAAGTTGTTATTTCCAACCAACAACTGTTCTCTATATGTTAATAGATTTACTACATTTCCACTGAATTGGTCAAATATCAAAAAGATTCTATAATCAGTTCTGCCGACCATTCTACAGAGGTTAAAGACATGGTAGCCTATATTTATTATAGATCTATGATATATAATAAATTTTAAAGAGCTTTTTCCTTTCATTAGAATTGGAAAATCCCATAGTTCTAGCCTTAGTATTTCTACTGTGTCCCTAACATGACTCCAAATTAGTGGTGCTCAAATCCACATCAAGTTTATACTTTACATTTGATGTTAATTATAATGCCCCTTTTTCTTATCTGTTGTTTAAAAATTAATAGTTGTTTTACCTCTTAAAGGTTGGAATAACAGTTCTTTAGGAGCAATAGCACAAAATCACTGTATTCTTTCTTGACTTAGGGCCTGTTTTTTTTCCCCAATAAAGAAAGCAACTACTAAAATCATATTAAATATGATATGAAAATGATGCTAATTAAATATACTTCATGGTAACGATGATAACTGTCGCAAAGATATTAAAATATCTGCTATGATAAGTGACCGTCTTTGATTCTATATTGATTCTGTTGTTGAGTTAGAGTCAGAAAGTGAAAGATTGTTTTTTCAGTTTTCCATAATGGGTCTCATAATTTTTTGTTATTGGAGGTCCTGAAATTGCCATCCAGTTAGTCAAGAAATGTAGTGTGTTCAATTTACTCTTGAATACAGCTTAAGAAAACATTTTTCTGTTTTTAATAGGTGGGACACTAAAAGAAATCTGGAAGCTTTCAAGAAGATTTAAATGTGTTATTCCTGTGAGATCTACTAAAGATGATCTTGAATTATTAGATTTTTCCGCTCCTTTTCTTTTACAGGGGAACGTAAAATACTATGGGTAGGTTAAAAGTATTTATTTATGTTATAGGAGTTTCAGTACTAGATAGATATCATTTGCTTCAATAATTCAAACCACAATGCTCAAGGGATAACTAATCTGAAGATTCTGTAATGCAAATTACATAAAATGATTAGCAGTACTGAGAGAAGGGATATATTGTCAGGTTACTACCTCATATCAAGGGATGTGTGTGGCTGGACTGCAATTAGGCTTTATCTTGTTCACTTGCTTTATAAATCTTACACTGTTATTTATGCAGCACCCCAGTTTCAGCCTTGCCTGTGGTTTGTGGTTACAGCATTGTACTATAAAGATAGAAATGGGGTTATGAGGGTTTTTTTTAGGTTACAAAAAACATAAAACTCTTACTTTTAGTCCAGATCTTCCATTTTCTGGACAGATGATCTTAGACTAAAATTGAAAAATTTCTTCCTTTAAAAGTGTAAGCCGGTCTTTTTGTAGACAGGTTGAGGTTTAAATAGAGGCCCACAAAACGATTTCAAGATATCAGTCCAAGGGTCATTCTTTCCCACATTCCTAGCGGTGGGAAAAACTTGGGTTTTGAAAGAAGGGTGGGATTTGGAAAGAAGACAGTCTTTCTTCATCGTTTGCCATTTATTGAGATCCACAACACTGCAAAGTGTCTAACCTATTTGTGGATGCCAGTCACTGTATTAAAAAACAAACAAACAAACCTAAATGAGTTCCTGAATTCCAAATTTCCAGAGCTGTGGAATATGATATGCACAGCTAGATGTGGCATCTGTGCTATGCTGTACGATACCCTATTATGATATTATGATTATGATATTCCAGCTCCTCGAGAGCTAGCAGCAGTATGTTTTCGCAGTACAGCACAGCAGCATGTAGTTACCAAAGTTGGAAGTAGTAGTCTACATCAGACAAGCTATAGAGTCCTCCCTCTCCACAGTTCTAATTAGTTGAAGCACAGCACTTTGTTGCACTGCTTCCAGTCCTGTAGGCAGTAAAAATTTTTCTGTGCAGCACCATATTGCATATTTTACTTGAATCCTAGAGCCTCCCATAAGGTCCTGAGAAAATGAATTACAGGTAAGTATTTCTGTTTGTCATATATGGTCTTGACCTTTCCAGATATGGCTGTCTACAGCTTTTTGAAATAAAAGCAATATATGGGGATTCCTACTGGGAGTGGATCTTCACTGGTACAAAGTATTTCCCCTTGTGCTTTCCTAACGGATATATTTCCCCAGCTACTCACAATTAATCTTCGGAGGTGATTCCCTGTTTAAATGGCTATATTGTAAAAGCTAGTGCTCTATATGATATTCCATGAATAGAATAGCTCTTTATAGGATAGGAAATTTAGGAAAGAACCTGAAAAGGATGTTGGGACTTCAGAACATTGTTCCTCATACTTTTTTTTTTTTTTTTTTTTTTACCAGTGACATATATTTAGCAAAGTTTTAAAAAGATTCTGTATAGTAGAACAAAAATCAATGTTATTTTTGCTCTAAGAATGAGCTTGAATCTCTAATGAGGATTTGTTAGTGATCTTCCATCTAAAATTTGATATTATTACTTTGATGTATTGTATCAGATAGTCTAAGTAGGTACTTGAATTACATGATGATTTGCCTTAAAGCTTTATGTCTACATCTATGTAGAAAAAACACAAAATCTAAAGCCAGAGTTTGTTTAGTTGGTTGACTTTGGCTTTATATCACTACTACTGATTTTTATATGACATCCTTTGCTTGTAATTCTAAAACACAACAAATATCTGTTACAAATTCTAATTGAGGTATATTGGCACAGAAACTTACTTCATAAAAAATAGTGATGTTGTAATTTTGTTTCCTGAGGCAAATGAAAGCAACTTTGAAAACAAGTCTTCTGATATTTTTATCCACTTGCAGCATTTACTTATTATCTTACGTTTGTATAAATTTTATAATCATACGTAAATACTCTAGTGATAAAAAGAAAAGGTAGTTTTAATAACTAATACTTAAAATATGTGTGGATGTAGATAAACCCAAATTTCTCTACTAAACCTACTTATGTCTTAGTGCATATTACAATTTCATATATTGCCACTATTACCAAGTGATACGTTGTGTGTGTTGTTAAACAATAGAGTGCTGACATGCATGTGTATAGCCGTATACTGATGTACAGTTGTCTTCCTTTCTGTTCAGTGAGGCAGTCTTTACCGGATCAAATATTTCTCCTCAGTGATGATTCATAGGAGGCATGAGGATTTTTGTGGTCTAAAGCTTCTGTGTGCTTAAAAATAGTTTTTTTAAACAGTACTATAGATACTTTTTTACTCCCATTGAGTAAGGAAATCTGAATGAAAAAAATCTACCAGTATAAGAAAACTACTAGTTTACAGAAAACTGCTAGTATAAGCAGTTAAGTGTTTGGTAGTCTCAGTATCTTGTTTTAAATGCTAGGTGCAAACACTGCTCAACTCCAAAGACTATCAAGAGTCTAAGTTCCCTTGCAGCAGAACAACGACCATCATGGGAACCGACTGAAATAGCACAAGGTTAGCTGACAGGGTTGTGTCCCGAAATATTTTTGTGCCTTGATTCTTATGTGTATATACAAAATAGTTTGATTTCTGGGCTGCAATTTTGTACTGAATGCATTTAAGTTCAGTTATAATGGAATATGAAGCTGTAAAATGTAACCTTTTGCAGGTTGAAATTACATAATTACTTTTGAAATCATTATAGTGTGAATTAAAATACTGTAAGCGTAGAAAAATTTCTTTTTCAGTAGGTGTCACTAGTAGCACTTACCATAGCACAGATGTAATTAATCTTTTGTTGTATCAATACAGATGTCACTTCTAAACTGTGTAAACAGATGCAGCACGAGAAGAGCCATGCCTTTCTCTTTGAAGACAGTTTTTAAAACTTGAAGTAAAGAGAATCTTATTTAACCATGAATATTACTTAGACTTTTATCTTCTGTAAGCCTTATCAATACAAAGCATATTGCAACGAATCTGAAAGAAGTAATATTCAAATAAAAGGGATTATGCCAAGGTTTTACTTTGTGCGTTCCCTGTGTTGCTATATTTAGTGTGTGCGTTCAGTTGATGGAGGGAAAATGGATCTTAAAACTTTGGTACTAGTCTACCTATTAAGGAAAAAAATTACTGAATACCATCATATTTATCAATTCATGTTCTAATATAACATGTTGGAATATCTAGTAGTATCTAGGCTTGGTAATGACTTTATAAAATAAACTATTCAAGTAATACAATGATTCTCTTTAACTGCCATAATTTTGTTAATAAATGTAGCAGAATGTATAACTGACGGTGTTGCTGTGCCTACATTTGGCATTTAACCTTCAAAAGAAAACATTAATCAATGCTTTCTGACATGAAAATTAGTTTATGTGTATTATTCTTTTATGATCTGTATTTTCAAAATAAATGGAAATCTGCAAGTATGTCAGAATAGCTGAATAAAATGATAAGCAAATTCAAATAAACATAGCGAGAAAAGATTTATGCAGGGTCTTAGTAACTTTATATCTTTAAGAACTTTTGTTTGCTGGATGACAGGTACTGCTACCAGTGACAGAATGAATGTGGTCAGGTATTTATGATGGATTATTTTCAGAGACAGCAAAAATCTTTGTTTTCTGGGTAAAGCTTTGCTTGGTAGATTTTACTACATCATATGAAACGATTTATTTTCTTCACAATATATATTTCAGATGGAATGCTATTTTATTATCACAGCATTAAGGGCAAGTGTCCTTTAACACAGGGCAAGTGTCCATGGATAAGACACCAGGAACAGGAGATTTCTGTCAAAAGGATAGGGTTTAAGCAAACATTAGCATTTCTTTTACAAGGATGAAAATGGGCACTTAAAAAATCTTTCTGTATTTTCATAGTCTCATCAGTTTAAAAAAAAAAAAAAGTGTTTCTAGGCAAATTGCAATGTGTGCTCAAAATATGAACCTCATTTTGATGTTTAGATCCTCTTGTTTTGGCCTTTTAATTTATACTTTCAATTACAAGGTTTAAAGTAAGTTACCATTATAGGAGGGATATTGTCAGTTTGAGTTGTTACAGTTAGTTGTGCATATTCACTATATGAAGCAGATCTTTTTTCTTCAGTTTTAGGTATTGTGCCACTCCAGTATGTTTTTATTATGAAGTTTACACTAGTTGATGGAACAGGAGCACTAAATGCATACCTTTTTGATTATGTAAGTAAACTAGATAAAGGGAGACTATATGAATTATATAGGTTTGAGTTTTATTTGTTTTTTAAAAGAGGAAACATCTACAGAAGTATTCAATCTCTGTTACTTACTATGTTTTTATAGGGGCAGATGTAACAGTGTTACAATGTTGTGTTGTTTTCTCTTTATTAGTTGTGGTTAAATTATGCAACCTGAATGATGTGTGAATGATGGGAGCATTTCAGAATTTATGAGGGTAACTTCTGGATTAGTTCAAAATCTCATGACTTCTCTCTCAGCTTATAAATTCTAGTTTTAGGTATCCATTCAGTAGTTCATGCTTTCTGTTTCATAGGATCATTGGGGTAGAAGAGCCTAAGAGCCTCCTTTCCCTTGATCCTAAGCAGGATGTACAGTTATACAAATACTTGTCTTCGATTTGAAAAGTAGTTTATTGCATTACTTTGCAACCCTTATAATTAACCTATCCTCAGTCTTCCCTGAAACAACTAAGACCATTCCTACTATCTGAGACACTGAAGAACAGATGATTTGCCTGTCACTGCACACTGTATAGTAATAATCTTCTCCTGTTAAGACTAAACAACCCACAATTCTTTCCATCTTCTTTCATGAACAATATTTTGTAAACTCAAGTCATCCTCACTGTTGTTCTGGGTTCTCCCAAGACGGTTCCCCTCCTCCTTGAAAGGCCCAGCCAAATAACACTTCCATGTCTATAACTCAGTATGGTGCTGATTTAGTTTTTTGCTTACTGTTTCATATTTGGTATAACCCCTTCATCTCTCAAAACCTTGACTTTGAGAAATTCTTCCTCATTCTTTATCTGAGCAGTTGAATGTGAAGTGCAGAGATACGGCACTTAAATGCAGTATCTTATACAGGTGTCCAGTGGAAAACAGTCTTTTTTTTTTTGGTCATAACACCTCTCCAGTTTGTCAAAGTCTTCAATTCTAATTCTTTCCTCTGGTATACATGAAATTCTCTAAGCTTTGTTTTGTCTATAAACGTAGTGGGCCTATTCACTATTCCATTAGACGTGTCGCTAATGAAAATCCTGAAAAGCACCAGACCTAGAATAGTCTGCAGTCCCCTGCATAATCCCTTTTGGGCATTCTCCCAATTTATCAGTAAACTAGTGATAACTACTCTTTGTTTCTATTTCATTTTTTTTATTTTTTCTCTCCTTTCACCCTAGTTTATAAACTTTCTTATTAGATTAGCAATCTGGTGCACAAAGACGATTTCTATAAGAATTTTTGTAATGTTGAGTGTGGAGGATTACTGACTGACAGGAGGTGATCATTGCTTCCTACATATCCAGACTGGGGCAAAAGATGAGTTATATTCGTCTAGCTAGCATCAGCCTTAAAGAGTTTACTCTCCTTCCTAATTCCATTACAGATTTTAGTGTGTGGTTACAGATTTACTCTTTCTGACCTTTTACATGCAGGTTGATCTCTGGCTCAATTTCTTTAGTCTCCTGACTACAAAGATGAATAATGTCATATATTATGGGTAGCTGAGCATGATTAAATGAATGTAAAGTGTAATGTAAATGTAAAGTACTGTTATTTATATATGTGTGTGTATATCTTCAAATGTACATAACATCAAATGTTTTTATAACTTTGTATGGGAATAAGGTCTTCCACATGTCAGTGGGAAAGATAACTTTGCTCCTATATCCTTTGCTCCTTTGCTTCATTCTTTTGCTCCTTCAAACATATTTTTGTATGCAGAAATATGGTATGTCCTTTGTTGGGTTTTTACACGCACACACGCACTCACACATTTCAGTTATTAGCCTAATTTTTGAGCTGGTACATTGACCATGTTGAAAAGGAAAAACAATCAAGGTGAGAAGAGTGGTAAACAGAATTATAATCTAAAATAAATTAGTTTTGTGTTGCAACTTTGTCATTATATAAGTATGTTTGTTATGTTTTCTTGTTCCAGCAATACAGCTGGGAATATCAGAATCTCAGAACCTATATTTGGAATAATACACCTACCCAAGGGGAAATTAACCAGAGTAGTGGCACTTTACAGTTGTAACTTTCTCCAGAATGGGACAGAGTAACAATTTTGTGGAATTTTTTTCCCCTGCACCAGTACTGTTTAATGTGTATATATCTGCATGTTTTCACCATTATATTAAATGACTTTGAATGAAAAAAAAAAAGGAATGTTTTTCCTAGTTTTAGTTTTAACACTTTAAATAACAATAATAATGGAAAATATAAAAGTTTTTTTTCTTAAAATACCACAGTGTATTAGCAGCAAAGGAGATCTAAGACTATGATCCCTACTTCGGCTAGTCGTCGTTTTCTTCTGCTATACCTTTTCCTTTTGATTTAGAGAAACTAAACCTCAAAAGGGAGGTGATGGAAAAGATGTTAACCATCTCGTGATTCAGAATTCCAGAAATCTGTACTTCAGAGTAGCCCAGATTCTTACCAGGTACTACTCAGTGCTACAGCTGAGCTTCAGGAAAAAGAAAAAACAATTTCTTCTGAAGTGCCAGTGGCCAGCATTCCTCCTGATGGTACTTCAAAGACAAGTCAATGCTTTCCAAGTCTAAGCTCAGGTTCTTTTGCACCACCCAAGAAGGAAGTGGGGTGCTTTGAAGTGTAACCTTACTCTGTCTTCCAGTCACACTTTTATAGGAGACCTCTCAGTTCTTTTCTTTCATTTCTTTATGTAGTCATTGAAGGAAAAAAAATTGAAGTTATATAGTTAGAAATGGATGAAGAATTCGAGAAGTAAGAAGAAAAATTAGTTATCTGTGTCCATTTTGCTCTCTACTAACTTCTGATCACTTCCATTAAATGTCTCATACGAAAATTATATAAAAGGCATATTATTCTGTATTCATATCTTTTAACAAAAAGGAAAAATTGCCATAAAAAACTATAATTTAGCTGTTTAATGTAGTAATGTTGAGAGACTGAGCTCAGTTTGGGAAATAAGACAGTTAGACTTGAGAAACTCAAAATTAGCTAACAAACTTGGAGAAAATAAAATGGGAGTTTTATCAGTCACATTACTATATATAGGTTTAAAATACACAGAAAAGCGTATATAACATTTCCTTGTGCTGTCCTTTATTTTACTCTTCCATTCAGAAGTGTATTTCACAGTATGAGCCTTTCTCCGTAGTTTCTAAAGCAACCAAAAAAAAGAAAAACTAAAGGAGTTCACTTGTATGAAGCCAGGTTCGAGTGCCCCCGTGTTATTGAATGACTTTGTTCCTCGAGTGTTCTGTTCACCCCAGCAAGGGACTGCTCAGGAGGATGGACCAATTCTCTTCCACCATAACACTGTCTGACTGTGGAGGTTTATGAAGAATATCTATGTGACATATACAGAACTATGTGTGTAGGTGTTTTAGTAGCATACTGTGCTTTCAGGTTGGCTCTATTCCCTGAATACTCACGGATACTGAAATACAGACTATTAATTTATTCAGACAGGTCTTATTTTGGTATCTTAATAGTTTTTAAAATCTTATTTCTGTTTTGTTGTGTTAAATACCTGGATAATTTTAAGTTCCTTAAATGGAAAGAGAATATGCATTCAGGGTTCTGGCTAATGATTTCTTACCCTTCCTCTAACACCTCAGATTTTTCTGTTCTCTTCCAGGAAAAGTTTTTCCAAATTCCTGCTTCTGAAATCTTAACTAATAATTTTCTTCAGCAAAAGATGCAGATGACAATGAATACACTCTGCCCTCCAGGAAGAAAACTAGGTTAGCTTACTATTATTTTAAAGAGGGATGGGAAGGGAATGGGACCTTCGATCTATTACATATGCAATGTCTTAGAATTCGGTTTATGCATGGGCAAAACTCAGAAGTAAGAAATGCAGCAGTCCATAAGGTGAGTTCTGATTACTTAGTTTTCATACGTTTCTGTAATAGTAAAAGTCCCTTTTGAGAAAGAAAAGTAATGATTCAGTAAATTCACATGTAGCATGCAGTGATGTGTGAATACATTCACGTCTAGGCAGGCATGAACATGTCATTTGTATTCATATGGAAGTTAACCAGAACACCTCTGTACTGAATGTCACAGCCCGCTAACGAAAACTGAAAAGTAATTCAGCTTATACCACATGTTCTGGGAATTCTGCTGTTCAGTGCACAATGCCAATTTAGAGCATCCCTTGCAACAGGAAACATCTGTGGAAATTGGACAAAAAGTTTCCACTCTCCAATTACAAAGGTTTTCCTGCAGTATTTCTGCTATGGTAGAAAGTAGCTCTACCCACACCACACACCTCCAGGATTATCTGTATGTTTCTGCCATAGATGTGACTTCAGGCACATACTCTCTCAAAGTACGTGGCTGTCAGTGACCCACCCACACCAGAGTCTTTACCCTGCCTTCAAAAAGTAGCCCATGAAACAGATAATAGATCTTTGTTTATCAGTTCTTCCTCTCTCCCTCATGTTCTCCCAACATTCAGCCTTCACTGCAGTCAGCTGGAGCTCAGGGAGAATTCACTGAAGGGCAGAATTTGACCTGGTTCTTGATTGTAGCTCATTTTTTGCCTTCCTTGTTTACAGTTGATGCTAAATGGATTTGGCTTAATCAGAACCTTGCACTTCTTTAGAGTTAGAAAGCAGAAGTCGTCTAAATTGTTTCCTTGGGGGGGGGGGGGGGGCAGTTCTGGGAGGTATAAGGGTGGAAAAGCCAACAGGATCATTCTTTCATTGTTACCTTTTGTTTTGCCTCCAAGCACTTTTATTTTAGTCCATGTCTAAGCATTCTGAGGCTTGTCACAATGCAGTTTCCCAGAAGTACTGCGGCTGAACTTGAGGTAGTGCAAGTGTTACTAATATAAAATTTTCACATAATAAACACAGTTGTCCGTCCATACTTCCAAGACAATGTTAGTAAACCCTCTGGCAAAAGTGAGCAGAGATAGAATAGCAGCATTTAAAATCTGAGTTTTTTTCGTTGGAAAAGTTTGGAAATCTCCAGTGAGGGGACACCAGCACGAACGTTTTACTTGATCTGTCACCATAAAACTACCAGTAGTTAATCATCAGTAGTTCCGTAGTACGAGTTCTCTCATATATGCTACTTAAGAGATATCTTTTTGGCTCCATTACTTAGATCTGCTGCGCTTCATGGTAAAATAAATAATTAAACAAATCCATCAGTGATCAGCTATGAGCTACAGTAGGACTCCCATCAATATTGCAAGGAGCAAACAATAGTGAAAAAAACTTAAAAGAACTTCTATGAGAAAGGACGGAGGGTCGCTTCTGTAGCCTTGAAAGAAGTAATTATATGGAACAAAGAACACAACAGGTTGAGTGGTCTTACCTGTCCATCCATACTTCTTGTGTTAAAAGTGTTCAGGGAGGACTTCTTATAAGGAAATAAGTGAGAGGAAACCATGTTCTTGCCCTGAACTTCTGTCTCCCTGTTTGTGATATTTTACTACATTGGAAATAAATATACTGTCACAAATACAGCATAATAGTTCCATTATGGGATTAAGCAGAGAAAGAAGAATGTATGAGTAAGATAAAAGTTGTACAGAAAGTGTATTTGACAAACAGTCAGAAGATTCTTTAAAAAAAAAAAAACAAAAAGAAAGTAAATTTTTGATATTCCAAAATCACGAACAGCTCTGACGATCGAAAGCCCAGCAGCCACCGTAACGGCATGGTATGGGGGTTTCCCATAGTCAGCTCGGTTCCATTAGTATGCAGGATTACTTTATTTTAATATTGATATTTGTATGTCTGCAAAGAATGCTTCTTCCCTTCCAGGTGCAAGCTGTACAATACAGTGTTCTGGGGGGAACATCTGAGAGGTGTTTTTGTTGTTGTTACTATCTAATAATTAGAGCCAATTTTCCCCATTTGATAAATGACAGGATATTTTGAGATCCACCATAACCTCTTTAATGATTTTAGCCACTTATAGCTCGATGTAGGACACATGCTTTTGGAAACACAAAAAGCCATTGAAAAGCTTTACTCTTTGAGGTGAATATTTTCTATATCTTTCTGAAGGTAGTATTAGGGGAACACACTCAGGATTAAGTAAATGCAGAGTGTGCCTGAACAAGCAGGTTTGTGGGATTTACACAATACACATATAACACATGAGCATGTTGTTGAGACCAGTTTTATTATTAGAAAGTCTTCATATATGCTATATTGCAAAACAGCTACTGGTACCAAGCTTTGGGGCTTTTGGGAAAGTTAATTGTCACTAAATGCAATTTCAAATGGTGCAGGAACCTTTAAAATACGAATTGGAATGCTAATTGTGAATTTTAACTTCAAAATGAGTAATTCTTTTGTTTTTTCCAGTTAACTGTTGTGTATGTTTAGATTACCTAGCTAAGAGCCTGCTAATGTTCTACTTCTCTCCTGTAGCAGTTAGAAATGAGTATAAAAAAATAACTTGGTTTTGGTTTATAGATGACTTACCATGGCTGGAATGCTTTATCAAGTCCTATAACATCACGGATGGAACGAAACATCAAGTTTATTACCAAATTTTTGACACTACGATTGCTGAAGATGTTGTATAGTGATGTCTTGCTAATAAGTAATCCAGTAATGGTCCAATTTCTGTTGGATCTGCATTAAAAAAGTGTGTCCCGTTTTCAGAATTCAACCTGTATATATGAAGTTTTTGTTTGTATATTAAAATGAAAAGAAATTACGCTTCAATGTGTTTACTACTTGCCTGACGTGCAGGCTTGTGAGCTGAGTGCAAGTGGAAGTGCTCAGCTTTTCATTGGAAGCTGCTTGGCTCAGGCTGATGGAAGTAGTCTAATATCCAGCTGTTATCCAGGTTACTCCAAACTGGTGATGAGGTGACTCTACACTGACTCTGTGGTCAGAATGTTCTTGCTTTGTTCATTTCTGTGTGAAAATAAATGATTTCAGCAGAGATGGGAGAAAGAGCTTCAGTAAACTTCTCTTCTCTCACAGTGCTTTGCATAAACACATTACTGTTCTCAGCCAGTTTGAGAGGGCTGTTGTCCATTTTTAGGGATGTTAAAGTGGCCCTAAAAGGGACCAAAGACTGTTAGCATGCTTATTAACTGGGTCTGTGTTTTCAAAGACTCTGATATATTTGTCTAAATTTACTGTCAGATTATACTCCCTAGATCTATGTTTTGTGTCTTGCATAATCAGATTACGTTGCTAAATTTGGAGACAGCAGACTAATCTAGTGATATCATGGCTTGAAGATACTACTAGAAAATAATACTATGTGGTTTCACTTTGCATTCAGAAGTATTTTACACAAATTCAAGACGTGTTTCTCTAATGATAATTAATGCAGAAATTCCTGTCGAGTCAAATGCCTCCTATAAGAGCAAAAACAATTAATATTTTCAGCAGCTGTTTTTTAAGGGAGTTCAGAAGCAAGATGTAAATACTTGTGAGTAGATTATTATTTTGATAGTAGATGACATTTTCTTTTTTTAATTTTTCAGAGTTGTACGGTAGATTATGCAACTGGTCATTTAAAAATTCATCTAAATCTGCAGATAATTTTCTGATAGTGTAAAAATTTGCACTGGCTGTAAATGTCATAAACCTGGAGATTATGTTCTTTATTGATCAGTGTATAGGGAGAACCAATATTAAATGTGGTTAGTGGATATTACCTTTCCAAAGCAGGGAAAAACTCAACTTCAGAATGGAACAAGCAGTTTATGAAAGAGCAGTATTTGCTTATGAAAGCTTACCTGAATCTGAATAACTACATGAGAGAAAAACAGTGAATAACGAAAATAACTTATTGATTGGATATTCTAAAACTGAAGACACTGGAGATATAGTGTATTAAATCATTGGAGGGAAATATTTTAATTTTTTTTAACTGTGATAGCAGACATTGATAATGTACCTTTTTCTGATTAAGACTTTGAAGAAATAATGGATAAAAGTATATGTTTTGAACTTCAATATAAATGTAATTGGTTTCACCATGTCTCTCATCTGAGATTCCTGCCATAACACTCTGAAGACATTTTATAATTGCGTGCACATCACTTGACTTTTCTGCTGTTGAATATTGTAAATGTTTAATAAATATTTTTTCCAAATAGTGAGAATTCTTGTATTTGACTTTTAGTTTTCAGTTCATAAGAATATGAAAACTTTTGCACAAATAGCCTTCATCCAGCAAAATACTTCAAACAAATGTTTAAATAGTTTGTTGTATTGAAATACACATGCTTAACTCTTTTCAAATATAATTCGTAGAAATGATTTTGATTGGCAATGAAAAATGATGTATTTTAACAATGCTAAAGATCATCTGTCTTCCAAATTTTGAGATACTAACAATTCATTCACATGGATGCAAATCCAGGGCATAAGATTTTTAATTCATGGAGCTCCAAGGAATTCTGTGCTCTCAGAACCTGTGAAAAAGTCCATGCATGTCTTCCATCTACCTCATTTTCTTCCTTCATCCCCACATATGGCAGCATGCAGGCAACAGCATCAAAAAATCTGTTTCTTACTAGATATATGGAGTAAATGGCAAACATGCATGGAATGAGAAGTACACAGCAGCATCACCACAGGCAAGGGCAAAGAATGCCTTGTCGTAAAGAGGAGTCACGTGGGAAAATAATAAAAATATAAAAGAACAGTAAGGAAACATGAAACCATTGCAGAAAAAAGATAACCTATTCACAGGGAGAGTGCATAGAGATGGTAACACTCTAAAAAAAAAAAATAAGAGTCTTCAGAAACAGATGAGAGAACAAAATAAATATAGAATCATATTTTCAGAAATGTCCATAAGATTGGCCTCCTGAAGTCCTTGTTTTAAAGTGGTTTAAACACTTAAGATTGGAAGTCTTTCAGAAGTCACTTACATATAAGCTCTTGAATGCCTAACACTCTCTTGAATTCCAGCTGGAAAGAGAGAAGGTAAATAAATAACCTGTACTGCAGAATCAAAGAGGCACTCCTTTTAGGTGGTCTGCTGTTCAGTGGATGATGGGTCTTTTTTCATCAGATTTTAGTCTTGTGGGAACAAGAGATTTACAGAGAAGACTGTGAAATGCTTTTACTTAATACTGATGCTTTGGCTACTGAGCAGCAGGAAGTGGGATTGAAGAAAAGACATAGAGCCCAGGCTAACAAGATGACGTCTGCAACAGAAGAAGGGTTTATTGTGTTAGCGGAGGTGAGCGTTCAGCTCTTCAGTACAACAGGTCATGATGAATTTATTCATGCAGGGTCACTTTTGGCTAGAGCCACTGCATTTGTACATGAAACTGGCATAAATTGTGAGAGTGGCAACAAGGCCAAAGATTGAAAAAGAGTAATAAAAGACTTAATGGAGGCCCTGTGAATATTTTCTTTAGGGAAGGAAAGATGAAATTTCAAATAAGCATTATTAAAAGGGCAATGAACAATGAGTATAAAGAACTGGAAGCAGGGAAATCAGCAAAAGGTGGACAGGAGAAGGAGAGAACAATTTCAGAGGGTGCTATAGTATATTGTTCCTTCTTGCTTTCTGAAACAGCTCCAGTTTATACTTCTTTGATATTCATCATTTATCTGCATACACTCAGCAAATTGAAATTCTGGGAATACAACTGCATTTAGATGCCTTTTTTTTTTTTATCTGAATATTTGCAAGTAAACCGGTAGAAATATGCTTAAAGTAAAAATATGTACTCCCTGAGGGGAAAAAATGAAGTTTTGGTCTCACAGCTGTTTTATTTCATTCAAAATTCTGAGCATTAATTTGTTCCATACCTCCTCCTGCGTGTGTACAGTTTATGGACTCTCGCTGATTAAAATACAGTTTTGCAAAGTACAAGCTACATCTTCACAATTCAGTCCACATTTAACTGTAATTTCTCAAGACCAGCTAACAGGCAGCTCTGAATTATGCAGGTGTTACTTCACTGAAAAGAATTCTCTGAATGATGGCAATTTATACATGCTGCTTGAGTTTCGTGACTAGGAGAGCAGCAAAATTGAACAATGAAATCTACTGATAGAATGGATAACTACTGTTTTTATATCTTTCCTTTTCTGTCTACAGATGACCCTTAAATGGCTCAAAGCCCCCCTGAAGCAATACTTCAAATGACAAATGTGATCAGGCACAGGCAGGATGTATATTACTAGAGGGGTTTTACTGGGGGAGGGATACGGGGCTTGCACCAGACAGCAGTATTTAATGCTATTATTCCTGCATAGCTGTACATTAATCTCTTACTCTGTATTGAAGGATACTGTCACCATTTACTATGCTAAAGATGCAAAATCCTGTTAAAAATGTAAGTTTCAGTGATGGAGTTTGACCTAAACCCTCAAAATAAAGAGACATCAGAGATGATCTTGACACTCTGCCCTTCAGTTTCTCTCTGTACCCTAGTACATATGGTGGTGTACGCAAGGTCACGCTGCTCAGAAAGCTACATCTTAAGGGGAGATGATAAGCTGAAATTACTCTTCCACTATTTGCTTTTTCTGTTGAGGTAGGCAACAGTGGGTAAATCAGCCAGCTTTACAAGCATCAAGAAAGAGGAGGAATGCGTTCCCTCTAGAAGTCAGTTAATGCGCTTATTAGCAGTGTGCTGCTGCTTAGGTCCTTCTTGCAAGAAAATGGAGCAAAAATATTTGAAAAGCTTCATTTGAAGGGATGGGAAATGTCAGAAGTTGTGCATAAAACCTCAAAGGGAAAAGTTAGGGAGAATATCTGTTAAATATCTAACAGTGTGCTTGTCAAAATTGGCTATAATAACTTAGAAATCTTGGTGCAAATCTGTTGTTTGCCATAATCTCTATGATTTGACACTTATTAACTTTTTGAATATAAGGGATTCACTGGAGTACTAGTTCACAGTTATGTTTGCAATCTAGTACAATTCCACTGGACCCAGTTCCTGGAATTTCTTTCTTTCTGTCTGACCCGAGAGGTCAGTTTGTTTTTCTTTTAAATACTGAATGTGAGAAAAAATCTTGGCAAAATTACAACCTCCTTCATTAATTAGATCTATTCTTGCACTTTACCCAGAACCAGGGCCTGTTCACAGCAGGTCATTTTCCTCTGGCAAGAACTATATTGCACAATGATCCCTTATAAGTGTACCTTTTCACAGCAAGCCTGTAAAAATAGCAATAGTTTTCAAAGCTCATTTAGCTCCTCTGCTGGGCCTGGAAAGACATGAATGTCTTTGGCCTACTTTTCAAGCTGGGTAAGGAGGTGGCTGATCTGATGTGATGCGGCAGTGAGTTCTTATGGTTTAAACTCATTTCTTCGTCGCAACAGCAAAGGTACTCATAGCCTCATTTTAAATATTGAGGTCATTGGCTAATATGTGTCAGGAGAGCATAAAACTACTGAATACTCATGTCAAAAGCACGTGCAGTAAAGCATGTGCAGCAAACCAGATCAGATTTGGGAACTGATTCCATTTGATACTGATACAAGGAAAGCTAAAGCACGGGTAAGTGTGAAAGCAATATATTCTACTTCTGATGATTTGCTAATTCAGCTTTGGTAGACAAGCTGCCCTGAAACTTAAAACAAACCAATGAATAAATAAAAGGTTACTTTGACAAAAAGTGTAATGAAACTACTTGCTCAAGCAGAGTAGAAAGCCCACAAGAGCTGTGATATTGAGAGCTCTAAATGCTGTTTTACTAACTGAAGATTGACTTGTGTTTCTAAGTTGAGGCATTCCTTCTGGCAGTCAGTATGTTTAAGTTCCCAGTCCAGTTCAAACAACCCTTGGACCTTCCTCCTTAGATTATTCAGCAAGGCTGTCAACTAGTTTTATAGGAACTGAAGTCTAACTGCCAAGATAAGTAAAGAAGCACTACTGCTCAGAGATTAGTGTTGCTTTGGGATCTAGGTAGCTATCATGAACATATCAGGTGATAAGAAATGTTAATGGTGTTCATTAACAGTTCCTCCATGCAGTCTTCCCATTGCTTCTCTCAGAACACACAAGTACTCCCCTGTTTTTCCTCAAATTCATTCAGGAAGGTTGAATATTTAAAAAATGCAATAATTAAGTCTTGATCAAAAGGAGAACAGAGGCAAATTCAAAATAGCTGCAGCCGATCACATCGCAGTTTAGAACAGCTGTGTCTACACAGTTGCAAAACATGCATGGGAGAGTGTGCGTAATGTCAGGTGGTACTATGGTAATATAGCCCCTTATTTCCTCCTTTTCAATTTGTGCTTGTTTCCGGAGTTATAAAAGAATTTTTTCTTTTGCTAAAAAATTACTTTTAACTAATGTCCTTGGTTAAAAAAAATTACATTTCTGATTTTTTTTACAGGAAGTAGAGGAAGACAATTGCTACCTGGCACTGTTTGGATGTTGTTAAGCTTAGTTTTCTTAAAAGTCTGTGGGGAACTAGGTGCTCTAAAAGATGGGCTCAATGGTGATAATTACATTTTCAGTAGGCCCACCCAGAATCTCACAACTTTTCTTTGCAGACTGCGAGTGCGGGGTAGGTGTATAGAATATTCTCACTGGAAGGCTCGTGAAAGTTAAGCCCATAAAAAATTATGACTTAGTCATATACATCTTAAATTTCTCTCAAGGACAGCAATGTACGGGTGCCTGTCTCCCATAGTCATGTTCTAGCTGAAATACAATGTGCTTCCTCACATTATACTGTAGTTATCATTTTTTAGTTTAAAAGACAAAACTAAACTAAACTAAAAAGCATCAAAGCTTCTCAAGCTTCTTGTGAATGAAGTGGTGGATTTGGATGTTCATAAGGCATAGAGGTACAGTACTGGGCAGCAATTGCAAAGCAGCTTGAAAATGTAGTACAGCAGTCTGGCAGGTACTGTTGTGCAATGGAGACTGGTGAGATGGGTGAAAATGAGAGATGGAGTTTTTTGATTTTGGACGGTGAGATTTTATCATAATGAATTTCCTGATAGGTGGGTCCCCCTGCTCTGAAGACACAAGGCTTTTTTAACCAAACTAGGAACTACACCTTTGCTTACAGAGCACTTAAATCTGTATCTATGCAAATCTCCAAACTTGTACATCTGTACTGATGCCAGAATGGAAATGGAGGTCATATTCCTCTGCCCAGCGAAACTCTGTAAGCGTATGAGCATGCTCATATACACACAGTGAAGCTAATTTGCTTGTCCGTAGGGAAGCAGCTGACTGAGGGTGTTAAAGATTGATGGGCATCATTTTCTTTTGCAGCCATATGTTCTTTCCTATATCTCCAGAGGTGTAAAAGGGGTTTGACACAGGTAGAATTCAGGCTCCCAAGGTGGTAAGATACTAAAATCTAGCCATCAGTGGCTGAGATGTTCTGATACGAGTTAAAGACCAGAATAACAGTTTGCAGTACAAAAAATAATGTCAAAAGCTGTTAATTCAAAAATTGTAATCTATTCAGTTATGGAGCAGAGCCAGGCTTTTCATAAGAAGTGAGGTTTTGATAAAGACAAATATATTTGGTTATGATCCATAAATGGCTTGATTTCCTAAATTAAGAACAGAATTAATGTGGAGCAGAAATAATGTGAGGTCAAAATGTGCAATACCCTTCTTTCTCCAGGTATCTGAAAAACACATTACTAAGAACTTAAAGCTACATTCTTACCTATGATAGAAGCGCACAACTCAAATGGCAGCTGTCAATAAAGGCCTTGGACACTCTAATCAAGAGACGAACATAACACTTAGAGTCTAATTGTACAAATAACTCATCTGTCTTGTACCGTGCAGAACCAAAGTGATATATAAAGGCTAAATCAACCCCTTAGAAATTAGGCAATCTGTTGCCACTTCTACCCAGCTGTACCTTATGCAGTGGCACTGTCATTCATCAACTCATCTAATACTAAGCAACATGCAAGTGGAAGAAAAGGGCTTCAAATCATTGAGCAAATGATTATCACATTTCTTCTTTTAATGCTACTAGAAACTTACAGCAGTGCTAAAGGGGCATGTACTCAATGGGATAAAATGTTGTTTCATTTATAAACGTGTAAAAGAAGAAACTGGAAAATTCTCCACAGCTTTCTCTTAATTTACATCACTGTTTTACCATGGATTTTGTTATAATTTGTAGATAATGTGTAATAACTGCTTTTCATGACAGTATGTGTCTTTCACTGTTCCTTTTCTTCTGGACTTAGAAATCTCTTTGGTGTTTATCTCGAAGATGTTTAAGCTTTACTTATTTATTCCTATTGTTCTGGTTGTATCAAGACGTTTTCAAAGAGCCTCCCCTCCCCCCTCACCTACAATGATACACAAATTGAGGATGAAGACTGTAAGTTGGCTTTATAGAGAAGAGACAACTACAAGTACCATCCCAGTGAGTTTATTGCGACTTCTTCCACAATATTGACCAACAAGACTATGACATTTATTTTAAGTCTTGTTTGAGGCTCATTTATTTGGCTAGCCACATGTCCACTTTGTATTTTCACAAAGTATTTGTGAACCAGTGAGCAAGAAGCTTCAAGATGTACCAATAAATTCAGATATTCGTTCAGGTCAGATGAATGAAACAAGTGGTCAGGTGAAACTAGTCCTCAATGTCTGAAGATAGTCTTAATATCTGAAATAAATAATAGCATCTCTGAATGAAAAGTATATTAGCTATAACACTATTTAGGAAGTAAGGTTTTTATTTGACTTTTTTTACTAGCATCAACGTAGTGACAGAGGAGCATTATAATTCACAGTGGTTATATTTCAGACTTAGATGAGAAGATCAAGCGAGATTCAAACACATTCAGAAGAAGAAAGAAAAAAAATAAATCATAACACAACAAGCTGAAAGAGAGCAAATTAGGAAGAGAAATTGCATTTAGACAACCACAGCAACAACCATATTTCATTGCAATTTACTTAAAAGAGTAAGACCTCAGCCTGAACAGTCATATTGTCTTATCAGAAGTGCTTTTGAAGTATTTGCATGGACAGAAAACATCTGACTGGGGCACATTGTTTGTAAGGCAGTTGAGGCAGGGCCCACAGCCAGAGTTGGGAATCCATTGTGTCGTGCCCCTCACACACATTGACAGGGAGACTGTCCTTGTCGTACCTTGTGCATGTTTATGATCAGATGCAACACATAAATGAAACCGATGAATGGGGGGATGTGAAAGAAAAGATGTCAAGATAACAGAATAATTAATAAACTTGCATAGCAGCTAAGGGCCTGCTCATCATAACCTGTTTCCCTGATAAGGATTCATTCCATTTCAGTTCCACGGAGTATAAGAAATTCAGTTTCCTTTCTCAGCTTTGCTACAGGTTTGTTGTCATGGTTTCAAATATTGCTCATTTCCCACTTGAGAAAGCATGTAGGTTCTCAAAAGTACCTTTCTGAGAACTGTTCAGCTTGCCTTTTGAGAAGCTGGCAAGGGCCTTACCCCATGAGTTTGCAAAAAGTGTTCATTCAGAGCTCCAGAACGCTAGTGGATTATTCCTTTTTCTAAGGAAATATATAGATTCAAAGCAAGAGGACATCATGCGCAAAGCATGAAGAATGTCTTCTGTGTCAAAAAATATTATCAGGAGAACTGCTGTATGTGGAGAAAAACAAGTTTGATTGATTAATATTCATCACTTAATACATGTAAAAGAAATAAGTGGAAGAAAGTTGTACCCATGAAATGTGCTAAACATTTAAACAATACACTATACATGCATCCCTGTTAATTTCAAAAACATTTCCAAATTGCAATAGGTCAGTAGGGATAGTTTTAAGATTGCAGTAGACAGTTCTGTGTATAAGAATTATTCTGTAGTTTCTATAAAAAGTACATAGTAAAAAAAACAGATATTGATTTATAACTCCATGTGTAAGTACATCAAAATGTAACTTTCTTCACATTTAACAAAGTCATTAGTCCCAGTTCAATAAAGTTGTTAAGTATATTCTGGCTCTTCTGAGTCAGAGTTAACATGCCTGTCTTGAAGAATCAAACTCTTACTGATTATGTCCACATGCCACATGAACTTGATCATATATGCGAGCAGGTACCGCAGCAATTTGTTCCAAATTTTGTGTCTTATTGTGAGCTAAATCTATTCAGATGGTAGATAATATTCTAGAGTTAATAACCTGTTTACCTTCAGCATTCTAACTTCTGAAGATAAATTGCTGACAGGTCTGTCAGATGGTCTTTTTAAAAAACATAGGTATGTATATTGACTCGAGAGTCTTCAGTGTTAATGCAGTACATGGATCCAATTAACTGTACATTTTTACTTACTGTTTATAAGAAAAAAAAAAACAGTATCCAGATTGCTGGAAGAATACTTTCTGCAAGCACTCAAGCCATTGTCATTGTTGGTGCCAACTGAGACAAAACATTACTGTTTTCAAAAACTTGAAAGTTTTGGCCTTAATAACAAAAATTTCTATGAATATACGGAAAAGCTTTAAGGATCGTAATGTTATGATGCACTGCAATGACGATGCATTGGTTTGGTACATGGAAAAGTATTCCTCTAATACATCTGTCCCTTTAACAGATAAGCCATCCACTCATTTTACCTTTTTGAGAAAAAGGAGTTTGTAGTATATATTTAATAGGTCTTGGTGCTGCTGCAGAAAATTCATTTAAAATTGCTTCATCTGTAACAATGAAAATTACCAAATTGCTGCAACTGAATGCAAAAAGAACTTGGCTTGATATCAAGCTCTGTGGAGCAGCCTCCAAGTCCAGTTTATCTAACTGCATTCAGAAATCCTGCTGTACTCTGAGAACTGATTCTATGGAAGTGCAACAGTAACTTTTCTCTTTGGGGTTCAAGGATCCCACACTGATAACGCTTAGCTGATACTTTGTTTTTGATGGCAAGTCCTCCAAACTTCCCTGGGTTCTGTGAATCCAGCTAGCTTCTTTGCTCTCAGACATCACCACTGGTGTTAGAAGATCCTGAAAACAATTGACAGGTATCTCTGTAATATGAAGCTCTTGTGCATTAGCATAGATACAATTTGCATATATACAATTCTTTCTGAAGATGTAACTTCATCAGTTGCTTATGCCCAACTAAGTCTATGCTGCCATCAAGAAGATCAGTTCTTCATTCATCCCTGGTCATGAGTTCCCAATCCCTCCTTTGTTCTAGGAGTAGTAGTGTCTATAGGGCGATATAATCTGCCTGATCAGCTCACTGATGTAGCTGAAAACTAGTCTTTGTGGGGAGAGTGGAGAGGAGGGAAAAGGCGTAGAAACCGCGTAGTACCCAGTCCCAGACTTAGCCAGCAGTTCACAATCAATCTGAGATATACACTTAGCAAAGTTTGCAAAGTCTCAGCAGCACAACCAAGCTCTCCTGTTGAGTTGTGGGGTTCAGGGTGGAATCCCTTACTTTCCAAACTGCTACCCAGTCCCAGATTTAGGCAATGGTTCACAATCAATCGTAGACACACTTAGCAAAGTTTGCAAAGTCTCAGCATGCTATTAGTCATGTACTGAGGATCTGTCATGGGTACAGTCTCTTGACCTCAAGGAGTAACTTGGAGGCATCCCAAATCAAGGGGAGACCCACTGCTTGCAGGTAGCTGCCATGCAGGAGAGCTCAGTGGGCTCTAAGCTGCAGCGCTATTTATGGGCATGGAGTTTGACTCATGGTCATACAATACTTGGTGTGGAGGTATACTTTTTTGCTGATCTCATGCCACATAGGGAAAAATAACTTTTTGCTGATCTCATGCCACACGTGGGAAAGTATATGCCCTTTTGCTGTTCTCTTGCCCGTTTCTGACCTCACCATTTGCAACCAGTATCGCCTAGTTCCTCCTGGTCAGCCCTGGGCACTGTCAGCTATTAGCGGTCAGTTGGAGCCCAAGATAAGGGAGTTGCACTCTGCCACACCTTGGGCTTGAGATCGGGGGAGAGGGGGAGTAGTTGCGCCCCATCACACTTTGGGTTTGAGATCAAGGTTGGGAGGGGTAGTTGCACTCCACCACATGCTTGCATTATCTTTGCTATTGCACAACTCCACGCCTTGGAATGGCTTTAGAAGATACCTACAAAGTGGCCTGTGCTCTTAGGTTCCTCTTTCGATACAAACTCAGTTTCAAGGTTACATTTTTTACACACTTGCTTTTCAAAATCAAAGAATGTTTTAACATACAGCAAGCCTTTCACCTCAGTCCTGGGCTGCCCTTTCGTGGCATCATAACCAGCTGACATGTTTCTGCTGGTGTTGACAGATGTCCACAAGAAATTATGCTGAAATTACTAAATTAATATATGCACCATCTTAAGGTATATTCAACATACCTTAAGACCAGCCTTCTGAAATTCATTACCAATGAAAAGAGGAGATTTGTTCAGTACAAAAAGAGAGCCCTCTTAAAGACCAAAAGCAAAGCTGTGCTAGAGACTCTAAATATCTAGATACTGAATCTGAGAGAAAATATTTGTATTCAGATGTTGACCTGCAGACAAGAACACAAATATTTTACAGCTAAATTTAGTAAAGAGTTTAGTTACTATGCATGCATGTATATTGAATGACCACTACATAAGAAGCAGAAACAGTCCTGAGAGCAGAGATTAGGACCCTCCTAGTCTCCTTGAAGCAAGTGTATTATCAATCAAGCTAAAATATCAGGCTCTTTCTTGCCTTTTTCTTCCCATCTCCATGATCTAACTTTGACGAAAACAATGGAGACTGACTGTGAAACTATATCCATCCCGTAGCCTTGTGAAATACAAGCCTTTGATATGCCTTTGACTGAGAAGAGAATTGAAACTCAGTTTCCCAATTCCTGAGTAATTTCTTAAGCACTAAAAGTGCAGGCGGTCACATATAACCCTAGTTCTCATTGGCTAGCTGCAGGTGGTCCTCCCACCCCAGGATGTTTTGAGCTGAAATTGCTGAAATTCTTTTGAACCCTTATCTTCTGATTTCCAGCTTCTCAAAATTAAATCCTCTTTCTTCCTGCCTTTTCCTCTTTTCTCCTTTGCTGCGCTGTGAAGGGTAAAATAGCACCTAGAAGATCTATGCACTTTCCTTCAGTGCTGAATAGAAAATGTGACTTTTTCCCTTAGGCACTCTGATTTATTTATGCAGGTTTGCGCTGAAAATAAGCAGAGAAAGAAGTTTAATCTTTAAGATGTTTTGCATTAGTTTATCAGTGAAACCTACTGGATTACTTCTTGCTTCCAGAGGCCATAAGAACTTGGCAGCTCTTACTTAATGTCCTGTTTGTTAGCTTTTTTTCTGAATTTTGAAAATTTCCCCAGTGAAACCTGATAAAAAGAGAATTTAACTGTGAATTTTTGGTTCACACTAAATGACACTAAATTAACTGCCAAGGGAAAGTTCCAGCCCTCTCTCCATACAAGCTGCTATTTCATTTGCAGCAAATCCACTTTCAGCTTTATGTTTGTACCCAAACGTGTTCCCCTACATCCCCTCTCCCGAAGTTTATCACATCCTCTAGAACTGAAGTATGGCCATTCTCCAAACAATTGTAAATTACTTGGCTTGAAAGAAAGCTTTCTAAGAAGCTTTCCTTAAACAAACATTTTAAAACAAAGCATCCTAAAAAAGAACTAATAAAAAGTGATCACTTTTGTCTGTGTTATTTCACACGTGCAGCTGTAGGAACAGTCACAGAAAATGCTGGGTTGTTAGAACTAAGAAGAAATTAGAATAAGTGATAGAAATGTTGGAGATAGATAACCTCTTAAATTGGATTTGCTGCTGAGTGAATAGTAAGCTTGGCTATAAGGACCAGGTAGGCAGGGCAAGCCTTGAATAACATACCATAAGTATTTGGACTTATTTTCTGTTTTAACTCCTGGTTAGTTTATAAATCTATTGCATAGAAGGATATGTGGAGATCTGTTCAAGTTTCAGAACTGTATCTGTTAATTTCAATGTGATTTTCAAAAAGAATATTCTCAGATAATATCACACCTTCTCTTGAAACTGAAAAATGCACCATGTTTTACATTACTTCACAGATTATATAATTTCCTAAAGTCAGAGCTGGTCAAAAGCCACATGAATGTGTTGATACAGTGAACTATTCCATCCTTACTGAACCAAGTTCAGCATTGTACTAACCTCACCTGGTTCTCAGTCAGCTCTGAGCATTGGCAAGAAAAGTTTAGCTCTTCCTATGAAATATCCTAAGTGAAAGACCAACTCCTCTTCCACATAGAGTTACAGTACTTAGGACAGAGAACATCATCTTTCATCTTTTTTTAAGACATGCTCTAGGAAAAGATCACCATTTTACTGAACTCTGAAGTATGCAGAGTTGAGATTTCACCCAAGTTTAACACTTAACTCCATGTAAGGAGAAAATAACAAGGAAGGAGGAATGAAAACTTTTTAAAAAAAAAAAAAAAAAAAGCATCCGTACGTCAGAATAATCCAGTAGGATTATATTAGCTAAATCTCGGAGAAGTTTACTGAAGCATGAATTGTACAAAATAGTGAAAACAGAGGAGAGGGAAGAAAAGAGAGCAGTATTTGAAGTGGGTAAAAACACTTCACTTTCCAACAAAGCCTTCTGAATTCCAACCACTGATGGTAGCCACAGAGGTGAGAAGCAGAAGAAAAATGTTATATGCAGTGATGGGAGTCCTGCAAGTGTGGCCCTTGATTTTATTCCATTTTCTGGCTGTTCAGGAAGGTTTCTAGTAAATCTTTGGTACTTGGTTGTCCAGCGAGTCAGGTCTGGCTATGCTGTTTCACATGTTTCTGAATTAAAATATCTGTATTTTCTTCTAGAGTAAATTAAAACATTTTCCACATGTCACAAATTTTAGCCCAGCCTGAACTGGAAAATTGGCACAAATACAAGTTTGTTTTTAGTATGTTAATAGGAAAATAAATATACATACTTCCTAACAGAGGTGGATGACCTCTAAACATGGGAAAGCTCAAATGAGATGAGTTCTACTCAAAACTATTTACAAGCATTTCCAGAAATAGTTGTATTCGCCTCAAAACCTAGGTGGCAAAGCCTTTTCTCAAAGAATACCTGTGGCCATTTTCCAAAACATATGGATACATTTACGAGAGAGAAGGTGAAGAAGTTCTTTCCAGGTAGCCCCATTCTCCCCGAGAGATAGAGAAATGGAGAGAACAAGTGTTGCTATAGGTTGACCTAGCACAAACACGGGCTGTGATGTGGCAAGAGCAGGCTAAGAATTGCTTAGTAAAATGGAAAATGCCAATTTAGTCTAAACATAGATATTTTGCAGAAACACATCATGTTCAAAACCTTCTGCTGGAACGCAGACTGGAGGCTTGCCAGCTAGCTGGCAGGACCAGATGCTGAAGAGCCTTGACTTTCAGGGTCTATTGCTCTAGGGCTGCATCACCATGTGGACAGCTCTGGGACGCCAGGGCTCCCAGGTTATCTGCTTCCCATCGTGGAGTCTGCAAATCAAGACAGCCTTGACCTGAGATGCATGTCTCCAAGACTGGCTTCCCACTCCTTAGCAGGGAGACCTCTGCCCATGACATCTGCTTTAGGGGTTACTTTAGTTTTTCTTTTTGCTTTTAAATCACCATTTGGGAATTTTCAGCAAATTTAAAATACTTCATTTGCATATAATGAAGAGATATTTGCTTAGAATCCAGCAGAAAATTGGATTTTAAAAGGCCATCTAGTCCTTCTCCTACCCCCAGGCAGGGGGGCTATGCCTAGACCATTCGTACAGATGTTTGCTTTGACCAACTGTAATTGACCTTACTGCCTATGGCAAGGTCAAGAAAAGGGTTTGGAAAGCGAATACTGTGAGGTAAATTATGCAGAAAGGCCGTAGTTATCATGTGCACATTACTGTGGGAGGCATTGCATTTATAGAATTCCTTTAGGGTTACAGCACTGCATAGCCAGGATGGCCTACATCTAATCAATGCAATATTATATTTCTATTGGGAAAGATGAGGTGAGCCCCCTCACAGTGCATACATGGACATGAAATCTGCAACCATGACTAAAGCCTATAATAGAGCTAATTCATTCTGAATTTTTGTAAGTAATAAATGCCAAGTAATATTTAGCTAATTAAAAATACTAGGTGGAGGAGGGGAATGAGGAAGAAGGAAA
Organism: Struthio camelus; assembly: GCF_040807025.1. NCBI lineage: Eukaryota > Metazoa > Chordata > Aves > Struthioniformes > Struthionidae > Struthio > Struthio camelus. The sequence goes on from NC_090942.1 coordinate 24,508,789, forward strand.
CACTTTATAAAAATTGAACTGCTGAATAATATTTCAATAATCAGTGCATACTGCACATCTTTTTCTTAATAAAGCAGGAGGAATTTATGGATGAAGTAGATTTCATTCATATAGTCTAAAACCTGGCATAGCGTAAGAAGTTGCTGAGAGAGGGAAAAAAGCCTTAATATCTCATCTTATCTGTCACTAAAGAAAAAAAGCTAATTCACTTAAACAAAAATTCTGCTTGAGGAACTTTGCTCTCTTTCTAACCAACAGCATTAGTGATTGTCTCACAACTGAATCATTTGACACATTCTCTGTGAAGCCAAAACTACTTATTAAGAAGTGAAAATAAGAAAAATGTGTTTGTTTGTTAACATTTTACTTAGACCTTCATTTCAGACCAGAAAGTGCATATCTGTGATGTACCACAAAAAAACACAGAATGAAGTGGATATTTTGGGGAAAGAAAGAAAAGTAGATATATAAGCAGTGAAAATCGTACCATCCATTTATATTTATTTTAATCATGTCAGACCTTTAGTCAAGTTAGTAATAAGCGTGCAGGTCATTAAACAGTTTAATTGAATTTGAGTGACATCTGCTTTTGAACAATTAGACGGCACAGCATATTTTCATAATGAAAGAATTGACTTAATTTCCCTCTTCTCTCATGGAAAGTTTATTAAGTGGCTTAGACATTAAAGTGCTTATTTATTAGTGAAGTCCAGATGGCCAATGACTCTAAGTGTAAAGAATAGCTGAACGATGTCAGGCCTTAATTAAGTGGTTGCAAATTAGAGGAATATCACTCAAAGCATGGAGGCTGAAATTACATACTGCTCTACCAATATAATTCCAAAATGCTTTGTGGAGAGGAAAAAAAAATCTAAATATGACTCAAATTCACAAAGTAAATACATCCACAATAACATAGGGAAAATGTGCAACGTACCTGTTTTTACTAACTCGGCCAAGTTCTGCAATAGCTTACTTTGAAAACATAACCCCTGAATACGCTTCCTTACATGCATTTTCCAGGTGCTTTCACTCATGCGCTTCACATGGGAGCTGAAGGTGCTCAGAAGCTGAAGAATCTGGTGAGAAGTCTATCTATCATGTGTATTTAGTCATAAATCTATTTTATTTCCTCCCTTTGAAAGGAAATGAAAATTTAATAGCCATGCACAATTTTTTTCTAAATATAAGTAGTGGCCAGACCACACTCAGCACAGATAAAACGTCCAAGAAATGGTAAGACGGATGACTTCTTCGATTTGGCCGATTGAGGGCTAAAATGACCTCATGTTCATTTAATAGATGACAGCTCCTGTGAGACTGTTTTCTTGAGTGAAGATGAAGAGGACACGCGTAGCCCTCAAAGGCCTCATTTTAGCAGTTTTCCTTTCCCAAAACATCTTCTTTACAGTAGCTGGAAAAAGGTGATGTAATTTAGGTTATAACAGATTTGCATTTCCTCATGATCCATATGTACCTCTCAGGCCAGTTTTCTTCCAGCTTTGTGCAGAGGTGGAGGAAAAGACATCCAAAGACCGGGTTTACTAACAAAGGACTTCTTTGATAAATTTAATCCCTTTATAAATAAAGATTTATGGTTCCTATTAGATGTGTTCATCAGCAGCCAGGTTTCTCTGTTGGTTCAGCTTCTGTTTTGCTCACTGGTTTCTGAGCTGAGTACTCAGACAAAACTACTACTGTTTAAATAACAAAAATATGTTGTGTTAGATGTTTACGTTTTCCAATAACCTCACCTCTTAAAAGTGAAGAAGATTTTGCATAATAAAACATAATTCTAAACCACGGTGGGAACTTTTAAAACCCAGGCATTCAATACTTTTATTTGAGCAATTACAGATACCAATTAGGCCCACTGTCCAGGTTAGTGCTCAAACACTGAAAATCAATTTAAGCTTAATGTTGCACATAACTGTTTCTAATGTAAAGACTGTGCAGATCTATAACACATTTCACTTTGCCTTTAAACATTCAGAAACTTTCTGGATGTTGCCATGCACAAAACAAAGAGAAGAATAAAGGCCTGTTGGCTGAATGCTGTAATGATACAAACCCACCAGTGCTCCTATTCCCAGCATGGAGTCCTCATTCTTTGTGGTGTCTCAGGGAATGGCTTTTCAGGTAATGCACCACAGGTGACATCATTCTTATGTTTGTCTGTTCCTTTCAGTTTTAACTTTTCCATTTACAATAGCTACAAGCAATGAAGACTGCTCCTTAGCCAAGGCTGGGAAGTGTTATCCCGCTACAACCATTCCACCTCACTGCAGGAGACACGACATGTATCTCACTATGGTTTTAGGTCATCAATTGAAAATCTTAATATTTTGTTCTGAATCGAAACAGCCTCTAGCCTTTCTAGCTGGGAATGGGAGGGGAATTACACAGTGGAGACATTATGGAAGAAAAAAGCTATTCTTGACTAATTAAAAGTATGAACTCCCTAACACAGGAAGTCCCTGAACCACTAACTCTATCTGCATAAGGCACATCAGAGGGAAATGTTCATCAGTACTGTTTCTTACACTCTTCCTCAGCTTTTGTCCGATAAAAGAGACAGAGCCATATCTTATCAGATTTTTACAGCCAGTTACCTTGAAATTCTCTTGTAATTACATCTGGAGTAAAATTGAAAGAGTTTGTGCGTCTATGATTCCCCCTTCTACAGTCATCATGACTGTAGAAACCATTTCCTGTAGCTCGCATTGATTACAACATCCCCAGCACATTCCATTATAGTTTACCATTAGGTCTTATAATGCAAGATATTAATATTCCTGATGACATGCCACTGTCTTATTTTTCACAAGCCAATAGTGTATTTATTCATTAGTTAATAAACCAAATGGCCATCCAACTATTTGATCTTCTATTAATGTTTGTCTTTGTAGTATAGAATGGGTTTGGCTTCTTGTATCAATGACTATTCTCATTATTTTGTCTTTGCTAAAGCAGTGTCTTTGAAAGCTCAGAGATGATGCAGCATAGAAAGCTGTATATTTACATAGTAACCTCAGCTATGGGCCAGTCTGTTATCTGAAAGAAATGGAGTTAGCACAATCAGTCTCACTAGGACTATGACCTTATTGTGGTTGACATTTCAGATGCCAAAAATATGATGTGTAACCCATAGTACCAACAATGCCAAAAAGTAACTGTGTGTTTTAAAATATTTGCTGGATGAAAACAGAAAAGGAAAAAGAGAATAACGCATCAACAATAACATGTTACTAATTCTGCCAGGTTTATTTTTCTTATTGTAACAGTAACTTGGTGATGACTGTGTTCGGATCTTAATTCCTGTTGCATCTTTGACATCTGGGAAGATTCTTCAGAAAGCAAGGAAAAGTGAGAAAATGTTACGTGTCAGTGGAGATAGATGGAGACTAGACGGAGTGCTTTACATCTTGAGCCCTGTCTACTGCCCAGTTCTCGGGGAAAGGGCAACAGAGATGAAACGTTATTTCACCACCATCCTGTTATTGTTTTTCAAAAAAAAAAAAACAACTCCTTCTGCTAACTTCCTCATAAATGCAAATGTTTTACCAATTGTGAGAGTGAAGATTTCCTGTTTACTGCTCTCATGTGCCATATGTCATGGTCAAGAACAAGAAGCCTACCAGTATGCTTTTGGCATAAATATGCCTTGGTATTTTGCAGATCAGATGCTGGAAAATGACTGACATACATACACATTTGACAGACAGATCTAATAGCTGCTTAATAAAATAGCATATGTCTGACTCTGCCTTTTTAGTATCAGTGAATTGCTCATTATTTGCAGTAAGCATATGTTGAGAATGATGTGTGTAAACACTGTGAAGTTTCTTTTTAGAAATTAACCATAAGGATCTGAAATTGGCATTTATCAACTGTTTTCAATAAAGCGGATTCAGTTTGCATTTATGTAGCTCTGAGGAAGATGTTCTGAGAGTAAGCACTTAGATTTCTAAAGGTAAAGAGATGCTTCTTAACAATCACACTTTCAGTATCAACAGAAACATGTTAGTGGAACAAAAACAACGGACCCTTCAGCAGGTACTACACGGCAAGGTTTATAATGTACTCTACAACAGTGGACCTGCAAAATATATAGGACCAGCCAAACTTACAGTATCATAGTAATTTCTAACCAAAGTTAATATACAAACCTTTTCATTCACTTTCAAAATCTCAATGTCTCACTCCTTCCACCCGCTCAGCGCCAGACTGGAACCACTCTGATCCTGGGCTGAGCAGGCTTCCAGGCCAAACAGCTGCAGGGGAGCCAGACCTGTCCATTTACACCAGGGCTCTGCATGTTTAGCATCTTAATCCTGGTGTCATTTGAAGTTAATGGCAAAAATTCCTTAGATATCAGTGGAGTACACTCAAGATTGTAGTCCTCTCATTTAATTGCTTAATTCTGGGAGGTATCTGATACGAGGGACTAAGCCTGGACTGAGACTATAAATGGACTAGAATAGTTTTAGGTAAATAATTTGGCTAGTACATTGCAAGCTCTTTCTTGACCACCCCAGACTGCATACTAAGGACCTGAATTAAGCTGTGGGCGACTTACAATGTAATCAATATGTACAGGAAAAGAAATAGGCTCTTAATGCTATATTTATTAAAATAAGTGGCAGACTAAGGTCAGCAGTACTTAAAAAAAAAAGAAGATGTTGAGCTACTGTATGATGTAAGGGACAGATAGAAAAAGAACTGTCAGACCTGTAGGTCAAGCCTCTGAAAAAAAAAAAATTCTCTCAGCTGTCTGGTTTGAGTCTGCTGTGGGACATTTTGGGGAGGATTAAAATACATGCATAAATCTGCTAGATAATAACAAAGAAAGAAGTTTATTATTTTATATACTATTTCAATTTATTTGAATGCATTATAGTATTTCTCATAAGTTCATGATTCTACTCTTAGGACTAGCAGGAGAGGAGAATCTTGATCAGTGCTTGTGTTACTACTACTACTGTTGCACCCAAAGGTCCCAATTAGCATGGATTTCTCCAAACACCAGTTAAGCAAGTGCAATCAGAAAATATTCTGTAAAATACTTTTTCTTGTCTTTGCCAAATCAGTTAGTTAATTTACTTCTTAGAAAGTAACAAAGGCCATATGTTTTATAGAGGGTGCATAAGCTGTTATACTACTACATGTTTTCTTGCAAATGCATTAAGTATTAGAATTGATCCAGAACTCTAGCATCAAGCTCTGATCTTGCAGGAAAGTAGGAGGGCCTTTTAGATAAGATTCCTCTCTGTATATGCTAGTCTTACAGTGTTCTTGAAGCACTGGCCATGAAATACTTTTAAAATAAGATATTGTGATGGATGCAGTGACCCAGGATCTGCAGTTCTTGCAGTATTTGTATTCTTACACTACATGCTGTTTACATGCTGATCATGAAACAGAGAGCTAGATAGCTACTTCTTTTATTTCCTTTTTACTGAAAGAAAATGTAAGTATTCCAACCAAAGATGAGAAGTCTATGTGATGCAAAGCCTGTTTATTCTTACAGAAGAATTTCCTTAATGAGCTGTTTCTATTGTGTTTTCCTAAAGGCTCTTATTATATTTGTAAATGAAGTTACAACCTAGATGTCTGACTGCAATTCACAAATTACATGCTCTAAATATAGGAAATACTGTACAAAGGAAACAATAAGTGCAGTTTACTAATGCAGTCCAATTAAACAGGCTGATTTTTCCCTTTAGCACTTAAGGAATGGCTATCAGATTGATCTTCTGTAATTTTCAGTAATGCCTTCTGTTTTGCAGGGGAGGGAGCTATTCCCTACATATTTTAGGATGTGTAAAATCATTTGGTGTGCTGAAAAGAAACAGCACTTGCAGCTATGCAGGAGAGGCTAAGCATGCCTGTGAAACACGTACTGTCTTCCCCTGTCTCTGAGATTAAAAAAAATAATTAGAGATGATTAGAACAGAGGAGATGCTATTTCCTGCAGGTCTTCAGCCTGGCAGTATGTTCCAGCCACTTGCTCTGCCTCTGCATCACCACCCCACCTATAGAGGCAGGAGCATTTAACTGAGCCTTTGGATCTGTTTGCAGGTGAATGCGTCTGCACACGTGTGATGGTAGTAATGTCACAATCTTTTCCTGCCAGTATAAATCAAATATAAATATAAATATAAATCTTCTACCAAGACTCGTATCAGTCCAAATCATGGCTATTTGTTGGCATCTGGCAAAAAATTTCCGTCTCAGCTTTGTGCTCCACCAGCAGGTCAGTCCCGCAGGGAGGCTGCAATGACGGCCCTTAAGCCACGAGCTGGAGAGTTGCAAAGTAGGGAAGAAGTCATTTGTATATCGGCAATATCTTTATCTGTAGTAATAGCACACACCTATTTGGGCAAATTACAAATATTTCTTACAGAGCAGACAGCATGTGCCTTCTGTGTGCGTCAGGATGTGAACAACATTGGTTTTACTCTGCGTGTGTCCATCAGTTTGTCCATCTATGTGGTACTCAAGGAAGCGAAATCTGAGTCAACAGTGTGCTCCTATTTTATCCCTCTGCAGTCCCAAACTAGTATTTAAAATAGGACAAATATGCATAAAAAATTGTAAATATTGATAGCGACAGCTGATATTATCTCTCCTTCTCTCCATTTAGTTTCCAATTCACATTTCTGTGGGGGCCCTGTATATGCTGCATAAAAACTAACATTGTAAGTTGATGCAATTCCATTATAGCATAAACTGCACAGCTGAAAAAATATATAGAAACATATTCACTACATTAACTAGCGACATCAGCCAATCACTTGCACTGTAAATTGAAAATCACAATAGGCTACACTGTATCAGGCTAACTATTTTCTGAAGAGCTTTGATCACCCTGCAGATGGGAAGCATGGAAATGTGAAACAACTTCTTAGGGCTTATAACATCCCGCTTTCCCTTCCCAGGATTGTATTCATTAGCATAACATGTTCACAGGGATATGAATATTCCCGCACACCTGCCTCTTGATATAAAAGGTCAAGCAAAAAGTCAAGCTCAAGTTCACCAAAGCTCCTTATCTGCAATTTCATATTAGGGAGATACTATCTAAACTGGTAGGGGCTGAAATATAATTTTCCTCGTTCTTTTTATTAGCTATAATATTGATGTAATTTTTAAATTCTTGCTTTTAAATTTTGTTTTCAGTTTCCAGAGGGGAAAGGTAAGAGCCAAAAGTCCATCAATTCATCACAATAAGCCAATATGGACACAAAATGAAGGAAAAATATTGTAATAAAGAATATGATTCACTTACTTTCATACTGATTGGTGGTTGTTATGGACATCAGAGAACGAACAATTTTTACAGTGACGGTCATCATTTTGAAGAGCGTCTCTTCCTCTTCTCTATCCTTTTCATTCTTGGGCAATTGTATTTACAGGTGTTAATAGGCTTTCTTTTTATATCTTTTTATATATTTTTTTTTAATTCTACAAAAACAGACACAAACAACAGCATAAATTGTCCACAGAATCCTCTCTAAAGACCAATTTGTTTCTATAGTGAATACATTGTTGTTGAAGAAAAACATGAGAACTGTGTTCATCATTACCCAGAGAGGGTCTTTGGGCTAGATAAATAGCTGTCCCTTGTGCCTGCCTTGGAACCTAATGTTATTCACAGTCTAATACTATTTATTACCTATATACAATAATTTTGATATAGCCTTACATTTTAAAGGCTTTACTGAGTTTAAAAGAAAAAGTGTTCTTATAGGACAGATTCATGATCAATATTTTGCATTTTAAAAGTGATATTTATGAGCCACTCTTGGCACAGTATTTTTCTGCAAGTATTGAGTAATTCACTCAGTTTTATTACAAATATTCTGTAATAAACTTTTTAGCATTTTAGTTTAGTATTGTAGTATTTACTCGAACAGAAGAAGGAGCTTCAGAGCTGTCTAATATATACACTTAGACAATTTTTATTTGGTTGTGGTGTGGAGAAGGGGGAGAAGTTCTGTTTATCCCCTGCCTGTCACTCGAAGCAATAATAGCAACATGACAGAATAAACATATGCATGTATCAGTTTTGGGGTGCCAGGAGATAGACAAATAATTAAATACCATGGCAAAAAATGTCTCATTGGCTAAACTTGATCAGCTTGACTCTGATTTCACTCATGGTGGTTTGCCTGGATAAAAACAGGACATATTACCTGAAGGCAATGAAAAATAATATCAACAACAAACAAGTGTCAGATCAAGCTTCTGATCAGGCAGACACTTTTCTTGTTTCTCTTTGTTGTTCTGACTCAGGCAAATGCCCATTTAGAAAGCAGGTACCGGACCGAGTTCAAGCTGGAAGCAAATACCTAATGAAGCCTTTGGGATCCTGGAGGGAATATTAGGAGCCATTGACCTCAGTGGAGCTCAGTAATTCCTAGGGTTTCAGGACTGTCAGGATTGCTGCTCCCCATTTTGAGACAGAGAGAGCATCTTTTATGTTACATACTGAACCATTCTCCTTTTCCTCCCACATTAAAATTACTGTTGCAAATAATGTTCAAAAGGCATTTCCTCCTGCGAGTGGACGGATAGGCTGTAAACTGCTTGACCACTGCTCGGTCTCCAGCAGACTTCTCTGGCACAGTTTTCCACCTCACTGCTCAGGATTATTTCCCAGTGAGGAGGTAATGTAAAGTGCAAGGGTGCCCTGGGGAGCAGAGACGCAGGACTAGGCCTGCTCGCTTCCAAAGAGAGCTCCAGCCACTGGGAAACAAGGTGGGCAGGAGCAAGGCATTTGAGTGACTCCGAGGAGGGAATTGAACCACGCTGTTATTTTCTGGTGAGATGCACTAGTCACTAAGCTGTTATGCAAAAAGTGAGTTTCTGAACTCTACATTCAGGAGATTCTCTTTGCTCCTCTCTTTTTTTCCTGTAACTTCTATGTAGCTGACTACAAGAAGGAAGAAAAAAGCTGCACTGGGCTGAGAAGAGTCATCTTCTTCCTGGGCAAGCACTTTAACCATTAGGCTATAACACAGAAACTGGCTGCTGCCACTACAGTATCATCAACTTCAATGGTTTTGGATCAGATATTCAATACTTTACTACCTATCAGCTTCAGAGATACTAAAATCTCTTGTCCCTTCAGTAAATATCTGTGTTGCTTCAGTTCTTCTGCCATCTATTATTGATTCTCAACCTTCCCCCCTCACAGTTCACACTGCATGCTTGTCACTAATATTACTAATTTTTGCTGTTGCATTCTCCTTTCACTACAGCCATGAATTGCTAATTTGCAGCATATTTAAATAGCATGCTTGATATCTTACTGTAAAATACTTAAGTTGCAGCTCATCAGCTTAATTGTTATGCTGCTACAGCATTTTTGCTGAGTTTTCAATGGTAATAACAGTAGTATCCTTAGAGAATATTCGGAGATGGTTATTGCTAATGGTACTCAGTCTTCATCAATCTCGCAATGAGGTGAATATAATTTTTTTAGAACTGCCAAAGTATCCCATGAAACATCATTTTTCTTCTTAAAGTACATCTCAGCAGAAATGGCTAAAAATCTCATTCTCATCCTGACTGAGCTGCTGTGGGACTTTAAAAACCTCTGTGAACTAATTGCAGTGATATCAGGCAAGGAGAAGAACATGTTGCTCCATCTTCCCCATTTTAATAGTAATGCCATGTCAGATTTCTTTTCTTTACTTTTTTAATCATGCATAATTATTTCAGGTAAAAATATGCAGCAGCATGTTCAGCAAGTGGGAGCATCTTACAGTGGGCCTTGAAGATCCTTGACTGCTCAGTAAGAGAGTGCTCAGCTCTTTATAACTTACTGCAGCCTCAGAAAAAAACATCCATGTATGATGGAAAGAGTTTTCTACAGGTATATTAGGTTCTCTCAGGTCTGCCTTCCTTACGTGGCCTTTATCTTTGAGCCATCTAGCAGTGGGCTTCCTCGGCATATCAATGTAATGCAAAATCCCTGAGGTTTTTGCGGTTATCCCCACATAGGCTAGGGGATCTTTGCTGGAGGATTTTAGGACTGAGTTAGACAAATGTCCCCTGGAGATGGTTGTTATTTACCTTTTTTCATTGGTGGAGAATGAATTAGAGGTTTTCTGAAGGTCCATTCCAGCCCAGGTCCTTCAAACCTCAGCTCCATGGCATGGGAATACTACCAGAGCAGCTTTTCCCACTGTGGCACCATTTCTCCCAAGTAAGCAGAACCAAAAAGGAAAAGCTATAGACATTTTCTCTGACTAGATTAGTGCCACAGAAATGAGTGCTAAACAGCACCTATTGGATCATCTTTTCCAGTGTCTCTGCTATTATTACATTAATGAGGTAATTTTTGATTACTATATTTTATCATCTGAAATTCCCCATCAGGGCTGGTGCTAAATTTTCCTATAAATGCTGCCTAATAATGGAAGAACAGCCAGTCCCTGCCAGTAAAGGCTTAAGCTCCTTACTTAAGACAAGACTGCTTTGTGCAGCGTCCCCTTACAACATAGAAGTGTTAAGGCATCAGAGACAGCAATATTCTGGTTACAGAAGAAAAAAGAAAAAGGAGGAAGGAAGGCCACTCCCAAACTTCCCATGATTATATGCAACAGGGGAAACTATCAAGAAAAACTAGGAACTCTATGTGCCAGTTATACAGAGCCATGTACCCACACCTAGGAATGACACCACATGTCACGCGTAGCAGAAATGAGACAGACATATTTCTATGGGGTCAATGCAGCATCCATAATTCTGGTGTGCACTTGTGTGTGGTCAGCAGTGCCCTTAAAAAAATAAAGCACTAGGTCACACGTTAATGAAATGACATTACCATTCCTAAAAGTCCTGCCACGCTGAGCTGGGTTGTCTAACTTGACAGCTGCTCTCTAGAATAACAAATTACTGCAGACCCTGCACAGTTGGTACCAGGATGCATCACCAACTATATTTTTAGAGATTCGCTACCAAGCACAAAGTAAAAAAGCACAAACATTTTGAAAAGTATGAATTATATGAAATTTATGAAAACTATGAAATTCAATTAATAATGTCATCAGCTAAAACAGTGACTTTGTGCAATGAAACTACAGTATATTTGTCCTCTCATTCTCTTGTGATATATAACGACTATAATAGCATATTAATATTAATGGACACAGCTAATTTTCTCAATTCCTCTGCTTATTCTGATAATCTACCGAGTTGTTAGTCCACGTCAGTCTAGTATAAAAAGGCTTTCTAGAACATGTAGATAAAAATATATCAAAAAGTTGTACTTAATCATAATAACTTAACAGATAGAAAGGGTGGTCACTCATTTAATGTAGTGGCCTATGAAATACTAGTAGGTCTAGTAGGCTATTTTATCTAGCGTCCTGCCCCAGGGAACTGCTTTGGAAGGCGTTAGGGTTCAGATTTCCAAAGAGCTCTTGCTGCTGCTGGGTCCTGCTGCTGACAGCCCCAACCGCTCCCCTCTCGTTCGCTCTGTGAACACCAATCAGAGAGAAATGAGAAGAAGATCTGTAGCAGCATATATGGTCAAGACGGAGAGGCATTTTGCTCAGAAGGGGCGAGATCCTGTATTTCACACAGTTCATGACCCATTTCAGCGTGTATTCATTGTAATCCAGTATTATGTATGCTAAGAGTTAGAGAAGCTGTCAGTCCTCTGAGTGAGGCGGTTAATCATGCCATCGTAGTTTTGGCACGGTACACATAACCGCCCACAGGTTACCAGCGCTGCCGTGCTTACTGGCATTGTCTCTTGTGATTTCACTTGAGGCCTGTGCCCCTTCTTCCCCTATCTTTGGTGAATGGTATTTTTGCTATGGCAAGTCTACACAGCAGACTTCCTAACAGGGTATGTCAGGGGACAGGATACCCATGACAGCGCGTGTTCGTGTGCAATGCACGTGCTCGTCTATGGGGAGGACTCAAAATGCAGCCATTGCAGAGAGGCATTCAGACTGCCTCGCAGCGTGTGCACGGCTCTAATGACAACTGACCCTAAAAGCTGCTGAGATCCTTCAGGCCTAGCTGGTGCTCTAGGACAGCTGCCAGTCATTCCTCTAATATCTCTCACTACCTGCTTGTATCTTATTCATGGTCTCTGAGCTCTTGGGGCAGGAACTCCTCTTGCTGCCTTGTTCCCTGTTGTGCAGGAGAAGCCTCGAGTAGGCTCTCACCACTGGCACACCGATAGTTAATAATGAAAAACAAGAGGAGATTCACCTCTGGAAGGCCTCTATATCTATGGAGGACTGCAGCTGGTATTTTTGGCTAGAATCATTTTTTAAATGGAGCATATTCTATGTGAGGCTTTTCAACATAAATATGTAGGCCTTTCTTGTGCAATTCACAGAGACCAGCATAGGAGTGAGGATGCAGAGTTGCCACAGACACCCCAGGATGGATTAAGACCTAGGAGTCACCCTTTGTCTCCTACAGCTTGATAAAAGCTCGGTATAGGACTGTTTCAATTTTTTTTCTCTTCTTCTTACTTCTCCCCTACATCTGCTGTCCCAGCTCCCTTTTACTGGGTGGCTGGGGAAAGAGAAATAAAGTCCTGACCCCACTTCTTTGTCACCTTCCTGTCTGTGAGAGGAAGATGACAACTTACACCAGCATACGTTCCTCCTGAACACATTGCCATTGTGGAGAGGTGTGTTTGCCCCTCTGCTACACTCTGCATTTGTGCTACACCACACTGTGTATGTTGTAATGATTCTTGTTAACTGTGACATGTGGCTTTCATTCATGCTTCTCTCCTACACTGCTCAGAACTTTCTCTCAGGCTCCCTTGGGGTTTCAGTTCTACATGCTGTCTCAGTGATAAAGTCTGGAAAGCTGAAGCAAAATGAATTGAATGGGTTTTGATTTAAGCAAGCCTGAAAACATAGTCCTAGCATTTCCTGATCAGAAATGTTGCACCTGCTTGATTACAATGTGGCTGAAGCTAGGGATGATATATACAGCTTACATAGTCCATTTTCCTCATCCTTAAAATACAATTTCATTTCAGACTTTACTTCAGAAGCCTGAACTATATGAACATGCGTGGCTGCTGCCATGCAAAGTTCTTAAGTTTTAGCAAGAGGGCATGAGTGTTTTAAAATAACCCCATATCCAAACTGGGCCCCTTTCAGAAAGGTCAGGATTCTTTTATCCGAGTTCCAGAAGCAACCTACCAGATGGAATGAAGTGGACTGCTGGAACATATTGCCAGGTAAACGCATGGATGGATAGTCCCAATTTAGGTAGTTTGCTCTTTTTGGAAGTGCGCATTTGACGTGCATCCAATTTGGAAAGAGTCTTGTCAAATATCTCTAGGACGGGGTTAGAGGACCATAAAGGGCTGCTGGCAAACTAAGCCAGGTTAGTTTTGCTCCCTAGTTCATAAGAAGTATTCTAAGTAGCCCAGCAATGCATAGGCAGTATTAGTAAGAGCATGAATGGCAGGAGAGGGAATATCTTTCCTTTCACTCCCTGTTTCTGCAGCCAGGTCCACCTCCATAGCACCAGCAACTAGGATAAACAATCAGAGGGAAAGTCCTGACTGAGTGCTGCTCCCTCAGGATGGTGAATGTTCAGTGTGTGGACACTGGTGCTGGCACATGCACAGGCTGGTTAGAGGCCTGGAAAATGTGCAGTCAAAATAGAATATACAACAGACACTTTACAGAGGCAAAAAAACAACTTGAGTGGAATAATATTTCAGGGAAGCAATAAAAGGAGACCTTTTCTCTCTCTCTTCCCTTTCTTCAATGCATTTCAAGCTTTTACTTGAAAGCTTCCAGATGAAATAGGTATCAGCATTTCACAGTGATCAAAACAATAAATTTTTCCTTAATACTCAGAAACTTTCTAAAAAACAGCCTAAAAATTCAGCCTGAGGCAGATAATCCTACTCTTTTGGCCAAGTTCTAGGAAAATGAAAAACTCTGGAATGGTGGCCTTAATCACAGGTGTCATTATCTGTGCTTTCTCTAGAAAAGTTTAGTAGTGCTTTGATTTGGTTGGAATTTTAAAATAAATAATATTTCTAACAAATAATATATCATTTTGGTAACCAAATGAAATTGCTGGTGTCCCTAAAGCTGCTCTCCAGAGGCCGCATTTCCTGTTCATTGTTTGTAGTTGGGTATACTATTGGAATGCCATGTGTTTGACACCTTACAGCTGTTTTGCTGCAACTCAATCATATCCCAAAAGGCCTGGAAAGATCAAGACAATTAAAAGACCAGAAGCAGTGATCCTCTTCTGTACATAAGGAGCACCAAAGACTGATCGGTTGAAGAACTTGCTCAAGGGCCCAGTGAAAGAGTTCTATCAGAGCCCAGTACTGAGCTTGTATCTACTAAGTTCTTAACCACAGCAGCATCCTTCCTTTTCTAGCTGTCTGAAAAATGGGAGATAACTGGCTCTGTTGGGTAACTATTTGCCAAGGTAAGGGAATTTGAAATGCGGCATCCTTCAAGGCTCTCTTCCTTTTCCATTTCCCATGCTGCAAATACAAAGTCTCTTGGTGAGATCATTACTAAACACAGGACAGAATATTACCATTATGCTGATGATGCAAGCTATATATTTCTTGCCTTATAGACACAGCCTCTGCTCTATGGGAAATTCTGAAAGACATCACTAACTGAATGTGTCAGCAGTCATTCATCTCCAAGCCTGAGAAGATCCTTGCTGATGGCAGAGGTCGTATACCTCGAGAGGATACTCAAAAGTCTCCAGCTTAGCACCATACTCTGAGCTAGCAGAGCCTTTTTTATTATTATTATTCAGTTGCATTACTCTAAGACCCCATCACAGGACTCTTGATAGGGCAATTGACGTCATTGCAGCTGTGCATTATCTCAATGTGATGGGCTATTGTGACATATTATGTCCACCCAGCAAATTTTTTTGCATCAGCTGCTGCTTATTATTTCTAAATCTTTCACCAGGCTTTACTTTGGCTATATTTAAGACCTACTCGTTGAACTCTAAACTGGTGTGCCTCTCTGCTTATACACCACCCACTGTTCAAAGTTTATACCATTGAATATGAAGTCAGCTGGAGAGCTGAATTCTGTTATGACTATCCTACAGAACAAAATTCGTTCTACAACACATCTGTTTCTATTTAGCCTTTCCTAGTGCTATGAATTTAAACTGAAAATATGCTTTGACTTTCTTGTTTTTAATATTAATATACAACACAAAATAGAACTGATAAATACACTTTAGTAAAAGTCTATGACAGAGCATGTGTCAGTGTGTAGGCACACTGCATACACATGTAAGTGTGTATGCACATATGCAACATACAGTATTACATGAATGTAAAGTAATGAAAGTTTAACCAGGCTGTACAATCTCCTGTATGTATTTCAGGGTATCAGTGTTATGCATCTTATTTTCCCATAATAATTTTATAACTACTCTGTGAAATACTGTGTATAATTTCTGTTTCCTCTTGTAAGTGCAGAACTGCATTCCAAATGCCATTTAATATTATACCTCCTTGCACTATACAGATGTCACAGGGTATTTAAATATTTTACTGTAAAATGCACATACTGTGACTTGTGTCCCAGAGGGTATCCCCTAATTTATAAATGCCTGATGAAGATGTTTGGATTTTATTTGATATTATTTATTTTTGATAGCACAGCAGGAAAGCTAGTGCACAGGGGATAATCTTGATGGATTTGCTACGACAGATCGGCCGTTTTATAAAATTTCCTACCCCAAAGAAATCAGTTCTCCTGCAGTGATGGCTCACGGGAAACTCAGATCACTACCATTAGCAACCAGGCATTGATAAATATTGCCGTATTCAATTGTTGGGAACTCATTTTAGCTTAAGATTTACACAGTGAACACAAAGCATAGCTTCTTGGATGGACTAGTTGCTGTGGATTACTTCCCAGCACAAAGATATCTGCAATGTTTATATTCTTCCTTCCATTTTGCCAGCCTTCCCGCACAGTTGCTCAGGTACCACCTTGCCTTTTTCAGAGAATAAAGCTACTCCTTCCACTAGTAAACACTGCAGGGCCCTCCGACAAGAAAGCTCTGCCCCCCACATACAGCCTCGGTGTCTCACATCTATCTGTCTGAAGTCATTAATCCAAAGACTTTCAACGGAGGCAGGATTCTCACAGCAACAAGCTGGCTTTTTGGGCTCTGCTTTGTTTCCTGGCTCCAGCTAAAGTCATCCCTGCAAGTGGTCAGAAAGAACAGCATCGCATTTTAAGCAACGCACAAGTGGGAGGCTCCCGCTAATCTGTGAGCTATTCAAAGAGGCTCACTCTCAAAAACAGAGTGAAGGTAATATCGGGATCTTCACAAACATTAAAGCACACCCTTTTTGCCTAAAATATTGATTAAATACATTTAAAAATTTCTTCTTCACATGAATTACTCCCATTGCCCATTATCTTTGGAGCGGACAAAGTAGAAACCTTTGCTGATACTAAGGTACAGCTCAGCAAGTTTCAGACTATATGTGATGCATGTGTGCACATATACATGTTTCACTCTACAGTAAGCTAATTCTCCCTCCCTTTTTTCCAGCACCAAAATGAAATACAGTTTGACAGTGGCTGCTAAGAGCAAAAGTTGAGCATATCAAAACAGATAACATTCATTTCATAAATTAGACTAAAATAATTCTTAACTTATGGCCTGTAAGTAAAACCAGAGAGAAAAATAAATGCCATTAGCTTTCTGTCAAACCATAGTTAGTTATATAAAAAAAGGATTCTGGAATATTTGGTGGATTTTGGCTTATTATTTTTAAAAATAATTTTAAACAGCTCTTCCAGCCAGTAATATATTTTCCTTCTGGAAGACATGTAGCATTCTCTGTTATTCAGGCTCCCATGGCATTAGGTTCTTTGGGAGGTCTATAATGCATATTTAAACCTCTTTACAGCCATCACCTCAGATTCCTGGGTTTTATTCTAGTCTCTTTATGCTATGAAATTCACATACTAGAAAGCAGCTAAAACAAGGTAAATGAGATTTTCATGATATAAGAAAATTGCTGATTGTCAAAAGCCAACGAGGATGGTTCTGTGATGCTCCTCAGGAGGAAAGAGGGCTGCAGATAACAGTCCAGAGCACCTTTTCCGTGAGCATCCCTAAACCCCAAAGCAGTTTTCGTCAGCTTCAGAATCAAAGTTGTTTGAAGGCAGTTTAACTTATCTTTGTCCCTATATCTTTTCCAGCCTGATTACTAAAGTACAACTAGAGCCAAAAATTTGGCTTGCTGTGCAAGTTATTCATCCACCACTCAAGTGAAGTCATTTCTGGTACGAGAAGTGACCACAGTCCTGCACTTTCAATGTTAAGAGATCCTCAGTCTTGTAGAAAACATCCTGGAATCTATTAATGAGCGCAGCTAATAAGTACTTTCTTATTACATTTCATTTGACAGGAATTCTGGAAACAACGGTGCGTGCTTGAACTAGGCTGTTCGCTAATGATTTTAATGGAAGAATATACTAGCTCATGCAGGCTGAGGTTTCCACCTAAAGCGAAATGAGTCCTGGTGTTATTTATGTTGAAAAGCCACAACCTAATATAACATGATCACAAGCAGCATTTACCAACACTCCTGGGTACCTCATGTGGTCCAGGACATCTGTGATTCATGAGACCACTGATGGAAGAGCTGGCATCCCTGACTACCTTTTCTCCCCTCAATGACCACCTGATATTACCAGTGACTTTATACGATGTCCTTATTAAGAGATGCTGGCAAATTGCAACAATGCTATGGAAGGCAAAAATTTCAATCTGTAAAACAAATATGGAAAATTATGCAAATATGGAAAATCAGCCTACATCTAAAAGAGGTAACAGATATGTCCCTCATAAGGGCATAACAGGAAAATGCACTAAAAATAACACTCCAGCTGCTGAGATGCAGATAGCAGAACTCCCTATTCACCGTTAACCTTCAAGAACTATCAGTTTATCATGGGATATAAAAGTGTGAGAGAGGAAAAAAAAAAGTTAAGTAGGAAAAAGGGCTCTAAACTGAAACAAAATATGAGATTTGACAACTAATGGCCCAATCCAAATTCATTGCAGTGAATGAGAATATTCTCACCAAATTTAACACACTCTGGATCTGTGCTTAACTTGGAATAAAGATGACATGAAAGAGAGAATGTGTATGAGATATATCATACAGTTTTAAATAGCTCTTCTCCCCTAGGCAATGTATTTACTTATGGAGAAGAAAGCAAATGAAAAAAATAACAGAGTGGGCTAGTATTCAGGGAAAAAATGAACTGTAAAAGGACATGTACTAGCAAGAACAAAGCATAAAATCTTGCATTTAACCAGAACGCATGAATATTCCCAAAGAAAGCTGCAGGATAACTTCTGTGATGAAAAGTAAATACATTCTCACGTATTTTGTTAGATCAAGGTCAAAATGTTTTGATGGTTTTCAGGATAAAGCCAAGAACAAGTTAATGACACCCAAAGGGATTGTTAAAAGATATAAAATAAATGCAAACATAGTCTGAAAGTAGGGCTACTTTGGTAGGAGAGAGACAGCCAAAATTCATGATTCCTAGATAGATATATTTATTATTTGTCTTTATTGAAAGGAGTAAGTTTGACAGAAAATGAGACATAAACAAATTACTATTAATAGCACATAAGTAAGAAAATCAGAGATAGCTAACCGATTAGTCCAGGTGAAATGCATCCCTGACTACACGCTGAAAATACTGAGTCCTTGAAAATTATTTCTGAAAAAGTCATCTAGCATAGCATAGCAAGTGTAATATCAAACATCAGTAGAGTGATTTACCGATCAATGAGTGTAATTTCAAGCATACTCTATTATGAAAAAGAACAGAACAAGTGCTGAGGGGAAAAAGGAGGAGAAAAAGAGGAAAAAAAGAGAGGAGAGGAGATGAAAAAGAAAAAGAAAAAGAAAAAGAGAAAGAAAAAGAAAAAGACCCAAAACACTCCTCTTGACTTTCAAAGGATAATGGAACAACATGCAATAAGCAGCATAGGTTCATAAGGAACATGTCATGCCAAAGAAACATGATTGGTTTTTTTGACAGAACTGCAGAAATCCTGGATGAAAGATACACAGCATGATTTTAATAAACAATTTAATACAGTGTCTCACTGTATCTCCCAAAATGAATTCAGATTGCTTTGGGCATAAGCACTGTCATGTAAATTGAAAACAGATTGAAGGATCACAAACATTGGCTGGTGATAAATGGTGGACTGCACTAATTTGTGGGGAGCTATATAGTGAGTATACTGCAAGGCATAAAGTCACTTCTTGTTTTAATAACTTCATTAACAAACTGGAAGGAGGGGTAAATAACATGTAAAGGAGCACTGCAGATGAAAATGCAGTTGGAATAACTCTAAAGTGGATAGAAACGTGGGCAGAAAATAACAAACTAAGGTCTAACTTTAAAAAAAAAGGAAAGTCAAAAAACCGCAGCAGCAAGCTACCACGTTAGAGAAGGAACAGTTCACAGTAGGAAAAAAAATATGTATAGGCAAAATAATGGCATAGACTTTCCCTTGAGAATGAAGGACAGGATATCCGTGAGGGGCTGGAGTGTACTGCGTTAGCCACAAAAAACAGTATATATTTGGGCTGCCCATTCAGTGATTTAATCTGGACCAAGAAGGCAGAAAATCCTCTGTGCATGGAGCACATGTAAAGTTTTAAATATTTACAATCAAATATATTTAAATATTCTCAGCTAGAGTGTAAGCTCGAGGGCCACACAAGGGAGAGAGAGATGAGGGAGACCACAACACTGGGAGGTACAGGTAAGGGTGTGGACAAATGACCTAAAAGGTTGTCTGCTCTGTGCTCTCCTGGGAGGAGACCACCTCTGCACAACCACTGTGGCTTCTTCCTCTCCATTTTATTCCTTAGACTGCCCTTTTATCTTTTGCCCTCCTCTAAAGAGAATCTTTTCCTTCTCACACAACTATTTTCTTGCTGTCAGTCAGCCTTCCTAACTCCTCTCCCTCTTCGTCCTTCACAGATTCTTTCTCATTTTCTTCATTTCCCTTTAGTTCTGCACTCGACGCTTAAAACCAACCACTGAGACGTCATTCAGCTGCCTCTGCCACCTTGGCATACATGTGCTCCCTCACTCCACCAGCTGCCACACACATGCTGCTGATCACGCCTCCTTCTCTCTCACTGTCCTCCATTCACCTGTACGATCTTTGCCCATTCCCTCTCCCTCTTCTTACTCCCTTACTAATTAACTAACTCGGGCACTGCTCCATTGGCACCACACTATCTCCGTGTGATAGTCGCTGAAGAAAAGAGAGAAAATGAGAACCAAATGAAAAAAAGTCCCACACACTTGCTAAGAACATGCCGTGTCTTCTTTACAATATATGGAAGAGTGAAGAGGTAGCGATCATCACCACAGAGTTTCGTCTGGAAAGTAAATGGTGTCAAAGGGGGTGCTGTTCTGCCTGGCGATCTGCACTGTCCTGAGGACAGCAGTGCTTCCCAAACCTTTTGGATCCATGAACTACTGCCAGCTCTTAAGAATTTCTCAGCACATTTTTGAGTGGAATTGGTGCAGTTTATTCTTCCACTGAATTCCTCAGATCAACTGTGAAACACTGGCCATCGCCTGACCTATCTTCCTTATTTCATGGACCAAAGCTTAGAAGTCCCCACCTATCAGGACTTAATTTCTGTTGAAATTCAGTTCTTCATTAAATAACAAACTAATACAAGTAAAGACTAACTGGAGCAATGTGCCTGGTGGTTATCTGGATCACCAGGCAGATTGATTGAAACCTTTAATGCCAGTTTCAGTCTTCTCAAGGTCCCCAGCTCAGATCCTGAGGAGCTGCAGTATTCAAGTCTGGAGGTCAAGAAAGAGAAGAGTACCATGACCAGTTCTTTGTATGAGGCAATTAAGACAACTCAGGAAGGAACAGGAAAAGTAGCTTCTTTTGTATAAAGCAACTGACTACGCGACTGCTGCTACTACTACTAATAGTGATAGAGTCTCAGAATTCTCTGAAATCCAACAGTCAAAAGAAATTCACCAATGGGGGATATCATGGAATGTCAGTTACATTGAAAACTGGCACCAGCTACCAATAAGAAAGTCTGCAAAGGTTACACAACACTTGTATTGCAATTCTATATTTCTTATTGACTGCAGGTTGAAAAACATGGATAAAGTTTTTTAAAAAGGAAAGATTTTATTAATTTTTCCTGATGTGAATTTTATAGCCAGGCAAAGGAGAAAAATACCTTCCCATCTCACCTCTAGTAGATTGTTAGGGGATTATTGTAGATTATTGGGGGCGCTTTTCTGTTTGTGCACAGAAATTCATGAACATGATTACTAGTAAAATGGATGATGCTAAACATGAGAGCCTAAAGTAAGTTGACTTGGTGTGGATGGACATAATTGACGTGGTTTTACTCTCACTGTCTTAATCTATGGTCTCTTAAGAATATTTGCTAATAATAGATACTCTTTTGCCCCAACTCCACTTTATACAAATGTAACTTACTCCCCAGGTAATGCACCTCTAGAAAAAGTATTGACTTTATCTTCTTCCCTCTCCAACTATTGAGGTTGTTAGGTATTCTACATATTCTTCTGCCTTTTGGATAAAATATAGGACAGCAAAGTGGTAATCAGTCACATTTTAGTTTTCCACGTAATGTGGATCGCTTGCCTTTTTATTACTAATAAAAACAGAAGGATTGTTGGTAATCATGTTTCAAAACAAGGACAACTTTAAAAACAAACCTACTTGGACTCTGTGATATGGGCAACTGATGCTGACCCTTTAGAACAGAATTCAGACTTTAGGAGAAGAGAAAGTTTAAAAAGAAAAATGTGAAGCCAGATAGGAATAGCAACATATACTCAGGAGCCATTGTAAGCTTTCTTAATGGACGTCAATAAATGCAGAAACACAACAGTAATTACAAGAAATTCCCAATATTACCATTAAACTTTGAATTCCTCTTCGAACTTCAACTTAAAACCTTTTCAACATTTGTTTATTATCACTGAGCCTGGTCCAGCCATATAAGCAACTGACATCAACAATAAAAATCCTTCGATGGTTTAGGGGATTTTGATCTCTTGGAAATAAAAATCCCAGTGATACTGCATCATAGGAAATAAGTTATCTCCGAACTCAAGATTTCTCTTACACAGTAATATACATCAAAACCCAGTGAGATATAAGGAGACAGTGTCAACTGATCAGTTTATCAAAAGCAGGGAAAAAAGTTGTTCTTTTGTTCTAAATGAGGAAGGACAGTGCAGTGCATGGGGACTGAACATGCCAGAGCTTAAAACTAAAGAACAAAAATTATTCTAGGAAATTTACTCTTTTTCTTCTTCATTGACCAACTGAACCCTGAGGAGAGCTAAGCAAGACAGTAATAATCCCTTCTCGCTGCAAAAGCCTAACATGTTCAGGCTAAGATTATCACTTACGCAAATAAGTATGGGAGATGTCAAAAAAAAAAAAAAACATGCTGTAAGCATTGAAAACTTTTGATTTCTTTACCATCGCTGAAATGTGAAAGAACAGAAAAAAGAATGAATGTATTTGAAAACCTTTCAAATTCCATAATTTTATATTTTTTTCATACAGAAACATTTATTATCTTTCCTATTATAGATCTTGGCTGCAAAAACATCTCCAAATTTCAGTTCCATCATCTAGCAGAGAATTTTTTTTAATGTGTTATAAATATAATCGTCTGGTTGTGGTTTGTGAGACTATTTCTAGGCTGATGCATGATTTGGTAGAAGGATTGTCAAAATATGTAGAACTCCTTCAAAAGAGGAGCACACTACAAAGTTGTGAAAGCCTGACTGAACTAAAAGAATTAGAATGTGACAGAGTAGGAAAGTCATCCTAAAGGCAGATCTTATCATAAGAAACAACTCACTGATATGAAAGACACTGGACATAAGTAAAAAAACTAACAATCCCCCAGAAATTACATGGACTGTACAATTTTTTAATGGAGTAGTTGAAACCAAAGAAACTGGGAAACCCACATCTTCAGACACTAACTTCTAGCATCTTACAAGGCAGCAACACTGACATTGTAAACAGGGGAATATAATAACAGTAAATTAATTGTTTTTAAAGCCAGCTAAAGAGGGTCTTTGCAGATTGACAGAACTAAGTAATTACGGTGAGGTGCAGAAGCAGCACGTCAATCCTAACCCTGCACAAATCTATGTCTCAATGAGATGAGAAACCCCTAAGGAATATCACCTCTTGCATGTACAAGGTTTTAGCAAGACAAAAGCCCAGAAGAGCACTTTGATCACAGCTATATAGATACCACAAGCTCCTCCATTCTAGGCAGGGTGATTTTATGGGAACAGCCTAGAAAATCTAAGTATTTGCATGTACTGCTCTTTGTAACAAACCAAACACTTAATGAAGTAAGATAAATGTGACAAATTTGTAGGCAGAGGACAATAACTTAGGAGCCCTTTTTTGTGTTCAGAAAACAAATTTCTGTATTACAAACCAGATGGAATGCTGACACTGAAAAAATGATGCACTGCTCGGTTCTTATCTCACCAGTAAAGGATCTGTGACGTAAACCAAATACTGCTTAACCTTACTCTTTGCGATCCATATTTCTTCCAGAAGTATGCAGAAGGGCAGTACCTTTGCTAACTCCCGTCTGCTCCTTCCATATAAAAGCCAGAAGAAATATTCCGCAGTATCCTTTAAAGAGCAAGCAGTGAATTTATCATATCTGTTTGCAATGCCCTTTGGGACTCTTCAGGAAGAAAGGCACAGTAAATGTAAGCTCATTATCATCATTAACTCCTTTTATGCACCAGCTGAGCTCAGAACAAGCAAATGGGAGAAAAAATATAAGAAAAAAAGGGTAAAATATACTAAGCATTATTTTATTTTCCTGCTGGTCATTTTTTCCTGTTCATAAATATCTTTATTAGACAAAACTTAACCATTTAACTCCACCAAATGATACTTATATTGCTAAGGATGAATAAGAATAAAATGGCCTAATTTATATTAAGGGACGTAGCAGTGCCTAATTTTTACACTTGTTTTCCTAAGCTTAGAAACATCTCAGACTTCCCACAGTCACACCTCACATGAACGTATGAGAGAATGGTTTCAGGAAAAGGAAGAACTTTTCAGTTTGTCCAGTGTCTTTTTGCATAACTATAGCACCTGCCCAGCGGCATGGCGCTACATCTGATTTGGATGAGACTTGACTCACTAATTTTAGCCATTAAAAAGTCAGACTTTTTATCCAAAATAGTTTTCTAGGCTCCTTCTAGGGTACAACAGTGAGAGAGAAGCATCTCCAGAGAGCAATTTATACCACATACCTTGGACATTAATATGGAATTAATGGTCTTCAGAAGGCACTTTGCTCTCTCCATTGATAATAAAACACAGTGAGTATCTTTATGTAAAGGCCTAACTTCCTGGCAGTTAGGTGAGTTTGTGAAGCTGTGCTTGTATAAATAAATAATAATTAACAATTCATATGGAAGGGTCCTTTTGTCACTGCAGCTTGAGTCAACCCCATTGAAATCAATGGTAGTAGTCTTGTGTCTTTTACTCTATCTGATAGATGTGGCCCTATGTGTGTGTGTGATGTATGTTCTACTGCTGTAGACTTACATGGTTTTCTCTGTTGACTATTAATACAGAAAAGACAGGGCCCTAACCTGCCGGTACTGGCTACATGCACAACTGTCAAGACTTTAAAGATTGGCCTCAAGGAAGAAGTTCACAGGACTAGATCAGATCCATGGTCCTGAATCCAGTCCGTGAAACAAGGAGCTCTCATCACCTTGACTAACGTTCTGGTCTTTAAACCAAATGGGTTAAGAGAGTTTGAGAGAGGAAAAAAAAAATGAATGGCTCTCAAACAGCTTTATGGGATACAGTTAAAACTGTTAGAAACGTGTTGGAAATAAGCTACAAAAAAAAAACCTCTTAAAATGGAAATGAGAATGATGGAGTGCCCCACAATTTAAGGCTACTTACAGTGAAATATTTACTCCATCCAGTTTTGGTCAACTAAGAAGTCACTGGAATGAAAAATATGAGAAACAAGAGGAGCAAGCTGGAAAAGCCTTCTGACTGTACAAAGACCAGAAATAAAAGCATACAAAAACGTTCAAAACCGGAAAGAAAGGTAAGCCTGCCTCCTCAAGCACTGAAAATACCGGGAGGTGCTCCGGGCACTCGTGAGCCGCAGGGGTGAAGTCGTGGACGCCATTCCTTCGGCGGCACCGTGCCGTTTCTCCTTCCACCTGAGGATTTGCCTCCCTTCACCCGCTGCCCCTCGACGGTGACAGGACAGAGGAATCGGTCCCTCTGCTCCTCCAGCCAGGGGAGCCGGGGGGCTGCCAGGCCGTTGCCTCGCCGCCGCCGCCGCCGCCGCCGCCGCCGCCGCCGGGCGGGCGGGCGGGCAGCGGACCGGGAGGGCGGGCGGGCGGACCCCGCGCCGCCGCCGCCGCCGCCCGGCGGGGAGGGCAGCGCTGGCCCCGCGGCGCCGCCGGGCGGCGCGTGCGCACTGCGGGCCGCCGCGCTCGCTGCCCGCCGCCCCTGCGCGCCCGGGAGCCGCGGCGGAGCCGAGCCGAGCCGAGCCGAGCGGGGCGCAGCGCGGCCAGAGCCGGCGGGCAGCCGTGCCTGCCGGGCGAGCAGCGCAGCCGCCGCTCTCCCGCTGCTCTGCCTGCCGGGCGGCTTTTGCCGTTGCTTCTGGCTCTCGCTGCCGGCCGCCTGGCTCGCAGAGGCGGAGGCAGCCGAGCAGCACGTTACCGGGGCGGGGAGCCCCGGCCGCTCTCGCCGGCATCGCCAGAACCGCGACCAGCAACTTTGCGGCGCCGGTCGTGCGCCCCCACCTCCGCCTCAGTGCAGGCGCTTACGCAGCGCCGTTATTAAACCCGGCGAGAGTTTTGCAAAGCTCTTAAACACCCTAAGCCGCGTGTAGCAACCGGTTTTCTCCGAGGTTGCCGGAGAAGAGGAATTAGTGCTTGCAGTTACCCGGAGAGGGGAGGCGTTTTCCACAAGGGACCTTTCCTTACCAATAAAGCCACCAACTACAGGCAGCGGCGGGAGGATGTAAATGGGCAGCACAAGACCCGGTGCAACTGTTAGCAAGAAGGCAACGATCCCCGGGAAAGGGCGGAGCGCCGGAGGGGGGTCCTCCCGGCGCGGCACTTGCTACATTAACTCGGAGCGGCGGAGACGGTGACACAACTTTCCCGGGTTTGCCCCGGGAGGCTGCGAGAAGAGCCTCCCTCCTCCTCCTCCTCCTCTCGCCGCGCCCCGAGTGCCGGCCGCCCCCCGCGGCGCATCCCCCGGCGGCAGCAGGAGCCGCGCTCCCGAGCGAGAGGCACCGGCACCCCGGGCGGGCCGGGCGGCCCGCTCTGCCGGGCGGACATGGCACCTACCCCGAGCCCCGCCGAGCGGGGCGGCCGCTGCCTCTAAAGGGGTCCGGGGAGCCCCGCCGCCTCACAGCCATGCGGCCCCGCGGCGCTGCCCTCGCCCTGCTCTGCCAGCTGCTGGGGGCTTGGGCTGCCGGCGCCCTGGCCCCCGGGGCGGCCGGCGGGCTGCAGTCGCGCACCGAGCGCTCGCCGCCGGCCCCGACCGCGACCGCGACCCTCCTCGCCCCGGCGCCGCGGCGGGCGGCGGCCGCGGCTCTCCCCGGGCGCGGGGCCCTTCCCGGCGCTGCCCCGCGGCGGGACGGCGGCGAGGGGCAGCGGGCAGCCGCGGGGCCGGGCGGCACCTGCGCTCCGCGCGGGGCGGCGGCGGCCGGGCGGCGCCGCGCGCGGAGCGCGCGTGGAGCCGGCGCGGCGGCGGGGAGGGGCGCGGCGGCGGCGGCGGCGGCGGCGGCGGCGGGCGGCCCGCGCTGGCTCCCCCTGAACGGCTCGGCCCGCGGCGGCGCCGAGGGCAGCGCCGGGGCCCGCGGCAACGGCACGGGGCGCCGCGGCCGCCTCCGCAACCCCTTCTACCCGCTGACCGAGGAGTCGTACGGCGCCTACGCCGTCATGTGCCTCTCCGTGGTGATCTTCGGCATCGGCATCATGGGCAACATGGCAGTGATGTGCATCGTCTGCCACAACTACTACATGCGGAGCATCTCCAACTCCCTGCTGGCCAACCTGGCCTTCTGGGACTTCCTCATCGTCTTCTTCTGCCTGCCGCTGGTCATCTTCCAGGAGCTCACCAAGAAGTGGCTCCTAGAAGACTTCTCCTGCAAAATCGTCCCGTACATCGAGGTAATTTGGGGGGGGGGGGGGGAGCTAGCGGGACTCGAGCCGTGCCGTGCCCCGGTGCCCGCCTGCTCCGCGCCGGCTCGGGGCAGCCCCGCCGACCCTCGCAAGGCCGGTATTGCTTCCTCTGGTTTTCCTAAGCGCTTTTGGAAGGGAGCGCTTCCCCTCCCCGCCCCCGCTCCCTCAAAAGACGCGAGGATGTTGCGGCCGGTGCAAGGACCGACAGCACCTGAATTTCCGTAACCTCAAACTAATCGCATGTAGCTCTTCCATTCATGCCAATTCTGCCAAACTTTTATTGCTTCTTGTAGTCCTGAAAGGCAAACAATCCTCTCAGAAGTAGATTTTAAGTTTGTGTTTTTCCTAAAGTGAACTGGTTCAGGAAAAGTGAAAGGAAGGGGTAACTGGGAATAAGTTGTAAAAAGGCGATTGTATCATCGATGTGATGTATGTGCTATTCATTTACACTTCGGCGTTCAAATCTCACATTTATTTATTTGATTTATCTTGGGGAAAAAAAAGAAAAAAGGAAGAAAAAATCCTGATGACGTTTAAATCGCAGCCTCTTGGCACTTGTTCAGAGGCTGTGTCAAAGAAGCGCTCAGCCAGCTGGCCGGAGTCCTGCCGGCAGCGTTCAGGTCGTTCGCTTTATTTATTTACTGGAACTGAATACTGAGGCTTGTTGGTAGGGTCGTAGCCCACGATTCTGGCAAGCTCTGCTATATGCCCAAAACCTTATGTTCAGCATTATTCTTTAACCTAAAGCTTAGAGAGGTGTTGATTTACTGGTCCTAAGAATGATGTATTAGGGAAGAAAGAAACAATTAATCTTGTTTTCAGTGCAGAGAAGAGCAGTTTCCACAGCACATTGATGTAGAGTAATACATAATTACCTACCAGCTGAATTTTTTAAGGAAATGTTTAGAAAGACATGTGAGGTGTAGCCACTAGAACAGTTGTGGTTACTTTTTTTATAAGTGATACATGCTATTACTGGTGGACAAAGGGTGGAGCTGTGCTACACCTACATGAATTTAAGTCCAGTAGTAAGTCACTTTCATGATTTGAGAAACACAGAGTGCACCTTATCAATTTATCAAGAAGAAAAGCACTTTATCAAGAAGAAAGAAATATGTAATCAATTGTGATACATATTTGTTGAGAATACTCATTGGCAGTAACTTTAGCTAGGAGCTCTCAAAATTTCTAAATTCAGTTCTGTGGCTACTTTGTTAACTAATAAAATGTGTAGTTACAGTTCCAATTAAAGTATAACCACTTCGATTAAAATGGTTAGTGTGGCTAAATTATTTTAGGACTTTTGTATGGTGACATTTCACGTTTTCTGAATCTCTTTTGGTGGATCTACATACAAAATAGCAACAATCCTTTGTAATGTTGGTTCTAATTAAAGGTCAGTAACTGAAAATGATTTGCACAGCCATATCTTTTTTTCCAAATTAGCTGCTTATGCTGTGCAGTTTGAAGTGCTGAGGAGTTTGTCACTTCATAAATTAAAGGAAAATGCCCAAAACTTCATATTTTAATGAAGATATTACTAATTTAAATGGATAAGAAACAGAGAGAATCTTCCAGAGTTACATAAACAGATGGCTTAATGTACAACTACATTTCATTTTAGTAGTACGAGTCTGTAATTATTTTAGCCCTACAGGAAAAGGGGATACCTTTAGGATTGCCCAGTACGCACATGCTCTGGAATTTACACTTTCATCACTGAATCATAAAAGTAGCTTGGGTGAAACATAGTTGCCAAAATTCAAAACTGTAATCCTGAAAACATTAATTCAGCTGCTGTCAACCCCCCTTTAAATTCTGATGCTGCACTTTTTTTTCCCCCCACTTTAAAGTTCTGCAGATGCCTAGAGTTGAACCATTGTTCAGGACTGGCATCAATCTAGTCATGATGGACCAGTAGCGTGGTGCTTGTTTTAAGCTTAAGTGTCACTGGGGTCCAGAATTTAAGCATTCTATCTCCCCTGAGGAAATTTAATTAATTGTAGTTAAGGTACCCATCTGAAAATATATAGCCTTGGGGTTCTATCTTGCTCTGAGAATTGTATGTTTTTTCATTCAGCAATCATTAAATACAACACTCATATACGTAAAATATATACATCACCCTGGGAGCAGTAAATAGAAGGCTGAATTTCCCCCTCCGTTGTAAGCTGTGAGCGACACACATTCAACAGCAGCAGCGTGCCTCACCACAGCCTACCCGGAGGTTGGTGAGAAGGACACTGTCCCATAACCTGGATTTGACCTTGCTGGGACTGGCAAGGGAGTGAGAACAAAGGTTTGTCACCTACTGAGCATTGTTCTAACCTCGCAGGCATTGTTCTAACCTCGGGTGATGTTGGCGCCACCAGGAACAACGCACATGTGGAGTGTCTTGTGAAATCTGCTCTATGAGCAGCTGCTTCTCTGTGCTGTGTCAAGGATTATTCACAGCAGTGGACAGCGCATTCACCTGATGGCTGAACTACAGTGCCTTCTTCCTCACTGTAAATTCACCTGGGCAATCTCATCCCCTCCACACACAATGAGGAAAGGACAAAATCTTAGTTCCTTGAGAGGAAAGTTGTAGACACCTATCTTTAAGAAAGGTTTCCAGGCCTTGATGGAAAACAAATAGAAGCATCTTCTAGAAGAGGGACACATTTTAAGCTGTTGTCAGTGTTTTCTTTAAGTTAGCCCATCATTTTGAACTTTTAGATGTCTCTCTGCTCCATATTCTGGATGTTTTGTATTTCTTCTTTGATATGTCCACCTCTTCTTGTACTATGCTGGGGGACTACATGTCTCGCCCAGAGCTGTAGATGCCACTCCAGAAACTTCCCCTCACTTTCAAGCATCTAAGACCCTTACTACCCTAAGCCCTGTGTCATACTGCCTTATACTTTCAGAACTGCACAGAACTAGGGAATGGGAAATATCTGAGTATCCAGGGCAGGTGATGTAATACATCATTTTAACATAACTCAAGCTTGCTTTTGTACTGTGTTTAAAATTTTGAAATAATCCGAATGGGCAATCCTGAGTGTTCTTAGTTTAGCCTCTTGTGGCCAGTTGGTTTTTATTTGCCCTGTTTAATGGGTTTTGCACTTTTAACAAAGCATCTGTAACCAGTGATAACATATATGCACATACATTTGTGAAGATGATTTATCATATGTTTAAGAATTTTTGTGTAGGCAAATGCTGAGCTTTCAGCAGCAGTACTTCTTCGTTGTATTTAGTTTAAAGGGCAGTTTTCCCATAGCCAATAAAGATCTTTTATGGCCAAGTACATTAAGCAGTCATTTCAGCCATATATTGTATCATGGTTTGGTCACTTGTAACTGTCTTTTAAACCTCTCATCTTGGCTATACTTGCATAAGGACTGCTGTACACGTCTGAGGAAAAAACTGAGTAAGCTCGTTCTCCTGTGCTTCTTACATGGTCTTTAGATGATGAGAGCCAAGCTGCTATAGAACAAAGCTGGAAAGAAACATGGTTAGTGGAAGTGGAGGACATTATCTGCCCCAAGGACTTCACTTGACCCTGGGGATGACACTGTTCTGGAAAAGTAGATGTGAAGCCACTCATTGAGAAGGAAGTTAGAACAAATTGGGGTGACTAGTCTACCCAAGATGTGCAGAGATGTGCTTCTGCCTAGTAATTTTAATCCTCTGCTCAGCATTTCTTAAAATCTTGCTGCTTTTCTGCAAATGGTTTGCAAGTCCACCTTTTGGCATCCAGATCTGTAGTGTTTACCCGCACAGTATTTATCTGTATGTTGTCTTCCAGGAATAATTTTCTCAGTATTGCTCAGAATCAGGAGATAAGGGCTAAAAAATGATTAAAAAGCAATGATTTTTACTAATTCCCTTTCCACAAACCCTGTCAGTATGGAATCCTTTGCTTCTATGTGTTTAAGCATATCCAGTCTTTTCAGCAAAAGAACTAAAAGAAAATTAGGAGCACAGAACAATATAGTTTCTGCTTTCCTACTTATAGATTTATGCTTTGCATTTTTCCCAACTCTGATTTAGGCCTTCATAGAAAGAAGTGTGAATATAAATGAAATTAGTAATTTTATTGTGCCTCTAAATATTTCGCAGTTGTTCAATATAACAGTCCTGCAAAACAATATTTTTATTTTTAATTTTAAATGCTAGAAGCCAGTAGAGAAGATGTTAAGTAACTTGTTTAAGGCCTTCAGTGGCTTGCTTCAGGGGAAAAATTGATTACATCAGCTAGAAATTATATTTCAGGCTTTAAAAGGAAATTTGCTTGAGTTGTGTGTGTTCTGCTATTAGAGGTTGTGCTGGAAACTTGATGAGTTTGACTAAGGTACCTGAAAGGAGATAACACCAGCAGACAGAGACAAGTTATTCGTAATGGGATAATAATTTAGAAGTGGGGAGGGGTCTAGAACAAGGGCATATGCAGGCTGATTTAAGGTACTGTGCAGTCCAGCACGGAGCAAGCCAAGTCAAATGATGGTACTCAGCCTGGCACTCAGGACAGACTGACTGAAACCTTGCAGGCCAGTTTCAGTCTTTGCAAGGTCTCTCCCCCCCCCCCCTCCTTTTACTTGGTAGAGACAAGTGAGTAGCACAGAGAAAGTGGCCATTCTCTACCTGCTCCAAAACAGTCAGTGGAAATCCGTTTTTTTTAAAGAAGTTTCACTTTAGTGAAGCAAATACATTTTTCATAGGAGTTTCTAAAAGCTATATATTATCTGTCTTTTCTGAGTCTTTTGCTGCGTTGTATCTTTATGTTTCTGTGCTTGACTCCGGTCAGCATTAGGCTCCTGATCCTCCAGAAAGTCCACTAGGTTGTAGACTGAGGTCCTCAGAGAAGTTTACTGATTCAAAGCTTCATACTGGAAGCTTTCTAGGGCAGTGGCTACATGTGTCTCTAACTGAGCGGAGTATCTTGAGCAAACAATAAATAATTATTTTGAAAAGCAGTGTTAAAAAAGAAGTGTTAAAAATATCTGCCCTTTAGTTATTAGCTGCATGATGATAGTAGCTGTCATGTTTGCTGTTCTGTCAGTCTTTCATTCCGCTGCAAACTCTATCCTTAGGGGTTTGTAAATTGTCCATAAAAATTTGCTTTTGGCTTAAACCTTGCATGCAACATTTCACTATTGCAATGAATTTGTGTCAGACTAGGTTTAAAATTGGGTCAGTAATATTTAAGTTATATATGTGTGGAAAAAGGCAGCATCTGCTATCCCAGCACCACTGAATATTGTCTCAGCACTGGGCTATGATTTCTCCATATGACAGGATTTTTTCCTGTAAAGGAGGAAGAGGAAAATATATTAGCGATAGTACCGTGTTGTTAATATTAAGAATTAGCTCAAGAGTCCCTTGCACGCAGCGATGAGAGCTTGATCCTCAGTGGAGAACACTGCTCATTTTTAAAATTAAAAAAAAAAAAAAGAGAGAGAGAGGAAAAAAAAAAGAGTAAGCTTCATTTACTTATGTGGTACCATAGTAGATTTCAAACAGGAAAATGGACTAAAAATGGAGTCCTTCTGCATTTTGTGTTTTTCCAACCCTCTGGATAATCGTGTGGCGTACTAATGACTGTTTTTAGTGTCCTGACAAGCTGGTTAACTTTCTCTTCCAGCATAGTTCAAGAACAACTCTAGGAAGTTGATTCTGAATGTTAATACTCCGAGGATATACAGAATGATAATAAAGACAGAAAGCACACGTGCTTTGTATCTCCCTGATATGAACATTGATAGTACCACAAAGAAAACAAACATTTTGTACATGTTGCTTTTGAGATAGTTAAGGTGAGTTCTCTTTTCCTCTGAGATGCTTAAGGTAATTGCTAATATCAGAAGGGTACTCTGACCCTCATACCATCTAGCCACTGAATTATTTCAGCCATCCCACAGTAGTGATTTAACCATTTGAGTGACCCTTACCTATTTTAATGTAAAAAGTAAGAAACAAATACTTAATAGAACTTCATGCAAGGAATATAGAGAGATTACATTCATGTATTTTTGTTCTTTGATACTTTTATAGGCATGACTATCTTTTTTTAACTGGAAGAACTGAAACCAGAAATGTAAATGATATTGAGCAATTAAATAACTGTTTGCGATGGGATGGCCTTTTATTTTGCAGTAGTCCAGTCTTATTCCTGGAAATATAGAGAAGCACAGGAAAAATACTGCAGTCTGTGCTAGCTTTGTTTATCTTAGACAAGACTTACAAGTATGCAAGATCTGCCATGGTATGTTATATTAAAAATGCCCTAAGGATATGGAGTTTGATGTGGATATGGAGTAGTCCTAATAAGATGATAGACTATAATGGCTCAGGAAAAAAAAAAAAAACTTTATAGTCTTTTTTTTTTTATATGCTATAACAGGAGTGATGAGAAAGAATCTAGTGGGTTATTGCTGACACCTCAGAGTCAATTCGTCTGACTCTGTGGCATTCAACCTTTTCTGTAGTTCAGTTTTCCTGTTACAACAGGGAAATGTTCTGAATGCCTATCTTGCCTTCTAACAAAGAAAAGAAGGATGCCATGTCATCTAAGAAACACTAGGTTGCCAACATAAAATATATTTTGGCCTAGAAAATGTAGTTTCTGCTATTAGAAGCATCCACTTCACCTAGTCACCCTTCTGATCTTGTTTCTGTTTTTGTTTTCACTACCTTCATCTTGTCAAACAGGTATGAGACAGAATTAAGGAATTCAGAGCCTTATTTCTGCTGACGTTGCTCACCCTACTTAATCTGCACTGCTTCCCTGTCCAGCTGGAGGCTCTGCTTCCAGAGACCAGGCTGAGTGCTGTGGGCCCATGGCCAGGAGGAGAAGTAGGGCAGGCCATGGAGAGCCTGAGAACATTTTGGTAGTTGTTAGAGCATGTGGAAAGGGAACGGATATTTTGGAAGGACGGAGAGGAGGACTAAGGCAATTAAACTGAGTGGTTCCCGAGTTTGCTGTTGCTCTCTGTGGCCTCAGTTCCCCAAATGAGTTTTAACACAGCTGACAAACAGCTGGTGAACTAATGACTGAAGGTTTATGTAGTGTCTTGAAGGAACACCGCAGTGCCCAATACATCCCTGTCAGTTTTTAAAGGAACAGCAGTATTAACAGAAACTGTCTTGCCATAATAGTTTTTCTGGGTTGTGCGTGCTGTAGGTAATAATCCCCTAAGTAAGAGTTCTCTGCCCAAATCAGGGTGGGGGACACGCTACTTCCCCACATCCTCGAAGCAGATCTGCAGTCATTCAGCTAGAAATCTGAGGATTTTTCTGTTTTGATCTAGTAAAAGAAAGACAACTGTTATCTTCCCAAATGTCTAGAGAGTAAAGGAGAATCTTCATAGGGACCGTATAGAAATAAAGCAGTAATCTAAGTGATGATCCAAAACTACCAGGCCTGACTCACTCTTGCCTCTCCTCATTTCCTGCTAATGCTTGGCAGTGAAAATAAGCGAGATGGAACCTGGAATTAAGGCTGCAACGGCGTGCCAGAAACTCGGCTGTTACAATCAGTAGAGCACCAATATACCCCATGCAGCAACAGAATATTTTAGGATTTGTACCGTATCCTTTACTTATGTCCCATCAAATGAATTTTCTTAATTTTGTGTTTATCTGAGAACAATGAAAAAGAATATAAAGGGAACTTCCCTGACTTCTTTCACTTCTTCTGCTTAACCCTGATTCTTAGTATGACTAGAATGAAGAAACAGCCATAAACTGAAACCGTATGAACATGTGCAATGCATGTGCCAGTGCTCGCCCACGTGGGCCCTGAGCAGCACCCATTGATTTGGTAGCTGTTACTCATCTTCTGCAACAAAGAGGAAGCAAAAAGGGGGAAGAAAAAGGGGGGAAGTAATTGGACCCTCACATTACTGTAGTGCCTTTAAGCAGGTTAGCTGGAGTGAATCCCTAATCATCTGTGTTCTGGAGATTTGGGAAAGATTTACTTTTGGAGGTGAGGTTTTTTCATCTTTTTTTTTCTTTAAGTGAGGTGTTCCATCACTAACTCCATTAATCTACCAAAAGTAGGAAACCATTGCCTATTACAGAGAAACGCTAGTTTTATTCAGCTTGTTTCATCAGTGAACCCACAGGAGAATTTTCAAAACTGACTTCTACTGTTCTTAGTTGTTTCCTCTTGCTCTATTTCACTGTCTTAAACCTCCAAGTGGCTGGTCAATTAATGTGACAGGAACCCCGTAGGTTTCGTTTGTTCATGGTAGACATGTCTTCCTTCATTAGTCCGATCTTAACAGCTGCAGAGTTTTAACATCATAGCCACTGTATAACATGATGTGTGTAATGGAATGCTAACACAGTAAAAGCCTGTGGGGTGGGAGGTGGGGGAAGAGAGCTAAGAAGGAAAGCTCTTGAATTTAAAAAAATTCAGTTTTTCTTCTGTTTTTCTGGTTTTTTTTCAAACCCTTTCGTTTTTGAGTCTCAGTTATTTCCCTGTCTCCTGTAATTGTAGAGAGCCGAGTCTTGACTGTTTTATTATTCATGTTGGATGTTCTAGCTAAAGGTTTTGCTGTCACTCTAAGGAATTGAAAGACTTCACACACATTTAAATGTTTTGGAAACAAAATCACTAGTCTTATATTTAACAATATGACTATCAGCAGTGATATATGAAAATTTTCTTTTATTAGCTCAGTTTATCATTGTTCCTTAAGATTTCCCCTTAACTCTAATTTTTTTTTAAGTAGTTTTTATTTTTTACTGGTATTTACCAAGCTTTCTTTGAGTGTTATCAGACAGTTTAACTCCCTAAATTAATAGGCTTACCTATTAAAAATATTTACGATACTCCTTTGTCACCATTAATTATTCCTTCTGTTGCAGGTTAATTAATAAGAGATTACATCTTCCTCATCCCGTCTTTTAGGGAGCTGCTTCACAGAATTACCCAGCTAAGGCAGTTCCTGACAGTTTTAATCCCAAGTGCCTAATATTTTTCAGTGATATTCAATTTTAGCAATCTGATATGGCCATTAAATATTGAAGGCCAAAATTAATGGTGCATTTATATAATTGTGCATAATTGTACTATCTATCTTTGCGGAACATTTTACGAGAACTGCATAAACAAGAATGGTTCAAAATCATGTGGGAAATCAGAATGCATTTTTGAAATGTACAAATACAAAATTAAAATATATCATTGCACGCCAAATTTGGGTAAGCAATAACTACAGTGAACTGCCTAACATCATCCTAAATTTACCAGTTTATTGCACAGGCACATGGCTAATTCATGATAAAAGTAAGCATTCTTTAAATTTATTAGGAATGTTATTTAACAGTGTCCACAATGTCTTTTTTTTTTTTTTTTTGCATCAACATATTTTGAGTATAACAGCAGCTTACAAAACCAAGAAAATAAATGAATTAGAATGCAACAGAAAGCCTAATCTTTCTCCAGTTGAAGTTCATGGCAGTTCTGCTTTGAATTTGAATTGAAGCTGAATTTATTGGAAATAGGATTAGGCCAAAATGTATATAGTCTTCTTCTAAATTTGTTTTTAGGAAATTTAATTATAAACAGGATAAAATGATATGAAATTATCTTTCATGACAGCACAAGATTTCTATTTATGTGTAGGATGATGGTTATTAAAGGTAGAAAGCATACCCATTGCTTTGTACTCGTTCCTTGCAGTATATAATTGGGAGCTCTTCCCAATCCATCTTTAGATCATTTAAACAATGAAACTTCTGCCATTTCTCCTAGTCTGTAGTAAACTCTTCTGTTAGACTGTTTCCTATGAAATAAAGCCTAGATTTTCCTGTGAATTTTTTCCAGAAGTATTACTGAAGGTACATTATTGAACGTTCCTATCTATCAAGAGTGTTTTTGCACAGGTCTTTGGAAGATTTCGGATAGAGTCCCTTTGAACTCAGGTTACAGGAAGCTTTTATGTGCCTGCATCCCATCAAAATTTCACTTAGGAGCCCAAGTCTACAGTAACGGTTGTCAGACCCTACTCTATTCAGTGGACCCCTAACCCCCAAGGTTCCTACATTTTGAAGGCATTTAAGGTTTCAACATTATGATCCCCTGCATAGTTAATGAACAAGTTAGGTGGGCATAAGTTTGAATTTCCTCTGAGGGAATACTCCTTTTTATCTCCCCTTTTGACTTTTATTTCCAACACCTGTGATGGAACTGATCTTTCTGAAAATGACCCCTCAGAAAAACGGGGGGAGGAAGAGGTTTCCTTTTGTATATAGGTCAGTTTCTCAGTTTTCCTCACTCAGAGTCACAGTGATACTTGTGTGTGCCTCCAGGAAAGGATGACACCAAGTTGAAATAAATATTTGGAGGCAGAACAGCAGAAGGATTTATTCTGTTGAGACTTAACGTTCAACAAACAGAGTTCAACGAACTCTTGAAGAGAAGTTTTTTATTGTGACACCTCTTGCTTTTGATGATGCTGAGCAGCATGGCGCTTAACAGTCTCGTACATTGGTACCCATAAACTAGGTTTCTCTTTGCATCTGTCATTCAAGGTGCCAAGTGTTTCAGCGTACTAATTAAGTTCCCTTTAACTCTGAAAGAGTACATCCCACTTTCAGGAAACAGTAAGAGCCTTCACCCTGTGTCTAAGGAGTTATCTCTTCTGCCTGAGTGAGTTCAGACCTTCATCTTCGATCTTGGAGAAGATGATTGTCATAACAGCAGACTGTGAGCCTCTGAAGGAGAAATTTTGGGGAAGTTTTTCCACTGCCCATGAAATAAATTGCTGAGCACCAGAGGAGAATAGCATCGAGACTGTAGCCTTGCAGTTTTCATCTCTTTTTATTGTTTCAGACAGTATTAAAATGTATTCTCTTTTCTCCTTTACAGGTAGCCTCTCTTGGAGTCACCACATTCACGCTATGTGCCCTCTGCATAGATCGCTTTCGTGCAGCCACCAACGTGCAGATGTATTATGAGATGATTGAAAACTGTACATCGACAACTGCCAAGCTGGCTGTTATATGGGTGGGTGCACTGCTCTTGGCGCTTCCGGAGGTAGTGCTGCGCCAGCTGACCAAGGAGGACGCCGAATACAGTGGCAGCCCACCAGGGGAGCGGTGTGTGGTGAAGATCTCCACTGCGCTACCTGATACTATCTATGTGTTGGCTCTCACGTATGATGGGGCAAGACTCTGGTGGTACTTTGGCTGCTATTTCTGTTTGCCTACTCTTTTCACTATTACTTGCTCCCTGGTAACAGCAAGGAAAATCAGGAGGGCGGAAAAGGCTTGTACAAGAGGGAACAAGCGGCAAATTCAGCTAGAAAGTCAGATGAACTGCACAGTGGTGGCTTTGACCATTTTATATGGGTTTTGCATCATTCCTGAAAACATCTGCAACATTGTGACTGCTTACATGTCCACGGGGGTCTCTCGGCAGACTATGGATCTCCTCCATCTCATTAGTCAGTTCCTATTGTTCTTTAAGTCCTGTGTTACCCCAGTTCTCCTTTTCTGCCTCTGTAAACCTTTCAGCCGGGCTTTTATGGAGTGTTGTTGTTGCTGCTGTGATGAATGCATCCAGAAATCTTCAACAGTGACAAGTGATGACAATGACAATGAATACACCACAGAACTGGAGCTCTCCCCTTTCAGTACCATTCGTCGTGAAATGTCTACTTTTGCCTCTGTGGGGACTCACTGCTAATTGACAGTAGGAGTTTATTTACAATATCTCTTCTTTTCTTTACTTTTTTTTTAACTTCATATTTTCCCTCTTGAAACAAAAATGCAAGAAAAAAGCTGATTATTGAAAACTATTCTGGAAACCAATTTGCATATTAACAGTTGTGCTTTGGAAAGTAAGTTCTGTTTAGTTATTAAAATGAAAGAAAGGGAGAGCAGGGGAGGCAACACTGAGTTTTAAATCATAATATTTTGTCTGATGCTAGCATTTTATTGTTTGGGGGGAGGAAACCATGTCAATCCACTTTCATTTAATTCCATGATAGTTTTTGATAATCGCTGTAAAATGATTATGTAGACATTGTGTTTTCTGAAAGATGTTTAATGTAAAAGATGTGGTGGAAAGTATTTGAAAGTAGTTTTAATCCAATTACTGTACATTGTTCTGAGAGAACTTGTACTTTTGAAAATTTATAAGGTAGCATAAAAATAAATGAGATTTTATTCTTTAATTTCATTGTCAATCCACATTTAACAAGGGAACCTATAAATATTATTAAATGCATTTAATAAGTAGAAAAAAATCTTTGCTTTGCATAAAATAATTTAAATGGCCATATTTAATTTGCCATTCATGTACTTACCATTGAAGACTGTAATTGCAGTGTTTAAAGAAGAAGGTTATAATGGTATTAGATTTACATGAGTGTTTTTTTAATGTGTATTTTGGAGGTTCCGTGTGCCTCGCTGAAAATTTTTTTTTTTAACCTGAAGATATACAAAACATGAATTATTTTGTACTTCTTAAGAAGAAAGATTTGCTTCCTCACTAATCAGTATCTTGTGTTGTTTCAAAATCCAGTTTCTTTCCACTTTATTGTTAGTTTTACATTAAAATTACGTTTTCGGTCTCTGTATATACAACTCCTACTGGCTTCAGTGAGAGTTCCATTGCAGAGGAAGGCATTACTTTGACAGAGATTTGCTGACAATAAATGAGAGGGACTGAAAAATGTGGAGAGCAAATTCCTTTTTTTGTTGTTTTTTTTTTTTTTTAAGATAAAAAAACTCTTGGACACTTGGGGCTTGACCCAGAGACCATTGCAGTCAATAGAAAGATTTCCATCAATTTCAGAGGGTTTTGGATCAGGCTGGCATCTCCTATTTATTCTGGGTTATGTAGCATGAATATTAATCATGAGGGTTCTGTATACTGATTATAAATTACATTGCTCTCACAGAGACTGCTATTCACTAGCAGCTCACAGTTCTGAAACTCTTTCTGAGAACATGTTTTGTTTTGCTGATGGTTTCTTGCTGTCCGCAGAGTTATTAAAAGAAGGATATGCCAACACTGCACACAACAGTGTGGTATAGTAAAATCTAAGGTTGTTATAAGCAAGCCAGGCTGGAGACTAGAAAGTGCCTAAGTGTAGCAGCATAGCTTATTTGCCCCACTTCTTGGCTGAAGTAGACAGGCTATTCTCAGCAAGCAAGCAGACTCGTATTTACACTGGGCAGCAGGCTGAAGTGTAGACGCATGCTGAGGAGTTTAATTCGTTACAATTATCTTATATTTTAACTCTCATTAAATAAATAATATAATTACAATAGCATTGGCAGAAGTAAAATCATATGCATTAGTCCTTTGAAATTAACAGTGATTGCAGCTGAAATAGTCTCCCTTCCAAATACCTGCCTCTAAAAAACTTGATGCAACTTCTGGAAAGGAGCCTATTTTTCTTTTATTCTGGACTCAATATGTTTAAAGTTTGTATCTGCACATTCGACCATAAAACAGTTTGATCTGAAAATGTGTGGACCTGCATTCTTCTTTTTCTGTTTTTTGAATCAGAAATTAGGTCCTAGCAAAACAATATGCTTTAAGCACAGTCCTAAATTTAAGTGTATGATTCTGTTTAGGACGTGCTTAAGTATCTAAGTAAGTTTTTAAAATCATTTTGTAAAAAGTGGTCAGTCGGTTCTGAAGACAGAGAAACTGTCCTTTCTTTATAAATTCTTTATGGTCCTCACACATTGCTTGATTACATGCAATAAGCTATCAAACAGACAAGATGAAAACAAATTCTTCTCTCTGTGGTGGCTGACTTTGCTCAAATACATATTCCTGTCTGCACATTTTGATTGTACTAGTTGTCTTTTTTTTTAGGTGCTACTATTTATGAAGAGTGGAAATAAAATCTCCCCTCCTGTTCCTCTATCATGTTGCTGGCTAAATTGTTTCTCTCAGCTACCTTTTCAGTCACAGCATGGATAGTGAGTGATTCAAGGCCCTGAGACAGATACAGGAACAGCAGAATATGAGGAAGCACTTTTTTAAAGAAGGAATGATAGAAATAGCTCGAGGAGGTTAAGCGGTGACTTTTTGATAATTTAGACGCAAGGCCACATTAGGGCAGGAAAAGTTCCCAATTTCCTTGGGTACTAGGTGCTTCCATCTTTCCAGTCTACGGTGAATGTGTACAAGCTCTGCCAAGGACAACTATTCCCTCCCAGACTAAATGCTCTGTAACCCTGAGTGATGCAATTTGCTTCTCCATTGAAACATTTCCACAATATGTGTATGCTCTCCATGCAGAAAAAAAATCAGCAAAAGAGATATTTAAAAGGTCATTGGAGAAGATAGAATGTGAAGATCAATAATCATTTGCTTGGAAATACACCCTTCTGTTTGTGTGGTGGAGCCTTCTCTAGCCTTGTATTCAGTGGAGGCTTCTTTGTGTCTAATTTAATCTTGCTTTTTCTGCTGCTGAAAGCATTCTTTACAATTATTTCTCACTCCATAGCAATCGGACACACAAGACACCCTTTTTTTCTAATTTGTTCTTTAAATTGGTTAAACTAATCCCATATTAGCAGGTTTGTATTTTTGTTGCAGCTTGAAAAAGTGATTGTAACACAAGTGTGGCTTATTAATGCATTTAGGTGTCAGGATAAATGATTCCTTTTGTTAAAGATGGGGTACTGCATTGTTTTGCTTCCCGCTTTTGGGATTGCTGCTCTGCACTCTGAAGTTTTCCTGAAGTTTACTTTTCTTATGTTTTATTTGTTAATATTATTATAAGCCATTTCTTTCAGTTTTGAAACCAATTCTGTATGGCTTTTTTCTTTTACATAAAATAGAGAAATATTCAAATGATGGTGATCAACATAAAAGAAGTGAGATGGAATGGGAAGAGTGTGAGAGAGGAAGGCCTTATACCTCCCATATATGTAAACTTTAGTGCATTATCATCTATTTCCCCAGCTCTGATCCCATAAAGATAAAAACAAATACACAAACAAACAAAAAACCACCATAAAACTCTGGTATGAGCTCAGGTAGCTCCAATGAGATCGTATTTCATGACCTCTATCAAACATAGCCTTCGCGTAGGCCAAAGGTAAACTACTGAAAACTATTTCCCGGTTAGAAGAAATCTCGCATTTTAATCTTTCCAAGATGAGTTTATGCATCCTTCCTTAAATTTCTCCTGCCTTGGAGTAACTTCTTTGACTTGACCAGCTCCTGTTCTATCACTGGGACTCAGATGTAAGCTTCCACAACTGCTGTTCCAGCTGTGGGACTTGATCCTAAAGACAAGGTAGAGATCGCCAAGCATGTTGTCCTACATCTTTTCATAAGAAATTGTGTGACAGTAAGCTATGTGGTAAGACCATCGTATTGTGCTTGTGGCTTTCAAAGACAAACTAGATTCTCCGAAATGTGAATTGCTACTGAAACTTTGAGTAGCTTCTCCAAATTCATTAAATCACAGTATTCAAAACCTCTCTTAAGATCTGTGAGCCTTGGTGTTAGGTGCAGTACAAACTCACAACTTAATCTATGAGGATACATGGGAGCCCAGCAACTGCTGATGTTGTAAAGTACATACATGGGAGCCCAGCAACTGCTGATGTTGTAAAGTACATCACTGAGTTGCTATTCAGACTCTTTGCCAGATGACATTAAGAAAACTACCAAAGCACTTACACTATCCCCTTGTTAATGTGTTGCTTCGAATTATAGCTGAAGGCAAAATTTTCTCAAAATGCATCTGTGTGATTAGCTGGGCTCAGTCTTGTGTGTGTGCTTGGAGAGCACATCTAAGGTGGTTGCTGACTGCCAGTCAATGTAGGCTTAGCACAGTAACATCATCATATATTTATGCGTGCTCGGGTGAGTCAAAAACCAAGGTTCCATTGTTTCCAGGATGAAAGAGTTGGATTCAGATTCCTGCTCTGCTTGATTTATGGCAGCAATTTGAATTTGGTGGTTCCACATCCCATAAAAAGGGCCTAACCAGTATGGTAATAGGTATTTTGGTGAGAAAGGTTTTTACCTCTTCTGTTGGAACTATTTCAACTTTTATCAGTAAGTAAATACTGAAGTAGACACTTGCGCTTAGGATTAAACACCACTGACCTATGCCACTGTGCTGTAGAAACAGTCTCTTTTTATCACTTTCTGGCCCAGGGAATGTTTCAAAGAAAGCAGATCAGCTACAGCTAGAGCAGGCGAGAAACTGAACTGCAGAGCAGCCAACAGTTGGGCAGGTAAAGAAAGTGCTGAAGTGAGAAATGAGCTGTTTTAATACCCGCTAACCCAGGCGTTGAACTCAAGCCTGGTTTAGGATATATGTGCCAGCCATGGCCTTATCTCTTGCCTAGCTTTGCTTTCTTGTCCATCTGTTGGTTTCTGAGGGTTTTTCCTCAGACATCTATATTTCAGAGGCAGTATGGCAGAGTTTCTAGAAGCTGAGCAGCGCAATGCTGAGCAGAAGCCCACATACGTACCTTTGGGAATCCCTCTACCCCAGTGAGATTATACCACGTATGGATGAGATCTTGCATTACCCCTGTTCTAGAAGGGGGAGTTTATGTGAGTCTAAGTGCCTAACAGAAGCTGGCTCACGTGCATTTCATGAGAACATAGACCTAGTGATTTGCTCAGATTACAAAGACTCATGTAGACACAAGTAGATCTTCTGTGTCTTAACCTTGAGACTATTCTTCTTTTGCAGGCTGGAAACACAATATATGACTAGTAAGGTTCATTTTTCTAATAGATTTGAGAAATGTAATTAGGAGGAAAGATATACCAAGGGTTTTCTTTGATAATTCTTTTTTTTTTTTCCTCTCTCTCCATTTTCTTGCCAATCTTTTTTTTCCTGCAAAG
This sequence comes from Struthio camelus, assembly GCF_040807025.1. Classification (NCBI taxonomy): domain Eukaryota; kingdom Metazoa; phylum Chordata; class Aves; order Struthioniformes; family Struthionidae; genus Struthio; species Struthio camelus. The sequence continues at coordinate 24,552,949 of NC_090942.1, forward strand.
CTCTGCAAAAGCTAATGTGCAGAGCCTGTGAATCATTAAAACTTAACAATCTCCAAGATGCACTCTCTCAACCTTCAGGAATTGTACTTTTTCACTACGATTTTGTATCTGATGCAGTCATTTAACACCTGTACTTAGCAGATGTCAAATCTGGCCATTCTTATGAAAAGCTGGGTGCATTTTGCAGTAAAGAAGAAGCGGAATGAAAAAGACACGGACCAAGATGCTCCAGGACACCCAGCCTCCCTGCTGTAGAAGTAATGCCCCATATTGAGGGCTAAAGGTTCATCAGCGTACCGGGAAGAAAGCCACATCCACATTGCTATATTTAATCCGTGAAAAGCAGGCAACCTGCTTTCTCTGTGATGCATTTTGTTAGCTGTAACTTCTGGTTCTCAGGGGTAAAAGTAGAGACAAAGGCTCCCTGGAGTTTTCAGTGTGTGCACAACAGCACTGAGAGCAGGTGCCATGCTCCCTGCCACATTTCCACGTTCCCTCCACTGTATCACTTTAAGTGCCAGGATCCGCATGCCTTGAAGCTGGAACTGTCCCAGCTTCTTCCAAGGAGAAGTAGAAGACTTCTGACTTTGTGCACTGTAGCTTTAATTTTGCTTCACAACTTCTTATTAATGGAAAGTTGAAGACGTTATAACCCTCATCAAAGTGTTTGTTAGTTTTCCTACCAGAAAGGCAGCCTGTCAGAATTATGTAACCCTCAATTTAGACCATTTAATGAATGTGCTAGTGACAGTATTATAAATTAAGGTAGTAGACTGGTTATAGCTAAGGGAAAGGTTTTATTTTTCTTTCTGATCTTTTATTAATCACCCTTAATTTTTGTGTGATAGGAAAATTATTATTTTTTTAAATAAAACACAAAAAGCCCACAAACACTCATTCTTTTGTCTAGTTTGGAAAATTCAATCCTTGGATTTCATCAGGCAGTTTCATTTATGTTACAGTGAATTTAGCCCATTGTTCTTTGAGAAAGAAAGCCAGAATATTCATATTAAAAACATGGTCTTGACTAACTTGAGCTCAAGGAGGTTAAATTAGAATAAACTCAGAATTTTGGGATGACGATACAAAGCAGTACATTGCAAACTATATTTTTTAAATAATTATGGCCTCACTAGCCTAACATTTTTAAAGAGATGGAAGATGCATACAGTTTGACAATAGCTTTTGGTAAAATTTCATAACTATAAAAAGGGACTCCAGAACATGTACAGTCTGGAACAAAATGATCTAATAGCAGCTGGATATGCATGTGATGATTCTTACTGAAGACAATGGAACTATTCATTTGAAAAAAAAATAGATATTAGCCTGTTAGCTATTGTACCAGAGGAGAAAATTCTGCCCTAAGATGTGCCTCCAATTAATGATAAACGTGCTAGAGGAAAAAATTATTTGGTGTTTAAATGTTGTACAGGGAACATAAAAGCTTAAGAAGGAAGGCGACCCATCTGTATCTGTAACAGAGCTATTATACTTCACATTTTTCTTTTAAATTCTTCCCTCCTATTTTGAAACAATTTTTGCTTGCCGTTCTTATCAGTGCTTTCAATATCTTGTTCCATTTACTAACAGTACGCTGAGCAAAGGAAAATTGTCTTTGTTTTCCTGATGATTACTTCTTTAAAATTGAGCTTGTAAGTAAATCTTATTCATTTTGCACAGTCTTGAAAACTCAAAAGTGCACAATCCGGAAAACTCAAAGGTGAACAGTCCTGCTCCCTGTGTAGAGTATTTACAGAATGCAGGAAGCTAAATTTTTTCCTTCGCTAAGCAAGCAGAACTAGAAAGAAACAGTGTGAAACTTACTGTAAGAGATTTGTGGACAGAGTATCAGCACTGTAGCATCAATTGCACTTATATGCAAAGCGTGAGACTTGGTCATCAGATAACTGTACTGTCCCCTTGCTAATACACAGGAAGTTCCTATGTAAGATAATGCTGGCTCAGGTGTCTTTATTTCACGTGTTGATCCTCTCTACTGATTCTCTGTTTTCATCCATAAAGGATCCTCTTGCAGATTGTTAGATAGATGTCTTTGTGATCTTAGAGTTAAATACCTCTCATGCAGACCATCAGTTAACAGGTATTATCAGTTAGCTGATATCAAGCTTATTAAGCTTGGGTTAGGTATTATCAAGCTTAGGTTTAGGTTTTTGTGGTTAAGCTGGGGGTTAACATTTGCTATTGACTTTCCTGTGGTATAAGGTTTGTCCGTGTACAGAGGGGACTGAAGCTACACCTGCAAGTCAAATCATAGGGACCTGAAATAGGTGATGCTACCAAATCATGCTGCAGGCAATATATCTGCATGCAGTCTCCTGGCAGTTAATATGACAGTTTGACAAGTCTGCCAAGTGCTGGAACGTCTGAGTTATTCACATATGGGAGGTCTGCATAGCATTATTTTTAAAAGATTGGGTACCCCTTAAACTTTTTAAACTCCTTATTCTCCCTATTTCACATGGAGGAGGACTTATAATCAGTTCTTGACAACTGAAGGGAAAGAAAGCAAGAGAGAGAAGAAAGAGAGGCTCAGATAGGGATTAAGCTGACCTCTAGCTTCTGGGATAGAGTTCTCAATTTATAGTTATTTCTTAGTTTCCCAGGGTAAAAGCAGATTGGACACTGAATGCTTGGCTCTAATACCGCTCTTCAGCACTGCTACCAAAAATGGGACCGGTGGCCCTGCTAACGGAGCCCCAACCAGTCAGAGAGATATTGAGGCCCCCATCCTGCCCTAGCACGCAGTTCTGTTCAAGTGGTAAATCCATTCAGATAAATAAAGCATACAGATCAGCCTGCTTTTCCTGATGTCTCTCTGGGTGTCGAAAAGGTTAACAATGTTAGCATTTACCCTAGCAGAGCCAGGCTGCAGATGAATAGAGGCAGTTTGTGCCTTCTCAGTGTGTTTCAGGCTGTCCTCATCCATGCACAAGGCAGCACTGTATGCACTCGGAAGGTTCCACTGCCTGCAGGCACTGACTTTCTTTTTAAACTTTTTTTTTTGGTAAATAAAGGGAAAAAAAAATCGTCCTTAACTCTTCAAGGTTTGCCTTCGGTATCTTTTCCTTCCTATGCTACCACGGTAGCACAAATCAGAACTTTTACCTGGCAAACACATCCACCCTCAGGGGCAATTATACAGATTTGAACATTACAGATTGTATAAAGGGATATACAATTGCAGGTTTACACTGAACCTGCCAGAAGGAAATCAGCCAAGTGAAAATACCTCTTGCTAGTTTCACTGCACCACTCCATAATTATAGAATATTACTTGTTTCACTGTCAATCACAATATCACTTCTTAAGAATTCCTAAAATTTCTTATTCTTACCTTCTGTTTGTTTTATTTTCCTTTGTCATCTTCTTTCATTCTATTCTCCATCTGTGGCTTTCTTGTCACTTGCAGAACTGTAACTGTTTATGCTGTCCTCTCTCCACCTCACAGTGACCTCCGCTTTGTCAGAGCTGGAGCTCAGTGAGTAAAAGGTGAGTTGACGCCAAGGAGAGGTTTCAGCTCACTGGATTTGTATGCTTATGGTTTGGGTCTTAGCTGAAAACAACTCAGTTAAAAAAACAAAAAAGAGGAGCCTACCAGTCAAGCAAAAGCTATCAGAACCTGGAGACCATTTGGTAAAACTGGCCTTACTGTGGGCTTCCCTGGTTCCCTTCAGCAGCCAGCTGCAGAAGTCTGACCTTGGGTGGACGCGTTAAGAACACCCAAGAGATTCCCTTGGAACTAATCTTGGACACAAAGAATGAAAATGACACAAAATATTCTATGTTCAACAAAGCAACATTTGAAACATCAAGGTCTGTTTCATCAGAAGATACTTTACCTGCTCTGCCTCTGAGTCGGTGACAAGCTGTCAAGCTTTTGGCCCCAGCTGGAGTAGAGGAGCTATTCTGCTGATTCTGGCATCTAAAATAAGCAATGTCAACCTTAAAATATTAAAAGATGACATTCTTTATGGGAAAAATTCATCCTATCTTGAAGAAATCCTAACAATCACTAGCTCAGGAAGGAAGTTACAAGGTAGGATTCCTGTTTGCCTCTAAAGGAAGATTTTTTATTCAAAGTAAGCAGAAAGGCAAATTTGAAGCGAGGTGTGAACTTCTGTAACTAATTTACTGTATGCTATATGGGAAATATGAGCACCTCTTTCTTTGTATCATCTTTGTTTCAGAGATACAAAGAAGTGAGGACAGAAGGGCCATAAATTAGACTATCTCTTATATAACCAGGCCACATAATTTCACCCAGTTACCCCAGTGCTGAAGTCTTGATTCAATTTTTTTGTTACCAAAAGGAAATCTAATGTTCAGTCAAGACAGAAACTCCTGCACTTCCTTTTGCTTCTAAGGATAGTTGCCCTCATTAAGAAACAGCAGTCCCATAACCCCAACAACCTTTCATAGTTTTGATCATATTTGTTGGAATAAATGTAGTTATTTAAATGGAGTTGACTCAGGTTACACTGGAATAACTGAGCACAAAATATGATCTCTTGCACAGTCCGTTTCTGAAGCTGAACAGTTTTCTAACCCGAGGTATAAGCTGGAACGCTGTTACTCCAGGCACAAAGCTGTCAGCACCAAAAAACTCTCTGCAGGGTGTCTATGTGGTTGCAATGCACTCTGCCTCGAAAGCAGGTTTCCCGGATGCATCTGATGAAGCAGCATTCAGCAAGTCTCTGCTGCAGCCCTGACAGCGCTGCATGCTCCAGGCCAGACAGGCTCACAGCTCCTGCTGATGACATTACTGCACTCAGGTACGCTGTAGCACTTCTGTCAAAACCGGAACTATAGTGTTTCTGTGGTGTGAATACACTAAACCACAGCAAAGTCAAAAATATCACACTGTGCCATTCAATTTGTGTCACTCTTCCAGTTCTCCACTTAGTACCAAGTCCAGCTCCCCCATCCATGGTCATTTATTTATAAGGAAAGAAAGAGAATCCTTCTCTCTGAACAAGATGAGTAATTCCATAGTTGCTAAATTGTAGATATGGTAGGGCTTTGGCAGAGGCACTCAATCCTCTTTGTCTTTCCCTCCTCTGATCTCCTTGGGCTATGCTGCTCCACACAGGAAGCCTCTGCAGAGGAGCAGGTACCTTGTGATAGTCACCAAGAACAGCCAAAATAAAAATGAATATATTTTCCGTCAAGGAGATCCTAGCTCTCAGAGGAGGAAAAAGTAGTGCAGGTGGTCAGGAGCAAGATCAGTGTAGTGGTTTTCAGTGGATCTTTATTTGCATCATAAAACCATCATCTTTCTGAGCACAAAGGAACAGCAGGGCTGGCAGTCTGCTACCCCTGCAATAATAGGCATGTTACAGGTTGGGAATTGCAAGCACTGGCTGAGCTGGTTAGGGATGTTTCACACATTGACTCCATCTATGAAACGCTTGGCTCCAGACAGTGCTGTTCGTCTCTCACTTTTATGAGTGCTAAAAGGTTTTCTCTCCTCTCTGTGGGGGGTGACCAAATGCAATTTAAGTAAGTGTGTTTCTGCTGAGGCACCAATATTTTTTGGTTACCATTTGCTGTTATCACTGTTACAAATGACAAATTTTCTGTTAGCCTCATATAAATGATCACTCTGAGGCTAGTACGCTATATATCGTTTTTAAGCTACAACATCGTGATGGCCTTAGGCAAACTTTACAAGATGCCTTGCCACAATCTATTTTTTCGCCATGATGAGCTACCAGGCTAGTTGTTTGGATTCATTTGCCACAGCTGTTTGCCTCTTTGACCTCAAAGCTAAGAACATACTATGTTAATGAAATACAGAGGAGGTTGACTTTTAAATTACTGATCACAGTAATTACTTTCAAAAGTAAAAAGGGACAGAAGATGGTTCTCTTCCATTGAATGGAACTGCTTCAGTGAGTACTTTGCCTTAATCTTTTTGCTAATTTTCTTTCGTTCCTTTTTAGGTTAACCTGTAGACAGATAAATGAACAACACAATATTAATGTGCTTATTAGTCTGGAATGATTTAAGACAGACTAATATCACCCTGACAGAAAACTGTCAGCTCAGGTCCGTCAGGGCATCGCTCACTGTGAGCTATTAAATTTCTGCAACAGAGCTACTAGGTAGATACCTGGTTTCATTTGTTTCTACAGTTCAAACGTACTACATTTACATTTCAACCGCAGTTGTTCCTATCTAGTTTTGCTTTTTTATTTGCATTTTTTTTTCTAAGCGATACCATCCCTGACATGTAAGCAGCATGCAAGAGCAGATGAATATTAAATTATAATTTATATAAAAACTAAAGGCAACAAATCTAGGTCAAAGATAATGCCTTGGGCAAAGTCTACAGAGGTTCTTTTGCATCACTGAATATTACAAATCCTGTCTTTGTATTTAAAAATACTTACACCGGAACAAGCGAGTATCTCTTTCTGTGTGGGGTATATCATTTACAAAGCTTCCCAAGAGTTTATTTCTCCAGTCCTGGGCTCTGGGTTGCAAAGAAAATTGAAATGTTACCCCACAATATCCATTAATCTAATGATTGACCGATCTTTGGGATGTAGGTTTGCATTTACTACTTGTCCTTTTTTGAGGAAAAGATTTGCCCCTAAACCCTGGGTGACTAATCTAAACAGTGAATTGGACGTGGATTTGAAGAGCTGCTCACATTCTCACCTGTTGAGGCTGATTCGCTTGGTATAAAAATTCATTAAATGCTTCTTCACTATAATTTCAGTTTTATCTCTATTTTTTCTGCAAATATTCTGGTTTTCTGGTCATCCATGCTGCATATATGTCACAATATTCATGGTCTCCTTTCTAGAGTGAATTAGTTCCCTTATAATATAGGCTGATTTTCTTTTGAGTGATCAGAGAGTATGGCTGAAGTCACTCTTCTGCCGAATATGCTAGCTTTGAACAGTGAGGTTGTGGGCACGTTTCCACCAGCAGACTTGGAACCAAGGTCCATTCCTTCACAGTCTTCAAAGGCCATGAGCAAAACACATAATGAGCAAAAACTGGGTAACTTCATAGCCTGATGGTTAAGATATTAACCTGGAAAAGAGATAACTGAAGTTCAGTTTTCTGGTAAGATAATATATTTAACTATTTATCAAAGTAGGAGAGCTGCAACAGGAGAAAATGTTCACTGTCTACCCTTCTCCCCCTTCCCTTACAAAAAAGCACTCAGTAGACATGGTTTTGGCACTCAGTCAAGTGGAAAAGAAACCTGAATCCAGGTAATGGATTCCTCTGTTGCAAAAGATGATCTTTGCCACACAAATATGTTGAAAAAAATAGTGCTACCATGAAGAATTCTTTATGTTCATTAAAATCCTCTGAAGGCATAGGAATATCTCCAGGTCCTGGTATCTTATTGTGGGTTTTGGAACTTTTATTGGCTGTATGCCTTCAGTAGTATTTCACAATGCAATTAACTACTTATTTTGCACAGATAGCACATGACTAGAACAGGATAAAGCAGACAAAAAAGCTCATAAAAGCACAGTACAGCATATTTTACCACTGTAGTGATGTTTTTATGGTGTGAGGCACTACCACAGTGTTCACTTGTTCCCTCTTTGCTGAAAGGTGGGGAGAAACTATTATTTCTTATAACTGAATTATGTGCTGCTGTCGACTACCGAAACATGCAGTAGTGCAGTTCTGCTGGCTGCTACTATTGTGTAGTCTATATCTTTACAATGAAAAGAACTGTAGCTCATCAGTAAACATTTTTAAGCATCAGGTTCAATAGGAATATGTGCTATATAATGTGTCACAATGTGTGTCATTGTCTGGCACACATTCCCTGTATGCCTATTTTTTTTTCATTCCTTTAAATGTCTTTGATTACCCGTGATTGTGAATGTCTTCAAATGTTTAAAAATGAACATTTATATATATATACACATATGTTTACATATATATGTGTGTGCATGTGTAAAAAATACAAATATAAATAAAATAATATTATATATCTGTTGGCAGTGTTCTTCCCTGGAAGAATGTGGGCAAATGTGGCCCAAACAAATGGAACCTCTGATTCAGTGTTTAAATTTTTTCTATTTCACTTTCCATACTCAAGTTCTAGTTTTATGCTGTTTCAGTCACTCATATTCCATGAAGAGGGTTCCATGTTTGGACGCAACTTTAGTTATTATACGTCCCCTTACACTTAAATTTTACATCACATACGCTAAATTAGTGCTTATCAGCGCCACGTGCAGTGTTACAATCAGGTATTTTATGTCAGCAGAAACCTGGAAGGTTCTTATACTACCTTGTTTATAAATGGTTAAACATTCATACACCGCTTATACGTAATTTTTACTAGAACAATATAAGTTAAAGTCGATCAAGACCTATGCCTGAAGTAAGTTATGTAAAGCTGAACAGGAAGCCTAAGCTTCTGTGTGGTGCAGCTGAAATGCTGGGAAGTTAAGAATGTAGCTGAAGTAGGCAACTGAACAATCCTTGTATCTAAACAGGATCCCAGCGGTTTGCTGATATGACCTCTGACTTAAGGTAGCCATAGCAGGGAAGTAAAGATGCACAGGAGATAAATAGATGAAACTAATTTTGTCCATAAAGAATGGATCCATAAATCCATATTTATAGATTAGGAAATCTCCAAATATATGAGCTATATGGCATAATGCATGAATCAAAGACATATGCTGATAGTGACTAATGCTAGAGGAACTGCATCTGAGAAAATGATGAGTTATTTGAACAATACTTGACACAATAGGAAAACACATGATATGGTTTGTAAGGAATTGTAAGCGTGTAAGAAAGCATCTTGAAAACACAGTCATTAGACCTGGGCTGTTGAATGTCTTCATCCCATTGGTTCAATAACACTTGATTGCTACTCTTGCCACTTGCCATCTTTGTTTCTGTAAGGAAACCTGAGACAAGCAAACTGAAGCTGCTGGGATCCCTGAGAGAGGTGAGAGAGGAAGCCTCCAGAGCAGTTCATACTAAGCTGGAGATGGGAAAGCAGACGGCCAGGGTCACTGGAGTGCCAGCAGTGGCCACTGGTCAGTGGGCCGGTGGGAGAAGCAGGCCCATATAGAGGTAAAAAGAAGCCAGCAGTGGAAGCCAATAGCTGCACACTGGTTAACTGCAAGTTCCAGTTGAAGCTTTTTCTCTGAGTGGAACATTTATTGGGTCAATAGGTAGCAGTGTAGGTTACCTATTGTCTAATAACAGGTGAACTCACTCTACAGCCCCTTTTTCAGTTCAGCTAATAAGATCATTCCAATTTACAACCTATTGTGGTGGCTTTGTTGAACTTTAATTAAAAATATCAAATGGATTAAAATATGAAGTACTGGCTTTTGGGAGGTGAGAGTACATGGATAGGTACACATACTCAAGCACAATCATGTAAGTTCCATTTCTTTCAGAAATTAGGTTAAAAAAGCCATTCAAGAAAAAGTACACAAAAGCTTGTCTTGAAGTCTAAACTGTTCTGTTTTTTCCTAAGATGACTTCCCAATGAAAGACATGTCTGTAAAAGGGCATAGCTAATGTCTGCCACAGAGGTTGCTGAGGTCACCCAAAGTCTTTTCAAGCTGCAGACAGAAAGTCTGCAGATAGTGAAAGTTTTACTTCTCTTTAATCAAAGAAAGAGAAGCAAAATGCATATAAAACTACATTAAAGAGTAGAGAAAAGTCTCAGTTAACCTTTCAAATGACACATATCTTTTTGACTCTCACAAAAAGTTTTATTTGTGTATTCACATTCTTTCTGTGAATTCAGGTTTGGGCACTGTAGGGTAGTGGAAATCTCCAGCTGAAAACTATGACTTTTTACATAAAAAGTGCGTTTCTTTGTTCTTCTTTTACTGAGTATAACAAATGAAACTACAGAGATCCAATTGATCAAGTTCCTGTTAATGAGAAAAGGAACTGAAGCAAATTATTTAAATGCCTGTCTTTCCTGACTTGTGCCTCCAATATTTTAATGTATTTGCATTCTTTGGTGATGAAGCATCTTCAATACCCATCTATCCTGGAAGACCTATGCTGAGCTATTCTGTGTGTGTTTGGGTCAGAGGGGCAACAGAAATCAGATATTCCTTAAATATATGTCTAACTACAGACAGAGGTAAAAATTTGAGAAACTTGATACGTGTCTTATGCTCAACAGCTGCTTTTATTTCCAAGGTCTTACACGTTTAAGTGATAACAACTTCCTGTTCAGTGATAAAGCACTGTCCAATAATTCTGACAGGCACCCGCGCTGCCTAGCACAATCTGTTTCCATTTCCAGCCTGTCTCCAACATTACAGACCTTGTATGCTTATTCCCATGCTTATGCTTATGCTTGTAAGTGGTCCTGAAAATGATTGTATAGGTGTCTTCTACAGTTCCTGTACTAAGTGAAAGAACTGGAATATCCTGTGCCCTGGCTATACTCTCACGCTCGTCTATCATAACTTGATTGGCACAAAGATGAAAATCACACACAGTGTGCAAGAACTAGTCTAGCTTGCCATTCAACAGTCCTACGATTGTTCAGCTGGCCGCTGTGCTACAGAGAATACCCTGCTTTTAAACAATGCATTTAGTAGATACTGAGAATGAGCCATAAAATAATTTGTGCAGTAGTTATTCTCAATGGTTTCAGGCAGATGAAGGACATCTTTTAGGATATCTGAACATTGCTTAAGAATATTGTGAACATGAACATCAATTTCTTAATTGCAGGTTATGGTTGCTATTCTAACTCACTGCTGAAAATAAAAGTGCATCTGTTTTTCTGTAAGCCCATTTGTTATACACCTGTCAGCCTACTTTTTTAAATGCATTGTTATGTTTGTTTCCTCATTAAAACTGAAATAAATACCAGTAATTATACTGATATACTGATTTTTAATACATTAAAAACTGGCAGCTTGGTTAGCAAATATGACTTTGTGGTGCAGGTACACTTTCAGAACTGTAAGTGCTCTACTTCTTCCATGCCCATTATTTACTAAAGCATATATTAAATTATGCACACAGAAATATATTTCTAGAATATATCAAGATCCTAAAGAGCTCACATTTTAATAAATGGAAAGCTTCAGCATGCAAGAGAATAACAGATTGTTCTCTTTCATTATACTTTTTGTGCAGAGGAAAAACATGTAGTGTCTAAATACATCAGATGCTGATCCAACCGTGCAGTAGGGCTATATCTAATGAAGAGCACTCTTCACTTAAATTTCTTGCCTCAGCAAAGTTAATTTGGAATTTTCTGTTGAGATAGAAAACAAATCATACTCAGATAATCCATATGTTGATAATGCTGGAAGGACATAAATGTAGATTAGAAAAGCATTTACGTTTATCTCATACAAGCCTAGCTATTCATTCATTTTTACTTTTTCAAATCATTTTTACAATTACAATTCCTGTTCCTATAGACTATCCTTCGTAAACTGTTTAAGCACATGCTTAAATCCCATTAAAAATCAATGGAGCCTAAATAAGCATTTAAAGTTAAACATGTACGTAAGTGCTTTTCTTAAGTAAAGCCAGAAAATACACCTTTGATAGGAAATTCAGAACATTAAAACTCTCAATGGTCTAAATGGTTATTTCTCTCCTGATTGTTGGTTGCCTGGATCAGTTCCTTCAACAGCAGAACTGCCACTAAGTTAAATGATGCAAAGCCAAGGCCGTAATTTTTACCAGGATGAACACGTTGTGAGTTTCCCTTGCATTGTCCCACGTACAGAGGTACAGAAGTGTAAATTATTAAACCTACTGATAGCTATCAGTTGTTGTGTCAAGAACGAAAATCCTTGTAGAAAAATTTTAGTATCCCAAAAGGACGTACCAAAAATTCATACGCTCTGTAGAACACATTTTTTAAAGTGAAGTGTCAGAATTTCAGATATGAGAACAGATTACCTAGGCCAGTAAGTCCCAAACTATAGTCACTTGGGGGCTGTGCATGAACACATTTTTGCGTTTCAGAAAATTTTTGCACCTAGATATTCCTGTACTCCCAAAATTCTGAATAACGTCTTCTTAAGACTTTACTAGTTCTATTCATTTAACTGAATTGCCTATGATTTTCAAGCAAAAGCTGCATTTGATAACTGCTTTATGTGCATAAACATTCACACACAAAAAAAGTGTTGGTACACATTTTCAAATAGATGAATTCTTTTAAAAATGGTTCTTGGACTACATATCAATGTAATGTCCATGAGAGAAAAGGGTTATATAAAATACACACACACACACACACACACACACGCACGCACACACACACACACACACATATATATATATAATTTCCTTGAACAATAAGTTTCATTATAAAAGCGGACAAAATTTTACACTTACACTCCAAGGGCTATCTAGAAAATATAGATTTTTTTTGAAAAACTCTGACTTTGAAGAGAGATTTTAAACATGAAAATAGTCCTATCATTGATCACACAGACTTCTTTCTTTGCTAAAGGTAGTTTGTAATTTGATATCTGCATCTTATCTGCTATAATTTGTCATATTAGATTATTTTATTTTGAGCTTTATACACTCAGAACTGTACCTCTCAAAAAGCATCTTGAAATTTGTCGGCATTAGGAATCTTGTGTCCCTGATTCACCAGCCTAAGGATGAAATTCTGACACATGAAGTGTTTTCTTTCTGATCACAATCTGACTATTATTTCACGCTTTGAGTTTATCATTAATATTAATGTCAATATTTTTAATAATATTATTAATTTTTTGCTACTCTTACTGCTTATTATTGTTGATAATTACACTATAATAATACACTCTAGACATACTATCATATAATATGTGGTATTATGTGGTAATATAGTAAAACAACAGCAAAAGTAATAATGATAATAATTAATAAATAATTAATAACATTTTTTTAATTACTCAAAGCTTCCAATCAGAGGCAAAGTCTCCTCAGGTTCTACAAGCACTTAGAAAGCCATAGTCCTTCTCCCATGACATCTGTATGTGATTCTTTTGAGAGAGGGAAAAACAGTCCAATGTACAGAATCCTGAGTTGATAAAAATGCTTGTAACTCTTTTTACATCAGGATTCCTAAGGAAAAAAATGCATCCAAGAAGCCTTGCATGTTGCTGCCTATTCTCATCCTTATTTAATCTAGTTTTCCTGAGAAATAGAGTTAATGATGTCTTGAGAATGAGGCTGTGTACCCACAGTTAAATCATTTCTCAGAGCCATTCTAGAGCACTTTATACCCCTGTTCTGAGAGGGAAAAGAACATATATTGCTGATAGTTTTACCCAGTTTTTCTCTACCAGGTAGCCTCCTGACCTTCCCGAATAACTCCAGTTGCTTTCCTACAATTTATCTCTGTAAAAAAATAGCTGTAAATAGTCATAGTACATATGTGTTGCCTTATGAGTAAATATACAAGTCTTTAATCAGAATTTTAGGGATAAAAACAAAATCTCCTAAATTCTGCTATGTAAAGACAGCTTCAGGCAGCTAAGAAACGAAAAAAAATCGCAGCTTTCCTAATTGGAATACTAGAAATATTTAAAGTGAATATAGATCCCAGGTTTCTCCTGCCTCAGAATACATTCCTTTGAAAACCTCAGCAAAGGTCTTTAATAATTTAAATCCTATCTTCTTCTTCTTCTTCTTTTTTTAATCCCGTGGAATAGAAAATCTTAAATATCAAATTCAGTAATAAAGTACTGATGACATTATGGACGCATGGGCCCACTTAACCTTAAACTTTTCTATTTAATAACTCTTACATGAACAATATGTGAGGTGGATTTCTTTTCCCCAGTATAATTTTATTAAAATGTCTGAATAAGAAGAAGCAGGGGCAAGGGCCAAGGTATCTGGTTTAAGTCATTAACTGCTTTGTACTTCACCTCAGTTGAAGCTCAACTTAAAAAGAATCAATTTTACTGTCATCTCCATTGGGAACACTGAGGATAAGCAATATGCACATGTATCAAAAGACATTGGATGTTCCCCTGAAAGAGCACTGCACTTCAGAGAAGGGAAAAAGGTGAGATTTGAACTTCATTACCGGGACTGTGTGGCATCATAATGTCCTGCAACATATAGGACCCCAAGAGAAAAATATTATGGCTGAAGTATTTCACTTCCATAAAAAATAGGGACATTGGAGAATCCCAAGCAAAAGCCGCAAACTTTTCAGACCAAAAATTTGAAAAAGTTTATTCCTGAATTGTAAGAGTTGTGACTGCTGGACTTCCCAACCCACAGCCCTGATGTGAAGCAGAAATATTTCCATTTATATGGCATCTTGAAGAGTCAGTTCTAACTCAGGTAGGTGGCAAGAATTTCTGAGTATGTTTGTTATAGGTTTCTCAGCTCCAGCCCTGGGAAGGAACTGGAGTATATATCTGTACATACCTATCTTTTTTCTATGACTATACCAGGTGAAAAGGGTGGTTATAAGGCACGCATACAAATAATCAGCTTATGAATAGAGGCTCAGGGGTGAATCTTCACTTCTGTCTGTAAGATTAATTTATGCAGTCTTAATGAGCATTCTTGGGCACCAGAACTCAAATATCTACACTATACCATTTTCAGAACAATCTCAGTCACAATTTATCTGAAGTAGCTCCCTTGACTGGTTTGGGAACCAGTTCAGGGACTGATCCCAGACACCTTACATGAATTTTTGTTCTGAAAATTAAGAGAGTCAATAGTATGGGCACGTCAGTTGGCCTCATTGCCAGGGAATCATCTTAGGCATCTTTATTTTATTCATAAAAACTTACCCTATGTATTGAAAGAGGTCTGGTAGATAAGCTGCCTTTCACTGAGCAGGAGGCAGCCACGTGGAAGGATGGCTGGAAGAAACTGAAGCTCTCTGTTCAGTAATACACACGTAGCTTTGTGGTCATAGCATTTGATGTATGAGACTATGCAGCTGAATAAGGAACATCTTTGTCTTCAGCTTTCAAAGTTTTCACAAAAGTTCAGGTGAAAATGAGTAATTATCTGTTTAATCCTCTGTGCCTTTTCCTTTTTAAACTGCTCATTCTCATTTTCACATACAAAGCAATGCCTGGCAGTCCAACATGGAATTAGAGGATGAGTTCATATCCCCTTCCAGCTATTTGTGATGGATCCAAAAGGAGGATCATCAGATAGAAGAGAAAAGTGGTTATGCTAGTTATGGTAAAAATAAAAGAGGACATTATGTGTATATATACATGTACGTACGTATGTATGTATGTATATGTATATATGTATATGTATGTATATGTATGTGTATGTGTATGTGTATGTGCATGTATGTATGTGTGTATATATATATACACACATATGTAACAGGGGATGAGAATGAGAATGTTTTCACTACTAGGAAGGTAAATGTCTTTCAGCTTTGCAGTTATATAATCTAAAATCAAACAAGAAGATTCCTGAGAATATTAACACAGCTGGATATTCTTCAATACTGAAACATTCAGAGCTTTCAATTCAGAGGTAATTTCAACTCTACAACATCTGATTTAGTTTTAAATTCACTTGCAAGCATTCTAGCAACCTTAGCAGATTGCCTGGGGAGGCTTAGGAGACTTCATCCTTGGAGGTCTTTATTGCAGGTTACACAAAACATCTGTTCAGCAATGACTTAGGTGTAACTGAGTCTCCCTTGGGGCAAGGACTGGACAGATGATTATCTGAGGTCTCTTTCAGCCCTATTTTTCTAATTTTCAATGAATATAGTGCAGCTTGGTAAGAATGTGATAATAATAATGCCTTAATTAAAGTCTGAAGGTAAACTCCCTTCTACATACATTCCACATTCCAACCTAAATCAAATGGTTTTGTATATACAACAGGTATATATTAATACCATACTGAGTATATCTAAAAATAATAACTATATAAATGATAGTATATTAACAACATATTGATATTTAATGGTATCAGCAAAGTCAGAGTGATTTGAATTGCTGGAAGACAAATACCGCAGCATTTCTCTCTCCCACTCCGGTTTTACAATAAGGAGACTGCATGCAGAAAAGTAAGATAATCACATAACTGTTAACGGTACTGTTAAAAATAGCTATTCACAAAGTTTTAAAACACTAATAATTGATTATCAGACTCCTTTTTCTTGCCTATTTTATAAATGGATATATCTTGCCTCTGTAAAACTACCCTCTTTTAGCAAGCTATCTTAAACATTAGTTACTTCAAAAAACGTCAGGTCAGCTGCCTAACACCTCCCTTACAAGACACTTTGAAATTAAAATATCTTCACTGAATGTTGTCAGTAAAAGTATATGAGATTGCATTGAGGTTCACAGAAAGATACTATAATACCAAAGAATTAAAAAGTTTCTGAACACAATTGCGGATTCTCCCTGCTGTGAATGTTACACTCACTTTTGACAAAGCCCTGCATCTAGGAATAAACTTTAAATCTCTAAAAGTCAAATAAACAGGTAACAAAGTCAACATATGCATCATGATGAAATCATTTGAAAGAGTGTAAGTATGTGTCTTCTTATCTGTCTGTGTGTGTGCAAGTGTTCTGTATCAAGAATTATCAGCATCAGAACTCGGGGGGTGATTAAAAACGTTTGAGGATAAAGACAGTAAACAAAAAACTGTGTGTTTCACTCAGTGTGAGACAGCAGTATCAATAACAAGTTTTGTCCTTGTAGGAAGAAAGTAGCATTTTAGAGGAGATTAAGAATTTTTTAATAGTATTCACTCCTTGTACTACATTAAAGAACAAGAAAATCATATGAACTTTGATTTGATACGGCTGGAAGGACAAAGTAATCATACCGAGTTCACCAATTCCTGCATGTTCCAATGTCCATGAAAGTCTCTGGAAAGAATCTTTGGGAGTCTACCTCCTAGAAAGGCACATATTAATGAGAGAATTGATGGAATCAGTAACGTAAAACTTGTAGCTTCTGACTGACTTCCGAACCATAAGCCCATGGTCCTCCCTGCTCTTTATATCAGCCATCAAGACATACCTAACCTGCTGCTAAATCAAAGCATGGCAGTCATAGGCTGAAAGGCACTGATGTGGTATATACTTACTTTGCTGACTCAAATTTATTTTAAAATATTAATAGGCTAACTTTGTATTGCCAGGCTGTCTGCCAGATTGAGTATTATCTCTCTGAATCTCTCTCACTTAATGACAGATCAAGCTTTTTCTTTCTTTTTTTAATTGGCATAAAACCAGCATAAAAGTGTATAGTCAGTTTAAATTTGATATTTAGAGGACCTGTGCCCGTAAGTGATTCGGGTGGCATCTTTATTGCTGGTATGGAGTACAGCTGCAATTTTAACAGACACAAGGTAATGGACTCACAAACACGGTCTGAAAGTCTCCACAAGGTACAGTCATTAACCCTGAAGGACTCTAGCACAAGGTAGCCAGGAAGGCCCTGCGATCACCACCCTCAAGGCCTGACTCACACGCGACATACTTTTCATGCTAGTTTTGAGACCCTTCCTGCCATGATAAGCAAGTGACCTCAGCAATTCAACAGTTCAATGTGTTCAGTAATTCAGAGACAAACCTGAGTTAGCTTCAAACCAGCCAGCTCAGATCCTAACAGCAGATTAGTGGGATTTCAGTCCGCTCTAGTATCTGTCCCAGGCTCATAATATATCTCTTTGAAGTTTTGAGCTGTATTAACTGTACCTGAGTGATCTGGTATAAGGAGAACTTGAGTATTTCTACATGAGTTGCAAGTCGTCCCTCTGGATTTCAGCAAAGTACTCAGTGATGAGTAATAGCGTTACACAGCTCGCTAGAATGAGTATAAGGGAAACAAGGCGGAAGCCCCAGATGGCCAAGAGTCCTATTTTTACTCTGTGGTTTGAAGCTCATTTTGAACGCAGGTAGAACTTGTCTTGTGTTTTGGGGAAAATTGCAAATGCTGACCTTCTAAAATGAGCGGTTCTACAAGTGGTAAAGCACAAAAGCATCTAAGTCATAGAAATCATGCTTATTGTTAACAAATTGCATGTTGTTATATATGAATGTAAATAAGGATATACAAAGAAATTAGTTGATACTGCTATGATTTATTACCAGCATATTGAATAGCCTGAAATTTGGATTGCCTCACTCTCTGATAGGTTATATTAATTACCACACTGATGATGCAAAAATCATATGTAATACTTGGATATTATAATAATTCTTATATAATTATTTAACAGTAATAAAAAAATAATGTTGCTCTCTGGAAACAACTCAGATTCCTTACTTGTTTCTCCTTCCCTTGATTCATTACAGTGACGCTGCCATTTAGATTCAACGTTAAACATAGTTTATGTTTTTCTTGCCAAAATTACTTTAAGTTATAGCTACAAAAGCTATCATTGTTTAATATACTAGGACAAAGGAAAATTGAATTATGAGTAATAAAAAACCTTGAATAGTCTTAGCAAGAATTTTTTGCTGTTGTTTTCCTATAAGGTAGCTAGAGGCAAATTTCATGTTATTTGACCTGCCTGTTAAAAATAAAAGTGACAGCGTATCTCTGAGGACAAACATTCAATTGGAACTGAAAATTCTGAAGTTTAGGAGAAAGTTTAACCAATGCGCATTTCCTTACTTCTGTCCTCTACGCTGGAAGAAATGCTATTCTCTTGGGACTATTACAGAAACACTTGAAGCCAGAATAGAGAATTAGACAATGGGACCCCTCGTATTCAAGTTTAAAATCTCTCCGTTATTCAACAGTCATTTGAAGCAGAAATATGAGAATGGGATCTTTTCATAATAAAAAGTCCCAACTAAGTATTCAGTTCTATGGAAGGTGACATAGGAAAATCTCAGGTTGATAATAGACAAGGAAACTCAACTTTAGCAAGGCATCGAATATCAGGTTAGAACACCAGAGCACCAAGGTATTTAAGTGCCTAATATTGCTAACATTTTAAAATATTCAGCACAGTGTGACTGGCTTTTCTTTGGTGTATGGCATGGCTGAGAATACAACGTCGGCATTAAGTAAATAATGGGAAAGTTGCTATGGAGGGATTCAGTGAGAGCAGGCCTTAGTTTAATGCGTAAAGACATCATCCAAGTAATTTTCTTCTTGCCATCTTCAATTTGGTATAATACATTATCATAATAAAGGGAGCTGAGAGCAGCAGGACTTGATTAAGTGTCAAACCTCTTGGAAATTCAAAAAATGGAGAGTTTTAATGTCAGTTCCCCCCCATTTCCAAAGCAGGCAGTGATCTTAAAGGACAGAATAAAAATAAGCAAGAAACAAGTTGGAGCACTTATTTTAAAAAGAAAGAAAGAAAGAAAGAAAAAAAGAACTTGAATTGCTACTGCAAGCAATGCAGGACGGGGAGGGAATGATATACAGTTTAATTCTTGGCCTTTGTACAATTGGATCTTTGGCCATGACCCTTCACAGTAGCTAGATGTCCAGCTCCTGCTAGTTTCAATATGCATTAGGCTGGTAGATGAGCAGAAGAGTTTGGACCTTTGCAAGTTTATACCTCTCTTTATCCACAGTCCTCTTGAAAACTAAGCTAATGATTCTTAATAACATTCTTAGGAGTTATTTTATTATTTTACTTCCGCTTAGCTTATGAAAAAATAGATAGAGTGATAGTGACTTGTTTAAAGTCATGTTTGTTTTTTTTTTTTTTGACCATCACCTCTACAGAAGAATACTAATATCTCCTATCTGCAAGCAGCTTTGGAGGGACAAATTAATTAACATTTGCTAAAGGCTTTGTAATCTTGAGCTGCAAGGTTCTAGATGACTGTAAAGAATTAAACTGTAAATTATGCATAAGTATTGTGAATGCTGCTTTTTCAGATGTGTCTGCTATAGAGATCACTCAGTGATTCAGACATCTAAAATCTGAATGATGCAACACTCTTTCAGAATTGATTAGTATACCTTTGGGTGTGTATGAATGACAATCTACAGCTATGTAGGAGACAACAGCTTCTATATTATAAGGAAAATGACATTTTGATACCGTAAGAAGTTCTATACACCTTTGAAGTTGCATCTTAGTTCAAAGTAAGTCAGTGTTCTTTGTTTTTTGTATAATTATGAAAGTGGTTTCGTGTCAATAAATGCTGCTTTAAAATGAAAACAACCTAGATACAGCAGCTTTAACTCACCGAAAAATTCTCTCTCTTCTCAGTTACTCATCAGTCACCGGGCTGATATTCCCAGCTTTCCTGAAAACTACTTAAGAAGCTTATAGGCAATAGTCCACAGTTACAACGCTTTGAATCCAGGGCTTAATCTCGATCATAAAGTAGTTCATTCTCCAAAAGCCTGGAGAAATAAGAATGCTAATGAGAATAGAAATGACTTAGAGTGGAAGATAGCGAATCTTTGGGGATTAAAGCAAAAGAGTATTGAAATGTGCAATGAATGGGACAATTAATACAGAAGATTTGCACTATATGAGCGGTTGAAGGGCCTTAGGTATAAAGGACAGGTTTTCTCTAAGTCCAGATCTGTATAATGAGGAGAAGACCTTCTCCAAAGATCAACTGACTCCATTGACTTCTGACTAGCTAAAAAAGCCTAACCAAGCTGGCTAGGTCCCTAACTTCAGTGCCTCAGTTGGCATTGAATGGTCCTAAAATGGGATTAATTGGTCCCACTATTCTAATATGGGATTTTCACACCAAAGCAGGAGGGAAAGAACTGGAGGACTACTGATTACTTCCTTATCTAAATATATTTCAGCAAATAATCTTCAGAAACTGAAAATTAAGAACATAAATTAAGACATAAATTAAAGGACATAAGTTAAGAACATGGGAGATGAAGAGCTTTCTCAATATTCTCTTTTCCAGGGTGCTGGATTTTTGAAAATGTCCAGATGATCCTCGAAATACATCTAAATAAGATGTCTGGATAATATATCTGGTAAAATAGCATATAAAGCATCTGCCACTGAAACGAGAAAAATTTAATTTCCCCAATTTGAAAGAATCCACCAGTAAAATTGTCCTGTTCCCTTGACAACTTCAGTCTCTCCTCCACTGACCATGAATTTCCTCATCTCCCCAATTAACACATTGGCTCCTGTGCCTACAGGGCTGTCATTTCCTGCCAGCAGAGTGGCACAAATTCAGTCTCTTCAGCACAGTTCTAATAGATGTATTCAAGCTAATAACAAAAGATGACCTACAAGGCAAGTAACAGAGTATGTGTAGACTCAGAGGATTGTGATGGTCTGAGCAGCAGCTAAAGCCTAGACTTGTGTGGGAAAATAAAATCTGTGAACTGTGACTGAGGAAGGAACATGAAAGAAATCCAAAGGAAAAGACAAAAACAGAAAATTTCAGCAAGAGTGGCAGCTTAAAACACTACCTTTACAGTGGTGTAAAAGTTAGACAGGGGAGGAGGAAACAACAAAAATAAAACTACAGAAAATGTTGATGTAAAAAAGTCTGAAAAAGAATTAGATAGAAGCTGGAAGAACTACAGCAATGAGAAGTCCTCTTAACCTTTCTTTTTTAAGTACAGTACTCTTCATGTAGTGATGGGTCACCGTATTATTTGAAGATAATAGGCCTTTTGTTTTTTAACCAAAGACAGAAAGCCTGACCATCTGACCCTACTTGTGACGTTGCAGCAACTCTGTAGCCTACATGAATAAAGACAACCTAAGTGAGAGTGCATTTCTGATTATGTCCCGATGTGCCCAATAATTTTCAACAGGCATTCCATGAATACAGGTAGTGTGTAACAATCCTTCAAATTTCTTATCTGCTAACCATGGTGAGGTAGCTTCTTTAGAGGATTTGAAAATCAGTTGAGAAAAATGAGGGGAAGCCTGAATCCTGGGTCAGACTTTCATCCAAATCTTATATGATCACCTTGGCAGAGGTGAGTACAGGTTTGTAAAATCTGCCTTTTAAAGTGAGTTTGAGCATGGGAGGATGGTCCAAACTGGGAGACTGAAATTTTGCCTTAAATAAGAGATTAAATTTTTCTTTTTTTCAAAGGTGCCAAGCAATGAGATGATAGTGAGACATTACGTCTCTGACAATCAGACCGGTGCTATTTAGACAAATAACATGAAATCCCACCTTTTTCAAGAAGAATACTAACATATAGTTTTTCCATTTGCTTTTTAAAGGGATGAAGCCCACTTGTTTGAGTCATACGGAAATGATTTAACTTTAGCAGAGAAATAATCCTGACATCAATGTGAATATTTTAAAAGTAAAAAAAAAAAAAAATACAGTGTTGTTTTGCTAGTACCCTTTCAAAATAGAAAGGAATTAGGTCCTAGGATTAAATAGGTGTCTAATGTTCATGATTTGCATAGCGATGGTGACCTGTAGGAATTTAGAAGGGAAACAGTGACTATGCATGAATTCCTATCAACCAAATGTTCTAGGAAAACAGGCTGGACAAAAAAATGTGCCCCTCCAACTTTTCCCTCACTGAAAAGAATTTGAGGTTAAAAGAGACTATGTTAGAGTAGGTACTTTGCTCTTTCACACAGAAAATGTATCATATATGGTACAAAAATGATAATGATGATGATGATCCCATAGCATGCTTCAATATTATGTTAGATTTTTTTTTTTTGTAAAATTATTGTTAGAAAAAGTTATCCAAATTAGTGGACCTGCTAAGAAAACATCAGCAGATGCAGAAAGACTAAGATGCTTTTCTGTTATGGCAGATACTTCATTTGCCTTAAACTGAAGTTTGTTATTGGAGGTTTGTATGTAACCTGGAAAATTACATCCCTTTGCCACTAACTCATGCAGGAGTGCAAATTTAAATTTTCATGCAATGCCAAATGCCTCCGTGTGTTCATAGTCTATTAAGCCATATGTCACACGTTATTTTGCCAGCTGTTAGTGTGCTATAGGCAAATGACAGGTCCCCTAAGATATCTGGAGAGATGTTGAGGGACCAGGGTAGAGGAAGAATATAGGATGAAAATAGCAAGCTTTGGAAAGAATTTGTAAAAGGTTTGAAATGACTTGAAAGCAATGTAAACTTCTTAGTAAGAATAACCGTGTATCTTAATCCATAGACTCTTAAAAATACTGCTGATGTAAAGAGTCAATGGGAGATCTAATTCTACCTATTTTGTTCAAGAAAAGTTCTCACTTACTTATCAGCTTTGTTTAAAAAAGTCTATTTTTAAATGCTTACAGTAGAGAATGTAGCAGAAAAGACAGTCTAAATAGGTTCTGCTAATACAGTAAGCACTCTATCATACCGGGAAACTCTCTGCTCCTAGCATATAGTTTTGCCTAGTAAGTATGACTGACAGTTTGTTCAGGAAATGTGGTGAACTGACTTACTTAGGCCTGTTACATGGTAGAAATTAAGTGTGCTTCATGAGTCTATGTTAAGTCCTAGGAAGAGGTTGTCAGTTCCCCAGTCCTCTTGTCACTCCTAAAGACCAAAGTAAAAAATAAATATATATATATACATAGTTTCAGTTCTGTTTATGTCTGTAGGTCAGATAAAGCTCGGCATATAAGTGCACTGGCAGTGATATAAAACTGCCATATCTGTATTATTGTCTCATAGAAACTCGGCCATCTGAAACTCATGTATATTTACATGAAGTCACTTAAAGATACTGAAATGAGTGCTATAGCATATCCTTAAACATAGGAAACCAGATAAATATATCCTTCACGTATGCAACTGGTAAAAGAAACACAGCCCATCAGCAGAGGTGTAAAAAAGTTTGATCAACTGACCTGATTTTCAGTCTGCTTGAATACTGTTCTCCAAATCTGCCTGATCTTAAGTTATTCTAGTCATTAACATATAACCATTTAGCTGTGCCAGGCAGTACTTGCCTGCGAGCTACTGCATGACCAAATAACTATTAGAGCACTATTTCACTGTTTGCTTAGTAACTTGTCTGTTACAAATCCTGTTAGGTTTGAATCAGGCTGTCTACAAGCAAATATGAGTGGTTAAAGGTAGGATTCATAGCTTATCTGAAATGAAGGTAATAAATATTTAACTGTAAGGAGTCTCTTCAACTCTTTCGTCTGCCAATTAATCTGCACATGTACCTGCCAGATCTCACCAGGTTCTTCCTCTCTCCCTGCACCAGATATTATCTCAGCTCTGTAGAATTACCTTCAGTGCCATTATGAAGGCCAAAGGACACTATTACAGCCTTGGCTGTATTGGTGAATTATCAGTTATTTCAACATGCTTTGGCCTGTGTGAGTCACTGCAGCTCAGGTAGAGTTTATGGGTAAGATAAAGGTTTTATTGAGTGAAATTCTGTACCCTGCGGGGTTCAAGATGTCAGACTAATTACTATTAATAAGAACGCCTCTAGTCTTAAAAATATACCCAACTACTATACATGTGAGTTGTTAAGCTAATCATTTACAGCCAGTGCGTTCCCTACCTCTTTCAGCCTACCATCTGCCTAAAACATAAGAGGTAACCTTTGCAGAATTTGCAGTACTTATTTTTCAGTAGAAATGACTTAAATTTAGAAAATACAATATTCCGACTATTGAAAGCGAATAGAGTTTTTTCACAATGATTAGATCGCAACATTGCACAGGACTGCAACATCATTGCCTTGTGGAGTATAAAGAATGGTCACCTTTAACTTTGGATCAAGCGCTGTTAGGATCCTGGAGGCTTGATTTGAAGTTGAAATCACCAGTTATCCAATATCTGATCAGCAGAATTTCATGGAAAACCTCACAGCTGTTTCCAGAAATTCATGCAAAGAGTGGAGTCAGCACTCTTGTTTGGCTCAGCCACCAGATGCATCAGGTGGGAGCAGTGTCCTACCTGATCTTGTGGGTACATCACAAAGCGTCAGCACCCCAACCAAGTAGTCCAAGCGTTTTCCTCGGGAGGCTCATACGCTGCTAGATGCAGCGGTAGATGGAATTTGTTGGAAGCCCGACTTCAGGCTGTTCATGAGGCAAAGTGCAGTGGTGGGCTCAAGAGCCTTCTTTTTGCCTACTTTTTGCCTGCTTTTTGCCTGTTTTTGCCTGCTTCCAGGAATGGCCATATAAGTGGAGTTTCACAGTTTATGAGCCTGGTGGTTAAACTTCCTTGTGAACACTGCCTCACACAAGATCCTGAAGATACTGCTATAACTGGGTAACAATTTGCACAGTAGGATCAGACCATATACATTAGAAAAATAGCACAGAAAAGCACTTTCCAAAAAACTTACGATGCTTCTCTTCTAATCATGCACAAAAACTATATGTAAAAGTTGATGCAGCAGGTGGAATTATCTAATAGTTTCTAGAAAAAGAAGAAACCGGGCATGACATTTATTTTCTAGAGGGTTCAGGAATAATGATGGACTCAAGGACTGTAGAAAGAGCATTTCAAAATTAGCACCTTTGAGGGGCTTTTTAAAGTCAATTTTTATGTGGAATCTGAGAGTTTTATGTGCAAAGATAAAGCTATTCCCAATGAGGCCAAGAAGCCAAAGTCATTTTCCAGAGGCGCAGCTTGGGCAGTTGCATGACTCACTGCCTTTATCTACCCTTACTTCCTGCTCTGCCTTCACATGTGAACTGAAAAGACCATTTCAGACGTGACAGCAGCAGGTAGCTCAGGCTTGAGGCACATTTGATCCACTACGCCTCTTCCAATGAGAACACACATCACTCTGTGAAATTTGATGAATTTAAAGGACGCAGAGAAAGGATGGTTATACATCAGCCACTTCAAGCTTGGGTCAAGGAAGCGGTTTTTTCAGTCAGTGATTGCAATGCTGCAGTTTAAGAAAGCAGGAGGGGACAACTCTAAAATATCTTTGGTTTTTCTAGCACTGTGAGTCGCAGAAGAGCTACTGTTCTAGAGAGGTTCAACTCTTTTACAACTGGTAAGCTTTTTGAAAAGAGGAAAAGTACGCTGATATTTTTATTCCGACTCAGACATGAAATAGCTATTGATAATTCATAATTTCTACCTTTTTATCTCTCACTCCAGCCAAAACTTCCAATTAGTAGAATGGATTGGATGAACAGTAATTTTACCAGGGACAGTCCCACAGATTTCAAAGAAACCTTGGTATTCATCTTTATAGTGCAATTTTGATCTAAAATATGTACTGCATGAATAGTGTATATTATTTGTTGAGGAAAAGCCCAATTTGCTTTAAATAGCATTTCAGAGACAGTGGGGGAGGGGGTAGAAGAGGACAAAATGGAGTCAAAGTTCTCTGCAAAGATCGCAAAGAACCTTTCCCATATGTCATGTTCCCAGCTATGCTAAAAATAGCTGTATGTCACATCATATAACATTTTATTCATAAGGCCAAACTGTGCTGGGAAATGTCTGTGCTTTGACTTTGGTAAGGTCACCATAGGTATATGTCAAGGTACAATTTGTGCTACGATATTTACAGCTATTTTTTTCCTTCATTTAATGTAATTAAGTTTAGTATTGTAATATCTGTATATCAGCAAAATGTCACTGGGAGGTAGATCCTCGTGCCTTTACATACAGTGAAGAGAATAGATACTTTGGCTTTTTTTTTTTTTACTTGTAAGATACAACTAACTGCAATTGCAAATATCAAAACCGAGCCTTGAAATTATGCATTATTGACTCCTTTTGGTTCAAATATAAAACTAATGAATTTCAATAAACTTATTTTGTAAAAGATCTTCTGTTATGTCATTATTTTCAGACATTATTGTTGAGGAAAAAGAAAGTATATTATTTAATATACAGTGATATTTTAGCACTGGCATTTGGAATTCTACTGCATACACTTAGTAGGAAACAGGGAAAACTGTCTAAATTATATTTAATATTGCTTTTTGATGAAGAGTGCTTCAACAACTTTTATCCTCAGAGAACATTCAACAAATATAGTACCATTGTTGACTTATTTCTGTTCCTGTCACTATTTAATAATAATTTTAAGGCCCTGTTAAATATTAAAGATAATTCAAGAACAAAAATCTATCTTCAAAGATGCATTTGAATAAAGACAAAATATAATCATTTTAATCTTAAAAATTATATATTTCTCATGTACCAAATTGTTTAAGTAACAGCTGTTTCAAAGACTGAGGGAACGTAATTCCTGAAATACATAGGGCAGAAATTTAGGAATATAAAATGTTGTGCTCCAGAAGTTAGGACAACCATCACTCAGCATACTATTATACGATTGTTCTGTGTATTTTTTTTTTTGTGCTTTTTTTCTGATATTGCTGGTACTGCTGAAAGCCAGAGACACCATATGGACTAAAACGGGCCATTGGTCTATTCTGCTTTTGGCAATTTCTCTATTCTTCATAGAATTTCATGCTTGTATTAGTTGCCCCATGTCTGTCATTTTTCCCGTCACTAAACTTCCTTGTTACCTCTGAGAGACCCCTGCAGACTTTGTTTGTGGTGAGCACCTCAGGAATCTTGCTGAAGAGGTGTGCTCCAAGAGTACAGTTCATTCTGTGTGAGGCATTAGGGCAGGGACCAGTCAAAGGACAAACTGTGAGTCAATTTGCACCTTGCTCTTTCAGAGCAGCAAATTACTTCACTCCTTCACTGAGAAATTACTTACCCATGCATGCCTACTTGTTATCAACCATTTCTTCAGGGAGCAGAGTCTCTGCTTTTACCACTTTCTGCATAAGCCAGACAGTTCATGTTCTTCATCTTCCCTCTTTTATTTATTTATTTTTTATTACTGGCATCTGGAGTAAATACGTGCTTTACTTCCCTGTGCCTACATTGAGTGTGGTCTGCACAGGCCAAGAACAAATAAATGTTCATTGTCAGCAGAGCCTAATCACAGAATCACAGAATCACAGAATCGTTTAGGTTGGAAGGGACCTCTGGAGATCATCTAGTCCAACCTCCCTGTTCAAGCAGGGTCACCTAGGGCATATTGCCCAGGATCACATCCAGACGGCTTTTGAATATCTCCAGCGAAGGAGACTCCACCACCTCTCTAATGCCACAACCCAGAACATTTCTGACTTCAGATATTCTCAAATGTTTAGGGAACATTCCCTGAGAAGAAAACACATACTAAAAATACAGTTGGAAAGATGAATGAGTAGAGCATGATCTTTGGATAGGTTGGTCACTGGCTCTCACTCTTTATAATCTATAGACAAGAGGAAAGAGAGACTAATGAAATTAACAGAGAGCTAAGAAATTCTTTGAGTGATAATATGATCTCTAAGCGGGCATCAGAGAAATTTTTGGGAAGCTGGAAAAGAAGATTCTAGGTTTTTTTTTATTGGAACTTGGTAACTATTCAATAGCGCAGGAGTAATGAGAGGAATGAGAGGCAGAGAAAATTCTCATTAGATAGCTTTGTCTTCGAGTGGGGGGAAAATGCAATACTGCAGGGAATAAGAAACTGAATGCGATTCTCAGTGCACTGCGAAAAAAGGAGAAGGATAACTAACACTGTGGAAGGTCCTAGTACAGCAGGGGCATTCTGCTAAGTTAATTTAGGGTGCTGGAAGAGAAAAATGTCTAGCATGTCAGTTTAGCACCAACATTTGCAGTAGCCTGACAGAGGGTTTACATGAACAGGAGAGTGCCAATGGTTCCTCTTTCTGTCTTTTGCAGCTAGCAGAATTTCTCTTTCTCCCTTATATATTTGACTAAGAAATTTTTTTTCTGGGAGGAAATATCACTGTTGCCCTTTAATCTAAGGGACTAATCTGATCTTGAAGACACCGGGGAAAATATGAAAGTCACATATGGTAATAGGAGAAATATGAAGTAGACAGAAATGTTATAATGTAGGCATGAACCATTTTAAGAAATCAAGTAAAATAATTCTGATATTCCATTATCAAATTGAAAGTAAGAGCTTGCAGACCAGTTCTGACTACAATGCTTAGCAAAATCACGCTAAGATTTAGAGGGTGCTGTAAAGCGTATATTATTTCTATATGCAAATATTAAAACATAAATGGATCTGAAGTAATTTGGAGGTTAGGATTAAAATGCAGAATATTCTCAAACTGGAGCAAGAGTCTAAAGTCAATAAATAAATTCAATAAAGGCAAATGGAAATTAGCTCATATATGACAGAGTAATCATTTTCAAGAGCACAGTTAAATTCGTATCATAGAAGAGGGAGTAAAGATTGAAGTAAGTATAAATTAAGGATAAGCCAGCGATTGTAAAAAAGACAGTTCCTGTTTTGGATTATATCGATATGATTATCACAGTAAATCTAGCCTGATAGTAACACCACTCCAATAGTGCTGCTTTGGCTTCACTTAAAATAATATCCATAGTTTGAGATGGTATATTTCAAAGAGAACAGAAATCTGCAAAGAACTAAGAAAAAAACAGTAAACTTTCTAAGACATGTAAAAAAATTGATCTGTGACGATGGCACAAGATAATAAAGCAATATCTTTTTTCTTTTTTCTTTTTTCCTTTTGTTTTCTTCGGAAAAGATATCTAAAAAGAGAGAGAGTATGAATGCCCTATAAAATAAAATCTATCTGCCTCCAATAATAACAATATAGTATTAGAGAGGGGAAATCTTATGTCACAAGTCATTATCATTTGTTACTCAGAACAGAAGATGTAAGGGAGTTGTGCTCTGGCATGGAAGGATGCTAAATAATCATGCCTGGCAGTAGAATCAGCTGCAGGGAAGCCGACTGAAGTAAACTCATTTGAAATATTCACAGCTAGTACCAGGACTGCGTAGGAATATTTGGATCAGTTCTACCATGACTCAGGAGGATGAACTGCCACAGATGCCTCACTTGTAGTCCCTTCCAACTCATATAATTCACAGAAGCTCATTCAAGAGTGTTTATTTATTTGAACTAAAAATCTAGACTGAAAATATAAATCCCTACCTCAAGTTGTTCAGCACATTGCAAGTCTAAGTTTGGTTTAAAGTATTTCAAAGGGAGGGATCTTTAAGGATGCAGTCTCAAGCCAATATACATCAAGGGCTTAAAAAGCAGATGGTAATGGTAAAGAATTCTGTTTTTCTACCTCGCTTTCTACTAGCCAGACTTTCCCTCATAATGTAACGCAACATCTGTTTCTAATTCCAAAGCAAAGATGACTATTGTGGAATCATAGCAGACTTACTATTTTGGTACAGATTAGAGCTTATATGATTTATTTAATTTATAGAGTGGCATCTGTGACATTAGGAAATATTAGTAATTTATTAACTAGGAAATAGTAGTAATTTGAAACAATGGAGTAGCACTAAAATGAATTTGAGCTTAATGTGAATAGAAAATTCAAATAAAGGATTGTAAAGGGATGATAGTCCAAAGCCTTTTGAGAAGTTAATGGCAGACAAAGTAGGACACATATGTTAAATATCAATCCATTATTTTATTCATTAGGCTGTATAGAAGAACTAGTTTGTTCTGTTCTTTCCCAGCAAGAGAGAAGTCATGGAGAGATGACAGGGTCCCATGTATCAGAGACTACTTATAGGTGGCTGGTGTCTCTTACTACCCTTTAGGCAATAATGTTAAAAAATATAACAATAAAATCATACGGATAGTGTTAGACTCAGAACAGATCTTAAGCACTAAGTACAGGAATCAGGCATAATTTAGGTGTCCTTATCCAGAATATAGATACTCTGATTCCCTATTAACTGCCTTGTAGGTATCAAAAATCCCCAGGCTCTCAGGAGGTTTTGAGTTTGAATATCTGCAAGCACAGAGCTGACTAGCTCTGCAGCTGTCCTACAACTATACCGAGCTAAGAGCTACCTAACACTCATTTTGGGCACTGGCTAAGCATACAGAACTAGGCCCTCTTCAAAATACTCTGGCCTGTATTTTCTTTCAAAACATTCTTGGAAGAGTATGCACCTCCTCTTTTGCATTATGAAGCTCAGCTTTATTCAAAACAGAGATTTCAGTCCTCTGCAGATTCATTCATGCACCTCCTAAAAGAGTTTCTTAAACACCAGGCCAGATTAGTGATCATAGCAAAAAGGAGGGTAACTGTCATGAGGCCAAAGAAAGAGGAAAAAAAATGTTGAGGAGAGTGATTTAGTAAACAGGTAGCTAGACATTTAGCTAAAAAAAGGAAGTGAAGTTGCTGTTGATCTCCAAAGTCCTTTCATGTTATGTAGGTGAAACAATTTTGGGGGAAAACATAAATCACCATCAGAAGATTGATTACAACTCTTCTCCATTACCTCAGTGCCTTATTAGGCTACAGAATTTTATCTGCTCATGGGATCTTTTTCTAAGTATATTCAAACCTTTCCAGCCGTGCAGCACCTCTTCACCACATTTCCTCCTACTACCTGGCATCATGTCTTCCTCCCGCTTTGATAGGAATGAACATATGGAAAACCAGAGCTATCTCTTCATGAAATGTTTTATGCTAAAGTCCTCTGAGACGTAAAGTCCTTTTGTCCAAGGAAATGGTCTAAACTGGAATTAACAAAGCTAAACATGTGAAATACTGAGAGCTATTATAAGCATAAATTATTGTCTTTGACATATGACTATAATTTCCTACACTCACTTCTTCATTTCATAAATGAGAAAAAAGATAATAAAAGAACGGGTGCATGTCATGATAAAAAACAGGAACATGGTTTTGAAAAGTGGTTTATAAACAAAAGACCACACTACAATTGCTTTGTAAAATCTCATGTACCCTGTTGTAAGAACAGATAATACTACACTTTCACTTGCTATTTCTATTCGCTGTGCTGGCAGATTTTTAATCTGAAATAGCTGTGCTGAGGAAAGGAAGCATAATTAGCAAACATGAAATGAAGTGTCCTGCCTTTGAATAATTATATACCTCAAGCAAGTGAAGATTACACAAAACTATATGTTCAGTTTGATAAAAGAATGACCAGAAGAGAAATATTTAATAGGGTAATTTATTGAAGCAATAACTATCAAAGTGCCAGACATCTTTTGGGAATAAATAGCTGCCTAGGAGGAGTTTTATAGTTATAGTCACCACTTTAGGCCATTTAGCTATGTCATTATTCATGCCCAGGAAATTCTAAGCTGAGATATCCTTACTTCTATTTAAATATTTTAGAATTATTTTCGGGGTTTGTTTGTTTTCTTTGACAGAAGTCTAAATTAGAACTAAGACTAATGAAAGGAGAATTTGGATATCAGTTACCATGTGAAGAAAGAGACCTACAAGGCTATGGGCAGCTTTTGACTAAAATTTCTCCCTTATTACTACAGGATCAGGAGCATTTGTGATAGTAGTGAGGGGATTCTGACTTCTGACGGCCGTCTGGGTGGCTGTAGCATTTTAAGCACTATAAGTAAAACTCAAACAACATCTCCATCACTTGGTTGCTTAAATCAACATGGGACATTAGTTCTGAAATATAATTATATGCCCACTCACCTAAGGAAGTCTTTCTGACATAGAACTTCAAGGTCTGGCATCCACCACTGCTTCATTCAGTGCTTCCATCAGTAAATCTCCATGGGGAGACTGAAAATTTCCCAGCGTGGAAAAGTCCTAAGCTGTGATTCACTGGGTTACTTTCATCAAGTTTATAACTTGCCCACTGGTTGAGAGTGTAAAAAAAAAGGGACCTTCTATTTCCATTTTACTCTAAAGTTGTTTCACTATGCCCAACCCATGAAAAGGGGAGACTCTGAAGCCATCCTGGTGATCAAGCCAGAGTGATTCTGCTATGCAAAAGAGTGATGAGAAGTGAGGACAGGAGCTCTGAAAGGAATTGTTTATTGGGGACATCATCATAACTTTGGCTAAAAGGTATGCAAGGGTCTGCCAAAGTTTCTATTCTCCATATATTTACTAGATATCAATCTACTTACATCTTTCAGATACTAGTTTGAACCTCAACATAGAGAAGGCCATTAGCGGGGAACCAGGCTCTGGATTTGTCCTTTCAAAGCTATAAATTTTTCTCTTATACTTCCAAGCTAAAATGATATAAGTACAGAGAACATGGGAGAGGACCTGGGGGAAAATGAATGCATGCCCCACTAAAATAATATATTCTACTGTGATAAGAACCTATGGTGTTCTCCTATTCATAATGCCTGGTCGTCTATGGACAGCAATAGGAACTTTTTTCTGGTTTGACGTAAAGTGATATTTCTGTATGATTCTGCAGTCAGTTGAAAGAGTGGTCACAGAAATGGCATTGGAGGTACAGGATGTGAAATGAGCAAAATAAGATAACAGAGAAAGACCACTCAAAAGAGTTTATGTGTAGTTCTTGAATATCACTGTGCTATGAAAACAATTTATTCTGTTTAAGAATAAATTCACTTCAAATTGCTTCCCTAAGCACCTGCCTGGTAGGCAGATGGCTAAATCTATGTGAAGGTCCCTTCTGGAACTGACTCTGGCATAGACATATCAAAAAGTACTTGACAGTACTGTCAACTCTCGATTATTTGTAGGTATATTATTTAGTTTGAAGATGAACTGGGCCAGAAGAACAGTTTTTCTCACAGGACGTACTAGCTCAGACCCAGTGCTTTTCTAATGTGTCTACACATTTACCTGAACTCAGCTGGCTCCATACACAATGCTGTGTTTGAGCTAATAAATCGTCTTAGTATTTGTAAAACTGGGAAGTGCAGTGCAGAGATATCTAGGCTGACTTGGGATAATGAGTGCAGACTGGGAAAAAGTAATACTCATATTATGTGAGTTTTTCATTATTTAGGTTATCCATACCGTGAATAATAAAGAGCTGATTATAGTTTAGTTGTCAGTACTGTTCAGCTCCAAAGCAGAACAGACTTCAAAGGCTGTTTAAGAATTTAGCTAAGCGTTTTAGTGGTTAGCTCAGTGTGACTAGTGTACAGCAATAGCTAGCTGCTAGTACTAGTTAGTTTAAAGCCAGCTTAGGTGTAACTATCCTATACTGCAATCACAATGTAGGCAGTATATCCATTTCCTGTGTTACATTCTCTACTGCCCTAATACAATATGTTATATTTTAAATGTTAATGCTCAAAAAAGGTCAGAAAAATACTGTGGCAGAGGGCACAGCAGGGTAAAGGTTACTTTCCTGTCAGCGCTCAGGAAAAATATTATTCTCTTAATGGTTCTCAAGGGATTTGTTTGTCACTTCTATCTGGTTGTGGGTGGCTTCTAACATAAATTCTTCATGAACTGGGAAGAGTCTCAGCTAAGAAAAAATATTATGGAATATGAATTCAATATTATAGAATTATTCTATTATAGGCTATAAGAGTTATTATAGAATCTGAATATTATACCCTCACAAAGATTGTATTTAAGATGCTCATTATCATCTCCATTTTTCAGACAGGGAACAGAACCCTATCCAAATTGAAGTACCTCTTAAGAGCCTCAAGATAAGCTCAGTCCAGAGTGCAGAAATAGTTTATCCAAACTGCAAGTAACTTTAGCGGCTGAGGAAAGTTGTGTTAGATACTTAAAGATAGTTTCATCGCTGGCAGCTGTCTACTCCAATTTTTACAAAAGTAACTGCGATTTGACAAATATAAGTCAGAATATCCTATCAACAAGTCCATTTTTAATTTGTCCTAAATCACTATTTCTTCGAAATAGGGACTTGAGTTTCATACATGGATGTATCTGAAAAAAGGAGGACCTTGATCTGTTGAGGAGGTGGTTAAATGTTCCTATGTTGGGATATACTAGTATTATACTAGTCTATACTAGTACAAAAGTCGTAAGGGAGGAAAACCAGGTCTTGTGAGCGTATGATTTGCTATTCTAAGAAGTGTTTGTGTTTAAGTATTCACAAATTGCCCAGAAATGTTTTAACATTAAAGAAAATAATTCGAAAGTCTTATTCTGAGTTTTGTCATGCATTGCTTTTCTCCGTATGCTACACTGGAAAAAAGTGAAGAATGATTAGCTTATAGCAACTCACATAAAAGAATATACATTGAAAATATTAGTATTTTTAAGCTATCTCATGGGACGTTAAAGAGATTCTCATTCAAAAACTTAAAAATAAAATAAAAAGGTGTTTGGTAGCAGTTTCTTATTGTGCATGATTTGTAAAGTGTGGGGTCAAGCCTTAAAAAAACAGCAGCTTCTAAATTCAGTCATTTACCCCCAAAACGATGCATATGAACAAGCTACCATATCGGAATATTCAACTTCTGCTGTGCTGCCATTTTAACCTACTTTGCAAAGATCATCTTCCTCTGGAGGCTGGTTGTCTACTGAGACTTAAAATCATTGTCGTAAGAAAAGAAAGAGAAACCTGAAAAGAACTTATTAAAAATGTCCTTAAGTTATAGTTGTTATATTGCAAACAGCATCGTAGGACATTTCAAAACAAGGATCATTCAAAAAGTGCCAACATTTCTCTATGAGAACCTGAAATTAAAATATTCAGTTTTTGAAAAAGAAAAAAATCAAACTACACAGACACATTTTGTTTACTTGTTTCATTGAAAAATGTGGAGGGAGGGAATCAAATGAAATGCAAATTTCCATGTAAGGTAAAAAAGGACATTTTCTGATTAACACAATTTTGACAGAACATTTTCCAATCATCTCTATTTACGTGGAAGATAGATTAGTTCATTTCATTGCTATTGTTCTGTGCAATCCTCCACGGAAATTCAACCAGAGTCATGGAGAGGTAATGTTATTGGGTTTTCAGGATCAGTAATGTAGCTGCCAAAGTGATTTTCCCACTTATTAAAGCAAAACATAATCTATAGCTGGCACTCAGTTTTCCAGATAATGGCCACACAGATGTGTCACAGGATAGCGAAGGTCCTTGTAAAGGTGGTGTTTAAGTCATTTGAAACATATTTGAAAAATGAAAACTTTCCAATTGTGTAATAGTCGGCCAAAGTCAACCTTCTTAAGGTTCCACGCTTGTGGTTTCATGATTTTTTCATCTTTCAAATTTTCTACCCAAGATATTTTAGAAGAAAAATATTTCATAAGAAGGTATAGATTTAATATTTAGTAAGTAGTTTAAGGGTATAATGGAAATTCATATGAAAAATGTCTTTCTCATTTGAATTCATGAACACTAGAGAAGTATTTACCTTAATCTGTGCTCCCTCTGTAGCACTATAAACAATAGTGCAAGCCCTCCTCCCCTCCATAGCTGTCAAACCAGCTGTGACTGTACCAATTTCTTATGGCATCTCCAAACATTTGTCCATTATTCTGAATGATTAAAATAAAGTATTTTTGCAATTGACTGCTTGGTAGTGTCTTCTGCATTCCATTTTCCTATTCATGTGCTGTAACAGTATAGCAGGAGCTTTTATGATAGGAAAAAAAAGAAAACAATTTTGGAGTGACAGACATGCATGCAGGACGCTGTTTAATACCAAGACATAAAAAGGCAATTTACTCACTTTTTAAATTGAGCTTGACATTTATAGCACACATATTATCCATAAATAGGAAAATAATTGAATACTCCAGGTAAGTGGGTTAACGTTCTTTCATGAATATGGATGTTCATATTTTGCTTATTCTTTCACAGTCTACATAGCTTATTGTTGGATGTCTTTTGATCTCAGGCTATCAAAAA
The DNA here is from genome assembly GCF_040807025.1 of Struthio camelus. Lineage (NCBI taxonomy): Eukaryota > Metazoa > Chordata > Aves > Struthioniformes > Struthionidae > Struthio > Struthio camelus. The sequence continues at coordinate 24,589,435 of NC_090942.1, forward strand.
GTCACATTTTCCTACATCCCATTAGAAATCTATAAATCATTTACCGGAAGAGACCTTCAGGCTCTGCATGCCAATCTACGGCAATGTCAGTGATAGAGCTGGGCCCAGGCATTTCTAATGAATAGGCAAGAATTAAGGAAGAATTTTGTTCTTAAGGAAGAATTGTCTTCCGTTAAAAGTTAGCTTATGCCTTACTAATAAATTGCAACGAGCCATGAAAATAGTAAGGATCACTGGGACACCATAGCATTATAGACACATCTGCTCCCTTGACCACAAACCTCCTTGAACTTTCTGTGCAAAGGAGATGCTAACATAAGATGATGCTATTTGGCTTGGGCCATGTGGCACCACCCAATATTTTTTTGGCTTTATGTGTTAATCCTAGACCTGTGTGAGTTAAAGGGAACAGTTTGTTTTACTTTCTGGATTTACTTGATAAGGAACCTTTGGAGTTAGAAATAATAGCCTCCCATATATGTGTGTGTGTGTGTGTGTGCGTGTGTGTGTGTGTGTGTGTGTGCGTGCGTGTATTTACATAATTTTGCAGATCTTCTGGGGAGGTGAGATAAACATCATTAGCTCCATATTGGTAACTTTTCCCAGTAGTAGCTAGAAGAAGAAAATAGAGTAACCATGTTCCCTATATTCTGTCTTGCAAAACTTCAGTAATTCCTATAGGTGCAGAATCTTAAGCAGGAAGCAGAACCATGTGGGAGAAACATTTGTTTCTCCTGTGACATTTTCCTTCAGTTTCAAGTTAAATGCCAAAAGTCATTTCAATTTCAATAAAATTTTTAATTTTAGAAAACTATGGCCAAAAATATGATTGTTGATATCTCTGCTGATGGAAAGATCAACATATCGTGCCTGAATTTTAGAAGTGTGCTTGCATCTAGTGCATTTCTTAAGAGCAAATGCATGTCTTTGCAGATACTGAGTCTTTTGACTTTCCAAAGTCAATGAGTCAGGGTGACCTGGTGCTTCAAAAGGTGCAAGCCAGTAAATTTCAAAATGCTTGGAGAGAGAGCCTTGTGTAACTCTAACTCCCCTATTTGCAAAAATTCTCTCCTATTCTTCAATGCTTTTTTAGGCTATATAGCTATTTATTTTGAAGAAGTCCATTAAAAGGAATGATAAAAAGGTGCGTGTTATTTTAAAGGAATGGTGTGTGCTGAAGGGCTTAAATATGTTTTATGTTAAATATAAAATAAGTTTTGCAACCTACTGGCTGACTTGAGAGTTCAGTACAGGAAGTGCTAGAGGAATTTGGTATGAATTATACTACTGTGGCGTCTGTGTTACAGTCTGTAAATTGTGGCATTTTCAGTTCCTTCTGCGCTCCCTGAGATTATCTAACAAAGTCTCAAACTCACAAGTGATAAAATGGTATCCATTTCATCACCCTTGCAATGGGTCACATTATCTTACACTATTTGATCTCCACAATAAATTTAGTTAGAAATTTGCTATAGAAATCGTTTTTTGAGAGATTTTGATTCAAAAAAACCTAACTTTTCAAGGAAAGAGTCTACTTATTGAGAGTTTAGATTTGAATTTTCATTTTTTTCTTTCTCAGAGGAAAACTAGGGACTAGTTTTTCTTTATTTGTCAAAAAATTGATTTTTTTAGGATTTTTATCTGAAAAGGGGAATTATTTTCTATGAAAAAAAATCTGACTGGAAATGTTATTTACTCTCACTCAGTTAAAGTGCTACAGAATCTGCCCTGATAAAAAAGTCCTACCAAGAAGCCAGAAAGTGGCGTCTAAAAACAGAGGAAAATGTAACCAAAAACTGTGCTAGCATTATTTTAATGTACACGTTCTTATACTTTCTGGTATTAAGATATACGCCTGATGATAGCCTAGCTTTTCAACAGTGAACCTATCCACGTATCTTTCCATGTTGCCAGATAATATCTAGAGGACCACCCGGAACAGTTTCACCTTGATTGTGTTCATAATGATGGTCTACATGTCATTTGTGTAGCAATTGCACTCCAGGACCTTCATGGAGATTAGGCATTCTGATGCCATTGGTGTATATAAAAAGGAGGAGTCAGTATCAGAGAGGTTAATCATTAGATAGTCTGGACTGACATTCACCAGGTGTAGCCAAGACTACAGTGATCTGTGACATAACAGTGACCTAGACATTAAAAAAGTTTTTTCTGCTAATGTGGTAGCTTGTGGTGGTTCCTGGTATACTGATGTATATAAAGAACAGTAACTCAAAAGCTGATTTTTTTTTCTAGAAACGTACAAGCTCTTTTTTTTGTTATTTTCAAATGACTTTACATTGACCCACTTATCAACTTACTCTTTCATAGTTTTTTAACAAAAGACCTGGATGAATGGAAGTGACAAAAACTGTCTTTGAAACAATTTATTTTTACATGGTGTATGAAATTAATAAGAAATGAAACTAGTGAATATTCTGACTTTGGTAACAAAAGTGGTGTTGCATTTTTGTTACACGGGTGAGGATGAAAACAGTGTAGAAGAGATGTCATAACTGGACCTGAAATCTTACACCTGAAGGAAGAATTTGGTCTTATTACATATCCTAGTTCTGACTGATCCTCATGGAAAGGGACATCCAAGTGACCAAAATGAGATCCCAAACTATTTTCATCCACAATAGCAATATTTAAAATTCTGGTTCTGGTTCTCAAAGAACACAAAATTTGATTAGAATGTTCAGTTTATTTTTGGGTTTCTTGATCTAATATAATGTTTTGCAGTTAGAAAGTTCTCCAGCGCTGATAACAAAATCGAGCAAACTAGATCTCAGCAATTCATGAAACATCACTTAACCTGCCCTGATTCCAACAAGCAATCTGCTCAAAATAGTACAGACATAGCTTTTGTAGAACGGTAATTTGAATGCTATCAGTTCTGAATTGGGAAAACAGACTACTGATGCATCCCTAAGGAGTATGCATCTGTATCTGAAGCTGTAATGCGCCATAGCATGTTATTCTTACTCAGTTTAAATAGGACTGAATTGCAATAGGTGAAATTTACCCTGAGGTAACCATTTTGCAGGCAAGGGCAATGAACCTGGCCCTCTGTTCCTAGCTGTGGGAAATGTGGCCAGCAGTTCATCATATTTCATAATAATTACAGACACATAAAGTAAACAATTGCTTTGACCTAAATGCCTGACAGAAGCAGAATACACTTAAAAGAATGGCTTGATCTGTCTCAGCTAGGCAGAAAAGGAAAGCAATGCTGTACATACATAATCCTTTTGCATTGTGATTCTATTAGGGAAATAATCTATTAGCTAAATAATTAAATGTATTGTGTGCCAAATCCTGCATAAACGATGCCAGCAAATAGCTCAGTAAACCAAATTATGCTCTTAGTTACACTGGCATAATTATAGTAATAGATTGGTATCTTTGGTTTGCAAACGGTGGCACATGTGGGATGGAATCTGCTTTCACAGGCTGTAAACTCTATGCAAAACACAGAGGTTTCCATTGTTGTAAGTAGGAGCTCAAGTAAATCCATTAGCTGGGATTTAGCAAGAAATGCTTATGAACAGTGCACAGAGAAGAAAGCAAAAAGGAGAATTCTGATCTAGTCTAGCTGCCAGAGCAGGCAAAGTAAGGGCTTGCCTCGGGCAGTAGCGTGTAATTAAGTCTCTGTGCCCCATATCGCTTATGCTAGGGGGGTTCTGCTACTGCTGACGGTGGTGAAAGACATATGGGTGAAGGTGTTTAAGCTGTTCCCTACATAGCAGTGATATACTTTGCGGCTGTGCATTGCACTTGGTTGAGCTTGCAAGTCCAGCTCATCAAGGTTGCCACCTTAGCTCTCTGAACTAGTTCTGCTCCATACCTCTCCTTCCCCTGGCAGGAGCTACCTAGTGATGTGAACTCTCAGCCTAGGGTAGAAAATTCAATTTTGCAACACTCCTGAAAATGACTGGGCCATCTTTGAGTAGTTCTAGACTACAGCATAGCTATTGAAGTTTTGTTTTTTCACAGAATGGAAAGAAATGAAAGAAAGAAAGAAATTCTCTGTGAAAGAAATAGTAAAAAGGGAATAGTTTTCATTTTTTAAGGAAGTAGTTTTTAAAAGGCAATAAAAATCTTCGAAATACTTCAGCTAATGAATCTAATTTTAAATTAAAGCCTGAATCACTTATTACATTTTATTTATAATGCAAAAATTGCCTTGAGACACAGCTAAGAAATTTAATTGGTGCTAAGGACTTTGACACTCATCTCCATTATGATATAACAATTAAAATAATAGTTTTAAAATATTTCAGAGTGTCTATTTAACATTTTGCTGATGTAGCAGAACATTGTAATGCCTGAAAAGAAGTAAACTGAATTGAGACTGCTCAACTTTCCCTTTAGTCATCTCTTGAAAAGAATGTAGCAAAGTACAGTGCAATAATTCTAGATGCCAATAAAATAGTGCTTCATTGTTCTTCATGGAAATTAGTGATGCATAATAATGCGTGTCATACTGCTACTGAAAGCCATAGGAGAAATCATTATTGAATTTTAATGAATGAGTTAAATCCTTGGGATTGTCAGAGAAATAATTATCAGAGAAAAATTAATTCTGGTGTTCTGTAATTACTACTTCAAATATTGTAAGATTTTACCGAAAGGGCAATCTGAATTCTTCCAAACAAAAGAAGGACATAATAGCAAATACTTTATGTGTGAAGGCCATTTGGTTATAATTGTCTAGTTCTGATGGAAAAATAGCACACAACTACCCTCTGAAAATAAATGCTCATTCTTCTAACGCAACATGCGCAAAAACAGGTGAATTCTGCATGGGGATTTCCCAATATGACTTCTTACTGCTGTAAAAGTGCTGTTATTTTCACTGAAGAATCCTGATTTTATTGCTATTGCTTCCTTTTGCAGGCTAAATTCCATCCCAGAAAGATTTTGTCACATATGAACTTCTGTTCATTCAAAGAGATAGGAGTAGTTTGCCTGATTTCAAGGGAGAAATGAACGTGCTTAGAATGTGCTCCAGCTTGCAACAAAATCAATGGGGGAGCAGAAACAGGCTCAGGGCCAGACCTGGGAAGAGGAGGCAGTAGATTGGGGCAGTAAAGTGGCCCACAGCCCAGCTGCTTACTTTGCCTATGCCAGAGTCCTGTTGCGCAGCAGTGCAACTGAGAAGGTTTTGCCCAAATGCTCTACATTGACTAATGTTATACTACTGCTTTGGAATAAATATCTCACTAAAATCACCAGTTTTTACTCAAAAGGCTAATACCCTAGTCTCTACAAAGGTAATTCCACACGTTCTATTCAAATCTTAACGACAGCATTACAAGACTGGGCCAAAAGAACTGTGAAAACAGCTGACAATAAAATAAGTGCAGAAGCTGCTATTTTCCTCAACAGACAAAAGAAAGGAGGAAATTTGAATGACAGTATATTGGCCAAAAGTACATACTTACAAAATACATTTCCTCTTACAGCACGTCTAAGTGTAGCGGTGCTGTGACTCTTTCAGAAGCACACCATACAGTACTGTACAAAATGCCTCAACTTAGAGATCAGAGAACTCTGACAATCTCATCATACGCTGATGAGCTCATCTTTCAGAAGATGTATAAACATATAAAAACATGAACATCACTCTGCTAGTCCCATCATGTGGGCACTGAAAAGGAAGACTTTCATCCTGGTAGCCTTCTCCTTCTGGCATGCCATAGTTGTGGTGTATTTATGGTCTTCTTAGCCCAGAGGTCTGCAACGTGATGTTGTGACTGTAGGCTTTTAGTAAACTCTCACCTCCTGTTAGCTGCTTCTCTTGCATTTCATTATGAACATTTTAAATACGGCTGATGATCTAGGGTTTGATTAAGTAGGGAACAGCTGTGAAAGGGAGATAGTCCTTTAGGACACTATATTCATCTCATTACTTTAGGACACCTCCTTATTGTGGGGTACTCTATCCACTTATGTATCTATATATACCTCAGCCCAGCTAAATAGCATGGATTAGGATGGTGTCCTGCAATGAAGGAAAACGATTTGGCTCCTGAAAACATCACTCTTTGCCAGGAATAGGCCTTTGGATTTGAAGTTCTGACCAGAATCAGGGAGCTTCAAATCTCATTAAAATTATTATTATTATTTCTTCTCTTTGGGGAAAATTCAGTCTATTTTTGAATTGATTCACTGGTCTCATGCTGGTTTTAAATGTTTTACCCGTCCTTATTTTAAATTTGAGAAGAGTAACTGAAAACAAAGCAAGTTTCTAGGGAAGATTCAAGAAAAATAGCTGATATGGCTAGAAGAAATGAGATTTATAAAGCAGCAAGAAGAGGAAAGTCTCTCTCCCTCCATGTAACTTTTTGGGATAGATTATGGTTTCAGCTTCAGATCAGAACATGCTGAGTACCTCCTTTATAAGTAATATATATTTCTATGAATGAGCCTCAATGATACCATAATTAGTTCTGGTGTGACTGTAAGAGTGGTCATTAGTGCTCATTAGTTTCATTGCACCTATGCTACTGTAGTAATATAGGATTTTCTGGGATTTGATCTGATCTGTGTGACTGTAAAGAGTTAATAGGAAAATGTAGATTTATACATAGCATGAAATTGGTGATCTAGATGTAAGGAGACAATGTTACCCTTTGTTACAGAAACTGCCATCTCATTACTTTATTCCCACGTATTTCTGGTGACATGTCAGTAATTGGATGCATAAGCTGTCAGACACCAGTGTTCCCAAGCTCCTTTTCAACTTAGTGTTTCACAGAATGTCAAGGTTTTTTTCTCTGTTTAATAAAATGTACAACACCATATAACACCATTTCACTGCATTCAGTGTCATGATAATATTACTCACCAAATCTAAACTGAAAGTGAGTAAAGCTGCCTTCCTATTTCGAAGGAATAATGAGCGCAGTTTGTGTACTTTTTACTGCCAAATAATAATATTCAGATGTTCACAGTTTGGGACATATTACAGAAATAGGCCTAGAAATAATGAAATCATAGACCATCCCTGAAAATACTAAAGTCTTATAACATATTCCTATTAATGAAGATATAAATTAAAGGCAATTAGTTCTAAGAAAATTTGTTTTGTTGAGGTCTTTTACTGTGTCACTGTATATGAGAAAAATAAAATATTTTCTTTCCAAATTAGATAAAGGTTAGTTTTTTTGGAAGAAAAGCCTACTGTATCTTCAGCTCGTGGAGCTTTGCATTATATTGCTCCCAGGAGACAGGTATTTATAGCTGATGCAAAGTAACCTCAACTTTTTGCTCATTCATTTCTCTTGAAGCTTCTTTTGCAGCATGAATAATGAATAGTCACATGTGAAGAGCGATCATCTCAGGAGAAGATTCCCCTTTTCAATGTATGGCACCATTAGTGTTTTATCAGCACCTTAGAAATAGTTAGTTCAATAAATATTGTGACAGTGGTGAATTTGGAGCATTTTCTGCAAGCTGACCACTGACTGCTCCAAAAATTCCTTAGAGAGCTCTGAGAGCTCTGGTCCTATAGTGTTCCAGGGTAGGGAGAGGAAACTATAATCCACTACATGCCACAAAATTTCATTCAGTTATTCTTCTGTTAGGACCAATGCCTTGTGTTTGTCTAACTAACTAATAATCTTCAAAAAGGGTGCAAAATTGCAAATCCCCTTGTTTAATTTATTCAAGATTTTACTGCTATTTTATTTTGCCTTAATAAGAAAGAGTAGACTGATGCTTCTGCTGAAAACTAAGAGAAGCTTGAAATAAAACAAGCAAGTGATCCTCTTTCTCATTTTTAATTCAATTCACTTAGAACATTTCAGCTTTAAAACAATAACACATTTCTGTTCATGGAAATCCTGCGCCGTGGACAGAATATTTTCCCAGAAGTGACGTATCAAGGATAGATGCTATCATCTGACCTATGTCATTGCTTGCAGCTGTATATTTACAGGAAAAAATGGGAAGTGGAGGGACAAAAGAAGTCTCCAAACCACTCAATAGTCCTTAAATCTTGACAGTGAGTCAGGACTCTACTTGCAGTAGGGAAGCCTGAAGAACATTTCAGAATATCTTCTCTTCCAATGTGTGCTTCAAATGAGTAGTTTGTCAGTTGTTTGAAAAGGATGAATGAAATAACTGAGCACTTAAGAATTATCTTCTCAATTTTCAGCTTTCATTGAGGACGTCAACCAAAGGAACTTCATTTAGCATAGAGAATGAATGAGAAATACCAGTTACGCAGGTCTTCACTCTGGAAAAAATACTGGCCTATGTGGTTTTTATTTTGAGGAAGAAGGAAGCTCGAAGCACTGATACAGTAGTTATAGTACCGTCTGAACTTGTAACATCCCAAAATACCAATAGAGAACGGATTATAAATATGAGCTTTGGAGCCCTTGAGTTGCTTTATATACTTATATTATAGGTGATAGAGGAGTAACAGGTACCCACAACTCTTTCTTGTCCTTCACCTTCAGACCAAAGAACATAGGTATTTCCCTGTAGCCTTGTATATGACAGCCCTCTAAATTTGTTTGCCAGTATCACTGGGCGTTTGTCCACATGCCTATTTCACTGCAAATGTAGCATTTTACTTCAAAGGAGGAGTCATTCGTGTTATCACTTCTTGATCAATATCAACTGTAATAGGACTCAATACATTGAGGTGAAATAGGCCAGTAGTGTTTTAGCAGTGTCATTTGCCATTATTGTGATGGAAGAGTTATTTATTTATTGTTGAGATTTTGGCTACAACTCAGCAAATTGTATACAAAAAAATATACTTTTGGGGCCAATAATTCATTCCTATACACAGCTGCACCTACAAGAAAACACCAAGGTCTTAACTGTAGCCTTATCCTCATCTATCACAGCTGAAAGCAATGGCTATACAAGAACATGCAACTGTGGTGATCTAACCAATTAATTTCACACCAATCGTTGATCTTTTACACAACCATTGAGTTTTAGCCTTTTTTGTCATAAATTGTCTTCTAACTGTTCAACAAGGTTCTACTTTCTCTCTTCTAATGCTCTCCCACTGCCAGCCTCAGCAATCCAGCTTGACAGCTCTATTTTTACAAGAGGGTGCAATTTTAAACATCCCCCTGATCTTCTTTGTCTATTATTTACTAACCACACATCACTGGCAGAGAAAATGGAAAGGATTCTATTCTATGCTAGCAAATTCATGGCTTGTAGTGCTGATTCAGCAAATTCCCTCCTACCATTTCTCATGCAAGTAGATTACTCAAGAATTTCCTTTATTAAATCTTAAGATTAGACTATTCATTAAACTGTGCATAAAACTTCCATTCAAATGCTGAAATACTGATATTGTTGAATGGAGCCTGTGGTTTGGCCAGCACTTCTTCTGTGGGTTTACTTAACACTAATCATTGAAGTGACGTATAAAACTACCTAAGTATCTTGGGTTAGAAGCTACCCTAACGTTCCTGGATGTTATTCCTCTTACAACAATCTACAGTACATAAAACATTACAGAGAAGTTTTGGCTTCTCTCCTGGCAAAAGAAGTCAGTTGTGGAGGCAGAAAGCTATATGATTTGGAGAGTTTTTCCTATATTATTTCAGGGGATGCAACAGAAAATAAATAGTCATAAAGAGTAAATTTTTCTCAAATTTTCTCTTCTCTGACCCTCCATCCCCAGTCTAATTTTAGGCACAGGGATATCCTTAATGAGAACTATTTAATCTTCTGTCTTTGCCTCCAGTAGTGGCTGATGCAGAGGTGAGCTATAGAATGGGAACCACAGCCTGTAGCTATATTTTCCCATCTAATAAACAGAAGGATGATGAAGAGAGAGATCATTGTCCCTCTATCACCACCTCAGCATAGTGCCCTCTCAAAAAAACAGGCCTGTCCTGTCCTCCCTCCGTTATTCTTGCTTGAAAAGTAAGTAAATTTCAATATCTGAAAGGAAGATACAGAGTACCATTTGTCCTCTTTCCTATCAGGCTAGGCCTGCTAGAGATTTTGCTAAGGGAAATTTGGCCCTATATGGTGCAGAGTAATGGAAGATAGTATTGCACAGAGGCGGCCTGCTGTCCAGCACAGGAACTGTCACACATTTAGTATGATTGCCTGTAGAAAATTGCTCAATGTCCTACTGAAAAGTTTTGTAAGATATACTATCAAAACTCCATGCACCTGGGTCACAGCTGATTGACTGCAAGACAGGATGGAGAAAGAAATGAAATGAAATGCTAGACTGCAAGAATCTGCAGGCCAGTGCATGGTCACAGCCACAAACTGATCATCTCCTCCTTATTAACAGTGGCCTGTTATGTGATGTGTGCCATAAGCTTTAGCTGTAGACTAGCATTCCAACCGCTTCACAGTGCTCTGCCTTTCCTTCCTGACTGAGAGCAACCTAGCCCCAGGAGATTGTCAGCTCACCTGAAACAAAGAGAAAAGATAAATGAAGGGGTCTCAAATGAGTGTTAGTGGATTGCAGTTGCCTTGGTTTCTCCATGTTGTTGAAGGAGGCAAAGGTCCTGCTCCATGGGTCCTTGAGGTAGAAAAGTTTGAAAGTTAATATATTTTGCTATTTCAGATTCCTTGGGATAAAACATATTTATGAAAAATTGTCTCATGTTAAGAACATGGACACTTTGACACGGAACCAAATTCAGCTCCGTAATGCATATATGTATAGCATCCATCAGCATCAATACAGCATTTGAATAGGAGGATACATTCTTCTCAGCCTAGAAAAGGACGAAAAAAATATTTATTTTTCTAAAACTTTTTTCCTCCTATTCAAGCTCTGTTGAAAAGATGTTCAAGCATGTTTACATGAGGACAGAATTTGCCCTGCTGAGTTTTAATGTTTTGGGGCTGCCTTAGATCTACCAAACTAATGCCTTCTGAAGCAAAGCAAAATGTGCTTTTGTAAAGGTTTTTATGACAGGTGAACATGCACCCAGGCCACGAAACTTAACAATCATAGGTTTGTTGCTTATTTATTTAGTTTTTTTCTTAGGAGATACTTAAAATAAAATTAACTTGGTTACTACAGTGTTTATAATTCTGATTATTCTGGACTATGGTGTTTTTTTCTCTTCATTCCTCTCAAGATCATCAGTGGTTTTCACTGTCTTGTGGCATTTTATTTAACAGTATTATTCTGAAATAAACATGTGCAGTCTTCCACTTCATCACTTTCAATTATGCCGGAATATTAAAGGGCTAGCTTTTTTGCGGAAGGTGTTATGAATTATTTGGGAATACGAACACATATTTTATTATAAGCAGAAAATAAGTACAGTGTCAGGTAATTATCAGTTTAACATGGATTATTTGGTTATTCGTTAATATTCGCATGTTCATGTCCTGCTTCCTCGAGGCTGGATGTTGCTAAGGACTGATAATATATCTGTTAATACAATTAAGATAGGAAGAAATATATTACTGTGCTGAAAAGGAGGACTGCATCAGGACTTGAACTTATACTCCCCCTTGGTTATAAGGGTCTGAAAGTGCCAGTTAGTAGTCACAAAATGATTACTGGGGTTATAACTTGTGTTGCTTCATCAAAATTCAGTACTTAGAGAAGAAAGGAGAAACGGAACAAGGAAAGAGGAGGTGTACAAGACAGAAAACACCTCTGAAGGGAAAATAATATACATATTAATGTTCTTTAATACACTGGTGTTGCCAGTGCAGTTATTATTCTAATTTTTTTCAAAAAGGGTTCAAAGATTTCTCCTATTAGTGTGTGGAAGCCAAGTCCCTTCCTCTTACAGGTTAGTGTGAGTGTCCTGATTTTATCCCAGATATACTTCAGCTGTAAGGGTGGAACCTTGAAAATGTGTGTAACTAGACTTTTCTATCATCTTGTATTTTATGTTCACACCATTTTGTGACAAAGGCTTTGATTCTGTAGGTCCTGGCACAGATGAATGTTGCGTTCCAATGTAGAGTCACAGTTCTCTACAGTCAGCAATAAGTGCCTTAGCCTAGATGTGTTCCCTTAGCCCAGAGTCATTCCACCTAATTTTAGACTTATAACTGGGGCACTTACATTAGCAGCCATATCACTCAATCTTCTGCTACAGCTAGTGTGGAGAAAGCAACATAGTCCAGAAAGCAAATACAATGCACCAAAAACCTGGCTACCTATTTGTTTCAACTCATTATTATAGAGGCAGCTGAGGGCCACTTGGCTTCTAATTTTATTACCTTTGCTGAATGACTAGAGTGAGGTAAGATAACTAGGTGTACTAAATTCCTAAATACATAACGCAGGATTGAAAATGAACTAGCATGAGAAGATATGAAATCAAAAGTAATTGCAAGCCAGATTCTGGTTTCATTATGATATCTCTCTTAACCATTCTACCATAGCATCACTCTCTGGCCTGTTTATCATTTTCTTTATTCATGCTCACAGAATAAACCCATCATACTTATATCATGCAGGAGCAAAAGTACAATATTTTCCAGTCTTTGAAAAGAATCCTCAACAGGCCTGAGAATGTTCCCAGACAGGAAGATGATAGATATAGTAACAACATCATCTGGTCCTCATCTTTCTATACAATATCTTGCCTTTGCCTCCTCCCTTCTCTTTAATGTAAAAGATTCTTATCTTCTCTCCATCAAGAAACCTCCTTCTCTCATCTCCCTTAATATCCTTTGCCATCATCCTCCCACTCATCCCACTGGATTCTTCTCACATTCATAATCTGCAGCACATCCTCTGTTGTCTTATCTCTTGCATATCTTTTGCTGCCACACTCCTCAGGACAAGTCTTTCTTCCCTGACATCCTGATGTCATGTCACGCATCTCCACTCTCTAGCACTTCCACCAGCTTTCAGTCCTTCTCTGCATGAAGTTGAAACTCACGATCCTCATTCTCAGGACTCAGCCCAGGGCTGTCCATCTCTCATGAACTGTTCTTATGCACAAGGCTCTGCCTTTCTTACCTTCCGTACAATTCTCTATTGCATTTCATAATCTTACATGAAATTGCATTTTACTACCATACATCAGCTAGATCTTTCTAGAACACCAAATAATGGGTTTCTTCTCTTTCAAGTCTGTCTTACTTTGTGGTCTTTCACAGAACACTTTTCTATCTCGTATTCTACCTTTCAGCTTCTTTACTCTTTAAAATGTGAAATATATCTTTTAAAAATTGCAGCAATCTGCAACTAATAAAGATACAATGTTTACATTTTGCCTATTTAAAATGTCTGGGATATAGGCCTCTCCCTGTCCTACCTCAGTGAAGCCTTATGCACAAAAGGGACATGGTATATTTAGTGCTATTACAGGGAGACCGACAAATATCTCACAAAGTTATGTTGGTCTGCATCTTCCCTGGCCCCAGAGCAAAAGGAATTTCATCATTTTTCCCATAGGACATTCATTTTTCAGGGGAGCTTTTTGTGGAAGAAGAACTATTCATGACTCTACATAATAAAAAGCATAAGCAGGGGGGTCTTAGGGTGACTAACAGCCTTCTAAAGAAGCTTTTTTCCTACTGACAGTGTATGAATCAGAGAGAGACTAGCCTTACTAAACTGAAGTTAGCTTTTGTTAAACCCTCCGCCCACCCAAAGTGGCTACAAAACTGTTTTCAAACATCAGTGCTGCAGACGAATCTATTCATCTAAAATGAATCTGTTCTTGCTGCTAGTAACTTTAAGTATCTTAGATGTAACATTAAGATGAATTTAACTATTTGTTTCAAAACAGTTTCCCGACTCTAATGAGGAAGGCAGGGTGGTCCTTTAATGGAGCCAAGGAGCACTGTCAGGCCCTGCAGTGATCTTCACCCTTTCTAATTTAGCTGACTGTTCAAGGCCAGCTGGATTGGTAAGAGCTGTTGTGAAAAAAGCCAGAAGAATCAGTGAGGGGACACCTCCTTCCCTTGGGAGACGCTTTTAAGCTGAGGCTCTCACCCTTGACTCTGCCTGAGCTACAGCCCCTTCCATGCTTGTGCCTGGCCATGGACCAGCTGATCCAGACCCGGACCCTGACTTGTGGAGTTGACCTTCTGGCTTGACCTCAGATCAGCCTTTGCCCTATGCACTGGGCTGGTGACACAGATGCTCAGCATAACGTGACTCCTGTCACCGAACCTGCCCTGATCACCTTGATCGCTGCTGTGGGATGAGGCCCTTGTCAATGAGTTCACTGCCCTGCTGGCCATGTTATCGCGCTGAGCTCACAGCTCACTCTTGCAAAGCAACTGACCTTTGCTGCACCCTGATGGACACAGGGCTCCAAGACTCTGCAGCATTATCTTCTTGTGTGAGTTTCGTATCACCTAACTGCAGCCACCTAAAAGTTAGATAATTAGTCTAAACTAATTGCCCACATTCCCTTTACAATCAGTGGAAACTTGAGGAAGGAGACACCGGTTGTAGGATGGGATGAGTTGCCTTCAGGAAGTACCAGTCTTTGTTGTCTGTGGAGGGATCCTGACTTGAACTGGCGACCTATCAAGTAAGTGCTGAAAACCAGGTGAGACCCTTCCGATCTTCAGCCAAAGACAGGTTCCCCAGTGGCCCAAAAAATCATTTTACAAGCAGTTTTGCCACATAATCCATCCACAGAATGGCCAATCTGGACATATGTCTGGTTGTTGTGCTAAGAATATTAGGATGAATCACCCAAGAGACCTTTAAAGTTAAATCCCCATTCTAGACCTGATTATCATTGATTGATGAATCTGTATTGTAAGCAAGGCTCTATAAGAGTGCAAGTGGATGCAGAGATGGTGAACCTCACCAGGAGTGGGATCTGCACAGTGTGCCATGGCCTGACCAGAGATCTCTCCAGTGCTGGGCATTTCCAACATCAGAAGGGATATATGGTTTTATAACTTGCTATCACTGTTTCTGGGATTTAATGAAATAGCTATCTTTGTGGAAAGCATTAATGTCTTTCTTGTTGGGATCCAAAAAGTACCAGCAGCCATATGTAAATGATTTAATAGTTACTTCTCTGTGTTTTCTCGTTGTCAGAACGGGAATTCCATGTTATCTTCCTATCAAAATCTTTCTGAGTGATGTAAAGGACCCTAAAGAAAATTAGGTTTTTTTCTATACGTGACGGAATATTTTGTTAGTTTAACCAGATGTTTTTGCATGCTTATGGTGCTCATATGCACTTTTGCAGCAGCATAAGCCATTAGCATCTGACTTTAACCTCATACATGTGGTTGTATCATTTTACCTAGGATTTTTCCTTTCCGTTTAACGTATTAGTGAGCTGAGTCACTGTCTACAGCTGTGAATTTCACACTATATACTTAGTGTAGTTATATTAATATTTACTGGTCTTTGTTTTCTGATATAGCTTGAGCTGTCATATGTTTAAAATGATTTCTCCTTGTAGGGCATTCTTCATCCATTTATTCATTCATTCACTCACTACATCCATTATACACAGCAAGCTAACAGTTTAAACCTAAGTGGGATAGCGGATTACAGTCTTTAAGACAATATAGGCATTAACACATTGTATTGTGACTTGTGAGACACTGATTCATCTTGGGAAGCAAAGTAATTCAGAGAGACAGTCAGTGCATTCACAGCTGTTCACTATATACCGTCCTCAGATTGTCCAAAAAAGCAATCAAAAACTCAGTTAATGGATTTAATCACTTCTTTTTTCTGAAAAAATAAGATGAAACCTTTAAGGAGTTCAAAGTTATGATGTGTTCAGTTCTTAAAACGGATTACTTGAGGGCAATGATCTTTTAAAAGTGTTAACTACTCAGCCCTATAAAGCTTGCAATTTATTGAAAGAAATATGTGGGGCTCTACCTCATGTTTTAGCACAGTAAAGTGACTGTTCCATTGTGCCAATACCTTCTGATGTGAATAATTTTATAGGAGGTCACTAACATTCAGCCTTTTTTAATTTTGTTCTTAAACGATGGGGCTATACTGAAGAGGTTTTTATGAAATGTTGCCCAGAACTGCCTCACGAAAGGTTAAGAAATTCAGCATTGTATCAAAACTGAGACACGTATGGTTTTTCTGCACAAATTCTGATATTGCAGTTGTGATTAAAGGCTCTCTTGGAAACTCAGAGCTTTCCCCAAGCAAAGCAGAATATAACACAAAAACAGGCCCCCAGGGGATAATAAAGGCAGAAGAGCGCTGACAAATGTTGCCAATCTGTTCCTCCTCTTGCTCCTCACAGCTAATCTTCAAAGAGGAGTAGCTTAGCAGAGAAAAGAGTTTGTTCCTTGGTGATAAAGAAAGCAACGAAGCAAACTAGAAACTTAGTGTTATGAATAAAATGAAACCAAAATTATCTAAATGCTTATTTGAATATAAATCTGCTCCAAGAAATATAAGGGGGGCAGATTCTCAGCCTTGGTTAGCCAGTGTAATTCCATTGAAAGCAGTGATGATGTAAGTTAGCTGAAAGTCTGGCACAGGATTTGTTTTTTCTTTTCCTATTACAAGAGGAGATATTCATCCTGAAGTTTTTTGTGCCCCTCCTCCATTTCTTTACAATGCACAAAACTGGAAAGAAAAATGTTTTCTAAATTTTCTCTCTGGATTCTCTTTAGTCTCCCTTTTTCATAGAAAAGGGGCTTTTATGTTTTTCTCTTCAGAAGCTACCTTTATGACTAATTCTGAAAGCTTCTAAGCGTTGAGGGGAGATAGTGATGATTTTGAATTCATATTGATATCCATGGGCAGAGGTGCTTGATTCCTTGCTAGTTCACGCCCTCTGCTTGTTTGTCTTCTGTTCCTATTTTCTATGTTTTCTCTGTTTTTTATTTTCTTCTGTAAATCCTATAATAAAAATACCTGAAATTGGGTAATATTTTCTGTGGACAACATGACATCTAGCATAAAATTCAATGCTTAAGAGTTCAGTGGGTTACTAGAGAGAAAACAAGGCAGCCCAAGGAAGCTACCTTTTTTCTTTTCCTCCTTACTTTCTCTGCTTTACACATACATCCACAGAGAGAAAGTCAAGAATAGCATTTTTTTCTGTTTAGAAACAACTAGTTGAGGATTTTCTTCTCTGTATTCTTGTGCTCATTTCCAGGTTGAATTTCTCACAGATTATCAGCTACTATATCGCATATCAGAAATGGTGAGCTGAAGTAAAATCTCACCTGTCTCACGGATGTAGGAAAGGCCCTGCAGTGTGGTGTCTCTGCGAACTTTTTTTAAAAGCTTCTCCTTTAGCCTTTGAGTAGACAACTATGTCATTATTTCTTTTTAAAGCTTGTAACAGAAGTAATATTTAATTTTTATATAAATGCTCAGTAATTAGAGCTCTCACCCAAGTCTCTCATTTCCAGGAAGAGTGCCCTAACCATCAGCCTTTTAAACTAGTCAGAAGAAATGCAGAATGAAGAGGAGGGGAAAGGAGGGAGCGGAGCTGAATTCGATGGCTTGTGTTAGAATTGTGGCACTTGGCAGCAGAGTGTAAAAGATTTTGGGGGTCAGAAAAAGAGCTCACAAGCAAGGAAGGGCATAAATCTGTGGCTTAACAATTAACTCCTCCTCAAAAGGCAATGACTCCCAGGATCCCATTTGTCTAGGAAGCTTTATGAATTTTACATTAGATATTCATTGGATAAAATGTAAAACCAGTCAAAGGAGCAGATTATAGTGACTTCTGCCAGGTACTGCCCGTTCCCTGCTCTGTAGGTTTTGCTGTCCCATTTGCACCACTTTCATACACCCTCGCTTTGACCACTTGACTCTTCTGTGTTCTCTGTTGCCCAGGGGTACAGATTCAGCAAGCCTGGGAGGGGACCAGAACTGAGCCGTACCTTCATGTGGGTAATTACAGCACTGACCTAAGAAGAGGTCAGGGCAGTAAAGAAGGCATTTTTTCTGTCCACTGATTTATTTTTCTAATGCTCTAGTCATTACTTTTAAGATGGCTTCTGTGAAGCACCCTCAGCCAACTGTACAAAATGCTAGAGAAAGCACCTGAAATTTTATGAGTTTTGTGCTGTGCAAGAGCTATTGTTGCTTATTACTCCTTGAGTTCATCCAGGGCAACTCATTTGTATACCCTGAATGAGTTAAATGGCACCAAGAGGCTCTGCTTTTTCTAAATAGAGGCTGCACTTTGCAATAATGGTGGCCGTATTCTAGGCAACCTGAGAACACTAGAAGTCCAGTAATTGGTAATTAATAGGCACTTATAGCCTGTCAAGAGTCTCAGAGAAGTTAATCCAGGCTTTCATGAATAAAAAGTCCATTTTTTGTGTGCTAACCTTCAGCTTTTGGTGAAAGTGGGCTTTAGGGCTTGTTTGTAGGGAAATTACCCTGCAATGAGATAGGGTAGCAACATGTGCTGTTCTGCCTTGTTCACATTAAGATCTTTTGTGAACACTCTCTCCGGGCTCTGTGGCCCAGATACACTCTGCACAGCTTTTGATGCCTGACTGAGGTGCCCTAATTGGGAACCAGTTCAATCTTTGTCCTTCTAGGCTCAGCAGAGATAGATGGACTCTTTTTAGGTGGACTTATGGAAGATTTCCAAGGGAGAAACAAATAAAAAATAAATTATAAGCAAAGGGCAAGTAACTGCTGGTAGTTTATAAAGGAATTCAGTTCATAGAGTTAGGGTTACGCTGAGACAGTGATAGTTTCCCTCGTGTGCTTAAAGTGTTTTTTTTGAAAATGTTCACTACATAGAAATGTTCCTACCGTACTCTGCTAAATTTACAGAGTCTTTCTTTTCCAGTATTTTGGCATATTTAAAGATACTAGGGGAAAATATCCCTGCAGATCACAAAAGCTCACATTTTAATGTGTCTATCTATGTCCTTTGTGGCTACTATATTGTAATGCAATTACTTCAGACAAGAGACAACAAGTCTGTGTCTCTGTGATGTTGGTAAACTGATGATGTCAAGTGAATATTAATTGGTTAGTGAAGCATAACTCTTTAATTGCCTCACGGAGACCATGGAAATCCTGTAATTGGTCATAAAATGTTAAAGGAAGGTGCAGCATCTGTTTCTTCTCTTGTTATAGTGTTTTTACTGTCATTTTTGTCCCTTTGCCACTTTCTTGACTGCCAATGTAACTCATTGGAGCTGAGCAGAAGATGTATACTTAGTAAGCGGCAACCAATGTAGCACTTGGGCCTTGTTCATTGTAATTATTGTGTAGTGTTTTTTTTTTTTTCCCAATTACCTTGTTAATGAGGCAGTGGCCAAGCTGTGCAGATCACAAATGAAGATTTGTCCCAACAGCTGCTTTGCCAGCTCCTGATTCTGCCTCAGGTCACCGTCTTGTTCATTACCTGCCCTTTAAAGTGCCTATTCCTAGCCATCCCAGTCTGACTGTACACTGCCTTAGATCATCATTTGCGCATGTAAATATAAAACACTCCTAAACTGGGTTCACTCTAAAATGGCCCTTGCACTAGCAGCAGCATTTCCTCCCCTTCCTTCCCTCTACCTTCTCTTTTACACAAAAGGAAATTACTAAACAAATAACTGTGGAGAACCCTGTCCAGGATATTCTGCATTGTAGCAGCTATGCACAAAAGTCAGTGACTTATCTAACCCACCCACAGGGTGTAAGATAGCCTCCCTAAGTTTCGGAACGGTGTGATTTGCAAATAAAATTGTAATTTATCATCTTAGCTTTTAAAGAGAGGAATATCACAGACTTGCCTTAACAACTTCTTCTGATGAATTAGCAATTGCTCTCATTTCACATGGTTTTTAAAAGTAGCAATGAGTACTTACCATCTTGCTGAATGATCTTGGCATTTTGCAGAGTGGGGCCTTAAAATCCATGCATTCTCACTGCAAACCTTTTTTAGAGCTAATCTGTGCATTTGGTTTGGTGTTTGTTCCTGATATTCCGTAGAAGTAACTTATTATCTTATATCTCCAGATATACTTTTTTTAAAACAGTGGTGCAATAAAACATTGGGAGAGGCTACCAAGGAATACTGTAAATTCTCCATCACTTAGCTTTAAATTGAGATTAAGTGTCATTCTGTACCCTAATTCACTGCTTTTCAACAGTTTTATGTTGGTACATACTTATCTGAATTCAGAAGAAGAATATAAGAAGAATAAAATATGTGCAGACAATTGTAATATTATGGGTATGATCTTAAGAAAATGGTTCTAGAAATATTGCTTTCCTTCTCTTTTATTCTTATTTTTTCTTAAAAATTATGTAATTACACAGTTCTCCCTGCTTGACTTTTAGGATTTATTCTGTTTTGAGGAGGAAGGGAGAGTATCACAAGCCAGAAGCTGGAAAAAAACTAGTTCCACAGAAAGTTTTTGGGCTTCTTGCTCAAACCACAGGTTCAGACTCCATGGATTTGTTGTGTGGGATATAAGAGCAGACAGTAATGGTCCTTTCAGATTTTTAATATGTGAAGCTTCCCTGAAAGATCAAGACAGCGCGGAGAACCCAGGTTTGACTGCTGACCAGGTTAGCTATCAAGTTAGTTACTGAAGAGTAACAAGGGTTTGTATTGCTTTCAAAGTAATCAGGTGTGATTATAAAGATGGAAACAACTGACAGGGTAAGTTAGCTGTGACTGGTGGTTGGTGTAAGAGAGGATCAATTAGATTCAACATCATATCACCTAGCTGTAATTAAACCCTGTTAGAACCAGTATTTATGCATATCTAACTGACAGGATGCTGAACTTAATTTACTTTTTATTTGTTTTACAAAACCACTCTAGTAGATCCCATCAGGGTCTGGATGTAATAACATTGTCGATAAATTTGAAGAGAAAAAGCTACAAGCCCATATATGGAATGACTTTCTGTTTATAAATACGACAGTAAAGATTGGAAACACATTTGCTTTTGCCTTCATCTCCTTTATTGGGAATGATACTATCCAAAACCCTTTCTAACTTTAGAAACCTGGAAATATTCTCCTTTCCCTTCAACCACATGTCCTGCCTTCCATCCCTGTTGTAAATTTTAAATAACTCCATTCTTCCTGTATTCATCTCATACTTATAATCTCACTACTTCTGCTTATAGGCTCTGCCGACATGACAGACCTC
This sequence comes from Struthio camelus, assembly GCF_040807025.1. Lineage (NCBI taxonomy): Eukaryota > Metazoa > Chordata > Aves > Struthioniformes > Struthionidae > Struthio > Struthio camelus. Next base: position 24,610,458 of record NC_090942.1, read on the forward strand.
AAGCAACGTTGACTGAAACTGGTGGAGTGACTGCCACAGAGGGACCCAGTTGCCCAAGTGCAGGCGTCTACTGCCAAGCGAGATTCATAAGGTTATTCTGCCTGGCCTCCAGCTGCTTTTATTAGGCTATTGACTTCACCCGTATTGATCAGCAGGGTTTTTTTGGGGGGCAGTATTTAAATATCAGCTGTTCTTATTATGGTAATTCTTGTTGTCAGTAATTACAGGAGTGGGGGGGGGGGCAGGGGTGTTGTCTAGTCTACAACCTTGCTGGAGGACCTATAAATTCAATGGATTTTACACATTCATACAGCAGAATAAAATTTGATTCACTGAGTTAAAGTCAGTGTACATTGTATATCCTTAGAATCACTTTGACACAGATAGAGAAACTGTCTGTCTCAGAGAATTGCTTCAGATCTGTGTCAAGGCTTCTGACTCAGAAATTCTCATATATTCACAAAACTGAATACATTTCAGATAAAATAATGCATTCTCTTTCTGTGTTTTTTGTATCTAAATCATGTTTGTGATTATAATTTTACAAGTCAGGAACCTTGACATGCCTTTGAAAGTTTTCTGAAACTTGCAATCCTAAGCCTTAGTCAGAGAGAATTTTATCATTCAGTCATTTTTACTTTCATCTTTTTTCTTAATGTCTTCCCTATTGCATATGCTCTCTGGTGTCCAGTTTTGTGTTTCAAAAGAGGACAGGAGAGACTGATGATGCAACCAGCTCTGTAGACGTCAATGTTCTTTGCAGAATACAGTCGAGTTTCTGCTGCAGACTGGAATAGTCTTGGTCACACTCTGCAAACCTATGTTTTTCCCTAATGGGCATATGCCTTTATTCCCTTCTGCTGACATCTCAAAGGTCAGCGTTCAGTCGAAAGTGGAGTCTCCTACTAAAAATTTTACCTGTCCCTTCTATTATGTTTTCTCCTTAGAGGAAAGAATTAGAGATCTTGACATAATGAGATTCCAATTTTCACCCTGGCCAGTAAGGTAAACTGATTCAGACTAGCAGAGTAACCTTACCGAGAACTGCTAAAAGATTTTTATGCTCTCAGTTCATCCCATTCTGATACTTGCGCCACTAGTGTAAATCCAGTGCTGCCCCACTGTTTTTATGCTGTTTGAAATGCGGTCACAGAGCTGACCTCTTTTCTTCAGTTCTGGTCTCATTTTTCTATTTGTATACACTGACATATAACAATTTTTAGAGAGTTGTAATGGTGCATTTGCAGCACGTGCTATTTAAAAGGTTACATTGCAGGGGTTTAAAAGGATGGAAAGAGGAGAAACAGCAGCCAAACCCTTCAAAGATAAAAGGTTAGCTAAAACTGTGAGAATTCTTCTCCTTGCAATACCTTGCCAACAAGTCACAGGTGCACAACACATGAGCAAGTGAAAAAGTGATTATGAGGGTTATAATGGCATCCCTGAATCCATAATGCATAATGCATTCATCCCAAGGTGCATTTGTGCATCTGTTAAGGTATTTTTACTAGTAGTGTAAGAGCTTTTAAAACTGTTTTCTGAACTGTTCAGCTCATTTGCAGTGTTTAATTGATATTTTATTTTTTTGTCCTTATTACTTTCTGACACTAAGCCACGGCACAATGCATGAATATATTATAATGACAGTTGTTCCAGCTTCCGTTCATGATTCATTCCTTTGAGCTCTGTCATCATTTCTGCAAATTTCTTTGTGCCCTCTTCTGCTTTTGCAGAGTCCCTGTGACACTAACCTGGCCCTAGCTAGACATGGTAGTGTGCCTAGTCTGTGCTTGTTTCCCTAGAGTCTCATATAAGCCAGAATGTGGCCTAAGATCCTTTGCTGAAAAAATAAAGTAATTTCTGTTCATTTCTGTTCTTTCTTTTGTCATATGAGCAGCACTCTGCTCCAATTTGTCTTTGATCTCCCTGACACTCAAGTAACACCCAGGCAGTTCCTCACTGAGCTTATTTTCTTCCTTACCAGTTTTGTACAAAGTAAAAACCTGAGATTTATTCTTGATTTACACCAGTAGGAGGGAGAGGAGATTCTAGCCCAGTGATCCATTTCCACCCTCACCTATCTAGATACTGCTCATGCTGATTTAAATGACAACTGAAGCTGGTCTTTTGCCATCTGAATTCTAATTTCTCCTATAACCCACCAAATCTCCCTGCTGTATTTGCAGAAAACACCACGTCTTCCTTACTGTCTTTGGCTGTGAGGACTAAAAATAATATCCTTCTCTAATTCATTTTTTTCCTTATATTTAATATTTTTCTTTTTGTCTTTTCCTTTGCTTTGCTTTGCTTTACTTTTCCTTATACAGTGATCTCAAATTGCCAGATGCCCCATGCATCCGTTTATATCAATGACAAAGAAAAATAAAGTGGGTGTGAAAAGCTGAGGTATTAGAGTGCAACTTGCTTGGCACTAGTATAAGCGCTTCTATATAAGGTGAAAGTTAGAGGAAACCCTGTTAGCATGAGTAAGTTATTTGTAAGTGGGGAGAAAAATAAAGCAATGTGATTCTCCATTTGTCATCTTTGTCCCTCCTGAGCTATTCCTTCCCACAGTGGTGATACCACTAGCACATAGCCATTTGGACAGATCTTGATCCTGACCAGAATGTTGCTCGCTGAGCTTGTTGCTAACCCCTTGTTTCAGTCTCTTCTGAGGTACAGCTTTTCAGTCAGTGTAGATTACGTTCACTCTTTCACACCTCCCAGCTTTATGAATTATTTCCTTTAAAAATAACTCCAGCAGATATGTCAGCCATGATTTATTCTGTATGATATTATAACAAATTACTTTTATGAGCTGATGCTTTGCCAGACATTTTGTGGCCTCCAGACCTGAACCTTTCTGTGCTCACCCCAGCATAAACTGGGCATCACTGAATTCAGTACAGATTAGCTTATGGGTAAAACCAGCACATTTGGAAGTGGAATAGGATTTTAAAGTAATATTTTGTAAAGCGATCAGTAATTTAGGGAATAAAATTTGAGGATGTGGGAAATGCAACTTAAAGGAGCCACAGTATGACAAAGGACACAAAGTCAAATATAGATATGTTTGGTAGATTAAGGAATTTTAGCCTGTCCCCTCATTAAAGCTAGACACTGAAACATATGGTCTTGCATCAAATAACAGAGGACATGACAGCAAAATCCCACTGCTGCCCCTGAACGTTCACATTACAGAGAGCAGGGGTGATCACTGCAGCTTAGATGACCTATACGGAATACAACAGTTTGAAACAACAGTGGTAGGAACTTTCTTTTCCTTGTTGAGTAGGAGTTGCAGCTCCTAACCCAGCATGGAGGCCGTATCTTTGGTGAGGTCCTGCTGACCTCACCAAGAGCAGCTTTGTACTTTGGCAAGGGGTTCTCTGAACCGTTTGACTAAGCTCTCTTATTCCATAACCTTGGAGGGCAAATATGTACTTAGATATATCTAGCACCACATTTATCTGCCTACATCATAAAACTAATTGATTGATTGACAGATTTATTAATTAAGACCTAATGACCAGAAGAGCTGTGAAGAGTTGTGCAAACTGGAAAAGATCATGTTATATATTATGCACAGAGGAGAGAAGGACAAGGTACAGTAGCAGTACGTAAGAACAACTGTACTGTGACAACCAACAGCAGAGAGAAGGGTAGATGAATCTACTGAGAAATGTCATGCACACAAACACGCATTTAAATTAGAGTCTAACCAAACATTTTCCTGAGGCTCTGAAACGTGGGATCACATATGCGCTCTTCTACAAAGAGTGCACAGGGCTTAGAGCACACCTTGTGGTTCTCTTAAATGTTTGGGACCTTCACATAGCAAAGCAAAGAGCGCTGACACAGCTGATGGCATGGGCAGAGGCAGCCCTGATATGTCCCTACAGAGAGTGCTTTCATGTTGATTGCCTGATAGGGTAAGGTGTTCACACTGGACAACGAGTGGGCTGTGACCTTATCATTGGGCCACCACACACCTTCTAAGCAAGCCAAACATTAATCATTAGTATCTGTCTTACCTTTAGTCTTTATCATTGTTTAAATGATGCTCTCATGTCCCAAGGTGTGGTATCTATTTTTAAAGAAACTTTGTCTATCTGCTCCTCATTGTATCACTGTACAATATACAGTAACCTTATTTGTTCAAAATTTGCTCTATTAAAATGCAGTAAATAACCTGAATAACCCCAGTGTGAACCCTGATCCTTATTATCTTGCAATTGCTGTTGCTCCAGTATAGTCCTGCTGTCGTATCTGTGACTAAAAGCAGTTTTCTTTGAAAACAGGTCAATTGCTTCTTTCTGTGTAGTCCTTTATTCTGATAGAAAATGTATCTGTCCTCTACCATTTCACGATCAGCACGTAGCTGCTGTTTGAGCGCTGTCTGTGCAGGGACTGAGGGACTAAGCATATTCCCTGAAGCTGTCGGGTGAGAAGTTTCCTCCCAAGCCCTGTGGCCTTTCTGAGCTCCACGGCTGGGGTGGTGGAGGAGGAGGAAGAACGTTCTCTGAGGTGTATGCAAAACACTTCACTAATTTTATATCTTCAGCATCTTTCCCGTAATACTGGAAAATTGTTTCAGGAAAAACAATTGCCAAAAGAGCTTTTGCAGTCAAAGAAAGGTAGAATCTTGTTAATCCATCAAGTCAGGTTGGAAGGATTATTTCTCAGTAAGCTAACGGTCTCACTCCCTGTGAATGTGTGTGTGCCTGAATAGTTTTACTCCTACTTTATGCTATCCCTATAACCCTTTCCTCCCTGAATTTCTGATTTAGAACATCTTTACAGGTTCTTTTCAATTCTCTTCCTCTGGGAATATTTAAACTGATATCCGCTAGCCTGCTACAGGCCAGCATAGGTTATGGTGAGTATCTTTCCTCCTGTCTCTCTCAATTAAAAGAATAAAGAATGGATGGAATGAAAAGTATGCAGGCTCAGAGCAGCAGAAGTGAAAATAATTCTATTGTTTCAAAATACAGGAAAAAAAGAGGTGCCCAGTCCCAGTAAGACTGTTATTTTGATGGGTGCTAGTGCAGCACAAAAAGCTGATGCTAATAGGTGAAAACAAACCCTGTCTCACAAAGCTCATTTTGCTTTAAACAGGAGCTGAGGACTTGGCCCACTTCTATGCAGCATTCATGAGTCTGAAATTGGCACAGCCTCAATCCCCACTTCTGGTCCTAAAACAAGATTTTGAAAACGACATAGCCTCTCGGTTTTTCATCGCCAAGGAGATTGCACCACTTCAAGACCCATTCCATAATAAATTACTCCTAACTGCCAGCTGTTAACAAACTTGGCACTATCTTCCTTCAGTATAAACAGCTGTGTTACAAAAATGAAGGAAAGAGAGAGAGGAAAGGGCTTGTTACAGCCACATGGTGCCAGTGAACTTTGTGTGCTCTGATTTCTGAAGAATTCAGTGACTGCATTTTAACAGAACATGGAAGTATTGAAACAGGAAAGTGATCAAGCACTAGATGACCCTCAGTATTATGATACAATTTCTTGCTGTGTGGCAGAGTTTGGACCCTGAGCTATTCAGAAAAGACTTGCTGAATCACTGAAGTACATACAGATTATGGCAGAGCACATTGCTCATTGGAATAACCTGTCAGTCCTTGTAGTATTCCAAGTTTATAAGGTTGATAATGAAGCCTTTCGGAACAGTATCTGTGTAATCAACATACAGTGCTTCTACTGAAAATTTGCAGTAACAGATCATTAACATACCAGACAAAGAAGGTTCACTAAGTCACCTGTGAACTTCAGTTACTCAGAACTGCTCAGCTCCAATGCAATACTTGGTTGCCGGGTCAATCTGGTAATAGTCATTGGAACAAAATGTATTTATGCATGTGCATCAGTGAGCAAATTTAATGATGCTGGATAGCACAGTAATAAGAAGATGTCCAAAATGTTTTACTAGATGTACAGTGGGGTAGATTGGGGAGAAAGAATGAAAAATTTCAAGTATTGAAATTCGGCTAAAAAAAAAAAAAAGACTTTGAAAACAAAAACCTCTTTTGTGCCATGAGAAATGTACTTTGCTGGCAAATCCAGACACAAAGTAAAGCATTTTGAGGCACAGTCAAGGGTTTGTTAAAATATGGCTGGACAGCGAAGCAAAGCCAATTTACACAGTACCAGTTGGCAAGCACGAGGGTGTTTATTCTGCTTGATAAGCATCTCCTTAGTAACTCTATGAGTCAACAAATTGGGTTGATGAGCAGTATGTGGGGGGGAAAATCCTGAGTGTGATAACAGTGCAGCATAGAAAATTTTAACCAAACATCAGGGACAGTAAATTGAAATCAAGGCTGCAGAGGTTACTTTTGCAAGGAGATTTAGCATAAATACATGAAGGATGAATAATGAGAAGCACCCAAGAGAATAAAATGGGCCAAATTAGGCTGAAGTTCACATCCGTGCACATTTCTCTCTGCCTGCTCAAGTATGCTTCTGAATCAGTTTTCCTGGTTTTGCAGTCTTTTTGTCTTGTTGCCTGAGTGTCAGTAAGTGTGAGTGATACATAGAAGAAAATGATCTCTCTCTTCAGGTGGGCTACAGCTGACCTATATACTATGTGAGCTGACATTTGTAATTTTATCTTAAAGGACTTTTTTTACACCCCAAGGGTAGCTTGGTTCCACTCCCCTAACTCCTGTAGTTTGTATCAAATACAGCAGTTGTTGGGGGAGCAGAACCAAACACACAAGGGATAGATAAGAGAAAGATTAATGAAGGGGCCTCCTCATCCCTGAGATGAAGATATCTAGGAAGCCCCAAAGCTACCACAGAAGGCCTTCACTGTTGATCACTATAAAAATGTGTGGTCTTATTCTCTACCTCCTCCTTCCCTATCAGTTACTTCTAAGCTTGGGGAAATTTGGGGAAATTTCACATGAGGCAACACTGACTGAAATGATCAGCATTAGCATAGAAAATGGAATTTCAAATTTCAGACATACACTTAATAATCTCCATTGCTGTATGAAGGAGCCAAGCACATTTAAAATTGAACTTAGGAGGTCTAATGCATAAGATTAATAGCCTATGAGTCACAGAGTACTACTATGATTATCTAGTCTGACCTCCTGAATAACTCAGATCATGCAGTTTCACCTAATCATCCCTACGCCAAACCCATAATTTCTGATTGCACTATGACAGATAAGTCGGAAACACATCCAGAACAGATTTAAAGAATTAAAGTGACAAAAAATCAATTGCATTATTAGTAAGCTGTTCCTGTGGTCAATTACTAAAGCTGACTGCAAAAAATGTTGACAGAATCCTTCCCGCAAGCAAAGTGCACTCTGATGAAATCAAAGTGCTTCACAAAATGGTGCAGCGTGCACATTGGTGTGGTTTTCCTTCAGGTAAGAGAAGAATTGCAGATGGAAATATTTCAATTCTTTATGTTTTGAAATGACTTCACTATAAATTAAATTCTGATTTTATATTATACTATAAAAAGTCAAATAAAAGCATTACAGTTTCCTAGGGTATTTTGTTGTTGGTGGTTTCTTTTACTGCATTTCCCTTCTGGGCTTTGTTCAGTCAAAAAAAAAGACACATGTTAGAAAGTGGTATTTTATACACTTAATTGTTACCAACCATTTATTAATGTCCTTACTATTAACATACTCTTAAAATCTAGGCTGAACTTGAGCTAAATTGACTTCAGCTGGAGACAAAGGATTATTTTTATTATTTTTTATTTGTGTGCCTAGTGATCAGAATATTCTTTGTTTATTTCTCCTTTGAGAACAAGCCAATTTTTTTCACTTTCTCCTAGAAAATAGGATAGGTTGATAGATTCTTTAGATTCTCACCATGAGGTAGGTTTTTCCAGACCTTTAATCATTAATGTGGCTCTTTTTAAGCACTTTTCAGTTTTCACCATCCCTTCTACATGTGTCTCCATGTTAATTCAACAACTGCTTAACTGTTGCCACCTTTCAACATTCAGTGTTTAGCTACCACCATGCATTTTTAATAAGTCTCTTAGCTTTCTTCAGTAATGTACTAAGTTCAAACTTAGGGAGCATTGCATCTCACCGTGACGGAGATGTCTAAAATTCACAAGATGAGTCATGCTCTGAAAGTGCTGACTTCTCATTGAGTATCAGGGGAAGTCTTGGTGACAGTTCAAAAGTAGACATCAGCACTATAGATATTGAAAGGTAGGTGGGATTAATTCCTCTGCAAGAAACCAATGTTCTGAATCAGTCATTGGCTCTGAGACATATGGTTTCTAAATCTTTTTTGTATTACACTTGTAACTGTTTTCTTGCCTTTGTATAAATGGAAAACATATTCCAAGGTGAAAATGATGACTCATCTACTTGCAAGAATTTATATCATAGATTTAAAATACTCTCTTCTCTGTCCAGCACTGACTATTGGAAAAGTCATTGGGGCTAATCAGGAGTTAAACGGTAAAATTAGTATGGGAACTAATTTAAATTCAACTCTCGTCAAAAAAAGCGGAGAGAAGAATCAGTTTATGCAAGGATTGCAAAGGAGTCATAAGTTGCAAAAAAAGTCACCTATTCTGTAATTGAGCAGTGGGAAACAATTTCCTCAGCTTACTGTTGGTGCTGCTTCCCACTATTACATTATTTCATTACCTATTTGTGGACACAACATTTGTCTTTCACAGAAAAGACAGACTCAAATCCCTGACTCATTGAACTTACAAGGCTTTTCCCCAGGAATGACTCCCTTTCCGCATCCACTCCAATTCTGGTCTCTCCAGCAAGGCAGTCAGTAAGATTCGGGCTGTGGTAATCCAGGTAGTAAATCAGAAGATTTGTGGTTTGTTCTCAATTACGTCATTGCTAGATGGATGTCTCTGACTAAAGCACTTCAATTTCCCATTTACCTTCTCACCTTTTGTCCCTCACTGCAAGCTGTGAAAAGTGGGACTGCTTCTTACTACAGAGTGCCTAAAACAACAGGACTTTCTGCTGCAGCCTCCAAAATTATTGGGACAAATAAATGGGTAGATTATGTTAACTCTTGACTGAGAACTCACTTGACAGTCATCACACAGTTATGATTGCCAGTAAAGGAAGATGGAGGCCCCAGACTGAATTACTTCTGTGCAAAGAATTCTTCCTGGCTTCAATGTGACTTCTCCATACATGGAAGAGTTCAAGGACCGGATATTTGGGCAGGATTCAAGCGGGCACCAAAAAGGTAAAAAGCTGTACAATTCACTTGCACTTGTTTGTGCTGTACAATCATCCTGTCTCCATCACAAATAAGCGTGTTTGTTTTTTATATCATTACCTTGTTCCATGCAAAAAAAGACTATCTGACACTGTGTAAGAATAATAGGAATATCTTAAAAATATGTATAATCTTTTAACCATTTCAAATATGAAGGATAATTTATATCCTTCTATTTCGTTTATTTACAGAAAACTTATTTTCAGCATGGATTTAAATCATCAGATCATTTAATTTACTCTGTCGTGCTTTTCAACAGCTGTTTCACACTGGGTCATGGATTAAATAGTATCCTGTGATGATATTTGTTCCTTCTTTGTTTATGTCGTTTCTTATGGTATTTTCTAAATCCACCATTCTCATTAAAATATTACATTATTCTAATTGAGGTAGAGCAGTTAATATTTTCTAATTTTTTGTGACAATATATTTTGACACAGGAGGTGAAAAACTTTTTTTTCCTCTTTAATGAAAGACTTTGACTTTCATCCTAATTGTAGTAAGTTAAAATAAATTTATACCTAAATGTCCAGTATTTGCTACACTTTAGTTCATATTTCATGAGAAGCACTGTAAGAAATAGGCATTAAGAGCAGAATTCTGATGTAGCTTTTAAAGTACCCTTCAGTATTCAAGGCTATACTGAGACCCAAGCCCGGCAGGTATGACACAGGGCCCCCAGGAAAGCCGTGCCTTCCTGGACATAAATCTGGGTATGATATATTAAGGCATCTCAGATGGCATTAATGTTTAGATAAGCACTGGGCCCCTGCTTTAGGACAAGCTGAATTGCTGTCTGTGGTCTGTTAACTATTAATTAAACTTTCATTAACTATGAAGCGAGACTAGACACCTAATAGAAAAGGAGACATACACATTTAAATGACTTAAACTGCAAACTGAATTCTATCTTTAGCCATAAAATGGTTGTCTAGGCTCCCGTTGTTAGCAAAGAAGTAAAATCTCACAGCACAATTCACTTTATTCAAACTCCATGATTCAGGTCCTAGCTATGCCTGGCTTACTTATGCCTATTTTAGTTCATGCTCCACAGAAGCCAGATGTAGTCATGTCAGCAGAAAAATAATCTTTGCCAACAAACACTGTTTCTGCCTTAGATTATTTCCATTATAAAAGTAGTTAGCAGATGATCTACAACATAGACAAGCATTAAGGTTCCCTGTACATCTGTAATTCCATCCTTCTGTGATTTTGAGTTATGATGCTGTCTTTCAATTAAGTAATTACTTACGTTTCAAAGGAGCCCTATTTCTTTCAATGTGTTAAGAGAGGGAAGCACAAACAGAGCCTGGTTCCTCAGGGCAGCGTGTAGATGTCTTAGCTACCAGACCATAGTTTCTTTTTAGGCCATTCCTTGCTCTCATTTTCCACGCTGACTCGACACTTCCTCATAAATGAAACAAAAAATTGTGAACACTCTTGTCTGTGCTATCTCATTGCTCTTTTAAATGATTTTTTAATTATTTTTAAATTAAATTATTTAAGAAGTAATAGAAAACAGAAATATGGATAATCATGAAGATTACAACCTGAGATACCTTAGACCTATAGCACAGATCTTCATTGCTACAAGGTCCAGTAGCAACAAGAGTTTAACTTTTCCTGTGTGGGACAACCCCTAGCAAGAGACAGCATCTAGTACAGGACATCATAGTCATGAAAAACTGAGAGAAGGATAAATCACTGGAAAATAGCTCAATCCTTGTTTTTATGAAATGGACCCAACTTCTTCAGGTTAGTACAGGCGCTATGTAAGGATAGAGCATGCATAGCATTGTTCAGGGTGTGGTATCACAAGTTATTAGCAAACCACTTCTAAGCATGTGCACATAATTCTTGCCAGAGGTTTGTAGTTAAGATATTTCTTCCTTTCTTAATAGCAGGGATAGCAAAAGGTTTTTGAAAACACAGTTTTCAGTTCTTTTATTCTGAATAAAATATAAAATATTTACTTAAACGCATGCAATCATTAGAATATCTTTTAAAGTGTTTATAGTAATTTGTGAGCAGGAGCAAAGTATGATATTCTGATTTAGCCTTGGAAATGACTGAAACAATGTTATTACAACTTTTCAGAAAAAAAAGTCTCCATGTGGATGACACCAGTTATGGAGAATGCAGGCCTGAACGTATAATTTTATTAAAAACTTGTAAGAAAATGAAAGAAAAGTAATTCTGGTTTATTTTAAGTAGTTTTAGGTGCTGATGCCTTTGCTATTTATGGCAATTTTGTCTTGAAGTTCTCTGAGTTGTCTTCTATTCCAGTGCAATTCTTCTGAAGACAGAAGGGTAGGTGAATTATGTATTATATTTTGAAATTAGTCTAGGCATTGTTACTCCTGAATGTGAGAAGCCTGGAGCCTGAATTAAATCACACTGAAATGCACCTATCATACAATATTTCAGCTGTAGAAGTATAACTATAGCCTTTTAGCATCTTCTGGGAATGAGTAGCAAAACTTGTAGGGTCTGGTACCGAGGGGATACTGGAGCAACACGTGCTGAATGGATGCTATACAGTGTCATTGCACAGCAAGTCCTGGAGTATTAACTTCTTTCCAATCGCTACAACCTAAATTAAAGTTATAAGAGAATTTATGTCCAAAGCACTGCTGTATACTGAGCTTTTAAAGTTCGTAAGTGTTGCTATTCTTCTATAGAAACTATTGCACAAGTGTCAGATGCTTAGGATTAGTCCTGCAGGGCAGCCAGTGAGTCATGCAAATTCTTAAAGTTAATAAAAGCCACAGTACAGTTTTCTGGAAAAGAAGGTTTCGTTTCCCCAAACTGCTTTCTGAGGGATTTGCTGAGCCACTTTACTGATGCCACATTGCTGTATGAACTACCCATGAAGCCCATGCATGATATCACCATTTGTTTTAGGTAAGAGTCAGACATTTGCTACGAGACTGGAGAATCAAAGGATGGCGTGGAGGAAGAAAAAGAAAGAAGCACAACAGCAGTTTGGGTTTTTGGAATACCTAGTCATTTTAAAGTGTACCATACGTACTTTAAAACAATCACAACATTTCAAAGGTTTTTTGAAAGAAAACAGACTTAATCCTTGCTTCTTTGAAACCATCTCCTCCTCTTCTCTGAGCTGTCTGTTTGAGCCATCTATTATGGGGCATAGAGGCTCTTTCAAAAAGCTCTTTCTAGTGGGGAGATGCATGACAATCCTAACTTAATATTCTTACTGAACCAAGCGTTATTTGGCAATTGGCATGAGACTACTGACTCCTGACAAAGGTCATGGTAGGGCTGTACAGTGCATTTTGTAAAAAATAAGGATTGAGAAAATAAGAAAAACACTAAGAAATTATACATTCCTCTCACTTTTTTTTTTTTGGGGGGGGGGGAGGCAGACCAAAATTATGATTGCATATACAAAAGAGCACAAAAGAGCAAATCTAGAACTGATAGTAACTTTGAGACATCAGTAAACCTTGCCGTTGTGTTAGTTGTGAGATTCATAAATAAAAAGCTCTAAAAATTAGTTTTAGTCTTGCAATAGCATTTTATTACTCTAGGGTTATGATAGCATTCCATCAAGCTGTAACAAAGATAGCTTACAATGGACTCCTGAAACACAGGATGCTATGAACTAATGCTGCTATTTCTCAGAGATTATGCTGTTTGATAGGTACTGATTTTCTTACCTCACTCATATGCATTTTACCAGCTCTGGAAAGTCTTGATATCTATAAATTGAAATTATTTCTAGAAGAATCTCCTAGAATGTAATAAAGCTTTTTTTTTTTTTTTTAAACCTAGAATAGGAGTTTTTCAGAAAGTATTCATTTAAAAATTAAACAGAATGAATTCTCTGAGAACATATTCATGTTTTACTTTATGCATATCTTTAAAAATTATCATCTGTGGGCACCTGATGTTTCTATCCTATTAAAGTCCAAAATCCCGTTTCATAAGGTAAGGCTAACTTATCCTAAAAACAAATACCTTCTCTGAACAACCGAACGCAGTGAAAGGGCAAGAAGCTACTGGTTACAACAGAAGCATGAGAAGTATACTGTGAAAAATATTTTCTTAAGGGCCTAGAAATATTACTTCTGATTTCTGTTTTCTGAAGTAATTTACTTCTCTGACACAAAGGAAATACAAGCTAACAGCGAAGACTTGTAGTTGCCTTTTAAAAAATTCGTATTGTGTCACTGCTGTTACACAACTTTGATCTGTTGCTGGTTTGTTGTCACGTGAAGTCTTTTATTGTTGAATAGGCATCTTACCAATAAGTAATTTCAATAGTTCTCTGCTATGGCTCACTGGATGGCGCAAGACCAGATCACATTTTAAGAAGCTTCCTCTGTCCGTTTCTTTTTGGATGACTACTTTGGATAGACATTGCATTTGTAACCCTGTTGAGCTATTCTGTTGGGCTAAAATATTTGAAAAGACAGAGTATTTGTGAAATTACATCTTGCAAGGACTGAAAAACTGACTGCAGGAGGGTCCAAAAGCCCCCTGCAAACTTTATCAGATGCTAACTTGAATATGTTTTAAATCTGGGATCTTAGGTCTTGCCTTGGTGAATGTTTAATATCCACTTTATGCTTTCTCAGTAGCAGCCTTGCAGAGTTACTGGCAGAATGAAATTGCTTTTGTTGGCAAAAAATTTTCCAGCTGATGCAAAGAAATGAATCCTAAGGAACCCACTGACATTTATTTTGACTTACTGAAGAAAAATTTTTGAAGCATGAAAATACATTTACCTGAAAAATGCCAAATCTAAGTTTCTGTTACTTAAGTAAAACCCTCTGAAGGGGTAAGAACAGTGTGGAAAAAGTTAAAAGAGCTTTGAAGAAAAGTCACACGCAGCTACAAAGAGGATTTCATCACTAGGGAAGCATTATGTCCTCTGGGCTCGGCTCACTGTTGGCCAGTGCTGCTTGTACAATATCTTACATATCAAACAGCCCTGCAGGAACCAGGATACAGCAGGGAGCATCGGGAGGGGTGATGCCTGCACTCGTCTGCGCCCCGTCACGGTGAGCACCCACGGATGCTTTGAGGTGCAGTCTCCAGCATCTACTTAGGATGAAAACTTTCATCCTCATCCCCTGACCTGGCTCCTGCCTGCTCCCTCCGCATCCCGTGCAGGGGTAGCAGTGCAAAGCGATGTGAGCTTGTTCATGTTTCGGCTGCCTCTGCCCCAGCAGCTGCCTTTGCACCAGTCCCATGCCAAAGTCCCGCGCAAAGGGAGAGCCGCCCTCCACCCTTGCTGACTGCCTGTTTCGTCCTGCCCACAAAATGATGGCAAAAGCACCTCTTTTTTCTTTCTGAGGGCTATCTGTTTTTCGGTGACCTTAAACTGAATGGAAAATGAGAAAAGGAAGCTGTTTTATAAAATATGAAAGGGATAAGCAGAATCTGGCCCTCTGACTGTGAATCCAACTTACCGTTGTCTTACTAGACTATTGTAATTACTTCGCATGAATGCCAGAAATGAAGTACAGCCTCAGCCTGTATACACAATAAGACTTAAGTGAGAAAAACCTCTACAAGAAGGTGCCGTTTCTATTACTAACAGAGTTGGGTGGATGCTGCTTTTCAACAAATCTTTTTGTCATTGTTGTTTGAAAGAGAAATAACTTTTGAGAGAAAGCTATATATGTGTGCATATATATATAAAATATGTAGGTATAACTATATACACATACACACACGCACATACACATTTTGTCACCTGTCCTTCATCCTTGCAAACTGAAATACTCTTTAAGTTTAAGTGGAAAACTTCGAGAGATCTTGACTTGAATTCCCTGCTGTAGAGGATTTTTTTAAATTACAGAAACCATCTTGCTCACCACTAATCACAACACATCTGCATGTATATGCTTGAATCAGTTCATTTCATGATTACACAATACCATAGCTTCTAAAGCAATAGCAATAATCTATATCCAGACAGGATTTTTCAATAACTGCTTTATATGAGCTATAGATGTAGCTGGGAACATTATAATACTATCTTAAGAAGTGGTTTTCATTTAAACTATATCACACAGGGAAAAAGCTAATAAAATAAAAATGCGTTGAGTCTAAATGACTTCCCACCTGATTGTTTCTGCCTATGGAATCACAAATAACCTAGTCGCGATCATATTTAATTCACCACCACTCTTCCACGCTAGACATTTGTGTCAGGCATATTGCAAGTTTCTTGCTTGCTCAACAGCAACACCGCTAGTAAACTTGACAGCCTGAGAATAAGGAAGGAAGAGAAAACCATAACAGCACAAATACTGGACCCAAGGTTGTTTGACTTAATATCTGTTTTCTTAGTGTCTATCAGGCAAAGAAAATACACAAAAGAAAAAAAAATCAGAATAGACCAGCCATGGCCGAGAGACAAATATTTAATCTGACATGTTGTTTAAATGAATGCTCATTAATGACAACCTCACTTTTACAACTCATTGATATATTTGGCAGCCTAAGCTCACCAAAAACACAGAGGCACATTTTGCTTTTCCCTTTTCCACTGAAAATCCCCAGTGAAATCAATTAGTTTCAATTAATTTACTCTAATTTTAGGACCTGAAGTTTGATGACTGCAAGAAGCAGTGGATCACACTCCTTTAGCAATGAAACAGAGAATAAAATCTGTATGAAGTACTTTAGTTATTGTGCTCTTTGGATTGTGCAGGCTACTGGATATTCATGCATTATTATAGGTATTTCAAGGTTATTTCACATCCATCTTTGCTTCAGTCAGTTATTTAACTCATCCTACACGAAACGTGAACACAGATTCATACACCTTTAAAGGATTTGTGAACTTCTTTGGGAAAATCAAATTGCTGAGCAGTCCTCTCGTGGCATAGATTTCTTTAACTAATGGGGAAAAAAAACTACTGCAGTACGGCAGAACAGTGAACTCGGAACAAATGCTATACAGTAAGCAAAATGCACCTAACAGTAAGCAACTGTTGCTAGCTACATGTGCTTTGTTATTCACCATTTTATAAAACCTCTTTTAAGATTCATAGATTATTTTTGTTAAGAAAATGCTAATTGCAATACTAGGTAGCTGATTTGCTAGTCTGGAAATGAGAGCTTTCCTACAGAGTCTGTTTGATTTTTCCCTTCCAAAGCTAATGGAGTAAAAAGTCATGTTTGCGCTGCAGTGTCTTCCCTACTGATGCTACCTGTTTTCTTTGCCCAGTCCTTTTGCTGCATGTGTGTGCGCCTCATCAGGTGCCAGATTTCTGTCTATTTTTAGGTAGTCTCCTTTGGACAGGGGAGTGAGAAGAAAAAAGTAGTGTGGACAATCTTATTTATAGAATTCAGGGCTGTCTGAAGCCACAGTATGAGGTGGAATAAGAGGCAAAAGGGAAGAGTATGCAAGCTGTCAGTGGTGCTGAGAAGGGTAGGAACTTTACCTTCTTTGTCTCACAATTAAATCTTTTTGAAAAGTATTTGCAAACCTCTGGTGTTTGGGATAACAAAGGTTTCCTACTGACTTTTACTACTTATGTCCCTACACGAAGACTTAAGATAGAAGTGCTGTGGGTCCCACAGACAGTAAAGACCTCCTAGTAGAGGTAGGCAGGAACAATTTTCTCATCCAGTCACTTTTTTTTTACTTTCTAGTTTTTTTTTTCCTGATGCAAGATTTCAGCTTACATCAGGGTATAACCGAAGCTGAAGGACCTAGAAAGGTGAAAACTTTCATCAAAAGTGTCAAAGAACCATACTATTCTCATGAAAATAAATATATTAATCATGCTGAGTCCAAATAAACAAACAAAAATTCTGGAGAAACCCTGAACAAACCTTTGTTATTTAATTATTTTTTAAAGGCTACCGGGCCCTGTGGTCCAGACTTGAAGGAAGAGTGTTCATTGCTCAGGATCAGACCTAATGCCATATGAGATGCTCCCAGATACCCTGCCTGGCCTCCAGCTGCTGTTCCTGGGAGCATGGGTATCCCACAGCTCCTGGGCATGGGGTCTGCCCACCCAGATAGGTGCTTTAGATACCAAATACATAGAGACTCAGGGTAGGCACTTAATTTAGCGGTACTGTACTCAAGCAGTGCTTGAATTCCTCTCAAGGTTTATCCAGCTTTGGAGTCTTCTTCTCCAGTCTTTTAAAACTGTTGAATCAGGCTAAATCCCTTCTCTCAAGAGTTTCTCCATGCAACTTTACACCTTACAGCCTTACATTTTGTTAGAGGTGACTCTTAAATTCTCTGTAAAATAGTTCTGATTTTTTTTTTTCAGATTTACTTTTAAATAAATCCAATGGCAAAAATCACTTATTGTACTTCAGGACCTCCATAGAAGAAGCTATGTTAGTCTTTAGCTCAAGGCCACATATAACACCTGTACAACATTAATTTTTATTGACTGCTGTTGCATAGACCACCAAAAGGCATAGGTTATGCTGATCTCTTTGTAATCCTACAAAGGTAACCAGATGAAGCTTCTCAGCCTCCATCTCAGTACTGTAGGGTTTGCGAATCCCCTGTGTCTCACACACTTGCCAAAAACTTATGAATGTTTAAGATTTTTTCCCTTCCTTTGTGCGTGTTTTGTTAAGACCCCAGCCTGGGAAGGCATTAGTAATCCCTGCTAGAGCCACAGTTTTCTAATTTCTTGGTGGATAGTCTTTAGTCCTCATTTTACTCCATAGCTTAGACTGAGATCCCACTTCTGTTCCAGGCACAGGCCTAAATGTATCCGCTGTAACGTGTGCTCTCAGCTTCCCTAAGCAACACTAACAGATAAAAGCCTTCCAAGTCTTACCAATACAGGTACCACAATCTGCATCATTTTAGATAACTATTTAACACAACATAAATTTTCTCAAAGCTCAACTAAGATGTCAATAACTCCAAAAACATCCAGTGAGTTTAAAAACATGGCTCCATTCAGAACCTTTAATGTTTCTAAAATGTTAAGCTGATGTTTGTGATTGCCTCATCTCCACTATGGTATTTCTTCTTGGCCCTCTGAGCTTTTCTGCAGGAAAGAGGTAAATACTTATTATGGCATTGTGAAGGGCTACTAGAGTATTTGCCAGTTGATTTTACAGTGCTTCTGTTATATACTAGAGTCCCCTCTTTGGTACATTACTAAGGTTTTTTGTATTGTCGTAATGGGGAGGCAGAAGAGTATACTGACATAATTTGGCCAGAGATCAGCCCTTTGCCCTCAACTACCACAGTGAAAAGTTGATCATTCAGTTACTTTTTGCAGCAGGGAGATTTATATACATTTTATTCTCCTTTGTTAGCATCAGAGTTAACAAAAATAGATCAAGCCACAATGTTCCTCAATTTCTCAATTATGGGCTACGATTTTAACTTCCTAAGGCCACTGAAGTTCGAAATAACAAAAAACAGAAGAACCCCTGCTGATCCAAGACAGAGCAATGACAGTCAAATCGCATGATCAAAGCTTTAGCAAGAGAAACGGAAATGATTTTTTTGGTGTGGGTTTTTTTTCGCCTCAAATCATCATTTGATTATGCTCAGTGAATTTCTTCATTCTTTTTTTTGTTTTCAGTTTCTAAATGTTATTTCTTCTTCATTTATGGTGCACCTAAAGGCAGAGACAGACATATCTTTTGCCACTGAGAGAAAGAAAATAACCAGGGCTGAAGACAAACCTTACAATCCAAGGCTCTAAAAGCAATACTCAAAACCAAACCAAATCAAACCAAAACCAAAACAAAACCAAAACAAAACAAAGATCTAAGATTGAATGCTATGGCTTTACAATTCAGAGTGATTGGTAATATTTTACTTATTGCACCTATGTACAGATATACACCTACAGGGAAATCACAACGTGCCATCAGCACATTGAGAAAAATAGCATAACTCTGACGAGGTAAACAACATCAGCACAATTAAAGTCTACAGCAACATAATGATTTATGCTAAACAAAAATATGTGTCTGAAATGGACAAAAACGCACAAACAAGCACTTATTTTCTGTAACATCTGCATGTATGTTTTCTACCTCATGCTGGCATAGAAAAGAATTATTTTTCTGAGGTGTTGATATTAAAGACAATAATCATCCCTAGATATATAGACAGTGTTGATTATAAAAGATTGCAAAGGTGCAGTTGCGCATAAAATACAAATGAATGAAAAAATAAATAATTAAATAAATAAATAAACCACTTCTGTAGTATTGCTGTGGTCATTAGAGATGTTGAAGTGAAAAGAGAGAACCTGTTTGCTGTGTGATTTTGCTTTCCATTACACATTAAGCTCTGCTGGTTAGAGTAGTTGTATTTAAATTGAATATAGGACATGATTTTTTAACCAGGAGTGCTTGAATGGAGTAGTAGAAACATGAGTAGTGACAGCTGCTAACTTCATTTATGAATCATACTTGTTTGAGATTTGCACGTGGCATAACTTGTCTCTCAACTCCTTGGGAAAGTCCTAGCAGACTTATAAGGAGACTTGCATTGTAGTTCATATCTGACATTGTGCTAGTCCTCAAAAGAAGATAGTAAGTTAAAAAGGAAAAGCACATTCTCACATTTTCTCAGCTAACAACCCTACTCTCCTGGGAAAATGGCATCAACTGTTCTAATTTTACATGAAGCTCTGCCTTAACAAAACAAAACATAAAACAACAACAATTAAAAAAACAGCTTAGGAATGCATGAAAAGATAGTATAATCAATATGTTATTAAGTTAGAAGGAAATTTTTTCCACGGGCAGAATAGTATGCTATTGTCCATAAAGTGTATCTTGCACCCTGCTCTGAAGGACTTGATATTGGTAAAGGGTTGACAGGAAGCCAGAGCAGATGGACTTTTGGCTTCATGCAGAATGACAGGTTCATGATAGAGAAATGTAGAAAATTTCGAGGGGATGAAACCATAGAGTCATCAACACTTGTATTTAAACTTCGCACAGACACACCTCAGATTTACTACTAATGATGGAAAGATGCATTAGAGAATAACATGCTATCAATCTTACTTTCCCCTTCCTCCAGTCACTTCTTTCTGCTAATGCCTCTTCTTTATTCCCTTGATTTTGAAATTCTTGTATAATCAAGTCACTTCTGTGTAGGCAGAGAATATTTCTACATGCACAACCTTGTACCTTGCATTCTATGGAGAAATAGTGTTTCCAGGATGATCAGAGTATGACTAATGAGAGAATAGGGAGGCATGCACGCAATCCAAAATTAATTTACTGCAGACCAGAGTACCTGCTCTACCTTATTTTAAACACTTAAGTGAGACATACAACTTGGAAGTTTTCTCATACAGTCTATGGAAAGACCTAGACACATCCTATAACTGTTCAGCTCTCTTAAGATCTCATTCACCCTCTGCAAACAACCTCCTTTTTCCATTCACTCTAACCAGGGATTCAGAGATGTTGGAGCCTGTGTTCATTCTGTGAGTGCCTAAAGCTAGGTTCAGTTAACCTGGGCCCACATGATTTTATCTGCAGTGTCTATAGGTCAATATTACACTTAAAAATACATCGGGAGTCTTCCAGTGTGATAATTCACTCTTTATGTTAATTCTTCAAAATAACATGCGGTTTTTGTGGGAGAAAAGGGGAAAGGAAATAAAGACATACTAAATCTTTCCTTTTAACCAGTGTGCTCCTCATCTGCACAAATTTCTTACTCTTCAACTAACAAAATCATATGCTCCGGGGATAAAAGATGCATTTCCATTACATTTAATGAGATCAATTTCCTGCTTATCAACCCAAGAATTTCCTACAACAGACTTTATTATTTACTCACAGAAATTATTATTATTTTCATGTGTATGAATGACTTAGATAATGTTATTTTTAAACTATAGGTCTCTGACTCATGTTTTATAGCTCCTCGTCCAAGTGGATTAAAAGAGGGATGTCACAAGTAGTCTACTGTCAAAAAATGGACTGAATAACTGTGAAAACCTTGTGCATAGCTATGATTCATTGGCTTTACAAATGTATTACATCCTTAACAGAAGAACAGCTTTTGGCTTCCATAAACTGAAGGGAAACTATGTAAAGGGTAATTGGCACAAGAAGGACACCAACAACTCAGTTCGGTATGACTGGTGGTGAGTGATAAATGTGGTTGTCTCTTACCTTTTCAGCTGAGGAGCAACCATAGGAGTTTGGCCCAAGGTATAATCTCAGAGATCTCAGCCTGCGTGAAAGCTATTAAGCTAGTTAGATTTATCAGAGGATACCTACATCTACTCACACTTTTTCCTAGTCTCCAGGCACAGTGTTTAAACCAAGGAGATAGACCATGATGGGAGCAGGTTCCTGTGCTGTGACAGGAGAGCTTGCACATCAGAAACCTCAAGTGTGTCTCCTCCCATACATGGTGTCTCCTCAAAGCACGTGACCCTCCTCAGAGATGGCAGCAGTTGCCATCCCCAGTGCCACAGTGGAAATTTCTGAGCAAACTGAGCCAAAGACTCAACAAATCAAAGCCTTATTAGCATCGCACAAAAGCTCAGAATCTGGCCACAAATGTAAACTGCATAGGCCTGGGTCCCCTGCCTTCACAAAAGGATGGATCCCAAGACGCTACTAGAGATATGAGCTTTCTGAAAAGACAACATTATTGCCAAAGCCTTTTGTATTACAGACTGAATTTTAATCATGTATTTGGCATAACCCCTAACATAGTGTAAGGCATATTATGGGTCTAATTTTGTCTTCCTCTCAGTTAAGCAAAGTGCTGACACAAATGTAACAAAGTGAAGAATGTGACCCTATAATACTGAATGCTCTCTCATTCAGAAAACATTGTGGCAAATCCCTCACAGTGGCAAATCACAATGAATTAGAGGGCTAAAAACCTGACAGAATGCAAGTGTGGTTACAAGCTCCCATTCTGTGCAAGAGAAAGATTCGGCGTCCTGACAGCCTACCCAGTAAATGTTTTTTTCACTTTTACAAAAGTGCATTCCTTGATAAAGAGGCAGAGCTGATTATTTGAACTGACAATTTCTAAACCACATCTACCAACATTTTTTTTCCAATGGACCAATAAATATTTAAAATAAATGTTTCATGGTTCAGAGCACAGAATTCCAATGTTCAGTTAAAAGCATGCTGTTAAAATACTGACATCTTACAATAAAATCTGAAGGTAAATGGACTGTTATGAACTAATCTAATGCATCATAATTTTATTTCACAACTTCATGCTACTTCTATTAGCTTTTTTCTCTTTGACTGTTGATTAAAAGATGTCTAATAGTGATGCTAGTAAGATACGCAGTCTGTAGTGAGTTTGATACATCCATTTTCTTTTCACGGCGTCTCTTCTTTCCTAGAAAAAGGTGACTTCAAATTCTATCAGCCTTTGGGAGTGATCTACTATGACTGGTTTAAACTAGCAGTAGCTTAATGCTAAAGATTTAGAAGTTCAGGCAGGAGACCATGGGATGGTTGTGTGAACTGGTATTCATATTTCCACTGTCTACAAACCAGCCTTGAAGAACTGTGAAAATCCCAGTTTTACGTGATTTCAGGAGAATAAATGGCACCTAGTGCTCTGCATTTCTGCTTCAGATACTATCCAAAAGCAAACATAAAAACGTTGTGAGCTATGGCTAAAATGACAGCATAATCTTAAATTATGGCAGTTTAAATTTGCGAGGTTTAGTTAAGCCCTGCTGCTGTATGAAATATTCACAAAGTATTTCACATTCACAATTAGATGAATGTTCATTATTTGCTTTTGTAAATGTTAGCAAAATCTCCAAGATTTAGAAGTATTTAAGAAGCCAAGCTGTCATGCACTTCCTAAGCTGTTCTCTCTTGTCCCATCTTCCTCAGCAAAGCTCTCCCCCTGTTTGCTGAAGCTAAGCGACTTCCCTGTCCAGAAAGTCTTAAGGAGCAACCAACCAGCTGGAAACCTATGGCCCTGAACATTTCTGAAGGAGGTACAATGTTCCTGTAGACAGCTCTTGTGCAGTGAGCACAAGAACAAAGGTTATTAGGGATCCTAAGTGACAGTTTTCTTCTCATTTAACACTTTACGTAGATTTCTTGGTATATATTTGTATTATATACTTGCTATATATAGTATTGTATGTCAGATCTATACACTCAGAAAAGGGAATAATACTTCTGTACAGCAAGAGCAGAGATTTATCAGAGTAAGAATGCTGAAATCCACTACCTTAGCCAATCCAGGCTTCTCATCCCATAAGATCTTCATCTGGAGGTATTTTCTATCTTTAGCAGTCACAGCAAGCAAATACAGACAGAATCATCACTAAAATAATTTAACCAGCCAGTATAAGCTAACACTTTAAAATAGGGAGCAGAAAAACCATAGAAACCACCTTCTGGGGCTTAAGAGTTTCACAGTTTTTTCCATTCTGGTACTGGTGCACTTAGTGCTTTGAGTAAATCTTCTGATTCAACTGTTTGAGGGAGAGAACTCTCATTTCATCAGACAAACAGAAAAAGAAACAAATCAGAACTAACTCGAGTAATCGTTACTCTCAAACTAATCCCAGCATAGAAATTGTAAATTAAATACCAATGAGACAGTCAGCAGCATATCTCTGTTTTCCAAGAGATTTCCAACAGCAGCAGTGTAAAGTAAGGAAAAAATGTTTAGCAATAGTCAGGTAACTTAGTCTTCATGCGAACACAGTAGTGAGGCAAAAACATACCTAAACCTCTGCACAATTATTCAGGCTTTGTTTTTCTTCTTACTGTCATTTATTAGTTTTTCTCACTTCTACTGGGCTGATTAGGCTTATTAGTGAACAATGCACTCCTAGGCCAGCCACATACATGTAGCTACTGAGCAATTCTGTTCTAGTTCCTTCTTTTTTGTCACATTTGGTGCCATTTGAATTTTTCTTATGAGTAAATTTCAGCCAGGAGAATCTACTTTTTGGTTCAGAGTAGCCCTGCCTGAGCTTCAGAAGTTAATGTTGTTCCGATAAACAAGGTTACTAAAATGTAAGACACAATCAGGCTGAATAAATAGCCTATGGTATATATATTAATAATGATAGTAATGATATTAGTGATAGTAATAATGATAGTAATGACAGTAACAGTAACTGCTCCAGTGCTTTGTGAATGCAGACTATTACTTTGGTCACCTCTTTTTTTTTTTTTTTTGGTCTCTCATCAAAATAAAATTAATATTAACCTGCATGGCTAGGAGTTCCCCACCTTGAATATGATAATACTTGTGGAAGAAGATGATACTTCTTATGCTGGCAGCCTCTTCTTCTGTCTCTTTCTCTCTCTGTCTCTCTTTCTCATATAAAACACACCTCTATCAGAATTTATGCAAAAAAAATTTTTTACCTTTGTAATTACTGCCAAATTAAAACACGAAACAATAACAAGCCATCAATTAAATAAGTTTATTCAGATTCACCTTCAGTACAGATCTGCTGCAGTAATAACCAAAACTGAAGACCACGCTTCTGTTCATCTCTTTCTCCAGAGCAAAAAGGGCTTTGAAGTCCCACTAGGTTCTTCTCACTTGGCTTCCCACCTTGTCCTCCAGTCCAGTATAGGAAAGAAAGACAAAAGTCTGGCTGGGCTGCTCCTCCCTCCCTGCATTTAAAGGTCATTTCAAACCTTAAAATACCCTCAACTTCATTTCAGCTGAGATGTGATGCCATGCAGCAACAGATGAGCAGACATTCCTCTCCCACAATGGGGATGGTAAACTAGCTCATAACATGTCAAATGTACAATCCTATCAAAACCTATTATTTTCAGGCCAAGTATAACCATCCTATATAGGGACATCACAAATTAGCATGCCTGATCAATCCATCTGCACACTGCATGTTGGCACTGCAAACAACAACACAGCCAGAGGCCGTACGTCAAGCTTTTGAGAAAACTGCAGAAAGGTCTTTGACTTCATTAAAATAATAAGCAAAATCTACATAAAATTACATATACCAGCCAACCCATAAGTGTCAATATCAATGTTTTCAAAACTCAGTATGTATAAAGGATGTCACATATCAACATGTTTTGTAAAAGGGCATTATCTACAGAAAAAAAAATGAAGCTTATGTTGGGAAGCAACAGAAAACTCCAAAGGCTGCAGCATTCTTTCATACATCTTGCCCTTCTTAGGGATACACTACCATTCTGCTCTAACCAAGGGGAATCTTTTTCAGTAGGGTCAACATGACATAGCTCTCCTTCATATTGCAGCCAGCGTGTAGAAAAAGCATTTAAAACTAGTATACTGAAATGATCAGATATTATGCTTATCTGTGTTCTCACTGCATCTTTCTATAATGCCATCTATGTCTGCTTATGTTTCTCACCTCTTGTCTTACATTACAGTTTTGGGAATGAAGGACTTCTACACTACCCTCCTCTTAAGCAGTCTGTAAGTTTACACAGTAAATAAATACAAATATAGATTCTAGCAAGACAGAAAATACAAGCCAACATCCAACACAAAGTATTTCTATTTTTATTGAAATACATCTGACAATTATTTTTCATAAGTAATTTCTCATAGCATTATCATTAGAGTACAGCAAAAGAATGCGATCAAATTTTTCTTTCCAAAAAGATGTTAATCTTGTAACATCAAAAGCTTTGGCAAATTAGAAAATGTTAGGTTCTGCTACCGTAAGAGTTCTAGTCTGCTCTAGGAGAGTAAGAACTCCATAGAACTGTAAAGCCTTTTGTTTTGATATGTTGTAGGTAAAAAATATGTAGTATTTCAACTTTTCATTTAATTTCTTTACGTTCACTGATACATTCATTCTAAAGAGCTCAAAATTTAAGTAATACAGTATATGGCATGCTGGAAAGTCCCACAGACCACTTATTTACCAAAAAATACCAGTCATTTTCATCCTTAAGCCTGGACCAGAACCCCGCTGTGCACACGCAGACAAAAAGACAGTCCTTGCTCAGTAGATCTGGTAGAGCAGGTATGGATGGCTGCAAACATGCAAAGCTGTGCAAGAGAAGGAGGAGACCGTGCTAGTCAGTGAAAAAATTCACATTCTCTCTCAGTTTTTGTATAGAAGAAGATCCGTTTCTCCAGAGAAGCCCCATCGCTCTCACACAGGTGACATACCCATGAGAGGGAGGTTACCTGTGACCGCTCCGGCAGCCCTAGGCACCTCCCATTTCCGTGGCAGAAGGGCCATGCTGCAGCCACCTGACACTAATCAGGGTCCACATCATTTTCCTCCTTTCCCATGTCTATCAGCCAGTGTCATGCGTATTGGCCTCCTGCAGTAAACTCACTTACCAGCAGGACGGGCGAGCAAGAGGCCTGGGTCTGCCAGTGCAGACAATAAGAGAAAATAATAGAAAGTGGCCTTCGTTAAGCTGGCAATAACAAAACAACTGTGAAGGCTTCACAGCCAGGGGAATGGCTCCAGATTCAGTAACGTCATGCTATCTTTTGAAAAGCAAAAGAGATACAGATCTTGGGGACTAGAGAGGTGCCTGAAGCTACAAATTCAGAGAAAGAGGAATTACAGCTAGCTCCTGGGAGCCAGGGAGGAGACTAAGCCAAAACGGAACAGTGACAGCTTTTATACAATTAATACAGGCTCTTTTCCAACAAAATAACCTTTTCTACTTTATTTAATCATCCAAATTAAATGAATAATATGGGGGCAGGGGGAAGGGAGTAACCTGGTTCAAGAACATCCTGGATGATGGAAACTCACTGGACTAGGTTGCTTCTTTTTTGGTTGAAGTTTTCGTCCTCTGAGACAAGGATGGAAGAAGAAAAGGGAGAGAATCAAAATCAGGTAAACCTGGAAGTGGACCGTTATTTGCCTTTGGGACATTTTTTCGTCTGTATGGTCATGTCAATGAGGGAGCTGCACTGAGTTTCCGGGCAGGAGGAATTCGGGCAGGGACTTGCTAGCCATCAGCGCCATTATTTCTGCCTTAATGATGAATAGTCAGGGTCAGGAAAAAGGAAAATAGTATGAAACCCCCATTGTTGTGCAAGAGCAAGACAGAAAGATAGATGAGCTGGCAACAGCCAGCACTGACCCTGCTATAAAGCAGAGAAAGTGGTATGCAAGTGTTCACAGCTGTTCAAAAATATCAAACTGGCAGCAAGAAAAGTGGTACTTACCCCCTCCATCTTTCCCACCCTAGCTATTGAGAGCATGAGGACTGACACACATATTATTTAAAACTTTTGTAAAGGTAAAAGAAAAAAGAAAGATAAAAGAAAAAGCTCCTACAAAAATCTATTGAAGAGTTAGTGTATACTAAAATGTAGGTCCTATTTTATTCGTAATAGGTATTTTTAGCGATAAGTTTGCATGCCATTACTCCCACTTTCCCTTGGAGGTTATTGCATGAACTAATTAATTTTTGAAAGGAGAGCACAGATACTTTCAATTGTCCTAACTGTGCATGTAAACAACATGCTATCATTGATCCTTGGCTTCTTGCACTTGAAATTATTGAGTAGAGAATTTGGTGCATAAAATAGGAAAACATGTAGGAAAAAAAAAGATATATTGAGCCCTAAAGGGGGATTCCCTTCACCTAAACTATAGATGTCTAGAAAGTTAAAATACAGGCTCCCCCTATTCTCATAGATGCTGCTGAAGGGCAATAATTTCATCATAGGGCAACATCCA
The DNA here is from genome assembly GCF_040807025.1 of Struthio camelus. NCBI lineage: Eukaryota > Metazoa > Chordata > Aves > Struthioniformes > Struthionidae > Struthio > Struthio camelus. Next base: position 24,638,345 of record NC_090942.1, read on the forward strand.
AAATAGATTAGATTAATTGTTTCCTGGAAGTGCCTAGCTCTATCCAGTGACCCCAGAGGGAGAATATACAGCTAACCATCTAACTTTAAAATGAAGAAAGCTATGTAATATTATCCCATCATAACAATCTTACTGAGAATTACACGCAATGGCACATTTCAAAGAATCTTATTACTAAGTCATATGCATACTTCTCATAGTAATGGTAATCACATCAATTCAATACGTAAATATTGAAAAAGGAGAGGAGTGGAAACAATCATTACCTTTACAAGAATAGAAATAAGAAAATAATATTTGTTGTGCCAAATAAAATATTAACATGAGTTACTTCAGTAAGTGTTATCTAATATTTAGCAGGCTGCTTTTAGGGTAAAAACCATTGACTTCAGGATAAAAATACTGAGTACTGCCTAACTGAGCTCTAATGTACAGGCCTGATGTACAGGCAAACATTCCTGTAGGCTTTTCCGGGAATAGAGGATATAGTACAATTGCATAAACGGCATGTAAAGTTGTGATCTACCTGATCTGAAATAATATCATTGCTTCAGCTTAGTAATTCAGTTCAGAAGACTTTTGATTGTATTTTTCTTAGTAAGATCCCTTCTGCTCCTCTTGCAGCCAAAGTAACATGATTCATTTGTACAGTTGAATTATTTCTAGCTCACTAAGCAAAGTCACTGCCTTTTTCTCATGTTTATACACTCTTCAAAAGCCCCTGCAGACCATTAAGAGCTGCCTTCTTGGGTCTCACAGTAGCCAATATGTCTTTTGTTTGAACGAAAACACACAGTCCTGATTGTCAGTTTGGGAACAGGCGTCTCTTTCTTTATCATCATGCCCAGATATTATTGCTCATCTTTTCCAAAGCGTTCTGATCCAAAGTACCATGTGGGAGGAAATAAAAAGGCTCAGCTGGAGACGGATGTTAAGGACAGAGTTTCAGCCTTTGAATTTACTGCCTTTTATAATTTCAAATAAGATTATTTAAACAGAGCCATCAAATGGTGGTCAAACATAGAAGCACTCAGGAGTTCAGCTGGGGTCAGCTCCAAGGATTTGCTTATCCAAATTGTAAGAATTCTTCACCAACATATTCACTCCCTGGCTCCTTTCTGAAATATCATAACAGTTCTTTGACCCTCTGCTTCAAAATCATCTTTTCTTTAAGGGAATCATCTAAACGTTTCCAGCTTGTACCTCCTCTATTTCCAGAGGTGATATGCCACACAGTCATATTTCTCAGCTCCATACTCTGGACAATCGGGCTTTTGTGGGTGACTATAACTGTCCTTCACTGCTACCCTCACCACGTCTCCCCCTGTGACTCCCAACAGCAAGAGCTGATCATGGTTCTGTCAGATCCTGATCGTCTTGCAGTGACAGCTGTTTGGATCAGAATATACGCCTACGCTGATTTATTTCTCTTCCTGAACTTTGCTCAGCAACTTTTAGAGTCACTACGTTGTACAACCTCACCCCAAAAGTGACAATGGGAAAGGAGCTGGGGACAGGAAAGGAGGTGAGAGCTGTTCTTGACAGCAGTCACTTTTTATAAGGCCTAAATATATAACACATTTCAACAGATTAAAGTCTAATTTTTCAGACAACCAGACAATGAGCAATCCAGTTTCCAGGAGTCTGTCCATTAAAAATATCTAGTAATTCAGCAATAGAGCAGGTTATGCATATGTACAGGCAATACATGGAAAATTTTAGTTCTAAGTCCCACATTCCCCGATAGTTTCCTCATTTTGGTCCATCTCCCTGCTCCCCTGCCCTCATCTGCATCTTCTTCTTCAAGACTTTTTGGTATCCTTCTAGCTCTAATTTCCCTAGCCTCTTCCCCTGATTTTTTGTGGATTAACAAACATAGAGGTTATCACAGGACTTATCTCCAAGAAATAATACTTTTGAAGGGATGCAAGTTATCTGAGGTGTGGATTATGCAAATGAAAATATGAGCATTCCATCAGTTGGAATCTCTACCTGCAGAAATTTAAAAAAAATTGATCAGGCTCTGGCAACCTCATGTAATTTTGAAGTTAGGCCTCCTCTGAGCACAAGATCAGGCCAGATGATCTCCAGATGTCCCTTTCAACTTATATTTTTCTATCGTTCTACAAATAGGGGCCATGAATCTAATACGAAGTAGTCTGGCAATATCGTGAGAACTGAAACTACTATTCTGTAAGTAGTGAATGTAACACAAGGAGCCATTACCTTAGCTTTACTTTTCAGAAAGATTGGCCTCCACAGCAGTTTCAAAATGGAAAAATAATATAAAATTGTCATTGCAGAACAGAACAATGACTCACTTACTTTACTGTCCAGCTATGACAGTGGCTACTAAGCTTTTTTTTTTTTTTTGAGCTTATCTATACTCCTCATATACTTTTTCTAGGCTCATTTAAAAGAATGTTATCATTATTCATATAAAAACTTCAAGTTCAGCTGAAGCTTTATATTTACCTATGTTAAAATATCCTGTTTGCAATAAAAGCCAAGATAGGATCCAACAAGTTCCTGAATAATTCAGCAGTATATCCCACAAACCCATAATGCGGGTCATGACAGTCTCAAATTCAGCAAAAATATACCAAAGCTCAGGGTGAGCTCAGCAGTCTAATGTCTCTGCCTCACACAACGTGAATGGATTTTCTCAAAATGGTTGTATGTGCTTTTCTGTTTATTTGTGAAGAGAAGCAACCGTATTATGCTTATTTAAAAGCTGCCAACTTACAAATTTCCGTCTCAGATTCATGCAGCAGAATAAAGGTACCTCATGAAAAATAAACTTCAGGAGACTTTACAGTGGAGAGAAACACTACATTTGCCCAACGAATCCGATGAAATGAGCTCAGCTTGTTTTTACGTTGATGGTGCTTCATTTATCATGTAGTCAGGTAGCAGGTGCTTTGCCATCTGAAGAGATCCTGAACATGAGCTCAGAATTAAAAATGTAATAGGCTGAGAGCAGAGAAGGCAATCCTGTCACGGCTCCAGCATGGAAAAAATGATTTAGGGCAATCATCTGTAATTTGTATAAAATCCGAAAGTAATTCCTCCATCTCTGTGTGTAGTAGGTGATAGTATCTTTTATTTTGATTTTCCCAGTCCCTATACTCAGATAGTTGTTCCTTTGGCAGCCATTTCACAGTTTGCTAGCTTCCTCTAGTGTGGGCAGGTTCCTAGTTTAAGACAGAAATATTTCCTTTCAATAGCTATGAAAAGGATCTTAGATATTCTTTCCCCAGAACAAAGTTGGTGACCTTATCCCAGCAGATTATGAAACCTTGGGAAGAGTCATATTGTTGTGAAGACTCATAATTTGCAGTCTTTCTGCTGATAACAAAGACATGCTGCTGAAATTACTATTCTGACATGGTACTAGCTTTGAGTCTTTCTCCAGGCTCCTCTTCTGTCATCATGTCAAGTTCAAACTAACGGTCTCTCTTAAGGGGATCTGCAAAGCTCTGACACTCCCTAACTGTCTGGTTTTTGCTCAATTGTCTTCAACCTTGTCCATGCCGCCAGGTCCATGTTTGACCTTTTGACAGCCTCCCAGAATATTCTCTAAATCCTTTTTCAAGCTGCTTCCATGTATGGAAATTTCTCTTCAGATTACTCTAGAGTTCACTGTTACCCTTTTCCACTTCCATATGCAATGTGAACAGTCACTTTTACTGTACTCTCCAGAAACACTCAACAGTGAATGAGTCCAAGAAACAGTTCCTAATATTTAATATAGAAGTTAAATAATAAACAGGAAGTATAAATTGTGCAGTGTCTAATAAAAAAAATCTTTAAATTTCATTAGTCTGTGGAAAACAATATAAAACAGTTTGCATGTTGGGGGCCAAAACCAGACTTTATTCTCATTGTCGGTTGCAGCAGCCTCTGTTAACTTTTCCATTTACTTTGTCCTTAAGCAACATTGCAAAAGCTGTTTGCTACTTTTCTTTGAGCTTTAACACATTTTTCTGGGATTTTCATGGAATTATGGTTTCTCTTTTTTTACATTTTTCCTTCTTACTCCGTGTCTCATTGGTCAATCCTAAATAATTGGTAGGTATTAACTTTGACACCAGCAAAGCATCAACAGCCAGCACCATTGCACTATGGACTCTCATACTTACAGTACCTAATGTAGCACTGGATGACATCTGTCCAAATATTCAAGCCATATTTACCATTAGGCATTATATTTTTGAGGAAAAGTATCATGGCCATTCCATTTCCTGGCTTTCTAACAGGCTTTCTCTGACAATTTTTCACTACTCATTTAGTTTCCTTGCAGCGCTCTGTTTCCATGCACTTTGGCTGTGTTTGAATATAAATTCTTTAGGGTACTAGTCAACTGCTACAATGGATTTATGCAGCCCAAGCCCAAGGCAACCAGTTTTGGTTGCGCTCACTGCGTACAATCCGTACAGCAAAAAGGTAATTATTTTTTCATGCCTAAATTCTAGTCTCTGTTTTCACTCTATAAACTTTCCTTCCCTTGTTTCTCTGTTGATACTTTTTTTTACCTCCCTCTAAGTTTTCCACAATATTTAGATACGATACAGGGCTGTGGCAGAGGGCTTCTACGCTGAGCTGCAGAAGGGCTGCTATGGCTAAGCCCCACTAACAGCAGCAGTGCATTCAGAGGAAGTTGAGCAGGCACCTGTCATGCTCTTGTGTGACTTTCTGCATTCGATTTCCTCTCTATTATCCTATTCATTTACACTGTGATTCTGTGATTCTTTGTTTCACCAAACTCTGTTCCAGCAGCCCAACAGGCCCAGTAAGTGTCTGACAACAGCTTTTACACTGATATGAGTAATGGATGAGTGTCATCCTTCTGGGGCAACGCACAAAAAGCTATTGGTTGGCCAGCTTGCTCCTTGACCCTGTGTGCAAGCTGGAGAAAGGAATACATCAGCACAGACGTTTTGGAAAACAGGGAAAACTGCCTTTCCCTGGGACAGTCAGCTGTTCTTTATTTCCCTTTGTTGATTTCAAATAGATAGAGTCCCCCAATACTTAGGGACTAGAAAAGGCAGCAGAAAGTTTGCAGAGCTTTGGTCTTAGCACCAAAAGGTCTCCTCATTTAAACCTCTTGCTTTTATTTATCTTTGTCAAAAGTGAAAATGTATTTTTGCATCCAGAGGCTTTCAGCTGATGGAAATCATGGGGAGCCTGGCCAAGTTATACAAGCTCCCTATATAAATTAACTGTAAGAGTTTAGGATAATCTGGGGATACCATGGAATTGTAACTGTGGTCAGAGACTTAGAGCATCTTTATTGTTACTATTACAATTATTTTAAAGGGAAAGTTATGAGACAGAAAATATGGATTGTCTTAATAGGCGCTTTAAAAAGTTTTCCATCACTGCGAAACTTGATCTTGAGTGTAGATACTAACTCAAGTCTGTTCATTACAGCATGTAAACAGCTTCCAGCCTGAAACTAACTTTCTAAAGTCAACAAGCAAAATTTGCTGGGAAGAACAAGAAATAGAACATATCTTTCATAACTGGAAATCAACCTGTTTTTCATGATTACCAGTGACAACACTTATATCTGTTCATTTATCTGAAAGGATCTTATAGGGTCATGATAATGGCAAGGTAAAAGCAAACTGTAAATGGTTAAGCTGGTAGTTTTTCCTATGTTTGTTATGTTCTTTGTTGTGTCAGTGAATCATGCAGTTATTTTCTCTCTTTCATGTCACATAAATGGGTTTTTAGAACATCATACAGCCTATGAAAGACAGCAAAGTATTGACTACTCTGACCTTTTACTTATTCTAGACTTTGATTGACTGATCCCCTCTCTTAAAGCCTCGGCAGCTGCCAGAAAGACCCACAGCCTCAGCCAGTCAAATTACTGAATTCTGAAAAGGTGAAAGCAGCGCAGCTTAGTTTATACTGTGATGTCTCATAAGCCCATGTTGGGCATTGAAATGCAGATGTCTTGCTCTTGTGACAAAGACAAGACCAAGACCTTGTGACAAAGACAAGAACAAGAAGAAGAACAAGAATATCAGAAGAATTAATATTCTCTCAATAAAGACTTTAACAAGATACTGAGATGGTAAAAATTTAATCTACCTCATTACAGTAGTATGCTAATTGATCCCTCTTAGATACAGAGCCAAATTCACCTTTTTCGTCATTACGTAACAAAGACTTCTTGTGTAGCTCTTATGTAAATAAATACATTGATTGAATCAATATTTATGCATTTCTAGGTAGGCTTTTTTAACAAATATAGTATAATTTTTCCTAATAATGGACCTTTATAAGAGTAAGGTCTATCCCTTCTTATGATAAATATTCAGCTGAGTTACCCTTGAGGATAATAGAATATTAGGAAACGGCTGGAAATCTTACTTTCTTTTAAATTGTGCAGCGTTTCAAGTGTGATATCTTCTGCAACAACTGCCTTGCTGTACTTCCTGATACCGTCTTCAATCACACAACAGCAAAACTGACCTCAACTTGGAATTCATTAGCAGAAATAAATGCTCCCATATCTAAACAATATCAATAAGGGCAGAAGCCTGTGGAAATAAATGCATTATTAGTTTGGAAATGGCAGTTTGCAGTATGCTCCAACATAAAATACGAAGCCATGAGGAAGATTAAAATATTGGAAGACAACGTGGTGTCCGTGATGTTTTAAAAGCCTGTGGAAAACTGGGGAGAAGATGGATGTTCCAGAAAAGACAAATTTTATGATGTTCTAATAATGAACCCTGAAAGCTGTTTTTTTCAGCAATACGGGCAAGCAAACCTGAACTATACCAACCCCAAATAAGTAATGTATTAATAAAAAGCGCAGAGGTAAACATCACAGACTGATGCAATTGTGCCAAATTGTACTGTATTCTTCAACCTGATTAATAGATAACTCTCTAAATTACATCATCCTACTTAAGTAAATGAAGCGTGTTAAAAAGGAACAATGGTCTCCAGTCCAAGAACAGCTAAAGGAAGCTGGATTGACATCTGGCTGTGGGAAACAGTGATGGAATGGGGTATGTAAGAAAGCCAAATGTCAAATCTTCAAGATGCTAAACATCGTTGAAACTGAAGGATTAAGATAGGAGCATATGGACAAAAGAGAGCTGAAAATGAAACTAGTTGAAGCATGAGAAGCATTATACAAATGGCAGCCACTGCATTTGGAGGTGAAGGTCGGCCCTAGAGCATACAGATGGATACACATCTGATATTTGCAGCAGAGCGCCACACTCTTGAAAGTGGAAACGCCGTTGTTACTAGTCGCATGGAAACGAGATTGTTGAGAAACTGATTGAGTAACTTCACAATACATATACAGAATCCACCAAAAATCCAAGGGGAGCTAAATAGATGTAATTATGGCACTTCTGTGAACCTCCTCTAAGAGGGACTGTTGCTGCTTGAAATAATTAGTGAGTGGATTGCCGGTTAGTGGTGATCCTCTAATGAGCATTGAATAGTAAACGGCCAATCAGTAGGTAGCGAAGAAAGCTTGAGAACTATATTTTTTGTTCATACAGGTCTATACTAGATTTTATTTTGACATCAATTACTGCTGGCTGTTTGGCATCTCAGAGACAACTATGTCCTTACGTCCTCTATTCCCTAACCTCTTTCTACTAAAGGAAAGCTGCTTATTAAACTCTTCCTAGTATGCTTTGTCAGTCTCTAAGTTTCTGCATATTCTTCCTCCTCACGTCCTCCAAGAAAAATCTGGGCTAGGTTTTACTCTTAAAAGCCAAAATGCCCTCTGGCAACTTCTGATAAATATTTTTCATATAACACAATATGAATGAAAATGTCAAAAAGTACCACTGCTGCCACAAGTTTTATGCCTATACAAAAATTTACACAAAGGACTGTGATTTAATCTTTGAGGATCACGTTGTGAAAGCAAGACCTCCAAGATAATAGATGTAATCTTCCTGTACTCACAGACATAATCATTGAAGCTCCTATAATTAATGAAGACAGAGACGCGTGTGCGAGACAAGATGGTGTGAAATAATGTAGAAGCTCCAAGATTTTTTCAGGCTTATTTATTGACAAACTGAATAAAGAGAGAGGAAAGTCAATGAATAAATATTTTTTAATGACTCATTTCATGATAAAGCTTAATCATCTTCTTATGGTACTTTGATACCTATCAGTAAAAATATTTTGCATAATTATTAACAATAGTAGCAGTAATAATTCACTGAGCTATTTGGCTGAAGAAGAGATATTTCCATGGCAATATCTTTAAGAGTAGATTGCGTACGGTTTATGATTGGCTTTCAATGACTCTTAAGAAAATGATAGGCATGAATAACTTGTGCCAGGGATACTATTTGGATTACGACTCGGGTGGGCAGTTGCCAAATAGAATATAACAGCACTTAGAGAAAAGTCGTCCTTTACTTCTGTGAAAGATTGAGAAAGGGAATATACACAGAGTGCAGAAAATTAATACTTATTTCATCCCTTGTGCTTGACTGCTGAAGTCTGGTGAGCTACAAGTAAAGACAGATGTTTAGAATACAGCTAAGAAGAGGATTACACCCGTGTGGATGATCATTAACACGTATTTGTCTGTTTGTCTGTTTTCCTGTTTTTCTGTTTGCCAACTTCATTTTAGAAACTGTTTTTCCGAAGACAATGGAGTGAGTTTCAGCTGTCAAAGGAAGAAATCTGCTTTTCTTATCTGCAGATAAGTGAAGGTACTTTAGTTACCACCACAGTCACTGAAGATCTGGTCAATACAGCCATGGAATGCAGGAAAATGGTTCAACTCACTTTCAGAAATTACACACTATCTTTACCCAGCTAAGTTACTTCACTGATTTCATTGATTCTACCAACAATAAGCTTGATTCAGTTGCCTGTATGTAGGTATCTAAGATGTTCTAGGATTTCCTGCCTGGAGTCCAGCTGCTTCTCCAGATGGGAACAGACCTCCATAGGTCCTGTGCCATATCTATCAGCACCGTATCAGGTATCAGCATGTATCACCGGTACCCCAGGATGTCTCAAATGGCACTAGGCACCTGTGTAGGGGCACAATGTTCTCTCATTTCTGTGTATCAGAAACTGACAGGACAAAATCAAGAACTGACAAGATACTTTTGCATTCTGTTGAGTAAAGAACAGATTACATACACCTTATTATAAGGTGAAAACCAAGAACCCACAGTGAGAAGGCTGGGTCATGGCAGAGACTCCTTCAGGAAGAAGAAGAGTTGTTCATGTATTACAATCTAGGTACTCAAGAAAAAGTAAATAATTTATTACAAGCGAGATTGGATTATACTGTCATTTATTTTTAATGTCTTCCATTGTAAAAGACCCCTACATCAAAAAAACCACATGCCTCACAATTGTAATATAACTGCCTCTCCACAGGGACAATCTCAGTCACCTGGCATGTAGGATATTGCTAAAAGGTCTCAGAAGAAAGTGAAGTGTGATGAAGGATGCTAGGATATACTCTTATTTTCAGGAAAAAAAATGCCTAAGGCTGAGTTTTAAAAAGAGGAAATTGAACAATTCTCACAACTGCATGAGACAGTGATTTGAAATGCCAATTAGGTGATTTCACATACAACTGCAGAGTTCAGTGCTATTTGCATATGTATAAGCTGTTTTCCTTGCATAGCTGTGGAGAGTGCATGGCATCCATGAATAAACATTTGTAGGCACTTTTAAAAAATATTTCAGCCTTGTCGTCTGTCACTTGAAAACTGACTTTAAATGTTCATGCAGTGAAAAGAAGACCACAGCTTTTCAAGAGTCAATGGCCTTCTTCCCTTTGTGTGGGATTTATTACACGATCGGTCCATAGCTCATGGGCCTCAGAAGTGCCATATACACATGTAATTATTCCAGTAAATTTAGATTTTTTGGTTTTTTTTACATGAGCATGGGTAGAACACACATCCCTAACTCCATAATAGGTAAAAATATTTCCAGGAAACTGCTTAAGTCTGATACATAAATCCTGATTCTCCTTTCAGTCTTCCAATCCTTCGTCCTGTGAAGTCATTCAGTTGGTGCAAAAGAGTGAAAACGACTACTCTGTTGAATGGTAAGATTTTTCACACCTCCTTATATATTCAGGAAGTGGCATGCCTGAAGTAGCCCTAAGAGAGTACTGTTTAAAACTAGCAACATTAGATTCTCTTATATGCTTAATAAATGAGAAACAGGTATATGTTCACTGAGTTAGAAGGTTGGTTGTGTGAGGTGCTAACCATGTTAATGGTAGGGCTAAGTCATGGTTTGTTTCAGAATCAACATCTCAAGGCTACTTAAATAAGATGTAGATACTTACCAGCCAGCATATATCCCAGTCCTCAAATTCAGGAGCTAATTTATATAAATTTCCAGATTTTCTACCCATAATTTAGTCATAATAATGAGGCCGAATCAGTGCTGTCAATTAAGAACATGGATAATCTCTCAAATCCTTTTATCACCATATGTATTGAACTGCAACATAGTGATGAGTTTTTGTTAATATTCTAAGGGTTTGTGAAAAATTGAATAGGATTTGTCACTGGATTTCTCAAAAACTCACGACTAAAATGCTTTTTTATTACTTATTTTCCCCTGAGAACTGTAGTGCAGTGAACCACTTTCTCTGGTTTTATAATTTGTTAATTCATCATTCCAACAAAGAATCGAAAAAATACCAAATCTGTAACAAGTGCCTACAGCAGCAACTGAAAAACCTAAACAAAAAATGCAAGAGGATACCCTTTCCTGGACAAACTGATATATGAGCAATTGATGAATTAGAACAAATCACACTTTTCTTACCTATATATTGCAATGGCCACAATCTGTCCTTTTTTTTTTTTTTTTTTTTTTTCCTAGAGAATAACCTACTTTTCTAGGATGACTTTTTAGGTGCATGCTTGCTTATTTAGGGAATAACTTTAAAGGTCTCTTCAGTGACCTTCATCCTCCTCTTGATTTGTCTATCTTAAATGTAATATTCTTCCTATCTGCAATATAATACATATTTTCTTGGCTGGGGGTGATATTAAGAGGGTGAACATCGTGCAGTAGCTCCTGCTATTAGCCAAAGTTCCATCCAGGCTCGCTGCAGAAAGCTTCATCAAATTCTGTGCAAAAACCCCCTGCTTATGTTGCTCTCTTCTGTAATAGTTGATAAATTCAGGTGCAACTTAGGTCAACTAAAAGGTGAAGTGTTCTCTAAGTGGAATATGTACAAGTAACACAATCAGCAAAAAGCGGAGAAAAATAGTCGTGTGGAAATCTTCTGAGATGAAAAAGCTTACTTTGTTTAGGAAACTAATTTATTACTTTTTTGTTAGAGGATGCATATGTTTTTTTCAATTAAATTGAAATATTAAAAATCAAGGTAATTCTCTTCTGCTTGAAGACTTTCCCTGCTATCTATGGACAAAGAAAAAAGGAGGAAAATGCCATTTATATACTATTCCTGCTCTTCATGCCATGGAGCCAGAGTCTGACTTGCTCTCAGAAGAAAGGAAAAACCTCTGGGTGAAAATAAAATATCCTCCTTTTAAGGTGCCTGAACTCCAGGTCATAATATAACACAAACATTTGTTAATTTCCAGTCATTGTGCTTTCAAAGAAGAAACAACGCAATATTATCTAGGGCCTCTCTGTTTCTCATCCTAAACAAGTTGCCTACCAAGCTTTGTCAGACCCAGTTTAGAAGAAATTTTCTAGGTGTAGCTGGTCAATACCAACATTCCGTTATAATATCTGGTAAAATCCCGGTGGAAATAACACCATGTCTGCCATCTGGAAGATCTGTTGCAACATTCAATCCAGCACAATTATTTTTTTTTGAAAATTCAAAAATAAGGGCTTTTTGCTGCACATACTGCCTATGTTAGTAAATTAAATGTACCTGAGGCCATTCTTGGGCACTAAGACGTGGCGGGGAATGGCCTGGTTTCATAGTATTGAATCTACTTTCTAAAACTGGATGACTTTGTCCAATTTGCTGATAAGGAAGGGTTTCTGGCCTATGCTAATTCCCTGAGATGTTTCTGAGGAAGTGTAAGTTGTTAAGTCAAAATTCTATCAGGGACCATTCAAACGGCCTAGGAGCAGACATAAGGGCAGGCTGAAGTCTGGGGATGCTCCTGGGCCTGGATAAATTTGCTAGCACAGACATTTCCTTTGAGACTACTATTTCTGGCTATGCCACGGTATTTTTTTCTTCTTTCATATATTTCTAGTTATTCTTTTAATCTAAAATGTGCTACATAAAGATATCTCAGTGAGGCAAAAGCAGCTCTTTAACTGATCTGTTCCTATAGCTACCGTAACGTAAAACAAAAGGTGGTGTAGTGAGAAGAGTGCATTATATTTGTGTTGAGATAGAACCTCAATATTCTGAAATCAGGGCATGATACAAATACAGAACAAAGCAAAAGGCTCGATTCCTTCATTGTGTGGATTCACACAAGAAATCTGACAATCATTTTACCAAATATTGTAAAGAACAATATATTAATAAATTATTTTTAAGATGCTCTAAGCCAATGCATCTCAAGAATGGCTCAAGTTTTCAGGAGGATTCAGATTGTGCCAACTGTGGCAAAAATGAGAAGCTTCTAACACAGGCAATCAAATAAATGGTGAAATACAAAAACTAAATGAGCGTTGATTGATATTGGTTTGGTAAACAAAAACCATGAGGGTAGAGATATTCAGTAGGTTTTATTTCAAAAAGACCAAATGGCCATTCTTAGGAAACACTGCTGTAGGAAAAGGAACAACCACTGCTGCCTACAATAGCTTAAACTGTGGTACCTGGGGCATCCCTTTCCTGCTGTCAAGGTGTGTGACATACTGCTGAGCTATGTCAGGCACGTATAATCTCACTTCAGAGAAATGAAAATATGCATACAACAGCGCTGCATAGATCTGTTCATAGACACTGGCTGGGGTTTCAGAAATACCTTAGCTACATCATCTCAGGAATATGTCTCACATGTCATCATGCAGTGAAGACATATATTAACCTTCTTTGAAAATCTACCATTCTATGACTAGTTTAACCTTCCACATAATAACAGGATAGAGGCCTCTGACAAAGATCTGTGAAAATTCCCTAAGCTGCAGATGCAAGGAGTTTTGCATTCCTCTGTATTTTGTGCAGTGCTCTCCCTCAGTCATGCTCCCACCTTCAAATATTCCCAAGTTCAAAATAGAAAATAAAGATAAAATAAAGCCACTGAATCTGCTGCCAGTAAATACATACACAATAGAAAAAAGAATTTCATAGACTTTCTTCTCCTGCAGGCATGGAGTTCTCAGATTTCCTGAAAGCATTTCTCTCCTTGCTCCTGTGTTCATCTATCACGCTAACTGCTACTTGGAGAAAAATAAAGAAAAATATTATACTAGGCACAATCAGTTAGTACTGAGAGGAAAAGTTCTTTTGTGAAGCTTTAAAAATAAAAGATTTCTGTATCACTTTTGAATTTCATTAATTTAAGTAAAAAATCACATATAACTGCCTTTTTATGTTAGTTAAGCTGACATCTATAGAGAGTGAATGGCAGTTTTCCCTCTGGTTACACAATGTTTGCATCTATCCCAGACAGATGGGAAAAAAAAAATCTTTGTGTTATAAGGTTAGGATAGTACAGAGAGGAAGAAGACACCCCAGTTCTCTGGGGTAGGAAAGGGTTACCAATAAAATAGAAAGGTAAGTATTCATTTTTACCCTTGTCCCCTTTGAGTCCTGCAAAAACAGTTAATTTGAACTTTTGCATGGAGGTCAGGACAGAAAATTTATGTTTCTCTGCAGGCTAAAGAAATAGGTATGATGTCGTGCACTGGCGTAGATATCAGATTACCTTATCAACTAGATCTTGCTCATCCTTTGAGAGCTGAGAGTGGGATTCGTCTCACCTGGGTTTAAATGCCTGCTCCATAGGTGAGCCTACATTCATTGAGGCTCCTTTTACAGCCAACGGAGAGAACCTGCCTGTTTTCAGTGTCTTACAGAAGTAACTGGTAATCAATAATTTGGATTTGTTTGGAGACTTTCTTAATTGCTAGTAGGGGGTTTTGTTCCTTTTTTCTTAAACTCCCAAAGCCCAGTATCAGGGAGTTGTTGCCTTGAAAGAATTGAGATGTCTTTTTCTCCTACTCTTATGTTGTGCAGTAGTAATGACAGATAAAGAAAGATTCTTCTTTTTATGAAGTCTTACTGTCTTCCTGAACGCCTGTCTAGAGTACATCTTTATATTAAGCTTGCCAGGCAGCCAAGACATGACAAAAACAATTATGATTTACAAAATAAGAAGAGCGTTTTAATACTTATCAGAAAAAAAACCCAGAAATTACAATACTAACTTCTCCAGTTATTGATTCCTGGGCTTTATGTCCGTGGCAGATGCAGAATTTTTTTTTTTTTTTTTTTTTGAGGAATAACTTCTCTAGCTTAAGTAGTTCTGTTCAGGTTTCCAATGTACAGTTATGATCTCACCTGTAGGGATGGGTATTTGGTGTCTTTCAGTTTTCCAGATCACTAGCCTCTCGCACTGAACCTTGACCTACGAAGTAGCTGTCTTTTTGCTTGCCTGTCAGAAGCCTTGCTTTTTCTTCTATTGCAGCTTAAAGCACGTGAGGCAACGTGCTTGACAGGAATAGTGTTGGGCGGCCTGGCTCCTTCACTCTTGTTTTCTGATTGGATGGGTTGTGGTAACCCTGGCAACCACATTGCTGTACTGTTAGTGCCCATGCACAACTTGCTGATGCATATGTCTAATGGTTGCTAAATGTTGTGAGAGGGTACAAGAAACCTTGCCGGGGAGTCTCTCTATTGCCCTGCATTGTCCAGTGGAACTGCAGAAGTTTGGCAGCAAAGCACCTTCCATTTAACAGTGCGGAGTCCCTTTACCTCTCAGTTCATGAAGCATGAGGATTTTTCAGTTTCAGTTGAGATATCTTGTTTTATGGGGTGAATTTTCAGCTTCCTGCAGGGCCTGCAAAAGGCTACAGGTCAGAAGTGCCGACCCTTAGCCTGTGCAGTGATGCTGCCTGGGAAGCTGTACTGCCGACACCGCTACCAAGCACGGTCTGTGCAACCCTGCTCTGTGGTGCTGTGAGACAAACTGTGCCCCACGGGGGCCAGGGAGGCCACATCAGGAAAAGGGCCATCCCTGGGTCATCAGTAGGGCTACAGATTCTTCCAGTAGCCTGAAACCCTGGAGGGGAAGAAGGGGGAGAGAGAGCCAATTAACAGTCAAAGGAAATTTAGGCTCACTGCTGTGAGTTACATTATTGCTAGTGTATATTTGTGGAATAATGGCATCAATGTGCATGGTTTCTTACCTATCCTTCCTTTTGGAAAGAGATTACATGAGCTACAATTAGCTCTCATAATAAAGACGGAAATAGAGTTAAGCGGGGTATTTGTGCAGGAAGGGTAAAGGCAGAAACAGGGTTTTATTTTCACTTATAGTTTCAGGGGGTGAAACAGCCCATCTTTAAAAAATGTCATTAATTGAGATGGGTAGCTATAGCAACACATTTCAGAAAACAAAACAACAGCTTCCCAAGGGACAACAATATCCTGTTGTATCCTGATGTGAGTTTGGATGCAGGTCATCACTATAAGATGTGCTTAGGGAATAATTAAGATGTTTATGGTCATGGTCTCTTTATTCTTGTTTAGCAGGACAATGCTATACTGAACAAGAGATATCTCTTTTTCCCTCCTTCTCCCAGCTAACTTTCCCAAACTGCATGTTTACTACATTTTTAATTCATTTAACTATTTCAATATGTTTTAATCCTAGGGAAAATAAAATGAATGTGCAACTTCCACTGTGCTTTTTGAGTTTGCTCATTTCCCTAGCCAGATAATTTATTATTCAATCTGATTTAGTCTTAACAAACATCTCTACCATGCATTATGCATAGTGGAGGAATCTTATAAAAGACAAGCTATTAAAGTCAGAGCAAGAGTCACTAACACATATAATCGTTAACTGCATCTGATGACCTTTTTTTTGATATAGAAGTTCAAGACTACTGTAATACAAAACCAGAGGAAAGAGACATTTTGGCATATGTTCAATATCAAACCCAAATTTTCTAAAAACTCTCTTTAAATGATCAGTACTGATCAGCTCATTTCCATAACTGATGTTACTAGGATAAAACACGACCACTTCAAATTCTGAAAATGAAGACAAATGAAAATTTATCTTTCTTATAGTATCATTTTACCACAGAATTAAAGCCCAATATTAAAGAGGACTTTGCACAGCTATCTCCATTAGTTTACACAGAGAAAGCAGAGCTGTGATCCTGCCCCCTTCAGGATCGTGACAACAAGGAAAGAGAGAGCAAGGAAGCATAATTCTGTTCAGACTTGATGTGAACTTGCTCTAGGGAGGGGAAGAATAGACATATAGCAACCCCTATAACTCTATATTTGCATAATGGCCAGGCTGAAAGCAAGGCTCTAGGATATGCCTGCAGCTGTAAACAATTAAATACAAATCTTGTCCAACTAAAAATAAGATTTGTGTTTGAATTTACTTGTTTGCTTTTCAATATATTTTTTTCCCTGACACCCTTCTTAACTTCGAAGAGTGTGAAGTATAGGAATTTCAGAAGCACCATGCTTTGCTTTTTAATTCTACTCTATCTTATTACAGAAAAAGCTATTAGAGAGCTGATCATTTAACCCAATCAACATGGGACTCAAAGTCAATGTCAGTTTGCTGAACAGAAAAATGCTTTAGAAGGCTTTCAAGGCTGTTCACTGCTTTTCCAGTGGTCCCACTTGGAGAAGTTAGCCAGCTTCATAGCTTGATTGTAATGCTTTAGAAAAATTCAGTGACGTGGGTTTACTGAAATTCATAAGTTTTTTTTTCCTTAAGGTCCTAAATATCAGTCAAATATGCACATGAGAATGTCTTCGATTAGAAGAAAAGGAAAAAAAGAGAAAGACACTCTCATAATTGGTAAGAAAACCTTGACAATGTGCACAGAGAACTCAGAAGACAGACTAAATATGAGAGGACTCTCTATGGTCCTCAATATCTTCTTTGCCTCATTCTTTACTGGAAAAGTGCATTCTCAGGCCTCCCTTGTCTCCATGCCTTGTAGCAAGGTCTGGAGGAGAAAGGTACTACACATGACAGAGGATCAAGTTAGAGACTACTTAAGTAAGACACACTGGGGAGAAATGAATGAAATGAGTAGACCACAGAGTGGGTGAAAAATTGGTTGGACAGATGGGCTCAAAGGGGAGTGATCAGCAGTTCAAAGTCCAACCAGCATCATGTTACATATTATCCTCAGCAACACATGCTAGGAACAAAACTGCATAATATGGGCATGAACGCTGAGGTGATGGGAAGAAATGCATCTTCTCAAGATCTCCCTTAAGTCAGTGACTTCATCAGATCTAAGGAGCCTTCCAGAGCAGAGAAATGCCAGCATTCGTAATCTGCTGGACAAATCTCACAGTTTATGACTCTAGGTCTTTCCCTGTCCTGCTCCAAACTTCTCTAACTATCTCTGGTTCAGTGAGCACAAGTTTCAATTTAAAACATTCTTTCAACGTGATCTTTAACCATGCTTCAAAATCATTTATTTTTAGACTTATACATAGAAAGCAGCCAGGCACTATATCTGATTTTTTTTACTTTTCACAGAATCACAGAATGGCCAAGGTTGGAAGGGACCTCTGGAGATCATCTAGTCTAACCTCCCTGCTCAAGCAGGGTCCTCTAGAGCATATTTCCCAGGATCACATCCAGACGGGTTTTGAAGATCTCCAGCGAAGGAGACTCCGCAACCTCTCTGGGCAACCTGTTCCAGTGCTCTGTCACCCTCACAGTGAAGAATTTTTTCCTCATGTTCAGATGGAACTTCAGTTTCTGCCCATTGCCTCTTGTCCTGTCACTGGGCACCACGGAGGAGAGGCTGGTCTCATCCTCTTGACACCCTCCCTTCAGACACTTACATACATTGATGAGATTGCCTCTCAATCTTCTCTTCTCCAGGCTGAACAGGCCCAGCTCTTGCAGTCTTTCTTCATAGGAGAGGTGCTCCAGTCCTCTAATCATCTTTGTAGCCCTCCGTTGGACTCTCTCCAGTTGTGCCATGTCTCTCTTGTACTGGGCAGTCCAGGACTAGACACAACACTCCAGGTGAGGTCTCACCAGGGCTGAGTAGAGGGGGCAGGTTCACCTCCCTCGACCTGCTGGCTACACTCTGCCTAATGCACCCCAGCAGACCATTGGCCTTCTTGGCCACAAGGGCACATTGCTGGCTCATGCTTAACTTGTCTACCAGCACTCCCAGGTCCTTCTCGGCAGAGCTACTTTCCAGCAGGTCAACCCCCAGCCTGTCCTGGTGCATGGGGTTGTTTCTCCCCAGTTGCAGGACCTTGCACTTGCCTTTGTTGAACTTCAGGAGGTTCCTCTCGGCCCAGCTCTCCAGCCTGTCCAGGTCCCTCTGAATGGCAGCACAGTCTTCTGGTGTGTCAGCCTCTCCCTCCAGTTTAGCATCATCAGCAAACTTGCTGAGAGTGCACTCTGTCCCTTTCTCCAGGTCATTGATGAATACATTGAACAAGACTGGACCCAGGACTGACCCCTGGGGGACACCACTAGCCACCACTAGTGCCTCTAGTTGCCACTAGCACCACTAGCGCCACTAGGCCTCCAACTTGACTCTGCGCCATTCACCACAACCCTGTGAGCTCGGCCATCCAGCCGGTTCTCAATCCACCTCACCGTCCACTCATCTAGCCCACCCTTCCTGAGTTTACCTTCAAGGATGTGATGGGAGACAGTGTCCAAAGCCTTGCTGAAGTCCAGGTAGACAACATCCACTGCTCTCCCCTCATCTACCCAGCCATTCATTCCACCATAGAAGGCTATCAGATTGGTCAAGCATGATTTCCCTTTGGGGAATCCTTGCTGACTACTCCTGATCACCTTCTTGTCCTCCACATGTTAGAGATGGCCCCCCAGGAGGAGCTTTCCCGGGATGGAGGTGAGGCTGACAGGCCTGTAGTTTCCTGGCTCCTCCTTCTTGCCCTTTTGGAAGACTGGGGTGACGTTGGCTTTCTTCCAGTTCTCAGGCACCTCTCCTGATCTCCAGGACCTTTCCAAGATGATGGAGAGTGGCCTAGCAATAACATCCGCAGCTCTCTCAGCACTCGCGGATGCATCTCGTCGGGGCCCGTGGATTTCCAGGCCAGGAAAACCAATAAAGAAAACCTTTTTTTTTTTTTTTTTATTTCCTGTATTTCCCTCTCTAAAGGAATAAAGAAAGAAATTTTCAGGTACGCAAATGGGAATTAAGTATCCAAAATATTATATTTTTAAGAGGTATGTGCTAAACTGATTTTTTTTTAAGTAAGTGTCCTCTAAATAAATAATCTCTTCATTCTGCAATTGGCTATGTGGCACAATGACTGAGTGCATCCAATCATGTCTCCACTGTCTTCCACGTAAAAATAAATCAAGTAAAGGCATTAAATTTTATCATAGTTTTCATTTAACAAGGAAAACCTGGGTCTCATTTATCTATTCTTATAATTGTACAGCCTTCATTACTGTACTTCCTGAGCAGGTCACAGTCATTAAAGGTGTTTTTAGTCTAAAAATTTTGTTATAATGAAGGGATGCAAGGCCATTATATAGAGAACAAACATGTTAAAGGTCACACAGGTGTCTGAGTTAGGAACTATATCGGTCTCCCAAAATGTAGCTTGGAGCTCCACATACTCTATTTGTTTCTCCCTACTGAAAAAGCTTTTTGGATATCAGTATTTCCATTGCTCTACTCTTTAGGAGAGGACAGCTTTATCATGTATCAAATTCGGGTTTTAAACATGTTTCGCAGGCACTGTGGTAAGCCAAACCCTCTCTCTGCTGGGTCATCAGCAGGACTCCAGCACTCTGCCAGGTGCCTGGAAGGACCCCACACTGTAGGTCACCTCATACCCAATGTGGGGTTATCGCACATCATGGCCTGGGCCCCCACAGCACACACTTCACTTCATTACTGCCACCCCAACTCAGTGTTCCCACACTGACTGATGTACTCCACCCTACATTGCCACCTCCTACCTGCCACAGCACTCCCTAGCTCCCCACACTGATCTTTCCTGTTGCCCTAACCTGCACATACCTCTCAAATCAGCCCCACCAGACTGGCCCATTCAGAGTTCCCACATCCCCAAAACGTTCTTCAAGGTTCCTTTACCAACCATATCCGCTTGCCTGCATGGGCTCCCTGACACATGATATCTCCCACAGCTTGTACTGCTACTGTTTTCCTCACACCAGAGCATGAAGCCATCAGGAAAGTTGCAAAGTGAAATGATATGGAACAAAGATGCCCATGCCAAAACATCAGTGGATGCACGACGACTGATCTGAGAGCACTGGTGGCTCTGAAATGGTGGAAGAAGAGGGACAAAGGAGGAAAGGAAAGTTGAAGAAATACTGGAGTGAAGAGGAAGAAGTATAGGCTTACACTAGTGGTTTTATATGGCCATGATCTGGGATTCAGCTTGCAAAGGTTGCTCTTCTCCATATTTTCTTTCTTAGTCTTCCTGACTTATTCTATTTTCTTTTTCTTAATAATTCTTAATTTTGGCTTTAAATATATATACGTACACACACACACACACACACACACACACACACACACACGCACACATATATATGTATTTCCTACTCATTTTTCTTTCCTTTCTGTAGTTTCTTACATCTTCACCTTTCCTTTGTTTAGTCCTGGCCTGCTTCCTCCACTCCCACCTTCCCTTTTCACTTATCCTTCTTTCCCTAATAACTATTCCTGTCCTTATACCAGTATCACTCCCACCTTTCCCCCACATTTTCTTTGTCCCACTAAAGTTCCAGCTGCCACGGATACTTCTGTTGGTCTTTCAAGAGTCGTATGCAATGATTAATTTCCATCCCTGATGTTGAAGTAAATATGCCTCTCAGGAATGGTTCTTTTTATAGCAAACTGATTTAGCAAGTGATACAGACGAAACAGCTGCTGCAATGACTGGATGGGAGTGATAGGTAACTCCGAGCTGTAGTGAAGCGGTGTTTGTACTGTTGATTGAAGTAGATGGAAGGTGGTGTGAATACTTGTCTGCATTGGTGGAAACTCACATCAGTTGAAAGGTATGCACTCCACCAAATCAGTTTGCCTAGAGCAACTGGGTAGGTATGTTTCCATAAAGATATATTAGAGAGGGAACTGTGGGCTCATTTTCTAAAATTAGTGATTAATAGATTAAAGACTGAATTTCAACTGAATTGCAAGAAGGTAATACCTCACATTTTAATGGACTCAGCAACTGACATCTTAATTCTTCTTGGTCACATATTTGAGCCAATTATTTTCTTCAGTCCTCTAATAGAGCGTTGGGGCAACAAAGGCTCTTGACACAGACCCTTCCTCAGCTGAGGATTTCAGGAAAATAAAAGGAGTTGCAACTTGGCTAATGTACCAGTCTAAAAATCTAGGGCAAACTTGTTCAGAGAGAGAATAGTTGTCTCTGCCATCATGAAAAATCATCCTTGAAGTATTTATTTATTTAAATGTATTTAAATTATTTAACCAAGAATTGTCTACTGAACACGGGCCACCACATTTCTAAAGACAGGAAAGCAGAAAGAGTCTGTGCCATATTTTCATGTTACAAGACAAGAATTGCACAGTAGCTGACTGAAAAAACAAAAATTCATGCAGTCCTATGGAGCCTGAACTGAAGCACAAACAAACTTTGTGAAGTCCAGTTTCAGAAGAGGTACAAAATTCCTTTTATGTTTCTCTGAAAAGTATAATATTATACAAATAGATCACAGTGTAGGAGCCTTTTTATCTCATCAAAAAATGTCTTAGTTGCTCAGTACAGGTCACAGATCATAAATATCAAGCAGGAAGACATTAAAGTTGAGGCTGAAATCAGTAATCCATCAGACTTTGTATAGCCAGGTTGCTTTCAAATGCAATATCAAGCTTGCAACATAATTTCTTGAAACAGTTCCATTTGTATAGCCTTTCATTCTCTAAAATTTACTTTCTGGAATTCATATTTCCTTTCCCTGCTTTGAAATGACAAAAATTTGATTGAATGTCTTCAATTAATGAACATTTTACTCTCTTGCTTAATATGAACCCCAGTCATTCTTTTTCTACAAAATGAACACTGCTAAAAAAATTTAGAACATGTATAGTTAGTACAAAATACCATTCTATATTCTGTTAGACAGAATATAATCTCAAAAGAGTACCCCCAAACTGCTTTGGACTCCATAGCTGGATAAAGCTTAAGAAAATCCTGTATTAGCCTCAGTACAGATAAAATTTTTACAGTAACATTTTGCAAGATGGACTGGGCAGGATTAGCAGAAAATTATATTATGAACATATGAATTTACTACTGACCAAATTCCAGATTATTTCCTGCTCCTCCACAAAAGGGCTAGGAACGTTCAAGATTTGATTATATCTGCATTGACTATGAATGACAGCTGACTAGCTTGCTCAATCATCATGTAAAAAAAAATTCAAAGCTGCTCAGCTAAATCCTGAAATCTACATATTTCAGCAGGCATTTGCTTGCATAAAGAATTACTAAAACTGGAATGAATACTCTGTAAAAACCTTGGAGTAATATTTCCCTTAGGCTGCACAGGATACAGGTTTTTGCACCTTTGCTTCTATTGGAAAAAAGTAATTAAATATAAATACTTACACACACATACAGACTTGTTTAGTTAGGTGACACAATACTCAGATTGATTCTATAGAGCTGACCTTGATATAAAATTCATCCAGCCAAGTCTCCTCCCTCTCTGATTTTTGTTAAATGTAAACTTTTATGTGTTATTTTGCATTTCTTTTGCAACCTGTAAAATATTCTAGGTATGCAGAATGATTGCAGTTAAGCAGAGAAAAAGAAATGTTAGTCTATGAATTTTTAAACAAGTGAATAAGAGAACTGAGAACAGTCAAAAGTACTTTGCGTATGGTGTGGCTTTTGAAAAACTTCACAAGAAAACACCTCATCTCAAAAAGCTAGCCACCTTTTCAAACATACTGTTTGCTAAATTATTTTTAAATATGAAAATCATGATTGAAAGAATGCATTGCAGGGTTTTCTTCCAAGTAATTTTTTTGTATTACAAAAAATAACTTTATTTTTAGCTACTAATACAGCTCAGAGATTATTTTCTGTCATCAATCCAATGGTAAAGAGATTAGCAAACTTCATTATTAAATAGCTTCCCTATTAAATAACTTCATTATTAAATAGTGTTGTGTTGATCTATTAAATTATGTTTAAAAGCTTCACCTTCCTAAATGACTTCAGCAAGATTCAAAATAGCTTCTCTGTGATGCCTGTAACATTGTTATGCCTCTGATTGATTGAGTAATTTCTGACTGATTCTATCCTGAATAGAATATTTGCTCATTAACTTATTTCTTACCCCTGTGCCAGAGCTCACCAATCCCAGAGCAGACAGGAATGGATGTTGTTCCTCAGTTCCCCCAATTCACAGCTTGGTGAACTGGTTTAAGGTAAACACGCACAAGAACATTGGATCAAACCAGTTGAAGTGTGGTCACACATTCCCTTTTGGTCAATCTACAGCAGGGATGGGGACCCCAGGGAGGGGATGGTAAAATACAAAAAAAGGGAAATCAGTAACATCTTGAATGTGGTGATTATTTCCTCAAACAGAACACGTCAGATCCAATAATAATGGGGCTCAAACATTAAGAACTGACAAAAGCACACTGGGGGCTGCACAGAAGAAAGGTTGTTGAAATCTATAGGTGAATGTGCAGATTTTATTTTGGGAGTGACTGAGAGAGTATGGAACATTTTGAAATCTGCTCTGGGTGAGAAGGTCTCTTATTGCCAATGTTAGAAAGCCTGGGCCATGACATTTGGTTTCTCAGTCTGCTTGCATTAGGCAACAATCTGAATACTAACTCAGTAATAATATGTAGGTGAAAATATGCCCCAAGAGGCAGATTTTCCTTAGTCCATATCTGTCAGTAGTTCTTATGAAGCTTTCTAAATTCTTTCTGGCGCAGCTTTTGGGGGAATACGTAAATACAGCCCCAGTTCTGAAGACGTCTCTTTCTTATTCTAGCCTAACTCACAGTTTTTCAGTATAAGGATTGTATGCAAAAATGTTACCATGGGATACTAAGTCTACCTATGAGGTGGGATGCTTAAGGGGTAGTTCCTCTTAAGAATTATTTGAATAAATAAAAGAGAAAAACAGAGTTTGTTTATACAACCCCTTTTCTGAGTTTCCCAGTGACTGGTTTAAGAAGTCCCTGCATGGCATTTCTCCCTATTCCCTGTGCCGGTAACTGAGCAGAACTGAGATTTTTGCAATCTGTTCTGAAGGGCCATTAATCATGAGGAACTAAAACATACAATTTCTAAGTGTTCAAGGGAAGAATATCAGGAATTCCAAATCATCTTATAAATCCTGTCCTTGATCTCCTCGAGGACTCTTATTCCTCCTGGTAGAGGCAATGCAGTGATCCACAAACAGAAGAAAAACCTTCTTTGAGAAAGATCATCATTATCCAAGATATGTCTTGAAACTGCCCACTACAAGGCTGTGCTAGTGTCCATTCAAAAAACTCACCTAGATACTGGAAACAAATTACAACTGACTACTGAGAATAAATATTAATATAATCCATACGTATGCCCCAAGTGTAACAGTCTGTTTAGGGCTATTGGTTTACAGATCAAGTTTCTTCCATAATGACTGTTTTCACAGGATTGTGTGATCCCTTGTGATCTGATCAGTAGGAAAAGTTTTAGTAAGACTAAAGATGTTTTAGCGCTCCTCTTGAGAGACATGTAAGATGCAGAAAGTAAACACTTTTCAAAGCGCAGAATGTGCCTCAGGAAATTGATTTAGTGCAGAAATCTAGTAAAGCTAGTGTCCAAGAGAATTCTGTGATCCCTGATGATCTGTGCAGCTGGGAAATGCTGGTTTGTAGTAGTTAATCTTGTCTCTCCCACAGTGGAACCCTGCTTCCACAAGGACAATGTATTTTTAATGCATACGATGTTATTACGAAAATTGGTTTAGCTGGGTAATCTACTAAAGGTGATTTCTCTGTCCCTTGTGAACAACAAAGCCAATGATCACATAATATTCATTAAAAATAAAACTGTCCTACTTTCCATAAGCAATTCCCAAATACATTGCTCTGACAACTTCAGTTTGTGTTCAGTAGCGAATCTGACGCCCATTTGCAAAACTCTAATGATTGTACCAAGTAAGGGGTAATGCATTTTCCAGCTTGCTGTCCCAAGCAGGCTATCGATTATTTTCCAGGAAGCTGCAGATACAGTAATGAAAGAATAAATAAGGTCCCATCCAAACTTCCATTCGTTTTTTCTGAATCAACATATAAATCCATGCCAACAGTGAGGCAAAAAATCCTGCTTTGATGCATTTCTGAAGTCAGGGAGACATCCATCAAATTTGCGTCTGTAAATGCCTTACTCGTGCAAGTGGACCTACAGAAAATGATCCCTTTGTACAAATATACAGCTGGGTTCTGAAACATACTTTACGATCATCATACATGGATCCATATGGAGCCCTGAAATTAACTCATTGAAGATGAAACTGGATATATTTATATACAGAACAATACGCCAAGAGTTTCTTTGTTAGCAAACAATCAGATAACTCAACATCAGTGGACATCGCGGTTCTATATCTGACTACCATTGTCTGCATACATGAATGAACAGGTACAAAATAATGGCCTGGAAAAACCCTCTTTAAAATATCACACTTTGGGCTGCACTGTAACTACGTCTCCACACGCTGGGGAGTGAACATGTTCCTGATAATAATTAAACTGATAATAATTAAATGTTTTTATGTAGTTCTTTTTATCTGAGAATATAAATGCTTTTAAAAACATTAACAAAACCTTGTGAACAAACCCTTTACAACTCCCCTGAAAGATTAGATAAAAACGATATGAGTTGCGATCTTCATAGTCAGTGAAGATTGAACAGCTCAGAAGTTCAACATGTCACTAAGTGGTTAAAGGTATGAGATAATGTTGTCCAGCTAGTAAAAACACATCCTTCGGAAGAATTGTTCAAGACTAGATTCCCTCTCTGAGTGATATTTATATTTTTAAAAGAAGAAAACAGAATTTATTTTAAACAAGAAGTGACTTTGAATTTTGAAATACAGAATATGCTTTTGGTATTTTTTCAACTGCACAAATTGCAGTTTTGCCGGATGGAAAGTGAACACTTACATTTTTTCTGGAAAATTATTTATGTAACTACTTTAGCCACTGTCATAAAACTGCTATATGGCCTTTCTCGGAAATGGATATCCAGAGAGAATTTCATTCAGCTTCTCCTTATTGAACCTGGGGCACTTGTTTATTTAAAATATGAGAATCAACATTTTTCTTAGATTTTAAGAAACTTTGATATTTTTCTTTGGTGAAAGTTCTTTTTGAGGAGTGTGCTCCATGTGGGATGCCTGTGTGAACTAGACTAGGCAATATTTAGCTCTTATAGTCCTGAATTTTTTGCCCTTTCATTGCTAAGTGTTGGTAAAATATTCAGCGACATATAAGATGAAAAACAAGAATACAGTCCTGTATATTGCTGAGGTAGTATGCAGCATAAAAACAGAAAAAGGTTTTTTTTTTTTTTAATTGGAGTCATGCAACCAACTATCGTGGCCAATGAAGAAGAAGTAAAACTTTGGAAGTATGCAACTACTGGGAGGATAATGGTTAGGTGGAAAGGAGCAGAGCAAGCAGAGCAGGTAAAAAAAAGGCATAGGAGAAGCAGATTTTACCTTTTTTCTTTGAGACTCAAACATTCAGTCCGAAAAGAAAATAGTACAACACAAAATTGATAATAGAGACTTATTAATATGTGTTATAACAGCTCTACTTGTTAAGCACTGAGGTAGTCAATCATATAATTAGGTTAGTGTTTGCATCATATAGTCCTCGTCAGACTGTTGAAAAACTGAAAACTAAGATGCTCACTTTTTGTTGAAAGTTTTTTTCTTTTGTTGGCATATTCCTATATTGAAGGGTTTGATACTAATGATGTTGTGTTCCACATTCTTTTTCTGAGCCTTAATCTACCTCAAGCAGTGTGAGGACAGTCTCTTCTCATTACATTGCAAAGAAAAAATATTCTTTCACCAGATGACTTTTTACTCTCTAAATGAGCTGAACAATATCAGAATCACAGAATCAAAGAATAGATGGGATTAAAAGGGATATCTGGAGATTATCTGGTCCAACTCCCCTGCTCAAGCAGGGTCAGCTAGAGCAGGCTGCCCAGGACTGTAGCCAGATGGCTTTTGAATATCTCCAGGGATGGAGACTCCACCACCTCTCTGGGCAACCTGTGCCAGTGCTCTGTCACCCTTGCAGTAAAGAAGAGTTTTCTTATGTTCAGGTGTAATTTCCTGTGTTTCAATTTGTGCCCATCGTGTCTCAGCCTGTCACTAGGTGCCACTGAGAAGAGTCAGGCCCTCGACACCCTCAGATATTTATACGCACTGATAAGACCCTCCCCCCAAGCCTTCTCTTCTCCAGGCTGAACAATCCTAACTCTCTCAGCTTCTCCTCTATGAGAGATGCTCCAGTCCCTTAAACGTCTTCGTGGGCCTTTGCTGCACTTGCTTGAGTAAAACAATGTTTTTCTGGCACTTTGGAGCCCAGGACTGGACACAGATACGGCCTCGCAAGGACTAAGGAGAGGGGAAGGATCATTTCCCTCAAGCTGCTGGCAACACTCGTACTAATGCAGCCCAGGATACTGCTGGCCTTCTTTGCCATGAGGGTGCATTGCTTGCCCACATTCAACTTCTTGTCCAGCAGGACCCCCAGGGCCTTCTCTGTAAAGCTGCTCTCCAGTTGGTTGGCCCCCAGCCTGTACTGGTGCATGGGGTAATCCCTCCCCAGGTGTAGGACCCTGCACTTGCCTTTCTCGAACTTCATGAGACTCCTGTTTGCCCATTTATCAAGACTGTTGAGGCCCTTCCAGTTGGCGGAAACACCATTAGGTGTATCATCCACTCCTCACAGTTTTGTACACCCTGTAAAGTTACTGAGGATGCATTCGGTCCCATCATCCAGGTCACTAAGGAAGATGCTGAGCAGTATTGACCCTAGTATCAGCACTGGGGAACACAGCTGGATGAGCTTCCAGCTGCTGCTGATCATAATCTTCTGAATCTGGTGGTTCAGCCAGTTTTCAGTCCACCTCACTGACCACTTATCTAGCCTGCACTTCATCAGCTTGTCTATGAGCATGTTATGGGAGACAGTGTAAAAGACCTTACTGAAGTCAAGGTTGACAGCTGCTCTCCCCCCATCCACCAAGCCAATCATCTCATTCCAGAAGGCTATCATGTTGGTTATGCAAAATTTCTCCTGCACAAATCCATGCCAACTACTCCCAGTCACCTGCCCGTCCTTCACAAGTCTGGAAATAGTAACCAGGATCAGTTGTTCCGTCACTTTCCCTTGGATCAAGGTGAGGCCCTTGGATCAAGGTGAGGCCAACTGGCTGGTAGTTCCTTGAATCCTCCTTCTTGCCCTTCTGGAAGATAGGAGTGATATGTGCTCTCTTCTAGTCCTCAGGAATCTCTTCCAATAACCATGAATGATGTTCTGTGTGAATGAAATTCGTCATAGCAGAGCCAAGTCTGTATATTGACCTGCATAGCATTTAACCTCTCCCCCGTCCCCCAAAAATAAATATCCAATTCCTGGCTTTAATTTCTGGACTGGAGGAAATGTAGTAGAAGTGGAGAAAGGAGATACGAGGTCAGGAATAATTCTCTTTCTATATCATATGACCTTAAGATGAGGAGAGTCTGACTTTTCACCTTTCTTTTCTTATAGCTGATGGACGTAAGAGCTGCTAAAACAAGCATCTCTCATGCGACAGATCACCTAATCCCCCATTGCCTAGTGACTCAAGCATGACACAGGAACTCAGGAAAGTTCTGCCTGCTCATCATTTCACGCCTGCCAGTCCCAAGTTTCCTCATTGTAAAAGTGGGGACTGTAACGTGTTTCCTTCATAGAACTCCTTGAGATCTGAGGGCTGGATTTGGGTATCATCATTCACAATGTGTTTGTCTCTAACTAGCATGTCACAAGGAGGTTGCTGAATCTTCCTTCTACTCAGGAGAGGCCAGGTTCTGGAGGTTACACTCGTAAGGATGACTTTCACTTTCTAGTTTTCGGGACTTCTCCAGGAAAAGCCATCATTTCTTTCTTCCAAAATGGAGTGATATCACTTCCTTTTGTGTTGGTTCTCATAAGATGCAAATTCTTCTTGATTTAATTAATATTAAGGCTCCCTTGCAAGATACATCTTCCCTAGCAGTTTAATTAACTAGTGCATTCCAAGAATCCAGGATCTGGATTTTCATTTCCATTTGGATTACTTCAGTTTTCCGTAATTATTTAGTTACCATTCAAATGCTGAATTACGGATAACGAGCATAAACTGTGGAAGAAATTAGATGTAACTAAAAATAGGAAAAAAAGGATTAATTCTAATAAAATTAAACTCTGAGGCTTCATACAATCCAATTTAATGTTAATATCTTAAGAAGAAAGAACAAGATGCAAAAAAAATATTAAAGCTAATCACATAACCGTGAAGGTATTTTACTTTGTCAAACTGAGCAAAGATTTCTTCACTTTCTGGCTAAACATAACCCAGTAAGTATGATGCAAAAAAATATACAGAACAATCTTTTTTTCTCTAGATCTACACAGAGTTGAGACTTCATGAATGTGTAAGAAAAGAAAAATCTGTTAAAATGTCAGGAGATAAATCACTATAAAAGATCTACATATAACTATTCCTAAAAGTCATGGGAAGAGTTCCCATTGAAACATCTGTTGGTATCTAGTTTCCTAAATACAGGCATTAGAGACCCTTCCGGCCTCCAGATACCTCTTTGGAAGGACATATCTCCTATATGTCCTCTGTCGTATCCACAAATCTCATGAAAAGGCATTGAAAATCTAAAAATATAATTAGGTATCTATATTTAGGTAGCTAAATTTTCCTGTCCTGGACCTGTCACTTTGAAAGCTTTATAGAGCAACTTTTAAGTATCTTAGATTATACTGAATTACTTGACAACTTTCTGTGAATATTTTCAAGGTCTGCTGCATGCAAATGTGAGTAAACTTTGTCCAGTACTCTTACCAATAACATGAGGCACCTGTAACCCCAAGCCATTCTGGCACACTTAATATATTTGAAATATTGAAATATTGAATATATTGAAATATTACTGTGATAATCAAAGCTACATGGAGTTAGTGTGAAACTGGTACGCACCAAGCTGGATGCAAGACTGAGGAGACATATGCTAGAAAGGATGATCTTGAAGATCTATCATTTAATTTAAGCCTTTTTCTCTTGCTATGCACATATATTATTTATTTTTACCCCTTTTGTGAAAGAAAGAATCTCCAAATTTAATTTTGCCTTTTAGGTTGTTCCCTTACATAAAGATAGATCCTAAAAGACTTTATAGCTGACTGCTGGGAAAATTAATGTAACATTGCAGAGATAGCTTCAATTTAGGTACAGTAAGAAGCTAGACTGAGGGTTGCTCACTTAGGATTTAAGGTGACCTTAGCATATGGCATTAGTCCGCCAGAAACTCCCCATATAACCACAGACAAAACACAGTCTTTTCAATTATTTTTGGATAGATAATGAAGCATTGGTTGAAACCCTAACTTTAAACCAAAGTTTTAAGAACTCACGTATATTATTGAATCTTAAAGTCCATGATAAATATCTGCAGTCTGAGTTCTGGATACATTTGGATCCTGATAGCAAGAGTTAGCTGATCCTAGCTGATCCAGATCTATGTATAATGTAGGAGTACACCTGCATGCTGCTTTTAACATGAAGTTAAAAGTCACCTTGGAGTTTTCAGTCTCAGGAACAGAAATAGAGTTTAAGAGGGGAACCAGAACTTGAGAAACAGTACGACATAGAGAGAGGGGGAAAAAAGTGAATATTCCACTGTGTATGGGAGATATCTCATCAAAAGTGAATATTCCACTATGTATGGGAGATATCTCATCTAAGAGGTTCCTCAAGGGTTTTGGCACCTGGATGTTGACATCTATACCAACAACCAGATGCAGAGGAGCCAGACAAGGAGACAGACTGGGGGAGCTGTCTCAGCACATTTTGGTAACAAGCTGAGTCAGGCCCAGGTTGTGTGGCCATCACGAACTGCATGCCTCGACTCCCACCTTCACTCCAGAGAGAATGCTGTCCTGCTTCACGGAGGTGTTGGGAAGATGATTGCATTAAAGATGCTTAGACATTTGGCTACTGCAGACATTTAAATATCTGAAACAGATAGCCTAGCTCCAACATACAGCCATCAAGAATTTGTACAACATTATCTTGAAAAGTAGATTTATCTTCTTCAGATTACAGCTTCTTTTCTGATTCAAATAGAACACCTAGGAAAGAACAGGAGCTGGACTGCTTTTTCCCTTTCTTTTCTCTGTGGTAAGACAAATAGGATCCAGAACCCATATGATCCATTTCTCTCTATTGAATTACAATGTTTCCTACATGGTGGCAGCCTTTTTGTGTTCCATATGCCTGTATTTCTGCATGGTGACAATGATCAGGAGGCTGTATCTGCTGAAGCCAGGAATCAGTCACTGTGGGTAGCACGTTTCCTTGGAAACTTGTGGAGTATTTGGCCTGCAACCTCAAGAAAGCAAATACTGTTCAGAGAGCATCATTCAGTCTGTGACTTCTGTCTCCCAAAGGATTCAATTCAACAGCTCTTTCCCAGAGTAGCACTTACTCATATGAGTGAGTGGGTCAATTACTTTCTAGGCTTCTGTTAAGATCTTCTCAGCCACACCACACAATTGAGGAGACATACTTAAGCTAATTTTCATATATGCCAGGTATCAGTAGTGTATAAATCACCAAATCCTGCAGATCCTCAAACTCTCAAAGACAAATCTCTTCTCCATCTACATGACCGAAAAGTCTTCCTTCCCAGTTGATCCCTACCATAAGCTGATATGTCAGAATTCTGGTGCAGGCACTTATTAGCACTTACAGGTTTCAATATGTGGATTTTTTTAGGCTAAGTTTTAATTTTTCAGATTTTCTACAGGAAAGAAATAGTATTCCCCCATGGCTCAGTGCAATTCTAGTACTGCATGGAACTATAAATAACTTAATTGACAGGCTGCACAATCTAATCCTATTCATAAATTCACTGAATTCCATTTTAGAAAGCAGTTAGGATTCTTTCCCACTCCCATTACTCCTGTTGGAACACAGACCAAGAATTTCCGCCGATGGTTAGACTTCTCCAGCAAAGTTTTTTTTTTCCTACTATCATTTTCATTGTAAGTCATATGACATTTGGAAACGCTTCTTACATTACTTCAAGAGGTGGGATATTAGCTGAAATCTCAAGGTCAATTAAAAATAAAGAGGAATTTTCAATATATACTCTCAAGGGGAAAAAAAGAGTATGAATATATTACAAAAATCAATTTTGAAGGCTGAAACTATAAAATAATAAAAAAGAACCCAACTCTATATTATTATTAAACCTAACTGGATTATTTCCTCAGGCATGACTTATGCTTTTAAATGGTTCTGAATTGTCTACCTCATGTCCACCTTCAAAATTGCTGCAGGGGATGACTGTGAGTGTGAAATACAAGCATTTAAGGCTTTCACCTCAAACCACAGAGCTGCTCGAACTAAACCAAGGTGTACTATATTTCCTAAGCCTGTGAGGAGTGCATCTGATACAGCCACTACATCCAAGTGCGTGCATCCTGAGACCACAGAGCTCACATGCTGTGAATGATGACCTGGACAAACCTTGCTACTTCAGGTAGAGTGGTGTCAGGATGATAGCCATTGGCTGTACACCTCCAAAAGGGGGTGGCAACCAAGATGCTAATAGGGAAGAAGAGGGAACCAACCACTCTGAGAGCAGCTTCTCTTCCTTTTTTTCATGATGTGAAGCATGCTCCACTTCAGCAAACAACATTTAGAGTAACTCTAATGAGTCACACTAAATAGCCAGTTCAGAAAAGCAAATACAGACCAGGCTGTACAGGAAATGCAATGTTAGAACTCTTTCCAGGGACAGATAATTGTCCCAAATCATACTGCTGAGAAATATAGATTACACTTTTATGGATAATCTTTCTTAATCTTTCTCCCTCTCCTTTTTTCTTTTGGGGGGCGGGGGGGTGGGGGGGCTAGGGCTCTATTGGGCATTGAAATCATAAAGACTTTCAGAGAGTTAAGCCAATGTCATCCTCAATTAAGCTCAATAAATTCACCTGGTAGTTACCAGACTGCCATTGGTCTAAAGTCTTTATTCACTGTGGAACATTTAAAAAATCTCAACAAGCACACATTTTCCTACCAGATCTGTACCTCAGTCACTGCAGTATTATACAGGAGGATGAGAAACAGACTGGCATGAGCATGTTGCTAATTAAAAAATGAAAGAGAAAGGACAACTTTTATCATCTTCAGGCTTGGAGAAATGCCAAATACACCCCCAATTAAAAAAAAAAATCCTATCTGTAATTCACACTGAAATTTTAATTTCTTCCTATAAGTGCTGATGGCAGCACATGTAGATTTGTCTGTTTATCCTGTGCTGTTTCGCTAATCATGTCTGGTAACTATGGCGATGTTCTGAGATTTCTGTTTGGAAGAGGCAATCCTTCGCACTGAATTCCGTGAACCTCCCCTGATATGACCATGGCTGTGGGTCATGATTCCTGCATTCAAGAAGACAGTCTCTGAAAAGGTATGTTTGCAAAGGATTGACTGTAATCAGTTAGTTCAATGACCTTTCCAGGCCAGCTCCTTCCTTTGCTATCTTCTTACGCCATTTGAGATGATCCCTCTGCTGGTAGGTGCAATTCTTTTCTATTAGGAATGAGTGTTGCTTAACATAAGCTGCAAAGAATTCAACCTAGTCTACTATGGCATTAGATCACTGGCCTGCTTAGCCATTTAGGCCTCTCTATTGCAGACAAGCAAAGTCACTTTTCTCAGCGTAAATTGTATTTAGACTCATAGCTATCTATTATACAATAGCTCCTAAGCAACTGTGTTCAGTCTTCTCTGATAAAAAAAGACAGGCTTTTAGGAGATACTGCACTATTTACTTAGAGAAGAACCTGACTTTTAAAGGTCCTTCACATGTACCTTATTCTATTTCTAAAAACAAAATTGACTATTTATACTTTCCCATGGTAGTAAATTTTACTCATGTTGGCAGCTATAAGTAAATACATTGCATAGAATTTGAAAAAGTCTTTGAAGGACTTAGTTGTGATTACTTCATTTATCAGCATTTCTTACTCCCTGAGATCAAAATTTGAAAGAACAGGAAAAACATTTCCAGAAAAAAAAAAAAAGATTTCATTTTCCTTTCTGCTTCATAGAGCGAAGAAAAAGGAAGTGTAAAGGGTTAGATGAACAAGAGAGAACAGTACCTCTATTTTTTACCTATAAACTAAAAGATTTTGGAAGAAAAATAACTGGATAATCAGGATGCCTCAGATGTAGCCGAGTGACCTGTAGCATGTAAGAGTTCTGTTGTTCTCCACTGTATTTCTTTTTTTTGTGATTGGAAGCATGTAGCCTAGGGGTGTAGAGTTTAAAATGTTATAAGATTATCTCAAATCACTATTAAATACCCTTGCATTATAGGTAGAAAAGGGTATAGGTATAAGTCTGCTTGAGAAGTGCTATGTTCTGCAAGCACATTGCAGAAATACAAACAGTAAGAATAAGAATGGAGACTAAGCTCTCTTATCACTTGTATTGTCTTGATAATCTTGATCTGCAGTACCCCAGTACCTGAAAGTTCTGTAAAGCCAAAGAGGTAGTATGGGATACATTTTCCTCCTCAAAAAAACTAAGTTAACAAATTCTTTCTTCACTATATGGACCTATTTCTTAAAAATAAATAAACAAACAAATTTTATTTTGGAGAACACAAACAGAAAAAAACATAGTGAACTATTACAAAATCATCAGGAAAGCACTGCATTCATTTAAATTCATGTCATTATCAGAAGAGAGAGAAAGGAGGAAGAAATGTTTATGGTGAATAAATATTGCCTGAGCCTACAAATGCTTTATTTCAATGGGAAGGCTTTTATATGTGTTGATGACTCAAAGCAAAAGCTGGCATAGTCAGGTTGAAAGCAAATACTAATGTTGTCTGGGGGAAAAAAAAACCTAAGCCACTCTACTTCGTGTTGCATTCTCTGCGTAGTCAAAGCCACCAGTGAATTGCATGCAGAGTTCTGGTATGTCAGGAACACGTATTATGTGGTGCTTATCAGAAAATTCTTGACAGTTTTACTTGATGGAAAATGTCAATTCATCAAAATCTAGATCGTCTGTGGTAGCACATGTTCTGCCTTCCACAAGGATAGAATTGCAGGTCAAAGGGGGGATGGGGGAGACACAGCCCGAGTTAGGAACGCTTAGCTTAGATTTGATAAAAGTCAATTTCAAATCTATGTCTGAATCAAACAAATTAGAAAAATATGTTTCAAGGAATAGACCCAAACAGTCATGAGGCCTGCACAAAATACTGTTGCCCTAGTCCAAAAGGAAACGTTTATTTTCAATATGATAAACCACCACATTCCAACCCACTTAACGTGCTGATTAAGTTTCCCATCTATAAAGGCTACTGAAAAGAGCAGAAGCCTGTGAGATTTTGGAGTACTCCAATTTCAGCTTAAACTACCTTTACATGGAGAACTTTCAATTGGCACTAGTGTACACCAGAGTGATGATGCTAAAGTAATTCACGGGGAAAAGAGCCAACAAGCAGAATAAACAAATCAGATATGAGTTAATCAATATACATTCAAAAATATCCCCTTGTACAATTGCAATGCTCTATTCCTGCAATGCTCTATTCCTGCAATCTCTGTCTTTCTGTAAATCTTTAAATCTCCGCTTTTGAGTACTCCAGTTTCATTAAAATCTCTTATCTAATCCAGGGTTTAAATGTGTCTCAAGTAACATGAACAACCAGTAGAGCTATAAAGCTGTCTAGGATGTTAGCTTGTAGTCTTACATGACAGCTTATGCTCTCAACTTATATTGGAGTAAACATGAGTTGAGATGCCAGAGCTCTCAAAGTTGGGCCTGCAGCAATCCGTATTAAAATAATTAAGTTTACCTTTCCCCATATGTATAATTTTATTAGAGTCCAGAGTTTTAGAAATAAACCGTATCTAAGGAAGCAAAAAAGATTGTTTAAGAAGTAAACAAAGAGATAATTTTGGATTAATGCAGCTATCCTCAAATATGACTCGTTACAGTACTTTGCATTCATGGCCACTTAGGAAATTATCACCAGTGCAGAAAAAAATGCATATAGATTAGAATTTTTAGGAGCAGGTAGGAAGTCAGGGATATGCAATATTGATTCCAAAAATGCCTATAATGGAGAAAATACAGAAATTTAACAGCTGCAAAAACCATACAAAAACCATGAGGAAAATAAACTTCTTATAAGGTGGAAACATTCATCTTGGCAACCATCAAGTCCGCAGACTACACATTCTTGAAAGTAAGTTGGGAGGAGGAGGTCTGTATACATTTCTTTGTCATTAAGATCATTCTAAACTACTGTATATAATGTATTCTTTTTATTTGAAATTTTATAAATAAGTAAATAAATTAGTTAGCTGAAGTTTTGACATTTTTGCCAGAGTCTTCTGCAAAGTTCTGTTCATGTCAAAGAAATAGGAGTTAAAAAGGACAAACATAAGAAAGAGCAGGTTTAATGATCTCCACATAACAGGCTGACTTTCCATTAAAACTGAAGGAGGAGACAGATAAAAAGAAGGTGATTGGCAAAGCAGAGAGCGTTTGTCAGAAGAAGAGGTAAACAAGGTTATAAGAGGGCATAGTTATCATTGGGGGTAGGGGGAGATGGGAGAACCAGTATGTTTCATTAAAATAAAAGGTAAAGATTCCCCTCCCCTCTTAGTTCGTTTTTAATGCTTTATAGATTTGACAAAATAAAAAGGCAGAAATACAAATTGCACAATTGATAAGTATGTCAGAAAAGCCAGACCTCAAATTTTAACAGAAATGTTGATTCTTACCAAACTTCTAATAAAAGAACAGATTTAAAAATTATACAGAAACAGTAGGAAGCAAGATACAAGGACATATAGAGCAGTACTCATTCATTCCTTTCAGAAGTGGGAATTAGTGGGGTCTGTACTTAAACCGGGCCTGGTTAGAGAGTACAGAATGGAGCTTTTGAGGGTCTATGGTAAAGCGTTATCTAGACTACCTACAAACAAACTCTTGATTGGGAACTGCTTCCTACCCTTCCCTTTTCTCTTCCATATGGCAAGTTTCTGCATCTCTACCTTGTCTCAGCATTTAATGTCATTACCTCAAAAACCTTGAATTTCTGATCTAACTTATTTCCTAAATATACATCTTTTCCAAACAGCTCGTATAACCATACATAGAAGATCAATAATGTCCAACTTAAACAATGCAACACCTAAAAATAAATTAAGATTTCTGAATTACCCTTTTGTAAGCTGAATAAATAAGCTCTCTTTCAACCCGTGCAGAGAATAAGGCACCTCTGAACTGTTAGCCAGCAAGTAACACCAAGCACAGGATTAAAATACTGCTGTACCTAGAGCTCAGGTCCACCACTGCCTATTAAATCTTTATTGTATGGACACGTCCAGTGCAGAAGACTTCTAGACATTTGGTTTCTCTGTTCTCAAAGCACAGAAGCTGAAGATGATACTGGTACTGTTCATCTTTCTCATAACAGTAGGTTGGAGCACTCACCTCACGAGCAGGTGAATCCCTTGCCTGAAGGGATGCAAATCCACTTCCCCAGGACATGCCCAAGCCCCTATTCTACAGTTCTTCTGTTGAAGTTGGACTACTGTCAGGAACATAAAACCACAGCAGCCAGAAGAAGAGCAAGCAAGCAGACTGACTGCAGCTCAGAAGTTCGGCAAATAATCTAGAGAAAAGGCAAATGTGTCTTACTGCCCAAAAGCACGGAGATAAGACTGTTAAATCCATTGCACTCATAGCATTGTTCAGGTAAGATTAATTGAGGAAAAAAAAAAAACCCTTCTAACAATTCTTATTAACATCACCAAAATGGAAATTTCTCCCAAATAATTAGCACCAAGACATCCACCCGACTATGAAGATCACCTCTTCTTCACTGGTATCCAGGAGGAACAACAGGAAAATGAGCATTCTATTAAAAAAAAAAAAGGCACAGAGACACAGCAACTGTGAGAGAAGAGATGTCCTAGGCAAGTGTAATATACTAGAATGCTTCCCACATCATTAAAAACATAATCTAGAAAACAAATGGAAAATAATAGAATTCTACGTTCAAAATCTCTTTCCAAGAAAGCAAAGGAGATGATGTCATGTGGCAGTTTCTTTAAGTCAATTACTGTGGTATCTCACCAGTGGCTTATTTAACGGTAGGTGGAGTAGAAGAATCTAAGTATAAATGTCATTTTCTGAAAGGAAGGTATTTGCATTTACGGAGTACAGGAAGAGCACAGAATTAGTTCTGTATGTTCTTTATGTTATTTTATGTTATTAATGTTATTTATGTTATTTATTATATTTAATAGTTCTTGATTAGATCTTTATGTCTAGTCATCAGTCCCCAAACCTCCCTTTCTGTGTTGATTATAACAGCTGACGGAACAAATACACTTTCTCTTTCTCTCTCTTTCTCTCATTGTTCTTTGCCGCCTATGAAATCTCAATTTACTTTCTCTCTCCCCTTAACAGATAGTTCATTTGACATTTTTTTCCAGCCCTGCTGCATCCCTTCTTTTTCTGTACAATTTGAAGTCCAGAAACAGCAAAAATAAACTGTTCAGACGCCAATAAGTGCTCATTCACATTGAAAGCCAACTGCGGCTGTTTCTCCCAGTCAGTACAATTGGTTGGGAAGTAAAACCATTGTTTCCTTCTTTCCTCTCCTTTGCTCCTCCTTTCCTTGAGATGATACATTGGGTATATTTCTGCATGTTCCATTTCACCT
Source organism: Struthio camelus (assembly GCF_040807025.1). Taxonomy (NCBI): domain Eukaryota; kingdom Metazoa; phylum Chordata; class Aves; order Struthioniformes; family Struthionidae; genus Struthio; species Struthio camelus. The sequence goes on from NC_090942.1 coordinate 24,677,569, forward strand.
TTACTTGTGTGTCAGTCTCCAAAGACACCCTCATTTCCTTCATACACTTTAACAAGAGCAGGACTGAGCTCAAGACACAATCCCCAGCCTCGACAAACCTGCATAAGGTGCGGTAAGATGTGGAAAGCTATTAAAATTAATGATAATGAGATATTCTCCTGCTGCTTTACCAGTATCTGGCAGGGAACAACCGACGTTGCCCGAGACGGTGGCCATGACAACCAATGTACTTGCCCTTGCCCAGTTGCTAATGCTTTGAAACTAAACACTGTTGAGCTGGTATAAAATGCCAGGATTGATGCGGCCATTTGTTCTGGTTGTCAAGAAATCTTTTTTCAAATTCTTCACTATAGCTGACTCATGCTATTGCTCACTGTTCGTCCTATATTATGTGTCTTCAAAAGGCCTATCTTAGAGTTGTATAAAGTAGCACATATAAGAACTCAGCAGAGCCTCAGAAAGATTTGCAATGCATATAGGATGTTTATTATAGCACAGATAAAGTAGTGATTCTTTGCAAGCTCTGAAAATAAGAGTGCCACATAGACACAGAAAAATGCCATGTCTTTTTGGTTAGTCACAAGCCACATCATCCTTACCAAAAATCCAGACTGGATTTTTACTGGAATAATGTCCACATTAATGCTTTTTAGACAACCATCTTTAAACTGTGCTCAGTCTAATGACCTTCAATATTTAGTCATACAGATCCAGATCTAGATGATTTCAGATCTAAGTTATGAGGTGATACGTCGATGGGATTTTCCTTTGATATAATTCAGAACTGTGATGTTTGGATTCACTTCCAGCTGGGGATTAGGATTTTTTTTGAACTCATTTTAGTCCTTTGCTGAGAGAAGAGCCTTTCTCTAATCCTGAATAGTAACTGGGTCATAATCATAAATCACTGGGTCAGAAGGAACGCTAACTGACCTAAGCAACTCCTTCTTATCTTGCTTTTGGTAAAGGGTTAACTGAACAGCAATTTCACAACCTTTCCCCCTGCATTATTTCAGCTGCTTTGTATTATATGCTGCAGAAGGGAAGCCTTCTTTCCTAACAATGTGTAAACTGAGAGTAACAAACAATATACTTTGCTAAAGTAAACTATCAAGTAATTAGATGGATACAGTAATTTGATGGCTACAGGCTCTTTAGGAAGAACAGGCCAGGAAGGCAAGGAGGGAGAGCTGCCCCTTATGTGAGAGAGCAGCGGGAATGCATGGAGCTCTGCCTGAGGATGGGTGAGGGGTCAGCTGAGAGTTTATGTGTCAGGATTAGCAGGCAGACCAACATGGATGACATTGTAGTGGGTGTCTGCTATAGACCACCTCACCAGGAAGAAGAAGTAGACAACACCGTCTTCAGAAAATTGGAAGAAGCTTCACGTTCACAGACCCTGGTCATCAAGGAGACTTCAGCTACCCTGATAGCTGCTGGAAGGACAACACAACAGGGCACAAGCAATCCAGGAGTTTCTGGAGTGCACTGTTGACAACTTCCTAACTCAGGTGATGGAAGAACCAGTAAGGAGAAGTGATCTGCTGCACCTCGTACTTACAAACGAAGAAGAACTGGCCAGCGATATGAAAATCGGGGGCAGTCTTGGCAGTAGCGACCATGAGGTGGTGGAGTTCAGCATTCAGCAAGGAGGGAGCGGGGCAAAAAGCAAGATCGTAACCCTGGACTTCAGGAGAGCAGACTTAGGTCTCTTCAGGAACCTGATTGGAAGAATCCCATGGGAGATGACCCTAGATGGAAGAGGGGTCCAAGAGAGCCGGTTAGTTTTCAGGAATATTTCCTACAAGCTCAAAAATGGTCTATCTCAACAAGCAGGAAGTAAAGTAAAGCCAGCAGGAGGCCTGCATGGATGGACAATGAGCCCTTGAAAAAACAGAGACATAAAAAGAAAGTGTACAAGAGGTAGAAAAGTAAGGACATGTCAGCCATGAGGAATATAGAGACAGTCTCCGAGCATGCAGGGATGGGGTTAGGAGAACTAAAGTCCATCTGGAGTTGAAATTGACAAGGGATGTTAAGGGCAACAAGAAAGGCTTCTTCAAGTACATCAGCAGCAAGAGGAAGGCTATGGAAAATGCGGGCCTGCTACTAAATGGGGCAGGAGCCCTGGTGACAAAAGATGCAGAAAAGGAAGAGGTACTGAATGTCTTTTTTCTCCTCAGTCTTTGATTGTAAGCCTGTGCCTCAGGAGTTCGTAGCCTGCAAGACCGAATAATGAAGTAGTGAAGACTTATCCTTGGAAGAGGAGGATCAGGTTAAGAAACATTTAAACAAACTGGATGTCCTTAAACATCCAAGGACCCTGATAGTATGCATCCACAAGTGCTGAGGGAGTAGGATGATGTTACTGCAAAACTGCTATTGCTTCTCTTTGAAAGGAATCAGGGGAGGTTCCTGAGGGCTGGAAGAGAACACGTCACTCTTATCTTGCAGAAGGGCAAGGAGGAGGATTCAAGGAACTACCGGCCGGTTGGCCTCACCTTGATCCAAGGGAAAGTGATGGAACAACTGATCCTGGTTACTATTTCCAGACCCGTGAAGTAGGGTTAGTGAGGTGGTCAGTAAGGTGGTCAGTGAGGTGGACTGAGAACTGGCTGAACTGCCAGGTTGATGAACCTTAATGCCGTGAAAAAGTGTCTTAGTTGTACAGTCACATTTTTTGTTGCTCTGCAAAGTAGTAACATATATCAGACTTTCCAGGGGGTCTTGGGGATGAGGATGTCAGCATGCAACAATGAGGATGAAGTTAGTATACAGTGACTGATGTGTTTTCTTTATATCTTTGTACATGTGGTAGAACTGAAAAAATAGTCAATCATTTTTTTCTAGAAATATGATCAATTAACGCAAATGTTGGATTCTGAGGTGCCAAGAGTCAGCTCCAGGGAGCATCACAGAGAATAAGCTTGGCTGCTAGTCCCTCCCTTTGATTTCTCTTTCCAATAACCCTTTCTACAAAAGCACTGCATAATAAGCATCAAACAGCATTTCCAAAACCAAAAATTTACTGACTCCTTAAGGAAAAGTATCTGGTAGACTGTGTAACAGTTCCAACAAACATTACTTAATTTAATGAATACTAGTGTAAGATAAATTGTTTTCTTTTTCTCTCATACACTTTTAAATTCTGTGCAGAATCCTTACAGACTTCTCTCACTTCTGTCAACTCCTACTTTCCAGCAACGCAGTAACACTTGCTCACATGGTCGGCTTATCACAGTTGCAGTGACCCTAATGTCCAGGAAATGTTAACCTGTTTTGCAGTATTGAGTACACACTCAGTCCATAGGAATGGCACATAAACATCTCATCCATCTGTCAAATACCTCAATCTAATTTTGTTATAAATCTAAACTTAGTTTTGGGTGATCAAACAGACCATAACACTCCTCCCTTCACGGTTACAAAGCTGTCTCATATCTTCTAAACAGTGTTTCTGATTTCATATGAAGCTGTATACTCTGAGCAGCCCAAGAGGCACATATTTTTTGATTTATTTGATTTTCTCTGCTCAGTTAGGGCACATCTGTTTAAGATATGCGTAGTGCAGGGCTTTCTATCAGATGGAAGAGGACTGCATTTTAACCAACTGCATGTTGGTGTTTATCTGCCCAAGAGTAGATGTACTGGCACTGGCTGTAGAAGTGCCTATTTATGGAAGAGTTATTAACTTTGAACTATATTCAGCTGCTGGATGCCTTTTGAAACACCTAATGTTCACACAGTTGGCAAAGGCAAGTTTCATATAGTATAGTTTCAACATGTTCATTTGAACTACTACAGTTTTTTGAATAGATAGAGTCAAATTCCAAACAGCTTCAACACAGTTGTATGGCATATCCAAACATCACCTGTCTGGATATACTCTTGATCTAGGATGGGTGTCACCATCTCCATCATATTCGAGTAATAGGGATATGGCACAGCTTCCTGATCTGATGGCTAAATATTCAGAGCTCACCTCCACCTAAAGTACAGGGAGATACTGACTTACAGTCAGCATTGTGTTCCCTGAACCTGAGAGCTGCTAGGAGATGGGTTAGCCTCGGGCACACCTTACACCAGCCTCATGTCTGCTTTAACGTGTTGAACAGGTAGCTGCATGAGTTGTACGCCTTGACAGACACTTAACTCAGGAGTTCATGAGGCCCTATCTTTTGCTTCTGTTTCCTCTTAATCCCGGACAGAGGACAGAAATACTGAAATGGCAGTTTTCCAGTAACTCTGTGGTTTTAGAACTATTATTCATTATCTGAGTCCTTTCAATAACTTCCTTTATTACAAATTGCTGACAGACATTGCAACATAGGGATGTGGCAACACTTGAATGGGTGACAGACTTCACATCCAGTATCTCATGAACTATCAGAGTTAATCACAGACGTACCAAACCTTTGCAAATAAGAAAACCCTCCTGCTTTTCTGTGGTTAATAGATCATGAGGTAACAGACCTGAGATAATGGTACTTATACATATGAAGAAAAATGACCCTACCATTCAGACCCTCTCTCAACAGCAGCAGTAACTGGAAACACGGCTTTCTAAAACTTTCAAATTAGTCCAAATACATACTTTCAAATGATCACTTCACCACTCCTCACAATCTGTTTCCCTAGGTAACTCTCTGTTCTGTGTTTTGAGCTTTTGATTCAATAATCACTGAAGCACACTCTGAACCTCTGGGACTTCTTCACATCTTTAGCTTTATGAAGGTGAGTAGTCTCACTTAAATATTTAAAAAAACAAGCAGAAGTGTAAATTTCTGCAGGGCTGGGACCTTAAAATGCCACCTCCTCTCAGTAGGAAATGTCACCTACATAACTCACTGTAGCACAACAGCCTCTTAGTGAGAATCTGGGTCTCTGGAAACTACCATAGGGAATATATATTCATCTAAGAGGCAATGAAGAAGATAGATAGATAGTTTCAGTGAAGTTTGTGTAATATATTCTAAATTCCACTTTTTTACCACCATAAAAATGTATCCAGCAAACTGATCATCAGAGAGTAGGACAAGAGAGTGTGTTCTGTACCAACCTTGGCATTTCCAGCTGCTGTAGTGATACTTTTTGCTCAGAAGGTAGAGCTATTCCCACCAGCATGTTCAGCAGAGGTAGTATTCTGGCATTAAAAAATACCTGAATTGCATAGCTACTGTAGAACAGATTTGGATCACTGGTGCCGAAACCTTTATCTTTTACCAAGTTACTCAAGTCCTAGCACCTTATGTCTGTGAGATTTCTTTTAATGGTTTTGCTGAGAAGGAATTGGCCATTATTTGAATAATTTTTCATGTAATAGAATCCAGCCTGACCTTATAAACCTTGTACAAAGACCATTACAAGTTTTACTTTTATGTTTTCTATTGCACTATGTAACATATATACTGTCACAAAGTGAGTGACATTATGTATGTGAGCATGCATAATCTTCAGATGCTCAGTGGTGAAAGAAAGTGCAAGATATACATTATTTTTATACTGCGGTTGACAGAACTAACAAATAAAAGGGAAGTATTACTCTTTGAAGTAGGATGCAGACACAGTAAAAGATATCATGACTCCGTGATGTTAGGCTCAGCTTATGCATTACAATACCAGTGTAAGACGTGAACTACTACAAGGGAAATATTAGAGTGGAAGTCTGAGTGCACTCATTTCAGCTCCTGTTGTTGAAGTCATGCTCCAGAACTTTAACTATAGATCAGCGCTCTTAAATTGGTAAATCATAGTATGTTTCTATCAGCTAGGTAGCAATAGGTCATGCCTCAAGATGTCACAGCTTTTATAACTCAGCCAGAATTCGATATTAGGAAGTAGATTGCCTTAAAAATTTTGGTGGCCAGAAGAAGCACTCCATGCTCTTCAGTATTTTTTAACTCAGATCTTATTATAGAAAAATAATAAATAGAAAACTAAAAAGATCAAGGTTTAAATAGTTCTTTTTTATTTACTAGTCACTGTCTTTAAATTTCAATGGTATGAGAATTTTTGCTTGCTAAGATATGGAGTAGGTCTCATGACATCTCCCCTTATTTCTCTGAAAGAGATCGAGAAAGGTTATCAGCTGCTGAACTGAGGCCATATTTCATATGAAATGGCAACAAATATCCTTCTGCTTCATTTTCCAGTTTCTCTTTCTTCGTAGGTTTTCTTGACCATCTTCCTTGTCTACCATAGAGCTGAAAAGTATACAGTTTTCAAATCTTTTGATAAATAGAAGATAACGTATGGAACCCATACAGGAAATACAGCATATTTGCTGCCCATTCTCCACTCACATTTTTCTTTGAATGAATGAGATAGATAAACTGAGAAAGTTTAGCTAGTCCACCTTGTCTCTGAAATGGAGAATTCCTTACGCTGAGAAATATCCAGCTTTTTTGCTGTTTGGAGATGGTCCGGATTCATCACATTGTACCCTGCAAAACAAAAAAAAAATTACCAAGTGTAGCATTTAGAGATCCTTCACAGGTGGTGTTAATCTTAGAGCAGGCTGTGGCACACAGATAGATATTATTTGAATAGGTAGAAAAGGAGATTATAGCCCCCCAGCCTGCTTCCTATTGCATTAGTATTGCTTCTTTTCTAAAAGCTGTCCTATCTTCAGAACCCACATGGCAGGGAAAGAGAAATAAAGGGACACAGAGATAATAGTAGAGGACAAAAGATGACATAATGGTTAGACGCAAGAGTCCTTAGAATAGTCTAAACAATTTGTATAGACTCATGCACAGATCAAAACAAGTGTCTTTGTACATCAGGATTGTTCTAGAGAGGCAGTTGGCATAGTTATTTGTATTATATATTTGTAGAAAATAAAAAGACCTTATAAAGAGTTCACCTATAGGTTTGTACTTAAAGAAGATCACTCCAAAATACAATCATTCATTTAGATAAACATGACACTCGCACCAGAAATATCATGCTGCAAGGTCCATATTTGCATATTCAAACCAAGGAAGAACTTCTGTAGTTAATTATTGTAGATTTTTCAGAGCAACTCGTTAGCATTGCCATTTGACCATCTGTCTATTAGCTGCAGAATCACATTAAAATAAACAAAATGAAATAGTATAATCAACAACAAAGCAAGAAGGCAGCTTGCCCGGGTGCAGAATGTCCAACCTTTGTGCAGTAAACTAAAATGCTTATATTAATCGGCTTGAACAACATCACACTTGGGGGTTTGGTGGGCTTTTTTTGTTTTGTTTTGTTTTGGTTCAGTTTGTTTATTTCCGTTTCTTCTGCATTCTGGAGAAAGAAGTCTCTTTTTTTTCAGACACAGGGTTTTTTTTAGTGCTACAAGAATAACAGTGAAATCTGACACTCTACGTTTAGTGAGTGAATTCTTAGATTTCTTCAAAGGCAGACTATAAATTAGAAGTTATTAGAAGCACTGAGCTTATCCCATGCCACAGTCATCTTGGTGCCCTACATCGGATATTCTGCCTAAGGTGCAACCTGTACCCTCAGTGAGAGGAAACGGAAATGGCGAAGATCTTCACAAACCTAAATCAATTGTAGAACTATATTTCCTAATGACTCCAACAGCAAGGTGATTAACATGAAGCAGGAAAAGTTATAGTTCTTGTCAATCTCTTCTTCTGCCAGGTATGATTTCTCCATTAAGTGTGTGCTTGACAAAGTTGGTTAACAGACCAAAAGGACTTCTTATGCCAGCATCAGGACATACAACACTAGGTAGACCCACCATGCCACTTTTGGAAGTAAGAATGCATTTTGTTCTCCTTGCCTAAATCTTCATGTTGCACTAACTTGCATTGTTTTCCCCACCTGAAAGTTCTCTCTTTCATACTTTGTTTCTCTGAACTTTTAGAGATCTTGTACACTCTTCTACTTATGTTTTTGCATATTATTCTAATCAGTAACCTCAGGCTGACACAATTAAGCTTAATTAATTGAGACCTTTATTTCTGAATCTCAACCTCTAGATTTTGTTTTGGATTGCAAAACCATGGTAGTAATAGTTGTAAATGCCAAATCCATCTGCAAAGCCAGGGCAGTCAAAGGAAAGCCTTGACCCTTACATTTCACTAAGGTTTTGTCTCTTAGTAGATCAACCCATGAAGGGGAAGAAAAATTGCTACCTTCTCGACTGACAGCCCAGTTCACCTTTTAAGCATTCATTTCATTTGTTACCAAAGGTTAGCTGCAGAAAATCTGCTTACATCTTGCTATCCAAGTTCTCAATAGGCCTAACTGGAACAGCTTTCTTAACTGCTTTGAGAGGAAAACCAAGTCAACTGTTCAGAATTGCTTTGTTTTTCCTTTGAAGCCTGCAAGAGTGCTTCTCCTGTAAGTCAAAGACTGAAACATCCTGAGTAAACTTTGCAAAAAGACATATATTCTACTAATTCACTAGAAAATCCATAATATGGGAGTGTTGAAAAGGTGAATTTCTATGCAGTGAAACCTTTAGTCTATAGATCAATTAGTGAAGAAAAGAACTAATATGCTGAGGCAAATTGTTGAAACAATTTGGCACCTCTTCCCTGTCTGGTTAGTCTCTATTGCCCACACTTTTCAAGGGGATTTTTGTCATTCTGGTAGCACTGTTACTACGTTGGTGAGGATGTTGCTTCCTCTTAGAAGCCATGATGCAGCTTCTGCTCATTGACTGTTCTTGGCCACCTTGGGTATCCTTTTACAATAGCTGGCTGTTTACTTGCTAAGAGGAAGTCCTCAGCTTTTGCAGTTCAATGACTTTCTTTCTGAGAAGTACCTTCTTACGCCTCCCAAATCCATTTGACTCCTTTTCACCCGAAACCATTTCCTAGTTTCATTTCTTTATTGACCACCTGAGCTGAAATCCTGTCTAAAATTTCCTTTCTCATTTAGCTTGCTAGTCTGCTTTTTCGTGACCTATCTCTTTCCTTTAAGGCAGAGTATGAATGGAAAAGTAAAAACACCATGATATTTATGTCTGCAAAACCTAGAGAGGTGATATTTTTCAGCACTATTCATCCTGTCACAGATATGAATTTCCTTTCACCCTTTCCAGAGTAGACTCACTGTTTCTGTCATTCTAACAAAGACTTTTCTTTGAGATTTTTTTTAACTCTGATTTGTTCTACTGCTACTTTGAACAGGTTTCTGAGATCTGTAGCACTTTAAAACATGAGCTCTAGCTTGTGCAGGACTTTGTCCTGCTGGTCAACAGACGGTCCCTTGACATTCATGTTTCCTGGATGTTTTGCATACTTGTTTCTAATCCTGTCTTTTAAACCCAGCTATATTTCAGAAGGCTCGCCAGGGAAATTCTCTTCTCCTAGGAGCTACCCGGGTTTTCACTTCAATTACACTAATTGGCAACAGCTTAAGTTCCCCCCTTAGTTGTAAGTGTAAACATTTTGTAAGAAGGAAACCCAGAATTTTAAAACAAAAGTTCTAATGACAAAAATATTTTTAAAGAAACACTAAGCACCTGAAGTAGAGATGGAATTTCAGTTCTGACAAACCTAAATATTATTTTAAGTGAAATGTTATATATGTGTCTATACGAATGCTGCTTCTCCCCTTCTCTGAAAGAGTTTATTACAAAGGCCACTTCTCCCTCTCTCAGAGGCCTATTGATAGTCCATACTTCACCTGTCCGTGAGTGCATTTTTCCAGGCTTTTACCCCTTGCTGTGATCACCTCTACCACTTCTCACTGTCACAGGTCCCTGATTTTAATGAGCCCCCAGCAGTCTTGGAAGCTGTTTGGCTTAACAAGAACCACTAAGTCTTTCTACAGTCACTCAGGGATTGTTTTGTGTTTGTGTTTGTGTGTTTGTTTATTTGTTTTTGCAGAGGGCTCTGTAACTCTTCCCCTTCTTGCACTATCTTTGCCTCCATCTTCTCCTCCCTTAAACTCAGAAAAATACAGGCCCTGGTGATCTGCTGCTACCGGGTTTGAATGTCGTGGTCTCTGGGGTTACATACAGCAAAACACACCCACCGCTTGTTCAGTAATCTACATAGTTCAATGAGGATGCTGCTTGGGAGCTAGCAGGAAGGATGCTGCAGGTGCTGGATGACACAAAAAGATCAACGAGAGGTCAGAAGAAAGCAGGAGAAGTAGGCCAAAATGCAGACGCCCCATGGCTCAAGGAGGAATCATGATGCTGAATGTTTACTGTTGACCTGGAAGAGCAGGTGAATAAAGAGGTAGAATAGTCACGGAGAACGCAGAATTATTTAGGCCGGTTGAATCTAATCAGGCAAATCTAATTGGGAGAATGAAGAATTTCAGAAGGATTTAACACAGCTAATAAAATAGAAGGCAGTGGCAAAAGAATCTCACTGAAGACAAATGCAAGCTTATGCACAGAGGAAAGAAAAATCACTTATCATACTCAGAAATGGATTTTGACTGCAAATACTCAGGGAACACGCTTTCAGTTAATTCATTTGTATGCAGCAGTAAGTATATGTACACATATGCAAGGCTGTATTGAGAAAATAATTCATAATAATATTATAAAAACTGTTCTAAAAATTGGAATACCATGCTCAATTATTTCATTTTATATCTAAAAGTTACAGCCATAATCTAAAGAACATTACAAAGGTAAAAGCAAGAGAAGACTCATATGGGAGAAGAAATAAAAGGACTAATTTTTAGTTGCAAAAGAATAATGACTGGACACTTACAGGAAACTAAGGGTGCTGACTAGGCAGATATCATTACCAGTCTCCCCACATAACACAGAGGTAAGTGGAAGTGGAAGTGACAAGCTGATGGCTTGAAAGAGAGATGCTGAACTTCAAAAGTGCTGGATCAGGATGTAAGATCTCATTATATCTGAAAATGAGACACCAAGGTCTGGGTCTACAAATTAGTTACCTTTAGGCACATTTTATCCATCTGCTATAGACAAGTATTAAACACCATCCCATTACAGATGAAACTTTGGAGCCTGGTAATCTGTGTTGCCAAGAGAAGGACATCAGCGCCTTAAAAGCTGATTAAAGAACCAAAGTGAAGAACAGACTTGATTCTACCCTGAGTATCCCAAACCATTTTCTGATGATTTCTCCTCTTCACTTTCTCCCTCCACCATTCATAAACTTGAAATTCAAGCCTCTTGTAAGAATGAAAGGAACTTTCATTCTTACTTTTGTTTTACTTAAATGATGCTGTATCTTCTTATTTTCATATTAATGATTTTTTCCTGTGCAAGTTTAAACATTTGTTGCCAATCCTTTTGAGAGTCTGGGAAAAAAGTAAAAGAGATAGTCTTTCAATGAGTGAACTTTGTTTCAAGGCCCTTTATCTACAAAGTTCTTTTTTATATATCTGATTTCAGTTGCTTTGTTTTATAGTAATTTTTTTCAAGGGGAATTACCTACCTTCTAAGATATAGTACCTATCAGTGCATGTACATACAGAGATGTAAATCAATCTCAACAGAGTCATATCAGCCTCTGAGTTATGGGCTGGCCTGCTTGCACCTTACAACTTATTTGTTTTCTACAGCACAGTGAAGGGGGAAAAAAGGAAAGAAGGACAATTCCAAAACCTTTTCTGGAATTTCTATTAGTGAATCTTTTTAGTATTATGCATATTTCTTATTGTCCTAGATAGCACTTGCATTTGTTCATTGCTTGAGAATATTCAATTTTCAGGTCTGTTTGTTCTATCTTTATGTAGTAGAAGTATTGCCATAAACTGTAGGTAGTTGAATTGTCTATTTATTTTTTTATGCCAAGTAGCCTTCTTCTACCGTGTAGCATGGAGAATACACTTCTGTAATTTATAAGATACCTGTGCTGGGCCTTTCACACAGTAGGATTCTGAGATAGTTTTTCAACTATACACATACAGGAGATACATTAAAAAAGGCATTAAAAAGTCAACCACATGGAAGATAGGAAATGACCATGTTTATATCAACTATTCAATGTTTACGTAATAAGAATTCACTCACTAATATCTGTAAAACATTTAGATTCAGTGGTGAAAAGCTCCTGAGAATACTAATTCTCTCTTCAGAGCATTTATGCAGTAAATACCCAGGGGGTCAGATGCTAAACAACTAAACAAGAAGAAACAAATATCGGGTATCATTTCATTAAGTAACTACCATCTATCCCATTTGCTGACTAAGGCTGAGAAATAACAGTAAAGGATAATGTAATTAAAATTTATCATACTTACAGCAGGTCAAGAGTCAGACTTCACCTTTTGTGGGAAATTTCAGAAGGCTGAAAATAGATGTCCCTTTTTAAGCTATTTGAATATTCAGATTTCCAGTGAATGAGAAAATTGAGAGATAAGCAAAGCATCTTATGCAAAGGCTTTAAAGACACTTGGAAGTACATTGACCCCCAAGAACCCAGATGCAAAGGGGACCCCTGGATGTCTCATAGCGTGGGAGCCGGAGCTGTTAGGTTCCTATGTGCATAGCAGAGATCCCACAAACCCTAGTTAAAGCTAAAGCTTTAGGGAGTGGGAGGGGGAAGGGAACTTCATGCCTCCCTGAAGAAGAGAGACTGAAAGCCTGAGTCTGGCATGAAGAAATGAAGAAATTACAGCAGACTGCAAAGGTCTGGGCGCCTAACCACTGAGACAATCCACGTTGTACACAGTCATGGATTTTTGATTCCAGACTCCTCAAAGTCTGTCAGAGAAGAGGGCCAGAAACCTTTCTGACTATATCTTCATTTAATTTCATTCAGTCTGATAGTGCTGTATAAACCATTTCAGTTTTGAAGAATCAGCAGCTTCTGACACTAACCTGTTAATTATATCCTGGAAAATTACCAACACTCTCTAATCATTTTGCATGTGCACCGAGGGACTGTTATGCAGACAACCCCAAAGGCACTTCCTAAATTCAGAGCATTTAATCTTAATGCTCTTTTACAGTGACTTTAGATTTTTTTTTCTTGTGTGCATACATTTGTGTTTGTGGTTTCCTTTCCCAAAAAAAACAAAACAGAAAAAAAAAATTCCACTACATACACATACTATAAGAAAATTTCTGGACTTGCAGGTACCTTTTCAGGCTCTGAAGTATCACAGACCCCTCTCTGCCTATTCCCAGCTGAGACCTCCTCTGCCTTTCCTTCAACCTGTTCCTGTACAACCATCTTCTCTATTCTCCCTCCTGATTTATGATGCCAATTATATTTTCTTCCTGCAACCAGTCCCAGACTGTGCCCCCTGAGTGGTTTATCTCAGTTTGGTTAGTCCTCCCTTCAGCACTTTCTTTCAGTTTGCACATAACCACATTCTCTTCACTCTTTTCCCTGTTGTTACTGGTTCCCAGTGCCTGGCTGCTTGACCAGACTGTAACTGACTTCTGTGCAATGGTGAAAAGCAATAACGGTGTTAGTTACTTAGTGAGTTAGTATCCTGACTGAAATGCAAGCACAGATCCCATTCTTTTTTTTTTTTTTTTTTGAAGGATTCTGTTTTTCTCTGGTATTAATTTACTTGTATTTACATTAAAGTCTTCTCAGAAAACACTACTTCAAAATATAGTAGCCCACTAAAACATCAATAAGCTTAACCTCAAGCTAAAGGGTAGCTGATATCACTATCCAATCTTTTTAGGAAAACAGGATACAAGACAGTGAGTCTTAGATAGCTGGAATATGATAATAAACATTTTTTGCTATGAAGACTGTTACGGGATTTCTATTTAGCATAAACTTTGAATCGCAGAGTTCTGTACTCACTGAGAAAAGGTTTTCTCCTAGCGCCTCACTGGGATGTTTGTTCAACAGAGACTCAGAATATTCTGAATGCCAGACACCTGTTTCGGAGCCATAGGAGTTTTCTTTGGACTTCTTCCAGTCACCTAACAAACCAGCTGCTCTTCATTTACACTATATGCTGAGATTGCAGCTTAGGCCTGAATCATCAGTGTACAAGCAATTCTATCAACCTGAAGTTTTGTGGGACTGGATAAAGATCGAAATGAAGCTCTGGATAAAACTTGTCCCCTTTTAAAACGCGTACATTTTCAGAAGGTCTTGAGGAAACTGCTGTTTGTACTGTCAGTATGTTTGTATACGTGGCTAGAGAAGATGGCTGAAGTTGCAATAATAACGCATTTAGCAAAGAAGTAATTATATTACTTTTCCATTACTGCAAATGGTACTCTTGAAATTGCTATTTTGAGACCTCAAGACTGCAAATCAAGCTTTCCTAAAGAATAAAATAGTGTTACTTGGGATGCGGGTGGCAGGCTTAATTCGTTGTTTTAATACAGTTGAGCTGTTTAATACAGAATCTAATAATAGAAATAATAATCATAAAAAACAGGTTGCAGCTAAAAGTGCTATTTTTCTTTTTAACTCTGAGGGCGAGTTTCTTTGCATAGCTCAAAATATGACTGAAAGGTACTTTCTTATGGAATTTGAGCGGTTTCTTCACTTATATTTGATTACTTTTACACGGTTTTCTTGTTATGTCTATGCAGGTCGAAATGCCTTCTAGCACGCCAAAGCTTCATATACACTGATATATTAGACGTCAATACAAGCTGTTACAATCGGGTAATGATTTCAACTGAAAGTCAGAATTTAAGAATCTCTGAGACATAACAGCTTTTTAGACAGTCTATTAGATTGAGTGTGGCAACTCCTGCTATCTTTCAGCGCAAAGTCCATGCCCATATGAGAACTTAAATGTAGATGAGATACATCGGAGCTGCAGACTGCTCACCAGACCAGTGACAAATGAGGACAGGCTTAGGGACGTGCCATCTCAGATATTGGTTAACACTGTCTGGTAGTCGCTTGAGAAGATTTTTAGTGCCTCCATCCAGAGTAGAGCACTATTCAGCTATTACTGTTCAGTTTTTCAAGTCCAGCTGGTGGTGGTTCTGTCAACAGGCTTTAATCTAATATACATAACTATTTCCTGTTAGTTAAAATTTCATATTTCTTCTACCGTCTAAAGAAGGTAATAATCTTTTTTATTCAGTTACTTGACAAACATTGATATAAAATAAATGTGATTATTTACAGACTTTGCAAACTTTTTTTAAAAAATGTCTAGCTAGTCTGTAGTCTCTTGAAATATTTTTAACATCATCATGTCAGAATATGTGAGAACAATTGGATTTCTATGCCTAGATAATGCTTTTAGGGGATTATGCAGTTTCTTATATTTGTTTTCTTTGCATCTCAAGACCTTTTGAGATCTTTATCACAGAGACCCTTATTTTCATTTTTCTTACATTAGTCTCAGATGCTTTTTGTGATTAATGTTTTGCTTTAACATTGGTTAAATAATTAAAATAAAAAGCTACTAAAAATGATAAATCATGTTGTTTTCAGAATACCAAAGAGAAAATATGCCACAGCTGGCATTGAATTTGCAGGAGTAATCTTCTGATGTGCTTAAAGCCTTAACTTTTGTTATATTCATTGAGAGTTGTTAAAATTAAGTATCTAGCTGGAAGCACTGAACGGCTATACTTCTTCTATAAAATATATGAAATAACGGACAATTACTGAAGTTTCAGAGTGAGAAACAGTGTGATAACACAGCCATGAAAACTACATTTTGAGTCTCCTTAGTGTTTGTCCAGTGCTGACCTCCTGACGAAATCTTTTAAATAATTGTTAAATTTAAAATTTTAATTTTATGGGGTTTTTTTATATTTTTCAATACTTTTTTCTTTTTATAATGCAGGTAGGTCCTTGCACTCAGTGAAGTATGCTGAGTAATCTGATGCTGGTACCAGAACCTCTTTGGAAGCCTGTCTAAGAGTTTCAAAGAAGCCTATCTTCAGTTTCAAGTCAGAACACACACAATTGATCACGGCTCAGCACCAAATTCGTTTTTCATTTTATCTTCACTTTCAACGAAATTTCTCCAACAGATGATGAAAACAGCACAGAATAGTAACAAGAGTCTGATCAATATCTCAGTGCAATACCTCAAAGATCTCATCCTAGTGAGGAAAAGTTTGAGAGGAAACAGCCTAATAAAATGCTTTTTAATCTCTTAACAATAGCAAGAACAAAATTCTGACAAAAGCATGTTCTGGTGGAAACTCTGAAATTGAGAACAGGTATTTCTAAACATCAGTTAACAACTTTTCCTCAGATATGTTATAACATTTTTCCTAAAAGTTGCCTAGTTCCTTTGGGTCCTTTCCAGTTCTTTTTGACCTACAGGGTGAGGAGTATAGGGCACACAGAGCAGGTTTTATAGCACAGTAGTGGAGGAAATAAATGCTGATATTGGTTGATTGAATGCCATAAAGAGGCAGACACAAAGACTCCTTGAAATTTTTTATGTATACATAGTTTCCAAGACTGTTTGTACAGTAGGACAATGTCCAGGTAATGCATATAAGTAAGTATTTACACAGATATGCCGGTATGAAGTGCTTACCTGGTAACACTGAATATGTTTAATGACTTAGGATCAGAGTAGAGCAGAGGAAGCTGGCTGAAGCAAGGATGGATGCAGCCACAAAGCGAAGAGGAGAACTGAAAAGCCAAAAGGTCACACTAGTTGGGAGGTGGAGGAGGAACTATTACTCTCTGTGTTTCCATAAGAAACCTAAGCCTTGAATTTGGTAAAACAAACAAAACAAGTTTACTTGAGGAGAAAAATTGTTAGAAAAGACTGAAATATCCCATAGCAGCAGCTAAAGTCAGCTAAAGCCAAGTCTTTGTCACTTTGAATTAAACAAGAAAATAAATGAGTAATATTGCAGGCCTCAGTAGGCAACTCATGCAGCCATATGAAAGTACACCGTGATGCAGTCCCAGTTGCTATCTCTGCCCTTAACTTCCTGTGCGGTCTTGATCAAGTCATCTTTTTATTCCTTCTATGTCATCGGTACAAATGTAGTCCTAATTCACGTTAAAGCATCCATGACTGATACGGAAATGAAGTCAAACACTGCTGTTTGACAAGGATATGTTTTGGACTTAATAATATTATGAAAAATTGGCCTTGAAGTGAGATGTAGTTGACCACTCTCTGCACCAAAAGGAATGGCAGGAGATAGGGCTAGAGCCCTGCTAATTGAAATCATAAAGAAAAAATTGTTCTGGTAGAGAAAGTATTGCTGTTCACTTGCTGTAATCCCTGTTGTATATGATAACAAAGTTTCAGGCAACACACTGTAACAGCAAACACCACTGCTGAAGGCTAACAGAAAACTCAATGAATCTGCATTTCCATATTTGTGCTCATCACACCGCCCGTATCTGAATTCTTAAGGAAGACCTTAAAAACAAGGTAGACACACATCTTCCAGAAACTACTTAGGCTCAGTCATCCTACCTGCTCGGGGATCATAGGTTGGATGTGTTGGTTAATATCTGAAATCCCTTCCAGACCTATTTTCTAAAGATTCTCTGAATTTTCCAGTGGTATGCAGTTCAAACATTAAGAAAGACATACACCTTAGCTCATTGGAGGCTTCCAAAAAGAGAAAAATGCATTGGCAGCCACAGGGATATGGCAGTGTGATTCCTCCTGCTCCAGAATAACTATTTCACAACAAAGGAGTCTATCTCATAAACAGCACTATGTAACGATATCCCATCTGTGGAACTGCATGTAGAATGAATAAAGTTAATACAGGCTTACAAATGTGAAAAAGAGAGCGAGGATGAAGTCCCAGTGGGTTCTAAGGATGTAAAGGAATCCTAATGGAAGGTGGAAATTGATGGTTCTGAAAATCTCCATTCAGGGAGAGCAGCGAATTACAAAATAGCTACGTCGCCATGCCAAAAAGTTCAATACTCGGCAGAACAGACTGATAACCTCCACAGTCACAGACTCCACTCTCTTTTTGAAGAACATAATAAAAAGATGTACTTAGTTGTCGCAGATATTTATGTTAGATGGCAAGAGAGAGCGCACATTGCAAACACTTCTGCTGCTCAAGGCTTGTCTGTGCACAGTAAATCACAAAATATATGACTTTTTTCACTGTAGAACTATATGTGGACACTTAGATTCCAAAATGCAAATGTTGTGGCTCAACCTTTTTCTCCAGTTAATGGAAGAGCCCTGAATTTAGACAATCCATTTGTTGCAAATGTATACTTTATACAATATTTCAAGTACTAGTTCTCTATTCGTTTAAGAACTCCAGAGGTTTCGTAGGAGAATTTTAGCAAAACAGTTGCTCATTACTTGTCAACTACCTACCAGATATATGGTGTTGCAAATACTCAATTCAGGAGACCGTAGTTGGCTGAATTCTGAAACATCGCTTAGAAATGACATTTGACTTGCTTTGCAAAAGAACTGAATGAAAAATAGGGCAAAACTACTGGATCCCAGTAGCATAATGCCCTACACAAGGAAGCTGGGTGAAAAATTAGACAAAGACAAGAGCAATATAGGGAACTGATGAAATGCACTTTCAGGAAGGTGGTAGCATGAGTGACATACCTAGAAGGAAGTTAAAGAGCAGATGGTGAAGATGGAAGTTGAGTAAAACAAAATCCTAAGAAATGAAGCATGAAAGCATTAGTGAAAATGAAATATTCACAGGAGAAAGAAGCCAAACTGCTTTCTCTACTGAAAAGTTCCTTCCAGTTCCTTTAAGCTAGGAAAGTCTGTTTGTTTATCTCTTGGCAGGCTGCCAACCAAACTGAGAATAAACAACAGGTTTGAAGCAGAATGTTATGGGGAGTGTTGTGTTTCACTCTCAGCCTCTTACAGGGCCTCCTAGCCTCATACATGGTACTTTCAAGAAAATAAGAAATCATTTTCCTTTAGTTTTTCAAATTCTGATATGCCAGAGAGAGCTTCTAGTTAAATAGGGTGCTCCACATCCTTAGAATCATAATTATTTCAGCTGCAAATTGAGGATAGACATACGTGTTGATTCATTAAGATTTTTTCCTTGTGGAATTTGGGCTGAATTAGTTCTACAGAAGAAGCTCACAGGCAGTTTACATCAGTTGTTCAGTAAGGTCCTTTCAAAACTCCCTACTATATATCACATATATATTTTGTATACCACCCACACACAGAGCATTTTTCTGCCACCCCCTAATCTGCACCCCAGGACTTTGTAGTGGTTTTAAGCAAGCTTTGCAGCAGTCTGCTGCTGCTGCTTTGCAACAACTGGCTGAACTGACAGCATTATAGATAGAGAGCAAACATGAAAGCTTGTCAGTACCAGTATTTAGTATAGAGCCTCAGTGTCAAGGGTATGAGACTAACACTTCCTGGAGCCTCTGCAGCTGTCAACCTTCAAACGTGAAAATGCAGATTTCAATTCTAAGACATAAGCACCATGCTAGGAAACATTATTCCATTGCATACTAAAATCTATACCTGTTATATTTAGCAGAGGAAATGATTGTAATGCTTGGAGAAGAACAATTTATAAACCACAGTCAACATATACGCTAACCCAGATTTTGATTTTAAGACATAAGCAACCAACAAGATTGTGTCATTCATACGCATAGTAAAATAGCTTCTCTGTTTAGGATAACTGATAGCATTGAGATACGGATTGATGTGAGTTCATTCTAAGAGAGAAGACATTTCTCAGTGCTTCGGAAAACATACTTTGATTGCGTGCAAATTCATCAACTGTGTTTCTTCTTTTGGGTCCATTCTGAACACTTTCTCATTTTCCTTTTTCTTTATCTTCTTAGAGAAAGGCAATTCCATGTCCATATAGTCCTGGCTCTTATTGTTCCTTGAGCTCATTCTTACCAAGTGTATTATTAAGTTAATAAGGTTTAACTCTGATCCCTCTTCTGAACAAAATAAGCTGTGTGCTCAATTGCCTCTGCTTCATACTTTCTCAAAAACCTCAGCGCTATGAATAAATGCATTACCTCTCTGACACTCCCTTCTAGCATTTATAATATGAAATGTAGCAGGATTGACCAACGAATAAGCATTTCAAGTTCCTTTCCATCTAGGATTTTTTTTAACTCAGAAGAGAAAAATAGGATCAATATGGCATAGTCTCTTATCCCTGCAATAAGCATTCATATGGATAAAACCTATGAGCTCTAATATGAGTGACACATTATGTAGAATGACATCACAACTCAAAGTACATATCTAACAGTCTGCTCAGAAGATTGACTGATCTATGTTTAATAAATACAGAGAAAAATGCAGTGCAAAATGAAAGCTTTTCAGTCTTAGAAATATTTTTTAGCAAAATACAATAAAAACTTTTTTCAATTCACCACATAAAATATCTAAACAATGTAGAACTTTTATTATAAGCATAAGCACTAAATCTGTTTATGTTTTAAACAATGATTCCACAAAAGCTTGAAAACTGCCTTTGTTTGAACAATATTACCTACTTCAAACTGTCTTTATGGTTCTTCATTTGGAGACAATTTGAGGTTAATTGAGGGTAATTCTTCATTTGGAAGATTTTCTTTAAGCAACATTTCTAATACCAGCTACTATCAGCTATATTGTTAATCCAAGCATTTTTTTAGGAGGTATAAGGCAAGAAAGAAAAAGAAGGAAGCAAATATTGCTCTTCAAAGGAAGATGAGTAAACATTCCAGAAGAGATTAAAAGAGCCAAGAAGGGAAGAGAAAACAATAGAAAGTTAAGCTTCTCATAAAATCTGAAAGCTGGTTTGAATATTTAGTTAACGTAGATGTACAGCTTGCAACAACAAGGGTATAAAACTGAGCCAAACATTCTGATGAGGGTTGAAATCCTTCTATTTCAGGGAGGGCCCTATTTATAACAAATAGGAGAAGCGAAGAAGACACTTTTCCAGAGTATGTTATGCTGTCACTGATTGCTGTTGGGTTTCTTTCAAATTCCTTTGCGGCATGTCATAGTGAGATCCAGTACACAGGACTAGATGGGCCAACAGCTGTCTTTGCACAATAAAAATACCTACTTTGCTAGATGTTATGGAGACGGTCTGAATCAACACAGAGGAAATTAAAATGAAGAATAAGAAATATTATTTTGTGAGGCAAAGATGGAAATATTTCAATGGTTATTGCTGAAAGGCTTTTTTCCTTCCAAAATTGGAAAGTAGAAGTTTGTAAGAAACATAAAGCTTCTAATTCCCTCTGAGTTCCACAGGACCTGTGGCACGGAAGCTGATGTTTCTCTCAAAATGTTAGGATTACTGACGTTTCCCACTGAGTTTCTAATACAACAGGATCTATAACTTCACTCAAAGGCAAGACACTACTCTTATGATCACCAGCACATGAAAATAGCTGCATGAGGACAGATCTATATAGCTCAGCACCCTACCTCAGCCACCGGTGGATGCCAAAAGAGGAATATAGTTGCACAGCAAGAATATACTTACTCCTCTTCAGAGTATTTCCCCATTGCCCAGTGATTTATGCCTTAGGAAACTCCTAAGCCAAAAAGCTAAATTTGTATTTATTGCCTCTGTACTTTTCCTTCTATTAATTTGTGTAGTTGCTTTATCCACAATATCATGTGTCAAGTTGTTTCACAGGTACCCAGAGTGAAGTTGTGTCTTCTTCTGCTTGCCTTCCACTAGTTTTGCTACAGAAATAAGAAGCAAGGCAACATTCTGGGAGTGGAAAGCCTCAAAACAATACTTACCATGCATAGCATTTCTGTTGCTCAAAAACTCTCTTTTTAAAAAACTCCATCTCATGGGCATAGTGGCTTGCTATGGCTTTAGGAAAGAAGTAGCTGATGTAAAAGAACATATAAGCACTTTTGAAGTTCTGTTACAAATACACCTTAATTTCAAGGAATAAATGGAGCGAATGATACAGAAATGATACAGTAGATTAAGAACCAGAAACAGGAAGAAAGTGTCTATGTATGTGGATTATTTTGAATTGAGTCAAAGAATATTAGAGAGGGAAGAAACTGAGACAGAATATTTTAAAGCTTTGTGTTTGAAAGATTTCCTAATCCTCCACAACACACTCTTTCTCAGGAACATGAAGGGTCCTTCCCCTCCATCAGTCACCTTTCTGATTTTAGTTACTTCTGTCAGGCCAGTGAGCACTCCTTTTTTTTTTTTAATAATCCTCTAGTTCCCCCTATTAGGTGATCCACCGCTCAATGCCATCGCATAATCAATGTCTAATTTCCTTTACCTGCAAGTTACCTCAACCTTATTCCAATTTTGAGTGCCCAAAGGAACAGACAGTCACCAAGGTGATTCATCCATAGTAAAACCTCTGTTATTGCCGTTCAGAACTTTAACCTACTAAGGAGATTATAAATCAGCTTAGTAGGCAGCTAGGCCCCCATTCAGAATGAAAACTGTACTCTTACAGTAATATGTGAAGAGTCCTAAATAACATCTTAGAGAATTTACTAGCTGAAGATTATGGAAAACATCAGTAGTACAACAGTAGTAAGCACTTAGGTATTTTGTGAGCACTCTGTTGACCCTTACTATCTCCTGTATTTCAGAAGCAAGAAAAGCTGTCAAAAAAGTATATAAATGAGGCACAATTTGCATTTACTTAAGTAATATAATTATCTCTAGTGAACTTTTAATTAAATATTTCTTTCATAATCTGTGAAGGCCATGTGAGGGAGAATTCAGAAATGTTATTGAAGCATGAAAAGGCTTCTGAGGCTTATTGGGAATAAAACAAAACCAAAGCATGCTGCTGCTAAGTTTATGAATAGCATCCTGAGCTAAAGAAGTTAAACAGCGTTAAGAATGTCTAGGCTCGGAAGTATGAGGAATGAAAGGACTTGTTCAACAGCTCAGCAGAGCTTATCTGGACCAAAGAAGTGGAATAAGATATGACAGCATACCTGGTAAGCAAAATTAGGTGGGGTTTTTGGGCATGTCTTCTAAATCCTGTAATCTGTGTATCGTAACAACTCCTTTTAAACAGTACATCAAATATCAGGACTGTGGAGATGCCACAAAAACATTTATCCCAAATGCCAGTCAGTGATAACGGTTCGCATCGCTCTAGGTCTTCCTTTAGCACTCATTATCTTACATCTAAAAGCCTTAACTAAGGGGTGGCCAACTGCCAATTGTGGTTCGTTCACTCTGTCCTCCTCTCCAGGGCTGTCTTCTTTAGACAGAGTTTCCTTTCAAGTTTATTTGTTATCATTTGTCACTATTAGCAGTCAGCAGTTTCAGGAGTGAATGCAATATAAATAGCACAAGAGGGATAAGTCTTTCTCTCCTCATGCAGATCCCATGAGGGAGGTAGTGCATAATTTGTACAGGAAAGATCCAGTAGAAGTAGGACCAGTAGGACCAGTAGGGACATCGCATTCCTTCAGGACAAACCCAGCATTTGTTGTCCAACCACAGTATGAATTAACAGATGTATTTTTGCACCTTTCCAAAAAGGTCTGAACTTTTAGAGAAGGGAACTAATATTCTTCTAGGATGGTATCAGCATGGCAGAGCTTGAGATTAAAGTTTTGTAGACTGGAACTGAGTAAGTAAACTGGTCTCCATAACAGCTTTTCAGCACTAACATACAGGAAAGCAAAATCTGCACTTGAAAAGAGAGTAATATGTACATCTTGAAAACTTACTCCATTACGCTCTGTGGCACGGTCAAAGGGAGAAGCAGAACTGTAAAAATTACTAGATTCCAAATTATATCCAAAGTAAACTGGAGTGAATGAGAATTTCTGTAGCACCTTTAATAAATAATGTAGCCATTTGTATCTGTGATTTCAAACTTAACTCAGAACTGCATGTAAATCAGTGACCTCTACCAAGAACAGAAGATGTATTTCCCTCATTAGCCGGCAGTAAACAAAATGTGCACACTGAAGCAAGGTTTTATTTCAATATAAAAAACTAACGTTAGTGATAATATCCTCATCTATGGTACGAGAGCTAGCTATGGCCCAGCTTTTACCAGTTATTCCTAATATTCCGTCAGGGCTTGTCTGCAAGATAAAAAATGTGGAGAGGAAAAGACAACAGTAAATATTGCCTCATGAGGAACGGAGACGCCTCAATTAATCCCTTCACACTGAATAGCACACAGTAGCATCGTCCATGCAAACAACTGGCTTACTTCACCGCGGTTCATTTTCTCCTCCAGTCAGCATTTTGTGTGGATGTCTCCTTTCCTTTGGGCCTTACACATTATAATGGCTTTCCATCTTTCTCCTGAATGATTTGGAACCATTAATCAGGGCATACACACTAACTCAAAGGGCCTCCAGGGCTGGCAGTTTGCACAGAAAAGGGCCTTTGAGACAGCAGTAGCTGAATTTGCACATCTGCAAGAAATCCTAATATGGATGGGCATGTCCTTGATTCATACGGCCAAGCAGCAAAGTAACTGTCTACCTATGAAGGCTAAAAGGAGTCCTGTTATCATTAGAGCAATATCTTCTGATGCCTATTGGGCTGGAAAAACATAGATCTCCTTTACTGAGAAACATGGACAAAGACAGTCCTACCTTGCAACGTGAGGGCTTTTCTGGAGCTTTACATGCACCTAAAATTGAATTTTATATACCCTGAACATTTGCCTTGCCCTTGATGCCGTCATGAAATGAATTTCTGGCATATTTGAAGTTAACGCAGTATTAGTGATAGTTAAGAGTGCTGTCATATATATTCATTATACAGAGATGGCTCATTGCTGCAAGGTAGTTTTGTACTAGGTTTGCACTGACAGAAATGACTTGCTAAGGCTTTGACTTACTCAGATTTGTACTAAAGGAAAAGGAAAACTTTGCTAAAGTTTCTTCATAGAACACATACTTGGCTGAAGTCTTTTACTGGAGACAAATGCCTTCCTAAAGCTTGTACTGATTAAAAATGACATATATTGACAAAAATAATTTATTTTTGATTTGATCAAAGCCATTTAATGCTCCACAGACTAGTTGCAAGTACACAGCATGGGAGAGGCTAGGACACAAGCAGCTGGTGATAGGATGGGACAGAGAAGCCAGAAAAGAAGCATTCGTAGCAGAATCACCACTTTGATCATATAGCTCTTTTGCTTTGATGTCTGATTTGCAAAAGCTTCATAGTCCGTGTTTGTAATGGTAATAAAGCATCTATAGCTTTTCACGTCCTTTTACGTTACAAGATGGCATAAGACAACAGGAATTGAGAAGTCTTCTCTTAAATAATTGCGGGCCCTCTGCTTTCCTCGACTTTCTCTGGGTTTCAGAAGCCACCATCACCCTGCTATAATATTAATGGTGAAAAGGTTGCATTGGTGAAAAACACCATGTCCATGCATGTTCTACGGAGTTTACCACAACATTCATCGTATTCCTTCCCTTTACAAAAGTCACCTATGGTGACGTTAGTGAATTCTTCTCTGAGAGAGGGGAGTGAGCCAACACTTTATACTCTTAATACGAACATGATGAAAGTCAAACAAGGTGCTACCAAAATTGTAAGAGCTTTCTGTGTGACTTATTTAGACACAATATTCACTCCTAGTGTGTAAACTGACATCACAATAATTCACTGACCCACACGATTTTGCTGAATTTGTGATCCCTCATGTGAGAAACCTCTAGGATTTCAGGGAGTGTCAATGAGCTTGTCGCCTGCCCTCCCTTTATACACAATGTAGAGAAAGACACACTTTCACAGTTATTCATCTCACCTAGGTAAAACACCTACTTTTGGAGGAGGTGAATTTCACTACAAAATGTCTCTCTCTTTCTCAGTGGAGAGAAGGCCTGTACAGGAATGCTTGGATAACTAGCTTAGACATAGAATAGCTATACTGTATATGTCTACATGTGTTAAGTTGAAGTTCACCTTCAGCAGGAGCCATTACCCTTCTGTTTCCCATTCATAACCATTTTTCATAGTGGGTAGCTTCAATTTCCCTTCAAGGTATGAATCATCAGGATAAAAATAATTAATGTAACACCTACTTCAGAAGTAGTTAATACTTTCTCGGCTTTTCTCTAAGACTTTCTAGAATCAAAGGATTTAACATCACCTACACTAATTTGATCTACACCGGAAGTTTCACTGATGAAAAATTAAAGATCGTTTCCTTACATCAGTATTGTCTTACTACGCATTCATACAGCAAAAACGCAATGAAAAGAAAGCAATATAGTAAACCTAATGTGCCAAAAGTGTGCATAAAAGCAGAGGAAAAAGAATCTCCAAGACAACCTTCCGTACTGAAACCAGTCTACTATGCCCTCTTATGCTCATTTTTACTACATAGGTGCTCATTTACTGCACCCTCATGTGTTCACTTTGGCAGTGCCAGGGCTTCTTTAATGGTACAGCCTCGTTTTTAATGATATTAGTAATACAGTAATATAGAAATGGGATATGCATGGCATATTTCTAATGATTATTTTTATTTTTCCCATCATATTCCTAGGAGTAGGTCAACAATATTTAAAGAAGAAGAAAAGGATGTTATTATTTAAGTTAAAGAATGATCAATATGAAAATAAAATCTGAAAAGTATAAATTGCTCATATTTTACACCCAAGTGTTTGCATAGACTTTGAACTTCAATGCACTTCAATCAGTCTAGACAAGGACTTTCAAAGCCAAAATCTGAAACAAGTTTTATTCAGAAGCTCAGAATCACTTACTCATTTTTGCTTCACTTCAACACTGAGCTAACACATTAGTATGTGCATATGGAGTAACCATTTCTTAAAGATTAGAGCAGTTTGTTCACTGCTCATTCCAATGTGCAATTTTTTTTGTTTAATTCAACCCAGCAGTTATCTTATGAACAGGAGCAGTTTTGTTCACATTTCATTATTTTAGAAACTGGAATATATATTTTTGCAGACTCATCAGAGGTTTATTTCCTTCTCCAGAATTAATCTAAAGTTTTTTTTTTTTTCTGATGCTAGAAATTCTCTTGATGAAGCCATTAGCCTCATAAATAGTCTACCATTAATAAATACTCTCCTCATGCTTTATTATCATTTTTTAGGAAAAAAGGGAATCCTGTGTACAGTGAAATGTTCACCTGTGTATTACTGTGAAACCATATATGTCCCTGAGGCTACAGAGAGAGCTAAAGATGCAAGGCAGTATACTAATTGAAGAGGATGTAGTCCTGAGGCAATGCTGGGTAAGTGTCTTAGGTGTGCTATAGAGAAACTGTCAATGCCTATAGGAGCCTAAAGAAAGGTCTTAAACACTTTTAGTATAGTACACATCCATGTCAACTGATCAGAAGCTAGAGGTAAATACTGCCTTGCATGTTAAAAGCCAGAATCCAGCGACTTCAGCCCACAGATGGGGAAGGCTGGTGATGTCAAGGCTGTAGGAAGCGGTGGCCAAACAAAAGAATTAACTTTTGAAACTTTTCCAGAGCATAGTCCAATTGCTGGCATTTACTTTTGATGATAGGCTGGAAATAACAAACAGCAGGGCCTTACTAACATTCACATATTGTAATTAAAAAAAAAGAAGAAAGATGAAAATATAGCGAATGTCTCTTATCTTCAAAGTAGAGATTTCACAGCAAAGTGCTGCCGTTTAAGATCCTGTCTAATTTACCAGTGCTTCCTAAAACAAAAATGTTGTTGTGCAATTGCCAAAATAAATAACCAGGTATGCAACATTATTTATTTTTATCATAAGATCATATGTCTGTTAACATAGCAAATTAAATTACTCATTTAATGTTTCCACAATTAGAGCTGAGAAGGGTTTCTGTCTACCAGACACTGTTAACAAGATCAGAAAGCTCATAAGTTCTGTTAACATCTCAAACAAAAGACAACCTAAAAGGGTAACATATTGTCACCTTCTGAATTAAATATATATTCCTGTTTCCTAGTGTGCACATAGTCAGTTTACAGAGTATCTGCAATGTGTTTTTGCATGCATAGCTAACTTGAAAATTATGAATCTAGTAATAATTCTACCAACTGCCCAGACTCTTTCCCATGTGAATCATCATACTGGATCCAAGGAGATTAAAAGGGCTATTCCTAGGAATATGTGGTTTCACAATTTGTGCATCATAATGCACAAATGCGTCATAATCTATGCAACAAATGTGTTACTTGGTGTTTTCTTAAATAGCCATGTGACTTCTTTGTTTTCTGCTTTCACTCAAGGGTTGATTTATTCAGAAGAACAGTAGTCAATGAGACTCAGTAAAGATTTTTTGAAAATGGTAGCATCTCTGAAATGAGCACTTCATACGTTTCTTTGACATGAGGAACTTATCCATTGGGTATGCTAGCATTTGAGCTGTCCTTGGAGAGTCTAAAGGAGTGTGTGAAACTAAATGATAAAAATGTGAGCTCAGAAAATACTTGTTTTGCTAGCAGGTCTGAATCCCAGCAGTCAACTCAAGAGTGCTTTCATATTTGGGAATCTTTTTTTTTTTTAAATATTTTTAGAGAGAATGAAAATTCCTAGGAAAGAAAGGAGAAACAGAAAAAAGGAGAGAAAGAGTGAGAGCTCTTGTCCTTGAAATAAATGTGATTTGTCAGGATTATGATCATGTGCACTCTGCACTGGGGAAGACAGCATTAGGGGATACTTTCACAGCTCAAAAGTGGAAAGAAAAAGACTTCAAGGTCAGTCCGCATTTGTGAAAGTTGATAAAAAGACAAAGAAAATCTGCTGGTAGCTCACAGCACGTTGAAAGGGGGAAAAATTAGTTCTTTTGCACTTTTCTCTTTTGAGGGTAATTCTATCTAGAACATCTACAGAAAAGAAGCCTCTGGGTTTCCCCTTCTGAGTATGACGTGGTAGAAGTTGCATTTCGAAGTGAAGGAACCAATGTTCTGATATACTCTACCCTTTGAAGTTTACGTATTTCTTTCTGGGTTTTTTTGTTGTTGTTTACATTAGTTCATGCTTTTTCCTTTCCCCTTTTCTTTCTGTAGCTCCACAGCAATTCAGTAATGACCACCTCTTATTTTATAAGCTAAGAAGAGACCAGCTCAGGGCACAGCTGGCAAAATACCTTAAAAAGTCGTGCCCACTGCAACCAAAAGATGTTTAAAGCAGCAAGGAACACTATTTTCACTGGGCCTGTATATAACAGGCAGTACTTCACAGGGATGTTGGAGGTTTATATGTTGTAAATGAGATATGTGCTTTGCAATCCTCCTTTTGAGCACAACTGATGGACAGCTAACCCTCAAGCCTAAACAAGAGAAGGGCTGATTTAGGCAAAGCAGTTAAAAAAAGCCTCTCATTATTGCAAAGTGCTTTCTATTCCCTTTCAAAAGGAGCTCTTTCCAGGCTTGCATATGCTATATATCCCCAAAAGGTTCGAAGATCAATGAGAAACTTCACTATATGTTCAAATACCATCTCATTGTTCTTCAGAGTATTCCATCCACATCTGAATACAAAGCATGGCCAGAGGTTAATTGCTGCATCCTATCAGTGACTCTTTTAAATTCTTTTGGAGAAAGGTCCTTTTGTACAGACCAATTGTATATCCCATGTTTCTCCCACCAGTGTGCTATGGTGTGTTTGGTATATTCTTTGGTCTAGGAATCCACAATAAGCTATACTTTTCCATAGTTTACAGTTGAAAATGCCTCTATCAGAGCTTTCTTTTCTCCTGAGAGCAACACCACATGGTGTGTCCCATGCACAGTAAACCAACATTTAAAAGCCCTTGCTTCATTATTTTGCCTTATTTCCTGTCCTGATTGAGCAAGAAGGGCAAAGGGCAGAGTGCCTGACAGCATGCGATTATGGGCAGGCCCCTGACTGCAGCAGTGGGGAAGCTGTTCAGAGAACATTACTGAAGAATGAATATTTATGATTTCTTATCCCATAACCTATTTCGAAGTATAAAACCCACAGCACAATAATGCTCAGGGCCTGGCAAAATCCACATAGTAATAAAAATCATTTATTCTGTGAAAGGGGAGACTAGTGTGAAGGTAATTGAAGGGAGATTTTGACCGTGCCTTTGAAATTGCCTCTGACTTAACTCTAAATCTAAGGGCTGAACTATATCTGCAGCTATTCCTGTGCTAAAGAACCAACCAAGCTGGGTGGATGTAGATAAGAGCAGAATGTATCCCATGATGGGAAGTTTGGGAAGTAGATTCAATTCTTGGGAGAAAGAAAAATACAGAATATCATCTTTATGTTTTCATCAATGCTTTCTTGAATTCTAGATAAGACTAGTTTAGTCTACCAAAAAAAATGATTTTTTTTTATTGTGAGTGTTTCCATTTTGATAAAATCCTCAATAACTGTTTTGTTGCAAAATGTTCCATTTCATCCCGAGGACCACTTGGCATGTGGGAGTTAGGCAATAGTTATTTCTAGCAGCCCTTGGCAAGGGGAGGTATTCAGAATTCCTGCCCTGGTGGGCAGCCGTTTCTTTCATGAACATATCCACTTTAGTGGCTCTAGGGAGGTTGTTGGGGATCTTGCTCTGAAATGCCAAGCTCTCTCCCTGCAGCTCTAATATGGTACCACAATACCGGTGGCCTTTTTTGGACTCCACGTTTAAACACTTTATAACATTCGTCTTTCCTAGGTGTAACAATTCAGGGATTGCTCCTCATCAGCGTACTGCTAGTACTGCAGTAATGGTCAATAAGCCAGTTGTGCCATGTTCACACAACTCACCATTGCTGTTTTATCTCTCTAAATTGTTAATCCGCTGTGGAAAGGTTAGAGAGCCCTTAACATCGGTCCTCCCCCTGGGCTGGCTACCTTGTGCTGCTTCCTGTCCTCCTGGCTACAAAGGCCAAGAGGGAGCTCAGTTGGAGTCCTTGAAGACATACACAGGAGACTTGGAGGACATCCATTCTCTGAGCACCTATATACACCCGGGATTATACTGTGCATTTGAATCTCGGCAACCCGAAGTTTTGACCCTCTTGCCTGGAAGATTTCTTTCGCTTGACCTTCTAGGAAAGAGGGGAGAGAATGTACTGAGTAGCAAATTTAAGACTGGTAACAGTTTGCTTTCTCCTCTTCTTCAGACAAATCAGCTTTTATCTCTGCAGTCTGTGCGTGTGTGTGCGTATGCGCACGTGTGCGCATGTGTGTGATTGAAAAATGTGCTTCCAAAGCACAGGCAAAATACAGAGATACACAGGGAAGAGAGCAAAATGACATCATGGCTTATGAAATGTTCCCAACCCCTCCAAGCTGAATTTGTGCATCAGCACTTGGCAGATCCAGCATTATAACATAACCTAGCCTTTCAGTTTCCCTGGACACTAGCAAGATGTAAACTCTGGTTTTTGTTTGGTTGTTTGTTTGTTTGTTTTATTCTGTTTTGTTTTAAACAGCTTATTTTCAGAAATAAAAACAGCTTCCAGATTAATATTCTTTCTCTTCTTCCTTACCGCTTTGCATGACACTGCATGTTGTCCTGGCTCTACTCCTCACCACCCACGAACCAAGAGGTTAAATTCATTGGTTTCAGTCTCCCCATGAATCTATATGAGTTATCAGGCAGCTCCATCTATGCCGTCTACGTTATTTTTCACTGTAACTTTGGCTTGCTAGCTCAACAGTAAATCTTTAGTTCATTTCTCTGCACAACCCCTCATTGCTTGCAGGGTCAGGCAGAGCGAACCTCCAGCCCCACTGAGCAGGAACTACTTTCGAGATGGCAAACACTCAAGGCACGAGCACCCCTACAGACTCTAAGGTGCTATATTGTAGTGGTGACTGGCTCAGCCAGGATATCCATAAGATATTATAGACTTCTGCCTTGCTCATCCAGGTGAAAAGAAAATAGATGGTTCTAACTAAAAGCTTATTCTATTAATCTGTGTACTTCTGTCTTGATAGTAATTAACTTTGAAATGTCTCAAAGTCCTATAATGTCTATTAATTCTTTTTGTAGTTACAGATAGACACATCCCTCCTTGCATTTCAAACAGCAGAAATTTCTGAACTATAAAGATAATTTTTTGCACATTTCGAAAAAATCTCAATACATTTTTGGAAATGACATTTTAAACAGTGAAGCCCATTTATATCCAAAGTGAACTAAAAAGTGGTTTAAAACCAGATCATCTTACTCAGATCTGCCCCGGTTCTCAAAGTGCTGAGGTTATCCCCCCGTAGACCACAACATCTCGGAGTAGTTTCATTTGTGCACAGCACTCCTGAGGCATTCATAAAAATGAAATTTACTCACAGGTACACCTGTCTCTAAATCAAATTTCTGCATCTCAGATCAATATCCTAGTCAAAAAGAAGCAATCTTTGCTAGCTACAGAAAGAAATACAGAGAGCAATAAGGGAAAGGTCACTTTCTAGTTGTCATGCCTACTTGTGAAACAACAGTTATTGAGGACCCACCATCACCATGTTACAGTGGCCAAGCACCATTACTGCAGAAATCACTCATAAAGCCTGCATGCATATTTGGAGCACAACTTGACAAGTTAGTTACAATCCCTACTGTGTCAATGCTAGACAACTGTGCTACTTGACAGAGACAATACTGGTTGTACAACACTTCTGAACATGTATATTTGCTACATCTAATTCCTGGCAGCAGGAGAAATGCCCTTTTGTATAGGTGCCCTCATTTGTTGGCAGCAATGGGAATGACCTCCTTTAGAGGTCTATTTAAACAGAAACCAAACACCCCCAGTAGAATAAGCTGTGCTTCAAGGTAGCAGAGCTATAGCAAGCAACAAACTATTCTGGCTGTTAAATATTTAAGTGCAAAAAAAAGAAAAGGTTTGTATAAGATCTATCTATCTATCTATCTATCTATATATGTATATATATATCTCCAGTCCTTTATGTTGTAATGCCTAGGTCCTAAATCTCCTCCTCCCTTTGCCACAGGAAAACTTTTCTAAGCACAACCAGTCAAGACAGAAAATTATCCTTGTCTCTGGAGGCGTTCTTTTTCATAGCATCTGGCAGATGGGGTAAGAGTTCAGGGAGAACAGCAACCTCTTGTAGCAGCCAGTACCACTTTCAGACACATCTCTAAATCCACAGTGCCTTCTACAGTGCCAGAAAAGAGATCTCTGCCTGCAGTCTCCTCCTTTAGCAACAAAGGTCAAAAGAAAGATACCCAGAGTTTTAGCTAGTGTTGGCTGTATTTTTTATTTAAATTCTTTCCTGGTTTAGAGAGTATACATCTTTCATAAACCTACATATTTTAGCAGGAAGTGATGGTTATATACATCAGATTGTTTGGATTTGCCAACTTGCATTAAGATGGCATAGGAGAACATGAAGATAAAAACAACTAGTAACTTAGCAAGCAACCAGAGTGTGCTTTCTAAATTGTTCAATTGCAGGGTTTTGTGATATTGATGCCTATGTCATATTATGTAGACTATCTAGGTGTTCACAGATTCAGGGCGTATAATAAAACACAAGCATCATCATGCACTATGTTTGCCTACGTTTATAGCATAATAGCTTGGGTCTAGTAACTAAGCATAGGTCTATCAGTAAATGTTATAAACATCTCCCACTTACCTACAGTTCTTTTCTGAAGATTCAACTGCAAAATCAGTTAAAACTAATCTACGTCTGTGCTAGTATTTGAAAGGAGCAGATCCACCTTCACCTAGGTGCCAACTGTTAGTTCTTGCCTCCTCCTCTGTGCAGGCTCTAATACGCAAGTGGGTACAAGATGAGCCCAGTCAGCGACCTGAAAACTAATCATAATTTCCTGACAGAAATGTATTTTGGCTGCATCAGGTCCAACACCTGCAAAAGCATGAGTGCTATTGCAGCCATAAGGTATGATTTAATGATGTAGTTTGGGTTTTAAGGGGTATGGGCAGAGGCCAGGCCCTTTGGCATCAGTGTGAACTTTGGAATCAGTGTGATCAGCTTAAACTCCTCGTAAAACTTCATCATCAAGAAATTTAATGGCAAAGCTCCACTCAAAAGGAGAGCAATCGGGTGTAAAATAAATGTTTTCAGATGACTAAGAAAATGCTTTTTTGTTTTGATTCATCTTTAATTAGATGAGAGACAAATATTGCATCACATGCTGTTAGGGCTCAATACCAGACAATCAGCAATAAAACGTTCAATGTTATTTGCATTTGTTTTCTCTCCCCCTCACTCCCTAGTGCATTCTGGTCCTCCCACTCATTAAATAGTCACATGCATATTTTTTTTCAATTTATTAAAATGTGAAGGAAAATTGCACAGCTAGTCCTCACACAAACCCTACAAAAGTATTATGATTTCTCCAGTTTAGGAGCACAGGATATCCCTCAGTGTTGTTATTCATTGGCTCTGCATCGTGCCACAAGTTTGCAGAGTAATCCTTTAACATGAGAGAAAATAGGTATTCATCCATCATTATCCCTGAGCTGCAGGGTGTGTCCTCTGCTCCCACTGCAGCAGTCTCTTTGAAACACAAAATACCTACTGAGGTTAAACCTAAAATAATTCATTTTGCCTTGAGATGCAGAGTCCAGATAGAATTATCTAAAGCTTCATATAGTGTCCCAAAACTGAACCACTCAGGCACAGGTTCCTTAAGTGAGGATAAAATTATTTTACATTTTATCTCCTAAGGCATATTTTTACAGGGACATAAAACAAAGATGGTAAAACAGCTTCCACTGGACCAGTGCCAGCTGTCTGAAACAGACTGTCTAGGCATGTTTTGGATATGGACAGGAACCCTGTAAGGTTATTATTGGCATTATTGCCAGGAATTGTTCCATAGAGGAGGGTAGTGAAAATAGCTTGGAAAACATTTTCCTAGACATGATAATTGTCAAATTTCTTCATTACGTAGTCACAGAAACAAGAAGGGTACTATTTAGACTGGATTTTATCAAATAATAAGACAGTTCAGAAGCTATTGTAGAAAGTAATCTTAGATTGAGTGGTAATGGGTTATTTCAGTTTAAATTAAACAGAATAATAAAAACGTAGGTCTGTAGCTAAGACTGTTTTGATTGAGAAAATATTGATGAGTTAAAGAAAGTTCACAGTAAAATCAGCTGTATGAGGGCTCACAGAAGCCCTTGAAAATGACGTGTCTTCATATCAAAGGCGTTAACATGATCAGGAATCTGTGTTCCCCAATGAAAAGAAAACCTTGGACAAAGAGCAGTCTGATCTCCTGGAATAATTGGGGGAAAGAGCTTGAGAACAAGAAAGATACCAAGAATAGGAAGAGAATAGAAAAGGCACAGGCATCTATGCATTGGAAGTCAAGGAATGCAATGATTACTATGGTAATGACCATCAAGCTGACTTCATCCTTCTGAAAGGAATTAGAGAATAAAGCTGTCTAGCCATATAAATAAGTTAATATAAAAAAGAGAAAAGGGAGGCCAGCAACCAGTGCTAAAGAGATAATGAATAGAAGATAATATTGGTGTGTCACAAAGCTAAATATATTCAGGTTAGCTTTTCAAGATTGACAATGATGTTGAAAACTGATGCAAAAGGAAACCAGATAATGAGAATGCATGTATAAAACTGGAAATTGTCACAACTGCAGCGGAGGAAGAACTTACAGAACATAGGTAAGGAAGTGAGATGATTTTCTCAGAATTGATACTGAAACTGTAAATTCAATAGCAAGTATTTTAACGAGTCTTTCTGTAAAATTGAAGATAACTGATGAGGTGCCGGTATGTAGAGAAGTGATGTGAGCAATCTGAGGCATCCCAGTGTAACCTCCAACATAGCAGGCTCCAGAAAAGATTTGGAAGGAAGGGATGATTGAGATAGCTGAGATGCAATTTAACATGGCTTGTGAAGAGCAGTTCATGTCAGATTGACCTGGTCGTCTGTCAAAGAAAATGCAGCAGATCATGTATAACTAGATTTTAGTAAATATTTTTATGTTTTTCGGTAAATATGTAAATATTAGTTAAGCTGGAAAACACAGAAGAAAAAACATAATAAAATATGATGGACAGTATTTCATATTCTAATTTCTTTGTTCTTCACTTATGGTATAGTCCTTTAAAGGAGTGAGTAGGTGAGGTACCACTCATGGAAGGAGGAGGAGCTTGCTCCTTCTTCTGGAGATAGAGAAATGTGCCTGAAGGTAAGAAACTCTGAGGGTATGAAACTTGAAGCAAATAAAAGAAAGAGCAAGAGAGACAATACACAGATCTGGGAGCTGGAGCTCAAGCAAAGAAAATCAGAGATTACTGTAAGGGTGAGAGAGGGAAGGCAGGTCTCAGTGGTGACAGAAAGAGATTCCAGTGGACCGGAGGTGACTGGGCAGTTTGCTACAAGTCAAAGTCATTGAGCTGACTGAGATTAAGCCCAGAAGCGAAGGTCTTCCTGTAAGGACAAAGCGGGCAGGATAATTGTATTGATTACCCCTTTTTTCCTTGCTCTGTCCTACCTAGCCACATTGAGTTTTCTCTGCTTTGGAAGTTTATTATTTATATTCTAATTAAACCTGACATTTTGAGTTCAAAAGTTTTGTGGCCTTCCTGGGGAACAATAAGGCCTTGCCCACTCCCTTTCAAAGTTGTGGCTGACTCAGGGTCCTGTCAGATTGGGGAAGAGAATGGCATAAAAGAAAATTAAAATGGCTAGGGATGAAGGAAGGGCTATTTAGGGCAAAAGAGATGACCAGTGGAGTCAACTGTTTTCATTAGTGACCATGATCCAAGTAGTGGAGTGCACGCTCATGAAATCTGGCCATGGAGCAACACAATGCAGCACAAATACAGGGAGTGCTGAGATAGCACGCAAAGAGAAACAAGTGATTAAAGGAGTAGAAAAATAACGCAATGAAATAGTGTAAAATTACCCACCAATATTAAGTATGAACTCATGAAAAACAATAATAAATTGGGAGCTCTTTAGGCAGAAACGATAGAGGAGAAGACTGTTCCCTAACACCGTCCACTGAGAAGGGTGGAGGTAAATAGATTAAATAATTTTAGGCAGAACCAAAAATGATTTTTAGATGAGACTTCTGCCTGCAATAGCGGAAGACTCAAGTCCTGATCGAGGAGGTGTCTTCTCCTCCCCATTTCCCTGTGTTTCTGGGGAGGATAAAGCTCAGCAATTGAGGTGAATGGGCTTTCTGTGTCAAAACTGTGTTGGAAGAAACAATTACAAATTAAGAATGATTATGTGCAGGCTGTACAACAAATGGAAATTGTCTTCTATTAAACTGTTTCAACATCTTTCCT
The DNA here is from genome assembly GCF_040807025.1 of Struthio camelus. Taxonomy (NCBI): domain Eukaryota; kingdom Metazoa; phylum Chordata; class Aves; order Struthioniformes; family Struthionidae; genus Struthio; species Struthio camelus. The sequence goes on from NC_090942.1 coordinate 24,714,571, forward strand.
GTCTGACTTTAGGAGGAAACAGAATTATACTGTAGATGCTAAAATTATAGCTACCTGATAGTCTGAGGAGAGGAAAAGTGTTTATTTTTCTTTTTTTTTCCAAAAACATCAACACTACTGAAGAAAAATACCGAATGAAAAGACTCCCTGGTAACAACGATTATTTGGAGAAGAAAATTTCATATCTCTCTTTTCTTTGGTGTTTTCTCAGGTGTTTTTACATAACCAATATTTCTTTAATGAGAAGCCTCGCATTTTTCTCTATCTCTGACCAAGACTGTTAGGTATCAGGTCTAACGTAGTTATAAAATTGTATGGTTTGCCAGCTATTTTATTCATATGTTCTTGACTAACATGACTAACACTCTCATGTTCATGTCCTTGAAAGGCAAAGCACGTTCTTCAGCTATGTTTTTTCTGGAACAGATAGTTGGATGTACATTAAAAAAAAATAAAGTGCTAACAAAAAATGAATGTTGTATACTACATGCATGAAAGGCTGAGAAAGAGACTGAACCACATGAAATAGATGGTTGTTATGTTGCTTAATCAATTACTAGAAAGTCCTGAGATATTATGGAGATGGAACTGTAAGAGAAACTATCCTGAATGACCAAGATTGCTGTTTAATGATGTCTAAAAAGAGATTAGTAACTATCTAGGGCATGTCTGAATTTCATCAAACTTTAAAAAATGCCTTGTAATTTCTGCCTACATCATCATGGTCTCCCAATATTTGATAAATACTTCTGTGTTATCATCTTAAGGCTGTCAAACCTGAGACTGTAACATCAAATAGCACCACAAGCTTCACCTAAACTATAAATTGCACAACAAACCATGATTGATTCCTTAATTTCCATTTTAATGGCACTGTAAATGGCAATATTTACACCCTTTTTGGCACTGTGCCTCATTTTGGAGCCACTGAGACTGATAAATAGTATTTTATGTCTATTACCAAGAACATAGGTTGTTTACAATTTGCTTAATCTTGACAGTTTAGATTTACATAAACTGGATAGAGAATAAGTTTTATCTAAAATCTATTTTTTTTCGTCAGTAGTACCATCTCCAGATCAAAAACCTAAATAACAAGATGAGAAAAATTAGGTGAAGTCTTCTGGCATCGATTCTGTTGTTTGCTGCAGCAGAAACAGTACTGAATCCTTCATGGGAAGGTTAATATGCAAAGCAGAGGAGAACAACTATCCTTCATTGTTAGTATTCGCTTCTGAATGTTTGTTTTAGCTGCCTTGTGGAGATTGATGGACTGAGAGAGTACAGGGTCACAGAATGAAAGACCAAACCTTCTGGATTTTTTTATTAGCAATATTGACCGTAATCTAAGTTTTCAGTAGAACAAATCTGGAGTTCCTTATACTTGGTTAACACTACCAAGTATTTGATGGTTGAAGGAAGTGAGCCAGGATTCTGCCAGGATAAGTCGACAAGAAGTATAATCATCATTCTTTCAGTCATAGTTAAAGATCTGACTTTGTTATTACTGAAAATATCATTTAATATTATTAAATAATCCCTTAAAAATATTTATAAATTTATATAGAAGCTAAGCGGCCATTCGCCAGAAAAGTTGATATTAAGCAAGTAATTTCTCTTTCTTCCTCAGCGGATAAATGTGTATATTATTTAGCTTGGAAATAAAAAATGCTGTATGCATTCTTGATTTCCATTCCAGACAGAGCTCCTGAAGCTTCTTATCTGGTTGGAACTGTCTATTAAATCCAGAAGTGACCGTATCTGGGATTTGAACAGCAAAGAGAAGCGAAATTTTGCAGAAAGCCAGCTCTGGCTTTTGCCAGAGCAAGCAAGCCAGTTCCTTGCTTTTGTTTTATGGCAACAGAAGGAAAGACCAGAAGGTAATACAGCATAAGATCAAAGGTCTATTCAGGTAGTGGTTAGCCTTTGGCAACAGCCAGAGAAGCCTGGGAAAGCATAAGAGAATGAAGTAGGATACTTGCAGGATAATTTCTTAATTTACAGCAGTTTCAGGCCACTGTCAGAAAGGGGAAGATTTCCACAGTTTCACAACATTTTAGGAGTAGGAAAAGGAAAATTAGGATTATTATTTCTGCATCTAAACCTCTGGTGCTTGACTTTTGCTAATAATTCTCAGTCGAAGGATTTGCTGCAAGATCATTCTAAAGCCACAGAAATAGGGAAGCTAGTTTAATTTAAACACAGTTCTGATTTTGACACATTTGCATCTTGGTTGAGGCAATTTGAGGAGGAAAACCAGAGGCGTCGCTGCACAACACAAACATCCAAATGGTGAATTCTTATGGTGTGTTCTGCAAATGTAAATAGTGCTAGACGGACCAATAATTTTATAGACAACACAATATAAAACAGCAATTAAATTCATATGGCTTTAAATGAATTGTTATACAGAAATATAAAATTTTGTGTATAGGTATAACATTATAAGGCAGACATACAGAAGAATTTCCCCTTTTCCACATTGAACTATAACTGCTAAGAGAATAACAATCATCCCTATAAAATGTGTACCTTCAACACTCCTTAGAAAACGCTGAATTAATATTCACAACACTCTTAAAAGGTAAGAGAGTAAACAATATAATACATAAGCAAACAGGATAAAGAATTGTCAGATTATGTTCCTTATGAGTTCACTAATAAATAAATAAATCTGATTCATTGCTTTCTTATTCCATTTTTCTTCTTCTGTAGTACTTACCTTTATAAATTTTATACAAGGTTCCTAACTTGTGCCTTTTCCTTAATCTGCTCCTGCTGAGATCTATCTAATGTCTTTATAAACCTTTAACATAGAGTTATCAACAGAGAATAACTAGATTCAGATACTCCTCTATATTATGTTAAACTGCAAGTAGGTAACTAGGGAATAAATATGCACGTAAATGTCTCTGTTGAGTCTTACCGGTAGTAGACGTTAGGTTAGTGAAGTCAGGGGTTGGAGACACAGACACATGGATTCAGTTGTGAGCTACTAAACACAATATGACTTTTGTCTTGGAAATTCCCTAAACCCAGCTCCATGGACCTTGGAGGCTCTCCAGAAAACAGTTACTATACGCCTCTCCCATTCTTCCATTCCCCTTGGTGATCTGCTGTGAGCCATTTTCAGAGAGAGGACACAGGACAAGGCGAGTCTCTTTGCTTTGGTTTGATATAGCCAGTCTTTTAGTATTTTCTTATATTAAAAGCCAAATAATTGGTTAAAAAAGGAGATTCAGTGACACAGTCTTTTCCAAGGGTGATCTTTGTCAAGTAGAGAGCTGAAGCTAACGCAGACGCCCATGCAATTTCCAGAGCTGCTTTCCTGCTGCTTCTGCTTTGGGTTTGCAAATTAATATACTAGTAGAAACTAAATGAAATAATTCTTCTTAATTTGAGAAGCACACCTCTGGTGGAGGAGGAAAATCCTCTTTGAAATACCATTCTGTGTAAGTTTGAAAAGAACTATCTTCAGTTATAAGTCACTTTAGAAATAATCAGGCCCTAAAGTACAATAAGTAGCTGAGCACCATGCTGAAGATCAATATTCACATAACAGAAAAAAAGGTGCAGCCTCTTTTTTCTTTTTCTAATCACCTCAATTACTAATGAAGATACAGTAGTTTAAAAGCTAATCAAATGGAAGTGAAACTCTTGTGGGTTAATGTCCTTGCTTTTTTGTCTAATTGTGCTTTTCTAAATTAGCCTACCTAAAAGTTGTCCTTGGACTGATCATCTCTCACTGAGTGACACTTCCATGCGTGAAATGAGCTTCACAGTTACTTTTCTTTTTCCTCTATTTTCTTCTTAGACAGTGGAACACAAGTAACTAACTCTCCTCAGAAGCAATCACTTACCAGTATTTCTCAACAACAAAAAAAAAAATCAGGTTCAATTTATATTTAAAAATATCCCTAACTTAAAAATCATAACAGAGAAAAGACATTCAAGTATTTGTTTATCCATATAATATTTTAACAAAAGAATTCTTAACCTGTTAGGAAATCTGAGGTTTCTAATAAAAGTAATTCTAGATAGAGCATTAGAACTTGCATGTCTTTAACTGGAGCTGGCTTAAACAAAACCTTCAATTTAAGTAAAAGGTCAGTAACACATAACAATTTCTATGTTGCTGCATGATCCAAACTTCAGAACATTTGGAAGGGAGATAATGACATGATAAATAAAAGCAAAAATATGCCCAGTATCCAGGATCAATACACTATATATAAGCAATTCAGAAAGGGCACCAGTAATAACTCTTAGCAGGTTTATATGTTGAAAGCACTGTACAGACATCCACTAATCATCATAACTCCTAGCAGGCAAGAGGACAAATACAGTTATTGCCTTTTAACAGATAATGTGAGAAAATAAAGTCACAGCTTGATCAAGCCTGTGTGATGAGCCACAGGCAGCGTATGTATCAGGCTAAGGACCAGAAGATCCATGTGCCCTATAGTGCGCCATAGTAAACCCCTAAAATAGAGGGATTAGCATTCAGACAGCAGCAGAGAACCTTAAAGGTAAGGGATGCCACCTTTGCTGGTAACTGTAATTTCTCATATTATGTACCTGGTGTAACAGCATACTCTGTGGAGCCTTTCAAAATGGAACTTGCCCAGTAAAGTGTTTGGGAAAACCCTTAAACTGCACTGGAGTCCTTCAGAGAACACACTCGGTCTGAGGCTTGATGATTTTGTCTTCAGCCAATTGATCAAGCCTGTTATTTTCTCATGCAAAATAAATATGTGCTTTGTCAGCAGGTTTGATCAGTCCTAAGCAACCGTGCCATGCAATTTTTAGCTGTCCTCTCAAATCATAATATGCTACCAAAGCTGAGGCAACTAAATTAGTGGGCTACCAAAGAGCACCAACTGCCAGGGCTTGAACAGCTAAACTCGGATGCACTTTTTCAGCTATTTGGCTCAAATGTTATTGCTTTCCCTTTTCTGGCTACCACTAAGTTGATATGTGTACAGTTTTATATGGAAGGAGACAATGCTATGCTATGCCCTGTCGTCACTACCAACACGTGGCTTTGGAGATTTCCGCTACTGAATTGTATGGAGGATAAATTTGTAAAAAAGAGAAGGGAAGACAGGTTCTCCTTTGCAAAGGAAATCAAAGGGAAAATACTCACTCTGTGTGAAATCAGGGAAAATTACCAGCTCTCTCAAGGTCTTTGATGTAGGAAAGAAGCACGTTTACAGACTAATACGTTCCTTTCATAGGCCACTTAAATTCCATATGAGGACTACTCTGCCTTCCTAGCCTGACTCCTGACTACTCTGCTGGTAGTAAGGGAGAGAGGGGATAGCAAGAGGCAATATATATACAGAAAATAAAAATTGTAATCACCTGATAATTTAATAATCCCATAAAAGTTGTCATCTGTTCTGTCATTATAAGCAAAGTAGGATTTGTTTTAGGTTTTCTTTTTTATGACTGTTTTTAAAGCATCACTTTTGATTCAGTATAGGTTTCACAGATACTTGTTTTGTCTAAACACATTACTATGGATGTGGCATTGCACTATGTGTCTTGGCATAAAAGAATATAAAGTTTGAAGTATCAATACAGAGCATTCAGTTTTATGGCTTCTGCTTTGCTCAGTGTTATCCAGCTACTCTGAGGTGTTGGACCTTGGCAGGCTTGCCACTAATGTTTATCACTGTAAGTATGCAACAATATTTTAAACTTCTCTGCTTTCAGCATATTCTATTTTACGGCATTTGTCAAATACTATAATTCATCTGAAAAGGGGGCTTTATTACTCAGAGCAGACAGAATTTGCCCCTTATGAAAGAGAATAATTTTTGTAATTCTGTGAGCATCTTTTTTTTTTTAACTTTTTAATGATCCAAGCCATATCCTTGACATTGTTACACCATTTTAGAGACTTGCAGTAGTACGTCAGCAACATACTTTTTAGGCCATACATTAGAAATTCTTCTGTCTCTGCTTTAAAATATTATGATAACCCGTCTTTTCCTTTGCTTATAAGCTAGTAGTGAGTAGTAGCACCATGGACAGGCTGTTTCTTGTAATATATGACAGCACGTTGTATGCAGAGAGTGCCCTATAACCAAACCTTGCAACTTAGCCGAGCTCCATACGAAAACTTCAATTTACGGTCAATAGTTCTTATCCATAACAAATATTGATGTTCAATTTTGTTCTGCTAAGAAATCCTGAACTATAAATCAATGTCTATAAAAACATAGGGTGATCCAAGCCTATAGGGCTTGTTCATTTAAAACTCACTAAAGAAATCAGATAAAATTCTCTTTTTACTTATACTAGAAGTACTGCTTTCTATCAGGAGTATATCACTTACAATCTGGAGTCAGAATCACTAGCTCAGTGAGCTGACTGAGAGCACAGTGAAAAAAGGCTGATGTCAAACAGTGACAATACTATGCAAAACCTCAAAAGCTCTGAGATAGTTTTTTTTTTTTTTAATATTATACTCTTCCTCCAGAGTCTAGGAGGCAAAAGAGATGCCCAGGAGACACAATTCTCATTGCTCTTGCATACAGGCATTCTCAGAAAGCTCAGCAGTCTGCTGTGAACATCCAGAGTTGGCCCTGGGATTTGGCAGAGTTTTTAATGATGTTTTGTATTGAGGCGTGATCTTTGTAAGGGAGCAGACTCCAGCACAGAAAAGATGTCCATATGACCTACCAGTTTCCAGTCAGGGGTACAGGATAGATAGTCAAGAAGGCAGCCAAAGGGGGCCAGATGGGGATGGTTAGGGCTGTGCGTTTCTATTACTTTTGAAGTAGTGTTTGCAACTAGTGCAGTCAGACTGCACAAAGTTAGCCTTGGCTCCATGGCCAGCAAGGTACATGGGAACCTCACACACTTCACCATTCCCCTGAGAGAGAAATTCAAGTCTGCTGAAGTCTGGGTCATGTGGAAAAAGATTCTTATCTTGTTTGGGACCAAGGCGAAGGCTGTAATTCCTCATGAACATGAAGAGTGCTTCTTTGGAAGGGGCTACCTGTGAGCACCTTCCCCACTAGGATGTGGTGCGACTGTGACTGGCATTGCCAGGGGAAGCAAGAGCAGGCAACTGGGGAGCCAGGTCTGACTCAACACGAGGTTATCTCTGCAGAACGAACATTCTTTGATTCACTTCAGAGTCCATTACGTCAAATACTCCTACCTGATACCAGGCAGGGAAGGTGGGACAGGACAGGGTGACCGGTGGGAGGCTAGGCAGCAGTGCTACACACAGCATGCATGAGGCATGGCCAGATGTTGATGGACTGGGGCCAAGCCATGGCTGGACACTTTCCTCTTCCCAGCCACTGACTGTCTGGAAAGGCAAACGCACACAAAGGCTAAAAATCAGATCTATCTTGTGCCTGATTTTCAGGCAGGTCTTTGTGGCTCAAGTCAGGGGTACTTTCCTTCTTGTGTCCCCTGACCTTTGTGGAGAGCTGTGATGAAAAAAGAATCCAGTCCTTATTCCAGCAGCCTTTGAAGGCAGGGCAAGTGTGTTATTTCCCACTGCAACACCAGAGTGGGCTCTTTTACTCTCTGTACCATTCAGTGCCTCCTCAATGGGAGATCTCTCTGGCTCCAGAATAGCTATTGTACTTACTTTGGTTGAACATAAATGTTGAGCCTCCTATGCACTGGTTAATGATTCACAATTATTCACATATCTCCACTTGTTCCAATTTCATGGAGCTATTTGGTACATTTCCAACAGCTAAGTTTTGCACCAAATCTTCCATCTGCAGTAAAAGCCTTTGGGGGCCAATTTTTTTTTTTTTTTTGGGGGGGGGGTGTCGCTTTTGGAGACTGGAGCCCTCTATCCATTTTCTTTTAGCTTGTAGCTTTCTGCTTGCAGTAGCAGGCCCATATACCTCAGGGCGCTTTGCGTTGCAGACTCCAGGTTTGCTCACTGTGCTGATGGGACAGACAGATGGCTGACATCTGCAGGCAGCCAGCATGTGGTACACTGTGAGGAGGACAGCAGCTTTCCTTTCCATTGTCCTGTGGTTCAAGCAGCTGCAGAAAATAACAGAAATAGGATGCAATGCAGATTTAAAAAGGAAACAGAAACATCCAGGATCACTTTCCTGCTAGTTTTGAGATTGGGAAGAGTGAAAGAAGGATATACATCCCTGGGGCTCTAACCAGTTACTGCTTCTTTATATACACTAAGCATGTGCATGGCAAAAGATGAGCAGAATCAGTATAAACATATTTTCCTTTTCAATTCTTTACATTGATGCCAATTTCTTAAACACTGGAAACTGGCATCTTCAATGATTTGAGGAAATATGTTACAAAAATTAACCTGCCTGTGAGAGAAACTCACTCCTAGTAACATTTTTACTCTGTTAGCAGCTGCAGTTTACCAGAAATGTAAACTTATCATGGTAATGGCCTCAGTGAGGCCGTAAGCAGCTTGTGCCACTGTACTTGGACAGACACTCAGCAGATACCTTCTCAGATACCAAATACTCTTGCTCATTCCATCATTGTTATTCAGTGAATATGATATAGAAAGAATCAGTGGAAATGAGCTTTTCCTTTTCCAAGAGTGCTTTCTCACTTAATAGTAGTTGAGTTCCTTGCTTCTCCTTCAAATAACAAAATTCCTGAAGTGACCAGATATCTTGCTTCTCATCATGCTCCAGAGTACAGTGAGCATTCCCATTGGGCCTAACAAACGCTAATTTAAAATGGAAAAACTCTCTCTTGTTTACCCATAATTTGCATTGTAAAGTGTGTGACAAAGTTAGAAAGTCCCAGCGGGCAATGCCTTCTCTCCTGTCAGTTTGGATACATTCTCATTCATCTTGCAAGTTTCTAGGATTTTACAGTTGCACCACTGAATATTCCAAGGCAGAAAAAAAAAAAAAAAATGGAAGAAACTCCCCTCCTCAGAAATCTCATCGTGTCTGTGACTCTTACAAATAACCTTATCTCCTGTACAGGATTTTTGATTATCAGTAACGTGATGGAGACACATTAGTCTTAGGATGAACCATTCTCTGCCCATCTCCTTTCTGTGGAGAAGTTCCTCCAGAGGAAAGGGAGCAATGTTAGGGTGCTCTGTAGGACGAAGAATGAAAATGCTATCTACTTTCTCTCTTCTGTATTTTTCCAGAATAACAAGGATAAAATTAGGTCATTAGAATAACAAGAATGCATGAGTTTTATTTCTTCATTCCTCCCCCCATAATTTGATTATGAGTGGTACCAATTTGACAATGATGGAAACAGGAGAGGAGAACAGCTATGGCATGGGTAACAGAAGCACACTCTCCCTCCTAGTGTCTCGTCCATGTGGTTCAGGGATGAAATGCAGGAACTACATTTCTAAAGTAGTTGAGTATATTGCCCATTCTGCCTTTTGCTTCTCTTTTTAGGCCTCCTGTGAGCCCTGGCAATTAGTTCCACTAGTGAGATTGGTTCATCTTATGGGAAGCCATCCACTTGGAAGACAGTTTTCAGGTCTAGACTCCCAAGAAGATTTAAAAAAAAACTTTCAGTCACAGAAATCTAAAGAATGCTGAGGCGAGAAGCCCACAGGGGGGTTTTTATCAGAGAAGGACAGGTCTCAGGAGTCCTGCAGGGGACAGTAGTTGGCCCAGTCCAGTTCAACATTTTCATCGCTGGTTGGGAGTCCTACAGAAAATCATTCCTGATACAGTGTATTCATGCTGCGCAACACTCGGGAAATGTTCGACAATGGTGAAGAAAGGGACTCTCACCTGGAATGATCTGAATCATTTAGTAAAACATACCTCCGAAACCAAATATTTTTTAATACAGAAAACCATTAGAGATGATGTACACAACTTAGTTTTTTTTATTTGCTTTTGGTTTATGTGAATAACTTCCACACTGAAAAATCTCTTTCTTTCAACTAGAAACTCTTCATGAACTTGGCCTAATTTCTCCAAATATTTTAGCCAAACAAATGTGTTTGAGGGAATGGTGTTAAAACCATTCCTTTTTATCCACTAGCTTAGGTCCTTATTCACCACATGAGAGACCAGGGATCAAGCCTTTCTGCCTGAAGGAATCTGAACTCACATCTGCCACACACCAATAAAGTACTATCAGTCTGTTAAAGCTTTTGTGCTCAGCGTAAACTATTTAAAATTCATTGAAGCATCATGTAAAGGAGTGAATCATTTCACTCCCTAGCTTGATCTCTTGGGCACTGTCACAGGATATGGGTCATTCTCATCATTGCTCCGGTGAGTCTTTTAATACTAATGTGAAACAGAATATGACCAACAAGAGATACACAGAGCATCTCACTGTGGGATGATGGTATTTATACCAGCATGGTATTTAGGGAAGTTTCCCGAGATACATTAGTTCAAATCTTCTGAAGTAGCGCACAGAAATGAACATGAGTCTTTGACCTTCTCGAGGATTTCAATAACCCCTAGAAATTGGATGAAAGGAGATCAATGAGTAAACCCTCACTAATTCTAGCTCTTCATTTCCTTTGCTGATCTTAAGTTGCCTGAAAATCAAGTATTCTGTTCGTGTTCAACGTAATGCTTCATTAAAAATGTAATAATTTTTCATTTTTTCTGGTGTGGCAAGGAAACAACAAGCCAAAATATAAAATTTGCTTCATCCAAATGAATTTAGTTTATTATTTGGTTCAGCTGGTGAACAGAAAATCAACTACTGACAAGGCTTTAATTATCTCCATTTTAGGGGGAAAAAATCCTTAGCACTGTATTCAATCGTTACCTAAAAACTTCATCAAGCCTTAAACATGCACTTGCTGAAGTCTGGATGATTGTATTGGTGGTGACTGAAAGCTTATTATGTGATTTTAATTACTGAGAGGGCAATCAATCTCTGTTCCCTGCAGCTATTACCGGGCAAAGTTCTGTTTAATGCCCATTTTACTCATTTTCTTTTTTGGGTAAAGGAAAATTAACTGGATTAAGTTTTTCCTCTAGTGGTATAAACTGATCCCCAAAACGTGTATATTTCATTTTAGAATTTAATTCTAGTTGCCTTACTTAAGCAAGAGCGTCTGAGAGCAGTACATTTCATATTATCATTAGAGGGAATAATATTTGGCCATAGCTTTATATTTCTTGTTGGAAGCTTTGTTTTGCATATGCAGGTTTTCTGGCTGGGTGGTTAAGTGGGTGGTTGATTTTCTTGTATTGAATAGTCGAATAACAAAAAGAAGTTGCCTTATTTGCTTTCTTGGGAGATGGAGAGATAAAAGTATTTTCCAATTTTGGATTCTACAGATTTTGTCCCTTTGGTTATCTAGTTATCTAAAGCTGAGGATGTCAACAGGAAAAGGATGGGAAGGCTGGAAGTCCTCAAAAACCTACATGACAAAGTGATATATGCTGTCCAATCCTAAAGCAATCATCTCTTGTAGAATGAAAATAGTCTTGGATTTTTTGCTTTCAGCTCTCCTTGAAGTCATTGTGCTATAAATAATGTTTAAATAAGAGCCCAAGATAACCCAACTTGTTCCCTACATAATACTCTTGTTGCCTCTTATTCCGTCATGCCCCTATTCTGCAAACACTTTCACAAGTGCCTAACTGAATCCAGTGTGACCAGTCTTGCTTAAATTCCAAACTTTAATAATCCTTGGCTAAATTAGGATCACAAGGTCATTAAAAGTCATACAACTCTCTTTGCAGCATTCCCTCACCATCTTGGAATAATATACCCAAACCTCCAGCCTAAGGTGATTCCTTGCAAGCATTTGACATGTTCATTTTTCTTAAGGTCAGTTAGTCTTTGGATGTACAAATCAATTCATTTAATCCAAGCTGATTTCACTGTTCCCATTATAGTTAATGAGTTAACGAATTAGTCAAAAAAGAAAATCGTTTCTCTTAGGCACTTTCTCTTGGCTATGGTTATAAAGAGGATCTAGGTGATTTGCTTAGACCTTTAAATAACTAATACTAGTTGAACTGAAGTCCATATGGCATTTAAATGAATTAAGCCCATCTCTAACCAGCACTAGGGTTTGGAAGTCATTGTTATTTTTCAAGCTTCACTATCTGGCTATTTCTATATTTTCTATGCTATTGTTCATGAAAATGTTTTGCTAGTATCTGGCGTGGCTGCATTTAAATTAACGATATGCTCCACAGAATATTTGATTTTATGTGGAGAAGCATTTAACAAATCTAAATATCATGGGATATTCTTTATATCCAGTAGATCAATCCAGCGCTAATGAATGAATAAATGATAGAAAAATTAAACATACTGAGGTTCATTCTATAGCAGAGAATCTCTATTGTCAATTGTATGGCATGCAATTAAGTCAGTTTTTTATAAAACAAATAAATAAAATGTTGAAAGATAAAAATAGATCAAAGGTCACTTTGGATTAGGAGTCTCAGTGACATATAATCATCTTAACTTCATCTCTCACTATAGGGAATACTGTGACAAGCAGGACATTGCAAAGACCTATTAAAGGTTTTCTGAAGCCTTGAAGTATTAAGGAAGTCAGTCTTGGCATGAACCACAATCCCTAAGATTCATTCTTTGTCAGTACTATTTTCCCTTTTCAACCGACTACTTAAAAACCCTTCTACGGCAAAAGTTGCAGTTACTGTGGTTCATTTCTTGTGAGCAGCAGAACAGAAAAAAATGATAAAGAACTGAAAACTACTCTGCAGATGCTCGTCTTTCTGTATTAATGGACAATTTCTCTGAGGATATTATATATACTACTGGCCTATAGTTTTTCATTTGTACTTTTACCAGCTGTAACTTCACAGTTCTTCCTATTTCATTTCACTGACTCTTCATTCTCAACTGTTCAAATTCAGCCTATTTGAGAGAGAGAAGGGGAGAGAGGAAAAACAGCTCAGAAAGAAATCAGCCTGCGAGAAAGTGCAGCAGCACAATCTGAAAACTTGATCAAACTGTCACCATGATTAATATTTTTGGCCTTCCTGTCATCATCCTCTTATAAAAATTCCTCTTTGACTGTGATCTTAGAACTAGCAGTATCGCTTCTTTTGATTCTGCCTTACCTCTAGGTCTTTTACCTTTTTGCCCCAGGCTTCTGAAATTCAATTTTGCTCTTTTCACTCATACTCACTACCTTTCCCTTTTCATTACCCACAGGCAACCACTTTCCCTCTTTCTGAGAGAAGAAGGTGGCTTGGGTGGCCACTTGCCGTAACCAAAGACCACCTGCTCACCTCAGTCTTATAACCAGTTTCCTCAGTAACAAGCACTAATGCATCACCCTCTCCAGGCCTCTGTTCCTACAAAAAGCTGATCCTGCAGCTTTCAGCATATTCCTAGTGAATGTATTCTCCCCAGTCAAAACACATCCAAGATAAAAAAAGAATCAGAACTGAGCTTTTTATCTAATTTCCCTAATTTTTATCTAATAACTCTAATTCTACTTTTGTAAAGGAGGAAGATGATAGAAAAAAAAACTATTATAAAGTTTAGGTGATTCAGAGATCTAGTCTATAGATATCACAAAAAATAGATTTTATAAAAAGCCCAACTCTGAGCACAATACAAGAATATAGAATAATTTGAATGGATGGAGGGAATTTTTCCTAATACAACCTTTTAATATTAGTTGGTTACAATATTTATATTAGAATGATATATCACTGCTTTGACAATGAGTACTCATAGCTGGTTACTGCATTCCAAATCAGAGAGTGGAGAAGTGCCATTTTAAGGATTTCCCTTTTTAATTTACTACTCTTCATTATCTTAATTTATTTCAACATTCAAAGTATGAAACTCACCACTATGCCAATTTGTCCTCAGTCTTTAAATCCATCAGTTATTGTACCCTAGCATAAATTCTGATCGAGCATGTCACAGTAAACCTAAAACTTTGGATGATCAGTCACATCTGCTTGTATCCATAACTTGCAGGTTAGGAATTCATCTCCTGAAATAATTCAATCTACTGCTAGATAGAAATATTCATCACAATTCAGTATTACTACCAATCACTACAGTATTTTAGAAGCATGAGGAAAAAAAAAGAAAAAAAAATGAATATGAGTAAAGAAGAAAAACAAAGAGAAAAATAAACTTCTCTCAGTGCTCTATGCTTCACACAATCAATTTTTACTTTATCTCTGAGGGACACGTCTTGACAAATCCTAAGTCTAGTAAATTGCTGAGGTTACATTCCACAGCTGAATCAACTGTGGCACGGTGGCACACATCTGGCGTGCAGTTCTGTAGTTTATCTGCTTGCTAAGGTAGCTAAAAAACAGGTTTTAAATTGAAGGGAAAATCTACAGATGTTTGAGAGGCTACAGAAACTGTAGCTGCTTCCCGGGAGCTATCTCATTATTTAAACGGGACTGTTCAGAAAGCTATGTTTTAAAATTTGAGTGCTCAGCGCTAGATATTCAGCTGTAGTGGATAAGACTGCCATTGCATACTAATACTAGCTAGTGGAAGAAGGCAGGACGTACTTTTCTCTTTTTTCTTTCTTTTTTTTTTTTTTGATTTTTTGCTAGAAGTCCAGCCAAAATAAGTTTCTTAGATCTCCCTATATTAATGAGCTTTTCCTTACACTGGAAGAACAAATAACTGAATGAGCTCCATAATGTAATATTTTCCTTGTGTTCCAGGAAGATATTCTGTTCTGTGAAATCATAATACAATCCATCCTTCCCTCTCCATTCTTCTATAATTGAAGCAAACAGCTTCAGCTACAGCTTTTGCTACAGCTACAGCTTTTGCTACAGCAAACCCTCAGCACTGCAGCTACAGCTTTTGCTACAGCAAACCCTCAGCACTGGAGCACTGCCTCAGCTGGCATACTCTGAAAGGGTAGGAGCCAGCAGAAGTTGGCCCTGTTACTTCCAGTGTCACTTCTATCTTAGATCTTAAAGTCAGGAAGAGAAAATTAGAGGTAGGATCCTATTTGAATAGTTTATGTTCCTACTTTCAGCATTGCCTCACGTAGGCCTCTCTGAGGAGAAGTAGAGGGGCTATTACTGTCTAAATTCTTGCCCAGTTAATGGAGAAAAATTGTACCTATGGGAGAAAATTCACTCGGCCTAAAAAAGGGTCTCTAATCTCCATTGAGTTAAATGACTGAAGAGGACGGATCAAGTCTGGAAACTCCTACTTTCACTGAGAGTATAGATGGCTCAAATGGAAATGTTAAGACCCAGGATCCAGTCTAAAGGGCTCTCTTACAAAGGGGGCTGGAAAAGAGCAAGAGGGATGATAGTGGTAGGGCACAACATTAACACTGCTAGAATGTTCCCCAGGGAAACAGTTCCTTTAGTCTTTAGTCTGTCTGAGGAGAGCGGTGCCATTTCTGATTCCACATGAGTACCTTAACCACAAAGTCATGGGCTAAGGAGGGTGAGAACAACGTTTGCTTGCATCCTCAGAAAGGAGTCTGTAGGCAGTGAGGAACACACATCACGGAATCAGAAACACAGCAGAGAAGAGGGAGCCAGACTCCCTCCTGGGAGAACTCAGAGTAAAAGTTTCCTATTCCCAGAATGCTTATTAGTTCCACATAACAGCATCATTATTTTAAAGAAAAGTAGGAATAACCTCAAGAAAAGGGAGTAAAATGCCTCTTCTTCCCAACTGGGCATTAAAGTAGCACTGAGCTACCTATTATCTGACCTCCTTCTTGCCCTATCATTGACATGTTCCTAGGTACAGAATGGTTTGGAAGAGAAATACTTTCATCTAGGATATTTATGGCCTAATTAGGAAACTCATCAAGAATGTAGATTAGATCTCATATAAACTGAGGATGCATCTACATTAACATTTCTATTTGCATCAGAAGTACCCTTTTGAGGAAATGTCCTAAATATCCCTACTTACTGTGTTTTGGTTCATATTGAAGAGTGTCTTGGAATGCATTAACTGGATTTTCTTTGGACATAGCTCAATGTCCAAAGGAGGTGGAGGAAACACCTCAGACGTGGTGTTTTCCAGCAACTCACCTAATGTGCTCAAACTATCTATATGTGTTCAGTCTACAGAACTAGACTAGAGCTCATCTGGAGTAAAACCTCCTGATAGGTATAGCAAAGACATCAGATCTTCACCACTGGCTGTTTTAGTCTACCAATCTGCTCCTATCAGGGGTGCACTATCTGCCAGTGAAGATATAGCCTGAGAAGGCTGAGTACATTTCCTCATGTAATGCTCTATACAGTAGACTGTTATGCATAAGATCATCATCACTACTGCAAAGATGTACAAGAAAGGAGGGCTTTCTAGCTTCAAATGCTAAGTTAATTCTTACCTTAATTCCCTGTTTTTCTTCCACTCTTAAATTCAGCCAGAAATGGCTAAAAATAATGAACATGATAGCTGGATTTGAGATGAAAAGATTTGTTAAGGGTAGGAGAAGGAAATTTCAGCCTCCAAAACATGCCCAACAAAGACAGCTCTGAGCATCTGTGGTACCTCAAGGTTAGTCAGAAGACATAAGTTATTAATGGCTTGTTCTGGAATAGAGTTGGTATCATGGGCCAAAACAGATCTGAAGGGTTTCAGCAGGTAGCCCTGCTCCACCTAGAATATGCAGCTGCACTTTTGTTTCTGAATACATACATATGTCTACATGTCCTTGGCATTTTCCATTCCAGGTTTCTTGAGATGATTTGAGGCCCATGTTTTTGTAGTTGTTGTAGGTATTTGCATGAAAATTTACGGTGGCATCTACAATCTTTTAGAACTTAGAGAAAGAGAAATGATAGCAGTTAACATTTTCTGGCTAAACTACAATTCATGAACAGTTAAAACCATATTCCTTTAGATACATGAATATATTTAGTGCTCAGAGTAGAGAACTGAAAACTGGTTTCATGACAATAGTATTCAGCATTCTCTCTCATTTGGGTAGCTGCAATTATTACCCACTCAGCTTTCCTGCCTAGATAAATAATAATCCTGATATATTGCTACAGAGACATTCACTACTACAATGTTAAGGGAGACTGGTAGACAAATAACAACTAAATAGAGAAAAACTATCTATGCAGGCAGAGAAAAACTAGCAAAATAGCTTTCAGAAGAACTAAAAAGTATTGTACAAGAAGATTTTGAGCTGCTCTTATTCAATATGACAGGGCAATAGAGAATGGTGAGACTCGACTGCCCTTGAATTACAGACCGAGGTTCTGCCATCATGCAGGGAGAGGAGGCTGAAGCAGGTGGTGTTATGGCAGTAAGGTTAAAAAAGCTGAATCAGACACTAGTCTCCTGCATTGTCAGTAGCCTTAAAACAGTCCAAAACTGCATGTTTTTCCTCACACCCCTTTGCTTTCTTCTCAAAGGGGAGCTACTTGTGGGAAGAAAAAAAATATAGATATGTTGGCAGCTGAAAAGAAGTAAACTTGAGGCTCAGGAAAAAGAATCGTAATGTTGTTGTGGCAACAGACATGCCCATTTGTTTCCAAATAGAACTCCACATGAAATATAAGTATTAAAATAAAGCTAGTGAATTAAAACTGCACAGAATGTGTTAGTATTCCAGACTACAGGTAGCAAAGCCGTATGTGAATGTGCACCAGCTGCAAGTCAAATGACACAGAAAATCAAGTGACAGGGATCTCTCAAGGCAGTCAGAGTTTAAAAGCTCAACCAAAATCCCCCAAATTCTGCAGTTCCATCCATGTTCAGCACCTGGATGTTGTGAAAAAACATCCCTTAGACCATATTCTTTCTGAGAAGGTTTTTATGCCTGCTTTTCTTTCCCCCTTAGTATGATGGGAATACTGATCGTTCCTACCCTGACGAAATATACGCAACGGAGTGCCGTTACTCCCCCTTGTTTCTTTATTATGCTGTTCAGTGGTCCTCATAAAGGTTCCTCCTGCCAGGGAGGGTTTATAGTTCTACTGTTGTTAATTCATGAAAATAAACTGATTTATAATATCATACCTCTTTAAAGTTATGTCATTTTCTAACCAGAATAGGTCTTAATATACCCTTATCTGTTATAATTATATCCTTTTTTTAATATCACACAATAAGTATTCCTAATAGGTCTACGTGAGATTTTTCATTGAATAGTAACATTCAGTAAGAGAGAAATGTCTGAGATATTGAGTAGCTTGTGGGTAGTTGCATTTCTAGAGGGGCATTTATGTTCCTTCAGGTAGAGGAGTGAGTGAAATTTCAGCTTACTCACTGGAGGGAAAGTGCTCCAACAACTGAGTAGTTGAGTAAAATAATAATATTGTCTCTGTAATGGTAAATTCAGTTTTGCTCTATTGCTTCTCTGAGAAGTGCCTGGAAACAAAACTTTTTTTGGCCGTAATAGAAGATTTTATCCAACATGAAATAATATATTATTGTATGTATCTATAGTATTATCATAGTGTATTTTTATTATTTTGGCAAGAATTAGAATTGAAACCTTTACTTTCTTTTCTCCATTTCAAAGCCAAAACAACAACAACAAAATCATTTAGACATATAACATTGAATGAGACTATGGTTGTAATATAACAGGATAAGAATTTCTACATAGGGATCAGAAACACTGATCAGATCTAGGTCCAGTGAAGTCCAAAGCAAGTATATTTTGAGGAATTTAGTCTGTGAGGATTTGAGGAAAATGTATTTCAGAGGGCACATGAACTGAAGTGAGGTGATTGCAGGCTTATATGAATTCCTTGCATAGTCTGAGAAAGGATAGAACTGATACGGCATCTGTAGTCAGACCATTTGCCAAAACTAGTATAGATGTAAGGAAGAACTGAGACTAAGTTTTCAGTATCTCAATGACTTTATTAGAGATGCTAATTCATGTTGTGTTAGAATAACCAGGTCATCCACTTTGGATGTGTTCAATATGTTTGAAGACATAAACCTGAAATAATACTTTAGCTAAAGGTAATTATTACTTTCCTCGTGTTATACATGGTTATCTGTTTATTTATCACAAAAGATAGGATTTTTTTAACTTTTTTTTTTAAATATACCATATAAGTCATTTGTTTTATCAGCTACTACAAACTACAAGATCCTTTCCTGAGGTATCACTATCCAGTGAGGTATCCTGTATGCCATAACTGCCTATTGGCTCTCATGATACTCCCATGTGAGATTTTTAGAGACCAATTCCTCTGCTGAGATTTTGATATGAAACAGATGATCACAAAGATGACAAATGCTAGAGAATAATTCCCAGTTCATCTTCACTCCCTGAATGCATTTGCTCTTTTTAAGCCTCTTCTGATCTCTTTTCACTCTTCAGCTTTAACTGACACTTGAGCAGTATGGCTGTGTACGTCAATGTATATGTTCAAAGGTCAGTGAAGTCATGGGGCCCTTCCTCTACCTGAAGTGACCACTGGATCAGGATTCACATAGCTCAGCATAAAATCACCAAGGGGTCTTTTACGTATGTACAGCCTCCTACTTCATATTCTGCCAAGAGAAGTGAGAATAGCACTTACAGGGTAAAGCTCAGGAACACCACAAAGGAGATATTAAATACTCCTTTGTATATATCTAATCCATCACAAATGCCATGGAGCATGCATCCTTACGTTTTTGGTTAGCAACCTTTTTTCCTCTGTTGTAGAGGTTTCTTGAGTACACCAAAGAAGAATTGGAAAATAATGACGGTCTTAATGCTCCTGGGAAGGCTCTAGAGCTAACTGCTAGGCTGACCACAGTAGCTGTAAATAAAACTCGCCATCCTGACATGGCTGACAGCCATGGGGACTGTATCTAGCAATCAATAGGTGTTTCTATTCTTTCTTTTTTTTTTTTTTTCTCAAATTGTTCCATATTCACACAGCAGTTAGTTGTAAGCTTTTGCCTGTGGAAGAGCATGTGGCTCTCTGTCAACTATAAAGGAGGTCAGAACTACTTCCCTCAAAGAACGGGCAATCTAAATAAATAAAATAGAGGCAAAGTGCCTAGCCAGAAATCACCAGAAGGCTGATGGCAGAACTCAGTTGCCTCAACCACAGTCCATTGACCGATACGTTAGACTGTTTGGCCTCTCAATGTTAGCGCTCCCAAATCCTCATCAACTTGAAAGGAAATGCCATTCGCTTGATAAATTACCCAAGTGCAAGCTGCTGTGTCTTTAGTGTCTTTACATACGCTTCCCTCTAGCGTTAGAAGGGAGCAACTGAACATGCTTCCTGGAGTGATTAGCTTGCCTTTTATTTGTACACCTAGTGTGAACTCCAATTTTCTCTCTGCTGTGTAATAACATCAAAATAAATAGTACCTTAAGTATCACAGCGAAAAAAGTGATCTATCATTTGCTGTCTTTCCAGGGCTATTTCGAGTACTGAGAAGAAATATAAAGGAAAGGTAAAAGGTTAAGGGACATAACACTCATTAAATTCTGTCAGGAATTTGTGCACCACATCTGTGTGGACCTGACTTTCAATCACAGCTGAAAGCACTGCTGATATGAGTATTCCTAAAGAAGAGTGTGTTCATGTCTCAACATCAAGTAAGGATGAACTGACAAGCAAAGCCTTTAGCATAACAACCTTACCAGCCAAATTTAGAGGAGACATTCTGCAAGTCTCTTGTTCTAACAATGGTCAAATAGGTCACTGAGTGTGTTAAACCCCGTCCTGGTTTGAAATTTGAAATTGTCCCCAAGAAGTGAAATGTTTCAGGATAGACATTCTAACCTATGAACTAAAGTGAAAAATTATTGCTAACTGAAGACTGAACTTAAAAAATAAATTTGAATGCTGCAAATAGAGTATTTGAGCTAACAGAGCAACTACTTGAAAACAGCCAGCTCTTCTGCTGAGTTTGCAAAATTCATTCAACAACAAGACCAAGACTTTCTCAATATAAAAAAAATTCTCTTTGTACCTGAACCATTAGGTAAGTGATTTGATCGCTCTCTGATGCCATTTCTACCTGAGAAACATACTGCAGTTCACTAACATGACAAAAGGTATCACCTTAGCTATTCTAAATATGTCTTTGTGCAACTTGTTCCATCTTTTTATTTGTTAATCCAAAAAATGTTCTACTTAAACCCTTTAAAAAGTTTCCATGGCTGCATTCTAAGCAAAGCTTGAAAGAACAGTATGAAGGCTCCTGCCATTCCTCATAGTAAGGTCAATACAAAATTTCCAGTATTCTCCTGCCTTTCTTATTTATTTTTTCAATTCCTGTTTTGATTCTCCACTGTCTTGCATCCCTGCAGACAAATGTGCAGATACAAATTAAGGCAAAGTGTTACTGCTCTGATTAGCTAGTGTTTGCTCCATCAGCCTCATGTAACCGTTAAGTGTCCAAAGAAGACCAAAGACACAAGAGATTTAGTTTCACTATTAATTGGACTTTGTTATGGTATGTTCAGGAACCTAAACAGAACACTTGAGTAATGTCATTGGAGAGAAATCTTCTGGGATCCATTTAATTAATAAGGCTCTCTGCCTTAAGTTCTCTCTGCACGGGTGCACTGGTTCAGCTTTAAAATTTTGGAAAGTCACATATATACCATTCGGTCTGCAGTTCAAACCAGGCAATTACATACGCAGGATCAGATTCTAAACTTTGGTAGTTTACCTAACTTGAAAATTTGCAGATTTGAAATAGGATAAGGACTGAATCTGGATCTTCTGAAGAAAGGCTGGGCAACACTTCTTGGACTGCTGATTTGATTATTGGAAAAAAAGACAAAGATGTTTCAGAGAAACTGAAGCTATTGGTGGTTTAGGGTTGAATTAGCAAATAGTTTTGGTCATGAAAAGGAAGAAAGTGAGTTTAAACTTTCATTTCAAGGTTTCTGAAGTAAAGATTTTGATCTCAGCACATGCCATGGTTTAATTCCTAAAACAAAGTACAAAACACTTAAAACCAAAATAAAACCTTCTTGAATTTCTATAACTCTTCTGAGCTTTTGTTTTGACCTAAAAGCCAAAATGCAATCCAGGGTTGTAACCACCTGACTCCACATATCTCTATCTTTCTTCTCCTAAATGTCCCTTGAGACTTTGTCAGTAATTTGTACCTCCAGCCAGATAGCTCTGCAGGGTTTTTTGGTATGTGTGAGAAGTATAAAATATGGAAGTGTCTTGAATTCTGCAACTACAGAAAGGTACTTAGAGAAGGGAGGCAGAGCTAGAGAGAAACATAAAGATATATTTATACTTTCATATATATATGCTCATACATGAAAGTGAAAGGAACTACTTGACTAAGGGGTTCTGTGGTATCAGCCGGAGGGATATGGAGCTGTTCACTTCTCAGCCACCTATATGAATTCTGCCTAAAAAATGCTACTACCATTGCATGGTTTTCTCTCTTTATACAAATCATGTGTCATTTTACTCCATGAGTAATTCTCTTCAGAGAGACATTACTTAGAGGAAAGCGCTCAGCAGTATGACCCAAGGCAAAACTTAGGGGCCCACCACATATACACATTAACAGCCTGCAAAGGAAACTCTCCTGTTGGTAATTCTCCTGCAGAGTCAAAGTCTCTAATTTGTAGAAATTGAGTGGTTAAGAAGAAAACTTTGGATGTGATTCATCTGTTTTAACTGAAGTTCTCTAACAGTTAGATGTCCCAAGATGACCCTTGGCTCTGTAGAGCCAATGGAAAGAAATAAGAGCCTCCAGCAGATGATTCGTGTCCTCCTGTCTTGCCTACAGGCAAATGACCTTCTGGAGGTGGATATTTCTCTCCACTGACTGTAAAAGGAGGCAAGGGTGAAAAACACAGACATACACTTCTAACTCTTAGATGACTAATGGGGGCAGATGTTCCTACCATTAGTCCACCAAAGACAGTGGCTGTCACCATAGCCAGATAAGAGGCTATTCAGAAAGGTAAAATGTCTTTCCTATTTTGTGCCAATAAGTTTGTGCTGAAGTACTCATTCTAGCTGGAGAGTAGAATCACAACAATCCTCATAAATCCCAAATAAACTAACACCCATTCCACTGGCATTGTGTATTTTGATGGCATGAGGTCAGTTTCTGCAGAAACGTTGACAATGTTAAACTGCGGATTTTAAAGGAAAGGGGATCAACTACTTTATTTTTTAAGCTAAAAAAAGTTTGGATAGAAACAAAGATAGGTAAGATCACTTGCAGAACACTGTACTTGTGAAGTTATTTGTAAAATTTACAGTATAGATTTTATTTTCTGTTCATCCAAAAAGAGGAAAAGAAAATATTGGCCTATTAATACAACTACTATTGCAGATCTTATTTTCCAGTTAACTGTTTAACCATAAAAGCTTTGGCCTTCTCTGCCACTGAGTTCTATGTTATGTACTGTGAATTTATAATTTGTGACCACTGCACATCATCAGGATCATCAAAATGCTGAAAATCAGACAAGCTGATTTTTAATCATTATTTTTCCATTCTATTATCATTCCATTTATGAGAGGTTCAGAGAAGCTAGATGTCAGTTTGTTTTATCAAACTTGTTCAGATCATGTCTGCAACTGCGTTTTGCTTAAGACATTAGTATGCTAAAAGTAAGGGATGCTTCTGGGTAACAGGGTATAAAAGTAGGTCAATGTGTAAAGACATCCTTTCAGTGACATTTTTATGCCTTAAGGCAATAGAATATCCTAAGCTACTTGTATTTTGAATTCTAACATTGAATTTATCAAGTAAAGATATGGAATTAATATAAGATGTTCCAGCATTCAGAAGAGGTAAATTCTCTCATTTAAATCTGCCAATGGAAACTTTAATTCTAGGTATTATCCTTCCTAAAAGTTCAAAGCTAATAATAGAATCACTCAACTGTCTTATTCCTTCTTTCCTCTCAAGGTAAGTTCTTGCACCTTCTCCCTGTGCTAAATGATACGTTCAACATTTGAAAATGACAACTTTAACTAAATCTATAAAGATAAGCAGAAGCACAAGTGTGAGGCAGTTAACGAGTAGGCTAATATTCATTAACATAGACTAATATGAACATTGGAGAAGGAAGTACAATATTCCCAGCTGTTGAATCTGTCCTTTAAGCCTGCACTGACCTCAGTAATACACATCTTTAAAAACTAGGTTCCAGTGGAGAACCAAACAGTAAATTAACTACTTAGCAAAAAATGTGAGTTTCATTTCACCTTTTACTTTCTGTTTGCCAAAAATTTGCAATGCCCTCTTTTATCAACGACCATGGTTTATTTGGAATCATTACTAAGAGACTAGATTTTGTATTTGTTGACTGAAATCATTCATTTTAATTATGCATTATGCTACCCAAGCCTGTTGGTATTGTTCTTGCTCTTTGCCTGTGACACAAACTTTCTGATTGATGAATAATGAATAACGAGTGACAGGCAGCAGTCCAAGATTTTAATCACTTGCAGAAAAATAATACGGCATAGTTCTAGGGATTCACAGATATTTGCATACAATAGATCCTAGTCATGGTGACATTTATGCACAATGGACCCCACAAAAAGCCACAAACTTAAGGCATCCAGGCTCCGGGTATCATGGGAAAACTGCAGTCTCAGCTCCTTCTCAGGGAAACTGTGTTTCATCACTTTTCTACTTGGGCACCTCATCTACTTTTTCAGTCTTTTCAAATGAGTGAATACGATGCATGAAAATATAGTAGAATATGACTATTAACTTCCCATTAAAAGTCTCAAAAAAAGCAGTTTTCTTTTACAGTAGGTGAAACTAAGACCTCAAGAAATAATTTTCATGTCTTTTCACATGGTTACATTTTACTTTGCATCTGTGCCCTGCAAATAATGTGGTCTATTTTCTTTTATTACCTGCAATCTGGTTAACTCTCAAGGTTTGAAACAGAGCTTAATCCCACAGTGCTAGGCATATCTCAGACACAGAAGAAAATTGTTTCACTGAAGCTCATACCATATTCAGACATGTAAGTAAGTGTGAAAAAAATCACCAAAGTGTGGCACCAGCAGGCTCGGCAAAATGAAATGACAAAGACACTTGGGAGCTCAGGTGGCATAAAGTCAAAGCGACTTCAACTTTTGAGTTGTTCTGTGACAAGCAATAGTTTTGATTTTGTGCTTTTAGAAGAAATATCAATAGTCAGAAACACCCTTAGTAAGAACTTGAAACTTGAATGCTTATAAACTGTACTCTTAAAAAAATGAATTAACCACACTACAGTCCACAATGCAGTACTTTTTAAAAAAAATAAAGCTACGTCAAGTAAGGCCTCAGCTGGAACCCTCTGTCCAGTTTGGGATGCAGTGGGTCCTTGGACAGGAGAAAGCCACAGACCACTTAGAGTCTGGTGAAGAGCAGTCAGAGTGAGGAAATATCTAGAAAATGTTGCTAAAGGCTGATTATTTAAACTGACATTGATGATCATTACTACTTACATGCAGTGAGGAATGCCTTTGTGAAATATATACTGACAAGCATACCATTGCCTCATATGACAACCGCCCGAAGCTGAGAAAGTTCAACAACAAAATGAATACATAGAAAATAGATGGCAAACCTCAAAACTCTTCTCTGAGTTCCTTTGTTACCGTAAAACTGAAAAACTTCTGCTGTCTGAATGTTCCTGCTCACAGTGAGACTCTGTATGCTCACTTTCAGGGAGAGAGGGTACCTAGAGCATAACTCTGGAGAACGCCTAGGTACCTAAGGTGTTTAGGCAGAAAATAAAGTTGGACAGGAGGACAGAGAGTAAGAAGGACATGTGGGAAGAGGAAGGAAAATACAGAAAAGATAGAACATGAGAGGATGAGGATTAAACTGCACTCTTGTACAGCACCAAGAAATGGCAGGAAAGCGGTGGAATGAGACACGTAGAAAGTAATTTTCTCAGCTTTTAAAAAACTGAAAGATTTGGGACAATGGAAAAACCTCAGATATCTGCCTATCATGAACAATTCACAAACCAAGCAAGGAGTGGGGCAGGAGAAAAGGAAAAATATTAACAGAGAAGTCAAATCTCCCAGATTAGGACAATTGGAAGGAGAGTTTAATCAACTTTACTGTTCTGCTTTGCAGAGCAGGGATTTCCCTAGAGAAGATTTCCATCATGTTATTTTAGAAAAAATATCAGAGTGTAAGCCTGATCAGTGTAGGAAGGAATATTATGCAGATACCGAGATGATGATACCAGCATAAAATTTTAGAGAAATGGAAAGAAAGTTTTAACAAGGAAGACAAATTGTTATTTCTAAAATTCTTCTGTAATTCTCTGTTACATCTCTGAGGTGTCAGAGCAGTATTTTGGGTCTAGAGTTCTCGTTCAGGAGACAATCCCTACTACGGTTAAGAACAGGGGGAATGTGGATTGAGTGCCATCCTTGACCAAGGAACCCTGGTGGTTTGGGATGAACACCTGCTAAAGTAGAGCTTCAGGGTCCTGGGAAATTTATTAGCTAAAACCTCCCTTCT
Organism: Struthio camelus; assembly: GCF_040807025.1. Classification (NCBI taxonomy): domain Eukaryota; kingdom Metazoa; phylum Chordata; class Aves; order Struthioniformes; family Struthionidae; genus Struthio; species Struthio camelus. The sequence continues at coordinate 24,740,911 of NC_090942.1, forward strand.
AAGGGTTTACCTAAGCATTATGTGATTCCTAGTCTTGCACTAATACTGAGGTTTAAAGGTCCTTATACCAGTCTCAGCGGCACTGATGTCATTTGGTGGTTTGGGGCCTCCACGACTAGTCCAAGGCCACACAGCACAACCCGGAAAAGATTTGAAGTGGGTTTCAGTGACAGTGCCCCATCTCTGCTCTAACATTAGCTCTCTTTGTCATTATGTTTATTACCAGATAGTTCTGAGAACAGGATTGTTATTTCCTATAGTCCTTATTTTAAAAGTCATCACATACAGAGCTTCTTTGAATACAACAGCATAGCTGGGAAGACCTGCCTATGACAGGCCGGGGTCCTGGTCTGTACAGCACCAAGCACTTCCCCAGAGATGGAAACAACCAGCGCAACGTCACGTGCCTCATTTTGTAAATGCTCTCCTCTAATGGGATCGGTTTGGTTTCAAATGCTTTGCACTGTAAGAAATAGATTAAGTAACAAAATGTACATGAATGAAACATAATGGGTGAATAATATTGCCACAGTTCATGCAGCACTAATTGACATGAACACATCATCTGCAATGTACTGTTTAAGGCTGGCTATGGATAGGAACATGTTTGGAAGCACATACTGGTGATTTAGCTCAAGGTAATTCCCCTTCTTAATTACCAATATAAAGTATAGTAAGAAATATGTGAAAGTACCTCTCATGTCCAAATGGAATCCTGGTGGCTAGATGAAGGTTAAAACTCCCGTTGGCTAATTGCCTCAATTTAATACTGTTAGCAGATGCATTTATAGTTATAAAACCCTTTTTATGATGTCTAAGTAATTGCATCAATTTGGCAACCATCTACTTAATTTTAAACAGCTTTAACAGAATGCCTAGAGTTGAAAACAATCCTTGTCAATGCTACATAAATTGGCTCATTTTATCTGTTTTTTTTTTTGTGAAAGGGGGCAATTTGAACAATTACTCTGCACTGAAAACAGCTTTTGTCACTACTAAATTGAGTCATTTGAACTGTTATGTACATGTACTATAAAATTTTATTTACTGTCAGAGGACTTTTCTTGCAATTGAATTTAAATTATGACTCTAAGATTTTGTTTAGAGTGAAATGGTTAATTTATTGCCTTTTATTATGCACTCCTAGTTGGCATCAAAGTGATTACAAACAGACATTTTTTAAATAAAATGAATCTCCACCCATCACTTATCAGGTAAAAATCATTACCACTTTTCATTTCCAGTAGTAAAAGAACATTTTGTCAGAGGTGGGAGAGTCGTTGACTGAGTTTTCACTGTCTTCCATCTCCAAAGCCCAGCTTCTCAGCCCTTTGTAGCCATTTCCAGAAGACAGCTCTCATATCTGCTGATTTTGACAGGTTTTTGTTATTGACAGAACTGCCTGGGTAGCTGTGGATTTAGTGATTAATCCTAGACAAGATGTAAAATACCCACTTCTCTTTGATGCCCAGCTCCTATCCATTAAAAAAGATACCCTCAACAGCACTCACATTAGTTATATCACTAATATCTTGTAACTACACAGATGAATTTACGTGGCTGTCAAAAGCTTGACAGCTTTGGAGACAAAAAAAAAACCTTATCTGGCCAGAAAGATACACAACAGAGGCTATTTTCCTTGCTTTGCCACTTCAAGCTGCTTCACCACTGACCTCGTGCCTGGGTGGAGAATTCAGCCTACAAGAACAATTTGTCCTCTGACCTCTTTCAGGGTTTACTGACAGAAGGCATCTGCCTGTGCAGTTATGGGGTGGCTGTAGATGTCTACATGCCTGAGTTAGGAATGGACATCTGTCTGCTGAGAAGTTATTTTCTCTGAACTTGGGGCTAGAGTTGAACTGTTAAGTCACAAAGTGAGAGGTCTTAATTAAGACAAGAACTACAGGAGTTACCTGACATTTTTAAATACCAATTAGCCCCCCACCGTAAAGCAAAATGGTCATACTTGGTTCAGTGAAATGAGTTTGGATTTCTTTTGGATTTCAGCCCTCTTGCACTCACTATGATGTGGTCTTTTGTTGCCACTTCTGGAAAATGATGGCAAGAAAGGTGGATTGTGCCTTGGGCTAGTGGATGGATTCTCTAGATCTCATTTAATCTGATTTTCTCTGGTAATTCTTCAGATGATTATGCTAGCTCCACACTCTGTAACATATTCTGTCTCTTACAAATTTTCCTCAGTCCTAAGATTGCTTTACCATCTTTACCTTGAACGTGCTATGAATTCACTCAATGTAGGTCTGCTGCTTCGGCTTGCAGTTGTCAGTTTATTGTTTTTCCTAGCCTGGATATTTCTTGCAGATCTACGTGCTTTTTCATTGATTTTCTGATCACACACACATTCTTTTCACTCATATTGTAGGTGTAGCTTGTGGAGGGCATTGTCAAGGTTCTTTGCCCTAATCTTCTTGAGGCTAGTGTCTCAGGGTTTTGTCGCAAATTAAGTACAGGTCTATCGCTGTTTGTTTTCTTTGATGCTGTGGTATGAATGATTCTCTCGTGCTAATGGCAAAACTGTCACGGGCAGAAGAATCTCTTGTGTTTACTTAACAACAGTGATAGCAAATTGCTATTCTTCTGGACAGTTTTACATTTCTTTAATGCCATTAGCTGTTTTGCTACCAGAATCCCAAATGTTGTTCATCTCACTTCCAAGTATCTCTTCGACTTTCGTTGACTTCTTTTCTCTGTTTTTGCAACTGTGGTAGCAGAATAGCCAGATGCCATCTCTTCCTTCCAATTTAACCACATCTTTTTCTTCTGTGTCTGTCTTATACTTACTGCATAGGCGTTCTGAGACAGGCACGTTTATATTTTACAAAATAATAAACCTGCTCTGCACGTGTGGGTATTTTCCAGTGAGTCAGACTTATATATAGTGGTTTGTTTGTTTGTTCTTTCCTAATCTGTGTTTATTACCAGATCAGAACTCAATCTAAATCTGTATTACACACATATATTAAAAAAAAATCTTTTTACAGCCTCCCACTGAAGCTACGCTACACTGACCACTGAAGCCAGTAGGCATAGTTAACTAGCTCTTGAATTCTGAATCTTTAACATGTTTTGCAGATCTAGAGCCTTTCTACTTTGTTGAAAATCTGATGCACGCTTTGGAAGCTCTCCTAAACATCATGAATCTGCAGTCCTACACAGACTGTCAGGTAGCCCATCTGCGCTACTGAAATGCAGGATATTCACAATACATACTCAAGAAGTATACTCAAGAATATAAATACATTATTTTTTGAATATCAATACTCAATAATATAAATTTTAATAGTGAGTATTGATATTCAAGAATATAAAATATATTCAAGCAGTACTGAGCTCAGTTAGAGGCCAATTAACCTTGCACTTGTACTCTGGTACTAAACAGGGGTCCCTCAGTAGGGAAGTCCCTCCCTTATTTCTTCCCCTAATGCCCAAATCACCACGTGCAGGGTCTCTGAGTAAAATATTAAAAACGCTTCTTTATTTCCATGAAACATTCTAGCTTAAATGAAACATACTTTGGAGACATTTATCTAGCAAAAATGTCCTGAACTGCTCAGCTGGTACCCTTGTGACTGGAGTTCATTCAAGTAGGGAAGCTCACCTTCCTCCTTCAAATGAGCATTAGTATCCCTGAAACTCAAGAAACTCCCAAAGCCACCCTCATTCTAGCTATCAGCTCCTTTGTATCACACCTTATGTTCCTAAGCAAGTTCAAATGCAGCCCATGTTCCTCTACTCAAATCTAATAACTTATACTTATGTTTGGCTTCTCTGGTTGCAGGCAGGGCAAGAGACTGAAAAGGTTTTGTTAGCACTAGGTGATAATCTTCAGCTGTTTAGAGATATTGGGCAAACATTCCTTTCCATCCTCCTGATCCTTCTGCAGCACTTACGCTATCAACACTAGGTGTGGCGGTCTGATACAAGAAAGATGGACAGGATCCACACATCACCTGCCATCCTGCCCATGGTGTAGAATAGAGGTGCTATAAAAATAGTATGTGATTATGTCAGTAAAAGACTGAACCATGACATACCTGAGCCACTGGGAACGTACAGGTGTCCTTGACGTTAGGCATTTTGGAGTGCTGAGTTTCGTAGTATAGCACTATTAGAGCATCACTTTGTTGTGTATGATTATACCTAATTTGGATGAGACTTTTTTTTTTCCTTTGGCCAGATGCTGTGGTTATTTAAAGACCTTTAAATATTTAGTGAAGTACTGCTTTTATATTTGCAGCAGGTGCATCAACTTCAGTCCTGGCAATTAAGCATGGAGCCCCTGTTAAGCTTATAAGGCTACATTTCAAAATGGCAGATAGCTGAGAGATATGAAACTAATGTCACTGATTGTTGAATGGCTTCTGTGTGAACGTTTGCTTTTGTAGCGTCTATAGTTGAAAACCACTTTAGTCAAACAGGTAATCAAAGGATGTTCTGGACAATTCAGATAGAGACTGAAAAGACCTAAGTAAAGAGCAAAGAAGTTACAGGAATAGAAGTCCTCTCTATGTCCTTGTCATAGCCTCCTTAAATGGTAAATGCTTTTACATCTGCATGAATGGATTTTAATTAAATGTATTCATAAATAGCATACTGAGATGACACATCTTGTTGCAAATACAATCTGTCAGCAAACAGCATCTGGAAAAGATGTTGCTCTGTCAGCTAATAGCAGATAGCGGAAGCCTCAGCTCATTCCCATGTGAAGATGAAAAGAGTGCAACCTCTGTTAACTGAAAGCGATCCGTGCAGTCCCTTATCGCTCCAAGATACGCTGAAGGACTAAATCTCTGATCTCAGAGCCAGGCTAACTGCACTGGATACCATTAACAAATTTCTAATACCCCGTGTTAAAAACATCTATCAACCCATATTCAATTCATCTATCAGCATCTATGAGCTGAGGTTGAAAGCTTATTTTCCCTTCGTCATTTTCAAAAAATGTCTTCATGGCAAAGAAAAGAATGATGCAGTTATTAGTCAGCAATGAAATAACGTGGACATCTGGTGTAGGCCTACTTGCATTTTAATATCTAGGGCACTTGTTAAGAATAAGATCATTTCGAATAATAAATTTAAACAAGTAAAGGGATGGTATACAAGAAGGACTGGCAGTGTGCCAGTACCATCACTGACTGCCACACTGTGCACACATGGCCACCTACCATACATGATGACGGTGTTTTTAAGCAGGGCCAAAAGCAACTTGTGTTCAGTATTCTCTTTTTTCTGTTACTCTTTCCTGCAATTATTATTTTTTGACTGACTGCCTTAAATCATCTCAAAATGTAGTGTCAATCACTGCAGTTCACTCACTGTTCAGCATAAGTGCTTATTAAGATTTTCTCTCAGTTTACATACTTGAGACAAAGTCATTTTACATATTAGCAGACTGTAGGCGTTCACCTCGCTACCTGGTTTGATCTACCATGCACATTATCACAGAAACTCTTGCTGCCTGAGGCCTCTGAGCTCTACTGTCCTACAGTAATAGCACTTACTATGGCTGCATGGATACAGGGGAAGGCAAAAAAGCACAAACCTGAGCACAGCAGAGACCTAGCAGTTTTCTGTGGAAGAAACTAAGCCATGAATTGTTGCACAAGGGTTATTAAGATTATTTTTGTAATAAAACAACTGCGGCTTTTGATAGGTGAATTTAATTAGCAAGAAGTGACACTGCCAGTAGGTACATTTTTCAGGAGAGGGCTATTTATTTGCTAGGCACACTGAGCGTTTTATGTAATACTAAATCTGAGGGGAAGCTGTCTAGACTCAGCATTGTATGTCTCTGCTCATTAAGACCAAGGAAGGCCTTTTCTGAAATCTGACTACCTTTCTTCTCAACATAGTGAGTTTATTTATCAACAGTTCTTTCACCTTTTGTTAAAATTAAATAGTTACTTTCTCCTACACCATTTTGGACTTTTCTAAACTGCCCAGCTTCTTTGAATGTCTTTCTTTCGTAACAAAAATTGCAAACATTTTTGTGAGCCTGAATACACTAGACATCCAAGATCTGAAAATATTGCCATATCTTTTTGAAAGCATATACAGATTAATTAAAATTGAAACCAAATACACAGGGATCCTGTTCTGTTATCAGTGTCAGGAGTGAAATAAAATATAATTCCAGGAACTGTGATCTTTTTAATGAAAAACATTTCTAAACATTTATAATGTTTCATCCTTAGCCCCAGTAGTCTTCTGTTATCCATCTGCAGTGCTGCTGAGTACACTTAGCATTACCTTGAGTCTTAAATATTTCCAGCTGATTTTTCTCTGGCTCAGAATAAGCATATTCTTTAAAAAAAGAAGCAGAAAAAACCAAAACCTTGAGCATTATTATATGACCATGATTGCTCTTAGTCCTTGCAGTGCAACACAGTGCAACTTGGTACTGAAGTGCAAGGATATGTGCTGTAACTCTGATATATAGTATTGCTTGAGCCATGCCTTGCAGAGATGCTGACCATATGAAACTCTGCTGAATTCAACTTCAAATTCAGTATTTATGAAAACTGTGCCATGGAATGGGTATTATTTCCGGATATCTAGGCGTATTCCTGAGGAACTGGTATCCTTTTATATGCTTTGTTCGTTTGTCGAGCTGCCAATTAGGTTTCTGGTTCCTATTAAGAATTGCTACGTGTATATGTGATGGTTCTCACGAAAAAGATTTCAGCAAATACTGCTTGGATTGAGAGGGTCCTTTTCACAAATTTACATTTCACCAGTAGCTACAGCTTTGAGTTCATATTCCTGTTATGCTTCATTAAAGGCACAGAAAATCATAGTTGGACAAAAGTGCTTTGAGTGTTAAGATTACTAGAAAGACAAGGCCCACCCAAGCTGAGGGTGTGAAGAAGTTCAGTCTCTCAACTGTAGGCATCAGTGAGGGCACCTCAATTTCTTAATGCACACAAAACTACACAACCTCCACACAAGGTGCTGTCGTTTCCTTTTTGCCCGTGGAGAACACACACACAGTAAATATTAAGTGGATTACAGCCCACCCTAAATTAATATTCAAACCAAATTCATCTCAAAATCAGGCATCTCCCCTTTTAAATGTAGTTCAAACTGCAGAGAAAATATGCCTAACTTCCCTAAATACACAATGGAGAGAACAAGGCAGCTCTGAACACCTCTGCAGAGCAATTTAGGGATGCAAAATTAGGCATTTACATCTCTCAATTGAGTGTATATAAAGAATTAGAGTACCACTTGTCCCCACAGGGTTGAACAGGCAGTCATCTAGAGCCAAGCAGTAGCAAATCCTAGGCACAGACTCTCAGCGCTTCATGGGATACAAAATGCAGCAATGCTGTTGCCTCTCTCCCTGCAGAGCAGCCTACCAGCTTGAGAACCTTTCCTAGCAAATGGGAACCTTGGATTTTGGCTGTCCTCAGCCTAAAAGAGTTAATGCCTGAGCTTCCTGAATCCAGAAGAGTACCCTAATATAAAGATATGAGGCATTCATGGTAGAAATACTCCCCCTTCTCCCTGTTCAGTCTGGACCACTCTAAAGCCACGAACATAAGACTCTCAGGCTGGGAGAACAGCAGCTTGAGAGAGTCCGATATTTGCCTAGAGGCTTAAGCTCTTATTAGAAGATAGCAAAGTCATGTGAGGTCCTGTACCCCTCGGTCTGCTTTTATCCTTTTTACATTAGATAGATGTCTATGTAAAACGCACAAACACCTTTACAGGGAGGTATGACTCTGACCTGCAAGCATACGCATGAAGTAACCTCATGCATCCAATTAATTCTGTCTGATCTTTGGAGAATGTAACTTTCTTGGGCCCATAACAACATTACTTCATTGACTGTATGTTTGCGCTCGCAAGATCTGCATACCTAAATACGATCTCTAATGTTTTTAATAAGCTGCTTTGCAGATGAACAAACAAACAATTTCGAATAATAAAAAATTAATAACAAATAAAAATTTAGAAAAGTCATCTTGTTCCTTCAAAATACACAGGCAAGAAGAGAGGAAAAAAATCTGACCCTAAATTTTTTATTATAACTCTGCCATCTCTGAAAAACAAAAAAACACATATCCTCTCATATATTATTATTAAGGTTTTTGCACTTGGCTCTATTTCACTTCATAGCAACTTTATACTAGACAAAAATATTAGTTAATTATAGAATATTAATACCTGTGAGGAATGAAAATCTGTTTAAGATAGTTCCATAGACACTGAAGCCCTAATTTTAAAGGGACTAAAGTATCCGCGTAAATGAATTACTTTAGATGTATAAAGTTGTGTGTATTTAAGACTTTGTGCTATTTGAATACTGATGCTTCTCAGTTTAATCTCAGATAACTGTGCACGCATAAGAAGTATTGCTCCTTTCAACTATTCAAGAAACCAATATAAACATACAGAAGTCCTCAGGGCATGAACTTAAGAATGTAATTACTGCTTTCCCTTCAATATGCTTTTTTTGGCTTTTAAAACAAAGGTGCCCAGGCAGCGTACCAGATACAAACTTTCACAGGACTGAGGAAACTTTATCAATCCCAAAGGCCGTATCACTGCAAACATAGTTTCTGCCTAGGACCAATAGGATAGATGTAGCCTCCAAAGAACTGAATCCAAAAAACGAATGCTAGGCCTCTATCGTGGTACAGCACAACCAGTAAGAGGATAGTGAGCTGATGGCACTAGAGAAACCTTGGCTTCGTAAGCAATATTAGATGAGGTAAAGGCCCTCTCTCCAGCTGCCTGACTTTAAAATCTATTATATTAGCAGTTATTCTAAAAATAGAGGATGAGAATTCTATTTTCCCTGTCCTGAAGGTTGAGTTCTCATGCTGAAGGGATTCCTTGGTTTAAATGGGCACAGGAAGGAAATTAACCCTTTATTCCTTTTTCTAGGCTGCCATTGCGTTGTTTTTTCCCATTGCCACACAGCAGAGAGGAATTCATCTCTTTCAGAGGAATTCATCTCTTTCTTTTATTTGCTTTTTCACATACCATACCACAGCAGAGGGACTCCAGCTTTAGCAGAGGATGCAGTCTGTTTAGCCTGTAGTTATAAGGCTTCTCTGGAAATATTTCCTTGTTGCGGCAGAGTTCGACTTGGCTTGTTAGAAGCTCTGCTGCAGAGGGAATTCAAAAGAAAGCCACTTTGATAAAGCAGTTACTTTCTCACAACCACCACCACTAAACTGAGAAAAAACAACTGTGACTAATAGGTAGGAGCACAGACGGATAAGCAGCCATTACTAAAAAGTAAAGTAGCAAGGTAAAACTTCCTGTGTAAATCCTGAGTTTAAAAGGAATCTACTTACTTTTCATAGAAAAGTGGGTATGTTTTGACTTCAGGATTAATATATATGTTTAAAAGTTTGCCAGATGGCAAAAACTTAACAGAGAGACTGATTTATTTGTTGATATAAAAATAGGTTGATGACTTAATGACTACTTGATTAATATAATGACACTGGAGAACCTCATTTATCCTCACAGTTCTTTGACCATGTTAGATTAGTTAACAGAACTAATGTCTAAAACTGAGATTTTTAGTGCATACCTTGTCGAAATGAGATTTATCCCCTCTTGCAACGTTAATTTAGTGTTATTGAGTTCCCAGAGAAAGAGGCAAAGTTAATTTCTCAGTCACGGGGCTTAAAAATATTACATTCTATCTGTTGGCACCTCATTGACAGTTCATTTAGGCCAATGATTTTCCTTGCAGCATAAAGTCAATCATGGCCAGGAGATGTCTATAATTGTTGTTCTGGCAGCTTGCACAGAGAAGGAAATCTACCTCCCAGCCATCAGCAATGATCAGAGCAACTCCTGCGGCCACCGGGCAGTATGGCGTAAGGAGGCCTGAGCTGACTGGAAGTGTCCTCAGTCGTTGCTGACTGATGGGAACTGATGAAAAGAAGGCTGTACTCCACCATCATCTGAGCCTTTAATGGTGTTTTCAGAACGGAAAGTTTGTTTTCTGAAGTTTAGAAACATATTTTATGTGGCTCTTCCTTCCTTAGTTTCAGAGTAAAAGACAGTGGAGGTGACTTAGATTTTGAAAAAATGACAGTAGTATCTATTGTATTTGCTGAACTGGAACTTAAGTTATTGGAAACCTTGGAAGAATCAAGTCCTATCTGCTAAACTTAATTGTTTTATAAAACATCCTGCCATAATATTATATAAAGAGATATGAATTAATTCTAAATAGCAGTTAAACATGAGATTCCTCTTTTACACACACAAACTTGTGTACAAACTCATGAAAAAGGGGGCATAAGGATACTTCAATAAAAGTGAAAATTTCAGTACTATTTCTACCACTGATAGACTTTTATCTCATAGCCTGGTCACTGGATATACGCACCAGGAGAATTCTTTTTTCATCCAGTTAATTAGCTGTAGAAAACAGGAAATATTTTTTAATATCTATGAAAGAATAACTGAAAATGTTTCCCAGGGGGAAGCTTCTCAAATTCTCTGATGTCTCTTAGTTATTGGCAACTTGTCCATTTTCCATTTTAGAACAATTTCACATCTTCCCACACACAGCAAAGAATTGATCTAATTTTGACACAGATTATTAAAGATTTTGTGGATGAAACCCTGTCATTACTGAAGTCAGCAGGCATTTTGCCAAGGATTTAAGCAGAGTCGGGACCTGACTGTCTATACTGCTTGGAACTTTACAGCAAAATTCAAGATGTCCATTTCTCCCACCAGAGACAAATCTACTCCCTTACTAAAAATTCTAGTTTTTGGACAATGAGGTACCTTTTGAGATAAAATTCCCTGCAACAAAAAGAGAGTGATGTACAGATTTTTAAGGGCCATTACACAGTGCACTGTTTATTTGTGGAACTTAGCTTACAAGATTTTAGTGAACTTCACAAAATTACTGAGTAGTTATATAGTTAACATGAAAATCCATAATCATTTCAGTTTGGGTTAAATAAGAAAAGTTTAGAAGGGTCTAAACCTTCAGACTGTGGATTATTAAGAATATTGGCAAGGGTAATTTGATCACAATATAATGTGAGCTTTTACTGCATCTTCTTGAGAGTCTGAGCAACTGGAAGGATTGTAAGACATTGAAAAAAGTATTAGAATTTAAATCTACTAAAATTATTCACCTACGTCAACATCATTCTTACTTTTTTGAGGTTTAACATTCTTCACTGGTCTCTTGAAACACGTATGTTGGAAACATGTACATTTGAAACATATACTGGTATCTTAAAAAGTGATAATGACATAGTGGTCAGTATTGTTCCCAATCATATATTTTTCATTTTTATTCTGATGGAAACAAAAGGAGATGCAAAACTCTTGGCCTGCAGGAGAAATTGCCAAGAAGAGACAGCTGAAAAACACTTGACTGAAGCAACAGAAGAGGATACTTTTAAGATAGCTGAATTCCCTCTCTCCCTCAGTTTCTTAATAAAGCAGTGTTTCCTAGGAGAAGACTCGTAGAGGGAGGCACTGAGGGCAGGTTCCCATGACCACATAACTTTCACTATCATATAGATAAATTAGTTTTTCATAGATAAATTAGTATTTACCTATATCTTGTTAACTTCTGTCAACATGGCTCAGGGTCCCCTGCTATGCTAGATACTATGTGTGCAAATACATCACAGTGCTAATGTTATCTTAAGATATAGGGCTGAATGCCTGCTTGGAATAGTCACCAAGACACATCAATCAGTGCTGGAATTCCTGTTCATCCCAGTTATCATCTTACATATATTTTCCTGGCTAGACTGATTGTTGTGTGTCTCAGAAATGGCTACTGCCCATAACAGATAAATCATCCCACTCACTCCATCTGCGCAGGCAGACAGTTTTTGCTACCTCATATACTCAAAGAGTCTGACTGCACATTACTGGGCATGTATTATAACCGTCCTGCGCACACCTGAAATGATGGAGACCACCTCCAGAAGCATTGTGCCCATGGCCTCCAAAATGCTTATGTAGTACAGACAGCTATTCACAGAGTTTACAACTGAGTTTTAAGCTGTCAATGGGTAGTCAGGGGAAAAAAAAAAAAAGATTAAAGATTAGATAGTGAGGTAAGAAGCTGAAATTTTAAAAAAGCAACAGAGTTTAAAAGAAAAATGAATCTTTGTCCAACTTGTTTCTGATTAAAGAATGTCAACTTTAGCACGATACAGTGAGAAGAGGGAGAGCTGCTAACTTGAATACATCTGTGTTTATAATCTGCAAAATTGCAATAAAAACTTTCTATATTTCTGTTTATCCAAAATATGCTGAAAGTATTCTAAATAAATGATTAACCACTTTGTCTGGAAAAGCATGAGCAGAGACAATATTGATCCATCCCAGACTTGTGGGCTCTTTCATTCTATCATGCCTGAAGCACCAGCAGAATCTGCCTGATACCTGCTCTATAAAGTCTGCCTCACAATCAATTACAATCAACACCAAACTTTTGCATGTCACTATCACTCTGTAAAAAAAGCCACTTCTTCTGAAAGCTCTTCTTTTTCCTTTTCTTTGGGTGTTGAATGATCCTAGTTAATGTTGCAAGAGGACACAACTAGCATTTTATTCAGGCATTTGCTAAAAGCCACTGTTTTAATATTATCTATAAAAATGAATACAATATTTTCAAGGAACTGTGAGGAGCTAACAAAGTCTTGTTTTCACCAATTTATCCAATCCAGTTAAAGTAGGAATAGACTTTCCATAGAATACAAAGAGTTCTAATTTTCCTGTTTCTCCCAAATTTTAAATACAGGACTATGGAGCACTGGTTCTATTCTTTTCATCAAAGAGGAAGAGTTCCAGCAAACCTGCTGGTCTATCCGATAACCACTAAGTGATAATGGACAAAGCATACATTCTAATAAATTGTCAACCAGAGTCCAGTAAAATCTATGGAAGTAAGTAGCCTCAAGCCTTATCAGAGATTTATGTTGTTTTAAATAGATTTATCTTGTTGCAGTATCTGAAATTTAACTCAGGGTATTTCATTAGCACAATGGCAATGGCAGATCTCACTATTAATCTCAGGGGAGAATGATGAAGGTACATCAGCTGGTGAAAAAAGAACAAGTGAATGATTCTGTATAACCTATTTGTCTTTCTGCCATTCAACCCTCCTAGCTTGCAAATTTATAGCTATAGTATTTATCCTAAATGCTGATTGCACCATCAAGAGCAGGATGAAGTCTGCTTTACATAACTACTCATTCTTGGCACCTAAGTGTATATCTAAATATCTTACTCTATTTTTCTCCTGTTGAAAGGAGCCCAGGGCATATATCACATCACTTACTGATTTTGGCAGAGTGCATTTTTCAGGATAGTTCCTTCAGATGAAGTTTTGCTCTACTTTTTCTGAAATATTCAGCTTCTGATAGAGAGTTGAAAAGAAAAGAATTTTAACAAGCAAGAAGCTAGCAGTCCATTGACTTACAAAGCAAATTTCATTTCATTGTGACTGCAAAATAGTATCTATTGAATTTCTGTGATCCTCTGTCTGTAAGTGTAACCCCAGCTAGAGTAAATCAATTGTAAAAGACATCTTTGGTACATATCCCCTCGTTACCCCAAAGCTATCTCTTCCAGCAATATCTAGACCTGCAGTTTAATAAACACAGCAGGACACAAACCTCTCTAATTGCCAGTGAAAATAAGTTTCTCTAACAGACAAAAAAGAGTTCTCCCTGGCTACATCAACTGCCTGCTATCTGCACATTAAAGGACCATCATACGTTGAAAAAGATGGAATCAAGTGTACAGTATCAACGGGACTGTCAGATAACAATCCAAAAGGTATAAAAAGTAGCTTATGCTGTGTTGCCGAAACCTTCAAAAGCAGAGAATTGCGTGAGTATAAAAAGCACATGCAATGTACACGTGTGCATATTTTGGTTTCATATTCTGCAGCCAGATTCTGGAACCTTTTTCCCTTGAAATAAGCCTGCCAGGGACCCTGGTAAATGTTATTCCACACATATAGCTTGTGAAGGTTTCCATTTTTAAGATCAAAACCATGTGGGTTTGGGGAATTCATGGATAAAACCTATCTGTCTGTGGATCGGTAGTCTTTTTCTCATCCACCCAGTTTTTAACAGAGGTCTTTGCATGGAAAGAGTATGCTAGCGCATGAAAAGGTCTGGAGGTCTTTATTGTAGACAGTGGCAACATCTGCTTAAACTAGTTTTCAAATTCCCAGATCTTTTGTGAATATGGACAAACTAATAGAAGTTTATGCACTAGTGGATTTCACAAGCCTTCTTGAACATCCAGTGGTGTGATTACCAAGAGCTCCTTGAAAACTCTTGCAGCTAATGTGCATTCCTCACACCCTGCTATAGGTCACAGAGCTTGCCTGCACACTGTCGGTCAGAGGAAGACACAGCTGCCTCTTGGACTCTCACATCAGCAATTTTCAAACCAGCCGGTGCAGCTAATACTAAAATATGTCCATCACTCTCAACCCCCTGGAGCAGTGTACTGGGGAGTCAGGCACTTGCTAAGTTTCCCAGCCTCCTACTTCAAAATGTTGTAACATGTGCAGGGAAGGAATGTCTTGGCATTTGAAAGTGACTTTAAAAACAGCTTTATTTCGTGGCAGGCTAAGGTGAAAGCAAACAAAAGTGTTATTTGCTAAATACAAAATAAACAACAACATTTACAAAATATGAAACCACACATGTTCAGAAATGAAAAGAAATAAGCCTGTATTTGTAATAACTGTCCTACATTTCCATAAGCACTTAGCAAATTAACTAATTCCAATGTTTTTCACCATAAAAACCCTTCACATTCAGCCATGAAATGCTCAGACTTCAAGCTGAAACTCAGTAATGCATTATATCTTATATTCAAATAAAAACTGCATCAACTATAGTATTATATCTATATTTGTTTATGCACATGTATTTTTTATGTACTTATATATAGATTGTGAGTCCACAGCTTTAGACTGGGAACAGACAGCACAGTAACTAATCACTTCAGAACAATAATGTATTTGGGGTGAGCTGTCCCTGAACCCTTTCTTGGAGAGACTGGGGGTCAATGGCCTGATTTTGCTCAGTTGTCCCTTTTTCTCCCTTCTGTTAGTTTTCCCAGACAGACCTTGCTCAAAATCGTTGTCTTCAGAGAGTGCCACCATTCATCTCCCTTTCTCAAGTAGGGTGCCTGTTGCCAACTGCCTAGCATCCTTGGGAAATAGCTGCTAGTTCCATTCTCAGAAAGAAGGAAGGAAGGAAGAAAAAAGGTATAGGATTAATTACTCTAGTTAAGAGCAGAAAACACTGTGTGACATATTTATCACCTGCTGTGACATATTTATCACCTCTCAACATTCAAAAAGGCTAATATCTTGCACTCTAAACAAAAAGCCAAAGAGCTTGGATCTTTTTTCAGGTGCAGTGGAATGAAGATGATAGGGAAGGACTGTTAAGAGGGGAGATGGAAGTAGAGAAAGGTAATCACGTAATTTCTCAGCAGAGCTTTGTGTGCAACACAGTGGAACAGAAATGACAGGTTTGATTTATGTTTTGCTCAAACAGATGTCTTTATTTTTTGTGAATGTCACAGTGGGATTGAGCCTTATAGTGGATCTAAAGCCAGTATCCTATTTTCATTAAAAACAGGAGGAATTTTTCACTGATCTCCATGGACTTGGGCTGAAGCCTTAACAGACTTGCTGTGACTCACAGTTTCTGTTGGATTTAACTCTGGCAGCCAGAGGTTAGCAGAGAAAGCAGGAGTACAAATAGCACACCCATGGCTCAGTCACTTCACAGCCTGGCATATTAACTTAAATTGCCATACATTTCTGTTGAATCTAATATAGAGGGTATGACCTGCAGCGGCGGAGACACAGAGCTGCTGCCCATTCTACCACCTCTGCTGTGAGGATACAAACTCTGGCAGAGAAGTGAAGGAAGAGCTGGGAGAAAGGACTTACTCAACAGCAACAGTACAACAGCAATCAGAAAAACTCAGTGGGGATCGTGAATTAGAGGCCAGAAAGGTGCAGCTCCATCTGCCCTAGCATTAGTGGAGCGCTTTACATACACAAGTAGCATCAGCGGAAGGGCAGGCAACAGTAAGTGAAGCAGACAAATGAGAATCATTAGGGAACAGCATGCAAAAAGGAAGCCAGATGAAAGAGAGAAGGGAAACAGTCACTTAAGTCTTCTCCCCCTTTGTGTATCATATTAATTTGCATGGTTGTTATTTTTGTGAGGAAATATTTTTCCCCAATGAGTAATCTGTCAGTTTTCATTAGACCCTGGACAGGCAAATCTCAGCTAGCACAGATGACCTCTAATTCCTCTCCTCCAAAGGTGCCACTCCTTCACCTCATGGCTTTGCACAGCATATTTCTCTGTGTACATTACCTAACAGACCAGATTGGCTGCACTTGACACAAAGTAAAGGACTTGAGCCTCAAATAGGGTAGATCCGACTCCACTGCCTTCAGCGGAGGTTCACTGATCAATGGTCAGCCTGAAGCATTGAATTTTATTGCATTAAAACTAACAGCATAAATTTTACTGTCCCCATTAAAATTCTTCTGTTAAGGACACCAAGTACAACAATTAAATGTAATTAAAACTATCCAACATAAGTATCAATACCTTTTGTTGTACTGATGTGAAAATACCTCTTGCTGAGCCCTAATCTTTCATCTCTTGTTTTAAAGACATTGATTTGTCAGTTTACAGCTTCAGCAAATTCAGAAGGCCTGGTGCTTATACTTCCTACATCTGACTTCTGCATCTGGTTTCTCAAAAGTACTGCATGGCTGTTTTGATAGTTATGCTAGATTTAATTAGAAAGCAGTTTTCCAAAAGTTCAAATACTGCAGTATTATTTCGTTAGTGTTTCCCTCTTTTACAGTAAGTTCGACATAGACTGAACTACAGCTTTGAACCCTGTGTTGATACAAGTAAGGCAATGTGACAGCTTTGACTTTATTATCAAGGAAAACCAATTAACACACATTAGTAAGAAAATCCTTGCAAAAACAAAGCCCTTTTGAAGGATAATCCCTCTCCTCCATAACAGTCTTCCTGGTTCCGTTGATTCTTTAGTTTTCCCTTTTCATAGACACATATAAACCTATTTGTAAAATATTTCATGATGGTCATATAAACAAAAAGGCAGAAAGGGAGTTAATGACCTTACTATAATTTGTCTTCAAACAAATATTCAAGGGCCAGTTTTAAAGCAAAAGATTTGCAAATATATATAGGATTAATAGCTATATTTCTTTGCCAGTATCTTTAAAATATAAATCATAATGTATTGCATGCTCTTCCTCCATTCCTATAAGCCAAAATGTTCTCCGAAAGAACGGTTGGGTCTGGCACACGGTTCTAGGTAGTCTTTGCTGAATATTGCTTTCTTGAAGCGTTAAGGATACAATTCTATCATTTATAAGCAATTCAGCTCTGATCTGCTGTGTAATTGATGCAAAATGAAGTATGTAATAATGCTTTATTAAACGCGTGAAAAATGGCTTTAGGACTTTCTAGGTATAGGAGAGATGAGAATGAAGAGAATTCGAGAAAGTAAAGAAGAGGCTAAAAATATGTTACATATTTCATTCTTCCAATGCACAAAAATGCTTATGCCTTGTCTACCTCCAAGCCGGAATATGTATGCTTACCTTAACTTTTTGCAGTAAGGCAATTTTGCTTCCTAGATTACACAGTAAATAGACCTGATATATTAGAAGCTACACGGATGATACCTACATGCCATGCGCATTTGCTGATGATTGTGGGCAAAACACCAAGCCCTTCTGGGTGGTAGCCATATATTTGAATCATCACCATATTAACTGAAAAGCATTCCCAAATACAGACATATATATGTATATAAATATATTCATTTAGTGCATCTACAAAAGTGGCAGCTCAGAGACAAACCACTGCTAAGCCCCACGGCTGAAACTCACAATTAGTAAGATCTCAGAAATTCAGTATAGGGTGGGGCATAAACACTGAGAAAATCTCAGAGTGCAGGGAAGACTATATACATCCAAAGAGGTAAGACCTGAGGTAATAAAAAGGTTAAAAGGTCCACTGCTTGTATAATGTTTCTAATATCTGACTTCCTCACAAGCAAAACTAACAAAATTGGACTCTCGGGTCCTGGGGATAGACAGCAGGCCTCCTGAGTAGTTCTCAGCTAAGCAATAAAACCATATTTTCTTCCACTTCATTCCAAGGCAGACTTGCTTTACAGTGCCAGTAATCCAGCTTTCACAGAAATGAAGCACCTTCCTATGTAGAAGAAAATTTCTTTTTTGACCAAGCCATTTCCCACTTCCCAGAAGGTCCTCCAGCAGAGTTTTCCATATAGCACAGAAGAATAAACTGGCTAATGAACAGGTGCATGATATTGTTGCATTTCCCTTCCCTCAGTTCTGAAACTGAAGTTGTATAAGTGTGATGGCTCTTTTCATATGACATTCTTCAGATTAACGTCCAGCCCCAGGATGAATAAGGCATCTTCCATGTGCTGCATAACAAGCACTTAAGAAATGGGTGTGATGGTTTTGGAGCTGACCTTTGAGTGCCTGGGAAGGGGACTTTGTGTCAGGAGGGAACATACTGAATGCAGGCAGATGTGAAGTGATATCCAGGCACTTAAGTAATCTGATATGGAAGCTGAATTTTGTGGCGTGCTGTATAATAATTATTGAAAATGTATTTAGACCACCTTGATAAGTTCTTTATGAAGCAGTTAGAGAACTGCATACAACGTGAGCACAGCACAAATACTGAAAGTTAAGCCGCGTTATTCTCTGCAAAAAAGAAGACATGTTGGGCTCTTTTGCCCATGAGGTCAAGGATCTATCCTTCTAAAAAGCTATCTAATTTTGACCTTATTGAAATAGGTAGGCAGCCAACCAGTCATTTGCAGGTACAGCTATATGTAATGCACATGGATGCACATTTGTATATCCTGTCAAAGTAGTAGTAGCATGTGCACTTGTGGGTGTGTGTGGATAAAGACCTGATGTGCGGATTGGATTTAAGGGATTAAAAATTAAGGCAAGGATACATCCTCAAAACTCAGTTTACTCCTCTCTGGAAACTGATAGTGGATGTTTGTTTTTCTAAATGCCTCATTTTATCTATAGCTTGAAGAATAGATTTAAATATTGATCAAGAGATGTTGAGAAATTTTTTGTGTCTATAATTGATACACATTTTGCCATATCATGCATTGATATATAGCTTTCTATGGTAGCTTCTGAACTGAAGAGGCATCAGATCACCTCTTCTTTAGCCAGAGGGATGTTTTTCTGCATACAGAAGAAGCACTTTACCCTGTGTAAAAACTATTCATCTC
Source organism: Struthio camelus (assembly GCF_040807025.1). Taxonomy (NCBI): domain Eukaryota; kingdom Metazoa; phylum Chordata; class Aves; order Struthioniformes; family Struthionidae; genus Struthio; species Struthio camelus. Next base: position 24,760,282 of record NC_090942.1, read on the forward strand.
CACTTTATGGATTCGTATGTGAGCAGGAAGAAGAAAAAGAGCAAACATACAACATTTTTCCAATACACTTCATCACCCACGTCAAGAACGAAATACAGCCCAAAAGCTTTTGTGGGAATCTTTTAAAAATTGGAGTGCTACTGCCATAAGACTGGGGAAGGAGAAAACAGCTGAAGGAAGGTATAAGATGCCGTGCAAACAGTCCTAACTGTGTTGGGATCTACTCCAGCCTCTTTTTCAGATTGGAAGATAAATCTCCATAGCTAGCAAGGGTGGAAAACCTTACTTAGAGATCCCTTCCTCTCTCAGAAGGTCTTCACCTGGTTATTAGCATTGCAATGGGTAATTTGACATAAAAGGTGGAAGCTCTTTTATATATTACAACCTCTATAACAAAATCCTTGCTCCTATGTGGCTGTACTGTGCAGTATCTCCAAAACAAGGGACATGCTGCAAACTTGCACTTCTTGTCCTTTAACTGATAAACTTTAAAAAACAGCGGTGCATGTGCCTGCTTTAACATTGAAGGATGGATTGGGGGAATGTATTGACTTGTTTTCCAGTTCAGTGAAAACACTTTCCATGCAATCTGTAGATAACAGTGAGCAGAGTCAGGCAATGCTGCTTAACAAACCCACTTACTTTTAAGTGCACTTCACTGCAAATACCTTGTTCCTGAAAGAGTATATTGCTTACATAGATATATCATAATGCTTCAATTTTTGAAACTGTAAGGCAGATGAGCTACCTTCCTTGGGGACCATTTTGTAAAATTATGTGCACTAGCTACAATTTGGTCCATTCACTGTCAAAAAATAAAAGCATTTCTAAAGGTATATCTGTGAGCCCTAGGGATGAGTCGTCTCTGGCAGCAAGGATTAAGTGTTCAGATATGACAGAGAAATCACCTCCTTCTTTCTCCTGCTCCTGAGTGTGGGGCTCCAACTCCAGTGCACCATGTGCTAGGCAGCACAGCAACAACACATGAAAAGCAGAATCATCCAGAGCATCCAGGCCTTAGGTACCCAAAGAAATCTTTGAAGGCTGTTAGGCCTCATACCTTGTCCACGCTATTGTGGCCTTGGAGAGCCACTGCAAAAATCCTAATAACAACCTTTGAGGAGGTGGCTAACCCTTCTGAATGGTCTTTCAATGCAAATACTAAAATATAATTTGAAACATCCTCCTCCAGAGGGGCCAAGTTAGAGGTCTGAGTCTCCAAGGCAGAGCTTGTACCACTTAATGCCAAAACACTGCCTGCCCACCCTCTTAAAAAGTCTGCTGCTGCAAATCTCGCTGCCAGAGATGGTGATCCCAGGCCCCTCCTTTACCAGCCTGACCACACTCCCATTCCAGCAGCAGGAGCCTGTCAGGAGAAATGCTGTACTGTGCCACAAAGAGCTGCGCATGCAGCTCACCCCAGGGAAGGACTATGAGACAGGACCAGACCCTTCCTCACCCTGCTCCTCCTCCCCCTAGAAAGGCAGGAATGTCCTCCTTCCATAGAGCTTAGTACTAGTGAGGGGCAATGCTCAATGGCCAGTAGGCCATGAGTGATTTGGGAAGTCTTCTGTTGAGAGCTTCAAACAGAAGAGCATCTATTTTAGTCATCTATCTTTCATGGAGTCTTTGTATGGTCATGCACTGAGGGAGCTGAGTGTGACTTTTCACACATGTCCCATTTAGTTGTTCTGCAGTGGGGGAAGAGCACTGTTCTGCCCTGTCCCATGCCTTGGGTGGCTTTTAGATGATCACAACATTCTGAGGACCTGGAATATTGTTTCTTGTCGGTTACCTGTGAAGGTCTATCTATGCCTCAAGCCTAACTGAACGATGGCAAGGATAGTTTGATTTGGACCATAATGTCCAAATGGTCCAAACGTTCATTTGGACCGTTTAGTCTCTTGCCAGGGATAAAATGCATCATTTGATCATATCACATTAGATGACACATGAAACCATCATTTCCCATAAGTAAGGAGGATGTAAGGAACTCTCTTCTCACATTCCTTAGCTTTCAATAGCCTCTGCTGTCACTTGGTGCTGTTAAACTCTTCTGACTCTGGACCATGTTTGCAGACACTTCCCATTGAAGATGGTATCAGTGCCCTAGGTCCCAGACCCAAAAAGATGATGGAGAGATACCATGCGTCCTGTCAATATACCCTAGAATCTTTGAAGGGAAAAATATAAGTGTGTCCCACTCTTTGAAGGCATTTAAGTAGGACATATCCACGGGAAAAAGTGCTGTATAGAAAGGCTATATAGACTGCCCTGTATAGACTACAAGGCATGGACTGGCCTTGAAAGCATAATGCAGATAACTAATACCCCGGAAGCCAGCCCTTGGCCTATATCCCACTTCCCACTTGCCCTTTTAAGCTACAAGGTTACGGCCTGAGGTAGGCAGCATTTATTATGTAGGGTCTTGCAGGATCACTGGGTGCATGCGGTACAGACCAGTCTCGGGGACAGCAATGGTAGAAGAGCCTTGCTGAAGATGCCAGCCAAGGGTACGGGCTGTTCTGTTTTACAAGCTTTTAATTTATTTATTTACTTTTTTGGTTACTATAGACAATTTTTGCATTTGTTCCACTGTTCTTCATTGCACTGTTCCACACATGAGGTGTGACAGCATCTCATGCTGGTCTGTCTTGCAGTCAGCTTCTCAGGAGTGCCTGAGAAATGACCAAGCTGGTCACTCCGCACACCTCCACGCCTCCCCTTCCTCTGAAACACACCTAACATGGGTCCTGTACATGGCACATCACATACTGCTGACTCAGCAAGTGGATGCTGCCTGCACAGATGATCCTTGCGGGAGAAAGTCTGTGACCAAGCAACTTTGCCACAGTTCTGTCTCCAGCGGTCTAAACCTCTGTAACACTCATAAGCCCATATGCAGTTTCAAAGAAAGGGTGTCAGAGTTGCCAGCTACAATTCATCTTTCCAGCAACGCTATTGAGTGTGACAGCAAACACCCATCTTCAGCTAAGCCTATTTTGAAAAATTACTCGAAGGCAAGCTGTTGAAATACAGACAGGCTGTTTCAAATAGCAGCAGTGAGGCGAGTGCCTGTGCTGAGTTGCCCACGGTTCGGATACAAGGTCACACAGTAGGACAAATGAAAACAATTCAGTATATGCTTTATAATGGGACAATTTTAATAACAAAATCCCTTATTCCCATCTCTTATTCATAGAGATTCAGCCAACCCAGAACCTAACCTTTTCCCTCCGGACAACGTGATGTGTGCTACATATAGGAAGTTAACTTTTTTGGTCCTCTCTTAAGGAAATACCATATTAAGCAAAAGCAAGGGGAAGATAGAAGCCAGCATCACTTCTCCCCCCAGCGCTATCTTGCAAAACAGTGTCTGGTTCCAACCAGTCAGCAAAGAGCGAGCTTACTCCAAACCCCACAAACTTCCCACAGAAAAGGGGCAGGAGTGGTTCAAACTAAGGAATGATACAGTAAGATTTGATATGGAGCTCCTATGCCAGAGACATGAGCTTGTACGCCATGTTAGTAGGTGGGAAGGATGAGGCATTACTGTCAAAAAGCATAGCTACAGGAAGGATGTCAAGAACAGGGGTATCAACATAGCTCTTCTCTTGTGTTTTACACAGAATGACTACAGTTCCAGCTCCAGTGTTTTTTGCAGTGGCTCAACAACTTCAAAAGACCACGAACAATAACAATGAAGTGATTCATATTTATCATTTTAGCCATCTAATGTTGGTTTTCAGCATACGAAATGCCACTAGATAGATTGTGTGTCAGATTTTGGAGGATCACTTCCAATATCCCTGATCAGCAGATATCCATTATTCACTTATTTATTGAGCACTCAGCATGTAACATATGGTCAAATCACTCAATTAACTGCTAGAAAAAACAAGCCCCTCTGGCCAGGCTTCTGTATGAAGTATTGCAAACATGTATAAATAAGTGCTATACCTTATCATGTTTGTAGTAGCATTCTTGTTTACACTTGAGATAGACAGATTTATGTTTTAGGCAGCTTATTAAAGCCATCAGCCTAAAAGCATCCTCAAGTGGAAGATTTATCAAAAAGTATTACTATTTTTGTTTATTTAATTATAAGAATTGCATAAACTACTTATAACTTTTTATAATAACCATCAGTTCATCTACCATATCTTCAGATCAGAATCCAAGAACTTCTCCCTGCTATATCTATATAAAAAGTCTCTTTGAAAGACTTGGCCATTGAGCTTAAGACTTAAGACTCGGCCATTCTGCTCAAGTCTGTCAACTCACGTTGACATTGCCTTTCAATTTTTCATAGAATTTTCAGAATTCCAAGAGATCTCATCAGAATGCTTCTAAGTGAAGCATTCATGAGCAGATGATCTCTAAGAAGTTATCAGTGCATAAAAGTTTAAGTGAATTGCACCTTTAACCTCTTTCAAAAGCTAATTCTACTTCAGGGCCCAGCTATATGAGGCTGCATACCAATTCTGTAAAATTTAGGAATGAAAGGAGTACTCCAGAAGAACTGTGAAAATTCAAGTACAAAAAAAACGCTTGGGAAATTCATGAGCTTTTAGAATAACCATGTCAGTTGGTCCATATAGACAAGATGCACATCATCTACTCTCCTCCCTTCTCCATCTCTGTTAAAGAGAGAAAAACTTCCACTGCAGTCCCACATTCTTTTTTCTCCCAGCAGAAGACTGTCCAGAAATTGTTATATTTCTCCACTCCCAAAGAATATGCATACGAATCATTTATATTTGTGACTGAGCAACTACATAACTACAGTACGTGACTTCTGAAATAACTTCTCAATATGGGCATTCAAAAGTGTTCTGATTAACAATATTCTGTCAAATAAGTTTTTAATTAAGGCTTAATTAATTATTGATGCTTAAATACAGATGATCATAGGAAAAATGTTCTGTATTAATAATTATATGATACCGTCAAAAAACAGCCATATCTGTTTCCATTGTGCAGTTTATTCACATTAGAAAAAAGTTACTAAGTATTTCACAATTCACATGCATGAACTCAAACACTTCAGCCCAAAAAGTATTGATTTCTTCTCAGTCTTGTATTAAGGCTTTCAGGAATTTCACCTAGGCAAACAACTATCTAGATTTTAAAAAAAGAAGCAAAATAGACAGACCATAATTCACTTAAGTTTTATTTCTGTTAACAAATATGATCAAAGTGAGTCCTGGTAGTGTGTAGTTGCATTCTTTATCTTTTCAGTAGTGTATGGCTGATAGGAGTCAAAGTGATTGGGAAAGAAAAGTTATCTTCAGCAAAAGTTTTCTTCAACACTGTCTTGATTTGGAGTGCTGAATAAGCCATTGTAATGTTATGTCTGCCAAGATAGATACAACAAAATGAAAAGCTGATCAGCTTATTTGCAGAGTGTAAAGGGACAACAGAACACCAGCAGGTCAACACAATTGAAAAGAAAAAAAAAAAAAAAAGCAAAACCAGAAACCACAGTTTTTCATTCACACTTATTAAAAATTCATTGTTTAAGATATCATTTTTTGTTGTTTTTGGTTTTGTTTGGTTTTAAATTATGTGCATTTTGTATTCCTGAAATATGATGACTGACGTTCTCTAAACCACAGAGAGCTGAAGAAGGAAAGATTTAAGATGACCGTAAAAAAAGAACTTTAAAATTCAAACTAGAATGAAATTAAGTGTGAAAACAAAGGTGAGAATACACAATCAGAAGTGAAGAGAAGGACAAGCATCTGACGAAGCATTAAGAAGTCATTTAGGTAGAATGTAGGAGCCCAAGATCTCTAAAAGATATGCAACACTAAACTAAAATTTAACAGCTGAACTCATTACCTCTCCTGATACAACCTGATGTGTTGGGCTAAAAACAGCAGCAGTTTAGCCTGATTCATGAGCAGATAAGATGTTTTTGCCTCAGGGCACTAACATCTTCAGGGATGTAGGAAAGATGTCAGGAGGCAGCAACAACTTTAGCCTTCAAATCTAAATTTGCTGCCACACGTCTGTCCCAAGTTCAAGGCAGTTCTCTAGGAATTTACTACCAGATCAGCTTAGGCACTGAGATTTCAGATAAAAGCATCTCATGCCACCTAAAGCAGAGCTAATAACCATAAACTAATCTTTCTCAGACAGTCTCTCCAGACACACAAACCTGGCAGCCTTACACCTTCATCTCCTGATGAGTCCAATTAGCTTGCAGTTTGCACTAAAGAACGACTATCTCATATTATTGCATTGACATCAATCAAAAATTCAGAGGAAAAGCTCCCACCCTTCTCCTTAAAAGTCTAGGAATTTCCTCACTTTAATAAGCTGAATACGTTTAGTTTTTCATTAGAAAATATATTTTCCAGTCCTTTGATCTTCCTAGATTCTTGCCTGAGCTCTATTTTTTCAAGGTCTTCCTTGAAATACGGCACCAGGAATGAACACAGTACTCCAGTAACGCTCAAGACAGCACCAAATAACTTGAGACATAAGCAGTTTGCACCCATTTGCCGTTTCCTTGTGCAAGGAAATTCAGGAACCAGGTTAGCCCTTTTAGGTATAAGTGTTGCACTGGAAGAAACCTGACATTATCAACTAGGACTGGCTTCCCTCCCACTTCCCTTCTCACTGTCTCCCATTCAGCTGAGTTCTACACAGCTGACTAGCTCTTACAGTGAGTCTGGTTTCTTCAGGAAGAGGCTAAAAACAAGTATCATCAGGCTGTAATCTTCCCATCTAGCACCACGTGGCTCAGCAGTGTATGGGAAAAAGGGTGGGAGAGAGGCAGCATGCCCCCAGCCTACTGCTGGTGCAGGCTGGGCCTCAGGCTGACTCAGGAGCCCCGGCCATGACGGCCCTCCGTCCCTATGTCCTGAGCAGCTCAAAGCCAGCACTGCATTCTTAACTTGGTAGCCAGAAAAGGGAGGGGGAAAATGTGAAAGAGGAAAGGGACAGAAAAGCAAAGAAAAGATGAGAGGGAGGGCGAGGGAGGGCGAGGGAGGGCGAGGGAGGGCGAGGGAGGGCGAGGGAGGGCGAGGGAGGGCGAGGGAGGGCGAGGGATAGATGGCAGGAGACAACTTCATGGGGCTTTTATATGTCCTTTCTGACTTCAGGGTAAATTCTGCACCTCTCTGGTACCGCAGAAGCACTAGTCCCTCAGTTTGAAAAACACCACCATACAGTCACATGAATGTAAGGCTCGCTTATAAGTAAAACCATGTATGGAGATGTATTAAATATCACCTAAAATTGGAAGGCCTTCATATCTAGTTACCAGTTCTTGGAAAGAAATAGTTTTTGTGATGGATTCAATTACTTGTTTTTCAAACAAGGCTTTTCCAAAAGCATCTGTCAAAGTAATTTCGTAACTTTTTGCAGAACTAAATCACCCTGTGAATGACTTGTCTGCATGCCTTCTAGTCCTTTTAAATTACATATAATTCTATATAAAAACAAATGACTGAATGTAATACTTGCAACAAAATCTTTCACATGAGATTTTCTCTTATATACAAGAGATAGATATCCAATTCTTTTTTTTTTTTTTTTTAATCTGATCAGTAGTGTGACGTATACGCTAATGATGCTGTGAAAAGAAGCAGCAGCTTACCTATGTTATCCTTCTCCTTACAGGAAATAGAATAGCAACAGATTTCTCTGTCTTGAATAGCTGAAAGGTTTCTATGGAAAGAAAATTTCATTAAGTAATGTTACAACCCCACAAAAGCTGACCACAGAAATTTCCATTAAATTACGTCTTTTCCATTTTTTATTCAGTGGGTTCAGTTCTATTCTCTGATATTCAATTTAAAAATAATACATCATTGCATATAACAAAAACATTTTTAAATTATAAAGATTTAAAGCCTATAGGTCATTTCAAAAAAAAATTGAATCTCTCATTAAGACAGTGTAATACAGAAAGACAGAAAAAAACAGGAATCCATGAGTTGAAAATAATATTTTCTCGTGGCAACTGAGTAACGGTGCCTTGTCTTAGCATATTCCATTTATCCTTTTGCACTGGAATTCAAGGTTTTTACATGTACTAACTCTTACACTCAAACAACAATATTCAGAGGACCACAGCATTAACCTTCAGGAAGTTTATTATACTGTACACAACTTAAAGGTATCAGATCAGATTACTCCTGAAAGGATACTTCTACCTATTGGAAGAAACTACATCTTAATTAACTTTTGTTTATCTTTGTGAATTCCCCCACCCCCTCAAAGTTTCTGAACATGTCTTTATTTTTTTTTCATTTATTTATCCTCCTACCACTCATGTAAACATGCAGGAAGCAGATTTTATTCCCACTAAAGATGTCTTAAGATCACATAGGAGACACTTTCATAAAAAATTGAACAAAATGGCCTCTTAAGTCCCAGTTTAGTTCCTCAGCCATCAAACTATCCTTTCCTACTGAATTTTCTTTGCTTCATTTCACTTCACTTCCTACTGATTAAAATTATGTGATTTAAGGCGCAGACACTTACTCCACAAAATTCTGTTCTGCAGGAACACCCAGAAGAAGCGGTGAGTGATTGTTGTGGGTGTCTCCCTGCTGCAGGGGACAGAGGCACCTGTCTGCCGACCTGACCTCTTGTCCAGAGAGGCTTGCTGCCTGCCAGGGGCTCAAATAAGAGATGTCATGGAAAGACTGCCAAGGCTTGTCCATGCATCGGACTATTACTCTCTGCTGCTCTTCCATGTGGGCACTAATGACATCAAGGGCAAATTGGATACCATTAAATAGGATTTCAGAGCTCTGGGGACGGTGGCCAAGGGTCTGGGAGCCCAGGTCGTTTTCTCCTCAATCTTGCCTGTGAGGGGGAAGGACGGGAGCAGGAGTAGACGAGTTTTCCAAGTTAACAACTGGCTGCGCCGCTGGTGTTGGCAACAGGGTTTTAGTTTCTATGACCATGGGACCCTGTTTGAAGATCAACAGCTGCTGGAGAGAGACGGGATCCACCTCACCAGGCAGGGTATGTGCTTTGCCAACAGGTTGGCCAGCCTGGTAAGGAGGGCTTTAAACTAGGCAAGATGGGGGAAGGGGAGTGTTATAGAGACAGGGTAGTCGGTAAAACACTGCTCAAGTCAGGATACCTCCAGCGGGTGCATGCAGCCAGGGGAGACGGCCTGGGACATGCCATCCTATGGAGGATCCTCTTGCACCTCTCCTGGGAAGCCTGCATGCTCCATTGGCTCTCTGAAATGCCTCTACACCAATGCACGCAGCATGGGGAATAAGCAGCAAGAATTAGAGATCTGTGTGCAGTTGCAAGGCTATGATCTCGCTGCAGTTACAGAGACGTGGTGGGATAGCTCACCATGATTTGACGGTAGCTTCAAATGATTCTGTTCTAATGCCATTCAAGCATTAAACTGCCACTACAACGCTCTCTGAGAAGTTTAAGTGAGCCTATTACTCTCAATAGCAGTTGCATCTTCAGTGATGGGAAAACAGGATATCTGAAATAACTTTATACAACTGAAACAATAATCAAGAGAGGTTCAATTTTACTGCAGTCAGTTATCAGCCTAGGGTGCTATTTCAACTGCCAGCAGAGCTCCAAGAGGAATATCTGAGAATGTAAAATGGAATCTGTTATCTCTGACTATTGCCATAGACTACCAATGATTTTCTGTTATGTATTGAATTTCAGAGTGCCTCAGCTTTTTACACTAGCCAGCTACTTACAATTTCTCAATTAGCTGCTTTTCATCCAGCGCACCTGGGAGGTCTCTTTTATTTCCAAGGACTAACACCTAAAAGAAATAATTCATATTCACTGAAAATCCAGGAGCAATAAAAATTTATTTTTGTCTTTAACCATTTGTTGGCATTCTTTTGGATCTTGCAGCCAAATATTTAAAACACAACAGACGACGTTTTCAAAATGACCAGTGATTGTGGGAATGGACTAGAAATCCTCTCACCCGGTCCAGGTCAGATGCTGAGTATCCACCTGCTGAAAACTGGATCCATCCAATCAACTAAGGGTGCATTAGTATTTCAGCTTGGATCAAAAGGGCTCTTCGGAAGTGAATCTCCCAACCGTCCCCACTTACTCTGTTTTAGATCACATTGCAGGATGATGTCAGATTGCATAAACTGGATTCCTTTTGCATGACACTAAACCTGAAGGAGAGCATGCACCAGTGCATTCAAATCACCAGCAAACATTCAATCTGCATGACCAACTTAAAGCTCATCCGAAGGAAGCACCTCAGAAATATACAGAGTAGAGGCTGGGTCCTCAAGACCACTTGATTCTCTCTACAGTCCCATTCCTATTTTGCCCACCCATTTCTTAATGTAGACATAGTCCACAGGCAGGCATCCAAACCATAAATCACCCAAATACCAGCCACTGACTGATTCCTCTACTTCCCCTTACAGAACCCATGGCAGAAATCAGAAGGGCTGCCAGAAGGAATTAAGTCTGAGAAATAAGAAAAGTTTACTGAACAGAAGCTGGGACTAAAAGTTCCTAAATGATACACAAGGCCTCAAGTGTAAGTAAAGGTTAGATGAATGTGTTGAATATATTCTAAGTAATGGAAGGTTTTTCTAATTAGGATCGCGTTATTGATTTCCACATCTGTTACAACTCTGAGTCAAAGTCAAGATTGTTCCGTGTTTCCCATAGATTTGGAACACATTAAAACTCATTGCTTACCCTTTCAGGTTAATAAAGGTACCTTAAAATCTATTATGCCAAAGTCTAAGTACAATAAATTAAAGGAAGTTCAATATTAGTTACTACCTATGAAATAAAAATAAGCAAAAAAATACACTACTGCACCTTGGAAATGACCATGCCTGCCAAGCTGTGCAATTGGAATGTGATATTATAATGTATAAATGGAAAGGAGCCTAATTAAGTACTTCTGAAGATAGTAGAGACCTATTGTGCCAGGAAGGGACAGAGAGCAGTAAAACAGGATGTGAAATTCGAACTACAGAAAGACAATGTATCAATGGCCTGCATGTAGGCTCCTGCAGGATTTGTTCAATAACATATACTTAATACATAAAAATACAACAACAACAGCAAACTTTACAAAAATGATGGGGAATCCCTTGAAAAATTCTCCTTCAAGAAAGGGTGCATTTGCTTAACTTTATTCACATAATGACTCGATGTTAGCCATCTGTCTACTCTTCCTCAGTGGACTTCACGCATTTGCATTGGCTAAAGTTCCAAATATTGGCTTACAAAAATAAGGGTCAAGCAGGAGCCATAAATTTTGAGCATCTTTTCTGATTGTCCATGTACCGTATTTTTCTATCTTAGGATCAAAGGTATGAACCCTTGTTTAGTGATATCAGCATCAAAGCTCAATGATGCTAACTAGGTTGATTCATACTAAGTCTAAGACAGCAGATTATAATTAATCAAACAATATCCGATTTCCACTTCTCTAATTCCTCACTAGAATTTCAGTAGGACATACTATTCTTTGACAAAATGAAGATCCTACTTGAGAACAGACATATTTTTGCCTTTTTTCCTACATATTCTTAGTTTGCAAAACTTAAAACATAAGAAAAAGTCAAGAGACAGAAAAAGTCAAGTTCCTTCATGTTCTCTGGAAGCAGAGGAGACTATCTGATGTTAGCGTCTGCCAGCCTTCAGAAAGATAAATCTCATATGCTTTAAAATACTGCCACAAACATATCTGGGTCACTGGTTCAAACTCAGCCAACCAGGGGACTGACCGGAGGTAATTACTCTCTGATAATGCCACATGTGAAAATGAATTTGTTCCAAATCTACTCTGACCTTTACACTGGGAAATGTACAAACACATTACAGCACTGATAAGATGCTGAGTATTGCAAAAAATATCACAACAATTTTTGTAATAACAGAGCTCAGTACATCAGGGCCGCATCACATCTTCCCTAAGATTTTCAAAAGAGTATAGGAGAACGAATTCATCAGAATTTAGGCTACAGAATCTATATTCATGTAAGAATAATAAAAAAAAAAATCAAAATACTTACTGGAATCCCATGCAACTGTGGCTTGTCTATCAAATTGTGTAGTTCATTCTTTGAAGCTTCTACTTTTTCTAAGTCTGCTGCATCTACCATGTAGCTACAATGAGAAAACAGTTACTTATGGTTTTGTCTATTACTTACAGAAAGCTGCATTATAATATCTGAAATGTGGCAAATGTGTTCTCATCGACAACAGCATTAAAATACTCCTAAGTTCTGTAAGCCATGCATTTATTAATACAGGAGAACGCACAATTAAATACGGGTAGTGGGAAAAAATGGCCTGGAACATGCAGTCGCTTACATACCTGGGTTTGCTGGATGTGTCAAATGTTCTATTTGTATTGCGTTGGGTCTTTCTATTGAATAATTTGTCAAATCTAAGCATGTTATTAAAAGACTTTTCTAGGAACAACCTTCTCTATTGTCAGGATATTTTCAGTACTACAATCTAACAGTATCAAGGCTAACAGCAAATGGATGGAAGCTTGGACACTATTAAATATACTTGTATCTGTATCTATATCTGGTGATGGGAATTAACATGAATATTTCAAGTGCAGGAAATAATTTTCTGTCAACTGGATAATACAACAGGTCGCCTTTGCTCTTCATCCAGACTCCAAAGGAGTCAAAACAAGTTATTCTAATGTGTCAATCTCACACTCAATAAAGTGTTCAAAAACATTCTCCTCACCTCCTAAACCTAGTGATAAATGTCTTTACAACTGAATGACTACCTGGTTAAGTCACTGGTTATCCCACTGCTACCATTCAAGCATTTTTTTTCTTGAATTCTGCCTTCTGCTTCGACAGACTCATCAGCTTCTGGAAAGAATGCTGCTACATGTTTTACGTTTCCCCTTTGTTTTTATGTTGTCACCAACTTAAGCTAAACATCTTACCGTAAGAGAAAAGAAGCATGACTAAGAAAAGGGCAAGTGATGAAGGTGGCCAGGGATAAAAGCGTATCTGTACTAGTAATGTATTTTTTAAAATGCATTTTGTATGTATATACACAACAGAACTTACACAACTGCATTGACTCCTCTGCAATAACGTTCCCACATGCTCCGAAACCTTGGCTGCCCTCCAATATCCCATACCTGGAAGAGATAAAAACAAAAACAATCACTGTCCCCAAAATCTGTTATTTTGAACTATGCGGAACTGACAGAGATACCTACATTACAACAGAAGTCTTACATGCAACATGTCGGGTGTATTTACACTGCCTAAATGTAGGAAGTTTATAAAGTGACTGTCTTTGGAGATTGCTCTCCTTAGCTCCTTCCAGTCAATGGAATGAGACAGGCTCATTCACCAGGCAAGCCAGCCCTGCGACCTTAACAGTTCCAAATGTCTATTTGGAGAGGTCTACCTTTTCCCACTGACTGCAAGAAAAGACTAGGGAGATGAGACTAACTGAGACACCAAAGTGAAGTCTATGAATATGCAGTCTAATACCCACAAACAGCATCACTGTATGAAAATAGCTACTAAGTTGCATTTTTAATGGGACTAGGGAGACCTGAGATAAGAAATGCATCAGGCCTTCAGTGGGATAAAGATGGACATTAAGTAAATCAAGAGTTGGTTAGAGAGCAGAGTGAGTCTGAGCAAAAGATGCTATAGCCTAATGACGCCAGCACCTCCACAGCTCTCCCATTTGTTTGTCAAATATGCTTTAAAAGACACACGAATTAGCTGATCAGAACTAGAAAGGAAACAGTAGCATAGGGTAGGCCTGAAGTGATTAATCAGTGAATCTTACAGAAAGGGAGCTGAAATTCTGCTCTGGATTATTTTTCTCTACAGGGCTTACTTATTCTTCTTTTGCCAGAAAAAAAATCAGCATTTTGGGTAGATGAGAATAAACTTGATAGTTTATGAAGTCAGCGCGAACCAAAACTGTCTCCAAGATCAAAATACCAAAGTAAGGACCTAAACCTTGCAGGCAAGGGTAGAGCTCCTGAAGCTACATCCAAAGAACTATTGCGTTACAAGTTACACACCTATTAAAATAGTGATGAATACTCAAAAATAAAACAAAAGGAATGTATCTGTTCTCATGTCAAGGACAAAGAGAAATAATTATTTCTTATTTCAAGCAGATTTTGCTATCAAAGCAATATGTTCTATATATCAAAATTAGGAGACATATCCATTATAGCACAAATTGGATTTGGAAGTAACATATACAGGAGCAAAAGTTTATGCTTTCCAAATTTCCTTAAAAGTTGTTTTCATATTTATACTTTCTAAAGTCAAACATATTAAAGCTGCTGTGGCAGTAAAGACTCATACAAAAGAGTTAAGACTTAACAGACCCTTGGGATTCGGTCTTTTTCAACTACTGTGGACTCTTTTTTTTACTCCACAGTCCATAAATCATATTTATGTATCAATTTCTCTACCATTTTCAACACTTTAGGTTCATATGTTAGAATGAAATATTTCCCAACTGACCATTAAAATCATTCATTGATTGATATCTTACTGCTCATTCTGGTATAAAATTAATATAACACAAAAATGTAGGTTGCCTTTGATCCTCTTTAAGGATTTAAGATTAAGAGTTTTACACATTGAAGAGAGCAGAGTGAACTTCTGAACATGAACTGCATATCAATTATTATCTGCACTGACATCTGAGCGGCTGTTTCAAAATCTTAATAAAATAAACTATTTATTTGTAAAGCTTGAAAGAAATGAGTACGCAGTTCAATAATATAGCTGGATGACAAACCTCACGCCAACACTAATTATTCCAATAACTCATCAGGACCTTGAAATTATCAGTAACCATCTGGTGCACATCTGTGCATCTGGAAAAAGAAATCAAGTTATTTTCTTGGTAGATCAGAAGAAGAAGAAAGAAGGGGAAAGAGGGCAGGGACACACAGTATTAAGATTAGATTTTCAGAGACTGATAGTGATTATTCCTGGTAGCCAGAGAAATCTACATGATGATGTGGCTTGGACTAACCGCAGAACGTATGAGATAAAGAATTATTGGTTTTGTGCTTGTTTGATGATATACTGTATCTATACTATATTAGAGTGCACTGCAGAATAAGTATTAATCTCATTAGGAGAAAGAGTCACCTTGAAACAATACGAAGATAAGTCATATCCAGTCAGTTTCCCTAATAATGCTTACAGTTATTCATTAAAGTACGGCATGAAACCCACAAAATAGACTAGGTGTCCTTAATAGTGCTTGGAACCCAGTTAACCTCAATATTTTCAGCTATAATTATCTGCAGTAGGGAAGGAAAATAAATCGCTGACATAAAAAACATTTCCTCACCTCCCTGCCCATCAAATTGATTCTCGGACTAACTTTCTTACACTTTTTATCATATTGAAAAGCCTACAATAGTTAGCTACTTTATTCAAAACATAAATCTCTGCCCCTCAAAATTGTCAACCTAAATGACTGAACAGACAGAACTGTGAGAATATAAGATGCACCCAAGAAGGAACGGCCTTAGCGTTGCAGATCTTTTCCTGCATGGGACTTGCATGCTTTGTACCTCACTTATTTTTGTATCCCGGTATTTAATACACAGGTAAAAAGTGTATTCTGGGTGTGAACTGGAAGAGGGGCTAGAACTTAACAGCACAGTACACAACTAGCTCTAAAAGGAAAAGTTCATTCTGTCTGGACAGTTTTAAAAATGCACTGGATTTCAAATTGCTCCCACGGCTTTTGTTGGTCTCTCAGGAACAACATTTTCACAATACTTTATAGGTAATTTTACCCCTAGCTGACTAGCTGATCCTAAGAACCAGAAAATGCCCACAGAACGATCAAATTATACAGGGAAGAACGTTTTGGTTTCTTTGCTACGCAGTGGCACTATCTCAGAGGAGATTAAAAACTCAAGGAGTTAGTTTTTAGGCTAAATCTCAACGGTACACATCTTATTCCTACTGCGTTTTATAAATCACTGATTTATTAATTCCTGTCTATTTCTGTAGAGTAGTAATTCTTACCATGCTTGCAAGTCTACATTCTCATAAAGTAACGCCATGTTTTAATGTGTAAACTAGATTAATCACTATAGTTTGGAATAACCATTTAACGCAGCACTTATCTGTTAAATCAAATTCTTCTAAGGCCAGAATCTCTGAATATGCCTCTTGGTCAATTTCCATACTTCATGTGGCTCCAAGGCTCCTTCCTAAGACTGCAGCTATCAGCTTCATTTAAGAAGGAAATCTTTCTTTTGCACTGAGGTCTATCATGACAACTGAGCAAAAGTGCAACTGGGGGGGGGATAACTTCAAAAGTTTTTGAAAGCTTTCTGTTACAAGAGGCCTTATTAACACTCTAGTTGTGTTTCTTTTAGTTAGTATATATTGTACGAGGGCTTGACAGTTAAAGAGAAAGTTGCAGGAATGGATAAGCAGTATTTTCTAGATGTTAGTTTTTCTTTTTCTTTCTTCCAGACAGGCTGGGTAAGATTTATCTTGGAGACTGGGAGGTCTACGACGAGGCATTTGTATCTAGACATCAATGTATGGGTTCAGTATCTAAGATTCCACTGTAGTCAGTGACGTCTAGACAGCTATTCAGCTGGCCAGATGGAGATGTCTTCTTTAGGATGACAGAATTATGCTCTAGGCTCTGTTGACAGTACTGACTAGATCCCCACTGTTAAGGGAGCTTAACCCTCACAGAGGCATAGCGCTATTTATATTCAGGCACCTTAATCTGCAAGCTGAATCTGACAGTACATATAGTTGAACTCAGGAATGGATCTTTCTGATTGGAAGTATAAAAGAAAATAGCAGCCACAAAACCTTAAATCCTGAATAAACAGGTGAGGAAATCCTAATCACAAAGAAACATTCCGTCTTGAACAGTTATTTGTGCTAATACTTAAAAGTGTTAGAACAGCAATGCCTGATCACGTTGTACGCAGACAAGCATGAGTACTGGCTCACGACTAAAGAGCTAATACACAGACAACAAAAACGCTCATAGCGTTCAAAGCCAAATCAAGTCGATGAAGTCAGGCAGTGACTTTAAAGTATGGGATTCATCTCTCTCAGCCTCAGCCACCTAAAATGTAGGCATCTAATCCTAGTGACTAAGATCTCTCTTGGTTACTTAAGAGTTCTGTGGGCACCTACAGCAGGAAATGATTGCATCTGTTTTACCCACCTTGCATATCAGGTGAATCATTCTTGTGAAGCAGCCACTGTGCTTCAGTGAATGTAGCTTAGACCACGAGCTCAGGCTAGCTTCCGCATTCCTACCTGAGCTAAATAGTCACTTACTATAGAATGGGATCTTCACTGAGTAATGTTTAGCTTCCTTGTCTAATAAATGGGAAGAATAAAAAGAGGTAAATAAATAACCTTATAAATTTTCATAAATTATCCTATGGATACAAAACTAGAGTACTTGTAGAACTAGTCATACAACCTATTAAGGAAGTTACAATATCCTAGATCCGTTAATTGCACTACTTATTTATCTATCAACCCATATTTGTCAAATAACTTTATAGTTGCTCTCAGAGCTGAAAAAAATCATTTGTGTGGCCACATTTTCTGCAGGCAATACTTCCCAGAACACTATGTTCTTTGAAAACAGTTCTGTCCCTTTAAAGAACCCTGTTGGCATTCCTAAAGCCCAATTTTTAAACATTTTGGCAATTAGGTATTTTATTTTAGTCACTTTAGGCTGAAAGAAACAAACAGAAAAAATGCATACTTCATGTAGTTTATAATTATTTAATTTAATTATAATACTTTCACTGAAGAACTCAAAATAAGACTTAAACTTGTGACACAAAATGGTTGAATACTTTCAACTCCTGAAAACAACCTCAGAAACATTTCAATGGAAGAGGTTATTTCTCACTTACCTGGCTACCTTTAACATTTTATCAGAAACACAGGGTACAGTGTCAGACAGGTCAACAGCTGGATTTTAAATAGGACACAAAAGCTAACTCTGTTCTCAGTGATCATTTCTGAATCTAGTGCTGTTTACACTCAGACTGCATTCTAACAAAGAGCAGGAAAGCACAAAAGAGCCCAGGTTTTAAGATAAAACTGTAACCCCCCCTCAATCAAGATGCAACACATCTCTCAACACATGGAGCCAATCCATCCCAGCCTCAGTATTGTGTCTTCCCCCAAGTAGAAAGCCCTGATTCTGGGTGATTGCATGTAATCCTTTGTATCTTCTTCTCACATGATCACGAACCACTCTCCAAACATCAAGTTCCAAGAGATTCTGGTGAAGCTAGGCATATAGGAGGTATAAGACACAGGTAAAACTTGTATTTGATAGACTGACAGCAAGGAGACCAAAGGCAAGGACACTGCTAGCTCAAAACAACCAGTCAATAACCGCTGTACTGATTATTAATTTTGCTTGTCCTTGAAGAACATACACCCATGAAAGCAAAAATGAATCTTCACTCAAGAGCAGAGAAAAGCCTGTGGGATGCACAACAACGTGTATGCTGGGAAAAGGTACGGTCATGTTGGTAGGTTAGAAAGGAACGAATATTCTGCCATGCTGATTTAAATCCACAGAGCAGCTCCCTCAGACTCTGCTCATGTGTTCTCCACACCCTCTGCCACTCAGAAGCATGCCCACTTTTCCATCATTCCCACTTTTCCATTATTTCCATCTAATGCGTTATCCTGTCTCACATTATCTTCCAAGAACAATTTTCAGCATAGACACAGTCTCCAAAGCTGCTCTTGCCTAATCATCGGATGGAAGGGTGCTTTAATACCTTTCCTTCTGCTTCTTTGATTCAACAGCATACCGACTATTTCTTCTACCTCAGCCACTTTTTTAATCCTCCTTCAACACCCTTTCACAGAATCACAGAACTGCTGAGATCGGAAGAGATATCTGGACATCATCTAGTCCAAAGCAGGGTCAACTACAGCAGGTTGCTCAGGACCTTGTGCGGTTCGTTTTTTAATAACTCCAGGGATGGAGACTCCGCAACCTACCTGGGCAGCCTGTTCCAATGCTTGATCACCTTCAAAGTAAAAAAGCTTTTTCTTATGTTTACATGGAATTTCCTGTATTTCAGTTTGTGCCCATTGCCTCTTGTCCTTTCATTGCATACCACTAAGAAGAGTCTAGCTTTGTCTTCTGTACTCCCCCACCAGGTGTTTAAATACATGGATAATATCTCCCCGAGCCTTCTCTTCTGCAGGCTAAACAATCCCTGTTCCCTCAGCCTCTCCTTGTATGAAAAATTTTCCAGTCCCTTCATTATCTTTGCGGCCCTTCGTCAGACTTGCTCCAGTAAGTCCACATCTTTCTTTTACTGGGGAGCCCAAGACTGGACACAGTACTCCAGAAATGGTATGGAGAAGGGATCACCTCCCTCGAACTGCTAACGATGCTCTTCTAACGCTGCCCAAGAGGCTACTGGACTCCTTTGCTACAAAGGCATATTGCTTGTTCGTGGTCAACTTCATGTCCACCAAGACCCCCTGTTTCCTTTGCTGCAAAGCTGCTTTCCAGCCAGTCAGCCCCTAAGTGGTTCCTCCCCAGGTGCAGGACTTTGCATTTCCCTTTACCAAACCTCATGAGGTTCCTGTTGGCTCCTTTCTCCAGACTGACAATGTCTTTCTGAATGGCAGCACAACCATCTGGTCTGCAACTTCTCCCAAGTTTGCACTGTCTGCAAACTTGTGGAGGGTGCACTCTGTCTCATCAACTAGGCCATTAATGAAGAGGTTAACCCTTTATCCAGTATCAATCCTTGGCATACCTCACTACTGACTGACCTCCGGCTGGACTTCATGCTGCTGATCACAATCCCTTGAGCCCAGCAGATCAACCCTTCGTCACCCTCAATTTATAAACCACTGTGATTTTCCACCAAAATTCTTTATAGAAATTACCATGTTTTGACTTGACATCACCCCAGGTACAGCATGGCCTCTTTAGAGATGCAAACCACCTGGAATAGCCAGCACCTGCTGAAACACTGCTGGAGCTCCCACAGGCAGCACGTACAGGGGCTGAAATTACTGCATGACATGCAAGACTTGACAGGACAGGTGAGATTTTTAAAACGGTTGCTGAGCAGCAGGACTAAGCATTAAAAAGCAGGACAGTTCTGACTCTGTCAGGATGTTTGAGACTGACACCTGAGGAGGGAGGAGTGCAGCAATGGAGGCAGCTGGAGAACAACACGTAGGGCTGGGATCCTCCTCCTCCCTTTCTGTCATAGCAGAGCAAATACTAAGTAACGAGAAGGGCTGCTAGGCTTGGTCTCCAGCTCTCACCTGCTTAGCCTGTGCTTAGCCCAGCCTGAACTGGCCCAGGCTGCAGAACCAGTGGAAGGACACTAGCCTCTAGTGGTGACACCTGCATCCACAGTTCAACCTCTGCAGTTTGAGCACCCCCCCCACACACACACACACCTGAAACAGTGGTCCCTCCAGGGTGCCATATCCAGAGGGTGTGTGGAAACTGGCTGGTGGTGCTATTTCAAGAGAGTAACCTTAAAACAAAGTGTAAGAACAAGGAAAAAGAAGTTGATCCATTGCCTGTGTGTATTAATGCTCTATGTTGCTCTATTTCTTTTTTATATCTAAAACTATTCCAAGACCATCATTCTGAGAATCAAAGGTTGATTAGTTGGAGCTTCACAGTCATTCAAAATAAAGTACCTATGCGTGTCTTCTAAAGCTCTAGAAATTGTATATGTTAAAGAAAATATGTTTCAGGAACAATTTTCTAGCTTATTGAACAGAAATTAAAGCTAGGGAACCTCATCAAAGAAAAACTATAATTAATACGGAGCTAATCCAAAAATAGAGCGATCCAATCAAAATCAAATTATCAGGCGAAGAACAAAACTGTACTGGAATGAAAACTGCAAATCAATTCAGTCATAGAATAAAACAACAAATTATTTGTGAGAAGAAAAGTGATAGCTGTCAGTTTGGTTATGAACTCCCTCAAAACAGTACTGGAGTATGTTAGATATTTTAATCTGGCGGGAAACCATCTTATTATTTAATACCTCAACTACAGCCTCAAAATCTATAAAGTTTTCTGCTTAAACTTCAAATGGCGTATGGTAAGGTCTCTCCTCTTTGCTTCCTCTTTCTTTGGAAACATTAGGTGACAGGCTTCATAAAATATATTGACAAGGCAAAGTCTGACAATTCATGGTTAAAGCAGACAGGCTTACTTTTCTGATCATGCTCACCTTTGATTAAAGAGCACATGAAATAAGCATCATGTTAAAAATTGTATAGGCCTGCTTACATTAGTGTTTTTCTCTCAGTGCAATTCATGTAAATACTGATATGCATAGGCAGGCCAGTGACCATACTATTCTACTCTTAAGATTAGAGACTGAATATGACAATAAATGTGCTAGCTTATCAAAAAAACGTCAAAAATAGGGAGAAAGTAAAGATTAAGAGCTCCTTAGTTTTTGTATTCTTCTGGAATTTTAATGGAATCTAGCTATAAAATTGTAGTCAAGAAAGCAGATGGTGGATGCTGCCCTAGCATAGTACCCTTTTCTTAGTGGCCTTTTTTCTTTTTTCTCATGGCAAAAGAGATAAAATATTATCATCACCTATTTGTTGGTGTTGCTACTTTGTCTCCCTACGGTGATCAATCTTGGTCTCCAGGAACGTCATTTTTTCCCTCGGTGGCTTTTTGACCCAGATGGTTTCTCAGCCTTGCTCTTACAGCAAGTTTAATTGGTTCTGTTTTGCAGGGTCCCCTGAGACCTTTGAAAAAGGTCAGATATAAGGCCTATCTGCTTACCATGAAGATTATTCCTGATACATTTGAAGGACTTCATAGGTTTAGTAAAATAATGTTTTAGACAGCATTTTAATAATAGCTGATACTTGGGTATCACAGGATTTGCATGCTGGAGAAAGGTAACCTGCTTTGTTGGGATAAAAAGGTTCCAGAAAATTTCACTTTAAATCCTAGCTGACTAGACTGCAAACAGCTTATTGAAGCTTTCCAGCAAGAGCCATCTCCCCCAGCATTCTCCAGTCTGCACCTTATCAACAAAGGATGCCATTCTTCTCACAGTGAAATAATTAAGGAATCTCTGTTTAGCAGTTAGGCTGTTAAGATTTTAATAGTTTATCAAGATACAGGAACAGTGACTTACAAGGGTTGCATCTTGAAAAGCTTTTAAGGTAAAAAGCATGCATCTACATATAAGAACTGTATTCTCCTAAACCTACCAGAACTGTACGCTGTTCTAGCAGAGATACCATGAGAACTAGTTGGGATAAATTATTTTCCTACGCAGTTTAGTTTCCAATTCTAGTATCTTTTAGAATCTAATTAACATATTAATGTGTCTTAGTATTGTCCTTTTATTCTAACTGTATTTTAAAACTTTTCATATATAATATGACTTTTGAGATCAAAGGGTAAAACAAGGCAGAGTTCCATACATGCCCACAGAAACTTACACATCTCCTCCCCACAGCAAGTCCTCTCCTTGCAGCATCATCTGCGTAAACACCACCAGTACAAACTTACTAGTCATTTTCCTCACCTCCTTGAGCTATCCCATCTCAAAAAAGCTGCTTTATTTTGAAAAATGTTTACTTGTAAATGACCTTAGATCATCTAGCTGAACGAACCATCAACAGCGTTCTCATTTTCCTCCCCATCTAGCAATTCTATAGCAGCACCTATATAGCACCTCAACTGCTCTTATGTTTCCTTTACCCAAACTCTAAATGATGGCCTTATTGTATCTAGTCCAAAGACAGACAGCAAGGCAGCCTAACGGAAATTCTTACTCCTATGGATTATTTATGAACTGTGGCTGAATAGGGTCATCTATTGTATTGACTATGCTATCTGTGGACTTTTTCGATCAGGCAGGCAAGGCAGATGAAACGAGAAGTCTATGAAACTTATATTTAAGAATAATTAATAATGGGGAAGACTCCACTCCTGGATAAATTAGGAAGCATTGCTAGAGCTCAGGCAGAAGGCATTGGTTCAGTACAAATATGCTTTTGAAAGACTAGGGTATGCTCTGGCAATAGGATAAAACTTCTGCATACCTGAAAGAACGATAAGAAGAAATTACTTCTCTGGAGTAAACAAACACTTAAGATAGTTTGACTACTTAAACTGAAATAGCTTCTGCTTGTGCGTCTGCATTAGCTCCTTCGTACCATAACGCTGAACACAATTTTGCCACTGCTCCAGCACGCTTAAATGTCTGACATGAATGTAGAGAAGCCAAGAAAGTATAGGATGGCCGTGGGATTCATTCGAACTTGTAAGGCAGTATCTCTGATGTTCCTCTTGTAAATACGCTTTCTTGATTTGCTCTCATAGCTAGCATACCTGTTCATTTGTGTATAGTAAATAGCATCTTTGGGAGAAAAATCTATATAATTAATATATCAACTAGAGTGTTCTTCTGATATCAATAACGTCCATTGAATTCTCCATAAATTCTCTTTCATAACTAATAGGAATCATGAATTAAGCATAAGAATTAGAAAAGCTTAAAAACATTCAAAGTTCATAAATCCTAACCATACAGCATTAAATATTTATTTCTAAAAAAACACTGTCACTGATTCAACTGAATCCACCATCAGTCCGTGTACGCATAGTGAATACATAACTTTGGTAACCCCCTAGCAACAGGCTGCATTAGCTGTCCTTGAAAGTTTGTAGGTACCAGTGTGGAAAGATGAAGGAAAGCTTAATTTTTCTCACTAAATGGATAAGCTGCTTTCTTGCTGTCCAGACTCCATGTGCTAAGGAAATAAAATGTAGTTTTGCAGCTATTTAAGTCTATCCAGGATGCCCTGAAATAGGTAGTTTTGCCTGTGCCATGCTCTGCTTTCCCACATGGTGGTGCAACCTGGAATCATGCAGCTGTTTGGGAAGCACCCTAGCTAAGTAATCCATCCAGGAATTTTTTTTAAGAGATCGTTTTCTGCTAGATCACCTGGCTGATCTGATTACTACTTAGCCATGTGATCACCAGTACTGATGGAAAAAGGGCAATAGGGGTGCATGGCCAGGGCTGAGACGGAATGCGCAATCTCACCCAGTCTCCTACTTAAGCTGACTGACATCTCACCTTTAGCCTCCACCACCGTCACTAGGCCGCCCTAATTCCCTCTTATGTTCCCTAGAAAGCGCTTGGTTTGTCCTCGGTGTCAAGAAGGTCATTCTGGGGTTCAGAAGTGCTAGCACGGGCAGAAAAGCAGGTGTGGAAAAGGTTATTTTGTGACTTTTTGAAAAGTGGGGCTGACTGCTTTTTCCTTCGTAAGAAATAGAAAATGTCTTAGAAAGCAGAATTTGGACCCCCAAAGGAAAAATATTCAGAAGTTTTGATTTTGGTTAAAAAGGCATTATTTTGGGAGAAAGATAAACAGGAATGTAAAAAGCTGCTTTTCTGCCAAAGTATGTTCTTTCTGCAATGGAGTTCAACTCTTTGCTCAGCAACACATGGATGGCTGAGACACGTTTTACAGAAGAGAAACACAAGGGTAGAATTTCTTCCCCCCCCCCCCCCCCCCCATTCACTGACAAACTCGTCTCTGGACTAAGTGAGGACATTTGTTGCTTCTCTTGAAGAGGTAGGAACAGGTACTTTGAGGAATGCAGTGTTTAGGGTTTGGCCTTTGTGTCTATATTCAAAGGGATAGGGTACAAAGAAAATGGGGAGAGGCAGTGGGGAACACGTTTGCTGAGGAGAGGCTGATGAAGACGGAAACTAATACACAAGATAGAAAGACAAGAAACAGCTGTTTGCAACTCAGCATATCTTAGTAGCATGCAGCATAAATACTGCCTATTGAACAGAGATGTTCCTGTATATTGAAATTTCCCCTTACCAACCTCATCTTACACATAGTGTAAGCACTACCACAAGAAAGCTGGCCACTGAGAAATGAACCAACAGAAACGAGGGAGAGCTAGGATGATGTTGCAAGCACTGTAAATATAGGTGAAGAAGGAGCAAGATAGTGACGGGAAGTTAAACTTTATCGCTGATGAAACTGTATGTGGATTTTCACCAGTTTTAAACACAGCATTCACCAGAATCAGGATAGAAAGCATCATGAAATAACAGCCTCCATTTACAGTAAAAAGCTGTATAACTGTTACTCAGCAGAATGTGACCTTGTGCAATATTTCTTCTCTCTTCTCAAAGACCAGTTCAGTTACCATTTACTCTTCCGATTCCTGGGTCCCTCCAAGAAATTGAGCAGTGATTTGGTTTATCTTCCACTGGGTGTCTTTAAGCCTAAAATGGTATACACTTTATGATTCTTTTTGACCTTTTCCACTGCCCTAAGAGGAATCTTTGTGCTATCCAACAGCATATGGGACTGGCTGCAAAAATCAGTTTTGAGAGGCTTTTAATTCCAGTCAGCTTATGTTTTTCCAGATAAAGTGTGACAGATGCAGGTCTACTCATGCTGACAGCAAAGTTTCCCGAGAGCTACCCGTTGTGTAAAGTAACGCTAGTCTTGACTAGCTATTCCAGGAGATATACTCCAAAGATTAAATAGATTTCACTACCTTCCATGCATGGTGCCATTAGTTCCTACATATTTGCCTCCTCATACTTGGCAGCAGCGCGTGGATATAATAAGGGTTTGCTAGACACACTACCAATAGTGAATTTCATGAAAAAAGGTGCTGAAAAAGTTGATCTTTGGGAATAAACCGTACAACAGAGAGCCACTGCACACTCACATTTGTAGGCGTTAACTGTTCAAGCAGTTCCTAATCCATCCCTGAACAATTTACAAAGGATAAAAAAAAAAAAAGACAAAAATTCCTTCTGTTTCCATTGTCTGTACAGAATGGTGGTGTCCTCTCAAACTTTCATAAGTTTCTCTCCTGTAACTCTCACAGAATGTACTTTTCTTGCTACTATATATTTTAATAGACGTATAATAGAGGTATAATTATTTATATTTATTTTAAAACATTAAACTGCTAACAAACAAAAGGTGCTTGTTTTGGCTAGAAAAAAGTATTCCTTATTGAAACTTTTTGCATCCTATGAGGACGCTTTTATTTCAAAAAAAAGAATTTGGTTAGTTTGTATTGACTTTTGCAGTGATCAGCATACGACTGTCTGTTTTGTTTTGTTTTTTTAAACATATGATCCATACGTTTAAACATACACCCTCCATATTGAATAAAACTACTACTAAGCTGCATGGCATGGATATCATTAGAACAAATAGATTAATATAACACAGAAATAGAAGTCTACATACTTTTTAAAAAGTTACAGTTTCAGAACTAAAAAAAATGATAATCGATCATCTTAAAAGAAACTTGTCTGCTTCCCCCTCCCCATTGTTTTAATAAACTATGATGGAGACGGTCACTTTCCAGTATAATTTGTGCATTTGTCAGTACTGTGTACACTCAGCATAACTTCCTCTTTTCCTGTCAAATCAATGTCTCCCACCTTTCATACAGCAAGAGGATACAATATAAATTGCTGAACATACACAAAGATGTGACTGAAAACATACATGAGAAGACAAAACAAGCGCAAGTACACAAAATATTGCAAATTATTAATTTGGGTGTTCTTCTTTAATAATGGAAATTATTAGGTTAATGTCTTCCAGTTAAAGCAAATATACTATGGATTCCTTGATCTTATTGACTAGAATTCACATACAAAATGGATCTCTGAATAAAGATTATTAAAAAGAATACTCCCTGTTATTTTTAGAAATACAAGAAGGAAGAATCATCAGCTACTGAGTGAAATAATTTTCGCTGAACCTACCGAATTCTACGTTTTCACATTTCCAGTTGAAATAACAACTTCTTTTATATAGTTATTCACTATGTATTAATTCAAACATGCACACTTACCTTTATGGTAACGTTTCCCTTTGTTATTTTTCTCATATTGAAGCCTACTGTAGGAATCATATCTTCAGTGAATTGCCCTGACTAGAATAAAAACAAAAAAGTATTATAAAATAATTGATAGAGACTGGACAAGCTTCTCATTTGCAATCTAAATATTTTATTTTACGACATAGTAAAAAAAAAAAAAAAAAAATCACATTAATTTTCTACAAGAGCATTGGCCAGAACTTCAATTAATGTATTGTCATACCAAGGAAGACAGTTCATTTCAGTTCCTTTAAGTGATCTTTTATTCTCCTCAGTGACAAAGATCACCCGAGATATCACAAGACTTTGGATAATTTTTCATCCGATGCTTGAGCTAACCAGAAAGCAGCTTTGTCAAAATACAATAAAACTGACAGACAATACCAAGGCTTTTCCCTATAGTTTCTCATCACTGTTACCAGTGGTAACTGCAAATGTAACTAATGGTGAAAGAATACTCAGTCTATGAAGCACTGCGTGCAGTCCCTTTCTTTCTGAGTAGATGAGCAGAAAACTTCCATTGCTAAAGGTAAGAGTAAGATAGACAGTGTAATAAGATGCAAGCACTGGATGGAAAGTAAGATGGATAGTAGGTAAATACTGGAAAGCATTTCTCCAGTAAGATGGAAAAATATAAGGAACTCAACACACCCTAAACGCAAAGGAAGCGCCAGATGTCCCCCCACTGCTAAAAGAAACGGGAACCTTACAAAAAACTACCCACTACAAAAGACAGCCTTTAAGGAAAAAGATGAAGCGCAGCACTAAATACATTACTCGTTACTCATTCTTTCCTTCTTCCTTTTCAAAACGTCACTAGTAAGGTATTGTGTCTCACTACCAGTGTGTGTGGAGCAGCACATCAAGATATGTAGAAAGTCACTTAGCAGCTAGGTCTACACTGAGGGCCAGGAACTCTCTGCAAGGTACACAGTAGTCCTGGTTTTCCCGTCATCCAGAAAGGAGGAGAGCAGGACTTTCTGGACACGCCTTTGCCCTACCATACCTATCTGCCTACATTCTCTTCACTCACCCTTACTATCAACCCCAATGTGTCCCAGGGTTTTCTGGAATAAAACCTGGTTATGTGGTCTAGGAGGAAAGCAAGCACACTCCCAGAGGACCCTCCCACCTGCCAAGTGGGAGCTTCAAGGTCTACCACAGCAGCTGTGCGCCTCACGCTGCAGACAGCCATCAGCTATCCCTACTGCTCTTGCAGGTCACAGTATACTTGCTGCAAATCTCCTCTTCATTGTTTGTAGCTGAATGAGAACACTTTACACCTCTAGTTTGCCTTTGCCGACTAAGACTGACTATTTTTAATCTAGGACTTAAAAAGCTAACTGTTGATGATGATTTGCTCCTCTCACATAACTTTAGGTTTTGGAACTAGATCCTTCAGGCAAGAAACAACTTCCATCCATTACTTGTTCGATCTACCTATGGGAATCTTATTGCTAAATTCTGTACTATACATCTTCCCCATCTTTCGTTTCTGAAAGCCTCTTTTTTCTCTTTCCTTGCTTCAGTGACTTGTCAACAGCAGCAGGGGAAAAACAGTGAAGATAAATGTACTTGTAGTCTCATACAGATACATGTACCCAGCAGTGACAGAAGTTTTTAATTGGATAGAGTAAGACAAAGCCAATCAGTAACAATCTGCTACAGCAAGTACTGGCCTAATTTGCTAAAATATGTAGTACATATATTTACAGAGGATAGATATTCACACAGAGAAACCCTGACAAGGTAATATCATTACGCAAGAACAGGAATGCTTGGAAAACTAGAGAGCTAACCCAGGAAGTTATTCTTTAAGTAAATACCCAGAAATTAAGGAGTCCATTTTTGTTGGCAAATTATAAGCTATGTGCAATATGTTAAATTGGAAGACATGCATCAAAACAACAGTCATAACTGCTCTTGTATTTGGGATAGATTGCAAAGAATTAACATTTCCTTTATTGGTCCTTTGTCTCTTCTAAAAAAATTAAATTGTGGTTGAACAGTAGCAGCTACAAACTACTACGTTTACGGTTCTTTATCTTCCTACATAGTGAAGAAAAGAAGGTAATGCGTTGAATCTTTTGACCATATTACTCCAAACCTCTGATTAATGTAATTGTTTCAAGTGTTCTTAAAAAAAAAAAAAAAAAAAAAAAAAAAAAGATTGTGACTATTCAAGTGCAGTCAAACAATTTGATTACCATATCTCAGTAAAGAACAAAGAGACTACATCCTCATATAGATGAAAATAACTTATGCTAAGAAGTTTGTAATGTCATTTTTAAATGTTGATGAATATTGCAGTCACAACGAGTACTGTTACTACCCATTACTATATCAAAATCAGTGGGGCAGATTCTAGTTCGTTTCATCAGTGCACATCCGAGGTAAAAAGCAGTGAATTTATCCAAGGTTTCCACTAGTAACAGAGGACTAAACATGCCTCAAACTCTTCATGGAGGAAACTGTCTCAAAGTATGTTTACGCAGCGTTAGCACAATAGAACCTCTGAATACTACTGCAACTTGAACAAATAAGAATTTCTTATCATTTGTTTTTATGAGCCATTGGAGTTTTAAATGCCCATTGTTTTGTGATGATTATTTCCACCTCCTCATACTCTAACCACATATACAAAAATACACACAGTTCCCAATCTATTCACCATCCTCATATAAACTGTATTCAAGAATAAGCTTTTATTCATTGCCTTATCCTAAACTGCTTGCTCCCAAACTTTTACCACCTTTCTTGGGCAACTATCACAGCAAGCAATCTGCAGACTGAAAGATACAAGTTTTTGCAGCTACAAAAATTACCTTTTGTGACAATCCTTAAGTCAGAAAAAATGGATGCCTTTTAGAATATTTTTAAGTTATACGTGTACTGACAAAATCAAACCTGCTACTAGTAATAGCAGCACTGTTTCATCCACGATCTTAGCATGGGAGAAACAAACACATGATGCCATCCCACAGGTGGCAGTGTATAAATAAGAGGACAAACATTTACCTGCTTGAAGTCTAATGCCACATTATTAGAGCACTATTAGAGCACTGAGGTCTCTGAACTGCTGTGTCCTTATTTGCTCCATTTATGAAATCAATGTAAGAAGTAAAATAATTTATTACGCTTTTTTTGTCCTTCCTCAGCAAAGCATACCCTTGAGAGATTAACACTTCCACATTAGGAGTGCTGAGGCCTATGTGACCAAGAACACCTGCATGGCTAACAAACTAAAGCCTGAGTTACAATTATTTTCTGTTTATTGATTGCTGATGCCTCCCAAAACATACTTCCATTGGTGGCTGCACTTTCCCTACGCCATCCCTTTTTCTCCTTCTGTCTTTCCCTCCTCCCGCACTAACTCATAATCTCCTGTTCTTTCCCTTAATCCCTTAATTGTGTGTTACCTGCCAAAGCAAATGGGCACCATCCATCTGTGCCCACCATTGGCTCAACCTCTTTGGCAGTAGGCTGTACTCCGCCCTGTCTGTGTTTGATTTCCTGATCTGGTAACTCTTCAAGAACATCTGAAAGCACCTATCTCATGGCAGGCAAAGCTGCAATAAAGCTAACAGCAGCGAACACCTCGGAGAAAAAGGTATGCATTGAGAAGCTTCATGACTAGCAGTAACTATACTTGTTTGCATCTTCTAAGAGTAGGAAAGTAAATACTCAGGATAGGGCTAAATGTGGAAAGGCAGGCAGCACAGCAAACAAAGATGAGGAAGGTGTTTCAGCATGGCAGCAAAACAGACAATGCCACGGTCCACAGTCACTGTCAACATTAGAGATGAACAAGGCCCCAAGGCCACCATCACAGCAGGACAGGAAAGGCAAAATGTCAAGAAATGGTGGGAGACATTAATATTGATGCAACTGATGGAAGGGAAGAATTCAGTGAAGGGAAAGTCAGCCTTGGAGGAAGCGTGCCATTGTTATTAACAGTTATTTTCAGACACGCTGACCACGTAAAGTCTACTCTGCATAACGGGCAAGAGCCTCTGTCTTGGAATCTGCCTCGAGACGGACCCACTCGGCAGTCAAGTCACAGCAGACATTTTCTCCCTCTCCCTTAAAATTTTCCAGGCGCATCTGAGCCTGGTGCGAGAAGCACGAGGTTGCAAGAGAAGAGCGAGCTCCCTTCTCCCCCTCCCCGCCGGGATCTCACGGCGGATGACAGCTTCGCCGCAGGCCGGGCACCGCAACCCTCACTTGTTGCTTGGGGGGGGGAAGCAGGGAAGGGCTGTCGTGGGGCCCGGCCCCCCCGGGACGCCCACGACGGGCCCTCGCCCCGGCGTCCCCCGCCCCACGGCCCCGCCCGGCCGCCGATCCCCGCAGGCTGGGCCGGGCCGGGCCGGGCCGGGCCGGGCCCGCCGGCGCCCACCCGCCCCGCCGCCTCCCGCCCTCGCCGCCCGCTGCCCGGCGGTGGGGCGGGCCGGGCCGCGCTACCGTACCGCCAGCACGGTGAGCAGCGTGGTCTTGCCCGAGTACTGCAGCCCCACCAGGGTGAGCTCCATCTCCTCCTTCCAGAACAGCGAGCGGAGCCACTCCAGCAGCCGGGCCACCAGCGCCAGCATCCCGGCCAGCGCCCCCGACCTGCGGCAGGCGCTCAGCCCCAGCGGCACCGCCTCGCTGCTGGGCATGGGAGCGCGGGCGAGGCGGCCGGGCGGCGGGGGGACGCGCCGGGCCGGGCCAGGCACTGGCTGTCTCGCTGCCGGGGCTGCGCCGCGCCGCGCCGCTCGGCTGGGCGGCTCACGTGATGGCGCCGCCGCCCTTCTGCCGCTGCCACTTGCTGCAGACAAGGGAGGGGTTTGGCCGGGCAGGGGCGGTCTGCGGGGGGCGCGGGCGGCCGGCGGGGGCCGAGGCGGCGGCGGCGGCGGTGCGGCAGGCGGGGGCGGGAGGGGGAGGTGCCACTCGCGTGAGGTGACGGAGCGTGTCCGGGCTGGGGGCGGGCGGGGCAGCGGCGCGGCCGGGCCGCGGGGGGGCTCCGGCACGAGATGGCCGCCGCCGCCGGTGGTGGTGATGGTGGTGGTGGTGGTAGTGGTGTTGGTAGTGGTGTGGTGGGCCCCGAGGGGCGAAGGAGACCCCGGGTGGGGATGGGGGCTGGGATGGACATGGCCACAAGGGGCGAAGGAGACCCCGGGTGGGGATGGGGGCTGGGCTGGACATGGCCACAAGGGGTGAAAGAGGCCCTGGGCGTGGATGGCGGCCAAGGAGGTGGCAGCCTTGCTGGGGCTAAATGCAGCATTGCTTGGTGAGGAACCGAGGTTTTGGTGCGGGGGGAGTCTCCGAGCAAGACCGTGGGTGCAGGACCACTGCCTGGGAGGGGACAGCCTGTGTCCATGCCGGAGATGTTCCTGGGGAGCAAGGTGCAGGTTTTGTGTGAGGGGAGCAGGCTGTCTGCTGGAAACTCGGAGGTGTTTCTGTGCATGGGTGCAGGGTGTGAGGAGGCAGCTGGGGCTGCCCAGGAGCCATCATTTGGTTTCAAAGGAGCTTGAGTGGGATGACAGGCAGTGGTCTACACTGGGGCCACAATGGACCTCTCAATGGTTGGATGTAGGGGCATCCTGTGAGGAGCAACAGGCTGTGTCTGCATGTGGCGGCCCATGTGCCTCAGGAAGCAGCAGGGCGGCTGCGAGCCGAGGCAGCGTTTGGCAGTTGACAGGTGGATTGGGCACCATGAGAACAATGCAAGGTGAAACGGGTGCTCCCATGCGGGACCGTGCTGCGATGGGGGCAGGCTGGGCCCTCACGGGGCTGTCCGAGGTGGGTATGACACTGTGGATTGTCTGCCCAGGACCTGCCACAGAACCAGTTACGTCCGAGAGCTGGATTTGCAGCACCAGTGCATGAGAGTTGGTGGACTGGATCTTCTCTGTGGGATCAATTTTATAGGTCTTCCACCTCCAGGGATGGCAGTCCTAGTACTTCCACTCTTCCTATGAAAATCTTATTAAATTGTCCAGTGTATAAGGACAGACTTTCAGTTCCAAGGCTTTTCTTGCTTTCATTTGTGTTCTTCCCTGACAGTCAGTTTTTGGATATTCTCCTTTAACTTGCTTCCTTGCTTAAGCATCACTAATGCTTATTATAGTTGTTTTGTATGGTTGGCAGTGACTGGATATGTAGCGTCACAAGGAATCATCTTTAGCCTATACCAGATAAGTGACATCTAGCGTACTGTCTTGACACATAGCATTAAAGAAAGGCTTGTTTTCTTGATAAATACAAAGCTAACACTTAACCTGGATATATCTGCCAGCCTCTAAAGTTATCATTTAAATTATGCATGATGCTCTAGATTACAGTATAAGAGTAATACATATAAGTGGGTAAGTTTCCTAATCCACTATATTGCTTGATGAAGAACTTTCACACAGATATAAAGAAACTTCAAAAATTTAGTGTGGATGCTTTTGCTATTGAAACATAGCAAATTCATCAGACCATTTAGAAATTTATTTTTGATGCTCCTTTTAGAGACAGAATTTTAGAGAATGCAGTTGGAGACAAATCTCACTGGTTAGGTCAGTCAGACCATAAAAACTGGAAGCTCTTGTGACATTGCTGTCAAGAACAGTTGGTTCTGGGCTAGCTGTAAAGGTGAAAAATTTATGTTTTTTCCTGACTTGGTCGTAGATACAGTCAAAATGACCCTCAAAGTAATTCTAAGGTTTTTTTTATAGTTATTCAGTTATTTACCCTTTTAAATTTAAATGAACATTTCCAAAAGAAAATTGAACACTGGAACAGGGCCCTGCCACCTGATGGTAATATGAGGGAGTTATTTTTCATTTCTTCTCTTAATATAAAGTCTGGAGGACAGCAGATAGAGTTATTAAGCAGTGAGTCCCAAACAAACAAAAGGAGGCTTTTTCCAATTGTGTATAGTCAGACTGTGGAAGTCATTGCCTCTGGATGATTTAAATGTCAACATTTTACATGGGCTCAAGAATGATGGAACAATTTATGGAAGAAAAAATCCGTTGACAGCTATTAAGCACTAAGGTGCTACGTTAGATACAGATATTTGCTTTGTTCTGATACTCTTCCCTAAATATTCTTAATTGTCCATTGCTGGAGGCAAGTTACTGAGCTAGAAGGAGTGATAGTTTGGTCTGATATGGCCATTCTTGTGTCATTGAGAATTACTGTTTTCCATTATTCTTATTTTTCACAGCTCTATAGATACAGCTTATCAAACTGGAGGCCCTGTGACTCAGCAACTCAGACAATTGTTTGTTCATACCTAAAACTAATTCTTGTTAAGATTTGATGTATAATTTTAGTATTTTCTTGAACTTCAGAGTTTTTACTGGAGAGATTGCAGTTGCCCTAGTTATTTTTATTTATTCTTATTATGGTAGTTCATTGGGCTCAATCCTTTGTGCTAGGTGAAGTTAGAGTGGTAGAGCTTTAGCCTTTGTGATTCCCAAATCTAAATGAACAACACAGATGCAAAGGGAGGAGCTTCCAGAATAAAAGCAAAATTAAATTGTAATGTAACAAATATGTGATTGTAATGGCTTTTCTTAAATAAAGAAAAAGTGGTATCCTGAACAGCAGAACTAATTAACTTAGTTTCTTAAGGAGCGAAGAGCCATAAACCACCCTTCTTTGGTTCTGCAATAACCCTTATTTTCCTCTTTCTTTGTGTCTCCTGTGCTGTCCTCCTGATCCAGACCGTTACATATGCCAATGACCAACTACCTTCAGCAAATAGAATATATAACGGACAAGTTCTCCTTGTAGTTTCCTCAGTGGAGAAACTAATTTGTGTTCCTCTCCCTTATCGAGTTGCCACCTCTTCTGAAATGTGTAGAAACTTGACAGATTAAAACTACCGCCCCTGTTGATTGAAATTCCCCTGCAGGTGTAAAAAATACTGAGAAGGTGGATGGTCAGACAACTGGTGAACCCAGAGACAAAGCTATTCCATAAGCCTCTTTTCCTTAGGTAAAGAATTAAGTCAGAAAGTGTTGAAGTAGTTAATTTTAAAACGTACAAGCTGGAATGCTTTAGCATTTTGGGTTGGAGTCAGGATTTTGGATGCTGTTCTTAAACCTGAGGCATTGATTGTGTCAGCTTCAGCCATTTCAAAGCACGGTACAGTTCTCAAAGTTTCTTGAAAATTGGTGCCACGGTAAGAGGGATGAACATGAATCAGTTCCTGCATTTAGGGAGAGGGAAACAGAAATCGGCTGTTTTACTTATTGCTTGGCCAGGTGGCCATTATGGCCATTCAAAATAAATTTACAAATACCATTTACAAATAAATGGGGGGGGGGGGAGGTGCACTGGAGGTGTGGCTGGAAAAGATGGGGTAGGAAATAGGTTAGTCTGGTTAAATAGGTAAAAGGGCCTTGGAAATAATCCATAGGCAAAGCACTAGTTTTTTTTTTTTTTTTGCTCCTATGTATCTTGTTTAGGCTGAAACAAATTTTTAAAAATAACAAGTCATGAATTTTGATTGAACTTTATGAGAAGTTTCTGGCTGCCTTAAAACTGAAATAAAGTTTCCCCCACGCCTGCATATCACCCAGCTGAGGATGTGTGTAATGGAGGCAAGTCCACTTTTAAGAGTGGTTTCTGTGAATGAGGGAGGTCCTGATTACTGCAGAGGGTTGGGATTGGTGAGGCAAACGCTCATAAAATAGAGCTGTCTCTGTTTTTGCAAGGATTTTTACATTTTCCAGTAGTGCTTAAAGCTTGTAGTAATGGAAGTTTAAAGCAACTTAAATATTATAAAAATATAGTAACAAATTCTAGAAAATAAATATATTTCTTTCATATCCTCATATGAGGCCAGCAGAAGAGAGTCAGGTAAATTTTAAGACGTCAGTTCAGTTCTACACTGATTGATGCCTGTTACAGTGCCTAGGGGATCAAAATAAAATATATGAAAATTTCCTGAATGGTTTGTCCAAGTTCTAAGATCTGTTATATTTTCTAAAATCTGTTATAAAGTCCTAATTTTTGTGACAAACTTTCTAACTGTGAAAGGCAATTCTCTGTTTTACAGACTGACTGATAATAATTGCATGTAAAAATATTGCTACCTTTCTACAGTAGGCAACTTAGAGGACATTTCTTCTGGTAGTTAAAAGCCTCAGCTGGAGCGCAAGAGGCCACAATTTATTATCCTGTGTGATTGCAGGGAAGCCACTTAATCTTTCTGGGAAACGTTCAGCTGCTGATAATGGACAGACAGAAGAATGAAATATTTTGAGGTTCACACCCTTCAGCACCAGTTTAGTTGTGCTGTGGGGACGTGTAGCACGTAGCATACTGAGTCTTCAAAAGGGCTCTGTCACTGAAGCAATAGTAAAGCAGCTTATTCCATTGCAGAGACTTACTTGTGTTACAAAAATTTATAACAAAGATCTTAAATTTCTGATAATGTTGACGGTGATGCTGTAAATATATGTTCAGCAAAATTTGTCCTGAACCGACATTGTTTATCCAGACATTTCCACGTCTGTGCAGGAGCAATGTGTTTGGGTCCCATACCTCTAGTTCTGGGTACTGTGAAAGACATCAGACCAGATTATCTGTAGCTTAAGCTTGGTTTCTAGTGACAGCTGTAGGTCTTAATGATAAGCCTTCAGCTGGATGAATTCTCCAAGGAGGACACCATGAGAAGAGATGATATCTAACTGATATTTTCCAGTTTGTGCTGATATACTAGTTGTTTGGAGAAAACCCTGTAGACTAAGCCATACATGTTTTCTACTAATGAGACATTGCAATAGCAAGAGACTAGTCATCTTTTCTCTTTTGTTGGCCGGAGTCAAACAGCTGCTTTGCTAAAGAGAAGAGAAAGGCTTTATTGAGCTTATCAGTGAAAGCATTGTAATGTACCCATTAGTGTTTACGTGCATCATCCATGCCCTCTGCTGGTGGAACGTCAGAGACTCTAGCATTTGTCTTCTCCAGTGATGGAAAAGGATTTATGTAAAGGCTGTTACCGTGACAGAGTAGGACAGATTGAATTCTGTGTCAAGAAGTCTGTGTTTTGGATCCTGAAGTTTGGTATATGCAGCATGAAAACTTTTCAGTTTTTCAGAAAACTAGGCATAGGATTTGAAAGTCTGTATATTACTCGTCCAATGCCCCTAATGACTGGCTGGGCCCAGCAGCATGATACTTGATCCTTTGTTGTGACATTAACAATGTTATCATTATGGGACTGCAGGGTGCCCTTAGCCTCCCTTTACAATGGGTGATTGTTATCCCCTGCCTCAGGAAACCATCACTTGACGCTGGCAAGCTATCTTCTTGTCTCTACCTGTTAGTGGCTTGAGGGAACAGTATTGCTCCAGGAGGTGATTGCCAACATGTGGTTTATTTCTTATGCAGGACCTTGAAGTTGTGCTGAACAATATTTTGTAAGATGAAAACTAAGGCAAAGAAAGGTAACTGCATATTGTCTGCTGTCTACATATATGCAGCTGAACACCACATCCAGAATTGCACATAAATATAAACACGGGAGCAAAATATTTGCTGAATATATGAAATAGTGATTCATGTTAATTTTCATGTGCAGCTTGTGTCTGTTTACTGATCAATAAACACACTGTCAGTGCTAAGCTAAGGCGTATGTACTCATGCATTGAAAAACGTCCTCTAATCGCTACTGGCCAAGGAAAACTACAATCAGTATACAGTGATGGTGATAACATATTAGTGGATGTAATTAAATACAAAGTGATTCCCCTAAGAATGCTATTGATTGATAGATGCACCCTTTACATCCTTGCCTTTTACTGTCTGATATGTAATGAGGTGACAAGATTTTGCAGTCCTGAGGACACACTATTTGACAGTGAAAAGAAAAGTAGCTGCTGAAGGTTCAGAACACCTACACTAAAGAACTGTTTTCTAATGATCCAGATCCTTGACTGGTACAAACAAAAATTTAGGACTGGTGTGGAATACTTTATGAATACTTTTGAATGTTTACATGACTGTCATCCTCAACAAAAATACCATGACGCTGGGTTAAGTTTCAGCGGAGTCTTTCAAGAAAAGTAGACAAAAGGGTTCAGGCTAACCACTTGTTAAGAAACGCTCAAAAGTTCTAAGGGATGAAGTCAGTTCTAAGGGAAGAAGCTTTTTGATTCTGTTTCCAGCAACCTATAAACTGTTTTTCAGCAGGACAGGAAAAAAACTGCAAAAAAAGAACACAGCAAAAAAGAAATTTCTCTAAGAAAAATGGAGTCTTTGTTTAGTAAAGCAGCAAATTGTTTGAAATCATATAATAAAAATGATTTTGTGTAGCTGTTATTCCTTGGAAAGAAACTCATAACTCCTTTCTGAAATCTCAGATCCTCATCTTGCAGTGTGTTTTGCTTTGGCAGAATGGATGCTGCCAGCATGAAGGGGCTTGCACAAACAGGCTGTGAAATAACTTTCAAATAACATTTAATTGTTTATGTTTGAGGGAGGGAATTTGATTGTCTTAAAAATGTCATCACTGCTCTATAATTGAATACATTTTAAAATTATGTAACTGTCTTTGCTGTCTTGTTTATGTTGAAATATGATGGATAAGTGCACGTACGGATCTAATCGGTGTCTGGGAGTTGTCAAGTGCATGTCATACAGGTCTGGAATCTTTCACACAGTTCTTTGCTGATGTGTATAAAATGGAGTAGTCAGTGTGATGCAGAGATTAAAGGAAATTTTCCTGGGCTTCTTGGGATGCTAGTCACATCCTAGGCAATCTGCAAAGTGGTCTTATTGGCCTGTCTCTCCAAAACCTCTCCCTACGTTTTTATTTTTCATCCAGAGAGGCAAGAATCTGTAAGGCAGGCACTAGACCATGATTTCACTTCTCTTCAGGTTCTCTAAGTGCCAACAGCCACTTAGTGGCTCTTAAAAGTGCCAGTGTTTTTAGATGTCCCATAATAAGCAGCATAGTAAACCAGATCCAGATTCTTCAGATAGAGATGCAGAATTTTAATAAAAATTTTAACTAAAATTTGTACACACTGAAGGAGAGCATTGAAGGTAGCTGAACCTCCCTTTTTAGACTCTGTCACTTCATTAAACCCATTTTAGCATTCCCCTGTCCCTGGGTATTGCCAGCTTGAATTCTCCCTGGAAGGGAGAAGTACAAAATAATGAATCATAATGAAAGGGATATTATGAACGTTCATCAATGTTCCTCTAGTATTTCATCTTTTGAAAACAGAACGTAAGAAACTCAAACTATAAAGCTACAGAGACAAATAATTATTACAGGAAATACAGGGAAAGTAAGGATATTGTTGGTTGGTTGGTTTGTTTTTGCCTGCTTTAGGAGAAAACAAGTTTGGCTTTGAACATAACGTAGTTACCAGCAATGGAAGATGTAGCCCTGCTTTCCTTCTTTCCTCCTTCCTTACTCCATGGAGACTTGCTGATTCCAGGGTGACTCTTTGACATAGAATATAGGCAGGACACATACAATACAGAGCAAAATAAAATATTTGGATAATACTATTTTACACAGCACAGAGCTAGCCTGAAGCTCGCTATGACACAAAGTCAGTAGGATTTAAAACAGGAATTGCTGATACATGTGGATAATGTAAATATCAAAAATGAAAATTCAAAGAGTGGTTGGTAAAGCATTGTGCGTGAGTGTGTAGAAATTGTTCTGCATTAGGGCACGAGATACCTATTTATGGATGGAGATTAGGAAGATACAATTCTATGGACCGGTTATTGCAGTTGCCTGCTGTCCTTTCACTCTGCTTGTTTTTTTCTGGTCCTGGCTGCTCTCAAGGAAAAGAGATGGGATAAAATGGATGGGTCTCATCTAACACAGTTACTGTGTTCCTTCATCTTGATAGTGGGCTTTGGGGAAAGGTTGTCTGTATTAAATACCAGGTAGATAAAACGTGTGGAAGAGGAAGAGACCGATCTGTCTCCATTCCCTACTGCTTCACTCTCTTATTTCTGCAATTCACTACCTCTGCGTCCACTACAAGGTCTTAGATGCTCTATCTTAACGCTTCTGTTATTTTAACTTCCCTTTCCTCCTTGCCTTGTGACTTCCCCCCACCGCCATCAGAAATGCTCTGCTTGCCGTTACTTGAATAATAGTTAAAAAAAAACACATGGCAAGACCTGCAGGCTTTGTGATCTTGCAAGTTCCCTTATCACAAGGTACTGCAAAATCAGTGTCTTTCAAAGAGCTATATACCAACAAACCTAATCTCAATGAATTTTGCCAATATGTAATTTAACAAAGCAAGACATCCATTGAACTTAAACTCTATATGCCAACATACAATTTTAGCTATGGTAAAAAAAATTCTGCTGAAAATACAAAATTTCATGTATGTCTGAATGTTAAGATAAGTATGCTAAAACATTATCAATGACATTTCTAGTTTTTAGAAATCTTTTTATAGCTATCGCATGTCCAGCATGAAAGGGAAAAACCTGAGATGCAGGAATCACGCAGAAGACATACGACGGCTGGTGTTTAGCCAAGGTCGAATAACCTTTATCAAAGCTGCGATGAAGAAACTTTTCTTACAGAGGTTATAGAGCTGACCTCTTTTCTGCCAGACAGTCCACTACATATATATCCTTTTATTCATGGTTCTACTTGGAACACTGAGCAGAAATACCTCTGACTTGTGAATTCAACACCATCACTGCAATGGGAAAGTTGTCACTTCCTCTTGATAGCTTGCTATCCAAAAGCCATAAAAATGTTATTTCTCCATATTAAATCTAAAGTCTTCATTTATTTTTCTGCACATCTGTTAGGATTGACAGCCCGAAAATTCAAAGGCAATGGATTGCAGGAATTATGATATGTGTTTTAAGCTAAGTTTAGGCATTAACGTCTTCTTTTTTTTTTTTTAATAAAGGTCTACTGTATGAAAATCCCAGAAAGTTCCATTAGTGAGGTAAGTTGTATCGGTGGGAGAGGGTGATTTATTTATGCAGATCATAGCTAGTTCTAGGAAGATATTTTTAATCCATCCATGCCAGCAGCCACTCTTTACCCATCAGAAGTCAATTCACTGAGTTTTCCTAAGGAACAAACTGGCTTCCACCGAACAGATTGGTCAGGAAATAGGCAGGCAAGCATAGAGACCTTCCCACACCCACAACCTTCTTAAACCCCGCTAACTCTTTATCCAAATGGTGCTGAGACAATCATTTATATCCAATTGGTAGAGCTGGGTGAACAGAGAAACTAGGATTGGTGGCCAATGCTGGTAGGGGTTGAAGAGGTAGATCGCATGAGGAGTTGTGAATATTGGCCAGATAAAACAATTGAAAGCCAAGGAGGGGGACACCTGAAATAAGTGGGAAGGTTTAGGAGAAGGGAAGAAAGAATGAAGGAGTAACTGATACAGCTCAAATTTTAAGTAATGAAGTTCTAGTATTTGAAGTAAACATTTAACATTAAAGTTAGAAACTTTTTAAAAAGTTAGGAATATATTCAGTTAAAGGAGAAAACACAGTATACTGGCAGATATTGTGAAAAATAGAAAAAGAGCAAGTTTTTAAAATAAGTTTAAGTAAGTTTTAAGAGTAAAATTTACTTTATCAATTTAATTTTATGCTGAAAATTCCCACATGTCCAAAGTTAAGCTAGGTGTTTTTAGGAGGTAAAATTCACGTGGGATGAAATTCATTCCTACATAGAGCACCAAACCAGTTGACTACTGAGACTCAATTAAATCCAAGCTGAGATAGATTTAACTGGCCTAACTTGAAGTATACAAAATTACATTATGAACAAATGTGTTTTTCAAATAGAACTGTTACAAATTATTCATTATTCTAGATTATCCTGTCATACAGTATAATCGGTATATACAGACTGCCATGTCTTTGGCCCCAAATAGAAGTTTAGAATTAAACGGGAAAAATGCATTCAAGCTGACGTGTCACCTATGGAATAGAAAAAGTGACCTGATACAGATTAAGACCACAGAGTTGCAGCTGTTTTGCATGTTTCAGGAATGATTTTTCTCTGCTATTAAAACCTCTAGAATTTCAAATAAAGCCAGAGAAAAAGAATTTCATTCTCACTTTCATAGGTCATTTATATTAAGGTGCTCAAAATTAGAATTAAACAAAACAGATTAAACATCCGTATCTTACCTGATGAAGAACCACTGCAAGTATGAGTACCATTTGCTTCAAAATCATAGCTAGTGGTGGCTGTGACATTGTAATTGTTATATTCTGTAGTTGTTCTGTTAGATATATTATTTCCAATAGTAGATTGGAAATCTTTTATTTCATGTTGTGTAGATAATGTCACCTTACTCGGAGAGGTAAATGAAAAAAGAGTTCTGTTAGGTGGAATCTTTGCTCCAGAGGCTTCTATATTAGAAAGTGAATTTGAGGACATGTGAATGCAAATATCTTCCGAAATGCAAGCATGGAGGTAATGGATGGCATTAATATCAACTCTAGGTTCACAACTGTACCCTGCATAACAGCGGCAATCAAATTTTTCTATAAACGTTTGCAGATCCTGAAATGCTGGTTGCCCCAGTAGAGTGTATTTTCCATCTTTTGTCATTCGAATGACAACATTCTCTGGGTTCAAATGAAGGTAGTCACTGGAATTCCATTTTTTTCGTGCACAAGCACCAGAGTCTTGGCATAATACGTGGCTGCAGATTCTGGCTGCCATTGTTACATTGATGAGGTAAGGAGTCAATGTCCTCCTCAGGTAGTTGTCCAGAGTCCTACAGGTGTTCTGTAAAAAGAACATCATGGCTGAAAAGTTTAGTAAATAAACTATAAAAATGCTGTCATTCTAATAACAGTGCTGTAGCGGATATCTATAAAAGTTTCTCTCGAGGTTCTGATAATGGTTTTAACTGGTTATCGGAAGCAAGCTTATCTGAAAAGTTGCTATATAGTTCAAGGATCACAGCAAATTTATGCTGGGTGCTTGTTGGAGCCATTATTAAAAGCACTCATGTCAGAAATCAGATGAGTTAAAACTTTCACTCTATCTGTATGAGTTTGCTTGCAGCATTTGGAATCAGATGCATTTAAAGAAGTTACATGATGGATCAAAGTTCCTTTTCACATGACTTGAACATTTTGAAGGGATCCTGAAAAGAAAAATTGCCAGCCTGAACGAATAATTTTTATATCAAATCATCTCTCTGAGACTTCAATTTTCCCCTGACCTGAATAACCAGAAGCAGCAGGAGTAGCTTTCGGAGCATTTTTTGAATGCAAAGCATTTTGGGAGGATGATCAAACTGAAAATATGTTAAGAGAACATCTAATCGATTGTGCAATTGGCATTTATTCTGAGTATGCTTGCATAGCTTAATAACCAAAGGCTTTGGGAATTCTTATTTGTTGGTTTTTTTCAGAAGCTGTGTCTTCTTAGGATATTTGCCAAATAACAGACATCAACAGGTAGATAAAGCTGTTATTTCTACCCATGGAAATGATCTCAGTAGGTGCATTATGTGACTTTTTTATGGTCTCTGTATTAGAGATTTAATTTCTGGCTAGTCTTTCAGTGACAGGATAAAGAATTCAATGTACAGAAGCCCCACTCACTGTTTTTCTCCTTCCCTTGCTTATATATTCAACAGAAGATCAAAAAAACGATTACTTTTTAAGGAGTCTGATTTGTAAGTATATTTGTAGGTAGAGTTGAGTGTAGTTTAGCATTTCATGAAAATTGCTTGTTTGTTGATCCCTATTTTTAAAAACATCAAAAACTTTTTAACTCACATTAAAAATACATGAAATAATTTCAAAAGTCAAAATATCTAATAAAGCTGTTGTTTAAGTAATAATTTTTATTCCTTGTTCTATTAGTTTTGTGGGACTTTTTTATGCAGAATATACCTACTTAATAGTTTTCTGTATGGCATTAAAAATACCACTAACTGTCTTTTAATAGTTTGATAGTGTGGAACCACTGACATTGAAACATGGGCCTCTTTTGGTAAGATAAAAGAAAAGAGAATTGAGCGAAGGAAGAATAGCAGAAGTTATCTCTCTGCTGACTTTTATTTTCAGACTTCCGATTAAGACACACAGGTTTATCACACAATGACTTTGCTAACTGTTTTGCAAACCTAACAACCTAGAATCAAACGTGACTGTTTAAGATCTTGCTTTTTCCTTTCTGTCTGCCCATGATTTCACAGCAGCGATGCAAGGACAGAGCAGGCTTAGTCAACTCAGTTGGATTGATTTCAACATGCAAGAAAAGATCAAAGGAATGGTGTAAGGAAGAGAGGAAGTAAGGTCAGATAGGAGCAGGCATATGGAGAGGAAGTGGGGGAAGAATAACAGGAACAGGGCTTATATGCCAGGCGTTCAAAAAAAGAAGCCTATGGAAATAGCATTTTGTTACCTTCCTCAGCTTCATTGATAAAGCTTGCCTTTTCCTTATCCCTGCACATCCCTCCCCCATTTAGTGACTAGCAGTGTCCCAAAAGTGGGGCTGTAAGAAGAACTCATCTCATGAATGTTAACCAGTTAGAAGACTATTGTCTCATTCCCATTTTAAAATATCCTCCTAATATTCAGTATTTACTTCTGTGTCCCAAGTTTACCAAAAGCCTTAAGCATCCTTTTTTCAGAACTGATATACTTTCTGGCATGCGTCAGGGTTTTTGTCTCCAGCTTACAATAGCTTGTGCAAACAAGTATTCGTGTAAACACCTGAACTGAGCAACTTGGAAGACAGGCTTTTGCATAATACACTTCACCTTACTCTCAAGAGGAATTTTGTTCTGTTATTGCTAAATCTTTTGGTTATTCAGTCATATCACATAGTATATAGGGCCTTCCTAACCACACAGACCACATAATAAGATCTTCTAATGCCTCAGAGTCATAAGATATTCATCCTCTATCTCATGATATGAGCTGAAGGAAGGGCAAAGTTTGATTGTGCTTCACTGATAGGAAATAACAGTGATTCCCCAAGGGTCTACCACTGCCTTGCAAAATAA
The DNA here is from genome assembly GCF_040807025.1 of Struthio camelus. Lineage (NCBI taxonomy): Eukaryota > Metazoa > Chordata > Aves > Struthioniformes > Struthionidae > Struthio > Struthio camelus. Next base: position 24,805,191 of record NC_090942.1, read on the forward strand.
GCCAGAGCTGGTCTAGGTCTGCAGCTAGGGCTTAAAACAATCCAGCCTTATGGGCCTCGGTGTCTCCTTTCCTCCTGAAGCCAACTTGAGAGATTACAGAGTACCTCCTGCGCCCACAAGGCCCTGATGCTGGTGACATATCCTTGGCCTGTATATCTTGCTTGAGCTCTTCACAGGTGAAGTGTGGCTTTTCACCCATCTTTAGCATAGTGAAATATTTTCCAATGCCCTTTATGCCCTTACAAAAGGTGTTAGAAGACTCACCTCACTAAAATCAACTGGAGTTAGAATCTGGAATATCTAAGGAGTGTTTGGGTGTTTTTGTTGTTCTGCAGTGTTTGCTGTGATGAGCGTCAGAATTTAAAAAAAAAAAACACGTACACAGCTGAAAGCCAAGTAATTATTATATTAAGTCATTCCATCCAATTAAAAATCTGGTATGTAGTTGTTTGTTTGTTTATTTCTCTTTTAGATATATAAAATTCCTGGCTAGAAAATTTTGGTTGGTGTATTTCTCTTACAAGCAAGGCTCGTAAGAATGTTTCATTGCTGAGAGGCCAGTGATAATGATACCCTTAAGAAAAGACTCTGTAACTCTGTAAGTGCGCAACGTTCACTCCCTTGCACAGCTGTGTAGATACTTGGTCTGACTGTGATATGGAAAATTCTGTTTGCTCATACAAATGTCAAAATTCGAACAATAAAAGTTGTTGCTCATCTATGTCCTATTACTGGGGCAGCATGCAAAAAAGCTTCAGGTGCAACTGATGTGCATACTCACAGCTAGGCATGTACAGCAAGAGTGAAAGTGGGATGCCTTTGACAATTTGGCCCTTAAAGACCTGCAGGAGTTTTATTTGGCCATGCATTCTGTTACAGGAAGCCCAACAGTGCTGAAGAGTTTCAGTTCTTGCTCTTAAAAGACTTCAAAAGAGGGTGAAAGTATTTCACGTACCAGGTTTATTAGACCAAGCTTGCCGGGGTATGAATGAGCTAGTTCAAAAGATTTATTTGAACATCCTTATAACAGTGTTTCTCAAACTGTGTATTTGACCTTTCTAAAACAAGTTATTTTTTTATTCCTCTTCTGACTCAGATCACTGGAGTTAGTTAGACTACTACTTATGAAACACAGAACAGGCTAGAGCTGAAATCCTCCCATTCTGACTCCTCCTAATGTTTTAAATGCTATTGCTATTGCGCCGCATTAAAAATAAAAAAAGAGGAAGGACCTTGGAGTAATTGTTCTGAGCAAGCCCAAGGACTTTTTCTGTACCTCATGACTGGAATGATATGAAAATATGAGAACTCTTTCTTTAAATTAACTGAACAAGTGCTAACTTGCTTCCAGTTATCACAGTAGCTTGTTCAGTTACTCACAGCTAACACTGGTACATTCAAAGGTTAAGCTCTTAGCCTGTGTAGTCACGGGCAATTTGTATAAGCCTTAAATGTATTTTTAGTCTAGAGAAGACATCAGGTCTGCTAACTGTATGGAGTCATCATTTTTAAAGTAAAATATATGATGTAAATTATCGTAATGCTTTATGTCCTTTTCATGTTATTGCTCTTTAAGAATCTCATATAATTAATCTGGCATACCTTATTTTGTGTTAATTTCATATCACCCCAGATCACAATTCCAGAAGCACCCAGAGCAGCAGATTCTCCAATGGTATTTACCAGGTCATCCTGAGAATAAATGTGCAAAGAACCACACTAACGTAAGTAAGCTATAACATAAGGACAAAAGGTATAATGCATAGAGTAAATTATATAGCCAAAATAACCACTTTGAAACAGCAAGTAATTACATATGATGTAAACACTTTGCTCTCAATTACATTATTTTATTCTGGGATGGAGTTGAGCAGATGAGGCCAGAAAATGTTGCCAACTATTTCCAGTTTAAATATGTCTTCTGGTTAGAAAAACAAGGCTGTAAAACTGAGCCAGTTGTTAGGCATATGGCGTACACCCATCCAACCATTTCAAGCCACTTATTTTATTTTGGTTCATTGCCTCCTGGCTACTCAGGGTTGGTAGTAACCCGCTTCAGTAATGCTGCCCGAGGCAGAGGCTGGAAAGCACAGCTTCCTTCACTTAATTTCAGTTACCAGAAGGTGCTAGAGCAAAAAAATAGCAGTCTCTTTTCTCAAGAGGATGCCATAGGCCTTTCACAAAGACTGATTTAGAATTGTTTTTTCTGTTCAGTTCTCCTTTTAAGGTCAGATATTACCCCTGCCCTATAGAACCTTAAAGCCTGTCTGAGAAGTGAGAAACCAGGAGAAACCAACTAACCATGGGAGGCAACAAATGAAAAGGAAGAGTGTGAGGGTTGCAGGATTTAAAGTTAGTAACTAGAAAAACCATCACAGACCCTAAACAGCACCCCATGCTCCTTGAAGGTATCCAGGGAGCTGGGCATACAGGCCAGTGATGCTATACCTGGGCGTGTGAGAGGACACCAGACACAAGATTGTCCATGCAGTGACCAGTGTCACACCCTCAAACTTCCCCTTCCTCGTGGTCTGGTTGACTGGTGTGGCCAGGGCAAGGAGGAGGTCATGCAACTTGGTGATATCTCTTTATAGGGCACATTTATATACAAGTGTGAGGGAAAAAGTGTAGCCAGAACCACAATAAGATGATTAGACCTAACCGTGAATAACCCATGAGATATTCAAGTACCGCTTAGTTACTCCAGTGCATCTAAGGACAGAATTTCCTCACCAGCTTTAAAATTTATCTAACTTACCAGAAGACTTGTGACCTGCTTTGTCTTTATGTCTATGTGACATTTTTATGTTCTAATTTTAAAAAATTGATTAACTTTTGCACCAGTACTTCAAGTCTTAGGTAGGCAGGGAAGTTCTTTCATTTCTGGAGAACTAAATTAATTATGTCATCAAAATAATCAGAAGAATTAGGAGTGGAAGAAGGGTAGTTTACTGTTTAAGAATCTCTGCAATGGAAACTCTTTGTTTTAACTTACACATTGTAAGTTCAACAGAAAAAAATATTGATTTTTTGGAACAAACAAGTGAATATTGTAATGTCCTCTCCCACTTCAGCTGGGGAACCGGGTCTTAAAATAATCATCTGTACGGTCCCTAAAGAGTTCTCTAACAAAGCCAGAAGAGAAACATCTCTTACATCTCAAAGTAAAAAACAGGGGGAAAAAAAACTTATTTAAGAAAAAAGAAAAGACTCATTTATTTTTCTTATAACATAAAAGAGCAGACGTTAGGCCAGCCCAGTTTCACTAATTCTCTTTGGAAGAGATTATTCATGTTTCTTTTCTCTGAGTTAATGTACTAAAACATGCTTTCTAGCCTTTTAATATTTTGCAACATGTAGGGACTACTCACAGAGTAAAACATTATTTAGTAAATACTATGAGAAAGGTTTGAAAATAGACCCCTCAGTGCTAGGTTTGACTAAATTTAGTTGATAGATTAATTGAAACTTTTTGTTCAAAATCTATATACTTTCTTTCTGATACAAGTTAGCGTACTTGCTAAATAAACATCACCTACATTTGAAATATTTAAAGTCTAGATCCACTCACCTGAGAGAGATATTCCTCATAGACATCTGTGAATACTGGACGTGTATATACAAAAACTGGAAGGGGGTGAGTAGAGTTAGAGACATACGAAAGTCTAATGGCTTCCTGAACTCTGTTGCGAACAAAGACTTGGGCATTTCTGGAAGATCTTAAGGCTGTCTCTAGATAGACAGATGGATAAAGTGCAGTGCTTTTCTCCCACAACCAGTTAAGCTCATTATTTCTTGCTATTTCAATATCTAAACAAGCTCCAGTATAATTATGTGGATTTTGTTTGTAATCATAGTTATAACAGTCTGGATAAAGGTAATACCCCCACAGACGATTTGGCCTCATTGTTATGCCCAACTTTAAAGATTCTAACATAATTGATTTTGCTGCAGCTTCAAATTCCATTTTAGCTATAGTCCTGGCTTCGGCTTCTGATAGAGTCAGGTCTGTCTGCTGAATCAGTTCAATGGATTCCTGTCTGTAGATGTCTTTTGATCCCCAGTTCCTTATCCACACAGGTCTCCAGTTTTCCCAGTCAATGACAGCCAGTCCAAACTGTTCATCTGAAGGAATGTAAAACTGAATGTCCTCTTTGGCTTTTTTTAAATGATTCTCCAGCAGAGAGAGTTGGGGAAGTCCTCCATTGACTGCCTCTCCTGTGACTTCATTTTTGTAAGGATAGTAACCAAGCCTGTCTGGATAGAATAGAGTGATGTTTTGTCCGATGGATGTCTTCAATGTGCTTCCAATGAGAGAAAAAAAATTCATATCTAGCTGCACACCAGCCCTTTCAGTACAAAGTTCTGTAGGAGCATTCCAGATAGAAAGGAAAGGTGAATTAGAAATAAGTGGACGAGCTCGTACGTTCAGAGATGAGCAGCAAGAAACTAGCAGACTGAACAGCATACAGGATGCTGTAGCAGATGTACAGGCAACACAGATACCAAAACATTGAATTTGTCTTAGAGTTTTCATTGTAGCACGTGTAGTGGCATTAAGTGCTTCTAATCAGACAGAAACTAAATGCTGTTGAGATGCTCAGAAAGATAGCAATCTGTCCAAAGCTTTAATTCTTCAAATGAATTAAGCAGTATCCCTTAAGCGTAAAATAGGTGTGTCCTTTATGCCAGGCTCTCTACCATTTCAGACTGCAGGTAACTTTTCAACAGCTTTTAAGACCTAATGCAGAAAAAACAGATAAATGTAGGTAAAGAGGTGATTAATCGTTCTTTTGTAACCATGAAACAAACAGCATTTGTGGTTTTGAAAACATTGCCATCTTTGAGTAAAATTCTCTTTTAAAGGAAAAGCACAATAGACAATCATAGAAGAAATAAACTATGTAATAGATACAAAGCTGTCAGTGCAGTGGGGTCCAGTGATCCATGGATCAGAATCAGTATGCTCAATGTTATTGTTGATTGTGCCAATGACAGATGTTACACAATATCTTCCCTTAGTCAACAGTAATCTATATATAATATTTCTCATCTATCTCAAAAAAAAATTTTAGGTCTCAATTTGTTAATATTACAGAGCGCTTAAGGTAAGATCCATGATAACATAAAAGCGAAACTCAAATTGTGGGCACGCATTCAAGAAAACAATCCATATAAACTCATTTAACTCTGTGAGGTATCTGAAATATTCTAAGTATTCTGTCTTCTGACCACGGTTTTTTAAACAAAGTCAAATGTTGTATATCTTCTTAGATGGACATCTACATGTTGCTGAAGGCCATTTGAGAGTTACAGATTGAGTGACCTAAAGTCCAAGTCAGCTGAGGATTGCAGATCAGTAGCTTAGGTGATCACAAGCTTAGGTGATCTGTGCACACACGGTGAGCAGTCGCAGTCACTTTTAATCAATAATATAACGGTAGTGGTGGTGGCTGTGGTGCAGTCATCAACTTTTACATAGTAGCCATTCCTCTATGCAGTAGCACACCTGAATCCACTTTCCTCCTGATCAAACCCCTGACTGTTTAATCCTGAATATGTTATCTCCCACAGAGTCCTTATGGTCAGGCTATAGAACATCTAAGGAGTATTAGAGAGAGAGTAGATGTGGAGGAAAATATAGGAGGCACTGTAAAGTGGGCCACAGTATGTCTGGGAGTCTTAAAATCTCTGAGGAAAGAGAGGGGAAAAAAAAGCAAAGAAGATTTTGCTTTGCAGTCCCTGAACTCAGCTAGGAGCGGAAACCACAGATTTCTGGTCCCTGCACCCTATATTATCTCTCTCCCTCCCACCAGATACAGGGAGGTTCCCTGTGTGTTCACTGAGTTTTGTCATATCTGGTTCTACTGAAAACTCCAGATTTGCTTAGACTGTTGGAAAAAAGCATGCATGCAGGGAACTATCATTCAAAAAAAGGCAGAGCAATGTGGCTGATATTTCTGTAAAAATGGTGAAGTCTATAGAGCTTTTGGGGACTGATAAAATGGAAGAACCTTTGTCAACAAATGACCTAGATCCTTCCCCTGGCCACAGGCATCACGCTCTCTAAAGGTGATTCTGGGATTCTTCTTCATTCAAGGCTAAATCTGAGGACTAAGGGGAAAACCAGAAAAAATGGAAAAGTTGTACTGAAGGAACAGATATCTAGGAGTAGAAAGAGTTTGCCAGGGGAGGGGGTTTTGCACTACCCAGACACTTGTGAGCTTCCTAGGTTAGCAAGTCTATTTTGCAGGCCCATTTTGCTTTCTCCTCATCCATCATTTCTGATGCTAACAGGCTGTAGGTATATTTCCCCTTTGAACCATTTTCATCCTTTTTCTTCTTGGGCATGCTGCCAGCTTTTGGGCGTCTTGCCAGTAGGGAAACACAGTCGTGCTAGCCATGCTTGTGCCATGTCCCCAACCTACTACAGTGCATAAGACTGCACTTTCCAGTGCAGTTCTGCCATGAGCCAATGTCAGCCTGGCTCCATGCCATGCTGTGCTCCAGACAGACCCCTCTGTACATTTCTGCTGTCTTTATGTAGCTGAACCGTATGGAGACAATTTAGAGAAAGAAAATAATGGCATACACATTAAATCAAATATTTTCTTATTAAAATCAAAAGCTCTAATTTTCTACATAATGTTATGTTTTATTACCTCTACCTTCTAGCTTTACTCTCCCAAAAGACCATCTGTAACTGAATCAATGATTGCTGATGATAAATTGTCAAATTAATTTTAATTCTACATAGGTAGAATCAGTTCAGCTATCTCTGTATGATTTCCAAGCATAGCAAGCTGCCCTGCTTATCCAGTACAGTTTACTGCTGTCCAGAAGCTAGGCATGACCACAGGGAGTAACCATATCAGATCACGTGCAGCTGGGTTTCCTTTGGCTTGTATAGAGAAGGTTTGCAGACCTGGAGGAGTGGAATGAAGTAGATACAAATCATAGAATAATAGAATTATTGAATAATTTAGGTTGGAAGGGACCGCTGGAGGTCACCTAGTCCAACTTTTCACTCAAAGCATGTTAAATTAGATTGATTCACTTCAGGACCTGCCCAGTCATGGTTTAAGTATCTCTGAGAACTGAGATATCACAATTTGTGTGGACAACCTGTTCCAGTTTTTGACTACCCTTATGGTGAAAACATTTTTCCCTGCATCTAATTGGAATTTCTCATGGTGCAATTCTTGTATGTTGTCTCGCATCCCATCACTGCACCTCTGAGAGGAGTGTGGCTCCGTCTTCCCTATGCCGTACCATTAGGCAGTTAAAGACACCAGTCAGATATTCCCTTAGCCTTCTTAAGGCTGGACAAACCCGGTTGTCTCAACCTCTCCCTGTATGTCCTGTGCTCCAACTCCCTGACTATCACTGTGGCCCTTTGCTGGACTTCCTCCATTATGTCAATGTCTTTCCTGGAGCACACCCAAAACTGGAAACCGTACTCCAAATGCACTGCCAAAGTGCCAAACAGAGGGGAAGAATCACATCCCTGCTGGCTACAGCCCAGCATGTGTCTGGCCTTCTTCTCCATCAGGGCACACTATTTCTACCAGGACCGTCAACTCAATTTTTGCAAAGCTGTAGAAACTGTAAATCCAGAGCGAAAATTGCCTGCTGATTGTCAGCCTAGACATAGAGCAGTTTATAGCCTTTATAATCTTCCTCACTGTATCCTTCCCCTTACAGAAAGACTGAGTCAATAACCTTCCCTCGCCACTGACTCGGACAAGCTGGTGCTGCTGACCCTTTAAAAGCAGTTACCTTGCCTATGTAGCTGAGGAGAGAACAATAGCCTATTCAATTTTCTTGCCTTAGAGATGCCAGCACATGTGGATGAAACAACATGCTCAAGGACACAACCACAAGGACGCAACACACTCCAGCTGAAAGACCGGCAAACAAGCACCAATAGCAGCAATTCTTGGAAGAGGGCCTATTAGCAGAGAGGAAAAGCTTTTCAAACTGGAAGTTTATAGTCCTGGAGTAGGGAAGTGTAAGCAGAAAGAGCACAAAGTACATACAGGCATTATCAGAAATCTCATTAGAACTCTCTGCAGGTATTTATACCAAAAAAAAAAAAAAGAGAGAGAGAGAGAGAGAGAGAGAGAGGAAAGCAGAATGTAGTATAGGTGGTGAGATGCAACCTACGACAGAGCTAGAACAGCAACACCTTCCTCCCACCAGCCCTGAGAGTACCTCTACCTCCTCAGTTTCACTGTTGCTAGAGCTGAATTTCTGAGTATAGGTAAAATAACTTAAAAAAGATTCTACATGCTCTACTAGGAATGCCATCAGCACCTTTATTTCACAGACCGGCACAAGCTTTCAAGTAGGGTTTTGGCCTTGTAGTCCTCATTTCCTCAACGTAGTAGCCGAAATTGCTTTTGTGCCACCTGGAGTGTCTGTAGTGCTGTGTACATGTCTACAAAGAGTTCTCCGTGGTCTTTCATGAACAGCTGAGCTCTGCTTAAATGTAGTTCTGCACTGTTTTATTAGGTTTAGGTTCTCCCTTTTTTTCTATCTTTACAATAAAGCTTTACATTCTTTTCTCAGGGGATGGTTTTCAACAACATTTTGGAAGAGATGGAAAACTGGTTTGAAAGCTAAGCTGCCAGCCAGAAAGACCATTGCTGCAAAGGAAAAATGAAACTTCTGTGTCCTGATACCCCCAGATCAAGAGGTGCATATGATAACTGCATATTACTTTCAAAAAAATAGGTATAGAATTAAAAAAAAACAAACAAACTTAGGTCCTCTTTCATGATTAAGCTCTTTGGTTCTCTTAGGATGATGAACAAGCAGCAGTAGTTAACAGTTGTATTTTGAATTCCCTCATCTAGCTTCAATTGTACATTCCCCTTTGTGTTTCAAAATCCACATAACTCGGGAGGGAAACAAGGTCTAGTTTAGAAGCAGTGGCTGGACTTACGTCACTTCTAAACATGCACACACACATTTCACCAGCATTCCACAGCTGCTGAGCTGATAACTGAAGAGATCCTCCAAAGAAGCAGTTTCATAAGCTAGACTTAGGTCATAGCATAGACTTAGATCACCAAAAAAGAAGGGATGATTTTGTTCATTTTAACTGATCCAAGAGATTACTACCCCATTTGCATGGTACCTGTGTGGTGACACTGGTAGAAAAACATGCCTCATGCACTTCCACAACTACCTAGAGACTGCAGCAAGAAAAAGCCTTCTCTTCTGCAGGCTAAACAATCCCAGTTCTCTCAGCCTCTTCTTATATGGCAGATCCTCCAATCCTTTAATCTTCGCAGCAATTTTGCTCCAGGATGTCTATGTCCTTCTTGTACTGGGGAGCCCAGAAATGGGCACAGTATTCCAAGCGTGGTCTTACCAATGCTATACAGAGGGGAATAATAACTTCCCTCAGTCTGCTGGTTGATCAGCTCTTCTAATGCAGCCTAGGAGGCTGCTGGACTCCTTTGCTACAAGGGCATATTGCTTGTTCATGGTCAACTTCATGTCCACCAAGACCCCCTGTTTCCTTTTCTGCAAAGCTGCTTTCCAGCCAGTCAGCCCCTAAGTGGTTCCTCCCCAGGTGCAGGACTTTGCATTTCCCTTTACCAAACTTCATGAGGTTCCTGTTGGCTCCTTTCTCCAGACTGACAATGTCTTTCTGAATGGCAGCACAACCATCTGGTCTATCAATCACTTCTCCCAAGTTTGCACTGTCTGCAAACTTGTGGAGGGTGCACTCTGTCCCATTGTCCAAGTCGTTAATGAAGATGTTAAGCAGCGTTACGTGTCTCTGGAGGATAACACTAGTTACAGGCCTCCAGCTGGAGTTTGTACCACTGATCATAACCCTTCAATCCTGGCAGTTCAGCTATCTTTCAGTCCACCTCGCTGTCCCTTTATCTCGCCTGCACTTCATCAGTTTGTGAGGGTGGTATAGGAGACAGTGTCAAAAGCCTTGCTGAAGTCAAGATTAACAGCGTCCACTGCCCTCACCTTGTCCACCAAGCCAGTCATCTCATTGTGGAAGGCTGTCAGGTTGGTCAGGCCTGATTTTCTCTTTGTAAATCCATGCTGACAACTCTAAATCACTTCTCATCCTTAAACTGTTTAGTAACAGTTTCCAGGGGGATTTGCACCATCAGCCTCCCAGTGACTGAGGTGATGTGACCAGCCTGTATTTCCCTGGAACCTCCTTCTTGCCCTTCTTGAAGATAGCAGTGACATTTTCTTTCCTCCAGTGATCAGGAATCTCCCTCAATTGGCATGACCTTTCAAAGATAATTGATATCATCGCAATGACATTAGCCAGCTCCCTCAGTGCTTGTGGTTGCATCTCATCAGGTCCCATGGACTTGTATCTGTCCAATTTGTTTAAACATTCTCTAACCTAGTCCTCCTCACCAAAGGTAAACCTTCCTTGCTCGAGGAAGATTTTTTTTTCCCACTGGTCTCAGGGGCCTGGGATTCCTGAAGGCTGGTCTTACTATTAACAACAGAGGCAAAGGCAGCATTGAATACCCCTGCCTTTTCTGTGTCCTTTATACCAGACTGCCTTCTCTGCTCAGCCACAGACCCACATTTTCCCCGATCTTACTTTTGCTGCTGAGGCACCTGTATAAGCCCTTCTTCTTGCCCTTCACATCCCTCTGCATAGTCAACTGCAGGCAAATACAACTTAATAAAACAAAATAAAATAATCACATTTGAAGATCTGAGATACACTGGCCAAGACTGTCATCCTTTATCTAATAGGTTTTGTCAAGCTATAATATAGTGGAATAACAATCACCTCAAAAAAAGAGTTTTAGGAAAAGTAGTCCAGCTTTTACTGTGCCTCTAGCTCTGGTTATAAAGGATTTTTTGCCCTCATTGAAGTTAGAAAACTGCAGGACACAAATTTTGCTCTTTGCTAGTGTAAGCTCTTTTGTAAGTGAATTTCAGTAATAGGCAATTGACGTGCAGGAAAAGAGGAAAGCATTGTTTTGAACAGTGTATTTACCAGTTTAGCTAGAACTTGGTTATTTATTATTGACTAACCTTGCAAAGCTTTGCTTAACTGATTGTTGGGAAGTTTTTCTCATCCAAATTTTGCTGTAACGTACTCTGCTGGGTCTAAGTTAATAGGTTATTTTACGTGATAGCTTCCAGTTGAAAGGATTGCCTTTGGGCCAGCTTAACAACGACAGCTCTAATAAATATTGTTCTTTTCAGTCTCCTTGAGTGTCAGCCTAAGTGAGCTAAGTGAGTAATAAAGTTGCCCTTGTCTTTGTCAAAAAGTCAATATCTTTACAATATATTAACACTAATTGCTCTAGGGCTGTCTGACTAGAAGTACATACTGCTGGATCTAAATGCCCTTAGTCTAGGGAAATAGCTACTGCTTCAGATTTTCCTGAATTTGGCATTTGTAAAGGTTACATACGAGAGAAAATCGTTATGAATTGTCTTGGTTTAATTATTTCATCATTTTTCACAGCATAAACTGGAACGCAAAAACACATATGATTGAAAATGCAAGTGTGCAATGTTATATCTGTATTGTGGGAGATACAGAATGACAGAGTAGTTGGGTTTGGAAGGGACCTATGGAGATCATCTGATTTAACCCCCCCTGCTCAAGCAGGCTCAGCTAAAGCAGGTTGCCCAGGACCATGTCCAGTCGGGTTTTAAATATCTACAAGGAAGGAGACTCCATGACCTCTCTCTGGGAAATCTGTTCCAGTGCTCAGCCGCTCTCAAAGTGAAAAACAGTTTTCCTCTCTGTTAAAAATTCTGTTTCCGAAACAGAATTTCCTGTTTCGATTTGTGCCTATTGCCCCTCGTCCTTTCACTGGGCACCACTAACAGCTACAGAAATAAACTTGAGCCAATAAGCACCACCAGTATCTGACATCCTTATGCTAATACTGTTAACCACATTTCCCAAATTTCAATCAGAAATCCGTAAGCTCTCACACATTCCCTTTTTTGGATAGAGTACTGACAAACCAGAGGTGCTGTTCATGAATAACAAGGAAGGAAATGGGTATTTCTTAGCTATGGTAGGCTGGCTGATTTGTGGTGAATAGAAACAGTTCTAATATTGAGATCATCAATATAAGTTTTTGTAATTTTTGATTATAGACAGTTTTCAACTGTTTATTAGCTATTTCTTGCATTGCAAACTGAGTGTGTGTATTAACATTAATTAATTGTGTATTAATTAATGACAAAATAACAGAGGAAAATACTGATATGAAATCATTCTTTTCTCTCTGCTAAGGAAAGTAAGGACGTAGAAGTTTACATGTGGAACAGTTTTTATTAATGGGATAGATGAATGCTCGTCTTTAAATCACTTTAAAAGTGTAGTGAAATGCGGTCAAATATGCAGATGGGACCAGAATTGAGAGTTTTGTCCCTATTCCTTTTTTTTTCCATATAAAATGGGAGTCTGTTGATGTGAAAATAACTCCCAACATTGTAGACACAAAAAAGTACTTGATATTGTAACTAAGTGCTTGGGACAAATTGGTTTATATCCTACTTATTTTATGAAAATATTATTAAATAAAATATAAAAACAGGAAAGGTGTCTAAAGACTCAGCTCCGCCTTCTGTGAAGGGATCACCACTGAGTATGTCCTAAGGAGAAAGTACCAGCTATGAGTCCTGGAGAGCAGAGGGATGTCTATTGCTCTAACAATATGTTTAGTTAAGGGTTAAGGCATTTAAACCTGAAACCTAAAGCAGAATCCAAAAGCTTTTAAAAAAAAGGAGCCTGGAGTACTGATGCAGCCCATAGACTTACATTCCTCTAAATAGGATCAAAGCAGCCCACATGGTTAGCAAAGAGCTGTCTAATATCAACATTTGTATTATTCAGGGACCAATGGAAAATACTTAATGTCTTTGACATCCCTATTGCCCTGGCCTTGGGTTCCTCAAGTGGTGTTGGAAGAAATGACCCGATTCTCTTACAGTCCACTCTGGAGGAGTCCTTCTTCCGAAAGAAGAGACCAGTATCACTGCCATCCTTTAAAGCACTAAGGCACTGCATGGCTTTCATAGCTTTGCTCATTCATCAGAGCTCTCATCCTAAGTGAAGCACTTGAGTTCATGCCCCTCTCATTGCTCTCTGTAAAAGATTTTAACCCTCACGCTCTTTTTAGGGGTGCGTGTCCTCGGCCAGAGGCTGCTCATTACAAACTGATGTTAGAGTCATAAAACAGCCACAGAAGAAAGAGAAGGATAACCTTTCATTTACATTGCATTCCCTCTGTTCCCCAAGTGGGTCTTCATTTTGGCATTTCTAAAATGGACAGCAATGATGCTGAATTAATACAAACACATACACAGGTGTTGCGAGGCTAGTATTAACGCTTGTGAGGAATAGGAAGCTCCTGAGAAAAGAGATGCAACTCTGGAAGTTTGAACCATCCGTGTTGCACAGCTGATAGCAAGTTTAACCTGGTCAAACATTAAACCTGAAGGATGATCTTTGCATAGAAGGATTTAGCCTAGTTATGAATGTGTTAAATAAGTTGCTTTCTTATCTGTAAAGGAAGAACTTGATAAGCATTTCTTCTGACACCAACTTCTAAAACTCCGCCCTCACCATAATATAATCTTCTCAGTTGGGCTAATACATCTGTCTGTGGGGGTCACACAGTGAATCAGTTTCCAGATCTGGTCCAAGTTAAAAGTACCTCAGCCAAAAGAGACGAGATTAAGGTTTGTTTGTTTGTTTTTGGTTTTTTTGTTTTTTTCCTTTCTGAATAAGTTCACGGCATAGGTACATAAACCAGCAAAACTGGCTAGGTTAGCCAGCACTGCTGATTCAAGAAACGATTGTGAAATTACATCCCAGTGTTGTAGCTGTCCTTAGCGCTAAGAACTGCCAAACTAGCCCTTTCGTGATTGTTTAATCCCATTCCTGAGTGCTTATTTTGAATATAGGACAATGGTTGCATGAGGACTTGAAGCCTAAGAAAAAATGCAGACATGAATTTTTGTGCTGACATTCCTGACTGAATTGCTTAAGAGAATTTTAGGTTGCCTATGGGAGAAATCAAAATAGGCCAGTATTTTAAAGGTCAGTAGCTGAGCCTCCAGGTTGTAGAGAGCCTCCCGGTAAAAATGTGCATACAAAAGATTTGGTCAGGTTACTGTTTGATTATTTAAATGTGATGCTACTATATATTTTTGCTAATATTTTCAGTTAATTTTTATATTCTAATCATGACTGTTCCAATGTTCCGTGACTAATTTAAAATGTTACAAAAACGCTCTCTTCCTACTCATTCTCTATGTTTTTCCTCCTGCAAATTCTAATTCTCAATTCTGTAAAAATTCCTAATACCCTAGCAGCCTGTTAGTTGATGTGCTAATTTGTTTTTGAGCAAGTTAGCCAAATAAACTGTCTGAACACATTTCTAAGATTATTTGGAAAAATTCCTCTGCTGCATTGTGTATAATTAGGCTTGGCAGAACTCAGATTCTGTAATGACAGTTTCCGTTGCAGATTTCTAAGAGGAATCAAGGACGTGAATCCACTGCTTGCCACTGCAGAGAACTCCAACTCAGTAAGGTTATTCTGCAAAAAGTTTACTGTCTGCTGACTCTCTAGTGCTTTATGGCAAAATGTGTCCAAATTTATTCTCTGTAGCGAAGATTCAAAAAATCATTAAAGATGTTTATTACTAGTCAATATCAGATAAAAAAATATAAACATATATCTGCTGAAGTGTACAGCTAAGTGAAGCACAGATAAATCTGGGAGTCTGTTTGGATTGCACTTCTGTACTACACAAATGTGGGACTTTGGGCAAATTGCAGCCACATTTTCAAAAGCAACTTAAAGATTTCCTTTGATTTGTTTTCAGTCAAGTATCTTTCACTATATCACACTGAGACCTCTTGAATAATTCTAATTAGCAGCCTTCAGAAAAAAAGGACAACCCTTATTTTCTCTGTTTCAGGCTGTATATTCAACCTGTTCTTCTCCCTGATTACCTAACAGGGTTGTAGGCACAATTTTCATTCATTATCCTATCCCATGGGGGTATCAAATGAGTAAATGAAATAATCTTTGATCATTTTCATCAAAATACTGCTTCCACCTAAGATTCTCAATGTGTTTTTCTTTGCAGAAACTATGCTACACTCCAGTATCATTTTAAACTCTTCGGGACAACAATTTTTACAAGACAGCTGTAGTGCAGATCACAGGGTACTTTGAGTTACAGTACAAAAACAAGCTTCCCAAACAATTCACTAGATCTTGTAAGTGAGCTTTTCCAAATAAGACATCATGCTTCCAAGCATGTGGACAATATCACAGGGAGCCAAGAATATGGAGAATTACAATACTCCATTAATAAACATGCTTGTTCTCCCTCTCCCACTGAACCATTATTTTGAAATTCTGAATTCTAAACTGAGCAGAGTGAAACGTAATTTTCTTTCCTTCTCAGCCTTGACAGCACAGAAATATAACTAAAGTACATTTTTGGTCAAGGCAGATGGCATTTCACATCTATGTTAAAAATATGTTTCCCCTCAGCAAATCATTGCCCTGTTCTAGTGATTAATATGAAAAGTGATGTACACACTACAAAAATAGCTGCATCTTTGAAAGACGTGAGACTGTTCTAGAAAGTGTCTATGGGAGAGGTAAATAGGCTTTCGCCCAGTCCTTTTAAGTAAGGCAGCATTAAAATTAACACAGTTCAGAATGTGAAATGGTTTTGGTCACAGAATTATGTCCTCTATTGGGAAAAATGAGGATCTTTCAGGAAAGATGGTAAGCTCTGTTGTTAAGGCATCACTTGCCTCATGACGTTCCCTTTGAAAAGTAGGGGAGCAGATGTATCCCTGGAGTAAACCCAACCTCCACAGATAAAATTGTTCCGAGATTTTCAATAACAATCCTTCATAGCTAGAGCAACAGGAGTGGGAGGTAGGGAAGTCTTCAGAAGTGAATTATCCTTGAAAATAAATATTTCTTATTAACCTAAGGTAGTTTCTATATTAACCTCTCCTTGACAGTATGCGTTTTCAGTTCTCTTTTGCTATACCTGAATGCTTTCTCTTTTTAAACTTGCTCTCCTGGGACTGTAATTCATTCTGTATTCCTTTCTCCTATATGATTGTATATAAATAAATAGAATCCGAGGAAAATATGAAATTGCAGTAAAGAAATTAACCTTCCCTCAAGAATAGTTTCTCTTTCCTGCTGTTTCCTTCTGTGCCCTTTTTCATCCTCTCTTTCTTCACAATCCTCATAGTCTTTTGTTATTCTGATAAACCTACTAATACCGAGGAGCCAGCCTAATTGCCACCCATCCCTGGAGAGAGGGGAGAGTGATGGGTAAGCAGATGTCAAAGTCTCAAAACAAAGGTGAGTACAAAGCTATGCAGAGTGCTGGTGATTTATAAAGGAGGCCTTATCGAGCATTGTTTTGGGAAATGGTTATGCACAGAATTGACAGCTTCAGCTGAAAAGAAAAAAGGAGCACAGTTGGGATCTAAACCTACCTGAGCAAGCACATTATCATAACCCTTAGAGAAAGCCTAAGGAAAGCTTCAGAAAAGGATTTAGAGGAAGGGAGTTAGAAAAGGGAGGCTGGCAGCTCTGGGCAAATAACAGTTTCTGTTTGGATGAGCCGCTGTTCAGGGAAGCAAAATCTCATGCAGTTCTTATAAAGAACCAGCAAGGATACCTACCTCACCGTCTTTCCTGCTTCTAACTGAAATTCTTGCAAGCCCTCACAAATTTTGGCTAACCAGTGAAAGCAAGAGGCATAATGAAGTTTTCTATTTTTAATGAAAAAGGGCCTTGATGTCTCGTATGCTGAGAGCACGAATTTGGACGACCTGCATGACATGGACCATGCGCCATACAGGCCTTGCTCTCCAACCACCTGCTCCAGGCTCCTGCAAGAGGCAGGACATTGCCCACGTCCTCATGCTCTCCACTTTGGAGGCATCAGCAGACACCCACGCCAACCCATAGCTATGCAGGAACTGCCCAGAATTGCCCCTGTCGTTTATAAATAACTGACACAAACCTCTTGCCTTTGATTTTTTGTGGATTGCTTTGCCCATCTGTGGCTCTGTATAAAAAATAATTATTACGCTGTAACATATCATTTACCTGAGTTGAAAGGCTGAAAACACTAAGGTATCTTTTCTTTCACTCTTCTGCTAGAAACAGTTACTAGGGACAAATAACTTAAACTCCCCCAAACATAAGTTTATACCAGTAGACTCATAAGGAAACAAGAATCCATATTAGCGTATTGTTGTCTGTAAACAAAGCCTATTCCCTGGCCCCAGAAATAATTATCTAGACTTACAGCTTAATATAGAAAGTATGAAATGTATATATTATTTAAGGTAGGATTGTTTTATAAATTTGATATGTAGACATATATTTCACTCAATAACTATGACAGCTATATATTTACTGTTTAAAGGTAGTCTTTTGCATATGCAATAGTTCAGTGAATCACTTTGGATTAAAAAAAATTCAAAACAGGCTAAGGAAAAAAAACAATAGTATCACATTGAGAAGAAGGTAAATATGTGGTTCATTTAGGTTGTTTCACAGGATTCTCGAAAATCTTTCTAGCAAGTCCTACTGAAATGTACCTTCCCTTTTTGGAGCTCAGAAGCTCAAAATTTAGATTTTGAAATGGTAAAAATTTAAGCGAAAAGTATCTATAATAAATACTCACCTACATGATACCACGGGTCAGAACTTGCTGGAATGAACGAATGGGTGAGTGAGCAAAGTAATTAGCTTTGTCTGGAAAGGGAGGGCTCTGGCCCAGCCAATTGGGATTTGTTATTTAGTGAAAACCTTAACATAATTATAGGGTAGTCGATTAAACGTGTCTGCTTGCTGTCATAGCTATTCACAGTAAGTAAGTAGTATGACCAAACATTACCTCTCACAGGTCCTACACTATGTTCTGTAGCCTACCTCACAAACACCAAGCAAATACTTTAAAAGAGATCTTTTTTCCTTCTCTAAAGTGGACCTATTTTACATTTTGACTTCATTTTACTTTTTAGTGCCCCAGTGGTTTGACTAGTGAAACTAAAAGATTTTTTTCATGGTGTCACTATGGAGAACTGGGGTGGAGGGAAGCAAAACGACATTCCCGAGGGCCCTGGCCAAAGCGCCTAGTGCATCCGGCAGGTACCGCGGTACACACTGTGCGGGAAGGAGGGCTGCATGAGGAAGTCCTCAACTGACCAGTGGACACCAAGGTTGCTAAGCCTAGAGATCGCTGAACTGGGCACCACCTGACCGTTCTCACAGAGATGCGGGCAGCACCACTAGAGGTTCGCTTGTGGACGCTGATGTAGGGTATGTTAACACATACCCACATAAAGGCAATGGAACAACCTTCTCTATCTGTCATTCAACCCTCAGTTCTGATTACGCTCACACAGTTCTCTGGGTTCAAGTCTTCCCACAGCCACCAGCTGGGAGGCAGTACCATAGATTACAGCTGTTCTGAGCTGCAGACTTTCCATCATGCTAGAAATATGATAATTTAAAATTTGTTTATTCTCTGCTTCAGAACGAAAGTGTTTTTACCTTTGAAATTGCTTTTGGTCTCAAGAAGATTTTGTTTCAGTGTTGAAACATTTTTATCATTTCAGGTGTCATATATTGTATTTTCTTTATGTATTATTTTTGCTCAGTTTTCAATATTCCATGGCATGTCCTCATAGCTGTACGTAATAGATCCAAATGGACAAATCCTAAAATGACAAAATAGTCAAAGTATTTTTTTTAAACAGTCATTAAGGCCAGCTACTATTTAGACCTAATATTTGACAATTATTCTGAATAATTATTTAGAATAACAATTTGTAAGTAATGGACTAGACAATAGTTGTTCATAAAATTATTCTAAAATTTTAAGAAAAATGTTCTAAAGCAAAGAACATTCCTAAGAGGAAGGAAGAAGATGGAATAGAATTTGTCAATATTTATATTGTTATCATCATTCTCTAGTATTGCTACTCTGCATTTTACATAAATATTTTAAAACAATTTTCATTGGTAAAAATGTAGAATGAAACTCAAAGTAAAGCTTTAGAATTTTAAATATTCATTCTGGACTTGTTCTTTGCCTGGGTTGAATTCTTTCACCGAGTATTTTTTTCAAAGAAAGTACTTTCCTTCTTTATGAAAAATATTCAGCCAGCTTTATGTGTCAGAAGAACAACACAAATAAGTCATGAGACTATGTAGGTCAAATTACTCCCGAGAGATTCATGATAGTTAACAACAGGAGCCAGCTAACTGAAGGCCATTGCTGTTTTAGCCCAAGCTGCAGACTGCAAGGATCTTGCACTTCACCTGTATTAATTGTTTTTCTCCCCTATAACACTGGATCTATGTGGTACAGGATCCACTTCATAGGAGTCCTGTGGCCAGAATAGCACCCACCATCTTTACCACCCATTATTGTGGTCTAACATCCACTTCCCTAGTCAAATAGGAATTTCCTCCCAGCGTAAGACTCTTGCTAGCAGTGTTAAATAAATAAATGAAATAATTCTTAAAAAGGGAAGGAAGATTCACCATGCCTGGTGGAAGTGATTGCGTGGAATAGAACAAAATCAAGGAGCCTGAGGAGATATGAAAATGGTTCCCTAGAGGCGTGGGAAACAAAAGAAAAAGAGTAGGTGCAGAGAACTATGACCAAACCATTCTTCACACCTCATTAAACTGCTAGTTTGTCTCAGACGTTCAGTAACATCCCTGTGGCTTCTATCATCAAACTATTTCTTTCAAAACAAGACTTGCTGTCCTTGGTACACAAGGTTCCACTCCCTAGAACAAGTCCAACAGGGGTCTGCAAATTAGCGCTCCAGTACTCTCCAAGCTTTTCTGTGGGCACAGCCCAGTATTAATAACAGCCTCACCGGCTCACTGAACCTATCACTCCCCCTGCTGAGACTGCTAGAAAAAAATGTTAATTTTGTTTGTCTTTTTATGATGTGGACATCTGTCCATCAGCAACTGGAGAAGAGCCACCAGTGTCATGCCCCACAGCTGCCAGACTGCAAGGCAGATACTAACAATTTCCAGTTACTATTGAATGAGCTGGATTCAACAATAACCTGATGCTAAATGTTTTGGTTCTCCTCCAAATCACAGCAGTATGACTGTCAGGTGGCTCCTGATTTTCACTTTTTTCACACAAATTGGAAGGCATTCCTGTTGGTTGTGGGGCAGCAGGCGAAGATTTAAAAAAAAAAAAAAAAAAGCTGCCACATCTGGCAGCTAATAAGAGAGGAGATGCCTGAAGCCAGAAGGGAAGAGAAGATGGTAAAGATATGCAAATACAATACAGTTTATATCATTCAATGTTACAAATAAAAATATGGAGTATGTAGCATGCAAGAGCAAAGATGGCTCAAAACTCCTGAGCAGCATAGGCAAAATTGAGTTCTGCTGTCTCAAGAATGAAAGACAGAACAATTTATTTTTCTCCCACTATTAATCAATAGCAAAACCCAGTATTGTGACTTTGGCAGAGTGGATTGCAAGATAAAGGTCAACTCAAAGGGGGCAAAGGGGTGCACTGAGGATGTGGTGTCTCTCTTCCTTTCTCTCTTCTGTTCACACATTCCTGCTTTCCAGCTATTTTGACCCCACTGTAAAGATGAAACATACCTCTCTGGGGCATCTTCACATCTCAGTGAAGCAAGGCATTGTTGGGTCAGAGCATTAGGACACACGTAACCTGTTTCTGACCCTCACTCACAACATGTCAGGTCCTATCCACCCCACCATATCCCCTTCCCAAGCTCACCCTTCACTGAGGTCCTTTTCTCTTTTCTTATTCCAGTGCAGTTAGGGACCCACACCTCCAGTTTTCAATTCTCCCAAGTGCCCCTCTTAACCTCCACATCCCCCAGGTTAGAAGGGCCTATTCTGTAATTTGCTCACCTACCATCTCTGTAGCACAGAGCCTATCCTCCAATCTGAGTCCCTTAGGACCCTATTCTCCTTCAACTCTTCACATTTAAGGGGCTGAATTCCCTAACTCACCCTCTTTGTGAGGAGCAGTGTCCAAATCTCAACACGCTGCAGCCTGTTTCCCTACAGAAAGGGAAAGGGCTGCAAACAGAGTGCGATCTCATTTCCCTCTTTTTCCCCCCATGGGTCACAGCACAGGCAGGAGGTAGAGTGCATGGCAAGCAAAGTAGGGCCCACTTACTGGCAGTGGGGCCATCACTGCTTCGTGTTTTCAGCCACTACTGGCATTCTCGTACTTTGCCCATATCCACAGCAAAACCTGGGTGGTGTAGGTGCCTTGAGATAAACCACGGGAGTTCAAGTCTTACTTGTAGTTTTGCTTAGGAGCATCTATGTTTGGCATGCCCTGTGCGCACATGAGTTTTACTTTCCTTATAGTAGGTATGACTTTGTCAAGAGCCAGAAAACAAATCTTAAAGAGCTGTTAAAACACGACAATAGCAGGCCTACATGCTTCTCTTTGGAGAGGTGTGCTGTGGTAACTTCCAAGTGTGTGGCACCACCAGGACATAAGCAGTTGGAGAGAAAACCCTTAAGAAGCACAAAAAAACTCTCCAGGGTATCTCTAGGCTTCTTGGCAGCGCAGAAGCATCTTACTGTTGGAGCACCTCAGTAGCCTATAAACTCAGAACAATATACATCAGATTAAAGTAGAGCAGCTCTGCTCTACCATTTTTTTCCTCTAATATCCTCCCAAGAATAACCTAGCCCATTTTCAGGAATCTGTCCCCAAGCATGCTAATGCATTTCCACTCTTACTTTAACTACTAAACAGCTATTTGGGTTCTTTGTGGCGGCCACATCCTTGATAATTTAGGAAACAGGCTGTAAGGAGGAAGAACAACAACTAGGAAAACACCTGGCTTCACAGCCTTCTTTGCTTGCTTGTCTGACAACCAGTGGATTTCACTGCACCTTGGACAACAGCAGAGCCCTGTAGTGCTTGTCGCCCCATGCAGTTGACAAAACACATCATTTATTTTCATTTAGCCCACATTGTGTAGATATTTTCCTCATCTCCAGGCTAGAGAATTTAGACTGCCCACTGACTGAATTTTCTAAGAATTATGAGTTAATTCCATGGAGGACATCTAGCAGGTACAGTGTTTAGCTACCCACAGAGACAGGCCATCATAAGTGAACATCGGTTCTTTTTTTCTTTTGCATAAATGAGCCACTTCAGGCGCTAGTGAAGCTCTCCAAAGTCCTATGTTGTCTAGGACCTAGTGAGCTGAGGCTGCATAAGACTGGCCAGGGAGTGTGTAGTACGGACATCCTCACAGCTTGCTCACTGGTCATCCAGGTCAGGGAGCTGACTTGAGTTCACATGACTTCTGGCCTTTATCACCAGGTTTCCTCAACATAGAAACCAGAGCACTGAGGAAGAGGCATGGAAATCAATGCACGTCCGTATCTTGCCCCAAGATGTAGGCGAAGCATACAACCAGATGAGAGAGCTTGGAAGCATGCTTAGCCTGAGAGAATATTTTCCTTCCTTTCTAGGTGGAAACATCTCCAAAATGCTGGCAAGATACAGGCTCTAAAAACCAGAGTCTTCTGCTGTATTACAGCAGTTAAAGCTATTCTGAAAACTCCCACTGTCCCTTGTCCACTGTCACATGTGATTACTCTGAGGGTATGTGTGCATCATGTGGTGGAGCTCAAAAAAGAATTTCCTCTGTTATTTCCAAACAAGGTAGTTTATCTACATGGTACAATGCAAGGCAGTGCAATGTAGAGACACCAGCTTGGGCCCTGAAAGTGGAACAATGCTGAGCCTGAAACAAGGAGGCTTATTAGTCTGACATAGCTCATTTTTAATTTTACTGGACTACAGGACCTGAGCAGATCTCTCCTAATGGTAGTACTACACTGTGCCTTCTAGGCCTAAAAGCCAAAAAGTTTGATCCGTATGGATCAGACTGGGAAGGTTTCTATCCCGCACAATTCTGCAGGGCAGATATGCTGTAGCTGTCTTTGGAGAGCTCTTAGTTTCAGGCACAGCACTGCACTTCTGCAGCTATGATTTTTCCTATTCTGGTGCTGGCATATTTGCATATATGAGGGTACCTCTGACCTGTGCTCCACTGTGCGGGCTAGAAAAGTCCTTTAACAGGCAGCGCAGCTCTCCAAGGAGGCCTCCTATGATGCTATTTGCACTCAGTGCCTTCCAAGGCTCAGATCTAAGCTTTTAAGGATGACATAAGCTTTTTTTTGTTTTGTTTTACTTTTTTTTTCCGGTTTTGAATATCTAACTGATTTTCCTCTGGAAATGGCTTATCTAATTTATGTTTTAATCTTTCCTTTTCCTTCCCAAGCCGCCATAACAATAGGCACTATAAAAATTAGTAAATAAGAAAATTCTTATTTACCTGATTGCCTTTCATGTCTCATTGTCTTTTATATCAATCCGTGCCGAAGCACTTTCAGGTTATATCTTCAGATATGAAAGCTAAAAGCAAGCTGAGTGAAACAGTTCTATGTCAAGTAAGATATATTCCTGCATATCATGTGCACATATTGAAAGTAGCAGCTTTATTAAAGAATAAGAGGAGAAGAAGAGACACCGTTCCCTCACCCAGCCCAAGTCCAAAAGCATTTGGAAAGCAACTCCAGCTTAAATGAACGACAATAGAACAAGATCCTTCTGAAACCTATCTCATCTCAAATTCTCACTGATAAAAATCAAAACAGTGCAGGTAACTGATAAATCTAGGTGAATTTTATGCCACAGTTGTCCCACATTAATATAATGCACTGTTAGGATTGCTTCTTTAACCAGAATAAGCCCACTGGCCTATTCATGCACGCTGATGTGGACGTCTAGAATGTGACAATGTGATTCTTTCCACATGGTTCAAAGGGTATGCGGGGTGGGGGGGAGAGGGAGGGGTTGGGAGAAGCAGATATCCTCTATGCAGAGTTGTATAGATGAGCTAAACTGCTCTGCATCCATTCCATGGTAAAGACTCTAGTCTTTCATATATTCCTAGTTTCTTTCCAGCTAGGATACTTGGACTACTGGATACCAGAAAATACTACTTCTTACTCTCTGCTGCCAGTTTATTCTTGCATCAGAAAGCGTGTCTTACAGGCCAGACCCCTTCCTCTGTTACACAAAAGTAATCCACCTGGAAATCACTAGTGTGGAAGACATATAAAATGCATATTAATATTCTCCATCTACATTTTTCTAAAATACTAATATATGTATTAATCATACTATAGTCACTGAGAAATGTATGGGTAGAGCACATCACTTACAAGACTGATCAGGAATAATCAATTATCTTTACTGAATAATATTGACCTCCACTCCAAACTCACAGACATGTCACTGCCCAAAGCAAAAGTATATACAAAACACACGAGGAAGGAGGCTTTGTTTTCTGGCCGTTGTTTTGCTTCATGGTGTGTACATATGTAAAGAGAAGCAGAGGAGAGCACAGAACATCCTCATTTTCTGTGTGAAGAATGAGAATACCTGGAAATAAGCTCTCACAACTCAAGCTGGGGTGACTCAACATATTACAGTCCACTGCTGCTATCCTATCTCTCAGCTGGAAGTTCTCCACATGTGTAGCAGAGATGTAGCGCAGGTGCCGGCGGCTTTCCCTAGCCAAAAATCAACTTCAGCTGTACCTTACCTTAACATAGAGGGTTATGGATTGCAGTAGCTAGAAGCAAGAACTACAGTGCCTCTTCTACTGCAACTACGCATTTTCAACAGTAAGAAAGAGTATTTGACCCATCAGCATGTAAGCACGTAAGTTTGCTTAGAAAGCCTATACTCCCTACTAGCTTCAGCTTGGTCCATTAAAAAAAAAAAACACACACACACACACACGGAATGGCTGTCCAAGGGGAGGGGGAAAAAAATCATTAAAAAATTTCCATACCATAGTGCTTTATAGTGCACTTAACTGATGGGTTTTTGTTCTGTTCACCTTTGCATTTATTGAACTTGATTTGGAGTTTGATCTCAAGGATTTTCTTGAGACCTTCTTGCAGTTAAATTAGCTCTTTTTCGTGGGCATTCAGAACTTTCCTGATGGGTCTGCTTTTTCCTCATCCTATTTGTGAAGTCAAGGAAAGCAAAAACTCAGTAAAACATGTCCATAACTATTCATGCACTGAATGCCTGTTTTGAGATTTAGGTAGTAAAAGATCAGGGTTATGAAAATCTTTATCTTGTTTTACAAGAAGTTCAAGGTTCTAGAGGGTTAATTCTCTTAATTCTTTGCATTATTTACTTGCTTGCATATTACTATTACAGAAATCTGAAATAGATTAGTATCCATTTCTATTTACATCTGTCTAGAAGAACTCTATCTTTCTCTTTTGCACAAACTTTATTAGAGAGAATAGAATCAGATGCAGGGACTTTTCACTGTAATTCTCATATGAAAGACAACATGAGTAGTTATAAACCTAGGATGTCTCACAAAGTCTTTTTCCCCTTGTAAAACAACTTTTGGGAAAAAAAAAAGTAGTATTAGTTAAATAAATAGGAACCACAGCTTACCAGAACGCTTGAAGAAACAGATCCAGCTACATCTGTTACACTCAAAAAAGCCCAATTTACTAAGTTTACAGATAAAAATGCTAATTAAATCAGGTCATAAGTGTTGATCTATGTCAGGATGACTACCTACATTTGAAAAAAAAATGCAAAACAAACACAAAGCTTTCATGGGGGTTGGGGTGGAAGATTGCTTATCAGCTAGTTCTAATACCAATGTGTTTCTGCACCCTCTGACACAGCTGGAATGTGGCCTTAAAGAAAATCTGCATTATAAACTGCCTCTGAACTATTTCACCTGCCCGTGAAACATATTTAAATGACTTCTGAAAGCCTCAAAGGTAGCAGTTCATTTGGATTGCAAAGCAGTATTGAAATGGTAAGTGTCTTCCCAGGCTATCCATCTACATATTAAAGACATAAAAAGAACTACATGGAGTCATAAAGACTAGTGCCAAAACAAATTCAGGAAGACCCTTAGCAAGTAACATGGCAATTCTAGGCAGCAACGTCAGTGTTCATGGGTTATTTATCATACATATTCCTAAAAAATGGTTATACATTATAAAAATTACACTACATTTCAACATGCTATTGCCCAATAGTTTTAGGCCCTGAAGGAATAGCTTTGGGAAACAGCAATTTCCATAAAAATTTCGTATCTAAACTACATTTGATTTCTGATAGTTTAATTCTCTGCAACATAGAAATAGAATTTCTGGAGGGTATTTTTGATACTCCTCAACTAGTCATTTGAGAACTATTACAGTTTCTTCTATGCTTGACTTTACTCTAAAATTGTCTATATAAAGATGATATATGAATTTCTGGAACACTTATATAAAACAAAGTGAATCGTTTATTTTCAGTTCTATCTTTCAGAGAACAAGAGATTTGAACTTGCTAACGAAACAGCCTGTAACTAGATCATGACGAAACCAACAAAACATGAAAGTAAGATAAAGAGATAAAAAGTCCATAAGCATAACGTAGGATTGTTTTGGATAGCGGATTTTTGCTATTTTCTTGCTTATATGTTGAGGAAACTAAGAGTAAATCATTTATGACAGACATTTCTTTGAACATAACAAAGGAAATGATTAGTTTGCTGAAAAAGGGGAAAGATCTTGCAAACTAGGGATATGCTACAAATGTAGGCATTCCACTGCTACTATTATATCAGCAGTGTAAAAATGTTCAGCAACGTCTCTTTCTCTCCTGTCGTATTAACGTTGCATTCACTTGCTCACAGATAAAAGAGAAACTTAATAACAGATTAAAAAATCATCACAGGCTCCTATTCCTTAAACTTTTACTGTGTGATTTTACCATACTAGTTTCTCAAGGACGTTTTATAGAATTAATCATTCATTTTCAAGATACGTCACAAAGACATCTGAACCCAATGTAACAAAGTTTGCTGTAATATGACTTTTGCATAAATGGACTGCTTTCCTCCCTGATCTGTATAGTTGCACTATACTCTCAGCCAGAAGGATCACAAAGTCAATCACTTCCAGCTTCCGTAGGATATACAACCATTTTACTACAGTATTTAGCAGACCACCTTTATGCTCACCTTTTATTCACTGCTCCAAACAGTTTTACAACTCATAATTTTTTATGATTTCATGTTGGATTTCTCAGGAGGAGATTTCAAGTCAATTAATGCACATCTTTTGCTGTCCCTCCTTCTTTCCCTTAATTATGTGCTGCAGTTTCTCACAGGAGGAAGTGTTTACACAATTAATGGTAAAGCATACAGCACTCTATCCATAGCAACGGTTAGCAGAGGAAGCTGAGTCTTGCCTCATGGATGTTTTATAAGAACTTGTCCAGTTCTATTGATTCATCTTCTGTAGACCGAGTCTATGTTGATTTCTCTGGACTGGAATAAATGCAGTGAATCCAAAACACATCACTCATTCGGAGGATAAGACTATTAACTGACAGTTTGCCTTTAACCTAAAACAGCTTCTTCTTGATTGTAAATGTTTCTATATCAATTAGATACTAGCAGACAGTTATGCCTAAGTAATTCGTAGGGAAAAAATACTGAAAAATGATCAGAAAAATACACTGCTATCAGAAAGATGTAACAAAAAACATATTGGAACATCCCATTGCGCAGTTGATAGCTGCTATTTGTCAGGTACCTATAGCTATAGGGCTCTTAGCATAATAAGTATGCATATATATCATAGGTAAAAAATGCAGAAAGCAATTGCATTCAGATGTATATGTGTGTGAGTGTGGACACTAAAATTACTGGCCAGCTCAGCCCGCACAACTTTTTGAAAACCCTACTGGAAGCCTACCTGTATCCTTGGACAAGTATGTACCTTTTGTTTAGCGTGGCCCACAACAGAGACAGCCTACAGGTCTGACAGACGTACGGCTTCGAATGCAAAACAAATATCTCAAGTTGAAGGAGTGGTCAGTATAAAGTTTGATGCAAGTCAGTAAAGATATATGCAAAAATTTGTACTTAGATGGAAGAAATTAGCTGAATAGAATACTGAACAGTATGGGAAATGCATTAGAACACAGCAGTCTAGAAAATATAGCAATTTAAGACTGAAGAAATGAAGGATATTTTTTACTCTTTAGAAGAGAATATTAGGAAGACATGTTAGTAGTCTTAACATACATAAAACCGTGAAACGATTAAAAAGGGATGAACAAATGTTCATGTTCTCCATGTCCACTAACAGGTAGAAAACAACTAATGAATTTAAATCATATTAATGAAGACTTACATTAAATATTAGAAAACATTATAGCACTAAGGGGAGATAAACACTAACGTATTGTATCTAGAACAGCTGTGAAATCTTTCAAGAAAGTAATAGGTATGATTAATCCTAACTTTGGGAAGCAAGGAATGGATCGGATGGTCTCCTGAGGACCCTTTCAGGACTGTATTCTTTGAATTCCACAGTGTTTTAATGTCACTTTGAGTTAAACTTTTTTCTTTAGATTGGCTGACACACAATTCCTTTTGGCTACACATATGTCAGATAACATAATAATGCAAGAGATGAGACTCATTGTGGGATTGTCTACTAGATAAAAGCCTTTAAAGGCTGAGCACATTTCCATTGAAAATCAAAGTACAAATACATCGAATTTCCCAAGGCTGCCCATTAGTTTCTGGTGCCATGTATTTTTTTCCCGAAGCATTAAATGTTCTTTACATTGCCTTAGCCATTCAGAAATTTTAAATGGGAGAATCTCAAGATGGGTATACTTAGACAATGCACCACCTTGAATTAATGACTATTTTTAAAAATATAGACCCATAGTTTTTTCTAATTGCCCAAAAGAAAACATCAATTTTCAGGTCATTCATTTCCTCCTTGAGCAAAACAAAACAATAATTTGTGCACACTGCAGCAAGTAGTACTGGAATAAGCTAAACTTTAAACTCACGCTTTATCTTGATTCTGCACTGCAGAACTCATCCAAGGCTGTGCAAGCCAATACTAAGCTATTTGTCCAAGGCCAACTTGTATAATCTTGTGAGAAATTTTTCAGTGTAGCAGCCAATTTTTCACACTTGCATGCAATA
Source organism: Struthio camelus (assembly GCF_040807025.1). Taxonomy (NCBI): domain Eukaryota; kingdom Metazoa; phylum Chordata; class Aves; order Struthioniformes; family Struthionidae; genus Struthio; species Struthio camelus. The sequence continues at coordinate 24,834,339 of NC_090942.1, forward strand.
TGGTTACAGAATTATTAGGAGGATTTTTAGAGGACTTCAAACACTGCAAACGCGATATATATTTAAAAAAGAAAATTAAAATTCATTGCAGGCATTGTTACTAAAGGTAAATATCAAGACTTGAGAACATTAGAATCTTCCTGAAACCTATAGCCTTTATCCCATACTTAAACAATATGGGTCCTTTGTCCATCCCTTCCCTTTATGGATTCAAGTATCTACAGTGAAATGCATTTTTTCCTTTATTTTTGCATCACAATTAGTCACACTCTAAGCATCCAGCTAATACTGTAGCTACCTGCTGCATTACTTGAAATTAGTATAGTGACTGTTCAGCTGAAAGTAATGGATTAACGGGAATGAAGACTGAGTTATTTTCCAACCCTTCAGGCAGGTCACAACTTAATAATTTTGAATCATATTAATAGACTGTTAGAGGGTAATTTATATTCCACTGGATGAGCTAAAAGATTGAGCTGACAAATTGATACTTTTCTTTATCGCTTAGGATGGGACTTTTCTCTGCCACGTAATAGGTAGTTGCTTACTCCAAGGTAGTTACCCCAGACACTCTTTGCCATCAACAGAAAGAGACAGAAACCTCTAGAGCATGATTCTTCCCATCTAGGTAAGGTATCTATCTAGAAGATATCCACTTTTGTCCTTGCCAAGCGGTCCTTGTAATGACTGAGTAAATAGCTCGGTCCAGAAGCCTAATGTAGGTAGTTAAAATGCTAAGAGTTGAACGCTACAATGCAGTTCACCCGGTTGACGTTAGGCATCTAGCTGAGATGCCTGCTTCAGGGGTGGCCTAGACTGCCTGTGCAGGAACCTCTGGAGTTCATTTTAAATGGTGAAGGGGGAGGAATCACCCTCAGAGTCTCTCTCCATTAACTGCAGATGGTACCTAAAGATAGTAATCCTCTAAATAGTGCATGAAAGTTAAGGCGTGTAACCCTAAATAGTCAGTTATTCACACATAAAATCAAAAATAATTTCTCTTCATAGGCGATTCAAGCATTTTCTGTACTGTACAGCACTACTCAGGATGTGATAAAGGACGATGTGAATATGATAATCAAAAATTACTCAACTGAGGATCGGTGCACAGTCTGAAGATCTGCTAGAGACCCCACAGGGCAGGAATTGTGTATTTTAGAGGTTCAAGTACATTTTCTCCAAGATACTACATAACTTAATACTTGATATTTAGCCTAAATTTCAATGAAATTATATAAAGATAAATAAATTCTAGTAATTAGCTACTTAAAAGGTAAAAAACTACAAAAAATAAAGCGATTATATGGATGTCAGTGACCCAAAGAGCAAACAGCATTAGAGAGTTTGATCAAAACACAATCAGTACCAACTTGTTTCTAAAAGAGCCTGCTACATAAGCAGTTATTAGCAAGTTGCTGCAGTAATGCACTGTACAAATTACATTTGTAAAGAACAAATAGAGGGCATTATCATGGCCATCAATAGGGTTTAGCAGTCCTGAGAGTAAAATCATTAACAAGTGGCTCAAAGATAAATGAACGCGGACAGCACTAGCGTTAAGTCATACACACACACACAGAACCCCCTCCATTTTATTATTTACAGTTATAGGGCTAGAGACCCAGTTGCAGAAAATCAGGAATGCCAACAGATCCTAAGCACTCACAAGTACACTTGCCACGCATTTGTTCGTCTTGCCACGCATTTGTTCGTCTTGCCACGCATTTGTTCGTCTTGCCATGACACAGACTAAAAGAAACAGCTCAAAATTAGGTTGCATTCCAGATTGATTGCCCAGAGAGGCCTACAATTACTTTGCAAGCAAAGGAACTGCCCTCTTAAATTAACTTAATTTCAAAAACAGATGCTAAAGCAAAGGAACTGCCCAACAGAAACCCAGTAGCAGATATTGTCCTAATCTGTATGATGTGGCTGCCCTTCCACTGGATCATAGTTGTGGCATGTGAATTCATGTCATATCAGACAGTCGTAACAGAAGAGGAGGAAGAAAGGTGAGAGCATTTCTTCAATCCTTTCTTTGCATTGCCTTAGGTAACAGTGTGCCTAGGAAAAATTACCCTAGTGTACTGCCTCTGCCTTTTTCAGCAGCATTTGGAAACATAATATAGATCTGCTGCTTTCTCACAATAAAAGATTATATTCTCAAAATAAGGAGAAAAATTACCCTTTTTTATTCAGCTAAGCTATAAATTGCCATCTGGAAGCAGGAATCATAAAATGTAGCAAAATAGGTAATGACAACAGACAAGCTCAGGAAGAAAAATCGATTGTACCATCCTCGCAGTTCCTCCCAAACTGGGATCTGTATTCCAGCAAGGTACAGTCCATCTGTGAAGTGTAGGTACATACATGACTCTGAAACAGCTCTTACGGCAAAGTGTTCCTTTAAAAATTAACTCATCACCCTGGATCAGCAGCTGGCACTTTGCAAATAATGTCTATGCTCTACTGATTTACCTCCTTTATAGCTTTCTTTGTGACTGCCCTTGAGTTAATGGTTACATCACGCATTAGTAGGATAGCGTTTGTCATTCATTTCCCAACATAGTGAACATTGTCACATGCCAGATCCTAAGCAGGTGTAAGCCAGTGTAAATCCTGTGTAATTAACGTTGGCCCAGCACAGGGAAGTGTGACTGACAAGGTGCTTCGTTCTCCCCATCATTTCTGTAAAGGGAAGACAGATGAAATGAAATAACCCGGCACACTTTTGCAAATAAGAGCACTACAGTTGCAAGTGCACGTCTCTGCATCACATTGCAGAGATTAGCAAATTGCAGGATGAAGTTGTGAAGGCCTAAATGAATCAGTTCTTATAGTCCTCACCAATTCAGGCAAAGATAATTTGCATATTAAGTAAAATAATTGTTATTTTTATCACATAGAAACAGGGTGCTGGTTTAACTTCTTTTATTGAGAGCGTGAGCAATATTGAGGATAGTGGAATTTTGTTCTCAGTGTGCAGCTATCAGAATCTTACAAGCAAGGTATTTTAATAGATCACTTGGTCTGTCCTCTGGCCATATGTGTATATCCCCTACTTTATACGTTCTCTTCAAATACTGCCCACAGAACAAAATACAGCTTACGACTTTCATTTTGCAGCAATGTTCACCAGACTTTCCTTTCTTTCCCAGGTTTAATCTATTGTTTCTGTTTACAGCTTTTGACACCACACAAGATAGATCCTCCCTTTCCTGGTATTTACAGTGATTGATTTTTTATAGTCTATGATTTTGTCCTCTTTTACCATGAATCATTACGTAATCAGCCATTTTTATCATTTTTTTTAAATATACGGTTGTCTCTTCAATTCCTGTTCAGGTTTATTCTTTTCCCCCAAATTGCCTATAATGCTTAAAATATTTTCAACATAAGGTCGTGGTGAGACGTGTATGCAATATTACAAATGCAAGGGTACTGCTCCATGATATCACACTGCCACACAAAATTTCACTGGTATATTTTTGCACTTCGATCATATAGGAAGCCACTGTTTTGCTAGCCATTGATATTTGTTAATGTCTTCTAGCATTTCTTTCCCTAGATACTTCTCTTCGACTGAGTAAATGCTTTAGATTATTTTTCTCCAACTGTCTCTCTTTCCTTGAAGGAAAAGAATTTTTCCTTCTTTGTTGCTACTAAGTTTACCCTGTGCCCATTGGCCTACAAAACTTGAGCAATTCACTGCAATTAATCCCCTGAGAACCACTGCTAGCTCTAGTGCCCAACCAATACAATTTACTTACTCAATAGCTCTTCTTGTCTCTGAGGGAAAATCAAAGAGAGAAATATCTTTTCTTGCTTTTATTTGTGAGTAGCTCTGAGGTGGTTCGTGCGATAGAAAGCGAAAACACTGCAGAACAGAAGATGTATAGGTAGAAAAAAATCAGCACTGTACTATACCACAAATTTTCTTAATAAGGGGAAGAAAGGAAGAGAACTTGGCCTTACATGGGAGAAGTCAAGAAGCAATTCAGAAATAGAGTGTGAGGGTAAAAAAGATAACCAGATGGTAAAAATTTCAGATTGCTGATGGAAAGTAAAAAAGAGAATAAATTTATATTCACTAAGGTGCTCAAGTAAATACAGCTATTTAGTTCATTTATTACCAGTTCTAAAAAAGGCTGGTAAAATGCCTTGCCTAAGGGTCTGATCCTATGCCAAATAAATGTACTTTTTTAAATTGACTTCAATGCGAATATGACTAGGCTCTAGATCTACATAAAGATTTGGAATCTAAAGAATTTAGTGGAGCAAGATTATCCAAATTGCCATGGGCTGAGGTAGAAAATTGCTTCATAAATTGCTCACAGGAACAACTGCTCTACAGTGAAGCATTTCTGTAGTGAAAGTAGGAGTGAAAATATTTTCAGGAACCACATGAAGGCAGTGTGTAACAAGTTCATTGTAGTTTCGGGAGCTTAATGTCCGGTATCTAAGGAAAGGACATGTGGTTTTTATCCACTGTTCTACCTGAGCTCAACTTTTAACTAGAGCTGATCAAACGGTATTCAGTGGCACACTATTTTCAGGTATAAAATGCTGACTTTTGACCTTTCTCTGAATTCTGACCCTATCATTTTAATTACTGTAAATGACTGATACAATGTAAATTTGCATGTAAATAACCACAGAGGTGTTTGACATTTACAGTATTGCCATCTTCAAAGTGGAGTGAGGCTTCTGTGAATACCCTGAAGCGACTGTAGCAGCTTGAATTGAGGTCAGCAAAACATGAGACGTGTCAGGAAGCAAAATGCCTAAGGCCACAAATATGCAAACCTTTTTCACAGTCCACCTTCACCAGCTGCCGCTCCAAGAAGGCAGGATGCTCTTCTTTGAAGCTTCTTTGCCACAACGCCACAAGGCTACCCAGAATCCAACTGTACCAACTTCAGAAATAGCTAATGCAGGCTCTAAACAAAGAGCTTCTTAATCTCATTTTCGGCTGCCTTTTTTTAGCAGCCCAGATCTTCAGATAATGCACCTAATGTATGCAGTATAACCCAAGCCCATAATTGCCTTCCAATGTGCTCCTTCAGAGGAACAGGGCAGGCAGCGGGTTGTAAATACCCACCTCTCCACATCTTCCTATAGAGAAGGGCTGCAGACAAAAATTCCTACTCTTTCCTGCCCGCAGACCTGTCCTTTCAGGAACCTCCTCCAAAGTGTAAGATATTTTGAAGGGAACCACTAGCAAACCTGCCTGAACTCCTTCTTTCCAGTTCTCCTCCTCCTCTAATTTTGCCGTTATCTCATCTTTGTCCTTTTGGACAATTGCAAGAATTATAGGAACTATTACTCCACTGACGAACAGTGTGTAACTGACATTAATGCAGAGAAGCAGTGGGGCATTAGTGTGTAAAATCTTTCACACAAAGGTACTGAGCAGCTGGCATGTATCCTGTTGCAAGGGATCACGTTCATTGGCCTGTACTGCCAATCAGCAGTGCTCACTCTGTGCTTTCTCAAGTGTTAGAAATCAGGCCACTCCAGCCAGCGGTCTTGCGTGAACTGAATTCTCTGCACACTTGATAACCATGTCTCTGACAAGCGTGCAGGGAAATGATCATTTGCAAGATTTTTGCAGAAAAGAATTTCTAATATTACTGGATCAGTTGTAAAAGTTTCCTCATGTTTGATATACATTTTTCTTTTGCATCACCGTATTTCACAGTACAAACTTTTCCCTTAGCCCTGTACTTAGTATTTTGGCAATCATATGAACTTTTCACATATTTTATAATTTTCCAAAGGGATGAAGATACTTTATTTCAAACATAATTTTCCTGAGTTAATTAGCTAACATTAATATAGATTTTTTCATTATGCAAATCAGCTTACAAATCCATCAGCTATTGCTATTGTTGTTGCTATTCTTAACTAGCTTAGTCCTTCAGGACAACATGGAACAGACTTATGTAAAGTTTTCACAAAAAAAAAAAAAAAATCTTATTAGCCTGCTCACCTCACAGGGCTTCATTTCTGCCAAGCAGCATTTAAGAAGCAGCTGTGTTTGCCGATGGGTGAATGTCTATCATTGAACTCAGCTGGATATAATCTCGTGATAGGGGATATAGAGAATTCTTGCAGAAGTAAAGCAGAAAATTGAGGGGAAAAAGAGTTTTGCTGGAGCAGTAGGGGATGGCAAGGCTTTGTTGAGTTTTACAGCTTATATGTGAAAGGAAGGAACAGCTGGCTTGTGGTCCTTAGAGGAGAAGTTCTTTGAGGTAGTTTATTTTTTGCAGTGTGAAAAAGTAAAGGCACTTAAGCCCCAAAGGGAAGAACTTTAAATTTTGCCCAAAGCCAGTAAAACCGGTATGTGGTTTTGTGACCTTTTTACATGATAAACTTCTATGTTGTCTAAAATGTTGGTTAAAGTATAAAACCTGAGGTTTACAGATATCAATATATATAAAACCATATTTTCATAAGTAAGAGGAGATCCAGAGACCTAAATATCCAGAAGTGTACAGCTTGCAAAAAGTTATCCAACAATCTGAAACTCATCTAAGTTTCTTGAACCAGGAAACTTTCCTCGGATGGGTTTTTTAATGCCATTTCCAGCAATTTCTCTGTTTTTGAGTTTGGTAGGATCATCACAGTAGGATAGCTTGTGATATTTTTTTACTTCTACTTCCAATTTAAAAAAATATATATTGCAAGGTGCATTCACTATGGTAGGCTGAAAGAAAGCTCCTTCCTTGTTTCCTAAGAGTTCAAATTTGCTGTTCTTTAGGCTTCAGGCAAGGATCAGTGAAGGGTCCAGCTCCTGAACCCATTTCTCCAGCCCTAGTTCTCACTATAACTGAGGTGCTATAATCCCTGAGTTACCACTGTCAATATAAACGAGCCCGTAGGGATTTAGGTCCACAGAACCACCTAAGCATTTAGGCTAAAAAGCATTTCAAAGCCTGAATTCAATTTAAATAGGTGGGAGTTGGATGGTGAAACACCTTCTTAAACGTGGATCATAGAATCTGCAGTGTAAAGACTAGCAAAATTCTCTCTATGTTTATTCAAATGCTACATATGTCTGGCTTTGAGATGTTAAACGCCTTCTGCCTGTGTGGAAATGAATAAATGATATGTAGCAAATCTTGTAAAGAATAGTTTGAGCTTAACGTGTTATTTCCAGTGCAGGAATTAGAGCTGCTAGAAAAACGTTTTCCATTAAAAAGTGCATTACTTTTAATCAAATATATTTTTAAGCTCTATTAAATTGTTCAATTTTTCTCCAAAATGAAATTTCAGTAAAAAGGGGGGCAGGAGGGGAGAAAGTTCCAGCAGTATCAAAATATTCTGGAAAAAACTTTAAGTCTGTCATTCGAAATGACTTTTTATTCAATTTTGTATTTAGTTAGAAGTTAAAAAGCTGAAGGCAAAATCATCTGTCGAAATGAAACAGCTCTGAAAGGATTTTTTCATTTCCTGCCTGAAAAACCTTTGGAGTCTGTAAAGTGATGGCCAGAAAAGCATCTGGGTTACATTATCTGAGTCCCTTGGAAATAAAAGGACCTAACTGCCTGAAAATGCAGTTGAAAATGAAGATCTATCACTGTCGTTCCAAATGGGGGTTTTTTTCGGACGTTGCCCCTGATCCGAGGGTTACCTTCAGCAGCGCTTGCGTTGCCTTGGCTCTGGAAGTCAAACCAGCGCTCATGGTGTTGACTCCTCACTTTTAGCGTGACGTTGAATTAGATCCTGCTCTCTTCATTGCTACTCAGCCAGGTGGTGAGTGTTGTGAATCAGGGACACTCATTTGCTGGAGCCTTTCCCCTCAGGGTCTTAATCTAGGAGGGAAAGCAACTGAATTCCTAGCTGATTGTCTGTTTTTCAACCTTAACTGTCACACTTTTCTAAAGAGAAGTAGCAACTCATCTTGTTGGGAAAAAGAAAAGGAGGAGCTTTTGACAGCTGAGATTTTATTTACGATTTAATCAAAAAAAAGTTGCATTCTTACTTATAAAATCTTGCTTTGTTGGTTTATTTTATGGGTTGTTTTATTCTACATACAAGTTGAACTAACGATAAAAACAGACTTACCTCAACCTATAGCACCCCAAATGTACAGTTAAAGAGGGTTACAGATAGCCTTGCTCTGACAAGGTAAGGCCTTATGTAACAAATAGGTGTTGTAATAACAGCAGAAAAGATATTCTGTTTCACATATTGCTCAGCTGCACAAAAGATGACTGTAGTACCTTCATATAAATACATTCAAGTGACAACACTTTCTTTATTGCCAACAGCATGTGCAAATACGAAGACCAGGCAAAGATTTCCAGGCTCTGCCGTACAGATTGAGTTCACTTACTTAATAGCATCATATTCTTTCCCTAACTTTGTCTCTCTAAGAACATGATTTTTTTGAAATCTTGTTATTGCCATTAATTTAGTAGGAAGACAACGTCTTGAGTATGTGTCAATGCTCATAACTATTTTTAATATTGCATCCCCTGATTATGTCTATTAAGTCAGTATTTTACCACATACAGTGCCAGACCGGTGGGAATTAATGAACACAATAAAACCCAAACACACAGTCTTGTTATCAGCACTAACAGTATTAAGAGCAGTAACCAATGCTGTAATGTTTATAGTAGCCAGTCCATATAAATGTAAATAAATCTAACAAACACGACAATATACTTGTGAAATGATGCTCAGTATCCTCTAGAATAGCATTTAGTAGGTACTCCTCACAAAGTTTAGATATTTTTTCCCAAAGGAGCAATATATATTTTAAGTTACTTGCTATTTCTACACATGAAGCTCTTGATCTTTTTATATCTGATTAGCATATCTGAGGCTTTGTGCTAAAATGTGCTAAAATGAAGGCGCTGTGCATATGCAAACAAAATTTTATGGCTTTATGGGGCTAACTGACTTGAAGGGTTTTCTAAGTTTGTCCGTAGAGGATCTTTGTAGTAGAACTACTCTTTTACTTAATTTACCTTGTTACTAAAAGAGGTTACCTCAAATCTGTTTTAATTTTCCTTGTATTTCTATGTCTCTACATTTCTGACTCTTTTATATTCTCCTCTAAGATTAAATGAGGCAGCCAGTGCTGTAATAAATATGTAAATTCCAGTGAAACAAATAAATTATATTAGGAGTAAATGGTGCTTGTATTTCCACAACAGATCAAAAGCTTAATAAAGAAAGCAACTCTTTGAAGGTAAAAACAATCACAGACTTTCCTATGGCCACAGAACATGTTAGAAATAGAAGCAAGAACAGTTCCAATAAATCTTAATCCAGCACTTTAAGGTGAAAGCTCTGTAGCCCTTGTTTAAAGGGAGGGAGTCTTTTTAAAAATGTGTTATCTGTAGGTTACAAAACTCTCTTGTCTTTCCTTTCTCAAAATAAACACCCAGCTAGGGCACATTACTGGGCCTTTAGAGAACTTGAACCTTCTTCCTACTTCACCAAGATTTTAGGAGAGCTGCTTGTATCCCCACTTCCAAAACTTCTCACGGATAATGTTGATCTCATAACTGTACTCTCATGTCTTGGTAGTTGTTTGACAAAAGAGGTTCAAACACTTCTCTCTCCGGGTCCTGAGGACACCAATAGGCCGCAGAGCCCTGACTGCCCTCCCTGGGGCCACCCCCACTTCCCGTGGCCCAGAACCCCATCTTATCTCAAACCAGGGCCATCAGTCCCTCTTGAGCTATGCTGTAGGTGAATCAGTCTCCAGCCCCGTCTCTGACCATGTCATTGGACATATGTCGTAGCCTTGCTTCCAGGCCTGTCTCCAGTCCCATCTCCTGCTGCTCCTGATTGCACTTCCTGGATGGCTCCAGACCTGGTTTGTTGCTCATCTCATCTGAGGCTGTTGGTGGATCCTGTTACCAGCCCCCAGCTCTGCACACTGTGTCCAGACCCCATGGGACTGCCCCCATTAGTGAGGGCATGGCCTGCACTGGGGTCACCCTTGGTTCCTGGCTCCCCATCCCTTGCGGAGCAGCCTACCCTTGCTGCTCCCTGATGCGCTCATCTTTGGCTTTCTAAGCAACTAAATTCTAAGCAGCTAAAGCCCTTATCATATTATAGGTACAAAGAAAAAAAATCTGTCTAATTTTCCTAACGTTGTAATGTTTCAGCACGAATTTTTTTTTTGACTCACTACACTTTATCATGCAGCTAGTGTAAAATTCAGTTATGACTTGTAGTAGAAGAACATTTGAATCAATGAACTTTTGAACCAAGACTTTGGCCTAGGCAATAGTAGATAGTGGGATCAGTCTTGGGCAGTGAGTTGCACAGTGTAACACCCAGTCTACAGCTTTTAGGGGACTTGCTACATAGTGGAACCTTCAATCGCAAGATGCAGGGTCTGGCTCTGCTCTTCTAGGGCAGATGCTGAGGCTGGAGGAGAGAAGAACCAAGAACTTCTGACCTGTGCTTCTGTTAGCACTAGAAGCTGGCAAAGATGTTTTCAGCTCTGTACTCTTCCTGACTTGGAGCAGGAACTGAAATCCAGGCCTTCTGTGTCCTAGGAGAGCGCTCTTATTTCCCATCTGTATATTCTTGGGCAAGGGTCACACTCTCTATCATTCCGAAGTGGGGATATTTTGGTTAAATACTAATTACCATTAGTAGACAGCCCTGAGGCTGTGACTCTATCATGTAGGAACATCCTAACCTCTGGGCTGTTGACCCAATCTTTTATTTCCAGCCGTTCTCTTGCTTAGTAGCATCTAATGATTCACCCAAAATAGAACTGCATTGACAGAAAGTATGAAAAATTTACCTCGATGACCAAACACCATATAGGTAGAATTACAGGAGCCTTGTGTCTAAGCCTCTGCTCCCAAATAAGATCAGAAAACAGGTCTATAGAACGAATTTACCAACATACTAGGCTATTGAATAAAATGAGATACAGTTGGAGTTCATCAGTATTAGCTAGCTGTTCTGCAGATCTCCAGGAGATATGCTCTAAGGACACTTACCAAAACACCCTCTGCAGGTCAGATGGATGAGACACCTGGAAAATCCCGCCAAATCAGAGACATGAAATAGGTCTGCAAGCATCCAAGTAGCCGAAGGAGTCAGGTGGTGACGAGATTACTAGGAAAGCCTGATGTGCGGAAGGAATGCTGGGGTCTAGAGTGCTAGAAAATACCTGAGCAGAGGTTTTTAGGAGTTTGGTAACATCTGCATGGTAGACTTAAGAATCTTAGCTTATTACGATTGCTACCAGTGCACTTCTATTAATGAGCTGATCAAAGCAAACTATCTTTCTCAGTGTCCTCATGCATTAGGATACAGCTGTTTCTGGCCTAAACACAAGTTTATGTAGATTAAAACCCTATAAAATTAGTGAAAGCAGTTGTGAAAACACGTGATGATGATTCAGCCGTCTAAATACAGGCATCTAATAATATCGTAACCACCCTGCTCTATGCCAGTACCTTCATGGAGTTGCCAGGTATGACACAGGCTGGACACCTCTGGAACTGGCTGGAGGCCAGATGGGATACACCTGACTCCCACCCTTAGCTTATGAAAGACCTAGCTCAAACAGTAGCGGGCTCAAACAAAAATAAGCAAATCCATGCAGAACTTTTACCTGATTCTGAGGAGATCTGCTGCTTACAAGGTTCTGTAGGAGAGAACTACCTGAACTACTTGTTCTCAAAGGTACATTACCTTTACACTGGCTGGCGAGAATCCAGTTCTTCCAGTCCCTTGGTAGGTGGCAAATAGTGCAGTCTGTGGCACACCACTTATGCCCACATTCACTTGTTACAGCATGTACTCTTTGACACAGTAAACAAAGCAATTCCAATCTTTTTTGAGTGTTTGAAGTCAGTAAGATGTGAGAACTCTTGGTATGCAGGCAGAAGCACTCAGTGGTTTGTAAAAAGTCATGTCCCTTATCAGAGATACAAAGAGAAAGAAGACTGGCTATTGCAAAACTTCACAAGCTTCTAAAATGTAAGCATGAATCAGAAGTCTCAAGGACAGAGAGAGACATGAAGTGAGTGTGTTTGTACTTTTTTACTGGACTCTTTTTGTACTAGCGTACTAGGCCTCTATACTCAAGCTAAGCGTAACTCATTGAAAAGCAGTACTATGTAAGACTACGGGGACTCTTGGACAGCACTACCAAGTCTGTGAAAGCTCTTCCCTGGCCTATGCTGTTGCAGAACCTGAAACGTTCTTGGGATTTTCTCTTTCTCTTGTTATTCCAAAACCTCATTTAGCAGAAGCAGGGTAAAGCTGTTAAGGAGCTGTTCCTCCGCAGGAACTCCTCTTCCCCAGTCAAGTAGGAAGCAAATGACTGCCTGCTTCTGCTAGTGTAAAACAGAATGCCTTTCTGATTCCATCTCCCTGCATAGCAAGCTAGCTGCACGGAAGAACTGAGTTTGTTGCTCCTGTTGCTTTACTTTAACAGAGCCCTGCAGGTACCGCACACCTCTCCACCAGCTTTCCAGCCTCCTCGCTGTAGTTCCTCACAGCAAGGAGGGATTTGGAGCCATTCAGAAAGAAGTCTATTTGAAGCCAGCAACGGGACTCAGAGTCACTAAAGAAGATAAAGTGTGTTTGGGAGGGGGAAGTTTCGTGTTGCTTGCGTCGCTCTAAAAAGGTTTTATATGGCCCTGTGCAAAAATTCACTAAATTCTGAAATCTGAAACAAGGAAAGGTAATGTGATGCTTCTATTTTCAGTCACCAAAAAGGTTTACCCTACTTTAGAAGTAGTGCTTTCCCAGAAGATACCACGAAAAAATTGTAAAGGAAAGGTTATCTTGCCATATTTTTCAATATAGTGAATTATCAGAACTACAAAGTCTATTTGAGAAACTAGATAATCGAATTCCTATAGGCAAGTTTCAATAAATATGTGGCTCTGTTCATGATTCTTTTCTGTCTGTGTCCAGTTAAACTTTTAACAAACAAATTTTTTTGAAGAACCTCTTGAGGAAATAGAAATATTCTCCCATTTCAAATAAAATTTGCTAAGAAGTGAGTTTTATATTTTTTTCTATTAACATTTGCCTTGGAGCTTGATTCTAAGAATGTAATTGATTTGGTCACAGAGATCAAGTAACTCAGAAAACAGGATCAAATTCTGGGAATTATTCACTCACCCATCCTGAAACAGGACAGAACATTAAAATGTAAAGATTTTAATGCAAAATTCAGTTACAGCAGTATATTCAAGAAGACAAACCATGTAAATAAAGCTAATTTTCTGCCACAGATAAAGTAGATTTCTATTCTGTAGTTTTAGTGGTGCAATAAGGTAGTGTTTGCACAGACCATTGTTCCTTTATGTAGATGTCTGTATACACAGTAACGTTTTCAGTAAGTAGATGAGATGCAGTTCTCCCTGTGCTTATCCGTAGCTTGGATTTTAATGCCATGTACTAAATAAGTATTAAGCAGACACCACATAGGAGATTCATAGCTCCTCTTCCACTGGTGATATATACATGAAAGCATGTGTGCAGACAAAGCTTTGATCCCACAGCTGCAGACTAAGCCGCAGAGAAGCAGTGCAAGTAATGGTGAATGTATTGCGATAGTGATTCTAGTCACCAAAGCGGGTCACTTTACAACAAGTTTATAGATATTTTTAAGCGGGATCCTGCTTGTTTTCTAGATCTTGAGCTTGAGGATCATGTTTCAAAGCTTGCTTCCACAGACTCAAGAGTGAGTAGTTTAGGATTTGTCTATTCAGCAGCTGAAACTGGGAGTTAGCTAATGGGAAGAACAGGGAATGCTACTGTAGGCTAACTAAAGATTGGGACTGCAGTCAGTTTGGGACTGACTGCATTAAAACCCCTGTGTGACACCTTTACTCAGAACTAAAGGGCCTTTGCTCAAGTTGCTTTAAGTCACTCTAGGAATAAAGGAAAACAGACTGAATTAAAGCTATTTTCACCAGTAAAAAAACACTCAAGAAAGAGTATAACGCAGTTTAGCTAAACCCGTCAAGATAGGTAAACTATTCTGAGCTTCAGTGCATAAACTGAAAACCCTAGCTAATTGCATGCCTGTTTTTATCTCTTTTTATGGAGGTCTGCATGTGACTTTTTTGAGTGAAAGTGCCCAGTACAGATATGCCATAGGTCATTCCTGGAACCTTTCCTTGTGTTTAGCTGCTTTTTCTGAAAACAAACAGGATCAGGGGTTCAATAGACGTGAACTGTCATAACAGTGCTAGCTTGACAAGAACTATGCTAGTGTTTTTAACCTCAAACAGTCAAAAAAATATGAGAAAAACCCCAAAGGAATCATTTCAGACTTCTGAAGTAAAGAAAGGGCTATTGGACCCTCCCTGTGCTGCCCTCTGTGAAGTCTTCTCTTGCAGGAAATACAATTGCAATAGTTTGTAGTAAGGAAGGATCCTTTCCACTCCTTGGCCTCAGGGGAAGCGCAGTCATCTGGGGCTCCAGTCCTATTCCTGGCTCAGCAGTTGGTCAGCTGAGACAGTTTGTCTCTCTGGACCACAATTTGATCATCTGTGCAGTTGGACTCTGTAAAGCATTCCAAGATTCACGGCCTGGACATACTATAAAAAAGAAGGTATTTATTGGAATCATCATGCAACTGGCTTAAAAGCCACTGAATATTACAAACAATATGCGTACTCTTGCTGGTATTTTGCTATATGAGGCTTCAATTTTCAGTCATTTCTCCATACCACATAGGCTCGACCTAGTGTGGCTTGAGCAGTGGGTCCAGCTCCTCTGGAGAATGTTCTGGGGCATATGTTTTATAGCTGATCTGCAGAGAACAGATGCTGTGTTTGAGATACATTTATGTCTTGCGAATGGCAGATTCAGTGTAACATTTCTTAGAAGAATCAGATTCAATGCTTCTATGCCTCTGCTCTGATCTGTAGCCATAAACATAAATAGCAATTACAGGCAAAATTTTGAGTCAGAAAAGGCATGCTTGGAGAAGCCTGTCTACCTGCTAGCTCTAGCAGGTATGTTCACCTTCATAAATGAAAGTTGTTATGTCTTCTATGCTCTTAATTCTGCCAGCTAGCACTGGAGGAAAACCCCCAGGTACAGTGAAGTAATGATAAATGTGCAGGAATTAGCAAAGCTGGCTGCCAATACACCAGCCAGGGAATTGTCTGAGAGCCACCATCAAGTCACCCAGCAACTCACGCTTAAGTGCTTCACCCTCCTGGAGAGCAGACAGGGTAACAGAGCTCATGGACACGTCCCACCCTCCCTGTCCCCAGCAGATTGCTTTCCCTTTCCTCCGAAGCTTTCCACTGTTCAAACACTCCCCCAGATGCAATGTGGGTACATGTCACAGCCACCCCTTTCCCTGCCACCAGCTGTGTGAAGGGTGGCAGCACAGCAGGCCCAGGTGCAGGTGGGCCAGGGTACAGGCAGGCCCAGGGAACACATCCCACTCGCAGCACTGCAGCTAAGGCCTGGCCCCGTGGCACCTCTCATTTCTGCCCTTACTGCTCTGCTTCAGATCCCATTAGGTAAAATAATCCCTGCACTGCAAAGCTGCAAAGTGAATATGTTCTTCTAAAACTCCTGTATCTGGCAGAATCAGCCATGCTGATGGCTCGTTATAAGGCCCTAATATATGTTTAATGACACCAGATTTTCTGGAATGCCAATTAAAATTCTAATAGACATAATACTAGCACATATTAGTAGCATTATTACTTGCTGGTACAACCCTCTCCACCTTCACTGCACTATGACTGTGGCAACTAATGAATGCACATTCTAGGAAATTCATCTACCTGGAGCTGATTTCTTTGAATAGACCTTTAACTTCAAGGAAAAGGGATATGAGCTCTGGGTGAGGTGAGCATGAGAGATATGATGTTCTTTTGAAGTTATATACCAGTTTCCAGTTTCTACTGATGCAGAAAGCATCTTAAAATATAAAATAGATAATTCTACCTGTGCCCTCTCTGAGCCTGCCGCTATAGACCCAGCCAAGAACAGCAGACCTGTTGCACAAGCCAAGCTACCAAGAGCGAGGAATTCAAGATGTGGGGGTGCCAGTGTGGCACGTTTGGTAATGGTCTTCTCCATCCGTCTTCCATATGACTTAAAAAAAATTATTAGTAAGAACAGTATTACAGGGTCATTGTATCAGATTTGCAATATCTGATGAGAGCAACTCACCAGCAGCCTCATATGTTCAAACACTGGAAAAAAGTAGAAAACCAGATCTAAGATTATTTTAGGTCATCAGTTTGAACCTGAAGATCTGATTTACCCAAAATACCATGCAATCATAGGCCTCATCTATCAAGTGGGCAAGATAAATCTTTGAGACCACAAGGGGCACAAGTAAGAAGAGAGCTAAACTCTACAGCTTCCTGCTAAGGTCTGGCACCAGCCCATGGGTAAATATTCAAACCATGAGGCTACTGTTCAAAAGAAGGTTTTCAGGTTATCCTACCTTGACTCGTAGCAGCTCCCACGATGACACAGACAGCAATTCGACACAGCCACCCAAACTCCTTCCTTTAGCTCCGTGTTGATAGTCAGCCTACCCATGTGCTGAGAGCACTCCTCCTCTTTCCCAGAGCTGCCTCCATTGAGAAAAACAAGGCCAGCACACAAGTCCCATACAGCTGTATTCCTATTTCTCCCCATTTGATATGCTTCCTAATTCCTTCCCCCCCGGTCACCTCAAAAGGCATGTGAGGCTGTAGCAGGTGCTTCAAGCAGAACTGTTAACCTCTACCTGAGCAGTCACTAAAACTGTCATTACTACTTTCTTTGCAAAAATTCCAGTAGAAAAGCTAACAACTGAACTGGCAGTTGCATGTTATTTTTCAAACACCACCTTAAAGTTTTTCCTATTGATTGGCAATTAGCCTGCTCTAAAACACTCGGGGTCAAATTCCCAGCTGATGTAAATCAGAGAAGTATCACTGAAGGCCCTGATTTATTTTCCAAATGGTTTAAAAATTCAGCACGACCCTTAAAGTGCCAATATTGTATATCAAACATCTGGCTAAAACTCAGAAATATAGCACATTTTCTATAATGCTATTTGACATTAAGTATTCCTTATGGCCTAGATATAATAAATACAAATGCTAGAAAGGATATTCTGTTTTTTTCAACAACAAAAAATCCTGATCAGCACAAATTTTAGGCATAACAGGCAAAATGTGGAAGCAAATTTTACACTTTGAGCTATTATTATCCTTTACAGATGCGTGTCATTTGTTATAACCAATCAAAAATCAGTTTTAAGAGTCCTGCACTTTTCTTGTATGCAAGTTTGACAATCCTGTCAAAGTTACTGGAAAGATTTTGCCTACTTTCAGTGGGAGTAGACTGCATCCTTTGTGAAACCCAATTCCCCAGCAGGTGTGGATATCACGTATATGAAGCTTACATAACAGTTATTACATTTTTGTTCCATTCCATTTTTCAATTTTGCTTTTCAAAATATATCTTGCCATACCAAACAAGCGTTTTAATGAAAATTGAAGACCCAGTAGCTGAATGGCCTTATGAGAATTAGGGAGGTAAAGGAAGGCAAGAGACGCTTCAGAATCTGCTTTTTCTCTGCTAGCAGATGAAGACATTATCCTGGGAGATAAATACTGCCTAGACTTCTGAGAAATCTGATGTCAGGCTTGCCACTAATATCTATGTGTTTTTGGAAATTTTTGTAAGCCTGATCATTCTGACTGCAGTTTTTCCTATGCGTCTTTCAGTTGCTTAACCGTGTGGGATTTGGGGACGAACACCTTTGGATGTACACACCTCATTTCTTGACATACAGCCATACTAAGTTTTCTCTATCTGCTCAGCAGTATTGTGCAAGCAAGTCACTGTTACTGAAGTTTATATTACATCAAGAAAAGAACATGATATATTTGATGCAGAACAATGATATTTCATTTGACTAGCCAGAAACTCATATAATTATTTAGATAAAGGCAAGAACAAATTATACCTTTTTGTTTTATTCCATACTCATTTAAAACATAACCAAAGCCTTTTCTGATTTTAATGGAGTCAAGCCTTTTTACTTTTCAAATATAATAAATTACAGTGCAGAATAGAATACGGATAAGAAAATGTGTACTATTAATATAAAAGCAGTATGCTCAGAAAGTTGAAGAAAAGGATTTTACTGTCTATAGAAACACCCACTTCTTCTCTCCCAGCAGTTACAAGTAAATCTTTTGTATTTATGTTGCCTTAACTGAATGCTAGTTAAGTTGCTGTTGATTTTCTTCACAGTAGAGGTGTGTTGTAGTCTTTATTTCAGAAATGCAGTCTTTTAAAATAAGGACTTTACCCTAAATGATGGGCTGCCATTCCTCATCCCACTCACACTGAGAAATAAGCCAGTGTCCCCTTCACCTAGACTAGGAAAGTCTTCACCTTCAGTACTGTTATCATTTCAATGATATATGCCAGAAGATTGGGAAAAAAGGCTAGAGTTTTACTTGCGTAAGAGCTCTGTAAGACTTACCCAAAATTTCACTTGAAAAACTCAGAGCTGCTTAAATAAGCTTAAATATAGCCTTAAGCAAATCTTCAGAGAATCTACGCTCAAGACTTTACAGGTCACAGTCGGCGACAACCACATTTTCCATAGTCACATCTAAGATGTCACTGCACCCAGGCCCAGTAGATTTAAACGTTGCCTTGCCTGTTTGCTTAGAGAGAATACTTTTAAAAGCAAAGACTTCAGGGAGAGCTAATAACTTCCTACTTTCAAGAGCTGCTGTTTACCTGAAATGTTAGCAGAACATAGATTTAATGTCATTATTAAGACATACAGCTTTACTGTCCTTGGAATGGTAGAACTTTGACTATCTATTCAGAAAGTTTACCTTTACTTCATGGAAAGACATGGGCTGAACCGTAAAACTTAATTGAATAAGGATCTAAAAGATGGTATTTTAACAGGATGGTGGTGTAACACTTCTGTCAAACACTATGCAAAGAAAGATCTTGAATCTGAATCTCCTGTCATATTTGTTACTAGCTGATTATCAGCTGTTCTATCCATATTTTGTTTCTCCTTTACCACTCTTTCACAACAGTTCAAGCAAAAAAAAAAAAAAAACAAAAAAAATCAAAGAATCAGAAGAACAGAAGTCTATAACAACAGTAAATATCTCACCTTAAACTACTGAGGACGACATACTTAGATGAGATTTCATTTTCTGGGGGATTCTGTATGGTGTACCAGGCTATGAAAACTGTAAGCAACTGCACTAACTAAGTTCACGTAGTAGAGGAAAGCCACAGCGCCTCTCCTCTGTTAAAGCTCTAAATCTGCTAAAGCTTTGAATCTTTTTCTTCCCTGATTTTAGCTAGGCCTGCTTGTCAGAAAATACTGCATTAAAAGGGGAACCCACTAGAAATGCAGCTACTAATAAAACAGCAGTTTAGGTTTCTAGACAAATTAAGATTTAAGTGTATTTCCATAACTTACTGAAAATGGCTTACCTCAGACTTGTGCTCCAGTGGAGCACAAGGTGGAAGTATATGCAAAAAGATTCAAGAGCTCTATAATTTGCTCCAATATTCTCATTACAATAATAGTTGTGATTAAACTATTCAATGTAAGCATAAAATAATCTGTCATAATTGAGAGTACTAAGGCTTACATAAATAGTTATGCTTTAATCTCCCCTACATGAAAACAATAATAATAAAAACAAATATCTAACTCATTAAGGATACTTAGGAGCCCTACTCCCATCAATTTCAATGCAGAATACAATTAAAAATGAATATGTAACACAATCTGCACAGCATTTAAAATGCTTTATTTAATAGTGTTATTGCTGTGAGTTTAACTATCATTTCAGGGAATTATACACCTGAATTAGGGCAAGGCAAATTTGTTTGACGCTCGACTGTCAAACTGATATGCAGCAAAGCCCCAGCCAAAAGACAGTTACCTGGGATTAACATCAACATCCAAGCATCTGGGACTGGCTGAATGATAAAGAAAAATCCTGATCTGTAAAATGAAGCAGTAAATATGGGCAAGAAGGTGTAGCAGTACCATTTAGCTGCCTCCAGGCTTGTATAGAAAATAGTTTACTACTGAATAAGTTATGATGGTTCAGACAAGGACTGCCTGCACCAGATCAGAATTTCTGATTTAATTCGAAACACTTAACCTTGCTGCTATTTGGATTTGTTCCTTGTAACTGACTACACATGCAGATGGAGTTTGCTTGATTGGATCCCTGAAGGAACAAGGCCTTGATTTTTACAGCCACTTCACAGTATGACTGTAGCCACGTGCCAGCTTCAAACACCTGCTCTTTGCCAGGATGAGAGTTAACAGAAGATATCTTTACCAACATAAAGCCTATAGGAATTTGGGACCGCATGTCAACACTATGTAATACTACAAATGCAGGTTCCAGATTAACTGAAATTCATAATTAGTAGCAGATTTCCCATTTCAAAGTGCCTCACAGAAGAGACTACGAGGGTCATCAGCAGATGATAACGTCAGAGCAGTTTTCTGTATGTCCTATTCTCATTTAAAACTACAAACTTATTAAAATAACATTGCTTGCCTCTGCCAAGAGACTAAATGTATAGAAAATAGTATTCTGTTTCAATAATTAGTGAGATACATGGATATTTTTAGCTGACTGTTAAATGGTTCTTAGTCTTTTGGCTATGCGAAAGAATATATAAGGTTATTCTCATGCCCTGTACCAATAAATATTGTTAAATACCACATCATGTTCATTTATTGGTCATTTTGTTTATTTTATTGCTTATTTTAATGTATTGGTTATTTAAATGCTTAGCAGCTTATCAAAACCTTTAGCAACTCAGATAACAAAGAAAAGAGATATTTTCAGATACTTTTTAGATCTTTTTTGTGTTTGGATGCCTACGCAAGCCTTTTCACAGCTTGCTTTTATATGTAATGCATGCTTCTTCCATCTGCGCTATTTTAGGAGTGTTGTAGGATGGAAGAGATGCCCCAGAAAGTCTCCAGAAGCCTTGTGGTGTCCTTTCCCAGGAGTTCCCCAGCTTGATGCAACGCCTGTTGAAACCAAGGGAAGCTTCACATTGGCTGTAGAGGACTTTGGGTCAGCCCATCAAAACATTAACTAAAATGCTTCTATATTTATCTGCTTTGTTTTGATTTTTTTCATGTGACATTACAGAAGAATGTTTAACTTCATAAAACATAAAAAAAATCACAATTTATACTGTAATAAGAGAAAGTATGTTTACATATATTATCCTTAGAGGCTTGCATTCTCAAGAACGTACAGAGATTAGTCAGTTTTGGCATTACCATTTAGTGAGTATAATAACATAAATTGAGCTCGAATCCTGTGCAGGGAAAAAGCCTACAGGTAGAATAATTTGTTCCACCATCAGCTTGATTAAGACATGCTGCATTATGTTCTACATGCTGCATAAGATAGTTTTAACCATGCAGCTGTTAAGAGCTAAGGCACAGGTTCTCAGGTCTCTTCAGGTGCCTATCTCTACTGAAATCTATAAAATAATTTAGTCATCATAACACTGAGTTTTGGCACGCCTAACTCTTAAGAGAATTGACACCAGAAAAGAACCCATAGTCTGAAGTCTAGGCAGTTAGATCCTTTATAAAATGCTCTATGAGAGCTAGATCTCTAAGACAGAGATTTAGAAATCCCAGCATATAAGCTGAGGACCATGAACCATAGCCGATATGAAACACAAAGAGAAAAAAATAGAAATCCGAAAAGGTATAAGACTGAATCTCCCTACAGGACAACAGAAGAGAGGTAGTCTGATTTTAGAGCTGCAGTCGATACGAATTTATATCAGATCTCACATAACCTGCCTCTCTGGCCTCAAAAGGAGACGGATGCTAGCAGAAGAGTCGGAAAGAGCACCTAGTTCAAATTTTCCTAGAAGAGCCTGCATGTGTGTAGGGTAACCTCCTACTGTGGTTCAGCAAGTACCTCATAACTGTGCCATTGTGCAGATGACGACCAGCACACTGCAGATCTCTGCTGCTTTGTCCTCACAAAAACATCAGACCTGTTCAGAGAGAGAGACTGAAACTTGATAGATATTTCTGAATTATTTCAAAGTACAGCTTTGTTGTACTGATCTGTACTTAGTTTGATGCCCCCTTGGGCTGTAGAATTATACTTCTTAGTTTAACTTGGATTTGAAGGTCTTCCTCTGGATGCAGACTAGCAGGAATGCACCTGAAAATTGTTTTTAGTTGTTGGAGGAAAAACCCCTCTATCTCTCAATGGAAGGAAGCAACGTGCCTATTTTGTACTTTGATTAAAAGGTATTGTACTTTTGCCTGAAGCGGAAATCTATTCCGGATCCAAACCAAGGCTTATATGCCTGCCTTGGAGAGGTGGTAGGGTATAGGTTCCTCTGACCAAAACTGCCATCTTAACAACTGATGCACAAGTGCTAGTTACCTCAGAAACAGCTAAATCTTACCACACCTAAAGTCATCCTCAGGAGATGTCCTCCCTCTCTTGCCTCCTCCAAACAGGTTAGCTTTAATTTAATCATCTCAATTCAATGGATAAATTGCATGGGAGAAATGTAGGCCTGGATCCCTGGATCTATGTTTGGATACCAAGGAATACTGCAATGTTCATAAAGATTCATTAACTTATCGTAGGCAGTTGCTACACTTTAACATATTTATAGAAGAATTTGAAATTTGTTTTACAAACCAGTGAGTGCAAACTCTTTAGCTATTATAAGTAGTGAGAGTGTCTTAACTAAGAGAACAAGAAGAGTCAAAACTGAAAGCTAATCAAGTTCTTCCCAGAAAACATTAGGAGACATTTTGTATCCCATTAGTATGTACTTCAGTCCTACAGCATAGCAAATAGAATATAAAAATGAATCATTTTGACACCTTTCCCTCAAAAATTCCACCACAGTTAGCACTCTGATTTTAACAAATTGCATGTTTCTGACAGAAAGTTGTTCTATCAGAAAATTTTCAAACGGAATATCTCTACTTCTCCTAGCTACCAAGAAGGCTCTTTAGAAAACTTTAGTGGTTTTCCTGCATCTATTTTTTGAAATAAGTAGTCTGAATTTCATTTGGGCTTTTTTCTTTTAAAGAGGGATCATTCTAAACTCAATTTATTTCTTATTGATTGTATGTAGTGTAGCCACAGTCTCCTTTAACTTAAATGGAATTTAAAGTACCTCTATCTACAAAGCAGTTCTGTCAAAAAAAATAATGAAAGTTTTCCTCATTTGCCTTCAAGAGCTCTATCAACATAGTGCTTGTTCACCTTACAATCATTTGTTTACCATATTTATTATGACAATAACTCATTGAGGTTGAATATAAGGATAATAGCACATGTTTCAGGAATGAAAAGCTGCTAATAGGTGCAAAACCACAAAGGTGTAAGCCCAATAAGATTGTTAAGGTTCTTGGCCAAAGGGAATAGTGAAGGCCAGTTGGAGTTATAGAGTATATTTCAAATGTTTGCCCAGGTCAAATATTATTACTAACCAAATAATTTGTAATTGTCTTATGCAAGTAAATTCTACTTCAAGAATACTTAACCCTTGGGAAACCGGGAAGCTGAAAGTTCATGGAGCGCCTTGGAGACAGGCCAAGTAAGCTTCCTGCTCTTAATCACCTCTAGAAGAGCATTCTTCTCACTGTTGCCTGGAAGGAGAACCTTGGCAGTATTTCCACCGTCTCCCAAGGACTGACCTTACAGTGGCATTTGGGAGATATATAGGTCTCTCGCTGAAGATGATAAACCCGCCTGATCCTGACTAACTGCCTCTCTGATTGCCCAGGGGTGCCTTCATTAGCTTTATATTTAAAAGACATTGGAGTATTGTCACAGATTCAGGACAGAGGTAGATCTGGGGGAGATGGAGTTCCTGCTCCCAGCACTATTTATTAATTTTATTCAAAATAGTCATAGGACAGAAAAAACAGGAAGGCCCTTGGTCATGGGATTAATACATATGTCTTCTCTTTCTTGGTTAATATCCTAATCACCAGAGTTCTATTTGTCCTTTCTCTTCCCTGTCTCCTGACTCTTATGCTCCTTTCTACCTGATGTGGGTCTCAAAGTGTAAACACCTCCAGCATCATGGATATGAAAGGAGAAAAAATGAGCTTGAATCCACCCAGATGGAAAGGAAACTAGATACTCATCCCACCCCCATTTTCTGGGAGAAAGCTCTATCCATCCCACAAGAGGTAGCTATACATATCTTTCTCTTTTTAAAAGGAAAACAGTGAACTCCACCCTATTTCTTTTTCTAACAGTTAAAGGCACCCACTATTGCACTTGTCACTGTCAGTTGGACAGAAAACTGGCCTCCAGCACTTCCAAGCAGTCTAATTTCAGAAGATGGAATAGAGGACCAGACATGTTCGTACGACCTGTGTTTTCTGTTGACTCACTCTGAATAAGGCAGGTCCTTATTCAGAGTGTGGGTCTTTAACTCAGCCTTCAAGGTGCCCCGTTCTCCTCATTCATTATCTAAAGAGCACCAGGGCATTAGCTGCAGATTTTGGATTACAAAATCCGAAGTCCACGCCATGCCATGTTAGACACCTTCAGCCCCCAGCTGGAGATCATGTGAGTCTTTTTGAAAGACGATACGCTCCACTGTCCCTCTGGACTGACTAGCCAGACCTTTGACTAAGCAGCCATTAGAACACACTAATCAAGGACAAAGAAAGCAAGCAGATCACTGCAAACCTTCTGCATAAGACAGAATCTGCAGAATCCCCTGGATGTTCATCAGCTACTTTAATTTCTTTACAGTCAGTCCCTTCATAACTCTGATAGCAATGGCAGACAAATTTCTTTCATATTATTTCCAGATCTTCATTTGATGCTTCTCCTCTCACAATAAATCCTTGGTCCTCTGAGGCTTCTATCCTGAAGTTCTTAGGATTCAGATGTAAATATGCCTGGGCTTTCCAGGTTCTTCGTACACATCGTCCATTGTCCTTAGAAAGTGTGCCTACTGCACACTTCAGCTGCTGTTGTTATATTGATAATGTAGGGTCCTAATTCAGAATCAAGGAATTGCTGCACTTTTGTGCAGTTTCTCTGTAAATAGCAGAGAAGAGAATTTAGCTGAAGTGAAACTAACTACTCTATTTTTTCTCTTTTTCACTCAGAAAAATGTACACTATGTAAGCAGCCCTCATTAAAGCTGACTGGATTCATTCAGGATAACTTAACTTTGACCAATCCAATTTAAAGGATTATTAGAGGTTTTTATACAGAAAATATAACCTAATAAAAGTGCAGATATTTGCAAAGGCGTTTAGCAACTTGCACTCCCCAGAAAACACTACAGCCTGGAGATCCAGAAAGAAGCCATGATGGATACTAGAAATGCAGGTCAGGACAGTATGAGAGTGTGGCAAGAGTGTGGAAGTCAAGACCTGACAGAGGTGCTGCAGGGGCTTGACCCAGCTGGAAGGTAGCTCAGCTCTCCTTTTCACATTGACAGATGCGACAGCTGAGTATTCCTAAAAATTGGCTGAAGCAGTTGAGTTTGCTGACAACCGCACAATTATCTCCAGCCATTCCTTCACATGCTAGCTAGGTTTTCTGTACTATCTGCCAGGGGAGAAGTGGCCCAGAACATCTATTTCACATGATTTTAAGAATAAAGTCCTTTCTCACGACAAAGTTTGATGTATGGGCGCCTGAAAGTTCCAGGACATTTTGGAGCCTCAGAAGTCAATCTTTGAGTTTAATGTGGCCAAGTCCAATATCATGTAATCCAAAGTCCTTCCATATGATCTCAACAGACTGCTTCATTTTACATGCCCATACACAAGCACAAATGGATTTCCCCTGACCAGACAAATTGCAGGGCAGTGCTGGTATACCTACTCCTGCCTGACTGATCTGCTAATCAGGCTTTAGCTGGTTTCCTGGTGTTTTACTCAGCTGGAAAGGAATCTGTCCAGGATTATAAATATTGAGGAACTGTCTTCCAGAATGCCTAATGGTCACCACTGGTTTCATTTCCTACCACTGGTGGCCTATAAGCCTCACAACACCTTGTTAAACCAGGAGAAATTGCATGTTCCATAGTAATCCTGACCAGGAACAACAGAAACTGACTAAGCAGTTAGCTCTGCTGGTACCAAGTACTCAGAAGAACTGGTGTGGTTAGACACTGTCTAATAATAGGATAAAATGATGATGTTACGCATTGCATTTATGTCAGGCACAGGCTTACCTCTGAAGAAGTTAAATTCGTATCTCCCCAAATAACAATCCTGTAGCTCCCAAGGCAGCACTTTCTCCAATAGTGCTAATAAGATCTTGCTATAGTGAAAAGAATTCTGACATGACTGTCAGAATATTTCAGTATTTCACAGCATTTCCAAAGCAAGCCAGTGACTTGTTGTGGCAATCCTTCAGAGTACATTTTCTTTTCTTACCTGTCCCTATAAGCTTTTTTATTTTAACTCAAGGTTTGCTTTATGGGGTACAAAGATAATTAAACATAGGTTGATCCTTGTAAACTTAGGTACTGCCTGAGATGCTGGTAATAAGCAAGTTACAAGTACTGGGAAAAGAATGCATTTCAATTCATTTTGATGCAAAATTTAACTGCAATCATGTGATATCTCATCACTTATTGGGAGCAACTCAAATCTTTTTATTAAAGTGGGATTTTAACGTGAGAATTCCCCAGATCATTCCACGAGTTCATATCTTGCTGATAAGGGGAAGGAGAGAGTTACTTTCCAATGTCATTCAACTATTTTCCAGTCCCACTCAAATCTGAAAGCTGTGATTCCAATAGTGTGCGTTGTTCTTGCTGCTTTCAGTAGGAGCTCACTTAAGTTCTTACACAAACTCTATAAAATGTTATTGTAAGTAAGCACAAATTATGGGAGGGAGAATGCTGGCATTGCGCAACCTTTAATGAAAGAGAAATGCAATAGTTTGGGAATCTTAAGAATTTCAGTTTGAATTTTCATGCTATTTCTATGTTTGTGCCATTGGAGATATCTTTCATTGTACCTTTTCCTCATATCACAACATTTAAGGAGAGGGTATTTGGAGCATGGATGTTTTTCCCTGATTTGCACAGTGAATTACTATGCCACAAGCACGACATTTTACACTGAAGGTGAAAGATCGTTAGCAGGCGGGCGACTCCATAGTCACCATCATAGATATAAGGGAGATTGCAGGCCACATCACATCAGTTATCAAAATTGAAAAATTGCACAGGAGTTAGATGTCTAAGAGGGGAAAGAGGTGGAAACTGCTTGGGCATAAAACCACAAAGAGGTACACAGCAGCCTGCAGCAGTCCTTAACCTCTACCTATCCTCTCGCAAAGCTAAAGGGCAAGCTAGATAAAACCACCAAAGCAGGTGCCTACACTTCCTTCAATGTTGACCAGGAGCTGGCCACTGCAAGTTAGTCATCAGCTTTGCCATATCCTCCTCTCTAAATGATTCAGAGTTATCTTCTTTCTCAGTGGCACACATCATTCAGAGTTAGGTCAAGAAAGCGATCAGGTTTTGGAGAGGAAACTCTGGCCCAGACCCAAAGCCCAAAGAAAAGGTGGTGTAGATAGCCAGAGGCGCAAAAAAGTGCTAAGGACTCCCAAGAGGCCATTGCATCTGGGATGACTGTTTTCTGTTATCTGTGTTTTGTCTGGAGGTGAACTGCATTGTTCCCAGAGTGTGTCCTCTATCACACATGTAAAATTAATAATCCAGACAGTGGGTGACCACAGAATGGAGATAAATGGTTGGGTACATTCATCTCCCCCAGCCCCACTCAGGTCGAGTGAAGGATTTCCTTGTGCTGGGATCTTCTCCCACTTCTTCTTCCCCTGCAACATGCACATTGGTTCAAAAGGTACAAATGGGCCCAAAGTTAGGTCTTCAGTCAAGGACAGGCACATACCTTCAAGCTGGAGAGAAACACAGCCCCTTACTGGGAAGTGTAGTAAGTGATGGCAATGCTGGGGGAGGAGTAGGCTCTAATAGGAGAGGGAACTAATACTCCTTCCCACACAAGGGGCCAGCTTTGGAGTATGTACCTCAGCTGAGAGACTGAACAGAGCCTTTATTAAGTGAATACAGCTCACTGTGTATTGAGACCTGTTGCTAATGCAGTCACCCTCTGCAGAGGAGAACTAAGCCAGGGTTATGATAGAAAAATTAAGCTGTTTTTTTTTTGAAAGACAGACTCCTGGTTTAAATTTCCTATTCTGATGTGACATCGAACAAGTTGCTAACATCTCTGTCTCTGTTTCCCTTCTACAAAAGGGGAAGCTATCTTGAGATTAGTTAGTAGTTGCATACCTGAGAAGAGAAAAGCACATCAGGGAGGATTAATGTATTCACCATCTCCCGTGTACTACATCAAACTGCTGAAATCCTTTAAATCCCTTCAAATGCCTGTTTGAGAATGGCACAGTGATGAACTGAAGCAAAAATCTAGATATTTAAGACCTAAATTTTCCTTCAGAACATTGAGCTCTTTAAAGCATGTGGACAATTAACATGAATCAGCAGAGCTGGCCCAATCAGGAGTGTTCCCATCCCAAGTCACCATCTGCAAGAATCATTAAAGCATTAATGTGGCCCGCATTGTTCCAGTAATAGCCTACTGTAGACAGAAATAATAAAGGTCTATCTCTATAGAGATAACCTCTATAACCTCTCTATAGCATCTCTATAACCTAATTGAGTATACGCAAATACAGGCAAAGCATAACCTTGGAATGTCATGGAGGAAATCCTTATGGATTCATTCACCCTAAACTGAGAAAAGTGCAAAATGTTTTGACTGTTTCCAAGGGATTTCTTAATGCCAATGGAAGGATACAGGGCGGCACTGCTATTCCAGAGCCAGGAAAGTTCATTGTTCCTCAAAACTTCACTCTTTGGGCAGGAAATCAGTGTAGTTCAGATCATGGAAATTGTAATTGTGACAGTCAGGGTATAAACAGTATCCACACAGGCTCTTTGGTCTGCTTTTCATTCCTAATGCAATTGTTTCCTTCATAAAATCTTTTGCACTTTCTTCGAAGGAAAGTCTGGCTAAATGCTCACCGTCATTTGCTGAAATATTCCCTTGCAATTCAGAAATAAATTTCCTGGACTTTCTTCTGTAAATATCTGTTGTCTGCCAGTTGCAAGCCCACTGAAGCCTCCAGTACTCCTAGTCTATGACAGCTAATCCGTTGAAATCCTTAGCTGGAAAGTAATAGTTAATGTCACGGCCAGCTTTTTCCAGGTGAGTTTGCAAACTGAAGTTCTAGGGTAAGCCACCATTAACAGGAATTTCCTGTGATGTGTACTAAAGATAATAGCCAAGCCTATTAAAATAAAATATTGTCATGTTCTGCCCTCTTGCTTTAGCTAATGGGCTTCCAATTATATGGAACGTTTTCAAGTTCAGTATTATGTTGCATCTCAGGGAACACAGATCTGTCGGTGTTTTCCAGGCAGCTATAAAAGGCTTTCTATAGAAAACTGGTGGTCGGGCTGGTTTCAGAATGAGGGAAGAAGTCCAGATGGATGTTACGCACAGCCACCCTGTGAGTTGTAACATGTGAAAGATGCACAATAGTATCCCATTTTCAGGCAGTATTCTCATGACGTAAGAGACAACAGCAGACAGATCTCCCAGATTGTCTGTAAAGCATAAGAGAAGAAGTATTACTATTTATTCCACGTATAGCTATATGAATATGTATCAGCCATTTCTAAGGTATCACTGAATTACAGTAGCACTGAAGAAACAAAGTGGTCACAACCTAATCCAAATAAAGGGGGCAGATTCTCTGCTGGAGTAAACCAGTATATGTCTGTGGAGTGCAACTGCAGAAATTAGCAGCAGCTGCTGGTTTTGCCAGTCCAGGTCCTTCTGAAGTCACTTAGGATGATATCACTTCAGTGGGCTCCAGGGTGTCTTAGTGGCCATGGCTGTTGTAGCTGAAAAGGTTGGTGAAGAAATGGTTACCTCGTTCCTCAAAAACTCTCAATAATAAGAAAAATAAACTATCAAATCAAACCTTAGCTTTTATCATCATCTTTATAACTTTGTGAACCTGCCTGACCTGACTAATACTGTGCCAGCTAGAGATGCTCAAATAGCTCTAAACAAGCATACATATTTCACTGTCATCATGCAGTACCATAAAGGGATACAAGATCAGACCCCCTAACAGCAATAAACCAGACCCATGAAAGGCTGTTCTGAACTACTTATTAGTCTGACTGCATTATCAAATTGAACTAGCTCCTTACATACCAGCTCATATTGGTTTGCACAGCAATCCATTATGCAATGTGGAGTTTTATGCCAGGCCTGTGGCCACTGGTACAAGCAGAATTGTTAGTCACAAGGCCCATGCCGGCTATGCACGTATTGCACAGAAAAGAAACCAGACAAAAAGCAAAACATATAATGTGTGTGTGTGTGTGTGTGTGTGTGTGTGTGTGTGTGTTTATAAATATATAAAATGCATATATATATATTCACATAAATATGTTTGTGCATGTGTACATGTATATGGTTGTGACAGTAGTAGAAGTGCTTAGGAGAAGGGTGGTGCTTCCATTGTTTCAGACCACTATTCTGGCATGGCACCACATTGCCCAATACTGTCAGATACCGTATAAAAGTGAAGCATCCAAAACTGTTGAAGAAAACATGCCATTAGTCACGCATGGCAAGAGCCCTGGGCCATATACATCTTTGCTAAAACAAAGAGGGGAGGGGAGACAGGAGAGAAGGAGAGAGAGAGATGAGCACTGAGATCCCACCCTTCTCCTGAAGAAGACTGCATCTGACCAGTGGCATGTTCTATCTTGGCTGATTTAGTGAGCATGAGTATCAAACACCAGTGTAAGGCATCAAGCCACTAAAAGCCTGCATTGTTTTCTACATCTGTACTATATATATGCATATATTTATTTGTTAAACAGCTATAGTGTCATTGTCTGTGCCCATCCTTTGCCCACATATCACAATCATCTCTATCATAAAAATATGCCCTTTACGCAATGCTGATACGCCCCTCTCCACCCAAGTAGCACGGCCTCAGCCTCCTGTGCTTTGATCACTCATTAGTGTGGAATTTGCTTACTCAGCCTTACCCTCACCCAACCCTGAGCTCCCCTCCACATTCAGCCCTAGGGAAATCCCAAGTAGCAGTACAACCATCAGCGTCGTGGATTTGTACTTTTCCAAGTCTTACTTCTTTTTCTTCTTCCTCGGTCCCTGCCTAGCTGTTTCTCTCTCCTGGGAGTGTGAACTGCTGGAGGTAAGGATCATTTGTGTCATTTGAGCAGCCAGACTGGTAAATAGGTGAATAGGAATAACAAGCGTATTTCTCCAGGGCATCTAGGATAGCCTCTCTTTATACCAAAAAAAACCCCAAACAAATCAGGTGATATCTATGCACCTGTGGCATTTTTATGACAAACCCCCTCAATTTCTTTACTATTTTAGGACCTAGTTTTGGGTACCTGCAGCAAAACCAACAACATACAAGGTAGTGAACCCAGGCACTTTTAATAAGCCATAGGTGCATTTAGGGTACAAGTCACCTGATGGTTTGTGACATTAGAGTGATTTGATGTGTCCTATACATGCCAGTTTCCTCTACTGACTACAAAGGCAGGCCACAGGACCAATGCATGTGCGGTGTCAACATGCAGAACTCAAAATTTCGTCAGAGAAATCTCAACCCCAGAGACTCACAATGTTGTGCATTTAGTGAGGAGTAGTCCCAGATTTTCAAAAGCACTTTCGGCAAACTAGACGGCTGACCCATATGAAAAGGCAAAGGGAGGAACATATCTAATTGGCATTAATATGCCTTTTGGGAAATGGTTTTAATGAAAATTAGCTTAATTTTCTCAGTATCTCTCAGAAAGGACATTCCATGCCGAGAAAGTAAACTCAGCAGAGCCACTCAGGGCTTCTCAGCTTTGTAGGCCAAACTAAATTTTGTCACTACAAGGCTGTACCGTCCGAGCTGGACCAAGGTGGGCTTGCTCTTGTGAAGGAGCAAACACCCAAGAACCAGTTTTAGGGAGTCAGGCTTGCTGCCCTGTTGGCTTGGAAGGGAGGGAGTGGAGGGAGGGGGCTTTGTGTCAGCACCAGCCACAGTGCCTCCTACTCCAGCCTCTCCCTCGGATCAGCAAAAGCCTTTTGGCTTTCCAGGAAGGAGCAGGGGGGCTATAGCTGGGCTGCCCAGCCATTTGCTGCCTACAGAAATGCTCTGTTTGCCTCCAAGAAGCTCCAAAATTCAGGCAGGCCAGTAGATCCCCAGGCAGGTACCCACCGCGCTCCCTCTGCCAGCAGGTACCCCCTACACTGGCACATCTGGCTGTGCATGATTTTGTTCACAGAGCCTCGAAGCTGCAAGAAAATCCTACCAGAGGGCAGCAAATCCCTACAATTACTCTTTAAAAGCAGCTATATGCGATCTGTTTTTCAGTTCCCTTAGGGGGATCCGTGCTGCTGCCAGACAGCTGTCCTCCCTGGCCTGTCACAGGCTGGGTGGGTAAAGTGTCCCCGAGCAGTGCTGAGCGCAGCCCTTGAAGGAGCTGTCTGAGGTTCCAAGGAGGGCTTCCCACGTGGCGCCTGCACGCATTGATTTTCACCGCGCGCTCACTTTGCACGAGCATGCGGGTGGCCGGCTTGCGTGGGGCTAGGGCTCCCCCGGGGCAGAGCGGCCCCTGGGCCGGCAGCACCAGGACCAGGGTTGTCCCGCCAGGCTGTGTGACCCCAGCATGCACCCCAGCCTGAGTCACCTGTCATCTGGCCGCTGATATCCCTGTCAATAATAAGTTACTGAACACTCCAGGGAAGTGGCAGTTCTATTTTTGCAGCAGTGTGAGCTGATCTGGTACAGAAAGCACCCCAGAGAAAAACTTACCATGCGGGGACCTGCAGGCAAAAGGTACTTGTAGGTGTTCTACTGTTAAGAAAGAAACAGTCACCATTTTATACTACACTCTGAGGGCAAACCACTGAGGTTTACCGGCTTCTGATTTTATTCCCTTTGGCATGCTTTGCCTTCACACATATTTGAGCCAGGAGCAAGCTCTGCAGGCACTTGTGTGCAGCAAGCTGGGAGGAAGCCCTGTGCCCAGGCTCTGCTCAGCGTCGTTCCCTTCACCCAGGCTTTTTAAATCTGATTCTAGTTGTGCGGCATTATAGTGCACGCTAGGAACTTCTCCGCCCCTTTCTGCTCGATATTTCTCTCAATTATGTCTGTTATAATTGCCAAAAGCCAGGATGAATGTGTCCAATTAGACTTCTCTGCTAATTATGGTTGTTCTGTGAACCGAGTCAGCACAGAGGCAGCCCGCCTTCGTGTCCAGCTGACAGTCAAAATGCACAGTGGCAGCAATTCCCAACAGACAGAAGCAGATGGAGACCTTATGTCTTTATTAGACAGCAAACAGCTCTAGGCAGGCCTAAGCAAAACCAGCTTAAAACATACAGTTCAGAATTGGATAGACACAGAGGACTTTACTTGTACCGGTTCACAGGATCGTGCTGAAAAAAAAAATAGCTAACTAAATGATAAGGGAAAGGCTAAGGATCAAATTATATAAGCTCTGTATTCTCTCCCCCAGTTAATCTATAGCTGAGAAATGTACTTTAAAATGTTGACATTTATCTTGTAAGAGAATTAATTCTGTACCAGTGATGTCACTTTACTCATTCAAAGGATTAGAAAAATTAGAAATGATGAATAACGACAGTGAGGTTTTTTTTTTTCCTTTCCAGTTAACATTGTTACAGCAATGTGACATTGACTCAACACAACAAGCTGATGGGCTTAAAACAGGCTGTCTCAATAGGCCAGCCAATTACCCTTTTCAAAGAGGTGCATGTTTTTTAAAATGTGAATTTTCACACTCACAGAGATCCAATAAAATCCCTGCATTTTTACAGAATTATCATTTTGTTGACTTCTTATCAGCAAAGCTAAAGCTGATACACTCAGAAGTCTCATGCGCTGGAACAAATTTTGTCTGGTTTAAGTCACGCCATCAGAACCGACTCTTGCTTTCAGTGCCAAATCTGGATGTGGAAGCAATATGCTCAGAGGCTTTGCAGATGCACAGAGCCCAGAGACAGAGAAGACCACACTGAAAGCCATTTGCCTCTCTGAGGGAGGACAGTGAGGGAGGACGCATCACTGCCGTCTTCTACCTTCCTTTGTAGGGAGGGGGGGCTCATTAATCCAATGCATCCTTTAGCTAGTGGCCTGGAAGAAATGCTGTGGAGTATATCTGTGAAGTTACTAAATGTAAGGGACTGAATATTCAGCATAATGAATAATAGAAATGGAGCAGGACCTCACCTAGCATTATCTGACCATGACTCAGTGGCAGTGAGAGCTGATTATAGCTGAGATTCAAACCCTTTTAGTAAAATGTTCCCAGTCAAGGTGCTGGGAACCCTGAGCAGCATGAGGTGCCCTATACCATTTGATAGTATTTCAAATCTCGTGCAGGGCAGCCTTAAAATGCTACAAATTAAAGCATTAATCTGTTGCAGCACAACTATTACCCATTGGACCTGTAAGCTGAATAAAGATTCAAAAGCTATAATTCAACATCTTAACTCATTATGGCATGTGGGGAGACAGGTACGGATAGCAATTTTGCAGTAAAATTGATTGAGGCTGCTAGACAGAGGTGAGCAGATTTTAGCAAACGATTTACAAGTGTGTGTAGCTTTCCTCAGGACAGTAATAATCTGGTCTTTATAATGTCAGCGCCTTCTGCTGCCATAGTGGAATTTTCCCAGTGTCTATGTGAGAGCACTTGTATTACGGTGACCCGTTGGATAGCTGGACTCCTGGTTATGAAAAGTGAAAGAGATTGATCGAGTGCCCTTATGGCACACCCAGCTCCCCCTCCACTACGTGTTACGTAAGTCTCTCTCATTCGCAGACAACTACATCTAACAGGGATTCAGATAGGGGGATTAAATCCATACTTAGCCCTAGCAAAAAGGAAGCTCTTTTAATGGATTCATTTAATGTCTCATGGAAATATTCATAAAGTCAGTCTTTATGCTTAGTTTTGTACTTCCATGATGCTCTTGATGCCAATGACTGCACTAATGTCTGGTATATACTGAAATAATGATAGGGTTTCTTTGGCCTATGTC
Source organism: Struthio camelus (assembly GCF_040807025.1). NCBI lineage: Eukaryota > Metazoa > Chordata > Aves > Struthioniformes > Struthionidae > Struthio > Struthio camelus. Next base: position 24,869,506 of record NC_090942.1, read on the forward strand.
TAGCTTTGAAAAGTTCCCGGTGCTCCATACCACAACTTTCCCCCTGTTTTAAATCCTAAAGATTTTCCAGTACATCCCTTTTCCAGAGAGGGTTGCCTTTGCTTTATTTAGGACTTTTATACTAGAGAATCAGCATACTGCCATAGCACAAGTAGTTTGTGTTGACTTCGTGTGGGAGCCTATTAAAAAGTTATAAGGATTACACCATGTGCAAAGCAAGGCTATTCACTCTAAGGTTACGTCAGCAGCATGACATGAAGTTAGTGTTCAGGAGTTGGCTTAAACTCTGAGTCCCAGGATGTCCAGGTTTCCTGTGACACTGCTGGCTGCTTATTTATCAGTAGTTAAAAATAACGACGCTGTAAAGAGCCAAGTTTGAGAGATGTGCTTAGAGGATCGCAGCACAGCGTAGCCAGCCACCTTAGGCTGTGTGAAAAAACAAGTGTGGGCCCATTTTAAGACATGAAAACTGCTTGGGCTCTCCCTCTCCAGAGGGCTTCACAGTTTTTCTGGGCATCTAGGGTGTCCACACAGTGTGGATTAAGGGCATTTTTGGACCAGGAATGGGCTTCATGGAGTGTAACTACCATCCTCTTTTTCCTGCATTTCTGCAGCTGCTGAGAGAAAAGATCAAATACCAACAAATTAGTTCTAACTTACTCCTGTTCTTCATAGCATGTTAAATTTTGTTGAAATGATTCTCTTACTCTCTGTCCATTTTCCTTATCCAATTGTATGGTAAATCCTAACTGGAAAAACAAACAAAGGATAGTTGATGTTGTGGGCATATCCTTTTCACAGAAATTAAACAGAAGGTTACCCCTGCACAAAAGGAAGGGGTTGACTCTCCTCCCACTAACTTTCCAGTGAGTCCAGCAGAGTTACTTTGTACTTGCACTGGGATAAGATCAGCCCCCCAGCGTCTGCAGAACAAACTCCCACACACAGGCTGGAATGATTACAGCTTGCACCCAGCATCAGCAGATTCGGGTGACATTCCTTTCTTCCTCCTCCTACAGAATAACTGTAATGCAACAACAACAAAAAAAGGCATTTGATTTTCCCCCCACCAGCTGACTATTACATTAGAACTAAATGTTATTGTTGGAGGAAACACAACAATTCAGCATTGTTAGTCTAAGGGATTATTGCAATTATTTTAAGCCAGGAGACATATAAACCTCTGTAAGCCTCATGTATGGATTGGATTTTAACAGGGGGCTTTGAACAAATGTAGTGAGCCTCACTCAGTAGCCATGCTCTCAGGCAGCCTCTCCATGCGGCTTTCATCAAAAGTCTTATGACCTGCTGCTTCCCTGTGAGCACAGAGAGGATATTTTAAGGAATTGCTGCTAACTGTCCTTGCAGCAGTGGGTGGGTGCTAGGACAGCCTAACAGGAAAAATCAGAGGATGAATAAAGCAAATATGAATATTTCATGTCTGGTTTTCAGCTAGCGCAAATCAAAAATGATATATTATCTTAAATCAGATGAGGTCGTGCCCCTTTACGAGTGGAAGAATCACAGAAAAAAATAAAATAAGAGGTTGCATTCAGAAAAATCAAGTGCTTTCTGTCAGAAGTGAGTGGGGAACTCTACAACTCAAATTAGCATCTTCACTGAAATCAGGTCAGTTTATTATCAGGTCCTGATCCAAGTATGCTCAGATCTGGGTGTGAGAGCCAGGAGACCCTTCGGAGTATTGCTGCTGAGGAATGAATGCAATTTCAACACTTGCACATTACCATTCCTTCCCAATCAAGGTGCAACAATACCTAAATTCTTACAGAAGCCCAAGGAGAGTTTGTCTCCCTTCTCTTCAGTTTAAAACGCTTGTGATTAGTCCAAAGTGCACAAAACAAAGTTTGATGCTGAAACTTAAGAAAAGAGCGCTTGTCCATGGAGCAGTCTGAAGTCTCCACAGGACTTCATTTCACACTTGTGCAAATTAACCCCGTGCAATCAGCATCACTTACCATCGTAGGGCTGGAGGACTTGAGCACTATATTGAAAATTGGACAAGACCTTTGTGCACAGCTGAATTTCATGAAGCTTGAAAAAGCACCTTTGATAGACTTCGGGAGTGGCCCTGCCTCTGCCCTGTCCTCCCCGCCAGGCCAGCTTTTATCTTGCCTCGGTGCAGTGTCCCCACCAGGACTCCTGCCGCAGCCTGCTCTGGGTGATGAGGAGCAGGAAGGTCAGAAGCGTGGCAGGGACCTGGGCCATTTAGACAAGTCCGGAGCAAACAACCACCACCAGCACCTTGGGCCTTCTCCTACTGCATGAGCGGGCAAATGTGCTCCCTGTGCCAGCTGGGCCGGTGTAGCCCAAAGTGGGGAGGGAGACATGTGGAGCGGGTCTGTTTCAACATGCCCGTCGGGAACCCTGTGCAAAAACGAAGGGCAAATTCCCTGAGCATTAAAATGCATATACTGAAGCTCACCTCCACCAGACCATTCCTTATAGTGAGAAGCATGAGCGGCCATACACGGGGGACAGGGACAGTGACACAAGGTGAAAGCGAATGTCAGCCTGAGAAAAGGCAGCCACCCTGTGCGAACATGATCCACTGCCCTTACGGCAGTCAGGGGCTGACTTACCAGTCCCGTAAGGTTTCCTGCCACCTACTGGAGGGAAATATTAGGTGAGTGGCCACAAAACCAAGGTGAGGAGCAGCTGTAGTAAAGCATAAAATAAATACTTTGTGTTCTGCCCTGAAAATCCGGTGTCTGAAGGAGCAACATAACAAATAAGCTTAATAACCTGCTCAATCACTGAGAATGTTATTGCTAGGACACAAACAAACATCATTCTTCCAAAAGCTGCTCACAAATGTCAAACTACTTGACTGTCTGAGGAGAAAAAGCAGAAACGATATTCCGGGCTTCTTTTCACAAACACAGAAGGAAAGCACCTTAAATAAAAACCAGAGCAGTCTTGCTGTAATGGAAAAATGAGAAAGTAGCTTTGAATCTCTCTGAGAAAACAGACTGCCAGCGTGGTAAAACATTGCCATAGACAAAAAATAAATACATTGTCTAAAGAGACCACTTTTATTGTAAAAATAAGAGCAGTCATATTAAAGAAGTTTGAAATGTTGTTATTTGAAATTACAGAAGACTGTCTATTTTTAGCTTGTTAGACGCTTTTCGCTTCCTGTGTAAACGAGGTTACGTAATGCACATAATCTGGACCTCTGCAAAGACCATAAGAGCCAAGCTATAAGGTTATGTAACTGCCTCTAAGTTTGTTTCCACATGCCAGAAAACAAAGCCTCATGCCTGTGTTAACTCTTCTGCTCTTTCTGGGGCAAATTAAATATATAAATGCATATATTTAAATATACACATTAAATAGCCATAATATAAATAGCCATATTTTCTTATTATAAATTAAATGAGATATCCAATTAAATATTAATTAAAATTACAACCTTGAAATTACTTTGGTGACATTAAATAAGGGATAACCTGGTATATTGTAACTATTAAAAATCACAAAGTCAAATCACACTATTAAAAATCACAAAGCAAAGAATATACGTTCTTACTTTTATTTTATGAAGCTACCAGAGAAGTTCCCACCTCTTCCCTAACTTGATATCTAGATGCTCTTGACTGCTGTATGATATGGTATGTAGAAAATAAGCAGTGCCATTGCTTAGTTCCTGTAAAAACATTCTAGTGGCTTTAATCTTATTAAAGAGTATGTGACATTATTTTGTTTTCTTTTTTAAGGACTGGATTTTTGTCTTTCAGAAGTTGCACTTTTCCTAGCCTGCATTGTTCTTCGAAGTGCATGAAACTATCATTTCCAGCTTATTTTTAGAGTAACCTGTGTTTGCAAATACTCCCACTCTCTGAGTCTGGCACAGATCGACAGGAAATTACTTTTCCTGAAACATAAACAAAAAATAAGTTGTGGCTGCCACAGCACCTTAACTGTATCAAAGTTTGGTTGGTGAAAATCTTACTATTTTGCAGGGTGTGCAACTTTAATTCACTGCCTGCACAATCTGCTTTCAATGTAAAACTAAGGCAATTTTTAATTTAAGCAACAATTTTTATTTTGACAAGGAATTTTTAACAGAAAAAAGTGCACGTGCCTGTTTGTGCACCGTGTCACAAGTCGTAACTAACGGATCCAAGCTTTCATTCTGTTTGTGCTTTGTGTGTGAATGATTTTAGCTCTTTTTTCTCTAAAAAATAATTCCCGTTTTTAAAAATCCACTGACCCTAGCAGAGACCTTGAATTAGGGAAAAGCTGTTCAAACGCAACAAAGCTGGTCTGATCATGTTCAGCCAGCAAAGCTTTTGTTTTCGTCCTAAAGACTCGGGGGCAACAGGGGACTTCATAGGACTTTTTATGTTCTTTGAGCTGCACTGTCCAAGGTGAGACCTACCTGCCCTGACTTTGGCCTCTGACTAGACATCTAAGTCTGAGCTAGTTATCTAGCTAGATTTAGGGGAGCTACACAGGGGCCCTCACGTGCCTGCACACCTCCTCCTCAGCCAGATGTGCAGCGCCCCATACCCCAGCAGCGTGAGCTGCTCTGGGCACTGCAGCTGCAACAAGCAGCCTCTCCCCTGCCCTTGCTGGCAACAGCTTGTGAATTTATACAAGGAGCCAGTTCAGGTTGCTGATCCATGAGAAATCATCCTCCCACCAGCCCCCCAGATGAGTGTGCAGCTCAGCACCCTGAGCTCCTGGCCCAGGCTGCAGCGGCCATGCCAGGTGGCAGAAGAGGAGCCGAGGGCAGGGAGGGAGCCACGCTGGCCGCAGCTCAGCCTCACAGCGGCTGCCACCGCTGCAGAGCCACGCTGTGCAATGGGTCGGGTGAGTCACCCGCTGACGCTGCCGGTTCCTCCCCACTGAGTCCTCAAGTTCATACCAAGGCTTTTTATTCATGATACGTTGCCCTGAGGGGCAATACTCAACTTACGGTGCTGCTACCACTACACCACAGTTTTGCCCACTCTTGTAGCCTTGGCTCAGCTGCCTGAGCAGTCATGATATGAGTCAGACTGAGGAATCAACCTGAGTTAAAAAAAATACATTGTTTAGGGTACTTTTTTAACAAGGAACTTTTGAGCTGGATGAGCCCTCAATGCAGTTCCCAGCAAAGGCACCCAAACAGCCCCGCTAGCACAAGCAAGTGGACATTGCACCACAGTACAGGGATGGTAGTCAGAAGAAAGACTGAGAGTGGGAAGGAGACACTAGTGGCACCTGAAGCTGGTGTTGCTGTCAAATTAAGTCTGGAGCTCCACATATCTGCCTATTAGACACTGAAGTGGAACAAAATGAGCCCCAGCCTTTCCATACATTTCTGACTTGTTCAATACATGCAACCACATATTGGGTAGAATGCTCCACTGAAATAACTCTGCTTTTTTCTTGCTTGCTACATGGCTTCCCCATTGATAATTTAAGGTTAGTATTAGTTATATTTCCAGACATGCAAAAGACATAATATACAGAAACAGAAAACCCACCAGGGAACAAATTTATCCACTATGGCCTTCATTAGACTTGAACTCTTGGGATGAATTGAGTGTAGAAGAACATGAACCTCTAGAAAGTATAATTTTTATCCACCCATTCAAGTTTTTGCTGATCACTCAGACTTCTGGGTGCACAGATCAGGTGTTTTTATCCCTGGAATAAATAGTCATCTGACATTAATGAGATGGCTTTAAAAATAGATGTTTCATTGCTGTGTTGGTTCATTTACAGGCAGTGGTGAGAGAGAAAGAAGAAATGAACAAAGCATTTCCCCAGACTGCAAAATTTCAGGATGTTAAATCAGGAAATTTGAGAAAGCTGGAAATCTATCCGTTGTGGGAGCCCTTATATGCAGCTTAACAACCCCTGCCTGCCCTCAGTCAGCAGCACAGCTACCTCCAACCCTGTTAGCAACAGCTATAGTTGTGAAGAACTTCCAAAGACTCTTACTTTCTAACAGCAAATCTTATTTTCTTCACAGAAGAAGGTGCTCTGACTAGTTGAAATATAAAAAAAAAATCTGTAAAATTACATTCACTTAGGTGCTCGATTCCATTAAAAGTGATTAAGGAGCTCAAACCAAATTCTGGTTTTAATTATACCCAGGAAAATCTGCTGAAGTCAATTTGGTGATTAAGTTGCAGAACTGGCCTTGCAGTTCTTCACAGAAATATTTGAGCCAAATCCAAAGACCTCTGTCTCCAGGTCTATACTCCTGTGTGTGAGATGGTAACTTAGACTAAAGAAGATCTGTTGCACAAATTTACACCTGAGATAAACTGTCAAAGCACTATGGACTTCAGTAAGGTTCTGTCAGTGTGCACTAACAGGGGATATACATCACAGGTTATTGAATTAAGAACATTACCACTTCAGCATTTCTATTGTTTGTATAAATTTCCCACAAAGGACCAGAACTTTAGCTGACTAAGAGCTTATATTGGTTTGACTGAATTTATGTTACCCAAATAAATGTTGCATATAAGTCATTAAACAGTTTATTCTCATATCCCTATAGAAATAATAGAAACACTTTACAATGTGACACACAGCATTTTAAAAACACATTTCGGTGACATAACATATGGCATATTTTCTCATCACACCATGGTTTCAGAATGCAGGTTAGTGTTGCACAAAGCAGAAGCATCCAGTCTAAATGCAGATCTATTGCTGATGACAGGTGTTTAGTAAAAATGAGCTAATGGTTTCAATGCACTCACTACATTAAAATATCAATAACTTTCCCCTGCATTTCAGCGAACTAATCTGAAAAAAAGAGCTAAAGCAGAATGTACATAATCAAGAAAAAAAAAGGTAAACACTCTAGCTTAATTCTGTCTTAACGCTTTTCAGTTTTCCTAAACTTGCATTTTAATTCCTTCTCTCCCACATCAAAAAATTAAGTTTTTTACCTTCACTTTGCTGTCATCCATTGCTGTTACATGCTACACAGTAAAAGGTCAGAGGCAAATCTCTTCTGCAGTTTCTCAGCACAACTTGTCATTACAGAGTGACTCAAAACACTATGGCTAACAATAAATCTCTATCTAAATGAAGTCATTCCTTCTTCAGTGTCTAGGTGTAAAGTGATCACTAGCCTTAAAATATCTATTACAGTTCTGTTATACTCTGGGTCCTCGGCTGGAGTGAATCTGAGCACTACAGCTCACACCATCTGTGAATCTGGCCCTAGAAAATGAAGGAAAGCTTTTTTGTGGGGTTACAATGAAAAATAACAGGGGAGTACAAAGAACACCCAGGCAAATTATAATGCAGAGAGACATGCTAATGTTTAAAGTAATTTAGGCCAGTATCAAAAAGGGGGCCCGGCTAAAGGGCAGATTCAGGCTTCCTTCCTCAATTATGTATCCCCTCCACATAGCCTTGCTGGTTTTAGTCAAATACCATGGGAATAGCATACTGTATGATGTAATCAATGAGATCTGGCCACAGATGATCAGTACAGGCTTTTCACCCTAGTCGGAGTAAAAGACTCTCAGACCCAAGTATGGATTTCTAATTAATTTCAGAGTACATGATGTGGAATAGTACTCAGTTCAACCCCTCAATTGAAAGCCTCAAATGAAAATTACTTTAATATCTTACCTAAGACAGAGTGAGACACGGGGGAATTCTTGTTTTTATCATCAAATTAATTAAGGCATTGTTTACTATGTTGAAAAGCTGTATCGAAAATGGATATGTTTTTGGTAAAATATATTTTGTTCATAGATGAACCTGGGCCAATGAATAACTAGAAAGAATGCTCCTCAGCCTGTTTGCAGCAAGATGGTGTTCTTTCAGGTGCTAAAATAACCAGTGGTTCCTAAGCTATACCACCTCCAAAGGGGCCCCCATCTAAAACTGAAGGTTGCAAGACAAAAAGTTGCCCTTGAGTAGACTTCCTAAGCTTCTGCCTCTCTCATTCAGAAGGGAGACACATGCTGACAGAGGGATTTGTGAGCCTGTTCCCTGTTTCCCATTCACTGGCCAACCACCTTGGTTTGGTGACTGAGCAAGAGCCATATCACAGCGGAGCTACCAGATGTGTGTATTTTGCAGAGCAGAAAGCAAAGGATCCTGGAGGCCCTGAATGACACAAAATTCCCTCTCTGGAGGCAATAACAGAGGGAGTAGTGACGCCAGTCAGGAAAGGAGGGAAAGTCCAAGGCTTCTTGCTTTGCAGGAGGGGAGAGAAAGAAGGAGATGTGTCCTTTCTTTTGCCCTGGCAGCAGCAACTCTTTGAAGTGCCACCTGCCAGGATAAAGCTGCGCATAAGTTCTGATGGTTGCCTGAGCTTGTGGGAAATTGAACATTTGACCAAATGACTGGAAATTACAGAGATAATCTCTCTTTAGTCAAACTGTACCTTTGAAACTGATGGGACAAAAATATTACCGGAAGTACTGGTACCTCCAGAAGTAACATGAATCAGCTTCAGGACTTGACATACTGAAATATATATATTTTTTAAATATGTGCACCACTGTATAATTCTTACACTCATCACATTTTCTATGCAGAGGTTTCTAGGAAAGCAGTGAAATCAGGAACTTGTGGTGGATGTGGATCTGGAGACTATGTGGCTGCTCACACAAAACGCCTCATTTGATTTCAGCAGGAGCTGTAGTGAACAGACTGCAATATCTGTCCCAAATGAAAAATCTTTTCATCACCATGTGCTAAGTCGTCTTGCCCTGAAACAAAGATGCTCTGGGTCCTTTTTAAGTTTCTACATGGATGAATTGTTATACAGCTTTATTCAACTCTATTACTAAGGTAAAAGTTCCACTGCACCAGCAGAAGCTTTATTTGTTTAAGGCATGAGTAAAAACTGAGCTGGCAGTAAAGAAGCTGTTCCAAAAATAGATTGGGGAGGGTTAAAAATACACTTAATATTTGAAGCAATTCCAGAAGGACTGGGAACATGAACAAAACAGTATTACCAATTAAATAATTTTATTCTATCTCCCTTTGTAATATAAAAATCTAAAGAACGTAAGTCTTAGTGGCACCATCTCTTATTTCCTTGTACTACTTCAGAAAAATTTAGTGTGCTGTATAAAGCAGAATAAGTTGCACGGCTCCTAAGAGAAAGATATAAAGCTTCTGTTTTCTTGATCTGTCGAACACAAAGTGAACCCGGTGCTCCATTAGCCTTTGGTCAGGCAGTTCACAAAATATTCCGGTCCAGCCTTGGTAACACTGACACATGAATCTCTGCCTCATGGCTTCTACATTTTTCAGGCTCAGCTTTCCAGTCACCTGGAATCTTGGGCCCATCGCAGAGTGACGGACTTGAATCTTGAAATTAGTGGGTGACAAGTGGAGGTAAGCAGCGGAGTCACTGTTTTTGCGAATACATCTTCCATTCTTCTTGCACAAGACTTTGCTACAGAGTTTGGCTGCAGAAGTCACATTAATGACATAATGCCCTAAGGGGCCATCAATGTATCGTTTCACAGTTGAACAGCTCTCCTGTAGAAAATAAAAGACTGTGACAAACTACTCAGTAGCTAACATTATGGCCAAATTCCATATGTTTAGCAAAATGCTAGTACAAAACTGTTTTGAGCTAAGGTAAGATACCGAGATAAATCTTGTTGGATTTACATACTGGAGTAATCTATTGGCTTAAGTGAGATTATTTCCATGTGTAAGATTAGCAAAATATTAACTTTTATTATATCCTCTGTTTGTGTGCTTAGTAGCAATATGCAGTGTTTCAGACTTTTTTGAGGGAAGGTGATGTGCCCTACTAAACAGAAAGAGAGTTTATATCTTAACCTAACACTAACTAGTTTCTTAAGTAGAGATTTCCAGTAGCTGTTGAAAAGGAGCAGTATTCCGTGAATAGGCTTTAAAGCACATATTGATTCACAGTTTTTAACCTGAACTCTCTAACTCCTCCAATTCATTAGCAGCTGCATCTTCTTCAGAGACTGGCATAGAAATTGCTGCAGCTGTGGCCAAAAAGGTTTTCCTCTTCTTGTGCTGAAGTAGGTAATGCTTTGCCAAACTTCAGGAGGAGGACGACAGATCACATCAAAAGCAGAGGGGGCACCAAAGCCCTTTCTGGGTTCAGGAAGGATGCTCTTCCCACAAGAGAGGAGCGGGAGCCAGCCTGCCACGCCTCCTACGAAAACACAAACTAACTGCTTTAAAAATACGCTTAATGTCTGGAGCAATTCCCGTAGGAACAGGACACCCTGCCCCCTACGTCACTTACAGGTGGATTATTTACAAACACCTGAAGAACTTGGGAGGAGAAAGTAGGCCTTTTCTTATAGTGGCATTATTTTCCACCTATCATTTCAACATGATTTCCACTAATGACCAGGCAGAGCACCTCCCAGCTCACCGAGCTCCATTCTTTCTGCTGTGCAAGAATGAGACTTCTGGGCCTGACTAAAGCACAGAACTGGGTGGGAGTAGAGAAGAAATACTGAGGTTATTCCTAAAGAATAATAAACCAACATCTTTTACCTTTGAGCTGGCATACTGTATACTCCCCCAAAGAACAACTCCGGCTGCTCCCAAGGCAGCACTCTCACCAATAGTGTTCACCAGATCAGTCTGAAAAGGTAGAAGGCCAAAAACAGACATCAGAAAACTATAGATATAAAAATAAAAAAGCACTAGGATTCAGGCATCCAGGCTTTAATTTTTTTTCTTTTCCTAGAGAAGACACTGGTCCCTGCAGTGTAGTTTTCACAATAAAACCACTCTTCAGATTACAGTTCTTCTCTCAGGGGGCTTGCATAGGTCTTTGTTTCCTGAGCAGGACTATTTATAATAAAAACGTTATAGTTTACTCACAAGGGTTCTTTCCAGACAAATTGGAGAAGTAAGAATGGAATGGTGAGACTGTGAATGCTCTGTCAGGAGAAATGCAAATAAATCTTATAAAATGTGGAGGAAGGATCTCTGAGTACATCCTCATATTTTAAGGCATGGTCAGTTACATCTAAAATCAGTCCTACCTACAATAACTGATTAACAAGTAGCTCCTGGTCATTTTTTGTAATGATAGATTCTGTATTTTTTCTTAATTGGATAAGGACTAGCAAATTTCCTTGGAAAGTTAGTGATGCTGCTTAATCCAGTCTTGTCATCCCTTTTTAGGAGAAAACAATCCAAAAGACCAACCAAATTACCATAGTATGGTGGTCAGAGAAATTCAGATTAATAGAGTGGAAGGACTATTTTGTTATTACTGTTTATTATTAATAAATAATTTATTTCAGTGTGTAAGTGTGTCTGTGGATTTACCGATGCACAGTAAGAATTCCCATTCCTGAAACATTTATAGTTGAAGAGATATAAAAAGGCATAAACAAATACACTAGGAAAAGGAGATGGTGCTGAAGGTTTGAAGACAATTACAGAGAAGTCACAGTGAGCAGTGATTTTGACCCTTAACTAACGGCCAGACAAAATAGTGTAGGAAGACCTACAGAGGCTGTACAGAGTAGAGCTTGTCTACTTAGTGTAAGGTTCAGAGCATTATAAGGTATAATTGATTTCACCTGAAGTTCATGTTGCCGGTGATCATCCAAGCAGCCTTTCAGAGAATGTCATTACTCTTAAAAGTATACAGTTCAGTGCTGACTTTATAAAAGCACAGTACTGTCTGCTGCAGTGATCAGCAGATAGTGATCTTTTTTTCCCCTTGGGTTTTACTTTGGTAGGAAAAAGAAAAAAAGTATATGAATTAAAGATCAAAATAGCAAGTGTTAAGAGAAAGTGAAACAAACTGACCTCTTGGTAAAGAGCGATCCTAAACCCTTTTCATCTGCAAAGCACTTGGTAAAGATTGCCCACATACCAAGACTGGACTGTGATTCTGTGTTGGCCACATGATGGTTGAGTGGTTTAGCATTACCACAGTTCAGATGTCATTAACAAATAATGAAACCTTTTTAGTCAGAAAAACTGAAGAATCAATAGATATTTAGCACTGTTGACTGAACTAAGACCTTGGAAACACAAAATAAAGATTTTGTAAATGATGTGCTTTGGCAGTTACAGTGTTTGACTAGGAGTCAGTACAAGAGGCAATGGCCACGATAGACAATGGGCACAAAATGAAACACAGAAAATTCCACCTAACTCAAGAAAACACTTTTTCACTATGAAGGTGACTGAACATTGGAACAGGTGCCCAGAGATTCTGTGGAGTTTCCATCCCTGGAGATATCCAAAACCTGACTGGGCATGGTTCTGGGCAACCTGCTCTAGCTAACCCTTCTTGAGCATGGGGTTGGACCAGATGGTCTCCAGAGGTCCCTCCCAACCCCAACTATTCTGTGATTCTGTTATCCTGTGAAATCCAGGCTCTATACCCTCACCTTCAGATCCAGGTAACAAAAGGAAGCTGCGGAACAACTGAAGTGCCAAAACTTCAAATTGTTCAGATCCATAATGGGATTTTGGCACTTCGTGTACGATTTATATGGAATTCAGGTACTTGAAGTCAAGAGAATATCCTTAAAGTTACTCTAATCCTCCATGTGTGTAAATTCTATAGGCGGAGTGATGTTTTCACAACTGAAGTTCCCTAACCACCTAAACTTCCATTTTTGGGCACACCTAGAATCATTACCTTGTCAATACTGAGCAACTCAGCATATTTCTCCCGCTGACATCAGGATCCAAAACTTAGCATTTGATTGGAAGGCGCATTTCCCCAGGGTTGCTGAAAGGATACCCATCATATCTGTTCAGGTATTGGATGCTGGAGAAAACAGCAACTCCCTTCCAAAAAATTGTATGGAACTTCATTTAAACACCCTCCATCCTCTTTACATTTCCTCTTGTCTTATTCATTAATATGAAGGTGTAGTGGTGAAAATCCTGAGCCAGAGGAAGAATTAGAAAGACACAGGTTGAATTTTCCTCTCTTTGCCCATGCTTAAGATATATGTCATCTCCCACTCTGTGGGGGTTATCTTCACCATGAGGTTATAAGCAGCCCTTAAAGGAGTGCCATTTTTCTTTCAGAAGCCATTTCACTCTGCGCCATATAATGAAAGGTTCAAAGGAGAGCAAGAGAAACAAGTGCGAACCTAACTCTGCAGTTTAGGATTAATTCAGCTTAGTAATTAGGGAACTTGCCTGCAAAGAAGGAAATCAGATTTTTTACTGTCATTTCTAGGCATAGTTATGTCTTTTACTGAATGACTGACTCATGTTAAGTATCTCAAAAACCTCTAGCATGGAAGGGCTCTTCCCTGAGCAGCCTATGACCATGAAATTTTATCATCTCATTCACTTACTCTCTTGTGCTCTCATTCTTTTTGGTCCAGGAATTCCCTAATCCTTTTCTGATGCCCAGCACGGGCTCTTGTCTCCCACCTGTACACCGATATACCCGAATAACCATTAGTGAGTAGGGCATTTTTAAGCAAACAGCAGACCTGGGTTTCAGCCTCAATGAACTGAAGGGAGAACTGAACTGAGAGCTCCTGCATTAGAGGTCAATGCTCTGATCACTAGGCCCTTGCATAAAAAGGGAGTTAGCACCACCACTCTTTTCTGCTACGGTCACAGTTAAAAAATAAAAGTCTCATCCCGCATGTGGATTTTTTGGAAAAAAAAAAAAAGAAAAAGAAAAAGAAATGTAAGTGCTTCTCATAACTGCTGAGAGAAGCAGCTTGGAAGCAGAGACAGGAGGTACCTCCCTAAAGCCCGAAGTAAGGTCTAAGAGAGACCTCAGATACGTAAGTCACTTTTGCAACAAATCAGCTTTCAGGGCTCAACCTAGAGTCTTCCTCAGGAACTACAGTTTGGCATTAGCTGGTGGAGGACACTAGCATGGCTCTTCCATAAAAATGTAAGTAGACAAACAGACGGACTGCTAAGCAGGTATTCTTGGCATCTGCTTCTAACCCCTGTGGAGTCATATGCAGGAAATATGAGTTTATAAAAACTGTAGACATCATTTTAAATATAGCCATATTGGCATTTTTCTGGGTGGAAAATCCTGTTTCACTCCTTGTATCAAATCCTTTGGTACGCATGTTGCATGCCTCTGCCAAAGAGACAACGTTCTGGGTCAGCTGCCACCCAGGTGTCTGGTATTTGTACAAGTGATACACATTCAACCAAGCCTGTTCCCTTCTTGTGCTAATTCCTGTTCCAGCTTTTCATGGCAGTATGCAACAATCAAAGATCCTCAAGATTATGCTGGGCTATATCCTAGCAGGTAGCTGACCTGACACAGAGAAGGAGACTCAATTTCTCATCCATACTTCTCCATATTTTGATCAGCCAAGTAACTGCACTGTGTACTAAAAAAACAGGAGGTGAGTTAAGCTGTTCCTCTTTATGGGCCTGAGAGGGAACAGAACAGTCAGCCCAAATCACATGTTGCAGAAAAGAAAAAGAAATATTTCTGTAATCTTTCCTTCAAATTTTGAACAGTCGTTAGTTTCAGATATGCTTTTCTGTATACAGGAATGCTAGTGCAAGCCTAGTTTGGTGGCCTCTGTACACACACACACCCTGGCTTCAGAGAAGACTATCTGTATGTGAGAGAAAGAAGTTGGTATCTATTATGCATCATTTGTTACTTGTCATCCTGCTTTATTAATGACTTCAGTCATCTAGTCAGGAAGCACAGATGCTACTGTGTAACTTACCCCTCCCACGCACACAGTTAATAGTGAATTGTTAAGGAAGATAGTTTCTAAATATTCTGCAGACAGCAAACTGCTTACGTGCATTTTTAACAGATACAAAAATTTTTCATAGCAACTGGGATCCCAATTCACTATTTATAAATGGTTTGGATGAATTTTTCAGATACTTTATGAACAACTACCCTGATTTCCAGGTGCAGTCAGGGTGAAAGGTAGAACAGATACAGCCATCACATCAGTTTTGGGCCTATGTCTTTTGTGTTTCTGTAGGTGTGCTAGCTACACCTGTCTCTCTCCCTCAATGACTGTGACTCGTGACCACTGTTTCAATTTATTTTCTTCCACTGCGATATTTGCTGCATCTTTTATGTCGTATACATAAGAGCTTCATCCAAGGCCTGAATGTGTCAGTATTTATTCTTATCAAACTAGAATGACGTAACTCTTGTACAGCTCAAGCAAGCAGGAGAGCAGTTCTCCTGTCCAAGCCCATGGTGATTATTAACCTAGTATACCAGTTTTTCTATAATTATTTAGCTTGAATGCCATTGCACTCTACTGGTACCTTTTCATATCTCATTCATGCAAATTATTTCCAGAGCTCAGGGGTTTCATACCTCATTTGCAAATTTGTGAGCTTCACTTAGGGGCATCTCATGGGTCAAATGAGTCTAGACTCCAGTCTAGTCTACAAATCTAACTGCACAAAAGCATACTTAAAATATCTTCATGGCCATGAAAGAAAACAGGAACATTAATTTCCTGATCATTGCTATTTAGAGTATTCTCAAGTACAACCCTACAAGTTTCTGGCTGTCCCCAAGCTGTTTTCACAGACTATATGTATCTTCTGGAGATACAGCAAGCTCTGCCTCCATGACTGCCTGCAGAGCTGGGTACTCTGCCTTATTAGAAAATATATAGTGGAGTATAACCCAAGGATGATTTTCTGGCTGTGCGTGAATCAGCCCTGGCTGGTGAGTTGTAAAGTGATCTTTAAGGCATCCAAAAGTAAATGGCTATCTACAACTGAAAAACTCATGAGGAATACCACTTCAAATTGCCACTGTACGTTTCAGAAAACTACTTAAAGTAAAACGGTAACATTACATCACTACAGATTTTGAACTTTTGCATAATTGGTAACAGTTTTCATAACTTTCAGTAGCATTCACAGTAACTTCATACTAATCAAGGACTAACTTATATTATAAAGAACATATTATTTTAGCCTACATCTTCAGAATACTGATTATTTCATGGCTTTCTGTTTTGAGTTCTTAAGCAAAGGCACCGTGGATGAAATTCTGCCTGCACTGACACCAGCGGCTCCCCTTGCCTTCAATGCGATCTGGCTTTGCCTACTCGTACATAGTTTGAGACAGCTGGGACCTGCAGTTTCCCTTACCTTCCCATATCACGCAGAAAACGGCTGCAGAGTCCCCAGTCACTACAAATGACGCAGACCAAATCCTTGGTTTCTTCTGTGTACCATTTGCTTCCTGGGAGCAGTTTGAAACACTTCACAGGCTGGCAGAAATCCACCACAACACCCCTACTCCCATCACCAGGCTGAAGCAGCCTGTAGCCTGCTGGGCTGAATCTGAACGTTCTTTCTTTACCTCTTCTCTCCCATTTTCTGTTCTAGTTTGAGTCAAGAATTTCTCTCTGGCAGAGGCATTAGAAAGCCTTCATGCAGCTCTCCATAAGGCTGACAGAGGGAGCACCTCCAGACAGCTGCTAGCCTTAAAAAGGGTTGTTTCCATGAGGACCCTGCCTCAAATTTCCTCCACTCTCTGCTCTCAGAGAAATACTACGAATCAAAGCAAAACTTTCTTCACTTGGGAGAAATCGATCAAGGTTTTTGTCTCTCATGGGCATAAACAAAGTCAGAGCCATGATCATCATTACATATCGAGAAAGTTTGGGGTTTGTATAAACATAGCTTGACCACCAATATTGTGGCTGCTGTATATATATTGTACTCTGTTGCTGATTGAAGGAACATTTCATCATTCAAAAACTTGATTTCCTAATTAAAAAGATTCCAAGGTATTAGCACTAAATGTTGGATTGTGAAGATATTCGAACATGTTGTACCTCTGAAAAACTACGTGGCCAACCTTCACCATGGAGGAGCTAGTCACTCCAGGCCAGACTAGTTTATTTGATTAGTTTATTTCTCCAGTTTGAAATTCATTCAATATAGAAGGAACCCAAAAAGCCTGGATAATCTTTTTGTATGAAAGTTTATCTTTCCATTATACTAACCAGTTTCAAACTTCATAAAAATTTGTCAGCTTCCTTCCACAAGCTGTCCTAAAGATTAAACTATTGGAATGAATTACCTTAGAAAGTGTGAACAAATTTTTTCCTTAATTATTCTTATTAAAAATATACAGTGTTACTCTACAGAAAGAGACACTGTAGGATTAACTATTGAAAGGGGTAGTGTTTCGTACTGTAACTGCAGTACTTCCTTTTAGAGGGATAGTCTTACATATGAAATGCAAACGCATAAATGCTTTTACACAAGGAAAACTTTTAGAAAGTACTTTCTCTAAAAGGCCGTCTCTAATCTCTAGGTTTATAAAGAAGTCTATCTGCTTACCTCTGTTAAAATATGGAAAGTATAGGCATAAAATGGTCTGGAGTAAACAAAAACAGGCAAAAGATAGTCTTTTCTAGCAATTGAGGCAATACGTATTGCCTCTTTAACCCGATAATGAACAAATTTTAGTGCATTTGGACTTGACTTCAACATATAATCCAGGTATATAGAAGGGTAGAGAGCAGTACTCTCCTTCCACAGCCAAAGCAGAAGATCATTCCGGGAAGATTCAATAGCTGGGCATTTTCCTGTATATGTTTCTGGGTGTTCTTTGTAATCATAATTGTAGCAGTCTGGGTAAAGATAGTAACCCCACAAACCGTTTGGTCTCATATGTTCAGCCAGAAGGATGGTGTTGTTCATAAAGCTCTTGCCAGCGTTTTCAAATTCCTCTTTAGCTACTTTCCTAATTTTGTCCTCTGACCACTGAGGGTGCCGTCTCCGAACCATCTCAAGAGATTTATTTCTATAAATGGTTTTATTGCCCCAGTTCCTATCCCACTGAGGTCTCCAGTTTTCCCAGTCAATGACTGCAAGTCCTTGAAATTTCTTCATGGGTATAGAATAGTCAATGTCGGACTTCGCTTTATTAAGGTGTTTGATAAGACTTTCATTTTGTGGCACACCTCCGTTCACTGGATCTCCATTATCTGAGTAATAGGGATAGTATCCCAAATGAGTGTGATAAAAGATTGTTACATTCGATCCACTCAAAGTCTCATTGGTGTTTGATGCAATGTCAAAAACGCTGAGATCCAGGTCCACTTTATACCGCAGCCTGCACTGTTCAGTGGGCGCATTCCAGACAACAATGAAAGGCTTGTGAAGAAGCAGAGGGGCCTTTGCCTGCTTCAGTAACTGGCCACAGACCATAGTAAGCAGCACTGAGATTGCCATCCATTTGACCCAGACCTTCATGGTATGTGTTTTCTGGGAAATTGTTAACGATATTTCCTTGAAAATAAAAACAAGAGAAGATATTTGAGAAGGACAGTAACCACCTTGAAGGTAGAAAAGATGACAAAGGGATGTCTTCTAGCTTGATTTTCTTTCGTGAACATGATACTCAGTGCAAATGGAAAAAAGTCCAAAACTGTGACCTTGTTAAAATTAAGTATGATCTCAAATGCTTTCAAAGACTTTTTGATAGACTTCACTGTCTGGAAGTATGTTCTGATGTTCACTTTTTTCCCTTCTCATTTCTCTCAAACACCTCACACATTTGCTTCAGACCTTTCCCTTAAACTTATTTGCTCCCTGACGTCTACAGGAAATGAATAACAGAATAGCTTAAAAGAACAGTATACAAAAGAGCATACTATTTATTTCAAATGTCACCTTCCAATGTGACAATTTCTGCTATGGTCTATCTTGCTTAGAATATCATGACTGTGAGGCTAAGGTCTTCCTTACCATCTGTATATGCTTATGATCACAATAGGAAAGGTAATTTAAACAGAAGCTATGATGGAAATGTTAACCTCACTCAGATTAACCAAGAGAAATCAGAAATGCTGCAATTTTTAGGACATCTGAAAAAAGTGCATTGTTTATCTACCACTGAACATACTCCTTACTTTCTAAGTATTTAGATTGAGGAACAATAATTAGTCTGCAGTCTAGAAGGGTGCTGCTACTAATGCCTTACTAAGCTAATTATTATATTTAAATAATTTACTTTAATATTTTAAACTATATCAAACATATTTGAACTAGCCAGAAAAGCATCCTATACCTTTGCAAAGGGGAGTTAGTCTATATAGGTGGATGCTCATTAGTATTCTTTTTTCCTTTTGAGGTTTGCCATTTTCACTGGCTACTGGCCATACTGGCTTAGGGACTACTAGTATTCTGGGAGCTGTCAGTGCTCCCGGGTTGCTGGCACCTAGGGAGCCCAAAGCTGTGCTTTGTGCCCTGTGGTGCAGCTGCTCATCATTGCCCACAGTCAGCTGCTCCAGGATCTCTCCCTGTTCACGTCTCTTGCCCGAGAAGCACAGTTCAGCTCTACACTAGATTTGTTATTCAGGTTTCTTCACTGGGTTGTATAGTTCATATTACTGGTACTGATGACCAAACCACACAGCAGCACCCAGCTTGAACCTAGGGGTCACAAAATTGGCTTCCCTTTATAAACATTATTGCATCTACCATATGACATGGTTTATCCTCTCAGTTGCTACTTTCTGTCATTCATCTATCACATTTTTCTCAGTTTAATTCACGTGTTAAAGATTGTCAAGCTGCAATCACTGTCTGTGCTGTATGTTCAATTCATGCACTAGCCATGTGAATTTGAAATATCCTGGATCTTGATGTTTCCCCATATTTACATCTTTTTTAATGATTTCTTTTCATGACTGTAAAATTAGGCCCAAGTTATCCTACCCTAATATAGCTAGCTTAATTATACTGGCTTCAATTGGCCCTAGTATACTCTCACTAAATTTTAACCTGTTAAACATATATATAACTTCACTTCTTTCCTAGATAACAGGAATAACAACTCATCACATCTAACCATCTGTTATAGAGCCACTAGATCACAGCTGAGACAGGTAGTTTTCTTTCTTTCCAAACCATTATAGCCAGCACACTATGCTAAATACTAGATTCTGCAGTACTTCTTGGATACTGCCTTTTTATCTGTAATGGAACGTCAGATCTAAACGGAATGTCGGGAAGGCTGCAGGTACCCCTACCAAAACCCCTCAGCAGACCTATTAAAGAAAAAGAGAAACTGTTCCTTTCTTTGAAAAGGTGTGGGCTCTCATAAGTGCTATGATCCAGGATTCTCCTGTCATTTGTCTTTTTCTTCTAACCCTGGGTTTGATGTTTCTGCTCCTAGCAATCACTACTCTTGATCTTCTGCCACTCCCTTAAGTCCTTCCTTTGTCTTTTTATCTCCCATATGACAATCTACCTCTCTACCCCAAGTACTATGCCATTTCATCCTCAGTCCTAGAAAAGGATTGAGTCCCCCTGTGCAGCAGTCTGGTAAAAGGACATCTTCCTAAGAGGTGGAGGAGGGCAAGCTGCATTAAGCAATGATTAGATGGAGCACATAAAGAGCAGAACAGCGAAAGGCCAGGACAGTGGGACCTAGGAGAGAGCTCTCATCAGCAAGTTGCAGATTTAAGCTCCTGTTGTTTCCTCACTCTCCTCTGGTTACTTATTTTGCATGCATACATATATATAGCTCCCAAGTTTGAAAACTTTACTCATAATCCTTTATATTCTATTAATAACATCCACAAATGAAATGGGCTGTTGCTATAGGGCATCAAGCTGGTACCACTTATGAGCATGCCTGTTGGAAAAAGAAGCCAGCTTGTTTTCACTCCACTTATGAGCTGGAAGGAAGTCTCATGCTTGCCGCTGGAATCTTTTTCTCTGTTATCTTTCAATCAGTCTTGCATAACCACCTAAGCTATGACATTACTTTAAAAAAAAAAAAAAAAGCACGCTTTTAGCTTCCTGTTATACACAAACCGCTGAACACCTCACAGTACTTTTCACTGCTTCCTTGATGCAGTGATCAGATTCAGTACGTTTATAAGAGCTTTTTCACGATTGAGATTGGATTGCTTTGCAGTACATGAGATTAAGCCCATTACACAAAACTTTTCTGTAGCAGTGATAGCTCAGATGAAAGAAGAGGAGCAAAACGGGAGAAAGAAAGTGTTAGTGAATTTCTATGTAAGAAAAGATCAAAAAAATCCTAGCTGTCTAAAATCACAATCCAAATGTTGATATTGTTCAGCCTTGTGTTATTATGAAAATATAATCAGATCATTGTCATATATTAATGACTAATCCAGTACAGTTCTTGTCTAGAGCTGAGGCCCACAGGCATTACCACAATGCAGATAATAAATCTTAACAATAATAGGCCAGGAAATATACAATAGAATAATTCTAATTGATACTTTTTTAATTCTTGGTCAATGTCTTTCACTGTCCTTGACAAGGCTTTAAATAACACCACAGCTGAAAAAACGAATATATTTATAATCAGGATATGTTGAATAATTCTCTAGGCCCTTCATGAAAGATGCGCAGGACCCTGGATGCCTTGCTGAACCGTAGACATGCAGATGTCTTCCTCTGCAAGCTGAATCCCACTGTAAGGGGATGGAATCCATCTAACCCTGTTCTAGATATTTAGAAGTTGAGGAGCTCATACAGGACAGTCATTCAGGCTCCTTCAGTGAAAAAAGGACACCTCCCAAAGTTATTACAAGCTCCGTATTTTAGAGCTATATGGAAGCAGTCACCCAGCTCTCTCCATTAGCCTAGAGAGGTGATAACCACCTAAATAAGGCAACATGCCTCCCTTTTAGATGTCTAAAAGGACCAAGCATCTCACTTTTCCACTGCGCTTCATAACATACAGAGAGAGACCGCCCCATATGCCTAATTCCTTAAAGGGCAGAGAATTCCCCAAAAAATTCCTTGTGCTGTTGGCAAGGTCCTACCCAGATGTGTTAATCTGATGAGCTTTGATGTTATTGGCACATGCAAATTTTACTATAGATGTTTTATTTTGCTTCAGAACACCATCTGAGGCTACGTGAAACAAGTTTTCAGGGAAATGGGTAGGTCTTACCTTTAACATTGAAAAAAAGAGTGGAGAATAAATTATCTGTTGTTTCACATGAAACAACTTCTAAGTAAGAACAAAACATCTTTTATTACAATTTCCACTGCTGTTTGTTTGGACTATGGGGTTTTTGATCTCATGCAAGAGCATTAATTGGGCTGCTTTAATCCCTATTTTCTAATGAGCACAGGCATTAATGATTCCATCTTGAAGCTCATTATCAACCTCAATTCAAGTTCTCCCGCTCTTCTAATTCAATGACATGTTGTCATGGTTAATTTAACTTCTCAAAGATGCCCACATCTTTCTCAAGCAGGGAAGTATTTTCAGAACAGAATCTGTTCTCAATGTTTCTGCTCTATATTCTAAAAACAAAAGTGAATTCTTCATAAGGGAAAGAATTAAAAGCCTGATCCCATGACCATTGAAGTTGAACAACATGGATTCCAATATAGTCCAATGGTGTTTTCCAGACAGACAATTATGCTTCTCTGCCATTTTTATTGATTATCCCAGGGTTCTTTACAGTACAGCACACTATGTTACAGCTGATACTTTAGACTATGGTTCATATGTTGATCATATAATGGCAAGCCAAAATACTTTCATAATAGCAAATGCAATATCTCATTTTATATTCCTCTGTTTGTATACTGACTTTTCAAGAAAGTAAAATCATTTAACAATAGTACCATTCTGCTTTTTCATCTTCTGCTGATTTTAATTATCCTTGAAGGCTAAGGCTTTCTTTCTCTTCTAGATAAAGAATTCATTAATGTAGATATATTCACTATTCAGATTTCATTTACAGAAGTGGAGTGTTTTAAGTGTTTTGACTGGCGGAGCTTTGTGTCAATGGACAATAAAAATAAGAACCTTTCTTCAATCAGCTGAGCATTTTGTAAAATTTAATAATCTTTCACGATGTATTTTCTGGAGATTTTATTTCATTAAAATTCTTTACCTGTCATGCTAGAGACTTACAGGATATTTTCATACTCATTCTGAACAGATACAATCTCTCTAAAACTGTAATGGCAAACTATGCCATAAGGTAAAAGGTAGGTTTTAAGCAGCAGTTGCATTGAAGCCAAGAGAGTATATCATTTTAGATCTAATTGCAGCTAGATTTTAAAGGTGGTGTAGTTGACGTTTTAATTGTATGTAAAAATGATTTTAAAAACTAAATCATGTAACAATGGTAACACTTAGAAGCCTGTAACATATGACTGACTTGAGCATATCTCATGCCCTTGCTTCTAATAGAAGAGGGGAAACTACAGTCCTGAAGCTAAGTTGAAATATATGCAACAATGTGCAGCAGGAAAAAACTCACAGATATGTGGTTTTACCTATGAAGTATGAGAGTTAGGTTGTGTATCTTTCATTGACCCCCGTAATTATTTCAGAATTGAGAAACATATTTTGGAAAAAAAAAGGAAAGAATCTGAAGTTCCTACAATAATGGCCATTTCAGATTCCACCATTAGCAATATCTGGCTATCATAATTTAAAATCTAGAGGTGGAAAGGCAGAATGTGTTTTATTATATACTAAAGAGGTACAGTTAAATCATAGGTGATGTTTTCCAGCTTATTTAGCACATAAGAGTCGTGCTGTGTGGCTTAAACTAGATTTACAACACTTCACTAAGGTACTTTCAGCCTCCCAAATGCACTATTGGCTTCTATCTAGCAACTGCTAAGTATAAAATTGTACTTGCTTTCATCATAGACACACATCCATTTTGGCTAAGTTTTCTCATATCTGGAAGGAAGTATTTTGCTTAGGAAAAAAGTATGATGGCATTTAAAGAAATGAATGTAAGTGGACCGTTTATATTCCACTGAGGAATGGGTAAAACCGGTAGCTAAAAAAAATGTCCTTTTTTGCACCTAGACTAACCATGTTTAAGGTAGCAATTATTATTGTGGCTAAGAAATATGGATATTTCAACCATATTTTATATAAAAAGATTTTTCCCCAATAGAACCACATTTGAAAGTGGCTTGTAAATTACTTGAAAAAATCTTGTGCATCAATACATTATTCTCTACAACATACAATTTTACAAAATGCATTTAACAGATATCATGTCTATATCTAGGCAAGTATAAGAAGATAGAGAAATATGCATGACACAAAGGAAAGGTCAGATACGTCCATCTTCTCTCTCTGCTATTATTTTTCTGCTTCAAGACTGTCAGTATCTTACTTTTCTTCATTTTATTGAAAACCTGTTTGCATAAGACAAAGTGGTAAGGTAGACACAGACTGACTTCGTTATTCAAGTGTCATTTCTCTTCAATTTTCATTATCATCACATTTTAGAAAGATGAAGTATTCACTGGCTCCTCTCCACCATCCCTTTTTCCGCTATCTCTTGCTTCATGTCATCCTAATTCTCCAGCTACAATTATTTCTCAGACCAGATTAAAAGTTAAGAAGTGAACAGCAGAAAAAAAAAATAACTAAAACATTTGCAATCTTGCTTACAGATCACCGGAAGTATGAAAGGAACACGTGATTAACCTTTTCCTTTGCAAGTCATATTAAAGTTCACTTTCAACAGGTGAACAGAGAGGCCTAATTGCAAGGTGCAGAGTAGCATCCCTTATGTTTTTGTATAAAATACGCGAAAAGAAATTCAAAGAGCGAAGAGATGAAGGGTAAGACCTACACGATCACTGTTATCACTGCTGACCTTTTGCAAACTGAAAACTCTAGAAGCTTTGCAAAAGAGAAAACTCTAGAAGACATTCTTGGATGCATCACAGTTTTACAATAAGTCATATTCAGGCCAAAGGTCTGCCTAGGCATTTCCTGTTTAGTTTTACTGTTTGTGATGTGCAGCTGATGTCATGCCTTAAACTGAGAGAAAAGACCTCAAGCAAGCATAGGAATAAAAGATTAAAAAATGGTATTGAAAAGATGTTCTTCCCATGGAAGCCGTAATTCTTCTGTTCTATAAAAACAACTATTTTAATACTTCATGTGTCCTAGGCTATCCCTAGTCTATATGTAACTTCTTTATAGGATAGTCTTCAGAGACCAGACTGCCATCCTTATTCACATTGTCCAGTGTGCGAAGTTATTGCATTCATATCAACAAGTCTAAGGGCTATTCAGCATGAAAAACAGTGATTGTGTTTCACCTCAACCAATGCCATAAGATTGGTTTAATGGAAATGCAAATCACTCCTTAAGCTACTTCTGTACTAGGAAAAAAAAAAAACTCAGTAATACCAAGAGACTCAAAATTTTTCTTTTCCAGATACAATTTTTGGTGTGTGAAATAGCTGAGGTTTCAGTGGTATTTAAAAGCTTGAATTAATAGCTTAGATTAACAACAGGCAGAAATGCCAGCTTTGCCTAGTTTCCTGGTATCCCTGTTAAACCCTTTATCCAGTCTGTAACTAGTTACATTAATTCCATTAGTTTTTGCCATCAGAAGTTCTTCTTTGGCTGTGAAGTTAACACCTGGGCTCTTGGCCAAACAAATTTAGAGGCCAAATTTATAAGGCAGGATTATGCCTCAAACTCTGAGCTCCCGAAACCAAAAAGTGCTCTAGACATTTGTGTATCGCTCCTGACAAGGATCACAAAGAACGACCCAAGGGACCTGCTGAAGCATCCTGTGGCTCCCTTCTGGTCCTCACATCCAAATGTACTTCTCAGGGTATGGAGAAATTCTCATTTTTGACTTGCAGTTAGGGCCGGGACAGGTCACATACTCAGCCCTGGGTGCTAGGTATCTGGGAGTCACTTCCAGATCTTACAATCCAGACACTGACGAAGGTAGCTGTATCTACATATTGTCACCAAAACCCAACAGGGTGGCAGGATTGGTATTTCCTTTCACCCATCTCAGGCAGACAGACAAAAAGCTCAACCTTGCCCATTCGAGGTATACAGAATTCAGGCACCCTAAATACTTTGTGTTGCAGCACTGGAATACATCAACCCTCTTTTTCTCCCCGCTCTCCCCCAATTAGGCCCTCCCTGGCCTGAGTACAGCTTGCCCTATCACAAATGGATTTTCCGGGGTCAGTGAAGATCTCAGGCTTGTGCTTCCTACACGTTCCCTGAGAAAGCTCACAGGCAGACGCACACATGCACGTAGAGAGGCTCTCAGGGTAACTTCCTGAATTTTATTCCCTCTTGGCTCTTCTTTCTCATTGCCCTGCTGCCATTAATACAGAAACCTCAAATTTTTTCCAGATGTTAACTCTTAGAATATGGCTAGAGAGAAAAATATTCCCATTCTAACTGAGTATATTGTGAAACTGAGGCAGAGAAACCTTTACATCTCTTACTAGCAAATCAGTAACCAAGGGAAAAATAAGACACATTATGATTCCAAGTTCTGTGTTTTAATTAAGAGACCATTCTGTCATTTTAAATCACAGGAAATTATGGATGATACTTTGAATATCAAGGAAATACAAGTTAATTTGGATTAAATCTATTCATGTAGAAGGACACTACAAACACTTATACATACATGTGCCACAAACAATCTTTCAATTGCTTAAGTATCGAGTAAAAAGTATTTTTGAAAACTATATAAAATCCAGAATATCATATCATTTTATGACGCTAACACAAGAACTCAGATTTTATCTAATATATGAAGCACAGATCTGACTTGTTTTATTCAGATCCATGCCATTCACAATGACACTGGAAAAAGCCTGGTGTATTGTATTGTTTTCGGTTTCATCTGTTTCTATTGCACTATATTCTGGACCCAAACATATTTTAGAAAAAAATTTTCAGTACTCAATATTTATGTTAAAAGTATAAAATATTATACCTACAGATGGAACTTTAATGGCATTTATTATTTTACAAGTGTTACTCCATTAAAGTACTTTGCAAAGAATACAGGAGAAAAGAAATTCTTTTTTTTTTTTTTTTTTGCCTTCTTGAAGAGCCACATTGATTGTAAGAGCTGTTAAAGCCTTGTTTCCCTGAGAAATTAAGTAAGACGAGTGTCCTTAGCAATCTTCAGAATACTGTTCTTCTGACTCTGGCTCTTGGTGGGTGAAAAATAGAAGTGCATGCCAACAATATTCTGAAAAAAATTCTTACTGATTTGTGATTTTCCTTTTAATGTATTACTAAATACTTTCCACTGAAGATCATGAACATTAATTGGCACTAACAGAATACATCCTACCTTCTGGCACATAACCTTCAATAGCTATGTGAACATATGAATGAGCAATAGAGTACAATAAATAATACATGAGTTTACATTGTTGTGAAGCATTTAAAATAGTTTTGCTCCTTTAACACAACCTACTTAATTCAAAAGTTTATTTTTGGAAGTATTATTGTTACCAGAGGCACTTACAAAACAGAGAAAATTAGGTCAAATTGATAACACAGAGAATTTCTGTGATTAGGCCTTGACTTATTCTGGAGAAAATGCTGTTAGCTAAATTAACAGTAGCTCTCTCTGAGATAAATTCTGCTTTCAGATGTGTAACTCAAGGAAATTCAATTGAAATTAATTAGGGGGTTTAAATCTGGAAATATTCCAGTTGAAATAATGGAGTTATTAAGCATTTATAAACTTGTGAGATGAAAAATGTATCCTTCAGTCAGCTAAAAAAACCTAGCACATTGGCAAATCTTTAAAATAATTGTATATATCCATATTAAATGCTTGCAATAAATAACTCTTGTTCTTTGGATGTCACAAAAGGAAATATTAGCACTTTGCTGAACAGGAATGCAGGACAATTTAGAAAATAATGTATAAAGCATTTGAGGTGAAGTTAGCTTCTGACTTTATTTTCATGCCAGTATTCAGCTTGTTTGGCAGTCTATGTCGTCTCAAAAAATGAATTAAACATATCACTAGATCTATGGAGCACGATATATTAAAACAAATCATTAATGTACAGAACTCATTGTCAAACAACCAACTACATCCTCTTTTGGGCTACTTTGGAGATAATTTTCAAATATACTGATTGTAGCTGATGGAATGTATTACTATAGATCTATACGACTGAAACATTTACCTTCAGTGTTTCTTTCTAATGAAAAAGAGAAACTTATTTTTCGTAA
This sequence comes from Struthio camelus, assembly GCF_040807025.1. Taxonomy (NCBI): domain Eukaryota; kingdom Metazoa; phylum Chordata; class Aves; order Struthioniformes; family Struthionidae; genus Struthio; species Struthio camelus. The sequence continues at coordinate 24,897,449 of NC_090942.1, forward strand.
GGGATTAACTATATGGCCCACACATGGTTAGCTGCTTTCTACATCTCTAGCGTTAAATGCATTTAAGTATTAAATTGATTAAATCAAATTCCACAATATGATTAAAGTCAAAACATTATTCTTGTTTTTCAAACGTGACTTTTATTCACAGACAGCTTTTCAAGATCAATTTTCTAATCCAAAATTGTTGTTATACATTCTAAAGAGTGTAAAGTAACAAAGCTATTTGACAGGAATATAGAAATAAAATAAGTCCAGAAGGGACATGCTACAGAAAATAATACAGAAAGCTTTCCTACTGTTAGACTACAAGCAGAAGAGAAAATTTGGTCTTTAATGTTTATTAACTGAGTAAATAACACGACACTTACCTCTCTATAATCAGTGAACAGCAGAAAACTTTAGTAAGAACAATTTACAATAGCTGATGTGTTTGTCTTCAGAATTTGTTCTTCCTGATGAGTGGGCTTTTAACTAATGAGAATCTCACAGGATGGGAAGATAAGGGCAGAATTGTAACTAATTGTCATCATGCAAAATTAATTAATTAATTAATTAATGCATTAAAATGTTAGCCATAACTGCTGAAGCAGCCTTGTTCTCAGAAAAATAATTTTGCATTGCCTGCTTTTATGAACTGATGGGACAGTGACCTAATCAGTGTTCAAGAAGAATGAAGTCACTTTTTGAGAGTTACACACTCCCAACTCAGTAAATGACAGGCATTAGCAGCAGGGACAATTTGATGGCTGCCTACAGTGGACCTTCCAGAGCAGTGAAAAGCAGGGCTGCCTGCAAATCAAAAAGAGTAAAATAGTTCAAGAATAGCTATTTTAAAGAGAACAGTTGGGCATAAACCTCCCTAAAGCTTACCCTGAAATGTTCAGCCTTCAAAAATTCCCTGAGGAAAAGGTCTGCACCAGAGTGCAGGAAAGAACAATATCCCAACAGCAGTCATGTGTGCTGCTCAAAGAGACTTGAAAATGATTCATCGTGACAAAAAACTTAAATGGATATATCCTACCTGAACAATCAATTGAAAATACATCAGATGTATAGGGATTTTATAGAGGGAATCCCTACATATCTGTGTATTAAAGGCAATAGGTTCAGAAATGTAGTCCACATCCCCATGTGGGAACTAAGACGTGTTAAAGAAGGAAACTCAAAGTTTCCTAATCTTGTCAAGTATGACTGCCGCCATTTAAGATAAGTATTAAAATTGAAAAAAGTACAGGAAATAAGTACAGAGAACTATTGAAACAACTAGAGATTTTTTTTGTTGTTCCTACATTTGGCTTCAAATCTGCACAATTATTCAAATTAAATAGGAAGCAAGTAGCTCCCTGAGCCCTGGAAATAATAAAGCCGTTTCCTATGTACTTGTATCTCACCGTTGACTGAGCTCCAATCTAAGTTTTTCCAAGGTTGAGATATTTATAAAAGATATCTCCTGTGTTGATTCTCTGGCCTGTAATATAATCAGAGCTCATACTGCAATCTTTCCCTTCAGAGAGGGTATTTTTATGGTCTTTCTTTTACTCAGAAGGATGTTTTCATCAGTGTGTAGAAACACAATGATCTTTGAGATCTGTACCTCTCCTGAATGCTTGGCTGTTATTTACTATTTACACACAGCTACACAAACAGACAGACTTACACACATCTATACACTCACCCTGAGTGCCTTATCATCCTTTCTGCAATAAGAAAGGCAGAAATAACTTCTAGTGACTGAGCGGGTGCTCATCACCTTCAGTAGGTATGCATGCTGTGCTGTGCATTTAATAACTGTCCCACCCATGCCATGGGGAAGGTCACACTATATACTCCTCCTACACTGTGTACACCCCTCTGAGAGGACGTTTGCCCCTCCTGATGCCTTTGTAGCTAGAGCTTTATGGTCCCACTGGTACAGCCCCACTCTTTGGTTTCCCATCCTGTAGCGCAGGAACCGTGTTAAACCCACAGGCACAGCTTTTCGTGAATGACTTCCATGATTCAGAAACAGCTTATGCAAAATAAAGCACTATTTATTGACTTAAATAGAACATAAGACAAAGGGTAGAAATAAACAGACAACTTGCTTTATTTGGCCTCACCTAAATATCCATCTTCTCCTTAAAGCAATTGCAAAGTTCTGTTCAGCCCCGCTGTCTCAGCCTGTGGGCTCACGAACACAGACTGATCTGACACAGGGAGCTAAATGCCTTTCTCAACATGTTCCTGCTCTTTTTTTCCCCCTTGGGTGGTGGCTCCTAACCTGGGCACCTTCCACCACCCCCATATTCAAAAGTCTTTCTAAGGGTTAGCAGCATCTTCTTTGAGCCTCAGTTCTAGAAAACCAAAGCCTCGCCAGCCATGCAGTGATAGTCCCCAGCTGACAGTTTCCCCTCTTCCCCTAAAGATATTCCCTCTTTATTTTCATTGTTGTTTTGTTTCTCATTTAGCTCTACTAATGTATTTTTTTAATCATGTGCTCAAATTGAAAAATATGAAGTAAACTGAGGCATAATCCATGAGGAATTCATTTTGATGGTTCTCTTGGTTCTATCAGTTCAAATATAACACATAAAAAATAACTTTCCAATTAAATATGTTATTAAAATGATCAGTATGCACAAGTTTCTGTTACATAGTGTGTAGATGTACTCAGTTTATATAAATATACACAGTCAAAAGATTGTACCTCAATACAGTTAAAATATGCTGATTTTGTGGAAAAACCACCTCAGATTAACACTAACAAGTACTGCATTTCTTTAACTGAAATGGGAAAGAATGACAAATTTCAAATAAATGCTTGGCAGCCTACCAAAATATTCACTCCGAGTTTTACTCAGAAATGCTTACAAAAGTGCATCCTGTAGAAATAATAGGAGACAAAGCTGAACTCGAGAACTTGTTTCTTCAAGGCATCTCTAGTTATATAGACAGTGCTCAGAGTTGCCAGAGTAAGAGAAATTCCTCCAGCCACCGGGGAAAAGAGCCAGCAGGAGCAAAAAGTGTGTGCTCAGGATGATGAAATAACCACAAACAATTCAGAATGGAAGAAGTAGTTTTGATAACAAGTAGTTTCTGCTTAACAATACTACTTGATGGTAGCACAGATACTTAATAAAAGTCAGTGTACTACTGTAATCCACCAAAGGTTTCTGTTTTTAATCTTTTCTACCTGCACTTTGTGGGGGCATTAAGAACTGAGTTTGTTTGCTTGCTGTTTTTATTTTTACTTGATATTACAGTTATATTTGATATTGAGAAATGGAGATCACAGAATCGTTGAGGTTGGAAGGGACCTCTGGAGATCATCTAGTCCAACCCCCCTGCTCAAGCAGGGACCTCTAGAGCATATTGCCCAGGATCACATCCAGACGGGTTTTGAATATCTCCAGGGAAGGAGACTCCACTACCTCTCTGGGAAACCTGTTCCAGCGCTCTGTCACCCTCCCAGTAAAGAAGCTTCTCCTCATGTTCAGATGGAACTTCCTGTGTTGCAGTTTGTGCCCGTTGCCTCTTGTCCTGTTGCTGGGTACCACAGAGAAGAGGCTGGCCTCATCTTCTTGACACTCCCCCTTCAGATACTTGTACACGTTGATGAGATCCCCTCTCAGTCTTCTCTTCTCCAGGCTGAACAGGCCCAGCTCTTGCAGTCTTTCTTCATAGGAGAGGTGCTCCAGTCCCCTCATCATCTTGGTAGCCCTCCGCTGGACTCTCTCCAGGAGTGCCATGTCTCTCTTGTCCTGGGGAGCCCAGAACTGGACACAGTACTCCAGGGGAGGCCTCCCCAGGGATGAGGAGAGGGGCAGGATCACCTCCCTCCACCTGCTGGCAACACTCTGCCTAATGCACCCCAGGATCCCATTGGCCTTCTTGGCCACAAGGGCACACTGCTGGCTCATGCTTAACTTGTCCACCAGCACTCCCAGGTCCTTCTCGGCAGAGCTACTTTCCAGCAGGTCAACTCCCAGCCTGTCCTGGTGCATGGGATTATTCCTGCCTAGGTGCAAGACCTTGCACTTGCCTTTGTTGAACTTCATGAGGTTCCTCTCTGCCCAGCTCTCCAGGTCCCTCTGAATGGCAGCACAGCCTTCTGGTGTGTCAGCCACTCCCCCCAGTTTAGTATCATCAGCAAACTTGCTGAGGGTGCACTCTGTCCCTTCCTCCAGGTCATCGATGAATATATTGAACAAGACTGGACCCAGGACTGACCCCTGGGGGACACCACTAGCCACAGGCCTCCAACTTGACTCTGCGCCATTCACCACAACCCTCTGAGCTCGGCCATCCAGCCAGTTCTCAATCCACCTCACTGTCCACTCATCTAGCCCACACTTCCTGAGCTGACCTAGGAGGATGTGATGGGAGATAGTGTCAAAAGCCTTGCTGAAGTCCAGGGAGACAACATCCACTGCTCTCCCCTCATCTACCCAGCCAGTCATTCCACCATAGAAGGCTATCAGGTTGGTCAAGCATGATTTCCCTTTGGGGAATCCATGCTGACTACTCCTGATCACCTTCTTGTCCTCCACATGTTAGAGATGGCCCCCCAGGAGGAGCTTTCCTGGGATGGAGGTGAGGCTGACAGGCCTGTAGTTTCCTGGCTCCTCCTTCTTGCCCTTTTTGAAGACTGGCGTGACATTGGCTTTCTTCCAGTCCTCAGGCACCTCTCCTGATCTCCAGGACCTTTCCAAGATGATGGAGAGTGGCCTAGCGATAACATCCGCCAGCTCCCTCAGCACTCGTGGGTGCATCCCATCGGGGCCCATGGATTTATGGATGCCAAGTTTGGACAAATGATCTCTAACCTGATCCTCCTCCACCAAGGGAGGGTCTTCCTTTCTCCAGCCTTCCTCTCTTGTCCCCAGGCTGTGGAATTCCTGAGGACTGGCCTTAGCAGTGAAGACTGAAACAAAGGCAGCATTCAATAACTCTGCCTTCTCTGTATCCTTTGTCACCAGGGCACCCACCCCGTTCAGCAGCGGGCCCACGTTTTCCCTAGTCTTCCTTTTGCTATTGATGTATTTGAAGAAGGCCTTCTTGTTGTCCTTGACATCCCTTGCCAGATTTAATTCCAACTGGGCCTTAGCCTTCCTCGTCGCATCCCTGCACACTCTGACAACGTCCCTGTATTCCTCCCAAGTGGCCTGTCCCCTTTTCCACATTCTGTACACTTCCTTCTTCTGCTGGAGTTTGGCCAGGAGTTCCTTGCTCATCCATGCAGGTCTCCTGCCCGCTTTGCTCGACTTCTTCCTCAGAGGGATGCACTGATCTTGAGCCTGGAGGAAGTGATGCTTGAATATTAACCAGCTCTCTTGGACCCCTCTGCCTTCTAGGGCCCTACCCCATGAAATTCCCCCAAGTAGGTCCCTGAAGAGGCCAAAGTCAGCTCTCCTGAAGTCCAGCGTTGCGATCCTACTCATTGCCCTGCTCCCTCCTCGTAGGATCCTGAACTCCACCATCTCACAGTCACTGCAGCCAAGGCTGCCCCCAACCTTCACCTCTCCAACTAGACCTTCTTTGTTTGTTAGTACAAGGTCTAGCATTGCACCTCTCCTCATTGGTGTCTCCACCACCTGAGTCAAGAAATTATCATCAATGCTTTGCAGGAACCTCTTTGACTGTTTGTGCCTAGCTTTGCTGTCTTCCCAACAGATGTCAGGGTGGTTGAAGTCTCCCAGGAGAACCAGGGCCTGTGATCGTGAGGCTACTTCCAGCTGTCTATAGAAGGCCTCATCGATGACTTCCTCCTGGTCAGGTGGCCTGTAGTAAACCCCCACCACTGTCACCCATGTTACCCTGCCCTTTAATCCTTACCCATAGGCTCTCCACTTGCTCTTCATCCACCCCGAGGCAGAGCTCCAGACATTCTAGCTGCTCCCTCACATAAAGGGCAACTCCACCACCTCGCCTTCCTGGCCTGTCTTTCCTATAAAGCACAGCCATCCATGACAGCATCCCAGTCATGTGAACTATCCCACCATGTCTCTGTCACTGCAATGAGATCATGGCCCTGCGACCGCACACAGATCTCTAACTCTTCCTGTTTATTCCCCGTGCTGCGTGTATTGGTATACAGGCATTTCAGAGAGCCAGTCAAGCATGCAAGCTTCCCAGGAGAGGTGCAAGAGGATCCTCCAGAGCCATGTCCCATGTTGTCTCCCCTGGCTGCATGCACCCGCTGGAGGCATCCTGACTTGAGTGTTGTTTTACTGAGTACTCTGCCACTATACCACTCCCCTTCCCCCATCCTGCCTAGTTTAAAGCCCTCTTTACCAGGCTGGGCAATCTGTTGGCAAAGACATACGTGCCTCGCTTGGTAAGGCGGATCCCATCGCTCCCCATCAGCTGTTGATCTTCAAACAGGGTCCCATGGTCATAGAAACTAAAACCCTGTTGCCAACACCAGCGGCGCAGCCTGTTGTTAACTTGGAAAACTCGTCTACTCCTCCTCCTGTCCTTCCCTCTCACAGGCAAGATTGAGGAGAAAACGACCTGGGCCCCCAGACCCTTCACCACCATTCCCAGAGCTCTGAAGTCCCATTTGATGGTTTCCAGTTTGCCTTTCGTGTCATTAGCACCCACATGGAAGAGCAGCAGAGGGTAGTAGTCCGATGCGTGGACAAGCCTTGGCAATCTTTCCATGACATCTCTTATTTGAGCCCCTGGCAGGCAGCAAGCCTCTCTGGACAAGAGGTCAGGTCGGCAGATAGGTGCCTGTCCCCTGCAGCAGGGAGTCACCCACAACAATCACTTGCCACTTCTTCCGGGTGTTCCTGCACGGCACAGGGTCTGCCAGGCCAGTTGCCTCCCTTGGAGCCATGCCCAGCTTCTCCTCAGCTTGGAGGGTGCTAAACTTGTTCTTCAAGGGTAAGTCTTGAGGAGGAGCAAGAGCCTTTCTCCTTCTACGAGAGGTCACCAGCTTCCAGCCCTCTTCCACAGCATTACGATGCACCTTTACACACGGTGCTGAGCCCTCTGACAACTCCGCTGCAGTGGCGGGTGGGGACTCCTGGAGCTGAACAGTCTCCAAGAACACCCTGTCAATCTCCCGCTCATCCTCTCAGATGCTACGCAGCCTACTAACCTCCTCCCGTAACTCCTTTATCTGGTGACGCAACTGGTCAGCCACAGCACACCTCACACAGGAGAGCTGTCTGTCAGCCCAGGCCCCACGGAGAGGCCCCAGGCACTCCCCGCAGCCTGACACTTGCAGAGCTGCATCTGCTGTCTGAGGGTCTGTCTGGGTTGAAGCCTCAGACACAGCTGATGCAGCACCTCCCGCAGCCATTGGGGAACGTGCTCTGTGGCATGTCATGACCATGCCCCGGGGAAGGACACACCACTGTGCAAAATGGAGAGGTGCCTTCTTTGCCTTCTGGTGCCCTTCTGCGTGAACTGCTGCATCTGTTGGCTGTGCTCTAGGCCTGGCTCTTATATAGGCTTCTGCCTAGCAGTGACTCACAAGGGTGCTTGACCCACCCAATCAGGAGCCACCTGAAACAAAAGCCCCAACTCCCTCTGACCAGGGCAGCCCAGAGAGCTCGTTAGCAGCAGCCCCACCTAGCTAGAACTTCCCAGGAGAAGTTAAGTCAAGGTCCCCTGCAGGAGTCCTTGCCCAGCTCTCCCTTCCTGCTAGCAGCAAGCACCGTCTAGTTCCTCGGGGGTCCCCAGAAAGTCTCCACAACTTCCAACAAGGCCCACAAAAGGCCCAGGCAGAGCCCAGACACTGCTGCGCAAACTGCTGCGTCTGTTCGCTGCCTCTGTTGGCTGCGCTCTTCTGTTGGCTGAGATCGTAAGGGAGATGTAGCAGTTGCCATGAGGCAGTAGCTATTGATTCCTGCCAGGTGACAAAAATGTGTACATACATACATTATTTAATTCAGACAGATACCAAGATAGTGTTGCTAGGATTTGAAGTCTAGCTCCTGCCAACCTCCCTGAGTGTCATAGAAAGCTTCTGCCAAATCTGCAAGCCTAGAGTAGCCTAAGACACTGTGAAATGCCTGACCCACTCTGTGTCTTCCTAAACTCACGTGCTCTGAGTCTAAATCAGGAACCTCTGCAACTTCTGCTGAATCATCTTGGCAGATGGACCTCAACCCCAGCCTAGACAGAAGGCACCGGAAATGTTCCTTGGGGCAGAAGGAACTATGAGCTGCAGCAGAAGAAAGAAAACTGCAGGGATGTATTGTTTGGGGAACATTTCAGAGGGAGATTTATGTTTTGTTTTTATGTGAATTACAAATGAAATCAATATCTTTAATGGAAGAAATCTGAGGAAGAAATCTGTACTTCATGCAGAGTGGTTTTATTTGTTTAGCACCGCATAGGAAGCTCATCTGTTTCCAGCCTCTTATTACATATTTTAAAATACTGATATTTGTATTTTAAAGTATCATTCCTGATACTTTATTATATTTATATAATAAATATATTTTTATATGTTTTTATATTTATGTTCCTGATATATTCCTGATATAATCCAATTTCCTATGCCTCAGGAGAGAAATGCCTCAAGAAATCACAATATGAAAATGAGCTGTCACTTGAATAAAATTTAGTCTATTTTCAAACACAGAACTGTTTTTCCAGATACCTGACAAAATAATTAGCATGTATGTTTCCTAATTAATTAACTATGTATTTATTGGCATTAGAAATTAAAGGATATAAGAAAAACATGAAGTCTTGACGCATATCAAAATCCAGGTTCTCTCCTATGTTACAAATGCATTTTGAACAATAAACGCTTCTAAAAAAGTCATATGAAACAACTGAACTAATATTATTCATAGAATCTTCATATACATTTAATAACTAAATTATTTCAAAGATGTTTAGATAAAAATAAATTCAATGCTACCTACAGAACCGCAGCTTATGCTCCATAGCTGGAAGGCATTAAAAAGAGTACAAAGTCCTGGGATGCTGGAATAATCCAGCAATAGATTGAGTTTTAATACTGACTTTTTGTATAATTTTTGTCAAGTTCATTAGACCTAGTGAATTTATAAGCCCATACATGTATCTTGAACTGAACTCCACTCCCAGGAATCTGTTTATTAAAAGTTGTTGTTAAGTAAGATCACTCTTGCCCCTGTGGTCAAATTTCCAAAAACACATCACTGACTAAAGATGCAAACAGACACGAAGGGACGTTGTTAAAAGCATTTAAACTGCTTGGGCCTCATAGGGCTAAGGGCTTATATGTGCAAAAATTGTTTAAATACTTATTTTCTGTTTATTAGTGACTTCAGTGCAGTCAGGCGTCTAAATACCCTATATAAGGGTATAAGATTGATACCACTGAACCAGTTTTGGCACTTCTGAAAATATTTATTAAATAGTTATCTGCACTTTAAGCCCATACCTAACATTACAAATCTATCCCTTCGAGGGTTAGAGGATAAAAGGATTAGAGGGATAGGTCTCTCTTATTTTTGGACTACACTTAATCATAAACGCAGTACATCTGATTTTAGGGCTAGACAAACTGAAACTCAAACATATCCTAAAAATATCTAGATAACTGCAAGACAGACTAAACTGCTTCTTCCAGCTCCCCATTTGGACAGGAATTAGTTTGCCTTGGGATGTTTGTACTTTCTTTTTGCTACCTTTTTGATAGTGCTTCTCACTCTGACTCTTTTTTGGGGAATACCACCCCAATGTGACAAGGTCTTATTGACGTTTTTCTGAAGTTAAGGATGTTCAGACCACTTCTGCCAGGAAAGTGTCTTGCCTCAGTTGCAAGCCTAGAATTTAGCCTCCAACGCCTCTGTCATATCTCCTCCCTTGAGCTACAGGTTCAAATCCAATCTACCCCACCTGTTCCTGTGTTGGCTGTTTCGTCTTCATGCTAAAATCTCACCCAGGAGATGCCAGACTGCTTTCTGCAGAGTTGCCACAGCAGCCAGTGGATGTCAAGCCATAGAAAAGGGCTGATGCTTCTTCAGGTAGGAATGTCTCTGGTTAATGCATGTACAATCTGTGTGTGGCAATTTCATTAGGCAGAAAGGGCAGTGAGCATAAGCCAGTTTGGGGTGAAATAAAGCCCAGACCTATGAATGTCAAAGCAATCACAAGCCAGCCAGTGCTGATTTGGGCTAACAATCCGGTTTCATCAGGAGAAAGAAAGAGGATTTAACATAGTGTTACAAAGAAATTACGTAATGAAGTTAGAGTTTCTAGCCAACAAATTGCAAATGCTCCCATTCAGTATAACACAAAATGTAAAAAAAACCCTTAATTTTCCCTACATTTTCTAAAGAACATAAAATCTGTTCAAGAAAGCACCTTTTACAGCTTTCCTCTGCATTAGGTAAACACTTAATTCTGTGGATAATTGCAAAAAAAGTTCTAATAAAAATTACTAACATTTTCTGAAAGTATTCAGTGGCTTAGTCAATTTCAGTTTTTAGGTATTCTTGCAAGAGGTTCCTGAGAATACAGTAAGAATATCAGGCCTTTGCATTAGATAGCAGAGATCTTATTCTGGTGCTGATTATGTTTACAACACAGAGATAGTTAATGTGTTTAAAGATTAAAGTCTGCAAACATTTATAAGCTTATCAGTTTCGGAACATCATTTTGGAAAGATAAATGCTTTGGTAACACCTTTTGCAAAATCAGATCTGTGGCTGCTCCACTCTTAATACGTATAACAAATAGAGAAAAGCAAAGTCCCTGAACATGTTTCTCTGAAGATAGGAGTCTTCAGGTCTGAGGTGCTCCGGTCTAAAGAGGTTCTTTATTCAAAGATCCTTTTCTCATTTTTCTGTAGTATTGCCATTATGTTAGCACTCCTTCAGAATAAAATGTTATGCATTCACTTTTTTTCCTGAACTTAGCTGAATTTTCATTGTCATGCAAAAGCTACTTCAAAGTAGCAAGAGGTTGATAATCTCATCATCGTACAAGAGGAGAATAACTAACAGACCTCATTTCTAGTTGAACAGAGAAATGAAGTTATATTTAAAGTGTAAAGAGGAAGAAATGGAATTTATTGTTCAGCTTCATGCAGAGAGGTTGCTGACTCACAGGCCTGTATGGCTGATGATACTTTCAAACAACAGCAGGAGATAAATGAATCAGGAGAAAAAAATGTCAATTTATGTTTGCTAGAGAGGAAACCAGGCCAGGAGAACACAGTTCGGATCATGTGCTCCAAAAGCTACGCAGATGCAGAAGCTATATTCTCCTGCCTTTGCTATTCCTTCCTCCTTCCCCTTCCTACCAGTGTGCTTTGTTTTGCTTTACAAGGAAATATGATACAGTTTTAACTGTGAAACACAAAAGCCACTGTCTGAAGTCAATACATTTTTTTTCCACAGAAGAGACATTAATTATGACTTTAAAGACTACCAGAGGAGAGCTTTTTTCCTCTAAAAATGTACATGGTATAATAAAGGTGGAAATATTTAGGAATAAGGTGTGCTGAGATTTCTAATAAGGTTTTGTCCAAATTACATTTACTTCTTTGAAAATCCTACCCTTAGCTTTGGAAGGTTTTTTTTCTTTTTTCTCTCTCTCTATTTATTTTCCTTTTTTGACATTTTAATAAAAATGAAATATAATTTTGCTTCTTCTACAACTAGTAGAAAACAAAGTTCTTGCAACAGAACCTCAAATTCAGATTTTTTTGTAAATAAAAGAAGTAATGGTCGTTTTCTAAAAAAAGTTTCCCTCTCATGCATGAACTAATTTTCATTTTTCAAGCACAGGATGCATGTGCGTATGAGGAAATATCACAAGAAACTGGATTACTGTACCTGAGAAACACCCTGTCTGATTTAGGCTGGGACATATCCTTAGGCTTGGAGCTAACCTAAATAAAATAGGTATGGAGCCATCATACTGCTGTGAGTCATGCAAACTCTCATACTCCTGCAATTTGAAGCAAACAACCTCTTTCAACACCCATTGGGATGGTAAAATGCTTCAGGTCATTAAGAATCTGTTTTCTCTGGAATTAGAGATTATAATATGGATGACACTGTATCACCTGAGCTGAGAAGAAGCCAGGATTTTAGTGGGAAACTACCCTGAGATAATGACTTGCTTCATGGTTCAGAGGCATACCTATGCTTTTTAATCCAACAGCTTAGTGTATCTATAATTAGGATGATTTCACTAGGCAACAGAAACACTGAAACCACTTTAGTCATTTGCACTGCTGTTCCTAACGATGCTACCGGAAGCAGTTGTGGATTATACTCTCAAATAAAACCCTCAAAATTGCCTAAGAGACATAGGAGCCTATCTTTTTGGCTTTCAGTGGGAATCAGACGCACAAGTCATTTGAATAAGAGATTTTCCCCCTCTTGGTTTCGAAACAGATTAGGCTCTCCAAGATAGAAAATGAAAACTCTCCTCTATTCTCAGCAAATTAAAATGTACTCTTAGGATGTGTTGGACTGGGACCAATGCATATGGTCAGGCTTGCTCAATTTTTCCCACCATTAGATCCCTTTTTTCTTTTTAGTACTTAGACTATTGACAACTGAATCCATCCAGGCTGAAATTTGCAATGTCAGATTTCAACCTTCGGGTAACTTCTTTAATATTTCAGATAAAATGGTGCATCCGTTCTTCTCAACTGCAGATTGGAAGAAAATACCTTTTTGCCTACGTTAAAAGAAATCTGACAGCCCTGTTGATTAAAAAGATCTAATAATTCAATTATTTGGAGCAAGTGCTTGAAATGCAGAGGAGACAGGATGTCATCCAATAAGTCAGAATACCAAATTTGACCAAGGTGTACCACTCCGAAACTTTTTTTTTCTTTTTCAGAAAAAAATTTGGTCAAGACTAGCATTTGACAGCTACCTCTGTGAAGCACACTTCTGCAGTGAATACGCTCCAGTCTGTTGATGCTGAATAGGATTTTCACTACAAGCGCTACTCCTAGGAGAAGAAAGACTGCTAAGACACTGGAGAGAAGAAATAAAAGCACAGAGATCCTGTGAGCCTTTCACTCCCTGAGACTTCTTTGTGTGCCCAACAGTGGAAAGAGCTACTGAATGGCTGGGGAAGCAGGAAGAAAACTGCATGTGAGGAGAAGAAGAGAGGGAGGATGGTGGGGAAGCAAACAGGGAAGTAGGTAGGAGCTGCCGGGAGATGGATAAGAGCCAGTCAGGGCAAAGGCCAAGGCACTGGGAGTGACTGGAAGGAGGGCAGAAGCAAAGGGAAGCTGAGTACAGAGCCTGATATCTGCCAAAGGGCAGCTTCTTTTGCCACCTCCTTCCCCTTCCGTATTTGACTTAAAGGTATAAATGTTGTACACAATCACAACTTGGATTCTTAATCTTTAAGATATTTACTTTCAGTGAGGTGTAATAAGAAACAGCAGTTACCATCCCAAAAGATCTTCATCTGAAGTGACTATAAAAATGACATTGTAGAATGTTCTGTTTTTTATTTCTCCTATGCATTTAGAAGTAAAAAGTGGCGTTTTTTTTTTTTTTTTTTTTTCCCTAACTGCGAAGTTTGTAAACCCAGCAGCAACCTAAGGAAAAGCTGGTAGCTTTCTACCTGATTAGTCATCCCAGGAAATGAAGCCCAAATGTGTTCTCAGTCACACATTGGCAACCTCGTTCTTTGTAAATTGCGCTATCAGTTATATCTGTGCATATTGCCCCTCTTCGCTACATTTCCTTAAACATAATGCTTTGGAGTTTAGGAAATGATTATTTTTATGGTGCACAGAAAGAAATAGGAATCTGCTCAGACTGAGCTTTGTGAATCTGCAGAACTAGTAGTGATAATACGCAGTAAAGGGTTATTTCTGTCATTTAGATTAGCAAATATGTCCCTGAACTTGTGCGAGACGTAACTTACGCATGTGCAGAAGGGCAGCACAAGGGCTATATGTCATTTAAATCCCATTTAAACCCTATTTTAAAGGCGCTACTGAGACTTTTGTGCTCCATCACCCTTTCCATGAGCATTTATTTTGTAAGTGCCATTTTTATATAGTTTTCAAAGGAAAATGGCACTTTAGGTTGAGTAAGTGGCACCATCTTGTGGGTAGTAAAGAAAATATTTGTCTTTAGTAAATTTAGTCTTTTTTTTTACTTTTCTTTCTCTCATAGGTTCTCATAATTCTACAGAGCATAATTCTGAGTCTAAAAATTAATTATCTTTTCAGAAGACTTAAGAGCAGAGCCCCCTAGAAAGTCAACAAATGCATAATACTTTGAAAACTTGACTGTGCTAAACGGATTTCTGAGATATTGGCTAATGTCTATGAACGATATTGGAAAATCCCTTTTGAAGTCAGCCCCAGACTTCCCAGAAATAAGGTAAAAAAGAAGAAAAGCTAAACCATGTCTGTCAAGAAATATTGGCTATATGTGCAACTTAATGCAATGTTTTACTCTCAGAAGTGTCTTGGAATTGTTCAAATCCATATATAGAGGATTTCAGCTTGCTTAATATCAAGATCCGTCAAGCTCTACAGTGTTTGTAGTGTTCTGTGGATGTCAGCAGCAGACAGGATCAGTCTTGAGAGAAGGACCTGGCCCTTGTGCTATGTTCATCTGACAATCAGTAAGTCGATTCTGCTGTTCTGTTTGGGGCATGACAGCCTACAAAAAGCCTCCTCACCCTCCTTCCCCTCCTTTGCGCAGGATTCACCTAATTTGGGTGTGGGTCTTGGAAATAGCACAGTTCCAGATAAGCGATCCCAGCTACACTGCAGGCTCACATTTTTTTCTCAGGCCTTTTACTATTTGTAAATACCTTGATTTCTCTTCCTTTTAAAGGACTAGTGAAACTTGTCAGCAGCTTAATGTGGAGACAGAAAAGAGAAGACCAAGAAGATTATTGATGATGGACTATTACCAGCTGTCTGAATGGGTTTAATATGCAAACAGCTGTAGAGCTAAGAGTAAAATGTGTAGTGCTTGATCTCATTTATTGAAAATCATGTCCACAATTACTGTCAGTCATCTCAGTGAGATCTAGCTCTCTTTAGATACCACCAGTACAAATGCCTACATCTGAACCAAGATCCCTTTGAAGACACTAGAGTGTCAGTTACTTTTAGGGTGCAGTACCTCTCATCACATACTAAATATCTGCAACAGATCAGCTGACTCATGCCCTTAGAGCACGTGTTTCTCTTCTTTTGTTATAAAGAGAACATGATGTGATTAGCATAGATGTAGATAGTTACTGAAGCGATTTGCATGCAGTCAAATTAATCCCCTCGTGCTTAGTATAAATAACACTGTCAAGAATGTTTGAGCCCTGTGGATGATACTTAATTCAGCACTCCAGATGACTTAACACAGACTATCTCAAATATGGATTTCAAGAGCAAGCTCTAAAGATTAAAACCGAATTAAGACCCATTAAAATAGCTTAACATAGGTCTGCATATGCTGCATCAGGAGGATGGCATGATGTTTTGTGGTGAACTCATGAGAAGAACTATATATTATAGCACTGATTGCTTCATATTTAGAAGTGTTTTAAGTCCTTCGTGTCTGGTGGCATAAATACAAAGCAGCAGTACAAAGTAATGTGCAAAGTAGCACTAATTGGCATTTTAACCACTTAAATACAAATTAGTCTTAAAATATTTATTGTTACATTGCAACTATTCTCCAAAATCAAAGTGGCAGAACACGAAGTGGGCTGTAAAGCAAAACCTGACACAAGAGTACATTCCTCCCAAGATCAGTTCCTTGGGCAAAGCATATGGTCCTGTGTGCATTCCTCCTTATGAGGAAAGTTACAAAGGATATTTCCTTGCTGTTGTTGAAATACTATGAGCAGAACGCTGAATTCTGCAGCACCCCGTAGAGCACAGCTTGTTTCCTCAAGACTGAGTCACAAGAATGAGCCTGTTTCCAGAAGCGCAGGGGGAAAATGGGAGGGCCGGATGGTCTTACTGTCCAATGGTTGCCCTACACCTGTAAGGCGTAAAGGTCTGTTCTGATGGGACAGGAGAGGTGGGATAGGTCTTGCCTGTCCTCTTATTGTGACACAAGGTAGTGGTTCAGAGCCTTCTTGTGCCCAAAGCTCACACAGGAAAACTGGCAATGTCCATATGCTTCCACCTTCACCCCTCCAGGCCCAGGGCTGTCCTGGGCCTGCTCACCTGTGCCATCATCAGCTCTGCTTCTGGTTCCAGGACTGAGATATCAGCCTGGCTGGACACACCTGACACCCAAGTGTTTCTGGACACAACTCTTGGAGTTTCCAGTTCTTGAAGTTTAAACTGCCAGGGAGTCTCATTTGGACTTTATGCTGTGCCTTAACCTTAAGCACATTGATGTCTCCATTCTGGAACTGCTCACATGGGAAACATCTACAGGGATTCAAAATAGGCTATATCATCTCCTAAGATCTCTTTTCCAATGATTTTCTCATGAGAAGGGATATGCTAGGACATTGAATAGACTCAATCTGTAAAATAATGGCAGCATTAAATTGTGAAGAAACATAAGGATATAAGGAGATACACCAAAAAACCCATATATGTGTATACACATTTATTTATTTATTTATTTATTCTTATTTATACGCACACATATACACACAAACATGTGTGTGTGTGTATATCTATATAATTATACAGGTAAATCATAAGAAAATGCTTCCCAACATTCTACTTAGTAAGGAAATGTAACTCCCTGTCAGTTTCTAGAGATTATGCAAGACAGAATAAAAGCGTATATGGCAGATCAGCCCAGTTATTCACCCACTGAGGAAAGACACAAGTATCTTTTGCAAAAAACTGAGAATATCTATCAGAAAATTGAAAAGATACGTAAATGAAGCACTGAAGTAACTAAGGTAAGATATATAGTCTAGAAGTTAAATGTCAAATGTTTAAGCAACACGGACAATCCCTAGTCCAACACAAAGCTTTGGCAAGTTTAGGAGCTTGCCTAGGCTCCCTGGCTCTGTATTTCTAGTGAGCATTTGAAGACAGCACAATCATTATGGAAATAATGCCTTAGGTACAGCAAGAATATGGTTGACCCTTTGGCCAATTCTTGGACTGAATCTCTTTTGCTGTTAGAAGCAGTGTGGTTCATTTAAATGCTAGCCGCTCCACCCACCTTTTCATCTCCTCCAGTGCTTCTGGATGGAAAACGACACTGACAGTAGAAGCTCTTCTTGTGCCACTCCAGGCTCAACTGTAAGCATGATGTAACTGGAGCCCTTCCCTAAATCCTTGCTCCTGCGATTTCCAGCCCATTGTTGCAGATTAAAGACACATAATTTTAAGAAAGCATGGAAGAACCTCTAAACTTTAAACTTTTTCCCATCAGCAATCAGAAACGCCCAAATCCACAGGAGTCAGAAAGCTTGGTCAAGTCATTAGTCATGCTTATTGTCATGTAAATTGTCAAGTTCTCTGCACTTCCCTGATCAGCCTGTGTTAGAACAGGTAACACCTAACTACAGTTTCTCCTTTTCAGTATTTGTGAAAGGGCAAAATGGGGGAGCATTAGAAACACTAGGAAGAAATCTATTGTTATGAAATGGAAGGCATCAAAAGATTTATGAAGTGTAACATTCAGAAAAGAACATGAAGACACAACCAAAGCAGGAGAATCTGGGTTTTCTTCATTCTATAATTAACATATTTTAAAAATCTCAATAGTTAATATCAGGTCTCTGTATCTTCACTGTCCACAGTTCAGCTCAATAGTGGCAGAAGTCTTTTCAGTAATATGCCAAAAGGGTTTTGATAGGTCAGTTTAGGGTTTTAAGTCTTAAAAGAGGCAGCGGCTGAAAAACATGGTAACGAGAATACACAAGGGGTGAACACTGAACCATAGCACAGCTGTCTGGGAGAGTCTAAGATTATTCTCACCTTTCATCAGTAAAAATCTCATTTACCTCACTACAGACAAAACTATAAACTTGAGAATCAATCACGTTCTGAATACATTTAAATTTTCATAGCGCCATTGAATTCAGCTTGCACCAGCTACAGATCTATCTGAATTAATTGTTGTTATATTGACTCACAACAAATTGTAAATGCTTACCATAGGATGTTAACATTTTCATGCCAGCTGCTTACAAAACACAGCAAACATATCAGCACTTTGAGAGCAGGAGGTTTCTCACATGATTTTGGAGTTACTGCTGGTCATCCAAGGCAGTCTGAATCTTCAAATTGTCTCAGATGAGTGGCAGTCACTTCAAAATGCCAGGTGAGGAAGCAGACTCTTCAAAGCCTTGTAAGGAAATGGCCCTGTCCTCTTGAGAGTCCTGCCTGTCTTCAGGCCCTATTGGTTATAAAATCTCACCCAGACAATAAAAACCACATTAAAAGTTCAGCTATAGTCTTGCCTGGTGCAAGATTCCAGAGTAATATGAATCTGAAAGGCCAAAGGCAAATGATAATTTTTGCAAAATTGTTGGAGGTAAAAGGTGAAATGATTCTTCTCCAGTGGGAGTTTTCCTCTGATCAAATGGCCAGGATGTAACCCTATCGGAATACCAGTGCAGTACAAGAAAGATTAGTGATGATATATGTACTGATAGATATAGACACATATATAGCACATACATGCAAACAGATATACACATATTTACACAAACACACACTCATATCTACATAATACAGGGCAATTTTAATGAAAACCAATTGTAAATGAGCACGCTAATTACTGTACTGTACACTACCACAAGACACGGTGTACTGAAGTGTTACAGATTTGTAAAATGCCTGTTTTACTGGGGCGGGGGTTACCTCCTGGGACGAAAGGACTACTAATCTTTACAGAGTATACTATGGCTGATTAATTTTATGGACTCCATTGGCTAATGGCCAACTTTTTTGCCAAATACCAATTTAAATGTAAATCTCTTGGATAGCTAGCTCAGAATCATGTGTTGAAATACAATTAACTTGAATAGATTGCATACTGGTTTCTGCTTGTTTCCTTGTTAAAACTTTTGGCCTAAGTTCGACTGCTCAGTTTCCTCCAGTGAATAGCAAGTCCGCAAAACACAACCAAAACGCAAGCCTTGAACTTTTATTAGTAACTTTGCTTTTAGGGGAGAAGGGAAAAAAACAGGGGGTTAGACCAGCTGAACCCTGGTTTATTGGTTACTGTTTTCTAACAGTAAGCAATTGTTGCTTTAAATTAATGAAGAAAGAACAACAGGTAAAAGTGGAGACTGTGAACAAAACTGGTGCTACAACACAGATAGTGTTGATGCTAGTGCTCTCTAACACCTGCAGTGCCTCAGTTCATTTCTCTTTTTGCAAGCCCCTCTTCTGATAAGCACAACGCCGAGCCGCACAGGGTTTGTGTCCATGTGTATAGTTTGCAATCACCTTCAGATGTCCTTCCCCAGGAAGCTAATAATAGTACTGTATCTTAAGTCATCTAGAGGTTGTGATAGTACGAGGGTGAACACAAGAAATGACTTGCACAGTATCTTGTGCATGATCAACTACTGACAAAAGGGATTGTGCTGGGAGTGGTACTTTGTATGCTCACGTATTTGTGTAGCCTTTGAGAACACGCAGGGAACTGCCCACCAAGGAGGGCCTATGTCCAAAGACTTCACCATGACCCTAGCTCTGCGCAGCAGCTAGGGGCTAACAAGAAATTTTCACGTAAGCGTGATTATGCATTTGGACTCGTGAGTGCTGGGATTTAATCAAAACTGTAGTCTCATGAGCTCCCACTGTCTTCCAGTTCTCTGCTGTTCCAGAAAGCTCTCCAACATCTTCATTTCTCATCCTTTTCAGCATTCTTCCTTTGCATCATTACAACATCGTCCATGATCTCTCCAGTTTTCTCCTCTATCTGTATGCTCAGCATCCTGAGTGGGTTGACTGGCCTTTACATTTGCCAAATCATTATTTTTTATATTAGAAAAATTAATTTTCCCTGTGAATAGCTTATTTTTTCTGCTAAAACTGTTGCGTGCATTCTTGTACAATTTTTACTACATTTACATTTTTCACTTACAAATGTTCTAGAAATTATAAGGGTAAAACCTGGGGCCACCTTCTGCAGTTGCATGCAAATCAACTCCGAATGAAGCCAAATTCATAGTGACAGTAGATACATTCAATGTTGATGAATCCATGAAGTAAACCTAGAGGAAATTAGTTTTCTAATTTTGGAATGTTTGAAATATCTACCAGGAGGTATTGTGATAGTTATTTGCATATTACTGATGCATTTGTTTCAAATAAAGCTTGCAAGTAAAATATCCTGCTCTAATGGGATATCGAAAAAAATTCCATCAATTTTTTTGTTGGTGTAGTGCCATTATTCCTGTGGGCAAACACCATCCGGTAGGTTCTGCACCCACCGGATATCCCAACTTTCTGATGGGATGCTAGAGGTGTTTTAGCCCAGTAATTCCCAACCTCATTCCATTTACATAGTTATACAAAATCTCTAAAAGCTGTCCTTCAAGATACTACAGCTTAGTACCCCCACATCCAAGGAAAACAATCTATGTTGTTATCTAAGTATGTTTTTTAATAGGATTACATTTAAATTTCTATACAGATCATCAGTCCAATGCTTATGACCC
Organism: Struthio camelus; assembly: GCF_040807025.1. Classification (NCBI taxonomy): domain Eukaryota; kingdom Metazoa; phylum Chordata; class Aves; order Struthioniformes; family Struthionidae; genus Struthio; species Struthio camelus. Next base: position 24,917,987 of record NC_090942.1, read on the forward strand.
CAAATGGAAACTTGCTCCCGGAGACACCTTCAACCATTGGCTTCCAGATACAAAGTACAAGTAGTACACTGTAAAGAGGTTATAAACTTTTTTGTTTTAAACTAACCAGCATTCAATTCTGAGTTCAATATTTTACTACTTTTTTACTAAATGCAGTATAGATTGTCTCTTATTGGAGAGTGCTAAATAGAATAAAAAAAAACTACTTGAAAATACCTGTCAGGCATATTTTATCATGTATTTTGTATTCAGAACAATTTCACCACTGCAGACTAAACAAAGACTTACATTTGGATTTTTGATAGATTTGTTTTGAAAGCTATTGTTCTCCAACAGATCCCAGATCAGTTATTGTTTATACAATTTAAGACAGAAGGATTCTGAATTCTTTCCATAACAGGGACTGTTTTTATTACTACTTTTTAGATGGCAAGATACCCGAAAGACAAATATGAACAGGAAACACAAAGGAATTTTCTGAATTATTGAGACCTGTCCTTTGGCATTAAAGGCAACACCTTACAGAATCCCTTTCACAAATATATCGAGCTCCATCCTAAAAGCAGCTCAACTCTTTGCCCCCACTTACTCCTGCTGGAAAAATGTTGCTGACCCTTACCATCCTTATAGTTAGGAATCTGCAAACATCTGTCTAAATGTATTCATTATCAATTTCTGACCATTTTTTTGAACCAACGTTGTCCTTTGCTTTAAAAAAGATATTTATCCTCTGACGACTCATCATAAAGCCCCTCATCATCTGATATATAACAATTCAGTCACTGTGGATGAAATGTTTAAAAATTACATGCATATATAGAAACAACATGTATTCAATGATTAGAAAGTACATTACATTTAAACAAAGTTAGACCTTTTCTCAGGTCTTTTGTTTTGCCATGTTCCTCTTCCCTATTCTCCCAAGCACGCTAACTTTCCTTTACACCTGTTTGAATCTAAATTCACCCTCTTGAAAACGGGCAGGCAGAATCATATACATTATTCCTAATAAGGTCCATTAGGGCCTTGCAGAATGATACTAATACTTCTCTGTCTCTAATGGGAATCTCTCTCTCGAAGCATCCAAGATTTCCATTTGCCATTCCGAGACTATGCTGGCACAGCAGCTCACGGTCATTCTCAGGCCCTCCTTAGCTGTTCTCAACTAACACACTTAACCAAAGCCCGTTTTACAGCAGGATTGCATCTCAACCCTATAACATCCTCAAAGCCACAGTGTTCTTTCTGTCTAATATTCTGATCCCCTTCATATTAGGAGACAATAAATAATGGATAAAGACAGCTCATATTGCAAAATTAAGCAGGCTTCAGGTTCTGGATTGCATCATATTTGAAATAAAACACAAACATGATCACAAAGGCTTTGGCAAGCATTTTCTATATTCCAGAACAATATTAAAATTAAGATTGGGTTATTATTTTATCAAAAACATTTTTCAGTATAAATATGAATTTACTTCACCTTCTCTTTTGAAAGGGTAGGGTTCATGCATTTGTTCCATTCTATCTGCTTTATACCATATCATTAGGCAATCAGCTAGCAACTGATTATTTCAGTTTGAGGAAAGTCTCCACATAACACAGATCTGGTGTAATACGCTCTTGCAGGCTTGACCTTGCATACAGAGATAGCCAGAGAAAAGGCCAGTATGGATATAGTGCAGCAGTTAAACACACCTAAGCCTACTTTGGAGCTGCTTGATTTGAATCATGATTCAGTTATACCTGGTTAGGGATTTCGGGTAACAGGGCACCATAAAACTGGCATGACCACCCATACTCCCACACAGTTACACTAAGCTTGTAATCACGAACAACCTAGGAAAGAAAGTGAACTTATTTCTTATGATTACATGTTGGCAGTGTAGAAGGCAGTGACAGGCAGGAAAATGCAATGACTGAAGGCAGTCTCCCTTTCCACTAAGAGTAACCTTTCTCATATCTACCAGTTATGAGACACTTCAAAATTAATCACTGTAGCTATTAGAAATCAAAACAACTATCCAAAATAATCTGCATAATATAGTGCTATGGGAATGATCCTGTATCTCCTATACATACTGAAATATCATACCCCACCTTTGCTATATACAACCTATAAGATACTTCAAGAATAACAGCTTGTATTTTAGTTATTACCATCAACTTGAGCAGTATACATTGCTACACCTTCTACTTCAAATTTTCCCTTGCATACTCTGTTTCTACTCTGAATGCCTTAAACTGGGGACGGTCCTTCCGAGAAAACTCCTTGTTCTTTCAGTAAAATATTCTTTACAGGAAGTGCAACCACAACTGAATGCAATGTGATATTATTAAAAATCACACTGATCCTTATTCCATCTGATTTGAACAAACAACTTTCTACATCACCAGTTAAAAAGGACTTAGCTTCTAAGAAGTTTAGTGAAAAATTGAACCCCTCTTAAGCAAACACCAGGCAGGCTATGCTTAAGGAAAATTATTCTCACAGTAATCAGCTGTGTATGCTGACAAACTTCTTTTCTGGGTTGCCTAGCTGTCTACCAACCTCCTCTGGCTCGCTGCCATGACCTCTGTGAAAGAGCTGTTATAGCAGTAGCAAGCATTTTCCCAGAAAGCCTTATTAACTGTGCTCTATGTTTCTAGTCTTCAAATAACTGTTCATCTTAGTGAGAAAGTATTTTAAATGAAGAAGTTTAGCTTCGTCTTTAAAGAGAGATGAGAAAATTCAAGGCCAAGAAACCTAACTGAACAAAGCAGGTCAGCATGCATGTTATGTGGTTACAGCAAATACTAGAAAGCTATGTTAAGAGTTATGAGTTCAGACTAATTCAGTTTTGTCCCTCTTAAAATCCACAAAAAAACATTATCAGCTCAAAATGGTAGGTTAGATGTGAAGCCGAGATTTTTTTTAAACAAATTTGACGGTAGGCTTGATTATTTGTGACATCCACAAAAAAAAAGAGGTAGACACCAAAGGTCACACATCTTGCAAAATGTATTTGTCACAAATGAGAGAAAGAAATAAAATTGATTAAAGGAACTTAGTTAAGTTTGTCTACTTCAGATTCTAGCATACAGAATCAATATTTACTCAGTTATGGTTAGTTTTAAGAGGCAGATATCTGTGGATGTTTGCCTCCAAGTTTAATATTTTCTCCCTCTGGATCAGCCACGGGATTCTCATAAGCATGTACAAGGCACCTAGACATCAGATCTATACAGGGCTTCTAGCACTACTGTACTACACAGACAGCAGTATTGCAGTAACTAAAAGATAAAACATTTAGATCAATTCTCATAGAACAAATTAGCAACTTCATCTCCTTCACGGTATTTTGAGTTGTCAAGCATGAACAAAGTAGTGGATATTCACATAAAGCACTAATATCATTTGTACGTGCCATCTCAACGTACTATAGGAAAAGTACTTAATTGAAAGCAGTAATAGGGTAGCCATGAAAATAGCAATTAGAATAACTTGGTTGCCTGGTGTTAAAATTCTTCTAGATATCTCTAAGGTCTTAAAGAAATTTGATTATCTTTATTTACTAGGATACATTCAAAAGTGAAGATTTATTTTTAGACCTACTTATCTCTGAGGTGAAACAAGTGGACAGACTGCAGATTTTCTTGCTAATGTATCACACACGCACTAGTGGCAGTCAACTGACTGTACAGTTTTGAAAAAATAGATGGTTTTCATCTGTCTTCTCAAGACAGTTTGCTGTATGTTCAATTTTATTTTTGGTCATTTATTTCTTAAAGCTCCTACAGCATATATTTGTTAAGTTTCTGTATTTGTTAAACAGATTCTCTTTTGTCCTATAAAAACAATACAGGTCAGCGCACCAGTGGTTCTAAGTGGCCTGGAGCTGATATAAGCAATCTCCCTGAACACAAAAATCAGGCTAATCAAGATATGCACATTCTCAATCTTGCTTTATGAGGTGGAGCCATAAATCTTCAAGAATACTGATGCATAAAGACAGCATAAAGACTGCTTTTTTTTTTTTTTTTAAATATTTGCATCAAATAGCAACACCACACAGAAGCAAGGCTATTAAAAACGTACTAACACTACAGTGACAGTTTGATACAACAATGAAACCTCAAGGCTGAACATATCCATTGGATGAAGGATGACCTTGTGATAGGGATCTTGATCCTTGGTCTAATGGATGGCAGGAGAACAAGAACTGGCCTGGGCAGGAAGCAAGTGTCTCAGTGATTCCACAAAACAGGGCAGTAAAGATCTGATACTGTAAGCCCTAGTAGAAGACAGAATCCCAAAAGGAATCAGAGTACAGTTCATGCCTATCCCTTATGGTTGTTATATGCTGGATACAGAATTAAAAAAAAATAGAGAAAAACTACATGAAAACCATCCACCCAGATCCGCATTGCAATTGTCACTGAATTACAATACCTATTTGACAGTTGTTCAGTGACCTATTGGGAGTAAAGTACCCATCTCAAGCCAACTCGTAGAGGGTACATACTTATGTCATATTTAGTACTTCCAGTAAAAACGGCAGATTTTGAATGTACTTGACTGTGCTACCCTCATCTCAGTAAAGATGAGGCTTCCTGGCAAGGACCAAGCAGATTGTGAAGGGCGTTCAGTCACGCTGCAAAGAAGAACTGAGTTTTCAAAGCCAGAGCAAGCGTTCTGTCATCAATGGAATCTGCTGTAGCAACATATTTGCAGATTGCAGTGAAGGAAAGAACATGCTTTCCTTTTTCCTTTTTTTTTTTTTTTTTTTTGAAGGGGTGAGGTTCTTGAGTGCTATGGTGGCTGATTCATGGTTGAAGCGAGATTTCATTACACTGAATTTAAAAGCTGTCAGGAAACTCAGAGGAAGGAATAAATGTTCCTTTCAACATCTGTGGATAAATAAAATAAACTCATCTACTCCATTCATATTTATCACTGGGTGTAAAACTCAGAAATCATACCTCTGCTAAGGTAAAAACCAAGCACAGAGAATAAAAACAGTGTCCCAACAAACCTTGTGGATATAGAGTTTTTGGAGATGAGCTTTGATGCAAGGATAGATTCTAGCTAAGCTTGGGAAAGAAAAATGTTTTCCTCTGATTTGCAGAGCGGCTACAGAAATGTGCCACAGTTTCTGCAGCCAGCGATCAGCATACCTGTATAACAGAGAATTATTAAGAGGAGAGATAGGATGTTTCAGATACTAGTATGTGTTTTGGTCTGTCTTCTCCACAGCCCTGAAAAGGAGGATAATACAGTCCAATGAAGGAAGCAGAAAGGAGCTCTTGAAAAGAGCTAGGTCTCCCCCTGACTGATTTCACAGTTAAAACAATACCGCCGAAACCTTGCACCAGTATATCCAAAATATGATTCTTCATCCAAAGCAAAATCAATGTTATCCTTTGGTAAGCAGGACGGAAGGACACAAATTCTTCTCCTTCACCTTAAAGTCAACAGTCCGATATTGAAAATGAGAAGAAAGGATACAGCAACCAGAAAGAAATGAGTAACAGGCAATACAGGGAAAGAAAAATTCTAGCTAGTACCCAAGGCAGCATTTATGCAATGAATGAAAGAACTTACTGTCCTGCTATGTCGGTTCTCAGGCTTTAGCCTGCTCATTCCAGTGGCAAGGACGCTCTTCTGCGTGGCTGGCCCACAAAAGGAAACGATTCTTCCTACTAACCCTACAGGTTCATACGCATAAGGAATTATCAGAGGCTTTGCTGGATGATTAAAATAAAACTTAACTGCCAACTTTGCAACTTCTGTGGCTACTTCATGTCCTTCCGTGCCTGAAATGTTTAGTATATAAATTCAATAAATAGGAAAAAAAACAAATATAGACTCCTGGCTCTGTTTATTCCAGACTATTCCCTCCCCCCACTCCTGAACAAATAATCAAATATAAAATCTCTGTGAGAAAGGAAATACAGTAACTGCATCTGAAACTAACCATAAATTAACAGATGATTCAGTTACTTCCAGAGTAGGCTGAGATTCTTAAGCACTTAAAGGTTCAGTGCACAGAGAGCAGAAGCGAATGAACTTCTTTTCAGTATAATAACTAATATGCTATTTATATTGATTCAGTAACAATCTGAAACCAATTCTCTTAGATGAGTTCTATGTTGAGAGAAAAAAAAAAAGTGGTTTACTTAAAAAAGGGAACTTGTATCTTCACAAATCAAACATTATTTTCAACCACAATGAGAGTTCCTTTTTTTTGGTTACCACAAGTGGTTTTGCAGTAAATGGACCAGCGAACTCTACAGGCACAACCAAAAAGGGTGCTCAAGGAAACAAGGTCTTCTTTCCTTTTGCCCAGACTTTTACTATCCTGTTGACATACCCCTTAAACGTGGTGACAGTAATCATACATTCTTACTTCTCTTCTCCCCCCAGCCATATTTATGTGGTCACTGCAACGATGTAGGCACTTGTACTATGCTGTTCCACTTCTCATTGAATATAAAATGGAAGAGAGACGACAATATTTTTTTCCTATTGAGATCTTCATTCCTCTTTAAGCCTGCTTATTCTTCGTGTAATCAACCACCAAAGACTGCGTGACCTAAATTCAGTACTGGGACAAAATCAAGACTTGGAAAATGCAGTGCCACTACTAAAAATAAACAGACAAAATCCTTGGTGAACTGCTTCCGAGTGGAAACATTTCATCTCTTTCATTTAGATAATTAATTGTTATGTTTTAGAATGTGACCCTCACAAAACCTTTAAAATATGCTATGATTCACAGTGCTAGAAAGATCAACCTTAGGTAGAATGCTTTCCTCTCTTTTTTGCTTTTATTATTTTCAATTGCAGAATTTTATTTCTGAAATTGTATAAATACGTAAATTCTGAAATTCAAAGCACGCGACTTCAGAATAGTTATAGTATTCAACTTGTGCTTGTGACAAACTGTTGAAAAATGTAGACGTCCATATGTAAGGGTAGAATTCAGAGACATATATTTCTGTCAAAGGTATGTTTGACAAGGATAATAATTGTTTATTAAATAGTTGTTTACAATATAAACCTTTAAAATCATTACACTTGCTTATATCAATAGATGTATGTCACTTTCAACGTAGCTCAGTACCTTGGGACTATGAGCTGGTATTTTAACAATTTTGAAAGAAAAATACAAATGAGCATCAGGCTGCCGCAAAGCTTGTAGGAGTCAGCAGTGGGCAACGCAGTTTCAACCTTAGGGACTACAGTGAGAAATTCAGAGCAAAGCCTATGATAAAGGACAGCAATTTCTCTAAGACAGGTCAGCCAGAACACTGCAATTTCTTTCAAAGATAGCCAGGTAATTCTGGTTTGTGGCTTTGCTTAAAAGAACTTTCCTTGAAATTGGATGTGTTACGCAGAAATAGCAGCTCTTTGCTGGTATTACTGCTAATGTAAATATCAAAGGCAAAAATCTATTTTTCAGTGGGTCCCTTGGACTTACGACCAACTATTGATATTTCCATTTCACTTCAGGACTCACTCTTTTGCCATGATATAAAAACAGAAATGGCTTTTGCATAATTAATGAAACACAGCAGTTGAAAATAGTCCCCCCTTCCCACCCCCCCCTTCCTGTCTACCCTTAGTAAAAAAAGCAAACAAAATCCTAACAACAGAGTCTGGTTAAAGGGCCCTTAAGAATAGCTACTGGCCAGCTGGTCTGAGAAGAACACTCACTATGAAGCAAAAAGTATCACCAGTAACAATAAAACTTTATCTGGATGCAAAGATCCATACAACAAGGAATAAACAGTTAACATGAACAAAAATGAGAAAAACATCACTAAACTTAACGGGTCAAGGTGAGGAAAGTACCTATCAGAGGCCTACCATATTTTTAATTCAGCTATTTACATTGTGACCACCAATACAAGTACATACATTTCCTTGGAAAGGGTTTTGGCTATAAAATAACTCATTGCTTTATGAAACAAAAAACAAGTGCCTTGTAAAGTAGTTCATATCTGTTATCTTTTCACATACGTTCTCAATGAACGAAATGCTGCCAAAATTCTAATACACTTCAACTAAAATATTTCCCTTTCCACTAAAATACATTCTAAGTCTGGATACACTTACACGGAAAAGGAATTAAAACTGAATAATAACCTATTATTGCTGAAATGTATGTTGTAAGCATTTGGGTCCTATTCAGTGTTTTTCCTTTATAACAAAGGCCCTAGCCACTTACATGACATCTGCACATTGAGGAATGCTGTATATGCCTTTATTTTAACCTTTTGTACTGGAGGCTCAGGATTTTCCCCCATACATTTCCCCTTCCTCACACTTTCAAACACTGTTACAGGCTCTTTTAAGTAAGGGGAAAAGGGCCTAGAAGCAGTGCAGAAGGGTTTGCCATTTGTTCCCGCCTGATCTTTTGGAAGATGTGAAGGAAAGTCAGCACAACTGCGTACCAAGATTTGTGCTCACACGTTCTCCTCCTGTGCTTGTTTTTTTTTTTTTTTTAATACAAAGTAAATCATCACAGGAAGACTGGTTTGGCATTTTCCAGATGCACAACAAATTTATCAGAGAGGATGAAGTCAACCTATTCTTCGCTTAAAAATACTGAGAGAACTAGCAGGGTGCTCACTTGGACATCTGGCTTTCACCTTCATACTGGGAGGAGCATGAGCACTTCTCCTGCGGAGCTGCAAGTCGGCCTGGGCAGCGGGCAGCTGTGCTCTGGACTGCAGGGCTTGGAAAGGTCTTCAGCTCCATCCTGGCTAGCAACTACTGCACGGAGAGAGGCAGAGGGAACAGAAACCTAGCTGGCAAAGCATACCGACTGCGTACGCAGCTCCTCTGCGCTGACCCCCTGGAAAGCCTAAGTACCTGCTACTATTTCTACTTGCTATTTTACCTCAGACTGCAAAAGCCTGTGTTTAGGAGGGTAGAGTCTCGCACACCCCCTCCTACGTCTCTGTGTGACCGAGCACGGAGGAGCTGCCTCTGCGCAGCAAAGGCTGCAGGAATTACCCACCCCGCGCAACACAGCTTGGAACAGCAAAACTGACTGGATGATTTGCCAGATAAGCCATCAGGAAACATTTTCCTTTCAATAACAAACATTCAAAGGATTTTTGAGTTATAAATTAACTCACATTTGACTAAAAATTTAACAGGAATTCAACCCTGGCCTTCTAACACGCTCTTCATCACCTCCATCCTCAAAGCACTGCACGAAGCCAACCACACTGCGCGCTCACGTTGGTAACGAACTTAAGCAAAAACGACAACGGCGGAGGGGGGGGGTTTCACCACGAACGCTTTTTATGCCCTGTCCCGTTCCGGGTGACTTTTGAGTACGGGCCCGAATTTTTCTGACACGTTTTCCTCACACGGGTGGGCAGCGGCGGCTACCTCGCCGCCTCAGCCCCCGCCACCGCTCCCCGTCCGGCCCGGCCGCCGCCTCGCCGCCAGCCTGGATTCCGCTCCGGGCCCAGCGGCCGGGCGCGCTCCTCCCGGCCCCGGCCCCGGCCCCGGCCCCGGCCCCGGCCCCGGCCCCCTCCGCCAGCAGCCGCCGAGCCGAGCCGGCCCGGCAGGTATTGAGGGGGGAGGGCGCGGGGCGGCCCCCGCCAGCTGCGTGAGCCAGCGCGGCCCGCCCAGGGGCTGCCGGCCGGGGCGGGGCGGAGCAGGGCGGGACGGGACGGGACGGGACGGCAGGCGGCGGGTCCCCGCACCGCGCATGGTAGCGGCGGCGGCGGCGGCAGCAGCGCGCTCGCCGGCCTCCCCTCTGGCTGCCGCGCGCTGTGGTCTCGCCCGCCCCCGCTGCCATGTTGGATTGTGCGGCCGCCGGAGCCGGGCCGAAGTTGGAAGTTTAGTGGCCGCCGCGGGGGTGGGCGCGATCCGCCGGCGGCGGCGGGGCGGCCCGACGCCTCCTCTCTCCCCTCCCCTCCCCCGCGGGCCGCCGGCAGCTCGCCGAGGCCCGGCCGCCGCTCTCCCCCCGCCCCCTCCCGCCTTCCCCGGCCCCGAGAGGGAGGCTCCGCGATGCGGCTGCCGTGAGGCCGCGGCGGCCAGGAGCAGGACGAGGAGGAGGGGGCGGCCGCGGGCGCCGACGGTCGCAGCGCGGCGAGGGCAGTGCCGAGCCCCGCGGGGCCGGCGCCGGCGCCGGCCATGAGCGGCAGCCAGCAGCAGCAGCAGCCCCCGCAGCCGCGGCGGGTCAGCAACGTGGGCTCCCTGCTGCTGACCCCGCAGGAGAACGAGAGCCTCTTCACCTTCCTCGGCAAGAAATGCGTGGTGAGCCCCGCGGGGAGCGGCGCGGCGGGGGGGGGACCGGGCCCGGCCCGGGGCCGGGGCCGTGTGAGGACAGGCGGGGGACCGCGTCCGGGACCTTGTCCGCCCTCGCCTCGCCTCGCCTGGCCGGCCCGTACGCGGCTCCCAGCCCGGAAGTTTCTCCCCGGCCCAGCCGCCTTCCGCGTCGCCGGCGCCCGGGCGGGGGACGGCGCTGCAGGCCCGGCCTCCGCGCCCGCCTGGCCCAGGAGCTGCGGCCTCGCGCGGGGCCGGCGGCGGAGGAGGCGGAGGAGGAGGAGGGCTGCGGGCGGCAATGAATGAGGCGAGCGTGGCGCTGCCGCCGCCGCCGGCAGGGGAGAGGAGAGGAGGGAAGGGGAGGCCGCGCCGCCCGCAGGTGGCGGGGCCTCGCCCGCGCTGCCGCGGCCAGAGGGGGCCGCTTCCCGCAAGCGCTGCGCCGCGCCGGGCCCGGCCCGGCCCCCTGCCCGTGCGGGAGCCGTGCGCGCTGCGGGGGCGCCGGGCTGGGCCGCTCCGGGCCTGGCGCCGCCGCGGGCTGCGCGGGGCCGCTCGGCGCCGGCCGTTTCTCCGGGCGGCCCTCTGGAGCGGCGCCGGCAGCCGTGCCCAGCGCCTGCCCGGCCTGTCCTGCGGGGGGCGGCGGCGGCGAGCCCCCTCGCCTCTGCCCCGCGACCAGCCTGCGGTTTGGCCGAGGGGACGGGGCAGCCATGGAGCTGCTGCAGCAGCACTCGGTGGAAGAGTTTAATTGCCTGACGAGGCTGACATGAGTCCCGGTTGCACCTGTGGTACAACAAAGCAATACTGACAAAGTTGGAGGAAGGCTCGTGTGGGTACTAGGCCTGCCTTGGATGTAGCCTGTGCTTTTGTTAGCCTGATCAACAGGCTTGCATCTTTAGCTGCAACTTCAATACTGCGTTACTCCCTGTCAAAAAAGAAATGCGATATCAAGATTAAAAAAGGGGTGGGGGGGGGGAAAGGTGTAGTAGATGTGTTCCCAAGTTCATCAGTAAGTTCTTAGTTTCTTGAATAGCTTCTTGCCTATTAATATAATGTAGTTATGAAGTATAGTTTTAATATAATTTTCAGAGCTTCAGGAGTTAACTGCATATATTTTTTCCTAAAGGACTTATCATTTTTCAAATTATCTTTTTGAAGCCATTTTAAATGATGCTATCCTGATGTTTTCTGATACTTCACGTCCAGTGCCTAGAACAGCAACGTTAGGCACCTACACCTTCTTGTGGCACTATTTTAAAGCAGGATATCGGTGTCATCATAATACATAACCCTGTGGACTTTGAAATGGTGCTGTTGATCAAACCGGTTGTTGCAAGGAAGGAAAGAGATATAACCGAACAGGAAATGGGTGATGTTTGCATTGGGGTGAGTTAAGTAACATGAGGTTATCATAATTAAGTTGCTGCCATTTTCAGATGGGTCAGAAAGCGTGATTGTGAAATATGTAAAAAGAGACTTATGCTAAAAAGTAATACATTTGTAAGAAACACCTTTATCTCACTACTTGAATTACTTTCAGGCACACATTTCATGCATTTCATTCCATTACAAGAAAAAAAGTAAACTGTTGTCTATATTAAAAGGAAGCACATGAATTTGTGTGCTTCAGTTGATTTCCAGTTGTTTTTTCTGTGGCTTAGATTTTCTTGTCAAGGGAATGTGTCTGTTTTTGTTATGTATGCTCAGCTGTAACGCTCATCTTAAGTTTTTGAAATGTGTTATTTATGGGGATAAGTTAAACCGGCCTCAAGGTAAACAACTTCATAGTGTCTGGATGATGTGTGGTTTGTGACATGTTGATAGCTTTATAGATACAGGGTTTTTTTGTTTTTTGGTTTTTTTTTGAGACTACACATTCTTGCCATTTAGTCTGAATCTTGAATGACTTTCTAACTGAGAATTTCTTTTTATTATTTTTTTTTAATTATGGCCACCCCCTTTACCCTTCTTCTCCTGCCCTATATGTTTTCTAGCTTAAGGTCAGGCATCTTACTGTAATTGAGGGTCTATATCATATGCTTGAGGACTTGGGTCCAGAAGACTATCAAAGATAGTACTCTAGACTTCTTGGCTTTCTTTAGCATGCTGAGGCAAAATTGTGGCAATTCAGAAACTACTTTGTGAACAAATTGAACACCTCTATCCCAGGGACAGCAGTGGATAGGTACCTGGGGATGATAACAGCTTCGACTTTCCAATTTGAATCCATCAAGTCTGACAGAGCTGTATGGTACTCTGTATACCGTTGATCTTCTAATTTGAGTACAACTCAGTGTCAGTGTGCTATGCTATTTTTTTGTTTGTTTGTTTGTTCTTTACTATAACATTATATTTGATATTTTAGTAATATCCATGTTTGGAATTAGTCATTATTGAAGCTTTAGACAGTAAATATTACTAGTAAACAAAAATTTTGCAAGTTTCACAGGATGTTAAAAGTTTATTTTGACTTGGGCGGAATTGACTGTGCTACCTGGCTACTGCAGGTGGTATTTGCATCAGTTTGGACGTGGATATGCTACCGGATGTGAAGAGTAATAAACTGAGAAAACTGCTTTTAAAATGCATTGAGCATAATACAATTGTATTTGTCAAAGCCAAAATACAAGTTGCAATAATCATTGAGATAAAAGAGAATAAAAAACTGAATGGGAGCCTTAGTTCTTAATTGGTAAGACGTAAAGATTTTTATCGGGAAAGAGCCCGTAAGACTTCTTGTGCGTATGAAAACAGCATGAACTAAGACTTAAAGGCAGCTTGCAAACCAACAGACAAGTTTATGTGACTGTGAAGTATTTCAGTTGTGCTTATGCTGCTGGCTGTGCATCCATAAAGGTATCCGAAAGGTTGAGGTCCTAGCCTGAATAGGAGGCATTTCTAGGAGAGAGAAGAAGTAGTGAATCACCAGTTTAGAAGTGGTAGTTATCTCATTTAGAAACATACAAAGAGATGAGATGCAGAGGGGGAAGACAAAGCATAAAGGATAAGGCCCTGTAGGAGGCAGGAATATTAAGAGTTACATACACGTTTCTTTTGAGGTCTTTGTCATGTTTTATCAAAAGGCATACAACTTCTTTGTATGCCTCATTAATATCCAGTGGAGTAATTTCTCTAAACAACTTGTTAGCGATCATCTTCCCTTCTAGACAGAATCTCATTGGTTTTTTTTTTTTTTTTTGGTGACAGTTCCTTTGAACTAAACTTGTGCCTACAAAACTGATTCCTCACAGGAAGAGGTCAAATTGGACTCTTTGCAGCAAGTGGCTTAGCCATTGTCCTTAAACTGCTTTCATGCATCTACAATAGGGTTACTTATCATAAAATATTTCATGCTTATTTTCCTCATAGCTTGCTCTTGGACTGCAGTTGCGAAATGTGCTGAAAACAAAAGATTGTTTAGTCGTGGGTGAGAAATGTGTTGAGACCACGTATGAACACTCGAGTAGGCATTTGTGTCCCATAGTTGTTCGTATTTGAAACAAAGCATTGAGTCACCAAGAATGGGATTCGGTTCAGGATTAAGAGAGAGCAATTTAGGTGTTTGAGTTCCATTATTGTCAATAGGCGTGACTGGCTTCCGTCTAGATCTCTTAGCTTTAGACATGTACAACTAAGTATCAACTGAATTTCTGTTTTGGCTCCTGTGACTGTATTGGTTACATCTCTCCCAAGTATGCTGGTAGCAAAGAGATGTAGTTCACGTGTCAGACACCTACATGTAGGTGTCTTGACCTCTAAGTTCTACAAATTTCAGTCAGTGTGTATTTCTATCAGAGTGTTATGTGTTGCTAAACATAGAGAAGGCTTTTCTACTCACTTTTTAAAAATTTTTGAGAATAGCTCTTGAGAATTCTCCGGAGCTTTTGCATTCCCTTCTGAGCTACTTTGCAGACCTTTTCTGTTTTGAATGTAGTTGAGCGTCAGGAGTGTCTGAGCATCTCTGTGGCTAATTAGCCTGTAAAAAACATCGCCCATGCTTCTGATAAAATGCTGTGGTGTGCAGATGCAGCAGGGATGAAAGCAATTTGTACTCACACGCTGTCGTGTTGTAATTTATTAGCTCTTCACAGCTAAGAATCAGGTAGCGTTTCGGAGAGTGCAAAGTTGGAGCCTACGTTTTAATGTAGGATGCAAATGAACATCCATAAGATGTTTTGACTGCAGGATTTCCACCAAGGTGTCCAGATCTCACCTGCTCAGGCGAACGCCTAAGGAAGAGGTAGTTTTTTTGTGAGAAGATAAAGATTGTTTGAGTTTGCTATTTCATGCAAGTATGTAAATAGAAAGACTTTGCTCCTCCTTTAATGAAGAATTCATGTGATTTCTCTGCATTATCTGATCATAAGCATCACTGTCATCACTGGCATGTTTTCTCTGGGAATGTTTCTTTTGGAACTTTGAATGAATTTAATGTGAACCCAACTTGATGAATCCTGTATACTCTACTTAATACATCATCCAATTTCAGGGGAAGAAGGGTAATCATGGAGGATACTCAGACTTAAAACTTTGACTCTCCTGTTTCAATGGAGTTTTGGTATTTCTGGCAGAAGAAGCTTCCGTGTCTATTCTGAAGAGCTTTTTATGACTGTTACTGCTGTACTAGTAGTGTCTCTGGTAGTGCAGGGATTAAATTTGTTTACTGCCGTCACTGGTAAGTATTGGTTATAGGTACCACTAGCAGCGGCAATTGCCACTGGTGGCTCCTGGCTCAGTATATGGAGCCTGTATAATGTTGAAGCAGATTGCGTATGATGAGCGATAGTCATTTGGAAACTCTGCAGCAGTTCTCTAACTGGCATAGCAAAAGGCTTAGTTCTTTCATGGATCTTGTATCGGCAGAGCTGTATTCAGTAGAGGTGGGTTTTGGTGAAGTCATAAGTGTTCTGTTTGTCAGAGAACATATACTATTCATTTAAAGGAACGTGGTAAGGTTTATGGTGTCCTTTCTTCCAATGAGTCTTTCATAGGCTTGTCCTCTCTCCTGAGAGATCTTTATAATACAGAATTAAAATTTAGTATAGTGCGGAAGACTCATGGTTTCATGACTTAATGCCTAAATAATGTTACTACAGTAATAGGAAGTAACAAAAATGTGCCATGGGCACTAGACGGAGTTGCTTTTTGGTATACTAGGGCATAATTTCCTCAAGAAGCCTTGGCAATTAGTGTTACTTGTTACGTGGGCGCAGAGGGAATCTTTTATTTGCTGGTTTGTTAGTAAATAAATTATACAAACTGGATTTAGCAGAACTAAGTGTATGTCTTCATGGGTAGTTTTAAGTAGTCCACTTCACCAGGACATGATTCAGCCATAGACAGAAGCTGTGCAAAATATCTTTGTTTCTCGGCATGTTTGCTTGGGTACACTGCCACGCAAACTTCTGCGGTTTCCAGGCATGTTGCTCATGTCTGTCTAGCTAAGGAAGATAAACTGTTTATCTTGCCTTCATAGACAGATCCAGATACATCCCAAATTCTAAGGTGTGCTATGACCTTTGTGTCACAGGAGCAGTGTACTAGAAGGGCCGAATGGGAAAAGCAAAGATGTAGTGCAGGTAGTCATAGGGATGCTTACCTAAGTAAGCTGCTCGTTTGCCTAATTCTTCAGGTTTGGTTATTTTCAGCTACCTCTGCATTAAAGGCAGACAATTTCTCTGGTAGCGTTTTATCTTTATATTGTGCATGGCATTTTAGGAATCTCAAATTAAACTGCCTATATTAAGAATATGTGGTTCTGGAAGAAGCTCCTTAAAGCATCTTACGAATTACTCAGTTCCTGTACACTTTTAACATTCTGTAAAGGATATCACTGCTGGCAAGGAAACTACTGCTATAAGAGCTCCATGAAATACTGGCAAATTCACTATACCAGATTGAGACTTACCTCAGTCACTTGCTTCCACCTGTGCATTCCTATCTTGGTGAGATTGTTTTCCCTGTGCTCTTTAATCAACTATCTTCAAAATCCGTACACTAGACAGTTTTTTTTTTTCCTGTTTGATATAAGTTTGCTGAGAAACAGTGTTAATGCGTTTTATGCTTCTCTAGCATGTCTAGTTTAAAGCTGAAAGATTGCATTAAGGCTTGCTAATCAAGGTCGTAAGTGTTTCCATTTCTGTAACATAATTTCCTACACTATTTTTTCCCCTTCCTAAGTTTATACGTAATGCAAAATTCCCCTGCGTTCATCTCATTTGTCTTCAAAGTGAATGTGTTACTTTGCCCTGATCTCCCCTTGTTAATTAGCCTGTGTGCAGCATCAGAATGGTATAGTTATGCAGGAACCTATTTGTGCTCACTAAGCATATTTTGCATGCTGGGGCATTGTGCCTGCAGTTTGAAAAATACTGACCTAATGAAAGAAAGTGGGGGTTTTCTTCCTCCTTGGAAAACTAAGACAACTTTTCATTATTTGAACTCTTCACTGTGGAAGAAAACTCTTGTCTCCAAGTTGGCAAACATTTTAAAAATGTGCATACTTCAGTTGTAACAGATGACAGCTTTCCCAAAAGTCAACCAAAACACTTAGTAGGATTATTTACAAGAAAGGTTAAGTTAAAATATGTATTCCTAAATAACATGCTCTGAATGTTAAGTAGCAGAGCCTAATAATTGCCTTTCTATCTAGCAAGAATATCTGAATGTGGGAATTGGGTACTAAATTGTAAATGCTTTCTGTTGGATTAATATGTAAGTTAGAAAAATATGAATCTGCAATGATATAAGAGAATATGAAAAATGCAACATTTTACAACTTTTTTGTAGTGTGTGTTTTACAACAGAAGCAGTAGAGTAAGTAATTCTTCAAAAGAGTTTTAGTTTCCATATGGAAAATAGAACTCTTTCTCTTTTAAGAATTTTATGCAGTAGATCACAATAAAGGTTGTAATTATGTTTTTAGGAATTTAATGAGTGTTTCCCATGTAAGCTGCCTCTTCCTGATTTCCTCCATTCCTGCACTTTGATCTCTGTTCCCCAAATCTCATATCTCAGCTTCCAGCGTGGACTTCTTACACTCTTGTTCGCTTTGTTTTCTGCCCCTATGTCCCAGCCGAAGGCTCTTCTCCCCGATCTCCTTTTTCTCCTTATAGTTGAAGTACCTCCAGAATTTTTCTTTCTACCTCCAGTCCCAGCGTTCTTAGTTTGCATGAAGATTTCACGGTGTCTCCCCTCAGCCTGTTTCTTCTTGTCGTTCTTCCCTCCTCTCCTTTATCGTGTAGCTTCTTTCAGTTCCGTACCTGCTTTTTCTCACCGGCAAACTTGATGTCTTATAAGTGTAGCCCTACTCATTCCTGGTGCTGGGGTAGACGCAACTTACATTCTCCTTACTCAACAGTGTTGCACAAGGAGAGAGATGAGGAAAGGAGGCTGTTTCTGTGCCAACCAGCTGACTGCTTCTGGATGCGTGGGGCACATTTGAGCCTAAGATAGATCCTTGTCTCCTGTTCCATCTTTATTGGCCCAAAGTGAATGTTAATCTTGCTACAGAAAAGAGAACCTCTGGATGAGAGAAGGGGATGCAAAACCTGGGTATGATATTCCTCAGGCTTCTTGTACTGCTCCGCCCTCCTCTACTTTTTGTCCAGGCAGGACCAGACTCCCCAGTTTCGAAGTTCCTATATTGAGGAACTGTCTAGTGGAAGATACAGCTTCAGCTCTACAAGCTGAGATTTGAAACCACAGAAATGCTTAGTACTGCTCTGAGTGAACTGTGAGTTATTTCCTGGTCCTGTAACCATGTGACAGTTCTCTCTCTGAGTACAGCTAAGATGTGGTCATCCTTTGTAAGTAGACACCTTTTTTTTACTCCCCCTCAGTCAGCCAAAGCAAATAGAAACATCACTTAGTTTATGACACTAAATATACACGAAGATGTCCAAATAGGCTCCTGTCTATAAAACTGTACGTGATTTTTGTGGTTAAGTGAAAAGAGAGGAGGAAAGCTATGAACATCCTGTAGTGGTACGTGTTCAGTGCAATGCCACAGGCAAGCTTCCTCTTGCATTTGCAAAAAAGGAAACAATACATTCTAATAAGTAAAGTGGCGGTGTGCCTTTTTTTTATTTGCCTTTAGTCAGTAGCTAAGGATTATTAAATAAACTTTTATATTTTTAGTAACCTGGCAAATAACACTTTCAAGCAAGTATAGGTTTACAGCTTACTTTTACATCAATGAGTTTTTTTTTTTTTAATCCATACAGTAGAAACACAGTGTGTTGCCGGTTTTGACCTTACTTGAACAGACGTTGACTTCTTCAAGGATTTTTATTGCCCTATTAGCCACTGTTTTCATTTTGTATGTCTGGAACTTTTCCTTTAAAACTACAGAAGCTTTTGAAGTGTCAGTGCAACAGGGAATGTTGGTTACACTTGATTTCTACAAAAAACTCAATGTTGATTTAACAGATTGCTCACCTATTGTTAAAAATATATATTAGTTGCCTTTTTGAAAGACTTGCCCATATTCATATTCAGGTGCCAATATTTATACAGTTGAGAGAGTGTTAGTATGTCCGTATATCTGTATGGAGCATGCCCTTCCTCATCTTAGTTATCGATCATATGTGATGAGTACCTGGTGGAATTTCAGTTTCGTCTGATGAGATGGGTGGAGATGGGTTTGATGCTAAATGTGTCTGTAGCAGACATAGCTCTTGCTCAGTCCACCTCACATTTTCATTTTGTGTTTTTTATGATGTTTAGCAGGAGTCTCTTTCGGTGTTTCATTTCTTCATTGAGACTTTTATTTAACAGCATCTTTGAACACCTCTGGCCTTTGCTGCCTGCAAACAACAAATTCTGTTAGTTGCTCTGCATTCTGTTTATATACTGTTTAGAGGAACGTTGCTTATTGAACAAATGCGTTCCCCTTGCTGCTGCTCCAAACTTCACACAGTGTAATGAGAGAGTCCATGCCTCACACTTGCCATACCTTTCTAGACCATACCTTTCTGTCTCCGATAACCGGAATCAACATGCTCTCAAATTGTAGAAGTTTGCCAGAAAGATTCATCCTGTTCTTTCCCTCAGCCAGGTCTGTCAGCCAGCTATGCAGCCTACGTTGATAAGTAAACTTAAAAGGGTGATGGAATGAACTTGGGCACTGTCCTGTGACTGTGTGGTATTTAATTTGTTGGCACACCTCCTGGCATGGGTGTGGCTAATGCTAGCTAGTGCTCACTCAAATAATTAATGAGCATGGTTTTAGGAAGAGCATGGGGTAAACAGTTTGAATAGATAGTATGTATAAGGCCATCCTTACCCAATTTATTTTGTTGGGAGGAGCGGAGGAGTTCATCTGTTTAGATGTGAACTCTATTTACCATGAGGTCCAAAAAAAGGCCCTGGTCCTATTCACTAATGCAACCAGTAAAAGCTACCAGGAGGCAAGCAGCTGCAGTGTTGAGGATCAGGAGGGTCAACTGAGCCGTTTGTTCCAGCATTTTCATTAGCAGAATGTACTAATATCAGAGTGA
This sequence comes from Struthio camelus, assembly GCF_040807025.1. Lineage (NCBI taxonomy): Eukaryota > Metazoa > Chordata > Aves > Struthioniformes > Struthionidae > Struthio > Struthio camelus. The sequence goes on from NC_090942.1 coordinate 24,937,754, forward strand.
GGGTCAGCCCTGCTCTGTTCCCATAACAGTCTTTGACATCAAGACAGAATCGATGCGAGTTTTCTTACCAGCAACAGAATTCAAGTTTTGCCTCTCTGCTCCTAGAAGTTACCTTGGAAACCTGAGAAGATTCAGGTGACTAGAAGTTTCTAGCAGATGAAAGTGTGCCTCTGCATGTAGCAAGCTATTGCAGTTGACAAACTATCAAGTGCATTTGACGTAACTGTGAATACAAACCCATTGGGTTCCTGATCACCTTCTCTGATTTTGGGGGGTGGGGGGGGGGGAAGGTCTTCTGGTAAGGAGATCTAATTAATTTCCAGCTGCTCTTTTAGAGGCAGAATTATATACAGCAGAGATGACCTTAAGAGCTGTTGCATTTCATTTAATATGCTTCTTGATTACAGAGCACAGGCCTACCAAGAAAATGTAGTCCTGTCCAAGGCTTTCTTTTCTGCTGGCTAGTTTGTAAGTAATTTAAGAACTGTCCAAGCTGTGTGCCTCTTCAGAGCTTCCGGAGAGATGCTGAGGTCTCTTGGAACCTGCAGCTGCCTTTTAGAGGGTTTTATCAGTTTTCTGTCAGTTCAGACATAAGAATTTCTTTCCCTTTTGAGTTTGCAGGAGTGAAGTACCATAATTAATGACCATTTAGTCACCACAGACATTTTGTCAGTTCTGATATCTCACCTTAATCATTTGATTCTCTTAGGGCTGCAAAGGTGTGAGCTCCGGACCTTTTTCAGTTTTGTCTTCCACATCTACTAAACCTGGTATCAGATCACATTTAGGCACCACTGTTCTTTAGACACTTACCTGAAGCTTTTCAGTTTTTTTTTTTTTTCCATTGTCTTGTGAGCTTCTTCTACCTCTCAAGCCATCTTCCCCACCTCCCGCAAAGCCTGCCTTTGTAAGTCAGCACTGGCAGGAACTAGACCCCTGGTAATGCTTGGTGCTGTATAAGCTGTCCTCCCACAGCAGGTGGCCTTTGCTTCAAAGTAAAAGGGAGATGATAATCCATCGTGGATTTAGAAGCTGAATACTTTTAGTGTTAATTTTAGATTGGTGGTGATTTACACATCAATAATTCTGACTGTGATAATTGTGCTAGAAATCAAATGGTGCGATACCTATATACATACGTATGCTGGTGTCGCTCATGAGAGATAATTTTGTTGCTCCAGGGTCACCATGTGTGAATTGGGAAAGGATGTTACATAGCTGACTTGTACCAAATAAATGAGCCATAGACTAGGATGCCAGCCATAAATGAGGATGCCAGCCATATATCCTAGAGGCCATTTTTCAGATCAGATTGACCTTTTTTCTTTTTTTTTTTTTTTGAGTGTTGGACACTTTGCTTCAGTGCAGCATGGTGTCCTGTTATGTCAGATTAATATGGTCCTTCTGAAGTAAAGTAGCTGACACTTTGATTTTGTGATTCTCCAGAGGGCTATAATGTCTGTCACAGAGAACTGATGTTTAATATCAAGATCGGGAGAGCTGGTGATCTGAGGTTCCACATCAACTAATGCAAGATTCTGAAGTTCTGTATCGTGCTCTGCATCACACAGTGGATGTGGCCTTTGTCACTTAAAAATGCCTTCTCTTGAAGGATGTGCTTTTGAATAACAAGTGTTCTGCAAAATGCTTTCATCAGAGTTGACTAGCTTCACCTTCTGTAAGTAATCCATGCGCCTGGGATTGAAATCTGGGCAAGTAAGAAATCTGTTGTTGTTGTTTGGTTTTGTTTGTTTTTCTTAAATTTGGTCAAGACCTAGCTGTGTTACTGATTTTTGCCCCCTAGCCCCCTCCCCCCTCAGTATTTGTACCCGTGTTGAAGTTTCGGGCAAACAATTGAATTCCTGGATCTTTTTGAAACCCAGTTAAAAGTAAGTTAAATTAAAGTCTTACTTTAACTTTTAACTTATTGTTCATAATGCTCACCGGGTCGAGCCTTTAGCAACCTGTCCATGCGGTGCTCTTTATATATAGTTCCCATTCTTGTGATTGTTCCTTCCAAGGACCTGAAAGAGATGCTCTATTCCTATACCCACATAAAGTTTTTCAGGTAGAGTATCACTTTTCTTGAGCTCTCACTCATCTCGATCTCTAGGATAAGAGCCGTGTCTTAATCAGGCTATCAGCTTGGTTTCTCTAAACTCCTGGGACTGATACTATCTTCCATATTCTCAATATCAAGAGCTTTCTGTTTTTATGTTAACAGAATCAGGTGGTTTAGGTAGTGTTCAAAGTAATTGGTGTACTTAGCTGGTCACAAAGAAAAAGAAGGTTCATGCAAAAATTGGCAGCCCAGGGTCTACTTTGGCAAGGTGGAGCTTCTTTCAGTCATCGGAGTTTTAAGATGCATCAGGGCCCTTATGGAGAAGTATCTCCCTCCCAAACATATTTGAGTTGTATGTTTGGAAGAGTGTATCACTATATGTCACTAATAACCTTTTTTTCTATTATTTAATGACTATGAGCAGTACTAATGAGTGTTCTTATTCTGTTAGCAGGTATATTGTTGCACTGCACTGTCTTTATATATCACTGCGAAACCACTGCAACTTAGCATTGCATAAACGGACGTTTTCAGAAGGGTGGCAAACACCTGACCTGACGGTAAAGCTGTAGCCAATTCTCTCAAGCAGCAAGAACCACTGACATGAAACATGTTAGCCCCATTGTCAGTAGCACCAAAACAAATTGAAATACTTGAATAAAAGCAGTTGTAGCAGTTGTAGCTGCAGCATGTAGCGCTTCAAATCTAATCTTGATTACTGTAATGATACTGGCTGATTAAGGTGCCAGTGCAATACAGATTGATTGTCTTCAGTATTTCATTCTCATGAGGATCAAGAAGAAAAACTATCTTAAGTTTTTTCATTAATTATTCTTTTGGCTCAGTTTGTTGCATTTTATTAATTCAGGCAATATTAACCTAAAAGAGTAAAGTTCAATGTCAGTCTTACTAATGCTTCTTCTAAGTGTTCTTTAAAACAGCTATTTTCTATTAAGGGTTTATTAAATATCCTAAACTACAAGAATAATTATATTGGTTACTTTATGGCTAAAATTATATTGGTGACTTTATGGATTCTAAAAACTCTTATATTGATCTAGTCTAATATTGATTTTCTTTAAGCTCTGCTCCTTGTACAAGATCTAATGCACAAGATCTCACACAAGATCAGTACTGTTATAGGTACAGTAAAATTACTTTTGGATTATCTGTAAATTCAGACAGGTAGATACTTTTATTGTGACATGTAGCGTGTTTGTTTTAGCTATTGAATAATGTTCACAGGTTATGCTAACGAACAGAATACTGAAATAGTGCAGAGCTTGTAATCTTCAGTTTTTGCAGGGGATGCTTTTATTCTGACACATCCGAACATATGCATATTTAAGAATAAAAGTTTGAGAACGGTATCACTGCCTCTGTTCCTCAGTTCTGCACAGAATAACTCATTGGATATACTGTCTAAAGCTATGCTACCAGCTCTGCACTAAAGGAAAAATAATTATCTTGCAATTTAAAGTGGAAATTGGTGTTTTCTTCATGACGAAAAGCAAACAGACACTGAAGTGTTGAGTGTAGAGGAGAAATACATCTTGCTGCCCTCTTTCTACAAGGTCTTTATTGTATAAAGAAACAACTTATCAACTGCAAATTAGGAAATTCTTTGCAATTTTTTGTGCTCTAGTTCTGCCTAGCAGAGCAAGCAGCCTTGTGATGCTAAAATAACAATCTGGAATTGTAAGAAGCTAAGGAGGGAAAAGTTGGCTTGAAGGAAAGGAGCTTTCCCATCCAGCAGTCCTCTCTCTGCATTTATTTTTGGGTAGTGGGTGGCAAGTTCAAAAAGGAAAATGTCAGCAGCTCCATTGTTCATCTTGAACTACAGAGCCTGTGTCATGGGATATCACTGTGGGCAAGATCTCGGTACAGGTTTTAAGAGGCAAAAATAGCAATGCCAAAATCAAAAGTGTCTGCAGTATGTTATATTATGTAGCTGGAATACTTCAAAAGAGAAAGAACCTAAACGTGTAGGGTAATGATTACTCTCTTGTTGAAAGACTGTGTCAGAACTAGTCTGCAGAGCCTTTTGAGGAGTACTTTTGTCCTGTGATTATCTAGCTGCTTTGATATTGCCAATGTCAGACTGCCTTTGTGGCTGGTCTCATGATTTTCTAGATCTTTCTATCTCAACAAGGAGAGAGTGACCGTTATTACTGTTAGTTATAACAATGTTAGCGTTTCCTGGTCTTCATGATTATGAAGTGTCTTCATGTCTGAGACACTCTGAAACAGTCAGTGGCAACTAGGCTATCAAATATTAATTGATGTTTCTGCAAAACTAACACTTACTGATGTGGAAATTAAACTATCTCTACCCTGTTTGCTCATAGCAAGGGTTATATAGCTCCCCCAAGAGTAATGGGTTCATGTCTGTAGCAACTTAATCCTTTTCCTTCATCAGTAGTTCTCAAAGCGCTTTACAAAAGTAGAGGTCAGTATCTCTGCGTATTACAGAAGAGGAAACTGAGGCACAGGAGAAAAATGAATGCAAAGATCATGCAACAGGCCACTGACAGAACTAAAGGTAAACTACTGATCTTCCAAACATCTGTTTGATGCTTTCCCTATTAGGATGTCTTGTCCTTAGGATTAGCATGTCTTCCTTTCTAAAGGGGTTTTTAGCATGGTATCTCTGGACTGAGCTTTGAATTTGGCCAGGGATTGTATAACTACTAAATCTTTGTGCTGTTTTTTCCAGTAGCATAACTACTTTTTTAAGACTTATAACTGGGGATAATTTTTTTCATAGCAAACTCAAAGCTACTGATATACAAAAAAATGCATAGAATTATGAGTTTCCTTATCTTGACTTGAATTATAATTGTTCTGTTGAACCATGAACCGCTGAAGGAGGAATTAAATGTTTAGTTGTGGCACAGCAAAAGTGAGAGAAGTTTCGTCTCGCTATCCTTATGTAAGTGGACTGAGTTTGCTTTATGAGACAGGTCACAAGTCATACAGGATTGCAAGAGACCAGTTGTTGGCTGTTATTCGAAGAGGTTTTACTTTTAATAGCCTTTTCTCAAACTTGCTTTGTATTTTGAAGGGATTTCTTTGTTTTGTGTTGGCATGAAATTAATGTTTTCTTATAAAAGAGATTTTATTTTAAAACAACTTAAGCTGTTTTATTCCGTTGTTCTCTCTGTGTGTGCAGTCAGAATTCCTGAATATTATGTTCTGTCCTCAAATGTAAGGACCTTAAGTTCACATGAATCTCATCTCTGCAAAGCAAATGTTCATCTGTATTTTTTTCGTCTGTACATGGGAATACAAGTAGATATTGAATAGAATTTTCGAGAGTACTCATTAATGAGTATCCCAGAATGAGGGTAATGCAGGAATTCCTGAGGTTTATACTTCACATCCTTTCTGTAGTCAATTTAACTATTTCTCTGACCGTTTGTGAAAGTGATGATGCAGATGCCATAGAGGGGTCCATAAAGAACTTAAGTGGGTCTAAACATCTTTTTTAAAAAAGTTCATGCTTTTGTTGATTTTCCTAGATGACAGAGGTCTGCATTCTAATTTATTTTCTCAAAGGCACTTCCATATTTTCAAAGTAGGTGTGAAGCTCTGCTTATATGAACCTGCATTAAATATAGAGCTACCAAATAGCATTTGGAAAAATGTTAATGGGTAGAAAGTGAAACGCTTCATGGAGCACAAAAAAAAAAAAAAACTTACTGCATGAAGGAGAAGGTAGTGGTGCTTGGTAGAAGAGCAGAAAACGTTGAGACAGAGCAGTTGGTCTCCATTATAACTGAATAGGTAGTGGTACAAGACAAGATAGATTCTACCCCCAATTCTGTCTCATGGGTTGCTTTGAAACTCTGATGTTTCAAGCCATACAGATTCATGGTGCAAATTAATTTGACAGTCTGCAGAATCATAAAACATAGCTCTGAGAAACAATTAATCTACGTATCTGTACAGTGCTTAATTCGTGTAAGGGTCTCTCTAATCTTGGGAGTCTTGGATGAGTTAAAATGGCTTAAAATAAAAGGAAAAATCAAAAATTCAACAAACTTAAATGTTTCACATAAAAATTGCCCAAACTTTGGAAAAGAGCAATCCTATATATGTCTTGACTTTGAGCCCTTGGTAGGGGGGAGCAGTACAAGACAGAACGCCTCTTTCATAGCAATAATTTTTGCTCTGTGGCAGTTGGACAGAGACAATTTTGTCCAAAATCTGTGTGCTCCACCTTCGTTAGTTCTGAAGTAACTAAATGTATAATTGTAACAGCAGGACACAAATGCTGTAGCATTTTGTCATGTGCCAGCTGCTTTCTGTTCAGCCAAGATTCCAAAATGTTCAGGCATGAGACACAGCTGAGTAAGCTAGTAATAATGCTAGCCAGGTAAACAGGAAGTGGCAGTATTAAAAGGTTATATGTCATCTAGTAAATTAACTGCTAAACAACGGAGACAGACCAGTTTGAAATATTATAATGTGCACTGGAGTATGTTTGTGCTTATGGTTATATCATATCTCAGGGAGGCTGAAGATTTGTATGTGTTTATTTGAACTGAGGTTGTAGGATTCAAAAATATCTTTATTCTGTCTCTGGAAAAAAAAAATGTCCATTTTAATTAAGGATATGTTTTTTGGTTTGATTTTGTATGTTTGTATGTTACTTACCCACATCTTCATTGTTGGACTTCTGTGACCCACAGTTGAGCATCTTCTGTAATGTGGATGTTTTAGGAACCAATGAGTGTTTGAAAGGTAATTGGCTAGCTCTGTTTAGCCAGACTGGAGGGTTCTCGGAAGTAAATACTAGAAATGTAAGTGAACTTGCATCTGAACACGCTCAAAACATATGAGCTGTCTGTAGCTGCCTGAGCAAGGATTAGGAGTGAAAGATCACTTTGTCAGACCAGTATAGACTTGAACCTGGACAAGCACTTCACTAGTCACATGGTTAGCGAAAATAAACAATTTTTAAATTATGAAGTAGAACAAAGGTATGTTTCCACACATAAGGGTATGAGAAGAGTATCAAAATCTGTGGGCTTTTTCTGCCTTCCCACTGTGCAAATCACTTTATAAAGCTGAACTTAGCTTTCAAAAACTTATAATCCAGGCATAATTTATCAGTTCGTCTAAACTGCTAAATGTATGTGCTAAAGTCAGCTTCCTCTTAAATCAAAATATGAAGCATATAAAATCTTCTTTCAAAATTAAAGAAAAGAATATATTATATTAAAATTTTTCATGTGTTCTGCCTATTTTCACAATTTCAAGATTTACTTTTTGATAAATTATGGGAGAAGGAAGTTCAAAATAGTAAATTCTAATTATTATTTATGCTTTATATTCAGTTTAGGTTAGATTAAAAACTAGTCCCTTTGTTTCATCCTCCTCTTCATTCCAATGTCACTTAACGGTCACTGGCAGCTTCTCCACATCAGTAAAAGTTCTCGAGTCGGGATGTTGCAGCTGATCAGAATAAGGCAGGGAATCTCTTCTCAGATACTGACATTCTTTAAAATGTTTTTGGTCACTTGATTCTTTAATGTTTTGAGTCAGTGTTGCATGGACCTAGCTTAGATTAAGATCCTCATATTTCCGAGGTGATACGAAATACTTAAAGTGGCTTTCTGTTGTACTACTTCAGAAAATCCTGTTCTCTTATTTCTCCCTTCAGATAATTAAAAGGCAGAATCTTTAATGCTGTGGCTTTATTTAACATAGCCTAACTGTGGGTAGGTGGAAAAACAGTGAATTTTTAGCAGCTATTCATAGTGTATTTTTTAATCTGTTGGTAATTATGGGAAATCAAGGAATGAAAAGAAAGCTTTAAGCTTAAAGTGAACACCGATGACTTTAGTTCTATCGCTCATAGAATTTTCTGTTAATGAGCCCCAGTGTCTTGCAGTTCAGTAATTTTTTTAGCTTGCACCACATAAAGCTTTTCTCATGTGTTTCAGGCATTTGCAAAAGGCTCTCTCATGTGGATTCTGTCAAATATAATATGAAATCTTGTTTCATTCTTCCCCTCCGTGGAGTAATCAAAGCCTGTCTTCTCAAAATGATTTCCTACAAGTTGCATTAAAATTACACGATCTGTTTCTAACTGCTTGACTTTGTTGAGATCTGCCAGCAAACTTTAGAAGTTCTGTATTTGTTTGTATGGGAGAATAGTTTAAAATCCTCTCTCTGCATTGCATCTTTAAAGACAATTGTGTATTGCATCTTAAGATAAAATTATTAGCGTTTTTTTAAACAAAACCCACAATAGCTCTAGAGGTTTATTATGGTTTTCCTGAATTGCAAATAAATTACTGAAATCCACAATGAGTTAACATTGCCAGATGTAGGACTTCCCTGTGAAGATTCAGGGGATAATGTAATGTTAAAACACAAATTGTAAGCCGGTCTGAGAGTTGCAAAATGTAACTTATTAAAATCTAAATTTAAGAGTCAAAATATTGTAGGGTCTTTAAAAGGTATATTTATATACAGAAAAGTCTTTGTGTATCTGCTTCTCTGGCAATATCCTCGTACTCTAGTTATACAAGATTCGGTAATCATAAACAGCCTGCTCTCTGCTGTTGAGGAAAGAGACTAAAAGGGCAAACACCTCTATTGTACTTCTTCTGTCATCTCATTCTTTTCTCAGCATTGCTGAATGGGGCCACAGTTCTCATGATTCTTTAGATGGAGTCAGCAGAAAGCAAAAACAGTCTACCTTTACTGTTACCAGCCTCTTCTCTCTCCTTCTGCTTCTTCTTCCTATTTCCCTTCCTTCCCTTTCTAAAATTGCAAAACTAAGTAATTAGCAATTGACCCTTGTGAATGTTAAGAGATCTTTAAGGTTTGATGAAGGGGTTGATTGCGTTCATCTTTTTAGCAGTGATGCCTGAGGTGGACCTAAACTGCCATAGCAGGCATGTGTGCTTAAGAGAGATTTGGATTACTTGCTATCTGGGGCTATCAAATATTGTAGAATTCTGAACTTAATTAAGGTCATGTTCTCTAAGTTTCTGTGAAAGTGCTAGGAAACATTTTTGTCTAATCTAAAAACTGCTTCTACTGCTTAAAAGGTAGAAATTGTTAAGGGAACATGCTTACAGGTCATTTAAGTGGCCTAATTAGCGATCATCTGGATAGTGACAGGTGTGTTCAGTTCATCTAAAAAGGCTAGCTGGAGGAAATAGGAATGCTTGCCTTCTGTAGGATTCACTTCATGATTTGAACACTCACCCTGGAAGAGGTTATTTTGCCCTTCCTAGCAGGAAGGGAACGTGTTGTTCCCACGTGGCAGGAGAACATTTTAAATGCGAAGGAAGTGGCAACGTTTTCTCTTAAAACTGGACCACTGTGCAGAAGGGAATTGAAATTGCCTGAAAGAATGAGCAGAATTCAGTTCTGTAGGCCACTGAAGGCATTCCCTGGAGAAGAGGAAGAGGTTCCTGAATCTTATCCTTGCAGCAGGCTTTGTTTATGCTTTCTGCGTTAAGAGTGATGGAATAAAACACATAAGCAGTGTTGAGCGCTACAGACACATTGTTACAAGCTCCATCTATTTCTGATGCTAAAGATAAGCTGATCAGAGAACATTGTTCAGGTATTACATTACCTGACGCTAGTTTTGTTTGCTTTGAATATTGTGAATTTATTAAAGTGTTGGCATTTATATGTCCAGTTGTGGAACATTAGCTGCTATTCTTTTGATATAAGTAGAGATAACGAGTGGTATTTCTGCCATTGATCGGTGCTACATGTTATTGCTCCTTTTTTTCTCTCTCTCCTATAGAGCCCCTATAATCCAGAGAAAGAAATATCAGCCACTGAATTACTTCTAGTTGGCTGATTTCCTGTGGACTAGGGTGACTGCATATAGAGTTAGCTACCCTGCATTGTTCTGCTTCTTGTCTTTTCTTCCGTGAGTCCTTGTGAGTTTCCTGATCTTTTTGTGACTCAGGTAATGCGAGGCTATTAGAGACTTCCTCAGCACTGAAGCTTCCTGTCCTTGCTGTGGTCAAGATTAGTATTACACTTCCTCACAAAGTGTTCACCACTTTGAAGTGGTGCTTGGCTATAGGACCTCTATTCCCGAGCCCTGCCATCTGAGGAAGGCTATTACTTATCATTATTTTAATGGGATTGAATAACAATAGTCCTTTATTCTTTGAAGAGTTACTCTAGAAGTGAATGAGTGACGCAGTAGGAGCAGCCAACATCACTGTTGGGCTTCTTCTGGTCAGGCTTCTTCTGCATGTTGGCTTAGACATAATAGGGATTTCCACCATAGCATGCCTTAAAACAAAACATGTCTGTCACAGGCAACCTGCACACCAGTAATACCATTGATAAGGACAGCTTTTCCAGGTATGTACTGTAAGGAACAGAAAATAGCAATATTGATTTCTATTCTTATGGGTTTGGATTGCCCACAGTTTTGGATCACAATATTCATCACGGCTTTCTTCGGAAATCTTAAAGTAGCTAATGGCAATCACTGACTTTCAAGTCAAAAATCTTTAAGCTGACTTCTTGAAGAAACTATGGGCATTACATAGGCATGCTTTCTCAAGAGGTTACTCTGCTTGGAAACAGCTGCCACTACTTGTGCTTTTACAGTATAGGGCAGATCTCTTTTCACCTTCTTATTTGAAGGATACTTCCAGGGGCTGGGAAGGGTAACTAAAAAAAGCCAACCTGTCATATGAGATTTAATTATCTATATGGGAGTCTGTGTCTTAACTGGAAAAATATTGCAAATCTTAAAACTGAAAAAAAATTGAAAATCATTGCTAGTGTTTTCAGTAGTACTGTCAGGAATGAAGCTTTATAACAATACTGAAGCACTAGAATACATGATCGTGTTTTTACAAGCACTAAAATGACAGTGGTTAGGCGCTGGAACAGGTTATCCAGAGCTGTTCTGGAGCCTTTCAATTCAACTGGACCAGACCTTGAGCCAACTGGATCTGACCTTGTAATCACCCCTGCTTTGAGCAGGAGCTTAGATTAGATGACCTGCAGAGGTCACATCCATCCTAAATTAATCTATAATTCTGTGATGTCACATCCAACCTAAGCTGTTCTATAATTCGGTGATCTTTGCACCATAAGCAGCTGTCAGCTGTATATGAATACTGCAAAAGAACATCCCAATGGGTCATGCAAAGCTTTCTGTTCTGGAGTATGCTGAGGTGGTTAAACATCCTCCTGCAGTTGTTATAACCTTGCAACTGGTCTTCGTTACAACTCTTGGCCCACTAAGTTTTAATGTTTGTAGTCTCCTGTAGTTTCTCTGCTTATGGTTGACATGGCTTCTGGAAAGCTATCTAGTGTGATAGCTCTTTCTTGTAATGAGAGGTGCTGTTGACTTGCTTTTTAGGTTTTTTTTGAGAAACAGACTGAATTACTGTAAGCTATTACTTTGACGGGCTACTTCAACAAATGTTCGTGCTGGAAGCTGATTGCAGTATTCAGGTACCTCCCGCTCAACTTCTGGGCAGGAAACTAACACTGGCTGATGTGATTACATTATTCTACTGCAAGTTAGTTACGGCAGGCAGAAGGTGGTTTCATGAACCTTGTGTTGATCATGCACATTCTGCTATATGAGTGCACAAAGATGAGACCAGCTCTGTCAGCAGAGCAGTTAGTGTAGAACAGGCAAGACTGATCTGTTTCTGCTTCATAAGTAACCAGTTTGAGAGGTGTGACAAGAGTACAGAAATCTCCAATCAATGGCATGCCCTCCCACAGAGCACTGACTCTGGGAAACACGGAGGGAACGGAGGGTTTGTGTTCCCCTTCCCCCCACCACACACACTGTTGTCAGTTTGTGGGCTAGCTCATTTCTTTTCCCTGTCCACCTTTTTGAACCCTATAGGGGTTCAAGAAAGGCAAGGACATCATCAGAATTATTAAACAAAGTAGTAGTGTCAACGTTAAAATCCTTCTTCTGAAAATACCGTAATAGCTTTAGGTACTAAAGCTTTAGGTACATCAAAATTTACTATAGCTCAGGAAAAAAAAATCACTAATTGGAGGATTTAATGGTACTCCTGTTCAGGTTTTTTTTTTTTTTTTTTTTTTTTTTTGGTAAAGTCAGTGGCGTGACCTCTCTTGAAGAAACACTTACACATAATTAAAACCAAACAAACATACTTTTAGATGCAGCATTCTTTTCAGGAATGCTGTGTGAGAAATGAGTTGTATGTAACGATTGACTTCAAAACAGACAAATTGCATTTTCTGAAGCGGCATTCAATTGAATATTTAAATTATGACACTTGCTTAAGTGTTCTTAGACCCTGCAATTCTGCAATTAAAGTTGAAAAGTTTTTAATTGAATTTGTGTGACTGGGATTTATAATGAAAAGCAGTGACGTTTATGGTCGTGTATTTTTGCAAGTTACGAGTTTTACGTAAGTTTCTAAGTTTCTGAAGTCAGTGAATGATGAGAAACTAAATATTTTTGCCACCTTCCAGGAACTGAGTAAGATAAAGCAATGACAGCACTGCTGGGTATAGTGAAAAAGAACAGTAGCTGAGTAAAGGAGCTGGATTTTTCCCTAATCCACTGCCCTCATCCCGATTTATTTATTGTGTTGACCCTTTAGTAAAAAAATAGTAGGGGCATGACAGTGGAATTCATAATTTTGTTCTAGTATGTGAAAACCTCATTGAATAGTAGGGATTTACATAATACTAATTAATAAATTAAAATATAATTTAATTCTAGGCTTGGCAAGTCTCAAAACAACACCTACTTTAGATTCAATGAAAGTGTTCTTTAACATTCCAAGTAAGCTTTACATGCCACAGACCAACTAAGTGTTAATTAAATCTATCGTGATTATGCAGAATGAGGGCATATTCTCTTTTTTGTGTAGTAGTATTCTTTCTACTCAAGTGGTAGGTGGTTTCCATGACTGGAGAATGTGTAAGAATGAGAGAAGAATTCTGTGCTGGTTCATGGCTGTTGTCATGGAGTTAAACCCATTACTGATTATTTACTCAAATAATCCAGTTGGTGCTTTTTCACTAGATGCAATAGGAAGCAACACATGGAAGGAAATCCTTCTCGATACAGATCAACCACAGTGTTCTGTGCTTTAAATTTGAGGTATATAAATCCTGCCAAGGCCACCTACTTATCTGAGTGGTTAATGGGAGTGGAGTTGGACTTGTTTTGGAGGATTGAGAAGATTTTGTGTTTGGATAGTGGGACAGTTGCTGTATTTGGATGTGATGCCTTCTTGGTTACAACTGTAGAATGGCCCATCTGTGCTCCTTGTTGTTTTGTGTCTGCAAGATTATCAGTTGAAGAATGAGCTGGGATTGCAGAAATGAGAGACATCAGTTAGCAGAAGTGTTGAACAAAATCTGGGCAGTCGTGGCCAAAATTTTAAGTCTTTACCCGTTACAGTTGCAATATAAGGGAAGAATAGCATCCCTTATACCTGCAACATCTATCAACTGACTGCTTTGGGGTGGTAGTATGGCTAATTCAAGATTCCTTTTCCTCATCTGACAAATTAAAATACTTGTATTAAATACTTGTATACTGATTAAAATACTTGTATTAATCTGTAGGTTAAATGTGGAATCATACTTCTTTCCCTGTGGAGGCAGAGCATTTAAAGAGGCAGCAGCAAAGCTTTCTTTGAGTCAGTCTTGCTAAACTTTTCCCGTAGGTTACCAGAAAGGTTAGCAGTCGGTTTTAGTATTTCTGAAGAAATGATTGCAAAACAGGAGCAGAATCCATAACTTGTGGAAGCTACATTACAGTTCATGGACAAAGGTTATAAAGCTTCCTTAGGGAGTAGCTGACAGTCTGACTAATTATTTTGATGCTATTTTAAGGAAAAAAATTGAAGTTTGTTGAGAAGAAAATCCCCAAAAACTTATATGGTGATTCTTTTGATCATTGTTAACCTATTGAAACGTAAGTGTGATGTGGGTGATGATGATATTTAGGTAATCTTATAATACAAAAAGACACATTTTCATTGCATGTGAGTCAACCTCTTTGGCAAGTAGTCAATGTTGATAAAGGCAAAAGTTCATAGAGGGGATGGGGAAAACCTAGTATAGAGCCTATTAGTCAGACCGGATAGGATCCTTCAAGAAGGGTCTGGGCATAGATCTATGAAAACATCAACTTCATGTTCCATAGTCAGAAGCAAATAAAAGATTGTGATTTAAAAGGAAAGAAATAGAGACAAAAGCAGAAAACATTATTGCTGTGACCACATATTCAAAAGGCTAACAAACTAGATTTGTAGCATAACATCCTTATCCCTAATCGAAGAAGAATGTAGTAGAACTAGGTAAGATCCACATGAGTGAGGAGGATAATATAATTATGGAATGATTTTTGAACAGGAGTAATTTAATAAAACTAGCATCACTTCCAAAAGAATGAGGAAGTTAAGAGGAAAAGAACCAGCCATGACAGACTATCTATATGAGCATATATATATCACAGAGAAGCAACTAAGGAACCATAAACGCTGCCTCCATAGTACGAGAGCTAGGAGGGACAATCAACTGAAAATAGCAGGTGGCAAAGTTTTAAACAAAAGGAAGTAGCTCTTACACAGTGCATAAATAAACTGTGATACAACCCTGCACAATGATTTGCTAGCCAAAAGTTCCTATGGATTCAGATAAATTCACAAAGGAAAACTCTGGCAAAGGCTGTATCAATGCTGGCCCTCAGGAGGGTCTTGAGCTTCAGTCTGCTGGAAGGTAAGGACATATTCCTATGGCATAATGCTATACTGTTATGTTCTTCCATAGGCATCTGCTGCTGTTGAAAGCTAGGTGCTGGGCTAGACAACCTCTGGTTAGTCCCAGTACAGATGCTGTAAGGTGTCTGTTCTTATGACTTGGCTACAATATAAGTATTCTTCAGAGGTTTTAGTTCTTGCTCCCTAGTAAGGCTGAAGGACAGAACACAGAATCAGAACCACAGAATGGCTGAGTTTGGAAGGGACCTCTGGAGATCATCTAGTGCAACTGCCCTGCTCAAGCAGGGTCAGCTAGAGCAGGCTGTCCAGGACCGTGTCCAGGTGGCTTTTGAATAGCTCCAAGGATGGAGACTCCACAACCTCTCTGAGCACCTGTTCCAGTGTTCAGTCACCCTCACAGTGGAGGAAAAAAAAAAAAAAAGGTTTCGGATGGAACTTCCTGTGTTTCAGTTTGTGCCTGTTGCCTCTTGTCCTGTTAGTGGGCACCACGGAGAAGAGTCTGACTCCATCTTTACATTCTCCCTTCAGATATTTATACATACTGATAAGATCCCCCCTCCATCTTCTCTTCTCCAGGCTAAACAATCCCGGCTCTCTCAGCCTTTTTGCATGTGAGATGCTCTGGTCCATAATTATGTCCATAATTTATTATGCACAAATTATATCTATACTATAAAGTATGCTCAGGAACATTTCCAGGCATTGAAGCCATCTGATGTGGAATAATCTTCATCTCTCTAAAATTTCTTAATTTAAAAACAGGAAGGTTTCATATTGCCAACTGGGAATAATTCTAGCTCGTATGAATTCCCAAACCATGCCTAAGAATTTTTCGGAACTGGCTAGCTGGCATAGACTAAAATCGTGCCAGAGACCATTCTAACAATTAAGCAATATAGACAATTGCATTCCAATATCTGGGAAAGCTTGCAGGCACTATTTAATTTACAGTCCTAGCCTTAATACTGCATTTCTATCCAGTTTGAAGTACTGAAAAGAAAGAAGTTTAGCTGCACAGCAGGACTTCTCTGTGTAACCACCGCAGTTATTCCCTGCCTGTTATAGGCAGTCCATGTGATGTTTTGTTGTTGTGTGTGCTTTTAATGGCCAAGATCTCACAGATCTGTTAGGTTTCTAAAGCCGTCTAAATCACCTTGCAAAAAAATGCATACAAGTGGTATGGAGTCTGTTTGATCTTAGGAATGTTACCTACTGGGAAATCATCAGAGGTGCTGCCTAAAATGAAGAACAAAATTAAGAGATACCTTGCTAAAAGATGAAATGTAGACTTGTAATTTAATCCTAAAAGTAATAGCTACTTTTCCTTTTAGACAATGTCTTCAGCAGTCGTTCAAATATATGCAGCAGATCGCAATGCCATGTGGTCAAAGAAATGCTGTGGGGTAGCTTGCCTTGTAAAGGACAATCCACAGAGGTCATATTTTATCAGAATATTTGATATCAAGGTAAGTAGCTTTTTTGGCTTTTTCCCCTTTTTCAGACTCTTTAAACTCAGTTGTATTCATTCACCATTTTGAATTGAATGAATTGTTGCATCTACAACTTTGTACAAGGATTCTGAAGTAAATGGATGTCATGCTGTGAACAGTGCAATTACAATGCTTATTAATAGGTATTTGTGCAATTTTCTCAGCTATTCTAAATTCAATTAATTATTTCATAGATGTCAGCTCTTATGGAACAAATAAAGATCAGGTATGATCTTTCTTACAGTTCACAGAAGCAGTTTTTTACTGATCTGACTAGTAAAACTAGTATATTAGTCTATTATAATATGTATTTTATATATATTAGTATAATGTCACCAGTATGGATTAGTTGTCAGAATTTTAGCAGGTATCTGTATATTGGCTGATGGTTTAGAATTAGATGCTGTCTTCTGTAGGGATGAGAAAAAGAAGCTTTAAGATTGGTGTTGGTGCATGCAAAATTGCAAGACAAATGAGTATTTTCCATGATAGTATGTTCATACTGAAGATCCTGCTGTAATATTTCACTCAAGATAGAATAGGAAATGAGAGCTGAAGTGCCCAAGTCACATTTTCATAACAAAACTGATACTGAGAAGTGCAAGTCCTACTGACTTTCACTAAGACTTTGGAAAGCTTCCCACTATCTCTACAGCTAAGAGAAGCTCATTAGCTGTGAGCATTCAGGACTTGACTTCTGTCATTCGTTCAAGAATGCCAGTTGGCATTCTTTGTGGTTTGGCCATTTGATTATTAGATTTGAATGAGAAACTTGTTCCTTGGGTACTGAACTGCAATGCCGTTCAAATGTATAAAACTTTACAGAGGTGAAATTTTTGTTTTCTTGAAGTTACTATTTCCCTCAAATAGTAACATACTGGTAGAAGTCTCCTTTCTTGTTATTACTATTATAACTATATTATTGCTGTCACTATTATTACTGGGCACTGTTACCACTGCCAGTATTGCTGCTGCAGGTTTGTGGAATTTGAAGGATATTTTTTGAAAACATGCAGGAATTTGAACAGAAGACAGTGACCTGAAATAGTCTGGCACCTCTACGTGTTCCAATATACTTTGAGCCCTTTCTCTGGGTGAACGGCAGGGTAGATGCTTAACGCCATGGAGCTTCAAACTCTTAATAAGTTCTGCTGTGAAACAAGTTAAATTTGGCAGTTTGTCTTCAAAAGATTTTTCAATATCTTTTTTCCCTTTTTTCTTTTTTTTCTTTTCAGGATGGGAAATTATTGTGGGAGCAGGAGCTGTACAATAACTTTGTATATAATAGTCCTAGAGGATATTTTCATACCTTTGCTGGAGATGTGAGTCTCAATATCTTTGAATACCTATTTTAAAATGTCTTTTATTTGCACAGTAGCTGTTTCTAATATAACTGCAGTCTTCATCTTAATTCTGTAAATTACTTATAAAAGTACAATATTAATTATTCCTTGAAAATTTTTGTTGATAAACCATTTTTTTATACCTCAGCTCGAAAATTTAATCCATAAGACAGATGCATAAAATGTACTTTTTTTATTTTCAGCTCCCTTTAATAATAATACATTGAATACATTTTCACTTGCAGATGATGCTTGTGAAGTTTCACGTATCCTTAAAGCACAACTTTTGGCTTTTTTCTCTCCTTTGATTTCAGCCTACAAAATTTTGCCCAAATTTAATAAAATATGAGCTTTAGAAACTTGATTAGTAGATGAATATCCCTAAGTTAGAATATGTTTCATTAAGACTCGATGCCAAAATCAGTGTGGTGGTGTTCGTTCGTTCTTTCTTTCTTTCTTTCTTTCTTTCTTTCTTTTTTTCCTGGCTATACCTTCAAATGGTATAAGAAAACATTTAAGATAGCCTTTGAAGCATTTTCTTAGTCATGGATGGGGGGAATATTAATGTTTTTCAGACATGTCAAGTTGGTCTTAATTTTGCTAATGAAGAAGAAGCTAAACTATTCCGAAAAACAGTAACAGATTTACTTGGACGACGGCAAAGAAAATCTGGTAAATATTCAAATTAATCTTAAGTTCAGGCTTGTTCATGTTTTGGGGTGGGGGGGGGAGGCAGGAGATTACTTCTGTGTCTGAAAGGTGTTACTGCCGTATTTATATGTAGAAGTACTTGCATTATGAAAGCATGTTTCGTTTTTCTATTATGCAAAAAAATATTTTTCTGAACTAACTTGATGCTCTTTGCTGTAAGTGTCTGTGTAAGTTGTCTCCAAGGTTATGGTGTTTGAAAATATAGACCAAGTAGAAGCAAAAAGGGTAAGATGTCAGTGGGAAAACTAGAAATCTTCCCCTAAGCTCTTTTCACGTTTGACTAAACACTCTTTTAGTTCTGGGCTGTTTATAACTAATTTGTTTAAATTCTGCTCAAGTGGATTGTAACGAAGATTTTACTATCTGGTATGTCCAGTAGTCCGTGTGAATGAGTTATTGGCATTGGTCCAGCGTTTAGTAGAGACACGTCTTTTATTCACAAGCAGTAATCTTGTCAGCAGCCAAGAACAGAAGACATAGTGTGTCTATAGCGTTCCTAGCAGCGCAGGACAGTCTGAAGCCTGACATGCGTTTTGCCAGCTGCAGGATGCCTTAGAAACATGGTCACTGTTCTAAAGGGAGCTCGGGCTTCCTTCAGATCCTCTCTGGGTCCTTTTATGAGGAGCCCGTAAACAACTTGCCGTTCTGACAGCCGTGTGACCAGGAAGAATAAGCTGATGTTAAACATGGGCTTGGCACACATGGATGTTCTCGGGCTTGCTGTAAGCAGTCCAAGCTACTGGATGCATTTTTGTAGTCCATTCTGGAGTTGAATTGCACTAGCAGTGCAGTACAGACCAGCGTAAAGCGAGGAATCCCTGATCTTGCATTGCCATCCTTGCAAGTGTTCTCAGTAACCTACATGAGCTGTATATTCACTTAGATTTCCTTTAGGTATGTTACCTCAGGCACAGAGCATTCAGTCTGGAAGCTTAAATGCTTTCTTTTAAGTTTACTTGTGGACAGAGTTAGAATATGGTAGTATGTCTTCTTGAGAAGAAATGGGGATGCTAAGAAGTGACATTAATAATCTATGTTTCTCATTTGTAGAGTAAAAGTAATCTTGCATCAGCTTGCATCTCCTGTTCTTGAAGTTTCATTCTATTAACTATTATTATCTGTCTAAAGTACGGGGCTACGGTGCGCACATAACCGGGGAGGAAATTTGTATCCGAGTTGTTGGCCATAGTAAGCTCTGTTCAAAAATAAAGTGGTTCAGTCAAAAAACCCTTTTCCTGTTCACAGGGTGATCACAGTCCTTCTGCATATAGTTTTTCTTCACAGGACAACAAAAGTTTTCTTGCTTACACTTTGAGCAAATGTCTTGGTTTGTGTGCTCGAAGTCACGCTGTAGGATGAGCTTGCTAATGTTTTTAAGTTTTTTTTTTTTTTTTTAATTACAGGTTGAAGATGATTTTTTTAAAGACAAGTGTTTTCTTGTTCAGAGCTTCAGAACATGAATTAAAAAACAGACAGACAAGTATTTCCTTGAACAAGCCATGAGATGGAGTTTGTATTTATGCTATGGGCAGGACTGTATCTAATTGTGATTCTAAAGCAACAGGCTTTACACTTAACCCAAGTCATAACCTGATTTGCAAATTGGCATAATGCTTCTTAGTGCATCTTAACTTCTCAAACATAGAAGTAGTTGATGCCCTTTCTATTAAAAGGGCATTCCTCTCACTCCTGTGTCTTCCAGAATATATTTGATTTCGTCATGGTGCCACCTGACTTATTTTCTACTGAAAAGAGTACTCTATGTGATCACTTAGCAGCATCTTTTACCATTCAGAGATTGGTAAGAGATTACCATAAGAGATTTTTCCAGGAGTCTTTTGGAAAGCCCTTGTCATTGGGAGTAAGCAAGAACAACAATGCTGCTTCAGAAAGCTACGACTTGATGTTGAGGCTAGTGTGCAAAATATCATCCAACAGCTGCCAAAGGAGGCCAGTTTTCTGCTCCTCTTCACTGTGCATGAAATGTACTCCAGTGTGCAGACAGCTCTAGAGTAAGTGCATCTGGAGTTACACAGAGGTGAAAGTATAGGTCCACACTGAACGTACAAAAGCAGTGTATTTATGGGGTGGGTGTAGCAGAGAACAGAATAAGAGAGGAAGGAGAAGAAAATGGTTGAGGTGAGGTCTTTATATGTTAAATATCAATCTGGTTTTCATCTAGCTAAGTTCTGATTTTAAACAAAGATCAAAATTAGATTCTTAGCCTTAGGCAGAAATTACTATAATCAGTTAATTTATCTGGACTTACCTAAATGGTCTTTACCCTTAATTCTTAAAAACTGATCCCAAATAGTTCCTCCTACACAACGTTTCTCTTGGAGCTTGTCAGTGTGGTACGTTCACACTTCAGGTATACCTACGCACAGAAACCATTAGTTCTTTTATTGTTGTTTATTTTGCATCAGGAATATCAATGTATATGTTCCCATACAAGGCGTGTCCTCTCCACATGCTGAGCACTTTGCCATAGGAGTGCAACAAAGTCTTCAGCCTTGGTTCGTAACTGCCTTTAAGGTAGAAGAAGGTTTCAGTTCTCAGCTAATTTTACAGCTTGCAGTTCTCGGGTGGGAGCTTCGTTAGCCCTCTCTGAAGCTCCCTGCTTACCATGGGAGCTTTAGCTCCTGATGCCCTTCAGGAACTTCACAGAGTGGATGCTGCATATGAAGAGCATCTTTTGACTCTTTAGTCACAGCTTTCGTTTTTACTACCTGGGAGACGAGCGTATCTCTGAAGTGCTCAGCTTGCGTGGGTTCAAGTCTTAGCAGAGATCCCTCTCGTTTCCAGGAATACTTATTGAAGGGATCATTGCGTTTCTCAGACGTGGGTAATTGGTGCAGCTGATACCTCTTTTTGGATCGATAGGCATCTTCATCTTCAAAAGAAGAGAAATTACTGTGATAGAGTGTCTACTCTTGAGGCCACTCTCCAGTCAGGTCTTCTGCACTTCAGAACAGGAAATCCTATTTTCTGGTCTGCAGTGGCAACTGTAGAAAAACAGAGCTAGTAGCTTTCAGCTGCAGATTAACCTTCTTGTATACACCCAGCAAAAATTACTGGAAAAAGTTTTTAAAATGTCTTGCTTTGTTTTCTGTTACTTTATCTCTTGAGTTCTATTTCTCCTAATGAAAATTGTAATGGCTTTCCTTGATTTAGCACAAGGCCACTCAATCTTTCCTATGAATGCCTAGTGCTTTTGCCAGCATCCCGTCCTGTGCCAGATGACTTGCTCTCAATCCTACGCTCTCCTTTGCTGTCTCTGAGTTGTTGCTTCCTGGAGAGGACTGTAAGTGTGCTCCAAAAGTTGAGCAGTCTTTTTGGCAGTCCAGCAGGAGTGGTTTCTTACCCTGTATATGCTCAGGGAGAGAAAGCACAGTGTCGGGTAAAAAGCCCCGTTTTGTCCCCCAGACCTGATGCCTTTTACTGAGGATTTCTTGCAGAGGCCTTCCATCTCTGTGCTTGAAACTAAGCTCTGCTGTAAGCTATGAGGCAAATACCTATCCTTGGAAGGTGTGCTCAGCCAAAGACAAATCTCAGAGGCTTTTGGTCATATTCATCTGATGAAGATTCTGTGACCTTCAAGTGTTTTATACTCCTGCCTGAAGATCAGAATACTAGGTCAAATTGCCTTGCGTACTTAGGTGTGGGGTGGATTTTGTTGGTTTTGTTTCGGGTCAAAACAGTCTGGAGATGCCTGCTCCCTTCTTTGGGGAAGGACCGTGTTTGTGTCTTGAAAAATATAATGGGTTGACAGTTTCAGACTAGGACTTGCTGAAGAGTGAAATGTCAGTTAAAAATTCCTCTTATTACAAAACTCTTTGGAGTCTCTGTTAGACTCTAGATACTCTGAATTTAGAAGGGAGGATGTACATATTTGTTATGGAGCCATGTTGTGTGGCAGTGGGAGATGATAAGCTGTGCTTGCCCATATGGGTACTGCTAAACCCAAAAATTTTCAGAACGCAGGTGTAAGTATGCATATAGCGTAAAGGTAACTGTGGACTATGTGTCCTGAAGGATGATTGCAGGTAGGTAAATGTTTGAGGTGAGTAGCAATGAGTAGGAAGTGAGAGAAATCACTTTGAAAGGAGAGTTTCCTTATAAGTTGACAGGAGTGCCTGAGAGTCCTGAGGTGTGAAATGTTTGCAACTACGTTCTAACACGTCAAACCAAATTCTTCGTGCTCAGTGAAACAGTTTGGCTTAGTGAATAAAATAGCTAGATTAGTACTTAGGAGTTCTGTTCCCTGTTTTTCAGTTATCTGGTAAGTAACATAGGTAAAGTGATTTGCCCCTCTGTCTTATTCTTCACACTTAAAAATAATTGTGAGGTGCTTTGGCGCCTATGGGAGAGCATCACCGTATACACGTGCTGTTATATTTCAAATTAAAATGAAGGACCTGTCTCATTCACTGGTAATCAGAAAGTGTAACATGTTATTTAGAAATCCTATGTTGATAGGTCGTATCAAAATGAAGTCATTTGAAAGCTGCTTGTTGACTCCAAAATTTGGTGAAGTATTCAAAACATCTGAAACTCAACCATTTCCTTATGTACCTATTTAGTTTGCTCACTTCAAATTGGTGCTTATTTCTAAGATGTTTTTTACAGTTCTGTAATGCTTAATTTTGTTGTTTCTGTTGAGTAATAAATAGGCTTTAAAGATGTTCTTAGGCTCTTAAGAGTGAGTTCAAGGTCATTGAGAGCTTCATTATAAAAGTAAAATTCAGAAGGAAAATTTCAAGTGATACCAATGAATAAATAGCTCTCTTTTTCTTCTTTCAACAGAAAAAAGACGAGACCCACCAAATGGTAAGCTTTTTTGCATGAATCACACTGCAATTTATTTTTTATTCATTTTATTTTTTTCTCAATTCTGTCGGTTACTGTTAGTATATAGCTTTGCTTTACACTTGTTCAGGATAGTTGTGTGGTGGAGAAAGCAGTAAATTTGTATTCTGGAGGTTAGTATATTTGTTTTGTTTCTGTTCTTTGGTATTTGTTTAGTTCTTGCTTGGAAGATTTGTGGCTTAGCTGGCACTTGTAAGGTATGTTTTTGGAGGAGCATATTTTGTTGCAAGCAGAACAGAAGCCCTTCAGCTTACACTGTGAAGAAGGCTTTGTATCTCATATACATGTATTCTGAAGACCCAGCAGGAAATAAGGCTGATATACAAAACTTTGCTGAAATTAAAAGGTTGTATTTGCCTCTCGGGAATACATCTCACTAATATGAAGATGCAGGCTCCTTAGGCGATCCTGCCATCACTAAACTGATGGAAGGAATCGAAATCAAGTGTCCCTTTGATCAAAAAATGTTACTGTTTATTCCAAGATCAAGTGAAAGATGTACATTACTGAATATCAAGCTTAAAGTCTTTGATCTCATTATGAACCAACACTGGAACTAAGAAGTGATTTAACCTGTAATGTTTCTCTTGGTGATCCCCAGCATAAGCCATATTGCCATGTCTGTTAGTTAGCTGCTTGAGCAAGGTTATCATCAACTGATTGTCCGATGTCCCTAAACCCTGAGGAGGAGTAGTCTTCAGTCCCTAAACCCGCAGACTTGAGGAGATGGTCTTAAGTTTATGCTAACCAAGATGTCCAGGCATCTCAGCGGGTCTCAGAAGTAGGTGATTCCTAACTAATCCTGACTTATGGGAACTGCTGATGTCCTTTATTTCCAACTAAAGCCTCACAGTGTAGAATACCTCTCAAAAAAATGAACATTTCTGTTCCGATAAACACTAAGTTTTAAGGAAGCTCAGGCAGTGGTCTTGGTAACTCCAGTTTAGCCCAGGTTTTCTGATATCCGTTGTTAAGTTGGATTTCTTCAGTTACTTTGTGGTAGCACCAGTCTATGATTCTCTGAGTTTCCTGAGAGAAACTTCAGGTTGTAATGGTTCTACCTTTTGAGCAACATTTGCCTCCCCTCACCTAAAGAGTATCTTCCTGATAGCAGTTTCTGCAGGGTAGAAGAGAAAGAAAAACAGTAGTTGTGACACTGTATATAGCATTTAAAAAAAAAAAAAAAAAAAAAAAAAGCTTTTGTCTCTACTGTAAATGTTTACCTGAAATAACACAAACAAATCATTTTTCTGACTTATATCTTTGACTGGAATAAGATTTAAGAAAACTAAACGTGTGAAAACTTTTGTACTGAAAATATAACTGGTAGTCTCCCTAATTCATCCTGTCGTAGCTCTGGCAACAGCCCCTTCTTTGAGGGGAAGCATACTGATGAACTAAATTTACATGCTTTGATCATATGCATTTACACTGAATTATTCTATGAAAGACATAAGTTTATGCCCGGTGTTTATGCTTTAAAATCACTAGTCAAAGCTCTGTTTTTTAGTGACCAAGGATGTCCATGTTTCTTCAAGAACTATCTACCTTCCTTTTATGATTTCCTTGAGTTCTGTAACGCTTGGCTGCTTTATTGGTAAGGGAACTTGAGGTTTGATTAGCTGTATTCGTGCCCTCTGTAGTCTCAGATGAGACATGCTTGGGATGTAGGTGATAGCCTCAGATGATGATGGCCTTCATTTCAGTACTTGCAACTTGGACTAGAACAGAAATATACTGTCTGGGTAACTGAAGAAAAACCTCTTGCAGGGTAAGCTGTTTTTTTGTGTACAGTGAAATCCTATTTAAAAAAAAAACAAATGGGTTACCTGTGGGAGGGGGTGGTTTTGTTTTGTTTTCCCTGTACTGTGTATACATACATAGTTACTTTAAAACTGATAAACGGGAACAGTCACGTTTCTGTAATCGCATGATCCATGCTTGAAGTGCTGTGGAGTATTTTGTTTTAGTTGAGGTTTGGATTTTCTGCCTATGTTGAGGTAAACGTAGAGCTATGTGGGAAAAACACTTTATTGTCTGATCTTTTCAATGGTATGGATTTAAGTCTTTTAGTTTTACTTTCCCCCCCCCCCCCCCCTAGAATTGTAGGATTAAATCAAATTAGCATTAACAGTTATGTAAAGTGTATTAGCCTTTAATTTCCTGGGATTTATGTTCTACTCTCATCTGTAATGACGAGGCCTCTTTATGCAAATAAAGAGGAGTTGTTGTGGTTGAACTGACCTCTTGGTGAAGTTCCAGATGAAAGAAGGATTTGTCAGAGAACTAGCTTTGAGGAAATCTCTAAAAATCATGTGACAAATATATCTCAGCTGTTAACTAGAACAGTTTACACTTATTCTAGGGCTGTCTGTAGTCTGGGACAGATGCCTAGAGAAGTTCTAAAAGTCAAGGAATTTTATAAAATAGAAAATATTTCAAAATGTTTTGTACCACGTTTTCTGGAGCCCCTTCTGAGGATATCGCAGATGTTGATAACGGTGGATGCTTAAAGCCGCTGTATTGTCAGGTACTTCCTAATGATGAGCTCTATATGCCTCTCTCATCTTCATTTATTGAGCTGTCTACACCTGATGGGGAAGGTGCATGTATTATGATGGGGAAACTTTTACTGGATATAAATATGGCAGTTCTAGAAGAACATAATTCTTTTCAAGGTTCTTATATCCCTCATGGACATCTAAGATCTAAAGCTGACGGTAAGAATAACTTTATCTTAAAGATCTTTCTGTGATCTCTAGAAAGAATATTATTAGTATCAAGGAATTGGGCCCTTAGATTGAGTTCAGGTGAATAAAAATTCATTTTGAAAATGGCTTTCCTCACATAGTTAGCCATTTATGGTTAATTTAGGACTTTGCATGCAAAAAGCAAGGCATATTTTGAAAAGTCAGAAGTTGTGAGAATATGGAGAACTTGCTGGCAGTTTACGTGTTTCATTTTAAGTTTTAGTATACCTTGAAACTGCGAATATCCATAGTAGTGAGAAAGTATAATCAATGATTAAATGGAAAATGAACTGCTACCATGTTTCATGTTAAGCTAATGAAGTAAAGACGGTAATTGTCAGTTTACGCTGAAGATGTACTTAACTGCACGTTGTTAAGTTTTGGGTTGATAGTGTTGGAAAATTAGTGAATTTACTGCTAATTGCAAGTGTTGTATACAAATTGCTGTGCATAGCAATACATGGTCAATTTGTGTTTTAGTACTCAGAAGACAGTTGTCTAGATTGTAGCATTTCTAGCTGTGTAATTGCTGCTTAGCAGAAAACACTTGTTGGTCCTTGTGTCGTTTTCATGCAGTTTTAAAACTTGTCCTCGAACTTACTGGAACGTAGGAGCTGCCATACATTTTTAGATGAGCTTTGCCTAGCCCAGTGTCTTGTTTCTCTTCTTATTTACTATTATGGTCAATACTAGGCACTTCCTATTGAGGTGTTAAAATACAAGCGTCAGTGCCTGCTTCTTTCTGATTCAGGGTCTAGACTGTGAAATCTAAGGCTTGTTGGTCCCTTCAGAAAGTTTAGGATGACCGAGTACTCCAATCAAAATGCAGTTGTGAATAGAGTGTGTCAAAATAAGGTTCTGCTTCACCAAAGTCTTAACAGATGTTTTTCTTGTCCACTTGAGTACACGCCTGGAGGCTTGAGTTTAAGATAAAATGTTTTAATTGACTTACTGACCATTGGGTAGCAACTCAGAGGGGAGTGGAAGATGGCTTCAATTTTGGAAAAATGAGATTGCTTATCCTAGCAGTATTTTTCTTTTTTGAAGGGTGTAAAACACACGCATACACGTTTGTGTGTATGTATGTGTGTATATATATTTTATATATATTTATGAACAATGTACTTAAATTGCCTCTTAGTATTTATATCCTGCCATCACATGCTTAAGAGCTATCTTCAGTCAAAACAAAAAATCTGAGTGGAAAACATGCTGGGTATGATTCTTTGCTACTATTATGTAAGTAATAGATATACTCCTGCAAATTTTAGCGTTCTAGCTATATTTCAGGTGCATTTGAAATAACTAAGTTAGTGATTTGGAATTGTTTATCTCAAAGAAGAATAAGGTATGAGAACTTAATTCATAATTTGAATGTGTATATTGTGTTTCCAGTGCTGCTTTTATTGCTAGTACTCTTCAAGCTCTGTTTTTGTCTGAGTCTGACTATTTTGCAAACCTGTCAAAGAATGAGAAATGAGGAATCTTGAATAGCTCTATAAATACGCTGGTGCTTCAAAGACTTGATAGTATACACAGAGTGAAGTCTATGTGCAGTGTGAAGTTTTTGTGTTAAGTTCTGCGTGCTATGAGAGAAATCATTCCTGTTTGATGCTTGCTAAGCAAAAGATCTTCTTTAAGATCAGTTTACTGTGCTGCCAACGCTGTGGTGTTGCTGTTTTCTTTATGGAACTCAGAGTACCTATATCTAGGATTGTAGCTACGCTTCTTTCTGTGTACAAGCATACGTTAATGTTTCTTATTCTAATGAATAAAAATCCATGAATTCTGTACAAATCTTAATTTCAAATTAAGAAATTATTTCCTTGGCCAAATTTGCAAAAAATTATTGCAAAAATATTCCAGTTTATAAAACTGTTCTGACATTGCTCTGCTGTAACAACATTTTTTTCTTCAGCAAATAATTTAGTTTATACTTCTGACATCCAGAACTCAGATACCTGTGGCATGTAGAACAATGGCTACAGTACAGGTATTTTCCCATTCAAAACCAAAAGGGGAGGGGGACAGTTAATAGGTTAAATATGGCTTTGTTGAAACACAGTGATAAAGGTCTCATACTTTCTCTTCACAGGTCCAAATCTGCCAATGGCAACTGTTGATATCAAAAACCCAGAAATTACAACTAACAGATTTTATACTCCGCAAGTCAACAATATTTCATACACCAAAGAAAAGAAGAAAGGAAAAACTAAAAAGAAAAGATTGACAAAGGCAGATATTGGAACACCATCTAACTTCCAGTAAGGACTTTTTTTGAGATTTTTGTCAGTTACACATGCAAACGTGTGACTGTTGTGTCATCTCAACTATAGCCAGTATGAGTTGGCGTGCTGTGAGGTTTAAAGCAAGTTACTTTGGACACAGGTGAAGAGTTTACTTCAGTTCTAAACAAAAACAAAGTAACTTGCTATCCTAAAGTAACTTAGAAGACACCTTAGCTCCATAAACTGACCACTTAACCAAGGCATCTTTAACAGCCTCAGTGATCTACTTTTTAATATCGTCATTCCTAGGCTATGCCTGCATAGCTGTACGTTGTTGTACAAAATGTACATGCTGGTTTTAACTTGGCATGCTAGCGGAAACTATAGTCATATTGTTATCTTTGGCTTTCTATTTGTACAGTTTCTTATTCTGGGACGTAGGCTAGCACATGTATCTTGTGATGAAAGTACAGTTTACATGGGCATACCTGTTAAGAATCAGTTGGGTTTGTTTTCTAACGTTTCTTACGTGATATCTGTTCTTAGAAATTGAAGATGTTATTTTGAAAAGCTCCGCCTCAATTTACTGAATTGGCAATGGTTTTTTGAGCTGTAATTTGATGATTTGATCTTCTGCATTTTAAAATAAGTGTACTTTAAATTCCTGTTGCTTAAAAAAAATTAAAAGTTTGAGTGAGTTAGAGGAAAGATCAGTTTCCTTGAAGTCTTAGAAAATCAGTGAGGATTACATCCCAGGTTAGTATATCCTGTTCTTTTGAAGCATGCTTTTGCATCTCTTACGCTGATATGCTTTCCTAGAGTAAAACTCTGTAAAATAATGCTAGCGTTACCAGTTACGGTAATTTTATAATAATTATAGTATTATTATTATTATAGTGTTTTGAGATAATGTTCTGTAGAACAGGGCAGAGGACAGAAAATAAAAAAAGAGGCTAAAATACATCCCTGACCAGGTGGTGCTTAGACAATTCAGACATCAGCTGCGTTCTTCCGAGAATTGAAACACTGCATCTTGTAATGTCACTTAATACTGGAAAATGCAGAAAATAAGAAAGTGAGACTTAATCTGTAAGGAAGATTGCGTAATGACTGGTAGTTGGTCACTACTGTAGCTGTATTGATGAAGACTTGTAGTGCGTGCAGGCAAAACTGCAAATCACAATTTGCATTAAGGTACCTTGCCTCTGATCAGAACTGTACGAGGAGTGTAAAGCAGCGCAGATACATATACTGAGTTTGAGACTTTTGTTTGTAATGCCTGTCAGGCTTTGACAATTGTGGAACGCTTAATGTGCACTCATAAAATATTAAAGTCATCCTAGAAAAGCTGAGAATAAGATGATAAAATATTTAATGAAGTTCAAACAAAGGATGCATTCTAGTTCACGTCAAGATTTGTATACAGACTGACATTAAATGTAATTTGAAATTGTATGTAGTGGACCTTTGCAAAAGCTGCTTGAAAATGTGTGGGTTGTTTCTTCTCCTCTTAAGTTCTAGTTAAGCTTCCTATAAAGTGCAGCTAAATGTAGCTTTAGTGTATAAGACACTTTAATTACAATTTTTATACGAGTAGGAGAAAAATAGCTTTTGGGATTGTTAGGGGAATATACCAATTGAAGTTGTATGTAACTTGAGTTGTGATACCGATGATGGTGAAAATTGTCCATGTTCTCTATTCTGGATCAAAGAGGTAATCAGTAAATACAGTTTTTTAAATTCCTCTTTTTATCCACTTGTGGACTTTCACTGTTCTGAGCAGCTCAAAAAAGTCAAACTGTACTTAACATTAATATAACTTACTGCTGTATACACTTTTTAAAAAATAACACAGGAATTATGGTTACCTTACAAATATTTCTGGAAGTTTTTTAGTCGCAATGCATAAAGTGTTGTGGTCAGGGTGTACAAGTAACTTATTTTCCTGCCTTTGAGGAATGGAAAATGAGGAAATAATGTTAACATATTACTTTCATATGAACTTTAATATCAGTAAAGTGCACTAATACTCTCTAATTAATAGTCTCATGCTCACAAGCTTTTAAAAGAACATTATGAAATGTACGGGTATGCAGAGAGATAGCTATAGGGGTATATTTGCTAGTAAATTTCTGTTAGCTTGCCTATACGAGGTAATACATTACAAATGGATCTGAGACTGTTTATATTTGGAAATGCATATCTAATTTACACAAAGCCAGCTGTATCTTAGCATCCCAAATAATACCGTAGCAGTAAGTCTGCCCATGTTTTGGTAACGCAATGTATTTAATATGCCCTCCATTTAAATAGAATTTCATATATTTGAATTATATTAACTTAATTATTTAAGCAAAGCAGAGGGCTTCCCTTTCTGCCTTTTCTGTAGCATAATGCAATATTTAAACTAGACCTTCTCCTTTTCTTACCCCGTGAGCTAAGAAGTCAACTAGTCATAGTTATACCAAGACCAGAAACTGAACACAGAACAGCATTGTCATGAAGGAAACTTGTACGGTGGTGGCAGTAACAGACTCCAGCCAGGATCTAACATCCGTTGTGTTAGGCACTGTAAAAGATAGCAAGACACTCCCTGCAATTTGGCAAGATTCGTCTAAGCTAGACTGGCTAGTAACAGCTCACGTGGTCTTCCTATAGCTCAGCTGGACTTTCTGAAGTCTCAGCATCTTGGTTTTGTAGAACTAACCATTGGCAAGAAGAAACTCAAAATATGGAATGCTAATAATAGTACAGTTCTGTCTTCTGTAGCCAACAGGCAATTGCATGAAGCAGCTTGGAGAGGCACAAACTCTTCTGCTGCCTTTTTAGCTGATTAGAGCATCAAATAAAGTAATTCTTTAATATCCACATGAAGTAGGTACTAGAATTTTAAGGGAGTAAGGGAGATTGGAGTGAAGCCTAGGAAGATGGCAACTGAAAATTGTACTTATTTTATTTCTCTGAAAAAACAAAGTGAATGGGAGCAATGTCAGGAAAGTGGTTAGAGAGCAAACAGTGATGGGAGAGAGGAGGAGGAGGATTCCAGCCAAGTGACATTAAAGACCTAGGCAGATGCTCTCCTTGGTCTTTGTGCAGCCTTTCTGTTAGTATCAGTATGCATTGCAGGATGGTATAGAGCCTTAACTTTTTAACGCAGACTATATATAACCTAAGGGGAAAATTGGTTTCTCCGCTTTCTTCTTCTCGCAAGACAAAAAGTGAGAAGGGAAGTGTTGTTATTCCCTTCACAAGTCGGGCACTGATATGTCTGAGTTTGAGGTAGAAGCTAGGTAGTGATCCAGATATCTAGCTGTTATTTTCTTCTTTTAAAATTGTTATTTTAAAATAACAATTATTTTAGTTAACAGAATCCTTTTTACTCTGTGGATTAAATGGACTTTTCTGCTTTTTTTAGACACATTGGACATGTTGGTTGGGACCCAAACACAGGTTTTGATGTAAGTAATTTAATACGTTGTTCAACTTACTAAATGGCTAAAAGATGTAGAGGCTTTTTAACTTCAGTGGTTGAAGATTGGCATCAAATAAAAGTTAACTGAACATCACGTGATTTTTACTTGCTTTGTTTCTGTTAATTAATTCAAACACAGAAAAATGGTGGAGGAACAAAAGGGAACAGGGATTTCGGATTGAGGGGAAAACTAGCAAAACTTACGTTTTTGTACTAGCTACATCCTACTCCTAAAATAGTCGTTTCTGACTGAAAATTCAACCTGGAAAGATGGGCTTTTGTGTTTTGCTGTTCCTCCTCGTTACAGGGATTTTTTTCAATATAAATTTAAAAAAAAAAAGTCAATTTCAATGTGCTCGGAACTAACGTCTTTAACTTGCAGGTGAACAACTTGGACCCAGAGTTGAAAAACCTGTTTGATATGTGTGGAATTTCAGAGGCTCAACTGAAAGACAAAGAAACTTCAAAGGTCATCTATGATTTCATTGAAAAAACAGGAGGTGTGGAAGCTGTTAAAAATGAGCTGCGTAGACAAGGTGGGCTTCCTTTTACTTCCACATCAGATTTTGCAGGGGTTATTTTGCCTTAAGAGTTGGACTGAACGGTGTTGATGATAATCAGTTTCTGATATTCTTCTCTGGACTTCATGTCGCTGCAGATATAATGGATTTTGTAATGCTTCTGTACATCATACACTATGGAAAAACAAAAAAAAGTCTGTGCATGAGAGTACTTTCTTCTAAAGAATAAAGATCTTTTCTATGTCAGTTAAGTAACTTCCAGTAATGCTTTACTGACTGCAGAGCCATGCAGTTTATTTCATATGGATTTTTCAGACTGCAAATGTAAATTTTATTTATAGTCTCCGTCTCATAAATAAATTAAAATCTTAAAAGCAATATTACTATTTTCAGTTGTAGTGGTAATTACATGGCTGACAAGTATGTGTGGTGCCCATTTAACCCTAGCAGCACTGTGTAATATGCCTTGCAATGGCTAGAGGCCTTCAAATTTTATACAGAGGGTTAAAGAAACCAAAGGGTGGTCGTCTTCCACCCTCCCCCCCATAATTTAAAGAAAAAGGTACTGCTTTTTGATCAGAGTGGTCTGATTAAGGTTTCTGCTGTGAGAAAACTCTAAAACAAGGCATTTCCAGCCTAATGTTTACATGCGTTCTCAGCTGACGCATTATCTACTGTAACATGGCAAGTCAGTCTGCAAATTACACTGCCAATATCAAACTTTGAGAAGATTGCCTAGAACACTTTTCAGAAGAAGCAGGATATAAAAGCTGTTGAAATTATAGCCGTTTCAAACTGATGAATAAGTTGCCTCTAGTGCCTGAATAGATGCACGTTCAGGGTGCAATAATTTATTACGTTTATTCCTTAGGTCCCCCACGTTGGAGTGGTATGTATTTGAGCTGGCATCCAAGCATATGTTTCAAACTATTCATGCTGCAACTGTGTGATTCTTTCCTAATAGATAAGAAGCCTTAGTCCACGTTGTTTGACTGTGATACTAAATATCAGTCCAACTTCTTTGTTAATTGAATTGCAAGCAAAATTTGAAGTCTTACTTTTTGTCTCGTTAAGTAACAAGTCAGTCAGTTTCTTTTTATAATCTTAACTCAGTTTAAATGTGTACAGAGTTCTCGATATCACACTGCTAATCACAAGACTGTTAAATTGAGAAGATTTGCCTTGGAGTCCTACGACTAGTTTAAAATACTTTAAAAATTATAGTTTTTCTAATATGTATGCATTAACTTCATTATGCATTATGACCACTTTGCATGTGTGCAATTGAAAGATTAGTTGCCTCGTCTTTAATGTGCATGATGAGTAAGATTGGGCTTTTGCTTTATGGTAGAGGTAGATCAATGCTCCTAGAAGTTTTAAATTCATTATTTCAGTGGTTTTATCCAGGAATATGTTAGGTGGTGTGTAGTGTTGACTGCTGTTTGAAGTGTTCTGTTTTTCCACTGAAACGCATTTTCCTGTGTTCTGTTGCAAGAATTTCTGTGCTTGAGTATTCAGCCTGCTCAGATGCTGAAGAGAGTCACAGACAATTTATTGCTCTATTGAAACAGAATTTACTACTTGTTTTTCCTACCCTCTCTCTATCTTTGGTTCTGCTGGTTGGTTTTTTTTGTGATAATACTGTCAATAGACTTTACAGCTGCTTTGTTAATACCCATGTTCAGATTAATTTGCATTTATGAAACTTTTTTTTCCCCTTCACTTGTAGGGTCTAGAAGATGGGATAGAGAGGATGCAGTAACAGTGTTTCCTCCTTGCTTAAAGGAGAGCAAAGCTTTGTTGTTACAGATGTTATAGCTAGGGCTGGGTGGGTGGGGGGGAACTCCAGTACAAGATATCGAATCTTTATTCTTTTCATTTCTCAGTTGAAGTGCAAATAAGCCTTATAAAAACTCCTGAACTGTGTTTCCACAGTTTGGATATTACATATTTCTCTGGATACGATGCAAATGAAACCTTCCCCTCAGGAAAACACATATTCAGGATTTACAGACATTACAGATTCTGGAGCATGGCCGAGTTGTTTATCTTTTCAATAATCCAGAAGAATGTATTACTTGCTGAATAGGTTATATTTGAAAACAGTTGCCCCCAATGGCCAAGAAGGAAATTAAGTTCAAGTCAACTGAAAAGTAACTTTTTCCTTTCAAGAATGTTGGTAATATCTTTTTATAGCAAAATGTATGAAGGTAAAGTTTGAGAGGAGATTCTCTACTTGTATTTTTTGAGGGGGTGGGGAAAAATAGAGGAGAAATTTATATGAAACTTAGGAACATGACACTTAAGAGGGGTATGCCTTTCTGTGTGAAATGCAGGGACGGAGGCCCTGATGTTTCCTACTTCAAGTTTCCTTTTTCAGGGATTTCCCCTCTCTGTTCCGTTGCAGACAGGTTACTTTCTCAGCCGTTAACGGGAAGAGGATAATAGAAGAGGTAAAATTAAAGCATCTTTCCCGAGGACCTTTCTTGAGGGCAAAGCATATGAAATCGAATGTGATTTTTAATAATCCAGGCACAGTCATATTACTAAACAGTTATATGAAACAACCACACAAACTATAGTGCCACAAGCCATTAGATACTTAATGGAAGAATAAATCGAATTGTGCTATTTAAAATGCTATTAGCAGAGGAAGTACGTTTCAATGCAAACTTGTATAGAAATGACCCTACATGCTGAGGTTTCTCTAAAGTTGTATTCTTTCTACGGTCTTTTACATAACCATATTGTTGGAACTAATATTCAGTAAAAGAATCAGAGTTTACAGGGAGGATTTCATATATTTCACCAGATTTTGCAGGTGTAAAATCCGAGGGAAAGGCTCGGAGTAACTTCTAGCAAAATAAAGATTGAGTAAAGATATTTTTGTTAATGTTTACCAGTTTCTTCAAGATTAATTGTAATCTATCCAAATATCTAGAATAAAATATAGATGCAAAATTGTAAGAAAAATGGTCCGTGTATATTTTCCAGTAACTCATAAAACAGGTTTTTAGGAACACCAGGATGAGTTACTACAATGAGGCAAACTTAAATGCTCATACTATTAACGAGATAAATGATCTACTACTCATTCAGAAATGTTATTTTTGTTTTAAAAAGGGCCTTTTCAACAACCTGTACAGGGTGGAAGAAAGTTTATTGCCTAGTTAGGGTACTAAAAGCATTTATTTGGGAAGTACTTTACATGACACAAAAAAGCAATCTTGGAGTGACATGTGAAGGCAACTTTACTCTAATGAAGCACTAGTCAATGGAGAGATGTGGTTTTGTAACAGCTTCTCTCTGCTGTTGCCTACTGAGGAAAATGAACTTCAGTAAATCAAAGTTTAGTCTTTCTGAATGTCCCCTGTCGTCTGTAATTTGAGATGCTGTATCAGCAGTACTACTTCACTGTTTGCTGCCAGGTGCTGCTTAAGGATGTGGATGCGTACATTGAGTATAGCGTACTTGACATTGTATGTCACCTTCTCCTAATACTAACACACTTGTAATTTTGTTTTTTTAATTACTGGAAGGTGATGCTTCAAAAAATGTTTCCCTCAATAATTCCAATATAAATTAATGGATAATGTACAGAGTGGACATTCTGTATACTTCCTTTAAAATGTTGTTTTAACACCTTTCTCCTTCCCCTTCCCTTCTGTTGCAGTTCAGCAAAATTTTGTCGGTTTCTTTTGAAATCTTAGCACGTTTTGTCATGAGAAACTGAAAACTTAAGGTATACTTTGGATGATGAAGGAAATTACTCCTGTAAGATTCCCCTTCTTCCCTCCTCCCACTCCCCCCCCCCCCAAAATGAAAGATACAGCTTACTTTGTGACGTAGTATTCTTTTTACATATGGCAGTTGTTCTCTGCAGTATTGGTTCTGTGCTTTCAAAATACATGACAGAGACATAGGGACTGTATTCTGCTTAGCTTATGTTCATATAAGTGCAGTTTATCTTCAGCTATTTTCAGCTTAATCCAGGATTGGTAGAACTTGCACAGGCACAGAGATCCTTGTAAAAGGCAAGGCCTGTCTTTATTAACCAAAAAAAAAAAATCTTTTTAGCTCTTTCTGTGAATTTCCAGAATACGGAAGAGTATTGGGTAGTATGTAACTGTATATTCTGTCTTGTTCTGTTTCAGCTCCACCTCCACCACCACCATGCAGAGGAGGACCCCCTCCACCTCCACCACCACCTCCCCATAGCTCGGGCCCTCCTCCTCCACCTGCTAGGGGCCGAGGGGCACCACCTCCACCTCCTTCAAGAGCTCCCACAGCAGCACCCCCACCCCCACCTCCATCTAGACCGGGTGCAGTAGTGCCCCCGCCTCCTCCAAACAGGATGAATCCTCCTCCACCACCAGTGCATTCATCATCTGCACCATCTGGCCCTCCTCCACCACCACCACCACCAGCAAGTGGGTCATCTGTGCCCCCGCCTCCACCTCCACCTCCACCCCCTCCTGGTCCTCCTCCACCACCAGGTCTTCATACAGAGGTTGACAACCAGCTTCCAGTTCCTCCAGGAAACAAAGCAGCACTCTTAGATCAAATCAGAGAAGGTGCTCAGTTAAAGAAGGTAGAACAGAACAGTCGACCAGTGTCCTGCTCAGGAAGAGATGCACTGTTAGACCAGATACGACAGGGTATACAACTGAAATCTGTAAGTAAAGCTGTTTCTCATCTAAGTCCCTAATGGGACTTGCAAATGGCTAGAGTACCACAGCGTGAACAGTAACTTGTGGCTCTCTGTTTTGCGCTGGATCATATTTTCTATAATTTTTAAAATGAGACTTCACAATACTACTGGAAAAATGCCTAGAAAGTACATTGGCTAGACAAGTATTGATACATGATTTTTTTTTTTTTCTCATTTCAAATTCACTTCTCACTTTTCAGTAAAGCTTTAAGTTTAATTTTTAAGAACTTTTGCAATAACTACTATGCAAAGATGGCTGGTCTCTTGAATACTTCAATGAAGTCTAAACAAATGCAGGGAATGGGTTCAGCAGTAATGGTATTGTAAAGCAATTACTAGGTGACTTGTTGTCATCTTCGAAGGGACCTGAGCTGTGTAAACGTTGAGACTTGTAAGAAAGTGGCTGCCTGCCCCCACGGGGGGTACCTCTGCTGTTCCTGCTGTGGCTCAGGGTATTACTTGATCTGTTCTTTAGGTCACTGAATATCTACAAGGTAATTTTTGCCTGTAGGTACAGGAGTGCTGTTAAGGTAACTCT
Organism: Struthio camelus; assembly: GCF_040807025.1. NCBI lineage: Eukaryota > Metazoa > Chordata > Aves > Struthioniformes > Struthionidae > Struthio > Struthio camelus. The sequence continues at coordinate 24,975,189 of NC_090942.1, forward strand.
ACCGTATAGGTTGTATAAAATGTATTCATAGCAGTAAGTTGGCCCGAGAGCCTGGCAGCTGACTTCTAGAGGATGTTGTACCTGGAAGGTGATCCACTTCTAACATTACAGTAAAATAAACCAGAAATACTGCATTGATAACACCAAATTGCAAGTACTCCTAAAAGACTGATCAGTAATTAGTATGGTTGTAGAAGGGATATGAAGGGGAACAGGAAGGAGGATTCAAGATCATTGGTTTTTGTAAAGCGAGGAAGTCAACATCTTCCCAAACCCTGTCAGCTGCCCTTCTAGTCCTAGTGCAGTCATAAATACCAGAAACTCTTAATTTTCTTTGCAGGTGACGGAATACTTTTTATAAGCAGATTATGCATGCTGTAGTCTGTAAATCTAGAACTTCTTCCTGTAATCACTGTGTATTTAGGCGTATGTATCTTTTAACAAATTTGAAGTCTGCACAGAAAAGTTTTGTGCTGCAAAAGCTGCAGAAATATTGAAAGCAGTCATAGTATTGAGTGTTCCTTATGTAAGCAAACTTACTGATGTGTCCAGGTCACTGAAATACTGTTGGCAAGGAAAACAAAGGCTGTGAAACTTTAAACAAAAAAAGGGAGTGGGAGGAGGAAATATATTTAATATGGTATAATATTCTGTAATTTACTGATAAACATGTAGGTCCAAGACCTTATTTCAGTTTGAGATGCTTGAGGCTGCATATTTCTTTTTTGAAATAACTTAAGCTAGCCCACACTGCACACCTGTGGTAGATATACAAAAGATAACTTATACCTCTCTGGCCCTTGAGATCTGAAATGTGAGGTTTTCTAGAATTTATGGATTTGCTCGTCTGAATTATTCTAGCTTTTAAAAATTTATGAGATTATTCTAACAGTGAAGTCGGAGAAAATATCTCCACACTTTCTTATATCTTTAAGAATAGGCCACGTCTCTCTCCCTCCTATACTTTAACTTCTGTTTTCTCACCACTTTTACCCAGTCCCTTCTTTAGTCCTTCATACTCTGTAAGTGTAATTCATGTCTTTGTCTCTCTTCAGTTATTACTTTTCACCATCCTTCACTGTATTCTTTACACGTTTGGTTTAGATTGCTTATTCTCACAGTTTTCATCCAACCTGGAGCTAATCTGATGCTCAGTACAAGTTTTTTTGCTCATTCGCATTTTTACTGTTACAAATCTTCATCTACTCTCAGTTCTGCTTTTTTGTTGCAGCTTTCTGCGTTTGATACTTCTGATATAAAAAGTGTGAGGGTGTACAAATATTTAATTGTCGGTACGGGTGTGCAGTATCAAAGTCTGTATTACTTTCAGAAGGGATTATCAATCCGAAACAAACTTGGTTAACCAAACCCAGACAAGAAGAATATTTTGTGGTATATACAAGGGATAAAATATTGGAGGGCTATATAATCATTATGCCTGTACAGTTAGATTAGGAAGCTTTTCTAATTGCACTCTGCAGACCCTTTGAGTGCAATATAATTTATTGATTTGTTGACCTATGTAGTAATTTTAATTTTACACAAATTGCTTTTTGCAAATTAAACACCAAAAGGATGCTAAATTCAGAGCTATCATAGGAGAGAAAATACGCTGACCTGACAAATCAGTACTTTTATACTCGCTTCCTGATGTATGAGTTGTAATATTTAATACCAGTCTAGTTAGCCCATACGCAAATTGCCTGGCAAAAAAGACTTTCTGACTTCTTTTGCATAGGTCTAGCTTGAGCTAAGGAAACTGAAACTATAGTTTCACTCGTCCTTCTGGTTGAAAATAAGCTCATCAATTTTATAAGGAGAGTTTGTCTAGAAATACACGGACTGTTTTGCTAATTACATCTTTGTATCCTTTTTTTCCAAGGTATCTGATGGCCAAGAGAGTGCGCCACCTACACCTGCACCCACCTCAGGAATTGTGGGCGCATTAATGGAAGTTATGCAGAAAAGGAGCAAAGCCATTCATTCTTCAGGTAAGTCTGATAGAATTTTTCTGACCTCATGGGTGTCAGTTTAAGTGTTAACATTTCTGTGGAATAAAATATTAATAGAAAAAGATGGATAGAATACATTCAAAGATAGAATGCTGTAGACAGACCATTAGTGAGGGGTTTAGTGATTACACTGTGCTATTCTGTGAATTACTTGGTACATAGTAGTTTGCTGTAATACTGAATTAAAAATTACTAATCAAGATTAGTAACCACCTCTTCTAAAGATTTTTTTAATTTACATCTGATTTATTTTTATCCATTAGGTATCTAATGTAATATTAGTCAAAAGAATATTTTGGAAGAACGATTTTTTTAATGCTTTCTCTGCTTCTAGAAGCTAAGGCTCATGCAAAAGGCACATGCTCTTAGAGCTCTGTGGCTTCCAGTATACTTTGAATGCCACCTGCTGGATAATAAATGAATGACTAGTGTTACTTGAACAGTCCGTACTTTTGCTGAATAAACTTCTCAGACTTCAGGGTGTGGAAAAACTAAAACTACAACAGTGACAAGAGGATTTGCAGTTTTCAAACACTGACTTGTAATGAATGCAATTCAGTTAGCTGCAGTGCAGCTATTTGCTTGCATCTCTTCTGTTTAGCCTTTGATATATTTTTCTTCCAGAATTTGTATTAGAACCAAATCTGCACTTGCACTCTGCAGACCCTTTGAGTGCAATATAATTTATTGATTTGTTGACCTATGTAGTAATTTTAATTTTACACAAATTGCTTTTTGCAAATTAAACACCAAAAGGATGCTAAATTCAGAGCTATCATAGGAGAGAAAATACGCTGACCTGACAAATCAGTACTTTTATATGTACAATAATTTAAAAATTGTAGCCTACTAAAATTTAAAAAAAAAGAACAGTGGAAGATGGGATAAAGTTAACAAAAATCGAAGTTAATGTGCGTTACACAGTCTAGAATATTCCGGTAACAGAAGCAGTCTTTAGCCAGTAAATTTGGGAAAGCAGTTCTTAAGTTTCAGAAATTAATCTGTCCTGGAAGTTAAAAACCAAACCTGGAACATGGTGTCAACTCATCTTTTCAAAGAAAAAGTAATAAAAACAGAATGTGAAATGAGAACTTGTTTCTCTCTTACAGCAAAACAGAAGGTTGTTTTTTTTCCCGCAGTAGGAAGGCAATGAGAAAGGAAAGGAATTAGAGCTTACATTTTGATACTGGCTTGAACTTGAATTGATTGTCACATCTAGGGATCTTAATGAAATGCTTCACTATTACCAAACGTATTGTCCTGGCCTCATTGAAATGATTGCCCCCCCCCCCCCCCCCCCCCCGAGAACTGTGGAAGAAATTGGTAATGCTTTTGTCATGTTAATTCTGTGCATGCAAGTGAGTTATGCTTTCTTGTCTTGTAGATGAGGATGAAGATGAAGATGATGAAGAAGACTTTGAGGACGATGACGAGTGGGATGATTGATCATATATTATATTATATATATATATTTTTTAAGGTGAATGATATACTAAACACTACTTTCTGTCTATGGATTCTGTAAAATTATCATGTAAATGTTCTACCAATTTGCTGTATATTTTTGTTGCCTTTTGCTTTTTTATTAATCTGTGCAATACCTCATTTAATCTGTAAAGGTTTGTCATAATCCTCTACAAAGCTACTCCCTGTTAATGTGTGCGAGTTTACACCTGGATGATCGTGTACATGTGAATACTTTCCATTCCATCAACAAGGGAGTTCAAATGTAATATGTGAGACTGACAAAAACCTTAATGTAATTTAGTTATAATGCAAGAAGGAAAACACTATTTTCATACCCTACTTTTTCTGTATCTAAATTTTCTTATTAAAACCTAGTATAGCACTATGTTCTTTAAGTGATGCAGCTCTTAGTTTATTTAGCCCCTTCATTTCAAATGCAACATTACATGAATGTTGAGGCTGGTTTATAATATTGCACGGTTTCAAATACATCACAACATTGCAGTTCAATTCTTAGCAGTATGCTTTACATAAAACAAAATCACTACAGATATGCACAGCTAGTTGTGAAGATTACCTTGCCCTAACTGTAGCAATACGGACTGCTATGGAACAGCAGTGAATAATTGAATGCTTTAATTAGGGAATTGTCTATCTGAGGTTAAACAGGGTGGCTTTACGCTATAGTAGTGGTAAAGGCATCTTTGATGCAGACCAGTTCAGTCCTCTCTTTCCAGCTCTTATCTTTCAGAATGAAGAAGTGTAAATTGCTGGGGACTATACTGGAGTCTGGCAATTGCTGCAGTTTGATTTATTTTTAAAATCAATTTTATGTGGTTTTTGGGCTGAAGGGCTGCGTTTAATGCTTGCTTCAATAATGTTTAATTACATTTTAAAATGTGTAGGGCATTGGTGTACTAATAAAGTAAACTTAAGTGGTATTACTTTGCAGTCTTTGAGTTATGGTACATAACAAATGCTAAAACACCAGTCCTACATCCAGGAAGTCGGAAAGCCATTAACTCAGACTACACACTTTGAATATGTACTGAACTTTATGGCAATATTCTGTCTTCATACGTTGGCTTTAAGACCAAGGGTTATGTTGAAGGTCAAGATTCCTATTCACAGGAATGGTATTTGAGTAAGTGGACAGAAAATGGGTTTCTCATTTCACAGCTTGCACATTTATATAAGTTGTACTTTATAATGTGGTAAACATTGGCATATTTGCCTATTACAAAACACTAATCTATGCTAGGTGGGTATTTAATATCTACAGCACTAATTTACTGTTACTTACTGTAATTTTCGGGTAGAGAATCTTTTTTTTAAGAGGACTACATTATCTGACACAGAATATTTAGTTAAGTCAGTCATATTTGGAGCATAGTTAACACATAGTGTCCTGGGTCTTTGACTGTAGTCAAGGTATCAAACAAAAATTTAAGTTATCAGAATTGTATTGACTGAAACCCAGTGTTGGCCTGATCTTGACAGGCTGGACCTGCATGATACGGCTTGGATTTCTAACCCAGTTATAACCTAGTCTTTAGAGAATGAGTTTAGACATATAAAAAGAAACGAAAGTTGCTGAAAAGTAGTGGGAGAGGTAAGGTTATATAGTTAAGTTATTCAGAGGATGCTGACTTCCTTCCAAGAGTAATTTAAGCACATAACTTGAGGAAAAAGAAAATTCCAAGCAGTCTAACTTTCTTGCGGTCGCTTTCGCATTGCCCTCTTCTGTTGGAAGCACTTCCTACTAGCTTTGCTGCTGTAATGGCTTGAGCACTGAGTCAAGTGCAAGTGCAGCCTGGGGTAACTAATGTCAGTGGAGTTGAGAGCTTGCGTATAAGGAAAACAATTGTATGGCTTTCATATAACTTCTGGCACTGCTTCCTTATTTTTATTGCATATAGGGCATTTAAAATTAAGCAGATGAGGCCTATAGGTTTTCCTAACATGCTACTTACTAGATATGTTTAGCTCTTACGGTTTCTGAGTTGGAATTTCTGTAATATAATTATGCGTTACAGTTCATTATTCAGATTTCTATTCCAAGTTTTTGGGAGCTCTGATGAAGTTGCGTTATTGAATAAAACTTTGATTTGTAGATACTGGCCAAAGAAAGTTTCGGGTTTTTTTTTGTTTGTTTGTTTTTTCTCTCCATATAAAAAGTACACTCACGTTTTGTGGTGTCCAGATTAATATTAGCTTTAAAATAGTGTGTGTACATGATAAAATTCAGGCATAAAGACTGCAATCGCAGTTAAGGTAAAGTCATAACCGCATGCTTCAGCGCTCCACCACTTGCACTATGAGCAGAAGATAGCTTTTCATGATACTGGTGCATTGTTGCTAAACATTGTAATGAAGGCCTCTCCGATATACTCTGGTTAAATGACTATCCAGATAGCCTTAGCAATTAACAGACTAGCATGAGGCTTTTGTATTTCAACCCTCTATGTGCATAGACAATATCAGCTAGCCACTTGTACGTATGAAATCCATAAGAACTTTTCATTCAGTTTTCCATTTATCAAACTGAAATTTTTAGTATGTGAATTTTTGAAATGTACAGTGAATAGGATGTTGCACTGGTGGCAATTCATCATGGAGCATAATAAAATTAATTTGACCCAACTAGTGTAAAACTCTGGTGGTTTTTCATTTGTTTCTTTTGTTTTTTTTTTTTTATAAGTACTGATTGTAGCACAGCTTTTAAAATAGCTATACATATTGATTACACACTTTGAAAGTAATTTTAGTGTCCTAGCCAAGTTCACAAAGCAGTAAATAGTTGCTGTCAAATCTCAGTAGTTTTCACATCTCTGGAAAGTTGGATAGCGCTAGTGAATGAATACAATGAGGAAGAGAATGTAACACCCTGTCCTCCTGGCAAATCTGACAGCTGCTCAGCAGCTTCTCTGGAAACAACTACTGTTGCAGTCAGGTTCAATAATACAATAACGTTTCAAGGTTGAACCAATATAGCTTCATTAATAAACATTCCAGAATGAATACTAAATAGTAAACTCTTCTCAAATACTGTAACTTATTAACCTTTTCAAGATGTAAATCTTTATCTTGTGCATAATACCATGTTTCTTGAGCTCATTCCATTTCAGCACTCTTGTTTTTCTTCTCTAAGCCTGAAGAGTCTGGCATCTCAAATGTTTATCTTGTGTACACTTCCGCTTACTTTTCTAGTTATAGGCCTTCAGTACAACACAAAGTTCGAATTGTTACTTACAGGGCTTGCTTAAGCATACAGTGATTTCCTTTCTACTTAGTGAACAGAAGTTTAAAACATGCTTTTGAAAGGAAGCTTTTTTTCCCATGTTATTTTACATTATTTAATGACAATAGTTATTATGTTTCCAAGTAAGGTATATGTAAAGAGGAAAAAGGAGAGGTGTTTTTTTTTTTTTTTTTAAAAAAGACTGTTGTCAATCCATTGCAACAACCTTTATCTAATCATTAGAGGAATTCCTAGTCCAATTAAAGTTCCTGAAGCTTAAGTACAGTGATAAGCAGCTTTATTTTTAGAAAAGTCAAAATGGTTTAGGGAAGCTTAGAAGATATTAGATCTTTTTCTCTCAAAAGGACCAGGGTTACTGCATAACACTACCAGAGAACTCCTATTACAGTGTATTTGTTTATTAACTGGAGTTGTCTTGTGTGTAAGAAGTAGTAAAGTATGGAGTAATAGGAACTAAAATGTTAACTGTCTAGGTTTAATGCAGATGGTTAAACTTGGCTGTCAGTCAGTGACACCACCCGGACATTCTTCTCACTCAGGTAATACTTGAAAGTTTGAGGCTATTTATGTAAATATGGAGGAGATTTTAAAAGAAAAAAAACTGCTGTGGCACATATGCTGTGTTTATATTTGCTTGAAAAAATAAGCCCTTAGTTGTGTGAAATCACAGATCTGAAAGTAACATGTTGAGAAGAGAAATGGAAACAATAAACAATCATTGCATTAGTGTTGAGCTATAAATTATTGGAGTTTTCTGACAAATCTTATTGTGTGCTGAATTTTACAGTATTGGAAGAGTAGCCTGCTAAGATGATCCAGAATAATAATTTATCAGGTACTCAAGTTCTTCTCTAACATGGTTTTGAGTAATGCCTGCAGTACTTGCCCATCTCTAAGCAGATTAAATATTCTTCAAATTGTGAAGCTTAATGTTTTGACATGTATTACAAGTGTTTTATCTATTAGCAGTGAGAAACATACTTAGAGGCCTTATTGCTTGTGCTCTGAAGCACTGTTGGAATCTTTTTGGAGTGAAATTCTTAAGGTATTACTTCATGGGTTTTTTTGTCATTCCCCCGAAGGGTAATTGTCTTAGTTCTGAGTTTCGTTATTCAAGTAGTGTCAATTTTAAACTTGTTAGCTGGCGATTAGAGGAGGGATAAGCTTTCCTGAGAAACTTCAGAGAAGTTTTAAGAACAGAACAAGTTAGGGAAGAGCAATAACCAGCACTATGTTTTTGTTTGTGCAGACTGTGGGACATAACAATCTGGAGTTTAAAGCTTGAGAGTAAGAAGTAAGAATGTATAATATTGCTTGTACAGACACAAAGTATTTAAATACCGTGGGCAGGCCCTTAAAGTCGCAAATCTGCTCCTCTGAATGTTGATGCCAAGGAATAAACAACTGCCAGAGTGGTCAAGCTCCTTTGAAGTCCTTTGTTGGTAGATGGGACTTTCCTAGATGTTTTGGATACCAGATACACTATTTTGAGAAGTTTACATCTGGGTTTTGTGTGTATGTTCCTTATTACGTGCTACTATAAATCTTTGAGGTTAGAATAGTTCTTTGGACCAAACAGCACCTATTTCATTGTCATCAAGGGAGGAAATAATGCTCAGACTATAAATCCTTTGGCAGAGCTAAGTCTGTTCAACTGTCAGCAGAGAATCTGTATTTATTTTAAAGTTTGACACGAAATGTAAAAAACACTCCAGCCCCAGTTTAGATAAAACACATTACCCTCTGGAGACTAACCACAGCAAATGTTTGTAAGCGTGAAAGATTGATGGCTAGAGCAGAAAAATACTAAGAATTAGTACTAATGAAGCACCCATATCAAAAATTAGATTTTCACCTGTAGTAGTTTAAATAAGCTAGCCCTCAGAGAATAAATTAGTGAAACTTACCTGCTGTCCCCCATGCCCTTAAGAAAAAAAGTAGATCTGGAGAGCATGTGAGACACTCTGATGTCACTTATATTAAGCAATGGTCAGGCCTGAATTTGATACTTTTAACAATGCTTATAGTGGCATATCTACTAAAAAAAAATAAAAACAAACAAACAAAAAAGCTTCTTGTATCAAAGTTGGTGCCTAGGCCACATGACAGGGAAGATACAGACCATGATATTGCAGTTGGCATATGTTTTTAATGGAGGTGCTGCTGATTAGTTCTCAGCATCCCATCAGAGTCCTATCTAGGTCCTGTGTTGCCTTTTTCGTACGTGAATAAATATGATTTCTGGAAGAAAAGCATAGAGAATGGTACCTAGACCTTTTTGTTTCTTTCCCCACACGTCATGTTCTGCCAAACAAAGTATGTCCTTGGAAGTACTTCCTGATGGCTTTCCCAGAACTTCTATCTGAATGGTATGCTCTGGTTTAGAGAAAGAAACATTGACTTTCTTAACTTTCTTGCCTGCATATTTATCTGAAGACTATTCAGAAGTATTTAATGAGCAATGGAGAAAATTTTACCCAGATTGCTGTAGTGGGCAACGTGAGAGAGATGGGTGGCTAGGAAAAGGATACCTGTAATCCAAGAGGCGTTGTTCAAGGAGTCAACCCAACATAGATCTCTGCTGGTATAGAGAATACCGGAAGGGCAACCAAACAGGAAATATTCCAGGAATACAACTTTGCTGCAGGGTATATTGCCTGGTTTATCATGTACGCTTTCTCTCTGTGCTATTGACCTCATGAAATCCTGAGAGCTTCCGACAGCGATCAGTCAGGACGGACGCGGTAGCTGCGATGTTCCAGGCGGCTCAGACTCATACATGAGGAACCGCTCTACTCAGTCCCCTGTCAGTATTGCCCTTCCAGTCTAGATATGATACCTGAATTTGAAATAAATTTAGAGCAATATTCCTTATACCTCACAGCATGGATGCTACCTGACTAACATCAGCGTAGCAAGTCCTCTTCAGCTGAAGTACAAAACAATCCTACAATGTAAAGGACTTAAAGAGACTTCTGTATTCTGCCAGGTAGAAAGGGATCATTGCACTGTTACCGGTAGACACAAGACATCTCTATTTCTAGTCTGGAACCAAATCCAGTAAAGCACACAAGGCTTCTCTGAGTAGATTAGGTCTATCATGGGAGCTTCTTGAGCACCTCCCCTCGGGTCATCATCACATTCACACTCGGTGGTAGCTGGGTTCCTGAAAGGCTATAGCTGCGGCCTCCTAATTGAAATCAAGTGTAATGGTAACTGAAGTTATTACTCATATTACTTGTGTTTCACTGTCAGATCAGCCTTTCTGATAGACCAGAAATCTTGTAGGAGAATGATTCAATATGAGGACACAAAAGATCTTTGTAGTCCCTGACTGCCCAGTAAAACTAGATCTATGTTTCCTTGTATCTTTCCCAAAACCATTTTCGGGGCTAAGCCTGTTACCTTTAGACTACTCTGAGAATGTTCCCTCTCTGCACAGACAGAATTAATCTCTTTAAATAGCCCTTTAGGAGGGTAGTAAAAATTTGGATTGTCTGAACATCTACCTTGTTGTTCATTTTTTTCTGTGAAAACTCATATAGTATGTTAGCGGGAGGACAATGCCCTGGATAAAGCTGCAGCTGTGTGTGGCAGAAGCATCTTGTCTAACCTCAAGCAGAATAGCTCTTGGTGCTGTGATTGGAAAACATTAGGTGAGATACCTTTATTTGTACTGTACAGGCTTGATTTTCAGAACCAGCAGCCATTTTTAAGCTTTCCAAAAAAAAAAAAAAAAAAAAAACTGTGCAACTCTTGGGTCATGCTCTAGGGTTGTCTTAGTCTGTGCTTTTGAATTCAATCTCTCTTGTGTGATCAAAACATTGGAAACCCACCTACAGTATACAATTCCTCACAGATTTAGTTTTGATGAACTATACGTGAAAGATGTGAGTTGTGAACGAATTTTGGGCCTTAAAGTTATAGTGTCAAGGCTAATCCTGCAGTTTATGGGTGAAATGTACTCTCCAGATTCCGCAGCACTTCATAGCACAACGGTTCCCCTCAGAAGTACTTCGTTGTGACTGACAGTGTCAGAAGCTTAACTGGTGCTGAACACAGAGTCCTTCGCCAGGGTGAGCTGTTGGAGATTAAGTCTGTGATTATTGCAGGCACTGTTTGTACAACCTGTGGCAGCTCTCCCCCTATCATATGGCTGCTGAGCTCTGTTAAAAAAATCAGACTGTACTGCTGATTGGCTATGAAAAGTCACACGTTTCTCTTCAAAGATGCAAAAAATATTACAGTTAACAGGGTGTATGTCATTGAAAATCACAGGACTCAGTTCCTCTTCTGAGTCCTTTCGGATCCGCAAGACCAAAGTGTGCAGCAGTTTAGAAAACTCGGGCCTCTGAAGATTGTAAGTATAGAAGGCATTTTGTTTATGACTTGGATTTATTGCAGCTCTGTGCGTGCTGGCTCCTGCTGGTTTCATCTTACCGCCTTGTCTGTCTCTGTCATCTTGGTTTGAAAGGGGCCATCCTGTTTCCATCAGGCTGCACATTAAAGCTCTGACTTTATTTGAGGAAAGGCAGCCAATAACTTTGAAGTGTGAGATAGTATTTTTGCTGTGTGCTGACGGTCGCACTCTATATTCCCGGCCTCTCAGATCATCATGGAATATTATGAGAAATTGTCAGTGGATATGGCTAGAATTAGACTGATTCTTTTCCTCTTTTAAATTTCACTTTATTTTACTATTTACCTTTGATAAATAAAATACTACAGCCACATGGCAGAAATGTGTCTGGTCTCTAGTTCAGCTGAACAATTTGATCCATACTATCCTTCAAACTGTTGGACTTGCCATATATTTTGAGAGCCCAACTAAGAATTTATTAATCTTTCTGCATAATTTTCAGTGAACAGCTGCACTGTCAATTTAGGGACAGAAAGTTCTTCCAAGAAACACAAGGGCAAGTGTAGCTTTTTAAATCTGACCTCTTGTTTTTGTATGAAGGTGGTTGGGTTCTAATTTAGTAGCATCTATTTTGTAGCAGTAAAGAAGGAAAAAAGAAACAATTTTGTCTTTTGTGCTGCTTAACTTGACCAAAACAGGTAAAATGTTCCTGCCCAAGGCCACTTCTGAAGTTCCTGCTAAATGAAAGCTCGTATGTTTACTGACGCCAAAGTTTGTAATTCAGTTTAATTATTGATTATTCTCTGCACATGTGTCCCAGCGTTTTTATCAGGACCTCTAACAGTTTTCCTGGCATGAACAAGATAGGATTGCAAAAAAGGTTCAAGCAGTAAAATCTTACTCCTCGATCTACAATGGGGAGAGGCAGAAAGGGTCAAAACCAGTTCCCCCAAGGCTCTTACAGAAGTCTGTGACAGCCATTCACAGTCAGTCCATTATTCCTTATTTCCACCGTTACATTTTACCCTGTCATCAAATCTTCCCAACAACCCATATTTAGAACTATTAAACTAGAATGAAATCATTGTATTGATTCGATGCATTAAATTGTTGGCATGTTCTGGAAACACACAAATGGGAGTTCTGCAACAAGAAATGCAGTGATACAGTGCACTTACTAGCGGTTGTCTTGGGGAGTCAGAGTCTCAAGAAGAATACGTGTTTAATTGGTGTGGATCTTTAACCACAAGTGCGGTGAGGAATAGAGAAATTGCAGTTTGTAGAGAGTGAGTCTCTACAGGGTTTCTTTTTATTGTATTTGTTCAGCCGCTCTCATGTACCGTAGCTACCTGTTAGGCACACGCTCTATGAAGTAGTCTCTGCATTTGGTCATTGTTTCCTTTTGAATGCACGCTATCTCAAAGAAGAACGTTAGCTGATGTACAAAACACAAGGTTACATGGAGATGGGAAGCATCTGCACAGTCTGTACGATCAAAGCCCCCAAACTTCTCTGTAGGGCGCATGAGCATTTGGCAGAATTCATGAAGCAGAAACAAAGGCTGGAATTACAGGGATTTGTTAGGTTATCTGAGGCAGCGCCCCATTACACAGAAAGACATCACTCTGTACGAGAATATATCCAGAGATCATAAGTTCATGTTACAGTTTTGGCAATTCTTACAAACTGCAAAACATTTGGCCTTCATAACATAGGTCATTGTTTGGCTGTCCAAAGGCTGGAGATTTATAAAGGACATACCCATATAGTACTGAAGAATACTTTTAAAATGGAAATCAGGTTGATTCTACATATTGCATTATTTTTATCAAATTCCTTTGATAGAGTTTTTTTTTTAATATCAGATCAAACTTACTTTCTCCTCCAAACTATAATTACATATTATGTAAGTGGTGCAGGTAATTATGTAGCTACATGCCTCTGCTTTCCAATTGAATATACAAGAGAGAATTTTAGCCTACAGAAAATCAGGAAGGCTATACTAAAAAAAATGCCATAAGGATTTTCTTTGCTCCAGAGAAATTAATTGTAAGCAACATTTATTGATACTCATAGTAGAATCTGTAGTTTTAACTTTTTTTAACCACCAAGGAAACTTCTCATTTCTGTTAGTCAGACTTCCAACCACCAGGAGAGGACTCTACCTGAAACACATTCGGGGATTGCAAAACCTTTCCGAAATGTGATGTCTGCTAAGAAATATTTTCTTCATAGGTAGTGAGACATAAGTTCAAAAGATATTTTCTTCTTTGTGTCTGGATCAGAGGCAGTGGGAAGGGAAAGGTATCTTGACGGAGCTTTGATTCAGACTGCCTTCATTGTTTAGAGCTCGCTTTTCTTCACCTCCTGTATTTACATCTCACAAAACCTGAGTAGCGCTGGATGAAGATTAAAGGAGAAAGAAAAGATTGCAGGGTATCTTTTCACTTGACAGTGCGTAGCCTGGCACAGAGAAGTGCGAAGAAAAATTTGACATTGATGAGACCTACCTGAGCGCAAGATCATCCTTTGATCACACTGAATATGTCTCTGAGAGGAGCTATTGAACAGACAGGTGTCCCAAAGCAAATATGGAAGAAAGCAAGCCTCTTCTACGTGAAACACAGAAATGAAGGGAGGGGGAAAAAGAAGAGAAAATGGATGCTATGCAGCATCTTCCCTCTATGATTTTGAAAACAGTAATAGGAGGAATGGGAATGGACATGAAGGAAAAAAGGAAAGTTGACCACTGTTAAATCTCTCTCAGAATAACGCAGTGTGGAGGCCAAGTTGGTGATCTGGCCCCTCAAAGTGGGAGGCTGTGCACTGGCAGCTTGGTGCACACCTGTTTATCACTGCAAGATAAAGCGCCAGATATTGCTTGCTGGAAAAGCGTAAGGGCATGTAGCATATTCATTTCATTGTATATCTTTATGCAGCATTTCTCCTTGGACTGCAGCGAACTCCTGTTCAGAAGCAGCTGTGCTGATATCATGCAGGAAGTTCGGTCACTTGTTAGCCTGCGTGTTTGCAGTAGAAAATGTTATAGAATATCTATTTTAAGAAGCAGGAAATCAGAGGAGAGCTACAGCCGCAACAGCATTTCCAGGCTAAATTCCTATTTTCACTTACAAGTTCTTTGCAATAGATTATGCAACTGCTAAACTGCCTTCAGGTGATTTAGAGTCAGTTTCAACTAAACCAAATATGCTGCTTTTAAGGTATAATGTTTCCTGCAATAGCTGTATGTTCATACTGCAAAAAATGTGTCTGAATTAATGTACTCACGCCCGTTACTTGCCTGTAAGTGTTAGCAAAGGCCTCCCATGACCTCAGGGCAGCAGGCTAGGAAGGCAAGGCCATGACAAACGTCCGTAACCAAGCAGAGCGGGCACCCCTTTCTGAGAAGTTGAGAGAAAGGCTACAACTAGGTGGATGCATTTCTAATCTTCTTTCTTCTTTGCAATGAGATCGTTGCAGCTCTCCCAACTCCAACAAGAGGACTGAATAACACTGCAGAGGTTTTTCAATCCATGAATTTTTGAAGAAATACACGATTTCACCATTTTCCTCAGGAAAAAATGAAACTTGCCGGAGTTGTTCATGAAAAATAAGTGACAGAAAGATAGAGATCCTTAATCAGCTCAAGAGAGGAATTAACCTTGAATTTCAAACAAGGAAGTACTCTATAAACTAAATTATGTTGAAACTCAAAATGTATTGAGGCTATCGTTCCACTTTGAGAGAGGGTTGAATATTTATCAGCTCAGAAAGAGGCTGATTTGGGAACTAAATGTTTAAACATTTGTTGAAATATGACAGAGAGAAATTCAGGTCTTTATTTTGAATAGTTTCCAGCATATGAGTCCCACTGCAGAACCGGTGCTCGACAGCCAAAGAGGTCAGGCTGATTCTCTCTCTCTGGTAGGACATTCCATGCTGGAAGTGATGAGTTAGCCCTTTCCTGATGAAAGAGCCACCCATGCACCAGCAGCTTCACTACCAGTTTATCCCAGGAGGCACTGCTACTGTCAGTGCAATGAAAGGGCAATATCAAAAAACAGACAGAAAAGGCAAGTGATTGAAGAGGAAAGCTTGGGTCCTCCAAATTTCCATATCTGAACTGCAGAGCATTACACTACGGGGGGAAGAGCTGGCTCCTTCAGAATGAATCATGATATTGGTCAAATCACAGCTGGTTAACATGTGCAGTGAGCTATTCACTTTTGAATGGATGACCCTCCAAGTACCCAGTAGCCTTATCACTGAATTGGTCCGCTTACTCTTTCATTAAGTGGTAGTGATATACATAATTTTGTAAGATTAACATGTTATACAGTCACTTACAGATATGGCTGAACATCCCCACTGTGAGGTAGCTAAATTAGAATTATCCAGTTCAAATGGTTTTGCATGTCCAATGCGCATGCCACAAGAACCAATGACTCACCTTCCAGTCCATAGACAAAGCACTAAGGAAAACTTTCCAGTGATAGGGAGATGGGATGGTTTTTTAGAGAGACTAGGAGCTCCGTCTATTATGCATTTTTAAGGGCAAGTTTAGTTATGTTTAATCTTGTCTTGGAGCAAAGGCAGCTCCGGAAGCACTTTCTAGACCTAATTTTTATGCTTTACATAGATACGAAGCAGACAGGACGTGCTCAATGCCCTTGACACGCACTGCTTCTGCAGTGAGCTAGTGCAGCGGGATTAGAGCTCGGGATTGTTTGACACCCAGCTGTGAGCTCAGTTTCCCATATGATCCGAGAGATTCATGGCAGTGGGAACCTGAGAGCAGCAGCCAGCAGTACAGTGGGGTGAGGTAGTCTGCTCAGCTGTGCCAAGCTATCAACATCCAGAAGTCTGTTAGCACCGGGTCACAAAGAGCTTAGGGTACGGATCCATAATAGCTTAAGCTGATCTAAATCCATGCTGCCTGGATACCGCTCTCCTGCTGTTCCTGGCGAGAGGGCCCCCTCACCTCCTCTGCACCAGGAGCACAAAGCTAACCTGGTTTTGAGAGGTCTGGGGAACTAAATCAAAAAAACATTATTGCTTTTTTTTTTCCTCTGCTCTTTTTGCCAGATTGTTTTTCTACTGGTTTATCTCCCTGAACAGACTGGTTGCAGGTTTGGAGCAAGATGAGGTTAAGACTTCGCAGCTAGATAGGCTTAAAGGGGGCAACATGTACCACAGCAGGGCTGATCTAAAGCTGTGGAACTCATCCTGGCGATGCACTGACAGATCTTTTCAACGAAAACTCTATTATTAAGGTATTTGGAGTGATTGGCTCTCACTTACTTAGACTTTTTTGGGTCACCTTCAAGGAAGCTATAGCAGAGACAGAAAAGTTTGGATCATAAAGGCCTGAACAGAAGATAAGCCTGAAAGGAGATACGGTAGGCAAGTCTACAGAGCGCAGTGGAGGCAAATGAGAATTAACCAGAAATGCGTGTGAAAGTGACTAACAAGGCACCCAACCTGTGATAAACCTGCATGAGATGCAGAAGTGTTTGCATAGTCTGAACGCTGGCCAGTGCAGTCGCACACCTTTTGGACTGGTGTTGGCACCTGTCCCCCGGGCTCACTGTATGGGCAGAGCTCACTTGCATTGGCCTGCCCTATATGAGAGAGACTAACCTGCTGAGGTAAAGAAAGACTTGGTGAAAATGAAAAGGGGAAGCTGGAAGCTGGCATATAAAACATGAGCATGATTCCCTGTCCAGCCCTGTTGTGAAATGCAGGAACACGTGTATATCACAAACTTAAAGAGCAGTAAACTGAGACCCAGTGAAAGGAGTAATATTACTTTGTATACACATAAATACTTCCTTCAGGTGCCTGTGAAATGCAGTGCTGTAAGAGTTGCTCATTTACAGCCCTGAAGAACATTTGAGAGCATGTTAGTGAAAAATACAGCTACAATTCCAAATGTTTCTGAGAAACAGCCCAGGAAATAAAAGCCTATGAAAACACTTAGCCCTTTGCGTATGGATTGACCCAATACCCTCAGCAGAGTGGCATAAAGTGGGCACAGAAGGAAAAAGAGGTTCTTATCTATGGATTTGAAACTTCAGATATTTCCCGTGCAGGAAAAATGGTCTGACCATACACGCCACAAGCAGGTTTTACTTAGCTAGTCTTATGAAATTATCTCCTAGGCCTCTCCCACGAAACAGCCCCACTTTATACTCCTCAGAATAAATAAACAATTCTGATTGTCCTTTCAGTTCCTTATATGCTTATTTATTAGATTACTATATGACAGAAATTACGTATCTTCCTTTTGACAGATATTCTTGCATAGCTGAATCAGCTTTGGAATTCATACAGTTGTGACTTACTTGACTTTTATTTGCAAAATCTTTTATAAGAGTGGCCAAAATAAGAAAGTTTTTGAGCCTTGTGCTTAGTTACGGGACCCGTGTGATTGCCTCCAACCTCTGGAGAAGCATCACAGAGGATTTCCTACACTTAGCAATAAGCTGTGGTTCTCTTACAGTTTAGAATTACACTGACACTAGTTATATTCAGTTAGAGGTACTCCACCAACCAAAATGCTATCTGAAGATCTTGGAGCACGTCTGAGTCAACATGAACATAGTCTTGCAGTACTGTGAGACAAATCAATGCGCATATCTCCAAAGCAAAGCAAAGCAAAGCAAAGCAAAGCAAAGCAAAGCAAAGCAAAGCAAAGCAAAGCACAAGAAATTAAGCAATTTTCCCGGAGTACACAAAGAGCAGAAGTGCAGCTTAGGACATAACTCAGCAATCTTGGCTTTGATATGCACACTCTGGCTCTTTCCAGAAACTCACTGAGAGTTTTTACTGTAATTGTTTTTTAAAGATAAGCAAGCTTCCTTGTGTTAGGTTTTTATAAGGAATCATCCATTTGTACCATTAAAAAGGCTTTTAAAAACTCTTACTACTTTGAAATTAAAAAAAGTAAAAGCTTACGGATAGAAATATATGCCTGACAGGCAGGCTGTTGCCCTGATGTAAATAAGGACAGAATTTTTCCACAATCTTTTGAAGTGATTCACCCCTTTCGCACAAGAGCAGTTACAGCTGAGTCTGATAGTACACCAGCTACCTCCAGCTGGCTGATGATGTTAGTCCAAATTTTACATCGTCTTCATGAAAAGCTGTTTGCTAGCTTTCACCATTTTTCTTGCATGGGAAATATGTGAAGTTTCAAATCCATAGATAAGAACCTCTTTTTCCTTCTGCGCCCACTTTATACACTCTTTCACCTCTTCGATTTCAGCACAAGGCTACATGGACCCTGCAAATCCAAAGATGTGCCTCAAACTCTTGCCCGCATACCCGCTCCGCTCAACAGCCCTGGCAAGCTGGAGCTCAATGTGGGCAGCGGGAAAACAGGCAGTCCATACTGGGAGCTGCAATGCCAAGGCTTCCTGTCACCCTGTTACGTAATCCAAATTCATACCTTCAGTTCACCTACACAAACTGTGATGATAGCCTTTGCTTGCAGCCCGGTCGGTTCTCGATCCTCCTCCTTGGATCCAGTGATGCTGAGGGAGGAAAGCCCAAGCTGCTTCCCTGAGAGGGGGGATTCGGAGATGTTCCCCCTCAGGTTTCGAAGGCCTTTTCTGGCTAGTAGCTATTAAATATGAATCTTCTGTGCTTTTAAGAGCAAGACAATTGCCTGATAAAATGAAATGACCAAGGTATTACAAAAATCACAGGTGAGTTCAGAAACTTCATTTAGAGATGTCTAACTTGAAAGCTCATAAGTGGGTCGACATTTTACACAGCATAGCTTAGCCATGTCTGAAAACAAAAATATCTCATGCCGCTAATTTCAAAGCAGCCAGTTCAAATCAGCAGGTTCTTCTAAAGAACATCATCTCAGGGATATTTACAGGCACACAATTTCAGGTTTGAGCAAAGTTGTCTCTTGGTTGCAGGTTTTCTCCTTGCTTCTAAAACACTATCGTCACTATCTTTTTTAGTAACTTAACATGCAAAATGAAGTAGTTGAACTGGCAAATTGAAAGAAACTTTCTTTGTAGTTATTGATGAATGCATCTAAAAATGAATTGTATCTTAAGCGAATGTGAAACCAACAATCAGGAAAGAAATCTGTCAGGCCAAGCTACATACAGTGCTAGATTTGTCAATACGTGAACTAAATTCTCCTCCTTGCAGTAGGTATTTGATTCCTGATGATTTTATGCGCAGCTGGTAATAAGCTAGCATCTAGTAGAAGACTTTGGTTTCCATGTGACAGCCTCTTTCTAACACTGCATTTGACTGGCATCAGTTTGAAAATAAAGCATTTTGCTACAAATGGCGGGAAGTTTCTACAATTTCAGTTCTATTCTAGTTTGCAGACCTTGTGGGAGCTATCACTCTTAAGAGCATTAAATAACGGTGGAAAGGCCTTCTGTGTTATCAGGTTCAGACTTCTGCTACTGAAAGCACTTTCCTATGCTATCTTTTTCATAGACTTCTTGCATTATTTTAATAGTAAATTGGTGATTTTGTGTACTGTTCTTTAATGAGAAAACTGTTTCAAGAACCTCCTTCTGCTAAGCCTTAGGAAATTTCTTCTAATTTCTAGTTCAAAAGTAGCCATGCACAGCTGATATATTTTTATTTTCCGTACTGCTAACAGTGTCTTGTTGCTGAATAGCTCTTTCCCCGTTGCAGTATTTATAAACAAGAGCTGAAATCCCTTTGAGCCTTTGTTTGGCTAGACTGAGCCCACCACCTGTTCTCATCTCTTCTCATAGGATAGCTTCTCCAGTTCCCCAGTTACCCTAGCCATTTTTTGCTGCTATTCCAATTCAAATTAATTTTTTATGACTGTTAGTTACCAGAAATGTATGCAGTCTTCCAGATGATGTTTCAGTTGGGCCTGTACCAGTGAATAGTTTTGGAACTAGCTCTCCTGTTACATCCAAGGACTGCATTTACCTTTTCATGGTTACCTCACTTTAAGGTAGTAAATGTTCAGTCATCAACCTGCAAACAAACATTCTCTTTTTCAGCTGTGGAACTCCTTTCCCTTAATCATTTACTTTCATTTGTCTTTCATACATTCATATACGGAGATGAGCTTTTAGGGGAAGAGTATGTGTGAGGGAGTGAAAGTCTTGGATACTCACAAATTTTTTTCCATGGCGGATGGGTTTGTGTGTGTGCAGCTGGGGTGGAGATGAGAGAGCGGCCTTGGCCATAACCTTCTGCTCCCCTCCCTCTCAGCCACTCAGGTCCCAACAAAGTGATCCTCCAACCGTGGCGTGCTGGAACAGTGCCACAGAAGCTCCTCTGGCTCCTTGTCTGCATGTAGTACAGATATGGCCTGCAGAAATGTATGTGGGTCTACCTGGAAGGAGCCTAGTCAGCCATCAACCCTGTTTATCTCAAACCACAGCCTACCCTGCTGCAGGAAGCACCTCTGTAGGGCTGAAGAAGATGGACAGAGCACACTGCAGGCGCAGCACATCTACCCTATAGCTAAATTCCCTGGCTGCTGGACAACATGAGTCACTAACCATAAGTTTTAACTAAGGGCTCAACAGAAAGGAGGACTTTCAGAAGATGTGGAAACAAAATCTCTTGGACTTTTGCAAGCTGTTTTTCATCCTAAGAGCTGAGACACATTCCCTGGGTAATGAGGCAACAATTAAAAGGCCAAGTACTGCAATTATAGGTAATAGTTTAGCTCTGATCTTTCTGGTGCTTCAACAGGTCAGTCCTTTTCCACCATGTTACGTAGCATGGGTGCTCATATGGCTTTATATTATGGAGAAGGGCCAAAGTAAGAGGCTGCAGCTGAGCTAGTGCCTTCTAGTTGGACTACCTGGAGCTCTGCAGAGGGAGCTCTGCATGGTGGCACAGCCTCCAGCCACTGTGCAATGCTGCAGCCCTTCACCTGCTCCATGTGCCCAGTGTAGCGGGCAGCAGATTTGCAGTGTGACTGTACTGTGAAGGTACACAGTACAGAATAGCGATGGGACTGCATGAAGATACTGCGTGAGTCTCAACCACAGAATTAAGCCTATGTGGCCTGAACAGTGTAGACCGCCCCTACAACCCTCAGACTGAATTCAGTGGGGACCCTCACAGGAGAGATTTGTGCTCAGGCTAAATAGGAGAGGCAGATTTTGCTTTTTTCTTCCTCAGAAAACTACAATATTTCTGCTTTCTGGTGGGCTGGTCATTTCTGTAAATGACTATGAGTTAAATAATATTCCTGAGGACATATAAGCTGTTCCTAAAGACACATAACCTCTTTTCCTCCTCTGCCCCCTTACCTCTTCAGTGGCAGCAAGCACTTGGTTACCCTTTGCAGCATTTCATTCATTCTTTACATTGCTGTTCAATTCATTTTTTGTGCATTTGCTTTCTCTGATCGGTCTTTGACAGGGAGTGGCCTGCCTCCCACTGCAGGGAATATTGTGACTTCAAATGAGGAATACATCTACAACCCCGGGCTTCCCTGTCAAGACACTGCATTATGCTGTGATGAGAGCACAGCACTGCACATGTGGGAGTTGACCCAGGGGCCGCATTCCTTATAAGTGAAACAGGAGGCAGTCAGGCCTTCAGAGGAGGTTATTTGCCTCTGTAGGACTCAAGAGAATGGTGCAGAATGTGAACTGAGCCTCCAGGCAGGACCTGGGCCCCTGGGAAATGCACTATTGTAGTGATACAGGTTCCCAGGGGGAGCTTAAACTGGGCAGGAATGTAACTTGGCAGCCTTCCACTTCTGGTTTGGGCTAAACTGGCTTTCAGTCCTGGAAAGCAGCACAGTACCCCTCCCCCCCCCCCGAGTGTTTTTGTCCACTCTTCATATGGTGCTCACTCGTCTATTTGAAAGGAAAACAAATCGCTTCTTGGAAGCTGCTTCTCTCTCTGGAGGAGAGCCTAGCCCTGTCTGTAGCAGGGCTGAATTCCTTTGAGGAAGGAAATGTCTTACCTTTCCCCTCCGCTGGGCAGCAAAATCTTAACAAGATGTTTTCAGGGCCCTGTCTAACAGGCCTGTAAATAGGAGACGGGCTTTGAAATGCCTCCGAGTGAAATTACTGTGAAATTCATGTAGGCAGAATGTAATTACCCAGGTGATTAGAATTTGGCTAGGACAGATTGACACTTCATGAGTGTGCCATAGCATCTTGAATAACCATGCTATGGAGTGTGCCATAGCATCTTGAATAACCACAAGTGATCAGAGCTTCTGTGACTTTACATTTTAGCAGAAATACTAATCTCCATCAGCAGAGAGGCCTTGATACCAGACAGGACTGATGAGCAACTTGTCAAGAAACACAACCAGCAACTCAAACTGAATCAATCTTCATAAGTTTTCTGTCCATTTCCCTCCCCCCCTTCTAGAATATACAAGCTTTAAAAGAGCAACTCAGATAGCTGCTACTGACCTGAAAAGTGAGTTTTGCCTTCTTTTTCTTCTTTTTCTAGGTTTTCTTCTTCTGCATTCTTCCTGTTTCTCATTTGTTCAGTATTCATATATTTCCATACCATCTTCTTTTTGCTTTTTCTTCTTGGTCTCCCTGTTCTCTTAAAGTTCTTTTTCCATTTTCTTGTCTTCCTCCAAAACCTCTCCATTGTGCTTTCCCTGAGTCCTATCCCTCTCTCTCATTCTTCTTTGCAACTGCTTAGCTGCTGTCTGTCATTTGATTACACATATTGCTGTGTCTCATCCTTCACAAAGCTGCCAGGGACAAAGCCTCGGCTTCTCGAACTTCTTCCAGTTGTGGTCTGCATTCCAGGAGAGGGGATCCAGATATTATCGCATTGCTTCCATCCTCAAAAGATCGCAAGCTCCAGCTTCCTTGAGGTCATGGAAGACCAGCCATGGATTTGGTTTTATGCTATGGTAGCCTATGTAATTATAAAGGCAGCTAAAGTCTAATGGCATATACCATATGTCCTGTGGTACTGGAACTAGAAATATGCATGAGGAAAGAGACAAGAGGAAACATTTGGGAAAGTGTTTCAGTTACTTGTAAATTGGTTTTGGTAGATTCTACTCAGTAATTATAAAAGCAAAGGAATTTAAAATAGAAAAGATATCTTCACTTTTATCATTTTCTTGCCACAGCAGTAACCTTTCTGACAATTCACTCATAGCTCCCCTCTCCATTGAGATTTATTTCATTCAAGCATCTGCTCCTCTTTCTAGAGAAATCTATCTTACGAATATTTCACAATACAAACTTATCTGTATTTTTCAGTAGCATTGCAATGTAGTTGTTGGGTAACCTTAAATAACTACTTCTCTTTGTTGTGATTTTATGTGAAAGAAATACTAACTCTGTTATTTTGTGTTTTGAATGAGCAAACTCATTAATAGTTAGTAGTGCTTCAGAAACCTATACCTCCTCTTGACCTTCAACATTTTGGCTACTGCTCAGTTTTCTTCATGTTATCGCTGTCTTCACACTGGCTGAAGCACCTAGAACTGTAATTAATCTGACAGAGGGAGGCTGTCTAGTACTATACAAAGAGGGGCTATTCATGACATTGTCTGTGATGTGAGACCTCGTGCATCTCCAAATCATATTGGCTCTGCTTCCACCATACCGTACTGAAAATTCACACCCAGCTTGTTGTCCAATTGGTATCATATGAAGGTCTTTTTCCACCCGAACGCTAGACTGCTCTTCAGGTTTCTCTGTCTGACTGAATCTCTGCATCAGGGTTATTTCTGCCTAGATACACTTGTAATTTGCCCTCATACTAAGTGGATCTCATTTTAATAATTCTGTTACATCCTTAAAATATCCAAATTAATCTTCAACCCTTTAGTCAACATTAACTACAGCGCTACTCATCATGAACTTTCACCTTATGTTAGATCGAGGATTAGGACCTTGCATACCAGTGGCTGGATACAGCTCACAGCTTAATTTTAGTTTTTTGTAACCTTATGAACCAGTTTCTTCCATGTCTGTATGAAACTGCACTAACATATGGGGTCAGGTACCATCCTCCAAACAGGCTTGATTGGTGCAGCTGAGAATGGTCTCAGGTACTTTTCTGTGAGACTTTCTTAGGGCTTATGAATTTGAAACAAACATCTGATTGATAGGTTTTTCACTCACAGAAATCCAGGACTATGTTTTTGCTTAAAAGCGTCAAACCACATTTATTGTAAATTCATGGGAAAAAAAAAAAGAAAAGAAAAGAAAAAAAGAAAAAGAAACGGCAGGTCAGTAAACTATTACATCTCGGTGAGAAGAACTTGATGTGCAATCACATATTGAAAAGAATATCTAAATAAACAGCAATTTCTCAATAGAAATCTCATTAAATAAAAAAAATTATTTCCATATTTACAGATTACAAGGTGGCTGTATCCTTAAAGCATTGTTTAGTGTTTAGTGGGTTTATTTCTTTTAAAAGAAAAGAAAAATGTTTCATGTCTAAGAATGTACTTTGGAAGCAGCTTTCTATAAAGTCTATTTTACCACCAGTGAACAGATCAGTAACCTCCCCTTGACCGCTGTAGAGCTCTGGTTCTTCTGATGTTCACCCTCTCACCGAAGGGCTTCTGGAATCTCCACCTACAAAACCAGGGGAGGGAGTCTCATTACAGTCTCATTCAGTCTAGAAATCATCAGCTGAGCAGTCTGTCTGCTTATCTTTATGATACAATGATGAGATGTAATTGTGATTCACATATGTTCCTAAGAATCTAGTCTCCATAATACCTCAGCCCATTATAGATACTTAGAAATATGTCCATCTACTCCATAAAACTAAAATTTCCTTCCTCTTCTCTTTTGTCTAAAGCTATCTGAAAGGACATTAGCTCTGAGTGATTTATTTCTTAGAGCAAGAAAGCCAGTCCATTTCCTGGGAGGCGCCGCAATAGCGGATTTGTCATGTGTTATGCTCCAGAGATGGTAAAATCCCTATCTGACTTCCAGGGACACTCCCAAGATCCCAGTGCTAAGCACCATTTGCTGTAACAAGCCTGAACCTGGGTTGCAGCAGTACCCCACTTTCTGTCAAAACCACAGTCAAATAGAAATAAAATGTGTGCTGAGAAAATCCTAATCCGAGGAAAGCCTCCTCCCAAATATTTTCCTGTGTTCATGTTTTTAAAAATCCTTTTTGTTAAATATATATGTACTAAAATTAATTAAGCTGGTGATATGTCTGAGCTATGATCAGTTGCTGAAATGTGATCTACTACTTACCCGCCTTAGCTGTTTTATGCTGCTCGCTCGAATTGCTTCCATAAGATTGTCATGGAGAGACCTTTGTGGGGTGGAAGGTCGAGTGGAGGGTCGTGAACCTTCCTCTGATTTTCTATCGGAGACTGATTTTAGAGAATCTTTAATTTCTTTCAATATGCTGTTCTCATGTTTTTTGCTTTTTTTGCCTTTTTTCTTTTTCTGTCCATTTTGTAAGGCTTTTTTTGAGCTTTCTTGCTGTTTGATGACCTCAGCTATATTCCTAGTTGGTACCTTCTTCTCTGTAAAAACTGGAGGAGGAGGGGGAGGAGGCGGTGGGGGAGGAGGAGGTGGAGGAGGAGGTGGAGGTGCTGTAGCTGGAGTAGCTGGAGCTGGGGGCTGACTTTTCATTGGTGGTGCTTTCTTTGGGAGCTTTGGGGAGGACCAAGGTGAGCTCTTAGGTGATACATAAGGTGAGGATCGAGGTGTTCCTTTCTGCAAGACTTTGGTCTTAGGATTAGTCACTCCATCGCAACTGGACTCTTGTTGCCGTTGCTCCTGTATACGCTTTTGCCTTTGTTTATCCATGTTTCTTGTCAGGATACTTGTCATGCTCATTCTTGGTCCAGCAAGCTCAAAGTGGTATCCCAGCTTGACCAGAGTGGTGTTGTCTTTCAACAGTTTAACTATGTCCATTTCCACCTGGCTGCCCATAATATGCCTTTGATTGTGGAAGCGTAACTCTGTTAGAACTTTGTTATTCTGCAAAGCTCTCATGATGGCCAGTACCCCTTTGCCTGTGACAAAATTTGACTCAATGTTCAGACTAGTTATATGCTGATTCACCTTTAACATACCAGCAATAGCTATTGCAACATTGTCATCAGCACGGGTGTTAGCCAGACTGAATGACTTAACCACTGTGTTGTCCCTGAGAGCTTGAGAAAACTGTATAAGCATCTGTGAAGTGATGTTTTCAATGTTATTCAGATTGACCTCTGTGGTGTCAGGGTCATTGTTCCTAACTTTTTCCAAGGCATCCTCAATAACTGTTGGATTTCCACAAGGGTGGATGGCACTGGATTTAAAGCTCAGACTGTCTGTATCTTTTCCTTCATGGCCATTGAGTAAGCTTTCACCGCCCTTCTGACTGTTGCATTTCTTGCGTTTAATGTGATCAGAACTCCTGCCACCTTCACAATTCACAGTTCTTTCACCAGCTGCAGCATTTTGCTTTTCTTCATCCTCATCTTCATCACTTTCATCTTCATCTTCCTCCTCTTCTTCCTCTTCCTCGTCCTCTTCAGTATATGCCTCCTCAGATACTTCACTGTTGCTCTCTGTGAAATATTCTTCTTGAATGTCTTCTGCATTGTCTTCCTCTTGCTCTGAATCCTGAACAGAAGTGTAGTGTGGGTGTTAAACATGATTGCAGTCATGTAGCTACTGTCATTTTGCACAAAAAAAAAAAAACTATCTCAAAACTATGCAAGTTAATGTTAAAAGCTAAAAATAAATCCCTAGAAACAGAGGTAGTTAAGAGAACAGAAACACTGTTTCAGTGCCTAATACCTTTCAATCACTGTTTCGTTCATTTTCTTTAGAAGATGAACGCTTAGTGCACATTAAAATAGTTTTAACTGACATCAAAGTTTTCCACCAAAACTTGATATAAGATATTGCAACATGGATATACTTCATGCTTTCTGTGTGTTGGGAAGTACACAAGGTGATGTAATATAGATCTAGGTGGGTCCTTGCCAGCAGGAACGCAAGATTGTAGTTTCAGAATGGACATATCTATGAGGAACACATTTCTTGATTTCATAAAGATTGAATACCTGTATCTCTGATTTCCATGCATGTATTAGTACATCCACATTGGCTAACGAATGCCCTGATTTAGTATATAAATAGTGTTTGCATGTGTAAACATGCATATTGACATACAAAATAATACAGAATTACAAGAGTCACATAGAAAAGAAGCTGGATGCACTATACAGGCTGTGCACACTTGGAAGCTATTTGCAAAAAAAAGATACAGACACTTTCCCACAGGTACCAGGTTATCCTATGTCAGTAATCCCCAAATCACTTCATGTTTGCCAAGAGCTAAGAATGTGCTCATAAACAGCTGTCAGAGGTCAGCTGCCATACAGTAACTGGTAATAACGCATTGCCCGCACAGAAAACTGCTCTTATCTAAACCCCAAGATAATTTTAGTGTGCTTGGTGCACTGAAATGGCAAATTTGGATCCACTCCTCAAAGTTCTGCGTGGTGGTCTTACCAATTATGGTGGCAAAGCACAATTCTCCACATGCAGGAGCAGCAAATGTCATTACCTCCATAAAGTCTCACATTCCATTAGGAGAACTCCAGAGGCATGGAAGTGTTGTGTAGGTCACAACCGGAACCTCACTACAACCAACCTTAAACCTCTTTGCCCCAAAAGATCTCCTGTGTCCTTTTTAGTCTCCTAGACCAAGCCATCGCATATACCTTTTTATTTACATTTTAAATTTTGATAAAATTTTGGATGAAATATAGTTGTTCTTCATGCACTCCTTTATCAGCATTATTCTTAGAAGACCTGTACAATTTTAAAATTGCTTAATTATTTGGTTCTACAAATCTGGCAAAAGGTTAAAATAATCCCACCAATAATTACAGATTGCATGGTAGTATTTCAAAATCCTGAGCAGATTTCTGTGTTGGGACATACGCAAAACCCCTGGTAATTCTAATGTTCCCAGAAGCTGACTCTAATGAAACAGGACATATAAAAGTAAAACCCTGTCAGTCCTGAGTATGCTTCCCGGAGAGTCCAATGCATGGAGGACTTGCAGGGACAGGACCTATTACCATGATTGTACTGTGAATTCTGTGCAGGAAGGCCCTTACGCTAACAGACACTGTGCTGCCTGTAGAAACAGGGCTGTGTTTAAGCAGGGTTCATTATGGGACCAAGGTTTACATCTACAGCTTCTGTAAATACATGCAAACTTTTAAAAGCTGAAAACACCAGATTTTCAGAAAAGCATCTTTATTGCTATGCTTTTATCTACCTAGGTATAAATACTACAGTCTTCAACAGGACTGCTTATGAGCAGAAGTTTGTGCCTCTGAATGGACTGGTGGTATATTTTGATGACACTAGATTAATAATGTACTTAATTCTTTTGATTTCTTTTTTTTTTTTTTTTACACTTATGGGACCAAAGGGAGATTCAGTTGGCTGGCATATACATCATTTGGTGTCATGACTAATAACAATTTGAACAACAGTTTTGAAACTGAGTACTCTTCTCTTAACAGTTGTATAGAGGCATACTCTGTTACTGTGTGAGCATTTTGCTAAAGGACTATCGAGGGCAGTTTGCAGGTCTTCCTCTTACCTCATAGGAGTAACTTGTTGAATAGTTAGGCCTAAGATAGTCGGTACGGAGAGGTAAATATCTCTGGAAGGCAAGTCATTCAGCCTAAAAGCTTACCTACACAGTAGGTAGGATGCTGGCTGTCTAGAGGGGCCAATGTCTCTCCACTAACTATAGAAGGACTCCAGATAATCATGGTAGATTGAGAGCTAATTTTCAGATATGTGAGGGCAAGAAGTAGCTCACTTTTAAGAAACTCAGAAGGAATTTTCTTACTGTGAGAGAGTATTTGTGCCTCTATATCCACTCGAAAGCTGATATGTCAATATTTTCTTATTTATGAATGCCTTTAGAAATGCTCTTATCAGATTAAAAAGTAGAATGGCTTTTGCATGCACTTCAAGGTTTAGCCAGTATCCACTGCTCATGACATCTAACTAAAAAAAGGAAAAAAATCCTGCCATTATATAAGACACTAAACTAGACCTGTTCAGGACATTCTTTGGAGTTGCCCAGGTGGGAGTTAAAGATTCAGCTGGAACAAAACGTTAATCTTGCTGTTCCCTCCCTGCGCCTTAATGAGACAGGGAGCGCAGTCCAGGTTTGCAAGCTGATACTAATGGTCTGATGACAGCTGGAGGCCTGTGTTCTTGCTTAAAGAGACATGACACCACCATTCACTAGCACTTTAAACCAGTCCTGAGTATTATTGTTCTAGGCTAACTTAACCCAGGTGATTTTTCTCTGATTAAGAAAATACTTTATCTAATATACAAACTGCAAGTTATTTTCTGGGCAAATGAACAGAGTTCTCTGAATTGAGGCTGTTGGAAATTCTAATTGAGCCCTCACCTCTAATTGGCTACCCTCACCTTTTGTACATATTTTTTTAAACAACGAGCAAAATTATGTCTATAAGCAGAGTCAGAACTTGGTATGAATGAAGCAGTACTTAAAAACTGATGAGCTACACACATCTCAAAATCTTTGTTTTGCTTTGAAAATTCATGGATCCAATGCGAAAACAAAAGTTGCTTTTTGAAAGAGTGCAGTCTCACAAACTGGTTTTGCAAGGGCCCCAGGGATGCCAGCGTGGACTGAAGTTAGATGGAGAACGCTCACCACCTTCTCAGACTGAGTCCTTCAGTCCTGCCAAGTTTCACTGCTCATTTGTAGTTCAGGGACCAGCAGTTATTATTGCAATTTATATTTTGGGGGACAAATTGCATAATAAGTACTATTGGTTGCTTTTTGAGGAATATAGATAAATGCTTTGACTGATCACTCCATTCCAGGCCACTGCTCAAGTAATTTCTGCAACTGCCCTCTGAGAGCGGTTGCCAGAAGAACGCTGTGCTGTGCTGAAGGCTCTCAGCAGGAATAAAGCAACATAAGCCTGCTAACTGCCAGGCAGCTCACTTGCAGCAAGCACAAAGTCTGTTGGCCACCTTACTGCACTTCTGACATACTTCATCTTCAAAATTCCCTTCCTGGCATGTTTCTTAGGAATCAATAATGATATTTTTTAAAGGAAAGGAAAAAACAATCTATTAGCTTTTAAATAGCATTAGCAGTTACCCAAAGGTCTACATCACTACCTAAGAGTAATTTCTACCCAGCTCTTTAAAATTTTATTCCTATGCTATTTTAATCACTAAAGATAGTTATTTTTTACAGGATTTTCTTTTGCTCTCAACTGAGCTTTTAAGGTAATTCCAGCGGGAGAAAGCGAAGACTCTCTGAGCTAATTAATATATAGCACTTTAGGAAGTGCAAAAGGATCACTAACAACATTCTTAAAAATATTGAAAGAGATTGAAAGAAAATAAAAACAGTAAGTGAGATCATGCCATCCAAAAACAAGCCAAAATATTCTTAGAAAACAGTGAAAGCTTTAGTGTCTTACCTTATCACATGCACCCAGTCTTTCTTTCTCTAAGAGTTTTCTGGTCTCCCTCTCCCAATAGGCCATCAGCGCTTCCCTGCTGAAAGTCCCCGTTGGGGTTTTCTCTGTCAGACTCTTTTGCCGTTGTCCTACCGGAAGGTTACGGTCAGGCTCTATGTCCTCCAGCTCCCTCTCCAATTCCTTCAGCTCCTCTTCAGTCAGAGAAGCAAGGAGCTCATCTTCATCAATGTCTTCATATTTACTAAGCTCTCTTCTGTAGCCAAAGGTAGACATGGTCCCGTTTGATCAGGCTAATAGAAAACTAAAATGATCAGGCATTCAAGAAGGCTGAATCAAGTGAGCTGTATCTCGTTTGGTCAGCAACTGTTTCCCTGACTAGCTGAGGCACCCTTTTAAGAGTAATCATCAGGGGCTTACGACAATGCATGAAGGGATGAAAGCATGCTCTGTTTTAAGCATCAGACGTCAGCTAGACATCTGAACAGAAAGAATGTCCCAACACTAGTGTTTGCAGGTCTCTTAAAGAGGGGGATTATTGACACACTGACCATTGCCATATTTAGAGCAGCCTGCTAGGGGGAGAATACCAATCTCACAGAGGGGAAAGGCAGGAAATAAAATCACAGGCACAATTACACTGACTTTGTATTCCAACAACAGTAGAGAAAGAAAAATAAAAATACATTCAATCCTGAGTTGCCACAGGGGTTGGAAATAAAAGAGTGTCACAGCTGTGCAGTGGAGTTCCTCTCATTTTCACGGTTATCTCGTGGAGCTACACTGTTATCACGCCGAGGCATTTGGAAGACATCATAATCAGTAGGAATACAACACAAATGGAGAAGGCAGCATGCCGAAGGGTGGAAGGAAGCACCGCAATGTCATGCCTAGCCTGTGACAAATCACACAACTGGATTATTTATTGATTCTCCTTTTTCAAGAACGAGCTGAAGAAGAATCAACTTGACTTATTTATCTGAAGTTCATGCAAGATGTTTTTACATGGAGGATTACGCTGTGGTACCGAAGTTAACAGAATTTCACAGAGCTTTGGGGTGGACCTGGGCCCTCTGTGCACAACACGGTGCTGTCTGCTAAATCTGACAGAACCTAGTAAATGAAGGCCTCTAGTGGCCATTTTGGTAAAAGGCTATTGCTTGCTACAGCTCATTAATTTGCAGCTGGGGAGTGCCCTTAAATCCTGTTTTTATATGAATGTGTACATTCCCATGTCCTCTAATAAATGATATATTATTCTGATATTATATTTTTATGGATAGGTACCACCCAATATAAGAAACCACAGAATGAAAGGCTAAACTTCACTCTGTTTTTTTTCTCTACTAACAGTGAATGACGGTGAACTACAGATGTTTTTCTGAAACACTGAGGCCAGCAATGCCTGAGAACCTCTGTTCTGTGAGAGAGGGAGAACGAGAGAGAGAAGGCTGGTTTTGATACAGTAAAATAGAAGCACATCTATAATGAGTAATGTTATTAAATGATAAAACCTAATGTTTTTATTTTATGGTTACTATTTTAACAGACCATTTAATGGAAGTGGAAGTGAAGAGACTTCGGACTATTGCTCTTGTCCAGTATCATCTCTCTTTGGTTAATAGGGATTAGGTGTTAGTACTGAGTGCATGATGTTTAGCCAAATTATTCATTTATTTTTATTATTATGCATATTGTTTTACTAGCAAGGGACAGAGGGGGTTGAGCAGGATTCTCATGGACAGATTTGGTTAATAAATTCCTTTTTTTCCTCTTATCATTTTTCTATAAGAATTTCATCTAAAGCAATGTGATCAAAGAAGCTTAGGCTTTCTTAGCACAGGAAATATTAATTAAGCAGCCTAAAGAATATTGTGCATTTGTAATCAAAATAAGTATTTGCAAGTTATTTGTATTAAGCTAATTTATTGTACTATAATGGGGGAATATGCAAAATAATTTGGCTTATGAAGATATGAGTGTTATCGTCATGATATCATAAGACATTGCAAAGAGGAATATATTTGGGACAGCTTTGTCTAGACAAGACTGTGGGTAGGTAGAAATTCTGTTCATTTTTCTTAGTTGCACTCGCAACAATGATGCTTAAATCAAATTTATGTAAAACAAGAAACAAAAGAAATAAATAAGAAGTACTTTTTTTTCTCTTAACCTTGCGTTGTGTACTGTGACATTGGAGTAAATTAAATGTATACGTTAGAATTCCAAGCAATTTTATTTCTTCAGGATACCTAGGACAAAGGTTTGTTTTGTTATTATTTGAGTTACTGGAGAAGCAGCACAATAAAATTATATTCATTGCAAGCATTTTTGCAGGAAACATCTTTTGTAAACATTTTTGATGGAGCAGGTTAAAAAAATACACTGGACAGATTTTCTGTTGGAGAATATCAATTGAACAAAACTGAAATGCTATTTGAAATGTACCATATTTTATAAGTACAAAACTAACATGTGCAATATTAAAAGCAAAAACATGCTGATGAGGTCAAAGTGCAACCTATTCAAATATACTGTTTTCCAGAATTTCTTAGATTTCTGCTTTTCCTTTTTTCCTGAGATAAAAAGAAGTTTGTAAGTCTCAGAATCTTCCTAGGTTGAGAGTCCACAGTACAAGCTACAAAACATAGAGCTGCCTAACTTGTCTGTTTCTGATTTCCTGTGTGTAATTCTGATTTTCCAAATTCAAACAACCTTCAAAAAGGAACATGTTGCTCATTTTTAAAATAACATTCCAAAGCATGATTTCTTCCAGCCCTTCACTTTGACGTGCGCATTCCCTTCATTGTTACCCCTTGCTGAGGCAAGATACAACTTTGGGCAAGTGACAATGGTTTTCTATACATAAAATCTCAAAGGTCTGCAGTAGCTTTTCAGTTTCCCAGTGGTAGAAATGGAGGTTCACCGAATGAGAAACAGAGGTTAGCCACTGCTCGATTCTAGCCATGAAACAATGGATTTTAAAGATGTTGCAGAATATGGACAAGCTATTTTATTGTAATTATCTCCCTCGGCTGGGGGAAGATTGGCACAGTCAGATGAGGTTATGAGAGGTCTGGGTTCTTCTTAATCCTGTACATTTCATTCATGATAATTTAGAACTCATTCTTTAGAGGGAGACGGATAAGGGTGAAACCCACGAACTTTTAAAGTCCTCTCTAGCACAATTGTAAGAAAAGTAATAATTCCGTAACATAGCGTGTATTACACACACAGAAATGATGCTAAGATCAAAAAGTCAAACACTCACAGGTCAGAAAATGCTGAAATTATGTTTGCTATTGCCAACCTGTTGATGCGCATTGTAACACAGTTCTTGACTCCGTAAGTCCATAATCAAATACTTTGATCCTGGACACCTGAGTCCCCAGGAGCCTTACTCTTGCTAAGTGTATGGGAGAGATCATGCATATTTAACAAACAGCCTTTCAGTATTTTGTTGTATTCTTCTTCAGCGTACCAAGATTACCAATGACTTTATTCGTCTAAGAGCCCTTTCGGGTGATGATATTATTTCCGTTGTAAAGAGGAAGAGTAGAGGTACAGAGACATTAAGATCAAAAGTATCCATTCATTTGAAGTGCTCATTATGTTGCATTCAGGATTCACTTTTTCAGAGTACATGGCATTATGCAGCACTTCAGCTAGTCATTGCCTAGTTCCTGTGAGCATCAACCGTTGCTGAAGTTGTGCATCACTTCTGCAGTTCAGATCACAGGTTATCACACAAATGATTTAACTATGATTTAATTGACTTCCTTCAGGAACTTTCTTGTAAGATAGTGGTAATTTTGTTTTCCTAGGATTAGCATTCCAACATGAAACTTTTCATTCTCATTTAACAGCTCCATTTCTCAGACATTATAGATGGTCAAATTTCTGCAAAAAAATGAGATAAATAGCAGTCTGAACATCCCAGTGCTATTCCCAGTCTATGCGCTGAATCAGGCAAGCATCAATTAGAAAAATTACTGCGCTGAATTAAAGTTGTGTGATTGAATGTCCAGCTTCTGAATGTTTTGTTTTGCTTTTCAAATAATTTTTAACACTATTTAGGATGTAATTTTTGAATTTTTCGAAGCATCTCCTAACCTACTCCCTAAAAACAAGAAAAATCCATAACTACGCTACAAATCTATTTCTCACGTGGCTTCCTGTACAATTATTAATATAAAAATGCCTAATGTCGATATTGCCTTTCTTGGAATATTGCAATTGAAACTGTGACACCATTATGAACAGCTGAGGGGGAGATCTTGTGATAGTAAGGTGTGAGGTAGGTGACTGAAACAAGTGATGGCACAATGAATTTCCTGCTAATACAGAAGCAATGAGAGTGGAGCATAAGCTATATGTATGGACTATCTGTAGATGTTATAATGGCTATCCTGACAGCTTTTTAGGGTCAATTCTCCCAAGTGCTTTGCCACATGCAAAAAACAAAACAAAACAAAACAAAACCCAGACTCATGTCCCTTATACCTTGCTGAAATCCTATATGCAGGGAATAAACTATCTATTACACTTACAGGCCACGAAAACTCATCATTCAGTCAACGAGATGACATAAATATTTGTTCTCTTCGGTGTCTGGACTAAGATTAGAGAAAATTAGAAAAGAGAGAACGCATTTTATAGGAGCCGGATTCATTTCATCATTTCAGATACTTAGTGTGCAAGTTTCTGGCTTTGAGTAGGACTGAGTCCACTCAGCAGCAGCTGGATTTCAGACAAGACTTTCCAATCTTTTCTAACCCAGGTGATCTATTTTCTAGGTTTCAGAAGAGGGAACACTTCTAAGTGCTCGCGTCCTTTTTTTCTTTCCAAGCAATGAAATGTTTCAAGCAACAGTGAAGGAAATTTTGTTCTGCTTCTCACAAGTTTCTACATTTTGACTATGATCGCCCCAATGTTGAAAGGATGCGATCAGCATCTGATGGGTGCTATTCACCCCTGAGCAGGGCAAAAACCATAGTTTAAATTCTGCTTCCCCTTTGGTGAGTGCAGGGCAAACCACAGGAAAGCAAAGCGAGTGTTTTACAACCTTGTCCTCAGGAGTGCGATATGGCCTGCCCCCAGGACGTGGCTATTTCAGTCACAGAGCCTGAGGACAGCTTGTCAGACAGATGCTTTGGCTTGTTTTGAACTGCAGTCTTACATCGCAGGAACAGGTCCAATTGCCATAGAGCATGGTAAAAACAGTGTAACTGCAGTACATGCCTGGGCTTTCCCATCCTCTTCCTTTGCTCATCTGTCTGCAGTACTCACTCTCTCCTGCCTCTTCTGCATCTCTCTTTCCTCAGCCAGTCTCTCCTTGACAGTCTGCCTTACATGGGTGCCAGCGCCCCATTCCTTGAGCTCTTCTCCCTTGCTTTCCCCACTGCGATGATCTTGTGTGCCTCCTTCCTTCTGGGCTGCCTTCACCACCCCTGGCCATGGGACCCCTGCACCCCCAGCCTGGTCCTCTCCACAGGCTCCCACGCTGTCCTCATCTGCCTCCACAGGGTGTTCCCACCTGCCCTCTCCTCCCTGCATGTCCCCCATGTCCTCCCTGTCCGATACCCCTCCACTATCTCCTCCTAACGCTATCCCCTGCATTCTCCTCCTCCCCGCTCACGTAGTGGCCCTGGGCTTCCTTCCTTCCTCCCTGTCGAGTGTCCCCTCCAACCTTGGCCACTGCACAGGGCACAGCCTTTGAGTGACTGGTCCTTGCCCTCTTGCATATCCCCTACACTCTGGTCTCCCCAGAGACCCTCTCAGCACCCCCTTTCCCAGCCATGCTGCATGTGTTTTGCTCTCTCTCATTTTCTTCCTCATGATCCCCGAGCTTTCCTCCTCCCCTCACTGCGCATGCTGTGATTTTCCCCCTCCTCCCCCTTATATATTTTTATATGCACACAGACACGCGTGCACACACACACACACACACACACACACACACACACCTAGCCATTTCTGTATGCTGCTTCTAGAGGCCCAGGCTGAATGCAGTCTGAACTTCCCTGAGGAGACAAAGGCTCAGCAATCCTGCCTGACTTCTAATTAGGACCATGAGGCAGACTGATGGGACAAGCTGTAACTCCCTAGAGACTGGCATAACTTGAAAATTGTGCGTACACCACTGTTCTTGAAAAAGATGCGTCATCACCTTCATTTAACAGCGGTATCAGCAGAGCAAACAGGATAAAGTGTGCACTGAAGGCATTTGAAGGAATAATTTTTCAGCTGCTTTTCTCTGTGCCAAATGATTCCATTGTCCAGACTATCTCTCCTGGTGATGTTGTAAATGTGGAGTCACAAGAGAGAAAAAGATAATTCTGTTCATCTATGCTAGGGAAGGAAAAAGCGAGATATATTTGAAGATGAATTTGAACTAAAATCAGTTTTTGCTTGGGAATTAGATTCAGCATCCTAACTCAAAGACAGATTTTTTTTCCATACAATTCCTAGCAGCACACCCTCCAAGCTGAACATCCCAGGCTGTCAGGAAGGCAGACTCCAGATCCAAACTGTAGCTTAACAACTCGGGATCACAAACAGTGATCAGCTTTCACTGAAAAACATGGGCACGTGGGCTGCCTTATTACTCAAATTAATTTTGAAAACAGCAATCCCAACAGCTGCTGGGGAGGTAACTGGAGGTTTAGAGAAAGCTATATACAAACAAGCCATGGAGCCACCACTACTCTAATGTATTTTGGTGGTGAGGGTATTTAGGCTGACTTGCTTATCAAGAAGACAAAAGAGTCATGAAAAGTAAAAAAGTGAATGAGTTTTGATGGGGCTGCTTACAGGAAGAGTGTATGGATACATCTTGGAAGGTTGGTCAAGAGAAGAACCTGGCCACAGGGAAGCACTGGGGAAAAAAAATATGCTGGGTGCAAATAGGAAGATTTCATGACTCCCAGACTCCTCAGCCTTTGATTAAAAGAAGGAAAACTTGCTGACCATGTTGTGCAGCCACTCAGCATCCTTTGTTCACTAATGCTGATGGTCTATTTCATTATTCAGCAGCACATGCAGTTGGCTTCCAAGGGTGCAGCAGACTTTATCGCCTATCTGAATCTTCTGAAAATAGGCAACACAAGGGGGACAAATAAATTCTGCTGAATAAAGGCCATCCCATTCCCAGCCTGCTTTCCTTCTTATGCAACGAACACTTTTTAATCATGTTGTATCAGTATGTTGTCATGTTCTGTGCTAACAGTGTGAGATGAGCCTGCTTATCTTTGGCAGCACAAACCATTCCTGCCTGGGATTTGTTCAGAGCAAGTGCTTTGCCCCATCTCTGCTGACTATCCATTTCCTCAGTGCCCTTTCTACCACACAGAAAAAGACATATTGCATTGTACACTTTGTACATTAAGATGATCTTAATGCTTTTGCTTTCATATAGGTGCTCTTATTCCTCAGGAAGAATCTCAAGTGTGCTTTGCAAACATTGACCTCAGATTTATGAACTATATATAACAATCATTTCACTCGCTACTGATGTACAGACACTAGGGTGAACACAGCAGCTGTTTGGAATTACATAGCAATATTGCTCAACAGTTTTGGACAGGAAGTAGAGGGCGCTGTATTACAGAGAAAGTATCAGAGGAACTATTGCATGTATACATAATGCAGTTATTTTGTGCAGTTTGAATGATATACTGTTGAGATATCTGTAGGTAACCTTTTCCAAAAAGCAAAATCAAATATCTAACATCTATTGGTATAAGCCTTGCATTATTCTTGGTGGTATTTTCAACAATATAATAATTTGCATGTTCAGGTGACAGCCCATAGCTATTAATTATAAGTAATTACAAAAAGTGCATGGACTTAACCTTCTGTTGAATGCCTTAGTCCTAGACAGTTCTCCTGTGTAGCTTAGCACAGCCTACAGTCTGCCTTTCAGATAAAAATATACTTCATTTCTTTATGCCCAGAGGGCAATACAGCTACTTATTTCTACGTTTAGCATTTCCTTTTTTTGTCAAGTTATTTTTAATGGTGTGTTTTTATTTTCAAAATAAATTCTAAAAATAAGAGCTCCACCATATAAATAAAAGCGATGAAAATTGCAGGGAATTAAAAACAAGAAACTGTACTAGGTAAGGTAAATTATCTTCTGCATTGTCTTTGTTTTGTAAATAGCCCATATTAACAACGATAGTAGTTCTAGGTACCATATCTAGCACATACAGAATATGCAGTCAAAAGGTTTTGCCCTAAGTCTTGATCAAAGATAGAGATTGCTACTGAAAATGTGAATTTAAAAAATGAAATGTAAGTACTTTGTACATGTCACCAGAGCTACACTGTTGTATATCAGTGTTGTGATTACTAACAATTTAGTAATTTGTTTTAACAGCTTTTCAGGAGAAAATGAAAAATAGATTCCTCAGGGAATATTCCCCCTGATTTAAGTACATCTTTCGTTGGTGTGTGGCACAAGGGAACATTTCAGAGAGCAAACGCTTCCCATCATAATATATACCTTTAAATATTTATACAGCACTTCAGTGCACTTAACCATGTACTTTTTTCTGATTTTTCCTGCATTTATCGTGGTAAAGAATCAGAATGGATTTCTTTGAAGATTGTTCCATGCATTTGGAAGGAGGAGGTTTATTTTTGAATCAAAGTCATTATCTCTAGGGTGCAGAAAAAGAGTCTGAAGGATAGTCACCTTTGGATGGTAAGTTTTCAGTTTTAATTACTGCAGTCTAAGCAAAAAAATTACAGTGGAAAGGTCAGGAAGAGAAGCAGCCCAGTATAGAGCCATTAAGGTTGAAATTCACTTTGGCTGTTTTTGCTTTTCTTGTTACCTTTTTCTTGAGCGGAGACCTATTGGTTCCAAGGCTCACAAGGCGGCGGAAGGCTTTAAAAGGACTGACTTAGCAGGCAGATTAGAGCTGTGGCAGTGTACACCAGGGAGACAATCCTGGCTACACAGAGTAAAAGACATACAGATGAGGACAAGAGACTTTGCTGATCAGGTGCATAGTGAAGGGAATGATGGATAAACAAAAAGAGAAGAGAGCTCTTCTACAGGGACAAACACTCACAACTTTATGTCACTTTTCACCATGCTAACAGTAGCTAAACAGCTGGGTATTTTAGAGACTTCTTTCTGTCCCAGGTAACATCCAGAAAAATCCCTTTGCCCACCCCCAAGCAGATACAAAAGAGCACTGTTTTGTAACTCTGTTTCTCCAAGCACGACTACCATACTGTCAGGAACAATCAGAGAGAAAGAGCAGCTCAGGCATGAAGAGCCCAAGCCAGAACACTGACTCCTGCAGTAAAATTTTCCCCTTGATAGCACAGGACAGGGACCTGCCACGCCACCTTCCAAGAGTAGATAGTAGCCAATGCATAGAAGTTGTGTGGAGAGCACACGCACTATGGGCCTGACAGGCAATAGGTGATCATACACAGAACTCTGCCATGGTTTCGTCTTTGACTGAGCTCTGAAAAAGCTTAAAGTCTCTCTGGTGCTGCAAAGGCTGATGTAACCACAGTTGAATGTCTGGCTCC
The DNA here is from genome assembly GCF_040807025.1 of Struthio camelus. Taxonomy (NCBI): domain Eukaryota; kingdom Metazoa; phylum Chordata; class Aves; order Struthioniformes; family Struthionidae; genus Struthio; species Struthio camelus. Next base: position 25,015,295 of record NC_090942.1, read on the forward strand.
TTGGAGAGCTCATCAGTCTGGTGCAGCTGTTTGCATCAGATTTTATGAGAAACAGAGAGCAAATTATACCCCTGCTTTCAAACATTGTCTCTAACCTGATAGAACTCCTCACCCCAGAGCGTGCCTGAATCAATGCCAGGGCATTTAATTACTTCTGACCAATGTTGCTAATGGAGTGGACATGCCATGGAATTGGGTTGCGATGGAACACCCAGTGAGTCACACCCACATAGCTGAGAAAACAAAATCCCTAGATCGCAAGGGTTCAATCAGAGTCCAAGTAAGGAAAAAAGTAGTAATGTTTTCTGGCACTTTCTTCTTACAGCTGTGGCTGCTGTCTTTTCCCCTTTTCACAAAACAGCCAGTCCTGGACCACTTACTCTTCCTGCTCCCATCAACACATACTCAACTCCAAAAAAGTAGAATTTCATGGTCTAGCTGCAAAACATAGGATTCAAAAGACCTGTGTTCAGTTCCTCACTGTGTCATCAGCATGACATGAGGTAAACAGTTTCCTTTCTGTATCTCTCTGTCTCTCCCTATGTACCCTTTACAACTAAGTTTTGACCCCCCCTCTTCCTTTGCAGTTCAGAGATCTCTTAGAAACATTCCAGATGTTTTCTCATAATGTCATGATATTTTCATTAACACCTGGGGGAAAAAATAGTCTTCAGTAAATAAACATTTTCAATGTTGAAGGAAAAAAAAGCTTTAAAATAGGATTAGTCCACCCTCTATAACAGGCTACCAAACAACAGAAAGGGTCCCAATTGTATTGGTTAAAAGGTAAATCCAATAATAGCATGGCTTTTTAGCTTACCTCATGATATTTCAAGGACCAGTTCGTGATATTTTTAACATTTGTGGTAATACTCTGTCCTAGAGCTGAACGCTTTGATGCCAGAGGTGATTTCACTATTGCTTGAGGCACGTATAGAGTCCTAAATATAAACCTCAGCCCATGAACTAAAATTACTAATGGAAATTTGGTCTAGCTACAGAAAAGGTTTAAAATCATCTGTCTAAAGCCCTACTTGATCACGCTTCTTTTGCTTGTTTAAGTATACTGTATTAGATAAATGACTATTCTGATTCTTGTATTATGGTCACTGTTTTCATCAAAATTACCACTATTTAGGCCTTACTGAGCCTATATTCCTGTCTAGGAATTCCCACAAAGAAGTATTTGTTTATATTTTTGTATGTTTGTTTATTCAGCATAAATGCATTTAGTCTGATATGTCAAGGATACACTGACCTATGCAGCCCTAACCACAAAAAGCCATGTTGGTTTCATGCAGCATTCTGCGTTCAGACCCTGTGCGGAGGGGGACATCCTAAAGTCAGGGAGCCAGCTGCAGATGCCAGATTTCTAGAAATTTTGCATGAATGATCACATACTTCTTTTTCATCCTGGACAAAATTTCTGACAAGAAACAGAGGGCATGTCTTGGAAACCCAGATGATTAGTAATCCTCCTGGGACCAGAAGACACAATTAAGTCAACTCCACACGTCTCAGATCAGTAATTTTTACTTTTTCCATTTGGTCCTTTAAATCTGTTGTGACTAAGGACAGATCCATAAAGGGACTGATGTAGCTGCCTTAGGAAGTGGAATTTACATCTCTAACTGCGGTGCTACCAAATTATTTGTGGCAATTATATACCACAAATAAACAAAAAAAAAAAGGAAAGATTCTGAAGAATGCGACAAAAATAAAACAAAACAAAACAGCCCACCGATTAGGGCAGAAGTACGCCTGAGCTGATCTTTTGCTTGTTTGCTTGTGTGTGCGTGCGTGCGTGTGTGTGTAAGAGAGAGAACCAGGACTAAGTGTTTTGCTATACTCTAACTTAGGCACTATGTAACACTGACACCCACCAGCCGAAAACATTTTTGAACTTAAGGGTTTTGGACTCCTCTTCCCCCCGCCCTCCCCAACATAAAAGGGATGGTAGATTGCAAAAGGCATAAGTGCAGTCCACTTTTAATAGAGTAGTTTTAAGATTATTTAAGCAGGTGTATTTTCCTCTAGACACGTGCAGAAATATACTGCCAAGTGCACCACAGCGTGGCTAAGAATGTCGTTTAGTCAGGTTTGGAAGCGATCTGACAAAATTCTGTAGGAACCATAATTAAAATTATGACATTATTTCTCAACTAATCAAGCAATAACATGCTGCTTGATTTCTTTTTTTTTTTTTTTTGTCCATTAACATCCACTTTTTCTTTAAAAAAGCCTACATAAAGTCTCTCAGTCTTTGTCAAGAATTATACCATGTTATCCTATCATGCACAGAAGCTATACCTGGGAACATACACTCTGCAAAAACAGCAAAAAGGAACCTTTGACTTTTTTTGGAGAATTTTATAATAGGATAATGATTTTCAAAACACAAACTGTGTTATATTTCAGGCCAATTACTTGACAGAGAAGTGCAGTTAGTGGTTTAATTTTCTTTGCCAAACTAAATTACACATTTCCAAATAATCTGATGCCAAAAACTGAGAGCAGCAATCATGCTTATCATCTTCACTAAGGAGTCCATCAGGAAAATTCTTCTTGGAATAATCATTAAACACCTTCAGTCACCTAAATTCCCATTTATTGTTCTACACAATTATTATAGTTTCCTTATTCCGATTTTAGCCTGTATTTGGACAATACAATGTTGAGTTAAAACATAAAATCTTAAGTTCAGCTTTAACATACTAGTTTTTTGAAAAGAAAATTGTTCCCATAAAAGACCTATTTACAAGAAATATCAGGGTGTTCCGAAGCATAAAACAAGCTACACAATTCTCCACCTAGTCAAAAATAGTAAAGAAATGAGTCAAATTACAGATTGTACACAGTTATTTTTTAAAAACTAATCTAAACGTATCCCTTCTCCGTACAGATCATATTCTTTATATAGGATATAGTTCTTGAGAACTGGTGGAAGTGGAAACTTCTTCATGGATGACAGTTTCTGGAGTCTCCTTAGTCCCATGAGTTTACGTATTTTCAGACGACATAGATGTTTCAACGAGCGAGGATTATCTAAAAAATAGCAAGAGAGAAATAGTGGGAAAAACAACCTCATCAACAGTCATCGTACCCCAGTTCACAATCTCAAAACATGCTCTAACAACATTAACGTCAAAATCTATTACCTTGGAGTGCTATTAATTTGCCATTTCTGAATAAAATATTGTTCTTTTTACTTCCAAAATGTGGTGTTACATGCTGTTGATATTCCACAATCAACCTTCTTCTTTCAGCTATCGGCCTGACGTTATTGTCTACTTCTGGAAATATGCACACAGTACTGCATCTCCAAAGCATCTGAATGACTAAACCAGGACCTTATTTAGCATATTAAATGATGAGTGGTGAATAATCTCTCCTTTCTCTAGGTGCATATCTTAAAAAAAAAAAGGATACTGAGGCCAGCCATGCAGACTACTTGGCACCTTTCACTTATGCTGTATCAATAACACACTAGGACAAGACCTTATTATGCCTGGGACCGTTGAGTTTTCTAAATAAACACTTCATATGAGAATTTACACCACTGTAAGAGCTCAGTTGGATTTAGCTTTCCTGAACAGATCAATGCATTTCAACATACCTGAAGTATCAGTACTTGGTAACAATCAAGCTATTTTGATATATAAACTTCCAAATAAAAATTAAAAATAGGGCTTCAGCTTTAATTCTAAATATTTTGCTCTTAAACAGCTGATGTCAAATCAAATCCTATTTAAAAATTAAAAAAAAAAAGTTAAATAAAATTAATTACTGCCAAGATAACTGTGCATATGTTTCCCCAACAGAACAATGTGCAAGAAAAAATAAGGAAAAGATAGATAAGAAAAAGGTTGTTTTATGTTAGAAGACCCTCCAAAGAATTTTATCAATAAATATGCCAGTTTAATAAATGTCAGAACTTGTATTAAAATTAATTATCTAAATTTCAAAGCCACAATTCCAGTTTATCATCTGGATATTGATAGAGTATTTTCCAGTGAATTTAACCATTCATTATGCAAAGCCTACTGCAGTCTAATTTATACACTGGTATATAAACATTTTCACATACCAAAAGAAATTGTTAGATAACTTTCTAAGGACAATTAGAAATTCATTCTTTGCATGAATTAAATTTTGGAGATCTAAAAACATGCTTTCAAGACATTATTATTGCAATTGCTATAAAATAATTTATTTAAAATAATAAAAATAAAATAATAATTGTATTCTGTATTATTAATGAATTATCTAAACTCACTGTCCTTCAAAATGTGGGATTAAGTTATTCCTCATACACATGCAATCACATACTCTGAGTTACCAGGCAAATATGCCAAATTTTGTGAATTTGATTTATGAGGTGAAATGAGAGGCCCATTAAAATCAAACAGAGTTTCACTACTGACTTTGGTGCTTCTCAGTGTGTTTTTCCCAGGCTCATTTTTAGATGGGAAAGGTTTCATTTCACCACTGAATTGGAAAGGAAATCAAACTTCCTAAATCTCAAAGTTTTCTTCTGAGATCTTGAAAGCTCTCCTGGATCCAGGAAAAACTATATACAGCCAAGAAGTAAGATTCACCTAAGCTAAGTTATGGTATCCATGATATAAATGTCCACTGAACTGAATAAGAAGTCCTCACTCCCCTTGCAGCAACGAAGGGAAATAATCATCTCAATTCATCTCATCCTAATATACATGTCTACAGTAGATGAATTATTTCTTAGGAGTTTTTCTCCACACAGCTAGCTCAGAGGTAGACATCCATACTGTAGATTTTTTTCAGTTAAGCCATCTTTTGTGTTACCAAAGGTGCAAGACCCAGGTGAATTTGTAGAGCTTTAAAAATAAAAGCATACATAGGCAATGTTATTCAATATATTTGAATATATTTGACACAGTGGCTGGTGTCTTAAAAATACGTGGGTTAATATGGAGTTTGAGAAGTACCTCAACAGTACCAGTTAACTGAAGGGGCTTCCCACAGAACAACGGCATTCTCTGTGAGAGTAATTTTCACCAGGTATATTTTCGCTATATCCTACTTAGCTAATGTATGACCAGTGGCAATAGGTAAAGATCTGTCTCAATCTGAGAAATGGATTAAGGACACAATCTGCTTCTTAGCTAGTACACGGGGATTGTAAAATGTTTTGGATGAATTTGGCCTGGCATAGGCAGTTAGAGTCTCCAATAAATTACAAAATCATTAACTGGAAGTTAGATACTTACCCAGTATCTGACGTATCTCTGGCCATTCCTTCTGCGTTTCTAGGACAAATTTAATTTTTGTGCATAGAGGAACATAATCCATGTAATCTATGAAAATACGAACCACTTTTCCGGCTAAATGTTTCAACCAAGGAACAGCAATAAAGTCACAGAACTGAAAGGGAAAACACATCAAACAATAATTTCAAAACCTGTGCAAAAGAATGCCAAAATATCACATTTTAAAGCAATTATAGAAGGTAATTAAAGTATCAGAAATACTATTTAACAGTCATAAACTAATACCTAGGTAGTTACTTCAAAAGTCATTTGCTTCCATGCTTAACTTCCGTGATCCCTTAATCTGTCTGGACAGGCTTGAAAGCCAATATCTGTGATAACATTGCTATAATTTCCTGCACCATTTTGTTTGACAGTGATTTCTCTTTGGAAATACATCTATTCCATTCATTGGGATAGAAACAGAAATTCCAATTTCTTGCCCTGTGGCCTCTTAAATCTTTCTTCCTAAATCTCTAATACGCAAGCCCAAAATTAAAGTAACTCCTCATACGTAATTTTCTTCATCTCAGAGTCAAAGCCGAAGACAGGCTCTTTTATTTTTTAGGGTGTATTACAATGGGATTTTGCCAGTATCTTAATCTTAATTCTGCATAATAATCTGGAAATTTTAAAACTGGCTAATGAAAAGAGAAAAGTGAAGAGAAGGAAGTAAGGCATGTATTTACTGGATTATCCTTAATTACAGAAGAAGTCCATCCTGGGAGAATTTCTTCCTCTGGAGTTGACCACACAAAGGAATTTCCAAAGATATCTTGATGCATACAGTCAAAACACATCTCCACATTGTATCCATGATTGAGCAAAAGCCTTAACATCACCTCATCATTCAAGGCATACTGAACGGCACTGGGGAAATGGGTATCATTGACCAGCATAAAGTAGCAGTTGACATTTGCTCCATAGGATAGGAGCAGCCTTACTATTTCATGATTACCACCTCTCACTGCCACAAGGAGACAGTTTAAAGGATCCTTGTTTGGATTTGCGCCCGCTTTGAGTAATATTTCGGTGCAGAGAATGTCATTGTTAGAAACAGCAAAATAGAGTGCTGTTTTCCTTTCATCATCATAACCGTCTGAAATGTGTTCAGCCAACAGAGTATTGACATCAAAATCACTTTCAATGAGGAGCTCTAGACATTGCAAATTCTGGCCATCTGCTGCTGAGTGAAGAGGGCTTAACCCACTTTTCTGGATTGCAGTTTGGGATGTGACTGGAATGAGATATTTCAGGGCCCTAAAAAACAGTGAAGAGAATTAGTAAGGCACCACTTCCCTGCATGAAGAAAACAGACCATCATCCAGCTGCACGCTAACTTACTCATTAGACACTTTGCACAAGAAGATTCCAACACACAAACGTATTTTGAGCAATGTCAAACGGGACCTTGTGTTAAGTTGTTTCAGTGGTTTTCATTTAGTCCTAGGTAGTAAGTTTTGCATTTTGTAGTGTACGTGCTAAAATAACACCTAAACATTAATTCATATTAATGTAATACAGGCACTTCTGAATATAAATGATCTGCACATTTGCATGTTTAACACAGTCTCACTCAATTAGACCTTGAGCCACAGGGAATCTTAAAGTGTGAAGCTCAAACTCATACTCACAGGTAATGCCCCTCATAAGCTGCTTTGTGTATGGGAAGCAATCCTGCCTTATTAGGCACATTGCCACTTCCTCCATACTCCAAAAGAAGCGCTATGCAGTCTGGATTACCTCCTCCAGCTGCTTCAAATAGTATCGATGCACCGTCATCTGCTAAGGCCTGGACATCTCCACCTAGGGAGTTTAAGTGTTACAACTCAATTAATTTGTAGATCATCACAATAATGAGCACAGATTACTTTCCTCCTCATTTTCAGAAGAAAGGAAGTATTTATTGTGGTAAATTTAACCTCAAAGGCAAAACACACCTTGTACAGATACAAATGCAAGTGTCGGAAAATGCTCACTTGAGAGAGGTCTGCTTTGAACTGAAACTTTTAACTGAGGTTTTTCAAAATTCCAAATACACTTAATTCCAGTAATTAACACCAATATAATTTTATACACTGTTGGAGGGAAGGAAGCGTAGGAAGGGAGGGAAAGGCAGGGCAGGGCAGAGAAGTGAATGTAAGTCAGAGAAGGAAGGAGAGACATAGTGGTAAGTCCCTCCTTGATCGAAATGGATTGATAGCAAATCTGTCACCTCTCTCACATGCATTATGGAAAGATGTAAACCTCATTCCAGTCCATATTCACATAGGCTTCCTTTCGTTCCAAGAATCCAAATCTGATCCATCACTGCTCTCCCTTTCCTTTTCTATTATCACCCCAAAAATACCTCAGCAACCAGGCAATATGTATGCAGGTCCAGAGGTACATTTTTTTAACCCGACTACAAACCTTTATGAATAAGATGCTCCAGCACATCGCAGTGACCATATTCAGCAGCAACACCTAATGGTGTTACTCCGTATCCATCCTTGATGTTCACATTTCCACCGTTCTTCAGAAGAAGAGAAACAATATCTTTGCATCCCTGTTTCGCAGCTTCATGCATTGCTGACCAACGTTTCACACATGGCTGGTGAATACTACAGTTGTGTTTGAGCAGAATAGATACCATTTGAAAAGAGCGCCTTCTTACAGCTTGAAGATATTAAAAAAGAAAATACAATTACATTTTTAGGTATATTCTCTTGAAAGTTAAAAGATGATTTATTAAGTCTAGAAAAGTTTTTTTTCTGCTGTACTGATATGAGGAACTTAAAAAGATTTCCAGTTCTAGAAATGTGGGGATTAAACTCACTGGTAAGTAAGCAGCGATACCTGCTGCACAATAAATCAAGGTGAACAAATACAGGCTGTAAAATATGTTAGTCTGGAACACTGAGGGCAAAAGTAGCATCAGTTAGATTCTGAGAAAGCAGTAGTGGCTTATAGAAAGAAAAAGCAACAATAAAAATAATGCAATATTAGAACACAGTCCTTTACTTTTAATGGTGGTACAAATATTACAATGTTCCCAGAAAATTACAGTTCTAACTTGGTCATCTGGTATCTCTAATCCTAGAGTGCACTCCATGTTGGCTGTTCGCCAAAGCACGACTGACATCTGTCATACTTAAAGGCCACATTCTGCCCTTTTGAGACTCCAAGTTTGAAATTTTCACGGATAACTACAACTGGAACTTATCTGCGTAAAAGACAGTGATCCAGAATGAGAATCTAATTTCATTTCTGAACTGTCCTTTGGAATAGTAGATCTCTCCACTGACTGATGAGGGAGCTGAGACAGATCAGCATCATAGGGTTAGTAAATTTAACTTTCGTGAACAAGTCAAAGGTCTTCATAACTATTCATAATTGCTTTGAAGAGTATTACTGAATGAACCTGGAAGCAGAAATTATCCCACTGGATACTTCTTCAGCATTTACCTTTGTACTGAAGAACCCTTTAAACCAGAGTTTTAGTATTAAAAGAGGAACAACTAAATCATAACTAACGCTCACCTGTTAAGCACCTGACTCTCTGTTACACTAAGACTGAAATATATGATATAGATCAATATCTACTTGCACATCTCAGCCCTAAGCTATACAAAAACACAAAAGTATCATATAAACAATACATAGCTGACAACCTCATTTTCAGGAGTTTGTGTAGGGGAATATTTATGGAAATAAACTGTCATTGTAAGGGAAAACAACCTTTATGTGGGCGCTAGTTGTTCTTTCCAGGATTCACTAAATAGCAAAGGCTGAAAATAGTGTAAACTGAAAAGAGCTGAAACAACATAAAGCAAGATATTTCAAAGTAGGCCTCTAGAAATGCCTTAGGGCCTTAAAATTTCAATACATTAATTGCTTCTGAGTCAATCAAAGTCAAAAAAACTTCAGAGAACTGAATATTTTAATATTGATAATTGTATTATATACTGTCTTTTCTTATACAGAATAATGGCATTTTGTTATACAGTACATGAGAATGGTAATAATTTTACAGACTGATTATTTTCAGAAGAATTAAGATATTTCCAGTTTCAACAGGAATTAGAACCTGATACAGCTAAATTACTCATATATGGTAAAGTATATTTAAATCTACCAACAGTATAAAATCTTCCAAAAGAATCACCTTTCTTGAAGTTGAGGTATTACTTAGCAATGCAGTTGAAGTTCATTTTAAATGAAGAGGGGAGGGAAACGGTCTGGGAGATTTGGAAATCTTTCACTAAAAATAAAAATCTGCAATAAACGACAGACCCAGAAGTCTACACAGCAGCTTATTCTTTGGCTGTACAATACTCATACCTGAAGATGGTCAAATAGGACCCAGCTGCTAAAGGCCTTAAGGCTTCTGAAGATACAGAGAAGTTGTCTTGAATGAAACAATAGGTATGAGACTCTTAGGAGCATCTTTAAGAGCAAAGTTTCAGCTCGGTGATCACCTAGGGCATAACTAGTGCTGAACTGAATGCTGGGCACCTTTTAATAAGTGCTGGATTATTAGTTTCATCTAAAAAGACTACCACCATTTAAAACATATAAGTCAATAGCAGTACTCAGATAAGTAAAAATTAATCACAGTTATAACGATTTGCAGAAATGGGTCCAAATATCCAGTATTAGAGTCAGGTTTTGAGTCTGTAGAAATGGACGTGCCAGTTTAGGTGAGGGGAAGCGCTGCAATTCTTTTTGCTTAAACACAGGGAAAGGAGGCAATTACCAATAAGAAGCGGAGTTTCTCCTTTGTCGTTTGCGGTATTTGGCCAAACACCTTTTTCCAGTAATGCTCTTACGTTTTCCACAAAGCCAGCTTTTGCCGCCAAAGTTAAAGGTGTTTCTCCATCACATGTTTTGTACTCCCACATTGTTTTGTAAGATGCTAGAGTTAATAAAGTGAAAAAAAATAACATTAAAACACGAAGCTGTTAGGACATACACCAGAAATCCTTACATGCTCAATCTTTTTGAAAATTACTTGTAATTATGCTTAAGTTAATCTAACTAATACTGCCAGACTGAGTACTGAATAGTAATTTTTGCTCTATACATCTGCAAGTTTTTGAATAAAGTGTTAAAAAATGATCCAAGTTCTTTGCTCATGTAAATTGATATGACCTCCCCCAAATAAAATTTGTCTGCTATTTACACAACATAGCAAGATGCTCCACGGAAGATCATATTCACACTTGCTTTAGTAAATAGATCCAGCCTGTTTCTGTGCATGCTTGCTTATTGCTGTTTCTTTGCTGCTGCCACTACCTTAGGTCTTGTGTGGTATTTTTACCTTACTCACCATCCAAAATGATTTCAAGTACTTGCTGAATTGGCTGAGCTGCAGCCTCATGCAGTGGAAACCACCCTCTTTCATCAGCTTCATCCAAAGCATATTTCTTTTTCACAAGGTCTTGGAGCTCAAATACTTGACCTTAAAAAAACCCAATAGATAAATGAAATGCAATTGAAAATGACAGGCTGAAAGTTCAGAGTTTTGCATAAGGACTATTTTATTTTAGGAATTTTACCTTGCTTTATGGCTGCTACAATTTTCCTGTTTTCCTCACTAGGTGGTACAAATCTATCCAAAAAAAAAGCAGAAAATAGAAAATAGATGCATTATATGAAATCATTTATTCAATATTTGCCATTTGGTTCTCACGTGAGCCAGATTTCCTTCAAAGACAGTAGCTGCAGTCTTGATTAGCCTTGTGATCTCGTTAGTTATACGTGTATTGTGGAACTGTAGGAGTATCCAAAGTTCCCAAGTTGGACGCAATCATGCTGCAAGCTGACCTCAACTGGAATTCCCAGAGCGTATTCTTCATGTTCCTTTCCCTCCTCCCACCTCTGCTCCCATGGTATAGCAGTTTCCAGCAGGACCTGTGAAGTGCTCTAACAAATCTTCTAATTTGGAACAGAATTTTGAAGTGGACTAAACAGTTTATTTGTCGCACAGTACAGAAACAAGCCCTTCAGATTCAGAAAGAGTAGACAGTAAATGATAATTTAACGGCATCAGAATATCAATATTCATTAACAAAAGAGAACTTGATGGTGTCAGTGTTATGATTTTCTTTGAAAAGGAGCTGCCGGTTGATTTTTAACAGTATCATTTAAATCTTCCTGTGATACAAGTTAAATGCTGGTACTTGCTAGTGCCTTGACATATTTCAGTTACAAATACATCATAATAACCAGACCAGAGGGAAAAAAAAAAAAAAGGAACAGCCAAATACTAAAATACCCAGTGGTTTTACTGAGAGCCTTCAGTAAAAAGAGAGATTCCAGTCTTACAATAGGAGCCCCTCACAAGGGGCTAACTTCCCCTACGCTAACTCCCTTGAGATCGCACAATAAATTAGTTAATTGAGACTTACAGTTCTATGTCTCCCTTTCAATTTCAGATAGAGCATTCTGCAAAAAATATTTATGGGATTCCTGGCAAAGTACTTCTATTAAGATCACATTTTGTTTCACAAATACACTTTTAAAAGGAATGTAAATGGCCTAAAATACTAGAGGAAGTATTAGTTTAGCCAAGTGAATCTAATCTTCCTAAACTCTCTATGTAAACCCCAAAGAGACAAATTGCTCTAGAAGGCAACTGAGAGCAGAAGCCCTTTTCAGCTTTTAGAGTGTTGTCCACACAGCATAGATCTCTGAGTAAGTCCACGTAGATTATTTTTTCCATCTTGAATAGTTCAGCTGAGGCCAACATTTTCTAATCAAAGGAGTCAGTCTTAACCATATCATTAATGTCATGTATGAATCCTTGGTGGACCACTCCTAAGGGTTTTTTGTTGTTATTTTGGTTTCGATTTTTTTGCATAAGTATGTTTCAGTTTGACTGCAAAGGAAAGGGCTGGAACAAGCAGACAGATAACTAACAAATTAGATGTTCTTGTCTTTTGAGTTTGACCTTTTAGAAATGTACAAGAAAAAAACAAATCAGTATTTTATTCTGCTTACTCTTTTCAATCATTGCTTCACACACTGCTTCATTGAGAAGGACAGGTAATGGCCACACTAAGAATTCTTTTTAGGAAGACATAAAGCACTAGCACAATAGCAGTGTCTCAAAATACTCTAAAAATATGGTATAATCTCTTCACATATGTATTGAATTCACAGTACCTGTCATTATAGCCAGAAGATACTGGTGGCTTGGCGGCATTTGATTCTTGAATGCTAAGCTGTATGGCATACCCAGTGAGCAGATCTTCAACCAAATCTTCACTTTCATCCATCACTTATTATGGAATGATGAGCTATCATGAAATACACGCAAAATATACTTGCTAAGCATCATGCAGAAGGTACGTCTGAATATTTCTTTTATTACAATAGGGTGTTACTATCAATTTGTTTAAATTTAAAAATATTTTAGTGAGTTTATTTCTATTTACAAACGAAAGGAAACAACCTTGGAAACACTTGAATTGGGCATTCTGGACATGCCATTTGGAAAAGCTCTTTTTATTACTTGCACATTACATTTACCGTCTACAAATATTAGACAATTTGTGAACCATAGCACAAGACTCTTCCTCTTTAGAAAGCTAAGGTCCCAAATCAGTGGATATATGATTTCTACAAAAGCACGAATAATGAACAGTAAACGAAGTTATAACCTTATGATTGATTCCTAATCTAAAACAGGCATTCACGAGCAATTCATGAACAAACCAAAATACATACACATTTAAAATGTGTAGTTAAAAAAAAAAGGAAAAAAATTGAGAATTATTTACAGGGAGGGTCAGCTACTCAGAATCAAATGTGATCTGTTATAAGGATGATCGCACATCATACTTATTCAGGTTTTACACAAAAATCGTATTAATTCATATAAGCTATGAACTAACTTGACTCTTTTTTCATGGAAAAGAGCATTTTTTCCTGCCTCCTTCACATAGAGTGGTATTGACAGCAGATATAAATGATCCACCAACCAATACTGTTTGGACACAGAATTTCAGACTGAGAAAGCCCATGGCATCTCACTACAGTTTGTGTGGTGGCTCTTCACCCAGTGCTGAATTCAGAAGAACTTTACTAGATAGTTTTCAGTTGCAACCTGTATTTACCCCTCCTTTATTGGTGCACAACAGACCATGGGGGTGTCTTCTCAATTGAAAAATAAGGGATTTGGGAGATATAACATCAAATGCAAAAGGTAGTCATGTAATAATGTACAAGATTTTAGACATCACAGACAGGTAATACTTTACAATAAAACATCACAATGATCTTGTGTCATTAATTATCATTTGTAATGAACATTAATATGGTCGAAAAAGCCTCACTTCCAAATCTTGCTTTACTCTTACACTGCCAACACATGATGCATGAAAGCAGGTGAAGGACTTCAAGTTTCTACACTATTCCTGAGGTCCTGAATTTTAATGGATATTCAAAAAACTTGTACCCAAACCATGGTGATGCTTAACCTTCCCTGGATTAGGCTCTTAGTGATTATTTTCAAGGTTTGAGAGTAGTTGGAAGGCTCAGACGATTAGTAATGTAAAATGCTGCATCTTTTAACTATAGTCACTAGTTTAAATTTGGTCTCTTCATATCAGTAACTTTAATTATGGTTGTTGTTCATTATGTTTTGTGCTAGTGATATCTCATCAGTCAAATGCCTTAATAGCAAATTATAAGTGGAAGGTTAGGAATGTTGCTTGTTACACCATTTTCTTACAGGTTCTTGAAGTGTAAAATGCCGTATCTATAGATGAGAAAAGATTTGTAAAGAACAAAAACTTGCAAATTAATATTTGAACTACAAGAGAAATGCTAACTGTATTTCTTTTTAGAAGGAAATTATGCATTGTTTCAGTAATTAATAACTCAATCAAAATATCCTATCAAATATTATAACCCCATCCAAAAGTTTACTATTTAGTGTAGTATAATAAAGCTCACCAATAAAATCAAATTAGTAAGATTCTGACACAGAATGACTCTGAAGCTGAACGTCTCTTTGGATTCAGATTACCAAACTAACGCTAACTACAGATTCATACATCTTTCAACACGTGTGTACTAGTGTCGTGGCCCAAGCTTTTTAACTGCACAGATGGCCAATCTTAAGTCAAGTGAAATAAAAAAAACCCTAGCCCCCTTTTATTTAAAGACAACTTTGGTCTTGATTGCCACTTCTGATTGCAAATAACTTCCATAAATTAAAAAATAACTTTCATGTCCTTTTCTTTTTGTTCAAAAGAATAGTCCTTTATGTTGTTCATCACAGACAATGCTAGTCCAAAGGATTCTCTGCTTCTTACTTTTGTGTTTCTAAATAGGGCTTCAGCCTAACAGTCCAAAAAAGATTTTACACACTAGCTAGTTGATGAACTTGTCAGCACAATGCAGACACAAGTACTAAAATGTTTCCACGCTACTTAACATTAAACCTACTGTACGTCAGAAGTTTGCGAAGTTATGTTCTGGCACAGTGAATTTTAGGTAGAACTCCTGCAGAAAAAGATTTTCTGAAACTGCCGGGAACTTTCATCAAGTTTTCTGTGAGACGTAGAACAGTATGAACTTCTCCATACTTTTGAAAAGAATTATAAAGATGTCCTGAAACTCCTATAATCAAAACAAGCTTATGAAAGCTTATCAAATTTGTTGCAGCAAAAAGAATTAATAGTTTTTTCCTTCTACCTTTTTCCCCAAGTTCACTTTATGCAGAAAGGAAGGTATCCCTTGTCAAACTTTGAAGATGCAATACAAAATGCTGTGGTGCCCAGCAACAGGACAAGAGGCAACGGGCAGAAACTGAACCACAGGAAGTTCCACCTAAACCTGAGAAAAAACTTCTTCACTGGGAGGGTGACAGAGCATTGGAACAGGTTGCCCAGAGAGGTTGTGGAGTCTCCTTCCATGGGGAGAGTCAAAACCCGCCTGGATGTGATCCTGGGCAATCTGCTCTAGAGGTCCCTGCTTGAGCAGGGGAGGTTGGACTAGATGATCTCCAGAGGTCCCTTCCAACCTAAACGATTCTGTGATTCTGTGAAAACATGGGAATTTCAAAAAACTACGTAAAATGAGGCAGGTAAAAATGTACTTTCTAAATGATGTCACTAGTTTCTTAGTAACATGAGCCTGAAATTTTCCTTATCACCAACAAAAGCCATGAAACTGAGCCTCTGCTCTTCGACTCTTACTATTGGCTTTGTTGACAGGCAGGAAAATTCTGGGTCAAGCTTAATTTGTGTGTTTATTTTTCTCCCTTCTTCATAAAAATGCTTCTAATTTTGATGTTTCCAATTTTAATTTTACATTTATAATTTGTTTCCACCACAGCAATTTAAAAGTAAAGAATAAACCACCTTCCCTTTCTTCACACCTTTTCTTATGTTTAGAAAACCTTCTGTATGAATTCTTCATGTATGCCAAATGCACTCCCTTTTGCATTGCTGAAATTTGTGAAGAGTCCTGCCTATCAAGGATAGCTACATTGCATCTGAACAGGCGGACTTCTGTGCTCTGCAAACCCTACTGAAGTTGCAGTCTTTAAGAGAATCAAGTTCGAATGTTTGTTTATTATTACATTACAGCCCATCATATTATTTGTACTTTAGAGCCTGAACTAAAGCCAAATTGTGAGTGGAAAGACTCCTAGAAACTTATATAGGCTTTGGATTAGCCCTTCACACTGCAAGCTCTTTGAAAGAAAGCTGGTTTGGTGCATTCCTGTTACATTATTGTTCATAAATATTCCTGACATTTCGTAACAGGTTTAATCTTGTGAGGTGACGAATAGCCTCCAACTTCACAGATGCTAAAAAGGGATTAAGACCACACAGCACTTCGCAGGATAACCTTAGTTAGAAATTTAGGGAAAAACACATTGTCATATATATTTTGGGAAAAATACATTGCCTGTCCACTTCCTCCTTATCTCTGAAGGATTAGTAAAAGAAAACAGTTTACAGGTCATCATATAAATTTGTCTTCTTTTTGCTGGTAGCATAGCTTTCTTACCTATTCGGTCAACTAACTCCTGCTTTGCTGTACTCTCCAGAATTGATTGTGTCACAGGAAGTACCAAGCTTTGCTTGAACACAGACTTAACTAGAAGGGTCTCAGTTTAACAATGCTTTAAAAATATTGTGTGTACTGTTCTCAAAATACCTTATCCCATCAAAAAAAAGTATTATAAAATGGAAAAAATTAATAAGATAGCAAGTGACTGTGACATGGTAGAGTAAGTATGATAAAGCAAATAGCTCACCACAGCACAAGTGCTGGACACATTACCAGAGGTTTATAAATGCTTTGGGAGCTTGATTTGCTATATCACTGCTGGTAATATGCTATGTTGAGGTGACAAGATCCAAAAGGAGTGTGGATGTTCTACTGGGATCACGGTGGAATATAACAGTGGCTAGTACATTGAGTAGTAGTAGAAACATCCCTCTTACATGAGGTAGCAGCAAAAAAGTTAAAATGCTCAGTAGCAAAATTTTCTTCCACTTGCTTTGGGAAATTCAATTTTTCTATTACCAGATCTAGATACTATATCACTAGAAACAATTGCAAATGCCTACTCTAAACAAATTTTAGTCTTTATATTACCAAGAATATTTTCTGAAAAAAATATTTTGAGTATTCTGTCCTTTCTCTGTTTTTGTTCCCATTTTTTCCTTAAAAAAATAAAAAGATTATTTATTGTTGCTCTTTAACTTTGAATTACGCGCATACTTCCTCTGAAAAAAGAATTCACTTCTTCCTAAAAAAACAGTTCTGCTTTAAGTTAATGGTGTTTTTTTTTTCATTGCAAAAGGTCTGAAATACTTGCTAATCATGGAAATTGGGTCTCTCCTTAGAAAGAAGTGTTATCAAACGTTTATCACTATTAAACATACAGATAAAAAATTAATGTTACGTGAGTGTTAAAGTTATTCTAATTTCTTATCTTTAAAATAAACTAGGCAATCCTAGCTTTGCTCTCTATAAATAGAAGGCCCTTAGGCATGCAGTCTCAAAGAGGTTATTCATAGCAATAAAATAATTAATAACAGTTAAATTTGGATTCAGTATACTAAATATTATTCACAGTTTTAAAGTATTTCACTATTAGTCAAATTGGCGAGCATAACATTTTCTCACCTTTTCAACCCATTATCTTGTCACTGTTACTCTTGGGCCTGCCTTTTGAACAGCCAGGAATAGCGCCCCACAAGCTGAGCTGTCCTGTGATATTTCTAAAATTAAATACACAGTTGCTAGTTAAATTAAGGTCTGACCTTGTAGAACTGTAATATAAGCAGGCTCAACCCACAGGAAAGTATTACACATGACTTCTCTAAAATCTCATGAAACGTAACATGAGGTCTGAATAACATAATAAGATTATCTGTGCCTTCATTGGTTCAAACAACTCTCATTAAGAAAACAAATTACTTGCCAACTTATTCTCAATGGCTGTATTAACAAAATCTGGTAATATATTTACATGAATTAAAATAAAACAAATCTGAGGTTGAGCCTTGAACTAGTCTTGGATCTCGTCACATTACATCACCAAATATCAATCACTTTCTCTGAGGCTCATGTGCGATGCTTTATAGAGTCACTGACAGTCAATTATACTTAAATAAGTAGATTTAATAACTTGAAATTGGACAAATAAGCAGGAAGCAGAGCACCACAGGCAGCAGTGAGACAAAGCAGAATAACCCAGGAGTAGTATCAAGAACAGTAATGTCCAGTAAGTTAAAACACAGGCATAGGATGAACGGGAAGCTGGATTTTTTTCTCTAGCTAGACAGACACTAATGAAATACCTATTAATCTGTCCCGTTTTTGTTTTTTTAACAAATGAAAGTTCCAGAGGTAAAAAGGAATTCAAGTATCTATACCAAATTAAATAGTCACAAACTGAACATAACAAATTGGAACAATAAAATTCCAATTTGTCTTCAATTGTTCTGATGAAACAAAAATTTTAGACTGTGAACTCTGAGGAGCTGACATAAACAGGCAGATATTTATTGGAATAAATGTTCAGAACTCCATTGCTCCTCTGTGCCCCATGCTTCACTTGCATTTATAGAACCACGAAACTATAAGCCTAACTAGGGCACTAAATGCATGTCATCTTGGGGCATAAGATCAATAAAATAATTTAATGATAATAAATAATATTCACTTCAACTTCTTTTGCAAGTGCGACTTAAGTAACTGTGAGGAGCCTCCAAAATAAAACCCAGTCAGTACAACAGAAACAAACAGAAACAGTGCTGAGAATCTGCTCCACAGTTGGCTAAGAGATAACATATGTTTATATATTAAAACATATATATAAAATACATACAACTATATACGGTGGATATATATTATGTGCGCGTGTGTGTGTGTGTGTCTGTGTGCGCGCACATACATATCTACACATACACACATAAAAACACAGATGTTTTAATTGCTTACCTTTAGCTCTTTCATTTTCTTTACATCATCAGGACACTATCAGAACTAGTACAAATCCATATTACAAGCATAGTATTATTTTGCTTTTCAAACTGTTGTTAATACTATTTTGCATTGTTATGTAAACAGTGTCTGATTCTGATCTTACATAGTTATTAGGTTTAAACCCATCAGTCAATTATGTTTCATGCATGTAAAGCCAGAATAAATGAAGTAAGACTCTTGTCCAGATATTGAATCACATGGTAATTTGCAAGACTTCACACTGTGAGATAAATTCATTGGTGAGACAAAAAAGGGAAGAGAAGTCACAGCTATAGCAAGCCTTCTTCGGGTACTCACGCACTGTGTATAGAGAAGACACAGGATAATATTCTGTTCTAATAGAGTCCTCAATGTTAAGATAACAAATAGTAAACTGCAAAATGCTATGCAGGTTTTCTTTCAAAAACAGGTAATTATTGTGTGTACTCTGATAATACTTCTTATGTACTTATAGTCTCAGAGTTATATTTTAAAATACATAAACTGTTTTTGAAATAGGGATTAACAATTTGAGGAATTTGTTACTGAAACACTTCTGGGTTCCTGACAGATTTTATCAACTGTCTTATCAACATTTTAATATTGCATACTCTTTGTGCTAGGATATGGCAGGAACACCTGCATGCTTGGGCTGTTTAAATAGATGATTAAAACTAGTATTTTAACGGAGCAAATTGGGCTATAAGGCTAATTTGGCTAAAGAAGGCAGAAAATCAAAGAATAACTTCTGCTGCAGTTGGTTATGAATCAGATACTAATCTGGTTGAAAAAACACAGGGAACGGAAAAATACAGGGATGGTCCAATAAAAACAGCTGAAATTTTTAAATTTCATTTTGAAAGGACAGATATATTCCCTGTGCCTCAGAAAGGCCAGACCTCTCTGATGCGATCCGAAACAACACTCAAGAGTGGAGAAGCACAGAGCAAATAGTAACTTTGTCAATCAGTTTGCTTCAATTATACAGCTCAGGTAGCCCATTGCTTATGAAAAGACTTTCAGTGCAAATTCTATGATACTCCCTAAGCTCAGTTTGTTGGGTTTGCTTATCAGTTAGAGGGAAAAGAAAAGCAGACCAAAAGAATTATAAATAAAAACTTATCCAGAATAAATACAATATAGGCAGTTACTTTTTATGCAATTTCCTAGTCACCCTCATTTCATAGCTGAAATTCATAAAATATAAATGCAATATTCTGATTATTAACGTAATTCCAGAAGAGTTAGTATTCTCATGACAATTTCCAAACAGAGGCAGAAAGTTACTGACCTCAGGAGACTAGACTGATAACTACATGTGCATATGCCCTTTTATACAAAAAGGAAAATTATTTTCTTTAATAATCTAACTGTTTATAGGGTTATGCCTTCCTTCTACATTGGACCCGCTACCTAAATATGGAAGAAGTTTACCATCACACATGGCATCAGTAATCTATCAGTAAGGTATTTATTTTTACGTGTATGTTGTAGTTATTAAATACTTCTGCAAAGCTTAGGTACTTCTGTGTTTCTTGAGAGAATGACAGAAGCTGAAGCATATTCAGATCTCATCAACTACACCAAAATCTCACTTTGAATGGACTTATGCACCTTTATGTCAAAAAAAAAAATCACACAGACCGCTTTCAGCAGCAGCCAAACATGCTGCTGAAGCTTTAAGGCTTGATTGCTGTTTGATTTGCAAAAGAGAGCTTTGAAATTAAGTTTGAGTTGTACTAAGCTTGGATGCTGAAGGATTGCTGTAAAATGTTTTGCAAAAAAAAAAAAAAAATCCCCAAACATATGATCCTACAATAGTTCTGAGAAGACATTACTAGCAGTTACAGCTAACTATTGCTTGGTACAAATCTGTTGGTTTCAGCTTCCATCAGTGACATAGAAAACACTAACTGCTTGTATAATTACACATTTTATCTTTGTTTACTAGAAATAAAGTGAAAATCTAAATGCAACGTGCAGGCCTTGTGACTTCTATGTGAAGCATTTCTAGTAACACAGTCCTCAACAGAGTAGCTCTCATTCAAAAGTGCTCTGTGAAATTCTGCAAATTGATCATGAGCTTCCCATTTGGCAATTTCACGTAGACATCTTCACTCAGGTGAAAACCTGTTTCCACTTAGAAAGGTACAAAGCGCGGCGGTGTGCAGCACAACACAACGCGGTACTACATCCAACCCATTTGGATGGGGCGCTTGGTTCGAAAACGAGGGGTGCCGTCAAACCGGACACCTCCCGAGAGCTGACCCGCTCTCGCGGGGGTGGGTCTCCGACAGCAGGCCTAGCGACCTCTCCTCATGCACAAGGCAGGCCACGGCGTGCCGCCAAAGTCGGGTCGGGTCGGGTCGGGCCGGGCCGGGCCGGGCCGGGCCGGGCCGGGCCGGGCCGCAACCCCCGCCTCAACGGTCGCCCCCGAGCCCGCCCCAAACGCCCCCTCCTCGCCACTGTGGCTTCACATAAAGCATCCAGGCACCTGCGGCCCTCCAAAGCGACCTCGTCGCCACACAGCGAGGGAGCTTTACTCACTCGGGAGCCCCCGCGCTGTGCCGGAGCTAGCTCCAGCGCCAAGCAAGAGGAGAAACCACTGCGGCGCCACAACCACGCTCGCAGCGCGACTACCGCTCTCCTCCCACCGCAGTGGCACAGCGCATGCGCGCCGCCCACCGCAGTGGCACAGCGCATGCGCGCCGCCCACCGCAGTGGCACAGCGCATGCGCGCCGCCCACCGCAGTGGCACAGCGCATGCGCGCCGCCCACCGCAGTGGCACAGCGCATGCGCGCCGCCCACCGCAGTGGCACAGCGCATGCTCCAGATTATACCGTATACCTTGGCGCGCGCTCGTCTCAGCAAACCAGTCTCTCGCTTTGCTCGCCGCTCGGCGGGGGCAGGAGCGGGTGCTGATGCGGCGCATGCGCAGTCCCGCGTCCTTCGCCATGTCCTCTAACCGGCGACCGCAGGTGCCCGGGGCGGCGCATGCGTGCGGCTGCCCCGTCGCCGGCGGCGCGCGCCTCAGCTGGCGGAGCGAGCGGTATCGCAGCCATGGCGGGGGCCCTGAGGAAGGTGAGACGCCGTATCGTCGCCCTGCGCGGGGGTTTCTCCCGCCACGCTGCGCTACACCGGGCTCTTCGGGCGGGAGCGGATGCCCGAGCGGGGCGCGCTGTGGGGAGGGTGGCTGACGGAGCGCGCAGGGCCGGGTCGCCGGGCGGCTCGCGGGGGCGGCGCGCCTCCGGGGCCTCGCTTCGACCGTTAACGGCGTTTGGGGGAGGAGCGAGGCGGGTTTGCCCGAATCCAGGCCGCCAGAAGCCTTGTCAATAGCGGCTTGGTAACGTGAGCTGGTGCCTCTCCTCGCCCTTTCTTTCCCCTTCGTGCGCGCGGAGCAAAACGGACCCAAACGCGTGTGGCGCTAGAGGTTCTCATGTCACAGGAAATTCTGAGGCGGGTGTGCTGGGAGCCAAAACCAAAGAATCAAACAGCATGAAAATAGCTGCTTTAAATGTTCATTTTTTTAATATCCTCTATACAGACTACTGGCCTCGTAGGATTAGCTGTAGCTGAAAACCCTCACGAGGTATGTTGCAAGTTATTCTATATTTAACTGAAATTGAAAGGCGGAGTAAAGGTTTTTTTTTTTTTTTCGGTTCTGCATGCATATGCATTGAGTCCCTTAAAGAGATGACAGATTAAATGATAGCTTGTAAAAGTGTACCAAAGTGAATAAGAAAGAAAATTTATTTCCTAAAATATTATTTCAGATCACAGGGCATTATTTTGTATATGTGTTTTTGTTGCATGTGCTCGCTTCAAAAGCCTTCCTTCCTGCAAGTTCTTTTCTGAGCCCGTTTTTGATCTATCTCTTACAGTCCTACAGCTCAAAAGCAATAAATAAATATTTAAATTCAGCCCTTTATAAATGTGATTACTAGTTCACAAGCATACAGTTTTTTCCCACCTCACAATTTTGTTTCCAGTAAGTACCTAAATAAGTTATACCTGATCGAAGTGGGTGGGATAACTTTACCTGATAGGCACATTGCTCAGAGGCTAGCCGTTTGATGGCAAATCAGATGAAGGCTCTGTGATGGCAAGCACTGATGAGACGGAAATATCTCAGCAGTTCTTGGGAACCAGATTAGCTGGTTAATGAGCAGTTTGGTAATTTCTTATTATCTCATTAGGACAAGTATGTTTGCCACATCTTGCTTGTTCATACAGGAGATAGAAGCTTTGAAAGAACTTCTGCATTTTTTTATTTTCTCCTTGTTTGAAATTTCCTGCTGTGCAACAATTCTATGTAAAGTATACCACCAATTTTTAAGAATAGTGTCAGAAATTACCTTTGTAAGAACTATTATTATTCTCTGTAAATGATTCTAGTTTAGTCTACAGGCTTGTTAGAAACCTTCTGAGTGAACTTACTGAATTTTGTTTTTCAGTGATTTAGGGTCCTGACTAAAGGAATCATCAAAGCTTTAGTTTATGTCTATTCTGTGTTAGTCCCTCTCTCACTTCCTGTTGTTTATTTATATTTCTCTTTACTACAGTATTCTGCTTCTGTTTCTTGTTCTTCTGTTTCTTATTCTTCGTATAGGACTTCCACTCCTCTTCAGTTAGATACTGTTACCAAGTCAGCATATGTCCCAAAAGCTGTAATTTCTTCATCATCCCAATATGTCCTTTATCGTTGTATTTAAATTTAGCAATAAAGTGGGTTCAGGTTTTAGTTTTATTCGTGAATTTTGAATTTTACACCAGCACAATGAGAGGTGCAAAAAAAAAAAAACTACCAAAAACTATAGTTATATTTTTGGTTATATGCATCTTTTTATATTCCCAAACGATTTTTCTGAAAGTAATGGTTTAGAGTTGAATCTATCTGATTTATGAGGAATATGATTATACTGGAAATACAAAATTGAAACAAAATACTGTATCTGATATACTTCAAATTACAATACCATTTTATTTTTTGAGGAAGCTGCCAGTGATATCTTCCCAATCCTGATAAATCCCAGTTCAGTGCAAGATAGAGTTGTGTGGTTCAGACTTAGCTATTTTATTTCAGTCACTTCAGATCCAAATACGTTCAGTACTTTATATTTTGTGCATAGGTACTTAAGTAGGTTAAGTAGGACAGGTCATTAAATAAGTCCAGTTATATATTTTAACCATGTCTTGTGATCACAGCGCCTGCGAATATTGTACACAAAAATTCTCGCTGTCCTGCAAAACATTCCCAAAGATGCAGCATATAGGAAATACACTGAGCAGATTGTAAATCAACGGATTAATTTGGTGCAAACCGTAAGTACAGTGCTGTTTCATAAATATCACATTTGAAAAAGATTTTAGAATATGAAGAATGACTTTTGAAATGACTGACTGTTTTCCAGGGGTATGAGCAACTTTGAGATGTTAATTCAGAAATCATTGAGGTCCCAATTTATTTTTGTTATTGACTAGAATATTTTCAATGGAATATTAAAAATAGCTTTTAGTTTCTGTTACTGATACTTTCTGGGAAAATTAGCAGAAAAAATAGTTTTCTGAAGATTTGTAGAACAGTGGTAATTGCCACACATTTCTATCTGAAAATCCATGTGCTGTTAGCACAATCTTCATATTTGACATTCTAAAACACTTAGTGGGTGCAGTAAGCTATGTAATACTGGTGTTGTATTTAAGGTGATAATTAGAGGGTTGTGTATCATTTCCCCCCCCCCCCCCCCCCCCCAAAAAAAAAATATCTTTCAAGTTGTGTACTCCAGCCCTTAGCTGCTCCTTTGGATGTCATTAAATAGTACTGCTTTTCAGTATTTATTGTTGAGAACTTGACGTTTTGTTTACAATAAGAAAAACGTATGAGCCTTCTTTGATAGTGTAAAATGATGGAAGCGAGCTAATTTGATGGTATTTTTGAGGAAAACTGGAGTATGATCTATTTAATTGATTTCTTTCGTGCTGTACCTGTGTTTTCTACTTCTAAGTAAAACTAAACACATACGTATTTGAATACACAGGAAACTGACGTGGAAAAACTACAAGACAAACTGAATAGTGGTCACATAGAAGAAGTCATTGTACAGGTAAAATTGGGCCTTTTAAGATTAGTTACAAGTTGGAGCAGTGTTTTCCAGTGTTGCTTTGGCTGAACTTCTGTTTAGAAAACTGGCAGTTTCCCCTACTTTGCTTTGCTATCAAGCAAACAAAAATATTTCTGAAGAAGCTGCAAATGAAATGTGAAAGGGATGATCATGTTGAAAGCTAACACAATTAATGTTTGTCATATTAGTAAAAAAGTATATGCTTAGCTTGCCTACAGGCTCCGAAGTTCATAGAAGGGGCAGATGACTGAATGATATTGGGGGATAATCCAGATAGACTGGGAAAATATCAGGGGTGAAGAGGTTATCGTGAAGTAGTCATTGGACAGTCTATTCACCTAGTCATTCCTGTATGGGCATTTGGGCATACAGGAACTGGGTTTTTTGTTTTTTCATTTTTAAGGTAAAATTGGAAGTAGTCCCTGACCGTGGTAGGTGGTGACACATCACTGATATGATGAATTGAAGTAAAGTTAACTTCATACTTTATGTGATATTTAGTGTTAAAGAACTTGGGTATGTTGTTTATTAACAGGCTGAAAACGAGCTTTCCCTGGCAAGAAAAATGACACAGTGGAAACCATGGGAGCCTCTAGTTGATGAACCTCCTTCTGACCAGTGGAGATGGCCAATATAACACTCAAAATGGTGAAATTAAAAAAAAAAAAAAAAAAGTTAAATATTGACCTAATGTTGCTGACAAATGTCTTTAAATTAAAGAAAATAACTTAAAAACATGCTTTGTCTTAATATCCACTTATATTTAGCAATCTCAAGACTACTTCCGGTGTCTTGCAAAAATGGTTTAAGAATATTCTTTTCAGCTGTTCTACAGCCTTTGATTTGTTTCCTTTTGTCACTTCATGATTAACAGGGTATTTGTGCCTAATGCTGACCTGCACAGCTTTTCTTGTCTCTTAACATAATGGTTTTGCAAGCCATTTTTAATGTTTCAGAATCACTGTACAGTGTCAGTTATCATATAACTAAACTATAGTTTCATTGAGCATTTTAAGAGAGAGAAAGCGTTGCAACTGACAGTTATTCTTTTAATCTGTATTTGTGCGTTAACAAATACAGTTGTGATAGGCCATTAGAAATCAGAATCAAAGTTGTAAAAAGATGTGATCTTGCCCCTTTCTCACACCTTTTCTTGTATATTTTTTCAGCTTTATAGAGGCAGTTCAGTGTCTCTGTGAGCACGCATCCACCAGGATCAGAGTTCTGATGTGAACCTTACCAAAAAGGACAACATTTTTTAATTTTCACTGGATCACTTTCTTGATCTGGCTGACTTCACTGGCCATATAAACACTAATTCTGGCAGAGGGGAAGCAGCAAGAAGACCCAAGATGACAGAGGGAGGGACTACCCCTTTAGGTGACAGCAGGGACAGATTTCTTTATCAGCAAGTAGGTTACTGCATTTAGTGTAATCACATGGCACAAGTCTAAGTGTTGCTCTCCTTTTATATGCATAGAATTTGGTTTTATAAAGAATTTGTATATAAGCATATATCTTTCTAAATTTATTTGTGTGTAATGTATCTTGAATTAGAATATTGCCTCCTAATAAGGAGGAGGCAAAAAAAATCTTATTTGAAACATCTAGCTAGGTTCTTGTTTCATACATTCAAATGAAAATAGTATATGCCCCTTCCTCTGAAAAATTTTCTTCACTAATTTAAATTTATGGGCACCAATTAAAAATATTCAAAGCAGAGCTAAGAATACTATGCAGTTTGCCTTTGCTCATATTTTTCAGTGCCATCAAAAAAGTTGTTACTGCAAGTTTAAAGATGATAAAAATGTAACTGTGTGAGGAAAAACCTATATAGAGTGCATTAAAGGTTAGGAACGTGTCACTGCACTCAACTACATAACATATCTTGTAATAACTATTTTTTTCATAGAAGTTGTTGCAGGTTAGGACTTAATATAGACCAAATGAAAATTAGAGTTTCCGTTTGCAGAAGCCATGAAACTACAAAGCTGAATATGTGGCTTTGGACAGATTACTCCGAGTTTTTACTGCTGTTTAACCAGTAAAGCTTTGTGCTTTTTTTATTATTGTTCAAAGTCAATCTGCAGGCTTTCGAAAAGTGGATTCTGTATGAAGGGAATTAACTTGAAGGTGTACGTGGGTACCAACTGAAGTTTCTTTAAAAACAGAACGAGCTTTTTTAAACAAAGATACTACAGAGGAGAAGACTCTAAAATATGCTTTGGCTTTAATGAGTACAAAGGATACCTGGTCTAATAAGAAGACTGATGCTGGCAGTTAAATGTGTTACAAGAAAATAAGTTTTTATTCATGCAGGTTAGGATTATGGTAAAACTCAGCCTTTGTAGTGAATACAACTTTTAAGACTTCATTTGCTAAATTGTCTTGTTTAAAATGAAGAGTTTATCATTAATGCTATGCTTAATGGAGAACTAAGGCCAAAGGGAGGGAGTTCCTGTTAAAATTATTGTGCTACTAGTAGTTTGGTCCTTTTTGTGCATCTAATAAACAATTAGAGAAGTGAAACAGTTACAGTGGGTAAAAGGCTTTTTCCTAGTTTCAACATAATTGCTTATAGATAGATATTAATACAGTAGTTCTGAGGACTTGATGATCCTCCTTGTACGTACAAAACTCATGACATGTTACTGGAGTTACCTTTTGTGTTCCTGTTACATTAGAAACCTGATATCTGGCATTTGTCATGGCACATCAAATTTCATCATTTGAAGTCATTGTTTATTTTTATCTCATTTCAACTGTTCAGATACAAATAGTGTGAAAGTGTAAGAGCATACAAGCATTTCCTATTATTAGGACCTAAATTCCCAGTGCGAGGAGTCTTCCTTATTTGAATTATGGCCCTGGGATATTGCTGGAATGTAGTTGTTACTGCCTTTGATTTATATGGTAGGTTGACAAAAGAACAAACTATTACCTACTAGCTCTAAAGCTATTTTGTCTTGGTTCTTGTAAGATGATCATTTTTATTAATTCTCTCCAGTAGCATATTAAGTACTTGCTGATTTGTTCTTATTAAAGCAAAAGCCAGGAGCGGTTCAGAGGCTTCTTTTGGTTAGGAGTTACGATTTGTATTTGGTAGGCATCTAAGATTGTGCATCTTGCAACATTGAAGAAGGCAGGGTGCAATAGGGCTGTATGTAGAAGAGCAGTGAAGTTTGTATAGGAACAGTGAAGATTGGCTGTTCCTAATTCATAGGATTGCTCACACAGATTCAAAAACATAGAGATAAATCTCCTGTATTGAAAGGTTTTACCTTTTCTGTGAAGAATTCCATTTTGCCAGGAAAAATTACTGTCAACTTGTCGTATTTTAAGACATTCATGGTAATGAAATACTCAAGGCAGTGTTCCCTTCCTAGGGCAGCCATAGCTATACACACAGTGCAGGTGTATCATAATGATATTTTCAGGTACAGATAGCTAACTGTGCATAGCCATTATGCATTTTCAGAAAATTGTGAATTACTTAAAAATAAGAGCCCCAGAATGTATTAGTGTTGAGATAAAAGGAGTAAACTGTATAGATTGGTTTATTGGACTTGTTGTATGTCTTTTCAACATTAACATCTAAAACTTATCTTCTTCTGTACTCCTTTCCGACAATTTTTTCTAAAGAAAAATCATGTGAGTCTGTAAGAGACTATGAACTTTTCACAGAATAAATTGTGTTATAATCAAATCTGATACCTGGTAGTTGTGAGTATAAAATCTGAACGTGTAGGTATTAATACACGTATTGGCAACTAGCAATAGACACCTTCCAGACTATGAGTTTAGTAGCAAATTAATTTGTAAGACTTCTTTTATGATTTTTTGCCTTGTGTCATAAGGACTATCAGATTACCTGTGGCATTGTTGTTATTAATGATTAATTACATCTTTACATGATATTTTGTATAACAAGATATTAGAGGAGTGGGACAGCAGAAGATGGTTGAAGCAGGTAGAAGAGAAATTATAGCTACTGTAAGTTACCCGTTGCTTTTATTGATTTATTCCTCTAGCAACTATTTTCATGGCATTCTTTGACTTTCTTCTCACTGATGTTATTGCTGTAATTACATAATTCTTAAACTTCTGAAATTTTCAGATAGGCTTTTTTCAGCCTTGAGAAAGGTAAAAGCTGGCCTCTTCCAAGATGAAGCCACTAGATGGCATTCCAGAGGAGAACTTCAGTTAAGATTAACCATTACAATTTTTCAAATGGGAAATACTAAAGGATTATAAACTTGAATGAGAACAAACGATGTCAGATGAGAAATGAAGATGAATGGTTTTAGGTAACAAATATTTAGATGTGAGAAGAAGCAAAATAAAAATATGAAGTCTATTATGAATTATATTGGCATGTAATGCTTGAGGAAAAGAAAGCTCCAAAAGTGTGGTGACAACTATTGGAATTCTTTCTACTCTTTATAACTGAAACGTTATCTGAACTTTCTTCTTGCTCAGTTATTTTCTCCACTTCTAAAGCAGTATTTATTATGTGACTTATAATAATTCTTCACTAAGCTTATGAATTGTATTGCAGGGGAGAGGAAATCTCTTATTCTTGGCCCACTGCTGGTGAAATTTGATATCTGATATTTTAAAACTGAGTTTCACTGTTCAAAAGCTTGTACACATTTTTTCCCCTTTCTCAAATGCACAAATGTGTCCTTACTAGAGGTTCTGATATAAGCTGTTTGCTATTCCGAAGGTTGGTTGGTGGGTTGTTTTTTCTTAAAGAGGTCTGTTGCCTAATTTGTATTCTCACTGATTTCTCTGGTCTATAAATGTTTCTTTCATGTGACTCAAAAATAGGATAATCTTATAAATCTTTCTATCCAAAACAAACTGAATTAGCCTTCACAAAGGCTTTAATTTGCAATCAATTAACCTGAGTTTTCAAACAGTCCTAGTGAAGACAAACTCTAGGAATCACAATTTTTCAGCTGAACTTTTCATCAAATTCTTAAAATATGTTATGATTTATTTTCAGTATTTTATCATTGGTTAAATTGACATTTGGTTTAATTATCTTAGAAAGTATGAATTAATCACATCTGTGCTACATGAGAAGATTACTAATTTAATAATTGATTTTTATGTTGTAGCATCAACATTAGTCACTGAGACTGAAAAGAGAAAAGACAATGGACTAAAGTTTTGAGGTAGTATCAGTGTATACACTTTGTAAAATGTTGTTTCAACCTTATTCCTTGTTAATTTAAAAATACTTCTTTGCCAAGAAAGGAAACAAAGTAACTTAGCTTGTTTATTAACTCTGTGATACTTAAATCCAAGCTGTAGCAGCGAACAGTACACACATTCTACAGGCAAGAGAGAATCTATGTTAGTATTGTGTTGCAAGTAATTTATTTTAAGATGAATATGCTCGTGAGGCATAATTTAGAGACTGATTGTAATGATTTTGCTTGTTTTTTTTTTTTCCCCCCTCCATTAACCGTGTTGAAAATCTGTGATGAAGGAAAAAATTTTATGATTATCTGCTGTAAGGTAAATCACTGTAAACCTTAGAGGTAAAAGTTAAAATTTTAAAACACTGAGATTCTCTGATTAAAGTCATTATGTGAGTGAAAGCCATCATATCTCTACGATGAGACCTAATAATGCAAGAGATGGAGGTTTTGAAACCAGAAAAACAACTTCAGATTGCCATGTAACAGCACTACTGAGGGTTTTTATTATTCCTAATTTGCTGTCCCTAGTACCTAATGTGTTTTGAGTGACTGTGTGCTGAACAGGACACCGTTTTTATCTTAGACGTAACAGTTTCTGATGATTCGTGTTGGAAGATAAAGTGAAAGCTGCTTTCTATTAACAGTATATAAGCCATTTGTTTATAAAGAAATGAAAATTCATTTTCCAAACTGAGAGCGAGTTGGAATGTATAATCAAGTTGATAATATGATTGTGACAGAGCAGACAGCTTTCTAAAGAGTTGCTGTGGGTGCAGAGGTCCTGTTCTGCTCTGAGTTTAAGTTCAGTCCAGGTCCTAAAACACAAATAGCATAAACAATGCTAATAGACAATTTATGTCCTTTTATTGATGGGAAGCAGGCAGTTCATATGCTTAACTATGTCTGTGAAACTTCAAAACAGTGACTGTGGCATACTGTTACATAGCAGGGGGATGTAATTTCAAGACTTGCCTGTTAAAACACGCAACTTTTTTTTTTTTCAGATTTCTCCCAAAGTTTAGTGACACACAGCTATGCACCTACACAAAATGGTTGTGTGCAAAATGAATTGAGTCTCAGATTTCCTGTTGCATGCTGAAAAACTCACAGGAGTTGTCTCAGAAGTCACACATCAGACACCAGGAAATTCAGTTTCATATCTTTTTAGTTCTGGTTAAAATAGCATTTCTACTCAACAGTGTCAATCCACACACCAGGTCTGCAGACTTTGTAGGGCAGCGTACTGCTGTGTTACAATGACACCCAACTTACTAGGCATAACTAAGTGCTGAGGTACAGCTGGAGGACGATGGCTTTTACAGCAAGGGCTATCACCATTCCTTCAAAACTTGAAAACACCCTTTTCATCATCTCCAGTAAACAGTTGCATGTATGGAAGGTGCAATTTCAGCTAGTAGCTGCAGTATCACATGCTTACTGCACTCAAAGGGGGAAAAAACCCAAAACCAACATTTTGTTATTAGCCCATCAGTGCCACTGTAGCTTGGTAAGAGTTTGTTTTCACCTCCTGTGAATTGTAATGGGGGAAAGGCAAAGTGTCGGGGTGGTGGGATGAGGCCGTGCTCGGGGCCCAACCCGATACTAACCCAAACAGATAAGGCAATAGCAGAGGCGCCAACAAGCGTCGCGCGGAGGCGCGGCGCTCCGCGACCGCCTTGCGGCGATGCCCCGGGGCGCCCCGAGGGCTCAGCGAAGCCCCGCACGTCTCGCTCTCTGGCCCGGCCCCGGCCCCGCACGCGCGTCCCTTCCTCGCGGCCTTGCCGGGGCGGTGGCCAGGTTCCGCCCCGCCCCTCAGTGCGCACGCGCGGCTCTGGCTGCCGCGGCGTCCCGTGTTGCTATAGTTACCGAGGCCGCCGCGGGGAACGGCCGCTCCGGAGAGTCGCCCAGGAGGGGAGGCCCCGCCAGAGCCCTGGCCGGGCTGCAGCGGAGGCGGGGCGGGCGTCCCGAGGGGCCGGGACCGGCCGCCGACAGCCCCGCCGGTTCGCCGGGCCGGGCCGGGCCATTGCGGCGCCCGGTACGCCAGGAGAGCGAGCCCAACGGCGGCGGTTACCGGCGCCTCGCCGCGTGCTGGGGGGAGGTGAGGGGACGGGGCGCTCGGGGGCCCTGCTGCTGCTGCGGCGTCCCCCGGGTGAGGCCCCCGCGGGCGCTGCCCCGGTAGCGCCTTCGGGCTGCCAGGCGGCCCGCCGCGGAGCGCCCCGCCGGGGGCGCGGGCTGCGGCGCTGAGCGGGAGGGGCGGCGGCGGGGAACGGCGGGGCGCCCCCCGCTGTCCCCGCGGGCGCGGCGGCCGCTGTTACCTGCCCACGCGGCTTGGGACAAAAAGCTGCTTTTGTAGCTTAGGCTCGAAGGCTCGTTGAACGGGCTGTCTTTGTAGGAGACAGCTTGTTTGCCTTAGCTGTGCTCCTCGCGTTAAGGCGTTCTTCTTGTTTTCTATTCTGTTATGAACCTGGGTTTCAGATTCGGTCCATGTCATTTCAGTTGCAGAGCAGAAAGCGTGAAGCGATTGCTCAGTAAATTTACACCCATGCGCGCACACACGAATTATGCTGCCTGCCTGCTGGCTGTGCCATGGGGTGTTGTGCTTGCTAAAGACTGGCGAGAAGATGTTGTTAAGTGCTTTGCGTTCTGTGCAAAGTAAGACTTCCAGCTATTCTAAATAGGCTGTTTGGGAACTGGTCAAAAAAAAGTATCTCTGGAGATTGTGACACATATGCTTAGGAGTAAAGATGTACTAGTGTGCGTTTTTAAACAGATGCTGTGCTTATTCTTGCAGAAAGTTTAGAAATGTACAACCTGTAATTCAGGAAATGGAAGACACGTGGGACAGTTGCAGCAAAGCTGATAACACTGAAACATCAGATACAGACCAGCCAGCTGCACTCCCCCAAATAAGAGAATTTGGAGGCCCTAAAGATGCAGACCCAGCGGAGAAACCTCTGCTTTCAGAAAAAGCTACAGGCACAATGCAATCAAATGAGGACTGTGAGCAGCAGCCAGATCTGGGGGAACAGGAGCAGTCAAGTGCAGCGCAGTGGGAACTACCTGCAGAAGGACTAGACAGTCAAGAAGAACTGATAGAGAATATTGAGCAAGATGAATTTGAGCCGAATGCCTCAAGCATCATATCATCTGATAATGCATCTCCTGTTATAATTAAAAAGTACACTACTTTACCCGAATTAAGAATTTCAGAAAAGGATCAGCAAACATCTCAAAACTTAGTACTGTCAGAAGATACAGCAAGCGCCACAGTAACAGGTAAAGAATTTTTTGAACCCTGAACATTACTACTTTAAAAAGATTTTTTTTCCTGTAGCTTGACTGTGGCTTCTTGCACACCTTCCCTGCCGCAATTTAGTTCAAGTTTGTGTGTTTTTGACCTTACAGTGACTTTTAAAATTGTCATGGAAAAAAGTACTTGAGAAGGTGAGGAATGTATTTATCTCAAGTTGTGGATGCAAGTTATGGACTAAATAATGGTATTTTATAAAGTGATCCTTGCTTCTGAAAACATACATGAGTATGAATGTGTGTTTTGTACATGTATTTTAAAAATAGCAGTGCGTAATTCAGATGATGACATGGGCTACTAACAATTTAGACTAGATCATAGCAAACACTTTACCATTTTACATCTCTAGCTGCTCTGTAATTCACCTGCTAGCCTTCTATTCTCCATGCCTTCCACCTGCAATCCTTAAACACTTCAGTATTTCCTGCAATTTGTTTCTCTCAGTGTTGAGTGTCCTGCATTACTTTCTCTTTCTTAAGTCTTTGGAGCTGAATGGTAGCATATTCTGGTAAGCATGTGAGGGCATTGACTGATTCGTCAGATTATGGAGCTGCTGATTGTGCAGTCTATACCATACTTCTGGCTCATTTGCATTCAAATGTTCTTATTTTGAGTAGTCAGTGGTCACTTCCTAGGAAATGCACAAATGGAAAGGAATAAATGTCAAATGAACATCCTATCCATGAGTCAAAAAGAAGTAACTTTTGAAGCTTCAAGTTCTTCTGGTTCAGCATGTTGTCTTTGAATAAGCCCCACAGAGTGAAGTATCGAATACAAGAGTGAACTCATTTAGCCATCAGATCAGGAGCAGTTTTAGGTCAGATTTTTCAAAAAAATGTTGAGTGTATAAATTAGTAACTTTGATTTAAAATTCTTTATTTGCAAATACAATAAGTAAATATATTCATTTTATGTTTAGTATTGTTTTTTAAGTATAATATGCATGACTATCTAGTGTCAGTATAACATTAGACATCACTTTTTTAAAAAGTATGTGATAATAATGTGTCAGTTTTTACGTAAACTCTTTTCAGCTGAAAAATCCATGATTATTCTGTGTTGCAATATTTCAATAAAATCATCTCAGGTAGGTAAGTTTGAAATTGTTATTTATTTGTTTTGAGAATAACATCATAAATTAGTGGGTGGTTTTTTTTTGTTTTGTTTTGTTTTTAGGGAGTGTGATTGAGGATAAGGCAAATCTTGCAGGAACTGGGGCAAAGTCTCCTGAAACTATCCAGTCTGAGGTGTTATGTCTTGGCCCAGAACATTTATCTAGGAAAGCAATGCAACAGGAATACCACATGCCTGATGTAATAACTGTCAGAATACAAACAGGTAAATGGTGTTTTAAAATGTATATTAATATGTATTATCAAACTACAATCTCAATTTGTTACTTAAAGAAATAATATTTTGATCCTGTAACTTCCATTTCAACAGATTCTGATTCATTCCAAGATGTAACTGTAAAAATAGAAAGACCTACCTATCATAAACCATTTCTGGGTGGCTTTAAACATAAGATAACAGGAGTGGAATTTCATAATGCAGGCTCACAAACAGTACCCAAAAAACGATCTGACAAAGGAATTGAAGTATTTTGTAGGGAAACACAGGTAAACTGTTTATAGTGTTTTATTTAGAATGTTTTTTGCCAAACTGAATAGAATGTCAACTCAATTATTTCAAGTAGGAATGAAGCGATGAGAAATCAGTATGTACTTGAATGTATTCAATGGATGAATATTAGTCTTTGTGAATTTTTTATAGGTAGTTAATTTTACCACTTATTGTAATAAGGAAAAATCTCTATGTATTTTGTTATAATTTGACATGCATATTTTTCCAGACAGTTTTTGAAAAAAATAAGCTCCAACAAACAAAAAATACAACATCCACGC
Source organism: Struthio camelus (assembly GCF_040807025.1). Taxonomy (NCBI): domain Eukaryota; kingdom Metazoa; phylum Chordata; class Aves; order Struthioniformes; family Struthionidae; genus Struthio; species Struthio camelus. The sequence goes on from NC_090942.1 coordinate 25,050,612, forward strand.
AGATGACTAAAATTGGCCTTTATGTGTCAAACGTGACTGACAAACTAATAAGACCTGGAAAGTATGTTACAGCGGATGAGTATCACAAACGTAGACTTGAAGCAGTAAGTTTTTACCTGTTTGAAACTGTGTGTGTAAAGACTGCTTAAAGTTTAAAACGTCTACTTAATCGTCACTTTTTTTTTTTTTGATGAAACATGGGAGGCATATGTCAGCTCACTTACAACATTAACGGTTTTTTTAGCAAGTTTGAGACTTTTAAGTTTCTTTAATATTAAGAATTCTGAATTTAAACTTAAATTTGTATGTATAGTAGTAGGGGTGAAAAATAAACTTGTTCCTGTGGCATTCTCATGATCTCTTTAGAAGGGCCCAAGCTACATGCTTGATGCCATGAATGACCTCATAGAGCATTAGATGAACATACAGGAGACCTGTATTCAACTTCTGACCAGTGTGTGGGTTTTTTTGTGTGTGTATGTGTGTTTCTTTAATAGGTAGGTGACATTTGGCAAACCGATTCATTTTTGAATCAGGCTACCTGCTTTGGCATTAAGGTAGAACCTGCCCGTTCAAATATACACAGCATGCTTTGTGGGTTTTCTGATCTGAGAGACTTTTGGGGCTACTTTATGCGGGCTCTCTATATAGTTAGGGTGCAGAGGTCACCATTTAGGCATTCTGTTCTGATTTGCTCTTTGATAACTTTCTATTCAGTGACTGCACATGTAAATTAAGTACTCCTAATCGTCACGTTAGACTGGGCACCTGCTTCTTAAATATTTTAGTTCTTAGTTTGGATGCTTAAAATAGTCTGAGTCTAGCTGTCTGTGCATTGGTTTCCTCAACTGTTGAAGTGGGATAATTGTATTGATGTGGCTAGCAAGGTGCTTTGAAATCTCTTGATTAAAAGCTTTTGTAAGAACGAGATATTCTTAATTAGATGGTTAATGTCAGCTAATAGCAATAAGCATCTTGTGCAGATAGACCCGACAGGCAGCATTATTGCTGCCTACTGAAATCATTAATGTTATAAATGTCAGCACTACTCTCCGTGGTATAGTGTAGCATTTTGGTTTTAACTGTTCTTATGTCTTAAATAGATGATTCTTCTGTATTGTATCACATGTAGGTTGTAGTATTACAGACCTATTTCCGTCGTTGGCATGCGATAAATCTAGTACAAAACCTGAGGGAAAAAAAGAGGTTAAGGCTGGAATGGGAGGCACAAGAAGAGTTAAACAAAAAAAGAGAGAAAGAAGAAAAACTAAGAAGGGAGCATGAGCGGAGAGTCAATCCTAAAACAAAAGAAGACTTTGAGCTACTTTACCATGCTTTGGAATGTAAGTTTTTCTTAGAGATGCTTTCAAATCAGCAATATTTTGTTTAAAGCAGTATATTTTGTTTAAAACCAAATTTTCTGCTTTTATCGTTCTATAGCTACTTCCTTGAATGTTTTTGACTTACAATGGAATTTCATTGTTAAAGAATTATTTAATGATCATATATTCCTAAAAGCCTTCTCAGGAGATAATCAGCTTATAGAGTGCTGCTGATAGTTGTGCTTTTTGGCAGTTTTACTATTTTCTTCATTTACATCTAATGTTAAGGCAAGTTAGAAAAGCCAGACCTGTTTTTGTAGAGTAATAAGATTAAAATAACTCTGACACATTTAAGTAGTTGAAAATAATGCCATAAAGAACTCAATGTTCAGGTCCATTATTCATAATTTAATATATTCAATTTTTATAGTGGATTAAATTCTTACCCAGAATTTTACAAAAGAGGCTCTTACTTCTATCTGTGCCCTTTTCTACTGTTTTTTTTTTTTTTCCTCTTATTTTCTCTGTTTCATGGTTCACTATACTGTTGTCAGTCCTACAGGGCATCTTCAAAGACTTATTCTCTCACTGGAGTGAAACGTGTCTAATATAGGCAAGCACCTCTAACCTTTCCTGGTAAAGTAAGGTGAATACTGCAGATAATTGGCATACCAACTTGCAGGAGAATGACATTGCAAATATAACAAAAAAAGCATAATCCTTTTTGGAAAAACAGAAGTGAAAATCAGTAGAAAGCAATGGACTTATACCAGCATATAATAAAACTACACGAGTTCTTTTAAAATGTCTCCTTTAAACAAGGTACTTGCGTTGTGACTTGTAACAGCACGTTACCTAAGGCTGCAGTGTTTGCTTAAAGCATAAGTCTTCAGTAGTTGTTACTGTACTCCTGTTGGAGATGTGTCTGTTGCACGGTTGGCAGAATGGATCACCTACTTCCTTGAATAAGCTGTTAAAGCTGTTTCTTCCACAGTAAACTGACCACAAATTTGATGACATGTTCGGTAGTGAAGGCAACAGCCTTAGGATCATGATTCAAGAAATCCTGAGTTATAATTCTGTCATGCTTTCTGTGTGGCCTTGAACAAATCACTTCAATTGTTTGAAAGTGAAAATGACTTAAAATATCGTTCTTCGTGACAAATTTAGACATCTTTATTGGTCTTGAGCATTTGAGTTTTGGGAATGATCTCTTCATGGGATTTTTTTTTCCCCCTTCCCCCCACCTTTTTTTCCTCCCCCCCCCCCCTTTTTTTTCCCCTCCCAAAAATGTCTAGCTTTTCACTTTTTAAGAATCAAGCTTTTTTACAAATATATCTGATTAGGTAATAAAAAACCAAGGCACTCAGATCACCATTTTTTTCCTCTCCTTTTATTTCAAGTCCTACTGTTTGGAATCTGATTTCTTCTAACGTTTTGTTCAGAAAACTGTTTTCTGGTTAATGTTCTATCAACTGTGTGATCCAGTGGGTTTTTGTTTTTGTGTGAAGAGTCTTATTTGCTGTAGAAACAACAAAGCTCAGAGCTGAACTTGTGAATGAGCCTAATAGTCCTAGTATTTTTAGATTTGAAAGTTGTGGTGTTATAAGGGTCTCTTTTGCTTATTTGTGAATCCAGTGGTATTTAACTAACAAAACCTTTAGCTTTGCATGTTCAGAAATTAATGTATCAAGAAATTAATGCATCAATTAGAGTGTTAATCTGAGAAGCATGTGCCAGTTCAAATGTGATGTGACAGAACAAACGCTGGTGTTTGACATGTCTTTTTCACCTTTTGGTGTAAATAATGATCTGATATCAATCTTTGTTTTTGTTTGCTGTTGTTGACTAGTTGCTTCTCTATAAAGACATTTGCAGTTTTTCTCTTTATTATAATGGAATTTGGTGATTCTATGAACTATTTTTTCTACCTGCAGCTGAAACTACTTTTACATTCTTACAGTGTCAACAGTCTACACAAGCCAATCATTGTGACACCAATAGAATGAGATTATTGTCCTCTAGAGAGCTGTGAAGGGTATTGCTACAGATCACAATGGGGGGATATTATTACAGGGTCAGCCAGGACAAGCAATTGCTTTTCATACTGAAACTTACCTGCTGACTGTATGGTGTAAATGAAATATAGATATATGTTCAATGTGTCTGCATCTACAGACATGCATTATTTATTTTTAAAAGTATTAACTATTTTATTTATATGCTTCGTAAAAATTAGAATAAAAATTTTAATGAATACAATCTGCATGCCTGTAAAACAGACAATATAACCCAAATATTTCTAACTTGATTGTACGTATGTGGTCAATCAGTAGATGAATATTGATTTTTAATTGGGTTTGAGAGGCTCTTCATTTCTGTAAGCACGAAATTGCTTGCTGTATTTATTAGCTTTACCTGTGAAACTGCTGCGCCCTTCAGGCACATAAAGCTTCACGTAAACCCATGCTATGCAGTGCTATTGTTTGCTAAAATAGTTTTATCTGAAAATATCTTGGGGTACTCGGAACTTGTCAGATAGCCATCACATTATTACCAAAGCTTGGAAATCCTTAAGGAAATGAACTGAACTGCTTCAAAATGGAAAACAAGGTATTGTAGATAAGAAAACCACAGGCAGAAAATAAATGTTCTCCCTCTAACTTTCCCTTCCCCGCCCCATTCTTTTGTGATACAGGATATTACAGATTTTTGCAGAAGTGTACATTACATACTGGACTGTTTTCTTTTAACCGTACTTTGTTTTTGTATAACTGTTCAGAAGTAGTAAAGACACTTTGAGATAAGATTCAGGAATGTAAAAGTTTTAGACCTTACAAAATCCCCCCACTCCCACTAAAGAAACAAAAAACACTCCAGGTGTATTTGAAATGAAACAGACCTCTCAAGGCCAAGAGTTTTAATATTGTATGCAAAGAAAAATACTATTCAGTAAACAGGATTCGATTTTACTAACAGATTTCTGTAAGGGCATGTAATCTGTGCATCATCAGTTATAGTCAAAAAATGAGTGGTACAAAATAAATGATAAAACACCTGAATGTTTTTATCATTAAGTAGCTTACATATTTAGGTGCAGCAAGTACCCATGGTTTGGTAATTTGACTGTAACAGTCAGAATGCCAGATTATTAACAGCATGTACTGATTCACATGCTGCTGGCATTATTATTGTGTGGTTTGCACGTCACTTTCTTTCACTCGAAAGACTCAGTAATAGCAGAGGAAAGGGAGAGTAAAGATAACTGTCTAACTGTTAACACATGTGAACTCCATCTTCTCAGATGCCAAAAGATGATACCACTGAAATACTCAGTTTATGACCTTGAGTGCTAAACTTGACTGTCTAAATTTGACTAAGTTTTATCTCAGTTCTGGATGACTTCAAGCTTCTTGAGATGTTATTACTTTATGCAGGGAAAACAGTAGTGTTCTAAGTGCTGAATACTTGTGGTACCATGGCAAGATACTGTTTTTCATCAATTAATAAGATCTTTATGGTATTTTTTTCTTGCATCTTTGTTCTGTGATGATTTTTAACTGTCATTAGGAGTATAGTTGTTTATACCCATTAGAACTGTTTTAAGCTCAAACAGCTGTTTCTGATGCAAAATCATGAAGAAATCATTTCATCGCACATCTCTAAGAACTAGATTCTTCCATTTCACATGCAGAGTTCCTTTTTTTCCTCATAAATCATGTCTGAGAGTGCAGCATGAACTGACAGTTTGGCATTGATATACGCGCTCACTCAGTCACAGAATATCTATATAACTTACAAATTTAATTTCTATGCCACTTTATGTGTATTGAGAGTATCCATAACAATCCCCTAACATGCAAGCTGGCTTTTAATTAATAAAAACAGTTAATATGTTATTTCTTAAAAACAGCTTCTTGATAAAAATACCAAAAACACTTTTATCTATAGTATGGAGGCAGGAGGAGATTGAATGGATTAACAGAACTCTTACCGGACCTGCAAGAAAGGCAGCCCTTTGTGGACTTCTAGAACAAGAGGCACAGCTGATTGCTTCCATTGGGAGATACAAACTAGATGCAGATGAGGAGAAGCAACAAAAAGCAGTACTGCAGTTTCTGGATAAGGTCAGTGAAGTGATTTTAGGCTGAACATAAACGATACCAAAGTACGGGATTATAAAAGACATCTGCCAACTATCTGACAAAAGTATCTCTTGTAGCTTTACCAGTTAATCATGTGAATGCAAAATTTATCTGTAGTTTAATTATCTTGATTTTATTCATGTAAATACAATTCAGTGATTTTTTTTTTCCAAGCTGAGAATTTCCAATCTCTGTGACAGATTATTGAAGGAAGATGAGAGCAATGCATCATTAAGGCTGTCGACTGAGTTTTAGCATAGACACCACTAGTTATATACCTAGTATGAAAATTAGCACAGAGTGGATAATTTTGCGTTATGTAACTATTGTGCCTAAAAGACATGATTCTGATGGCACTGTTGTCAGCATTAAAGGGTCAAATTCTAACAGAATTCCTATTTATTAATTTGGAGTTATAAAGCATCAGGATAATACTTATTACATATTTTATTTTGTGTGAATTATAATGATGTAGGAATCCAAGCATGAAACCTTAACTATGTTCACTCCTAATCTATTTTTTGAAACATTAAAAATCTGCCGGTTAGCTTCTCTTTCCAAAAATACCCACTTTTACTAATCAAAACTAAGTGATTTTCCCCTCTGATATGTTCTGTTCATTGCTCTCTATACTGAAAAGTGTGCTCTTGCGTTTTAACTTTCGATGCAAACACTTAAGCACGCCTTTAAAATTAAATTTTAGCCTTGAAGAATAGATTGATAGATATTTTCTTTTGTTCCCCACAAAATGTTATCATACAGGAACTAGATTCATCACTTATTCCCCCATTCAGCATAGGCTTTGGGTCGTAGTTGATCATATGTCTGTCTTCAAATTAAGTACTTATTCTGTGTTCATGTACAGGATAGAAAGTCAAGAGGGCATTGACTGCATCTTACCTTATTAAACACAGGTACTGCATTGACTGGTTTCAGTTGGGCTAGAATTTTAACCTGAAACTTTATTCATGTATGATTTGGGAGATGAAGTATACTTCAGTCTTTCATTTATAAAAACAAAGATGAGAGTACATTTATATAAAGATGATTTAGAATCACATTTAAGCTTAAAAGTGAAACATTTTGAAAACTCCTTAGTTTCCATAGCTAGGAGGAAGAAACAAAAGTGCAAATAATTGGCAAGCAGTCTAGCAGTTCTTCATTGCTATGGTACCTCCATGAAATTTGTCAAAGGTATTCTAAATAATATTCGCTGAAAATTGGTTTAAGTGAGGAATGGATTTTTTTTGGCATGAGTTACATGAAAGCGTTGAAGGCTGTTAGGCTCCCTTCAATCTAAAATGAGGAGAAAGCTATGAAGGTATTTAGAAGAACTTCACCAAAATGATGATAAAGGAAAAGATATAAATATTTACATGAAATATGTAATAGCAACATACTGGAGATGCAGACAGTAATGAAAAAAACCAAGAACTGGAAGAAAAAATATGAGAACAGAAAAAGGTATAGACAAATTAGTTATGTTCGTGAGCTTTATGTTAGAAATGTGAATATTAAGACGACTAATATACAGCAGGATGAAGTATATCTTTTTCTTGGTGTTTTCAATATTCTTCATGAAAAGTGTCATTTCTCTCTATATTTAATGATAAAAAGGAAAAAATGACTTTTTTTGTCCAACAAATATTTTTATTGTTCCTTCTTTTTAATATTGGCATATGAGAATTGCTCAGCAAAAAATGATTTGATTAAAATCTATGACCTTTCTTCATTACAAACAAGTTACTTGATTTGAAATGCTGATGGAACCTTTATAGAGTTTATTATCATAACATGTTTGTATTCTATGTTACAGCTTTCAAGAGCGTAAAAAACGAGGAAACTAAATACTTAGGAATGATATCAAAGTCATGAATTGCTTCTATGCTGAATGTTTGCTTCTATCTTCTAACACCTATTCCATTAAAATAGAAGAAGGAAAAGGTGTTTTTTGCGATGTCCTATTTCTTCTCCAGCAGTTTATAGAAGCCTAGAATTGTCTAAATCAAATACATTTATCTCTCTCTGTTTTTCCTTTGAAGGACTGCTTTTCAATTTCACTCGATACAGATTACTTCCAGTATATATTCTCAGGACTTGTACAGTTTTCCTGAGTCTAGGAATCAGAAGCAAAATGTTATTCAGTACCAGAAAACCTAATGGTAATTAATGGCTGGAGATTCCTAGATACACAGGAAACAAGAGATGCTATCTTTTTCCCAAAAGCATGGCATATTTCTGGAGCACTTACTAATAATTTAGTTATATTTTAAACTTTCATTCCCTTCTTTCCAACTTTGAACTTATACCCTAACCATGCCTTTGTGTTTTAGAATGATTGCTACTGATCATATATGCATTACATTCTAAGTGGTTTTTATGCTGAGCTCATTCTTCTGCCTTTGTATTTTAAAGGGGAGAAGCTTGATTATGTTCTCTTTTAAATAACCAACAGATTTCTTTTAAAGAAATTCCTTTTTAATTATTAACTACTGCACAAGAGTTAATAGATTCCATGCTCTGTGCTATTTCTGCACTCATCCTATGGATTTTTTTCTTCTTCTGTTCTTACTTCCCTCCCCCCCTCCCCACCCGGATCAATGTTCTTGTGTTTCCTCTGGTGCTTTTTTCTGCTTTCCTGTGCTGGCAACAGAGTGCAATTATAGTACGCTTGCTCTCTGGAGCAATACAGATAACAGGATTATTGTAAATTCCACAGCACTGCCAGACGACTAAAGCAGGAAAGAGCTGGAGAAAAAAATCTGGAGGTTTAAATTTCATACATTGATCCTGAATACATGATTGTATTGATAATACTTCTGTATTTTTTTCAGTAAAAAGCTGCATTTTTTTGTCCCTATAATACCCACTTATGATGAGATGGTGAGGAAAAATATAGGAATGACAGATATGATATCATTATTTGAATAAGCTAAGTGTCACCATAATGTAGTTAGTCAGTGTTACAGTTCTTCTGCAGTGTGGAAAAACAAGACTGCTATCTTATATACTTTATATATAGGTTATGTAAATTTGTCAAAGGAACCTGGTTTAAATAAGCATTTCCTAGGGGGTAAGCTTTGCGCATTGATTCTCTAACATGAGCAAGTGACCTTTCAGTCCTGCAATAAATGATTTTGTTGAGAAGGATCAGATGTAGATAATGAATTTAAGTATCCTCTAGAAACATTCAGAAATTAAAGTATATGTAACATAATGTGAAATCCTGAATGATTTCTTTTGCCTGTCTACTATTTAAAATAAAGGGGGGGGAGATGCAAGACATATAGCTCCTAAACTTTTTTTAAAGGATTTCTAGTATTGTACAAATGTAATGAAAACAAATCATGAAGATAGAATGTATCCTTCCTTATGGAAGAGAGAAAATTTTGCTTCTAATTTTACAGAAGTTCAAATATTTCACTAAGGAATTAGGAGTTTTAATTTTACAAATGTGTGTCTTGCATTTCTTAATCTCTTTTGGGTTTGGACTCTGACCTCTGATTAGCATATCTCATTTAATTATAGTTCCACCATCACTGATAATGTGATAATCAATTAATATTTATTGTATGAATGTCAGATATTCAGTATTAAATCCTCTTTCCAATTGTCTTGTCTTTTGCGTACGTGATTTTATATATTTCTTAAAATAGAGAATTCTGCATTTTTTTCTTTAGTATAGGCTAATCATATGTTTTAAATATTCTTTGTATTTTTACAATATGTCACCATAGTATCTTAATGAATTTACTGATATAACAAGTCTATGTATTTGGCCACGACAGTTAATGTGTTGCATATTCTGATAATGGTCACATCAATGCTAGAGTTGGATCCACAAAACTACAAGGGCATATGAATGTTGCATGAAGTGTTGCAACATGTTAACTTTTAGGCACTGAGGCTGCCAAGCATAGTTCGCAGGCATGTGTAAAAACCTAAGTTTCCAATACAGTGAAAGAGGATTATTAAACAAAATGAGGTTTAAAATAGCTGTCGTACCATGTGAATAAGGAGAGGGAGTGGAGTAGAGCATATCCTTGTAGGAGAATATTATTTATTTTTAATACATCATAAGCCAAAATATTCATGACCTGAAATTTTAAACACACTGTGCAATATAATGCTTGTTCTGGTAGAAAAGGTACTGTAGAAATATAAACAGTAGAATTAGTCTTTCGTATTAGCCTAGCATTAAAGTTAAGTCCTTGTTTGCTCTGGTGAAACTTGACGTAACAGGATGTACTTGTTCAGCTGATGATTACGTTATAATAGCTCAGAGTGATACAAATTATTTCTGAAGTGTGCACAACCCAAGAGTTGGAAAGCGTTTGATGGAAAAATCACTGAAATGGATACACAGTACACACTCCGTGCCAGAGAACTACTTGAAATCTACCGAAGTATTAGCATGAAGGACATCCCGAAAGATGAGAGAATAGATGTACTGTTAACACTCAGACATACAGTGAAGGTATGTTTTATTTTTCTGTTTGTTTGGCTGTCTTTCCATACCCAGAGATACAGTCACTTAATCAGGTTGACACATAAGCAGTGCTTCTCCTGGCAAACAGGTACCAGAACGATCAATCGGCAGCAAGAGAGAGAAAGCCTAGCATACCAGCTGGCATGAGAGAGTAGCTGTTACATGCCAGGTGTGTTCTAAATTCAAGTTGCGCTTCATCTGATGTGCACTGGTTTTTATTCAAGTTATGTTAGAATTATAACCTCATTGTGTGTTAATATATAATAATTTCAATTTAAAGTTTAGTTTAATATGTCTTACAACTTGATAAAAGCTATGCCAGAGATTTTAATGGCGATTATAACTTTTTTTATTTTCCTCATCTCTTTGAAATGTCTCTAATTTAGAAATTTATGGGTTTGTTTTGTCACTGTTATAGCTGGCAAGTACTGATTCCCTTTCCCCCTACCCCAACACACACACGCGCGCTCACCTACCCGTACTGCTATTGCCAATATTCCTATGAAATAGCAGCTGGCAGCATATCTTCTAATTTTTTGTTTTCTATTCATGTACGAAAATAAGAATATAATGAGATTTTTAAAGTACTTTCAGGATTCTGCTGGCATCAAAATAAAATAGAATGCTGCTTCCTGGTCTTACTGAAACACATGAATACCTTGCTGTTGGCTTAGGCAATGCTTTGGTGGTAATTCAGTCTAAAGTTAGTTCAACGTTGGGAATGTTGCTGGTTAATGAACTTCTGCTCATCTTGATATGAGTTAATATTATTGTAGTGAGCAAATTTTGGAATTTCTGTAAATTAGGATTCTACCTTAGGTAAAGAAACATTGAACTCATTGTCATTCCCCTATCATCATCCATCTCTGGAGAATCTCTCTTTAAGCATTTGAAATTTTGATAAGTATGTTTGGGAATGAATAACTTAAGTGCCCCGTGCCTACTGTGCTGTGTTTTGGGTTTTTGTGTGTTTTGCTTTATTATTTTTAAACCACCTACTACGTATATACATTACACCTCCTATTGGATACTCAGTGGAAGCTTCTTAGGGAGATACTTCTGGAGCTACTGGAAGCTGAAAATTTTACATGTGCCCTGGGTCTCATCTCAGATGCTCAGCCTTCTTTAGTGCCTCCAGATTTCCAGTTTCTCAAACCTTTGATACAGGCTTTGACAGCCATAGTCCTGCCTCCTGAGAGCAGAATCTGTAAGCATTTTCTTTTTTTTTTTATTTTTTAAAGCTTTTTGTGTTAACTTCCAAGAAAACAACCTCCAAGAAAATTACCTGACTTGTTTTTGTTTACTCTTGGTTTTGTTTTCTTTTCTGTGGTGATTTTTCTTTTCAGAGTTTAAAAAAAAAACATGAAGTAGGTCTTTTACAATGGAAGCATTAAATGATATATTTGCAGTTTGATGACTGGAAAATCATTAGCAGAATCTGGTTCCTTAGATGTTTAATATTGCTTCTCCAAGAGGAGTGGAACTGTTTAGAAAAATGTATCAGTTCTTAAAGTAATAAGATATTGTTTTTTATTAGAGTAGATAGAATAGCCACACATGAAATTTCAGTAGAAATCTAAAATTGTCCCATTTTAGACATGAAACATAATATTCCTAAGACACTAAGGGGTCGTCTTGTCTGTTTTTTTTTTTTTCCCTTCTGGTGTGTGTGTGTGTGAATGTACAGAAGTATGATAGATGAATGGCATAGAATCCATTGTGTTTTTTTTTTTTATCTGTGTTAGAAATTTTTTCTTTTTTTTGGTATGATTTCTTATTTATATGCTATTTCTTTTGTTTTCTCCTTTCTGTGTTTCCTTTCAGGAACATGCATGTAAATTAACACAGGAAATAGTGGAATTAATTGACAGGGAGGTTGACCTTATGTTGAGAGACGTGAAAGAATGCAACTTAGAAGGACTGAGGAAAAGAATTTGTACGTTATTTCTACAGTATATTAAAACTCCAAGCTTTAACCCTGAAGTTGCTAGAATACTTAAGGTATTGTTCCTATTATGCAGTATGACAGAGGGGCCAGCAAACTAGAGATAGAGAAGGAGAATGGGAAACAATTAATGTTTTTTAATTTTACTTCCTATAAGCTTTTAGTGTAGAATTGCAGGAGTTGTTCCTCAGAAGTAAAATGTCGAAAGAACACTGTTTTCACCCAGATAAGTACTTGTATAGGGAGCATGGGGCATAGACGTGGCTGTATAGGGAGCATGGGGCATAGACGTGGTTATAAGAACCTGAAAAATGACTGTACTCTGTGGTTGTACTAACAGAGCCCAGGTATGAAATAGCAAATTTGAGAATTAAGTGGGTAAGGCTTACAGGGCTTACAGTAAATTGCAAGAGGGAAGCCAATAGAGAGGTTTAATGAAAGTGATATAATCAAAAATACACTTTTATTGTTCTCCACTGGAAGTGGACAGTGTTCTCCATGGACAGTGTCCCATGAGTTCAGGGAGGAGGCACATTGCCATTGTCGGTGATATATAGTGAACTTGCACCTAAGCAGGTGTCGTTGTTACAAGCTTCTATTGTACAGCCCATTGCTACTTCATGAAAAGCAGATACAGGTAGGAAGTGGAGATAGTAGTGGACAACTGTTTTTTTGTGTATATGTATAGATACACACACACACACACACACACACACACACACACACATATGTATATACACACATACACATACACACACACACACACATATGTATATACACACATACACATACACACACGCATATACATATATACACACACACACATATGCATACATATATATATATAAAAATACATATTTTCCTGCTTGTCTGACTACAGACTGCATGAAAAATATGATTCACTATGGCTGCTTTAGACAGTATTATGTATTCTGCATTGATCAGCAGAAGATTCTTCCTATTGTGTTTGATGGCATCTCAGGCATAGATGCCTACTAAATGATAGTGGGATTTGGAACCAACTAACAGTTACTTTATATTACCTAGGTTTAGGTACAGTATAACCTAAATGAGTCACAACAGAGACTGGAAATGGGAGATCTTTGTCTTCTGTAGCTTTTGGTTGACTGCACTTTAAGTTCAAGACTGAATTGCATCTCTATCTGTATTTAAATCCTGTAACCATCTACAAACCAGTTGAACTGACAAAAAATTAAAGATGGCAGTTCACTGACAGAAAGCAAGGGGACACAAGCCCCAGGGCCTTTTCAGGAAAGGCAAATGACCACAATGGATGGCTGAATTGTCAGACTGTTCAAACTCACCGATAACAGACGTGGGCTCTCCTCACAGACCCCATGAAGCAAAAGGAGATTGACAAGGTTGTTAGTGGGTTTAGGTTATTACCTTCCCCTCAGTTTTTCCGACATATAGCTTTGCTGTTTTTATGTTCCTATACCAAAATATTAATATGCCCATAATCTCAGTGTTTCATCTTTGATATAAGATTCTAAACGAAAAGATACATGCTCAAAAATTAGTTTGTTTTCTCTATATTGTTATCTTTCCAAAGTGGCTGATTATCTGCATACATAAAAGTGCCAGCAACACCACTGGACCATAGTGTTTGAGGTCTTCATATAGTTCAAGAATGGACTGATTTATGTTACTGTTTTTAAGAAGTACAATAGGAAGATAGAGTAGCTTTTGATCTTCTATTTAAAAAAATCTCTTGGGTATTTTAAAATGAGTATAGCTAACTTTTAAATATTAGATGATTTGCAGAAATACACGTAAAACATATTCCTGATGCTCTTAGGATTACACACTAGTAATAGGCAGATACTCTGTGATAAACTGACCTTTTCTTTTTTTAAACCTTTTAGGTTCCACCGGATCCCTTAAAGCTTTATAAAAATGTTAACTTCTGCCGTAGCTGCAAAAATTACTTGCCGTCTACTGAGTTCTCCATTCCTGCTAATTCACGCACCATTGGCAGATGTCGTTTATGTTGTAAGATCGATAATGAGGCTCGACAGCGAGAGGCATGTTTGAAGTACAAACTTATACTAAAAAATCTCAGGGAGTCTGAAGCTGATTATCAGGATGACGCTAAAATTGTTTACTTAGTTCAGGTACTGTCTGAAAGAACGTTGCTAGTAATGAAAAGTAGTGGCTTTGGCTATAATTATTCTTTTAATTTCTGTTTGCTCTTCATAAGAAGAGAGATTGGCTAAAAGGTGCAAAAACTTCTTCCTATGATATGGGATGTTCCATACCATAAGGAAGCTCTTAAGTTTTAGAAGTATAGCTATACTTTCAAAAGTGATTACAAGTAATACAGTAAAAGAAAGTAAAAGTCTAGCTGACAGGTCAAAGAATCGGATGATAAGAATTCTTCTTTTTCTTCTACATAGCTATAATACCGTTCAAGAGAGAATGCTTTTCAAATGTTTACAGAACATTTATAAGAACTTGTTTTAGTAAAACTACTACATTGTTTTGTGTTTTCAGAAGAAAAAAAATGAAGAAGCTGAGGTTTTGACATTCCTGTTCAATGTTAGTAGAATATTTCTGTGTTTGGAGGTTCTACTGTTTTGCCTTCTTTAGGAGTGAGAGTCACTACATATTCTAATTGTCTAAGTTATTTGCAATCATCTGTATTTATCTATAATCTTATGTGGTATTACTAAGTAGCTAATGTCTCTTAATAACCATTACTGGAAAAACATCTCAGTTCAAAGAACTTCTTGCCTCTGTCTTCAGCAAATTTTCTCTTTAGTTCTCCTCAATTTATAACTAATTTTGTCAACAAAACAATTTGATAACCAATATCCACTGGGAAGGTTTTAAACGTTTAGGTAATTGCAAAGTGTTACTTAAATCTGAAATGTTGGATATTTTTATTATTTGAACTGTTTCAGAGATTTAGCAATAAAAAACTTTACAGTTAATATTCATTGCACACTTTTTGCACTGTATTGTCACTATGTGTAAAACAGCACACAAGCAAACAGCATCAAACACCAGCACCTCACTGCCACCAAAAACAGTCCATACTGCGGTTTAGCCCTTTACCACAGACAGCTGCAAACGGAATACTAGGATTCTTTAATTATCATGCGTATGTTAACAAATATTACTAAAGAACTTAAATTTTGTGAATATTGTCTGTTCATTTCAGTTTTCACTTAAGCTGAAAAGCTTTTTGTCTGTGTCTAACTCGGTTTGTTTTGATATGTAGATATCCTCCAAACTGTACTTTCATTACCAAGTTTTGAAATGTTTCCAGCTAACACCTTTTGCTGCTGACATATTTCAACTAATATATATATATATGCTGATATGTAACAACAAATGCCTTACTTCACAGAAGTGGTCACCAGTGCACTCAGGCATGGCACGCTTTTTAACTTGGCATTGAAAGTCCTCACTTTGGCAGTTCCGCTTGCAGTTGTACTACTGCAATGTCTCTAGATATTATGTATCATTTTCATCCAAGTTGACTTCAGGTTCTTTTTTTTTTTAATTATAAATATCTAAACAACAGAGGATCTTAGTCTGTTTTTTTGTATCTTAGGTTAAAAAAAGTTTTCTTGAACTATTACATTTTCTGACCTACTGCTTTTTTTTTTTTTTCTTCCCCTCCCACCAACCGTTTGTCCTCCGCTTCACTTATATACAGAAAACAGCTCTGAGGTATCTAGAAATACCTCAGGTACAACTGAAAAGTCTTTTTTAACAGTTATGATAGTTGCATTTGTTATCCAATGCGGTACTGTAGCTTTGACTGTATAGTCTGTGGACAGATGCAAGTTTACATTTTTGTGGTAAGAATTTTAAGAGCTCTTTCTTCGGATCTTTTGCACATTGATTCTAACTGTGCTGAGGTTGAACACCTACTTGAGTGCTAATAAGGCTGAAGAGGCAAAAAAGCAGTTGGTATACCTAATGGTGGCTCCACTAAATTCAGCTTACTGCAGCAAAAGGCATGCCCTTTGGTATTAAAACAAATTAGTTCAGCAAATCTGTCAAGATAAGTCCTGAGGCTGCCTTTTTTTTTTTTTTTTTTACTTCAGAGGGTTCATCTGTGTTGTGCTTCTTGGAATCAATGCAACACACTGCGGCTTTGATTTGCTTGGTGAACAAATCCTGATGGGACTTTGGTATTCATTCAAAGTTATGAATATGTATAAATCCTCTAGCCCATTCCTTGCCTGCCATCATTTCCCAATCTCAGCTGCAGAGCATTCAATGACACTTAACTCCCAATCCATCAGATGACAGTGCTTGAAAGTTGTTTCCGTCTTTTGTGTTTGTCCCAGGACAAACTATCTGAGAAGAGGCAAAGCATCTTTTGAAATGAATAAACTGTAAAATTTCACAGTGAAGTGCATGCTCACCTTTGGAAAGTACAGAAGAGATCTCCTAGTTCAAACTTTCCACCCTAACCAGAAAAGTTTTATGATAATTTTACCAAAGTTAAATTTTATTTCATACAAAAAGAACCTGTAATCCATGAGAAAGGAAGAGTCAAATTATTGATCTATTTTACAGGGCCCTTATACCCTGAAGTGAATGGGGCTAACATAGCTGTGAGCAACTTCTGGAAACTTTTGAGATGAGCAGCTTAGCACAAAAATGGTAGTATTTGCTAATATCTCTGGTTACAAATTTCTGGCTTCTGTGCCAGATATTCTGTGAGAAGGATGAAACATTGAAAACAGAAGCCAATTAGTGAAAGCTAATAAAGGAAGGCCTGTAAAACCAGATTTTAGAGGGGTCCTACATTCCTGGGATTAGTAGACGCAGATTTATTACCAATTGATGTTTTAAGCCCAGCACACTGAAAGTAGGAGAACAGCTTTTTTCTTGCTTTTTTTCTCTGGCAAGGATTTAAGTGGGCTTCTGGCTTTTGGAAGCAAGATGGGTGAGAATACATGAGGTTATGTTTCATCAAAAGCATTTTGTTAGCCTACCTTCATTCATCCTTCGTCAAGAATTCACTGTGTAACAAGTAAATACCATTATTTAATTAAATCATAAGTTAAGATTTCGTTTTAGAAGAATGAGCCTACTTCAGATGGCTAGCTTGGAGGAAAACCTATGTAGAAGTCTGTTGTTGCAGAGACTCTGATTGATAGATAAAATCCTCTAATAATTTTTCCATGACTAATACAGAGAAGAATTAATGGAGAGCGACAGAAAAGCTTGCCAAATTTCAGTGGTAACTCATGACCTAAAATATTTTTTTCCATTCAAGAGGCTGTTTTTTATTGAGAATTGGTAATGATTTCAGATGGGTAGTGGTAAATTACACAAATTAAGATTATTGTAGATTAACCTTAAACATGTGGAAAATACATTTAAAGGCCTTTCTGCACTAGAGAACCTTTACAAACAGACCTTCCACTATTTTTTGTTTATTTGTTTATCTTGTATCATAGCTATTTGATGTTGTAACTTAATTTGGTAAAATGCATAAAAGTATCATATGCACAATAAACTCTTTGTAGGCGGAGGGAGAGGAAGGAAGCAAAGCAGACAGTGATTTAGGGTCTGTTACAGGTCAGGGTTTTTGTTGTCCTAATTTCCCATGTTTTCCAGACCAAATTATTCTGACTACATGTAAACATCAAGTAATTTAGCACATAGTAATAACTCATTCATTGAATAACATGAAAATGAATGTGTAAGTGTCGCACCACACTAGAGGAAAATGTGCTACATATCTAGATGTTCTTTAACGAAGTGATTATATGATATATGCATAGAACAATTTTTTAACTCAAAGCTTTTTTTGATGCTTACATGGTTACAAGACTTTCCTGTAGGATTAAACATGCTTCTTTTTCAACACTGTTTTCAATTTCAGCAACAAGACCTGCAATACTTGATTGAGAATATATGGGGTTGTCAGTCAGCTCTTAGTGCCTGTGATGACCTCTATGATTTGGTTATGGTCAGATGGGATAAGCACCATGAGTGGTCTCCATGGAACACTATTCTCCTCACTAAAGATGAGGCAGATGCACATCTTAAACTGTGCAGCCTTCAGGAGGTAAAATTTTATTTTTTTAATTTTTTTTTCTAATATTTATATTTTAAGTGAATCCTGTGACTAATGATATTTGTCCAGATTACAGCTTCCTTACGCTCATCCCTATTTAGACTGGCCTACTGTGACTATTGAAAGATTGCATCTGCACTGTTAAATAAAACAGACACTAATCCAGAGGGCAGCTGGCACAGTACAACTCAGATCTATGTTCCTAAACTCTGTCTTGTCCTGATTCTTTCTCCCAAAATGCAAAAAGCTAGGTGGCCTCATCCATGCTGCTGCTTACTGAGGACAGTCCTACACCTATGCTGTTCACTCAGCTGTTCTCAGAAGTAGATGCCCTGGGTGAAAAACACACCAAGGATTAGCCATAAATAATTTGACAGTTGTATGCCTGTGATCTTGCATGTATTCTGTCCTCATTTCATTTACTAGTATCAATTTAGCATTAAATAATAGAGTGGTTATATATAGCTCTTTGTCTAGAGCTTAAGCATTTCTTATTATAAAATTATATAAATTAATATTACATACATTATTATATAAATTATTATTATTATAAAATGTCATTATATAAATTGTAAATTTGTCTAAATTTACTTTCTTACAGGGATGTCATTTAAGTGAAGGTGTAATCTTATAATTTGTAATTAGACAGTAAAAACATGAGTGCTGTTCTGAGCTGGAATAACTTAAGAGTTTGTTAAGGAAGTTCTCTATCTAGACACGGTAGTCCAGTAGACATCATGTGGCAGAATATTTAGTTTTTTAAGGCACAAGCGAATCCTGTGAACTGCATTTGTGCTGCAATTAGTAATGGATTACTAAGTCTTTCTCCTCTAGGTTACTGATTTATACAAGTAGTGATCCAAGGTCATTGTTGTGTAGTGTCCTTTTGTTCAGGGTGTTCTTCGACTTCTAACAGAATATTATTACAAATGCAATTTCTGTTGTCACTAATTGCCCATCTTTTTGGAAATCTTGAGAAAATATGTGAGAACTAAACAGACAGAGAAAATGAATTATTCTGTCAATGAAAGGTTCACTTTGGGGACAAAAGAAATTAGTCACAGAAATCTAAAAATAAATGGAATTCTGGCATCCGTGATATATTTTCTGTGTGCACCTAAAGTGTGTTTTCAAGCAGACACCTACTGTGCTTATGTGACTATTATCTTCTAAAAGGTAAAACCTATTTCAAGCTGGAAATTCCTTTATTAACTCCTCACCCTCACTTTCAGTCAACAAAGCTCTTCAGGCAATGTGAATCTAGTGACACGTCTGTGCATCCACACATTTATGTTACTGGTATTGTGGTGGGAAGAACTTCTTTGGCTGTCAAAGGGTCTGGTTATGCACTTATCTGGCTTAGCTTAATAACTTCAGATGTCAAAGACATGCCATTAACTTGATTAGGTCCAGAGTTTACACTTCTGTTTTTAATATGAATGATAGCTTCTAGTAAAATGTTTTTCATCATTTTTACTTAACTGCAATAGAAATATTTTCTGATTAGATTTAAACTTTTTCCATCATTGCATTCTTCCCAAATAATGAAACTTAAACTACATAAGGAGAAGTGTGAATTTTTCAACTCTTTTACATTATCCAAGTACAATGTAAAGCAAAATGTGAACAAACTTCATCTATGAAGACAACTAAAAATCTTGAATTTCATATGCTAAAATATTACAGATTTATGCTTTTTACTTAAAATATATTTTATGCTGGTATACTCTCTGTATCTCATTATACACAGTCTCCAAAAGAACAATTAATTTTCCTATTCCTAATATTTTCTTTCAAAATCTGAAATTACAATTTCTGAAGTATTCAGCTTTTTACAATAGGTTCTGTATGATTGGCAGGGAGGAGGGTCAAAGGTTAATAGCAGAAGACCTCTGCATTTCCTGCTTCAGTACTTTTGGTATACTTCAGTGGAGATGAAAGGCCAGAAAAGCAACAGATAAGCTATGCAAACCTACTTGAAAACGCCAAGTCATTTTTGCTTACTTCTTTCTGCAAAAAAATAGGCCACGTATAGTAAATGAATCACCTCCCTTCGCCTGGTAATGATCAAAACTTGGTTTAAAGAAATGAGTATCAAATAAGCAGAAATGAGACAGAATTAAAATGCAGTGCTGTAAGTTTGATCGTTACCTTTAATTTATTGAAATTAAAAAAAAAGACCTCTTAACTGTTTTCTTAAATAGTGATTCTTACTAATAATGATTACAATAGAAATAGCAAAGGGTTTTTTCAACTAAATATTCTGTTTATTTATAAGGTAGTCTGAGTTAAGACTAATAACTAGAAATTGAGGAAATTACATCACTGCTGAAAGCATAGGCTAACTGAAATGCTGGAAAGTGCTTGCTGCTGCCGTTATTTATAAATAATCAATCGATTATTATCAAGGAAATTTCCTGATTCATTGCCTTACAAATGCTGTTATTTAAGCATTGTCATTTTATTTTTAAAGGTAAGTAAAAATGATCTTATATGAAGAGAAGTAAATGAGTCTTATCTTGAACGAGTGAAAAAATACCAGATATTTTTGTTTTTATAAGGTGGTTAATATTTCACAAGGAGTGGTCAGTAGTTTCTAGTATTGGGCCGTAAGATAGCAGTATAGATCTACTAAATATTTTATTTTCTTATGTAGCTTTTATGAATGAATTATATGGCATAATTCATTACATGGTCACTATTTATACTGTCTAAAGTATAAAGCAACATATAGACTGGTAGCTATTTCAATTGTATTTAATACAATTTGCATTTTATTTCCTTTCAGGCTTATGAAGCAGCATTTATTCACAGAATAAACCATAAGCATATCCGGGCAAAAAAACACTTTGCTCAGATTCCAGTGATGGCATCATTTTTGCATAGGAGTGGTGATCAGGCCAATGCAAATGAATTTTTAATAGCTAAGCCTATTCCTACTGGTATAAAAGCATAACTGTTAAAATAAGTTGACTGAAGTTAAAGTTAACTGTATTATTGATTAATACAATTTCCCTAATGGTTTTAAATAAATGTCCTTTTTCACCAATATGATTTGTTTACATAGATAAAAATAAACTGCTGAGGATAAAATAGTGTGATTCTGACCATTCAATATAAGTGCATTTCATGTTTCATAACCTCCTTATTAAAAGTAAAATATTGTTGATGAGCTTTTTAAATTCCAAATAATTTTTAGAGCAGTGACTGTCTTTCTGTGTGTGCCTGTGTTGCTTGGACCATTTTGTCTGCAGTATCAGTACCCCTGCTAAAGGAATTTAGCTAATTCTGTGTCATTCTTTTTTTTTTTTCATTAGAGAAGTAATACAATATATTTTTAGTTCATTTTGCTGTTTTCAAGCCTATAAAGCCAAAAAATCGTCAAACCCTAAATTCTTAAGGAACAATAGAACTGATATGCCCTTCCAAATATAGGTGCCTTGCCTTGCAAACATTTGTGCAAAAGAATAACTTTACCTTTTTTGCCAATTCAGTTGGTCATAATGGAACTGCCAGCATGTGATTATTGTATCTAAGACCTTGAAATTACTGTAAATAAGGGTCATTATTTGAAATACATAAAACAGACTGTTTGGAACTTGTTAATGTCTTGAAGAGCTTGTGTCATTACAGCAGAAATCATGTTTGGTTATGTTTATGTTTGATTACAGAGAAAAATATTATATGATATACATTCAATAAAGTCCTACAGAAAGTTGCTAAGTTTTGTCGACTGCTTGAAACTTCCATTCTAGACACTTATTTGACCCAGGGCAAAACCTTTTTCTCTGAGAAATATAACTGTCTAGGAAAAAGCAGTGGCCTTTAAAAAGATAAAGAAACACATTTAGCAGCAAACAGCCAGGAACTGTATTGGATCCCTCAGCAGCCTAGGAACCATAGACCCGGTATCGAACAATGCATGCTAATTTGAGTTGAAGACTTTTCATTGTCTGTAATGGAATTCAGCTCCTGGATTTTAGTTCAATACATGCAGAACTTCATGAGCAATCCAGTTGACTTTATGTGTTTCCCAGGATTTGAGCCTTAAGGTAGGAGTGGCTGCTGAGTTTCTGCCAAAGTAATAAAAGGATGTTTGAAAAAAAGTATAAGTTGAAGGGGAAACAGGAAAGCATGAATCATGTAGGTAATGGCCTACTTCTTTATACTTGTCATTTTTTTTATCAAATGGCTGTTTGAAAAAAAAATACATTACAGCCCCTGAGGGATGATTTTAGTAAACAGTAAGAACAGAGTTGAAGCAAATGTGAAAAGCTTCTAGTCCGTTGATTTCAATGTCATGTGCAGTTGGAGAATCTTGTAATTCATAGAATCATAAAGTAATTCAGGTCAGAAGGGATCACAGGAGTCCAAACACCAGCTCAAACCATGATAAACTATGACCTCAAACCAAATTGCTCAAGGTTTTTCTCATTCAGGTCTTGAAAACCTTTAAGGATAGAGACTGCATAACCTCTTGGGGAAAAACTCGTTCCAGTGCTTGACTGTCTTCATCTTGAAAATATTTTTTATTATATCCAATAGAAAGCTCCTTTCTTTCAAGGTAGTCTGTTAGCTGTCATCCTCTCACCATGCACCACTGCAAGGAACCTGGCTCCATCTTCTCAATAATTTCCTCATGTGTGTTGGAAGGCTGCTGTCAGCCCCCCAGCCTTCTTTTTGCAAGGTTGAACAAGCCCAGTTTCCTCAGCCTCCCTTCAAATGTCAAGTGCTCCAGACACCTGATCATCTCAATGGCCCTCTGCTGAACTTGCCCCAGTTAATCAAAGTCTTTCTTGTTTTGAGTGGCCCCAGATTGGACCCTATATTTTAGAATAGTGCATGAAGAATTCCATATTCTAGATTCTCTTCAGTATTTGCAAGAAAATCCTGCAAGAAAATAGGTAACCTGCAAAATCTTTTGGTTTACATGGAAGTCCAGAAGACAGTCTTGACAATGACAGTGCTGTTTAATCATAATAAGAAAGCTCTCTGTATAAATAGTTAAAAATTTGTGTTACACTTAAAGTGCATGAAATACTTGACTATTATCTGGGGCATGACTGTCTGGTGATTTTGAATTTTAAGGGAAGAAGATAAGTGACTGCCTGTGTATAAACTCAAAACTGATGCCTTCTTTCAAACTGGTGTCCAGAAATGGCTTTTGAAAGAACAGGAATTGAATGTTTCGAAGAACATGATACCTCAAAAGAGAATTGATGAAAAATGGAAAAAGAATTATATTTTGGATATGTAATTGAATCCTTTTGTTAGGTCAAAGCTAAGTATAGCCATCATAATTCAAAAATAGGGTAAGATTTTTTTTTTAATCTAGCATGAAATTAGTATACAGCCCTTCATGTTAGTTTTCTTTTATTGCTACTTTGATCATCTTGTAGATTTTTTCTATACTGTTACTGAATTAAAAAAAAAATTCACCATTTTTTGCCCCTAATATTTATAGTTGTACTGTGTTTTGTAAAGGATTTTAATTAAAACTTTTGTTTAATAGTTGTCACTGTGTTGCTTTAACTGTGTATGTAGCTTATAAATGATATGGAAAAGGTACTGAACAAGTAAGAAGAATGAAAGAGTTCTCTGTATCACAGTGGCAAATACTGGAAAAGCTGACTGAAAAGATCAGAGCCAGATTAAAGATCCTGTATTTCTAGGAGAAAGATCTTGCAAATCAGTGTGTATTTGTATAATACAAATATATGCTTAATAATATTCATATTATACAAACATGCATATAACTTAGATCTAGCTTAATATTCAAAAAATTCTGCTTTATTTGAAACCTGACTGCTTTTAGCAGTTATTCACAACGAAAATTTCATCTGTGTGAAGGAGAATTGTGCTGTATTTGCAGACCAGTAACAAAAGTTCCAGTAAGTAGCACAGATGTTGAAAGCTACTTCATAGTTTTTCCTGTTCTACTGTCATATATCTTTATTTCAAAGATCTTTGTAGATTAGCTCCACATACCTTGACATCCTAGTTACCTGATACTTGACTCCGTAAGATCTGAAAAGCACATTTATCTTATTCAAGCTTTGTGCACTGGTGTGAGCACTGGGTTTGTGAAATTACTGCTATTCTTGCCAGTACTCACAGAAATTAAAATATTAGTTTGAGAGTAGGGGACCGACATTTTCCCTGTTGAGATCTAAACTTCCTGAGCACTTTCTGTTTTCTAGGGGCTTAAAAGGTCACTGAACTTACCGCTATCCCTCCTTGGGGGTAAAGTTCAGCTGCTGTGCAGCTAGCCACCTTTCTCCAAACAGGATGAGTGCAGTTCACTCTTCTCAGCATCACTGTCTTGAGTTACCGCTTATGCAATGTGAAGTACTGAAAGCAGTTCGTTAGTTAAGAAGCCTTAAAAATGTGGAAAATATGTTACAAAATAAAGAGGACTCCCATTCCCAAGGACATGAAGAATTAGTCTGGAGTGAGATGAAATGGAAAGTAGCATAAAAAAGAGGAAGAGGACAATAATTTTCAGTTGTTTAGATTCTGTTCCCTGTAAAACCAGTACACATTTTGAAGCTAACATAACTTGTTTCATCATTTGCAAAATTATTTTTCAGAATATCAGCTTTTCCAAAGAGGTGAACAGAACTATGAGGAAACAGGGTAGGATAGTTTTAGAAATGGAACATGGAGGGAAATGCGAATGAAGGCAGAGGCAAATTTGGAAGAAGGCTATACGGCACTGTGTCAAAATATTTAGCTGAGCAAGACAGACTTAAGAAAAAGGGAAGTGGGAGCCAAAGTATTAAAAGGATATAATATTAAAAAAGGAGCTACACTCCTCCTGAACTATAATCTGGTCTCTCACAGTCTTACTGTGATCTTGAGAAAGTCTCTCCCTTTCTGCACCTGGCTTTCTCCTTTTTTAAGTATGCAATGATAGTTCGTTAGCCTAAGTCAATGTACATGTAGGCAAAGCAGTACAGTATTCCTAGCAACACTGCTGGAATTCTTTGGTTTAAATGATTTGAGGTGTCAAGAGAGGAAATATAAAAGGAACGTTCATTATTTTTAAAGAAAACTTCAAATGATTGCCTAGTTTGAAATACAGGTCTTCAGTTTATAATCTGCAGGACCTCATTCTATATATGATATCATATCTCTTTGGGTAAGACTTATACCACAGTCAGTGAATACCATAATACAACTCTTTAAGGTCAGACCATCTCTTGCAAACAGTGGCTTTTCTTTGATAACTTTAAGACTCGTGAGAAAGGAGCCTGATTTTCAATTAATACATAAGAAAAATATATACTTACTTAAAATAAACCAAATTTTCAGTAGAAACATGACCATAAATAATCATTATCCTTAGTGTTTCCAAGTCTTTTAGGTTCTAAGCGTTCCCTGGAATTAGCTATAGCCGTAGCAGTGACAGAGCATTTTTCAAGGTATTTGACCTCCATAATTTCGAATACTTTTAGCTGGTAGACCAAGATCTAAGACACATGCAGTACCTTTTTGTGTGTTTTGTGATTCAAAAAGGATTTTTTTCTGTACATAAGCTCTGTGACTACAATAGCAAAAAGGATGATTAAGAGTTTCAGTAGTCTATAGTGTAATGTTGTTTGACTGTCTTGCAACGTTCTCAATGTCTTACACCATGACACTAGGGAGAGCAAAACAGTTTTCTTGCTTCTACGCTAGTATCTTTAAAGCCTTGGCAGATTTACTTTCAATTGTTATTGCATATTATTAGGGAAATATGCTCCATTAGAGGATCAGCTCTTCTTGCATCTTTGACAGCTGGGTAAATTCTTTAAATGCACAGCTGCTTATCTTTGTTTGGATTTCAGAGCATTATTCACAAGCTGGCTGTGGAATCTATTGGTAACAAAAACTGTGCTTTGGAGCCTAGATCATTCCTGGATGATGAGATCAAATGACTGCAAACTGTCATTGCCTCTACAGAGAAGAACAAACTGTAAGTTGAATTTTTGACCTTCTCTTCTCACTTCAGAGAAGTGGCTAAAGTGATAGGCGTATGAAGTCTCTTAAATCCTAGCTTAAATGTTGAGTCCATGAGGAGTCCACACTCCAGAAATATTTTTTACCCCTAGATACTGTCTAACAAGAAAAGGGTGTCAGAGTTCGCATGGCTTTTATTTCTTCTGCACTAGCAGACACATGGCCAGTTATCACCTGCAGCTTACCTCATGGATTATTTCATGAGCAGGAATCTTCAAGCACAAAGCAAAATTTGTCTTCCACCTACCTCCAATACCACTGTTAAGCCATTTCCAGAGGGAAAAGCTCCATCTTTCCTCCCACAAGCTCAAGTGGATCATATGTTAATTTAACAAAGAAGATCATGCATTTTGCCTCCCCTCTCCCAATAGTAGCCTCTGCACTTTTTCCAGGTTGTAAATTCCCCTATTTATGTCTCAAAGGGAGAGAAACTCAGAGTAATCAGTCTCTGCACCTCCAAAAAGTGATGTCCTCAACAGATGTCCCAATTAGCAGCACATTAACTCAATTCTTATATCAAGAGGTGATTGTAAACACTGATAAAAGAGGATTACAGATTAGATAATGTAAGGGGAGCAAACTAATTGCCAACATTTAGCACTTGGAAAACACTTCTTCAAAAGGAAATAATACTAGCAATAGCTGAGTCTTGGATTCATTTAATTATTTTTGTTTATTTTCTTGTAAAAGGATCCTAAATTGGAATAAGTCTATTACCTGAGCTGGGGGTAAGGTTCTTTGATATGCTGCAGTAGCACTGTGCAGCTCCTAAACCTATGGCTACATTTGCATGCAAAATCGGTGTCACATATTTCTTTCACTTGCCTGTAGATGATTCTTTTGGCTTATCTCACGCTGTAAATTGTCCTTGTTACAAGAGCTGTCCCTTTTAGCCTGGCTTACAGTCCTAAATTTACCTTCCTCCCACACAAATCTGGCATTCACGCTTTTTTAAAATTCAGAATTTTTTACATCAGGAATGAAGAATTATGAAGCTAAGAGGATTTTTTTCCTTTTTTTAAAGAAAAGGATTTGAAAGTGAAAGAATTTAAGCCTTTATCATTTCAGTCTTTCCTCCCTGCTATTTCTTACGAGTCTCATATTTCAACTTTGACAAGATGAGAATTATGTGGGATATGTGTTGTGCAAAGGATTGTAAAGAAAGCATGCATAAGTTCAGAGAAATTTGTAGGAATAGAATGTAAATATGGGGTATGTCAATATTATAGTCTCACTCAATAAAATTATTTTAACTAAGTAGAGATTTAGTGATGGAAATATTTCTTTTTTCTTCATTGTGGTTCTGTAATGACTTTACAGTAGTTTGATTTTCAGATTTTGAATTAGTGCCGCATTTAAAAAAAATAATCTTCATGTTCAAGCAGTGCTTGTGTCTTGGCAGTGTTGATTATATTTACCAACTGTATTACTAAGTGGAGGAAACCCTCTAGAACCTACTCTCGATTGGATCATATTAGGAGAATAATAAGATATGCTTCTTTCATGTTCTGTTTCCAAGAAAGAATATTTGCATCATGCTAGCTAAAGTGTCTATAAAGTCACAACCCAAGATGGCATGAGTTTAGTGGGCTACAAGACAGTGTAGCAGCAGTAACGTACTATTTCTTTAGGCTGGCAACTGCAATGCAGTTCCAGCACATATTGCAAAATTGAAAGCTCTGCTGAAAATTCTGGTGATTCCTTCAGTATTCTGTGGAAAATCACGTGGTACATTCTTGGTTTGTATAACGCTGACCTTCAACTTGTCTTGTTTTTTTTTTATGAAGAGTAATTGTAAGCAGTAGGCGGGAAGAGTTATAGTCTACTTTGTGGACAGAAAGTGCACACAAAAACTGTTAAGAGTATTCTAGATGGTCACGTGAGAAACCAGATCTCTCATGTTCTGGGATATGACCACGGAGAAGTCAGCCCATTTCTAGACCTAACAAAGTACTTTGCTTGCACTGACCAATTTATTCCAATTTATACTAAATTCTCCTTAGGGCATTCCAGTTCTACCCTCTGTCCCTTATGCTCGGGGCTGGAGTTTAATCTGTATGCTCCCTTAAACAAATAAACAGTTACTTGAGAAAAGGGAGATGGAACATTGTAAAATATCTCTGAGAAGAAGAGGGAAAAGTGCAATTAAAGGGTTAATTTTAGTGTTACCTAGTGGTAACAGGGAGACAAAAAGGCTCATGTAGGAGGTTGGCTTTATTACTTCCTTCAAATTTATTACCTTTACTTAGTCTCAGAAATCTGATTTCAAATTGGAATGCTGAAATAATTGTCCTATATTAGACAACAGAGGTGTAACAATATATTGTGAATTAAGACAAATGAACTTCATGAATCAAGTTACTTGGGCTCAGATTCAGAAGTGAATACACATCGTGCTCTGATTTCTGTTTACATCTTCTCTTACAGCGTCTATTGTGCTTCCTTATTGCTCACTTGTCACAGCTTATTATAACATAGCTAACAATTTCTTTTATGTGTTGACCTTATATCTTGTTCTGATTATAAAGAAGCTTTCCTGCCCCGTGCTGAACATGACCCAGTGTAGTCACATGACACAGAAGCAGCCCTGCGCTTGACAGGGATAAAAACATATATGCCAGAGGAATTTATTTCCCAGTATGAAGAAATTCTGTAGGACTATTTTGATCTTGCGTAAGACTTGTGAAGTACTGAAGTCATGTCAGGTTCTGAGGTGATTATCATTTGCTCCTGACTTTTGATGTTTTTGATTCTTGGGTCAGTGTCTCTCCATGAAAAAGGTAGTTGCACAACTTCATGTTGTGAGAGTGTGATACCCCCCACCTTGCTAAAGTAAAGGAGGTTGACATGTTATCTGTTGAATTGTCCTTCGTATGACCCTGTTTGATAAATTTGCCCCAGCTGAGTTTCCTGCCGACAGAGCCCCCGTGAAAAGCCTCTAAATGGAGGCGTCCACTGGACCAAGAGCCGGAGGAACGCCCTTCCATCAAGAGCAAAAGGCAAGACCAGGGCAGCACCTTCCAGCAGCTTTGAGAACTGTGACCTTGTGTAGCAGATGACCACACCCCCAATCACACTAGGTTATATAAGGAAACCTAAGCCCTTTCCTCCTCGGAGCGCTGTGTGGTTGAGGAATGCCGTGAGCTAGGAGAAGCGAACAGAGTTGAGGAGCGCAGCGTAGTAGGAGGAACGCCTGGAAGTGGTCCATGCTCCCCTTCGGCCTGAGACGCTGGGCTGGAGCACGTGGCAGCCTCTGAGAAGCAGAGTATCGGGGCGACCTACAGCTTTCTGTGAGTGAGTGGACGAGGCATCCCACACTGTGGATTGGGTCATACATGGGGCAGTGGGGTTCTTTCTCTCCCCCCTCCCCATTGTTCCTTTATAGAGCTCGTTGTCATTATGTCGCATTCTTCCCAGGTTACTCTTTAAGGATAAGAATAACAGGAATAAGAGTCCATCATTCTGCTTTACTGTGAACTTGTTAGTGCACTTATCATCTTACCATCTTGGCATCTTATAAGGACTTACCACTGTGGTTGTTACATTGCTGTCATACATATATCTCTATGTAGTTACCACAGATGGTTACTTACCTTTGCTTCTTGTTCTCCCTTATTAAATTGTTAACTGCAGTTGCTTAATTGCTTGTTATTATACTGTTAATTGTTTATATTTGTTATAAGATAGAAGGTAGTAGAGTATAGCTACAATAATTAAGTGTTCTGATTATTTTGTGAATGTTTACTGCCAGCAAACCCCACTTGAAAGACAACCAGAAGAAGCTGAAAGGCGGGCAGGGGTCAGTTTAATAAAAGAGTTAAAAGATACCATCGCGGGGTTTTGCTTTGAGTGCCGCCCCTATGTGCTGTAGTGGATACATTCCAAACTTAGCATTTTCTCACTCTTTCTTTCTTGCTAGAAGCTGCAGCGGATAGACTTACTGCAGATTTCAAACCTGCCAACACCCAAATGTGCGACATCAGCTCTCAATACATGCAAAAGAGCTGAGCTGAGGGACGTGATAATATATAGCAGGGGAAGTTATGCACAAAATATTTTGTACAAATCAGAAAACTTTTCTGTAAACTCCATTTTGAAGTTGAGCAATTCTTTTATCAGACTGTGGATATCAAGGTGTTAGAAAACAGCAGGACAGGTATTTGAACTTCACAAATCTCCCACGTACTGGAATATTATTTTTTCAGAGCAGTATCTGTGCTTGTGCTGCAGTCAGTTTTATGGACCACTTAACTCTGAATTAAGGAATTCCATGTTTTGAAAATGTACACTGTTGTTGTAGAGCAGCCTCACCCAGCAGCCTGGCTGGATCCAGATTGCGTCAATTGAACTGGAAAATGCAGCTTGTTTCAACGTATGCTCATACTTTTCTTTGTAGCTAGCCAGTTACATACTAACTTGACTGAAATCATGGCACAATTCTACTCTGCTGCATTAGTCCAGCTGTTGTGGACCATGGTTGTGCTATTCAAAGTGACTGTGTCAGTGGAGCATGCACCTATGATGCTTTGGTCAAATTGGAGGTAAGAAATCTGATAAAAGAGTATCTCTATATAAAATTGTGCTGTGCATGTAAAATATATTGTATATAATCAGTTGTGGTAAATAAAAAATTGATAAGCTCATCTCTCATCTGTGGACAGCATACAGCCTAACTGTTGACTTTTCCGATTATAATTTAGAATTTTGGTGTTCTGAGCTGGGCAGTGAGAAGTAAATAAAAGCCATGTTCCTCAAACCGGAAGTAGATACACTTTATTCACCTTTCGGCAACCTCGATCTCCACCACCGTTAGTGATGTCATAATTGAAAGGCTATAACATAAGGTAAAAGAAGAAGGTAAAAGAAATCGGAGCTGACTGAAAACTGCGGGCAGCTCTAAACCTTACACTTCTCAACTCCAGAATTACAATTTTTCATTTTAATGTTTTTTCTGAAGTAGGTACTCTTTTAATAGAATACATTGTTGTATGATTAGCATCAGTTGTTAGAAGTGACTGAGGGGTTGCGGAGTTTTGGCAGATCGAAAGAGATACTTGAAAATCAGGGTACTTGGAACCAGAGCGTACTTACAGAACAGAACTCTGAACCTGTCTTAAAAGAGCAAGGCTGGTTTCAGCAGACATAGACCTCTTTTTCCAGCTAGAAGTTCTATTTAGGTAAAATTTAAGGGTCTTACATAATTTTTTGGGATTTCCGGAAATACAGCAGCTGAGGTAAAGCAGAATCTCCAGTTGGGATGCTGGATTTTTATAAATATAAGCAGACTGTGCAGTGCTTGCTCACAAGGCCATCTCTGCGGGGTAAACACATTGGTTTTGTCCAGTAAATTTTGCCCAAGTTTTTACTGTAGTAAGTCTATGTCAGATTTGAAAGCAGAAGTTCGTAAAGGACTTACAGGGTCACAGAACTGACTGGAAGGGCTAAAGGCAAAATGAGGATCCTGCTCTGGACGAGAAGGTAACAGCAGACCTGCTGTACCTTACGCATACCATGTATTGTTTGCCTTGCGTAAATCACTCAAATTTCTCTCCCTTATTCTTAACCTCCATATTCTTAACCTGGTTTATCTACATTGTAAACCCTCTACTGGAGACTTCTATCTCATGCTGTCTGGCAGTACATATGTATTATACTTAGTTTAACAGGTTGCCTGAGCTCAGCTGGGTATTTGTTCATGTCTGTTGTATAAATAATCCTTAACATCAACGATATTTGGAATTTGTCATCATCCAGCCAGGTGACTTAATAAGCATAAAACGCTTTCTTATACCATGAATAGCCTTGCAGCATGAGTCATCCCTCGCTTTTGCTCTAAGACTGAATAGAAGGACCTGCAATGATGGCGATTCCTGCCAGGTCTGCTTGTGCACATGACTAGTTGTGTGTTCCTGGAGAGACGGTCGTTGTGCTTCCAAACTCCTGGTCGTCATCAACTCTTGTCAGGACTGGAGTCATGAAACTTGAATCTTTTGTACCCTTATTGCTTTATTAATTCCCAGAACATTACTTATGATCTGCTCTTCTGTAAAGTGAAAAAGGAATCAAAGAAGTGATTTCTTGGGAGATAACTGTCCTTTCAGGCAGTTGCGCTGGATTCGTTATACTTTTCTTGAGTCTTTTAATCCATTCTTCAGCATGTTCAAGACATTATGAATTATCTATCTCTCATTAAGAAAAGAATTAGGCTAGACTAATTTATCCTAGTGTAAATCTTTTGTCTTTAAGGAAGATTATTAAGATTGAAGTCTGAGAATGAAATCTTGAAGCTTTTCAATCTTTTTGATACATTGTTTATATTTGCCGTTGCTTCTTAATGCAGTAATTTTAAGACAGGAATAGGAGAATTCAGAAATTGTATGAGCATTGAGAGTTAGACTGAATAAGCTCTTCAGCAAATCCTTCTCCATGTAAAGTGCCATCTAGAGAAGCACGATACTTTTACGTTTTTTCGTATGTGAGCCCTTAATCTTGAGGACCATGGAGAAACTGCATTTGAAAGCAGATGTGCATGATTTTAAATGTGTTTCTTGCAAACGTATTCTGGAAATTGTATTCTTTCCCCATTGGCAATTAGTACCACCTTTGACATGTCTTCTTATCTCTTAAGAATTTTTAGAAAATGAACCTCTGTTGATGGGGAGCCATAACGTATACGAACCCGCAAATACTGCCTTTTGGACAAAGTTAGATTAGCTGACCTTTTTCCTCCTGAAAGAAGCAAATGTTTCAACACCAAGGACTTTTTTTATGTTCAGAATGCTTAATGTGTTCACCTTTAAATAACATGGAAAACTGAAGGACTTCTAAACTTCTGTGTTTAAAAGGAAGTAAATGTTGGAGAGAATTGTTTTTAGGATAGAAGAGTCTTAAGAAAAGATCATCTTTCCTTTGTCCTTGTTCCTAGTTTATATAAATAGTACACCTGTTGTTAATATAAGCAAAGTCTTATCAGTTAATCCAGGGTAGTCATAAATGCAGACTTTCTGCCAGAGTACAGTTTACAACTTGCTCTACTGCAGATTGTTCAGGTTTATACAAAACTAGAGCAAGAAAAACAGGACAGTAGACTGATAAAACCAGTTTCACATTTGCATGACTAGAACGTTTTTCAGAAAGGAGTGTTCCACCTTCCATGACCTTGGAAATCTTGAAAGTTATAGTGTTGTGAGGGAGAAATTAGTTCTGCTGAAAGCCAAGGAAGTAACTGGAAAGGAGAATTACGTTATTTTATAAAATAAAGAAACAGTAACAGTAACTTCAGTTCGCATAACCCTTTACTCAATGCCTTACACGTGGTACTTTGACAGTGACGCAAGGTTCTTAGTGAGTGATCTCCAGGCTTATGAAATCTGGAAATTAATATTAAGAATTTTACGAAGGGTGGCTAAATAAGCTCAGCAATTACCAACAGATTTCTGTTCACCTTGTGGGAGTATGACTCGGTGTAAAACTTAGGATTCATAGGTCAAAAGAAGTTGAAATTCATCAATCAAGTCCATCCCCCATCCCAGATTAATTATTAGGGTATGGCTTATAATAGTTGAGAGAGAATAAATTGTGCTGTTTTTTTTAAAACTAGCCAGCATTTGTAAAGTGGTATCTCAGAAGAGCTATATTAGAAGAACTTAACACTTGGAAATCTATATTTTATGCATTATTGTGTTGTAATCATATTGTTTCAGGATAATGTTGGGTATTAGCTACAGAGGAAACCTGTAATTGACAGACATGCACGATGGGCAAAGCATAAAGCAAGTATGGTATAAATCCTTACAGTGACATTGAAAAATGAAATACCTCTTTCCTGTAGAGATATAAATGTAGATCTGTACTTCGAGGGGAAAACAGCATTTTCCACCAAACAACCACCTTTCTCTATTGAACTCAGGAGAAAGATGAGGTGGGAATAAGTCAATTGGTCATAATGTTCCACTTTTCACAAAGGAACATTAGTATATCAGGGAACGTTCTCCAAAGTAACTTTAGCCTGGAAAAGTTAGCCTTCATCTTAAATAAGCCCTAAGTAGCCTGTGATTGCTTCTGTCCTTTTGGATGTGATTCAGAGCAGGAAGTTGGTTTAACCATTTGGAATCAATATTCAGAGCAATCTATCTTTCTTACCATAGAATAGAGAGGAGGCCCAAAGGAAATACACGGATTAAAATTAGCCTTTGTGATTGCCCCCTCATGTGTCTGTTTTAGGAATACCTTTTGCTTACAGTCACTGAGAATATATCATGTAATGCTATATTCAGATTAAAGCTGATTTTGAAGTGCTGATACGAAATAGTACAGTTGCAACGTTTCCTAAAGCTGTAAGAAGTTTCCTGAAAAATCGCTAGGAAGAGATGGAACACGGAAGTGAAACAGCGAAAACAGAATTGTTTTAGCTATTACTCTGTTGGATTTCCACGGATACATTGTGCTGTCGTGCTTGAGCAGCTTTTTAAATTTTTTATCATATAGTCAGCAGTTTTCATTCTACTGCTGCTACTAGTAATGGAGACATCTGAACTTAGTGTCTGGAAATGGTGTTTAAAGGACCCTGTTTACTTCTGCTATGCAGGAGAAGCTATTTCTTACACGCTCTTCATGCCGTGACTGAAAGAGACAACTGAAAAAAATAACTTGTAGGAGAGATTCCAGAAGCCAGCTACAAAACAAGCATGTATGATCACAAGTTGAAAGATACAAAAGTCCTTAACTAACAAGCTATCCTTCCCATAGGTCCAGATACAAGAAATATTGAAATCTTTGCTTCCATCAAAAAATAACTATCCAAATACGAAATACCTAGAACTGCCCAAATACCTATAAAAAACCACAGATCAGAGAAGGTATTTTATTAGCCCAACTTTGCAGACATCTATATGCTTACATTTGTTAAAATGCCAGAGCAGTTAGGGGAAAGAGAGAAGCAAAAAACAAGCTTAGCTGTCCTTCCTTCCCTTTTCACTGCATCATCTGGCTCTTGCAGGGAGAAGAGAGCAGAGAAGCTTTGAGCTTCTTCCTTTTTAGCCTGAAGGAAAGTATATACATTAGCAGAGTTCCTCATCAGTATGAGCCTCCTGCAGCTGAGGATGTTAGGCAAACACTACATTAAAACACTGAATAATTTTAACTTCTGAGTTCAGAGAGAGTCCTTCTGCTGTCTCCTATTGATCCTTACCACGTTTCAATCTACAGTTGTTTTGTTTATTTAGACAGAATGTAGGCATTGCAACAGAACACACAGGCAATATAGTGAAACAGGAGGACACATCTAGAATTATGGACTAACTAATGCAGATTTATTTTTCTAATGATAGTGCTGGAGTTATCAAAATTAAGTACTCAGAAACTGAAAAGTTTAACAAAGGGTGCTTTGCCAGTTTAGAAAGCCTGCAAGAAGTGCTTCAGGGAACAGGGGATAACTTGGAAGTAATTATACTTTAAAATGGGATCATTATATTTCTAAAATCTCTATGATGTGTGTCATTTCTGAGTTCAAGGCAAAAACCTTTGCCATTGTGCTGCAGTAAATAACTTAGCTCTATTTCATGTATTACTTCTTATTCTCCTTTATAGAAAAAAAAAACTCTCAAGATCAGCAATCTTTCTAATATTTGGCATGAAATAGATTTTACCCATCAGCTGATTCACTGAAAGAAACCTAGGAAAATATTCATTATCATTTCCCTTTACACAAGCCGTTCTCTACCATCTCTTAATTTAAACTATCTTCTTTTCCTTTAATATCATTGGTATTCTGATGTGGCCATGGAAATAAAGAAAATTCATAGTCAGTATGAAAGTTAGTTCCTGAACAGTCATTCTGAATCTTTGAGAGTTCTTCTTTTGTTTTTTAAATCCTTATTTTTGAAAATGATACTTAAATCTTCGAGATCATGGGGTTTGCCTTTCCTCAAAAGTTGAGGAATGTCTGCAGTAATATCTAAGTCGCTGGGATTCGTAAATATAATACTGATTTCCAAGGGAGTGAAGATGCTGAGCCCAATTAAGAAAATATCAAATGGTAACCTCTCTCAAAGAGGAAAAAGAACTGCCTGTAGAGCAGGGTTTACTTTTAGAGCTTGAAAAGGTGATAGGCTGAAGGTTTACCAAAATTTGATTTTAACATCTGTCCTGGAAGAGTCTCCCACATGTAGGTTTGCTCTAACCCTTACCAAAACCAAAATATATGCAGCGAGCTAGGTAAGTAATATTGCATGATTGCACTTCTCTCTCTGCTGCAGGTGTGATTGGAAGCTTTTGATTTACTCCAAGCAATCTTCATTGGAACTACGGGGAAGTCTCAAAGTGAAATAAAGGTTTTGCTTGTCTGAGAAACATCACTGAAACTTCCTACCTGTTTGTTACCCCTGCTCTGTGTCCATCTCAGGAGACTGCAAAGACCGTTTTAATTCAAAGATGCTGTGTCTGAAAGGGTCATTCTTGAAATTTATTTCAGAAAATTTAATCAGCATCTCAGCTTCACCAAATTGCAATAATATAATAGCTAATGCTACAGCAAACAGTAGTTATGTATGTTCCATTCTTTGTAATTGCAACCATTTGAATGGAATACCTGATTTCTCAGGCCTTAGTGGCTAATGTGTGCTTGTGGAAAATGGAAGATTAAGCTTCAAGCTCTGGGATTTCTACAGAATAGCAATATTACCTTAGACGTGGCACTTAGTATCAAAACTTTCACAATAAATTTCATCCAAATAGACCCATTTAACATAACATTAAAGGTGCATGATGCGTTACTCTAGCTTTTACAAAAATCCCAGTCAAGTTTTCAAAGAATAATGCCACATCTAGTTTTGCCCAGAACTGTTCTTTCTAGTAATAAAACTAAATAAATGGTTTGCTTCTCCATCAACTCCTCACAATGACAGATTGGCAAAAGAATTGTAAGCTTTCCTTGGCATCTTTTGCCATTCTGTTCAGAAGAGTTCATGCTTGTTTTTCTGTGCTGCTTCTGCAGAAAGATTGATTCAACACTTGACACCTTAGGACAGAACATTTTTTTTATAAAATATTGAAAAGCCGCTGTAGCTGAAGAAAAGGCTTATGAAAAAGAACGTACATCATGCCAGCTTGTGATCTGGCTTGAATTCTGTTGCTCTCTGACCTCCAAGATGTCTAACAGCAGTAGAAACTTTTTCAGGAGTTGAGATTCCTTTGGGAATACTCTCTGAGGGTTTTCAACGTATTCTTCTTCATTCCATTTAGTAGTTAATTTTTGAAAAGATGCCCCTGTACTATTGTACACAAATGAGAAAAGCTAATAATAGATAAACATGGTCTGGACCAATTTCATTTTTTCTGTAACACAGTTAATTTGCTTTGGACATAAGTGGACAAATTCTTTCCCCTCTTGAGTAGAATGAAAGTAAACTGAGCTGTAAACCTGATCTTAACGTAAAGATGATATCGTTATCTTCTTCTGTGAGGTTGAATGAAAGAAGAGGTGTCATCACTGACAGCAAATTTTACAGAAAAAATAATTTTCTTTGTAGATTACAGTGGAATCCAGACAGGCCTTTGCATGCAGGACACATTGTCTCAACACAGGAGCTGGCTGTACTCTTGCAACCTGTTTTTAGCCAAAATTCCAAAAACCTAGTCTTGTTTGTTCAAGATACGGTATGTGACATTAATTCCTTTTATCTTACCAGTGTTGAGTGCAAATCTGTATGTAAATGAGATGACGTGGTTCTTTCTCACCAATCTTATCTCTTTGTTTTACAGCTAAGCATAGATGATTTCACGTACTACAGCGAAGCCTATGGTAACAAGAAGCCATTTCAAAATGTTCAGGCAAGTATTCCTCTCGTCTATTTCTTTTTATGGAGTATTTGAAATTAAAAATAATGTAAGATGCAAAGACACAATAATTGGCAGGATAAAACTGAATTGCAGCAGTTTTCCTATGTAACTTATTTGCTGAGATTATTTGGTTTAAGCAGATAGATTAAAGTAAATCAATTGAGTTTGCAGAAATATCTTTTGAAGCTTATTTTATTTCTGAAAATCAAGTTCTCAGAATTCATCTTAACTGGCAAAATTTTTTCTAAGCATGCTGCATTTTGTATTATAAAAAACAATACAAACTCCCATATTGGCAACCCAAAATACTATTTTGAAGCCACAGTAACACAAATAGTTCTGGCGTCAATTGTTTTTTCCAGATTTTCAAAATTGAAAGCCAGTTTTATTTTCATACAAAGTGAAGCTATCTTAACCCATGCAGACAGCTAACAGTTTCGTATTTGAATATGGTTAACATGTGCCTACATACTAGATTGCTTTAATCTGCATAAAAAAAAAAAAAGTCATGCTACTTCAATAATTTGAAATAAACTGCAGGCACAGAAATTAAGATCGAATTCTCCTGACCCACTCAGCAACCTCAGCTTCTGTTCTTTTCCTCGTTGAGGAGGTTTATAGATTTTGGGCACAGCATCTCTGCTTATACTGATGTGACAATTTATGGAACTGTTGAAAAACAGAAGTGTTCACATGCAGAAATCATAAATGTGGTCCTGTAGGCAGCACTGGATGAGCAGAGCTATTAGTAATGTAACTGTACCAGAGCACACGAGGAAGTATAAATGTCTAAGCACCACACAACAAGCTGTATGCGTAGTTAGATACATAAATATCCACATATTACCTCTCTTTGCATCTATACTGTCTTAAGAACCTCATATCTTCCATGTATCACTAATACTGGAGAACTCTTCGTCTTTTTGCCATATTAAAATGTTTTAACACTGATGCTGGAACAAAAGGAACAATTCAGCGTGTGTAAATGGTTTGCTTTGAGGAAGGAATGGGAGTAACGTTCATATATACTGTAAGGATCAGTGGTTGCACCCACAGACAGATATATTGATATTTCTCTGCTATGCCCTTTTCTCATTTGGATTTAAAATCTATGCAAGGTTGTGTCTGGAGCAAATTTTCTTCCTGCTTCCATGACTGCAAAGTTAGTTTGATTTTATAATTGAGAAGCTGTGTAAAGTGTATGCATGACTGCTGCAAGCTCCTGGTGATAGAGTGACCTTATTTAAGTAGGCTCCTATATGCTTTAGAGGAGGGGTATTGAAGTGTTTAAAACTTCAAATCTTTTACCTTGTAACTGGGACTATACCAGCACTGTAGAGCTTATAGCTAAAGACTAGAAGTGAGTCCAGAGACTGATGGATCTAAAAATTTGGAGTGGGACACTGAATGGATCGGGGTCCTCTGGAGAGCTAGTTAAGGAGGCCTTCCGATAAAGGATCACATTTAACTAAGTCTGTGTCTGGCAGAGCAAAGATTTGATCCCGGGTTTCAACAAACAGGAATTTTATTTGCTTTTTGGTCTTGCCTCTGCTCCCACTTGAAAAACTTTTTCTGATTACAGCTTCTTCAAAACTGAAAAGTTTTCTTTTGAAAAATTGGTAACCTTAACTCCAGCATTTCCTAGTTTTGATGTATTGGACTTGGCAATCTTAATACTCTTCTAGCATAATTTTGGGGGATTGGGTGCTGTAACATAGATTAAAGGGAATGGGATGTATAAAGTAAATATTTCTTTTTCACTTAGGTGCACATATGGAGAATTTGGACAGTATCTGTATGCATAGACTCATAGCTTTTAGGGCCACAAAGGCTCTTTCTAATCATCCAATTTCATCTTCAGTGTAACAGAAGCCACAGAAATGGGCTCAGTTATTCTCGCATCATTTCCGTTCCACTTCACTTACTTTGTGAAAGAAATCCCTTCTTAATCACGGTGCGAAAGACTCTATAGTAATTTCCACAGAATACAGGACAGAGTGAAGGTCAGGTCTGAATTTTCTCACTGGAGAAATTAGAATCTTTGATGTTGCATAATCACAAATGTTTATACCTTCACACTCATAATCATTATACAAATGATTCATTAAGCTATAATAGATGTTCCATGTCACTCAAGTATCCTCCTTTTGAATTTCAGCAATGCAAATTTATTCACAGATTTAAACTGAAGATCTCATTTAGTATGTATATGTGCATGTAGCAGCATGTGTACTACAAGAAGAAAATATTATTTGCTAAAGAGTTACGGACTTGTAAACCACAGAGACGTTTGCAGATATTAGATTTGTTCAGCTACATTAGCAGCTGTTTTGAGCTTTTGGGATCAATGGCTGTGTATGCAATAAAATAATTCTATTTCCCCTGAATACAAAAAGGTCTTATAAGTAGATCATTCACCTTAAACATTCAAAGAACTTTTAAATTAAATAATAAAACACAAAGATTAGCATTTGGGTTTTTTTTTTTTCTGTCAAGCAGTCACCTATTCTGCAAACTGCTGTTCTTCAATATTAGCTTCGGCTTTCTCCAACTAATACTCAGTTCCTTAAAACTGCAATGTATGGTAATGCCCTCCAATAAGTTACTAACTAACTGTGCAGTTAAATAATTACTATTTAAGTCAGAACTTTTTGCTCGTCCTATGTGGTATGGTTCTGCCCATCCATGTAACTTCTAATTGTAGACATTAGAGATGCATAGATATTGTATGATAACCTGGCATAATTGAATTTGCCGTTCCAGGACTAGACCTGACAAGAAAAACAATCACATCATCACACTGGTAGTAAACCATGTTCATTCCTTAATCAGCTGGCTAAACAGCGTCATATAATCTGATTTTGATAGGAAGCTGCTTAACAGGAATATGTTTTACTGATAAAATCATGTTGATATTGCCGTTTCCACATTAGAACAGTACATTGTTCAGGCTACTCATTTTGTTTGTCCATCTAAGACCACATATTTTGCTAACTTAGAATTTTCAGTATCCTGTTTTTGTTTTTCATTTTAATGATATCTGTTTTTACAGTAAAACTGAAACAGTGCAGCACTTTCCTTTGGTTCTTCTTTTCTCATTATATTCTTCAGTCAGGAAACCTACTATTGGGTAATTCTGAGAGGTAACTCCTGTGAAGTTTGCTGAAGTGGTTTAAGAAGTTTCAGCTGTCTGGTAGAAAACACCTTTCCATCTGACAGATTTTACTCCTGACAGTGTATTTGTATGACACATCTAGTCCAATGTAGAGTCATGGATAAAGCAAAGATGTATATTCATTTTGCCAGTAAACTGTGGCAAACAGGTCCTAGTGAACAAAGGTGTCTGGGTTTTTCTGAAATGCTACATGAAAAAGAAAACTCACAGGAGAAGATATTCAGGACCTCTGCATATATTGCGATAAACTTCTTCCAAATAAATATACAAGTATTTATGAGTCAAATATGGTGTTCAGTGCCTTTTTGTAAAATATCTTTGGCTAGTAAAGCAGTAAACTTGAGCAAATAAGTAATAACAACTGTGATGATATTAAGAGTGATACAACAGTAAGAACTTAAGGCCAGCCATACTGGGCCAGACCAAATGCATACTGAAGCTTCTGCCTTTAACAGTGGCCTTTAATGGATGCTTAAGGAAGAATACCAGAACACGATAAAGGTATAAATATCCAGCTTCCAATGAATTGCAGCTCAAGTATATCATGAGCCAAAGGTGCTAGTAGTGTCTTTGCATTTAATAACCCCGATAGATTGTTTTCCATGAATCTATCCTCTCACTTTTTGAACCCATTTCACATCTCAACTATGTGTTTTGTGAAGAACTTCCTCTTTTTGTTTGTTCTAAACCTGCCGTCTTCTGGGTTGTTTTGATATCTCCTGCTTCTAGTACTAGAAAATATAGTGACTGGTCTTTCCATCCTCTGCCTCTCTGTGCCATTTACGGTTTTATATTTCCATCATATCCTCAATCAGTGGTCCTTTTTTCTAGGCTGAAGAGTCTTATTTAGTCTCCTGTGATACAGAAGCCTTGATTCTCTTTGTTGCTCTTCTTTATACCTCTTTCAGTTTTATTGTACTATTTTTGAGAAATAGGGGAATACAGAACTGCGTTCTAATCCAAATATAAGTGCACCATAGATTCATTTGGTGACGTAGTGTTTTCTGTTTTGTTTTCTAACCTTTCGAGAAAAGTCCTAGCATTTGATTTACAGTTTTGACCACTAACCAGCCACTGAACTGACACTTTCAAAGAGCTGTTGCCGACTTTTAAATTTTCATTCCTGAAAATTTAAAAAATTCAGTTCTGAGTCCACTAACGTGTACATAGAATTACTGTTGCTTTACCCCTGTGCTCTGCTTAAGTCAATTTAAGTAAATATCATCAGTTACTTTGTCTCCCAAGAGGCTGGTCCAAAAGGTGCGTCTGCAATTCTTCAGTTAGCCCTTGTCTTTACTTTGTCAGATACGTATGAAATCAGAAGACTTCATCAGTTCAGTATTTATGCACTTTTGCCAGGTCATTTATGAACATATTGAGCAGAACAGACCCCAGTGCACATCTCTGTGAGATTCCACTGATGACCTTTCTCTGCTTTGATAACTGATCCTTATTTCTACCCATTCTTTGCTCTCTTTTTACCTATTTATTTCTGTGAAGATCTCCTCTCTCACACTAAAGCAGCTTAATTTCTTTCAGAATCTCTGCTAAAAGTCTCTATAAATGCCTTTTGTGAACGCAAGCACTCAGCGTCAGCTAGAGCTCCCTGGTACACGTTCCCATTTATTCTTTCAGAGAATTCCGGCAGAATTATGAGGCATAGCTTCCTTTTCCAAAAACCATGTCAGCTTTTTCCCAACATAACTCTACCTTATTGTTATATTCAGTATTTTAATCTTCAGAATAGTTTCTCCCATTCTTGAGCTTCAGGGTTACTTGTCTGTAGTTCCCCAGATCTCTCCGGAACCCTTAAAAAGAACCTGGCATCATATTTATCACCATAGAGCACAGTGGTATGGAGGCTTGTTCACTAATACTTTCCATGGCTGAAATACGTTTTATTTGCTAAAAGTGCACTAGAGCATTTTCCATTAAAATGATAGTATATATGTTTATGCATGATCTAGGGATCACAGATACAATTTATAAGTCTATAAAATTAATAGTGATTGGAAAGTTAAAATGCAGCGGTGATAATTTCTATGCAGTTACCACTGTGTTGAAACGGATGTGCTTCCCAGTCAGTCTGAATGGATTTGTGTTTTGTAGATGACACCTAATGATCAATGTTGTGGAAAATAAATACGACCTTTTGATATTTTGAATGCTACTTTTGTAGGTAAAAGATGAAGATTTAAAAGATGTCATTTATGTGGAAGAACCTACCAACTTCAGGCATAGGTTCCAGAGCCAACAGGAGTCTTTTTCCCAACTAATATTTTTTTGGCTATAAAATTGACTGATAGTTATGATGCCAAAAATGAATTAATTCAGAACAATGACTATGCTTACATGGTCTTTTATAGGTGGATTCGTGAGTCATTAACAAAGACTCTGCATAAACCTAAACTTACTCCGTTTCAGCTTCAAATTATGCAGGTGCCATATGACTCTAGTTGACACAACATGGAAACCATACGGGGCAAATTAGCCTGAACATAGCTTTATCATAGTGCAGCTACTTGTCTTCAGGAAGACTAGAAATGCCATCTCATACTGACCTTCAAAAAAAAACCTAAACAGTGCTGTATGTAATCAAGGAATAAAGTTTATTGTAATTTCGCTCAGGAGAGGTGCTTCAGGGGACTCTCAAAAATGTACTCATCTAACTGGAGTAAGTTGCCCGTAGAAATATTACAGATTCTACTGTTACTATAGGAAGTTCTACTGTCAGTCTGTCAGCTCAGTAGGAGAATTTCTTTCCCTCTCCTTCTCCCACCTACTGTGTGTTTTTATTTCTTTATGTTTAGCCCTTTAGTAGAATGCAAAATTAGGTGTTTCTCAGCAGTTCTGTTCATTCTTCATCCTCTTTTCAGGGTTCTAGTGCTCTGAACATGCAATTGAATTGAAATGCTAAAATATTCAAAGCGTCGTTATAGGTGTGTTGAAGACAAACGTGCAGTCACCAAATGTGTAAGAGGCACAAACAAGGGAAAAGGGATCAAGATGGCCATCTCATGTTAGGGAGCAGATATCCAGCTATGCCTTCCCTTTGAATGGAAAACAGTTGAATACCAATGGTTGAGATAGATGGCAGTGCAGGATTGATTAGGAGCACAGACACAGATTCCATTACTCAATAATGATGCATTTTATCTCTTATGCTACAATAAACGAGTAATTTGCCCAATATATATCCTTGCAGGAACTGGCTACTGCCATTCTGGCTGCTGCTAACAACAGAAGGATTAAAATGTGTAAAAAAATAATAATAATAATAATTT
This sequence comes from Struthio camelus, assembly GCF_040807025.1. NCBI lineage: Eukaryota > Metazoa > Chordata > Aves > Struthioniformes > Struthionidae > Struthio > Struthio camelus. Next base: position 25,094,881 of record NC_090942.1, read on the forward strand.
GCTGCTGTTCAGGATTTTAGCTCTAAATTTATTTATGCAAAACCAGAATGGAGTGTATCGTCCTTTTTTCCAGGAGGTGCTAAAAACCCTACACAAAGGCTTGTGGACCAAATTAGTGTTTTCTGCTCTGTTTTAATTTCTGCAGTAATATTTTTTATTAGTTTGGCAAATCAGACATTACTGCATACTCCTCCCTTATGAGCATCTATAGAAATGTGAAAATAACTAGCCTTTGCCTAGAATTCCCTCCTTTTGAAATCAACACTGGGAGAAAATATAAACCACAGGAAAACATGAGCAATTAGAAAGAACCAGAAAAGGTCAGAAAAATGGTAGGCAGTCAGAGAACATGCAAAAAGGAAAAAGAGTAGGAGGAGAAGAACGTTAGCAACACCACAACACTTGCACCAGTTGGAGAGAGTCTATAACAAGTTGGGTATCTGGATGTTAGCTCAAGTGACAATTTGACTGAAATGTAGAAATGCAAAAGAGAAGTTAGGAGTTTGTAAACTGGGACTCAAAAAATATCTCCAAACGTTCACATTAAATTTTGAGCACATTAATTTTGATCATTTTCAAGTCTCCATCTTGCATTTTCTTTCCCTGAATATTTCAAGTGAATTTTATTATCAAGAAAAATCGTTGGAAAGATGTTTTTCAATTATTCAGGCTTCAGTTTTTACAGAATGAGAATATTTTAATCGCTCTAGTATTTTAATCAGAAACTGAGATGTGAGAATTAGAAATAAAGTAATAGATACCATGATGCTTGATTATACGAACCAGTTGGGCCTGAATCTTACAGTTTGTATTTATTTTGAGTGGAAAGACAGAAAGTACATGAAATACATTAAGTTTGTGTTTGGAGGCTATGCAGATCCTAAAAATAGGCAGCATTCTTTAATTAAATAGTTACAAGTTAGACACTTAATCTGTACTATGAGCTGCATTGCTAGGATATATACAAAGGCAATATACTCTGTACTGCATGGAGCTGCTAGAACTTGTGCTGTCCTATACTGATCCTTTTGATGATCTTTACTTCTGAAAGTTATTCATAACCTGTTTTCCTTTCTCCCCATCATCTGCTGTACCCTCTCCACTTTGTCCTTTTTCTGCTTGAGAACTTCAACTGCCTCTCCTCTTCCACATGCATGTTGAAAGGGCAGTAAGAGTTTGATGTCACTTAGTACCTTAAGCTTACCCCCAAACAGTGCATGACTAAGAGCCATAGTAAGTGGCACTTCACTGCCCCTTTCCAGGAGCAGCCTGCACGCAGCATCATGCTGGTGTGAACTCACTTAATGTTTACCATGGTGGTGCCTCACTTTAAATACTAAATTAAACATAGAGAAAAAAAATGGTTTGTGTTTAATTACCAAGCAAGTAAATAAACTGTCCATAAATTTATTACAGGAAATTCTTCAGTCTGCTGCTTCATCTTTAGTTTTGCCCGCTGTTGACTGCAAGGCTACCAGATACCTTTTGAGCTTTCTTCAGGAGTCGGAAGATTGGAAGTTAACAAACGTAGCTAATCTTGATGTTTCTCAGCTAGAAGTGAACACTTCTAAACCAAACTTATTTGTGGTACAGCTACAACCGTTTCTCAGGTAGGAATTTGTCACAATTAAAATTGACCCAAATATATGCAAGATTCTTAAAGCTTTTTGAAAATATCAGTAATATTTAGGAAATTTAAATATCAAAATGCAAGTTTATAGGGTCAGTAACGATCTTTTTCTTATAAGTGCATTCAGTGCTTTTTTATGTCCTCCAATGAGCTTAGCAGGTATAATAGCTGAATTATGTTGAGAAAGTCAATCAGGCATTGCTCTTTTGCCTACCGCATTATAGGAGGACAAAGGGATAACTAATAAAATTAAATGGCAAAGCACTTAGAGCAGAAAAGCTGGATTGCTTTGTGCAACACATGATTAACCTGCAGAATTAATTGCCTGAAGGCATTCCAGGGGCCAAAAAACTGTCAGGATAAATAAGCAGACAAACAAATAAACAAACAAACTAGAAGATAATGTCAATAGTGAGACTAGCTTTCATCACGCTAGGAGGAGTAGGAAGGCTATAACTCTTCATGTGTCCGAGCCTATGACAATGGTTATCTAATGGAGATACAGAGAGACTGTTCCTTCAGTTGACTGTTAGTGTTTGATTGTTACTCCTTCGACATTCACAGCTCTGTAGATTGTTTGGTACAGAGCACTCTTGGATATGGGTCACTGACCTAATCTGAAATGGCAGCTACTGTTATCATTTCAGCAGAAAGCTGTGCAGTTCTTTTGCATTCATACTGAGTGCAAGTGATGGCGATGGTACATTTAGGAGATACTACACATGGATATATTGAGTCCTTCTGCCTATCTTATGCTGCTCTTCCCTCTTCCTAAACTGTTACATGGGCATTGGTACCTGTTAGGATATGGTCCACAAGTAAATAGACCTTAAGAAAATACATTTGTAGCTATCATGTCACTACATAAAATGATACCCACACTTGGTACCCATTCTGAGGAGCTCATGTACAAAGGTAAGACCAGGGAAAGCAGGGTACACCAAATGCAAGGAAGGCTGGGAAAAGGATGGCCAAAATAATATGAATAATCTGGTTTCTCTGAAGCAAAGGAAGTTTGATGTTTTTGAGGAATCAGCTGAAAAGGTGGTCCTTGTTGCTAATTCCTAACTGGATTTGCAGAAGAAAAAGCTTATAAAGAGAAAAGAGAACGGTTGAGGGACTTTATAGTCTGGCACTGGAAGTGACACCTTTATTAGTCCATATCTACGTGCATTTCTGGGTAGCATTGTTCTGTTCTGTAAAAGATTTTTAGTTATATTTCTCCCACTCTCTTTGTAGTAAATTAAATGATGTTTCCACCCTGGAAGCAATTGCTGAAAATGGTAAGCGATGTGACCGAGATATTACTAACGTTTCATCAATTAAGTCTGTGTTTTTGCTTGAGCAGATTGTATTCTCTGGAGTTTCCCAGGTTATACTGTAATACTAGCACTGCTATTTAAAGGCTTTCTTTTTTCCCATCTATAGCACTTATAAACAGTCAGTTAGCCTAGTGTGTGATTCAAAATCCACTGAAAGGGATAGAGCTGTGTATCAGACCTGATTTGTAATTAGAATCCAACCATGCTTCAGTAATGGGCTTTTGTTCAGGCCCTGAGATCATCCAGGTTCAGAATGTGAACCCTCAGAGCAGCTTGGACTGCCTCTGTGGATCTTTCCTTTGCACAGCCTTAGAAACGTCAGGCTCATCTGGCGGTTCTGAGGTCTTAGTCTCACAACAGAGACCAGATGATTGAATTGACTAGGAAATGATTTTTTAATCTTTGTAGAATAATGCAAATGCCTTTGGCAGCCTTTGATTTTAGAGTTATTTATTGGTGTTCCAGGTATTACATACAGCTCATTAAGGATGAATCTCTCCATACAATCCTATAATAAACCTTTTCATAGCTAGTATCTGGCTGAAAAAGAGTTACACTGAGAGACATCTGATTTTTTTGTGGGGCTTTTGCTTACTACTCTGAATAACAGAGCATATTATAAAGTCTGCAGATTGCTGTAGTGGTAGTTTCAGTGACATACATCGTGCAGTAGTTAAGGCAGATAATTAAGCAGGGTCCATAGTGCCTATGACTGTTTCTTCCCAGAGCTCAGGGTGTAAAATCGGAAGCAGACTGGAAAATCCGGGAAAAAAACTTTACTTCTTGAGGTCAGTGGTGGATTCCTTTCTCTTTGTTTTACCACTACTCCAAAGTGAGTGTGCTTTTAAGGCTCAGAAGAGTAGCAGGTTCACTAAATTGCAGAGGAGTTGTTTATTTCTCCCTGCCCGTCCCCAGGAACTGTTAGATACAACATAGCCTTGGCTGCTCTAAAAGTGAGTTTCTTCTTTAATGGACATTTGTCCATTTTATCATCAGCTGCACAAACTCAAGCGTAAGTTAATGACAGAACTGTGAGATGACAGAAGAGCAGGCTACACAACTTTCTAGCGTGAACGAGCTGTTATCAGGAAAGATATGTGTGGATCCGGGAAGATGTACCACTTTGTATGGCTAAGTGCAAAATTTTGACTTGGTATTCTGAGTCTCAGCTATGCTCTAGAAAAGCAGAAATGTGGGCGGAATCCTCACCTTCTGGTACTCTCGCCAAAGCAGCCACTGAATACAGTGCTGAATAAATCCTAGAAATATCAGCAGCAGGAAGTTTTAATTCAAATTAAAGTTACTGAGCCACTGTTCCTTAAAATTATCCCACTGAATGTCTGTGCAGCTGATGGGACAGAATCCTGACAGAATCATTCCAAGTGTAGTGGTAGAGAGTCCCAAACACAGCTTTCAAACCAAATACTCTGGTCTTTACCATGTCTATGTTCTATCAGCAGCGTTACCACAGTCATTTGCCAAATATTGGTATAAGGAGACCTTTCAAGGTCGGTAGTTCTTGGTATTTATTATGGAGTGACTTCTGTTCCATCCTATCTGGATAAGCAAAAAAATATATAATTTGTCACTTACCTGTAACAATGCAAATGAATTGTTAGCCCATAAATATTACTTGCAATTTTTTTTATGGTATCAACAGTAAAACCACAGAAAAACACTTGCAGACCTGTATGAGGCTTCCTAGCAGTTTACAAAGCCTTTTATGTTTGCCACTGCACATTCTTTCCTTTTTACTGTAGAAGGTTTTAAAATCTAATGTAATAAAATGTTGGAGAACTCTCTCCTGCTGTTTTACTCCCTACAGATAGCAAACCCTGTAAGATGAAACAAATGGGCCCAGATTCTGCCCCAAGGAAAAGTGCTGTTCTGAACTGTCTAGAAGCTGGAGTAAGAGCAGTTTTTTAAGCATGTTATTAACATGAGACATACTATGAAATCCAAATTGGACTTGAGAATCCTAACTTGCTCAAGCTTCAAGGGATTCAGGCTTATTTCCAGTCTCCTCCTCCCTATATCTATGGTTAGACAGGCATGGGATATTTTCCATAAAATTGTTGCTGCAAAGATTCATCTCTGCTCTCTCTTTTTGTTAATAACAAGCTTTTGGGGAAGCAGCTCCTCCCTTTATTAGCCTTCATCCAACCAGATAATACTCTTCTTTTACCTCTTTGTTCTTCTTTATGTTTCTGTTCAGTACTTTTTCTTTCTTTCTTTTGCATGAAGTAGAAATTAAGAATATCACTCAATTTTTTGCCAGTTTTCCTAAATGTTTCTCTTCTCAAGAGGCTTGCATTTTATCACATTGATCTTACCTGCTGAATCCAGCGTAGCTCAGAATCAATGGCGAAGGTGCCTACGACTCCATCTGTGTAACAAGAAGCTCTTTAGTTGCTTTTGCATATGTTCCTCTTCTCTCTCTGATTCTCAGTCTAGTCATCCTCTTTCTCTTCTCTGGTCCCATATTCTTCCCCTTCTCATGTTGCTCTTTTCTGTTTTTTCTCTCTTGATCATAGTTTATACTCTTCCTTTCTTTTGACTTTTCTTCTTCCAGATCATTTCATCTCAGTTTCTTTCTTCTACCCCTTCTCTCCATGTGTAAAATCACACAAAGAAATTGTGATAGATTAGAAATTAATAATAGCACTAATCTTGCAGTTCCCTGGTGAAATTCAAGGGTTGTGTCTCCACTAGGCGAGAAAGGTTTAATCCTTCCTTGAGGACACAGAAGCAGGGAATTATGCTAACTAGATGGGGTCATTCTGGACACACTTTTTACATTCCTAGATCTACATAGTGTTTCCTTGATTCATCGTAGTTAAAATAAAACCTACATTAGGATCACTCTAAAGTTACTCTACTGTCAAAATTACCATTTCGAGATGCCTCTTTTTCTTCTACAGAGAGGGTCCTGGATAACTAATGTTCTCATGTAGGCGTGTAATTTAGGTGCTATGAGATAAGGCAGACAAATCTAAGCCCTTTTCCTTGAAGAACTTGCAAATACTTCATGAGCAATGTGGACAATAGGGCTTGGGGGAGTTCTGGTCACAGGTGAATGAAGATCTGTATCAACCTGATGGTCATAAGTATGTTTGCAGCAGCTTCTCTGAATGAATGCATTGCCTCTAGAATGTTCTGAAAGGCAAGAGTTACAAATTTTATTTGTAACTATAGTTACACATAGCTCATTATTGAAGTGAAATGGAAATAATGTGTGATTTCAGAATACAATCAGCTGTTTCAATGAAAGGAAAAACAAACAAAACCTATGTGTTTAGCTATGTAGCAGTATTCCTTCCACAAATTTTAACTGAGGCGCCTGATAATTTTCAGCATAAGTTGCTCTCTGTGCATATAGAACATAAAATTCACGTTATGTAATTCCTTAGACCCTTATTCCCAAAATAGATACACTAGTAATGCATAAACAGTTGTTTTCTGAGCAAATCTCTGCTTCTTATAGTAGACGCTTTAAAAGATAACTTTTAAAAGTGAGCTTTACATAGCTATGATTCTTGACTAAAATGAGGAAATCAATTTAGTAAAAACCTACACAAAAAAATACTTGCATTTGCACAAAAATTAAGAGTTTTTCTTAGTCATAATTACTGTAAGTGTAATAGGTTAAAAAGGGTAATAAAATAAGATCTGCTACTAATACATGAAAACGAAATACAGTTGTTGTAAAGTATGCCCTTGAAATCTGAGCAGTCTGTTTGTCTCGGTTATAAAATATCCACTCATTAGAATGTTTTGTGGATGAGAAGTGGAAAGACACTGATAAACTAAATGTTAGTCTGCTGGCTTATTTCTTTATCAGCCCTAATGACAACACTAATAATCATTCTTGATTCACAACTATTATGCTCCTTATCATAAGTAGATCTTAGTAGTTCTGCATAACGGTCGAAAACATTTATGAATCATAAATATTTGTCATAACTACCTGTGGTTGCAGAACTAAAAGAGAATCTTCTGTAGAGAGCTCTTTGGACCTTATTGAAAATTCTAGTAAAAGTTTGGCAAGAGAAAAGGGTTGGGAACTCAGGTATTTTCTTTAGTTCTTCTAAATATAAAAGCCAAGCTGAAACCCTTTGCTTCTGGACTTGACTTTTCCTTCATTTTCCAGAAATATTCCAACATAGTTTTACTTTGACCTCCATTGTAGTCAATAGCAAAATTTTCCATATCCAGTTGAGGGTACAGAATCAGACTTTACCTGTCTTTCCCTGTCTCTACCAATATTTTGAGTTGCTTCTCAGTGATCATTTATTCTGTGTACTTTGTAATTCACAAGCTGATACTACTTCAGCATTATTATTTATTAACTAGTCACTTGACAAACCGTGTATGCATCCTGCTCTCATCTGTTAATTGATTCTCCTGCTCCTAATTTTAATTTCCAAAAGTTCAGTCTTTCAGTTATTCTTCTACTATACTTGTTGGCTTCAAAATTACCCCTTTATCTGAACTGCTATAATGTGTTTGCTTTATCTTGTGTGATTGGAACTGTGAATTTCTCAAGACATTGAACATGTCTTATACTGTTTGTAGAAGTTGTCATATAAATGGTTGCAGCACCTAAATTGTGTAAATAAACTAAGTGTAAACATCTAGCTTGTTACATCCAATAACTGTAGGATTTTAGTTTTCTCAACTGACAGAGTCTGTTAAAGTATACAAGTTTCTTTTTACAGATAAAATAATTGGAAGACTGATCATGGGTCTACAGGAACGAGGGATTCATTTTTCAGTAATTTATACTGCAATGAGACCTTCAAGGGTGAGTAATATTCAGTGCTTAGAACTGTCAAATTTTTGGCATCTAACAACTTAATATTTACTGAGAAATGCTGTACATGATTACACAACCAAAAAATCTATATTATGTGAGGTTTTGACCAAAAACGATTGCTTGAATTTTCATGTGCAATAGCTCTATCACAGAACTGTTGAAGTCTTGCAGTTCTAGGAGACTATGAATCTGGTACATCTTACTTGTCTTTAGAACATATTATTTTTAAGTAAGGTAGGATTAGATTTTTTTTTCCATTTAACTCTACAGTTGTATAATATGTTCTATGTGGAGACTTGGTTAACTTATCAGGCTTTTCTCGGTGTGGCTGATTCATGTCTAGGCCAGGCCAGTGAAGAGTGAGTGCTGTTAATTAATTGAAGGCTTAAATTAATTGGTGGTTTCATTCCTTCTAGTCAATATTTAGTATTTACAACTGGAACCCAAAATTCATAATTTACACCCTTGATGATAGTCAGAACACTGTTTGTAGATGACATCAAATCATGTTAGCAGTAAGTAGCAGTGGGGAAAAGTTATTTATGCAGAATTATCTGTTTTATATGAGCTACTGGTTATAATCAAGCAATATTTATATTTTAATGCAATTAAATGGAAGACAGTCATGCCTTGAGGAAAACAGAATGCAGCTCCTGTTGAAGAGAGTCGTAGGAGGGATGGACTGTATCCTAAAAAACAGAAAGGAATTGAAAGGAAATTATCTGTTCCAGTGGATAACACATCTGAGCTCCCAAGATGATGCTTCATTTAATTTGAGCTTTGAATTCAAACTCAGAATAGTGTTACTGAGAATACAGAAATTATAATTTCCTTGTCATACGCAACAGGAAAATAATTACTGGAATTCTCTGTTTAGTGTGAGTGTGAACACTGTAGACAGGATCTTGGAAAGATGGAGAGATATCAGAAGGGGAACATTAAGTACAATTCAGGGCATGGAAAACTTGCTTTAAAGAGATATGGAGTGAAACATATTTAGCTTATCCAAAGAAGAGTAAAAGTCAACTTGACTTTTGTTTATAAATTTTATTTAAACTAAAAGTGGATGGCTACCTCAAAGGTGTTATGTATTCAATTAGAATTGATCTATATTTTTGCAGGGAAGTAGGATCTTGAACCAGCGGCTATCCATCAAGGTGATCAGAATGACCCTTTCAGACCCTAGGCAAAAGGCTACTTTAACTGAAGGAAAACAAGAACTCTCTTTGATAATCTTCCTTGCTAACCTTATTTCCAGCGATGGGTTTTCGAGACGAGAGTGAGAGTATGAAGGCAGAGTATCAGGAAGTTCACGTTGCTATTGTCAGTGCTGTTATTTTTCACAGAATCACAGAATGGTTGAGGTTGGAAGGGACCTCTGGAGATCATCCAGCCCAACCCCCCTGCTCATGAAGGGTCAGCTAGAGCACTTTACCCAGGATTGTGTCCAGATGACTTGTGAATATTTCTAAGGAAGGAGATTCCACAACCTCTCTGGGCAACCTGTTCCAATGCTCAGTCACCCTCACAGGAATGAATGGTTTCTCCTCATGTTCAGATAGACCTTCCTGTGTTTTAGTTTGTGCCTGTTCCCTCTTGTCCTGTCGCTGAGCACCACAGAGAAGAGGCTGGCCTCATCCTCTTGCCACCTTCCCTTCAGATACTTGTACACATTGATCAGATCCGTCGTCAGTCTTCTCTTCTCCAGGCTAAACAGGCCCAGCTCTCTCAGCCCTTCCTCATAGGAGAGATGCTCCATATCCCTTCATCATCTTAGTACCGCTTTGCTGGACTCTCTTCAGGAGCTCCATGTCTCTCTTGTCCTGGGGAGCCCAGAACTGGACACAGTACTCCAGGTGAGGCCTCCCCAGGGCTGAGTAGAGGGGCAGGATCACCTCCCTCGACCTGCTGGCAATGTTCTGCCTAATGCAGTCCAGGATGCTATTGCGCTTCTTGGCCACAGGGGCACATTGTTGGCTCATGGTCAACTTGTTGTCCACCAGCACTCCCAGGTCCTTCTCGGCAGAAGGACCTGGTCCTTTTCCAGCAGGTCCTTTTCCAGCAGGTCAGCCTGGAAATGGTGCATGACGTTATTCCTCTCTAGGTGCAGGACCCCGCACTTGCCTTTGTGGAATTTCATGAGGTTCCTCTCTATCCATCTCTCCAACCTGTCGAGGCCCCTCTGAAAGGCAGCACAGCCCTCTTGTGTATCAGCCACTCCTCCCAGTTTTGTATCATCAGCAAACTTGCTGAGAGTGCACTCTGTGCCTTCATCCAGGTCATTGATGGAATAAGTTAAACAAGACTGGACCTAGTACTGACCCCTGGGGGACACCGCTAGCTTCAGGCCTCCAACTAGGCTTTGTGCCACTGACCACAACCCATTGAATTCTGCCATCCAGCCAGTTCTCCCTCCACCTCACTGTCCACTCATCCAGCCCACACTTCCTGAGCTTGCCTGTGAGGATGTGATGGGAGAGAGTGTCAAAAGCCTTGCTGAAGTCCAGGTAGACAACATCCACTGCTCTCCCCTCATCTACCCAGCCAGTCCTTCCATCATAGAAGGCTATCAATCAGATTGGTTGAGCATGATTTCCCCTTTGTGAATTCATGCTGATACTCTTTTACCACATTTCTTGTGGTAAAGGAGAGGGCTTGAGTCTCCAGGAGTTCTGACCCGCTTTTCTTGTAAGTACAGCGTTGATCTTTTATGAAGATCCAAAAAGGAAAAAAAAGATATTCCAGGTCTTTACTGTTTGAAATGAAAGGGAGATGGCCGTTCTTAGCTGCAAATTTGCATTTGGAACAATGGGAAAGAAAAATATTTCTAATTAATGAAAGAATTGGTGTCAAAAGGAGGAATTTTTGTAGCAATGTTAAAAGTCTATTGAATTTTAAAATTCATGCATATTTCAACAGGCTTTTTAAATTAAATAACTTAATTTGAGAAATTGGAATACTTTTAAATAATTAAAGCATTTATTTTAAAATGTTCTGCATTTGAAAAACTAACCTGTTAAACTTTTCTTAATTCTGTAAATTCAAGCCCATATAAAACTACTTAAAGTATTTTTTTCACAATACTTTTAAGTTACTGCAGCACATTTAAGTTACTGCAGCACATTTAAGTTTATCAGCTTCTGTACAGAGTAGGAGAGGCAAAAGGAAAACTACGTTTGAGGGGTTGATCTGTCTGTACATTTGCATATAACCTCTTCTCAGTATGTATTGCATATCTTTCCCTGTGCTTGAGCTACTGAAGACGTGAACTGTTTTGTAACCATAAGCTAAAGGACTGATTCCTTCTGCTTAAGCTATAAAGGCTGTATTCTATTATCCAGGAGTTAACGGGGTCACTCCCCAGTGATAACTGAGAAGATCATTATATATGGGAAGTAAAGACTTTGATCATATGGGAGAAGATTTTACATTACTCAGTACATTTGAAAATCAATACCAATCACTTAATATGAAAGATTTGCATTTACTAAGTAGCTTTTTCCCCACTGATGAAGAAAATGAGTATTTTTCAAAAAAAGACAGCCCCTTCTGATCAGGTAAATTCATTTTACGCAATGAAGCTCCCGTACACTAGAGCTAAGAGGTTATTTCTCTTTGGATAGCTCTACCTTCTTGATGATGGACAGTTAATGGCTTCAGAGCATCTTCTTGTTATATCTGTTCATCCTTCATTGTCTCAAAAGAGAGAAAAACAACTATAAGGGATGTATATATTGAACAAGATTCCAGACTGGAATTTGCCTCACAGAAAATGAATTAATGGGATAAGAAGCTGAACTCTCCTGTGATTGAGTCTCTTTTCTGACTTGTCGAGGAAGAGCTGTTTGCTTTAGTCAGGGTAGCCACGGAGATCCCTTTGGGTTATAGTAGTTATCAGTTAACAACTGCAGTGCAAGATGGAGATTTATGCAGGCTAGTTCCTGTTCTGTTCCAATGTCAAGATTTGAAGTTGGTAGGGTGTTAAGACCCTGAAACAGTGGATGGTTGCTGACCTAGATGAAATGGTTTCATGAACCAGTTACTGATTCCTCTGTATATCGCATTCTGTTATAAAAAAGCTACCTTCCTCCAACAAAGCAACTGTCAGTTCTTACAACTCTTTGCCTTTGTGGTCTGGCTGAGTTACTCTGACACTGATTTTTGTCGCTTAATTTTGGACATTTGAAATGTAGATGTCTGCCTCTGAAGTCATCAACCAAGGCTCTCCGTACAATCAAGAGAGAGAGGTGTTTTTACAGTGTAATTCCTCTGACCTCTTTTGTAGTTGTCTGCTGCAGGATAAGCTAAAACTCACCGTTTGATTTCTCTCTGAAAACTGTAAAGGCAGTCTACATGCTTTGATCAGCTCTATACATATAGTCAGGTAAATCTCACTCAACGTTTTCGATCTTCATGTGTATTAAAAAAACTTGAGCAAACTTTTAAATTACTCCCAAGACTTGAGGAATCTCTTACCAAGAACTTTCTACTCCTTGAAAGTCATTCGATAGCTTTTTTCTGTAGGAGAATCAAAACATTCTGCAGTCCTGGGTTCATTCTTGCATCTGGAAGTAGTTTTCCTTCCAGAGGGAAAATTTCCTGTCTTCCTCAGTCCCCTTGGAGAATGAGACCCTGGGGATGAAGGAGGGCTCCCAGCTCTAATGAGCAAGACCAGGAGAGGCACTGGCCCAAGCTACTGTGCCCTGCTGCCTCCTGTCTGAGCAGAGCGTCCTCTCGTGTCCTGGAATTCCCAAAGCCTCATAAGGGAGGAGGATGTGAAGAACTGAGGAAACAAGTCTAACCAAAGGATGTTATGGGAGTCTACTCTGCTCTTTTTCACCAGCCAGCTCTCATTCACATTAGTTGCTAGAGAAATAACTTCTGTGTTCTCTGATGAATGCTTACAAGCTCCTCCTGCCACTCTCATAAATGGTCTATGATAGTTTCAGCTAATGTGGAGTTCTCGGGAATATATGAATTTTTGTGTTCGTGGAGACTGTGATCAAAGTCACGCCTCATACTTGAGCATGGTGCTAATTGGTTTTGGTTTGTCGTTGTAATGCATAATTTCACCTGTGTCATCGTAAGACTGCATCATAAGTCTCCCTCTGGAGAGATTAAAAAGTGACTGAAAGATAGACATGCCTTGAATCAATCATAAATCTCATTGTATTTCACATACTTCAGGTTCTCTTAGTGTCCATGTCATATTTTTACAAGTTTGCTCCTCAAACTTCTTCAAGACAGTTCTACAGCTGGTGTTTTTTTCCTGGTTTAGCTGAATGCTATTAAAATTACCATGCTGAAGAACCACATATTGCCAAAAGGAGATTTATGGCCACCTGCCAGTTGATATCCATTTTTCTGACTCCACTGTCGGGAAGTGCTGTTTAAACCTTCTCCTCTGCCTTCACATTTCCATATAATTTCTGCTGCACTGGGCTTTGGACTGCTTCATTCTTCATTTTAAAAGCTACCTACTTCAGGTAGTTTCTTTTGGACCTTTTTGTTGACTCTTTGGTCCCACTCAGAGACCAGCAACCTGAATTCTATGGACGTCTGATTAAGGGACTGTTTTTAACTGTTTAACATAATCAGACATTATAATGGGAACTTTCCCATGAATCAGACATTAGCAAAATGCCATTTATAAAGCCATTTGCTAGAGCTGGGATTGTAGAATGGATGTCCTCATGCATCAGTGAGTATGGGAATTTCCTTACTCATTTACGCTCGAGTTCTTCATATTTGAGGAGCAATTATAGTTTGACGTGATATAATAAGGCATCAGTGCAAGAAGAAACCACTGAAATTGCTCATCCTTTCCTCCTCTCCCTCCAGCTTTAAGAGTTCCATTATAGTAAAAATAAACTTTAACTTGTAGGTGAGGAATATGCACTTAATTATTTCCCAGCTAACTCAGATTTTTCTACTTATTAGAGCTAGAGTCATTTTAAATAATTACAAAAGAACTGCTTGAGGCTGGTTGAAGCCAGCTGTATGTCACTCTAGGGGAAAAAGAATGAACATAACAGTCAAATTATCTTGGAAATTGCGTGTTGAGGAGGTGAGAAATGCTTGCTAGCAATTCTCTATGATTCATTCCATGTGCTAGTGTGGAATTCAGGGAAATAACTGCAAGCTAGTGTTTCACCTTTAACCCTAGACTTTGCACTACTCTTTTAGGCATAGACATTAAGATTCGCTTAACTATTTTTATTTTTTTTAATTTTTTTATTTTATTTTTATTTTCAGTTGCTTCTGTAGATGCAGCCTCTTTGTATAGCATTCCATATAAACCAAATTAGAGACTTACAAGGGAGTCAAGGGAGATTAAAACTAAAGACCAGGAAAGCTGACATGGAGTGGTGGAAGCGAGGGATATGTTCATAAAAGCTCTGTCATAGAAAAAAAGAAAATACAGAAATTGATACAATGCAGATAAAAAACTGCAAAGAATATTCTTAAATGTATATTCATACATAGACAAACGTCATAAAAATAAGCAATCAGGTCAAAATTACGGTAAAAGCCTAAAAGTAAGATAGAATATGTGGAATGTCTAACTGTAAACAAGGATATTGATATAACAGGCATGTTAAAAGCTTTCTGTAAGGAAAATGCCAGGATAAAAATTATATAAGAATGACAGAATAGGTGAGTGAAGGAGCGCTGCTGTATCTTAAAGCTACTATGGATTCAGATTGAGAAAGATAAGTATTCAACAATTACCAGACGGTCTTGGAAGACTAAGACTGTACAGAGCATCCAAGTGATCTGAATTTATACGAAAGATGCCATAGACACAAACGTGTGATTTGGTGAATTGTCCTGTAAACTCTACTATGTTGACCCACTTAACTGACCAAAATGATAGCCTAAACACAAGCAGACCACAAGACCGCCTGTGTTGTAGACATAAAAAGTTCAGTCAAGTGAATTCTACCTACATGTCTAAATAGAAAAGGTGTTGCATTATACTGTGTTCACACAAATGAAACAGTGACTGGTCTCTGAAATGCTACAGGAGGCAAGAGATGCTGCAAAGAAAACATACAATAATTCTCAGAGAGAGACTTCATAAAGGTCATGGCAGGCTATCATGCAGAGGTTAGGTTTTGAGATTCTAAGTGAATGAGTGTTGGAACAACTTCTCAGAAATCCTGCAAGAGAAGAAGCAACTTTTAGTCCTGAGCAGTATCCAGGCCTTTTTCAAGATCAAAGTCAATGCTCATTCTGTAGTAGTGACCATTGGGTACTTAATTATAAAGGAAGGAAGAAATCCAGAATATCCATCATAAAAATATATAATTTTTAAAAAGAATTATACAGAAAACCAAGCTTGTAGAACAGGAGTTAAAATCATCAGCTAAAAGAGTAAAATGTTTGTCGTTAGAGTAGAAACCGTTGAAAGAGAATATATGAAAAGCTCGAACTATGTGTAAACCTGTTTTTGAAAGACCACCTCTTTGCCCCCACCCCCAAGGAAACCTCCCAAACTCTCACATGATAAACAACAGAGTGAAAGTGGTGAGGCTAATAGAGGTAATAAAGTCATGCTTCAAAAAATCAAAGTAAGGCTTGCACACGTAAAGAAAAGGAAAAGGAATGTAAATTCTTGCAAGTTAAGTGCAAAATCACAAGGCAAACTAAAGAGATTCTGAGTAATAATGTGCAAAAGACGTACAAACTAATGAAAAACACGTTAGACAGGAAGTCTTTAACAGAGCATTGGATCTAATCAAATAGAAGTCAGAAAAATATGTGACAGCACAAAACCAAATGAATCTGTGCATTGATGACCTCTGTGGTGGAACATAGAGAAGTTCTCACATCAAACACTTTTTTAGTAATCATCAAGCTTCGAAAACTTTGCTGTGGCTAAGATGATAGTAGAAGACATTTCAGAACAAACAATAACATGAATAGTAGCATATCATCAAGATCGCAAAATTTTCACCTAAGAATCTTAAAGAAACTAAAATAAGAAACTATAAAACTATCAATTGTCATGATTCATAATGCATAATGTATAACTTTTATATATACATTAATGTATATTATTAATGTATACATACGTATACATACATATGTAAATATTTAATACATTAATTTAGCCTTAATCCCAGAGGCTAAATCTGGGGTTGTGGAAGTGTGACAAGAGGTTTGAAAAGAGGCTCCGTATTTCTGGAGAAATATAACCAGGAAGCCATACTGGCCAAAGTGGTTGAAACTAAAATGGAAAGAATGTAGATATATGGAGGAGATATAGCATAGCTTCAGTGTACTTTGAGATGGCAGTGTTCCTTTCTATGACAGAGCCATAAAATATGTGGGTAAAAATGATCCTGTTGCTGCAGTCTGATTACGTTTTTTAAGGTTTTGACAGCATACCTTACCAAAAGCTACTAAAGAAATTAGTTTTCTCATTGAGTAAGAAGTGGAATTATTTTTGTGCATAAATAAAAAACTTTGAAGATAGGAAACACAAGCTAAAAATAAGGGTCAATGTTTACAGTGGAGTGTAATTACTAGTGGAATTCCGTGAGGATTTATGTTGATTCCTGTGCTGTTCAATACAATCAGTAGTAGTATGCAAAAGGGGCTGAAGTCTAAAGGTGCTGTAGTTTGTTGATTACTGACAAGCTGGAGAAACAACTCTCAACAGTGAGTTACTAGGTGATAAAATGGCAGATGATAGTCAACATAATGGAAAGCAACACACATAAGGAAAACCTTAAATATGCCTATTACATTGTGATGAGTGGCTGTTACTTCCCTGAAAAGAGATTATGGTGTGATTGTGGGTGGATTTCTTGGAACGTCACAGCACTCAAGAGCAGGATGAATAGCAAGCAGAATGTTACTAATTATTTGGAAAGGAAAAGGAAAAAAAATGGAAAGCTTCAGTTATTTCGCTATGTAAGTCCTTAGTGACTGCAAGTTTGCAACTAGAGCACTGTGTGTGATTGTGGCTACCCCATCTGTAAAGGGATACAGTAGAACAACAGGATGAAAGAGGGAAATAATAAATTTTAAGACATAAATGAAATCTCCAGTAGCATGGACCGGCTAAATGGGAAATAATTATTCACTGTTTCTGGCTGCTCTTCACTGTTAGGACCACTTACAGGCCATAGCACAGGAAACCAAGAGCACCAAATGCCTTGAAACAAACAAATTGAGCTGTTTTCTCACTTTACACAGTTTTGTATTTCATTGATTTGGTAAACTAATGGAAGAGAGATATATCAGAGGACAACATTCAGCTCTGAAAGTCTCTAACCCAAAGATTACAGGAATGAAAGGGAATATTCCGGGACAAGTGCTGTTTTTATTTACCCTTTTCTCATTTTTGTTCTGCTGGTCACAATCAGCAGTGACAGTGAGCTAGATGGACTTTTGGTCTGACAGTTTCACTAGTCTTATGTCTTAATTTGGCAGTGGAAGGTTGGGATATTGACATAGCATTTCTCTGTCATAGGAATGTAAATGGTAATGTGTAACTTTTTTAACTAAAGGCCATGAGCCAGAAGAAGCAGCCGACAGACTAAAGAAAGCTCTAGTAAAGGAAACTGATGGACTTTCCTCTTCACTGTTGTTTATTAGGTGGCTGTAGGGTTGCAGCTTTTGAAATACAAAAATAAAGGCCACATTGAACAGATGGCTGCTGCACATAAATCATTATTCTATTGGCAGTCAGGATATCCATAATAAAAAGCGGCTAGTCAGCTGGAAATGAGGTAGGTTGTTCCTGGTCCAGTTTTCCTTATTTTCAGTGTAATGAAATGGATTGGATTTCCTTCAAGATCCCTGTGAGTAAGGATCCGCTAAGTTGCCTCTGGGAACTCAGAATGCCCTCCCACCTAAGAGGTGGGCGCCTGTTCCTGTTTTGGAGAAACAAGGGGCTAGAAATAGGAAACCATCTCACCTAGGCAAAGGATCACAGCATATATGTTTCCTCTCGGCTTGCTCATACAAGTGCAAGGAGCTCTGTACTCTGGCTAGGCAGCTAATGCATGTGGTCAGAACAGCCTTGCCCTAGGCATCTACCTGCAATACTTTCTTGTCTTCTTTTTCAGTTTATGAATTAAATAAACAAAACCTGGAAAAAGGAACTTCTGGTGCAACTACAAAGTTGCCCCATGGACTGGCAAAAGCATTTAAATCCTGCACCATTTCATTTCTAGTGCAGCCTCTGTCATCTATGCTAAAGAAATAGCTGTGAGAGGAACAAAGATGCACTTTACCACTATATGACATAAAAATTTGACAATCATCAGTAAAATACAGGTTCTTTAGGAGTATTTCTGATTCTGGGAAGTGTATGTGTGATCTAAAGGTTAGAGGCAGTATAATAAACATCCAAGTTTTAGTTCATCCATTCTGTAACACAGTTGAAACTAGAAGAATTATTTCCTTTTAGTTTCAGCTGTTATTTCATATTCTAGCTTTATTTTTATTTTAGAAAATAAGTCAGTCATTTTATATAGTCCGCAGAAATTTTCTATTTTAAAAATTCAGTGTGTTCTGGCAGGAAGACATTTTGTTGGGCGATTCTAGATCTACTGTATTTGAGCATGTAATAGTTGTGCATTTCTCTACATTCTCTTAGGCTGTCTGAGATTCAGACCTCTATTCAAAGCCATCAGCTAATGAATTGCTGCCATATGCAGCAGGAAAGAGGTGCCATTGTTATCCATACATTGCTACTGTTCATATGCAGCCATTAGAGTCATAAATGCAGAATACATGTCTCTAAAATTAGAATAGAGGATGATAACCTTTTGTGCAATTTTCAAGCATTTTTATAGACTTTAACAGAGAAATGTATCCTTGTTGTAGTGATGGGCAGTTCCACTGAAAAGTTACCATTATTAAATACTACAGGCTTTTCCATAAAAATCTAACAACCTGGCGTGCAAGGCAAGTTCACAAGTTGTTGTAAGGATTGCGCACTAGAGCTTCAGCAGACAAAGCTAAGAACTAGGCCAAGGTGCTAACAAGGTGTTGACAGTTTGTTACTGAAGTGCATGTGTATTAAAATATAGATTCTTGTTCTTCTCAAGGATCATATTACCCCATCCCTTGTAGCTGATTGAGTTTAAATTCTATGAGATTTCAGTCAGTAAATATATGGTATCTTTTATCATTTTGGCTTAGAAAGCTGTCAAATTAGAAAATCAATGGATTAGAGAAACTTGTGCAGCTAGTATCTTTTGGGGAAATTCACCCAGTACAGGCAGATCTCTTAACTCAGAGCAATGCAATGCTGTACAGTCACTTGAGTCAGCAGCAGCCAAACTGCCACAGAACCAGAGGTAACAGAGAGAGGGCCCTGCGGCTGGCCAGATGAGTCACCAGACTATTCGCCCGTTTGAGAGCCTGGGATGCTGCAGGAGAAGCAGCAAATTAGCCCAGCACCAGGTTGACAAGGCACTATGCCTTCTGGGATCCAACTGAGTATCACAGTGCTCCACTGATTCGTGTAGGCTTACAAGCTGACTCCAGACTAGCATGGGAATCTCTAATATGGGGTTGTAGTGTGACATATATCCTTGGTGTCACTGGTAGACACATCCTGAGTAAATATGGCAAGAAACCTTTTCCCGACAAAATGCCACAGGCCACTTATTTAATTTGTTAATAGAAGCATTGCTGTAAAATCCAGACTTACCAGTTAAACTATCAAGTGGGGACTGACATCAAATTGGGTATTACATGGCGTATTTTGTCCTTGTTTTGTCCTCATCATCTTACAAAAGCCTCAGTGTTTACCGTTTTAATGCAACATTGCAGCTGTATTTCTTCTGTGATGTGATGTGTGGGATTTCTGTTTTAACCCAGATGATTGAGTGACTTCACAGATAAATACTTAATGAGTCATAAATTTAAAAGGCATCAGTATACATTTTAGTGCACTACAGTATGTAAGTTAAACCCCAAGTATTCTAGCACCTAGATGTATCTGCCTCTGGCACTTTCAGCCAAATCACTGACAATATCCTGTAGGATAAGGAGGATTTCTTGCCTTTTGATTGAGCAGAACTCTTGCAAGGTGAATATTAAATTCCACTTTGCCACCTTACTCTTGAAAACTCCTTTTTTCTCCCCAGTATACGCTTTCCTTGCCATTGCTCCAGAATTTTGGTCGGGGCATACCGACAGCAGGAGCAATTGCTTGTGGGTGAATCAACCCCAAAGCCAAGCTTGCCTATTACCTGGCGAGAGAAGCTTGGCTATAGGGTAAGAACAGCTATAGGCATTGGGTTGCAAGTACAGTCAGTCCTGCAGGTGTGCTAGAAGAAATTTGGTCTTTGTTTTCTAATCCCACTCACCTGATAAGGTTCAGATTTCCGAAGTTTAATGTGAAGGTATCATGATGGGTCAATAATTACAGGCCACAGGAGTGGCAGTTCCATCCAACTGCTAGCAAAGGCTGTATATTTTGGACTCACTTTGTTTGAATTGGTGGGTTAGAAATTTGCAGCAGAGGAAGCAAATTATTAAACTGAGATTGATGACATTGACTGAGATGTATCTGGAAGGGTTAACTAAGCTTCAGTGTAAAAACGGCTATTTTGAAAGAAACCTGGAAGGGGAAAATGTATATCCAGAAGAAAGAAACAATGATAATCTTCCAAAGGGTATTTGATGTTCGTTCTAAGGTTAACTTTGTCTAGACCTTCTGATGTGATTTTCATTTATATGTATGCATTCTAGCTTACATACACTATTGTCAGAAAAATTAAGTGGATTACTGAGTGCAGCAAAGCAGAGTAGATTATTTTTTTAAATGAAAAAAAGTGTTTTAATAAAACTTCCCTATCCAGGAAATCCAGTTTGCTAGTATTACTGGCCTTTGCCTTGTGATTCATCAAGCTAAAAAGATAGAGCCAGATGCCCCTCAACAGGCTCCTTTAGTAAGTTCTGGCTTTCTCTATTTTCTCTGAAAGAGTTATCAGAAATGGAGATGCTGAAAGCAAAGAATGGTATTGTCACATTGAACACACTTTTTATGGGGAGAATCTGACCAGTGGAATCTAAATAGCTTACTAGTATACCATCATTTACTGTGGAAAGACCCAAGGAACTGTAAGAATGATGTGTAAATTTTTAAAGTTCCAAATTACTTTCCTTAAAAACCTACTAAATTTTAAATGTAACATGTAATACTGTCCATCCCTTCTTCATTCAAGTTAAAAAAAAATAGGAGGAAGGCCCTCCAGTTTTGTAGATTAGTTATTTGGGATTTGTGCAGTTATCAGATATGTAAGTTTTACTGTATTACACGCAAGTTATAAAATTTCAGGCTGAGTCGGTGATTTAAGCATGAGCAAAAATTTCAGATTTGAAAAAATAGCTTGAATTTGTGATAAACCAGCATATGAAATGAGATAGATGCAAGAAAAGTGCATTCAAATGAGGTTTTGGTAGATCCTGATAAGCAGTGACTCCCCTGAAAATGTTTAGAAGATTCTGTGTATAACCAGAACACCATACAAGCATTCCTGATGAAAGATGCAGTTGAAATGTCCTCAGGGTTCAGCTGCAGCAAACCACAAATTTTGGTTGTTTCTCTTTGAGGTACAAGGAACAAAAGTCGAAAGTAGTTGCAGGCAGGTAAGATCTTTTGCAGTTTAGCAAGAGAGACCGTTGCTGCTGCATCAAAGCTTGCATCTGAATTTGAGCTTGATCAAGGTTTTTTTCAATCCATCCCTATTTTCACATCTGTGTAGATGATGGACAGGGAGTATCTCATTAATCATATTTTATATTGATAAATTAATTCAAACAATAAGACTTGGGAAGCATTGTAGATGATAAAATATGTGTAGTTCACTTACGAAGTAGAATTATTATATGTGTAGTTCACTTAATAGGTAGGGTTATTACCTGCTAACAAGGTCACGCTTCTCCTTCCACTTTAAAAGTCTAGGAAATGGTCTTTGACTTGCTGATGAAGAAGCCTTCCTCATTCTGCATCCTACTCATGTCATGCTGAGATCTAAATCTCTACATGATTTAGGATGAATCCAGTCCACTCCATAAAACAGAAGGCGACTTCTTGAGGTTTAAAAGGAATAAAAGATTAGCGAAATCTAGGGCCAAAAACGGTATGATATTTTAAGATAGTCTAGATGAAAAAAAGAAGCCAAACAAAGAGGTAATCATAAAAATGTAAAAAGTTCAAACTATGAAAAATAGAACTGGCAGCTGTTTGCTTAATGTTCTAGGTTTTGACAGGTCAAAGCACGGTTTTGCTGTGTTTTTTCACCAATGGATGAATGAAATAGTTACAATCAATCAATCAGATGTGTTCTTTCTGTTTGCTATATATGTAATTTTCTGAACTCGACACTGGAGAGAACATCTTTGGGGCAATATCAAATTCTAATGTTTGTCTTTTAAACTGCTGATCCTCTTCTGCAGTAAGGTATTAGCAGCCATTGCCTGCCTTGCAGTTTTTTGGTATGGTATCTTTCACAAAAACAAGTCTATTGGCAGGAATGGTGGTGGTCATGCTCTCTACAGTGGTGCCATCAGTTTGAAAACATGGAGGATAGCCAACCTGTTTGGGTGTGAAAGAAACTGAAATGGAAATTTCAGAAAAAGGATTTGAAATGCGCTGCTACTTGGCTGGGATAGCAGTGCTGAGTGGCTTCCGAAATGCCACAGCCAAACCCTAGCAAGTAACCTGATCTGTCATTCTGCTGGGAGCAGCGCTACTCAGCACACTGCAGTCTCCTGTCATCATTTTTAAAAGGAATTATTGCTCGTGAAACAGAATTGTAAAGATTCCCGTTAAAGTGAATTGAGCACATTCAGGTGTACAGTTAGCCTGGCGTCCTGTAAAATGCATTACTGGTGTTAAGTAAAGGGTAGACAGCAGTTTAAGCTACCAAGATAAAACCTAGTTCAGATAGCTGGTGCTTTTGAGGTACCGTTGTAGCGCTTGTTGCACATTTACATTGTCTGCCTTCCCCTCCTCAGACTTTACACCTCACGATTTGGACACTCAAATTCATAAGTGACCCCAAAGCGTTCTCCCTCTCCCCTTCACAATATATTTTGCGCTTTTATCTTTGGTTTTCGAAGCTTTTGAAATACATTACCTACATATTGACAAGCTCTTTTCTGCATTAGTAAAGTTTGATACTCAAAAGCAATATCTGATTCTTATACTATAATTTTAATGAAAAAAAAACCCTGAGATTCTTACAGTTTTCTGATTCCAACAGTTGGGATTTAAGGCATTGTGTTAAAATTTGAAAAACTACAATTTGCCATGTGAGCATGATATGTACAGAGAATGCAATGCAATCCACAATACTGATATGGAGGCAGGAACAAGGCAAACATACAACCTGAAAAGGGGAGGGGAGTTTAGTTTGCCCTTCTTTCTCCCTCTCTCTCCTTCCTAAAAGTATAGAAAGACCTTCCCCTTCCTCTATTTGTTAACAGTAAAAGCAGCGACTGCACAGAGAGGGTATGATTATGGGCTCATGTTATTAGAAATGAAAAGGAGCAACGAACACCGTCAGAACATCTTTTTTATTGATATGCACACCTAAACATGGCATTAAAAAACTCAAGAACATGCAAGATGGAGACAAGATGCATAACCATCTGTTGAATTAATATCCAAAAATCCTAGTTTGGAACTAGTGGAACGTGTAGCTTATTTCTATGTTTCATTACCATTCATAATTTCAGCCAATGAAATTTTTATTTCCCCAGCATTTTATATCTTCTCAAATGTGTTTGCAACCATTCAATTTCTATTTGTTTGTAATTTCAAATATATAAAATGACCCTAAATCTTCTTTTCTTGCCCTAGCCATCTTATTTTGGAACAGCCAACAAAAAGAGCAGCAGCAACAAAACAAAAGAATCTTTTTGGATCTAAGGTCTGTTTGCTTTGAAAAAGATCAGAGTGTTGGTGCATCAAAATGTTGCTGGATCAGCTGTCTTTCTCCTTTCCAAAAGAGATAATTCTGAATTAGGAGGCTTGCAAAACAGATCAAAGGGAAGAATTTTGTCCAGGCTACTTCTATTGCAGGTTCAGCTAGTAACCATAGAGTCCAGTTCGGATCTAAGACAAGATAAATTTCATTACTTTCCGTGCCTTGTTTAATGAGGTCTTGTGATTGTTCACTGCACATCTGAGATCAAAAGTGTCTCTGGTAAATCCAGCCAAACAAGAGAGCTGGTCACACCTAGCGTGGTTCAGATAAGGTAAAAGGGAAGAGGGTGATAAACAACACAACAAAATGTAGTTTAATGATTGAGGACATTGTCACTGTGGATTGTTCATGAATAATCTAATTTGATTTACAATAATTCAGTATAAATATAATAATTTTTCAAGGAAGTGTCTCGTCGTTTGTAGTTTAGCATGAAATATATAGCACGTGGAGAATGATTTTAATTCAGTAAAGTCATATTTGTGCAGCAACAAAAGAATAAGAAAAAACATGTCTGAAATAGCGGTAGGGATGTACTGAAGGAGTTCTCAGCTTTGAATTGCAGGTCAACTAGAAGGAGTGATTCCCATACTCAGTTCTCTGGTAGGTGCCAGGTTGAGGTGCTTTTCATATCTTCCTTTCAGTCTCAAAGCATAATTTTTTGTGAGGAAATGCTTCCTGACTTTGAATGTGCTAAACTACCTCAGCCACAGGTAACATTCCTGAGACTTATAAAAATAAACCGTCAGAGTGAAGTGGTGAATATATAGGCCAGTAAGTGTTTGGGGACATTTCTCAAGAGGTGATACTTTCAGGCTCAGATTTGTCCTACCTGTGGTCGTGCAAGTAAGGAAAGGTGGGGCTGCACAGTCTATGACTTTCTATATTTTCAGTCACAAACATGAGTGTTTGAAACAAAACCTGCTTTAGAAATCTGTTTGGCAGGCCCTGTTATCTCCCTTCTTCAGCATGGGTAAATTGGCTAAAATTAGTCAGGGGAAACAAAGATTTCTCAGTCCCTGGCACCCCTTTTTACGGGTAAATGTTCTTGGTTTATATACTTTTTCAGAGACTGAAGGGAATCTTTTTGAGAGAGCTTCATGGTAAAATGCTACCAGCGGAGCAATAGAAATAAAGCTGTAGTGTCCTGAATATAGTCTAATAGCTTTCTTTTTATTTTAACATACTTAAAACTAATACTGAAAGTTAGCCCAATTGCAGTCTCCAATGTAGCATTGTTTTTAGCTATTAGCATGTGGTTTTTAAAGCTCTCTTTGGATGAAATGCAAGGCCCACATCGTGAAGTCAGTTGTTAGGCAGGATATAATTTAGACTTCAGCTCCTCTTCTCTGTTTGAAATAAAATGATTACATTGCAGGAGAGCCTAAGGGGAGATTAAAAGTTTTATATCAAAAGTTGAATATTTTCTTTTGTTGTACATTCTTCTTTTAAAGAAAACGGTATTCATTTAAAATACTGTGTGTTCTGATGTACTTGAAAAGGCACTACTCTGAATTAAAAAAAAATTCATAAAGTATGCATGTATGTGAGAAGAAGATGGTAATCTTCATTTGAGTGTTTAGTCAAAGGTTTTTAACTCAACCCATTCTGCTTTGTGTCTAGAATGAGACAGTTATCTGTAAAGCCGTATAGTAACATCATAAATAGCAGATGGCCTGCAGTGTTTAGTGAGCAGCAATTAAAGTGACAAAATCTCTTGGGGCTCCTCTCCACAGAAGGTTATAAAGCTATATTATAGCCTGCATTCTAGCCAACAGAGCCTTGCCTGCAAAAGTGGTCCTTGCCTGTCTTTAAACTGTCTGTAAGTGGTTCCAGGCAATAGATCCACATAATTACAGTTCTAGTAACTCCTGTGATGCCTCTCATTCTTTGCATCCCAAAGTTATCCAAGGGCAAAAGTCACTTGTAGATTACAAAGTTGTATAGCTCACATGGGTGCTAAAACAGATGGAATAGTCCGTTATCAGGTAGAGTGTGATATGAGCAACAGGATAAAGTTATCGTCCAACAAGGTCATCTCACTTTAACCGCTGGCGTCAGTGAGACCATTTTTGCCAAGGATGCTCTGGGCACATTTATAAGAAGGCATTATCTATTCAAGGGAATTCATGGAAGCCTTCTGATAACAAATATATGCGCAATGAAGCCTTTTTGTAAGAGCTCACCATATCAGCCAAATGGCCATAGATCTTTTTTCAGAAGCTATAAGAGGGTTCTAAAAGTAAAACTATTATAGTTCAGTAACCTACCTTCTTTCATGCTTGTGAAAATGAAGAATGCCAAAGCTGTTAATGTTCCTGAGGAGGGTGGTCACTGAACTGGCAAATTTTCTTGTAATTTTATGACAGAAAAAAAGGGTATTTTCCAGTATATTATTATGTAAAAAAATAAAAAAAGGTTTACTCCAGCTGTCAACATTAATGGGCACTACTATCCCAAGGCACTGTTAACACAGTTTTGTACTCATTTGCCTCGTGTTAGTGGTGCTTATTTTCAGATGTGGATACCTGACTACAGGAAGCAGGTTAACACCATTCAACTTCCCTCCATACCTCCCATTAAATAGACAATAATAAATATTGGTGTCCATTGCAGACTGAAGAAGAATTTGAGCTGATAGTATAGAATGGTAAAGCTCTGTGTTCAATTACCAATATCATATCTCTTGCAAAGGCAATGAATTGGTAATGTGCTATTATTCCAGATTTCCAGAAGAACTGAGGTGGCATGGGATTTAAGAAGACGGTTAATGGCCATTGAAGAGGAAGACAGTTTATCGTATCCTCCACTGAATGTGACCAATGGAAATTACACATGCATCCTTTTTTACGCTAATAATTTCAGCCTCAAAGCCAATGATTCACTTTCTATAGATTTGACAAATATAACGTTTGTAACCCAGGACGTGGACATTTCCTCCTCTGAGTGCTCAGACATCAACACAACGTGAGTAGAACAAGAAAATTTGTATCATAACACATGTGATTGTGAAAGCTAATGAGAAATGGTGCAGTGGCAACAACTTAATACTAATTTAATTCTTTTCTTCTGAAGCATCCAGAATAAAAATACTAAATTGGATTTTCTTAGAAGATAAGATGTGAGGCAAGAACACAAAAATTTTGCAGATACAGCCTGTTTTTACTAGTTTTTCCATTTTATAGTTCTGAATTCCCAGCTTGTTTATAAGAAGGCGTTTGGCCCAAATAGGTTTCTCTTACAATCCCGTGAACCTCCACTGGCATTAGGGGAGATGATGATTTCACTGTAGAATTCCCTTGAAGTGAAGTATTGCCATTTCCTAGGGTAGTAATTCAGCTGGAAGTATGTTAATGAGGCATGGTCTCTCTTTCCTTTATTTTGCAGAACTTGCTCTTAAGTAAAAAAATATTTCTGTAGAAATGTTTTGTTGTACTTTTTGAGAACTGAACCTTTGCTGTATGACTTTTGTAATTGCCTGCTGATTTAGAATATTCCGTTTGACTGAAATGTCACAGTGATCTAATTAAACATGATCTAATTAAACAATGATCTAACATTAAAAATATATTTCTTTCTCTTAGACTGTCATTAAAGTACACAAAGCCAGTGAGTGGAATCAACAGCCTGGAGATAAGGTAACTTATGATTTATTCTTAAATAGATCTTTGTGAGATACAAAGTCTGTTTGTAAATTAGGACAAAAACAGGGGAGGAGACAAGTGAAAATATCTGCAAAATTATTATTTTGTTTCTGTGTTGAGGAATTACTCTACAGTAAAACAATGATGCAGTATTTATATAGATAATTTATAAACATGCTCAGGTAAACTTTGAAAAAGTGGTATGGGTAAACACTCATGTGAGATATTGGCATATGAAACATCCTGTTGCTACTGCTGCTAATAGGATCAGATCTTAATTCCATCTCAGGGAAATGCAACTGTGATTGGTAAATAGTTCTAGTAGTCGAAGTCTAGTCGTATGGCCAGGGTTGTATTTAGCCCTGCTGTGGATTACCAGTGTATTCTGTTGGAGCTAGCTTGTATCTAATGAGGGATGCAGAAACTCATAATTTTTCTGCTCCATGGATGATGGCAAGACCAGGCTTCTCCTATCGTGAGAAGAGGGAAGAAAAATTAAGGAAAAGAAAGACCTGGATGAAAAACAAAATAACTTCTGAATTTGAAACAGTTACCTTAGATTTTGATAGCTGCAGCAGGAATAAGATCAAATGTGACAATAGTGCACACATCTGGACTTTAGAGTATTATTCAGATTTATTTTAGTCATCAGTGTGTTAAAATGTTGTCAATTTTATGAATTGTTTGGTGAAAACTTTAATATGATCCTGAATCTGAGCTGCATCCAGAGAGAAGAAAATTGAAGAAACTCTGTGGACAGACTCTACGTTAGCCTCTAGGGGGGATTTGGTGGGAGCTATAAGCGTAAGCTGAACCTTGGGCACTTAGCAAACATCAGGACCTTATGGATTTGAACTGCTTAAGCAGTTAGGCACAGTGCTTTCTCTACCAGTTGTAGACAAAGGTGGGAATTAGTGAAATTTAAGCACTTAAGTCATTTTTGGAACTTAATGGAAGTATCTGAAGATTCCAACTCAGGTTACCAGCCTTCAAAAAAACCCAATTATTTAGTAGTTCTACAAAGAGAGAAAAATCCTCTGTATATCATTACAAGCTCTTTTGATAGATCTTTTTCCTCTGTCTCCTTTCCTCTTTCAGTGATTAGAAACTAACTGCACATCCCAAACATCTGTAGGCAGAACTGACTCTATCCACTTATAGACTAAGTCCTCCTACGCAGCAGGGGACTGAACTGTGGAACACTACTGGTTTCACATCATTCTTTGTCTTCAGATACAAGAACTAGTGGAATCAGGCAGATACTCAGCAGTTCTCATAGTGAGCATGGTATCTCCAATTGGCTTTTCCCCAGCTGTACTCCTATACTGCTTCGGTGAAGGTGTAAGCACATGGAGTTTCTGCAGAGAGGGTCTGTGAGCTGTCGGAAATTTACTAAGCCACCCTTCTCCGCCTTACCAGCCAAAGTGTGCCTGCTTTCTCTCTCTCTCCTCCCTGTAGGAGTGTTGGAAATACAGACTGACTCTCTGGTGAGAGAGAAATGAAGGACAAACTGAAGTTACTTCTCAGAAAGTTGTAACACCCAGTGGATACAAATAGCTAAGGTCAGAGTCTGGCCTTAAAGTATTATAACATAAATAAATACATAGCTTATATGAAATTTGTTAGGATACAAGGTGTGAGGTGAGTTACACAATAAAGGGGAAATTCGATAGAGGGAATCATTGAAAGCAGAATAGAAATGACTAGATGGTAGCTAGTATATGAAATAGTCCGTTCGTCTAAAGTAGCATAAGGTTGGAAGATCCAATATTAATTAAAATGTTTGCTCCTTCTGTCACTGAAACTCTAAGAGCTGTTAATGCAATGGAGAAATGGCTCAAAGAAGCATGTAAGAACAATACTGCCACTTGTCCAGCCTCTGGCACCAAATCATGACACCATGTAGCGGAGAGACAATCAACAGAAGATAGTTTCGGAAATCCTTTTATTTTTTGATATCCACCCTACAACTGGTAAGGGATAATCTGGGAGAAATTTGGTGTTGTCAGGGACAGAGGAAGTACTACTCTTCTAAGACTGCAGAAGAGGCAAATGCCAGCCTTGGCTTGCCAAAGGCAGCAAAAGAAACAAGATACTGATATATTTACAGTTGAAGGTATGGGGTCTGTTCTCCAGCCTCTACTGCAAATAGTGTCTCTCTCAAATCTACCATTATTAGCCCATGCTGTTTGCAAGCATTCAAGACATTTCAGTGCTAAAACGTTGCAGTTTATTTTTTTTAAACCCCATAGAGACAAAAATTCTATATCATGAATTAAATTACTTACTTAGCTCGTACTTATGTAAAATATTAGGGACTAAAATAGGTTCCACATTTGCTAACGAGTACATAATTTGACCTGAATAATCTCTATAACTAGATGATGATGTACAAGAGGAAAGGGCTCAACTTGATACATGTTTGGCAGACTTTTTAAAACCTGTAATAAGAAAAGACTTACTCTGCATAGATTTTATCTGAAATCACAGGTGGTAGAAGAGGAGAAGAACCTTGAACTTATTAAGTCCCTTTTTAATGATTGTTTCAAAGTTACTGGAAGGCCTGAATCAGGTATTAAAATTATTACCACCTTTCACCATCCATTGTCTGTTCCTTCCTAAAAATTTTCTGCAGCTGTCTGTGCTCATATGAACGGAAGGGTTTGTGTTACTTTGTCAGGTATCTTCAAAAGACTTTATAAAGAAAACTTTCCATTGATCTCAGAAATAACAAGAACTAGAATATATCACACCCCGAAGGCTTTAAAAAGATGATCATTTCGCATGCTAAAGATACACCCTGCTATTTGTGTTGTTTTATGTTGAATTATCTCTTCATTTCAGAGACAAACATGACTGTCTCATAAGGTATTGTCTGCACAGTTCCAGTGTCCTTTTAGTTCTCTATTAGCTACCATGATACTGCATAGCATAAAATGCAACTTATAAGGTATACTCGACAGAAACAGAAAAATTCATTGATCGTTACATGATTCAGGAACGCTTTATTCACCTTGTTTATTCCAACAATGAATTCTCAAGAGCTTCTTCTAAAACCCAGAGATACATTTCAGCCTCTGTTTTCGCCTTCCACTTCATTTTAAGCACATGTGTTGTTCAAGATGACTCCTTAGCAGGATTACAGTCTACCTCAGCAAACAAGGTGCAAGCAGTACAAAGGGCAAAAAGGTGGGAAGGAAAAGAGAACAGAGCCATGACTGCAAATTTCTTTCTCGCAAAGGCCAATAGAACTGACTGTTTACTTCAGGTATAGGAGAGCATCTCTTGAAGATATAAAGTGACACAAGGCAGGACCATGTTCATAGCTCAGTTCGTTCCTCAGTAAATCTGGCTCTAACCTCAGCAGTATGAGCTGGATCCAGAGCTTGCCCTTACTGCTGCTGGTCTACCACGTTATGTGGAGCAACTAGTCATAGCTCACCTGCTACTAGCAGCAACAATAGCTATCTCATCTTATGCAAACAGCTGTCATCTCTCTCTTCGTCCCTCTAGCAAAAGTGGTTGTCCAAGTCCACTCCTATATTTGCCACAGAATAGTGGGCTGTCACTATAGTACGGAGTAGGAATAGGGTCTTTGTGCTACTGTTAGAAAGGCGGGCTACTGCTGCAGCAGGGGTGGGAGCAGAGGACAGTAGCTTTTGCTATCGCTGGAAGAAGCACTCTCTCAGCTCTCTAGCGGGCAGCTGATGACACCAAGCTGTTCAAATGTCTGACATCTTCTCTGGGAAAAGGTGTCAAACTGGATGAAGTTTTTGACATTAGCTGGACAAAGCTTCCTTAGCGTTTTTCCCATTTACAAAGAGCACTTGAATGTTAGTGTTCCTTATAGCATATAGGGAATTGAATAGAATTAATCCGAGACTGTGTTATGAAGTCTTTTACTTAATAGTTGTGTTCCTCTTTAGACTTTCGAATCAGGAGAGATTCCAGCTAGCTTCCTTTTTGATAATTTCTCTGCTTATAATGAGTAGCCACATGAAATAATGACAGGTGATGGCATTTAGAGTTCGTATGGTACCTAGTACAGAGGGAGCGTGGCCTATGAGCAGCAATTGTTTGTGCCACAGTACATAAAGTAAACGATGGCTGTGTGACAGTTTGCTCCCTGTATTGGCTCTAGTGTTTAATATGAACACAGAGTTTCCTGTAAAAACCAAGAGGTACCTTCAGTTCTTCAGATGAAATTTTTGTCATCTCGCCTCCTCTTGTCATTCATTGACTATACTGTATTCATTCTATATGCTGTCTCTTCATCTAAGAAAATATTTATTAAATTAAATGAAGTATTCATAGTAATCCTTGCAGTTTGAATGTCTTATTTATAATTTAATGAATTACGGGTGTATCAATAATCAGTTATGGTTGCATAAGCATGTGCTTGCTGGAGACTGTTTGCTATCAGTTATTTGGATGAAATGCTAAGGATAAAAGCCTGGAATGTTACGTTAATCCTACCAAACTAATTCACTGCTTAGAATCTTAATTCTCATAAATCTGTAAATAACATAAAGTGTAAGTCTTAAGTCTTAGGTACAATGTGGAGGGACAGCATTCTTATGGAGGTCACTTTCAACCCTACTTTGTAAGTACTTTGCCATACTTATGGTAAATCTCCAAAGAATTTCCTTGTTTGCCATTTTACTTATCTTCTTGGCAAGGGTACAGAACACATCCAGTATCTGCGGTTAGCACAAACAATTAAGTAAATTTCTTTATTTTTATAACTGGCATTGTCTTAATGTCAAAGACATTCAGCTAGTGCCTATAACATTGCTACTTAGACACTATAGAAACTTGGTTCAAATCGAGCTGTACCTGAGGAGAGAGGCCTTTTTTCTAGCAGTTGATATAGAGGCTACTATGCGTTTTAATTTATGTAACTTTAGCATTATAACAACAGAATATTGTCTCATAAATATTGCTGAATGTGCATTAGATATAATTGAAGGAGTTATTTTTGTTTATGATGAATCTTTGCTGCTGAGTGTTATATGAAATGGACTACTTAGAGTCAATACATCAAGTATCCCATGAAAAAAAGCCCTTTTTCACCTGAGTGACACTTGAGTTCTAGGATTCTGAGGATTTTGAAACTCTTGAGAATTATGAAGTTATATGCACCAAAAGCCACATATATTAAAAATGGATCTAATACTGTACATAACCTAACTTGTCAAATTGTTATGCCACTTCAAATGAGCACTGTCTATGTTGAGCTTAGAGTTTAGGCCATGTGGATGATATGCTACTGAAAGCAACTGATTTAAATAGCCAAGCAATATTCCATAATATAGATCTCTCTCTCTCTCTGTATGTATCCTATACAACATACAATATTCTATATTGTACAGCATTTATAGACAATGGCTTATTTTTCAAACTTACTGTAATTGCATTTAAATACTACCTCAAATTTTAAAATTCATGTGTAGTGCTACCCATTAGTAGATAGACCTATCAGATTTTTTTTTTGTTGTAGAAAGTCTCAGTTATTGCTAAAAAGACTCCTGTCCTACAGCTTTAGTGTTTACTAATTAGCAAAAAAAAAATCTTCAGCAAACAAGAGAGCAATAAATAAATAAATCAAGTAGGGTTAAAAAGTGTTAAGCAGCATACAATCAGGAGAAAAGTTTTATCATTTCCTCAATTATTTCTATGTCAAAAATGTTTGGGAAGTGCTCGTATTGAAGTGATAGCAATATATATATAAACCACATGTTACAGAGTACTTAAAACTGATGCAATATCACATGTATCTGTACAGACCTTTGCAAAATGAGGCTATATTTATTTATGCCTATCCTGCTACAAAATTAGGAAAATAGGGCTGCCAATGCACACACGTATGTCCTTAGTGAGAGAAAACTCGATCTTCCACTGTAAATCCAGACGTTTGCAATGGCAAGCGGCAATTTAGGCATCTAAGCCAAGAAGGAATTGCAAGAATAAATCAAAATGGTTATCATGCCTGTACCTTTCATAAAACCAATCTTTAAAAAATCCTATAAAATGTTTATTGAGAACTACTGCAGGCCTACTGACAGTCTCTGAGGTTCCGCACCACTGATTATAAACTATTGCTAACTGATGAAATATTGCACTGGTGAAGACCCTTGAAGACTGAAATCACATTTGCTTGCTCTGTGCCTGCCTCAGCTGTGGAAAATGATGCTTATGAGATGAAACTCTAAGAAGTCATAAAAAACACATTCACAAAGTCTCTTCATTTATGAACTGTCCTAATGATATGGGAAGCCAAAATGTCAACTGTGATATATGCGGCTAGTAATAGTGAATCTTTATCTGCC
Source organism: Struthio camelus (assembly GCF_040807025.1). NCBI lineage: Eukaryota > Metazoa > Chordata > Aves > Struthioniformes > Struthionidae > Struthio > Struthio camelus. The sequence continues at coordinate 25,128,590 of NC_090942.1, forward strand.
ACCTGTACTTTATCAAATGAACATTAACTTTTTCCTTCTGTCATTTTGACTCTTTTATTCTATTTTATTTCCAGATTTTTGATGACCAACATGTTCTATGGAGGCTCCGCTAGAAACTGGTCCACTTTAGAGTCAGTTGAGATTGTACAGGATGACGAAAAGTTTGCTAAGTTTAATGTTTCTGTCATCTCTGCTCCTGCAGAGTATTCATTTCATTGTCAGCTGGTGGGAACAAGCAATCTCTATCCTGCAAAGCTGATTCCATCCAACAATGAAGCAAAAAACTGGGATGTTTTCATTTCCAGGTTCCAAGTGAGTACATATTGCCACTTCAGAGATAATTCCAAGAACTATTATTTGCTATTGTAGGTGCTGAATGGCATACATTCATAATGCCCTTACTTTCATTTCAATCTGAAGGAAAACGTAAAAGAAAAGCTCTTCCCCCTAGGTGAGCTATTCAATAAGGGGGAGAAGAGAAGGCAGTTGTTGAACAATAGGAATGTGAAAGCACAGCTGTGAAAAACAAAAAAGCTATGAAGTTGTCCACAGAAAAGAAAAACCAATAAAACCAAATGCGCTTAATCAGGCAAAGAATGACTAAGTCCCCATGCCAGTTTAATGAATTGGGCTGCTATTGGAAACACGGACCTCTTAAGTGGGTGGCTTTATGCTGCTTACTTTGTTTTTATTTGATTTCTTTGCACTTTGTTTACCTAGGAAAGTACGGCTTAGTGTGGTTATGGTTTTCAATAACATAGAGCGTCTGAACTCCTACAGAGAGAAACAAAGCCCAGTGCAATTAGATTTAATGGAAGGTTTGCCATTAACTTCAATTGGGAGCAATATTAGGTCCCACATGGCCCGGAGGGAAAGCAGTTTGCTCTTCTTTGAATGAGATACACATTTTCTGTGTAAGTAGTGCGGTAGTGCACACCACGTATGTGAGGTGTAGATGACTACTTCTTTATTATTTTGAGCATTGATCTTTGTTTAGGAGGAATACATCATCATTAATATCTTAAAACACACCAGAACACATCAAAGAGATCATAGAACTGACAGGGATAATTCCAAGCCAGACTCTTATTCGTCAGAGATGATCTGACCCCAATGTTAGCTGGATACAAATGCTAGTACAGTTATATTTAGGATTTGGATACCAAACAACCTCAGTGATCTGAATGCGTATTTGGCATTTCTGCTTAAACAATGGAAATCTCAAAGAAACAGCACTGTTGCTGACATTTATTTCCTCTCCTACTACCCTTAGCTGCTTACTTGCATTGCAGAATCAGAATCTAAAAGAAGATGGAGTGCAAAAAAATGAAGAACTGAAATAGCAGCAAATTGAATATCTTTAATCATTATTAAGTCACACGGAAACACCAGACCTAAGTATCTCTGGCAGCCTTCCTTAGGAATCATTACTTTTTGTCTTCCCCTTTCTGCAAAAAGGGGATTTTCATGCAGAAATCCACAGAGTCCAAGACCAAGTCTCATAGTTTTTGAGAAAATACATAGTGGTAGACACCAATGTTGTGAAGGTTCTCCCTGATGATTGTTTATGGTAAGTCCTGAAAAAATTCTGAGTCCACATGGCTGTACTTTGTGTAAACTCTTTGAAGTGTGAAGCGTAGCCTTTGGCATAATTAGGTACATAGGGGCTATGAAGTGTCCACTTAAAACAACCTATCACTTTCTTACAGTTTCTATACACATTGATACTGTTACCTTCTCAAAGCCTTAGACAGAGGCTTTGCTCCACCCTGAGCAGGCATCCTTTCATTGGGTTCTCGATCAAGAGCAAGAATTAACAGGATTCCCAGCTTGCTTACTGTTTTGGAGCAGCAGCTTCTTCCACTGCTCTGAGTTCCTCTTTGGGAGGGCCTTTTTCTCACACCAAGTCCTAGCCATGAAACACAATCTGAAAAGTCCTGTTCTGATCATTTCTGCATGAGCCAACTGGAAAGTCACCATTTGGAGCCACTTTTTAAGCGTTATCTGAACTAGAGCATGCCTTTCTAGATTCCTTCCACTGATAACATAGTTACATCCAAATGACCTCAACTCATTCAGCCGAGATGTCAGTCTTTGTCTTAAAATGAGGTGTGGAAACCCTCAAGCTCTGTTGCAAGATAAAGCAGCCAATAGTGAACTGATGTGCTCAGCAACTACAGAATCTGGTTACTGACATGGAGGAACATGTTTTTCATGTTAAAAACATTTAGCAGTGAATTAGAAAATGGGTTCCAGTGCCAATCTAGCTGATACTATTGCACTTTACTAACTTGGGTCCTGAAAACAGTATTGCTATATCAGAGGGACATAGAACCTGCACAGCTAAACCCTGTATAACTTTATTGCAGAGCTACTGAACTGATGTAGCTGTTTACTGTTCACGGTCTAGCTCACTCACTGCCACTAAAGGAACTTTTATAGCGCGCTCTCTAGGCATGCCCTTGGCCTAGGATGTCACCACTCACAGATGCATACGGTACCAATGCTGCTGTGTTTTTCTGTGGGAGGAATGAATATTCTGCAATGATACCGCCTGTCCTTTTGAGGATCCCAGAGTAGTCTATGAAATTAAAAAGGAGGCTACCATGAGGCGCTGCTTTTCTTTAGTATGTGTCAAACTAAAGATGGAGGATCTTATCGATGTGTATAAATAGCTGAAGGAAGGGTGTAAAGAAGACAGAGGCAGACTCTTCTTTCTGGTGCCCAGGGACAGGACAAGAGGCACTGAGCACAAACTGAAAAACTGGAAGTTCTGTCTGAATCTAAGGAAAAACTTCTTTACTAGGAGGGTGACTGAACGCTGGAATAGGTTCCCCAGAGAAGTTGTGGAATCTCCATCCTTGGAGATGTGTAAAAGCTGTGTCGACACGGTCCTGAGCAGCCTGCTCTAGGTGACCATGCTTGAGTAGGACAGCTGGACCAGATGATCTCCAGAGGTCGTTACCAACCTCAGCCATTCTTTGATTCTCTGATTCTTTGATATTTGTTTAGAAGCCTCTTTGTTCTTTAAAGAAACTGCCCAAAACTTTGAAGCCAAGAATTGCAGAATTTTTTGAGGCTAAAATACTTCAAATTTTAGTAATTAGACGTAGTGTACCTTTAAGGGCAGTAAAACAACAGGGCTTTTACTTGAAGGCTTTATAAAAGGTCAAGTGCTGAGGCAATTCCCATCAAAAAAATAAACAAATTAGCAGGAAATGTAGACTACTATAACTGAGACAAATGATGCTGGTCCAAACACTAAAATTAAACCCTCCACAACACAAAGAGGTCTTTATCAGATGAAAAGACTTGTATATGCATTAAAATTAAAGAACCACATTTAAGTATTTTTAACTTTCCATAGGTAGAAATGCTGCTAGAAGTCACATTTTTATCTCCCAGCTGGGATCTAACACTCCCACAGAAATGATAAAGCTTCAGAAAAACAATAAAAGAACCCTTAATATACTTCATCTCCTTCCTAAAATGGAGTCATAGCATTTTAAGAATGCACAATTAAAGCTTTTACCTGAAAGGTTCAATAAACATAATCCCACTTGAAAAAAAAAATTGACCTTAAAAAAATCAGAAGTGGTAAAGCCTTCCTAAACCAAATATACCTGTTAAGTGCCTCTGAGAGTTCTTGTAAATGTGGTAACAAGAGTCTATTGTTTTTCGAAACTTCACTTTTTTCTGTGAACGAAAATGGCATGAATCATCACCCATTTTCTATGTATTTTTTTAATATAAGTCTTTCAGACTACATTTCATTACTCCTATTCATATTTCCATCTGTTGCCTAAATAGTGGCGTAACCAGCAAAGGCCTTGGTAATCACCTGTAGGCTCTAAAACCGTGTGCAAATAGTTATCCAACCCAAAAGTTTATTTTCTGCAATTGTACCTTAATCAGAACTCTGTGACTGCCTATAGTGGAAAGCAGACCATATTTGCAAGTTAACTATCATGATAAGACTCAGCGAGATTCTTGCAAGAGGCCCAGGAAAGCCTGTATTGCCACGATTATCTTTAATTATATCCTTGTACACCTGTCTTCACCATAGTACCTTCATATAGCCCTCAGGGGCTAGTTCTGCATATGGCAATAGCTGTGTTAATCAGCATTTTGGAGGGAATAAAGACATTGCTTTTAACACGCATATTGCATACACATTGACTTAAAGGTGCCTGAGCCACAAGTGAACTCAAACCTGAAAGGCTTAATGACATAGCATTGTATGCAAGCCAAAGACCAATTTCTTCGCTGTTTGCACCAAAACCTTTCCTTGGAAGTACAAATTCTGTTTTATTACCTCAAAGTTATCCAGTTTATTCATCATAAAGCACGGAATAATCACCATGTAGGAATATATACAAGTAGAAATCCATAATCTTCTGCTTCATCACTTACTGCTTGGTGAGGGGAGTGATTTAAAAGAAATATTTTTATAGAAAACAGTTTTAAGGTTTACTAGTGCATTTATGATGTTTGGTGCTTTCCTTAAGTACCTATTTCAAGGAATCTGTAAACACATAAGAATATCAGCCTTTATTTTTATTTTAAAGTGATTTAAGAAAAGCTCAAAAACATCTCCAGGATCAAACTAAGTCAGCCAAACAGGTCATCAATCATTAGATGCATTTCAAAGTAGGCTTCAGGAGTTCTGCTGTTAAAAATCTTCTGCTACTTAAAAATCGCAGGGTATTTCAACAGATTTCATGATTTGGAGAGCTTTAACTGACATGTTTTTGAGTGCTTTGAGTTTCCTGATTTTGAAATGGTTCATTGAGCTCATCTGATTTCACATCCCATTTGGAACTTTTAAAAGTAGTCCAAATTTCTGAAGTGGGAAATACAACCTTGCTTTTGTGCGCTGCACAAGTAACTCATGCATCTTTACGTTTCTAGGAGAAAGAGGGAACAGGAAAATCACTGTGCAAAGGACTTGATTCTGAGTCTTTTTTAATGGGCTGAGTGTGAGTGGTAATTAACAGGTGCAGTTTTTGTAACGACCAAATACATCCTGAAAGTAGGGTCTGTGCTGTACATTTATTTGCATTTATCTTTTTTGCATTCTCAGATTCAAGGCTTCAACATTGAAAACAGCCAATTTTCCTATGCAAGCGACTGTACAAGTTTCTTCAGTCCTGGAATATGGATGGGCTTGGTGACATCTGTGGTTCTGCTGTGGATCCTCGCCTATGGAGTCCACATGATCATGCAGCTCACAACAAACAGTAGATTTGACGATCCCAAAGGTCCAGCTCTGTCAGTTCCTCAGACAGAATAGCAGCGAAATGCCTTCTTCAGCTTTTCCTGGTCTGATATTTAGTTTTATAAAGCTTTCTACTTTATAATAAATGTAACCTAAAGAGATACCATAGCAGAAAGGGATAATTAAACTAGATAAAAAAGAATCCTTTTGCTTGGAAACAATAATAGTTCTATGTGCTATTACCTCAGTTTGTTAATAGTTATCTTTGATAAAACTCTGAGGTGAGACCCTAGAAGTTATTACTCTATCCAGCTACGAGAAAGACCAGTAAGAACTTCTAACAGATTAAATATTATTGGCAAAGAAAGGATATCACAACAGAGATACCCTGGAAGGATTTATAAATTATTTATTCAGTAAGACACTATATATATATTGAAACCACTGAAGTCTCTTTAAGTGGTCTTCAATAAGCATAGCATGTTAATGCCACAACTTAAGAAACCTGAGCCGCCTTGTCAGTTTTTTTCCTGAGAAAACCATTCAGAAGTTCAGAGAACTAATAAAAGTACAAGTCACTAAACCAATTGATCTTGGGAAGTTTTTTCAAAATACATCACATTATTCAAATATGGTATCACAAATGAGAAAGGGTAAACTAAGGCTCATCTTCCCTCTAAAGTCATCTTATGCCTCTAAGAATTATGCTGAGTACACTGACTAATATGTTTTGTTTTAGCCACGGGCAGCTGATGGAGTTACTAATCAAGACAGGTCCCTGACCAAACTGGCCACAAAGTTGTATTTAACATCATGATAATTAATGCAACTGTTGAAGCTCATAACCAGTTCCAGGGCAGACAGTACCTTAAAAGAGATAAGGTAATGTTCATAATATTCCTCCTTTTCTGGGTATCTTTGGGGTAGTTTTGAAGTTAGTACAAAAAAACCCTCTGTGTGTGTGTATGTATCTATGAATATGTGAGTGTTTGTGTATTTATGTATATATACTTACATATAAAGTCATTACGAAAAATATTGTGCTAATGTGCTGATAAAATCTGAGCGTGTTTATGGTGAGCCTGGTGATTTCAGAAGCCTGAACACATTCAGGCTGAGTTTGTACTGAATTTTTTGGCAATTTAATAAAGACACCACATCCTCTCATCGGGCAATCTGAATACAGAGTGATTTACTAAATATTATGAAAAACTATTTGCTGTCACAGAGAATTAAGTGTTTGAGTCAATGTCTGTCTAACATGTTTTCAAGTCATATTTTGGTTAAAATTAATGGTTTTTTGATTCTTGTCATGTTGATTTTTGATTTAGAAAAAAATGGGAAATTATTTTCAATGACTATTATTATTTTGAAAGTTATAAGAGGGTATGTGAAATAATAAAATACCATTTTCATTCTTTCTTCTTTAATGTTTTGACTGATTTGTTCTATTAGTAGTTAACAGAATAAAAAGATACCAATTGGTCACATGAGAAAAATTCTAACTTTTGTGATCTTGATCCGTGTCATAGGACAATGATACAGAGAAATGATGGTTAGAACCAACTATCTAACTAAACCAGCAATAATCTCTACACATCATTGCTGGATGACATGTTTTTATTACGCACTCAAAGAAGTAAATTAAACGTTCTCTGAAGCTGTTCCTTCTGAATTGCTCAATCCTGACCTGGAAAACAAAAGGGACACTGGCATGAAACTAGGAGAGGTGACTCCAGTGCTTTAATATTTTTCGCAGATGTTATTCAAAATCTTGAGGAATACTGTAGTTTGATCTATACAAGAATGTTGTGTTAGAAGGCACTTCTTCTTTGCAAAAATTAGTTGTCATGGGAGACAACAGGACTTATTTTATTATTTCCCTTTTCAAAGCAAGTTATATGAATGTGACTTAACCGAAAATTGACATAAAAGTAGTGTAACTGAAAGAAGAGAGGATTGAGAAAAAAAAAGGTCTTGGTTTGTAGAAGACAGCTTTCTTATGACCTTTATCCAGAATCAGCAAAATTTGGAACAGATTTTGTTCAGTAGTGATGGAATATAAGAACTGAAGAACTACTGTACAATGAAAAGGCCACTGAGCTCAGTATCCTGTATGCAGCAGCAGTGTGAGTACAGCAAGTGTATAACAGGACTTCCTGCAGACCTTCTCCCAGCCTACACCACTGAAGCTTACAGACTTCCTTAGCCAAAGGTGGTGTTTTCATATATAATAACTCTAGGTGGATTTATTTTCCATGAATTTGTCCAGCCCCCCCGGGCTCTTCTGGAGTTTACAGAGTCCTGACTGTTGTACGGCACTGGGTATACATGTATACTCCCTTTCGTGCCTGGACTGGGCTCTGGGGAAGGGGAGGAGGAAACAGGATCTCGGAAGGCTATACCCTTAGGGAAGAGACTGGCCTCTTTCAGAAGATAACAAGTCAGATGGAAGAGATGTTTGTTGGACAAGTTTTCTGTTGGTGCAGTAAAAGCCACAGAAAAGGGCCAGACTGAGTCTGCTGTATTTAATATTGCACTTTCTAGGGGGAAAGGGAAGGTGGTTTGCAGGGGGTAAAAGATTTTTACTTCTAGCCTCCTTCATGACAGTGATAGTATGAACACTTTGACAAATAGCTATAGCCCGTAGGGAGGTGGGGGATGTATAATCTATTTCTATAGTAAGTTGGGTTATCCCTGTCACCTTTAGGGTTGTGATGTAAACCCTTTAGGGTTGTGACTCAAGCCATGTGCCATAGCCCTGGACGCAGCTGCATTACTCTTGTGGGGCCTGTTCTCGCAAAGAGAGCAGAAAAGGGTGCTGCGTGTACTGGTGCACTGCAGCTGCAGCCATCCCACCCATCCTGTGGGCTGGCCAGGGCTCTAGGGACCACGGCCTGTCCCTGTTACAAGTGGGTGAGCTAGCTGGCTCTCTACATTAGGGCTGTGTGAACCGCCTGAATCCAACTGCCTTCATCAGCCCCTGCAGCTGTGTACTGCGTTGCCCTATGGCCAAAGACAAAAGATAGCTTGCGATTGATTTCAGCAGGAGTAGGTTCTTTTAAGCAGGGCTGGCCCTCACGAAATTCTGGCAGGATGTTGCACCTGCTTGTTTTTGTTTACTGAATAAAGTTAGAAACCTGTCAGGGGCCTCCTAGATCTGCATACTTCTGTTTTCATAATTCAGCTTAATCACATGTACTTGTTAAAACATGCCTGACTTTGGGAGTTGTTCCAACAAGAATATTAGCTCTGCCTGGAAGCTGTGAGCCTTTAGGACTTCCTCCAGAGCTTGCTGAAGTCGTCAGAAGCATTGCCACTTACTTCAGTGAGTGCTAGCTTATAGCTCTACAAAGTACAAAATAATTTAATAAAGACTGGGGGGGGGGGATGATGGGAAAGAGCAATGGTTAAAAAGGTAATTTTTTTTTCAGATACATAGAGTTTAATTTAAAAAATCAGCTACTATCAAAAATTACAGCACTACTTGAAAATGTAAAATTAAATGTGAAAAATCAAGAAGATTAAAACTAGAGAAAAACAAACCAAAACAAAAAAGTCCTGAATTCATAATGTGTTTAAGATATTTCTTCACCACCCAGTAATAAGCACTTTGTTGGAAGGGAGATCAGAGATGGAGCTAGAGTCTGAAACACCTGACTCCGGTTGCCACTACTCATACGGCTTTGCTTTGAGTCCTAGTGTGTTTATTTTTCCGCTTGTGAAATGGCCTCCTTCACAAACCATGTGGAAACCCAGCAGTGACTTCTAACGGAGCAAAATTATAATGAAAACAGTAGTATTTTTATGTAGATAGTAAAGGAAGATGTCATACGCTCTGTCAAGGGAAGACTCACTGAAGTAATTGGCTCCTGCTTTCATTCAGGGTGGCCTGATAGATAATTAATATGCAAATCTAAATCAACCAGCTGGATTATTAGGCAGTGTCCAGGCTTTAGAGGGCTCCATATATGAGAGGAAGATAGAGATGCTGAAAAGAAGGTGTGGTAATAAAAAGCTAACTCTTAAGGCAGAGACAAGAAGCCTGAAATTTGGATGCTTGTCATTGCTGGCAAAAAAGCTAGCAGTAGTCTGAGCAGGTGATGACGATGGTGGGGGTAAGTGTAGTGATAATTTTCTTTCATCAAACAGGGTAGCAGATGATCCACACAAGAATGGAAGGGGGGACAGGGAGTCCTTTTCCTGCTGGCCATTTTTCCTGTTGGAACCCCACAGTGAAAAGATGAAACATGCTCCTGAGAAGTGCACTGAATGAGGAAACCAACTAACTGTAGGGCTGACAATCAAAGCACTGGAAATTTAAAAGGAAGGATCTGGAAGGGGGAGATTTTGAAGGAACATCCCTCTGTTGCTTTCCAAAGGCTGCCAGGGAGCTAGTGGATATTGCTAAATCATGCTCTGCCTGGGTATGTGGTAGAAAAAAAGGACCAGAAATAGTATCTATGACTATTTCTCCTCTCAAGCTTCATTCTTCTGGTGCTTTCAAAAGCCATCAGGCCCAAGAGGAAGGTGACATCAATGTCTGGCAACGTTGTGGGATCTCTGGTGGGAAAGGCACAAATAAAGGGATGAGGGCATAGTGCAGCTGCAATATAGGGTCACCTTCAGCTAGGAAGTTTACAGGATTATCTGAAGATCGATCTCCTTTCTCTTACTCTGTCCCGAAGTGTCATTAAACCTGCTTGTTCCCTGTCCTCTGATTTCAAGCAGAAAAGTGCTGTCACTCTCCTGCAGCTATCTCAGACAGCAAAGGCTGATGCCTCCAGGCCTCCTCGTTCTCTGAAGCTGTGATGAAAGGAACACAAGCAATGAGGGGCCGACTGTCGCAACAAGCCCTGCAGTATCCTGCAGTGTGTCGGGTTACAATGTGGAACAGATTATTTTTTCCTGAAGAGCTTCTTAAAAGGGCTGAAGACTGCAGCTGAGTGGAAAAAGTAGGAGCAGTATTTTGATAAATCTGTTCAGAGGAAAGGAAAAGGAAAGGAGATTGTTCAAACTTTAAAATTCTGTTCAATATAGAAAAATCCTCTGATGTATAATAATCTTCCAGGAAAGGAACCTGTTCTTCTTCTGTTTGCTAATAAAGGTTCTTTTCTCAGACCAGTCCGTTCCCTATCAAAACCTGTAATGCAAAGTCAAGGAGGAAAGAGCTGTTTCTTCAGAGCTGAGGTTTCTAAAGGCTTAAAAAAAATATTGAAGTGCAGAAAAAAAAGAAAAAAGAAAAAAAGAAACGATCTTGCCAAGGGGTGGTTCCCTGCTCCCTTGATAAGTAAGTAGTCTCTCACTTCCACTGTGTGGGCCAGTGTCTTTCTTAGTCTTCCTGCCTGTGTGGGTGGAAGAGAGACTTACGACAGTGACTGAGCCCAACCCAAAAGTAGATCATCTGCTGTTGATGTCCCACAAATGAAGTGGCTTCCCATTCTTCACCACAACTTTTTGTATGACTCCTGTTTGAACACAGATTTGCTGCTCTAGATTGGCTGGATTTCTGTATAACCCCCGGACCGGGTATGTTCTTGAATTTTTATAAAAGAACTTAGTTTTAGACTCTTTTTCTATGTCATTCATTATTGCCATGGCAGAAAACAGTTTATAGAATCATCATAACTTTGTGCTTCGCAAGTCGCAATGTGGGTGTCCATTGGAAGACTGTGAAATCCGTTTCCAATTTGTCTTCATACTCCTTTAACTAGTTGTCTAGAAGCAGCATAGAATGAATGATGTACAGTAACCTTGATGTGCAGCTTTCTTTAGTCAATGAAAACTGTGCAAGAATATTTTCTGCAGCATAAAATAAAACAAACACTTTCATAAAAGTGCCTTTGGAGGCAGGATAACTTAAGAACTTTCTGATACAATATTAGAACTGTAATTGTCTGTACCCTATTTATTCTGTGTATCCTATGCATGTTGCTTTTTCATTTGTGGATAGCAGAGTGATCAGTTAAGCTATTTAACAGGTATCTTTTGCTGAAGTAAAAGGGACAATTGGAGATCTTAACTATTTGTGTCTACCCTGCCTTTCATTCACATGTCTCTGTGCGTCAGCTGTGCGTTCAGTGCACGCTGCTGTACTGTCTTTCTCCACCATGGATGTGGATGTGGATTTTGCCCTGGAGTAGCTGAGGTACAGGTGCTTGCTTGGTTCTGTCATTCCTGCTGCTAGGTAATAAAGCTCTGGCAAAGGAGCAAAGCAAATAGCTGCAGACACTGATGACTTAACACATTACAGAGTTATGGGTGAAGGATTTTTTTTGCAGCTGTCAGGTGGGGAAAGTGAAGCACGCAGCCGTCCATGTGACTTGCCAGGGTCAAAGACCACATTGCTGGCAGCCAGAGAGGAAGGACTCAGCTCCACTCTGAGCAACGCGTTTCTGTCTCTGAATAGGTGAACACAGTTCAGCTAACAACATATATTACGGCAATCTCAGGATTGCTGCAGTTTATACCCTGCTACGAAGACCCTTAAAGGCTGTCCACAGTAGAAGATACCTAGAGGCCACCGTGATCCAGCTGTGGCTTTCTCCCACTCTGTATCTTCAGATTGCAATTGGACCAAGATGTCCCAGCCTTCCAATGGTTTAGTGAGAAAGAGGAAAAAGAGATGTGGAAGAGGAGGGGCAATATCGGTAATCCTATCATCTTCTTTAAGACACAGACTGGGACTCCTTGCCTTTCTTTCTGAGTGACAGCCATATTCCTATACCCCCGTAGAGAAGCAAGGATGACATCAAAGGGCCCCGCCACCCAGGTCTGAGTGTGCACACCTGTGCAGTGCTGGGCTGTCTTAGAAGGCTGTCCAACTCTTCAGCTTTCACCACAATGAAATATCCAGTGCTCCCAGAGCCCCTATGTGGTACTGCCTGCAAACTGCAGTAGGAGCCCCCTGGGCTGCATCTGCCGACACTGTAGTAGCGAGAGGAGGGAACCCTGCATGGACTATACGGCGTTTGTCTGACCCCGTGCATGAAGCAGCAGAGTTGGGTCTCAAAGTGTTTGAAACAGGCAATTGAATTTTGAATGGAAAATATGAGGCTTCATCTACCATTTTTACAATAATCAGTGTTACAGAACAGGTGGCCTACTTGTGGCTTGTATGACTTTAGTGGATGTGTGCTTATACAGCATGTGTGGACAATTACATCAGATTTCGTTGATCTGCGTTTTTGGTGGGGCGTATTGGACGTGGATGTTTCCGAGGGCAGAATTTACACCTTAATGGCTAACTCCCACCAGCTTTTGTGGCCTGGACACCTAAATGGAGTGAGCCTATGTGTGGTTTTTTGTTTGTCTTAAATAGCACAAAGATCTCTTTATTGCATATGTCACAGAAATGAAAGTTCATTCCTGTTTGATACCATTCGAACCCAGTTCTGCTATAATCGTATTTACAGCACTCTTTGAAGCTCAAAGGGGCAAAAAGGGATTAGTGGACATAGATCTTTAGGCTGAGCACACTTCTGGCAAGAGATAAATGAGCTAAAGAATAGCAGTTTTCTAAACTAGAATATCTGAAACTTTTTTCTGGATTACACTGATATATATAAGACTTAAAAGGGATATAGGATTTTGCATAATGAATGAGCACAGAAATACCACTTGCAGTTTGTTATGAAACCTTTGGTTAGCACGTGAGCTAGTTAATTTTACCACCTTACCTTATCAGAAAGGTGAAGGACTCCTTTAGCTGGGTCATTGTCTTCAGCTGGAATAGGCAAAGGTTTCACTTCAAAGATTCAGTAGGGTTACACGTTACTCATTAAGTAAAATCTGCTTCTTGTCTAATCAGCAGTGTATGTGTCTTCTGCAAATCCAGGGCTGGATTCAGCTGTTGTGCAATGGGACTCTCTCTCTAAAAGCTGCTTACGGTGAGAGCATTGCCCTAGCTGGAAATTACATAATGATCGAAATTATGACTCGTGTATTCCTCTTCTTTGATACTGTAATATATTGGGCCTTCTGTCTGAAAGTGATAGCACAGAGTTTCAACTGCAATATAGTCTGTGCTCCAGCTCTTTAAAAAAACTTTATATGAAAGGAAGACTAAAGAGCACTTGCAGCAGAGTAAGGTATGTCTGTGTATTTGCGTTCTAAGTTAAATCATTTCATTCTTGTCATTTATTATTACTGTATTTGTACGGAGGATGATCTTCACCCTTTAAACACCAAGTTCAGTATTACACAATTGCTTGTTAGATACTTCTAATGCTATTAAAGAATTTTATGACTTTGATTTACTGGTGGTGGTATGGTGGTATACATCTGATATCTGGTACTAATATATTTCATGTGTCTCATCCAGAAAGGGTCTCCAAATCAAAATGTATTGATGGAAGTTGCTTCATTTCCATTGAAAGAGAGCAGTTTTTTGACAGAACATAACCTTTTACTGTTGTGCTACAGCGTCACATGAAAGTGTATATTAAGTGAAGAACACAACTTCCATCTAAGATGACACTGGCTGTATAATCCATACAGTTTGTCCAAGACACTAAAATTAGCATTTTTCCCCCGCAAATCCTGATGGGATAATATCAAGATTCTTTAGTTTTATGTCTCCCTCCTCTGCAGCGTGGTACTCCGACCATCTTTTAGAAACACTGCCGCTCCAGTGCTGCTCACTAGTGCAGCTCCCAGCAACAGCTGACAGATCTGTTGATCTCACTGACTGGGTCTGACCTTAGCTTGTTCAATCCTAGCCAAAGTGGTTAGGACCAGAGATCATGAGTTATTGCCTAATTTTTCTAAAGTTCAATTTTTGTAAACTTGCAATAAACACAAGGAATCCAGAACTTCTACCTGCTTGGCAACAATTTAGTCAAAAGATTGAAAGAATCAATAGACACCAGCCAACTCATAGGTTTTCTGATGAAAACATCTGTATTTGCTCACATATAGATAAATTCCCACCTACCCAGAAGATGGAGGAATGTATATGTGTGTATATATATATATACACACACACACACACACATATCTCCTTCTTATATGCAGGAGGTCTAAAATAAGATTGGAAATTCCTGACTTCTTCCCAGTTCCTTTTCTGTGAGGAATAATGCATAAATAAATAAATGGAAAAACATAACAGCTGTTTAAAAAGTCAAGAATGTTTCTATCATCATAAACTTAGTTCTGTACAAAGGCATATGCTGTGAAACACAACATGCAAACAGCTTTTTTTCTGAGTTAAGCTTGTATTCTGAGAAAAGATCTGCCTCTACAGAAAAAGTGAGCATGGCTATATTTGTTCTTCAAAAATAGACTCCAGGAGAGTATCTACAGTGTTAGACAGCTTCCAATTCCCCAGTTAGCTTGCTCGGAAGTTGTTAAGCAGTGAAAATAAAGACTGTGTTGTGCCTTGCAGATACAGCCCCTGGCAGGGCAAGGGCTGGCCTGCTGGGCGTTGCCTTGTTCTTCAGGAACAGGGGAAGCAGTGTCCATCTCTCCCTCATCTACCTCTGCAAGCCCTGGGCGCAGCAGCCATACCTGTGCTCTCCTCAACTTGGGAGCGTTCTTGAAAAACATATCAAGTGATGTTAGCCCTTCTTCCCCGAAGAAGAAAGTATCGTGTTGCTCCATAACAGGCAGAAGTGGTCAAGCCTTTTGTTCTTCCACTCTTGCTCATGGGCTTGTTTTGTCAGTCACAGCATAAGCAAGGGGTGACTGAACTGGGTTTGGAAACACGGTGAAATCTGTAATTCCAAAACATCCCCCTGCTTCCCACAAACAAGGCTGCACCTTCTAGCTGGTCCTTCCTGTTGGGTGACCCAATTGCTTAGAGCTGAGCACAGTGCTTAAAAGCATTTGGCAAGCGCAATGCGTATCTGAGAGCAGCGTAAGTACCATTTGCAGTCCTTTTGCAGAGGGAAAAGCTGCTTATTTGTTTAGGAAATAAAGGTTATAACGCTTAACTTGTGATATTTCAGTCACTTCCATGGCAACAGCCTCGGAGAGAACAAAGCAGGACTTCACCAGATCATATAATCACTTAAAAATAAATACAGAAAATTTATCATAGCAACACTATGAAGTTTTATTTAACTTTTGTATTTTACCTATGTTAACTGATAATTTAATCAATTAAGTAAATGTTGTAATGGTGAAGAGTTATGAACAAACTGGCATTGATTTCTTTCAGTTTTCAGGCATTCCTTGTTGCTGTAAGGACAGAATGTGCAAGCACAGTGCAATGTCCTTCTCCCCCTCCCAGCATGTTGCACTGCCCAAAGATGAGCCATAATTTCCAGCAGATGCCCTGCAATGATAACTGTATTTAAGGAGCAGCATTACTTACAAATGAAGGTCTAGTTCAAAGGCATTAACAGGAATTTTTCCATCTCCTTCCGTGGCTTTCAGATCAGGCCTTATCTTAGAAATACGGCATAGGAGGCTGAGTAACAAGTTGCAAAACGTACAGCGGGGTGACTCACTTCTGAACCCTCCTGAGTTTAAGGGCAAACTCCTAAACATCTATTCCCTGAGATTTTATTCCTCTCACCACAGGCAGGGAGAGGGAAGGACTTAATTTGCACCTCAGGCTCTTTAGCTGTGTGCACCAGTTGCTCCATTTCTTTGACTTGCTCACGCAGGTAGAGCAAAAGAGGGCTATAGCTCATATATATCAAATGACTTGTTATTAGACTTTCACATACTGCAAAAAAAAAAAAAAAAGAGGAGGAGAGTTAGATGAAGATATTGATATAGAAACAAATGGATGTTGTTATATTAATAAAGTTTTACCTCACACATCTCCAGTAAATTAACCAGAAATTGCTGCTGTAATGTGATGTGCAAAAAAATACACAAAACAAAATAGGATGAGTTTCTTGTTTGACTTCAGATGGCAATGGATGAGTCAATTATGATGCAAGTAACTGGTTAAGTAGTGAAGCTTGAACTTTTAAAACTTTAATTAGATCTATTACTAGAAGTGTGCCACTTAGATAAACTAATTCCTGTCATATCTTTGCCAGTATAGCCTTCATCCTGAGAAGAACATGTAGTCAGTGAGACCTGGTCATTTTTGAAAATGGGGCAAATGAAATGGGGACTATCAAATTTCAGTGTGACTTTTGATTTTTGAACCTGTTGGCAAAAATCGATGAAAGGCCCTTCAACAGCCATGTTAGCAGAGTCATTTTCATTTTTTCTCTCATTCAGTGGTTGCAGTCCAATAGAAAGTGTTGATAGTGAGCTATTTCAGATCTATGACTTATGCTTCTGTATATTCTCCTATGCAGTCCTTGCATGGCCTGGTATTTGCCCCCATGAGCCTGCTATAATCCATTTCTAGGGTAGCTTTAGGGATAAAGAAAAGAACTTGCTGCTCCTCAATTTTTTTTTGTAAGCAATTTTTTCCTTTGTCTTGAGTAGTCTCAGTTTATACCATAGGAGACATAATGAGGCTATAGTACAAGCTTTGATCTCACTCCCATTGCTGGAAATTGCAGAAATCTGTACTACAATATAATGGTTGGTCCAGCCCAGAGATGGGTGTCACTTACAGATATTCATATGTCAGGGTGGTTTTATGTTCGTTATTTTATTATTTTATTTTTCTAATTTACTTGATGTGAAGTAGACACTTTGGATAAAATGTTTAATCTTTAGTTTTCTTTAAGTCTTAAAAAAATAAGTTTTTAAATGTAATTCTTTAAAACAGAGATCTGTGAGCCCATCAGGAAGTTGTGGAATAGGGAGGCAATATTACCTAGAAGTTAGAACTGGTAAAATGCAATTTTCCTCACTGTAACTTAGTCTACAATATGATGTTGAGTGCTAAACTTTCAGACAGTCTCAGATTTTGGACGCAATTTTGTAACAGCTGAAGTTAGAATTTCAGTAAAGAGCCAAGGTAAAGGCCCCCTAACACCAGGCAAATTAGTAAGAGCTGCAGCTGCCCAATACAGTTGAACATTATGACAGTTGAGCCTACATTTTCAGAGTCTGTAAATTGACTTTGTTTAAAACTAACAGCCTAAAATGGAAGCACTCCCAATTACAGACTGTTTTTGAAACCATAGGCTTTCATTGCTGTATGCCTTGCTTTCTGCTTCGGTAAAATCGAGAATCGCTAAGGTGTGCCTTGAGATACTTAGGCACAGGATGCTGTGCTACAGCAAAATGTTCTGTGATCCTTTTGATAGCTGAACATCCACTTTTTTCAGGCTGAGTGTCTGAATCATTTTTGTTTAATTAGTGATACAGCGCTACTTAAAATAAACTGGAAAAGGAGAAGCTTTTACTTTACATCAAATGGTACTTAGACTCTTGATAGCTAGCCTAATTTTCCTGTTACTTATTGTAGTGATAAAGTAAGATTTATTCAATTGAAGTCCATGAAAAGAAACTTCATGGGTTTTTTTTAGTTGTTTTATTGTGGGTTTTGTTTTTTCTTTCTTTTCAAGCTGAAAGTAAGTATTCAAGTTAGAGGCAAACTAGGCATTAAACCCTCAGTATGTGTCCATGGTTTCAGTTTGAGTCTTGTGAGAGAGATTGCAATATAAATACTTTAGCACAATGAGGAGGATCATTAAAATAAACAAAAAAAACTAAAACAAAAAACCAAAATTAAACCTGGATCAGAACTCACTCAAGAGAGGCCTGGATCCTCTTCACTTGTTTCAACAGGTTACTTCATTAGAAACAAGCTCTGAGAACGTGAGAGCTGAGAGCTATGAGCTAGGTTTGACTTTTAGGTTGCAGACCTAAGTTGAGGTTGCAGTGTGATATGTGGCAACCACGATGTTAGTGTATGCAGGCCTGTATATGGAGATGTACCAAGATGTAGAAGAGGAAGTTATTTTCTCCCTACAGTATTCACCCGACCATGCCAAAATAGGGAAATCTTATACATACTTAATTAATATGCATAAGATTTTTATTAGTTTTATTAATATTTTATTAATATGCATAATATGGCTAATATTGTTATAATAATTAGTTATTGACTTTCAAGAAATGGCTTGCTGGTGCTTCAACTGATTCAGCTTACAAGAAGTTTGTCTGAAAGTAAGTTAGAGGTTTGGAGGGTTTTTTTGGTCTTATAATAAGCACAGAGTTCATCACTCTGATAGAATGAAGGGGACAATTTATAAATGATGGCTGTTACTTAGGTAGGAGCTGGAGTCCGTTACTTATATCCTGTTCTATAGTGCTATCTATATTGAGCATTTGTCTGGGGGAAAGAGGTTTTTCAGCTTTCTTCATAGGTGAAAACTGAATAGCTGGAAAAAGAATTGTTTCCAGAACTCAAAGGAATTTGTAGCAAGTTGCATCCTTGGTTGTGTTTCTCTATGAAGCAATGTGAAAGCATTTATAAGTAAGTAAGTGCTGAATTCCTGTTTTATTTTTTGCCCCCCCCACTCGCCACACATACACAGAGCTTTGTTACCTGCTCTTGAGAAAGGTAACTCACTGCTTGTGAGTCCTTCGTAAGACTATACTCGTGTCTGCTTTTGTTTCTGTCCAACTCCTCCTCAAAAGCTCCTGGGAAAGATATGTGTCCCGACACTTAAATGATTGGCAAAGTACTGGCATTTTATCCTCTTATTGTTTCATTGTTTTCTGTATAATGACAGTCTCATGATAATAAGCACCTAAAGCATGAGTGCCAAATTCATATTCCCTTCTTTTCTGTTCCTACTTCCAGCTCATATGGCAGTTTTCTGAGTACAATTAATTTTGAGAACTAATAAGGAATGTGATTTTACAGCAGAAAAATCAAGGCATGAAGCTCTAGTCCTGTTAAGGAGCCTGGGTCCTCTTATCCATAACTTAATTGCATGAAATCATGGTGTTTGGACTCAAAATAAAGGGTTGTGAAGACTGGGTGGTCAATCCATATTTATTCAGTTAAACATGTAGCCTATTTTCTGGGAACCCAGACACTGCTGTAGAAGCTATTGGCTCAACAAAGTCATATACCTTGATATTACTACAGAGAACTGGAGATACTGCCCTGGTAACCAAGCAGAGGCTTCTGCCTTGCCGGTGCTGTGACCAGTTGTATACCGAGACACAGCAACAGTTCGTAGTCTCATCATCAGTTGTAAAGAATCTGCGTCATCGTTTAGACTGTCCTCAGACTTTGCGTAATTGTTTCCTCTGTTTCCACCTTGCATGGCCCTGAACTTTCTTGATCATCTACTCTATTATCTAACTGTTTGTGATATTAGGAGCATTTTTCATCATGTCAGGTATTAGGGAAGTTTTCATTTCTTCAGCTCTTTCACCCTCGTTTTAATTTGTGACTTAACTAACTCCTACATGCAGTAATTACCAGTAACCAGATCCTCAGATATCTCAAGCAGATTGGTTTCTTACAATTTGCTGAGGGGAGAGGGATATTCTGACTTATTAATTAGGTATGAACTGAAGAAAAAATGAGAAGAATCTCTATAAACAGTCTTTTATTGAAAAGATTTCTAAAACTTCCAAGTGGAAGAAAAGTGAGACACACTCTTGCTATTCCTATAGGAGAATTCTGTCCTCTTTCAACTACCCTTTGAGCAGAAAGCAATCCTTCAAACTCAGGGAAAAATATATCCTTCTAAAATAATTACAACCTCAGGAGCATGATACTAATTTTTCTTTTTCGTTATCTAAGGAATAAATGAAAATTAATAGGGTATTTTTATATGTACATTAGAGACAAATGGCCCAAAAGTGTTCAATGCATTCTAGAGAATGTCAGCAAGTCAGTGAAGTGGAGTATTTTGAAAAGCTGGTAAATACAGCTTGAAAATTTTTCCCCTCCTCCTCAAGTAATACTCTTTGCCTTGACTATGGCACAAAATTATACTTCAGTGAAATGAATTTAGCTGAAAGGATTTCCTGTTAAGCAGAGAAAGGAAACATTTTTAGTTATGATTTTACTGTGGGTCAGCCTGTCAGCAAGTCCACTGCGGAACAGATAGATAGAAAGGAAAGAGGGGAGAGAGAAAGAAAAGATATGACGAACCAGAATTCAGATGAAAAGAGGAGGGGCAACCAAAGAAAAAACTAGGAAAATTCATTCTTTTTCTGACAAAGCTACTTAGACACTGTGAACAAAGCACTATTTATAGGAAAGACTGTTCCACAGACTAGGGGAAGAAAAGTTGAATACATGTAACAACTACAGCTGAACGAATAACATGAATATTCATTCAACTTTTAAATAGATTTACTTAGACTGTGTTTGAGCCATCTTTTTTGTATGCTCTTGAAGACTATTCTAGTGAATTTTTACAGAGGGTGATTATCAGTTGATTAATGAAGAGTGTTTGAATGTGTATATGGACTTTATTACTAAAATTTCAGAATCTTTAACAAACAAGGTATAAATAAACATAGGGTACAGGTTTTTATTAAAATTCCTTTCTTTCTTTCCTTTGGGTATGGTAAGACACAAAAATATCTGTTAGTGAAGATTACTGAACAGAAATACCCCCCAAAACACAACAAAAAATCTTTTATTAACTGCTGATGGCACACAGTAGCACGTAAGTAATCTTATCACAGCCTACCTTAAGTTCTTTAAATATTTTCAACCCACAAAGGTTCAAAAGTTTGTTAGCAGTCAAATTCTATTGGCCTTCATAACAGTAGAGATTATGAGACAGTTTTGGTAGGGTATTAAAAATAGTATTTGTGTTGCTATGTTGTGACTGTGATCTGTATACATGCTAAAATTAAAAATACAGCATGTGCTGTATTTCTGTGAAATGTTGATTTACTACAGTGTATCCACAGCCTGTTGATCTGGTGTTTAAGAAATGTTTGTCAAAGTATGCTATAGCAACAATGAACACTCTCTGCTAGGAGCACCTCTGGCAAAAATTAAGGTAAATGCAAAATTAGTTAAAAAGGAAAGTTAATTAGTATTTGCATTTGGGAATCCTATGTACAGATTTTTTGAAAATTTACTGAAAAGAACACATTGTGTGTATTCACTTGGGTTCAGCTATATGGCACCACACTGCCTGAATTTGAAATATTGAGTGTTGCAACACAGTGATTGCTAGCTGTGAACCAAATTTGGCTGGAGAGATGAGCCAATGTTAATTCATGTTAGGCAAGGCTCTTACTTCCTATACATAACAATTATAGTTGCACTGCTTCCATTACGCTTGCAGTATCTGTAGCAGAGGCCATGGACTTAAAAAGAATGTGGTTTGGAGCATAGGCTGTTCTATTCTTGATTTTTCCTTCTTTTTTTTAGGGATGGGCCTGAATTGCAATGCTCATATTCACAAGTCCCATGACTGACTGTGCAGGTTTACAACTGACTTCCTCAAATTTTGGAGATGCAGCTCAGATTCAGGATTTTATTTTGGATAAAACACCATCCCTGGTGGAGTTTGCTCACAAGGGACAGGGCCAAAGCACGTCAGCCCTGCATGAGCAGTGGACGCACACAGAGGGGAGTCTTGCGCTTTCTGCCCGTGCACTCAGGTCCAGGCAGCCAGCAGATGCTCCTGTCATGGGCTCGTGCCGTTGCCACTACCGCTGCCACCGCCACCGCCTGCTTCGGGCCCTGGAGAGCTGGCCCCAGCCTTGGAGAAGGCAGCCACAGGGACCTAGCTGTGGCAGTGGCAAGGCAGCCCTGGTGACATAACCAGCTCGGCCGGTGTCTCAGGGAGCCAGCTCCTCTTCTTGGCCTGCTAAGAAAGGAGCCAGATGAAGCAGGCACTGACGAGGAAAGGGCTGGGGCTGCTGGCAGCAGCAGCGCCGTCTGCTTCCAAGGCTGAGCAGTAAGGCTGATTTTCCAGGTCTAATTGATTTTATCCTGATTGTTGGCCACACAAAAGCCATTGGGCTTACGCTTGAGAAGTCTTGAGCCAGGCAGATTTGATAAGTGACTTGCTGGTTCTGAGTTTTTCACGTTTTTTGAGTAGAAACTACGCCAGCTGCAACCAGCAGGAAAGAAGGAAAGCTGGGAGAAATTGCCTCCAAGGGAGTGTGCTTAGGGAGCAGGAAGGGCCAAGAGCCTGCTGGGACAGGAAGTGTGAGAGCAGGGAACCTGGGAACCGGCAGCCCAAGCCCTGAGAGAGGAACCGCGGAGGGGTACGGGGAGCAGCCAGCAAATCCTCCCTGGGGCCAGAACAGAAATCCCTGCAGATCAATGGAGCCTGCGCAGAATTTGCTAAGATTAGGAAGTCACATATTGATTTACACTGAGCCTAGAATAAAGTACTGAGTAAGCAGAGAGAGAGCTATGCATAAAACTAAGTAAGTTTAAGTAAGCCACTTGTTTGCCTTGGAGGAGCCCACAGAAAGGAAATGGTTGGTCTAGGAAGGAACTTCAAAGCTGTGGAAAGCTTTCGGTCAGCAACACAAACAGCTTTGAGGCCACAAGATATTCTTATATGCCTGAACTTGAGACTATCTATCTGAGGAACAGATTGGTATAATACAAATAATTTCTCTCTTCGGTTGCTCTGCAGCTACCTGCAAGCCGGTTTCCTGTTGCTAGATCACCCTAGCACTTTGTGCAGGGAGGCAGAGGCATTGAACCTCATGGCAGAGGAATTTACAAATCACTTGGTTAGCCAGAAGAGAGTTTCCAGAGTCTGACACAAAATCTCATTAATCCTGTTACCATTTTTCAGAATACCCTGGGAAATGAGTGTGGGTCTGCATATACACGCTACATATATAACCTGTAAGGTAGAGCTAGCGTCACCCTCACTATAGTGGGTTAGCAGCATCATTTGTACGTTGCTAGAGCATAAAGGCCCTAAATGAAGTTGGGCCCCGTTTGGTGGATGCTGTTGACACACATGCAGCAGAATATGCTCTCCTACACACTGTCCTGGCCTCAGCAGTCGAAAGAGATGGATGTGGCTCTGAAACCACAGTTCGGACTGCTGTCCTTCCTTCTTGCCAGGCTGCAGAGCCGGAGGCTGCTCTCCGTATCTCCACCCCACCAGCAGCTGTGGGCAGGCAGCAGGGATTCGGCTGTTTGGGCAAGGACTGTTGTTTAACCAGCTGTTCCTTCTGCCCATGGAAAAGCAGGAAGCCAGGTGGATGTGTCCTGTAGGAAGGAGCCAATGTTTGGGATACTTGTTGGGCTGTGCATGTCTGAATAGAGGAGATACAAAAAGGGAGGTGTGTTGCTCCCACGGGGGATAAAAGTGTAGTGAGCCTGAACAGTGTCAATCTGGCAGTGAGTACCAGAGCCAGGAATGTAATTCTTGTTTTCCAGAAGTATTTTTTGTATGTAAGAAGTGGATTTGTTACAGTAAAATTTAAAAATGTTGAGTCAGGCAAGACACTGGTTTTCAGAACATGAGAAGTTAACAATGGGTTGTATGTTTTTTCTTTTGCGAACTATCGAATCACAAAATAGGGAAGGGAAGAAAGGGTTAATTTCTTTGAAATGCTGACAATTGGTTTAAAATGTATCCAACAGTCGGTCAAGAGCTTCATTTAAAGTAATGTTATTTAGTTAGCTTCGCAGGAATCCAACCCCTAGGAGCCCGAAGCTGCTGTGTCTTGCTACGTAGCAGCATATAGAAATATAAACTATTTGCCTCTCCCTTCTTCGTAGGTACAGTGATAATGACTCAGGAGGGATTTTGGAGAAAATGAGCCAGTTCGAAAAAGAGTCTTACTAACAATTTTAGTAAGTGTTGTTTATTATTCTGCTATGACTGGAAGAAAATTTTGTAAAAAAAAATAGGGTACATACATACTGTAGAATATAATTTGGAAGAATCAGAAAGACAGGAAGCTTGTAGAGATGTCTGGGGCTCATTCCTACTATCTGAATCTGTAAAACTTTTACAGAGCTATTTAGTCAATTGGCTATATGTTAATGTTTGCAAAGATTAAGAGTAAAGGTAGTGACCTGAAGCCAAGTTAGAGAGTACAGTGATTAACGACTTTCCATAGCTACTTCCAGTAAGATACTCCAGACTGCGACACTTTCTATATTTTTGGAGTTGTATATCTCTTATCCTTCTCCTTCATATATTTGGGGGAATTTGAAATATATGGCTAATAAAATCTTTTATATAAAAATAAAAAAAACACTATTTAACTTTTACGATATAAAAGATATTTTTAGTTTCTGATATGTAAAGTATGCTGTGTGTCACTTCCTTCCAGACTTAACCCTGCGGTGATTTGACTTCTCTGGCCAAGCAGATCCTGCAGGCAGGCTGGTCATTGGAGTAGGTCTGCGGAACTGGCCAAGGCATGGTGTTTCTAGTTCACAGGAGATGGTGATGTTAAAACTGAGTCAGAATCTGAATCAGAATGACACTAGATCAAAAAGAAAAAGATCTTGCAGGTTAGAAATTAAAGGGGGAGGAAAATCTCCTCTTTTTAAATTATGAAGTATTTCCAAAATTACACTGTCCAGCGAGTGTTGGCATTGGCAGCTGCTACTGGAAATTTAGCTGGGCTGCCTGAACAGGTTACCACAACTCACTGTTACTGGTGCTGCAGTAGTTGCTCTAGAGCATACACCTCCCTTAGGTAAAGAAACAGTAGTTCACTTCCACTTCATATCTGCTGTATGTGCTGGACAGCATAACTGACATGCAGCAAATCCATCTCCTGAATTTCCTTTAAACTATTTATTGAAGCAGCCTTGCCCACAAATGATGTAAATTTGTCAGAGCCCATTGACTCAGGAGCCTGATATGTCCTGCATGACAGGGCTGGCCTGAGAGCCGGGGTGCTCCAGGGCTCTGTCGGGACAACAATTTGTGCAGAATTCTGCGGAAGACACAGTAAAAATTCATCATCAGGTCTGAGAGGCTTCTGCAGAATACTTCAAGGATTTTGTGCGGGGGTTTTCCAATGAAACAATACATTTCAAAGGTCCTCGCCCTGCTCCTGCAGCCTTTCTTATGCTTACCATCTCCACAGGGAATCACAATAGCTCCTGTCCTCCCCTCCATCATGGTGAACTCCTGAGGGAATGTGAATATCCTGCATGACTGCAGTATAACTGAATAGATTTTTTATTTATTAGGTGTCTACTCTACACTCAGAACTCCTGTTGACTTCAAAGGATGAGAGGAATAGACTGGAAGTGAACAATTGCTGAAGATAAGAAGCATGCAAGCAGGGAAAAAATCCTCTTAAAATGTCTTAAGACCCTAAGTATGGTCTCGGAGGTACTTCTAATAACACAGTAATAGCATCTTCCTGTGATTTTTACATATCCTCTTAGGTATAATTAAGAAGAACTCTGAATCTTTCTGCAAAAATGGCATGGCCCTATGTTATTAATTTACTGCTTACTTTGAACCTGAAATAAGTAATTACTTCAAAATAAGGGAGAAGGGGATGGCGCTGGGTAAACCTCATGTTTAGCAGTCCTTCATCTTTCAGGCTACTAGAATCCAGCACTGATCCACATGCAAACAGTGCCAATAGCATCCGGAAGAGCCTTAAAATCCAGTTCAGAGCAACTCTGGACCTGATTTCTGAACGCAATCCATTTTAAAAGACAAATATTAATGATTTAAGCAGCTACTGGTTAATATTTTTTCCTTCTAGACCTTTGTTTTATTGCTTTAATAAGTATGTTACAAGGTTCAAAAGGAGATTCCTTTTGTGATCTTACACCTCGATATTAGTCTTTAACATTAGCCTTTGAACTATACTGTTTTCCTTGCATATTGATTAAATCATTTGTTACAAATTTTCCCTCTTGTTACACGACTGCACTTGTGTACCACAAGAAATACTTTTCTTGAAAAAAAAGGAATGTTTGCAATGTGGCGCATGAAGTCTCATGTTGCCTCTGTCATGATGCATTAAGGGGGTTGTTTCCAAACCCAGTGAAACTTCTTGTAGAATATAAGTTGCAAACTCTTTGTTTATCTAACACCTGTTAATTAGTGTAGATTAATTCTAAGGATGTAAGAGAATTTACATTTGGTCAGCTTTCATCACAGAAGCATTAGCCGTTTTAAAAACTACTTCTCAGAGGATTTTTTCCTACTACTCCATTACTCCTTTAGATAATCCCTGTGAGAATGCTGAAAAAATAACCTATGAAAATATATTTTGACTAAGCAAAGTTTGCTTTTCAAAGTTGAGCTTCTTTTCTAACTAACGTAGAAGTGGCAGCTCTTGCTGTGACTGCAGGCAGAGCGCTCTTGACGCAGAGTCAGTATAAACACTGGGGCAATGCAACGTGGATAGCAGACATCCCAGCACTGCCACTGCAATTTGGACTACTCCTATTATTAACAACATAGTTTTCTTAATTTTCTATGATTAATTTCACTTGGTAATAAGTGCATGTGGACATGGACATAAACACAGAAGCTGAGATTTTCAGCCACCCACTTCTCCTCACTCCAGTGGAGGTTCTGCAGCTAGAGCTTCTTATCGTCTCTGCAGTTTCAGCCTGAACTTTAAACTTCATTAACAAAAATTCCTTGGCCATGCTGAATGGGGTTGCTAATGTAGCGTGTGTGCTAGTACCTTACTCCCTCCTTCAAGCAGTGGCTTGCTTCATTAATCTGGCCCCTTTCACTAGAATTCACTGACTTGGGGCACACCACAGGCATTAATCTACGACCTGCCAAGCTCTCAGCTTCCTGGCAGCACAGAAGGCGCTCTACCACGCCAAGCTTGTACGGGCTTTACTAGGTGTTGACTGTTTCCACCGAATGAGTAAAAAGAGGCATATGTTAAGCTATCTCAAAGACTTAACAGGCAAATTTTGTTGCAAGCCTAGTTTGTCTGCTGCAGAAGAAGAGACGGAAATACTCATGCGGTTTGTTTGTTTTGACAGCAGATTTTATAGAATGTTTTTTCTGAGAGTGTCTCGGTTACAAATATAGAATTTGACATCCTTGAGTAAACATATCTGTGTGTTTATTGTTTGAAAATCAATGAAAGATTAGGAAGCATAATCTTGCCTGAGATAAAACCTGGCTTTGATCTGGCTATGAAGGAAAAAGTATATATATCACGACCGTATAAATTTAAATGATTGATGTAATTTTGTTGTTGTTGATGACCTGGTCACTGAAACAGAGACAAAATACTAAAAATTGAAGGAACGGACAAGAAAAATGGTAGTTAAGATCAGTTATTGTCTTCCTTTCAGTGACAAACTTTGGATGAGCTCATCTGGCAGTCTGACAAACTTGATAATAATTACAAGTACATAAGAATACTGACAGAAAAGATATACTTCTAGACTCAAAAGTATTATAAAGTGCAAACTTTACATATAACTAATCATTATCAGATGTATTGTTTCATATGTTTTTATATGTGGACATTTATGAGAAACAGACACCATTTCAGAAAATAACGTATTAATATGAAGTTTTTGACCAAGGCAGGAGAAGATCTAATAAAGAAGTTCAGAAAGCCTGTGCCGAGCAGAGTAAATGCAATGATGTTGTCATGGCTTGAATGTGTGGGGCATGTGGTTAAGATGACAGAAGACTGACGAACTAAATGCCTCTTGAAAAAAAAGTGTTTTCTTTCCCAACAAGTTAGATGTGATGGAGGAATGTTAAATAAATGTAAGGGCTGTTAAAGTACATTGTTAAAATGGAATGGAAAATGTCTTACAGAGAAGCAGCAAACTGTTATTGTTATTAATGGCTATAAAATGGAAAAAAAAAAGATTAAATTTAGGAATGATCAGTTTAGGATAATTACTCCATCAAGAAATCTCACAGGGACATTATCAGTTAAAATGACTTACATATTTTTGACAAACTATTCAATTTGTGTTTCACCAGAACAACTTTAGTATTCTTCTTTGCAATAATTTATCCTCAGTGGCTTCCAAAGGAGCAGAAGTTGAACAATGATCTTAGTATAAATCAGATACCAGTTAATATTGTTGTCTGTTTCCTCAACAACAACACCAACCAAACATCTCAGACAAAAGTCAAAATAGTCAATGATATTCGCATGTCATCAACCCGTAGACAAGATAAATTGCAGAAAGTATAGTTATACCACTTCCAATTAGCATTTCATCATGTGAAATAAGTAAACAGCAAAGAGCTCTTAAGCTAGTAAACAATTGAAAAAATGCTTTAAATATTTTCCCTTCTCATGTTGCTTCGCAACAGACATTATTATGTTGCAGTCTCATTGACTCAAACTTTAATTCATAGATTACCACAAAAATAAATTTTACGTTTATGGAAGAAAGCCCCCTGCAAACAAAACCATATTTTAGACAACAGTGCCAGTCTAGGCAGACCTCTTTTCCCTGCCACTCTACCATTAGGCTGCAAGCAAATTTGAAGCATGAGCATGCTGCATGGGACTAGACATGTAGTCTTCTAGGAAAAGAAAACTCTGACCTGGGGGTCATGTCATGCGATTAGTTTTAAGGCAAAATTCCTCCTCTAAAACGGTAAAAGTCAAAAGCATGGTATACTGCTTAATCAGGCGGCATCTGAGTTTTTGTAGCTCAGATTATTTGCTGAAAAATCACACAGTATTTTTACAAATATATTTTGAAATACCCTGCTAAGCTTGTGTTTTGTAATTTAGAAGAGCATAATTAGCACTTCATGAGATGAAGAGGCTTAGAAATTTATGTTTACTCTAGCACAGTCTCTACTACCTTGTTATATGGGGAATGTACACATTCCAGTGGGTAGAAATCTGAAGTTTGTGCTAAAAATCCCGGCTGGGTTAGGCTGTGAGTGGCAAATGGATCTGCCAGTATAGCCACTCTGGAGTGCACATGACCTCTCCCAGATTTTGGGGCTGTCTCCATACTCTCTATACTCTCTATATTCTCTGTACTCTCTATACTCTATACCAGTAAACTGGTATAGAGACTTGCCCATGCAGACCCGCTGCAGGATAAACATTTTGATACACACAACAGTCTTGGATTCACACAGCACTAACTATATGGCCACTGTTTAGCAAGAGAGAACATATTCTAGGGAGGCAAAGAAATGTTAAATGTTGTTAAATTTGGCCTATAAATGATTTGAGGTTGGTATTTTGGTTTTGTGGTTGAGTTGTGGGACAGCAGCCCAGAGCCTGCCTGTTCAGTCAACCCTTGGAAGGGATTTTTTTTTTTTTTTACATCAGCATCATTCTGGTAATTGGCAAGGGAAGTTTGCCAGGATTTAAGAGCAGAAATATGAGTGGTCCAAAGGCAGAATGACTTTTTTCCTTAAAAGGAGCACACTGGGCAACTGTGTACCCAAGGCTGAAAAATTAAGTGAAGCCTCTGGAACGAGGGTAAAGGAAAATATTTCCCAAAGTGGAAATGTGGTGGTTCCTTCATTGATTGCTTCTGGCCAAGGAAACAGCTTACGTGGTGGAAGCTGGGTGGCAGCTTTTCCAGGCAGGTTTCCATCGTGGAGAATATTAACTAGAGGTACTGAAAACATGTAAGTTGGTTGGAGAACAGAGGTCAAGGTGTAAGGTGCCAGGTTCCAGGGGCCAGGCCAGGCGTGCTCATGCCAGACAAGGTCACAACTCTGCAAAATGAGAGCAAAGCAAATAACATTTTTATAGCAAATGCAGTCTTAGGTTGAACAGTGAAAGAAAAGGGCATCCACGTGCACATTTCCTCATAACAGCATGACGCATTCCACAAACTTACAAGGGAAAATGAGGTTTGGAGAAAGATAAATATGTAGGGCTTTTTTAAATTTCTTTTTTCCTTTTGCAAGAGATGCATTCAGTTAGGTGGGAACTAAGTAAATCAGAGAGATCTGAGCGCTGACGGAGGGCAAAAGGTATCTATATACTGTCCTTCAATAATGGCACAGAAGGAGAAATATTAAGAATATGATCTAAAACTCTGAAGAAATGTAAATACAGGTTTGTCGGTGTCTTAACTGCGCATGAAGTAGCACATGCAATAAATACATTTCCGTGATTTCTAATTACTATAATTACAAAAGAAGTGGAACTAAAACCTAATAATGAGGCATGCTGATCTTACTCTATTAATGAAGATGTTTATGTAGGTAATTAGAAATATTTACTGTAATCTAATAGCTTCTGGCCAGGACGGAATTAAGAGACAAAAAAGAAATGAAAGGTGTATCTACCAACATAAACATACCATCTGGCATTGTTCTGAATGGGATGATCAGGTTGACAGGACATTGTGCGATGCCATGCAAAGATACTCAGGCAGGCCATGCAATCTGTTTCACTTGGTTAGTGTCATGCTCCAGCAAGGTGACGCTCTGAGCAGAATTAATTTACCTTGGGCAGAGTATTGCGTTGGTGAAGCTAAATTGTTACCAGTTGTTACCAGTTCTAGAGCTAACTTGCTTACAGCCAGTTCAGGAGTGAAGAGAAATGTTATCAAGGAGTTATTTGTGAGAAGCAGATTGATGTGGAGACAAACTTAGTTTAAAGTGTCTGAAGTAATTGAGCCTTTCTAATCTTTCATGGTGTGCTTCAGGTGTTAGAGACCAGTTTCAGGTTTCTTTTTTGTTTTAAAACCCAACTATTCATTCATATCTTACAATTTATGGGCAATAGCATGTACATTGCATTTTAGAAATACTGCTTTGTGACATTGTGTTTACCATTGGTGAATGATTCCAGGTGGGAGACCCACAAGAATGGAGCCTATGCAGCATGAATAATGAATATAATCGATGATCTGTATGCTATCTTGTATCATTAGACAAGAGGATTCTGCTTCAGAAAGATGGAAGACGGTATGGTAATTGTTGAAGGGGAAAGTATTGATCTGATCCAAAGAAAAAGGCTCTAAGTACAGGTCAGCTTAAGAAATCATGACACAGACGTCCTTCAGGCACACTGAGCTTCTGTGAAAAACTGAAAGGAGCATATGCTTACAATGAATAGGCTAACAGTGAACTTTATATTTTCTCTCAAAAATTATAAATGCAAAATTGTCTCAAGCCTTCTTTTCCAAATGAATTGCAATCTCCTGACAACATCCTTTCAGGCTTAGAAGTGACTGTTCCTTAGGAGGAAGTTTTAAAAAAGAAGACCAATGAGAAAATGAAAAAAATGCAGCTTCAAATGCATCAAATTGCATTTCCATAAGGAAGAGAGTTGTTGAAGCAGTTGTCTGGCATCATATTGGATATGTACTTAGAAATATGAGCACTCCAGGATGTGAATTCATCTATCACCAACCCTAAGTGCTAAATCTTAGAGATGCTATTACATTTTCCAAACATCTGTTGCTTTGACTCCCTTGTGTTTTTTAGAGAAATGAATCTTGATCCATTTCACTTCACCAGTAATTTGATGGGAGGCCCTATGTCTCAGGTGGGAAACACTTGTGGCTACAAAGCCAAACCTGCCACTGATTCTCGGTGCAGCTCTGAAGTGAGCTCCCTGCTTTCATGTCTATAACGGGGAGAAGGGGAGGCAGAAGGAGAGTTTCATATTTCTGAAATGTGCTTTCTGGGGTTATAAACCGAATTTTCAGGCTCAAAAGCTGTTATGCTTTTGAGGAAAAATAGCGAGCATTAAAAATGGGAAGCAGTCAAGCAAAATTTTCTGAGCTGGATATGTGTCTTGTAGAATATGTGAGATCTTGAGGAATTAGTGCTTGCAATTTAATTTCCATGCTTTTTCCATTTATTCTCAGTGGCATCTTTCAAAAGGTGGCAATCAGTGTTGTGTTAGTACTAAAGACATTTAGTTTTTCTCTGGCAATAGAGAAACCTTTCAGCTCCAGTCACTGGTAAATAAATATGCAAATAAAATTGGAGGTGTTTTCCGATTGTTGCAATGATGAGGAAGAATTGAAAGTTAATTATTGAGCAATAATGAAGTTAAGTATTCTGATGCAGCTTTCTTTATTGATGTGTAGGTACAATGTCCTGTTTCCTCGAACTCACAGACCCAGATAATGGAGAATTGTTTCTTTGCCCAGTGCCCCAGCACTTTGCTCTTACTCTTGACTTCAGATGGCTTTCTAAGTTTTTGTTTTTAATTTTTCCACAAATAGGCAGAGGGTAGGACACATCTACCCTGACTTAGGCATCTAGAAGTTAGACAATTTGGTCCAACCCCTTGCCTAAGGATTTTAATCGTTAGTGAGGAGAAACAGTGATCTCTAGAGTGTAATTCAGCTCAGATTACAATACGCATCTCAGATACGCAGGATGGATCCCCTTTGGAAGTACTTTATATCTCTCTGCAGATTGTGGAAAAAGGTTACTGAGACTAATTTAGATACAGATGTGTAAAATTAGAAGTGCATCTCACCACAGCGCTCACTCAGGCCACTCCCAGAGCTTTCTTCTTTGCCTGTTATGCGTTTCTATGACTTCAGTATTCAAGCTGTCATAGTTCTTATTTAAAGAATTTCAACTTGGTGATAATGCTTATCAATGTTATCATCAATAAGTGATATTTTGGGACTCATTAATGAAAATATTAAAAGTATTAATCCCTCAAAATCTTTTAGAAGCTTTTTTTACGATGTTCCTTTGCCTCACTTGTTCTTCAGCTTTAGCCAGAACCTTAACCAGCCTTACAGTTTTTGTGGTGATACACACCCTTTCCATTATAATAAGTCATGGATAACAAATGGTAACACATATCTTACTGCTGGATTAGAGATGCTGGTCTAACATGCACCTTGTCTCATTCTATAAAGGTGTCCTGTTAATCCCATGTGAACCACATTTGGTAAGGAAATATTGAATTTTTTCCTGTTTTCTACCTCTACATTTCCAATGATTCTGCCGGGCTGAATGGTGTACCAAACCTTTACATGCTTTTGAAATGACGTTAGTAATTCTGTTGTTGCTGAGATCAGTACTTTAATCATTTGCTCAATATTTCTGACAACCAAAAAATTAATAAAAAAAAGAAAAATGAGAACAAGCAAAGAAATTATAAACCAATGGATCTGGCAAAGGTAATAAATAATCTACTTTTGTACATGAATATATGACATCCTACGTGCAGTATCAACTAGTTTTCCGTGTTCACTTTTAAGCAACCTTGACAAATGAATCTAAAAGATGGCACTAGTGACTATTCAGAAATGATGGTCTTAGGACTGTATGATGTGATAGCTATTTAAAAAGCTAAAAAGAATAGTCTAGACATTATGACACTTTTTAAATTGTTTCCATTTAACATAATTAAGTGGTTCCATTTTGGATCAGCCATCTCCCAAGCTTTTTTTTTAGCTTGTCAGCTTTAATTTTTTTTTTGTTTTAACCAATATTGACAAGTTCTCTGCTGTTCTCCAGTCCTGTTACATGGTGCCAAACTTCCCTTACTATAACTCAGTTGCCCATAAACAAAAATAATGTGCTGTGCTGACCCTTTTGTCTCTGAATATGCATGTTCAGCTAGGCATTCTCTCATCCACTGTTTGAACTGGAGGGTGAATTTTGCAGGACACTTTTAATACTGTCTGAACTGTGCCCATTTTTCCTTGGCATTATCATTTAAAGGAACTGTTCCTCTTAGTTTTGTGCAGCAGTATTGCCATTATATCTGTAACGGTCAAAAGACAAAAGCAAGGTAAGGTAGAGAACAATAATGTAATTTATAAGGACACTGACAAGGAAAAAAATGATGACCTCCTAAGCGCACAAGCCCTTCTTTAAGTATGAAAGAGCAACAGTGGTCTTCAGCTAAATAGCAGATACAGCTAATGGGACAAAGCTTCGAGGATAAAAGGATCAGCTCCACAGGCTTTCTTGACATCTGGGCAGAAGAACCACAAAACTCAAACTAGCTCTGGAGAAAACACCTGGGAGAAGTCCACAATTAACTGAAGACATAACAGACATAAATACAGCATAACAAGAAAGCTAGTGGGTGAAAGATCAATACTGCCCCGGATCAGCTAATATTGGATGTATAATGAGAAATAGTCTTTCTCCCTACAAACTTCACCTCTTTTATATTTTTTTCATTGTTGTCAACACATCTTTATTTTTCAAACTGAATTCATCATTTTTTTTCCTATTCATTCAGTAATATCTTAAAACCATATTAGAATCCCTTTCCTTTCCACCTGCAGAGCTGAATGTTTAAGATCCTTGTAATGAGCTTTCAACACCTTTACTTGTTATTCCTGGTCCCTGGCAATAAGCTTAGATCCACGTTTGTGCCATTTCAAGTCTGAGGTCTCTCAGCAAGCTTTCAGCCCCCCCTCCACTAAACGTGATCTGGAAATTTACCATCTAGCAGAATATCTGTCTGTTTATCTATTCTTAGATTATCTGTTAAGGCTCAACTATTTCAGAAATGTGTCAGCACCAGTTTGAGAGGAAACCTCTTTCTTTCTCATTTTAGCTCCTGATTTTCACTTTGGACATTTCTGGTGGCTGACTGCAGATGTCACAGCAGGGATCTGCAGAAGGTCTTAATTTCACATTCCATTCTGATGGGAATGTCTACTGCCTCATCAGCAATAGTTCACATGAGTTAGTAATAGAAATCTTTTTCCCTGTTCTGTTTTTGAGCTATGTATGCCTGTTTCTACCTGTTTCTACATGGCACTTTGCTATAGTCATGATGGTCTGAGAATACTGAAAGGACAGCTTTTTTGATCTGATTTCAAGTAGAAGGCATTACCTTTGTATACACACTTTGCCCTGTTCATCACCAGTTTATGATTCCAACCACTAACAAAAATATAATATAGAAAATGACTCAGGAGAAAGCACTTCAGGAGCCCATTTAATGTGCCAAATATGAAAGTAAAATGTTTTTGACTAGCTGTGCACTCAAAGGCACTTTCAACTTGAGCATTTCTTCTGTGTTTACTTCCGAATTTCTCTTAGCTGATCTAAAAAAGTATATTGAAATGAAATAAAACATATCTATTTTGTATCTTTAATCACTAAGCCATAAAAGAAGAAAATTACACTGAGTTCACATGACTTATATTAGCCAGTATTTATTTCCATATACACCTCACCAATTTTCTAGGAACTCCTAGTGCTTCACAGTTTCTTAAATATATAATATATCCGGATATTTTCAAGTATATTCTAAGATCATTCTCACATTGAGTTCATATCTGCTAATTATGGGTGAATTTCATCTGGCACAGTTAACTTGAACACACATCCTAAATCTAAATATTTAGCACTCCTACCAGTACAGTGCCCATATGCACTCCTTTTTGCTTGTTAAAACTTTTTTTTATTAGAGAATTGACTGCCATTTACCTTTGTGAAGACTCAAGTGAAGAAAGTGTTAGATACTCCAACATCATCTATAATTTGGTTTCCTTTATGTTTGCTATATCCCTCTATTCTCCTTTGTTCTCTTCTACTTCTGAAGAGAACAGACTTTTGTTCTATTTTAACAGAAATTTTTCTTGATGTCCCCAAATTAAGTATATTTTACATCATAATCTCTTTGAATTTATTCTATGTTTGTGTTTTTCTTTATAGCAATCCCTAGACACATGCCATTGTTACCAGATCTCATACAACTCTCTTTTCATTTCCAGATCTTTGAAGCTCTCCTGGTAGAGATGCCATAGTTTCTCTCTATGCTGTCTTCCCTTCAGACTGGGAGAGTTTAGCATAATATGCTTAATATAGTCCCTTTCAAAAACTGCCAGTACACTTAATTTCTTTATCCCTTACATTATCTTCTCAGGAGATCTTGGTCTCAGTTTCCTGAGTTGTCTTGAAGTTATTTTCCCTATTCTTTCTTCTTGTGCAGCAGGCTGTTATTTCATGATTACTTTCACCCCCAGATTTTTTCACACCTCTGGATTTTCTGTCAATTCCTTCCTGTCAGTTAGATTTGAAATACTGCTTTCCTAGCAAAATCAAAGTCTACCTTCCAAAATCAAAAGTCTGTCCCCAACACTGGCAATCTGAGAACTTGGTTTGCATGTATCCTGACATATTGTTATATCTGCAAGCTATATAGATAGTAAAAATTCACCTTATTGCCTGAGCTTTGGTTGCTTGTAATGATAGGTGAAAGAATCCTTCATCTGTCTCCTCTTCTAATTTACTGTTTCATATTAGATCCTGAGCATGAAACAGAGTGTTATTACCCCTTTTTATCTTCACTCACAGATAATGAACAAAACTCTTTTCCACCTTTCTGTCTTCTTAATTATATGCTGTTCTGTTATAGTACAAAGATTGCACAAAGTTCTCTGTTACTGAATACAGGAAAATTCAGGCAAAAGTATTTTGTCTTTTCTTTCCTTTTGTCTCAAAAATTCTTCCATTCTTAGTCTTCAAGGCTATATGTGACATAAATGGAATATCTTTCCCTGTTTCTGCATGAGAGGAAAAGAGGAACTACATACACTTCTTGCCAGGTAAGAGGGAGAAAGCTTATTTTTCCCATGTATTTCAAATTCTTGAAGGGTAGGATCACAGAAAGATCAAGGTTGGAAGGGACCTCTGGAGGTCATCTCATCCAACCTCTTGTTCAAAACAGAGGAAATTTAAAAGTTACATCGGGTTGCTCAGCACCATCTTTTCTCAAGCTTTGAATATCTCCAAGTATGGAGATGCCACAGTCTCCTGAACAGCCTGTTCCAGTTCTTATCCTTCCTCATTGTGAAGAAGTTTTTCCTTCTGTCCAGTAAAATGAACTTGCAGTATGATTTCACATAGTGACATAAATGATCTTGACCATATATATTCAAAGTATATTAGATGTTTTGATTTTCTACTGAAGCCAACAGTGACTGAGAGAGTACCTGAGATGTTATCTAGTTGTCTAAAACCTACTCTGGTTACATAATCCCATTATGAGGAAGAGCAGGGGGAGAAAGTCATGAGGTGGCAGACATGTAGCCTTGGTTTATGAGGAGCACTTATCTTATCACCCTACTGTTAATAAAGTCACTAAAACAATAAAGACCAAGATTTAATTTTAACTTGGTTTACTAGGCTGCTTTAGCAATGGCTAAAGGCAGTAGTTTAGGAAAATATTAATCCAGGTAAACTATTTAAAGTCAGACCCATTTTTTGCCCGTTTCTGCAGGAAACTTCAACTACCAGCCATCAGCGATGAAGATTTTTAGTTATCTTCTGGTCTATCGAAGGTTCTTGCTCATTGTCCTCACCCCCCTGCTTTTACTTCCACTACCACTTATCATCAGAACCAAAGTAAGTGACCTGCTGTGAGAAGTAATTATTTTGCACCTATATATCAGGTATAAGATTCCCGATCTCTTCAGAATAACTTCAGTATGTTTGTATTGTGGTTTTTTTTTTTTGGGGTCAACTTAGAGTATTTTCATAGAAATGTATAGAATAGAAGAGTTTCAGTGCTGATTGCAGCAAGTCCTGAACTATATATATTTTATTCCCTATCTAGAAAATAATTTTCACATTTAACAATGGTATTTAAACCTATGTATTCTATCCTGAGTGAGGATCTATAGTGAATAGGGAAAGCAGTGTAATGACTTTGCCCCTCAAAGTAAAAGATAATTCTAAGATATTGCACAAAATCTACAGCAGAGCATGCCTCTCCCATCAGATTTCCAGAGTTCTGTTTACACCTTGACCCTTGGACAAATATAAGGAATGTACTCTCTGTGCATGTGTGTGTACATGTGTACACGCTCATGTGTTCTTTTCCCTTACTCCTCTTGTCTCTTGTAGCAAATAATAAAGGATAGATTACGGTTTCAGATCTAGGCACTCTAAAATTAAGTGGTAGATTTCTCATCTTTTCCCATGCTTTCCTGACTTTTTGCCCCCATGCACTTCCACTGTCTACATCCAACTTTCCGAGGAAATTTAGAATAAATATTTTCAAAAGTGTCTGAAAGGAGTATTTTTGCATGTATACAATATGCCTGTACATTTATAGATTTATTAGTAACTATTAGTAACTAACTTTTATTATACAGTAAAAGCAAGGATTTGTACTGAATTCAACTGTTTTACATAAAAACAATAAACAGATTTTGTATCTTCAGATGAAACTAAATTTGTCCCTTGTGGAGAAAAAAGTGCTAATGCTATTACTGGATAACCTTTGGTGGATAGTAGCCTTTTAGTTCCTGTCAAAAAAAGATATTTATTAAAAGTCACTACTAATGCTAATAAAAAGATTTTTCCTTGAGTTATGAAGTGACTGGGTGAGTGAATAAACATTCAATCCAGCACTCATTATAACTGGATTACTTTATATTACTTTTGCTCTATAGAAGTGGCACCATTGGCTCCATGTAAAAATTGTTTTCAGATGCACAGCTGTGAATATAACATAAGACAAAAATATCCCTTATGAATATCCCTCATGAAATTATGAATATTCTTTTGACTTTGTCAACATTAATTGCAAGATTGTAGTTGTTTTTTTGTAAGCTGCCTGAAAATCAGGAGCGTGGCAGCAGTGCTCACTGGAAGTGTGTGATAGTGACAGCCTCAGCAGTCTTGTTTTCCTGAAGGTCAAGGCTGACCTACCTTCCTCCCTCAGCATTCAGGTGAGCTGGACAGTAGCAATGGAGGTCTTAAGGTATATAGTTGGTCTCCAGTGATCTTTAACAACAAGTTTTCAGTTATCTACTTTGCATATCTCAGACACAAATCTGTCTCATGCAGCTAAGAGGGCATAAGAAAATGTACTATTATTTTCCCACTGCAGCTGACCCAATCAACTTCCTAAGTAGCTGTCTCTGATGTCAAAGTCTCACCCCTTGTATTGGTGTATGTTGCTGACCTGTTTCCTCAGCTCTGAAAGAAGTAAAATATCTTTGGGAGGTTTCAGCTTTATTCAGTGCAAATACAACTGCTGGTATTGTCTGCCTACAACTCAGAATCTTCTGCACAGGCTGATATATCCCCACTGCTTTCCCAATCCAGCTGCCCCTTGGCTAAGAGCCAAAGGACAGGACTTCCCTGGGGATGAGCTGCAATCTCAAGAAAATCCAATGCAGGACTGAGCATGGAGCATGGAGCATGGCCAGTACAGATGTAATTTCCATAGTTTATAACAGTGTAGCTTTCCAGGGCTTTACTGATAAGAGGCAAACTTGCTTTTTCAGAATATATATAACTTAGTTATGTTTAACTTGGAAGATTTTTACAGCAGCAAAAGGTACAGCCGTTCCATAAATGTTCTACAAAATTTCAGATTCTCCAAAGCAGTCTGTAGTTGCTGGAGCACCTGCAAATAAACAAGCAAAAGTCTTACACTTTCACCCAAGGAAAACAGCATTTTTAGTAAATTCACTCTCAAAATAGGTTGGACTGTTTTGGCTATATGTGGCCTTCAAAAATGAAAAAAAAATCAACTGAGTCATGGAAAACTGTCGTCTGAATCCAGTAAAATTACAGGCAAGAGAAAACAATTTTGTGTAATGGTTAGTAAGGAGCTTTAGACATGATCTCAGGCAGCCTTTAGAAGGAATTGTGCTGTAAATTTCACTTCTATTTTGGTACTGCTGTTAAATTCTGAAAACTTTATATTGCAATGAATTTTAGACTTTCTGCACTACACGCTTTATCCAAGTTCTATGTATGATATAGCTCCATAGTCACCTCAACTGATCTATAATTGTCCTTCTTTTGAATTAGTCCTTTATTTGTGATCAGTGAAGAGCATTTTTCAAAAGATGCCTCCATCCCTACCAGCAGCAAGGAAAACCTTTAAGATAATGTATTAATCTGAAGTGAAATAGTGAAATCTCCCAGAATTTATATGATTTTATGTAAAATACCTCTGAAAAACAAAAACAAAAGTTATTTTGTTCATTCCAAAGTGGTCCACTCTGAGACTATTCGAACATAACAGTAAAAACAAGTGTATTTAGCAGGAATATCTGCCAGTTCCTCTGCACTGTTGAACAGCTGTCTATTGTAACGCACGATGATGTTTTTTCGGGGGGAGTGGAATCCTTTCTATGCTAATCTTTCATGTCTAAATTTTGGATCCACTTCAGTAAGATATACAATAATTTGTTTAAATTGAAATATTTACCAGGTAATCAAGTATATGTAAATTTACACTCAAGTAAAATGTGAATCAGGATTCTAAAGGCCGGATTGCCTCTTTTTCTGTTCAAATTGTTTAAGAGAGTGTTGAAGTATACATTTTTGTTTCTTTGTACAGCATGGATCTAATTTTCCAAATACACAGACTGGACTATGTGTTTTTTTCTATTTCAGTATTTTCACTGTCAGTGCAGGATGTCCTACAGCCAGCTCTAACTGCTTCACCAGGTTTCATAGAACTTTACAGAACTTGAATGTGTAATGTAGTTCATCCTGCTACTTGATAATAAAACAAAGATTTTATTATTGTGATCTTTGACACAACATGACCTGTACTGCAGTTCACAGAAGCAATTTACAAATATAAACTTTTCATCTGGACATCAGAATCCTTTTCTAGACATAGGAGTGAGTCAAAACACCTAACCACTTTCAAGATGTATTTTGTTAAGTTTATTGTATATTGTGTTGTTTGACAGCAACAGACGGAAATCAAGGATCCAAGAAATTCCCTCTGGTTCCTAAATATAGCAAATGCTATGGCAGGACAGCTTAGTTTTTCTTTACTCAAAATAAATTCTGTTGGCGTTCAGTAACTCTTGTGACAATTCCAAGTTGATGAAACAGTTATATAAAATTTTTACTAGTGCTTCTGCTTGGTACAGATCTGATCTCAGGAGAATGAGTATGATAATACGTGAAAGTCCAGTTCAGAAGTCCTTGCTTCTCTGTCAGATTGTGGTTACA
Source organism: Struthio camelus (assembly GCF_040807025.1). Classification (NCBI taxonomy): domain Eukaryota; kingdom Metazoa; phylum Chordata; class Aves; order Struthioniformes; family Struthionidae; genus Struthio; species Struthio camelus. The sequence goes on from NC_090942.1 coordinate 25,169,441, forward strand.
CTGCCCATGTCACAGATTCAGTATTGCTCTCTAAGCATTAAGAATCTATCAAATTTTTCATGTGGTAGGTTTCAGGTAAGATGAACATTTCATAAATGAGAGTTCAACTGACACTGACAGATTGCTTCATATATACCATTAGCTTCTCAAACAGTAAATATTAGATATGACAGACTGATTTGTATTGGACATCATTGTTTTACAGTCAAAGGTTCCCAGCCCCATTTTATTAAGCTGTTCGTCTTCTATGATAACCATCTCTACTGCTGTTACAGCAGCTTCATTCCCTTATAAGTGGCATTAAATTTTCCAACTCACTTTCCTCAAGAGCAGAAATACAAATTGAAACTAGGCAAACCTGTTTTCTAGGATTCTACAGCCAGCTAGGCTCACTCAGTCTCATTACAAACTCATGCCTTCAGACCACATCTCACCAGAGTCTGACTTTGGGAACTTCATTTTGGCTGCAGCTTCAGTTGTTTCCGTTGTTCACTGTTCCTCCTTCATCCTAGTCTTTTCTGGTGTGTTCTTCATCAGTATCATGGTGGCCCCATTTTACTGGCAGCTTTGCAGTAAATTTTGTTTTCCAGGATTATGAATGGAAGATACTAAAATTGCAAAACTTAAGAATAATTTAAGAATAACTGCATGTCTTGTCACTCTTGAACTGTGCTGACTATATTAGATAAAATACTTGTCTTATTGACCTTGATGATAAAATGTCATTGATCTCAGGAGAGCCAAAATTTGACCTATTATGGATTGCAAGTTCTCCAAGAGTTCTAAAGGTTTGCTTGCAGCCTCAGAATGTTTGTGATTCATGCTAATTCATGGTCAGAGAAGGCTCCAGAATAACCTATTTGATTGATTGTGCTTGAAAAAGAAAAAGGTAGCTGCCCTTTTCTTCCATAAACATTAGATGTAAATAATAATGCACAATTCTATTTTACCATCTTTAAAAAAAATACTTTTAAACTATTTACTGAACATCTTTCAAATTACAGGAGAATTATCAATAGCAGACAGTAAGTACTGTAAATCTAGGTCTCTTGATTCATACCAGGTGAGGGGAATCTCTCTGTTGACCTCGCCGGACTTTTTGCAGTCATAGTTGTTTTCCCTGGATGATCCAAACATGTTTTTATTGATGTCTTGTGTATTCTAGGAAGCAGAATGTGCATACACACTGTTTGTAGTTGCCATCTTTTGGCTCACAGAAGCTTTACCACTGGCTGTTTCAGCTTTGCTACCCGCCTTTATGTTCCCTTTGTTTGGTATAATGGCATCCAAGCAGGTAACCTTTTTTTCCTCTCAATTGTACTATATTTTCAATGATAAATCACAAAATCTCCAGAGAAAGAGCCACATAATGCTGAAAATTCATACGTTAATCCAAGGATTTGCTGAGTATAGATCACAGCAAGCTGTTCTCAAGACTTGCTCACATACTTTGTCCTGACTTCTTTACTTTTTTTTTTTCCTAGATTGTGATTCAGTGCTTAGATGCCAGTCAGTGGGAAGAAACCAGTCATATATAAAGTATCCCTAGTGTTATAGATGTGATGTGACACACTAAAGATCCCATCAGCAAAATGCTGAGTATCAATCTTGATGTTAAAGAGTTGATGACACCACAGACAATCATATTCTAAGTCTCTATATTTAAAGTTATTTTTTTCATTCATTGGATAGATGACTAAATTAATAAAAACAATCTTTTGTTGGTGACTTAGTTCATGTGTGAAGTGTGATGGATGATCTTAGGTTGTTTATACCACAAGCCTTATTTTTCATTAACTTTTAACACCGTTAACTTTAATGTAGTCACTCTTGCATCATTTGGCTTAAAATAAATTAACAATTTCAATGAAATTAATTAGCTAAATTTAATCAAAAAATCTTTTTGCATATGCATTTCAGTGTATATTTTTGCTGAAAGTGTTTTTCATTAGGCTGGTAATAGCAAATACCAACACAAAGTCACTATTTAGTTAACAAAACCCTTTTTGTTTTTATTTCAGGTTGCATCTGCTTACTTTAAAGACTTCCATTTGCTGTTAATTGGAGTGATTTGTTTGGCAACATCAATAGAAAAATGGAATTTCCATAAAAGAGTGGCTTTAAGAATGGTGATGCTGGTGGGCGTGAACCCTGCGTGGTATGTGTTAAACAATGTCTTGAAGGACAATGATACTTGTGGAAAGCTAGGTATACCAGAAATAATTGCCTCCTGTTTTTTTTCTGTAGTAGAAATCAAGCCTTTCTTTGCTACTGAAAAAAGTAGATGTGGGAAATGGTTTGATTGATTTGTAGGTGACGCTTTATTGTTTTGCTGAAATCCTGATTAAAAGGCTAAAAGCTCCCTGCAATGATTCTGTTCATAATAAGCATCTTTCTGAACAGAAAAGCTGATGAATCTGTGAATAATGTAAGGTTTCTATTTCTTAATGATGGTTAGTACATTACCTAACCAAGGCCTACAACTCAAAATCCATGTTATGCTTATTATTAATCCATATTTCAGCACTGTTTGCAAAATGCTGGACATGTCCCGAGTATACAACAAGAATTCAAAATATACAGTGAGAAAAAAAAGTCAAAAAATACAAAATGTGGTAGGGAAGGAAAAATTTATGCATAATTTCTCTATGGTTTTTCTTTGACTATCTGTGAAGAAAAAAAATATCAAATGAATAGGAACTCCTCCAGCTGGATGAAGTGGTGAGGGAAATAAAATTATGCACTCTTTACTGACTCAGTGTCAGCATGTGTCTCATGAAGTGAAAACCCTTTTCTTTACTTGCTTGAAAAGTATGCAGGAGAGCTTTAGGCAAGCAGCTTCATCTGTCAGTACATCAGTAAGACTGTAGAGAAGATCTGGAGTGTGTTTGGCTTCCCAGAATACAAGACACTTATGAGTTCTTCTTAAGAAACAAAAAGTGATGGAAACTAAAAAGTCAGAAAAATAAAAGCTATAGAGCTAAAAAAATGAGAGGCATCTTGGATGATCTAACTAATAACATCTTCTGGAAACACTGGATTATTTCTATTCCTCAATGCTTTGACAGGCCTGATTTTAAATATATCACATATATTTTGATTTTTTTTCCTACCTCTTTCAGTAGCTTTTAGCCTTCATTCTTGACAGTTCTTTGCATTCAACTGTCTCCCATTACCTTTAGCTATATTCCTGAGTCATGCAGGTTTAGTTATTTTAAATTTTTTTATTGGTCAGTCTTAAGTCCCTACCATTTGGCTGAATTCTTGAAAATGAGAACATAAGTGAATAGTGCTAAGCTGAACGCTGCTGGGAGCTTACAGTGGAGACAGACATGCAGAAACCTGCAGCTAGCTGCTGAGAATGCGTAAAGAAATTCTTCAGACAGTTTTGAAACCTTGAAGAGGCAGTATGCATCCTCGCTCAGCTCTGTCACATTTCCTGACTATGATAAGAAGCTGATAAGACTATGATAAGACAATCTGTGAAGGAGAGGATTCTCCCACCTCTCAGCATCTGTTGCTCACTATCTGCATGCCCACTGCAAATTGATGGAAAGTGTTTGTGCGCAGTGTGCCTCTGTCTCTGCTAGCAGTAATCCACAACCAGCCTTTGCACATTGGGACCACATCCAGCCCAAGGCAGAGATTTTGTTGTAGGAGGTTTCTGAAGTAGAGGACATGGTGGGGCGCAATGGTGTAGGTATGATGGTAGGCGTCCTTAGTGGCCTCTCATCATTTGATTTGTGTGGTCTGGTCTGAGGACTTGCAGGTATTTCATAGCAGGGACGGGTGAACATGCCTATGCAATCCACAAAACCTAGAATGAGTAATAAAGGATTGATTGTGCTTTAAATAGCAAAGAATGTCTTTACAGTTGACTGTAAATGAAGTCATCCTCCAAGGTTCCATGTAGAATATTTTTTAACAATACTGTGGTGAAAATAAACCAGACTGAAGAGGTTAGGATGTATTTTTTTTTTTATTTTTTAATAGAGTCACTCATTAGAAGATACCGCAGTGTACTAGATGATCCCTTGAACATCAGTCTATCAAATGTCGGAAATAAATGAAGAATGGTATTGAAATAGATGTTAGTAAATGTCTTCATTTGCTTTATTTTTAAAGCCTCTTTCGAGTTGTACTAAAATAATACTTATCTGCAATGTAAATATTCACATTCAGTGTACCTAGCATGACCAGCCTTTTCTACATGAAGTATCTCGTGAAAACACAATTCTTCTTCAACTCCCAGCTGAGGCTCTAATCCAAAACTGAGACAAGTTAATAGGACTTATTTTATTGGTGATCATTCCTGCTGAATCAGGTCCACCGTTTGCAGATATACAGTTCATTTCATCATCGTGCAATTAGAAATGCACAAAGAAAAGAGAGGGCATCAGGGTACTGAACTTTTGTGTGCTTATTATGAAAAAAAAGTTTGCAATGCTATCACTATTAGCTAAGTGAAAGACTGTTAGAGGCTTCTGGAATACAATATTTTTATACAAAAATCTTGTCTTGGTATGCTGATTAATCCTTACAGTTTGTGTAAGGCTGTTCATCTAGAAGTTAGCCAAAGAGCTTTGCAAATTGCACAAGGGACTTCTCAGAAAATGACATGCACCATGGTCTCTTCCCTCACTGCTGTTCTCTCTTTCTCTGTGGTGATGTATGCCAGTTGTTTAATGACACTGTCAACACCTTGCAACAGGAAGTCAAGAAAAATACTCTCATTTGCGAAATATTCTCATTTACATCTCCAAGAGATGCATTAAAAATAATAATGTGTTCTGCAATCTAAATGTAACCTGTTTACCTTTGCCAGACATGACATGGAAATTTAGTGTAAAACTAGAGTGACTCCAGCAAGGTTGACACAGTTCCTATTTTGTGGTAAACTTAAAGCATAAGTTGTGGAAAGACCAGACTGAGACTTTGTAACGACCCTCACTTTCTTTTTTAATATGAAATATGGCATTTACTGAAGCATAAATAATCTCTAAGTATGTCTTGGGGCACTGGTTAAAAGCTAAGTTAAGTGTCACCTATGGATTTGCTAATATTTGTTCCTACAACACCTTCACTGTTATCCAAAGGACTGACAGCCAAAATAATAAGTCCAAAGTTTTGAGCTATCGTCCCCAGTACAACAAGATTAATAGCAGTAGGTAGTACAGCCATTTTGACTTTTCTTTGAGCTTGTGACATGCATGTCCATATTTCTCCAACCAAAGATGGTTCAAAGATTGTAAATAAACATTATTGCTTCTGTTTCAATTTCTAATAATATATTTGATCCTTAAAACTTTAAAATATAATTATTTCGGTGAGAAAATGTCTTTGATCAAGATCATTTTAATTCACAAACTTCCTCAGAGGTCAATTACAAGCACTAAACATTTAGAGTTTCCTACCTTCTATCTTTCTGTTGAAAAAGTTTTCCATTTATAATAAACAGAAAGGGCTACATTAACAGTAATAAACTCTTTTCTCTCTTTCTAGGCTTACTCTGGGTTTCATGGTTAGCTGTAGCTTTTTGTCTATGTGGCTCAGCAACACCTCTGCTGCTGCTATGGTGATGCCAATTGTAGAGGCTGTAGCTCAGCAGATCATCAAGGCTGAAGCAGAAGTAGATGCGCTGGAGATGTCTCAGTCTAATGGCTCCACCAACCTGGCACTGGAGCTCGATGGTAGGCATATCGTGCAGTTCACGTGTTCCCCCACTCCACAGTGACGTAAAGGCAACACAAAACGAAGTTGGCGGAATAGGGAAGAGATCTCACCTCACCAAGAGCGCTCTCACCATCGCGCGTTTCGTGGTGAGACCTCTCTTGGAATACTCAGTATGAGGCCTCTTATGTTTGTAAAGATCTATTAAAACTGAACAGGTGCAGTTTATGGCAGCTTTATGAGAGAAGAGAAGAGGCTGACTCGGTCAGCCTAGTAAAATAAAGTCCAAAAGGAAATATGACTGCAGGCTATAAATACATCAGGGGTCCAACATTACTGAGGGAGTCTTTAAGCTCTAGGATAATGTTTGGAGATCAAATGAATCTAAACTCATTATGTACAAAATTGGACTGTAAATTAGGAAAAGGTGTCCAATCATAAAAAGACTGAGATTCTGAGGTAACAGGAATAGTGGAGGAAGAGGGCACAATCTAGCTGTTTTTAAGCTTAAGTCTAAAAGTCTGTTAGTGGGAAGATAGAAAGCAGTTGCGTGGATTAGGACATACTTACGGAAAAGATTCTTTCTGGTTTTGCACCCCTAAATTCTTGCCTGTCTTTCCATCAATGTGTTCCAGAAAACATTATGGAATGTGAAACCAGTGACTGGAAAGAGAAGACAAAAGAAGCTAATAGGTAACAGTTATTCATTTCTTAAACTCTGTTAGAAGAATAATTCATCTACATAGAACATCTGTTTATTAAAATAAATACCCTTATTTTTACAGATATGGCAATGGCATGAGTAATACTGTGTGCATAATTGAAAATGAAAAGGAAAATGAAAAAGAAAAGGAAAAGGTACTTCAGGTATCTTTTTTTTTTAATGCAGTTAATACGTGTATTATAGTTTTAACCTAAAGCTCACGCTCATGTAACAGTTATCACAGCACTACTAGCCGTGAAGCTGGTTCCTTGTAAGTTACATATGTGTATATGTGTTGATACGCAAAAAGTTTACTTATTTAATTATTTCATTAGTGTTTTTGTGCTCCAAATATATTTCACGCAAATTAAACCAACCTCACCTGAGGACAAGCAGAACATATCAGGTTTTCCCAGAATTTGAAATACCTATAGATTGAATTTCTCAGGATTTTCTCAATCTTGTTCTGGAGCGGTAGTGCCAGAGTAGGGAGGGAAGGGGAGAAAGGAAGTTCCTATGTAAAGACTGAGGCAACTTAGGCAAAGGACTACAGGATTTGGCTCTCCTTTCTTTCCCTTCGCTTGATTGATTGTATTAACAAACCAAAACATACTGCATATGGTAATATTGCCAGCAAATTGTCTGACTGTGAAATTCTAGGACATTCCTTCATCCTACTTTTGTGCTTGATGATGAGGCCTTCTTACATGTTAATCAGGTGTGTGTTCTTACTGAGCAGAACGTACCACCTGCTGAAACGGGGAAAAAAAGCAGAGAGGACAAATACAATGGGGTTTTCAAAGTGATGTGCCTATGTATTGCTTATTCTGCTACCATTGGAGGATTGACCACAATCACAGGAACATCGACTAATTTGATTTTTGCTGAGCACTTCAATACGTAAGAGACTACATTAAGTTATTTGTATCCTTTTTTATTCAGAATTTTAACTATCCTTTCTTGTGCTCTCACATGTTTCCTCTGAAATGTATGAGGAATCTTACCCTCTAATTTGACAGTAGTTGATTCTATTACTTTCTTTTTTTTTTTTTTTGTTAAAGACACACAATGAAATGGTATGGTAGTATTTTACTTACAATGGGAAAAGTTACAAGTGATTATTCAAAATATGCAAAATGATGATTAATTTCTGGCATACTTTGGTTAAGTAGTACTTTACTCTTTGAAGAGCTACATGGAAAAAGATGAGCCTATCTGAGGAAGAAGGTACTGCTTACCATGAATATGAGAGACACTATCTGGCCTTAAAGGACAACTCATTTCAGCTGAAGCTGAGCTCTGGTAGCAGAAGCTAAGTTCTGGTTTCCCTTTAATTCCAGTGCAGATGTAATAGCATCACCTAATCTTCCAGATACTAGCTGACATCTCCTTAAGCAATATTGATGATCAGATTTATTTGATGTTCTGGATGTTTCTAAGGGGCTAGTGTGATTTGTAAGAGCGTGGAATATTATGTCTGATTGCCACCTTCATTTTGTGAAAACTGGCACCACTGAAAGTTGAGCCCTTATAGTAGGAAATTTGTCCTAATTTAGATTTTAAAACAGCAGACAGGCCATCAAGTATAGTTCTAACTAAAGTATATTTCTCCCATATAACTTAATATTATTCTTTTCTGAGGTCACCACCTACTTCCCCAAATACAGATTTGGGGAGAAGAGCAAGGACTGGTGTGAAGCCCAGTTAGAGTACTTGGGGGCTCCCATGTGAACAGTTTTTTTGTGCCTGTTGTTAGCATAACTGAGAGGAGCCCTGTGGTTGCTCTAAATTGTGCTAACTTGCATTTCAAACTGCTCTGAGTTCCTGTTAGCCCTGGAATCAGAAAGGCGGCAAGGCAGATTACAAGACTTCTTCCCACACTTGTCCAATCCATTAGAATAAACAAGAACGCATCTTAGTGCTAATTTTTTTCCCAATATTTACAGCAATTTTAATATAATGTTTTCAGATTGTAAAATATATAGATGGATGTTTGAATCTGATCTACATTGCTTACTGGCAGCCCTGAAATGTCTGTTTCTTTTCTAAAGACCATTTTGTAGAGTTTGTAGAGTTTAAAAGTGTTAAAGGGAAAAGAAAAAGGTTATTTTCAAAGCAATTTGGTGGGAGGGAGGAGGAAAATATTTTTTGGCCTGTCATGTCAGGCATGCAGGTCCACTCAGCAAAGAATGTCTTTACTAGCATATATGCCTTCAGTAGGCTATGTTTGGTGCATTGTTGAAATGCAAAATTTAGGTCCGTTAATCAAATAAAAAGCAAATCATTTCAAACCGATCTGAAACACTGTGTTCAATGAAACACTTTTTTTTTTGAGGTTAGTAAAAACATTCTTCAATATTCCTTTTCTTTCTTACATAAAACTATTTTGAAATGAAAATAGATAGATTTCTTTCCAAAGCTTTTTGAAAAACCCCTAGTTCTCACTGGCATTTTTTTTTAATCCTGCAAATTTACTCATTGCCAAAAATATCCCTACTCTAATTTTAAAATAGAGCAAAACAAAACACAATCCATTCATTCCCCTCTGCCTAATATTTTGAGTTGCATGCAGCAAAACAGGTTGAAAGACCAGTTACTGATAGATTTTCTTCTACCTATGTTCCCTGAGTGGATCGAATTTGGCTCCAGCATGATGGTGCAGAGTACCGAAGTGGTAGTCTGTAAACCAGCCTGTGCTAAGATAAGGTCTGGTCCTGATTACTTCTCCAACAGAGCAAGAATGGAAACAGAATGGAAATTATAGCAGAGATTTCCTGCTATTGAGACTACAGAACTACACAGGTCAGACTGAAATATAATCTGTCCTTCAAAGGTCTAAAAAAAGACCTTTCAAACTCTCCCTTCAGGTCTACTGCATTCTGTAGGGAAAATGTTATGCTTGGTAGGCCTAAAATTTTAAACGTATGAGTACTTCTGGTTCCAGCAGACGTCATACTCAGGAGCCTAGAAGAATTCAAGATTGATTACTAGGGATAGTTTACTAGGCTAGTTTGTTCATTTCCCTGAAGTTGTAGGAAACTTGAAGAACTGGCTTGCAGCTGGTTTTTCAGCTTGTCTTAGATGTTAACAATCCCTTCAAGAATGTATACACAGGTCATTTTTTTCCTCTTGGATCTTCACCTTCTACTAGGAACATGGGGTGTACATTGAGCACTGTGAACATAATCCAGTTTTACACCCGAGCAGAGTTTTGTTTAATCTTGACAAAACTACTGAGCCTAATCCTTAACTTGAGCTGTTTCAGCAACCTAGCTGTGCAAGTATTTTTAAGTGTCTTGCTCCCTTCTCCTTAGAGGTCTTAATTCTATTTATGTCTTATCTGAAGTGGTAATTGACCTGTTAGCATTACTTGAACATACTTGTGGTCTACCTTCATGCATGATAAACATCTGATGGGGGATAATTTGGCAAGAGGATTGTACATATCCAGCATATTCTTGGGTTTACCACTCATGACAGGATAGTTAAAATGGCATTAAAAAGTTCCAGATTCATCGTATCTTCCTGGTTTTCATATTAAACAAGCTGGGATTGGTGTTTACTGTGCTCGTCCTCCCTCCTTTTCATTTGTCACACAAAGAGGAAGCTAGCATATCTGTGTTCACTCTGGAGGCTGTGAGTAGCTGGGAACTTTCAGCACGTTGTTGAGTTAGGACACAAGTTTAAGCCGTGTTTCACAGGGTAGAAGCAAACAGTGGAAATGTTGATGCAATGCTAAGCATCCCTGCCAATGAAACTGCACTTCTGTAAGGGCTCCTTTTCAAGACAGAATTGTTTCTTATCCTCTCAGGGTCACTCTACTTGGGCACCTTTTACTATGTGCAAAGAGAGACTGCAGGCAGGATGTATGCAACAGGGGGAAAAAAAAAAACCATTGGCTAACACACCCAGAAGACTAGTAGGCTAACCATCAGTTCCCTTATCCTCCCTCTTAAGATACCCAGAAGCCTTTACTGGCCAGGGAAATGTCAGTGAGGATGAGAAGGTTTGGCTCTCACTGCTCCTTGAAGCAGATCATCAATGGTGTTGAGTCCCCTTCTTCTGACTGCCTAATTTATTTTTTTTTCTTTAGGATTTAATACCTTTCTGTATTGATATTTTTCTTCCTGGATCCCTGAGGCTGCTATTGATCCCCACGTCAGTGATCTAATCTCTATAATTTTACTGTTCTTATCTTGCATAGCTCTGCAGTGTGGACTTTCTCACAGCCCTTTCCCCTGACTAAGCAGTTCCTTCAGCAGTGCCAGGCAAGGTGACGTCGCTAGCCCGTATCAGAGAAGGGCTGTGGATCCGGGGAGTGCAGGCAGCCACACCCTGGGATGGAGGGAAGGTCCCAGTGGGGGTTACAGAAAGGAAAGGGTTCCCAGATAGCAGGACATAGTGATGGGGAGAAAACTGAGTTCTCTTACACCTGAGGAAGGGTAGGTCCTACATGGGGAACCTTTGGTTCTCCAGTCAGGCTCACTGACAATTTGCTAGGTTGTGTGAATCCTATTCTGGTAACTGAGTTTGACCTTCCAAAATGAAGAATCAAACTTTGCCATCATTAAATTATTTTATACCTGAGGAACTTTCTAACAGGAGTAGAGGGAATCATCTTATCTGGATCCGTTTCACGAACAAAGTTTTGTTGGCATTTGCACTGTGTTTCTGGAAGGATAGTTTATTGTTAGTGGCACTAATTCACTGTAATACAGGGATTTATTAAAGTCAGTCACACTTTTATATCTTCCACAAGACATAGATCTAAAAAAAGCTAGTTCAGTGTTGCTTTCTGCCCATCTTTGCCCCAGACAAGATCTACAATAGATAATCCAACTATAGAAGATAATCTAATAGTGTCACTATGCAATAGATCATTTCTTAACCATTTAAACTGATCAACCAATCCATCTAGGAATGCTTGCTGTGGAAATTAGGATTAGGTAACATTAATATTAAAGATAAGAGAAATATTTACATATATACATTTAATATTAAAGATTAAGAGAAATATTTACATATATATACATTCATCCCTGCACTAATTTACTGTGAAACCTGACCACAATAAATTACCTTCTGATAAGAGAATTAACTCTAGTGTAAAGTTTTCAAGAGCTTTGTTGCTTGATAAACATTTATTGCGTGTACTTCAGGGTAGAAGGTGATAAATACTTTATCAAGTTGACAAAATACTAAGTTATGAAGCTGAGTCGTTGCTGTGCTGAAGTCAGGGTTTTCTCTATCTTGGAATTTGTACATTCAAAAAATGATGTGGTTAATCAGGTAATAAAAGCTAAATAGCCACATAATCAGTAAATTATATATAATAGCATAATGCCTTTCCCTGTTCTAGTTTCACTGTCTCATTACTATGCACAGTTGCAATTTAGAAAATCCACCACAAGATGCGGGTAAACATTTTGTTTCAGTCCCAGTTGACACTTTAATTGCAATATATGTAAATATTATAAGAAATATAGATCATTCCTAAAATTTACATAGCACTTGAGATAGCATTTATAATCAACATTTACTGCTTCAAAGACCTATCTGTATATCAGAATTTCTTTTCTTTTAGCAAGGCCTGAAATACAAAAAAATTGATAATATTTGGAAATAGTCATCTTAGCCATGTCATTTTCCTTCTACCTGATTTTTACATTGAGAGGGAAGGCTGTTCAAGAAGGCTAGATTGTTCTCATATTTAGCATTAAAAGCTCTCTTAGCTGGAAGGTCTCAAAGGAAGAAAAAAAATCTATTCATAAGGTAAACTGGAAAACTAAAGACAGTATTCCTTTATCTGGCCTTTCTGGTTATCTGGCATTTATCTCATTCAATAATAAATTCCTTTCTTTCAGAAAACCCAAGCATATTTCTCCTTTCCTTAAATACATATGGTAGGGACAGCTCTGGGTGATGACCCACATCTGTAGATGGTAGATTAAGTCAGCCTCAAAGAGATAGTGTGACTTGAGAGACAATCCACCTGGCAAATGAATTTACCTGCTTTTTGTGGAAATTAGTAACAATAGTTTTGTTTCTAATTAGCTTTTAATCCCTTTTGAAGCTTATACAATGCATACCTTACAACATTTTCTCCACTATCTTCTTCTGTTTCTAAGTTTATTGAAGCCTGTTTATTCAAGTATATTTTCTTCTGCTAAAGTCTCCTTTCTAAGAATTGCTTTTCTTCCACTTCTGTTCCTTTGTAGTCCTAATGGCTCTTAACACTCTGAGGGGCCCTTCCTCACCTCCTCAGCTCAGGTTAGACACATCCAGACCTGGTGGCAGGCCCAGAAACCCATTGCTGCTAATTCCAATAATCGTGGCACAGCTGGAAAGACAGTTGCTTTAGGAACAGGATGGGATGGTGAGGGAGAGGACATGAGACGCAACCTCATGCTGAAGGCAGCTGCCAACCAGAAGCACTCTGAGTATCCCTGCTGCAGCATGGCTTTCTGGCACTTCTCACAGGACTTCATTCCCTTCCAAAGCTTACCTGCATTGTTTTTTACTTTTGTCTAGACGTTACCCAGATTGCCAATGCATCAATTTTGGATCCTGGTTTATCCTTTCCATCCCCATCACAGTTATTATTCTGCTGCTCTCCTGGGTCTGGCTCCAGTGGCTTTTCCTTGGCTTTGAGTAAGTAAATGTCGGAATCAATAAAACTAAAGCTTGATAATATAAGAAATACTTTGTACAGGCAGTAAATATCATATCTAAATCTAACATGCTTAATAAAAAGTTAATGCAGCAATGGTGATTTTGCATCCTTGAGTAGTATAAATGAGTCTCTGGACGAGACAGAAGTCCTCTTAAATAAGGATCCTTGACTACTCAGCCCAATGTGGGAAGCTCACATCAGAAATGATGATATGCGTTCCTGTAGAATATACACATCATCATAAAACAGCACACGTGCAAGACAGAAGAATATTAAATTATATGCTTTGTAGTCCAAATCTTGAAAATAATAATCAGGAGGATGTCCTTCATTAGATCCAGGGCTTAACTTAGGTACTTGAACAGTATCTATATTATAAACTAGATGACTACATTTATAAGCATAAAGCAAAAATGTCCAATTGTCCAAAATTTATGTGCTTTTTTTCCCCTTGGAGTTTGTACTTTTAAGATTTTTGGAGAGGACAATAGTTCTTTCAGTCTGATTTTCCAAATCCTTGCTCTCAATGTATTCACTAACCTTTGCATGGATAATAGTGGAGATGCCTGTCTTCCACAATCAGATGGATACTTCAGGTGTAAGAGATGAAGAATTAGACTTTCTACTCTTAAGCAGACTTAGAAGCATCCCACGCTTACCACGCTTTATATTTCAACATTTATTGTTTCATTTCTCCTGATTGTTTTGATGGTGTTCTTTTTATCATTATGTAAGGGTTTTATCCAAGAATGATAAGCCAGCTTGTAGCAAAATAGTTTAGAGATGCGCTGATCAGTATGCAGGCTACTAATGCAATACAAACTTTCTCATTACAAAACAAAGTAGAGTAAAGTCATCAAAGACTTTAATTAAATAGACAGGTTATGAACTTGATTGTTTCAATTAGCTCTTACAATTAAAGCCTCATCCTTCCTTGACAAATAAGACAGTCAATAAGAGGACGCATTTTGTTGCTGCCTCTGTCAATCTCCCACTGAGCTTTGTCAGTTAATACCAATGTGTTCAGTCTAGTGTGTGATAATTAAATGGGAGATACTGCATTGTAAAGTAAAAGTCTTACTTTTGTGAAGTGCTATTGTTAACTGGAAAGGTTGGGTGATTTTTTCTTTTGTATGTGCTTTTAATTCATCCTCCACTATTGCTGATTTACATTCCAGTTTTAAAAGTATGTTCAAGTGTGGTAAGGAAAAAACAGCAAGAGAAAAGGCCTCAGCCCAGGTGATTCAGGAGGAGTACAAGAAACTCGGACCCATAAGGTATATTGAACGGTAAATCAACAGATGAGAACAAAGCTACTCAAAGTAAATCTAAGTGTGAATTCAGGAAAATGTATGATAACCCATTGTGTTTCTGCTACAGCTATCCAGAAATTGTTACACTTGTCCTGTTCATTCTAATGACCCTATTGTGGTTTACCAGAGATCCTGGCTTCATCCCTGGATGGTCTTCATTTTTCCCAAAGTAAGTAATCTTTTTGATATACCAACAAGACTATACTGTGTCTTAACTGAATATCTACTTTTCTTCTGAAAAAAGAAAAAAATTACTCTTAATACTTTTTAAAGGTTCCAGGCTGAAATTGTTGAAAATCTATGATGTAGTGTATTCAGAATAGGTACGACTCTAGCAATTTCATCAATATATTTGTGCAATATGCAAAATGTACTAAACTCATTACAGGAGAAGATATAGTGCCTCCTAAAATGAATTATACCTATTTTTTAGACTTAGGTCAGTGGCGGAGAATGCACAATGTCTGCTGTTATAGTTTACTTGTAAAATCTTCAATTTGAAGAGTAAGATTTTTAGTCAGGATTTTTTAATCTACTATCCTTAGTGGCAGCCTTACTTCTATCCATACAGGGCAACAACCCTTACTTTGATAGCTTTAATTACTGCTATAAATTATTATCTATTCATAGGTAACTACCTCACGTTCGTGGTTAAACTAACCATCAAAAACACCTCCCTGCAGGAACTATTGCATTTTCTTTTTCCTCTGCTGCAGCCTGGCTACACAGTCCCTTTTCCAGGGCAAGACTTTTTTCCCCTAAAAAATCCCTCACTACAGTAAGAGTTTGTAATACAGTGATTCCTGTAATCTCTCATTCTCTTGCTATAATTATTGTAATTTTGGTTCCTTTCTTCTGTGACAGAAGTTTGAATTTTGCTCTAGAGTACAGGGAAGTAGCTGGAAGACTGGGAGGGGCAGGACATTGTGCTGTTTAGGCCCTTTTGTACTTAATATGTAGTACTTAATGGATCCTAAGCTGGACCTGTGGTACTTTATATTTTTGTGTTTCTGTGTCTCCATCCTGGATGACATGTGCGCATGCAGCCATCATCCCTCCTTTCTTTAAAGATGCTCCTCACCATTTGCACAATGTCTCACACACACACACCCACACACACACACACAGGGTCAAGTGCTCTCCTATTATGCACAATGGGGGGGTGTTGTAAGGAATAATTTAGCCCTTTGAAGATCTAAAGCACAGAGCAGAATTATTTTGTGTAAAAACAGCAACAAAAAGCATAAAAATCTAAAATTATTTAAAAATATTTTAATTTTTTAAGCATCCAAAAATAACAAAAGAATATTTTTCCCTCATAACCGTAACAGAAGGGCTGATGATCATTGTCTCATATGAAACAGTTTATTCTTAAAGAAGAGTTTTTGGAGTGTTGACCTAATCAAGCAATCAGCCAGTTAAGCAATCAGGCTGGCTTCACCTCCATTTCTGCTTCATACTAACATTCAGTGCTCATCGAGCACTATTTAACGAGCTACCTCTGATACTAACAACCAGTCATTGTAAACAGCCTTTCAAATCTGAGGAGGCTTATGACCAAGAAATGATTTCAGTCCAGAGGCTTACATTTTCCTATTTGAAGTTTTTTGTTTATTGTTTATCGGAGCGTTTTGTTCACTGACAGTGAAAAGTAGAATATTCTCATAATAGCTGCATCATAGGTTCTGCATGGGGATGTTACTTTGTGGATACCCTCTAACGCTTTCCTTGCAAGGGAATGCAAACGTGTCATGTCACATTAAGCTGAATCACTTTATAATTTGTATGAGATAATCTGAAGAGGAACAAAGCCAATGTTATTCTCTAAGAAAAACATTAAAGGGAAAGAAAGTATTTCTTACTATTCAGACCTAGCCTGTTTCTAGGTAGCTGTAATTTACCAGTCAATTGCATTGATAGGCATAAAACTAGGCAATTATGGTTGAGAACACCGATTTTAGATCGGAGCTAGGAGTTTATCAGAGGTTCAGTATGGTTTATAGTTTTTAGAGGTTCAGGTTCAGAGAAGAGACACAGAGCTGAGCACAAGCTCATTTTGGTCACTTAAGACCACACCACAGCTGTTGAATAACAACTGCTACAACAGTGAGGCAGCAGCAGGGGACAAGGGAGATCAGACAGTATCCCTCTTGTGGTGGTCAGCCCTGTCCCTTTCTTCAGCCAGTCAGCGTCCCACGTGCCTCTCTGTCTGTAGCCTGCAGTGCTGCTTCTCTGCTTAACCCAGAAGGGTCTAATGGCAGGGGCTTGGTACAGGTGAGGAGGTCCAAAGGTCCACCTCTCAGCAGCACTGCAAGGCTGAGGAGACTGGAGTGAGACCTCTGCAAACAGAGTCCAAGATACAGGAGCAGAGCACGGGTCCAGTGAAGGTACAGTTCTGAGTAGTAGTGAGCCATCATCTTTAAAAAAAACCAAAGAAATAAGCAGAAAAAAGACCTCAAAACCGAACTGTTTCTTTTAATTGTTGCCACCGTAAGATTCAGGAGGCCTCTGGTAGTGCATCACTGTGGCCTACATCTCTCATGCATGTGTTCCTTCATGCCCTCTACAGACAAGAATTGTTCAATGAAATATTTTGTTTTGGATTTTTAAGTTTATCAGTAGGCATGTGCACAATTGCCTATGTAAGCTGCTTGTAATATAAACTTAAGTTTATGTTACACAAAGCAAATGCAAGGAAATGTTCTCTGCACTTTGATTTATGATAGTACTTATTTCCCACAGGACTTTATTCCACAGTCTCAAGCCAACTTCAGGGAACCTGTCAACTGTACAGATGAGCTTTGTTCTCATCATAAAACCTTCCATTAGACTGGAGGAACAAAGCTGCAATGTCAGAGCTATAAATAATCTCAAGGATCCCCTGGGCCAGTAGGTGGGTTTTAAGAAGGAATGAGTCATTTCAAGTAGGATTCAGACCTCCTTTAGGGTTTTAAGCTGGATGACGTGACTGTCAGCTCATTTATTCTGACATGCTGACCATTTCACTATTCTGGTTGTTGAACCTGGCATATATTTATTTCATTAGAGCATGAATTCCCAGACAGCACCCAGGCTTATTTCAAGATATCAAAACATAGGTTCTTCACATTTGAGAAGCAATGGAAGAATTTACCATTTGCCTTGATAGTTTGTCCTAGCGGATAATCGTCTCTGTTGCCAAAATAAACTAG
The DNA here is from genome assembly GCF_040807025.1 of Struthio camelus. Classification (NCBI taxonomy): domain Eukaryota; kingdom Metazoa; phylum Chordata; class Aves; order Struthioniformes; family Struthionidae; genus Struthio; species Struthio camelus. The sequence goes on from NC_090942.1 coordinate 25,186,991, forward strand.
AGAAATTTGCACCTTGTTTTCTGTCTGAGTACAGCTTCCAGCCATCTGTTTTTGTCTTTCCCTGCTAGGTTAAAAACCTCTCTGAGATAGGTGCTTTAAGGATGTACTTATCTGGTATAATTATGTTCCATTATAATTTTTGACAAACTAAATGGAATGCTTGAAGTTTTGCCTGAAGAAAGGAATTCTCACCACTCTCAACCCACATGCATGATTGTCTGCATCCCCACAAGTTACTGAATACCTGTTTAAAATATAGACACTGATTTCTTTGTAATCCCAGCAGAAATATTTATATTTAATGATGATGCTCCCCACTCTATATTGGCTGCTTTTTGAAATGATATGGCAATTCTCAACCCACTTTTGTGTAGTACATGAGTAGAGCTCATATTTAAGCGACATATCAGCCTCACTAAGTCAAATGTCTTTCAAACTCTGTAAACCTATCAAAGACTAGTCCTTTACTGCCTTGTCCTGAGTCCCTGTTACCTGCCTCTGGAGGCAGATGCGGGATGCTATGACCAGCGCCGCATAATTCTGTAGAGGGGTGCAGGGTAAAAATGTCTGTTTCCTTTTCATCTGCTGACAGTGCAGGATCACATATCATTTCTACTACAGCAGTTCCCGTCCCTGTCCTGGCTTGATTCCAGGCTGTACTTGTTGTAGGATACCAGCTTCAATTAAGATGAGTTTCAAGCTGGCCTTTGGCCAGGTCTTTACGAATTTACTAAAGAACAGAAAGTTCAGCCTGGGGCTGCAGCTGATTAGAGCTGACATGTGCAAGGTGGGCTTTCTTCACTTCCCTCAGATTACAGCCTGAGAGTGTGTCTCAGCGTACTTTTCCCCTTTTCTGTACGACTTGTCCTTTCTTTACTGCTAATACAAGGCCGCTACGCATTTTTGGAATGTGTCCAATTACAATATTGACGGGTGGATGTAAAGCAAAGCAAGAACGTGAATGGAATTGGCCATATTAATTTGCCCATGGTCCCATTTTCTACAATGCTTTTAGTTCGAGTCATTGTGAAACTTCCTTAAATGACAGCTTTTTTGCCTCCTTATAGGACAATCAGATTTATAGAGTTGCAAGCAGGTAGACGTTGTGTGTGCAATTGCATTACAGCTTGGGTAAATGGACTTTGAAAAGTATTTATCTCAAAATTCAACAATATTTGAAAAGCTTCTGTCTGGAATGGTGCCATGTGTATCTCCGTAACAGTATGACTAATGGTAGGTTGTTGTGTGCATTTCTTAAACTATTATTCCAATTTAAGAAGTATTATATTTTAGGTCCTTCTGTGAGTATATATGTGGAGTGCTGTATAAATATATGCATACATATATCTATATATCAATATCCATAGTGATAGCAATAGGGATATAGTTATCGATATAGATATAGACATAGTGCTGTGTCCCAGCCAGGTTTTCCAAAAATAGTGTTTTACACTCATCAATCAGGAATGCTGATTATATTTGAGCAATAATGAAACTACACAGGGAGAAGAAGCAGCTGCCTAGAAGAAAGTGGTGGCATCAGTCGTGTCTCTATAACCCAAGTCCTGCCTTCCTGCAAAACACTCCTCAAGTCACAGGAGGGTACAAGATAGGAAGCTAGAGGAAGTTTTTTTCTACTGTTTAGCCCCAGTGTACCCACACCTAGGCTAAAGCTGACCTGTAGGCAGACCACACCCTTGCTTTGAGAAGCCATTACAAAATAATAACTTGTTTTTAAAGATGTCTTCTGTGCTAGCAGATAATAGAAAACAAGAGTTGAAATATGTTAAAGGGCTACGTCAACTTTTATAGCAGGTTCATCTTCTGACAGCGTTAGCTAAAACTATGCTGTTTGTGGTGTCAGTGTGCTATGCATATTGGGTGTTGTGAATCTCACCTAACACTGCTGTTAAAGCAAAGGGTTCTACCAGATTATACATTCATACTGTATAACTGGGAGATGATTTTCCTTCTCAGTGAAAAGCCCTGATTTACCGTAAAATCTTAAGCTTGAGATCTGCAGGGAAATTATACTTGCACCTACTGTTGCTGCATATGGGGAAAAGCTTACGGTGTGAGGCTGAGAGGACAAATATATTAGTTCAGGAAAAAGAAGAATTCGCAAAAAATATAACAAGAAATTAATGACAAACCTTAACATCTTTTTTTAAACTTTCTTCAGCACAATTTTTACTATTCTCAGCGACCATCTTGATTCATATAAGGCAGACTGCAGTATATCACCACCTAAGAGCATTCAATAAAATCAGATGATATGTTAAAATGGCGTTACAGCTCAGCCTGGCCCACTACCTGATCTCGGGGATACTCTGTACACGTTAGTAGGCAATTGGATCAGCTGAAGAAACTCACTGATGCAGGCAATTCTAAGGTGCAAGAAATGTCCAAAGCAATTGTGGCCCTCATGCCTATGACCCCAACAGTGACATCCATAGGACGCCGATAATGAAGCTCCTCTGTCTTCCCTCTGCTGCAAGAGCATCACTCGTTGTGGGTAGGCATAGTGCTCGTAAGGCCTATTGGATTGGATATACTACAGAGCATATCAAAGTTATTAAATTCACCATTGAACTGAAGAATATTGCTAATTTTTGTCTGCAAATTAGTTGTTTAAGCATCAACTGTTCCTGAACGTTCCTCTCCCTCAGCTTAGTTCTGGGTGACAAAATAATATATACTTACTGAAGATACAAATTTATGGATTTAAAGGGCTTGCATGTAATATATCTATAAACTTTTGTCCTGACTAAATACATTTATATGCTTTTTCTTGAGTTATTCTTGATAACTTCTCCCTAGGTATAAAGGCTTTGCTACAGATTCAACAACTGCCTTAGTGATTGGCCTCCTCTTCTTTATTATTCCAGCAAAAACATTGTCTAGGACTTCAAATGGAGAAAACAGTTGAGTATATTTTGATGTGGATTTTACTACAATAAGTTATTTAGGAATCAGCCATAAATATTATTCATTGTATTTGTTAGAACAGTGTTCTTAAATACTAAAGTCCAACAAGTTTTTAAGTCAAGAGAAAAGATGGACAGTGGAAGTGCATTATAGAGCCTAAATTAAACATCCATCCATACTGCCAGAAACTTGAGCACAAGACTGCTTGGAAGTTTCAGGCAATAAGAAATATGAGCTCCATGGATTTAAATAAATAAATAAATAAAATAAATTACTTGTTTCATTTCAGTATCCAAAATAAGTGAAGACTTACGGTAAAAATAGAACAATTCAAGAAAAGTTCAGAAAATAAGATTATTAAAATTCATAGAACCAGATTTTGCTCCATTGTATTGGCAGAAAAGTTCTGAATTTGAACAACATTGAATGTTACTTTGTATGCTGCATAAAGGGTCTTCAAAGGGAAACAGATGTGGAAGTTTCTGCATACTTTAAGACTTAGATGCGTTAAAGAAGCAATGCAAAGGGTGGAATGCATCTTACCGTTCTCTTTGGATGCTTATAATGTATCTGTCTACAACAAAACCCATCACTGGGCTGCCTTTATTTTCAGTGCAAACAATGGCATCCAGGGAAAATTACTTGCACCTGAACAGGAGTATCTAAAATAGATCCAAACCATCACTTTGCAACCTTGCTCATTTTTCTCTATGAATTACAAAGGGAACTCAGGTGATAGTTCATACCTAGATGTTTTAGGTCAATCGAGATGAATTCCGCTCTACAAACCTTTTGGAATTGTTTTCTTACTCCATAGTCTAACTTTATCACCTTCATACAGGGTGATATTTTGCTGGGCTGTAAAACATGCCTGGCCTAGAAATCAATGGCGATGCGTAAGCCATGTAAGCAGCAAGAGCTAGTGCTATGTAGGAACATGCTATCTACAGCCCTCCGAAATCAATGGAAACAAATTTCTGTTGATTTTAACAGGCTTTAGATCAGATTACATGGGACAGGGTTGGTTTTGTTTTTTGAAAATATTACTGCTTATTTAAGGCAACCTACATAATTCCACATGGTAAATGAATCTATTTTCATTTAATTTTTTCCTCTTAAAATGGAATTGATCTTGATTAAAGTAAACTTCAGGTTTGACCTCTTCATGCATTCAGCTCTGCTTCTGAAATCAGTGAAATCTGGAGGTTCAGAAAGAATGCAAGGTCAGGACTTAAATGAGTCTGTGTGAAGCAGAGTTTTCTCAGCAATCTCTCTAAATAGGGTAGATTTATTAAATAAATTAATCATATTGATATCCTATAGCTGTCTTCCACACAGAGAAGGAGGGGAGAGGGACCCATGCTACGCTGGTGGAAACTGTTGTAGCTCTACAGACTTCAAGCTGTGACAGTTTACACTAGCTAAGGATCTGTCCCAGGAAGTGCAGGTTTTTCATGTAAAAGACTTCATTCATATCATAATGGTGAGATTTTACCTTTGAATATTTCCAAAGTATTTCTTGAGATATTTGTTTCAAGATGTTTTTCAATCTATTGCTTAAACGTTGATGGGGTTTTTGGTTTTTTTTTTTTCTAGCTGTTTTTGATTACACTCCACTGATTACTTGGAAGGAATTTCAGTCATGCATGCCCTGGGAAATAGCTATTCTTGTTGGCGGTGGGTTTGCACTGGCAGACGGCTGTGAGGTAATGCAATTTATAGAAGATACTGATCAATTAGCATGACCCACACCAGGAACAATTCAGACATGCAGTGGATTCAAGGTTATTCTTTTATTTTAACAAGTCATTTTGTAGCAATACAGAATATGGTAAATGTGAAGAATATTCAAGAAGTTCGGAAAGGAGGATTAAAAAAAAAAGAATTTTCTTTGACTTCAAAGATTATGCACAGTGATGATTACTGTTTGTTATTTGTTTTAATCTAAGTGTGATGGTGGTAGGAGTTGTGCAGACACACTGTTTGCAAAGCCATATAATTAATGTCCCATTTCACTGAGGTAACTTCCCCATAATGCTGATCTCTGCTGGGTACTCAAGTAAATCAGTCAGGATTTGCCCCACACTCTGCTTGTGAACCCTAATGTATGCAGATTACAGTTTTTTAAGGATATCTCCTTAAAATTCTCTAAGGAATAAATATAAATAAATAGAATAATGTTTGCATGGGTTCCTGTAGGACAAAGGCAATTAGAACAATGTGCGTAAAGCATGTGGTAGGAACATGGGAAACAATTCATATCCAGTTTTTCTGTTGTACGCAAATACATCACAATTAACAGATGAGTAAATTCCTGTTTTATATCATTTATTAATTTTTTTAAATGATTTTGTAACATAATCATGTTGTCATATTCCTTATGCAGGTTTCAAAGCTGTCTGCCTGGGTAGGAAATAAATTAACCCCTCTAGGATCATTACCCCTGTGGCTGATTATCCTGGTGTCATGCCTTATTGTCACTTCAGTAACAGAAGTGGCTAGCAATCCAGCTACTATTACAATATTTTTGCCTATACTATCTCCTTTGGTGAGTATAATAGAGACTGTTTTTAACAAGAATGTGCTCTACTACCCATGTAAAAATAAAGTTAGTCAAAGAAGCAGCTTTAAAAAGTCTCCATACATGCAACAGTGCCGTGTTGTGCATTGGCTAGCTAGTTGTCTGGGGGGAGTTTTACAGGCGACGCTGAAAATCCTGTAAAGTTAAGAGTTTGATGCTCAAGAATTGAAGCTCTTATTCCTATCTGAAAATAATGAAATAATTGTGTAAAAGGACAGCTCGCTCTCTCACAGTGCTTCATCAGGACAAAAATATCCAGCTGTAACATTCCAGCTACCACCAAAGAGAAGAGAGGCCTGATAGAAGGGCTTTATGAGAAGTATTCCTCATTTCTTCCCTTCTTTTCTCAGTCCTGTCCTCTCTTCTCATTATTGTTATCAAAAAACTCAGTTCTTTTTTTCTTCTTTGAAACTTTCTATGACCATCTTCTGGTCTATAAACTTGAATTCCCCCTATATATTATTTACAAATTCAAAGTTATCATCTTTCTCACAGTGTTTTGTTTTTAATGCTTGCACTATGTCCACACTCTTTGCAATAATCTTTTATTTTACAGGTTTGCCTAATATTAGAAAGAAATTAGCTGTGAATCTAAAGTTCAGTAGCTATTCTTTATTAGAAATACACTTGCTCCTCTGATATAATCTTAAATAGGAGCTATCAGAAAAGGTTTTTTGTGCCATTTAAACTGGTAGTGCAGTTCTCAATTCACTTGTATTATTGTAATAAGTTTGCATTTGATGTATTTCATTTGTCAAATATCTGCCCTAACCGCTGTTCTTTCTCTTTTATTTTACTTTCTGACAGGCTGAAGCCATTCACGTGAACCCACTTTTTATTCTGATACCTACCACCCTGTGTACCTCCTTTGCATTCCTGCTCCCAGTAGCAAACCCAGCCAATGCCATCGTATTTTCATATGGTCATTTAACTGTCATGGACATGGTGAGTTCTAAGCAAAACTCCCTCAAGTGTTCTGATAATCACCTTGGAACATTAATGTTTAATTTTTATCATTTTTTAAAACTTTTTTCAGAGTCCTGATATTAGTCTCTGCTTTGCTTTTTCCCTTTCTTTAGGTGAAAGCTGGTTTGGGCATTAACATCATCGGAGTTGCTGTAGTTATGCTTGGAATTATGACGTGGACAGTGCCTATATTTGATCTCTATACTTATCCAAGTTGGGCACCAATCATTTCTTCGACAAATAACACCGGGCTTTAAGAAAAAAAGATAAAAAAATCAAGAGTTGATTTAGATTGGATTTTATTCTTTTATTTTCCACTGTCATGTGGTGAGTTATTTAAAATGATGTTTATCACCCTGAAAATAGGGATTCACATCACTGTATATGCCATATTTCACAGTCCCAGAGACTGATGATCTGGTCTGAGGATCTAATCAGGAAGAACGCTAGACTTTCCAAGTATCATCAAGTTAGAGCACGTTTCTAATCTAGTTCGGCTAGTCTGAATTTTTGTATCTTCATGTTATGAAGGAACATTTGTGAATAGCCATGTAATCTGTGTATTGCCATTATCTCTGGCAGTTTGCCCTGTTCTTAGGGTAGTGGAATCATGATGTTTAGTTTCTATTATTTCAAATAACTATTGTTATTATTATCTATAATGACATTTGGGTTTTCTCTAAGAACATATTGGTTTTCTATTTTATAGATTCAAATGCTGTTTGAAATGATGTTGGTCACAAACAAAAGATCAGGTTGGGGATTGTCTTGAACATACAGTTTACAGACCTGTCAAAAATGTGCAAAAAGCTGAGGAGAGCAGCATGGCCACTTACGCAGCACTTTATCTGTTAAGCATCTTGTAATCTGGAAGGAGAATTGTAATTCTACTCAAATATTTCTTTAAAGCCTACCTCCTTACAGGACCTCACTGAATGAAACTTCTCTGGCAAAACTAGAGACATATCCTCGTGATGAATTAAAGCACCAGATAAAGTGCTGAAGATTTAACGCTTAATCTATCAATCAAGATTGTAGTGCTTCTTCACAGGAAGTGCATGCTCTCTACAGGGCAGGTGACAGTTTAAGGTTTCTAGGCCCTACTAATGGTAGAAACACGAAAAGTGCAATGTAATCAGAAAGGACGTTTGCAGTTCAAAGATATCTTTAAATAGAGATGTTTTATGTTGCTATTACATGTTTTCATAGTAAGAACTACAACGTTCTTCTTTCAATATATTGGGGAAACCTGTGGCAATTTGTAAAGAAAGTTCAGTTGTTAATCTGAATCGAAGCTGTAGGTGTTTAGCCAGGATCACCCTATAGGGTACCTTTATGGCAGATGTAAACATTAATCTGTCTTTTACAGATAGACAGTACACATTTTTTTCCTACTCCAGAACAATCTTTTGTTCTTGGATTAGATGGTTTATATTTATTTCTGATGGTGCTTATTTAGAGTTGATACATCAGCCACGATTTCTGTAATGCCAGAATACAGTGTGTAGGATTTTTATAGTATGTAGTTTACTAGTAGCTTAATAGCTAGGTCTTAAATTATATTGTACTGTGTCTCCCCAGAGGAATGTATAGCACAGAAACAGGGAATCCATGGTCTATGCAATGCTTTGACCTTGCAGGCACAGAGCGGGAGCCAGCTGATAGAGAGCTCTTACTTTAAGGATCCTAGGTATCGCCTGTCTGATCGTGTTGGTAATTTCAAGATTATTCAAGCATGATGGAAACAACTGAAGCTCAGTGTGTGCTGCATAACTCTCAGCTGTTTGTTCTTTTCTTTTCTTTTTTTTTTTGACTTATTCATAGAATCATTGACAATATAGTAAGAAAGACCATTGTGTCCGAACTCTTTCTTATATAATGCACATCACAGAATTTCCCTAAACTAAGTCTTTTTTTTTTTAGCATCTGACAGAATAATTCAGATGCTAACGATTCGGCTGAAGTCGTTTGTTGTGCCATATGTTTTTATAGCAGTTATCAAAATGAAATGTAGACTTATAACTAAATTGACTTCTGTGACCAGCATCTTAATTGTTGTAATATGATAAATTAGTGACAGAATGAAATGAGCAAGCATGAGGTTCTTGACAGATTATATCCTATATGTAAACTGGTTGTGAGTGAATGACATAGTAGTAGTGGGAAGGTGGTGTTTCACCAGGGCTTATATTTTTCTTATTTTGCTTAAAGTTTCAGGAAGAGTCAGGCATAATCTTTGAACTGAAGCTGACATTACTACTAATTAATTTTTAAGGCTTTTAAGAACACTTTTAGTTGAAATAAAGAACTCTGCTGTGCAGAGGTAAATATTGACTGGAATTCACCCAAGACGGTTAAAATGGGGGAAAAAGAGAAGCTCAAAATCCTTGGCTGCCTAGGTACCCATTGGGTGGATTTGATTCTGTGTGCACAGGGCACCGTGTTCATTGCAAGCAGAAAATGTGCTCTTCTTATGTCACTATTAGATTCATTGCTTTGTCCAGAGTTCATGAATATTGTGGCAAATGGTAGAAATGCATCTGTAATTATTTTATGAGCTGATTATTAATATATGATGAGTACATTATCTATTTGTAAGTTGCTTTGTGCATTATGTTCATATACAAGGTATATATTTTTTCTTTTTCTCAGATAAGCTTAATTAAACTAGCATATTAGCACGTAAATAATATTTATGACACACTATTTATTTACTGTCCCATTCCCGATGAGTTAAATGAAGGTTTTACCACGTATTTCTGCAGGGGAGATGTATGAGGTCTTTGTTATCCTTTTTAAAGGCTATGCTACATTTAGTATATTTTACTTTGTTTTTGGAAGACATGCTTTCAGATTACCAGAAGCTAAGAACAAAACTGTACAAAAGAAGTATATCCTGGAAAAAGGTTCTGCGCTATTCTTTTACTATGCAGATCAGTCAGATCAATCTCACAGTGTAAATTCCTTTATATACTTTTAAAATAAAGTATCTGTGTTTGTTTACTTCATGGGTCTTGCTAGTTTAAGGATAACCAGGCCTATAGCCTGAGGACTGGCTAAGGAACTTTCAGTGCAGTAGTTAAAGGGTAGAGAGAAGAAAAATGCCTTATACCCTCATCGTTCTAGTTTTTTGATTAGGCTTAGATACCAAGCCAGTTCTCATATTAATTACAACAATTTAAAAATTGTTGCGTCGTATGTGTTGTTGCTGAAAACCCCTGAAACTTTTACTGCTGTTACCAGTCCCTTCCTGCACCTTTCTCCTTGTCCTCCTTGGCAGCCAGTGCCAGGGTGCCAACTGCCCAGATGGTGACACCCTGCACCCCAGAGCTCCTCGGTGCTTAGGAGATTCTCCAGCGGTCAGATCTGCACAGATTTCAGATTGCATTGCAGCTATTAATCAATTATTCTTACATGATCTGGTGCAGCATTAAGAATTCCCAGATTACTACGACTCAGGATCATCAAAAATATCAGTGATTAATGCTCTGAGAAATTATCAGCCTAGTCCTTTGCGTGTGCAAAATTGACTTAGTGATTTATGTTTTATAATGCCTATATACTGAAATCGTTGTGGATGCCATTCATTGGTACTTTTGCCCAGTGTTCTTGGAAGCTCTTGTATGTTACTTTACCTGTGTGATGTTTAGTTCTGGTATGACTTTTTTTTACAATACTAATTTCCCACATGCTGTACAGTCAGGCACATATTTAGTTATAATTTAACATAGGATCTAAGATTGTGGTCTGTTAAGAAAGGTTGTCTTTTAATAAAAGTACATGAGATTTCTTAAACTTTTTTAAAAAAACTTTTTTCCTAAACTTTTTTTTTGATTGCTATAATATCTCAACACCTAAGCTGAGGTATTCTCAGTGCCAGCTGAGAATAATTTAAGTTTACTTAGTATCAAAAAAGATCACCTCTAAAAGAATTGAAAGAGGAGAAAGACCTTTTAGTTTTATAAATCACTTGAAATAAAAATACTACTCTCCGCTAAGTGTCCTCTACAAACACAACATAAAGATATCACAGTCTCTAACTCTCTGATACTTCATTATAAAATCAGAAATGGATATACCTATGCAAATAATGCCTGAGTGCCCAGTACCTGATTCAGTGCCCCTTGCAGTTGGAGAGAGTCTTTTTAGGGCAGGGTGCAGGGGCAGGCTCACAAGGACAGCTGGAAGAGTCACTTGCAGCCATTTCCTTTGGACAGTCTTTCATCAAAAGGCCTCAGCTCCTGCCAAGTTCAAATGCTGCATGTGGAAACTTAGATGACAAGCTCCAAGAGTGGGATTTGGTTGTCAAAACTCCTGTGCAAAATAGGGTAAAAATAGAGTTACCACATAGGCACTGAAGAGCTAGCATGTTGATACACCTAAAACGCCCAAAAGAAAGCGATAAGAAGTGTGCACCTGAAACTCTGTTCTCGGACATAAATCCAAGAGTGCTGCATAGCATCTTTGTGAAACCCGCTTCCTTCACTTAGAGAGTTTTATTTCTCATCCTCCAACATCCTCTAACAACAAAGGAAATTTGAAAAACTCCATTGTGATCCTTCCTCAGCTCCAGAAAGATTTGAACTCGCAGCTTTTAGCTCCGGGAGCACAGCTCAAAGTTGCCAGGCTATAAGATGGGTTATCCACCTGATAGACTCTTTATAGCCAAGAAAACAAAATCGGTGAGCCCCAGAAGGGTAGCTATAATCTCATGGCTGTGAGGGAAAGGCTGAGGGTCCTCCTACTGTTTCTGGTGCCTGATGTTAGAAGCTCATCTGAGTGCAAGCCAGAAAGGGAGCTGGGACCACAACTGCACTTTTGCCCTCTCCCACTTATGCCCCCTAAGATGTCAGAGGGCATCTGATGCTTGCTTTGCTTGTGCTCTGTATGAACTTCATGGCTTGCCTAGCTGCACAGCAGCTCAACGGCAACAGGAGGGAGGACAAACCTTTCATGTTGTGCAGTCAAGGGTGAGAATGCCTTGCTGTAGCCAGTTCTTGACCACACGCCCCATGGAGTGACATGGGCTAATTCAGATACAAATTTGGAGGTGCCCGAGTTAGGAATCATTCTGAACAGTTTTGGAGAGAAATTTTGTGCTTACAGAGCTAAGCAGAGAGTCAGAATCCTGGATTTTGTACACTATAGGCATTTGGGTAAGTAACCATGCAAAAAGAAATTCAAACCCTGAGTTAAAATACAGAAATTAGACTTTTAGGTCAGGGGGTTCATAATTCACTGCGCTTTACTGTGCTAAGGGACTCAGCCTTTACAGTACACAAAGCATCACTGATATATACTGTTCTTCACCCTGGATACTGTAGTTGATGCTGTTTGATGTCCATCTTCATCTGTGCACATCGTGAATGTAGCCAGTGAAGCAGACATAAAGTGGCACACATATCTGCTAAAGCTACACAACTTAAGCACTCCAGGCATGTGTAACTGAACCACAAACATTTGCTAGTTTTTGCTGCTGGCTCAGCAGAAGTATCTCTAAACAGGATAAAAGTCTTTTGTTTACTGTAGCACTTGCTTGAGTGCCTAACAAATGACAAAAGCATTCTCTTCTCTCCTAGATGTGTTCTCTGAACAATTGTCTTTTATCACACTTTTATGTTGTCTTACAAGACTCTGCTTATCATCATGAAGAAGGGAAAGAAAGAAAAGAAAAGAAAAGAAAAGAAAAGAAAAGAAAAGAAAAGAAAAGAAAAGAAAAGAAAAGAAAAGAAAAGAGAAGAGAAGAGAAAAGGCAAAGGGAAGGAGGAGGGAAGGAAAGGAAGGAACAGAGACAGGTAGAGAGAGAAAGACAAAGAAGCTAACCTAAAATTTGCAGTTCAGGCTTTCACCCTTTAAAACTGGTAATGATCAGTGTACAAGACTAACACCTTTTGCTAACATCCTTCATGGACTTGAAAAGTTCAGTTTGCATAATATAGAAAACCACGTGCCGGCTAGTACTTTCTTTAGATGCTATTATAATGCATCAGAGGAAAAGGAAATGGATGGTATAGATAGTACCATAATTTTTCCTGCTCATACTGTGAAAGCAGATGGAGTTTTGTGCCCATTATGAACAATTCTTCAGTTCCAATCAGTCGTTAACCCTTTCCTGGTGGCACTGCATAATTTCAATGTAGCAATTATAATTTTTGTGTTTTAGGCAATATCTCATAAGTGATATTTTTAAGCACTACTCTTGAAATTCTTAGGTGTGGGGTCCACTTCATTCAATATTGGATTATGACTAAAGGCTTGCGATCTGAGCCAAACTTCCCAGCGCCATCCTGCAGCCACTTATACCCGCACTCTTAGTCTTACTGCACCTCCAGAATGATTTTATAGACTACATGCATAAGATGGACCATGTTATGCATGATACTGATATGGTCAATGAAAGCTGTAATATGAAGTTGAGAAGAATATGGGAATCTTCTGCTTCTGCTTCACAGTCAAGACTGGGCTAAATCACAGGAACTCTAAACCCTTTCCTAGTTAATAGGAGATGATAACTTCCATAGTCTCGCTAATTCTCCTTCAAAGCTGGCAAAGCACAGGATGTCACTACAAGCACCTTGCCGTCCAAGAAGGCATAAGTACTCTGGTGACAGTCCTCAATCTGATTCAACATCTGGAATGAGTTCCAGAATAAAAGTCCCCTAAGCACTTCTTGGGTCTTATCCTCGTCCATGTCCGAGAAATGCCAGGCTATGTCTGATTTGAAACCACTGGGACATTGTCATGATGAGTAGCTAGCAGAAAAAAAAAAAAAAAAAACAGTAGGGCTAATCACTACTAGCTATTGTAGTTTGGTGAATCTTTTAGGTTAGCAAAGCAAATGAAAGTTTTGAGAGACTGAATTCAAATGAATCAATTTCATCACTGCTGTAAGCCCTCTCAATGTGATTACCTAAGGTTATGAGCCACATTTTGCTGAAATCCACTTTTAAATAAAATTCATAAATTTTTCCTATATAAATAAAATCACATCACTTGATTATGGGTGCAAATTAAATAGAACTGTTTCCCAGGACACACACTCCCCTAAGATAAAATCATGCATCTCAGCAGGACCAAGCAAATACATTGCCAGCATTATATTGTCTACTTTCTTAATTGTGAAACTAGCTAAAGATTTATTGGAATGAGGAATTGGTTTGGGCTTTTTTTGTTCTTTTTTCCTGCAGTTATTAAGACCTCAAAGCATAGAAATAGCAAAATGTTTTTGCAGCTACTTATTACGACAAATCCAAAGGGAAATATTTCTTTGTCGCTTTGATTATAGCCAAGACAACAATGAAATTGTACTAACAATACTTGTAAATGCAAAAAGTGCAGTAAAATAATTAAATAATTTGAATTTGGTTAACGTATTACTGTTTACAGCTGATAATGCTACTACTAACCTAAGGAGGTACCACTCCAGTTAGAAATTAATAGCTAATGAGTAAAGAGATCTACTTTCAGCTAATTTCCAAGTTCATCTACTGAATCATTCAACAAAGTAGACTTTGGATAACACATTGCAGAAAGCTGTGTAATACAAATTCTTACTCCTGTTTTGCAACCTAAATCTTCCTTATATAAATTAATCACATCTCAGCTAGCCTCAGAGGACACACAGACCGATTGATCACTGTCTATAACTAACTATAGGGTTATTTTTTATACATATACTTAGGGCTACCATCTCGTCCCTTACTCAGACTTCTGATTTCTAGACTAAAAAATAAGCTATCTTCCTTATATTCCTGGACACAATCTTAATGGCCAGTCATGGGTAGAGAAATCAAGACAGAGAGACAAAGCATTTCACACACGGTGAGTGAGTCTGATTGAGCTGTACGGCATATGTAATTATCTGTGTATGGTGACAGTAACTCCTTTTTGAAATTCAGTAGCCTGAGGTCCCGGACATCCAGAAGAATTACCACAAAAATATGGGAAAAGGCATATGCTTCTCAAGCAAAATGCAGGTATTTAACTGATACAGGAAATCTTTCAGTAGGATGTCTGGCTGGTGGGTCTTTCAGCTTCAACTGTTTTGCATTGCTAAATCACCTTAGTTCTTTCCACCTTATAATAATTAGTTTCTAAACATTTTATCATTTCTATATCCTCCTCTGGACACTTTGCAGTATGGTCGCATCCCTCCTGAGCAGTGGCGCCCTCTCTGTGGATACCATTAATATACGTAGTTAAATAAGGTCAGCTAAGGCCCCATTAGTTCTGTATACAAAAGAATTATTACTTTTATTATTTTAAACCTCAAATTTCTGTTCATGTACCCCAAAGTGAAGTTTACTTTTTTTTTTTTTTTTGCCTTTTGGGAGAACATCTTGCTCTGTTTGTGACTTGCTATAGAACTTGAACTTTTTCTACCCTCCTGCTGCCGAGATACGTAGCTCCCATTTTGTATTTGTGCATTTGGTATCACCTTCTTAAACACAGGTCTCTGCACTTATCATAACTGAAGGAATATTTTTGATTTCCGAGCCTTTATCCAATTTAGCAAGCCAGTTCTGGATTCTAAACCTGTCTCCAAAGTGCTCACAACCCATAATACATAAGTGTTACCAGCAGATTTTACTATAGCATTCTGTTATACGTGATCTAAATCACAGATGAAACTAATGTTTCTGGAACCAGGACATCCTTCTAGGTAACCTACTTGATAGATCCTTCCAGTTATTTGGCAGCTGACCACTATTTTCTGAATACAAATTTTGAATTCAGATGTACGCGTGCAATATACACTTTTCATGTAGGTCATATCTCTTTAATTTGCTTAGGAGAATGTCATGGAATGAAAGACTTTCTAAAATCAAGATACATAACTTTAATTTCTTCCCCTTCCACTAGACCAGTTAAAATCATTGGGTAGTCAAAGAAGGAAATTAGTTTCTTTGACACGACTTGCTCTTGACAAATTGGTGTAGCTGTTTCTTATCAATTTATTATCCTCTAATGTTTAAAATTGATTATTTAATTACTTGTTTCAGTAGCTTTCTGGATGTCAAAGTGAGTCTGACATGTTTAGTCGACCTTTTTTTGCTCCTGGCAGACATCACCATCTGCCATGAGGTCTCAAAACCATGTGCTAAGTATTCAGAAATTGTTTCAGATAAATTCCTTAAATACTGAAGAGGGCAAATTTAATCAGTTGTCACTGATTAGAATACCTCTTTCCTATCTAAATGTTCTTTCACCTTTTCTTTTCCTGTTCCGGCCTGATTCCTATACCCTTAATAAGTTTCCTTTTACTGAGCATCTGGTCACAACTGACCTTTTGTATGAAAATTACAACAAAAATAAAAGCACTGGACATTTCAACTTCTCTGTGTCATTGCTAGTTGCTAGCCTAGTCCTCCTTTATGTTCCTTCTAATACGTTTGTTAAACAATTTTTCATCTCACCTTTTATGTCCTTCCCTACTTTTATTTTGCATATTGGCCAGGGAGAGTTCTGAAAAGATAGATAAAGGGCTCGTAGGGGCCACCTCTCAAAGGAGAATGTAAATTAGATAATATGTATCTTGAAAACATAGCCACACCTGAGTGATGTCTACACTTTGCTCAGACCTAAAGGTGTCCTTCACAAATCTGTTCTCAGCAGTGACCACAGTTATTGAAGTTAGGCATTTGAGTCGGATCAGTCCTTCACTGTTCACAGAATGGGGAGATTCTGCCTAGTCAGAGACCTTACAGAAGAGGTCAGAAACCTGGGCTTTACTCCCTCTTCTGAGTTGAACCGAGAGCTTCCACCTGCAAAACCTATGTGCCTATGTGGTGCTATGCAATAAGCTATACTGAGCTGCAGCTCTTCAAATGCTGTTTGCTCAGGCTATTCCACTTCTTGCAGAACATTTAAGGACTTACTGCAGTGCAGAGAGACAGTGAGAACAGTATGCAGGCTCAAACACTGCCTCTGGAGACTCTACTCATAGTCACTGCTCCAATTAGTATTTGATTATTTAGCCCAAAGTACAAGGACCTCAGAAGGGGCAGATAACCTCTTCAGAATACCCTAGAAGACTAGGGTAGACCTATAGAAGACCTATAAGCTAAGAGTAGACTCCCAGGTCTGAAATCTTGAAATCAAGCAAGAGCACTCACCTTTCAGGTGAGAATCTGAACCATGGGGAAAGAGAGCAGCGTCTCCTGCTCACTGCTGTGGCAGGGTCTGACCATATGAACCAGTTAGCAGTCTTCGTTCACGGCTTCTGCTCAGCTTGGTGGTTCTGTGCATGACTAGCAGCAGAAATGTAGGCTTTGTCGGATATTTAGATTCCAAGAGACTTCAGGACCCTGTCGTTGCAAAAGCCCTTGGAACCCACATGTTAGATTCACTGAGGTCCCCCCCTTATGAATCCATTCCTTACACATGCAAGATAATGGAATGGACATGCTATATCACTAATTGTTCAAAGGAGACAAGAGCTACTTAAACTCAGTTTGCCTGTGAAAAAAGGAGTTACTCTTCAAAGTTTAATTAGAGACTTTTCAAAATTTTACTTTAAATTCTGCCCTGTTTTTTTTTTTTTTTTAACTTCACATATGGCAATGATGCGGTTTAAGCTATGGCTTTACTTTACTTATTTGCTTTCTCCTTAGGCCACCTGTCATTTACTGAAATGAAAATAGAGGAAATATAGTCTCAGTGCAAAGCTACGTCTAAAAAGGCTTTTCTCTTCATTTCATATTTTTCTGCTTCAGAACACACATCGTTATTGAACTAATTATTTGGGAGCACATTGGAAGTTCTTTAAACAGCTGAGCAGAAACTTAAAGGTAATCCACCTAAAATAATTGTGTCTATTTTATTTCTGAGGAGTTTCCATATTTATCCATGCTTTGCTGGCTTCACAGAACCTTGATGAAGTGCCTCCAAGAAGCAAGCAACAGCATCTAAATTATTTAAAGGAGCATTCACAGCATTATAACAACTACTAATGCATCTCAAGAATAAAGTTCAGCAAATCTATTACGGTCCTTGTGCTTTACCTTGCTGGTATTTCCAATTCTTCTAGCTCATTTCCCTCTTATTTTTATTACAGGTAATGGAATTTAACCTTGGATTTATAAATGACCTATACCCCTAATTGCACTGCAGGTAGCAATTAAAAAAAAAAACACAAGAAAATAAGAGTGTTTTTTTTTTGTTTTAGACTGTTTTCAAATTCAAAATTGTGTGTTCAAATTTATATATTTCAAATTCAAAATCTATATTCAGAAAACAGTGGTCAGCTGCCAATAAGATTGTTTTTTTCAGTTGGCATTGCCTCAGCTAATCACAGTTAAGTAATAAGAACATGAAAACTTATACACTCAGGTATGAATATATTCCACGTCAGAAAATGTTTATTGGATTTGTGACCAAATAATAAATCATATTCATGTAACAAGATGGTACTCACCACTCAACTCTCCCTAGGAAAGAGTTCATGTACAGCACTTCAGTGTACTGGCTAAAAGAGGACACTGAGGTAGGAGACACAGGCTTCTCTTCCTTGTCTTCACCGTTGTGCAGCTACCTCATGCTCAGAAGTATCTCAGCCTTCCTGTCCTTTAGTTTTCTAGCTCTCTCAACTCTATTGCAGATAATGGAAAAAAAAATTCTTTCACTTTCTTCTATGGAGATTGTTGGAATTCAAAAGAAATTTCTCAGTATTGTTATAATTAGAATTAATATATTTTTGTAATTACAAAGAAGAAATCCATTGAAGAGAAGGATATATATCTGACATTTATGAACTTATGAGAAGGTGCATGGTGTGTTGACACTTTCACTGCATTTTTCTGTTAAATCTATGCATAAAATATAAATTCTTCCCTGTTGGGATAACATAAGTCAGTATACCACATCACTCTCCAGTTTCAGTGAAATACACTCAGCTTCAGGATGGCATGTGGAAGCTCTTCAACAGTACACGAGGCAACTTTTGCTCATTAAGCTGGTCAAAAGCACCCCATATCTGGAAAAACGTCAAAGCCAGACATTACTGAGAGGAAAGGCATGGCTCAAACAGACTGAGAAATTAGAAACAAAGATGCAGCACTGTCCAAGCCTAGCTCAAAATGCTATGGCTTCATTCCACATAAGTAGGTCACCATTATTAACCACTCACTACTGAATATTGCACCAACAACAAATACTAATGTACCTATCTGGTCAGGGAAGAGAGACTTGTATGCCTCAGCCCAATTATTCAATCATGTAAAAAGGCTCTAGATGACCTGACCATGAGACTGATTTATGTGAAGTTGCTTACAAAACTCATATGTATACTGTGACACTGTGATGGACCCTATAAGTATGTGGTTGTAAAGAAATATGATATACCATCTGCTCAGAGCTGACTTGTATACTGATTATTGTTCCTCTCAAAAAGAGGAAGAAAAGTGCTTGCATTGCCTTAAAGAAACTCACGCTAGACTTTTGCTAAGGATGATGTGAGGATACTGCATACCGTCTATGACAGGTCTAGCAATATCAAAGTCAGCTAAGGTTAACTGTTTCTCAGGCTGAGAACCACCTGTAACTGAAATAAATAGCCACCTATTGAAAGAGTAGCGACCACCCAAGCACGATTCCTTGACCTCATTATACCATGCTGATAGATAAAGAAAACCTCAAATTCTCCTTTAGTACCTAATATAGAGAATCATGTAAGCTTCTTCACTGGCTGATTTCCTAGCTGGTTGAATTTTCCATCTACTTTCAATAAAAACAATCCTCTCCTCTGCATTATCTCCCTCCTTTTAGCTTGAAAGAAATGTTCACATACGTCTGCAAAAGAGAAGGTGATTATCCAAAGGTCCCTCAGAAGGCTGGAATAAGTTTGGACCTGCTTGTACAAATGCCCACAAGACAGCAAGAAGGGGCTGAAGGACAGAAGCTAAAGGCTTCTAGACTCTAAAGGAAACATTCAATTTAGAAAAAGAATGCTAGGGTGCTTCCAGAAGATATTCTTTTCAGAGACATTTTCTGATTTGCAGGAAATTTCTACCATTTCGATTTATTTCCCACATAAGACTAAGCCAAGCTTCTGTACATAAAAGTTCCAGGCATTTAACAAATTCCAAATTTCCAGCAGCTCTAATCACTGTTTATTTGGTCATCTCTGCTTTTCCACTGCTGTGGCCTATGGCCACATCAGCTGGTGTGAGGACAAATCCCCCATATAGACGGGAGTGCTAGCATGTGGAGATCAAAAGAGTGAGTTATGACCTATTTAAGATACTGTCTTCTTGAAACATCTCTGGAAGGCATAGTACCAAGAGAAATTAGCCACTGCAAAAATAACTGTCTGAAAGGGTCTCATAGGTGGCCAAGAAAGACAGAGCTTTGTGAATGTGCCTCAGAATACAGTTTAAATGAAAAGTCTCATTTCATGACAAGCCAATGTCTTTGTACAGCAGGGAGACTTGCTACTCTCCAAGAATTTAAGATTCTGCTATGTGGTCAGCCACTAAATGGAAACACTATTAAGGTGACTTACAGAATTTAAAGTCAAAAGGTCACCTCTAATCAAACAATCTGTCCTCTTCTGTCTGCCCTCATAGAGTCTGGAGAAAGGAGTTTGCCCTTCAATAGAGGTAACACTTACAGTCCACTTCTCCATGGAAAAGCATATATAAAATTGCATGGACCTTTCATTCTCAATGTCCATTTAAAGGTGGATATTCTAAATTATGAGTTTTCTGGACATAAATTAAAATGTTGTGTTAGAGTGCATTTTTGTTGTTATTCTAGTCATTTGAATTGGACCTTGATGAGCAAAATATCCTTTTACTTCAAAAAGAGTGTGTGTGGAGGGAAGAGCTTCTTGCATTTATGATGAGCAAATGACAGATGTGAAAATTTAACAACATGTTCATAACAAGGTGAAAGAATTAAACACATATTCACAGACAGAATCTCCAGGAATTCCAATCTAGCAAGATATAGCTATATTTCAGCATGAGCAGCAAGGAAAAACTGACATCACAGAAATGCACATTAGCACTCCTTTTCATTCTCTTCTCGTTATCAAATGCAGCTTCAAAAGAAGGGTGTTACTATTTAGCTGACTATTAAACTGCAAAGACAGCAACAGATCTGCTGAATAGGTCAATCATTGAAAAACTAGAAAAGAAAGAAATTTTCTAGGTGCATTTTCAATACATATAGGTAAGATAATGTATTTGAATCAGCTACATATGGGTTTCTTCAAGAAGTAGCAAGGCAATATTTGTTGCAGGTCTTTTTAAAATGCTTATCACTGGTTCATTCCAACAAGCTGCTGGGTATTTTGGCACGAAACCAGGGCATCATGTCCTTAAAATTAAATGATGTGTAAGTGCTTTACTGGACCAAGGCCAGTGATACCTTGTAAGATTAAATCCATTGAGCTTTTAATGCTGCAATTAGAATTTACAGATAACGTAAATTAGATATACCTGAGAGTATCTTAATTTGTTCATCATACTTGGGAATCCATCCAAGTGTTTTCCTTTCTATTTATAATGAGTAGATTTTCTCTGAAGATCATGATATTTGTGCCTTAAAATTTCACCTGTCCTGCAGGGGAGCCAACTGCCTGACGAGATGAATGTTAAAAAAAAATAATAATCCTCTATACTAGCAGTACCTGTAAATAGACAATATTCTCTTTCGGTAGCAGTGGTGACATTTTTAGACTTATGGACCATCTGCCCAGCATAAAACATTTTTGGGCTCTCTTAGCTGCTTTTATTTTTCTCACAGTCATAGAGCTACTTATGTACAGGGGGAAATTGTGTTAATATTTCTTCAAATCTTAGTCTAAAAAGTGTAACTTGAAAAATGATGGCCAGAAGCAATGATTCTCTTGTTTTCCCACTTTGATTCTTTGTCCCTCCTTTGTGTTTTGATTTTGCCTCTGTTCCTAGCCAGCCTCTGGGTTGCTTGCACACTTTGTACAAATAACATACTATTTTTTCTGAATTAATAATTAAATATTTAATGAGCTGGGTTCAGAGGGAGCAATGGGTTTCTGCTATACACCCCAGAAATTAATATGATTCATGGTAGGGAATTTGGAAAACATTTTGAAATAAACAGGGGAGTTCATGAAAAATCATGAAATATCCTTGGAAAAGATATTCCAGTAGGTCATTCGAACTGGAGGTAAAGGTGACACTTTTGTCACCCAGATGTGCAAGAGGAATGAATGACTTCTGCACATTCACTATACCCTTTATAAATTTAAAAATTCAGATTACTTTTTCATTCAAAAACTTCAAAAGGCTGTTGATGTTTGCAAAGGATTATTCCCCCCCCACAATTTAATGAATATTGTGGCTATGCTTAAAAAAAAAATAAAAATCAATATATTCAGAAATAGACTACTGGGAACTATTCTCTGGACTCTTTTAGAGGTCTGTCACCAGTGAGGAATTTAATGTAGTGCTCTTCCTTTTTCTAGGCTCCAGCAGCCTTCCCAGTGCAGTCTTACAGGTCCTGCCTCAGAGAGAGCAGTCAGCTCTTGTTTCATATTCCCCAAAGCTCTTACTGATTTTCTGTTCTTTCTCAGCCGCCTCTCCCCGTACCTAATGTCACAAGATTAGGACTCTCTTCCCTTTCCCAGCTTTTCTCTCCTCTGTACACCTCAGCAGAGCCATGGGGAACAACTGGGAGCATGGAGGAGACAGGTCTTCTCCTCTGTCCTCTTATGGGTTGCTTCCTACAGCCTTTGGCAGGAAGAAGCATTAGCAATGAGCATCTGCTGATTATATGCAATAAATGAGCATATATATGAACATGTATTTACATAACTGGGGTGTGACTATGCTCTACAGCTTTAGTTGTAATGCCTGTAGAAGTCAACTTGAGCTTTCAATCACAAGTAAATTAATCAAAAGCATTTCATCCATAGGAAAATATTATCCCTGCCATGCAGCCGGGAGCCATGCTGTGTGCAATATGGTGATCAGTGGAACTGGTTCTGCTGCTGCAAATTAAAATTGCCTGAAGGTAGCTATATTTCTTGTAAAAAACTTTTTCATGTTTTCGTGTAAAATGATAAGGAGAGGCTATAGGCTTGCTATTGGTTTTACTTAAGTTTAATACAAGCAGTTTTGTAACCTCTTTTGGACACTTGCCCCTTCTTTATGTACATGGAATAAATGCTTCCCCTTTAAAGCCACAATTATCATTCAAAGGAAATTAATATCTGAGATCCACCAAGCAAAAGGAAGGGCTAAAGAAGAAGCTGAGACATTTAAAAGTCTGGTATTGAAATGGTAATGAAATATTTTTTCTCTTAATGAAAACCTAATCATCAAGTTTTAGCCAACTACAGTGCAGGTGTTTCAATTAATCCAGTTGTCTAGAATCTCTTTCTAGTTGAGAGAGAGAGCTGCCACCAGAAGATTCATCTGACTTAGACACCTACTCTAAAGAGCACAACTTCAGCCTTCTGAAATGTCTTCTTCCATTCTCAAGGGAGGAGGAAGACCAGCAAGAGGATATTTCAGCTAAGGTGATTAACATTACGATGGCTAAAAGTTTAGACTGCTTTAAAATAGCCCATCAACCTATCATAAAAAGAAAATAAGTATCAACTGGTTAAACCTGGTGACAAATGCCATCAATCCAAAGTCCCTCATCAGTAGAGGAAGGTGTACAGAGCGGCTAGGCTATGCAAGGCCTGGCCCATAGATACAAAAGTGCATTACAGTGTTTGGTAGAAAAACTTAACAGCCCTATGGCTACTTCATATTTTCTTCTCCATTTTTTCTCTGCAATTACTCTCTTGGAGATTCCTCAGTGATACAGACCTCATTACTATTTCTTTATACTTCCCTTTCTGCAATTCCTTCAGGGCATTTTGTAGTTTAAGACAGGTAGGAGAAGCAACTGACAGCGAATAAACTATGGCAATTTTCAGGAAGCCTATAGCTCCTTAAGAGAATATTGTCAGTTGGTTCAAATTATAGAAATCTTCAGGCTATTCTAGTCTGTGTCTGGATTTCTCAGAGTTATGAGAAAAAAATATCAAGGATATTTTTCTTATGCTCAGTAAAGGGAAAAGAAAATTTCTCCCCATAGCTTAGCTTAAAACAAAAGGAAAAGAAAAAAACAAGCTTTCTCACAAATTTTGTTCATATGAGCAAGACATCAAAATCTTAAGTATTGACATTAGAATCTTTCTGATCTATTCTCTGGGGCTGCAGAGAAATGGAACAGACAGACAATCTACAAACTCACACCGTGGTCTCATCTTGTTCTGAACACTACCCAAATTCCGATTCAGAAAGGCACTTAAACAGAAGGAGGGAGAAATGCATTACTGATTGATCAACATTTCATCTCAAGTTACATCCGCTCAGAAATATTCGTAAAACCCATACTGAGCCTGTTAAATGGCATTTTTAAAACCAACAAAAAAGAGTTTGAAATACTTTTTTGATCCTTTCATCTGATTTCATAGTACTACTCTAACATTCACCCTGCAATTTATTTAATCATAAGCATAAATTACGTACTTACTAGCCAAAGAGCTCTTAATAAGCAGAAGTGACACTAGGACAGGAAGACTGAGACTAGCTGACCAGTTATTTTCTCCACAGAGTCCATAACTCTAATTTTAAGTCATCTCATACTAATTTGCTTTTCTTTCACAAATTATTTTTAGTTCCAGCCCCTTCAGATTGATGTGTATAGATATAAAACAAGGCAGGTTCATGAACTCCCTCCTTTTTATTTCTCAGTGCTACATTTGAATATTCTGCCAGTGGAGAAAGTATCGGCCAATAGTGAGATTTCAATGGAAGATTTTGCAGTACCTCTTTGGAAAGATGTTTGTATGATTAATAATGATTGTTGAAAGTACAGGATATGAATCAGCCTTTATGTCCTGGTGACTGACTCTGTGGAGAGAAGAAAGATTCATCATACCAGGAGAAAAAAATGTATTTATGAAAATTTATTAAAGATGATTTAAAGCAATATCCTTGTGGATTTACTTGGCTAGGTAATCACTATATCTATGGTCTAAAGAAAAGAAGACTTCTGGCCTGGCTTCCGTTTGAAAACATGAATTGATACCTCAGAATGTGAGTCCTGAGCAGGTCACTTCTGCTTCCTATGCACAGAGCAGTTTAACCGCTCAGTGAAAGGCATAGCTGCTGTGAAGGGAATGTTCCTAGCATAAAAAGAAAGACAAAACCTCATTGCACAAGTGTGAAAACTGGTGCAAATGTCCACTTACCTGAAGAAATAAACGCTGTCTTTGAATTACCTTGGATCAGTAAAGGACCTCTGACTATACACTGCAAATAGATACTGCTCTGCATTCTTTATACAGCCCTTTCTGCCTGCTTTCCCTTTGCTGGTAGGACTTACATAGACAAAAGTAGGAATAAACATATTCAATTAGCCTCCTGAAATACAGTGTCATTGTTTCTTTCTCCTACCTTTTTATCCATGGACATTTTTCGAGTCATTTTTAGTTACTGCCTCCTGTAGGCTTGTGTAGCAGACATGCTGACTCCTTAATTAAAATTGCATGCCAGGAAGTAAGTAACTGCCAGCTGAATACTTGCCTCCTACTGTTGCATTCTGTCAGCTCAGGGATGGTTTTCTTTTTCCTCTCTTTTCCCTCCTCACGCCCCCCCCCCCTTTATTTTTTTTTTTTTTTAGAGAAATGTCAGTTGCTGTTTCTGAAAGCAAATTAGGGAAACTCCGGAAAATGTACTTAATTTGGTGATTAAATCTAGAAAATTGTCATGATTTTTTATATAAAAGAAAAATATTCTAGATAGTTCAGAAAAATGTCAGATATTTCTCTACTTTCCTGGAAGTGATGTCCCGTGCAGTGAGGAAGAAGAAGCATGGACATGCCTGCCTGACCTTTCTCTGGCTTTGAGAAGACGCAGAGGGCAGTGTTTGTGCAGCTTGATGAGGGCCAGCCCAATGCTGCCTTCCAGAGCGGGCTGAGAGGCCCTTCCGGCAGTGAGCCTGTAAGCTCAGATCCTAAGTTCATCTTCAAGAACACATAGATCAGAACTATGTGTCTGTGCAAAAACAGAAAAGCAGATTTCTACACTTACTGTACCTGTACGGGCTACTGGAGAGGCAGTTCTCTTCCTACCCCAACATTCGCTGATTTTCTCCATTGCCTCCTATGGCCTCAAGCTCTGGCAGTCACCCATATTTGTTGTAGAAAAATGAGTAATAACAGAAAATTTTTTCCAAAAGAGAGAGAAATAAGTTCCTCTTGTCCTTCTACTTCTCCTTTTATTTATATTGCCCATCACTGCTGAAATAAACTTATTTTCTGTTCCAAAGCTTTCCAGATATGTATGAGGGTTTGAAACAAGCTAGTTTATTCGCACCGATATTTTGAATCAATCACTGTGTCGGCTGCCTGAGATTCTGAAATTTCATCTTAGCTTATTGAAACAATGCATTCCCCCACAGTCCAAAATTCAGGGTATATACCAAAGTGCTCTAGCAGTTGTGCTCCTCATCTTCCATTATTTCTTCAGATTTATCTCACATTATCAGAGTAGGCATCATAGCCCTCACTAGCAAAAATTCCAAAATAAGAATTTGTTTAACAGCACATTTGTAATGGCTTGTACAGCACTGCATTCATAATTGTTGCTGAGCACCACTGAAGTTAAAAAGGATAAATGATGGGAACTGCCTCCTTCCAGGGAACTCCTGCTGCACTGGCTCCTGTGGTCAGGCAGCCAGAGTCCTTGGCACTCTGCAGTTCGCCTCTGCGTGCCACACTCCACAACATCCAGCAGGAAGGAAAGTGCTTAGCAGCTGTAATAGTTGGCTACTTCAGCATTTCATGTTTCAGGATATATATATATATTTTTTTTTTTAACAAATCACCTTTATTTCTTTACTTATGGAATAAAATATCAGGAAACTCAATAGTTTCCATTGACTTTCGCCATGCTCAGATATCAACTTAATATTGATAACGCGTAAGCAAAGCAAAGCTTGCAGAGACAAGTAACATCTTCTATTACAGTAACTGATATAGTTGGAAAAAATAGACTATCTTTTGGGTCGGCTGATACTGTAGTTCAGCTTGCATTAGGTTAATTATTCGTCTGAAGTTAAAATATACTTGGACATAATATAAACACAGCAGACCAATTATTTTAACTAATCCCCAATTAACCACACTTTGGAGAAATAATTTCAAAAACACTACTAATAATACAAACTCACTTAGGGCTTCTATTTTGGGGTTGAAACTGATAAAGCGCAAAGCTCAACCACAACCAAAACACTGGAAAGGAAAATAAATAAAACAAAGGCTAAAAATAACCTTATGACTTGCTCTAGGTTGTTTTCTCTGCCTAAGCCATTACGCTGCAACTTGAAAACCAGCTGAGAATAGATCCTCATGTATATGAGATAGCAATGGTCTCTCTTGCTCCAATTTATATTTTAGTTCTGATTTTCTGGGTTTACTGCAAGCAGTTAGGAGCAAAGATCATGAGCTCATATATTTGACTAGATTCAAACCTTCTTGTATTTAAGTTCGAGTGAGGAAAAAATGGAGCAAAGAAAAGCATGGATAAATGCATGAAATAATTTAAGACAAAACTTTTAAGAACTAGTCTTGGTTGCTAAGTGACAAAAACTCAAAAACTCAAAATTCACATAAGCCAGGAAACAAATAGCAAAGGAATTTTTCCAACATTTTTTTGTTTTGGGACTTTTCCAGGTTGCTTAGAGTTTTTGCTCTTCTAAAATTGTAAGCAGATAAGAGGGAGGAAATTAACCAGATTACTGAACTAAGGAAGGCATCGCTCCCCTGTGGAATACTGTCAAGCAATATTTGTGTTCTAGAGAAATTTTTTTTCCCTGAGTGATACTCACCCTGAAATGAGATCTGGGCCTGAATATACCAAACTAGCTTTAGGATGAGGGACTGTGTTTGTAAGGTTTATGTTACCTACTCATCGCTGCAAAGACACTGTACACAGCCTTCATTTTGACTGTTAAGAGTCAATTGATGATAAGAGTCTTCACAGAACATATTCCCTGTCGTTTTTTCTGCTTTCTCCCTCAGCATGGGTAATCATGGATATTGTTTAAATACTTTATTATTTCTGCCCTCGAAAATGTCCTACTGCATGTCCAAAGTTAAACCCAGTCTATCTCATCTTCTATCTCTCACTTTGTTTTTAAAAACTTTCTCACTATTGTTTGCTAAATTCCTTCACACTTTCCACAGAGTAGTATATAAAGGATCAAATTTGTTCCTTTCTTCAAACTCTTAGATACCCTAAGATTGTAGAGTCAGGTATAAGCATCAGGCTATGAAAAACAAATTTAGACATATCCTAGATTTTCATTAGACCACTGTGAAATCGACAGATAGCAATGCCTCAAATGCATATTAATTTCCAAGTCATTTTTGCCTAAAAAAAATCACAGGAAACCTGACACTTTATAAGATGAACTATCTCCTTGCTTATCTAATGAATCCTAGCTGGACAATTTAGATGTATTCTTTATCTATGGTTCCTCTAAGTATGTTGTGTGCACCTGTCTATTTAAGTATGACAGAAACAACACACTACAGGTACGAAAATAATGATTTTATGTCTGACTAATTGTAAGATCCTTGGTCTCTCCATATTTTTTCTAGTGAGTTTTTTTAAGTAATACTTTCCGCTCCACTTTCTCTCTTTCATTAGCAGGCAGTACATTCTTGCAGGGTACATTGGCATCACATAAACATAAACAGCTGGTGTCCATTAGTATCACATGGCCTTTGTTTGGACCTTCAAGGACAAGGGAGAAGAATGCAGCATTCTTATGAACTCCCGCTCCAAATGAGATGTCATATACCTGTTTACACAAAAACAAAGTACTTAGTAAAAATATATTGATATTTTGGGGACGATACGCTTAGTCCTCTGGAAATTGAAACACTGAAAAGGAATGTTTTTGCAATTTTTAGATCTAATTTCTTATTTTAAAAAGATAAATTCCAGTTTTCCAGTTTTAAATAATTTTTAGCTTCATAATTTACCTACACATACACATACCTATAATTATACATATACACACATATGCACATAATTTAACCTAACAGCAGTAAAAGAGATGTTAAAAATGAACCAATATCTAAAAGCCATTCTGAATCAATCATCATTTTGGCAAAAACTTTGAAAATAGCGACTATTTATCCTAAACTTGGAGAGGAAATTCTTTTGATATCACAAAAACATATTTGGGAAGAAAAGCGCTTACTTCCTGGCAAAGTTAAAACAAAAGCTTGACAGTAGTTTTTCTCAAAAATAAGCTTAAGGATCAACCATGTCAACCTAAGATTTTATCTGTTCCAAATTTAAAACCTTGTACTCTGGTGGACGGTGATTTAACCCACCCATGGAGTCAGGTGCTGAAGATGGACTCCCCTCCTGACCTTTACCTTTTGAGGCTTTAGACTTGGAAGAGGTACTGTGCGTCAGAGACCAAGAGGTAAAGACAGCTTGCATAACTGTTTAAAAGAGGTAGAGTTAATTTTACTAATTTTTGAAGTCTTTAACTTAGATGTCTAAGTTCTAGTTGACCTTATGCTCCATTTCTAGGCAAGAGCTAAAAACAGACAACTTCTGTTGATAGTTTATCAGACTTATACTAGAAGTGCATTTCTTAGCCGGCTTGTCCTATTTGCATATTTGTCCGCAAAGGAGGTTACAGAGCCATCTGCATAGATAGGCAGTATAGAAGCCTAGGATTTGTAGTTTGGATGTAGAGGCCTAAGTTTTGGGTACCTAAATAAAAACAGATGACGTCTCAGATTTGTTTGTTTTATTTTGAGAATATATATGGCCAAGATGTCTCATGTCTCAGATATTGTCATGCTAGTTCAGAATGTCTTTCCCTCCTGTACCTGCTTTACCTCGTACCAAATAAATACAGCAGTGTATACTGCCTATTCATCTCTAGAGAAATTAGTAGCTCTTTCTGTAGCTCTAGGTATGATTAAGCACAAGTGCAAGAGTTTTTTAGAACTATAAAACTTCCAAAGTAAGCAAACTGAAATCACCCTGGGATTATGGATTCTATCACAGTAGTTTTGAAGCTATTTCCTCACTTCAAAATACTACACTTTTTAGAAAAATTGAAAGTCGAATTGTTTCTACATATCAAGATATGAAATCAAGAACAAGAGCGTTACAATAGTGGTCCATTTTACAAAAGTATTTTTGGAGTGTGAGAATTTCAGAGCGGAACTAAACTGGCTAAATATGCTCTCCTTACTGATATATACAGTTATAAACAAGAAATTTCATGAAACAGGAGAAAATTGGCCACATCCTGATTTTATTAATAAAGTAAATAGAAGCATCATATCTGATTGACAGTTGAAAAGGAATTAGGTAATAGACACTGCAGCAAACAATAGAAACATTATTAATTGAGTTTTCCATTTGCTCTGAAAAGCTATATGAAAGTAGCCAATGCGCTGAAAAATGACAGCACTGACAGACTGGGTGAAGTAGGTTGTAACCATCACTAAATATTCCAGACATAAAATATTTGCGAGCTATAAGAAGATATAATTGAAGAGAAATTTCAGGTAGTTAAAAATTCAGGCAAAATAAGTTACCAAGGCTGAAAGGCTTCCTGTAAAAAAAGTTTGTTTGAAAATGATCATCTGCATGGTGGAGACGTTTAGCTTTGTGCTATCAAAAAAAAAAAAAACCAACAACATAAATTGCTAAATAAAGTGTAGATTTCCTTATTTTGTTAACCAACAAAAGATGCATAGAAATGCTTATTGGTCAATACCTCCTTCTTTCCCTTTGCAACATCCTCATAAGAGGGTGAATTCCCAACTCTGGCACAATTCGCAGTCTAGCTCTGCAGAGTTATTCTTAGAATTTAAACAGTCTTTTATGGCACTGCATGAAATGCAACTCATTCATATTCTTACGAACAATTTATTTTTTCAATATTCCATTTAGAAATTTTGCATTAGCCACCTATGTTTCTCATTAACAGAGGAATAGATTTTCAAGAACTGTTACCAGAACTCCAGGCATTATACGAAAACAAGGAAAGCCTCTTAAAAGGGGATAGAAAGGTCTGCTATCCAGCAACAATGTGGCCTCTACGCTCAAAGTGGGCACAGTAGATTGAAGATCTGAATAGTGGGAAAAATCTGTTCACAAACTTAATAAAGAAGAGGCACTGAGGGATATTTTCATGCCTCACAGAAAATAAACACTTTATTTACAGAAATTTAACTCTTTTATCACAGAAGACTTAATCAATCTTCTATTTTATTGTATTCACTACTTCAGAGCTGATTCTTCTTTTGGTATAAATGAGGATTCACCTATGCATCTGTACAAACAAAAGCTCCCCCATGATCAGATGTCTCTTCAAAAATCTGATTTCATTTGCCAGCTGACAACTGGACAGCTCAAACAGGCCAAAGAGGGATAGACAGAGCAATTTAATCGTTTGCCTATCGGAACAGAAAGTAAGTTTTCAGCTCTATAGCCATTAACATTTCAAAGATAGTGTGAAAGGCACATTTAATTTTAAAAAATAAAAATACTATATCTTCTCAGATGCAGAGTCCAAATGTTTCAAATTGGCACTGAAAGAAGAAGAGAGTGCACTCAACAGAACCCAAAGGAGCTGCTGCACCTGATCTCCACTTAAAGGCTAGACATGAGAAGAACACTTGAAATTCTATTTGATCTCTGAATTATTAATTAGTCAAACAATATCAACACCTCATGAGATTCTGGCATAGCAGTAACAACACTACCGAAGTTAAGGATAAGGCACAAAAACCCTATAGTGGAGTGTTTAAAACAGCCATTGGGCATAACGTAGTACTTAAAATCAAATGATCCAAAGCAAGTCACGAGCTACCATCAACTCAATGTAAATTTCAGCAGGTATTATATTTTGGCTCTGCAAGTTCTCTTGCCCTTGGCACTTAACCTCATGAAAACACCGTTGATAGCACCAGCTCCTTCACAAGGCACAACAGGTTCAATCGCTATCTCTCAGGCTCACAGCAAATGAAGACATGGCAGTGGTGCACACAGTTGGTTACTGGCAAGAATTACCACCCAGGAAGGAAGATCATGGTTTAAATCCCTCCTTAATTTGAAGGTATTAAAATCCATGAATGCTGAAATCTCCCACAAGTGCTGAAATCACCAGGCTATAAAATACTTCTGAGTAGAGGGAAGCATCCTGTGAACAGATTGAATTTATGGATCTGCTGCACAGAAGGAATTCACGTACAGTCGGTGCTTGTTCTTCTGCTGGTGAGCTATGAACAGCTCCCTTGCAAAGGAGGTTTCTGTAGGTCATTTTTCAAGGCAGCTGAATGCCTCAAGTCACTGTGAATCATTTTTAAAAGGAAACCTAACACTTTTCTCTGACTACATGACAGGGAATCTAGCAACCCTAGTTTGGCCCTCTGAGTTATCCTGATAGGACTAGTGCCTGATTTTATGATGTTCAATATCCGATTTGTCAGGGCTTAATAGGCTCTGTTCATCTCACAAGGCCCTAAAGAGATTCCTGTTGAGTGGAGATAAACAATTATTCCCTATGGCTATATGGAAGTTTAGATTCTTTTGCATAAATATAACCTTTGCTTTATGAATGCCTCTACAAGACAGAATTTTGTATACATTACCATGCATCAAAATCAAAAGGGTTTCCAAATGGAAACATCTCATTTCTAACTTTAATGCATGAAAAATAAGTTTCTTCATTGACTGAAAGGCTACTGTGAGGTCCAAGCTTGTTGTTTACTTCTGTAATTGCCAAATCATTAATTACTAATTATCTTATCCTGTGTCATATTGTGGAAGTTTGGTGGGTACCCTCAATATTTATGCCTATGTACAGATTCTTTCATCATTGGGGAATGGGGGCTGTTTACACTCTTATATTGATCAACATTCTCTTTCACAGAAAGAATTACTTGCACAGATTAAGTGCAATTATTCCGGGTTTTGAAACAAAATGCCTCTGCACTGCTGGTGTTTTCAGAAGATGAGATACAGATCAGATTCCTGGCAAATATTTCCAGGCAACACATTTGTGACATTTCTTCCTTTGTTTATTGACATTGCAATATATGATCTCCACTGTTCACTAAAGCTGACATCTCTTTTCTTCATGATGATGAGGCTTTTGCTTCACATCAACACATGAGAAAACTGAAAGTCAGCAAGTCCGGTCAGCTTTCTATAAATCTGCCTGTCTTGCTTTGACTAGCTCACAGTGTTACTATTATCTTTTTATATAAATCTGCCAATTTTCTATTGAAAAATTGTGTCTTTTTTCATACCAACAAAAGTCAAAGGAGCTTATTAGATGAAATGGAGGGTAGGAATTAATCTTACATACTGAGTGAATATTTAGGGGTAACTGCCAAAGAAACATTGGAAATTTGCATCTTTGGATTTTATAGTAGGCCATTTAGTGCCATAGATCAAGTGAAGATCTCTGTCTACACTGTGCTAATGGTGTGACTGCAGCAGATAGGAGCACTCAGGTTGACCCAGCTATAGCTACATACTTCTGACATCAAAAGCAGAGGAGGCATAGAGGTAGAGACCTTTTCAGCCTACAGAGGCTTCAGGTTATAACATGGGAAAGGCATCTAAACAGTTGCTCAGAGTCTGAATATATCAGATGTGTAGAATACATTTCCAAATGTATAGAGGTCGCCAAGGAGCAAAAGATCAAGTGCAGTATCTTTGTGGCTGGAAAGCATGTCACATCCCCCATAACTTTTGCTGGAGCACCCACAAAGCTGCTTGCAAGCACTGTAGCTCCTGTTAATTCACTCCCAATTGATTTCAGAAGAGTTAAGGTTTATTGTTTTATTCATGGATCCTGCAATGTCATCTAGGGGAAAACAGCTTTGCTTCCAGAGGTCTCCGTTTCCCTTCCTGTAAAATAGAATAGAGAGAGCTATATAAAGAACTCCAAAATCTAAGAGGGGAAGGAAGTACAGCAGGTGGATAAGTGTTATTACTGTATCTTATCTATACTGTATCTCTTCCTTCAAACAGCATTTTATGCTAAACAAAAGAAATTCATCAGAAGTTCAGCATTATCCTTGGACTATCATGTTTCTATGGTTACAGAGCCTGTGTTTTTCATCTGTAGAAACTGGCAAGAATT
Organism: Struthio camelus; assembly: GCF_040807025.1. Classification (NCBI taxonomy): domain Eukaryota; kingdom Metazoa; phylum Chordata; class Aves; order Struthioniformes; family Struthionidae; genus Struthio; species Struthio camelus. Next base: position 25,220,652 of record NC_090942.1, read on the forward strand.
TTCCCATTTTAAAAGACTGCCTTGCCTTGCCACTCTAACCCTTTCCCCACCGCTCCCCATCAAGGACTGGTTAGCACATTCTTATTTTGCCAGCCTCATCAAGCCCTGTGCTGAAAGCATCTCTGAATGCGCCGTAGGACAAAGCATTTAAATACAAAGCAAACGTCGTTCGCAGTAATACCCAGAACTGTCTTCATAAAAATTAGGCATGCAGAAAGGAGTCCTAAACTTTACCCCTGAAGCCTTAGCCAGTCTCTTTTTTTCAACAGACTGGGCAAGTCTTTGCGTTATGGAGGACACACGATCCTCTTCCTGCCAACAGTTGTGTGTCTTGGCATTCCTCTCAAGCGTGTTGCATAGCTTATATCAGAGACAAGCCACCTTGCTTCATCTCAGACCCAATTTATCCTGGATATTGTCTCACGCCATTTGATTCCATATATAAAGGTCAGTATAATAAATATACAAGCACATATATATATATGCAATAGCAGTACATAAGCAATATATATAGACACGCACACAAGCTTTGCTACTATACAAACCACTGTGAGGCAGTACAGATCCCTTTTCTCACCTCAACCATTCCTTTCATGATAAAAAGATATGCCTGTAGCTTAAACTTAAGCTTCTCTCAAGCATGTTTACAACTCCCTTAACATCCTCGTAAATAGCCTCTCTTTTCTTATCTCACTCTTTCTCTATGAAGAAAAACAACCCTTTCTCCTCAGAAAAGAAGCAAATCCCATCCCTTCTGGGGCTAATATCATAATTTGGCTACAAGTAAGCCTACTCGGTCTTTATTCCCCCCTCACAACCTGTGTATTTCTCATCTGAATTCCTTTCCTTCAGGCATCTGGGAAATTTTGTCTGTAGCTATAATGTCAGTGCAAATTACCACATAATAACTCAAACTTAGTTTGGTGCGGTGATCTACCATGACTACCTCACAGCATGCTTAATGGAGGTTTTTGTGATAACACAGAGAATAACCTGCACCTGTACCGTACGAGATGTTCAATGTGCTCTTGAAAGACTGATGCTGATGCTTTATGATGCCTCCAGCTTTCTTCCATTTTATAGGAAAGATTGTAAGCTCCCCATGGGCCAGTCATGACCACTGAGCCACAGCTTGTAGGTTTTGTTGCAAGCTTGCCCATCTGGAGCTGTCTGTATGTAAGCTTTGCTTCTGTTTTCACATCCCTGCAACCATTACAGATGCTTTTCCCAAGGTTCTTTTTTTTTTTCCCAGAATTATTTAGGAGCGTCCATCCTCCTTGTAAAAAGCCTTTATCTAAACATTATTTTCCTCATCATTCTCAGTCTGCACATTCTTTATTTTTTGCTGAACTAATGCTAACTCCACAGTGAATGACCGAAGTTTAAGAAACCCACAAGAGGCACATAGCACAGAGGAGCCAGCCAATTCTTTTCTTGTGGAGTTCTGGCACACATAAGAGCCAGAAAAGGTATGAGTGGACAGGAAGCCATCTTATAGGGATTGCTGGGTTTCAAAAATGTTAATGCTGTCTCTTTCCGATCTCAAGACCAGGAGTGCTGTACTATAAGCTGGGATGAATTTCTCCTCTCTCGCAGCCTACCACAGAGTTAAGGTAGGAGGGTGGCGGAGTGAAGGGCAGACACTGCAGCAGCAGGTTCAGAAGGGCTGGAAGCTGACTGAGGTAGCCTGAATATATGAATTGCCACCCTGATTCTGAAAGAGGAGCTAAAGGACTTCCCACATGAGCAGAACAGCGATTGGATTGAAATGTCTCAATAAGAACTTCCTTCTAAAAAAAAAAAAAAAAGTGATAATAACTAAGTAGGGAGTCTTGCTTTGTTAGCATGTTAGGGACATAACCGGAGGAACGGGATGACTGGCTTCCACATGTCCCATTCCCAGCGAGAGGGGAAAAGGCTGTACTTATGAGTTTTATTAAAAGATTAACAAAAAGACTCCAGCTCCCGAATCTTGTTTTCAGAGTTAGTTTAGGAATAGCTCTAGACAGCTAAAAATATGAATGGGCATCTAGTAGCATGTTGGCTGCCTACCTTTCATTGGCCTAGATGCTTTGAATAGCCCGTTCATCACCAGGGCTGGGATGCCTGAAGTCAGATATCTTAGTTTGAATTAGTGCCCTTAGGTTTCCATCACAGTCACTGGAGAGAAATTCACAGTCTTTCAAGTTACCTATAGGCTATACTCTATTGACTATAAAGGGAGCACACCTAGTCCGGGCAGAGTTTTTTGTATTATGCATGTCTAAATTTGGGTGAGATTAATTTCAACCCTAATTCTACCTCTCTATGACTAAATGCACCTGGAGTTTGGCTTAGATTTCATTATCAAAAGAAACCCATTAGAAATCTCACTGAACACCAAGTATTACTGTAAATGACATTCTAACAAGACATCTGGTTTTGTAGTTTTAAAACTACACAGTTTTAAAGGCAGCACGCCAAGTGCAACTACTTTGCTGAGGACAGTAAACACACCATTCATCCCTACATTGATAAACGTAAGATTATAATGGTGGCTGTACTGGGTCAGACCAAGTGCCTAACTAGCTTAATATCCTTTTGCTAGGAGTGCCTAAAAGAAAATGCCTGGAAAAAAATATAAAATAGAACAAATAAATATCCTCCCAGCTTTCATTAGAGGAAATGAAGACTTTTTCTAGTTCACTAAAAAAGCTTCTCTGTGTTTAATAACTCTTAATGGACTTTTCTTCCATGAAGCAGCACAATCTTTCTTTTAGCCCACGTGAAGTTTTAGCTTCCACAATATCCAAAAGCAAGGAATTCTAGGCTGACTAGGTGAAGAACCTCTTTGCTTGCTTTTGTACAAACCTCTACTATGCAATTTCAAAGTATATTTCTTTTGACTATGTCTTCAACACTAGTGTGTGTGAATTCACAGTGAAGCAAAGAGGAGTAATAGATCAATAGTTAGCATGCTGTTCCAAATGACTGGCACAAAGGTTCAACTGAGCAGTCCGGCACAACACAGATGCCATGAATTAAAGAGCTATATCAATTGAAACTCACAGAAGAATAAGATGTTTTTCACTGAAAGGTTCACTAAGCTTCAGAGCATCTAAGGACCCATAACAGGAGTGAAAGACACTCTCTTGTTGTCCTTTTTAACCATCAGAGCTTGACACTAGCTTTAAGCCTGAGGAAAAAAAAACATAAGGAAACTTTATGCTGTCATTCTCTAAGTGATCTCCATCATTTGGAGAGGATAAAAAATAAAGTAAAACAATAACAATGTAGTCCAGGAGTGTTAAATGACTAATCAGAGCCAATAAAGTACCTGTCACTATAGTTCCTCCCCTAGCGGAGACCAGGGGAGGTGAGAGGGAAGATGACAGAGAAGGAAAGAGACAGACATGGACAGAAAAAGAGAGAAAATTTTTGTTCTAGACTGTAGAGCCTAGAAATAGCATGATGTTATACTATTGCCTTTACCTTGTTCTCCAAAATCCCTAGAAATACTGCTGGGGCAAGACATCTGCTCAGAAAGCAACTAGGAAAGGAACCTGCTAGTTAGGGACTTTCTCAGGAAAGAAGGGAAAAGATTACTTTCCTAGAAACTTTCAAAGGCAGAGAAGGTATCTATTTCATGGTGCTTCAAAGTGCAATCAGAATTTGAACTACTCCCTTCTACATGTTTCTGAAAGTGGACAACCAATCACTTTCATTTCTCCACTAAAAATGCAGCCACCCAGAATTTACAATATCACGTAAAACTTCAGAAGTGTTTTTCAAAAACTGCATTAAATGTCAACCTCCTTGGCATAATTATATTCATTAATCATTAATGATTTTATTCCAGGTGTTTTTCCTTTATAATGTTTTTTTGTTAAACACGCTGTAGATAAACAAAGAATAACTACTTTAACATGAAAGAGTTGAAACAACTATTTCTTTAGCATCTGAATAACTGTAATACCAAGGCCAAAGTATATTTAAGGGGTTATTTTTTCCCTTGGAGTCTTTGAGAAAGGAGGCAATTTTCTTGAAAGCTCTGACAATAAGATCTATGAATCCCGTTCTCTGCTGATTGATGTAAAATAGCAGAGAAAGGCTAACTTCTGTTGACATCCACTTACACCAGCTGTAAATAGGGGGCCATACCTTTAGTTCTGGTTATGATTACAATTTATTTTTATGCCAAGAGCTTAAAGGTAGCTTTAATTAAAAAGAGAACACAGTCTGACTATGAAGTAGTTGCCAATTCCTCCTTAATTAACACATTCACCAAACACTAGAACTAGCTTTCCAGCATTTCGAATTTTCTAAGTGGAAAGAAAGAGATCAAATGGATAAATTGTCAATTACAGCAAACTGCAATTAAGATTATTGGCAGATGAAGACCCTTGGGGCACTCTAGTCCCACATAGTCATAAACTTGATAATCAGATTGTCCACCCTTGCTCTAGTAATGAGCAAGAAATGAGTAATCTTAGACAATATAAATTAATAATTTAAAAGAAAACTTTAAAAGAAAAGAAATAGGATAGAGAAATATACACACAAAATTTTATCTTTTTTTTCTGTTTCCTAAGGGGTAAACATGTTTTCTAACCTGATCACAGTCATTCCTGCTACTCCTGCTTCCCAGTGAAGAAAAATGCGAAATAATCAGGAGAGGCAGCAGGACACGGACGCTGAAAGTTATTCTAAGTGTAACTGGTGTTTTGCATGCCAGGCCTCATTCATCCCACCTACATATAGGCTCCGAAGTGAGACATTTAGCTTAGGAGCACAGTCACCTTAGGATCCCTTCATAACCCATGCTGAGAAGTCACTTCTTACAGATGGCAATTCAAACCTTAAGCAGGATGGATAACTTAAAGATGTCTATCCATGGACTGTAGAAAGAGCCTACAGCAACTGAGTAGAGACTTTCTCTAATGCAAGGGATATAGGCGACTGGCAAAAATTATATAAGCAAAGGAAGAAGTAGAAGAGCTAAACAAACGCTACACGTAACATGCTCTATGTCATCTGGGAGGACAGAAGTTGTATGGCTGAACAGATACCACCGTCTTCACTTTCAGTGATGTCACAGCTGCATCCAGCCCTGATAAAAGACACATCAAATACAAAGTCAGAGCTTTGTCAGATCTCTACTTTATTCACCTGAATAATCTCAACTGGCTTCAGGAAAACAGTATTTAAAGGTTGGTTATATATTAAAAAAATCCTAAGAAATATATACTCTAAGTATATATTCTAAACAATCTTGACAGAAACAAAGCAGAACATACTTGTCATAATTTTACAAATAGCATATATTTAAAAAAAGCTATGTCACTAAGGGAGAGCAATAGATAAAAAAAAATCCTCATTTCTACAAAGAATTCCTGCCATTCTCTCAGTGGGGGTCCCATTTTGCCAGCCGAAGCTATTTTGTGCCAGCATTTGTAAGCTGTTATTTAAAATGTTGTCCCAGTAGTTGCATGTATTTTCAGAATAAATTAATCCTGTTTTCAGTTTGATGCCAGATTGCCTAAAACGAGCTCCAAAACCTTCATTTACTCTTGCCACTAGTTGATCTACCACAGGTCACACAGAAGACAGGCTAATCTCCATAAATAAAAATTATCTTGCCCTGTTATAACCTTACCCTCCATTCTTCCATAGCATTCAACACATATGTGAGAACAAAGTTACAAAGTTGAAAAAAAAAAGGCAAATCAATAAATGCAGCCTGCTGTGGTGGAAGCAAAAAAAGAATATTAATAGAGGTAGAAGATGGAAGGGTCTAGGAGAGAAGAGAAGAGAAGAGAAGAACCATCCTAGCCTGCATTTGTAGCTTGTCAATTTACAGCTTTTGTTGGGACAGCACTGTGCCTTAATCATAATTTAAACATATTTTCTCCCCTTCTTTCTCCTACCGTTATCATGATTCAACACTGGCTAGTAGAAATAGAGAATAACTCAATAGTTCCAGGGTAATAACGGATGTCAGTAATCGCATACTAAGAACTACAGTTCTCCTACTACCCTCAGAAAATGAAGAGGCTCCTTGTATTACTATCTCCTCTTTCAAAGTAATTCAAAAATGACTGCGGGGGGAGAGGAAAAAAGTTTCTCTCTCTTACTATTTGTGCAGATTGAGCCATTTTCCTGGCCAGCTCAAAGATGTTCAAGGGTCAATGGCTTTGCCATGCAGATTTTTCAAAAATCTGAAAAATCAGAAGCTGGAGAAAACATCCATGCACCAAATACGTACTCAGATTCTAGCTAGAGAAGAAAAGGGGCTTGGAACTGCACTGCTCAAGTCCCAGGGGTCTGAAGAGACTGGGTTTACAAGGAAGTTGTTGATGTCTAAGTCAAACATTCAAACAACTCTGAAGAAGACTGCTCATCCTCTGGAGTCCATGACTCTGGTTCAGCCGCTATGTTAGCAAGGGGCTGCCTGGTCCTAAAGAACAGTGATTTATATCATATCACTATGATGCTTTAGATATGTGGTCTCCAGTTCATGGTTATATAATGTTCACGAAACCCTCGAAAGTTGTTCCGGGACACACAAAATCGAAGTGGAAGCAAAAACAAAAAGCAAGTGATGTTGCCAAAGCACGTTGCTTACTTGGCCAGCAAGGGCTCGGGGCCACAACTTTAGGCTTTCTTGACTACATGGAGAGTAGGCAACCCAGGAGCTCCTGGTACACATCAGTTCCTGGTATACTGAGGCAAGACTTGGGCACTCTGCCGCCTCAATGTACAGCTCATGAGGGAGCCAGCACATACAGCCCCGAAGAAGATGACGATTGGTCTTCAGCCTAGCTGGGCGGGACCTGCTGGTCAGCCCTAGCCAGGTTATTCAGGTGACCTGCCTGTCCCACAACAACACAATACACCCCCATAACACACCCCTAGCAAAGACATCTGGGTGCTGCTTTTTTCTGCTGTCATTAAATTACAGTGAAAATAGTCAACCTACCTTTTACATAGATTATCATAACAGAAGAGACAGATGTCTGATAAGAGACAGAAGGCTGATATTGAAGACAATATTAGTTGTTTAAAAATTACAGCAATCTTTCAACCCGCCAGAGACCATGTACAGCTGCACTTGTTTCAAATGGCAAGCATGAAAACATGATTGTTTCAGCTCATGTTTCCTCCCATCACATATCTCTCAAAAATGGGGCTGGGGAGAAGAGAAGTCTATTGTAGTCTTAATAGCTGTAGCAAAACATTCATTTTTCTACACCAGCAGAACTGAGAGGCTAAGCTAGATGAGATATCTCAATACTGCAAATAGCATTTCTCTGCTTAACTGCAGTGAACACTGATGCTTTGCCATGAGAGATATGCTGCACTCCTTTACTATTTCTTATTCTAAAGAGGATGCACAAGGGAGCTCTACCCACTTCCCTCACTATTAGACCTGCCTAAGGGGTTGCATAACTCAGAAATACTCATATGGTAACCACATTCCCCCCCACCCCTTACAGCTTGAAGTTACATTAAGCTGTGCTTTAGTACCCTTTTATTCACTGCAGTCTCTCTTAAATTTAAGCAATCCATCCCTTTCAGTAGCTGCAGTTCTATCTGCTCACTCAAGAGACAGGAGAAAATCGTCATTCTTTCAGTCAGCAATAAAGTGCCAGCACATTTCAGAGAAAATTAATGAGGTTTTATTGCAACTTCTGCATTATCCTATGTTAGTTAAGTTCCCAATGGTAAAAAAAAAATCTGCCTTCTATTATTCTACTGTCAATACTATGGTGACAGGGACCGTATAAGCAAATAGATTATAGATCGTAGCCCACTCCCAGAACCAAGATGGAGTGCGTATAGAAAGTGCTATTTTGCATCACAGAGGCAAAACAATGCTCCATTGCATTGCTCATTTCATCCATCCTTACTTGAAAGAATAGAGAGCTTAGCACTCTGCAAACAGAAAGAATGAGAAAACTTGGCAATTATTCCTAATAGTCATCACAGATGACAGCTGCTTTTTTGCAAAACCAGCACATTGTGACTTTCAGCATCCACTGCAGGTAACGGGATCGTTTAGGTGATATCCATATTCAAGTGCCTGATCTTGTGCCAAATGTTAGGACAGTAACAAGAGTGATCAGATCCTATCAGTAGGTGGCACTTAAGCTGCAGTTTTGTACTCAGCCGAAAAACGCCAGTTCGCCAGATACAGTGGGTCATAATGCCCTTCCTTGTTTCATCTGCAGTGGTGCGAAGCTGTCCAGCGTTAACAACCCGTCTCAGATAATTGTATCTCAGCTTATGATATGACTTAGTACAACAGACAGTTGTGAAATGAAATTATCTGAATTTCATTACCACTTTTAGCCATGCCATACCATAACGCTGCGAGGCTTAATAGGACCCCAGCAGTGTGATGGCACTGAAGCGCTCGAGGCACTCTGCCCTAAGAGATGCTAACCAAGGGTGCAGAGAGGTCCATGGGGTCACCGCTCCCTCCGCCCAGCAGCACGAAGGCAAGCATCACCCAGCATTGCGGAGTGCGCACCGCATCCGGCTCTCCCACCTCGCACTCGGCAGGGAACAGGTCTTGCCCTTCGTGTGGGAAGCCCTCTCCATCATTCAGATACAGAGCAGATTCCCCCAAATCTCCTCAGAGCAGTTCTCCAAGGCATGATGCCCATTAGACACCTCTCTCTTGGATGGCATTATTCTTAAGGGAATTATGTCTCCCTTTTAACATCAGCTCACATAGATGGATCCTCCTCGTGAAGAGGAGGGCTCGACACTTTTAAACTAATTATTCCACATGTGACTAACAACATAGAGGGGCTTTAAAAGGTAGTTTAAAAGTCTATTTTAAAATCTACTTTTTACTTTTTTCCCAGTTCAAATTTTTACTTTTGAATTATGTTTAAAGTAATTTTCTCCCAAACAGCACAGCATCTATCATTTCTAAAGAATTTTCATAGATCTCTACAGCAAATTAACGTCGGCCCCAAACTCTCAGCATAACTCCTCCTTCAATTTTTTTCTTTTTAATTAAATTTTTGGCCCTGCTTCATCTTTGGAACTGACATGTCTGCCAACCTCATGCTGATGACCTATTACAATAATATAGTGTAGGAGTGACAGGTTCATTTAAACAGTATCAGAATGAAATATAATAGTAATGATTGGCAATTGATTTTAATTCTATACTGTATGAGTTTCTTAAAGTATGCATAACTCTGGAAATAAAGTACCCAAAATCAACTGAAAGGAAATGTAGGTTTTTCCCAGCAATCATAAGTTTATACTTTTTGATAAACAAAATACCTTCTTTAAAAAAAAGGAGGGTCATTCTGGTGAGAGACTTTTTCATTTAAGTAGTGATACAGTACAAAAGTTATACAGTTGATTTTCCTTTACTTGAAATTTTTATGTCAAAATTATAAAGTCTTTCTGAAAGACACACTGTAGCTTAAATGGAAAATAACGGATGCAGTGCAAAAATCACTGGATGAATTTGTACATGCTCTACTTAGTCAAATGGTTAGAGTACTTGATCACTACCTCTTTCTACCCTTGAAAATATATAAAATGCTTAATAAACTTCACCAAGCTTAGTGGAGCTAGTGATGTAAATAGGCTACAGATAAAGGCATTGCAAATTGTCAGAACAATCATTTTACTAATGAGCATCAATACTACTTTTATTTGAATTCTGATATTCCAGCCTCAGATCTTATTTTTTCATTAGATAGCATGGCAATGGACTTGGGAATGAAAAAAACTACTTATTTTGTGCAAGTGAAATGGATAAAGTGATGCAGATAACAGAAAATGCCTTAGTGGTAATATTTGAAGATTCCACTCATTTTAGTTCTGATCAAAAATCAGTTTGAAAGTGCTAAACTGCAATATCAGCCTACTTCCAGATATTTTTCATGTAAGTCCTCTATTATGCACATGACATGAATAATAACTTGCCTGTAAACTGTAAATTATGAGCATCAAAGAATAATATAGATGAAAGTTTGCTTCTTGTCAGAAGTCTTGAAATCATGGTAGGATCTTTTTTATTTAGCTACAAGTCAAAGAGCTATCAAGGTAGAGCACTTACAGAACCTGACTTGGATTTAAGTTAACTAATTACGTTAATTAGCTAAAGTAGGAGCCTAACTACAGCCTCATTTAGATATTTGTATCGCTCTCTGGAGCTATCTACCCTTCTCTCTCAGTAGCTGAGACACCTAGGCTACCAGCTTAGTTTTCTAATTTAGATCCCCAAATTGAATCTTGTGAACAACCCCATTGCGTCTAACAGATAAAAAAAATATCCTGTGAAAGAGACTTTGGAAGGAAGGTAGGAAGAGGAAGATTAAAGAAGTTTAGAGGTAAACTGGGAAAGAGATTTTCTGCAGTATTTCAGAGAAGCTGAATCTAATTTTCACATAACCTCAGGAAGGAAAAAAACAAAAAAATCTGAAGATCCAATAGGTGCATTTGAAAGGAGCTATAGAGGTTCTGATTACAAAAGTCTTTTTGATGAGCATAATTCTGCAATTCATAATTTAATAGTTTAATTACATTTCAGGACTGAATGTGGAGCGCTGATAGCCCTCCAAAGTTAATATTGAATATAAATTTCTATATGCTTTAATTTCAATTCTTATCCTTTTCTCTCTTTCAACAGAAATGGGAAGAAGAAAATATTCTGCAATTTACATGTAATATCCCATCATAGACTAGATTAGTTTTGAAAAGTTTGGAAAACGGATGATGATATTTAAAATTTCTGTTATTTTTTTTAAATGAACTTTGTTTTCTAATTTTCTGAAAATGGTAACGGGAAATAGCCATTCCAATGGGAATTCCAGTGAGAAATTTATTTAAACGGTTTAATTAAGTGGATACAATTCATCATGACTTCTATATCTTTCCAAAATTATATGATGAATATCTTCTTCTGGAAGGTTATTTTTAGGAAACTGGGGACCTATGAGATCAAAACTAGGAGCCAATAGTTACCTTAAAAATGGCTCAAAGTAACAGCCATCTTTTGGCTGTAATGGATTTTAGTTAATCTCAGCCCAAAGCCAAAGATTCAATACATAGACTTGCTTACATGTTCCTCATCAAAACAGGATGGACATGGTCACCCCAAAAATGTGGGTAAGTCCCAGTGGTAAACAAAGCACAAAAACTGCAAGTACAGCACATGAACCTTGCTATTCCATTTCTGCCCTAAATGTCTTTATGTTTTCCTTGTCCCCAGCTGCTGCTCCTGAAATTTCCTCCCTGAAATCCATCGGAGTTCATCTCTCCCTTTAGCCCCTCAAGCCACATTTCTGCCACTGAAATCTAAACAGTGTCTAAAACACCCTTTACTCTCCTCGTCCTAGGTGGAAGAAAGAGTGAAAAGACCCCACTTACTGTACTACCCCTTTTGACTAGTCCTTGCTAATTTGCTTTGTATTCTGATGGACCAGACTTTCTGTGAAAAACTACTATCCCCTGCTCTTCCTGGGACCAATCTGATGAAGGCTTCTGAACCCCCTGGGGCAGGGAGGTTGGCCTCCCTCTGCTTTGACAGGTGACGAATATGTCATTGGATGTGTCAGCCTCTGTCCTGCGTGTTTCTGGTGTGCAAGGGGCAGGACGGGAAGGGGCCAGCAGGGCGGATGGCCTCTCCAGCCAGGGAGCCGTCGACTGCTCGCTGCTCGCCATGTCTACAGCAGCTGCAGCATCCCAGCAGCTCCTGGATGCATGCAGAGAGCACGTGCTGCCCCTAGATGTGCCAAATCTACTCCGCAGTGTTGTTGTGGTGTCAGAGCAGCCGTGGCTCACGGTGGTGACGTTATAAACTCAGTTATCATAGTAATAAATGCAACATGGATGCAGCTTCTATACTCTGCGAAGTATACTCCAGCCACATCCTTAGTTTATCGGATCTCACATAAAACTGAATGCCTCTCAGAGTAACTCTTTCTATCCCTCCCGTATTCATGCTTTCTTTTTTAGTCATGCTTATTATATCCTTGTTAAGCGAATATTTATGGTTTGCAGATTACAACCTAAACCTTTTTTTTTTTTTTACAGAATACAATGACTCCCTAGTTGGCCCATGTTATGTATATAGCTGTACAACACTCGGCCTCACAATTTTATGCCCAGTTAAACTTCTTTGTTGCCCTACCTCTGCTCTTAAAGAGTGTTCATACAATTTTGCTATCTCAAATGTAAAGGAACATATTTATAATAATAGTTACGGAAAATTCAATACAATATACTAGAAATCGTTTATTCGTATCTGAGCTATAATGAAAAAAATCTATATTTACGTTTTGTCAATTGTTAATACTGTCTTTATTAATGAATAATATGGGAAACTGATTACAATAAGTTTTCTAGAACTACATTAATAATAAGTATTAATGCCATTATGTAATTAAAAGGGTTTTTTTTGGTCTGTGCATATATTTATACACGCGTCAATGTCATTGGGTTTAAGTAGCTTCACTTTAATTGTACATTCAACCTTCATACAACCCTCTTCCGCTTTCTTTTTTTTCATACCATGTATTTATGCAATATATATATTTTTATCAGTTAGGACAAACTTTTCCCTAAAAATTTTCCAATCAAATTAAATAGTTGCCTTCCCATTCACACTGAAGCTACTTCCTTCTGGCTCCTGTTCATGCTGTCTCTTTGAATCTCAGTGTTTCCAGAAACTCCTCAAAAGCCAAGAAAGGGCAAATGTGGAGGGGAGCAATATACAGAGCAGAGAGTTTTGGAAAAGCCCAGAGCAGTCAGCAAGCAGCTGGCCCGAAAGTTGGTGCAGGTCCTGCGTGCCGGCTGCTGCCGTGCCTGGCATTTCTGGTCAAGCGTGCCCGCAAGCGCCCTCATCTTGAGCCACCACGACTGCTGTTGGAGCAGCGAGGCTCAATTCAGTCTCTTATCTTCCCCTCATTGAATGCAACCGGAAGTGCTGTTTTCCTGCATGTTCTCCCTCTGACGTTTCTCTGGCACTAAGGATTTCTACTTGGCCTTCATCTCGTATCACCTCTTTCCAGCAAACCTGTCCTCTTCCATTCTCTCTCTCTCTTTCTTCCTTTTTTTTTTTTATCTTGAAGTTTATTAGCAAAACAGAAATTGCACATAGCATCCTCCACAGGTTTTGTTTGCTTTCAAGTAGGATTTGAAAAGCCCTGCCCTTGACAGCAAGTGCTTTTCTCATTCTAACAAAGCCTCTGCTAAACAACACTGCTAATTTGTGTGACAGCACTGGAAAAAGCGAAAGGAAATAGCGAAGTGTGGAGCGATGCAGGTTTAACATTAAAACTTGTATGAATATTTAACTCAACCATCTATCCCAGGTTCTCACTTCCATAATTTGAAAAGGCTCCAGAGTATCTGAAAGAACAAAGAAGTGCATGTGGCTTTCTGGGAATTTTCTAGCAATCACACTGCAAATATTATCATTTCTTTCTTATACTTTTCAGTGTTGTTGCTGCTGTCTGTAGCAGATGGCTAGTTTATACCTTTTGCCCCTTATGCAGGAGTTTTTGTTGTTGTTTGATGAAATAACTGACTTTTTGATAGCATTTTTTATTTAAGAGATATATGTTTAAGGAGATGGGTGAAACTTAAAAATGTGTTTTGAAGCAAAGTTTCTGGTCATAGAAACATATATTTAAAATGACGAGTGTACAAGGCAGGTTGGGCAGGATGTTCATAACAATGCACTGAAAAGCTGCTGTGTTTATAAATGGCTATTTACATAATCTGCCATTTCTCTGTTATCTGCAACGTTCTGCACAACAAAATTACAGCGAGCAAATGAAATTTAAATGTCACTGTATGAGCTAATCTTAGCCAAACTGTAAGAAATTTAAATTAGCTCATAGTTAAAGCAGCTTGCATGGCACACTTAGAAGATGAAGTAATCTTTCAGCAGGAAAAGGATGGTGGCTCAGCCCCAATCTTTGCTCAGCCGGTAATCTGGCCAGCCCCCACATTTTGAAGGTGAGAGGTGTGATTCTTAGAAGGTGGCACACCGACCTGCCAAAATGACAGACTTCTCACACCGGGGCCCCACCTGCAGATCGCCTTATGCTTCGATCGAAACTACTGAACAAAGAGGACGTCTTTCTTTAACTGCGTGGTAGTGGATATTGTCACATCTGGGGCAACTGTGTAGGAAGCAAAAAATGTGAACATTAAGGGCTCAGTCCCTGGAATTTTCTTAACCTTCTGCCCCTGATTCAGAAAAGCAATTGAAGCTATGCTAAATTCGTAGCATATGAACAGTCTCACTGAAGTTCAAAAGTACTGTGTGCTCTTTAAATTAAGTGAGTGCTTACACTCTTTGATAGATCAAGGTAAGAATGATCATGAGTTTGTGAGACTGAGCCCATGATTTGCCATGTTGATGACAATGTGCTTGTTCAGCACTGTTGGTCCCGATATGTTTTCTAAATGAATTCATGCAGTGTCTATACCACTAACAACAGAAAGCCCAAAGCATGAAATATAGTTTCATCAACCATAAGGGTGTTCACCCAGGAAAACATGCCACAGTCCTTCAGAATTAATCTGTAATGCTCTCCATGGCCCTTCAATATATGGCCCCTAATATCCTGTCCTATACTCTGAAATTAGAGGCCACCCAGAAACAGCTACAGACAACTTTGGGTTTCTTTCCTGGGAAGAGAAAAACAGAATAGAACCCAAGCTCGTCTGAAGATACCTACAACAGTGCACTATGGTCCAAACCAAGCCGCCTATGTAATATACAGCTGTAAAATTTGTTTTTTGCAGGTAGGTAGCTAGATTGGGCTTGTTCTTTTGCAGCCCCTGTCCCAGAAGGCAAACTAGGAGAAGATGGTGTTGTGGCAGTTGTTTGTAAATGCCCTCGAACTTGGGAAAGGTGACAAGGTCCTGGGGTCAGCCTTGGTAATGCATGCAGCTTTTAAGCAGGCTGCAGACTAGACAGCAGGAGAGCAGCCTGCTCCAAGTGGAGAATGGACTGAAAACCTTGAGCTTCTTTATGCCTTGCCCTGAAGAGTGCCCTGGAAAGGAAGCAGTAGTGGAAAGGTCTCCAGGTTCCCTGGATAGTCAGCTGTTGGCATGCTGCTTCCTAATCAGACCCATAATGGATCAACATAACATGGCTTCTGATGGCTATTTTCATTTTTATTTCTCTAATCACCCAATTTTCTTGAATGATAACCCATTTTCTGATGCATTGTCAATGGTTTCTTACTTTGTGTCATTAGCAAAAGAAAAAATCCTTGTGCAATAAATCATTTAAAAGGTTAAATATAATTGGTCCCCTAATACCACTTTCTTGTCTTGAGAGGACCACTTCCCCAGACAGGAATACAGTAATTACTACATAATTGCTACATATAAGGAGAATTTTTTGGTAAAATTTACTACAAGACATGCAAGCATTTACAATATTACAATCATACTTAACTAGTTTTATATTTATTTAAATTTATATTGTGAGATAAGGCAAATACAAATTGTTTTAGTGTATTACTTCCTGCAGTTTATCAATTCCTCGTTGGGCCACTTGACAACACTACAGAAAAGTCCTAAGGGTGTCACAATTACATTTCATAATACAGTAATTACATGTGCATAATTTTACAAAGGAGAAATCTTTAGGATATCTTCCCTTTATGGATGGTGCTATTATCACAGTCATTTGCAGTGATTTAGAAATTAAAATATTGAAATATCTGATTTTGCTCCTGTTCTAACTGCTTTCACTAACTGGTCACCAAGACTGGTAAGTACATGTTTTTATATCCCAAAATACAGAGCTTTCAGAGAAATTCTCCTTACAGGTCATTGACATTTTGGACTAAAATGTCAGAATTAAAATTAATCTTTCTTTTTAAATAATAGCTCTTTTAAATACTTTTTCTTCCGTTCTTCGGTATTAATTCAGGACAGGAGCAGGTACTGGATAAACAAAACCCAAATGAGTTTTGCTTTTCTACAACTTTAATGTAGGACTGGATGACTTCCTGACTCTCTTCCAGCCTGAGTTATTCCTATTTTAATATTCCTGTGACCATTGGCTGAAAGTCAGAATGCGACCAACTCTAAGCATCAGATCCTTTTCTGCCTTTCGAGTTTTCGCCCAATAGTTAAATACACCCTTTGTAGGAGGAAAAAGACCTGGCCAACACTTTTAATTTCCACACTTCTTTGTGAGGAAATGAAAAACCACAGTCTATTCCCAGCATTATAACCTGTGTCTGAAACCAGTCTGAGTCTTATATCAGAGTAACTCCATTAACTTTGACTGCCTTTTATACTAACGTAAGTGTGAAATGAATCATGGCCTTTATTTTTTATTGCCATGCCTACAGCCAAAGTCAAATGACACAGATCAGCCAACACAAAGGGGACCAGCATCATAAAAAGTAAATTGCTATGTTAGTTCCATTCCCTACTCCTGAACTAGGAACTCTGAGTGTTTCAAGGCTGAAATGTATAAAAAGGGGAACGGTGGGAATCATAAGGGCTCTGACAGAGATGAAGAGGATCCCTGAACAAAGCATATTATCTGGTCTCTGTGCCTTTCAGGCCCTGCAATAGTAAATTGTCATAATGCTAGCTGCTAAAGAAAGGAATGGTAAGAGTTGGCAGAAGAGGGATTATAGCGTTCCTTGAACTGGGCTTTATTGTGTTTAACTGAACTACTGCAGAAACCAGAAATAACTGAGTGGTATTAGCCAATTAACCAATTCAAGGCTATGTTTATGTAATAATGTTTATCATGCTTTAGCATAACAAAACTCAATCAATACAAGAGTTTATCCTGCTTAACATAAAGTCTATTTGGAAGCACTTAACTATACACTGACCCTTTTCTGTTTCACCACGATAAACGGAGATCTACGCCTCTCCATATGTAATGAATCTCTGCAGCAAACACCTCCATGCAATGAAAACTTATAATAGTGGATGTCATTGCATTAAAAAGTATTAAACTTTAAAGGAAAAAAAAATCTAACCTCTCCCATAGACGTGTGTGGAGACTATTTACAAATTCATGCTACACTTTTGAGTTTTGATTTGTGAGCGTACACAGGCATAAGGAGTTCAAATGCATAAGACAGATGTGTCCTAGAATGGAGAATTAGTGGGCAAATAAAGACTAAACATTTATTTTCAGCAAAGTGATTCAACAGACAATAGAAAACAAAGCTCAATCTCTCCAAAAAGAGAGATGCATTAAGAAATAAAATGTGAGCTTAATAGAAAGCCTTTTGGTAACTGTAAAGGAAGAGATAGGTAGAGGTACCCACTCACTGGCTTAACAAACTCAGAGTCTGAAGATAAATTTCTAATCTCCTTTTCATCAGTGCAGACTCAAAGAAACTCCCCTGATTTCAGTGGAGTTGTTCCAGATTTTCATTATTTTTACTAACACTGAAGTCTGTCCTCAAACTCTTCATTTTTCTGAACGACCCGTCTGGTTCCTAAACCTAAAAAGTATTGTCTCGATTTTGGTGCTGTCCAAAATAGCTTTGGTGCTGTAACAATAGTTTTGATAACATCAGTATTTTATCACTTGATGTTCTTTTTAATATTCCAAGCTACCAGATAGTTTTTGTTATGTTCTGTGTGGATGCCTCCATAAACTTTCCTTATTTTGAATTCACTGAACAGGTGTTACTTTTATATGTCTGCAGATGGTAAGGCTATCAGAAAGGGCATCAAAGCACAAGGTAAATAGCACTTCTGATAATATAAAGCCAGTTCCTCGTTCAGTGTATAGCTGTCAAGAATAACTTCAAAATGAGCAGATTCAAACACTGAAATGGACTTAGATGGAGTAGCGGAGATACAGAATTAGGAGGTATAGTCCAGGAGGTCTCACACAAAAAATAGTGAGGATTTTTGTTTGGTTAGATTTGTTTCTTTGTTTGTTTTATGTTTGTTTGTTTGTTTTTAAACAAGGGAAGGAATACTTACCAGTCCCTCATAACAAACTTTCCAGAATAATTGCTATCATATAAAAGAGATGTTTTTGTTTGTGGTAACATAATCTCTTGGGTATTTTCTCCGTTATTTCATTTTTATATAGTGTATATATTATGATACAATGTGCATATAACTTCTTAATTATTCTATTTTTGCTACAGTTTGAAGAGGTCAAGGCAAGGCTTTGACTTGCGAGGAAAAGGACTTTTCTGTTGTTTGGATTTATTGGATGTCTGGCTGAAAGTTTTTCCCCACAACTGGTTATTTTTATGCTTAATCACCTTTTTATGCTTGACAATGTCCTAACTGCTCCCCCACATAAACAAATGCACAGAATCAGAGTGATCCAAAAGCTGTCATGACTCAACCTCTTGGTCTAGTGCCTTTTTGCATCGAGAGAGGTGAGTTTCTCACAGTGTCTTAAAGATGAGGTTGCCCTGTTGGTCCCTCCCCACCATGCCCCCTCAGGCCTTCTATGCTGGTTTAGACACATAGGGAAGTGGCGAAGCTTTGGCTCTGCTCAGTTTTCCCCTTCCTATTTACCTTCAGATTACTTCTCCTCATACCTGGCAGACCACAAAAGGGACCTGTTCTCCTAAACTTTTATGCAAAGGTAAGTGACAGTCGCATCTTGAGTGATTTGAAATGTAACCAACTTTTTAGACTGCAACAACCTTGCATAGGTACTTTTAGTTGCTCCTGAAATCTAGCTAGGTAATCATAGGTAGGAGCCTGATTTTGCCTGCTTCAATATCAAAGACATATCAAAGCAAAAATAATATTTTTCTATCAGATAGAGTATTGAAAAGACACAACGCGTACCACACACCACACTACTGGTACTGGGATACGATCAAGGCATCTGCAACTCAGGCAGGTTACCTGCGCTACAGAGACTGACAACAACAGTCACCAAAACAATATTGGCAGTTTTCATGAACTAGCTAAGGTTCTAGATAGAACGAAGAATAGTTCAGTCATTAAGGCTTTCGAAGCAAAATATAATATAATGCTAAGCTGTTCTGAGGCTGATGGAGTTGCAGTTTTATTGCATGTCAAACCACAGTACGCAGTCCACACTTCAGATTTAGGGAACAATATTTACAGTAACAAAGTAAGCAATTTGAACTAAATTATACTGGTATCCTCCACAACACTAGGTGTTACTTCCTATTTGCCAAGCAAAGCAGGTGGATATTAATAAAATCTTAAACCGTGTAAACGGTATACAAAATCCAGTACACAAATCTTAGGGGCAAGATGTGCAGAACATCCACAACAGGTATTGATTTGATTTCTTAGGCTCAAGTACTGAGAAACTTAGACATTTTTATTTCTAGAATATACCACTAACAGATCAGGTCCACACAATAAAATACTACCTATTTTTAAGGGAGCAATCTTTCTTTAGCCCCAACTGTAGGAAAAATTCATTGCTTTTAATGATCAGATGCAACTAGCGGCTTTTATCTCCCCTCCAAAAGCTACTGTGGTAACAGGCAGTGCAGTTACACAGACCGGCTTCTCCCTCTCTATTTGGCTCAAGGCAGTGACACAACTAATGGATAGACGGCATTTATTCTGCTGGCAACACTTCTGCATCGGAGATCATTCCCTCTATCTGCAGCCAAGTTGGAACCAGATTGTAGCGTTGGTTGGACAGCAAGTGTACAACTGCATGGCAGTTGAAGATTAAAACACATGAAGAGGAAAGTCATAGCCAATTGAGAAGAATTTTGGGGAGAGGATACGTATATTTACTCAAATTTGAGTTAAGCTAGGATACGTGATGAAAATCTTTACTTCTGATGCTTTTTTACAAAGAGATGTAAATAAATAACTGCACTTGAATCCTCAGCTCAGTCACATGATCAGACTTGGATCTGAATGTACTTCTGTTCATGAATTAATATTGGTCATTTTTGAGCTTTGCATCAAAGTTGGCCACAACCATTTTACTCTGCCTGCATGATTCTCGGTGCTGCAAGGCTGTACGGGAATTGTCTGAGCAGAAGCACAAGTTCCAGTGTGGTCATTCACAGCAGTTACAGTTTTTCATAAAAACATCAGTTACAAATTCCCAGTTGATACTCACATTAAAACGTTATTTATTATTCTAGGATTTCCAGGGAAGGAGATAGAGAAATAACCTCTTGATTTCTGAAGTGACTGGCTCTTCAGGATAATGCAATAGGTACGTGGAAGAACTAGATTCAGGATTCTAATTAAATCTAACATTTCAGGCAAATAACTTAAGTCATAGAGCTATATGGTGAAATGAACCTTCCTCATTAGCTGATAATAAACAAGAAATAAAGAAAAAGCTAGCTTAATTCTGATTGAACTTTTAAGTCCTGAAGACTGATATGCTATTTATCAAGTTCAGTTAGAAACAATTCCAGATCACTAGTCTGACCTGAGCATACCTACAACTGGATATATAAGCAGACAGATTTATGCAAGTGCTCATATTCAGGGCCCATTTACATTTATGAGCAAGCCCTGAATATGAACAAATATGAAGCCTCAGAAAGTGAGTTCTGTATTCACATGCTTACTTGCTTATTTGGTGTATTAATACAATGTCTGTATTAAGCTGGAAAGCATATTATTTCATTAGGCAAGAATAAAGGCATAAAAAAAGAAAAGAAAACATTCTTATCCTAATTTCACAGAACATGATATGATGTTAGTTACTAACTTGTCTCACATTACGTAGCAAGTCTGTGACACAAGCCGGAAATGAAACCAGGTCTGCTTCACCCCAATTTCTTAACTCTGCATAGCTGAAATCAAAGGCATACACATTCTTTCAGACTAAATCAGGGCAGGTTAGTACAGCTCTGTGCTTGCAAGTAGTAAACCTTTAACTTAACCTGTAACTGAAGAGGCAATATTTCCAGCAGGTAAGCCCATGCCAGCATACTGGTTCAGTATGATATACAAGGAGAATGCTACTCATGAAATTTTTAGCACTTTGTCTGGTATCGCCTCTATAGTCCTTAATATTTTCCATTTGAACTCACTAAATGTGTAAGATCTGATAAGGTCATGGCCAGAAATAATATGGCAGCCAGAAAACTAAGCAATAAACAATATAGCAGAAACAGTTGGTTTAGTCACACCAACAGACCACCTTACAGAGCAGAAGAATGAGTACTACCTAATTCGACCCAAAGCCCCGGGCTTGTAACATAAAATAAAGGTGTCAGGTTATAGATAAATGCAGACTGTTGCTGGAGACTGCTGTGGACCAGACTGTTGCAGAGACACCCAGCTGCCCCCACTAAGGGGCCTATTGGAGGACCTTGCTTGACTGCTCTCTGTCCTTTCAAAGAAGATTGATCAGGGTACACAGGAAAGTGAGGCAGATCAGGGTTGCCTTGATATAGAGTCTGGATGTAGGCACAATATGGCATAGGATCCATGGCAGTGGACATCTGTCCTACGACATACACACATCTGCTAAGACTCAGACCTTAACGCTTCCTTACTTTTGATTATGAACTTCCCATCTCAGAACTAAGATTTTTTTTCCACCTTTAGTTGTTACTAAATATTTTTGAGAAATATTTTCACCATCTGCAAATAAATCATACCAGGAAAATGACTATATACCTGAAAATACAGTTTGTCAATACTTTTTCCCCCAGTGTAAGACATCCCACAGTAAAATGAATGAACCTCTGACTAAATGCAAAACAAAATTATGAATGCAATGTATCTGTGTTGTTATGGCTTAAAATAACTTTGTGAACTAGTTGCTAGCAAAATAGACATATTTTGAGACTGCATGATAGAACGGACTACAGCACACATACCACAGAGTTAAAGAGATGGTGCTACAGAAGTATTTTATGAATGGGGAAACCACACAGTCAGTTTCCATTAATATCAGCGAGGTACCAGTGCCATTCTTTACTTATTTACTTGAATGAAGTGAGAGGCCCTGCTAAGGATAGATTCCTCCCTTCCAAATGAGCAACCCACAAGAAGCTAAGCACAACTGACATGCTCTGCGTGTAATTAGGTGCTGCTTGATGGATGGTAATAGAATTGTACTCGCTGATGAGTTGGTCCCTTACTAGGATGTGGTTGCATAATCTTGGGATTCATGTATATACATAGATAGATAGAGATATGTATATGACTAGTTCACCTGCACTTTATTATTGTGATTATTGTCTATTTCTCTATCATACACAGGAGAGAGATCTCTTCAGTTATCGTATAGTCTTTACAGAGACTAAGGCAAATGTTATTTCTTTTTACCTTTTCTCCTTAATTTTAAAGAAGCTCTCTCCTTCAGGAGATATGCATAAAAATGACTTCTAGGAAATTTGCATTTTCACATCCCACAGAGCTCTTTGGTCAAGAAAACCCTATTGAAATCAATGGCATTTATACACCCATCAGTCTTGCAACTTGAGGGCCGCAATTCAATTTGCTGCTCTATCTGAGGCCTTCAGAAAAGAGCTTCATCTGTTACATATGGAGAGCATTTCAGTCTCTCTCAAGTCTAAGTAGAAACTACTTTTAAAAACCTTTCTATTCCTTCTGCCCTAGCTTCATTCTTTACTTAAGCAATGTCAGAGTTTTCTCTCACCCATTCAGATGACACTGTCAGGGACTCTCACTTCTTGCAGTTCACTGCTCTACCTAACTGCCAATTACCAGCTAATACCTAGAGACCTTCCCATCCTGTCTTCCCATTCATTAGAAGGAACACCATAGATTGTCAGCTAGTTTGTTAAAGCTCTCTTTGTTTTAATTAAGAAGCAGTTTATACCCCTTGTTGGACTTCAGAAACTTAACACATTCTCAGTATTATTTTGCATCAGCCTTCAGAAAATCTCACGAATTCACCTTCAGTGATTACCAGGTTTTTATCACTCATCTAACTCCTCTAGCGCTCATTACTTTACCGTCAGGTCCTCATTCAGCCCTCAGTTTTGATTACAATTTCCAAGTGGCTGCAAAGACTACACAGCTGCCTTGGTTTTCATGAAGTGCTGCTTTTTCTCAGGGCTCTTTATTACTGAGTTCTGCTTCTCTAGCTACCACAACTTGTCAGCGTTGCTGTCAGTCCTGTACTCATCAACTTTTTCTGCTTAACCTGTCTTGGCTTTAAGTCCACAAGGCTTAATCTTCATCTCTTAGTCCCCTCTTGCTTTCCTCACGCTTTCTTTTAACTAATATGATAGCTGGTCTCTGTCTTCTCCAGCTTTAGCCATCACCACAGAAGCCACCACTGGCTTTTCTATCACTTAAGCCTGTCACACAAGCAGCACCTTTGACAAGAACTCCATAGCACAGACTTTTTTCTAAAAAATATTTCTAAATTATGGTCTCTGTTACTATCCTGCAGCTAAATATTTGACCAGGTTCTTATGATCTCATGCTTGACTACTGTGCCATATTTTCTCTGATGTTGACATATATCTTCTTGCCCAATCCTATCTATTAAAATTCTTCTTCAAAGAGCATTTTCCTAGCTTGTGACCGTGACAGTGTTGCTTTCCTCTGTGTCTCTCCAGGGACTCTCCTTTTGCTATTCTCCATATACTCACTAAGTCTTAAATTTCACTCAGCCTCTGTCTATTCTATCTCATTCTCTTATTCAGTGATAGGAGTTAACTTCTAGTTTTGGTTTTCTCATAACACCAGCTTCCATCATGCCCTTGCCAAATTTTCAAAGAGGCACCTTTGGGTTCTCTCCCATGAAGACTTGCACAGGGCTCCCAATGGGCATCTCCAGCAACTGCTTTCAGACTTGGCTGTTTCCAATGCCCTACCTTGTGCAAAATCTGTTGTTTCTTATTTCACACTGGAGAGTCTGACTTTAATGTTCCCTGTTTCTTTGGGTAAACAGAGGTCTGAACTAGGGGTCTAGAGACACTGTGGTGATGCAAGTAAAAATAGATCTTTAAAGATTTGAGCTCTAATTCCTTTGTTGCAGATTTCAATAGTCTCAGTAGAATCTCTCTGATCTTAAGCCAGATCAAAGCAGAGCAAGAATCAGGCTATTTATTGCCGGTTTCCTTTTAATCTGTATAGCACGGTTTTGATCTGAATGTGGCTTTACCCTATGCAAGGATCATTTATTTTCTAGTGTACTCTTTAGCTGAGGAAAATGAAATGCTATCACTTAATCACAAGCACCTTTCCTCACCACAAATAAGGTCTTGCTATAATGTATAAGACCTTGTAAAAATAATTATTTGTGCTCAAAATTCTGTCAGCATGAATGATTCTAGCTTTCAGGCTCTGAGTTACCAGTTTACATCTACTTAATATTCTTTAAAATATACCCAGGAAAAGTTCATTAAAATGTTCATCAAATTCAACACTGGACATCTTAAATACATCTACAAGATAAAGTAATAGATAGAGTAAGAAAATAAAATTGAAAAGCAGTTATGTCATGAAGCAAGAGAATTGCATTAGTCTAAAGTCTTTTCTAAGTAATGGATCCTTCATTTCTGTATTTGGATGATACGTTATTTTGTGTGAGACTGTTATTTCTTGACTAAAGTGATGCAATCTATCAAGTAAGGTAAAGAAAAAGAGACTTTATATAAGCTTATAGGAATAAATATACTTTGTGCTGTTGAGGTGGCAGGCCCATGGTGATGCTTAATTATAATCACAATCACCTGTTAAAAACTGTGAAATGTTTTTCTGCTGTATTTCCTTTATGGTTAAGGTGTTGAGGTTTAGCAAATGGTGCAAAGAAATGTTAATCTGAAGCCACTTCAATACTCCTGATACAGTGGCAGTTTATGAGAACCCTTCCACAAGAACAAGTCGGAACAGCAATAAAGAACAGACTTTGTGGGGCACTACAGCGCATATTTAAGCAAGTCACACAACTGGATCAGGAATCACTGCCTCACAGACTACTAGATGGCACTGTTTTGCTTAGCACAGCTGCAAACAGAAATGCTTTTCTTGTCAAATTAAACACTCTAAGTCCTGGATGAAGTTGCTTTCATCCCTAGTCAGTGCAAATATGAAAGAAAACAAAGTTAGGTTTAGTATCATTTTATATAAGAGAAATATGTTTTCTTCTTTTCCACAAGAATTTTAAGCTCTTATTTATTATTAGGCTACCTTAGGTTAATTATGCACAAATAATATGTAATCAGGCAGATAGATAGGCTTTAGGTTTGAAGAAGTATTACCCATAGGTCAGTACGCTCAAGTGCAAACTGGTATAAAAGCTAAGCAGAATGATGTTTTATAACAAAGCATAGCTTTGAATGGTTTTCGTTAATTCTACACCCTATTTATTATTCTGGTAGCTGTCTTGGATATGATCTCATTAGCTAACTGCTCTAATTTATTACAGATTCTGAATTAAAACTAAGCTGCAGTAAGCAAGGACAGTTACATTAAAAACACATTTTTCATGTAAGTGTCAATTTTTTTAAGATGAGTTAATTTTAATATGACTGATTGTCTAAGAGGGAGGCAATATACTCTGTCATTCAGACTGAGATTCAAAAGGAATTGTATATATGAAAAGTAATTGTATGTATGAAAAGGGGGAAGTTAAGGGATGGATCCAAAGGACAAAACTGTCATCGGCTAAATGATGATCTTTCTCAGTGCAGTGTTTGATCCGAGATAATGATCTCTGCTTAACGAGATTGGCATTTAGTTCTGCTTTGCTGGTGTCCTAAGGTGAATTTCTGGACTGTGTTTTAAGGCTCAGAGCTGATCTGCCCCTTCTGATGTAGCCGCAGCAGTAAACCTGCTAGGATGCATCAGCTGGAGTTTGTGGGTTTTCCAGCTCTGGTGGAATGAGAAGTGAATTCTTCCTCATCCAGTTCGGGAGAAATCAGCCAAACTGATTCAGATCACTTGTGTAGCTACTCAGACGAGAATGCTTGTGTGATCCCATCTGTTCAGCAGCAGAGCCTGGACAGTAAGTATTCCCAGAAAAGAAGCTGTAAGAAATACTTACAGGATAATAACTTCTTAAATCATTACAGCTGTTTCCAAAGTTAATGTCTGTGCTTGACATCTTTTTGTCTTATAGGGTTTGGCTGTCCAAAGCTTAGAAAGGACCTAATGTAATTCAGATTGTGCAAGGAGGGATGAGGGAGGGAGAAAATCTTTATCATTGAAATAGTCTTTCCTGGAATTGTTGTGTCACTATAGGCAATAACTCTGTACACTGCGCACCTCCAACCCAGACTGGACGTTGCTTTCGTGCCAGAGCTATGAGGGAGCCTTCAAAGGCAGATTTATAGCTTTATCTGTTGTCTACATTTGGTAAAGGGAGAATCTGCCACGAGCCAGATACGGAACTTTTAGGACCCCTTCTACCCTTTCAGCCTTTTTATTTGGTATAGAAAAGCCAAAACAGTGGGTGAAGACTTCTTATCTTGTTCCTCTTACTCAGACTTCTAAAGTATCTTTTTCCAATACAAAAGAATACTCCAGCCTATTATGTGACAAAGAATTTGTCTGGTTCATCAAATCTTTTGCTGGGGAGCTTTTGTGCCTCCAGTGTTTACAAGAAGGCACCTGTAATTTCTACTAGATACATTATTCTTTAACAAACCTCTGGCCTGCTATTACTGTAGTACTAATGTAAACTATTCAGCCATGTCCACAATTAACCTCAGAATGAATTGCCTTGCAGCACAGAGAAAAAAATTATTATTTGAAGACTGTTAAAATCAGTTCCATAAAACTGATAGAGTGCTTCCAGCACTTTGCCTGGGAGCGGCGTTTCTCAGCGGGCCCATCGAACCCAGTGCAAGGAATCCAGGCTCCTCGCTCCTACTGCCTCGTAGCTCGGGCTGTGGCACGCACATCTGCGCCATGCGGGACTGCCGCCTCTTTTCCAGGCTCTGATCCCACACATCAGAGCTCGTGAGATGACGAGTCACCCCTTGCTGTTCAGAGGCACATTCAATTATCACTGATCGTCTTTTTTTCCTTTGAAATTTTATCTTGCGTAGACTTTGCTGTCAAGATAAGGCATGATGTTTTTGCTATTTCCTTAAGAAGGCTGTGAGGATGGTTTGTAATGTCTATAAGCTTTCTGAGGCCACTGGACTGGGTTAAAGGTAGCTCAACTATCTTCTTTCCCCCCCCCTCTTTTTTTCTCTTTTTCTTTGGGCTTTTCTTTTCCCTCGGGTTAGTTTTAACCCACTTTAGATCCTAAGTCCTTTATCATATAGCTAGCAGGAGTTTGAATAAGGGAAGTAATGATGTGGGGACAAGAAGAAGCAAGCATGGGAAGCAGTAGCAAGGATAGCTTTTTCTACGCTAGTGAAGGCTTATGCTGGTTTGATGCTGTAGAAAAATATAGCCTTTGAGGTAGCACACGATAGGTCATTGCTCCAAGCCCTCCGTAAGTGTAGGATAGTCACAATGTTTCTGTCTAAGTACAGGTAAGAAGACAAAGAAGGTCAGAAACGTAACTAGCACAATAACTGCGAGCACCATGGCCGTATATCTCACCTGGAAGGTAGACAGGTACCCCAACTGTTCAAAGCTCATGAGTGGCACTATCAAGACTGTGAGAGTGGCACTATCAAGACTGTGAGAATACTTAAAAGAATAATCTAGGAAGGGATTATTAACCGTGTAATTCCTGCAGCTGGGATGTTTTAAATCTCCTTTTCCTGCTAGAAACTCTGACAGTAAAATATTATTTTCCTTTTCAGTCTAGAAAATAGAGAGTCAAGCAAAATGCCGCTACCACAAGACTGAGAATTAAACTCTGCACGGCAGTGATATTGAGTGTATGAGATGTTATCTTCTGAATTATCAATTAATTTTATTTTATATTTCTGCCTTTTTTCAGAGTAAATCCATCCTGCTGCCTCACCAGCCCTGCTCTGCTTTGTTTATGAGCTCTGACAAGATCGCAGCTTGAGGTAGGGTGGCTGAGGACAATAGGCAGAACTGGGTTGTGATCATGATAATTGGCTGAGACATCCAGGCCTGTAATTGCTTAATAATAACCATATCTGGTCTTTTTTTTGCACAGCAATCCTGTGTTAAGGTTCTATTTGATTGCTTGAGCTCACTAAGAGCCATGGTGCGCAGAGGAAACTGGAGCTGCATGCAAATAGCGTGACAAACGCAGAACCCATTAAAGATGTAACTTTAACACAGGGATAAGAGACAGCCAGTAAAGATATTGCCGCTATGGAAAAACAAGACTCAAAAAGTCCTTCCTTTCCTAAAACGAAATAGTACTTCTTAGGAAATATAGTAGCAAATTATTGCTCAGCGTGACATTTCCTGGCTGAGAGATTTCAGAGAAAAGCGTATTGCCATTGTTAGCTTGTGATTGTGGATTTTTTTTATTTTTCTTATTTTTTTGCACAAGCTGATCCAATGAAGAATTTTCCCACCCCTGAGCATGCTTACTTTATTCTGTCAGTGTTATTCATTAAAGAGTGCCATCTGGATGGGAGTTAGAAAGACATAGCCTTGGAGAAAAGTTTTTTGTGAAATACTTCCTATAGTAAACTATTTTAAGAGTTATGATTGATTAGAGCAAATCTCTATGGACCAACTACTATAAAGGTTATTTCTTTAGCTAGAGTAAGTCCTGAAGATATTCAGAAGACCTTTTTTTTTTGAGCGGAGAAGGAAATGAATACATGGGACAGGTTGTCAAGTAGCAGTAGCATCCTTCACCATAGCTGTGCTTATGTGTGTGTGTAATACCTAAATTGGATAACTGTATAGACAAAATGACAGTCCAGATGTAAGAGTTAGCAGAAAGAGAGATAGAGTTAGATAAGTCACCTGTCTTTACTAATGAAATTTTACCATTTCGGATTTATGACCCAAGACAATAACCAGGGAAACTGTGTGGGGAAAAAAAATGCAATCTAGCAATTTTGTTTACTATTTTAATACCAAGTTTCTTCATATAAGTTTTTTTTCAGCACTAAGGAGTATCATTATGGTGTAGAGAAAGCTACACTAGAGCAGAAACTAAATAATAATAAAATAATAAATAATATAATAATAATAAAATAGTAAAATAATAAAAAGAGGAATAGCAGTAATCAAGGGTAGAAAAACCGATAGAGACAAAACATGAATTTATTAAAGCAGTAGGGCATAAGTTTATTAACTGTGTAAAATTCATAACGGTGGCCATCATTCCTTGAACGTCCTGATAGCCCACCAGTTAGCCACCTGATTGCTCAAAGATGCTTGAGGAAAAAATTGGATGTTTGTTTCAAAACTGAGTGAAGTTAATTCCTTGGTAGCAGATAGAAGATTATGGGTTTCCAAATATAAATCAAAATAGGTACATGCAGAGAGAACGAGGAGCAGCAGCTCTTCAGCTCTGGTGATGCTGTAGCCAGACCACCGGAAAGGCGCCTGGAAGCGCAGGACCTGGGGGCAGATCAAGTACAGGCTTTAGCAAAGGGCTGGTCTGTTTGTGCAGAAAGCGGATTATACTTGGTATCTGATTCTTTAAGTATTTTTCTGTTTTTGTAATGATACAGGCAGTGCAAAGTGATGATGAGGTTAAATCAGAACGGTCCATTAATTTCTACTTTTGCCAGTGACACGTTGCCATGGACATAAATAACTGCAAGGTGTGAGTTACAGGAGTGTGGAGACTCACAGCTGCAGCTACATAAAAAAAAAAAAAAAGAAGAATCAATCAAACAAAACTAGCTGGCCTAAGGGTGCACCTAGCTGCTAGACTTCACATTATTCTTGCACTGAGTTTGAAGCTGTACCTTTCTCAATCTGCTTATTAGCATTACATTTTACAAGCTTGCTAAGAGATTAGTCTAAGGCAAACAGATCTAAATCTGTAGCAGCTTACTTCATTCTCTGTGAGGAAGTTATTGAATCCTCAAGTCCAATCTTTAATGACTTTTTGGCAATTGTAACATTAAAAAATAATAATAAATAAAAAAAAATTCTCCCACATATTTCAGGCAGGAATTAAAAAAAAAAAATCCTAGTTTGATCAATCTGACACTGTGTGAGCTTTCCATATTTAGTTTTCACTCATCAGATCAATGGACTGAATTCTTCCAGACTGTCTTAGACTTCTTTAATTTCTTAGGAATAAAATAACAATCATATTTCAGGAGAGCTATGTTATTATTATTCGATAGATTGTTAGATTCGCTGTTCATGTATTTATATAAAAAATAAAATTATGAAAAATTTGGGTTTCTGAGTAGAGGAAACATCTTATCAACCTTTTCAGAAGTTTTAGCCATAGAGAAGTGACTACTTTAATTAAAATCTGTAAGATATCAATTTTAAATTGTGTGTAAACAACTATATTCTTATTGTGTAACAGAAAGCATGTCCATGCTGGAAACTCTGAATATTCTGCACTTTTACAGAAATCCAAGTCATTGAATGCCTCAAAGAGTTTGTGAATAAATTCTTTACCTAATTAATAGGCAGTCTCAAATTATTAGAGGGATTAATAGGCCTCCTAAGTCTAGGTACATACTTTTACTCCTATAATTCTGCTATCTGATCTGTCATAGATTATATTTTAAAGTATATGAACAACAATATTTGGCTACAGAATGTTCCAAAATCCAACTTTATAAGAACAACATAAAACTTCAACGACATATAGTAACCATTTTGTAGGTTCAAACTCTGCAAGCAACTAGAAACTGTAACAGTACCCAAAGTTAGAGAGTTAAAATTAGAGACGTTGGCAGTTTATGAATCAGAGACCTTTCACAAGCAAATGTGCATGAAAAGAAAAAGAAAGAAAAAGAAAAACTGGCTACATATAAGCTATTATTATGTGGCAAGGCATGCACTTTTCTTCGCAATATACATAATGAAATACAATCCCTCACCAGTTCATCACTCAAACAGCTAAATCTGATTTTACTGTGAAAATGCAATTTAATCTCATCAGGTTCCATAGTGCTGAAATACTGAACTTAACAATAGAAACTGATGTGATATGTTTCAAATTAAATTGAACTACTGCAAACAATGGGTTTCTTCAAAGGTTGGCCTGGGCAGAATCTGTTTTTCCACTTCATTTTGCAAAGAAATCATCGAGTCTAATGGCTTCGAGCAAACTAAGTGATGTGCAGGTTGAATGAAAAAATAAGCAACATCACTGGAAAAGTGCCGCACGTAAACAAAAGGAGATAAATTACCACACGCTACACTAAAGGCTTTATCATTTCCTCATCCCTTGTGAGGAATTTCTAGCTAAAGCGAGGGGCCGTGTCTTAAATGAGTGACGTCAGTGAAATATTCTGGCTTCCTTAATGTCTGGATGAGGCCTGACATCTGAAGAACATTGGGCAGGTGTTAGCATGTGAGCTGAAATAGTGGACGCAAAGGTACAGGTTTACATTGATTGCCAAACATCAGATGGTTCCTTCGCTGCATAGGTGAGAGGAAAGCAGAGAAATGAGCTGTTGGCCGACAGGAGACAATCTGGCTGGTACCCACAGCCTAGGCCGGCCACAAGCCCCGGCAGAGGGGACAGGGAATTTGGGAGGAGGATGCCAATCGTGAAATGGCCCTGATGCACTAAAGAAAGCACCATCCCACTCCTTCCTCTCAGAGCATGTGAGGAGAATAAAGGCTAGACCTACGTATGTGGACAGTATACGAGTAATGAGTGGACAGCAAAACAGGAGGCATCTCAGTCTGAATGCAGTCTTGTCTGTTTAGGCTTATGCATCTCACTCTCACTGTGTGAGACAGGTTTCTTTACTATAGTCAAAATGAAATGATATTTTTTTTTCTGTGTTCACTAATAAAGAATAAAAGCTCGGTGGGGGAATAGCCAGGGTTGTTTGTTTCTTTTAGAGCTGAACTGGCAGCCAGCTCCTCCTCTGAAGGACAGATGGCTGTGAGTTAATTCCAGTACCAACTGTCCAATTCCTAGATGCCTGTTTGACAATATTGTTCGTCTTTGTTTGTTTACTTTAGGAATAGGTCTGTAGGGAGCTTTATGGTCTCAATCATCCTCACTTGGGGAAAGCCTATATGAGCAAAGAAGGGTTAGGAAAACAAAACCTGGGAGGTTTCCCAGGGAATATTTTCTCCTAATCCTTCCAGGTGTTAAATGAGCTGTGTGGCTGATAGGTGCCACACAGGCAAGCGTGGGACTCAGGATGGTGCAGCCCATAGAAGAGGGGTTTGCTCTGGGGTGCTCCCCAAGAGTTTAGGAACCCCGGGTGCACCATGGCCAGAGCCACCATACTATGGGGTTGCCATAGCCCTCCAGTGACCCCCATGAGCGCAGAGCAACCTAGTCAGCAAAGGAGAAGTGACACCACACACTCACACCATAAGCATCTAGGTACCTTGGAATTTCGTACTGGATCATCTGTTGAATATGCATACTGACAGCTGTTGAATGTGCGTACCGATAGCTGTTGACCGTACTGCTGAGCATCCCGTTGACCATCCTGTTGACATCCATACTGTTATCGACCAAGGCCATATGTTCTACCGTCCAGCTGTGGTCTGGCATTGATTGACTGAATAATGAGCTAAGCCCGGGAAGGATAAAAGAAAGTAAGCCACATACCCCTGGGTGGAGTCGGACTTACCGTCAGCTGGCCTGCGGACCCGACAACCCACCCATCAGTGGGGACGCCCCTGATGCCAACTGCCAGGGAGAACCTGAATCCTCTTGGCGCAGCTCAAGTGTGGTGAGAACAATCCAGGGAGAATTATACCGGAGAGGTGGCTCATAAGGACAAGGAAAGGGCGAGAGCTGTGGTTATACCGTGCATCCGAGAAGAGTCATTGTACTGTGCTTCCATGGCTTAATCACAGAGCTCTGATATGTGTATTCTGTTTTTAGCTCTTTACTATACTTTTTAGCTTTGTTATACTTGTAGATTGTCTGGTGGTAATTGTTTAGTGTTGTCCAGTGTCCGTCATATGTGTAGAACCGCTTAGATCTAATAAAACTCTTATATCTGACAAATGACGATCTCTCGAATTCAGTGCAACTAACCCTGGATCCAAGAGAATCCTGGATGCCCCTCTAGTGGCGCGTCACAGTGGCTTATCGAAACCAAAAGCACTCCATTGCCAGACTGATCTCCAGTTTCCCAGACTCATTCCCAGTCCCCATATGGAAATCCCCATATGGAAATCCAGCAACAGCCAGACAGTAGGTTATCATCACAAATGCAGCTGCTAGATTGGAAACCCTGTGCTCACTTAAAAGAACAGTTATATGATGAAGTCTCTTATTCCCACCTTTTCAAACTGAGCTTGCCATAAGTGATCTTTTTTCTTGTGGGTGTTTTAGCGATGCTAACAGATAGAGCTTGTGAATCCTATTAACCTCAGTAACGTATTCAAGGGACAGGCTGATAGAAATTGTCTAATTGATTGTAGATATGAGAATGGACCTATACAAGTTTGTTGTTTGCCCTTCATAACAGTGGTTGTAATGCCTTAGTCATCTGATGAAATTATTCCTAGTTTCCAGAAACATATTTAAAACAGTTAGAAAATGAGTAACTGGGGGACTTGACTTCACACACACTCCATGAGATGTTTTACCAGCTCCAGAACAACGGCCGTGAAGGCTCTAGGCTTTCCTCTATGGCTTACAGCTACTGTTTAGCTCATAATTGAAACAAATATATTGGAACACTGCTAATAATAATGAAATATTGCCTTTCTTTCACATTCCTGTGCTCACTGTGGGTGAGATACTCGGCTCGAATGAAAAATCACAGATCTGTTTCAGTCAATGAGCTAAATTCATTTCCACCAGCAGAGAATCTGATACATGATATATCAAGACTATCATGTGGGTCAAACTAATACATTTTGATGTGTACAAATATAAAGAGACTTTAAAAAACAAAAATATTCACCATTTCCTAGTGTTCTTGTGGTAAAAAGCAGGTTAGGTTTTTTTTTCCCCTCCCATGGGTAAAACATGTAAAAGGCTGATAAGCCAGTTGTTCCCCAGGCAACCCAGAATCTTCATTATTTATTTTGTATAGGATTACACTTAAAA
Source organism: Struthio camelus (assembly GCF_040807025.1). Taxonomy (NCBI): domain Eukaryota; kingdom Metazoa; phylum Chordata; class Aves; order Struthioniformes; family Struthionidae; genus Struthio; species Struthio camelus. The sequence goes on from NC_090942.1 coordinate 25,254,613, forward strand.
CAAAGTCTACTGAAATAATAATAGCATAGTTATAATATGACTACCGTTTTATTTCTACGAAATTAAAGAAGCTTAATGCAGTCTGGAAGAATTCAGTCTATTGCTCTGACGGGTAAAAAACTAAGCTTGGAAAGCTCACACAGGTAAGTATCTTTTTATGCAATCTTTTATCCTGGTGAAATTAATTTTTGAAAAATGTCAGCATCTCAAGAACTTCTGTATCAAATATTTCCTTCATAATGAAATATGTGATTTTTCAAACAGCCATCCCTGGAAAGGCAACACAGTAACTGGGAATCACACTATGATTCTTTTGATTCCTTCCAGTAGCATTGCTTGGTGGAAATGTTTCTGTAGGTCAGATTCTGATTTGCTTATTTTTGTGCAGCTTCAGCGATTTCAAAGAGTGTCAGGAGCAAAGAAGGAAAAAAAAACAGTCAACTGAGAGCATGAGATACAAGTTATCTCCTATTATCTCTTGTGCTCTCTTGAGACAAAACTTGATCTCTTGGGACAAAATTTATGTAGAGCTTTAAAGAGAAGGTTCACTTTTATATAATAAGGAAAAAAGATAGTAATTTATGAAACTAAAGAGATACATAATGTGACTAAAGAGCCTGTAGACAAAGATGAATTTTGGATCACCCTTTTGGTCATGCTGATGTGAATACAGGGAGTATTAGGGTGAGAGACTATGTTGCCCTCAGCAGGAATTTTAACGGTGAGGAAGAACAGAATTTGGGATGCTAATAAGGAAGAAGCAGCAGAAATTTGAAAGCAGGCTGACCTCAGGGAAACAGAGGCAGTCATTAGGGAATATGACTCCAATTACATATATTACCTTAGGGATATTTGCACTTTAACTCAGACTTTATATATTGAATGTGTCATTTCTTTATCGACCCTTTCTATTATATTAAAAAGTCTATACAAATTGTCTCTTGAAGTTAACCTGAAAATCTTTTTTTTTTCTTTAGTCAAAGACTTTCTAAAGTCTGGTGAACAGAAGTAACTGGCTTTCACATAGAAAGTAGTAGGGTTTCATTTTGATTTGGTAGTGAATCCATTTAAAATTGAGTTTTCAATGTTTACTTTCCTAAAGTGATACAAGGGCATACATTTTCTCCATTCTTATGTTCAGGCAATCTAATTAATGGTTAAAGGAATTAAGCTATTTGAAGGTTGATAAATGTGAGGTTAATGCACAATGGAAGAAGCAATTTGAACCATTCGGCCACACTGCTTGGTTCTAAATTAACTATAACCATTCAGGAAATGAACCTAAGAATCATTGTGGACAGCGCAGTACAAATCTCTGATCTGTCTGTGAGAGCAGTTAAGAAGCAAACAAATTGTTAGAACTTAAAAGGAACAGGAGGGAAAGGAATACTGAAAGTATAAGAATGCAATTCTCTGAATTGACAGAATGATGCATCTGCATCTAGTCTCCCTGTTCTTAGAAAAGACACTGTATAGAAGTGAAGAGTTCAGAGGAGGAGGATGAGAATGATTAGATATAGGAAACAGAGATAGGAGAGAATGGCACTGTCTGCAGAAAAGAACTGATACAGGTATGCAAAACACTGAATGAAAAATCTATTTTAAAAAATGTTTTTATACCATCACTCTTTTTAAAGTATCTATGTTGTGGTGTAACCAATTTTGATGGAGTCTTTACTATATATACTTCAAATGAGTCTTATCTATTTGCCAGGTGATAATACTAGCAACAAGAAATCTATATTAATGACTTTCCTTAGGCCAGCCCTGTGGGCAACTTGCTATTCAATCTCTCTTCCACGTTCCCTTGTGACCTGTCTTCTTCCCCTAATGAGGCCTATTGATGCTGCTGAAAATAATGCTTTTTGGGGATCCAAATCAGGACATACATTCTAGCAACAGATGAGCCAATGTTAGTACTATGCAGATGGCACACATCTCTTTCTGTCCTCCAAAGTGTCTGATCACGCCCGTGTCAATAAATTGCCCAGTCATTAAGTGTACAGTGTTATGAGTAAGGTGCAGGCTGAATCTGAATGCAAGGAAAACAGGACAATTGGTAGCAGGTAGAAGAAAGCACTTTGAAGTATTTTCAGTGTAGTCTTCTTGGGTTAGAGGTACGTACTCATTACTGCCAATTTAGTCTGTTGCTAAGGCATGCTCTTTCATTTCTCAGTGTCACCAAACTCTCACAGCCAGTATCTCCTACCAGCTTCAGTTGCCTGGGAGACTCCACTCTGTCCCGGTGAGCGGTGGCCCGGCGCCGCTACGCGCACCTTCGTGAAGTCTCGCCGGGGCAGCAGCAGCGTGCCTCGGCACAAAGCAGTCAGGTCAGCTACAAACCCCAAACTGCACAAAATGCAATTGCTCATCCCTTCAACAACTTGGCTTACTGTGAAATAACAACACTGCGTACACTAGCAACACTGATTTCCCACAACATGTCATTCGGGTTCACGGTAGCCATATTTTTCTTAGTAGTGCTCCATGGTATGGGCCTAGAACAGCTGGTAAAGCCAGGATGAATATCATGCTTTATACCTCAGGGACAAAAGAATTTTATTCCAAAAGAATAAAACTGGGAATTTCGATTTTCAGGAATATGAAACTGTGTTATGAATTCCCATAGGCACTAAAGACAGCTGCCAAGTTTACCCTGTTGCTCTAAGTGCAAAGAAAATATTCAGAATTACCTTCCTTTAAAGTAAAGAGCAGACTACATGATAGAAAGGAAATAAATAAATACGTAACCTCAAACCATAATCCTATCAAAGCAAAACACTGCACTACACACATGACTCTCTCCTTGGAGAACAGATGAAGAAGAAAATGAACCACATGTAATTTTGGCTAGTTGGGTCATTTAAAGAACTACTGCCAAAAATTGGGAGAACTTGGCTGTGAGTCACATTTTTCTATTAATATCTCATAATGAAAAACCATACATTTGTAACAGACCTTGGCTTCTCAGTAATAGCACATCACATAATTGCTTGAATCTTTGGGCTGTTTGTATTTCTAAACCAAATTTCCTCAAGCTCATAGTCTCTAGGGAGGCTTACGGCTATTTTTTTGAAGAATGTAACGTGCACAAAGCTTTTCAAGAAAAAAAAAATCTGAGAATACATAAAGCATCTCTTTTCCTATCATAACCAAAAAAACTCAAATAGCTTAGCTCAATGTTTTTAAATGCAAAGAAACTTCTCTGTTTTACTGTGGAACATTTTACAAACTTATTTACCTCCTATTGGATATTAGATATACAAGGAATACAGATAAGATACTCTTTTGCACCTCCATTTTATCAGAATTTATTTAAATTCAATTTTGCTTTCAAATTACCTGTACAGCTATACTTCCTTCAGATAGGCTTTTTTTGTAATAAGAAAGTGTCCCTTTAAACCGTCGTTGTAATCAGGCATCACACAAAATTTCCAGATGGCGGTTTCATTCTAGACAATCTGCTATCTCAAGTGCCTCTCTCTCTCAAGCCCCAGTGAGAATCAAGTGCATTTACTACATTCTGATGCAACTCCTAGTGCAAGATATGTTTGCTTTTTATCTAATAGCATATCAAATATTTTAGATTGTAATAACTGATGCAGCGATTGCAAAACTGCTGTTCAGCAGAGGAAAAAAATGCCATTACAGAAAGCAGTCAGGGATTCTGACAGTATGACATGAACCCTAATGAATTAGCTGACAAATGAGCACAATAAGTTCTGCTGAAGTGTGCTCTCTAAGCAGCAAATCAGCAAAGCTCCTTTTCACTGCATTTTTCCCTTGTAAGCCTAAAGTCCATGCAACTTAATTCTCAGCTGGGGCTTCAGGTGAAATGTATTGAAAACATATCAAAGCAGCTTCCAGTTCCCCCTTCTCGCTCTGCATTATGCTCAGCACTTCCTTCCTGTACACTAAATATCACCAAGTCTCTCAGCACTAGTCTTGCTTTAGCAGTTGTAGACTATGACATCAAAAGAGAAAGAAAGGCAGAATCAAAGATACTTTGACCACAGCACAAACCATGCCTTTGTCATCTGAAATGTAGCTCCCTGGGCCGTTGTGTTGTGACCATTTCTTTGTTTCAGAATAGTGCTGCTTTAGCCTCACAGGCCCATACTGTGCCTTATGGGACCTCTCTAGCATGCTGCTGGGGACGGGCAGCTGTGGAAGACATTCTCAGATCCACTAGCCCAATCTTAGCACAAAGTCTGGCCCTCCAAATGTTATGCAAATTATGGGTCAGCAAGCTTTGGTTCAGCAGCAGAATGCAGCCCTTATCTCAGGGGAGGGCTGCGCTTCATTGCTGCAGCCATGGCACAGCAATGCAAGCCTTGAAGTTAGTTCTCCTTCCTCCTTAGGGAAATCCATATACCCTTCAAAAAATATCTTTGTAATATTTCTAATCTTAAGCCTACTTTTTCACAAGTAATTCAGCACCTGCATTTCCTCCAGTATGTCACAGTATTGAGTAGCCTGGATGGTTGGTTGTTGCTTCTTCTAGATACAGGACACCCTTCACCACTCTCAGTGAGACTTCTGACCATGCCAAGATAGAGCAATTCTTCCAAGCCTCAACCCATGGCTTCTCTGAGGCCAAGCTCCCTCTTCTGAACCATCAGGCAAGAATAGCAATGTGCAACTGTAATTGCAGGATCCAGTGGCTCTGGGATGGGATCACTCTTCATGACACTGTCCTCTACATAGCCTGAAGCTCTTGCATGACAATGAACATAAAAGTGAGTATATTTTGGAGATGAAGATTCTGTTGCTCTGCTGACGGTAGGTGATAGGATGAACTTGTTCAGTGTCAATAGGCCTGATTGCTAACGTCACATGGGCAAGCAGGTCAACAGCCACCTCTGCAGGATGGTCTTAACTCTGAATGGAAGGAAGGTCTCTAAGCTGCAGCCATGCTCATAGCTTCCCCTCCGTCTCAAAGGTAAATTCCCTCATCATCCTCACTATCTAGCTACAGGACTGCCTGACAGTACTGCAATACTTAGGCACGAAAGACTGAGGGAAAGGAAACAAGGCTGCTTAGCCTGTCTTACAGCTCAGGAGCCCTCTGCCCAGAGCATCACTTGGAGATGATAGTGGTCTTTCTATCTGTCTGGAAGGAGTGCCTCTGAGAATGTAATTTCAGGAAGCTGAACCGCAACTGTCACATAGGAGATCACTGATGACCTAGCAGGGAAAGGTCTATGATTGTGTCCAGTAGTAGGTAAAGGTCAAAAAGCTGAAGGAGGCCCACAACCAGGGCCCCCAAGGATGGCAGTTCTCAATTGCAGAATTCCACTTGCAGGAGAAATAAATGTATCATCTCAGAAATGACCTGTCCCAAAAATGCTGTGACAGAGATGTCATTACGCAGGCTGTAGTTGTGCATGGAAAAGGTGCCGTGAAGGATACCCATATTTCTGCTCTCAGTTTACTGCTGAAGATAGGAGTCTGACATCACACACAAGTCTCTGCTACTCACCGGAAGCCCACTAAATATGTCAAACAGGCAGCAACTGACTGCAAGGTGTCCTCCACGGGCAGCAAATCACTGGTGCCTACAGAAGAAAGGCAGCATCTGGGGGAATTTAAGTGACAAGCTTGGACATGCTGAATAACAAACATGAACAATGGGACCTGGCCAAGGAAAAGGAGTGGCAGTGTGTGAAAGGCGTGTTGTGTACCTGTCAGCTACAGGTACACTCGATATGTCAGTTACGAGGCCATCTCACCTCTCTTAGACAGCCGCCCTCTTCACCTTTGAGGAAAAGTGAACCATAGCTGCCAATCGGAGCTGCAATCTGGCTCAGGGAGAGCAGTCATGTAGCGAGGAACCCAGAGGAACAAGCCCTGCTCCATCCCTGTACCACATCCAGATGGAGGTCTCTCTCATCAGGGGCAAGGCACACAGCACTGCAGTCCAGGACAGGAACAGTGCAAGTAAGGGAGACCTGGTGCAAACGCCTTGCAATGTCCTCTATGAGTGGTCAGGGTGGGTAGCTGGGGAATCACAGAGGCACTGTAAGAGTGCAAACATGGATGCAGGCTACACTCCAGCCTGGGATGCCCTCAGGAATCCCTACATCAGGAATAAGCACAATACCTAAATATTCAAATATTCTTAACCATATGGGAGCAGTTACTTGATTCATTACCTCTCTTTTATGTTCTGTCACAGAATCTGAGTTTAGGTGAGTCATTCACTCCTGCTGTTACTGTTGCACAGGATTTCGTTAGCGTGCATCTCTCCAGAAGGGAGAATCTCAGGGAACCTATTCCTTGTGTGACACTCTGATGCCTTTGCTTTTCAGAAAGACTGTTAACTGCAGGCATTTATGACTGTTATGGCACATATTAGGATTTATGTTAGAGGTCACTTCTATATATTTGTCATTTATATACCTACTCAAAACACAGTATTGATTTATCAGCTGTCCCGGAGATTGCTGCTTTATAAGACAATAAAATAAATATGTTCCAGAAATACATTGCTCTTTTCTTTTTCTTATTTTGATGATTGTATATATACAAAGAAGACCAGGAATTCTATCATGTTAAGATTATAATGGATGAATTCTTCTTTTTTTCTTAATAGGTCTTCTTGGTTTTGAATTGCCTAATAAGTTTCATAAAGTGGAAAAGACTAAGCCAAGGGGCATTTTGGCACTGCAGCAGATACAGCTTTTACCCTGAATTCATGCTTGCCGCTGAAAAATTCCATCTTTGTAGAAATGATGTGAGCACTTTGTTTTGTTGATGTAGTACACCACCTAATGTATCAAATGAATGAGGTATCAGGTGGTATTATAATAACACAGCGCATCACCAGAGTTAGCTGTCTCTAAAATCAGGTCTTGCATCATTACACCAAAAAGCAATTAGAATGCTACTTGAAAGATGGCACTATAGGAAAGAAGAAAAAATCCTGAAGAGTGTTTAACAGGATTAACATTAAACAAAATAAATTGACAGCATCTGCTACATGATGCCAGGTAGAAGTACTAGTCTTATATTATGAGCATGCAGCTTCTTGAAACTAATCCTGTGACATCTGATGAATAATTTGGCATACATATACATGTATATTTTTAGCCTCCAATTTGTATTAGTTCAACTGAAGTAGCTTATGCTTCCCTGTTTTCCTCCTTGATCATCTGAACTGGTTCAAGAACCAGTTTGACTGGAGAAAGGTGTTATCATACCATGTACTATCAAGAACAGTATTTCAATTTTTGCTTTTAACAGCTAAATAGCAAGGAGATAAATGAAAATATATTTCAAGTTTGTGCTGTACCTTCACCACAAGATCTGTGTTTTTGCAATCTAGGGAACAAAGCTAGGAATTTGAACCCACAGGCTTTTCAACATAAAATTTCCCAGTGAATGGAATTAATTAACCAGCTGGAAAGGAATATCTAAGCCGTTACTGTGATGACTGGAAGTTCACCACCTCAGGATCAGTAAAGTCAAAGAAGGGATGATATCACCGTTATCCCACGGAAACGGAGGGAAGACGTTATGAGTCTCTCTTCTGCATATCCCACCTCCCTGCCTACCCTGGACCTGCTCAGGCACGCTGCCTGCACTAAGTGCTCTGCCCCTCCCTGGTCCATGGGCAACCCATGGATCTCCATTTCCCTTTTTCCCTACCGTCTAGAGAACGATACTGCACCTAACACATCTTTCTATCTTACTCTGCTTTTGCATTAGCCCTTTGGCATGTTGTGTTTTCTCTGGCTCTTTTTTTCAAGGACTCAACCTAACCCAGAAGATGTATAATTCCAGAATATTTCCAGATAATTCCAGAAGTAAGTGCATAACTGAAATTACACTGTGAACCAGAGCCTTATCAGCTGATCAGCTGCTCTTGTGATCTCACCCCTTCAGAGAAATGAGCAGGGAGAAAAATGTACTGGCAAAGTTGATCACGTGGGTAAAATCCCCCCTGCAAGAGTCCTGTCTGGATTTTAACATTCCTCCTCTTTGGAGGAGCTGAAACACATGTGCAGCTGCAGGGATTCCAGTGGATGTGGACAGTGGTTCCCTCTCTTGCAGTCTCTTTTCCCTCCTCTGGTCAGCGATTTGGCTTGCTTGGCCTGGAGCCATGATCCCATCGGCAGCTCAGCCCTGGCTGTGCAGGACTCCAGTCACAAGCTATGGGGAAAATGATTACTGAGCTCTAATCCACTGTGCCATCAGCAGAAGAATAATGCTCCAGCTGGTTGCCCTCCAGTCAGTCCTCCATGCGTCGCCATTGTTCTTCCCCAAATCCCACAAAACTGTGTGTTGGCTGCACACGAAATTTCTGCTTCCACTGCTTGTGTGGGTGGTAATAATATCTCAGATTCATCTTTCCCACACCCTTTCATTTTCTGGCCAGATTTGGCCATTATCTGTTAATTTACCCCTTTAAATAGAACCACGGGTGCCCAGTTTTGTCTCTTTTTCTGTTAAAGTGGTGTCTGGAAGAGTCCTTCGACCATCATCTACCTTCAGCAAAAATGGATGGAATGAAATTCAGGTATGAAAGCAAGCTACTGGCAGCTAGTATACAAGGTGCCACTGAAACTACCTTCCAGCTGGCTTTTAGATTTTTCAGGCTTGAACAAAGATGCTGTGACTAATATTTTAATACACATAAATTAACATATTGGAGTGACTGGAAACTTAACATTTGCAATATGTCTGCCAAAAAATTGTTACCAAAGCTCAGATTATAACAAGAGCTCTTAGCTAAAATTGTAATACACTTCTTTTTATATTTTTCAACGCAAATGAGTTCAGTCAGATTTAAGATACAGCACCATCTTATGGATATTTGTGCATAGATAAATGAACGCAGCTATTTCTCTGCTGGCAAAATGTTTCATGGATAAGGCCTTTCTTTGCCAACAAAACATAATAAGGCAGAATAATCAATCTCTGTACACTTCCTGTATATGTGAAAAGTCAGAATTAGCTCTGGGAATGAGAAAGGACATTTTTCTGACAAACTCACTTTGGCAAAATTCCCATTTAACTATGAAGTCTATGATCATAATGCCAAGCATTCCCAGTATTCTAGCATCAGAGCTTCCAATAAGTACTAAAATTTCATGTGAAAGATCCAACACTCTTGAGATTCATTTCTTATTCTTTATATTAAAAATAAATTTAAATCTCTTTTTTATTTGTCTCTGGTTTCTGGGCCATTAAGATGAAGTAAGGTCATATTTTCAAGTTTTTCTCTGCAACTTTAAATAATATTGTCTTTTTCATTTTTCTGTTCATGAAAGTGGAATTTCTTTCCTGTTTATGTAATTGCAGAGGCTGGACCTTTAGAAAAAAATACATTCAGATAGCAAGGACTGGGAGTCCTGTTTTCCAGTTTAACTCTCAACTAATTTAAGGCCTATAATTAAAGGAGATGTAAATGTTCACTCGCGCTTCATGCCCTTTTAGTCAGTCAAGTATCACAAAGAATCTTTTGTGCAAGTAATAACCAGACCCTACATTTTTTTTCCTTTTATTGATATTACAAAAATGAATTCAATTTATTTCTACAGCTTCTCACTTGGCAAGTAACACAGTAGCTGAGTTTACAGCTTTGTTTGTTAAATCATTACATTAAGCGTGGTAAACCACTGAAAGCCCCAACTCATCAGCAATAACCTTGTAGGCAAACTGTGACTCTACATGAAATCAGAGTAACGGGGATCTATGTGGGTACTGAATTCGCCTAATGAAGATCTGATTACAGGGAAAGGATATATTTCCTATAAAAAAAGAAGACCCCTTAGTGAGAACACACAGTAAGGATATGTTTAACTATAAACTTAGGTTTTAGTCTGATTAAACACTCAACCGTCTTAACGTTCCACAGGTACTTTCCTGACTGGGGATAAGTTTATACATAAAATGAAGCACTTTCTGAACAGAGAAAACTGCGCATGTGGAGGTATATGTGTGTGTGCGTGTGTGTATGTGTATCATACATGTATACTTTAAATTATATTGTTATATTGTATTAGAAAGACACCTAACAAAAAATCTAGGAAGCCTGATAAATCGGTATCAATACAGTACATAAAGTGAAATCACAGCAACTTTGAAACATTAATTTATTTATAGAGTAACTCCTGTCCAGGATTTCATTCTGCTAGGAAGTGCAAGCTCCAAAAATCCCGTTAGACTATATCCTTGCAGCCTTCCTGAAATGTCTCTGCTGAGGGGCATATAAAGAGAGAGAAAGTATTCAGGGTCTTGAGCCATTAAGAGCATGTTGCTCTTAATGATCATCTCATCTTGGCTCTCCTAGGCCATTTATAACTTTATGATTTATGATGGACATCTCAAATCCACTGGAAATCAATGGAGAGCCAGTAAAGTAGTGAAACTCCACATCAGAACAGAAAGATCACAACTTCCTCATCAACTGATCAGACAGGTGGTGCTGGAGACCAAAAATCCAGCTGCAAAACCTAGCATCTAATGGCAGATGAATCTGGTATTATTCTTGTTTTCCTCCTTTGCTAACTTTCCCTTTAACACTAATCTCATGTCAGGATTTAGCAAGCATTCCCAAAGGCTGTAATCTAAAGGACTGATTGCAAGATACAGGCCAGCACAAAGAAATTATGTTTGTATTTGTTGTTTGCCTTAGGAATTAGTTTAACACAAATATTTAAATACAGTTAATATGAAGAAAAGGGTCACCTTCTGCTTGCATTATCTGTCCAATATATTCCAATCTGTCAAACATGTTTCAATAAACCTGTACTGAAAGACATGTTTTAGTCTAGGACTCTACTCTCTTCAAACTAGTTTTTGCAAAGAATGTAGGCTTAAATTAAAGCAGCTGGATTCATTGAAAATATGTGCTTGGTAAATGCCCACTTTAGCTGAGATATCCATTATATGTATGAAAGGATATAACAAAATAATATAAAATGTTAACTGTGCTCTTACATATGCACTTACTTTATAGGCAAATGTACCAATTTTTACACAGCTTGCACATTTGGTAGATGTCTCTAGCTCTTCTTCAGGCTTATTGCCAGCCAGAAAGTTAGTAATTCCAGAGAAATCACTACCGAGCTTCACTCAAGATATAAATCAAAATTTTACCTGTCTTGAAAGATAATAACTGTGAATTTATGACATCCCCCCTGACAGAGTCATCAGGACATTGCAAAAACAGTTCCAGTAAGATTATAAAATGTTAAAAAGCCAATGTAACAATATAAAAAAAAAAAATACAGCCAAATGTAGTAATACCAGCCCTAAGTTCTCAGGAATTAAGGACCCCAGATCATAATATTGCCCTTAAAACTATTTGATTTGAGAAGTAAGAACAAAGCCAAATTCACATTACATTCTTTTTAACTGTCTTATCAAAAAGATAAGCTATTAGACTGCAGTCACTTCAACTTTTCTCCACAAGGGGAAGGGCTAGGCTTTTTGGGAGGGAGATGGGGGAATATGAAAGCTGAATTCTCACTCAGTATACTCAATGCAGTTGCTGGGGCTGAAGATAACGTGCCCAGATACTATTAAACCTGTGGTAAGTTGCATGAACCAGCAATTCAACTATATGCTGTAACCAAAAATTTCTGAAAAAAGCAATTGTCTGACCACCTCTGAAAACTAATTAGAACTGTACTGAAATTGTATTAGAATAATAGTACTAAAAGCAGACCTTCAGCTAACCCTAGGTACTGTGTTAGAAGATCGAAAGGTGGCAGCATGGCAAAGCAGGGAATTTTCACATGGTGGTCCAGAGAAAAGACATGGAACAACACTTCCACTTACATGGTTTAATCTATTGGGTCAGTTTAAAGTAAAAACAAAAGAAATATTTGACACAAGTCTAGCCATGAAATGGCAGTGATTAAAAAGGATTCCAGTTTACTGGTTCTTAAAATATCCCCTTTCAGTAAGATAGGGCATGAGAAGGTTTTCTCAACATCCAGACACTAGCAAGACTTTTCTCATCTCTGGTTTAAAAATGATTATGTTCTGACATATTCAACTAGAAACTTCATCCAAGTTCAAGTGCAGGGCAGAGTCTAAGAGCCTGTTGAAAATGAAGGGAGAAAAGCTCACTGTAGAGAAAGAAAGGGCTATTACTGTCATCAGTGGACTTTGGATCAAGTCGTAACTCATGAGGATTTACATGCAAAAAGTAGACAACTGGGTATGATTAGAACGCTTTTGAAACAGGCAGAATCACACTAATGAGCTTTCTGTATTTTATACAGAGCCGTATCTGAGTATGTTAGATACAGCTGCCTGTATCTTTGCAAAATTTTTCTATGCACTAAGGCAGATAAGTTGGTTGCAAAACATTCTACCAGAAGAAAATATATCAAATTCAAACTCATATGCAGGTATCTGAGCAGGGTTTGACTGTCTAAGTATTTAAAATGCAAATTTCAAATGTGGCAGCAGGGATTCTTTTTGTTTTGACCATATGCTCTAAAAGGTCTGCCAATGTGTTCAAACATTCCCTTCATCATGAAACAGAAAATTACCATGTATCACTTCATACAGGGTAAGAACCAAATGGTTTCCTTGCATGCAGCGGGAGGATCTAGTCATAACTGCAACATTCTTTATGTCACCACTTTAAACTCCTGAAGAAATTCCCATATATGCACATCATCCTTGCACAATGATTTGATTAAATAGTTAATCTTTTGTCATTTATTTCCTTAATACTAATCATTAAGGATATGAGTTAATGTCCCTTTGTATCATTTATTTAACTATTTAGAATTTGACAAAACAAATGTTGACTCTGGCTGTTTTTCTAAGTGTTAGGGCACCAGTGCTTGAAGTTTATCTATCTGTTTTATATTCCAGAAGGTTGATTCTCCACTCACTGCTCAGTAAAGTGCAGAATAAGGCCATGTTAAATGACATTTAATTTCCATAACAAATGGAATGGAAAATATGAAAAGGACATTGTCAATCCACCTAAAATCCAAAATTCACCTTAAAGGGAGACAAATTCATTGCAGGTGATTAGACAGAGAGGCAGAAGTACAGAATTTGGAACTATGCAAGCAAAAAAGGGTATAGACAAACTATGCAAGCAGTCAATCATCTGACTAGTGAGTTACAAGCTCAGCTCCCGTAAGAGTCCACAGAAATGGTACATTCATAATTACTTATGTACAGAGCCTGGGAATCTGAGCTCACAGGCCAAACAAAATTAACAGGCTAATAATAACATTTGTCAATGGACAGTATGCAAAAACATCATATTTGCATGGTGAAGAGTTTCAAAGGCCGAGCAAAACCTTTTGGATTCCCAGAACATGCAGAGAAGGAATCCAGAGTGCTGGAGTGCATTTGCCTCTCCTGCACCACCCTTATCACTCCCCCCTACTCCTTTCTCACAGAGCAGTCCTCACAGGCAATCGTACTGCAAAATAACCCTACTTTGGTTGAGGAGCAGATCCAAATTTCCAATTCAAGCAGAAAGCAGTTGCTCAGCTTATAGGGTTAGGAAAAAAAGTAACTCTCTTATTTGATATATAAAAAAGACTATTTCTATACGCTTTCTATACGTTTCTATACGCCTCTCAAAGTATTCCGTCTTTCTGCTCAGTGTGATGTGGGAAGACTAGGGTACCCTTGAGAGTGCCATGTCAAGAGAACTGTACTTCAACAGGGAAGAAACAAGAATAATCAACATTTGCACCCATTGTGTACACAGGAAGACTGAGGGATTGAGGTCATATAGCCCAAAGAAAGCCGAGGGGAACCAGGAAATTTCATTTTTTACAGAAATCTTCTATAAAAAGGAAAGGAATAAACTGTTTTCCATGTTTGCTACAGAAAGAACTAGACCGAGAGGTTTAAATTGCTCAGGGACACAGCGTAGGTTTTAGTGGCCCCAAGTGCATTGCTAACAAAAGGCTTAAAACTCCCTCCGTTGCTCTTCCTCCCCCTTCTCCGGGGAAGGCTGGTGACAGAGACTACTGTGCTGCTTCATGGGGAGACTGCATGGGAGTGAGCAGCTCCGCCTGAGCAGCAGCTCGAGCCTCTGGCAGAGGCATACTTGGCAGCAGCTCCTGGAAGAGAGACGGAGCCTGGGTGAATTCATGTCTTCTCCTTGCTGCCCGCAAAGCCACCTTGTGCTTCCTCCTCACTCCCTAGTAGCCAAGAGAAAAAAACAATCAGGTGTGGGCAGGGGCAGGAAACCATGTCTTTGAAGGGCCTTTTCCCCTCAGTTTTTTTAAAGTGACCCCTTCCTTCTCCTGGGAAGATTCCCCCCAGTGTCTTTCTCTCCAAAACAGGGAAGGCAGGTAAGGTCTGTCCTTGCCTAGACTGAGTAGAAAAGCTTCAACAGCAAATGGAGCGCAGCAAAGTGCTTCTCTCCTCCTGTGTGCCAAGAACTGAGAGCAGGGCGAGCAGGGCCATGATTTGGGTCTTTTCAAGCAGCAATAGCAGAGATTGGGCTGTATGCTCCCATGCCATAAGATGGTGTAACTTCCAGAATGGGAAACTTAGGGTAGCATTTGGACAAGCTTTCTGAATTGAAAGAGAGTTAAACCCTGGAACTGTTTGCCTAGGTGAAATGCTGGGGAGGTACTGAGAACAAGGGTAGACAGGCATCAGCCAGGAAAGTTAGCTATACTGGATCTTATCTGGGAGCAGAAAAAACAGTCCAGATAGATAACTTCTTAAGATCCTTTCCAAGTCTACTTTTTATTATCTGTATATAGAACTGAACCAGGCTTAAGCGAGCACCTTCGTTTGGAAATGTAATAGGATTCACTGGAACTCACTGACAATTGGCTGGCAGTGTCCCACATGGGGCACCCGTATAATCGCATAAGAGATACCGTTTTCTATTATACTACTCGGAACGCTCCAGACCTCTCACTTCCGTGAACTCTGTCATCTCAGGTTGCTGAGAAACCAAATACTTTAGAAAGCAGTAACCATCCTTAGGACTAATAATACTACCTACGTGTTAATGATAACAACTACATGAAAGTGTTAATGCATTTTGGTTAAGCCACAGCTAATTTATGGTTCTGTACATTTCTCAGTTTTGCTAATTCAGGTTCATTAACCTATACCGAGACTTATTCTAAGATTTCCACTGGCATTATTAAGCTAACCGGACAATATACCCTATGATGTTGAGGGTCCTAACTTCCTTAGCCAATAAACACAGGTTCAGTGTAGAGAGGTTTGCTGTGGCTAGAAACATTCCTACAAGAAACATGAATTTGAATATTTTTTTAGCATTTTGAAGAAGATATTGATACCACTTTTTCAGCCTTACACCGAAAAGTCAGACTGCTTTACTTATCTCAACTTAAGGTGTGGAGAACAATACTGCATTTCAGACAAGGGCTACGTGGAATCAAATTAATTCAAAAATCTCCCTTTTTTAGAATAGCTTTTAGTACTAAGTGATGATGTGATATACATTTTAATCTGGCCTCTTAGAAATAACCTGCTCATTACATTGATTCTGCACAGCTTGTGAGTAACACAGTGCCTATAAAATGTCAGAGCAGGACATACGATCAGCATTTTCTCATGTATTTCTGTATATTTACACACATATATATATGAACTAAGCCTGAGCTACAAAACTGGAATCTACCCGTGGAAAAACGTAGATCCAGCTTAGTTTTTTCTTTACATGGATCAGCTATTGACGTCATTTGCCCTGCTCAGCTGTCCCTGGCTGGCTGGTGGCTTGGCTTCTGTGGGCACTTATCTGAGGAGAAGACAGGAATTTCCCTTAAGGCTTAGAAAACCTACTAGAAAGGAATAAAGCATATGGGTCCTCTTTATTCCTCTCTATGCTCTTGTTTGAGATCTATCTAGCTCCCTGACACTGGCATCCAGTTTGGGCACCAAAAGAGAAACTATCAGGACATAAAGGAATCACAAGGTTCTTTTGTCTAATGATTGCTCTTATGGAGTCAAAATGTGAAAAGAGAATAATTTGGAAGGAACACTTTCCTAAACTCTGCAATTTTGACAGGTCAGTGGAGCAAAGGTTTTTCATTTACGTAGGAGAAGAGGAATATATTCTACTGCTGCCCGCAAATGCAAGAGGTCATGGTGGATAAAAGACTTTGCAGAGGAGTAGCAGCGGGATGGTGGCCTCAGGAGTGCCACAAAGAGACTGTCAATGTGATACAATGCCTTTTCCACCTTTTAAGAGTGCACAGCTTTTGCCACTTGCTTGTGAGGTTAAAAGAAAGGGGAAAAAAAAAAGTAAATCCCACTCTTTTAGGGCTTAGAAGGGAGCTGTGTGAATATTCACCCAGGGAACTCCACCATCCACCATAGTGCTCTTGGAAGGGACTGTGGGGCCCACTACAAAATAAAAAAGACAAGCAGGCCAGGTTTTCAGGGAAAGCTCTCTCTGTTTATTTTTTGTCAAGGTAAGCTGAAGAGCTCTCCTCATTGTAATGCTCATGTTACTACTGTCAAAGCCATAATAGGTGTGATCAACACAAAAATGTTGCTTACTGATTTCATTCCACAACTTCCCAGCCAAATACTTAAACCTGCACAAAACATCTGAAACATCTGAGGTTTACCATCTGATGGTAAACCTTTCTTCTAGGAGAAAACCATTCCTGAAATGAAACGAAATGATACTCCAGAAATGAAACCTGCAGAAATTTCAGCTACCTTTTCAAACTGCTCACAAAGGAATAAAATAATCTCCTATATGGGAAAGTTGGAGAGTAGGGAAATGCATTGGCTAGGCACAGACTTTCACACTATAAAGCCACATGCTTGTAGCGCACAAATGCTGATAAATTTATCATTATGAAGATCTATTGGAAACTGCTCATCACAAAGCAGGATGTAAGCTCTATTGCACTTTCAAATTTATGTGCTTCTAGGTGTATTGTAAATCCACATTACTTACTCCATAGGCCCATATGGCATCTCCATCATGCGCTCTTGCCTGGGCAAAAACTCATTCATATCAATAGACAATAGTGTTGACGGTCAGAGGCCTTCAGAAACTGTAAGCCAGGTCACAAAAGTGACCATGATCAGCTTCACAGTTATATTATTTAAAAATAATCATAAAAATGAAGCTGTTTCTTCTATTTTACTTTCAGATTTTGTACTTTTGTGGCATTCTTCACTCATGTTTTCAAGTTTTTCTCCATGAGTTCATATTATGCAAATAAACGTGGTGAAACTGGGTAGGGCAAAGGGAGAGGCACTACTTCACCTCCACTCAGGTATTGTCTCGTGTGGTGTATTCCCATGATGCAGCACTTTTAAAGCACCCTAGGAACATCACAGTCTGGCTACAGACTATAACATACTTACAAATAATATCAGGTGAGATTCTTGCTTAAGAGCAACATTTAGTCAGCTAAACCATTAGGGAAAAATAAAGCAAGAATTGTTTATACTGAGAATTCACTTCCTGAAGCTAAAACTCATTACTGTGAACTACTAAGCCTCAAAATAATAACAAATTTAATGACCGAAAGACAGTTTATACATGAAATACAAGGCACTAATTCTATAATAGGAACTCTTTACTGAGTATAAATAGATTCTTAAAAACTTCATTTTTAGTTGTATCTTTTCCTAAATGAAGGATATGAAAACATAGCTAAAAATATTATCTCTATCTTGAAATCAAATTTTTGGATCAGTTCAGAAACAATTTTTACACTATTAACTATTCTTACTGCTTCTTTTATCTCCTAAATAGAAAGTTTTATTGGCAAAATCCTTACATCATTGCTTAATAAATAAGAACAGCCCAGTTATCAACCTCTTCTCTTAAAATAAATATACTTTACAAAGTGAATTAGGCTAAATGTAATATTTAGGCAGAAAATTTGCCCTTGAATGAGTGCAATTGTAAATAAACCTGTGCTGAGGTTAGAGAAGTGAATGGAAAGTACAAAATAAAACTAGTTTGGTTAGATTATCTTAATGGGATGTAATGAATGACTTTTCATTATTATGCCTGGATCTTTTAAGTACAGAGGAATTTGTATATAAATTTACATTGCCATTTGTGGACTTAACTGGTTCAGCAGCATTTGAATACAAGCCTCTCAGGAATTAAGGTGTAAGTTCTGACTGCTTCTTACAAGACTGATATCACAAAAATCTGACAATAGTATTATCTATAAAGTAGATAATTTGGATTCAAGAAGGGTGCCTTTCATGCTCTGCACAAATGTTTATATGATAAAAGAAGACACTGCATTTAAATGCACTTGAAGAAAAAATAGCTCCAAGAATCAACAAGAGATCGGAACCAAAAACTATCAAATAACATTAGATGAGAATCTCCTTAGATATGGAAACATAAGTCTTTGACTATCAGACAAAGAGGTTCGTTGGGCATTCTTAAAAGCAGCTGCAAAAGGTAACACTGTTCATTCTAAGTTATTAGATATGCTGCTAGATAGTGTCAATCGATTTTATCAATGGAATTGATTCCACGTTGAGAACATTCTACTTTGAGCATATCTACTTTGAGCATAGTCTGATAGAAAACAAAATTAAAATTCTTGGTTTTATCTTTTTCCTTAAATAAGGAGATACAGTGAGAAATGATGAGGCCGGAAAACAAAGTGTAGTATTTGTGTTGCCTTACTAGAGGTCTTGCTCATGCAGCTCTAGGGAAGATCTTTTAAATGGATAAACATTGCCCAAGACATCTTGCCCAAGAAGGACAAGAAGGAGGAACCACTGGCTGGTCAGCATCCCTCAGTCCCTGGGAAGCTAATAGAACAAATTATTCTGGAAATCATTTCCAAACATACAAAGGACGAGAAGGTGATTGCCTGGAGAAATGGGCAGAGAAGAACCTCATGAATTTCAGTGAAGGAAAATGTAAAGTCCTGCACCTGGGGAGGAATAACCCTATGCACCAGTACAGGCTGGGGGCCAAATGCCTGGAAGGCAGCTCTGCAGAGAAGGACCTGGGGTTCCTGGTGGACAAGTTGACCATGAGCCAGTGAGGCACCTATGTGCCAAAGAAGGCCAATCCTGGCCTTCCTGGGCTACATTAGGAAGCGTTGCCAGCAGGTGGAGGGAGGGGATCCTTCCTCTCTCCTCAGCACTAGTGAGGCCACACCTGGAACGCTGCGTCCAGCGCCGGGCTCCCTAATACAACAGAGACATAAATATGCTGGAACAATGCAGTGAAGGGCTACTGAAATGATTAAGGGACTGGAGCATCTCCCATACAAGGAGAGGCTGTGAGAGCTGGGACTGTTTAGTCTAGAGAAGAGATGGCTCCGGGGGGATCTTATCAGTGTTTATAATTAGCGATGGGGGGAATAAAGAAGACAGAGCCAGATTCTTCTCTGTGGTGCTCAGTGAAAGGACATCAGGCAACGGGCACAAAATTAAATACAGGAAATTCCATTTAAACATAAGAAAAAACTTTACTGTGAGGATTACTTGAACAGGTTGCCTAGAGATGTTGTGGGGTCTCCATCCTTGGAGATATTCAAAACCTGAATGAACATAACCCTGCTGTAGGTAACCCTCCTTTGAGCGAGGGGACTAGAGCAGCTGATCTCCAGAGGTCCCTTCCAGCCTCAACAATTCTGTGATTCTGTTATAAAATATCAAAGAAAACAAGAGATGTTTCCCCTCCAAAAAGGTACAGGCAGCTAGCGTGCCAAACATAATCTTTCCAATAGAGAAGAGTTGCAGGAGTAATTGCGAGATGGTACTGCCAAACTGGGCCCTTTGATTTAAAAATGTTTTGGACTTAACTGTTTTGAAGTTTCAGAGGTTCATATCTCAGTTAGTGCTTTGCATATCTTCAGTGGCAAGTTTCTCAGAGTGATATTTTATTAGTATGTGCCAATAGAAAGACAACAAATTACTGTGAAAGGCACCTGCAAATCTGCGTATACAACTGTATTCCTCTCAGTGAAAAAGTAGTTTACAGTAACCAATTACACATTTTTTATTGTACCAAATGACATTCCTGGAAAAAAACAGATAAGACTTTCAATCCTTCATTTAACACCTTCCTGCAAAAAACTGCCCCAGTGCAGTCACGCGCATGTCAAGCCTGACTTTATGAGGAGACTGAAAAGACGGTTTAGTTCCTTTCTCTGTATTAATCATTGTCTTTCTCTTACCTACTACAGGATACTGCTATGACTGGTGATGATGGTACCCACAAAAACTGGCCTTAAAAATTTCTGGTCATTTCATACTTTTCACTGACTGCCTCTGTGCATTTCACAAATTCTGCCACTATTATAACTTCATATTAATGATAAGAGCCAACCATATTTTAAAAAATGAGCCATTTTTATATGACTGCTTCATTTAGCTACCTAAACTTCAAAGAAAGACAGTGTGTTTGTCAGTGCAGCTCTCTCTGAATGCTGCACCTCGTTCCTCTGGCAGATCAAGAGGCAGAACCCAGAATCCTAACAGTTAATACTGACATCTAGCAAATAGCTTCCCACAGTGGGAGTAATTTCACCTTCTGCAAGCTGGTTCACTTAGGAGATAACTGCCTGCTTTAAAGATCCTTTCCTAAATCTCTTACTGGAAGACTGGATGCTTCAAAATATTAATAATGGACTACAGCCTTTCACCACTTTAAACTAAGACCAGCTGAAAAGGGATGAAAGACTATCTTCATATAGTGGGAACTGAGCAGGCCTTTGAGTTTGCTGAGCTTCAGTTCGGGCTCTTAAAATTCGCCACTGCTAGTCAGAAAAGGCAAAGAGCTGTGTGGACAGAGCCTCAGTTGCTATCATTTTAATGCATTAAAATGACAAGCAATCCTGCCTCTCTCCTCCTGGCCCTGTCCTTCCCCATTCACTAGTTCCCATGTCCTCCTTGGTATTGACACCACCATGTGTGAGCGCGCAGGGAGCAAGGGAAGGACTTGCTGATCCACGTGAAATCTAATGTGCCTTCCCTCCCCCAGGGTTACCTTTCCAAGGGGCTATAACCAGATTCCACAAATTTAGCTTTCACATGCTGGAGCTTTTTTTTCCCCCCACTGTAGAGGGTGATGGTGGTAGGCTTTCCTCTCTCTCTCACAGTCCTAACCGTGAAGATAAACGTTATGAACACGAAGCCAGCAGAATCTGCAGATAGCCTGGAACAACGATTTTTGAGGGATGTGAACTACCTACTCCTGGCAGTGGGCTCCCATCAGACGCGTCCTGTGTCAGCAATGTACGCTTCAGCAGCAGCAGCTCACCCCTCATCTCAGAAAGGAAGGATGTATTTAGGATACCTCGTGTTTTTCCTATACCACGTAGCAGAGGACGCCAGGGAGCCGCGCCGAGCCGGGGCCACAGCTCTGCCCCGCGCTGCTCTGCCAGCACAGCCTCCTCCGGCTGTTTTTACCGGGGTGTTTCTGAGCCAGCCGAGGAAGGGCGGCCGCGTTTCTCACGCCGCTGCCCCTGCCCCGGGCCAGCCCTGCGGGTCCCGGCAGGGGCAGAGAGCCGGCGGCCAGCGAGCAGCGCTCCCGTGCCGGTGCCAGAGGTTTTCCTGGCCCGCAGCTCCCCTTCTTCCCTGTTCCGGATACAGGAAAACCGGCGGGCTCCGCCTGCACCCAGCCCTCCCGTGCCTTTCCTCCCCTCCGGGAGGAGGGCGGCCGGGCCGGGCCGGGCCGAGCCGAGGCGAGGCGAGGCGGGTAGGTGCGGCGCGGCCCTCGCCCCGGCCGGGCCACCTGCGGGCCACAGCCCCCCGCCCGGGCCGACGTGGTGGCCCGGCCCCGCCTCTGATGGGAGCTGCTCGGAGCAATTCCCAAGGCAACCCAAGCTCGACCCCCTTCCCAAACCCCGCCTCCAGCCCTCCCTTCCCCTCCTCTCCCGCCCGGCTGCCTCCGCCGGTAGGAAACAGTCTGTGTGTAAACTCGACGTGTCCGGAAAGGTGCGCGCCGCTTTCCCTTTCGCTCCGCGGCCGGCCGCGGGGCTCGCCCGCCCAGCGCGATGCTGGACCCGTCCTCCAGCGAAGAGGAGTCCGATGAGGTGCTGGAAGAGGAGAGGCGGGACGTGCTGGTGGCGGCGGGCGGCGGCTCGTCGCGGTCGCTGCCGCCGCCCCCCCGGGACCCGCGGGCCAGGGACGCCGGCGCGGCCCGGGCAGCGAGCCCCAGCCCCTCGGTGCTGAGCGAGGGCCGGGAGGAGCAGGAGCGCCTGCAGAGAGAGGAGCGGGAGAACCGGCTCCGGCTGCAGCTCTACGTGTTCATCGTGCGGTGCATCGCGCACCCGTTCAACGCCAAGCAGCCCACGGACATGGCCCGCCGGCAGCAGAAGGTGAGCCCCCGCTCCCCCCTCCCTCCGCCCGCTTGCGCCGGCCTCCCGCGCCCGGCCCCCTCCCGGCCGCCGCCTGGCATACCTGCCGCCGCACCGCACCGCACCGCACCGCGCCGCGCCCGGTCCGCGCTTCGCCGCTCCGCGAAGTCCGACCCGGCCGGCAACTTCTGCGGGGCTCGGGGGCTCCGCGCCGCGCCGCGCTGCGCCGCCGCCGCCCGCCCGGGCCGCCCCGGCCGCGCCGCGCTCAGGCCCGGCAACAGGTCGGTGTCGGCGGCGGCGGCGGCTGGCGCTCGCGGCGGCCCCGCCAGGGAGTCGGCGTGCGACGGCTCTGCGGCGCCGCGAGCGGAGGCATTTGCAGAGCAGGTTCTTGCGAAAAGTGCCTTCCAGCGCGCCTCCCGAAACCCAGCGTAGCGCTTCTGCCTCTAGAAACCCGTCAGCTAACGGTGGTAAAGTCTTTTAAGTTTTTAGAGCTGCACCTAAACTCGCGGTGAGAAGGAAATACGAGCGCAGAGTGCGGACGTAAAGGACGTTTTGCCGCTGAAGGGAAGACGCTCCTGGGATGTCTTAGCGTGATAGATGATGGCTCTTGGAGGAGTCATGGTATGCTCCCAAAGGTACCTCGTGCAAATTATGTTCAGACCATCTGCGTCCGATGCAAGTAAATTCTGCCATAATACAGAGGAGAACCAGAAAGCTGTTTTGTTTCATTAATTATTAAGTGCAGTCTCCGTATGCAGAGAAACAAGTAAAATGCAGGTGTGTGATGAGAATGGCCTTCTAATGAAGGTTGACCAAAATTATTTTCTGCCTCTCGTACATTAGAGACAAGCTGTTGAGAATTAGCAGGTACATAGCACGTATTTATGCTGTAGCAGTGCATATTTTCTGTTACCTTTGTGCTATTGAGTAGGTAGAATGCTTAAAGTTTTGAAACAAGTCACTGCATTCACAGATAGTTAGTTTAAAAGAGTTTAAAAGCTCAGTTGCTGAAATGTTTGATCTAAACATTTTGTATATCTTTAATTTCTATTCAGTTCTGAAAAAAAAAACCCTAAAAAAATCGCTTTCCAGAGGGATGTTTATAGGTTGCGAAAAAGAATTCATTTCTAATTGGCTTTTTATGAATTTGGTAAGCCTATGTCTCTAAGGATTTGTAAAATCTAATGTTATGGGGTGCCAGAATTATCCTGCATGCTATAGGTAATTTGTGCTTAGCAAATTATTTGACAAGTTAATGTGATGATAATAAGATGATCACTGGGAAAGCATTTTATTTTTATTAAGTTTTAGCTGTTTAGGCTGTGAAATTTGCATACAGACTTTTCATGAGTAAGAAGCCAAGGAAAGTCAGCTAAAATCAGGATTTTGCCCTCTTTTCCTCAGCCCACCCCAAAATAGAGTCATCATAGAAATGGTGTTTCAACGGGACATCTAGAGGTCATCATGTCTGATCTCCTGCTTGAACCTAGACTGTTGTCAACACCGGATCAGGTCAGCTGTGGTTTTGTCTAGCTGAGTCTGGAAAGCCTCCAAAGATGAGAGAGATCCTGCAACCTCTCTGTGTGACCTGTTGCAGTGCTGCATTGTCCTCGTATTGAAGAAATTTTTTCTGATGAACCTCCCAAGTTAGAACTTGTGGCTGTCAACCTCAGAAAATACTGAACAGTTAGAAGTTCTTGCTGGTCTTACTGATCATTAAATATAAGAACTTCATTTTAAGAACAACTCCAATGTAAGAGAAAGCTTAGTTAGATAGATGTATGAAAGGGAATTACTGATGTGCAGCCAATATAGAAGTATGACATTTGTGGATTTAACCTAGAGGCAATGAACTGTTGATTGACACAGTTAGCTTGATATCTAAAAGTAAATGTTAGTATTGCTAATTACCATTTTTAAGTGACGTCTGACATTTGGTTTGACTGCTATATGTGGAAAGAGTTTTTTTTTTTTTTTGGTCAGGTTTAGGCATTTAACTGCAGAGCCAGAATGATGTTTTGGCTTTTGCTGATCAGGACCTAGTGTTTTTTGATAAGACATAACACAAAAGAATGATTCTCCCTAGGAGTTACACTTCTCTGTAGAAGTAATGAAATATACATGAACATCCTTACTCTTATTTGACAACCTGATATATTACTCAGTGAATTACTGAATATAAGGTAGCAGAACCAGCCCTGAATTTTGAGAAATCGGAAAACCTGATTTGATAGTTCAGGATCATCCGAGAGCCCTATCGAGAGGCCCTCTGTTGTGCTCTAAATATCACATTCTGTGCTGCACAGTGGCACCGTGCCAGCCGTAGGAATGGGAGGGCAACCGCGTAGGTTACACTGTGTCTTGCTGGAACACACTTTTGGATGTGTGATAGCTGAAGTTGTATTCTGTAGAGTAAAACTGTTGAGTGTCTTACTTCCCGGATGAGTTTTCTCACTGCCGAGATATTATACAGGTTTGGACCGTTCCTTAATCTCTTGCTCTTCTGCTTATCATCTGATTTCTGCTGTGTGACTGTGTCTACTGTGAACTGAACTGAGATTATCTACTTCTGTTATTTAACGAGAGCTATGAACTAGTGTATGCGCTGTTCATCTTCAGTAGACAAGTGACCCAAAGTACCGTTGAACCAGAAGCTACAGCGCTCTGTGGTCCCAGCCCTGTGTACCTGTCTCAAGTTGTGCGCCATTTATAACGCTTTTGCACCAGCAGTCTTTCTGATAACCTAAGAATAGTATCCACCCTGCTTGAGAGCAGAAGTAATTTGTTCTTTCTGCCAGTTCATTTGGCATATTGCTGAGCAAATATTGCAAAATGCAGTTTGCTTCTTTTTTAATGTGGAGCATATTATCCAGTAAGAGAACGAGATGGAATTCGCACATCAAATATTCTCAATTGCGTTGTAATATCAGTGAGGAAATGGTTTATAGTCTCTCTGGCTTCTTATGTTTTTCTTGTTTGAGTAACATTAAAATTTACTACACAGCATCTTGAAAGCATCACATTTAATGGACTGAATTATACTAATGAATGTAAAGACTTTTAAAGGCAGGTAGTGCTTCACTCTTTTTCTGTATTGTCTTTTGTCCTTTTTCATCCTTCTTTTTTCCCGCCAAATAAAATTAGTTCAGCTCTGTTGTGATAGATTCATTTAAAAAAAAAGAAAAAAAGAAATGGAACTCTAAGAGGAGGAAAAAAAAACCCCTCTCATGATTAATCAGGGTAGTGGTCCATCAACTCTGGTAATTTTTTTTCTAATGCCTAATTTAATGTAGTTTAGCCCACAATTTGCTGAAACACACGCTTTTACATCTGTCTCCATTTAGTTTGTACTCTGTAGAATATATATTAGAAATATTGTTTTTAACTGTTCAGAGTGATTTGGTGACCTGTTATTACATCCTGTATTATTTTGGTTACTGGTAGATTTGGGATTAAGGGGGAAGAATAAGCTAATATTAGAAATGTGAAACTGAAGCGTGGTGCAAGTGATTTTTCAAATTGACGTAGTAAATTCTGCCAGAGATGAAGTTAGCGCTACAGAATCTTGAACCTGTGCTTAATTACACATTTTCATTAGGTATTTATGGACATTTGACCATGTGTTTTCCAGGCTCCAAGAGAACTACTAGTGCATCAGTGGTGCATGTCAGGCCTTCACTGAATAAGGTTTATCTATCCTTGGTTTGAAAGAGATATTTTCACCTCCTTTTTGTAATTTCCGCTTTTTTATGAGTCTTCTGGAATATGTTTCAGCCTCTTTTCTTTTTCTACCTCTTCACTCCTCTTCCTTCTTACTTCAGCAAAAGAGAAGCCATAATTAACTAATCTCATGCCTTTTCCTCCTTCTCTCCCACTCTAGCCGAACTGAATCTCAAAACACTCAGCAGACTGCATTTAAACTCAGAAAGTTCATAGGATTTAGCTGTTAAAAAGAAATGCACTTAGTGAAGCTGTCTTCCATCAAGGGAAAATAACATATATAACATGCATGCTCACTGAGCCGGGGATTAGGTGCTGATCCTAGTAACCATGGTTTATAGCAGCCAGTTTTATATGTTTATAGACATACTCAGTTTTGTTCGTGGACCGGGTGCCAAAACCAGGGTCTGTAGCTGGGAGGTGGATCAGAATCCAAGTTCCTGGGGTAGAAGGCACAGTGGAATTCTGCCATTAACTACAGAGTATTAATCTTTCTCAACATTTTAAAATTTTCTCTAGTAATCAAGTGGTCACACGGTGGAAATCCAAGAATGGGGGGAAGAAGTGCCCATATGTTAAACATGAAGATTTCCTAAAGCAGTACATCAAAGTTGATAATTCAGATCTTACTTTTATAGGCAATAAGTAGCCGAAGTAATTGAGCTAGCTGTTTAGAAATAATTAACTACTTCAGTTTACATCTTGAAAACATGCTGACTTTTTTCCTTCCTTTTCTTCTCTTTTCTCCCTCTGCTCACACATGAGTGTATCAAAAACATCGACTTCTAGTTACTACTCAAAAGTAGGACTGGTAGCGTTTAATAATTTATTTTCATTTGAACTCCATGAGTTCGTTCTTTCCTGATTATCCTTCCCCCTTCCCTGTTTCTTGGACTTTACCACTAACGGAGACGTTTATAATAACTTAAAAGGAAAATGTTAATAGTTAAATTGGCCGAACATTTTTGGGAAAGGAAATAATCTCTTGGCTTCTGAGACTCCTTCATAAGATTTCTTCTTCCAGTACTCAGATAGCAAGGAGAATACATCCAGAGCTATTCTGGACGGAAACTCCAGACGTATTTCAGAGGGAAAGCTTAACTAGAGAGTTTTGCCACCTGATCCAGCTTATGCTAAACAGCTGCTCAGAAAGACATCTTCAATTCCTGCCTTCAACATCTTTCCTTCACTACTCCTGAAATGACTTTCTGGATCACTTTATAAGAAATTGAGATCAAGTTTGCCCCCCTTCCCTCACCTCCCTTTCACAAACTGTTGACGCTATTTTCACTCAAGTTAGTATACAGCATTTTGGTAAGTCCTGCTAAATCCCATTAAGATACAGGCCTACCTCACTTTTTATGTATTGAGACAAGTTTATCGGCAAACAATTTTTTTTTCTTTCCGGTCAGAATTTGTTTCTTTAGGAAATAAGAAATTCTTGTGTGCACTAGGAAAGTTACTCACTGAGGACAACTGGAGTCAACTCTGTGTGGATCATGGCTCAGAAAATACTGACAGGTGTTTAGTGTAGCAGAGCTTTCTAGATATCGTGTCCCTCACCACTTTAGAAATGACAGTTGTCAGAGTTTTGATTTAATCTTAAACTGTTCTCCTGCCCTGCCAGCTCAGCATTGATTAGTGTGGCTTGGCCAAAAGCTAGTCGATGAGCTGAGAGAACAAGTCTTTGGTAAATAGCTGTGGAATGAAGTGGATATCTAGGGACAGCAACAAGGCTGTAAATCTAATTTTATTATACTGAACAATTAATTTCTCAGTCTCTTTGTTTTTGTTTTCCTTGCCTTTTTTGGCTGATACCTGCCTTTGAAATATGATTTTTTGATCAGCTGATCAGATGCCCTCTATAGTCCTTGCTAACTTCTGTAGTCTTGCACTTATTGCCTGCTGATTGCTGTGGCATGTTGGGGTCTGATACGAAAACATCTCAGTGTTTAGCTATTGCTTTACAGGAGAGGAGGAAGAGGGATGAGCAGCATCTGCTGAACTCCTTATTCTGTTTGCCTAGTGATTATCGCCAGTACCTGCTTCTGTCTAGAAATGCTGGCACCAAATTGAAAGCAGCCCAACGCTTGTGAGCTGCAGCTGATTCCCACAGGTTTTGGAATATCAGTTGTGAAAAGTCAGTTTTCAGTTTGTTACTGTGTGGGGGAAACTGAGCAGCAGGAGAGGAAGAGTGTTTGTATGTGGATACAGGCTGTATCAGTTTAGTTTTGTATTTTGAAGGTTATTTTCGTAACTGTAAGCACTGAAGTTTTGTGTGTGTGTGTGTGTGTTTTTTTTAATGCACCTCAAATTATGTAGAAATTGATAGTACTTGTGCAAAAGCACTTACTTGTTTCTGGTTCTTATTTCTGTTGCAGCTAGAAGAAAAAGTATTTATGTGTCTTGAAGCATAATTACTTGTATGCATAAGTTTAAGAATGTTCCTGAGTGTTTTTCCTATCAGGAAGAGGAAAAGCATTAATTACCAGCATTGCAGAGAATGAACAGACTTACAGTAAATGCTTTTTTGACCTGATGAAGAAAAATTAGAAACAGAGAAAGTGATCATACAAGAAGTTTTTTCCAGCTCTACCTTCATTTTTCTCTCTCACTTTAATTATTCATTTATGTTCAATTGCCTGGGCTGTGGAGTTTTGGAAGTAGAGGCAGGCAGCTTCTATTTAATGCAACGTGAAAGTAGAGGAGGGAGACTCAGGGTAATAATTCAGAAGAATAATCCTTAGAACAGCACTTCAAGTGGACTTGTGATTTGGCCTCAGACAAGGACACAAAAGAAAAGATAGAGCTCAGGTAGTGTGTAAATGCAATCACCAAAAAGATGATGTATAGCTATAAAGGGTAGTGGAAAAATGGAAGTCAGTGGTAGAGACTTTCATGGAGTGAGTTAAAGGTGTTAAGAAGGTAGGTGGGGTTGAAATAATTTTGGATTAGAGGAACGTTTAGCAAGGAAAATGACAAAGTGAAAAGAGGAATGAAATTGTAGGAGAAAAATCCACCGGTGCACTGGGAGTGTTCTGCTTTTCAATATGAAATGAAATGAAGGAAGAACATTTTGAGGGTGAGAGTTTGCAGGGAAGATATTGAGCTAGGAAAAACAAGATGAGGATTAAGCTGGAAACAAGTTAATAAACCCAACAGCAACGTTAGTGTAGTAAAGAATAGCAAGGGCAAATAGGCATTGAGAAACTCAAAGCTCAGAAACTGGAGTTCATGGAAATCTGTGTGGTAGGATGTGGTAGGCTGGGTAAAGACAGTGTTTTCATGGTCTCAGAGTTTTTTTTGCAGAAGTTTGCAGTTGTTTTATCTGTATGTGTGGTTTTTATAGTGGATTCATGAGGTTTCTCTTTCTCTCTCTCTCTCTCTCTCTCTCTCTCTCTCTCTATAGAAATATATATGTATCTAAAATCTCCGGGCAGTATATGCCAAATATCTATCTTGCTAGCTTTTGCTCAGGAGCACCCCCAGTTTGTGCCTATTGCTCTTATGTTCCTTCATTTGTTTCTAAATTATATATTCTGAGGCCTTGTTGCAAGTTACTGGAGGCTGTTTTTCGTACAAAAGTGTCCTAAGAATGTTTCACTATTACAACTGTTTAGTGCATCAAATATGCATTAGTTTTAAAATATTAATATTGACCAGTTTTTCATTTTGATCTCCTTA
The DNA here is from genome assembly GCF_040807025.1 of Struthio camelus. Lineage (NCBI taxonomy): Eukaryota > Metazoa > Chordata > Aves > Struthioniformes > Struthionidae > Struthio > Struthio camelus. The sequence goes on from NC_090942.1 coordinate 25,284,258, forward strand.
CAGATGGAGCATAAGTAAGGAAAACAAATTAAAAATAAAAAAAAAATAAGTGGTTGTTTGGTATAGCGGTAATATTAAAGCATCATAATGATTAGTTCCCCTCTGACTCTCCCTTCCTTCCCCCAGTGACATAAAGGGCAGAAGATTTTTCAATTCCTTACCAATAAGGATTGGAAAGCAACAAATACTGATATTATTTGGAGATGGAAATTAACAAGCTCCATCAGTAATTTTAGGCTGGATCATGTCATTTTCAGCTCGCTATCACTGAGCAGACTAGGAGAATTTGTCTGAATGGACGCTTTGATTCATCTTGAGGTGGCTTTGTACCAAATAGAAATATTATTATGGTAACCTCATATATGGTATAAATGCTTGAGGTTCTGAACATACTAGTTGACGGAGTAGTTATAGACATTTTAGCCTAAGTGTCCATGATACAAACTTTACTGGTCTTATTTACATGTTTATACTTTTTCAGCATGATTTAGTTCCTAGATAGAATGGCGTTAAAAATATCATTTGAGATTTTAAGGCTGACTTTTGATATTATCCTTCTCTGCCATCTGAGTGTTTTAGGTCTCCTTACTTAATGCTTCCAGGCCTTTCTCCATGAAAATGAACGTTAGAAAATGACTGGCTGTGTTTTGTATATATACTTTTAATGGAAGCCTCTTGGGACTTCAAGAAGAAACATCTTGCAGAAGTAATCTGAGAATTATAAAATCTGTTAACCTGTGGGTATATATGCCCTAGATATATTTTGATTATGTGTTGCTGAAAATGAAATAAGTAAAAAAAAATAAATGAAAGTGACTGATAGGTACAAGATTGCCATTCATGCTTGTGCCATTTAATGGTGATTGCTAGATCAGTCACCAAGTAGTATCAGCGTATCCCTCACCTCCCACAGGCACGGGGTGGAGAATTTTAGGATAGTACTTGCTTTAGACCTAAGACCTCTTCGCTTTCTAAATTGCAAGGAAGGACGAGGATACACTGGAAAAGACTGGGTATTATCTGTGGTCTTTGCTTGGCTCTTTCTCAGTGAGACTGAAGTAACTGCATTACAGAGGTCTTTCTACTACTTTAATATGACTTCTTATCTGTAGGTGAAAAGCATTAAGAATGAGAAGTATTATTTACTTAAAATGGAAACAGTTATTCACATTTTCACTAAATTACAGCTGTTTAGTTGCGTTCTGGATATTTATCCTCTAAGACATTATTAACGCATTAATTTGCTAACTGCAGTTAGTCAAAACTCAGTCTGGAATGGGTTTCAAGAGGTCACAGAGATGTGATAAAATCATTAAGCTGCCAAATGCCTCCATATATGACCCTCTCTCTGTATTACAAAGCTGTATCTATTACAAATACACTTAATTATGCATAGCAGCACACATGGGAAAGAGACTATGCAGACTGGCAGAGTTCTTCCAGTATTATAAAACCGTATGTCTAAACCCGACTATTTTATTTTGCTAATCTATGCTTGATGGTGCCAATGCATGGACTGTAATCCCTGCCTGATGTGCAATGGCCATGACTGCTGTCCAATAACTGTGAAAGCACGATCAGATGAGATAATTGAGATGTTAAAAAAATAAGATCATACCCAAAGTTAGCACACTTTATCAGTGACAACTTCACTGTCTACATTAACCTGTTAGCTCAGATCAGGACTCTTCTTTAGAGTCACTCTTCTTGCCCCTGTTTACAGAGTCCTGGTTTGCATCACAGGGCAGACTTGGAGCACGCAACCACAATCATCTGTGGGTGAAAGTAAACCAGGAGGTATATTCTAGGATCACATTAAGCTTGTGTAGCTGAACTAGAGATGGCCTGAAGTTAGGCTTCCTGAAATGCACTTGGGGTGGGTGTTAACTCTTCAGCATTAACTGCTTCACTTTACAGATTCAATCCTATTGGGTCACATTGGTTGCCAATGAAGATTTAACTTCAGAGCAGAAAGAGTCAGTGAGACTTAAAATAAAGCAGCTAACACGGAGTCAAGAGAGATAGCTGGGACCTAAATGAGATAAATAGTATCACAAGGCAGTCTCCTGCTTGAGCCAGTAAAGCAGGATAGAATATGCAGTGCAAACATAAAAACAGCTGAAGTCACAAAGTAATATGGTTCTCGCTATGCCTGAAGTTAATTAGGGGCAATAAACTGCCCCTAATTACTAAAAGTGTGGGATTCTCAACAAAGCTCTCTGGGATACTAATTAAAAGAACTGATTATAAGAAATAGAATGCATAATTAATGACTGGAAAATGATTTTCAAGAACACTTTCAAACAGCAAATAAAGTGCCCTTGGAAAATATTGTGACACCCTGAGTCATCCATTGAATCTAATCCAGCAGATAGACTTGAAGTGATTTGCAAGAGGTTACTGCGCTTCTACTTTCTAGTGCTGAAGTAGGGATTAATGTAGGCAGAGTGACAGGTAGAACAGGAGTAGTATTTCCATTTTAATTTCAAATACTCTCATAGATTTATGAATGATTTTGACAGGACATGCTTGTGAAACATACTGACATACTGTATATCTTTTTAGTAGTTGGCTTTGCAATAGACCGCTACGCTCACAAATGAGGGAGCTGTTATGCTTGGAGAGGACCTTTGGTTAGCATCCTATGCTGATTACTAGTGCATGTTTGTGTGTGGCCATCAAGTGTGCGTGCCACTAAATGGACTGTGATTTCTATTTTCTAGGGTCTTGTTACTTTCACGTAATTAGATTTTCATCTGACAGAACAAAAATGGAAAGTTTAAGCTTTCCACACAAAATATTGGAATTACTGACTGTAATTCCACTGACTGTTCCAAGTGCATTACTGACTGTAACATTTTGTTCCCCCTCCCCTCCATTTAATCCATGCAACTCTTTAAACGGGCTAATCTGGGGTTTGTTAAGTTTTATGCAGGCACTGGTTTTGGTGTCCTTGCTTAACTGGAAATCCCTTAACTTGTAAATTTCACACATTTCAAATAGCCCTGGTCCTCAATTATTTTGATATGCTTACAGAAATTTAGATTAGGAATGACCAAGCTCTAATTGCTTGGAAATTACATTGTATCCTCTCTGTAATTTCCTATTCCACTTTGAAGCATCTCCCAGAGGCGTGAGGTGGGAAGTTTGAGGCACGCCGGAGCGCTGATGTTTGCGCAAGGGTAGCCTTGTGCCAAATCAGGGGAGAGGGGCATAGGACCATTTGTGTAAATAATGAGGCATTTAGACAAACTCACTGCTATATGATGTCTCTCCAGACAGACATTACATTTAATTCTCGCATTGCGCTCTGTGGTCGTTGCCATAAACACAGGTGCAGGGGGAGGGAGGCAGAGGAGGCTGGTTTCTTGGTGCCTGTGCTCTTGTTGAACATGCACTGGGGTTAACAGCTGCATTGCCCCCGCTGCTAGGACATGAAGATTGTGTCAGCATTTGGAAGGAGATGTCTTTCGTCTTCCTCTGCTCTTCATGTGCGATTAATATTCTTGGAGATGACAGATCCAGAACTGAAATATCCATATCCTCTGGTGTGTCATTTACTTGACAGTAGGAAATGCTTCTAAGCTTCACTAACTGATTGGTATCTGTATGATGTAACTCTGAATATATTTGTAGGCTGGAAAAGGGGAAACAATCAACTCTCGTACTTTTGGAGTGAGACCTGTGGTAGTGCTGCGTGAATGGCAGGGTGAGACTCCTGCTGCTAGTAGCACCTCCACACGTTCCTGCAAGTTATGTTTCTGCTCTGTTCCTAATTCTGCCAAATTATGTCTGGGGAATGATTGTTCAGCCTTTAAGGACTGGCATACATGTAAAATATGCATATGCATGCTTATATATAAAAGGAATATGTATGTATGAGAAAGAGCTATAGATACAGATAGATATGAGGGAAAGGGAATTAGCATGCCATACTATATTGTAATACTATATACATACTATATGATAAATTTTAAAGAGATCACACATGAAACCTAAAATCACATAAGTCATTTAATAGTACTAATTTATCAGAAACTTTTTTCACTGTTTACTATTGTAAAAAATTGCAAATTGTCATTTATTTTCTCAAGAAGAAAATCTTCTGCAGATCCGTATTTTTGCCTTTGCTCAGTTTATTAGCTACATAATATAGAATGAAACTAGCAGGAATGTCTGTCCGTATAAGTTTTTTCAGATATTCTCTTTTGTTTCACAGTTCAGTTTTGAACTTGCAGTACCATTACTCCTAAGGTTTGTGATAAGGAAGCAAAGACATTCCTAACAGTAAAGTGTTAGGCTTTTGCTAACAGTAAAGTGTTTTATTTTTTATTAATATTGGGCTTTCAGGGTTGATATGATCCCATAAGGCTAGCTCAGAAGCTGTTGAATGTGGTACACTGAGCTTCTGCTTCTTTGGTTACAGACATAGGACTTAAATATTCAATTTTTTATTGTATTTGAATATAGATTTATACTTTGCTGTAGAAACTTGCTCTGCATTGAAATATAGCATATGTGTTCTCAATGTGAAGGATAATTTGTTTTCCTAATTTGATTCAATTTGTATTTTTTTCCTGTGGTGGATAAAATAATTAGTTCCAACAGGAAAATAGCCATCCTGATTGTGTTTTTAAAAAAACAAACCTACCCGCCCACCCAGATTATTCCACTGCACATCTGTGCAGATAGCAGTCTCTTGTCTTTTTCCCACTTTGACTTTAATGAGGCTACAGAGTAACTAGCACAACTGTCAGAAGCCACTCTTTGTAAGAAGTTCTCTTGTATTGTTTTTAATAGTGATAGGGTTACAGCAAAGCAGCTTCTTCATATCAGTGATGAAAATTACACTGACATAGTGCTAATAAGATAAATGGGATAATGCACACTGATTGTCATACCTTGATCGCTATGTGGATTGAGAGATTCGGTGAAGAGATGTGAGATGTTGAAGCTCAGAGTAATACAGGTGGTCAGTGATGCAAATCCATGTCGATCTATAATGCTGGAGAGCCTCGAAAATGGATAGAATTGCGTATTAACATCAGAAGAAAATAGGTAGCCTCCAACCTTTCCTTTCAAAAAGGGTGAAGGATTGAGAGTGAGAAACTAGCTCATATTGTCCGCTTGACTGAACCCATCCTTGGAATTGATTTGAACCCATCATTGGAATAAACATCCAGGGAATGTTTTTTCACTGTAGCCATAATATAACCGATTCATGTGATTAATAAAAATGGAGCTTAAGGTATTATCAACATTTGCTTGCGAGTTTAAAGCATAATACCGCATTGAAATAATTCACTTCCATTTTTGTATAGCAAGTAAATCAGCATGTGCCATCAGTATAAAACAGCAAGGAAGATGGGAGTGGACTAAACTGACAGATGACTATAATGGGGGTGGTGTTTAATGCAGATTTTTAAGAAAACTCATAACATTGTGGTACTTCGAGGTAGGCTGAGTAAGGGATAAAGTTTCGTCTGCAGTAGCTTCTGAACTGATTTACGTGTGTGTGTGTTTGCAAATTATGTGCATATAACTGAGTGAAGCAAAATATGAGCCTTTTCTGAAAGGTGACACAAACAGGATATCTGTATATGTCCCCTCAGTAGTTCCTGTGTTAAAGCAGATGTTTTATCTACCTGGCAGTTCAGAAGATTCATTCTGTATCGTGCACTGATCACCTGGAGTGACAACACTGCTGCCAAACGGCAGTTTCACTGAGCAGCTCTGTTACTCTCATTATGCCTTTAGTGATGCCCGTTTTAATTAAATGCTCTATTTTTAACACAACATGTTGTAAGATAGGCTGACAAAGCTACTATGCATCAGGTATGTGTTGAACACCTTGGATATATCATGGCTCTTCCAAACCGTTTCTTTGCTGCGTGATAAAAAGCTTACCTTGCACAATTTTTGCAGAGCTGCTGAAGGGCTTCAGCATGCACAAAAGTTACTACTTAGTTGTGCGCCAAACTGGAAGGAGCCTCCCATGTTGAGACAGTCTCATTTCCAAAAGCGACCACATTGTCTTTTTCTATAAACAGGTAAAACTTCATCTTAAAGCTGTCCCCGCTGTTTTTTCATTAATAGTTATGAGACTTCTGTTTCCACGCTGAATGTATTTGTAGTTTGTTTTACACTCATTTGTTGGCTATGACAGCTCTGCCTGTCAGCTGCCTGTCAGCTCTGTCCTGCAGTTAAAATAACACCTTTTCTTCCCTGATGGATTTAATGGGGAACAGTGTCTTGTTTCATTATATTAAACAACCCAAGCTTTGAAGTGCGCCTCATGCAGTAATCTCCTCCTCCTTCTCTGATCATTCTGGCCTTTCTCTGTATCTGTGCAGCTGGTGTTAATACTTGCTCTCTCACGTTGCCTTTCACGGTGGCATTTTGTCTAGGTTGTGCTGAGCCAGTGCATTCAAGCCTTCAGCTCAAAGCAACTGATGAGAACAAAACTAGTAGAACTTCTTATTAGTCCTCGCCTGAAGTGTGTGACTTTGAATTTCATCCAGTTCTGTTACCACAGCTCTCATGTTGCATGTGTCTGCCAGAACGGTGGTCTGATCTGTTCTTTTTGACGCTGCATCTCAGCCTTGAATAACCAGATTTCAGTTCTCTCTGGCATGACCAACATGGAAATATTGCATTTGCAATTAATTCCTAGAACTCTAGAACTTTGCAGCTACCCTTCCTGAGGCCTGCTCTTTCTCCTTTAACACTTACCTCATCTTTTCCCCCCCCCCCCCTTGTATGGTGGTATCTCAGCTGCTTCGTTGTTGTCTAGATCAGATCTATTGCATTTTTTTTAGCCAGAAAACAAAAATAAAAGGCAAACAGATTATCTGATATCAGAGTGTTCATTCTGGCTCAGCTGTTGCCCAGTTACCCTGACCCTCTACTTGTTTCTAATATTCTTTTTTCTGAGGAGTTTGTTTATGCACCAGGATTTACTGCCCTTCTTTGGAAAGGGGGAATTTTTCAGGGAGATGCTGGAAAATTTTTAGACTTTTGACGTAAAAAAATTCCAAGCTGCTTCTTTCAGGTCTCTGAACTTTTCAGTCTATGACTGAGGTGAGTAGTTCCTCTTAATTCCTTGACATAGAAAATAAATTATCACTTCTCAATGTTCAGGCTGAAAAAGATCTTTCTGACAAAACACAAGCTGCTGAGACTGGATTCATGTTCAATAGCCGTGCATATCAGCAAGCTCTCAAAATAATTAAGTGCTACAGTGATAAAGAACAAAGGCAGTTCATTTCGTATGCAATCAGTCATATTACTGTGCGCCTTCCTTTTAATTTGTGTTTAGCCAAACTGCTGTCAAAAAATTCCGAGTTCCAGGTAGTCCGATAGCTGCTGAAAGGGCTGTTCCTGGGATTCTGTCAAGGCCAAGTTTGGCAAGCTGCAGAGCAGAGTGTAACAAACATCTGTTGGGTCAAGCTTTTAATTGACCATGGGAAGATAAATGGTCAGGACGTGCTGATTTCTCTGCAGAACTCTTCTAGACGTGTGAATTCTTATTATGTTTTTGCATGTGGCTTGAGTGCTGTTAGCAGACAACATATGTAACAATACAATTATGCCGCAGTGTTTGGAAGTTAATTCTCCCAGCTAAAATGTTATCCAACATACTTGAATCAATGTTTTTTCTTCAGCCTCGCTAACATGTACATACATTGTTTTTCTGTCTTACAAAAACATAAATTCATGCTTCTTTCCTTTGACATCACAACTTTATGGATGAATTGATTGTAACAATGTGCGACTTGGGCGTCTATCTCGTCTTTCTATCTTGCCTGTAAAACTTTAATGCAGGCATCTCACAACTTGGGAAGGTTACAAAGAGCCTTGGCTTGCCTGCCTTACTCCTACTCGGCACTTCTAAATAGTTATAATTTTCGAAGAAGCTAGTACAAAGAACGTACGTTGCGTTAGTTTGAAGATCAGTCGTTGTTTCTATGCTTCTTGGGGCATTGCTCATGCTTGTAGTAGAGACTGGGTGAATCATTTAGAAACTCTGGTTCTTGTTCCTGTGAGGTTTGCTTGCACAAAGTTAAGCATGCCTCATTCACCATAACTCTCCACTCTCAGATTCCTTAAGTATACTAGATTTTACAGAATAGCATTTTTTTTTAAATTTTTATTTTGTTTCAGGATTGTGTTCTCTGGTCCTCTGCAACAGAGGCAAGAAATGTGTTAGAAAGAAGGAAAGAGATTTTCAATCAAATTACCTGTAGTTTAGGTAAAAGAGCACAGAACTGGCAGCTGGAAGAATAAGTTCAATCTTGCTTCTGACTAGTCAGATTTCTGTACGCTTCAGTCCTTTATATTAAGCCAGTTACTCAAAACATAAGGGTAGCTAAGTATTGGTCCTCTACCTTCAGTTTGCAAGTAACAGAAGTACTGAAAGTTGAAAATACCTATAATTTTAAGCAGAAGTTGGGATAGGAAATTGCATCTCCAGGGAGTTGGTTGCTTTTTCTTGTCCGTAGACTAGAGATAAACAGCCCATATTAACTGGGAAATGAAGCATATTGCGCTACCAGCTCTTAGGGCTTTTTCTCCTTGCCGTGTGCACATTTTTTGTTTCTGCTTTGTTCTTGCTGACTGCTGAGGGAAAATTGCCAGTGCCCTTTCCTGGTCTCCGTTGGTATCACTCCCTGGGCCATGGAAGGGTTTCCACTGGGCTCTTGCTGAGGACTGCTGGACCCAGGTGTCTTCTGGCACTGAATGTTCATTTAAGTTTCCTTTGTAAATACAGACTTACAGCACTTCATATTTCAAAGTATCTTTATTCTCCCTGGGATCCTGATATCATAGCTTGCTTTCTAGTGGGGTGTAGAAAGCTGATTTATCTCTGGCTAGATTTGATGCGCTGTGGTTGTAAGGGGAAAAGGCTGGGAGGCTCTTTGGCCAACTGCTTTTTGTTGTTTCTTCCAAACATCTGATGTTATCCCATCTACCTGCGTGTCATTACTTATATATTCTACCATGAAATCACTTAACCTCTTCCCTCTTCGTGTACCTGCAAGGCTGTGCTCAAATCCTGACCTCCTAAGAAAAATAATGACCCTTACATCGGCTAATATGTCCCTTTTTTTTTTTTTTTTTTCATTTCGGTGGGTTTTTGCACAAATATGTGGTTTCTGAATATACTATGAAGTGAAGTTGTAAATAAGGTTTTTCAGAGAGTAATAGCTTTCAGGCTATTTTTCAGACTTTGTTTTTTTTTTTTTTAAGGAAGGAGAAAAAAAGTCACATTACTAAGCTCTAATTACCATAACAGAGCTTGAGAGAGAACTGTTTGGTTTGCCTTTTGAATTCTGCGCTGTGTCAGGTACATTTTGATCAAATATGTTCCTGCTAGCAGTGAGGCGTTGGCATTCTGTCCAAGTTAGTCACCACTGAATTATGTTCTGTGATATGGTCTACTTCCCATTGGTCTAGTTCTTTTTCTCTTTATTGATTTCCATTCTTGTTTTCATTATTGCCCTGGTCTCTCGCTGCATACTTCCTAGTGCATTTATTTTATAGCTTTTCAGAATGAATATCTATGACTCATAATTTGAAATAAAATGCTAATAATAGCATTATACAGCAGTTTGAAATAAATATTTCTGAGACTGTTCCATGAGCTTTTAAAGTGTTAAGCCTTTGCTGAGAAAAAAGGTAGCACTCTGCAATGATCAGGGAATACAAAAAAGTGCAGACAAACCTTAAGGTTTAATTTGAAGACCTTATTTCTGAATAGGTTTCCAAGCACCAAGCATGGAGAGAGAATTCTGTTGGTCATTTCTATTGAGCAGAAGTCAAATAAGTAAGTCATAACTTCTGTAGAATTAGAAATATATTTGTTCTCTTTTACTACTCTACACAGATCTGAAAAACGGCTAAACCGCGTTTATTTTGTTTTGTTTTTATCCAGGGCTTCCTGTTTTTATCGATATGCAAACATCAGCTCTTCCTGGTTGTTCTGGAGGAGCATAATATAATACAATGGCTGGCGCCATAGCTATACTAAAACCTATGCTAAAATAAATGAGAATGTGGATGGACTATCGTTATATTCAAAATGTTCGTGGCTATAAGGCATAGACATATATAGCAGGAGGCTTTGTGTGGGGGGATTTTTGTTTTTGCTCATTTTTGTTTTAATATTGTGCTGCCTTTTCAATATAAACTCTTTCAGCGGCACAACTAAGTCCTTAATCTCATAGGATCCGTAAGTATGGACTGCTGTGCCTGAGTAGTGACCTACCAAATTTTCACTGGGACTCTGCTCAGCATTTGGGTCTACATTTCTAGATTTGTTTCAAGACAGAAGTTTCTGGCCCCTTTCCTCTTCTTTCACTGGAAGTGGTATTTTAAAGACCTACTGAGGCAAGTGGGAAGGACTACTGGTAAAAATTCACATATCCTATGTCATCTTTTTTTCTGCAACAGCTGTCTTGAAACTAGATGAGATCATGGGATGCAGCTGCAGATCATTCATGATATGCTTTGCAGCAGTGAAGCTCCCATCCTTACCCCTGATTTTTAATGGAATAATTGTGATAATGTAATCTGAATATTATAATTTTGATAATTAGTTTCCAAGAGGAAACTCTTTTCAGCTGTGCTTGCTATCAGTGAAGAATAGCAAATTGGCAGCAAATAACTTGCTGGAATTGTTGCAGAAAACTTCATGTAACTTGTATTTTAAAAAAAGACAAATCCTGCCAGAGGAAAACTCTCTCTTATCATTCTTATCTCACGATGTATTCATTTATTAATTTTTGCAGTGGGATATATCTGATACTTTTTCTGAGCTCTGTTCCTTTGGTTAACACATTTTAAATACTTCTTTTAATTGTGCAGTATGTTCTCAGTGATATACCGTGACGTTGAACCATTTTATTACTCAAACAGAAGCCTTCTGCTCACTCTGTGGTGCATATTGGAAGGTCTCTTGCGAGGATCTTTCCTGCAGGTCAATCTGATTGAGGTTGTAGGGCAAGAATTTTCCTGAGATGAACTTGAGAGTAAAGAAGATGCCATTTGTGTCCTCTCAGTAGAGATTCTGTAAAGCGGAGATATTTTTTGATGGAAAGTCCAGTATGTTTTAAAGTCCAGCCTGATTTTGTCAGATGATGCCTCTTAAAGTTAGCATATCTAATAAGTACTTTTAACAGACTGTTAACTGCACTTTTGGGTTTTTTTAGGTCAGAAGAAACTTCCAGTTCCTTCATCTGACCTCACCATAAATGCAAGATACCAGCTTTCAGTAATTTAGGGCTACGCTTTAAGTAGGTTTCTGCATAAGACAGCAATTGTTAATGCAAGGCAGACATGTTTGATAACGCGTAACTAAACCATAAAACCTTCTGAAATAGATCATTCTAAAACAATGCGGAGTGAATGCAAAAAGGTTCTTTTTTCATATTGCTGTGAGCAGAGATGGCACTTGTATTTTACAAAAGTAGGCCGTGAGCTTTGGGAGTGGCAATGACCAGTTGGAAGGTGTCAGTCTCAGAACGGTAACATAATAGCTAAATAGATCTAGATCTGAATTCCTCCTAATTGTCTGTCCTATCTCAAGATGAGGAGTATTGTGGAATGGTGGGGTATTTATGGAAAGACTGAAGAATCTATCCTTTCTGGTATGAAAGAAAGAAAGAAGACTAAAATTTTTTCCCTTTCAGATTTGATGAATGATGAGGAAAATGTGAGAAAAACGTTGGAAACAGTGAACAAAGGGTATATTTGATTAAATAAAGAGGAAGAACAGTTTTAAAACAAAGATAATGCTTTGCATATAAGCTGCAGTTTAACTGTCAAAACAGGAAGTCATATGAAAGTCAAGAATTTCTCAACTTTTTTTTTTTCTTGGAGGGAGGAAGAAGCTTAGAAGTGTTTTATATTCAAGACTATCCATCTTTTTAATTAATATCAAATCATATTTTATGGCTATTGAATTTTATGGTTCCAGGTCTAAACTTATCTCTTTTTACTACAGGATGAAATTTTCATTTGGGGTAAATTACCTCCAGTCGTATCACAAGAATCTCATATCTTCCTCGAAGCATCTGGTGCTAGCGATTGTCAAAGGCGGAGTACTGGGCTAAAATGACTTAGTTTGTAACAGTGTGGAAATTCTTGTGACCACTTAAGTGGCATGAATGAAGCAAATAAAATTTTGAGTTTTGAGCAGAACTGTGAGATTCTGTAAAAGGTGCCTATGAATTAAACTTAAGCTCTGGAGGAAAATGAGCAGAAGTTATGAAATAGCTGGCGTATGAGTTTCTGCTTGATCCGCAATAGTACTGAAAACAAGAGAAGTTTTGGAGCCGTATGCACAATGATGACATGCTAGTTGTCTCCTAGTTTTCAGGAAAATGTACAGAATGTGCTTTCTGAACTGTAACTGAGTAGAGTAGCATCCTCCGTAAAAGTGGAAAGGTTGGCAGTTCATCAGTTTTGTCTAAAGGTTCAGTTTTAGAAAATTATTAGCTGGTGAAGCGGCTAGCCTGATTGCTTTGCAGACGGAAAGCCCTCTCAAGGCAGAGGTTATGGCTCCTCTCCTCTTCCTGCTTCTGTAAGCAGCATGGGGAGAGCTCCAAGGGCAAAAGGAAGATCGTCAGATAGTTTTTTAGGCATGGCATGATTGTTCAGAACTGAGCATACATTTCGTCTAGATAGCATAATATATAGTAGTAACTTACACTCTTCTCTTCTTTCCGCCAATGAATTCAGTTGGTTTTTCCTATTTTGACAGTAGTACCTGTAAAGTTTAGACGTGATTAAGAAAACTGGACCTAGTGAGGAGATTCAATTTGTCAAATTAATAGGCATTACAAAACAGTTTGAGGAAGGGAGTCTACTGTATATGACTATAAAGACAGAGTGCAAGACTAGAAAAGGGTACAGGGTGAGCGTCTGGAAGACTTGGATAATTTAAACGCTGACATCAAGCATTAGTTAGCTGAGGCAAATCATTTGACTTTGTCAGAAATGCCTATGGAGCTATGTACAGCAGAGCAGATACTGATTGGACTGTGACATAAGAGCGGTAGGATAACCTGGAAGTAACAAAAGGCTTTTCTTGTCCCTTGAGTGAGGCCACACCATTGTGGTTGGGAACTGTACTGCACTGAAAATCAGGCATGTGGCAACAGCAGCCCATGACAAAATTCTGAAATAACTGGCTTTTTGTATCTTTCAGTTTCCTGTTCAGAAATAGGTATCCTTTCAAAACGCTGTCAGAAATGAACAGCCTGCAAATTTATACTCATAAAATGTGTTTATGAAACTGGCTAAGAAGGATTTGTTTATTTTTGCTAGGTGTGTTCTTTCTTGAAAGAACAGTAAAGTACTATTCCTATGTTTATATAGGATTTGTGGGTGGAGGAGGAAAATACAAGACATTCAACCAGATGGTATATGGAGAGTGTGACTTTTAATATGCGACTCTGGGACTTTATTGTATTGTGCCTATATAAGCAACATCAATAATCGATCATTTTTTAGATTGTTCAGCAGTGGTTCATAGAAGCAATATGATATGGTTAATTATGCTGAAGTATCTGTATCTGGTCATTAAAAGTCAGGGATTTAGGTTGGATATACATTTTTTCCCACAATTCTGAAAGTTAGTAGAAATGATGGAAGATCAGTAATGGAAAATAGTGTTCCTTTGCAGAAAGCTGAAGTGATAATTTCATTAAATATAGTTACGAAAAGCTCCAATTTTTGACTTAAAATAGCTTTTCTTAAGTGATAGGGGCATGCTCCTTAGGTGCTACTAAGGCTTGTGTGGGTTTTCTGCTTTTCTTTTTTTCTTTTTTTCTTTTGTGGGTGTTGTGAGCTTGCTGCTGTCTTGTATTTTGGGTGGTAAAATGCCCCACTTTCAGAGTATCTTGTAACCTGTGTGATGTTGCATCAAGATGCATTTTCATTTCAGCCCTTCTAGTGACTGTATAATATTTGTGTCACTCAAAAATGAGCCTTTGTTCCTGTACGTTACTATGCACTGTAAATACCATTCATATATTTTTACGGATAAGAGAACTGAGAATTTGCAGAGAATATGCCTAATTATTGTGAATTACAAAATCGTTAATACAGGATTATGTCTCTTTCACTTGATATCTAGAGAGGCTTTATTACTTCTCAGCTGCTGTGATGCTGAAGTGACAGATACTCTCATGTATATAACCAGTGATTCAGGAATGACTTAGATGGTTGTAACGTTCTTGTTTATCTGCAGAAATCAGTCTGCTCATACAAACAGAAAAATATTGGGGCATAGGGGTTCAGATAAAAGACACCTGAATTTAATCACACTTAATTGTCTGGGCTGCTATTTAGCTAATGGTGGTATGGTCAGGGGAACAGAGAGTCATTCGGTTCATTTGTAAGGTTGTTCATTCATTCAGGCCATTTGTAAGGTGTCCGTGTTAGAGGGAGATGACTTGCTTGGTAGGCTCCCTTGTTTGCATCCATAAGATCTCCACTGAGTATCTTGGGAGGATTTGAACATCTCCAATAGTGGAGACTCTGCAGCCTCTGAGAGCACCTGTTCCAGGATTTGACCATCCACAAGGGGGGAACAAAAGTTTTCTTCCATACATCTAAAAGGAATTTCCCATGTTCAGCTTTCCAACTCTAGGTGTTAAGGATGGGACAGAGTTGTGCAGTTCTTTGGCCAGCTGGAAGTGCTTAGCAGGGGTGTGATGGCTGCCGCATAAGGAAATCTGTCCTGCATGCTGGAAGCTGCTGCATGTTTTACAGTATAAAATGTATTTAGAATTGCTTTTGGATCGTGTGTTCATTTTGCAATAGTGTTGTGTTTTTACCACATCATGTTCTTGTTCATGGAATCTCTTTCTTCAAGACCAGAGGTCAACAAATCTAATGTGATTAGGGCTCGTACAAGATTATTTTGCTTGTATGTAACATATTTTCAAAGAGGGGGGGAAGCCCTGAGAGATATCTGCTCTCTCTTAAGAAAGCAAACATTTCCCAAAATGATGTTGCCATATTTACTGTGACAAGGATGAAGCTTCCCATCTAATTTTGTCCAGATAATTGGATTTAAAAGTTCCTGATCTAATGAGTGTCCAATAATTTCTCCATGAAATACTTCAATCTCAGTTTCCAAACTTACATCAGTGGTGTTGTAGCGCATTGCTGTAGACCAGTGTTTCTCAGCTGGTGGGCTGTGATCCTCCGGGGTCATGAAATACACTTAGGAATTTAGGTCTCAAATTTGGAGGTAGACAGCTATGTAAAACAAGACAGTCTCACCCCAGTACACTGACCTTATAAAGACAAGTGTTCTGTCTGTTGGCCACATACCAATATATATACTTACTATTGTTCCTATTTTCCTTTTCCTGGAGTAGGTATAAGAGTAGAATTGGAGAGAATAAACATATTTAAGCAGTCTGTGATTTTTGCTTTGTTGTATATTTTGTTCCCTGTTTGTAGCTTTTGTGTTTAATGTTGATAATTAGCTGTCCCACTTTTTCTGTGCTTGTAATTTTTAAATTTCTCTTACAGCTTGTTCTGCTGTATTTGAAGAAAACACCGCTTTTATGTTGTGATACCAAATTAATATCAGCCTTTAACAAAATACTTTTTAAAAAACAATTGCATTATATACTTAAGTAAGTAAACTCTTAATTGTGGTATAATGTTTTCTTCTGTTGCAACTGGCTTAATTTTTTTTATGTGGGATCTTTTATTTGTTTGCTTGTTTGATGTTGGTTGCCTGCTTGCTTCAGTTCTTAGAGCTTCAGAAACAATGTTTTGTAAGTAAAAGTATTTTCTCATGGGTTTCTTCCCTTTCTACCTCCTTCCCCTTTTTCTCTTCCTGCTTGATTAGTGGTCTCCGTGAAGGTTGTACTTCTTAAAATCTTTTATTTGTAGAGCTCAATGATACCACAGCGCTACTGTTCAAGCATTGGTAATAGGTTGGGTGTCAGTGTCAACTTCTTAATATTACAAAATGATATTTTTAGAATAAAATTCTGCTTATTCTGCGTATGCTAATTCATTCAGTTGAAAAATCTTATTCTTCATATTATTTGCTAGTTTTATGCTTTATTAAGAGTATTAATCTTCTTTTCAGTTATTCTCCTGAGAGGCGATATTTTCAAGGTACTTTACTGCCTCTGAAACCTTTTCTAATAACTTCATGATAAAGTTCCATTGCTTCACAACATGTTTTGGTATGTTTGCTTTAAAAATAAGAACAGAAGCTGTACTTCCTTTTTACAGTTTTTAAAAGCACATTTTCTTGGGATATGGGCTTTTGAAAAATAAACTTGGAATTTTCAAATTCTATTTCAAAGACATAATGCCTTTGTGAGAATGCTTTGCTTCCTTGCAAGCTTTGACTTCTTATGCATCAGAGCTGATACCTCAGGGAATCAGTGTTTCTTTCAAAGCAACAGACATGAAGATTGTAATGAATTTTAATATCAGGAAAAATAGTGAAGAGGGATTCTTATGTTTCAGTAATGTTAGAGCAGAGTTGTCATTAAAAGCTTAGTCATTTTAATAATTATTTTTGTTTTCAGCCATCTAGCTTCTAAGTCAGTTTAGATTACCAGGAGTTTTGAAATGTTAAGGGAAAGACATCTATAAAAGTGAGTAAGTTAATGTAAGTGAATAAGCTGAAGGTGCACATGGAGTAACTTTGTATTTTAGTTTTCATAACTTATTAGTTAAAGTAAGTGCCTTAGTTAGGTGCCTTTAGAGAGTAGAAGCATAATCTGCCAGACCCAAAAGGTTATGGAAGACACCTTCAATATTTTAGTAGTTACTACTTAATAAAATCCAAATCATCTTGCTGCATGCAGTTTCTTCCATGACCGGTTCAGGTCTGTTACCTGTGTGCTGCTGGGGAGCCCTGTTCTCTGGGAATGGTGTTCATTTGTACTGTCCATGGGGCATTGCAGTAGGCTTTCTTGTCAGAAAAGCTCTGGAAAGTTTTTGTGTTGACTTCTTAATATACCTGTTCCTGTGCTCGTAGAAAGAGATTCTACAATAGAAGACATCTTATACATGTGGTTGAGGTCATGTGGCTTTTATAACTTAAATCATACAGCTATTCTATTCTATTCTGTACTCTCTGCTCTATTCCATTTCTCTTTACTGGTATTGCCATTAGTATGATGCAAATCAGTCAGCTTGAAGGACTTACTCTGGAGGCACAGCATAAAATGTTTTGTAAAGAACTGAAAAGTCAGAACTTAATGCTTGTATTCATGAAGTCTTAAGCATATTCATATGGTTGAAAGAAACACAACATAATCCTTTAACATTTTTCCAAAATAGATCTGTGAATAAATCTCTCTCTGTTTAGTGATTTCTTTTGAATTGCCCAGACTGTAGGGAAAAGCCATTTTGACACTAGGTTTAATATCTCTCCCTGTCTGTTTTTATGGAGCCTTTTGTTCACTTCTGTTTAGCTGGAATATGGACTGCAGAAATTACTGCAGTGACCCTGCCAGAATGCGGTCGCTGTGTGACGCTCTGGAGTCTGAACCGCCTTGGATTCCACAGTAGCGTATGGATTTCTTAAGGATTTGAAATCGAACTTTACCTATGGGAAGAATGAATTCTGTCTCTGTTCGCTTAAATTCTGGCTGACAACAATGGTCTGTGTTCAGCACAAGGATGTGATTGAGAGGAGGAGCTCCTTCTAAAGTAGGAACAAGGACACTGTGGCATAATGCAGAATTTCTGTTGATTTCTCTTTTGTTTGCTGCAAATCTCGTGTTCAAGTGTAACATCCTTCTAAGATTTGGTACTCGAGAATTCGTAAGAGCTCTTCCGTCAGAGTTGCTACTTGTGTCTTTTAAGGGCAGAGGTACTTCTGATGTGTTGTCTAGTAGTCTGCTCTGCAAAGTCTTTGTGGTATGGAGGTGAGGAGTGGAAAAGAATAATATTGCAGAGGCATGGGATAAACAGAAGTAGTGTGGAGATGTAATCTTTCAAAGAATTGCTCCTTACAGCATTTCAGATTGTGTAGAAAGCTTACATGTGACTTAAAGCACAAGAAACATAAAATTGTCACTCCGTGCTCGGTAATTGAGAAATTGATGTATATTGGAGTCCAGGTTCACCGCAGACCTGAATGCCAATGAAAAAGAAGCCCAGATGTTTTATGAAGAATTGTTATGAAGACACTGCTGGCAAACGGGGAGGTAGTCTTAAGAGTGAAACCTAGTAACTGTTTTAAAAGTTAGAAAGGGTGTGTTTGGTGATCTTGAGCTGCAGTCTTGGGAAATGAGGCATGCAATTTATGGAGAGAGTCTTCACACTGCTTGGAACAGGATGGAGTTCAAAGGCTGGGAAAGGATATTTGGAATGGGTACAACAAGAGGCTTGTATGGGTTAAGGGAGAGAAGGGAGAAAGCCTTTATTCTAAGTAGCTGTTCAAAACCAGAAACCTTATCACAAGTATCTTGCAGTGAGACACTGAAAGAGCTGATAAGCTCTCGGTTCGGTGTGCATACCTCTTTTTCATGACATCTTGACCTGTGTTTTTTGTTTGAATGACCGTAGGGCAATATAAAGCACTGTAAGTTCTTTTAAATATAAATAAATAAATAAAAGGAAGCTGAAACTTACTGGTACGCCGGTCTTTTCACCTGAATAGCGCACCGATTATGTTGCCAGAAAGCCAATTTATATATCAACTTAATTTACTGTGGCTTTTTTTTTTTCTATGTAGTTCTTCATCTATAGGGGACTCCATTTAAAAAAAAAATTCCAGGGGATGAGAAAGATATTCTTTTTCAAAAAGACGTAGTCCAAAGGTCAAAATGTAAATAGTGGTTAGTATATAATGTCTCCCAATTATTTACTGAAATGAGTTATCAAGTTACTTGAAATCTCAAAGGTCACTTGCCAAATGTCCTTTATCAATATATTTTCATGGAGTCTGAAAGCATTAAAGGAGAAATGAAAGCAAGGAGAAATTGAAGAAGAAAATTAAAATAAATAAAATCCCACATAATTCATGGAATGGGTTGTATTCATATATTTGTATTAATCATATGATTTACTTGAATTATTAGAGGGTATTGAGGTTTTTTTTTTCTTTTTAAAGATATCAATCTCAAGGCAGGAACATTTCCCATTGTGTTTATAGAACTGCATAACTTATGAGCACTTAAGATTTTTATGAAGTAACTGTTTGCAGTAATGTTCTACTGGGAAAGATTTAATATTAATTAATACAGAATTACAGATGGCAAATGGAGACATTTCAAACCTGCCGCAAGTTTGCATTCGTTACAAATGATTGTGAGTTCTGCGTTTCCTTAAAACCTTTGGTATTTCTCTGTGTTCTGGCTCAGTGTAACTACAGTGATTATTTCTAAATGATAACCCGTTATCCTGGCAGTCTGTTTCTTGCTGGGGAAGTGGTGAAGGACTCCAATGATGGGCTTGATTACTCTTTTTCCTTACTGGGAAACTCACCCTTTGGCCACGTTTTTACTATTTTGATCAGATTATGGGTCCCAGCTGGCCTCTGCTGGCCAGGTGCCCTGGAGCCCGTGTGCTCCCCACACTGCTTGGTGCACCTGCACCTCATGGAGCATGTTGGGCCACAGGAGTTGCCTCACGGGCTCTTGGAGGTCCTCAAGTCGTATCTCGCCCAGCACTCACCCCACTTGTGAATCCCTGCAGCCCTATGAGCCCTCCATGCCAGTTCAGCTTAGCAGCTCTGCGTGACTTGTCCTGTGACCCCTTGTCATGCCATCACTGCTTACATGGGTGGGAAAGCTAAAATTGCTGCTCATGGCTACAGAGTTTGGGATAGGCTTTGATTTGAGAAAGTTTCCCAGCATCATGTAGTGACTGTGTGGTGGAGGCAGCACGCTGTTGTGGGCAGCAGGTAGACCCTCCTCTGCCCTGCCATTGCTTGCTTCTCTTGGTATGCCTTCAAATTTCCAGAGAAGGGCAAGCATTGTGCAGACTGCAGCCCTCCTTACTTTGCTAATTTGACCTGTTTCTTGTGATTTCCCACTCAGTTCTTGCCCAGTTTTCAGACTAATTTGCTTTCCTACCCTGAATCATGCTCTGATGGAGCTCTCCTGTTAGTCTGATCTCCTTGCCTCATCCTGTTCCACCTCCAGATGCTGGCGCAGCCTCTTGACACAACCAGCCCCACTGCTCGTTTTTGTTTGCCCCAGTCATCACCTTTGCCACAACCTTGACCCAATCTGCTACCATCCTTGCCTTCCTCATTCATCACGTGGACATCTAGTTTATCTTGGGAGAGCTTGAGTTAAGGAGGATGGTGTCATTGATATGAGAGAGAAGAGGAAGGAAAACAAAACAAAACAAAAAAGTAGAGTTATTGTTTTGAGTTTTCCCCTATGAGCTTTTGTTAGCTTTTTATTTGTGTGGAAGAAGGCAGGTCAGCCAGAAGGATTTTTTTTGCAGAGGAAGGCTCTAGCTTCTAGCATTTTTCTAGGTACGTAGCTGCAAAACACTTTAATGAGTAGATGGAAAGTAAGAGTTTTATAGCTTGTCCAAAGCCACAATAAGTTTTTTAGATAGATGACTACATTTGTTCTGTGAACACAGGGAACATTCTTTTGTCATGCACTCAAATCCTTTTGCATTGTGCAGAGGTATTACAGCTTTTCTGAGAAACGCATCTTTGTAACACGGGCAGATTGGTGTGCTTTCCCTTGGCTGTGGTTTTGGGCATTTAAACTGGCTTCATTGGGACAGGGTGGGGGCATCACTGGAAGCAGATCCATGTAAACTTTGAGCCTAAAAAGTTTATTTAAAATTTTGCCATGTGATCCAATTAAGGATTTCCTAAATAGTGCTGTCAGTCGTGCCTACTGTAGCAAAACATCTATATAAGTATGCTTAATGCATCCATATAAGTATGCGTGCATAAGAGAAGACCTATTTTTATTATGAAGTGAACTGTACATTTACACGATAGAGTGATTGCTTGTTTATTTGTTTTTGGTTTTTCTGTTTGTTTTTTTCCTCTTTATCCATTTGGGGCATTTTCTGGTAGAATAATAGTCTTTATTATTTTCTCCTGATAACATTAGATCCATCTTCCTTTCCTTTTTCTTATTTGAAAAAAAAAAGTTATAAACTTGTTTATTTCTTTAGATCTAAGTTAGATTCACTGACAGGATTTTTCTTTTTTTTTTTTTAATCTGACAAGGCAGCCAGGGAAAGGGTAGTGTTCAATCAAGTACTGCACAGTTCTTTATCATACTGCTCCTTTTTTTTTTTTTTTTTTGCAAACAAACAAAACAATCAGAATAAATAATGTGGGAGGATAAAACAGTAGGCCTAGGAGAGTTGTTTTTTTCTTTTTTTTTTCTCTCTCTACTAGTAAAAGCTTGGAGGGAAAAAACTCCTGATAGATACAGTCACTTAAAACTCTTTGTATTAAGTGTTACGGTTTCGAGGTGATTACTGCTGTTCTTTGTGATTCCTCTTCAATATTGAAAAGACAGAGAGAATGTGAGTCAAGCTTAACCTCCTCTACTTATGTCTGAGGCCTGACCCTTACAGGTGCAAAGTATTCACCACTTCTTTTTGATGCCAGTGGCACTATTTAGTTTAGTATTCTGCAGAATCTGTGCCACAAGTCTTCCCTGGTCTGGATGTAATTTTTGAGGCTGGACCAAACAACTGTTTTAGTTGGGGATGAATTGGGAGATTCCTCATTTTCTTTCTCCTCTTCTCTCTCTCAGGTGTTATCTTTTACTTGAAGGAAATGAAGAAAATGTGAATATGTAGGTCTCTGTCTCTTACAGTTTCGATCAGCTCTAGGAAGGGGAAATGAGAGCTGCCTTTCAGAACCCCAGTTCTGCAGATGGCCCGGTATCAGTGCCAGGAAGCTGCATTGCAGAGACTCACTTCCATACCCCCTGGCTTTCAATGTGACAGCAAAGGAAGAGCAGGAGACCCAGCCTCTTTGCAAAAGCTGTGCTTTTGGAGCTTTATTGCATGGTGGAAGCTCTTGCTTTTTCAGTTCTTTCTTCTCCCACCTGACCCTCTCTTAAGAGACGGCTTGGGTTTGGGCTTGCAGTGAGAACCGATTGCCAAGTGTGGGAGATGCAGAGAGGACTGGCTGGGGCCAGCTTGGTTGGGAATGGCTCAGCACTGGAGACATGGGAGAAGCGGGGAAGGATAGCTGGGGAGTCCCATTGGCAAAGGGGGCTGGAAGACAGGAAGATCTTTAGGAGGGCAGCGTAAGGATAAAAATAAAAGGGAAGATGGTTGTGTGGGTTTTTTTTTTTTTAACAGTATTAGAGAGGAGAGGTGAGGATAAGTGAGAGGAGGGCGATAAGGCAACGTCACACTTTAGGATTTTTTCTGTGGAAGAAGTGCAGGGTGGAAATCCCCTCCCTACTCCTCCTCTTTCGTTCCCCTGCACCCATGGAGTATTGCGAGGGTGCTGCAGAGGGATCAGGGGTGCAGTACTTCTGCGAAAGCGAGGGAGCTCACCTCAGTGTTCCCTCTACGAGTAAGCAGGCAACATGAAGTCCTATGCGCCGCATCTGTTGTGGGATACAGCAACACTTAAGTTGTATTTCTGGACTACAAGGCACCACTTTTATTGATCAAAATTGCAGAGAAAACCAGCTACATGCATCCTATAATCTGATATTTAAGCTTACAGAAAGGCTTGCATGTGAACCTGATTCTGTTCACGTTTGTATGCATTCTTACATTTGCTGTAGAAAGGTGCAATTAAAATCAAATTTCTTGGAACAGTTGATAAAAATCAGGCTGATACCTTGACAAGGAAAGGAATTATATGTTTTTAACATATTTACATTGTATTTTAACCTATATTTCCATCGTACAGCTGTTTTAACATCATGAAACTATGAAGGGGCACAAAAAAACTCGAAGAACGTCTAGGTGCTGTGGACGTTTCTGTGGTTTAGACGGTGGACTACTGTATAGCCTGAAAGTAAGGCTATACAGAACTACTAGTGATTTTTTTTATAAATATGGTTTTATTAACTTCTTCATAGTAACTTGCTCCACAATGCTGAAAAATCTTGTTCTGTAACAACAGAAATCAAAAGAATTATTACAATTTCCTGTATATGGGTCTTTCTCTACAATCTGTGTTTTTCTTCCCAACCCCCATCAAAAAAAACCCTCCACCACACAAACGCCAAAATCTTTCAACAAGTTAAACTGCAGTTCCTGTACCTAGGTGTCTAATGAAGAGAACTTCAAAATTATGTGTGATTTAGAAGCACAGGACCTAACTGCTTTCTAGCAGTAACCACTTCTGGACGATAAGTAGTTGAAACCTTTCCGACTTCAGTTGTAGAAGCATAAGGCATGGATGCTTGATATTTTGTGTTTGAGTTTACATTGTTTTTGTTGCTGGTGAAGCTGCTTCAAGGTGTCTAGTGCTGGTGATCGTTTGAAATATGAAACACATGAAGAAATCCTCTGTGAGAGGATACAAAACAAGGAAAAACTTCTAATAAATCAGGAAGCTAGAGGAACGCAATTATAAATGTACTAATTATCTATGGCTAAAAACAGAGCAGCATCCAACGACTACTACATGTAGTATAACAACTGAAGTTGAAATTGTCAATGCATTTTGACCAAAATACCTTTGGAATGATTTTACCTTTCTAAATCAAGAGTTGAATCATATTCCTATTATTGCTTACTGAGGCAAATAATACTACAAATTCCTTTTTAGATGAAGGGATTTCAGCTGAACTTTCTATAAGGATAATGGAAAAGGCTTTTTTAGGATATGAGTAAGACTTTATTTAATGCGCTTATGGTCATTTTAATGACTTCTTTAATTGAAATATTTTTTAATACACATGATTTTATGTACAAGTTCTGTTTAATTCCAAAATAATGGATTTGTCCTGTTTTCTCAACTATAATAGTTACTGCGAGGATAAGGGAATTGGATGACCCTATATGATGGGTCCCTTTCCAGAAGAAGTGGAACTGGAATTCTTTTTACCAAGTGGAGATGTCTAGCTGAGAAATGCACTAGTTCGCTTTCTTTGTCAGTAGAGGGGAACCAGGTGTTTCTGGGCTGCAATTTGTCTCATCTCTAGATGTCTGAATTAGGATGAGCAGATTGTACTGTGCCTGCTTTTTTCTGCTTACTGAAAGGGGCCTAAGCTGACTAATGCAACTGAAGACATAAATAAATAAAAATTCATATAGATATATGAATTAGATTAGATGAATTACACCTTTGCTATTAGCTGTATATTTTAGGTTGTGCTTTTTTTTTTTGAGGGAGAAAAAAGGAGTGTTAGAGTGTGCATGGTCACTGTTAAGTTAAATCTTTATGCAGCGGGCTTTCAAAGCAACAATCCTAATGTATGAAAAGAAGCATTTAAAGAAAGTTGTTTAGTTGTATTCTAGTAACTGATTTTCAGAACACAGATTCTTCTCTTGCCTCTTTTACCTGCATTCATGGTACGTGACCTTTGCTCACATTAAAATATGTAACTCATTTGCTTGTATGCAAGAACTCACATTCACAGAATTTCTTAACTTTTCCCTGGCAATGTTCTTGCAGGCTTGGGTTTTCAGAGTTGTTTGGACTTTGTCGAAGAAGCTATTGTGCTGTAGAAGTTTAGTCAGTATTTACTGATTAACAGTATTATCTTATTGCCGTGAGAATAATGGTTTCCGTGCTACTACTTTGAAATACATATTTTCTAAAAAAAATACTTGTTCCTTTGTGTTTTCTCTGAAATGCCTATAAGAATATTAAAATTCTTCTGCACCCTAAAAAGCAACAAAAAACCCAACCCAAAACTAATGCTATATTTAAAATTATTAATTTAACCACTGTTGCTATCTCCTTTTCTTTAATGACTGTCCTATTTTACACTGTATGAGTGGATCAGGGGCTTTCTACTTGTTAATTTAAATGAATTTCTTCACTTGTCCTGACAAGAGCCTATATTTTTCTCCTACCTTTCTGTCATCCACTAAAAGAATGAGCCCAAAAAAACTCGTAGGGTGTGGATAATCTGTTTGAATCTCTGAAAGCTCTTCCAAAATATTTAAATTTAAAATCTGCACCTTTTGACATAACATATGCTCCTAAATCTGTTGGGGGAAACTGTCATTAGGAAGGTGGGGAGCTATAAGACTCTAGACTTCCTGGCACAGGGATGTTGTTGCCAGACAAGTGTAATGTTGCTGTATAAATAACTGATGAATTGGAATCACAAGTTCTTGCCAGGATATGAACTGCTGCATAATTCAGAGCTAGGTGAATTCTGTTTTTTCAAAAATGAATAAACAAACAAAATATATTTCCCTCTTTCTTAGCATTAATACTTTTGATCATTTTTTGTAGTTCTCCTTCCTTAGGAAAATGAATTCTCTTAAATCTGAGTATTTGTTTGTCTTCAGTGATTTGCACTTAAATGCAAGCTTTGACGTTTGTCTTTTGAGCAAGCAGAGTATAAAGAAACACTGATAAAGACCTAATTAGTTAGCCCTTTCCTCTGAGATAATAGTTTTGGGGCTTTATAACTGCTTACTACTAAAATATGAGAAAGGGGGAAATGAGAATTGATAAAGTTGTGCTGTTTCTGCCCTGTGTTCTCCTTCCTTAGGGCATCCATTGCACATACTGAAGTTCAAACCAGAAATTGTTTCTGCTGGTGTGAAGGAGTCCTAAGGATAACTGACCTTCATTCTTTTTAGTCTATAAAGGACATAAGTGTTATAAAGTCTATAAGTGTTGCTCTGTGAGACTGAATATGTATGCATATGAAATATGATGTTTAAGTAAGATAGTGCTTAACAGATTGCCTGGTTTTCCTCTGTCTCTGCTCCCTTTACTTTTCTGTTAGTTTGACATTTAGATTAGAACTAAATGATCTTCTCCTCTAATGCATTTTGTAGGAATAAGTGTATGGGGGGCGGGGGAGACTACCATATTCATTCAGCTGTCCTTTTAGAGTCACCCCAACAATGTGAATGGTTTTAACATATGTAGTGTCTGCATGTCTATATATGTATGAATGAAATGGCAAAGTGTATGGATAAGAATACTTAAAATGTTACATTTTCTATAGGACTTTAGAGTAAACAATATTTAGGAGGAGAAAAACATAGAAGACTGATTTGCACAGGGTCTTCAGTACCAGCTCCTACAATCTTATCACAAAAAACACGATCCTCACCTGCACTAAAGGAGCTCTCTAATGAAGTATGTGTTGTTGCGAGGACTGGGGAAATGAAGGAGAGGCAAAAGGAAAAGGAGAAGTTAGTGTAAGAGGAGAGGCTAACCTCACACCAGGACCTGCATCTTCAGGGAATCTCCTGAAGCTCCTGAGAGTGGGAGTGTTTCTCCCAGTTGAGCGTATGAACCCCTTTGGTCCTTCGAAGAATGTGCAT
Source organism: Struthio camelus (assembly GCF_040807025.1). Taxonomy (NCBI): domain Eukaryota; kingdom Metazoa; phylum Chordata; class Aves; order Struthioniformes; family Struthionidae; genus Struthio; species Struthio camelus. The sequence continues at coordinate 25,310,679 of NC_090942.1, forward strand.
AGAAATAGGCTGAAAACCTACCTAGTGCCTTTGTTGGTTGAAAATTCTACTGGTAGTGAAAATAAGATTCTTCAGTTTTGAAATATCAGACAGGATTTAGTTTTAACCTTTCTAGGAGACAAAAATGCATTGAAATGTGTTCATTTATTGTGGTGTTATGCCTTTAGAAGGCAACGTGTATTTGATAAAGAACCTGTTTCATGTCTAAATAGCCCAGATTTTTTTTCCATTAAAAAAAAAAAAAGTTGTAAAATCAGTCTTACTGTAAGGATGTTGAAAGTGATGTAAACATTAATACATTGAAATTTCAACTAATGGAGTTCAATTGGAACAGGCTGCCCAGAGAGGTAGTGGAGTCTCCTTCCCTGGAGATATTCAAAACCCGTCTGGATGTGATCCTGGGCAATATGCTCTAGGTGACCCTGCTTGAACAGGGAGGTTGGACTAGATCATCTCCAGAGGTCCCATCCAACCTAAACGATTCTGTGATTCTGTAATCCCCTAATATGAAATGAGATCTCTTTGTCTTGAAGAATATACGTAAATGAATAAGTACTCTAAGTATTAGATTAGAAAGGGACATATTGAAGAAATGAGTTATGGTAGTTCTCTTGAAGCTTATAGCTTTTGATCAAAGTCTTTCAATTCAAAAAGTTGAAAAACGTGAAAGAAACAATAAATTGGTATGTAAGAATATCTTTAGCTTTTTTCTCCCAATAATCTTAAATTCACTTTTTGATTTTTGATCATAGAAAGTCATGGGCTTGCTTGAAAATCTTTGAATGTCTAGTCAAAGCAGAACCCAGAAAAAGCAATAAATGTTATTTTATATACTCTATTCAAAAAGTCTCAGCTCATCCATAGACTGTGGGTGTATTTCTATGCTGTTAGACACTTTTAGAATCGTTCAAGATTGTGTATTATTATCTTGAGATGCAGCTGTTAATCGCCCATTTTACGGTTAAAAACTGTGGGCTTACATGTCAATTCATGTGGAGTTCTGAAGAGAATTTAGCACTGTAATGTAAGTGATCATCCATCCAGGAGGCTTCTTCACACCTTTCTGCACATCAAATAAAAAATGATTGCAGGCTCAGAAATTATTCGCATTAGTATTTGATAGTCACCAGTGAAACTTCCCCAGAGAAAACAAACAACTTTGTCCATCGCAGTAGTTCACTTTTGTATTTTTTTTCCATCACTAGTTCCATCTCAAGGCATTTTTCAATAATTTTTTTAATTCTTCCTTTTTATTCAAAATTAGAGCAGTATTAACAGTATTTTTCCAGTTGGTTTCATATAAATTTCTTTTAGTTCTGAGGATTCTGAAGTATTCATGAAAATGGAGTTTCTTCTATTTTAGGGTTTTACATATTTAAATGGGACACAAGTAGGTTTTATCATCATTTAAGAGAAGAACAGAAGATTGCTCTCATTTTCTTGTCCTTTTGCCCATCAGTCTTTCCTGGCTTACTGAATCTGTCCTTGAGTGATGATTTTGAACATTTTCTATGCTAAAGGGTATTCCAAAGTTTACTGAGAACTGTTTGATCTTCCTGAAAAGGACTTACGTAAACTTTAGCGCTGTATTTAATAATACACAAACCGTTGCTAACTGGCATAATTTTAAATTGTATCATGCATTCTTCTTAAACATTTACTAATATTTGTTGTCTTTTAGACAGAAAATGCTGAACAATGTGCCTCCAAACCCATGCTAACTAATTCATGCAGAGAACGCTTGGCTGTATTGGTGCTTAGTTGACGTAACAGAGGTTTGTGCCTGTTCTCTTCCTACAGATGTCTTGAATGGGGCACTTTATAATTGGTTATGCCATCTTTAGACCATACTCTGTTCTCAGAGCCACGTATAAACATCTCTTACTCTGAAAATTCTGCTGCTGTCACAAAGTCTAGTGGTTTCCTGGCAGAACATATGTTGCCCATATGGGCTTCTCTATGTGCTGCTTCCCCTCCACTCATTCCTATCAACTGTGTTCTGGATCTGAAAGTTTTAAGTTCCAACACTGGATGACCTATATAAGGCTAAAAGGTAGATTTTTTTTTTTTAAGCTGCTATAATTATTTTGGAGGAACTGTTTAAAAGGACTGAAAATTTATACTTAGAAGTAACTATGAATGCCACACTTGCTTTTTGCATAACAACAAACACATTTGTTTTGCATTCTTTTGGTTCTTTGTATTTGTTCAGACCAAAGCAGTGTGCTTAATGGTCTTGCAGTTGGCAGAAGGACACAGAATAGGACTCTTTGGGCACGTCCATGATGGACGATGGATGGGCCAGCAATGCTACCGTTGCACATTTGGCTCATGCATGGGCCGCTCTGGCGAAGCGGAGAGGCGTGGGCATATGTAGGCTTGGAAAGGGCAGGCTGGTGGCTGCCTGTGGTCCACGGCTGGTGGGCAGCTTGTCCCTCGAGCGGGCAGGAGAAGGAGATGCAGAGCTGAGGCGCAGGCTGAAGCAGGAGGTAAGTTGGGTGCTGAATCTGCTCCCATCACCAAAAGGACAGGAAGCAGAAATGCACCTCTATGGCAAGGACACTATACAAGAAAACCATTGGCTGAGAGTTGATGAGGCAGGAGTGACAACAGAAGACTGATCTGAGGGGACAAGAGAGGCATAAAAGGTTTCTAACAACAACAAAGCATAAATTTAACAAATAGCTGTCTAAGCGGTTTGTATATCAGACTGCGAGATAATTTACCAATATAATAAAATCAATGACATGCTGTAGTTCCTCTAGCCAAATATTTCATGGGCAAAACAAACTAATAAAACACAGCACCAAAAAGGCCATCTGCTAACATGAGACATTATATTAAAATTTGTTGTATTATCATTAGCATATATATGTATATGTATACACATATGTATGTATACACACACACACACACACACACACACACACACACACACACACACACACAATGGGGTCCTGCAGTTCTTTAAAAAGGAAAAAGAAAAGAGAATGTGCTAGTTTTTACGTGGTGTGAAGTCTAGTGAAATACAATCATTCTACTAAGATTTTGCCATTCCCTTGTGGACGTACATATTTGCAATTGTGTGGAATGTTTCTAAGTGAGAGAATTTAAACCTCTTTCCAAGAGGTAGAAATTATTAGCATAAAGAACTCTTGAGGAAAGACTTAACACTGGCCTCTGCTATTACCATAATATTCAGTAACATAATAATTTTAAATCTGTGTTGGCAAGGTAGAAAAGAAAAAACTTATTTGAGAACTCACTCCGCATTATCTCTGCAACATAAGCACTTATAGATGAAAAAAGATGACGTTCGTCAGGAAAATTATCATTTTGGGGGACTGGGCCTCTTTGACCCGACTGATAAAAATCATGCATGGTTCTAATCAACTTCCTGCTGAATATGTAAGACCCATTATCTGTGTTAATTCTTTTTCATTGTTTTACTAAAATTTCTCTTTGTCCCACTGATAGAGATTAATAATTAATCTCAACTTTTCTTTTCTTAGCACAGAAGCCTTTTAAGATGATTGTGGTTGCATTGTTACTTGTTGGCCTTTCTACCATGAACAAAGCAATAAACCAGAGATTTTTATCCCTTATTCAGTGGAGTCTGGATTTTCACCAGTTCTTACTTGTGCCCTGTTCCACTCTCTACTGGAGCCAGATGATCAGTCCTTCCGTTTGTTGTGGCAAAGGAAGAACATTTCACTCTGTGTGTTCTGTGTGGTTCACCATCTAGCCTAGTGAATTAGGAGGTCTCTCATCTATAAGCCTTCTAGTGCAAAAATGCTTTTGGGAGGAAGCCCTGTCTGGGGCTAGAGAGCAATAAGCCTTCATTGAAATAGATTTCTCCATCTTCAGAAATGTCTCTTCAGTGACTAAGCATGCAGAATTCTTCACAGGAGTTGTCAGCATTTTAAATTGTTGTAGGCCAGGTCTCTTCACTGAGCTGTGTTTTAGGATCTTGCATGGTAATACAACCTAGCTATAGGCAATAAAATGAGGTTTTATAAAAACTGAAATTGATGCTAGTCCTTTTAAGCAATATCTTGGTGGGGGGGAGGCACTTTGGGAGCAGAGGGAGGGAAAGTAGGTGGGAGGTGATGGGAGATCTTAAATTTTGTGTTAAATTTTTGTCTCCCCTGTGCACATGTAAGTAAAACTGGGAATTTCTTCTGATGACCTATCATATGCAATGAAGTCACCTTTTGAAAAGATGAAGGTACTTAAAAATAACACAAATTTAAACACTATGGCTTGAAAAATATGGAGGTAATTTTTTTTCTACTGCTCTGCACATATTTCAAATCTTACTACTAGTCTGTAGTAAACAACAATAACAACAGCAACAACAAAAAAACCCAACCAGGTCAAATAACTGACCAGTGTTCAAAAAATCCCCAGAAGTATTGATTCTTGGTCAGTTTCCCCATGTGGAACAGTAAGAACAACTGAAGCATTCATGTTTGCGCTTCAGAGCGCAGCCAACAGAGGCAGCAAACAGACACAGCAGTTTGTGCAGAAGGGCACCAGAAGGCAAAGAAGGCACCTCTCCATTTTGCACAGTGGTGTGTCCTTCCCCGGGGCATGGTGATGACACGCCGCAGAGCACGTTCCCCAATGGCTGCGGGAGGTGCTGCATTGGCTGTGTCTGAGGTCTCAACCCAGACAGACCCTCAGACAGCAGAGGCAGCTCTGCAGGTGTCAGGCTGCAGGGAGTGCCTGAGGCATCTCCGTGGGGCCTGGGCTGACAGACAGCTCTCCTGTGTGAGGTGTGCTGTGGTTGACCAGTTGCGTCACCAGATAAAGGAGTTACGGGAGGAGGTTAGTAGGCTGCGTAGCATCCGAGAGGATGAGCGGGAGATTGACAGGGCGTTCTTGGAGACTGTTCAGCTCCAGGAGTCCCCACCCGCCACTGCAGCGGAGTTGTCAGAGGGCTCAGCACCGTGTGTAAAGGTGCATCATAACGCTGTGGAAGAGGGCTGGAAGCTGGTGACCTCTCGTAGAAGGAGAAAGGCTCTTGCTCCTCCTCTTGCTCTTGTTCTCCTCCTTGAAGAACAAGTTTAGCGCCCTCCAAGCTGAGGAGAAGCTGGGCATGGCTCCAAGGGAGGCAACTGGCCTGGCAGACCCTGTGCCGTGCAGGAACCCCCGGAAGAAATGGCGAGTGATTGTTGTGGGTGACTCCCTGCTGCAGGGGACAGAGGCACCTATCTGCCGACCTGACCTCTTGTCCAGAGAGGTTTGCTGCCTGCCAGGGGCTCGAATAAGAGATGCCCTGGAAAGACTGCCAAGGCTTGTCCATGCATCGGACTACTACCCTCTGCTGCTCTTCCATGTGGGTGCTAATGACACGAAGGGCAAACTGGAAACCATCAAACAGGACTTCAGAGCTCTGGGAATGGTGGTCAAGGGTCTGGGAGCCCAGGTCGTTTTCTCCTCAATCTTGCCTGTGAGGGGGAAGGACGGGAGCAGGAGTAGACGAGTTTTCCAAGTTAACAACAGGCTGCGCCGCTGGTGTTGGCAACAGGGCTTTGGTTTCTATGACCATGGGACCCTGTTTGAAGATCAACAGCTGATGGGGAGCGATGGGATCCGCCTTACCAAGCGGGGCACGTGTGTCTTTGCCAACAGATTGGCCAGCCTGGTAAGGAGGTCTTTAAACTAGGCAAGATGGGGGAAGGGGAGTGGTATAGTGGCAGGGGAGTCAGTAAAACACCGCTCAAGTCAGGATGCCTCCAGCGGGTGCATGCAGCCAGGGGAGACAGCATGGAACATGGCTATGGAGGATCCTCTTGCACCTCTCCTGGGAAGCTTGCATGCTTGACTGGCTCTCTGAAATGCCTGTATACCAATACACGCAGCATGGGGAATAAACAGGAAGAGTTAGAGATCTGTGTGCGGTCGCAGGGCCATGATCTCATTGCAGTGACAGAGACATGGTGGGATAGTTCACATGACTGGGATGCTGTCATGGATGGCTATGTGCTTTATAGGAAAGACAGGCCAGGAAGGCGAGGTGGTGGAGTTGCCCTTTATGTGAGGGAGCAACTAGAATGTATGGCGCTTTGCCTCGGGGTGGATGAAGAGCAAGTTGAGAGCCTATGAGTAAAGATTAAAGGGCAGGGTAACATGGGTGACACAGTGGTGGGGGTTTACTACAGGCCACCTGACCAGGAGGAAGTCATCGATGAGGCCTTCTACAGGCAGCTGGAAGTAGCCTCACGTTCACAGGCCCTGGTTCTCCTGGGAGACTTCAACCACCCTGACATCTGTTGGGAAGACAGCACAGCTAGGCACAAACAGTCAAAGAGGTTCCTGCAAAGCATTGATGATAATTTCTTGACTCAGGTGGTGGAGACGCCAACGAGGAGAGGTGCAATGCTACACCTTGTACTAATGAACAAAGAAGGTCTAGTTGGAGAGGTGAAGGTTGGGGGCAGCCTTGGCTGCAGTGACCGTGAGATGGTGGAGTTCAGGATCCTGCGAGGAGAGAGCAGGGCAATGAGAAGGATTGCAACCCTGGACTTCAGGAGAGCTGACTTTGGCCTCTTCAGGGACCTACTTAGGGGAATCTCACGGGGTAGGGCCCTAGAAGGAAGAGGGGTCCAAGAAAGCTGGTTAATATTCAAGCATCACTTCCTCCAGGCTCAAGATCAGTGCATCCCTCTGAGGAAGAAGTCGAGCAAAGCGGGCAGGAGACCTGCATGGATGAGCAAGGAACTCCTGGCCAAACTCCAACAGAAGAAGGAAGTGTACAGAATGTGGAAAAGGGGGCAGGCCACTTGGGAGGAATACAGGGACGTTGTCAGAGTGTGCAGGGATGCGACAAGGAAGGCTAAGGCCCATTTGGAATTAAATCTGGCAAGGGATGTCAAGGGCAACAAGAAGGGCTTCTTCAAATACATCAACAGCAAAAGGAAGGCTAGGGAAAACGTGGGCCCGCTGCTGAATGGGGCGGGTGCCCTGGTGACGAAGGATACAGAGAAGGCAGAGTTATTGAATGCTGCCTTTGTTTCAGTCTTCACTGCTAAGGCCAGTCCTCAGGAAATTCCAGACCCTGCAGACAGGAGAGGAAGGCTGGAGAAAGGAAGACTCTCCCTTGGTGGAGGAGGATCAGGTTAGAGATCTTTGGTCCAAACTTGACATGCATAAATTCATGGGCCCCGATGGGATGCACCCACGAGTGCTGAGGGAGCTGGCGGATGTTATCGCTAGGCCACTCTCCATCATCTTGGAAAGGTCCTGGAGATCAGGAGAGGTGCCTGAGGACTGGAAGAAAGCCCATGTCACGCCAGTCTTCCAAAAGGGCAAGAAGGAGGAGCCAGGAAACTACAGGCCTGTCAGCCTCACCTCCATCCCTGGAAAGGTGATGGAACAGCTCCTCCTGGAGGTCCTCACTAAGCATCTGGAGGACAAGAAGGTGATCAGGAGTAGTCAGCATGGAATCACCAAAGGGAAATCATGCTTGACCAACCTGATAGCCTTCTGTGATGGAATGACTGGCGGGGTAGATGAGGGGAGAGCAGTGGATGTTGTCTGCCTGGACTTCAGCAAGGCTTTTGACACTCTCTCCCATCACACCCTCATAGGTCAGCTCAGGAAGTGTGGGCTAGATGAGTGGACAGTGAGGTGGCTTGAGAACTGGCTGGATGGCCGAGCTCAGAGGGTTGTGGTGAATGGCGCAGAGTCAAGTTGGGGGCCTGTGGCTAGTGGTGTCCCCCAGGGGTCAGTCCTGGGTCCAGTCTTGTTCAACGTATTCATCAGTGACCTGGAGGAAGGCACAGAGTGCACCCTCAGCAAGTTTGCTGATGATACTAAAGTGGGGGGAGTGGCTGACACACCAGAGGGCTGTGCTGCCATTCAGAGGGACCTGGACAGGCTGGAGAGCTGGGCGGAGAGGAACCTCCTGAAGTTCAACAAAGGCAAGTGCAAGGTCCTGCACCTAGGCAGGAATAATCCCATGCACCAGGACAGGCTGGGGGTTGACCTGCTGGAAAGTAGCTCTGCCGAGAAGGACCTGGGAGTGCTGGTGGACAACAAGTTAAACATGAGCCAGCAATGCACCCTTGTGGCCAAGAAGGCCAATGGGATCCTGGGGTGCATTAGGCAGAGTGTTGCCAGCAGGTGGAGGGAGGTGATCCTGCCCCTCTCCTCAGCCCTGGTGAGGCCTCCCCTGGAGTACTGTGTCCAGTTCTGGGCTCCCCAGGACAAGAGAGACATGGCGCTACTGGAGAGAGTCCAGCGGAGGGCTACCAAGATGATTAGAGGGCTGGAGCACCTCTCCTATGAAGAAAGATTGCAAGAGCTGGGCCTGTTCAGCCTGGAGAAGAGAAGATTGAGAGGGGATCTCATCAACGTGTACAAGTATCTGAAGGGGGAGTGTCAAGAGGATGAGGCCAGCCTCTTCTCCGTGGTGCCCAGCAACAGGACAAGAGGCAACAGGCACAAACTGAAACACAGGAAGTTCCATCTGAACATGAGGAGAAGCTTCTTTCCTGTGAGGGTGACAGAGCATTGGAACAGGTTGCCCAGAGAGGTTGTGGAGTCTCCTTCCCTGGAGATATTCAAAACCCATCTGGATGTGATCCTGGGCAATATGCTCTAGGTGACCCTGCTTGAACAGGGAGGTTGGACTAGATGATCTCCAGAGGTCCCTTCCAACCTAAACGATTCTGTGATTCTGTGGTTCTGGGAATGTAGGATTTCAAAAATGATAGCTTCCTTAATTATTCTTGATAACTATCCTGTTAAGGTACTGAGCAACTTGATCTATCTTTGAAGTTAGCTTTGTACTGAGCCAGAGGTTAGACTAAATGACTTGCAGACACTCCTGCCAACCTAAATTTCTCTGTGGTTGTGTCAGAACAACTGATGTTTAAACGATTAGATTCATTTGATATTTCATATTAAAATTTCCAGGACTGTAGCGTGATTGATCACACATGTGATTGCATATTAGGAAATTAGTTTGTTGAATTAATTTTTGAACTTATAGTTTGTACATGCTCGGAAAGGACAATTTGACTACTCTGAAACAAAGGCAGACTTTTCTATTTCTTAATACTATCTTTTACTGACTTTGAAATTTATTTTATAAATTCAGATTGAAGATTCTAAGGTTCAGAATTCACCACTTGCTTTGATTCTTTGTCCTGTTTGGACTGCCAGGTTCTAGGGAATTCATTAACTAGTGGTTTTATATATTGCAACACTAGTTTATGTATCTTTTATGGTCAGCGTGTTCAAGCAAGCTAATCAACCACCATTGTTTCCTTTTATTAATTAGAATACTAATGATCTTATTTTTTTCCCCTGGTCTCCTGCTAAGGTATTTGTGAAGCAGTCTTGCACAACAGTCTTAACAAAGTATCTTCAGTTCTGTGTTATTAACTCAAACACTTCTGTTAAGCTGCTAGTTCTCTTCCAAGACTTACTGCTTATTTGTTTAGCTCTTCTCTTGAGATTTAACTTCATTTGTGTAAATGAGACCACCCTATTATAGAAAAGAGTGAAACGAATTAATTTGGTTTTCTGTTAATTATTTAAATGTTTTCTATTCTGCAAAAATGGTACACACGGGATACTTTTAACTTTGAAAGGTGTTGCTCACTAAGGTAATCGTATTTTAAGATTGGTCAACCTATTGCTACTGCCCTGACAAATACTGCTGCTCTGTTTATTACATTAGAGTTTTTTCAATTTATTGCTGTTTTATTGACTTAATTAAAATATCTGCTACTTTTGTAAAATTTTAACGAACTTGTGATCAAACAGCTTAACTGTCTGCACAGTCAAGCTGAACTTATTAGAGTACCTTGGGATGGGAACTGTCTTCTAGATATCTGATATTCTAGGGAGGAAAATTTATTTTAGAATTGATGATTAACTTGCAATTTAGTGTGTGTATAGGAAGTATATTTGGATGTTTTCCCTGACTGCAAAATCAAGCACACAGTTCTGTAATGTTTGTGTTAAAATTGCTTGTGTATGTGTAACATACTACTGTGTATTCTATGTATTAAGGTAAATGTCAAATGGAAAAAATATTTTCTGACTTCAATCAGTATGACAGCAGTGCATAAATATACGGAAGGCAATTTAAGGTCGTAACTTTAATTCTGTGATTTTATTTTGAGTCCTTGTTTTTGCAATTTGAATTTAAACATAACTTCAGTATACAACTTCCTAACTTTTAAAACCAGGTTCCCTAATCACTACATTTAAACCTTATATATCCCAGAACAAGAATTCCGATATTTTACCTTCAGAACAAACTTCATTAACTGTCTGCAAATGCCTGTTATTACAGAAGGAGAGATAGACTACAGGTATTGTTATTAACGTATTGATCGTGTTTGGGTCAGACATCTTGACACACACAGACACTTTTCTAGTTTCTACGTGCAAAAGCAGGAAGCTTCCAGATCTTTATAGCTGCTGATCCTAAACAAAGCTTCACAGGGAAAGGATAAAATAAATCTGAAATCTAGGAATTTGATTTAACTTCAAAGATTTGCTGCAAATGATGTTGTGATTTACAGCATCTATTGGATATTGCATGCATCTTTTCTAAATGGACACAATGCTACACAATGAAAATTACAGATCATTACCAGCTTCTTCTTTACTCATTTAAAATCACAAATATTTAAAAATAACAAAATGAAAGAAAATTGTATTGGATATGTTGTCCTACATCATACAAAGAGCTAGAAGCAGTACTGGAATTCTGATAGCTTGCTACATAGCTAATGGGCATCAGTTCTTCCAAACTGAGAATGTTTAAAATAGATGTAGTGTTGCTTTATCAGAGAGATTTTTGGTCAAACAACATAAAAAGATTCAATCACTTGATGTAGTCAAGTGTTTCATTTCTTTCACTGAACAATACCAGATGCTGAAGAGAAAAAGAAAAGGGTTTTAAAACTTAACAAAAACAACAAACCAAGCCAAAACCCCAGACACACAGCTTTCTAATAATTGTGCTCTTTTCTTTACCTCCTCAGTTCAAGTCCAAGTTTAGCAAGTCCTGGAAATTCAAGATTCATCTTTTTTGGGTGGTGTTTGTGTGGAAGTGCTCTTCTATAGGCATGAGTGCTGGAAAGCAAATCAGTAGTAGTGTGGTGGAATGGACTGAAGACAAGTAACATAAAGCTGAAGTGCATTAGGGAAGAGAAAGGGTGGGGAGGATCATTTTGTTGGGTGGGGGAATGAAATTTGTAGGAACTGGTATTTTCTAATCATTACTTTATTTTTCTTTACTCATTTTTAGCCAAGTTGAAAGATTCAGTTGCTCTGTAAGAAAAAGCTCAGCTGCTTTACTGTTATATTCAGCCTTTAAGTTAAAACTCATTTGTACTGTACCAGTCTAGAGTTTGCTGCCCTCCTTCCCACTTTTTCTTACAAAATTGGAAAGGTGATAAGGAACTACATGTTGATGAACCAGAAAAAATTCTGACACTGTATGGAGTTTCTTACCATGCTGACATAAGCTAACTGTGCTTGTAGATACATGACTAAATGAAGATTGTTGTTGTGAACACACTGTGTCTCAGTAGTCAGGATGATAAATTTCAAACATGTATACACAATACCAGCTCAACTGTGCTCTGTTGTTAACAAAGAAATCCACGTGAAGATTTTTGGGCAAAACTGATGCTCAAAAATACTAGGAAAAAAAGCATTTTTTTAATCCAGCCCATAGAGGCGGGACATGAAACTTATTTCAAGGTAAGTAAAGAATTTGACATGTTCTGTTATCATGTGTAGTAATGGAAAGGTGAAGTGAGGTCTTCAGACTGAAGTTATTAGGGTATCTTTCCTTTAATTGTTTTGCAGTTTGAGTGTAATTCATTTTGAATAAAATAAATGGGAATATTCTAGAGTCAGGATATTGAAACTTAAAGACTGCATATTTAGCAGTCCAGATAAGTTGTACATCAGAATACTTAGACTAAGAAGCACTCAGTTCTTCTGAAACTCCCCATAAAACCCCAGCCCCTCCCCTCAAAGAAACAAAAAGCCCTACACAACTACTCTCCCCATGCATACTTTAATGGCTATGATTTGACAGTCAAGACGTTATTTTTAAAATATTCATAAAGTATTTCTTTTTCTTTTAAGAAAAAAGCACTGCAGTGAAGTAGAATTGTATTAGTAGCTCTTATGTGGAATTGTTTATGGTAAGAAATGCAATTAAGTCTTTGCCATGACAGTTCTTTTGTTCTGCTGTGGACTATGCAGTAACCAGTGCCTTCAGACACTCCTTGCCATTTGGTCCCTGGTGAGCTTGATCTGACTCTAATAGAAGCAGGAGGTTTTTTTTCCTCCTCTTCTTTTGATGCTATAGGAACAACTGTGCTTGGGTGCCTTAATCATGCTTTTAGTCTCAAGTTTGGAGTTTTGCATAACTAGCTGTATTTTCTCTATTTGTAAGGCGTAGTTCTGGAGAATGACTGAAATCTGTAAGATAAAAACCTTGTACTTGCACCCATAATTCTAATATATTTGGACTCTTCCTAGTTTAAAAAAGCCTATAAACTACTTTGTATAGACAAACACTATACCAGGAACTCGGTTCCTGATACAGGTAGGAAAAATGAAGTTGTAGCAGCAATGTATGTACTTTTAAGGGATTTAACACAAGATCTTTTAGCTGTAGTACCTTATTCAGTGAGAACGTGACATCTGTATTTTCTGCTACTGCCAAGATAGGTTTGGAGAGGAACCTTTAAAGAATGCAACCTTGTTGTTAGGTAATTTATCCAGAAGACCTGGAATGCGTGCAGCATCTCTTAGACAACTAAATTAAATTAAATTGATTAAATTTAATCAATTTTACTTAATTGAAATAGTACTACCACTTTCTTTGACTATAGAAGTGTTACCTGTATCTGCCAGTCATGTGCATTTGAATTTTCCCTGATTTACTCTTCCTCTTTTCTGTCCGAGTATCTTCCACTGTTGATCTTTTTAGTGAATAACTTAGCTATTTATACCTAGAAAAATCATGGACATCAGTCTTGAGAGTAGTTTACCAATAGTTTTCACAGAGGTGGGGTGAGTGGTACAGAACAGATGGAACCAGACCCTCATCAGAGATGCACAGCAAAAGGCTAAGATGCAAAAATCACACGTTGCTATACAGGAAATTCCAACTAGACATGAGGAAAAAAAATTTTCATGGTGAATGTGGTTAAGTACTGGAGCAGGTTGCCCAGAGAGTCTGCAGAATCTGCATCCCCGGAGATGTGCAGAGCTGGCCTCGACAAGGCCCTGAGCACCGGAGTAACAGTAATGCGGGAACTCGGAAGCTGGCCTTGATTTGAGTAGGAGTCTGGACTAGATGACCTCTACAGATCCCATCTGTCTTACATTTTGTATGATTTTTGTGCATGAACAATGCGCAAATGGTGTGTACCTGCACAGTATGCTGGATGCTTCCAAGAACTTTTGGACTGATTTATTTGGGCATATGCATACCGACTGTATAGTGTATTCAGACGTGGACAGGAAAACAGATGTGTCTCAAAAGCGTGGGATATACTAAGCCTTGGTGACATTGCCCCAAAATAAGCAATTGTTAGGAAAATCCTAGAAAGTAGTATGTTCAAGTGCACCAGCTAGGGAGCAATGAGGCAAGCTTATTTTGTGACGTGATTTAGAACTGTGAACTGGTTGAATGTGGTTGTCAAAGCGGACAAGAAGCAGGATGGTAACGATGCCTGAATGCCTGAGCACTGTAACATATGGTCTCCTGTCTTGGCTAAAGCTACGGAGGGTGCCACTGGTACTGTAGATGACATGTGGGAAGTGAAACCTCATATCATAGGAAATACTCATAGAAAAAGTCTGGTGACTGTGTAGACTTTTGATGATGTCAGAATACCCACTGTGGTTATTCTGTTTTATAGTGTATTAATCATAGTTATTGTCATTTAGCCCGGTTAGTATGTATTTCCCTGAAATACAGCATATTTGCTTCAGGTAATGGTTAACTTATGGAAAACTTAACATGACTTTTTTTTGTTCTTTTTTAAAAAATATTCTTAACCAAATAAGGACTTGACTAAAAATTATACCTCCGTAACAGCTGAGTTGGATCATTAGTGAGTTTATTTGTAATTCTTAGAAAGCTAACTGCAGTTTTAAAGTAACTATTAAAACATAACCTTTGGGTATTATGTATATAGAGAGGAAGAGGTTGAATTATTGCTTCATACACTAACCGTAGCTCAGCCTCAGTTATGCAGTCTTCATCAAGATCATTATAGTAAGCTCTTGAAGGCTTAAATTTCTGTTTTTGGTGGCTTAATGTATTGGAGCCAAAGATTGTTCCACTGTTTGGCGTAACCAGAAGCTTTAGCTATTGGTAGTCAGCTAATTAATTGCGGTATGTCTGTGTTTGCTTGTTTGCAGTCATCTTCACCCTCTGCTCTTTTAACTAGGTGGGAAACAATTAACAGTTATTTCATTCTTTTTTATTTTGTTTAGGAAGACTTTGTTCTTTGTAGGGGAGAAAGAAATAGCAACAGTTTCAGAAGATTAAAGCAATAAGATGTGTATGAAAAACCCTTTTCAGTTCGTTAGGTACATATTGCGAAATTTGTGTTCAAATGTTACTGATTTGTCCTTTGTGGTAAGATATTTTGGTGTAACTGATTTTAAAAAGAGGCACCCCAGAAGTAGAAGACATTGCTACTTTTAGACAATCTGTTTCCCAAATCGCATGAAACAGCTCCATAGATTTCAAAAAAGGAAAAGACTAAAAAAGAACATAGAATCTCTGAACTTCACAGGTTTTCTATTCTCCAGTATTTCTGAAGTTTTTAACTAGATGAAAAACAAAGATCTAATTTTTACTTTAAACATTTTTTTTCCTGGTGTGAGCAGTAGTACCTATGTGTCTTTGAAGGAGGTATATGTTACCTAGTTTCTTACCTTTCTTTCTGAATTACTTTGATTCCTAATTTTTATATAAATTAGATTGGCAGTATTTTAAGGGAGTGAAGTGGCTCTCCAACCCATAGCTTGTAATATGTGCCTCAAAAGCACCACACTGAAAATACCTGTCAGCACAGAAGTTAAAGTCAATCGAGAATAGTTCACTGATTCCATTTCTCCACTTCATAAATTTGGGAATGAATTTCAGCAGATTTAAGGGGAAGTGTTCCCAGTAGATGGTTTACTGAATGTTCAGGAAGAAATCAAATAAGGAGGAAACAGCATCTCCACTCATTTCTCTGCAGCCCCCATTACTGTGAGGGCTAGTCTCCGAGTGCTGTGCCCATTAGGAGTTTTTCTTCTATCTTTGTACTCCCTCTTTTCTCCTTTTTGCTCTTGTCTGTGAAAATGTGGCATGGAGCATTGCCCCTTTGTACTTGAATTGCATCAAGCTTTGCCCTTCCCTTGAGCTGGCCTGTTTCAGTGCCAGAAACTCTGGTAAACCCGATACTTCAGACATTTTTTCTGCTTCTCCGTAACTGAATGAATTTCATCTACATATGTCTTTTTCCCACTCTGTTTCTTAACATTATAAAATGAATTGTTCCTATATAAGCAGAAACTTTCGAGATGTTAGTAGATATCAAGATATGAGTAGGTGATAAAGAGCAAAAGCCGGTTTATAACTTAGACTTCATTGTCTCCTTCATACACTCAAACCAAGATTGAAAACCAATTGTTTCAAAATTCTTTGTATACATAAAAACAAGTGATCTTTAAACAGTTACCAAATTGTGTTCATAATATTATTTTCCTAGACTGTGTTCTCTCACCTGCTATGTTCTAAACAAAAGGTCATTGAATTTTCATAATATTTCCCACAACTAGATTTCCTATGACTTCGTGTGGTACTTTCTTGACTATTTCCCATTAACTAGCTCATAATCAGAAACGTGAGACTTCTACAATATTTATTTGATTTTGATCTGACTCATTTCTTTTCCTCTGCACTTAGTTTAATAAATGAACATATCCCAAAATACTATGTCAATCCAATTCCCTTTCAAACCTTAATGAACAACCTGTGACGAGCTAATTAGGGATATTTGTAACAGCACTAGATTTGATCCTTAGTAATGTATTTATCTGAAAAAGTTATTAGATGCTGTACTGTCTTTTGAACAAAGAGGAAATTAGCATGTATGAGTTAGAATTTGGAGTTGCCAAAAATAAAATTCATCCATTGCTATACAGTGTCATTCAGGGGAAGAAACCCCTGATGCTAGCTTAAGTGATTTGATCTTTGACAAATGTTAGAAAAGAGGAAATGAACACGATACTACTTGTTGGATGGTTCCTGGGTTAACTTGAGGGTCAGCAGAATATTGTTGCTGTACTAGGATTTCCACACTTAATACTGTATCAAGTGAGAGCACAATTAATTATTTTTTCTGTTTGAATGCTTAAGCCATGACAACCTCCTGTTCGCTGTTCAAACCCTGATGCTCTGCTTTGGATCTTGCACTATCTATTCCTGCTTTACCTGGCTCTTGCCCTGCACTGTTGCCTTTTCCTGCCTGTCTCTTGTTGCATTTTATCAAACCTAATTCCAGAATGTGCCTCCTGGGAAGTACTGTAGTGTAAGTTAATATTAGAAGAGTCTCAAGTTGTCTGCCATTCTACTCTTTCCCATCACATTCTCACATTTGTACTACGCTTTCGTTTCCTAGTAGGGAAGTGACATAACAAAGGAACACTGAGGTTTCACAGAAATCAGCTGTTCTGCCAAAGACTCGTGAATTGTACCCTGAGTATAGAAATAACAACCTTTGGAAAAATTAATCAGAGGTAAATCTTTAGATTCATTTGTTTTGTAATGAAAATACATTCATTTAACACGACTTTTTGCCTAACCTAATTATTTGGATTGTCACGTTGGAAAATGTCTTGAGGTCTCTATTCTTCTTCTTCTTTTTTTTTTTTGATATCTGTAGGCTGTTTAAAAAAAAAAAGTACTTGAATTATGCTGTTCAGTGTAAGGATGAAGACATGTCAATAGTAAAATTACTTCTTTTTTCTATCATAAATTGCAAAAATTTCTTTAACAGGGAATTAATTTTTTTTACTCCTAGTAACAGCCTGTGTTTATTTTTGAATTGGTTATCTATGTATGGAGTAAACAAATCTGTAGTATTATGCCATACAACCTTGTTGTTTGTTGTGAGTCATCTGGTTTACTCATTGCAGAGAGCAAGTTACCAGTACATCCAGCGTGGTACAAAGTCATGTTTCAATTGGCAGACAGTCAGCTTTTGTTTTTGATATTCTGTCCTGTTTAGTATTCAATGCATGGAAGAGAATGTGATGTAAGGGAATTGGTTTGCTATTTTACAGACTGACTCAGCCATTTAACTCTCTTCCCTCAAGGCATCAAAGACTGTAATAAAGGAAATACCTTTTGCCAATAACTTTCTATGGAAATAAACGCAGCTTAATAACTTTTTAAAATTAATGCTAACGTTACTGCATAGTGGAGAACACCTTAATTAAACTTTTCTCTCCCCCCTCCCCCGTAAGTCTGCGTTACTGATACTGAAATCTTATGTAAATCTGATTTATAATCAGAGATGAGATTTCTCTCTCCCCCCCTCTTTCCCCCAGTTGAAACTCCAACTGAATGGTGATTTCTTTCAGATAATGTTTCTTTTGGGAAAGCAAAATTTTTCTGTGTTAACTTTTTCTGCTTGTTTTTAAAGTAACAAAGTCAAGAAATTCTCCAGACCTTCTCCATAGTCCTTTTTTTTTCACCCAGAATTAAATTTCTCTCACCGCTTATATTGTGCATTGCTATATATTTAATGATCCTTATCACTTGCACAAGAGGGCCTATGGAATACAACCATAAGGGTTTTTAGGAAAATATTATTTTGAAAATAAAATAAAATATCGTTATGCAGAAATATTAGGGACCTAAACCACAAACTTTCTCTATTAAACAGATTTGGAAAAAATGAATCTACGTAAAACTGATGATGTGTCTGAATTTTTTCTCACAACTCTCTACCTTCTTTTTATGGTGCAAGAAAGAAGTAGGTATTTGTGATGGTGAACAATCTTATCTTGGGAAGACAGTAGTATATTTTCCAGTGGGTAGAATTAAAAATACTAACTCAACTAAAAGTAGGTTTTGTTGAATATAGGAAAAGTTGGATCACAGGAGAATGCAAAAATTCTACCTGGAAGAAGGCAGAGTTGAGCTAAAGGGAAGGTTTAGCCTTCTAGGTTGAGAAGTGCGGTGTCCGTGACTAATGAAGGAAGGGAGGGGTCTTGAGCATGGACAACATTAAGAGCCTCAATAGAGGGTTGTGCTGACCCCGAGTTGACAGATGCACACCGTGGGAGAGATACCACAATGACAGTGTAACACCACTTGTTTTTTCTAAGTCAAATCTGAAGTGGAGGAAGGAGAAAAGAGAACAGTGGTCATCTGCTTACGTTAGCCTTTTGAACAAGATCTACCTGTGCATTTTAGCTGAGATGGATCCAGAGGTGATACCTTCTGCATCCTCCCTGAAACATCTGTGAGGAGGAGTCTTCAAGTGAAATACTGAAAGAATAAATGGAAGAAAAAGAAGAATAATGACAAAATTGATTTATGAAAGCTGAAAGATTAAAATTTCAAAAGCAGTGCAAAAATGGGAAAGTTGAGGATACAGCATGGGCTGTATTTGGAAAGAAATAATTGAAAATATTATGAAAGCTCCTTTATACTATCAAGGAATGGCTTTATGTGGCTTGTGAAGGGTGGAGAAATAGTGGAGATATACAGGGAGAGGTTGTAAATGGTGAATTTACTGATCCTGTTTACAGAGTAGTGTAGTTTAAAGGTACTTTTGTATTCATTTATGTTGGGGGAGTATTGTTTTTTGAGGTGAATGGGGGTCTTTTTGCTGACGACATGCCTAATGTAAAGAGAAGAGAGGTGAGAGAGAGAACAGCACACGGGGGAGTCTGATCACCAAAGCAAGTGAGAGGGGTAAAAAAAAGAGTGAGAGCAGATGTGAAGGGTGACAGACAGGGAGGGTGACTGTGAGGCACCGGCAGTACTCTAACCATAAGGAGTTGGTAAGGGTCAGGACTGGGTCTGGAGGAGTGGTCCATCAGGGTCAGCCTCTGTCCAGCGCTCACCCAGGAGGTCCATGGTGATGAGGCAGGCCTGAGGCCAAGCTGAGAAGTCCAGTCAGCGGGTCAGGGTGAGGGAGGCAGGAGATGGGCTGCCGACGAGGCAATCAAATTACCACATGATTTAGTCAGATCCAAAGAGAAGCCATGTTGGATTACTTTATACAGCTCTTTCGCAAGGGAATGGGGAATAAATACTCAGGAATGAATTTCATAGATGACAGTTGGTAGGTTCTATGGTAGCAAATGGTGGGACTCCACAATTTCAAATGACTAAAAAGAAGGAAATATTTAACTATGTAAAATGGGAAAGAGAGTCCAAAATCTTCATTAGAAGGAAAAAAGGCAAAAGCAAATGTTTTGTTTTTTTATGTGAGAAGCTGCTGCCTCCCTTCAAAAAAGCAGAGAAAGATGGGTTGCGGAAAAGTTGCTCATATGGAAAGGTTTGAACGATGTGAATGAGTAGCAAGCAAAGGAAGTAGCAGAGCAAAAGGCAGCAAGTAGAAATAGGATAAAAGAGCAGTAAAAAAAAGAGCATTCTGATTCAATGTCAGGAAAATCCTGACAATAAGATGTTAGCTACATTGTAATTTTCCAGTTTAACGATCATGAAGATCCAACTGCTTGGACTCGCTAAAACGGCGTTGACAGCCATTTATTTGTGCTTGTTCTACTGATTTTCTAGGAGGATTTTTTGAGTACTTTTTAAAGGCAATTTCAATCAAGTGTTTTCTTGTGGCTCTAATAGTTATATAAGGATTGTCCAGGGAAAGATAACTTTGGATATAATTAGCATACCATTCTCTTGGTCTTCTCTTAAGAAATGCGTGAAGCCTGAGAAATCCATTTAGAATGTGAAAAATGAACATTTAGAGATTACATACACTCTATATTCATTCCATTTTTTTTAATGTTATAGCTTACAGTACAGAAGAGACAAACTCATTTTTCCAGAAAGATGACTCACTTTACACTAATGAATGAATCTATTTTACCTGTTAATAACGATGCTCTAGAAGATGTCAGCAGACTTCTAAGAGTACTGTGTGCGCACTTTTCACAGACTAAAATAAGGAGGAAACCGTACTCATGTAATTAGTATAATCTAAATGAGACTGACTATGGAATGCTCAATCTGGACTGAGTCCAGTGTATGTACTCCTGACAAAACATATGTTTGATTGTAATGTGCTCTCAGAGCATACTGCTATCTTTGTTTCTCCTTTGGAAGGCTCTTTTGTTCAGTTCAAGGATTAGAAACTAATTGAAGTACTGCTTAAGACTGCAGTCAGATTTCATTATAAAATCTGTATTGCACGCGCAGTAGTTTGAGCTGTGTAAATTAAGCCCTGAGAATTTTCTGCGCACTGACCAGAAGGACTGTGGTGTCTTAGTCTGACTTCCTAATTATGTGCATTTAAAAAATAGATCCTGTTGTTCCTTTTTCAAATCCTTTCTTTCAGCTAGAACATTTCACTCAGGAAGATGTTTCATTGTATTTAAAAGTCCTAAAATCTTGTTTGCTTAACAAATTTTGTTAAGCAAAACCTACATCAGTTGGGCCTACTCCAGAGTGGGTGACCTGCCGACAGAAAAGGCTGAGATACTCTAAACCTTCTTTGGGTTGGTCTTTACTGAGAAGGTCTACTCTCAGGCTTCCTTAGTCTTTAATAGAAAATGTTGGAGGGGAAAGGTCCTATGCATGGCGGAAGATCAAGTTAGGGAGTTTGTAAGGAAACTGGACACTGGTCATGGGGCCAGACAAAGTTCTTCCAAGGGTGCGCTCTGTCACCTTGAAAAGGTGATGCAGGGAGGTCCTTGGTGACTGGAGAAATATTAAGCCATTTTTAACATAAGCAAGAAATCTTCAGCAAGAAGGGTCTGGGGAACCAGAGGCTTCACTTTATTCCCTGGGAATATTATGGAACAAGTTCTCATGGAAGGCATTTTCAAGCATATAAAGGACATGCAGATGATGAAGAAGAGCGAGCATTGATTTCCAAGTGCAAATCATGCTTTTAACCAGTCCAGTTGCCTTCTCTGATGAAATGTCTGCCTCTGTGAAAGAGGGCAGAGGAGTAGATGCCATTTACCTTTGACTTTAGCAGGGTTTTTACACAGTCTTAATATCCGTGTAGCCCGATTGAAAAGTGAACTGAATGCATCAATTACAAGATGGTGAAAAACTCTGGACCATTAGGCTGAAACAGTCATTATTTTGCAGTCTTAATTAGCAGATGGTTAAAGTATGTTCCTCAGGGATTGATGGTGTTGAATTTCATCAGCTGACCTTGAAAATAAAATGGAATGCAGCCTCCACAGATTTTCAGATGATGTCAAATTGAGAGGCACATCAGTAGTGCAGAATGGCAGGGCTGCTATTCGGGGGACTCTTGACTTCCTGGGTAAATGGGCCAACAAGAACCTCCTGAAGTTCAACATGGACAAATGCAAAGCCTCGCACTTAGGACAGACCACCTTGCATCTTTTCAGATGAGGGACTGATTGGCTTGATGCCTTGCAGCAAAGGGCTGGGGATCTGGGTGGACAAGTGGAATATGAGCTACAGGGATGAAGGCTAGCTGCATACTCAGCTGCATGAGTAGCAGAGTGCAGTTGGAAGGTCAAGGGAAATGCTTTTATTTTCCCTTCTGCTTTGCACTGGTGAGGCCATATCTGGAATACTGTGTCCTTTTTTGAGTCTCCAGTACAACAGTATCAACAAACTGGAAAAAGTCCATAAGGAGGTGAAACACACGATGCCTAAAGGGAGATGGAGAGATCTGAGTTTCTTTAGCCTGGAGAAGGTTAAGGGGGAGGCCTGACTGCAGTCTTCTAGTCCTTAAGGTGGGCAGGAGTATATGAAAGATAGAGCCAGACTCTTTTCAGAGGTGCACAAGGAAAGGACAGGAGATAATGGTCACAGAGTGCAATTCTGTCTAGATAGTAGGAAAAAAACTCTGGAACTGGAGCAGCTTGCTAAAGAGTCTACAGTATCTCCATCCTTGGGGATAAGCGAAGCTGGGCTGCACAAGGCTCTGCACAATACGACTTCAGAGCAGCATAACTTCAGAGCTGACCTTTCCTTGAGATGCTGAACTAGGTGACTCCCAGCAGTCCCATGAGTCCTACATTTCTCTATGATTTTTAGCCCTTTCAGAGAAAGTAGATGGAGTAGAGACACAATTCTGCTTATTAATGAAACTGTAGATAACATTTTGTGGAAAAGAGTCTGTAAAATTACATTGAATTTGCTGAAATAATTTTGAAGCATTGTCAGAATGAGCCAGTAATCCAGAATAAAGGAGATACTTTGTTCTGGATTTTATTCTGACATTTTTTGTTATTCTTTCTCCTCCAAGCTAGTCCTAAAATATATAGCCAGAGAGTGTGATGAGCAGATAACTTAGGGTTTGCATTTGCTTGGTACCAAACAGGAGTTAACAGTGACTTAGTTCTGCTAGCATTTCTGTCACTGAGAACAGTAATTTGCGTTTCTTTTTAATTCAGTTTCTCAAAGAAGTTAAAAACTTGAGATATCTGTGAAACTGCCACACCTTTTTGTCAGAACTGACTGCAACTGGAAAATACATGCAGAAGTTACCCATGTAGGGAAGAAGCTGACGTTTGCACAGACAAGGAAGGGCTGTGTGATCACAGTGTCTCCCTAGTAAGTGGGATAAAATGGAACATTTATGTCAGTCTCAGAAAGATAAGAGTAGGTTGGAGGAACACGTATTTTCCTGATGTTTCTTGTTAGTTCAAACAGCTCTGCTGTAGTCTCCACAGCTACACTTTGAGGTCTTTGCTGGCAGATGCAGCAAAGTATCCTAGCGTAGGGTTGTTTGCAGACAAAGCTCTTCAGTGTTAACACTTTTAAGGTGCTCTTTCTGGCTACTTAGTTTGTATGTGGAGAAGTTTTGCAAACTGAGAGGGCTACCTTTCTTGCAGCAAATAGTTTTTCTGAGAAATAGTTTGAGGGGGTGCCCAGTTGACGTGTCAGGGTAGAAAAAATGATGCAGATACAGAGGAGGAGCTGTGCTGTAAAAAGGAATGAGTGATGCAAATCCATTCAGTCCAGCACTGTTTAGACTGGTGACATACGCTGCGAGTCACAGCTGTAGATCTTGGACATGATTTCAACAGTTTCCTCTAAAGCTTTGTTCAGTTTTAATTTCTGGAAAGGCAGTGGTAATTGAGGTTCCCAACTCGGGGAAAGGTCACTGTGTATGTCTCTTCCAGGAATGATTTTCATGGTAATATGCATGATCCATCATCAGAGTTTTCTGTGGAAGCTCCACTTGTATAACTTTCAGACATGACAGTCTCCCTGTGGTTTTGATAACATATAACAACTAAAGTACCAGAAGCTGCACAGGAGATGGGCCCCAAACAATGGTGGCATGGGGGACAACGAAGCATGTGTGGCCTAACTGTGCCATGTGCATGCAGCAACTCAAGGTGGAGAGGAGAGCAGTGAAGTCTGCTGCACAGAAGGAATTAATACAGTAATATAAATTTAGCTGATGACTGTCAGCTCAATCCTATAATAAATCTTAGGTAGTAGGAGTAGGTAAAAAGAGAAAAATGATTGCAACTGCACTGGCAACATCATCTCTGAGGAGATGGCTTTTATCAGGGTGTGATATTTTATTGCAGTTAGGACAAATGTAGAGCAGATGGTTTCTTTCCTGGTGTGGCATGGTCTGGAGAAGATTGAGAAAGGGTTTGTTTGTTTTGACAGCAGCAAATCAACAATTCATGTGAGCAACTCCTAAATAGTTAATTTTTTCCCCCCACTTCTTTATATCTTTTCTTCTGTCCAACAATTGAGAAGTCTGACTTTTTTTCACAAAATATTTGTTCTCCTTCATTATAAATATGTTTATTTTCTCTGTCTGTTGTTTGGCTTTCAAGGTGTACTTTAATTCTTTCCTAAAATGATACATTACCTTTGCTGTCCTCCCCCCTGCCCCCTAGAGAAAACCGATCCCAAAACCCTTTGTTCCACATAATTATTTCACAATCCTGTTTGAGAATCTTGAATATGCTGCTCTGGACTATGGAAATATATAAAATCAAAAAGTCAAAAAGCAGCTTAAGTTGCTAAGTGACAGCAAAATATTTACCCATTATTTAAAAAAAAAAAATTAAAGTGGTTAAATCAATGAATAGTAAAGGACATTGTGTGTCACTTTCCAGAGCTCTGGCCTGTGGATAAAATCCTTCCTGTCACTATTGGTGGTGGTAGGAAGCTGGGAATTACAGCAGGGTTTGGCTGGGATGAAGGATGGTGGGTAAGGCTTGAGGGGCTCTCCAGAGCTGTGCAACAGAGTGAGAATTATTTCAAATTGTGTTGCATAAGTTCAAGCTTCTAAGACTTGTTTGGAAATAAAAATAAAGCATACCCAGGTTAGTAGGGAAGCCCTGCACAGCAGATGCAGGAAACAAGTAGTTCAGCTTGAGATCCTTTAACTAGCTAATGTGGTCAGAGAATTTGAGGGGGAAGAGCATTAGATCATCACTGAAGGAGCTAGCTTTCAAGGCAGAGAGATTACATGTGAAACAAAATATAAAAAATGTACTTAACAAAAGCCCGTACCTACAAAATGAGGGTGTTTGTGGCGCTCCTGTTCTGCACTTGCTCAAGGACCACTTAAACGTGTAGGGCCTTGAGCTTATGCTCTAACTGAATTGTTGCTAGATTTTTGGTAGTTGAATTTTCTATCATCGTGGAAACGGTGTATTTATTGAGCATCACTTTAAACAGATTTGCCCATTGTATCCTCCAGTTTTGGTTTTAGCTGAGGGTATGAACAGGTGGGAGAGATTCTTCTTTAACAAAACTCAATTGATGATATCAGGAAGGATGAATCAATAGAATTATCACCAGAAGTGTTTTATCTAGCTCTGTTTATAATTGCAGTCATCATCTTCTATTAATGTTCTTGAATATCCAGATATGAGAAGAGAAAGACTTATTTTACACCCTAGTTTGAGGGTAAAGAGTAAGCAATATTGTTGCTCGTGTGATGGCAGGTCACAGGTTTATTGCTTTTCACAGGAATCTCAGTTGTGAGTTTGAAAACATGTAATAGGCAGTTGTTATTTCTTTGCTATATTTCTAAAATTGCCACAAGATGGCAATGGTTCAGAATGTTATTCTTCCAGTTCCAGCTCTTTGGTTTTCCATTTGCGCAGGAAATTGGGATGTGGCTGCACCCCAGTATCTGTAGTCCCTGGGGCACTGGAGCGGGGAGAAGCTGGTGGTGACTGAGCGGACTTCTGTCTTTGCCAGCTGTTGTCAGCTGTTGCTGTTGTCTGCGTGAGTCTGGGGCAGCACTGAGTTGCTCTGTGGACGTGGCTGATGAGAAACAGATCAAAATGCCCTAAATCTAGCATCTAATACCCTGAAGCAAGGATTTTCTTTTCTTTCTATTTTTTTCTCCCAAACTAAAGGGATAAGCAGTATTACTGTTATGCTTGGTTTTTCCTTACACGTATTGGTGTTTATTATTTAATAAAGTAAAAGCTGTGCTGTTGGAACAATGTTCTAAACTGCCCAATCAGTTTAAAATGCAGCTTCTTATAAAAGTAGAACTAAAACCTTGTGCGTAAAAGCAATTTATTGAAATTGTTAATATGTATTAGTGAAATGGAATATGAAAACGTAGAAGTATTCCATATACTTTAGAGCATACTGTCAGCATGACTTTTAAGTAGCAATGTGTTAGTGTTAAAAATACTGAAGAGGTAAAGCATCTATAACAAATCCACAAAAACTCTTTTACTGCTGTAAAAGGAATATAGATAGGACTATCCTCTTTGAAGTGCTAAATGCAAGTGAATTTTTTTTATCTTTTAAATAGTTAACTCCATGATGCTATTTTGATATCTTTGATTAGTGTGTAAATTATGAAAAGCAAAATTACTACTGCAGCTCAGACAGAAGTTATTTATTCTTAAATAAATTAAACAGCTCTTCCAAAAGTTTATTCTGTCTTACGTATATTTTATTCTTTGATAGTCTCCTAAGTTTAACGGATGTAAGGTAAGATAATTGTTACCCTTTGCAAAAGAGGTATTGGATGGAGGGGAAGAAAATTTATCTGTTGCATGGCTGCAATAAAGAGAAAAAATTTTAAGGCGGTTAATCTTTTTTCCCTGAAAGTTTTCTTTGCTTATCTTTCAACTGCATTCTGCAGAATAACTACACTGAAATTCTGAATAACTGGAATTTGGTTATTTATTCTCCCTTGAAGCAGTAGTAGTTATTTATGAAGTATCATACAGAGTTATGGTAACAAGTTCTTTATCACTGAGAATGTGAAATCCAAAAAAACAATACAAAACTGAAGCATGTTGATGAAACTGGAGTGAACCAGTGAAGCCTTACTGTGTGTTTCAGTTCATGTTCTGAGTTCTGCTTACATTTCTGGGGACATGCTGTAATATTTAAAAAAAAAAAAAAAGTGTAGTTTTTCAGAGATGTTTCTCCTAGTCTTAAAATGTGGGACAGGAGTACTGACAATAAAGGTGTAAAGAAATAGTAGATGTGAGAAGCAGAAGGTAAAGGGCTGAAAGGTCTTGCACTAAGGAGAGAGTAAATGCACAGTGGACAGGTACTAGACTAGAAGGACGCACTTAAGCTCCTTTATGTGAACTGTTGCATGAAAGAATACAGTCCAGATTTATCACCCCTAAGTTTAAGCACTTCAGTTGGGATCCTAGTTATCCATGATGTCCTTCCCTCTTCCTCTGTTAAGCAAGAGTGATAACTGAGATTGGAGTAGTTGAGTTGTTTGGCAGTGTCTGAGACTCAAGATGTCCTCTACAGACACCTGTTCCTCTCCATTTATTATAATGTGATCCTAATGCAATTTGACTTACCTTGGTGTCTGTATTTCTGAGCTACTACTTTTACTTTTTTTTTCTTAAGGTACTTGCCTTCAAATTGAAGAGTGGTAATGAATGTATTAAAAAGGGACAACATAAAGAGTAAAACATAAGAGGGAGTGAGAATTCGCTGTGTTCTGTATTCTGACAAATACCAAAATGGAGGAACTGTATGCTGGAGTGGACCACTGTAAATTAATCTATATTTTTGGCAGTTAGCACACCTGTTCAGAATGTGTGAAATACACTTCAAATTGTCCATAGTATGAGGTTTAGCTTTTCGCATTTTCCACTGGAATTATTATTTTTTAGTTTTGTTGAAGAACTTTATTCCCTTACACACCCAGATTTCAAACTAAAACATGAGTAATTTAAGAAAGATACAGTAATTCTCAAATGCCATTCAACCCTCAGAATTACTACTTGAAGTGATGAATATATAAGCAATGGCATAATAAAGGCGTTTCAATTTGTTAAACTACGATGGTTAGAAACGAGGAAGTCAGAATTAAATTTATATTTCATTGCCTTACTCATAATGTTTTTGCTTGATATGTGGGTAATAGACAAGCAAATCACCTAAAGAATAAAGTCTGCAACATGGAAACACATTTTCATAATTGCTTTGGCAGGAATCCCACATGTTGTAGTGACAGACCTATGAATATTCTATAGAATGAATTAGCTGCTCACTTAGCAATGGGGCATTGTCTGTAGGGTTGGAAGCTCTTTATAAAATCCCCTGCAAGAACAAGCATGTGCTTACATTTGAATAAAAGCCCAAAATATCCCTAGTGATTTGCGTTTTCTGATATCTCAACTCCTCCGATATCTTTAGAAAATGAGAGAAGAAATGTATCAGATAAAAGGAAGTAGCTGTCTTGCGTATTTGGGAATAAAGATTGAGTTCTCTTAGCACCAGTTAACCTGTGAGGTTCTGTATGAGGAACGGACGTCTAAAATGGGTGGATAGATACTACTTTTGGTATATGTGCAGACATAATAAAAATACTTCTGTCATACTGATTTTTAACTAGTAATGGTATGGACTGACAAGCTTTCAGTGTGTGACCAGCTATTCTCAAGTGCTCACGTGAGAAGTGCCTCAGCAACTTCCGTTGAAGTTAGCTTATCTCCAAAGGAGGCCTTTTCTTGTGTAGGGGTTTCCTGGGGTTTGTTTTTCTTTGCTAATCTTTTAGTTACAGTGAGGAACAGTATTATCCTGTATCTTGACAAGCTTGGATTTTTTTTTTTTCAAAGACGTAGTTCTTTGGCTTTGCATTGCTACCTCCTACATTTTGCAACTTCTTAGAGGATTTCTTATATCAAATACTTATATATCTATGCTATTGTTTCCTGTGAAAATGGAACAAATGGTAAGCTTTAGGTTTTGCATGTAAGTTGGAGAGAGTTTTGTAGTAAACTGCTACATGTTTCATAGAAGCAAGTCACTTGATGGACTTTAAGTAAACTTTATATAGGATGAAAAACCTCCCTCAATATGAAGGAAATAGAAGTTGTCCGAGATAGACACGTTGTCAGCATAGCAGCAATTTTGTTCATCCTGTAGCAGTGTTGTAGCTTAACTGACTTCAGTGTCTACAGTAGTGACCTGAAAGTCTTAAATCACCATTCTTACTTTAGATCCCTAAAAGTAAGAAACAATTATGCAGTTGGAATAATGTTATTTGTTGCAGGTTATCCATTACAAATAACACTTTTTACCCTTTGAAAAAAATGCTTTTGGTTTCTGGGTATACGTTTTTCTTTTTTTCTTTTTTTCAACTAAACAAAGCATGGGAAAGGTGAAAAATGCTTTTCAGTCAGTTCTATTTGAATATTTTAATGTTAAATTTAAAGCTTAAGAAATACTCACTGGGATAAAGGCTGTATATTAGTTATTAAGTTTGAGGGAAGCAAAATAACTATTCATGATTGTTGCTTTGTTGTATCAGTATGTTGGTGGCTGTCTCCTTTGATACCCCATTCTAACTTCTCTTCACAGATTTGGTAAGGAGAGAAGTATCCTCCTAAATGTTTTGAGAGTGCATATAAACTGTTGGCAAAAAGCCTGCATCTCATCACTGGAGACCTTTCAGGTTTTGCTTCTTCCCATAACATTAAATTTTGTAAACTGATAAAGTAAGTTGATTGCAAGGTTTAATCATGTAACATTCTCTACTTGGAATCTGTTTTCAATACACTCTCAACTTGGACACAAAATTCACTGAACTGAGTTTGGCATCAGTCTTGGAGATGTGCAGCTGCTGTTCCCACAGATTATTTATTTGTCTCTATAGGTAGCGGTACAACACTGGTGGGTAGAAGTCTCCTCGCTTTGTGGTGAGCATACTTGTTAAAACTTGCCTACGGTACTGCTTGGCCACTCAAAATTTTGGAGGCATCTTGGTTGTTTTTCAGCTATTTGAAGGCTGAAAAGATTTGAAGTATTTGAAAGCTGGAGCTGGGAAGTAAGTTTTGTTAGCTGGGGCTACTGCCATGGTGAGGGTCAGCCATCCAGTCCGGAGTATGTGTGGATAGTTCTTCTGAGAAATATTTTACATGCAAACCTATCCCCACTGCCCCAAGAGGTTTGCTTAAATGCTTGGTGAGTTCATGACTTGCTGCAGCAACCTGGCTTACCCAGCTGGGCCTCTGAAGAGCTGTGGCTCGCCAGCCACCGGGGAGCCTGGGCCTTTTTTCTCCAATCTGTACCTACCAAATGAATGATCTAATGCTGAGTGTTTTCACTTTGAGACTAACTGCATTTATTACTGTTTTCTTCCCTCTCCTTCTCTCTCGCATGTAGCTCAATAAGCAGCAGCTACAGATCCTGAAGGAACGTTTCCAGGCCTTCTTGAATGGGGAGACACAAATTGTAGCAGACGAAGCATTCTGCAATGCTGTGCGAAGTTATTATGAGGTAAGTTACTTGCTTTATTTTCTGTACTATTTAAAAAGCTCGTAGTATCTTTTTAATGCACATAGCTGTGAACTTCCAAATCTTCTAGAAACAGTGTGTGTCATCGTGTCGCCTCCTCCCCAGTCTACACAGCTTTGCAATTTCATAAGTTTAAATCCACTGCCTGGGCACAAGAGATAAACTGAACTGGAAAATACCCACTTGTTTTGAGGGAGGAAAAAAGAAAGGAAACAAAAAACGCCTGGTGCTAAACATCTTTCTGGCAGTGTTTGATTCAAGTAGACACCACTATCTTTATCTCCATATGTCTACGTTACTCTTTTAATGAGAGCTTCAGCTGTCAGTTCTCATCTTGAGAAGTGCATCTTCTGATTTTCAGTTATTATAGTGCAATATTTTTGGAGAGAAACCGCTCGTTCCCTCCCCAAAGGAACAACGCTTCCAATGCAGCTGGGCCAAGCTGTGGCTTCCTGGGGATCATCTGTGATTGCCAGCACCACTGCCAATCTTTAGATGTGCTTTTTAATTGCCTAAGGGATAGGTCTCGTCCTGAACTAAGATGACAGTTCACTGTCCTTTTCCTAGCATCAGAAACACAAAAGAATACATAAGAATGTATTTTGTGCTATTAGCAAATGGTATTGTGAATTCATTTGTCTAATGTAACTTCAAACTTGTTTAGTGAATCACAAGGGCTGTATAGAATCACAGAGTGGCCAAGGTTGGAAGGGACCTCTGGAGATCATGTAGTCCAACCTCCTGCTCAAGCAGGGTCCTCTAGAGCATATTTCCCAGGATCACGTCCAGGCAGCTTTTGAATGTCTCCAAGGAAGGAGACTCCACTACCTCTCTGGGAAACCTGTTCCAGTGCTCTGTCACCCTCCCAGTGAAGAAGTTTTTTCTCAGGTTTAGGTGGAACTTCCTGTGTTTCAGGTTGTGCCCGTTGCCTCTTGTCCTGTTGCTGGGCACCATGGAGAAGAGTCTGTCCCCATCCTCTTGACACCCTCCCTTCAGATACTTGTACACGTTGATGAGATCCCCTCTCAGTCCTCTCTTCTCCAGGCTGAACAGGCCCACCTCTCTCAGCCTTGATGCTCCATGTCCCTTCATCATCTTAGTAGCCTTTCGCTGGACTCAGTCCAGGAGCTCCAAGTCCCTCTTGTACTGGGGAGCCCAGCACTGGACACAGTACTCCAGGGGAGGCCTCCCCAGGGCTGAGTAGAGGGGCAGGATCACCTCAATTGACTTGTTGGCAGCACTCTTCCTAATGCACCCCAGGATCCCATTGGCCTTCTTGGCCACAAGGGCACATTGCTGGCTCCTGATCTCCAGGACCTTTCAAAAATGATGGAGAGTGGCCTAGCAATAACATCTGCCAGCTCCCTCAGCGCTTGTGGGTGCATCCCATTGGGGCCTATGGATTTATGGATGTCTGTTTGCACAAATGATCTCTAACCCGATCCTCCTCAACCAAGGGAGAGTCTTCCTTTCTCCAGACTCTCTCTCTTGTCCCCAGGGTCCGGAATTCCTGAGGGCTGGCCTTAGCAGCAAAGACTGAAGCAAAGAAGGCATTCAGTAACTCTGCCTTCTCCGTATCCTTCGTTACCAGGGCACCCGCCCCATTCAGCAGTGGGCCGACATCTTCCCTAGTCTTCCTTTTGCTCTTGATGTATTTGAAGAAGGCCTTCCTGTTGTCCTTGACATCCCTTGCCAGATTTAATTCCAACTGGGCCTTAGCCTTCCTTGTTGCATCCCTGCATACTCTGACAATATCCCTATATTTTGCCACGAGCTCCTTGCTCATCTATGCAGGTCTCCTGCTTGCTGTACTGGATGTTATCTTCTGTGTTAAACTGGTATTTCTTTTAAAGGATCTTCCTCCTTATTTCACTCTACCACATCATTTTCAAATTTTCTAACTTTATTTTTAATATATTATTTGTCCTTAGTCCCCCTCAGCTTTCTTTGTTAGTAAATGAAAATTTTCTTCATGGAGGAAAAGGTGCAACTTATGTTTTTGCTTGGCATCATGTACTTTAAATTATGTTGCACACAAAAAGGAAGGGATAGGAGTGGGCAGATGGGCTTCCTGTCACAGAACAGTGAGAGTTTCCCCAGATCACAGTCTGATCAGCACTGAAGCAGAGAGAATGAAGGAAATCTCATAAAAATCTTTGGGAAAGCATGGGGAAGGGTTTGACTTAGGCTACAAGTTTGCAGACAAAACATGAGAATATGAATATTCACAAAGTAGTATGTGTGGGGAGGAGGGATAGTTTGGAAGACTGTGCAACACGAGGCTGAGCTAGTTAGCTGCCGAGTAATAGTTTTTAGACCTCAGATAGTTAGCAACGGAATATTTTATTATACAAATATAGGGTAGAATTGAAAAGGACATAGTATTTATTGTTCTTTCTAGTTGTCTAGACTAGACAACTAGACTAGACTTTCTAGTTGTCTAGACTAGTTGTCTAAAAAGGGCTATACTTTTTTAAAATGAGATTTGGGTATGAAGAGGTACCATTAAACCTCACAAAGAAGGAAGTGAGAAAGAAGAGTTAAGAAGCATCCGTTAAATGTGGCTGAACAAACTTAAAAGCACCAGGAAATGTGCTTTTAAGCACATTTGTACAGGATGTACAGGAAATAACCTGTTGTTTGGAAAGGATAAGGTGATTAAAAAAATGATTTTAAAATAAATGCTTAAACAGTAACTTTCCAGGTAAGATTTACTTTGTCTCTTGTTAATGAAACTATCTGGAGTCATCTAGAACTACCTTTGTAGTATATCTGGTCTGACAAGGAAAAGCTAAACTTAGTAATCTAAGAATTATAAAGTGGAACATCCAAATTCTTCATCTCTTTTCAGCTATTCATTGTTTTTAGTTCTTTGTACAAATATACAAATTCTCCTTCCCCCCCATCCATTTTCCATTCTTTCTAGGACTTCCTTCCAGACTTGCTCTACCTTTTCCAGTTGTGCAGTTTGAGTCAATATTTGTTTGCTATTTTTATTTCTTTTTAGGGTTGTGGGAGATAGTCACCAATATGCAGTGTTAATTTACTGAATGCGGCTTTTCAGGAGACATTAAACCTAGTGCTCCTCTTCAACACACGTTAATCAACTTTTATGCATCTTACAACATATTTTCTTATTATCATTTATAACTGGCTTTCATACCCTTTTAATTTGATTAGTTATCCATTTGTTGAAAATATTAAGCTCTTCTACTTACTTATGTGTTCTGTTTATGCTGTATTCTGGTGCTTCCCAGTCTGTATGTCGTTCACATGTGATCCAGCACATCTTGATTTGTTGACCTCTGTTAGTACTTTGAACTGTGGACATCTTGCTCGTTTCAGTCACACAGCATTTCATCAGCCTCAATCTTAATTTCCTTATACTTTAGTTTAGTTGCTGAGCTTCAGTTCAATTTTATCTGATATGGAAAGAAACCAATATGTGGTCTGCACAGGAATTTTTTTTCACTCTGAAAATGATTAATTTCCCTTTAGTCCTATGCAGTAGTCATGATTTGAGATGTATTACAATACTCAAAGCCAGGCTGTTCTCACTACTGTAGGTGATTTTCCATACCCAGTTCTGAAACCTTGAATATGAAACAGAAGGTCTGTTGTGTATGACGTAAATCCCGTATCGCAAGTTCTGGGTGATCAAGATGTCCACAAGTTATTCTGTCTAGAATAACATGTTTCATTCAGAGTTTTTCTCCTCTTGATTTAGGAATCTAGGAATAAGTTCCTAGGATTTAGGAATTTACCATACTTAAGTCTTTGGTTTACTTTTGTAGAAATATTTGGTGAAAGAGCAATTTATTTCTGCTCAATATTTATATTTTTTCTTTTATCAATTTCACTGTGTTATGTGAGTCATGCTCCTGCATCCAAACTGTTTGGAAGGTCATCACTGTTCAGTTTTGCTGGCTTATCTTCTAGTGCTGTTATCTTTTCTAATGTTATGTTGTTAAGATTTTCTATTCATATTCTAGCATTTTTTATCTATCTTAAAAATCTAATGAGAAAACAATTCATAGGAATTCATATTGACTTTTCTTTAATCCTCCAAAAATGGTTATTTTCTTGTTCTTTGTGATCTCCCCACACACACGTTTTAAAAAGCCTGGCCTAAACTTAACAAGATTCTCTTTTGTATTCCTATAACTGTGATTGTCTTTGTTGGTTTCCTCTTCCATCCTAATAATTTTAGAGAAATGTGAAAATGTGTTTACAATCCTGTTTAAGTAATAATTCTCTCAGAATTAACATAATTTTTTTGTGGAAAATTCCATTGCAGACGTGGAGCCAGATTCTAATCATCCAGAACATCAGATGTTGGTGATGCTTTTTGGATAAAAAGAAAAATTATATCATATGGCAATTTATTATGAGTAATTATATTGGACACACTGCTAAGTGTAAAATTGAGAGAGGAAGTGATTTATGTAGTAAAGTATTTCTTCACCTATTTCAACTCAATTTAGATTTTTTTAGAAAAGGTATCTATAAAGTAGTAGATATTCTCTCACATTCTTACATGTTCATTCATGTAGACAGGAAAATGTTCTTGTGAAGAGCTCTGTTAAGAGACTCTTTCACCACCTAAAACAGTAATAGGTGCGTATATATCTTCAGCTAAACTTGCTCACAGTGCTGATTCTTCAGTCTTGAACTTATGCAGTCTTAGGAATGAGTAGAGCAGTAATGAGTGTTTCAAATAGTGTGGAAATTTGTTCAATATTATAATGGTCACAAGTTCTGCATTTCGATCACTACTTCAGACATTGAGCAGCTGCAAGAAATTTTATCTACTGGTGTTTTTCATGTTTTATTTGCTTCTTCATATGAAGTAAGCAGTAATTACTAAATGCCACTTAAATCCAAGTGTTAATTGCAATTTTTTTTAATTAAAAATTGGATTTAGTTTGACATTAAGTATTGGTCTGTGGTATCGAGATCCTATTTAAGTAAATTTCCATTTGAATTCAGATGTGGTAGTCTTTGGCAAAACCAAATTGTTTTGTGCCACAGTCAGACAATAGGAAAGAATTGAGATTTGCCCATAGCTGAAAACTGATGAGACAGGAGATTCTTGTATAAACGTAGCTAATGGTTCTGTACAGTAGGGCTGGGGAGGAAAGGATTGTGAGGATGAAAAAAGTATCTCATTTTGGTTGGTTTTTCTTTTAGTTAACAATAAAAAGCAGAGGTCCCATCTCTGCAGTTTTCTAAATCGTAAGACAAACCTTACCTTTCACCTACCATAGTAGGTGGGTGGGTGGGTGACGCCTCTCAGCTGCTCCAGTTAGTAGAGCAAGCGTCCTGCAAACACTTTCAGTACGAAAACCTTAACTGCCCATTCCAAGCCCTTGTGGGTAACCTGTCAGCAAGGGAGGAGTGTGGCATGAATTGTCCTTGTAGACTGGTCCTTGGACAAGGTGGTCTCTGTAATCACACCTTTCCTAAGCCTGACTTTTCTACTTTTTTTAGTCTTTGCTTTTGTACATTGCATCTTCCCTCTCCGTCTGAGGCAGGGAGCACCTTCCTTCTGTGGATTGCTGGTTATATGCAGAAAGGACGCCACGTTTGTGATTGACCGAGGCTGTCATGGTGTGAAGCAAAGATGGACAACCTCAATCATGAGCATGTTCAGAATAGTCGATACTGGGCTGTTAAGGAGCTGAAAAGTTCAGGAGAGACACAGAATGGAAGAGAACTATAACTAAATAATGCAGTAACCCTCTACCTATATCAAGACTGTGATAATATCACTGTCTCTTTATTTTGATCAAATCTGTGTGGATATTCACAGGAAACATGAAAGCATATTTCTTTTCTTAAAACACATCAATTGTTTGGCCCATGTGATGGAAGCGTAACAAGACGATTGATTGTTCCTTGCCCTTATCTTTATAAGAGGATGGTTGTTTTTATAGAGGTTTTTCTATGAAGACATTCAGCTGTAAAAGGTTAGTCAGATAAAACTTGAAGTATTTTTGTAATGGAAGGAGTGAAGCGGTGATGCTGTTTCTTGCTTTTAATTATGGAAAAATTGGTCTGAAGGTTTTTGTATGTACGTCAAGGAGGTGAGGGGTGAAAGTATCTCAGTGGTGAAATTGCAGGAAAGTGGTAGTTTTCTGGGCTGAGTGGTATTTCAGTTGCTTTTACAACTTGATTCTAATATCAGCTATTTTAGGTACCACATTTTTATTGAAGATAACAAAAGGTGCATTTGATCCTGATGAATATTTCAGGGGTGAAGATGACCCCTAAAGGAACTAAATAGCATTAATTAGAGTCAAAATCTGCTATACACAAAATAAGCAGTAATAAAATATTGGAATGCTCTGTTTTGGTATTATCAAGGCAAAATAATGCAATTAGTAGACTGAACATTTATTTAAATACATTAAGATAAAAATTGTAGATGCTAACTCATTTTCAGGGCATAAATTCACTAATTTATGCTTTCTTTTTTTTTTTTTTTTCAAAAGGCATAATTAGCTTACTTATATAGACATGTTAAAGGATATGGGCTTTTTGCTTTGTTTAGATCATCTTCAATAGCCTGAATACTACAGTGATTTGGGAGTTACTAATGATATGGGGTCATTTGCCGAAGCTGTTTCAACAACATGTTTTCATATATTAACTTCAGGATAATCTTGTGTTCTGCCTTGTGAGGGAGCCTTTCCACAACAAATATGTTTATACTTTAAATTAATCAGCACTTATACAGTTAGCTTTTTTCCAGTTGCTTTAAAAACTTAGCAAACTCCAGGTCAGTGAAACTTTGTATGTGTTATCTTGGAGATCTGTGGTAGGCCAGTTCTTTAAAAAGCTTCATAAAAATGTTTTTAGGCCACCTCCATGTAAGAGAAGTAAGGAAGGTTTATCTAGGTCATCCGTTTTGTTGAAGAAGCTCTAATGCCTTTAGCGTTTTGGATCAGCAGCCACAATTCGGCGTGTAACGGAGATTGTCACGGTGTTAGCAGTGTAATTAGGTTCTTCAAAGTGAGAGAGAGATAAGATACAACAAATTAAAACGTATTATAGACTATTTATGCCTCTTCCGTGCTCAGCAGAGCCCCTTTAGAGAGTCTCATTGCAGACTGATAGGAGCCTGCCTGCTCTTGGGCGAGGGTCAACTTAGACTTGTGCCATCTGAGCATGATCTCTGCACTGTCGGGGCTCTGAGGTGTGCTGGAGGTGTCTGCTGTCACGAGCAAGGCTAGAAGGACTCGCTTCTGGGCTCCAAGTATCCTTTTCCCTTGCATGCGTGTATTGTTTAGTACTCGGTTCTGTGAGAGGGAACTTAAAATGTGTGTGTTTTTAATGTCATTAAGGTACTTCAGCTACTTGGGTACCTAGAACCAGGTTAGTTAGTACTTGTGGAAGTTTTTTGCAGATAGTAGAAATGAATAGTGAGCCTCTACTGGGAACACTTCAAGAAGTTATTATGTGAAACTTCTTAAATTTTCTTTCCCCTTTCATTTCAAGAATCCAAAGTGGGTTTTGATCTTTATTGATTTTTTTGTTTGTTTTCTTTTTCTGTAGTTTTTTTCTGTTTTTTTTTTCCTCTCTCTCTCCTTGTTTGGCAAGATGGAAAAGAGTAATTTTGAAATTTGTGGAATTCTTCACGAATTTAAAATGTCTTGCAGGCTTTAGATGATGCATAGTTTTCCATTTAGGGACTGGTTTTGTATCATGGAAAGTGTGTTAGTGCTGAAACCTTCTATTTTTGTGCTATACAAACAGCTACAGACAATGCCATTCTTTCTGTTTTCAAAGACTGGATATCCTATTTTCCACCTATGTGGTATCCAAGGAGCAAAGCCATTTGATGTGCATCTGCACAGAACGTAATTGCTAGTTGTTGAACCTGTGCTTATTAATCACTCTATTTGGACATTGGTATGTTTGGATGATCGCTGTCTCTACTGTAGTAAGCGGTATGTGTCATTGTTTACTTGCTTATTAGGCAAAATCTGAATATCTGTTAATCAGAACAAACCAATTAGAAAACCAAGAATGGCTCAAAATGTTATACAACAGTGAATTTGGTCTGCATTGCTTACTTATATTTCTCCTAATCCCAGTGCTGTTTTGCTCTGTCTCAAAGGAAAACAAAACTTATCTGGACTTCAGTTTTGCAGCGTTAACAGGGTGTTGCACTGAGACTTGGGTTATACAAGCTTTTGTTGATGTTGTGTTCTTGACAACTGAAAACAAAATTAATTTTTCAGCTAATCTAAAACTAATAAGGAATGTGAAAATATGATACAATTGCTGCAGACATCTTGAAGGGGATGCTCAAATTTTGTTCTTTTTTTTAATTTGCAAATCATTATTAGGAAGATTTTTTTATTATTATTATTTTCACTATATGATCAAAGGAAGACAACTCTTGATCTGCCTTTTCAATGATCTTTAAAAATCTTAGCAAGTCTTAGCACAGAGCTGGCCTAAGGACCTTTAGAAGTAGAAATACTACTGCAAAATATTTCATTAAAGAGTTACATTAATGCCAATAACTTTTCCTTTGACTGTGCCTTCATGTGGTGGTTCCAGTCAGCAACATCTCAGGCACTCTCCAAAATAATGGCGAGCAACATGACACTTTTCTCCTTTCATCAGTCAGATATTCGGTCTAATCTCTGACTTGCTCTCCCTCTATGACCGGAGAGGAACTTGTAGCTTTAATTTAGTAGTATACTCAAAGTATCCGAATACAAGATAAAGTGAAAATGCCCATGAGATTGCTGTGAATTCTGTTTCAGCCAAAGGTAAGTCCAACCAGTGCCTCTCCTGACTCTTCTCACGTAATTTTTTTAGGTTTCCAGTTCTGAGTAGAGATCTACTATAGAAAGTCATAGTATTTTTCTAATTATGCATTGCA
Organism: Struthio camelus; assembly: GCF_040807025.1. Classification (NCBI taxonomy): domain Eukaryota; kingdom Metazoa; phylum Chordata; class Aves; order Struthioniformes; family Struthionidae; genus Struthio; species Struthio camelus. Next base: position 25,349,546 of record NC_090942.1, read on the forward strand.
CTGAATTGCAAGCAGCTAGTAATTAATGACCTAAGAAACAAATAAACAAAAATAATTTTTAAAAAGTGAAAACCTTCTGTTTATCTATACCATTAGACTGAATTTTTAGGTATTTACTTTGGATATTATTCCATTTACTCCTATGTTTCTAGATGGTGTGGAAAATAACTTTAATTTGCATATTTTGATTGAACCTCTCTGTTACCGTTTTACCTTGTGATAGAAGGCTTTATCTGTCAAACCCTTAGAGATATACGACTTGTCAAAATCTTTTAAACTTTGAAGTAATGTTTTGGGAAAACAGCATTTTTTTACTTAATGGTGAATTGAAAATCTCTGAGTAAACCAAGCTACAGAGAACATGGCAGTAAGGGATAACAAAAAGTCAACGAATGCATGGCTGGAATCCAGAAGTCAGTAAATGAGAAGTGAGGTATTAAATTCATACTGATCTCTTGACTGCATTTTATTTCTTTTCTGTTACTAATTTCAGAAGAGGACATATTCTTGTATAACCCAGCATTGTGAAGGCAGAACCTAGGCAATGATAAAGTAAATATATTTTCCATGTGATTACTTTCAGGTTTTGTTTGATTTACATTTCCCACCATGAGACATTACTGAAGGCAAATTGGAGATTCTTCTCAAGCTTTTATTTTCTGAAGTAACCTTTCCAGTGCCATGCAGAAGGCTTTTCCTATTTCATCTTCCCTTAAAAAGGTTTCAACACCTCAAGCAAGAAAGAGTTAAATGTAGGCATAATGGTAGCATTCAGCTAAGAATCTCAACAAGAAACAAAATTATCTTAAAAGGAGCATATTAGGAGAAATTACAGCCTGTTTCAGTTAGTAAATACCCTGCTTAGAGCATCTGTAGTCAAAGTGACTACCTCAGTAAGGAAACAGTTTTATTTTCCACTTGGCCTGCCATCAAACCATTTCTCCTAATTTCCTAGATCAGTTTTTCTTATTAATGTAAGCCCATTTCTTAGCTTACTGATTTTCAATGTAAATAGTCCATTTTCTTCTTTATTGTATTACCCTTTAAGTATATGAACAGGCCTGTCTTGTACCTATTTAGCAAAATTAAAACGCTGAGCAAATTAACTCTTCTTATCCCTACTAAATAATTTGGTATCAAGCTTTTATTATTGGCCTTGTTTGGACTTTTCATATTTCTTATCTCCAAACAATGGTCCCAGGCACAGCCCAAAATCTTGACATGGTTCTCATACTTTGTATTGCTTTATGTTTTACTCCTCTAGTTACTCTCACCTAGATAGGCAATAATCTTACTGAAGGAACAACAAAACCCAGATTAATTAGCAGTCTGCAAGGATATGAGTTTTCAGGCTGATGTAACCTTGGGAAGACTAAAGATTCACAAGCAACTGTGTTTGGATAGGAAATAGTGCGGAACGTGGAGCTCCGGCTGTGTGGCGAGGCTGCGCAGGTGCCTCGCTCAGCTCTGCATGGGCTTGTTGAGAGGTAGGGTAACTTGATTTGGATGGATGAATGAAGCACACTGTGTACTTCTATCAGGCTACTTAGCTCCACAGAAAATACAGCTCCCCTGTTCCTAACACCAGTTAGCCTATGAAGAGCTATTGTACGTCTGGCAAGGTGATTAAAGGCAGTGCTGCTCTCTAATTTATTTCTTTCTGACGCCCGAAGATGGAATGCACGCTTCTGCATCTGTAGGTACAGACTTACCTGCTCCTAGATGTACATATGATCTATCTGAGGACTTGTTCTCTGCTTCCTGTCTTCTCAGCAATGATGGCAAAGTAAATGTTAAGATGTTTGTCTGTGGCATGCTAATAGGCCAGCATTTCCTAGCTAGAAAGTTGCAGCTGGGTATTTGGTACTTTTGAGCCTGGCATGTCTTTCAGAGGTTTCACTCCATTTCGAATGTCATCGTGCCTGTTCACTGCCTACTCATGAGAAAATAAATTATCTACTTGGAATGCGACTGTGATATTTTGGTTACATTTACGTTTTCTGTCATTATTGTAGGTTTCCTAAACTTACAGAAATGCTTGCATGTAAAAGCAGCATGCATTCATTATTTACATGTGATTGGATCACCACAGTTTCACTGTGATAAAGATGAACCATAAATAATGCGTTATTTTGCTCACTGTACACAGATATCACTATCACAGATCCTTCCAAATCCAAGAAGAAATAGTTTAATGGGAGATCAGATTTTATTTTCAGGGAAACCCTACATTTTTTCAGCTGTTTCTTCCTGACAGTTTTAAAATTAGCCACTAATGTATATTTTTCTCCCTGTTTCAAGTTTATTCACTTGTAAATACCATAGTCTGTCTGAATATTAACATTAAATTGAATATTCCTTGGTCAGTTTACATCTTGAAGTACAGTTTATCCTTAGGTCTTTCCTAATTTCTCTTCTTTACTTGTTTATGTACAAACAGTCCAAGAGCCGTGGCAGAAATATGCGGACAAATTGCAAAAGTATTAGGATCTCAATACTGTCCTCTCTCTCTTTTTTGCTGGTTGACCCTGAACCCAGTTCAGTTTTTAGTGCTTTCAAGAATATTTCCTACCTGTTCTCTATAACCAGTTCAATTAGATAAAAGCAAAATGAAACAAAGTAATGTTAACTGTCTGGTTCTATACTGTTTGTTCTTGCACTGTCATAATGAGCTGTGGCACGTGCAGAGTGCTCTCCAAACGTCTGTCTTGAGCCTCTCTGGCTTTTCCTTGTAGCCTGACCATTTTCGCTTCTCCTCTCCACCTTCTCCCAAGCTACTATTGTAGCAGTTTTCATTCAGGATAAACCTGCAACTTTGAAAATAATCTTGATTTTTGACATTAACTACCAAGTAATTCTGTAATTTTAGAACCTAACCTTTTCTAGTGGAAAGCAAGTTGTCTTTGTACATGGCTTTGGAGCTTCTGGTAGCTTGATAAAAATCAGCAGAAAACTGTGAACAAACCATGCAGCAAAGTCTTCTACGAAACTGAGTAAAAAACCAAAAACAAACAAAAAAACCCCAGTTATTTGCAAGTTTTCCAAACTTAGTAACATTCAAGTAGCAATACTGGGTCAGACCAAGGTCCAAGTAATCTAGTATCCTTTCTTAGCCCAAAAAAAAAAAAAAAAAAAAAGCAGATGTCTGATGAAAAATAGCTAAACAGGAGATGTGATGATTTCTAGGTGTATCTTCCAGATGCTAATCATCAATGACTTGAGGACCTCCTCTCTTTGGTTACCTTTCCATTATTTCAGTTTTCTATTTCAACAGTGCAAAGTGCTTGTTATTACTGTGTTCGTGTTCTATGCAGAAACTCCTCTGTGGCCTGAGAATGAGACTTGGGCCAAGTATTAAGGTGCTGCCTTTTCTCGATTCCCAGGTTTCCCTGAAGTTTGTTTTTTTGGGGATAGAATGGAGGGATACGGATGAAGTTTTTAAACTGAAAAATGAAGCCCTGTAGTCTTTGCTTCAGAGTAAATTAATTTCCTTTTACTATGTAATGGAGCTATTTTCACTTGCTAGCCATCCATTCCTTCTGTACTGACATTGTAAGTAAAAGATTTACACAGAAATTATATTAAAATAGTTTTGTTTTCTGGTCAGTGGTGCCCTGTTCTAACAAATGTACAAATGTTCAGCTGTGAAAAGACTAAGCAGGATGGTCCTTGGGTCTTTAGTAACTGAAATCGTTTATGTAGCTGGAAAAGAAAGTTCTTCTGAAGCAGAGATTCTGATCTAAGGCTTTCAGTAGTAATTCATGATTAGTTTTAAGTTATTCCTGTGGCCTTAATCCAAACTCTCAGCCTTCTGGCCCTGTGCTTTAGAAATGCAGGGGGTATAACTGAGAAAATTAAATAAGGAAATAAAAGGAAGTGATGTTTTCCATTTAGCTCCCTCAGTTCCTCTGTTTACATACTGTCAAATCGTCCTTTGTGTTTGTGGATCTTGTGTGTCTTGCTCCTGGCACAGAAGGCTGAAGGGGATGAGAGTGAGGATGCACCTCAAGATCTGCTGGGAACCCATGACTCTAGCATAGCTGTACAGCTCACCTTGATGTTTCTGTCTTTGTTTCACGCTTGGACTAGTGAGGGCATCCATAAGGGCTCACTGGGAAGTAAGCTAAAGCTTTCTTCTTTCAGGATGAAAGAAATCACTTGCCTAAACTAACTAAAGACTGCTTCAGAGAGTAGGTATCTGCTGCTAATGACTTGATGAGGAAGGAAGAGGGAAAGAGTATCTTTCCTCCCAACTTGGGCTCTTTTTTGAGCATAAGACGTTCCAGCTGAGTCACCTTTTAACAGCATTTTCCCTTCACTCCAGACAAGGGACAGAAAGAATGGACTGGCTTTCTGTTTGCCTCTTTTTGTTAGTATTTTTGTTTTTTTGGTTTTTTTTAACTATTATATTGGCATGCATATAACATCCAAATTAAAGATGAATTTAAGACCAGCATCTGTCCCGAAACAGAAATATACTCCTTTTGTACTTTGGGTGTTATATATAATGCTCACTACCCCAGTGGGTCTATACCTTCTTCATATTAGCCGTGTTTGGCTTACTCAGCAGCTCAGTTAGCACAGTGTTGCCTTTTCTTTGATGCAAAGTCTGCGCCAACAAATCTTTTTGTGTGGAGGATTTTCAAATGGGAGACAGCATGGCTAAAACTAAGCCTTTTTAGTTTGCCAGCCACGTATTTTGTTGGCATGTGATACCTCAGATGAGGCACCAGAAAGCTCATTGTTTGTGTGTGTCATCTGAGCAGATACCAAACTCTGCACTGCAGCTGTAAATCCCTTTCTTCTCAGCCATCTTCTCAGTGTGGTATCATTACTGGGAACCACTACTCACCTGAACCAGAAATGCTCTGACATCTGCACAGGAGCTCCTTAACACCTCTGTTACTCTTGGTTGAGCTGACGCTGGTGCTGAATTTGAAAGCTAAGACTTGAAAGGAAAGAAAGAGCTGACATGACACTAATCACACGCCCTGAAAAGATGATGATGAATAGGAGGTTTCTGTTCATTCAGAAGATGAATATTCACTCTAGTGTGAGTAGTGTTTAGCACTGTGTTAGAGGACATGCAGGACTGGTAGCACTGGCTGTTGACCCAGTTGCCTACTGATCTGAAGTCCTTTTTGAGAACAGTTCTGAAACAAGAGCTGAGATGTCACCCCAGCGTGTGTTTAAAAAGTACTGCTTTGTCCTGGAATGTTGCCTTATTTCTGGCATTAAGCAAAGATAGCTCTCTTACTTTTTGAGGATCAACCCAGAGCCAGTATGTGGCCTCCTTTTTCTGTGGCAATATCATGCAAACAGAGGCAAACGGTCTTGAGAGCTGCAAGCAGGGTGCTCTCCTACCATACCAGCCTGATCATCGTGACCCAACAAGTGGCTTGTATGTAATCCGCTGGCCCTCCATAGATCTGGGGAGAGGAGGCTGACTTCTTTGCCAGTGCTACAAGACAGGCTGTTGATGCCTGGGTTAGACTTCTGCCCGTTTCCTAGGCACAGAAGAGAGGAAAAAATTATATATAAGAGTTGAAGTAACTATTTTAAGATGTCCTGTTGAATAAAGATGGGGAAGAGAGAAATTTCTGAGCAGTTGAATTGAGCAGTTGAGTTGATGTTTTAAATCGTTACATGTTTGGTTTAACTATTAACACTGAAAAGAGTAAATTAGATACATCAGTTCAGAATCAGAATGGTCATCACTGTATGTGACTTCGGGCTCACCATTGTTTTATGGCTCTTGATCTGAAGGTGCATAGTTTCTGTATTTTAAGAATCACAATGGTTATAGGCTTCACAATAGTTTTCATCAAACCCTATCTCCCCTATTGGCAGGGAAGGTATATCTGCCTTTGCTTAACTGAGAAAGGAGGAAAATGCTGCTTCTAAAATCTCTATGCTTTTAGTATTTATTAATTTGAATAAATGGTCCTGAAGAACTGAAAAATACATAAAGTAAAAAGTACCCCTTCACAAAATAGTATGTGCTAAAGGACCTAGAATAACTTGTCAAGGAATGAGACACTTTTAGAAGAGGTATACAAGCTCTCTTTTTCTTGTCTGAATTTACAAGCCCAGACTTCATCCTTTTAAAAAGTAATAACAACAATAATTAAAGGTAGCAGAGGAGACTGGGAAAAAGAAGCTTGTATAGATTGAAAGTTTTGTTCAATCTAAATGATTCTTCTTATTACTGTTTTAAAAAAAGAAAGCTTTTAAGATGTACTTGAGGTTAACAATAAAGAAAATGCTACTTACAGAACAGTCGGCAAATTAAAGTTTTGCAGACTGTCTTAATTTGCCTGTTAGCCTAAATTAGGATAGATGTTAATGATGCAGTTAAACTATCAGAAAAAGTTATGGTGAAAGAGCAGTGTGGACAGGTTAACAGCTTTCAATAAAGACCACTTTCCATTTCCACAGAACAGACTATGACAAAGGAATTGGTGATTTAAAAAAAGTCTATTCTTCCTGTCAAAATAATGTTATACCCAGCCTAATGACAAGCTACAAGACATAATTTTGTTGCCTTCAGCATGAAAAGCGTAACTCTGGGATGCTTACACTAAATAAGCGTTTTTAACATCTCGATCTTTGCACAGAACAGATACTAGAAAGAGATGTTATCGATTTACCCTGTGTTCAGACATCACTGCTTTGAGAAAATGCTCAGGACTTCAGTGCCCAGGATTCTTTTGTTTATATCAGTAGTGTGTATGGATGTGTATATGTGTATATATATTTTAGAATTTTTAGAATTCTTGGACTAATGAAATTTTGTTTAGTCTTTTTGGATTTTTTAAAACATTTATTTATTTTTTCATCTTTAAAGCATATTATAAAAATATAAAAAGCAGGGATTCTGCAAAGGCTGTTATTCTGGCTGAAATCAACTGGAGGTAGAAGAACTTTGCACTGTAGCGATTTGGAATAAGTGAGGAGATCTTAAAAACTACTGTGTTTTAATTTTTTCTTGGTATAGTAACTGACCTGAGCATTATTGTGAAAAAAGGTCAAGCAAATCTGGAATATATGGAAGCTTTAAAATAGAGATCTCAAAAAACCAATCAGAATTGACACTTTTTGAGATGAGTTTTATGAAATGTTCTTGGAACACTTTAGGCAATTCACACACAGCTGTGTGACCCAAAGTAATCCAGCTGTTACTTGTTGGCTTGATCATGGATCCAAGTAGCCCAATAGCTGAATAAAATGTATTCATGAAGAACAGCTACAAAGGTGGCTGTTTACGTTTGAAATTTGGCACACATTTAGCTAATTAATAGAACTCCAAGCAAGGACTAATCAGATTACAACCTACAGAAATTCATTCATTTTGGATTGTGCTAGTATATTGGTCTCTATTTTGGAGAAACTGCTGATATCCTAGTACTCTCACTTGGATTTACAGGACTGTTTAGATTAAAAATCCCCCTCAACCTGTTAGAAAATCTGTGCCAGGTTTCAGCATGGCCTGCATGAGGGAAGCCTGGAAACCCTCCCTTATATGGAGGTTAGTTTGAAATTCTTGGAGTTCTCGAGTAACAACCTGATGCTGCCTTTGTTTTAAAAAGTAGGATTTAAGATTATCTGATGATCATCTGGTTAGTGGGAGGGGGAAAAACGGAATAAAACTGTGAGAATGGTCTATGCAGTTATATACAGTTCTGGCTTACAGTCTTGTGTTTTACGTAGAACGTGCTAAGGCTCTTTACCCTCATCTGAGGGCCAGGGCTGATTTTCAGAAAACATACTAGAATAGAGGGCTAATGAACCTAAATGTCATGAAGCGAGGTATCTGAAAATGGTACACAATGCTTAAGAGGTTGCCATAAGCAGAGCTGAATGTTTATTTCTCCAAATTTGCATAAGTAATCGACAGCTCATTAGGAGAGCTGAAACCTAGGTGCCAGAAATAAACTTGGTGCAGCATAGGGAAAGTACTGTTACACCATTTGCATAATAGTGAAACTTCAGCCATGTTAAAAAATTACCCTTCAGAGGGTAGATGGAGTGCCCTGTCAGCAGCCCTCAGCAGTAACTTTCAGCTGCATTTGTCAGTGTTGCTATTCATTTCCAACAATGAACGTGCTTCTGCAGCATGCCTCTTACTGCTGTAACTGTAATAATAGCACCAATGAATCTTGAAAGAGCACCGGGAATGTCATTCTGGCTTTCCCGTCTGAAGAGTTTTTGCTGTTACTCTGCGAGGTCTCTGTAACATGATCTGAACGGCCATATTGCTCACGTACTGACCTTGGCCACAGAATCACAGAATGGTTTAGATTGGAAGGGACCTCTGGAGATCATCTAGTCCAACCTCCCTGCTCAAGCAGGGTCCTCTAGAGCATATTTCCCAGGATCACGTCCAGGCAGCTTTTGAATGTCTCCAAGGAAGGAGACTCCACTACCTCTCTGGGCAACCTGTTCCAGTGCTCTCTCACCCTCCCAGTGAAGAAGTTTTTTCTCAGGTTCAGCTGGAACTTCCTGTGTTTCAGGTTGTGCCCGTTGCCTCTTGTCCTGTCGCTGGGCACCACGGAGAAGAGATTGGCCTCATCCTCTTGACCCTCCCCCTTCAGATACTTGTACACGTTGATGAGATCCCCTCTCAGTCATCCCTTCTCCAGGCTGAACAGGCCCACCTCTCTCAGCCTTTCTTCATTTGAGAAGATGCTCCGGTCCCTTCATCATCTTTGTACTCCTTTGCTGGACTCAGTCCAGGAGCTCCAAGTCTCTCTTGTCCTGGGGACCCCAGAACTGGACACAGTACTCCAGGGGAGGCCTCACCAGGGCTGAGGAGAGGGGCAGGATCACCTCCCTCAACCTGCTGGCAACACTCTTCCTAATGCAACCCCAGGATAAACCCCAGCAACTCTTGTTTCTAAGGGATGCTGCTAGATGAGCCCTGTGGCTCACAGCCCAGGTTTCGCAGCTGGTCCAAGACCTTTTCTTACAGCGGAACTCCTGCTTGTGCCCTTGCAAGTGCACAGTACTGCTTGACGTACCAAGTGTTGCTCTGCAGGGCCCCTCTGGTTGGCAACAGCATACTATGGAAAGGGTCTGGAGGAGAAACTCTAGCCAGAAGAGTGTTAGCTATATCATACTGACAAACAAACAGTAGCAGTAGGAAATGAGAGGAATGTGAAAAAAAACAGGAAAACCCAAAAACCACCTCAAGCACTCCAAAATGCAAGAGCTAGTAATTATGTTAAAACCAGTTCTAATCACATATGTTGTCTGGCTATGCATATTTTTATCAAAATTGTAATAGGAGCAACCATCTGAAAGACTGCAAAATGAGTTTCACAGATAAAAGGGAAGGCCACTCCTACAGGCCACAGATGCAAATTTGAGAGTAGCATAAGTTTATTTATTAATTTCTGGTTGAAGGAGGGGAACATTATCATGGAAAACTTATGACTATGGTCGGAGACTTCATGTTACTGGTTGTAAAATACCATCAGGTCTCTTTAAAACTTCCTGATACAATACTCTTTCATTTTAGAAATCCATCCTGTATGAAGGAACTCTTTTGGGTCATGTAAAAATAAGATTGAAAAACTAGAATTTCCATAGCAGCATTCTGGAACTAGTCCTTCTGCCTGCCTAGTTGGCCCTGTGCCTGGTATTGGGAATATTTCGGTATGTTCTTAAGGAAGATGTTACAAGGAGGGGAGATTTGTTAAAAACTAGCAAAATTTTTGGCAAACTGAGGGCTATATGAAAAGGATGGGCTTCACTTAAAAAAAAAAAAAAAGGCTGCCAGTACTTATAATTAGAAAAATATTGTGCCAGTGTTTTAAAAGTAAGCTGTAGGAGAGAGCACACACTTTGGGATAATGCATTGTCTGTAGATGAAATCATAACATCGTGTCTTAAAAAAGGAATAGGAAAGAAATCTGTAAAATCAGTTACTAGATAGTAAAGAACAGTGTAAACAATCTCAGTTAAACAGAGCATATAAATGAAAAGCTACAAATAATTTCCCGTAACTTCAGCTGTAAAAAAGGAAGTGTCTAGTCATGTAAAATCTCCTGTCGTCATTAGGGATGGGCAGACACCTTCAGGAAAGTGCAGCATATTTTAAGATGGCAGGACTCAAACTAGAGAGAAAGTGATAACTCTGCAGAGGATAGACGACTCACGAAAGAAAATAAAACCATAATTATTCTCTGTGACTCTCATTGCTGTCTGCTGCTCTGTTTGCTTTATCTCCATAAAAGGATGTGGGAAAAATACAAGGGAAGGGCGTCATAGGTATATAGCGGTTTGCTGATGATTAAGGGCTCTACAGCAAGGCTGCTGGAGCGAATGCAACTACTATTGCAGTTTCTAAGGTGTAGCAAAAGTGCCAACTTCCTTGAAGCTTCAGAAATTGCTGAGATTCACTTGTTGGAAAGGAAAAAAAAATGATGTGGAAAATTAGGAGCTATCTAATAAAACTTGGTTACCTACAGGCCACGATTGCAAATACAGTGGGTGAAAGCCATCATACTTAAGGAAGAAGGAAAGGTTGCATTTAAACTAAGAATGAGTGTATAAGTAAAACAGCAGGAGCTGGTAACAACCAGTGTAACTGAAAATATATGAAGTGTAGGGGATTGAGAGAATTTAGTCATTGAAGGAAACAAAGCAAAAAAAAAAAAAAAAAGCCATAGCTACCAAGGCAAAGATGCATGTCTTCTGTCTTTCATTAAGCATTGCATACCATTATAGCTCATAAAAAAAGAATTAAATGACTGCTTAATTAAATTCCAGGGGTGTTCCTCAGCATTTTCTGAATATAGCCAGTGATTTTTCATAATGGTTTGATTTTACTATGAAAAAGGAAGAAAAGAAGAATCTCATTTTAGGGAAGTGCCTCCATTCTATCAAAGAACAAAGATAGGTAATATATAATACCTCTCTTAAATAGTCGGAATGTCCAAAAAGCCCGGAGAGCTAAAGAACTGAAATTGATCATAAATGGTTGAAATACATATTCTGTAATTTGCCGTAGTCGCAGGAAGATGGAGAAGGTTCCTTGACCAAGGATTGTCTGTCTCCTCATTGATGCGAGATTCTTCTCAGAAATAGGAGAGGGAGGTGCCATTCTCCCAGCGCCCATCACCTGCTTAGAAGCCAACTTGTCATCATGGATAAAGGGACTTGGTCTGTGTCTGGGAGAAATTATTTGAACACTTATCTCCAGGAGAGTATTCAAGATTGTGAGACAAGGTGGGTCCTCTAGGTTGATGCTTGGCACCTGAGCCCTGAAGGGGAGTAGAATTTTAGATATGACCACTTTTCTCCATGTTGAGGCAACCGTACACATTGTTGTGTTATGCCAGACCTCCCCATACACTGACTGAGAGTATGTAGGCACCTTGGTCAGGGTTCTCTAGTATGTGGTACATTCCCAGCATCAGAGCACCAGCATCCTTTTGAAATCTAACCTTGAGTGTCCCCGTATCTTTGCATTTGTGGCTTCCCATGTCTCTTTGTCACAGTTATGTGAAAGTTGATGAATTTCTTCTGACGTTTTTTAACAGACGTGAGAGTGCTGAAGTATAATGTTTTCCATATACTGGGTGGCTCATGATATTATGTAGACACAAAAGTGAAGTGTGAATCCAGTTACAGACCTGTGGAAACAGAAAAAGGAAAAGAGAGGGAAAAAGGGGGGAAGAGGAATAGCCATCTCTGCGTTCTTCAAGTGCCTGTGCATAGTACATTTCTTTCCTTATTTGCACAGATTAGGAACTTTTTTTCTGCAACTCATTTAGAATTCCCAGCTAGATGAAGTGAGAAAAGAAACTGAAGCACTGTGCTTTAATCCTAATTGAAATACCAAATGATGTCATCTAGAAAGATGAGAAAGTCAGTAGCTCAGTTCCATTGGGTTTTAGATTGATGACATTGATTTCTTCTCTACTGCTGCACTGGAATCAGAAATTTATATTGTTTATATAGCTTTTAGAGTAAAGTACAATGGATGAATTTGAAGTTTTCTCCAGTCCTTCAGTTATTTCTCCTCTTTATAATCTGGTTTAATGGAAGCCCAACCTCAAGCTCAACCTACAATTTTTGATTACAAAAAAAATTTAAAGTGTAGTGAACACCAACACGCTGTATATGAAGTTCTAGCCAGTTAGGCTTACCTACTCTACTTTGGGACTGGAATGATGCAGTACCTTGAAAACAAATCACAAAACTGATCCCCCCCCGCACCTTGCATTATGACTTACTTACCAGATAGTTCAATGGACGTAATGGGTTGTTCATTAACAGTGTTTTTGATGAAGAAAATAATGGTGTGGTGGAGGATGTAACTGTTTTTAATTTCTTTGTTAGGCTTCCTGCATGTGTTCTGTGGTTACTTCTGAGAGTGTCTGTGCGGCTAAGAGCTGTCTGTGTTATCCTGGCAGCTGCAGTCTGGGTCAGGGGAACCTCTGATGAGGGGAGACTTTCTTCCTAGGTAGAAACTAAGGAGAGGGAATTTCTGGTAGGCCAGGTGGCACAAGAAGAGGGAGACAGGCAGTAAGCAGGGAACCTGCATCATGACTGGAAATCTCTTAGGGAGCTTTCTGCAGGGAGCAGACCTTAAAACCCAGCCTAACAGGCAATAAGGAGGAAAATTATTTTGCTAGGGATGAGGAAGCCATTGAAACTTTCCAGACTGTAAAACAAAATTTTGGAAAAGGATCCACCTGGAAGGGGTGCTGGACAGGAAATTTTGAGTTCAAGGGCTGTTTTGTCTGTATCATCTAGTGGATCTGAGTTCGCTGTTTTAAAGTTTCTTTTGTCTGGGATAGTATTTCATGCTATTTATAAAACTAAGCTTTAAATTTTGGAAGCTTCGGTATCTTTTAGTGTGCTCAAACTAAAGGGAAGGGGGAACAAATCCAGTACGGAGTCATATCACGGATGGCTTAGGTAAAGGCAACTATTGTAAAAATAGCTGCTTGCTTTGATTAAATACAGGGAAGAATGCCAGAAAACTATCATGAATCTTTATGTAAATTAAACCTAACATTCTAATCAAACTTCAGTATGAACGTGTTTCTGCTACTGACATTAAAATAGACTGACTTAGCTGAAAATTTATTTTAGGGTTTGTTCAACCTGGCAGTGGTTGCTCAGCTGGATGTTGTTTAATTTTGGTGTTTGTTGTTGCTGGTTCTCAAAAGATCAAACACTGAGAGTGACAGTGAAATTTTCATCCTTTTTAACAGTGCCTTTATAAGCTGCCTCTAGGATCAGTTCCAGTCTCTTTTACTTGAAGACGTCGTAGCATTAATGGCTTCCTGGTTATAACACTGATGCTGCACCTTGCTCAGTGCCTAGAAAGCTCTGAGATTTTAATATAATTGAATGCAGAAAGATTCTAAATGCATCCTGCCAGAAATGTATTATCTTGGTAGTTGAAGATGTTGAGCTTGGCGCTGTCATCATGTGAAAAAAAAGTCTGTCAAAATCAATTAGATGCAGTGAGTAAAGAGAAGGAGGGCAGCTCCAGGTGTCATAGAGGCAGCTTGCTTTTATGTGTTGTAGCTCGTGTGCGTCCTTCACCTTGTGGCTGTCCCACTAGCCTGGGCTCGGGGACAGGCTGGTACCGGTATGCAACTCCGGCATGTTCCTACATGCCAGGATTAATAGCTTGCGTGGAACAGAATCTTGTAAAAACTCTTTCTTTCTTAGGCTCGGCAATAGAAAGTTAGTTTCCCATTTTCTCCATGTTGAACAGCCAAATACTGACTGTGGCTACAGCAAGAATTAGATTTGTCTTCTAAAAGGCTCTTTCTTGTTATAGTTTCTTCTCTTTATCTTTGTGCTTTATCTATTTAAACTCAGGAACATTTTTGCCTCTTTAATGATTTTTAGGCTCTGTTCCTGATGAGTGTTAGGGTGAGCTATCTGAATTGTTTCTCTGGGTGAAAGTATTAATTCTGTGACAGTACCAACAATAGAAATTCCAAATACCTTGTTTATTGCTTTTTTACTAACGGAATGTTTTAGTATTGAAATAGTGATTAACATGTATCCTAGTATGCAAGTTCTACTGTAAATTAATCAGTTTTGTAGTATAAGTATCTTGAAAGGTACAATCGTTTTTACAAGTGCCCATGATGAGGTGGTTATCTTTGACTGTCATAAAATTTATAATTAAAATAAAAAACCTTGGAGGGATTCTAGGCTTTTCAGAACATCAAATTAGGAAATCTGTGTTTGAAGATGTCAGAAGCCTCCTGGTCTGAGTAATGTATTTCAGAAGCTGGCAGGTGAATAGCGTAGATGTTTCCAAATACCCTGTCAGAGAATTGAGTTATCTTTATATATTTTATATACACACACACACACACGCACACATATATGTATGTATATATATGTGTGTATATATATATAAAGTATTTAGATCAGTACAAGTCTACTTCTTAAATAATTGGGAAATATGTTTTCAGAATAGTCTAGAAGAAGCTGTAATAAAAGTGAAAAATGTTATGCATTAGTGTAATTATGATGAGAAATTGAATGGAATTACGAAAGGAAAAAATAAAATGAGAAGAATTTAAACTTAGACTTTAGCTCTCTAGTGTTTAGGATCTAGTACTAGAAGTGACATGAGATGAGTGCTGTTCTCTCTGCACATTAAAAGTGCATTAGCATGTTGACTAATAGGCTAGTTACAATAACCAGATAAGTTAAGTCTTATCTTGGCGTAAAGTGGAGCTCTTTTCACAGCAGAGGAGGGTAATGTATGTTTGTTTATGCTGTTTAACTTGCATACCATTTGCAGTTCCTGCCAAAGCTCTTGACTGGCTTAGCTTGAAAACATTTTGAAATAGTTATATAGGTACTGTACTGGCATTTAAAAGAAAAAAAAATGAACATAACTTCCTATCTGTTTCTGGTTTACTGAAACCAATAGTCTTATTACCGGCCATTTGAAACCAGAGTAGGAACAAAATGGAAAGGGAAAACTTCACAACCTCATGGTGGCAGTGGGGTTTTTGCCCTTTTCCACCCTCAGTTCTCTACTTTGCTTTGCTGCACTTGCAGTGCGCGGGTCTTTCCTTTGGTTTTCCCCGCAGGAGAAGGAGGATGAGACTTGCAGTGAACACTCTCAGCTTTCACTGTGATCCTGCTTCACAAGGTAGAGCTGCAAGGTAAAATTCAGGGATTGTGAGCATTTCAGGCAAAGCAGTGCAGGCACAATCCTTCGTTATGGGGTTCTATGGATGAATTTCAGAATTAGAGCTTAAGTGTCAAAGATTTTGAAGAAAATGGAGATTTCCAGTGATTCTTGTGCTGACTAACTACACCTGGGAACATTTCTCAAAATAACTCCCATTTTAAGTAAGTGTGTGAAGTGAAGTTTTTGTCTGCTGCTTTCAGCCTGTTGGTTGCAATGTATGGTCACTTCATGGCTAGACAGTAAGTATCTTATCTCAAGGTTTTTGGCCTTGACAGAGTTGTGTAATGTGTGCTATGCAAATAATTTTCAGATCAACAGCACAACATTTGCCTGTATTGGCATATTTTCTTGACAAATTTCACATTGCATCTGTTGTAACTTGATTAGTCTTTTGATACAAGCTTTTAAGACGCAAGATTATTGTAGAATTACCTCTTAACCTCACAATAGAAGTCAAAGATGTCTAAATTGTGTAACTTTACACTGCCAACCACAAATACCTAATCCACCTGTTCTCCCTTTCTACAGATTTTTTTTTCCCTCCAAAGTTATTAGGCCTATGCAGAATCATACTGTGGTTAATGCTGTCTTGTACCCTTTCCTCATCTACTATCCATGCTCTTGTAATTAGAAAATTGTTGTCTGTAACTGTAACCTGCCTCTCAAATTTGACAGAAAATAAAACCTTTGAAAATAAATTTAATTTGTCAGAGAGTAAAAAGATAAGGTAGGAAAAGGATTGGAAAGTTTGGTAGAAATAAAATAAGCTGTGGAGAAGGAGAAGAGGATTTTGGGGAAGGAAAAAAAGCTCAATTATAAGACCTCTGCAAAGACTTTTTCTGCTTCTGTGTGTACTAGTCCAACAGAACTGTTCCTAGGATCTTTAAATGCACTGAACTGGTAATCAGATTTGTCCTTGGTAAAGAACCAAAGTTACCTCTGAGAAGGAGGTTCCTCTGCTTGTAGCTATTTCAGACTAGCGCTTCACTGTAAAGCTAGTTTCAGAGGTTGTTCTGGTATTAGCAACATTTTCCTCTGGGAGTGTGATGTTCGAAGGAGAGAAATGGGAAGGCTGGAAATGCCAAGGGAGAGGAGGCAAAGAAATCCTTTACTTCATGAAGGCACTGTCCATGCAGCTTTTACATTTGCCCCAAGCTATATGCAGGTTTTCCTAGCTTAACTGTAGCATTGTTTGAGAGAAATATGCTGATAACTGATAATTGTATTAAAAAAAAAGATGGCTATTTTTCTCATTTAGAATGATGTATTAAAAAGTAATCTTTAAACTGGTCTGGAGAATACTGTAGTGGAGTGAATTAATATTCAAAAAATTCCGTAGCTCTAAAGAGAGAGCAAACTATGAGTAAGAAGCCTTAAAGTTACCATTAAAGCTATTTGGACTTTGACTTATAATTGGAATGCATAAAAATAGTCTAATTTATAAAAGTTTGCACTTTGCATGCGAAAATCTAGAGGGATTAAGCTGCAGACGAAATGTTCATTAATCTTCCCATTGAAGCACTGCTGTCTGAAGTGTAGCCAGCTGCGTGATTATTAAATCTAAAGAAGGATTTAAGATTCAGAATGCGTTTTGAAGCTTTTATGTGTATTACAACTTTTCTACCAACACTATAAATTGATCACCCTTGCAAAAAATTAGTCAAGGAAAATGTATTGTTATTTTTTGACACACAAAGATTACACTTTATAATGGATGAAAAAAGGGAATGTATTTATGATAAAGGTTGACATTTTAAGAAAGTTTATTGCAATAAAAATATAATGCTACAGTTAACAACTATATCCTACATGCCAATGGCCTGGTGTAGTAACAGCTCTATAGTAACCTTTGCTCCACTTAACAGAATCAAAGTGTATTATAATATGAGTGCTGAGATGGTGTTACTGTAAGAGGAAAGCCCAGACAAATAATTGCACATTTTCAAGTGTAGAAACAAAGCAAAAATACCTTCACTACTCCATTTCCGTGATGTGTATAGTTCCTGCCTGTATTTTCGCTCGTATTCTGTTCTTCATATCTCCCATGTAAAACAGAAACCCTTTGAAGCACAGGCTGTCTTTTTGGGGCTGTGAGGGCAGGGAAGCAGTTTCTGTAACACCAAATATATTGTGGTCACAAAGCAAATATTATCTATCCCGTCAACTTGGCAGTATCTTTCCATCCTTTTTCTCACAAAAGTATTTGAAGTGTTTTATTTAGCTAGTTTAGAAACTTTTGGAAAGCATTCATACCATTTGCCTTGAGATGGTTAGTGGAACAAACTAGATATGAATCTTTCTAAGGTGTTCTGCCTTCGTTGCGGAGAAAGAGGTTCCCCCAGGGAACGTCTCAGAACAGAGCCTGAACTAAGTGCTCCAAACTGTCACCAGGATGAGCATGTCCTTTCCCAGCACACAGAAAGGGAGGTCTAAGGAAAATGGGTAAGTTGCAAAATTAAATGCAGATTGTATGAACGCCTGTCCTTCTTTTCCTCTGAATGGTTCCTCTCTCTTAGTGCATAAATACAGCTAGAGATATAATAATAATGCTTTTCATTTTTCTCTTTTCAGATAGTTTTAGAGGTTGCCAAGTTAAGAACTAGATGGTGTTTGACTTCTTTAATCTTCCATCTGTTACCCTTTGATTTGTATCTCTCCTTCATTTACTTATCTCCCTTTCCATTAATTCTTACCCTCAATTTTTGATGTCTACAGCAGTTTTGACCTTCTTTTCTCCTGTTTAGCCTGTTTTTTCTTATTTCCATCATTTTAGTCATGAAAGGATTTTTTTTAAGCAATCATTGTGGTTTATCCTTGCAGCTGTTTTTCCTCAACTTATAATAGGAGGTAACAGACGTGGAGAGCCTTTTGTTTTGGTTTTGGGACTGGTACGGGTTCCTAATTCTTTCCTGGATATCTTCATCTGCCACTTCTACACACTTTATCTAGATCCCCAAAATACCCTTTAGATGCTACTATCCTTCATGGATACAAAAGCATTTTTTTTTGCTTAGTTGGAAAGAGACTGAGTTTTCCCATTAATGTCTTGCTTCCGGAGCTCTTGGGGATTGTGATGGGATAAAGGTGCTTTATTAAAAGAAGAGGCTAACACAGTAAACCCTGCAGGGCTCAAGAGGGCCTTTGTTCTCCAGTGATCATCCAAGTTTGGTAATGCTTGTGGTGTATCAGTTCTTCTGCTGGTTTCCTTAGCCTACAGAGTGAACTGGATGCATCAACTTTTCCGTCCTCAAAACAAACAGATGAACAAAACCTCGTCAAAACTAAATAGTTCCAGGAAAGAAAGCAGTAGGTTAATTGCTTCACTTTAAGTAAGCCTGAGGTAGGTGAATGTAGTACAACATCTGTCACATGCATTTTGATTTCAAGGAGTTTTCTGACACCTTCGTGGTTGCTAAAATAGACAGAAAAGAAGTTAGGGGATGACCTTTCAAATGACTTCAGCCTAATTTATTTTTGCTCAGATGCTTTCTGAGCATTCACCTGTACTGGCAGAGTATATGTATTAGAAATGAAAAAATGATCTGGATGAATAGAAGTTACACTCCGAAACAGTGGTCTTCTCTTTTTAAATAAGTGTATTTGGGATGGTGGTGGAGAGTAGGGACTGCTAGGATCTCAGTAGACCTACTGCGGCTGTAGGCTGCCTGATATTATGTTTAAAATAGAGATATAGTAGGATGTTATTTCAAACTAAAAGCTATTAATTCATCTTTGGGTGAAAATGGTTAGCGCAGGAGAACGTTAATGGCAGTGGGAAAATGAAATAGCCCATTATTTTCATCTCTGACAAAATGAGCCCTGTGTAATACCAATGATAAAAACTCTGTCACTTACATAATTTCCACTTTCAGTCAGATGGAATAAAAATTAGAACCACTAGTCACTCTAGAGGAATATTCAGTGAAGTAAAGGAACATTTTCTTATTTTTATTGTACTTTCCCATTTACTTTACCTTTTGCAAAGGTACTGCAAGAAGTTGGATCCAAATCTAGAAAGATTATATCCTAAGAGATGGGAATAAAGCACTAATTTTAGTCTTTATGTTGTGCAGCACTAAAAAAAACCTAAAGTTCAGCAAAAACGGGAGTTCCTTATCTATGCATAAGCTAATCATCTGTGAATGTGAAACAAGCATGCTAATTAAATACTTTTTGCATCCTTTTCATGTGTCTCTCTTTTCCTTTTTGACATGTGTGTCTTTCAATCTTCAGTTTACTCTCTCTGCTTTCTTGTTTCTAGCTGCTTTTACTGTTATTCACCTCACCCTCGTAGTCAGGGCAGGACACCTTCCTGCACGAATTTACGTGCTAGGAGAATGAGTGGGACCAGTCATACAGTGAGAGCAAGCCTTTCTTCAGTGATACCTCCGAGGCACAGCATGTAACACGTTCATGTTAACTGACCTTTACTAGAGGGCGGTGGCTAAAACAGACCATGTGAAAATCCTGCCATCAGGAACTTCCTGTCAGTGTACCTAAGGGCCGCTCTTCTCCTTGGGTGGGAAGTGATGCAAGGTCAGCATTTTGGGAAGTGAGTCTGCAGCTCACCCGCTTTTGTCAAGAGGCAGGGAAGTCTGGAAGCCGTATGTTTAACACCTCCTTAAGCTTGCTGAATTTCACTTTCCTATCCAAGAAAATGCACTTGGGCAAAAAGAGGAGGAGTATCCATTAGGTGTTCTTTGCAAGACTTCATCTACGTATGGCTTAGCAAATCATTTTTTTGTCGAGTAGATGGTGGTGGAAGTAATTAAGGACAGCAAGCATGCTGCAGTCTTACGCAGTGGAGGAAGAAGTTCCTGGCTTAGTCAAGGGAAACCTCTGCTTTGTATCTCCGTGCTGAACTGTATTAATCTGCGTTAACTCCATTAGTAGGTTGTGAATAAACTGTGGAAATAAGATAGGAAAGGGTTACTGCTAACTGCTCTGGTCTGGTGTGACACTCTCCCCCTTATGACTGTTGGGAATCCAGTATGTATACCCTGAAATCTTTCTGCTTGCTGGAGGTCTGCTAGTGACAGTCCCTGTTAGATGATTCAGTTTCTCTTAACCTGGCTTGTGATTCTGCCACTGACACATTGCAGATGGTCGGTGAACTCTAGGCCTTTGTTGGCCTTTGTTGCAAGGGGAGACTGTACTTCTAAAGACAAGATTGCAGTGCCTGTGGCAAATTGAGCCACTGGCATAGTAATCCACAGCTAGCCTCATATAAACAACAGTTTTCGTGCTGTGTCTCACCAGGGTACAGAAACTATTGTTGCTACTGTCAGCCTTGAAAGGAGGACAAATATGCTTGTTCCACAAGGGCATCTGGATAACTTTGATAAATGAAGCTGGAAGAAAACACTGCTTCTGGGTGAAATAGTTTTGTGGGTTTTTTATGGCGGTTGTCACTATAGCTGTGCTTGTTTCTTGTTATGCCCCAGGCACGAACACTGCAGTACATGAGACTGTGAATGTGTAGCCATCAAGAACAGAAATTCAGGAAGATGTTGGGTAGCTTCTTTTGCCAATTTGAAAAAGAAGGCAAGAAACAAGTCCCAGTGCACGGTGCTCTGTAATATGCTTAGAAGCTTATAAACCTAGAGAAGTAGCACACATTTCAGGTGTGAGTGGATTTTTTTTCTTCCCCCTGGACTGCTGGTTGCTAAGCTATGGGAAATGTCCAATGTGCAGCTATATTTCCCAAAGAAACTGAATAAAACAAAATAAACTGTCTAAAAAATTTAACTTTTGATGGTTTTTCAAACCACTGCTCTTGATAAAGATTTATAATTTTTTAATACACTCCAGAAGAGTAGGAGAAATGATATTAAAAAATTGGGGGGGGGGAATTGAATAATAATTATAACTCTTCAGAGAATGATGATCTATTACTGTGAATTTGATTGCCTTTCATCAGCTTAATTTAAAGTGGCATTTGAAGGCGAGGGGAAAAAAAAATGCTGTTAACCAAAATTCGAGAATTTTATTTCCTAAATTAGGCCTAAGATGTAGTGTATATTTGGGAGAAGAAATACCTGATTAAAAAAATCATGACTGAATTATTCAAATGGAGAAATACTGGTCTATTAGTCTGATCTCTGAAAATGGAGTATCTATTGCTTTTCCCTAATGGTAGGGACCCTGTTCTGAAGACATAAACAGTAGAGAAGAATAGCTCTTTAACTCCAATTGTTCCGCTGAAAAAAATCAAAATAGCGTATGGAGGATATTTCCTGGGGGGGAAGAGGGAGGCAAAAGATCTGCAAGAGAGTCTTCGAAAAGATTTGTTTTAAAAAAGATAAAAACACATCTGTTTTCAAAATACTGAACCAATCACATCATACAGCTCAATTTTCATTCTTGTTCAGCAGCCAATAATTATTAAAAGTAGTAATTAAAATACATTGATAAATATTAGTCTTCTCATAGAATATAAACAGTTTCAATGGCTAATGCAGTAATTTTATTCAATTAGCGTAAAAATATGAACTGTTAGATGTACTAAGCTACTGCATAAGATTTAGGTATTTATTTTTGACACAGAATACTCTTATTCCTGTAGTCTGGCTAACTGATAAAATAGCGTTCAATCTAAACAGCTTTATAATTTTTTTATTTCTTTCCAGGCTCTCATAAGTGCAGTGGGAACATATCTGGAAAAAAATATTTTTTTTTCCTGTGGTCCCAAGATAAAACTGAAAACAGTATTGGTTACAATACATGTTAATTCCTACAAGGCATAAACCTTGGTTCTTAAAATCTCTAACTGAGGAAGCTGTTGTCCAGACTGTCCAGTCTTCTGCTTCGTCATGAAAATAACCCCAATTCTCAGTTCTATCTATTATACAGTTGCAGAATAAAACAGAACTATTGAGGAGTGGATGAGTTGGTCCCAGAGTATGTTGCTCATGGTAATGGCTGAAATGGGGAACATTTTGTCTCCATGTAGAACAAGGAAGACGCTAAGGAGAAAAGGATGAGAGCTGTTGACTGCAGGGAGAGTTGCTTATGAGCCTGTGTATGAGATGCTTTGAGGAGCTGCTGCAGTAGCAGGAAAAGTGCTGTTTAACACACAGCCTTAAGCTTTATTTTGCATCAAAACACATTTCAAGCACAGTGCATGCCCTTAAAAAAAAAAAAGAAAGAAACATAAAGAGGTAAGAGAGTAAGAGATAATGCGTGTCACATGTCAGTTTTTCAAGGAGAAACTTGTTTCTCTTTGTTCCTAGAGTAATTATCTCTTTTTCTTTCTAAAATTTTAATAAAACCTAAAATATACTGTTTTTAAACATTTAATTGAAAAGGAGAAGAGAGAAAACTCTTATCTTTTCCAAAATTTTTAGACTTTAATTTAGCACTGAAAAATACTGAGCTTTTCACCTCTTAATTTTTTTATGTATCAAAAACTCAAGAGCATATATTTTCCAGTTGAATGCAACTTAGGAAAATGGTTATGCCAATTGATATGGAGGATGGTTGAATGTTGAGTCTGTTGTTCAGCATCATTTTCCTTTGTTGAAAGGCTGGCACCATAGATATCTTTTAAATGTTTTTTTTTTCCCTTGCTGCTTTATCTCTTTTAGGTTCCTTCTTTTTTTTAAAAAAAAAAAAGATGTAGTTCAACCATAAAACTGAATAGAGAATAGCTGATATTTATTTATATGTGATTCTTGTTCTATAATACTTCTAAAAATGTTTAAATCTGAGATCATACTGTAAATCTAGTGTTAATTCCAGCAAATTCTTCTAGAACTTTATCAATTTTATGTCTGCCTTCTATACTCAACAAAAGTTTAATTTCTCCATGAGTATAAGTCATACTTTTTGCTTGACTTGTGCTTTTCTGATAACTTTAAGAAGCACATCAGAAACTATTCACAAAATCGAGTGTCCCTGAGACTTCCATCAAAGTCCTTTTTGCCCTTGTTCAGTCTTTTTTATCAAAGAGGTAGTTCCATTCATTTATACTTTTGAAGTTTAATTGACACCTTCCAGTATGACATGGTTATCATTGATCTTAATATAATTTAAGCTTCTGTTTCAAGCAAGCTTGAAGTAAAAATTTACCCTTTAATATAGACATTACCCCTTCAGGATAAAACGCTCCTCCCTATACTTGCATGTCTATGTTTGTTGATTGAGTTTTCCTCCAGAAATGTCTACAAACATTATCTCACAACCTTTTTTCCTAAGGTTATATGAAAAAGTTCAGTTTTAACAATCAGTACAATTTAATGGTACCCCAAATATCAGCTGTAGTATGTTGGCCTGAAAAAATAAGTTGGACACCTAGCTAACTAACTACAATCTAGCTGGGTCATCAGTCTTTATAAGCTGGTGTGAGAAGCAACGCTTGGCCCTTATATGGCAATACACTTGTGAGTCGTATGTGAAATGCTGTTAAATTCTACAAACATTTTAAAGATGCAGTTTGCAGCGTCATCAGAGCTTGAAAAGTAGTCATGCTTTATGGTGAAATTTACTCATTAGTGTTTTTTTGGAGAGGAAGAGAGAAGATTAAATGTTCAAGATTTTTGTGGGTGCACTTTTACTCAATGAATGCAGTACTATTTAAGTACTGTAGGATAACAGTGGCAAATAGATCAAGTCAAGGAGGCTTATCTTGAGGACAGTGGGTCTACTGCACCACAGATGTATAGTGCTCGCTAAAATCATTTGAGTCTTATTTCTCTTCCGCACTGAGCACAGGAGATTTGCATGCCAGCACTACCAAGCATTGGAAAAAGGAGCATCCCACAGGAGCACAGCGAGGATCCCCACCGGCTGTGAAGCATTAGGGCCATTGCTGCCCACAGTGGTACTGTGAGGCAGCACAGCTCCCAGCAGGCTCAGCCTCTGTGACAGAAGCTCCAGGTCCAACTGATACCAGTGTTCTTACAGGGTATTTCTTCATGAATAGGATGGGGAGGGTAAAAAACAACTTTGTCTACTGGGACAGAGGATTTATCTGTCCGCAGCAGAGTTTTTCTATACAAATATTTCCGTGGGGTAGGAAGAGCTCAGTTATAGTGTCTGCACATGGGTCAAGAACATATGTGAGCTCAGCAGTGTACACACACACACACACAGGTCAGCCATTGGCTGCCATGGCCATGGTGTCATGACCTCACTGCACAACAGCAGCCTGAGAAAGCAGGTGCTAGCTCTGCCTCTTTATGCCTAATCTTGTCAACTGCCTATAGCTCTGAGCCTGCTTCATGTTGATTAGATTTGTCTGACTGAGGAAGGAACGAAGTCGGCTGTGACTGGAGCTCAGAGAAGAGAGGCCAAGTCTTCCTGCTGGTTATGTGTCACCATCCTGGTTGGTGCCTGGTCTGCTTAGATTGGAAGCATGTGTGTTCTGGGTTGCTCACCTGAACATTTTGTTTCAGGTTTGGAATCGGACAGTGTAGGAACCAGCAGATAACAGAGTATTTGGAAGGACCTCACCGTTAAAGAGGGTATCTGGAGTGGTGGTGTCACCCAAGGGACCAATTCACCATGCTTCCTCAACAAACTTCAGGAGGCCAATAGAAACGGAGACCTGGATAGCCCCCATAATGAGAAGGCAGTGTACGTTCATAAGCAAAAGTGTGCAGCAGCAAGTGGAGCAGCTGGTGTGATCATCTTTAACTATCCAGGTACAGGAAACAAAGCATTTCCTGTGGTCTGCGTGAGTGCAGAAGATATTGGGGCAGTTATGATTGGCAATCTGAAAGGCATGGACATTTTACACTTAATTCATGGCATATGAGTAATCTTAGCAGTAGAAGTAGGAAACTGCCATGGCTCCTGGGCGATTCATTATTTAGGGTCTGTCTTTATCTGGTTTCTTTCACCTTTTACTGTGCTGGAAGATGCAGGATACCAGGAACTCAGATCCAGAGATGCCAGAAATTAATAAAAGTGAAAAAAGCTATTAGCCAACTTGAACTTTATGTCTTAAGGGAAGGTGATAAGGAAGCTGGATCATGCAGAGAGAGAGATGTGGTGTGTCTAGACACTTACTGACCCAGAGATGCGGTGTGCTTTTTGAGCTGCATCCGTCTTTTGCGTGTGATGTATTGAGCTGTGGCTGTTCAAACACAGGACATGTTCAATATATAAATGTGATCTTCTCAAAGCAACAGAAGCAGCAGTGACTGTCAAAAATGAAGAAAAATCATTTGTTGCTCCTGTGGCAAATGAAGTTCCTAGCGCTGTTTTGCCTAATGAAGAGGAGAATCCCAGTGCAGGGGCCCTGTGTACAAGGTGTAGAGAGACCATCTGTGTATGAGTAATGATTTTGTTTTTCAGAGAGCGAGGAAAAAGTATTTGTGGTCCTTCTGTCCCTTCTCAATGCCCTTTCAAATTTTAAAAGATAAACTTGAAAGCTTTGCTTAAAAAGAAAAAATCCTACATTTTGATGCCACACAAAACCTGTACTCAGAACTTAACAAGTGATAAGTTACAGCTGAATTCCACTTTTCTTCAAAATAATGGATGAACCTGGCTGACTTGGATGATATCTGTTTGTGTGCATATCTGTGTATTTATATATATACACACATAGATGCATACACATTTATATATGTATACACACTTATAAAGTAAAATTTTAATAAACTAAAACTAAGATTTCATTTCTCATATGATGAATGAAACAGTAAGTTTTATGTTGAAAAACATGTTCAGCTATAACTTATTATTTATAAAATCAGGGATCTATATTTTATAGCACTGGATATAGCACATAGTCTGTTATTCTGTAACAGGTGTGTATTATAGGCAAGATATTTTTGGACCTAAAAATAAGGCACTTTTTATGGCAGGCAGCTGTATTTTTTTCATTCTCCCTGTACGATGGCTTTTCCTCACCTTTGGTTATTCAAACAAAGTAAAGAAGTGAAAGATGCTGAGAATATAAGATTCTTTAAAAGTAAAATATAAAAAGAACTTTGAAAATTGTTTTTGACAATTAATTGTGAAATTAATTTCATAGGAGTTGTTGGAGTCAGAGAACCTTTTAGAGAATTTGATAATGCTGTAAGACTGCATGAAAAGCGTTGTCAACTTCAACTTTGTAGTAGCATGATCTTTTTTTATTCAAATCACACTGACATTTTAACTAGATTTATATCTTCATTAACCTAGAAAGAAAAAACAGCTTACCTAATTTTTCATATTAATTTTAGGATTTTTTTCTCAAACCTCTTCCCTCCCCTACCCCCAAACCTCTTCTTCCTCTTTTATTTAAATCTTTATCTTCTGTAGACAAAGACTGGGAAGAGGGAATAGACTTTTTTTTTTTAATATCTTGCCAGCTGTAGTTGGAGTAGAGACTTTTAGATGGAAAATAAAGGGATATATTTAAGAAAAAGTTACTGTAAACTCTTTACACTGGGGTAAGTTTTGAGTGTGAACTTCTGGTAAGTGTGACATGTTTTAACCAACATCCCTTGGTAAAAGTGAAGTCAGCAAACTTGCACTTAACCAAGACAAGAGCATGGGTCTTGAGAGTGACTGTGGAGCATGTTATGTACTGTAAATTCCCATATTAGTTTTTTTTGAAGTAGCACATTTTTGTTGCAATGCTCTGTGGTGCCTGGCACAGCCCGGTTGCTTCCCTGCAAGGTTCCTGGGGTTTCCCTTGCGATTCGGGGATTTCAAGGTAATAAACGTCTAATAACGGTACTCCTGGGTGATGTCTTATACTTCTGCATATTCCAGGTGTCGGCGCCGTTAACAGTATGTCCTTAGGCAAGGTTTGTTTTGTGTTTGTGCAGTCCTTTTTTTAAACAACACAACAACAAAGGGCTTAGATTACAAAATTTCTCTTTTTCAGATACTTTTGTGAAATTTTCTGCCTGAGAATAAAAGAGCTTGTAATAATAATTCAGTCGGTGCTGACTTTGTTGCCAGTTTTGTACTGTGCCTACAGCTGACTCTGGCTCTACTAAGAGAACTGGCATATAGCAAAGCAGCTGAACAGTCTTGTTAAGTAGTATGTGTAGCAAGATGACAGTGTTATTTTTCGTCCTAACACACTACTTACACCAAACTAACAGAAGCATCATAGGTGTTTATAACTTTTTTTTCCCTTTCTAAGCTGGCTAAAAAGGAGGCGTTAATTGAAAACGCAATCAATATGTGTCTCTTAAATGAAAAAAAAAGCACGTATAAAAGTTTGTAACTTATGTCCTAATAGGCTTCATATTTACTTCTTTAAAAAAGAAAAGGCTAAGAGTAGTTATACTGGAGTTCGTGCAAAGTCTTTTGCGTATCACTTATGATTTTTCTAGGCTTTTCAGTAGACAATAAGATTGTCCTGTTTGTGTTCCCTGCATATATAATTAGATAAATTTGATATGACATTCAGTAAAAAGAAATAATGTTACATAAGGGATAAGAGCTAGGAAATGTAAAAGTAGGGTTTTTTTATTTTTTCTCTTTTTTTTTCTCAAGTTATAGCTACTGCTAAATGATAATTTTTTCATCTCTGAACAGAAATGCACTTTCAAAGCAACTATCCAGTGCTAAAAGCTACTTTGAATTAAGCTTTTTACTAGCATTTACAACTGAAACGGCATATGCATATAATGATTAGGATAAAAAGTTAATTTAAACTAAGCCATATTTCAGTAAATATACTAAACAAAATAAGTGTCACTAACGGAAGATAAGGGAAGATGAACTGGAAACAATTTATAGTCTTGTTTAAATTCCTCGCCTGATCACCTTCAAATGGGTCTGATATGAGAATGGTATCAGTTAAAAGACTGTATGTGTGGCTTGGGCTTTCTTGTTGGTCCAGGAATATTTAGAAGTGATCTGAATGATGTAGATTGGAAAAGGTGGAAGATGAAAAAAATGAAAAGATTCCTCAAGATGGATATATTGGCCCCTTCAGAACATATATTAACTCTCTTATCTTTTCTGAATGCATTACATGTGTTAACAGCGTCTGTACTTTCTTAGTGTCTGATAGTTCGGTAGCAGTGGGTAATGTGCAGTGTTGGTTTTGACTTAAATTCAGGGACCCAAACATAATACTAAAAATTCACATGCTGACTGGCAGACAGTGTCAAACCAGAATTGTCAAACCTTTGAGGACATCCAGAAAATGATGCTAGAAACAGGAAATATTTCATTAGAAACTTCTGCTCTGGTCAAATTATTTTTAAGTAAGAGAATCCTTAAGAAAGGATCATGTCTAGTCTGCCAGATATATTTCCCTGTAGAAATAGATTTTTTTTTTTGTCCCCACAATAATTTTTTGGTATTTTGTATTTAACATTCAAGCCTCTAATATTATTTTCTTTCCAGATCCCACCACGGTGTTGAGAGACTAAGTTAACATTTAAAACTGAAGGTCTTTGAATGATTGTTTAATTAGAACTAAATTTAATGATCAGACAATGGAAATCTATGAATGAAAGGAGGAACAACTGGCAGTGCAGTGAATGTATTTAATTAGTATTTCGTTTTCCTATGTATTTCATATATATCAACACAAATATCTTGCCTCAGGGAGATGATTGGCCTATGCATATAATCCACATTGCAGAAAAGAATTGAAGGACTACCTGAGGTATGTAAAAACTTACACATTTCATTGGAGAAATGAATGCTGACAAGAAAGAACGTCCAATATGGTGTATATATGTGTATCCCAGTTTGGTGGAGATGAGGCCCTCTTGAAAACCTGAACTCTGCACAATTTTTCAGCTAGAGAGACTTTCTGGAATGATGATAGAAACAGTAACTAATGTATTTTGGCTGTTATCATTGTTGACTAACTCCACTGGCATGAAACTGGTGGCATAACATGCTCCAGACAGTAGCGATTCCCATAAATTCCTATTTAGCAGTGAAAAAAAATCAGGCTTGAAACTGCTCAGAAACATCTAAAACTGAGCAGGAGGAGACAAATCTGAACAAATACAGTTGAAGCAAAGTATTTTGCATTTAATATGAAGTGTACCATATGCCTTTCCGGGACAGGAATAACAATACATTTAATAGCTTTCTAATGCATCTAATTGTGTCAAATTATAGGCACATTGTGACACGCTACTAGAGGGGCATCCAGGATTCTCTTGGATCCAGGGTTAGTTGCATTGAATTCGAGAGATCGTCATTTGTCAGATATAAGAGTTTTATTAGATCTAAGCGGTTCTACACATATGACGGACACTGGACAACACTAAACAATTACCACCAGACAATCTACAAGTATAACAAAGCTAAAAAGTATAGTAAAGAGCTAAAAACAGAATACACATATCAGAGCTCTGTGATTAAGCCATGGAAGCACAGTACAATGACTCTTCTCGGATGCACGGTATAACCACAGCTCTCGCCCTTTCCTTGTCCTTATGAGCCACCTCTCCGGTATAATTCTCCCTGGATTGTTCTCACCACACTTGAGCTGCGCCAAGAGGATTCAGGTTCTCCCTGGCAGTTGGCATCAGGGGCGTCCCCACTGATGGGTGGGTTGTCGGGTCCGCAGGCCAGCTGACGGTAAGTCCGACTCCACCCAGGGGTATGTGGCTTACTTTCTTTTATCCTTCCCGGGCTTAGCTCATTATTCAGTCAATCAATGCCAGACCACAGCTGGACGGTAGAACATATGGCCTTGGTCGATAACAGTATGGATGTCAACAGGATGGTCAACGGGATGCTCAGCAGTACGGTCAACAGCTATCGGTACGCACATTCAACAGCTGTCAGTATGCATATTCAACAGATGATCCAGTACGAAATTCCAAGGTACCTAGATGCTTATGGTGTGAGTGTGTGGTGTCTCCTTTGCTGACTAGGTTGCTCTGCGCTCATGGGGGTCACTGGAGGGCTATGGCAACCCCATAGTATGGTGGCTCTGGCCATGGTGCACCCGGGGTTCCTAAACTCTTGGGGAGCACCCCAGAGCAAACCCCTCTTCTATGGGCTGCACCATCCTGAGTCCCACGCTTACCTGTGTGGTGCCTACCCCACATACAGTACATCTCACTCTTCCGTTCTCTTACGGCTTTCTGTTGCAAACTAAGTCTTATAAATGGGGTCATTTAATAAAAGTATTATTATTTTTTAATTAGGACAAATACAAGTAGTTCATTTTAAAGGATGATGTTATGATTTTTTCCTCAGGAAAAGATTTAGTAAATTGTGACTCATAATGAAGAGGTATAATAACAGCTTTATGTAAAATTGATTCCTCTTCAGAACTAACCATATGCTTTTTGTAGTCTGTTACCCTGAATTTATATTTTGAGTAATTACCTTTAATCACACCTTATCTTTTACTACAGAAATATCTTGGAATAATTTATGGTTATTTACTTCAAATGCAATTTATGATTCAAAACACCTAAAAGGGAACATTTCAAAATTGGATATGCCATTATAGCATGCTTGCCTCTTTTTTTTCCCTGTAACTAGGAGAGAAACTGTGTTAAAAGCATTTTCTACTTGATGGACAGCATCAATATTGATATCTCTCGAAAAGATGGATTTTGTACATGCTTTTGAAAGATGTTAATTTGCTGTAAACTCAAATTTCTTCATATTCTTGAAAAGCAGCAATTTTTATTTGAATTTGGTTTTGAAGACTTTTTTGTATTTTTGGTGAGGGATTAGGGGTAGGGGCAAATTGTATTTGCTGTTTGCATATACCTACATAAAAAGTTTTTCACCCAACATGAATATACCATCAGGTTTTTGATACTGTGGACACCAAATATTACAATTATACTCCCGTGTCACAGGTTAAGTATTGAAAAGTGTAATAGATTTTTCCCACAGCCTTCTAGAAAACTAAGATCAAGTTCAGAAGCAAGTTTTGAGTTAGTCTAGTCTGTAAGTCAAGAGCAGTGCTATGGGTTTTTGATTTTTTTTTTTTAATTAAGCTAATATTAGCAATAAAAGGTTTCTGTAATCTTGGGTAAACATGAGTTTTTTGGAGAGGAGGGGCTAGAGGTCTGTGCTTCATCCTTTTGCATCTGCTTTCTCTCATGAGGTATGCAAACTAACGGGTTGGAAGATTTAATGCTGTTTATGAACAATACAAAATAGCTAAAGGTAGTTTGAAGTTATCTTGATTTTTTCCCCCGCTATTTACTTTTCAGTGAAACTGCTTGACGAATGAATTAATTTTAATTGCAGAGTATTAAAACAAGGAAAGACATAATATCTGTGTACCAATTTGTGTTGATAAGGTTTACTGCTGGTTGGAATGTCTGATTATATATTTGTTTTGAAATAAGATTCAATATTTGTGCAACATTTTGAGGAAATTGATATCAACATTAATTGACAATAACCATGTCAGTTTCCTTTCTGAATAGAAATTTAACCTTAGATACTAATGTTTACAAAAAAGAAAACCCCACATGGTGGTTAGAGCACAAAATGTGATATCAGATATTGGTGATGTCTTCTGTAATCATCTTTTGGTCCTAGCTCTTTCAGGCTTAATCTGCAGCCTTCGGTACAATATGAGTTAGGATATCTATTGAAAGAATAACTGCATTTTAAAATACTCTACAGGGAAAACATGGATCAACATGCGCCAGGACTTTTAGTATATTTTTCTTGAGCTGTTTCTGCCTGAGTACTCCTCTGCTCAGCCTTTTAGCTCTTCTACCACTCTTCAATTTTAGTGTTTTCCAAAAGAAGCACAGTGACATTTTAGATTGTGTGTTAGGGGCACCATCTTCCTTCGTCTGAGGGCATGTGGAATCACAGCTCTGCAGTGCCATCGTCTTCATTAGTTGCATTTTGATCGCTCTCAGTTACTAAAAGCATTATCTGAAAATGCATAGTCATTTCCCTTCCGATTCGTAGCATCTGACTGAAGAGGGCAAACGATCAGAAAGGTGATGAAAAGGAAATCTATTTAGACTACACAGCATCATACCTTTTTCTTTGCATTCCAGTTGTGCTTGGGGATGTCACTGTGGCAGCCGAGCAGCGCTGCTGCACTGGAGCCGCACAGGGCTCAGGGCCACCTCCTGCCGCCGAGGAGCCAGCTACTTATCCAAAGAGTGTTTGTGAGATGAGATGACGTAGCTTATCCTTTATCCAAGGCTCATGTCCATCGTTTGCGCTGCTGCTGGCGCTGCAGTGCTCATCTCTCTGTTGGTTAAACTTTGCAAGGCGAGAGTTTCATGTGGCTTCCTACTAGAGACAAGTTGTCCACGCACGATGGCTGTAAGGGTCAACCTTAGCAAGGCGTCTGTTAGATGTGTACAGCTACTCTTGAACTCTGAAAAGCTCTTACAAAATGCTCACATTAATGTAATTGATTTGTTGTTGTAATTTGCCTTGTCATATCTTATAATGTGTGTACTTGGGAGGATTTTTTGTGGTTGTTCTTGTGTTTTATATTGTGTTCCTAATGTCTATGGTAGTAGAACCAGTTCTATAGCTTTGATATTTTTTCTTCTATGTATTGTAAATTGTAGTATTTCTATAATGTTTTCTCTATCTTTCTGTCTCATCTACCATGAGATTATTGGCTGTCTTGTAGATCATTTTTTCCCTCATTTTTATGCCCCTAAGTATTGGGATAGCATAGCTTCTTCATGAGTTACCAGTAAGTATCCTTAGACTTCTGTGGCTCTAATGGAGGAAAGATTAATAAATCTTGTAGGTAAATTTTAAATTAGCTGCTGTTAATTCACATTTTATTCAAACTGAACTATTGTAAATTTATGCAGCACTTCTTTAAAAAGTTACTTCATTTAAGTATTTGTTCAATGCAGAAACTTATTTTTTAAAAAATATTCATTCATTTCTGTATGAAAAATGTAGCAACCTTAGTCTGTTTAATTTTTCTTACAAAGCCATTTTACATGGAAGCTAAATACTAGCTCATAATCCCTTTATAGAGGATTCTGTTAGGTTTGTGTCCCTGCCTAACTCTGTTTCTTTTCTTTCTTATTTTATTTTAAAAGGTATTTCTCAAGAGTGACCGGGTTGCAAGAATGGTTCACAGTGGAGGATGTTCTGCAAATGACTTTAGAGATGTTTTTAAGAAAAACATAGAAAAAAGGGTCCGAAGCCTGCCGGAAATTGATGGATTAAGCAAAGAGACAGTGTTAAGTTCTTGGCTAGCCAAATATGATGCCATATACAGGGGAGAAGAAGACTTTTGCAAACAGCCGAATAGAATGGCATTAAGTGCTGTCTCGGAGCTGATTCTGAGCAAGGAACAGCTTTATGAAATGTTTCAACAGATTCTAGGGATCAAAAAATTGGAACACCAATTGATTTATAATGCCTGCCAAGTAAGTATTGGAGTCACTCGGTTCTGTTGCATTCGAAATCTCTCCCCCCACCCTGGGTCAAGGGCTTCCTCTGTATGCGCAGAGGCCTTGAACACAAGAGATTCCTTCAGTGCTAAGCTCATCTCCACACATGGAGGAGATGAGACCCCTCAGGAAGGAATCTTTGTATCATTTGGTCACTGGAGAGGACTTGGAAAAGGAGATGCTAGAATATTTGATACTTATGCTCCAGAGATCTACTGAGACCTTTTACAGTGTCACAGCTCCAGTTGATTTAGGTGATTCTGCAGGATTGTCTATGTGCCTGCATACCCACATATAACTTATATATGTATGTTTGCACATATATTTGTGTGTATGTGTTCACACCCTTTTTTAAAAAAATGCTGTCATATGGATGGATGACAGATGGTCAAATTCAAGGTGCTGTTGGCCAAGAATGATGTGAATAGGAATGCATTTTTACTGATCCAGAGTGCAGAACGTCTGCGTATTAGAACTCAATATCCTTCATTCTAAACACCATCAATGAAGCTAATTTACACATTTTTACTTTGTTGTTATGTTGGATAAAAGTGTTGTTTCCCCTAAACTGCGGAAGAAAACAATGAAGCAATCATATTCAGATTGACCTGTGTAGTCTGTTACCGATCAGTAATGTTAATAACACATAAAAGTATTTTATCTGGCCAGTTTTCAGTAGTGATGCAAGTATAAATTAGACATTACTTGGGTGTGGAGGGGAGGGAATACCGAAAACAGAGAAATATTTTCCGGAAGTCTTGGAACGGACCAAGCGGGTGCAGAATTGAAACTGAGCTCACCCAGCTTTCTAGCCTGTATGTGAAGTTGTGCACCAGATTGCAGCTGAGCTATTTTTTCATATAGCTCATGATGAAAGTTGGTTTATAATTATGAGCCATCTTAGCACAGGAAGAAATGAGGACTCTTGGGCACTGCTGAATACCTCGTTTATGGAGTAGTTTGACATAAAGTTACGGAACTGTTCTGTGACTGAAACTTCTGTGATGTTTAATGCTTCTTATGGTCATAGATTTTACTTTCATGGTAGGAAAGCAGAGTATATAGTTCCACACCAAATTGTGAAGGCTTCTTGTTTTCACTGTGAACTCTTTACCAATAGAATGGAAGTAGAGTTCTGAATAAGCAGAGATTTGAATGGAAAGAGCTCTAAAATAGTGCATCTTTTCTTCTGTTTGGCCCATCTTTTCCTCTTTGCCTCCAAATTCACATACATTTATATCACAAAGTTAGCCTTGTGGATATGTAGGATGCTAACAAGATCAAGAAGGACTGGAATCTTGGAGAATAATGGTGCTTGCTTTAGTGGGCTTTTGATGTGATGGAGCACAGAGGCATAATATGATGATTCAGCTTGGAAAAGACTGCAAGAGGTCTCCAGTCTAGCCTCCTGCTCCAAAAAGGGTGAGCTCTAAGGACAGACCAGGTTACTCGCAGCTTTATTCAGTCAGGTCTTAAAACCTCCAAGAATAGAGATAGACTGCACAACCTCTCTGGGTAACCTGTTGCAATGCTTGACAACATGAAAAATCCACTAATTTTCCCCCGTAATAGAAAATCTGTTATTTATAGTAGAAATTCTATATGGTTTCCTCTCGCCCTGGTGTCTGATGATATTTTAAGTCCTGTTTCACATGTCACATGTGGACAGTGAAAACCTGCTATCTGACTGTGTTGCGCTACAGAAGCAAAAACAAATTTGATTGTAGAGGTTTGAAGAATTAAATTAAACAATTTTTTGTGACTTAAATCTAGAAGTGGTTCTGATGATATGGTCAGCTAGGGTTTTTTGTGTGCATAGTTGAAGGGTTTTTTTGTTTGGGTTCCTAACTGTAGCAATGTTGATGGAAGTAAGGTGGTTGGCAAATAGCAACAAGGCTATCCTCGCAGCAGATTTCTGCCTGTTCATGGTCCATAAACTATCGCGGGAATGAAACATCACAGCAGTTTATTTTTATCCTCTTTCCTGGGAGAATTTTGAACATGAAGTGATGATGATGATGATGACGACAATGATTATTATTATTTCTGTTTTGTGAATTACAAATTAAAGAAGAAATAACCCTGTGGTAGCTGAGAAGAGAGACTGGTACAGAGATGATTCAACAGGATGAAGAGAAGACTCTTCTCTTCCTCTTCCTAGTGCTGAGCTGAAGGTTATAAAATCCCCTGTGCAGTTTCTCTGAAGTAGCACATCACTTATCGCACAATCCTAGTCCAGGGTATGCTGGGCTATGGGGAGAAAGGGAGATATATCACTCTGGGAGCTGAAAAAGGGGCTCCTAGATAATTCAAATCAGGAAGAATAGAGAAGGAAAGGCTTCAGGCCTATACGCAACCTTCTTGCTGTGGGTCCTAGCTTTCTGAGGATTTTAGTTTTCCAGGGCAGGCATGATATTACTTTGCTGAAAGAGTTTCATTTCATTCTCCAGCAGTGCAGAGTTGCTATTGTCCCTACGTTTTATATCCTGTTCTTGTGGTCTGGTCAAGCATGTAAAATACTAAAGGTCTGAGAAGTCTATTCCACAGAAAAAGACAGCAATCATAGCCTTCCAGCAAGTGTATTGCAGGGAACAACCAGTCTTTGGTAATGTAATGTCTTTTTTTCTTTGATGGAGAAAGCCCTTATTTCTCGTTATAGTTTTAATAAATATTTTAGTTTTGGACTGTATGATGACTCCATTCTGTTGTCAGTGTATTTGCAGAAGATGGGATAATGTAAACTGAAACATAAAAATGAAGTTAGACATGCATTTCAGTCAGCACCAGCAGTTTTCATTCTCTATATGCAGCATATATCTGTATTTGTATGGAAATCTTCACTTTCATTTCCCTTTGCCGCTGCTCTTTAGAATACTAGAGATTCGCAGATAGTGATAATCAATAGTGTCTGAGAGCAGTGAGATAAGTGGAGGTCCAAGCAGATGTTAAAATTGTATTTTTGATAGAGATTTTGATGAATTGGCTTCTGGCTTGTGTTTCTGATCATCAGATCTTTTCATGAAATCCTGGATGTTTTGCAGCAGCTGCCCTTAACAGCAAATCTGTACAGTTATAATTTGTGCAGAGAACTCTGTGTCTTTTTCTTTCCCCTTTTTCGTCCTTTCAGCCTTTGGAAATGCCAAACTGAAAAATGTCTTTCAAGGTCAATGATAAGGGTAAATTATCATGCAGTTAGATGGCTAGAAAGGAGACAAAGATGCTATTTGTAACAGTAGGTGGTATCGTCTGCTAGCCTTCTCAAGACTTTTTATGCACTTAGAAAATTTCCACTGGTCATCAGCTGCCTTTACCCCCCAGCCTATACTAAATGGAGTATTCTTGTCAGCTGTTAAACTTCTTGCAGCAGCGCTTCAGACATTTCTGCTAGGCTGTGGGTTATGGCAGGTCCACACGGGTTGCCAGTCTCCATCGTTTGCATGATCACAGGGAGAAACAGTGTTTGTTCAGTCAGCACAAGAACTTAATCAGTGATTAAGTATATAGTGGTAGACCAGTGGTACACATTGTCAAATACATTCCATATAGCGGTGAGATTTTTTTGCATTTTTCTTTGAAGAATTACTTTTTGTTGCAGCTTGTTATCATATGGAAAACCTAAGATTTTTCTTAGGTAGTGATCGTTAACAGGACAGTCCTGCTGCGACTTTAGAAACTTCTTCCATGACAAAATTTTCAGTTTTATAACTTAAAGCAAGGCCAGTACCTGTTACCAACCAGCTATATCTCTTCGTAGTTAAAAAATTCAGTTTTGGAAGTGTGAACACTTTCACCTGATTTTTGTCTACATTGTGCTGCCTTGAGCTGTGTTTTATGACAAAGAAATGATTGCCAGTTAGTTGGGACTTAATGATCTTGACTTGTTTTTGAGGTGCCTTGCCACAGTGTTCTTATGGTTTCTTTGATAGCTTGATTTATAGAGATCAAAACTAATACAGAATCTTTTTTTCCCCTTTTTTTCCCCTTGTAACTTTTCACTGATGTAGCTGATAACCTTGTTTGATGCAGAAAGTCAAACTGAAAGTCGAATTCAAACTGGTGTGTGGTCATACACAATTATTACACAACTCCACCAAAACCAGAATTTCAGTATCAGGTAAATCATAACTCCACACAGAGTCGGTTTTATTTTGAAGGTACTTTTATAAGATTGACTTTTTTGGCTTATCTAAACCTATTGTCTTTTGAGGGGGAGGGAACAACACTGGTTTTCATGATGAAAGAATCTTTGTAAGTCACCTTCTCTTTTCTGAAAGGTAATGAATAACTTTGAGAATAATGTAAGTGTTTTTAAGAAGGATTATCTGTTGAATCTTCTGCCGTTGACTTTCTGAGAATCAACTATAATTCTTCTGGAAATGGCCTTAGATGATCCTTTGTTTCAAGTCATAATTCTCTGTTTAAAAGCCTTGTATTGCTTCTGGTTCACATCCTTGATTATTTTTAGCTTTTTCAAGATGTATCTCTTTGTATAAGTGTTTAATATTGAGATGATGGAATATATTGTATCTTCCATAAATAAATTTTCATATTTTTTAATTACGAGAAATTTTCTGTCATAGAATTTCTCCTGAATCTAAGTCTGCTCATGATACTCAGTACAACTGGACTCTAAGGATTCTTTCATCCACAGCACTTTACTGAAGTCTAGTTAAGTATGCATTTTTGGAAATTAGTCATATTAAGAGCATTTTAATTTGTGATAATGGTGTCATGACTTTTGAATGTTTGAAGTTCTGTTCCTTGGCCAAGTGAGATCCTGAAAGATAGTCCAGTTCTGTCATGGACCACAGATTATCAAACAGGAAATTCCATACTTGTGGATATTTTTCTTTGAAACTCTTGTATCCCATATAAGCAATTGGAACCAATGCAGATTAATCAAGGATAAAGAATAATGAGATCTTTTTACAGAAAGTTTCAAAGTAAAGTTTGAAATCTCCTTCTTGATGTAAGGAAACAAGCATTAAGATTCCCTTAAGAATATAGACTAAAACAGACTCATTAGATTCTTAAGTCAAGAACAGGTACAGAAAAAAATGGCTTGGTCTGTGCATTGTAGAACGCATGCTGTTGTGTGAATCATATATCCGATTCCGAAGTCAGAAGAAAAGAAATTGGCCCAGTGAGGTGTTACGATGTGACCTGAGAGGGCATCAATCCAGCCAGTATCTTTCAGATCGTCACCAGGGACTAACATTACTTAGTTCAAGATAAATTATACATGATACAACAAAGTTACCTCTGAAAATATTTGTCAAGGCCTGTTACCATGTTTTCAGAGTAGTATATCAGATGTTAGATAAATTGTCATCACTGGTGTTCGAAAGTCCCCCTGGGTTGAATATATGCTTTTACCTTGCCTAGGATATATCTACTCCACTGTGAGCAATCATACCTCACACTGAGTATCTGCTTTATATGGGAGATATGCTACCTTCAGATGTTGTCTGGGTGACAGGTTACTGCTGGGAAACCAATGCAGATCCTGAAAGGTGTACAGGGGTTGTTAGCTGTGTAGGCAGAATGCAGTTTTGCAGTGACTTCAGAGTAGGGCAGAAGTGCTGGGAAAAATTGGCTGGTCTCTAAGTGAGCAAAAAGGATTGCCATGTTATGGGGGATCTCATAGAGGAGGGGCAGAGGACAGATGAGAGGCAATCATTTGAGTCGACTGTGGAGGCTATAGGGGTTATGGATAGAAAAATATGAAATAAACTGTATCTGCAATATAGTTAGTATTCCCCCTCCCTCCTGAGACAATTAAGGGTTGACTGCATTTTTAAATGGTAGATATGAGTCTAGAAACTAAGTTTCTGCACACAGAAATTACAGTTTTTGCACGCAGTCATGATGTAATAGTCATCCAAGGATATGCTTCCTTTCAGAACAGCCCTGTATTTTAAAATTTAGTCATCGGTGTCTATCAACCTGAAAAATGTTTCATGCCTTTGATATCAGAAATGTTCACATTGTAGGCCTGTTCGTACATCAGCTTTACTGGATTCTAGTATCTGTAAATACAAGAAAGTATCTTCTCCCATACCTTGGTCTTCTCAAGAAAGTCTACTTGTTGATTGATTTTTTCCCCCTTTCTTTAAGGGGAAAAAAGATCTGCCTCAGCATGTTCTTGAGGGAGAGGAAAATATTTCAAATCAGATATTTCAATGGAGAAATAAATTGTCATGTTTTCACAGGATTTTAAAAGCTGTTACTTCTTCATGAGATATCTCTCTTCATTACGTACACGTAGAAGTTTAATATGAAGTTTTTTCAACTGTTATATTTTAAATATTTTTCGTGAGTGGCTTCATTTATCTCTTGCCTCAGCTCAAGAGAGATCTGGAGAGGTCTTTGCTCAAGATAGAAAAGTTCTGGTGCTTTGGAGAAAGAGGACTGCAACCTCAAACACTCCCCCTAAGATTTATTCTGGAATGGGGCTATGAGAAATCCAGATTTAAGCTGAACAGTGTACTTCTGGCCTATTTGCATTTTCAGCTTAGTAATATGAGTTCTAGAGAGAAAATAAAATTTTAGAACCCCCAAACAATTCATGTCAAAACACACTGGTGGTATTTTTTAAAAAAAAAAAAAAGAGAGAGAGAGTTTTAGCTCCTGTAACAAGAATATTTTTTCCATAATAGCAGAGTTTGCTTTGGGAAGTTAGGTAAAAGTGCCTGGTTGCCCCAAAGGGCATTGATTAGCTCTTGTTTATTGTAATGATGGAAAAATGATGGGAAGAAAGTCAAAGCGTCTTCAGAGAAATTACTTGCTTTAGAATGTTTAAATATCTGACTCTGAACAAAGTTTAAAAACCTTGCAAGTGACATAATGGAAAAGTACTTTGAAATATTTTTCTTTGTAGATGAAGGAATACTGAGAAAATACTAGAGAGAAATGGTTTGTGGGCAGCAATAATGCATTTTCAGTACTTGAGATATTGCAGTATCCTTGTTACATTCAGCTGTTGGGTGAGTGAAATTAGCTTTGACGTCTACATTTAAAACGAGGACTTTGAGTAGGACATCTTAAAACGGGGAAAATGTTCAAAGAGTTGCTTGTTCAGTATAAGTGTTTAGTCAAGAAAAATTGAGGTAGAGTTTCTCATTTGTAATTACTTTTAAAACAAAATTTACTTTTGGGATTTTCTGTTCTAGAGGTCTGTTTTTGTTTAGGTGGCTTCTGTTCCTTTCATGTTTTTGTTGCACCTGTGTGAGTGAGATGGGCATGTATTGTTTCTCATAGCCTAAGAGACTACCAGCTCTGGTAGAGTTTAGGGTTTACCTTTGTTTGCTAGGTTAGGACCCCTCTAAGCTTCTTCTCTTGTGCACCACCTTTCTTGCCATAAGAGGTGAGCGACATTCTCTGAGTGAGAAGCAGCTGCAATCAGCTGCAGAGAGAATTTGAGAATTGTCCGTCTCCCTCCCTCTGGTACCTTTCAGTCCTGGTCTGAGGATTGAAATCATTAGTGGTGGGTTTGCAGCTGCAGATCTTTCTTCCAAGCTATTTGGTTTTCTGAGAACGTTGTTGGCATTCAGTGAATGTACAAAACTAGCAGCAGAATGGGCACCATAGCATAACAAAATTATAGAGGTTGTTTTTGTCTTTAACAGATCATTTTAAGCATCTTCTTTTTTTTTTTTTTAACCTTCAGCTAAATTTCTTCTCCTAAAATACTCTTTTGGAGCCTTCAAGAAGTAATTAATGCCATTTTGACATTCTACTGAGTTCCAGATCCAATTAAGTTAAGCTGTCTCAACGCTCAAAGCCAAATATATCCAGCATGTAACTTGCACTCATATTAACATCACCACAGCATTTGACTCATTATGTTTAATATTACCAGCTGAGGATAATGTTCCTCTAGTTTGGTGTCAAGCAATAAAATTAATGCTTTGCTGTTGACATACTTTTTTTGTTTGTTTTTAAGGAGAGATC
This sequence comes from Struthio camelus, assembly GCF_040807025.1. Classification (NCBI taxonomy): domain Eukaryota; kingdom Metazoa; phylum Chordata; class Aves; order Struthioniformes; family Struthionidae; genus Struthio; species Struthio camelus. Next base: position 25,390,985 of record NC_090942.1, read on the forward strand.
TTATGTCTTCAGGTAAGTAAATACAAGACAAATTTAGTTTTCACATAAATTATTAAAGTCCCACTTCTAGACTAATAGTCCAGTAAACTAATGTGCCTAACTCATAGCCTTTGTGTATATTTGAATGAAAACTTGTGATCAAGTTGAAGAAGTTAATGATCCTCAGCATGAATTAGTTACCTGTTCTGCTAAGACTCCTTAGCAGTCTGTATCAATGCTCTTTTTATCAATTCAAAATAAAGCAGTTTTTCTGAGAATGGACACTTCCATCCAAAAGATCAGTTTGATTATTTAGGCTTGTTCCTCTGCAGGGTTTTCCATCTGCAGCTAGTGGGAAGCCAGCGGAAGCAGCTGACTTCAAAGATACTGCAAAACTGGAAAAAGCCACAGGAAAAGAATGAGTCAATGTTTTCAAATTCCTCTCACTTACTGATACGGAATGTCTTGTTCAGAAGCTTAGCTGCCTTTGTGTCCCTGGTTTTTTTTTGTTTTGTTTTGCTTTTTTTTCTTTGTTTTTTTGAGGGAGAACCCCCTCTTAGCTGTCCTTTCTTGAGAGGAATCTGCCACTCCCTTTGCAGCTGGCTGAAGGACAAGATTCATATGGGTTCCCTTTCCCCAATCACTCTGGAAGGAAAGGTGCAGGTAAAGTTGGAAATGAGCTGGCTAATGTTTACAGTAGATAAATATTTTAAGCAGAAATATCAAAGCATAGGTATAACATAGGATAGATTCTTCTGTGCAAGAGGGTAGTTATGTATGTAAAATGGCTGAGGGATCTGCAGCTCTCTCTGTATCAGCTGTAGTTTATGTATCTATTTTTTGTCCACCAGGTAGGTGTTTTTGTGTTTGTCCTAAAAGCAACCAAACTCTCAGGTCACCTTTCTATCTGTCTCCTCTGCTGAAGCTGTCCTAATCTCTAGACTGTTGTCCACTTCAGACACCCTCTCACCCTAGCAAATACCTAAGGACTGATTCTCAACAGAAGAACTGGCAGACAAGGAGATGCTCCTTGGCCTGCCATTTATTTCCATCTCTGACATTTTGTATTACAAATCTCAAAGATATTTGTTTATATCGTCCGGACTCGGTTTGGGGTCACTGCTAAGACTGCTTCCTTTGTGAGCAGATGTGCATCATTTAAAACTGCAGACATGTTCACAAGACTTGTGTTTGTTTCTCACTATGTGGGTCTTCAACAGCTAGGTAGATTGATATCATTTTAGTTTTTTTCTATGATCATTAAAACCCCCAGGCCAACTAAAGTAACATTTTCATGGTCAGTAACATGAGTGGAGAGAAGAGAAAATACTGTCAACCCTCACTCTAAAACTCATGGCCTGCTGGGGAGGGGAGGTAAGACATGAGGAAAAACAGGATTCATCTTTGTGTAGTTTATGGGAGTCTGTTTCTTGCAAACAGGTGATAAATAAGTTGACTCTTACTTATGCACTCGATAAATCTGAAAGAAAAACAAGGCTATTCAGTAGAAATATTGGCTTCTAGCTGCTAGTTAAAGGGAACATTGTATGGTAAGCCTAAACACTCTCAGGCTATGATGAAAGAAAATATCCCTTTGCAAGTGATGGAGGAAGGAAGAGACATTATTAGTGAATCCCTCTGTCGCCTAGGACTGAACTGAATAAACGGTCATGCAGTGCCAGGCTTTTCTGGTGTGGGAACAGTAGGACTACCCGTAAATGAGGGAATATAATACGCTGACTGAGCCTCCAAAGATGCTCAAATTTTCAGGAGCAGCTTTGTTTTATTCCTAGGAGCATCGTAAAATCATGCTCCTTTCAACCTGGCACAGCCTTCTCCCCATACTAAGTCTTTCCTCAGAAAACTGGATACAGAGCAAGAACTTGCCTGAAACGTCTATAGCTCCTTAGTGAAATCGTTCTGCCCAGTATTCTAATTTTAGCATGTTCAAGTGACTATTATGCTTTACAGATGGATAGCAGACTTTCTGTAACTGATATTTTCTCACCATTTTAATGGTCGTAGTTTCCTCCTGTTCACCAGGAAGGTGGAAGCTTATGACTTCTGGCAGCAGAAGAAAGGCTCCATGTCTGCCTGCAGTTGTTCATCAAAAACATTGGTTCAGGATCCTGGCAACAAAGGGGGATGAGTGAATCCTTTGTGGAAAGAATACACGTTGGACACCTCAGGTCATGGGATCAGGACGAGCACAAAGAGGAAGCAACAAGTGTTAGTACTGGTGACTCCATCCTGCCTAGGACAAAGGTACCCATCTGCTGGCCAGACCTTTTTACTTGTTTGTAGCCTGGATCTGTGATGTTGCAGAGAGATTGCTGAGGCCCACCTGGCCTTCCAGCTACTACCCCTTGCTGCATATCCATATAAGCACCAATGACCTGACTTTGAGGAGATCAAAGGTGACTGTAAGACTCTGGGATCAAAGATGAAAGGGACAGTGGCCCAGGTGTGGCACATCCTAACCTGCCTAAGTGATGTCATCAATGAGGTTTTGGCTTCTTTGGTCATAGTACCTTGTTTTAAGTAGGACTATTAGGAAGTGATGGAATTCACCTGAAAGAGAGGCATGAACATCTTTATGAACAGGACTGCTAACCTAAGGAGGAGGATTTTAAACCAGATGCATCAGGAGACAAGGACCTAATTTCAGAGGTAAATGAGGAAGCAATGCATATGAAAAAGAGATGTATGGGAGAAGGCTACAAGGGAGACTTTAGCATTCCCTCTCAGAAAGGAGGATGTTCAGAAATGTGTGTACACTAATGCACAGAGCTTGGGCAACAGAGAAGTCCAGAGTGTCTGGGTCAAGGAGCCGAAGGAAAAGTAATATTGGTGATGTTGAGGTGAGGGTCAGTTACAGTCCACCTGACAAGGAGGATGAAGCTATCTGCAACACAATTAATAGAAGTCTCTCACTTGGAGGTCTCGATTCCCATGGTGGATTTCAGCCACCTGCCACCCCTCTGCTAGGAGGGTAACATGGCATTGTGCAAGCAATTGAGGAAGTTTCTAAATTATGTTGTTGACAGTTTCTAAACACTAATGCACAAGGACCAATCAGGGATGATGCTCTACTTGATCACAAGCAAGTTAAGAGGTGGGGGTAAATGCGGCCACAGATGACAGCTGAGCTGCAGAAATCCTAGTTAGCAGAATTCAGGATCTGGAGAAAGGCTGAGCAGGCAGGCTGTCAACTTACTCCTTATTTAGGGAATCACTGTGCATAATATCCTGGGAAGCTGCCATATGGGGGAAAGGTGCCCAGGATTGCTGACTGATTTCTTAAGAAAATATATTGACAGCTGAGGAACAAAGCATCCCATTGTGCTGAAAGATTGGGTCACTTCACCAACTTCATGGATGACCGGGAGAAAGGATTGTAAGGAAAATCTCCAACTTCCAACTTCACCTGAGTCACTGGAAGAACTGTGGAGCACAGCCTCTTGGAATCTGTCTTCATGCACGCGAAGAACAAGAAGGTAGTCGGAAGTAGTTAACAGGGATACTGAGAGCAAATCATGCCTGACCAAACTGACTGCCGCCTTTCATGAAATGACTGACAGTGTGAATAAGGAGAGCAGCAAATAGTAATCCACCTTGACTTCTGTAAGGCTTCTGACACCCTCTCCCACAACATTCATGTTTGTAAGTTGAGGAAGTATGGCGTGTACTAGCAGATGATATAACAAGGGTCAACAGTCACAAGTTGTGACTTAGGAGGTTCAGAACGACCATTAGAGAAAGCTTTAGTGTGAGTGCAGCGCAGCAACAAGTCACCCTGAGAACTTGTAGAACTTACATCTTTGGAGGTTTTTGGGACTGCTTGACGTGGCTAACCTCATTTACTGTTGACAGTAATCAAGCTAAATCGAGTTGGTCCTCCTTTTGGGTTAACTGGTGTGTGAGATGCTTTCTAGACCTGTTTCTAAGATATATGTTGCCAGGGAATTTGGTCATGAGCATGGGAATTTTCTGATTAAAACATCTTCTTTCAGAATACTAAGTTTTAATAAGAATTGACTCTCATGAACAACAAACGTTGTCTCTCTTCTTGCGTTTCACAAAAATTTCCCCACCTTAAGGACATAGCAGTTATGTGCTCTTAAACAATATTTTTTCTCCCTTTTTGTTAAAGTCTTTTCCTTGATCACTAAGTAAGCAGAAAATAAACTGAAGATATATAATCTTTTTTTTTGACCTCACTTCAAACACGAGGTCCTACTCTCACCTTCCAGCAAAGAACCTGATCACTGTTAGCCCTGAGCACAAAGAACAATAGGAAAATGAAAACAATTTGATTAATATACACAACTGCTCACTTTTGGAAATAATTGGACCATTAATGGACTGTTGGTCAAGATCTGGCTGTGATTACCTGAGTAATTTTTTAAACTATCTGCTGATTTCGAACAAATTTGATGTGAGAATTCAACTTACCAAGTTTTCTTAGTCACCTGAGAAAGCAGGTTGCTTGGCAGAAGTAGCAGGCTGCAATTCTCCATCAAGGAGAAGAGCTGTTCATATCTTAATAGATATCTAGCATATACACAGGGAAGGAGAGCTTTCTGTATGCCCTGACCGTGGGAGGATTGTTCAAAGAAAGTCAATTTTTTTTTTATGGTACAACACAAATCTATAGATGAAGTTTGCTTTTGTGCACGTTAACCTGTCGATTACATTTATTTTTCAGCCTCTATGAAACTATTTGGTTTTTTTTATTTATTTTTATGGTTGCATATGTACATGTCATTAATGCCACTGACTTCTAAAAAAGGTAGCAGTAACAGAATATTCTCCAATGTAGATTCTGGAATTGAACAGAAAGGGAGAGAATGACAGGCAATTTCTGTCATCTGGCCTCTCTACAGAGTATTTACAAGCAATTTGCATGATATTTCTTTCCAGACACTGATTGTTTTAAATAGTTGTTCTCAAAGAATTTATCAACTGTCTTTAAAAATATTGTTAATAATATGCTCATTATTGTATGAGTGAAGACTTTCAACTAAATACAAACATCTTTCCTACTTGAAATAAGAATTGTTTTGTATGCGGCTGAATGATTTTTTTTTTGTGGTACGCTTTTAAAGCAATGTCATATAGTGTCTTGATTTTCAAAAATCTTTGATAAATTGGTGCTTTGATTAAAGATGAGTTGTCAGCCTGAATTTTAAGTCTCCTGTTTAGTTAGGTCAGGCAGATGTAATTATTTGGGATAAATTACTGGCATGACATTCAAGGTGCTTTTGCTTACTGAATACAATGCTCATTAACATTTATTATCCTAATTGTGTATATTCCCTTTGGTTTCAACACTCCAAAGAAAATCTAATCACTGATTAATAAGGCAAGAAAACACTCTGCATAATTTTTTTTGGAGAGTGTGGAGGAGATACAAAAGTGAGGGAACTTCCTTCCGAAGTAAGCCTTAAAGCTCCTGGTTTGTTTGTTTGTTTGTTTGTTTTTTGGTAGCTTAAAATCAGTGTAGTGTAATCAAATCATGACAGCTGACAAAATTTGCTGCGATTTAAAATTCAGGATAACTTTTGGAAAATATAAAACATTGCAAGTCCATTTAATACTATAGGACATAAATATGCATATACTAACAGGGTGTGCATGCAAATCTTGAGGTTGTCTTGGATATGGTAGTCTTCTCTGTGCTCTTGCAAGGCCCACCACTTTCAGGTTACCTTGAATGTGGAAGGGTATTCCCTAGCCGGATCCTGAATGCACGTTGTATTAAAGGAGACAGCAAATACCTATTGCAGTGGGGTCTGGGGGAGGATGAGACGAGGAATAAGAACTCCCATTTCTTGGATCATCTTCTTACTTACCAGAGATTACCTGTGCAGTTGGGACCTCCACAGCACTTATGGTAGGAGCCTAGCTAACGGCTGACATGCTTTGACCTCTGGAGGCTTGTGTTACTTGATGTGCAGTTACTCGTGGAGGCTTGATTACCTGAGGACCCTAGGTTTCTGATTTAAAAAATACTAGTGAAACAGAGCTTTACATATCTCTGCAGTGTTTTAGACTGCCTAGCAGTAAGAAAAGGATCCAAACAAATAATAGAACAGAGACTTAAAAAGCAGAAAGTAAAAAAAAAAAAAAAAGGAAATAAACTCTTTTGTGTGTGGATATTTGTAATTTTGTGATTGCAAAGTTGAGGTGGAAGGCATTTGGCATATTTGGAGTTAGCAACAACTGAAGACTTTGAATTTTACACTGTGGAAGTTACACCGCTGTGATGAGTGTGCACAGGCAATCTCAGCAACTTCTCTGAACTCTTTCAATATCTAGATGTGAAAAACAAGATACAGTTTGGTAAATATGTTTACAGTATAACATATTACAGATCTTCGTTTTTCAGTTTCTAGTTACAAAAAAAATGATACTTTACGTCCAAGACCTTGATTTATCTGCAGGGCAAATTTTTAGTATTAAGATCAATTAGATCTAGAAATAGTGAGAACCTGCTGTTATTCTCCTTCCATCTGTCTCAGCACATCACACTGTTTTTCACCCTGTCCAAAAGAGATGATAGAATATTATTCTTGGTCAGTAATAAGGGCAGGCTTGGGTATGAGCTCATTCCTTGTAGTAACACTTTTGAACATTTTCACAGAATCGCAGAATGGTTCAGTTTGGAAGGGACCTCTGGATATCATCTAGTCCAACCCCCCTGCACAGGCAGGGTCGCCTAGAGCACATTGCACAGCATTGTGTCCAGATGGCTTTTGAACATCTCCGGAGAGGGAGACTCTGCAGTCTCTCTGGGCAACCTCTTCTATACTTTGCCACTGATCCATTAATGTGGATCCTAGTGATCTTAATGTGGCTTCTGGAGTTTCATATTAATACTCATTGTTTAAAAAACAGTGCAGGCTGGTCATCAGCCAATCACACTTTATTCCGAATTGCAAGTTTTGTAGTAATGGTCTGAAAGTATTTTTAAGGTGCAGTTGATTCTTAGAAGGAGGTTTTGAGGAAAGGGTTTGTTTTTGTTTTCCTTTTGAAAGGAAACTTAAACTCCCAGAGGAGTTTAAGAACGGTTTCTATCTGATTCAGTGTGCTTATGGAGGAGTATCATGTCTCTGTTTGACATCTTCATGGATTACCAGGAGAAAGGAGTGTAAGGAAAATCTCCAAGTTTACAGGTAATACTAAACTGTTTTGGGTGCTCAAATATTGCTCTAATTGCAAGGAACTCTGCTGTAGGTAAATGTACGGTAATGCACCAAAGTAGGGAAGAAACTAAAGCATGCCCACATGATTCTGGACTTAGACTGGGCAGTTACAGCTCAGGAAAGATGCTTTAGATTTCTTGTGATGAAACCATTAGTCCCATGTACAGCAATAGCCAAAGTGCTACAAAATGCTGCCTGTCATTACAAAGATTTTTCTGAACAAGATGGAGGACATCATTGTCCTACTATATATAACCTTCTTATGCCCATACCTGGAGTACTGTCTGCAGTTCTGGTCTCCTCATATCAAGGATATAGTGGAGTTAAATAAGGAACAGAGGATGATGTTGAAAATGATCGGACAGCTGCCTTATAAGGAGGGATTAAGACAGCTGACACTCTTCAGTTTGGAGGTGCGAGGGCTGAGCAGGGAGACTATGAGTGAGGTTTACAAAGTTATGAAGGCAGTGGCTGAGGTGAATTTATATCTTAACTCACCAGATGCCAAAGTTCTAGAAACTGGGACACTTGAGAAAACTTGCAGGAGACTTAAAACAAGTGCACCACTTCCTTAGTTAGCTGCTGAAGAACTTGTACAACTTTCTGCCATAGGAAGTTAGGAAGGCAGACAACATCGGGAGGTTCAAGAAGGGTTTAGGCAAGCTCCTGGACAACGGGTCCATAAACTGATGCTAACTACTGCTAATAGGACTAGGCCTGGATGTACCTTTTATACATCCCTTATACTTCCCTGGCCTCCAGAACTATCATTAGGGTAATGCACTTTAGTAACTGGCCAGGCTCAGGTGAACAGACTCCTCTGTTGTCACTGTCACGTGCAGTTCTGGGCTCAATGGACTGTTATTCTGACCTAACAGAGTTCTTCAGTATGTCACGCAACAGATGACTTACTTAGGGAAAAAAAAAAAAGGAAAGTATTTCCTTTAAAACTTTGGAATTTCGGCATGAAACAGGAGTTATAGGTACATATACAAATACTCCATATTTGTTTTTATTGTTTGAAGAATACCGTGAATTGAAAGGGATTTCAGTTCATAGTTTTGAATTACCCAAGTGGGAAGTTGGTCTTTTTTCCTTTTTATTTTATGGTGTGGACCAAAATGCCAGAAAAAGGTAGAAAAATATGTTTTTTAAAGTGAGCAATGTGGAATAGAGAATAAAGCAAGATTTATAATTCATTGTTGTATTCTTTTTCTAGCCCTGATTTATAGAAATGGAATGGCTTCTATGAACTAGATCTTCTATTTGTTAGCCTCAGTTTCTCTAACTGTCTGTATATACTTTGAAACAAATAATCTATTAAGACATAAGGAGCAAGCACAAGTTTATGTTATATAAAAGTGTCTTAGTTTATGGTCTCTTGCATCTCTACCCATTGTTCAATTAGGAAAAGCCAAAACTCTTGGCTTGTCTTGAGCTAAAGTAAACAGATCCCTCTTAGTTTTTTTCTGAACAATTTATAAGTGCAATATAGGTAAATGTAGCACCTGTTTTAATGTTAGAGATAAAATGATTGAATTGTTTTTATTTTATTTTTTAAATCTTGACAGTTTAACTGGTATAAAGCTTATTTACATAGGATATTTCAGGTCTAAAATTGCATTGTAATCTTCAGTTGCTTATCTCGTACAAAATCTGCATGGGGCAAGAACACTTGCCTTTGCTGTTGATTTGCTGAGCATATTAAAGCCTTTCATAATCCTTTTTTTTTAACAAAGATAGTGCTCCGGAGAGCAACAGACTGATGTCATTACTTAAAGCATGCTAGAAAACATGTTATGTGATTTTAACCCCTCTTTGACAACAGACAAGCAAGAGTCATATAATGGGTTATATATATGCTTTTTTCACTATCTGCAGTAGATACGTCCGGGTAGAAGAATACTACAATTTCCTATATTTTTAATCTAGTATTTTTTTGAATAGGAACCATCATTTGTATGACCAGTGGCTTGCAGTTTATTTATAAAGATAAGTGGGGCTACAGCTAAAAACAAAACACTAGTGGAGAAAGAGGTATAGTCTGTTATTTTGGGGTTCAGCTTTAAGGAATAAAGTCTCTTATAAAGGAGTGTGAATATACAAGGAAACTAGACCACAAGATTGCAGAGCCTGCTGTTGCAGAAAAGAGCATACAGTGAAACTGTTTTTAGTGTATCTTGTTTCTGTATCTATGAGCATGCACAATAATAATTAATTAAAAAATTACAATATTCATTGCAGAGAAAGCCAGAAGAGTACCAGAATAATAGCATTTATGAACAAGCGTGCGACAGGATATTAGAATTCGTGTCATGTTCTGTTTCTTCTTTGTTTGCTTGTTTTTAAGTTTGGAGATTTCATTTTTAATTTTATTTTTATTGGATTTTTCCCTTTCAAAATCTACTGGTAGTAAGGTCCATGTAATATAAAAACTCTAAAGCTATGGAAAGAGTCTGTAATACTTGCACAGAACTGCTATCAAGAAAATACAATCCAAGAAACACTGGCTAAAGACATACAGTTAACAGCTCTGTTAATAAAAACAGGTCTGAATACCTACTCTTAGATTTTCTCTCCTTGATCCCTAAACAGACTGTTGTGCATAAATAAATATTTAAAATATTTATATTTAGGTCAGAGTATATTTTTCACTAAAATCCCACGTTGCATAATTAACAGAATTTATGCATAAGTTTCCGTAAACCAAATAATGCTTCAGTCTTTACCTTCGCATTAGATCATAGGGAAAAGTAGTAGCAGACTCAGTATTGTGACTGAGTGATTTGCTCCGTAAATATAAAGGCTTATCAGACTTTCTTCAGCGATATTGTCCAGATGACTTGTGTGCATTTCTGAAATGTTTTTTGTAAGCCACATTCAAGATATGGCTTAGAATAGACACAGCTCTCTTAAATCTTTGAATGTAATTTAACAGAACACAAATGTTAAATTCAGTTAAATGATCTAAAATAAAATGGAATAATGGAATAATGTTTAAATTTAGGCAACGAATGCAGAGCACTGATGTGACAGTGTGTTGTGGAAAAGACCATGCGTATACATTAGTGCAAATACTAGTAGGGAAGCCCTACTTTCTCTTCAGCCTATGTAAGTAAAAAGAGTGCTGGGGTCTGTTAAAATTCAAACAGGCAAATAAAAAACTCCCTTTCTTTATTATGCAAAAACATTTGAGGTTCCCAAAGTATCTGTCCCAGTTAGTAGATGATGATATGAAGTAGAGCACTGAAGACTAGATTCTAATTTGGGCTAGGACAAATTTTGAACTGTTAATTTCTTTTTAGATTTTTTTCAATAAAGATAATCTTAAACAGAGGATATATATTGCAGTTGAAGACTCCTATGAAACTCTTCTTTTTAAACATTAGATTATTCTCCACCCTTTGGGGCATATCGTTTTGACTGCAGTTCTCTGCTGTGCCAGTGTGATAAAGTTAGTTGTTAATAAAAGTCATTTAACTTTTTTTTTTAAAGTTAAAAGTAGTCAAATATTAAAGCTGATTACTAGAGAAAGTGAGTCATTCAATAAATGATGCACTGTAAATCTGCACAGCATAATGTAAAAGAAACTATCTCTTGCTAGAGATTTTCTCGGTAATACATGGTCTGTAGTTAATCCTTTGAGTGTTCGAAGATTTGCACTGTTGGCTAAGTACAGTGAAAGTATGACCTATGAACTTGATGTTGTTTTAGAATACGTTAAGTTTTGAGGGGACTTAATACAGATTGTTAATTACCCATTACACCATAGACACCATGTACATGGTGATTGGCATGAATACTGTATGTGCTTCCGTTCCTGTTTCTTTTAACCTCATTGAGGATTTTCATGGAGTTTTTGGTGCTGGTTGTCCCTGAATAAATTGAAATGTAATTGTAGGAGACAACCTTTCAGTGCTCAGAAGTGTTTGACTTAGCTCTTCTATTTTCAAAGCTTGAATGCATGGAAATGCCACATCAAGGTCCTAGCTTTTGATATTTTGCAAACTGCGAAATTGTCCATCCAACAGCTGATGAAAAATGTTCAAGATTTTAAAATTTAGTTTTTAGTTCTATTCTTGCTATTTTATTTATTTTTTAATTCTATTGAAGGAACTTATGCTATCTGGTCTTTATATTTTGTTTTAGATATTTAATGATAACCATTTTTAACAAAACAATGCATAATCAGTATAAATAATGAATGTAATTAGTACAAATTATATCTTCTGCCACCAAAATCAGTTGTACCTGTACAAATTAAAATTGAAATGACATAAGCAGATCCAGAACTTTAAAGATATTTCGAAGACTAGAAATTCCCATTGGGATCCTTCATGAATATCTTGTGCTCCTGAGGTTATATAGAGCTTGTAAGAAAATTCCGAGTGAGGTGTAAGATCCATGGATTTATTGAAGCCACTCACTGACGTGTACTGGGAGCTATCTGCTTAAAATTCCAGGCACAGCTTTTGAAAACATTGATTTTTTTTTCCCCCCAGTTGAGACCACTATAGTGAATTTAATTAACTGTTGTCTTGCTCTGCATCTGCATTGTTAGTTGTTTATAGCATTGGCTACAGAGAAAGCGATATAGTAATTGCTTATCCTATTCCTCTGTACCTCTCTGTCCTAACTTTGATATTTATACTGTTGTAAAACTGTTACTTCCCCCCGCAAAATTTTAGAGACGAGAAATGGTAGCAGTCAGTAAGAATTTATATTAAAACAAACTAATTCAAATGGATGTTTGAGATTTTGATGGCACTGTGTCACTGGAAAACTGAATGAGCAGCTTGGCCAAAGGAAAGGCATTCTTGTGGAGGACTAACAGGACAAAATTGAAAAGAAAAGGCTATGAGACCTGATGATGGAACATGAAAAGTTGTTAGAACACTTCATAAAAGCTTACCGGTCATCTCTAAATTATGCACATTACTTGATGCAGACAGATTGAAAGCAGAAATACTTTCAACAGTTACTGCATTTGTCTTTTGACTTAGAGTTAACTGAAAATGTGTATACTGGTATTCTATCTCAAGATAAATAATTTCGAGAACTGGTATTATGCATTTATTTATTTATTTACAGTTAACAGATTTTCTCTCTCTGATACTCTTCCGCTTTTGTTTCAGTTTTATTCTATTTTGCACGTATTCGAAAGACATCTCTGAGTTTATTTGCCAAATCTAGCATATTTTTTGTTGTTTGTATGTGCTGAGTGACAAAAGGAGTGAGCTGGGAAGAGGGGAAAAGGAGAGTTAGGATCTTATTTTGTAAGTTTTTCTTAGTAAGGGTTTTGCAGGACACAGAGAGCGTGAGAGAATTTTTAATTATGTTTTCATTAATATGTTTCTTTAATCTGAGCTAATCTACCATATAATCTATAAGCAAGGAAAAAAAAATTAAAATCAAACCTAAAAAGCATATTCTCCTCTGAAATAGAGGAGTGATTACGTTTTTTTTCCACTTTTACAGCAGTGGTGTTCTGTGAAACAGAAGGCTGAAGGTTTATGGAAAGGTCCAGCAGAAGCAATTTAGAAAACTTTACACATCCTGCCCTTTAATTAAATCATTTTTCACCTCCTACAAGAAGTGTAAGGAATTTACTTCAGTCATCATTTTGTTCTCCAGAAATTAGATCCTGTTGAATTCGTGTCCAAAAGTGTCTGTTGTTATAGACTGGAGTTAGGTACTCTGTTTTCTGTCTTACTGGATAGTTGTTGACCCTTTAACTTTTATGTATTTAGCTGTTAATCTTGGTTCACAAGCATGAGAAATTTCAGGGATATCCGTAGCCTTTCTGTGTACATCACACAGCAGGGTACTGAACAGCAGCTTCTTAGTGCTGCAGAGAATTACACATATGTTTAATTTAATATATTCTACGTCCGTTACTCTAGAACAGCTCAGCGCATGTAAAGGTAAGCGCATGAACAGGTCTTGCAGAGATTGCAGCTCTGTCTGAAGCACAGCGCCTTTCCATAGAGTCAGAAGTAAGAGCACTAAGGACAAGAGTCTGAAAAATACCTGAGTTTACATCTGCCACATGTACTACTTGTTTGCAGCTTATTTCACTGATAACCAAAATTGAGCATTAGGATTTTTCTGGCCTTCTTGTTGTCTTTGAGCATTGCTGCTGGATACCATTAGTTACTCACAGAAAGAAAGTCTTTTCAACATTACATAATCAGAGCGCTTCTAATCCAAGACCCTTATTCCATTTGGTATGTTGATGACTTTTGACTTAGTTGTCACACCATAATGTCAGAGATGGACCCTGCAAGTTACATTCAAAAGGTAGGCATTCAAAAAAAACCCAGTGGCTCAGCAGGGTCTCAACTTGGTTGTCTGTGGCAAAAAGTTGCTCTAAAGAAAAACGGGTCATTACTGCTGTAGTGGGAACTAACAGAGCATAGTTGAGTGAAATGGCTTTGGATTTCATGTTGCAGAAATAAGAGCAAGTCCTAAGATATGTGTCATAAGCTTTCAATTTAGTCATTAAATGTAGAAAACGCAGATTGTTATGTGCAACTTTAAATGTAATTTCACATTGATAGTACTGTGAATTAGGAAGCTACAGGAAGCCAGCGGAACATTAACAAAATGGTCAGTTGGAGGATCTATCAGGTAGTTTGTATACTTATGGGCGAAAAGAACAATAACTTCCAGCAGGTCAGTAGTCATTTGTATACACAACTCTAGTTGCTTGGGTAAATGATATTTGACTTACTGTATCTGCTTAGGAATGCAAATGAGCATCATGGATTTGAATGCAGTATCTTTTGGCAGTATTACCTTTTTACTTTAAATTACTTTTGTACATTAACTGTATTTTTTCCAGTGTTCCATTTTTCTTTTGCACCAAAATACAGAAGCGTATTACAACCTTTTAAGCAAGCTAAAAAAATTTAAAAAGTTATTTAAACAGAATTGCAAAGTATGAGACTCCTTCCAGCCTATTAAAATTTGTAGACAGTAATTCATTCAGATGTATTTCTGCTGTTTATACACACTCATATATATGCAGTAAATAAGTGTTTGTCAAGCAATGTATTTTGCTGTTGATCACAATAGGAATTTTTAAGTTTGATAAGCTTCCAGTCTTTCTTAAATGGGCAAATAATCTGAGGAGCATAGACTCCCTGCATATTCAAGACAGAGAGCGTCACAACCTGAAGATGAGTCAGGATGCTTATAATCTGATTTGTCCTCCGGTAGTGCCTTTGTCATGGAGTGCTTCAAACTTAATTTTCAAAGGTTCGTAACTTGGCTAGACTTGGGCCAATTTTCACAGGCCTGGCGTTGCTAACATTCAGACCTTACTTCTAAATGATGCTAGGGATCTTCAGAGAGAAAGTCACCATTTTTCTTATCTTGGCTAAAGCAGTGTATTTTTTCCCTAGCCTCCTTTTGAGAAGCAATGGAACTGTCTTGTTTGAAATTGTTAAAATAGAAATACAGTATAGAAAACTTTAGCCTGTAGTTTAGAAGTTGACATTGTTATAAACACAGAGCACTTAATCTACTGACTGAGACTAGAGCTAACCTGAAATAAAAGCCTTGAAATAAATACTACTCTGATGTCAGGTCCTCAGCATCAACTGTTTTGCTTTAGAGATCTTTTCTTATTGCATCTCAGTACTTGCTGTAGATATATTCTCATTATACTTGCTGGCAGCGCAGCTAAATAGCTTCCCTAACTGTCTTCTAGCCTCTCCAGGGCTCCACTGTATAGTGTTTAAGGAGAGTTTAGATTTCTAGTTTAAATGTATACACTGAAATTTAAGAGTCCAAGCCTGGAGCTGAATCCTATCCTAGATGAGAAGTGTGTCTGCTCGCTTACTCTCCATGTGAGGTTGTGGTGGAAGAGTTGAGCTCTGCTTTAGTTTCCCTATTAATTTTCAGACTAGCAAGAGGATTCAAAAGAGGTAAAAATTGTAAGTGTGGTGAAAGAAGAGGTTCTATGCTACTTGGTAAATTTTAACCGTTATATTTAACTTTTTCTTTTTTTTCCAGGAGCGATTCAAGCTGATTACATGCAGCACTAGAATGGTTGTTAATGGATTTGTCAGAGATATTAATTATAAATGACAAAACTCCTAGTACTAGTTATACATAATTATTGTGTACAAACTGTACTACCTAAAAACAAATGTAAATATGTACCATATTATAATAAATAAAAACATTTGCAAATGAATAGCTTGAAGTATAGCAGTGACTTGCTTAATTTAGAAAGCTGTTTTATAAGACACCATTGAAAAATAAGATGGGAAAATAGTGTGATGAGCTACCACATTTTTCTTCTTTTTGAGTGAAAAGCAGCTTCTTATCCATTCAAGTATAGTCACTCAGAACTATTGAATTGTCTGAAGGAGCTTTTGAAATGCAGATAATAATCTTTTGCATAAAGGAAGGACTTAAGTGACATGGCTATCTTACTCAGAAGGTAGAGATCACTCAAATTTCCTTATACTCTTGCTAGACTGAAAAATTTCCCTGCTGAATTATCTAGTCCCTAAAGTGGGAGTCAGTTTATGTCTAAATGTTACAAGTTTCAGGGGCCAGTTATATAGTGTTTAGGGAAAACATTGATTTGCTTGGTCAGGTCAGTCTGTGTTACCCTGAAAACAAATCTTGGGTTTCTGTAGAATCTCTTGTAGTGAGGTTGCTGCGGTTCAATAACAGAATTGTGGGTTTTGTGAGGTCTAAGCGACATGAGGAGTGTCCCTATTGTTGGTAGAGTCAGTAAATAGCTACTGTGAGTAATTACTACCCCAGTAGAAAGCTGAAATGTTTTTTATTAAGTGGAGGTCATATATAGGCTCTTTTAAAATAATCTCCAGTACTTTTTTCCTCTTCCCCCCACCCTTTCTCTCTCTCTCTTTTGAGATCCCTACACTCCTGTTTCATGTCTGCAACATTAGATTCAATCTATAAAAATGAATAATTTCATTCAAATCTGCTATAGCAAATAATTCAGAAAGTATATAGATAATAGCGTGATCATGCGAAAAAGCTGGAAGTTAGCTGAATTTCAATAAGCTTTTTATATTTTTTTTGTGTTGCATGCTTTCAGATTTAAGGGTGAGAAGCATTATATAATGCCATGCAATTGCCAATTTTTTTTTTAACTTCTGTGCGAATTTCAAGTGATAGTCAATCACTTAAAATCGCTGGATTTTTTTAGCCAAATTTCTGTTGTAATACTGAGAAAAATCTCTGAGTTGCTATTCTGTAATGTAACATTTGCATCAGTTTCTATGAGCAGTGTTAATTGTGAAAGCTAATCCTGGCTTTCATTTAAAATTTTAAAATTACTACAATAGTTTGTCATAACCATATATTCCATTGATGTGTTATGTACATTTGATCCAGCACTAAGGAATTAATGAAAAGTGTATGCTTGATGTTAACCCCTGTCACTGCTCCCCGCCATGGGTTATATCCGGTGTTTTCCCTATGTTTAAAAAAAGGACACAATTCAAGAACTCCAATTACCATTTGTATTTTCAGAATCTACTTATTCTTTCTATCGTTGTCACTTCAGATTCAGTAGATATTTAAATTCTGATTGATTACACTTTCATAATCACTGAGTTCTTTGCTTACAAGCTTGGTTTTTATGAATTTTATTGAATTCAGAATAAAAACAAATAGAATGAGCTTGCATGAAGGGTGATATCAAGGTTACTGTTCTTTTGACTGTCACTTAGTTTGGGGTACTGCCTAATATCAGCAACTTTACTTCATATTAAAACAGTTGTGAATGACTTACCAGCCATTCTTACTTTGTTTTTTTTTAATATAAGTAGAGCAGTGCTCCTTAGTGTTTCAGTTTTTCAGCTTCTTTCCATACTTCCCAATAATTACCATCATGAAAATGTATAAATATTTCAGGAGAAAAACTGAAATTTAAAAACAAATAAGTAGAGAAATTTGCACATTTTTGAAGTATTCAAATGTAAATAGATAATGGGAAGCAACAAATAGTTAAGAAAAAAATGCTAAGATTTACAAGACCAGATTTCACTTCATTCACTTAAATGTTCATTTCACGTGTTTTTAAATGGAAAAATAAGTAAATAAATATCAATCTTTAAACAAAAGCTTTTGGCTCTTCAACCAAGTTTGTAATAGAAGTAGTCATAAAAGTTGTGCCTTGATTCAGTAAAAAGTTTTGACTTCATTCTACTCTCCCACATCCTCCTTTTTGCAGAAATCAGAATTCAATCATCAAAATTCCCTTCAAGCAGTGTTTTTTTTTTTTTTTTTTTTTTGCACAACTGCTGATCCTGGGATATTTTCTTCAAATAATGTTCACCTTTTCTTAGACCAAATGGAAAAACAAAATTGTTTTTCCTATTACACTGACTTTTACATTGAGCAAATAAAAATAGTTGTAAAAAGAATATGGTTGTAATACTAAGGAAAATAGAAGTTATGAACTTTCTTGGTAGCAGATTCAATAAACAGTCTCTTATCACTCCGTTAGGAAAAGGAAGAGTACAAATTTTGGAATTTATTTGGAATACTGTAATAGTATTTTGTTAAACCTAAAATGCTTACTTTAATCCAGAATGTTCTTGTCATTTATGCTCACATTCAAACTAGGCCCAGAGACACAGACAGACCTAATGGAAGGGCCCTGCATGATCTATCCTCTGCTCTCCAGTTTAAACTTGGCCTCTTTTGGAGACACGATGGTTTCGTTCCCTTGTTTTCTGGTAATCTGGATCTGCAAGGGTCTTGTGAGCTGCCAGATTGTGTGGTGGCATGGTACTCTTCGTCCTCTCTTACATACTAGCAGTGGGGAACTTTCTATCCTGTTGCTACTGTCATAAGGTTGATTGTACAGAATGGCGTCATCGATCCTTAAGCACTGGATAGTGTATTTTTAATTATTCCTTTTTTATTGAATCTTGAAAGAAAGAAATGCTTAATTTTCAAGAGAGCCTTGGTTCGATGAGTTCTGCTGGATTTAGCAGAGGAGTGTCGCTAGGGAAGTGGTATTATATATTGGCCTGTTGCACAGAATAGTAGTCTGTCTTAGAAAGCTTAATTTGATGTAATCAGCCTTTTCCTAGACCAACTAATTCTATATTCTTTAGCTGAAGATCTCATCTAATTAAAGAGAACCGATTTTTCCCAATTTCCATCACTAATCATTTTAAGATAGGTTTTTAATGGAGAGCAATTTGTGTATTCTTAAACCTTCGCTGCATACTAAACGCAGCGGGTCAGATGAGCATCTGGCATTGTGCCGGCAGTAGCCTTGCGTCAGGGACAGCGTGAGCCCTGGGGGGCTCCCATGTACAGCTTTGTCCTGGGAGAGCATTTATTCTGGAAAGAAGGTAAATTGTACTTGACCTTACCCAGGTACGCTTCTTCCTCTTTGCTAGTTCAGCCACATTTAGGTGAAGCCACACTTCATCTCCTCTTTTTCTGCCTCTCTAACAATGCAGCAGGTGAAAAATGACTTAGGGAGGCTCTCTTATGTTGAGACCCAGCTATCTTGTTGAGGTAAAGAAATGCTTCGCCCTGCACCTCCCAGATTCAAATCAGAGGTTGAGTCACGACTTTCCCTCTGCATCCCTCTGTGTATTGGAAGTTCAATAAATAGGACATACCTTAAACTGAGCAGTTGGCCAGCATTTGGGCAAAAGAGTGAAATATTATCATATTTAGAAGGTACAGCCACACTGTTTTCTTTCCCTATGCCTAGTCCCGTGCAAACTTACGGTACCAAAGAGCAAATTTCCTTGCTAACATTTTCTAAGCCAGTGTGTTGATCTAGTTTTCTGCTTCATGGAGAAACGTTTTCCATGGGTATTTTCATAAGGAAATAATGCTTCTTTGATTTAGTCTGCGTATTAAAAAAATCAATGGAACGCTAGCCATACTTCTAAGTCCCTGACTGCTGTGGATAACTGGTGGCCAGTACATTTCTTTCATTTTGGTAAGATGCAAAGCTATATATTTGCATAGTATTTTATTAACTTTAAAAAGTAGATTATGTGATTCATTTCTATTTTATTTTTAACTACGTTAATTGAGATAAAGTTAAAATATTGTGCATATTTATCACAGTGAACTTTATTTTTGTTTTCTGTCTAAGCTGGATAATGCAGATGAACAAGCAGCCCAGATCAGGCGTGAACTAGACGGACGCCTACAACTGGCAGAACAAATGGCAAAGGTAAGCGGCTGCTTTCACCTACCAAAAACGTATCCTCATATGAGAGTGAGTGGGAGTATATGTAATATGTGTTTCTAGCTTCTGATTCTAAAACTAAGCAGAAGATCATTTGAAAGCATAACAGTTTGGAAGATACGTTTCTTTTTGGCTCTGAAGTATACATGGCAATAGGGGTAAGGAGAAGGCAAACCTTTGAAAAGTCATATATTGTGTGATCCAATTTTCCCATCATCAGTAAGTCCAGAGGGAAAACAAAGGGTACGTTATTTATGTGTTCGGGATTATGTGTTTTGGAGCTAAAGCAAGCCAGCTCGTGTATAGAAAAGGACATTGTGCTGTGCCTAGGGTTATAAACGTTTATGTCTTATAAAAAAGTTTATATCTTACTACATGTTATATGCAGTATACTTTTTAAGTATATATAATATACTTTACCTCGTCTAAGTTCTTAATGGCTATATTAGCATTGCAGGTAACAAAGCTTTTGAGTGATTCTTACAGATGAAATTAATGGTGATTAGTTAAATTAAAATTATTTTTGTAAATTTTAGAAAGCCAAATATATTTTTCTCTGCTGCAGCTTGTACCTTGTTTAAATGAACAAGATTATTTCCAGCTATATTAAATACCACAGGTGGGATTGTTACCCTTCCCAGCCATATCTTATTAAATTTGGGGGCAAGAATCCTTTTTTGCAGAAAGTCAATGAGTCTCAAGTCTCTTCAGGCTTCTGTGAAGCCTGTGGTTATTAACTTGCCCAATAATCCTATGTTAGCTCTGTTGCCACCTTGCCTTTAGCTGCAAAAGTTACCAAATATTGCAAGCATACTTATATAAATATATAGCATGTCTACATGTAGGTAGACTTTTTAAAGGAAATGTTCTTTATCCTTTCTGTACCAGAACTATCACTTGAAAGTTGTTATGGTTCAGACAGTGTCAGTTGCAGAATTTCACACAGAATAAGGAACTCCATGTCTTACATGATATAGCCAAGGTAGAAATCATAATTTTCATATGTCTTTTGAACTGCTTAAAATGTAGAAATTTTTGTGGGGACTTTTGAGAGCTTTTGTCGCTAGTTCTAATTCCAGCAGCTGTGAGAATTTTGAAGGTCATTCAAGCCTAAAGAATCAAAAGCTCTAAAATGAACTTCCTCTCTCGTCTCAGAGCTCAAAAACAAAGAAAAATCTTTTTGGTACTGGATTACGTATTCTAGCATCTTTCCTGATAAGGAAGCTGTTTTTCAGTGATTACCTCCCCTTAAGAGAATTGTTAAAATGCAGTCTCAAAAGATCAGCACATCTAAAGAGAGATCTCTGCATTTAGTATTTTTAAGATCTCAGTCATGATTTCTATAATATATTACTTTCTGGTTTTGAGATAAAAGTTGTTAATTATGTATACCACAAGTTTATTTGAGGGAGAAAAAAAATAGCCTACATACTGGAGACAAGAATCTTAGAAATATGTTGATCTGTTTCTTCATCTGACTAAATTTAAAATAATTGAAATCAACGTATAAGTGACCTAATGGGATTTTCTACCTATTATAATTGGTGGTATGCTATTTTAAGATAATTTTTATGTGATCTTATGGAGAGACTGGCTAGTGCTGTTTGTCTTTGGGAACTGCGCCCTGAAATCTGTTTTAGATCTAAAGGCTTGTGTGTTTATTGGCCTGATCAGCTTCTCACACCTTTCCCTAGTGTTTTTGTTTTAGGATACATTCCAGCATGTTGCAATCACAGCCCCCAAAATTGCAGTGTTGTACTGGGGCATATGCTCTTCTTTACAAAGTTTGGGCTTTTCAGATCAACATAGTTACATTCCTCTGCATCTGGACTAAAAAATACCACTGTGAAAGAAAACATTCTATTCTTGGTGTGCTGCCTCTAAGATATTTGAAATATTGGTATATTGTAGCAATTTGTAAGAAGCTGACTGTCCTAAAAAATAAAGGGAGAGTAATCTCAGAGTCTTTATAGAGGTTTCTCACCTTATTTTCTTGAGAGAGAGATGTGGCTAATGGTGGCTCCATTTGCAGAAATGCCCAAGTGCTCCAGCTGTGAACCAAACATTCAGGTTTTACAGGTTTGAAATAAAGGCCTCCATTTATTCTGACAGTGCTGCATATCTTCCATTAGTACTACCTTAAATCATGGAAGATTATTGTCATAAAAAGCAAAAGATACTGTAAAAAGTTTTCCCAACTTTTACTTTTGGGGAGCGGAGGTGGGAAGCCTCCTAAAAAGAGGAAAAGATCTTTTAACAATATAATTAAGTCTGTCATTTATCTTCCATTTTGACATATTATTATTTAAAAGGTCCCCATGAGATAAGGTATAGCTTGTAAAACACTATAAAAGTTTTTTGGCTAGAGCATTCTGAGCCTTTCTTCATGTTTTTGGTGTCTGATTAGAAATAATTTTTTTTTCCTTTTCAAATTGTAATATACTGGCTTTGTAATGCTATAATGAATCAGACTACTAGACTCACTGAAAATGTTCTGGGTCACAGTTAGCTTGCCTGGTCATCATTATCCAAACAAAACCAACCGTAAAGGATTTA
Organism: Struthio camelus; assembly: GCF_040807025.1. NCBI lineage: Eukaryota > Metazoa > Chordata > Aves > Struthioniformes > Struthionidae > Struthio > Struthio camelus. The sequence continues at coordinate 25,412,945 of NC_090942.1, forward strand.
ATATAAAACATCTTAGGATATTCCTCATAGTACTCATAACAGTTAATAATAAAAATTGTGTACTTTAGAATAGAGAAGCCTACCTTTACAGACTATAAGTGGGGAGTAGTGTTCCATATTTATATATAAAATATATATTTTAGAATAATTTATATTTTTGTTTAATCGTGAGTAACGTTATTCTCCCAAGTTGTTTTATATTCAATATTAGGGGAAAAAATAGGCATATAATTTGTCTCTATGTGTGTTCACTTCTGTATTACATGTATTTATGTGTTCCCACTTTTGTTATAAACACAGTATTTAGACACTATCATCTAACTACTACAGAGGAAAAAAAGTGAAATTTAAGTTCTTGCTAATGTTTATGTTTAAACTAATTCTTTGTACAGTAGATTCAGCATTACTTTCTAAATGAATGACTTACTTATGATTAAAAATAAATGGTGATAGGAAATTCATGGTGTGGCTGCAATTTAACTGTTTACTGTTAAAAGCATGAATATGATTGACTTACTTTTGGTGGCAGGGGAAATGGATGAAGCAACAAAATCATTACTGGACAATTCATTTGGTCAACTTATAAAATATCGGAAGGGAAAATTAAAGGTATACTTAAAGCTTATGTAGAAGGAATGTATAATATGCGCACAAATATTCAGCCTGGATTTAAGGTTGAATGAATCTGAGGGGAAAGAGGTTCCTTTTTACAGATGCCCCTTATTATTTTTCTGAAACGTTCAAAAAGATATTTAATCCAGTGTAGTTGAAGAATATGATGGAATTGCATTTCTTCTGGTCAAAATTAGCTGTGTAATATGACAGGGTTAGCATTTCCTTACTGATTTGAAGGGCTAAAAATAAATACTGGAATTAAGATTTTTATTTTTATAAACTGTCTCTGAGAGAGAGCAAATTAATAAATTAACAGAATGTATAATGTGGCATCATAACTGATTTTTTGTCCCTAACTTTTAAAATATATCTTCAAAGGAAAGAAAATTTCCCAAATTTGTAACAAGAGAAATGGAGAATATGTACATAGAAGAGTTGCGGTCTTCAGTGAATTTGCTTATGGCAAATCTGGAAAGTCTTCCAGTTTCTAAAGGTGGGCCAGAATTTAAACTGCAGAAGTTGAAGCGATCACAGAATTCTGCTTTCTTGGACATAGGAGATGAAAATGAGATTCAACTATCAAAGTCTGATGTCGTCCTCTCGTTCACATTAGAGGTAATCACACATTTCAGCTAATATTTCTTGACAGTTTATATGACTAGGATACCTATTTCTTGATACTTTTTTCTCATTAATCTTTCCTTGGTTTTGTGATTACTTCTATCATTTTAATGTTTTATTTTAAATAAGTAAATAAATTATGTTCTGTCTCTTTGATAATTAGGATTTGGAATGCAAATGTATGATGCATTTTCCTTTTGCATTAGTAGCTGCTTTTGGGTTCAAACAATAGTGTGGGCAAGTGAATTTCCCACACAACTGTTGTAACTCTAAACAAATGTCAGTGCATTAACATTATGTTTACTGAGATTAAGCAGGAAAACTTCAGGGAAGCAGTTCCATTCCATATAGGGCTCAACTGATTTCAGGAGGAAACCAAAAAATAGAGCTAGTTGTTCACACATATCTGATTTTAGGATCACAGAATCATAGAATCATGGAATGGTTGAGGTTGGAAGGGACCTCTGGAGATCATCTAGTCCAACCTCCCTGCTCAAGCAGGGACCTCTAGAGCCCATTGCCCAGGACTGCGTCCAGACGGGTTTTGAATATCTCCAGCGAAGGAGACTCTACCACCTCTCTGGGCAACCTGTTCCAGCGCTCTGTCACCCTCACAGGAAAGCAGCTTTTCCTCATGTTCACATGGAACTTCCTGTGTTTCAGTTTGTGTCTACTTCCTGTTTTCCTGTCACTGGGCACCACGGAGAAGAGTCTGTCCCCATCCTCTTGACATACTCCCTTCAGATACTTGTACACATTGATCAGATCCCCTCTCAGTCCTCTCTTCTCCAGGCTGAACAGGCCCACCTCTCTCAGCCTTGATGCTCCATGTCCCTTCATCATCTTAGTAGGCCTTTGCTGGACTCAGTCCAGGAGCTCCATGTCTCTCTTGTACAGGGGAGCCCAGAACTGGACACAGTACTCCAGGGGAGGCCTCCCCAGGGATGAGGAGAGGGGCAGGATCACCTCCCTCAACCTGCTGGCAACACTCTTCCTAATGCAACCCCAGGATCCCATTGGCCTTCTTGGCCACAAGGGCACACTGCTGGCTCACGTTTAACTTGTTGTGCACCAGCACTCCCAGGTCCTTCTCGGCAGAGCTGCTTTCCAGCAGGTCAACCCCCAGCCTGTACTGGTGCATGGGGTTATTCCTCTCTAGGTGCAGGGCCTTGCACTTGCCTTTGTTGAACTTCAGGAGATTCCTTTCCGTCCAGCTCTCCAGCCTGTCCAGGTCCTTCTGAATGGCAGCACAGCCCTCTGGTGTGTCAGCCACTCCTCCCAGTTTTGTATCATCAGCAAACTTGCTGAGGGTGCACTCTGTGCCTTCCTCCAGGTCATTGAGGAATACGTTGAACAAGACTGGACCCAGGACTGACCCCTGGGGGACACCACTAGCCACAGGCCTCCAACTTGACTCTGCACCACTGACCACAACCCTCTGAGCTCTGCCATCCAGCCAGTTCTCCATCCACCTCACCATCCACTCATCCAACCCACACTTCCTGAGCTTGCCTATGAGGGTGTGATGGGAGAGAGTGTCAAAAGCCTTGCTGAAGTCCAGGCAGACAACATCCACTGCTCTCCCCTCATCTACCCAGCCAGTCATTCCACCATAGAAGGCTATCAGGTTGGTCAAGCATGATTTCCCCTTGGTGAATCCATGCTGACTACTCCTGATCACCTTCTTGTCCTCCAGATGCTTAGTGATGACCTTCAGGAGGAGCTGTTCCATCACCTTTCCGGGGACGGAGGTGAGGCTGACAGGCCCGTAGTTCCCTGGCTCCTCCTTCTTGCCCTTTTGGAAGACTGGAGTGACACTGACTTTCTTCCAGTTCTCAGGCACCTCTCCTGATCTCCAGGACCTTTCCAAGATGATGGAGAGCAGCTTAGCAATGATGTCCACCAGCTCCCTCAGCACTCGTGGGTGCATTCCATCGGGGCCCATAGACTTGTGGGTGTCAAGTTTGCCTAAATGATCTCTAACCTGATCCGCTTTGACCAAGGAAAACTCTTCCTTTCTCCAGAAAAATTAAAAAATTTAAATAGAATTTATTCGTTCCCTAGCAGCCCCTGCTGGTTCCTGGCCTCTGCCATGCCTCCTCCCACCAGGGCAGCTCTCCCAGGCTGTGCTGCTCCAGTTTTCAAAGAACCGTACTATCCGTTATTCTGTGAACCGAAAAGTATTAGTTCATCAAACATGCAAAACTGGAGTGCTCGCCTTAGTGCTGAAGTGTATGAAATGAAGAAGAACTTTTATGACTCCTATGCCAAATCCTGTGCATCTCCATGACATATGGCTTTTCTGCCTACAGGTGAATACAGAGCCAGGAATGATACCATAAATAACCATAACAAAGAGTAGTTTTGAAGTACCTGAAAAATAATGAGTGTTTATGCCCGGCCATGTATTTCAGTAAAAAGAATTTTGATTATTATATTTAATGCGGTGGAGAAAAACAAAACATGAACAAACAAACAAACCAAAGCACAAAGAAAAAGAAGTGATCAGAATTTTTCATGTATAGGGCTTTCTTGATGTGTGTTGAACATCCCAATGTGTTTACACCCACCACCTCCAAGAAAATGTATCTAAGTAGCATCCTATAGTGTAAGACACCATAATTGCTGAAATATCTCTTTTTTAAAAAGGAAAATAAAGCATAAAATCAGATTCAAGTGATTATTCAGTTCTGTGGTAATTTTTGTTGGCTTTTTGCACGTATTTAAATGTATCTGTGCCATGTTGGAAAGCTTTGCACTATGGAAATAGATTGTGTGCAATAAGATGTCGAATCTATGCAGCTTTCAGGCAATTAAATACTTCTATATCTCTTCCCACCCCAATTCTATCATGTCAGTCATATACAATAAGTTTGATTATCTCACATGCTAGGTAGAAACTAAAGTTTTGCTGGGAACGAAGACGACACTAATGCCTAGCTTTGTCTTCCCCGCCTCCACTGCTCTGCAGTGCTATTTGGTGCTCCGTATGTAATTTAGTTACGCAATTTAATAGCTGTGTACACTTATCTTTCTCTTTTCTTTCCTTCTTGTTCACATTGCAGCTGCACCCAGGTTGAATGCATTTTTGTGTTTAGTTTTCTGGGTTTTAGGAGACTGCAATCCTTCTGAAATACAGACTGAATCACTGAGTTACTTCCTCATTGCATAAGCTAACACTTCTTTTATTTCTATTTTTTTCTTGTTTTCAATCCCATAAAAAGAAGATTCTAGGTAGTGCTGCCTTGTCTTTTCTAGGAATGATATTAATCTTTTGGGGAAATATATTTTCCTTTGGAATATCTACATGCTTCTGCTCAAAACTAGTGCAAATGAATACCAGAAAAACTCAGCTGCAGTGACTATATCAAAATCTTTGCTCAGGCTACAATTCCTTTTTGTCTTGGATTATAAAATGTTTCACTACACCATTTAATGGTTGGAAGAAGGCAGTTTTTCACTGCAGACCATTTTTGTGATATGGCTAGTGCAATCAATGGCAGCTTTAATGCTTTTTTGTCTGGTGAAGATCTCAAGAGAACATTTTGTAGAGGACTTGTGTGTGCATGTTTGCATTGCATGCGCATGTATACTACAAGAGAGCTTTATGAGAATATATACACAGATAAGAATAATATAGGTTATCCATTTTCAGGATAATCCTAACAAGACTAAAACTTTTAATTTAATTAAGACTAAACTATTTAATTTAAGTGATGTGTTGGAAAACAGAAAAGGTGGTCATAACCTTGTAAATGACCTTGTAGCTTTCTCCTGTGCAGTCCTAAACAACTGCCTGCTTATCTCATGAGCATGGGGATAATTAGAAAAATCCCTTCTGAGGGTTATTGCACAGGTATGTGAATGAACAGGAACTGTATGACATTTTTAAACGTTAGTTCCAAAAAAGTAAGTGAAAATTTCTTAAGTGTTAGGGATTTCATGCTGCTACTGTGTGTCATTATTAAGGCAGAACAGTGAAGGATGTTAGCAATGTTTATACAATTCTGGTGAGAATGGTGCTCACTGTCTCTAAGATAGAAGCCACCCTTGTATGTAATCACTGCAAGCAACAATGACTATTTTTAAAGTTGGATATTTCATGAAATAACCTGTTTACAAAACTTTGTAAAATAAATAAAATAAGAGAGTAGTAGCAGATGATACCTTTTTAATCAGTTATGTTCTTAAGCTTTTGGACTATTTGAGAAAGAAATAGACAAACAATATTTAGAAAGCTGTTTATCAGCTAATGAGCTAGTTAATCAGCTGTTGACAGTTTCCTTTGTAATGAAATGCATTTTTTTCCATTCCTAGAATCCAGAAATGCTAGCAAAGACAAACGTACTGTCCAATTAAATTGGAAACTCAAGGGAAAAAAAATATCAGCATAAAAATGAATAAACATGAAGTCTGCATTCAACAAGGATAATCATTTGACCTGTAGAAAGGTAGTATAGGCAGTATGAGCTAGACGGAGCTCTGCTGCAGTCTTTCAGTGATCACTGATCACTTTTTTAAGTACTTGAAATCTTAGGTCACAAAAGATGGAAAAGAACAGAGATGATTCCATCATTGTCCCTGAATTGCTGTTATTATTTATAAAGAATAAAAGGTGATGTTGATAATTTGTGGATAATTTAAAAATGCTCTAAATGGCCAGTGACTATCATCTCACCGTAATATTATCCAACTCGGGCAGTTTTGCAAGGCATCTAATCATTACTATGATGCTAGGTAGGAATAGTTGCTTGCTGACCTAAGAAACTGATTACCTGTAATGAGACCAAAAGTAGTCATTATTTTTGCTACCTTTAAAACAAATAAGTATTCTGTCTTTCATGTTTAATTCAGCCGAGGATAGCTTTTCTGCAGACTAAATGGACTACGTTTTTCCTAGATTCTTCCCATAGGCTCAAATGGAGCTGAAAAGGAAAGCAGCTTTTCCAAAACAAGCAGGAAAATCTCACTTTCTTTTCAAATCTTCTCTGAGTTTGAAAGATCTGAAGTGTAAAGATTGCAATAATTTCACACTGTGTCAAACTGCAATGTTTATAAAAGGCAGAGTGCACTTGAAGTTAGACTGCATTTGGCTCTTTTGAGATATAATTGAGTAGCTCACAGGAGCTGAAAAGCTATGGGATCTGCCAAGCTACAATTTTCCTTGGTGAGGAAATTTCTCAGCCAGGACACAGCTGCGAGAGGTGGCTCTTTTCCTCTTCTCCTCCACCCCATCCCAATACGTGCACTGAACTTGACTGCAAGGAGTGTGCTGGGAGAAGGAAAAGGGGTGGGCTGTAGGGAAGAAATTACAGCATCCGATGGCAATGCTCTCCTGCCTTATGCTCAGGGCAACACAAATCATTTCTGAGATTCAAAGGCTGCAACCTCTACTTCACAGCACCAATTTTTTCAGCACATTCAGACCAATCAACATCCAGATACTGAGTTCACTGAGCATGGGAGAGAGACACTCATTTGTAGCAGGGAAGAGTGTTCATCAAATAACATAAGATCTGAGAAAATGGTATAATTGTGTATTTTCTTCACAAATTATTATGTCTCCCAGCACCTGTCTGTGAGTTTTGACAAATTAGGTATATTAAGACTTTTAGACTGAAGCATATATTCTTCACATGTCATAAAATGCCTGATGGAACTACTAGCATTTGAATTATGATTGGAGTGAATTTTCAGATGTTGTGTAAGTAGAAACAGAGCATAACTTTCCATTCTTAGTGTATGTTGCTGAAATTGGAAAAAGAAGGCAAAATTAAAATTCTTCTGTGTCTGTGAAGATTTGTGTGAGTGGGGTTTCTTTTTTCTTGTGTGGAGCTTAATACTGCAACATCTGTGCTATGTAACATTTTCTGAAATGAGATGGATAAGCTATTTGCTTTCTTTTCTGCAGATTGTTATAATGGAAGTGCAAGGTTTAAAGTCAGTAGCCCCCAATCGGATTGTTTACTGCACTATGGAAGTGGAAGGTGGGGAGAAGCTTCAGACAGACCAAGCAGAAGCTTCCAGGCCACAGTAAGCTATTCTATCACTTTATACAGACACCTTTTTCTTTTGTGGTTGTGAGACAATCTAGTTTAATATCTGTACAGTTTTTACAGTTAATTTAGGACTAAGTTGTAGGAAGTTTGTCTTGGGACGTTACCTTAAATTCTTGCTGGGAAATCAAAACAGAAATTACACTTAATTATGATGAATTAAGTGGGATGTGTGAATGCTGTCCAAAATAAATACCATTGAATGCTTGTATGAAGAAAGGAGTTAGAGACTGCGGCATTGTGTTTTTTTCTGAATCCTCTGAAAATATAAACCTTTCAATAGATATTAGCCTGAGGTGATTTTACGTATTGTAGGTTAACGTGAAGGTGGTGTTGTGGAGTGTAACTTGTACAATTGGTGAAAAATCAATACTCAGTAATCAATCTTGACAAAGCTTACTCACCTGCTGAGCCTATTTCATTTCAAATTACAGGATCCACTTCTTTCAATTAATTTTTGAGAGAGGCAGTCAGCAAACTGACTCAGAGGGGAAAACATCATGTCATCTGTGGTTGAACCAGTCAGAGTGGCACAGATGAAAAAAATTAAATGTTTTTTTTTTTTGGTTGATTTGTTTGACCTACACGCTGACTTCAGACACTTTTCTCTCTGTTAAAATGTCATTTGGAATCTTTTGTAGATAACTTCCCAGACACTGTGTTAGGGTTTTACTGGCACCATAGTGTGCCTCATGAAAAACAATTTTAAAATTGCACTTGTTACGATATCTGAGAAAACCTCTTAAACTGAGTTGGGATGTTAGCTTCTATTACATTCAGATCACATATACCTACTTCTGTTAGGTAAAAAAAAAACCAGAGTTTTACGTGCTGCTTTTGTATGTGGGTGTTGGGGGAAGGGCAGGAAGTCCTGATGTGGTAAACTTTCTTCTAGTCATATAGGAGATTTCCTTGACATGTAAGCCAGCAGCTGACTATAATAACATATTCAGACAAGCCTGGGAGATCTCTAAGTAGGTGGGACAAGCTGTAAAATTCATTTATCACACTCCCTGGCTGGGTACCTTCTGGGCTTTGGAATGCTCTGTCTTATAATTTGCATGTTGTACATGAAACATATGAACAGAGATTTCGAGAAGGAACTTCTGAAAGCAATGATAGCATACAAGACACATGCATTAAAATATATGTTTAAAAGGTATATGTGTTATGGATCAAAAACGAGTATGCAGCGTTCGTTGCTCATCTTTTGACCTGTTGAGGCATCCTCGGACAGCTCAGGATCCCATGCGAGTTGCAGGGCCTCATCTTGGAGGACAGTCCTCCAAGTTGCACTTTCTCTTCAAGCTCAGAGTTGCTCTGCAGTCAGTGTCTATAAACTTTGCTACAGTCAAGATTCCCTTTCTTCTGAAATGGCATCTCTTTTTTCAAGTTCCCTTGAACTTGTTATTTTCTGTTTTAAAGGCTTAATTGACCTCTGGTATTACTGGTATTGGTCTGCAAATCTCCCTTTCTCTAAATCAACTAGAATAAACAGATTCTCAGATCTCAGGCAAAATCATTTTCCTTCCAGTAAATCGTTCTTAGCTGTTAAGGATTTCTTTGTTTCTCTCTAGCTATTGCCAGATATGGTGAACAAAACGTTGAAGGGATCTTTGTCAGTTCATGGTTGACTTTTTACATACTGAGGGCTGCAGTTTAAAGTAAAGGTCATAAAGCCAGTCAGAATGTATCTACTGTGTATAGATGCATCCCCTAAAAGCTAATGACAGGTGGGTGAGTTGATTTTCATACTTATCAAAGTAGAAACTTTATGAAAAGGAGGTGCCACAGTAGGTGAAATCAAGATGAGCAACCAGAGTATTTGTAGAAAAGGAGTATATAAGTGATGTTTTATGAATAAAGTTCGTATGCATTTCTATGAAAAAAATTTAGGCATTGTTTGGAAGGGGATGATTGAAAAATGCCTGAGCTGTACACCAGAAGTACAGGAATGGGAGTTACTAGTAGTGTAGACCTGCTTTCCTGCAAAACAGGCTGACTTGGAAGGGCACAGCTGATAGAGATAGCTCTAAAATGTATCTCATTTTTGAGCTCTTCTGAATTACACTATGTTCCGTTTGTGGCAAGTGCAGTTATGAGACATGAGTGTATGGTATGATGATGAGCATATATAGAGAGGTAGTCTGAGGTGAAGGAGGAGGATATTCAGTTAGACAAGCAAGTTATGAGCAAACAGTAGAGAAGATGGAAGGAGCTGTCTATGGACTGGGAGATCCTTTATTTCACACAGTAATTTTTATGGTAGAGCCAAATCAGATCTTCTTGACAGTAGCAGTACTACTTTTTTTGGTTGGTGACAGAGAGAATTGGGAGGGCTTGGTAGAGTTTAATCAGATGATTGCACTGGTGAAGAAAGTCTCGAACAAATTATTATAGGTTGGGAGAGGTCACGGAGTTTCAGGAGACCATAACGTTTCTCTCTCGCTCATTGTCGCGTTCTCTCTCTCTCTTTCTCTCTATCTCTCTCTCTCTCTCTCTCTCTCTCCCCCCTGTCCCAGCATGTTTCCAGTCCTTCTAAAATCTTTCTTTTATGACCAATACTTCCCTCCCTCAAGCAATTGACTACCTCCACTTGCCCCCCTGCTTTTTCTAGCACTCATCACTATTTTCGGATAGGAACCTCCTAGGGTGATGGGAAGGGTCAGTAATTGGATCCAGGAAGTATGGGAAGGGACTTTCTGCTCCTGTTAGTAGTGGTGTTGCTGCGGGAAGAGAGTTGCCTCCTTATGCCTTTAGTCCTTTGGCATGGACAAAGTCATAGAAGTAGAGGCCAACAACCAGCTGGGCCAGAACAGCCAGTCCGTCTCTTCTCTGACACAGGCAAAAACAAGCTGTCTGCCACCCTAGCCTAGTGCATTCTTTGGCTGCTGCTGGAGCTGGCTTCTTACTAGGATAATTTTCTTTACTCACATTCTGGTATCAAGGAAGCTGATCCAACGAGGCTGCGGAAGGAAAGACAAAACTCATTGTAAAAAGAAACCGAGAATGAAGAAGACTCGTAGCTCAGCTCAACTCTTTAAATCAGTAGCAGGCACAAATCTCAGATAAATGAGAACATAATTTCAGATTTTATATAGAACGTGCAAGTAGAAAAGGGTAACAGAGCTCGCATACTAAGAGTAGAATGAAGTGGAGATGAAAAATGAATGACTACCATCAGCCTGGGGAGACTGCTAGCAAGAGCTCGAAATCATGTGCTTGTCACAGGCGATTTCTGTATTTGGCTTTATAGTTTTGAACTGATAGATACATTTGTTAAAAGAAGCAGTACAGGAAAATATTTATGCTTATTATTTTCATATGTGAAGCATCAGTGCGTGAAGTTCAGTGCTACTACTTGATCAGAAGTTTCAAAAGCTTTGGCAGTCAGAAGTAGAAAAATAGATATTCAGACTGATACTTTAAGAAATACTTTGTGGTTTCTGACTGCATTTAACCTCTGTCTGTTTTCTGTCTATTTGAAAAATAACCTTATGAGTTTATATTGAAGTGCTTCATGCAATTATATTCTTCCATAACAATCTCAGTAAAGCTCTGCTTTTATGTATGTTACTGAGTATTTAATGGTCATTCTAAAATACAAATGCTATAAAACAATATAGTTCGATTGAGGTAAAGTTTTGCAGTTTTACAAAAGGATCAATTATATAGCCTCTCGTGCAAAATCTATTAATATTTTATTACTGCCTCTGAAATTCATTCCTTCCAACTGTTTCCTGCTTTTTAGTCCTGCAGAAAAGCCCTCCAACATAGACTGTGACCTTTTCTGCCAGAGATCAGTAAGCAGGGCCTTTAGAGGAACCCCTTCACTTGTATGAAGCTTTGCATAACTTTGTTGTTGTAACACCACAAGGGGTCATCTTGCAAAATCCAGTGCTCATTTCGTTTTTCAAATATTACTGATGTTGCTTATTTTTCAGTCTTGTGGAGGCTGATATCCACATATTTTCTTATCATTAATTTCATTCATTCTGATGTTTAATAATGTAGATCTTTGCAAGTGTCATCTTTTGGATATGTATAATCATGCCTAAAGATAAAAGTAGATGACTGGCTTTTTGGGAATATTTTATCTTTTAAGCATATTTTATACTAGAAGTGATATTCTATTGTCAGATATGTATGAAATATAAAAAGATCATATCTTATATAATGAGAACATTTTAATAGAACTAGGATGTTCTTCATGTAAACAAGACAAACCAAATGATCATTTCTGCCTGCAGTGATTAGATAACCTTATAACAAGGTCTATTATATAGTAGAAGCATATGAAGAATGAATGATTAAATATTAAATATCTGAAGAGAGGGGGCAGGGAACCTCAATCAAGACCTCACAAATAAAGTTAATGCTGCTTGCTTTATTTTTATTCAGTGCTCTATCATCATTAATTCCATAAACTATCTGAAGGGTGGCAGTCGGTACTTGTGGATACATAATTAAAGATTACTTAGCCAAAATTTTATATAAGAGTTAAAAAAAGCAATAGCCTAACGTTTTTAATTTAGAACTTCCTAAGATGACATGCTTGCTGCTGGGAAAAAAAATATATATATATGTATATTTATTTTATATACATATACATATATATATATATATATATATTTTAATATAATGTTTTGATAATATGGCCTAAGATGAAATTTCTGGAGACAAAAGGGGTAGATAGCGTCAATAACCTGTGACAACAGTTTAATTGTATTTCTTCATCATGATCCCTGTAGCTTTCTAATTTTTATTTTTAATTAAGAGAAACATAGAGATGATGATACCCACAACTGTCATCTCGCTTGTGTGCTTGCAGGACAGAGATGTGCAGGGTGTAAGGAAAAGGAAAGGCACACCTATATTTTGTTTCACCAGTTATTGATCTATGCCTCATTCAGCTGCACAAATGAGATTAATTTTGGTCAGTAATAGCTCTTCATGTTTCTACCTGAGGAATTCTCCTTTTTCCCTCTGTTTCTGGCAGTGTTGCTGCTCTAGAAGCAGCCTTCATCAGCATGACATTTCCAAGCATGGGTACAGAGGGCAACGTGGTGCCAACTCTTTTCCGTGTTTTGTGCACTTATCTCCCATTTGGAACTGCTGTGACACGAGAGTATAATTTCTCTCTTCTAACTTTCAGATTATAAGAATTAGGAATGTACGTTTGAACTTGTTCAGATTCACCTGCTTAATTCACCAGCTCAGATTAGACATCTCTGGAAGACGGAAACAAATTGTACCGTAAACATATGATTTTCTTTCCACTGGTTGTAAAGGGAATGCAGATGACTAACTCAGGTGCAATGTCTGCGTTGTAGACGTCTAAACTGGGTGAGACGAATCTCACCCATTACTTCTTCAAAACATCTCCAATTTTTATTATTAAATTTTAATAATTGCTTTTGGCTGTAAAACAGTCTTTGAAACCCTTTTCCTCATGGTTAATCAGAACAAAGAAAAGAGTGTTTTAAAGTGCTCTGCTCTGCATTTTGTTTTCTCCAGAGAAGGGCTGAGATTTGTATTCATGTTAGTTCTTCCCAGTTCTCAGCTTTTCTGAAATAATTGCCCTTCATGGGGCTCTGCTTCCCTGGAGTCTTGCTCCTATGTTATAGTCCCCACAGATCTTTACTGTTTCCTTTTTAGCCTGATCTTACATATAGGAAATTAAGGCACAAGAAGATTTGGATGCTAAATGTTAGGTATTTTGCCTTATACATCATTACATTTATTCATTGCACATCTCTACGTAACTTCAGTAGTCTGTTGTTTCTGTATTTCAGACTTATCTGTATTGGCAACTCCATTTGAAAATAGCTAAGGTCAAACAGTTGTTTTGTAAAGGCTGCTTTAAGTGAATTTCACAGCGTTAGAAAGAAACTTTTTGGCACAGGCAGTCCAGTTCAACAGGGCAGAATTTGACAAATTAACTCAGCCACATATCTGTTCATTTCCTACTGATTATTGTACATTGGTACAATATAAATTTTCTTTAAATCCTTAGTCTACCTATAAGTCGTACTTCACTGACGCGTTGCTGTAGAACAGCAACGAAGGTGTAGGGTTATCTGTGTGTATGGCCTGAATTTTTCATCAATTTGAAATGAAATACCACCTAATAAAGTTAAGAAATGTGGAATTAAGGTGCTGCAGGGCAGTATTTTAAATTGAAGATGTACTTGTTTTCATTGAACTAAAAATATCTCATTTTAAAGATACTAAAGATACTAAAATAAAATGACTAAAAATGAGTTCATACATTTACATATATTTATTATGTTTATCTGTAATATTCATTTAATAATGTATATCACAATTGGATGTTGATGTGAAAAATATAGCAAGCATGGTTAAAGTGACCAGTATTTTTTTAATAAATATTTTGGAATTTTAGGAGAGTCAATGGGATAAAGATCATGACAGGAAACAAAGAATATCTGCTTTCATAAACTAGGTTGGACTGAGTTATATAACGATTATTATTATTTGCTCCAAGATTCATCCTTATATATATAAATTCCATCATGACTTTCATTTTATCATATTTTAGTAAGTCATTCTTCTTTGCGTTGTCAAGATTGGGACAATTCACAAAGTAGAGATTGAAGAAACTACCTTTAAAAATTGGATGTTATGAACAAATACCCTATATGCCTGTCTAGTATGCAGCTGTGAAGAGGAAAAAGGGAATTGCCAGCAGGAAATTATCTGATGTTTTCTTGGCTCTGCAAAAAAAAAGATGGAGCAGAAAAATACACATTTATTGCATCCTGTGTTCTGGATTAATGATGGAACAGTTTCACAAAGGAGATGTGGATTTAGCTGAGAATTTACATGGCAATTTTATACAGTTATTCTAGATGTCTGATCAATTGCTTGCTCCCTCAGAGAAAGGATATAATAGCTAATCAGCTCAAGTGTAAAGAGCAGTATGAAATCCCCAAGAAGAAGATACAGGATTTCTAAAATAAGTGCGTTTCTATGCAATGTTCTGTCATTGATTGCTATTTTATATTGTCTAAGCGATTTCACCCTCCCTCTCTTGCTACAAAGAAGTATTCGTCTTCTACAGGCTTTAATATTAAAAGATAATTGAAACTTGACTGGATAATAACCTGATTAACCTGATGTAATTGGCCTTGCTTTGAGCAGGGGCTGAACTAGCTGACCTCCAGAGGTTCCTTCCAACCTAAATTTTGCTATGATTCTACAGTTAACCCCCAAAATATTTTCCACATCCTTTCTACACAAGGGATTTGTGAAAACAATTGTTGTGAGAAGGGAATATCTGCAGATCTAGGCAGCAAGCGTAGTATTGTGGAATGGAATAAATGGGATGAAAGTAGGAAGGAGATAATTACAATTGGTTGTAATCTCTACTGTATTTGGGTAGTAAGCAATAAAGATAATCCTTCTCCTGGCAGAGCATATCTTTTTTTTTTTCCTTCTTCGTAGTGTTTTTAATTGTTCTGGCTAATTCCTAATTATTCCTCACTTTGCTTCTAAGTTCTGGGCATGTTAATAAAGTGACTGAAAGCAACCAGAATTTCTGCCCCAGTGTGGTGGTTGCACTTCTGAAGTGCTTTCATCCACTATGTTCTGCTGCAGGACTTAGGCCCCAAACAGAGAGCCGGTAAGATGAGGCTTTTGCAATTAGTAGGTTCTCTGTTCAGAGTTTGAAGTCCCTGGCATATTAACCCTCCTCATATACTGTCATTTCTGGACAGTGTGTAAATCCATGAAATGTTTCTTCTTTGATACAATAATAATTGTTGTGTCCTGTTTTGCTAATTGGCAGATTAACTTTGTCTTCCAACTACTTTGTCCCAAACCATTTCTCAGCTTCCCTAGAAGTTGTGGTTTTGAAAGCTCCCCTTAAGCATAGCATTGCTTCTATGATACAGGAGCTGCTTTAGAATGAATATCTCCTCCTATAATATGTACTGGCATTACACATCTCTTGCAAGACTGATACTAGTTTTAGGTTTAATTTTACAGTGCGTTTTGGGGCCTAAAGTTGCATGCCCCACTGTCACCTCTTTCACTATAGTAGTCAAGGTCTGGAGGAAGACTGCTTACCTACTGCTTAATGTACATGACATATCTATTTTCACCTTAATTCCCACCTGATCCACTGCAAATACGGCTAATATTTTGCAGACAGATGTAAGCTTTCTCTAACATTGTACCAAATTATCTAGATGTATGATACAGCTTTGAACTGGAAGGCATTTAGCTATGAATAGTGTGGTGTTAGCCAAAGCCAATTAAATCCTGCTTAGAAGAAAAATGTATTGGATCAAGCTAGCCATCATACTAATATAGCTACATGGTGTCTGGCTAGGTCAACGTGAAGGCAGAAGCAGCTTACATCTGCCTGCAAAGTATCATGTAGATACAGCCAGATGGTTGCAAGTCTGTCAAAAAAGTTGGGGGAGGGAAGGAGTGCCTCCAATTTTACCTTTGGTGGAATGGATTTGAAATTTTTCATTCAAAGCATTCTTCACCTGCCTTGGCTTTGGGAAAAGAAACTGTTGAAACTTCAATTGCTTGTGAGCAACAGTTGATGTGGAAAACATTCCTTTGTCTTTCTCTTAAGGTCTGACATGATCGAACTGTCCCATGTTACATTTTCAAAATATACTGTTCTTAAATCTTGTTTTGAAGTGACTTTTCAAAAATTTGCTTAGATTTGTTGTAAACAAAATAATAAGATTATATTGGAAATAATTTCTAAACATATGATTGAAAGTAGTGTTTGGATCAGAGGAAATTTTACGTTTTTAATTCAGTTTTGGTTTGCTGTTTTGAGCGAAGAGAAAGGTTGAGGAAAAGGAGGTAAAAGAAGGCAGGTTTTGCTTTTGAGCCACCAGGTTAAGAATAGTTTATGAATCTCAAATTGTGACACCCAAAAAACTGTTGTTCACCACACTATGAGTTAGACTCTTGTTTATTGTCACTGTGCTATTATGCGCATGGGTGCTCAGAGGTAAGTGTCAGGATATCCAATAATCCTGTAAGAATACAAAAAAGTCTACTGCTCATATGAAGAAAGAAAATTTATAGATCATGAAATTTCTAAATAACCTCTTTGCATATAAAGTGTGACTCCACAGATTAATGTGCCTATTTGAAAGTAATACGAGCAGATTGGGAGTGGGAGGACAACAGAAACAGAGGCAGAATAATGTGGACAGCTGATGAGAACAGTAGGAGTCAGAAAGAGGAGTAAAAGTTATTTCAAAATTAAAAGAGAAGTGGTATAATGGACAGATGGAATACTGAAGTTTTCTGATTTCATTACTGTCTCTTCCTCTGATAGACTGTGCGGGTTCAGATAGGTCATTCTATTTGCGATCTGTTTTCCCATATCTTTAGAATGAGGTGACAACATTTATCTGCTTCATAAAAGCAGTTCACCAACATTGGTACAACATTTTGAAAATTTCAAGTGCCACACATACAAAATAACATGAAAATATAGGTGCTGCATCTTTTAAAGGTGTTGAGAAGGATTCATAATTTTCTTTCTCAAGTTAGAAGCTCAGTAGGTATGCAGAGAGAAACTTTGAGAGCATAACTGGCCATGTGTCCCTCACCAGCTACTACCAGAGTTTGAAAGTCTGTGGGAGACAGGAATCTCTTGCGGATTCTTCACACAATATGCAGAAATGGTTCCCAGCTCCTATCAGTCTTGCTGCATATACTTGAAAATCTTCTCCCTGACTTGTCTTGGGTTCCTGTAATGTAGGTAGCTGATTCTTGCCTCAAGGAATGTGAGATGGAAAAGCTAGACTGAGTAATAATTTATTCATATTTTTATGTTTGTAATGAAAATACTTGTCTTAATAGCCTTCTGTAAATAGTGTTGGAGTGCACCATTTTCTTTTTTCAGTGTAGAAAGACTAAAAGACTGTTTTTATTTAGTTGCTTATCATGCCTTAAGCCTCTGTCTAATTTTCCTTTCTGTTAGGCATTAGAGACTTTTTTGCTTTGAAACAAAATAATGCACAGTTTTATCATTTTACATTATATAACTTAATTTTTTTCAAATATTAATAATGTATATGTTTAAAAAGAAATACATGATTATGTCTAGCGGGTTAATAGTTCTATAAGAAATGGTTAGTGATTTCAAGCTCTGTTAAGTCCCTTATTTAAAACACAGTAGTTATTTTTACCAAAAGCAAAACTTGAAAAATCCAAAATGATAGATTCCTAAATGGAAAACAAAAAAATCCCAGATGATCAGAACATATATAAAATATAGCTTATATAGCACATGATAGCTATTGTAAAGGAGCTTTACAATATAGTACATCCATCAAAACAGCATTTCCTTGCTATAGTCCAAACAGGAGTCGGAATCAGACCTGTCAGTACTTCAGAATACAGTTCCAAGAAGGGATTGTCAATGTTTTATAGTAGAACTGGCTTAAAAGCCTTTAATTTTGCTGCTGAATCCACAGAAAAAAACATTCACTCTTTCCTAGTCACTGTACTAGATGGTGACTAGACTAAGCGTTCAAAAATAGAGAGCTGGGATACTTAGAACAGTGTTTGCAGCTACAGGTGTTGAACACTCAGCTTTTCTGTATAGGAAGTAATACAAAGTCAGCTTCTTAGTTTCCAACAGCTAGTGTTTCTTTTCCAGCAGCTTATACAAAAGTTCACAAGCCATATATAGAAAAAGTTGAAGAGGGGAGGAATATGCATGAGAAATGTTCTTTGCAAATGCAGACTTCACTTAGACATTTCTGGGTATAATTACATTACATCATTAGGTCAAAGAGTTGGCCAAACCCTGAATGCCACTGCTTGAACATTTGTATAAGAGCAGAGCTGCTGTTGCCATGGGGAAGGCATTGCTACTTCTCCTGGCTAGGTGATGACCTCCCAGCAGCGCCTATTTTTCTGTCTTACCTCCTGCATACACCATCTACCTGCTGACAGCAACAGCACCCACTTTGTGGGGATACTAGGAGGCGAATTTTGGAGGTGGTGACTGGTGCCAGAAGAAGAGTCGAGAGGGAAGTAGGGCGTTTCTGCTCTTACAAAGAGGAGGGAAGTAGCTGTTTCTACTGCAAAGACCAGGAGAAGTCTGTCCCTTGGGGAAGGAGGGGAGGATGGTAAAGGCTGGACCTACATCCTGGTTGCACTGAAGTCAGGCCATTTTAGTGTTGTAGGCTTATGGGTGGAAATACATGAAAAGTTAAAAAAAAAAAAAGGAAAAAATAATTAGTTAAGACCCTGTCTAGGTATAAACAAAGGTGACACTTAAAGGTAATCATATGGCTTTCTACTCTTCATCCAAAATATCCCCTCTTTCTGTACTTCCCCTCCTTCCTCCTGCTGTCCCGTCTCCCCAGACCTGGTTACCTTTCTCGTAGCAATATTTGATAGTTTTGGCAGAATTTAGTTGGGAACCTCAGGGGTGAAAACATTGCTGTCAAAAAGTTCCTTCACTAGCTGATAGCCCAGAAGTATTTATGGAAAGCGTCAGCGCTCGTGTAGTGGGATTGTAAAGCAATGAATATGGAGTGCTCAGCAAGATTTCTGCATTAAGTAGTGGACTCACAGTAATACAGGGAAGAATGTAGAGCGAGTCTAGACATATAAAAGAACAGATAAGGTTAGTTACTGTCAAGCCCACAGTTTAGTTTACCTAAGCACGGGTTTTGTCTGTGGCTCCGCTGTAAAATGACATTTTTGTTTGTTGGGAACTTTCTTAATGCATTGCCTTTCAGCTGCAATTCAAGGTACTTGCTCTGAAGCAGGAAATTATGCTCCTTGCACTTTCATCAAAATAAATGAGTAATTTTCACATAGAGAAATAAGAAAATGTTGAGTTTTTTGCCAAGAAAAATATTTTCAATCTGAGCCATTATGAGCATTATGCAGATAATTAGAGGATATTTGAAGGTGAATTTTGGTGACTGCTGCCAGAGGAAGAGTCAAGAGGGAAACAGGATATTTCTGCTCTTACAAGGTAGAAATATATGAACTCTTTTCTTTGTAGTTTCAAATATTAATTTCAAATCACATTGATGTAATGCAGAATACATACTGAAGTATACATTGAATGAAATAATGGCTGTTATGTTGCATATAAGAAGTAATCATTACCATATTCAATTCTTGATGCTGCCTAATAAGCTTCTGTCGGTTGTGTAGTAATATTTCAACACCCTTTTTCAATAAGAAAACTTCCATTAAAAAGAGAATCACAGAATCGTTTAGGTTGGAAGGGACCTCTGGAGATCATCTAGTCCAACCTCCCTGCTCAAGCAGGGTCCTCTAGAGCATATTGCCCAGGATCACGTCCAGATGGGTTTTGAATATCTCCAGGGAAGGAGACTCCACCACCTCTCTGGGCAACCTGTTCCAATGCTCTGTCACCCTCCCAGGAAAGAAGTTTTTTCTCAGGTTTAGGTGGAACTTCCTGTGTTTCAGTTTGTGCCTGTTGCCTTTTGTCCTGTTGCTGGGCACCACGGAGAAGAGGCTGCCTCATCCTCTTGACACTCCCCCTTCAGATACTTGTACACGTTGATGAGATCGCCTCTCAGTCTTCTCTTCTCCAGGCTGAACAGGCCCAGCTCTAGCAATCTTTCTTCATAGGAGAGATGCTCCAGCCCTCTAATCATCTTGGTAGCCCTCCGCTGGATTCTCTCCAGGAGTGCCATGTCTCTCTTGTCCTGGGGAGCCCAGAACTGGACACAGTACTCCAGGGGAGGCCTCCCCAGGGCTGAGGAGAGGGGCAGGATCACCTCCCTCGACCTCTGCCTAATGCAACCCCAGGATACCATTGGCCTTCTTGGCCACAAGGGCACACTGCTGCCTCATGCTTAACTTGTTGTCCACCAGCACTCCCAGGTCCTTCTCGGCAGAGCTACTTTCCAACAGGTCAACCCCCAGCCTGTACTGGTGCATGGGATTATTCCTGCCTAGGTGCAGGACCTTGCACTTGCCTTTGTTGAACTTCAGGAGGTTCCTCTCCACCCAGCTCTCCAAGCTGGCATTATTTTCAAAGATGTGCAGATAGAAAATAAACAAGCCATTGGGTTATATGATAGAATTGTTAGCATTAAGGCCATCGTTTTTAGTTAGCATTCTGGTAATCAGTCATTGCCAGATGGATGGGTATGCTCTGTGCTCGTAGAGAAAAGGAAATATTTTTGTTCCCCCCCTCCATTATTAATGGAAAAGAACTAACAACATTAGGTACCAGTTAATGTCCTATTTGGGAGTCTCAGTAAAAAAAGGCAGAAACAGAAAAATGCAGAAACAGATAAACATAGATTTTAGTCTGTTTTTGTGTGGCTGGATGTCGAATTGAAGATTTATTTCCAGGCTGCTGTGGGGAAACTCGCACTGCTGGTAGAGCTGCTCGCATCCTCTTTCACCTTCTCTCTCTCTGCGAAGGGAGTTGTAGCTGCCGGTGTGAAACACTTCAGCAGCTGCACACTTACACAATACTTCACTAATGACCGAATCTTCCTCTGACCTGGATTTAGGGGGTTCTGATCTAGATTAAAGTATCATTTTAGTCAGATGTGTCAGGGAAGTCTAGTGCTTTGAGTGTCTGGTCTGTCTTTCTGTTTCTTGACATTTCAGCTCACTAATTGTACTGTGAGCACAATTTCTAACCCAAAGGAACTACAGACATCTATTTTTCCTTAGTTCAGTGTGTATTGAAGCAGAACAGAAACAACCAGGTGGGTATAGATTATAGATCTGTGAAACAGCTGAGACAAGGACTTGTAATGAAGACCTGGGCACTGTATTTCCAGTCCAGGTCAAATATGAGCGAAGATGAGCGCTGGTATGTGTCTTAGTCC
Organism: Struthio camelus; assembly: GCF_040807025.1. Classification (NCBI taxonomy): domain Eukaryota; kingdom Metazoa; phylum Chordata; class Aves; order Struthioniformes; family Struthionidae; genus Struthio; species Struthio camelus. The sequence continues at coordinate 25,434,087 of NC_090942.1, forward strand.
CGTGAAGTAGTCTGCTGCCTAACAAACTGGCTTCCTTTTAAATTGTTGAGTCCTATTGCTCATTCCAACTCAATATCACATTTCTATATGGATAGGGAATAGGAAAACCATTCAAGGAGACTTTTTAATGTGATTTAATGGAGAATGAATAATTCTGTTGAGGTAAATTTACACAGTAGCAAGAAAGGGAAACCATGATTCAAACCAGAAAGGATACCAATGAGACTAATACCCTCCAATTTTGGTTTCAAAAAGGTGGAAAGGATACTAATGCTTAGTTGGTGGGGAAAAATCAAGTGTTCTTAATGCAAAATTCTTTAGACTTAATATTTTGTCAGAAAAAAAATGTTCCAGTAGTGCTAAAACACAATTTCTAGACGTTTGTTTAGAATAATAAATTTTATAACATTCTCCTCCATGTAAGACTCAAGATTTAAGATTTCCTAAGGAGAAGTTTTGGGTAATAGATTGTGATTACCCATAATAGATTGTGATTGAGAGGGAAATTTGCAGCTGTTTCCAGTAAACAGAATGTGCTCTGAAATGAATTAGAAAAAATAAATTTACTTAAAGTGGATTCTGTGACACAATGATAAATCTTTACCTGAAATAAGCATCCAGTGCCTTGCTGGTAGTGGGACCAAAAAAAAAAGATAATAATCATATTTTTTTAATTTAATATGAATACTACATGAGATCCACATTTACACTCTCTTGAAAAAAATTTTGCACTTCCTACCCAGTCATCTAGCACCAAAATTGTTCTCATGAGCAAAAATCATTGGACATCTGTTCATAAATTTAGAACTGCTCTGAGTGCGTGAAAGTGGCAGCTAAACTACTACAGCCTCAATAGCTCAAAATCTTATATAGCTGAATAGGTCAGAAGGAGACTTCTCTGAACCATGGATGAATTATTAGCTGGAAATGTCAAAGGTAACGGTTGGCTTTTTAAACCTGTAGATGAAAAAAATGCCAAAATATGAAAAATATTTTTTGGAAAATTAGATATTTTTCACAGGTATCTACCTAGCTCCTGATCATAAGTTACTGATATTTACAGTTGGTAAAATTAAAGATGAGAATAATTTTATATCAATATGGAAAATTCTTGACTGGCAGAGAGTCACATTAATTCATACTTCTTTCAGGTTGATTAAAAATCTTTCTCTCCTGCCCCCCTCAGGCCAAAAGCGTTACGTTCATTACATGAGCTGCTTTAGACTGTCACAGAGCAAAAATGAGTCGGCCATTTTTTGAGTTTCGGACGCACACGAGTCCATTAAAAAGGAAATTGAAAAAGTTTTGAAAGTAGAAGAGAGATATTATGTAAATGTGAGCTGTATAAGCTGCTCAGATAACTACAGATAAACACTCCAAAACTGAGTAGAAAAGCGTTACTGATGTGTCCTGATAACATTTTCTTAACTTCATGACTCAGTGGTAAAGTTATGTCTGCATTAAATCTGAAGAGCTCCCTGTATTACAGAGAAAGACACACTGAATTTGTGCCAGTGCTGGCAAGGGTATATGCAGGCTCACGGTCTGTCATAGGGTTTTTGAACTCTATTGTGCAAATTATTTGTGCACCACATCATGGGTATTTAAAGATCTTATACCTTAGCAATGTAGGAGGCAGCCAATTCCTAGGGCACTAAATAAAGTTACCAATTTTACCAAAGATTTTAAAATGCATTCCCATAGAAATCTGAACAGAGACTGTTTTCCATATTTTTAAAACCTGCTTCTTATGATTTAAAGTAAAATCTTACGTTTAGATTACACTATAGAGCAAAGAGAGAAGGGATTTCAAATCTGTCCCCATTTCCTTAGGAAAAAAGCAAACTTCTGCTGTTCTTCCAGTTCCAGTTTATCAGAAAGCCACATATCCTTCTTTATCCTCCGCACCACAAAACACAGCATCTCAGCACCTTCCAGCTATTGCAGCAAGCCTTGTTTACTTTGGTGGTCCAGATGTTGATAAGAATAATAAAAACACAACTAGTTCACTTTAGAAATGATGCCAAAATTATTCTCCCACATTCAAAAAGTAGTGTTCAGAGCAGTTTTCCAGCAAAATTTAAGCTAAGTGCTAGTGAAGTATGTGCATAGGATTTTTTGATCACTGATGCAGAATGGTGTTCAAATAGGAAGGAAATTCAACAGCTCTTTTCTGTAAGGACTAAGCTGACCAGAGAAAGGATTACTGACTTTTAGCCAAGGAGTCAGTTCTTTTTGAAAAGCCTAGTGGAAAAAGAAAAAGGGAGGGATGGTGGCAGAATAATCTTTAAAGAACATAGCCTTCTCTCCCCCTCTCCCCACACATTTTATCATGTCTGGGTTGGATGATTGAGACTATGGTTAGCTCTCCATTTTATTTCAGATTTTCGTAGGTTTTCTTCTAGCATTTCACTTTAAAGTTCCTTTATATTCTTTTGTTTGTCCATGTATCTTTTCAAAGATATGTCTTTTCATATGTCTTTTCAAAGAAGGTAGATGTATTTTCAGAGTTTGGAAAGAACAATCTAATAGCTTTTTCTTTGTGTTATGAATACCCCAAAGCTGCATATTAAATTTGCCAGTATAATAGGTTGTAGAATTTTTGCCTTCAAAGGTTCTTTGTTCCAACTGTGGAATCAGTTCACGCTGATTTCTTAAAGATTAATGCAGAAAGAGAGATTCAGGATAGATGTTTGTGTGATGATGTGTAAAGAATTCTGTATATTTTTCAGGTAAAGGTAAAATGTCAGAGTTCATTAAGCATTCTGGTAGCTTGATCTTTAACACAGTAAAGCTTTCCTTGTTAGAAGAATCTTTGTTTTATTACCGACAGGTGGGGTTTTTGTTTGTTTTGAGATTTTTAGGAAAAAAGATAATGTAATCACATAGAAGACTGTAATTCTTCAGCTTTTCCAATAAATAATGCAAGAATTTCAAACATTAAAGATAGTGATGAAAACTTACTGGTTTTGTGTATGTTGTAAAAATTCAATTTTCGGGGGGGAAGCATTTTTCATTTGTGCCTTATTTGAGATTTATACTCTTTCCTCCTTTTCCTCTTCCTCCTTTCTTCTCCTCGTCCTTACTCCTTCCTGTTCCTCCTCCTTTCTGCTACTAGTCTCTCTTATAATTCAATTACCATTTGTGAAGAAAAGGCCATGGATCAATGACTTGGTCATATTTAATAAACTCACTAAACTTCTTCTGCAGTACAGTTCATTATCTCATTAGAAATGTGGTATTTATGCGGGAAATTATATTTCTGCCTGTGAAAGGCAATTGTGGAAATGTTCCAATTTAAATGCTATGTAAGAAATACTGCTTTTTACTCCCAAGGGATTTAGAAAACAGGATAGTGACAAAGGTGTTCTTGTTATTTGAGGACGTACCATGACGTGACAGCATAAAGACACTGGTTCACCTTCAAACATTTTGCAAGATTTTTAGAAATGTGATTGTTCTCCTGCCACGAGGGATCTTTTATTTATCTGTCTCTAACATGAACTATGAGCTTGAATGGCCTTGCTGGGTGATAGAGAGTGAGGAAAGGATAAGGACTAGTTTGCTCGCTCTTGCCGAGAACGGCGTAATCTTTGTGTGTCGCTGCCTCTGTGTATGCCTGAGGGGGCAGATGTCTTGGAAAAGTTTTATTAACAAACAAAGCAGAAAAGCTAAAAAAAAAAGGAGGATTAAGCTTGTGTATTTCTTTTTCTTTAAAATCTTCAAAAGTGGAAGGTTTTTCTTTTATAAAAATACATATACATGCAGCATATCTCATGATAAGAGCAAAAGTAAATATTTAACACAAGCTACGAAATTACCAGTCATATGCTGCACGAATGATGGGGGCAAGGGGGACCCAATGAGGCCTAGAATAAAATCTACATCGGTGTGAAACTCCAGTTTCTGTCCAGTGCGATAATCTGCGATTTTAAGGTAGGGGCTGGTGAAGTATCCAAAGCAGCGTGTGCAGCCATAAATCTGAAGCAGCTGCTTTCATTTCCAAAAAGCTACTTCAAAGGCTTAGGTTTCCTGATGCTCCTCAGAAGCAACCAGAACATGCGCACTTTCCCTGGCAGTCCAGTCCCAGAATATGACCTACAGGTTCATGTGCTCCTGTATAGGAAAAGTAGGAGTCAGCTATTGAACTAATTTTCTTGCAGAAAATGTTTTGCTGCTGTTGCTGCTGAAAGTTAAACTATAAAGAAAAATACCATTTCTTTATTCTCAGCTCAACGTCTGCAGAGCGCATTATTAGTTCTTATTTAGAAACAATTAAAAAGGTATTCAATTAAACTGTTAAAAAGTTATGCAATCTTATGAATAATACTATGTCTCTTATACAGTTATTGACTTTAAAATGTGTGGATCAGAAAGACATTTTTGAGGAATACAGCATTGTTTCCAGGCAAAATATCAGAGCACAACCCCTACGTTAAAAGAAATATACAGATTTGTCTAGCCTATACCTAGCAGCTTAGCTTTTAAAGAAAATATTTCACGGCAACTACTCCAATGAGATGAAGCAGAAATAAGAACAGAAAACATTAACATTGTAATAGTTATTAATAAATGCATTTGACAGAAGGCAAATGTGCTTTGGAAGAAAAATGTTAAATTTTTGAGAAAACAGGTGTATGTGATTGTATCAGCACATAAAATGTATAGGATGAAAAAAGAAGTTTCAGTAATAATGATCAACATTTACCTCATGCTAATTACTCTTTCGATATTGATTCCATGAATTTTTAGGTATCCTCCTAAACTATTTTTCACCATTAAACTTAACAGCTCTTTAGAGAGATTTATATTTGTAGAATAAAGAGCTAGAAGTATGGAAAAAGTTGACAGAATTTTTCAATAAAAATAAATGATTCAGCAAATTTATATTTATTGGCTGGGAAGACTATATTTAAAGTGGATCTCAGCATCACATGAAATTGAGGCAACTTACTTGCATAGTTCTTAGTTACAGATGTTGAAGGGACAGCAACTTCTCTAAAGTTATAGTTTTCAAATCCATTATAGGGTAATTTAAAGATGGTCCACGTACCAAAAATCTGATATCCCCTTTTATCCTTTCAGACATAGAAGCTGAGTGTGATATCCATTTCAATAGAACATAGTTAAAATGAAATATTATTAATAAATAATCAGAATAAATGAATAGTTAATTTATTGAATGCCATATGAGCAGGTGTCATAAAGTAGCTTAATGCCAAAAGCATATGAAAATCTACTTCTAATATAATAGTGAGCTAACTATATCCAATATCTCCCAAGTCCATTGCTCATCTCAGTAATACTGATTTAACAATGATATATCGACTTTATTACTTTTAACACTCTTAAAGCAGGAATTGTCCTGAACTTATTACTTGTGAGTGAGACATCTGGGCAATTAATCTATGAAGTATTTTTATTTTTTTTTACATGAGAGCTTTTGCAAATGAGAAAAAAAAGACATTTCAACTAACAATGCAAATTATGAGACAGGGTTGTGATGATAATTCAATTACTTTATAGTTTTATTGATGATTTGCATTTAATATTCTGAAATCTGAAATATTAATCCTTTTTAAGGTAAATTTAGCCTAAAAGTCTTCGTGTAATAGTTGAAAGCTGTCAGATATTAAGCACCAATATTATTTGATTTCAGAATAGTTAAGCTTCTTATAAAATCAGATAGCTTATGGAGGAATGTATGTTCTAGTCAGTCCATCCCTTGTTCTGAATCACCCTTAATAAATGTTGAGTACCTGATATCTTGTATATTCATGGTACAAATCTTTCATTGCGGCATTTTGCTTTTTGCAAGACAAAATTTATTAGTGGGCACTGACAGTGCAGAATACAGACCACCTAGACAGTAAAGCCATTATTATTACTGTTTCATTCCCCACTGACAAAATGGAATAATGCAAATTGTGAACTGCTGCTAGGAGCAATGATCTTATAGGTTAGTCTATGTCTGGGAGTTTCATGTTATGCTGTAGTTTCTGACTTCAGCCTCAGTTAATGACTAATAAATTAATAACATGCATAATAATATAATAATCTACTTTTAAATATGCAACATATAGATACATTTAATTTATTTTTTAATTGTTGAATCTCTCATACCATTGTCAATTATTGGTGAAGCAAAGTAAAACGAGCAAGTTACCCCTCCTATTTTTGGCTGCTTTCTCCCAACTTCTGTTTTCAAAGGGTAGAAAGAAGGATACCTCCGTAACAACACAGTGCTCCAAGGAACAGAGCTCTATTGGGCTTGGATTCTAGTAATCCACAAGGAATCGTAAGGAAGATGAGTATGAGCCCTGTATAGTTTCCTGTGATGCTGGCAACTGACAGTTATATCAGATGCCTGGAAGTAAGCTGTTAATTCTAAAGACTACAATCTCTGATCTGCCTTTTCCAATAGAACAGGATTCCTCAAACGCTCTTTCAGGAAGAGTGCTGTTAAAGCCCAGTCACTTCCAAAGACACGGTCAAAAGAGGCTGTCAGACTTTGCTGAAGTCCTGATCAGCAAGGAGCAGGAAGATCAATGTCTGGAATGTTTCCACTATGAACGTTAACCTTTAGGATTCAGTTCAGACCATTGCTTTTCAGCCTAGGATTTTCACTTGCTGCTGCATACAGAAAAAGAAGTGGGAGAAACATGTCAGTCAAGCGATCAGATCTGACGTTAAAGATGATTTTCCCGTATTACATTAGTGCCAACAATGGGTGGATAGCGCAGTGTTAGCCCCATCCATGCCGGTCTCTCATCTTGCATCTAAATTAGAAAAGTAGCAAGTTCTGCCAGAATTCCTGAGCAAGGCTCAGATATGCACCAGCCCTTCCCTACTGAGTCTAGGTGCCTACACAAAGGGAGCCTGGCCATGTGGCCTGAGAGGGAGCTGTACTGTGTTTGGGGAAGTGCTTGAGCTGGATGCCGGGGGGTCCAGGCCCCAGCATGTGCCAGGGCACATACCTGCTGCTCAGCTGGGGGAAACTATGTCGCCCCGACAATACTGTGGGGCCTGGGGTGGGCCAGTCCTGCCTCTCTCCGTCAAGAAGACTTGATCTGCTCTTTCCTTTGATCAATGTGACTTCTGATTTTTGATTATTATGTTTTTTGGTTTTTGTCATGTGTTTTGCAATGGGAGTTGATCTTAATAATTTGTATCGTCCCGTCCATTGCAGGGTGTGCAGGTTACACAGTGCTAGGCTTCTGGGAGCTTAGAGGCAAATAAATCGTGGTGTCCAGTGTTTCAGGAGTGCATTTAACAATGTGCTTAGATTTTTTTGAGATTACAAGTCAGTATTCTTCCTGAATAGTGGAATTTGGGATGAAAATCAAGACTCAGGATCAGGTTCTGTCATATCTTATGAGAATGCTTTTTTGAGATCTCATTTCTGTGTTGTGACAAAACCTAGCTCCTGGAACTGCCACTGGGAAGAGCAGCAGTGATAGACATGGTCTTGCCCTGTGAGTACAGCATCACAAAACTGGTTTTCGGTCTCTCACAAAAGGTAATTTCTTGTCAGATTGCCAGTTCCAGTTAGCACTTTGACTGAAGCAAAGGCTATGTCTACCAGAGACACAGAGAGAGAATCTCTTTAATCCAGAAAAAGTGAAGAGGACAATATAAATGAAGATTCAGTTAATTTTCAGTGAATCTCACCATCTGCAGGACTGGTTTATACAGAACCATGATTTTCTTGAGGTTTTATGGTCTCTGTTGCATGTTACTCTCTAGACTTTGTCTTGAAGCCTACAACTTGAGTTTAGCTGAAGGATTTTTCTTTTCCCCATTAGATCCCTTTCCTGGAGAATTACTACTCTATGTTCATCTTCCAAAAGTAAAGAGTTCAGGCAAATCATTCTTGAAAGTAAAAATAAAAATATTGCTTTTTGTGAATGAGACCCTCTAAGATATTAACTTATATGATACATCCTCTTATAAGATATACTCTTATGACTATCTGCTTTCTTTATTTCTTTGGATTCTTAAGATAACGATATCTTAAGTAGTGGAGCTGCACTTACTATTTGCATTTTTTGTGCCTAGTAGGCCTTAATGCAATGAGTACTATACAAATAATTCAGAAAATTGAGTTCTTCCCCAGAAGAAGTTGCACTCTAGTTGATGTACCTTTCCTTTTTTGTTTCACTGACAAAAGACTAAAGGAAAAGGCTGATAAGCCAAATAGTCATAACTAAGACAGGAGATTTCCAGCTGGAAGTTTATCTGCCAAATTTAGCTTCTCCAGGAACATGAAGCCTTGTGGCAGTAATTATCTTGCACTGCTATAGTCACTGTGATAAATAACAAATTTTTCCAATTTTTGCATTTGTGTTTACATTTTTCTATATTCCTATACTAAGTTATGACATTTCATGAAACATGAGGGAACAAAATTTTTGTCTGTTCCCTTCTCTTACTTTTTGTGTAGTCTGTTTGTCTAAAATTAAGCAGATATGTAGGTCTTTTTAGAATTTAGGCCTGATTCTTATGGTTTAATGAATGAATTTCATTTATATACCCAAGTTACTAAAAATAATAGTATATTTAAAAGAAAAAAACATTATTTGCCTTTTTTTTGGTGCTTTCTTGATTGGTTCTGTTTTCCCCCATGAGGATATAATTTCAGCTCTTTGATTTTCGCAATTGACAAGTGTGCGACTAATTTCTGATAATAAAAGTCATACCAAAAAAAGATTTATCTTATCACAAATAAAACCCAACTTTCTCATATAGATATTTAGCTTTGCATGATCAAAAAGGTGCCTTCTGTATCCTCTTTCCCCCCCGCCCCCAAAAAAAAGTAATTTGGAAGTTAAGTTCTAGGAGTGAAATAATATGTATGCTGTGCAAAAGATTACAGTGCTATCACTCTAAAACTTTCCCTCTGCCCCAGTTAAATTTTGTTCTTTTGTTTATTGCAGATGGGGAACTCAAGGGGATTTCACTACTACTCACCCTCGGCCTGTGGTCAAAGTAAAACTCTTTACAGAAAGCACTGGGGTTCTGGCACTTGAAGATAAAGAACTAGGAAGAGTGAGTATTATGTGTAGAAAATGAGAATATTGATAAAACATGCTGTGAAATGGTATAAGGTATGCACTACAGCACTAGCTCTACTGCCGCTATATAAAATCTTACTTTTTCTTTTAAAGATGATCATTCTCAATGTTCAAAACTTGATATGCTGGCTTGTATTGCCTTTCAGAAATTTGTGTCATGGATTTGTGATGTTTTTGCTTGCCTTGTTTAAAACTTCTTTTAATTCCTAGGTGACCTTCTACCACTTTTTGCTGTTCAAATTAGGAGTGAAAGAAGAGAGAGTGAGATCTGGAGTGTAATAAATATAGGGAATGATAGGAGAAAGGGAAGGAAGGACAAGAGGGTGGAAGGGTGGGGAGGGGCAGAAAGGAGTGATGGAGAGAATTTGTGGACTAAGATCCAAGGAGTGAGACTTCTCACTCTCCTGTTGCATGAGCTTCTCTTCCCTTTCCGTGTTCTCCCTGCTTTGACAGGACCATTTATCCTTCTTAGACCAAAATCTGGGGTTAGAGAGCAGTGTCCCTCATACAGAAGGAGAGGATAGAGCGAAGGAGGCAAAGAGGATTTGCAAATCTCCCCCCCCCCCCCTTGGAAATTTTCCGCCTTCAAAATGTTAAGTATGAAACATAGCTCAGATTTTAACATTCAGTTCTATATTCACAGCTGTTTCTCATTCAAGTGAGGACAGCTTACTGATAAGAACAGGGCTCTTCCCCCCTTTGTGTCCTCCAGCTGCAGGCAGTTGTGCAAAGATAGGTTCTGCCACATATTAGGTCACTTTTTTTTAAGTCAGGACTTTACTCTCAATTGTGCATTTTCTTGCCTCCTCTCATGTCCTTCTGAGAGGCCTCAAAGATCACTTTATCTGCATGGGGAAGAGTATGCAGGAGTGGGAGACATTTGAAGGAGCCGGGCAGGAATTGTGGAGGATGTGTCAGAGTAGTTACCGGGGCATCTCTGTCACAGAGCTGAGTGGGCTCAATTCGATAATATCTGGATTCAGAACAATGAAAAGAGATGGGGAAAGGATGCTGAAATAGTTGACTTAATAGCATGGTACTGTTAACTGCAGAGAAGTTAAGAAGTTTAATCTCTCTCCCTTTTTACTCTATCCTTTCAAGGAAGAAAGAGGAGAGTGGACATAAAGGTGCAGGACAGTAAAGAAAGGAATATGTGGGCACTGTAATCTGTAGCCAGCTTAATCATTGCCGAAGAGTCAGAGGAGAAGAAAAGTAACGTTGACAAAACAAAAGGACTAAGAGAAATCACGTGTATTAACACAATCCTGTTGCTCTGTGACAATAAACTCAAAGTTTAGGTACAGGCTTTGGTCTACTTTATTACAGTATAGCTTGTCTGAGTTTTTAAGACAAAAGATTAGAAAGGTTTTTAATGATTTTTAAAGAATTGAAACATTTCAAATGTAAAATATTAAACTTAGCTATCACCTTAACTGTATTCTGTGGTCTCAGATGGTTTGTTCTGTGTTTTTTCCCTGCTTCTTCTCCTTCCCCACTCCGGGTCTTTTTCTGACACATCTGTATTTGTCATCTTTTCAAATAATTTTAAAGAAGGTTATAACTGTCCTTTCTTGGGGGAGGGGAAGAGGAGAAGGGGAGAGAGAGAAAATAAAAATGGATAATTGGGAGGGGCTGGAGCTGATCTGCTCCTCCTGTTGTTGGAGCTTGATCCAGCGTCCCAGGAGACAAAGCAAGACATATTGAAAGGTGAAGGAGAAAAAAGAGCAACATTCAGTTTCTGTTACTGATTCTTAACTTCCCTGTTGTTCTTTGACAGAAAACCTGCGTGCTCTTACCCAGATGCTCTGAGGTTTGGCAGTTTTTACCAGATTTAGACTATTAAAATCATTGTTTTTTGCTGTTTTTTTCTTCCTTCCTTGTCGCAGAAGCTGTCACCTTTTGTTCTCCTGCATTAAAGTTTGTGCTGAGACTGAGTATAGAAAACAGCGGTACCTAAGAAATGTTTGGATACTGGTTTTAGATTTTATAATCTATTACAGATTTACTGCAAATGCCCTCCACCAGACCTGGAGACACTGTTTTATGAAGTGTGCCACCATACTGTCATCTGTTCTTCATAGCATAAAGATAGTACGTACTTTCACTTAACTAAGCTGTGAATGGGTATACGTTCTTCTTCCAGCTACATGTACCCTTTTATTCATATACATCATGGTATATGGAGGTGTACAAACAGCTTTGCCAAGGTACTGCAACTGACATTGTCAGTGTCTAAAAGATGCACCCTACCACAATGACCTTACTTGCCATGTGTGGTCCTAAGCGGTGGAAAATAATGAGAAAAATGGCGTGTTACTAGAGTTTATTGTTGGCCTATTAGATCATTTAGTCTGACCTCCTGTGCCCCCAAGGTCTGAAAATATCTAGGTATTGTTGCCATATACCTTCCAACTGTTGATGGTAGATGCATGTCTCAGTGAGGCATCTAGCTTTTATTTGAGCAAATGAAGAGGGGGAAACTTCTAGCTCATGTCTCTGGTTTAACCCGCTCGAATATTTCATAGTGATTGTTGCAGTTTCGGGGAAAGGTTGAGAGAATATATGGCAGAGTCTTTACAACATAAATTTAAAGTATTGTGTAACCTATTGGCATACATTTTAGCTGTAGAAATGCTTCAGGTTTAAGAGATTTAAATTTAGCTACTCTTTGAAAAGAGACAGGATGCCACTGGATAAGCTTCATTCTGTTAATGAAATTTGGCAGCTTTGTATCTGGTCAATACATTGCAGTGACTTGCAGGAGTACAGCTGATTCAGCCAGAGTTTTTACACTCAGAAAAGGCCTTGAAAATACTTTCATTGGCATTTTTTCTCTACTTAAAAATTCAACTCAAACCTGCCATTTCTGAGTTAGGCTTGCTGTATACATTAATGCTTATCTGTCAAATGCTTTCTTCAAAACATGCATCCTGACCTGATACTACTTTCTAAATTATTGAAGCCTGGATTCCCCATATCCTGTAGTTATTGTTGAAGGTCTTGTTCGGTTTAATCTATAATTAGAAACAGAAGAAGGCATCAAGCTACAGGATTTGAATTTTGAACTTTCATCGCATACAAAGGGTTCGTTCCGGCACCAAGGGATCGGCTTTTTTATGTAAATAGATCTAAGGTGTGAGATGTGGAGCCAGCAATGAATTTTCCCGGAACTGCAGAGGAGAAGGTGTTTTCATGTACTGTTAAAGTTTATGGCAATTTCTTGCACTCGTTAACTTAAGATGTGTGTCCTGATATCAGTGTGACAGCACTGCAGTTCCTCTGTTAAAAAAGGAGACGTTGCTGATCTCCAGCTCATATGGAAGTGGAAAGGAGTCAGGCTCATGCTTTTAGTAAAGAGAGGAATCCTTATAACTTTTTACTTCCCATTGGAAAGCAGAGTGTAGAGGCAGCTAGAGATCTGCCTGCAGAACTCAGCAGGTGAGCAGCAAGGGATAGAAGGGATATTATCTGTATATAACACCTTCTCCCTTCAAGGCATTTGAGATTGAGATGCCCTTGCGACATGAGGTAGTTCTTATTATGTTACTTCTCTGACATTGCTTTCTTCCTTCCAAAAAAATAAAAAAGGTTCAGTTTTGAATGCCAAGATAAGGGTTTGCTTGCTGACAAGGGGATGTTCTTCTTCTTGCTCCCTGCTGATTGCTCTGAGGGTCTTTAAACAAAAAGAAAACTCCTAACCTAAGCTTTGTTCCCTATCCTATGCAAACTGGATGATTATTAAACAAAATCAGTTTTCTCCTGAAATAAAAAATGGAGAAGTGTGCTCCACAAGAGGGGAAAGGGTATTATTTGGGTTAGAGTTCTGCAGGATGGGAGCTTCTTGAGTCGCGGGCTGGGTGTGTCTTTGCACAGACCTCAGCACACTATGACTCACTAAATTTAGGTGCTAGAAATTGAGGCAGAGTACAGCTGTGAAGCTAAGTTTGTTCTAATGAGAAAATGCTCAGAACTTACTTTAATTAAATACATTTGAATTGCATGTCACAATTCTTATGTGACTGACAGTGATCAGACCACTTCAGTAATTATGTACATGCATACAAAAGGCAGAATTGATAGAAATGTTAGCATTTGTGTGTGCAGCAGCTGAGGAAGCGTGAGAGGATGCATTCGGAGCTTGGAGTGAATACTTCTGAAAATGAACCTAGTTGTTTCTGAAATTCTGACTCTGGTGGGAGTGCTGATCTTTTTCTCTCCATCCTGTCAGAGATCCTGTCTCCTTCCTGACACCACTTTTCCTTGTTCAGTACTTTGTGTATGAAGATGTTCAAACCTAGTAATTTAAAATGACAGCCATTGTGCTTGCTTAACACACGTGAAGACAATGTGAGAACAGCAGGTGGTGTTTGATTACTGATACCTTTTGAATATAAAAATAATTCAGTCTTGTTGCACTGATTATTCAATTAAAAGAAAACTATTGTCTTCCAACCTGCTTGTCACACTCAGCTGTAGCCAGCAATAATTAGCTTTCATTTTTTCTTTTTCATTGGCGCTGTTATTCTGGATTTCATTTAAAAAAACTGACTGTCTAGGTACCCACACTTGCATGACTGTCTAGTTTCTGAATGCTGACAGCACCAGGCGTATCGTTTATATTCTGTGATGTGTTTGAAGAGCCTCTGAGAGGAGACGATTTCATATATGTTAATTTAAAGCCTGCCATCAGGGGGAATGTGTTTCTCCGTCACATTTTGAAATGATGGAGGTTTTGCAGGTCTGGGTTTTTCTATCTTTTTCAAGTTTGGAAAACGATAACGGATGGCTTTCCCCGCCACCCCCCTTTTTTTTCCTCCTCTCTCTCTTGTCCCCTGAGTAGGCTGCCTGTCAGCACCATATTATGTCTGGCTTAGTGTTATTGTTTCCACGCTAAGAGGGGTTTTCTCAGTAGCTCCTCTGAGAGTGCCTTTCTTCAGAAATCCTTAAGGTATTTTTCACTCAGACGTGCCTTTAGACTTGGGAAGAGGCTGTTTGGCAAGCACTTAGACAACTCTTATCAGCTGCTAAAATCATAAAGGTAAACGTTCAGGTGGCAGCATCAGCAGATGCCCATTGATTGATTTGCATAAATTGCAAAGTCTTCCCAGTTCTTTCTCAAAAACTATTTTAGATAGCTCTGTCACCATATGCTGTTTCAGGTTTTTGTTAGATTTTACGGGTTTTAACTCCTTTTTACTGAAAGCGTTGTCTCAGTGTTTCAGCTATAATACATAGCTGGAAAGCAAAAGACCACTCGCTAGGTGAGACCATGGAGGTTGGGTGGAATCCCCACATGCTCCCTTGATGAGCAAGCTCTTATTAACCCGTTACTCTCCAGGAAAGTCACATTTTTTCCTTTTTTGACTTCTGCCTCCAATCTTATTCCTTTGCTTTAGCTTGTTTTCATTGTTCTGGGGACAGTGAGTCATGACTTTAGAAACCTAAAGGACTAAATGCAGGGCTGTGCTTGGTAGCCTGCTATTGGGACATTTGAGGGAACTTTAGTTCTTTTCATACTGACAGCAATTTAGATCTTTCTGACATTAACCTGTGTTTGAGGAAAGAACTGACGTAACTCCAAACAGCTCCAGACTTCCAAATTATGAGAAAAGGTGACTTGAGAGGAGGGTCAGTAGACAGTAGATCAAAAACAGAGAAGTGTCCACTAAGTAAGTGGGAGTGTGGTCAGAATTGCTCAAACATTAAAGGCTTTCTAAATGGTCATCAGGCAACTACTTCCTACCCCAAATCAGCTTCAGTGGTTTTTGGTTTGTAATGCTATTTTAAAATCAGTTAAACAGCATGTATTTGACTAGGAAATTTCTCTATGTTCTTCACTCAGGCAATGACTAGCAGCACGTGTCAGTATTGCTCCATTTGACAGTTAGTTGTGCCAAATATTAATGGGTGTTTATTTCATAACATAAAATTTGCCTTTCGTCTCTGCTTGCACTGGCATCATTTATCTTTTTGAATCACTACGTTTGTAAACATGAAAGAATAAGCCTTCCATAGAAGTAATTATTTGTCCTGCTGCATGACGAAAGCTCCCAGAAAATACAATTGAGGGAGCGGATGGTCTTATGGGTAGGGTGCTTAATGGTTTTCATGGTTTTAAATACTCATAAATTGAGGCAGAAAAAGTGTCTTGTGTAGAACATGGGAGCTGGAGAATTTGTTTTCTCCAGTTCATCTTGGCGCTTCTTACATAATCCTGAGTGTATTACTTATTCTAAGCAGAGCTGGCAATGCTGCTTATGATTAAGGCCATCTGATGTAAGATTCATTTTTCAGTTGCTTATAACTTAGCCAGACCTTAACTATTCAGACTGAAATTCCTCATTCTTCATTCTAGGTCTGGAATAAGAAAAAAAGAAAATATACTGTTTTGTCAATGACAAAAAGCAATCATTTTTAGCATCCTTTGTGCTTTGGAACAGCACCTCAGGCACGGGAACCTCCTCTGTCTCTTAAACGCTCCTGGCTTCTCTACTGGGGACTACATAGTTTGAAGAAAGGACAGGAGGTCATTTGACCGAAGTGTCGCGATGCATGTAGATGGACAGGCAGAGAGAAAAATAGAGGTTGTAGGTAAAGCAGAGTCAAAGTTACTTGCCAGAGCTTAACTTTGAACCTTATCTAAGGATATGCATCAGGGCATGGCAGTGAGGGGGCTGCCAGTGGCGAGGCCGGGCTGGGCCCGTCCCCCCGCCCTGAGGGAGCAGGGCCCTGGGGCAGCCCTAGCCCTAGGTGGGGGGCGTTGGGCACCGCCATGGGACTGGGGCCGGGCCAGGGGTTCCCGTGGCTGGGGAAGGGGCAGGGCCTCGGCGGGGCTGGAGCCGGCACCACTGCAGCGTTGTGGAGCAGCGAGCAACTGATGACCCCGGTGGGGCTGAGATTGGGCTGGGGCTGGGGCTGGGCAGGCAGCGGCCGGGGCAGTTAGGGACAGGCAGGGATGGGGGGTCCTGCAGGGCCTGGACACTATGGTCATGCCCTATTTGCACCCATCTCTGTCAGGGTTTGGTCTACTTCTTGAGGATGGCCCAGGATTGTTATGAGGAAGAGACTATTAATAAATAGGCTCCAATTTATTTTCCCTAAGTCTACAAGTGAGCTCAATATTAAGGTAATTGACTGTTGCAGTGAAGCAGTGAGATTCCAGCTCTGAATCTTCTTTAGAGATTTTTTTCAAAAAGCCTGAGAAGTCATTTCAGTCAAGCTCTTGGAAAGGGCCATTGTGTGTTTCTTAGCTTATGGGTGACCTTCTAGCTCACTACTTCATTAGGAGCTACACCCTATACTTGGAAATTAAAACAGGTTACAGGTGCTTGGGAAAAACTAGGAATCAGAGATCTAAAACTTGAGATGGGAAATTATCAAATGTCTTTATTCTTAATCTTTGCTCCTTGCTTTCCTATTCATGGATTTTAGATAGTAGTACAGCTGCTTTATGCATAACAGCTTTTGTGAAGATAAATAATGCTTGAGATGATCTCTAGAGGACTATAGAAATTGAGTGCCATAAGAAAACCCAGTGAAGAAGGCAGTGAATCTCCAGAAGCATGTCAGTTTGGACTGTACTGTAGGTGAGATAAGAATTTTATTTTTGTAATAGTATGTTAAATATTATCTATCTCTAATGCATGGCATTAAGGAGCAACTGAAAAATCTTCCTCACTTCCTTCTTATTGCTTATGATAGTGAGCCAAAACTCAGCATATTCTGCTTAGAATTACTAAGTTCACCAAAACCTAGTGCCCAAGATCTCAGCTTTCAAAATGTGTCCCATACCACCCAGACTTGTAAGATCTTTCTCTCTTTGGATACTTTGGCTGAAAGGGCAGATGAACTCTAGCACTTTGGTTTAGCTTTCGATTATCAGGTTTCTGGGGGAAGGGTGGGATGGTGACAGGAAGCAGCCAGGATTCGAAGACACTAGTTGGCTGAAACTGAGCTCAGCTGTGAGTGCATGCTGGGAGAAAAAGTAGGGATTTTCTTTATTCTTGATTTTTCTCAAGCATGCTTACTATTTGCCTCCCACCTTTCCTGTTAGCTCAATTGGTCCCTTTGTAAGGCTTCATCTCCTTCTGACAGCATGACAACTGAGGCTGGGAAGGGTGAGCTTAAGAGCGTTATGTAGGCATAAAAACACTGATAGGAGGTATTTCCGGATGGTACTCTGAACCTTATGCTTGTTTACCTGTTCTGAGAAAGGAAAAGATTGTCAGAGATTCATTTTTTTGTTTTGTTTGGTTTTGTTTTGTTTTAGCTTTCAAGGTATTTTGCAAGGCTCAACTATTCTTCCAGACTTTCTGAAAAAGATGTGGTTGATTGATGTGTCAAAGATAGTTAAAATTTGCTCAACTGATTGACTCCTAGGCTCAGGTGTACTTCAAATAACTTTTTGAATTGTGATCCAGCTGGAGACTTAAATACACAGCTGAATGATAAATGATTGTTGGCAATCATTGCCAACATTGCTAGTGATATTAACTCCATATATTTCAGCCTGCCATACTTTGAGTCCAGGAGAGAAATATTTTATTGGTCATTCATAATAAGGAAAGAGTGTTTTGAGAACTTGACACAAATGCATAAAACATGCTGCTCTATAATATTTAAGTTTTTTTCTTTATTTTACATCTATTTGAGGAGAGGCATAAAGAAGTGAACTTGCCACTTTTTCAATTACAATGTGATCTGAGGAAATGTGATACTAGATACAACTGGACCACAGAGTTAAGAATTTTTATTAATCATGAGATGTTTGAATTTACTGATTTGTATCAAATCACAGTATACCGATACTGCTCATTTACTTTAAATCAACTGAAGCAATACGATGCACAGCAGCTATGTTTGTCATGTACTGTTCTGCTCATGAATAATATATTATAACTTAATGAAGTTTTTCTGTAAGGTTGCTTATTAACCTTTCTATTATCCTAGACTAACAGCTCATAATTTACCATGTTGCTGCTGAATAATCTGCTGTGATGGTACTCACAAGTATAAACAGTAAATAATAAAAGAAAAACAATTTAATTCAGAACTGCATGGTGTAACAGAAATTTTATGAAACTTTTAGAAGTATTAAGTATAGTAAAAGAGTATCCTGTAAGTGAGTTTTATATCCACCGGAGAGGACATATGAGTTGATACTATTTTATTTTATAAAGTAGATTATAGAACTACACCTAGAAGATTAAAACTCATTAAACAGTGTTGAAATATGAGACAGAACAGCCTAGGCAGGCAGTTTCTCCATGAACAGTGGAGCTAAAGTACCTTACAGTGTATCAAAATGGGGAAAAATACTTTCAATGCACATTTCAACAGCTTTTCCTTTTCCAAACAAGTTTGCACGATGTTTTGGCTTTGTTGATTTCAGTGGATCTTATGGTTTGTTCCAACTGATGATAATGATTCATTATGGTTCCTATTGCCCACCAATCTTAGAGTTAAGGATATTGTAAGGACAATTAATGCCTGTAGAATGCCATGTGTGAGTGTGTGTATATTGATAAAAATGCTTGCCGATAAGGTTCTTGTAAATCCGGTTTGTGTAATCTAGCTTTTTTAGTTAACATTGCTCATATTTGGAAGGAATGACAAAATATAAGCGCATATTTAATAAGCGCCTCTGCCAGATACTTATTCATTCTAACAGTTTTGAAAACAAAGCTCTAAAATACTTCTTTAAAAATTCAGAAAAGGAATTGTCATGAAGTTATGAATTAATTATACCCTTGTCTGTTTATATTTTCATCAGCATTCTAAAAATTCAAAAAGTTGACAGGAGAAAGATGTCATTTGAGATTCATGAGAAATAATAAGCTGTTTCAGAACAACAGCAATTGCAGCTTGTATAAAAGGAAACATTTGTAACATCACCTATAGTCTTATGTGAATGCCAAGTGATTAAATGAAGGAATGACTAATAATTCTGTTTATATAATCTTGCATTCAAAAAGAAACAAACTAAAAGTTATTTTCTGTTTGATGCTTCAGAACTCAAAGATTACTATATTCGTTGTGGTTTTGAAGTTTTCTAAGTGATGGCTTTTCCACAAAATGAAAAGGAGCTTGCTTTTTGGGAAGGAAAGAAGAGTAAGCTTGGTTATGAATAAATTTGCTATGCATTTATTTAAAAAAAAAAAAGTAACCATCTGATTTATGAAAACTGGACTGTACTGTGCGTTCTTCTATCTCTTTAAAAGGAACTTAATCTACTCAGTAGTTCTGAGAGGTTATTTCTCCCACTGGAGTAAATAAACTTGCACACTTGATTAAGGGCGATGCATCATATTTCTTTACTTCACAAGAGCTCCTGATATTAACACGTGTTTTTTGTCTGCCAAACACTGAGATAAGAAGCTGAAGATGTTCAGCTTATGTCATCTTTCACATGATTAGATCTGAATGACACTATTGTAATATTTTAAGCTTGTATTTATTTAGAGATTCATACTCAAGTCCTTGATTTAGCTTTTCCAATAACACAGAGGAGAATATATTACGTATCATATATGGGACAGAAGTATTACATATATGAAATTAATTTGATGGCTAACTTCATGATTAATTTTAGGTTATAAGAAATAAGAGATGTGGAAAATATTGCTTTTTTTGTGTCTTGTTATTTTTGCAATAGTGCTTTGTGATAATGGTAATCCAGAACTCACTGAATGTAATCAAATTTCCCAAATAGCATGTTTAGAATCTAAATTGATGCAAGAATACTGTCCGTAAAAAGAATGAATGGAAATTACATTTCAGCAGCATTTAACTGCTGAACTTGTGACTGCGAGAAGGAGTCATGTTTAAGTAGTCATGTTTAATTGTACTAGCTACAAATGAAAAGGCTTTTTGGGTGGTAAATAAATAAGTAAATATTTAACGATTTATGTTTAAAAGTAATATAAAAAGTAATATTTATACTATTTTAATTAATACTGTTACTAATAATTCCAAAATGACTTAAGTGATTTGACTAATACCTATCTAAACTAATTTATTGAAATGTTTTAAAAACTAAATACTTTGAATTCAATACTTTTTTCTTGTTTTTATGTCTGTCACTGTAGATGTAACAACGTGATTGTTTTACATATAGCATGTGAACTGGACATAGTATCTTACGTTTATTATACTCCATTTGCAGCAAAGATATTTTGGAATTAATCATTGATTTCTATGACTTTCACTATAATTAACTTTTATCAGTACTATAGATTGAATAATGGAGTTATTTAGAAAAAAAAGCATATTTTGATTTTATTCACTCAAATAACATCAGTGCTGGAGAGGCTGTCTGTTGCATAGTACTATGGCACGTTGTTTCAATAGGTGAGTTTCCGGCAGAGTATGGAGTAATGTAAAAATTTAGGTTCTTGTTTAATTCTACATGACCATTTTCAGGTGTCAAGTGTTCCTCTGAGTTTAAAGCTGTTAATTCAGAACAAGCTAGTAGAGGGCAAATTTTATTAAGTCATAATATGAAAATACTTATTTGTAAAAGTTGATTTTGAAAACTCCGGTATTACGATAAGATTAAGTCAACTAGTTTTTTAGACTGCGGAAGTCTTTTTTCAGCCTTCTCTCAGATTGGAGGAGAGGCAACAAAAATCTCAGCTGGTTAGATTGTGCCAGTAAAGACTAGAATATTTATCTGTATCAGGTCAGTAAAGTTTTTATTTTGCAACTTTCAGGTAGTGTTATATCCAACATCCAATAGCTCAAAGTCTCCTGATCTGCATAAAATGATAGTCCCCAAAAACAGCCAGGACAGTGACTTGAAAATTAAACTGGCAGTGAGAATGGATAAGCCACCACACATGAAGCATTGTGGGTAAGTATCCGTTTTCTAAATGTCTATGTTTTATTATTTTGTCTAGCTGTGCCTATCTTTAACCATATGTAGCTAAAACCCAACGTTTGTAAAACAATATAAAAGTGTACAGCAGTAATAGGTCATTGTATTATATCTTTGTTTTATATGAAGTTTGCAGTAGTCAGGAATAACATTCAATTCAGATATTCGGTGATGTGCAAAGACAGATGATGAGCTAACCTGAGATGCAGAAGTAGAAGTACAGTGTCATTTAGAGAACTGGTTTTGAATGCTAGAATTTATAGCACTTTTGAGAAAAAAAGTGCTATTTAGGAAGTGCAAATATTTCCATTACAGTAACATTAATTATATACCTGGATGTGATGGTGTTTGCAACAGTCTGACCTCCTTCTTCTCTGTAAAAAGTCTGGTATATCTCTTGAAATTAATTTATGTAAGAGTATCAGAAATGTTTTTTTCCATCCAGCATTAGAACTATATAAAATAGATTATTCATAAAAACAGAATTCCTAGCCAACTGCCTCGTCCCAGTTACAAAAATACATAATATTGCCTACAATAAGCAAAATAGTATTTATTGTTGTTGCAAAGCAATCAGCCAGGCTGTTTTTCATCCTTCCAACTTCTTCTAAATTAAGTAGAAGTGCACTTTAAAAAAAGAGCACTGTTCTAGATATTATTATATAATTAGCATTGGCCATAATATTTAGATTTTTTTTTGATCTCCTCCTTTTCATAATCTGCATATTATGAACCAAAAATTATTGCCAGCATTTCCTATATTAAAAACTTAAAAATATATATTTAATATTTGACAAAGTATAATAAGTTGGGCTGAAATTTCTGAGCTACCTATCTCAGCCCTCATTTTCTTCTAGAAAACTTAGACACAACTGATCAAGATTTTAACAGTGAGACGTGTTGGCCGGGAGCTGGGAGGAAGGAGAGGGAGATCAGATGTGGAGCCAAAGAGGGAATTGAAACTGTTTTACTAGGAGATTGGGACTGCAATGAGAAGACATAGAAGTAGGACTACAAATATCTGAGTAGGCAAAACGGGATAATGTGGCAGAAATGTGCAGGAAGACAAGGTGGGCACAAGTCGGGAGGGATGGAGAGGACATAGAAAGGAGGGGAAAATGTCTATCTGTAGTACAGCGTAATACTCTCCAGGTCCAATCTCCCTGGCATTGATTTGCAGTTGCCAATCAGCTCTGAAATAGACTGGTAGTTGCGGCACATCCTTGTCTAGCTCTGGTCCGCTTGCCTGATTTTGGTCTCCTATCGCTGTAAGTCGTTCAGCTAGTTCAGGAAGTAAAAGTTGCAGGGAAGGCTTTGTGGTGCCTCCATTTTACTGGTGTCTCCAAGGGCAGCCATGGTGCTGAAATGCAGGGATTGCATGGCGCTGAAATGCATGGCTCTCAGTACCTTTGATGACTTCTGCCAATGCACCATGCATCAGATTTTATCACGGTGTATCGTGACAGGTGACCAAATAATGTAGGTGTGGTTCTACCAGGGAAATAGATGAACCCTTGCTTATTTCACATAGTTAGTAATTGAAATTAATAAGATGGTAATTACTACTTGAATTACTACTTTAGTTACGTTAAACAAAACACTAATTAAACAACAGCAATGACAAATAATAGCACAACAGACGCATCTGACTTGCATATGACCTATTACAGTTACATCCTCCATGGCTGCATCAGGGAAGTTGAGCCCTGCACACTTATCCCTGTAGGTGTTTGGGAAAAGCACCTGTGTTGGATCAGGTAACTGATAATGCTAGGGTTGTGCTGTCCAGAGCCCAAACCAGGGTATAACACAGCTTGTTATGTCCTGGGTCCAGCAAGAAGGACAAGTCTCCAATGCTTCCTCTCAATGCTCCCAGTTTTCCTAGGCACAGTGTTTGGCCCTGCTGGGGGCTGTTCCTCTGGGATCTTCAGATGAACTTCCTCACCTACAAGTTTAGTTTTCCGTGACACTTGATGTCCCTAGTCACTTTGTCTGAGCATTATATGGATTGTCCAATAAAATATTACTTCTGATGATTTAACTCAATCGTTATTTCTTTCATCTAACTGCTGGTTAGATTGTGTCCTCACATTGTGTTTGGATGCTAATCTCCAGTTGTTTACTTCTTTGTGTTACCTTAATGTCACTGCTGTCACTATTCTGCAGGCAAATATTTTCTTCGTCCCATCAAAAATGCTCAAGCTCCGTTATAGTTTCCCTTTCTTGCAGCCAACACCTATAAAGATTATTACCTATGCATTGTTCTCCAGCAAGGTCAGGGCACCGGGGGAGAGCTGTATTGGACTCATCCACTGAAAATATGTGTGAAGTGCAGTAGAAGGCTAACAATTCCTTCAATAACCATTGAAAAGGTTGATGCTGTATGATGGAACTGGTGTTGTGGTGGAGAGGATGGAAGAGGGTGTTTGTCCGGAGAGAAAAAAGAAAAAGAAAGGAAAGAAAATGAAAGGAAATGAAAACATGAGAAACAAATGGAAACCTATTAGAAGAATTCTTACTGTGTAAAGTTAGTAATCTTAATGTTGGGAAGCTCCATCATTCAGCCTCTCTCTGTCCTCTCTTTGTAACCTTCTCTTAACTTCCTGTGCAAGTATAAGCCTTCTGTTAAGTCATCTTTTGCCATTTTTTCCAAGAGGCATTCCTGCCTGATTCATCACATAGGTTAAAGCTGTTCTGGGGCTGAACTGATACTGGGTTATCAGAGAAATTACCTCATTCATGAATAAGCTGGAAAACATGCAGTGAATGAAGGCTAGCTTTATGGGAAGACAAAAATACATTTTTTGGTTGAGGTAGTTGAGAGATGCCTGGAAGAGCTGCTTTTATCCCCATTTGTACTACACAGAGGAAAACATATGATTCTTGTTTAAAGTGGTTTAAGAGACTTAAAACAAGCTTTCCCACCTGTAGTAACTGATAGTATGTTAATTCATTTCTTGTGCCCACCTTGATACACTGGAATGTGATTTCAGAGGTGCCCCACAGTCACAACTACAGCTAAAAGCAGTGGAAAGTGGGCTATAAATATAAGTTGTGTTATTAGAGTCCAGATACCCTAAAAATTAGATCTTTTATCTTAGTATCTTAAACCTTAAATTTTCAGTATTTTAGTTCTCCCTTTATGAAGTGAGAATAATATTAGCTGCCAGGCTCACAGACATGCGAAGGTGAATCTTGGGAAATCACCAGTAGAAGTGACCAGCACGTGTGCACTAGGAAAAGGGGGAGCAGCTGCTGCTGTAACACATGACCAATGGTTTATGCTCTGCCCATCAGTGTTACTGAGATGCTAGGCTCTGCAGCCCTCCGGTAAAGCCAAATGAGGTAGAAAAGCAAATAGCCTGATTCTGTCTATAAGGCAAATTTTGCGTAGCATGGAGTGAAACAGGCCATTGAAGAAAATAAATTGATGAAGAGCTAGAAACAAACTTTGTGCTACAATCCTGAATACTGAAAAGTCTTGGGAGGTTTTTATTTTTATTTTATTTTATTTTATTTTTAGCATGTAGTCACATATTTAAGCACAGTGTCATAATGTGAACAAAAAGGACGGCAAAATAAAGTGATGTTTGTCATGTTGGAGAGTTGTATTTTACTACCTTAATAACACACTTCAATAAGAGTATCCCAGTAAAGTTATAATTCTTCAGTTTATTTTTCAAAAACATCTTCTTCTTATCTCTGTCCAGTCTTTGAACTACCCAACTTGTTTTCTATATAGTACTGAGTTAACGAGCAATCATGTAAGATTCATATCCAGTCCATAGGAGAAAGCAATCTGTTGTTGGATTTAAGTAACGACTTTCAGCTGACAATCTGAAAACTTATTCAAAGCTGAATTAAAATTTTACCATACAGCCAATTGCAGAGAAAGACTTTTTTATAAACTGATTATTGTCTATCATGATTAAAATAAAAGATAATAGTAGACTTTTTTGGTCAGATACAGATGTTATGCTGTTAAATATTTCATATTCTTCAGGGTCAGCAGAACTCACAGACCTAAGCTGATTGTGGGTTTACAGTTTTATTCCTTTGGAAAAGTTTTTCCTATTTAAGACTGACTTTTTTTTTAATCAATACAGGGTATATATGCTGAAAGACTTCAAAATCTATCTTGCATTTATGCTTCAAGAACATTCAGTTCCACGGATTAAATTATTTTGTACTTAAATTATGATTTAAAATTCATACATATTACGCTGGACTGCAGCACCTTCAAATTGTGTTCCTTCTTTGGGTTTCCAAGGTCATCGTAAATAATGATATTTCTAATAACATTATAAACTTGGAATTTTTTCCAGTACAAACTGAAATCTTTTTAAGAACAAAAAATAAAAATCATTATGACTCAACACGACAATGAATATCAACAGAGGTTTATTGTACCTCTGGAAAAAAAAACAGGTAGCTGTTGAGAACTATTTCCTTTACATTACTGTTTATGTTGACACCTTCACAGAGCTATTCTAGTGTTACTCCACTAAAGAAATTTCATTTAAAAAAAGAAAACACTTGTTCAAGAAAACATGCAGTGATCTTTCTATGCATTCTGTGGTATACTTAACAAATAGAAGGCATTTGTATACTTCTTACGATAAGCATAATCTTATTTATTTTAGGATTTTTTCTTTAACTCTTGATTGAAAGGCTCTCAAAGTATGAAACAACCTGAAGCATTTATAAACATCCTTTTCTATTTAAACCCTGTCAATAGATTACAAAGGGAAGCCTGCACTGCTAGAATATTCTGATTAATGACAAGGTAAATGGTGTTAATACAAATTGGTAGAACAATTCTGAGCATTGCCAATTCATGATATTTCACATTCCTTTCTCATCATTCATGATGTATTTGTTGTCTTTTCACAGAACGTGGTAACCTTTCTCTGGCCAAAACTGCAGAGCACATTCAAGAGTTTTTTGTCATCTATATTACGATAGTAAAGTCAACATCCCTTACAGAGGAAGGTTTTATGACATTTCTAGTCATTTCATTTGTTATGATCTTGAATCTAAAACAAATCATCAGAGGAAAGAAGCTAAATTTGGCCTAAAAAATTTCTATATAAAATGCTGTTTATTTCTCTGAAGTTAGAATAGGTGAGAAAGGGATCGCTTACTTCAGGAAGGCTCACTTGATTTTCCTTAACTCGTAATGAAATCAGGGTTGAAAACCCAAGGAGGACAAGTTAATCCGTTCAAGTTATGTGGGTGTCTGTAAATACCTTTTCTAATACGATTTCTTTTCACTTAGCTTTACATAACTACATGCATTTAAAGCATCAATTATTTTTAAAAGTATAGATTGTATCGGTTGAGTTGTCTGTTAGCATAGCCTAGTGGTTACTAGAGGTTGTCGTTCTATTGCTTTCGATTTAGAAATAAAGCAGGAATATTGAGATTTTTTCTTTTCAAATGACTTGCTTTTAAAGGATTAGTAATCTCCAGTAGTCATATCTCAAATAAATAAATAGCAAAGTAAAACGAAGTTCTTCAAATTTAAACAGCCCAAACAGGACAGTATTACAAAATATTATTATTTAGTTTTGACTTCCAAAGTAAAACATTGCAGCATAGGTCTTGTCCAGAACTTTTTGTAAGATTTCAAAAGCAAAATTCATCCTTGTAAGCTCTGCTCTGCTTTCTGCTGTGACATATGTGGGTTAATAGTTGACTTTCGGTAGTTAGAGTTTACCTTCTAGATCTTATCTCCTTGTATATACAATTATTGTGCTTTTGAACTCCCAGAATATTTCTTAAACGTATGTATTTGGAATGCACATTCTACAAGCACTTGAGTATGTACATGCCCAGATTCCCTCCCCTTGTCTCATTTGTACAGCAATTATCTTTTTAATTCTGGTGAAAACTTTTTCACACTTATGCTCTCTAAATTAAGGCATGTATTGGATCTATGTGAAATAAATTTTCCCTCACACCCTTTTTTTATTAATATTTTATGCGTGCATTTTCAGAATATAAAGATCACCATGAATTTACTAGACTTCTAAAGTTTTCTGTCTTGCACAATTGGAAGTGTCTGAAATGTTCTTAGGAAAGCATTTATAATATAGCTAAATATAGCCCCTCGTTCCTATATATGTATATAACTGAAATCACACATTTCTCCTCCTGCTGCTGCAGTTTTAGAGCTAGAGAAGATGTTAGACTAATGCCCTGGATAAGTCTTCCAAGATGCAGAATTAGAGGATAAGTGATTTTCCCCTTTCCCTTCTGTGACACTTTTCACCCACTGATAAGAGTTCATCAGAGGAGGAAGGCAAGCATAATTGTCCCTATTTTACAGATGAGTAAAATGGAGCACAGAAACGAATAGAGATCACCCATGGTCACACACAGGTCAGTGACAGAGCTGAGAACAGAACTGGGATCCGCTAGATTCTCCATGGATGTGATTGTAGTGTACGACTGTCACCTCGGTGAATGGTTGTCATAGCTACTAGTAAGCTTATAAGTCAACTAATAGCCACATGGACATGGAAGTTAGGCAGAACAATGATGTTTCTAGCTCTTTGGTGCTGCTTATCCAAGGCCTCCCAGCAAAGGAGGGCAGGAGGAATAGAATTAGCTTTGTAATTTGAAGTCATGTAATCTGAAGGCTGATCTGAAGATAAGGCCTGTTTCCAGTGTCATTATTTTCAGAGAAGTGTGCAAGGTGACTAGAGATATGAATCTCTTTCAGGTCTGGGTTACTTTTAGAGAAAAAGTAAGATGTCAAGAATGCAACCTTCTCATAGCAAGCACCATATGGGCTCTTTCATACATAGGCCTTTGTGTTGAATATAGTGTATTTGGAACCAGCTTCAGACCTTTCGCTGAGCTGAAAAAGGTATTTCAGAGCAATTCTGCATAATTTATTATACCTAGTGTCTCACCCACACTAAAATGATCAAATAGAAAACAACTTTCAGCTAAGCTAAAATGTCAGGTTAAGATTTTCTTGGAACCAGTAGGTATATATTTACTTTCAAATTAAGAAAGTTTTATGTATCCAGCATCTTTGAAAATCCTTCCTAATACTTTTTATGTACCATAGACATGTTTGATTATTATACCTTCCGTTAGACACAAACAATAACTTTTTACATTACTTTTCAGCTGTTCCTAAATATATCTTTCTCATTAGTAAAGACTATAACATTTTTTCCTTGAGAAAGGAAGAGACGAAACTGTCTAAGAGATACCAGTTGACCTTTTTCATTTGTTATGAGCAGCGTAATTGCATGAAACAAATTTTAAGATAAGTAGATATTTATCAAACTGTAGCATGTCTGCATCTATGTATTTAACCTCTTCTTATCTGCTTCTAAGGCTTGATTTGTCTTGCCAGGTTTGTGCACAGTACGTTTAGTTGAAACCATGAAGTCAGTATATTAGCACCATCTAGCTTTCTGTTTGTTGCTATTACACCTCTTGTTACAGCTTTAAAAAGGGTAGTGCAGCACTGACTTCAGTTGTTGCTTCAAAGAGCAAGGTTCTCACTGTCGTTTGATAAAACGCTTATTTTCCACAATTTATGGATGTAATGACTGGGAAATATAAGCAAAGTCAAATGGAAGGAATTTATGAGATTATTTGAATTTTACAAATCTTTACGTGAGAAATTAGATAGTTTGGAATCCTTTTTAATCGCTCAGTCATATGGCCTCACCTTAGCAGCCCAAAATGTAAGCATTTAGGCTATGTCAGAGCAGTCTGAGTTCTCTTGAGAGCCAGTGGTGGTTTATCCAGTTCAAAGTCATTGATTGGCTGTAGAAAGAATGAATTGTAGACTGGGGTTTTCTCTATATATATTTTGTTCAGAAAAAGTATAGATGGGCTACTAGTTTAAACTAAATGTCTACTTTTTAGATAACAAAGCTTAGGAAAGACGAAAAGGTGGGCTTCGGTTATCCTTTTTTCTTCTGCCTGATTCACAGTTTTTCAAATACAAATTCCGATCAGAGATAAACTGCATGGCTACCTACGTGATTTTTAAAAGCTATTTACTTTATTTTGAATGAAACTCAGTCCTAAATTTGTAGGTCAGTTGAACAGATAGTAAGAAAATTTTACCAAATATAACCATGACGTTTAGGGAAATATCTTCTTTATTTCTACAGTTTTGTTTTTCTTACTAGCTACTCTATTACTCTTCATCTTACTACTCTGATGAAGAATGATAAAATAAAAAAGGAATCAATATTTTTATGTGAATTATATGCAAGAATTTCAGTTAATTCCGATGAGAACTTTTTATCTGTGCTGACGGTAGTTACATGTAAATATCATTTATGATTTCTGATGTCCTCTAACAGGTATAACATGCTCCATTTAATAGCAGTCACACTTGATTTGTGAGGGGTTTTTTTTAGCATTTCCGATTTTTTTTCAAAGTATTTTCTTATCCTGTCATAGGAACAGTGGATTCATGGGGGGGAGGGGGTTGTTAATACAAAAATAAACTCAATTCATCATAAAAGATAAATGTTAAGATTAATATTATGTAAATTATTCTTTGCAGTTATTACTCATACAAAATTTTCAATATCTTCCAGAAGGCCAGAGTTCTAGTCTGGATTCTGGCACTTGGCTCATTCTGTGATATCTGACATACTGCTGGACCTCTGTTTTTCTGGGATGTGGACATATAATATTTATCCACCTTTGTCTGCGATGAAAAGAGCTAGAGGTCTTGACCTACCATGGACATGAACAAAAAATGAAAACAATGTGGACACTATGTGGTTAAAGCATATGTTTTTTGCAATCCTGTTCAGTAATCAGTGCTATTTACCATTTATATTACACTTACTCCTTAATTAATCTTAAGTACATACTGGAGCTAAGTCTGACTACAAATATCTGACAGGGATTGCCTACTGCAGTTTGCAGTGTCAGGCCTTCCAGTACTGTGACATGACCTGTATTCAACAAAGGGGAGGTTATGAAACTACCTTTGTGCCAGAAAGATGATTCCTCTGCCCCTCGTTCTTCATATGTGGGGTTAAGGATGGAGAGCCTCAGTCTTCATCAGAGTTTTGATACCCAGCCATATAACCTGAAAAGCTCACGTTTCTGAGCTTATCTCAGTTGTTTGCTTGTGGCACCTTGTTATATCATGTTGAAACACAGCAGGATGTGCTGTAGTGCTAGCAGTCTGTTGCAAGAAAATCCTGTCACAGGAATCAGGTGTTTATTCAAGCTGGCTGGGTCTCTCCTTCTAGCTATAAGTTTATAGTGTGCACTTCCATCCTACTTTTTCTTGTCTCCCCTGTTACTGGAATTTGGGATAATGTTTCCTGACTACAGTAGGCCTCAGAATTAGTCTCCAAGTTTCTCTAAGAACATCTTTCTCATTTACCTGTGATTCCAAAGAGTTTCTTACAGGTAATGGGGATGTCAGCAATATGGAAGATAAACATAAATATGCATACCTAAAGGGATTTATTTAGTAAGATACTTTCTTCTTCGAGAAAAAAATAAGTTAGCTTTTTTGTTTGTTTGTTTGTTTGTTTTTTAATCTAACAAAGAACTTAAGGTATGGCCATTTGAGGTCAGCAGGGGACTCATCAGTATTATCTTCTACACTGAGATCACCAAGGCCATCAACGCTGCATGGCATGGCACATACCTTTAAGGAGACAAGTATGTGAGTGTGTGTGTGTGTTAGAGGGCTGATGTGTGCAAAATTACTTGGCCAGCTCTCAACTCTGACGAGAAACTGTCTGACATTGTGGTGCGAGCATCTGTACTGCACAATTGTTTGGGGTCACCACCATGGTTTACTAATACTCAGGAAGAGGATACAGTCCTTCTTTTCAACAGTAACTCCGAGACAGTTGCTGACTGCAAAGACCCAAGACCCTGAAGCACAAAGATATGAGCATCCCTTTTCTACTTATTTGCTGCTAAGATTCTCTTACAAATCCCAGCACAAAGTAAATCCAAGTGTTTCAAGAACTCCTAGTACATGGAAAATCCACTTGAAGGAATGAAACTAGTTAATGAAATCTGTGGGTAGCCTCTGAGAGTGCTTTTTTTTACTACTGGATATACTTTTTTTGTGAGCATAACGGTCACTGGCCTACAGCACAATTTTTAGGTTTCTAAAAGAAACTAAAAGGATTAATGCAAGCTGACAAAAATGAGGATGTGATCTAAATGCTATCTTTTGTCATAGACAGTAAAAACAAATCTTTGTGTAGAAAATTATTTATGTCATTTTAAATGCAAAGTTGCAAAATGACAGTGTAATTTACTGATGACAATAGGTAGATTTGAACGGTGCCAGTCTCAAGTTAACATGTGAGTTAGCCACAGTCCCTTCTGAGCAAGAAGGTTTTGTTGAACAGGAGATGCAGAAAAGAGTACCTGGGACTTGTACTGTGAGAAGGATAAAAAATGGGTAGAAAAGGTAGTACAGACTATAAAAACCTTTGATGTCCTTTTTAACCACAACATTCAGGTCAGGCTTAACGCATCTCCGGGGGGAGGAAAAAAAGAATTACTGAAGAAAACAGTATAAGCGAACGTTGAATATATGTACACATTTAAGATAATCCTTAAAGGGGCTTAAAAATAGCTAGAAGTAGTTTTTTGAAGTTATTACAGATTTGTAAGCTAATTGATTTTAGAAAACAGAATGCTCTTCTGTTTTCCACAAATCATAGGCGGATGGCACTAGACTAATAGGATTTCACATTAAATTCTATCTACCCAAACAAGCGCAAAAAAAAAACCCAGCAGTATTTGGGAGCGAAGAGAATGGAGTAAACTTGGAGTTCTGAGATGTTACGCAATCTGATAGTTCTTGAGTGTATTTTAAAAGACAAAATGTTTTGTTTCAGACCACTGTTATCTTTCATTTATTATTATTTTTTGTCTTTGCTACTTGTTTCCGTGTTATCATTTCACCGTAAGAGAAAGTAGCTCACTTGAAAATTCTGGATACATGCTGCTGGTCTGACAGTCCCTAAACAAGAAAACAGGCCCATAGTGGTGATTTAGATATGCCCAGATATGAGATATTTGTGGGTCTGCCTATGACCATGTTTCTTACTTGCAATGCTCACTACAAGAACTGCCCCTGTGAACGGCCTTCTAGGTTGACCGTGACAGACTGGCCGGCACCTTATCATGCACCAGCTTATGCTTCTGTGGCCAGAATTCGTTGTCTTCTGCTGGACAAGATCCAGCACAGGACATAAAAGTGGACTGTTCTGTCAGCACCTGAGAAAAGTCTCTTCAAAATCCTCGCCAACTCCATCCTCCTGGAGTGGTGATGGCAAAATGTTAAGTAGCCCTCTGCCAAGGAGGCGCTAACATCCCAGTTAGCAGTCAGTTAATAATAATGGCATAATTCATTCTTTCAGAGCTTTTATTTTGGGCCACTCACGGAGACATTATGTGACATTATCATCACATTATTAAGTCATTGTGCAAGCATGAAAGCTAGAATTACATTTTTATTTTCAGAACAGAATCTGAGTTATTGCGACTGTGGAGTGACCACAGGCAATGCAGTCCTAAGAACATACCTGTTCCTGCTTCTCTCTCTTTCAGACATTGTTACAACTAGAGCTCTGTGAATTTTTTTCTCTAAAATTGTATCAGTGAAAGATGCAGATTTGAGCTGATGATAAACATATGGAAACTGTATTTGTTAAAAAAATTTGTGAGAAAAGAAACTACAGGGAGGAGAAGGAGATTTGAAGAGCCAAAATATTCTAACATTTTCAGAAAAAATTAGGGAGGTTTTGTGGAACTAAGAAACTTATCACTACATTTGAAAACGAGAACAAGGACTTTATACTACAGTTGAGCAGAATATGGTTCAAATTTTCATGTGTAGTTAACAAGCATTTTTAACTTGGAGTCTAATAGAAATGACGTATATTTTTTGTTTGGATGAAGTGTCAAAAAGGTAATTCACGTAGCTATAATTATCTTATATTTCTTGCTAAATTTTGACAACACCATTTTGAATTTTACATTCATCAATATGCCCTCATATACGCTGAGGTAACAATTTCCTGCTTATGTTATAAGCAGCATGCTAGAATGGCTTTATTTTAATTCACTTTTAGGAATGTATGGATGCATTACCCTTATTCCAATATGTCTTATAGCAGTATTCTCTGTTAAACTAAATTGTGCTAAGTGCTAGTCTTTTACTGTGCTAAATGCTAGCATTTTGTCATAGGGAAAAGTGCTAATGTGTTAACTGTCTTCATTTAGATGGTTTTAGTATTATACGTTTCGGCAGAATCAATTGACTGTAATCAGTTGCTTTTTAAAAACGAAAATTGAACTTCATGAAAAATGACACATTAAAATTGCATTAATGATTGATTGGATAATGGTAATGGGTTAATGTGAAATTACTATGGAAGGAAGAAGCAAAAGTGTTTATCCTGCTGCTAGATCCTTAGAGAACAGATTATAGCTATGAGCCTGATTTTCAGTGCTTCCCACAGTAATTGCTACTGAGGAGGCATGGGGTATCTTGAAGACCTTAATGATATGCCACTGCCACTTTAATTGCTAAGAGAAGCCAAGAGAATCCTAATTGCCAAGAGAAGCATTACTAATTAAGGTGTCATTCTTCATTCATTCCATAGTAATTAATCTGAAATATTTGTAAAAGCTGAGATATAAATTTAGATCCAAACTCACTTAGCTTAACCACAACACACTTTATGTGAAAAAGATCTATGGGTTAAGCAAGGTTAATGGTCAGAAAAATCAAAATATCTTTTTTTTCTTAGAATAATGAAATTTTAACTTTGATTTTCCTCATAACTTTTAAAAACATGAAGTAGAAGAATTGAGGATAGATTTAAGAACTTTATATATTTTATATTTAAAGCATAATTCTACTGTCAGATACAAAGTTCATTAAAACCACTAATATAAGGTGTTCCTCTTTCTTATATTCACTGAAAAACTGGATGCTTCTGAAAATCTTAGGATGACTTTTCTTCAGCTCTGTGATGAGCAAAATGATGCAAGTTCAGTTGTCTTTCTGTTGTCTTTAGATCATAACTTTAGCGTTACCTGTTCAATCTCCTTGCCTTTTCACTAGGATTGGATATGCATGACCGATTATGCATGGAGAATTCGTATATCCAGTACTGCCTGTATTTCAAGTCTCCCCTTAGATTCATCTCTGCTAAAATCCTTATTCAACCTCACAGCCTACTCAGTTGGAGTGTGTTGATCAGATCGACACTGATTATTTTTCTGCGTACTATGTTATCTCCTCAACTTTCTTTAATGCAATTATATTATAGATGGAAGTCTCTAGAACCACTTAAGACCTGAGCTGTGCTTGGCACGTGCCTTTCCTCCTCGACTGCAAGTGTGCCCCAACAGATCTGTAGAGTGACTCAGTTGTTGCTGAGGACCTGATATCCACATTATAGGCATTTCTGGGGATTTAATTTAGTCTGTATATGGTACTGTCCTAGAAAGAATGCCCGTTAGTGGCTGGAGTACGTTAGATGCACTCATGGAGTGCCACAGCTGGCTTTATTTCATCCGAGAGAAGGAATCCAGTTCCCACGCTTTGAATCCACTCAGTAATGTGAGCCAAGTGCCGTAGGTGGAAGGATGAGAGATTCGTTTCAGAGCACACTTATTCAAACTAGGTTACCCATGTAGACGCAGCCTTTCTGTTCAGGTACTTCACTGAAATGCCTAAAAGAAGGTTGGTTTAACAGAGCAAAAACTTCCACTGATTCCCAAGTCAGTGAAGTGTCTGCACAGATACTGATCCTGTCAGAGCCCCATCCTCGCAGTCTGCGTGTGCTCAGAAATGGAAGGATGTTGTAATGCTTTAGCAAAATACATGTCTTATTAGGGCCTTATGTGGAAGATTATGATCTGAGCGGTTTAGTCACTACATGCACATGAAGGGAAATATAGGTCAGTTTTTCCATATGCGTCATTTGTCTTTCACTAAAATGAAAGCATCAAGCAGGATAGTTATTTTTGTTTAGCGTTCCCATAAATTATGATCAGTTTGCCACACCAGAAGTGGTTTAAAATTTGCAGTAATAATAAGTTCAGAGTAGTGGCAACTTTCTAGTAACTTTATAGTCTAATTGAAGAGACTGATCTAGCTGGATTTTTCAGATGGGATTCTTTGACTGAAATGTCTTTATGCTCTAGCTACATTGTCCCCTAACTTTGGGAAAATATCGTTCAGAACAAACTCTAACATTTCTGCTTATATTTGCTTATAATTTAAGAAAAAAATTATTACTCGGTAAATATACCACAAATATTGCCGACAATATTTTTAGAATGAAATCACACTTAAATATCCCTTCTAATATACCGGAGGACCTATTCCAGAAATATATACAATAGAATATATTTTTATATAGCAGAATATATTTTATATTATACATTTTACCTTCTCTGTTATCTAAATTCCTTTTGAGAAATTTCTGGAAACTTCCCTTACATGCATGAGTCTGAAGTAATGAAGATGTAACTGGCTATGATATTAGTAACATTATTACTGCACGTAGTTGCCTAAGCAATATGCTTATTTTCACAGAGTGCAGGGCTAAGCATCACTGAAATTGTTTTAGATCATTTTTATATTACTTTCTTCTACTGTAAATAAGCATAACACCCCTAATATTTAGGTGAGAGATGCATTTATTTATTAGCCTTTCTCATCAGGTGTTGTGACTTGTTTGTTAGTACCATACACTAATTTGTGACATAAAATTTAAGAAAGAGTTATTTCCACCTGACATGCATTGACATTACATATGGTCTGGCGTGGCCTGGCATTCCCACTCTACAGACAGTGCCAGTACTATTAGCTGCAAGGATTGGGGGCATGCCACCTGCCTGCGTTGTGTCCTTCTGTCGCTTGAACTGTCCATCTGTTACTTGCATGAAGATAAAACTCACCTAATTTTTGTCTTATGGAAAACAAACCCTTACAAAATCAAAGGCACACAGGACAGAAAAATTAATTTTAAATGCTAATAGTATGTAATCAATCTAATCCTCTCAATGTGCCAGAATAGCAGCTCAATGAGAAACCACAGGGTCAGTTTTGTTACACAGTGTCTGAGGGTGGATTTCAGTTCATAATACACTACTTTTTGTGGGCAAAAAGAAAGATGATGCAATGTTGGATGTGGCTAATAACTCCCTTACTTACGATTTTGTATTAGGATATATTAGGCTTAAAGGTAGAAGTACCTGTCTATAAATTCTATAAATAATCTTCTATAAATGTTATTTTTTCCCCCTACAGTAGTATAATTTCAATGGTTATAGTATTTCATTTGATTTTGGCATAGGAACAGAGTCCACGTGGCCCTGGACTGTTGTTTTGCCAGAACGGTATATCATCACAGCCAGCTCCCTTTAAACAGTCCACATCCTGTTAAACGTCAGCACGGCTGTGTGGGCAGTTCCCCGCTGCACCGGGGCCCAGGGTCCTTGAGCACATCCTGCATCCCTGAGTGAGCCACGCGGCGGCACCGTCGTGGCAGGCTGGCGGTTTCAACAGGGGTGCAATGTTGTCTGTGTGGCTGTGCAATGAGCTCACTCCATGCCTTTTAATTTAAATAAATACATAATAAAACTGTAACGAAGAGTTCACCCTTGCACCGCAAAGAATCTTTTTAGAGTGTCACGAACCTGTTTTAATTTAATCTCATTCCAAATTAACTTTGTATCTGTTCAGTGTCCTATCAGTGCTTTGTCTTTCTATAATGTGTGCATGGAGGGGGGGGAGGGGTTGTTTTGTTTTGTTTTGTTTTTTGCTTTATGAATAAATGATAAAAGAGAGCAGGTAAGTGAAAAATGCCTGTGAAGCAGATAAATCCTGTGTGTCTTTTTTCTTTGAAGCAGGAGACAGAAAAGACCTGTTAGATTATCGTTTCATGCTGCTTTTATGGCGTAAACTTGGGACAAATTGGCAGGGAAAGTGTTATGGTAGGTGCAGGTTTGAGTTCCACCGCTAAGTCTCCAGCGGGGTCAGACCCTCTTCTCTTGCTTTACCAGATGGAGAGCTCTTCTGATAAACCATTGGAAGGCTGTCAGCCCAAAACTGCCATCTGCTTCTCTTCAAGTTTTATTCCAGAGATGACAAGGGTTTATGGTTCTGATGAAAGAAATGAGTAAGGATCACAGATAAAAAAGTAGTAACCCTTACTTAGTAAACCAATGGCTTAGCTGTTGCCAAGTGGAGTTCCTCCATTTGCGATTTTGAGCTCTGAGATTTTAAACTTGTTTAAATTTAAATCATTTTAGTGTCAACATTTTCAGTGCCATTGACCAAGTAGAAGAAACTACAATACTTAAGAGTTTGTACTAGTGCTGTCATGGAGAAGCTCTTCATTACCTTAGGATGTACTCTCCTCACAGCTGCACTGGACTCCTGACTGCCATTTTGCATTCAAATTGAATATTTGTGGCCCTCTGACCCTTTTCACCAAAGTCTTAGCTTTGAAGGGCAGGCTAACTCTGAAGCAAGGACCAGAGTACTTGGACTATGAAATAATTCCCTCTGGGAGAGGGCTGGTAGCCACTACACCATTACACCACTGGGAGATGGCAGTTTAAGGATCCTTCAGTCAAGCCATTTAGAAACAAATTCTGAGTAAAGAATGCATTCAAAACAAAATTGCGATTGTTATGCAAACTACACTACCAGGGTTGATATTAAATATTACAAGGCTTGCCAGTACCTGAGAGCATGTGCTTGACTAAGATCTCAGCATACATTATGGTTGTTTTTCATTCGTTCCCTACTTATGTAAGAAGAAATTGCATCAGAAGAGAGGAACCAACAGTTTGTGTAAATGAATCTTTACCTTAATTTTTTATGTTGAGAAGCAACAGATCCACTTTAAAACAGAAAGTATCCAGACCCTTAGATCAGAGTTAATACAAGTTAGTAATGTGTGATTAAAGTTAAGTTAATAAAGTGGTTGTGTATCATGTAAATTTTTATTGCCATTATAGAATATGAGAGTATAATTTCATCACAAATGCTACATTCATTTTTAATTGAGCTATATGTATTCTACTTAACGGAGGGCTTGTTTTTTTTTTCCTTGCACACTCAATAAATTTTAATTGAGCACCTGATTCCTGCCTCTAACACATTAACATCTGGACTCTATCTGTTATGCATATAGATACAATGATTAGAACTGTACAGAAGAACAGACAATAGGAAAACAAAAAGACAACATTATGGAATACTTTCAGCCATAATTTTTTTATTATATATTGAGAAGCATTTAATTATCTTATTTCATTTAGTTAGCCTTACTACTTAGGTCAATTGCTTTTTTCTTATTAATGTGGCATGTTAGCAACTTTGCTAATTGGCATAGAAGAGCATGTGACTATACTAAATGTTTTGTCCAAAATCATTTTATATTTTTTTTTCTTGTCCTGAGACAATTATTTATTTCACAGTCTTTTCAGTAATATATAAAATATTTCAGAGGGGAATTACTTGATTTAAAATTTATCATTTCACTTTCCACAGTTTTATTTCTAATTTAAAGGCAAAAAAGCTTCTAAAGAATGTGGATGTTTAGTTCTGGTTTTAAAATTGAAAGATATCGCTCTACCTTTTGTAGCTCTTAGAAATTATAATCTTTATTTGGAAAGAGAAGTATATTTGTAAGCAATTTTATCATTAAGACTTTATGCATAATTTGTCAGCAGTTATAAATTTAGTCTAGAAGAAAAGCAAATGATGCGTCACTAAGGCTATTACACTT
The DNA here is from genome assembly GCF_040807025.1 of Struthio camelus. Lineage (NCBI taxonomy): Eukaryota > Metazoa > Chordata > Aves > Struthioniformes > Struthionidae > Struthio > Struthio camelus. The sequence goes on from NC_090942.1 coordinate 25,472,837, forward strand.
CTGTGACTTTAGTATCTGTTCCATACTGATCTGTTCTGAATCTGATTTAACAAAACTTACAATTCTAGCAGAGTAAAAATGAGCTCAAATTTTATAAATTTCTTTGAATAATTTTCTCTTTAAAAATGTAAAACAGCTTTGACTCAATAATACATCAAGATGTATTTAGTATCTGTGTACCAGAAAAAAGATTACAATTCTCACCAAATTTTTCCTTTTCTAGTTTACCAAATACTAATACATTTTCAAATTATTTCCATGCTTTTGGAGTTACTGGATAATCTGTATCATATATGAGTTCAACTTTGCTGGCATGTCAACAGATGATAAACTAAATCTTCATTATGCAATAAATGTTTTCCCCCAAATTTGAGAATAACTGTATAATTAGTATGCTTGGCTCTGTGTTCCCATGTATACATGATTTGTGAAATAATAAAACATTCTATTATTTAAAATACTCCTTTTAAAACAATTGCAAATATATATTTCATAATCATTGGTCTGAAGTTTCATTTAACCACTTTTTATGGTTTCACAGTCACATTTTCTTTCCTGTTCAAATCATTTACTGTACAGGTAGCAGGGATCAGTTTGAACCAGATTTTCAACTTCTGAGCTATTGCATTATACATATCCTGACATCCACAGGAGGGCAGCATGGTTAAATTAACGGAAAAGATGGGAATATGATTATGACGAGTAAATGAATCTCACTTTTGATTGTTTATATGATTTTATTAAAACTTTTATAATTTATAAAAATGTATATATTCCTAACCAATACAGACTAAGCAGCTGCATGTTAATTTTAGATGTTTCCATGTGTAGCTTCTTAATAGCTAAGAATGACAGGTTTTCTCTGGATATGTACCGTCTATTTTAGAAGACGATTTTAAGATATTTAACATGGAAGTGATTAAAGCCCAGAAGGAAATTTAGGTCCATAAATTCTGATAAAATCCATAAGAATACTGTGGCAAAGTCGGATATTTCAAGGGTGGAGGTAGCTACTCTAATAGGTTTGAGGCACACTGGAACTACTCAGTTTTTCTCTAACGTCTTGATTGAATTATAGCAAGAAATTGATCTCTATTTATATATATATACACACACATATATGTACACATATACATTTATATATGTATGTACACATATAAAGTTCTGTTTTGGGAAAGGAATTGAAAATCTCAAGCTGAGATTTGAACAATAATCACTGAGCAATACTAATAAGATTAATTTTTATTTTTAATTGCATTTAAACTGGTCCCCTAAGCATTCATACAGTGCATTTTGCTCTTTAATATATACAATTTAATGTAATTTTTTTTAAAAGTATTTCTAAAACTCCAACTTCGGATCTGCTATAGCATCCAAATCGTCACTTACATTTCTTCTTAAGTTTTACAGATTTGGGGGAAAATTTGTGTAACTGCAGTGTTGCAGTTCCATGTCCATATCAGCACGTTGGTATTGCTGTTTTGGGGAGACGGTTGTTTGAGGGAGCCATCCTGTGCAGCAGTAATGGGCTGACCCCAGTAGATGGCTCTGATGCTCCCTCACAGCTGATAAGTGCTGTATTCCTGAAGTATGACTTCTACAGCTCCAGAGGCCAACCAGCTCCAATTTAACAACTCTAGTACAGGCACAGAAATGTATTTGTATGTTTTTATTTTATATGTATTTATTATGATAAAAATAACATTTGACAAAGAACAAACTGTGGTATTGTTATAAGGTTATATCTTTCTTGTTTATCGGTTTTGCTTTTGTCTAACAACTATCTAAAATCTATTATTTCCAATATATTATTGATAGTGAAAAAACATTTCTTTAGGATTGTTATATTTTTCTAATGATCTGGATCCATTTTAAAAATCCTCAATTCCATAAAAGGATCTTAAAATAAGGTTCATAAAGGGGATACAATTCTCAGTGATGCAATTCTGTAGTTTCCTGGAATAACTCCTGTGAAATTCAGTTTCAAATTGTTCATTTCTGTGTGGTATTTCCAAGAATATTCAATCACGTTTATGATCATAATGTCTATGTATCATACATAGATGAAAATGAGTGTGTGGCACGGGGAAGGTGTATCACAAATTACTTTTGAGTTGTCTGTTCCAGTGCTTCGACCAGACAATCACTAAATAAGACTAGTAAGTGGCAATTTTAGACCAAACCAAAAGAGCTGCTTCTAGGCACAAGTAGCTGAGATGTGGAAATCTTTGCTACTAGATGTTGTAAAATCTGAAAATTTACAAGGGTTCAAGAAACAACTGTGGGCATTCTTTGAAAAAAATCTGTTAACAAATAGTAAGTACAGACACCATTTCTGCATAAAGAAACTCCTAGAGCCACTAGTAGCACGACTATAGGAGATTATTGTGGTGATATATAACTGGGTGTTTGCCCAGCATCCAGTTGCTACTTCCCTCCAGCATCCTGTTGGGAACAAAATATAGGCCTGAATATGCTTTTGTGTTGCCACTTTTATGTTCTTTTGCAAAGAACATTTCTTCAGAAGAGCCTCAGTGACACGGAATCAGAAGTCACTTTGCTGCTTTGGCATCTTTTAAAACTCTACGGTTATGTCTTCTTTATAACAAAGTTTCTCAAAATGGATATTTTAAGAGTACTAATTGGCTCAGTCGTGCTATGAAAGCTTTCTTCCTTGTTTCCACTCATGAATTGTCATCAAAAGGCAATTGAGAGCTATAGTAAGTATTCTTCTGACACTAACTTTCAATACCTGCAAGCTGCCATTCTGAATTGGTAGGTTTTCCATGGCAGCATTTCTCTATTAGAATAAGCATGTTAAATGGCTTTATTGCACAGGATCAAATGTTCAGCTAATCCAGTATGGTGTTTCCCACTGTGGCCAGCAGCAGATAACTAGGAAAGCTTGTAAGTACTGTCCCTTAGTACTCTTCCAAACTCTGCTCATCTTCAGTGCCAGGACATCCCAAGGCAGATGTTGTTTCTGCCTAAACATTAACCTTCAGTGGATTTCACAAACCTGTCGAGGAATGCATAAAATGCACGATGAACTGTAGCTAACTTGAATTCATGGAAACAAGCTGTAACTATTGCTTTGTGCTGTGAGAATGGAAATCAGTGTCTGGCAGCATTCCTATCTATCTTCCTTAGAGTTGCTAGAGATGCAGTAGAGGCAGTCTGCCATCACTAATATCAGCAACATATTGTGTCTTTCTGCTGGAGTATTTTGGAATTAGAAGTGATGTTTGTTGATTTCAATGTTTATGTGAAGTCTGGTAGTTTAAAAGGGAGTTTTCTAATGTATGAGGGCTTGAAGTCTCAGAATTGTAATGTAGGAAAAAAACATTGCAATTCCCAACTTGTCCAATCAGAAGGCTCTTTTCCTTAAATAAACAAATAAATATATATGTATCACCCATTAAATTTGACATTTCAAAGTGATGCTTTTATTGGTTGCTAAACTACAGATATGTATTTTCTGCATTAGGATTTCCACAAAGCACAGGGACTGATAAGTAAGGTTCAGTCATTGCATACATAGAAGATTACAGCTTCATTTTATAGAACTGGCTCAAAAGAAAAAAAAATCTGAATGGTGCTTTAGAATAACTAGTCAGATGGCAAACAAGAATTTGCAAGGTTGTTCAGAGCCCTTGTTTCTGACATCCACAAAAGTATTTAAATTTGCAGTGAAAGTCACGTTATCTACCTTCCATGATGTATTTCATTTCATCTGCTTTTAGGCAACTGCAAAGCCCAAACTTACGTTTGGAGTCTTGGCACTATAGGGATCCAATATAACCAATGGATCCCTATAGTGCCCATAATTTAGTTCATCTAAGCTCTGAAGGCAAAATCTGCTTTGAATAGCTAACATGGGATCCATACCTAATACAAGAGAAACGTGGCTACTGCAAGTGGCACAGGGGAGTGGCGAAGACAAAAGTGTTTAATTTACCATTTCCCTTTGGAACACTTTCTTTTACATATTTTTAGTTCATGGATGATTTGCGTATTTAACACAAGCAATGAAAAGGCAAAACAGCTTTACAGGCCATTGAAATGCATTTCCTAATGGATGGCTAACATGGATGACACGGTTGTGGGGGTTTACTACAGGCCACCTGATCAGGCAGTAGTCGATGAGGCCTTCTACAGACAGCTGGAAGTAGCCTCACGATCACAGGCCCTGGTTCTCATGGGAGACTCTAACCACCCTGACAGCTGCTGGGAAGACAGCACAGCTAGGCACAAACAGTCAAAGAGGTTCCTGCAGAGGATTGATGATAATTTCTTGACCCAGGTAGTGGAGACACCAACGAGGAGAGGTGCAATGCTAGACCTTGTACTAACGAACAAAGAAGGTCTAGTTGGAGATGTGAAGGTTGGGGGCAGCCTTGGCTGCAGTGACCAGGAGATGGTGGAGTTCAGGATCCTACGAGGAGGGAGCAGGGCAATGAGTAGGATTGCAACGCTGGACTTCAGGAGAGCTGACTTTGGCCTCTTCAGGGACCTACTTGGGGGAATCTTATGGGGTAGGGCCCTAGAAGGAAGAGGGGTCCAAGAAAGCTGGCTAATATTCAAGCGTCACTTCCTCCAGGCTCAAGATCAGTGCATCCCTCTGAGGAAGAAGTCGAGCAAAGCGGGCAGGAGACCTGCCTGGATGAGCAAGGAACTCCTGGCCAAACTCCAACAGAAGAAGGAAGCCTACAGAATGTGGAAAAGGGGGCAGGCCACTTGGGAGGAATACAGGGACGTTGTCAGAGTGTGCAGGGATGCGACAAGGAAGGCTAAGGCCCATTTGGAATTAAATCTGGCAAGGGATGTCGAGGACAACAAGAAGGGCTTCTTCAAATATATCAAGAGCAAAAGGAAGACTAGGGAAGATGTCGGCCCACTGCAGAATGGGGCGAGTGCCCTGGTGACGAAGGATACAGAGAAGGCAGAGTTACTGAATGCCTTCTTTGCTTCAGTCTTCACTGCTAAGGCCAGTCCTCAGGAATTCCACACCCTGGGGACAAGAGAGGAAGGCTGGAGAAAGGAAGACTCTCCCTTGGTGGAGGAGGATCAGGTTAGAGATCTTTGGTCCAAACTTGACATCCATAAATCCATGGGCCCCGATGGGATGCACCCACGAGTGCTGAGGGAGCTGGCGGATGTTATGGCTAGGCCACTCTCCATCATCTTGGAAAGGTCCTGGAGATCAGGAGAGGTGCCTGAGGACTGGAAGAAAGCCAGTGTCACCCCCGTCTTCCAAAAGGGCAAGAAGGAGGAGCCAGGAAACTACAGGCCTGTCAGCCTCACCTCCGTCCCTGGAAAGGTGATGGAACAGCTCCTCCTGGGGGGCCATCTCTAACATGTGGAGGACAAGAAGGTGATCAGGAGTAGTCAGCATGGAATCACCAAAGGGAAATCATGCTTGACCAACCTGATAGCCTTCTATGGTGGAATGACTGGCTGGGTAGATGAGGGGAGAGCAGTGGATGTTGTCTGCCTGGACTTCAGCAAGGCTTTTGACACTCTCTCCCATCACACCCATAGGCAAGCTCAGGAAGTGTGGGTTGGATGAGTGGACAGTGAGGTGGATGGAGAACTGGCTGGATGGCAGAGAGGGTTGTGGTCAGTGGTGCAGAGTGCAGTTGGAGGCCTGTGGCTAGTGGTGTCCCCCAGGGGTCAGTCCTGGGTCCAGTCTTGTTCAATGTATTCATCAATGACCTGAGGAAGGCACAGAGTGCATTCTCAGCAAGTTTGCTGATGATACAAAACTGGGAGGAGTGGCTGACACACCAGAGGGCTGTGCTGCCATTCAGAAGGACCTGGACAGGCTGGAGAGGTGGGCGGAGAGGAACCTCCTGAAGTTCAACAAAGGCAAGTGCACCTTGCACCTCAACAAAGGTCCTGCACCTCCATGCACCAGTACAGGCTGAGGGTTGACCTGCTGGAAAGCAGCTCTGCCGAGAAGGACCTGGGAGTGCTGGTGGACAACAAGTTAAACATGAGGCAGCAGTGTGCCCTTGTGGCCAAGAAGGCCAATGGGATCCTGGGGTTGCATTAGGCAGAGTGTTGCCAGCAGGTGGAGGGAGGTGATCCTGCCCCTCTCCTCATCCCTGGGGAGGCCTCCCCTGGAGTACTGTGTCCAGTTCTGGGCTCCCCTGTACAAGAGAGACATGGAGCTCCTGGACTGAGTCCAGCAAAGGCCTACTAAGATGATGAAGGGACATGGAGCATCTATTCTGTGAAGAAAGGCTGAGAGAGGTGGGCCTGTTCAGCCTGGAGAAGAGAGGACTGAGAGGGGATCTGATCAATGTGTACAAGTATCTGAAGGGAGTATGTCAAGAGGATGAGGCCAGCCTCTTCTCCGTGGTGCCCAGTGACAGGAAAACAGGAAGTAGACACAAACTGAAGCACAGGAAGTTCCATGTGAACATGAGGAAAAGCTGCTTTCCTGTGAGGGTGACAGAGCATTGGAACAGGTTGCCCAGAGAGGTGGTGGAGTCTCCTTCGCTGGAGATAATTCAAAACCCGTCTGGACGCAGTCCTGGGCAATGGGCTCTAGAGGACCCTGCTTGAGCAGGGAGGTTGGACTAGATGATCTCCAGAGGTCCCTTCCAACCCAAACCATTCTGTGGTTCTGTGACAGGACAGGAAGACAAGGGTTGATGTGAGGCTTTCTTGAATATTTCTTCTGCAGTATTAGAACCTCATCTTCTAAACTGTTCTCCAGACTTCTCTGCCTAAGTTTATCTCCCTCAGAAGCTAAAAAAGTAATGCTAACATACCCTAGTGGGTGTATTGTGAGGAGGAATTAAGTTAAGTTTTTAAAGCACTGCTCAAGAATCAAGTAATATTCCTATTATGAAAATAATGAGAGGTAGGTTAGAGCTTGCTGGTTACACTGATTTGTTTTAAAACTTTAGGGCTATTTTAAAATAGTATTTTCAATTAATTTCTTTTAGACATTTTGGTAAAAATCTAATTACTAAGAATTAAAGGAAAATATACAAAATATCATAACATTCTGAATAAATATCTTCTGTGTGCACGAAGTGAAGGAAAGTGTTAGATTATTTCAGTACTGTAATGTGTATACTTGCTTTCAAATCATAAATAGAAATACAAGGTGCAGCATTTTTTCCCTTGCCTTTGCTAGATCAGATGGACTTTTTGTAGTCATCTGCAGTGGCTTTAAAACATCTGCTAGTGACGATGGACAACAAACATTATGAAAATACTTGGAATCGTCAGACTTTAGAATGTCATTTTCTGCTTATATATTTTATTGCAAAAATACAAAATTAGCCCTGCTGAGGTCTCTGTTCTCTATGAAACTAAAAATAAATTTCTATCAATATAAAACTAAAGCCTCCAAGGCAGTGAAAAGAAAATTGTAACCAGCCAGAGGCACCAAAACCAGTTAACATTCGTAAGAGTTCACTGCTCTTACTAGACATCACCACTAGACACAGGGTGTCCAAAACTGGATTTACCTCTGTTGACAGCTTAGTTTACTTATTTATGTCATAGCAATGTGACTCTGAGCAGGAGTCCTTGATTGATTCCATCATTGGCAGTGTGATCCAGCAACAAAAGTAGATTTTCATATTAGCAGGTCCCTAGTCACTTAGGCTTTGGAGATCAGAAAAACCATCACTGACTGCCTGGAAAAAGAGGTTCTCCAGTTTCTATATCTAATTGCAGTGTCATGTGCAGTGAGATGGAGAGGTTTCTGGACTGGATGCAATTTTTTTTTTCTGAGTTGATTAAAGGTCTGGCTATATAAAGAGCATTGCCACAGCCAAACGGGATGCTTAAGGGAGAGAAATGACACATCTACATCTGCATCTACAGTAGCATTTAAATTCAGATTAGTAGCATACTTTTGAAAAGAATCTCCTAGTTGTTCCTGCTTTCTGTGCTTCCATGGGACCAGACGCTTTCTGTGCTTCCATGGGACCAGACTAGAGCTAGTCTAAAGTAAATTGCATAAAAGCACCTAGAGAGTGGATGTCTGGCCCTCAGCACCAGCTCTTTAACTGGTGTGCTGCATTACCTGTTTGCACTACAATTAGATTACATTAGAATTAGAAAACTTTTAAAATTATTTTACATCTGAAGGATATCAAGGACTCAAGGAGTTTCTTGTCCTGATGAATGCTGCCATTTTACGTACCAGATTGGTTTCTTGATATGACATAAATGGAATTAATTTTTTTCAAGTTGCCATTACTTCACAGATTCTGTAAGTACTGGCATACATATTCACAAATATTAAAGTGATCTGGGTTGCAATAAGATATCAGTATTAAAAGAATCTACAGATATCTGATCCTCCAGCACACCTATACCCATCTAATATTGCAAGTGAAAAATTATTTAGAGGAGAAAAAAAAACACATTTTCCTGTTCATATTATGAGTATCTCTCTCATTGGAACAAATGGAAGTAAGTTTTCTTCGGTTGTGGTGTTTATATTACTTTACATTCCTCAAGATTTCTATATCTTTAACAATCATAATTGCAACAGAAGTTTAGGGTGATTTTTTTTTTCCCCATCAGTTGAAGGCTTATTTAGTTCTCTTTCTCAAGAGCACAGAAAGTACTAAAATGAATCCGAGAATGTTTACTGCTGGGCTTCTGATGACCCAGGTCATATTGTTGTCTTGAATCAGTTTTCTCTCTCATCCTGAACTGAAGACAAAAAAATGGCTTAATCTCGTGGGGTTAAATAAAAGAAGGAATGTGGTGCAAGGAAGATTCCTTTTATGCAAGGGACAGAGAAGCCAGGGATGACTGAAAGTGCCTGTGGGCATTCGGTCCCTATTGGTTCTCACATGGAAGGCAATGATGCCCACAGATAGCCTGTATTGTTGTCAGTTAAATGGGATCATGAGTGTCTGAAAGGTGTTTGAGAATGAACTGAAAATCATTTTCACAAGTGGATGATTACTTCTGCCACATGTTAACCGAACTCTATCAGAATGGCCCAGATTTTTGAGACTGCATTAATTGCTCTTTCAACCTTGACTGAGGTTTCTCTCTAAGAAAGGCCTTTGCTGGACTAAACTGCTACATGTATTGATTTTTCTTTCTGTATTTTTTTCATTGTTTGTGATAAATGAAGCCTTTTACAAGTAGAGAATTTATCATTCAAGATGTAGATAGATTGCTTCGTTCCTTAGAATAAAAAGGCTGGTCTAAAAATGATCTCCACAGAAGTAATAAGTCCTTTCTTATTTCTCCAGCAGTGAATAGCTCCAGTATTCCACACTCAATTATATTTTTCAGCTATTCATTAGTGCTGATTTTTTCTTCAAAAAGTAGAACCTTGCACTCTTGCAGGGTGGACTTAGAGCAAATAAGCTGTCATCTTCCTTCCTATGTATTCCATCACATAATTGAAACTTAACTATAATATTTAGTAATGTGTTTCTGAATTTTTATAATACAAATGAAATGCACTTTGAAAAATATTCAGCCTTTATGTATTTAAAAATTAGTAACTACCAGACTTAATTGAGAAAATTGATTGGTTTGTTTTTCTACTCCATCCATTTCCAGAGTAAAAAATAATACTGACTGAGACAAAACGATATCTAAAACATGTTTATCCAAGTGTTTCAATATTTTGTAGTAGAAATGCAATCAATCAGTAGCAATCATTTGTAATTTTATTTTCCAGAAAAATGAACGATAAATATTAAATATTTATTTTACTGCCACATTGTAAGCAGTGAGGAATGAGGTTAATCTATGACTTTAAAATAGTTGTGACATTCACAGTTCAATTTTGGAATGAAGAAGAAGGCAGTATTAAGTCATAGTTTAAGAAAAGAAAAGAAACGTAAAAAGAAAAGAGCGTAAAGCTAAGGGAAGTGATTGCATGGTTATTATTTGGTTGACATTTTAATTTTACTACTGAACTGTATTATAAAATGGCTTGAGAATGAGGGAAGAACAGTGGATGCTGTTTATTTCTACTGTGCTAAGGTATGTGGTGGCGTTGCCCATAACATCCTCGTAGACAAGCTGATGAAGTACAGACTAGGTAAGTGGACAGGCAGGTGGACTGAAAATTGGCTGAACTGCCAGGCTCAGAGGGCTGTGATCAGCAGCACTGAGTCTAGGTAGAGGCCACCCCACGGGTAGATACGAGGTCCAGTCCTGTTTAACGTTGTCATTAGTGACCTAGATGGTGAGACCAAATGCACTCTCAGCAAGTTTGCAGATGACACAAAACTGGGAGAAGTGATACATAAGAAGGTTGTGCTGCCATTCAGAGGGTCTTTTAGACTGGAGAAATGGGCAGAGAGGAACCTCGTGAAGTTCAGCAAATTAAAATGCAAAAAGTCATTCATCTGGGGAGGAATAACCCCATACATCAATACAGGCTGGGGGCTGACCTGCTGGAAAGCAGCTCTGCGGAGAAGGACCTGGGAGTCCTGGTGAACAACAAGTTGACCATGGACCAGCAACGTGCCCTTGAGAAAAAGAACACCCACAGCCTCCTGGGCTGCATTAGGAAGCATTGGCAGCAGGTCGAGGGAGGGGATCCTGCTCCTCTACTCAGCCCTGATGAGGCCACGTGTGGAGCACTGTGTCCAGTTCTGGGCTTCCCAGGACAAGAGAGACATGGACCTACTGGAGCAAGTCCAGCGAAGGGCCATGAAGATGATGAAGGGACTGAAGCATCTCTTACATGAGGAAAGGTTGAGAGAGCTGGGCCTGTTTAACCTCGAGAGGAGAAGGCGCTCGGGCCTGTTATGAGTGTGTATGAATACCTAATGGGAGGGTGTCAAGGGAATGGGGCCAGATACTTCTCTCTGGTGCCCAGTGACTGGACGAAAGGCAAAGGGCACAAACTGAAACACAGGAAACTGTGCTTGAACATAAGATAACCCTTTTTTACTGTGACAGTGGTTGAACATTGTGCTATTGCATGGAATATTTTACCTAAAGAAAGGTGCAACTTTTGAAGGAATGGCTGTTGTATGTTTCTTACTGCTGCTGAAGGTATTTAAGAGTCAGTGTTGCTTCTCAATGTTTTTTGGCTGGAGAGAGTGAGCGAGACTTGCAGGTGAATGCAGACATGCATATGAGTAAAGAGAAACAACAGGCTTCAGCTCTGTGATTTTGTGGCTATGAAAGGGGCTGCTCTGCCTTGCGGTACAGACTTTAGCTGAGACCTGTGCAAAATCACACAACTCCCCATCCTAAAAGCAAAACATTCTTCGAGTTAGCCCTAAGACTTAGTTCATTTCTAAATCTGTTGACCTCTTGATTTTCTTGTGAAAACCTTGGAAACTCAAGGGAAACTTAGGTCTGGGAACTGGCTCTTATATACTTTTTCTGTTCTGGATGTCGACTGCAGTTGCTACAAATCCTAAGTATTACTGTCTAAATCTAACAAGGTTTCTAGATTCTTCACTTCTCATTGATTTCAGTGGAAAATGAATGGGAAAGAGAAGCTTAAATAGGATTTAGGAGCCTAGGAATTTGGTTCGTTCAGGGTGTGAATGTTAGACTTAGGAGTAAGTATTCATCTCCTGATCTTACAGGAGCTCGTACACTTGAAATGAGCATAGGCTAAATCCCTTGGAAATTTTCTACAGGAGGAAAAAAACTGTCACCATGAGAGAGGGCACTGGAGGAGGGATTAATGATGTAAGATTATGGCTGTGTGTTTATAATGATTTGTAAAACTAAGTGCCATAATGCTTTGCACTTCTATTTTAAACCCTAGCTTTGTGTCATGAATGCTAATATCTTTGTTACCTGATCTTATCTAAGACCAGCAGATTTTAAAGCTAAGTAGTCAATTTTCTACTCCTTTATTTCCCCAAAGAACCTGCTATTTAGCACCTTACTTAAGTGTGACTTACAGGGGAGAGAAGTGAACATTGGTATTTAATTTCTTTTTTTTTAATGCTTTCTTATGCTATAATTTTGACTTTACTATAACTTGTGGCAGTTCTGCTTATACTGCAGAACCATGTGTGGCATATCTGACATGAAAAGTAATTTAAAAAGCAACTACCTATTTTCTTGTGCTATTAAGATCTTATATTTTAGAAGCACTTTTCCACCCCAGGCGGGGTTATTCATTTTCTTCTGTGTTTCTGTTAGAATATACAGTCACTATTGCTGACAATAGAAAGATTAGTCTAGACTAAGAGGAATCCTCTATTAGTCTACAGCTCCTTTACCCCTCTCTAAGACATGCCAAGAAGGGTGGGAACATGATAAGGACATCTTTGTACTGTAGCGTTTGAGAACCGTGTATTCTGTTGCTCTATCCAGTGTATGAGGCAAACGCCCTCCAACATTGGTCAAAGAAGCCTGTAGGATATTCTGAGGGGTAGCCTGGCAGAAACATCATGTAGACCGAGAGAGCCCAAAGGCCGTCTGTGAACCGTTTTTCTTTTCTATCCCTAGTCGTTCATCTTCAAGGCTGAGTGAAATTTGTCCATTTTCCCTTCCCTGGCAATCCATAATAGAAAATACAGTAATGGAGGAAATGTGTCATGCTTTGAGGAAAGTAAATATTCTGTTTTAGGGGGGAACATGCTTGGCTGTTTTGAAAAACTTTCAGCACCGGTGTAGCAGGAGATGAAGAAAGGCAAGATATCTGTGTTATAATAATGAGAGATCCATTATGTAATCTGCCAGAACAGTCAAAGTTATTCAGGGGCAGTACCCTGAACGTTCATGTTAGACAAAATTTTGTCATTCATCTGTAATATCTAAAGAGGGAATGAATATGCTTGAGTCTATGCTGAGGCCAGGTGGGGAAAAAGATACAAAGGCATGCCTGTTCCATGGGAGTGGTTTGTTTTATGGAAAGCTCAAAACTGTCAGGCAACGGAGCCCCCAAAAGAAATCAGAAAATAGAGATCTGCAGACTCTATTGTCGTATCACAAAGGCTCCTGTGCCATCTGTGATCCTGGCCATTACCTTCTCGATACTATACATGCCAACGTCCTCTGGAGAGTGCCCTGTGAAGCCAGTGCCCATTGACCTGAGCAAGGATTTGGAGCTTTGTTCTGCCCTGGACTGGTCACGCTCCAGTGGCCCTTGGTAGAGGCTGACCAGCCAGATGAGAAATCTCGTAGGTGATGTTTTGCTCTCCTGGCTGGTTAAGCAGCAGCTCCTTAGTGTTTTTAGGCTCTAGCTGACAGGTGCAGAGCTCATCCTCTTCTTGTTCTTCTTGTTAACAATGTGGCGGCATACCCACAATGGCAAAAACATGTTGATGCAGTGCCATGAAACTGGCTGTAACTTCTTTGGTAATGAAGGTGCTTCTTCGACCACTAAATGATATCAGCATCCATGGTTTTAATCATCTCACTGGTTGATACTCCTGACTACAGCACATGATCCAAAGTCTGGAAGCTGCCTAGGGACAAACAGTTTTTTAATTTAAGAATATCTATGGTGGGCAGCTTGTAGTCAGGAAATTTGACTCGTTTACACTGGAAAAATTTAGTCTTCTTTGTTTGCTTGCATTTTGTTATTTGAGAATTTTCACAAACTAACACTGTGACTGACTTCTTACAGGCTAGAAAAACACAAGCCAACAGACCTATAGAAACCAAAGGCAGGAAAGAAAAAAAGAAAAGAAAAAAAAAAGAGCTAGGAGTTGAACTTTCCTAATATTTAGTACTTCTGTGTAGTCAAAATTGTCCTACTTAATGCTATTGTTCTTTTTTTAAAGGCAATTGGCAAAATATAAGTGATGAGCAGGTAAGCCTTAAACAGTGCAATACTTAGTTTCTACTTTTTGCTTTTTTAATTTTTGTAAAGTCTAGTTTTGACTGAAAAGGACTATGTCTTTGTATTTTCATGGTCTGAGTAAATAGGAGAAGAAAAATCACTCCTCTTTAGATGTAATGACACTTAAATTGAAGAGACGCTCAATAGTAAATCAAATGAATATGTTTATTTATATTGGGCCCTAATATAATGCTTATGGAGTAGAATAACTACATTACCTTATGTTTTCTTTTGTAGATATTTGTATGCTCTAGGGCAGAAGGTTTGGAAGAGGTGGAAAAAACGCTACTTTGTTCTTGTTCAGGTTAGTAATCTGCCAAATGAAGAGTGTGAAATTTCATTAAAATGAATACCAGTTCTCTTGCGTAGGGTTTCTGCAGCAACTTGTAAGTCAGTATCTTCGGGTACTGGAGCACAATTCTAAGCTTGTTATAGCACAGAGACTTCCCAGGATAATTTATTTAAATTTACATATTTAATAAGCAAAAGTGTCACTGAGTTTTACAAATACATAAAACAATCCGTACATTGAGAAATGTTTGAACCCAAACCTAGAAATTACAAGAGTGAAATTGTATCTTGAAATGTCTTGCTGACAGCTTTCTATCAGCACTCAGTTTAAAATAAAGTAATATTTTTAAGAAGTAGATTATATTTGTTTAATTTATTCTATTTCAACAATGATTTTCTGCCCTTAAAATTAAGTAATAGCAACAATATTTACTATTAAGCTCTTTTTCATAATTATTTTTTTAAAATAATGCTTTTTTGTTTTTCCTTGTAATATTAAATTGTGTAAAATATGATTGTGTAGTGTTTATAGAAAATCTAGTGCAGTAATTACTGTTGACCACAGAAATTTGCTGGGCTGATATTTCATAACTTTTTGTACAAATCCAGAACTGTAAGTATCTTCACATGCCAGTGAATGGTGACATTAACCTGTGACTAATAAATTTGGACTAGAAATGTAGATTTTCTGAGTGGTCAAACCTGAAAAGCCTCTTTTAAATCTTTGGAGACTCATTATTTTTTGTTTGTGCTTGTCTTCAGATTGCAGTTACAAATTTGATGTTTTGAATTTGTGGAGAAAGGCCCATTCTTCTGTGTGTCATTTGTTTTGCTGACAGAGAAGTGTTATGGTGATGATGTGAGTCTCCATAATCGTCATATGAAGGATGAAGCTTGTTAAGCAGAGACTTTTTTTTAAGAATGAAAGCTTCTAAAACTACTTTACAGAAGCCCTGATCCCTTTCCCTAGCATTCTGTCAGTCATACTTAGCTGGTCCTTTTCCTTTCCTACTCCTGAATCATGAAAATTGTAAGGATGTTAAGAAATCCTGAGTTAGTTCTTCAGTAAAGAAAAGCTGAGAGTATTTGCATCTTACTTTTGGTAAGGTTGAAGTCAGTATGGTGTTCTCACTGGCTTCAATGGAAATTGGCTGCCATATTGATAATTAATGAGTAATGGTTATAAGGTGAAATGGGATCATCCAGAAAAGTTAGTGAATTCATTTTGGCTCTGGTCTTACCAACGCTCCGTGTGAGGATATGAGGCATACTCATGAGTTTATTAAGATTAGCAGGAACTGAGGAGATCTCTTCCCAAGATGAAATTGCCTGTAAAGCATGGATATAAAGTGAAAATAACTTCTTAAAGTCCACTCCCTCCCCCCAAAAAATAGAATACTCCCTCATCCTACATTCTCGTCTTTCATACTCCTCCTACTTTGTATCCTACCTTTCATAAAAAGACCCGTTTACTTCTTCTGAGCCACAGACTGCAGCTGAGTTTTGAGGAAAGAAAAAAAAAAAAAACCCTAAGAGACCCATGGTCTTTTTGTGCATCTAATATTGGAGACAACTGGGAGAACAGTTGATTCCAGCCAATCATCTGCTATCTTCTACTTTCTATTCTCAAATTGAAATATCGTGGGAGAATATTACAGGAATTTTCCAGCTGTGATGGGATTTAGACATCACTATTTCATTTTAAAACAGCTACCAAGCTCAATAAGGCTATATAAAAGATACTGCATTAAATCAATCTTGATTGTCTGGGCAGCTCTGGCTCATTTATATAATCTACCTGTTACTTACACTGACAATATGCTGAAGCTGACACGTGTGAAATAAGCATTCAGGAAGCCTGTTGTATTGATTTATTATTGACATGTTGACGATTCTTCTTCTATAGCTTAACTTTTAGCTTATGTTGAGCTACATTAAGGATATGACATTCAGTTGTAAGAGAGAGGCTATCAAGGTGATTTACATGTGTTTTTGAAATCTGACTGTAGTGTGAAATTGGATGAATAATGTTGATTTTTCAGGAGAGTGATTGCTGCATGAGTTAGAAGTTATTGGTCATTCATGAAGCAGCAGCTCAATGTTATAGGAAGGTTATAGGGTCTGGAAATTTTAATGACTTTGTTATATTTACTGTTTTTCCTTTTACAATCCAGTCACTTCTCTAGAAGGTTATCCATTTCAAAACGGGAAGAGACGGGGATATGATGTGTTCAGTAAGAAGCCACAGCTGGGCATGCAATATTTAACTTGTTTATCATCTGATATCTTCCTTCATTAATCTAAATACAGATTCACTTTTGTCACTTTAATTTCATCTGTTCTGAAGTTTGAGAAGCCAGCTGTTTGTTTAATTGATACTTGTTTTTTAAACATCCTAGATATGCAGGCTAGTTCATGCTGTCTTTCTAATGGCTGTCAGGGGGAGATTTGACTTTAATTATTTTGAGAAAGTAAAAGTTCTAAGATTTAATCTTGTATGTTTTAGTTGAGACTAAGTGAAAACTTAAATAGATATATGCAAACACACATACAAAAGATTCGCCCGAATGCAGTTCTGAATATACAAGTGTATGGATAATAGTGGTGGCTGAAGGGGAGAAGTGCGCAACAAATGGACAAGGGAAGGAGGAGTGAAAGTGAGACCATACATTTTTAATGTGGACTTGCCTGGTTTGAACTGCTTTCTTAGAATACAAGTGAAGACTCATCGCTATTGCAGTCAGATTTTGTATTGAAATAAAGTAGGGAAGGAGATGAAGTTTGCCGAAAACACAAAGATTTGGGAAAAGTTAAACATTATGGAGAATGGATCACTGTTCTCCTATTTGAAATTCATATTATTAAAAATAATAAATAATTTATGTTATTACACAATATACAGAATACTATTATTATTATATTGCATGATACATTGTTATATATTATTTTATACAAACTGTTTTATAATAAATATTATATAATAAAATAATATTTACTTTCGTAAGAAAGAAAGGTTATGTTTCCGAGTAGAAGCGCAAAGCTCAAACTTTAGGATGAGGGATCATGGTAGAAAGGTAAGCACAAAATCTGAAACAGATAGTGACATCATAATAGATCAGTAGCTGAATATAAGCAACCAGTGTACATATTTATGGTTGATTGTTGTGCCCAGGGTCCAAAGTAGAGGGGAGAGCAGGCAAATATGATTCTTATTCCATGTTCTGGGCTCAGCAGCTCATCCACGAGAAGGATTTGCCAAGCTTTGAGTGCAACAGAAGCTGGGAGAGGCTGCTGCTTCAGCTACTACTAGAGAAGCTACTGCTTCTTCAGCCAGAGTTTCTGGGGCGTTGTAGCTCCTGATCAGCTTCCTGTTGTTGAGCTGACCTGCCCTTCTGTGTTCATCTCCCCAAACAGCAGATACTCCCACTCCTGGGCGTCAGAAGGGCTGGGTTCAGCGGCTCCCCAGCTACGGGGTCCACCAGTCAGCTGGCCAGGGACCACGGTGATGGGCACAAAGCTCTTCCTCACAGGCTGAACAGCGTATTTCCACCCCTAGTGAAGCTGCTCATTTTCAGGTTTCTGTGTATATCTGTCTGCCCTGTATTCATGGGTTTGCTGTTGGTCTTCCACTTTGTTACAAAGTCAGTAAAATGGCTAGTATTCAGGTGTTTGGATCTATTAAAATTATGAAATTCAGGTAAATGCAGTTATAGGATGGAGATTTCCTTTTCTACTCTCAAACAGTGCTATTTAAGAAGGCAACTTGATTCTGTTTTTGGCTGAAAACGTGTTCTACGTAATCCTAATTTTGAATATCCGTTATTGTATCAACTATTGATATTTATTTGCTGAATTCTAAGGGGAAACTACCTAGAGCTCCATTGACTAAAAAATATGCTTGAACAGTCATGCTTCTATTTTAAAAAGCATTCTTTTGGATTCTGCTGCTAGTGTTTTATATCTCCTCTTACGCAGCTGAGAGCAGCCACAGTCAATGATGAGGCAAAAGGTTAAAGAGATTGCGAATGTGATCAAATGAGACAAGTTCTGTATTTCCTTATTTTGTAGGATTTTTTTTTTCCCTTCTAGAGGTTTTTTTTTTTTCTTCTTTCCGTTGGTGGATAGGCTTTAAAATTTCTCAACAAATTATGAAATGTCTTATTTTTACATGAATACCTTCTCAGTAAATTGTTGTTTTAAAATATCAGAATGCATTTCAAATCTATTTACAAAAATAAAATCAATGTCATTATAATCCCTTTCTTATAATGCTGGTATGATTAAAAAATGAGCAAAGACGTGTAGCCTAGATCATCCACAACCTTATCTTCAAAAATGTAAAGTGGCTGAAGAAATCTGAAAAAAATAAAGATGCATGCATTTTCCCAATTAGTGGCTACTAACTTCCTTTCTGATGGCTCAGCTTATCTATGTAGTGTGGTTTCATGGAGTTACTGAAATGCAAATTTTAGTGATATGGATGTCTGCTAGGTTATTTCAGCTGACAGAATAGAATAATTTGATAAATGTTTTTTACTGCAACATCAGACATCAAAAATTAAATCTGTAGGTTGAATTTACAAGAGAGGGTGAAGAGAGAGCTCTCATGAAATGCAGTGATACTGCGAAGGATTGGAAGGTATATTATTAACCAATAGCTCCCTCTGTGGTGTTTGTACACTAGGACAAATCTGGTTCTTGGGCACATAAACAAGGTAAGCTCAAACATAACAGAGGTGATATTGCTCCTGTGCATAGGACTAATGGCAAGATTAGTAGCCGAGCCTAGGTCTAATATCTGTAGCAAGTGTTGAAAATTAGAATAAATGAGATTTTAAAAAAGAAACAAAAATTAAAAAAACAAAACAAAAAAATAGTCTGGAAAACTTGCCTTATAATAAATAATAAAACTTGAGAAGCTCTATTTAGTCAGCCAACATGGGGAAAAAATTTAAGAAGATGACTTAATCATGTTGAATGAGTATTTAAATTGAAGAGGTGCTTTGAATAATAAATGACTCTTTAGCAGAAAAATGAGTAATGATCAAATCATATGTCTGATACTAGAGCTAGACAAATTCAGACGAAATATAGGACATATTTTTAATTGTAGGGATAGCTAACAGTGGAACAATTTATCTTGGGATGTGATAGATTGTTCATCATTTAAAAACTCTGAACCAAAATACAGTACTTTTCTAAGATACATGCATGAAAGCATAGAAACTATATGCATAAAATCAGAAGTTGCAATATATGTCCCATAAAACTAGCTCATTTTAATTAATGATGTGGAATATTTCTATTTAGTTTGTCTTTACTATAGATATCTGCTGTGAATCTGAAGAATTAGTTCATCCTTTGGGGCCTGGTTGCAATTTTAGAGAGAGAGGTGTTATACTTGTTCCTTTCACTTGTACGCTCTGTGGAGAGCGTACAGTCACTATATGCCGCATACACATAGCATAGCATGATCCAGTTTTGTGAAAGATTCTCAAAATAAATGTAGCAAAAGACCCCAAATACCTAAAACAATGCAATATTTTCAGAGCATTATGCAGATAATAATCACACACCTTCCATTTTTATTTTCCATATATATATCAGTCTTTTACACAAAGAGTCAAATGTCTTTTATCAATAGCAGTTGAAGTCATTGTATTTTGAGGTGCAGCAGTGTGCAGGTACAACACCCACTAAAATATGAATTAAGCGGAAGTCAGCTGTTGAAATTTGACTTCAGAAAGGATAAATCTTGAAATTATAGCCAAAGCAATCAATCTAGGTAACAGTTAGCTGAGCAATCAGCAACTGAGATAAAGCTAGTCCATCCTCTATCAGAGGATCCTTGTATAATTTGGCAAACCTAGGAAGTGATGTTGTCATTCTAAAGAAGTTAACAAGATCTTACCAGTGAGTTGACCAGACATCCTACAGTCCTGGGAGCCTGGAGATGGGAGCTGTAGAGGCCTGTGAAAATTCAGTTCCTTTAAGTCTCAAGTGTTCACAGATTGGGAAGCACCTTATTCTGATCACCTTTTATGTCTTTCCAGCTCTTTGTTTAAAGCTGGTAACACCTCAGTTTCTTTCAGTGATTGCATTTCCTCCCTCAGCTGTTACATTCCTTTCCTTATCTTTCCAATCACTTTTTCCCTAGCTCTTCTTATCATCCACTGTTCTGTCTATGGAGTCTTAAATCACATGGTGACAGATATTCTTCTCTTTACTTTTTTTTTGTGTATGTGAAAGTAGTCAATCAGAAGTAACTTACGTTGTTGTTCATGGCAGCTGCAAGCTGCTTGACCTTCCCAGTGCCGTATCCAATGAGCTAAACAACATAGGCATGGGTTTGAATGCAGATGGGAAAGATGTGGAAACTAGACCTTTTAAAATCAAACTGAAAGTTCTGGTATTTACTGTGTTGAACTAGAATTGCCCAGATTATGTGTTCATGCTTTCAGCTGCATGATAATTGTTCTGGCAGTCCCTCTGCAAAGAGTACTTTTATACAGAACAGTCTTTTTTCCTCTAGCTTCATGGAATACAGGACTTTTTCTGTCACACGGTAGACTGAGCAGTTTGATCAATACCAAATATTTTCCCTAACAGTACCTGGTTTGCTTCCTTTCAATTTTTCTTAAAGCCATACCTCAAAATATACCACATTCCAGAAAATTGCAAGCTGGTGTGGTTTTGGCTTTTCTTCTTCCTTTTGGCAGGAAGGAGAATGAATACGGACGTTTTTACATGGTATAAAATATTTCTCAAAAAACTATTTTTGATTTCTTTTGCCCTACTGAGAGCTAATGTACACAGGGGCACATATGATATGCAACATTAGCCCTTTGACTCCTGTCGAGTAAAGCTATGGAATGAAATTCAGCAATTAAGAACTCCTTTCTTACTCAGGTTAGCCAGTACACATTTGCAATGTGCAGTTACAGAGAAAAGAAATCTGAGCCTCAGGAACTGATGCAACTCGAAGGATATACTGTGGATTATACAGCTCCTCACACAGGTACTTTTCATGATTTTGAAGTATGACGTGTTTGTGTAAAACAGCGGATTCACTTTACTCATTTTGATCTTCCAGCTAACAACACCAAGGTTATTTTTTCCTGCACCAGAAGATTTTGCGATTATTCTTGTAAGATTTTCTAGTGTGAAAAATCATGCTTTTAAAAGAATCTTGTTATAAGAAGAAATAACAGTAAACTCACACTAAGGTTGTCTGAAATGTTATAAAGCTGTGTGTAATACAAAGAAAAAAAAGTAAATTCTAATCAGTCTTTCCCTTTTCTCTCTGTTTTTGGTGGTAGAGTCACATGTGGCATTGTATTGTAAAGTATATTCCTAAATGATTTAGAAAAGAAGGTGAATAATGATAGTGCTTGCTAAAGACAAGTTACTCAGAGTAATCAAAAACAGAACAGAAGATATCAGAAAAACTACATAACTTAGCAATAAAATGGCAGAGGGAAATCAAAGTTACGGAAGTAGAGAAAAAAACTTTGACTATGCCTACATAGGGGAGGGTTATGAATTAGCTATCCTCATGTAAGAGACCTTTAAGTTATTGAAGACTGCTCTTTGAAAACATTGACTCAATGTTTAGAATAACTGCAAAGGCAAACAGAATGCTTAGAAGGTATTTGGAAACCCTGAATAACAAAAACAAAACATAACATAAAAAAATCTCTTGTGCAGCCACAGATTGAACATTCTGTACTGTTTTGGTTATCCTCTCTCAAAAGGAAATATGAGCGCCAAAAAAAGTCCCAGCAAAGGAGCAGCAGAGGTGATAGAAGCATGGAGCTGCTTTTGTTCAATAAGAGATTAAGTAGATGGCGATTTCCAGCTAAGAAAGCGATGTCTTGAAGGAGGATATAATAGAGTAACATAAAATTACATATGGTATGGGGAAGATGAATAAAGAATTCATTTTTCATTGTTGCTCTCCGCACAAGAATGGGGGGCACCAGTCAAAATTACCAGGCCACCTGATAATTGTACAAAAATGTTTGATTGTTTTTCCAAGAAGCCTAATTAAATAATAAAACTCATTGAATAGAAACTGAAAGTATAAAGGGGTTCAGAAAGCGGTTCTTTAATGGAAAAAACCATCCAATAGAAAAAAACAAACATGGTCTATGAAACTATTTAATCCCTTGGCTTCTGTGTTTATTCTTGCTGTATTTGTTACTTCGATGTGTTACCATCTAATCCCTATAGCTTTTGATTTTATCATATTGCCTGATCACAAATACCTGTAGAATTTGTGTTTTGTTTTAATATCCTCCCCCCGACACACACATAGAAGAAAACCAATTAATTAACCTACTAAACATTAATGGTTAACCAAAAGTAACTTATACGTATTAACATTACCTTCCTGTCTCCTGCTCCAGGTCTTCAAGGTGGTCGAATGTTTTTCAATGCTGTTAAAGAAGGCGATACAGTAATATTTGCCAGTGACGATGAGCAGGATAGAATACTGTGGGTTCAAGCGATGTACAGAGCCACAGGTCAATCGTATAAACCTGTTCCTGCAAGCCAGGCTCAGAAGATGAATCCTAAAGGAGGAAATGTCAATACAGATATATCC
Source organism: Struthio camelus (assembly GCF_040807025.1). NCBI lineage: Eukaryota > Metazoa > Chordata > Aves > Struthioniformes > Struthionidae > Struthio > Struthio camelus. The sequence continues at coordinate 25,495,504 of NC_090942.1, forward strand.
CCACTTTGTAAGTTCCTTGTTTTTTGCAGGGGAGAGGGGTTTGTTTTGTTTTTAGTAGGTAATATGTAGTGGAGATTAATTAAGCAAAACTAATTCACTAGGAAAATGTACATAGTAGTTTGTTGCTAGCCAGCTCTTTACCTCAGATTATAATTACCAGCCAAGGAAATCCTGACTTGAAGGTCATTGTTTTTATTATAATCCAAGAAAATATGACAATTAGCTTCATGTTCATTACAGCTGACCCACATATTACCATGGAGATGGTTGTTCGGTGTACATTATATTTTTCAGTATTCTGCCAGTGTAGTGTTGAATAGACAAGCATCAATTTACTCTCAGAATTTCATAGATTTAGGTCAGCTTTATTATGCATTTATTTATGTGTTTATATATATATAAACCTCAAAATTGCAATGGAGACTTCATAGTAGTATTAAACTATACTAATTCAGGTTTAAGATTTCCTCATTTTTCTTTGATAAAAATACAGCTAGAAAGGAAAATCAAGATACATAGCACATATTCAGCACATATTTTTTTTTTCGTATAATCTGTTTTAAAGTATTCTATCACATAGATGTCTGCACGTAGGAAACATATATGACTTTTTGTTTTGGGGCTAGGAGGAGCAATTTTTCTGTCCTATAAAGCTAATGTGATCCAAGGATTTTTGTAATAGCCATCAAGTGTCTACAATATCATATGAGTTTATATAGTAATCTTTCTTCAGTATCTTCTGTATATGTCTGTATATGTAGAGTGATAGAGGGGAGACACCTGTTGAAGCTCAGCTTGGTTTAATATCCAAAGTGTGTAGCATTCTGACTTCAAACAACTCTCCTCTGTCAGTCATGCTATCACTTGATCTCAAGTCTTTCATCCGTCCTGTGATTTCTTGTTATGTCATTAGGAGACAGTAAAATGCATTGATTAAACTGAGAAATAGCCAGCCAAAATCCTGACTGGGTTGTAAAGAAAATTGAAAAAAACATGCCTTACGTCACAAAAGTATTGATGCCTTTTGGATTTTTAATCTGAAACAGTTTGAGAGCGTGAAATAGCCAGGCAGCACAATGGGGTGTTAGAGTGAAGTATTTTGCAGAAAAGAGGCAATGCTACTGAAGCAAAGGCGGGGCAACAGCAGGAGGGTGTTTCTACCCATCTCCTCTCAAATAGCTGACTCTAAACTGGATTCTGGGCAGTATCTTGTGTCACCCTCCTAGCATTACTAGTTCGTGTGCATCAGCCAGAAAGCATAAAAGTAGTGACCCTAGTTAGAAACAGCCAAGAAATTACTCTTCTTCTGGGACGCTGTGATTACATGGAAGTGAAAGGAACTAGAAAACACTGAGCTCATGGCAAGGAAGGTTGGCAGCCTTGGATACCAAGCTAAGTTACTGAACTTGATGAGCAGGGAAAGGTGTGAACGTAATTTATACTTACTTGGAAGTCTGAGAAGCAGATATAAAAAAAGAGGAATTTAGAACAGTCTTACACTGCACCGAGTCAGAAAAGATGCACTAGAAGTTTATACACTATGAATTCAGAATGCTTCCACCTGGAAGCCCACGTGGGGCCCATACTGCTCTGAGTGAAAAACTCAGAGTCTTCAAAAAACAAATTAAAAAGTCTTATTCTACATATGTATGGAGCAGCAAGCATGTTGCGAAGCTGAGATACAAAGAACAGTGGTAGGTTTGGGTATAGTATGTTTTCAGACATGATAATGATAAAGAATAGAAAAACAAGTCTCACATATCTTGATTTTTACCTTAGACAGTTAGAGTGACTGCCATTCTTGGGTGGAATAAAAAATGCAGTTTGTTTTAAAGGCAGTTTAAGGGAAACTCAAAAGCTTTAAAGCATCATGTATTTTTCTCTCGTGTTGAGGTATCAACTTGCACAATTTGATATGATGAACCACATATATATCAGAAATTAGGGTTTAAAACATTGGTTGCTATTAGTTTTAATACACTTCAATGTCAGCATTTTGTAATTAATTCATAAAATTCCTCGCAATAGAGTAACTAAAATGAAATTTAAGTTAATTTGAAGTTTAGGCTTAAAAGAATCAGTATTTGACTGATTTCTATAATAAATCCAATTCTACCTGCATGAGGAAAATTTTGTTCTTACATCATCTCATGCACTTGAGGGAGAAACGGATATAATGAAATGAACCAGTTTTTAAGAAACTGCAAAAACTAGGGTTTACAGATATAAAATGCTTATATCATTTTCTAAGGCTCCTGCTTCTTTTACATGTGCTGTGCTGACTTTCTTGGGGACAAAGATTACTCCTAAGAAGAATCTGTATCTGACTTTTTGTCAGAGTTCAATAATATTTTCAGTTTCCTGAGAAGTTCATTCTTTTTTCCCCTAGCAAAAATGTTTGTACAAAGTTGAGATTATTTTATTTTTAATGAAGATATGAAGTCAGGTATTTGAGAGCTAATTCACATATTAACTGAAACTCTTTTTCATTTTTTCTGCTTTGCTATATGCTACATTTATGACCAGAGAACTATTTTTTTATGTAGCTTATTTTTCAGTTAATGCAACATGTAAACATTTCCAACCAATGCAAGATCACATTGTTTTCATTCTGAAATTATATCACAACAGAACAGAAAACAAACTAGAACTGTCTAAAATAAATGTAATTTAATAATATTCAGGCCTTGAAAGTCTGTCGTAATCTTGCTCATCCTTTAGGAACCTAGGAAATGCAACTTAGCTGTCCTGATACAATGTATAAAAAGAACCTGTAATAGCTTGAAAACATTTAGATATCCTTAAGCTCCTAGATGGAGAGAAAAACGACAAAATTCCTTAAGGGCTTTGTTCTTGTAAGCTGTAGTAGAATTATTTCTACAATCTATGCATGAGCAGTTAAGAAACCTCTCCTTTTATATATAAGGGGCTGTGTCTTTTGCAGTTATTACTACCTTGTTCCACATAAAATAATTCCTTACTAATTCCAGAACAACCCTCTCTCTTCTTTTTTTTTTTTTTTTGGAAGGGTACGCAGTGGCTCCTTGAGTGAAGACTGTCAATCAGTATTGGATGTATCTTTACATCTATTAAAAAATACATATAAAATACATATAAATAATATCTAAACTAAGACACCACCTTTGTTTAAGATCCTTTTGTTTGCTCTGTAGCACCTGCACTGGACCAGTAACTGTGTGTCAAATATCTAGAACTTGGTCCATCATAAATGTGATATACCTAAGGCTTCAGTATATGGCATAATTCTAGCAGCAACTATTTTAGAAGGACTAGAGTTACCTGAGAATATATTTTATATTTGCATTTTTTTTCATTGCAAGGGCAACTAAACTAATTTCTGTTTAATTTTTTTTTAAACAAACAGCGCTGCTTTGGTTTTAAAGGTGCTGGATAGATATGAGCTATAAAGCTTTGAGTTACAGTGCACCAGATTTTAACTACAAAGTACTTAGAGGAAATGAAGCATCCTTTAGTAAAGGAGAAATCTTTTGGGGTACTTCCACAAAACTTGCATAGTTGTTTTCCAAGCTTTCTCTTCCCTAGCCAGTTTTTTTAGGTTTCAAGTACTCTATGTTAGGATCAAGAGAGTCTCCTACCTGGATTAAGCTTCTGTGTTTGTTTTTAAAGGAGTCTACCATGTTAACTTTCTCCAAAATATTTTCCTTTTCCATGTCCAAATTCAGAGAAGCCAATTTTTTTTCCCAGTTCCCCTTCATGGCTCTGATATCTTTCCACATGAAACCTTTCCGTATACATATCCGCAGCTCTGAATGCATCAGAGCACAATGAAAACCCCATTTGTCTTTCCCTGCTGCTGAGTAGCTGGGCCTTGGTAAGGCAGAGGGAGGTAACTTGCTCTTTCAAAACCTCTTCCTACACACAATAATAGTCACTGAACCTTTGTAATAAAATTTTGCAATGCATTGTGTGGCTAACATTTGTTTCTTACAAAGTCAAAAATGAACCTTTTCAGGAGTTTTACTTCTGTCATATTCTTATCTAGGTTGCAATATGTTGTAGTAACCAAGATCTCTAATATGAAGACATTTGTATTTATCTGTAATGTCCAATTCAGTGCAGGCTTAAGATTACAAAACGCAGATTTTTTTTTGAAGTTTCATGTTTAGATTTTGTTAAAAGCTTACATTCCCTATAACTGAATTCTGCACTGAATTACATTTTTATCATTGCTTTCTGAAGATTTGTTTTGTTTGATTTACTGTTTCAGCCTTACCCTTAATCATACGATAATATAAGGTATATTCTCTTAAAATAAAAGCTTGGTTTACACCTAATTTGAAAAAGAATGTCATGAGCAACAAAAACATAAATATCGATTATTTTTTATTGTATTAGCAACTTTGTACAGACTTTGTACAAAAGAGTACTTAAAATAGAACGAACGAGCTCAAACTGCCTCAGAGCTGGATCAAAACAAACACATCACGTTTCACATTCCTGAAAAGGAACTATGCATGCTTTTATAATAAAACACTGAGGGTCTGATTGCTCTTCAGAGCAATTATTACAAATACAGAAAATGGCGGTGGTGTTCTTGTGTGTGCATAGCAGCAATATGCCAAAGACAAAGCTACAGATTCCTAACTGAACTGAATATGAACAGTGTCTTGTTAGTCATGCTGTGTAGCAGTTTAGGATTGTTCATATAGAGCATTCCGAAGAAATTTGATATTCTGCATTACCAATACGGTAAACACATTTAAGTGTGGTTCTGAAATCAAACTACTATTGCACCACTCCAGCTTATAAAAATGGATACTAATATATTTATTCAGTTCTGAGTATAGCAATTTGATGCTGCAGTTTTGTGGTATAAGGTGGCTCCAAAAAAAAAAGAAAAGTGAAGACAGGCTACTGTCAGCAATGGTAAAGAAAAAGAGACTGCTCTTCATTTCTGTTATAGTGACTAGGTGTGCTACAATCCAAAGGACAGAATGCTTAAGAAAACATAACAGTAGAAAAGTCAAAAATTTTCTGAAGGTTTCAAGGAAGGCATCAGAAAAAATTGGATTCGTCTGAGTCACACAAAGTTGCAAAGGTAATTGCCTTCTTAATGACTGATGTACTGGGAGATATATTCATACAGTTAGAAAAGCCAAAGAAGTAATGACCACTCTGTTAATAACTTGGTCATAACAAAGGAATAACAGCAGCATATGAGGGGATTTCCATATTTTAATGAGGCAACACAAAACCAAATATCATTCTGACTGTGTGTTCAGAGAGGGTCTCCTGGTGAAAATATCTACAGATCTAAAGGAGAAAGTTATTGAAAAACTGAGGTAGATAGGGAATCATGATGATAATTTTCCTCATCTCTCCTTTAGAATAATGTCACTTATCGAAACACCTCACAAAAGAAAAGTGATATAAATAGAGATTTTGCACAGATCAGTTGCAGCAGTTGTAAATAAATGGCAGGCCCGTGTACAAAACATGAAATTCTATTTAGTAAAGTACAGTTGTATCAAAGGGAGTCAAGTGCATAGGCTATCCATTAGTATTGCAAGACATCAATCCACTGAAGCAAAGTTGAAGACGTTTCCACATTAATTTATTATTTCTTCCAAATTTTATTTTTATCGCCCTCAGTCTTTCAAATGATTGTTATCTGTTTGGGGAAAAGTAGAATATGATTTACAGTAAGTTACTGGTGTCATAATACATATATACAAGGAATATCCTCAATTAATCTTATGGTGGCATGGTTCAGTTTTTGAATACTGGGTAATGGTCCTGTAACATAGTTCTTTCAAATAGTTCTGAGGTGTTTGTGTGTATATGTTCAGTTTATTCAGTCTTTTAAAAACAGACCAAAACAGAAGATATTTTTTATTTTACATAGTTTTATCAGCAATCTTGGCACCTTTACTCCCTGAAAGAGTGGAGTAGCTTCACTATCTCTGCATGGCCCCCTTCATCTTTGTGTCCTTTTCCAGCTTGCCTTCACCTACCCCCCATCTCTTATTTAATACTGAAAGCTTGATGCCAGCCTCCACCACCAACTCAAAAGGCAGTTAGTAGGTCATCTCTGTGCTTTCTGCTATGCTATTCAAAAACATACAAAAACCTCCTTTCTCTTCGAATCCCTGCTTTGGCAAATACTGGCATCCCGTTAGGGCACTGTTCCCAGCCCCATGATTGACCCAGGTTGGCCAATTGTTTTCTCTCATTCTGCACCTTGCCTCCATCTGTTGTTTGGTTTTCTCATATTTAAATTAGAAGGTCTTTGGGGCACAGATTGTCTCTTTTGGCTGTGTTTCTGAGTATGTAGCACTTCAGAGTCCTGGTCACTGATCAGGGGTTGAAAAGTTCCCAATGTAAGCTGTCACTCTCTGTATGCAGCAGCATTTGAAGGATTGTAATGCAAGTCTTTTTACAAAGAGGATGTACACCTTCATTTTCAACCAACCAGTTCTATCTTCTTCTATATCAGAGTCATAGTTGTTACCCTACTGCTCCCACTGTCTGAATCTTTTTAATCCCTGCAATGCTAGGTTTCTTATCTCTGCCTACTCTTATTTCTTGCTGGCCTGAATTAGTTCAAATTGCTTCCATGATGCTTAATCCCATGCAGGATGTCTCTGAGAACCACAGAAGGGAACAGGTCACCACTTTACAAGGCCAATGCCCGTAGTTCACCCTAGCACAGAGTAAAGGTTGCAAAAAATGTGCCTCCGCTTTTGGGCTGAAACTGGGCAGAGATGGTGCCTAGTGATTTCATTATCACTGGGAACCAAACAAGAATGTGATGTAAACATGGAGTTCTTAGTAGTCATAACTCAGTAAACTCTTAACCTGAGTAGGTGATGATTTTTATAGCTTTTGCAACTGGGCTAAAATTGGAAGTTTTTTGCAAAATTGGTAAAGGGCATATTCAGGATGCTGTTCTTCTAAAATGAATATCCTTGTCTAAAAGAACACCCAAAAGATTTGCTAAAACCTCTGAAATAGTTTTTCTAAGTCTTTACCGTGGGTTTAAAAGACACGTATAACACATTTTTTTCTGGCTTGATCTAGAAAATGGATGATATTTTCAGCTAACAGTTTCTATATGGTAAAATGCAGCTCAAAATAGACCAAGTAACATGGAAATATAAGCCAAAACAATGAGTCTGACAAAGTTAGAGACAACTGAAAGCAGGACAAAAAATTTTATTAGGAACGGAGAAAGTTAACTGTGGAAAAGCTAGAGAAGTATCATTCTACCAGAGTTCTCCACATTTCTTCTTCATGATATTTCCTAAGGTTGAGAATGTGTAGGGGTGAAAAAGGAATTATTTTTTTCTTTTCTTAACTCTATATCACTATGTAGCACTCGTTATGTCTTTTGCATTTGTATAGTTTGAACAGGGCATCTAAAATTCGTTTCTGTAGGTATTTGGAAAATATAGTCATTCTAATATTAATTCTAAAAAGTAGTGTGCTAATTAGCTTCTAAATCACAATCATATAGCATTCATTGTTCTTCCTTAATCCTCGATCTTCAGTCAATTTCTTAGATTATTTAAAAATTTTCCGTTCTGTTTCAAAAATATTTACTATTTCTCTTGTATGTATATCTTAATAGTAAAATAAGTTTTAATATATTACATTAGATCTATTTTTCTATTATTTTCTGTTGCCTACAGCTAGTAAAGGTAAGTTTTTAACTGTTTCTGAGTTTTTAGAATATATTTATTATCAGAACTTCTACTAATATTTGATTGACAATATTATTTAGACTGTTTGATTCACTTACAACAGATAGTAATGTCATGATTATTTTTTAGAATTAAATCTAGCAAGTATGTATATTTTAAAATAAATATTTTTGCTTATTACCAAATTATCCAAAAACAGATTCTGCTTTTTAGGCTCTATTAGCTCCAGTAGGTCACCTTCTGATAATCTAGATTATTGTATCAGACTGTTGACTCTGTGTTTCATTTGCAACATCAAATGTCCAGATTTCAAATTATCGAGAGAAACATCTTTTATAATTGTGTAATTAACCAGAGGAAAAGGTCGAGCCAGTTAACAGAGGTCCAGCTATGTTTAATTTACAGGAGAGCAGTGACTGAAAGAAATATTAATCCTATTTCTTTTCTGTAATCTGCCTTATTTTAAACAATGACTTGATAAATCAGATATTCGTATAAGAAGGAAAACTTACAAGAAATGTGTAAAACAGTGACATATATTAAGCAGACTGGATCTGAAAAATGTTTGAGAATGTGTGCGTGGATCATTTTGGGAGCTATAGATAACTTTACATCACAGCTGAATACTTTCGATAACGGAGTTGTGTTGACACCAGTTGTTTATCTTTGAATTCATGTGTTCAAGTAAAATTGATTCGCACTACTTAAGAAAGGACATTTCATCTAGCTATATTAAAAAATATAGGCTGAGTTTGTGATTACTGATAGGCTAGTCTAATGGTCATGGAAATAGTGTTGATCTGCATAATCACACATGCTACTGCTCCTTAAACCCTAAAAAATCTATTCTGCTGTTTGTCTGGGATGATAGCCTCATACCTTACACCATCGATGTACTGTCATACTGTTTATTTGCTACAACCACCTTGTTGAAATCTGTCACATGGATGTGACTCTTGCTTTGACAATGCAAAGCCAAGTGATATGAATTAGTTTCTGCATCTTTTCAGGATGTGATGCTACAGATCCTTCAGCTTGAATTAAATAATTCTTCCATCCACAAATACAGCTGAAAGTTGGACTTGACATGGATCAATATGATCTGGGGCTAAATTTCTAAATGTGACTGATTATGTTAGCATCATGCCCACAGATCAATATTGAGTTTTATTATGAACCTGACTCTATAATTGGGTTTAATCAATAAACTTTTGTCTCCTTTTCTTTAGAAATTTTAGGTTTGCCCTATGCAGGTTTTCAAAATTGCATTTAGGATACACTTAGATCTATACTTTTTTAGTAATGAATATAAAAAGACCCAAGTTTGAATTTAAAGGAACAAAGAGCTAAGACCCTATTGAAAGGGGAAGTCAATTTTTAAGTTGATAAGCCTGTTCACCCCAGTACCGTCTATAGAATCTGAGACAGCTAATGTGCTAATACATAACTAGTCCTTTTGGGCACTGTAAGGCTTTTTCTGTCCATACTTGATAGATAATTCACATTGAGGACTTTGACAAAACATAGCTTTAATGAAAGCAATCACTAGAGCTTCTCTTTTGATAAACCCGCGGGGTTTAAAGGCGTTGAAAGATGCAATCTGTGAAGAACAATAAATTTGGGCCTTTGATTGAAGTGCCATTTGGGATGGTATGTTTTCTCAATGTATTTACACAAAAATGATGCTCCCTTTTTCACTACTCTTTGCTTGAAGGTTGAAGGAGCTCTTTGCCATTACTACATTAAGGTTTGTCTCATTAAAAGCTGAGTACAAAAAGAAGGCTGGAAATGACCTAGCTCAAGCCAGTGTGTTCATTTCTGCTCCAGTTTGCCATTTGAGAAGTAGTGTTCAAGCCACGAAGAATGTTTCTGAGTGCTACTTTGATCTGCAGTAAATATGTTCTTCCTTATCAGAAAAAAATAAACACATAAATCTTTTTTTTTTGCAGTGGAGAAAAGGATATTTATTTGGTCATCTCACTAAAATTAGAAAGAGAGCCACACAAACCCAGGAAATTGTAGAATACGTTTTTTGTGCTCAGGAAATTGGTTTGTAAATTGTAATATTTGAAGAGCTCCACTAGAAAACAGTGTTTTCAGAATTATTTTAATGTGCTATGCTGTATTTTCAGGTACCTTTCTAAATTGCTTGGTTTAGTCTGTTATTCTGTGGCAAATTTAATTTTTTTCATTGTTACACTCCAGGGATTTTTATGGTGATAAAATATAATTCATTAAAATTATTTGTCAGATTATAAAATGAGAGTCTATAATTAGAGTTAACTGGAGTACATAAGCATGTGCTTATGTAGTTTATGTTACGTCTGTCTAATTTTATCGAGAAAGTTTACATGTTGAGACTTACATAACGTGTACGCTTTTGTTTGTAAATGTGCACACACGCTCACCTGTATTGTTCTGCACATTTTCTCCTTTTTATGAACAGATGCAGACCGTGGTCAGAAACATGGCATGGATGAGTTTATTTCTGCTAATCCCTGCAAATTTGACCATGCTTCCCTCTTTAGACTGCTTCAGAGGCAGACCTTGGATCACAGATTGAATGATTCCTATTCTTGCTTGGTAAGTACTGGCTGGAAGATAGACATGAAGTGAGAAATAGTTGTTACAAAGTAGTCCTTTCTTCCTAGTTCATTCGATAACTGTGGTTGTGGTTGGAACAAAGGATCCAATCGATTGGCATCACATTTGAAAATTATACACTTGTAAGCTGTTGCTGTGCCACTCAATAGAGAGGCAAAGAGACTCAAACTGTCTCTGATTTTATCAGCTGAAGTTTATCATGGCCTCTGTGGAGGTCTGAATAAAAACAGAAGATTTTAATAATGGCAAGAGCCCCTGTAGTAGGATTTACTGACGCCTGTAGAGGCATTTTAAGGTACAACTGCAGACTGCCACATGTCAGGCAGTGTCATCTGTCTTGTAATTCTTCATTCCCTTGTGATCTGGGGAAGGAGAAACACCAAAAGACAGGAAACAGAGCCACAATAATATAGATTTATGAACACTTTTACACTGCCTGATTTGTAAGTAACAGGTGAGAGTATAATTATTAAATAGAAACAAGTAGCATGTGATCTCTGTTTCTAAATGAATGTCTTTCACATTTGAAGACAGCTATAAAAGAGTAGATATTGACATAACATTCTTCCATATTTATAGCTGCAATTCCTCTTTCCTTTGTAATATTTTCTATTCTGTGTTTTTTGGGGTTAGCAGTTGAGGATGGGGCTGCTTTTGATTCCATTTACAATAAGGAAAACCGGCAGTAATCCTGTGAAAGTCAGATTATACACACATGTTAAACAGGTTTGTGTAGATCAGACCTTGTAACTTCCTGAAGCTTTATTTTTCACCTGATAATGTCTGGCATAGGGATCTCTGACTAAGCGCCAAAAACACCTAATTTGGACTAATTCCTAGTCAAGTAATGTAGCACATATTTTTCACTTTACCAACCCAATAACAATAAATAAGTATAACTTTTTCTTCTTATTTACTTGGGCTGGCTAGTCATACAACGCAAAGATAACAATAATTTTTTAGGTTTGCTTGCAAGTATAAAATAAAAAAAACTTGGTTATTTGATGACAGTTGCTTCCTTTTTAAAACACTAACAGATAAGTATGTATAGAAAAAGTTAAAGGACTCATTTTCTGTCTGTGGGTTGCACACTGAATCAAAGAAAAGGCCCGAAGGTACATCTGTACAAAGTAATTGGCACTCAAAGAGAAAATGGTTAGCTTTCTAACAGTGCATTGGGGTCAAAATCTTTTTTTATAATAATAATATAGTAAGACACTTAATATAACCTTGAAATCAGGAACTTTCAGAAGAGGTTATTTGAAATACACAGTGCTATAGCAACCATAAAGCAGATGCATTTCTTATTGTTCTTTTTTAAATCTAGCTTTTAATAAGTAGAACGGGTAATCCTTTTTCTTGTGAAATTGCATATTTAACTATATACATATTTTTTATTGTTATATTGAGAATGCCAAGGTAGAAATAGATTATGTGAGCATATCTATAGGTGTGATATTTTTCCTGAGTAGCTCATTTCCTATCATTTAAAAATAAGTGTATCCTTATATTTCAATAAAATACAATCACACATACAACTTTAGCTAAAAAAAGAAAAAATGTTTTTAAGAATGAGAATTAAGAACAGTCTTTGATTAAACTACTCTCTGACCTAAACTTCTTTAATTTCATGTTCTCAGAGAGTGAGGAGCTTTTTTTTTTTTTTGCAATTATGCAATAAATAGAAGCTATGTAGTTGTCTAATACTCTGTAGTACATAACTGTTAAGCATTGGTGAGAGTTATGCCTCATGTGGGGTTTGACAAGGGCAAGGAAAGAAATGCTTATATAAAGATGACCACACTAAAATAGATCTTTTACAGTGACTGAAATTAAAGTAATGAGATGTTTAAAAGTTTGCACTCCTGTCAGAATTGTTTTTTGTTCTAAAAATGTACAGAAGTTTTAATAAAGGATTATTTCCTCTTCGTATTGCTAAGAGTTGAAATGTATTCAGCTATTTGTTGAGTATTTCATAAAAATGTAGAAATAGGTCAGTTCATTTTGCTGATGAAGTACTGGCAGAATATCAGTCACGATAACTCCCTTTTATTATATCTGGGATAGGATGCATAATATCCCCAAAATTCAGTTAAAATTCCTTTTATTTCTTCCTTCAGCAAAATACTGTATTTTCCAGAAGACATTTTATGTAAACTCCATGAACCATTACTGCGTGACTGGATATTAATCTAAAGCGCTGAGTACTGTTTTCGATGCTCTAATAAAGCTAAATGTTCTCTAGAAGGAGTTGAAGCTCATTAATGGCATTGGAAGCATTAACTTCAATGGGGTGGCTCAGGACCAAACAGATTTATGGAATAACTTTAAGAAATCTTCATTAGCAAATAATATGTTGAATCCAAGAGCTGGGAGAGAATATAGAATTTAGATTCCTGTCTCATGCAACTCTTTTAGTAAAGGTAAACCATGAATGACTCGAACTTGATATGAATATATTTTTAAGAATGATTTTCTACTATTTTTGCTGACATTTTGTATAAATGTTAAACATCTGAGCTTGCAGAAGTATTCACAAGCAATGTTGAAATATAGTCTTCAGCTCCTAAAAACATGTTATAAATGCACGACCTGCAAAATCATGTTGCTTATTCAGGTTGTTTTTATATTTGAGTTCAGTTATTCCTCAATAACCTCTTTTAATCATTTGGCAGGGATGGAGAGAAGGAAATATCAACACAGCTTCAGGAAATAAATAAATAAATATAGCCACCTATTTAAATCTATCATGTAGTAGCTGCGGATGTCCAGGGCTTGTGTCAGGTTTTGTCTTCCTGCTGCTTTTTAGAAGTTTACTGTGGTATCTTTTGTCACCGTGGGAGGCAAGACAATCAGAGCTTTTTTTTTTTTCTATTGCTACAATAATAAAAAATTTCTTTATACTGTGGATTTATTCAAGAATGGTTTATTTGATGAGAAGGAGTTTGTATATCGTTAGTATATGTATCAGGATTATGCTGTTCTGGTCTGATCAAGCTTGTGGCCTCAAACAAGCCCTCGAATTTCCAAACAGAGTAGTGCCCCAGAATATCTAATTACAATTTAAGGACAAATCTTACTCATCTGACTCATGCAACTTTTAACAGGTGCCTGATTTTATAGCTCTTATCGTAAGATAAGTTGTTAAAAAGGCTGTGCACAAGCATGTTACATAAGAAACGTGAAGCAAACAGTCAAACTGTGGTTCATTTCTGAGGTTAAAGTCGCAGCCACAGGGAACTGACCATTCAGAAACTGTATTTTAGCCATTCATGTTAATGTGCCCTACCCAAATGTTCCCTCATAGCTTACCGTTAGTTACTTCAACAAAATTAATTATTGTAAGTGGTTAGTTATTTTATATTAGATAGAGTGTCAGATTTTGATATAATTGAATCTGTAGAAGACTTTGAAGGTATTAGCCTGTTTTTGTAAAATATCTAGTTCATATTTATAGTAACATAGGAGAACTGCAGATAGTTTCCTGACATTTAGTACTTTTAGCAAGAGGTCTGTTGTTGGATCTAGCCGCTCTAAAACATGCTATCAGCGTTAGTCAGCTATAAACCATTCTAGTCTAGAAAGTTTATATAATGCACATAAAAATAAAATCTTTTGTTCTTTATTTGATTTCAAAGCAGTGAGCGGAACAAGAACTCCCAGGATGTGTTTTAACTTTTTGTCCTTCTTTTTTGTCCTTTCAGGGTTGGTTTAGCCCAGGCCAGGTCTTTGTGTTAGATGAATACTGCGCTCGCTATGGAGTGAGAGGCTGCCACCGCCATCTTTGCTACCTTAATGAGTTGATTGAACATTCAGAAAATGGCTCTGTCATTGATCCAACCTTACTCCATTACAGTTTTGCATTTTGTGCTTCTCATGTTCATGGTAACAGGTAATATAATGGGCAAATACATTTCTACGTTTGTAGCCTTATGATAAAGCAAAAATATTTTTAGGCTCTTGTGTTCACCAGATAGAGAAGTTGTACACTAGAAATCAGTTCATAAAATTTTCTTCAGGGGTTTTGGAGGTTCTATACAGATTACTAAAAAAAATCTCCTTTGAGTTTATGGTGTTTTTAAAACAGTGTGTTTTCTTGAGCATTGTATGGATGGGCTGATTCAAGGCAAAAGGACATCCTTCTGTTAAAAAGGTAGTCTTTTGCATTCTACATTTGTATTGTGTTAGTGAATGGTGTTTCCACTGAACATTCTGAACAATGTTACAGTTTAAAGGAAGCTTTAACTCTTTTTCTACAGTCTCTAGCTTGGCAACTAATCATATGATACTGAGTTCTTCTTGCTCTGCTACCATAGGGAGAAAAAACATACTGAGAATGTAGCATGACCCCTATCCAGGGGAAGCTGGAATACTTCTGCAATTCTTTCCACTCGAGGGATAGGCTGCTTCAGGAGCTGTTGGTCAGAGTGCTGCTCTTGGGACGATGTCTTTCTTCCACAAGAGAGTGAAGGACTTGGAAAAAATGTTGTTGACTTGCTGTGCTAAACATTAGCAACAGTCACACCTGTTCTTTAAAAGATGCCTTTGCCTCATCTATTTCCTGTTTCAGACTGTAAGGGAACTAGCACTGCTGTTGAACAGTGGGCGTTGAACATGAGATCATAGGATAGCTCAGGTTGGAGGGGAGCTCAGGAGCGCTCTAGTCCAACCTCCTGCTCGAAGCAGGGTCAGTTGTGAAGCCAGTCCAGGCTGCTCAGGGCTTTATCCAGTCAAGTCTTACCCAGTTCTGAACCTTTCTTGTTTCAGTTTAGTTGTGCCTGTTGTCTCTTGTCCTCCCACCATGCACCACTGGGAAAGATGACCTCCTAGAAGCTGCTGGGGGGGGCTGCTCTCCAGTCCCCCAAGCCTCTTCTCCAGGCTGAGCAAGCCCAGCTCCCTCAGCCCCTTCTCATAGGGCAAGTGCTCCAGCCACCAGACCACCATGATGGCCCTCCGCTGAACTTATTCCAGGTTATCAATGCCTTCCTTGTACTGGGGTGGGGGCTATCTATCCAATTATAGGACAACATGCATTTGCAGCCACACTGTACCACACTGAGTTTGTGCATTGATGTAGGAAGTGTTTTTAAACTAAAATAATTAAAAAAAAATCTCCAAGCAATCTCCCTCTCTCAACTGATCCAGTCCTGCCATGAAGGGAAAACATTCCCAGTCCCAAAAAGCAATTACTAGGATGCCCTCAGCAAATCCTCCAAGTGAAATCCTACTATAATCACAGTAGGGATCAGAGGAAAGAGAGGTTTTCTTCTCGACATGTTGTCCTGCAAGCAGTCAGTCACAGAGGCTATTCTGCTTATCCTCAAGCCAGTGAAGAGGATGAAATCCTTAAAAAGGACCAAGAATATTGTTTTCCCCATTAGCTCAGACAAAACCTTCCATCTGTGAGGACAAGAGCTAGGCATTTGTGACCTCAGTGATTTGCTAGTGGGAGAAATTAAAATGTTTTTGCAAGTGTCTGAAATATTCTCAAGAATCTTAATGTGTGCATATTGGCAAGACAGGAGGTTTTCTGGCTTTTCCTTGGTAACCTATTCTCTGTAAATCATGCTTCTTTTGTCAGTTCCTGGAGAACCTGACACATTCATATTTCCTATAGAGTCTATGTCTTTGTTGTTTCTAGCCTTTTTATTACTGGGTTCAACCCAACAAGACAATGCAGTGATAATTGCTCAAACTTATTTGAAGAATGCAAAAGAAAGGTAGATATATTTCTTTTTATTTCATAATTTAAGTGAAGGACAACACAGTGCAGTGCATGAAAAAAATCTGAGGGAGCACATCATTTACACAGTGGTAAGCACTCTGTTTGTATTCTGTCTATTCCTTCTGTACAGATATTCTCTGAATAGCATTATGAGTGTTTTAGGAATAAAAGAAGTGTTGAACAGAGAGGGTCTGACTAGAACTGAGATATTGTAAAAAGAAAGAAAAAAGAAAGATGAAGAAAGAAGAAAAGTAAGTCAAGGACAGAAGCAGACACACTCACTGAGGATGACAGACATATATACACACATAATACATCCACTCATTCTTCTACCACAGCACTAAGGAATAGCAAAAGGGAAAAAAAGAATTTCACAGACAATGCATGACAGGCCAAAGTTCTAGGCTGATCCATGGTGTTATACATCTTAATTTTATAAGTCAGGCTGAGAATTGGAAAGACCACAGCACAAAGACAAAGCGTTTTATGCTCTGAACACGATGTATTCAATTTGTATTTCCCCTCTGCTTCACAGGGTCATCTTAGACCTTGCGCTAGCCTGAGAAAGATCATCAAAGATACATAAACTTGAAATCAGGAGGTGGAGGAGTGTATAGAAATGCATCCATATCTGCAGTTCAAAATCATCACTTTCTGTTAGGCATGAACTTTAGAGTAACAGGCAATCTAGTGACATCAATCAAATGATCAGATAAGATGTTGCTCACCTTTGTCATTTCTGTTAGTCGAGTGAGGAAGAGCAAAGGCTCAAAGCAAAGCAAAGCTACAGAATATACTGGGGCCATACCTTGACATATACTGAGCACACTAGTGGCTACATCCAATTTACTAAATAAAACTGGCCAGGAAGCCGTCTCATACAATGGACCCCTGACTATCCCTTAGTCTTTAGCATTCTGAGATCCCAAGCATGGTTTATGGGGTTGCATGTACTGAGGACAGCCCAAAGAAGCAGTGAACAAGGCTGAATCAGTTTTGGCTCTTTCCACCCTTCACATGTCTTCAGCATTCTTTCAGCAGATTTGAAACCCTCAGGTACCCCATATGTTCTTTCTAACACCCCAGGATTTGAAATATAAACTCTTTCAAGAGGCAGCAAATGCATCTCTTTCAAGATGTAGCTCTTGCAGGCTGCATCACAATGTCATGTTTTTATTTCGAAACACCTGGAATAAAAACATAAAAATGAATCATTAAGTCTTAGGGCGTCAGGGACAATGTGGAACACTGAGGAGATCTGGGCTGATCTGTGCGCAGCAGATCTTGCCATTTGGTCTCTGGAGCAGAGAACAACCCCTGACTGTTTTGTTTCCTGAGACAAAGATGTAGTTAACAAGTTCTGAGAAAGTTATCAAGTGTAATAGTACTTAACACGTTTCTTAGGTCAATGTTTTTGGTTTGGCAGCTGGAATGTTTATGCAGAGCCAACTGAAATATGCGATGTCCTAGACTGAGGATTTCAAGTTTCATTTGCATGTCCCCTTTCTTGCTGGGAAGAGCATTGGACTGGGCTAACAAACTGCTTACTTAACAATGGTATTTCTGTTTTTGTGCTTAACATGGCATTCGTAAGACATTCTATTCTTAAATAGCCACAGAGCAAAACCTTTTAATAAAAGAGTGGCTTACTGAGTGTTAAAACAAGCACATCCTTGTTTCTGAATCAAATGATCCCTTTTCCTCTAGTAAATAAAATCAGCTTTCCCTAGCTGTACTTCTGCAGAAGTGCTAGGTAACTTTACAATACAATCTCATTTTGTTCCTCTTCACACTGTTTTTCTTCTGAAATGTTCTACTGTAATAGTCCCCATCAAAATCATTAGTTCACAAGGCAACTTTTCCCACTGCTATTTTTCATATACTTGTGCATCTCTGGTGAAAGTGAAATGGGCAGAACAAAGAATGACAGTGTATGCTTGAAGGCTGGCGTTTTGGTCTAAACAGTCCAGGTAGGAGCTATTGTTTTCTTCCTCATCATCTTCACTTTTGTCTGTTTTTCATGCTGTGACTTCTATTCAGTCCCTCTTGTCTGAAATAGATGCTGGTGGGTAATACATGAAGTGCAAAGTGTCTTCTTTCCACCTGCTGAGTTACAAACGGAATTGAAAAATTCAAAACTCAAGCATATCCCCGTTATACCTTTTTTTATTCAGAAGGAAAGACGATTTATTGGAAGTTCATATATGAGAAGTGAAGGTGAAAGTAATGCTACAAAAATCTGTTGATAACGAAAGATAAGTACATTCTTTCTGCTCTGGTTTTGAAATCTTCAGCATGTGTATTTGAATAGAAGAACAGTCATACTGAGTCAGCCCAAGGTTTCTACTCATCCAGTAGCCTGTTTCCAGCATTCACCTTGTTGGAGTAAGAAAAGGGCAAGAACGTGTAATATTTCCTGAGTGCTCTTCCAATCTCCAACTCTTTGCAGCCCGGAATATTTCCTGAGCTAAATGTGGTTAATGCCTGTTTAGTAACTTGGAGCGAGCCTATAGTTTAGGTACTCATGCATTACACCCACTAGCCTGTGTAAACCCTTTGCATCCACAACACCCTCTGGCAGCGAGGTCCACAAGTCAGCTTCCTCTTGCATGAAGAACTCTGTGCCTTTTTTGCACTTGACTCCTTCAAGTCTCATTTTGTTCTCTGTTGGCCCTGGAAGAGATGGGGTATGGTGGGGGCGGGGGGGATCCTTCTCTATCATCTCTTTGATGTTTAAGATTTTGTAAACATCTCTTGTAGCCCGCTTATTTATCCTCCACTTATCCATCCACAGCCATCTTGAGGAGTTCTGTTGTCTTCAGTTGTTCTTGCCCAGGGCTGTTCCATATTTTTGATTTCCTCATTGCCCTTGTCTGGAATTTTTCCACTACTATTAAATCCTTTTGAAATGAGAGGACTGATATACTTACCTATTCAAGAATTATGAGTGAACCATGCATTCATAATACACTCAATAGACTGTATGGATGTTTTCTGCTATTCCCTATTCCTTTCTAGTATTTCCTAATGTTAGTTTGATTTTTTTTAACCGCTGCTGACCACCTTTTTGTGGAATTATCCATCATAATACCAAGATCTCTGTCTGGAGTAGCAAATGACCATCAAAGGAGACAATATGAGGTCAAGGCTGATTTTTCTTTACATTTATTTACTTTAACTGATGTTTACTGGTTTATTGCCATTAATTTTCATAAGGTCCTTCTGATATTCTGTACTATGCCACATAACTATCATTGCCAACTCTCACCTCAATTCTTAGCCATTTACAGGGTCATCTGTGAATATTGTAAAATAGCACAGGTCTCAGCACAGATCATGCAGAACTCCACTGCTAATTTCCCTCCACTGCAGCTGCTCACTGTTTGTTCCTACTCTCACTTTTTCACTATAAATGTGAGGACTTCCCTTGCTATTCAAAGGCTGCTTAGTTGCCTTAAAAGCTTTCGGTCGGAGAGGTTTCTGGAAATCCAAGTACGGTGTATAAATCAAGTCACCCTCATCCACATGTTTTTGATCCCTCTACAGAACTTAATTTTGGAAGGTAGGACTTCCCTGCTTTATAGCTTCAAAAGCCATACAGACTTTTCCAAATAGATCATATTCCCCCTTTTTTTTTTAATTTTGTCCTTAAATGTCATTATATTGTAGTTTCTTCTAATTTTCTGGGATGAATGTCAAGCTGACTGGCCTGTATTTACCCCTGCCTTCCCTGGCCAGACATTTTGCATCATCCGTTCGTTCTTGATTTTTGGAAGCTGATCGTCTCCAAGGTATAGGCAGTACATCCTCTTCTTTTTAAGTAGTTCACCTCTTATGAGGACCATACCTCAAACCTCTAATGTGAAGCCTCCCTCAACCATTAAGTATTTTTCTTAATTAACAATGTTCTGTTAATGACAGAGCTTAATGACAGAGTAATACGTATTATTATTGTAAATAGCCTTCAAAAAATTTTCAGTAGAGCTGTCCTGAGTTCAAAGCTGGAAGCAGAGTTCTTGGCCCTTTTTCAGGCACTAAGTGAAGCCATGTTGATCTCACCTTTGGCTTAAGACAGGATATTGTCCTGTGTTGGAAAGTGCTGATAATTAAAATATGCTGACCTCAAATTTTACCTTCACTAAAATATTTACAGTGGCACATTTTTCAACATATCAAGACAGATCTGTTTCTGAAGAGGCTCAGATGAATTGTCAATGGAAAAGAAATCACAAATCATGCATTACTAAGAAATGTTAGCACAAAGTTTTAGGGTATTGGCTGCCATCTTAGGCAATGAAGAAACAGCTAATATTACATACTCTCCTAAATGTTATAGGTTATTTTGTCATTAATTTCAACTGATTAATGCCTATACGTATTCATGTGCCTTGGGTAAAATTATATTATTTTAATCTATATTTAGCCTTTCAGTAGAAGGACTTTAATGATTCCCATCTAGAATATAACTGCCTAAAAGATCATGAAAATTAACCTGATTTATCATTTTAATCTGTTTTAAAGGCCTTCAGAATTAGTCTTTTTCTTTCACTTTTGAAAAAGAGGGTATGACCTGTAAGCAGATGTGGGATCAGCTTGAGAAATGCATGCAGCAGAAGGCTCTATTGTGCCAATTTTCTTTTATGAGAATGTTTGAAGAATAGTTAATATAAACACCAAAATGCTCAGTCTTCAAGTGCCTGCTGGTTAAAGCTGTACATAAATGCCACATGATAATTTGCTCTCTTCCTTTTCTGTTAAAAAAGATGCCTGCTCTGCCTGTTTCTAAGATCATAATGTAATTCATTATTTTTCTTAGACTCATCTAGCATAAATCATGGACTCTGCAAATGCCTTAATTAACATGATTGTATTTTAAAGGAAAATTTGGGTATTAAAATTTGAGTAAATGAATAATAAAATCTCTTCATCACAACTCTACACAATCTAATTTTACGTTTACTAAGAAATAAGAAGTCAAACATTTATCTTGCTAATTTGAAAATTGTCACTGCTCTTTCATTTTATTGTGCATGCTACTGGATTTGAAAACAAGTGCTCTTAGAAAACCCTGAAGCTTTCTAAAACAATTTGTTTCTAGAAGCCAAGATGACCTGTCAGTTTTGTTTTTGTTTTTCTTACACCCTTGAAATGTAATTTATTGCATAAATGTTCTGAAGTAAGACTTCAGCTGAAGTATTTTTCTTGTATTTTGTTTTTCATCATAATATCTCATCTTTCTCTGGCAATTATTTTTGTCAGCTTTGCTGTTTTCATCTCTGTGTGTATGTACATATTAGATTATCAATTTGTGTATTCCTCTTCTCTTGCTCTCTTTCTTTTCATGGCAAAAGTGATGGCCTACATTTTTAACAAGGAAAATTTCTCTAAAAGACTTTAACCGTTTGTAAGATATACAAATATGCAAAAACCAACAACATTGAAGACGTATCGCAGAAAGAAAACAACCTTCAGCCACGTTCAGTTAATAATACACCTGCCTGTCACAACTTAAAAAACCTGCTTAAGTAAACAATTTCACCCTCTGAGAGGCCACTAGGAGAAGCTATTTCCAAAGTTGAAGGTTGAAAACCATCTACTACCAACCCAATGTCCATCATATCTAATTACCATTGGTATTACAACACCATTTTTATCTCTTGTGCTGCAGCTATTCACAGGGATCTTAATCCTACAGTGCACTAAATGATCTCTGCAAATTATTGCAGGCTTAAGGCCTCTAGACAATCAGAATATTTATAGAGGTCCTCCAGACCTTAAAAGATTACATCAAGTGAATAAAGATAGTCAATTCCCAGAGCAAACTCTAAATCCACCACCTAATCCATCACCATCTCAAGAGTAACTACCACCAAGACTGTAATTTTGCAAATTTGTCGTAGTGAAAGTTTTTTTTTACGAATTCTCGCTGACTTCTGTTTTTCATGTCATTACTTAACAATGACTACTGGTCAAACAGCTACTTCCCGCTTGAATTTACTAGCTCTAGTTCATGAGGGTTGTACCTGTATTTATCTCAAGCCTCTTCTGATATATAAGTCCAACTGAATTGAACCAAGTAGAGATGTGACTAGAGACAATATTATGTCTGTGCCAGTTAGACTGTGATCTAAGCGGACAAGACAGGCAAATCCAAATCCAATTGACAGAGCTCTCAGAAAATGGAAAACTCATAAAAGTGAGAAAGAGAAGACTATTCTGTTCACAGTTTAGTTTTTGTCTAGCTCTCTAATCCTCAAAGCAATTGTGAAGAATAAGGAGGAGGAAAGGAATGTGGAGGAAAGGCAAATTCACTTTACCTTCACCTTCCTGGGAAAATATTGTTCCAGTGGTGTAATATTTACTATAGTATGAAAACTCTGTAGTACTCTTCTCAAAAGAGTCCATAGCTTTTCTTGGCTGAGTTCTTGAAAGAGTGGTCCCAGTCTTCAGTAGTGGTTTTGAATTGAGCAGTCAAGTCCAAATCACCGTCTGTAACATTTTGGAGAGTATGAAAGATGTCTTTGTTTTGGTTTTAGTTGTAAAATACTTCTTGCATAATTTCTGGGTGACCTAATCCTTTTCATCCTACCAGTTCAATAGGAGATGACTGCTTGTATCTGATTTTCCTAGGAGGCACAGTAGTACTTGAATAAAAATAACCAGCTAAAAGTACTACTATTTTAGGTTATTCTGTCTTTAAAAGAATTAAATGAAAAGATCTAGAAGACCAAATGAGCGTGAATTTCAAAACCATTTGTCTAATCTTTCCACCTAAGATCATCTCAGAGTCAGACTGTGAATTCTTTTTTCTCACTAGTGGATAGATATTCCCCCAAGAGTAGCAAAAAATCATCACCAGTACAAAATATGTCTCAAAACTATGTTGAGGAAATAATATTTTTTATGTGCTGTTTGTTGCAAAAGGCTGTCAGGAAGAAACTAAATAATGATTCAGAGTTGGTAGTGTTTTCTAAAAGCGTATTTTGAAGAGATAGGCTTTTCATTGCTATAGACGGTACATTTTTCAAACATGTTTTTGTTCACTCTTTATTTTTCCTCTAGGATGTCTGTTGCTATCCAAACATTCACTGAAAATGTATTTAACAGTTCTGAAAAATTTAGGTGTTGTCAGCGTGGTTCTGTATGACAACAAACTCAGTGTAAGTGACAGTTCCCTGGTATGTAGTGATCCTAGTCTTAGTGCAGGTTGACAGATATGACATTCTACTGGCTCACCTTTCTCACTTATTGTTATCTGGACCCCTAGGTCTTCTCTGTCATATATATGACATGCTTCAGTGAAGTTTAATATGACAGGACTATTTACTTTATCACTCCAGAGCACAATCTCTCCTGACAATGAAATCAGACAGTGAAATTTACTTAAATTTGAGCACGTTCCGTCTGTCAGAAGGCTGAGGTTAAGTGTCCTGGCATCCATCAGAAGAGAGAATAGAAGTTATTTGCTCTTTCACATCAAATTTATACAATAGTATATTGATGTGTCTGGTTACACATATCGCCACCATATCAGATTTTTATTGTTGTCTTTGTAATAATTTAAAGAGTTCAGGCATGCTTTCCACCTTGACTTGACAGATCACAAATGTAAGTGATTTAAGGGGTGAGAGAATTGTTTATGTCATGACCGAGTGGCAACTTATCCCTCCTAGATTTAAGTATGGTGGAGAAAGATAAAATAACAATTTAGCAAAGTGATGTTGTCTTTGCCTGTGTCTCGATACATTAAACTCAGTTCTAGATACAGTGAGATGTAGTTCTGGAGGTTCTGGAGGAGGGACAGGGTTAACTCACACTTAGGGTCAGTGTAATAAACTCAAATGGGAAGCAATAGTTGTTACCCAGGAACTAGTAACTAAGAGAGTAACTGAAAGTTCTAATATACTTTTTTTTTTTAAAGTGTACTGTGCATGGGAAATGTGATTGTATGGTAAAGCTAATGTTTGGGAAACGTATTTAACTTTCTTTCATTTTTTTATATTATTTTAATATATAGACTTTAATAACACATTTAGGATAAGACTTTAAGTACTTGCTTAAAATTAAAAAGCACCATTCAAAGAGGAATCAGCATGAAGCTTAACTGACAGAAGCATACAGAGATACAGACATATTTAGTTGTCATAAACAGTATAGATAAGGAGATGTCAAAAATTATTAAATATTTAATATTACAGGCCAGATGGAATTGGAACAGTATCCATTGAAGAGAAAGAAAGATTTGAGGAAATTAAAGACAGACTCTCCTCCCTTTTAGAAAACCAAATAAGCCATTTCAGGTGAGTATATAATTTATTCAAAGAATACTAAGTTTTGGCTAGAATAATTTTATCATACTAGTGTTCAATTTTGATCTAGAACAAAACAATGAAACTGAAATCATCTAATCATCTACCTGCAAAGAAGTTTTGAGAATATTAAATATGGCATAACTAATTTGTATTGAGTTTAACCAAAAGTTATTTAGCTGTAGAATTCATTTGTACATCTTGTGAGTTGTATTCTCTCTATGGCAGAAATGATTGGGTGAGAATATATGCCTGACTTTTGTAGGTCCTTTTGAGGTTTAAGCTATCCATAATTCTAACTATGAGAATTGCCTAAATGAGAATGACTGAGCCATACCAGTTTCTGGAACAGTGCTGATCAGAAATATTGTATGAGTAGATACCATCCTGTTACAGCACAGCTAAAACTTTTTCTGGATATCTAATGTCATTTGCTGGTTTTCATGATATACTTATATCCATTCTGAATAAGCTGAAGTCCCTTATCCTCAATAAAGAGTTTGCATATCAATGTAAGAACGGCTATTCCAGATCAGACAGTGGCCAGTAGAAGATGCTGAGGGAAGGAGTACAAGTAACAGAGCAGACCAGGGGTGGTGTTTCTTCTGCTATCCTTCTATTCTCTAGTGATTAATGGTTTATAAACCTTTGCATAAAATTGGCATCTAGATACCAAATCTGTTAGTTTATCACACATAATCAACCTTTCTACCATGACTCTGCCAATCCTCATCCTTTTTACAGTGTATTTATATTTTTGATCTCTGTAACATCTTGTAACCACCTGTTCCACAGCTGAAATAGTGCTGTGTGAAACACAGCTTTCTTTTGTTTGGCTAAGCTTGCTATATGGTAGTTACACTGAATGTTCCTGCTTCTGGTGTGATGAGGTAAGCATCTAGTATCCTCTGGTATCTATCATGCTGATAACAAGGTCGTTTGTCGGGGGCGAAGGGGATGAGTGTATAGAACAGAGCAGTCTTCACTTGAGACTTCATCTCTGTACTAAACTAGAGAGAGAGACAAGATTCTCCTTGCAGGGCATTCCTTTTGGGAAGAAATATGCTCCCTTCCTTTATTTCCTCATCCAAAAGATGAATTCTCTCCTTGCCACAAAATATCCACCTTGAGCCTTGCAGCCTGTCTCCGCAGCAGCACAGGGGCTGTGACACTGGATGTGGGAAAGCTCAGCATTGCTTTAGGCCTCATATGTGGATATTGCTATTTCTCTAAGCTGTTTAGCTCAGAAAAACAGCTTCTCTCTGTCAGAGGCAACTTGGACCAAATGCACACATAAGCCTGACCCCTCTGTTGTGCTCATACATATTGTCTCCACAATAAACTGCAATAACCTTACTCTGCTGTGGGACTTCTACCTGCATCTTGAGTTTAAAACTCGTTGGATGGTGGAAGCTTGTTGCATCATTTATATTGCAGAATATACTTGGTAGGAAGTCTTTGATTTGAAATATTAAATATAATCTAGGAATTAGTGACAAATATTCAAAAAGTGTCACTACAAATTTGTAGAAGTAAACAGTGGGAAAAACAATTCCAGGATTATGTGAATATATGGTAAAGGAGGAAGGAGACAAAACTGCTAAAAATGTGTTTCGTTTCAAGATGACTTAAAGCCCAAGAGTCATTAAATTTGCTTTGCTAATTTGTTAACATGTCTCCAAGAGTCATTAACACTATAGTCAGAAAGAAACAAAATGAGGCACAGCAAATAGTGGAATTCTATCTGCTGGAAATCCTTTTTTGACCTCATTTACAGCGCTTTATGTTGGCTGACCAAAATGTCTTTCTAAAATTCGGTGGTCTGAATCCTTTTATCCATTAGAAAAGTGAGTAATATTAATAACAAAATAATCTTAGCAAAGTAAAAAATCCTTTTTCCAATTGGGGATATCCCAGTAAGATTTTTAGACAGGATTAGGAGAGGTTATGGTTGCCTGAGCTCTATAGTCTCATTGAGATGATATATTGGATCATTCAGCAGACAAAAATTAAAAACAAGGCAATGAATAGGATCACTTTTTTATTTACATAATGCTATAAATTTGATGACAGAAGTGGGCATAATATAAGCTGTAGCGGATAAAAATTAAGATAACATAAAATGCTCTCCCAAGTTACTTAATAGCTATATAATAGGAAAAATTAGGGGAATATCTGCAGGTGTTTTTGTACCCATTTCTACAGAAACTTAGATATCTGATATTTTGTTCCAGTCTTAATCCAATATTAAAACAGGCTGTAATATGCTAAGTGTTCCTTTACAGCTCCAGGAGCTGTCATGTCTACATGATAAATTGTATCTCCAGAAAGATGACAATTAAGCTCATTGTAGGTGATTAAATATCCTTCATACCTGAGAAAGAGAAAGAAATTCTCTTTACCTTTCATATTTTTTCTGTACTTAGGCCTGAGCTGCGAGTGGCCTGATACTGCTATATTATGTATATGCTCCATGGTAGACTACTGAAGAGGTGTTCTGCATTCCTTAATACATCATATATTGGAGTTTTCCGTTAACATAATTCAATGCAAGTAGTGTATGAAGTTACATCTCAAAGTAAATTCTTAGATATTATAATTCTGATTATTTTCTCTCTCTCTCTCTCTCTCTCTCTCTCTCTCTTTTTTTTTAAGATACTGTTTCCCTTTTGGACGTCCTGAAGGAGCTTTAAAAGCCACACTTTCATTACTTGAAAGAGTAAGTTTAAAAATTTATGTTAAATTCTGCTCAAGTACTAGGTCTGCATTTTCTTTTGCATTTAGGCTGCTGAAAGCAGACTCATTTCTTCTAGGGTACTCTGCTACTGGCTGAGGTTATTAACTGGGAGTTTTTTTCCACAATTTTTCCACATTTTTTTCCAATATTTTCCACAGTGACAGGCAGCTGTTTTCTGCCGGAAAAAAAAAAAATTGAAATTTCACTGCAAGCCACTGCAGTGATTCTCTGTTCCTTTATAATGTACTGATTACCCAGCGTTGCCTCTAAAGAGATACGTTTACTCTACAGCCCCCCTTTCCTGCTTTCTACAGCTTCCCTGCTGCTGATGGTGTCTATACTGATCTGTAACATTAACAAGCTTCTATGTAATCCAAATAATCTTCCATAAATACATAATCTAAGTCAATTTAAGAAGAAAAAGTTATATGCAGCAAAACTGTCGTGGGTGGCTATAAACATAAACCCCTGCCCAGCAAATCCTCCTATATTGACTCTAAGGGAGAAGATAACGTACTGGTAAAAGCATCTCCATCTTCTCTAAGGAGAGAGGAATTCCAAATTCTTACAGGGAATCCAGAGAAATTGTATCAGGAGGAGCCTGATGAAGGTGTGAATTGAAACAAAGCGTAGCTCCCACTTTGTTAGCTCTGCCAAAATCTGAGTGGTCTGGTCCCAGGAAATGTTAGCCACTTTGCACTGTAGATCACTCCATGGATGGAGACTCTATCTTAGAAAGCCTCTGCTATTGTTATGGTTAACAATATGTGAGGAGTCTGAGTATATATTTTTTCTTTCATATTTAATTTCAATGATGATGGTGTTGTAGAATGCTCCTTTCTGTTATATGAAACAGCCATTTCCTCTCACTGTTCCTGCTGTCACAAACGGTCAGCAGCAGCCTGTACTGGGCAGGCAAAGAAGCAACATCTTCATCGATCTTGTCTGGGAATAAGTGTGCATGCCTATATCTGTGCATGCGCAATGTTTTACAGTTTTTTTTTAATTTAACTTTTATCTTTGCAAATTTGGAAGAAATCAAATCCAGAATGAAAGTATTTCAATATTGTATTTTCACTTGCTGATAACCTAGAAGTTACCCATGGCAAAAAAAACGTTAGCAGAAGTATATACATTATACATGTGTATGCAAGTAACACAATATGTCTACTTTGCGGCAACCTTTCCCTAATAGCGTTCCTGCTGCTGAACCTGTTTCTTTTCCACAATGTCCTTCCCCAGACCATACCTCTGAGTGTAATTTTGAGATGCAATTTTAAAAGCTTGTGAGCTATCTGCACTTTTTTTTATATTAAAATATGGCAAAATCATACTGAATGTTGTTTACAACTACCTGTTCAAAGTGAGTGAAGCAGAGTTAAAGTAAAAATGTTAGTGAAATATTGATAATATTTGTTCAGATTTTTTGAATGATCGTGTTCAATATTAAAGTATATAAAATTACAGTCATATGAAGAAGGCGTATGTTCACAGTTTACCTCACTTGCAACAATCTTGATTTTTCAAGCCAACCTGGTAATTAAATGCTATTCAGAAAAAATAATTTTTCAAAGGTTCAAACCAGTTGACATATTGCAAACGTAAATCTTGCATGTTGTATGCTTGAGATGTTACTAATTTTTGAAGCTATTGAAAGCCTACATATATGTTTGGTACTGTAGGTATCGACTTTATTAAGTCATGGCAGGGCTTCCTTTAATTGCAAAAAGGTCAAGAATGCAAGTGATCCATTTTATCACAGTTGCATTTTAAAAATCAATAGGCTTTAAAAACTAGTGGGTTTTAGAAAAAGTTTGTATGAGCTGTTCCTCTAGCTGTCCATTTAAAATATTTCAGGGGAAGTTCTATATTTTCCCTGCCTAATAAAGCTAATTATTTTCCACCAAAAGATCATGCTAAATTTGAATAACTTATGAAGGAAGAAAAGCATTAACTGTAGCTTGTTCTGATGGTGTTCACACTTTCTGCTTTACACTGTTTAAGAATCAATGGTTGTGAAATGGTGGAAACTTTTCCACAGGTGAGAACCAAACAAATTTTTCTATCCACATCTTTAGCTGCTGTGATCATCCAACCCATCCAAGGAATGCTCTTGTCCTGCTCGTCTTCGTGTCACCCAGACAAAGGCTGACTGGCATGCTGCAAGATGCCAAACTGAAGGGGTAGTCTTGATTTGTATACGAGTACAATATATGCAGTCAAAGCAGAGTTGCACTCAAATCTTGAGAGAAAAATATCTAGTTCATCCACTGATGTTCCGTACTGAAATGGTTCCGTTTTGATTTTGGCCTGTAACCATTATCAGAGCTAAAGTAACATTAGGAAACGTTCATCGTTTTCTCTTGGGTTTTGAGGAATGATTGTAACCAAGTGGTATAATTGTCTCTGGCACAGGTTTTAATGAAGGATATTGCCACCCCCATACCAGCAGAAGAGGTGAAGAAAGTGGTTAGAAAATGTCTGGAGAAGGCTGCCTTGATCAATTACACTCGGCTTACAGAATATGCCAAAATAGAAGGTTAGTACATCGGTCAGCTGCCAAAGTGGCTGTAAAAGCCAGCAATGCCTATTAACTGAATATTCTGTGAGCAGCCTTTTCCCTTTCCTGAACAAACCCGTTCCACAGCAAGGGGAAATGTCTCATTAAAATCTCAGCTGGTGAACTATGGAGCTTTTTCCTATTCATTGCTTTAATATGCCTCCTGGGACCCTGTTTGAATGGAAGACCAGGACTTCTTAATTTAAGTTGCCCTTTGTTCTTACTTTTGAGTTTTCCATAAATATGAAAGGTTGTTTATGGATTATTTTTTATTTCTCTAAGTATTTCTGGTAATTAAACTACTGGCAGGATATTCTTTCCTTATCAGCAGTAACAGTACCTTGGAACTTGAAAACTCTGGGTATAGATGCCTTTCTGATCTATTTATAAGGCAGACAGATAGATAAGTGTAGCTTATTTTTACTGTTTTGTTTTCAGAGATATAGAGATAATCTGATTATTAAAACTGTAATTACATCCTAATTTATTGAATGCACTAACAGCATAAAATATTAGATCTGATTGTCATCAGCACTTTTTCTGGAATTTGTGTATGTTCTAGACTGTATACAGAAAAGCTAACAGATTTTTTCTCAAAAAAAAGTAAAACCCAAGCATAGGATACATAATGTTATTTTAATACTTGTAAACCTTATGTAGAACAAAAAGGAAGTCAGAACAGTGAAAAGCTTTCTAAGACACCTCTGTAATTCTCCACAAAGCACAGAAAGCTTGAGATATAACTGTACAGATATATGCAGGAATAGAAAAAAAGTATATTTATATTTATCTGTATCTATATATATATATTTTTTTTTTTTTGGTGGTAGAATGGCTTAACAGGAAAAGAAATGAATGATGACCTTAAAAAAACATTTTTTAGGCATAATAGCTTTTTTATAGTATGTATTTCTAGTGATACTCTGGAAGAAAATAGAATTATATCAGCAAAATGAGGAAGGCTCATGTATTTAGCAATATTATAAAGGCAACTTTTTCCTTTTTCCACTTCTGCTCAACTTTTTCCTTTTTCCACATGAAAAACATGAGTTAACCAATCTCACAAGTGATTAACAAAAACCCCGTCTCATCACTATAGCAACCAGTATTATATCATGGGAGTAACAACATGAAACCATCTCAGTAACCAGTTTATCTTAATTAATTATGATATCATGTTGTGTTAAAGAAAGAAGGATGAATATTAAATCTGTTCTGGAAAATGAAAAAGCAAAAGTACCATTTTGCTTCGATTTTATCTTTTTGTGTTCATGAAAGCAATTTTTTGTTGTTCAGTATTTTAGGCTTTTAACAACCTTTGTTGAAATAATCAGTTTAAAAATAGCAACCTTTTAAAAAGATGACAAAAGCATACGAAAGATGTCTAAACTCACTGACAGTAAATTGGATTGTGAAAAAGATTTTAACAATAAAGTATATGCATCTTTGCCCAGGATTTTTGATTGTGTCCTAAAGGATTGTGGCAGTTCAATTGTAAGTAGAATACCAAATTCTGCACTTTGAAATATGCCTATTATTAGCACTAAAGTAAGCTGGAACCACATGTAAAAATGAAGTCTGTCCCATGGCATATTTTGACTGATGTGAATTTCTTTGTGGATTGATTGTCTTTTGGTTGATACACAACGAGATTTCTATATGTAGATTTCCACTCATGTAACAGTTAGCCTGAAGCGCCATAGTCAATTAACTTACATATGTGAATGTACGACTTCAAGGAGAAATAGGTGGAGAACTTTTTGAGATTAAAATACTATTTGAAAATGAAGGGCCCCAGCATCATAACATCAAAAAATTAAGCATGTTGGTATTTAGTAGCAAGGAGACCTATGTTCTTCTCTTTTGATACTGAGGTCATTATTAGATATCCTATGTTTTTACCAGTGCAAAGAAAAAAAAGTATAAGCTTTCAGCAATAGCTTCAGTTCTGTTCCTTTAGCTTCATGAGAGCATTTTACTGTCCCATACACTGAAATGGTGTTCTCCTCTTACCAGTAATTAATGTTGATCTTTGTATTACTTGCTTACTCCTCACAGTGCACACAGAAAGCGTATAATCATTATATTCAGAACATGCCTGATGCCCTCAAATATAGTTGCCGTATGGTATTGCCCTGCTCTTTGAGTATTTCTCTAGTCAGCAAAGGTACATCAGTCAGTCAGATGAATCTACTATGTAACAATATCATTTATAGAATAATAACTAAGTACAAAGTACAGCTACAAAGATAGTTTTAATAAAATAATATTCTTCTATTCTTACTCTTGTACTGTTATTTACGTCCCTAAATTCCCAGGCATAGTAGAGATACAAACTCAGACATTGAATATATAAATAAAAGTAAACTGTTACCCAAAATATTGTCTATATAGGACAATAAATTAATGCTATATAAAAACATACACCATTACCCCTTCAGTTGACAAAACCCATCAGTTAGATGAGCTGACTCTCAGGACTCTCACTGCTTTACTAATGATTTTAAGGAGATTAAGCACTGAAACTCCCTATTTGATATTTATTCTACTCTGATAAAATTAAAACAACCATCTTAAATTTCTGCAATAATCTTTTTCTTCTTTTTTTTGTTTTACATGTAGCAACAGCAGAGAAGGACTCAGGTGATTACTGTTTGTGTGCATGTCTGCATGTATTACAGATTGTGTTGTGTCCATTGTTTTATTATTTTTGTTGATTTCAACAATATGAAAATATTTACCAGAACACAGGCAAACATTATAATTAAATGTGATATAGTATAGTCCTTGCATTGTCCATTTACATTGATATGTATATTGTGCATATTTATTAATAATTTAGATAATTTCAATATCCAGTATATTTTTGGTTGTGATGCAATTATGATTTCTGTAGCAGAAGTGTAACTAAATGGTGCAGAAAAGTTTAGATTTCAAATACAAAATCAGACTGTATTTACAGACAGTTAACTTCATAGTCATCAGCAAAAAATGATATCTCTTTCTTAGTGGAACTGCTGGATTTATTGATGAATATATTGGTAGCAGAATTAATGTCATAGGCTGTTTTTACATCTCTCTGACATGCCTTTGTTTAGTGTTACGTTTATTTTTCTGGTCACAGCTGAGGTTTGAGAGGGTGGTATTTGTTTGTGTTCCTAATTTCACAAAACTGTTATGGCACTGCTCTTCAATAGTGCTAACTGTTCTTCAGTAGTGCTAAGGCTTATTTGAATGCCTATATCCAGATAATTAACAGAGTGATCACAAAAAGAGCATCCCTGAAGGAGTATTTATTATTTAATAATATTCTACTGTATAGAAGTACACGGGATTATGTATATATGTGCCCTTAAATAGATGCACGCACTGCTTTGTTTTAGCTTTTTTATGACATGTACACATGGACACAATAGAAGCCTGAACATAATGCTTTGTGGGGTTCCCACAAATCATATCAACAGCAGTTATGGGAAGGGGCACTGAGTCAGTAATACTCATAGAATTAAATTATTTTTCATCTTGAAAGAAGGCAGAGGTGAGGATTTTAAAGGTTTCATGCAGGTAATTCATGATGGAGCTCCTTGACAAAGATGGGGTTGAAGTGAGAAAGATGTCCATTTCTAAGTTATTCCTTCTCTATAGGAGGAAGAACTTTTTTTACCTGTAAACGAGTAGAAAGTAGTAGCAAATGACAACAAGTATGTTTTGATTTTTTTTGTTTTTAAGCTCGTGTTCATAACCGAAGGTTCAAAAATGCAGAAGTAAAATTCTCTTGGTCCCCAAAACTTGCAGTGATTTTCATTTGAACACTTTAAATGCCCTGGAAATATGAGAGCTCTTTTTGGAATCGTTAAAAAAGAGAGAAGACAGTCCATTGGTATGGGCAGAAATGCCACAACCTTTTTACCTTTTTAATATTAGTTCACATGAGCACACCGGCTTTAGGTATCTGATTTAACCAGGTAATGTCCCGACTACCCTCTGAGCAATGGAGTTTCTTTAAGCAGGTGATTCAGAGCGTTTTGAGGATCCTTAGTGACTGGCTCTGTGAAAGGACCTATCTCACTCTACTGAATGCAAATGCAACCAAGTTTCCCTATTAGGTTACATACCTGAAGTGAGACAGCACAAATATTCTGTTTAGTGTTTTTACAATCATATAGTTATTGAAGAAGGCATCTCTATGTTCAAATGAGAAATTTTGAAAATATTGCAGCTGAGTGAGAAATGAGGAAACTCAATTTAGATATCTTATCCTATGATCTTTGTCTCCCAAAACCTCAGTTGTACACATTTATATAGTGTGTATCATCCCACGTACAGATCTTCTTTGTTCCACATACACTTGCTATTCTTATTAATTATTTCTCAAGCTCATTATGTTAGAAATATAGACCGTTAAGTAGAGATGACATAAAGAATAGTTACGAGCCTAAAAGAAATGATTAAAAGAAATAAAAGGTAAAAGAAACATCATTCATTTTCCATTTAGTTTTTGCATGCTTTGAAAGAAACTATTTCCATGTGCTTAAGATTTCAGGATAGCAAAACTGTCCTTTAAGTAAGTGACCTGGCAAATGACCATATTACAGAATCAATGAGAGGAAAGCCTATCCCATGCAATGGGTAAATGGAAATTCACTGTGTTAGGTGAAGCTAGAGGTTCATAGTTTATATTTATAGTTTAATTCCCTAATTAAATTCCTCTTCTGGAAATGTAACTGTAAATTAATCAGACAACTCAGAAAATGTGTATTTTACTGAAAACAATAAATATACTGTGTTCCATGAGTTTTCATGTCCCATTGATCTCATTCGTCTGATATATATGAGGAAGGAGCTGACAGAAATCCCAATAAAATTGGGTCGTAGGTATCGTTCATATTTTTGGCTGGCAAACAGGGCCAAATCCTGCTCCTCTTGGAGTCACTAGAAAAACTCCTACTGATTTCATTGGGAACTTAACAAACAATAGACTTAGCCCTAATACTATATATTGCATTATGGTGGAAAATATAGAAAAAACAATTTCTTTATAATTATTATTAACCTTTTAACTTGTGCACTAGGTACTGTATGGAGAATCTTGAATTGCAGGAGTGTCCTTGTTAGGTAATACGGAGGTGAACATGCAAATTCTTTTTGTTGCGAGAATCCTTTCTCAGCAGCGTGGTTGCCAGGTTCCCAGGTCTTTCCCCCAAGTGCTCTTGTTTGCACAGTTTCAATTGAACAAGACTCACAATGCTTTCCCAGAAGATGGTAGGTACTTTCTTAGTGGCAGGCACCGTGGTATAGGCAGCACTTGCATCAACAGGATTTGTTTGCAGGCAGGATGACATTTTATTTAGCACTCCCATGTCGTACTGTTATAAACATAAAGCAGGTTTTTTCAGTAAAAATTACATTTGCAATGACAATTATACAAGGTTCAGCATGTCATTCCTTACAGCATGTACTGCTGAAATTCTCATGGAGTCACTAATCTGTTCAGTCAGTATAATTGCCATTATAGAAAGATCAGCAGCAAAACTGCTATTATAATTTTTGAACTATGTCTAAGAACTCTCATATAATGCCCTTGTAGTTTGCCGCAAGGGTTTATAATTTGTCAAGGAGATGATCATGGCATCAATACGTGCAAATCTCCTTTTAAGTACAAACCATTTTCATTTCAGCACATGCTGCCTTTGAGACTGCACTACCTAGAAGTATTTTTCAGATCATTTTGAATATGACATCTTTTCCTGTCCTACTCAGTTTGTAATTTGAGTTACTCTCCCTATACTGCTGAACATAACTTGGCTGGTAGATGCTGAGGTCAGGGGCAAATTGTGTTCTTCAGAGGCGTGTTGTATAGCTTCCAGTGAATTGCTTATGGAAATCTTTATGCCTGCCTCAGCTGTTTTCTCCCTATCAGAAGAATAACCTTACTTACACAGAATTCATATTTTTATTTATATACCATTAACATACCCAGGGTAATAAAAAACCTTATTTATTCCTCCTCATAAATGAATGCTTTTCCCCATATAACATTATTTGAGATCTGAATGGGTGAGAAGTAGTGGACTTTCTGCACTCTGCTAGTGCAAAAAGTCCATTACTGCTGCTATTGCCTCCAAGAAGCTATAGAACCTTATATGTAAATATACTTTTCAGCACTAGGGCATTACCTTCCTATGGAGTAAAACAGGGACTAGGCTAAGGATTAAAGTGGTAAATGGCTCTGAAGTAAACAGAGCAGCAAATAGTTGTTCATTTCTGAAGCAACAGATTGTGAAGATCTGAATTATTAGGTAGTTGTCTTTTAATTGATTACTTTTAAAAGTGTATTGTAACTGAAAGTACTGGGTTCTTTCTGCCAATCATATTTATTTTTAAAAAAGAGAATAAATTAGAGTAAAGTCAAAGCAAATAGTTGCTGTGTACTGTACAATTGCTCAAAGACAAATCACAGTTGTCATCCCAATATTTCTTTCTCTCAGACAGACTGCCAAAGGCTGAATAACTGTTAACTCCACACAGTAGAGGGTCAGGAGCAGCTCAACGTTTGTTTGCTTTTTTTAAAAGGACATTGATCGTTAACATACTCATTACTTACAAATTTCTAAAGGAAGGGTGGTATGTAAATGCCCTCAAGGCTCAGAAGGATCTATCCGACTTAAAAAGAAGAACACTACAAACATTATTGAAATTGAGAAGGCAAGTGGAGAGAGTCATTGTACCTGGAGAGGACTTGATTAAAGCTCTCCATGCATGTTCATTTCACTGAACAAACAAAAATGAATGAGCACAGCTACATAACACCTTGATGGTCTCTGCTTGTTGTGCAACTAAATGGAAATAGGAGAATACAAGCAAATATCCCTGCTCTCAAATTTGGAGCAGAGGCATGGAAAAGAACCCCTG
The DNA here is from genome assembly GCF_040807025.1 of Struthio camelus. NCBI lineage: Eukaryota > Metazoa > Chordata > Aves > Struthioniformes > Struthionidae > Struthio > Struthio camelus. The sequence goes on from NC_090942.1 coordinate 25,532,036, forward strand.
GGTTGCTAGGTCCACTTCCCTGCTTTTGCAAGTATCTCGTGCTGATACCCTCCTCATAAACTTACCCACAGCCCCCTGAACAGCTGGGCTAAGTCGTCCTGTGTTAGTTCCATGGAACTTCCCTTTTTCTGGCCCCTGCTTCACCCACGTGAAGGCTGTTTCAAGTCCTGCTTGCTCTGTAGGTTATGAGTCACCTTAAGGATAAGTTGGTACCTATTTGATAGCATGCTACCCTTGTCCTCTATGTTATATAGCTCCCTTCTCCACTAGCATTTCATTATCTCCATTGTCTCCTAGCCTTATGATGCATCTTTATACACTTATGCAACCCACTTTTTAATGGGCTTTTATTGTCTCCTTTCAGAGGCTTAGTCTGCTCTTCTTTTCCCTTTTAGCACTTTAGGAGCCTTTCTCTATTAAAGTTTGAATTCAGCCTTCTCAAGCATTGGTGGCTAGAACTGTGCAGTCACCCCCATGACATGCCACCTTGCAGTAGTGTTAATAGTTCCCAATCTATACTGGAAATACTTTATCTAATACATTCAGTCATGCTTGTCTTTTCATGCCCGTATCATGTTTGTGTCTCAGCCATTCTATGAAAAGCTAATACAACCCAATATTCATACCTTTGATCTTTTCCAAACGATGAGTTCCAAGTTTATAGCAAATGTTTATTGCTCTTTATTTGCCAGATGCATTGCCCTCCAACTTAAAGCATTAAATTCATTTCTATTCTATTCTTCAGAATTCTTCAGAATTATCCAGTTCTTCTGGTACTGTTTTCTGATCCTGCTCTCTATTGGCAATGTTTTACAACATTATCAAATGCACTCCTAATACTTATTCTGAAGTTATTGATGAAAATACTAAAGCAACTCTACCCTAAGATGGATCCTTGAGGAACTGCACAAGAAACCTTTCACTACTCTGAGAGCCTTTTTCAACACTATCCTTTGCTTTTCTCTTGAGACAGCTTCCTTATCCAACCCATAGTTTCTTTTTTAATCCTCATTTTCTTCAGCTTAGTTTTCCCGTGAGGCACAGTATGAAATGCTTTAGTAGGGTGAGATCAGCTCTGCCAGTGGTGGATTAACTCTGGAGAGTCAATTCAGGTGTAGTAACATATATTAGCTCTAGTAGTAACATATATTAGCTCTAGTTTATTGAAATTTGTACTGCTTTTAATACAAGTCTGGAAGCTGTATCTCTGGTTCTGCATGTCACAGAGTCCGAGTTATTGGGCTCTACTGGACCAGAGCTGGCTCAGAACAGCTCAAATTATATTACATCTGTATTATCAAATTATATTATAGCCTATTTTACTCCAAGGGTTCCCCAGTCATCCACACTGCATGAATGTGAGTCTACTGCCAAGCTTCAATTCAGAGTGAACCAGTTGGATTCCTTGGCAAGAAACCCAGTATAGAATAGATGGTTCATTCAGGCTCCTTGTGCCACTGTTAAGTAGCCCAGAAGCTCTGCGCTGCCAGCGGTCAGTGCAACAGTGCAGAAAAAAATTAAAACAAACACAAATTGGCATACATAAAGAGAAAACCACAAACTGATGTTGTGTTGCAGTTTGGCACAAGATGAGCTGAAGTGAATGTTAAGCTGCAAGATCACCACAGAAGTCTCCAGCCCTGCCTGGATCTGGAGATGCCGTAGGCCCACTGGGGCTACAAGCTTGCAGTATCTCTTAGCTTCCTTGGCCATGGAGGGAAGCAGTGATGGAAGGGAGGAGCTGTTCTCAAGTGTTACACAACTGCCTGCCATTTTCCCAACATCCCTGCCATTGCCCTGTGAGAGGTTGTCTGGCATGATGAAGGTCTGGCTCTGATGAGTGTCTTGGTCTGGATATGCTTGTTTGAAGGAGAGGAGGAAGGGTGAAATACTGGACCGGGAAAACCAGTAAGGAGTATTTGTTGTGCAACAGTGGGAAGCCTCTGCCAGACCAGAGACAGGTACCTACCTCCCTGCTGCACACTACTCACACCCGAGGAGGAGGATGGCCTCTTTAATCCGTGGGTTCCTGTGACCAGCCATCAGCTGGAGAATACGACTACCAACATGCCTTTTCCCTGTCCCTATTTCTGCATGTAGCTGATGCCATATTGTTGATCAGTATGAGAGTGGTGCTGCATATTCTGGAAGACAGATTTCCTCACTCACTCCCTTTCCTACCCTCAAAAGGTACAGCTCAGCTGTTAGGACAGGGTATGTGCCATGTGACATACTTAGCTCAAAGGCCAAGTGATAACGCTTGGAAATACAAAACAAAATTGTACTGCAGCTTGATAAAGCATATGGTATACTAGTGTATAATAGTGATTTTTTTTTAAAAAATAGCACTATACAACATCAGTAAAGTAGGCTTGAAAAGAATTAAGAACAGGTTAATTGAGAGACCTCAGAAAGCAGACATCAGTTGATAATTGCCATTAAATCAACACATTTCTAGAAGGGATTTTCAGGGAGTTGTATTAGACCCAATGCTATTTCACTTTTTCATCATCAGTTAGGACTAGATACAAAATCTTTTCTTAAAGATATCCATACAATGCAAAGACTGGGGAAAGAAATGATGATGGCAAAGCAATTGGAGTGAACTGGATTGCTTGGTAACTTCAACTCTTTCAAGCTTTATATGTTTTAATATAACAAATGCAAAGTTACACACTGTAAAATAATAATACTACCGTGAAAAGGAATGCAAGACATACTTACAAAATATCAAAATGTACCTGGAAGGCATTCCTTTTGGAATGGATTTGGGATAAAAGCAGAGCAGCAGATCATCCAAAGCTCCCAGTGTTGGCATGTGGCAGAAGGGATGTTATAACTGAACGAGGCAGCATGAGGAGAGAGAATGATGAAAGCATCTGGCATAGGTAAGTACTTTAGTGTTAGCTATGTCATACTGTAGTCAGTGTTTTAAAAATCTGTTTGAAAATGGGTAGAGTTAAAAGTTAAAAATATTTTTTTTTTTAGTGGCTGGAGAGAGCAGGTAGCTGAAAACTTCAATCAGTTTAGCTCCTTAAAGGTAATTGAGAAGTGACTTATTTTAGAGTGCAGAGTATCTTCCCAGAGGAAAAATAAACAGGAAGTAAAGTGGTCTTTCCCTTGGCAAAGACAGACATGGTAAGACCAAAGAGCTAGAAGCTGTAGCCAAGCAAATGCTGATTAGAAATTAAACACGCATGTGATGTGCCTAATGGTGGTGGTGCTTACATGTTGGTCTCAGTGGGGGAACAAAGTGAATTTTGCATTTATACTCAATTCAAGGATAAACTCTTTTCTGGAAAGCAAGACTGATGCTGCAGATCTCGATAAAAGGGGAACTGGGAGAAATACTGTGACCTGTATAACACAGGAGGTCAGACTAGATGATCTAACTGTCCCTTCTGGCCTTAAACTCCATTGGTCCATGAAGCGGTCACCTTTTCATTTCAATGGCTTTTTAGTCAGTTAACTTAGCTCTGTTAACAATGTTTTCTTGGTACCTATGTGACTCACCGATAATGCATACTTGAGAAAGCATCCATTATTTGCAAAGCCTGTCTTGGTTTTTTTTATTTGGGCAAAATGGGAAGCTGAGAACAGATGATTGATGGCTTTTTCTGTTTATTTGCTAAAAGATGTCAAGCAGCTTATTTACTGACTCAACTCCTGCAGCAACTTGTTAGTTTGAGCAGTGTAAACACATCTTAACAACCTTTAGTAATTGTGGGCAGAAAGACATCGTGAGCGTGATGAAAACTGACAGCACTGATTTCCATTCCTGTGATTTTTTTAACAGTACTTATAAAGACAAGTAAAGTATTTTCTTCAGGTGTTTTGGAGACCAAAACTTCCACTAACAGTTTGTTGGTACTCGTATTTCAAATGTACCACTTGCTTGGCAAAAAAAGTTAATATTGAACTCCTTTTCTCTTGAATGACTTTATAGCCCCTGTTTATACACCCATGTAAATGATGGTGCTATACCTTCGATAAACACATACTTGGTAGATTTTGGAAAGAGAAAGATCATTAGTTATGGAGAGAGAAGGCTCTCTGGTGTGCTAGCTTACAAAGACAAAAGGAAGCTACTTTAAATGAAGCCTAAACTTCAGAGAAATTCCATGTATTTATGTATTCCTCAAATAAGGAAATAACAACAAAATTAGTATGACTTTTCTGAGAAGACAGGAGGAGTCCAATTATCTGCTGCATTTTCTAAGCAGTAATCTGATAGAAAAATGATTTTTAAAATAGTATTGAAAACTATATGAAGCATCAAGAATAATTTATATATTTTCAGTGAGTAGTAGCATGGGGAATTTCATAGAAATGTGAGACTGGAAATCACTGAGCCCAATCTCGCCCACATTTTAATCATTTTTAAGCCATTCAGAAACTTGCCACACTCACCTACTAATCCTGATGAAAAAGTATTTCCAAACATAAGTCCTGTAATGAAAGGAATGTTTGCAATTTGTGGTCTAAGTAACTTACTCCTGACTGATTTACTTTGATGCCAGCGTTGACCCGACCATAAAGATCCTCCATTCCTGCTTATTCTTTCAATGTCATTTCTGTTTTAAATCCATCACTTAAACACAGATGACCAGAACTATATGAAGTTTCCCCAGTGCCTTGTTCAATGGAATTAATACCTTCCTGAGACCCCGTTTCTCTTCCTCATGATCTCATCACAGTGGTGGTTCAGGATAATCTTACAGTTATCTAGTAAATCTGTGGTCTTTTTCCTGCTGTCGCGACAAATAATGATGCCTGTTTGATACCCATTCTTAGGCTATCTTGAACTTACTCCAGGCGTAGCATCAGTAAACTTATTTTCAAGTGTCACTGCTATAAGATGGGAAATACAATTCAATATAATTAATAGAATTACTTTCCACTAATTTGGAAAAGCACTTATAGGATATGATCTTTGAAAAGTTTGTGGGTTATTTAAAGTTCATTAGGAATGAATACAATTATGAATGCAATTATTTTGTTTGCCTTGTTAGTGCCAGGGTCTACAAAAAGCAGGCTGAATTTATGGTAAAATGAGTTGTTTATGCTGAAATCAGATATGCCAGTCATATTCCCTATTAATATCACTGGTTTCTTCCTGAGACTCATTAGTATAAGTGGATACTTCCTAGCTCTAGGAATAGTATTTGCTGTGTGTTCAGGGAGGGGAAGACACTGACCACCAGAGGAAATAACAGTGTCGATAAGGGATAAACATAGAAAGACCTACATCTAAATCCGGTAGTAGTCGTTATACTATAACCTAAATAGAAGGAGTGGGGCCAGTCCTTTTTATCCTCAGTTAACCTTATACATCAATATAGTTGTGCTTATGTTCATATAGGATGTTCTACAGTGTCCAATTTGCAAATTCAGTACGATATAGATAATCATGACCTTCACATAGTGAATGTAATTTTGTGTCCTGGTGTGTGTTTTGTGTTTAGTCTGTGTTCATACAGTAACTCTTTCTTCAATTAGATTGTAGGAAATCATATGATTTGAATATGTCTGGTTACGTGGTTTATTTTAATGAGCTTTGAAAATTTGTTTGTTTTGAAAATTAGTTGCTTTAGTAACTAATTTACCTGCTTTATTTTTTGCATGAAGGTAATGCATTTTCATAGTCAGCTTTCAGTATATGTTTACTGGAGGTTCCAATCCAATATTCCTTTAAAATTTGCATTAAAGGTGTATTTCTTCAAGCTACTGTGCATCAGTGTGTTAGTCTTGAAGAACTGGACAAGGTCACCTGCCTTTAAGTTATTTGAAAAGTTGTTTTGACTTGCTGGAAATGTTAATTGTTTAAAAATATTTAGTGTATGCAGTTTGATATTCTTGCTAACATCAAGATTATACAAGTTTTTAAATTAATCTCCTGAAGTTCTATGTCATGATGAATGCATCAAGTGGGCAAGAAGTATCAGCAGAAGTTTCTGCATGTGATGTGTTTTCCTGTGATTCATGTGATCTACAAACATGCACAGAAAATGAGGAAACAGCGCTTTTGAGGTCCTCATTCACTTTGTATTATTAGCTGTAGAAGTCCTCTGCAAATTATTTGATCTGTGACTCAAACTTAATGTCAAAATACTTAATATATGATTATGTGGAACCATTTATGCACATTATTTCCATCCCATGGTTTAGGCTCTAGGACAAGAGCCTTGTTAAATGGACAAGTTCAGATAGCTATACTGAAGTCAGTCCAAGTGATAAAAATGAAGTAGTTAGACAAATATATGTAATTTACTCATTAAAATTTTGTTTGTAAAAAATTTCAATTGTTCTCTACTGTCTCTCATGACTACTCCTGGGATATAGTCCTATGGATTTTTATTAATTTAAAAATAAATTGCATTTAATTGCCCTGTGAGATTTTTAGTTACATTTATTTTACCTTTGCTGTTTGCTCTCCTTTGAAGTCCATTCTGTAGAATGAGTGATCCTCATTTCGTTTGTGCTTACTTGCTCTTATGTGGAGTTTTTAGTAGGTTTGTATCAATTTAGTTGTAACAACTTTATTTCGTGGTGCTATTTTTCACTATGTATTGAAAAGAACCATTAGATTCAATCTTATCATTGAAGAGCAGGGAAAGGGGTAGAGAAACTAGTTACTTGAACAATTGTTGTGTCTTGCAATCTTCTTCTTTTTAAATCTACCTAAAATTTAGGATCTTATTTAGATAAAACATGTTTGGAATTTTAACTACTGCAAAATGCAGGAATCTTGCTGATGTAGTGACAGTAATGACTCATCTCGTGAGAATGGCATTGTATTGAACGTACAATAACAGAAAAGGTCTCTAGTGTATGCTGTCTTTGTATATCCGACCTTGAAGAGAATTAGAAGTTGCTTGTTGCAGAAGTTGAGCATCTGATACATTGATGCACCTGTTAGTTCTCACATATTAAATTGGAAAATGTTTATAGTGATCAGTGATTCTTTTGTCAATTAAATATTTTCTATTTCTAGTGATCTGGACATTCAGCTGCATTTATGTGTATTACGTGATTGTCGTTAGCACGTGGAATTGTTTATACAGAAAATTATAACTTTGCACTGCTCCCGTTCCTTTCTCGCATCATGTTCTCTTACTATAGTTGAATGTATTTATTGTGTTTTATTTCTCACTGACACAATCTTGGTTTGTATGCTATATCATATAGAGACCATGAACCAAGCAACACCTGCTAGAAAACTGGAAGAGGTTCTTCACCTGGCAGAACTCTGTATCGAAGTGTTGCAGCAAAATGAAGAACATCATTCAGAGGTGAGGCCGTAACTGCGTTTGCCATAGAGAATGATTTGTTCCTGCGTTTTTTTCTCCCCTGATGCGAAGCAATTCTGTCAAGAAACATTTTAGCTTTATTTTCTGACATATGTTTAAGGCAGTTCACATTTACAGAGGAATAAGAGACTTGAAGCTTATGAAAACTGAAGTGAAATAAAACTCTACTTGAATTCGCTTGAATGAACTGTAGGTTTAGAAGTGAAAATTGAAGAGCATAAAATAGAGAAACAACCTCTGTGCTGGAGGTGGTGAAATGGTATGGAAAACATTCATAGCCTTATACAGCTGTTCCTTCCAGTTTTTCACCTCTCATTCAAAATAGGAAGAAAATAGTACGAAATGCTAGTTTCCATCATGCTATATGGATCTTGATTTCAGCATAAAGATAATGATAGATAAAGTAATCACATTTGTGTTGCTCTGCCTTTGATTGGAATAGTACTGCTTTTAAACTTGCAGGTTTTAAAATGTCATTATAAGATAGAAGAGAGAAGAGAAGGTGAAACATATTTCTTACTCTCAAGTCTTTTGCTTTGTGATACAGAAAACATAATATTTAGAATATTTAGAACTATAGTACCTTTTATAGCAAGGTATTAGAAAAATAATCTTGACCAGGTACGTATAATTATATATATTATTAACCTTTAATTTATAAATCTAGTTTTCTAAGGTTCCTGAAATTGCTTTAAAAATGTTCACCAAAAAATCAGTAAATACTTTTGAGGAAAATACGCAAAGGGATAAACATGATTTAGTGTATGTAGTTATAAATATGATCATTCAAAACATCTGGTTTTATATCACACTATGGAATCTAGTTTTTAGCTTACATCTGCCATGTGTGAACTTGTTATAGATATTTTATCTTATACTGAAGAAACAGCTGTTTCCATGATTTGAAATGAATTCCCTTGAGGTCCCATTCTACACTACTGTTGCCACTGTGTTACTCTGTAATGATTACTTAATAAAATGTATATATTGTTCTTCTTTGTCTTTTGAGAAACTGTATTAATATAAGAATATTAGGCTGCTTTGGTAAAAACACAGACAAAATGGTGATCAAATGATACTGTATATGATTAAACATCATGTGCATAGATTGCTTTCTGTACTACTTATTTGCAGTCAGAGATGTGATGTTTTTCAGAAGGGTGAATATATTTCGTATTTGTCTCAAGGAAAATCAGTTCAGTAAGAGTTTCCAATCTAAGAAATCCTGAAAAGACCAACTATAAATTTAAAATTATTTTCCCCTTCCTTGATTCAGGTCATAAATGTTCAATATTAATGAAATTTATAAAACATGCAGACTTTCGATATTAAAATGTATGTGAGAAAACAATCACAAAAATTATGCATTCTCCTATTCAAAACTGAAGATTAAGTGTGGTAACTTTACATCATAATTTTAAGTAAATGTTCAGTGTTTGATGATGCAGTGGAAGAAAAGGATCAGTAGTCTCTAATGTAGTACCATCACATTTTTTAATACTAGTTTTTTCTTTTTTTAATGTATAACACTTCCAAATTTCTGGGATTCCCACAGGGAAGAGAGGTATGTTATTCATGATCAATTAAACATTATTTTTCACCATTTATAGCATGGAACTGTGCACTGAATGTGCAGCATAAATTGTTCTGATGATTTCTAGTTTTGTATCACCACATTTTTGTATCTTTCTATAATCTAAGAACGTTAGTCTTTCTTTAATCAGGTCAATGTTTTGGTTCTCTTAAAATGTATGTCACCAACTGCTGATTGCCTTTAGCCTGTTTTCGTATTATCCATAATGACTAAACAACAATCTTAGCTGTTGTATTTGTTTTTCCATTCTGCTGACTTGCTGGCCCCAGCAGTGGTGGGTAATTCTTGAGAGGGTCAACAGAATTTTTGTCTGGATTCAAAATGTAATTTGCAAAGGGGAAGAAGATAGAAAAAAGAATGTGCTAGTTTTCTCAGTTTTTTTGTTTTTACTTTGTTTATTTTGAGTTTTTGGTAATATTTTCTGAAAAGAGTTTTGTTTACCTAGAAGGGACACCTGCCATTGCCTGTGTACATTTTTTTTCTTCTTTCTTTATTTCTTTGCAGTTAGTTATTTTCTAGGGTAAGACGGTTGTTCCTTTAATGAGATCCCATTTAAACAGGATTTACTAATGAGAAACTTCTTCCAAACTGAGGGAAAAGACTCCATTTCAAACACTTGCCAAAATTTTTGAAGCCTCCTCTATCCTTTTCACTGTGATGCCAATCAGCATCCTTAAGTCTTGACATTGCAATGCACCAAGTGCCTTTCAGTAATAGCAGAGGATGCTCAGCATTTCTTTAAAAGCTCTCTCCAATTCATCTTTTCTCCTTTTAAGCTGCAGTCGTTCACCCCATATCAAAAAGAATTACAGGCAGTCATCGGAAAGTCCAGGATGCAAGAACATGTTTTGGTCCCGTTTTCAAAAGCATTCTCGTATTTGACGCCTTTCAGGTCTGGGTGCATAATTCTACATACCTAGGACCTACTTTTCAGAAATGCAAGTGAAGATTTGAATGACTGTAGCTGAAGTTGTGGGAACTCAGCACGTGTTTAGATCAAGCTATATGTGTCTCGTGTTAGTAACTCAAAAATTGAGATATTCAAAAGTAGGGGGCTACTTTTGAAAGCAAAGGCATTTTCCTACCCAGGATATGTGAGTATTTCTCACCATCAGATATTTTCATTAACTCTAAACAAAACAGTCTCAGCAGTGTATGATATTCATCTTCTTTCATAGGCTCACTCCACCTTCATCTTTAACTCCAGGATCATATAGCGCTCTCTGATCCAATATTCTACTTCAACAGCTACCTTTCAAAGCCCAGATTTAAATCTCAGTAAGAAGGTACAAAAGGTAGATGTGAAGCTGCCTTTAACGTAGAGCTATCTTTAATTGCTAACATGCTGTTTTTGCACCAATTTCTTCTTTTGAGCGATGATTACCTAAGAAAGTAAGTTTTAATTGAAGAAAACTGTATATTCTAACATACTGTTAAGTTACTGGATATCAACATAGACGTTAGTGAACTTCTAAAGTTGTGTTTATAACATTGGCTGAAGGAAAACTGGATGCCCTCATCATGAGAAATCTACATCTTTAAGGCAAAATGAGGAATTAAAAACAAGTTCTGCATCATTTTAAAAAAACCCTAACAGTTCAAGGAGTAATATTTCACGTGAAAACCATCCCTTCTGATTAACAAATGGGAGCAAAATTCATATGCAGAAATGTATTTGAAAAGTAATTTAATCTGATTACTGATAGCATTAGAAAGGAATGAAATCAAAACAAGCATAGTGTTATTTTTCAAGGATGAGGCCTTCTTTTTTTTTTTCCTTGCTGTCTGGCAAAAAGAGCTGCAGTGCTTTATGTGCCTTTTAGAAAGGAGCTCTTAGGAAGTCTTTTGGTGAGGGAGGTTGTTTTGGTTTTTAGTTTCGTATTTTTGTTCCAATGATACCATCTTTGCCAATATAATTTTTTTGATTTCTTACATTTTTGATGCAAGGGTTTATAAAATGTTTGCACATGTTTCCCTTGGTCTCTTCATCCCCCTGAATGAGATAAGACATAAAGTGGCATATCCAAATGTATTTTGCTACAGATACAATATATCGCTTTGCTTTGTGACTTGTGTATATTAATGCTATTTTGGCATGTTTACAGGCATTCGCTTGGTGGCCAGAGTTATTGGCTGAGCATGCAGAGAAGTTTTTGTCTCTTTACTCTGTTGATATGGATTCAGCACTTGAGGCACAGCCACAGGACTCCTGGGACAGCTTCCCACTTTTCCAACTGCTGAATAACTCACTCAGAAGTGACAGTAAGATCTTAAGATTTTTGCTTAATGCGTGTATAGGATTTTTCAATTTCCTCACAACTTAGAAATGTGTTTTTAATGAATATAATCCCAAAGTAAAAGTGGCACTGCCCAAGTTTATGATAGATATATCGGTGCTCCATTTCTTGGAAATTAAGCAGTTTCTCTCTCTCTCCTTGCATCATTTAATTCCTTATTTCGAGCAGATCCCTTAACCATTCTCAGTTTGCTCACTTTTAAAGCAATGCATACAAGTAGCGTAGTATGTTTTTAATATTTCATGTTTAATCTATACTGCTGAAATAAAGTTGTGGTTATGATTTCCTTCTAAGCTTTCATTTAAACTACTTTTAGACCAGTTATTATGTTCCTAAAGGTATTGCAGGCTTAGTGTTAATGGGGTAAGAGATGCACAACAAAGCAGAATGTTTTTTTCACTTGGTGTATTATTTTATTATTTGTATTGGGATCAGAATTCAAGATACCTCTGTTATCTTGCTTATATTTTTCTTCAAAGAGCTATTTTTATTTTCTTTCTGTAATAGTTATATCTTAAAAATTTTTTATATGAAGGTGATTTTAATTATGGAATTAAGGACATTCTCAATGAAACCCAAAAAAATGGAATAGATATTGTTTTAAAAAAACATTAAGTTGCACCTTATTTTAAAGGCACATAATTTTTTCTAACACTTTAAGGCATCGTGAAGACAAAATTATATTTGTGTTATATTTTAGCTCTTTATTCATATTCTGTAAGTAAAAGAATGAGAAAATGACCTGCTATTTTTAATTATTTTGGAGAGACAAATGCTGTTTTTATTGCATGGTTCAGGTTATTCCAAGCTTTGATTTTTTCTTATAAAATTTGCCTGTGAACAACAGGTCATTTTTAACTCGTTCTGGAAAACACATTTAATTTCTGTGGAAATTCAGTGACTGCTAAGAATTTTATCTCCCTGTATGGAAACTGCATGACTGAAAGAACGGAAATAGTATTCAAGAGCTTTCTCCACGTTCACACATATTGCAACTTATATTATTCATCATTGTTATGATTGTTACCTTCAGCTGCCAAGTATTTATCGAAACGTATAGGTCATCTCAGTATAGTACCTATCAGACATAGCACCATATGATGAAAAGGAGCAACTAGCAAATTTACAATTCATTGCAACACCATACATGACTAACTTTTTGAAGGGAAAGGGGCAAATGGACAGGCCACTAATTAAAGTTTAATCGTGAACATGATTGTTGAGAGTCATTGTTTCTGCACCTCATTGGATGTTGTCTGGGGCAGAGCAAAAGAACGTTAGCACCCAGTGTTAGGGGTCTCTTTTCATGAATGTTTAATTGTGTTTCTATACCCTGACATTTAGCAGCACAGGAAATGCCAAGTTCCTTATCATTTCTTTTTTTCACATAGATTCTTAGTGACAGAAAATGTGTTTATTAGTCTTTCCCTTAGTTTAAGAAGTTATTAAAGATTGCTTATTCTGCATCCCTTGTTGGACAAACAGCAGCTACACAAGCATATTAAAATTGCCATGCTAGGGCTAATGTAAGCTCGATTTGGATAGCTTCTCAGAAGCGTGTAGGAATTGTTCCATCCTGAGGCCAGATCTCATAAGAGTTAGGTTCTGCATTACCTTAAATAGTTGTCTGATCTGGATTTGAAAATCTGGAGCCTATATTCAGGGCCTGGTGAGGATTAGGCAAGTATTTCAAAAAAAAAAAAAAAAAAAGAAAGAAAAAGGATTACATTTCCCAAGATGAGGAGAGTCAAGAGTTAGCCCTTAGGAAATGCTAACCACAGCCAACTGTGTCTGGAGTGTGACTCTGTTCTCGTAAGAAGAGGAGCTTCGAGGAGGAATCTGTATCTGTTCCTCAGAGCTTCCCTGCTCCCTTCATTACAAAGCTGCAAATCCATGCCTCCTGCGCTGGCATTACAACTTTTGCAATGTTTGCTGCACCTTCACTGTTCAATATAGGATACTATAGGATTCAATCTGGAATGCCATTCTCCCTATAAGATACGCTACTTGAATAAAATGTGGTTTGGGATCCAAGACATCGTTCTAAGCAGTGGATTTAAATCCATCCAGGATGAGGAATGAATTAAAGCCAGTTCTGTTCCTTGGAAATTTCTGTAACCCTACTCTGCTGTAGGTGCTTGCTACCATTTCCTTTGCCTTCACCTGCATTTTGAAATTAAAAGAAGGATTGCTCTTTCTACGTGGCTAATCCTGACAGTGTACTGAGCCCTTCAGTCCTGACTAGTTTCTAGATAATTGGTGAGGTTCCAGCTGAAATTATATACGTAACAGTATATAATTACTAGATACTCATGGAATGCAAAGGTCAAAGAGGAGAGACCTAGAGAAGTTGAATGTTTCTCTGGTTAGTTCCCTGGGCCATTGACTCTGTGGGTTGTAGACTAGAATTCTGGATTTGAGCAACTAAGGTTTGCTCACTGTGGGAAGCTGCTGTACCCTCTGGGTCTGGCCCATTGTGCCTCGTCATCTTTGGTGAGTATGCTGAAGCCACCAGTGGAAATTGTACCTGCAAAGGCAAGCTGTGTGATACGTAGTCATCTCAATGTGTCTGGTGGCTGTCTTATCGTCTTGCATTTTCTGTTTACAAAACACAGATCTAAATCTGATGCAGTTAAAAAATTATTTAGTTTCTGAAAGCTATGAAGATATTTTGCAATAGTCTTCAAGAAGGATTTATGATATAAGTTTTAACTACTTTACTGTAACATTTGTGTTCCTTTCTCCATTGATTCCAACCTAACAGAGCTAATAGAAAGAAACGAGAGCCATCCTTAAATGCAGAGAGGTTACTGGTAGGCTGCAGATTATTTTCTCTTTCCTTAAAAGATTAAAGGGCTAATGATGCTAAATGATTAAATCAGCCTTAGGAAAGACATTTTATGAAAACTTGGGGAAATGTTTTTTCATGTCAAAGCAATTATTAGCAGGATTGTAAAACATTAACTGAAGGAAGAGAAATGATTGCTGTATGAAATGTCACACCTGTATACCAATTGCAGTAATTCCCCAATGGTAATAGATATAGTAAATGACAGTTTCTGGGGAGTAAAAGCCATCTGGAAAACTATACAGATTTCTCAGCCCCCTTCAAGAACTACTGGAAAGCAACCCTGGAAATTAGTCACCTTTTAATCAGTGGATGTGTTAGCAAGTGGCAAGTGACCATTCCAGCAAGAACTGATTCCCAGGTGAAACAGACCACAGTGCTTATTCTTTAATTAACAGTCTTTTCACATGGCAAGTGCATTAAAGCCATTACAAAGACCTAACCCATGCTTATATAATCAATTTTTCAGTCTTCCTAAGTGAAATAAATAATTCTGGCTTTACTCTTAAGTGAAAACCTTTTCCTGAAAACTATCACCTTCATAAAGATAGATTTAGAAAAAAATCTAAAAGGGAAAAACTGGAATGTGGTCTCATGAGGATAAAAAGGCTAGTGTTAATAATTAACAAGGAGAGTGAAGTGGAGTAAATTAGCCATAATAGAGCCCACAGTGACTGGCAAAGTCACCTCTCATTATCAAAAAACTCATTAGGAAATGAAGAGGTGGAAATCCCACTGGGTTATTCTCACTCTCCAGCTATATCAGAGATTACTTTTCAGATTTCTTTCAAATGAAGAACTGTTAGGTCACCATATTGCATATTAGGTTAATCTTCAGTGAAATTTGGAGGACTGACACCTGCGTGTTATTCTATCTCGAGAGCTTTAAATGAGCTCTAAATCTTAGATGCAGGAGTCAGTTTTCATGTAAACCTGACAGGAGTGAACTCCTAACAATAAAGAAACACTCTAGCATTTAGAGCATTATAGCAAACTTTCATGTAAGATTATTTTTACAAATGTGTCAATAAAATATAGTATTAGAAAGATAATGAGAATGCAGTCTTTTTCTACTGAAATAATATCAAATTTGTTTTATTTTACATAGAATACAAAGCATTGTACAAAATTCAAACAAAATACATCAAAGCCAATATCAATTTAACAATGAGGGAAAAAAGCATTGTATGATAGAGCGTGTAACTTTTCATGATGCAAAAGAGTTTTGATTTTTTATGTTTTTTGTTTTTTATTTTTTGGGTTTTTTTTGCCTGGCCTGGAACAAATAGGCAGCAGAAACATTTCTGGTCTAACTCTTGTTATGGGCATACACGGATCCATCTTAAGCAGTTTTCAGAAAAGTCTCGTCCAGTGAAGTAATAGATATGGCTAGAGAGAAAATCTGTAAATGGCAGTTCTCAAGTTCAAACCCCAAGACGTAATCTGTACTGTGTCTTCTCTGTTCAGTCTCCTCTGAGAGCAGTGAGAAGACAGTGATACTGCAGTCAAGTTGTGCTGGTGATCAGGTCACCCAGGAATTATGCATCTCTCTCACTGAGTTTCCTGCTGACCAGTTTGTGCTGCCGAAAAGGAAGGCATAGCATCCGACCTGCTATCTTAATTATTACTGCGAGCACCTTTTCTGTAGTTCTTGTTGTATAAAGCCTCCTGTCCATCGTATTTCAAATTCGGAGTGAAACTTCACTTTTCCTCCCAAAGGATTCTATTTTGAGTTACTTAAAACTTCATCATTTTTTCTGCCCTTATTTCGTGAAATTTAGGAGGTTTGTTCTGAGTATATCAGTGATTCTTCTTCTGTTATTTTAAGTCTAAGCTGAAGCATATTTTAGAAAATGGAGGGAGTGGCATGTTCCTCCTATCCTGCAAAATATTTCAGCTCCTCTGGAGAGCTAGCAAATGAGGGCTAGCAAATACCAAAATGTGATATGATAACACATTCGACATTTGGTGTGGAAATAGATAATAGGTAGTAGATAAGTAGCTTGTGGTTTTTCAAAAGGTAAACGTTTGAAAAAAATACCGTAGGTGCTTTTATAACTTATATTTTAATAATCTCCAAAATTTCTATTGTTTGTATGTGATTATGGCTGCCTTTATAAAGCTTTCGAGGTTGTACAGTGCTAACAGTACCTGTCTATAGTATCTGTCTCTGATAGCAAAATTGTTTTTTTCCAGGGTTGGGTATTTTTAGAGGGAAGAATGACCTGGTTGTCTTGGGGTTGTATCTCATTTTCTGTAAAGACTGTGTTACTTTTTGTCTCTAAATTATATTATGTAGGGGGCTGTCAGAGAGGGTGGTTTATATTTTCTGTAGTTGTTTAATTTTTCAGATTATACATTTTTTTGTTTAGTGCCTCAAGAAAGACATGAATTAATTTTTTTTTGGTTTAAGATGGAGTCAGAGATATCTGTTAGTGGCACATGTGCCTAATTCCGTGAGCAGTGTTTATGTGTTTGGCTTATTTTGAAACTTTTTGCAATTGTATATCTCACCATTCTGCTCTTTTCCTTTCCAAGTTTGCTTTCTATTCTAGTGTCAAACATCATTATGTTTTAGCAGCATCACTTGCTGACTTTATGTACTGCCCCGTTTGTTACTTGGCATTATTGTGTCAGTACTTTGTGACGAGCATTGGCCTGAATCAGAGGAAACTAGGAGTATTATAAGGTTAGCTCATGACCTTCCCTTTCCATCAAGTATCAGTCAGTGAAATGTCTGTATGCTTGCTCCAACGCGCCTGTAGTACACCTGTGGGCAGTCTGATGAAGTCAACATAGAAAAACCAGCATGTTGAGAGTTAGCCTCTTGAAAGCCATTGCCATTATCATGGCTATTGATTGAAAACAGGACTTCTCAGATATGTTTTTTTCCTCCAGTACTGTTGTTGCTAGTTAGAGAGTGACAAAGACCACCAGAGACAGCATCAGCTTCCTGCTCTGTTACAGGCTGTGTAGCATTTTGTATTAGGATTTGCATATACCTTCGTAGCCCCCATCTTAAGCTACAGGGTAGAGATAGAAAACTATTTGGATTTAAGATTACCACAGCAAAATTTTTACCCACGCTAATACCGCTCATCAGTACCTTATACATCTCGTTAATTTTAGTGGGAATCTTTTCTTGCATGACTTACTTATGAATTTTGCTCAGTCCTGCTAGGAACTGCCTTGAAATCATAACCTATCTTCAGTTTAGAGATATACATTTTGGTTACGAATAGTGAGAACTAATTTGAACGACATAATTCCTTACCGGGATATGCAACATCTGTTTTGACTGAATGGGAGTTTTAGGCACATTAAAATTCTGCAGTAAACTGCTTGTGTCATTCTATCTTATAAAAGTGAAATTCACTGCAGTTTCATTATCAAAGTGCTGAGAAGGAGATAAATTTTTATTCTTTTAATAGATTTTCAGCTTGCTTCCACATAATGCATCTCTAAAATTCACTTTTAAAAAATCTCTTGTATGTAAAATTACAAACTGATGTGTATATAAGCTCAGACACTTGCAATTTTTGCCAAAAAATTTTGCCAGAAAAGGAACAGATTAATAAATGCTTTGTGGATGCAGAATAAACTCTGAACAAGAAACGAATGAATGGAAATATCAACTTTCTTTTTTCAGGTTATTGGACGATTTTTCAACTGCTACAAATAGAATGTGGAGCCCCAAGAAAATTTCCTACTTGAACTTTACTGTCTTTAATTCTGATTTTAATTTTTTAATGTACTATTCTACTATACTTTGCAATAAAACAGACTAAAACAAATATGCCAGGAAATCCAAGTGCGGCCTTTCAGAGAATCCTACGGAGAGCAGGATAATTATAGACTGCCTGCCAAAGTGCAGATTTTGTCAGTGGAAGAGAGACCCATGTTAACCTGTATCATTTCTTCCTTTCCTTTGATTCTGCAGAAGCTCTTGAGGACAGCTTAGCACACTGACTCCAGAATAACTCCTAGGCTATGCCAGTATAAGTAAGAACAAAACAAGCCCCAGAGCTTCTGATATACATAAGTGTAGTAGCTTCTTTTCTTGCCTTTAGAGAAGCTTCGTTCCTGTGCTGTGTTATTACACTGTACTTTTCATCTCTGGTCTTTTTGTCTCATGTTTTAAATATATTTTAGCAAACTGATTTGTATAAATTGAGTAACTTTCATCTTTAACTTCAATATTTTGAAGATTTTTCATTTATGGTATCTGTTCCTGTTCCTGCAATCTGTTTTCCATTAATAATATAGACGAATTAATATAGTATGCACAGTACTTTTATTTCTTTTTGCTGTTTTTTTTTTTGCCCTGGCATATTCTTTCATTTTGTTGTTTTTTGTATGAATAGAAGATGGCTCATATGAAGAGGATATGGGGTGTCTATATTGACAAGACAATGCAGAATTAGGCTACATAGCTTTGAAGACAAGTGGCAGTTGAAGGATTTGAAGTGTGGCATCTCCTCAAGGATCTCTTGTTTCCCATATGCTTTGATGCACAGGTGGTACCTTTTGGCAAGATCAATTCTAATCACAGGGTAGAGTGCCATGAGTCTGCTGATGATACTCAGCTATATCACTTACCCCTCAGCTCTGAGTTCTTTCTCTGCCCTGGAGTAATCCTTGACCGAGATCTCCAGGTGGGTACATCAGAGCTGCCATGTCCTCAACCCTGCAAAAAAAGACTGCTCGTTGAATTGTTGATCAGAGACAATTCTCTCACGTGTGTGCCCACTGGCAGAAGGCATCTATTTGGAGGCATAGTCCGATTAAGAGTTTTGGCATCGTTTTTGAGAGTTTCATTTCCCTGCAAAGACTGCTGTCTGGGTGCCAGGCATATGATTTAGTTTTTTTAAGTTGCACAGCTTTTATTGGCTGTGACTTCTTTAAATTTCATTCTGACTTCTGAATAACAAGAATTGCCCTCCTGCCCATGAGGCTTTATTACTGTAATTCCCTGAGTAGGGCTTGTAGCAGAGCTTTTCTGCAGTGTGCCTCAGAAAATAGTAAACTACTAGCTCATCCCTTCAAGTAACTGTGATTCCCTGATTAATGCCAGTCCTGCACTGATTCTCCATAAAGCAGCAATATTGACTTAATTGATACCACTGTATTCTTGTTGCTTTTGAGTTCAAAGTTGCCTTGAAAAATCAGTCTAATATGTAGCTTGATACCAGCCACCTTTTGTTTCGCAGAGGCAATGACTATCAACTGTTTACTATGAAACACACGACATGTGGGCAAGCTTCCACACATTTGTGTTAATATCCAGATCTTTCTCAGTTGTTATTATTGGTCATAGATTCTGTAATCTTAAGATAGGTGAATGTAAGGAAAAAAATAACACTGTTTTGAAAGCCTGGTATACAAATATCTGATATACAAATAATTATGCCAGAACTAGTTAACAAATAGTTCTGTGAGCAGCGTAAATAATGGAGCATGTTTGTAATGGACTCGTTGGCGCTCTCGAGGGTGCTCTCCAGGGTGGATTCTCAAGTGTTTAATAAGAGATGAGCCTATGTCGCTGCCATTTCTCAGTGGAAACTCTAATAATCTCTCTCTGCTACCTAGCTGCCTGTTTTCATGAAACTTTATATATCTGAGCTTTCTGTCCCTCTGTCAAATATGGTTGAAATTAGCTAGCAGTTTCAAATTTCTTTGGAAGAGAGAGGCAGGTGGGCAAACACAAAGAGAGCTGATCACATCGATCTTGTCTTCTTAGGTAACTAAGTGACTCATACATAATTTTCTATCACTCTGCAAGGAGGTTGATGTTTTGAAGAAAGTATTTCTCAGCCTCAGATAATTGTATTCAGAAAACAAAATTAGTGTCCAGACATTCAGCAACAAAGGCATTTCCTGGAACTGCGGGTAGCAATAGTGAACTGAAACACTTGATGACACATTTGTCCCATAGTCTCCATCTCTCCCAGGTTCACTCTGCGGAGGGCATCCTTCAGGAATTGAAGACAATAGATTTTCTGGAAGTTACAGACATTATTTTTGTATGTTACATAGGTAGTTGTACTAGTGGTGGAGCCAGAGGGGTATAACTTTATGAGATGGATTCCAAGGTTTTTAGCCCCATGATCCAGCCTTTCCTCTGTATGAGGAGGACGAAGCCTCCTTAAAATGCAATAGTACCCATCCACGTCAGAAAGAAGTCTGGATGCAGGAAGCTGGAGGGAGGAGAGGGCAGGGAATCCGTGAGTTGCACAGGCAAGGATACAAATGCATTTTCCTCAGGGACAGCAACTGCTACCACTGTCTTTCCATCTCAAGTGCTTGAGACAAAAAGGGTGAGTGAAACCAAACGTAAAGCACACTGAGGTGAAGATATGGCTATGAAGGAATGCACAAGGAAAATTAAAGGATCAGAATAATGGTGGGATGAAAGGAGGGCTGCCAAAGACATGAAAATATCTCACTATGGCTCAGCACTTTAGGCAACTAGTTGTCAGGAATTCCTTTCAATAGTTATAGGGTTACAATAACTGTAAAATTCTTCAATTCTCCAATAAGCACATGAAGGAGAATTAGCAAAATTCATGAAGGGAAGCGGGGAGTTCACAGAATCACAGAACAGCTGAGGTTGGAAGGTACCTTGGCAGATCATGTAGCCCAGCCCCCCTGTTCAAGCAGGGTCACTTAGAACAGGTTGCCCAGGGAAAAGTCTGTTATAAGTTCAAGTCCTTTAAATTTTTGTATGGCAGATGAGAGGAGAGAGAAGAGGCAAGTGTGGCTTCTGGAGCTGAGCTTCATGTGAATACAGAATGCCTGGGAGGTACTTTTGTTCCAGGTGGGAATCTGGATGCAGTGTGTGCCTGTGTCTTTATGAGAAAAGCCCGGATTCTTCTGGTGGGGAGCTCTGTCCTGCTGTTTCCACAGGACGAGGCCTTGATTCTTGACATCTTTATATATGGACATACATAAGCATTGGACATGTTTTGTATCCAATATCAGATTGAATGCTCTGTGTAGCTATAGGCAGAAAGTCAGAAGTTTGCCAGCTCCTGAGGACACATGGCAGCTGGGCGAACCTTTCTTCCTTTCCCAATCACTCCTATGCAACATACTGCCTTTTTTTCTGTAAATGCTCTGAAGGAAAGGTTGTATATCTCTATATTTTTATACATAACTGTAAAGCTGTAAAGCTGGAATATTTTATTGTACCTTTGTTCTCAACATAAGGAGAATAAAAATAATTGAATGACATTCAAATAGTTTTTATATTTTTTTCTTTTGTTTCTGGTTTGATATCTACGTATTGAACAAGATTACTAAGGTTCAGATTCAGCAAAGTACATTCTTAATTTTAAGAAGATGTGTAAATCAGTTCTGGTTCTGCAAAGCTGTTAAGAATGTGCATAAATGTTATAGAAGTGACATTGAGCATGTATTGAAGCACCCTCATGGGGCATTTCATTTGTTGTTTATGAAGTGTATTTCTTACACAGCCTGGATCATACTATACTGGTTCTTAAAATACTTTTGTACATTTTTAAAATGCTAGAAATATTTTAAGATATACCTCTGCCTATGGAAAAATAGATTAGGGAAAGCCATGACATTTTTTTTTGTATTTTGTTTGTTTTTAAAGTGTTCTTGTGCAATGGGAAGTTTCACAAGCACTTGCAAGAAATTTTTGTTCCCTTGGTCATCCGCTACATCGATCTCATGGAATCATCGATTGCCCAGTCCATTCACAGAGGTCTTGAACAAGAGTCATGGCAACCTGTCAAGTAAGTGCTTTCTACAAGATCTAAACAAAGCGTCTGCCTATAGCTTTCTGTCTAATCAAGTGTTCTCCCCTGCTGTCCTCTAAATATTCTATTTTTTATTATATTCCTACATTGTCTATTTCTTCACAGGAGCATCACCAACAGTCTTCCTAATGTAGCTCTTCCAAAAGTTCCAAGTTTGCCTCTTAATCTTCCACAAATACCTAGCTTTACTACACCAACCTGGATGACTTCTTTATATGACTCCACGTGTGTATTCTTCAATAACCTTCTGACTGTATGTCAGCTCTGCATGGCCTTGCTAGTGTTCTGTGCAGCTGTATTTGGATTGCATGGTGTTTATGATCTCTTAGTTGGAAATTATTGTTTCTTGGGAGTGAGCCAAGCATGGACTGGTAGTGAGTTGCGCTTTTTAGTGCCTTAAAATGTAGCAGTCTTAAACCTCAGAGCTTACAAAATCCACTTGGCAAAGGTCTGTTATAGTATGAATGGTTTTTAATACTCTAAACAACTTAATTGCCCTTCTGAATTAATAAGCAGTAGGGAACCTGCAGAATAATTGATTTTAGACCACAGTTTTGTAAAGTGAGGCAGCCTGTCATATTTTTGCATGGGTTTGATTAACTCATTGTATATACAAATTGGTTCGGAAAAGCATTTCAATAGTCGATTGCAAATATTGCCATTAGATTAAATCTCCGTGTTACAGGGAAATAGTAAAGGTTAATGAGTACCCAGAATAGAAGTACATGCACTTTTTTGTCTGTTTGGAACAATATATATTTCTTTTTATTTTATCCTCAACACTTCAGTGTCCTTTTCCAAAAGAAAGCAGAGCAGAAGTGTCATGCTCCGTGTGAATAATCCCATAGTTATATGGCAGATTAGAGGAAGACTCAATAAGAACCATGTTTTAGCTAAAATTGTATTAGAGGGAGATGTATGTGAGTTACTTCAGAAAATATTCATGCATTCAAAATAGAAATCTTAATAATATGATTTCAAGACAAAAAATTTCCTCTCTAGTTTTATGATAGACTTCAATATTCCTAACAAGTGAACCCTGGTCCATTACTGTGAGAGTTGATAGTTTGTGTTCAGACAGACTTCTGGCACTTGACTGTTGATATTGCGGTAGTTTTTCTGCCAATTCCCCTAAGAAGCTGTCAAAATTCCTCCTAAACCTTGGCTTTGTACCTTTTGCTTTTACTATAATAATGCTAAATTTCTCCTGATGTACATATGCTAGTCATTTCAGCTTTGAATACAAACTAATTGGTCTTCTGCTACTCAGATTTCTTTCCGTCTAGTTATTCACATTCAATGGGCGCTCTTTTTTTTAAAGGGTAGGCTTCAGAGTTACGAGTTGCTATAATCTTAGAAGTGATCTTCTAACAATCTGAATTATAGCAGTCCTATGCAGTAAAAATACCTTGTGGGTATTAAAAGTATGTGTATGTTTAATAATATGGAATTTATAATTAATTTATACTAAATATGGATTCTGGTTATAGGGTTGTAGTGGTAGATGAAGCACTGGTGTTGCAAGTGCTGTTTCTAGGTTGTATTGTCAAAAAATAAGTGAGTATAGTGAAATTCAGTCATTGGCTCAGCCCCCTTGCACAGCTTCTGACATCAAGCTACACAGCGTGTATGGAAAGATATGAATTACCTCTGAAAACTAATCAGATTTTCAAAGCATTCAGTGAACGCTGAGGTTCATGTGAGCTGTTCCCAGTGAATGCTTGCCAGCAGTAGCTATCATTCTGCTGCTTCTCAAAGAAGTGGGAGTGAGCACCTTTCATGGTGGGCATGGTGTCTTCAGTGTGGCCTCTGTAAGGCCATTCCCTTTAGGAGGCATCTGCCCCCAGCTGTGCCACACAGCATTCTGGGAAAAGAGGTCTGCCAGGGTACTGGCTGCATTGTAGGCTCTTTTCCACATTTTTCCCCCCAAAAGTAGATCTTTGAAGTTGGATTTTATGAAGTGGGTATAAATTTGCTATCAAAATTATAGATAGGGTAATGCTATCTGCCTAATACTGTGGAATTCAGGTAGTATTTTAAGAATCAGTTGACCTAAATTCTACTGAAAGTCAAAATGCCTTCTAGGAATGGTTAGGTATTTCATTTGGATCAAAAAAATAAAACCAATTGGAGTGAAGATGCTGCAGGCCAGTTATCGTCCCTCCCAAGCTAATGATTTTCCTCTTTGCTGCTGGTTACAGTGCTAGCTTCCAGGGAAGGAGGTAGTTTGCCCTTGCTCCTTATACTGCATGAAAGGAGTAGGGTCTTATTTCCTTCTGACCCCATGCCATCCTGGTCAGGAAAAACAAAGCTTCCTCTTTCCAGTTAAAATTCCAATGGAGAGTAACCAAAAACCTGAGCTCCAGTACCTGTTTAGCAAAACCCAGAGTTTCTTGTCGGTTTTCCCTGTCAGTGTGACGAACCTTAAATGGACTGACAGACTGGGCATAGATTCAACAGAAGGAGAGAGTACTCAGCTAAGTTTCGGAGCCTGGGCTCTCCCTTGTCATCTGTTGCAGGTGCCTTCTGCCCTCCACTGACTCCATCAAATCTTTTTCTCCCAGTTCACGCTGCTGCATCCTCTGGGCCACACGGCTGAAGCTGTGGCAAGATGATGACTGAGTACATCACTGAGTTCTGCTAGATTTCTCTCTTCCTCTTTAAAAGTGATGATTTTGGCCAGTTAATCATTTTCAATCTGAATTACGCAATGAAGAGTTTACAGGCAAAAAGAATGAGAAAAAATAGTCTGTGAGTCAACTCTGAGTTACATTTGCATGTTTATTAAGAATGCCAAGTCCTACCTATGTTTATTTTTTAATGGTACAGGAAGAGTTTCCATCTTCTCTAAACTTCACTAACATATAAGCTTCAGTATGGACTCTCTATATGAGTCTCTATTCAAAGAAACTCTTAAATTCATGTTTAAGCCCATTCCTGTTCAGCAAAGCTGTTAAGTGCCAACCTTTTTTGCTGGAAGAGCTGAAAATAGTTAGCACAGTTAAGCTTTTCTTTGCATGCTTTATGGATAAATTTTAAAATAGATTTTCTCTATCACTTAAAAGTCACTACAATTCTTTTGAACATTACTAGAGAATATTGCATATAATTTTTAATTAAAAGTTGCTGTTTATATTTTTTCCTTGATCTCATGTTTTGGATCAGTAAACATATACTCTTTATAACAGCACTTAGGAGGATCATTACCTCATTTTCAGTTGTTTTTGCTTAACCTTTTTTTGGGCATTGGAAAGGGAGATATTAAAAGAGAAAAGTGTTACTTACATGTAGTAGTCTGTTTTTCTTGATTAGTCTCAGGAGAGGACAACTCAGAGGATGCCTTGGCTAGACAAGCAGAGCACTGTGAATTGCAGCTACATTTGGCTAAATACAGCATACTGACATGATAAAACAGCTTATATATTGTGTAAAAGCTCTTAATCAGCCAGAAAGAGTTTTTTCTTAATTACTCATTACTTCAAATGTGTTACTTTAAACTGCGCTTGTCTTCCATTTCATACTTTAAATTTCATTTCTCTGCCTCTTTTGGACCTGGATTAAGTTGGGTTTGTGGGTAGTTGTAATTATTTATGGTTTCATTTATATATTATTATTTTCAGTACAGACATGAGATAGATTCACTAACCAAAAATATCGTAAATGCAGACCTGAAGCTCTCCACTGTTCTAGTACATTAAGTTCAGCCAAACTCATGGATAGGAAAACATGTGATAAGATACATGCTCTCACAGGCACAGTTCAGTCTTTCTTCCACCCAGAGCTGGCAGCAAGCGAAGGAAATGTGTCAGCTATATTCTTTAGCTATATTGAGCTACAGAGGACTGGTTGGAGTGGTTGCTGTGTTCTGTTTGCGATATGAAGGGATGTGGTCTGAATATGTCTGAGCTCTCTTGCCGGACCTGACTGTGTGCTTGTGCACACCGAATACGTCAGCAGGCCACATTTCAGCTCTGTTTTCAGGGATTGCGTCTGTAGTGCTGTGTATGCTCCTGCCATGGTGCTTGCCAGCAGTAAAGTGGAAGGACTGTGTGGCTGGTGTTTTTAATGATGGGTAGTTAAAGGTACAAACATAGGACTGATGGAGTTGTGAAAATGCTGAGTTTATCTACTTTCTGTGGAAAAAGGAGTTTTGATTTCAAGGTAGGTATAGTTCCTGTTTAGCTTTCTGAAAGATTATTATGGGCCAGATTTCTTTCTTCCAAAAATACTTTCATACAGAGATAAAGAAGAATCAAGGAACATGTTTTGGTTACTGAAGCCTTAATTTGCCTAGTCTTGAACTAAATAGGAGGAAATGTGAGGTAATACTTTTCGTAAGATTTTTAAGGGATCATACACAAGTTCTTGCCACAGGTCTGTTCCATCATTTCCCCCATTTGCTGATATCGTGGCAAGCACTGTTGACTGTAATAATTGAGAAAAAATTCTCAATTGTCCTTCTGAGCCCTGAATATACATGCGCATAAAGGGGGTAGAGCTAGAGCTCACAAGCTGAGGGCTGTCACAGGAAATAGAGCTGATGCCCTGTCTTTTGAAAACACTCCTCATAAAACACTAATGGGTAATAATTCAGTAATAACCTTAAAAAATACAATGACAGTAATTTGTAAAATTGGTATCGTTGCTCTTGGTAAATTCTACAGAAACAGACAGACAGATGATTTTGGATCTTGTGATTAATTCAGAATGTCCTTAGATATTTGTTATTTCTCCTATATTTTCGTATCCCGAGCTCCTCTATGGAATGTGACAACTAGGCAAGAAATGACGTATTCTACATCGACTCTGGAGTCAAGTGTGTGCTGACCTCGCAGCCAGTATGTCTTATTAGTTGACTGCTTGACTAATTGCGGCTGCTTGGGTAGCAGGCAAACCTAGTAAAAAGCTGTGTCTCTCAGCTGTCAGTAAGTAGGTGCTTAAGAGACTGTCTGCATCTCCTTTTTTTTTTTTTTATTCTGCAGGGTCTTGAAGAAACATAATGTCTTGGATACCTTTTTTTGCTGTGTTTAGTATGTCAAAGGCGAAATATCATAGAATAATTTAGGCTGAAGTGGACCTCTGGAGATCATCTATTACAATCTCCTAGGCAAAGCATGACCAACTATGATGTTAAATTGCAGTAAAAAAATTGAGGATGGGCATAATATTTGCCTTTTTCAGTCATTGGGGACTTTCTCCTATTGCCACGACCTGATAAAAAAGAACAGACAACTAGACAATACTTTTTGCACAAAAAATAATACTTAGAGCTTAAGTGTTGACCATCGAAACACTGGAGTTCATGCTTAATTTTAAATATGTAAACAATTAGATTGACTTTAGTAGTAACATAAATTAGCAGTTTGATTTCCTGGTGGAGCGGTATTATTCCATCCATTAGATTGCATAGCTGTACCATATTTGTTGAAATAAAAACTTTTCACCAGCAACGATTTTGTCCTGTCCCCGCACAAAAAATGTTTCTGCAATAACGCACATAGATTTGAGTGCCTTGGTGGTATGCTTCTTCTGGCAGAGAGGCTATATTCCCATGCAGTGGAAACAGTCTTTCATCACAGGGTGTCCTGAGAGTAAGCTCAGTAAAGTGTGAAATCTGAATTTGGCTCTTCTTCATGTTATTTTATACAGTATTAAGTACTGAAGTGACATAACTAGGTCCTAATAGGGAAAACAAATCTACTAACTGGAGAGCTGCTTCAGGGTATTGATGTATGTGCTGAAGATTAGTATTATTTCTAATGCTTTTACTGGATAAGGGCCAGAAAAATCCTAAAGTCCGGATAAAGCAAGTATCTGGTACACATAACTTAGCAAGCTGGTTGAAATCACAATTCTCTGCAGCAGTTAACAAACAAATTAGATATTTGCACCTAGATGTGTGATCTAGGAACAGTTTTTTTCTGTTGTAGTGGTTATTTTCCTTCCTCATCTTACTAGTATAAGACATTAGTAGAAGTCAAACGTCATTGACCAATGCTGAATAAAAAATTGAAGAATGGGACCTCAAAATCATATGAAAAGAGAATGAATGAATTAGTATTTCTCACAGAATGAATAGTGTTTCATGAACCTGTATCTATTATTGCATTTATTATAATTGTGAACCGTTATTTGGTAGTATAATGAAACCAAATTAAGTGGCTACCAGGGAGTGAACGTGCATAAGAATACATTGATGTTATTGAGAGTGCATGAGTCCTCCTGAGTCCTAAAGAATTTCATTTGGAATTCCATTAGGCTAAAAGAAAAAAGTATTAAAGAAGAAAAAATGGTTAAAGTGTACAATCTGATAATGAAAAATGGTAATTCTGTTTCTTAAGAAAGTATGTTTTGTCTGAAATATATAATACATATATATTATATATAACTGTTATATATATATATATATATGTGTATATATATATAACTGTAATATATAAAGAATCTGTATATTGTCCCCATTGGTGTCACTATATATTTTGTCTCCCTCTTTTACCCTGTCCCTCACATACATTGACTTAGTTATTTTAGAAGCAAATAGTATGTGCAATGTAGCATCTACAACTTCACTCATTGCCAGTGTACATAGCAGATATAAAGAAATCCTCAACATCTGGTTATCATATAGCTTAAGAAACAATCTAACAAAAATATAAACTTGTTGGGAAGTTTTAGTGGTTCATCATTCATATTTTCAATTAAACTTAGCAGCATATAGAAATGCTTTCTGTTCAACTCTAACCTTAACAGGTAACGTCCCTCTGCAAGTTTCCTAGCAGTTTCAAGGGCCTTTTTCTGGTTTCTGCTGATTTATTTCAGGGGTATAATACCATGCAAAGTTAAGAATTACTGTTTAAAATAAGTGGGGAAAATAGTCAGGACATGAAAAAGGCCGCTCTTAAATTGCGGAATATGCTCCTATGCGTAGTAAAGACATTAAAACAAGCATCGTTTAAAATAAAAAGTGGAAATCGCCATTGGGCAGATGGACCCAATGGTTTTCGCAGGCAGAGAAACTCATTGCTCTCAGCTTCTCTCCCATTACCCAGCCCTTACTGACTCACCTGTGCCTAGCATTGTGGCCTTTGTGGCACGGAGACAGCGTTGCAGAAGACAGCAATGGCTTGGAGGTAGTAGCAGCATTAAGATAGCAGGGAAAGGAGGCAGCTGTGTGGATCTGGAAAACAGTGAGGCGCTGTAAGACTAAAGCAGTGCTCCTGCTGCATCCATGCTGCCTCTGCAGAGCCCTGACTATGTGCTATGCTTCAGCCTTTGCTTCACTTTATCACGGGCATGGCTAGCAGGTGCGAACTGCTGTTAGTGCTACTATGTTTGAGGATGTAGATTAGTCAGTCAGATATTGGAGGTCCTTTCTGTTTTTTGGTTATTTGGCTTTTTTTTTAATCTGACATTGCTGGGTCCAAAGCACACTCAGCACTCAATTCCTTCCATGAGAGCTGTAGTCAATTAACAGTTTGATAATTGTGTGCTTTTGTCATGAGGTAGAAGAAAGAAAACGGTAGTTGTGACATATGTAAGCTCTTTGAATCTGAACTGAGACTGCCAAGCTGAGTTTTTGTTGCTTGAATTTCTACAAAGCACTAACATGCTGGAGTGCCGTGTGGCAGAGTGTGATGCTGCGCAATAACCCAGGCTTGGAAATATAACATGTCATGAGAATATACTTAATCTACATTTACAGTGGAAGTATAACTGTTGTTATTGCTAGGATTAGCCCCAAGTTGTTGTGTCTTGACACAAACAAGCACCTTAAAATTTATCACTTTGTTCAGAGTGTTGTTTAAAATTGTGTCGATAATAGGAGATGATATAGAGCCATATGAATCCCCTGTTTTGCTTGTGTACAAATTTCTTTAAAATACTATCTGTTCTTGTTTTCCATTGGGATATGATATTATCCCCTCAGCTAGAATTAATGAGCATTTATCAAGGGAGTATTTGTCTGGATCTCTTTCACGATATTATTACTAGCATCCTCATTTCTTTGGTAGGTTTATCTACCTGAATTATGACAGCAAGCAAATATATATGCAAAATGTTCACTATTTTGGAAAAGGTCTGAATTTTCTGTCTGAATTTGAAATTTGAGCTACTTCATTTTCTATGTTCTCTGTCATCCCACCTACCTCCCTAACCTGTTTTACTTCTCCGGTAACAGGTGAGAAAACTTTACTTCTTTCACGCCAATGTAAATTTTCTGTGAGCATTCTCACATTCTTGAAATAAGAATGTGCTATGAGATACACTGAAGTGAAGGAAGAAGATGGGATGATAAGGAAATCTTATTCCCTTGAATAACTCTTTGGGGGCTGGGATAGACATCCATACATTTATCTTCTGTTTCTTGGGGATTTTGTTTTGTTTTGTTTCTTACAGCAATGGCTCAGCTACATCAGAAGATCTTTTTTGGAAACTGGATGCTCTGCAGATGTTTGTTTTTGATCTTCACTGGCCTGAACCAGAATTTGCCCACCATTTAGAGCAAAGACTTAAACTCATGGCCACTGACATGATAGAAGCCTGTGTCAAAAGGTATAGTTGAAATGATCAGCTGAAAGTTGGGAGAGATTGGACAGTAGGAACAACCATACTGGCTCTCAGAGGTGCATCTACACCAGAATTCTGTTTCCTGCAATGGTCAGTAGTAGATGCATAAGGGAAAGACCGTGAGAGTCAGGGCAAATATAAAGAGATGATAATATGTGAGTTTCCGAGCTTCTGGCAATCAGCAATTTAGCAACATCCAGGAAATACCAAGGAGAATTTCCACGTATGTTGTGAACAGTCCCTTGGAAGTCAATAAATCAAAGCTTTTTTCTATTCCGTGTTTCCACAGCAAATATTAACAAATCTCAGAATTCTGCAAAAAAAAAAAAAAAAAATCCTTTTTTTGGGTACATTTCACTTCTCTATTATCATATTACATTT
The DNA here is from genome assembly GCF_040807025.1 of Struthio camelus. Lineage (NCBI taxonomy): Eukaryota > Metazoa > Chordata > Aves > Struthioniformes > Struthionidae > Struthio > Struthio camelus. Next base: position 25,562,818 of record NC_090942.1, read on the forward strand.
TATATTCAATTAATAATGTTAATTCATTTGTCATTATTTTAGAGTACTAGCTCTAAGAAAGATGATACAAACTAAATAATATATAGCATTTCTGCATTTATATAATAAACAAAAGAGGGGAATCTGTAAGTCATCCAACAAAAACTAAATTTGATATCACTAAGCTTCTGGAAATTATAGAATGTACAGAAAACATGGTATTGCAATTTTCCTAAGCTGAATCTTATAATTATGGGTATATTCTTGCAAATTAAGCGTAGGTGATCCAGAAGGATCTCTGCCATCAGTTTCAGTACATATCATTGAGTTTAGGGGTAACATATATATGCACATCTGCGTGCTCACACGCACACATATGTATGTATATACATGTATGTGTGTATGTATATATACATATATGTAAGTGTATGTATGTATATATGACTAGAAACTTTACAAGGATTTCCTATTAGGTGCTTCAGAAGCCATGATCTTACATACAGAGAAAACTTAGTTTGGACAGATAAAAAAACTAATTTAAAAAAAAAAAAAGAATGGCAGGGTCGGGGAAACACCTACAGGCTGGAGGCTGACCTGCTGGAAAGCAGCTGTGCGGAGAAGGGCCTGAGGGTCCTGGTGGACAAGCTGACCATGAGCCAGCAATGTGCCCTTGTGGCTAAGAAAGCCAATGGCATCCGGGGCTGCGTTAGGAAGAATGTTATCAGCAGGTGGAGGGAGGTGATCCTCCCCCTCTGCTGAGCCCTGATGAGGCTGGAGTACTGTGTTTAGTTCTGGGCTCCCTAGTACAAGAGACATGGAGCTCCTGGAACAAGTCCAGTGAAGGGCCACAAAGATGATGAAGGAACTGGAGCACCTCTCCTGTGAGGAAAGGTTGAGAGAGCTGGGCCTGTTCAGCCTGAAGAAGAGAAGACTGAGAGGAGATCTGATCAATGTGTGTAACTGTGTGAAGGGAGGGTGTCAAGAAGATGGGGCCAGATTCTTCTTAGTGGTGCCCAGTGACAGGACAAGAGGCAACAGGCTCAAACTGAAGCACAGGAGGTTCCATGTGAACATGAGGAAAAAGTTCTTTCCTGTGAGGGTGAGAGCGCACTGGAACAGGTTGCCCAGAGAAGTTGTGGAGTCTCCTTCCCTAGAGATTTTCAAAAGCCATCTGGACACAGTTGTGTGCAATGTGCTGTAGGTGACCCTGCTTGAGCAGGGGGGTTTGGACTAGACAATCTCCAGAGGTCCCTTCCAACCTCAGCCATTCTGTGATTCTGTGAAAAGAGCTATTTAAGAGAGTCAATTAGAAAATATGGATTGATAAAGGAAGCTAAAGAAACAAATAACCATTAATGTCCACTAAGGCTAAATCTGGTAACATAATGTGTTCTTATGTATGTATGTTCTTTTAAACACAAAACGACCAAAAATAACCTTAGGCTTAGTATATGGTAGGGCTACAGTGATGAAATCATGGAAAAAAAGGTAGAAGCCACACACACTTCTCTCTAATTTTGAAATTAAGATCTCTCCTACATAATATAGGGAACGGAATAATAGTTTAAGATCCATACCTAAGGAAGGTATGAGACAATAGCTATTAAAATTAAAGATCTCCAAATCAATCACATAAGCATATATCCAGCTATTGTAAAGAAGTTGGCATAGGAGCTCTGTCAACTACAGTATCTAACAAATCTTTAAAAAAATGGCAAAATCTGAATTTTTTAAATTGAGTAATATATTGATTATATTGACTTCAAGCCTGGGGAAAAAAAAAAAAAAGAAATCTTTGATTTGGGTCTCTGTCAACAGGATTAAAATGTAAAGATATACATAATTATTACTAATTAGAATAAGTTATTGAAAAGTGCATCTTTTAAAATGAATCTTTTGTCTTTTTCAAGATTATTACAGGCTAATTTGACAAAGGCAACTGCATTAATATAATATACTTGGATTTCTCCAAGGCAATGAACCTAATGCCACGTGTTATCATTATCTAACACTTTGTACCATACAGATTTAATTATGTGGATTTTAATGGCACACACAAAACAGGTTAAAAATAGCTCACTTCCAGGATCACAACCAGCAGCTGAAAATAAGAGTTATTGACATAAAGGCATTACAAAAATGATTCCTCCTAGATCAGTTTTTGGTTTGTGATCTCAGTCCTGATATCTTTGCTGCTCACTTTTGTAGAGATATAAAGGATTCTGGTGGCAATAAAAGAAAGTTTAAGTAACATTACAGAATGAAAATGTTAGTATATAAAATGTATTAATACTTTACTATTCATACCTAACACACTAATGTTAACCCAATGAAGTATGTCTTAAGGCCGTCAAAAACAAAGTATGCAATGTAACAAAGAAGGTAAACTGTAACCATAGGATGGATTGTATTAGGCAGTAGCAACTTAGAAAAGAACTGTGGAGAACTATTCTGTTAGCTCTTATTGTGATCCTAATATGATCTAGAAAACATTTTAAAATTGAAATAGGATGTTTCTGTTCCCATCTTATTAAAATATTGTATAAATTTCTGGTACCCACATATTAAAATAAGGATGGAAATATAATGTTATTTTTATACTTATGTATTCTGAACTATTACCAAATTTAATCTCCATTTATTTCAGTAACATGACTCCTTATGTACACTGATGTGAGAAGAAAATAGGTTTTGTGTATTATGTATCTCAAGATACATCTTGTATTTCAATACAAATAGTAATCATTGTTTAGTAATATTTAACTCTATTTTTCTTTAATTAAATTGCCTTTTCTTTTAAAGCTAGAGGAGGTATTTGGGGGGTTATTTTTTTCACAAGCAAGTATGTGTTACAGTAAATGAGATACTGCACTTTAGTATAGAAAAGATGAACAATGTGGGACATTTTCATTGTTTAACATTGCTCATAGCTGTCATACAAGGAAGTATATTATTATCTAGTAGGCAAAAAGATAAAACCTTTATTATTCAATTGAATTGGCTAATGCAGTACAGAACCTTGAGATTACCATCAATACAATTGTCTATTGAATGGGTGAATATTCTGCACTTACAGAATTGTATTTCTAAAATCTTCTCATGTGCATGTGTATTGTTCAGTCAACATGTTGAGTAAGATTTATGAACCTATGCACCAGGTCTTCAGAATTATCAGAGAATTATTCATGTCATTAATTTGTTTTTTAATGAACAGAACAAGAATTGCATTTGAACTGAAGTTGCAAAAGACAAACAAATCAACAGACCTGCGTATTCCTTCTTCACTGTGCACAATGTTTAATGTCTTAGTTGATGCCAAAAAACAGACAGCTAAACTCTGCATTCTGGATGGGGGGCAAGAGGTAAGTGGAATTTTGTATGTTTACATTCTATGTTCAGTTAGTTTCAAATATCTCATACTGCACACAACCTTTAGTAGATTAATTTCAAACTTAGTGAAATGTGTCATGTAGCTCCGTTCAGGGAGCATGCGTAGACTGCTTCCTAGAAGCATTGATCAAGGCACAATCCCTCATCTTCCACCAGAGAAGACGCAGAGGGCTTCTGTGATTTAATTGATTTTACCTGTGCATCTGTAGAACATTCAGAGGATTTCTTGACTCAGTCTCTCCAGGAATTTCTCTTGGGTCGCAGCAGAAAATCAGCCCACTTCAGGACTGTTTCATAATAAAGCCAAAGATTGTTCTTTGCAGCTAGGTTTTAACCGGGTAAGATTTGTTTTTAATTTGCTCATATGCCTGGCATTTATGCCTATATACGTGCTGAAAATATTATACACTGAGGAAAGAAAGGATCAGGTAATTTAATGAGATTTTTTATTTGATCTCCCAGGACAGAGACCATTTTGGCAGTAGTATATTAATAGGACTGTAGATACTCCACAGTGGAGTGGAGTATCACTGATGTGTTTCTTTGAAGGATATGAAGATTGCACTGATTACTGTCCTTCCCATGTTGTTCCTTGGCAGGAATAATCTGTGAAGTGAAAAAATATTAACTATGTGGACTGGGGAGATTACCAGCATAAAATTAAAAGTGTTCTTGCAGTGGTAATACATTAGCAGTGCAATTTTGTTTGATTTAGTTTTGGAGAAAAGCTAAAGAGTTGTCAAATTTGTCAACAAAAAAGTATGTCTGCTTTAAGCAGTTTCACTTTTACATTTTTTGGTCATATTGTTTCTGTTGATTTTCCATTTCTGTACTGTGCTCTTCATTTTATGGGCTCATCTTTTTAAATTAGTGTATTCAATGTAATTATTTTCTTTTTTTTTTTTTCAATTTAATGAGATATTCATCATTTTCCTGTTCTGCCCTGTCATCTCTATTTTTCCTTTTGGTTTTCCGTGATATGAACCAGTTTGCTAGTCAATGGGTAAGTGTCTTTTTATTATTTTTTTTTACCTACATTTTCTTCTCTGGTTATTAACTGCCATTGTTTATTTTAGAGTGATATGTTGCTTTTATCGCTATTTTGGTAACCTAGCTCTAGGATTTCCTTTACAGACTGCCCTTGCTAGACGCTGGTTGTCAACTTCTGAATTCTTCTTTCCTCATTCATCCTCCTCGGGTGGGTCCGGAAGAATTCACTCTTCTGCTCTTCAGATACAATGTCTTGTCTTACTGAGTCACAAACTTTTGTACTTTTTCAGCTCTCACTAAAGCACAGTAACAACAAACAACTTGCTGCAGGCTCATCAGAAGTAAGCCACAATGACCTTAGGCTGGTGCTGCAAGTTCATCTTTTACTTAGCGCCTGAGCAATGACCTGCAAACGCACGCATGCATACTCTTCTTAAGGGAAAAACAATACCAATACATTCATAGAGACCTTCAGACAAATAGTATAGTTCTGTTCTCCACAGACCCTCCGTTCCTCTCTTCTGCTCTGGAGGATGCCTTCTGCATTGTTAGCCAGTCCTCCTTGGAGCTAAAGTTTGGCATTCCCACTTACCTTTTGGACTGCAGACTGTCACCACATCCTCTTTAGGAATCTGCTCATTCTCTGGATTTTCAAGCCCGTTCATTCACTCTTCACATGACTAAAACAGAAATAGTCCTTACTCCCTGCTAGGTCTGACCATGACAGGCAAAGCTTCCTGTGCTTCTTTTCAGTGCAAAAGCTGCCAAATTTAACACACCTGTGATGAAATACATACTTCTTTCAAAATCCCCAAATTAAACTTCATCCCAATCCATCTAGTAAACCAAAGGGTTCTCAAATTCTTCACATATCAGAAATTATCAGATAATGTGGAAACTTCCTTCTTTGTCATGAACTTTGAATTATTTTCTTCTGATTTCTCCTGTTCTAAAGGCTTTTTTGGAAGAGTAAGACACAATAGGCTTTTCAGTTGCTTGTACTTGGTATCACAAATTTTTGAAACTTTTGACAACTTCTTGTACTTCTGTAATCATCCCTGTGTGTCAAAGAAGGCAGAAGAGCATCTCGTAACATAATTAGTTGCATCTAGTCTCCTTATAGGGGCTCTGGCATTTCCAATTACTGCTGTCTGGCCACTTGGTCTCAATACCTTTTCCATATTACTTTTCTTTCCCTTTTCCTCCTTTGTCTTCCTTTCAGTTTTCAGCATGATCTTTTATGCCAGTCAAGAAAAGTGTCCCTTAAGGCCCGAGTAAAAGAAATTTAAAAGAGCTGTTCATTTACCCAAAAACTCTACACTGAGTATACATCTGACAATTTCTAGAGCTTATTCTCCAAGTTACCAAATGTATTATTTAATTAGATGGTTAGATGCAAGCGTCTCCTTGAAGACAGCATGATCTTTTCAAGCCCTGTACAGAACTCTAAGGAGTTATATGCTTTCTTCAAGTAGAATCAAATGTGAAAGTTTTCACTCTGTGTTGTCAGACAGGAGGGAATTCTTACTTAACACGTAATTAGGGCATTCTGCTCATGGTAAGTAAAAATAGCACCTTGAGTTCAGAGATTAGATTTGATCCAGAGTCCCATGGTTTTCCTATTGTATTTCATACAGTGGCCCCCATGCTTCCTGATGTCTTTCAGTTGAGTCCACTCTCATAAAGAATCATGAAGTCTGTCATGCAACCCATCTGTATTGGGTTGCAGTTGCCCTGGGAGGGTTTGAGAAGCATATCTAGGTGAGAATAGCCTTATCTATTCTCCAAATTTCAGACTAACTGTTGGTGCCTGCAGCTTGCTTCATATACCACTGAATGGCAATTCACCGAGTATAGGAGGAGGAATACAACAAGACAGCTGAGTAACCTACGGTTTGCTGCTATTTCTCAAATGATTGTCTACCTAAATTCTTAGATTCAGTTTATGTAATCCTTTGGTGTTATATGCTGAACAGTATCCCTTCCTTTCTTTTCTTCCTGACCCAGAAGTCAAGAAGTACTACCCCTCTACAGTCCCTGTGTTCTGAATCAAATGAGTGGCAGAAGGAAGGGAAACCTTTTCTGTCATGCAACATTCAATCATTCAGAGACTTGGGAAGCTTGTATAGGTTTTATTATTTGAGATAAACAATTTAAAACCTATTAACTTAAAACTTCGTATTCTAGATGCTGCAGTACTCTGGCAAAATTGGTGCTCTTAAGAACGCTAAGCAAGAATCAAATAGAAAACATTGCTGGGGCCATTTAGGTTGAAAAGTAATTAGATCTGAGAAGAAGAGAAGAGCTTATTTGTTCTTCTATGTAAGCAGAATAGTATGAACGGAGTAAATGCTATTTATCTGAACTTTTGAGTGCTTCATAGCAGAATATATAGAGAGGAAAAAGCTGTTTTAATTATTTCAGAATTACAGCTTCTCAGTACGCTATCATGCTCGTAAAAGGGAGAGATACTTTTCAATTATTTCTCAATTTGAGGGAAAATGACCAATGTGCTATTTCAGCAGAATGCATAAATGTGTGAAGCTAGTGCTGTGTATATTTACACACTAAGAGAAAAGTAGGCCTTAATTTGATGAACTTTGGTTCTAGAGCTATTTAGGTTCATAACATTTGAAGAAGAGTTTCATTTAACTGCATAAGGAGAAGAGGATTATAGGTGATTTGATAGCAAAAGGGCAGAGACAATTTAGTATGCACATAATATTGTTATATGTTAATAGCAGTTTCAGTTCAGATGGTTGTGTGCTGTTTATATTCATAGCCATCCAGCCTTAAAACAAACAGAAGAAGATAGCTTTAAAAGTTTTTTTTTTAATCATTACAAAAAATAACAAATCAAGTATTAGGACACAGTGAGATAGGATAGAAAAGAAAGTGGAATATATTGGAGAATCAAACAATTTGGAGGTCTTAACAGATCACGACAGGATTTAGGAACAAAATCCCATTGTTCCCCAAAAACACAGGTACCTGCATGCATTAAAATACTTTATCTCCTTCCAAATAGTGATATTGGGACAATTTCTAGGAGCAGGGAGCCACATTGGGAAGAGCCACCAGATGGTCATCAAAAGAAAGTCCTCTTTGGTAAACATCCCATGACACACTTTGCCGCTAAACATCGTTTTCTCCAATATAACTTCTGCAGCTGTTATTTTACTGGGAGGTACTCAAGAGCAATGGGAGAGGCAGACCCACTTTCTGGATTATCATCTTCAGGGGGCTTTGGGATCATGCTGAAAGACTCTACAATGTGCATTCAAATCTTTTAGCTGTGGGAGCTGAATTGTCTAGATTCAGACCTCACGTGGACTGAGACTACATCAGCCAGAAGAGGAATGTAAAGGCACAGCTCTCCCTAGATGTTTGTGGACTTGTCTGCCTTTCACAGAACAAAGTTGGCAGAAACAGAAAAGGTAGACTTCTACAGATGCTGATTTCAGGATCGTGTCAGCTCGTACAATTTTATGAACTCTACCGTATTTGCCATCTCCCTAAAGACCCATCTCCCGGAGTAAAATAATCTTCCATGAGGATCTGAAGTTTTGTTCTGCAGTACAGATTGTCATCTTACTGGAAGTTGGGGAGGGGTAGCTTAAAAAAATTTCTGGTCTCATGGTTTGCAAAATAAATCTTGAAAAATGTAACCTAAAATGAAATTCAAGTTAAAAACAAAAGAATCAAATATTTTTTCTAAACCAATGTCATGATTTTGAAAGCTGTTTTGTGATTTTTGAGTGATTGAATTTGTTTCATCTTCCTTTTTCTTAGTCACATATTAGTTACTTACTGATTATATTACATTCTTAGTAAATTATATTTGCCTTGTGGTGATAGTAAAAAAAAAAAAGAAAGAAGAAAGCAAGTATATAGGAATTGGTCCTAGAATATTCATAGATTCATTACTATAGTGTGCTGTGGAGTTAAAGTTGCAGATGCTTTATGGGAGGGACAACTGTGATTTTTCACAAATCATAGGAATATGTTTAGTTTTCCACAGGCATCTATGGAAATACAAGTATTTATTATTTTCAGAGAGTAAGGAACCATTGCTTTCTGAAGACTGTATAAGCAACAAATGTCACAGGTAGTTGTGGGTGATTTAACTGCTTAGCAGATCAGGAGAACATTATATTAGTCAAGAAATGAGTACAGTTAGAAACAAATATGTCTGGAACAAGTAATTATTTTGGATGTATTTCTAATAGATCCATTCACTTTTCAGAGATGTGTGCTGGTATTTGTCTGAGATGTGCGTTCATATTTTCCCAAGTGTTTTTAATCACTGAAAGAAGAAGTTAAGAACAAAAATTAACATGCATTTAAAATAGTAATTGGTAACTGAAACAGATACATATGTGTAGGTAAATCTCATAGTTTTATTTTCTCTTAAATTAAATGCAAATTCAGTAGGTATACCATTTAGAAAATTGTTCCTAAATATATTAAGTAGATCAGATTTAATTTTTTGATCTGTATGGCAACTTTGAGACAGAAGAAAAATAGCCTTCAAAAACTTACAGCTCATAACTATTCAGCTGGCAGCTAGTAAGTTTGGCTAATGTTTATACTGACCTCAGTACTTTTACTCTAAGCATTATGTTGTTAGTTGTTCCAAATAACCTTGAACTATGAAGACAGGGTTAGTCTTTACAAGTCACATTTTCTGTGAAGTGGCTATTGGGGACAATCTTTGCTGTCAGATAAATGTTTCTAAAGGAAGAATTCATATTTAAATTGATATGCCTCCTTGAAAGAATGGAATCCCTAGTTCCTGTTAATTTCAGGAGAACTCTGTAGTATTATTTTTAAAATCTTTCAGATTTATTTTAAATAGCATTTACTTAAAGGCACCTTCTTCAGGAAAAAGCAAAAGAAAAAGGCTATGGAGAATGAAGTCTATTTTATTATGCCTTTTATGGCCTATTAATTTGTTACCATCTATTCTGCTTTGTTGATGAAATTTTCATTTTGCCCTTGCTTGAGCATATTGTAAGATTTGTATAAACTGCAGCTCACTGTGCTAACAAAAAGGCTCTTTTAGGATGAACAATTGGAGCTCATTTTATTTCTAGAGGACATTTAAAATGACTTATGAATGAGAGTTGTCAGACATGAAATGCTGTATTAATTAAATCTTATTCTAGTCTTTTTGCTTCTCCTGCTAAACCAAACCTTTAGAGGAAAAATACACGGCCACCTTAATTATATAGGAGAAGACAAAAAGTATCCTTCACATTCCTTCGCCTGAATAAGAATAAGAACTCAATTCATCTAAATAATAACCCCATTAGCTGCTTAACTTAACAGTGTACATGGGAAAATTTTCAACACAGAATGTAAGAAAGTGTTGATTGGGTGGATCATTTTCAGGAGTTTGTTCTTCTGATGTTCAAAATGATAATTTTAAGTAAATCTGATCTGGCAGGGTTATCAGCTTTGTACCATTTATGACTTGTGACAAAGGAGTGTTTTCATATGCATGCTAATACTTTCTTTATGTTTTGAAATACAGCAGCAATACCATTCAAAAATAGATGACCTGGTTGAAGAAACTGTTAAAGAAATTATTTCACTTCTTGTTTCAAAGGTAAAACAATTTAGATTTTTTATAATAATTTTTTATAATAAAACAGAGAATATTTGTGTTGAATTTCTGAAATGTCTTTGAATATCACAGAATTTTTCTATACTTTCTGCAATGAGACTGGGGGAGGGAAACATGATTTGTAAATAATACTCATCCAAATAACACTGAATTTATGAAATTAAATGTTATAAATTAGGAGAACACTTTCTGTGCAACTTGCTAATCAGATTAGTTTCTTGTTTGTATTATATTATAGATGAGAACTACGAGCACCTAGTAGAACTGATAGGACTTGATTATGTCAATATTATCCTTAGTAATAGCACCTTACTCTGATTCTGTTTATTATTTCACATAAAATTTTCCTTCTATCATTAAGTAACATTTAAATTATTGCGTGTTTAGACATAGATAACATGCAAAATATCTGTATAACTTTTCAATGACATTTTGCTCCACAAGCTGTTTAATTTAAAAATATTTTGTTAATTCTTGAAACCGACTTTGTACTTTTTAACACTTAAAGAGAAAATATGTTTTCACATGATATAAATATTTGGAGAATATGTGAAGAAAAATTAAACAATATCTAGTGGAACTGTCACACTTCTACTTCAGTAAAAATCTTAAGTGCTTAATATAAAAGAAAAAGCTTTCATTCACTAATAGTTTGAAGGATACAGCAAATGACACTGGGAAAACAGAAAGATTGTACAAGATGTTATGTTATTTATACATTGCAAACTATCTAGAAATGTCTGCTTTTCAGAACAGCAGAAATTAGATATATATTTGCAATTTGTGAATTAGAGACAAAAATAAGGCTGTTATCATATTTTCAGTATGCCTTTTTTTTCATTTGTTCACAGCTTGATAGCAGGCGGGGTTTCTACTCTGATTGACGTCCAGCATGCTTGCTGGATGGAAGTTTTTGTAGAGTTTTTGTAGACGTTTAGGCAAAATATGTCCAATTATTGACAAATATGTAAAAACAAAATTTTTTTTCTCAATCGTGATGGTTTTATGTAAATGTTATGTGTATATAAAACAAACCTACCAAACAGTTCCAGAGTTTCGAGTTCTACATGCAGTTTGACATCACTCAGGACTAATATATCAACTGATTTTTTTAAGTATTATTGAAGAAGAGGGGGAAGAGAGCAGAATGTAATGAGAGAGTAATTCTATTAAAAATTCGTCCTTGTAATTAAGCTGTTTTTAGTAGCTGAGATTATAGAAGATGGAAGAAAAGAGTCATATTCCTTGTGGATGTACGTAGAAAAAAATTCTAGAGACAATTACAAATCAGTACCAAGAGATTGGCATTAGTAGTTATCAGATATGCAATCGGAGGATGTTGAAGTCTCGGAACAGAGAGCATGTATTCTTTGTCGTTGGCTGATCATTAGAAGCTTAACCAGCCTATTCTCACTTGAGATGTGAAATGCCAATGATAGCCTGACTGCTTCCGTTTCAAGGAGGAAAGCCTCTGAGGACAAAGAGCAAGGCTGAGGTTTCACTCTTGGTTTCGATCAGGAAAAATGTCTATCAATGTGCATAATACTATGTATGTTCATTCTTTATCTAATGTATTTTAATTATTTCTTAGCCTCTGAATTAAAATGTATTTCCTTCATATTCCAATGAAATATGTTTCAGCATTTGTTTTTAGCTGTAACAGTCATATATGAAAATGAAAAGAATACTCTTAATTCAATGAGACTCTTCTTAGTAAAGATTAGACAGTGAATTGTATAGGCAAAACTTTCCGAGCTAAAACATTAAACAAATCACAGGAATAGCACAAGACAGTGAAACAAAGCGCAGAGTGTCTCAGGGTAGCCGCTTCAGAAAATGTGAAGTATACCCAGAAATGCATTTAGAGCTTCACAAGTCTGTACAGTGAGACCTCAGAAAAGAAGTGACCAGCTCCGTAACTAAGCCTTTCAGTTAAATGGCCATCTGTGAGACTGCAGTGTTTTGCTTTCTGTTTTTTTATACCCAATTTGTTAAAATCATTTGTTGACAGTGTGGACCCCACGTTGTCTGTGAAATCAGCCCTTTCCGTAGCAGATCCTTGCACGATAAGATTGAACACCCATTTGCAGAAAGAGTCCTTGTCGGTTAGATAAAATGCGCATGGAGACTGCCATGTATGAACAGCAGCTTCCCACAGGCATGCAATGGCAAAGTGGAGGGCTGGTATCTGGCCTAACAAGGCAGCTCCAATTATACTGTGCATGGGGTACAGAAACAACTGCCATTCTCTCTGGTTAGCTTTTGATGTAGTTTTATTTCTAGACCAGCACCTACATACTACAGGCTTAATTAATCACTATAAATATGACAGGTTAGATTGATAAATGAAAAATGTAGGTTTGCACTTGTTCTCACTCCTTGAACTGTTAAGAGCAGGGCTTATTGTAAAGTGATGATCTCGGTTCCTCTGGAGGTGACACTGTTGTGACACTGTTACAGTGCCCATTAGCAGCATGCCAGATGGAATTTGGTTCTGTCCTCACACTCATAAAATGATACTCGTGGTTGTGGGGATGACTGTATTGGGAGCAAGTGATGACTTTTAAAACAACCTTTATATAAACTGGAAGGCAATTCATATCTGAAAAATAAATGTGCACACCTGAAACAGCTGACAAATATTTTGTGTTATGCACCGTGAATGACCTGAGCAACATAACATCGCAAAGGAACAGGAGAAGGAATTTTCTTTGCTTTTAGAGCAATTTAGGGGAGTTTTAATATTAAGGCTACAGTTAATGCCAAGGCTTGGGAGATAGATTTTTTGTAGTCTCCAAAAATAAATTTTGGCCAATGGGCCTTTACAATACACTTATTGAAGAGTCACACTGCTCAGAGAATCAGAGGTGAAACTACTGGGCAAAGGCAACACACCATACTAGAGATCTGAGGCCTATCTATCCTGGCCCCTTGTTGGCCATGCAGTAATACATACTGTTCCTGAAGATGGACTGACAGAAAACAGCGGTGCTATCACATTGTTGGATAAAATCAGCCTTGAATTTCCACTGAATAATGAAGGTAAGAGAAATGTGATATTGAGATAATCAGCTTTAACAGTTGTGCTCCTTCATTTTCAAAGCTATGATTTTAAAAACTGTGGTCTTAGAAAATAACAAGTGTGTTTTCTGCCCAAAATACACATTGGGTAGGCACACTCCTGTATTTAACCACACACTCTAGAGGCAGCAAAGTGGTATGGATTAGCAAACCCGCCTTAGGAGAATTTTGGGGCTGAGTTTCTATTTCTGCAGCAGTTGCGTTGTGATTTCCATCAGTTCAATTTCTAGGTGAAACCAAAGAAAATGCTATGATTTCAGCACTTTGTGAAAGGGAGTAGATGATCATATTTAGAGGTTGCATTGCCTTGTTGCACAATAAAAGCCTGATGAGGGAGAACTCACATTCTCATCCAAAATATTTTATTTTGATGTTGTGCTGTTGGATTTTGTTTTGTGCTTTTCCTCCAGGTTGTTTCAGTGTTAGAAGGTGTGCTGTCTAAATTGTCAAGATACGATGAAGGCACTTTCTTTTCATCATTGGTTTCATTCACTGTAAGTGTTTGAGTTCCTAATGTTATTGAGTTTCAAATTACGCACAATCCTTAATTATAAGCACTTATTGTGTGCTGTTTTATTTTTAATTTTCTAAAGGTGAAAGCAGCTGCAAAATATGTTGATGTTCCTGTAAGTACGACCCTTTTTATACTTTTTCTGGTGTTAATGACAATTCACAAAAATAGGGATTTTGTTAGCTCACATTTTTCATTGTTGATTCATTATATTCAGAGATTCGTTATAGTTTTACACAGTATTTAAACAGCCACTACAGCGCTCAGATGGCATTTCATTTCCCTTAAGCAACCAGTAACTCTCAAAGCAAAGCTTAGAAAGGTTATTCTCAATGTACTTTTTCAGTTGTGGAAGAGTGAGGATTGTAACCTAGATACTCTTTTATAGGAGACTTTCCAACTTTTGGATACATTGTTCAAATGTACAGGATAAGCAACAAAGAAAAGTATCATCTTGGGCTATCCATTTTTCATTAATTTCTTACTTCAGGACCAAATCTTGCATTCTTCATTTAATCCCTTGTTTTCTGAATCCCTGTTAGATTTCTCGTTGTTTATACAATGTTCATGTGGTGTGAATAAAAATTAAAAATGTGTTGCTGATGTAGCTATTTTATATACAAAAACAAATTTCAGCTATTGTGCATTAGAATATTTTTTTCTTTAAAAAGCAAGAAAGAAGTTATCAGACAGATATTGTCAATATTACTATCAAAAATATCCTTTGTTCTTTCACAAATCTGTGTTCTAGTTGCTTTTTAATATGATTCTGAGATCTTATTTGCCAAGCATAGGAAAAAGAATGATTAAATTGATGATGTTAATGACATCGCAAGAAATACAATTACAAATATAGAAGAATCCCAGATATGCTAGTCTGTATAGCAGCTAAAAATCTTTTCAACAATTCTGTACTTAAAAATATAATACTTACAAGCATACGTTAATTATTTTTAAAAATTCATGTATGCTAAAGGAAAGGAAAAATTACTATTTCTGGAAATTGTTATTTTTTCTTTATTTTATTGTCTCTTTATTTATTCATAAGGTAACATATTTCAACATTTCTCTTCAGATAATGTTTTCAGCATTTTTTTCTTATTTGATTGCAAATTGATTGTTTTCTTTATGTTGAATTGTATAAATGCTCTTCTGTTTTTTTAAAGAAAAATAGCCCAGTCCTGCATTCAAAGGGATGACCTCAAATCCAGTTCAGTTCATTAGCATACCTCTTGCTAGTATTTTATGCTATGAAACTGCCCAAAAGGTCCTTGACGAAGCACTTAAGACTCAAAAGCCTAAGGAAAAAAAAAATACTTAGCAAACCAGAAATTCGTGAATTTCTGTCAGCTTCCCTCTCCACATTACATAGAATATCTGTGAGAAGGAGCTAGCAAGGGCTTTGTTCATGGTCCTGGGGGTGTTGACCCTGAACAGTTACAGTGATAAAGATAAGACTGAAACCCACCTTTGCCGCATGCTCATGGAGCCAAGGGAATATTGTGAGTCAGATCCAAAGTGATGCTGCTCCTGCGGAAGAGGAGGGGGATAGAGCGGAGCTGGCTGCTGGAGCTCTGCTCTTGTCCCCACTTCTGCTGAGTGCTTTGCTTGTCCTGTGGGTGAGACCATTCGTTAGACTGACAATTGTTATCCTCACATTTTTACAACCCCTTCCCTTTTCAGCTATCCCAGACACCTTTCCTGTAACCCAAGACTGTAAACTGCATTTTGGAAAGGCTGCAGGTCTGGCCAAGCAAAGATTTTTCAAACTCTGGAGGATATTTTTCCTGGCTTGAAGGAATTTGAAAGGAATTTGGAAGGGTTTGAGATTCAGTTTTGCTTCTTCACATTCTTCCATCACTGTGAAAATACAGTTGAGGCAAAGAAGAGGAGCAGGGTCCTGCCGCTACTGCCACAGATGGCAGCCAGAGACCCATGGAAAATAGAGTCTAAAATCACTACCTGTAGATAATACATAATCTGACCGCAAAAGGAGGCCTTAACTCATCACATTGCAAGGCGTCTCTTGAACTCAGAAATGAGGTGAGAAGTGGCGATGTGGCAGCACAGGCTGAGGAATTTATTCTGAGCTCTTGCTCGTGCGATGGTAACCTAGCAAGCCTGCACTAAAGCTAATTAAATGCCTGTTGTGTGAGTGTATTTTAAACAGATATCACTTAAATTCTCTTTCTGTCCCTCATTAGCACACACCTGCATATCTTGTAGTGACTTAAAGGTGACCACAGTGGGGCAAGGAATGAACACTTCTAAAACCTTATTCTGTGTTTGGATTTAGATTGCTTGAAGTGATGGATGGCTTGTCTGGACCCCAAAATGCATCCCTTTAATTGGATACAGTTTCAAATATGTGAGAAATTACACTTTGTTAGATGACCACATTCTGCCCCTGCTGCTCACCTTCATTCAAGGATCTCTTTGGGTCACTTCAACATTGTCCTTGGAGTCTTCAAAGCAGAGGCTGTTGATTACTTGGTGGATCAAGGGGTGGATGCTTAGGGGCATGGAAGGGCAAACAGCTGTTATTTTTTTTCATGTGTGTGAGTACAACAGAGTTTTTGATCTTTGACTCTCAGGCTGAATATTGGGCAAGGGGAAAAAAAATGCTATTTTATAGGGAAATAAGAGGAAATTAACTTTCCAAATAGATAAAAGAGATGTCAAGAAAAAATAAATATAATAGTAAACAGAATGTTTTAGACGTAGGTTGAGATAGAAAGGGGCTAAAAGAGTGGAAAGGTTAAAAAAAAAAAAACAGAAATAGCAACAGATTAAGAAAGACAAAGGACATTCTTGGATGACTCATGGTCATTTTCAGGAAAAGGTTAATTCTATTAATAGGCAACTTAGATGTTAAGTAAAAGATAAACACTCCCCAGAAGGCATTCTTCAACTTCTCAGGGCCAGTATGGGAAATGCGGACTCTGACCTGCAGTTTATTTGGCAGATTTTTTGTTGTAAAAGTATTCAGTATTGCTGTCTACCCCTCTGTTGGTTAATCTTTGCAGCGAATTATGAATAACTCCATCCAGAGAAGTGGAATCCTCTTTTTTTAACCTATTTAAGAAAACATCCAAAATAAGTGTCCATTTTTCAATACTCTCTAGTAAGCAGGATGTGCACAGTTACAAGGAACATTCATTGATCTCCCCTGGCACTCACTGTAGGGCACTATGTCAGTTTTCTAAACTGAAACCCCAACAGAAATATTAGGAACAGTACAAAATAATCCAGCGTAAGAAGAGTAAATGATATCTTATCTTTATCTTACTGAAAATGGGAAAGATAATAACTGGCTACCATTATGTCACTTATTTTTTTGGTAATTCTCACAGTATGCCATGCTCTAAGGTGAAAGAAATTATGGCTGCGGTGCACATGAAAGAAAGCAAATGTTTGGAGAAAAATAACACAAAAATTGCAACTATCAGTAATATATCAATTTGTTCTATTGGCAATGCTATGTTTAGACACTCAGGAATGTGGCAATGGTATGTTTTGATGTTTGGGAATGCAAGATCCAATTTAGGTTAGTCAAAATTTCTTTTAGAACAGCTTTCCCAAGTCTCCTATAGTTCTTTGTTACCTTTTCTTAAAGCCCAAGCAGCCATCAGGAGATGCAGAAGTACAGTTCTCATCTTTTGTTGTAATGATCTACTCACATAGCCATTAATTAATGAGAATAGGGAAAAAATGCAATAGAAATGAGGGCAAAAAAGTGTGCTGTTAATCTCAAAAGATTATTGGTCCTAAAGCATATACATAATTTCATTACATGTTCAGTTCTCATTAGGTGTGTGGGTCGGTGCACAAAAATAATTGCATATCTAGCTGGTCATTTCTGCACACGTCTACCTACTTGATAAACATAACCGGAGTAGCTAGTTATACAAATTGAGCATTTAATTACATGCATATTTATATACTTCTTATTGTTCAGAAAGGCATGTTTAAATCCCTTTGTAGGAACCAGGAATCTCTGCTCGTCTTTCTGAGGGCGCAGAAGGAACTGAATCCCCCCTCGGTTCACATAGGCCATGTGTTGTGCCCAGCACATGGGGGCCACTGTGGGGACCAGAGCTGACACAGCCAGTACATGGGGGCCACTGGGGGGACCAGGGCTGACACAGCCAGCACACAGCACGCATGCAGCCAGGCCTTGCACGCTACTCTTGCTTTTGTGCAGGATCAGAGTTGTGACGAGAGGCCTCAAAGATAGCCCAGCATTTGACTTACAGGGTCCTGTAGAAGCCAGAGAGAGAACTCTGCCTTCTACCAGGCACATACGCATTGGGGTCTTCCATTTACCTCTGTTTCCAAAATTCATACTTGTATTGCATAGCCTCATTTAACTGGTTTTAAGTGAAAGACTCTTCTGGGAAATCAGCGTTTATTGAGGTGTGGCAATACTGCGCCATTCATTTTTGAGCAGGATTCACTTGGAGTTGTTATCCTCATGCTCAGTATTTTTCGTCCCTTCTTCCTCCTCCTTTGCATACCCAAACCTAGGAACTCACCCTTCTGTTTCCAAGCCCATAGAAATAAACTACTGCAGAACTGGAAGGAAAGCTCTGCATTGTCTGTTTTAAGGCAGTCACACTTCTGAGATACCTCTTAAATGGAGCTCAAAAGGATGGCTACTAATCAGCTGGAAAGTTAAAATAATGTAGTAGAACATGGTGGTTTCAGAAAAAAAAAGTAGAGTTTAATACCAGCTTTTGTCATAGTAACTGCAGCTTCTTGAAGATCCTTAACACTAGAGAATTAAGATCATGATGCAAATACTTGCACACCTCTGTTGCCCTGTGGATTCAATGAAACTATACATATATGAAAAGGCGTTTGCATAAATGCTTGCAGAATCGCCACTTAAGTTCTGCATGACAGTCTTCTCTTAAAATCCACGCCTTTACTCAGTGCCAAGGTTGCTTCTTAATCTACAAAATGTATAAGAAGCAAGGAAAATGCATTGTGCTTTTTCATTTAAGCAAAATAGAATTTTTCATAACCTTGTAAGGAGAAAATGCTACCTTGGAAGTAAACTGATTATACAAATGATGGATCCTTCTGCCTAATTTATATATTTTGCTTCGAAGGGAGTGAGGATCTTGTGATGGGTACCAGTGGTTTCTATTCCAAAAATATTTTAACGATATTTTAATGATATTTTAATTCAAAAGCCCAAGTGACAAGCCACGCAGTATACAGAGGAGAAATTTCAGCCAATGAACTTTTCCAAATCCCTCTTTTATTGGATAGTGGACATTTAATAAGGAGCTCCTACACTTCTCACAGTAGCCTCCTCCACCTCATCACGCCTTTTCATTTCATTATAGTATCAGTGCTGTGGTTAAAATGTCTCCCTCCAGCATGCAGAGAAGAGGAACAGAGTAGAGAGGAGAGCAAATATAAAATACAATAAGGTTTGTTATTGTATAGCTGGTCTGTAATGTCTCTTCTAATCCCTTAAAAATGAATGCTTTGACAAGATAGCAGCTCGGTAAAACTTGTTTTTTTCTTGGTAATATCAGGATGTGAGTACGCATAATACTCTGTGCTGCTAAGAAACATTCTGTGACAAATGTCGAAGCGAGAATAAACATAACTCAAGTATTTATAAATGGTTTTTACTGAGATTTGTGAGAAACTATTACCTTGTAAAAGCTGTACAGAAACTTAGCTGTGTCTCTTCTGTAAGGAGAGGCAGTACTATTAGTGGCACTACTATTAATGGCAGTACTAAACTTGTGGCAGACCTTTCAGCAGCAAAATATTGGAATGCCTGAAAATTGAGACAATGCAGCATTGCTTTTGAGTAGATGCCAGAGGCAACCCTTGCTAATGGGGGCAATGCATGCTTTCAAATTAAGTCAGTCATAATATAGCTTCTATATCATCTTTGAAACTGGAATAATGTATTTAAAAATTTGCCTCTTTGTTAAATACACACTATGACAGTGTTTTCCTGTTTTACTGTGAAAGGTTAAGCTGTTCCTTCTTTGTCTAAATATGTTACTATGAAAAAATGAGTGTGGAGCTGGATCCACCTACCAGTGAATGGTAAAAGAGACAACCTGCACCTGTGGGATTAGGTGTAACAGCAGGAAGTAAGAGCACTTGCAGTATATAATTAACAAGGAATTTTTTTTTCCCCCCAAACAGCATGTTCATCTTGCTAGGTTAACTAGTGATTAACCCTAAAAAAGAATGTGCTGAAGTCTACACCCTTGTTTAAACTCATTCACTTGCCAGTGTATTCAGTTACTTGTGTAACCAGCGACAAAGTAACCCTATTTACAACTCTTCATTTCCTGGTATTTTATTTGATGTCTTTGTGTTTCCAGTTTTTCCATTCATGTCTTTGTTTGATTCCCTTTCATTTTCAGATAAGCAAAGCATCTTGTCCTCTTTTCTGAATAAGACAAATAAATGTTCAATAACTTTTAATCAATTATAAAATATACTTTTACTTTTTTTTTCCTTGGGAAAGTTTTCAGGCTGAATATCTTTTTTTTTACACTAATCCAGATTATATGCCAGGTTAAATTTTTCTCTCAATGACCTGCAAGTAGTTTCTTCTCATTAACTACAGCAGATATTCTACCGGAGTGTCAGAGGAGGAGAATTTTATATTTTGGATATAAAAGTGGAAACCGAGTTGCTCACAGTCTGCCCACTCTTAGCAATAGAATGTCTACTGCTACTGATGTGACAGTTACTTTAAATATATCTCAATATCTATTTGTTTGTCTTTTAAGGTGCACCCAATTGCTTTTTTTTCTTCTCTCTCTTTTTTTTTTTTTAAGAACATAAAATTCTACATTAGCTTGGTTTTGGGGGGGAAGGGGAGGGGGTTACTTATGTGCAATAGTTCAAAATAGGAGAACAATGATTGTGTCGTATAATCAGAGGTTCACATCTAATACGTAACCGCTATGAAAAAAACAGTTAAACATGTAATATATAGCACTATGCCTATTTTAGGGCTTATAATAGCTTTATTTTCTTTTTTCACATGTTTAGAGAAAACAAATAAAATCAGTGTATCCAGTATGGAGAGGTAATGAAATATTTGATAAATCATTTGTGCATTCAGTGTTTAAATAGTTTGTTTTGCCTAGCATATACAGATGGTTAGCTTGCAATGATTTTAGTGAGTTTTTAAAAAAGACCCCCATACTCTTGAATATTGCGAATCTTCCTTATCCAGACATCCTACTGTAAGCAGACACTGTTTAAAAAGAAAATTAATTTTTTTCCACAGCAATTTCAAAGATAATTATCCTGCACACATTAAAGAAGAATGAAATGTTTTAAAGAACTGTAATTCTAATTGGTAAATGTCACCAGCTGTTACAGTTACTCTTACTTGTGTGTATTCTTTTAATGATTACGCTCTTGTGCCACAAGCTACATGAAAATATATTCACTAGGTGTGAAATTCCCATATGTCACAGCTTCAAGACTAGGTAAACATCTCAAAGATAAGGGGAGAGTTGATGCTGATGAGAAATGTTATTTTTGTAGCTTTGGCTGCCTACAAGGCAAACATTTCTTTACTGAACTTAGTAACAGAAAAATGTGCATGGATCAGAAAACCATTAGGTTTCAGCATTCAGTGGAAGATTTCTTTTTACGTTTGAATATTTACCTCCAAGAACTATAATCAACTCTTCATCTGTTATATTACCTCCTCTCCCACCCCCCACCCTGAGATTTCAAAATATTTTCCCATTATCCCTCCAAGTTAGAACTAGTCCTGGTCCTATAAACTACCTATCAGGCTTTAGCAAGTCCAGAAAGTTTCATCTGTGACTGGTTGCATTTTTGAAAACCGTCTCAAATGGGTATACTAAAGGACTATATCAAGTTTTCTGTTTTAAATCTCCTTCACTTTGTGATTTACTTTAATTTCAAAATATTTCCATAAAATTTTAATGAAAAAGGTATGTTTTTAAGAATGAAATCTATTGATTTCTGTGAACCATGTTTTCCAACAGAGAACTATTTTATCTATTTTTATTTTACATTTTTATTTCTCTGCCTGAGATCATGCTCTGTGAACTCAGGATATAAATGGTCCTGCCTTTCATATAGATAGCTGTATGTAAGTGGTAAGATTTAAAATGAGCTTTCTTTGCCTCTAGAATAACCGCTCTAAATGTGCGGAACACATCATATTCTTCAGACTTAATTTTGGAGAGGCTAGGAGTGTTGAACCAGATCATCGTGCCATGTTTAACTGTTGTGTTTAAGACATTGAACCGTCATTCATGCTAATGTATAAATGAAAAAGCAAATCTTCTATTTTGGATCATCTTCCTAAATGTGCTCCATGGTAGATTCAGGGAAAAGAAAAGTTCATGATTCAGGAGGTTTCATTTATTGCAGTTTTAAATGGAGAACGTTCTCAAATATTTCATCCCATTATTGTCATGGCAGTTTCTGGACAGGCAACTGTTTGGGCATTTTGCACCTGTCCTGCTCTTTGGTGCGCAAATCTGATTATATACATTTTAATACATTACCTACACAGTAATAAGGAATGAGAAAGATAAAATATTATCCACTTGTAGAATTAAAAACAAGCCTTAATATAACATTATTTGTAAATATTTTAACTATATTAACATGCTTATACATACAGCTCTTTAAAATGTGTGAAATATTTTATTGTAACAGCTTTTTATTTATGCTGTTACTCAGACAGGAACAGCTTCCTTAGAAACAGAGACGACTTATGCCTAGGAATACAGGGACTGTATATAGCTGCTTCCCTCCCCCTTCCCCCAAACTCTTTAATATTCTGTGCAGAGCCAGTCTTAACCAGATCTGAATCTTCTTATAAATAGCTTTGTGGTGGTGCTTACTGTAAAGTAAGTTATTATACAACTTAACCTTGTTTTGCATGCTATGAATATTATTTGGGACAAAAGATACTTTTTACAAATTTGCTCAAACACACAGCATTTACAGAAGACTTCCCGAAGTGCTTATGTTCAGTCTTGGCCGTGTTAGAGAAGGTGAGCTTCTGACCAGCTCTGCATTTGCCACTGTGAAAGGGGATATTGCTGGCTGCAAGGAGCACCTTTAGTGTAAAACAGCATTTTGTGGATGCAGCGGTTCGGAAATCCCAGCTGGGCAGCAGAGAGCACTTTCAACGCTATTTTAGCCAGACTGGCATAGTTTCGCAGCAGGACAGCAAAGCCTGACATTTGGGAATGTGGTTCGAAAGATTATGCCTGCTCTGCTATGAATAAAGGACTTGGACTGGTACAAGAAGGGAAACATTACAGTCCCTGCTCCTTCCCTAGTCATCCTCTGAGTTGATTATGCCAGTGCAACGGTTTCAGAATAGGGCTGCAGTTCTACGCTCATACTAAGCTTTTTATGCCATTGTAACTCATTTGTTTTCCATAAAGTGCTTTAACTTGATTTGAATTGGTATTTTTAGAACTCTGTTAGACTAGAAACTGCTCTCAAACATGAAATTTGGCTGCACATTGAAATGAAATTACAACAAATCTGAGCCAATGCAAAAGGAACTGAAAGCTGCTTTTTAACCATTTTATGAATCTGGTGGCAGAATCTGGACCTTGAAGGAGGTTCTGAGAAACTCACTAAGGACAAAGTGGGGAAAATCAAATTTTGCCATGGAAGTTAACCGAGTCAAGATTTGACTCTATGGCAGCATACAGTATGACTCAAAGCGTTCATAAATTATGAGAACTTTATTAGGAATGAACTAACTAGCTCCTGAACTCGGTAACTAATCCAGAATTCACAGCAAATTTAGTAACTATGAACAGTATATGCATATCTGAGAACTGTAACATAATCTCAGTCTGAATTATGATTAAAAATAACTTCATGTAAATCTCAATTGTTGTGCGGTCTTTCTCTTCCCCCCCACTATTGTGTCCCCTTGCTCTCACTCTCCACAGAAACCAGGAATGGATCTAGCAGATACCTACATTATGTTTGTTCGACAAAACCAGGATATACTTCGAGAAAAGGTCAATGAGGAAATGTACATAGAGAAGTTATTTGACGTAAGTAACTACCCTTGTAATGTTTGCTAGCATCGCTACTACACTGAAAGGGATAAGCTGCATTTTGTTTACATTCAGCAAGCTGATCAGATGCTTTTTCAGGTTGATCATTCTTCTTTGGTTTTTGTTTATTGTCTTCAGCTATCAAGGATGGCCTTTCTTTAAACATTTTCTTCATGGAAATTGTAAGTCCTAGAAGGAGTAAATAAAAATGTTAGAAGAGTATTATTTGAAATATTCATTTCTCCACTGTAAGTTCCAATTTCATTCCGTCTTTTGATTTTGAATCTGTTAAACAGATTTAGATCGATGTGGTTTCTTTGAACCCCACTTTAGAGTTAATTTCCCTAAATAAAGACCTGGTACCTATTGTTCTTTAAAGAAAGAAGGCCAATTAAGCCTGGTGCATTTATGAGTTTGACTGGTACTTCCATGGAATGAGTTTTAGGAATTAGTTTGATGACATTTTTAGTGTAAGACTTCTAAGATCTTGAAGTTGGCCAGATATTTACTGAATTGTGGATTTCCAAATTCTTGATCCTCTTTGTAAACGTTCAGCATAATCCTCTTCCTCAAGACCTGCACATTGCTAGCCTGTCTTTGCTCCGATTTCCTTCAACTTCTGTACTGGCTTCCACGGTCTCCTTCCAGCCATCCCTTTCACTTGATTCTTCCTCTTTTGTTAGAAATGGTCGCCTACTCTACCAAAATTTTCCTCATACAGGGCTCTCCTATAAACTCTCTGGGCTCTTGGGCGTAATTTTGCTCATTCAAGTTCTGAGTGCTAATTTTTGTCTAGCATGTCCCTTTCTGTGTTGGTCAAACAAAAAACTTTTAAGAGGATGAGATCATGTCTTTTATATAAATTTAAACCACTGCACATATAAAGTATGAATCAAATACAATGTATTTGATTATAAACTTGAGTCAACGTACGTGACAGTGACATCGGTAATGTAATTATGTCGGAATTCGAACAGGCAAAAAAAAAGGTCTCTGATACTGTACGATACAATTTGTTATAATACCAATTCTGTAACATAATATACAGTTCGAAATGTATTTATTTGTGTGCCATCTCCTAAGCATTTTAGAAAGCTTTGCTGGCAGTTTCATTTAATTATGCAAGTTACACCAAATGTTTTCATAACAGCAATTCACAGCCTTTACTGTGACACTACAGTTGCGGCAGTCGTAGAAGGTCCCATAACATAGACTCTCAGCCATGGTATGTCATGTCAGTGTTTGTTGTTTGTTAGACTGGGTGGTCAAAATGAGACTTATCTCTCAGATTTTATATTTCAAGACACTCCCAGGCAGCTTTACAAAAAAAAAAGTATCATCTGTTTTAATAAGCTAAGTGCTAATATGTGTGAAAGGAATGATTTTATAAAAGCTTTGATGCCCTGCAGGGGTAGAAAAATTATCATCCATCCAGCTGGCACCTTCACAAAGTACTAAAACCGTATTAGCAACTTCTGCTTCAGTTTGCTTTTGCACTGAATCTGCAAGCATATGTTTCATTTTCAAGTTTCCATTTTTTGTTTTTCTTTGGGGTTATTTTTGCTTATGTTGTAATTTTCTGAATGTTAATAAAATTATGTGCCTAGGGCCAAGTCTAACTCTGATTGGAGAGACCACATTGACTTTGTTGATGTAGTGGAGTTGGACTAAACCTTAGTCTATGTCCTTAGTAGCAAACTAAAGAGGGTCAGGGCACAGGCCTGAGAACCAGCAAGAGATTATCCATACTGTTAAGCTATTAGTGTGGGTCCTGGCATGATTTTGGGTTAGGCCAGCTAGCACTAATCCCAGACAGAGCCTCAGTATGTTTGGGGTTAGCATGGGTCAAGGACCTCTTCCAAGTTAATTTCAGCCATCAAGCTTTTCAGCGCAAGAAAACTTAGCTGTGTGTTTGCAAGCCATGACGTACCACTTGCCTTTGAGACATGAAACCATCACTGCCTCCTTTTATTCAGTAGTATGCTGTCATGGCTAATGCCTATAGCTGTAAGGGAGAAAAAAACATATGCATGGTTGTTGAGGCGTGATAAGTATTCTGTGAATACAAATATCTTTTTTTGTATCTTTTATTTGCATATGACGGTATCTCATTTCTGCATAACATCATATTGGGAGATATAAACAGTTAAACAAAATCAGGTAAATATAGTAACAAATACATAAGCTGATAGTGCCCAGAAATTGGAAACAAAGGAATCCCACTGTGTAAACTCACCTTTCCTGAGATTACCTCAGATCTAGAACAATATATTGAGCAAGGTTTTACCCATGATTTTTGGAAGGAGTTTTTAAAGTAGTAGTTTCACAGAAATTATGTACTGTTCATAAATTCAATTCTATCAAGTTATATTGTAATAGAAAGAATTTAAAAGGTTTAAGCTTTATATAAATATAGTTCAGACCATTTGACTCGCCACAGCTGCAGATCTTTTTTTTCTTTTTCTCCTTAAAATACATTGTATTTCTGTCAGATGAGAAAACATCAGCCAAGAGGAATAAGAAAAGTGCGTGCATGTACTTCAACCAGGGAAACAACCCATTCAGAATGATCAACAAGCTAGACTATGCTGAATGTGGCAGATATCAGTACAGACAAAATCAGGCCTTAGATGCTATTTTAATCCAAAAATGTGTGCTTGCAAACTAGTTGTGCGTGAACTTCATTGATATGATTCGAGGTTGCTATGTACAAACAGCTGCAACAGTGACCAAGGGAGTGGGATATGTGTCATATGAAGCAATATATATATCAAAGAAGATAATTTAAATTGAAGAATAGTATTGCTATAAATAGAAATGGCCAAAAATGAGACACAAATACATTGAAGCTAGAAGTTGGAAATTTTCAATTTGAGATGTTCTAAAACAGTCTTCTCAAATCAGGGAGAAAGCAAAAAAATCTACACTTCTTTATGGTGGTGCTTGATAAGCCTGGAAAAGGCATTGCCATGGTAGACAAAATAGGACAATTCAGGAAAATAAAATTTAAGTGGTGATATGAATCCTTATGTGTGAGATATGCTGAAGTCTACAAAGGGCTTTGAAAGCAGATAGGACTGCTGAGGATTTTTTGCACCACTTTTAAATGACTTAAAACCTATGCTCCAGTGTCTCTCCTGATCATGCAGCAGAACAAGGTTGCTATGTTTTTTCTTTTCTTTCCTCTAAATAACTTGGTATCTGGGTACATTTCATTCTTCATCTCCTCTGAAAGAGTTACAGAGACCATGCATGGTAATATGGACTGGTGCTCCTGGTAACATCAGTCTCTCATGGATGCCCAACTAGTATGCCTTGTTGCTGTTCTCAAACTTAATCAGCAGATTTAGAGTCACAAAGAGTTTTTTTTCCCTTGAAGAGGTGGTCAGAGACCCTTCGGACTTCTTGCTTTCCTTGCAGTATGGGGTTTGGTTCTCTTCTGGGGTCATCTGGGAATTTTATCTATCAAATTCCTTCCTGTTGCAGGAACTTAGGATGTTTATTCTGTCTTTTCATCTCTCCTGCTCTCGTTCTGCGGTGTATTGTAGTTGAGGCTTTTGTTTTTTCACTGCAGATCTTAAAGAGTGCTGAAAAGGTGTTGTGGTGTGCAGTACATGTAGGTGGGCTATAGTGACTTGGGATTAATATTCCACATTCAGCTCCACGTTCACAATTCCTGAATGCTTAGTTCAGTGATCCATGTAATCTCTTCCAATCTCATATTCCACTGAAGTAATCTAGAACAATGAAGTTACAATGGAATAAGTTTCCATCTCTAATAAATCCAAATAAAGCAAACTCTTTCTAGCATTAATGCTACAATGACTCAGGCAGATGCAGCGTATGACAAGTAAATCGTGAAGACAGGCATTCTTATGTTTGTTTAACAGTAAACATTTTTAGTTATGATTCAAAGCATCACACACTGAAACTTTATTTTAAATGTAATCATTTATAATAAGGAGTGATTTTTTAAAATAATGTTTAATAAAGCATTTTAGAAACAAAGTTATACTTTGAAAAATGCAGTAAGAGTGGCACTTGGCAAACAGGAAAGTGAAATATATAAATGGGACTATACAAATCTGCAATAAGTCTACAGTATCACTAAATAGAATAAGGCCCATCTTATTTATAAGAATGGCTCTATGTATCTGGCCACAAATTTTACGGATGAAATTAATATCCAAATATAAAATTCCCATTGAGTCTGATTCTATACTATCAAAATCTATGGGGATTTTAACACTTGTTTTGATAAATCTTTAAAGATTGCAGAATATCATCACTGGCTGGACTTAGATTCATGTTTCTACCTGAATTTTTAAGATGGGATTAAAAAGTCTCCCTACTCCTACGCATTTTAAATGGCGTTGGACTTCTAAATTAAAAGCTATCTACTTTAAAACAAAATTGGATTTTGCTAACAAGCCCCAGCTTTAAAAAAAAAAGTCATTCTTTTGTGTAAAACATATGGGTTGATCCAGTTCTTACCTTCTGTAGTAGTGTAAACTTTTTAAGTGTCACTTTAATAGATTTCACACTTTCTTGTAATTGTTAATTGCACCCAAAGTATAGATATCCTTGTCAGAATAGAAAAAAAGTATTTCAAAAAATATGCTTGGTTTATTTGTCGTGAAGAGCATTATCCTATAGGTTATATTTGTGTCAGGTCTGTTGTGAAAAACTTGGAGTGTAAACCTAGATATGATTCTAATTTTATTAAGATTATATATATAATGAGATTTTTAATGCAAGTAATTGATTGCCACTGTAAGAAATAAGTAATTGCTTAGGAGAACAGTTTCAACTCGTAAACGTCTAACCATTGAGATAATTTAGAAGTTTTCTAACTTATTTTAAGGCTTTAATTTCTGGAAAGCTGTGCATAAGTTTACCATAAATATGTAGCGTACTTATATATACTCAAGATCACCATGAAAAGGTCCATATTGGCAAACAGGTCACCTCCTTCTCTTGTACAAGGTGGCACCTGGTTACCAGATGTTGACTTTGGCCCTGATTCCCCCATCTTTTATATGTGCACTTAACTTGTGTTGTATACTTAGTCCTGTTGACTTCCCTGGATGGCTGATGTATGTAAGTGTCCTCAGGGCTGTGGCCTTGATCGGGGTAGAGCAGCGATAAGCAGTCTAGTAGATGTTAATGGTAAGGCACTCATACAACTTTCTTCCAATTACAGAAAGACTGAGCATCTTTTATGGGCAGTATAAATGTTTAAGCACTCCGGATTTCCATAGCTGTTTTTGGCTTTTATATTTCAGAAGTTCAGATATAAGCCATTAACTCTGTTGGCCTGTCATAACCCAGACGTGATTTTTTTTCCTGTCAAAAAAAAAGGCTTGCATTTTGTCTCTAATGTGGATTAAATGCTGGTGTTCCCATATCACCACCATTATTTTCCTTTTCCATTAGTAGAAAGGGATGGATGATGTAAGTTCAGTGATATTTTTGAGGTTCTTTGAGGTAGTAATTACTCTCCAAAGATTACTATGTCATATACTTCATTACATGCTTAAATGTGGATATGAAGTTCTCATTTGATTCATTTCTGTTTGTTTGCCGTCATGTCTACTAATGCATTTTTTGCAAGTGCTGAAGTCAGCCACATGCATTTATGTAGCATTTCTGATCTTTTACGAAAATTCAGTTGAAGATGTGCGAGTGTTTCTCCTTGGCAAATAACTTAATTTTCATCTGGTGTTACCCAACTAAAGCAACAGATAACTTAAATGTGAGTCTTCTATAGTACCAACTGTCTGTGCTGTCCATGTGTACCACAAAAGTAACATTAATGTAGTGTTTAGTATTTAACAATGTTTTACTAAAAACTTCAATTGTGATTTAAATTTTTTCTCATTCTTAAATTGCTGCCCGTCATGATAATTTTATAAGTAATCTTCATTTTCATTGTTATGTAATCATTTGCAAGTGTGTGATTTGACAGAAAGTCTACATTTTGATCCAGATTGTATGGCAATGCAACTTCAGCAAGTTCAAACTAGGTGGAATTGGTTAAAGGCCACATTTGAATCAAAAGCTGTGTTTGTATTAAACTCTGAGAAACATGAGAGGACCGTGCCTAATTACTTAAAAGCGACTCAACAAAAAATGGATTGTAGCTTGTTGATCTTATTTTGTTGATAACTCAGAATAATCTTCAAGAAATATGTGGGTTTCTTTCTTGGATTCTTGAAATTTGATCACAGTGCAAAATTGTCCTTTGGCGCAAACCCAGAAATACACATCTTTGCGTGATGCACCTGGACATATGTGGCAGGTCTGGTAGAATCAGCTAATTAACAACACAGGCTTAAACAGGCACCTCATCTGGCAGTGTAGTTAGTTGCCTGATGGTGCTCAGCAGGATTTGGTAGTGCTTTTTATTTTTCTATCCTAATGGTCTGCTGCCCACCTAATTTTGCCTTATTGTCAGCCACTACTTACCGCAGCTTGAGGCCCTCCCAGGAGGCTAAATTATTATCAAAGGATTAGGGAGATGTAGCCTTGCAGCTCTGACATTTCTGATTACTTGTCTATGCCAGAACACTAATTAGCTGTGACTAATTAAGAAAAATGTTCCTGCCATAGAAAACCATTTAAAAGAACTGAGAAGTAGAAAAGCAATTGAAAAGCTGAGCAGTGCTCAGATTTGCCGATGCTCTTTAGATTTTCACCAAAGTCTTAACTCATCTTTAATTATGTCTAATATTTTTATAGGGAAAATACAAAGCTCTTCATAGAAGAACCAGCTTGAAGTTTTATCTTGATCTGGAGCATTTTTATCATTTTAAACAGTTTGTAGTGTCTTTTCTGGTAAAAGACAGAATTTTAGAAAAAATCTGTAGGCACAGTCACCAAATATGGAGTGCAGAAGTGAATTATATGCTTCTGACACCCTTCTTAAAGAATAAGATGCAAGTAACTTCTTGTAAATTTGTTGTTCATAGTTCACTAAATTATTCTCAATGTTTTCAAGTAGATTCACATCACTTTTTGAGATAGAAATCTCTATAAAAGAAAAACAGTTCATTTAAAGGCTGAAAAATGTAATCCCCATTTGATTTCATAAAGTATACAAGTTTGCTTTGCTTTTTTTTCTGGAACATACTGAGAAAAGGAGTGCCCACTCTAAGAAGGTGCTGATTATGCTGCTATCAATCCAGCAAAGCTCAGTACTGTTGAAATCAATAGGACCACAACACACTTAAAGCTAAGCATGTGCTTCAGAGTTTACTGCTTTAGGATCAGAATATTCAGCACTTTGTAAGCTTTTTTACAGCAGAGCTGAGAGTGTTTTCTCTAGAGGAAACCTTAACACAATGCCTGGTAATGATCTATTCCTAAAGTTTTCCCTCTTCTTCATTTATATGCCATTTTTAATTTCTGAGTTTCCGTCTTGTCAGGTATCATACTGCCTGAAAGATACCAATGGTTTTCTCTAAGACAGTGTGTATCCCATAGTCCAATCTACCTTTTACTTTCAGGGAGTGGATGTCTGCCATCTTTTTCACATGAATGTAGCTGTATTATTTAAACTCTCCTAGCAGGAGAGTGAGAATCTATGAAATAGATATTCTGATATCTTACTAATAGAGCTGCTGGGGCTTTTTGGATACAAAAGGGAAAAAATTCTTTTTCAAAATGCTAAATCATGTATCCTGATATTCAGAAATTCTTACACAGTCCTAGAACATAACTTACCAGGATTGTATGAAAAGATAATCCCTTTGGAAAAAAAAAAATTGAGCAATTTATAAATTGCTATAAAAGGCCACTTAAATCCTGAGAAAAAATAGGGAAATAAATTGAAAAGAACTCTAAACTCAAGATTTTAAAGCCAATCCCATGTTTTTTCTGAGAGACTTTTAACATACAGGGAGGTGGGACTAGGTGGTCTATCGCTTGTGTGTTTAACAGGGGGGTTAATAATATTTGGGGCTTCCATTACAGTTTCCCAGTAGCCATTTCTGGTCCATACTATTTGTTCATTTATTTAACTTAGCTAAATGCATCTATCCACCACTCACAGTATCCATTCCCTAAAAACAATAGCAAATTTTATCAAATAAAAGAGAACTCCTTCCAACATCCAGGCATAATTTAGCCCTTTAACCTTTTTATCCTGCTAGGCACAAAGTAGCAGCAGCTTATTTCAGGCACTGCATTTTTTTTTTTTTATCTAAATGGCTTGAAATGTGTCTAGCAACTTAATGGAATCAATTGAGCATGGACAACTGTAAAAATATAAAATAGCCCTGAAACTTTAGATGAGTCTGTCAGTAAGTGTTAACTGTGGCCGCAGCTTTCACATTCTACGCAGTGAAGAAAAATCAATAGGGATTGTACCATTTATATTGTCTTATCTAATGTTTGTTCACCATGAAGTGCCAGGCACAAGCACCATCTAGGGAATATTGATTTCTTGATGTACTGTAATTCACACATGTATAAACAGCAGGAGAGCATTGTGGTTTCTGAAACCTTACCTTGAAGGTTTGATGTTTTTACTTGTATTTCATTTGAGTCAAGCTCAGTTTAAAACACAAAATCAAGCAAAATTGTGTAAATATTCACAAGTAGACACACAACATTGTTGACCATGTTACAGGGAAAGTAGTGCTGGAAAGTATAAGAATAACCAAGTTTTATAATAATTAGTTTGGAGAAATAGAAACAGGTTGCTATGTTGTAAATCAAAATATTATCACGTGAGGAGGCTGCAGAGTGCTCTAAAACCATTGACAAAGTTAGTGAGTCACCAGTGGAAACACCTGCTTATAGCCTCAGCCTGTTCCATCAAGGAGAATTCAAGCTTTGGCATAGATTTAAACATGCAGAAGTGTTGATCTATATATAGATTATTTCCTTTAAATATTTTCAAGAGCTTTATCATATATTTCCTTATTTTACACAGCAGTGACTATCCTTCTTCAAGCTGCACTGAACTAAAAGTGTTTGTGATGTGCCAGACAAACTCTCCAAATAATTAATAGAAAAATCATCTCAAAAAAAAAAAAAGCAAAGAAAAGAAAAGTCAGCATAGCTGGAAAAGTGCCCATGTCCAATAGGGTCAAAGACAGAAAGGAACAAACCAGGCACCTGCGTAATCCGAGGGCACTTTTTCCAGAGAGAAGAGGGGAGGAGAGAAGAAAAGGAGAGGGAGGGAGGAGGCTGGACCTCTGCTTGGCGTTTGTGCTGCTCGGTGTGGTGCCCAATCGATGCCACATGGGAGAGGAGTGGCTGCACCACTGTGCAGCTCCCTATCAACATCACAGCTGCATCCAGCCCTGTCATATGCTGCTGCAATAACGTCCGGAGTGAAAGGGTGATGAGGCAAGATTGCTGAGGTAGAAAGAAATAAGCTGTGTAACTATTCACACAGGCGAACCAGTAATATGTCAAATAGCCTCATTAAAATATATATTTGACCTCATTCCACGTGGAATTGGGAGTCTAAGTAGAGAACTCCAGAGCAAGAGCTACAAAAGTGAGTGGGTACCTAAACGCTACGTCACAGGCTTTGGCCCAGGTTTGCTTCCCATCACCTTTGGTACTTGGTACTGAGATTAAGAGTATACTCACCTTGCAAGAGACACACAGCTTAGAGGAGGACCCTGCACCTTCCTGGATTTTTTCTTTGCTGAGACCTCTCTCCAGGGACTCCCCAGGGAACCCAGGATGACTGGGCAAAAGCAGACTTCTGTGTCTCAGCTACATGCCTTACAGGCAAAGTGAATCGGGACCTTTAATCTTGCTAACAGTATGCATGTGCTTATGCTTAAGTGGGTAGGAAGACTGCTTAGCATGCGTACAGCTAGGCACCTCCAGAGGGTATGTAAAACTAGAGCCTGCGATAGCAAGAGGCTAGTGTTATAACAAATAGCAACTTGGTCATTGCGCATTTTGTTAATTTGTTTATGTTGAGGATCCAAGCTGGCTTTCATTTCAAGGTCACTCAAGCGATGTTCCCCATTCTGTGCCTTGGAGAATGTTTGCAGATACACCAAAAGCGCAACACAACACACAGTATAGCAAGACCGACAGTGTTTGCTCCGGAGAGTTTTAGCACTAGAATAACCTATGGAAGTACTGTTCACAGATGCATTGCTTTTCCAGAGTGGAGTAGGGAAACTGTGCTGTTAGTCTCTCACGGTCATGAGCATTATGTTAGTATCTAGTATTTAAAATCAGAACAGCAACATTACAGATGTCCGGATGTGGAAGGAAGTTATGCATGTCTAATTTTACAGACTTCCAGCTTCCCAGTGCACCTACCATATGTGAAGAAGCCAGAAAAAAAATGGAGGTCACAAATATTGCGATTATAATGTAGCGTAAATATTGTAAGTTAATGTTTAGCAACCTAGTATACAATGTGGGGAGAAATGGGTACTGTATAGTTTGTATGAAAAGTGCGTATTTATTTGTGAATTGGCAGTAGTTCCATAGCAACTAGCTAGCTTCTAATTATAAGCCTATTTTAAAGCATGAAAAATTGTCTTTCTTCCTAAAAGATAAATTTTTCAGATATGTTGGATGTTCTTTGTTATTTAAAAACAATAACCTTTTTAAAAAAAGAGTTTCAAAGGTGTTTAATGTGCTTTTAAATGAGCCCTATTCTCTCTTTGTGTTTCATTACTGATATTCTGAAAATTAGCCTGCCTAATTTGTCTCCTTATATCACTGAAATATCTCATCCAACAACTGTTCACTTGTCTGTTGTTATGAGTCCTGCTGAATGAGGTCTTTCTGTCAGGGTTTGAGATCTTTTCCATTTTCTCCTGATTGCTTTGGGCGTTAGAGTGACAGTGAGAATCCCTCATTCAAGTAGGCAGGGAAGAGACTGACTAGAGACTAAGGTGTTGGTTTCATCAAGAAGTCATTCTTAAGAAAAACAAAATGTTTTTGAGTTCCCTGAGAGGTTCATTTGAGTAACAGCACACAAAAGGCAGAGGGAAACCAAAAGCAGACTCCCATTGGAAGGAAGAAAACTTTTTCCTTGGTCCCACAAAGATGCAAAGGGCAAATTAATAAACCTAATAAAGAGAGAGAGAAAGAGAGAGAGAGAGAAAGAAAGGTTTGTGTGCCAGGAGCTGCTTGTAATCTTGATGTTGCTAAGCTAAAAAAATCTTTGTCCTGATCCCTTTGTCCCAGAAGTGGGAGCGCTGAAGGAGACCATAGTCTGCAGCATGTTTCTCACTTCTTCCTTCCTGTTACACGTAGCTATAATTTGGGCTGTGAAAATTTTTGCCTGCATTTTTTTGCCAAACTTCAAAACTTAGTTTAGCATTTCAGCCCTATAGAAGGAAGCAAAGGTAGGAGATGTATTTGCAAGCAAATGCTCTGAGAAGGGGTGCAGAGTTTTAGAAGTATAATACATAGATGGAGGAAGAGACAAGTCAGGGGCTGTGTGTGAAGGGGGAGTTTGTGAGAGAACAAGGAACATGAACCTATTAGAGCAGAAATGAGATGTAGTAATGGGGGCACTTTTGAAGAGGTATTTGGATGAAATTGTGGGAAGGAACTGAGGGAAAATGGAGAAGCATAGGTAAATAGAGTTTATTCATATTACATTTCATATTATTTTAACCATTCACATCTTCCAGGTCAAAGGCTTTAAACATATGATATTCACTGCAGGGAAAAGGCTTCGTTTGTTTGTACTGCCCACTATTCCCGTGGTTCTTGCAAGGCTAATTCCATGGATGTTTCACTCATGCTTAGTTTAGTCTTCATTTCTTTCTTCTTGTTTTTGTCTGAAATCCTGAGACAAACACAGACAGTTGCAAAAGGAGTTAAAATATGTTTCAGTGACATCATGATGACACCCTAAACCAATATTATTCTCCAAAAAAAAAAGCAAAAGTAGCCCCAAAACCTACCAGGGCTGATGTTTGCAAAGTACAGGATGTATAAGTCTTCCTTGCTTCATCTCTCTGATTTATGCACCTTGACATTAATTTTGATTCCCAAAAGTATCAAACAGCAGAGATCAAATCAGCAAAGTATTCATGTTCATAAAATCTTGTTCTAGTGAAACAGTATCCCTTATCTTTAAACCTTTATCTTTAAACCTTACTTATGCAAAACAAAACCTCCATATTCTTTGATATAGGAAGTAATTTATTCCGTTAAAAGTTGTAGGAACAACCAACAGGTGTGTCAGGCTGAAAAAATACTCACTGAAAATTTCAATTATGAATTAAAATATGTTATTACATTTCTACTACATTTTTGCTACACTTACTGCTATATTTAATATGAAAAAAAAACTGATGATGATGATGTGCATTTTCATTTCAGACCATGTCCTTTAAGAAAATATTTTAAACTTGCTTAGTTCAATAAGCAGAGTCAAATATTTTATTTCCAGTGGGGTATCCATTAAATCACCAACAAAGTTGAAGACTGGGAATGCATGGGGTTATGCGGCGAACTGAAAGATATTATGATGATGAATTATGGAATGTGTCCCATCAAAATCCATAGCCACACAGCAGCTAATATGTCAGGCTCTTTAAATTCATATAAAATTTTCATACTGCAAAATATACTGTTATTAGATGAAAGCTAAAGTCCATAAAACATCCTTTCAATTTTAATATTTATATCACTTGTAGTTTATACATCAAAAATAATAATACAAGTAATATGCCTTGAAGAAAAGTCAAAACTAGCTAAACATACTAAGTTGCAGCAATATTAGCCTATATATGATGAGAGCCCAAATTGTTATGGGAGAGGTGGTCTGTCACAGAAAGGCAGTGGCTCTCACCGTGAAACCATGTGGAGCAGATCGTGGGAAGAGAAGGCTCTTGCATGAGAGCTGCCTCTGATCCAAGGTTTCCCCAGCTTCTCTTCCTTCATTTTCCTGGTCATTGAAACGACTATCCTAACTGGAAGAGCAATTAGAAGTATCTCATAGACAGAGCCAAGTCTCTGACCAATGCAACCCAGAAAAGAAAAGTTGCTGAGGAGAGAATTTGTTCCCTCCCGGGGGAGCGAAGATATAGCAGGGAGTGCTGGGAGGGCACTGTGCCACTGTTGAACACGTTCTCATGTCCCTCCAGAAGAAGAAATGGGCTATTGTCACCAGTTAATAAATGACCTGTTTGGGGAATCAGTATTGATAGGGAAGAGAGTACAAACAAAATTTCTAGATGCTGATACATAAAATTTACTACCTGTGTCTACCTGTGGTCAAAGTCCTCAACCATCAAAGGTTTCTCAGCCTTTATTAATCAAAACTCTGCCTAAACCTGAGGGAAAAGCATAGACCATTTTATGCAAAGTTACTACATTGTTATTTTTTATCTCCAGCTAAATGTTTTTAATTTCTGCAAAAATATAAATATTTTGAATGTTTATTAATTCTTCTGCCTTAATTTTTTATTTTGATATTCCTGTGTATATTTTTAAAAAATGCAGTCATTTTTGCAGACCACTCTCAACTGTGTGACAAAATTGTTGGTGGCTTGCAGGTTGGGAAATCCTTCCCTAGCAGTTTCTTTTTTTTTTTTTTTTAAGAGTTATCAAGTCTTTCCAGCCTGCAGAAAAGTTTACGATCTCCAGATGCTCAGGACCTGTCAAAATTCTCAATTAGGTTACTTTATAGTGATGTCTATGCCTAAACATGAAAATATAGCTATAACTCCTAAACCTCCAGGTGTTTTTAAAGGCACCAAGAGTAACATTTGGTTCCCCGATTATCATTATTGTTCAATAAAGGAAGTCAGTGTGATTGTTCCTGTTTTACAAAGAAGGCAATAAATTGTGAAACTTTTTTTCTAACTTTTGCTATTTGCGTTTGGAAGGAATAACTTCTTTATTCTTTCATCATTTAACTTTATTTTTGAAATGTTCTAAAAGTTCCTTGGCATACTACTGCTAATGATTGCTATCTAAATTTTGGAACGATGTTACAGCATTACCTCTTAATAATTATTAGATTTAATCTTTAATGTGCTCAAGTATTTATTGTGTGCACTGTAGCTCTTACTGCCTTTGATGTACAGTTTTTTTCAGTGAAAAGAATACTTTGTGGTATTTTTCCTTGTAGGAAAAGCAGAGGTGGGCAAGTAAAAACATCCTATGTTTCATGAGCAACTCAATTCCTAATCGGTAGTGAGTGACAGGCTTCAGTAGGAAGATAAAAATGTGTTTCCTAGAAAAGCTGATCCTCCTACCTTATTCAGCAGAAAAAGCATTTTGACACTGCCCATTTATCAAGAGCAGAGAAGATATAGAAACTCCATGGGGTCTTGTAAATCAGATGTTAGGAATATTAGACCTAGAAGGACTAAAGCATTGTGTATTAGTATGTATTGAGTCCCCCTTCCAGGTGGCAAACAGCTGCACCTTTTTATAAAACTTCAAAAATAAATCTGAAGTGCTTGCTTTCAAGAGATAAGTGTTATATTTAATTGACTCGTTCTCCAAACGTTATAGATTAGACCCCCCCCCCCAAAATATGGTGAATATTTAATATATTTGTTTTGTATTTCCAATGGTCAACAGAATAATGAAATTCCTTAACTACCTCTCTTTAACTTGCATGAAGAAAGCCCGGTATGTTGCTAAATCGCTTTTCACTGGCCCTGCCGAGAAACAACTTTAATCCTTGTTAGAAAATTGCAGAGTCTGGGCCTGACAAAGAGCTCGTGCTTGGTGCATTGTGAGCGCTGGGAGCGGGGCGAGGGGAGCCCTTTACAGCTGCGTGCCTCCAGCCCGCCTCAGCTGGACTATTTAGGCGAGGAGGTTTGTCAATTCCTCCCGACAAAGGAGCGAGTTTTTCAGTGCCTGTAGCCGCCGAGCCCCGGTGGGGATCAATGGTAGCCATTCAAGCTGCACCCTCTTTCATTGCTTTGGTTTGTTAATTTAAGACTAAAGGTCCACTGAGGGGGTTTAGGGTGTTTAAGAAAGCTGATGAACTGTTTAAGAAATCTGATGAACTGAGAGCGTTTATAGCCCTGGTGTGGCAACTATTGGCTCTGAGGGAGCTGTGTCCTTGTTGACCCTCTTGTTATTAAAAATGCACAAGTGCTGCGCTTCTCAATATTTCAGCACTCTTTCATTGTCAATACCACCTTCTGAGCCCTTCAGCTTGTTGCTTGCTCTAAAGATCTTCTTAGATTGGGTTTGAAAACTTCACCTTAAACACTAGATTAGACTGATGTTCTGTTTTCCGTGCTCCTGTTGATTTGTTGAACCTTCCCAGGGCTGGAAAGCAAGTAGCAGCTTGATGGGGAGATGGGCTGCTAATATGATTTACCAGTCTACAGTCATGCACAATAAGTGTGAATAAATACAGGGGTCTCACAGAGTCAACCCTGGCCTTTCCTTTTCTCGTATTTTTTTTTTACTTTAAAAGAGGTATCTCAGGAAAATGAAGTGAGTAATGCATGCCCTTACAGGAGCTGGATGAGCTATGAATAAGAGAAGGGGGGACAGGGAGGCAAACATATTTTTGTTAAAGTGGTTGGCTGCTGTTATGTGCTGATGTGAAAAAATATATAATATACACTCACTGCGTTATTCTGGCATAGAGGACAACAAAGAATAAGCCACTAATGCCTGATCGTTGACATCTGCAAGAGTTGTATTGTCCTTCCAGTGCTATTGATAGAAGAGGGAAAGTGATTTTTTTTTAAATCAGTTAGAAGGATTTTTTTTTAATCACTTAAAATCTTGTAAATCTAAGGGCCGTTGTCTAATTGCTGAAGCTTATGATTTCCATATGTCACAGTAGATGCATCTCTCCCTCTATAACGTGCTCTTGATGGTCAAAATGTGTGGCCTTGGATTCCACTTCTAAAAGGCATTTGCAGTACTGTGCATTTTAGCAGACTCCAAGAAAAGTAATAGGGAAATAATTACATTGCACCTTATGCTGCCCAAAAGATTTATGTTTATGCAGAATCAGTCCTTCTTAAGCGCTTAGAACTGGTAAGTATAAGGCCAATAGTAAACAGGAATTCTATCCAGAGGTGCCTCTGGAAGACTCTAAAAATATACTTGATGTGATTTTTTTTTTATAGGAAATACTGTGACAATTCTTCAAAACAAGGATTTTTTAAAATATAATACCAGTTATATTTTTTCTGAACAATGTATTTTAATGCAGGAGTAAGCAGTACATTAGAATCATTTTGTGACCATTGAATTATATATTTTTATCAAGAGGTTAACATATTAAAACTGTTACTTTGTTTTCATTCAGAAATTGGAGAAGCAAAATTAATTCTCTTTACTTTAGTTTCTTAGCTTTGTTCTCAGCACATGTAAGTTTATCACAGCTATACATGATGTGCCTAATTTAAACTGCATCCATTTTCATTTTCTGAGTGGGTTTAAAACACATGCTTTGCCAGAAAACTAGGATGAGGTCTATTCTCAGTAATCCTTCTACACCATTCAGTGGTGTTGCATGGGGTAATCAATCACAGAATTTTCAGTCAGGTCTGTAGTTTGTTCATGCGAGCAAATTTGAGCTCCTTCTAGTTTCTACCAAATGTTTGATATATAGGAAATACAATGTAGATGTGTTGTTAATTTCTTGTTGTGGAAGATGATCAGATTTGAGAAAATTCCTCTAATAAAGTCATGCTCTTCATCTTAATTATATTAAAGATTAAAAACTATAGCATCTGAGTGATAGTATAGTAATTGGGCTCATCTTATTGCAAAGTAAAAATAGTAACAGATATTTTGGGCAGAATGCTTTGTATATGAATTTTTGATTATTATTAGATTAATAGTATTCACCAAATAAATAAACTCATCTTTTTTTTTTTTTTTGTATACACCTATATGCATACAACAGCTGTCTTGTAGAGTTTACAGCTGCCACTTAGTAACAACTCTTTCACGTTAAAGAAGTTTTACAGGTAACTTGTAATGGAATATATAAAACTAGCATGCATGCAATGGATGCAATAGTGTAAATCCTGTAAGAGTGTCATTCAGTGATACAAAATGGTATTTTATGGGTACAAAATCAGTGCTACAGTTTATTGAACAAATCAAGTTAGTTGTATGAAAAAGGTAGCCGTCTGCATTTTTGGGGTGTATTAGTTCACTTCTGTAAGATAATAAATTAATAGGAGTAACTTTAATAAAATGTGCAACTAATTTATTTCCAGTGATTTATAATTAAACTATACTTTAACGTGCTAAAAACATTATGCTAGAGAATCTCAGTAAATGGAAGTCAATATTATATGAAAATCTTATTTCAAATATCTCTTACAACTGATAGTTACAATGAGATGAGAATTACTTTATTTGCTGTAAGGAAAAAGTATTTAAATATATTTTCTGTGTGCATGCCAATCTTGTTCCAGAAAGCTTACTTTTTGATTAAAGAATTCTGATTTTATCTTTAGTTACATCCAGTAGCTAGTAATTTGTCTTCATTTTTTCAAAATGTATTTTATTTTACTCATTAATATAGAGCTTGCTAATGAGGCGTACAATAGCCTTCCTTTGAATTACTTCACAGTATATACGTTGTATAAAATGCTGCGTTTTAAAATATGCACAATGTTTCTTCTCTTTGCATATCAGTTTGTTTTGTAAAGACACAGGAAATTACATTAGAAAAGAATTTAAGCTTCTTCCCTGTGGGGGAAGAGACTAGAAACAGAGCTAAGACACAAACTCTCTTAATCTCTTACTGCTAAAATGAAAATAAATCCCTTCCTTTTTATAGT
This sequence comes from Struthio camelus, assembly GCF_040807025.1. NCBI lineage: Eukaryota > Metazoa > Chordata > Aves > Struthioniformes > Struthionidae > Struthio > Struthio camelus. The sequence goes on from NC_090942.1 coordinate 25,604,206, forward strand.
TTGACTAGATGGCATCTGGTTAGTATTTTACATGGCGGGGAGGGAGGGGATGCTACAACTATGGTTAGCAAAATCTCTTTTAATCCAGTTAATGTGAAAGAACTATTATAGCAGCTATTTGGATTTTTCTTTTTTTACGGTAACACGGACATCAACAACAGAGAGCTTATTCTTACCATGTACATTTGTAAAGCTTTGAGTGAAAACATGCACATGCCTAAAACACAAAAAGGAAATAAGGTAGGCTGCAATTATAATTAGTAATGAACATACATAAAGCAAAATCTTAAAATGTTTGTTTAGGGAGGGGTAGAGTAGAGTTTTGGTCATACTTGCATACAGTTTGGACGGATTTTTGATGTTTTTCCTTAATAAAGTGATCTGGAAGAAAGAAGTAGGATAGATTCCTTATTTTGTTTGATCTTGTTTTTCTCTTTGGTTTGGAAAATCTAGGTATTGCAAAATTTCTCTAAAGATAACCTACCCAGTTCTTCTCCTGCTGTTTTAGCTGTCAATTCTTTCATGTAAGTGTGTTTAATACCCATTCTTACTAACGGATAGTAAAGTGCATAACGCTATTTTACATGAAAAGGTTGTAACTGAAAGATAAAATAGCTGTTGCTAATTCATATAAAGAACAGTCTAGGTCAAGTTATTTGATTTCCTACTGACCCATGCCATTCTCTTAACAGGAAATTATATCATTGTTGACTTCAAGTGCTAATCTGTTATCATTTCAAAGTGTTTCATTACCTCTCATTACCAAATCTGTTAAATGAATACTGCAGGGTGGTTGTTTGTATTTTTTTTCCCTTCTTTTCAGCAATGGTATAGCAGCTCCATGAAAGTCATATGCATGTGGTTGGCTGATAGATTAGACCTTCAGCTTCACATCTACCAGCTGAAGACTCTCATCAAAATAGTGAAGGTAAACAAAATGTATTTGAGTTAGATTGCATAGTAAAGAGAGAAAAGTGATGAAGTATTAGCGTGGATAAGCATAGGTCACCCTAAAAGCTGAAAAAGATGAAATAAAATTGCTGACTTGTGTAGGTTTTTTTGCATATTTGTAGCAAATTTGAGGGGAAAATTATTAAAATCTCTAATGTTAATTTTTGTACACTCATAGTTATCATACGCTGTTCACTTTGGTCTCGATGACAGTTACATGAGTAGAAGTCTTGAAACTCAAATTATTCCAAGGAATTTTAGCAGTTTACTGCTAGCCATACAGAAATGCTATGTATTATTTCTAAGAAATTATTGTTTGTCATATTCTTGAATTTTGTTTTAGCTTAATAATCACAATAGCATTCTTTCTATTTTTTTCTGCACTTCTCCAAAAAGTAGAAGGTAACTGTTTTTTCTCTTTTTTATGATCATATAATTACTAGGTTCAATCGGAAAACAATATGCAATATATCGTATAAAATCTTTCAACCTCTGGGATCAGTGTCAATTTGAGTAAGGATATCAGTCCCTCCAGTCTGGTCTTCTGTCATTTATACTGGCCAATGTCAAATCTTTCCAAAGAAAGTGCAAAGCACCTTGCAATAGGCAGTTGTGGGTTAACCTACCATAAAGGAAAGTGTTTTCCTAACCCCTTTTTAGGGGTTAGTTAATACCCTTGTGCAGGAGACTGGGAGCCATTTCAGAATTTTTCCTTTTTAATTCTTTCTCATTTAGCTCTGAACATTCTTGTTTTCTGTATAAAGGTGCAATAAGGACCTGTGGTCAATGATGACCCTGTTGTCTCCAGAGTATTTCTTTATTAAGTTCAGATGAGACTGTAAAATGAGAAGAATTTTCACTTGCGGGCACTAGGATTACAAGTGAAACTTTCAGCATTCACTGCTATTAAAAAGAAAAAAGAAAAAGCAAGACAGACAGAGAGAGAGAGAGAGAGAGAGATGTAAAAACAGTCTTAATAATCATGTCATCAAGGTTCTCTGAGCCATCCAAGCTTAGCTTTGCAATTTTCAACCTTAATAGCTGATTTCTCTGGGAGTAGGATTTGGTTCTTCATTTTATTTTGTGTCAAGATGGCAAAAGCATTTTGCTGTTTGTGGTTGAAATGAATGGTTCTTGTGCAGGATTTAAAGCTCTTCTCAAATGAAGGTAGTTGGCTTCCTCTGAGGAAAAAGGTGTTACAGGATCCAAAAACTGCCCAGTGAGGTCTAAGAATGGGCAGATTAGATTATTCCAGTTAAATAACATCCTGAAGATTAAAGAAAAAGGCTCTTTTCAAAGTTCTTATAAATTACAAAGTCCGGTGAATCAGCAGCACTGTCAACCTTAATTCTGCAGCTTGGCACAATGATTAGCTTTGTTTAAAAGAAGTATACTCCCAGTGGTGATGGGAATGCACCAGCTACATCAGCAGCCTTTTTGTGCCTGTATACGTGGTTTACTTTGCACAGGAAGTCTAAGTGTGTTTACAAGTTATTCTGTAGCACTGTTTATGAGCACAGAAAATTGAAGAAGATAGTGTCAGTCATCGAGCTCCCAGTCAATGTATTGGAAGACAGCAGACTTTGACTACCTGTGTTTTGGCTGCTGCAGAAGGCAAAACCAGTAAAACAGTATTTCAGCAAAAAGGAGGCCTCCAGGAAATTAAGAAGCAGTGGTTAAAGAGGAATACTATAAGAAGTTTTCACTGTAGCAGCCTTGCTGGAGAGGCATTCGTGGGTTCCTCCAAACTATGGAGTGAATGGAGGTGCTTCTCTGCTTGCCTTTATAAAGACTGGGCAGCTGTGCTGGCCGTCAGCTCCTTTTCATATGCTGTGAATTAACATATTTGAGTGGAAGGTATGGAGAACTTTGGAAATATTCTAAAAAAAGAAATAGAAGGTAATTTTTAAAGGCTAAGGAGTGAGTAAAAAAACAGGTGATCCTTTCATGTATGAACACAGCAATGGCATTGTTAAGAATGACCAGAAGAAGAAAACATTGCTTTTTCCATTTTAAGCTGAGATCCAGGGATGGTGGCATAAAGGTATCATTAGATGTCTGAGACACATGCAGACACACATGACTAAAGAAAGATCAGGAGTCAAGAGGAAAGTTGGAGAGAAATGAGAAATTAAGCTTGGAAGTGAGCATTATTATCCTGCAAAAATATGTCAAGAGAAGAGCAGTGGCTGAACCCAAGAGTGCTGGACTGAGAATGGGAGAAATAAAATGTAAATCTGAAAGAAAATGCTGTAGGACCTGTTAACAGCATAAAAGGAAATTGAATGTACAGTGTTATAAAAAGAGAATGCAATGGTGACACTTGAAAAAGACCAGGTAGGGTACTCACAGAAGTGTATGAGCAAAACGTAAGCTGCATCCATTGACTCTAAAGTTGACCTATGAAAGTCAATAAATCTCAGTTGCAATGATTCAGACAAGGTTTAAATAATCACCATAGATAGTGGCAGAAAAAAAATCTCCCAGTGGAATATTACCCATTTTTGAGAGGTGTCTTTTGCAGTTCTCTGAAGAATTGAGTAAACCAGCATCAGCTCTTCTTTTTCTTTTATTTTTCTAAGGGTTGTGCACAGTCTCCTCCTTCAGGGGAATGGGTCTGATAGGGCTTTAATTATTTTCTGTTTCCTTTTTCCTCTAGTCTCTTCCATAAACACTGGGAACTCATAAAAACAGGGTACAGAAAATAAAAAATGAGATATCCTTCTTTAGCTTTTTAGGCTAAGTGAAGGAAAGGTTATTTCAAATATTTCACAACTTAAAAAATAAGGAAATAAAAGTAAGGAAAATAAGGATGATTTTCCATATGTCCACTTGAACAAATCATCAATGAATAATGCAATTCCACTCAGAATTCTTGCTTGATACAGAGCCAAAGAAAATAATAGTGTCTGCTGGGTCATAGGAAGGTTGCATATCAAGTAAACAAAACTTTGTCAAGTGGGAAAAAAAAAAAAGGAAAAGACTAGAGTAGGCATTACTTAGAATGTAAATTAATGTTTCAACAGACCTGAAGTAGTCACAAGAGAAACTGTTATATCATAGAATCTAATAGCATAATCTAAATCTATCCTAATCTAAAATTTAATTTAATTTTCAATATATCATTTACAAATATAAAGGTTAATACAAAAAAATTTTGGGGGGGCAAGAGCCAGACATTTGCATTTTCTGTAAAATAACAAAACTACTTGTAGCCAAATTCACGTTTCACTATATAGTTAAACAAAAAATCTTTGTTGATTTCTTAGTGAATAAATTAGAAAAAGTAAGTTATTGAAAAATGTGCATGCTGTTACAGAAATGTTGAACAAAATGCGACCTCTTAAAGGAATGACAATCAAAACATGGTTTGTGCATTCTCTTCTTTGTGTTCTTAAGGTGAAAAAAGGTGGTACTGCTTACCTTGATGTGTTTTTGCAAAATTCTGCCTGCAAAATGTTATGACCTGAGCCCATGAAATAATAGCTTTTTCACCATTATTATCACTAGCAGAAGTTGCATCATTGCTGGACCTAAGTGTCAAAAACATCTATGGGGGACTGGTCTATCCAGGGAAGAGCTGACTCGTGAGAAAGGTTGTTTTTTTTTTTTAGATAGTGCTCAAGAAACAAAAGATGGTGAACACTCACTGAAAAGAAAAAAAAAACACCAATACACTCACGATCTTGGGCTTGAATACTCAAGCAAATTTGTTTATCATCACATCTACCTAAGCTCACCAGCTAACTTTTTTTTTCTGTGCACATGTTAATGATTAATCATAACTGGAATTATTTTCTATGTATCGTGAAGCATTGTCACTGATTACTACATTTTCAAATTAAAAAGCAATTTTGAGTCTATCCTTTTTACAAAGTTCAAACAGAATTTTTAAATTAATTTCTAGAAATTTCATGCAACCCAGGAGCTAAAACCCCAAAATCTTTAGCAAAAGCCAGCTGTTAGATCCGTAACTAAGAAGAACGAAGCTGTTCTGCTGGCATGCTAAAATAGGCCACTGTATAGTGGAAAACTGCTCTGACTTTCTTAACTCCAATTCAAAATGTTTTGTTTTTGCCACAGAAAACCTACCGAGACTTCAGATTGCAAGGTGTATTGGAGGGAACACTGAACAGTAAAACCTATGATACTGTTCACAGCCGGCTGACGGTAGAGGAAGCTACAGTCTCAGTCACAAATGCAGGAGGACTTCAGGGCATTACTATGAAAGACAGTGATGAAGAAGAAGGATGATATTATTTGCTAGGTGTTTGGAGTTCTGGGGCGATGGTTTGAGGGTGGGGTTGTTTTGGATTTGGAGGCGGGGGGGGGGGGGGGGTTGGCAAATTTTTGTCCTTGCAGTTGTGTTTATAGTTTTGCCTTATGATATAGGTGCAGAAATGCAATTTGCTCCATTTAAAAAAAAAAAAAGAAAGAAAGAAAGTAGGGTTATCAGAGGAAAATTGCCAAGGATGTTTTGGTTGTAGCATATTTTAATGTATAGCTTTGCTGTGAGAACACTGGCATGAAGTCTGAGTTCCACTTGTGATTATGTTTCTTCCCCTTTTGTTTGTTGCCATTTGTTCTTGTATCTCCATCAAATATTGACGTCCTGTGCAGAAAAAAAATGTGTGCCTCACTTAAAACACACCTATACAGGAAATCATTCTTGGAACAAGTCAGTGCCCTAGGTAAAAAATAGTGTATTTTCAGGATTACACTTTGTTTACTTTTTTTTCTTTTTTTGTGCTTAATTTTTCATTATTATGTGATGTGCATTAAAACCTTTAATCTAGGTTCTTTGTATTTTGAGGTCGGTATATAAGTAGTAGGACTTCAAGGACAGTCAAACACATACAAACTACTTAGGAGTGTTGTTGTGTCTTCTCTTCCCCAGCATTTATTTTGCAAGTTTAAGGATATCTCATCATGTTGGGTGTCAGTAAGCTTGCCATCACTGTTTCTATTTCTGTGAAAGATTTCAGGCAATAAGAACACATGTTGTCGTGACCCCTTCTGTATCTATCAAAATTTGTATAGAATTCTAAAAATAAAAGATGTTTTGAATATTTCAAGCTGTTTGAACTGTTGTATGGATTCCTCAGGGAAAAGTCATGGTATTTGGCTGGTAAGTTGACACAGCCTCCTGTGCCGGGCCCAGGCCTGGGCTCCACTGCCCTCCCGGCAGCAGCTGCCCCGGAAGGGAGCCAGCACCAGCAAGCGTGGAGAGCCCTCAGCATGGGGGCTGAGCAGGCATGGAGGGGAGACTCTTCCCATGCTGGTTAATGGGTGCAAGCAGAGCAAACCACCCCTGCTGGGGCTGAGCAGGCCAGAGCCATGGTGGCTTTGGAGTGTGGAGGGTACAAGGGGCGAAGGGACAGGGAGCCCAAAAGGCAGCCTCAGTCAGCGAGGGACAGAAGAGCTGCCGTGGCCCCAGCAGGGGCTTCGGTGGTCTCTGGGGCTCTGGCGAAAGGCAAGTTTCAGGGGACGCCAGGACGGGAGGTGAGCACAGAGCAGCAACAGGTCTGGGTGCACAGGGCCGGTGGTGCTATGGAGGGGCACGCTTTTGCTACCAACACTTTACATTCACATTGCCAGTTCTCATAATCTCGAGGCTGGACAGAGCACCGGAAATCTGAATGATATTTTCCACCACTGCCAGGCTCCCAGATGGGTTTGCTGGTTTGGTCTTTAACCGCTAGAAGAGTCGTGTATCTTTTCCTAGGACCTGACCTGCTCTGTTGTCTTAGGACTGCCGCCAGTTCATGGCAATTTACAGCATCAGAAAGGCAAGGTGGGGCTCCAGCTGAAAACTAGTCTTGGTGAAGGATAGCCTGCTGAGCAAGGAACTTCAGCCCCAGCCTGGCTGTGGCACACAGCAGGGTATGGCGAAAGCTGGGCTACCCAACGTGAGGTCCAGCTCCCAGACTCAATGAAGCAGAAAGAGAGGTCAGTGCAAGTCAGGCCCAGAGGGAGCATGTCTGTAAAGATCCCCCTGCTTGGTCCCCCTTCCTTTCATTACCTTCTTGAGACCCTGTAGAGGTGCCAGTTGCAGCTGGGCCCAGGCAGGTCTCCCTGCAATAGCCCAGCAGTGCCTGCTGAGGCTTCCAGGTGCAGTGGCATGACTTGAATGAGCTGAGACGAGGTCCATGTAGGACTCTACTGTAGGCAGCTGAGTGACTGCTCTCCTCACACTTATCTGGTAAATTATCTGTGAAAAGCTCCTAGCACTCTACCCCAAGCCAAAGACTGAGTTTTGCTGGCCAAGAGGCCCAGAGGAATATGCTGTTCCTCTCCCATTTTTTTCTGGTACCTGGGGCACCTTTCAGTGGGGGTATCAGGAGTTTTTAAGGGCCTGAGGCGACAAAAGGGAAGGAATTGGTGTTAAAACTGGGCACTGGCCCCAGCAAGTGGCTAAGCGTGTGGATGCATCATGGGAAACACTGCAACAGAAGTGGCCTGTCATGAGAACAGCCCACAAGGTGATGGAGCAAACTCTCCTTCAGCTGAGGACTAACCTTGCAGCAACCCATCTGCCCAGCCCTCTTAGCCAAAGTTGCTATTGAAAACAAATAGGTTTAACTCACCTTCCCGTCCCCGTATGATTCGTGCTCTGTCCCAAATTATCATCAGGCTGAGAAGAGTTTCCTGGTAATGCTAAAAAGTGTCCATACGAATAATAATTTGGGCTATTACAGATTAGGTTATAGCAATAATTTCCCCTATCAGGGCGCTGAGGGCACTAATAGGCCTTACTGTTCTTGTCCAGCCTCCCTGGAGCCTATTCCCCACTGCCCAGCCCTGGCCCCATTTCAGCCCAGCCAGGGCAACCAGTTCCTACCCCACAACACCACAGCGGTGCTAGCTCTAGCCCAGCCAGGCCCTGCCCATGCCCAGCCACAGGCCCCTCCAACCCTGTCCCCTGGGTGGCCTACCACGCAGCCTGACCCCATCCCTATAGCCCTACCTGGCTGTCGCAGGGCTGTGTCTGACCCCTGGGCCTGATTCTGACTCGTTTGCCCTTAGACCTGCTTTATCGCCACAAATTGTCTGGTGATTCATCCTCTGCCACCCTCTGGGACAACTCTACTTGCCTCATACAGGGGCTGTGGGGCTAGGGCTGGGTCCTGGCCCTGCCGGATGTGTTATCATACTTGGATCCCTGTCTGCTAGGGAGCAGCCAGCCCTCTCTATGCCCTGACATCACCTTTAGAAAAAAAAACCCTATGAATTTGTGTGGGCATGAGATATCTTTAAATTTCATGATGCCTGTCACATGTACCACCAGCTGTCCAGTGCTACACTACACAATTTCATCTGCATACAGTACTTGCGTGGTGTGTCTGTGAGTAACACAGCAATGAAGAAGGAAATAGTTAAAAAAAAAAAAAGCATTATTACTATGAAGAACTTGGAAGATGTCACCAATTTAGGGAAAATTAACTCAAAGTGTGCAATAAAATGTTAAAAAGAAAGCGCTGCAGACATGACAGGAAGATAGGTATGGAAATGATAGCACCCCAAAGGTCATTCCATCTCTTATTAGGTCACATATTTTCTCAGTAACTCGACGTGTAAAACTGTAAGACAATGTCAAGCTTGAGAAGCCTGGTGAGTATCTTTGTGACAATTTCTGGATCAGGCTCTGCCACCTCAAGTAGCCAAGGAGAAACCCTGTTGACATGAATAGAAGCAGGGTCCAGTTTTGTATTTTAATTTTTAATTTTCATTTTAGAAACCTCCGCACACTCCTAGAAGCTTGTGACCTTCAGGGAGAAACGAGCACCTCCCCTCGCTGTGCAAGGCAGCCAGGGGTGCGCCGCCGTACCTCGTCAGGGAAGGGGGGCCAAGAGCTCTCCCCCGTCAGATATCGCTTCTCCCCTCCTCAGGTTCAAGGAGGCGGACAGAGGGGGGTGAGGAAAGCCCCGGGAGGACCCCTGCAGCCACAGGGCGGGTTTGGAGTGCCAAACCCCAGGCCTTTAGCCTGGCATGCAGCAGCCCTGCAGGGTCGGCCCGAGGCCACCCGGGGGGCCGAGGGAAGCAGGGGGAGCCGGGCGGGCCGGACCCGGCGCCGGCGGTGCCTCCCCGCCCCGGCTGAGCCCGGGCCCCGGCTGCGCCCGCAGACCTCCGGAGCGGCCCTCGCCTGGCGACCCCACTCGCTCTTGCGCTAAGGCTTTCCTGCCGCTTGCTACCCCCCCACCCCGATAGCCCGAGATTTACCCTCGCGCAAGAAAAGGAAAGACACAGGGTGGTGCCACCTTTATGCGATTTCCCACTCTTGGGGCGACTTGTTTAGGCCAGTGCCCGGCAGTTCCCTGCCGTTAAGATTGCTGCTTTTTGAAACATCCTGCGCTTTAAATCAGGACCTAGCAGAGACCGGGCAGTTCCTGTTGCAATAGCCGGCACAGCTTCGGAGGACGGGGCGAGAGGGAGCGCTATAGCCAGGGGACGGGTGGCTTCCAAAAGGCGGGGAGCTCAGCACCAGCTCTCAAAGAAGGTTCCCTCCTTCTCTCTGGTAACATAGGACCTACTCAAAAGCGTCCTGGAGTCCCGGAGGAACCTGTGTTTCGTTAAGCGGTAGGTCAGGCCCCGGGCGTTTTCACGCTGCGGCGCCGACCAGAGGGACCAGCTCCGCTTGTGCGGTCCCAGAGCGCCCAAAGTCTGCCTTTAACACCTGTGCGTGGACAGTAAATCACTACAGTGGTAGTGATTTTACCAAGGCAGGGCGTACTCGTTTTGTAACTTCCAAAGGGGTTGTGAATCAAACGACTAACAGCAAACGTGCGCATATCAAACGACACGAGCCACAAGCCAGCAACTGGAGAGCCCTCTTCCAAAGAGGAGGTTAAATTCGTTTTGTGCAAACGGACGGAAACTGCCCAGCCAGCCGAGAGTGTCCGCAGAGGCGTTTCAGATGCCTCGTTTTACAGAGCGGAGTTCTCAGTTAACTCGGCCTTCCACCGGCGTGTGGGAGGTTTGTTCAAATATAAACATGCAGGTTAAAAATCCCAAAGTTTTTTTGCCTTAGAGGAAAAAAAAAATGTTCCCCCAGAGGACGCCGAGGCGGCCCAGGTCTCCCCAGTGCCGGTGTGGCGGGCAGGGGGCAAAGCGCGTCCCAGCCGCGTCGCTAAGGGGCAGCGCTGGACCCCTCCCTCGCCGGGCGCCCTCGAGCAGCGTCCAGCAATGGTCCCGAGGGAGCACGGCTCTTGCTTTCAGTATTATTTTTATGCTTTTTACTAGCTGCTTCTCCCTCCCTCTCAGCAGTGGTACAGCAGGAATGCGGTGCATGGACAAACAAAGGGATCTTGTCACAAGAGAGCAGGATTTTGTTCCAGAACTTTGTTCCAGTCTTGTAACATGTTTATCGTGAACATCTCCTCGCCGTGAAGCTGCGACCGGCATATTCCAGTGCTGGGAGTGCAGCACACAGGCACCCACGCAGCCGTACAGCTCTTTGCTTTGCTCCAGGTTTGCTCTCAATACACTGGGAGAAAATAGAAACAAAAGTAAGTTAATTGCTCCTGATCCTATTCAGGAATCTTAAAAATAAATAGCTTCCCTCGGCCAAAGAGTGTAACGCGCTCATTTAGCCGCAACAGGGCTAAACATTTGCTGAACTGGGAAAGGAACAAATGAGAAAGTGTCATTCATAGTTCCAGCTGCCGTTGGCCCCTCCCAGCCACTTTTACCAAGGGCCCTTTGGAGTTGATGACACCGCTGGGTCCCCTCGAAGGCGGACTGATTAGATTAGACGTGATTGCTGTAGTTCACGATCGTAACTGGCACACTTAGACAAATCGCTTGCATGTATTATGGAGGGCTGCAAGCGCTGCTTTAGAGGGTCACTTGTAATTTCGATTACATGTGATTAAAGGCTTTTTGCATGAAAAGGGTTCATTCGCGCCAGCTTGATTTTCGGTTTAGAGGGATCTGTATGAGACGCACTGTGCTGTCAAACTTTGTCTTACCTCCACGAACACGTACATTCGTCGAGTCGATGTCAGTTATTTTTCTTTTGTGACAGAGTCAGTTAAAATAACAGTACTTTATCCTTTTCCTTGCGGCGGAACATATATAGAGGGATGCCGACACACGCGCGCTGTACAGAGAGACTTTACATAGTCTCAGCATCTGTATCCTTCCCCCGCTCCCCACACACACATACCCCGGAGAATATGTCAGTGAAGAGATCGCCGAAGTGTTACAACTTGAAACAAGCCGACAAAACCCAGGCACCTTTGCCCGCACCCTCCATCAGCGCGGCAGCCGGAGGAGCTGCTCCCGCGGGCTCTGCGGCTGCCCCGCGCCGCCGGGCGGGCGGGCCCCGGGGCGCCCCGGAGCGCAGGAGCGGGCCGGGGGGCGGCGGCGCTGGATCTCCCCCAGAGCTGGCTGATAGTGACAGCGGGAACTGCAACTGGCCCTCGTGTCTGCCCCCTTCCCTCCTCCTCCCCCCCCCACCCGCCTTAAATCTTTCCTCGTTTATATTTTGACTTGCCTTCAAAAGACAACAAACAAACAAACTCCCAAATGGAAATGAACAGCGATCCTAGCAGCCAGGGGCTAATTTCGAGTTTTAACGAGCCAGGGTTAATTTATTTCACTGTGGCGGGGTCTGCCGGTTTGCAGGCTGCAGAGAATAAAGGCGCTATTCCGAAACTCGGCACGACAGCAGAGAAGTTCAGGAATGGAGGGAGCTTTTGTCCTTCGCTGGGGAGTAAATCACCCTCTTCACAAAGCCGGCTTCTCAAGAGGTGACGGCGAGAATTGGTATTTAGTAAGAACAAACCCCAGCTTTTGAAACGAACCTCGATCGTAGTGTTATTAACAATTATTATAATAATAACAACAACAACCATAATCTGACCAAGACGCCGTCGGGGCCCGTCAGTGCTGCGGATAGAAATATTTCTCATAACCTCCTGGGTCCCTCCGAGAGCCAAACTAAGACCTGGCGTTTCACATAAACCACCTCAAAGCCCAGTTTCTCTGTGTCTTTCCTTCTCCAGCAGTAGGTAGTAAGCACTGAATGGAAGAAGCTTTTGAAATATAGACTGCTCGGGCAGGAGAGCTGCTGTAAAATACTTCCAGGAAAAGATTAATACACGCAGCAGAAGGTTAGCGAAGTTATTATCCTTTTCAATTCATTTTTTACTTAAAAACGCAATGGAATTATTCATTTTATTAAGGAGGAAGAAATTAAAGATTAGACTTTAGGCGGTATTTTACCTCCCTCTAATCGCCTCTAAGATCGGATTGGAGTAATCCTGACGAAGAGATGAATTCGCCGGTGAGTCGGATTTTGAGTGCCTGTAGAGATACGTTATGATAATAATGCAAGTGAGCAATATCAAGAACATAGCTTAGGAGCGAATGAAATACAAAACCGATTAAGGGGAAAAAGAGAACAGCAGCTTTCCCAGGGAGAATACAAAATGATTGTCAACTCGAGGCAAAACTTTTGCCCTTAATTCCTCCGACGGTTCCTAACTCCGGGGAGGCCGGCGGGCCCGCTCCTTCGCCTCAGAGCCCGCCGGCTCTTTCTGCCGCCAGCCCGCAGGGAGATCCAAACACCGGCAAGTCTCGGGCAGCTTGCAGCCCACGGGGCCCTCTGAAAAAAGAAACCGGCAAGAGGTTGCTTTCACCACCAGCAAATCCAGTAAATCTCTACCTCGGTAATACTTCCCTTCACCGGCGCATTTGCAAGATATTTACAGCTCGGCAGATATGTAACATCTCTAAAAAAAGATGCAGTCCCTAAGTGCAACGCAAAGCTCCGGAAGGAGAAAAAATAAATCAACATAGTTTTAGTACGTGTACCTATATTGTAGGAAACTTCAATACTAGAAAAAAAAATCAATTTCTGAAACAAGAGAGAATGGTTTCGGAAAAAAAAACTAGGACTTTTAGATCGCTGTTCAATAATTACGTTTGCACGTAAGTTTTCGTGAGTGCTACGGAAATGAAGGAAGACAAATCCATGAAGAAGTAACGAATAATCAAGCTCCAGCTTCTCAGAGAGTCTATCTGAGTACTGAGGAGGCCAGTACAATTGTAATGTCAGGGCTGTAATTGCTGCTTTGGGATATTTACCCTGCTCAAATGACACTACATATTTTACTTTCAAACACATGTCAAAAAGTCAATCCCAAAAAGACCAGTTAAGAACAAGCTGTTAACATATTAAGTATATGGGATTTGAATCCTCTAAAACCCACTCCACAATAATTCCCTTCTTCAGCACTAATCAAGAGGAAATTTGCCTAGATTGAATTAAATGTAAATTGCTCTGAAGGAGGAAACTCTCCTCTGGAAAGCACAAAATAAGCGAGAGGAACCGACACCGTGGAGAAGCGGGCTCCCGGGGCTGCGAGGAGCTGCTCCGACACGACGGCGGCGCCCGGCGGGTTCAGGCACTTTCTCTACCTCTCTCTGACATGGGGCTTCTGGCCGGAGGAGTCGGGGTGCTGGCGGTGCCGGGGCGGGAAGCAGCAGGTAAGAGGCGGGCGGCCCGCGGCAACCCGATCGGCCCTTCCAGGGCTGCAATTAAAGTCTTAGCGCCGCGACCCATCTGCCGCGGGGCCGCTCCAGCTGCGCCCCGCCGCCCCGAGCCGCCGCAGCAGGGCGGCCCGGGAGCACGGGCGCCGCCGCCGGGGTCCCCGGCACGGCACCGCACGGCCCCTTCTCCCACCGCCTCGGGCCTCTCCCCACGGCTGTGGCCAGCCAGGCGTGTCCCGGGGTGGCCCCCGCTCCTCTGCCCTGCCTGCGCTGCGGGGCACCGAGGGGACGGGACACCGCACAGCGGACCGCGGGGACGGATGCTCAGGCGCCCGCCTGGAGCCGCACTCGTGTACCGGACTGGTACCGGGGGACAAGTGGCATTTCTTCTTCTGTGCCCCGATTTCTCCGGCACTGGCACAGCAGCTCCAGGGCAGGGACGGCCAAGGGTGCAGCTTGTGGCCGGTGCGGAGGTACCGTCGTGGATCAGCCGCTACCGTGCCCTCCTCCAGCGGAGCCCCAGCGCTCAGAGAGGTTTCGCACTCTCGACCCAGATGGGGAACCCTGCCATCTCCGGTTACAGCTCCTAGAGTAAGGAACCCTCCCTCCCCCGGGACCCCTGTGCTTCCTCCCTGCTCCCACTCCCCTGCAGGTGGTTCGGGCTGACCCTGGGCACAGGGGAGGGCCCCTAACCTGTTGCAGGCTCCCGAGCTGGTACCTTACCAGCGGCTGCCCGCAGTCCCCGTGGGACCCTGCCCTCGGTGCCTCTCCTCGCTGGAGCCTCCTCCCGGCTAGCAGACCCGAGACCCCCTGCAGCCCCCCCCGAGCCCAAGAGAAGGGGCCAAACCCGGGGGCCGCCGCAGTGGCTCGGAGGTCGCCCCGGCCGCCACGTGGGCGGGAGGGCCGGGGAGGGGGGCGGCCGGGCAGACCCCGAGCCCGGCGGCCGGTCCGCGGTGCCCCGGCAGCCTGCCGGGCCGCGCCGCGGGGCTGCCGGGCCGCTGCGGGGGGCTCGGCGGCTCCCCGGGATTGCGGGAGAGGATCCTGGTTCACCAGCCGAGTGAATCGCAGGCCAGCGGGAGAAACGAAAGCCTTTTCTGTGCCTAGACTCTCATTTGGTAGTGTTGGTGTGCGTGAGGGGGGAATATACAAACCGCTCTACCCAGAACCATCTTTGTCCGCTCCCCCAGCCGTCCCACTTTGCTGACACTATATTACTCCTCCGGAATAGGGCCTGCATACATCGGGAGTACATCTGTTCAGGTATACACATAGGGGTGCCTGTGTTTTGGATCATAGATGTGTTTATATTGATCCTGAGTTTTCGGCATTTATTTGTGTAGAACAGGTGCTATTTATGGACAAAGAGGCTATACCTAGTGTATTCGCAATTTACTTTCTATATATTTAACTAGCGGTTCATATTTTAAAGGCACTCCTTCTTCCTATCTCCTTTATCTTCTCTCCCCCAGCCCAAGGCTTTGATTCACCCTTTTGCTCATAAGCATCCGTTGGATTTAGCCCGCTCTGATTTCGGCATACTCGTGCGTTGCTCTCGCCGTCTGACTATTGCAAGTAGTCCATTTACTGTGTTTCCCAAAAGCTCACAGCCACCTGACCTTGCTCTTTAAAGCAGTGATCAGACTAGCAGCAGTCCCCGGAGCAGAGCAGCCACCTCCCTCCCTCTATCAGACAGACACACACCCACGCACAAAGAAAGCTTGGGCTGGAAAGTGGCAAGGAAACAACCAGCTTCCCCTCCAGCCGCTTCTTCTGCAGCACCTCGTTTGACAAATATACCCTGGCGCTTGCCCTTGAATTGGGTTTCACATCCCTATTTAGCACTTGGACAATGATTTTAGATGATGTCACTTAAAGCCAAACAAGAAAATTGATCTCGGATTTGCTTGGCCTCTAAAGCCTGGTTAAGCAGATTGCAAATAATAATAATAAAAAAAAAAAGGAGAGAGGTAGAAAGGAGAGAGATGGAGGAGAGAGACGCCTCCTCCCTGGGCGGGGGAGGCGCGGGCGCCAATGAAAAGTAGCCGCTTACTGGGGGTAGGTGGGGGGGGGGGGGGGAAACTTTTCCTGTTGACTGTTGGAAGCGAATTGAGCAATTATCTAGTTTACCTTCTCCTCTTGGAAGTTAACGATTGGCGAGATCTTGGCTGCGTTATTGACACAACACTTTCTATTGATAGAAATAAGTAGCGATTGTCCCGAGTCATTGGTGCGCCAAAGTAAACTGTGATGGGCTGGCATGAGTCCACTGGACTGAGAAGGCTGGTTCCGCCGGCGGAGGCTGTGGTGATGGTGGCGGCGGTGATGCTGGTCTCCCTCCTTGCAGATCAGTGACAAGAAAAGGGGGAGAGAGAGTGAAAGAGAGAGAGAGAGAGAGAGGGAAAAAAAAAAGAGGCGTCTACCAAAGCGGCTCAAACCGGGCGAGCAAATGCAATCCAGCCATGGACAATAGTGGCCACCACACGGCGACCAAAATCCTAGCGACTCCTCCAGCCAGAGAAAGCCTGTCTGCGAGGAGCAACATGATCAGCACTCCCAAACCCCTCGCCTTCTCCATTGAGCGAATCATGGCGAGGACGCCAGAGCCCCGCTCCATCCCCGTCCCGCAGTTCCTCCAGGGCTCCGGGGCCAAAGGCGACCCCAAGCACCCGCTGCACCTCAACTCCTCCATCCCCTGCATGATCCCTTTTGTCCCGGTGGCGTACGACCCCTTGCCCAAAGCGGCCATGGCCGGAACGGAACCCAGGAAGGCTCATGTAGACTCCTCTTCCTCGCCGTCCTTTAGCTGCGGCGATCTCTTGAACTGTGCCCTGAGCTTGAAAGGAGATTTCCCCCGCGATGCCCTGCCCTTGCAGCAGTACAAACTGGTAAGACCCCGAGTGGTCAATCACTCCTCCTTCCACGCCATGGGAGCCCTGTGCTATTTCAACCGAGGCGACAGCCCTTGTCACCCGTCCTCCAGTGTCAACATCCACCCGGTGGCTTCTTATTTCCTCAGCTCTCCCTTGCACCCGCAGCCCAAGGCTTACCTGGCGGAGAGGAATAAGCTGGTGCTGCCGGCCGTGGACAAGTACCCCGCGGGGGTTGCCTTCAAGGACTTATCGCAGGCTCAGCTGCAGCATTACATGAAAGAAAGTGCTCAGATTCTCTCGGAAAAAATCGCCTACAAGACCTCGGAGTTCAGCCGCGGCTCCCCGAGCAGCAAGCCCAAAGTTTTCACGTGTGAAGTTTGTGGAAAGGCAAGTAAAGAACAAACCCAAACGGCCCGGCTCCCTTCCCTTTGCTTCCCTGAGGTTTCTACCCCTTTTTGCGCTCCGTATTTCGTTTGCGTTTCGGGTTTTTGTTCGTTTGCTTTATTTTTAAACGACGATTTCCCTCTGGTTGCTCTCCGCTTCTAATCGCAATTTGTTTGTGTCTGATTTAACTTTCAAGGTATTTAACGCACATTATAACTTGACGCGCCATATGCCAGTGCACACGGGAGCCAGACCCTTTGTGTGCAAAGTTTGTGGCAAGGGCTTCAGACAAGCGAGCACGCTCTGCCGGCACAAGATCATCCACACGCAGGTGACCCGCTCTTTCTCGCTGGCTGCCCCGACACGGCTCCGCTCGCGCGTCCGCGGCGCGGGTGGAGCGGCTGCCCCGGAGCCGGGGCGCGCTGCGGCCGGGCCGCGCCCCCGCTCGCCGCCGCCCTTGGTTGTAAGTCGTGCGGGGAGCCGCGGTCTCCCCGCGCCGCGAAGCGGTGTGCCGGGCTTTGTAGCGAGCCGGCGAGCAAACAAACAAAACAGCTTAAACCCCCGAACAAACGCGCAAGCCGTGACTTGCATGTGCTTCCCTCTAGGAAAAGCCACATAAGTGTAACCAGTGCGGCAAAGCCTTTAATCGAAGTTCTACTTTGAACACGCACACGCGAATACACGCCGGCTACAAACCTTTTGTCTGTGAATTTTGCGGCAAAGGATTTCATCAGAAAGGTACGAGTCCCCAGAGCCTTTCTCCCTTACTCCCGGCCCTCTCTACCTGAGCTCACCAATTTACCGTGGGGAGAGGGGGGAAGTGGGTTTTAGTTTTAAATTTCTGTTCTTAGAGATGTCGGTTAGTTTTTAGAATCAATTAAACTTTTCCAATAGCATCGCCCACAGAATAAGGTAGGACTTTTTTCGGAGGAGCGAAAGGCCAAGCTTTCCGCGAACAGTGTCCATTTTTCTTATGCAAAAATCGCTACCTGCAAAACAGTTCGGCAAATAGTTTGTCCTCTTGCTTTCTTGTTTTCTTGCTTTCTTTTATCTGAGCAGAGGAGTTTGGTTAACAGCAATTCCTAATTTTGCTCACCATGCTACTGGGAAGGGTAAAAATACCTTTTTATTTTTGCGATCGAGGTGACTTTGTTCTATTCGATAATTCCTTCTTTGGGTGTAAAAAGGAAATGCCGCGGGGAGGTGGGGGAGAGAGCATCTGTTTATTTATTAAGAGATCAACTGTCATTTTTAGCTAAAGCCAGGATCTGGGCATGGGATAGTTGTGGTTTTCTTTCTTTCTTTCTTTCTCTCTATTTTCCCGCCTTGCAGCGTCCGGTTCTCAGCACCCGGTCCCTTTGCCCTTCTTGTCTTGTTCCCAGGCAATTACAAAAACCACAAGCTGACTCACAGCGGGGAGAAGCAGTTCAAGTGCAATATCTGCAACAAGGCTTTCCACCAGGTGTACAACCTGACCTTCCACATGCACACCCACAACGACAAGAAGCCCTTCACGTGCCCCACCTGCGGCAAAGGCTTCTGCCGGAACTTTGACCTCAAGAAGCACGTCCGCAAGCTGCATGACAGCGCCCTGGGACTGCCGCGGCCCCCCGCCGAGCTGGGGCCCGACCAGCCGCCCCCGCCCGGCTCCCTGCTCCCGGGCCAGCAGCCGCCGCACCAGCAGTGAGGGCGGCCGCGAGCGGGGCGCGCCGCCGCCCCCGCCAGCGGGGAGCAGACCGTCGCCGCCCGCCCGCCTCTTTGCATGCACCTGTTAAGCGGTTTTTGTGTGTTATGCTCTATATCGCCACTAACATTTATGGGACCGATTATTTCCTTTTGGTTTTTTTTTTTTTGGTTTGTTTTTTTTAAGACTCTATTTTTTGTTGTTGTTGCATCTCAGGTTAAGAGATGGTTTAAAAGGGGGGAAAAAAGCGCCAAGCCAATTTCTGCTGTATTTATTTGGGATCTGTATTACCCGAGCCGGGAATGCTGCACCACTTTAATTATTTCAATGTATATATCTTTCCATTGTGTTGATTCTGCCCTCTCTCCGATGCCTGCCGGTTGTCCTCCCCTTCTTGATTTCCTCCTCTTCTTCCTCTCCCTCTCCCCCCTGAGTATCGTATCTATATGGACAGAGCTGGTTCGCTATGTACGGATTTGAATTTCGGTTTGATTCTTGCACGTGGAAAAAAAAAAAAAAAGAATTCGTTGACCTGGTGGAAATAAATATTTAGAACATGATTGCCGAAAGCACCGAGAGGCTCGAGCTGCCTGCCCTGAGGGCCCCGGCCGCGGCGCTGGAGCCGGGCGAGGCGAGGAGGCCCGGGCGCGGTGCCAGCGGCCGAGGAGCGAGCGCGGAGCGACGCCGCTGACGGCTGCTCGAGACGCGCCGAGCCGCCGCGAGCTCAGGCGCTGGTGTTTTCTATCTGCAAACCTCTCCTGCTTCCTTGCCAAAACACTGAAACAACTGCTAAAGACTTTAATTAAGAGGGGTAATTAGTTCGGATTGATCAAAGCCGGGTTGTTATGCTATTAGCTGCTCAGTAGCCTCTGCCAAGCGGAGCCTTAAAAGTAGAGCTCGCTCTCTGGAGGGCGAGTGTGGGGAGGCGGGGGTGGCTGCTTTATGAATTCCTTGGGGGTATCTGAAAGCCGTGTTAGGAACGGATGCGGCCCCCAGGGAAGGGCAGGCGCATCGATCGAGCTCCCGGCCCGCTCCTTTCCCCTGTCCGCGGACAGCCGAGCCGGCGCGCGGGAAGCCCGCGCAGCTCTAGTTTGGGAGATCCTTTTTGGGCAGGGAGAAGGGTGCGGGCCGGGCCGGAAAAGGGCCCCGACCGCCTCGGCCCACCCGCTGTGGGCTCGGGCCCCGTGGCCGCCGGGTTGTGGCGCAGCCCTCGAGGGCAGAGCCCGTCCCGGCGGGCCCGCGGGCGGCTCGGCGGCTCTTCTCCGCCGGCGGGAGGTGCAGGGTTGGGGGACATCAGCCCTCGACTCAGGCGGAGAAGTCTCGGGGACTGGGAGAAACGCGGAGGCCCCGAGGCCAGGGCCTGGCGCCCTCGGTTGCTCAGCCCGTGCACGCGTCCCGGAGGCTCTGGAGCTTTGCACCTCTCCCGCTGAGCAGCTTGCAGTTGCTCCTAAACCTCGAGGGATCTAGCGTTAACGTCTGTAGCACTGCTTAGGAGCAGACTTCTAAGTTGGGACTGTAGTGTTGCGTAAATGGCTGGTTTTATCCCGCAGGGAATTCCTACTCTTTCCCAAATTTTACAGCACGTGGGATCCTCCTGATCCTCCTCCTGGATTTTGGCTCTGTGGAGAGGTGTAAGACGAGACGGTTTTAAACGTGCCTAAAGTGCAAGGAAGTATCCTTTTGTATGCAGTGCTCGGTTCCCTCTGCCTATGCCACACCTTTGCAAGCCGGTCAGGGGTATTTACAACCAACAAGTTTGATCTTCAACTTTAGGCCAGAGTTGCTTGTCTTAACATGTGCATTTGAAGGTGATTGAAAAGGGAAGCAAGTCTTTCACAAATCTCGGATTACCCAAATAATCCCCTGAACAGACGATTCCACTTGTAAAAAGCAAAGCAACAGGACAGATCTGCAAGTCAGCCAGATCCCTGCAGAGCCCAAGCAGGGCTTGGCCTCCCCTGAAGTCTCTGGGAGGACTGAGGGGGTGCGCTGGCCACGCAGGGCTGAGACGCGGCAGACCTGGGACACGTTCTGAGTTCCCGGGGAGAGCAATCTTGGAGCAGAGCTCATGTAACCGGGGGAGGGTGGGGGTGTAAAGGGGCTTACGTGCACTCACTCCACTGAGTGTGTTCTGACATGTCTTAGAGCAATGCCTACGCTGTGGGTAAAGACTCAAGGCAAGCTTCTGACATTTTGGGGGGGGGGTGGGGGGACATAACCTCCCCGTGTTGAGGGTGCCCCTGCAGGGCAGCTCGTCTCCAAGGGTGGCTGGCTCTGCGCAGTGCAGATCTGGCGTTCAGCAGAGCCTCCTGCTCCTGCACTCCTACACTCCACGCCGATGGGGTCTGCTTAAAAGATATCAAAGACATGAGGTTCAGGGCACTAGTGAGTGCTTTTCCAAGCTGATTTATGACAGCAAGGGAAAAAAAAGTGGGCAAAGGAGCTAATCTAATGTAAGAAACATGAGGTGAGTAAATAGCATGTGCCTTAAGTGAGCCCAGATAAACCAGGAGGTTTATGGATTTGGAAACCAGAGTGAGATGCAGAGAAGAGGGGAAGGAGATTAGAGAGGAAAGGCTGGGTTTGCACTGAAGACCAGTCCCTCCAGCTCTGCATGGGCTTCCAGGGAGCCTCCAGTTAAGGACTAGGAGCAGGAGGGCAGGGGCAGCCAAGGGGCTGCCAATGTAAGCTTTTTAAACAGGTAGTGAAAGGCCAGATGCTCCAAAGATTCCACTGAAATCATGTGGATTAGCCTCTGCTTGACTAAATTAAATCAAAGCTGAAGTTTAGCTTACTTTTCTTATTGTTCAGCAAGTGTGATAGTACAAGATACTGCAACTCTCTTGGTAAGATACTGTGTGTCTTCATTTTACAGTTCTTTGAACGGTTCAAAACTGCTCAAGCACTGGAGCTACACTGAACACTCACAAAAGTATTTCCTGTCGTGATGAAAGAACATGAGTGCAAGTATACGATCAACTGAAAGGATGATCTAGTCTAGCCATGTTGTCATGAGGAGGAAACAAAGGCCTCACATCAAACAACTTTATAAGGGCCTTATGACACCGTGGAAGAATTTTTGCTCTCGTCGCCCAGACACCCTGTGAGTCTTTGTCGTATCTTGTTTCTCCAGGCTTTTCTGTAGTGCTCATATAAGTGAGGGCTCAGGCTTCCTCAGGTAGTGACAGTTAATTTATTCCTTTTGTGTGACTAGAACTAGAGAGGGAGAGAGAATTTCTGAGGTTGCTTGACCATAGGCCATTTACAGATTTATAGACAGTAATCAGTATTTTGCCTACCCTCCGGGAAAAGATCTTCAGCCACTGCATAATAAGTGCACTGTAGACTCAGGAGTAAGGTTCTCCTGAGTCTTCCTGAAGAAAAATGCTGTTTATTGAGGAATTTGTGTGCATTAGCGAGCCCATTTTTAAATGGAGTGAAAATGAGGTACTTTAATTTTATTCCAAGGTGAAGCAGAGAATGTCAATGATGGGTGTGAATTCGTGTTCCTCCTTCCTAGATTTTTTGAGGTAAATACTACAGACATGAGACTTTAGAGGGAGAAAATGATAGCTCATTTGTTATTACACTCTGCAAAATAATGTTTGTGTCAAAGGCTGGAATTAATACGTGTCTCAGAAGGCCTGTTTGGCATTACCTTACATTTCCTGTCTTTTAAGATTAATCCCAGGTTAAGTGAATTTCTAGTTAATGGTCAAAGGCAATTCAAAGCTGGTGAAACCATCAAGAGAGACAGAAGCCATAATTTCTTACACATCCAAAATATAGAGCTGTTAATGGTGCTCCTTACTAGAAATAGAATTAATACCTTTTTTTTTTTCCTATTGTCAGTCATTTTGACAGGAGAAATGGAGTTGTCTGTACCTAAAGGAAAGGTTACATTTGCAGATTCCTGCTTGCGAGTCGTCATTGTTGCCGTATTATCCATATCAGTATCACTACTGGTCGTCCTTATTCCTACTGGTCCCTAGTGGATGCTGGAACAACGAGGATGTTGATGTGTCTGGATATGGCAAAACAGAGCCGTAAAGTTGAACATTAATGTCCTGATGACACTGTAGCCCATTTCCCACCCCATAATCGATTGCAATAACTTCACTTTAATATTGAGTAAAAGGGAGACAAGACTGATGCCTATGGAAGTCTACAGCTGAGAGCCCTTGTACAGGAAGAGCTGTTGCCCTTTACCCCTCCTCCTCCCACAGCATTTCTCAAACAGGACTGAGCAGAGGATTTCTTCTACGCTTGTCAGACGCTATGGTTATGTTAACAACAATTTGCGTCAGAGCTGAAAGTATCTTGTATCTGAAACAGCTAACAGGGTTACCAAAGCCACCATACATCCATACAGCACTGTAAAAAATAAACTACAGCAAAAGCAGTATCTTCTTGTAGAGCCAGATACAAAGTCCTTTCTGGAGATGACATGATACTGGATTTGCTTTTCCACTGCTTTACGGGTGATCAGGCTGAGCCCCTCCCTCCCAAAAGGCATTACACCTTTTTTTCCTATGTTTTTTAAAGAAAGAAAAATACATAATACTGAGGGGTAAGCAAATCACAAAAGTTTTCAATAGCTATGAAAGCCCGTGATTCACTTCACAGAGAGTTAAATAGACATATTCTATTTCCCAGATATTTAAAGTCATCCAAAATAGCTATTGAACAACATTTAGTCTAGACTTTTATTTTTGGTTTTCCTTTTTTTTTTTCTTTACGTGGGTATAAAAGTACTAAAAGAAGTATCACAGATTTATCTGGAGCCAGCTGAAATGCAGGTGTGTTAGCTTACTACCAGAACAGTTGGATGGTACTTGACAGCTAGAAGTAAGAACATTCCTACACTATACAGTGTGTGCCGTACTTAGAATGGGATAGAGACCATTTTGTCTCTTTGGTGTTTGGTAAAGAATGTAGGGACCTAATTCATGACTGAGGTTCTTGTACACTCATATGAAATTTAACTCCACTGGAATGTAAATATTTTCATCCAGTAGATATTTGGTTACTGGTTTGTTCAGGTACCAGGCTTACACAGGGAGAACAGTGCTGTATCCTGGTGGCAGTGATAGTAATAACAATTTGTTAGTAACTCCTGTAAAAGCAATAGCAATTTTTAGCTCCACTCTATGCTGAGTTCCCTTCTCCTCATGGTAAAAAGCTTCAGGCTGCGTTACTTTTTGGGTATCAGTTAGAGGCTGCGTAGCACTATATAAGCCCCTGAAATAAATGATTGGATTCATCACTGGAGGGACTGCAGTGCATCTTACCTTGTTTCATATGTTGTGTGAATCAAAGTGAGGAAGAAACTGCCAAGTATTTAAATAACTAGGTTGGTTTAGGATAGTCCAGTGTTTTTCCTGAAAGCTGTCATTTTGCTTCAGTAATTTGAGACACTTGAAGCAATATGAAACTTCTAGTTTTACATATTACCATGACAGGTTTTATCAGCCATATCTGTCTTCTGTCCTCCTTTCAAGCTTTCACAGAAGTTGTTTAAAATGTTCCACTGCTTAGTCATTCTGTTGCAGTTTAATTCTTGCATATTTGATTAGGCCCAGTATAGAAATGGACAACCATGCCCATGGAAAAATGCATATTCTGCCCTCTTTCCCTTTGAAATGGCTAGTGTTCCACCACCATTATTATGTGATTTCTAATAATCACCGTCAATTTCCAGTATATTAAAATGTTGTAGAGAAGCTGTTTTTGTGAATTTATTTCTATGGAAAATGAATATGTAAGTAGTGTTATTTTGGGAGGAAAACAAAAGAGTGAACTTTAAAGATGTAAGCAAGAGCAGCTTTTACAATTGCATAGGTAGAATCAAAGTTTATTTTCAGGAATAGAACTCTAAGATTCAGTTGAGGACTGACACAGCATATAAGAAAACCTTGATTAGTGACACTTCAGATCAGAGAGGCTGAATGAGACTGATGATGTAAAATAAACCTTTTCAAAATATTTCTAAAATGCCTGTTAATCTCAATGTTACCCTGAAACACCTGAAGAGTTCATACACCCACATAAAAATCTTGCCTAAGTCAAATTTGAAAGAAATAATCTTGAACAAGAACTTTCTTTCGGAATAACAATAATGAAAAACCCTTGGATGAGAAATACTTTTAGAATAATATTTTTTTGTGAACTAGTAAGAATTTGTATCAGGAATTAATTTCTGCCAAAGAAGTTAAAAACTGAACCATAACATTTTTAGGAAAAAAAAAATTATGGCTCTTTAAATAGAAAAATCTTTGAATATTTATTTTCACATGTTCACCAGAAAATAAAAAAGAAAAGATAATCTTATTTTTCATCTATTATAAAGCTTTAAAGGAAAGATACTTAAAAATAAACAATTACTTAAATAGTTGGAGAAAATGCTTTTGAGAAATTCAAGGATCATAACTTTTTTTTCCTTTGACATTTGCCAATAAATACTTTAATCTACATACCACAAATAAGAATATATTTACAAAACTCTAAGCTATCCTAACTGAATACCAAGACTTGGGGGAGAAATCTTGATTATATCTGATAATGATTTTGCAGCCTGTGAAACTGGGTAGTGGAAGAAATACAGAGCACCAAATTTAGACTACTTTTTTTTCAGTTTATGGCAGTGTTTGACTCCAGTTTGAATAGACACAGTAGAACTGATTAGAAAAGTTAAGTAAAAACCAAAACAAATTCATAATTACTTTGTGGACACTCTATAATTATTACAATTTCACATAATGAATTCATGGACTGTTTTGCTTTGCTAAGAAGTAGAGACACCCTGTGCACAAACAGTATTTCTTCTGTTCTTGTGGAGTATGCTGATTCTCTAAGTATATTCTTCTCATATGCCTGTATAAATGCAGTGTAGAGTTACATTTGATGCAAAAATATAAAATTGCATAAGGATTATAACAGACACTGAATTACCCCAAAAATGGATCTGTAACAAGACAGGATGCTGTGTATTCAGCAAAACAAAACTCACATTTCTTGAAAAAGAAGTCAGAAATCATTCTAAATTCTCCCTGATGCTGAATACTACTCCATGTCAGACTGACTTGTAGGAGAAGTTGTAGTGGCCAAAGAGCAACTCTAATTCATGCAAGCAAAGGAGTAAGTTGCAGCTGAGTTGCATTTACTATGTTTAACTTATATCTGCCTTTATGCTATTCTTATTTAGGGTGCTACTTTAGAAAGCACTACCCTCTACAGCATCTGGAACTGAATAAGATTTTTTTTTTTACCAAATCTTTTGTAGAAATGATTTTGAAAAAATCAGCATTTATAGCTTTTTGTGGACCCTTACAAGTAGATTTTGATAAAACATTACTATGGGGCGGGGGGGGAAATTGCTGCATTTGAAGGATTTTACTTGGAAACCACAGATAACCAGCTTAAGGATAACAAATAGTCTGGTAGGAATGGTTCTTGTTTGTGAAGATCCCATTCCCATTCAAATGCTACTTCTGTTTAACGTCATTCAGTATCATCTGTCCTGCGCTATATAGAGTCAGTATACTTTTTTTGGTCTTTCCTTTCGGACTGCTGCTCTTCATGTAAATGACAAACATTCCTAGTACCCGAGAAAACTGGAGATTTGATTTGGACCCCACATCTGTAGCATGTAATTGGTGCAATTGCAGGTATTCAGTATCAATATTTTGCAAGAGAACTTTCCTTGCAAGAGGAATTTTTTGCAAGAGAATTTTCCCTCCTGTTTTTCATCAGGTAGATGCCAAACGCCACATGGAGTAGTTAGGCTATGAATCGTTTCCTTTCTGGACTTTTGTTTTCTCTTTAACAAAGTTCATTTCCGAACAATCCTGTCTGAGGCGTTGTGAGTTAAAACAGCTTGTCTACCTTTGATAATACTAATTTGGGCATTCTAATAGGAAGCAGGTGGCATAGCTATCTAAATTTTCTACACGGTCATTGGAGAGAGATAGGTGCCTTTAACAACACAAAAGAGAAATTCAGTCCCTCTTCTGTTTGGTACTTCCTTCCCTGTGTATAACGTATAGTCCTTCTAGAGGCCTCCTGAGGCAATCAAGTCACCAAAGCATCTCTCCCTCCCATTGCAAATGCTGGGAGCACAAGAAGAAATCCCAGTTAGTAGTAGCCACCTCTGTGTGTTTATCTGGTGGTGAGGTTGCTTACCCCTGCAGTGGGAAGAGAGGGAGCTGTACCCTGCTATGCCAGATTGACTCCCAGCCCCAACTTCTGCTTCCTCGGAGGCTGTCTAGCGCCAGGCCGTGGGGCCTGCTGAGTGAAAGCACTCCTCAAGCCACTCTGCACCTAACGCAAAAACTTTGCTGGGACCAGCAGGACAGTAAGCAAAAGGGGGTCCTTTCTCTACCCTCTTGGGTCAGGCTTTCAGGTGGCGAAGGAGATGCAATTCTAGCTGGGCTCCCTGGATCGCGTGTGCTGTTTTCAGTCTCAGAGGCAGAGGTGAAATCCCAGTCCTACTGCCTCATGGGTGTGAGCTGTAATCACTGGCTGCTGTACCTCTTGCCTGCCTGGCTGCCCAGTGTCTCAGTTTAAGGAAGAATGGTGAATGCTCTCATCCAGGATACTGCGTGACCTGCTGGTTTTCAGCTTTCCCCTTGGATGTGGGTACGGGAGCCCTTGCGTTACGTAGACCAATGTCTTCGCTGTGGTGGGTGAAAGCTATAATGAGCTGAACCCTGACAACAATCATATTTCCTTGTCCAGCTTAACTCTTGTTTATTCTTTAGGCTTCTGTCAATGTAAGTTGGCACTACGCTTTCTAGAGCCTGTAGGTATGTCTGTATTCCACCATGAAGACATTACAGCCTGACAAAGTGCCTGGGTAGACCGGCCTGGAAAGCTGTAACTGCCACAGTTAATGTCAAAGCAGTTACTGCTTCTAGTAGCTAGAATGACTGAAGGAACAGAGAAGCTCTGGTTATGTAGAGAAGAAAAATTAAACTCATAGGAGGCTTCTGCTATTTCTTTGAGAATGTGGATAGGGTTATTCTCAAAATTAATTGAATTTATTGAATTGTTAAAACTTTGCAACTGTCTGGAATAGTCAGGACACCTGTCTTTGTTTGCCTTTGAAAAAAGCATTTCCTTAGAGGATAAACTCTTTCTGATATTGGCAGCTTTCCAATGAAAATAGTATTTGAAAATAATGCCACGGAGAAATGAGTGAATTTATCTAGCCAAGGTTAGCATAAGCAAATTTGATTACATAAACCTCCCTATTTCCCCCCCCCCCCCCCACACCTGTAACAGTTTGGGTTATATGAAGTAACACAGATACTTCTTACAGTATCTGTGAAACATCTGCAACAAGTGCAGACAACCTTCTTAACACTTGGCTGCATATCAACCTCTTCATACATTTGAGAGCCATCATACCCATGCCATCTACTTGGGAAGCCAAAAGGATAGGAAGCACTAGGAGCAGTCTCATGGTGCTTGGTCTCTAGACTGCTGGGGTTGGATCAGATGTGGAGCTGGTATCTAGATGAGCTGCTGGTGATGACTGCAGCCTCCCTGCCCTTGCTATCTTGCCTCTTTCCATCACTGGGAAGTTGAATTAGCCATCAGGCTATGTGCTAGCACAGACTCACTGTAAGCCACTGTACTTATTCTCAGCATGAGAGCTGTGCTTATATGGTTTGTGAGCCATTTGCAACTGAAGAACATAAATTTGGCCACTGTTGATCTAGATCACTGGGGCTCTGACCAGGTGTGATATTGGAGAGCTAATGTGAAATTATAATGTCCTAATAATGCTGATGGTCTCTGATGTCCAAGTGAGCTTTTGTGCAGTCTGCTTTCTTATTCAGAGTGTAACTCTGATCCTGTTGATGTGATGCCTATCAGTTGGACTGGCCAGGTAATAAAGATAATTTTTCGTAGGTAGCTATCCTGTGTTATCAGGAATTAAAGGGACCGTAAACTGTTTTTCACTTTTTTGTTTGTTTGTTTGTTTGTTTTAACAAATATTTTTCCATTCCTATGGTAGCTTTCCTAGCTGTCAGGAACACCGTATCCTAATCGATGTGAATGTTCTCTAGTGTCTTAGAGTTTTGCTTTGTTACTATTTTTTAAATATCATAATATTCTGTTTATTTGTAAGGGAGAATTCCCCGGTATGAGTAGAGGAAAAATCTTTAAAAAATAAATAAAGATTTTAGTCCACTTTTCAGGGTTTAGCTAATAATGAAAAAAGCTGTGTTATTAATAAATTATTTTTTTCCATGAGGAACTTAGGTATTAACTTTTGCCACCACCTTCAAAAGGCCTAGGGTGGGATATGGCTATTTGAAAAACCGTAATATGAATATGCTGAAATATTATCTATATTGATAGCTAGCTGCCTTGTGAAGATGCTATGTTAAATTACAAATATAAGACTGAAAACAGGAAAAGAGGAACATGGAAGTGTATCACAAAAATTAAAGGTTCAGTTTATATCTGTGGAAAAGTTTGGGGCATGAACAATGATAAGGGTATTAAGAAAGATATGTGGTATTTTCCACCCATGGAAAGTTACCATACTCTAATCCATTTCAAAATATGTTACTGGATAAATGTTTAGAGATGACCCTACATTTTTGAAGGCAGTAGGCATTTTTCAGATTCATGCTATTATTATAAGTCTAATCTCTTCAATAGATAACTATGTAGGATCATTTTGCTGTAGATGTGTACCGTGCATACAGCCTTATACTCACTGTGGGATATTTCTGCTAGTTGCAACAGCTGCAGTACAGAAGAAGATAGTAGCTTCTCAATGAGATCTAAACAAATTAAGATTCAATTTAAATGAATCAATCAGAAAAACAAAACCCTAACTACTGCTTTTATAGTTCATCAGCTTTTAACGCTAATAGTGGTGTAAAGGCATTGCTAATTTTCTTGTTATATATTGTATATGTTTCTCCAGTAAAAGGAAATAGGCTTCAAATATGACTTGATGGCTACATCAAATCACCTGTAATTAGATTCACCCTGAATCCAGTTCTACTTTTATTTGAACTCTCCAAGGATAGATCCTTCAACATTGAGACTTTTTGATTTGCACAGTCAAGGCTGAGCTTTTGAGGGAGTATCAGTTCCCAGTTTGCTTTATTTCTTTGTTTCCCCAGACCAGGAGATTTTGCTGATATTTGTCATAACAAAATATGTAAGGATTTGATTTATTCATCTATTAGCTGGGAATGGATTCTGTTATTGGCTATCCTGTCCTGAATCTTCTTCACACCAGTGAAGGAACTTGTTGTCAAGGAAGACAGATGGAACTCAGAACTGTGGGTTTTTTAATCCAAATCTGACTACAAATGCCATGATCTTATATTTTACCATATTAAAGACAAAAGTGGGTCATAACAAGATATCCCTGAATTATATAGTCTTTTAATTAAAAGGGGTATACTCCTCTCAGTGGCTCAGTGGGTAACTAGAGCACCTGTTCTGGCTATAAAACCCTATAATACATAGCAGAACACTCCCTTCACCTAAGAAACAGTCCAAGTTAGGTTTTTGCATTGGAATTATACTGATCAAGTCTAAGACTGTAGCCAAACACAAAGAAACTTGGCAAGTAAAAGCAGACGTAGGAGAAAATCTTCATTGTTAAAGTCACTGACAGATCCTGTCATCTCTGTGAAATCCAATTGAATTAATTCTTTGCTTGATGATTCAGCTGTGACGGGCAGAGATTTAAGCAATTGTTTTCTGTGGCTGGTAATTGAAAGCAAACGGTTGAAATTCAGTGAGAGCTCGGGGAAAACCCAAGATTAGTAACTTGCTTTCCCATAATTTCTTTTTGCATAAGTAATTCTTCACTCTCAGTAAGAGACTTAATCCCCTCCTCCCCCCACCGCACTCACACTCACACTTACACATGCAAACAGAGAGGAAAAAATATGTATACCTATCTAAACCTGAAACTATAACCTTGACTTGCATCTGGGGCTTTGTGAATTCCTCTAGAAGGCAGGTACCCATGTTCTACTAAACTTCGCAGTCTGAATCCATGATTTTGTCAGGGAAGCCAGCACATAGGCAGTTAGGCTGCATGAAGTCCTATTCAATAGAACATTGAATGGAAACTGTTCGTAAGTAAAATGATCGTGGAGGAATAGACTCAACTTCAGGAAATTCAAAGCTCTCTATGGATCCTGTCCTTGCCGTATATATTGCTGGATATACTGGCTGCATCCAAAATAGTTGATAGTGCCAGGGAACATTCTTGGGCACTGAAACTGGGTTGTCCATTCTATCACATTGTTAGTACAGTCACTGTCATGGGCTGACCCAAACAATTCCCAGGCATGATTAAGGGATTCGTATTAGCCAGAGACAATTCCAGCTGGGCAGTCTGAATGTGGCTAAACTAATTTTTTGAGAGTAAGAAAGTTTAATAATATAGCCAAAGGTTAGTTTGTGCCAACTAGATCAAATGCCTGTGAATAGTCCTGGGCATGTTTTATTTACTGATACAGAGGCCACTGTTGAGTATGTTTGTTTGTGTTTGTGTAATTCACGTGATGTTTCCATGGAAGTGCTGGAAAATCTATGCTGGGAATATAGAGTATGTCCAAGCCAGCAGTGTGCTCCCTTATTATCTGAGGAGTGCTGAGGAGTGGAGCGGATTGAAAACAACCCAGCTGCTAGGGCTTCTTCAACCGTATGGTCCACTCAAACTTGGGACCATGTATTTGGTGCTGTTTGGTGTAGTGGAACATGGGGCATAGGTCTGAAGCAGCATTTAAAAAATTGTTAAATATATTTTTCAGCATTCACAATATCACCACTACCTAGAATTTAGTGTCACTGATTCCGTAAAAATCATGAGTTTGACTTAACATATTGTTTTGGGTCAGACTGCTCAGGGCAAAGGAAACATACCTAAAAAAGAGTGTAACTAAACAACTGTTACAAACAAGACTTTAATATATATTCCTTTTTCTCAGGAATTATGTCCAGCAAACACAGAGCAAATAATTGGAAAGCAATATTTTTGATGCTTCCTGTGAAATTAATGTTCCCTAATAGATGTTCACAATGTAACTTTCTACCAGTATTCTACTGATCCAGACTCCCCTTACAGTCAGTAGAGAAAAACAAGCATTTCTAGAGCATGATTCGTCTTCTCTAAAACTGGCTGCATGGACTGTACTTTAGAGGTGCCTGTTTTTTTTCATGGACTGTAGAAGGAGTTCTGATAATCAGCTTGGAGCTATACCTATAGCTGTAAGCATCCAACACTAAGTTAGCTGAATCACACCTTCCCTGTGCCTTTCTGGAAGGATCATGGCCACATGCATTAGTTATCTAACTCTACCAATATATGATGAATCCTTCAGAAAACGGACAGTTTTCAGGAACACCATGTCTAACTATTCTACTTAATACCATCAATACCATTTCTTTTCAGTAAATATTTTGTTCATTTCCTCAATGGTGAGATGTCCTTTTATAGATTGCATTACAATTAGAACTTTCAGCAAACATATCAGCCTTCATGTGCTACTTTTGCAGGCTTGTCCTCTAGCATGGAAAACTGGACATCATTGCATTTCCTTTAGCTGCCTTCTCAGTATTGCATTTCTACACCTCCTGTGCTGTATATCCTTTTAATCATTCTTTCCCAAGAAACTACAGCCTTGTGTTATGGGCTATATTTGTCTATCTTCTTTCTCAAGAGATGCAGTTTATTTGCTTCACAGTATCCATTTAAAGAGTCCTAAATGTTTCTTCTTCTAAACATCTTCTGATATTTAGATATGCTTTACCGCAATGCAGTTCTTAATTTGTATAGCAGCCAAAAGGAACACAGTGTCACTGTTGCTACACTACTCTTCTTGGAGATGTTCTTCAGTTGCATGCCCTGTATGACCTGTGTTTTTTTTCCGTTCGTCTGTGTGGGATGTTCATATAAAACGCTCTGCTTTCTGTTACTTTGTACATAGCTTCCCTAGTGCTATACATTCCTTTTCCTGCATAATACAATCCACATCTATTAAAATCTTATTATATCTTTGCCTTTGCTACATGTTTATGTTTTAAGGCTGCAGTGGCTGATGCCATACTGTTGTGTGTGTATGTGTATGTATGTAATTACTTGCTAGTCATACCTTTATGTTTTATTATGGGTACATTATCACTGATGCTAGTGGAGAGTTCTGTGTCTGCTCTTTTGAATAGCTTGCTCCGGCTTTCTAATGTTTTTTTCTAATGTTAAGTTACCCTCTGTTAGTGATTTAGGTTCTGTTTATTCTGAATTTCTTCCTGTTGTGATCCATCATCATGTTATCTTTATCAGAGAAGTAACTATCTTGTATGCTAATATAAGATAATAACAAGTAATAGTTATAAATGGGTTATGAGTTGCCTCTGTGGGTCTCCATTTTTTCTAATAGAAAATACTTCTTTTTATATAGGGTTTTTTGTTTGTTTGCCTTTTTTTTTCTTTTGAGGAAACAATCAGTCTCAAATAGCATGAACAGCCTATCTGGATTTTTCCTCTCTGCTTCAGCAAGCTTGCCATTTGAGAAGCTTGCTCTGTTGATAACTCAGCCTTTTCCCCCAATATTATTCCGAAATGAACAGCTTCCTGGATTGCAGACCACTTAGCTGCTTCAAACCGTGCACAGATTAACACCATTAACTCCTTCCACTTTATTCACCTCTCTTCAGTGGTTTCTGTTTTGTAAAGTCCTTACAGAACACATTTCTGACATTAGTCTTATAAAAGCCACAGCCAGTTAATTTATTTCTTCTTATACTTTATCGTCTTGGTTAAACTGCTTACAGCAATGAAGAACTGCGGATGGATCCACTGAAAAGCCTGTTAATAAACATCAGTTTAGGTATGAAGACTTGTACCTTCACTTATGACTACTCTGTCATGTTATTTCAGGGCTTAAACTCTTACTGGAGCACAAACTCACGGATCATCCATACTGCCCATGTACTGGACATCTTCTGCACCCACGTTGGAGAGGGTTAACTGGTTTTCAGCTGGAAAAGGGAAAATATACTGGGGAGCTGGGTTAAGCCTGAGCTTTTCCCTTATAATTAATTTGGATGCAAAATGGCACAAACCACATGCCTCTGAAAACTTGCACCTTGATTCAAGCATGGCTACCAAAACCATGACAGAAATGCTCTTATACAAAAAGTGAGCGAAGTAGTATCTTACAGCCAAACTGCATGTTGTGGAATGGCTCTCTAATGACTTATCCTAGGTATACCTAATACATTTATATAAAATGAAGGTAGAAAAATGAAATATAATTTAGATGATTTAGTGCTGTCCTGATATTTGGTGTTAACACCCTCACAGATATGTAATTTCATGTGGCTCAATGAGGAGGGAAGTTAAAGTTGGTAGACTGCATTCATGGTGTAATCACAGAATCACAGAATGGTTGAGGTTGGAAGGGACCTCTGGAGATCATCTAGTCCAACCTCCCTGCTCAAGCAGGGTCCTCTAGAGCACGTTTCCCAGGATCACGTCCAGGCGGGTTTTGAATATCTCCAGTGAAGGAGACTCCACCACCTCTCTGGGCAACCTGTTCCAATGCTCAGTTACCCTCACTGTCAAGAAGTTTATTCTCAGGTTTAGATGGAACTTCCTGTGTTTCAGTTTGTGCCCGTTGCCTCTTGTCCTGTAGCTGGGCACCACAGAGAAGAGACTGGCCTCATCCTCTTGACCCTCCCCCTTCAGATACTTATACACGTTGATGAGATCGCCTCTCAGTCTCCTCTTCTCCAGGCTGAACAGGCCAGCTCTCGCAGCCTTTCTTCATAGGAGAGATGCTCCAGTCCCCTAATCAAATTGCTTTGGGTTAGCTCTGAGGCAAAAATCACAGTGTATTAAAATTGATGGTGATTTTATGGCAAAAAAGCAGCATTAGCCAGCCAGAGTTTACCATAAATCACAGAATCACAGAATCGTTTAGGTTGGAAGGGACCTCTGGAGATCATCTAGTCCAACCTCCCTGCTCAAGCAGGGTCACCTAGAGCATATTGCCCAGGATCACATCCAGACAGGTTTTGAATATCTCCAGCGAAGGAGATTCCACCACCTCTCTGGGCAACCTGTTCCAATGCTCTGTCACCCTCACAGTGAAGAAGTTTTTTCTCAGGTTCAGATGGAACTTCCTGTGCTTCAGTTTCTGCCCATTGCCTCTTGTCCTGTTGCTGGGCACCACGGAGAAGAGGCTGGCCTCATCCTCTTGACACTCCCCCCTCACATACTTATACACATTTATGAGATCCCCTCTCAGTCTTCTCTTCTCCAGGCTGAACAGGCCCAGCTCTTGAAGTCTTTCCTCATGGGAGAGGTGCTCCAGCCCTCTAATCATCTTTGTAGCCCTCCGCTGGACTCTCTCCAGGAGTGCCATGTCTCTCTTGTACTGGGGAGCCCAGAACTGGACGCAGTACTCCAGGGGAGGCCTCACCAGGGCTGAGTAGAGGGGCAGGATCACCTCCCTCGTCCTGCTGGCAACACTCTGCCTAATGCACCCCAGGATCCCATTGGCCTTCTTGGCCACAAGGGCACACTGCTGGCTCATGTTTAACTTGTTGTCCACCAGCACTCCCAGGTCCTTCTCGGCAGAGCTACTTTCCAACAGGTCAACCCCCAGCCTGTCCTGGTGCATGGGATTATTCCTGCCTAGGTGCAGGACCTTGCACTGGCCTTTGTTGAACTTCAGGAGGTTCCTCTCCGCCCACCTCTCCAGCCTGTCCAGGTCCCTCGGAATGGCAGCACAGCCTTCTGGTGTGTTAGCCTCTCCCCCCAGTTTAGTATCATCAGCAAACTTGCTGAGGGTGCACTCTGTCCCTTCCTCCAGGTCATTGAGGAATACATTGAACAAGACTGGACCCAGGACTGACCCCTGGGGGACACCACTAGCCACAGGCCTCCAACTTGACTCTGCGCCATTCACCACAACCCTCTGAGCTCGGCCATCCAGCCAGTTCTCGATCCACCTCACCATCCACTCATCTAGCCCACACTTCCTGAGCTTACCTAGGAGGATGTGATGGGAGAGAGTGTCAAAAGCCTTGCTGAAGTCCAGGCAGACAACATCCACTGCTCTGCCCTCATCTACCCAGCCAGTCATTCCACCATAGAAGGCTATCAGGTTGGTCAAGCATGATTTCCCTTTGGTGAATCCATGCTGACTACTCCTGATCACCTTCTTGTCCTCCAGATGCTTAGTGATGACCTCCAGGAGGAGCTGTTCCATCACCTTTCCAGGGATGGAGGTGAGGCTGACAGGCCTGTAGTTTCCTGGCTCCTCCTTCTTGCCCTTTTTGAAGACTGGCGTGACATTGGCTTTCTTTATATATAAATATAAATATAATTATAAATATAAATATATATATATATAAATATATATATATAAATAAAGGCATTAATACAAGCTAAATAAAACATTGCACCTTCTCAGCTAAGCCAACAAAAGGAGAGCAAATTAAGAGCAAATAGGGTCAAATTATTGTCTTATACCTTTTTTTTAAAAAGAATTATTTAAAAAAATTGTCCTTAATGTGAAATTATTTGGACCCATTTGCATTGCTAACGATTATTCTTGGAACCTTTAATGAGTGGCTTACTGATTTTCACCCAAATGTGAAATAAAGCGTGTACGAAAGCTCTGTGAAGGTCCCCTACATCTGCTCTCACCCCAGGCTGCCTGACTACTTGGTTGAAACAGAGTTCATTGGGCCCATGTCCCATTATACTTCTTTAACCTAACTGCTCTGCAGCACTCTATTAGTACTTCTGACATTTTTGCTGGGCATTAGTTTTCTGTTCTCCTTCACTGAAATATGACCCTTCGCTGTTTCCAGGATGAGTGATCGCTAGGCTCTCTGACAAGGGGAAGGTCACCATCTCTTCAGACCCATGAGTCTGGGCACCCCAGGTAAACTTTTTCGGGAACATGATAGGCCAGCCTTTCCTTTGGCTCTTTAGACAAGACCTTTCAACCACCAACTTTGTCACTCCTATCTTTTTTGCAAAGTTTTTCTTTACTCGTTTCCCCTTCTCTGTAGATAAGAAGGAAGAACTAGCTTCTCAGACCTGCTCTGGCAAATACTACGGGCCTTGTCACTAAATTGTGGAACCTAAGCATAGAGACATTAATTTCATAACAACCTCTTAACATTAGTCGTAATTACATATAAAGTCAGGGTGACACAAAAAAATAATCAAAAGTGTATATGAATCAGATGCTTGTAGAATTATTTGATGCTGGCATGCATCTTTTATCTTTGTTTCACGACTACTTATAATTTAAAATAATTTTCAGTAATAAAAATAAGGGAACAATTTGTATGGAACAGCAGTAGGTTGAAGCTTAACTGAGTGCTAAAACACAAGAGCATTGATAGGTAGGTTGTCAAGATATATAATTACTCACCTGAAAGTAGTTAAAATAGGGGAGGGGGGAAATAAAATCTGTGTTTGCAAGACTGAGCTTTCTTCCATGCTGTTCTTCTAAGGAGGAAGGTCAGCCTATGAGACAATGAACTGGCTGAGTTCAGTCCCTGATCCAAGAACCCTAGCTACATAAAGTGTTCACATCCTAAAAGAAAGGTTTTGGAGCACAAGGTTAGGTCTCAAACAGAGCTAAGAATGTGTGAAAATCTTTCTGGGCAGGACCAGGACTGAGCAAGCAGGTGGCTTTCACACAGAGGAGAGAGAAATCTTGTGGAAGTTAGTTTGGAAGGTGAAAGATACTTCTGAAGAAGATAAGAAATCTGTCTCATCATAGACTTGTGAACTGGAGGTAGACAAACAGGTTGTATGGGATATGTCTTTAAAATTATGAGGCCAGAGGAGTCTTTAGAGGTGAGAACCGCTAAAGAGAGACTTGAGTCTTTCTCAGGCTTAAACTGAGAAATGGATTGGGAAGAGTTTAGACCTTGAGGGCAGGTGGCAGAAGGGGAGGTGATTTCTGGACAAGGGTAATCTAAACCTGGGCTTTCACAAATCTCAACAAGTCCTCTTTCCTGGGAATTGGCTGAGGGATTTGGACATCTAGCAGCCTGGTTATGGCAGTAACGGTAGCTTCAATTAAGCTGCACAATATCTGGACTTCTGAGTGTGCATGTGCATGCACAGAGCAGCTCAGTAATGAGCCCACAGTAATCCTGATGTATCTGGAAAACGGCAGCCTAACTTTGCACATATTAAACAGCTGATCTGCAGCTGCGCAATAAATGCAGCACAACCTATGTGCATTACTGCACAACTGCAGAACATCTGTACAGAACGTGCATTGCACATTCTACTCATCCAAGTCCCAGAAAAAATAGTATGTGGCAGAAGACCTCTGGCATCACCCTTCGCCTTATAAACCCTTACCTGGTATCCACTTTTGGATGGGAACATCGTAGTAGGCTCTGTCTCTGCCTCCCAAACCTTTTTCTGTCCGAGACTCCTCCCAGTCCTTCCAAATCCTAATGCTGCACTGTATCCTTTGTTTTACTGTCAGAAATATGACAGATCTCATTATACATGGCTAAAATGCTAGTTGGCAGTTGCAGAAACTCAGCAAATGGTTCTTGCACATCATTTGTGTTTCTGTACTATCTGGTAGGCTTAGTCATGAACCCAGTCTTCCTCCTTCCCCCATGCAGGTACAGCACAGACATAGGGCTCAGCCTTGCTGTACATGCCTTATTGTTGAAAGATGAGATGAGAAACAATAAACGGATATTTACTGTAATCTAATATTATCTAGTACATAATCTATTATCTGGTACATTGTACATCATGCCAACCATTTTCTAACACTCATGAAAGTTCCAACAACTGGACAACATAGAAACTACATTTTTGCTTGTTCACACTTTTAATATGTTAGTAGGATGAACAAGCAAGGTTTAATTAAATTGTTTTTAAACTAGGTAAGGCTACTGGAAAATTACTAGTCAGTAATTATCTCTAATAAGCAACACATAAATAAGGATAAGACTCAATTGATATTCAGCTCTCAAAAAATTTGCCTTTTATTTTGCTATAATCTATAATGATGTCTTTCATTTTTAAGACAAGCAAATGAGTTTCAAACATGGCATTAGAACTAAAATTTGTCCTAAAATGCATGATTCATCCACATTCGGGAGCTGACTTTTGCAACAATCTGATAACACAAACTTTACTTTGCTGAATAGAGTAAAGACAAAAAAAGGCAGTTCAAATGAATACGTGTCACGGTCAAAGAGATGAGGCAAAGCCACTATAACAAACTCACTTCATACCTTATAAACAACGCACACTTTTTAGAAAAGAAATATCTCATAAAAGTATGAACATATCAAAAATGTTTTTGATTATCTTTCCCTGATCATCTCCTTGTGATTCAGTATCTCTTTTGTTAGATAATTGTTTTGATTTGAGGTTTAAAAAAAAATAAAATTTGGTGCCATCAAGTGGATATGTTCTGTATTGCTGAGCAGAGCTGGCAAAGTGATAGTGCACAGATTTCATCAGATATAATGGGACTTTTAAATATTGCACTGGAAAGGTTTTCATTCCCCAGTTTGCACACTGTATCCTGTTCTAAAAGCCTCAGGAAATCTCACCTGTTCATGTGTTTTAGGAACTGATATGCTTCCCTCTTAAATAAGGCAATATCTTCTCTTTTTTTTTTTTTTTTGACAAAACATATTTGTGGCTGTCAGTACATAAAGAATATGTCTTTCTGTTTTTGTGATTTCCCGAGTGTCAGCCTGGCAGTGAGCTCCCTGCAGTAATATTGCCTATTGCTAGACCACGGTCCACAGGCATCTCTTTGAGGGAGTTCCTCTGCAGAGCCAGACCAGAGTTAGACAAATGTGTCAAATTTGTTTCAGTCTGCAGGGATTAAAAATTCCATTATTTGCATTTTTCAGTTTCTCACTGCAAAATTTTTTTTTTTTTTTTGGGTGCAGAATCACCTGATACAGAAGGGAAACCAGCTCTGGCAAGTCTCCTCTCAGGGGTCCAAGAAATCCTTGGCCCCATTCGTGTTTCGCCTCTTTTCTGGAGTTCCCTTACTATCATTCTGGGATTGGCAGAGCACAATGTAACTAGGGATTGGCAATGCTTCACACTGCCTCAGCTGTTTGCTCACTTGCTGTGAATCAATCCCTTAGCTTTATGTTGAGGAGGAACTGCATAGCATAAGCTTCACCTTGGCAGAAAGAGCAGTCACAGGTTACAGAGGAAGTCCCTCATAAACACAAGGACTAGACCAGGGCCAATTAAAAATGACATTTCTCCTCCCCTCTTGAAGTTTCTTTTTGATACAAATAAGGTCTGAATATTTCATGACTTTGTATTATTTTTACAGAGTTTTTCCATGGACAGCCCAAATGCTTTAACAATAAATGTTTTGGTATTAATTATTGTTTTATGAACATTTACTTTTAAACTGAATTCAGTTTATATTGAAATGTTAATAACAGTTCAAAATAAAAAAGTTTCATTTTAGGTGAACAAATCCTTCAGATTGAACTGAATGATCCAAATCGTTGAACTCTTTGGTTAACTGAAAAATTTTAAAAAACCTTTCCTTTTGATCACTTCTAATTTAGTGAATTTTTAAAAATTTCTGAACTGTTATTGCACCAAAGTATGTTACTCGTGCAATCCTCATCCAAACTACTTTTATCACATATAACTGCTTTTATTTACCACATATAACACATTTGTAACAACTACAGCATTTTTTTCCCAAGGAAAGTAAAATCAGTAAATTTATATTATTTTAATTCAATTCATAAGATGATCTCCCTGTGTATATGTATGTGTATGTATACAAAAAATTCTCTCCATGGTTTGCCATCTTTGGCAAAGCACTCTGCTGAAGCATTCTTATGTTCAGTCGTATTTAGACCAAAATACTACATTATACTCTGCTCCTGGAAATAATTAGGAGGCTACAAAAAACTCCAGTGCTTAGCTGTCATGTTTTCATCCCCTCAGGGACGCAATAAAAGGGTCAAATTTGTGAATAAAGTATCACTGATGCTTTAGTCACTCTAAAGTGTATAATTTTTCATATATATTTAAGGATGCTGTAAATTTATATACCACCCCTGGCAAGGGCTAGAAAACCCAGAATGGCTCTAGATCCCTGAGCTTTGAATATTCTCATGCTTGCTCCTGTGCCATCTACCACATCCTGTTTTGTCTTCTGTGCCAAAGCTCTGGGAAGCGGGATGCTTTGGAGCCCTGTCCCAATTCTGTACTAGGAAAAGAAATTCCTTACACAGAGGTTATTCTCAGAGGGGCTGTTTATATATTCTTGAAGGGTTTTAGAAGCCCACTACATTGGAAAGTAGTTAAAAGGATATAAGTATAACTGAGAATTGGCCTGCTTGGATCTTGAGAGAGTAGTATGACTGTACTTGAGATATTAATTTACTTTAAGAATTTTCAAGCATTGCACCCAGAGAAGAGACTAACTGTAACATATATATGGATGTTTTATCTAAAGCGGCAAACAGGAGATGGCCAAATGCTACCAGAATCCCACATGTAACATATTTAGCTGCGCATATATGTATGTAGCTATTACATATCTTTGATTTCAGTGACTTACCTCTTAAAGTCTCTACAGACAATGTTATGAGGAAAGCACATAATTTTTTTTTTGCATATAGAAACTAGTATGCAAACTATTGAACCTTATATCAGAAGAAACACTCTGCTTTTATTGAAAGGGATGGGGAGTTTGTTGTTTATTTCTTTGGAAATGTGATGAGGTTTGTAATATTTGAGAGAGAAAAATGTTTCTATAATTACTTTAAATAAAATTAGAACTTCTCTTGGTTTGTTATTGGCCAGTAGCAAATTGAGTTGCGGTGTGTGCCCTTATTTGATTGATTGTTTGGATCTATTTTATTAGTAAAAATATTTACTGTAGTTAATACATGCTGCTGTTCTCCATCTTGGCCTGCCTCATAGCTTGATCCTTTCTTGTATTTGGCTGGATATTGGTAGAGCCATTAGTAATTTGAGTTCTACATGAATATTGAAGCAATTCTACCTCATTAAACAAATTGCTGAGGTGATTGGAAGACTTTATAATTGCTGCAATGATATTTAAATTGTGAATCCAAGGGCAGCATTATTTGATTCATTCTAATGTCCTTCTTTTCAATGAAAAATGATGAGTATTTACATTTTCTAATTAAAAAAATAATTTGAACCAGCTTATTTAAGTCATTTCTATTATCTGAAGTTTAAGGCTGATATTTCTGTTTTGTGTATTTCTTCTGTTCAATAATTGAAATCAAGGTAATGGTTTAGTGGTAGACTTTTGTTGCTATGGAAGTACTCATTATTTTATGATATATGATGCATATAGCAGAGACATAAAGATTTGATTTCATAAACACAATATGAAGCTTTTAATCCTGTCACTGTTACTGAACAATTTATGAGGCATGGTAGTTTTCAGTAATTTTTTTATTCTCCAAATGTTTGTGCTGGATGTACTTTAAATGCATTCACCAAGAACATGCATCAACAGTGAGTGTGCATGAGTGTGTGTATGTGCATATAGATATACTCACATATCCCTATATACTGCTGTATTTATAACTTTTCCTATAGCATTTTTGCTAAATATTGCAAATCTCATAGAAAGATACAAGAGAGTTAATATGTCTTAGTTAATAATATAATCTTTCACGAGGTAGTTATGGGTCACAAAAGTATTTTTATAAGGTATCACAAGAGAAGCGTTTCACGTGCAAAGCACTTGTGCAGACTATTAGGCAGGCGAAGTGGCTGCAAGGAAAAGGAACCAGGTCATAAAATAGGAGGATGAAAAGTTGGGAAAATCTACACAACCTTAGGCCTCTAGTCTAGGTCTCCTGTTCATGATCCTTATATTTCCTCTGTGGAGAACTGTTTTTCATCTGCACTCCACTTTTCTAGGCAGAGGAGTGAAAGGAATCTCCACAGCTACATGGATGGGAAGGCAGAGCAGGCATTATCCCATTTACAAGACTATTCAGTACAGTTTATATTAACAATCATTTCAGAACACTTCATATTTTGGAAAAGAATAAGGGAGAAAAAGATTTCAGTCCAGGCTTCATTAGCTAACCAAGTTGGGTGTGGAAAGTTCACTCTGTGAATAAAGAAGAAATTAGCAAGATTTATTTATTTATTTATGATGATATCTACTT
Organism: Struthio camelus; assembly: GCF_040807025.1. Lineage (NCBI taxonomy): Eukaryota > Metazoa > Chordata > Aves > Struthioniformes > Struthionidae > Struthio > Struthio camelus. Next base: position 25,646,803 of record NC_090942.1, read on the forward strand.
CAGCTTGAAAATATGGCTCTAATAAATAAAAACAGACTGTTTTTGTTAGGCAGAGCGGGCAGGACAAAACAATGGCAGGGATAAGATCTCTCCAGTGAAAATGTTAAGAGCCTTTAGGGAAAAAGGAGGGAGTTATTAATTGGAAAGCTAAGCCTGCTCCCTAAGCAGTATGCTTGAAAGGGACTCTACGCATGTGTGTGCATGCGTGTGTGTGTGTGTGCGCGCATGCGCGTGCGTGCGCGTGCGCGTGCGCGTGCGTGTGTGTGTGTGTGTGTGTGCGTGTGATCTAAAATGGAACTTACATTTCAGCTATCACAGGGTGGGAACACCGAGCTTGAGACAACAGAGTTTCAGTAAAAAGGAAGTACTGACCAAACCAACAAAGATAGTCGGCGGTCGTTCTGGGCAGAGGAAAAGGACTACGGAAGAAACGAATTATAAAACATAGTTCATGCAGACATGCTAAGGGTAGACTCAAAAAATCTAAACAAGGTTCAAGTGATCATTGTGTTGTATTGAGATTAGGAAACAGGGCATCAAACTGGACTTGGACAAAGACCAAAGTTTGTTGGTGAGAAGTAATAGACAGGGGAGATGCTAGTGGTACCAGAGGAAGAAGAAATGAAAGGCAACTGTAGTAGTACACTGGTGCAAGGTATTAGTTGGCCGCATCTCCGATGATTTTCTCTAAATAAAACCCCAATCTAGCAAAAAAAAAAAAATCTTGATTGAGGCAGAAAATCTGCTATTCCAATGACTGGAACTGAAATGAAAGAAGCTTAATGGCTGGCACAGACTATAACAAATGAGAACTGAAAGACCAAGGAACAGAAGGTAAATGAAAGCATACTTTGCCAAATACACTATAGTGGTATTAATAATAGTAGTTGGCACTAATAATGTGTGGCAAGGGCAGGATGGGGAAAGAGGATATCCTTGTTGATCTGATGACACAAATACCAAGCAAACACTTTGTCAGTGTTCACGCTGCTACTCTGAAAATGTAATTCTTGAACGAGGGCAGAGAAACACTCAGCTTACTGAAAATCGCCTGTTACCTAGTTCACTATGTACATATGACTCAAATCTCCATCCACTAACCTTTTTTTTTTTTTTAAACAGAAATACTGACTCTAGAGAAGGCAATTTAGGACATGCTGGATGTAGACAATTTTGATGTCCACCTGTGTAGGTAAAGCTTTATTTTTACAGACATGCCAACAGAAACAGGGCAAGCAAATTGGTTGATTCCCAGCACTCAGTGGAGGGGAGCCAGCTGCTTTTCCAAGTAATTGTAGACTCAGTACATTTTGTTGCACAGCGTAATTAAATGTGAGGTGTCTTTGATGCTTTTTGAGATGGCAGTGGTGCTGAGGATGGGGATGCAACATTCTGTATATCTGCAGAAAATGCAGGGCTACCAAAGTTGCCATAGGTAAAACAGATGAGATAATGACAGACTGCAACTGGGCAAATTGTGTCAATCTTTCTACATCTACTCTTACAAAGCTACAAAGTTAGACTTTCAAGTAGACTTCAAAAAGTATTCCACTCTACTATAGGTCTTTCTAAATTCCTGGTTTCATCTTGTGGCTCCATGGAAGTTCTAGCTGGCTCCTCTGACTCATTCTCAGAAGGGATGTAGAAATGTGCATGTCATCCATGCATATATTCTCATCCATTCATAGAAGAAGTATATGTCTCCTGCTGAAAAATACTCTACACTTTCAAGATTTGGAAACAGTAGAGAAGAGTAAAACATAATAGAGATGGCTTCTGAGGGACATCATTGGATGGGAAATGGCCATAGTAAAGTGGAATTAGTAAAGAGAAGGCTGTTAAGGATATCCCCTGGCCAGAAAACAAAAAGTAGCCTTTTGCCATACTGAGATACTACAGTTTAAGACTGGAAGCCATCACTGAGTTGTACAAGAAGATAAACCAGGTAGGATGTGTCATGTGGTCATAGGTAAAGAGAGTTCACTAAATTTGAATTTGAGCAATTTAGGATTTATTCATTTTCACTGCCTAGCTTATTCTTTCCACCTTTTTGCTGTCATCGCATGGATGAGACTAAGAAAAACCCTTTCAAAAGAAAGCAGACCTGGTTCTGTTAAACTAGGGCTTTGACAAATCCTTTATAGTTTTTACATTTACCTTAGACAGACACTGTGGGCAATGCTATTGATTGATGCTGACAAATAAAGCATATGGAAGAGAAAGAAAGATCTCACTGAGTATTGCTACAGGGATTTGGTGAAACAAGAGAAAAACAATGCTGTTACAAAAAATACTTTTAGCTAAACTTTTAACATTTTAAAAGTTGAAAGCATTTACATTTGAGCAAAATTTTAGTGTGTATGTTGACCACTTATCTTTCAGTGCTTCTAGCAAATGAGAGAGTGCAATGCTGTATTGTTAGGGCAGAGTTTTGCCCTCCACATTCCTACCATGAAGGTGGCTCTAGTGAAGGTACTTTGACCATGTTCTGCCCGTGATAGGGGGATTAAAATTCTCTGAAGTCTCCTTCTTCATTTGGTTCCTTTCATAAACAGGAGGGAGAAGTGGGAATGAGGATGATACTTCATTATTTCAGGACTATCTTTCCAGTTAGTAGTTTGATTCTGCTAGACTATTCAGAGTTCCTCTTAGGAATTTCGGAAGAAGCAAAGATAGATAGCAGAGAGAAATAATCAGCAAGACAAATCTGTTACTCTTTAAAGAAGCACTAATAATAGAAGTATTAATTATGAAATGGCAATTAACATACCTAATTCTAATTAACATACCTAATACCTAATTCGGTCAAAGAGGTTCCTGCAAAGCATTGATGATAATTTCTTGACTCAGGTGGTGGAGACGCCAACGAGGAGAGGTGCAATGCTACACCTTGTACTAACGAACAAAGAAGGTCTAGTTGGAGATGTGAAGGTTGGGGGCAGCCTTGGCTGCAGTGACCGTGAGATGGTGGAGTTCAGGATCCTACGAGGAGGGAGCAGGGCAATAAGTAGGATTGCAACCCTGGACTTCAGGAGAGCTAACTTTGGCCTCTTCAAGGACCTACTTGGGGGAATCTCATGGGGTAGGGCCCTGGAAGGAAGAGGGGTCCAAGAAAGCTGGTTAATATTCAAGCATCACTTCCTCCAGGCTCAAGATCAGTGCATCCCTCTGAGGAAGAAGTCGAGCAAAGCGGGCAGGAGACCTGCATGGATGAGCAAGGAACTCCTGGCAAAACTCCAGCAGAAGAAGGAAGTGTGCAGAATGTGGGAAAGGGGACAGGCCACTTGGGAGGAATACAGGGACGTTGTCAGAGCGTGCAGGGCTACAACAAGGAAGGCTAAGGCCCAGTTGGAATTAAATCTGGCAAGGGATGTCAAGGACAACAGGAAGGCCTTCTTCACATACATCAATAGAAAAAGAAAGACTAGGGAAGATGTCCCTAGGTGCCCTGGTGACGAAGGATACAGAGAAGGCAGAGTTATTGAATGCCTTCTTTGCTTCTGTCTTCGCTGCAAGGCCGGTCCTGAGGAATTCCAGACCTTGGAGACAAGAGAGGAAGGCTGGAGAAAGGAAGACTCTCCCTTGGTGGAGGATCAGGTTAGAGATCTTTTGTCCAAACTTGACATGCATAAATCCATGGGCCCCGATGGGATGCACCCACGAGTGCTGAGGGAGCTGGCGGATGTTATCGCTAGGCCACTCTCCATCATCTTGGAAAGGTCCTGGAGATCAGGAGAGGTGCCTGAGGACTGGAAGAAAGCCAATGTCACGCCAGTCTTCCAAAAGGGCAAGAAGGAGGAGCCAGGGAACTACAGGCCTGTCAGCCTCACCTCCGCCCCTGGAAAGGTGATGGAACAGCTCCTCCTGGGGGCCATCTCTAACATGTGGAGGACAAGAAGGTGATCAGGAGTAGTCAGCATGGATTCACCAAAGGGAAATCATGCTTGACCAACCTGATAGCCTTCTATGACGAAATGACTGGCTGGGTAGATGAGGGCAGAGCAGTGGATGTTGTCTACCTGGACTTCAGCAAGGCTTTTGACACTCTCTCCCATCACATCCTCCTAGGTCAGCTCAGGAAGTGTGGGCTAGACGAGTGGACGGTGAGGTGGATTGAGAACTGGCTGGATGGCCGAGCTCAGAGGGTTGTGGTGAATGGCGCAGAGTCAAGTTGGGGGCCTGTGGCTAGTGGTGTCCCCCAGGGGTCAGTCCTGGGTCCAGTCTTGTTTTATGTATTCATCAGTGACCTGGAGGAAGGGACAGAGTGCACCCTCAGCAAGTTTGCTGATGATACTAAACTGGGGGGAGAGGCTGACACACCAGAAGGCTGTGCTGCCATTCCGAGGGACCTGGACAGGCTGGAGAGGTGGGCGGAGAGGAACCTCCTGAAGTTCAACAAAGGCAAGTGCAAGGCCCTGCTCCTGGGAAGGAATAACCCTATGCACCAGTACAGGCTGGGGGCTGACCCGCTGGAAAGCAGCTCTGCCGAGAGGGACCTGGGAGTGCTGGTGGACAGCAAGTTAAGCATGAGCCAGCAGTGTGCCCTTGTGGCCAAGAAGGCCAATGGGATCCTGGGGTGCATTAGGCAGAGTGTTGCCAGCAGGTGGAGGGAGGTGATCCTGCCCCTCTACTCAGCCCTGGTGAGGCCTCCCCTGGAGTACTGTGTCCAGTTCTGGGCTCCCCAGTACAAGAGAGACATGGAACTCCCGGAGCAAGTCCAGGGAAAGGCTACTAAGACGATTAAAGGACTGGCGCATCTCTCCTATGAAGAAATGCTGCAAGAGCTGGGCCTGTTCAGCGTGGAGAAGAAAAGATTGAGAGGGGATCTCATCAATGTGTACAAGTATGTGAAGGGGGAGTGTCAAGAGGATGAGGCCAGTCTCTTCTCCGTGGTGCCCAGCTACAGGACAAGAGGCAACGGGCAGAAACTGAAGCACAGGAAGTTCCATCTGAACCTGAGAAAAAACTTCTTCACTGTGAGGGTGAGAGAGCACTGGAACAGGTTGCCCAGAGAGGTGGTGGAATCTCCTTCGCTGGAGATATTCAAAACCTGTCTGGATGTGATCCTGGGCAATATGCTCTAGGTGACCCTGCTTGAGCAGGGAGGTTGGACTAGATGATCTCCAGAGGTCCCTTCCAACCTAAACGATTCTGTGATTCTGTGGTTCTGTGATTCTGCCTAACAAGTTTATTTTCACACCCCTCCTTCACAGTGCCAGAACTGAGGACCAAAAGGACATAACTTGACGTTTACCTCTTTCTGCAGTGTCAGGCTGCAGATGTGGGAGGTGACATTTTGACCAGAATGCAGCGTCAGAGGTTGCATTTCCCAGCTATACATGCAAGTGACTGACTACCCAGAGCTTAGTAAAACTCAAAAAAAAAAAAAAAGTTTAATTAGTTGTGACTATTTGTGACCCATTTCTGCTTGCTATGCTCCTTTGTGTGAATAAACTACATAATCTATTTAGAGATTCAGTTTTGGGGACACTTTAAACAAACAACCATAAACAACCACTTTAAATAAAAATTAGCTGTTAAAAAGAAATTTTCTTATACAGGCCGGAGTGCAGCTGGGCTCATCATTTTCCAGGGAAGGTGCAACTCCAGACCTGAGGGGAAGTGTCAAGGCAGCAGGCTTTGCTTGAAGAGATGAAAGTAATCTCAACTACAGATAACAAGTAGTCTCGGTGGGTTCAATTTTAACTGCTTTGGGTCTCAAAGAAGAATTTTGATCAAACTACAGGAAAATCTGGTGGCAACTGGATCCAGATCTCTGTTTTCTGACAACAGATAACAGCTTGGTTAAATGCATAAAAAACTGGACCACATTTTTAACCTTTATATATGATACAACCTCACATTTTGTTGAGCTGCCATGATATACCATAATCAGTGAGATCCATTTATTTTTATGGAATATATTGTCTAAAGGGTTTTGAATGTTTTATCTGTATAGATTTGAGGTCAATACTAGTTTACCTACACAAAGGTTGACAGTTGGAATGGTCTTATTCACACGTATAATCAAAACAGTGAGTTTCTTTGGCTCACTTTGGCTTCTTTGGCTCTTATTCTTAAAGATATTCGAAACAATGGAAGGATGATAATTTATCATATAACTAATCTTCACTCATTGGTGTGCTTGTTTGTTTAGGGACACAAATGATTCATTAGGTCATCACCAAATTTTTTACTATATTTTTCTGGTGACGTGGGAATTTCCATTCCAGTTGTCCATAGTCCAGTTTACAGCTGAATAAGACTGAAAACTAGATTTAAGCTGTAAATTCTGTGCTTCAGTATACCCACTAATTGGACCAAAGTAGCTATTTCTTCACAGAAATGTTTCAACCAATCTTTTCCAAGGGTATTCCAGAATTGCCAGTCATGACATTCAGAAATCCCATTGACTGCAGATGCTCTGATATTTGGAAAGATACTGGCCCCTGAGGGTGCTGTCACCCTGATTACATGCAAAAGCTCGTTTGGGGCCACGTTTAGGGAGAAATGATGGGGTAAAATGTTGGTTACATGCTGTTCTTCAGGACTTGCTTCAACAGGTACTTTGGTGAAGCTTAACCCTAGCATATACAGGCTGTAGTCTAACATGTATTTTTTTCAGCAGCAGTAGTGGCTTGAGCAGACTTCCTTTCCTCCTCCCCAGCCCTCTCCTGCTTTGTTCCCATGCCTTTGCACACCATTAGTTGTCTGGGCAGCTGCCTGCTGGGTTGTACTAAAGAATGAAAAGTAAAAAATAGCTGTTAACTGTTAGCTCATGAGCTGTTAGCTCATGAGTTAATGAGCTATTAGCTCATTAAAAAAATAGCTATTTTTTTTAGTCAGGTCAGTTCTGTTTTACTACACAGCAACAGAAACACCACCACCAGTCCAGGACCTGTCAGTATTTATGTTATATGCTTCTTTCTGTTCTCATAGTTTTATTGAAATCTTTTTAAAATCATCTTTGATTTTGAACGCCCACAAATGCTCCAGAACATTTTCAAAAAAAAAAAAAATCATTAGTCAAGAAGCCCTGATCTTCTGTTTTGACACTGATCTGAATGTGAATCTTGGGCCAAACCATTTTTGTCTCAGTTTTCCAAGCTTTAAAGAGGGAATAATGCGCGTTCTCATACTGCCAGATTAATAAAGACATTAGTGGTGCAGATACAGAAAGTGCTAAGCAAATGCAAAAAGCTGTTTTTTTTTTTTGTTGTAATGTTTCTTCTGTAGAAGGTCAGCACTTTCTGATTGAGACCAGCTGCTACTGGAGGAGATAAGGCAGGGACAATCATTATTTGCTGAAGGAGCTTCAGAAGCAAGGTTGCACTTTTAATGCCGCTATGGCATAATTGCTTTAATGGACTCTTTAAGCACTAAACCCTGATTCTTTCAAAGGAGGGCTCACATTTTGATTTTATTCACACTGTGGATCCATACTTAGCAGAAGATTGTTACTGACTTGAAAAGCCTGCTAATGTGAGCATGGGTAAATCTAATTAATAGCCTTGATGAAGATTCTTATACATGTATATTTCAAATTATTTTATTTGAGTTGCTGTGGTTGCTTGCAGTAGACCTAGCACTTGTCTTCTAACATGAGTCTATTCACTACAGGCTGTAATTATCTGTGTTTAGATTTATTTCCACAGCAATTCTATATATATATATTTATGCGTGCGTGTGTGTGTGTGTGTGTGTGTGTGTTTGTGTTTGTGTGTGTGATCTTAGGAATTAAGATAATGCCTTAAAATTGCATTTCAGATTGATGTAGTAGTCTGAGTATGCATATGAATGCAAAAGTAAGAAATTTTAAGGTAAACATGTACATACATGTTACTACTGTGAATTTTAGTATGTACAAATGTGACTAGATATACAGTGACTCTAAGGCATTACTAAAAAGTAGAAAGTCTTTCTTTAGGGGTGTCCGTAAGCCTTGATAGATGGCAATATCCCCTGCTGGGCAATAGGTATTTAAATATATTCTCTACATGACTGTAGAGAATACAACACTCAGTAATGTTCGGCACTGTCTAGTGTTCTGCTGTGAGGTCAGTATTCACAGTGGCAGTCAACAGCCACTGCAGGTAGTGGCTTTTGAATAAAAGGTCATGTTTTTCAATAGCCTCGTTCTGACTGAAAGCCTGAAAGCTTCTTGGAACTTCTTGATCTCTGCAGTATAAAATCAGAACTAAACGGGAAGCAGAGTTTGACAAGGAGATACGTAGTCTGCAAAAATCTCTTTAGGATGCCAATTTCCCTGTTCATTTGAAACCTGGAGAGAAATCCTAGCCCTGCTGAAGTTAGAGGAAGTTTTTCATTGATTTCAGTGGATTCAAGATTTATCCTTGATATCTTAAGAATAAAATCTATCAAGTCCACCTCTCTGTAGGTGCTCGTGTGGTTTATTGTTGCCGTAATGGAAGCCAGCACTTCCCCCACAGTGCTAAATAAAAGGTGCTCCGGCTGGGTAAGAATTAGACTTTGTAATTAGTGATTGTCAGACAGACAGAATCGCAGTCCACCCAAAACAGGAGGTAGTTATTATAGAAAATAGCCCCAATTACATATTAGCATGTTTCATAAAACCTGAATTCCGTATTTGTTTTATTCTTTTAAAGCAATTCTGCCTTCCCTAACTGGAACACAATGCAGCACAGGCGATTCAAGGTGGGGCTCCCTAAATGGCATTCATCTGCAAAGCCAGAGCTTTACACCTCCACGGTATTGATGTCTTTGCTGGTTACCGAGGCTGCCTTTTTCTCTATGGACCACAATAGGGACTTTCACAGTGCTGTTCATCTGGTCTGTTTTAGATACAGTAAGAAACTTATACACTTGGATTAAAGTTAGGTGTCAACAAAATTCTCAAATTGCATTTAGAGATACAGGAAATCTGTAGCAGAATATAAGTCTCCCATAAGCACTTTGGCAGAGTATCTAGTTCAAGTCCTTAATTGCTTTGATCCTTCTGCTTGCACTTGAAGTTCTGCTGCTGGATACAGCCAGAGCCACCCAGGTATTTCTGTGTGAACAGAGGAGGATGAATTATTGGTTCACTGATTCTTTTGGCTCAGCCTGGAACTTCATTTCCCTAGGATAACATCCTGAAAAGATCAGTAGATCAAATTGTAAAATAATAGTAATAATAATAATAAAATAATAATAGTAAAAACAACAACAATAATTTGGGGCTACACACAGAATACTTTGACTCCACAACAACAATAATTTGGGGCTACACACAGAATACTTTGACTCCAGATTGAAGTGGCTTATATAGATTTTAAGCTAAAAATAAAGTTTATTTTATATACACATGAAGCAATCTCAGAATAAAAATTTATTTCAAACAGAAATTGTTTCGAAAGTGAAAAGCTTTTGTGTTAAAAAAAAGGTTTTAGCCACTGTTTTTTTGATTTTTTTTAAATCCAGTTCTATGTCTAGATCTTGCTCCTACTGAGCCCACGAGAGCTTCATTCCTACTTACACCTAAGCAATGTTCTCAGATTAGGTATCAGCCTACCTTTCTCATCCACAGGAGCCAATCCGGTGGGCATCCCTAGACCATATCATGAATCATAGTCCACACAAAGTACATTGAGGGACTTGTGTACAAATTTTTCCTCACCATCATAGCACTTACAGCATTCAGTGGTGACGTAGGACTCTCAGATATAACCCTCTAGTTATAAGTAACATTTTATACAAAATGTTTTGTACTTTATGCAAAGTATCTTTGCATGCAAAAGCTAAAAGAGGCTCACCTGAGGAAGTCCAATTGTCTAATGCTCCTGCTACAGATACAAGCTTTTAAGTCAATGTTTTGCATGAGAATGCAACCTTGAAGGCGCTTAACTTCCTAGTGAGGTGCCCCAAGCATTTGTCTAGTGGCTAAAGAGGAGTATGTGGGACAAGGAAGGGAGCTGTGTATCATTTCCATGAGAAAGGCAGACCTGGCATAGGAGCCTGGCTCCTCGAGGAACTTCACAGCTGACTGCAAACACACTTCACAATTGTGGGTAAAAATAGCTCCTTTCTGTGCTGAGTTAGGTGCAGGCACAGTCAATGCCTTCTCCTGGCATGCTCTGCTGAGGGGCCAGGATGGCTCCCGCTCTGCTGCTGTGAATACCTCTTTCCAGGCATCTCCTTGTAGCACAGGTCCGAGCTCCCTGCTGAGGCCTTGGAATGGCAGCGCAAGATAGAACAAGCTGTGGATTTAATACTTAATTTCTCTGTGTTCAGATTCCTATCTGCAAAACACAGAAGAGTTCTGGGAAACAATTAAGTAGGTGAAACTGAGACCTATGTTTAAAAATGTTTTGTGTACAACCAGGTTTTGGAGCCTTAGGCTCCCTCCCAAGCTAATCTCTTTAGGATAACTGAGAGGTATGGTTTCTTCCCCTGAGCCAGCCAAGGTGGACCAGTTTGCATTCCATGATACATTTACAGACTATTTGTATTTTGACAACCTCATCTGTATAAACAGGAATTTTACTGCTCACAAAACCAAAATCTTACCAGCTCATAGCCCTCTTTCAGAGCATCTACACCACCCTTAACAATGAGCCAAACTCAAGATACATGCTGATGGACTAGGGTGCAATATACTCTGACAGAATGAAGGGATAGAGTGGCTCCTCAGAGAGTTTGCTGATAATATTAAATCGGGAGGAGTGGCTGATACACAAGAGGGCTGTGCTGCCATTCAGAAGGGCCTTGACTGGCTGGAGAGATGGGTGGGGAGGAACCTCCTGAAGTTCAACAAAGGCCAGTGCAGGGTCCTGCACCTGGGGAGGAAAAACCCCATGCACTAGTACAAGCTGGAAGCTGACCCGCTGGAAAGCAGCTCTGCCGAGAGGGACCTGGGAGTGCTGGTGGACAGCAAGTTAAGCATGAGCCAGCAGTGTGCCCTTGTGGCCAAGAAGGCCAATGGGATCCTGGGGTGCATTAGGCAGAGTGTTGCCAGCAGGTGGAGGGAGGTGATCCTGCCCCTCTACTCAGCCCTGGTGAGGCCTCCCCTGGAGTACTGTGTCCAGTTCTGGGCTCCCCAGTACAAGAGAGACATGGAACTCCCGGAGCAAGTCCAGGGAAAGGCTACTAAGACGATTAAAGGACTGGCGCATCTCTCCTATGAAGAAATGCTGGAGAGCTGGGCCTGTTCAGCCTGGAGAAGAGAAGACTGAGGGGGGTGATCTCATCAATGTGTACAAGTATGTGAAGGGAGGGTGTCAAGAGAATGGGGCCAGATTCTTTCCAGTGGTGCCCAGTGATAGGCTGGGAGGCAATGGGCAGAAACTGAAGCACAGGAAGTTCCATGTGAACATGAGGAAAAGCTGCTTTCCTGTGAGGGTGAGAGAGCACTGGCACAGGTTGCCCAGAGAGGTGGTGGAGTCTCCTTCCCTGGAGATATTCAAAACCTGTCTGGATGTGATCCTGGGAAATATGCTCTAGATGACCCTGCATAAGCAGGGAGGTTGGACTAGATGATTTTCAGAGGTCCCTTCCAACCTCAACCATTCTATGATTCTGTGTGATTCTGTGTGACATCTTGGGCCAAATTGAGAGTGTATGGAGGCTCAGAGGTTAGTCCAAGGCTTCGTCCAAGACACATGGACATATACATGGACAGATACATGGACATATACATACAGTCATATACACACACATGACTGTATCTGAGCAGTCTGTGAGGTCAGCAAATCTGGACTCAAAAACAGCCTCCCAGCCAGGCTTTATGCAGACATGTTCTTCTCTCCCCTTGAAATGATGAGTATACTGCATAGTAGCTAACAGGGCATATCTGTGAGCTACTAAAAGATTTTTTTTCCTAAAAAATAAGTGCTAAAATTGTGTATTATTTATTCCTGTTGTGTGTAAGAGTTCTGGTCACTGAATACCATATACTGCCATCCCCATATATGCAGAGAATTATCTTCTTCCATGGGCTGGCTGCTAAAATGCATACTGGCACAAAGGTCGGGGGAAGTTAGCAGTCTCTGAGCACAGTTCCTTTCCTAATCGCATCTGGAAATAGGACTGGCAGTGTTTTCTGTTAATGCTGAAGTCATATGCTGTCCTTGAAAGACACATGTCTTCTGAGCTAGAAAGTCACTTTTTGTTGCTTTTTATTACAGCTTTCTAATTTACTTCTACCTACTTGGAAGGCTACTTACTTGAAAGTTTAGGAAGGTTGGTGGCTTCTAGGAATGTATGTGTTGGCCAATACCTGAACGTGCAGAGCCGTGATTTATGTATATGAGGTATATGATGATACTAAACTGGGGGGAGAGGCTAACACACAAGAAGACTGTGCTGCCATTCCGAGGGACCTGGACAGGCTGGAGAGGTGGGCGGAGAGGAACCTCCTGAAGTTCAACAAAGGCAAGTGCAAGGCCCTGCACCTAGGCAGGAATAATCCCATGCACCAGGACAGGCTGGGGACTGACCTGTTGGAAAGTAGCTCTGCCGAGAAGGACCTGGGAGTGCTGGTGGACAACAAGTTAAACATGAGCCAGCAGTGTGCCCTTGTGGCCAAGAAGGCCAATGGGATCCTAGGGTGCATTAGGCAGAGTGTTGCCAGCAGGTGGAGGGAGGTGATCCTGCCCCTCTATTCAGCCCTGGTGAGGCCTCCCCTGGAGTACTGTGTCCAGTTCTGGGCTCCCCAGTACAAGAGAGACATGGCACTCCTGGAGAGAGTCCAGCGGAGGGCTACCAAGATGATTAGAGGGCTGGAGCATCTCTCCTATGAAGAAAGACTGCAAGAGCTGGGCCTGTTCAGCCTGGAGAAGAGAAGATTGAGAGGGGATCTCATCAACGTGTACAAGTATCTGAAGGGGGAGTGTCAAGAGGATGAGGCCAGCCTCTTCTCCGTGGTGCCCAGCAACAGGACAAGAGGCAATGGGCAGAAACTGAACCACAGGAAGTTCCATCTGAACCTGAGAAAAAACTTCTTCACTGTGAGGGTGACAGAGCATTGGAACAGGTTGCCCAGAGAGGTGGTGGAGTCTCCTTCGCTGGAGATATTCAAAAGCCGTCTGGACGTGATCCTGGGCAATATGCTCTAGGTGACCCTGCTTGAGCAGGGAGGTTGGACTAGATGCTCTCCAGAGGTCCCTTCCAACCTAAACGATTCTGTGATTCTGTGATTCTGTGATTCTGTAATCTTTGTTCTCAGTCAGGGCAGTTACTGCCCTTGTTCTCAAGGCGGGACGATTTCCAAACCCAGTCCTCTTATAGTCCTTCTAGCCAGCTCTTCCTCACCATTTCTTCTCACCTATGGACTTAGCCCCTTCCCTCTGCAATGGACATTGGACCAAGAAGAGCAGGAGGATGGAGGGGAGTTTCTGAAGGCAGGTAGGAGACAGCCTTAGATGCTAGGTGGGCTGTAGACTTCACACCTCAGTGGGCAAGAGACAGGTCCAGGAGTTAGCTGGTAGCTTTGTACCCTAGCAAGGTAAGGAAAGGGATGAAGGTCCTGCAGGAAGATGAGAAAGTTGAAAGTTCTGTACGTTGAGGATGGGGACAGAGAATAGCGGCAGTAAACTAGGGGAGAGAAAAACTTTGTACTCTTACAGAACCCCTAAACCTTACTGAGTCTGTCCAGCAGAATGGCCTGGTGAGGTATGAAATCCGTAAAGTCTCTACTGATCCATCCCAGGTCTCATTCCATAACCCTTACCTCCTGGTCTCTGAAACTTTACAGCCCGGATCCTCCCCTTCAGTCTTTACATCCCTCTAGCCTCTTCTCCTGTAAACTGACTTTTTGTACTTACCTGAGAGGTCCTGGGAGGAGATGGGGTTAGTGGCTGTCAGTTGGGGATTTAGGAGCTCCTGCTTTCCGGATGCCATGAGTGTCTTCTCCAAAGAGATGCCAAATTACCAGTTTGGGAAACAGCCTGATGTAGAGTAGAGTGAAGCTAAATATTTTCTGGTTGTGCTTATTCAGCGTGTCATTCTTATAAATAAGCTGGTGACAGAGGGCAATTAGGTCAGCTACAAGTTTACTCCAGGCTTCTTTTTCATTCTAGGTATGTAAATATCTACCTGACTTTAAGTCTCACAAATTACATCGACTTTACCAATGGATAAACTCACAAGCCTGAATTTAGACAGTTCATAAGTTTTAACTTTTAACACTATTAAAATAAGGCCAAAATAAGTTGTCTCTCTAACACGGCTTGTCACTAGGCACCTTTTGTACTGGATCAGAAGTGCTTACATGACACTTGGAAGGGATCGCTGTGAGAAATGAGTCCATGTCCTGCAATCACTTAATGGGGAGAGAAAATAAGTGTATTAATTCAGTAGGCTGGAAGCTCTAGGACATGTCATAAGCTTATGGTGAGTTTAATACATCCACCGTACCTACCAGCACTTTCTAAAATAATTAAGAAGCTCAAAGGGTGAAAGAAACTTTATTCACTTCAGTAAAAATGCTTTGAATGATGAAACGAACAGCACATACGAAACGAATAGCTTTTTCAGAGCTTATTGCTTTTGAGTTTATTTATCCCAGGGTACACTGGCCACCCTTCTTTTGGTAGGGACAACATACATGCATGCCTGCCTTGTCATAGTTCGAATTAATTCTGGACAAAATAAACTGTAGCAATCCTGGGGCCTCTGAATCACTGTTAAGGCTAGAGTTTTAGTTAGTTTAACAAAGTCTGTTTGAAGTTAGGAGGCAGGAGTAAGTTTTTTTATTTTCATATATAATTTATAACACGGAAGCAAAACTTAAGTGCAGGTCAAGACTTAGATGCTATTTTCCAGCTCTTAAGTAGAACATAATTGCTACTATTGATCCTTTTGCTCTCTATTAATCTTCATTTGTTTAGTCTTCTGCAAGAGAGGAAATTAGCCCATCTGTTGGTTTACATATAACAAGCTTGTGATTAAGCCTATGTAAGTATTTACTTTCCCCATTGCTGTAATTTATAAGGACTGCATAAACAAAAATATATTTATTCATCTTTACATGCTAAGCTATTGAGTTAGAAAAATGTTTTGTTCTACAAATGGGGAACTTGAGTTCAAAACAGAATATATTTTAAGTCTGATACTCTACCTCCAGAAGCAGGCTTCCATCAGAAAAAAAAAGGGGGGGAGGGGCAGAGGAAGAGAGGGAAAGTTCAGGATCTAGTTATGAAAGAAGAGAATATTTGAAAGAAAAGGAAGACAAATATAAGGAGAATGTAATCTATGAACAGATATCTCTGAACATATAAAAATAGTCAAAATTTAAATCTCTCTTAAGAAGAAATCAAATAGTGAGTAGTTGCAGGCTGCTCTACAAGCTCCAACTTCTCCCTAGTTTTAGTTAGATCTTGCTATTGCAATGTGGAATGTGAACAAAGTCTTCCTCAGATTCTTTAGTCCTAATCACTTCTCCTAATTGCAGAGATGATATTTCAAATTCTTATGGTTTATGGCAACGTCCTTAAATTTGCTAATAGAAACTGAGAACAGCAACTGCATCTGCCTGTAGAATCGCACTAAGGTATAGTTTTCCCAGAATGCAGCCTTCCTTTCTCCAACAGAAAAGGCCTTCCTCACCAGCAAATCAAGCAGATAACTCTGATTTTGTCTGGTTTCTTGTACATTATCATAATTGTCATGATTTATAACCACAAGATCCAATTTTTAATTGCTATATGCCAGCTTTAGCAGGTGAAATCAATCATAAAGACCAGGTTTAAGGCTTAATCTTCAGCTGAAAATTAGCAATAAAATACATAAAAAATCATATATAATTTCTGACTTTTTGTAAGAAATAACATCTAATGTTTCATGTACCATGCTAAAGACAGTTCTACAGAAAAATGTTTGTAAGGAGCAATGTGATTGAATGTATATAAATTATTTGAGCCAGTGTATAGTTGGCACATGCAGGAAAACCTTCTGAACAGGAATTTGTTGGAGAGAAACAAGGCTGTGATGCAGCCGGGACAGGTCTCTGCTTGGCCCAAGCACTGCGTGCGTGCGGAGGAGGCCCGGAGCTGCGTAGGCGCGTGGAGGTGCGCTGCCCGCCCCGTGCCCGCGGTGCCTGGAGGAGCGGCCGTGCTGGACTCAGCACGAGAGCAGTGATCCTAGACGCCGCTGGGGTGGCGATGCCATAGATGCCTCCCACAGTTAATCTGCAGCGTGCCCTGCCGTATAATTAGCACCTGTGGCTATTCATATTTCTTGCATGGTGCTTTCAGTGGCGGGGGGAAGGCTGTGTACTCTCCAGAGCAGGACGTAATGCCAGGGTAGAGGGTACATAAGGAATGTTAGGCTGGTGCTGGGAATTTGTACGAGATGTTGTGCCGCTATAGGGAGTCTGTAGGGGACTCCATGGAATTGCAGGGGACGTTGTGCTGGTGGGGGGCGCCGGTAGGGACTGTTCGGTCAGTATGCAGCGTTTTAGGGGACGTTATTCCAGCGTGGGGAGTTTTAGAGGGTATTTGCCAGTGTGGGGAGTTTTAGTGGACATTAAACCCACGCCGGGAGTTGACAGGGGACGTTGGGCCAATGCGAGGACTCAATAGGGGACGTTGTGCTGGCGGTGGGGAGTATTAGGGGACACTACGCCGGCGTGGGGAGTCGGTAGGGCGTGTTGCGCCAGCGTGGGAAGTTTTAGGGGACGTTACGACAGCGCGGGGAGTTTTATAGGGGAAGTTATACTGTGCAGGGAGCCTGCAAGGCCTGGCGGGGCTTGCGCGCGGCTCCCCGCAGAGCCCCGCAGGCCCGGCGCGGCCACCGCCCCCCCGCCGCTGCTCCCCACCACCCGCCCGCCGCCGGCTGCCTGCGCCGCGCCCACCGTGACGCCACGGCCAGGGCACGCCCCCATTGGCCGGCGGCGAAGGGTGTAGCCCGAGGGCGGCTGGTGGTTGGCTGCCGCCTCCGGCGCCGGCCGTACGGGGGGGCGTCGGCCGCAGGCGGCAGCCGAGCCGAGCCGAGCCGAGCCGAGCCGAGCCGAGCCGAGCCGAGCCGAGCCGAACCGAACTGAACTGGGCCGAGCCCCCCGCGCAGCCCCGCTGAGGTAGGTGCGGCGGCACCGGCTGTCGCGGGGAGGCGGCGGTGCCCCTCCCCCAGCAGCGCCCCCCTGTGGGGAGCCAGCGCGGCCCGGTGACCCCCCCCCTTCCCAGCTCTCCTGCCCCCCCGCTTCGGCCAGGCCCGGCGGCTCCCCGCGCCCCCGCCGCGCCGAGTCCGGTCCGGTCCGGTCCGGCCGCGCCTGCCCCGTCCGTCTGCCTCCTTGGGCCCCTCTCGCTTTCCGTGAGGATCGTTGCGTCTCGGTGTCGGCCTTCCTCATGGGAGGCAGGCAGCGACACTGTCATACCAGGTGCAGGAGGGGCAGGGAGGCGACAGTGCACTTACGGTGCCCCACAGTTTATTTTGTATAAGTTTTAAGTAGTAATTGCTTTTCTTCTTTGCTTCTGCTGCTTTTCTCCTTTTTCTTGCTTTTCTTCCTTGTCAGTGCGCTAGTAAAACTGCCAAAACTTCCCTGCCGTGGAGACAGGATCATGCTAAAATCACATGCTGTAATCAAATACAGTGCTGTTATTATGTTGCCCCTGGTATATTGCTCAATGATATTTTATCTTGCTAAAACTCAGAGTCATAGCCACGGTGCAGGCGATGGTCGGTCACTGCTGTTCGGCTCCCCAGCCAGGTGCGCCTGGTGGTCTGGCTGCGCTGGGGCTTTGGGGGTGCTTGCTTAGGGCACTGGTTTGCACGGGGGTGGAGGGGGCAGTAAGGCTCTCCACGACTTTGCTGTTGGAGAAAGCGTGATTTCGTGCCGAATTTAATTTAACTGTTTTTTTGTAATAGACTAAGTATCAAGTGTTCCGTCCTGTTCCAGAACTTGGCAGTGGTTTAAGGGGGGGAAAAACGTATTGCATAGTCTTCTTGTAAAAGTGGGCCTGCAGCAGACCGCCGTGAATTGGCTTTGGTAGAGGGCGCCCTGAGGAGCACGAGAGAGGACTGAGGGATTTACGAGGTCTGTCCATCCGTGGGCTTTGAGTTCTGCAGTTACTTTCACTTTTACGATGGGATATCAGTATCTCACTGGCTAAGCCTAAGCATACACAGGGAGGCATGCGTATTAACTTTTGGCCTGTCCGAGGTCACACAAATGTTTGCTTACGGTGCTGATTTCCCTTGTAGGATGTGGAGTGCCTGTTGTGCACTAACTGCGAGGCAGCTCGCTCTCCTTTGAAAGCAGCATTTTTCTTCTTGTAGGTCTTGTCTGTATGAGGGAATTTAGTTCACAACAGGCTTGGGTGTGAGATGTACAGTACACTGGCTTTTCAATACAACCTACTGTCATAGTCATGCTTCAATACAGGGTAACAGTGACACTGCATAACATGACTTTCTTTACTTTCAAAAGCAGTGGACATGCTCTTTGTGGGTCCTTTTAACATACTGCAGAGTAGTATTGTAAAATAACTCCAGCTTCGGTGCCGTAGCTTCTGCTGGTGGGCAAGTTTAGAGGAGGTAGGAGCGCTCACACTGAGAGCTACTGTAGAGGGCTGTGTGAATCTGTTCATGCCTTCCTTAGCATACTAGTTTTCTTGTTTAAGCAAGGCTGGAATTAAACAGGACCTCTTGAATCCTAGGTGTGTAGATATTTTATAAGACTGAGGCATGAGGACAAACAAGATTTGCCAAATGATAGCAAAGATTCAAGTAAGTATTTCTAACAGTTAGAATTGTTTTGGAACAAAATTCACATCTTTAAAGACTTTATCTTTAACATCCTCATCTTTTAATGCTACAAACATCTGGAGTCCCTAGGCTTCCAGGTGTTTGTTGCTGGACATGTGGAGAACCTTTGCCATTTCCATAAAACCTGAGCAATGTGGCAGATATGCTTCACTAGGGGTGAAGAGGAGGCGAGAGAAAATAAAGGGATAGTTCTCTGCAATGCAAATCTCTCCTAAGGAAGCTTTTCTACTTTTTGTAAAACTATATCAGGAAGAAAACCTTTCACTCCTGGCCACATGTACCCTGACTACTAAGCAACAGAGTTATGGTCCTTTAATGTTCACAGTTTGTATATGAATTAGTTGTATAAACATACTTAGCATCTCTCTTACACACTGGGCTTTCTCTTTTAATAAACTGCTTGCATTATAGCCGGTGTTCTACTCTCCTTCTTTCTATGCATTTATCACTGCCTTCTTACTGTTCTTGGTGCAAGCTTTGTTAAGTCCTTGGCCGTTGCATGTTTGTACTGTCAGATCAATTCAGTTGGTATCGTTAAGTTTCCAGTATTCTTTGTAAGCTGTGTCATTAAAAACTTGGTACCTTGAACACAATAAAAGCCTTCCTTTACAGAAGTATAAGCAACTTGTTTCTCTGAAGTCACCCCACCAAAGTGAGACGTAACAAAGTACGTGCCAGCTTAGTGTCAGTTAAAATTTTCTATTGAAACATTTTATGTTTAGGAATGAAAGTAAACTAATGTCTCACAAAAGTAGGCTATAACTAAAGTACTTAGTAGCTGATTTGTGTTTTACAGCAGATGGTAAAGGAGACCAAAACTTTTGTACAAACTATTTTTGAAATGTATATATATATAAATATATATATATTATATATATATATATTTTTTTTTAATATATATATATATTTTACTGCTTTGTCTTTGCTGCCATCAGGCTTTACCATGCTCCGAGCCTTTAGTCGCACAAATGGTAGGTCTGTGGTCCATTACTGTAAGTGTTGGCATCGTCGTAAGTCTGTGCTGGCAATCAGGAGAGAAGATGTTAACGCGTGGGAGAGAAGAGCGCCTCTAGCACCAAAGCATGTTAAAGAATTGACGCAAATGGGATACAAAGTCTTGGTGCAACCCTCAAACCGGAGAGCCATACATGAAAAGGTAAGGTCCCATTTTGAGTTAGAAAAGCAAATCCGTAGGTTAATTATTAACTATAGCAGGGGAAAAATAATATTTTACAGGATATAAATAACAAAGAAAACTTCTTATTACTGTCCTTGTTAAATGAGGAATCATTTTGTTTTAGTGCAGGGAAAAAGAAGTAGTTTGTTAGCTCTTTAGTGTAATGTTGGCACGCTGATAGGTTTTTGGAGTAGTAGTTGATTTCTCTTCCTTTTGTCTGTGGGTGAGGAGGTTCTAGGTGTTCTTGGAGTAGAGACTTGGGAATTTCTCATTTAACACGGGTATTTTTGTCTTCTCTTTGTATGAAGGCAACACTAAAAAAAGCGTATAAAAAGAGAGAGATTAAGAGGAAGGATGAACCTTCCATTTGTGAATTCCGTCCCTGTTTGAACAATGATTTCTTCCAAAGGCTTTTGCAGACTAAATGAAAATGCAGTGAGGTAATTAGTTGCTTAGTTTTTGAGTCTTAATGTCTTTCTATGTAAAATGAGGAGAGGTTTTTTTTTTTTTCCTTAATGCTTTGAGCTGCAGGACTGAAAGCTCATACAGTTCCAGTAATACTCTGCTGTAAGGTGTCTGAGCCAACAGATAAAATTTCAAACATAAGTAGGGAATTATTAGTGATCAGTTGCACATATCACCCTTTAATTAAGGTGCAGTGTTGGTTTTCAACAAAGCATGGACCTTATTAGATATGCTACTGCCTTATTGAAAGCTGGTATTTGGATATATTTTTGAGTTTAGGGAGAGTAAAAATAAATTCTGACACTGAAAAACATTTTTTAGGAAGTTGCTCTTCAACTTGGATGTAGTCTTCCATAGTTTTATAATAACATAACTTCATCAGGATTCAGTTTAGTCTGACAGATTTCTGTAAACTTATTCACAAGTATTTCAGCATTTTACAGAGAAGTGTTCACTATTGCAATACTTAAGATACTTTAAATGCAGCAAAATATTCTTTTTATAGCCTGTGAATTTAAGATGAATGATTTTACTAATATATAGCTACACCCTGGCCTCGTGTAGTAGAGCATTAACATGGAAATTCAGTTTGAGATTTGATACCCCTTTTAATAAAGACCTTTATGAACGCATCGCATGTAGGAACTTGTTTCTGCTTTGTATGCTGTTTTAGTTACTTTTGTGTTGAGATCTTAACATGAAAAAAACCCCAGAAAAATTTACCTTGATTTTTCTCTTTTATAGGATTATGTCAAAGCAGGTGGCATTATTCAGGAAGATATTTCTGAGGCTTCTCTGATTGTGGGGGTGAAGAGACCTCCAGAGGATAAATTAATCCCTAAAAAGAACTATGCCTTCTTCTCTCACACTATTAAAGCCCAAGAGGCAAACATGTCCCTGTTGGATGAGATTCTACGACAGGTAAATGCTGTTGTAATGAAGACCACTTGCTGTTAGCATCGGGTGGAAACTGAACTTAATACTGAAGTGTAGTAGAAAGCACCCTATCTAGTGTAGTTGCTTTCAACATGCATATCTGCAGATAACTAGTGAGGACTGTTCTCAGTATTCTTTCCTGGAACAGTGTATGTCTTTCTCACGAGTGGATCTTGTGCTTGCCATGCTAATGTATTTAAATGCATAAGACAGGTAAGTTGTAAGTGTGGCTTGCTCAAGAGAAGTTCGTGCTGTGTGAGCACAAAGGCTTATGAGATAGTTGTCAAGCCAGAGTGTGATTCGGTCATTATGTAAGATGAAGGCAGCCAATTCACTCAGAAGCAAGGGACCTCTTGACAGAGGATGTGAATGGGTAGGCAGCTGGGGTGCTTTGCGCCAGGAGCGTACATGCAGTGCACAGTCTCTTTAAAACACAAATTCAATGCCACCTGTACATATTTTTTTATTATTTTAAAATCTTATCACAAATTATTTGCCCTCGTTGTTCATGTGCATGGGCTTGTACCACAAAGCGTGGTGAAGGTATATGAAAAGGTAGTTCCTGGACAAGCAATCTGCCGCTGACTCTGTGCATTCACTGAAAATTTTAATACTCAATTTGCTGTGTATTTTCAGGAAATTCGACTGATTGACTATGAGAAAATGGTTGATCATAAAGGAATGCGAGTTGTGGCCTTTGGAAAGTGGGCTGGTGTAGCAGGTATAGTGCATAAAGTGAAGGCAACATGCAACTTCATGTAATACTTCTGGTTATGTATGTTTCCTGAAAGTGGAGGCTTGCAAGGCATTTTTAACTGCTGAGTTGCTTTTAAAGGCTTTTTTCTTTATATTTTTTGCTGCTTACTTTTTGATGAGAGCGTACGTCAAATAGCTCTGTGGATTCTCTACCAATCTGCTATTTTATGTTGTTTTGAAATCCTATCTGTTTGCTCAACCTAATCTGAGGCAGACTAAATGCCATGAAGCTGACTGAATAGGCTTTTGAAAGAAATCGCTGCTGCCAGTCCTGCAGGTTTGAACAATACCTGTTTGTCACTTTGTTACCTATTTACACTGATTTTTGTGAAGCATGGTTCTCATTCCTTTCTGCTGAACTTCCACTCTGTTTCTTCAGAAATATCTTTTTATCAGCTGCTTCTTTGGAATCTGTACATCTTGGTGATGTGAAAGCATCTGACAAAAGGATATTTGAACATTAAACAGTGCTGAAATGCATAATGTAGGCCAAAAAAGGCTTAAGATCTTGGCCTGTAGATTATGTAGATTTCCTTTTCTCTTTCCCTGGGTTTATGTTAATTTTCTTTACAAGCAAAATGTTAATAATGAAACACAGGCGAAAATATAAAGGTTGATTTATACATCTGTCAGTTTCTGCAGTTTCTAACTGTGCATGTTCATAATTAATATGGGTTTGTGTGTGTGTGTGTGTGTGTGTGGTTTGTTTGTTTGTTTGTTTTAAACAATAGGAATGATCAACATCCTACATGGACTGGGATTACGATTTCTAGCCTTGGGACACCACACTCCACTCATGGTAAGAGCATTTGCATATATATTTTTCTTTAACAAAATGATGTTTGAATATCTGGTAATGATCACTATTTGTATAATTAAAGTATACTACCTGATGTTTCTGTGCCTTTGATTGCAGCACATTGGGATGGCACATAACTACAGGAACAGCAGTCAGGCTGTACAGGCTGTGCGGGACGCTGGGTATGAAATTTCACTGGGATTGATGCCGAAGTCTGTTGGGCCCTTAACGTTTGTGTTTACAGGCACTGGTAATGTTTCCAAGGTAAGAATCTATCGCCACATTGAAATGCTTTTTTATTTGTAATAGAACTTTTACCAGTAGCTTGGCATTTCATAGACATCACATTAAATGGGCTAAGATGAGTTAATTTTGTTTGCTTGGATTTCAATTTTTCCTTTGTCAGTAGGAATTTCTTACATACCCTAAATTAGAGCCTTTTAACATGAGATCATGCCTGTCATGGCTGACAACACCAACTTCTTACCACAAAGAAATGGGTTAAGTCTTACTCCTCCTCTTCTCTTTCTCACCTTCATGATATTCGTCTGACTCTCTCCTTTGTGTTGACTTTGGGCTCACCAGGTAAGTTGAATCAGCTCATTAACATATAGAGAAAGAATTACCTTTTCTAACACTTACTGAGTATGTTTTCAGCTGTTTTTATAGCATTGGCTAGGCTCACAAATGACAGTGTTTGGAGCCATTTTATAGAACCTAGGGGAAAAGAGTCCCTGGCTAATTTTGGCAACAAAGCTCTGTTTCGTAGGCTCCAGCTACAGCGTGAAATCATTGCCTATGCAAATAGGAGTGCCTACTGAACGAAAGGGCGGCTTGCCTGAAAGACCTGTCAATAGTCTATGTCAATATATCTCTTTGGGAAACTCATCTTGACGCTCTTTGCCTTTAGAGCAGCCTGATTGGTGAGCAGTGGCCTCAGGTGTGTTCTCTAAAGAGAAACTGCTCCTCGGAATGGCAACAAAACCATCTGTTGTGGCTGAGTTGCCTCCCAGCTCTGCCATTCGAAATACAAAATAGACATTGGATTGTGAGTCAGGCATACTGCAGTAAGGGAGAATGATATGGATTCCTTGATACTTCAGTACAGAACCCTGGCAGCTTTGTTTGGTTGAGTGGGGGCATGTGTGAATAAGTATGCATGTCTCTGAAGACGTTCTCTGGCAGGACTGTCAAGTTGTACTTGTCATTTTTGTATCAGTTTTCACACACCAAATGAACAGTATAACACTGCCTTTAAATTATCTGCTCATTCTGAATCCTAATTCTGGTCTGCAGGGTGCCCAAGAAATGTTTAATGCCCTCCCATGTGAGTTTGTGGAACCACATGAGTTAAAGGAAGTTTCCAAATCTGGAGGTAATGCTGTGGCAATAAATGTGATAAAAACATTGGAGCTCTCTTTATCCAAGTACTGTTCTGTAACAGCTAATTATTATTATTATTTTTTACCTCAGACCTCAGAAAAGTCTATGGGACAGTGTTAAGTCGTCACCATCATCTTGTAAGGAAGCGTGATGGAATGTATGATCCAGTAGACTATGAAAAACATCCAGAGCTTTATACTTCTCGTTTTAACACTGATGTGAGCATCGCTTCGGTTCTTTTATGAAAGGTTTTCCACAGACTGGTGGTAGTTACTACTCTTTTGCATACCGTTTGATTGAGAGGGCATTCATTTTTAAACACTGGATCAGGTGCCTTTGACTTCTCAAAGTGCTAGATGAGGCATCAGGCATCCATAACTTTCTTTGCAGATTGCACCCTACACAACTTGTTTAATTAACGGCATATACTGGGAACAACATACTCCTCGCTTGTTAAGTCGACAGGATGCTCAGAAGCTGCTGGTGCCAGTTAAATCTGCTACTGTTGCAACGGAGGGCTGTCCCGAGTTACCACACAAGTAAGGCAGCTCAGTTCACTAGTAACAATTCTGCAGCATCATGATTAAGCTGTAATGCTACGCACTTTTATCACAGTATCTAGCAAATGACTGCATTTCTTACATTGTTCCTCTTACGTGTTTTAAAATGCCCCGTTGATTCTGCTTTTCTTCTTGTGTGCTTTGCTATCTTGTTTTCATGGTCTGGAGTTTCCGCATCACATTTACAATCATCACCATACAAATGATTGACTAATTGACAGATATTGGCTGTTTTCTGCGAAGGTAGTTCTCCCAAAGATCCTTGTGCAGAGTACAGTATTAAAACTGCGTACTGAACCTGGAAAGTGTACCTACTGCACCATTCTTGCTTGAACTTTCTGTGCATCAGTAGTTTGTTAAATAAAGTACTTTCTACTATGTCATTTGGCTTGTACAAGTTCCATAACTGTTCCCTACCACCTCTGACTTCTGCAGCAGGTTTAGCTGGAATGCTTCCCAGTCTGAAATAGCTTTAAAGATGGAATGTGTGATGCAAGTCCAGGGTTAGATTCCTTTTGGAATGGGTAGGGGCGCATGCTTTTTCTAACAGCCTTGTGTGATAGTTTTCTGAGAGATAGACCTGGGGATGGCTTTTGGGAGAAAATAGCAAGATATCCTTGTGAGGAAGCAGGTCTTTGTCCGTCTGCCAACTGTCTATACCTTTCTTTCTCTCACTTCTCCCAGAGCTATTTGCCTAATAAATGAAGAATTTAAGTGTTAGCAGTGAGCGGAGCCAGAGGCTGTGAATCAGGCTGGTGAATGCTCCACCTGTGCCAGCTGTCAGTGAGCTCCAAGGAGGCAGATACCTCTTTCTGTTTTCATTTATGATGATGAAATTTTCCTAGCAGGGGATTGCATAGTGACAGCTCATGGGAATTGACAGATGAGTAATGAAAGGGAGCTCTTGGTAGCACATGCTATACAGAATTTGGAAGGAGGTCTCTGACTAGCCAGCCCCACAAATGCATACATAGCTGGAGAAGAGAGGCAGGTTTTTCGGGAAAACTTATGTGGGTGGAGATGAGCTGCATGTATACTTCAGATGTAATAATGGTAATAACATGTGGTTTGTTATAGTTTGAAAGGTTTGGGATAGGCTGCAGAGTTGGGGATATGTGTATGATGTGTGTGTGTGAGAGAGCTGGGAGCAGTTGCTACAAAAAAAGAAAAAAGGGACCTCATTGGAAAGATTGGAGAGCTGGCTCGGAAGTTAAGGGTGCTTTGTGTTACACAGGGCTCCACTCCTTTGTCCACTCCTCCCAGTCACCGTATCAACTGATCTGGATGAATGTGCTCTTCACTATCTAATTTCAGTGAGGTCAGTCAGGAGTGCAAGAGAGGTCGCAAAACAGGCAGTTTGACTTCTTACTGTATTGGATGGGAGGATCCTGGCTAAAGCTCAGTGGTAGATGAAGTGAATAAATTAGTCTGCTTGGTGGTTCAGGCTGTGTGGGGAGAATTGTCAAATGTGTGCCTGAATTAGAAGTACATGCCTGTGTCTGCCCTTAGCTGCAGCACTGATTATGGCTCTTTCCTTCAAGAACCATTTCTGTTTTACGTTAGTCAGTTAGTCATTAGCTTAAACCAAGGGAGGCAGTCGTCTGTCATTTCGTACAAAAGCCTCAATTCACAGAACATTAAATCAGACTCCTTTTGCGTTCATCCTTCTGATCTCATCGTTCTTGCTTTCTTGACCACAGAGAAGCATAAATTCAGTGAAAGGGGAGCAGGTCTCTACCCAGAATATCCTGTAATCTATTTCAGGAATTCTCCTGGGGAGACCTGAAATACAGATTTGACTCTATCTAGGCATGCAACTCAAAGTTAGTAATCCTCTTTACATAGTAAAGAAAAAAAGAATTACTAAAAGAAAATTGTGGCCATGTTAGTATAGGCATGTTCTGAGGCAGGTTGAGAGGGTATCCTAAAGGATTTGGAGTAATGCCAATGGATCTTGACAAAGATTTAACATGGAATAGGGAGGTGAATAAGTTAAAATGCCGCTAATGGACAGTAGTTACTGGACATGGTTTGAGGTTTTTTTGTATACTTGTTTCACAGTTTTGTATTTGAGGGCCTCAACTTCAACTAACCTCTCTTGTAAACCCAGTGAGCGTGCATCATAGTGATAGCTCCTGATATCTTATAACTAGATGATCTCTGTAGATCCACTTTTTCTAATACTGTACTCAATTTCTGTGTGTATAATGTTAAATAAGAGCACCAGGTGATGATCCTGGCTGGTATATGCATTACTTAGGGCCAACTTTCCATAAAGCAGAGCAGCTATGTCCTTTCTGCGTGGTTTTTAGCCTTGCTTCATTTATCAACCTCACTGGTGATACTATGTCCAAAGACATTGGTATATGTCTTTCCATTTTAAACACCTGAAAAGTGCAAGAATCATGCTGCGGTGCTCAAGAGAGGTGTGCTTTTAGCACGAAGTTGAGGGTATGTGTGTATTGTGATGTAAGATGTGATGTGAGGGTGTGTGGCAGGGAGGCAAGGGTACGGAGTCTTTGGAGACAAAGTTGGAGGTCTATGAAGGCAGCTAAACCTGTTGTAGTCTCATCCATGCTTCTATTTGGGAGCAGTCATTGGAATAAGCTGTCCACACAACTGTGCCCATGCTCTGAGAGAGCTGTTGGTGTGGTCAAAGACAAAGCTGAGTCTTGTGCTAATAGTGAGTTAGTGAGAAGATCAGGTAGCCAGTGCTTGCTCTCTGGTCTTCTTTTATCCAGCCATTTAAGCATTACCAAGTGAGACCATTTGCAGGAGTTGTGGGTTGTAGCTTTTGTTACCAGGACAAAACTGTTGCTTTGATTGGCTTTGACATTTAGGAAAAAATGATGGAAAAGTGAATGATCTGTGATCTTTGAGAAGTTATGGATGACATTTGGGTCCTGTTGGTGTGAAGTACTGGCTGACTACAATAGGGCCAGGTTTCCATTCCATTTCTGAAGGTTTTTATTTGTGTTGGGCTGACTCTTAAATTGATTAAGGTGAATGAAACTACAATTCTGATGGATCTTTTCGAGTTTGTTTCCTGTTGACCTGTGACCTCTTATATCTATGTTTGTTTGTAGTTTGGATAGTACTCTACTCATTTTTTCTTTTTTTTTTTTAATTACTTTAGACTTTTGGCAATATGTGACATTTCAGCAGACACTGGAGGATCTATAGAATTTATGACGGAGTGTACAACAATTGACAGTCCATTTTGTATGTATGATGCTGACCAGCATATTATTCATGACAGGTGGGAGAGCCTTTAATTTGTACTGCTTTCCTCTGTATTTTTTACATTGAAGCATTATACTGAAAATCA
Organism: Struthio camelus; assembly: GCF_040807025.1. Taxonomy (NCBI): domain Eukaryota; kingdom Metazoa; phylum Chordata; class Aves; order Struthioniformes; family Struthionidae; genus Struthio; species Struthio camelus. The sequence continues at coordinate 25,674,927 of NC_090942.1, forward strand.
TGCATTTAAAACACTTATGGAAGGTGATTACCTTTCACGGATCAAGGAGAAGCGATTTAGAGCCCTCTTCTTTCTTTCAGTGTTGAAGGCTCTGGGATTCTGATGTGTTCCATTGACAACCTGCCAGCGCAGCTTCCGATAGAAGCAACAGAGTATTTTGGCGATATGCTTTTCCCATACATTGAAGAGATGGTAAGATCTTATGTATCCAACAAGAAGGTAAAACACTTAGACTTTGTTCTGATTGTTGTTGTTTTTCTGGTCTCCTGCATACATTTAAAATGAATCTGCTGTAGAACATAACTGACTCTGTGTTATTAAAAAACAACAAAAAAAGCTTTTTAAGTATTGAGGAAATACTTTGAAAAAGCAACATATGAATGTGAGACATAAGTGACCTGGATGTTTGAGACCTATGTCAAGAACATTTTCTGTAGGCTTCTCTGTAGACAGGGAATCACACTCTGGCAGGTAGTCTGTTGTTCTTGGACCACGCAGTAGGTGTCTAAATCTGAGGGCTTTTTGGGCACTCAACAGCCACAGTTAGACTGCTGTTTGAGTTCCGGTAATTTGTAATACTCAAATGATACCGATAAGAGCCAGTAGAATTTCAGCTCTACAAGATATTGGCATTTTGCATGCATTTAAACGTTGCTTAAAATCTTGATATTTTACTTGCTGTGAAAAAAGTACGGGGAGTAAAATGACCTGATTTGAAATAATGTATTTCCATAGCTTTTATCAGAAGGCTCAGAACCTCTTGAAAGCCAGAATTACTCATCTGTTGTTCGAGATGTAAGTTCTGCAATTTGGCTGTCTGTTTGTCTTCCTCTACTTTAAAAATATACAGGCACCAAAAAAAAATTGTTTCGTGTATTTCTAGGCAGTGATTGCATCCAATGGCTCACTGACAGCTAAGTATGAATATATCCAGAAATTGAGGGAGACCAGGTAACGTATATCTTTCATACGTTTTTTTGGTTCAGGGTTTTAAATAAGCTTGTCTGCATTCTGTCTTCCCTTTTGCATTTATCTGTGCTTGTGTTTTGGTGGAATGTTGCTGTTTTGCACTGTGTCTGAATGTCTCCTAGCTTGATGATTTCGTACTTTCTCCATACAGTCTAGGTCGTTAGCGTATATTGTTAGTAAGTCATACTGAAGTTGAGAAACTGATCGTTTTCCTCTTCCTTATTTTAACAAGATTGTTTTACTAGAGGTAGAAAATAACCACATGCCAGTAGTCTTCTACTCTTTTTGACTCCTTCTAAATGCATATAGCATACAGTCCTTTGAGAGGAATGGCTGAAAGGAGAAGGCTCTCTAGTATGTCTTGAAACCAGTTTCTTCTAGTATGGCTCAAGTGCTGGGAAGGTTTTACTCTACTGATGTGTTTCATTGTTCTGTGACTGATGTATTCAGAAACCTCTGTGAGAACCTCTAGCTTTTCATTATACTCCTGCTGTAGCTACAGCTTTAGCTACTGCTTCTTCCTGATCTTGTCTCAGTATTTATCTCCCAGTGGTAGTGTGAAAGATGTAGCATTAAGCTGAGTTAAGCTAACAAAAATATAAATAACCTGGATATACTTTCCCTTTCCCCTCCCTCCCTGTTATTAACAAACTCCTATAGTTTACCTATGGTTATTGTAGAAGAATGTTAATTTTTGCAATGAATGGATACCTGTGGTTTCATGTTCTTGGTTAATGCCAGCTGCTACACGTCATGTGAAGTTGAAATTAGTCTGACCACAAGCACTGTGTGCACTAGTGGATCCTAAAAGCATAGTGTGTTGACTCTTGCATGCCAAATTTCTTCAATTTCCTTGGGGAACGTAACCTTGGCAAATCTTTGGTTATGAACTGCAGCATGATGAGTTATAGGTGCTTTTTTCCATAGAAAGAAACATGCTATTTGGCTTTCAAAGACTATAGTTCACAGTTATTTTTGCCTAGTGCTGTTTGGCAGCCCACCTCAAGAGGCTGACTCAGTAACAAATGTTCTTATTCTCTGCACAGCATTGTGATCTGTTTTTTTGACTCTCCCCCTAACCACTTGCATGATCTTGTGTGAACTGCCCTGAGAATCTGGAGACTTTCTTCCTGCAGGGTTTTCTGTGGGTAGATTTTTTGATATTTCTGCAGACCTGTGTGTTGCATGTGATGTTTAGTTGTTTATTAGTGTTGCTCACTTAGCTGTAGAAAAAGCAAGACCTGCTAACACTACCTTCCCTTTACTTAGCAAAGTTTAGAAATAACGCAGATAAAAGCAGGGAGCTTACTGCTTAAAGGTGTGATGGTTTAGCTAGAGATAGGCTCTTATTTAGAGCCTGTAGGAATGATGTAGCTTGTGTTACTGCTTTAACAAACTATCACACTGTGTCTGGTTTAGTAGCTGAGGGCTCTATTTAGACTAAATGCGTATACTCTGTGAATATCCAGGAACGTTTCAGACACAGCATTGCCAGGTTATATGAGCTGTTCTGTCTGAGTGCCACCAGAAATAAGGAGTAGTTTGCTTACTGAACTTTTCCCCATCTTTTCACTTTCACTGGCTGCCTGTTCCTCTTCCACAGCTGGAATGACATATACCATTAACAGTGTTGTTGTTCAGAAACGGACCTAACTGAATTATTTGAAATTATAAAGCGGGTGGGCAATGGTCTAAAATATTCCTCTCCAGGACTATGTAGATTCTGTTCCCACTCTCAATGGGTCATTTGACATCTCCTGTTTTGCGTGTCTTGGAGCAGAAATGCTCTGTTTGATCCAAATGTGCTCCAGATCTGGACACTGGAAAAAAAGTAAGGGTAGTAAGAAGTTTGACTGCAAAATCCAGCTTTCTTTTCTGTAGGAGGTCTTCCCTTTGTCAACACTGTTGCTCCAAGGACCTGCATACCACAGCTGCTTCCTATAAGTAAGGGGAAGAGAGAAGTTCTTTCTCTTCCCTGGCCCAAGAGGGCTGCAGTTGTGGAGAAGGATTTTCTATTAGACTTGGTAGGAGGACTGTTGGAGGGAGGTCCTTGGGTTTGTCGCATGAAAGGATATGATGTGTTTAGGAGGCCTTCTGTGAATGGATTAAGTCAACAATTTAACATTAAAAAAAAAACCCTCTAAAATTATGAAACTTGTATGAAGATCAAAATGTCCAGTAACCTATAATAATAATTTAGGTAGAAGGGTGATAAATTGGTAAATCCTATTCAAATCCTATTCAGATTTTAAGGAACTCACAGGAAATACCTTTTTTTTAAAAAAAATTTTAATTAAACCTGAAAGTCAAGGAAGGGAGGATGGAAAATCTTTAATTTTTTAGATTAATTCAAACTTCACAAGCACTCAGACACAGTTAATAGGCTGGCATGTGCTTCAGACAGATGGTATAGATGTATTTGGTATTGATTTAACTCGGGTCCACTCAGGGCAGTATTTCAACACTGTTGTTTGAGGTGTTGTTTTCTAAACATCCCCACGTACTTCATGCCACGCTTTAGGTCTCTAGCAGGCAGCCACATCATCTTTTGTTATTTCAGATATTTTTTAACTGAAAAAACACAACCAAAAATTTATGGTTGCCATATAGAGCCCCCAAAGTGTCAAAGCCAAACAGTTTTTAGTACAGATATGGTTAGTCTCCTTCCAAGGACACCAGACATGAGCTTGTCAGCTCAGACCAGAGTTCTCTCTATGCAGTGCAGTATATGCCTATGTAAACTCTCAGTGGGTAAAAGGGAAATAAAGGAACTTACTTACACATTTCTGAAACTTTCCATAGGTCTATACCTTCAGAGGTCCTAAGTATTTATTGAAATTAGTTCTCAGGATAGGGGGTGGGGAAAATATCAAAACCTAAACTCCATTAATTATGTTGAACAGTAAGGCAATAAATAGCTTCCTTTGCTTCAATAATAAAAAGAACTGCTTTAACAAACATATTTGTATTTACTAAATACTTTTATTTGCATAGTGAAGAAAATACTTTAAACAGTATTACAATCCGAGTTTCACAACTTGATGCAAATTGAAGTTAAAAAAAACCAAAACCTTAATCTATTTTAAAAAAACCCAGAATTTCATCTTTTTCTGTTATAATTTATGCATTTATGAGAACATACTTAATTGCTGAACAATATTCTTCTGACTGGCAAAAAGAAAGGCAGTCTAGTGTGAGCACTTATGTTGAAAGTCAACAAGAGAGCTACTTCTAAGATTATTTAGGAAAGTAATAGAAACTTGATTGAAACACACTGATGGTTGTCAAATCTGAGTCCTTGTTTTTAAACAGCATTTCTTAACTGGGTATTTATTGTCTTTGTTTATTTTTTTTATCTCTGTATGTTCCTATGATGGGCTAATATGAACCTAGTATAACTTAACCAAAATGTGCTTTCACCAGCATGGTTACATGTAGCTTAGCAGTTACCCATGGTGTAAAGGGAGCAAGGTGCAGACAGGAACACGTTTCTGACAGCCCAGCATGACACAGACAGCTTAGTGGTCCTCATATGATCAGGTTACAGTCATTTGGCGATTGGGGAAAATATAATGCTAACTGAGTAATAATATGTAGAACAGCCAGCAGCAACTGGAGAAGCAGTGGAACCATTGATGGAATTGATCTGGATTATGTTAGAAGAAGGGAACTAGAACTTAGGCAAAAGAAGAATGGAAGCAATGATTGACTGATCTTGGATTAGGTAGCCAAAAACTTGACTCTTAGTCTGAATAGAGCTCTTAGTTTGTAGACTTACTAAAACATACTTACTTGTCAGCTTTAGCGACTTGCTATTTCTTCCTTCTGTATGGTTTTTAATTTTGCCTGTAATACCTCCTAGGGAATATACTCAGTCGCTGAACATGGATAATAAGAAGAGGGTTTTGTTACTTGGATCTGGCTATGTTTCTGGCCCCGTACTAGAATATCTCACTAGAGATTCCAGTGTTGACATCACAGTTGGTACGTAAGATTTCACTTTGCTTTTGATTGAAAAATTGTTTTTCATGTATTATATGGGCTTATTTCAACCTGTACTAGTGTGCCAGAATCTTTCTCATAAGTATTAAGTAGAGCTGATTCTGAGAATAGTTAAAGAAGATCTTTGTTGTTGTGTACTGCAGAAAAAGATTGCATGCTTGCCTGAACATTTATAATTTATATAATCAATTTGAAAATCACATAGCCGCATGAAATACTACATGTATTGCTGATAGGCAAGTTGGAAAGAAGTATTTTTCCATCTAACTTAACCTGCTTTGGGCCTGTGACTGCTTTTTGTAGCTAGTCAATCTCTCTCTTTGGTGCTCAGTTGTGTTTTCAGCCTAACACAACAAGAAGATGAAGTTATTTTTATAGGCGTCTGTATGAGTGGAGTTTCCTCTGTTGACCTGATTAGTACTGTGGCAGTAAACCTCCCTCCGATCCTGACCTTGGGAACATGTGCCTACATGGCTGCCTGTTTATACTCTGTCTTGGTTTTATCTGTAGCATATTTCATGCTGGACATCTCCAAAGCACTTTTCTGTACCCATAATGATGACTTTACCCCAACGCTGTGACTTCAGAATTAAAAAGCAAGCTGTATTACCTGAAAGATACTTTAAAGGGAAGTGGCTTCTTGTGAAACTTACCTTTGTGTTTCTGCTGATTTGAAGGGTTTTTTTGTTGTTTTATTTCATTTTTTTTTTTCCTCCATGCTACTTTCATACTCTGCTGCTTTTGTTACCCTTTGAGATGATAACCAGGGTACTAATTACTTCAAGGAATAGATTTCCTAGGAAGTAGAGGTGCACTCTGGGGAAGCTGCACCTGTGTCACTAGTACTGCGTGATGTGGTGACCAGGGAGGGATTACAGCACTGCGCAGTGCTCATCCCCTCATCAGCCAGGTGGCTGCATCCAGCCCCTGCAATACAGTACCACTAAGGGAAATCAGGTGAACTGTACGTTTGTTTTGCCAAGCACTGTGCAAACATAGCAGCTGCCTCTTATCTGGATAAGTTAAAAACATGCAGTTTCAACAGTGCAAAAAAAGAAAAAAAGGCTGGGAAGGAAAAAGGCACAAAAATAATGTTACTTGTCTAATGTTTTACAGCAGGTTAGTGGATGAAGAAAGTGAAAAATGCACCTCGCAGTGCCACATTGTTTCCCTGCTGTTAGGATAGACCATTTCAGATCCAAGTGATTGAAACCCTTGACTAAAAACTTTAATCAGGAAACTTCACTTAACTTTTTTTGTTTTGAGTTTGTAGAGCTTTTTTTCCTACACACAAGTTGATTGGTAGGGTAGAAAGAATCACCCTCTGGCAATATTTTTTCCCTTAGACTTTGGAAGGGGTATAAGGAAACAAGACCCTAACTTAGAGGCACAGATGCTTTTACTTCTCTGCAAGCCATTGCCCTACCTGCTGCCTTTCTTGGCCACTCCTTCCTCCTGGCTATGTTCCCATTGCATTCCTTGTGCTGGCATTGGTGTTTTTGTGGCTGCATGCTGAGCCAGGACAGGAATCCATTTAACTTTCAGTCACATATGGCAAATACTGGTTGGTTTTAACCTGTATCACTTTTTCCAGTTCCATTTTCTTTATAATGTAAGTGCAAATGGCAAGACAAGCAAGAAAATAGGAAGGAGCAAGTAGAGGCAGGAGGGAGGCAGGGACTCTATTTCTGCCTTACTTGACTATTGCTAATTGATTGTTCTGTTTCAAATGAGGACATAAACATGCAAAGAAAGAGACTTTTTTGAGGAGGGAATTACTTTTTACTTTTTTGGGGGGGGGGGCAGGCCTTTATAGATGCACACTGTTTCTCCAACAACTTGATGAGCCTACAGTAGGCCCAGTGAATGCCTGCAGTAATTTAATAGAGCTAGGACACTGCAGTGTGTTTTTGATGTTCTAGTTTACTCCTTCACACTATTGACCTCATCCTGCAAATCCCTATTCTGTCAAGTAGACCACTGGATGACTCATTTAAGTAAGGGTCAGTAGACCCAAGGGGTGATGTCTTTCCCAAATCAAGAGCGTGAAGATCAAGCCTGTTGTGTGATTTTCCACCAAATAAACAGGAAAAAGAAAAGTGCTGCCTTGGTTTTATAGCGCTGTAGTGCTGTATGTGGGATTTTATAGAGTTCCTGATTGTTTGTTACTCCTACTTTGCTTCTCTTTCTCTCCTCCTTAAAGTTTTTTGCTTTGCCTAATCCTTCTGATCAGGCAAGGCTTTTGACACTGTCTCCCATCACATCCTAATAAGCAAGCTCAGGAAGTGTGGGTTGGATGAGTGGATGGTGAGGTGGATGGAGAACTGGCTGGATGGCAGAATTCAATGGGTTGTGGTCAGTGGCACAGAGTGCAGTTGGAGGCCTGTAGCTAGTGGTGTCCCCCAGGGGTCAGTCCTGGGTCCAGTCTTGTTCAATGTATTCCTCAATGACCTGGAGGAAGGGACAGAGTGCACTCTCAGCAAGTTTGCTGATGATACTAAACTAGGAGGAGTGGCTGACACACCAGAAGGCTGTGCTGCCATTCCGAGGGACCTGGACAGGCTGGAGAGGTGGGCGGAGAGGAACCTCCTGAAGTTCAACAAAGGCAAGTGCAAGGCCCTGCTCCTGGGAAGGAATAACCCTATGCACCAGTACAGGCTGGGGGCTGACCCGCTGGAAAGCAGCTCTGCCGAGAGGGACCTGGGAGTGCTGGTGGACAACAAGTTAAACATGAGTCAGCAATGTGCCCTTGCGGCCAAGAAGGCCACATCCTAATGCATCCTAATGCATCCTGGGGTGCATTAGGAATAGTGTTGCCAGCAGGTCGAGGGAGGTAATCTTCCCTCTCTACTCAGCCCTGGGAAGGCCACACCTGGAGTACTGTGTCCAGTTCTGGGCTCCCCAGTACAAGAGAGACATGGCACTCCCGGAGCAAGTCCAGCGGAGGGCTACAAAGATGATGAGGGGACTGGAGCATCTCTCCCATGAGGAAAGGCTGAGAGAGCTGGCCTGTTCAGCCTGGAGAAGAGAAGATTGAGGGGGGATCTGATCAATGTGTACAAGTATCTGGGGGGGGTGTCAAGAGGATGAGGCCAATCTCTTCTCCGTGGAGCCCAGCAACAGGACAAGAGGCAACGGGCAGAAACTGAAGCACAGGAAGTTCCATGTGAACCTGAGGAAAAGCTGCTTTCCTGTGAGGGTGAGCGAGCACTGGCACAGGTTGCCCAGAGAGGCTGTGGAGTCTCCTTCCCTGGAGACATTCAAAACCCGTCTGGATGCGATCCTGGGAAATATGTTCTAGAGGTCCCTGCTTGAGCAGGGAGGTTGGACTAGATGATCTCCAGAGGTCCCTTCCAACATAATCCATTCTGTGATACTCTGCCCACCACAGTTTTTCCACTAACGCTCTGTGCTCCCAAAAGTGCTGATTTACCTGAATGGGCTGGTGGTACTTTTGGCCTGGGAATAATAGAGCTACTCTTACAATTTTCTGCTACTTCTCTTTATTTAGTTTTTCCCAGACCTTGTGTGGTTGCATTGTTTTAGTCCAGATAAGCCACCTTCTCCTATATCAGTATTAGTCTTGCCTGCAGCTCTTGCCACCACCTTGTGATCTTTGAACAAGATTTTTCTCCAGCCTAATAGTTCGCATCCTAATGCCCCACTTGTGTGACTGTTACTTGCATTCTTCACCCTCAAATACTTTCTTTACTGATCTGCTTTTAGATCCAAAATGGGGTGCATTTCTAAGGATTCAGAGAGAACCTGGTTCTCCCCCTGCATCAGTGGCTTGGTCACTTTTCTTTGAAAACTTTGTAATATTTTTTTCGGTGTGCTTAGACAGTTACCAAAGCATAGCAGATGTTCATCAGTGATACTAACGACTGAACCTATGCACTTTTTTACAACGTATGCATGTTTTTACAATTTAGAATTTGCCTTGCTACAGTTGTCATGAGGGGCCAGAGTTAAAGATCTGGGAGTATGCTTTTGGTGTGGAACACAGCCCTGCCTATTCTACAGTAAGAGAGCTGGTTTTTTGTGACTGGTTAATGACACTTCCGTGACACATTTCTTAAAAGAGATATATTCATTGAGTGGACTTTTTTCTCTGTCCATAGCAACAGTTGCATGTGAGTGTGTGCTTCTTTCTGTTTAGTTAATCTGTCTTCCCAGCACATGGGTGCTCGGTTACAGAATTCCTGGCAAATGCAGACAGTGGTGCTGTAGAAAACTGTGCCTGGAGGACATGTGCCTGTGATGCATGCAAATGAATGGGTTCTGGACTGTCCTAATGCACAAAGATAGATTTACTGGTCCTCCTTTATCATGCGCCCTAGACCTACTTCTGCATAACAGTGGAAAAGGGGGGGGATGAATTCTATTTTTGGATAATTTGTGTTGACCTAGCCTGCTTATAGGAGGAAAATTTTGTTAATGGTTGCAGTTAAAATTTTTGTTAGTTTTATGCACTCCCACAATGCTACTAACTGGTTATGAGTCTGTTCTTGTTATACAATTTAGCAGTGAGTAGTTCTTTATTTCTGAAAGTAAGTATTCTTTGTAGATCCTTGTTCTTGAGTTATAGCTTCTCTGGCTTGACACTGGTAATTGATAATAAATTTGAACTACATTAGGGAAAGTAACGTGCTTTATGCCTGATTTCTCTTCTGCTGTTAGTAAAAAGAAAGGGTCCATGCAACTGCTTCTCTGTGGAAGGAGGTGGGTGTAAAGCACAATTATCCGGTGGCAGAGGAGTGCATGCAATGTAAGTGTTGATGAATGGAATTTGTTACATGGTAGCTTGGATAATATGATGTTTTAAAATAGGACAATTGAGGCCTATCTTTACACAGATCAATGGGAATGCTTTGGAATTAACCTCATTTTTAGGTAATGATTGATGTGTTTTACTTTTAAAACAGCATCTGTCATGAAGGAACAACTTGAAGAATTGACCAAAAAATATAGCAACATTACTGCAGTCCATATGGATGTCATTAAGCATGAGGAAAATCTGTCCTCTTTGGTGAAGAAACACGACCTTGTCATCAGGTCAGAATTCTGAGTAAAACACGGAAGGCTCAACTCTGAGCCGTGTCGCTGCTTTCTCCTAGTTCACTGACACAAGTCAACATGGTAACTGTGTAAAGGAGGACCTTTAGTGAATGCCCTCACTTTGCAAGAGTTTTTGGTGGAGCCTATGTGTCCCTAATCCACAGATTCATAATGCCCAAGAACTGGAGCCGTGTTTGTTCCTGTAAATAGATGTAACTGGCCACTGCCTTGTCCTTTACAGGGACATCAGAGACGAGCTTTCAAAGGGACTTTAAGTGCAGTGTCTCTTTAGAAGTGTTTGCCTGTTACTTGCACAGCCTTCTTAGTGTGATGGGCCAGTTGCATCCACCAGCATATGTATGCTCGTGATTGAATTTGCATGTATCAAGAGGAGGCAAATTTCTGACAGCTTGGTTGTTTCACCTATATTTCATGTTGAGAAAGATCTACTTCCAGGTACTGAAATATGAGAGGAAATGACTTTATAGTCCTTGCCATGTTGTCCCTATTGCCACAGATGTCATGAGTATGGTTTTCTTTCCAAGTAGAGCATGCTTTTCACAAAGTGCTTCAGCAAATCGTTGTAATGCAAACTTTTTCAAGGGTGGTTTTCATTTTGTATCTTCTGAACCTCTACATGCGTGTTTAGAAGGTGGCCTTGAGAAGAGGTCAGTGTTTTTTTTTTTTTTTAACAAAGAGAAATGTGACAAAAGATGTTATCTAAAGAAAGGCTCCCTGGTTGCCTTGCAACATGTTTTGAGTGCATACCACAATGCCCTTCTGATAGGGTAGCATTTCACTTGTGTAGGTGTGAACTACTCGGGGCAAGGCGGGTATAGCAGACCTAATATTGCAGATCTCTTTTACAGGCAGACAAAAAACATTTGTGAGTGTCTTTCCAGTGAAAGCATAAGTAACTGGATGGATTTTGATGCTGCGTGATTCTCTTTCACTTGTAGCTTGCTGCCTTATTCAGCACATCCTTTGGTTGCTAAGAAATGTATTAATAACAAAGTGAACTTGGTAACAGCCAGCTACTTAACACCAGCTATGAAAGAACTCCAGGAAAGGTAGGTATGAGTGTAGCATCTCCCAGATTTTCCTTCCTTCTTAGGTGCATTATCTAAATATATTGCAGTCTGTTATGCTTGCAACACCTCTGGTGAGTTACTGTTGTCTGCGGTCTCTCTCCCTTTCTATAAAGGAAGACTAAGTAACTTCAGGGAAAATTGCACGTGGAGACTGTGGCAAGACAGAGAAGTGAGTGCATGCTCCAATCTGGTCAGACTACTGCTCTAACTGCTGGAACATACTGTTCTACATTCCCCATCTTATTCGATATCGATGTGCCTTTCCCTCTTCCACCAACCCTGTTGTGCTACTTGGAGGAGCAGCCGGGCTGTCCTGTTGTACCAATGCAGCAAGCTTGTCTGTCTTCCTTCATATTCCCCTCATGAAAACTGATTCTTAGCTTATTGTATCCACAATGACATCCTCCTTCATACCAGTTCTTTTCGACAGGCTTACCAAATACTTTGTCACCAAATATAAATGGATGACAAATTCTAACTAGTAACATTTTTGTTGTCCTGCTTATTGTATGTGCTTGGAAGTTGCTTATCCTTCTCCTATGTCTGTATTAGTGGTTAATGGTAATGTGTTTTGATAAATACAAGAGGACATCTGTCTGAAATGACATCGAGGTTCCTCTGAGTCATAGTACTGAAAGCTCTGGAATTACTTTGAGTGACAGAGATGGCAATCTGATAAATTGTGTGTCTGCAAATAATAAAACAAAGAAAGTTAGACAGGTGGAGACCTGATGCTGCAAACAATGGCGGAGGTTCAGGGGCATCTCCTCCGCTCTTTGCTGTAATGCCGAAGGGTTTTCTAAAGAAGCAAGACAGCTTTCGTTTATAAAAATACAAAAGTGATTTTTAAAATAAATCATCTCAGTTTGTGATGGTAGGTGATCTGCTTTGGGAACTTAGAGGACTATAAACAAAAAAAATCAAATGCTTACAATTTGGGAAATAAGTCCTAGCAGTCTGCCTATCCCTTCCCAGGGGCTGTTTAGGGCTATTATGACTAGCCCTGTTTTGTCCTCTGCATAGCTACCTTCATGCATTATGATACCATGCAGGAGATTCTGGGATACAGAGTAGCTGGTAGCTCTTTTCCAACAGCCCCTAGATGTTATGCCAAATTGGGAGAAACCGAGGATACACTGACTCTTAAGACAATTGGAACTGTTCAGATTTTAATATCTGCTTCTGTTTTTTTCATAAGCTGCAGACAGAGCCCAGAATTTTCAGGTTTATTGGGTCTTTGCTGGACAGATTTCATTAACAGAAGGCCTTTAATACTGAATATTCTGACAATACTGCATTTCTGTTATTTTTAGCGTGGAAGCTGCTGGTATTACAGTTATCAGCGAAATGGGTTTGGATCCTGGTCTTGACCATATGTTGGCAAAGGAATGTATTGACAAGGCAAAAGAAGTTGGTGCTACGGTAAGGCTAACAGCTGGTAAATAGTTCTGCCAAGATTTTCATGGTAAAGTTTTTCCTGTAGCGGTAACTAGTTCATGGGCGTGTCATAGAGGTGTTTTGGACTCTGGAGACCTTGTATTTTCTGATGTTTGGAATTGATTGCCAATTAATCCAATTGATGAAAACGTATCAACTAAGAGGGCTTTGCCCCAGTGTAAGTTTTGGTTTCTTCTCCTTTATGTACAGTGCCTACAATGTGTCAGATTGATGCCATTGCTCAGTGAAAATATTTTGGTTTCCCCTGTCCATCTGCATATTTTCTGTCTGATTTAGCCCTTTGGGGAAAAATGTCAACAGAAAATTTAAAAACTAAGGAGAGCCCTGCAGGACAGCTCTGTACTGCTTCCCTCCTGTGACTGCCTTCTGTTCCTTGTTTCCTTCCTGTGGACAAATCTGACTTGGCTGTTGAACACTTGCAGATTGTATCCTACACTTCTTTCTGTGGTGGCCTGCCAGCTCCGGAGTACTCTGACAATCCTCTGAGATACAAGTTCAGCTGGAGCCCACAAGGAGTGTTGCTGAATACGGTTCAGTCTGCCACATATTTAAAAAATGGAGAGGTGAAGTAATCCAAACATTTCTATTTAAAAGTGGGCAAAGAAATTGGTGCTGGGCTAAGGAAGTGTAAGGTGATGTGTTTACTTTTAAGCCGGTAATCAATCAATTGCCTAAAAGAGTTGCATACATCACTTACGTCCATGTTTGGAGTGTCTTCGTGCCTGGCTGCTGCTGGGTTAATTCTTCCTGTATGGAATGTGATGTCAAGTAGGAATGACTAAGGCATTGCACTGAGATTAGCGTTCTGGGTTTGGTTCCCATCCCTGTCATATATTGCTTTTGCCACTTAATCACTCTGTCTTTGTCTCAGTGAAACAAAGGTGAGAGTGTGTCCTTCTATTTGCTTTTCTGTCTAGTCAAATTTGTAAACCAAATTGCTTCATTCTGTACTTGCACAGTGTTTCGCAAATTCCTGATTTCCTTTTCCTTTGGTATAATCTCTAATACCAATAGTAAGTTAACAGATGACACTGAGTGGACTTTGAAGGGTGGTTTATATAGGCTCTGTTTTGCTGTTCTGGCAGGAGTTGTTAGAATAGATGTAACCCAGCAAATGTCATTACATCCATTTTATGGGAAGATTAAAACTGATTTGTGCAAAGCTATTGCAAGCCATTATCAAATTTCTACTTTCCAGTCCCATCTGTTAGATCACTTGCACTTGTTCAGAGTAGTTACTGAGGAGGGGGTCTTAAAATGTCAAGGAGACTGCCTTGTTTAGCCACCCTAAAGTATAGCTAATTATCTAAGCCTTTCAATTTGCGAAACTGAGAAATCTTTTGAAAGATGCTTGATTATGACTTTCTGATGCTCTAGTGTTCTTGCTTCAGTGAGAAAGGAGGAGAGGTTCAGGGATTGTGAATTAGATCTTTGTTAAAAAAAAACCCCACACATCGCTATAAGTTTCAGATGAAACAGTCTATTAGGAGAATGTGGGAATGTTTCTTATTTAATTCTGACCTGCATCACCCATTGCTAGGAAGAATTAGATCATACGTGTGAATGATTGATTATGCGAACACTATGTAAGCTTGCCAGTAAATGGTGCAGCTTTTCCTCCCTTCCCTAAATCCTTAGTAGTCTTTGACTGTTGTGCAGGATTCTTCCACACTTGTCTCTTGCCTGACAAACACAATAAGATCTTAGGGCATTGCTGCAGACGTGGTTGCTTTAGTCTGCCTTCTAGAAGGAAACCTTGTCCCTTTGCTCAGAAGCCGCAAAATGAGTTTGTATTGATGCTGCATAGCAGATCTATGCATCAGCTGCTTGAAGGAAGCAGGGTTCAAGGCTTTAGTTGGTAGCGGTAATAGAACTAGTCAACCTTATTTTTGTTTCCCGTCAGCAGCACATTCTCTCCATGCTTTGTAACTGCAGGTAAAGATACAGATGGGCAGCAATTCTGTACCAGTGTGATATCGCTTGATTTATTTTTAGTCTCAAGAAAAAGGAGAACTTTTCTTTACATTTGTCTCCTCCTCCAAAAAAGAAGAAAAAAAATTGTTCATAAAAGCAGGGAACCTGTGGGTGGAATATGCCTTCAAACTGGTGTAGTTTGAAGGATTCACTCCCAAATTACATGATGTAAGTGAAATGGGAACCTGCAGCCTTCATATAAGAGCAGCAGGAATTAATATGGTGCGCAAGAAGGAAGTTGTTTGTTTTAGCCCTTTGGTTAGTAAATGGTTGGCATGATGCATGCGCCTTCATCACAAAATAAGCTTAAATTCTTGTGCTACTGCTTTATTTAGATTAATCCTTTGGTTGTCCCAGAAGCACACTTTGTATTTCCTATTGTAGAAGTAAATTAAATTACAGCACTTTGAAACAATATTTCTGTTCTTTCATAAAATTCAGATTGTCACTATTCAAGCTGGAGGAGCGTTACTGGATTCTGTTACTTCGATGGATTTTTATCCTGGGTTAAATCTGGAAGGTTTTCCTAACAGAGACAGTACAAAATATGCTGAGCCATATGGTATTCAAACAGCTCACACTTTGTTAAGAGGCACCTTAAGATACAAAGTAAGTTTATTCTTATTTTCCTCAAGAAATGAGTATTGCCATTTCTCTAAAAATTTACATTTAAAATTCAGCCTTTTATGGCTTTGTATTTGCTATTTATGAGCCCTCTCTACTGTCTCCGTTGAGGGAGAATTGTGATATAGCTTTACATCGTGTGTTTAAGAGCTTTTTGTTATTGCAAAGCAGAAAGAATAATTGTGGTAGTTTAGGTAAGCTGGTCAGTTTGCTTGCATAGTCTGTACCTGCTTTTTTTTTTCCCTCCCCCCGCCTCTGTCTCTGTGTTTGGTGACAGATCAATAGAAGACAGAAAAATTGGACGGGTTTGTGTGAGGCAATATGTGTTGATAGTATGTATTTTTAAGAATTAATTCAGGCTCTTAAAGTTGATACAAGATTTAATTTATAATTTAATTAATTATGTTCTTATGGAAAACATAATGTAAAAATCTAACAAAATTGTGTTTTTCCAAGAAACTGAAAGAGCTTTTCAGTAAGTAACTGGAAATCTTGAATTTCGAGAGCATTTTGGTCATTTCACTGACATTTTGGTCAGTCAGGCAAAACGTTAAGAGATTAATGTATTTTCCTTATAGCAGACAGGGTTTTAGCCCTCCGTTTGCTAGTTGCATAAAAGAGAATCAAACTTGTATTTTTGTTTGTTTTTTCCAAGTTGTTAGGTTTCTTTTTTATTATTATTTTGCTGATCAGTATATGCTAAGAGAGAATAAGTCTTCTAAAAAGCTGAAACAGCTTTTATGGATGTCTTGATATGTCTGTAAAATTAAAGTTTATGTTAAGGTTTAAGTTATTGTTGTTTTGTGCATGACATGAGGAAAGATGTATTTATCTTTTCTGTCTTAATTGCTCTGTTGCAATACAAAATGGATTTTTCCTTTTTTGGGGGAGGAAGGGAGGATTACTTACCAAAAGAAGATGGAAGGCAGATGTGGGGGAATAAGGGCTACAAATTGCAGTAGCCCTCTTTTTGTCAGTCTAGATACAATCTCTTGTTCAGAAGCTCTAAAAATATGTGGAAGGCATCTATCTCATCATGAAGTCTTAATATGACAGTATCTACTCTTCCATTTGATGCCTGGTAAAATTTTCTTCTTTTATGTAAGTGTTAGCACAAAGAGAAAAGAATGGCAGAGTGGCATGAAAAGGTGTTACCAGCTGTGCTGCAAGAGAGATGTTTCTGTGGATATTGCTGTTTTATAAACCCCAAAAGCATCACTTGGGGTTGGGGTGATGCTGGCAGCGTCATGCGGAAGAGCTCTCCATGTCGCTACCAGTGTGGTACATGCAGGCTGAATGTGATGCTGAGCAGAGCAGAGGTCAATGTTGGCCCTCTGCGTAGACAGCTCTCACTGAGCAGAGAGCTATCCGTTCAGTGTAGGTGCTCACATTTCTCCTGAGTGCCTTTTATAGACTGAGTTCAGAGAGCTGATGGAGTCAATTTAAAAAGAGGTGTCACAGAGGGATGTGACTGCATGGCCATCTGAGCTAATAGCCTCGTGCTGGTGGAAGTGGCCCCTAATTATAATTAGCCCTCTCCAAGTGTCCTTTATTTCCACTATCCTATTCTTTACCATGTTTCTAGTCACTTACATGTAAATATTTTCAGTTATACAGCAGCCTTGTGGGAGTGCCCTTGTTATTGTTAATGAGAAACAAACAAAAATGAACAGAAACCAGTAGAGACTTCTTTTATCATGCAGCCTATTGTCCCTCCCAATTCTTCTTAAACAGTTTCACTTCTGCCTTGGTTGTCTCTCTGCTATTCTTGAAGAAAAAGATACTGACACATGTGATTCTAGGAATTCTGATCTTGCAATTAGTTTATCTCATGTCAATAGAATTACACTGCTGCAAAACTGGGGTGAGCTGAGTCCAGACTTGGGGCCTCAGGCTTCAGTAGTTTGTTTATGGGCCAGCTGGCTGATACAACCCTATCTGTAATGATGTTCTTTAGCCCGGACTAGTGCTGATCAGCTTGGCCCTTTGAGCTCGTCAGTCAGTGCTGCTTGCGGTAGAAGTATTGACTGCAGAATAATAATAAATCATTAAACATGGTATTGGAAAAAGCATGGGGGGTGGAGGGGCTGGAGAAGGTACCCATCTGAGGCAATAAATCTGTTGGCATCATGTTGTTATGGCTATCGTCCCATGAGAACAACAGTTAACACTACACTACACTACCGTGGTAGTTATCCACCACTACACTGAAACCAAGGAGAAATGTCTACCTCAGTTTCAAGTAGCTATGATTTGTAACTATGTTATTCTTTTATTTCAGGGATATTCTAAAACTATGGGAGGCTTTGTAAAACTAGGATTAATTAACCCAGATCCTTATCCTTTGCTAAGCTCAGCCACACCACCTCTAACCTGGGTGAGTATAAGATTTACTCTGATTATCTGATTTTCTCTATTTTAATAATATTTTTCATATTGCTAGGCTTGGCTGTCTTGACTGAGTGCTTGACTGAGTAGGCGATAGTCCTACTTCAAGCAGGACATGGAGCTAGAGGAGCTCCAGAGGCCCATTCCAACATTTTTATGAATTATCTTAAATTTTCTGCTAGTTAGAATCTAGCCCTTGATGCTGTGAGTTGGTAGCATCCATATTGTTATTGGCCCATGAGCTTCACTGTAACCGTGTTTGTTAGAGCATCAAGAAATAAGAAATCATGCCTCAATGAAAATGTGCATGAAAATCTTTTTTCTGTTAAAACTCGGTGCAAGTATTTTCTTGCTCTGCTTTCTTGCTTACAGATGCCTCACTTCACCTTAATACCATTAGTTCTGCAAAATCTTTGTTGTCTCTTAGGTTGCTTTCTCAGAGATATTTTCCACTGACTTTGCAAGTGGTCACCTGGACATACATACAGGTTCAAGCAAATTGTGTCATTTTAATGAAATCCGAGATGCACCAGCCAGGGAGCTTGTCCAAAATTTGTTCTTCCCTTATGTTTCGGGTTACCTGTGAGCAATACTTTGTGAAAGAATGATGGGCACAGTCACAGGGATCCACTAAGTGCAGTTAGAGAATAAAATTGACTTTAACTCTTTCACAGTCCTGACTTTAGTCATTTTCTTTTCTTTTTCTTTTCTTTTAAAAAGACATTTAGAAAGAGCAAATAGAGTTTTTAATCACTTTCCATTGTTGGGGGGGAAGTGCATGCTCTTCACGGAAAAATTTTAATTTTGGATTTGCTTTGCCTTTGTTTTGTCAAAGCTGTGTACCCCTAGAGCTTTGTTTATGATGTGTGTGGGCTTCAAAAATAATTTAATTTCACCACAGAACATAGTAGAAAAGAGAGTTGACTTGAGGCAGCCAAGCTATGACTCCTATAATGTGCTGCTAAAGCATTTGACAATCAACATCTCTGCTATCTTTATAGGCAGAGCAGGGAACTTCATTTTACAGTATGAGGTAGAGAGTTGCACTTACAAAGAGCTTGCTACTTATCAGGTCTCTGCTTTGCTGTTTCTCGTGAGAAATTCTTCGTTCATTTTGCAAAGTTCTGGGAGAGTGGCTTTGTTTACTACTTGGACCAAAGCAAAAAATTCAGATCTATCTTCTTTTTCCTTCCTTGTGCTTTGATCAGCATTTACTTGGAAAAAGATACCAGGTTTATGCTGAGTGATGGTTTGAGAGGAGCATAGTATTCTTCTGACGTTGTCTTTATTTCAAGTAAAGAATGTTGAGTATTCTCAAAACCAGAGACTAAGCAAGGTGAAGAAGCTTGTCTCTGACTAACTGAGAGGGTTGCTTCTCTTCCCAAACTCCAAGGAGCTTTTGGATTGATGTTTGGGCTGACATTTCAGCAGTGTGTCCGTTTCAGTAATTGCAAAATATGCCCCCCACGTCATGGAATAGTTTAAGAATGACAATATTTTTTTTAGGATTGATATCTTCAAGTTTTCTTTGCAAAGATGGTTAGAATTTCCTGACGTTCTAGCCACACTAAGCAAGGATATAGTGTCACATAATCTGTGGAAATAAATCTAAACTCATTAGTTTCACTGAAAAGCTTGTTTCAGCAATGTTGTTACGTCTTAATACTTTACTTTTATTTCCCTTGCCTTTTATTTTTAGTTTCCCTGTAAGTCAGGCAGCCTGAGGACCTGAGCTTCTGAACCAACTCTGCAGTTCTTGTTTGCTTCATTTCTTGCTAATGCTTCTTTTTATTACCTGTCTTAATGTGACTGAAGCAAGCAATAATTAGCACTTTCTTAGCACAAAATACCCTTCAGATATGCACAAAAATCTTCAGCAAGTTTTTTAGTAATGCTCCCAGGATTGCCACAACCTTATTCATCTCATCAGTCCATTTCCTTCCTTGAAATGGGCTTCCTCCATTTCTAGACCAGCTGATAGATAACCTTAGTTTCGTGACTCTCTGGCCATCTCCAAGTGGCTTTCCTTTCACGCTAACTTCCTCCAAGTGTTCCTTGTTTATGTAGGTTTATATGTGCCTTTTTCCCTAAGAGAAAAGGGATATAACTAAAAAGTAGGAACAAGCAGCTGAGGGGTGAGAACAAAGTATTTTAGGAAAAGAAGATTCTCGTTCTCCTTTGCTGTGATTAAATATCTCAGTCTAGCTCACTTTCCCCATACATGTAGGCTGACTTCTCAGAAATCCTGGAAATTAACTGACCTTAGTGGAGCAGTAGGTTCTTGAAACCCTGACTGAAAAGGAGTGGGAAGAGATGTCAGGCCTTCAGCTATAACCAGCTATTTGAACTTTTTTTTTTCCTTTTAATACAGAAAGAGCTCATGTGCAAACTGGTTGGAATCGAGCCTTCTGCTGAGTACAGTGCTCTTAAAGAAGCAGTATTTAGCAAACTGGGAAAGGACAAAAGTCAGCTGGAGGCAGTGGAATGGTATGATGTGTCAGTGATTTTTAAAGTGGAAAAGAAAGTTTGCAATCTGACGCAGTTTGATCCATGTTAAAACTGTTAAGCTATTAATGCTGAGCAACCTGGGGAAATTACAGAGCTGAAGACTAAGCTGTTGATACGCAGTGGTATCAGTCTGTCTCATTTCTTCTGCCAGGTTAGGATTACTGGGAGATGAACCAGTTCCAGCAGCAGATTCCATTGTGGGGGCACTTGCAAAGCACATGGAGATTAAGCTGCCTTTTGGTATGTGAGAAATTCTGCTCTCTTTCATGATTTTGACTGGAACAAACCAGTATATCCTAATGACCTTGATTTTGTTAGTATGTGCATGTTACGTTTCTTAAAGTCTTATGATTATGTTCTCCATTGTCCTTATTTATCCTTTCGTTTCCCTGTTACAGTTTTTGTTTCACCTTCATATTTTATCCATCTTTATAGCCCCTATCTCCATTGTAAGTAACTTTCCTGATGTATGTGATGTGTGTGAATAGTGCCTTGCTCATCAGGAACCTCTTCTTGGTATGATTAGAATGCAAGTAATGAATATATATCTCTTTCTTTTAGGCACTGGAGAGAGAGATATGATTGTTATGAGAAATGAAATAGGTCTCAGGCATCCTTCTGGTCATTTGGAAGAGAAATTCATTGATCTGGTTGTCTATGGTGATAGCAACGGATACTCTGCAATGGCTAAAACAGTAGGATACCCCACTGCTATTGCTGCTAAGATGGTTCTAGATGGTAAGTGACTGTTCAGCCTTCAGTTAATTTAGTTGTACCCTTACCTCAGTAACAGTATTTAATCCTTTCTGTATCTACCTGCCTGTAGAAAGTGAGAAATTGGATGTTTAGTGTTCCTGAAGTGTTTGGATATTTTTTCAAAATTTTCAGCCTTTTCCTGTCTCCTTTACAGGAGCGTTTAATCTCCATGTTTGGGTGTGAATATTTCAGTCACTCTTCTTAATTTACTACTTAATCTATAGAGATTTCTATTCAGTTAGATTTAAGTGTTTCAGTGGTGTAGAGAGGACTTTTGGCATGGTAGGTTACAATTCTGTTTCTCTCAGGAGGTCAAGCCCACAGTGAAGCAAGTGAAAATATACCAGTGCTACATAACCTAGCTGTTTCCACTGCTACTCTCCGGATTGATTTATTATGCTTGGGGCATATTACCTGATCATGTTGTGTATATATATAAACAAGCATACTCCGCTTGGTCATCACCAAGTTTAAGGAAAATAGTGTGGTTTTCCCTCTCTTGCTCTTAATCTTTGAATCTTCCTTCCTTTCCTAGCTAATTGAAATGAGCAAAAACTGTATTTTCATTTTTCTGTTCTTGCTGTTTTGTATAACAAATAACTTTTGAAACTGTCGTGCTCTTCATCAAACCATGGAGTTTCACAGCTGTGTGAATCAAATTCAAACTGTATTATCTATGGCAAACTCTTTTTTCCTTATTTTTGTGATACAGTACTGATGCTCTGTGAAGCAAACATAAAGCCTGAGTCACTAAAACTGCATATTACACTGTAACTGCAAATTGGTATTTGCACTTAACAGTATTTTTTTCTGTCTTTACTTCAGGTGAAATAAATGCCAAAGGCATGGTTATACCATTGACAAAGAATATTTATGGACCAATACTTGAACGCGTTAGGGCAGAAGGCATTGTATATAGTACTCACAGCGTTATCAAACAATAACTGGAAGCGATGGATTGAACCTGATTTTGGTTTTGTCTGTTTTTTGCCCCCCTTCAAGAATCTCAACTTGGACAGTTAAAGACAGCAGCTGCCGTTTCAGACACAAATGATGCCTTCTATAAAACCACTTGCCTGACTTTAATGTAGGAACTGTATATACTAATAAATGACACATAAATGGTGGTATTTTCCTTTCAAAATTGGGGCTTTGTTTAATTCAGCTGACTGGCACTGCTAATTTTAAAGAGGACCTGCCAGACAGTGGCCAGAGACTTTTGCTATCCTTAAAGCCTTTGACTGTCTTACTGTCATGTTCATGTTTTAATCATGATCTTTCCTGATAAGAAATATCTTAGGAGAGTTTTTTAATTGATAGAGCTTATCCTCTGAGCATATAGGGTTATTGTCAAGACAAAATTCAGCTGAAAGGGAAAAGCAGTGGATTCTTGTGTGAAGAAAAACTCTGGTTAATAAATTCTGTTCAATTTGATTATTCATGTGGCATACATCATTTGTTAAAATAATAGAGACAAAAGTGATATTTAATTTAAATCTTGTTATACCATTGACTTTAACGGTATTTGTGAACATCTTCCCAATATGCAAGAAATAATTTAGAAATTCTGCAAAATTAGCAAATAAGATGTTGTTAAATCTTTAAAATGTTCAGTTGTTAATATTTGAAACCTAGACCTTAATATCTGTGGAATCCATCTTGTATGTATGTAAACTTAAAGTTAATTGGAGGAGGGATGAAGTTTAAAATGACAACAAATAAATACCCTTCCCATTACAGAGTGGAAGCTGGTTGCAATATGTTGAAATAACTACTGTTACATGTTGCTTTTTGTTGTTAGAGAGCACATTAGCATTTAACTCTGCAGCTAGGAAGGGCGTTCTTGAATACGACGCAGTTTGTATGCTTAGAAGCCCCTCCAAATAACGTTTACTCTTTCAACTGACACTGTTTGCCTAGTCCAGGTCAAGTACTGGTACAAAGGGAATAGATTGTGTAGTATAAACAGCTTTGAAATGCCGTAGGCTGAGAGGCTTAAATCATTGCTTTTTGAGTTAGCTTTTGTGCTTTTTCTGTCATGCTTCTGAATTATTGATTTGGGAGCCTATCTATCCTACTCAGTGCAATACCTCTCTAGGCTGATGAGCATCAAATGACCCGGGACACTGGCAAAGTGCTGTGCTACACAGCTGCACCAGCCCAGGTCTAGCAGCAGTTTTGCTGCATCAGGTCAGTGTTGAACTTGGCAGAGCTGATTAGCCCGAGTGCTGCACCCTCCGACAAAACAGCAGTTGCTTCCTTCCAGTTTAGTATGACTTCTCTGGCTTTAGCTCAGGGATTTTTACCCCACTTCGCAGTGCAAGCATGATGTAGACTTCCAGCAGGTAGGTCTGCAAGGTGTAGTGCTTCGTTCAGATACCAGTTCCTCTAGCATCTGACCTGTGCGACTGTCTGGAGCTCTCCTTCTCTAAAGCTGATCACTGATTCTGGAAGCTGCTTTCAGTTTTGCTCACAAACGTGCTTTGCTGATAAGCCCACAGCTTTTTACCTCCTGAAAAGCATACTACTATTACCACTGTCACAAGGGGCTGGAATTTCTGGTATTGCTCTGCCCAGTAGGAAAAGTAGCCGTAACAATAGCTGGAGTTTTGATCTCCCGTCTCCTTACTCAGGATTTGGGTTTTCTTTGTGCACTACTGTGTAATGAAATAGCAGCTGCAACACAGAGGGTTGAAAGAAGAGGGAATGAAAGGAAAAGAATCAAAGGCAGACTATAATGTCAAAGAGCAGGGCTTTTTACACTGAAGAACAGAATGTTTTTGTGCTGTCAAATCTTGATTCTGTTACAGTGCCATGCCTGTTCTGAGTATGGGATAAAATCCTGGCTTCATTAAGTTGTTTTGCTTCCTGCTGATGCTACAGGCTGTTGACCTGTTCTTGGCTTTTAGGTGTATCTATGGAAGGATGGAGTCGGGAAGGCATGTTGCACTCTCTGTTGCCTCCTCCTTCCCCCTGCTGGATTAAAGGCCTACACCTAACGGTTAAAACTAGACTTAGATCTACTGGTCCCTTCCAGTTCAAGGCTTAGTGAGACCAGGATTTCTCTCAAGAATGCTCTGTTCCATCTTGTACTCCACAAATACAGACACAGCTGTGGAGTTTTGTGTATGTGCACCTTGCCTGCTTCTCTGCCCAGGAAAAACAGTATGCAAGCAATATATATATATATATATATACACACCCACACACATACATACATATATGTATGTATATATGTATATATTTTATATATATATAAATATTTTTAAGTCTGTAATGATACTGGAGCATAACAGGAACGAGCACTACAGTGTGTTTTATTCAAGAAACACTGCTACAAATTTTGAAAAATTTTGTATCAGGATATATTTCTGTTTCCCAGTGCAATGCTGCTTTTGGTTTTCTAGGTTTAGACTTCAATAAATTTATTGCTCAGCTTTTGTATGAAAATTAGAATTCTCAGTGCTCTTTGCATATTATTGGAAAGATAATTGTATCTTATACACAAGATTGCTTGAAAAATAAATCCAAAAACCTGTGTTTTCATTATCATGTAATCTTTATTGTCTAATAAGATGTATATGAATGAGATCTGCTTATTTTACTTAGATGTTAGTATTGAAAGGGTGTCTACACATGGAATGGACTCATTGGACTTCACTGTGTATGTGAATTATTTTTTCATACTTCTTGCAAGACTCACAAGAGAAGTCTCTTAAAGGATTTTTTGAACACCCACATCTAACTGTATATATTGCTGTATCTAGACAGTTTCTTCTTCAGCTATAGCCTTAAGGTATGCAGAGGCTTTCTTAGTGCATGTTTTGTACTTGGGTACAAGGTCAACTAGTTAAGTGGGAAGCTACAGAACAGTAGATGTATAATGCCTACCTGAGCTCTACGAAGAAATAAAAGTTCAGTTTCTCACTGCCTGTCTCAGCTTCAGGGCCTTATTTTCCCAATACAAAGTTGAATATTCAGCTTGATTTGTGATGTCAGTGCCTGGGCTGAAAGGCTCTTAAGCTGTTTGCTCACATGAGGCTGCAAAGAACAGATGGCTTGTCATTGTATTTCTCTTATTTCTTCTTACGGGAATTTGTTTGAGTGACTACTCTCTCTGACTCCCTCTTTCTTTCTGAGTTAAGAAGGTACATGAGCCAGGTTAACTCAAACAGCCTCCTCCTTCCTGGCATTGATATTTGACTCTCCTTCAGCCCCCAGATATTCCAATAGACAAGAATTATATCCCTTATCAGGGAATGGAGCACAAAAATGTAACTGACTGCCAGACATTACATTGAACCATGCTGGATAACCAGTTTTATAACTGGTTTTTGATAGCTAGTTTAGTGAAATAATTTTCAAAATTCTTACTAAAGTCTTTAACTAATATGCTGTTGTACTGATAACCATGAGTCTATAACTTCTATCCATCATTCCTTGCTGACTTTTGTAAAGCTTTTCCGTAGGTATTAAATCACAACACCAGTTTCTATATTTTTAAAAAGTTGGTGACTTTACTAAATTAGTTAACATTTTGTAGTTTATTTTTTTTTAAACTCTCTCTCTACTTATATTTTCTTAGGAGGAAGCACATTAATCTTTTTCTTTTTTATGACTTTACCTGACTTTTATAGTTATGTTTCAAAGAAAAAAAAGTCTTCTACTGACATTATTTATTAATAGCCTACTTCCTGTAGGAGATACATAGCATCTTTTCCACACTTGACCCAGTTTGGAAAGGCAAGCTATATGTCTTTTGAGTCTGTAGCTTGGATTACAAGAAAAAATTAATTAGAATATGGCCTTTGTCTGAGATGGGAACTGACACGCATTTATTAAAATCTGTAATCCATCACAGGTTGAAGATTATAGAAGATTTTTTTATGATTCTTAATTTTTTTTTCCAGATCAGAAGCAATATGTGTTGGTAAAGAGATTATCCTAAGCACTTATGTTTTAAATAACTTGTCAGCATGCTAAGATGATGAATGTGATTACAAACATCTCTGGAAGAAACCTTGAACAACAGCTGATTCCTTGGATTATCATTTTAAAATGTCTGCAGAACAGTTTAGGTTGAAAGGAACAGTTATATCAAGATGGGATTCTATAAAGGAGGATTCGTGGTTTTTTTTTTTTTTTTGCTTTTGCTCCATATAGGCTTGAAAACCATGACAAAATTTATTGGCCTAAAAACTGCTTTGTATATGCAACTGCAAATATATTAACAGAAGCTATCAGAAGAAAAAAGCATGAACTTATGTAAGACTACAAGCCAGTTTTCCCTAAAGGAAATGCTGGAGAAGTAGCAGACAAGCATTACAGATTCTTCCATTATGCTTGCTCTAATACGATGGTGAACAGCAGAAGTATAAGGTAAGAAGATTATGGAATAGGGTTTGGAAATGGCCATAAGATTGAAATTAACCTCTCTCTTACATGCACCCTTAGAGATAAAGCAAGCAAAAATGACTGTGTCTAAGTACATACTATTTTTGGAACAAAAGAGGAGAGAATTAGATAGTGTTTCTGACCTCATTAAACTAAATATGCAAGTTGAAGGGTTTAGTCACTTGAGTACCTTAGAGGAACTAGCAAGTAACCCCCAGGCCACCTGGAAAAAGAATATACTGGCTTGCTCAAAGTGCAGTGTACTGCTTGAATGTTAGGAAGAATCTGTACATCTAAGAATGCAAGGTTATAAAAATGTACATATTTTGGGGCAGTGTGCTCATTCTATACATTTTTAACTTTTACCACTGCCAAAATAACACAAATATAACGCAAGCTAGCACAAAAAGTCTTAATCCCATTTTTCAAAGATGTTTAACTTGGCTAAGGATACATTACAAGTTAGCACAGTTGAGGCTTGCACTTAGAAGCCATTTCTCAGTCCCATTCTTCCTGGACTCCAGAATTAGAGAGTATGCAGGTATGACAAGGATCATGGAAAGAAACTTGTAGAACCTGAACAGAAAAGGAGGTTCCTCCATTTCTACCAGAATTATTTAATCAGTTCGTTATGGCTCTGAACTGAAGAGGCAGGTATTAAGATTTACAGGCAGATAGCTAGTCCCTCGCCTGAGGTTAAGATGACTGAACAGATCCTGAGAAACTGCTGGGCATGACATAAGAAACTTCTGAACAGAACAAATAAAAGTGAGAAGCTGACAAACGTTACAGATAGAGATACAGCAATGAATATCGGCCACATTTCACAGGTGGCTAAGGGAGAGTTATCTGAGAAATCAGATATCACCAAACTTCACAGATAATTGGAGGGCAGTACTGGAGACCTTTTTGGGGAGAAGAATTTGCAAGGCCAGCGGGGATCTAAATAACGGTATCAGAAAAAACAACTTTGGGTACAGAGGTAGCAAAAAAAAAAACAACCTGGGACTAGTGAGGAAAAAGTAATGAGAGGCAGCTTGTTTATCTGGGAGGAAACAAGGAAACCAGGGTGGAGAAATAGAGGGATCAACTTGAACAGTTCAGGCAAAGAACATGCATGGGAAAATGGAGAGAAGAAGGAACAAAAGGGCCTGCTTGCGTGTAAGCAAGTAGCTGGTCGGTACCTGTGTCTGCCTGTGCCCTATGCCTGACCACTGCAGTCTCTTCTGTCTTCTTATTAAAACCGTTTTATAACTGTCTTCTGTGGGATGGATCCTGTTTCTATCTGCTGTGTGATTTCACTCCCCATTTTGTGGGTGTGTATGTTGGTGATGACAGGTCTCGGTACCAGCAACTGGAGAAGGGTAATAGGGAACTGTAGTTCTGGGGGCCAGCTCTTGGATACACTGTCTGTCCAGGGCCAGCTACAGGGGGCAATCCATGTGTGTGTGTGTGTGTGTGTGTGTGTGTGTGTGTGTGTGTGTGTGTGTTTGTGCAATGCACGAGCAAACCTCAAGCTGGACTATTTAGCAGGTAGGAGCAGACCCACGTCTGGAAAGACTCAAGGTCTGAGCTTATGACGGCCCAGGGATCTAGGCATGGATAGTAGACAGACATGGAGTCCGTGCCAGTACACAAGGGACCCATGGCTGGTGTGCTTGTGGATCTAGAATGTGCACACATGCATGTATGTATGTGTTTCACTACTAAACTTCAGCCCTGACCAGCTGGTGAGGAGGAACAGGATCAGGTCACTTGTGTTCATGCTTAGGTACTGTTGTGGGGTGACAGTAAAGACATTGCTCTGTCTGTGTGGGTCTGACCAGCTGTGTGTGTGTGTGTGTGTGTGTGCATGCGCGCTTGTTTGTGTGGTTGTGTGTGTGATGTATGTGTCTGTCTGTGCATTTCCCTCTGTGGAATACATGCCCAGCCTGGCTCCTGGCTGGACCTGCAAAGAGGAACAGCAACAGCCACATC
Source organism: Struthio camelus (assembly GCF_040807025.1). Taxonomy (NCBI): domain Eukaryota; kingdom Metazoa; phylum Chordata; class Aves; order Struthioniformes; family Struthionidae; genus Struthio; species Struthio camelus. The sequence goes on from NC_090942.1 coordinate 25,703,126, forward strand.
CACTGGACTGAGAAAGAGGAAACCTCCTAGAGTCAGCTCTGGGGGACTCGGAAGCAGAAATCCCCCAGGCTCAATGTCCAACAGATTCAGCCACTCGGTAACATTTGGGACCACAGAGCTATGTTATAAAGAGAAGAGGTGAGGTGTAAAAGGGAATTCACAGAATCACAAAATGGCCAAGATTGGAAGGGACCTCTGGAGATCATCTAGTCCAACCTCCCTGCTCATGCAAGGTCATCTAGAGCATATTTCCCAGGATCGCATCCAGACGGGTTTTGAATGTCTCCAGGGAAGGAGACTCCACAGCCTCTCTGGGCAACCTGTGCCAGTGCTCGCTCACCCTCACAGGAAAGCAGCTTTTCCTCAGGTTCACATGGAACTTCCTGTGCTTCAGTTTCTGCCCGTTGCCTCTTGTCCTGTTGCTGGGCTCCACGGAGAAGAGATTGGCCTCATCCTCTTGACACCCCCCCCAGATACTTGTACACATTGATCAGATCCCCCCTCAATCTTCTCTTCTCCAGGCTGAACAGGCCCAGCTCTCTCAGCCTTTCCTCATGGGAGAGATGCTCCAGTCCCCTCATCATCTTCGTAGCCCTCCACTGGACTTGCTCCGGGAGTTCCATGTCTCTCTTGTACTGGGGAGCCCAGAACTGGACACAGTACTCCAGGTGTGGCCTTCCCAGGGCTGAGTGGAGAGGGAAGATTACCTCCCTCGACCTGCTGGCAACACTATTCCTAATGCACCCCAGGATGCATTAGGATGCATTAGGATGTGGCCTTCTTGGCCGCAAGGGCACATTGCTGGCTCATGTTTAACTTGTTGTCCACCAGCACTCCCAGGTCCTTCTCTGCAGAGCTGCTTTCCAGTGGGTCAGCCCCCAGCCTGTACTGGTGCATAGGGTTATTCCTTCCCAGGAGCAGGGCCTTGCACTTGCCTTTGTTGAACTTCAGGAGGTTCCTCTCCGCCCACCTCTCCAGCCTGTCCAGGTCCCTCGGAATGGCAGCACAGCCTTCTGGTGTGTCAGCCACTCCTCCTAGTTTAGTATCATCAGCAAACTTGCTGAGAGTGCACTCTGTCCCTTCCTCCAGGTCATTGAGGAATACATTGAACAAGACTGGACCCAGGACTGACCCCTGGGGGACACCACTAGCTACAAGCCTCCAACTGCACTCTGTGCCACTGACCACAACCCATTGAATTCTGCCATCCAGCCAGTTCTCCATCCACCTCACCATCAACTCATCCAACCCACACTTCCTGAGCTTGCTTATTAGGATGTTATGGGAGACAGTGTCAAAAGCCTTGCTGAAGTCCAGGCAGACAACATCCACTGCTCTGCCCTCATCTACCCAGCCAGTCATTCCACCATAGAAGGCTATCAGATTGGTCAAGCATGATTTCCCCTTGGTGAATCCATGCTGACTACTCCTGATCACCTTCTTGTCCTCCACATGTTAGAGATGGCCCCCAGGAGGAGCTGTTCCATCACCTTTCCAGGGGCGGAGGTGAGGCTGACAGGCCTGTAGTTCCCTGGCTCCTCCTTCTTGCCCTTTTGGAAGACTGGCGTGACATTGGCTTTCTTCCAGTCCTCAGGCACCTCTCCTGATCTCCAGGACCTTTCCAAGATGATGGAGAGTGGCCTAGCGATAACATCCACCAGCTCCCTCAGCACTCGTGGGTGCATCCCTTCAGGGCCCATGGATTTATGGATGTCAAGTTTGGACAAAAGATCTCTAACCTGATCCTCCTCGATAAGGGAAAGTCTTCCTTTCTCCAGACTCTCTCTCTTGTCCCCAGGGTCCGGAATTCCTGAGGGCTGGCCTTAGCAGCAAAGACTGAAGCAAAGAAGGCATTCAGTAACTCTGCCTTCTCTGTATCCTTCGTCACCAGGGCACCCGCCCCATTCTGCAGTGGGCCGACATCTTCCCTAGTCTTCCTTTTGCTCTTGATATATTTGAAGAAGGCCTTCCTGTTGCCCTTGACATCCCTTGCCAGATTTAATTCCAAATGGGCATTAGCCTTCCTTGTTGTAGCCCTGCATACCCTGACAACGTCCCTGTATTCCTCCCAAGTGGCCTGTCCCTTTTCCACATTCTGTAGACGTCCTTCTTCTGTTGGAGTTTTGCCAGGAGCTCCTTGCTCATCCAGGCAGGTCTCCTGCCCGCTTTGCTCGACTTCTTCCTCAGAGGGATGCACTGATCTTGAGCCTGGAGGAAGTGATGCTTGAATATTAACCAGCTCTCTTTTATCCCCCCTCCCTTCTAGGGCCCGAACCCATGGGATTCCTCCAAGTAGGTCCTTGAAGAGGCCAAAGTTAGCTCTCCTGAAGTCCAGCGTTGCAATCCTACTCATTGCCCTGCTCCCTCCTCGTAGGATCCTGAACTCCACCATCTCACGGTCACTGCAGCCAAGGCTGCCCCCAACCTTCACATCTCCAACTAGACCTTCTTTGTTCGTTAGTACAAGGTCCAGAAGCACACCTCTCCTCATTGGCTTCTCCACCACCTGTGTCAAAATGTTATCCTCAATGCTTTGCAGGAACCTCCTGGACTGTTTGTGCCTAGCTGTGCTCTCTTCCCAGCAGATGTCAGGGTGGTTAGAGTCCCCCATGAGAACCAGGGCCTGTGATTGTGAGGCTGCTTCCAGCTGCCTGTAGAAGGCCTCATCGACTTCCTATTCTTGATCAAGTGGCCTGTAGTAAACACTGACAACAGTGTCACCCATGTTAGCCTGCCCTTTAATCCTTATCTGTAAGCTCTCAACTCACTCTTCATCCACCTCTAGGCAGAGCTCCAGACATTCCAGGTGTTCTCTCACATAAAGAGCAACTCCACCACCTTGTCTTCCTGGCCTGTCTTTCCTAAAAAGCACATAGCTATTCATGACAGCATCCCAGTCATGTGAACTATCCCACCATGTCTCTGTAACTGCAAAAAGACCATGGCCCTGCGACCGCACACAGATCTCTAACTCTTCCTGTTTATTCCCCATGCTGTGTGCATTGGTGCACAGGCATTTCAGAGAGGCAACTGAGCATGCAAGTTTCCTAGCAGGGGTGCAAGAGGGTCCTCCACAGTCATGTCCTGTGCACTCTTCCCTGGCTGCATGCACCCGCCAGAGGCATCCCAACTTGAGTGGCGTTTTGCTGACTACCCTGTCTCTGTAACTCTCCCCTTTCCCCATCTTTCCTAGTTTAAAGCCCTCCTTTTCAGGCTGGCCAACCTGTTGGCAACGACACACATGCCCCACTTACTGAGGTGGAATTCAAGATCATTAATATGTCGGCACAGTTTTACAAGACAAACTATGCATTAGTTTCTATTATTTCATCCCTATGATTAAAAAAATGGACAAAAGCAGGAACTAAGTCCATGTGCTGTTCTATCTTCTGACCTATCAGCTTCACCTTGACTTATCAACACTATTATTTTCAAGTTACTGCTCTTCAGATGCTTCTAAATCTACTTTTGTTCACCTTTATCTGCACTTTATCATTCCACATGTCCTCTCAGGGAAGTCCTAGGCTGCTGAAGCGTTCAGCAAGGCTTTTGACACTGTCTCCCATAACATCCTAATAAGCAAGCTCAGGAAGTGTGGGTTGGATGAGTGGATGGTGAGGTGGATGGAGAACTGGCTGGATGGCAGAATTCAATGGGTTGTGGTCAGTGGCACAGAGTGCAGTTGGAGGCCTGTAGCTAGTGGTGTCCCCCAGGGGTCAGTCCTGGGTCCAGTCTTGTTCAATGTATTCCTCAATGACCTGGAGGAAGGGACAGAGTGCACCCTCAGCAAGTTTGCTGATGATACTAAACTAGGAGGAGTGGCTGACACACCAGAAGGCTGTGCTGCCATTCCGAGGGACCTGGACAGGCTGGAGAGGTGGGCGGAGAGGAACCTCCTGAAGTTCAACAAAGGCAAGTGCAAGGCCCTGCTCCTGGGAAGGAATAACCCTATGCACCAGTACAGGCTGGGGGCTGACCCGCTGGAAAGCAGCTCTGCCGAGAGGGACCTGGGAGTGCTGGTGGACAACAAGTTAAACATGAGGCAGCAGTGTGCCCTTGTGGCCAAGAAGGCCAATGGTCTCCTGGGGTGCATTAGGCAGAGTGTTGCCAGCAGGTGGAGGGAGGTGATCCTGCCCCTCTACTCAGCCCTGGGGAGGCCTCACCTGGAGTACTGTGTCCAGTTCTAGGCTCCCCAGTACAAGACACATGGCACTCCTGGAGAGAGTCCAGCGGAGGGCTACCAAGATGATTAGAGGGCTGGAGCACCTCTCCCATGAGGAAAGACTTCAAGAGCTGGGCCTGTTCAGCGTGGAGAAGAGAAGACTGAGAGGCGATCTCATAAATGTGTACAAGTATGTGAGGGGGGAGTGTCAAGAGGATGAGGCCAGCCTCTTCTCCGTGGTGCCCAGCTACAGGACAAGAGGCAACGGGCAGAAACTGAAGCACAGGAAGTTCCATCTGAACCTGAGAAAAAACTTCTTCACTGTGAGGGTGACTAAGCATTGGAACAAGTTGCCCAGAGAGGTAGTGGAGTCTCCTTCCCTGGAGATATTCAAAACCCATCTGGATGCGATCCTGGGCAATATGCTCTAGGTGACCCTGCTTGAGCAGGGAGGTTGGACTAGATGATCTCCAGAGGTCCCTTCCAACCTAAACCATTCTGTGATTCTGTGAAGGGGGCCTACATCTATCTATTGACACATACCATGTACTGAGATCCCCCATACCCTTGCCTTAGTGCATTAGTCAACAAAAATCTCCAATCCCACATAGGTTCATTTTCCCATGTCCTAGGTTTTTAGCTAAGATACCATCCATTAGTTACTGTGGCCTCCTTGTCCAGAACCATATCCCTGTGTTAGTTTTAATAAAAGATTTGTTCTCCTTCAGGTTCCTCCATCCGTCTAAATGCTGCAGCCTTTAGTACAGTTCAGTATCTTTTCTTGCCACTTGGGAAGGTTATACAAAATAGCTGAGTGGCCAAGCTGAAACTTTTTGCTTTTGGCCATGTGGAGATTACTCCTTTTATTTTTTTCTGAGAGTTTGGGTGAATGAATAATCATCTGGAGCAAAACCAGCACGGAGGAGTCTGGCTAAGGGGCAATTAAGGCAATCTCGAGGTCTGGAACAGCCTGTCAGCCTGTGGTTGACAACGCTGGGTGACCTGCAAGGAAAGGTTAAAACAGGCATTGACTTGGACATTACAGGTGTGGGTAGAAGTGAAGCAAAGATTAAGTAATAGAATTTAAAGCATTCCAAAATGATCAGATCTCAGAGCTTCCATAGAAACAGTATGCTCTCTGGCTCATTCTTGAGTCCTTATTCTTGTAAGCAAAAGCTCTTCCCTATGATAATGCAGACTGATTACTGTATGTGGTAGATTGCTAAGCACAGACTGGAATATTTATATTTATTTTTGCAATGCCATAGGTAAAAACAATTTAACAATGCCAAGTACAGATGTTATTCTCATAAAAACTTCTCATTTCAAAACAAATGATTTCTAGTTCCCACAAAAAGTTAAAATTACATGCAGCTATATGAAGGTTAATTGCTTAAGATGCACACTTATATATCAGAAGACTTCGTTAAAATAAAAACATACTGGACTACATCATTGTAACCAGGCAATTACACAGAACTAGAAAACTGACTCTGTAGTAAAATATAAAAATCTACAATTATAAATATAAATTTGGTCCATGGAATCACTATAGAAGTAGCAGTATTTACAGTAAGTATCAGATTACTATTCTAAATGTCTAATTGAAGTCTGAAAATGTTGAATGTTATGGAGAACAGTATTTTATTTACATTCTACTATATTAAAAGTTATATTTCTAGCAAATGTAAGATTGCTATAAATACAGTAAATAAACTGAGTACTAAAACCATGACATGTTTCTCTGTAGTTGAGAATCCTCTAACATCTATTAAAAGTAAAATGAATCAAAAACTAATACTGAAAAAACATACCACAATTCAATTCTTAGAAACACTGTAAAAGTCAATCAAATTAGTCAGACTTAACAACGTATTACAAGAAATTTTTCAAGAAAAGGCACACATTGTTAATGGTGTAAGTTCTACAGTAAAGTCATATGCAACAGAAATAACTGTTTGTTTGAATGAAGGATGGGAACTGATTTTATATATATAATAACTGAGAAGATTTCCCCCCCATAAAATATAAAACTGAAAATAACAATGGTAAATGTCATGTATGACTGATGTGCTGTAGGTATGTGTATGTTTAATTTGCTTTGTTAATTAAACTAAAGATTCCAAACTTTCAGCTGCATTTCCGTCAGGTAAAGCTGAGCCATTACTGTCCATAGACGCTGAGGGATTTTCTTCTTGCCTTGTGCTAACAAGGCTGAGAATAGCTTTGTACAGAAACTGGTACTGTTCCTGGAGAAGAAAAAGGGATATTTTCAATGTGTTTTCATAAATAATAATGCTAGATTTTATTATAACACTGTTAATTAATAGCTAATGTGTCAGTCTGGTGATGTACAGTCCTCCACAATTGATAGGGTTACTCAGTAGATTTATTAATTTTCTGACTAATTTCTCCCCCTGTACTCAGAGTGGACCACAATATTAAGGAAGATAGTGCATGTTTGTTAGATGGAGGAAAAACAATGCGTTTCTTAAAATATATGGGCTAAATCTGATCTTTGTTTAAGTCTATGGCAAAGTTCCCAATTGAAGGAATAGGGTCAGGATTAGGGCTTCTTTATTTATTGCTTTTTTCCCCTTGAATAAGTTCTCATTTTCTGCCTTCAGAGTCCTATTCTGGCAGTTTTTTTTTCTTTTTCTTTTTGGTAAATGTGGTTGGTGCTTATGATTTTGAAACCCCTGACAAGTGTAGAAAGGCAAGACTTGATTTGATTGTGTTGGAAGAGTCAGTGAAGAGGCCGTTGCTTAGCTGGAGTGGGCTTCTCAGCTAGGCGCAGTAGGAAGCGGGAAGTGCCAGAAGTGTTGGCCAGAAGTCAGTCAGACAGGGTGGAGCTGGGTGGGGAGGAGGAAACACTGGCAGCTCAGTGTAGGGCAGCATTTCTGGAGAGCAGGCACAGCAAAGGCTGTGCTGCACTAGGTAATAGCAGATGCACTGAAAAGGCAGAGGAATATTTTGGATTCCTGGATGGCTACATGAGAAGAATAAAGAATTTCTGGGCTGGAAGGAGTGGTGAGCAGTATGATAGACTAAATAGAGCGGAGGAGATTTGGAGCTGGACTATTAGTATGGACTCAGAAATCTGGGGTAGGGAAAGAGCAGGGAGTCGGAAACTGCAGCAGGAACAGATGGGAAACTGGAAATCTGAGATAAAGGGCCCAGACCTTTGCTGGAAGCTTCTGGGACAAGAGGATTGAGAGAACTGATGGTGCTGCTGAGGTGGGAGGAGCTCTCATTGCAGAGCTGTCTGCCAGGCACCTCAGTCTGGGCTGGCTGGTCAAGCGAAGGGGTGGACATGTCTGACTAAAGTCAACAGCAAAGTTCCCATTGTTGGAATGGGGTCAGGATTAGGGCTACTTCATTTGTTTGCCTTTTTTTCCTTGAATATGTCATATGCCTTGAATATGACATGAATATGTCATATGTGAACATCTGCCAATCCTGTGTCATGTCCTGTCTTTCCTGTCAAAAATATACTAACCCTATCCCTAATGTTTCACTCCTGAAGTGTTCTCCTTATTACACCCATAGTAACTCCGCAGTATTTCGATTAGCAGCAGTATGACCAAGGGCAGGATTCATAACTTTAATTTCTGTAATGCATTTTCATCTTTACAGCACAAACTTAAGTTGGTAATTCTAGTTGCTGTAGTTTTATTTTTTTTTTTTTTAATTCTTCCCTTCTGTAAGTACAGTGACACTGGTGTCGAGTGACAATTCAACAGATCATGAAAGTTCAAAGTCAGTCCTGGACTGGAAAAGGAGGGTAGCTATTTCAGGGTCTACTCAGAGTACCAATTTATTTCTCAATTAATTAAAACCATTATTTACATGACATAGTGCAGACTTTTTATGATGGTGACAGTTCTGCACATTTTGAACAAGCCCACTTGATAACCAGCTAACCAGTTTTTCATGGGAAACGCTTCATTTTGGAATTAGCTGTAAGTCCATTACAGAACTCCTGGAAAATAAGTTTTGATTAACTCATGAAGAAACTGACACATAAGTGGTGCAATAAAGTTGCCCTGACACCTAAGCATGCTAATAATATGCATATATATTGAAAAAAAAAGGACTTATTTTGCTTATTACTTACAATATCTGTGAAGACTCCAGGCCTCATCAAATTTATCATCTTAGCTACCTGATAAACATCCACGGAGTTCTCGTTTTCTAGCTGATGCATGAGCGTTGTTAGTGCGCAGAAGGTACCTGCTGTCACCCCTCCATGCCTTTGGAAAGCCGGAAAAAAAAAAACACACACAAAGAAAAGTCTATAAACTGGGTCAGATTCCCACAGCTGGAGAAAATATAAGGGCCAAGATAAACAGGTAAGATGAATTTCCATGATGTGATCTTTACACCTTTCTGAAACAGGGCTGCACAGCAGTGCCTTAACATGACCTTCACAGTATTTGGCTACAACTTCTGGGAAGTCTTTAAAAGTCAGTCTCGAAGTGTTTTCCCACAAACATGTACTGAGAGAATCATGAAGGCTTAAGGGCCCGTTTACAATATTTCAGTATTTTTGGCTGTTGTTAAACAGCTGGGGCAGGGTAAGGCTCCTCAGCTAAACAGTCTTATTTCTCTCAACAATAAACAATGAAGCCCTGATTGGTTTCATCTCCAGTGCCCAACTCAGTAATGATCCAGAGTATCAAAAATGATAGAATGGAAAAGAGAACATTCAGTGTATTATTAAACCCAAATATGTCTCTTGATGCAGTTGAAACAGAAGCAGCAGCACTAATGTTAGGTGCAGACTTTCTGTCTTGTTTCAGTGGCTCTCCCTCTAAATGAGCAGCAAATGTGACTCTAGAGAATAACAACAAAACAAATTGAAAGCTGCAGTCCTTACTCATCGTGTACAATCATGGGTCCATCACGGTTGGATGTTTCCTCTTTGATGATGCTGATCAGTTCAAAAGTTTTACTAATAGGACTATCAGGATTTGGCCATTTTGGACACTGAAAATGCCTCACTTCGAGGACATAGTCATCCTAAAAGAGTAAAAAAAACCAAAGAGCAACATAACTAGTGCTTAACATTTTAAAAGCAAGAAGCAAGGGTTAAAAAATGACCTTTTCTCTTTTAGGTCACTGTTTAAAGAGACCTGAGTTTCTAAGGATTCTCCAAAAAATTTTTTTTAACAAAAACATGATTTTTTTCAGGACTAGGGTCTCATCAGGACTAAGCCTTCCAGCTCTGGTCCAACTGTGGCCCAACAGGCTACAACCCCCAAGACATTCCCATTCCCTTCTCTTGAGAAATGGCAACAAAAGTGCCCAACACCCAAAGTCCTGCTGCAGTAAGCGCAATGCAATACAGAGCGAGCTGAGCACACCTGCTATGCTGAAGGGGTAGCAGAGACAAAAGCACCTCTTCCCATCAGTAATCCTAAAGTTATACAGTAATATTTGGCCTCCTCAAACCCCGCTGGCCCCTGCCTTCCCCATGCAGGCAGCGCATGCAGAAGCTCCCTAACTCTGTGCTTGGCCAGCCCAGGCCCCCCTTTCCTTTTTTTCCACTCTGCCCAGCCCCGCTTCCTTGGTGCTCTAATTTCTCTCACATTTACCACAGAAAATGTAACAAGATGTAGGCATTACCTTTAACAAATCAAATCCCAAAAGTTACAAGGTTTATGATAATGTTACCTGTGTAGCTTCCAAAATAAAGTCTTGGATTATGAGCTTTTCCTCGTTAGACAGACACTTGTGTTCTTCAGCAATCATAGTAACCTTAAAACTCTCACAATTTATTGGCTCGTCTTTGTTTGGCCAGTAAACAAATTCATCTTCAGCCTCAAGGAAGAAAAAGAAAGTCATTTTCAGACTTCAAAATAAAACTTAATCCAACAGAATACATAATGTGCCATGTATGTAATCAGTTAATCCAACTAGATTTAAATTGACAAATCAAAATTTCAGCAGGATCACAAATGCCAGAAATGAAAGTTTTCAGACACCTCCCTTACTAAGGCTAACTTAAAAAACTATCTCTTCTGTAGGAAGTATAACATTCATAATCTGTTTGATGAGGAGACAAAAATATAAATTGTCTTGGCTGCCCTTATTTTTCCAGTCATTCAAGACTTTTCAAAGTATTTGCATGGCTTTTCTCCAAACTCATCCCCAAACATGGCGCCTTGTCATGCCTCAAAATTTCTGTAAGTACCAACCTAAAAGCTCTCAGATATTTTTATGGCCACATCTCTAGTTACTGCAAAACACATTCATTGTTTATTAAATTATGTATACAGTATCAACATTTGAGTTTCTTTCTCAGTTTATAGTCAGATAAATTCCAACTAAACAAACCTTTATTTGCAATTTTAGGAGATGAGATAGAGAAACAACATCATATTTACCCCTTAATAATAGCTGAAGGGATCATACTACATCTAAAGCAAAAGTCTTGAAGCAAAACTCCTGCTGTTTGACCCTTTTTATAAATGATATGAATGATGAAATATCTTCTCATTCCAACTGAAATCTGCCAGATGAGGACCTCCGGATCAACTAGGGTATGATTTTGCGTATTTTGCACTCAGTACAGTATTATTAATTTTTAATCGGTTTTGGCAAAATCGCAGACATTGTCTCATGTTTTGCATATTTTAAAATGTTAACACTAATAAAATTCATACAGAAAACTAGAGCAATCAGCCATGAATCTTACCATATTCTGGCTATCAGGAAGCATGACTATCAGCTGAGCGTTATGGTCCCATATCATTCTCCAGAAATCCTTGATAGTGTGTAGTAAGGGATGCTGGGTAATAATGAATTCATTACTTTGATAATAACCCTGCAAAAAAAAAAACCCATCAGACTCAGAGTTGGTGTTCAGCTTTCAACATTTAAATGAAGCTTCTACTGGGCAGGGCCAGAAGCCTAAAAAATAAATTCCAGAATTATGCCCCCTTTTGCAGAGAAGATAACTGCCATTGCAATATTTTCCAGATGAACAGAATGAAACCAATTACACTGAAATAACTTTTAAAACTTTGAAAAATTCAACCAACCAAACCAATAAGACCAAAGAAAGCAGTGGGCAGTTGGCATTGAACAGCCAATTCAGAATGAAACTACTCAGATGCACATGCTAGGGGAGCTGGTGACAGGAAACAAACTAAAAGAAAATCTCTTGAAAGATCTGAAAAATATCCCAGGCAGTTTTTTGATTTATATAAATGTCATAGACAGCTTCTAACTACAAATGATATCTCCTTTGCACTCATGCATCTAATGAAATATCATGCATAAACAGCACTGCGGGGAGCTTTCCCATCTCTTTCCTGAATGGACATGTTCTGTGTAAAAGACAGACTTTACTCCTTCCTTCAGCTAATGAGGGGAAGAGAGTTGAAGGAAACCCACAGAACAAGAAAGATAATGAAAAGATGATGACCTATGGTGCCTGGACTCTGCCAGGTGCAAAAGTTGCAGCAGACATCTGCAGGAAACCATCTCTGTAAAATGAGGTAGGAAGGAAGTTTGGTTTCATGGCACAGTAACCTGTTAGTTAAAACTTGTTAGTTACTTGCAAAAGATCCTTCCATAGGCGGTATTCAGCTTTATTGTTTTTTAAAATTATGATGGGACTTCTGGTTCTACAGATACACACTTAACTGAACTTAAAAACAGTAGTAATAATTCCACGGAGAAGGCAAAGAGTAAATAATGGAAGAAAGCTTGGGAGGAGCTTTCAAAATCAGAATTGTGCTGCTCTAACGTGGACCCTTGGCAGCTCTGAAAAGAGCCAAACAGTGGGGCACAGTAATAGCACAGTTAACTGACTTACCATGATATAGGAAGCATTGATGTAGTCTGTTCCTTCACCAGACAGTGATGAAATACCAACTCGAGATCTTTCCACTGTAAAAAAAGTCATGAACTAGTCTGTACATGGAATAACACATATTTTAGTAACGATCTCACATATTACAGTAATGATAACAAAACTAAGATCCATCAATCAGGATGAAGTGCTATCCAGCCATCTATTTCATTCTCTTCTGTGTGGTTACTTTGCTAAACCATTTCTTCACTGAAAGCTCTTTACAAAACTTAGGTGCTCACTGCCCCACACCAATGCAGAAGTCCTCAGATCCTGCTGAGGAACAGTTAAAGTGTTTGACGCACACCGTTTATAGAAGTTTTGCCACCCAAGAAGCCAATTTGAACATGCTTACCAGGAATGATGGATGAAGTTCTGTTCTTTTCTCTGTTACACTGTTTGAGTGCAGTAGAATAATCACATTGCTGTATGTTAGACTGGCTCAGTAACTGAAATAAGGAAGTTAAAAAAAATCAGGTCACTGCACAGGAAGCCTTCCTTTATTAGCTGCATTAAACATAGGGGTGCATGTATGGCAGGTTAGCTGTATTGCTTAAATTGAGGCATCTAGTTATCTGGCTAAATCAGTCAGCTAGTCATCAGAGTCTTCTCTGCTCACTGTTTTAGCAGTTCAAATGATTCTTGGTCTCTAGGTCAATGAAGCACTTGATGAATTGCCAGTTTAAGTTGTTCCCACGTCCAGCCCCTCACTGCTTGTGCCACTCCGGTGTCACTTCTTCCATTGTGCCCGCACAGCTGTTTGTGTAGCTTTAAATAGTTTTCTCAAACAGTAAAGAACTTGTCTGAATTGGATGCAGAAAAATCTGCATTGTCACTCGGACAGCACAGATGTGAGTACTGATGTGACACAGCTCCAGATATCACAGTTATGATCTTCCTGATTTTCTCTCCAAATCTGAGAGAATTAATACAATGTTAGACTTAAAATACAAGACTTAAATGGAGGTCATATTAACCTACTTGTTTCGACCAATACAATTCAGTCAGAGAAGTGTGAGAAGGAATGAGTATAAATGTCGCAATGACCCTGCGTAAGCATGAAATAAATTTGAAAACCAGGTGTTTCCTAGTTTTTAGTTTTCTGATTGCTAGTAATTAATCATAATGTTCAAAAGCATTTAAAAGACTTTTCTGTAATATTTTGGGTTGACCATATATAGCCTCCAAAAGCTACCAATTTGGAAGAACAGATAGCAAACCAGAGAATTTCCATCAACATGAAGTAGATCTTTTTTTTTTCTTTTCATCTCAAACAGTTCTTACATAAACTAATGCTCCAAATTTATATTCGTACACTAATAATTTTGGCGTTCAAGGAGAAATGAGATTCAAGTAGACCTGCCTCTGTCTGATAATGTTTAATTTCTTATAATTTGAGCTCTATAGGTCTCCTGCAACTTACACTGCATATTCTGTATATTATGCATTTTATTCTTTCATCTGTTTAGGAATGGTGGCATGTTTATTTCTCCAAACACATCACAGCTGAGACAGGAGAACCTGTTTCTCATTGGAAAAAAACAACAACAGTACAGTGTGTGTTCCTTTAAGCCAAGACAGTAGCAAACTGTGAAATCCTTTGACCCTATTCTGTAGTTCAATATCTTGAAGTTACTGTGCCTATGTGACCAAAATACTTCAGAAAAGAAATATATTAATATTTATCATGGCCTCATTATCTACTGACTTATCTGCAGTTTTTTACTTGTGATCTAATAGCTAATTGTGGAAAGAATATATGTTATCCCACACATTCCTCATCAGAATTAAAATATTTAGAGACAAAGCTTCTAAAAAGTCACTTCCTGGTAAATTAAGAAAATCAAAGCCTAGTGTGCTACATAACACAGAAAAAAAAATAACTATGGTTTACTTTCCCGAATTCAAATTCATTTGAAAAGGTAGGATTTTCCGTCTTCATTTCTTAAGTCACCTCAGCGAGCTAGCTAGATTTCCCTTTCTCCCCATGAGTCAACGTACTGTTTCTCTCCTAGGTCCGGGTTGATACCTGCCAGCTTCTGACCTCTGGTCTTCCTCTGGGAAGCTGAAAGTCCAATGCACGTACACCTCGATCTCCATATACAGAAACACCGGAGTGTTTGTTTATTGCCTGCTGAGGAGATGTCTGCCTCTACAGCTATTGCTGCACATTGAGGGCAGTACGTTGATTGACCAATACAGAACATGATGTTTTCTGCCAGAACGACACCTTTCCAGACAGTTATTTTACCTTTGGGGATCTTCACGCAAAGGCATGTAGTAGTTTTATCCTCTGTCTACTTACTGGACTGTTTCTTATGCTCTTGTTTTTAGAAAGAAATAAAAAAAAATCCTGTTTAAGAGTACATAAATAATTGTTTTTTCCAGCTGACTGCATGCATTTCTTAATTGCTCTGAATCTAGGTTCAGCACTTAAATTATATATAGAGAAAGATGATGAAATTTGCATTGAGATAGCTACTCTAAAAATCATTCAATCTGAGAATGCTTACAAGTCAAAACCTTTTCATGTTAATATCTCAGAGAGCTCACCTTGAATTGTTTCTCCAGTCTGGTCTTTCCTGTTGGTCCAGGTATCAAGAGAGAATTAACATAGGCATGAATGTGAGTCTCAAGGACTTCTGTTTCTTTACTGAGTATCGCTTCGACCAATGCATCATGAATGAAGATGTATTGCTCCTAATAAAATAAAATTAAACACGTGAGCCCTAATTATTTTCAGATTTTCCCTGGGCATCTTCTTCGGCTAAGCTGCCACTTCTGATGTGGTCACTATTTCTTTGCGGTTTGCTGCTATAGTAGAGTTTTCTCAAATGTGGTCCTCTACAGTGAAGGCTGCTCCTCTGTAGTGACAGTATGTATTTGCAAGTGAACTACACATGCAATGCATATGTGATACGATAGCCTCGAATTAAATTTCCAAGTCAGCTTCTTTTCAGTGCTCCCCGCCTCCCTTTCTTGCAACAAAGTGACTGCTCCCAGTTCCTACTGCTATCTTCCATTTTCTGTCTCCCATACTTTTGAATAAGTGCTCATGCTGTTGTTGATCACCTTTTCTTCTATTAAAAGGCACCAGGGAATCTAACTCCTGTTCCTGAAATCTGAAATAGGCTTTCCAATGCCCTGCTGTTGTCCTTATTGTTTCTTTCTGATCTTTTACTATTCTATATATAATCTGCTGTTTAAAACAGCTGCATATAACCTTTGCTTAAAACAACTGTTTTCCTACTTATTATTATGCCTGCTCTGAACCGTTTGATCAGAGTCAGCAAAGATTCCTAAATCATGATGTTTCCTTAGAAAGACTATAACAAAAATGCATGTACTGCCAAGAAAGCGCTACTGGGGGAAGCATGATTTATACATACTTTCTTTTATAGACTTTCTATCTTCTGATTCCTCCCTAACAAACAGACAAGAGCCCACAGATAGGTCATTTTCTAGCTCATCGCTTTATGTGAGCCTAGAAGAACTGCACTATAGAAACAAGGGAAGCAAATGGGAAAGTCCAGTCTGGTGACTGGTTGCCATTCTGCCTGGTGGCGCCAACAAGAGGACTGTATCATCTCTGCTGCTGCAAACAGAACTATGGAAAGTAATATTCTTGTTAAATATATTTTAGTCTTACCTCAGTTTGCACCAAATAGTTCCTTTGGGTACGTATGTGTTTTAAGAATCCAAATATGTTGACTGTCCCTTCATGCTGAATTTGCTGCAGCATGCTGTCTAATACTATGTATGTGCCTGTCCTTCCAACACCAGCACTATAAAACAAAAAAACATTCTTGAGTCTGGTGTAAAACAACCATGAAGAAAACTGTTTCTTGTACACAGCTTTTTAAATAAATTGGTGTGTGGGGAAGGCTTTCCTCTACAAACTAGATTATTATATGATTCTGTTACTTTGTTAAAACTTCAAGGCTAGTAATGAAGGAAAATCTTTCCTCATCACTTTTTTCCTTATGCAAGAATAGGTCTAAGGATCATTTATTTAAACCATTTTTTAAAACCATCAATTGAAATAGAACTAAATGGCTTCCAGTAGACTGCAATTTTAGGGCTTCTGATACTTCTGATACTACTGATAACTTATAGAACTTTGTCAAAGATATTGAGCTAGTTAGAAAGTGTGGTGTAGGTCAGCATTTGTGCATATTTAATGTGCCAAAGTTCTTCTATCCTGAAACACACGTCACTTTAAAGGACAAGCTGCATTATGCCACTCCCTACAGATACTACCTACAGAGCTTTCAAAGATACTGGAGTAGGGAAAATACTAGGAAGTGGCAAAGCTGCAGAAGGTACATATGTAAAAGAAAGAGCTTAGTACTCTTCAGACATGGTTAAGACGGCAAGCGGTGGTTGAGACCATTCTTAAAGAGAGAAGATGCAGAAGAAAGGGTTAATTAACAGCTGATGTCATGGTACTGCCATCATTTTATGTCAGAGTAGGAGTGAGAACCTCTCAAATGTAGAAAGCTCCGTATCCGAAGTATATCTGCGTTGAGAGAAGAATTTGCCTCTGAGAAATGTCACCAAAAAAACCAACAAACCCCCCCGATCGTTTGGAGACATGTTGCCTTAAAACACAGTCCTGTTCTGTTCTAAACTCTGACTCATTTAGCATAATCATGGCTGTGTGATAAGAATCTAGACTAACAAACAGCTTTTTCTTTCATAAAATATCAGAGTCAGAAGTATTAAGTCAAGAGGCAAGTTTTTGTTATGTAGTCTCATATGGGAATTAGTCAGTTGTAATTTCTCTGTAAGTTATGTGGAAATGTTATGTGTATTGGTACATATAACTTGGCAGCAACACAATGATGGGTCTACATGGTCCTTTGGAGGCAGACCCGAACTCAGTCTGTCCATGCTAATGCAGCCACCTCATTTCGTATTCAGAGGGGTCACAAAGCATGGGCAGAGTGAGGTCAGACTGCCTGTAATCCATTGCCTAAGTAAACATGATATAAAGCTGAAAGGTCTGGGTTATCGACACACTATTATACCCACAAAATTACAAAGATTACCAGGCACCATCTGTACTTGTTATAGAAGGCAAAGGCAAAACATGAAAAGTATCAAAACACAAAAATAACTACGTAAGGTGTCAAGAAGTTCCTCATATTTGTCCTCCATATAGCCTGTAAAGATAAGTAAAAGTTATATTTCCAGTATTAGACTCCTCTAAAATTCTACAGTCCACAGTGTTAAGTGAACTTAAAAGCCTTATAAAATTGTCTAATAACCAAGTATTTGAGTTATATCTATGACCCAATGGAGAAGTCTGACTGAAGCCATACAACTTACCACTGTTCATTATCTAAAAAAAATCAATTTACTTGATTTATATCATGTTGCTGATCTCTCAGCCCACTGGCATAGATCACAGTCTTTTGGGGAGGCTCTCATTTTGAACTTCCCAAGAACAGACAGGGTGCAAATGCAGTAGAACAACCAAAATGCATAAATTTCATTTTCCAGGCTAAAAACAGATTTCAGTCATATTAGATCATCCCAGAAATAAAATATCTTCATTTTCAGCATTTGTGAGGCGACTTTACCTGTTGGCTTCCTCAGAGTCAGCTCCAGAAGGACAGAATTCATGAGGAGGTTCTCTTTCCAAATGTTCCATCAAAGGTGAGGTACTACAGTGGAAAACCAGAACCTGCTTATATATTTTACAATAACCCGGTCCTTCACGGGCATTGTGAAGTCATTCCAGGCCCTACAAGCCATTTTTAACCAATTTTCCCTGGGCTGCCCAGTTTTAATGAGCACTGACAGAACACCTGCCTGCACACTGTGGCATATGCAGACCTCAAACCGATCCCCAGAATGCTCCTCCGATGCAAATGAACGCTAGAGCGCAGAGCAATGTTAAAAACAGCAGAGTTGTAGTTCAGCCAGCAATATAGTGAGTCTTCTTTTGTGCACAGAGCTCCTCTTAGGATTACAGAGTATCCCTGCACCAAAGAAAGCATGAGCCAAAAACATCCTAACGATATGTATATTTGCAGAAATGAAACAATTACTGCTACATACATATCTAGTAAGCTCACAACAATCAAAAGAATAGTATAGAAGGGTGCAAGAAAGTAAAAAGAAAAGTATTTTTTTGCAGAGCAACATCACCTTGTTTAAAGCCATTATGGAGATTTATAGAAGCGGCACAGACAGCTGATTAGTTGGCCTTGCCAAAGACAGAAATATCAGCCAAGAACTTAATCTTCCTCCATCAGCAATTGTTAAACATGAGTGAAGTTTTGCTTAACCCACCACTGAAAAATTCATTTTTCTGCAAAGCAAAAGTGGCGTGAACTTTACTACAGTAAAAACCACACCTGCAATGAACCACAACAGGCCCAACAGCATGACGCTTGGCGTGCGATGCCTTCCGCACAAAGCTGAGCACAGGTAGCGTGTATTCTGGAACGCCCATATCAGGCCACTGGGTATAATGGTACTGAGTTACTATACGTCCACTAGACCTCCCTTTCTGGGAACCCTGCAATATAAGAATAATTCCATGAATAAGTATCCCACATTTAAAAGGCATCATTTTTAATAATTTTATTTATGTAACTAATAGTTCTTTACCTAAACTAGTACAGTCCCTATTTCATTAAAAGCAAGCCAAACATGCCAAAGTACTTTCTAGTTCTGAATATTCCAGTTTTCAAAGAGAACAGGAAGGGCAGGTGCTTCTATTAGTGCTAACCGGAAAAGTGACCTGGCACTGCCCCTTAGAAAGACATAGTGAAAGACTAAGAGCACTGGAAGGATAACAAACTACAGCTAGTGATCCACCGGTTATTTTTGCCAGTCTGCTTCTCTGTCAGGTGGACAGAAAGGGTAGAAATCATCTCACCCAGCTTTATTGATCAAAAAGGGAATTAGTTTTGTGTAGGTTAGATCCACCTGCTTTGCAAGGGGTTTAAAGGAAAATTCATGGGATGATTTCCCCTATATATCATCTCATATTTTCTGCTAGCTGCTGTCATCCTGAGAAGTCATCTTCCTGCTCACCCGGGAGGTAAAGTCCACATCAGCTCTCTAGTGTGATCACAACCTTTTCCCTGCATCACACCACCACAGGCCAGTATCGCCTCCACCAGCTGTTCAAGCCAATTAACTCTGAGGTTGATGAGCATCTTGGCTGGCTGAGACCTACAGGATTCAGCTTTACCTCTACAGCGGAAGAGGTACTGTTTTAAAATATTTTGAGCAACTTTCAGCACTCCCTTTTGATCAAGATATGTTTTCAGGATGCCACAAACCTTTTTGACCTTGGTGTTTCTAATAGTAAAATTCCTCACAGTGTAATAGGCAAGTACATGAACACTCTTCTGAGTAACCAAGAAGTTCCCATATTCTTCACTACCTTCAGCAGGCCAATACTGGTCACATTTTCTCTGTTAGAAAAGGAATGAGAAACAGAGAAAGAGAGAAGAAAAATAAGTGTTAAAATATCAGGCTGAAATGTTCAAATGTAAGAGCATAGTCAACCACAAAAACGTACAGGAACTCTCAATACACCCAGTTTATAATATACACAGTCTTCATCTCAAGGGAACAAAGAATGTATTATTTATTTTGTGTTGTAAAGAGATCTGGCTGTGTGGAGATATTCGTTATTTGGAACATTCCAAAAAAAGAGCGGTTTAAATCATGCTATCAGAGCTAAAGAACTCTAATATTGTGTAAACTGCTATTCTATACGCACTCTAAAATCTAAAGACAAAGACAGATGACCTACAGGAATAGCTGGAATACATTCCACACAAGGGTCAGTCTGCTCTGGCTTTGCTTCAAGTCATTAGAGTCATATGGGGCTTTTGGCTGGGTCATAGAATGGGTACAATATTCTTATATCTGATCAGAGAGGAGAGGAGAGAACTTGTGTGTTGCCAGAACAGAGCCTTTTGGTTGGGTAGCCATTTAAGCCTTCTCTAGAAGTACTACAGTACACATTTATAGTCTGGTATTGTAAATGAAATAGTTCTTAGAGTGTGGCCCCAACAGTGCCTATCACCTGACAGGCATTTAACTGGTCATATGATAAGAATGTATGCGTTTTAGGTCAAGTGACAGGCACACTGACTTCCAGTATGTGTGTGGCAAGTGTGATGCAATGACTGCTCATGTGACTCCAGTGGGCATGCATATTCCCACCAAGTAATCAGATGAAGACACATCCTACGATAAGAGACCACCTCATTTTGGCTCACGAGACTAATGCATATCTAGTCATGTGATGCAGGCGGAACTGTGGGTGCCATGGGATGTTAACAGGGACTACCTAGTGAACATCCAAAATATTTAATTTAAATTACAGTTATCTCCTTTCCAGAGTCTAAGGCATCCTTGGGAAAGAGACTGACGAGGAACAGACTGCTAGAGGAATTCGGCCCATGGTCCACAGTCTGGCCGGTCCTAAATATATCCAAAAAGGCATTTTCTCGTATAAGACTTTTTTTTTTTTTTTTTAATAATATGGTACTTTCAAGACTTCAGTTGCTGGAAATTGAGTTTGAATGTTTTCCTTAGTTTCACACTACAAATCCTCATCTTATATTTCTATGGCCAATTCTAGTACAAGCAACTACTGCAAACTACTACTTTTTGCTCAATAAATGCCTAAAAAAGATTTCTGAAAGAAAGGAAGGAGCCTGTTAGAGGTAGATCTATCAATATCAGAGAGATAAATAACAGACAAAGGTACTCATACCCTTCCTTTCTCAACAAGATTAGTTATCATCACAATAACTTCTACGTTATGTTCCCATATCATTCTCCAGAAATCTTCTGCTGTCGATTTTAGTGGCCCTTGAGCTGCAATGTAGGCTTTTGGCTTGTTGTAGCCCTAAATTGAAATATAACAAATGACACTTGTTAAATCAAAGTCCGCAAGCAAAAGAAGGTTGGGAGGAGTACATGACATTTTATATATCTATTTTTAAAGAATCTCAAGAGCTTTTAAGTACTTTTGAATTTATAACTATCTAATTCACAGAACGCCTGTGGTACCAGATGACATATGAATGGAACTGTTATGTCAATGTTTACCATTCCAACAAATAGGATATATATTCAAGTGCCTGTGTTCTGGCAGAATGTTGACATGATAGTGATTACGAGACATCTGTTATGACAGTGGTTTAAGAAATGAATCAAGATCATTCGCATGTAAATTACTGGGTAACGAAAATTGAATAAATGGTATCTCTATGAGGCTCTCAGCCAAATGGCATCTTCCCCTCCTGAGATTATCTCAGAGAGAAGAATTAACCACTTACCAAAATGGTATAAAAGAATAAACATTCACACGTCAAATGCTTCTGAAACAATTCAGATGTGATAGAACAGTTTATGTTTCATAAAGCTCTTCACTAAGCTGCAACTGCTACAATATCAAGATGGATTCAAGAAAGAATTAGAGACTTACGTGCACTTCACTTTGTGGGTTTAAGTCAAAGCAAAAGGTTTTTTAACAAATACCTCAGTATTTTGAGAAAAGACACTTCTGACAGATAAATGGATTGGCAGATAAAAAATGCACTTACATCAACATAGTTGGCATTAATGTAGTCAGTTAATTTTCCATCCTTTTCTGCAAGTTGTGCTAATTTAACCCTAGTATGATCATCTGTATTAAAAAAAGGACAAAATAAGCATAGTTTTCTGCAAGGATTATACTATTTGTGTCAAATGTTTAAACAAATACTTAAATGTTTTTTTACAATATTTACGAGTAGTACAGTGACAATCACATATGCAAACAGCCTGTGCTTAGGTATGAGGCAGATTTAAAGTTCTAGTTTGCAGAAATATAACCTAATCAATCAATGGATTCAGAAATTCAGTAATTATTTCAGATTTAAATTGTAACATTTTTTAAAAGGAAAAAAATATATAATATTCTTTGCATATGACAAAAGTGTATAGCTCTGTGAAGCCCATGGAAGTTCAAAATGTGCAACCAATGGAAACCTGAGTTCCTTGAGAAAAACAGTCCTACTGAGGTAAAGACAATTAAAAGGATAATAGTGTAAAGTGAGTTTGTCCTAACTGTACAATATAATGTTGTGGTAAAAAAGATTAATGTTACTTGCAGGTATTAAGTATTATATAGTGTACAGTGTACAGTGATACTGAGGTGCACAATTTATTTACCTGAATAGAAGCATCTAGGGTCATTTTAGGCTCTGTTCCCCTATAACTTCCATCTGCTGCTTGTGAAGGGCACAGGTCTTCTGTAAGTCCTGTGTTATGACTGCTGAGCCTGCATGGCAGTCCTGGATGCCCTGGGATGTCTCAAATGATGGTAGGCACCGGTGTTTAGGTAACTGACTCCTTTCTTGAGGGGGATTCATTTCAAGGTAAAGAGTGTGGAGCTTGGAGAGCTATGGGAGCCTATGGAGTTAGTCAGCTGAAGAGCCCTCAGCTGCCTGCCTATTCAGCCAACTAGGTGACTACTTGAGGGTCAGCTAAAGGTTTCTGTAGCCTTCACTGTTTATAGGGACCTGATTCTGCCGCACATGGCAGTTCTTGCTACTTGAGATGCCCTAAGGTAGCTGAGACCTCAGTGAGGGGCTTAAGACTGTAATGCAGGACCTGTGGGAGATCCACATCCTTCTGGATTGATAGCAGAAAGGCAGGCAGGATGCCGTAGGACATCTCAGATGGCCCTGGTCACTTATGCAGGACAACTGAATGTGCCCAAGAGCTCCACTGACTGTAATGAGAGGTCAGACACTGACTTGCATATACACTCCCACACGTAAAGATGTTAGTCCTGAACTGTATCGTACCCACCACTTCACAGAGCCAGTACTTCAGACTTGACCCTCCTTAGGGTCTGCTGATATCAACAAAGGCAAGTCAATATTTAAAAAAACTTTCAAGAAGCCAAGGACTAGTGCAAAACCTGTTAAAAAGAAAAGCTGCCACAAAGCTGTCACCTTTCCTCCCATGCGTGAGTACTGCCCTTTGATAACAAAGTCAGGTTAGTGCTCTCCATACCATCAGATGGGGAAGATGGTTTAGTTCCCAAACTCAGAGAATGGCAGAAGAACCTCCCTGACCTTCCTCCCCTCTAGGGGTATCTTCAGAAAGGTGGAATGGCTGCTGCTGGTGTACAGTTTCCATTGTCTTTTGCCAGATGCACTGATTCTGTCTCTTTATCTATAAAGCTCTAGTGTATATATGTAATTTAGAGCTTCCTGTTAGCAGAACAAAGTTGAAATACTATAGACAGTTAAGTACATTAAACCACCAAAATAATCGAGAGGTCAGAGACAATGACTTCAAAGAGAGATTAACAAAACTGAATAGATGTGCTTTAGCCAAGAAAAAATCTGGGATAGTGAAGAAGGGCACAGAAACTGGAAAACATGTCCTGGCTAATGAAAGTGATTTATTACATCATGGCTGGGCATAATACAACATGAAATTGATAAATTTATATTGATATATGTCAGTAAATATATCCTGGGATTGTGAAGCTCCTAGAGAGATAAATAATCATTTTTCCAGCTCAAGGACGGATTAATTTTGGCAATCAAAACACAGCTTCTTTGGCTTTATAGTGGCATTATAATGAAATCTCCCAACTCCCTTTGGGTCATCACAAAAGACACAAATATGTCTTGCTAACAAATGCTCATCAAAGCAGCAGAATGTCAGAGGACTAACTTGAAGAGATGTGAGATCCTGATCTATTCCTTTCCAGGCATTTTGCTGAGCAGTACCTGGAGTTTTCAGCCTAGAGTTGTTCCCCTCCCTGTCCCCTGCCCTATATCATGTAAGTCTATACTTGGCTTCAATGATTTCTTACATAAAGCACCAAGTGATGCATTTACTTACAAGCAACAATATTTATATATCGATTCTTATTCTTGTTGTCTGGGTGATTAGAGCTGTCTGATGTAATACCTAGATCTACAGTACAGCTCTGGATTTCCTGAAAAAAAAATGTACATCATAGTTTACTAAATATTAAGATATACATATCGTCTTAAAACAGTAAGCTAGCAAGAAAAACCACAACCTTATACCCAATTATCTATGATATTTTACAACTACTTCATTGCTAAAAAAATGCAGTGAAATAATTCCTTACCTGATAAAACTCTTTCAGTGTCTAATGAGGGAATGAATGCAAAAAAAGTAAAAAAAATCAAATTCCACAGCACAGAACAATGGATAAAAGTGTTTATATAAATTACAATTACTATATGGAAAACAGTTATGGTCATGCAATATATATCTCCATAGTAACAACAAAGCTGAATAATTTGACATAACTCTTAAAAATAAATCAGCAATCTGAACTTTGAGATAACTTTCCTCTTAAAATACTGATATCTGTTTTCCTATCTTTAACTTTAATGTTATACCCTGGGTCTGGGAAAGCACATATATATGAGCAACATCATTGACTTTAGTCAGATTATCTATGTATTTAACTGTTCATAGGATTTATGAACAGTTATTATTGGTCCTTATAACTGCATTAGTTTCTCCGATGAATGCTCTTGCTCTCTTTGAGTTCAGTTGCAAAGCCTTCAGTGGGGAAGGATAAAACGCAACTCATATAGCCTCATGGGGCTGTTAAGGGCCAGCACTGCAACCCTCAATCTGCCAGCAGTTTCTCAATGTGTTTATAAAAACTGCTTGCAGGAGATAGGCTTGAGAAGGCAAGCACAAAGTGTATAAAATTCACAGAAATCAATTTTTTTGTTTTATTTTATTGATTATTTTAATTCACAGGAAACTCAAGCGTTTATAAGGCTCACGGTGTTAAATAAGAAATATCTTGCCATGACTAAAAATACTACAATAATACTTCCCAATGTTTTCTATATTTATTTTAAGATAAACTATCTTCCCTATCAGCTATTTAAATACATATATGAAAAGTGGTTACTAGCTTTGATACAGCCTGCTAAATTAGATGTTAAACATGAGTTGTTTCATAGTAATATAAAAAAAGAACTGAACACCCCCATGCCTCCAAGTGTATGCTGATTATGCAAAGATAATGGCTATATTTAAATTCTTCTTTAACTCGTAAGTTCTTTATCAGTAGAAAAAAGATCAGATCACTAATTCCGGGGTAATCTATATTCTGGGGTAATCTATAAACGAAAAAAAGGATTTCCAAGAAAAGACGAGGACAGTGGGTTCTTTGTCATAGTTATGGTAAGAATGGAAGAAGGTGTAGGCTCAGTGAAATGCAGTATATTTGGTCGTTGGATCACTAAAAGAAGGCAATGAATGATTTTATTTATTAGTTTCCTCACTTATGGTGAAGGCACTTTGTTATCACTGTATTTACACAAAATCCTCCAACATTTGCTCATATTAATAGCCAGCCTATCTGGAGCCCAGTTCTGTCAGTGCCTACGAACATGATTAGCTTCACATATGAATGTGTAATGGACAGTTACAAGTATTTACAAGTTTGATCCCACAATCAGATGAATATTCTGAATGTTATATGACTTAGAGAAGAAATGTTGATGAAGTAGTTAGATGAATGATACAGTTTTTGGTCTGTTAGACTGCAATCCAGTGGATGGAGAAACAAAAGCAAAACCAAACGATGTGAAAGTACGGATTTCTTTACTTTCAGTATTTTTGTCTTAGAAGCAGACTACTACAAATATGCTTTAAATTAATAGAGATCTATAAACAATCTTGTTTCTGTCTTAGTGGAGTGATGTTATTAGAAAATACATGTCAAGAATTTTAATAGCACAGCTCTGATTACAAAGTTGGGATTTATAATATTTAGTTTATAAATTACAAGGTAGAATAAGCACCTATCTTTAGCTTGGACATAATGTGTATGAATATGAAAAACAATGAAGTTCACTAGTTACTTATGGTGATATTGACATATTATATGATAAGAGTATATGTTTCAAAGTTTTGAAATACCTCATATGAACCATATACTTTATGAAAGGAACTGTAAAGCTTTCACTACCATATAGAAAGACTCTACATTAGCTTCCCTGTTAATCAGAAGTCTTGTCATGTGTACTCATTATTATTTTTTCCTCTGGAAATGGAACAAATAAATGTGGATAGCTTCTACAGAATTCAGCTGGCATTAGTGTTGGAAAAGCTTTAAGCCTACATCTATGAACTATTGTATAGGTTACTCACACAACCAGTTACACACTGAAAACCATACCCATTTGCAAACTAATTCTGTTACCTTTTATAAATCGCCCTAGCTTTTATACATGAGCAGTCCTACTGGGCTCAAGGTTACATGTGTTTGTGAAATTGGTCACCAAGTCAGAATGTAATGCCCAGTTCTTTGTTTCCATATGCATTTAAATCTAATGTTATTTGTATGTGCTAAAAAAGAAAGATGACATCATAGAGCCATACCTCAAATTCTTCAGAAAAACCATTACTTGCATGTAAATCTGCAACATGTTTTGGAAAATGCTTTATTGGAATTGCTCCAACATCATCTTAGGAGTGGGAAAAGACAAAAAATATATTTATGAAGAATAAAAAGTCAGAGTGACATATAAAAAAGTTCATATTTAGGCAATCCACACAACATCCTGAAATAAAATTTACACCATGAATTTTGGATATATGTCTCTCCTTAAAATTAAAATCACTTTCTAACTCTGAAAACATCTCTAAAACTATTATCTAACACCTATACATTTCTAAAGGGCTATTCTGAAAGAAGACATGGAAAATGCCCCGAATAAGTCTTTCTCTGTTTTTAAACCTCCAAAATCATTACGCTGATTCTGCAAGATGATGAGCTTGTCTGTAAATTGAAGAGCACTCAAAACTCCTTGCGAAGTCAAGGGGAACTGAGAGTCTTAGCAATTTTCTGCAATATGCTGAAAGTGAGACAGTAGGAGCAAAGGTCTGTATCTCCTGGTAAAGGAAGAATGATCAGGCAGAGGAGGCAGGATGCTTCAGGTTGATTAACATTGCATTGGGACTCTGATGGACTAGTTACATAGTCCCAAGCCTAGGAAATTAATCCAGCATTATGACAGCAGTATAATTGCAACTGACTTGTTGCATGTTTGTAGTCATATCCAAAGGAAACAACAGCTAACCCTCCTCTTTTACTCCAACAGTGAGTATTTCCAGCAGGGAATTTCCCCCCCCGCCATTTCCCCCATGATTCTGTGATATTCTATTCATTTACAATAACTTGATTCTACAATATGCTTGATTCTAGGAGTATCAGCTACAAACTCTTACTTCAGGTACTATACTTCAGGTTTTAAGTGAAGACATTTTTTATCATTTAATCTATGTAAATTGGAACTGACACACATACAAGAACATTTTCTGGACACCCACAAAGAAAATATCTACATTCCCAGCCTATAAATGTGCCCTATGTGTCCTGATACTGAGCTTAAACTGTCAGTCTGATGTTTATATTTCAGGACATCTCCTTCTTACTTAATATAAATATAGAAAAACACTTTTGTGTAGAATATTCACTAGGGTTCGTGTCAAAAATCTTTGGGGCTTTTAATCTTTTCTTTCCTGCAAATATGCTATGTAAATTGAGTCATCTGTGCTGTTAATTACCTATTAAAGATCACATTTTAACTAGTTTGTGCTCTGAAGAATGAAGATTTTTTGTAAAGGATTTCATAGATTTAAAATATTTTTATTTCATAATTTGCAATTTCATCACTGTGTCATATGAGAAGGAAAGTTATTTATATCAACAGACGCTCATCATTTAGGCCACAAAATAATTTTAGCTTTCAGTTACCAAGAATTTGTTAATTTGTATTAAGATCTATCTGGTCTTCCACTTACATGAATGGACCTGAAAACAAAAAGTGAATATATCCAGTCAAGCCTAAGAGAAGATGAACAAATGTGTAAACACTATTCCTACACTTTGGAGAAGGAACCTGGCATAAAGTGTTTATTCTATGATATGCAAACATAAAACCAAAAGGGAAAGCAGATGACCCAGTGGGCATGGACAATAAGGAAGAAAGAGATCTCAGGTCTAATGTTATTACTATTTAATTTTCGGGTCATGCTGCTTTCCCATTTAGTCATTTCTGGCTCCAGGAATATATCCTACTTCTGCATGGCAGGTATCACTTAATACTAACTAAAGTTTGATACTGGCTCCTAATACTATCCAGTAACTCCTTATTTGTAGTAAATGCCTCTTTGAATTATATTCTGAAGTGCTAGAGCATTTTCTCTGCATAACTGTGAATCTTCCAACTTTGCCAATAGAACTGCATGGAAGGAAAACTGAATATTTGATAAGGAGATCTGTGGAATGTGTTTCTAGTCATAGTTATAATGAAAAATAAAACTTAGCAGTTACTGAATGCTCTTCCTGGTCTAAGCTGTTTGCCAGTTATTATATCACGGTTAGCCTCAACTGTAAAATTACACTGCTGAAACACTATGGGGTAGAAAACATAAAAAACTGCTCACTTGACAGCTACTGCACACCAAGTGAAACAAAAATATTTCCTTGGCTCTTGGGAGTTTGTCCATAAAATACTTTATGTGTTTTTCAGTCATTTAAAAATACTTAAGTTAGTATTTATCAGCTTTTTAGAAGTAAAACTAACAGCATCAAAATGCATATTTTATGCACTGAGAACAACAGTAAGTGTAATTCTGCCTCACAGCAATGGAAAACACTGTCTCCCTGAGGTGAGCTGGTCAGAATAAATTGCAAGGAAATTATACAGTTGTATTGCAATACAGTTACTGATAGAGACTAAGAACAGAAATTTCATATAATGAACGCTACTTGACACTCATACATAATCACATATTCTCTGAGTATCAAGCTATGTCCCTGCCTATTAACCATTTAGAAAAAGGTTATGTGTCTGCAACAACAGCAATCAATGCAAGATGCATTTAAGGATGCCTACAATTCAGTTAAAACAGAAACCTAAAGTTTGCAATTTATTTAATTAAATGTATTTACTAACTATCTACACAAGAACTGATTTTGCTTCCCTTCGTCATTCTGAGGGCACCCATTTCCCCATATAATTGCACCATTTGAAAAAGCATTACTTGTGCAACAAGATATTCTTTTCTCATGTGTGAAAATGTGGCTCGGGATCACCTGCAGAATTAACCTATTTAACATGTTTTTCATTCTACTCAGTCTGAAAGAGCTGGTGAGTGCTGCGCAGTGCTCCTCCAATATTCTTCAAAAAGAAAGAAAAGAAAGAAAAAGTTTAGCCAAATAACGATAGTGGAAATGGAAACAGGAAGTGCTAATATTTTGCATTTGTGTATCATGTTTTAGCTGAGGCTCACAGAGAATTTTACTACTGGCAATATATACTAGTAAAATATATCAGCAAGTTAAAAAAAAAATTACAATAGCCAATGAAATGCAGAAAGATGAGGCATGTGTAGGTCCTGCTGGTAAAAACAAAAGGTAACATTCTATACATATGTTATACACTCAATGACAAAGAAGAAATACACCAGAATGTGTTGCTGGTATAATCCTCTGCTTTGAGACAGTGAACTAGCTTTTTAGTGTAGCTAAAACATGGATGACACTAGCTAGAAGATGCAGCCTATCTCTGAAACAACTCTGTAAGGGAAGGATATTTCTCTTCTGCATTCCTACAGGAGAGAACATTAGTAGCACTAGACTCTGCCTCCATCAAGTGCACCTGTCTATATTAGTATAAGAGGGCAAAAATCTCTGATTTATAAATGTTACAGTATACAAAGAATTCATACTGGCACATACAAAGAGCATCTTTCAACAACTAACACCAATCCACAAAATAGTTGACAAAAAATACCTGAGACTGGGAAAACTGGAGCTGGAGGAACAGAAATTACTCGAGGTGATGTATTATCTTCTAAGTAAAAGTGAGCTGTCTGGAAACATTTCCTAAAGGGTAAGAAACACAAATAAATATTGCAAACATAAAACGTTATCTGAACTCTCTTGGAATTCTATCATTATTAAGTCAAGACAGAAAATCATGTTTTTGAGAACCAATTCTCATGGAACGTCAAATAGAATTACTATAATATAAATAGTCCTCAATACCCCCATCAAATTACGTATACAACTTGAAGATACCACATTAGCTCAGCATGATATATAGTTTTTGTATCCTTACTTATACTAAAGGCAGAAGATGAAGCACACATCAGATACAGTGGAAGCTGAGAGAGGCACTCTGCACCAGGAGCTACTGTATATGCAGCATAACAATTTCAAGTATAATAAAATGCCACTTCCAAATTTGCACATATAATTGCTATCCCTTTCCTGCGACTAAGCTAGCCCGAAGATGGTGCAACATATGAGATCAGTCATGGTAATTCATCAATAGATCCTACTGCAGGCACTGAAATGCAGATGGCAACATGCCCTGCAACAAATGAATGGAGGCTGTGGAACTACCATGCCTGGGACTAAATGATTTTTTTCTAATGTAGTCACAACACTGAGGGACACCTTAAACAAGGAGGACTTCCTGAAGCTGATAGACAGAAACAGGGGAATTTATGACTCCAGAAGGTGCTAGCTCTGTTGCAGAAACATTGAAGGAAGAATACAAACGGAATCAACCTTAATCCACAATACTATTTGTATCTATACCATAATCCAGATGTGAAGATAATAAGAATAGCATCTGCTAAGAACGCAAGCAATTCAAGGGACTAAATAACCAAATGCTGCTGTAAGCATTGCAAAAGCTCCTTAATTAAAAAATCTCCAGATGATTAGACATGCTAATAGCAATCTTTACTCTGGGTCACTTAATCTATTTGAAATATTGTTCACAATTGGTTAAATTTAAAAAGAAACATTTGCATTAGGAAAATATTAATCTCATTTTATATTTACAAGATTCTGTTCCTTGAAAGCTGTCGGCTTAAGCTATTGCATGATCATTGTTTTTTGTGTAATCAGTGTTATTGTAAATTCTCCTTCCGTAGTGTTCCTGTGAATGAGTAGCACTGTACAGATAAAATCCCCGATATGGTTGCTATAATCAAAGAGAAATATTGAGGGCATTTTGAGAAACAGGTGGAGAATAAAGGTTTACGTGGATATAGTCGTTATTTCTGAGACCATTAATGTAAACCATAAAGACTTTGCTAAGCTTATTTGAATTCAGCCTTAGGGAAACACACAGATACACCTGGAATGCGTGGGAGTTTTATGCCTTTGTGTACAGTGCACATTCTCAGAAAATGCAAGAGAAAGTGGACAGTTACACAAACAAGAAAATCTAGGTATGTAAAATAGTCCTGGTGATTCAGATGGCAACCATACTTGCAGTCCAGCTAGAATTCTCTAAAAGCATATTTGTGACAGTCGTGGAGGAGCTTTCAGTTTTCCATGACACACTTGGAGTAGAGCTATCCATTAGGTACCTACCTTCATTTAGAAATGGATATTTTGAACGCAGACCAAGATCACAGGCAAGATGTACTAGGGAACGTCCTTCTAAATTTAAAGAGATTCTAAGGGTAGCATCCGACAGAATTAGCAGCTCAAATGGCTACTGACATGAGAGAGGCTCTCTCTCAATGCTAGTATAATACTCAAGAGGTAGTCTCAGGATAGCATGGAAAATGATTATAAAAGGTAGACAAATACCAATCACTAATCACTTTTGGAAAGTCTGACCCCCAGTGTACTGGGCACTGTGAATTCAAATCTAGTATGTTTATTAAAATTACAACAACCAACCAAACATACCTACTGCCCCAACACTAAAGAACTAACACCAAAAAATGTCCTCCATCAATGCATTTGAACAATGCTCATACATAAAGTTTATGTAATAACAGTACAGAGTTAGCTCTCTGCATGAAAAAAGATTCAGCTAAAAATAATTATTTAATTAGTGTAATGATTTCTCACATCTTAAGCATTGCTTAAAATGCCCTCATAATATGCTGCACATTTACTACCCCTCATTGAGCCACTGCATCTTTAACAAGTTAATTGTGGCTGAAAATAAATTATACCCTTAACACATTTGGGAGACATATTCATAGCAGTTGACTTGACCTATAATAGGACTCATAAATAGGTACTCCATCTGCTTCTGCATCAGCAGTGAGAGCCTTCATGACTAAATCTAATGTTAATAATCACGTCTCCTGTTAATTATCACTCGTTGTTAATGAAAAAAGTGATGACTGTTTCAAACTTGCAGATAAAGGTCCCATCGATCAATGTTAACCTGATTATTTAATTTACACCTTGTATCACAGCATTTAGACCACCAACCTAAAACTGTAATTCATAATTTAGATACTGCACTTCTTCAAACACACACTTTATACATGAGACAGTGCTAAAACATTGAATTAATTACAGTCGGTATCTGCACAGGAAGCCATGTAGCAACAGCTCATCAGTTTAACAGGAGGGATACTGGATCTGAACGAACACTTAAATGGGAATTATTTGGGACAAAACTATGCCTCGAACTGCAGAGAACATCCCTTTCCTTGTGTGCAGGCCACGGGACCTTGGCTGAGGATATGTGCTCCCTACTTCATCCCGGGGGCAGGGATTGCTGAGAGCTTGCTTCTGATGGTCAGGGAGTTCGGCAGCACGGCGTGGTACTCTGTGTATGTGTGTGTGCTTGCATATATGTATGTATGTATATTTACTGCTAGTTAGTGTACACTGGTTGGAAATTGCTTCTCAAAACATTTAGCACTGAAGAAGAGAGCCAAACCTCAGAAGTATGCCTCTGGCAGGATGGGTTTACACACCCACTGCTCACACAGAATGGTTTTAGATGAATTATTTTTTTTTTCACAGAGAGCTTTACAGTCTTTTCTGCTTATAAGATGTTGGCCAATTAGGTATCCTCAAATACTTATTAGAATTTATTTTTATATGATTCCAAATTGCTGGCTGGAATTGTAATCTTTAAATTTTATTAACTCTTTCATTTACAATCAGATATTGCATAGTTCAGCAGTTTTTTCTTTCCTGGACTTATGAGTGTGACCTATTAAAGTTTAAGTCTGTTTTTAGCATGTCTCTGGATGTGCAAGTCTAAATATCCTTACAGGACCGGGTTCTCAACTGCCTTTTCATAAAACTAACACAGGATTCAAGGTACCATTTTAAATTACAGATAAGAAAATGAACATTCTCTAATAGCTATGTTTCAAAGATGCAAGATGGTAGGGGAGAGTTAAAATTGCAAATGACTCTTCAAGGTGCTGTCCACCATTGGGTTGGCAACTTCTGAAGCATTGCTGTCATACAGCTTCTAGGAGGCTCCATACCAGCCAGCGGATACTCAGTATTTCTATAGATAAAAATGTAGCTGGAACTGTATTAGCAGTTTGCTGTTCACAACATTATAAGAGCTGATCTCTTACAGAGATTCAAATATACATAAGAATCTTGGATGGTACAACTCCCACTGACAGCTATTATCATTTTACTATTTTCCAAGCCTTGCTTAAGATAACTATTATGAAAACTAACTTGCATAAATAACCTGATATCTCCTATAAATCACGCGATCTCGTTTAATCTCATTGATCAACTCTCTGAACTTTTTCAAAACAGTACAAATACACTTAAGCAATTTCCAGTATATGTCAGCACGGAGATACTTTCAAGTTTAATCACCTCAACTGATAAGGTTAACTCAGCAAAATCAGAATGATGACACCATCAAGAAATTAAAAGAACCAAGCAAGGAGATTCAAATATTTCCAATTCATCTGTGTTACAAGGACTCAGTCAAGTAGACAGATATATATAGAGGTGGAAAGATTCTAAGTTTGAATAGAAAGTTATCTCTAAAGCTGTACAAAAAGTCTGTCCAGAACACAAGGCCATTAAACAGGCAAAAGAATCTCCTTGCTTATTCTACTGTAATCTTAAGGAGGCTAGAGAAACGAAAGGAAAATGACATTGCTTGAAAATTGCTTGAATTACAAAAGATTTGATATACAAAACTAGAGTAGTTAAAAACTGAGTATTTTATTTTGCTACCTGCAATTAGACATTCTTTAGACAAAATTACCATTAAATTCTTTTATCTCTATCAGATAAATGAGTATTTTATCACAGAAAGATTGAACTTGTGCTTAATGGGATAGTGAAGAGATCGGGGAATTTCTTCAAGTGCTGATTAACGATTTCATGTAAAAAAAAAAACAAACCCAAACCCAAACAACAGATGGTACAGAATTATTCTTCTGATAGAAGTCATTTGAGTGAAGAACAAAATAATTTTGCCTTTTTTTTTTTTAACCTTGGAAAACTTGAAATTGTAGCCCTTGCTAGTTACTTGCTTTTTTTAGACCTTTTTTAAGAGAACACACCTTTTTCATATTCAAATCAGGAGCTAATGGT
The DNA here is from genome assembly GCF_040807025.1 of Struthio camelus. Taxonomy (NCBI): domain Eukaryota; kingdom Metazoa; phylum Chordata; class Aves; order Struthioniformes; family Struthionidae; genus Struthio; species Struthio camelus. The sequence goes on from NC_090942.1 coordinate 25,737,563, forward strand.
GGAAACAATTCAGAGTACTATTCCCTCACTCAAATGCATAGCTAGTATAAACCAACACAGTTTTTATGAATACTGTTGCCAAAGGCATTTATAATACCTCCTTGCAAACCTAAACTTTTTATGAACTTTAAGGAGTGCAAATAATTGGCCCACGTAAAACGGAAAGCTTTTAAAATGCATTCTAAAAATAAAGATTGAGAGCTTATACAAATTATTTCTAATCAGCTAAAACTACCTATAAAAATGCTTATATCATTTATATAAATATTTTCCAAGCACAAAGAAAACAATATAATACTACAGATAATGTTCTGATTTTTCCCAGGCTTTAAAGAGAGATGAGAGTCTCAGCACCTTTGAAAAAAGGCCACAAAGTCTTACCTACAATACATACTATTTATATTTCATTCCTCTGAAATAAGAAATATGTTACTGATGTCATCATAATGCCCAAGAAAATTTTCTGGAGGATTAACAAAAAAAGAGCTTCATATTTTATTTTGTAGTACACAACAAATACAGGAAATATTAAATTCAACTTCAAGAAGATATTATTGCTAACGAGATTTTTGTTTTATTTTGAAAGACCTATGTTATAGAATTGTTCATTCCCAGAGAAAGAATACTAAATGAACACAATGTTATTTGACAAAAACAAGCTTGTAACATGTGTAGGATTACTAAAACTGCACTGTAGAATCTGGGTCTTAAAAGGGATGGTGTTCTTTAGCAAATAGAAGAGATTTTAAATACTATTTAGCCTCAAAGATGAAACTCTTTGGAAGATGAATAATGTTGCATAATGTAAAAGAAAAGAGAAGGTTCTCAATATGACAGTGGTTAACTGGAAATCCTGTGATAAAAGTATAATTATCCAACTAGAAATAAAGTAAGTTTTGAAAGTTCTTACAATTACCTACTTCTTTTGAAAGGAAAAAAAAATTCTCTGAAAATTAGTTGCTCAAAAGTATCTTTAATCTTGCCAAAGGCTGGCTGACTGCGCAGCATGCTTGCTGAACGAAGGCAGCTCAGGCTCAGTGTCTTAGCCCACTGAAAGAGGAGATGTATTCTTTCCCCCTGCGGGATGTAGCCTGCTGCTCTGACAGGAAAATCAGCATCAGCAGACAAGGAGAAAAGTCAGCAAGCACAACCCTGACATCATAGCCTAACATTTTGGGTAGTCAGTAGCTGAGACAGGCTGGCTGTCCTCTAGTTCCTGGTTCTTCACAAGTCATGCATTTTAGATTAAACAAGATTGGGTAGGAAAAAGAAATTAAAAAGATAAACCCACAAAGAAATGCTCCTGGAAGCAACTGTGAAATGTTCGAGCCTGCCTTCCCTCTTGTTCGTATAGCATCTAGAACACAGTCCTGCTATAGCTGTTTATACACCAGCAGTGTACAAGCAATAATGGAATCCAGTTCCTAAAAATCATGACATAGCAAGAATCTCCACAGCAGCAAATTTTTACAACTAATTTCCCCCTTCTGGTCCACAGCCTTTCCTCCTTGGCAAGCATCTCACCACGGAAGATGCTAGGGTTCTGCATGGATTTTGAGAGCTCTGTGACAGCATAAAAAGGATCATCCTTAGGAAGACTCTGTGTCTTTACAGACAAAGAAACAGAGCCAGGCAAAAGCTTCAGCACTCTCACCCATCTCGCAATACTGTCACATTGCTAAAAAGGTTCCTGGTGTGTTTTCAGCCTAGGCCAACTTGCATTCTTCCACACAACCCTAGCCATAATTTGGAGTTAACACTGGCCAGAGACCATTCCCAGTAGGTGATGTGAATGCAGCCACCCTGCTTTTTGAGGAAAGAGACTTTAGCTGCATGGAAGTGAGCTATGCCATGCCAATTGGCCTCAGGGCTGGAAAATGGTCCCTGGTCGATTTTATTTCATAGGATAGATATAGTCTTTTATCTTCGCTGGTTATGCTATCAGGCCTTCCTACAGATATCGCTTCTCTTTAGCTTAACTTCTTTCTTATCTTCTTACCAACTTAGCGAGTCATGGAGAAACACGCCCATGAGGAAAGCTGAGCATGTGTGTGCACATGAAACTCATCCTCAGTTACCTGCTGAATGGTTTGAATAGTTGAGGAACAAATTTTGGTTCTGAGATTGGAAGAGTCACACATTAGGAACAACTTCCTGGTCACATAACCTGCTAAGGGCTACTTAATCATTGACCATAAACATTTATATCCTATCCTATTCCTAACATAGAGGGTGAGCTACAGCATACTCCTACAGTCCTTTGTGAATTGCTTATTGCTGTTGAGGAATACAGATTCTTGTCTTAAATTGATAGCAACTGTTTTTTTTAATAGTTCAGCGAACTGGAAATATAGGAAACGCACCCATGCTATTTATTTCTCCTCCCCCTCCTCTTTCACCAGTGCTCCCTCAATTCATTTGGTTTCTAACCATTAACAATCATAAATAATTTGCTTATTAAGATCTCTCAATATGGGCATAATGTATTTGCAATGGTTCATCCACTGCAGCCAAAAAGGAGAACTGTAGCTGAGCACTTTGGAAAGAAATCACCTCCTTGATTTATGCCACTACAACACCTCTGGGAACACACAGAGATTGCGAAAGACAGGATCTAGTCCATTGACTAGATTATTGAGCCTGTTCAGCTCAGTAATGTCAATCACTTTTTTAAGATCAGAGCTCTTTAGATCTGAAAAAACAAAATAAACAGACAAATAACTTACCTCCAGTATATGAGAATACCGACAAGAATCACTAGACAGATAAAAGTCAGGGCTGATACGACCACAAGTGGTATAACTGTCTTCTTCTCTGATTCCAGACTCTCAGCTAGACCAATACGAGACTCATGGCTACTATTACTTGCCTCTGTAGTCAGAGAAAATTGAAACAGTTCACGTTTAAATTCTGAAAAATGCATAGCACAAGTGACTGTGTCTTAAAATGAACTTGCTTAATAACACTTACCTCTCTTTTTTACTATGCACTGCAGAAAATGTATACGTTTGCAAACCAGCTTACAGAAAAAGAGCAGATAGAGAGTAAAGCAAATTATTCAAGCTTATGTGACTCAGCCTTCCAGCAGTGGAGACTTCTCTTTGTAAGAATAGCAGATTGTTGTTAAAATATAATTAGGAGAAGAAAGCTTTCTATTTTCATCAGTCTATTAGCTGAAAGTCAATGGCATTAAGGGATCCAAATATATAATATTGGAAAGTGTAAAGAACACTTTGATATTAAACTGCCACTGATATAATGCAAATAACTTCTCTTTGGCTAACAATGTAATAGGACAATTTTACTACAATAGAAAATCATTAAGCAATTTCTGCACTGCAGTTAGGGCTTCTACATTTTAATACATTGTCCATTCTGTAATTTGCCGTATAGACACATGGAGAAATCTTGCTTTCTGCTTTGAATTCGATTACAGTACTCCCTCTCCTGACTAGACTGGAGCCAGAATTTAATTTTCTACTTTTCTCCTTACCGAGAATCAAATTATTACTTAAATAGCTATATTGTCTATAATTCACATTTCTGTTATCCTTGTAATGCTGGATGACAGAAATATTTTGGCATAGAACTCCATATGAAGATTAAAACAATTATATTTTATAATCTCATGAAAATAAGAGACCGTAGCGGGGGATGAGACTAGTCCTGGAATCTTAATTTTGGCCACCCCCTTTAAAAGTAAACACCTTAAAACAGTGATTTTGATACAACAGGACTGATTTTTTTTAATCTGTGCAGCTCATTGTGATTTGTGGCCTTTATATGAGTTAAAATACAGAAACAACCACTTCCACACTTCTTGGAATTAAACCTCAAGATTTTTTTAAGACAATTTAATGGTTTCTGCATTTGTGTTCAGTACTAATTCAATCAAAACACTGTATGGGAGCAGAAATTTGGTGTCCAGAAATAAGCTGCACTCCACTGGGATTTCAAGGGACCAATTCTAATTCATATATAGATAAAAAGCTTTCAGACAAAAGGGAGGAGGGAATGGAGTTGGGTCTGAAAAAACGACAACAGAGCAAATGTCCTAGTAAAGATGTCAAAAAACAAACAGCTTCACCCAAATTTCCAGGAGGTTATCTGCTTCCATTTTCTTGAGTTTAGGGGCTTTATGTATAAATGTGTTTTGCAGACACCTTCTGCATTTTGCTTCAAAGTGCTCAAACATCTAAACCTCTCACTGCCCTTTAAATCCTGAAGGTCAATGTGCAAAGCGATTGGAGGCACAAAGTGGCAGTCAGTGTTAGAAGTTGCTTCTGAAAAGGTGTCCCCAAGTTTCTAGTGAGTAGGCTAAAATTAATATTTCCTAGTGATTTCAGTGGATACCACATGTGTGCATGAGAGATCAGAATATGATCCCTTTGAAGCATTCATATCCGCTTATCCAACTCTGGACTAATTCACAAGGTAAAACCCGGTTTTATCTGTGTGATGACAGGATTCCTTCAAATTGCATGACAAAACCCTATTAGCCTTCCTTCTATGGGGAATGAAAAGCAGTCACACCTTCTCTTTTAACAGGCAGTTTCTTGCCTACTTGGCCATTGCTCCAGTGATGGCCGCTGGAAAGGCAGACTCATTTATGTGTATATCTTTGCCCCCTAGTGATAATCATGTTTAGATCCCTTGTATTACTTATTCTCTATTAATTTCTCTTCCTGCTTTGAAATTGACAGGTTTAGGTAGCCATAAGGGTGCTATCAGGAAAGTATTAATTCAGAATAAGCATGAATATGCATCAACAGCTATGAAGAGCTGGAAAAGTTAAAAAATATCATTTTGCTGAAACATTAAATAGTCACAACAACAAAACATAACTTCCGATGAATTCAGAAGTTCTCACCTGAGAGTTTTTGTCTATTTGTTTTAATTGCTTTTTAATTGAATTAAAGCAAAGACATCTTTGATTTGCAGGGGACTTCCTGTTAGATATGCTCACATTTAATTTTTAGTCTATTAAAAGACAATACTTGGCACCCTTTATTGGAAAAAAGTAATATACATGAAATGATACTGTATAGTGTCATTCAAAAATATCTAGTATACAGACTTTCAGTCTGTTTACTGCTGCTCCAGTCATGTATAATCCTTTTGAATTACTATCAGTAACAATTCAAGCTCATTGCTAACTGAAGATTGCACCTTTTATGTAAACTATAAATCTCTTATGATAACATCCCTTTACTTCAGTATTTTAAGTTTTGAAACATTCACGTTATTTTTGCTGAACTTTACAGAAACATACTATGTGTTTTATACAACTTGGTAACTACTTACCTACTGGATTAATTCACTTATTGATTCAGATTTATAGTGACTACACTGGTAGGACTCCTGTTAATTTCAGTGTTTGCTATTTTACTTCACATTCCATTAGCCCCAACTACACGGAGTGCCAGTCTATCACCTTGTCATATTAGTATTCTGTTACTTGTCAGTAATACGACCTCATGTGATCTAACCGCGTATTTATAAGACTGGACTTAAAATATCACATACTTGATGGATTCCTTTCCTTAGGTGGAATTAGTTGGATGATACTGCCCTCTACAGATACCGTGAATATTTAATGAAAATCCCATATTCAATTCATTTTATGAAATACCATTTTAATTTTCTTTTTTTATTACTGTAGATACTGTTTCTAACTTTACTCATGGATTTTCAATATTCTTACGAGAGGCAATCCAAATGATATGTCTGAATAATTCAAGCTTTTCCACAATGTATTTTTAAATGCAAAATAAATGCTTTAGATTTATTATGTTCTTATCCATACGAGGTGCAGTTTTGCCTTCTGTACTCCTCCTTGAAATCATAGTTCAGAAACAGCTTCACTAAGTTTAAGAGGACTAATTAGGGAGGAAAAAACTAATTCTTATAAGCAGTGCAAGAGAATCTGGCTCTAGGGCTTTCGAAATAAGCAGCTCTAGTACGAACTGTCGTCACCTTATTGAAATTTGAAAGTGGCAAAAGCACTAAGAATGAAAATGAATGCTTTTACAAGATGAATCAGAATCAAACTGAAACATCTTTTTCCTTGCTCAATACAACTTGGAGAATACAAAATAAAACATAATGAGAAAACATGCTGCCATAATTAAAAAACTAGAATCTCAGAGTTGTCTTTTTTTCAGCACTTATCTTTGTGCACAGAACCTATGCCCCTCTTAAACCTTAAAAAATAAAATTAGACAACAATGAAACAAATTCTGTTTTTAGATGGTGGACCATCCAACTTCCGCTGACAGTATACGTCTATCCAAAGGCAGAATATTAACCTTATTACTGAAGAGCGCTTCAGGTGCTGTTTTGAGTAGACAGAAGTAGCATACATGAGACAGCCAACTCAACATGCATCCCCGGTTCCCATTTTTTTCTTAATCACACCCACTGGCCCGGCTATGTTTTCCTTTCAATATAATATGTGTGAAAAAGCTTCTCATTCTCTATGGCACAAAAATATCCCCTCGCAGCTTTCCATGGTATGCATTAGACTTATCCATAACTAACCTGCCTCAGAGATGTTGAATACTGATGAATGATCACTAGTTACAGATGAGGCTGATGACTGTGATGATCCAGGAGTTAATTCTGAGTTACCTGCTTCAACTGCCCCTTCAGAGTCTCTCTCATTAAGATCAGGAAAACTGAAATCTGTTGAAGTCTCATTATCATTAAGGCTATCTGAGGTACCTTGGCCAGAACCACTTTCTTCATCACTTGTAAAAACAGCCCAAGACTTAGACTCTGATGTGTTTTGGAATGGGACACTAAGAGTTTGAATGTGGTTCTCCAAAACTTTTGTGTCGTTTCTCTTCTTAGGTATCACGCTTGCTGTTAGAGTTGGTACTGATGTATAATTATGTCTGTCCATGCCATGGTTTATCTGATTGTCTGATGAAGCAGTTGAAATTTTCTCTTCTTCTTCAGGTTTCTCAGAATGTGAACTTATAATTAGGTTACTCTGATCCTTGTTATTGTTTACCTTTGTGTTTTGTTCCTCTGCTACCATGTCCTGAGATTCTCTATGGGAAGTGCATGTAATACAATTACTTACAGGGAAGCCATCATCATATTCATCGTAGTCATCCTCAACTACAGAAGGCCACAAATCGGTACTGGACATGATACTGGGAGACAACCCAGAGGATTCTCTGGAAGGAACCAGCAGCCTGCTCAGAGTTACAGGGATCTCACTTTTGGGAGAAACAGCCATTACAGACACATGTACATTTGGTAAAGGAAGTGTGCGATGAATGGAGGCATCAGAATCAGAAACAACTGCAGGCATATGAACAGGATCAAAACCAACTGCAGAACTTGAAGAGGAAATGGCAGCCTCACTTCTTTCAACAATGCTTGAGGAGGTATGGCTGTTTAGAGGAGTAGCTACATTATCAACTGTTAGGAAAGGAGTTGTTATGACACTCGCTGCTTGGGGGGGAAAGGTATTCGTATTATCTAAATTGGTCAGCTGGAATGAAACATCACTACTGTATAACGAAGGCATAACCTGCTGAACATCTTCACTGTTAAATAAACCGGATGAAACATATTCCTCACTTGCATAAGACACAAATAAACCTTGAAGTGATGCTGTGGGCTTACTAAAAGCATTTAACAACATGTCAGCAACAGCAGGTGCAGATGTAGAATGCAGCATTGTTTCATTTGTAGCAGAACCTGGTGCCACTTGATGCAATATTTGGTCAAATGTAGAACTACCTTTATAAACCCTGGAGCTTTCAGCCAATATTGGATCACTAGGCACAGCTGCAGCTGTGTTAAGTAGAGTGCCATCGCCAGAAGATTGAAAGGAGGATTGAAGTAATGCTTCATTACTTAATGCAGCTGAGGTCTCAGAAAGGTACGGCTGAGTTGAGGGTAACATTTCACTATAAGCAGGGGCAGAGAGAGCTTGATCTGACATTGCACTAAGCATAGGTTTAAGCAAAGTGTCATCAAAGGCTGGAGGTGTAACATGCAAAGGCTGAACGGAAAGGTGATTTTCTGTAAGTTTACTAACGTCAGGATCAAATTTCTTAGTAGTGGGGAAAGCAAGAGAGACTGGGAGGATTCCCTTTGTGCTAGAAACAGGAAGTGGGCTTTCCTGCAGAGACATATTCTGCTTAATAATATCATTATTAGAAACATATGTAGAAAGTTCAGGTGTCACTTTGCTTTCAGTACTGGAAGCCATTTCACTTAATGAAGAGGAAATTTGCAGTTCTCTTTCATCTCCATATGCAACATCACTTTTATGAAGCATCTTATTAACATCACTAAACCCAGATGATTCATTTGTAATTTCATCTACAGAATCAGATGAAGAAACGTTAAGTACGGTCAAAGCATCTGTATCAGGCAAAAGGGATTCACTACCAGAGTATGCCTCAGACCAATCCGTATCACTAGATAGAGAGTGCGTAGGCTGCAGCAAAGTATCAGCTTGTGATACTACAGAAGACGGTTTATGCACCAGTACCTTGTTATAGCTGCTAAATAAAGGATCTTGATGAAATACGTCAATAGAATCATGCACAAATTCTGCAGAGTCATAAGAAACAGTAAAGCTTTGGAGGGATCCCACATTACTAGATAAAGCATAAGGAAGTTCAGACATTGTAGACAGTGCATGCATATTTAAATCACTGCTGAACGGTTCAACTTGAGAAAATATATGAGTTCTATTATGACCAAATATCAATGTCTCTGAAGCAGCATGAGTAGTCTGATGTGACATCACATCAGCATATTGAGCAAGGCTTGGTTGTATTAATGTATCACCCTCTGCCAATGTCAAAGAAGCATGCAGGGACACCTTATCACTTGTAATAGCTGGAGTAGCACTTTGTGGAAACATTTGAGAAATTGTATACAGATGGTGAAACATTTTACTACTGGAGGAAGCAGAGGAAAATGTAAGCAAAGGTACATCATCATAGGAGGACAGGGTGGGTTCAAATGACACATCAACACTGGGAAATACAGGTGTAGCATGCAAGGTCACATCACTACCAGATGTAGCAGGGGTAGTGTCGAGCATTTGAGAGTCAAACAATAAAGGGGTGACTAGAGGAAACACTTCACTACTGGAGGAAGGTTGAAGAGGTATCTCACCATTATAGACTGGTTGAGTTGTCTGAGAGAGTACCTCACTGGCAGCAGAAGCAGAACCATATTCTCCAGAGCTTGAAGAGAGAGAATGAGGTGATAACTCAGCAGAGGAGAAAGCAAAGGTAGAGTAATGTGGCAATTCTAAAGCCGCATCTGAAGTGTCTTGTGAAGCCACCGGGCCGCTGGAATAAGGTATTGTAGCTGGCTTTAATCCCTCAACATAAGCATCAGTATAATTGGTCTGAGACAATTGCCTGCTATCCGATGTATCAGCAGATCGAGCTGTCAGATCCGTAGCATTATGAAACCATAAATTTCTGTCAGTGGAGTATGTATGCTCTGGAGGCTTATCAGAGCTTGAGGGTGCTACACCTTCTGAAACATATTTAATGGAGCCTTGGGAAAGAACATCATCACGCACGCTTATATCTGGGCTTCCTGAAGGAAGGATGTCTTCTTGGGAGGTCTCCTCTGTAACCAACTGCGCTGAAGAGGTGGTAAGAAAGGATCTCCAAAAGTCATCAGACTCTTCATCAGGTTTAAAAGTAGACAATAAGAAATCTTCCTCCCTATGGCCAGTAGTGGTTATTCTTGTTGGCTCAGTGCCTGAAGAAAGGTATATGTATTCTTCTTCAATACCTTTGGTGGAGTCAGTGATCTGAGGAGGGGTTCCAGGAATCGTTTCAGATTCCAGAAAAGGATCTTCCTCTTCTTCAGAAATTTCACTAACAGGTGGAGAAGTTGGATAATAAACTGCTTTGAAAACATCATCTTTATCATGCAGTTTTTCTCTTGTTAAGTATCTATTTGTTTTAGCTTCATTAGATTTTGTCTCCGTTTTCTCTTGACTGTAGCTGGATGTAGTCACCTGGAAATCTTTCTTCCTTATTTGGTTTATTGCACTATCAGTGCTAGGAATCACTGAAATTTCTTCATCCTCCTCTGTTTCTTTTTCATCAACTTCATCCTTCGAAAAAATATCATAGCCAAAGACAGTTGAAAATGTTTATAGATAATATACACAAACCAAAGCCAAACACTGTAATAATACGTTTTCCTGGCTCCACAAAAACAAAAAATAAGAGAGATAAAGCTACAGAAAGCCTTTGAAAAGACTGTTGCTCTTAACAGTAAAATGTTTAGCGGCAAGAATATATATCCTGTAGGTATGCTTCTCTCTTGAAAACATTATTTAATTGCAGTACCATCAAAAAAAAAATCCTGTCACCATAACTTCTAAAATGTTGTGTTAGTCTTACTCTGTTTGGGAGATAAAAAACACTAGCAGTATTTATATGCTTTATTCAGAAAGCCCTAACTTATTTTCCAGTAATAAAATGTAATGATAGGTGCGGCACACCTCGATGAAAAATAATTTTGCTATCAGAATGTCTCAGAGTTTTGCATTAATATTCTGATATTGATTAAACTATCACAGTATCAGATGTTTTATGTGCTTACGGTCTGACTTTAAATCTGATGAATCTTCCTAGTTCCCTAGACCAGAAGATTTCAGAATTGTAATAATTTCACAAGTGTTGTAAACAATATCATCTATTCCCTGTTATGGGCCTTTGTTTGCTAAACACAACGAATTTTTTTTGTAATACGTAATTTTTTTGTAAAAAGTGTATGTTAGGGGTCTGACTTCTGAAACCAGATCCAAAAATAATTTATATGTCTAAATATACTCAGAATTTAGGTGGTCTTTGAAGACCTAAGTTCAAATCCAACACCTCTGTTCCCCCACCCCAAATCCAAAATGCAATCTGGAAGCATCTACATTTTTCAGTGGTCACTTTCTTTTTGACCTAGACACAGTGGTGTCTGCAGTTCTGTGCTGTGCACCCATCCAGAACTGCAGAAGAACCAACCTTGTGTGAGCATAACTCTAGAAACGAGATTTAGTGTCATCTTCAGTTTCTGAAGGGATTTGATTCAATAGGCACACAAAGGCCTAACAGACACCAGCAGCAGAGATCCTCTCACAAAATACGGTTGTAACTGTTGTTCTTTTGAAGATATGGCTCAGAAAAGATGAGGTAGTGGCAATACCTTTTATTTTCCTTTTTTAAATTCAGGAGCCTAATGTTTAGAGAAAACATCCAGAAAACAAGAGACTGAGACTCAATGTTCTCCTTAGTCTAAGAAATCCATAGTTTCCACTATAGATTAGGCTGAGTAGACCTCCCACTTCTGCACTGAAGTGAGCAAGGCACAGCACAGAGAGGAATGCAAAATGAACAGTATTGGGGAGAAAGTCAGGTAGCAGCATCTAGATTGTGTGTGCCCAAACCTTTTATTGGATTGACCCCTATTTCTGAGAATCAATTATCTTAAGGGCAATGCCTATACTTTTAAATTACCTTGATCCAAATAAAGTTCAACTGATATTTAGCTACTGTCCTGTCAGAGGCAATATAATAATCTAGATATGTAGCTTACATAAATATGGAGCAATAGACATATTATTGGTTAGACTTCTTCCACAAATAGAAAGAGGGTAAATAGAATGATAAGTATAGACTATCTCTGTGTAACCAAGACGGACTTGCTACCCATGAGAATATTGGGGGTAAAGTTTGAATATATACAATAAAAGTTCTGAGTGATCACTTGATACAAATGCAGACCTTACTGAAGGAACTGGCCCGGTTATCAAATCAGACTGTCAGAAACTTTATTTTGATATTATCATCTCTCTCTCTCTGCTCGGATGCCAGAAAGCTTGTCACCAAATGTACCTATGAAGCCTAAAGAATAAACTGTGCTGTAATAAACCCTGCAATAAACTTTAAAGTCCAACTTGGGTTCAAGAAGTAAGGGTGACTAACTCTCCAAGAGTTTTGGAATTTTCTGGTTTGAAATGACAGCTGTTAAAGTCAATCATCAGCAGTCTGAAAGGCACACACAAATCCCACTCTGTTCATTAAAAGTGCCTTCCTCCCTTACATTAGTTTACCACATTGCTAAGATTTATTTGTTATTACCAAGACCAAGAAGATATCTCTTGAAAAAGCACTAAAAACCAGCTGTGATCCTCCTAAATAAACAGTTTTGTCACCGATTTCACTCAGCGTTAAGATTTGATCCAGTATCCTGATGTCTTATTTACGAAAAATATTTGGGCATATCCTGTGATTTCCTTAACTTCTGCTTGTATCTCCAGCTCTGAAGAACTATCTAGATGGTCTAGAGTTATTTAGGGAGATATACCTGAAGAAGCAGGCTGTATATGCATACATGTGTATGTATATAGAAATGCAGATAGTAAGTTATGTTGGTAAATTTTCACATAACAGCAGCTTCATTTAATTTAAATAGATGCTTTACTTTGAAAAACTCTTTTAAAAAGAAAATAATGCTATACCTCATATTCTTCAGTTTCATTCAGATCAGGAATGAGGGCAGTCTCTATAAAACAAAAATATATACCATATCATCCAACTTTCAAAATTCACAGAATCATTAATTCTACAAAGGCGCTATTGACTAGTTAATACGTTTATTGAAACTCAGACTAAGATGTTTTAGAGGATTCTATTTGAAGAAGTGGCTAACCACCTGCACTGAGGACTAGCTGTGAGGGTAGCCATGCCTGTCCAGACAGGGTACGTTTAGCCACAACATTTCTGACTGGCCTCATTTTGATACTGCAACTCATGTTGAATCTGCACTGAGGAACCACATCCTGGCCAAAGGAAACAAGTTTAGGAAAATGTTTTCCATGAGCAAGTGGAGTTTAATGCAGAAATGACAGAAGAGAGAGAAAAGGTAAATCTGGGAATCAACTATTTCTCTACATCTGAAATCTCTTAATCCGAAAGTTCTAAAGTATTCTCCAAAAATGATCTGTTCTATAATTTTCATACTGTAAATTCCTCATGTGGGCACCATGCTTGGAGGCTGGTTCTAGTCCAACAGTTATCCTGTTAGGCAATCTCTCACCTTCTTCCTCACTGTATTTTTGGCCAGATTCGGTACTCTGCTTCTGATGGTGGTCAGCAAGAGAAGCTTCAAAGCAGCTTGCAAGAAACCTTCAAATCTCTGGTAGGAACTGGCATGGGCCTCGAGTGATGAAATCTAATACCCCTTGCACAGCATTAACTCATCTTACTGCGCCTTTATCCACAGAAACATCCATTCCACATTTGAATCTTTCTAAGACTTCGTCCTAAGTAATGTTCTACTTCAGTGTTTATATATCAATCCTAGTATATATTCTGAAGACTGATTTGCATTAAACAAAAATGTAAATCTTTTAGTTTGGGAAGTAATTGTAAGAAAAGCATCACAGCCCTCAATGTTTGCCTTTCCTCCATGATTCCCAAATGACGTTTTCTCGATTTACTAACATAAAGATGTCATCTGTATACTTCTCAACTCTGCAAAGTCAGATGGGCAGCTATGCTTTAATTTATATTCTCTTTGTACTGTCCATATCTATGTTTCAAAACAGAGATATGTATTATATGCACCATACGACTAGATAAAATATCTCACTAACAAGCTCTATACATAGTTTTACCTGTAGTTTCCAGAATGTAAAAAAAGTATTGACCAAACAATCCTACATAAAACTTTTATAAATTGTTCTTTTATGAAAAACTTCTATAAATTATCAAGTACTGAACTAACCACTTGAGATATTTCATGAATAATATAGAGAAAAATTATCTTACCTTTGCTTCTTGGAAGCCTAGGAGGCTCCGGGGTGGGGGTGGGGGGGCGAGGAAGGGGAGGAGGACATAATGATATTCCCTGGCTTCTCAATGATATACATCAAGCATTGTAGACATTAATTTGAAAAGTCTTTTTACAGTAGACCCATAACATGTATTAGGCACTCAACAGACTTCTCTGAATAATATTTTTAATAAAGAGAAGTGCTAACTATTAATTTTGTGGTCATTATTCCTGAGCAGAGCTTTAATCAGACAATCAGAAAAATAAAATGTGGTGACTCTACTAGATCATACAAAATAATGTTTTTTCTAGTTCCACAAGCAAGAAACTACAATTCCTCCTGCTGTTTCCATGGACAGGCATTAAAATACAGATTTTATATATATATATATATATATATATATATATATATATATATATATATATATATATTTAACACACATATTAACAACACTAAACGTCCAGGCATTTTATAAAGCTTTTTAAAATTTAGTTGGTCACAAAACAAAAGTATTTGTCAGAATCATTAGAGACACACACTTATAGAATTTCTATTATTCCTGTTGCTGAGTTTTTGATTTAATAGCATACCAGCAATGAGGTAACATTCCCCAATCAAGGAGAAGAAACTCCCTCCTCCCTCCAAAAAACAACCCATTGATGGATGCAGGTCAATAAGCAGGCTCTCTTTATTTTTTTCTGGAACCACACATTGATTATTTTATAGCTTACATTTTTAAATAAAATAATTAAATGATTAGTTAGAAAGTTTCAAAGAAGTGTTTTCATATAACAGTGCATTTTAATGATAGATGAAGAAATGATAGAACATAGACAAAAAAAAGTAACTATTTCCCTACTTTTAAGCTCAATACAAATCTTAAAAAAAACCCTTACAATAATCCAATTTGTAACTGTATAATAATTTTCATACCACAAATTCAATTCTGTACTATCTTATGTAATAAATGGCACTGCAAGAACAAAAGTAAAGCCTCTTTCTTCCATTTAAATTAAATTTCAGGTATCTACATTCATCAGTACAAAATTACAAAAAGCATCCCCTAAGTGACACATTTAAGATATCTTAGTGTTTTTTTAAGACAAAAAAGAAATCACTCACAAAGACAAAAGTTACAAGGAAATTGCATAGTCAGATCCTCACAAAGCATTGCTGATAGAATGAGCTCCCATGCAGGGGACAGCATTTGAAAGCCATATCCCAGCATGGGTTTTTTGATAAACTCTGACCAAGGTCTCCATACAGAAGGATGAAAGGAGAGGTATTTATTTATTTTCATTTCCTGGGTCAGTAGAAGCATGTAAGTACCACCGGTATAAACTACACCATAAACTCCTGCAGAACTTTCAGCACTACACAAACTTTATATCTATAAAGAGTCAAAATCACGCATTTAGATAAATATTCAAAATCCGATACTAATGAATGACAAGCTGACACACAGGGGTTGGACTTTTCTCAAAGCTGACTAAAATGTTATGCACCCAATTCCCTTCAATTTCAGTAGAAGTCGGGTAGCTAAGTCACGCAGGGCAGCTGATCACTGTCACTAATGGGAAACTAGTATACGCACAGGCACAGTGTATGACAAGCCGACATGCTACCGCTCTGAAAAGTGCAGAAAAAAAACAAAGCAACGAGCAGAAGTGTCAAGCATGATCATTTTCATAATGTCACATCTGAGCTCCTCATGGCTCCACAGATTACACTGATTTTATAAACCAGCAATGGGGACAGAAGGTTGCAGAGGGCATGGCCCAAAATATGTCTTTCTGCTTATGAAGTATTCCCGAGAACAAGATTTACGTCTGTTCAGTGGATCACCCGGAGCCTGCAGAGCTCCCACTAGCCCTTCGCAGGATCACAGACAGGGCGGGTGCTTTCTCTTGCATGTTTTTTTGAAAAGAAAAGGCTAAAACAGTGGTAGAAGTAAGCTTTCTGAAAGTCAAATTTGTGTTGCATAACGTACACAAACTTCCCTCATGTTAAAAGTAGCCACTCCAAGGGCAGAATTCTTCCCGGAAAAGGGCCTTTCTACTGCTTCTGCATGACTTATGATGCCCCATTTAAGCTCTTAATAAGTAGATTAATTGATCTGGAGGTGACTGCAGTGAATTTCATCTTTAATTAAACTGTTTTACTCAGAGTAACTCTTGAATATGAAAGTTTATTTTATGTTTTATATGAGTCAATTTTATTTCATGTCTTCACGGTGAAGATAACTTTTCTTTCATAAATTCACAAGCAGGAGTTCCAAGAAATCCCCTTTTGCCTCAAGATCTATAAAGCAGATCACAAAACCAATTTGATGTTACAGTTGTAACCAGTAAGTTGCTCTGAACAAATCTTTCTCATTAGATATTTACATTCTCATATCTCTGTTGTTTAATATCTGCAATACAGTTAATTCAGATGTAAATAATTAGAAAAAATAAGTATGCAAATTAAACATTAATTAATATTAGAAATGAATGGAAGTTTATTTCTTATTTTAAAATTATACCCAAGGGTGAGACATCAGTTATAAAACTTATTTATAGAGCAATGCACATTCATAGGAATCGTACCAGTTACACGAGAGGGGTTTTTCCCTCACCTTTTCTTATCCACCACTTTCAGATATACCCCCTGTAGAAGTGTCAAATTAAAACAACACAAAGTACATTTAATAACTTTGTGTCAGTTTCAAATAGGAAGCATATCAAAGAAACAGATTTTCTGAAACACTCAAAATACTCATTTTGCTGTTTCATTTTCAGTTATAAACTTCTTTCTCTTTTTCTTTTCTTTTCTTTTCTTTTCTTTTTTTGAAAAATTAAAATAACACTGAAATTCAATTTGCAGTTTGTATTTGGGGCTAAACAAAACTCTTCATTTGACCTGAAATAATTCTCCTCAATTTTACAGCTCTTGACAGATTAAAGGAAATGCCTTAGGTTGACCTGAAATGATTGCAAAATTTCAGAACTGCTTCAAAATTGAAAAGACAGGTGTGTATACAGTTCTAATACGCACATTATTTAACTTTTATCTTTATAATGCTTTGTTTAAAAAGAAGACTTTAGGATAATAATATTCTTATATACATTAATTTACTTTAACGCAGCATCAAGGAGACACTTAAATGCTCAAATGAAAGGAAACAAAAAAATAACATCTTCATAATTATGCTAACTTGTTCATATTGCACGTAAATACATGTTTACACTATTATGTCTCCTAGGCTACATTTTCTCATTTCTTTTTCAACACCAAATTGGTGATGTGCTTGTGTAAACAGGCAGAAGAATATAAAATCTTTCCTCAGAACTACTAAATATAACATTTATTGCACTAAAAATTCTCTTATCAGGTTTGTGTACAAGGTTCAGAGCAATTCCACAAACATACTGGAAGGCAAAATGAATTTCTACAGTATATATTCCAAAGAAAGGCACTCACTCCTTCTTCTATTGAAATTAATGCAAAGCTATTGCTGACTTCAGCAGAAGTACCACAGGGATGCCGTTTCCAGTGGCTATGTCTATACTGCTGGACAGTTGGGGGCTGCTGAATGCCCCCAGTAAGCCTCTTCCCAGGTTTGTGCCCCAGCAGCACGCGAACGTGCGGCAGAGCACCACGTGGTGCTCCCTGCGGTGCTGCCTTGGTGGCCATGCAGCCCAGGAGCTCCAAGAGGAGCTTGCAACCAGGTCTCGCTCATCCCTGACGCGGGGATACTACAGTGACAGGAAGGCGGGGTATCCTACAGATATTACCTGTGCAAACCAGAAACTTTTACAATGTCTGTCTTTGGAGTTTTGGAAGCAATAATCTGCTGACTCAACTATTGTCTAATAATGATGATGCTAAGCTGGTTATTTGAGATCCAATGAAGAAACAGATATGGGAGTATATAAGATAAAACCTCTTCTCAGACAATTTTTCAAACACAAAGCGAACAAATTCTAGAAAGAAAGTGGAGCAATACAATATTAGAGAGGTATATAAAGGATAAACAGAAAAGTAAAATGTCAGGCAGAATCGCAGAACCCTGTCATGGACTCGCTACAAAAATGAAGAGAAATATGAAAATTCTGGTAGATATTAGCATGAGAAGACTCCAAAGTACCGTCCTAACATGCTATGTTTGAAAGACAAGTTAAACGTTTCTGGAAAGTTTGTACGTGCTAGACCTGAACCTTCCTCCCCCTGCCCCACTTTCAGCCAGACACTATCATGCTATGTTAAGCTTATTACCATTATTAGTTCACAATTCATGCGGTAGAGGTTGTCAAGAATTATATTATTTCTCACTGTGAAAAAATGTGGTTCGCTTGAAATGAAAAACTAACCTGTTTTCCCAAGTACATCACAATATCACTAAGGATTTTTCTATATTTACACAGACTTAGCTAAATGTAAAATTAAACTTATACAGGACACAAATAAACAATAAAACTCTGGATCCTTCAATAAAAAAAGTGGTTCATTCCATGATCAAAAAGATTTCAAACTGTTCCTACAATTAATTACAGAGTACTTAATTCAGAAGACAGCTCTCACTAACTTTGGCAGGAACCCCGTCTAATGCTACAACTTCCGCAGATTTTAAGGAATTATTAAGGACAAGATCAAGCTTTAGGTTATGGCTTCAAATTATTTCATATTTACCAGCAGGCTGCAAAGGTAAATTTGGCTTTGAAATCAGTAAGATTTGATTGTTAGACCTTGTAATTTTTTGCAAGGCAACATTAAGAAGCAAGGGAATTCCATCACCGCAAGTGCTTTGAAATAAAACTCCAAGTAATCATAAGTAATCAAATTTCAAAATCAATTGATGCAGATTTGTAAGTTATGTATTTGGTTTATATTATTTATTTCCTTAATATTCAGCTACGTGGATTCATTTTGGGTGTCAGAAGGATGCTTTAACCATAGAGAAATAATACCAAACATGGCTTTATTTCCCTATATTATATTACTAAAAGATTTACTTGTGAGATTTGAAATCAGGTGAGTGTTTTTCAGAATATTTTAAGAGTTAAAAAATTAACACGCAGTATCTCATAGGTAACGTTTACAAGGAATCGGGAATTCCATCATGATAAAAAAATCAGTAGCAAAGAACAAGCTGAAGGTTAACTGTAATGATTTTGGAATTTCATTTCAGCATATTTTGATAGTCATGCGTTGTAACTGGTTTGCAAACAAAATACTTCTCTGAATACAGACTTTCAGCTAAAAATGAGCACTAAGCTCAACAGAACACTTACCTGGGTCTTCTAAAGGCATATCAACAATGACCTGGTCACTGTATTTTCCATATAGACCATTAGAACAAACAGCAACTATTTGAAGAACATAACTGGTATTGGGCAGCAGATTATTTAGAATAGCCCCCTAAAAGAAAAACATTGTTTAATCATTTACTTGTGAATACTCATCAAGTTTTTGGAAGCCAATTTTTTCATAACACATTTTTTACACAAACCACCCAACACTTTCTACTGGTATTCCAACATATGCTTTTTACATGTTATTGTCAGTGATATTTTTCATGTAACAAAAAAAAAGCCTCTTGTGATGTTTTAAAATGGAAGATACCAAACAACTACATAACTACTTAACGCTGGATATTAGTCTAAGTAATATTACCTCCAATAAGCTTATGCCTCGTTAAAGAGGGTAAAGGGAATTGATCACATAAGTGAAATATCATAAAACTACAATCAGCTACTTAATATTTATAGCAGTACCGTGCCGATTCTGATTCCTTCCTCAGCTGCTTGTGTAGATCATTCTTTACACATCAGCGAACACTGAAGTACAGATCACTATTAACTGACTAAGGGTTTTATGGCTAAGCAACTCTGAGTTAGATAGGCTCATAAACTTTTTTGAGAGAGGCTACAGGCAAATAAGAGCAGCAATTTAAGAAAGCTTTCTCTCTCATTTGGACAAAGGGAGGCTTTCTCCCATGTGTTTATCTTTTTCCTTTCTTTCTTTTTTTTTGTTTAATTGTTATCTGCGGCTGCACAGCCAAAGAATGAAATATAGCTTCTGTGGGCTGCAGCCTCAGAAATAAATTTCCATTGAATCAGCTCCCAGCTATCGTTTAATCCTTTAAAATAATTAACAATGAGTGCTTTGCCATTATTACTTTGTATGAAACATGAAGAGTTTACAGTTACCAAGTCTTGATACCCATCTGTCAGAAACTCATGCTTGGTCTGTTCTTCTCCATCCAATTGTTGATAAAAGACAGCAAATCTCTCAATCGTGGTATCGTACACAACCCGAGGTCTTTCCCATGTAACAAGAAGACTAGTATAATTCTTTGGATCAGACTGGACATTTTCAGGTTCTGAGCTGCAAACTGAAAGGAAAAAAAAAAAAAGAAAGAATATGATATTCATTAAATGACTCCGTTGAAATCCTGATCCACCTCCTGTCAAAGATAGTGCAGGTCCTTCATGTGCCTAGTTTTTGGCTTTCCTCTAATATATCTGAGGTGCTGGTTGCAATGACTATTACAGCAATAGAGCTAGGATTTTAAAAAAACTTGAGGACTGAGACCCTTCCCCCTTGCTCTTTTTTAAATTCCATATTTTGAGAAAAATTCATAACCAGTCCTCAGGGAATAAAATATAAAACACAAAACATGAAGGTTCATATGTACGTCCTGAGGGCAAAAAAAAATAATCTCTGTCATCTTGTGTCTTCATGGATCTACTGCAGAAGTACTAGAAGAGCTGCACGCTCTTCCCCTAGCTTTTCTAATAGATTATTTTTAAAGCTTAAAGGTAAACTTCTCCTACTTAAATTTCCTCTCAAGGGTGTCTGAATCTGTTTATTGTACTTAAAGAAGAGATAAAAGGCAACTAGGAAGAGGCTAAGAAATGATCAGACTAGCTGGTAGCGATGCCATGCTACTAAACTTCAAGGCACCACCTAGACAACTGCGGTGTGTGAGGTAATAAAACCGAGTTCAGCCCACATCCCTCACCCTTTCATACCATCATCCAACAAGAACCTCCTTTTCTTTATATTTTAGCTTGGCAAACAAATACAAGTAGCGACAGCTGCAAAGAAGATGGCTGAGAGGACTGGGAAGGAGGAGTTGTGAAGCAGCAGAAGCTTGGGTATGGCAAAATGGGAATGATGTCTGGACTTTCCCAGCCTGTACCCGTTACGAGGTCCCGGGCATTGCCCTGGCTATCCCAGTTCTTTGCAGTCGTGGCCCTGGTTAATCTACACTGCCTTTGTGAGCCTGGAACTTGCATACTAGAATAAATCTGGTTAGGCAGCTAGTGTTGCATGTCTTCCAGTACTTCCCACCCAACACCCTTTTCACGTTAGTCAGGCAAGCTGAGCGTTTTGATACACTTCAAGACATATAGGTGCACAGACTACCACTATACTGAGACTCTGCCACCTGTTTTTTAAATTACCCACATACCTGCCTGTGGCTTAAAGATAATATGCAAGGTCAAAGGTAGATAAAACTGTATGAATAAACTGCTCTAGCAGAAAACACAAATTATTTAGGCAAAGATCATTGAAAAATGACTGATAGGTTGTAATACATGAAAGAATAAAGCAACATAATAAACAGCCAAAGTATGCCACATCATCCATGGCTAGTTTGGGTTTGAACTTAGACTCCGTTTTGCTGCTTGTCCTCATCATCCCTTCTGCTGGTTGCAGACAGGGAGCTGAAGAATGGAGACGACTGTCAAAACTGTCTCTAAATTTAGTTCCCAATTTGAGACCACAGTGACTAAATTTGTTATAATATCTTAGAATGAGGGCTAGGGGTCCCTAACATTTCCAGTTATAAAATCATCTTCTTCTCTATTTAAAACTGCACAGTTAGAATACTACGGATGAAATTCTCAGACTTTAAAATGCACGACATCCAAATGCACTGAAAAGGCACAGAACTTAGCCTTTTGCTGCATTTAATACATCATTTCTACTGCTTTATTCCATCTATTAAACTTGACAAAATCACTAATTAGATTTCATGAAGTTTACAATTTATTTAAACCTCATATATTAAAATGTCTATAAAAATGAATATATTTGTGTTAAAAATTTTTTACCTTCTCTATTTTGCACAGGTAATTATACAATCATTCCCTATTTGGAGTAAATGAGAAAACATGTTTTTCAAATCTAAAAATCTGTTCAAAATAAACTCCAAGTGCCTAGCAAAAAGCAAGTAAAACACATTTTACCTAGCTAATTGAGAAAGCAAGAGTTATAGATTCTTAAGAACTGTCTCAAAGAAAGCAGTCCTCGATATATACCTATACTACACTACAGTTGGTGGACTATATACTACAGTTCTGAAAGGAAGGGAAAAAAATGCTTTAATTAAATTTGCAATTTCTCACTTGAACACAGGAGGGCACTCAAAACTAAATATTTTGAAAGAGCAAATTTCTACAGTTCTGTGCGCAGGTGGGAAGTTCTGCGAAGCTCTAGTCTAAACTAGGCAGTGAAAGGTAAGCAGTGATAATTTCGTGAGTGTGTGTGCGCGTGTGTGTGCGTGCGTGCGTGCTAACAGTACATACAGGCAGTATTACTCTGTAATGTAACTTGAATTCTGTAGCTATGCCAGGTTGCATATTTTAGATCTATTGTGTTATGTATCTGATATATTATTTCATTTATTATATTAAATTGTTTTAATAGTGATATAAAGAGTGAATTAAAAAGAATAAACTTTCAAGTCCTCGTACACGCCATTAACTTACTAAACCTTGTTATCCCACCGCATTTCCACCAGATGGCGAAAGAAAATCATTAGCTCAGCAAAGAGGATTCCCTTCTCACCCCGAGTCACACTAGAGAAGACCTAAGCTCGTTTTTGTTTGTTTGTTTCTTTGTTTGTTTTAAGGAATTAGAACGTTATTTTCAGATATTTATTTTGGAAGGTGTTTAAAGAAACTCTACAAACTCTTTTTCATAATAAAGATATAAAGCTTTCCCCCTTCCAAACTCTTTTCTGCTGTCCTTCTTTTTCCTCTCTTCCTCTTTTTTGTGTATGAGTGAATTTGTTTCTAAAATCTCTGACTGTGCTCAGGCTAATTGAACAGCATTATAGAACTTTTAAAGGTGGAAGATGGGTGCTTCCAATACAATTTCTTTCTCTTTCACCCTCCTTTCCCGGGTGGTTCTTCCAACTATTTTTTCCCAAGCAAAAAAGAAATGTTATCTCCCTTTCTGTTCTTCTCTTTTTGCAGCTTAGTCTTGTTTTCTGTGTTCATCCCAACAGTGACCAACAATATCCCCATGTGATATTCCTCTGCATATTATTTCAGCCTGATTCCTTCCCAAACTGTTGTCCCTTCCTTTCCTCCAACGCCTCGTTATTACTCATTTTGCCTGTGCTGCTCCTTCTCTCTTCTGCTAGTCTTACTTACACAGAGTGACTTTGCTCCTGCCTTTTCCCAGTTTCCCTCTGGTCTCCCTGGAGACTGGGGAGAGCCAGGAGATCACTTATCAACTTACCTAATTAGTGACTTCTTGTCTGACGCTGGCTTTTTTGAAAATTTGGGCAAAGAGACTGCAAAAAAGGAACTTGTTACTTAGTCTGAGGTTACAGATATTCAGTTGTGTTTTCTTGATTTTTTTTTTAAGTTGCAACTTAAAAAAATAACTCAGTAACTGAGTTGGATAACTCAGGATTTTTTTTTTTCACATTTGTTGCTTTCTTTTACTAATTATTTTCTCTTACATACTTTTCAATTCACAAATAATGTTCTTGGCCTCAAAAGACTGTAACCCTATAACCATAGAAATTTTGAGATTCTGCTTGCTTTGAGTGAGAAGTGAATCTCTACAGTTTTGGTTGAATCAGAGTTTGAGATTTAAAATCCAGAATTTCAATTATGGAAGCTGTGAAATCACTGCATGTAAGTCAAGTCATCACTGACTTTTTAGGTCGTATGTCAGAGTGTGGCATAAAGTAGTTCTTCTGTATTCCCAGGTTACTCCACCTCTATGATGGAGGTGGAGAGGAAAGGCAGATATGTCAGCAGAAAGTATCCTAAACCAGAGGAAATGTCTTGAGTTCTTGAGAACCCCTGTTCTTGCATGAAAATTTACTGAAAATAACTGCTGAGATTTACACAGTTCTGTTCTGCAGGGCAAAATAAGTGGTCAGGTTGACAAATATTATTTATCAACAAGTATTGTCAGTCGTCAGTTTGAATAACCCATTTTTTAATATATCTTTACTAAATCCAGGCAGATTAACAAGAATCATAGTTTTACACTTACCCATAGGGCATTATTATAAGACTACAGTGAGTGAAAAGTAGTGAGTCCAGTATCTATCAATATGGTTCCCAAGTTTATAGGAATAAATGATGATTTCTAGCTACAAACGGATTTTCATGCAAGTTGAGGCTGGTGGAGAGAAAGGGCTAAAATTTCAGAAATCTTTCTGAATTGAATTGTCAAGGATCCTTTGTCAGGATTAGTTACTTTAATCTAGCGCTTACATGCATGCATATATGCATCACATAGGAAAATTATACGTAGCACTAGGCAGGCTTGAAGAATGAAATATCTCCCTTATCCTCAGTAAAGCAGTTTTTACATGCCAAAAATGTTGAGTTTGTCACTGTGTGAAAATTTCTTATAGTATATTGCTGAAACTTGTTTAATTGAATAGGGAGATTATTTTAGCCCTTCTAAAAAAACTTTACTCTGCTTAAGAAATAGTATGAATTAATAACAGCAATCAATTAAGCACTTAATCTACTGCCTCATAGGAATCTGCACTGAATACAATAGGAAAAAACTGAGATCCTAGGTTTCACACTATATAAATCATTTTTCATTTGGGTACTTGAGTAAGTCCCTCTCTTGCCATTTCTCCTGTGTTGTCTAAAGAAATTTTTTTTTTTCTGTTGACTGCAAGAATTTAGTTATATCTAATGAGAAAAAAGTAAGCCTATTCACTCTTAGAGACTTATTCATGTTACAGTTTTTACATCCTAGCATTTAAGCTTAATGATTCCTAGGGCTTTTTATTTACCTTTCATTAAAATGAAAATGTAAAATGAAAAAGTAAGTGCTCCTCTAAAGCTGTACATTAAACAAATCCAGTAATTGCATTTTGTGTCTATGTAGGCATGCAGCGTTTTGTGTCTATATAATAATTCTGTGTATATATATTTGCATATGTATGGGTACCTGATGTTGCATATACATAGTGCATATAAATATTAACAAACATGTGAAATATATGTAAACAGGAAGATCTGAATTTTTAGTGATCCCCTTCTGTCCCCCCTTGCATATGGCCAAATCAGAATTTTAACCTACAATTAGTTACTTTAAATATCTAGTTTGGAATAAATGCTACATGAGTTTGTTGCCAGGGTGATGTAAGCACAGAGCACTTTCTCTTAAACTCAGTAGATTGAAAACCCTTTGTTCTGTGTTATACAAGTTTATCAGTCAACTGTGAAAAAGCTTATTGTCTACCTTGAAACTGGAAACTATAGTAAAAGCAAAATTATGTGCTCTTAATATGCTAAGTATGAAGTTTTAATTGCACAGACACAGGAATTTTGGATGCTCTGTACAACATATCCGATCATTACATGAAGCTGAAGGCCCTTCCAATTTTAAATGGTATAACTTAATGCAGAGAGGGATCCTAACATCTTTAGCCTGGGACATTCCTTCCTTATCTGTCTGGGTATCAAATACACAGAAAAGATACCAAACTCACAGAATCTCTCTGTGACAGTGAAGAAATAGGTCTGGTTGGAAGCAACCTCCTACAGAGCTTTAACTCGCATACCGCTGCGGGACAGCACATGGGAAGCTGCTTCACGGGGTTGAACATGGAATAATAGGAAGGGAGCAGGGGCCCTTCGTACACAGTATTATCCAGCTTTTCCCTTTGTCAGTCTCCATACAAAACTAGGTTAGGGTGGCACAGCTGAAATTGGCTTCTTTCTGTTGCAGGTCCTGAGCTTAAGGGGTCAAGGCCAAGGTCAAAGCAGTACTGCAGCTATCTAGGAGACAAGCAGATTACAAGGGCAGCAGAAGTCATGCTCTCTGTCTTCAAAATCCTTTACCCATGACATTTCTTCACGGTAGACTGACTGCTGTTTATAAAGGACTGGGAAGATTCATTTCCTTCCTACAGCATGGTCATTAGGAAAGGTGGTCTGCATTACAGCATGTCTCCCAGAGGCCTTCATTAAAGGAGGAGATTTGGGGAAGGATGTTCTTTCTTCAAGTAAGACCAAATCAGCAAAGTCCATGGGAGCTATATTTTGAAATACCAGTTTATTTATCATGATTTGCTTAACTGTTGCAGCTCAGTTCTGTATTCCTTCTCCAGCCTTCAAAATTTCTAGCACTGCTGCACAAAAGGCCCCGGGCAGAAAGTAAATTTCTTAGCATAGACCAATCTGAAAAAATTACAGTTCATCGTCCTTCATCTGAGGAGTTCATGAGAAACTGAGGTCAAAACAGAAGTGTCTCTGGCCAGTTATAGGAGTGAAGCAATAAAGCTATCCTGCGCTGCGCTGTGAAGCAAACAGCACCATGTGAGCATGCAGGGGACAAAGTCCTCCGGCACTTCTGAACGATGGACATCCTCTAACTTTTATGCAAGTTCCAGACACAGAATCCTTCCAGTTGGAAGAGAAATATCCACCCAACCAAGGCAAATTAAAATAAAACCACGCTTGTTTCCATTCTGGAGAATACTTATACCACACGCATTTCAGTCATCTGTACACATCTAATTAAGTACAGTTCAGTACAACTGTGTTT
Organism: Struthio camelus; assembly: GCF_040807025.1. Taxonomy (NCBI): domain Eukaryota; kingdom Metazoa; phylum Chordata; class Aves; order Struthioniformes; family Struthionidae; genus Struthio; species Struthio camelus. The sequence continues at coordinate 25,764,210 of NC_090942.1, forward strand.
TAGAATCTACAGGTATCCCCATCTTAGTAGCAATACAGCCTCTAAATTAGATATTTACTGCTAGAGTGTGAATAATCTTTCTTGTGCTTGTGAGTATAAAAATAATTTATTTACATATTTAATGCTAGATCCTGTTTCCCATTACATAATATACTGGTTTTTTTGGTCACATAACCTTCACTGAGTTCCCTAAGGTTTTAAAGGAAAACAAAAAACAGAATTTGGCTTCTGGGATTCTCTCCATCTATCTATCTCTTTTTCAGTAGCCTACATGAAATTAATTTTGTGATCCCACTCCAGCTTCTATTGGAAAAGCATCCACATCACACAACTGAGAACCAGACGGGTTTGTAAAATGAAATCCTCTTGCAGCCCCTGAAAGAGTAGTTTTGTTTAAACCTGAAACACATTAAAAGGGTAGTGCCAGAGAGCTTGAACTGATGTGATCTTCACTGAACGTTTGGTCAAGACAAGCATTTAATTTTCCACTCCATTTAATCTGACATGTTTTAGGAGTGCTAGTTTTTTTTCTCTGAAGTGATAGATTTATGAGTAATAATACAGCGTGCTACTTTCTGCACAATTTAAAATGAGTGTCTTGAGACTGGAATGAATTTTGTACTTAAAATTGTCTTTCCACCTGTGAAGAGAGGAATGACTGTTCAGTAAATACCTGCTTCATGAATTTCTTCTTGTCCAGTGTAAGAGGAAAACACTTGTCCAAAGAACTTATATTGCTGTTCTCTAAAGTTGTTTTGCAGATAGTCCATCAGCATAACATAGCCAGACTGCTGCATTGTAAGGACTTCACAGAACACAGCTAACTAAAGAAAGTGAGAAAAAAAGAAATGTCAGAAGTCATAGCAAATTAACTGGATTCCAGTAACAAGCAAAACCCTGGGGAGGAGGTGTTGTGTAAACTTTCCCAGTTGACTTATCTCAGGCGACACTGAACTTTTTTTTGGTCTGTACCAGCAGTGAATCATTACTTCACCTATATTCCCCAACCATTCTGCTGCTGGAGCTACTCTCTGCCCGTTCACCACCATTTAGCCAGGGGAATATGGAAAGAGTGTTTTACGCTCCTCTTAATCTGGGCCAAAAGTCTTTGGAGATAGGAAGTACATTTTTTACTCCCTTGTAAGGAAAACAATGACTCAGAATCTAGTCCTGAACTCAAAAAGGCAAAAAACAACACACTTAAAAAATATAGAGATATAAATACAGATGTAGATAGATATAGATGCTAGATATAGATATAGACGATAGATATACACAGCTATAGCTACAGCCACAGCCATGGCTATGGCTATAGATATAAAGATAGATATAGATATAAATTTAATGGCTTCATGGAAAATTAAAAACTAGATAAAAGAAATGGCAGGTTGTTGGTCTGGTAATGAATGCCACGACCTTTCACCATATACAGGAAAACTGGTTTTTTTTGGAGTTAAGAACAACTGTTTGGATTTAACACATTAAATGAATTACCTGGTCTTCAGAAATAGTAATGGTATCTTTAAACACAATCCATTCAACTGTTTCAGAGCAAGGAGGAGTTGATAAAGATCCATTATATGTGTAATATTTGTCTGTAGCATTCGGCAAAAGATTCAGCAAAATAAATGGCTCTAAGGCAGCCTGCTTCCCTGAAAAAAAAAAAAAATCTTTCAGAGTCAGATAGTTAAAACACTGCAGAAGCACTGAATGGATAGAACTAGAACTCTCCAGAAGAGCTTCCGTTATGGAAACAGGCTAATTTTGAGTCTATTCAAAATTTGATTTCCAGGGAGATTAGCATACAAACAAATTACTGGGCCTTTTCCATCTAGTTTGAATAAATATTGTTCAATAACAATTTTGTGTACTTAGGAAGATCTAATAAGTTACATCAGTAATAAAGTAACCAGTTCACTAGTAACTCCTTCACCAGTAAGTGTACTAGTACATGTCCAAGATGCCAAATCTTTGTCCCACCAGTGAGCTTTAAAGGAAAAAAAAAAACTTTAAATCCGTATGCTTGGTCTTGTGAGAAGGTTTCCAACTTTTCCTGAATTGGGGCAAGCTGCTGCGTTCTCACAGGATCCTAACCTCCGCAGGAACTCATTGTCCGGGGAAATGTCACCATGTTAGAACTGAGTTATATCACTCCTGTCTATAGAAGCATCCCTTTTGCGGATCAGGGAGTTTTAAAATGGTGATAATATAGTGGTAACAGCTTTACACAAAGCACGAAAGGAGGAAAAGACCTCTGCCGAGAGAGTATGACATTTCTCTCTGCTGTCCTGTGAAAATAATGTCACCTTTTTCAGGTCATCAGTTTACCTGGTACCTTGTCAGCTGGGAGCGTGCATGAGGAAGAGCTGAGCGTCCATTCAGAGAAAGCCAAATTCATGTTCGTATGGTAGAATTTTTCAGTTTGGGACTACTATTAAGGATCTGTTTTACTGGCAGATGCATCCAAAATAGTATTTGTTCTTTACTTCTTGGAATAAATGTGGATCGTTATATAACTCATTTCATTTCAAAGTTGGTGATTTTAAATTTCTCCCTCTTTAATAAATATTCACTTATGAATATTTAATGAATATTAATACTGTGTGTTAACTTGTGCTTTTCCAGATGTATTTCTTCTTGAAACCCTTGGATGGATTTCTGACTTGTCCTTGTCTTCACAGTTCCTTCCAAATTTAGTGAGAACAGCGAATTACATCAATGACTTATTACAAATCATTGGTGTTTTTCTTCCATACAGTGACTGTTGTTCCACTGAGTTAAGCTTTAAAAGCTAGTTCTTCCCTTCTCTCTTAGCCACATATAATGAAAGGGATATAATTTAGCAGCGTCGAGCAAAGCACTTCTATTTCTGCTGTTTACATGTTAGCCACCTGCAGACAGTAGCTATTATTGCTATCTGGTATGTGTCTAGCTAAAGCATTCTTCCTTCAGTAAAAATGAATGGCTAACACACTTTAGATAGGGGCTTGGGGACATGTATGCTAAGAATCCTGCTATACACTTTGCACCTTTGGATTTAAAATGCCATTTACTTTGATTGACAGTCTGGAGTCTAAAACCAAACCTCTACAAAGAATTAGGAGAAACAGTTTGTCTAGAAGGAACCAGACTCTTCCTCTGTAGAGCTTGAGAACTCACCTACTCTTAATTCAAATATGCAAAATACAAGATATGACTGACAAGGACAGATCACGTATATAGCAGACAAGGATAGATCTATGCTATGCATGTTTCCTGAGGATGAACAACCTGATTTATTCATGACCTGAATTTCCAGAGCTCATTTACAGTTTATTCAAGAAAATCATATTTTGCTCATCGTGGAAGTGCCACGTACTGGCTGTATTTTGAGTCTTGGTGCCTATAGTTTTATAGCTCCTATCCAGGGCTGTAGGACACCATCTGCCTTGATGATATACTCTTTCTTCTTTCTGTTTCATGCAAGAAGACACTCAAAGATAATGACTCCTAACTGCTTTACATGTCCAGCTCCTCTGTCTTTGTAAGTTACAAAAGTTAGTCCTTGTAATATTTGTTGAGCATTTGTTTTCTGCAGAAAAACTGCAATTTTAGCATCATACCTTCAAAAGCCTTTAAGATAGTGACACTAATAGCCTTTAACACTTTAAAATCATCAATCTTAAATAGTTTCACAAAACGCAGGTATTGTTAAGTATTGGGAAAGTTAGCCATTTACTTAGGATCATGGCCATGATGCAAGAAAATATCCCTGCTCAGGACAGTGCACATTCATGTTTTTCTTTGAAGCCACAGTGAAACTGAGTTAGAAACAGAGCCCAGATCTCCTTATGTACTACCCCATAATCTGTGTACTCTGATATAAAACCATGAGGAATTTAAAAATCCCAAAGTGTCAACATTTGGTTTCAATACTGCTAGTACAAATATAATACAATTGTGTTATTTCAGATTTACACAAGGATTACTGCAAAAAGAATTCGTCTCCACACAGTGTATAGAATACTAATATTCATACAGACTGACACTTGTAAGACACATCTTGGATTGTCGCAACGGTGTTAACTGCCTACCACTGTTATATAAAATTCAGAAATGCATGACTACGTAACCTCACAAAATAAATCAGACATTTCTCTCGAGTTAGCATTTAGAGTGTTGTAAATTCCTTGTGATAGTTTTATTTATTCATTTACATTTACTGCTGTTAATATAGCAGTTTGGGGGTAAGTTAAATACAGTTTTTTTGTTTGTTTCTAACAAAATTGATCCAACTAAGCTTTAGAAATATGTACACAGCAAACCATTCAAGAAGTTTTACATAATTATGCTGAAATGGAATTTAGTCTAATCAATAATCAATAAAACACAGGGATAAACTTACCAAAACGACTAACGCTATCTACTCCATTAATGATTGGATTATAATCCGGATTATCTTCTGGCCCAATCTGTTAAAAAGAAATTGCATTTTTTTTGCAGTACAGGCTTCATGGAAAAAATCAAAGGTTGCATTTTACCACCAAAAGTATAGATGATATAAAGGAAAGCAAGCAGGTTTGCCTGTTTGCTTTTTTGTGAAAATAAATTAGAAAAATACGTGCAAAATTTTGACTCACTGATCATACACTGGAACCAGTTAAATTCAGTTTGAACATCTGCTGCATTTCAAAGCTTGTGTAATGACACAAAGATATATTTTGTTTACCTCAAACAAAATTGATAACGCTCTTAAGTTTCCATTTCCTTTAATTGCCTCTTCAAAATTTGCAAACTGATCTGCATCATAGCAGTAGATTTGCATCTGTAAATAAAATATATTCAAATATGTTACATACATAACATATGTATTTTTAAAAATTTAATCAATGTAGTTACCTATATTCCCAGTCCGAGAAAAATCTTCAAGCAACGAATTTAGTATGAGTACATGACTTGTTATACATCTCATATGCATTATCTGAAGATACAGAATTCATCAGCTTTTAGCTATCTACAAACTCTCTGTCTTAGAAAACCATTAACTTTGCAGGAGCTATCTTTTCAAGGAGCATGTCATTTGCCATCAACCATACAGTAAGTCTAGATAAGTGGCTTATACTGGACATATAATTTAGAGGTGAATCTCTAAGTCAGAGGTAACCCCCTCATAAGTTTCAATAAGGCAGGACTCCCCTACGGTATCTGCCTCACAGTAGATTGAGAGAAGCATTGGTAATAAAAAATTGCCACGTATATCTGTGACCTCATTTAAGTGCAGTCCTGGGCACTGGCTCGGTCCAGCTGCCTCACTCTTTTCTGGTGCAGCCGGGAAATCCCTTCCCATGCAAGGTCACCAACACGAGGTGGGACTTTTGCTATTCCTGCTGCCCTTTCATGAAATGATGATGGAGAAGAATCTTCTTTGGATTCCATGGTGGGAGTGTGAGTGGCAATTTTTAAATGGCTACGAGGTAGGGAAAGCCACACCACCCAGGCAAAGGTCCTGGCCACAGCTCTCCATGGAGCAGAGGAAGAGAGGAGACCGTCACGGCTCTATTGTTTTGCTCTGGCACAGAAAGCCACAGTGCGTCAAGTGAGGAGCAGCATGGCTGCAGGCCACAGCTGCACCGTTTTGGTTTGAAAACAATCACATAGCCACTCTGAGGGTTAAGAGTCTGTATTCAGAGTGCCCCCATGGCACTCAGCTCAGCAAGAGCTGCTCTTCTCCTCCTCCCCATCTCCGAACTTCGGCAAACTGGGAGGGTGAGTCACTACGTCTGCGGGAAAAGCAGCTGGCTGGGCCATCCTCAGCAGCAGGGCTGCTGGCCTGGCCACGGTGGGCTCAGCGGGAGCCTCAAGCTCCACTCATGTGGTGGCTCCTGGCTTATCCTCTAGCTCCCTGGTTCGAGCTTGGCCAGGCTGACGGGGCTTTGTCCCTCTGAGGCGCAGCAGCTCCTCACTCCTGCTGACTCTGAACAATACCCCAGCTTTGAAAAAGCGCCTTTACACTTTAAATAACCTATTACTGTGGAAGAAGATGGGCCAAACTCTTAGGAATTTAACTGTTAGTGGGAGTTTGGCCTTTATTAGATTAGCTGGACCAACTCCTAATTCGCTATTAAAATGCATGTGTGAAAATGTACAGTTTAAACATCCTCAGCGTGCCTTTTTGTTTTCAAATACATAATTTATATATTATTAATTTTGATTTAAGTGATGATTATACACAGAAATAAGCTTTAAAAGAGTGATAAACAAAATTATTGAATAAACAATGTGACAGAACTACAAATCCTCAAAATCTATTCTGTACTTTACCTCAAGAGGAAATTTTTGTCCTTCCAAACTATGTTCTGATCCATCTGATGATATGTTGCATTTTCCCCAGTGAAAAGTGATCTTGCTTGCTTTAAATACTGTGTCTAAGCCACCTCCACTTACATAATAATCATTTGTCAGGTTAATTTCCACTGAAGAAAGACAGGGAGAGAGAAAAAAAAAAAAAAAAAAAAGAGAGTCAATATAAAAGGCAGCCAAGGCATCTATGACTCTAGTATTTCAGCATTAGGTGCCAAAAGGTAAATATGCTATGGTTCTTTTCCTCCTCTTCATAAGCAATTTGACAGAAAGTTGATTATCTAAACCAAGTAAAAAGTGTGTTAATCCACTGTTACCACAGGGATATATATTTCATTTCCTTTCATGCTGCAACTCATAAAATAATTATCCAGTGAAGTGAATTATTTTTATGAACTCCTATCATCTGAAACTAGCCAAAGAATCACACTAACCAAAAGCTCAGAAAAACTGGCTTTGCCATGAAACTGTCCTTTTAAGAAAAGAAATCCCTAAAATGCAAAACTTCCTGAAAGCATATGGAGTTGAAAGAAAAAGAGGCCCCTCCCTTAAATTATTAGCATAATTCTAGATACATATCATGAGGTTACACTACAAAAAGAAAATTTTATCCAGTTACTAGGAAGACCTCGTTTGTCCTGTTTGTGAGAGCTCTTAGTTGTTGAACATTTTGGCACAGAAAGACGTGATGATGAGTCTTCACCAGGCCGTAGTTGTATGCTAACCGTTAAAGGACTGAATATTTTTCTGCTAGTGACAATTAGAAGGATGGAAAAGACTGAAACTCCACCTTTAGTGATTGTGAATTGTTTGACCTCTTGCTAAAACAGTGATAGTGGAGTTCAGCTTCCTTTCATTCCTCTCCTCAAACTTAACTGAAAGGCTTAGCAGTTCCTTTTATAATATCTGAATTGCTATAGGGGAATAACAGCTCAGATCCCTTTTATAGTGTTTCCTCAGAGCTCTCTTTAAAGGAGAAATGAACTATTTATCTCAGCTGGGAGGGCAAGAGGGAAGTAAACAATTTGTTGAGCGGTATGTAGGAAGTATATGATGGTGCCAAGAACAGAAATTAGGAACAATGACACTAACATAAAACAAAATGGCTGGCCAAGGGGTCCTACAAGAACTGGTACAAACTCAGAGATAGTCATTAAGAGAGTCCTTACTCCATACCTATGGCTGAAACAAGGAAAAAGTACTTCCAACCAAACAGTTTGCGGTTACTACTATTCTAGAGGTATACAGTGAAGCGGTTGTGAAAAAAAATCATTTGGCAATGCAAATGCCACCATAGGCTTCTTTTATAGTTTGTCAAAATAGGCACTTGTAGGCATAATTCATCTTTTCCTAAAATACATTTCTAAGATAGGTTAGACCACTGGACCATAAAAGCACCTATTTTCTCTTCTTTGACTGTAACAGAAAGCTGAAGTGAGTAATCTAGATGCAATTCTCCACATTATAGGTGTCTAAAGACAGGTGAGATGTATCCCATCCTCTCTGTTAGAAACCACAACTAGTCCATGAAGTGCTTCTTGATGAGTAGGCAATTTATTCATACTTAAAAAAAATTGTATTCTCATTGCATATTCTAGATAGGTAGTAGTAGTAATTATTTTGCAGCAAATGCTAAATTACTGCTTAGGGTCAAAAAAGTACTCATGATGAGTTGATGGTAATCATGTGATTGCTCTGGTTCTATCTGTCTGTGTGTATATTTCCATTTGCGTTTTCTCCTTTAGTGACTTCTCTATTATGCTTGGCTTCTGTCATCATCTGTTTTTTTCTGTTATGGATGAACTCAGAAATGCAAATGCTAAGGAAAAATAAAAGGGAAAAAGAAAAAAAACATTAAAAGCCCTTGACTGACTGTCCTATAACACCTTTCTGACTCATTTAACTCCATACGTGAAATCCGGGTTTTTACCTGTTTTGCCAGTATTGTGAATGAAAGTATCTTCCAAAGTTTCCTTTTCCCACCCATGGAATTTAAGTTTCTTCAGATTCACATTTACTTGGGTAAGATCTTCATCTATATTAATAGGAGATTGTTTGGCACCATTGCAGGCTGAATATTTCTTTCCCCAGCTCTTTTGGTTCAAAGTTCCTAGAAATGAAAACATTTGGGGTGAACAGTTACATACATTGAATGGGACATTTAAAACCTAAATCAGTTTATTTAAAACATTTTTTAATATAGAAATGTTAAGATACAGTTCGTAATTTGTGACCAGAACACTTTTGCTTCTTAGGCCTCAGGAGTAGCATAATACTCAGCACATAAACCTTGCACCTTACCTTTCAGAATTAGGTCACCTTTTTGACCATATTAAAAGTCACGAATGTATGATTATGAATCCCCAGAGAAAGAAGGAAACAGAAAAACTCACACACAGTATACAACAATAAAAAATAAAATAGGAATTAAATAAACTTTCAGATAAAACAAACTATAATACAAAAATCTTTGGGAATTGCTGCAAGAATTTCCTTTCTGCACAGCTCTTTTTAGCATAAGAATGTTACCAGTATCCCTTCTGTCCACGGAAGTCAACCAACCAATAAGATCTGTAAATAAACAAAAGTGGCAAGTTCTTTAAAAAATCCTTATGCAAAGGAAAGAATGAAAAGTGATTTTACTCTGAAAAGGGAAAAGGTTAGTGATGCTATGGCTAAAGCGTGTGGACATATGGGCTGGTTTTGCCTATAGAGGACTCTGTGCCTAAGCTCTCCAGCCATTTCTCTGCACTGCAGCCAGGTGAGGGTGGATGGGAAGCCTTGCACTTCAGGAGGGCTCATTTGCCAGAGGACCATCACAGCATTTCACTGCAGACAATTTTATACACAGTTAATGTGGATGCAGACTGCAGGTCTTGAATTCTAGCAAAATTTTGCATGAAAAATGCTCAGGTGCTCTAGAGATTAGATGGGTTCAGAGCTGTTCTGAGAATCTTTTGATTATACTTATTTAATTCAGTTATATATATATATATATATATAAAATACTATATTTTTGGGGTATTTGCATACACGCACACACATATACATATACATAAAAATAAACACTTTTTACTGGTAATTCTGGTAACACTTCAAGAAGCTAATTAAAACCAAGGGTTCACTGTACAGACATACAAAAATATAACTGCTGCAGTTAGCTTTTCATTTACTAGTAGTTAAGAGCTAATATTACTGCATCCAATGCACACATTTGAATGCTATCAGATGTGATGAAACGAGGCAGTGCTCATTTATAAGCCACTGTAATACATCCCAGTTTGTCAGTGGAAAATTTGCTGTATTGTACCCCAAGCAAGGACAGGCCTTATATTGCACTCAGAAAACGACATGAGATGCAGCATGTAACCATGACAATAGGCAGTAATACGAGATGCTCATCTGGATAGCTAGGTACCTAGAAATAAAGTTGAGCTAAATTATTCAAGAAGTATTGAATAAAGCAAGTTACCAATATCACCTTGCCACAGCAGAAGTACTGCACGTCAGCTGGTATGTAAGCTCATTTGCTTCTTTCGAACAGCAACAGAAGAAACTGTTAGGCATAACATCCAAGGGAACCAAAATGAGTTTTAGTCATAATGCTATAAATCTGAGTTTCCTGCAGCTGGGGATTACATCTCTGTACTGGCCCCCTTGGGAATATCACACTGTGCAAGCCTCCAGCTCCTCCTCAAATAATGCTTTTCCTGGACATTAACTATGAGTTATAGTTTATTATCTGCGCAAATAATGTAAGATTCTGATTTCTAATGTATTAGGCATAAGAAAAGAGTGGCTAATAATATTCCACTTTCTCTCTCAAAAGCGTCCCTGAATAGATTTTGAGTCCAAGTTAACCAAAACTTGGAGATGAATCCGTTAAATCTCCTACAGTGAATTTCACAACAATTAATGACATTTTTTAAACCCAATAAATTAAATTTCATTCAAATATAAACTAGATTAATTAACTTTTTAAACAGCAGAGCTTTCAGACAGGGTCAGACAGAACAGAAATAACAAGCATTTGTACACAATTCTCCGCTTGCCCCCTACATCCTTTCAGACAGGCCCTTGTTTCCAGGTTTGGTTTCAGCCAACTCGGTGATTTTCCAAGCTGCAGTAAACTCTTTGGAGCCCTTTCTGGCTCTTTGAAAGGTGCTGCCACTTTTGGCCTGGCTGGCTGCCCACAGCCATCCCTCTGGAGTCAGCCTGAGTTTTTCACTCTGTGCGGTGCCTCTTTCACTCCTTCCTTGTGCCACAGCCCATGACGAACCTGGAGGCTCCTGCAGTTGGCAATCTCCTCTCTCTTTTCACAGACCTACCCACTCCCCTTGCTCACATGCAACCTCTCCTTCAGGAGGATATCATCATGAATCTTTTTCCAACATGCATTTCCCTCCTCATTCTGCTCTTTCCACCAATGACAGTATAATTGATCAAGAATCCTACTTGTTTCTCTCTCCTGCCGCTGCACTTCTGGGCACTTTCTTCCATGGTTATTTTGATGAACGTAAACTTCCCCAATTTTATATTTTCCCTTATTCCCTGCTATCCACTATCAAGTTTAATTAAAACAAATATACTAAAATTAAAGAAACTATAATCTCTTTCCAGTTTTCCTAGTTTCATACTTTGTGTTTCAAGATTTGCTATGCAGAATGTAAATTATTTGACTCGGTAGTCTTATTACTATCTCTGTCTCAGCACATAATACAACAAATCCCTAGCGCAAAGTCAATGGTAACAATAGTAGTCTTCGCATATCCCAGAAGACAGTGCTTGTACCAACACTATAATCCATCATAGCATCCTGAGTCAGGGTATGCGGAGTTATGCAGGACGCCTGCTGTAGGCAGTACAGCAGTGCCTGCGGCCCAGCAGAGGAAGTTTGTCCTTTCTTTCTGGATGTGAAGTATTGCCAGGAAAAAAGGAGAGCAATTAAAAGGCACTGCCTGATGAAGAACATTATTTCCTGTCTCCCATGAAGACCTCAACCCTACGAGGTGGGCTTGCTAAAAAGATTTGATAATATTCTACTTTTTCTTCTATGTAGAAACAATGGCAAATTAGTCAAGCAACTTATTGTATAGAAACGATTCCCTTTTCATAAAAAGCTTTGCAGTTTGCCACTTACTGAAATCTTATGGCATCTACAAATCCTCCTGCCCCAAAGAAACTTTTAGAACAGTGATTTTCATGTAGTTACCTGTTAAATACACTTGCCAACAGTCATGGTAAGAAGCTGACCTGTGTATGCTACATATGAAGGAGATGCAAATACTGTTTTTGCCACTCTCTGGTTGACAAAAAGAAAAATACCTATTGTAGTTCTATGAATGTTAATTGAAATCATCCAAGAATAAAAGAAAAGTACTTTCATAGTTGCAGAAGACAAGAGATAAGACTTCCAGCTAAAACAAATTAACTGAATGCCCCAAATCAATGCTCCTGCTGGCAAATTTGAATAGGTATTTGACAACTTTTAATCAGTTTTCTTCTTTGTGGTCCAGCAGTTGGTGTAACTGAAAAGCTAAATAAGCAAAGGACAATATTATTGCCTACAACTGCAGAATTACACACAGGTGACCTTAGCATGGAGGCGCACAAGCAATGTGGAAGCTCTTTTTTGCAAGCGTGATGCAAATACTTCTCTGAAGTAGAACAAGCTATAGGAAAAAATTATACTGAGCTCGCTAATGGGGACCAAGAGTCCGTGTTCATTTCATATGTCAAGAGCAAAAATAGTTACGTAACTGCTGAGAAGTTCTATCCTTACGAAAAGCTATGGAATTAAACATCAACGGAATCAATGACAGGTCACACACTTTGAGACAACTCTGCCTTGTGAACCAAAGCCTGGTAAGTGGGCAGCAAGCAGGAAATTTGCTTCATAAGCCCACTCCTGCTCTAAACTAAAACTTTAATGTAAATGCACCCACTGCAGGCAGCAGGTGGTTAAACTGCTGTGGTTTATATGACTTGCAAAAAGCCAAAGTAAAAGAAAAAGAACCAAATGTTTTTAAACGAGAGCAGATTGTTTTACTGTAGGTGTTATAATGGAAATCATAAATCAAAGTAATGTGAGCCATTTTGAAAAACATTGTTGGAACTGAGCTTTGAAAATGAATCCCCTCAAACTGTGCTTTGTTCAGAAAGAAATCTGAGAAAAATAAAAGTGTGCATGATACAACTTGAAATGCGCACAGAGGAAGCAATGTTTGTCAAAGCTGTCAGCTCCGAAGAAGTAACTGACAATTCACAATGAATGAAAATGAGCCTGAACACAGCAGATTACAGGTTACACGGAAGACTGCTTATACCATAACACCTCTTCTTGCCCAGGACAGAATGTCCAAATAAAATTTTCCTACCTTTTTTTTCCTATGAATTGTTCATATGCAGCTCTGTGCCTCATACTTAGCCCCACTGATCCCAGCTCTGCAATGAGAGTCCAAGTCTTGCTTTGTACTCTGCTCCTATCTGCTGCAGTCTTTTGAAAATCTGGCCTGTAATATGTTACTGCACCGCTGTCTTTTGACAGAAATACTTGAAAGAAAAGCATCTGTCAAATATTTTTGTGTGCCAGTAACCTAGGCAAGCTGAAAGAGAGCGCTGTGAAGCTGCGTGAGCTGTGGTCGCCTCAGCAGCTTGCCAGGAGAGGTGTTTCTCAGCGTGCCGACACGCTACTATGCATGTATCCACTAGGCTGTAAACCATCTCTGGGAGTACAGCTGTTTACTACCACGTATCAGTGCTGGCTTCCAGTGACGGAATATACAATTTACGCAAAATGGAAGATATCCTTTAAATTAATGGAAGATACATACAAAGAACTTAAAATTTAAACCTCGAACCAAAGGAATATGATTCTGAATACATGAAACAAATACTCTGCGCTGCTTCTTCTTATTGGGCATAGATATAGTTTCTGAATAAAAAGGATGTTAATTATAAAGCTTTGGCTTTACCGGACTAATAACGATGTCAGAAAAGTGTACTGGTAAGGACACAAGTTTTACCTGGAAAATTCTACTTCCCAGTACGACCTTTTAGTAAGTGTTGTTTCGACACCAGAGTTTGCATTCTTAGATCTCATTAGGATCATTTTTCTTTCGGATGAAGAACACTGTGCATGTGTGCCCTGAGGAACTGTAAGAAGCCTTAAAGTTAGCGACAGTTACAGAAAAAGAAATGCTTTAAACCTGCGTTAAAGGAAAGGAGCCATACTTCGTAGACATAAGCTTTGAAATACAGAGAGGTTAAAACCAACCCTGTTACGAATAGGGATGCAATATCAGACCTCAGTCTTAGTTCAAAAATCAACTCTTATCCGTTGCAGAGTATAAACACTGTCTCCAGAAGTGGCAATACGGCTGGAGTAACATAAGGGGTAATACAGAAATAATCATAAGTCTGATTGATGTTTTCTGTTGCTCCTGCCTCACTTACTGTTTCACAAATTAAACTAATGAGAATCCTACGGTCTATATTATAGATAAAAGAAAAGGGAGATGGATTTTTAAATTCTACTTAATTTGTTCCTACTCCATTTTGCATCAGATTTTCCTTTCCCCATGGTATCACTACTTTTACATAGAGAGATTGAACATGTATGGGGAATGAAGGATGTCCCTTCTGTGTGGATTGCTATATCTGCCTTAACAAAGCTCTTACTGGCTTACCACTTTGAGAGTCAAGTGATTTCAAGGACATTTTGTATTACTTTTTTTTTTTTTTTTGGCGCCAACTCATTTTAACCCAAGATAACAGGAATAAGAATAGGGCTACGAAAAGATGTGCGTACTTAAACTGGGACAAAGCTTAAATTTTGATGTCCGATCGAAATCTGTTCTGAACACCAAACTTCATAGTCATTTCTTACCTCTTTGTGTCTGATTCACTATTTAGATTGTGTATACAAACTGCTTCATCAGAGGAGACAGAGATCAACATATCTCAGTATGCCTCATATCATAATGACTAATGCATTCAGCTTATTATGGAAAGTTGTACAATGCAGTTTTTCCAAGTTAGAAGAGTAATTACAATTTGCATTTTGAACTGAGTGCATGAAGAGCTGGACCAAAAAAAAAAAAAAACGTACTGCCAGTACTAGTCTTGTGATTCTAGCCATAGCTCGTATTATAGTGGTCCTAACATGAAACACTCTATTCTAGGGAAACATTTTGATCTTCAGAAACGGAAGGTTTGTTTTACATATTACTAAGTAAAAAAACAACATTTCTGTTTCATCTTGATGTGCATTAGAAATATTTTTAGGTTTCATGTTTTTTTCCCCACCTCCAATTTGGCCACCTAACCAAGACCCCAATTATTTTCACAGTCCTAGTCATTATTACTCTCATTAAGCTTTCTACAAGTTTTTCAGATTGAAAAAAGTCCAGACTTAAAGGGGTGAAAAGACTTGTCAGGACAGACTCACAACTACAGAGGAGGAGTTTGGCTCCCAGTTTTCAACTTAGCCAATTATTATTCCCGTCTCAAAAGCTATTTGATTGCTTGTGGGTTTTCCAGGATGAAATTGAAATTGTTTGCCAATGTCTAGGTCAAGTGTTCAAAAATAAAAGTAAATATACTGGCTATGTTAAAGCAAGATTAAATGCCTGTCCACTCTGAAAAACCTGCATATTATTTAAACTATCAAAGTTTAACATTAATAAAGGAACTTGCTTTTAAATGAGCAGGAGCCAAATATAGTTATACCACAAATTTTGAGGGGGAAAAAACTGAAAACATAATGTATTTTACACATTTTTATACATTTTGCTAATGTAAGATTTAATAATACAAATGAAGCAAACAAATGAAAAAAAATTCTTTCTACTCTGCAACTAGATGCATTCAGGCAAGCCAACACATCTAATGTATTATTTTGTTTAGCACCTTATTTGCCATTTTCATATCTAAGTATCACCATACCTACATTTTATGTTAATATACTTCCATGTGTGCCCACAAAAAGACAGTACACGTTGCACAAATACAGACAAATATGGGCTTGACTTTAGGAGAACACCCTGAAAGATGGCACAACAAAAATCTGTCTCTTTAGCTGAATTCTGATATGTTTATCTTCAGTGTTCCTCATATAAAACATGCTTGGTCACTTACCCCTTATTGAAATCTAACTTGCAGGTGAGAAAAAATCTGATGAAACTTTTTGTTATCTTCAGATCATCAGATCTATAATTTTTATAGATTTTAGTGGCAAAACTTTCTGCAATATTATCCAGAGCAGCTCCAGAAATCTGGTAATTTTGTATGTTTGCAAAATGTTTCTGTAAAAACATGTGCAGAAAGTAAACAATGATCTAGTGACATAGGTGCCAGGAAGGTTAACTTAAAATATATGTACATATTCTGAGTAGAATAAAACAAATAAACAACATAATATTTGCTTCACATGAATTAAAATATTTTTTGCAACCTCAAAGGAAATATTTGAATTTATTTTTAAATTTTAACCTTTTAGAATTCCTTTTTTTCTCCCAGATTCAATGCTAGCAATTTTCAAAATGAAATCTTTGTTTCCAGATTTAAAAAATTACGTTTTGCTTTGATAATACTGAAATACAACATTCTGGATTTTTCCATACTTTTTCATATTTTTGTCTCACTTATCTGTGCATAAACTTTGTGCTTCCTCCACAACTCCGGTCACTGAGACATTGCTCAATAAAATAACCTGAAGCCAACGGAGGGAGAAAATATTTTCTTTTTTTCATTCCATCCCCACAGAATAAACATCATCAAATTATAGTTGTTGAGACAAAAAGGAAAACTGTAATCGGTATTATAAGTAAGGTGGCTATCTGGTGATTTTTCTTCCTGGAAATCAATCTGAAAATGATTCATAGGCAGACTAAGCGAATTACTGAGCAAAATGTGTAGGAGGAGAAATGCCAATGGACAGCTTTCTTTCAATATACCAACTGTTAGCTGTTCCTCTTCTCGTTCTTTCACTCCACTATAAACCTGGCTATTGCTAGCTAGTTAGAAAACACATAATCAGACGCTTCTATGCCAGAGACATACAGGAGATAATCACTGATGCTCCATTTGCAGTGCACTCAATGGGATAGATGTTTAGATTAGGAGAAAGATTACGGGAGAAAGTCACTCAACCATTTAAGACACCTCTTTTCCATTATTCTCATCCCATTGCTCCTGAGTTTGCACATAAATGCTGCCAGAGAATCACACAGCAAGATATAGTGAAAACCTGCCAATTATTTTTGATAAATAACATAGTTCTAATAGTTTTGAATCACAGTTTTGATAATTAACATAGATCTATGCTATACTTTTCCAGTAAGTTTTAAGCAGGAAATGTGGGACAGTATCAGTTGGGAAAATGCCCAGTAAAAAAAAAAAAAAAGAGGAAAAAAAACATTCTGCCTTCTGCTTTAATTTCTTTTTTGGCAATATGGGAAGTTCATTGTAAGCCTTGATTATATCTAGACCTTGCTCCAAGGAAGTCAGATTGTAGCAAAGGTTTCCTTTACCTACAGTAATACTTCAGAACATGAAACTGAATACAACATTGTTGAGTGACAAAGATCATTTTAAAATCACAAATAATCAGAGCTGAAAACAGAACTGGAATACATGGAGCTGATTCACTTTCAGTTTAAGAAATAGGCAATGTCTTTTGGCCAGGCTGAGGAACACAGCCTATGACTTCATTTCATATACCCTATAGCTGCTTTTTTATTTATTTTATTTATTTATTATTTATTTTATTAGCTATTTTTTATTTACTTTTTCATGCTGGATATCATAGAATTAGATGTCAATTAGATGTCATGACAATGTCCAAGGCCTTTTTGGTCCCCAACAAGGAAAGCACTCCCCACTGCTTCCTGAGGTGCTGGGCATACCTCTAGTAAGGAAGGATGTAGAAGGTGGGATGGCCACTTTGTCCCCTAAAGCCTTCCTGATTTGGAAGATACAAGCATAAAAAAGCGTTCTAGTGCAGGAACAGCCCCACCACAGTTCAGCTGCTCTTCCTAGAAGTAGACCTAAAGCCTACTCACTTATTGCACAGAGAAGAAATGGATGTATATCATCCTTCTATTCCTGAATAGGGGGATAAATGGAGTTCTTTTCTCCTTCTCCTTCACATCAAATGAGTAACAGCCTATATGAAATGTCATGGCTGAGTACGACAAAAAACACGTAGAAGCAAAGGTCGCACCAATTTTAAATAGACCATAAAAAATACTCTTTAAAGGACCATCAGCTAGAGCAAAGAAAGAGGAAGCAGTAATCGACTTCCAAGTGCAGCATTTAGCATCTGTCTGGTAAGTGATAGTTGTTGTAATCCCAGGAGATGAACACAAAGAA
Organism: Struthio camelus; assembly: GCF_040807025.1. NCBI lineage: Eukaryota > Metazoa > Chordata > Aves > Struthioniformes > Struthionidae > Struthio > Struthio camelus. The sequence continues at coordinate 25,781,922 of NC_090942.1, forward strand.
ACCCATCTTCAGTGGCAAGGGACTTCATTCGAATCAGAGTACAGCTCACCATTTCAGTTTAATGAATTGCACTAGGACAGTCCTGACTTTTCACTCCTCATTACTACAGGTAGAATCTGCGGTATTTTAGAAACGATTTTGGGTGACAGAACCAGGCACTCAGAACAGAAACAAAATGCAACCATAGATTTAAAGAGATCTGCCATTTTCTTCCTCTTACCTTCTCACCAGATTAACAACTGTAACAACGTTTGCTTTCACTGAGAATATTGTCTTTTTTTCTCTTCTGTTTTGGTGTAGCCTCCCTTCCTTTCCCCCCTCACTTCCCTCCTTCCCTCCCTCCCTCCCAGAACATTACATTTTAATGAGCAGTTTCTTCAGTTTCATGAAAAATACTCTGATACAGCCCAAAGGCACTTTTTCCTGTTATTAAATATGTGCACTATTATGTTGCTATCACCTAGGAAAATAATTTCTGTCAGTACTGACCTATCTACAAGACTAACATTTCTAAAAACAGCCACAGACAAAAGTTCTGATTTGAAGCCTGTTAAGTATATAAATAAATGACAAGTAGGTTCAGCAGACTTTGGGTCAGATCCGCTATGCATACATAAAAATCTCTACTAAATAATGCTAGTGGAACTTTGGATGCAAAAATTCCACAAATAACCATGAAAATGTTGGCATTTACCCTTGAATACCAAGAAGGCATTTTATCTCAACTCTAGAGAACAATATAAAGATCCTGAAAAGCAAGGACTAGACAGTAATAAACCAAAGCAAAACAAACATAAGGATAAAAAAGAATACTGGATTACATCACTGCTCAGTCAGTCCCAGCAGCTGCCAGCAGATATATTACCCTTATGTCCAAAAGAGCATAAAAGTAATTCTCGCCTTTTTTTTTTGTGTTCCTCAGGTTCTCATATTACAGAGCTTCAATATTTTTTATGCAGCGAAGCTCCTACGTATCTCCAGAACAACATGCTACCATAGGAGAGCCGGCTCTTCTTTTAACATCTATCAGCAGGCTTTTAATAGGAATTTTAATAAACACTATGTTTGCATAAGGGTAAGGATAGAAGAAGAGATGAGCAGGAGTTTGCTTTATAGTACTCTACTGTGCCATACGGATTTCCTACACAGAGCTATGTGTGCTAAACTACATATTTCCCTGTTGCATATTATTTTTTACCTTAGAAAGCCAATTCTACTTCATAAAATGGCTCTTAAGCAAGAACTTCAATTGCAATAGTAAAAATTTCAAATCTCTTTTCCTTCCCCCTCCCCAAATTAAAGACAATCCTTTTGAAAATGTTGCACATTTTTAACACACACATTAACACACACACTAAAAGCACAACTTTTTAAAGCAACTGTGAAGGACTCTTTGGAATGTACTGCAACAAGCTATTATTGTAGCTAGGCAACAAGCATGACTGGAAAAAAAAATAAGTTACACGTTTGTAAATAATAATAGCAGTGCATTATTCTTAGAGGAATACAGAAATGCACAGCAAATTTAAATACTTATGTTTGAGGAAATGAGCTTCATACTCCCATAGCTATGATTCTGTGTGTGTGTGTGTGTGTCCTTTTTAAGCAACTTTGTGCTTTTTTTTTTTTTAATTCAAAGGCGCTAAGATGGATCACTTAACTAAATGTCACACTGAACCGGCCAGTCTGTAATGCCTGTGTTTCTAAAGATGCCCTAAGTTTGCTTTCAACCTGGATTTTCAAAATTAGTGGTTTTTTGACTGCAGAGGCAACTTGAACAGTTTTGAATGTACCAAAATATATAAATGGGAAGAAAATAAAATCCAGCCCTTCCTAGCATTCCACAAACCTTTCTGGACTAACATTGGGCTAAGCAAAATTTCAGCCTTATTGTTATGTTCCCATTTCTATGTAGACATTATAACTGATTCTTTCAGAACTGCAACAGCAACATCAGTGGATGTACATAAGATTCTTCCTCTGATAATGTTCCATGTTACATTTCAATAATGCTATTACGTGGTTAGTCTTTTTGTGAGACTACTGCATCTTCAAAAACACTCACTACCAACTCTTCCACTGAGTGGGGTTTTACCAGGCTTGACATGACAACAGCACTATGTAATTACAGAGTAAAATGTCTTTCAAGTTAAAATGTGTTGTACGAATCTATTTTTTTCTTCTGCAAATCTATAAAAAGGCCTAACAAGATTTTAAAAATCTTTTGGTATTAAGGACTTTCAGAGCTACGTTCAGTGCTGGACAATTATTCTTAATTATGCACTGTTAAAAGCAGATGAGCAGTGGGTATAACTCACCTCAGACAGGGAACTCCCTGTTCCTTATTAGCGTTTATCCTCACAGCTTTTCAACCCTATCCTGCAGTAAAAACTATGCTTGTAATGGATGGAAGCAGCATTAACCACTACAGAAGCATGCACTTAATGCACCTCTGGGCAGCAGTGCCCATGCATCTCCGGGCATTTGTGGTCTTACACCTACCTCAGTCAGGTAGCAAGTTCTTGTCCCTCTGTGAGTCTTCTTGTGCTAAAACATGTCCTAAAAGGGTTTGCTGCTGTTAGGAGCTCTGCTGTTTGCTTCATATTTTCTGAAACTGTTAAGTCATTGCATAGTTTGTATAGAGAAACAAAAAGAAACTATAGCCTAACCTTCAAAGGCCCACAGTGAGGAATCCAGTTTTATTATTAGCACTACTTTAAATTCACTGATCTCTTTAATGGCTTGGCAACTGTATTTTTCTTTCCATCTACAGCTAATCTATAGCTAATACACAGAACAATCAATTTCTATGAAGATTTGTTTCCTCTATGAAGAAAAAATTTTTTTCCTTTCATTTCTACAAGTTGAAAAATATATTCTGCAAATATATTTTTAATTATTTTCTTTAATTCTTTTCACTAAGCCATTTGAGGAGGAACAGGTCTAGTGTGCTATAACAGAGTTGGACAAATTAAAGGTGTGTTTATTATTTTAAGCAGGAACCTGTGATAGTAGAAGCAAGAGAAAGACATGATATTTGTCATGCATTAACATCGCCTAGCCATCAAACCTGTCCCCAGTGTGGAGGAGCACTTTCTTTCTGTCATAGTGTTAGCTTATGCTACCATTCATATAAGGGAAATCAAAGAGTGCTAAGAAGAGATTGGATGCACACAGGTGCCTTTAGTACCCAAGAATCCCAGCAGTTCTAGATTTGTGAAGGGCTTCTACATAAAGAGATGAAGATTAAGTTTCATCCTCTGAAATTTTATCTACTACTTCCTCTTCTTTCCTTTCTCGTCTTGATGGCAAGTATCAATTTTATGCTAAAGAAAAAAAAAAGTTATTCTAAACAATCTTAAAAGTTTATGTTATCTTGAACAATACACTTATAAGGAATGAATTACCCCAGAGTAAAAATTTTCTGACAAGAATTTTCTCTCTTCAGACTGCTAGGAATTTGACAGCTATAACTAAAATGATGATATCCACTATTTTGTGCACTAAACTATCAGCTATCAAAAAGGGTCCCACAGGCCATTAGGGCAAAACGTCCCCCAAAACAGAAACATGTCTAATGTGCCACTTACTGAAATGTAGTTAATCAAGCTCAAGAGATCAATCCATGTTAAGATCAATCCAAATTAGAGTTTCTAGGTTCCCAGATTTTTACCAAAAGTTTCCTAACTAGCTAATTTTTACCACTGCCTGTGCCCCTGAGGTGCTGTCAGTTTGATTAAACTGAGTGATCATCAAAACCTATTTTGAATTCACAAACTATTCATCCTTTTCCGCAACCTCCCAAAGCATCTCTCTAGCTGGCATGCTCCAAGTGACCCTGGGATTATGTGGCCAACAGCACTGCGATGAAAGCAAAGCCACATGTTTACATTCAAGAACATGGGATGTGGACTCCCACTATTAAAATACAATATCCTAGCAGTATCAGGCAGTTAAACTGGGGGAGCATGCATTAAACTCCTTCCTCAGCCAATTCCATTTCCCATGAGAAGGCCTGAAGTACTAGGCTACAGATTATTTAAGATGGAAGGGGAACGAATCCTCTTCACCCATCCCGTCAACAGCACTGTGATACGGTGAGCCCAGAAGAAGATAAGGAATTGGAAGGTTGATTTTGTAGCATTCAGCAGGGACAGGGCAGGGATCAGAACAAACAGGGTAACATAGACATCTTCCTGCTTATCATTCTGAAGCAAATAACTCCCCCCTCATGCTCTTTAATTGTGAACTTCAGGCAAGATCTCATTCATTCCCTTTACGATTTGGCCCTCAGTCAGCAATGCCTTCAGAATGGGATATGCTAAACCCTCTGTGCACTTTTGAAGTCTACATAGCAAGTTAATGCAAAGTATCTACACATTTCAGATTTGCATCTTAAATTATATAGCTTCCTCAGGCACGCAAGACCTAAATCACAGTCTAACTCTTCTGTAGTATTTCTCCAGTCTTTTTGTTACTTGACCTAGGTCCTAGTCCCACAAACAAATCCACACTGGTCATAGAACTATCAGTAGCTATAAAACACTTCATACATCATTAAACTGTTTATATAAATAGAGCATATTTCTGAGGCTAATTAAAAGTTAATTATTATTAAAGTAATTAAAACATTTAAGTGCTATCAATAATTAAATATGAAAAATTACTAATGGCTTTGTGTTTGTTACTCAAATGCTATGGCTAGTGTTTGCTACATGGCATTTAGCTCCAAATAGCTACACATGCATCAAGAGATTTCTGATGCAATTGTATGACTATTGATTGAAGTTTGCATCAAAAGACGATGTCTAATTTCTATATTCTCAAACACGGAACCCAGATTTCAGGTGAAGAAATAATATTCAGGAAAACCGAGAATAAAACTTCACCCAAGTTATGCAAATTCTAAACCAATCACCTACCGTTTTAAAGGTTTTTTTTCTAGAATAATATCGCTTGTCCTCACTCATATGCACCGTACACCACAATATTTGTTACAGTCATAATTATTCCAGTTTTCCTATTCTTTGAGGACCTATGTATGACTTCTCCCTAACCAGAGTAGGTGTGGATGACTAATGTAGTTCTTGATTGCAATTGGGATGGAAAGTCTGGCAAAAGGTTGTGATGGTTAAAGAGGAGGTACAAGGCTGCATTGGAGATGCTCAGATGAGCATGGACATACGGAAGCTTATTCTGCAGCCCAAATACTAAATCTATATCTCTTAGTATAATTTTGAAGATATGAAAGATTAGTCTCATTCATGAATGACTTGCATAACATTTACACAAAGATTTCAATCTGAAGGAGCTGATCAAAAAACCCTGTAAGTGAATTATGATTCTTCTGCATCAATTCTAAGATAATGGAATAACAGATTAGAAAAAGGTGGGAGTTCAGGGGTGGAACAGCAAGGTAAAAGCACTATGTAAATAAAAGTTGCTGAGAGAATGCAGAGACACCTTATTGCAAATGTAATTGTGAACTGTTTTTTAAATAATTCCTGTTGGTTGTAGGCAGCAACAATCTTCCCCTCCATCAGAATCACCTCTATCTTGGAATAAAACCCAGAATCTCATGTTTCCAATGCAGCCTGTTCCCTTATGGGAAAACATTAAATCTAGAAGATTCAGTCTGTGGAGTTTCCATGGAACCGTTTCTGCAAAATAAAGGTGTTTGGGGCTTCATAGAAAATACTGCCTGTCAGTTGCTTAAAGCTGTGAATTGTGATTTGTGGAGATCAGCTGAAAAATGAGCTACATTGCTTCTTTACCTTAACTAATGTCCTCGCACACCACAGTTCTGATAAATAATTCCTTGACTGGTGGTCGTCCTTGAAGCTCTTACTCTGTGGAGACTTGCCATGCAGACTTGTATGGAGCAGTAGGACTCCCCTCACTCCTATCATCTCTCAGCTTACTTGGTTCTTGCATTTCCTTCCTTCCCTAGTTTAGTAAAGATCTGTCTTTTGCCTGAAAATCTTACTCCTCCTAATGGGGATGAGCAGGGAAAAAGCAAGTGGATCAGTCAACATCATCTTTCCCCTCTATCCTGGACCTTGTAAGGAAAGAATAACATGGTCTTGAGAAGCTAAGTCAGAGCGAAAACCTCTTCACCAGAGCTGCATATGCCACACCAGCATGTAGAGCTTTTGGGGCATTACAAGTCTTCTGCATAGCCATCAATTAGGGATCTACAAAACCTGAGGATGCGCTGTGCAGGCTGCTTCACTGGCTGGAAAACTGTATTCCATTGGCACATTGGGCATGGCAGTAAGTGGCAGTAAGTGGCTGCTCCACAGCCACTATATTCCATGGCCACACTGGGAATGGTCAGTAAGTAGAGCCTGAAGAGCACTCTCCTTGCCAGCCCCTGTGCTGCTGCGCCATCCCACCAAAATGACATACTGAGGGACTCTGCGAAGCACTCATGACACTAACACTCAGCCTCCTATCAAGAAGGGATTTTGTTGACAGTTGTCTCCTCCTTAGCTGAGTAGAATGAGTGAGCTGAGTGTCTCACTGCTTAGCTGAGTAGAATTCAACTAAAACGCATTTCATCAGAACATTTGGTCACTGTTCCAACAACCCGGAGCTTGCAGATCCAGACTTTCTGTAGCCAGAGGAGGAAGTAAAGAAGCTTTACTCTTTGCCCTTGCACACTGCACTCCTGTATCATTTGACTTGACTGCAGCTGTGTTTCTGCATAAACTCATCCCTTCACATTAGGTATGACAAGTCCCTGTTCTATAACAGAGTCCATTGAAGATATAAGGCACGATCCCGCTTTTAATTTGGTTCATCATTTAATTTGATATTAGGGCAAACCATTAGTTGCATAAAATAAATATTGCAACTACACGTACCATAATGGTTCTCTTGTTAATGTTGATGACAATTGCTAAAAATTTGGCAGTTGTGTGTCTCCAGATGTTCTAGTTAAATGGTCATTCAGGACAGAGAGTTTCCATCCCCTGCCTTATACTGTTTTATAGTTCTCAGCTTGAACACTCTGGGTATTTGATGAGGCATAAATATGTAAGATGCTACTTTATTTTGATGGGTTTTGAAAACAAAATGTTTCTTGACAAAAACTGCAGGAAACAAAGTGGCATCAGCAGTACAGTGCTGTCTTTTCTGTATCTGGCCATGACTGAAATGGTGGTAGCTGACATAGAAAACAAATTTACAAATTTTCAGCTCTGATGGTCTAATGAGCGCTTAAGGGATACCTTGTGAGGGAGCCAACGGAAGGAAGAACTTGGTGCTCAAGAAAGGCGATTAGTGTTGTGGATTCCTGTGAAGCATTAACTTGACAGCTATGCACAAGTCGACAGTATTCTGGTCTCTCCTCTCTGCTGGGGGTATTGTTTCAAAGAGGGTCATCACTCTGCAAGCCTGGCATCTACTTACATTGTTTAAAAATCCTACAAGGCCCCCATTAGAATAATGGGTCCTGACACATATTTCCTAATTTGCTGTATGATTTAACTACTGTGGACAACTGTAATCATACTCCAACTGCTGCTTCTGAAAGAGTTTTTTTAAATTGCTCCATTGATCTAAGATGTAATCTGCATCTATGATGGTATAAACAATATGTCCTGTGGGACGACAGCATTAATATTTTATTAATTACTCCTTGCACTGCCTGCTCCATGAGCTGTGGAATGTAAAACAACCTTAATTGAAGCTGTTTTATGAAAAACCTGAAGTGGATTTACCAACAACCTTTGGAAACATTATATCCACATAAGCTGCATTTCTGCTAAAGATTTTGGCTTTTCAATTGCAGTTTTGCTGCCCTGCATAGACTTTAAAGGATGCTTGCTGCCACCTTGAAATCTGGTCAGTTATTTTCAAGAAAATTAGATAACTGTGTCTGAGGGACCAGTATTTGCCAGCCTTTGAGGCTTGACAATCACACTGCTTATTTTTTACAGAATATTTTTCTCCTGAGCATCCATATGTTGTAGTTTCACTCAAAAAAAAAAAAAAAGAGGAAACTGAGAGGGGAAATGCACTGATGTTTTAGGTACCTCTCTGTGAGAGTGCACAGGGTTAATTCAATACATCTAACATAACTGGTGAAATATGCTACAGAGCTGAAGGTGAGAAGACTTGCAGGGGGAGATCCAGTGTTTATAAGCTAAGTGCCTTGCTCTCTTCACTGACTATGTTGAATGGAGATGCTTTTCAGAAGGTAGTCCAATCTGTTCAATTCAGCTGGTTCTCCCCTAACGGTGATGGGATGAGGTTCATCAAGGGCATAGGGCTCCCTTTCTGCAAAAGTGGGTTAGAGCACTGTGAGGAAGCAGTGACTTGAGTTCTTGGTTTTATTCTTCCTGAAGCAATTATATCAAGATAATAGGAAAAGGCCTAATCAGTAAATGAGACTTTCTGAAAAGGATGAGCTGCTGTGGCTCCTAGCTAGCAAGAGACCTCAGGTCACAAGGCAACAAGAAGAACAGACTTTCACCTAGTGCTTATAGCATTCAGTGGAGAGGTAGGAGGGAGAGGAAACAGCCTGGAGCCCAGTCTCTGCTTCTAGGACTGCTTTTTGCTATTTATTCAGAGATAATCTAATTTGAGAGGCAGGGAAGCTGCATCTGGAACCTCAATTCCAGTGAGCTGTGATAATTTGCAGTTAAATTAAACCACACTGCAGGAAGAAGAAAGGAGCTGCAGGATATAGTTACAGTTCATGTATGAGCCTGAGACTTTGGAGCTTGGTATGTAAGATGGAGCGTGCAGATATGTAAAAAGAAAACTGAAAATCTTTCAAATGGATATTTTCATGGAAAAATAGTTTGACTATGTTTTTTTATTTCAATTCAACTAAAAAATAGCAGTGGATGCTTCCTCTGAAAATTATAAAAAATAAGCGATATTTGAGCCTGACAGACATGATGCCTTTATGCAGATACAGTCAGCCCTGCTCCTCATATACACCAACATTTATGTGCTCTGCTTCCAAGCAAAAGCCTGTGACTTCCGATGAGTTTAGCCACTTTATGGTTATAGAAAGACGTCAGAAGGAAGAAGAAGGATATCTGGGAATTGATGGAAACATTTTTTTCCTGACTGCAGCTCTGTCTGTAAATCAGCCAAGTGCATAAGCCTGTAAACTGCAGTGCCTTCAGCTCCTTGTAATCTCAAAGGACTGCTATCCAGGATCTGGTCCTAAATGGGTGTATCATTATATCTTTGGTTAAAAGAGCATCCACTTAAATGTACTGCTATAACATGCCAGTTTATTACAAAAGCATGCACAAAACACACAATTATGTGATCGCTCTGGGCTGCTCAGTAAACAGAAGGTGGTTTGTGTTTTAAAAGAACATATACAAAAGGGTGATGAGGATATGCAGGTGCAAACATCTAAAAAAAGAAGATTATAACTGTTTTTTCTACATCTGCTGTTGCTGGATTGATTTTGTTTGTAACTGTTCGATCTTCGGGCATGCATTCTGGCTCCACTATGCAGTATCATTAAGACACACAAAAGAAGCCTAATATTACACACCCAGGGACACAGATTCATCATACGCCATGGTGCAGTCACCTCTGGGAATGGTATAAGGAACTCATCAGCTAGACAGAGAGCAAAAAAAGCACGGAGGAAACTGATTCACCAAGGACGAGTGTGCTAGCACCAATGTGCTATGTGGCTTGAAGGAAGCTGTAGAGGTGTTCTGAGATGGCAGGCTCGCAAAGCTGATTTCTCATGCTCTCACATTCATATAAATCATGGATGCTAGGACAAATACAAAGAGTCTACTAGTACTTGTCAGTTGGCCGAACAGGTGATACAGCTTGGGTGCATTGCTATGCAAAGCCAGTGGAAGGCACGATGAAATGACTGGCAGCACCGGTCCACACTGTGCCCATAAATACAGAGGAAGCTAAAAGTAATACAAATTCAGAATATAAGACCCTAGAGCTGCTCTGACAAGAAAGTCAGTAAGTTTCAGTTACTGAAAATCCAGCCTGTTGGAAGTTCTCAGTAGCATGAGGAAGAAAGTGCTCACACTTTCATTTCTCTACTGTAGAAAGCTTTTGCCTCAGACAGAGGTAATGAGCTAGTATTACTGCAGTCTTGCAGTAGTTCAAGAGAGAAGAAATGAAATCAATTTAATCTCAAATTGTCTGTAATAAGTGTCCAAAGAAGAGCAAAAAGCTTTTTAATGCCCATGCAAGGCAAATGAGTTTGAGTTTCAAAATGTGCAACAGGATCTGAATAGAGTATGGGATCCGAAAACTTTGGAGAAATAAAGGATTGGAAAAGCCACACTGAATTGTGAGTGTGGAGTCACAAGAAATTTGCCTTGTCAAATCTTAGTTGTAGGTGTAAATCAGCCAAGCACTGGAAATAAGTTTGTGTGGCTTAAGAAGTTACTACCCTTACACAGAAGCTTCTGCCCCCTCAGATTTAACATTGCCCTCCTTTTCTTCCATTCAAAGTAAATCATATTAGTTTAAATAACTTGGATAACATTATATTAACTCAACACATATTTTGTTTATGTGGTGACTTTGTGACAAGAGCTTGCCCAGGAGGCACTTGCCCTAGACAGAAGGAGAATTGATAAAATAAAAGCTCCCTCAACCTTCCAGGTTCCAGCTCCAAAATGAGGACGTATTCAGGCTTTCAGAGAAAAGACTCAACATTTTTCAAAAAAGTTATGCATTTTTTTTTGAGTTTCCTTATAAAGAATATATTTTTCTCTGGAATACTACCTACACGCCTTCCTGTCAGAATCTCAGACTTCAACCCGGGCAGAAAATCTAGTATAGAAAATAACTGTCTTAGCTAAATGGTTGATGATTGACAGAATAGTAAAGAACTGAAAGTCTGGGTCTATAGACCACATATACTAGGCACTGTTTGAAAGGGGATTACACAGGTAGATGTGTAAGGCTGTGTCTGTGCTTTTTCCTTCATCACAAGATCAAGTATAATTAGACTATCTTTCACAAATGCTTATCTTCTCTATTTTTAAAAAGAACTTCAGGGAAAGGGACTCCACAGTCTTTACTAAGTAACGTGGTCCTGGGTTTAGCTATTTTCTTTGTTAATATTCCCTATTATTGCACCTAAATCTTCTCTTTTGCAAATTAAGCTGATTTGTCCTTGTCACCTCAGTGGAATGGAGAACAATTGATCACTGTCTCCTTTATAACAACATTTAAATAATTGAAGACTATTATCCTAACTCTTTTTTCTAAACAAATTGAGTTCCTTCAGTTTTTCCAAGGAGTTCAGACTTGCTTAGATTCTTACCTGCTTCTTCTCTGGACGCTCTCTCAATTTGGCACCATCTTGTCTTCAAGAGTGTGGCCCAAGGATGAATATAAAAGTACAGCTGAGACCTTTCTAATGACTAGTAGAGCAGATTAATTGCCTCCCACGTCTTACATACAACACTCCTGTTAATTCAGCCCGGAATGGAATTGTCTTTTTTTTTTGCAACAGTAGCATATCAGTAATTCAGACTCAATTATAGCTAACTGCCATATAGGCGCCTAACCAGACAGCTCCCATTTTGCATCCATTGCTTGGTTTTCTTTCCCAATTGGAGTATTCTGTACTTGTTATTATAACTGTATTGACAGTTATAATATTTGATTGATTTCACACTATTTCTCCAATTCATCAAGCTCATTCTTAATTTCGATTCTATCCTCCAAAATTCCTGCAACTTCTAGCTTGGTGTCCTCCATGAATTTGTAAATCCTCTCCCTATCCTGTCACCCAAGATATCAGATACTGAACAATACTTCATCCAGGAAGAGGCTTGTTGCATATATCTTGATAGGTTCTACTGAATTATTTTATATTTTTACGTAACTGTGAACTGTGTAAACATGTCTGCCTTTCCTGGTTGTGCAGAAAAAGTTCCTTGTTTGGATTAATTTGGATCTGGTACTATGACAGACTGAAACAACAGCTTTTCAAAGTGTGAACTGCCCCATTCATCTTAGTGAAATATTAAATATGAAGTCGCAGGTCAATTAAATGTCAACATCAATTTTCACTGATGATCAGCTTTGTAGAATCAAGATAATATGCTTGTAATTTTTATTTTAATGTCAACTAATGAAGGGTCTGCACAGGGATAGCTAATTGCTGCAATGACTTTTTACCTAATACCCACAACTTCCCCAGTTTTGCCATGGTATTTTTTCCAATTATTTCATAATTTTTGCACATTGATAGAAGAATGAATGTTAACAATGCATTTCTGAGCACTTCAGCTACCTATTCCATGACTGTTAAAATCCATATATTTAAATTTTTTTCATTAACTTATTCCATTGCTAATGAAATATAAATTGGTTGTAACCATAAGGCAGGACTGACTCAAAGTTCAACTAAGTCAAGGGATATTTTTCCACTGACTTCAGTTGGCTTTAGCTCAGACTGTTAGAGGAAATTTTGAAATCTGAATGAAAGTAGTTAGTTGCAGTTGTAAAATTTAGTGATTTCACATATAATGAAAATATTATTTATATTGAAATAAATATAAATGGTATTTACTTGTGTGTGATAGAACGCTACCAATAGAGCTGCTAACTAGGTATTTAATTTCACACAAGAATTTATCTGAAGACTATAAAATCATTGCCAGTTACTATTGCTTGAATAGGAAATCAACTTTGAACGTATGAAATAGTTTGTGTAGGATACTGAGCAATTTATGAGATAACTTCCCTGTATTGATTCATGTTCATAAAGTCAATGGAGTTACAGCAAGGCATATAGTCAGCTGTTTAGGTATCCAGGTTCTTCTACCTTGGAAAAAGAAAGTAAAAACAACAACAACAACAACAACAAAGAATAACTACAGAAGTTTTTGAAAAACTAGAAATTGTGCTGAATAGATCAGTAAATATCCAAAATTGCTACCACAGTACCTAACAAATCAAAGTTTTAATTCGTTTAGTAAATATTGGAAAAGGAGAAAACAGTAAGTAGTGTTAAATGGAAGAGACTAGGCTATATGTGTGTGGGGTACTCTTGAGTTCCCCAGTGTTGCTAATTAAAATTACTGATGACCTAAAGCTGTGAAAATATGACATTACAAAGAAGGTCCAGGATAACATATGAAAAAAAGCAGGTGACCTTGAGAACTGAAAGAGTAAAAATGGGGTGAAATTCAACAACACAATTTATAAAATCTTAGAGACTACTAACATATGTCTTTTTTACTAATCAGCATTCATCTCTTCACAGGAAAACACAGAATCCAACCACGCCAGCCAGCTTCAGAGGACGGTAAAATGACAGAGTGCAGGAAAGGCAAATATGTTCTGAAGCTCTAATCAGACAACTCCTGATAAAGACAGGAAAGTATTCATGTCTTTGTATAAAGTTTCAGGGTAGCTCATCTGGGATAAGTGCATAAAATTCTGGTCATCCATGTTAAAGACAAAGGAATTTAAGTTGAAACATGGATGAGCAGAAAAAAGCTAGTAAAATGATCAAAATAGGATAAGAAAAAGCTAAAATACCTTGGTTCTTATTTAATTTAAAAAACAAACCACGAGAGGAAATTTCAAATATTGGCAGCGGAAAAGAACTCTCTAAAAAAACAAACAAACTGATTTTATCAAAGGAACCAGGTGACCTAAACAACCCACAAATGCAGCTAGTCTGGAAATCGGGATAAGGTTTAAATGTCAAGAGATTAGTGAGATGTCAAGAGATTATTAGAGATGGCTGAGATAGCCTTCCAGTGGAGCTGTGAAGTAAAAACTCCCAACTACTTTTAAAACAGAGTTAGTGAATTTCATCCAGGAGTTAGAAGACATGATTGCCTACAAGAGCCCAATGCTGGACTTGGGGAGTCCACTTCTAGTCCTAATAAGATAAACCTGAACTGTTCAATGACAGGCAGTTAAGGTGCCTTCAGTGAAAAATCCTACTGATTTCCTTCACAGGGGCTAAAGTTGCGCAATGGGGAGAACAACATTTTGTTTCTGTGAAACATTTGTCCAAGAAACAGACCAAAGTAATTCAAGGCTCTTCTCTGTAGGATCACTGAATCTGTCACAAGGTATTTCCAGTCTACCTAACTTTTTGTTGATGCAAAACATAACCAACTTACCTTGAAATAAGTGACTGGAACAGAATTTACTGGTAGTTTAATATTTGGAACATAAGGAATTTATTCATGTTTATGTTTGAAATTTGTTTATGAACTGAATTAAATTTTGAAGGGAAAACTGTACAACTCATTTACATAGGATTTTCAAGTGAGCTTTAAAATCTATTGGCACTTTTAAAAGGACTTTACTATTTCAGCTGCAAATGTATGTACAGATAGTTATCTATAAACCTGAGTTAAAAAAAAGTGCTTTCCTGTGGCTGGATGCAAGAGAGACTTAATTTGTATTGACTTTCACATGAGGAAAGGATATCAAAGAAAGACGTTTTTGTTAAAGATAATGTTTCAGATTGAATAATCAGTTATGAAGAAATAGGTAACGTCTTCTTAAAGAAGGTAGTAAAGGCATAGTGTGCATTTCATTGTTCTTCACCATTTGTATTTATTGATTGATCAGTTGAGTTGACAAGTTCACCAATAGGTTTATATATGTATCATGTAACACATCTGTATATATACCAACACACTCACAAAGGGAGGGACAAAGAAACAGACTATTCTGAATTGACGGATGGCTTTCAGATGTCACCAAATTGGGGTCAACTCTACATAAAATGTGCGCCAATATGCATCTTTCGTTATGTTCTATTTACCTGTGATACAGCAGGTAAACGGCTTCCATCTTAATATGTTCCTATAAACGTGCAGTTGATTTGTTGGCTTTAGTGAACTTCTGCAAACATTCCAGCAGAATGCACCATGGTAACAATGCTGGAGAGCGTCCGTGACATTTAGGAAAAAGCAGCAGGGAGAGACCGAGTGCACGATAGTCAAGAAAACACTCAGCTGGCTCTTTCTCCATTAGTTTCTTGGGAGCAGAAAGAGTTTCTCCTGAAAACACAGGAGATAAAGTAGCAAAGTGGCAATTGTTTCATGCATCCATTAATGAATGCTGGGGAGAAGCAGGCAACAAAACACTAAACAATCATTTGATCTGGGGGAAAAAGATGAATTTGATAATGCAGAAAGGAAACAGACAATAAGACAATTTGACAAAAACTGTTGAATGGAAAGGGTAAGAAGATTGATTTAGAGAAAGGGATGGAGTGAGAAGACAAGAGAGTCCTCCTGGAAAGCTCTTCTTAGCATATTTTCCATAGCCTCTTTAGATATAATGAATAATTTCAATGGGAACTTCAGATAAGTCATCAAGACACTGCAGCAGATTATCACCTGTTCCTTTTACGCTGAGGAGGAGGAATATTGCTATTTATTTGAACAGATGCGCATGGTATGGTCACATTACGACTGACAGGTGTACAGTTCCCTCCTTGGTGTTTGAAATGTGTTGGTAAAGATCAGTTACGGTAAGATACTGTTGTTCCATTAAAAGTAGGTATTTGTAGCTGAATAAAATGTATGGTTGCATTATTTAAGTATGTGCTCCTTCCCCAATAAATGCTATGTGCTCGTCTCCTTTAATCTGTCCTGGGTATTCTGAAAGCAGCTAAAATATAGACTAAAGAAGTAATGAGCTAATGCTCCTATTTAGCGATGACGTTACTCGGTATTTCAAGGCACTATTCACACATACCACAGACCCTACCATAAAGTTAGCATTCATAAAGATATTTCTGAATTAAAAAAAAAAATCTTTGTGCTTATAATTTTTCACTAAACAGCACTCCAGCCATAGGTATTTGCCTTCATGAAAAATGACAGAAAAAATACAGCTGGAAAAAAAAAGACCATATTTTATATACACAAACTGGTCAAAGCATGTAAAAGCAGACAGAAAATCCACTGTACTCTGAAATAGTACCAGAGAAATTATGAACTGCTGGCCCATATGTTCCAAAATACTCCAGCAATAGGGTTTTCTTTTTCAATTTTTCCTTTTCAGGTGACCAAATAGGGTAAGTCAAGGCAGGCTTTTGGTTGTGTGCTTGGTTTTTACCATTAACTTAGCAAAAATAATTGTCAGTCTATGACCATCCGCCCATGCCCTGAACTGACTCCTGGCATAGCTGGGAAACATCTGACGTCTGAAAAATTTTTTAAGCCCTTACATCTTAAGGATTCTTCTTTCTCTTTTCCAGCATTTAATACACTGTCTCTCTCTTTGCTTTTCCTTTTTTAATATCTTCATTTGCTTAACTCTCTTTTAAAAATGTCTCTGGTTAACACAGTTTTCATCGGATAAAGCTCACTGACACAGAAGCCACTAGCAGAGAAATACCACATTCAGAGGGAAAACAGCTTAGATCTGACATGCAGAATCTATAATAAAGGATGGAAGAAGACAGTCAATTGTTTCTGTGGCTCCTAAAATAGGATTAGTGCCAGGCAATATCAGATCAAGCCATAGTTTAATTTCTCATAAAGAAAGCTCCTGTAAGAGAGCAGAAAGAGGCCAGCACAGGAAGGATATGGAGTTTGTTGGAAACGCAACTGTTAAAAGAACAGCAGGAACTAGCTAAATATGATCTGCCTTATTAGCAGAAAGGACTTTATACACCTTTCACAGCTAGACCAGGTGATTGGCTGAGAACTGAACTTCTGCAATTCTGGCAACCAAATGACGGAGGGAACAGGGTGGCCGATAAATTCTGGGGATGCACATGGCCACAGCCGGTGCCCAGCAGAAGAACAGTTTCAGACTTTAATAGCTTTCAGCTGGACTCCATACGAAAGGATCACTTTGAATGGGATACAAGCCAAAATGGTAAAACAGGGCAAAGGGAAGCGAAGCTGTGAAATTCAGGTATGAGTATAAGGCCACAGAGCCTTAATTTGCAATCACATACTTCCTTTGGGATATACGCAATTTTTAGTTATGCCCCACTATTTCTTCAGGGCAGAACGAAAAGAAGAGAAACAGAGCGCAGCCTTTCTCACGAAAACTTCTTAGAGTGGATCTTCGCATTGTAAACAAGCTGTATAATTCTCCTGAGTAATTCAGGTTTCTTAGAAGTTTGCTAATGTGCCAGTGCAAGTCATGATATTGCACATAAACTGATTGTATATAAATAAACACCCCATCATCCCTCAGAGACTCCTGACAGAAAGTATTCTGTGTACAAATAAAAGTGATTTATGGCCCTTGCTAATTTATTCTGCTTTGTCATGAATTACCACTTACAGGAAGCCTGCAGATCAAACTACCTATTGCTGATACTTGAACAGCCTCACAGCCTATGTAACAGTGAAGAGGTGGGAATGAAACAGTTGTGCTAACACTTCACAAGGGAGCACAGAGCCCAGTCATCCCAGCTACAAATTGTGCTGGTTCTGAACGTACAGTTTAACAGAAGCAGTGGCTTATTTTTGCCTCTGAAACAAGAAGGTGACATTCTTCATACATAACAGGGCAGACCGGTGGAAATGAAAGTGCCATTTCTACAAAGTAATTTTAGAAAGGTGAGGATTTTTCAGTGATTTAGTTTTTTCAGTAAATGCTGATTCATCCAAAACATAACTGCTGATGAGTTCCTTTCATGGAAAAAAAATCACATTATAATGTTTGAAAATTAAATTCCAAAATACATCGTTCCAAAATGGAAATGGAATTTTAAAGTTCATTTATAGTAATCCGCAGAAACTTAGCATTCAAAATTTAGAAATTGAACTATTATGTCTCAGAGTGAAATGTTCCAAATGGACAGCTTTGGAAAACAAATCTATGCTCCTTCCAAGTTCATGAAACTTGAATGTGTCTATTACCTTGTTCAGTGTCTGTTATCAAAACCCACTCCATCCCACTCAGCCACTGTTCCTCCTACTCTCTACTTAACTCTAAGTCCGGCACACTGAAAAATCCTAAGCACACATTCCTCCCTCTGCTTGCACTCCACTTATGGGCATCTAAGCCTACCTGGGAACTTTCTGCTGCCAAAGGGGGAGACCAGACTCCTCCAGCCTCCTCCTCAGGATCCTTCCTCTTACTCTTCATGTTCTTTTCCTCATGCTCCACGGTTGCCTCTCTCTTGAGTTGGACATGCATTTGGTACAGCTGCTTTAATCCTTGTTGACCCATGGAAAAATGATCTAGAAGGTTTTTCTATTGAGTTAGTGTACTGCAGCAAGTCATGAATGGCTTCAGTGAGCGCTAGTTCAAGGTAACCAGGGGAAAGGCAGTGAGCGCTAGTTCAAGGTAACCAGGGGAAAGGCATGGTCACGGAAGATGATCTTTTCTCAGTGTTAGTGACGTGTTAGAAGGATTTCCTTCATCTTATGGGAATACATGAGTTGATGATTGTCTTACGAGAATTTTCAAGGCTTGGATATCAGTTTGTACCACTGGGTGTTAAATTTGTGAGTAGATTACACAGGCTTATTGCCCTTACTTCAGCTGGTCCATATTCATGCAAATTGGGCATGATGAAATAAATGGGATTTGAGTACAGTAGAAAAAAATCCCAAAAGACTATTATAAATACAGTAGAATAGTAGTATAAATAGTATAAATAGAGTAAAATATCTTTTTGAGTAAAAATGTTCAAAAATAGCTCCTAAAAAAACAGATTGTACCAAATGAGTAAAACAAGGCCTTCTTTGAACATTAGCAGGGGCAGACCTTACTTTCTGGGCTCTAAATTTCACAGATCCATAAATCAACTTGATATGGTGGCGATGATGATCTCAAAGTAATCATGTATGCATTTCAGAGGCATTCCTCAAGTACATATCCTTCCCACTGTAGCATAGTTTGACCGTACTTGTAAATGATAAATCATTCAGTGGTATATATATGAGGATAGTTTTATGATCCTTTTGAAGGGCAAAGATGCTTAACTAGAGGCTGCAGTCCACTGTGAGATATCCCCAGTCTGCTTTTTGCCTGTTATTTTGGTTTATTCCCAAAGACAGTAGTCCTAAAAAAGCTTTTAATTTCAAACCACATTTACTTAATGGGTAGACTCTACATCTTTCTGACTCTTGGTCAGACTTTTTCTTATCAAAACAGTAATTCCACACTTTACACAAAACCTCATGCTTTGACTCTCTATGTCTCAGAAACAGACTCTCCCACATCTGATTAATCTAGTCAATGTTTAAATGAGATGATGTACTCTTTGTGAACATGATCTAACAGGTTCCTTTGTTTATGAAGGGGAAAAACGTGACAAGGAATAGACCTTAGAAGTGCTGTAAACTCTCGCAAACAGACCACTGAAATCTTTATTGACAATTGTAAAATGATAAAAAAAGGATATGATTTTATCTGTTAGGAACCCAGTATGAACATCAACATGCCATTCTTCATAACTATGTACCGGCATCCAACTTTGAAAAGCCCATGATTATGAGGACCAATTGACAATCTATTCAATATATCTATTTCATATCATATCTATTGCATATATTCAGTTTTCCACTCAGTTTACCCAAAAAACGTTGACTGAATCAAAGCTAAATAAATTGTACTTTGCTGATATCAGACTACTAATGCTCAGAGATCAGCTGTCCTATGACTCAAAAGAAGGGAGGCAGCCCATGTTTAATATAGACTCTTCTGAACCATAAAATTTTATGAATTCAGAGGTCTGAACATAAATATACTGAACAGCTTTCTAGTTTTTTTTTTTTGAACAACATACTTCATGTTGTTGATCCAGTACACTGAGATATCTTGAAAGGGGATTTCTCTATGTCCAGTAATGCCAGCATGTAGCTCCCTACTTGAGGACACCTTGTCTCTGGTGCGGGCAGATGCATAACACTGTAATTTCTGCTGCTGAATCATCAGCCTTCCCAAACCCATAATAATGTAATCAGCTTTTTAATTAATGAGTCTGTAAATTTAGTGACAAAAGACTGGAAGCATCAGTGACTGTGTGATCTGGGGGATGTAAACACATGTAATGAGCTATCATGCGAGAAATGGTATGACAGCCTCTGAAGCATAAGGTCTACTAAAAACAAAGACACCCTCTGCAGAGCTACTTTTATATAGGTTAATAAAAGAACGCATGTTATTTTTATTTCTTATGCTGTATCTTTTACAGAAGGAATGCATAGGGCCAAAGAGTGTAGGTTTTTCTTTATTGTTTGCAACATATGGTTCTCACCCTCAGCAAGTCTGTGGATGATACAAAACCGGGAGGAGTGGCTGATACCCTAGAGGGCTATGCTGCCGTTCCGAGGGACCTGGACAGGCTGGAGAGATGGGCAGAGAGGAACCTCATGAAATTCAACAAAGGCAAGTGCAGGGTCCTGCACCTGGGGAGGAATAAACCCCTGCACCAGTACAGGCTGGGGGCTGACCCGCTGGAAAGCAGCTCTGCAGAGTCCTGGAAGTCCTGGTGGACAGCAAGTTAAGCATGAGGCAGCAATGTGCCCTTGCGGCCAAGAAGGCCAATAGTATCCTCGGGCTGCATTGGGAAGAGTGTTGCCAGCAGGTCGAGGGATGTGTCCTCCCCCTCTCCTCAGCCCTGGTGAGGCCTCACCTGGAGTACTGTGTCCAGTTCTGGGCTCCCCAGTACAAGAGGGACATGGAACTCCCGAAGCAAGTCCAGTGGAGGTCCATGAAGATGATGAAGGGATATGGAGCATCTCTCCTATGAAGAAAGGCTGCGAGAGGTGGGCCTGTTCAGCCTGGAGAAGAGAAGACTGAGGGGGGAATCTGATTAATGTGCATAAAGTATCTGAAGGGGGGGTGTCAAGAGGATGGGGCCAGACTCTTTCCAGTGGTGCCCAGCAACAGGACAAGAGGCAACGGGCAGAAACTGAAACACAGGAAGTTCCATCTGAACATGAGGAAAAGCTGCTTTCCTGTGAGGGGGACTGAGCACTGGAACAGGTTGCCCAGAGAGGCTGTGGAGTCTCCTTCCTTGGAGATATTCAAAAGCCATCTGGACACAATTGTGTGCAATGTGCTGTAGGTGACCCTGCTTGAGCAGGGGGGTTGGACTAGACGATCTCCAGAAGTCTCTTCCAACCTCAACCATTCTGTGATTCTGTGATTCTATGATTATTCATTTATTATTCACAACTTATAGAGCACATCACTCATGATTATATTTTAGGACTATAAATCACAAAGTGATTTATTTCATATGAGGCGATAAAACAGATCTTATCACAAAGTTATGTCGATACTGCCATGAAAATTAGCTAGCAGAAAAATATATGAACTTAATTTGATATGTGTCATCTCCCCAGAGCACAGTTTTATCTGGCTAATGATGCTAAGAGGTTTCATCAGCTTCTGGCCAGGGCTGCCTTGGAGATGTTTCAGTTTGGTCTGGTATAACTGTTTATTAAATCACAGTCAGTTCAGCCAGCAGCTGCTGGCTTCTGCTTCTAGCAAACTCCTGCTGGTGCTGCCCACCCTCCCACACAGCCAGTTCTATCAGGATTTGGCTCACTAACTGGATCTTCTATCATACTCCACCCTGGCCTGTAAAGGATAGGATCCAGACCCTGTGACTCTACCCTTTAACTCCCTTTGGAATTAAATTCCCTCCTGGAATTGTTTCATGTTCTTTTGGAAACGATTCCTTGGCTGTGCTAAACCTGAGATTCTCTTACACCAGCACTCCAGCATCTAGCTCTTCTCCATGTTCCTTTTCACAGAATCACAGAATTAGCTCTCATAAAGCTGGTTCTCCTACTTATTGTTCTGCTTCCTCCTCGCAGGATCCTGAACTCCACCATCTCATGGTCACTGCGGCCAAGGCTACCCCTAACCTTCACATCTCTAACCAGTCTTTGTCTCTTAGTACAAGGTCCAGCAGCACACCTCTCCTCATTGGCTCCTCCATCACCTGTGTCAGAAAGTTATCCTCAAGGTTCTGCAGGAACCTCCTGGATTGTTTGTGCCTTGCTGTACTGTTCCTCCAGCAGATGTTAGGGTGGTTGCAGTCCCCCATGAGAACCAGGGCCTGGTTCTCACGAACACATTGACACAGCCACGCAATTCTGAAGCATCATATTCAGGGTTAACAGCTTCTTTGCATAAAAGGGATAACAAGACCAAGGAGACAGGCATATGCATCCATGTCCACACTCACACAAACACTCTGCAATACGGCTTCTTCTCCACTTCAGTTACAGGGCAGAAAGCAACGCTTCTATACCTATTGTCCATCCTCTCAACAGATGGCTGCTGAATAGGCGGAGAGAGTGAAAATGAGGGGAGAGTCTGAAATTTTCCAGTTTACCTGGATCAGATGGTAGGGCAATAGAAATTGGACACCTCTTACAGGGTAAGTAGAATCAGCTGCTAGTGTCAAAATTGTTTTCTTAAGACACAGTTCAATTAATTCAGATCCTTCCTGACTCTTTAGGCTGAGTAAAAAGCAAAATACAGCTGTAAATGACTATGGATATAAGCAACAACTTTCCCATAAACTTTACGCGTAGTGAATTTGCAGTAGAATAACCTCAGTACTGAAAAATGGTAGAAGAAAATCTGAAATTAAAACAGTAAATCTCATTTGGGTAAGAAAGAGAATTGCATTTTCTAAATATCATTGAAAACATGGCTATTTTCATTTCAGAGCCAGACTATCTGCTTATAGTCTACATTTGAAACTGTCAGCACAAATTTCCTGCACTTGTGGTGGTAAAAGTAACCTTTCAATTGAAAACTAAGGTTTTGTCAGTGTAGTGATGGTAACAAGGTCAATAAACTAGGTGGACCATGCCAGTCAGCTCCAGGGGGTGTTGAATCAGACATGGAACGATAACAATTTTAAGCTTAAGGTTCAGAGCTCAACATTGGAGCAAAAAACAGCAAGCCATTATGTTTAGCCATCGTTACTGTGGAAAGTATCCATGTAAGATGAGCATCAACATACTGCCAAGTTTTACCACTGAGATACACCAGATATTCAAGATTATCAGCGTGCCTGTGCAGCACAGAAGGGCAACGACATACTAGGCTGCCTTAGCAAGAGTGCAGCCAGCAAGACAAGGAATGTGGCTATTTCCCTCTACTTCATACTAGTGAGGCTGCATCTGGAATATGAGGTCCAGTTTTGGCCTCCTCCCCGCCCCAGAATAAGACAGATATTGATAAATCAAGGGCCACTAGGATGGTTAAGGGGCTGGAACATGCACAATACAAGGAGAGACAGCTGAGTGTTGAGCCTGCAGAAGAGAAGGAGGAAGCTGACTGAAGTCTACTGCTATGTAAAAGGGATTTACAGCGGAGACAGTGAGAGACTCTTCTGAGAGGTGCACAGTGAAAGGGCAAGAGGCAACATCACCAGTTGCAGTAAGGAAAGTTTCAGTTGGATACAGGGAAAAAGTTCTTCAAAATGAAGGTGGAACACATTGTCCAGACTGCAGAATCCCCCTCTTTGGAGATTTTCAAAACTCAGCTATACATAGCCTGAACAAACTGCTTCAGTTTTGAAGTTAGTTGTGCTTTGAGCAGGGGGTTGATCTAGATGATCTCCAAGGGTCCCTTCAAACCTAAATTAACCTAAACCTATTGATTCTGTGATTCATGATCCCACCCAGAGGAAAAGGAAATATGATGCACTTTTGCAAGCAAGCACCAATATTGTCCTTTGAATACCCTGAGACTCAACGGTTTACACTAAAATCACCCTTTGCCCAAGATCAGAGTTGCCAGCATCTGTGAGGCAGTTATGTATCATCATATCACATAATGAGTGGCAGCATAAGCTGAAGTTAATCCCATTGAATGATGAGACAAAGAACACTGAACTGGCTATGCCATGCATTTACAAAGTAAATTTAATTTTAGAAAGCCTTCAGCTTTCGTAATTCCTGGAAAGCTGTGTTGAATTTCTTGTTTTTAATGGAATCCAGCTCTGTTTTCCCCCCTAAATTAGGGGGGAAATTTGCTGAAATATGACAGAATTACACAATCCCAAGAATAATTATGACCCTTAACAGAAAGAAATTTCACTGAGAAAAAAATTCTTCTTTGTGATATCATTTGGTATTTTATATGTGATGGAGACATGGAGTGCCATGAACAACAGTCAACTAGCCATGTTCAAAAAAGGAAAAGAGCATTTTATCGTTCCTTTTGGTAAAAACCTATGCAGATATACAGAGCATCAATAAAAAATAATCTTTCTACTATATGACAGAGACAAATAATTGAAGCTCATATTGCTGGTTTTATAGTTTGAAACAACATGTGATTGTCCAGCCTTGGTAGTGCATCCAAATAATGCCTAAATGATCTTTGCTCATCAATTATTACGTAACTCATTTGAGGAAATACACTTTCTCTGTACACTTATTTTTTCTGCAGCAAAAATTGTTTGATTTGTTTTTAAAATTTGACATCATTTAAAAATATTCACTGTCATCAAAAATCATTTTAATCACTGTTTTAATGCAAAAATACATTGAAAGGCTGTTTGAATAAAGTCAAATGACTTTAAGCTTCCTAATAAGCTAGCTTTAGGAACCACTTACTCCTGAAAGAATTATATGCATCTGTAATATGTACTTGCACTTTCCACATCTGAAACGCTGTGCTTATGTAAATCAGTCAGGTTACAAAAACCCTACATTTATGCTTGAAAATACAAGGTTTGTCTATAGCTGAAAGTTGCGCCCTTAGAAGTACTGTGGAATGTTTCTGGCAATATTTACACCTTCATTAATTAGATTTTTACTAAGAATAGATTTTAATGAAGAGCCATATAACTAATATTATGTCAAATCGTTTTATTATGAAATTTTCCCTTCAAAAATTACACGATTCACGTTATTTCTCTAGTTGTGTTTTACTTTAGTCTCATAGCACCATCCTAGTACAGAAATGTATTGACTAAACTCCATGGTTGTAGGGCCCCAAGGCCCACTTAAAAAACTTCATTGGCACACAGAGGGTAATGTTTCAGGTCTTTCAGTCAACAGGATGCAAGAGAGAGGAATATAATTGGTATCTGAGGAAACAATGAACTGAGAAAAGTAAAGGTCATCTACTTAGAAACGTGCATGTTGATTGATGTCTCAAAATCATAAATCCCAGATAGGTATAGCAGTTATATATACAAGTACCTGATATTGCCAGCACTTGTACTCTAAATGTTCTGAGCAGAGCCCCAGGAATAAAATAATAAGATTAAAATATACAAAATAAATAAATTAACATAAATAACTGAGATAAATATAAATATGCCTTAGCTTCTGGACTTTTGTGCCTCTAATATACACCCATGTTAAAATTGCAACTCCACATTCATGAAGACTGCATATTTTTTAAATGAAAGCTGAAACATTCATGTAATCATTTTGTGCTGTGAAAGAAATAAATACATAGTATTTAGGAATTACATGGTATTTAAGAAAAACAACATATATCATAAGACCTGCAACACAGGTGTCAGAGCTAGAAACTGAGTACCTGATTTATAGGCAGCGTCAGAAAAAGCTTTGAAAAGCCATGTCCTCCTTAGATTAAAGCCAGTTGTGGTATGAGTCCTTGGGACACTCAGCTTCTACTGATGCAGCCCAGGAGACTCCCTGCACAGGGCCAGGTGATGAAGGAGGACCAGTGGCAGGGAGCTATAGTGGCAGGGAGCATGTTGCCTAGCAAGGCTCCCCTCACATTTGGAGACGCCATGTCCCAGATGAAACTGAGTATCGAGGTCTGGATGGGGAGAAAGGCTTTGCCAACATCAGTAGAGGGCAAGCAACATGAAGTGACCAAATGAAGGTATTTCACACATTAAGTGAGAGAAGCAACAGGTCTGGATCCTCTGGCTTGCAGAACCTGTGCAGTCATGCCATGCTTGGTGGCCCCAGCATGTCAAGGTGTAATGCTCTCCACCTGGGTGGTACAGCTCCAGCAACAAGAAATACTCAGCAAATGTGACCTGAGGCTGTTGTAGCAGCTGCACAGGAGGTGTGTGTTCTGCATGGGCCAGGGAAGAGCTCAATCCTTCTGTGATACCCTAGGCAAAACCCATTCAGTGATTCTTTAAAGAAAACTCATAAATAGCTCTCTCGTCATCTGTAATCCTGCATTTCTCTAATATTAAAAAAATGATAGATTTTGAAAAGGAAATATTTTATTGATTGATCTTACACTTGGATTTTGCAGTATAATGCATATAAGTGGGAGATATCATTATAAATCTCATTTTGAAGGGTTTATGCCTTGCCTGTTTCAATTATCCCTAGGATCAAAACTTGTTAAATGTTTTACCTTGAAGAAATAAAACTGTCTCAAAAATGAGAAAGAGTGAGAGAAAGAAAAAGAAAAGCATAGCTTTCTTTAACTTCAGGAATATATTCTGAACTAAATATAAGAAATGTTGAAATCTGACAGTCCTTATTTCTTCCTATAGATTGGCCTCCTTTGAAACAGTATTTGAATTAGAATAGAACTTGAATTATTAAAAATATCAGTACCTATGCACAACCACAGGAAGTCACTTCCTATACTCATAATTCACTCTGGGTCAAATATATCTATCTTTTTAAGATAAAACTACTTCTTCAATATGACTGAAACTGGGTTGACTTTTACAGAAGAATCTAGGAGTCAAATTGTGAATTTCCTATAGTCATTCTGTAATTAAGTAAAGTTCATGCAGAATTTAAGGGTATATCTTTTTCACTGATGCAAATGAGAAAGCTCCCTGTCAAAAAGTCTGATAATGACAGTGGGATCTGGTGTGAAAAGGATGCTCAGCTTTTCAAAAGCAAGGTGCAGAGGTTCATATGCAATATATGGATATGTTCTTGTTCATATACTGTGCTGTGCCCTGTTTCAGCCTTTCTGTTTGATTTTCAAACTTGCCAGAACAGTAATCTTCATATGATAAAAGAATGTCTAACAATGTATTGGCTCAGCCTTCCTCAAGTAAATCATGTCTCAGGGTTAAGGCCATATGGATGAGGACTTGCTCTTTTCAAAAGTAATACATATAAGAAACAAAAGTAGTCGCTCCGGCTGTGCAGTATGTAGAGGAATACTTGTTCCTGCAGTTTTTCAGAAACCATTTCCTACTTAACATTTCTACTTGCGCAATTTTTTAGATATATAAAAAGTGTTATACATGCATAACAAGCTCTTGAAGTTATAACAGTGAGCATGACAACATCAAAATAAAATAAGTTCTTCAATAAGACAATGTTGCCTACCTGTATATGACCAATCAATCTCTTCAACCAATTTCCGTTGTTGTCTATAGTATCCGTACACCAAATCTGCAAAACATTAAGGAATTTACAATATCAAAACTGGAAGCCTAACAGGAATATGAAGGGCAGATGACCCCTCCCCCCCCCACAAGAATAAAATAACTGTTTTGATTATCAATAAATTACTTATGTCACTCTTGTCTTGGACTTTGAAAGATAAATATACATTAACTAGAATGCGATTACCATCATCACTCAGGTCACAAATAAAGCAAGCAGAAGAACATAAAATGTGGGAGGTTTTTTGTTTTGTTTGTTTGTAATTTGTTACTTAGTTTTAAATTTTTAGTTAAAGACTTGCCATACATTCACTAGCAGGATCAATGTTCTTTCTGAACTTCATTCTATCCAGTTTTCCTTCTTTATGTTCACATCATGTCTATTTTCTTTTCTTCTTTCCATTTTTCATCACAATCATATTTTCCTTCATAAAATTAATACAATACAACCAGAACCAGACATCCCACTTGAAGAAACCATCTGCTGTATTGTCCTTCAGAAAGAAGCAGTTGGGGCTATTCTGAATTCAGTAGAAGCTGAACATTGAGTTCAGTGTGGTCAAGGAATTTTTCAATATACATAATTTGGAGGATATGGGTTTTCTGAGACTGTCATATCTAGGGCCATAAACTGAAGAAGCACTAAGTTCTAACGAAACACAGTATAACCTGGTTCAGAAATAATTGCATATGAACGTGTTTAGCACATATATGGATTGTCTTCTTGAGAAAAAACCCCAGAATTCTTCTCACCTTCTGTAATAAATACGATTTTATGAAAGTGTCCATAGCATCCATTTCCTTTTTCCTTTAAATGTTTTTCTCTTCCCTTCTCCTCCGTGCCAAAAATCCCCTTGCAACACTTACACAGCATTCACTGATGACTAAGATTTTTGCAGTAAGATCAAACCTTTTATGCGAGTTGTGTAACTGAAAGCAGTGGCAAAGGGATTTACATGTACTAGTATTGTCTTTGGAACATATTTTCAGTCAATGTGCATTGTTCCTGTTTCTTTAATTAATTATGTAAAAGAAAGTTGTTTAAGTTCTGATTCACAGGTGTTAGTTGCTGTCTCCAGTTTCCTCCTTTATCCATTGTCCTCCTAATTGTTACTTCAAACAATCAGTGGAGCATTCATATGCTAACTAAGCAGGGTTTGGGCGTGAGAGCGTCCCACCACTTTTTAAATTCCACATGGAGGTCTAATAGACAAGGAGTGATAGCTTCAATGAACAAGAAAAAAAGGGGCAAGGTTCACTTTTTTGGTGCATTACACACATATAGACCCAGTAAATCTTACAGAAAGTCTTTATCAATGCCAGAAGACTTCAGGAATTCATACACCTTCTTTACTCTGCTATTCACCTATTGTGTTCACACAGTCTGTTCACAGCACACTCACAGACATGTGCATTCCCACATTTGCAGTGATTGCCAGTGGTTTTGGTATTGCCTACTTCCATAAAAAATACATGGCAAAAGGGTGGGGGGGAAAAAAGCAAACTTCATTTGGGGAAGGAAACAGCTGAGGAATCATAGCTAGCAAAGGAAAAAAGTTGTGCATTTGTGTGCGAGTGTATGGGCACAAGTCAACGCAGCAATTCTTCCCTTGAACTACCAGTGTAATGTTGCAGCCATGCATTGTATCAAGTGTTGTTGTGTAAATGCTCAGTGTTGACCAACCGACAATACAGAGACATGATGCAAGGAAATTATTTTATTCTGAAATCAACAAAATGACATCCATTTTGCTCTTGATATATGACAGTAGATACCTCTGTTTAAATAGTGCATTTACATGCTGTACATTTAATTTAAATGATATTAGTAAAAATGTGAAAGTCTTCACAAAAGAGGAGGAAACTGCAAGTCTGCATTTTAGCAGGTAAATCTATGATACTGATACTTGGACTTTTAAAACTAGCAGGTTGAGAACCCACATGACCCTTGCGACACCGACTGTCTTCAGCTAGTGCCTAAAATAGTTTTAATTCTACTGGTTGAGGAGCTGCTTTATGACACACAAAAAAAAAAATCCTTCATGTTCTCCTGTGCTTCCAGGCTTTCAGGAAGCTGGTGAACATGTTTCCATAGACTGTTGATTTATTCATAGAACAAGGCAGCTCAGTTGCAGGATCATGTGTTAACTGACTGTATGATTATATTTCTATGCAAATCAAGGAGATGTGCAAGATACCATTAAATGCTTTCTGTCCCCTTTTCCTACCCTCCTTCAAAGCCAGAGTTTTCTGCACGAGGCTGAGAGACCTGTTTCCTTTTATATTCTGTCCAACTAGTACACACTCCAGTCCCAGGGGACCAAAAGGTTAGGAAAAATGGTGGCAAAAACTCCGCTGTTCATAAGGGCTAGCTGGACTGACTTATCTATTGCTAACCTTCTCTCATGTTCCACTCTAAGTCATGAAGAAAAGGAGTTTCTGGTTAAAGCATAGTAGTGGGAGTAATCAGATTTTGTAGGTATTTTTCCCCATTAAAAATATATAAATAAACAGATTGTCTTCCTCCTGACATATTTCTTTTGTGAATGAAAGAAACATCCAGGTCCTCAATGTGTATTCATATGCAAAAATAAAAAAATGAATACTTCTATAGACTAAAATAAAGTGAGTGAGAGCCTCTTATTTGGCACTCTGTGCCAGGGTAAATGAATCAAAGAAGTGGAAATGGGATCCTAAGTCTCTGAATTTTGTCAAGGAAAATCCTCTGACAGATGCTAAGGCAGCAAGCCTCAAGTATCCACCAGGGACCCCTCCCTTAAGCCTCAAAAAAGGGTATTCTGAGGACAGTGCCTGAGACACAACGCATGTTTATGTTTTGGGATGCTACACTCAACATGCTGTGTTCCTAGGCAGGATTATAGCTCAGGCGTAATCGGGGAATGCAATGTGTTCCAGGCTGTTGTAATTTTACCAATTTTACCAGGTCTTTATGCTTCTCTGTTTTGTAGCTGTGGCGTCAGGGATGTCAGTTGCTAGAACCAAGAGCCAAAAGGATAACTGAAAGTCAGTTTAGCCTCCTCTCAGCCTAAACTACAGTCTGATGACACATATAATGTTTTTTCCATAATCATTGTGCCTTTATTTTTGCTCCTTCCATTGGATAGGAAGAACACAGGACCCATCTCTCTGTCTTTCATCCACGTTATGATGGTATAACTTTATTTCTTTAACGGATACAATTCTTGATTTATACTGATGGAAGAATGAGAAGATTCAGACCACAAGCTGCTAAGAGTCTAGAAATTCTAATTGACAAGAAGTATCTGTAAACCCCTTTGAGAGAATGAGCTGCATTTGTCTGAATATGGTCTCTCTTCTACAGATTTATTTATTTTGTTCACGTTATTTCTCAAATCCTTAAGATTGCTAAAATGATTTAATAGCCCCCCTCTACCTTTTCATATATTCTTTTTCCTGAAAGTCAGTATGTCAGTCAGTAAGTCTTTGGTCAAGATGGGTCTGAGAATTCTAACACCCCTAGAGAAATTTATTTATTTATTTATTTATTTTTAAGCCACAGTTCCTTCTGTGTAGGCTTATTTTAGGCATCAATATATGTCAGGATATCTATAGAGTCAGTGCTATTCATTATGCTAGAGTGTAGGCTGCTCATTCTGATGCAGACTGAGAAAATAGAGTGAGACTTTCCCTAAAATAAATATAACACCAAAGTAAAATTCTTCTTACAATTTGACAATTGCTGTGTTTATTTACTAATAGTATGTATTTACTCATACAAAAAGTGTTTGTATCTAAAAAAAAAGATTGATTGGGTTAATTTAAAAGCACATATCACTGAGCATACTAGTGGGTATTCTGGTTGCTTAACCTGTCACAGCTTTACAGTGAACAATCCTATGGATCAAAAGAATATACCCTATGGTATCAGCTAAGTTTATAAATCATATTTGAATAGAATTTTCTAGTGCGTATCTATATGAAAAAAAACAGCAAAGAGTTTAATTTGCCTATTATACATTCCACCTCTTTGGCATTTTACATGCCTAGGGCTTACAGAGCCCCCTAAATCCTTATGCAGTCAGCAGAAAGAAGGAAGTATCTCAGGATATCGCAGATTAGGATGCAATTTGTTTAAGGTGGCTGCTGACATCTTCTCTGTGACTACAGGGAAAGCAGTAGGAAATGTTAGGTGCCCCCTTCCACCTGTGATCCCATACCCCTAGCCATCATCTGAAGACGGAGCACAACAGTTTGCTAGACTTCCACCTCTTGGATAACCATTAGAGGCTAGCTGCAGCACTGACTATGTTAAGTTTTAAGGCTGAGAATTTATGGAGTATCCAAGTGCCTGCTCACTGAAACCTAGATGACAATGGAGCTTTTAGGTGGGAGACTGGTGCTTGTCCTTTCAGAGTAGATATTTCTGAACATGCACGGGTGAGTGAAATTAAGTGCCTGTGAAGTTTTTGGGCTAAATACAAAGATATCTCAATAATTTAGGTACAGGCAGAATTAGGTTGCCCAGGAAAGCAGGATGACTGGGTTGCTGTTAAAGATATTAAATGAATTTTAAGCGTCTAAAGCCAAATACAGAAGTCATTTAGGAAGACTGTCATCTTCCCAAAGATGCTATATTATTGTCCCATATATGCAGTGAGGCAAACTGGGTTTTATGACAGAAGAAATAACTATTTTAGCAAGACTGAAAGAAGAGAACTTCCGTACTAAAAAGCATATATCAAACAGTGATTCCCAGGACACACTTTCATATCTGATATAATGCCCTACCTACATTCCTTTCCCCATGTCCAGACAGAGGCTACATGTGTAAATTAATGGAGTGGCATAAATCAAAGGTTTGGAATAAATCCAGACCAGGTATAAACAAACAAATTCAATCAACTCAGTAAACTATAAGCATTTTGTTTCAAAATGAATTCATTTCGCTGATGTCATTACCAGAGAAGTAGAAAACAGATGGAATTGAACAGAACTGGACTTTGATTAATCGTAATGAGCCAACAGTAAGTTAATTTTACTTTCATGATCCTCTTCAGCCTTTTGGATATTCCACAGACAAACTGAGGAAAGCTTTTATGATTTTGATTTCTGGCAAAATTGCATGTCAAGAAATATATTACATATAATTAAGAATGAAATATATATGTTTTACCTCTTATATTTAGCAACGAGGTGTAAAAAATATTTACAAACTCCTTTCCAGCAAACTGGAAATTTGGTGCAATAGACACTCCAGAATTGCAATGATAAGAAAACAAATGTTATTTAAGTCCTATACCAAAGATCCTGAGATAGTTCACATTTAACTGGCTTTTGGAAAGGTTGCAAAAAATCTTTAATATCTTTCTCCAGTGCCTCTCCACCCATTAACATTAACATCTACAGATCAGTCAAACACTACAGCTTTGGTCAAACACTACAGTTTTGGTAATACCTGCCTAGATCTCTCATGAGTAGATCTTATGCAAGGCATCCCAAAGGAGCATTTACTGAAATAACTGCTATTCAACACAGTAGGGTATGTAAAGTCAAGCTGTTAAAAACTCTCTTTTGCACACCGTTTCAAAATTTGAAGTCATATTGTGGATTCTAATGAACAGTCTTAGACTGAAGCCTAGAAAGGTGAGGGGGAGATAGAGGAAGACATTCTCTGCAGCAGGAAATCTTTAATTATTAAATGTTTTCCTTTCTCATTTATTTGATGCTGGAATTGCAAACTCTACTCAACCATTATCCCTCCAGTCATGTTCCAGGAGGTTTCCAGAAATGAGCCTCTTTAGGTGTTTTTTTTCAATTATTTTTTGCTTCAGGCAAGTATTTATGTGAAACTTCTTAGTTAAATTCTTTTTAGTAAAAAAAAAGGAGAGGGGACAGAAGGCCTAGAGATTGTGTCATCTACCTTTAAAAAAACCATCATATTAAAACTTTAAAAACCCTGAACTCACATACAGAAGCTTTGCAGTATCAACATTAAGACTGAAAAATAAAGCACTTGACAGTCAGGAAGTTCCAAAGCTAATCAAGGACAATCAGTACCAACTGCACACCTATATAGATATGTGTCTCATTATTTGACAAATACTATATGAACATAATGTAAACAATACAATGGAAATCTTGTAAACAATGCATGGAGTATATGCATGCATGCATGTATATGTACATAAGGATTTGTCAAAAAAGGTATACGATGATACTACATATAAATAAATTGAGTGTATATATACACATACACACAATTTTTACATACACAGATATTGCAATTTCTTGCAATGGTATCAGGTTATGAAACTCATGCTTAGCCTTTCCCTTCCTCTTCTTGTAATTGATTACATGCAAATCTCTTTTGAAAAGGAAAAGGAAATGTCTCATGACTGCTAAAAACTACAGGAAAAAGTATGCAAACCACTGACACACTAAAAGTACACGAATAAAGGCAAAATAAAAGAACTTAATGTGTTATTTCCTTTAAAAAATTTTAAATTTCAATTACTTAAATTTCAAATGTTCTATTAACTAGCATTTGGCAGACTGTTCATATAGTGGCATAAGGGGAATCATAAATAAAAAAAATTCAACAGAATAACTGCAGTTACTTTCAAATTCATTTAGGAATAGTTACTTCAAAATAAGTTCCAAAGCATCCAAAGGAAATAGAAAAAAAAAAAACACTGCGTGAAAGCATACTCTAAAGATATCCCAATTGCCTGAATTTTCAGATAGAACACTATCTTACTTTTTGAATTATTTATGACTCCGTGGGATCCTGAGGGCTGTTAGGCATTGCAACAAATGCCTGGTGAGGCAGGCAAAGAACCAAAATCTGTACTTTCTCCTTTCCTACAACTTCTCTAACTGCAGGACTACAGCATCCTGGTCTTGCTGGAGTATAAGCTCAGGAAGAGCGGGCTAGAGGTGTGATCAGTAGTCTAGTTGGAGGCCTGTAGCTACCAGTGCCCCCCAGGGGCCAGTACTTGGTCCACTCTTGTTCAATGTATTCATCAATGACCTGGAGGAAGGGACAGAGTGCCTCCTCAGCAAGTCTGTTGATGATACAAAACTGGGAGGAGTGGCTGATACCCTAGAGGGCTATGCTGCCATTCTGAGGGACCTGGACAGGCTGGAGAGATGGGCAGAGAGGAACCTCATGAAATTTAACAGAGGCAAGTGCAGGGTCCTGAACCTGGGAAGGAATAACCCCACGCACTAGTTGTGATCGATCAATAACCCCTACAATGGAAGAAGGCTCAGAGGGCGAGGTGCCCATGAAGTTCAGGAAGAGCGTAGGATGCAGCTTGTTAATCCTTGCAGTAGTACAGAGAACTGACTTTATCTCAACACAAAGCAGGGTCTTCTACCTTAATCTCACTTTTCAGTCTGGCTTGTGGTGTTTAAAATTATAGAAGCCTTTGAGAAACTCGCTGCTGAATAGACAAATGATAATTGTTTGCTCCAAGTACATTCTGGTACTAATAAAGATTTCATCCTGACTCATAAGGCTGGAATTTAGCCTTTAAGGCACAGTCCAATACAGAAATGATTGGAAACAAGTCACATAGATCCAGAATAAGAATTCTGGCATGCTCAACGAGAGTTTTTCCCAGATGTAAAACAGAATTTTTCACTGAATGGAATAACCAGTCCTTTCCTTTTTAAGCTGGCTCATATGGACAATGAGAACAGCATTTCCTTTGCCTCACCTCATTTGGGATGCTCATTATGCTTCTATTATAGCCCTGCCATGTGGCTGACTTCTGAACAAGGGACAGATGTGAGACACCACTTTCTGGGATCTCCCATGCTGTAAGTTCTGGATGTGTGGTCTGCAGTGGCAATGCCACCCATATTAGTGCCTGTTAAATTCATCAACTGGCAGTAAATGCAGATAGACACTATTTGGAAGACAGTAAATATCAGGGCTGAGCATTGCACACACCTATGTAGTAACTTCTAGGAAATGCTGCTTTTTCAACATTGACTATCTCATTTATGCCTTCACTTTCAGCTGCTGTATGTGCTAACACAGCGTGATGCTACCATGGCTTGGGGGCTGTACTTGTCACAGTCACCTTCTCGTCCTTAGCGGAGGGGGGAGTACGTGCAGCCCACAGCACTGAATACCCCTTCTCTTGCAAAGCCAGGTTAATGTCAGAGAAGGAGGAGCAGCAGCACTTGCTCTCCCCTTCCTACGTCGAGCACTGTTACACTGTGCCCCTTAGCTGAAGCCCCAACATAGTTCAAAGTTTAGTTATTCAGGCCTCTGCTTTTGGGAGGATAAGTAGTAATTTCACTATAGCAATTTTAAAGTTCTTTTCGAAAGCTTATCAATCAATATAAACAAATCAACATGCATATAACTTTATTATCCTACAAATTTGGAAGGTATGCTATGTAAACATAACAGAGAACAAAAAACGGTATTTTGAAGCTCCTTTAGGAAGCAAGATGTAATCCTAGCTTTTAGAGGATTTATGGAAGAATGATAACTCCACAGGGAAGTGGATGGAATGGGCTTTCCTCTATGCTTTGCTATTGCCCTATGCAATAGCAGTAGAACACCATATCACAGCTGTATTTTCACACATTTCCATCAGTTAGTGCTCCGGGCCCTTGCTATCCAGCACGTTTTGCTCTTTTTTTGGCAAGCAAAAGATAGTGAACGATCAGTATCGCTGCTTCATCAAACATCCACGTGTGGTACGTTATATAGAACAGTATTGTTACTTTTACAGAACACTGGAAACAAAACGGTGTATTGATTGCTTCTGGTGGTGGTGGTCTGTTTTAATTAGCTAAAACAATGCTCTTAATGCTTGAGGTTTTTTCTTGTCAGATGCTTTACTGAAATATGAGATATCACACACACACACACACACAAATGAAGATCATGCCATTTCTATTTTCCTTGAATTTCCTTTCTTAACTTCATTTTTTACACTCTTTAGCATCCACTATGTATATTGCTTTTATCATTTGGTATAGTTTTGAGGCCAAATTCTGTCTCATGTTTTATATACGTTCACGAGAGTACTCTGAGGCAAACAGAGAGGCCCATCCCAGTTCTGCCCTACATCACCCACAAAATTGGAACTTCCCAGACCTTTTCTGAATTCAGGTATCTTATAATATTCAGAGGTGAGGAGAGAGTAGTGTGTCAGGTATTTTGTGTGATCTATGGTCATGTATCTCATTGGCCTGTATGTAAACAATATACTCTTAATTTTGGAGAGGGAAGGTAAATCTGCCTAGGAAGCTTTATAAAGTCTACAGAAATGCAGAAAGACAGCCACAGTACAGATATATATACATACTTCTTTCCCCCATCCCCCAAATATCTAATTTATGCACATTTCGGGTAACAGCAATAGGAAGCAGAATAAAGCTTTGTGATTTCAGGAAAAAGAAATTTGAATGCTTCAATTCTTATTCTTTCTCTGATCTCTGTTGAATTTTGTCAGCATACATAAACCTAGCTTAACAAAGTTTGACCTAAAATGTGGAAATAACAGCCCTGTAAGATGATATACACACGGCTTAATCAATTACTGTAAACATGAAATTTCACCTTACTGCAATAACCGGTTCCCCATACAAACCAACCTTTTGCTAACACAGTACAAAGCTTTTCTCCAGGTCTCAGGTGGTGGTGGCACTCCATGAAAAGCCTTAATTTGTGCACTGAACCACAAAATGGAGGTTCTGACCTCTTGTTACTTGCACTCCTATACTAAGTGTATAACACGGTTTGAACTGAAAACCTCATTGCAGTAATCCTCTTCCTAGGTTCAGATTAGTTCAATGCACTGAAAGTTCATATATTGTGGAAGTCAGCTGTCAACACTCAATAACCAACTGCAATTTGACTGTGCCTTTCTAGCACTAAGAAAGTTAATATTTGCCACAAAAAACAAGACTGCCGAGAACGTCATTATGATTCAAAGGCAAATTTTTACCACAAGCCAAACACTGTAATACGAAGAAATTAAATAGTGTACCTACTAAATTCGTTTTCAGTTAATTACAATGACTCATCTACCTAGATTAAATGATGTTTATTGCCAACTAATTAATTGCTTTGTCAAATAACTTCAATGAGAATTAGAGGAAAATATTATCTGAAAATGTACAACAAGTTAATAATTTGAGCACTCTTAAATCTTATGAGTACATTTCGATGCACCTAAAGTGACTTGTAAACTTACAGCTAGACTGACAAAGTCATTTCCTCATTGGGAATTTACCCACCTAAGGTCTTTGCAAGTTTAGATCTTAACTTTCAATAGCACTAAGAGCTTTAGGCTCTTAAGTGATGGAGACTTAGTTCTATAAAGAGATTTTAGCACTGAACTGCCATTTCAAGCTCTCAAAGGTACACAAAGCCCTTGCAAAGAGACACCTGCCCTTGGTCTAGGTGGGCAGAGCGCTAAAACCCTGGGTAGAGGCATTAATTAGAAGGCTCTGAAGCATTTGCCAGTCTTTCCCGTTCTTATGAATATGCATTCAAAAGTTTTATGGTATGGGAAATAACTTCAATAGACTGAACTGAGAATGTCTTCAGTGAATACTCTTTGGCCAAGTAATTAGGATGCCTTGTATTAGAGCCATTTAGACACTTCTGCCATTGTGCTAGGGAGGAAGCCTGGCTTTGTGATCATGTTACACATCATGCCTAGTAATAGAGAGCTATGAATAGGGGAAGGCTTGGATGTTTACATATAGACTTAGAAGAAGCTCTCTCAGTAGCTGTTTTCTTGCAGAATGCTTCCAATTAAATGTGCAGGTCCAACTAGACAAAACGAACAGAGTGCTAAAGCTCACTTCCTTGAATGAGTAAGGAGAGTTTAAACTTAATAGACCCTAGAGAATATATTAGGGAAAAATAAAACTGCTGAGAGCACAGGAATATACAGCTGAATCTATATCAAAGCAAACTCTAAACCCTAATAATATAAGTATATTAATATAGCTATAGCCTAGCAAAGAAAGCCAAACCGAATTCATAAACGGAAGCAAGATCAAACAAACAGCACAATCTAACAAAAGATTAAGATTTCAATTATCACATGTAAAATGGCCAAATGGTCTAAGACGACAAATTAACATTAGAGAAACAACGCAGGCGCAAATGTTTGATAAGTAGCTCTGGAACACAAGTTAAGTGGAAGCCTTTATTCGCATACTCATAAAACACACGTGGTAGCTAGGTCACAGGGCAACAGTAGCCGAGTCATTAAATAGTGATGACTGCAATATAATTTGACATTAAATGGGCAAGGGTGCCAAATTAATGCACTGACACCAACCTTTAAGAAATAAAATGCACAAGCTTGTTAAGAGGTCCTAGAAATAGAAATAAGCAGTATTTCCTGTTTTGATAAGGATGCCACTTGCAGAAATGTTTCAATGTGCCAATGTTTGTTATTAAGATTAGATAGGCGTATAGTTTCAAGGATGCTGAGAGAGATATAGCAGGTAATGTAAATGTGTAACAACAGCAAAGGATGTTCTACTTTGATATATGTAGAAGCAAAAATAACAGAAAAATATGTACACTGAGAAAAATTAAACTACAGGGCATCCCTTTGGACAGCTGAATGATGTTTTTTAGTCAATGTATGATTGCATTCAAACCTGAAATCTGGAAATAGATAAGAAATGGTGAGGAAACAACATTATCATCTCTTTGTATAAAACATCAATGCAACTTCATCAGGAAAACTATGTTCTGCGTTGGTCTTGCCTTCTTAAAAAGAATTTTGCAGAATTACATGGGAGTGAGGAAGGAGTGATGAGCATGACCGTGGGCATGGAAAAAATCTAAAAAAGGGGAGATGGAAAAGCTTAAGAATGCTTATTTTGGGGAAGGAAACAAGTATGAAGAATAATCAGTTTTCCTGAGATTCATATTGGGAACTTCTATTCTTCCTTCCCCTAGAAGAATAAGGACACGGGAGAGCATTCATAAGAAGCCTGAAAGCAAGAAAAACAGTGAAAGGATATATTTTTT
This sequence comes from Struthio camelus, assembly GCF_040807025.1. Classification (NCBI taxonomy): domain Eukaryota; kingdom Metazoa; phylum Chordata; class Aves; order Struthioniformes; family Struthionidae; genus Struthio; species Struthio camelus. The sequence goes on from NC_090942.1 coordinate 25,821,191, forward strand.
ATTATATCTGGGGAACCTCTGGAACCTGCCGAGGCTAACAGCTTAATGAAGTTCAAAATGCTATAAAGACAGCAAGGATTTCTGGAGTTGTCCTAACACATTGATAAGGAGACTTGACATATACCAGTATACGTGTGAGAAAAGACTGGGGAGTATCTCACTTGTACCTTCTTTGGGATTTTGTACCATTCTTCTGAAGCGTCTGCATTGGCCTCTGTCAGGCAATACTGAAATCAGGTCTGACCCAATATAGCTATTCCTGCTATTTGCATAGTGGATCTGAATGAACCATGGTATTTGGAGCAGTGAGAGTACTTGTTCTAGATGAAATGCAGTCACTATTAAAACTTTTTAACATAAACACTGCTTACTATTTTGTAGCAGACACATTTTGCTTACCTCCAAGTACGCCAAGAAGTTAACTTTAAGAAGCTAGATGGAGAAGTGGATATGACTAGCTATTCCCTTGCTTAGATGTAAGTGCGTGCCTAAATGCTTTTTAGCAATGTTTCCCTTAACAGTCCGAAACGGCATAAGGGTTGCACTGAAACATGGCTGTGAACTGATATACCCAGTAAGCAAGAGAAAGGCAATTTAAATGTCCAGTAAAAAAATCAGCCATTATAGCACTTACCTAACTGTTCTTTCTCTATCTTAATGAGATGTTGTTGCTTACAGTGAGATCGTCCATCAGCAGCTTTTTCCCTGGTACCATGGGGTGTTACCACGTCTCCCATTATAGCTTTAATGGCCAAATATCTCCACTGGTGAACATGCACAGGGCACAGTAGCTCTTATGAAAATAATTCCCAGAACTTATAGCTCTTAAATACGATTAGGGGCAAGTACCAGCTTTTCTTGCTGTGTTAATTCTGAACTCTGCATTGAAAGACCTGTCTCTTCCCACTGGAAAGCTGTTGGATAATGCCATTTTCAAGAAAGGTCAGGAAATGTAGTTATAATGCAGCTTCACAAAGCAATGGAGCAAATTTATTTAGCCAACAGTGGTATAAAATCCTCATAGGAGCACTAGACAGATATTGTAGAAAAAGTGACATGAATTATAGACAATCTTTTCATTTTGTTACATTATTTTTATTGATTATTTTTAATCTTGTCATCCTCACCATCATCAAAAGCAAACCATCCCTAACAGTAAGAAGTCTACCATTAAACTGTGGAAATATCTGGTGTCATATTAAGAAAGATATGGAACAGAATGATCTTTTACTTTCACTGGCTGATAGAGAAGAAGTTAAAACAGGTATTAATTAATCTTGCAAATTAAATCTCTACTGACTATATAAATAAACATAGGTTGCCTAATGTTACTCTTCCTTGTACTGTAATTTAATTTAAATGCTGGAGAACACTCCAAATGAGGCTGCTGGGTACAATTTCTTCTTGTAAACATAAAAGTAAATATAGTTTCAACCACTTTCTTCTTGCTAGAGTATCTGTACCAGCAGAATCATTTAGGTCTAAGGAAAAGTAAGCTGAAGCGGCAGGGCCGACGTGAATTCTCATCATGTCGGGTCTATATAAGACAATGGTCTATATAAGACAATGGTCTGGGAAGATTCTGATTCCCCATGTTTGGTGAAGCCCCTCTGCACCTAACTTCTCAGATCTGATGGCCACCGCTGAGCAGGACTCCCGCTCCACCTGGGAAGGCAGTGAGGACAGGACTGGCATTGCCAAATTTCCAGTCCTAAAGAAACACTGTATAAATTCACTCAGTTTCCAATGGCACAAGGCAGGTAATGAGACTGGACAGTTATGGCATTTTCATGCTTCTGCAAGCACAAGTAGAAGGTGTAAACAACTGCAGGATTTTTTCCCCTTTTTTTCCCAGGGACGTATCTGTTCTTTTACGTTATTTTTTTTAATGTCCTTTACAGACAAAATGACATATTTTGACTGTAACAGGTGACTAGCATTAAGCTCTTTCAAAGAGAAATCCTTAAAAAAAAAGATGTCCGGCTCTGATCAAGTTGGCGATCTGAATGCAAAGCATGTCTTGACTGCTTTCCCTGAAAACAACTGATTCTTTTCATGGGTTAATGCCATTGTAACTTCCTCCACACATCGAACAGATTACCATGGACACAAATTCAGACTCTTTCCATTCACGCAAGGTCCCTAGAAATTTACATAAGTCTGCAGAGAAAAGAGGCGGCTAAGCTTTCACTGGCATGAATATTGTGATGAAACTTTCAAACAATACGTACTTTTGTCTCCTAAAACACAGTTTACAGTCAAAAATTGCAAATTAGTTAAATAATAAGGAAAAAATATTTTAGATGATTGTTGCAAATGGTCTTTTAAAGAAATATTCACTACTCAACGACTTAAAACTAATTTGATGCAAAACCAGTATAGTTTGGAAATATCATACTTACAGTAAAAATGCTATTTTGCTATGCCATGATATTGATTTTTTTAACATAAAAATATTACCTCTCTAGTTGCACTGGTGCAATTGTCGTGAATAAAACTAAACGAAGATACTATACCTACACTTTGACCAATAACCTGTCCTCAATACAGCTTGACTTTGCTGACCTTTTTAAATGTGATAGACATTTCTGCCATAATCAGATTCTTCCAAACATAAGGAGGATATTCATTCTTTCTGCTCCTCTTCAAACCCATTTTTATAAGTTTCATTTAAAAAATTAAACTGAATTCAGTTTTGGTCACGAAATCATCACTCTAATTTTGCATTCAAAGATTTTGCATGAGGAAAAGCTGGGACAGGCTCTTCCAGATGTAGGATTTATTGCAAGTATATTTCTGTATCATTATTAGGAATTATTCTTAGAAAGAGGCTAGCAGATTCCAGCCTTCCAAATTCAAATGCTCCTACTGGATCTCGTGTACATAAGTGTTTTCTCAAATGTTTCCCTTTGCAATATCCCTGTTGTTATAAGATGTCTCATAAGGAGAAAACCAAACCTTTCTGATGAATCTGTATAGGTCTTCCTGGGCTAACCTTTCGGTGAACGATAGGTTACATCAAGAAGAAAGGTTGGACACTTACCTGAATAGTCTTTTCCTCTACAGAGACTGAAGGAAGTACAGTCTGCCCTAAATGCTTCGGCTTATGTTTCAGATCTGATCGCCATCTAGTCTTTACTCTCTCACACCTCTCAGCCTTACAGTCTGCCCCTCCACAGGGGCTTCAAAACCTTTCTCTCTGCAGCTTCTGTATCTGCAAAACCTTTCCTGTGACTCTGTTGTAGTACCAGTAATTACCAATAATGAAACACACATTTGTTTTTTCTAATAGAATCACATTAAGGTTTTAAATCTACCAACGTTTTGATTGTAATGCCCTTTCCTTGAACAAAACTCATGGCTTTTGATGAAAGGAATTATATTTTTTTCTTAATCTAGAGTATATTTTTACAACCCATAAAGGTAATTACAAATTGAACACTCTTCTCTTTTATATGTAAGGATGAAAATTTTCAGAGTTCAAAGTTAATTGCTAGTTTCTTTGACAATCTGTAAAATATTTTAAGTCAGACTACCATATAACAATTCTAATCACAAAGCTTGTTCTTGCTTTCATGATGCACCCAAGCCTCTCTGTAACTGCAGTTTCATCAAAGGAACAGGAAATTTTGCTATTGATTTTGGTGAGACTATTAAACTCAGGTGTGATCTTAGAGTAAAAAAAATTCATAATGCTATAAAAAATGCCCTCAAGTCAAACAGGTTGCAACAGACCTTCCTCAAATAAGCTGGAACAAACATTTTCCTTTACTTTAACATATTCTCCTTTAAAGTAAAGTGTCCTTTATGCTTTAAACTATCCAAATACAAATAAAATATAATACAATACTGCAGTACTTATACAAATACAATACAATACTATCATCCAAATACAGGGTGTAACAATTATTTCCAAATAGTAAAGCACGCTCCTCAGTGAAAGAAAAGAGAGAATTTAGTAGAGCAAAGGTAATTTGTTCTTAGCATCAGTTACTCCGAGTAAATTATTCAACCATTTTCTCAGTGTGTGAGAGAATTCTAATAAGTAAAAATCCTTAGGCTGACATCAATAATCATGCACTATATATATGTAGTGACCTTCATCTGTGAATTCAAAGCTCATCTCAAGGCTGTACCTTAAAGTTGCTCTTGAAAACAATCTAGGAAGAAATCAAGCATTCTGACACTTATCTGAAAAACATGAAGCCTGAGTTTCTAAATAATTTTTGCCCAAGGGCATGCACAGAAAAGATGACAGCAGTAGAAGCTAGAAAATCTTTTTTTGGTCCATAAATCCCTACCACTAACAACAGATATATTTCATACACCATTACAGCTTTCTGTAATTCAGCATTCAATACTTCATGCAATATTCTCTGGTACTCCAGAGAGTTACTTCAGTTTTACCAACAACTTCAAGAGACTTCCATGAAAATAAGTTTCTCCATAAACAGGAAATAGCTTTGCTGTGAACAAGCAATATACAAATGTTATACTGTTTCATTTAAAGGAAATGCAACTTCCCAAGTTACAAGCATTGATTATTTGAACTTATATATAATTTATGAAGAAAAGTACTGCCTCTTTCCAAATCACAGGCTTCTGTACAAGTATATCGAAGCAAAATAAAAGCAGAAACTGAGAAATCAAACACTGTTTTTTTTTTAGAAAAAAACACATGGAAGTAAGCAAGAAGCCAATGATATATTTGAAGAATGAGTAAAGCATACCTCTTACTGGTTTATCAGCTATTGTCTGTGCTATGTGTGGCTTTCGAAGCTTCTCAAGCAGTGCATGCTAGAGATGACTAATTCACTAAGAAATAGATTACTCTATCAAGTCTACATTAGAAAATAAAAGTTCTAATCTTGCCTGAAAGCTGAAAAATATTTGGTCCTTGAATGCTTTGAATACATAGATATGAATTAACTTTCCCCCTGAGGCACAACAGAGGCCTGTTCATCAAAGGATCCATGGCAGCATGAGTCTCTCAAGCATCTTACAACCGAGGTTAGAGAGGAAAAACTAGTAAAGGTCTAGTCTTTTGCTACAAATTCCAAGTTTCATACAAGTCTTGGCTTTCATTAGGAGACTGCAGCATTATGAAGTTCTCAGGGTACTATGGCTTTTCCTGGATCCCTGAATCCATTTGCTTTGAGGTCAATGTGCAGAAGAGCACAGAGTAAATATCTGGCCATTTTTATTTCTCTGCTGATAACAGGGTCTACTCCAAGGCTGTAGATCAACATAAAGTCATCATACCTTTCTTCAAAATAGGACATAATGGACATAATGTTTCATTTTCTTTGTATTTTCTCTCCTTTTCCTTCCTTGCCGTGTTATCTGTGAGGACAAATTATACTCTAAAACCTTTTCCTGTCCTCTCTAGAAATGTCCATGGTATGTTTTTTTCAGGCCTTGATAGGGCTTTCATATCCCTTCATACTTTTAAAATTTCACTTTGAAAAAGTGTAAAGAGAAACATTTCGTTAGTTAACGGAAAACGCATTTCATGTGTATTCTAAATAAATGAATATAGGTAACGGTATTAAAACAAAAGATAATGAACTGTGGTCTTGATGTCTGCAGATAGATGAATTATGTACAGGATTATTTAATTATTAAATAAATTATATCACTTTCTCCTCAAGGTAGAACCCATGAAATTCCAGCTCAATGTACTGCACATTATATAGGAAATATGTGAACTAGTTAAAAAGCTAGAAGATTAAATCAGATAGTTTATTACAGTCACATGATGAGCCAGAGTGAGAGGCAAAAGAGCCAGAATTCTTTTAGCTGAGTGAAGGACAGTATACAGTTAGGAATAATATTGTCTGAAGTGAATTATGATACAGACTTTGAACTGGTTCTCGGAATGAAGGAATCTCTTTCCAGAGGAGAGGAATTAAAATTATAGGGAATATGTCACTTTTGTGGATCTTTTAGTCCAAATGAAAATAGAGCTTTTGAGGGGGGAAAAAAAGTCTTCTGGAGGAAGAAACTCTTTGCTAGTTCAGAATGAGAGCTAGCCCTTCACTCTCCTCTCTCCCAGTTTATTTTCTTCTCCTTTTCTCTTTCCTTTCAATCCCAGTTCTTCCTTTTCCTCCATTTTACAGCCTACAAATTTTCATTTATTTCCTGCTGGCTTCAAGTTGTCCATTTAACCTTCCTGCCGGTCATCACTCCATATGCACTTCTTTCCAGTTTTCTAATGTATTAGTTGCTTTATTTAATCTTTTTTCCTGTATTTGATCATGCAAAGCCTCACCCAGTGAGCAGGTCCCATAGCTTAGTCTGCTGTCAGGGAAGGTGCATATGACACCGAAAAACCAAGACTGTAAATACGACGGCTGCAAGATGGTTACAAACATTAAAACAGTCAGATCTGTTTTTCTAGGATCAGCTTGGGATCAGATCAAGAAGTTTTTATTGGTCAGATGAATTCTCTGCCCTGCTCCTAGTAGCCATCTCTACCCCAGTGTAGGCAGAAACCTATTTATGTGCATGCACTGTGCCAGGCAAAAGCAATTAGCTCAACGTGATAGCAGTAGGCTTCTCAGCCCTGGTAAAAATGACAGCTAAGGGCAGGCTGCTGTCATCAAATTAATTCCCTACAGAAAGAAACCTGCCAGGAATGAGTTGAATGATGGATGAATTGTTCTGTGGGGCTGCGTATAACACATGGTCCATGACTTCAGCACTCCCTTTTTCCTACATCAAATTCATGCTCCCTTTCCCATCTACATGTTTGTGCCTCAGCCCCATCTCAGATTTGATTTACTCACCAATATCTTCCTATTCCTGAGGGTTTCATTTGTATCTTATAATTACTGTTGTCTTTTCTCAGCATACTCATCTTATACTGCTGATTTGTAGGCTGAGTTCTGTCATTATCAGCAAAGCAAACTCCTTCATATCTAAGCCACTCCTTTATTAATTGCCATGCACTTACTTTCTCAAGGCTTGTCATTATTAATTCTGTCATAATTAGATTAAGGGTGAGGGAAGATCTTATCTATGCTAAGTGCCAACTCAGCGCAAACTAACACTGTGATATGACAGAGGGTTTTTTGAGTAAATAATAGAAATCCTATTATTAACACTAATTCTGCCTGCTATGAAGGTATGTAATGAAAGAGCGATTAGAGGATTAATATGGAGAAATCACACTTTATATTCTCTTTCTAGCACATTTGTTAGTTTGATGTTAGCTAAACACTAAGTCGAGCAGTGATGAAAGGGTTGCATATTAATCTGTCCATCAGTACCTAACTTATTACCAAATTAATGGATTCACTGCTCTCTTACTGGCAGTGTACTAGTTTATTCACGTAAGGATTAAGTCTCATTTATTCATTCATTAAAATATATCTGGTCTCTTATGGTATCCATAGTGGCACTGGAGGGAGAGAAGATGGGAGAATACAACTGTAGGAAGAAGGATCTATTGGTTTTATGAGTATCTTCATTTTTACTTTTATCTTTATAGTACATGGCTACATACACTGAATAATAGGAGGTTCTGATTCGAATAATTTAATACTCCACATTTTGTGGCCATGTTTTGGACACTTTCCTACATGAAAGAAAAAAAAAAACAGATGTTCATGTATTCTAAAGAACCAAAAATCTAGTTTTGAAGAATCTTCAAATATAGTTTGCAATATAAACAGCCATTTAAATTAGCATTTATATTTTTTCTAATTTCTTTCTGAATCACTGAAATCTAAGAGCAGCTCTGTATGTTAGAGAACAGAATGAGTTTCTTAGACTGGTACAATTTTCTTCATTCCCTACTGCAGGCGTTACCAGAGCATGAATCTTTAGGCATAAAGATATAATGGATTGACTTATGCAGTATACAGCTGGAAAGAGGTGTTGTAGAATCACGACTTTCGTAGATGCCTGTGTCTCTTAGAGGGCATTATTTTGAAGTCCCAAGGCTTCCTATTCCACTAACAAATGGAGAAGAACCTCATAAACATAAACCTCTTAAAATTCTTTGCTAAGAAATGTCTTTCCTCTACCCTAACCCTAACAAAATTTTCCTGTCCCCCAAAATTTTTAGCCTATAGTATTATTGTACGGAACACTGTGTCCTTTTTCCATCATTTTCTAAATGTCTACTCTGCTAAATAACAACGTGACACATGAAATACTGGGAAATTATACATAACACCCCCCCTTTTTGTCATACTCAAAAAAAAATTGTCACTTTAAAGTAAGAAGGTAAGTTCAAGTTGACTTTTTGCAGATGCATATATATCGGTGTGAGACTGGTGACTGCAAGTGCGAATGTATCAGTGACATATAAGAAAGAGAAAAATGTCTACCCTACTCCAAATGCTTGAAGTAACATGAGGAACCTCTTCATGCTTGACAAGGAGAGCTGAAAAGTATGATAAGAGATCATCTTGTTTTTACTGGGTTTTTATTGTATAGGTTAATATTGTGAGATCATTAATTTGCTAAATTAATAATAAAATACCTGCCCTGTATAGTTTTCTGCCTAGGAGGTTCTATTTTTAGATATTACCAGAGGTTAGTCTCAAGTGCAAAAAAAAGGGCGGCTAAAATTTGCTCTCACCATGCTAGGTACCATTGTTTCAAATTCTTTCCTCTGTTCAACACCACAGTGAAATTCTGCCCTGGCCATCATGCAACAGTATAATTTCAGTCTAGTTTATATCATAACCCTGGTTTCTCACTGTAACAAGGTTCCTCATCAGAGTTGATGCTGAGAGCACTTATCCTTCTACTCCCTTCTTTAGGACTTTTCCTATGGTGTTAATAATGTGTAACAATACTTGTCTCATTCAACTTGCCATGCTATTAACCTGTTTTCATTCACCCCTGTTCTAATATCTCACTTCATTAGTGATGCTTCAGAACTAACACACCTTTAAGTTATTCATTCAGTCTTCTGATGTTACCAGTGTATCCCACCTACTTCATTTCTAGTAGCTCATGCTAAACAAAAGACTAAGAAATATCAATGAGAATACTAGTTATTATCTTCCTCTTATCTTAGTCTTACAATTTGATTTCTTCTATAAGAGATGTCAGAAATCTGTAATGCCTAGCAGATGTATATCAGAAATTTTACAGATACAGTTTAGAATTGAGTAGGAGAATTTCTTTTGATTATGATTTGCACGAGAATGATTTTTCCCTGTCAGTATCTTTCTAGAAAATTTTTATGCCATAGGAAAAGATAGTCTGTTTCTCTTCTGAATTCTTCCATAAAACCAGGATATTCATAACAGCCATCAGGGGATTATGCTTGGAGGAAAAAGAACAAAGATTTTCCCTTTTCAGCTGCAAGAGTAGAACACTGATTGATTTTCTAGAGTGAATGCAACCAGTCAAGCACACATTTCTTAATGACTAGCACCCTGGGTGGATTCTTTAAATAGTACTCATTATAGATATTGCATCAAAAAGAATTTAGACTTTTTTAAATCCAGTTAAAATCGTTGTGAAATTTAGCTGAAACATACTTCCAAATATTGTCTCCCTGAGAAAGAACCTAAACTTACAGAACTTACATGCCATTCAAGCCTGTCTATTCCCATTTGCAGGTTAAAACTCTTCCCTGCCACAATCCTGACACGTCTGAGTTTTTAACTCTCCTTCAAATGTTCCTCCCTCAAAACCAGTTATTAGTGAAGCTCTATACATTTGGAGGAAAACCAGCAATGTCCCTGTTTTATCTAATAATGCACAACAATGCTCTGTCCATAGAGGCACTAGTCTGCAATACTTGGAAGTGGTGAGTGCTACCACCAATTCTTGGTTTCATATATTATACAAGGTGGCAGCATTAGACCTGGGTACATTCATTATAAATGAATTGTACTATTCCAGACAAATTACCTTTCAGTGTAAGAACACACATTTCTGTATTAAAAAGAATAAGGCTCCTTGATTTTTTGGGTTATAGTGATCATTGTGGTCTGAATATCACTGTCAGCACTCACTTATTAACAACTGTTACTGTGATGTGTTCGTAATATTGCTAAAGCACCACAGAATTTGAGCGAACAACAGGGTGCTGGGACTACATGTTGCATAAACAGCATTTAAATGATAACCTCAGATACGGATGCTTACCATAAGGGGCAAGTGACAATAACGCAGAATCTGCTTTCCCCCCCTTCTCTTTCAGACAAGAGCTCTCCTTGCCACTAGAAAAACAGGATTTTCTGAAGGGGAATCTAGGTCACACATGGGCCCAGGAGGAGAAGGAGGGGAAGGGGAATGTGAAAATTCACTCACGAGCGGGAGAAGAGAGGAGGGATTTTGGGTCACTTACAGATGAGAAGGCAAAGCACCGTGGAAGTGTGGATATGGGGGGGGTGGGGAATGTCTTACTTCCCCAAATCCATGACTGTCCCTCTCATTATACCACTTAACTTCTCCTTGCAAGTCTCAACAAGTGTCTTTCTTTAATTTGTTCACTATGATCTTGTTAAAAGTATTACATACCTATAAACCTTGAAAGGTCACTGGGGCGCCAAGAAAGTTACACAACCAATTTCTATTAAAAGCAATTATATACAAGACTTCTCATCTCTTACTCTGATCAGTTTTCACTGCTGTGGTGAATGAATATCTCATGAACTGTTCTGCAATGGACTCCACCTAGCTAGTTTAAAAACAAAAAACAAAACAGTAGCATTACCCTGCTCATTTCTCCCACTCTACGGAGGAGATATGTTAAGAATAGTTGAGAGATAAAGGTTGGAGCTCAGTCACTTCAATTGCATTTCTCTCTCTGATGATATGACGCCTGTAAAAGCAAAAGTAGAAGTAATTTAACCCCTTTCCCCAGGCTACCTTTGTAGTAGTCAAAAATGGTGAATAAATGCAAACTGTACCAGTATAAAAATTTAGAAAGATGAGATAAACAGAAGCTGTACAAGCGTCATGTGTGTCTCATTTGCAAACCTTTTTCTTTGTCTTTCTTTATTTCTTCGATTTTCTTGCTTGCTTGCTTGCTTTCTTCTTTTGCCTCTTGGTTTCTTTTTTGCTTTCTTTCTCTTTTTCACTTTCTCTTTTCTCTCTTTTCCTGTCTCTTTTTTCTCTCTTCATCACTCTCTGGAAACTACCATTAACACATTTTCTCTTGGCAATCACTCAGTTCACCACTTTTTTTGGCCATAAGTCATCATTTACTGGAAGATATTAGAAATCTGGAATGGCCTCTTTATTAACTTTAAATGTATTTTTATTTAAGGAGAGAAGAAAAATAAAGGTAACTTTTTCTCTACTGCGTGCTTCTGCAATTTAAAGCTTTTGTTCACGTCAATATTTGTCCTTATGGTCACAACTTAAAAGTCAACATTTACTACTGAATTACAATTATCAGTAAGGGATACAGAGCACAACCTCCCTGTAGTTAGAATTAGAGACAACAGTCGTATTTCAGGACACCACATTGTGGTAACTGGTAGTAAACATGGAAGTGTGAATGGTCACCCATGCTCCTTTTTACCCGATAATATGGATGGCAAAAAACATATAAACTGTACAGACTAATTAGGCTTTAGGAACTACCTAGACAACATGTGACCGGAGACCCTGTGGAACTGGGATGGTAGCTAATGGAAAATGACTGCCTACAGTCACCTGTCCTATGCTCATATTCACATACCCATCTTGTAGCATCAAGAAAAATGCTATCAGATCTTATTACTAACAAACATGACACATGTCGATCCAAGCTATAACAGTAGCTGACTGCTACACATAAAGAATACCTAACTTTGTAGGATGTTATGGTCCTGGCTTTGCGTAGGATGTTATGATTCTGGCAATGCACAGCATATGCATATTAAGTTAGAGTAGTAAGACAAAATAACAGCAGGGTATCCCATTGTATATAGCTGCTTCCTTTAGCATGCAATAAGCATGTTGTGATATGTTTTATTTTATATAATAAACACATACCAGATTTTGTTATATTTCTACATGCTGACTTTTAGATTGGAACTATTTGGTAATAGTTGGGCTTGCTGGAATCCATAGTTTCTGACATCTTTGGGTCACATAGGAAAAGCACTTCCATACGGGAATATGCTCAGAGATAATCCATTGCAGAATAAGGATCAGATCAGCTGTTTTGACCCAAGTCATCAAGAACAGTACATGCAGTCTCACATATATAAAACTGTACATCATTAGGATGCCTGTGCTCAGGTCGAAAGGGCTATTTGTCATCAGAAGCAGTATATCTCAGCCCCTTACATGCCTATGCTCACACTGTAATATCTGTGCTCTCTAAAATTTATGTAGTGCTTTTGCTCCTGAAGTGATTTCACAAAGTATGGGGATATTATCTCAGTTTTACGGACAGTAAATTGAGGCCCAGGAAGATAAATGACATGCTCATGCTGGCATTCCCTTCCAGGTTTAGTTTCTAGGTCTCATGATTTTCTGTTCCCTATCAAATCACTAGCTTACATTAGCTTTCCATGTGCATGCTTCACCTCAAATATAAAGTTAATTGGGGCTTACATCATATTTAAGGGGACTGCAGCTACAGGAACCATTCAGCGTGACTATAAACCAACTCACCTGCATGTGAGGTCCCACAGACACTAAAGATGTCTACCTACGTGATTTTGCAGCAGAGGGATTCTGCCCTGTATTATAAGGCTGAGAGTTAACATGCCATTTTTCCCTTGAAAGAGCATAAACATGCTCTTATTCACACAATACATCTTTGAGTAAGGTACTACTATCTTTATCTTAGAGATGAGGAACTGAGACAGAAAATCTAAATGACCTGCTTAGCACTTTCTTATAAATTATCATTTTCAGGAATGGCTAGAAAAACCCACAACAGACAGCTGCTTCATGAAGTTAACGTCTCTTTATACTGAATAATACAGAAAATAGTTTTTTTAATAGCTTCTCCCATCTTCTCTGTCCCATCAGATTATTTTTTGTATTGTACTGTATTTGTAAACTACTTACAGTAGGGACCATATTAATCTTCTGTGTTTGTACAGTACCTTACACAGTGAAATCCTAGTCAGTGACTATCACACTTAGAGGTTGTCAATATAAAAATAATAAATGATAGTAATCTCCTGATCATTAATTACTAAATTATACAGCACCTCCACATGGTAGTTTAACCTCAGATCTACTTTCTGGTTGAATATCCAAAGAGTGTAGAACCCTAGTTAGGTGATTCTTCCGTTCACAGACGGAAATGGAGAGGAACTCCTATGTTTAATTTAAATGACCATATTTCTCATAACTAGCTATACTTCTCAAACACTGGTAAAATGTCCAGAGTATATTGGTATTGTATCAACAAGCATAGTAATAACATTTTATTTCTAAGTGGAAAGCTTAATGGACACGTAGTAAGAGAATATTTTTCTTATATTCTACTTGGACGTCATTTTATTTTGTAAGTAAAATTTCAAAAGCAGATAAGTCTTCATACACTGCCACTTGAGACAGTAGACAGGTCCACAAGGAAGCTAAATGTTTTCTTCTATAAAAGCATTAAATAATAGTTATTTCCTCAAGGAGCAATTTGAAAAATATTTTTCTCTTAGTCAAACATGTAATAGGCAGAATTTATTAAGCAATTAATCAAAGCAAATAGAATGTTTCTGAAGAAGCCTTCAACAGGCACACATTAGTTGCATGTGACAGGACTCTGCTAGCTTGAAGATTTCCATACATCCTTAAAATCTGAGTGCTTCTATAATGTCTTTTCTACGGTCCTTAAAAATATGTTGATAAATAGCTCTGCTTTACACGAAAGAGTATATTAATTTTGATAATCTCATGAAAAATTAAACAAAACCGTGAAACAGTTTGTGGATGCTATTGCTGAACTCACAATCAGCACTAGTCAAGCAAAGAAGAAGACAGCTTCACATACTTTGCTCTTGGAAAACACCACAGCCACATCAAGCTTCCAGGGTTTTATATGCATTTAGCTAGCTTCTTTCCAAAATATTCCTACTCTTGACAAGAAAAGAATATGCTGCTTTCAGAAGCATTTTTATCAGCTTTTTTTTAAATCTTACCAATTTTCATTTTTTAATCTTACTAATACATCCATGTTGGAACATAAGATAGGGCAAGTCAGGACATTTTTATTAGGTTCATTTCTAGCACCTTACTGGCATTTAGCTTTGTAATTGCATAGAAATTAAACAAAGAAGTGAGAAGGACATGAAAGAAAAATTCTCTGATTATATCTTATCTTCAGACCATAAGTACATGTTAGCTGCAGACTTCCTGGGACTTTTCACAGTCATTTATGCAATACGGAAGTATTGAAATAGCTTTAAATTGAGTTTTGGGAGGAGCAACCGTAAATCTTTCTTTGGTCCGTCATGTCACGGTATTTAGCAGTTTGCCGTTGTTGCGTAACTGTATCTCACCCTTTAAGTCATACATTTATTTCCTATTCTAGAATGATCAAAGCTTTTCTATCTAAAATAGAAAGTTATAATTACCTATTTCAAAGGTTTTTAGGGAGATGCTTTGTAGATCTAAAATATCAGCAATAGCCTTTGTGCTCATCTAGCGAGTTATATCTTCCAAGTGTTATACAAACTTTAATTATTTATGGGTTTGATTAAGCCTTTCAGGTTTTGGCTGTATTGGGAGCGGTGTAATATGCTCCACCTCAGCTGAAAGCCTTGGAGATAGGAGGCTTTGGGGAGGCTTAATGACTCACTGGGAAAATGAGTGTTGTCTCCGTGCCAGCTGAAGCAGCTGATGTGCTGCACCAGGGAACACATGCCGTGTTCTCTCCCTGGACATGCAGCTGTTGCTCGTGCAACTGCCATACCTGCTGGAGGGAGAAAATCTCCTGATGTTCCTACAGGGGGGGTGTAAATACACACATTTCCTACGTAGGCTAATGACACAACCTCATTATTTTCTGGGGGGGGGAGGGGTACAATACACTTCTGTGCCTAGCTGGCTCAGTCTCTGCTATACAAAAATAGGAATTGGTCCAAGACTGAAGGATGCATAGACTTCATGGAACAGGAGTAAATAGGTGGCTATTTAGAAAAACCCAAGAGACCTAGATAAGCATTAGATCAATCTATCCAAGAAGTAAAGATAGCAGAAAGTTAGAAATGTGGTGGGGTGTTGGGAGGGGAGGTAGGTAACCACAGCAGAAGTAGGAGACCGGAGATTAGCTGCTTGCAAGTGGCAGGAGTTGCTGCTTCTGGGGGTGGGGGCTGGTGTGGTGAAGAAACAGGTGTCAAAATCCAGTCTGGCTCCTGAAATTGCTGGGTTGGACCACCTTAATGTACCCATTGAACTGCATAGTCCGTCTTTCTTTTTCAAACTTTCCAATTTTTCCCATCTGCAGCCTGGGTCCAGACCAGCACAGGAGCCCATTTTCAAGTAGAGAATGCTCTAGCATCCTGTGGATGATACTGCTCTCCACTGCCGTGGTTCAAACTTTCTTATCTGGGAATGGCTTAGAATTCCCACCTCCTATTTCTTTGGCAAATCTTGTACTATTAGATGATTATGAAAAGTATCTGGTATCAATACCATCTTCTATGGCTGTTTTTGGGAGAAAGAAGCTCACCAAATTCTGAATTCTAATATATTCTTGTTAGGTCTAGGCAGCTACACAAGAAGTTTCAGCTTAAATATTCCCATATGCAGCCCTAAGAAGCACTTTCCACTTTATTAATTTTTCAGACTTTATTATCTATAACAGTCTTCATTTTACCAATCAGGCTTGCATACCCCAGCACTGAACATGTTGGCTTCTACGAATTCCAGTCTAGATGCTTAAACTCGCTTGTGGGTGGCTCGGTACAGGATGTCAAACCCATCATTTGAATTCTACTGCAAGGTGACATAAATCTCTAGGATCTAGCCAAAATGCCTACTCTGAGCAGGTCAAATTCCCTGTTGCCTTCAAGTGAACAGCACATTTCTGGGAACCAAGGTTTCATATGTTTAGATAAGCTCTTGCATATTCAGGCAATTCTTTAACTAACGAACAAATAACTTCTATAATTACAATTTTTCTATAAAAACTTGGATTAAAGTTTTATTCACATGCACTGTTTCCAATGATAGAATACGTCGATCATATTTGATAAAGTTCACTAATTCACATAATCTTAGGTTCCAAAAGCAAGACTACGTTTTCTCATTGCTCTGTATACATTTTTTCCTACTTCACTGAACTGCACATAACCTGAAACTTTGCATTATGCATCACTGCATTATTAACTTCATCTGATTTAGCTGAAACCGTCTTCTTCCATTCAGAAGGGCAATGAGGGTATTTTTAATCTGCTCTAAATTGCACTTGTAATTTGTTCTCATATGATGAATCCTTTTTCCTATTGTACACATTTAAATAGTTGCAAAGTTAGTCCTATTGGATCATTTAAGATGTGCATATACTCCCAATGAACAGTATATGTGCTTTCCCGGCTGCATCTTTCCCTCAAGATTTTTCCATAGTAGTATAGCTACTTAAACAAATCTTTAGCAGATTGTGTGTCGCAGTCATATCACCTCACACAAAAAGGTTGGAAATCCCCATACAGAAGGAGAAGACTATTGCTACACGGAAATATATTTTCTCTGCTGATTCATTCACATATTACAAATCCCATAGCCATCTGATCTGATGGCACAAATCAGAAAAGACTCAAAAACGCTGAGACTTAAAGGGTAGCTCTCCAAAATCTTTTTGTATGGAACAACTTTTCACTAATGGACAAAAAGAAAAATTCCTTGGCTAGGGTATTTTTAAGTACTCCTGAATGAATTCTGCTGAGTGTAATACTGACTGATCTCTGTCGAAATATATGTCAACCACAGAAACTTGTCTTTACTCTATAATCAAGAGATACCAAAAACTGTAAACCTCTAACTAAGTGACTAGACAATGGTGCAGAACAGAAAACTCACACAGAAAGAAAAATAGGGAATTTATTTTTTTACTTTACTGTTTGGTTAGTTCTAATAACTATTTTATTGATTTATATGCATTATATTTTACTGTACAGATAAAGAAGTAAGCTAAATATGAAAACCTCTCCCTTCATCCCAAATAAAGAAGGGGAGAAAGTTAGTACCAGTACAAAATATATGAAGAAACAGTGAAGAGGAATTGTGTCAAAAAAGTAGGAAATACACATAAAAAGGGGGCAGAAAACCTTCGAGGAGGAACCTAGCAAAGTTTCAGGAATAATTTTGCATTAGCACATTAAAATGCAACACCGAGTGTCTTCGGAAAAATGTACATGTGGGTAGGAGAGAACTTCACTGGAAAATGTCAGGGAGGTCATGCCATTTATATGAGAATGTGAAAGAGGACATGGAGAGGATTAAAGAGAAATGGGCAGAACAGCAGATGAGCCTGACAATAGTCTCAGAATCTGGCCAATGTTAAATTTGACAATGAAATATAACAATTCGAAGGTGTCCAAAACATTGCTGCATCAGCCAGAAACATGAAAAGAGAGGCCGTATTTAATTATTTTATAATTACACATATCACATCCCTGTTATCCCATGTAAAAAGAACTTTATATGCAATTGTTCTATCCAGTATGCAGAAGTTACAAAATGTTGGCATTTGCCCATGAATCCTGTACTCATCCTTTCTTCTGCATTACAATAAAACTTTTCAGTGCTTTATTCCCATTCTGAATTTCCCGGGGGAACCCCACACCTTCCAAGTCTACAATGAAATTTTCTGCTTTTCTGGTCCTTCCATTTCACAATATGTGCATTATCTTGACTGATTTGGAAAAAAAATGCTTCTGGGCCAGAGGTAACTGTTCTATATTATGAATAGAATACCTGAATATACTAAATGACTTGTACCAGCACACCATGGACGTTTTTGGCAAAATCCCACTTCTAGTGCGTTAACTTCAACAGGCTTTTACCCATCTCTGTAGCAGCACCTCTGAGCCAGCCTGGACTTTCTAGGAAGGTTCTGCAGAATGGGTGGACACAGGTAACTAAGGAATCTTCCTCCTCCTTAATTTCCTATGATGTTATCATGTGAAAAAGTGAGAACACTGCCAGTTCGCACAGATCTTCTAATAATTAGCATTTTAATTAAAGCCCTAGCTCCTGGAGTCATACAGCCACATGAGACTTCAAATACTTTTCTTCAAAGGACATCTTTTATCTTGTGCTTGTAGGAATAACTTATTTGAAATAGTAAACTGTTAACAGCCTCAAAATGCAATGAATATAATCCAAAATGTACATTTTAAAATCGCCTGATTTTATAAGATATATTTTTCTGGACTGATTTATGATATTTTAATGCTTAGCGCAATTTGAAATGCTAAGTGGTAATGGAGGTGCTAAGTGACCACTCAGTTCTCTAGTATGTCCGCTTACAAATGTGTTAGTCTTGAGTGAGGAATGACTGTTTTATGTTGTTTCAGCTGTAGACAGCTGGCTGGTACAGCTAGATGCACTTTGCTCAGTTTTCTTATTTGGCACAGTTGAAATAATAACAGGGAACTCACTGAAAGTGATTCTTATGTCACTGATGTGATTTTTTTGCTATTGCAGGAGTGGCTGAACTCAGGAACTTGCAGAAAAACATGGAGCTCTACTCTTAAAAAATGGTGCTCTCTCTTTTTTTTTTTAATAGGCAGGATTTTTGCGCCTACTATTAGTATTGGAAAGACTTTCTAAAATCTCATTGCTTTAATGGTTAGAAGCCTTCTTCTAATTTTCAGCTTAAATTAATACATTGCCAATTTATACCTATTTGTTTTTGTGTCAGCATTATCCTATGACTTAAACTGCTTTCCTGGATCTTTGCTCCATAATGCTCATCCAGGACCTAATTCATGCATAGTCCCACTGATATGAGCCAAAAGTAAGTCTACTGTGGTCAGTATATCTACAGTAATACAAGCTTGAGGTGCGCAAAAAAGAGAATCTGGTTCCTTGGGATTTTCCTGCAACAAGCTACGATTGTAGTTAGCATGGATTCACCAAAGGGAAATCATGCTTGACCAACTTAATAGCCTTCTATGATGGGACAACTGGCTGGGTAGACGAGGGCAGAGCAGTGGATGTTGTTTGCCTGGACTTCAGCAAGGCTTTTGACACTGTCTCCCATCACATCCTCCTAGGTAAGCTCAGGAAGGGCAGGCTGGATGAGTGGACAGTGAGGTGGATTGAGAACTGGCTGGATGGCAGAATTCAATGGGTTGTGATCAGCAGTCTAGCTGGAGGCCTGTAGCTAGTGGTGTCCCCCAGGGGTCAGTCCTGGGTCCAGTCTTGTTCAATGTATTCCTCAATGACCTGGAGGAAGGGACAGAGTGCACTCTCAGCAAGTTTGCTGATGATACTAAACTAGGAGGAGTGGCTGACACACCAGAAGGCTGTGCTGCCATTCCGAGGGACCTGGACAGGCTGGAGAGGTGGGCGGAGAGGAACCTCCTGAAGTTCAACAAAGGCAAGTGCAGGGTCCTGCACCTGGGGAGGAATAACTCTATGCACCAGTACAGGTTGGGGGCTGACCTGCTGGAAAGTAGCTCTGCAGAAAAGGACCTGGCAGTCCTGGTGGACAAGTTGACCATGAGCCAGCAATGTGCCCTTGTGGCCAAGAAGGCCGATGGGATCCTGGGGTTGCATTAGGCAGAGTGTTGCCAGCAAGTCGAAGGAGGTGATCCTCCCCCTCTCCTCAGCCCTGGTGAGGCCTCACCTGGAGTACGTTGTCCAATTCTGGGCTCCCCAGTACAAGAGGGACATGGCACTCCTGGAGAGAGTCCAGCGGAGGGCTACAAAGATGATGAAGGGAGTGGAGCATCTCTCCCATGAGGAAAGGCTGAGAGAGCTGGGCCTGTTCAGCCTGAAGAGAAGACTGAGGGGGGATCTCATCAACGTGTACAAGTATCTGAAGGGAGGGTGTCAAGAGAATGGGGCCAGACTCTTCTCCGTGGTGCCCAGTGACAGGACAAGAGGCAATGGGCAGAAACTGAACCACAGGAAGTTCCATCTGAACATGAGGAAAAGCTGCTTTCCTGTGAGGGGGACTGAGCACTGGAACAGGTTGTTGTGGAGTCTCCTTCCTTGGAGATATTTAAAAGCCATCTGGACACAATTGTGTGCAATGTGCTGTAGGTGACCCTGCTTGAGCAGGGGGGTTGGACTAGATATCTCCAGAGGTCCCTTCCAACTTCAACCATTCTGTGAGTCGATGTGATTCTGTGATTGCATGATAAATGAAACAAAGAGTCACTCTCCCAAAATTAAAGGAGATTACAGAGAAACAGGTAGGCGCAGACTACACAGGACTAGCCCAAGTCTGTGCAGATGATGGGTGGATCGGTTGTGTGGTGACTGCATCATGTACCATGAAGCGCTCCACACACCATAACAGCCAACGCGGACGAGTAGGCGGGGGAGTAGGAAGACTCCTTTAGCCTCCCAGAAAATCCCAGCCTGCCAAATTTGTTAATTATTATATCTATAGGTACCTATCAGAATAAGAGTTACAAGGGGAAATAATAACTGACATAAACTTTGCACTAAATGTTTTTGTTTTTGTTTTTTTCAAATGGTGAGAAATGGATAAAACACAGTTGGTCAATTTGGGGATGGAGCTAGAAGATAAAATGCCTGGAGTAATGTTAGGTCACTTTTATAAAGCCAGCTGTTACTCTGATCATTAGCTATTTAATCTAAGCAAGTAGCTGCTTTTCTTTTTGGAAAGTTCCATTGAAATCATGGAATTAAGCATATAAAGTGAGTGAAGAATTAAGTCTTTTTTAGATATTGATTTAAAAGATTAATTTTCCCTCAAACACTGGCTTTAGCTTTGAAAAAGTTTTCAGTTTGCTCTATATAAGCTGCCCCTGTGGAACACTATAAATTTTTTAATTTCTAAGGCTTTGACAGCTTTGAAAAATAGCATCATATTTGGAAAAGTATTTTTTCAAGTATTATGATACAAACCAGACTAAATCTCAAAGAAGTTACTAAATCCTCCCATTTACTTTAGGAAAAATTTGGCTTTGACCTGGATAGCTTCTAAAAAACAGAAAACCAGTCGCATTAAAGAACACATCATGATTTGTAAGGAGATTTTAAATGAGTTAGCAGTTCTTTTTGAAATTCAGTTAGGGCATTTGCAGAAACATAGATCTTCATTCACTAGGATACATTTGATTTCATTTATTTTTATACAATAACTTTTATTTACATTTCAAAGACCTAATCTGTAATACTATTTCAATAAAGAAAATGTACACCAGATGTCTCTTATTTCACCCTTTTAGAAGTTAGCTTTTAATCAAATCTTCATAGCTTTTACTGCTACCATATCTCATCAGACAGATAAATAAGCAAGAAAGATGGATGCCTCTTGTAATGTTACCTGCTTTGTAGTTCAGTCATCAGGCAATCTAGAATTCAGCAGAATTCTTTTGACAATGAGGATGGCAATTTATATCCAAAGTAATAATATATACACTGCTCCTGAAAACTCTCAATGAAATCTACACTAATCAGGTAAGTAGCTCTAATATCTTTATAAGAATTATTTATCTCAGCAGACACTGGATACTCATACAAATCTAGACTAGGATTTGCCTTTCAAAAGTGAAGTAGAAGCTCCTGTAGAACATTTGGTATAGCACTGCATGTGTTATAGGTTTCCCTTCTCGTTATAACATTCTTAATAAATATTTTTAAAAGATAGGAGTGCAGATTAAACAGACTGAATTGCTACGGAATAAAAGCAACTATTAACTCCTCATATCAGTGTTTCTGTGTGTGTGCGTGTGTGTGTGTGTGTGTGTGTGTGTGTAAAACATATCTAAATCCTTCCCCCTAAACCCTTTAGAATGCTAGAATAACCCATTTGATTTAGAAGCAATACTAACACACTCCTAATGAGTCTGAAAGGGTATGAATTTATTTGTTTATATTTAGTGTGCTAAAATAGAACTGCAAATTGCTGATTGCAAACTGCAGACTAGGATCTCTAATATTTCAACATTACACAGAGAATTTTCCAAGTAATTAAAATCTATAAATGTAAAGAAATACCTTAATCTTTAGCACCTTTCCAAGGTAATAATACTTTTGCCATGTGAAATATAAAGGACTCTACCAAAACAATTGTTAAATTGTGCGTTTGATTGGACGCTACACAAATCTAGAGAAGTAAATATTGCTCACTATACACCGAGTAGCCAAGTCATGTCTAGCCTTCCTTTCAGCTGCTGAACCTGAAGCTAAAGCATGAGCTATGGATTCTGGAGTCCCGACTTAAGCAAAAGTCCAGATGCAACAAGTCATTCAGCTGAAATACCTGGCTGTTCGGCACTTGGATGAGAGTCCAGAACTTGCAGTTCAGGCTACCTACACCGTATCTAGGAGACTTGGGCATCTGAGTGCAGCAACAAGCAACGAGCTTATCCAAGCAACATTTAGCTGCCCAGGATAGCTTATGTAAAACACTGCGTATGGGGAAGTGCATTCAAAATCTGTCCTCCTTTGGGAGCTGATCTTTCAGAAGCATTACTGGAATCCCTTCCTGAGAGTAAGCATCTGCAACTTTCTCCCAAAGAAACAAGCAAAAATTACTCTTTTTAGAACAGTCAGGGAAAAGGCAGTGGTAGTAATTTATGCATTTTATCCAGTAAGTCAATAATGAAATACAGAGAAGTAGGAGCAGGCATAAAAACTCAGATTTCCCCTCTTGCAGTTCTCTCCTACTGAGAGTCCTATGTCCAAAAGCCTGAAGCAGATGCCTAAGGAATAGTAAGAGAAGGGCAAACTTAAAAGATATATTTGAAAATTTCCTTGCAAACTCTTCCAGGTTCTATTTCCAGCTCCAGAAATTCCTTAAATTGACGTGGCTTCTATCTGCTTAGCAATTCTCAGTGGGCTTCTTTTTCAGAAACTTGTTCAGCATCCCCTCAAAACTTTTTACTTGCACAGTAACCTTTAGCAAAGAGTTCCACAAGTCTCTGGTCTGTTGCAGGAAGAAGTACCCTTTTATTTTATTTTATTTTATTTTTGTAATTCTGGCTCCTACTGGCTTCATTCCTCAAAACCTGTGATCATCCTTGCTGTCTTTCCCTTACTCTTTTCAGTTTTCCACTATGCCCTTTATGAGATGAGAGGACCATAAACATATACAGTATTTAAGTCAGTCAGCTATGATTTTGTTTCTTTTTATCTTTTTCCACCAAGGCAAAATGCTTCAGCTTGGTCAACAAGTCTGAAGAGTCCAGAACCTAATGCTTAGAGTCAGGAGAATGAGGTTAAAACCCCTTTTGTTGAGAACAGTTCTGCCCTCTAGAATAGCTTTCTTTGGTAAAATGCTTCAATCACTGGGCAAGAACATGAGAAGAGGGCTCAGCCATCAATTTGTCTTAAATAGAAGCAACAGTAGCAGTTGGATTGGGATTTCTGATCTTCCCAGAGTGCATTAAGGGAAGCTTTCCCAATTTAGGGATCAGGGAATTTATCTGAAAGAATAGTTAGTTCTGGATTCCAGTTCAACTTAGGAGGGAAAGATGCACAAAGCTGCATATAAAGAGGTTACTTAACACATAAGTAGAACAGGTACTTCACCTGTTCCCAGGAAGACCCTAAAGGTACTCATTGAGTCAGGGACACTTTTAATTAAAATTCTGGGTTCAGGTATCTAAGTTCCACTGGCATTCTCCTTTCAACACTGACTTTCTGTATTAGATTTAGCCATAGTATTTTTGTCATCAACAGGACTTTTACTGGAATAAGGAATTTTGAAATTAGCTAACTCTATCAGTAACTACTAGAGTTTTCAATTAGTAGTGAAAAATGCTGATATCTAGGGTGAAATATAGCTACTTCTAGTTGAACAAAGAAAACGTAAGTCCAAGTATGGGCAAAAAGTAGATAAAAATAGGAGCTTCTGAGAGCCCTGTCACATCCAGAATAATCCATGATACTTTGGATGGTGCCAAAGTTTTTCTTAAAAAGTCTGCTATTTAGCTTCAACCAAATGGTCTCAAAATATCACCCTGTGAAGCAATCGGATAAAAAAAGTAAAACATACCCCCACCCCGTTTCTAAAATCTGCACTAAATCACTCATTTCCACCTGAGTCTCAAGACTGGACTGCCAACAGTAATTTGTATTCAACAAGCAACCTCCATCATACCTTCCTACAAAAGTACTCTACTGCCAACAATTCCTCAAAAACCTACTGGAGCCAAGTTTCATTTATAGCCCCAACCTCTTTGGAAAAAAAAAAAATTGCTACCTTTCATTTAGTCAATTTTGCTTATTTAATACTGCAAGTCCTTTTCTTCCTGTTGATTTATCTTTCTATTGCCGAACCCTTGACATGTATTCAAAAAGGTAACTTTTGTCCTTATGGGAAAATAAGCTTATTGAATAGCCAAAGGATGTCTCATACAGGAAAGCCACATAAATGGTGCATGAAGCTGTAAGAATCAAGCTGTTAAATGGAAGACCGGGGCTCCGGAACTAACTCAGACTTCCAGGCCCTACGGGGAATACTGAGAAGCACTGCACATTTGAAGAGGAATTGAAATTGTCAGCGAAAGAACAGAATCTGTTCACCCTTAAATTCCTAATTAGACAACTCATGGTGGGAAGTGACTACTTAAATGATGAGCGCAGAAGATGAAGGAAATTGCCTTCCTCAAGAAGCAGGCAAACGCCTGCATTAATAAATTAATATCCTGATTTATAATCCAGATTATAACTCAGAGGGTTTCAATTCACACACACAATTGGCACAGCAATTTTATATTTATTATTTTTTCCTGGAATTCAGATAGAAGAATATATTTACAGAAAAAGTAATGTCGAATACAATGCAGAAAACTTTCCTTTTATATTGTGTTAATTAAATGTTGAAAATTGCAGCTTTAGCTATTTCAGATATGAGCCATAGACTAATGTGCTGAATAAATTAACAATGAAGTTAATTTTTAAAATGTCATTAATTTCTGCACAACTTTTCATATCTGCCAGTATTTTGAACCCAAAATAAATCCATTTTGTATATTTAGATTGTGGCTTATAACAATCTCTATGATACCAAAACACATAACATCGAATACAGATGGTTAAAATAGCTGCTTGAACAATCCTAAAACTCTAATGTTTGTTTTATTTCATGTGTTTTAGATATTGCAGGACTAAATTTCTCCATAGGAACTAAGTAACAGCAAAAGGTTATAATCCTAGTGTAAAATAAACTACAGCATTAAAAGTAATATTCAGTAATATCACTCTGATATAATTTAGCTTGAAGTATGCTGAAGTTAATATCCAGTTTGCAAAAATAATATCAATATAAGAGATTGGAGATAAAAAGTAGGATCTGACCCCATGTTCCTGTAACAGTCCAAAGACTTAGTGAATCCAAATGTGCCCACCTGAGAATGAACAGAATGTGTGAGCGGATTTAGAAAGCGCAGCCAATGCTGTCCTTCACATTCAGATTATTATTAATTAGGGGCCATTCAATAAAGAGTAGAGAAGTTCACTTTCTTGTTGGCAGTGAAAAATATGCTGTCCGCTAGCTTAGAAATACAGTCCTAATGATGTCAGTCATATAATAAAATATAGAATATTTAGGAAAAGTTACTACTTCTGTGTGAATAATGCGATGTTACTGGGATGCCAGAAAGACACCAATAATGAGAGATCTTTTCTAGGTAGCAAAAATGTAAAGTTATACACTACTAATTGAGCAACTAGTAGAGTTTAATTAGTTACATTTTGAGATGTAGAAGCCTGTCTGAGGTCAGATACTGATAGTAATAAAGTGTAGATGAGCTCATGTTGCAGTGACTTTTTATATTATTTGGGGAAATCATCCACACCTTTTACTAGCGAGACTAGGGAGCACTTTTTAGGCCTTATCTAAATATTTGCATCTCTCTGATTCAAATTTTGCCACATTCATAATGCAATTCGTTAAAACATCTTCCTGTTTCCAGTAAGTTTTCTTGCCTGAGACAATTCATAGATAATGCAGTTACTGAAAAGACTCCAGATATTTTTCCGTAAGCATAATGAGATAAAATCTGTGAAAAAGATGTACCCCCTTGACTTTAAGTCAGTTACACAGTTACATGGAACACACTAGTAAGCCAGGGCAGAACATCTCCAGCCTGAGATACCTACTGAATAAATGTAATTACAGATTCATATATTTCTCACTAAAAATAAAAATGTAGAAAGTAAGTGAACTGTCCACAAAGGGATTTTTTTCTTTAATTTTACTGAGAGCAATAACTTCTTAGGAAATCTCTATTCTAACTATTCAGTAGTGTTCGCAAATAACCACATTACTCATGCCCTTACTGGTAACTGAATAGCATCTTACTCCACAGGTTTTCCCATTGAACTTAACTGAACGACTCTCACTGTGAATACTCAGGTAATACCCCACTCCACAAATAATTATAGCAGTGCTGTGCTTGGCTTCAGTAACACAGCAGAGGAAGGCGCTATTCATAACTCAGGAAGGATATTAGAATCAGGCCTCTAAGCATTTCTTCAATAACACAGAGAACAAACTGTCACTGTCTTGTCATTCCCAAAGGAATTTTTTACCTTAGTCTACTCTAATGGTTTTTTCTTCAGTAAGGTTGATTTGGCCTTCTTCTCTTTTCTGAACACATATGAGACAGAGATTTTCCTGCTGAATCTACCAGAGGCAATAGCAACACTCCTAAACAGATTCATCAGACAGGATCTCCTGTAAGGCTTTGTACATGATGAGCTAAGCACTCAGCAACATTTTGAAATTACAAGCAAATGAAGCTCCATTTACAAGTTGCCTTGCTCTCCTTTGGGCCGAAACTCCGAAACTAGTAAGCATAGTCTTCAGATGCGCTGGCAGATCACAACACTCGTCAGCAATGACCCATTCATGGACCCCTGACTCTGATGTGACATGATTTCTTGCATACCAGAAGAACCTAATGATGAGAACCAGCCTGATCAATACAGTCTTCCTTTCTCACCAAGCCCCAGGAACCATAACACTGGTAACAGGCAATCGTTTTACTTTTGTTACAAGAAAACAAATGGAAATTATGTCAAATCCTAATAAAATATTTAATCTCATGAACAAATAGTGTCAGGTGAGAGCACACGAAGCTATGGGGAGATATTCAAAGAGGAAGACGTTCAGATTAAATCTGATTAAATCTGTCTAATAACCTAAACAGTGTATTTATTCTTGGAAACAATCACGTCACTGAACACACTAAGCAGTCTAGCTCATGAGTGCTCAGAATGAACCACCATTGAGATCAAATCATCCATCACATCTAGAAAGGGTGTCCCCTTCAGGTCAGGCCTGAAAACAATAGTGTATCCGTCTAGAGAAAAAAATGTAAGAGCAGCTTGTATTAACTCATATGTGAGTAGAAAAATGTTCGTTTCCCATACTGATGATTTTTTAAATTCATGAGCATAATATGCACAAGCACATCAAGTATTTGAATATTACGTTACACTTAAACACCTTATCTCTAAAAAGATGTGAGATGAGATTATTAAGAAAACAGGAGCTTCATTAGAAAAGTTATGTTTGCGTCTTCCATTGCTTACAATGGGATAGGATCATATGAACATGAAAGTTAGGCTCCAGTACAGAGCCTAACAATACAACCGTGTTGTATTACATTACATCATAGTATGCTGACCTATATCCACACATTTTCATATACCTATGCACACATACACAAACACCCGGTAACTTCATCCTTTAAATAGTCTTTGGGGTACATTTGATTTTAGCAAACAGGCTAGGAACACAAGAAAGATATCATGAAAACTTATTCAAAGTTTTATGATAGGTAAAACTTTGCCAGACTAGTATAAGAAAAGTATATTACTGTATGTTTCCTGGTGTCCTTGTTTTAGAAATACATAAGCTTAGAAATTACATTCAAATGTAACAGGACACATCAAAAGTTAGTAATGCCTTCATAAGGATCATACATTTTCATTAAAGGTCAATCATATTCCTCACATGTAATGTTGAAATATTCCATTAAACTTTAGGAAAAGAGGTACAAACCTTTTTTCACATCACAAAACACAAAAAACAGTTTCTACTAATTGGCAGAACTTAGTATGAAATTGCTTTCCACTCCTAGTAACCTAACACTGATCTTTGTTTATAAAGCTTATGGTTTCAGAAGCAGCACCACCTATTGGGTGAAAAATGTAGGTTAGTGTCCACTTTATCACGAAAGACCAATTGTAAAACTGGTTTTGTATACAGTTGGCTGAAGATCCTAAGTTCCTCATACTTCAGTTCAAGTAAACAACTAATATTTTCTAGTGATCGATTTGATAGAAGCTCATAGGTTCAAAACAAACATTCAATACCATCCAAAGTCATCACTTAAGCTTTTAATATTCATATGAGAAAGCATTTAAGACTGCACTTCCAACAGCATCAACCGACTCACAGGGGTTATATGTAATACTGAAAAACAGAACACTGCATGGTTTTTAGGACAGATTCCAGTTGCACAGATTTGAATGAGTTTAAAATTAATTTGGCTATATTAGTAGTCCTCTAAAATCAGTACAGGAACGCATATTTGGTACGGAATCCGTGTCCCATGTGAAGGAATGAATCGTATTTTGCTTTTAAATGTAGCAGCTACATCTTGTCTTAGGGCAATCACTGACTTCGCCAGCTCTTGGAAAACGAGTCCTTTTTTTAGCCTGAAACGTCGCACCCGTCACCGCTTCTCTTAAAACAGTTAACGCGAGAGACTAAAGTAAAATTTCCCACCCCACGCCCGTAGGGGCAGGTGAAGCCCGATGCCAGCACGGCTTGGCGGGCTCTCCCCTCTCCGGGGGACAGCATCCTCGCCCGCAGGCCGCTCCGGGCTCAGGCAAGGGCTCGTCCCAGACCACGCTGGACGCGCGTCCCTCGCGTCCAGGGAGCGCGGCAGCGGGGGGCTGCGGTAAAAAGGGACAAGAGAAACACTCCCATCCGTGATGCTGGCGGTGTGTTTCCATGGTGCGAAAGCGACGGTGATTGCGCCCGCATCTCTAAGCAAAAGGCGTCAGAGGCAGATAGCCCCCCTGGAGCCAGAGGAGAAAAGTTGGTCTGAAACGCAAAGAATAATTCATGCAAATCTCACTCACCCACTCTGAGGATACAGACGAGCTGGATGCAAGCAACCAAGCGCCCTAGAATGAGCATGTCCAAATCGTCCTGTTCCTCCGCCGCCCGCCCGTGGGTCCGCCGGCCCGTCTCTCCGGCTGGCCGTCTCGCAGCCCGCCCGCCTCCCCAGGCAGCTGCTCCTCTGCCCCGGGGGAGCCGGCTCCGCGCGCCGCGCCCGCGCCCGGCGGCCGCCCCCACGCCGCGGGCGGGATCAGCCGCGCTGGTGCTGGCGGGGCCGCGGGCTCAGCGCATCGCGGGGGCTCTCGCGGGGGCCGCCCTGCGCCCGCGGCGCCAATTCACCCCGCGGAGCGGCCGCGCTGCCGCGTGCGCGAGGGCGTGCGGAGGGGCGCGCGGGCGGTGGCGCGGGGCCGCGGGGAGGGGGCGGTGGGGAGGAGGCGGAGATCGCGCGCTGCTGGGCGGGCGGCGGGTGTGCGGGTGCGCGCGTGTGAGTGTGTTTGAGTGTGTGTGGTGCGCGCGCGGGCGGGAGGGGGCGGGAGCCGGGCGGGGTCCCCCGGGACACCCCCTTCCTGCCTTCCCTCCCCCCACACACCCCTCGCCCCGGTCATGCGAAGGAAAAGTTTATTTAGGCGTGGAGGTGTTGGTGGGGGAGGGGGGTCGGTGGGTTCCTGGGATTTCGGCGGTGGGGGCCGCCCGGCAGCACGGCCCCGCGCAGTGCCTCCTGCGGGGCTGCGCGGCCCCCCCCTGAGCCGCGCGGCGATGATCGCAGAGGCGGGTCGCAGAGGCGGGGAAGCACCGTTAAAAAGCGGGTCGGCTCTCGAGCGATGATTTAAGGGCCCGGTCTCGCAAGCATTTACTGCTGAGGGCAACTGTGCAGGGCGTTCAGTGGGGCTTGCAAGCATTACCGGGCTGCACGTAGGTGGCGTCTGCAGGCGGCTCCCCGGGCCAGGCGGCGCAGCGGGATACGTGTTCCCGGGGAGGCGGCGGGGGAGCGGGGGAAGGGGCTTGGAGCAGCAGCATATCGTGATCCGCGGTAGAAGTGGGTCAGGGCGCTGGCACCGGCATCATTTCTGTGGGAAGATAAAACAAGACCCTCCCCCCACCAGAAAATTACCCCAGCCCCAAACCACGCAAACGATAGGTAAAAAATTAAGAGGAACAAACAACAACGTCCAACGGCAGGGAAGCTTGTGCGGCTGCGGTGGGGGGGCAATCCCGGCCGACCTGGGGCTCTGCGCGTGGGCTAGGCCCCCCGGGGCTGTGAGCCGCCACGTCCACCTGCTCCTGGCGCAACCCGGCCCGGCTCGGCTCCGTGTGCCCCCATCAGAAAGAGAGCAGGGCCGAGCCTCCCGGGGGGCTGAGCAGTCTTTGCAGGGTTGAGATGTTTGGACACTGACGTCTTGGTGCCAAAACGCAGTTTTTAAAGATTTGA
Source organism: Struthio camelus (assembly GCF_040807025.1). Lineage (NCBI taxonomy): Eukaryota > Metazoa > Chordata > Aves > Struthioniformes > Struthionidae > Struthio > Struthio camelus. The sequence continues at coordinate 25,851,772 of NC_090942.1, forward strand.
GGTTCCCTACATACCCCGTGCAGGGGTTAGAAATAACTCTGAATAATAATCGAGGCTCTACGACTGCTACAAGATGTTACACGTGATCCTCTGCTTTAGCCTAGGTCCTCCGAAGTGCAGCCCAGGAGCGGTGTGAATGGTTTCTGTGTTTGCAATGCTGAACATCCCATCTGAGTGAAACTGTCTACTCAGCATGGATGTGATGTGACTTTTAATGGGGGGCAACCTAAGTGTAAAATCACTTAGTGCTTTATAGGTAGGCTGCTCTACCAGGCCTCTCACTCCTCAGGCATAAGAGCCACTTCTGCTGTCTTCTCCTTCAAGGAAAACGAAGAAAAAAAGTCCTGTGTTAGCTTTTCATTTCAATGTCCGCTTACTCTGCCTGGCTGCTTAGGAAGTTATGAGCTGTCTTAACATGAAGCAAACTGGAAATCTCTGAGTGAACAAAAGTTGCAGGAGATATTGCCAATGATGTTCAAGCAGTTGATTGTGTTTGGAAAATAGACAGTAGTAATGTCTTCTCATGCAAGGTCAGCATCTTTCAGGGCACCACAGAGTTTGCATACAATAGGGGCTGGGTTCATTAGCAGAAGAATTAGCTTTGAATGACAGTTCTTGTTAAACTGACTTCTGGTGTCATGGGAAGAAGCAAGTTCTGTGTGCTGAGCCTACCCAATGAAAGACGATTTTAGCATAGTCCTAAGGGAAAATATTGTTAAAGACTGCAGTCAGCCGATTTTGATGCTATTAAAAGAACCCAGATGCCAAGAAACAACTGCAATGACCTGCAAACCTATATACATGCAGACATGCTCAAACACATGGCAGACATATGCAAGACAAAATATTAATACCAGCTCCAACACCATTTTTTAATTTGTTTATTTTCTGAGTAGGAATAAGAATTCTGCAATACTGCAATGCAAAATATATCTGTATCATTATAATATACAACATGAAGTACATAGTATCTACATCTTTGAAAGCATACTAAGGAAGAACATATCTTCAGAAAATTTTGTTAAAGGCCATGGATGCGAAAGAAAGCGCCTGTTCCGACACTCTGGCGATGATTCTCCGCTGCCATACCTATTACACAGTCATTTGGTTAGACCTAAATGCAGGGTCATACATGCATGGACAAATAATGTTGCCAGTGCCTCAGGGACTGCACTAATGCATGGCTCTCAGGCAAATCTTCCACGTGGCTTTCTTCTCAAGCTGGCAGTTAGACGTAGCTAGATTATGCTGCCTGTGAATATGTATGAGCTTGCTGACTTCCCCCTCCACCATAGTGCAAACCACCTTCTTGTCAGTGCCATCTTGTGAAAAGGTTTGTGACCAGATCAAGGCTAAAGGATCACTTCTAACAACTATTAACTTGGCTATCATGTCTGACTAGGTGTTGGAAAAACTGCAGGTGGGTCAGTGTGTTCCCTTTCCTGCAGGATTTCTTTAAGAATCCCCTTTTATTTAACCACGAAGGAGTTAGCCATCATGAACACACCCACACGCAAGGGCGAGCACAGCATTTATAAACAGCACAACTGTTTCCACAACAGATGACTGTACAGACAGAGTCACATCCTGACAGGGTCTTTGTATCAATTGGTAATTTTCACTTCCAATAGCAATATGCTGCAGTATTTTACAAGGAGAAAAATAAAACTTTAGGATAGATCACCAATGAATGTGTCTTATATTTGAAAATCATATGAAATCTTTGCATCAAGAATTTAGTGTCTGCAAAGCAAGACCACAAATATCTGTACTAAGCAGTTCATGTGTGGTTTTGTAGCCTGTAATATAGAGATAATAAGGATGGACTATAAAGGTCGCCTCTGGCCTTACAATGTCTATTTTCACCTGTTCAGAATAAGAATAAAATGATAGTATCCTGATGTGATGTTATTTTATAGCTGCTAGGAACAGGTGTCAATGAAATTAGAAAAGACGCAAGGCCAGAGGGCAATTTCTGCAATATCTCTCTGGTTCTTGCACTGGAAGGATGATTGGTGGAGAAGCTTTCTCTATGGTATAGGATACACTTGACTGTGGTAGGACGATTCAACTGTTCTTCAACGTAAGCCGTAAGTCATGACATTTTAGCTTGTACTAATGTATAATGACAGGTCAAATTCACCAAGGTTTATTTGGAAATAAGAAAATCTGTTAGGCAAATCAATTTCTTAGTTATAATTACATGATTGCTATTACTGCTCCTGCTTGCTGTTATATAAAATATAAATAGTCCACAACATGATACAGTAGCAAGCAGACCCGAAAAGATGAGTTTATGTTTAACATTTCAGGTACAATTTCTTTAAAACCTAAGGCCTATTTTCATTACTATAATTCAGTAAATATTTTGGGATTTATATAATACTTCTATTTCATTACTTAATATTTCTACTTGTCCTTTTTTAGAGTATTAGCAAATCTTGGTGAAAAATAGGTCCCTCCTTCATTTCTGTGTTAATATTTTCAACCCTTTCGATAAGCCTTTCCCCTTTTATGTTTTGTAATTTCTTTAATTTTCAGCCTTCTTTTATTCTTCTCCTCTGATATTGAGTATTTTCTCCAAATCTGCTCTTTTTATCCATTGTTATGTTTGTTCTCAGTCTAAATGAATCTCTTCTCAGTGTTGATACTATATTTTCCTTTGTATTGTGACAATCTTGTTATTTTCCAGGGTGAGTCATTCTCTTTCTTGTTCATCTTTTTTCTAGCTTGTTTGAATGCTTATGTTTTTCAGAATAATGTCAATTTCATGTTGCATTTATCTTCTACTTTTCTTATGGTATATGTTTTCATTTTCAGTACTATCTTTGATACTTGTCAAATCCTTTTCTGGGTTTATATGCATATTTTCTTTTCCCTTCCTTGGCCATACCATCGGCATCTCTTGATATAGTACAGTACTATTAACAGGAACTTCCATTTTTAGTTTATAATTTACTGGAGGAACACATCTGTAAATTCAAAATATTAAAAAAGTGTGAGCAAAATGTCATCCTGGCAATGTTGTGATTACCGTCATTAGGAATGTCACCCAGCCACATATTACAGTAATCAAACCCCAATTCATTAAATGCCATATTTAAGTCAAACTTATTAGATCTACCCAGTTAGAATACTGTTTTTCAGAGAACTTTTTACCCTAAGTAGTTAATACTGAATGTCCTTTTACACAGAGGAATATCAGCAATGGATCTCAAACCTTATTTTTTAATATTAAGATACAAAATGGAAAGTAAAAACAATGTTTGTATCTCCTTCAATTTTTCATGTTACCAGAGTTTCAAGATCATTAAAAACTTGTAAATGCATTTTTAAAAAGGGTTTTTTTTTTCATATTGTAAAGGAGTTCAATTTCTTATAATACATGTGCAGTTGCATTATTTCCATTGTTTCAATTGGCATTACTCTCCCAAATGCAGCTGCCTCCAGGAACATGGAGAGAGAAGAAAAATGGTGACAGGGAGCAGCGCATTTGATCCTTTGCTAAACAAAAGATCTACCTGAACTAACTTTTCATAGCTAAACCTCAGGACGGTAGATGTTATATATATATTTCCGTCTCAGGGAAAAAAGAGAATGGGTATGAGCCAGATGCCATCAAATAAAGGGTAGCTAGGCGAGACAAAGTCTATTCAGATAATCTAATTTTATTGTTTTAATTCTCAGTAAGAATCAGTTGAAAAGAGCTGGGATGCTAGATGCACTAAAGACAGCACAGTTTACACCTGTCTTTTTTAGCAGGTATCTATCTGGACTAGCTGTGGAAAGGGCTTCAGTACTGTCTCTTCTAGCAAAGCAGATGTCCTGATGAAAGGTCTGTGGCTAGAAATCATATCTGATCTTCCTGGCTTTATCAGGTGATCTCATAATAAAAACCATATCTCTGTACAAACTCTGTCTCTTCTGACAAAAACAATCTGTACGTAACTGATGCCTTGAGTGGCAAAAGAGCTGCCTCTTGCTCAGTCTGCTGAAGAACAACCTTCTAACCCAGTAACTTGTTACACCAAGCAGAGTGGTTATGGAGATTAGTGGCACACAAGAAATAAGCAATCTTGGCCTGAAATGCTAACTCTGAACAGTTTAGCCTTATATATATGTACATGAACACTGAGTCAAATTTGTCCGCATTCCCTTCACATTCATTTGTGGCTGTTCACTCACAATTTACTTCTCTCCCTACAATATAGTCCCTACACTTTGGCAAGCTGAAGCATTTTCTATGAGGGTTGGCACTGTTTTTCCACAAAAAAAATTACCTGTGAAGTATAAGATATACCACTGGCTGAATTCCTTACTGTGCTTTCAGTCGTCAAAGAAGCATGGCCATGCTGTAAAATGCTCTGACTCCAGTTGCAAATCCCTTCCTACGTTCTAAACAGATGGATATGCCTCTAGGGGCATTTGGTTATTTGCCCATGCTGTTACGCAGCAATAGAGAAAATTAAAATAATATTTCATACTCCTGTTTAGTATTCCTATTCGTTTTTGCTTGGATTATTAAATGGAAAATTGGAAACAAGCAGACCTACTACCACACTAGCATGTCCTCTTACTGCATAGTTACCTGTTAGCAACACAGTAGTTTCCCACAGATACCAGTAAGATTAACCCTGAAATGATAAATAAAGAGTGAGGATTAGGAGTGAACTATTTAATGACAGATTCCTCCCTCCCAGTCTCCCAGTCCCCAAACGGACGGTAGCGTGGCCTTCTGAGAGGTCTAATTTTTGGTTGACTTTCAATGGAGGGATAGATATGGAGGTAGAATCAGGTCTGTGTAAATGCCAGAGATGGTTACAGTCTCGTACAAAACCAGTCTGCTCTCTGCTCCTCTGTAAGAACATGATCTTTGAGACATGTTTGCAGCCCACCGTCTTTCGTGCCACCCGTGCACTGAACTATGTCTACAAGTAGCACTTTCACTGGTTGGCTTTCCCTCCAGCTCTTACTGTTGGCAAAGCTCTCATTATGGCGTGTAAGGAAGCAGTTTCTATTCCAATGAAAAAGGCTTTTTCAATCAAAAATAAGACACTGTTTTCAGAGGTGTCGGTGGCTAAAAAGGTTTTTTTCCCTGTTGCCTTCTTTTTTAAAGATAGTATATGTCCTGACAGGGCTTTCAGACAAGTCAAAACAAAATGTGTATTTACAAAAACAATAAACCAGAATGGGCAAACCCAGTGCAGGCTTGAAGTATGTATTAAAGGCACGCATGCAACCAGATACTTGATCATGCAGAGTAAACAAACAGGTTCCTAGGTATGTGACATGCTTAACAATAGCCCAGCTGATTATTTTAATCAAGAAAGAAATTCCCTCCAAATCAGCCAACAAACTGAGATCTACTAGGTCAAGTTCCAGCCAAAAGCAAGTTGTTTTGGCTCATTCATACATCTAATCAAATCATGTTTCCTACATTGACATCACATTTACCAAATTTTTTCTCTTTCATTTCTAAAACTGGTGGCCTTCTTATTACAGCAGCTGGAGTTGTACAAACACAATAGATATGAAGTCCCTGGAACAATTTATCATAATCATCATGCTTGGGTAAACATTGTTGATGATGCTGCACAGAGGATTTTTCAAATAATGCATATTGAACAGTAGAAATAGTTTACTGCTGGTAAATGAAGCGCAGACTTTCTTAAATACATTTATCGTTTTTTCTGCAACTGCACTGAAAACAAATTGTACCGCTGAGATAGATTTTATAAGTCATGTTTCAATTTTAAAATTGGAAATGAAAACAACTTAGATCATGGAACTGACCTACTATCTGGCTGCCATTATTCTTATTGTTTTTAATAAATCTTTTTTTCTTGAAATCTACTATTCACCTGGGCATAAAGAAAAATAGCAACAGAACAACGAAGATATGCTGATATGCAATAACCTATCTGAAAAATAGCCACCATTTGTCAAAATTCAAGGCCTATTTTGACAATACCACAAAATGATGCTGTTACATAGATAGCAAAATAAACAGAAGCAGAGTTATCGGCTTCTAGCATATTGAAACAAATGGCACAAGTTTCTCAGATAGGGAATGAATAGCTAAGTAAAAGAATGTTCCTCTTTAATATCTAAAAATATTCAAGGCAGTCACTCCTTTGTTATGACTTTTGAAATCTCAAAACATCTACTGCTAGGAAGGAGTAACTTCCTAAATTTTAATAAAATTTAATTGGAAAACTTAGGCATATTTAGTCTGGCTGTTCAATCTTCAAAGCTGCCTATCAATTTTGGCTACTAATATCTAGGCTACTAATATCTATAAAAATCAATGTAAATAGAGAAAAATGTGATGCACATAGGGAAAAAATGCTAGGTTCTAATAGAAAATGACAGGCTCTGAGATTACTATTATCACTCAGGAGTGAGATTTGGGGCTATAGTAGATAGTTCTATGAAAATATTACCTCAGTATGTGGTAGAAGTCAAAAAAAGCACATACAGTCTTAGTAATTATTAGAAAGGGAACAGAGAACAAAACAGAGAGAATTGCTTGTGTGACTCTATAAATCCTTTTCCGTATACATATCGCTTTTAACTCAGATTCTGAATACAAAATGATTCTTTAGAAGTTCATTTTTTTCATACGCACACATGCAAATCCCTAGCTTGCATTCTGTGTATGCAGTTCTTGTCTTCTCACCCCAGAAAATGACATAGTAAATTTGGGAAAGAGTAACAGAAAAACAACCAAGGGCGATCAAAGGTGTGGCATGGCTTCTATGTTTGAGGAACAACAAAGATCTATACTGGAGGAATTCGAGGAAAAAAAGTGTAAGATTTCCCAGTCTGGAGAACAGAAAATAGATGGCAGAGGTCTATAGAATCATAAATAGTGAGAGGATAGATGGGGATAGACTATTCACTTTCTTTTCCAACATTAGAAACTGTTGACAGCAAATGATGTTAGTACAAGCCAAGTTCAAAAAAGACCCCCAAACCTAAAGTTCTTCCTGCAATGAAGAACTTTCTTTGGCCTGTGGATATGCTTGGCAATGATATTACGGACACAGAGAATTCACATGAGCTCAAGGGCAGACCCACCACTAGGTCTGCCCTTACAGGTTACTAAATAATATAACAGAACATCAGTCTCAGGAAATTTCCTGAAATGGTTATAGTTAGATGTTGGAAGTTACTTGGGGAAAGTATCATATATATGTCCAGTTCTTGCTCTTTTGTAAGCATTTGCTAACTGTGCCTGTTGGACTAAGGGTGGATGCCTTTTCTGAACCAAAAGATGCTTTTGGATCACGTTCTTGTAGATGCCTTCATCCACAAGACAAGTGAGACCTTTAGAGGCCTCATTAGCTACAGGCATTGTCCTGGGTGAAGACGTAAACACATATTCAGCACACTTGAATATGCCAGAAAAAACAATGATGTTTGTCATCCAAATGTCAAAGTATTTTGTCTGCAACTTGTGAAGGTGCTATTAGATTATGCTTTAACCAAATGTCTTGTAGGTGGGGATCAGCATTTTGAATATTTTAAAATACAACTGCAAAAATTGTAAGCATTTCCGTGGAACTAAATTTCAGGAGAAAACAGAATCCTATAGGTAAGTTTTATGGTTAGAATTAGGGTTAGAGATCAAAGAAACAAGAGCTAAGCAGCAAAGTGTAAGGTATGTAGGGAGATAACTAGGCACTGACTTGAAGTTCAGCTACTTAAATACATGAGAAATTGTGTGACATAATGAATAACAGAGTGAGAGGCTGACAGAAGTTACAGATAGCACTGTGAAGGCTGGCTGAATTTCACAGGTGGCTAAGGGAGAGTTATGTGAGAGACGGTCATACTTCACAGATAATTGAAGGGGAGTATTGGGGACCTTTTGGAGAGAAGAACTTCCAAGGCCAGCAGTATCTGGGTAACTGTATCAATAAAACCATGTAAGGCCAAGATTAACTAGGAAATAGTTTCAGAAACACCAAATATGAGTATAGATATAGCAGAACTGGGACCAGTGGGGAAAAATAATTAGGGTTGGGTTGATTATCTGGGAGCAGCTCAGCGTGCAGAAAGGGAGAGATCAGGTGAATGGGGGAAGAACGAGCATGAGAAAATGGAAGCAGGGGAATAAAAGGGTCTGGTGACATGCACGCATGCAGCTGGTCAGTGCGAGCCCCATGTCTGATCACCGTAGTCTATCCTATCTTATTAAAACCTATTCCTGGCTATTTTTCTATGCGAGTTGGCTGTTCTGTTTGTGTTTGTACAAAAGATCACTAGTGAAACTTCACGCCAGACTAGCTGGCAAGTAGGAGAATGGTTCTGCGTGTCAGCAGACGGAGAGACTGGCATGCGAGGGCCAGACTGTGGATGGACTGAGTGTCCAGTGCCAGCTACAGGAGACATCTGTGTCTGTGTGTGTGTGTGTTTATGTGTGTGCATGTGTGTGTATGACTACTACACAACTCCTACCCTGATCAGCCAAAGAGAGGAACAGGATAAGACCATCTGCCTTGTTCACATTTATGTGAGTACTGCTTGTGTGTACGTGGGCGCCAGTAAAGGCACTGATGTCTCTGTTCATCTGTGTAGCTGGATGTGTTTGTGTGTGTGTGCGCGCGCATGTGTGTATGTGTATAACTGCATCTTTGGAATACACACTTAGCCTAGCTACTGGCTGGACTGGAGGTAAGGGAACTACAGCAGCCACATCTGTTGGGCTGGTCCCAAAGTTCACTGGATTTGGCATCCCTTAACACCAAGGAGACTGATCCTTGTTAGCACACCTTATTCCCATCATGTTTGGCTGATTCCTGTGAAACTGTCTTAGGGAGTAAAATGGTTCTCCAGTGAAGTTTGTTTCTGGTTGTACATAATTTTTATTGGAAAACTGTGCCATCAGCATGTTTTCAAAGAGCAGAATGATTTTGTGACTCATGAATGCTACTGACCTGTGTAGGGAAACATAGATTCAGAATAAATGTATAAGAGACGTAGATTCAGAATAATGTGTAAGAGACTTCATTTGTCCCACCTTTTAAACTGCCTTACAGAAATATAGCCTAAAGAAGGGAATATTGAAAAATATTTTTCACATATACCACAAGTGACTGCAAGGAATGGGGAAGAACAAAGAGGAGCTCTTCTCTATAATCTGTTGTGGATAGGACAGTACCTAAGTGGCTTAAACTGTAAAAGGAAAGATTCTGGTTAGGCACTGGGGCAAAATATCTAGTGATGTGGAAACAGAAAAGTAAATTGTTTAGGCAGTTTATTAAGAATAGGTTATAACAACATCTACCAGGGTGATTTACATATTGTGTGTGGGCTCTTGAGGTCTCTTCCAGCACTATTTTCTATCAGTATTTCTTTACTTGGTAGCCTTACCAAAACATTCCTAATTTATATTATGAATCAGTAACAATGTGTGAGAACCCATTGGATTGCCTTCATTGTCCCTTGTATTGTTTTCTTTTACTGTTCTGAAACACAGTTTAGTATAATTTGGGCAATTACAGGGATGATACTCAATCCATAGTGTCAAATTACCTGATTTCACCACACCAGAAGCAGTAGTCTGGCTTGTTTTGTGGCTTTCTTAGAAAAACCAAGCTGAATCCCTGGTTCTGTTTTAGCCTGTCTGGATAGGGTATAGTTTGTAAATAAAGACACCTAAATGCAAGTGCCTCCAGGATGACTGTACTCCCATTATACTTAATGGAGAAATGGTTTGTGTTATCTGATTCAATGCCAGTGTCTACTTTTCAGGGTATATCAAATAGCTCTCTAAATTCCACTGAGTGTATTGATTAAGTGTTCATTGAGCATGCCCAAAACTTAGCTGGCATACATGGAGATATTAAAGGGCTTGATTCAGCTTTCTAAATACAGGCATCTAGTGCCAGCCGAAAACCCGAGAATCTCCATGAACTGCACACTGTCCTGTCAGATTTGTCTCAAGACTTAGACGAGACCTACAACTTCAAGGAGTCAGATGATAGCCATAAGGCATCTCAAGTGGTGTCACATGCCTATATACGGGCAAATGAACTTACTCATCAACTCCAACCTGAATCCTCTCTCTGATTTGTCACCTTGAGGGAACTGCTAGGAGCTAAATCCACAACGGGGAGTTGGTCCGTCAGTGCTCAGCTTCACTCTCTGTTGTCTTTAGATGCCTGGCTATTGGAGTAAAATTCATGGTCCTGAGGTAAGTGCTGTGCCTGGCAAGAGGTGAGGATATGTGGATATTCGTCTCCCTCCAGATCTGTATTCCTCCCTGCAGGACTGAATTTGGTGCCCATGCATGATCGAGATCCCAAACCTTCCATATATCTAAGATCATGGATACCTCTGTCTGACCTCCTGCCTCTTCTCTGGAGGAGATGAGGAAGATACCTCTCTCATCCCTCTGTGGTGCTTAGCAGAATGGGATGTGGGTGCTTGTGAAGATGACTGGGAGAGAATGCAAGCAGGCTGATGTTGCCAGAAATAAAGGGAGGGAGGGAAATGTAGGCTGTTTGCACAGTGGGGTTAGAGGAGTGGTTGAATAGAGTGCTGTATATGAAGAAGGTGGGCTACCCTGTATGAAAGTGGGAAAACAGGTCAATGGGATGGCAGAACTGTGCTCTGTGAAGAAAGGGAAGGTATAATACTTATATGAGAAGGGGAGGAAGAAATCAGCTGCTCTTGGTCTTGGAGAGAGGAAGGAGAAAGTTGGCTACTTATGTGTGTGGATGATGAAGAGAACAGAGTACTTAAACCAGAGATGAATGAAGCCTCTTCTGGATTCTGCTCCTTTTTCTGCTCTACAGGTCTCTATCTGCTTAGGGAAGATAATGGTGCTTGTCTACTGACATGGAGATTTTAGAAATAAGAACTCTGAAGACAGTTCAGTAACAGGAGTAATAAAAGTCTTTAAGATAAATGTAGTGTGTGTAGTACCTTGTACAATCTGTGGCACTCTAAGCTCTATTTAGAGTAAAGACTCTGAAAAGGAAGATTGCTATTGCTATCCTATACCTATATCTAGCATAATTATGTATTAAAGTATGAATAACCTTGTTGAAACATCTCATATTTCACTAAATTATTATTAATAGAAGTCAGGAAGGCTTAATAAGTGGGATTAGCATACATGAATAGCTACATTAATGAACAGTTAGCATAAATGCAATACTTTGAACTTTCATCATTTGGAACAAACAAGCTTGTTCTTCTCTTGAGTGATTTGTGAATGTACCAAAAAATACCCTCCAACCTTTGATGTGTGAGATAACTCCTTTAACAAGGAAGGGTGGAGAGAAAGGTGGAGAATTTTGTGTGTGTGTGTGTGTGTGTGTGTGTGTGTGTGTGCGTGTGTGTGTGTGTGTGCGTGTGCGTGCAGTACAGCAACACACTATTTTTTTAAATTTTCTAACTCCAAATTAGCTTTCAGACTCCAGCAACAGTCAAGAATATGAAGGAAACAAAATTGGAAAGACTAGGACAGAACTGTAGAATTCTTTCCCCACAGCCAAATGTAGCCTGAGTGACATGAGTTACTACTACGCTTCAGTTCACCCTAAGGGGTACAAAGCTGGACAGTTGCTCTTGCTAAGGTGTCCCTTATCTGCTAGCTATCCTGAAGCGGACAGTAGCCTAAGAGACTTGCTATGTGTAAAGGTGTGACAGATTCCATTAACAGAACTCTGAAAACCACGTCCCTTTTCCACAGTCCTAGAGCCTCCACGCACGAAAAGCTTCCAATTAAAACAAATAATGCAATAAAACCTGTGGTTTGCTATCTACTCCTCAAATTAACTGGAAATGTACAATATGCTCCCATATAGCAGAAAACAGGCTCACATCTCCAATTTTTTTATTAAAATGAAAGTAAGTATCACAAATCGCTTTATTATACTGGCAAGCATGTTTGCCATGAAATTAAGGATTTTTTGTAATTCAGATCTTTTCATAATGCTGGGCAATTGTCACAGGCAACAAATGTGCAGTACCTATAAAACATCTTGGCTATTTCATGAAAGAACAGTTACATAGTTTCTTAGTATATATGGTAAGTAGAGGATTGAAATATTTTGTTCTTGATTTCTTTGTACTCAGAACTGTATTTTACAGCATGGATGGCATAAGTTGAGCAGCTAAGGGTTTTCTTCTCCCAGCTGCTTTCCCCTCTCCTAATTTCTGGGGCATACGTGACTCTCCAGCTTATGAACTTGCTGTGAATACTACAGAGATGTAAACCATGACAGGTTATGTTAAAATGCCGTACTAATATACCTACTGCAGTGGCTCTGTAGGTAAGCTACCACTGAAGATGGGACAGATGAGGAGGGCAGCAATTTCATTAGTTACCCTAAACTTCACCTTCTATAGGCATAAGCAAAAGTCCTTAAAATCCTTATGGTAACTATTTATTGTCTACCCAGGCATTGTGGAACATGGCTCTGCACAAAAAGCAGGTCTTAAAACCATAAGGCATAGATATAAATGATAGTGCAGGAAAGGGAGAGTTAGGTTCCTGGCCTGTTCCTCGCACTCATATTGCTCACCGACAATACCCACGTGGATATAGCTTACTTGATTTTAAGGCTTTAATATTCTGATTTAAGGAAACAAGTTCAAGAAAGCACTGATGTGGCCATTTATTTTGTTGCAGTGTGTAAAAGGAGGCACATGTAATGTGTGTAATGTGTGTAATTACTATAAATCAGTTCAAAATTTAAAACATCCTTTCTTAATACTTGAACTATTGAATAAATGAATGTGTCTGCCTTACCATAGGATTTTGTATAAATGATTCTGGCATGCACGTAGATTACTGATTTAAAAGGCTGGGTTAAAATGCTGTTGTGCCTCATACATCTCTCTCCTAGACAGCAGAAGATTGTTCCTAAAACCAAGCTATCCTACTTATGGGGACTGTAGCTTTTAGTGCTGCCTCAACAGTAGATCAGGCCTGGACTAAGAATGCCTCTAAAAATATGGATGGCCTTTTCTCTTTCTGATATTTCCTATATTATTATATAGAAATAGTCTCACAAAGTTTAGGTGGTACAATGCCATGGGCAGGATCTGTCTTGTGGATCTTTCTTTTTCTCCATGCAGATTAGAAATTCCTTGGCTAGTCCCAGGGTATATCTGTAAAAATACACTTGTAGAGTTTTAGGAATGGGATTGACAGTGCTCTAGCACTATGTCTTCCCACTCCAAATCTGTCTCCACTTCATTTCCACTCAACAGAAAAGAGAGCACTGAGGCTTTACAGAGCAGGGTGCATCATTCATGTTTACAAAAACAGTTCAATGATTTTATATGGAGTAGAGAATTTACAAATATGTTATGGGATGCAGTGAACATGAAAACCTGGCCCCTGGTGAGTTAGTGGTACAGCTCCACCTATTTACAAGGGTTCATGGTTTAATCGAATTCCTATACTTTGTAAAATAAACATGTGCGTATTATGGGTTCATTTTCTTTAAAACTTAGAGCCTCATGTTCAGCTTTGAAATTATTAGTAGATAGGTGGCTATGCTTACCCTTTTCAGTGTTGCCACTTCCTTCTGACTTTGAAGAGTCCAGGTGGGAAACATATGTTTTTAAAAGCCAGGTTGCAGAGACAGAAATACTCTCTCTACAACAGAGAGGAAGATTTATACACATGCCGAAACAGATTTCTGTTCTTTAACAGAAAAAAGTGAGAAAGCATAGGAAAAACACCAGTGGAATTATATATAATATGACTTACCCCTCTCCAGCCTGAAATTTCCACTCCATATTCTTATTTATGTTCTTATTTATGTTTATTTTCTCTAGTGTCTCTCAAATATTTTAGACAAAAAAATTCTCTCTCCTTTTTTTTTTTTAATCTAGAGCAATGTCTATATTATTGGATTTTCCTTCAAGGCAGAAGTATCAAACAGCAACTGGAACTGTTCACTGACCTTCCAAAACAATTACAGAAAACCTCAAAGGACAAAATTGTTTTTGTATGTTGAATAAACAGAAGAGAACTCTTGAATCAACACCTTTCCTTTCACTGCCTCAGTACTTAAAAAAAAAAAATCTGCAGTATGTAATTCTGAAATTCACAGAATCACAGATCTGCTGAGGTTGGAAGGGACCTCTGGAGATCATCTAGTCCAACCCCCCTGTTCAAGCAGGGTCACCTAGGGCAGGCTGCCCAGGATTGTGTCCAGATGGCTTTTGAATATCTCCAAGAAAGAAGACTCCACCACCTCTCTGGGCAACCTGTTCCAGTGCTCTGTCACCCTCACAGTGAAGAAGTTTTTCCTCATGTTCAGGTAGAACTTTCTGTGTCCCAATTTGTGCCTATTACCTTTCATCCTGTCACTGGGCACCACTGGAAAGAGTCTGGCCCTGTCTTCTTTGCACCCTCCCTTCAGATATTTATACACATTGATAAGATCCCCTCTAAGCCTTCTCTTCTCCAGGCTGAATAGTCCCAGCTGAAATTCTCTGAAATTTAGGAAATAATTGACTACTAATTCTTACTGAGTAAGAACACTGAGTAAAGAAAAACCCTTTGTAGGTTATTTTTATGTGAAGAAACAGATTTTGCCCTGAGTGCAAACTTACCAAAGTCAGTTTTTTTCCCTGAAATGTTCAGTTGGTGGTAAGTCTTGTTTCTTTCTCTGTACATGGAAAATGAAAAATTTCAGAAACTGCCCAAACTCAAATCACATGGAGTTTTATAAAGATTGGCTCAGCATAGGCAGAAGAAAATGCATCAGACTGTGTTTTTTCTTTTCAATCTTAGAGAAGAAGTTATGTTCTCTGAGAGAACATAAACAGAATTTAACCCCTGTGGACACAAGAGCCATAGAAAAAACATGCAGGTACTTTATTCAATTTTCTTTTAGCTGGGTAGTCTGAATAGAATTAGTGTCAGTGAGATGCTTCAGCTGAAAGTGGACAAATGTGTATTTTTTAAGCCTACTATCTCAGTAAAGGCCAGACTGTTGAACCTTTTCTCATGCTAATGAGAATTTGAAGTCAATGGGACTTGACATATAAGTGCTCAACAACTTCAGCAAAGGCTTCATAATCTGGCCCTAAATGCTTTTGCTTTGATAGAGCTCTGTCCCCCTGTGTTCCTGCCTCTCTCTCTCTTCTGAATACACATTATCTGTAAAATTTTTGTGGGTGATATATTATGAGAAGAGAGCCCAGTAGGCTTCCTACCACTTCTTGAGAACCTGTTAACAACACATATTAATTACCATTTACTCCCAGCTTCATTATAAATATAATTTTATGCTGATCCACAAAGTCCATCTGATAGTACTGAGCACCATAACATCAAGATAGTTACAGCATCGATCAGCATGATTGACACAGATTAGGCAATTGTGCTTTTTATCAACAAGGTTCCTATCTCTGAAGACACTTTCAGTGCTCTGTAAAGCCGAATTAAATGCAAATAATGCAATGTATTCTACTAAAACACTGAGAAAGAGAGTGCTTCCATGTCTTTTTCTGTTTTTAAGAAACAGTTAATCTTCGATCTTTTTAAGAATGAGGCTAAATGTTAAATGGCCAAGGAGGATTCTTGAGATGAGATTCATTTTGGTGATGAGTTGAGATGAGGCTCATTTTGGTCCTGGAACTATATGCTACTCCTCCTGTGATATCTCATCTATGGGCTGCATGAGACAATAATGACTGGAAAATGAAACTCATTAAGATTCATATAGTTAGATATCATGACCCTTATTCACTCAAAGACACTCTTCCCTTTGGAAGCAGGGAATCAAGCACTACTCTGCTTAATGAGGGGCAGCTCTATCTAGTGCACAGGACTAAGACAGTGAAAAATTAAAGTAATTTCACTGATGGAACCGGCTACTAATACATGTATGCCCCTTCACACCAAGCAGCTGGTGGGCTCCGATAGCAGTGCTACCCTAGAAGCCTGCAAAGGATGTGGTCTATAAATCAAATAATCAATGAAACTTAGTTTTATAGGCCAGAAATGGGGTGCATCTGCAATTACATGTTCTGTACTGAATGGTTATTAAATGATATCCGTGATAACAGCAGAGAGTCTTTCTCTACCATCAGATTCAGTCTAACCTGAAAATGAACTTCATGTTCTTTGACTGTTTTTTTTTTCTCTTTTCTCTGTGACATAACAGCTGAGGTCACTGCTAGTGCTTTACCACCCTCTTCATACTATGGAGCAGCAGAAGGGATTCCTGACTGCACACTAGAGCAGCTCCAGATTCAGTATGCTATATTTTCTTGGATAGCAGTATTTTTGCCCCTCCCTTCACTGAAAAGCAAAGGTGGAGTTATTGCCCATATCTCCAGTCATGGAAATCTCTTTCTCAATCCTGCTGAAAGACACAGGGTCAAGCCCAGAGGACATTGTGAATGTTGAGCAAATATTTAAGGATATTGCTTAGTTCCACCAGAGATAGACGAGTTGAAGTGAGAGGCAACTGGGCTGCTGTCTCTGCTCAGGAGGGTTTCTGAGCTAATGCCACTTCCTTGCACATCCGCTGGAGCCCGTAGATCCTGGGAACTGAGGCTTCACACAGCAATGATATTTAAGGATTGGTATAAAGTGAGTGGCTGGTCTCTACTTCACCAGTGGCTAAGCTGTTCTGCCAACCAATTTACTGTTCAGCCATATACTGATCATCCACATGTGGTGCTGCATACGTATTGATGCTGATACATCAACTACAGGAGAAATATACATTTAATAGGCTAAGCTGAAGATCTGGGTGAAAAGCCAGGAGAAGGAGAACAAGGAGAAGGACTGCTATTTACTATAGCATTATAGTATTATTATTATATATATACTATATAGTCATGATCATTTCCTTCTTGTAAAAGAAGAGCTTAAAAGTTTCCTACTCTTCTTCCCAGGATAGCATTCACTGTCTTTTAAGCCTTATATTATTAGGATTATTGAGAGAAAAAAAAATACAGTGCAAAAATATAACAATTCTAAAATTTATTTCAATTCTGAGGCAAAATGAAACCAGGGATTTCAAAACATTTTTTTGAAACAACAGAGGATAGTAAATAGTAGGGCCTTCATTGTGGGGCACCAAATCCACATGTCTGTCAAATCAGGTCTGCGTCTTACAGCTAAGTCTTTCACTTCTGTGAGAGAGACCAACCCACTAGGCTACTCTTCTGGGCCAAAGCTGTGTCAAGACATCTTAGCAGTATTGGCATAGCTGAAAATTACTCTTCCAAGGAGTAAGTGTTAGACTGCTTCTCCACGTGAAACAGTAGAATAAATGGGGCTGCTGTTCCTGCAGCGAAGGAAGATTGGATACAGGAGGTGCCAATTGCTACGTCTTCTTCCTCTCAAAGCAAAAGCCATTGCCCTGGCCCAGTATAACCTGGCTACTCCCTGAGGAGCTGCAGCAAACTTGGTTTATTAGGGACAGGAAAAGGAGGCAGCAGAGCTCTGCCCAATTGCCAACCTTCATAACTGTCTGTTGCAGGTACCTGTTTATACTTCCTATTCCTGAGCTCGTGTCAAGGTGAGAAGTTATTTGTTTTGACCAGAAATGCTGTCCTGAAACTTGGAAATCTTTCTAATGGTGAAGAGCATCCGTACTGTAACATTTCTTCATGATTCCTGACGTGTCTCCACAAATAAGAAAA
This sequence comes from Struthio camelus, assembly GCF_040807025.1. Taxonomy (NCBI): domain Eukaryota; kingdom Metazoa; phylum Chordata; class Aves; order Struthioniformes; family Struthionidae; genus Struthio; species Struthio camelus. The sequence goes on from NC_090942.1 coordinate 25,869,412, forward strand.
CTAATAGATCAGTAATCTTTGATGAAAAAGAAATGGCAGAAAACAATCCTAAGCAACACTGCAACAGCGAAACAACAACTCAGCTACTCTAAAGGCATTTGTGAAAGCTTGATTAATGTTTGTCAAGAGCTTTGAGAGTCTGAGATGGAACATCTTGTATGTCCCAAACATTGAAGAATACCCATAATTGCTAGATACTCGGCTCCTCCCAGATTTAGGGTCAATGGCAACTTTGTCTACATGAAATAAATCATGAAATATTTTGATTAGAAAACTATACAAATAAATTTGATCCTCATCATATTTTAGAAAACAAAAAGTTGGAAGACATACAGACCATCAGCTATATTTGATTGGCTGTGTTACTTTTTATTTCTTAACTACCTCTGACAAAACGCTGCATACACTTGTTTTGTGTCTCCAGACACAAAAAAAATTACTCTGAGAGTAATTGTAAAAACTTTCTGCAAGCTATTGTGGAACTAGAAAAGGTCTCATGGAATGCCCCCAAAATGTGAACTTTGGTGGCATACCATATTTATTTATTAATTTCTAAGCTGAACATTTGCATAAAACTCAGGTAAAGCTATTCCTATGAATAATCTTGCACAATAACATCAGACATCTTTACTAATCCTACAGAACATCAAAAGCAGTGCTGGCTGTTATTCAGGACTGGGTTCAGTGCCATGACAACAGATGGAATTCATGGCTGAGGGGTAAAAAAAAAAAAAAAAAAAACTTCCATCCCCCTGTCACTTTTTGTAAGAATCCCTAAAGAGAAAATTATGCAAACTAGTAGAAACTGAATGTAGAACAGGAATGCCTGTGAACGTGTGCTATCTGCATTTACACAAAACAGCCTATTTGTGAAACAGAATGTAAGTGGTAAAAGTAGATATGGAAATCTTATTTAAATTCTTGCAAAGGGCAAAGAGGAGGAGGAGTGAGAATAGGCTGGATTCCTCTTCCTTTGAGTTCTGGGGGAGCAGACTTAAACTCGTAATACTATGGTCATAGGCAAATGACATGAAATTGGAATTTTGATGTTCTTAAAAAGAATGTTTCTGTGTTTTATGAAGACAGCACTCAGAGATAGTTTAATCTAAATATGTATGTTCACAATAGCATTTTATTTGGCAATAGTGTGATATCTTCAGACTGAAAATGCTAGACATTGCTGTATAGCAAATTTTATTGTATAGCAAATTATTGTATAGCAAAAACTATAAATGAAAAGATATCTGTTATAGTTACTTATTGATTTACATCTTCCATTACAAAGAAAACTATTGAGATGAATGGGAATAGCCAGTGTAGAGGAATAGGGATCTTGGAAGGATTTTTGTTGTTGTTCTTTTCTTTAGTCAACAGCCCACAAAAGTATAATGATGAGTCAGATGTGTCTACTATGTGTCTACTAAAGACCACTGTCACTTCAAACAACCAGGCAGCCTTACTTACCAAGTTTAGAAGAAAACATAACCAGACTTTCTGATATACAAAAAGATCAAGTAACAACAGGCTCAGTCTGGCAGGTAGAAATGAAAATTCTGGGAACTGAGATGAATGTGATAAAAGCAAAGGGAGTGTTTTAAGGGCTTCATACAGCAATATATTGGCCAGAAGGTAGTTTTGCCTTTGACCAAGTTGCTTGCATTATTAGATAATACATGTGGAATAGAATATGGAATAGAAATGGCAGCTCTTTACAAGTATTTTCTGGTTACCTATCCCTGCATCCAATAGAAACACAATGTTGCTTAAATAGATTTTCAGAATTGTCTTCACATTTTTCTCAGTAATAATAAATGTGGCTCTGTACGAGGCTGTCCATCACAACCATCTGCAGTACAGAACAGAAGCATGAGTGTTTTTCTCTGCAACATGGTAGCCAGAATTAACCATATGGTTGTGCATTCATTTTATTTTGAAATGCTTATTTGGTACCCTGGCTATAAGCTAGTGCAGGAAAACAAAAAAAGTTTTAGCATTTCCTGGCCTAACTAGAAAGATAGTGACCAAACTTGCAGTGATCTGTCGTTCAATACATAAGAAGCAAAGAGCCTAACTGAATATCTTATGCCCGTATCCTTGACCTTTGAAGAAGTTTAGCTCTAGGTGTTCTTGCTTTGTGTCTTCAACTGCATTCTACTCAGAATTTTGTTTTATTTCAGTTTCCACATATGGCGAAAAGAAAAAGCCAGGCTTTGATATTAAGTGCAAAGTTGTTCCTTATTTTATTTTTCTACTTATTTTCTAATTTATTCTTAGCGATTGTGTTCCTGAAATACAGTGCTAAAATTTCTTTCTAATATACTCAGTATTTGGGCCTCCTTCTTTGATCTGACCCATAGCAAGATACAAGAACTGATGTCAGCGGCTTCCCTCTCAGATAGTGTAATTAGATGCTCAGCAGTACAGAGTTTGCATTCAAGACCGTTCAATCGTACATGGAAGATTTGCAGAGCATTTTGAAAATGCGGTCAATATTATCAACTATGTGTCTGCTCTGGTTTAGATTCTCATCTGGAATATTGTAAAAGCATTTATTTGGATTTTAGCAAGGATTGCCACTCCTTCTGATGTTTTACATAAAATTTACCATGTGAGTAAAGCATAGCCTTGTTAGCACTGAACATTGGCCATGGGAAGACCAAAATTCATCATGATGGATTAATAGATAAAGTTACATTTTTTTAAGAACTAAGGTAGAATTTAATGTGCTCATTAAAAAATATATTCACTAACAAAGTTAACATTCTCATAGAATGGAAAAATGCCTAGTTCTATGATACACAGTGGGGCATCCAATTTAGAAAGGGTCACTGCATTTCAGAGGTCTCTTTCCTCCTTTCTGGAGGGGATACGTTCTTTGGAAACCTACCTTTTGAGGAAAGGGTGGAAGGCAGCAAGACCTATTGAGATGACAATGAGATCAAAAAAGAAGGAGTGATTATTCAAATCCCTCAGAGAAATAAAAGGCTGGAGTAAGAAGAACTGAAGCCAGAAAGGGGCAGGCAGGGTGGGGAGCGGGAGAAAGGGAATGAGAAGCAGAAACTGAATGCAGAGGGCAAGGCCTGAATGGGAAGCAGTGAAAGAATTAGAAGCTGAAAAGGAAAGGAGGAGGGGAGACTAAGGCTGGAGGGAGGAGGACAAGAAAGCAGTGAGAGACACATCCCAGTGAATGAAGCAGAAACGGAAAGCTTTTTCTTCTCAGCCTGTAACAGCTCTTTTGGAATACTTTATATATGATAGGTTCTGTGATGCTAAAACATAGTTTAGTAACGTTGCTTTTCCTGGGATGAGATTTATCAAAGTTACCATTTTTACATCTGTTGTCAGAGTGGGCCACACTGATGAGTGACAGGTACTGTAGAGTTTCAGATGGCCATAAGACAGCATACCCAGTTCTCTTCTTGGTTGCTTAGATACACTTATAAATTGTATTAGGAATTTCTCACCTCACATTTGCACTCCCCTATGTTTCAAGTATTGCATTTTGGATGATAACATGAGTAGACTCCAGGCATGTAAAAATAAACTTCTTTTTAATAAGGATGACTATTTATAGAGCTGCTACAACCACAATAAGCATTTTAGCAGTGTGCAAATAGATTGACCTCCTCATCCTTTCTCTAAACTCTTCTTTCTGCAAGCTCTGTTCCTCCACCTGCATCTCATGTACATTACAATAGCCTGATTCTGGACTGACTGCATACTGGAGTAGTCTTCAAAAATAAGAGCAGGCTTCAGACCCACTGAAATATATGTCCGACGATGCGTGCCTAAAATAGGAGTTGGTGATAAGCACAACAAAAGGAACCTATGCCTTCAGGACTCTGGCTATACCATTATATCATACAATACATGTTCTATTATCTCCCTCAAGAGAGCTGTTATTCTAATACTGTGTCCTACAAATGGATTTCCTTAGAAGGGTGTTACAGAAGTGGCAAAGCATATAAGATTCTGTGTATGGAGAAACCGTTAATATGTTCAGAGAAATATGAGGACTCAGGGAAAGTGAGTTAGTCTGAAAGAATTGTCTTCAACTCAAAAGAGAGGACAGAGAATCTAACAATGTGCAGTGATGGGTGAATATTAAAGAATTTTTTTTAATAGTTATCTCTTAATGAAAATAAATGGATTTATTGGTTAACAAGATAAAGTCAGGTTCCCAGTGAAGTGGAAACCGCATTGGTGGTTTTCTTTATAATCAGTTCATGATTAATGCAAAATATTATCCATATAATTATGTCTCAATTGAGTTAAACTTCAAACTCTTAAAAACATCCACTGTACTTTTTAACGGAAGAAAAACTATCTTAATCTCATCTTAATTTCCTTCCATTTTTTGAGCCTAACAGTCCACCAGGAAGTGTAATTTCCCATCTAGTACGGGCATGTAACGAGACAGGAGTCTGTGTCAACTCAAAACATGGGCCATAGTTTGCAGGGGTCTGACAGTCAACACACAGAAGATTTTTGGCCCCAAACATAGGTTAGTTCCTTTTTTATCATTTTCACATATTGTGTAATTTGGATCAGGATCACTCTCTTTTTGGCTGTCCAAAGATATGCAAGGGTAGGACTTCCACCTTCAAGGATCCTAAACATAAACTGAGTTAAACCTGTGTTGAGAAAGGAAGATAAAGAGGAAGAGGAAATTGGGGGAGGGAAAGGAAGATGCAGAAAGATAAGAAAGGGGAAGGGGAGGGGGACAGGGAAAGGGAAAAGGAAGGGGAAGGGGAAGGGAAAGGGGAAGGGAAAGGGAAAGGGAAAGGGAAAGGGAAAGGGAAAGGGAAAGGGAAAGGGAAAGGGAAAGGGAAAGGGAAAGGGAAAGGGAAAGGGAAAGGGAAAGGGAAAGGGAAAGGGAAAGCAAGCATTTGTTCCAATGGGGTTCAGCCAAGACAGTGACAGGAGAGATTATGGATTGTTTGGCAGTGAGAAACTCTTTCACAAGTGCTCAAAAAAAAAAGGAAGTTTTATTACCTCCTGTGATAGGAAAAAGCAAAGAAGAAAACTTATTTTATGGTACTCTTTATTATTTATTTATTTACTTGTGAAGAACCAGCAGCACTGTGATACAAGTTACTAACATGTTAGAGAGAGAAGTAAAATACATTGAGTAATATAACTGGGGAAATAATGAGATAAAGTGAAGTCTCTGATTAAATGTGGGTTGCAAAGTCTCTGGAAAAACAAGTTAATTTGAGTATCCCATCACAGTTTCTGACAGGAAGGAAGTTAAGAAACAGTGAATGTTAAAAAAGAACAACTGATTTACTGTAGGAAGAGCTGGAGGAATAAAATCTCCTACTGCAAAAGTAAATCACCAGGTCAGCCTAAGAAAATATATTTCTGACCACTATAAAATATATTTTTTTATAGGTAAGAATACATTCTCATCTGTTCTGTAAAGTTTTTTTGTTTTTTTCAAATTTACTTAAACTACCTAAAGGTATGTTGTGCAATCAAATCCTACAAAGACATATTGGGAAATTTGTGTGAGGTTTAAGTCTATTTACATTCCTTAAAGAAATAGCTGATGCCTGCACCTCCTGTTCCTCTAACTTCAGTTGCAACAAGATATCAGTTTCTGCAACAGAAAATGTGCTTCAAAGAGCATCAAAGATTAGCCACCTGCAGACTTTCTCCTCCCTATTATAAAAAGCTATCTCTCCAATAATAGAATTGCTAGAGAAATAGCTTAATTTCCATCCATTACCAATCTCTCCCCATAAATGCTGCACTATTTGTCCCTCTGTTCCTGCTTGTTCATGAACCTAGAATCAGGGAAGCCTGACAGGCTGAGTATTAACTGCTTTTTCTTGCTAACTTGCTTTGACATAGATGAAGCCACAGTTCTCGGTAGAAACAAAAAAATAATATTGTCTAGAAATTTCTGAAAGTCAATATTTCCTTTTTTCCCACGGGGTATCTTTGTTGTTTGTTTCCTATTGATAGTAGGCATTAATAGATGGATAGTAAGTAATACCTTGTCTCCACAAAAAAATTCTTCTAAGTGGAATTCCCCATGGCAAAATCACTGCATGCCAAGGACTCCACAGGTGTGTATATCAGGTATAAGGCTGCTGAATGGTCACTCTGCAGTGGCAGCAGCCACCCTTGACAGTATGTATTAACCGGATCTCACAAATCCCTTTTGTCTTGATGAGCTAATAAGGTCCCTTCTATCTGTTCTGCTTGAGGTGTATATACAATATTATAATACGCTACTTTGTTGGCTTAACATTTGGGCTCATTTCCGAGCCAAGGAGGAGCTTAAGCAATCTTAGAGTGGTTCACTAAATTGGCCAAGCATTGGCTGAGCTGCAGTAATTGCCTATGTGCATGTTCTGGGATAACAGGAAAAAGAAGCATGAGCTGGATTAGGCTACGAAGAAAGAGATGCAAGCTAAGTTGGAACACCTAACACTTGCCCCAGGATCAGAGCATGCATATTGACAATACAGCTGCTTGACTGACAAGTGAAGGCCTGCGGAGCTGAGCTAACCTGCATATACATCCAGATCTGCAGAATAACTATTGCTCTACAGCTCCCCTTGGTTTCTAAAAGGAATGAGGTTTCTATAAAACTTCAAAGGATGAATGGCTGATGTCCTAACCTGGTAAGAGATTGGTAGATGTGGGATGGAAAGGGTCTAGTCCCTGTTCAACCAGCATGTCCTTCCCCTTCCTATTGCAGACAGAGGGAATCCCAAAAAATGAAGAAATTGTCACCTACACCAGGTCTGGATGAAGAGCAGCACAGGTAAAACAGGGTTTTTACTCTCCAGCTAAGCCAGATAAGGATACTTCTAACTTTCAGAAGCTTAGGACTTCTAATATCGCGCACCAAATGTACATTTAGTTTCCATAAACCTACGTGTCTACTAACGCTTAAGCGTCTAAGATGTCTTCAATGAACACAGTTTGCCTACTGAGAAGATATACATAAGTGTCAGCATTCAGAAAGAAGTGCTCAAGTACATATAGGCTTCTACACAGAGTTGTTAGAGACTTGACTGAAAACATATAGTTAAGGTCTAAAAAGCAGGAAATTATTTACTTAACCAATAGAAACCTAAAAAGGTTTCTATTTAGGTTGCAAAACCTAAAAGGAAGATATCTGAAGAGAATCAGGCTTTGGGAGATGGAAAAGATCAAGCGGAACTTAGACAAACATGAAGACAGAATGGGCTGAAGAGAAAGAAGAGCTCCTGAGGAATGAAGAGCTGTTTTCTATCATACAGAACAGGGAAGTATATCGGACAGAAATACGAAGATTTTGTTGAAATAATATACTCCTGGTAAGCTCATCCTATAAATAAGGTATGTAGCAAGTTTTACAGTCTGTCTTTCCTGTGTGGCTTCCATAAAATCCATATTCAGCAAGTCTTGTTTTCTAGCAAACAATGGGACATTCAGATTATATGTGAGGGGTGAGGGCATTCCAGTGAAAAGAGAGGGCACAGAATGGGAAAGAAAAGCAACATTGGCACAAAAGAGGCAAAGAATGCCAATTCAGAAGGCGAGTGTGAAAGTAAAATCTGCTTCCATGCCTGCTGCAGTATATATTACACAACTGGCACTTACTTGGCATATCACCCACTCAGGCACTGACCTTGGCAGCATCACAGGGATAACCTCTATGTGAGGAGGGACTGTTCTTCAACAATGTCTCCAAAATGTTTGGCACCAAAATACTTTTTTAAGAAAGCAAGCATTTCTTCCACTTCTTATTTGAGTTGAAAACCAGCATTTTCTTTTGGCTGCAAAGGCGACTTCCTGTCCGTGACTTTTGGGATAGTCTTCATATGCTGTTCCAGATTATTTGATATTGCATATAAATGCCATTTCACAACCATCCCATTTTGTGGATGTTCCCATGTTAGAGAGCAATGGGTGTATTCAGAGACTTGCATAATTAAAACGATCTCCTTGTTAATTATTTGAGGAGCGATGACAGAATGCTTGAGATTGCATTGCCCTGGTAGAAAGACGTTGAAGGAAAAATGGAAAGCATTCCAAATATTGGTGAAACTGACATGTGCCTCTCTGACATTCTCTCTTGTGCACTGTGGTGAAAGACAGATATGGGGTGTTAGTATAAGTATTAGCTTTCATTACTTTAACAAAGTAAATCTGCTATTCACTTTACTGTTTTGGTGGAGGTTATATACTTGTATTACATACTCAGATCATGTAGAAACTGAGAGACCAGTTCTACAAACATGAGAGTAAACTCTGTTAACTATTCTATTATTTGTGTGAGCAAAGTTAGGAACATGTTTAAGGCACCACAGTATATACCTTTTGGGCAGTTACTTTAAAGAAAGATGGAATCACATGGATCCTAGAATGAGATTGGATGAGAGTTCCTGAAGCACACTCCAAGAATAAAATTCATCTTCTGGTTGGGGACCTAAGGCTTTTAGTGAAATTTGATTTTAGTTTTGAAAATTACTGGAATTTTTATTGCTAGAAGGGGATACTTTGTGATGACATTTGTAAAGAATATGAACGTGAATGAAACCAGAGATGTTTATTACAAAGAAAATATTAAATGAATTCCTATAAGTTTGATCTTGGTTTGCGTTTGGTCTCTGAAGAATGACTGAAACTTTTCAATGGAGTAAAATACTAGGATATCTCCTTGCTATGCACAAGAAATACAAAGCATTTGAGCCAGGAGAGGAAAGTCACATACAAATATGCAGTTGAAAGAGATTTGCACTGGAGTCCATCCCTTCCCAAAATGCTCATTTAGATGGAACATGGAAATTATTTTAAAATAATTAATGCTGTAAAGGATGTTATGATTTTTAAAGGATGTACTCAGGTATAGTCAGTCTGAGAACTAATCTTGCTAGGAAAGATTGCACTAGTGTACAAGCAGATCTTTGCAGGTAAACTTTTTAAGAAGACCTCTAAACAGTATATTTTACATATGTGTTCTCACACTTAATGACATAAAAATGGCATAATATGTTGATCTCTATCTTCTTCTGATTCTCTTCCACTGTCACTCTTTTTGATGAATGGAGGATCACAGCTAAAATGATAAATGCCTGGGGTCAAGATGAGGAAATAAGGGGCATATTTCAGGCCCTAAATTAACAGGAATACCACCTCCATTTTAATGAAAGGAATAGTGCCCAGATTTGGCAGGTCCCAGATAGGACCTGCAGGTGACTTTTACCACCTCCCTGACCTAGAACAGACATTCAGTCTGGGGTGTAACCTTTAACATGACTTTCTCTATGTCTCCATCCCTGAGACCCTAATATGCCGTGTGGGAACCCAGCACTTTCAAACTGGCTGTGCAGGCATTAAACATCCATCGTAAGAGAGCTGGCTATAGGGTTCCTAGAGGATTTCATACAACATTAATTTGATGCCATTTTCTCCAGAGAGAACATCTCTTTTCAGAAGACCGGTAATCATAAAGGCCAAAGGATTTTTTAAAGGATGGCAACAGTTTGCAGAAAATGAGTCTAAAACCCTAAATAAAGGAAATCCTAAATCCTAGAATTTTGACAGATGAAGACTGCTTTTGTGGCTGTGGAAGATGCATGTAGTATCTCTCGGTGTGTCCATGTTGGAACTGAGAACAACACTTCTTTTACAATGGCTCACAGAAAGATAGAGTACCTTTGCATTTATGTGACCTGTCCCTACACTGCCAGATAATGTCACTGTCAATAATAGAGTGTTTCCAATTGCCCTTTCCTGTCCAGCATATAGTAAGCCCTGCTTATATCTCAAATTTAGAGGTCTCTGTAAGAAGTAATGATGCAGGTTAGCAATAACACCACCTGTCAGATAAATAGAAGAGCTTGCCCTAGCACAGCTACATTGCTGTGGATTGTAACTCTTGCACAAAGAACTTAAAAGAGAAGATTTCTCTTTCCTGCCCCGAATAACCATGTTCAGCTTTTTGCATTACAGCTGAGATGATTACTTCACAGCCTAACAGACATAGCAAATAAAATATGATGACATGAAATTCAACAAAAATTTCTGATGAACAGATATCAGCAAGCAACTGTAGATCTGTGAACAGGAGTGTTTAATCCTGCTATTTTAAGTTCTTGGGCTACTTTATTTATAGTCATTTCTATGTCTCGTCTCTGTAGCCTCAGAATGGCTCACAAGACTCCCATGAGTGAAGCAAAGAATTATCCCAGCTTGGGGGGGGGGGGGAGGGAAGGAGAAGAGGAGGCTCAGAGAAGTGGCAGTGACACAGAGCAGTTGCAGAATAGCCAAGATCCCAATCCATCCATCCTTCCTCCCCTTTATGAGTTCCCCATCCTTCCTTCCTTTAACTAGATTGTTGGCCAAATAAATACGTGCCTTCTATCCAAAGGTCTTTCTCCTGGTTTTATCATCATGATCGAGCTAATTGGGAGCAAGAGGGTAAATGAGCCATAGCTGATGTACATGGCATGATGCCCAGCTGACGCTGCTATTAAGCTGATGCCGGAAAAGTTAGGAAACCATAGCCTGGCACTGAATAATAGGCCTATTGCAACTCAAGTGTGGGGCAGAGTGAGATTTTCCTGCAGCTGGCACCTTGTCTACAAGTGATGCACAAGAAAAAGTAATGAATGATTTGAGTTTTTGAGTTTCCTGCGTGTGTTTTATTGCAGTTCATCAGGCAGCCATGAGTGTGACTCCACGCAATGTGTAAAAAGCAACAACCATTTTCTGTAAGAGAAATGAGTGACAGCTGAAGAACAAGCTACAATCATAATCTCCCTTTTCATGGGTTAGGCTAGCAATTTAACAAACTGTGCTCATTAACTGATTCAAGTTCCAATTCCCTGTTTTTGTATCTGATATGACTATCTTTAAGGTAAACACTGGCTGTGATGCCAGATAACAGCTTATAGCTAACATCATAAATAAGGAACACTGAAGTGAAACTAAACATTCATTTCAGAATGAATTTGCTCCATTAAGATAAGGTAGCTGGCACCTCTTTCAGCACTTTTTCCACTAAAAGCCCATGTTTGCCCAAAGGGGAGCATCTGTTAAGATCAGTGCTGCCACATGGAAGCCTTTTCCCATATGTACTACGTACAAAATGAAATGAGGACATTATTTTTTTTCAGCGCAAATGAAATGCATGGGCTAAGCAAAAAAGAAAAACAGCTATGCAAAAGCCAACCTCCATCTGCTAAATATGGGTGAAACTTGCCCTTTTTCCCATTTATAGTCTGATCTTCTCCAAATATGCTAATCTACTCTAAATACCTGACTTTGGAGAGGCAGGGCTGAGACAGTCAAATCGCTGAAGATTTTTATGAAGCTTCATGCTATTAGTGAGTATGTTACTGCATGGTTGGAGATGGTGATGATTTAAAGGAAACTTGTGGATAATTAACGGCTGCACAGAGTAGTTGCCATTAAAAAGCAATTATTTACCATTGATTAGCATGTTATGGTGAGTTTAATTAACTAGTGGAAAAACCTTTTCAGGGTTTTGATGGATTCTTCATTGCTGGGAATATTCTTCAAAGTTGGCTGTTTTTCTGAAAGAAAGGTGCACATTCAGAGAGGAAATCATAGCCAAAATATTCCTAGCTTCCTTTTGTAAGGGGTCGTACTGTAAAAATACCACAGTATTTCCTTCTTGTTTTACCTTCTATGATGTTAGAGTAGTTATAGCTGTTTGTTGTATACTCATAACAGAAGGTACTGCAACATGTGATTGGGTGGCCTAGCCTCTGATAAAGGGTTATTCTTTAATACTGGTTGTTCTGCATGCATTTCCTTTTCTCCCTCACCACAAGCAGGTGCAGCTAGGGACTGAAGAGTGAAGATTGAGAACTGATTCATAGAGGAGCCAGAGAGGAGGCTGCTGGTTGTGCGCTGCATCTAAAACGTCTTCTCAACGCAGAGATATATATAGGGAACTTCCATATCAGGCCCAGAACTGGTTCTTCTTTTACCTTCACAGGAATGCACCGCACATTATGCCCACACTACGCACATCATGGGAGGATGAAGAGCCAAGGGGCAGAGACATGACAGAGAGTAGAGAGGTTCTTGGGGGTTGGAAAAGTCATAAACAGGAAAACGCCCTTCTGACCCTGTACCACTCCACTGCTGTGTCCAGCAATAGTGATTCACCCATGCTCAGACCTACAGCAAGAATTTTAGCAGCATAAGCACTCCCCACACCATAATATTTTCCTACTCCTGAGCTTTTTCAGGTGTTTCCTGTCCCTCAGTTCCTTCCAGCAGCTGCTGCTGGTGCTGTGGACTTGCAGCTGTGCTTTCTGTGTGGGTTTCTTTGCTGCCATATGGCACCGTAATTCTCCCTTGCTCACCACAGCTCTGCCCACTCTTCTAGTATCCATGGCACTGGTGAATACTACATCACTTACTTTGCTATCTGAATAGAGTGTTATCTGTTTTGGCTATTAATCATGAATTCGATGTTTTTATTTCACAGACCTGAAGACTAAATTAAAGTGATGCTGGTTCTTTTGTTCTCACTCCTCACTCCTTCTCTGTGGTATTTGGGAAATTTTCCTTTTCATACCTCTCCTTACCTGGTATACAAAGCTCTGCTCAGTAGACAAAAATATGCTTCCAAATATGCCATCTCTGCAAAATATAGTTTTCAACAAAGCATATCCCAGAAAAAAATTAGAGTTGATTTGTCCAGCTGGGCAACAAGCTGTCCCATAAAATAAAACATCAGAGCTGTAGGTCGTCTGGGCTCATCTTTCACAACCCTCCTGTTTAAAATTTGTGATGTCAGGGTGCTCTGGTTAGGCAGAAAGGTTTACCTCTCTCTGAATCTTGGAACTTTTCTCTAGTAGTACAACACCCAGAGCCAAAGTAAGTGATATAACAATGAAAGGTAGGGGAATTAAACTAGGTTTTTCTCTCATTCTCCTATCTTGAATGTTATGGCCCCTCTTAATGTTTACTGCATGTAGTTAAATAGCTATGAGCTAAACCACTGTAATGACCTCCTTTTTCTTCTGCAAAGACCCTCTATTAACAACACAGCTGGCTCCGACATAAGCAAATGCTTTTGCCTGCCAACCTGAAACATCTGATATATCAAAGGCTGTGGAAAGAAACACTGGTATAGACCTGCTAAACCCTTAGGCCCTTCTCTAGAAGAAAGGAGAAGACACTGTGTAGCTTTAATGCCAACCATCAGTAAAACGAAGACCATCATTATTCTAAAGAATTTCTTGGACTGATTTGGTCACCTACCGTAAGGGCTAAAAGTGTTCACTAGACAATGAAACCCCTATTAAGCTGAGAGCAAGCTGCTTGCAGACCATAGGAATGAACTGTTAAACTTTTATATTCAGAATTACAAGATGCCAATTGATAGCTTCTTTGCTTTCTGCCTTTGTTGCAGTGTGAAGTGCTTCACACAGAAAACAGGGCTGGCATATGAATAATAAATATTGTTCGGTAACAGCTGGAGTTTCTCTGGGGCCCTGTGTTCCCTTCAGTGAAATGCTTCTTTGTATAATTTACTAGGTATCTCTCATTAAAGTAGAGATAGTATATACAATTACAGTTAACAAAATGATACCTCTGAACAAAAAGGGTCACTGTGTTGCTTAGCAACTGTTAGTCAGTCTAAAACTAAGTGCATACTATTGCAGCTGTGTCTTAATTTGTGCTGCCTGTGACCAGGAGAAGCTACAGGAACTCAGCCCATGACCGAGATGCTTGTCTGTCAGGGAGAGATGCTCTCCCAGAGCTAAGCGCTGCTTGACATTAGCCTGGCTTGCAATATTTGTGGCCTCCTGGTTCTTCATGCAGGGTCACCTGTACTGTATGACTGAAATTTTATTGCAAATTGCACTGCTACAGAGTGGGAGTAAATCCTTAATTCTCTATATGTGATCAAATGATCTCTTATGTGCACCTAATACTATAAAAAGAATAGTCCTAGAAATGACGTGGCTGTGAGGACTCTGCTTGGGATACTCTTTTCTTTAGCATGAGCATAGCAGCAGATTCAGCCTCTGAGCAAGAGGCAGGGGTTTAGCTTGGGGATATTTTTTGTGCATGCTTGTTTCTTTGGTTTAACGGTGGAGGAGTATTATAAACTTTTTCTTATGATATAATGTCACAATTAGTTGTGAAACCACTGAGCTTATTATAGGGGATATCTCATACAATCATGTTTACTGAAAAAATTTTCATGCCTGCAAGAACAGGAATATGTACATAATTATTTTTAGAGTGGCAATTTTCTCCATGTGGATTTAATTAGAAAATGAATAAAGAGAAAGTAGGGGTTTTTTGTTTGTTTTGCCTTCCTTTTATTAACTCAGGTTTCAGAAAACAAATTGCATAAATGTTGCTGCCTTGGTAGCCTTTAAAATTATAATAATAATAACAATAAAATCTTGTTCTCAAAAGGACAAGAAGGCAGTTGATGTAAATAGACTCAGCTCCATGGAAGCTCATGGATTTGCGCCAATTGATACCAATTTAGAATCTGCTTTGACCTTTCATTCTGGGAAATAAAAGCGCTCTGATGACTGCTCCAAATTTTGTAAACTGCAGAGTTCTCTTAAGATACGTTTGAGAAGATTCAATGATTGAAAGTGGGTTTATTTTGTGGGGGGTGCAATGAATCATGTTTGCTAGAAGGCCATGACTCTTGTCACTCTGAATTATATTGAATAGAACCTCAGCGTGTGAGAAGAGGCGATTGATTCTGATGGATTTGCTCATAGATTAAGGCACTTATTTAATGACAGTGAAGTTGACAAAGGTGGATCTTGTGATAAGTACAATAAAAGTTTTTTTGAAAGACAGATGATGAAACACAGCTTCACTGTAGCCTGCTTAGCTATCTAACTGTCGAGGCACTAATCTTCCTCAGCATGCCATTGAAGGAAGGTTTGAAAAACTTCTGGACATTCACATACACTTGTTCTGAGGAAATAGGCATCTATTTCCCACCCAGAGCTGCAACCGGCAGTCATGCCCCTTTTTTGCCTCATATGCTGCCCGTTGGTGCTCATTCTGGGGAACAAGAAACCGTGAATCTAGACCTTCTTTAACTGATGGGGATTTGATTTCATTCAGCTCATACAAAGGGTGGCCAGCCTCCCAGCCGTGTGATATTCCACATAATAGCACACCTTGAAGCTGCACTGTGCAACCAGTATCGTCGTTCTTAAAAGGCAAGCAAAGTCAGTACTTTCCTCTGCATAAAGGGACAGCACTATGCCATTTGATGCAATCCTCTTCTGTTCCCTCCTACCAGAAGCAGGCACCCAAAGTGTAAGTGCACCTGTGCCTAAATTACATGCCTAAACTGCCTGCATAATCCCTGCATTAAAAGAAGAATGAGGATAAACTATGTATCTAAATGGTAAATCATTGCTCCTATTCAGTATTTCAGAGGAGTTTTAAATAGGAAAGCTCTCTACATTGTTTCTCTGTAGGAGAACTGCCTTCATACAGCAAGACAGGTCAGTCTTTGATCCTTCTCCCTCTTGCTTTGTTTTTCTTTTTTTCAGTGAAGAAACTTCATTCTCTTGCTTATCACTTCAGCCTCAGCTTTTGCTCACACAGCTTCTGTCCATTTCGTCTCCCCTTCTTAATATAACACTTCTTGTCTGTCCCACTCTGCCAAAGTACCTGAGGACTGCAGTCCCAAGAGTAAGTCTATGTCTACAGCCCTGCCTTGGATACCTGGCTGTTTAGGGGTAAGAATTGCCTGATAACACATTTATGTGCTTTGCAAGGTGATTTGATAACAATAACCAGAGCCAGTGTGACGTTTCTCTATGAATGCACATTTCCATGTCTGTTTGATGTCTCTTCATTTGCCGGTAGTCGTGCTGAGGCTACACAGCTGGAGTGGGGTAGTCATTGGATAAGCCTTATTTTGACCAACGCTCACTTGCCATGTAGAGTAGGGTGACAGGAACACTCCTGCCATAGGTCTAGTAACCCACTATTTTCTTGCAAACTGTCAAGGATAGTGTCTGAATCAAGTAATTGAATGCACAATGTACGTTTTTCTTAGTTCTCTGGTTATAAATGCAAATCCTGAAAAGCTCTGTTTGATGGGAGAAGGAAAAGAAGAACAATGGGAATTAATTGTGGAAAAAATCTATTTTAGCAGCTATGACATGAATTGTAGTGGGAGTAATTTCAGAATCAATTAGAAGATTTTGTATGTTGAGAGGAAAATGACTTAATAATAATAGCTGTATGTGTTTTGGGTTTATAAGTGAGGTGAAAACTCCAGAGTTTGGTGTCAAAGAGAAGCGTTTGTAATAAGACTGTGGAATCAAGTAAAGGTTATCATCAGGAGGAGATTGAACACAGAGAAACCAAGTAAGGCAAACTTGTTGAAGGATTTTTAAAGAAGAATAAATCTTGTAGTACCTAGGTAGATAGACTACAATATGTGCAAAGAGCATCATTAAATGGAGAAATATACAACGGAACATAAAGGGGCTGCATCACTCCATCAATAGATACTGCATTACTTATCTAAGAATTTAAGTACAGGTAATAATGTTGTACCCTAGATATCAGAACAAAAATTTAATTACAGTGAAGCTAAAGTGTTGGAATAGATCAGTGAGTAAATTCTGTATTACAAACTAATCAAGTTAGAGTTAAAAAAAAATATAAGGTATACAGAATTAGGATAGTGCTTCATAGTCGAGCATTGATTTAACAGGCTCCATCTTAACTCTGCTTTGGAATTAAAAAAAAAAGAAATAAAAAGGAAAAAAGAAGCTGATTTTCCCATATGTAGACATGAACATAATTTAATAGAACAGGCTGAATCATGAATTTAATTACACAGCAAGTGCAAGTAAAGTGGTTATAATGCTGTTACAGAAATGTGACTGTGATAAACTTATTCCCATTACGTTCTGTTGCTAATTCAATTTCCATGCACAAGCCCAAAATGCTAGGTTTAGTTCTGGCAGTAGAGATATAGCAAAACCAGTATAAAAGAAGACATGTTTTCTAGCTCTGTCAATAGCTAGGTATTAAAAAGCACTATGTTTTCCTTTCTAATAAATATGACATCTTTAAAATTAAACAAGAAAAAGAACAATTTTATAGCCAATCTTTGTGCCCAGGAATGATAAATATTGCATTAAAAATAATTAAAATATTCATAATGTAACTATAGATGTAAAATCATACTTAATATAAGAGAGAGAGAAATAAATTTGAGATTGGGAAATCTTTAGAAAAAGAAAATTCTCCCTGCTTGACTCCTCTGCTTCTTAGCTCTATCATGGGAGCATTACCATACCCACATATCACAACCACAATTATGTTACTAACTGTTAATAACGTCTTACAATGAGTCTAAGTATCTACTCCTTGATTCTATGCACTATAAGAACTACAATCCATCACTCTGCCAGTTGTGAGGTTTTGCTACAGAATGGTAAAAGCTCTGGAAAATATCTATAATCTAATGACCTGATTAGTTTTAGAATGGGCAGTTTAGGAATCTCTTTTCAAGACAACACAAAATTTGGTAGGAATACCCAATCTCGCCAAAAAGTAACAATTTTAAGCTCATTTGAATCCTTTGTTTCTAAATTTCAGAGTTGGTGATGGGGGTCAACTTCTGGGTATGCACAACCAAACAAGATCCTGCTGCAAGGGCAGTTCATCAGCTATTCTCTGGTAAACAGCACTCATTTTCAGCCATCAGTGGTAGGGGAGGCAAGTGCAAACAGAGGGACTGCACATCAGCTTCATACTGCACCAGCAGTGGAATAGCTGACTTCGGTAACCTCTTCCCCTGAGATAGCTTGTCTAATGGTATGCTGGTCATGCCATTAGATTTATCATAGAAACTCATCTGCAATCTTAATATTGGAGAAGCTGTGGCGGCCACTTAATATCATCATAAAGTTGCTGCTGATGATTACACTTCCCAGCAGCCTCTGCAAACTGTTGCTCTGTGTTTTATAGGACTCAAGGTTGGCTAAATAACAGCTTAGGTTCCTCTGCCATGATGGGCATACTATTGGTGAATAGGTCTCTCCAAGGAAAAGATGTTAGTACTTTTGATGACAATATAAAGCTCTTGACCCTATAGTAGCAACAGAAGTATAGTATAAAGTGTAATACAAAACCTACTTTGTAAGAAGAGGAAGCAAGTTTCGAGAAATATCATCAGAATTTGAATTTCTCAATATCATAGCCTAAAACACCTAGTAACTTATCTTATAGGAGAGAAAAAAATGACCAAGTTCTGCACCAAGCAAAATACTGGGAAGTCAATTCCAACAAAATAAAACAGCTGAGCTTTGATTTTTGGTTGATGTTTGGTAATAGAAAACATCTTAGGGAAGTGAAACATCATAACACTGGAGACAGAAGTGGTTTGTCAGCTGTCCTTTTTAGAGAAGCCTTGGTAATGCCAGGCTCTGGTCACCTGTGGCCCACGGAGCCATTGTGCCTGACTCTCAAAGGGGCCACACATTAGGCTGTGGTCATGCCCCAGGGGAGTGATCACCAGGCTGGAGTCTTTTCCAGCTGTCTGAAGACTGAAGCTTGTGTCTGGACATGAACCGGCCAGGGTCCTCAGAGCTTGCAGTGGCCAGACGCCAACAAACTGTCCATCAGTCAGAGCTCGGAGAGACCCCAAGGGCTCACGCCCACTGTGGTTTGTTGAAGTCTATCACGTTCTTGGAGGAGGTTAGATCTCTGCCATTTGTTATGCAGTCTCCAAACTGAGTGGCCTTCTAGAAACAAAACTTTGAGGATCCCTGTCCTACACCAATGTTGCTTTTAAAACTTAAAACATTTTTCATCTTGTTTATATTTAATCTCAAACATCTGAAACTTCTCTAAAAAAAAAAAAAAAAGAGCGGCAGCAGTGCAGGAGAAGAATTTGCCCAGTGATCATGTTAAATAACTTATGATTTTTGTAATTTTCTCAAAAGGACAGCTTTGGTGCCTTTGCATATCTCACTCTGTGAAATAAGGAGTATCAGGGCTATTAAACTTCTGGCTCTAACTGTTGATGTCTTTGTATCTTGCTGATCTAATTCCTTTTCAGTTTAAGATCCTCCTTCTTCCTCATCTCCAGCTTCACAGATGAGTTGTCCCAAGCTTTCCCTCAGTCATGCCGTCAAGTGATGGTTCATCTAGCTACAATGATGATGAAAGCTATTCCTGTTTTTTTTCCCTTAAAACTAAAGTACAAAGAATTAGTTACTTTCGCTCTCACTCCTGAGAAGCTGTCTTCGAGAACAAAAGGACTGATAATGCAAGTTAGTGAGTGGTTCCACTGTTTAATAAAAATACCAAAAATATTAGACCTAAAAGAAAATACTTGGGTGCCAACCACACTTTGGAAAGGTTTCTTTATATCTTCCTTATGCGTTTCACTGCTCCAATAGCGTATAAATAACATGGTGAATATTGATTTTTTTCATTTGAAGTAGGTGCTTAGAAGTTGAGATATAGAATAT
The DNA here is from genome assembly GCF_040807025.1 of Struthio camelus. NCBI lineage: Eukaryota > Metazoa > Chordata > Aves > Struthioniformes > Struthionidae > Struthio > Struthio camelus. Next base: position 25,888,893 of record NC_090942.1, read on the forward strand.
CTGCTGTTAGTGAGAATAGAAAAGAACACTTGCCAAAATATTTCCTATCACTACCGTGGAGAACACTGCCAGAAAAAACAGAATTTTACATAAGCAGAATAGAATAAGGTAGAGTTTCCTTTGTAGTAGGATGTCTCATACTCATCTTTAAGAACATGTTATTCATGAGACTTAAGAAATTACATTACCATAAATGTTTCTTTTCGATTAACTATTTTAAATAGCTCTTCCAGCTTTACAGTGAAACTATACTTTCTTATATAAGATAGATACTTCCTGGTTAAGTAGGCAAAATATATCTGTCCAGAGAAAAGATTTTTCAGTTTAACAGCAAGAATATATCAGGCAGGGAAAGATATTTTCACTTAAACAACTAGCATGTGATAAGATCAGGATCTTGGGCACGTCATCATGAAATCTGACGGGAAGGTTAGCATTAGGCTGTCTAAGGCAGGAATAAATGTAGTTCGGTGTTACTTTCCCTTGAAAAGGAAGGAACATATACATTGAAACCTTTGGTACCTGCTTCACTTCAGGAGTCACCCGAAAAGGCAAGAAATAATTGGTGTGACCTGAAAATTTTATTTCTTTCCATTCCTTCAGTGAAAAGTCTAATGACTAAAGAAGGCATCAAAATGCTTCATTGCCCTTCTTTTGTGTGCACACATTCACTTTAGAAACTGTGCTGCTTATACTTGGGACAGAATATATGGGACAGAATATATGTATTTACATTTATTCCTGCAGCCATTAATTTCTATTTAGCCAAATTAGGCTGTATTACCTTCTAAGCGCGCACTGTTCAGCCAGTTGAATATTTCCACTAGAATCAGTGTTTTTTTGCTTCTTCTCAGTACAGAAGAAACTCAAAATAAACTTAAGCAGAGGGTTAGATGAAAGAAGTTTTTCTCTATACACCTTTTATCACAACTAGTGTGAAGAAGGGCAGATACATAAAAAATGGAGATAGCTTTTCTTCAAACCATAGTTTTAAAAACTTCATTTTAAATATTTAAAATGGAATAACTAAGGAATTTGGTCAATCATTCTATCTTTTGTATGTAAAATTCACCAGTTAAATGTCCATTTCCTCATTCCAGTCTGACTGAAGGAGAGCTACAACCAGGGAAAAAGATCTCCATAATTAGCACACTGATGATATAAAGAAAACAAAAATAGATTTAAGACTCTTTATCTAACTTATATGAGCTGTTAAAAAGGATGAACACTAGTCATGACTGTTTCAAGGTTAACTTTAATACTTATTTGATAAGCTTTTGAAAGAACTCAGACTTATAAATTCTCTTTTATTTAGGCTTTTCTAAATACTAAAGTAGAATCAACCTTGGATTTAAAGGAATATTAGCTCTCTCCTCACATATTCTGTCTAGTCTTGTGAGAGCTGCCCATTGTACCCAAATACAACAGTTTCTTTAGCAGTGCTGAATCTTAGACACTAAAGACAGCCTCTCCTCAATGGGGGTTACTACAAGGGGAAAAAGAAATTTTCAGTGCGTCAGAGAAGGGACAATCTAATCCTCTTTGCTGGTACATCTGCTCTGGCAGTTTTGCTCTACAAATCAAAAGGCATCCCATTAATTAAAGTTCCTTTTTCTTTCATTTTTATTCAGCTTGTGAAATGTGACCAGTATTCCAAAAAAAAAAAAAAAAAAAAGGTTTCAGCCCACTTTAGACACAAACATCCACTGCCAGAAGTGTATGTACTTTGATTTGTTGTCTGGTTTCCGCTTACTCTTCTCTTTCTTTCTTTCTCTCTTCCTCTTTTTCTTTCTTTCTCTCTCTCTTTTTCTTTCTTTCTTTCCTTATTTCCTTTCTTTTTCCTTCTTTTTTCATTTTCTTTTTTCCTTTTTTTCTTCCTTCTTCCTTCTTTCCTTCCCTCCTTCTTTCCCTCCTTCTTTCCCTCCTTCTTTCCCTCCTTCTTTCTTTTCTTCTTTCTTTGAGGAACATTCTCCTTTGGCAAAGTGCAATACATTTAGGGAGACTTACAAAACAAAGCTTTCGGTTCTTGGTCAGCAACAAACTCATCTTTGTTCGTGAAGCTCTATTAAGGAAAGAAGGCCAATTTTATGCAGGTTTCTATGGTCTACAGCACAAAGGCATCTATCTGCATGCAAGCTCTCTGGCAGGCACACAGCAGACTATGAGATCATCTATTTTAGCAATTGCCAGCTGCAATGAGGAACTGTAAAAAATTATAAACTGGTTTATATAGTGCTTTCATTTTTTCAATCAGGCAGCACTACAGATTTATGCATTGTTTTGTGGACAGATAACAAGTGCAGCTAACGGGGTGCCCATCTAGATCTCAGAGTCTGGTCTGCGTTTTCTGCTGTGAGTCCAGATCTCTTTTGATTGGATACTAATGTCATCTATCTTAAGCAGGAAGTGATGCTCGACTGCTTTATCCCTGGGGTTTTAACTGTTGTCTAAGGAATTCTGGTCCTTTATTTGATGGACTTTTACTGTGCTTTTGCAACCATCCACTATTATTCCACAGTGGGTGGCCAGCTATTTAACACTTGCCAGATGCATCATACACTGCCTATAAAGACCATGTACTGTAATTTCACAGCATGAGGAAAATGAGAATGTTTCAGATTTTCTGCTGATAGCAGAGGATGATGTTTTGAGAATTGAACTTGGAGGGTGTTAGAAAAAAAATCAAAACATAAATCATTTAACTCCAAAGATTTCCACAGTGTAACATCGGGCAAACCCAGCCCCATCCAGATCTATTCTGTTGCGCCATTCTCATCAGTATGTATAACCTAAACTAAAACACAGTGGAAGGACTCCCTATCAGTTCAGTTGCGTTTGAACTGCATCTGCAGTTCAGGTTGACTAAACAAGTGAAGAGGCTGCATTTAGATGTAGAGTTTAGGTGTATAGTTGCATAGGTTTCCTTGTGTATTACCATACATGAGGGAGAAGTGAGTACATGGAAACCAAAACAGTCAACTAGAAAATGCTTTCCTGAAAAGACTGTATTCCCACTATTCACAGTGACCATGCAATGAACAGGTGAGCAAGACACTATGCAGTTAGGTATGGGAGGAAATTGTATTATTGCTCTTGCACAAAAATCACCATTTACTTGCTTTTACTGTGCAGTGACTACAGCGAAGCTGGTGTCTCACTGAAAGAGATATTCCCAGATTGCTGTGCTATGTAGTTAAATTATCACTTCCCTAAATTCGAAGGATACCTTCCCCATGCCAGGAGCATTCTCTTGATTCTGTCAATATAATTCGAAATATCAGACCACTGGATTGACGTTTTGATTCCTGAGAGCATAATTTCCCAGAATATGCCACCTAGGATTTATTTTACATGAAAACATAATTCCCTAAAATTTCTGCATATCATTGTTCTTTTTAAACTAGAATGACCTAAAAAAGCATAAAAGGGGGGGAGAGAAAAAAATGCGGTATTCAGGTTGCAAGGTATATATGAGATATACTTACGTGAAGAATGAAACAACACAAGATGCTCTCTTTCATGCATATTTGACTAAGAATTTTAATAGATGGGAATATAAAAAATTCATTACCTTTTGTTATCCAACACCAGCAGTTTGAAAAGAATTAAGTTCTGTACATAGAGAATACTGTGCATTTTTCATGAATGCAGGGCATCCTATTGCATCTAGTGCCACAGGAAAACTCATCAAGTTTATGAAAACAAAATCTTTACCTCCAGGGCATTCTGGAGTGATTCTAACAGATCGTGTCAAAGTGATCCTGCAATCAAAAGAACAAACCTTCTGCAAATGCCTTTTGGATCACAGCATCCATTCTTAGGTACAGAGCAACACATTCAGTGCAAATGAATATATAATATTGCAGCAGAGAAGTTGAAATACTACGAAGGATGATATTTACTGCCTTAGGTGAATGTATTTTTTCTGCCTCTCCAGATGAAATCCATGTTCCACCTTAGGATATACACTTGTAGAGCCCCTAGGCATTATAAATGTTTTGTATTATTAGTAACATTATATAATCAGTTTGTATTAACATTACTGTTTACCAGCTCTAGCCCTGACACCAGATGTTGTACAAACCCTTATGAGAACTCTATGTGTATTTGAGATAGTGTCTCACTTTGCTTTTAGCATTCCTTATAAGAGCCAAAAAATAAGCCTTGTTTTGTCCCGAGATGATTATTGAAAGTGATTGTTGTGGGTGACTCCCTGCTGCAGGGGACAGAGGCACCTATCTGCTGACCTGACCTCTTGTCCAGAGAGGTTTGCTGCCTGCCAGGGGCTCGAATAAGAGATGTCGTGGAAAGACTGCCAAGGCTTGTCCATGCATCAGACTAGTACCCTCTGCTGATCTTCCATGTGGGTGCTAAAGACACGAAAGGCAAACTGGAAACCATCAAACGGGACTTCAGAGCTCTGGGAATGGTGGTCAAGGGTCTGGGAGCCCAGGTCGTTTTCTCCTCAATCTTGCCTGTGAGGGGAAAGGACGGGAGGAGGAGTAGATGAGTTTTCCAAGTTAACAGCTGGCTGTGCCGCTGGTGTTGGCAACAGGACTTTGATTTCTATGACCGTGGGACCCTGTTTGAAGATCAACAGCTGATGGGGAGCGATGGGATCCACCTTACCAAGCAGGGCATGTGTGTCTTTGCCAACAGATTGGCCAGCCTGGTACAGAGGGCTTTAAACTAGGCAAGATGGGGGAAGGGGAGTGGTATAGTGGCAGGGGAGTCAGTAAAACACCGCTCAAGTCAGGATGCCTCCAGCGGGTGCATACAGCCAGGGGAGACAGCATGGGACATGGCTGTGGAGGATCCTCTTGCACCTCTCCTGGGAAGCTTGCATGCTTGGCTGGCTCTCTGAAATGCCTGTGCACCAGTGCACACAGCATGAAGAATAAACAGGAAGAGTTAGAGATCTGTGTGCGGTAGCAGTGCCGTGATCTCATTGCAGTTACAGAGACATGGTGGGATAGTTCACATGACTGGGATGCTGTCATGGATGGCTATGTGCTTTTTAGGAAAGACAGGCCAGGAAGACGAGGTGGTGGAGTTGCTCTTTATGTGAGGGAGCAGCTAGAATGTCTGGAGCTCTGCCTCGGGGTGGATGAAGAGCAAGTGGAGAGCCTATGGGTAAGGATTAAAGGGCAGGCTAACATGGGTGACACTGTTGTGGGGGTTTACTACAGGCGACCTGATCAGGCAGTAGTCGATGAGGCCTTCTACAGGCAGCTGGAAGCAGCCTCACGATCACAGGCCCTGGTTCTCATGGGGGACTCTAACCACTCTGACAGCTGCTGGGAAGACAGCAAAGCTAGGCACAAACAGTCAAAGAGGTTCCTGCAAAGCATTGATGATAATTTCTTGACCCAGGTGGTGGAGACACCAACGAGGAGAGGTGCAATGCTACACCTTGTACTAACGAACAAAGAAGGTCTAGTTGGAGATGTGAAGGTTGGGGGCAGCCTTGGCTGCAGTGACCGTGAGATGGTGGAGTTCAGGATCCTACAAGGAGGGAGCAGGGCAATGAGTAGGATCACAACCCTGGACTTCGGGAGAGCTAACTTTGGCCTCTTCAAGGACCTTCTTGGAGGAATCCCATGGGTTCGGGCCCTAGAAGGAAGAGGGGTCCAAGAGAGCTGGTTAATATTCAAGCATCACTTCCTCCAGGCTCAAGATCGGTGCATCCCTCTGAGGAAGAAGTCGAGCAAAGCGGGCAGGAGACCTGCATGGATGAGCAAGGAGCTCCTGGCAAAACTCCAACAGAAGAAGGAAGCCTACAGGAAAAGGGGGCAGGCCACTTGGGAGGAATACAGGGACGTTATCAGAGCGTGCAGGGATGCGACAAGGAAGGCTAAGGCCCAGTTGGAATTAAATCTGGCAAGGGATGTCAAGGACAACAAGAAGGCCTTCTTCAAATACATCAATAGCAAAAGGAAGACTAGGGAAAACGTGGGTCCACTGCAGAATGGGGCGGGTGCCCTGGTGACGAAGGATACAGAGAAGGCAGAGTTATTGAATGCTGCCTTTGTTTCCGTCTTCACTGCTAAGGCCAGTCCTGAGGAATTCCAGACCCTGCAGACAGGAGAGGAAGGCTGGAGAAAGGAAGACTCCCCCTTGGTGGAGGAGGATCAGGTTAGAGATCTTTGGTCCAAACTTGACATGCATAAAGCCATGGGCCCCGATGGGATGCACCCACGAGTGCTGAGGGAGCTGGCGGACGTTATCGCTAGGCCACTCTCCATCATCTTTCAAAGGTCGTGGAAATCAAAAGAGGTGCCTGAGGACTGGAAGAAAGCCAATGTCACGCCAGTCTTCCAAAAGGGCAAGAAGGAGGAGCCAGGAAACTACAGGCCTGTCAGCCTCACCTCCGTCCCTGGAAAGGTGATGGAACAGCTCCTCCTGGAGGTCATCACTAGGCATGTGGAGGACAAGAAGGTGATCAGGAGTAGTCAGCATGGATTCCCCAAAGGGAAATCATGCTTGACCAACCTGATAGCCTTCTATGGTGGAATGACTGGCTGGGTAGATGAGGGCAGAGCAGTGGATGTTGTCTGCCTGGACTTGAGCAAGGCTTTTGACACTGTCTCCCATCACATCCTACTAGGTAAACTCAGGAAGTGTGGGTTAGATGAGTGGACGGTGAGGTGGATGGAGAACTGGCTGGATGGCAGAATTCAATGGGTTGTGGTCAGTGGCACAGAGTGCAGTTGGAGGCCTGTAGCTAGTGGTGTCCCCCAGGGGTCAGTCCTGGGTCCAGTCTTGTTCAATGTATTCCTCAATGACCTGGAGGAAGGGACAGAGTGCACTCTCAGCAAGTTTGGTGATGATACTAAACTAGGAGGAGTGGCTGACACACCAGAAGGCTGTGCTGCCATTCCGAGGGACCTGGACAGGCTGGAGAGGTGGGCGGAGAGGAACCTCATGAAATTCAACAAAGGCAAGTGCAGGGTCCTGCACCTAGGGGAGGAATAACCCCATGCAGCAGTTAACAGGCTGGGGGCTGACCTGCTGGACAGCAGCTCTGCCGAGAAGGACCTGGGAGTGTGGGTGGACAGCAAGTTAAGCATGAGGCATCAATGTGCCCTTGTGGCCAAGAAGGCCGATGGGATCCTGGGGTTGCATTAGGCAGAGCGTTGCCAGCAAGTCGAGGGAGGTGATCCTGCCCCTCTACTCAGCCCTGGTGAGGCCTCCCCTGGAGTACTGTGTCCAATTCTGGGCTCCCCAGGACAAGAGAGACATGGCACTGCTGGAGAGAGTCCAGCGGAGGGCTACCAAGATTATTAGAGGGCTGGAGCATCTCTCCTATGAGGAAAGGCTGTGAGAGGTGGGCCTGTTCAGCCTGGAGAAGAGAAGACTGAGAGGCGATCTCATCAATGTGTACAAGTATCTGAAGGGGGGGCGCCAAGAGGATGAGGCCAATCTCTTCTCCGTGGTGCCCAGCGACAGGACAAGAGGCAATGGGCAGAAACTGAACCACAGGAAGTTCCATCTAAACCTGAGAATAAACTTCTTGACAGTGAGGGTGACTGAGCATTGGAACAGGTTGTCCAGAGAGGTAGTGGAGTCTCCTTCCTTGGAGACATTCAAAACCCACCTGGACGCGATCCTGGGAAATACGCTCTAGAGGTCCCTGCTTGAGCAGGGAGGTTGGACTAGATGATCTCCAGAGGTCCCTTCCAACCTCAACCATTCTGCAATTTTGTGAGATATGAAAAAAAAATCATGCCTTCGGTAACACCTTTTTGAATGGGGAGAAGTGAGCTATATCTCAGAAGAATTATTTAACTACCTGCATAAGGGCTTATATGGATGATTAACCTGTTAATGTGCCTTTTCTTGGAGTGCTCTTCATTATTTGTAGTTTTAACACACGTACATGTGCACACACACACACACACACACACACTCATACAAGGTACGAAATCTTCCCCCAAATATAGGTAACCTGACATGGTTAGAAGAAATAAAGGAATAGAAAATAGCTACAGACACTCAGTAAAGTGCCATTTGGCAGAATATTAAGGTACATCCTTGTGCATAAGGACACTTAAAATCATATTTTATAGTACAGAAAATCTAAAGTTATTTCTAGAAATAAAGAAGCAAGCTTCCGTATGTATTTGCTAGTATATGCATTCAGGTATCTATTCTAACAGTCATTATGGGATTGTTGCAGGGTGTAATTCTGACTAGGAAATGAGTTAAAAACCTCTCATGAACTGCATTTGCATATTCATAAATTCTCAGATCCCATTGACCTCATTTGCTAAGAGTTACTACAGCTTAATCATCCACCATGTGGCCTTCATAGCAGGCCACATGTACACTCGATGAGAAGTAAGAAGAATTCAGCTGTGCTTAACCTGCAAAGAAGAGTCACATAAGCCTCACTTGCATAGCTTATGTAGTTATACCATAGTAGTTATTGCTGCTCAGTTGCTGTGAATTAACTCATTATGCTACAGTAATCACAGGACTGTGCCTTTAATGAGATTTATGTTCCTAAGTGCTCAGGTCCCTTTTGAAAGTGGAACTACAACAACTTAAGTCATTTAAGCACTTGAAAATGATATCTTAGAGCAATAGTAATAATGACTTCTAGCTTTAGATGTATCAATCTTTTCCAGCTTTTTGCATTGTGCTGATCTCTGCAACACTGAAGGATGCATTTTTTCTGTTGGATCTACACACTGTGAAGACCTTATGATAATAAACCCTATCATTCTTTGCAACGTAGCACCTGGGAATAGAGACAGAAATTTTTAGATGGGAGGAAGGCTTCATTTCTTGGGGTCTTCTTGCATGATATGATGTTCAATTCCATAAAAATATCTAGGCAGGAAAAACAGAGACAAAAATCAGGACATTCCACATTTCTAAAGCAGTCCCTTTGTCTGGAGTTCAGAATTCAGTTCAGTTTGTTCTTTTCCTTCTAATAACAGGTGCTTTTCAACCTGCAACAAAAGGGTGGTATCTGTAGCCAGTCATTCTCCTACCCTGGTAGAGACAAAGATACTGCCAGGATTTTTATGCATGCATCGTTAACTAACGTTCAGGCAAATACAAGCTTTGAAATTACCTGTCATATGCAAAAGTCTATAAAGCTTCCTCTGTAAAGATGTAGCAAGCCAAGGCCTGACTTACCAATTAGAGGCAAACCTAAGCTGATGGTGTGACTAGGCTTCTGCTCAAATCTTTAACGATCTGATATTTTACGTAAGGAAATTTTATGTAACAGGGATTGATATGAAATGGTGGTGCATGGAGAGCAAAAGGAATGAAGATAATGTCTCCGCACAAGTTTTTTTTAATACATGAAACAATCCATTGAGATTTTGTGTGTAATACAATAAGGCATAATTTTCATTTGTTTTTAATATCAGATATTCTTCTGCTCTTTAGCAAAGAGCTACACAGAGCAGCAAAATTATCTACCACACTTGAAGCTATATGTAGTTCAAACTCTTTGATCGGGGCAATACTCATTCCCATACAGTGTTCTTATAGGCAATAATCTTTTTCCTCATAGAGGATTTGCATAAATTTTATGGATTTAAGGAAGACAGTTATGAAGAGAATATATTTAAAGGTCAACTAAAATTGGACTAACACTTCCTTCACAAATAGAAGAACCAGCAAAAATTCTTGCCCGCAGGTGTGTACTAGCCTGAAAGGTCAGCCCTTCAGGGAATGTAGCTCTGTTCAAAAAGATGCTCTTATGGGATCTCAGTAGACTGAAAGAGCAGTACATCCCTTGTCCCTTGAGAGAACTGAGAGTCTCCAACATTACTGATGAGAAATATGATCCAATTCTGCTTCTGAGTGGCATTGTGGAAGGCTTTTCTGGGCTGCCTTGGTTGTTAGGTAAATTTTCATGTACATATCCCATGAATAAAATGCCTTTTGGACACTTGCATTTCTAAAACCAGCATGATTATTCTTCAGCTGTTTTTGGCTCACTTGAGCTTCGTGATGCCTTCACTGCACAACTGTTCCCCATCTTCTACCCACAGCCTTATCTGTTGCAACGGTCATATTACTGCTGAACTACTATTTTAGCAAAAACTCCATCTTCCTTAGTGTCAGACAACAGAGCACATATATATACAGCAGTTTAACAGCACTGTGGAGAGAGTGGGAAGCTTAGATGTGCATTTGGAGAATTAAAGCTAAATAGACCTTTTTGATCCTATTAAGAGCTGTTTCCTAGAGTTTTAATTACTGTCAAGAAAAGCAGATCCACAGACACTAAAACTTAGTCTTTCATTGCAATGAACAGGGTCTGACACTTCCATTTATATTTTCTCTCAGTCAGGACATCACATTAAAATAGATCACATTTGCTGCTACTTCATCTATCAGGAAAAGTTCTGGATCTGGGGGAAGAGTCACTGGGTAATGTTCTGCAGCTTGTCCAGGACAACAAGTCATGATGTCTTATCATAATCTCCCTAGCTTTCAGGGACTTCTGAGTTACAAAAGTAGGGATTCAGCTTGTCCAATTTTAGGCATCTACAATCTTGGATCTATAACCGAATTAATTGTCCATGGCTCCCTTCATGTCACTGGAGTGAAGAAGGTATTCTCAGGATGCAGGTCATCAACCTATTGTGAAACGTCTTTTAGTATAAGAATATAAATAATTAAATAAATGGAAAGAGTTAATTAAACCTTCCAGAAGCAAATGTGTTCAGTGAGAAATTTTGAAATTTGTTTTTTTTAATCATAATTCATGGCAAAAATTCATAATAAAACATCAGCATTTCTTTAATCTTGAACAGTGCTACATTCAGGAATGCACAACTTTAAAAGTTATTGCTACAGGATTGAAGCTGTTCTACTGAAAATGGAGGCTTGTCGTTAACTTCAGTGGATTTAAGATTGTCTTACAACATCTGTTTTTCAAACATGGTTTGCACATGCAGCTGCCATCAACTTAAGTGAGAGATTTCTGAGACAAGCACCTCTGAAATCCACTCTGACACAGAGTCTGATATATAAAAGAGTAGAATATATTGTTCATCCTCTTTTACCTCACACTACTTAATAAACAATACCTGTTACACATTAAGATCTTCAATAAAAGAACAGGCAGTTTCTGACCCAAGCTTACTACTGTGAAGAGACTTCAAAAACGAGTGGTGGGTGGTTGCATTCAGCATTTAAGATCAAATGAGGCTTCTATGTTTGGTATTGAATAGCAAATGAGCTAGATTTTAAAATGTTAAATGATGACTAACCTTTTGATCTTTGTGTGTACACGTGTATACTGACTATCCTTGACATGCAGATGACTCAAATTCAACACATCTCATAACATCAGCACAAGCATAGTCACATGGGCACATCGATATGGTTCTAATAGTAGAGTAAGACTTGAGGCAGTCTTGCGTAAAATAATACTGAGGATGTGTTGGTTTACTTTAATAATTCATGGAATTCAGTACTGAGTTGATTGCAGACCTTGTAACGATATAACCTCTGCTGAGTTTGGATAGCAAATAAAAAGTTGGTTAAGTTGGAGGATTATTAGATCTTTTACAGTGGAGAACTTTCTGGGACAGGAAGAAGCCGGGCTAAAAGCAGAGCATCCAAGGGATGTCTTGTAAAGATAAGCAGAGTGGGAATCTTGGGAGCTTTGAGAGAACATGAAGCTGATGATACTAAACTGGGGGGAGAGGCTAACACACCAGAAGACTGCGCTGCCATTCCGAGGGACCTGGACAGGCTGGAGAGGTGGGCGGAGAGGAACCTCCTGAAGTTCAACAAAGGCAAGTGCAAGGCCCTGCACCTAGGCAGGAATAATCCCATGCACCAGTACAGGCTGGGGGTTGACCTGTTGGAAAGTAGCTCTGCCGAGAAGGACCTGGGAGTGCTGGTGAACAACAAGTTAAACATGAGGCAGCAGTGTGCCCTTGTGGCCAAGAAGGCCAATGGGATCCTGGGGTGCATTAGGCAGAGTGTTGCCAGCAAGTCGAGGGAGGTGATCCTGCCCCTCTACTCAGCCCTGGGGAGGCCTCCCCTGGAGTACTGTGTCCAGTTCTGGGCTCCCCAGTACAAGAGAGACATGGCGCTGCTGGAGAGAGTCCAGCGGAGGGCTACAAAGAGGATGAGGGGACTGGAGCATGTCTCCTATGAAGAAAGACTGCAAGAGCTGGGCCTGTTCAGCGTGGAGAAGGGAAGATTGAGAGGGGATCTCATCAATGTGTACAAGTATGTGAAGGGGGAGTGTCAAGAGGATGAGGCCAGTCTCTTCTCCGTGGTGCCCAGCAACAGGACAAGAGGCAATGGGCAGAAACTGAAGCACAGGAAGTTCCATCTGAACCTGAGAAAAAACTTCTTCACTGTGAGGGTGACAGAGCATTGGAACAGGTTGCCCAGAGAGGTGGTGGAGTCTCCTTCGCTGGAGATATTCAAAAGCCGTCTGGATGTGATCCTGGGCAATATGCTCTAGGTGACCCTGCTTGAACAGGGAGGTTGGACTAGATGATCTCCAGAGGTCCCTTCCAACCTAAACGATTCTGTGATTCTGTAACAGAGTACAGGGAGGAATAAATATTTTTGGAAGGCAATGGAAAATCCTTAGAATTGGCTGGAAAGGGATGGAAGATTTGACACGTCTCTTTGACATGTCTCAGGTCACAGAGAAGCATTGCAAACAACTCTATGGAGACTGAAGGCAGGGCATGTATCCTGGCTCTGATTTATGTTAGAGTAAAATAGTAAACCTGCTTTAAATTAAAGGTCTTCTAGTGGCTGTACAAACAATTTAAGCTCTGGACTTGTGGCTTCTGATGTGACTGGAACTTTTTGGTGAGATATAGACCTATAATTTGCAGTGGCTGGCTATTTATTGTAAATTTAATTAGCCCAGCATATATAAATGCACAGTAGTTTCTATTATGTCATAGCACAATCAATTCATTGTTGCAACAGTTATTTTGTTGTCAGGTATGGAATATGGAATTCAAGCTATGAAGATTAGAATAAAAAAGTGAATGTTAGAAGAACTATTTATTCAGAAGTAATTCTATAAAATATATCACAGCCCAGCATGTGCAGAGCTGTTCTAATACTGAAACCATCTATGACGGCTTTCAGAGCTTACGGATTGCTGAAGACTGATCTATTTTTTTTTCCAGATCAAAGTATGTGACTACTGGCATCAGAGAATGTTTCCTGAGTTGTCTTCCTAAGAAGGAAAAAAGTTCAAAGCAAATATAATTTCATTTGATTACCTAAAAAGATACTGTCCTGCAGAGCACTACAAGCAGCAGTGTTCTCGTGTGATTCAGGAATTACAATTTTAACTGTGTTTTTGCTGAGCTATGGAAGTGCGATTTTTTTCGGTGGAGGGAAGGAATAGGAAAGTGACTGCTCCATGTATACAAGGACAACAATGTTCATCAGAATAAGGATAGGATGCTTGTGAAAGCTGAGAGGCTGAGAGCAGGAAAAGAGGAAGGTTTTTTTTATGATTCAGAGCAGCTCTCATAGCACGTTCTTGTATAAACTCTATAAATGTTAGCTATATCATCTCCAGTTCCCATTTACTATAATTGGAGGTCGTAAGTCATTAATTTCCATTATCCAAAACATCAATCCATCACTCTCCTATATTTCTTTCAAAAGTCAAAAGAATATAGTTATCCAGATAGACTGCTTAGAGCCTGAAACTGTCTGGTACAGTGCTAACTAATATCAGCAACCCCACAAATGAATGGCATTGAAGGGCTTTTAGCATGTCACATTTCACCTCACAAGCTAACTGTTTTGAGGGTTAAGAATGTAGTTAGCTTTCTTGAGCATTTAAAACCTCTAGATACTTGTTACTGGATTATTATGAATATGACATTTTGTATTCTCCATTGTGAGTGGGTAGAGGTGTCCAGAAGTCATCAGGTTGTATTTCATCTACCTCTGGCAGAAGAGCCGAAGTACAGCTCTCTGCACAGAAAGGCACTGTGAGTTTATTCATTCAGCTGCAGTTTGGAAATGGAAGATCTTAGAAACAAAGGACAAAACTAGCTAGCAGTTATGGAGTACATGACATGTGGTTCAGTCCAGTCTTGGAACCAAAATAATTCACTTGAAAATGTTGAAATTGACTTGTTGAAGTAAATTTGCCGTCCAGCAACTTGGAATAAATGCCTCTCCTTCCTCTGGTGTTCCTAAAAGACGTGTGAGGTGCCATACCTATAGGAAATAAGACAATCCACCTTATTTTGCTCCTTTTGGACAGAAAACATGTTCCCTAAATGTTCAAATGGCACAGACTGATTTTGACTTCAAAGTCACCTAAGACAATCTTTCTTAATCCTTTTGATGAAGCCTAATAGAGTAGGAAGCAATCATTTAAAGATAAAGATATGGATTTTACAACTTAATATGTGTTCTCCCATCTATCTTCTAGATAGTTTGAGATTTTGTGCTAATCGATATAAAATAGCTATAGGCCTTATGCAAGCTGAGTTGTAACAGCTCTAAAAGTGATAAGGTGGTTTCTGCCCATATTGACTTTCTTTCTAGGCACTAAGCCTTTCAGTATATTAGCCAAGGTTTGCATAGCATTGTTAACAGTGGGTGCCATAATGGAATTGATCTTTGTTTCTTCATAGTTTGGCAGATTTTGCAGATTATTCCTTCCATTCTTCTCCTTGATTCTTAGATCTAGTTAAAGAAGAGGACCTTTTGCAAACACTTCATCGTCTCTTTCAAGCATACTCTGGCTTGGTGTTATATTCCTCTCTCTTGTTATGCTGATGCATAGCTGCAGAACTCTGTTTTCCTTTGCTCTTCCTAGGCACTGTTGGTTTAATTGTCTAAGGGAAGAGCGACTGTGTCATTACTGCAGAAGTAGTTGAAGGCAATGAAATAAGGCTGCTCAGCACAAATTGGACATTTGACAACACACAGTATCAGCTTGACTTTGAAGTGAACGGGAAACAACTGCAGGTGCTGAACCTCAGGTGTTCTCAGAATTTATGCCTGTCAGAGATGAGTTGCCGCACCCTACACAAGACAGAGGTTTTCTATTGCCTCAAAGTCCAGACCCACACAAGGGTAGTCAAATATATATTGCTGTGACTGAGTCCTTACCTGAGAGGGCAGGAGGTAGTGTTTCAGCCACCAAAGGTGGTAGAAGGTGATTTGCTACCTTGTAGTAGCGACTAACCAAGTCAGAAACTGTTCTGGCCATACAGTTTTCATGGCGCTAACTCTCTTCTATTTCTGAGAACCAAGAAGCAGCAGATTTAATTGTAACTTGTATATGAGATAGCTTCAGAGATCATACTGCTTAAACTGTTTTGGTAACTGCAGAGTTGTCCAAATGACAAGGGAATGTAAAGAATTCTTTAACTCATGATTTGTCAATACTAAGAATAGATGAGTTCTTTGCACGTAATTTGTAATCTAGGAAGGTGAGAAGGCAGGTAGTCCTTCAAAGATTTAATCCACTTCATTTTCAAATAAAAAAGGCCAGTCTTTTAGCCAAATATAATTGTTTTTCCTCATGAAGATTTGGTTTCAGCAAAATTGTCTATCTTGGCAAGCTGCTTGTGATACTCCAGTTTCAAAAATAAATGGTTATTAACTTATGCTGGGTAAAAAAGGCAGAATCCTAAATTCCCTTTAGGAAAAAAAATATATTTATATATAAATGTGTATTTTCATTTAAATATACTTGACTTTCATTGGGAACTATGCAGCTTAACTGTAGTTTATAATCTTTGCAATGTTTACTCTCTTCATGGTGAGTACACCGTTACCTTTTGTGTTCCCTATGACTACGGGAATGTAAAAATGAAAGCAAAATGTATAAGTAGTTCACAAGATTTCTGGCTTGATTTTGATAAGTCTCTGTAGCTATCTGCCCTTCTTTCAGCGAGGATAGATGTGTTACTCTGCAGGGAGAGATTCTGTCTGATATTGATACTAGAATAACACTAAAGATCCATTCCAGGAGTCAAACGGGACTCAGAGAAACTTCAGTAAGAGCAGTTCTGAAAGAGAGATACTCTTTAAATTTCTTTTAATCTTCCTTTTAATTGTCCCATTTGAACATCGGTACCTCAACATTTACACTTCTGGGAAATTTTAGACAAAAGGAAGCTGTGTTTCATGAGAAGGGATTTAGGCGTGCTTTTAGATTTTAAATGGGCTTAGTCAAAAGTCTCCTATGATGCTGACGACTGCTGGAAGGTTTTGCTCTTTGGTCTTTATAATTGCAATCTGAGATAACATCTAAGTATTTTGGTTCAAGTGTTTCCATTTAATTGACTTTTCATTACCATTTTCTAAAATTACTAAAAATACTAATAGTAGGTTGGTCTTTCCGGGGCTCAGAGTTATTAGCTTTCCAAATCATATAGAGAGACTCAGAGGAAAGGCCTGAATAAAGCAAATCTCTTGATTTTTATATCTGTGCAAAAGCCACAGGATATTTTGTGTGTTCTCTATAATAATCATTGAAGAGCCTATTGTGTATTATATGGATTTTTTTTGCGGAGTACCACAATCACATAAAATCAAAAATTCATCCTTTTTTTTCAAAAGAATAATTCTTTGTGATTCAGTCACATGGTTGTAGCTGAATTTGAATAAACTTCAGAGTGCTTGAAAATATTTAAGCATTTTATCCCTTGAATTTTCACCAGTCTGTATATGAATCTCTATTTCACAAGAACTCTTGATATTTCAAAATGCTTTGATTTGAAATGGGATATGTGACTTTTATCAAGACAAAACATATTGGCCCTGTTGAAGGGAATGTAAAATAATATTAGAATTGTGCTGAGAATAGGTGGAAAGATTACCAGTTTCTGCTACACTGTGGTTAACCAGATCAGAGGCACCCTGTGATTTTTATTAAGATCTAATGGCTGTGTCTTCTGCTTGCAAGAAGATGGTGATGGTTCCAGAATGACATTCACATCCCTGTGAAATATTTTACATAAGTCAAAATCAGCATTTTTTGGAAGGAATATTGTTCCCTCTACAGTCAACTTTGGCCCTCAGAAGCCACACTAAAAACATTGCTAACTGAAGTGGGGTGATAATTATAATTATTATGTCAGTAAAAAAGCATGAGGTAAAGTTTTAGAATTGCTTTCTGAGCAGGTGCGATTCAAGTAAACCAAGCAGATTTCTGAACTTTGAAACAACAAAGCTACAATGGGAGAATAACCGCAACCACAATTAGCCTTAATTACACATTGCTTGCATCTGATGAGTCAGACTGATCCTTGGATCTGGCATTGGAAAGGTATTTTACCTCCAGGTAAAATTACCTGGGGGATGACTGCCTCAAACATAGGCATTGACACTATAGACAACTTAAGTGAGGTGTGAGGAATCCCATCTGTAGGTGATTTTGTAACTCTCACCCTTCTTTCAGTCTCTTGAAGAAGAGGTGCCAAAGCCCTCTTGCTGTTCTCTGCCATGAAGGTGCTTGCACAGAACCCAGCTGGCTTTCAGTGCCACCATCTTGCTGCCTGTTAGGAAGGTCTTTATGCATTTGCCAAGTAGATCTTAATAAAAATGAATATAGTAGCCCTGATCTTGTGTGATTCCATTATACCATGGACCAGTTCATATTTCCTCAAGATTCTAAAACAATTTCAGTGACTGTTACAGCAATTTTTTCCTTTACAGAATTTAAACAACAACTAAAACTGTTGAATTTCAGAGATCAAACAGAATCACCGTTCCCAGATCCCAAAAGGCTTATGAACCCATCCTCACAGTGTTGTGAGAAGTGAATGTAACAAATAGCAGGGACAATACTAGGTAAGGACAAATAAGTCCTTCAGTAAAAAGATCCCATATTTCCTTTGCCCAGGTGTCTGGTTCAAAAATAAGTATCTATGTAAATATATATATATATATATATACATACATATATATATATATATATATACACACACAATTTATTTTTATATCTTTTGTGTATATATACATATATATACATCTGCATATATACATACATATATATAAAAATATATATATATATACACACATATAAAATTGGGTCACTCACCCTTCTTGCAGAAGAAGGGAACCTGAAGAAGGAATCTAAATGCAGAGAAAAAAATGATATTAGTGAATAAAACTGATGCAGGAAAGAAACTGATAGGCAAGGTAATATTTAGCAGGAGATGAAAACTAAAGTATCATGTACTAACACTTAATCAAAACCTCAAATTCTCCAATTGCAGTTTTCACTGTATTTTCATTCTTCTGCAATGAGAAGACCCCAAGCAGTTAGTTTCTGAGCAATCCTCTCTTTTTATTCATAGGAGAAACATTTTAACATTTGTCTCGTCTGTGTTAATCTTCCATCAGTCACAGTCAGCCAAGGATCGATACTGTCAGTTTCCCCCTCATTTTATAGATTGTAATTTCAGAAGAGAATGCTAATAGAAGTTCCCAAGTGTTCCTTGAGGAAGATTCATCTGCTTAAATGCGCAACTGCTCACCCAAGCTAAATTGTGGCAGAGAGACAAAGAAATGAATCTGTCCCACACATCTGAAAAATAGTGACTGCTCTAGATTGGACAAAGAGAAGATGTTGTATATTCTGTCCCACAACCAGGACTGTGGTGTGGGAGAGGAACTTTTGTAGAGCTTTCTTGATATTTAGAGACTAGTGCATGGTGTCCCATGATGGTGGCAATGTTAGATAATCCAACGTTCCCTTCAAGCCTGTTCTCACATTTCACTTCACCTCTCTCCAATTCATATTCCTGTTATAAGGGGAAACTCAAGACCGCTGTAGAAAATAATGAACAAGCATAAGCAGGCAATGGTGAGATTAAGAAAGCACCTAAAGTCTGGCATCTCTAGTTACACGTGGCCTATCCTCTGATGCTGATGGTGCTGGGCAGAGGGTTCATATATCCGTCTCCATACCCCATCACTCTTCAGCAAAACGCTTACATGTATTTAAACTGAATTACAAGCTTGGGTCTACTATCACCAATGGAACTGAATCACACACTAAAATTTAGGTATGTGTTCAAGTAATCTGTTGCTCATATCTGTTGCTCTGCTTATATTTTTTGCTGATCAAAAGACTATGGGAGACAGTAGAAAGCACAGCAGCAGCTGTTTCATGCATTTACAGCTATTTGCTACTGTTATACCATGCGGAAGCACTTAGGAGGAGGCAAGAACAAGATTTTAGAAGAATCTCTCTTCTTTCCTGTCACATCTAGCACTGACCCATGACTTAAAGGAGCACTCCTATCCTCAGAAAATCTTTTTCCTCTAAACTTGACCCTGAAATATTTGTCTTTGAGTATTATGCAGTTCAGCTGTCTGCCTCTTATTTATAATTCATTATCTCTTTCTTCTCCTAACCCATTTCTTCACCAATTTGACTGAGTCATAGATATTTTTTCACAAAAGTAACTTCATTGTTATTATCACCTTGGGGCTCTCAATTTCTGGCAATTTCAGCAAAGAGGCCCTTTTTCCTGCCAGGGGAGTTCTTTGTAGGGCACTACAACCCACATAAGGGATTTGAAAGTAATCAGCCTGGGCCATCTCAGGTGCCTGTTAGTCTATGAGCTTGGGGTTCAAGCTTATCAGTAGGTGCTCCCCCTGCTTTCAGCAGGCCTTCAGCATCATCAAGAATTTCATCACTCTGGGAAACAGCAGAAGGCTGAACCTGCCCTACAGTGACCTCCTGAAACCCCAAATAGTTGTCTTGGTACTCTGTGCTTAAAATATTGGATTTTATTTTATGACTTGCATGACTTAATTCGCCCTTGTAATCTTTGTCACTCTTATCCTTACCACAGTTCTTTTGTCTTCATTTCAGTTCTACATTTCTCAGATTTAAGGCCCTTTGATGAGGGAGTGGGAGTGGGAGTTTTGCTACAGAATTTACGGACAGTAAGATCAACTGCTTAGTTTATAACGATTTCACTTATAGAATAAAGTCTTTCTATGTAGGAAAATAATTTTGTGAATTAATTATACTTTTCTCCTAAAGTGATGCTAGTCTGCTTTCAAAAAATCACAGATTTTTTATGCTAAAATTCATAAGCTTTACCTGCCAAAAATGTCTTCCATCACATTAAAAAAAACCAAGGTACAACTGCAAAGAGTTTTCTTTTTTCTCTGATGAGATACATAGGGCTAATTTTTAGCCAGGTTTGTTGTGTGTCAGGGAAAATTTTCTTACTGCAATTGTAGTCAGAACTGGTAAGAAGGATCTAGCTTCTCTGCCCATTTTTACACAATGCTTATACTCTCTTGTCTTTTCAACTGTCTTTTGAGACCTCATAGATATTTTTGTCAGAAATAATCTATTATTTCTCTCAGAGTTTCTTGGCACTGTTCTTTCTTAATGCTGCTGACATTCATTTATGTATTCATTTTATATGCATCAATTTGCCAATGAAGCTACCAGACTGACAATCTAGAAGTTGAAGGAATATATTAAACAATCTGAGAAGATGTAAAATGTCGGTATATTGCCCTTTCACAGTGTCCTCTGACTATGGCTAAGGCCTGTTCTGCAAGGATGAGTAAAAGCATTAGCAACAGGTTCCTCTGCGGTGTCCTTTCAAAAACTATTTATGAGGAGGCTGCATAGACTCTTTGCTGTGCTATGACCTCCTTGTGGACCAACCAGACTGAGATCATTACTTACACTACTAAATGGCTATGTGATAGTAACACCACCTGCTTCATGATGGGCTAATTTTTAATGAATGGCTTTGATGTAAATGCATGCCTTGTTACCTCTTCAGTTGCAAGAAACTTATGTCAAGTGTTGTTGCCCAGCCTTTTGCTCAGCCCATGGTCAGAAGTGTCACGCATGGCTCCTTTCATTTACTCTAATTACATTTGATCATATTTACTATAAATCTAATAGATATTTTGCAGCATCCAGAAATAACGACTAGAATCTGACAGTCTAATCTGCCCAAATTAACTAGTAGTTCAGATCTAATCCTGTATAGCTCTAAATTCAATTGCCTGTGTAATTTACGTCATAGCGTTTCTAGGCGCCTGGGCGTACACCATCCTACCTGTTAGAGTAAAGCTGTTGTGCAACAAAGCCATAGAATTCACAGGATTAGTTCATAGCTTGCAGATTAAGACACTTAAATCTAGGTGTCCACATATAAGCCTGAACTAAGTGTTGAAGCTCCTAATAGAGTCAGTGGAGAGACAATCAACACAGCCGATGCAGATCAGAGCGATATTAAACAGACCTATATTTGCTCAGTTGAGTTAATTTCCATTTTCCACTGCCTGTGCCATCTACATCTTCATGATGGGATTCAGTTGTCTAAACACAGATATGATTTTGGGTGTTGTGGAATGCCCTGCTACCTAAGTCCAGATTTATATCTGCTGGTCCTGCACAGGCATCTAAGAAACCCTAAGGTGTTGTAAATGATAGTAGGTGCCTACCTTTAGGCTAAAGAACAGAGTTGCTCTTGACTATAGTGGGAGCTCAAACATTAGCTCATGTGCAGAAATATGCAGGTAGACAATCACATTTTGGGGAATCTGTGTGAAAAAGAGAATAATCAAGAGAGAACCTGACTGAGTACAGGGACTGTTGGGAGTGACAGCTTATGAGCTGACATTGCTCTATTGTTTGTTCTACTTCCTCACTATTACACCAGAAAGATAAGTGTGCACACACAGAGTGAAGTCTGTATTTGACTGATTGACACTGTTGCTAGAAGTTTAACACCTGTGCATCTGTGGGATAACCAAACTTTAAATGCTTGGGGGGCAAATTAGTAAATGGTTGAAAGGAAGGGGTAAAATATATAATTCAAATAGGATCAAGAATAGGAGGCTATGAATTGTCCTTTTAATATCAACTGGTTCTGGAGCAGGACCAAGAATGTGAGGTGGACCTAAGCTTAGGTGGACCTTAGCTGACCACCGTGGGCAGCTGGTGGAGACCTGCTTCTCCACTCGACGACTCCTAGGGCTGAGCCTGAATCAGCAGAAGGAAGGGAAATAGGAGCCACCCACAGAGGCATCAGAGGAGACAGGAAGGACAGCCTCATTCCACTCAGGAACAAGGATTTCCTAGCCTCAATCCAGTGAGGAATAGGGAGGAAGAGGAAAGGATGTCCAGTTTGCCCAGATCAGTGACACAGGTCCCAGAAAAGAGGCAGCTATAGGGGTCAGGGCTCTCCAAAAGCAGATTTTAACAAATGCCTTTGGAAGTGACTGTAATTTTAACATCCAGAACTGAGCTTCCTTTAACATACCGTAAATATGAGGAAACATTTCTACCCTTGTTATCAGCTGCAGTTCAAGTGTAACGGAAACGAAGGAAAGAAAAACATAAAGAAATTAAAAGAATATAAAGTTGTGTGGGCAACTTGTTGAAGCAGCTTGGAAATTACTATTGCTCTTAAAAAATCCTGGATACCGTTGATGCCAGTGGCAGCCAAGATTGCTAAACCTATAATACCTTAAAGAACTGTTTTTTAATGTTCTTTAGTTTATTGATTTTGTTGAAGCGACAAGGTCAGTTTTCCTCATTCCCTGGTACTATTGATTACTGTCTGATTGTGAATCTTCTAGTCTTCTTGTAAGGGTTATCTACTATGGAGACAGTGGGATGGGAGTAGTCCCTAACTCCACAATAGCTACAGATTTGTGCTGTGGGAACTTCAGGAAGCCTGGTTCACCAAATTATGAGGGCTGAGAACTTGACAAAAGTGTTCCTTGTGTCTCATCTAGCCCATATGTCTTGATTTCCTCCACACGAAAATTAGAGTGTGGGAAAGGCTGGTGTACAACCAAGGATCACCCTAAGGCAAAGCCAGCTTGTGGCAAGAGTGTAGCTCTAGCCCTGGAGATCAGAAGCACCATGATGGTTCCTTAGTTAACAAATAAGCAGAGTAGATCAGGAGCTTATAGACTGCCCTCTGTCACTTTTCCTTCAATGTGCGTGTTATGGGAACCCCTAATAAGACAGAAGAGATTTTGGAAAATGCAGAAAAGTTGCTACACTAACCACAGACGTTGATATGTGAACACAAATGCAGGAGAAAGCTGCTGAAATAATGTTTGGCTAATTTTTTAAAACTGACCTAGTTTTAAAAAAAGAAATATAAATCCTGCCGGGCTTAGACTCCTTATCTTTACGCACATGCACAAGTGCTTTGATGGTTCTGGACCTAGCTACATTGCTCTATTTAAGTGAGGGCAGAACTAAGTCTAATAGCTTGAAATTAGGAAATAAATTGTTAGTGGCTTTTCACAGCTATCTTTGCAGTGGAATTTGTGCCTTCATTCAAATAAGAATGAAGGACAAGCTTACACAAGAAGAGAAGTTTTAAGTCTGCCAAAATGATTAGTAGACTTTGAGATTAAATCCCAAAAGTTTTGTTTGGAAAAAAAAAAGTTCTGATGACCGTCCTTTGCAGAAGTCAAATATTATTTAATTTAGGAGGGAAAAAAAATAGCTACAAATCATTCTGGTAAGTGTTAAAAGCACCTTAATACCAAATATTGTTGCTACTGGTTTTTATTTTAACAGGAAGAAAATAAATCTATTCAGGGTTGACTTAAAACAACTTAAATAGTATTTTTTAGGTTCGGCCACCAAACTGAAAAATCAAGTATTTGCACATCTGCAATTAGGATCGTAATAAGAAATGTGAAAGAAGAGGTGTGTGAACTATTTTTACAGATTAGTGTTCCCATTTTTTTGCTGTAGCTGCTCACAGGCATTGCCATTACCCTTTCTGTTACAGTTAGTTATGCAGGCTGCAGTGCACCTTTTTCAGTTATTAGTAATACGCAGTATTCAATCTATATCTCCTTTGAGCCCCATTATTAAACACAGAAGGGATCTAAGTAGCTCCTTGGCACTGCGCAGACACAAGGAGGTAATTCTGCATGCATTGTTGCCTGGTTTCAGTGGGTGTGCAGTTGCTCTGCTTTTGATAACCTATCTGTGAGTGTATATACTATGAATAAAATTCAGGTTCTAATATTTAAAGAACACATGCTTAACTCAAAAGTTCATGACTTAACTTGGATTGCTTTTGGATTAAAAATGCTGGTTTAACATTTTGTCAACCACATTGTCAGGGCACTCAGGTTACTGGAGCTGTTTCCTGACGCTCATGCTCTTGGGGCGGTCTTTTCTGCTTCTGCTTTTGGAAGACCTGTACTGGGGTACCATTATTTTAAGCTAAATCTTTTCATTTCTTATATTTCTCATTCAAGTCGGACTTGCTATCACTTTCGCTCTGTGTTCTGCACTTGATTTTCTTCAAGAGAGGAGCATAGGTTTCTTTCTACATAGCTGCTTTCAGCCCATTCCAAATAAGTTTCCTTGTTTTGACAGTTCTTATATCTCTGAGAGGCTTTCCTTAAAAGTGCTGCAGTGCCCTCTGAAGTTTTATGCAGCCCTGTTCCCTTCTTGGTCCCTGTGATTTAGAATGGTGATAGTGTTTCTTTATTTTGCTGTATGCTATGCACTTTTTCATGTGTCACTTTCTATTTTAAATGCTTTGCCTAAATTGTTTAGGATTCAAAAGAGAAGAGCACATAGAAAATCAAAAGAGCTCTTCAGGGGTTCTCATTTTGATAGTATGGGTGATATCTGGTTCATCCCAAGTTGAAACATCTTGCACCACCGTATTTAGAAAGTTTAGTGTTAGTGTTTCTATTTTAATGCTGCCTTAACAAGAGGCTGAATACCCGTCACAGATCCCTTGAGTTCTCAATAACGAAATGTTCTCTGCTCTTGTACATTTTATGTTTCCTGTTAGAGTGGATTTTAAGGACATTTTAAAGTACCTGGGAACTCCAGGAGCTATGTAGTCTTATATTGGTCTCTTCCTATGTATTATTCTCTTTTGCCTCTGTTGTGTTGTTATCAAATCAAAAAAAACCCCAACACAATAGCTATAAAAAGGGGTCCAATGTAATTGCTGCCTATTTGGCAGCAAAAAATAGCAAACCTCCCCAAGCCTTTTGTATCTTTTAATTCCAGGAAGAATATCAGATTTTAGGCTGCAGTAAACACTTCTTCACAGGCTTTCAGATTCATGATTTATTCCAAGAGCTGTTTGCAACTCCTAGTGAAATATGAGTACAAATTAGCTGTTCCAAAAGTTTAACATAAAAAGCTATCTACATTTGAACATTACTTGGTTTCTTGTTTTTATTTTCTCAGCTCTTTTGGTTCTTGTGTACTCCATCTCATTACATGAACAGCCTTGTAGGTTAAGTTTGATTTTTTTTAATTTTCTGCATTTGAAGTAGACAAGACAAAGCACATCACAAAGGCATTGCCCTATGCTTGCTAGAAAGAAAAATAGAAAAATATTTTAGAAAAATACACAAAACCTCACTGAATGACTGATAACTGGGAGGGGGTTATGGAGGTGAGGAGGAAAGAGATATAATGGTGAAATGACAAATCCACTTGTAAGATGATAAAGCAAACATAGGTGGGCTTGTCACGTATCTCCTAGGTGTGTCTAGAGAAAGTAAGAGAAGGTGTGTGTCTAGGCACAATTTTCAGATAACAGATGCTTTACCTTAGTAAATGTAAGATATGTTTTTACGGCCTATATTCTGCGCTTTAATGCAGAACCTCCAAGAAACATTATACCTTGGCAGCCTGTTCCTTAGCATTAATGGCTTTACTTAGAAGCTCAGGTCTACTTATAGTCTGGCTGTTAAATAGGTTCCACAGTGACTTCCCTGAGGTACGAGTCTGACAGAGCAGCGTGAAACATTATGACTGAAATGATTAAACAACAGCATGGTTGCAGTACCTCCAGGAGCGAACAACTACTAGGTACCTTTCAGAACAGGTGTAACAGTCTAGTATTTTACAACAGGGGTCTCAGCTGAAAGGGCTAGCTAGCTAGAGCTGCCAAAATGATTAGACTAAAGGAACTGCCCCTTTTCATATGCAAATAAAAGCACCTTTTATCCAAATTTTTACAGTGGCAACATCTCTGTAGAAAGTGTTTGTAAATCTTCTTCAAGAGGAATCTCACAAATTGCTATGGTCTAACATTTTCTATTACTTAATTTAGTTGCAGCCTTTCCTCCTGTGCTGAAAGCTGCTGCATTTCAGCTTGAAGCCATGGAACAGTCTGAAAGGTTCCCTGGGGGTCTGCTGCGAGGGGTTGCTCTTTGTTACCTGTTCCTGGAAGGAGGGGCGTTCTCTGTGCCTGCCAGGAACAACTTTCTCAATACAGTACTTGGCACTCTCAGGCCCTGGCTGACCCTTATAGCATGGCAGAAAGCATTCAGCCTCATGTCAGGGTGCACCTCATGGGGGGGAGACATTAGACTGAGGCTTGCATAATTAACCTCCAGAGGGAAAATGTGAGCTGAATTTGTCAGCTTTCCTTGGTCTCAACCCTAGCAGCAAAGACTAAGGGGCAAAATAACATGGGTTTATTCTAGCAAAGCAAAAATCTTAAGCAACTAATTTCAGGATTGGTAAAAAAGTGGCAAAGAGAAAAAAAAAACTATAAACAATGTAAAGTAATTCTATCTTGTGTTTAAACAAAGTTCCTTCTTAGCTAACCTAGCCTTTAAAAACTTTTGCCTTTTGAATGTGCTTGAGAGTTGTCAAGGCTACTAAAGTCAGGGGAACAATATTCTAGTAACGTCTCCTAGACTGGATGCAATGCATAGAATTGGACCCCAAAACTAACAGAAGGTGACTTAGACGTCTTCCCTGCGCCAACTGTCCTAAGTAGCCTGCTGTGTAATCTCACTACCTTTATGTTACTGCATAGTGAATTTTATATCCCTGTTTACCTATGGTGATTCACACTTCTGGTGCCCTCCTCATCTAGCAATACAGCTTTCGTGACTCACATCTCTCTCCATTAATTTCTGGAGCTGAATTTCAAGAATCAAAAGCCGCCATGCATAGCAAGTGGGTCTTTCTCTGTCCTTCCCTCTCCACGTAAATTAAGAACTCATTGCTTCCTTGGGAACATCCCTAAAATACTTAGGCTGCTGCAATGTTTTAAGCCTATGATAAATACCTAAAAGAATATATCATAGAAAGTGTCAATTGTATATGCATTCTAGTACACCATGCCCATCCCACTCTTTTAATGCTCTCTTTTGTACTGGAGATTTGTCTTAAGTAGTTCACTCCCATTTTCTGTCAGTTTTGGGGACTTTGGTTCACAAGTTCCAGTTCAGTACGGTTCTTAAGCATGTGCTTAACTTTAAGGACAAGAAAAGTAGCGCTGCCTTCAATACTACAATTTATTTTAATAGATTTAATGCCAGCAAGGTTTCAGACAATATCCCTCAGTTGCACACCTGAAACCTACATGGAAATAGCTGTCCTAATTTGAAAACCCTGCTCTAAAACATCACAGATCATGCTGAGGGAGGACTGGGATAAAAACCCAGACCTCATGTGTGGAAAGCCAACATGTACATAACTTCTTGTGCGTGCCTATACCTTACCACCTATGAGTCTGTGAACTAAGAAAGAATATAGTTACAAAAACATCTGAAAAAATGTGTTGCCATGGAACAGAGTTGTTACCTTGGGATCAGCTGCTAACGCGTAGTTGTATTGCAGTCAGGATAACTGTTCTGTATCACATGAAACTAGGCCAAAACCGTAATAGAAGATGAAAGGAATGATGCTTATCAGGGGTGAATGCCAGAGTATCAAAAGGCACAATATCAGAAGGCAGCAGCAAATTGTTCTCTTGGAGGGGGTGCTATGAGGAGCATGGCTTCCTGGGGGTTACTGTTTCTTCCACTGCCTAAGTTACACTGTGAGCACATTGAAGGAAGACAGTGACACCACTAAGGGCATTCACTGTTATTCACCCAAACCAAGAGGCTAACCAGGTTACTTAGCGTAGCCATACCTTAACATCAGTCCCCCTAATGTCACTACAGAGAGGACAACATCTTGTAATTTCAGCTCCGTTCTGAGATGTTAAGAAACAATTTTCGCTCCTCTCTTATTAGCATCCTTCATAAGCAGTCTCACAAGTTTGTCAAAACACATACATTTAAAATTTTGAATCTTCATAGCAGTAGTGTTTATGAATACACTGCATAGTAAATGTGATAATCCACGTTAATGTGAGGATCCATGGCTACTACTTAAATTTCTACCATAAACTTCAAGGAGCTATATCCCTCCACCCCTTTCTAGGGAAGATTTTTTTTTCAAAAAGGAGAACTCACATTGTACTCTGAGCCCTCATACTGGGAACAAACTGCGAACATTTACCGCCTCTTTCCAAAATATAATCTCTTAGAAAGTTCTCAGCGTCCCTTATTCGCTGAGGAAATCCCACAAGCATACTAGTCTTGGTAGCAGAATCAATGCTGATTTTACCACAGCTCTTTATTCTGCCATGATTTTTCTTTTTTCTCCTTCAGTAGGCTTCAGAGAGCACTCTTCAAGCAACAGTTTGGAGTGGCTTCCTATGAAAATCCTACTCAGGAAAAGAGGCAACAGAGCTAGCTCACACATCTATACAATCCTTCTTCTCAAAGATCTCAGTGTAACCAGTGAACAAAAACAGAAAACAGAACACTTGATTATTTTTCTCTCCACACATTTCTATTCAGCAGAACTTAAAGAATTAACACCTCCTAAATCCCTTCTGAATAATTTAGCTTGAAATGTTTACCCTTTGACAAAAAAGCACAAAATAACTAGGAAATACAAAGTCCTGAAACCATTCCCAGAAGCCACCATTGCATACACAGTCTACTTATTTCAGTCCCTTTATGCCAGGCAAGACCTTAGCCTTTCTGCTCAGCACAGGGCACAGGGAACTACAAAAGACACTCAGCTCTCCTTCCTCATGGGAATCTGAATAGAAGATCCCTCATACAGGAAGTTAGTTTAGCTTACAGTGAAAGTAATTATCCACTGAGCATTGACAGATAGTCAGCGTAGCTGGAATTCTCTTTTCTGTAAGAAGCAAGTTGCAAAATGATACAATTTTTGCTATATGAATTTCTAGTGTATTTATGATTTTATGGTAAGTAATCACTGCAATGGCAATTAGTTTTCTATGGGACCACCTTCTCATGGCACAAGAATCTCTTGTTCTTTAGAGTCCCCTCCATGTAAACACCTAAGCAATAGATTAAATAGTAAAGACTGAAAAGGGTGATATTAATATCATACACGTGTACCCTGTTTTCGCCCCTCCTTATTCTCCAAATCTTCAAGCATTTTGAAAATACATAATTTTGTTATCCCTAAATGACGGGTGTAACTGTAATGAAATATAACGCAGTATCACACAGCACAGCTATCCTTGTATTGTAACCAACCTCAGTCAACTCAGGACAGGTGTTGAACTTTGCTAGTCCTTTATGTTTTGTAACATGTAGGTGTAGCATGCATTCAGAGGCAAGTGTAGATCCTCCAGCTGGTAGGTACTCCAGTCTCTAATGCTAAGGGATCCCCACAGACAGCGAACATAAGAAAATCCAGAGAGAATTTCATTGGAGCAGCCAGATAAATAAGACACGTAACTTAAGGATTCCAGCCTAAGCCCAGGTGCATGAAGGCCCAGTCTACGTACAGCTCTTTGAAGTTGGTTAGCAATTTCTAAAATAAACTGTGTTAAATTGGTAGTTATACCTCAATGCCCTCCCACTCTTGAGTAGCACTGGAGTGTCGCTTTACATTGTTCAGTTAACTGCACTAGTACAGGAGCATACAGGCTGTTGCTGAGGAAAGCCAGAAAAGGGAAAGCTGGTCTATTGCCTGAGAAAGCAGATAAATGAGTTGTGGGAGGAAGTGGATCCACTATAAAATAATTGGGAGCATAAGGACTACTGACACACTGGGCTCAACCGCGAGGGCTGGAGTGAGTTCTAACGGAAACAGACTGCTCCTTCGGGTGGATGCTGGCTGCTGGCTACCTCCAAAAGGAGATGCTGCTCCTCCTTCAGCCCCGGTTTCCTATTTATATGGGTCAGCAAGAGCTGCTTAGTTCCTGGAACCAAGAGAAGAGCAGGCACCAAAGTCAGAAGTGGGTCACAACTGTAAATGTTCTAAAAAGAGAGCAGACAAGGAGGGGGACGAAGACACCTATGTGACATCTAAAACACAAGCACAGGGCCACTTCTCTGAAATGAAAATCAAAACATGGTTTAGCTGCAAAGAGTCAACACTTTATCCACTACTCCATGCATTCACACAGTGATAATATTCCTTCCTGATCTACTTCAAGCAGATCTGTAGATCCTGCCTGATCTGCTTTAAGTAGATCAGGTCTGGCTGGGAGTGAACATGTCAACACTTTCAACTGGACACAAGGGTCAAGACAGGGGTAAATGAATTTTGGAAATTAAGGAATAACTCCATAACAAGAGGTTACTGATACTGTTCCTGAACAGTATCAGTAACCTCCTGAAGGTGAGGTCTGTGACAGAGAACTGGTTGAGCTGTCTGACAGAGGGATGCATGTACATTTTAGGACATCCTCTTGCCAAGGTGGTGAGGAGCGCTTTTTTTTCGTGAGGAGATTCAAACAGCTTATAATTACAAAAAATAACAATATCTAATCAAAAGGAAATATGTAGAAAAAATGGGAACTTGAACTAGGTACACAAGAAAGTTGAGAGAGAAAATAATATGTCACTTTGTGCAACACCTTAAAATACATCTATACGTTCTTTTTTGCAGGAAGGTGGGAGCTTATATGTATGCATCATGAGTCAATGAAAGCTCTGCATCCATTCTGATACGTTGACTGTTTTAATGTACTCTACCACTGCAGGGCTAACTAGCTTGGGCTCAGTTCTGTTCAAGTTGTGCCTACATAAATTCTTGTTGATGCAAAACATAAGCATTATCAGCTTTCATTTGCTTTCAGCAAGAGTAGAGCAAGTTCACCATGGTTGCAAAACGTACCATTGGTATCACCACATTAAGTTAACAGAAATGGAAATCAATATATAAAACTCAAATTTATGTTGTTTTGCATAGACTTAATAGCATGGAGCAAGGAGCTAGAAGATTGGCACTGAAGTTACCCCCAAAATGGTTATAAAAAAGGAATAACATAATATATCAAAAATGAATATGCTTTCTGTGATGGTTATCAAGAAACTAGAGGCCTATCTGTCAAAAGTCTCTGGGGAAAGATAAATTAGAAGTGAGATGTAACAATGCAATCAAGTGAAGAGACTGAGCTAGGTGAGATGTATTATTGCTATTATTGTTGAAAAATCCACTGGTTGGGAGTATGCAATGGTATCTTTCAGTGGAGGACATTTTTGGTGACTAGCAAGAGAAAACAGACAACAAGAAAAACTTCTAAGTATGCATTAGAAGTGAAAAAAAGGAAAAGACAAGAATGGGCCCAGTACTTAACACGAAAATAGTGAGTAAGAAAGAGTGAAGGGTCAACGTTTTTTATTTTTATTTTTATCTTATTTAAAGTACCATGAAAATTTAATTCCCCTATATGCTTCACATAATAAGATTGAAAAGTAGAAATAAGAACCCAGGTTCAAAAACATTTGAATATTTTAAATATGTTCAAATTTCAGAAGTTCTGATGGACTATACTCTATAGTATTATAGCAATTCCCGACTCTTCAGCAATTGTCTTCAGGAAATAGAGGAAGACAAAGGAATCTGATGACAAACATATTCCAATTTTGAAATGGGTAGAATGAAATTATAGAAATACCCCATTTTGATGGCCGGGAAAAAAATGAAAGTAAATTATTAGAAGCAATTTGTAAATATCTCTAGGATACTTAGGTAGTAAGAAAAAAAACAAGACTGATTTGTCAAGAACAAAATATGTCCAGTCATTGTAATTCCCTTCTTCCCTGGAGTAAATGGTCTCAGGTAAAGAGAAAGAGACTGTAGGAGGATGTATCTTGACTTTCAGCCTTTGAGATTCTTCTGCAGCGCTCTGCCAAGTAGTCTTGTATAGATGATGTATGGCAGGTTCACAGCTAACAGCAGACCTCCAGTCTAGGTTTATCTGTCAACCATTTGTTATCTAGTCAGGTCCTCTAGGGCTCTGTCGTCTGCTCAGTATTTTGTAATATTTTCTAACGGATTGGATGAAAAACTTTCATTAAAAATTGAGTTTGTAGGGATCGCAGGCAGGGTTCGCTAAAGATGAACTTGACAGTCTGATGAATCATTTGATATAAAAAAGATGGATTTCAATAATGGTAAAATTTAGAATAGTGCATGTGAGGATTTAATACAGAAGAGAGCATTACTAATGGACAGCAGTAACACAGAAAAGGACCTGGAAGTTAGAATGCTTCGGAGACGAATGTTGAATAACCTATGCTAAGCTA
Source organism: Struthio camelus (assembly GCF_040807025.1). Lineage (NCBI taxonomy): Eukaryota > Metazoa > Chordata > Aves > Struthioniformes > Struthionidae > Struthio > Struthio camelus. The sequence goes on from NC_090942.1 coordinate 25,921,212, forward strand.
CTGTAAAATGGTATATGTCATTCTGTGTCGTCTGTGAGATAACTGTTCTGCCATATTTGCACTGATGATGACTTAGCTGGAGTACTGTATTCAGTCAGGTCATCATAGTTTAAGAAAAATGTAGTAAAATAAAATCTAGAGGAGGCCAGCAAAAATGGTAAGAGCTTTGGAAAACAGGATCCATGAAACAGGTTAGAAAGCTATGATTGTACTTAGCCTACAAACGAACAAACTAAGTAAAGGAGAAAAGACATTTATAACAATCTTGCAGCTTTTTTTTTTTTAAATTAGGAAAATAATTCTCCACTGTACTCCAAGCCCACAGCGGGCAAGGCAACAACTAAATAGCTTAATTTGCAGTAAAGACTTTTCCTTCTAATTTTAAGACTAGTAAAGAATTTTAAAAGATAATCTAAGGCGGATGTGCAACCCTAATAACTAGAGAATTACATGCATGTTTAACTAAAGCTCTCCCAGGAATGGTCCATGTTCCCTTGATCCCATTGTAATGAAGGTACCCCTCCTCAGCCTGTTTTGTGGGTGTATTTTGTTCCTGTTCTGTGTAAATGAATGGCTACCAATCCCCATACCTCATTTTGCCCTAACCACAACACAATGCCTGGCTATAGAGATGGACTTTGTCCAGACAGCTCCCTTGAGGTCATTACCTTGCTAGAAGCATACGCAGGCTGGCAAATTCTGCAGTCAGGAACCTCCTTCTTCTGCCAGCCTCCTTCAGACCCAGCTATAACTTCTCTTCTTAATGGGACCACCCACAAGGCTCTTTCATGGCTGTTCTGGCCCCTTGTGCCAGAAACATATTGTTTCTCATGCCAGCTCTCGGCCTTTCATCCCAATACCCAAGTCACCAAGCTTTCTTTTTGCAGCCAGCTCCCAGGCTTTTTAACTTCTGCCTGCTACTCCAAAAGCCACATAGCCTCTGGCTCTCTGCAACTGCTGATGGTATTTCCCTTTCTGTCCTGAAAATTTATTTTGCTCTCTAGTGCATGGATATGCACCAAAATGGAATTAAATAAACCTGGTGTCTCACTGCTCTTCTTCGTAACTGACCTCATAGGAAACTGTTACTCAGGTTAGAATTTGGCAGGGTCACAACATTGTCCTGAGGGGAAAGAAATGTCCCCTTCAAATTTGGCACACTACGCCTTTCTATTGGAAATAATTCTGAGTTCTTTAAGAGCCTAGGGCTTCGAATGTTTGCACCATCAGGTGCATGGTACCTTCTTCTATCCCTTCTTATAGAAGTGGAAACCTCTCCTTTCAGGTGCACAGAATTAGTCTCAACTTGTCACTGAACCATTCCTTCAAGCACACTTGCTCTATTAAGCCTATAAATAAATAAATAAATACATTTATACATACAAACATGTCTGAACTATTTTCTGTGCCTGACTGAGCCTTAAGATAAGAATCACATTTCCCTATGTTTCCAAAGTGCCAGCAGCACCAATATCACTCAGTAAACAATAACAACAGTTTCTTGCACCTTTTCAGGTGCAAAGTGAAGGAAAGCATATAAAGAAGAATGATGCCCATGGAAGCCAGACTTCTATGACTATTACATTGAAGAAAACATTGCTTTGGAGTTAAAAATAGAAGCTTGCTAAGCACTCGGACAAAAAAAAATTGTTCTTTGGAAACAGATCTTTGGAAAAGTCACTCAGATGACCTATTTCCAGTGCTTCATATAGATAAGATCTGCTTGAAGGGAAAAAAAGCAATCTATAAGTGTTTGCTGCGTGTTTCATGGCTAGGAGTTAGACTGAAGGCCATAAGCAGAGGAGCAAAGCACTGTCATTCTGAAAACTTACCTTTTGTTTGAAAGTTGTGGTGCTTGTCTACCTAAACTGTTCTGTGTGTGAAAGTGCCAGAAAACATGAAGAGTTGTATTTTTTTTAACAACTGTTAAAATTACCAGTAGAAAGATATCACTATAGAAAAGGCAATAATATATATCCTAGAGATGTTCTTCCAGAAAGGAATGTTTTAATAGTATTTTGTACTAAAAAGAGAGACAGATAGACAGATGGACATAGAGAAAAAATATGAATTTGTAACTAAAAAAAGGTCTAGGACTCAGGAATCTCCTCTGTCAATATGGGCAAGAAAATTAGGCTAATGTTTTCAAACTTGGATGATTATGATAAAGCACCAAACTATAAATATTTTGTTTTTTCTCTGTGCTTGAAGACTCTGACTCAGGTGGAGGAGATAGCTGGGACAGTTCTTGTACCAAAACTCCACCTCTGCCTGTCCTGGAGTTTTCCACCCCTGTAGCAAGTATAACTGAGCAAGGTGTTCAGCTTCTCTGTCGCTGCAATCTGTACTCTGGTATGCTAACACAAAGTACTGAGCTGTAAACTGTGGCGGCTGAGGGGGACTTAAATCTCTGGTTTGACCATCTAGGAAGAACTGGACAGAGAACAGGTAGCGATTATCACTTCAGATTTTCTACGTAAACTGATCTGTGAAAATGAATTATAGTAAGTTCTTTATTTTCCCAGGTTTAAAATAATACATCAGTATAGATTTTATTTAGTAGTTCTATATCCTTTTGAGATCCTCGTGGAAAAGCAAAGATACTACAAAGCAATCAGCTATTGATACATTGTTGTCTTTTCTCAATTTGCATTTTATACAAAGATTTGACTTCTGTTCATTACTGGCCTGAAACAGGAGTAACTCCACCAAAATCACTGGCATAAAAGTGATTCAGCTGAGATGGGAAGTAAGCCCAGTATGCCAGAGTGTCTACATATCTTACAAGTTATACACGCAGAGGATAGAGTAAACAATGAGAGAACAAGAATTTACAAGCCAGCAACGGCTGTTGAAAAGCTTTGAAAATTAATTGAGCAAAAAAGTTGAGTGAACTTGTATAATCACAGAATTTCTCTAACCTACCTTCTGTAGCATACATCCCTATAGAGTGCTTAAATCCTCACCCTTACCCAGGATGAAAAGGAAAAATGGAAAGCAATTCCACCAAATCACATGAAATGTAACCTACCTGAAAGCTAACAAAGCACTTTCCAGACAAAACAGTCTCCAACACGTTACCTCTCCCTGATCTTCTCTGCTTGTGAGAATAATTACACACGCACTGAAAGAGAGAAAACACTTTTTTATCTTATTAGAATTGATAATAATTTCTGGCTCTGCTAATACGCGCATATACTTTCTACTTGTTCCTCTTCACAGTTAAAAACTTAGGTGAGAAAGACAGAAAGGGGAAGGTAACAAAAGCTAAGTGAAGCACAGAGGTATTTGTGAGGACCTTTTAGCATGAATTTTATGCAGAGGCTTTGTAAACCATCTGGATTTTATTCTTGAGACAAAGATGAGAAGCAATGTAATACTCAATCGGATACTTTCTCTGTGGAAACCCAGTGACCCTTTTGTGCATTACAATTCAAAGCAGATATTTCCTTCTGTCATACCCAGTTTTTCATTACAACATGCACGCATATACTTGTGAGCTTGTCTTCCTGGCTTCTTGTTCTTGTATGCTAAATATATATATATTGCAGGAATGAAAAAAGGTGGTTGTGGCTGCTGGGGCAGGCCAGGAAGCTCACTTCAATTTCTATTTTTCTGTTCCTTCCCACAATCCAATCTGAGACATCTAAAAATTGAAAAGGAAACTACACTCATTTAAAAAAGAAAAGAAAGAGGAAAAAGAAAAAAGTCAAATGTCCAAATCTTTTCCTTGTGGTAGCAGTCTTGAAATGTAGGTGATACAAACTAATCATATCCAGAACAAGTTTTAAAGGCTTTGTTCACCCTCACCAGGACTTGGAGACCAATAAAGCCATACCCTCAAAAACCTTGCTTTTTGAGAAGGATGTAAGCAGCTCACAGCATTACAGCATACTGATGTCCAGACTGCTATGGGTTCTGCCAAGGCCCTAGAGATTTGCTACAACCCAACAGTCAGTCAGCTTAGTTTGATAACAGTTTTACCCAGTGAAAGAGTCTGGTGGCATGAAATAATGGAACGTCAAATGAGGGACTTAAATCAGCAATGATATTTAGGATAGGATTCTCCTCACCTATATGTAGATGTGTAAAAGTCAGGATCTTGATTCTACTGTCCCAACACAGGGAACTGATGCCAGCTGAGATGCCCTAAAATGTCCTGCCTAACTCCTAGCTGCCAGTCCAGAAGGTTTTCCCCCATGCCATATCTGACAGGCTAAATACATACATCCTCATATACTCAAAATAGTATGACCTTAGGCTCCTTTGTCTGAGCAAACGATTCAAACTCTAAGTCCTCAACAATTAGAGCTGAGAGCTAGTCATTTAGACTTAGACTACTAAAGGAGACAGAACATCACCTTCAGAAGAAACTCACCTCATTTTAAAAAGTATTGAACAGAAATATCCACCATTAAGACAGATAACATTTCCGTGTTGTCTACAAGTCGATACTAAGACTTTAATTCAGTTACCCAAATATTAGGCATCAAGAGTCATGTTTAGGCTCCTTTGGTGGTCTCTAGACAGCAATTCACCTGAAAAAATGGAAGGACTGACTCTAGGGTGAGCTGAAGTGGCCTTTTGCTCCCTTGGCTGTATTAACTAGATCTGCATTGGATACATTGGGAGCTCAGGCAGATAGCACATATAGACATCATAAGCTAGGCAAATTGAATCTCATTTTTAAAATTTAAACATCTGAACTTAAGTGAGACGAATGTCACTTTCAATTTCTTTGTATATTTCTTAAAATCACTGAGGCCAACATCTACATGAATGCTGAAACGCATTGTGAGAAAATGAGTCCTCAGCTAGCATGACTGGCATTAATCTACAATCTCAGGGATTTATACCTGTTAAGATATGTATTGAATGTTTGGGCCAGGGATATTGCACTGACATCTCTCCTTGTGGAAAAGTTCCTAAGGGTGCAGGCTTAGAGTTAGGTATACTCTTGGAAGTTTTTCTGAATAGTGACAAGGAATCTACATTTCTGTGTTAGTACTTACTTGAATTAATGATTGTAGGGTCTTATCTTATTTCTTTTCACCTAGTGAAAAATCTGAAGGAAAGCTAACACTACCTAAATGCCTTCTTAAGACTACTTTCAAAATCAAGCTTTGCTGGAATTTTACCACAGGACTACTCTACTGATTGCGAGGAGAATAATGCACAAGTCCGTCAGTGCACTACAATATGACCAGATTGTGGAAAGATTGGAGGGCTATTTTTGCACAGGAAGACTTAAATTGCTTGGAAGAATTAGCTATAAAGACCAAGGAGTAAAGGGAGGATGGATTTCTGAAGAAGAAATGTATTTTCTTTCATAGTGGCCAGTAAACAGTTTTATATAATTAATAAAAATACCTCAATTGTAACATGTCACACCATAAAAGGTTTGTTACGAAATACTGATTTCGATCAGCTAGATAAGAGTGTGTTTATCATACGGTATTGCAAGATTTGCATGTTGGAGAGAATGAATCAATCAAGGACATTACACATAAGACACAAGCCAACTCTTTATACAAGATACCCTGGAACACAAACAGCCCAACCCAGGAAAACCTGCTGATCAACCTTGTGAAAACAAGAGGGGAAAGTTGCTTGGGTAGATTATGGGTGTGCTGTCTATTGGCATAACTTGCCTGGGCTTACAGATATAAAGCAATTCTCTTGCAGAAAAGGATCTGACAAGTAATTATCTTACTTTTTAATGCAAACATCAATTTCTTTTGAAGTAGCCATCCTCTCAATGAAGTGATAAGCAACTAAAAAGTCCAACGAGATGTTGTTTTTTATTTACATACTTGTACTTCCTTAGGAAAGCAATGGATAACATCATTTGACTATCCAAAACAACTAAATTTTTCCCAGAGCTAATCTCTGTGATATTTACAAAGCATGAACTGCAAACCTATTTAGAATTGCTTATAAAAATATCTTATGTAAAGATACACAAGTCATCTTCAGTGAATAATTTGGTTATTTCAGCTTTTTCTTCCAGTCACCTGAAAGCTCTTTATGACTTTTTTGTAAATTAAAAAGAAAATATTTTTGCAATTCAAATTATTCACCAGATATTTCTTGTAAATAATTTTGTATATGTAGACTCTGCTGGCAGGAATATGCAAAATCAGAACTGTGATAGAACATGCTGATCACATGATGCTACTTTTTTCCCAGGTTGGATGAGTAAAACTTGGAAATAGCTTTCTTCACAAAAATATACTTTGATTTGCTTATGCTTCATTGGAAATATATTGTTAACTGATTGTTCCTGTTTGAAATGCATGTTACCATATCCATGGAAAACAAATATAAGAACAACCAGAGAAAGCAGATTCAATTCACTATTTTTAATGAGTATGCATGCTACGAATGTGCATCTTTACCCAGCTCTCATAGATTTAGCCAAAGCCAGTGAAAGACAAGAGGTATCCTTCACGTAGACTTTGGTCACTCCCAATTTTTGTTGCTATGTTTCTTGAGTATGTTTGCTATGACCCATTAAATTGAGCAAGTCAATATATCTAGGTTGCTTCAGTAAAATCATTCTTATGCTAGCTTTTCAAATAATGCCTAAAGACTGACATTTGCAAAATTGTTCTCAGCAGTGTTGCAGTAATCCACATCTGACCCATTTTTGTATTGTGTTTCTAATAGCTGGACTGTCTTTTATCATACAGTATAGACATGTTTACTAAAAAAAAAAAAAAAAGATGCTGAATGTCAGTTTTCAACCTGTAGGTAATTACCTTTTCATATAAAGCTACAACAGAAGCTTTAAATCCTTCATGTCAAAAAGACTATATCTATTCCCTCGGTATAGCCATGTCTTCTGTTCTTAACCAGTTTTGAAGTAGAATATAATGATGTGGAAGATTCAGTGGTCTGTAAAAACATAAAAACAATTTCAAAATCTCTCACTACAGCTTTAAGTTTTTTAAATAAAGATCAGTAGAAGTCAATAAGAAGTTAATATTCATTTTCTTAAAGGGAAGATCACCATCTTTGACATATCAGCTGAAATACATGAAACTCTGCTATTTTTACCATTGTTTTACACTGCTTCCAGATGACTCCCAGAGCAATTCAACCCAGGTAATGCTATACCACCTGCAAAGAACTTGCTGTCTAATAAATGAAGGAGTTATAATTCAGGGAGCAGTTTAATACACAATGCCAGCAAATATTACAGTTACAATTCTGAAGGCATATAGCTATTTAATTTTCTGATAGGAAACCTTTTCCACACAATGGTAAGCTGAAATGGAGAAACACAGAAAGGTCTCCAAATTTGGAAAATGAATTCATAAGGAGTTAGAAACAAACAGCCACCTCCAGGTACCTGTCCATGGCCTAATGTAGACCCATAGGCAACATGGTCTCGGTTGACTCAGTTCCTCTTCACAAACACAGACCTTTTCTAGGATCAAGTCTGTTTGTTCTTTGATATAATAGACTTTCTAGCAGGGGTAGTGCTAGTTCAGGCAGACACCCTCCTGCTAGCTCAAAAGTCCTATGTTCTTACGGTGTTGATTCAGGACAGGTCCTATCTAGCATTAACCCTACTGTAAGCAAAGACAGAATTAGAGGTACTCTCTTGATATCTCCTGTGTATAATGAAAGAAAAAGGAATACCATAGTCTTATTTTGCAGATCCTATTTTGGTCAGTGACAAGAATGATAAATTTACTCCTTCCTACACTACCATATTCATATTTATAAAGGCCTTTAGACAGAAACTAACTTGGGCTCCTTTTTTTGCACTCAAGCCGGGGCATCCTGTAGTACTCTGACTCTGATATTTTCTAAATCTTCATTGGCTTCAGAATGCCCTGACATAGCTCCAGCATGAGATACTGTTTTGTTAGTCCTGTTTTCCTTATAGAGGCAATTCCCTGTTACTGATGCAGTCAAAATATAATCACAACCAGGAATTCTGACCTTCTTGAAGTCAAAAAGATTTAATTCATTGACTTAAGCAGGACTAATATTTCACCCTAACTCCATTATGAGCATATAACATAGGAGAAGCAGCAAAACCTAACACAAGGACCTGTCACAGTTTACAGAAACAAAAAACTCATCTGCAAAACTAAATGGTTGACTCATAGGCATTCTAACAGCAATGCATAATTGCCTATTATTTCTTAATATCTTAAAATAAAATCTAATTTGGCAAGTACTTAGTAGAATCAAGGAGAAAATACGACTATACGTGAAAAAGCATTCAGTGGTGGCTGATAGCAAAGGTGTTAACGTGGAAGATAGTTTATTATTGAAACTGTTGGAAAAGCCTGTAACTCAGCTAGCCTTTTTTCCCCTCCTCTAAAGTAATAAATGAAACGTGATTATCAGGGGATCTTGTAGTAAATCTTGTGAGAAATAAGCAAGCAATCACCACCTATGTTTATTGTCATGAGAATACCTCTTATTTAATTATTCAGAAGAAACTACTGGATTAAGGGACTTTAAATGTATAAGCATATGCCATAATTGTTACTCTACACAAAAATAATATGAAGAATACATCTAAATGCAGATTATAGCATTTGGCCTCAATTTAGGACTTTCTATGTGGTCCATGTCTAGATCGCAACCTTAGTTTGAATATGGGTTTTTTTTTTACTTGCCTATTAGAAAAGAATTCAAAGTGTTGGTGATAGAGGTCAATGCAAACTCTTTGGCCTGAGGCAGATGAATACAAGAGAAAAAAATGTTTTCTCCATTTTTTCTGCAGCAGACCAGGGTCTGAGGCTGCTGGTTTTTTCCAAAGGCAGAACACCCGCCCTTGAAAACAACCATGAAAAAATGGGAACAAGAGGAGAATTATCACTGACTCAGGGAAGCTGGGAAGAGAGAAGGATTCATACAACACAAGCTTATTTCTACAGTTATATTCAAAATTATTCTCTAGTATCCTGAACTACCTGAACTGCTCTTATTTCTTTCTCTCTTTCAGGTTTTGCAGGTCTCACTGAAGTGGCTCATCACATTTTTTTTTTAAACCCCAGTACTGTAGGCAGATATATTTCAGGTGGGATTGCTGTTAGCAGGTTTTTTATGCCCCAGGTTTACACCACATTACTAAGTTCTAGTCTCATATAGTTAGCTGTAGCAGGTGAGACAAGCTGAAGAGGAAAGAAAAATGCCTTCCTGACAGTGAGAGAGGCCATGAGTCAGAGGAGAGTTTTCACGTTCAATACTGTGGATCCTGGATTTCTAAGAGGAGCCTGAAGCATCTTGAAAGAATGCGGAAAAGAAGATAGCTGAGGCGGGGAAATTCTGACAGGTGTGTTGTTATTTTTTCTAGACTGTGTATGTTTATACTAAATAAAATATAATTACAAATATAATTACATTTTGGGAACTCTGAAAAGGCTTGTACCTGCTTACTTTCAATTATTGTGGTGTGCTCAAGAATAAACCGTGAGTGGGAGTCTTAGAAAAGGGAAAACTTCAGAGAATCTTGGGAGCTTAGAGTAGGTACGAAGGTAATAGTGTAAGGAAACATAAAATACTGCATTAGAAAGCTGGTAATTTATCTAGTCGGGAGGGATCATTCCCAGATTTGTAACTCTGAATGAGTGCAGCATAGCACACTGCCCTATGAAAATATATTAATAAGATTCTTATGCTTGAGGGTTCCCAAATACTCTAGGTAGAAAGGCCTAAAGTTGATGTAAAAACTTCAGAATCTGGCCCCCATTTAGAGACTATGAGGAAGAAAAGGTCTTTGCTCCCCACTACCCCGAGAGCTATCTCCACATAGATGTGGCCAACGGTTTTAGTGCCAGCAATTGTAATGTTTCATGGAAAGTGTTTTTCATTACCTGTTATAAAAATCACATTGCATCAGGAAATCAGTACATCATGTTAACAGTCAAAAGCCAATTGTTTCATGGCATTTTAGCCTCACATTTAAATGCCTCTGGATTACTTATCGCATATGGATGATTGCTTAACTTTAACATCATTCATAATTAGATTAGACAGTTGACAGAGGATGAAAAAGGCAAGGAGAATAATTCCAGTGTCCTTCAATGTCAGACTTTTAGTATAACAGAGGACTTATTTAGGTCTGAGAAGGGAATAAGAGTAGATTCAGGCCCTGAGTCTTTGCTCAAAATGATATGCAGGCTAAGTCAAATAGGATGGTGGAACATTTGTAACTTATATACAAGACTTGCAGAGGCACTGGGGGAAGAAGCACCACAATCCATCCTTGAAGGTCTACACTATCTCCATAAGCACTAGAATATCAAATGCCTATTGAATAAGTGCCAAAAATGATTTGAGCTCTCTCTATAATGCTAGAGTAAATAAAGATTGAGCACTCCACACTGCTAGCACACTCATTGGCATGAGTTTGGTCTAAGGCCATGGGATAGACCAAGCCAGGAGCTGTTTCCATTAAGGAATGTAGAGGAGGCCACTGTCTTTCAGAGGTGGGCGAGAGAGAGATAATTTAGATGTACAGATATGAGCTGTACTGTGCAACTTGCCCTCAGGGCCAAAGAATTGGACATGCTCCATTTTATTTACCAGTAAGATACAGCCTCAGATACCAGAATGGGAGACATAGCACAACACTGAAATATAGAAAGTGCTCCCTTCTGTATATGTAAAAACATACTTGATTTTTCACCTTGAGAATTGTTGCAGTATTTGGAGTTAGAAGCTTTGACTTTGCAGAAGAAATACACCTATCACTGCACACATTTATTTGTAATAGCTGCTTTTCATTTGTGGCTTACAGAATGTCAGAGGTGTGCTTAGTATTCCTTGTGCATAATCCTTAAAGGCCAGTGCTTACGGTTTTGCTGCACAAAGATTTGTTGTTGAATGTAATTTTAGGTCACAATACTTAAGCTCACTTCAGCTGAGGTCAAAAAAGAGAAAGCAAAGAACAAGAAAACATAAGTACCATAAGAAGAACAGGTCATAAGGAGGACAAACGTTATTTATTTTAGGCAAAATATATAAAGGTTCAGTCCAAAAGGAGAATCTTTCAGAAAGGTAGAAACAAGTAAAAATAAGGTTAGCATGGAAATGGTAATACAGTAATAATGAAATTTTAAAGAACGTCTATAAACTGAACATTGACAGCAAAATGTTAGTCATCTTTTGTGCTGATTTTTTTTCTACAAGCATGGCATTTTATTTTACTCCATATTGCATTATAGAGTACTATTCAATATAGTGTTGCAATATCTGTTTAGACATTGCATGCAAGAACAGGGCACTTAGGGAAGCCATGTGATTGTAATATCACCTTAGCTGTAATTGGATAACTATCTCTATTTTATTTCATATCAGCTAAACACTCAGCTAAGAAGTGTCCTTCTGGAATACATTTATTATAATTGATAGATAAGTTTCTTGTTGTTGTAACATTATCTAGTATTCTCAATGTCTAATAGAATTGTTCCCTGTTGTGCTCCGCATATGTACGAAGCAGTACTGTATTTTAGTTTTTGGTGCATGGGTTAAGGGTGACTGGATATAAAAAAAAAGGACATGCCTCATAAATGTAACATGAATATTACAGGAACACAATGACCCTGTCTACTGAAGAAAGACGAGTTCATAAAACACAGACAAAAAGCAAAATAACCAAAAGGCAAAGAACAAAAGGTTGGTGATTCATTCACATACTAGCTACATTAAACCTACTACATTAAATTTCTCTCTCTCATGAATATCTATGCTGCTGTATTGACAAAAACTCTGACCCGTTTTCATGTTAAAGCTATAAAAAAAAGAGGAAACAACCTGGCAGAAAACCAAAGCTAAAATCTGTTCAAGTTGCATTAAAAAAATAAAAAAAGATTGATTGTGCTCATGACAGAAAATATTCTCCATTAGTTTCAGGATCAGATTCTTCCATAGGGTTCACACTGGTGACACTGAGAACAGAATTTGATGTTTGATGGTTTCAAAAACTAAATACCAACTCCTGGCCGCTCTCTGTCAGGGCGCTGTGGGGGCCGGCGGCTCCCGGGGCCGGTGTTGGTTGTGGGCTCCCCATGGCTGAGCCGGGTCGGGCCAGGCTGCTGCTGGCTGCCAGGGCCCGTCCATTCCCCCACCCCGAGCGCGCAGGGCCTGGGGGCAGCCGGGGCAGCCCCAGCCCCGGCAGGGGGGCATCGGGCACCGCCATCGAGCCAGGATGGGGGCTGGGGGGGGTCCCATGGCCGGGCAGGGGCACAGTTGTGGTGGGGCTGGAGCCAGCACCGCTGCGGCATCGCGGGGCAGCAACCGATGGCCCTGGCGGGGCTGAGATGGGGCCGGGGCTGGGAAGGGGAAGGCCAGGGGTTTAGGGACAGGCAGGGTTGGGGGAGGGGGCCTCAGGGCCCTGGTACTCTCTAGGAGAAGGTTATGTTAAAAAACATCATTTCTCCAAGGATGGGTAAAGAAAGCTATGAGGCTTTCCCACCTCCAGGTCAATGCTTTTTCCCATAGCCCAGCTCAGTAAGAAAAAAATGCTTACCACAGCACCTTTTTGATTATCTGGGCAAAATTAGTCGGCAGTCTCAGTCTCTGGAAAAACTGGCCACATAAACAAGACCAGGCTTGACTCTTTCTTTGAGGTTCTCACATATATTCCAATAAAAACCACACAGACAAATCCTGAGCATAATTTTTTCTGCTATGGAGGCAGGCTGCCTACGTAAATGAGCCTAGGAAAGTTCACACGCTTTTCAGAGTCTTAGTTCTCTTTCTTTAGACATAGTTATCGTTACATCCTCTGTAACTACAGATGTTTTTTGGCTACAAAAGATCCTACGTTCGTCTATCTGCCACTACTGTCCCACTAGGAGCTCCCATGCCTGCAGGACTGCCGGTTCAGCTCCTCATATCAGGCCTTCCTCACCCATCGGTCAGATATAGGCATGTTTTAACTCAGCTTTGATAACCTGTCTCTTGAGAATGAAATAGATGGGAATCGTATCAGCATAGCTGCAGCCAAAATGAAACTGGTGTCTCTGTTCAGCAGGTACCCATCGGATATAGAAATCTGAGAGTGAGTCAGTTCACAGGCTCAAATCCTTTTATCAGCCTAAGTCCTGGGGTGAGTTGCCCAGGTGTTCAAGAAATCTCTGGTAACGCATAAACTTAAACCAAGAGCTGAATCTGCATAATAAGTTCTGAATTTTGCTCTACTTCATGAGTCCCATGTTTCATTAAAAAATACATATAAACCAAAAAAAATCCTTTAACTTAAAACTTTGGTGGCTGTGTTTCCAATTTACCTTGTGAGCTGTTCTCTACACCTTCATGTTAACTTTGCATCAAAATCATAATTTCAGAGGGCATTAAAACAGCTAGTGTTTTCTTTCCCCACCCTTTTAAGGTTTCCTGCATTTATTGTGAGATATCCTCAAGCTGAGAGATGAGACAGGTTCTGCTGCTTAAATATACTTATATAAAGCATACTTCACTCCTTGGGCATTATGATGTTCTTTGTGCCTGTTCAGTGATACTCCAGGGTTCTCGTGCTAGCAAAAAAACATCTGTGGTCTGGCAGTCTTCTATTTGAAAAGGGTTTGGTTACTTCAAGAAAGGAAAGGTTGAGAATAAAAAAGATTTGACAAGAAAAAGCTTGCTTCATATAACTAAGTGCAAACTAAGGTTTTGCATACACCTGAAAATTATTCTGGAGTAAGATGGGATTGTGTGTGTGTGTGTGTGTATAAAATATATATATCTTTTTCCATTACTACTGAATTCAGTAGTAATTCTATGCACATATCTTACTCCTGCACATATCTTACTCCAAATAAGAGCAACCCTTCTGGGCATCATCCACTTCCAAAATGTTCTCCCCCTGGAGAATGTCTTAATTTGGAATTCTTTTAAGATAATCATTCCTGAACAAAGTCTGCATAGATGGACCTTTATAAATATCTGTTTATGCTAACCGTTTGTTCTTGGTTAGAAACAACTGATCATTATGCAGAATAGCTCAAGAAGCATTAGAGTGGACAAAAGGTGGAGGAAATATGTTTTGGGGAAGATGTTACAGGATAAGTATTCTTATTCAGGAAATTCTTATTCATCATTAATTTTAAGAGAAATCTAGACACGTGAACCTTAAACGCTGACATGTGTCTACGCATCATTACGTCTATGTCACTGACAATCACTGTTGCTGGGATTTGGTTGCCTAAATAACAACATATAATACATATATCCAAAACTACAGCTTTATCTATCTGCAATATACTAATTGTGCACAGCACCTCTGAGAGACCTTCTCCTTTCTAGAACAACGGCTGGCAGCTAGTGCATCTCAAATGGCAGTAGATACCTCTGTTCAGGCAACTGAGTTCCATTTCTTGTTTCAGTGCAGACTTTTTTATTTTTTATTACATAAAAAGCTATATTGAAAAATTCTGAATAAGAAAAATAATTGTTGGCCAAAGTGCCTAAAGCAGTGTTTTGATATAGTCTAAGTTTATTTGGAAATGAAATACCAGTGAAAATGACTAATTTGATGAGGTCTTAGTTTTCAGCAGAATGGCTGATTCCATCAGTATTTGGCTGTACCAAAATTTTTCTGATCAGCTCTACTGTTCAGCTTCTGGCCTCATATAGCTTCTCACATCACACATCTGTTACACCGCTGTAATGAAAAGTTACACTGGATACAACCGGAAAGCACAGTCTGGCCCAGAGTCCAAAAATTACTTTATCTGCTTTTAAAGCAAGTCTTTACTCTCTCTATGAATTCAAATGGCTAAACTGACTTACATTCAGGTTTTATATTTTTTCTTGCAAGCAGAAACTTTTATTTTTGAATAAAAGTACAAAATATCAATTGATATGTTTTTAAAAAACAATACAGGTTCAAGAGATATAATGAGAATTAACTACGACGAAGTATTTGGTCTGCTTGATGCAGAAGTGCTGTTCGTGTAACTTAAATGTTTGCTACTTCATTGCAAATGATCATTATAAAATAACCTAAAAACTCGTCCAGTTGTGACAGCTACTATCCTGGCTGACATCATAGATGTCCAGAACTGAAAGAGATGTTCTTTGCAACTGGAAGTTTCACCATCACTAAAACGAGTTCAAAATAGAGGCATGTATACAAGTAAGTTTACATACTCAGTGGAAGCTGGGGTAGGACATGAACAAAATGATGCCGATGGAGTGAAGCCGGAATAGGCAAGGGCAGCAGCAGCTCCACATTGAGGACAAAACAGTGTGGGGATAGAGCAGAAGGAACAAGCAAAAGCAGTATGTGCAGATGCAAAGTTATGACAAGGATTCTACATGTGTTACTGGGCTGCAGAGCCCAGCATCTAGGAAGAAAACATGGAAATGGAAGAGTCTTAATGAGACTGTGATGACCAGTTGTTTACTCAACTATGGCATAAAACTCATTAGCATCTGCTGACTGCCCCTGTGGTGTGCTGTGAGGGACCCCACCTAATTGCCTGAGTAGCTGGAGATGAAAGATCTCTTCCCTTGAATAGGCAATGATCTAATTAGTGCATTTCTGTGCAGCATTTCTGTTTCTATATCTTTTTCGTATTTCAGTGACTGCGCTATGCGGTATCCAAAGGCAACAGCATTGAACTCTGGATGTTTAGCATGTTGTGCCAGCTTCTAAAGAAAGGCTTTTCAGAGCTGAGCTGCCACAGGAAATTCTAATGAATCAAGGAACAGATTTCATATTCTGCTTTACCACAAAGGTGTTCAGGAAGCTGCAAATTAAATAGATTTATTGTATAACATTTCTTTGAGAACAGCTGGACTGGTAGACTATTGAGGGAGAATCCTACAAAGAATATGAAAGAACCAGAACACTAAATAAAAATGTATTTCCCAGTGTATGCAGCTTCTACACAACAGAAGAATAGAAAAGTTTATGAACTATTACTTAAGAAAGGCAATGGATGCCCTCTGCAACACCACCTGCAACAAAATTCAGTTGTGAATTCAACTGAGGGAGACTCCTCATATAATCCATGATAAAAATGGCAGATAACTGTAATAAATATTTAATGCAGTTTATGTGTATCTAGAGAAGGCACTGGATGAATGGTAGCAATAGAAAGGGCAACAAGAGAAAAGTTCTTTTGGCAAAAGTGTCTGACTGGCAGATCTGTATTTTTTAGATACATACATACACGAAGCTCTTTGGTAGGCTTGCTTTGTAGCTCTCACTGCACAAACTACAGGGATGTTTTATATTACTAGCTAGACTGGTGAGTTGTTTGGCCAGCCTGAGCCTGAGCTTCTTCATCTATAAAATAGGACAATAACACTTCTCCAGTTTGCTGGAGTGTTACGAATTAGCAGTTTCTAAAACACTGTGAGTTCCAAAGTGGTGAAATACATGGGAGTGCAGAAGATGGTCATTGCTTTGATACCCTGTGTTGTGGGGTTTTGCCCAGAGACACATCTACTTCAGGAATTTCTTTGATAAGCTTGTTTGAAGTGATACGCCAAAAAACCTTTCAGTTTTCAAGAAACTGTTTGCATGTGCTTTGGAGCATGCCAGAACATATCTGAGAAACAAAATGCATTTTCCAGGTCATTTCAGATCACAGAGCCTCCACACAAGAAATAGCTGCAGCACACACACTACCCTTGCACCACCAGCCCAACAGACGCTTTTGTTTACCTAGCAGCAGGGGAAGTATAACGAATTCTGACCAGTCTCCATGGAGAAAGGACAGGGGAATTGGCTGGTGAGATCCAGTGGAGAGAGCATGTACCTGACTGCAGCTGGAGCCTCTTTACACCTCCAATGAAGTCTGACCAGCATTGTGGTAACTAGTCCATAGCTGGTGAGAAGCAAAGTATCTGCAGGCACTGAAGTTGCCTGAGACCCAACTGAGATTTCCTGTATTTTTTCTCCTGCCTGTGACTGCCTTATACACACACAAACGCTCACACCTCTCCCATGTCGGGTTAGAACACCCCTTTTCTTACCTGAAATATACTTG
Organism: Struthio camelus; assembly: GCF_040807025.1. Taxonomy (NCBI): domain Eukaryota; kingdom Metazoa; phylum Chordata; class Aves; order Struthioniformes; family Struthionidae; genus Struthio; species Struthio camelus. The sequence continues at coordinate 25,938,185 of NC_090942.1, forward strand.
CTCCCTTATTCACGATCTCCCTGCCAAGTCCCGTTCTTGCTGGATCTGTCGCAGGCAGGTCTTTGCCAGCCTGACCACCTTTAACAGATCTTAATGCATACATGAGACCAGGAAGAAGTTCCCATGTCCTGGTTCAACATAAGCCTTAACATACTTCTAGAAACCCACAAATAAGAGATGGCTTATATTTATGAATGTAACCATGATCCTCAATTACAGATAAGTAGCCATCTTCAAGAGAGAACACGCAGAAACACAATGAAGGCTTGCTCAGATAATGAGTAGTAGGCTTGAGTGGAAAAAAAAACCTAGAGAGCTTTCAGGCAGAGCTAAATATATTTCTGCAGTAAGTAATAAACTCTGCAAACTCATTAGGAGGTGAAACCCCCTGTCCCTTATGATGTGAATTGCCTTTGAGTGGTAAGAAAAGTGAACAAATATATGAAAGTGCCCTAGACACTCTAGTGTGCAAGACTGAGTTTACCCAGACTGGGAAGCCTCACAGAATGGATGATATTCTCATGTTTTGCAAACAAATAGATTATGGGCTATGTTCAAATGACCTGGAGAGATGTCACCTCTGTAATTTAATACAGTGCCAAAAGTAGAGAGAACTAGAGGTTTGGTTCACCTACTGTTCATGTACTAGCCCTGAGCTACTCATGCAACGGAGTATACATAAAATCTATACACCTAGAGACTGGGGTCCTTCTAACATTAGTATTGCATCTACTTCTTTCAACTGCACATAGAAACAGTCACTCTAGTAGTGACTCAAGTTTGCATGACTCTTGATCATAAGCATAACAACTAAGAGGGGTCCTCAAAAGCAGATTTTCTGGAGGGAAGAGCAAAGGCAGAAAAGCGAGGCTACTATGCCTTTCTTATCTCAATGGAGGTTGCCTTTTGTGGCATGTTTCACTGGTCACATTGCACAGTCTTATCACAGAATCACAGAATCACAGAATGGTTGAGGTTGGAAGGGACCTCTGGAGACCATCTAGTCCAACCTCCCTGCTCAAGCAGGGACCTCTAGAGCGTATTTCCCAGGATCGCGTCCAGGTGGGTTTTGAATGTCTCCAAGGAAGGAGACTCCACTACCTCTCTGGACAACCTGTTCCAGTGCTCTCTCACCCTCACTGTCAAGAAGTTTATTCTCAGGTTTAGATGGAACTTCCTGCGGTTCAGTTTCTGCCCATTGCCTCTTGTCCTCTTGCTGGGCACCACGGAGAAGAGGCTGGCCTCATCCTCTTGGCGCCCCCCCTTCAGATACTTGTACACATTGATGAGATCGCCTCTCAGTCTTCTCTTCTCCAGGCTGAACAGGCCCACCTCTCACAGCCTTTCCTCATAGGAGAGATGCTCCAGTCCCCTCATCCTCTTTACAGCCCTCCGCTGGACTCTCTCCAGCAGTGCCATGTCTCTCTTGTACTGGGGAGCCCAGAATTGGACAATGTACTCCAAGGGAGGCCTCACCACGGCTGAAGAGAGGGGCAGGATCACCTCCCTCGACTTGCTGGCAACGCTCTGCCTAATGCAACCCCAGGATCCCATCGGCCTTCTTGGCCACAAGGGCACATTGATGCCTCATGCTTAACTTGTTGTCCACCCACACTCCCAGGTCCTTCTCTGCAGAGCTGCTGTCCAGCAGGTCAACCCCCAGCCTGTTAACTGCTGCATGGGGTTATTCCTCCCCTAGGTGCAGGACCCTGCACTTGCCTTTGTTGAATTTCATGAGGTTCCTCTCTGCCCATCTCTCCAGCCTGTCCAAGTTCCTCTGAATGGCAGCACAGCCTTCTGGTGTGTCAGCCACTCCTCCCAGTGTTGTATCATCAGCAAATTGCTGAGAGTGCACTCTGTCCCTTCCTCCAGGTCATTGAGGAATACATTGAACAAGACTGGGCCCAGGACTGACCCCTGGGGGACACCACTAGCTACAGGCCTCCAACTGAACTCTGTGCCACTGACCACAACCCATTGAATTCTGCCATCCAGCCAGTTCTCCATCCACCTCACCGTCCACTCATCTAACCCACACTTCCTGAGTTTACCTAGGAGGATGTGATGGGAGACAGTGTCAAAAGCCTTGCTCAAGTCCAGGGAGACAACATCCACTGCTCTGCCCTCATCTACCCAGCCAGTCATTCCACCATAGAAGGCTATCAGATTGGTCAAGCATGATTTCCCTTTGGTGAATCCATGCTGACTACTCCTGATCACCTTCTTGTCCTCCAGATGCTTAGTGATGACCTTCAGGAGGAGCTGTTCCATCACCTTTCCAGGGATGGAGGTGAGGCTGACAGGCCTGTAGTTCCCTGGCTCCTCCTTCTTGCCCTTTTGGAAGACTGGCGTGACATTGGCTTTCTTCCAGTCCTCAGGCACCTCTCCTGATCTCCAGGACCTTTCAAAGATGATGGAGAGTGGCCTAGCGATAACATCCGCCAGCTCCCTCAGCACTCGTGGGTGCATCCCATCGGGGCCCATGGATTTATGGATGTCAAGTTTGGACAAAAGATCTCTAACCTGATTCTCCTCCACCAAGGGAGAGTCTTCCTTTCTCCAGCCTTCCTCTCTTGTCTCCAAGGTCTGGAATTCCTCAGGACTGGCCTTAGCAGTGAAGACTGAAACAAAGGCAGCATTCAATAACTCTGCCTTCTCTGTATCTTTTGTCACCAGGGCACCTGCCCCATTCAGCAGCGGGCCCACATTTTCCCTAGTCTTCCTTTTGCTATTGATGTATTTGAAGAAGGCCTTCTTGTTGTCCTTGACATCCCTTGCCAGATTTAATTCCAAATGGGCATTAGCCTTCCTTGTTGCAACCCTGCATGCTCTGACAACGTCCCTGTATTCCTCCCAAGTGGCCTGCCCCCTTTTCCACATTCTGTAGGCTTCCTTCTTCTGTTGGAGTTTTGCCAGGAGTTCCTTGCTCATCCATGCAGGTCATCTGCCCCCTTTGCTGGATTTCTTACTCAGAGGGCTCTCTTGAGCTTGGAGGAGGTAGCCCTCTTCATCCATCTTGACATCCAGTGCTTAAAATATATGTCTTCAGTGATAAAGCTGTCAAATAATTGTTTCTTTATCAAATACGTGTTTGTTGTCATGATTTGCAGAATGATTTATCAGGCACTGGAAAAACTCACGAATCGTGCAGAGCAGCGTTACGTCTCTTTGCAATTGGAATTACCGATTTCGCAAATATTTCTCAGTTTCTTACACAGGAGAGGCTTGGATCTGAGTGGATTATTCAGGGTGCATTGTCAATGAATACAGCTGTGCCAGAATGACCAACGACTGAAGAAGTTCTTAATGCACAGTACATTTATCCTAATGAATGGTAGATGTTGGTAACTCTCACAGGACTGTGAGCAGGAACTGGAAAGCCTGGCTGAGTGATGAGAATTAAAGAACAAGCTGAATGAAGTTCACTCACTGCGGCTTTTATTGCAGGGAACTACCTCTTTAAAATTACTGGTTCTCTTGGAAATGGTTGTGGATTAGTCAAGCTGTAAAGCTGTTAGTTTTATTAAGGTATGGATGCTTGTTTTCAGTAATGTAAGAGAAACGGAAGACAGTCATCAAAAGTGTCTTCAAAAGGAAATGAGTTGGCTATCATGTTGAAAATAGTTGTTTTGTCTCTTTGAATTCTGGCCTGAGAAAAAAGCTTTCATAGTGATTTCAGGTTTGAAGGCACAGGTGATTGTTGACTGTCAAGATTAGCCTAATTACCTGACTTGTTCATGTGTCTCAGTGAGCAGATTGCCATTTTACAGGAATTGAAAACTATGTCTTTGAATCTTTATGATAAAACTGAGGCAATGAAAAAGCAAGTGCGGCTTATAATGCAGCAGAAATTGCTGCTTTCTTCCAGCCTTGGAGTGTTTCCTCACTGAAAATTAATTGAAAAAATATTCCAGCAGCACTGATTACATTAAAGAACAATTGCCTGCGTTTGGTTAGGAAATTAAATGAATTTGTTTCTAACAGTATAAAAAATGAAATTTTTACCATGTACCATTCAGCATAGAAGACATCATCCTAGATGACTTTCCAGGAAAGGAAAAGGAAGAAGTGATTAAATTATGATGTGATGGTATGCTCATACTCAAATTCAAGAGTGTCCTCAGAGTCTTTTGGCTGAGAAAAAGAAAAAGAAAAAAGGTTGTTTAGCTTGATATTGATTTTGATCATCTTGATACCTTGCATATATTGTTTTTTTTTCCTTCTCACTCACCATTAAAATATATATAGGAAAAATCGTGATGATAAACCAGTTTTTTGGCTGTTGCTTGTCACCAAACAAAGCATACATCTCTCTAATAAATAATCTCTTATTTTTTCTGAGAGAATACTTTCCATTTCTCCTTATTTCAATCTTTTACAGATATTTAAATTTTGGCACTTCTTTGATAATAAACCTCATAAGAATGAGCAAGATTCAGAATTATATAGCATGAAGTATATAATACAAAATTATTTCCTATGTTGCAGAACATGAACCATCTAAAATCACAGGATTCAGAGTTTGTATGACCATAATGAGACTAATGTAGGCATAGTCCATCTAATTTTCAGATTCCTTGCTCAGAAGGTGTGTGTGGAGAAATGGAGAAATCCATCTCTCCTAAGGTAAGTCTCTATGGTCCTTAGAAGGTGAGTGAAGAAAGGTAGGCTCCTTTGATGTTCTCTGGATGTTAATGAGTACCTCCTAGGTTAGGCGCCTCCTTACTTTGAGAGTATACGGAATTGATAGAAAACGTGAGATGTTTCCATTCTTTTGCAATGCCAGTTGACTTAAGAGGGCTACCTAAGAGCACAGATGAGTTAAAAAAAAGTAGTAGTTGGTGGCAGCAGTTTTCTCTTTTGCGAAATAACCTAGCATCTACAGTGCTTGCCTAGGAAAACTCACTCTCATTTCTGAGCATGAATAGAAGTTTGAACTCTTATCTCCCATATTTCAAAAGTATGTGAATGTGTGTCTGGAAGCCAGGGGTCACGGAGCCAGAAGATGAGACATGAGGAATTTTGATGGTAACCTAGTGGTTAGAGCATTAGCATGGGAGCAGAGCCCTTAGATGCTTGTCCCTCCAGAACAGTCCTGGTCTGAAACCAGACTCTCTTTAGCTTTGTTATATGGTTCAGTATCTGTAGTGGAACACAGATCCACCTTCCAAACATTCCAAAGTTTGCAATCTCTTTATGATGGGTCCTTGCTCTGTCTTCATACCTGGAACAGACACAGCTTGGAGTGTACAGCAGGTAAAAAGGCTTTTTTCTTTCTCTTTCTTTATTCTCTGATAGGACATCATCATCAAGTGTCACATCTGCCAAACCTCTGTGCTGAGGTCTATTCTGTGTCTTCTGAGATAAGTCTGAGGTTTTTGTTTTGATTTGCAAACATGCAAAGACTCCTCTCTCTCTACTTGGTAAAGCCACAGCAATGATGAGTGCAGCAACTCAGCTAGGAGTCTAACTGGACATCTGTGTCGGAGCTTGTAAGTAAAGTGAGTTTTCATTTTAACATCAGCTAAGTTCATAAAGACAAAATAGCGAAGGAAGGAAGCTTCACTTCCCTCGCTACGTCACATAACTAGCTATTTAACTTCATTGAAGCTCGTGGACTGTCCTCATCAGTTCAAGTCTGAAAGGGATAGCAAACCATAAAGAGCTCACTGAGCTCAGAAAAGCTACTTCTGACAAGTTATGGCCTCTGTTAGGCTTACGTCCCTGCAGAGGCTAGAAGTTCAGATCTATTTAACTTAAGATATGTTGCAAAGCCTCTTACTCAGACTTTAGAAAGCCACAACAGCAATGCAGCTTGATATCTGGAAGGTCTGTTTTACTCTATGCTTTCCACGTGAGTAGATGAGCAAAGGCTACCTTGTTTCTCGTAAGAATTGACCTTTATTCGTATTCTTAAAAACTGCCTATTGCCCTGGCTAAGCATTCTCAGGGTGCAGCAAATGAAAATAGAATAAATAAAAGCATAAATAAATAAAACCACTTAATGGAAAGCAAGGCTGAAGTTATCATATGAAAGGAACTCAGGATTAATTGACCATAGGGTCAGAGGTGCCGTGTTGTCTTCAGGTTGTTAAGATTCTCTCAGCTCTCTGCTTAAGTGTGTATCGACAGGGTTTTTGGGCTATATCTCAAAAAATAAAGCACTATCTTTTTAACCAGCCATAATCAATATGAATCTTTGAACTCCAGTATTTGAGTGAATGACACTACATTTCAGCTTGGACCCAATTATAAACTTCAAAGACCCTTCAAAGATCCTGAAATATGTGTTAAGACAAAATTCCCATTTGAAGTCAGTTCCTATAGGGAATTGGAGGATATTTATATTCAAAAAACTACACTTAAATTATAAAAGGAGTGGCCTATTTTATGCTGGAACACAGCTCATTAGAGAAATCCTTTAATGAATATTTTTCAATCCTCTAATAGAGAAAATCAAAGCACAAAGGGTATCCTGTAAAATTTGCATGAACTGAGAGATACTCTACTGAACATGTGCACTGCAAATTGTGCAATAATTAATTAGTTTTGTGCTCATTCATCAGCATATGATTTGTTAATAATTTCAGTAGTGAATTTCTGTAGTATGTATCTTACAAAGAGAAAAAAACGCATGAATAACAAGAATCTCTGCTTATCTAAAAGAGCATCTCTGAGACAATTACATAATGAATGGTAGTATGACTTTTACACATACTAATGAATTTTCAACAACAAAATTCCCTAAATAATCTTGTTTATGTCTTTGATTTATTAGGTTTCATTATGTAAAGCAAGCTGCTACAGAATCTGTCGCCTCTCTGTCAGCATGACATTTATATTTTTTTCCTCATTTTGACTCCAACTTTCTTCATTTTGACTCCAACTTCCCATCGCTTTGGGAGTGAGGGAAATATAAAACATCTATAAATGTATGGATTTACTGGTTTGACCAATGGGAAATTCCGTAAGGCAGCCCCAGGCATTTACCACTGAGACAAGCTATGGATCTTTCTGAATACTGTCTATTTCCAGTGTGCTCAGCTGGGAGAGGACCCTGAAGGACACCTACATGTCAGGAGACAGACAAAGCATTCTGAAAACAGAGGAAAAAAAGACTAAGAATATTTTCAAAAGTAATTAGAGATTCAGGCTGTGTCAGTTATAGGGACTGCATGCAGCTTTCAAAAAGCCAAGCTCTGACTGGCTGGAAAATTTGAGTTAAGGCCTCAAGCTGGATGCTCAGAGTCGTTGTTCATGTTTAGTGAATCTAAGAATGGAGACATGAAACACCTATCTCACACAGGGTCCTGTTTATGTTTAATAAGTTAACATGGCTGTACAAGGAGTGAAATATGGAACCTTATTGTTTGTATTGACCATGACTTCCTACAAATGAAAGAACATTCCATGAAGGTAGAGCAAGAAAAGCAAGGTACAGTGAGAAAATACATATCAGTGCATATACATATATGTAGTGAATCATTACCGCTCAGTCATTATTCCTCCCTTAGACTGCTCCTGAAAGAATAATTAATTCATTTATTCAATAAGGATAAATTCAGGCTTCTATATGAAACAAAATCTAGATCACTGGTTTACAATGTATTCTGTGCAAGATGTAGCATGGGATATATAATTGCACTTGAGGGACTGGAAGACTATGATAAAAGTGTGTCTCTTCCCATGAACTCTGTTGCTACAGGTAAGAAATAACCTGTAACCCATGCAGCAGGTACACAACAGTTAAAACAACAACAACAGATACATTCCTTTGTGATATATCAAATTGATTAACAGTTGACCTCACCTTCTTTGTCTGCACTTTCCGCTTTGTAACAGCACAGGAGGAGTTTGATGCGTAAGGCAGATGGTTTGCTCCGAACAGTGAGCACACCAGAAAGCAGAGAGCATATGTGTGGGGCAGCTGCACTTCCCCATCGTGTGACTGGGAACATGAGCTGTGTCAGCATGGTCGCCAGGAGTATGGAAGAACCCTATTTTCCTATCCTTACCCCTCTTCATCTTCAACCAAAATAATGGGGACAGAAGTAACTATACTGAAAATGTAGAACAAGACTATTTCTACTCCCTCCATGAAATTAGTATTAAAAATCTATTAAAAATGAGGTAACATTCTACCTTTTGTGGAAAAGTAATATTCGGATAGTTAATCTGACTTCTTTTCTGCTATTTGCCTCCCCAGAAGACTAACCCAGAAGGTCTCTGAATGACCTCTGCTGGAGCAGAGTTGACATGTATCAGCCTTCCATTCAGTGGCAGATGTCTCCTCCTCTCTCCCTCCTGGAAAGATCTGAATTCCTACACTGACTTAACCAAGTCTTTCTACTCACAAGCTTCTCTTGCAGGCCCAGCAGACTCCTTGCTCTGTGTGTGTATGTCCTTTCTCACTGTCTCCTCTTCCACCATGCTACTTCTAAGTGCCACATGTTCTCCCAGTCTTGTCTCCTCACATTCTCCAAAGCCACCTATGGTTCAATTCCTGCTTAATGACGATCGGCATGCATTGTCTATTCCCCTCCCTAGGATACAGTTTTCTATAATGCCTACCAGAAGTAGGCATGCCTGTTGCAAGAATTACGCTCACTACACAGTTCTGAGTCATAAGATGACATGTAAACCACTCTAATTTGGGTACACCATCTGCTTACTCAGTGTATTCCGTGTCTGAGTTGCTCTAGCAGATTTAGGACCTGCCTGGGGTGGCTCATTACTCAGCTCCTGAGGTTGCGAGGGCAAGCAGATCGCAAAGAATAAATCCACATCAGGCAATATAGCAGCATGTAGTTGTATCCAAACTGGCTGCAAATGGACTGGTTCCAAAAGTATAAGGGTTATAGCCATGTCAGAATGATACATCACACAAACTTGCCCCAGCGTAAAACTGTTTAATTTATGCTTCTGAGAGCCAAGCTGACATCTCTGCTAGACAGTGCACTGTGCTGTTTAAATGTATTCTTTTATTCAGACCTAGTGTGAGGCTCTCTATACAGCACTGCATAACTTGGTATAGATATACAGAGCAGTCTTCTCTTCAGAGCCAGCTCAGGAAAGTCTGAGTTTTGCTGTTTAAGGAGTTTGGGGCCAGGAACAGAAGAGAAAGGAAAAAGTGCTGCATTGGAGTTTCTCCCTTGCTACAATAACTATTGCCTCACTCACCTTGACCCCTACCTCAGCAACAATACCAGCAGCAGCAAATCTAGTCTGCCCCACACCCAGTAGGCAAAATCTTCCTCGTTTCGCAGGCCTGCCAGTCTGCTGCTCTGGACAACTGCCTGCGCAGCCTGTGCTGCAAACTGGCTTTGCTCCTCTCTCAAAGGGCTGATCCTGCATTTCTGCTGGATCCCTGGGAAGGGTCATTAACCCAAAGAAGAGAGCAAAGCCAGCTTGGCGTGCCAGATGTGCACGCTTTATTTTCTAAAGGCAGGCAGCAGCTGGCATGATTCCACTGCATGTAAAGATGCAGTTATCTACTCCTCTGGGCTCAGGCCTGTCCTCCGTAGCCCACCGTAACCCAGAGATTGTAAGTTCCATAGGGAAGGGAGAGTTTCTTACTTTTTTCTGCTTTGTACGGTGCCAAGAACATCAAAAGTTTCTGTAAATAAAAATGATAAATAGCAGTCTCCCAGAGTTTCTCTGTGCCTGCCATTTGCTGTGCTTTAATGTGATTTGACATGTTGATTAGTCGTGAGTCGTCTCATTTTCTCGCAGAATGAAATAGATCTTGCAATAAAATGGAAGGTAACATATGCCTAGTGCTACTTCCACTTTGTCTGCAAGAAGGAAATTGAATTTGCCGTTAAAAAATCATCTTAAAGGCAACCATCAAGCTGTGCATAATTCAGACAGAATAATCATGAAGTTATACCACCATGTTCATTTTGCTTCCTCTCCTCACACTGTTTACTAATCCCATTTCTTGTGTCACATCTTAAAAGCAGGTTGCACGCAGAGCTGATAGGGATTTTTCTTCCATTTACATAGTCAGCAATATTTCCAGCTCACAAAACTAAGCCTTAGCCTGGCAGGCTCTTGCCAGTTTTGCTCTTAGCCCGTAATAAAAGAAACTGAGAAGAGTCTTCCACTGGGAATCTACAGGCAGGCTTAGTGGGAAGCAGGAAAGGCTAAGTGCACTGCCTCTTCTCTCTGTTTCTTCAGAATCAGCCAAGTTGTGGCCAAACCAGGGAGTATGAATACCCTGGCTGCTCAGTCAGCCAAAAGCCTGATTTCAGTTGGTAAGGGAAAAGAAGGGAAAATCAGCTTTCTAGGCTTTTTAGTTTGACACCCTGCGTGGAAGCTGAAACTTCCAATTTTGTTTATAAGTGGATTTTTTTCTGGAAATCATGAAAAATATGAGGGGGAGGTTGGAATTCTCTTTCAAAATGTTTTTTTTTTAATCTGTATCTATTTTTTAATCTATCTATGCAAAGCAGGATTGGCTTTGCATTTGGCTGCTAAATGTAATAGGCCCTGCAAAAGAGAGATCTTTCTGTTATTCTTCCAGGCACTATATAAATCTGAATTTTTAAAAATTAATACTTCATGTCTTTACTATATTGCTGTTCTTGCCTGTCTAAATTCATATACCTATGTAAACCTATTTTACTAGTACATATTTAAAAATATACATAATACATACACGTAGACACACACACACACATGTAGTGCTGCTTCTGCCTGTATAAATTCAACAGAAATTTCATCCACTGATGGAGAAAAATACATGTGTCCCAGTTATGTGTGGCTTAAAATCAGGTAACCTGAAACCCTTTCCTCTTTCCATGTAAATGTATCGTATTTCTTACCACTTTTCTTCTGTGATTTCAACCACAAATTGAAACTCCAAAATCTTGGTTTGTGATTAAATTCAAAATTTGACTTCATCTGAGTCTGGAGTGAAAACCAGACAATTATTGTTTTCTCAGTTAAACAGGTGATCTTTCCCTCACACACCTTGTATTTTGAAAATTTTACTTTGGGAAAAAAAAAATCTTGACGTTAAACTTCAAATTTCAAATCACATCATTATTTTAAGTTCATGTTTTTGTTACTCCTACATTATTTCATACATAAGCAGGAGGGCAAAACGGTGTGCACAAGATTCTGAATCACTTCATGTCATTCCATGTCAGTAGTGATAGCATTTCAATATTCTGCCATATTTTAAAAGAAATTAACAGCAGCTCCTAGTTGTTAGAGATTGATGACAAGAAGTTTCAGTGTCTCCTAGTCTGTTATTAAAGAATTTAATGCTTTATTTTATTCTCTGTTGAATGCATCATTTCAGCGCATAAATGGGGAACACTCATGTGGAAAATAATAAGGGCTCTGATTCACAGTCTCTGATGAGTTTAACTGCAGTGGCAAAAGAGGTTACTGCCTCCAACTGTCCACCCTTTTCCTGTGGGGAAAGATTAACAGCCCAGTGCAGAGTTAGTGCAACAAGCCGTATGTCTGCTCCCTCAGACAACACAGCTCACTGTCAGACATTTAGTGTAAACTGCTGTCAGCTGTGTTAACTGTAGCATCTGAAGACGTGCTCAGTTTGAGAGGGATTGTGAAGCAAAGTTCTCAGACGGGATTTTCAAGTGGTACTACCTGGCAGCTGCTCTTAATATTGGTTAATATTTTTCTGGGCACCTGTAGTAAATGCTTGGCGTTGCCATTAGTTCAGCCTCTTGATTCATCTGAGGCCACAGTATTCTTAAGATCATCTTACAAGAGAGATACAGGGAAGTTAAGTCACTTAACTAATGTTGCTTGGCTGGGCAGCCACTCAACTGGGGACACAGTGACCTTTTTGTAACTATATGATATCTCTAAGACAAGATAGTTTCCTGTCCTGAGTCTTGCAAGAAGGAAAAGTAAAACACTAGGCTGAATTATACAAAGCAGGACCTCCTATCTGAGGTGTTGCTCTTTTGTGCTTCTGTTTTGTTGTTAGCTTAAGAGTACCTAGAATGTTGTTTTATTTGAGCCAATGTTTTCTGTACTGTTCTCAGGTCAGGGATAATGGAGAACTGAAGAAGAAAAGATGTAATGAAGAGTGTTTCTGTGTAACATATCAAACAAACAAAATCATTAGAGATTTTTTTTCTTTCAAGAAAGAAATAAGCCTTGGGGTAATATTAGCCCTTGCTCTGGAAAAGCCTAGCTTTCTACATGTCCAAAAAATACACATCCAAAAAGCATATAAGACATTCCGTTGGTTTCTTTACAGCTCAATAAAAGGGCAGGAAGGGTACAAGCTTATTATATAAAATGAGCTATTGACAAAGACTGTGCTTTCTTTTAAACCCAAATGTCTACACTAACTGTCCTCACTTGAGGAATAGCTGAATCTCTTAGACAGGAAGCAGTAATGCTTGCGTGCTTACAGTGATAGCAAATTCTTTCTCCCTTCCAGAACAGATAAAGAGAGGCTGCTTCTGTCTGCCAGAATAAAACTACTGGGCTGATTTCAAAAGAAAAACATACAATCTTTTGCCGTAAATATCCCCTAGTGCTATTCTAAACCATTTCAGTTATCAGGTTTTGTCAGTACTTCGAGTCTTGTAGCAGAACTTCCCAAGGTGTCTGCATATTGGGAGACCTGAGATAGCCGCTTGCCCGCTCTGTTACAGTTCCGGAAGGATTTGCTGTGGCATGTGAGGTAGGCTGGAACCACATCTAAAGGAAGGTGTTTGTGCGCAGTGAAGCATCTCTTAGACCACATGCCGGTTTGTACCTTCCAAAGCTGCTCTGTGTGTATAGTTTGCCTAAAGCTGTTACAAGCAAATAGATTGTCCTCCTTCCTTTTTGCTCAGCTAGTATAACTGCATGTATAATCACTCTCTGACCCAGTTCAGTCAAAATGATCCAGGTTAGCTCACCCACTTTAAATAGTAGGGTTTTTTTCCTAACCTGTTTCATTTTGATTGAACTGGGTTAGGGAACAATTACATGCACATATCAGAGGGGGAGAATAGGGGACAGGGAGGGAGGGAGGGATAACCTTCAGAGGAGACAGTGACAAGGAGCTGGGACTGAGAACCTTTTGATCCAGATCAGCTGAAGCAAGACATGAAACAGCAACTTAATACTGGCAGAGCAGGAAATTCCTACGGGACTGACTCTTCATCTGGTGCAAAACATTTTAGTTTCTCTGAAGTAGCGAGGGATGCATTCATTTAGAGTAGTGCAGATACTGTCTCCTGTGTATTTAGGCAGGGCTGCAAAGTGTTTTACAGCCATTCAGACTGGCACTCAGTGGTGAATTGCTTTGACTGTTGGAAGTATCTGCAAACAGAAAAGATTCATCTCAGAAAAGGATCCCACCAGTGGGCCTCTGTAGGCTCATATTTTTCACTCATAGAAGAATTCCACTGACAAGGTTTCTTCATTGAAAATAGAGATAAGCTCAGCTTTCCAACCCATGCTATTCTTCATTAATTAAGGAACAAAATAAAAAAAATACAATAAAGGAAGACCAAACAAAACCTAGCAATTGTTCTGAAGGCCAGGGAATTCAATCCGTTAAGTCTACTTCTTTATCTTTTTTTCACAAAGCCTTCACTATAAGTCAATTAAAATGGACTTGCTAATGGCTAAAGAGGTTGACTGTATATGTGCACACTATTAGCCACGTGCTGGCCACAGCACACCACAAGGACAGAGAAGCAGATGAAATACCTCCTGCAAATGTAATGGTTTTATAGGAATGATTTCCTTGTCACAGTTTGGCAATTTTTGCTTTTCTTACTTTTGAAAGAGAGGTCTCTGAGCTCTAGGTGTTTGTTCAGGAGGGCAAGAAGAGCCTCATTTGACTGAATGTTCTAGGCTCTACCACATTTGAATGCTACATTATAAGGAAATGAATTACAAAGAACCATGCAACTCTTAATAGTGTAATCCATCACTATGCAAGAATAATGGATAGAGGTAAGCCATGCTTTCTGCCCCACAGCATCTACAGTCTAATTTATGTTATTTGATAAATGTAACAAGCAATTATATAAATCACCAGGGAGTTAATTGTGTGTGGGTAGTAAAGGCTGAGGTTAAAGAAGTTAAGGTAAAAAGAGCAGGATAAAGCTTCTTCAAAACCCTGAGCCTTCAGTTGGCTGCAGTCATCTGAGTTGCTCTATTCTCATGATTTCCTTGGTGTATTTAACTTTTGGGGAGCAGGGGAGGGAGTGCTGAACTGGGACTTTTGCTGGAGTGCAGAAGACTTACATCAAAGAAGTGAGAAACAGAGGGAAGAAAGTAAGATTTCTTTAGCAGCCCTGGAGAAGTGTAGAAGGGAGACAGGGGAAACATGAACTATGCAGTTGTGATCAGAGGAGATAAAAGGCATAGAAAAAGTCAGAAGAATTAGTTAGTAGAGTTTATTAGAGATGAATTAGACCTGTGCTGTTGGGCAGCAGGGCTGTGGAGAACGTAGGACTCCTATGAAGAGTTTGTGTGATGAAGCTAAGGGATGACTATGGTGTTAAGAGAAGGAGATGACTTATTTCAACATTTTGGAATGAAGCACACTGGGGAAGCAATGGTAAAAGCTACATTTCAGATGGTCATGAACAGAGTGGTTTTTTTTGTGAGGCAGATAGGGAAAAACAAGATTCGAAGAGTGAACCTTTGAGAGAGGCTCCACAAGATGGGAGTAACAGGGAGTAAAAGAAAGGGATTTGGGAAAATGGAGTCTTATGGTCAAATTATAAAAGCTAAGGGCTGCATCCATACCCATCTTCTGCTTTCAGGATAGAAAACTATCAGGTCCAATCCAACTTCCTCACTATCATTAATTCAACTCATGAACCCATACTGCTGGTGGTAGGAGGTTTTTTGTGAACAAATCCCGTTCGCTCTTAGAGGAGAGGTGGTCAGGGATCTCAGGGAATAACCCTGTGTACATTCATCACAGTACAAGGAATGGAAGAAACATTGCTGAAAGAAGTTACAGAGGTGCTTGGATCAGGCATGCTGCTCTAGGGGCTAATATGAGCTCAAGTTTCCTTCTCTGACTTTTCCCAGAAGTTGCCACAACCTCATATGTGCAATGTTAACACAAGAAGTTAGACATGCATGGCTTCAGGCTCCTGCTCAAAATGTATTGTAGACATAGTTAGGTGCAGTTGACTTATAATTATGTCTCTGATACTGTCTTTCTTCTATTGATTGGCTTTGGGTAAGTCATTTAACTTCTTTACTTTTTTTTTTTTAAGCCTTTAGAAACAGATATGGAAAAACTTACCTGCTTGTCTTTCAGAGATGAATGAGTGATTGCCCATAAAACTCTTTGAGGATGAAAATATTATGTACATGCTAAATAAAAGTTTCCTGGGTGTGATGTAACTGCTCTCTGCTCAGTCTCGCAGCTGACTATCATATCCATTTTCTCAGGATTATAATTCTGACTGCTCACACACTATGGACAAGTTGCATAGAAATTGAATGTTGTAGGTTTAATTGTTAATGCTCATATAACTGTACACTGTTTAACTGTTTTCTCACTGTAAGATCTGAACTGAGTTCCTAAAATCTCTGTGAAGAAAACAGAAGTGCTAAGGAATTGATGAACCTTCCTGAGGAAAATGTATTAGGAGAGAGCTAAATTACAGACCTGTAGGAATGTATTTTAATGGTAGAGTCAGAGATAATGAAGGCTCCTCCAACAGCTTTCTTAGAGTTAAACCTTATTTAACTGATACCCCAATGAACTGTCTTAAATTGTTTCTTAAAGACTCCCAGAGATTTTTCTAGTCTTATGCCTAATTATGAGGCAGAAATAATTTTTTTCTTTAAAATCTCAATCTGTTAAGAACAGCCTCATTGGTCCTTCTAATCCAGTATTCTGTTTCTGGTGATGACTATCAGCAGTGACATGGAGAAGAGTAAAAACAGGGCGAGTATTTCCCATTGCCCAGAACCCTTAGTCTTTGATCGTTTTTAGTTCAGGAAGCTTGCCAAGTAGATTTGGTAGCCTATAATAGATCTCTCTTCTAGTGCTCGTCTCTCTACTAGAGCCTAAGTAAACTTGCATCTGTCACCACACTGTAAAGAACATTCCCCTTTCTCTGAATTAGCATTATTCCAGTGACAATCCATTCACAACTGCACTGCTTTTCCGCATAAGCATTACATAAGCAAAAAGCTTATAGAAGAGAAAAAAGAAAAGATATAAGAGGAATTCACCAGTGAATGAGTTTCTCTGTGCATTGTTCCATATTTTTTCTGTTATAATAAAGGGGCTGCACTGAGTAAGAGCTTGGAGCGGTTAGCCCTGTGGCTATGTTTGAAAAATCCTTATTAAGAAATAATTCCTTCCTTTTTTATATATAGAGAAATTTATATTGTAAACAATTGTTTTTCATCTTGATCCTCATCACTAATCCCATCTTATTATGTCATTCTAACTTCAATATAAAAATGTAATTTGCAAATTAGTGCATGAATTGCATCAATTTTGTTCATTGTTCCCAAACTAAGTGAATGGAAGTTACATAGGTTTGCAGAAGGATACAAAAAGTAAATTCATACAATTACATAGTCAGTTATAAAGAAATTAGTCTGGACTTATCAATTACTTGCTATGTTACTCTTTACACACAGAATTCAGTAACTGATGCATCAGCTCCTGTGCCCTGTCACCTAGAGTGAAAACAAACAAGAACCCTGATAAAGACTTATACTCTGTGTTTCCTACACACTTTTCTTTCTGCTAATGCACTGAGTTACTAGTGCAGTACTAATGAAATCCATTTATAGCCTATGTTGGCCAAACAGTTGCCTGAACCTTTCACATTCTATTCAGCTACATATCTATGAGATTAACTGACTGTTAATCAGAGCGATACCCACCATCTGCATGGCATATACGAGGGAATTTCTGTGTTGCAACTAGCCACAGTGAAGTTTAGCAAAACCACAACAGTTTTGAGACCTTCCTCTTCTCTGTCTTAACTGAAAGAAAGCTAAGAGAACGTAGAAAATGAAGATAAAGGGATGCCAGAAGAACTGTAGTTATCTGTAAATAATTCTTGACTTTCTTTATTTAAGATATGCATAAAACAATGTAAAAAACTATTTCCCAGCAAAACAGAAATCACTTTCTGTTGTGATAAGCCATCTGACTTACCTCATCACAATCACAGAATGGTTTGATCATGACAGATATTGCAAAATAAGCATTTCAGTTCTTTCCTAGTCAATTCTGCTATGCCATACCAGATAGGAACTTGCTTCCCTCAAATCCTAAAACCCTACTGGTAGAATCCAGTATGTTCTGTTTAAGTGATTTCCTTTTTTCACTGGCTCTATAGGGAATTTAGACAACTTTAAGGAAAGATCCGGACTGCTAATGTTAGCTATCTGTCACCCTTTAAGTAACCTGTTCACTCAGGCTGCAGTCTACTCCTGCTTCTCTGGGGCTGGTAACTTTAATGGAGCAGTGTGATAACAGTGGTACTTATCTTTAATGCAATAGCCTGATGATTAAAGAAACTACTCAGGAAGCAGGAAGACTTAAGTGGTAGGTGCATGATCGCTCCGTTTGAAGAGGATTGAGAATCCTTCAGAATACCTTAATCAGGACATCTCAAAGTCTGGACATTGGGGCATCACCAGCCCCTGCATGAAAGCTGAGCCCCATATAACTAGGAGTGAAAGCCAGAGGAAGTTAATCAAGAAAATGCCTGGTTCTGACTTCCCTTGCCTACAAGAAATATCCCCACCTCCAGCTTTGCAACAGCTTCTACCTAGCAACAGTCCTCTGCAAAATTCAGGCTCTTCCTTGGGAATCCAGAACCCTAGTTCTGCTGGGCAGGAAACTGTCCTCAGAAGGTGAGGGGATGGCTTCCTGTGGCCTACTGTCCTTTTAAGCTCCTAATTCTTGCTGTGTTTCTCAGAAGGAGACCAAACCCAAGACCAGTCCCTTGTCCCTAATCCCTCTAAGCTCCCTTATAATGAGGTGTAGAGAAAGGGGAAAGTAGCGCCAATAGGTCGGGAAAAATTAGCTATGGTTGTGAGCACAGTTAGCTTTTGAGGCTGCTGTCAGGACTTCAACAGCAATTAAATATTTCCTATCTGAATGAACTACAAGCAGTAAAACTTCAGGTGTGAGATAAGCAGCCACTTTCCCAGAACAAGTTTTAGAGTATCTAACACCTGAATAATGAAGCATACAATGATGTTAGGCCCCTCCGGAAGCAGGCAAGTAGTGGCGGGGAATAGGTAGGCTGGATTTAGCCAGGCTGAACCCCATCGTTGCAAGAATTTTTTTAGATTCCCCACCACATCTCCCTTTTATTCCTAACCGGAAATTCAACTTGTCCATCTTAATGTCTTCGCAAACTGAATGGATTCTTAGAAGTGGGAAAGACAGAATTCTTTAATGCACTTTCCTCTTGGAGATACTTAAACGTACCTATTTTTCAAATAGTGTCCCTGAAGGAAGATATGTTGTTGCTGCACATACTAGTTGTCCATAAAGGATAGTATTAAAATAATTTAATAAAGAAAGACTATGGAGTTGATTAAAGCCAGATATATTTTCCTGTAAAATTCTATGATCTTGCTAGCAGATAAAATATTCATGAAGATTCATCCAAATTTTGTAATGGATGGGTATTGCAGATCACTCTAGAGCAGCTAGAAATCCATTAGAAATTGCAGAGCAGATACTGCAGGGAGGAGTACCATACAGCAGGTAATTATGGGAAATATATTTTAAAAGCTGCAGATTAAAGAAAATTGCTGTTTTCAATTTAGCAGAGACAACCAACCAAAACAATTGAGTTAGCAGAGAACTGAGCTGACATCCAAAGCATTACCCATAATGAGAAAAAATTTCAAATCTGTCAAGGATTCAAAGAGGAATTTGGGGGTTTTCAGCCTATTTAACTGAAGAATACATATAAAGAAGCTCCTGCCAATTTAGCGGGATATCTTTCAAACACCTGTGCACGCAAAAAGTTCCATTATTTTCAATGTGACTAATCAAACAATAAAGAGTTTTGCATGTTAAAAAGTCTGAAGAATCAAGGCCTTATAAGTCATCTGTCTGTCTGATAAATCTTACTCAAGTGTTCACTATTACTTTTGCTTAAATCTCATTTTGGCTTCCCATAAGCATTAAGTACGTGATTTATTTTAAGTATGAAAGTAATCCTTTTGATGCCAACTTAAATTTAATTACAGGGTAATCAGTGCTTCCAAACTAATATTAGAAATCATTAACTAAGTCCCCCTCTCCACCCCAGACATGAAAATAAGGGGCTGCAAGGTAATCATTTGAACAATGACTTAAAACTAATTTTTAATTCAGTAGTCTCTTGTCACAGCATCAAGGCTCAGGCTTTGAAGCTGTTCTATAGCAGTAAGACTCATACTTGCAAGTTTTCTGCTTTACTCACATAAACTAGAACTGTACTTTAATCTTGGGAACTTAAGACTTCTCATGTTCAATAAATTTCTGTAGGTACAACAATATCTAAATGGAAAAACTTTGAGGAATGCTATCTTGTCTATCTTACCTTTGGGTTTCAGTTTTATAGATAGGGTAGCAGCATGCGGAGACAAGCCTGGTTGTAGGCATCTAGGAGACTGCACTAATAAAGAATCTGGAAGAAATGCAGTCCTACTGCTAACGAAGTACAGGACACTATACCTAACAGACAGGATTTCTTTCCTAGAAAAAAAAAAGACATAAAATTGTTTGCAAAGTTTTTGCTTTGTTGCTTGTTTCTTTCCATAGGCACACAAAAAACAGGATGCTGAAAAAGGGGAAAGTTTCAGACGAGATCATTGTGCGTTTTTTGTTTTTGTTTTTTACAATAGTCTTCCGCAGTATCTATTTTGTCTCTGTGGATGCACATGAAAACACAGACTAGTTCAGCTCTGATTGTTCTGCTGTAAATCAGAGCTATGTATTTGGCACAGGACCATGGCTGTGCTCGCTGTTAGCAGTCTTTCATTTCAATTAGCTTCTCTGCTTGTGAAGACAGCTGTCATTTACATGAGCTTAGCAAACTGAGATACTGTAAGCTGATTTCAGTGATTATTCTGTGAGCAACATTTGGCTAGCAATCAATGAGACCAAGTAACAATTTAGCAACTACTGAAATCAAAACCATACCTGAAGAATATGTTGAACGTACATTTCCATTACCTTTGGACTTTCCTTTAGCTTTGCCATGAGACTTTCGATACCCTTACTAAAGTTGGTGACTTTTTGTGCCTGTGATGCTTGAAGATCAGCTACTGTGAAATCAATGACTTTAAATCCCTTTGCTAATTTTGTTTAAGTTGTTTCAAGTGTCTTTGTTTGCATTTTCTTGGGAGCTCTTCTGCTTAGAAGTCAATACATTGTAACTGTATCTCTAACATTAAAACTCTTCTGTTATAGAAGAAATATTCTTGGTCTGATTGGGGGGACTGAAGGTAACTAGTCTTTTCTCAGAAGGATTGGCCTTCTCTAGATAAAATATTGAACTGTTGTAGAGTTTTCAGCAGAACTGTCTATCACCCTTAACGATGTTCAGCCTGACTGAAAAAAAACCTTTCTCTACTTCTTCTTTTTATGGATCCTTGTGAAAATTCTTTCAGAATTCCTAATTATATCTTTTTCTGCCTACCCGGTTGCAGGCAGCTGAAGGTAGTTCTCAGATGGTAATGCCAGTGCATCTGCAGATGGTCTGTCTACTTGGACAGAAGGGATAGATGTTTTCTGGTGAAGATATAACTTCATATCTCATGCAGTATAGTACCTAGTTTGCATATTTGATTTTACTTCTGTGAATTTCCAAAATATTATTTCAAATGAGCTTTTTAATTTTCAATTTGGTTACTAGGCCTGGTGATAAGTCTGCTACATGAACAAAGCTATCATAGCTATCATAGTGTTGTCCCACAGTTATTTCAACACTAGCGATAGTTTGCTTCACCAGTTTGGAGTTTACATTGCGAACGCTATCACTTGTCCTGGTAATGCTTCAGTATTATGACTACTGAAAAGTTTCTGTCATTAGCAGAAAGCCTTGCTTGCACTTAGAGATTTTTTTGGTGTTCATATATGTGAAAATTGTTACTTGAAATCATGTTAATTGAAAAAAAATTGCTAAATTTGATAATTGAGAGAGAGTTTTAGCTTCCTGAATATTCTTTTTTCATTTTTAAGCTCTGTTTTGTAGTCTCTGTTCAGGGGAGTGATATGAGGAAAAGGCGGTAAGCTAGGAGGGAGAGGGAAACGTCAAGATGACATTAGGGAATTGTTCTAGCTTAAGACAGTTAATCTCAGCTTGAGATTAAGCCAGCTAATTTTTTTAAATATCTACACTAACATGCAGTTGCCAGTCATAAACATCTAGCAAAATTCCTTAGATTAACCCACCTGTCCTGCAGCCACCTTTCTGGAAGGGTATGGTTCTTTCTTCCTTAGATCCTGTGTCATAGATACAAGCTCCGTGGAGGTATTTTAGGTATCTTAGGGCACCTGAAGTGGTAACAAGTACCTACTGAATTCTTACGTAGATCTTTATTGACTCTAATGCAGATTCCGGACCCTCTCTTTAAGGGGCCCATGTTTAGACTTCAGTACTGGAGACAAATACATTTAGGAGCCAGAATCTAGACCTTAAACCCACTCCATGTTCCTACATGGTCAGGGAACTGACCTAGGTTAAAATTAGGGTTTTTTTGTGTAGACTGTTTTTTGTTGTTTGGTTTTGTTTTCTGGGGGGAGTGAGCATGGGGTGGGAGGTGAGGTTGCTTTCTTTTTCTAATTTAGCTGTAATCAGATTGATTCTGTGATCCTGTGTACCCCACAGTCATGCAAGGTGACAGATGCTAAGAAACAGACAGATACATTTGGTATCATGGGTGACTTAAGTTGTCTTGATGTGCTCATGGAATTACTGCCTGATTGAGAAGTTTCATAATGTAATTTTGTGTTTAAAGTTCTGAAAATCTGGAAGTAGATGATTACTTTTTCCCAGCTTTGTTGTATTTTCTAGCATTGGAGAAAAAAAAAAAACTGGAAATTCACTCACACATTTCTACCGGATTAAAAAAAATCAGTGAAACAGAGTTCATTCACATTCCCTTCAGTGCCTGCTACAACTTGATCATGTTTGCAAAGTGAAATGCAAGACTGGATTGAAACAAAAAGATAACCTGAAGGTTTATGCTCGTCAGTACAGATAACTAAAATGCAAAAACGCTGCCAGCAGCAACACTGCAAAACTGTATTTTCAGACTGAGTCTCTTTTAATAATGTAGCATTATTAATAATGATATAAAGGTTATGCATTAAAGCTAATTTTGCACTGGAGCATCCCTTAGACATTTGCTCTAAGAGTATGCTATGAAATAAAAATTCAAGCTCTTTGCATTCTCCCAACACCTCAATGTTTTTAATTAAATAATAATTATAATACGCTATCATTAATTGGTAAAGAATCAGCTTGAAAAGGCCTTGCTACCTCTGTGCAGTCTAACGCAGTGTCTAACTGTTCCAGTAGCAGAACTATAGCCCAGCTTCAGAGAAGAATTCTAATTTTACCATACTGACAGTTAGGCACCTGATTCTTTGGGCAGTGTTTGATAGTCCTGACTGAATTTCATCTGCAATGAATGGATGATTTAGTGGCCTAAAATCAAGATTTACCTGATTCCAAGCAGATGGATATCATCAGAAAACACAAAGGAAAAAGTGTATTTGAAGCTGTGCCTTCCTTCAGTATCTATTAGAGATTGCAAATGCCTTATGATCTCTCCAGTCTCTCCATTGTCCCTCTCAGCACAGCTAAATGCCTCCTCCATGGCTGCTGTAATACAATCCATGCTTTGCAAATATTCTAGTGGTCACAGCAGTCCTGCAAGTGTGTGAGGAGACTTGACTTTTGGGCCTGTCACAGGAACCTGGAGAGACTCAGACCCACAGATCGAACATCTTGGGAAAAGTCGCTAACCACCAGTTGTGGGCACATCTGGTGTCAGCCCTGCTGAGCATGGACAGCGCATAAGGGAACGTGAATCCTGTGAGGGCAGTAAGGTGACCTTGGGGAGGATCTGGTGACTGCAGCACTCCTGTGGCTTGTCACTGAGCAAACACAGTAGCAAAATATTAGATGCTAATTTTTACAGTGAAAACAGGAAAATTTAAAGCACTGAGCTTGTTTACGGAGAAATGTAGTATGCAAATTGAGCAGTAATTGCATGTAAAAGCTTTTGTTCCGCTTTCCTTCTTCCCTTGTAAATCAAGAGTGTGATCATGACTGTAGAAGTCTTCTACTGCCAGTCAGAAATTGTAGAGAAACAAGGTTGCCTGAACTTTTTTCCATGTAAACAGGCTGTAAACACACCAATAGCAGTCCCTTGACTGATAAAAGCTGACTAATTGCATATATTGTTATAGCTGTTCTCAGTTCACAGTCAATTGCCTAGCATAAAAAAAAGATTATCAAGCTGAATGCTAAGCACATGTATCATTGAGCTGTTGAGGCAGATATTTTCAACAATTTATTACAGCTTTTATTTAGCATCTACAAGTGTGTGAGTTGCCATACTGACAAAGGATATAGTTGTTGCTCCAAAGTATTTATATGGCTTATTATTCATAATAGATCAAGCCAAAAATCAAAAGAATGAGAACAGCAAAGGGAAAAAGCCCAAAATATAATTTGTTAATGTGTTTGCTTTTGGTGTTCTTCAGGAGTCCTATTATTTCAAGTTTTGTGTATACTTGTGTATTTATTTTGTTAAAATAAATTTCGAAATACTTTGGGACAACAGTAGAGGAAAAAGCTACGGTAGGGTAACTATACATGTATCTACATGGGGGAAAGCAGTAGGGAAAAGAAAAAAAGGAAAGACAAAACAAAATGTGCAGAAAGAGATAGCAATGAACAAAGCAAGGAAAGATTAGGGAAACAACGTCAGGGTGTGAAATCTAACTGCATAATAGATGTGGCAGTAAAGGAATGATGGGAGGAGGCCAAAGTTACAAGAAAGTTTCTTATACACAGTAGTTACAATATTGGAGCCCAAATAGAAATTAGAGCTGACTGTTAGTGACTAAACTGTGGGAATGGATTATATTCTCAGAATGTGGTCAATATCAGGTATGCAGAAGGCAAAAGTAATACAGCAGAAATGACAAATGGTTGTGGCCTAGAAGGGACCAAGTTATGAGATTCCTCCTTTTGATAAAGATGTATCACTTCCTAAGTTAGTATATGAAACAGAAGTTGAGAGTTTACATTTTGAAATTGAATGGAAGCAGTAGGGCACGAAGTTTCTTTTCAGCAAAGGCTGATCAGAGCAGAAAGGGACCAGACTGACCTCTCAGGAGTTTATCCTAATACTGCTAACCCCATGAAAAACTGGAGGCAACATGTGCCATGGTTTCTTGATACTAGCATAGGTCTTGATGGACCTTGCATTTGCTCCCTGTACCATTACACTTTTGGTTCAGTGTACATTTTGCAAGACTTTCTCATCACTATGCAGAAGAACCCACATTTCCCAACAGTTATTTCTAAGTTACTGATGTCAACTTTCTCAGCTAAATGTTTTCTATTTGACATATAATTCCTAACACTTCTCTTCCTCCTATCTTGAGCAAATACTTGGCATACTCTAGACCTTGGATCCTAGCTGCACTATATTAATTGCTACAGCTCTATATTAAATATTGAGCACCGCTCCTATATGCTGCTTTTGAGGGTATGTTTCCAGTGTGCACACAAAATGGCCATCTCTTCATTTTGTTACTGCACTCTTATACAAACAAACTGCTTTTGCAATGGAGTCAGCCAGTTGGCATGAAAATACCTGTCCTGTCAGAACAGTTCAGCACACGAAGTTCAAATAACCAATTAATCACTGCATCTGCTTGAAACTCCCCTTAGAGGCTTGCATTGTCTGAGCCAATTGCCCTTTAAGAGCTTCTCTTTATCCCTAGGCACTTATGACTTCATTTAATCTGAATCTAATCAGGTGTAGAAGAATGTGAGAAGCGAGTCATTAAAACAATGGAACACAATTCTCAAAGATGAATTCTGTAGCAGCATCCATAGCAGAATCATCCTAGCAGAATTATCCTAGGAATTTCAAAGAGTGGACAAAAACCTATGTGCTAAGTTATCGAGACCATATTTTCAGAGCTAAACATGCTGTCCTAGCAAATAAGCAGGACACATTTGTGGCCATGGGCCACATTTGTGGCTGAAAGAGCTTGAATTTGGATCAGCAGTGGGTCTGCTCCTGAAAACGTTACAGACTTCACACTCAGAAGATAATATGTCTATCTGCCATGGCTGCTGACTTATTTCTTTTCTAGGTTGCTTATCTCTTTTACTTTTACAATAATTATATGAACACCAAGGCAGGGTTTACACAACTAAAAATATTCCCCTTAGACATAAAGTAAGCAATACATACATCTAAAACTGAGAGATACTTTGGCTAGATTCACTTCTATCCACAAGTCTCTTTGTTCTGGAATGATGCCTGTAAAGTGAAAAAAATCCTTCTCTGTAATTACTACTTCACATTTTTGGACTTACTATCAAGATTTTAATCCATTCTAGCTAGGTTTTATAAAAAAATCTTTATGCCCTCCCTTTTCAAATTTATGTATAGTCTTTTAGTTCTAATGACTGCTCTCCTGCAATCACTTGCTTATGGGTAAGAGGTAAAGAGACCTGATTTGACAGGACATTAACAAAACTCATGTAACTAAAATCCTGTGGAGTCTTTACAAATGCAGCAGGCTCAAGAGTGACTAGGCACTGCATCCTCTAAACAGTCATGCTGACAGTTAATAATTTTATTTTCCAGTTCATTAAATTTGCCTCTCAGCACTTGGGCCAAAACATATATTAAAATTCAACCAAAACAGAGTGACACAACATAACAGTTAAGAACTAAATAAAACATTTTTGTATCTTTGTCTAAAGTGCTGCTCTTCTCCATCAACCTCCTTAGGCAGAGGCCAAATGAAGTGGAAGGTTCATCAGCATGGTCTGGGAAGGTGGCTCAGCACACTCTGGAAATTAAGAGCCCCAGGCTGCTTATCAAGGCTTAAGGCAAGTTCTAGTCAAATGCCTTTCCCTGAGGAAGGGCCACTATGACACCTACACTCACAAGTTTCATCTAATGTGAGGTTCAGTTAGGCCTCCCAGATGAACTCAGTAGCTGTGAAGACGACCAAAAAGGTAGTGTCCGGACGTGTGTTTGTGGTGGTGGTGGTGGTGGTAAGTGTTAGAGGAGTTCTAGATGGCTGGGCCAGTTCTGAGAGATTTTAGTACCATTATTTGGATTCATACAAAAATTCTCATTTCAGAGCTAATGTTGTACCACCAATGTCAAAACAAGCTTCATCCTAAACCTCAGAGAGTGTAGCAACAAATCCTAAACAACTGAGAAGAGAAGCATGTATCAGTTCATGGGCTATAGCTAACAGGTGGAGTTGGAAATGAACAGGAAGCCAGTGCGTTCTGAGCAATACTAGTGCACTTCATTTCACTAAAGATTTGGTGAGAAAAGAGATGTCAGCTGCCTTTTGCATTTTGAACCAGCCAAAATTTATGAGTAGTCTTCAAATGTAGATCATAGCACACTACAGTCATTGAGCCTGGAAGACATAGACAAGCACAAACGTTTTTGTTCCCCTGCATATATAAAATATAAGAGACATTCCTTGCTTACATTCACACTGGAGTATGAGGAGTCAAGGCACAGATGTAGCAGACCCAGTTAGCT
The DNA here is from genome assembly GCF_040807025.1 of Struthio camelus. Lineage (NCBI taxonomy): Eukaryota > Metazoa > Chordata > Aves > Struthioniformes > Struthionidae > Struthio > Struthio camelus. The sequence continues at coordinate 25,964,948 of NC_090942.1, forward strand.
CACGGTCCAGTGAGGATAACAAGCCCAGATATTCATGGATCAGACTCCTATGATTAATGGGCAAATTTTGATGTGCCTAAGTTCCAAATAAAACTGGAGAGGTCTCAAATTCATGTCACATTTACAAAAGGTTACTTTAGGCTTGTTATTATTTTACAGAGCTGGAGCTGTTTCTACTATAATCTCTGGAAAGCACGGTTTGCAGGGTGCAACAATATTCAGTACATACACAAGAATAAAAAAAGAATCACTGTATATTCAGCCTCATGCATACAAATCTTCTGTAAATATTCAGTAGTAAAGCGAATAATGTTCTACAACTTTCTTATATATAAAGCCAATCACTTTCTGCGGTGAAAAGTATGGTTCATTTTCCAGTCATGACGGTGACCTAGTTCTGTTTTCCTGATGCTGTGCATATCACAGTCAACTTCTGTTTCAGAAGTGTCAATATTCAGTGCTCTGTGCAGGGAGATTTTATGCCGATTACACCGGTGAAGGCTATAGGATAGTTTTTGCTTTCACCTATACTCAGCTACTCATACTATGCCTATATTCACAGACATAGCTTGTTCATTTTTTGTGTGCCGTATGAGTAAATATGGGGTCAGTGGTACAGTGGCAAATAAGAAAGGAAAGGAACCTTGCTGGTGCTCATGAAAAGTGGGTAAATACTATACTATCCAGATTGGAAAGAAATACATGCTGTTCATATGGATTTACAGTACTGAGGGAAACACAGCAGACATAGAGTAGAGGATCAAGTATAACTACATTCTAAGGAGTAGAAAAACCAAAGGCACATTGATCTAATACATGAAATCGTTAATACTTGAGAACAAAGCCAATGAGACTTGAAGATACCTTTTGCCATATTGCAGGGTTCCACTTTTTACTGCAAACTTTGGCCCTTGGCTTGTAAAGAAACCTCCTGACTGCATCTTGCAAAGGTCTTAACCTTTGTAACAATAGTTGCTGGCTGAAAAAATGGTGAATATTTGATTATTGTGTATTTGAATTTTTTTTGACTAGTGCTAGAGGTTATGGGGAACTGTCCCAGAGACACCATTTGGCAGTTCTTGGGTTCTCCTAGGGAGTGGAGGAATCTGTAGGAGGCAGCTCAGGTGCCAGCTGTGCCCATGTAGCTATGCCAGCAGAGCCCTCTCGTGGAGATGCAATGTGGAGCAACAGCAGCAATTTTTCTAACCGTGCAGCTATATCTTCCTCAAAAAGCTATACTAAGCCAAAAAACAAACAGACAAACAAACAATCCCTTCATTTGACCAGTCTACACAAGTCATTTGGTAGTATAATCAAATTGATTAGGGAGGATGCTGTCCCTGCCAACAATAGCTATGCTGGCAAAAGCTTGTGGTATGCATTAGGCTTAAGATCCTCAAGTTACACTGCCTAAGGCTTCAGCTCTACTAAACATTGCCATTATACAGAATGTGAACAAATCACATGCCTGGCTTTGCATGCCTATGCCAGCAAAACCCCCTATGAAGGTATGAACACGCCAATGGAGGAGGGCGTTCGCTGGCACGGCTAACATCACTTGGGATAGTGGTGTGTCTGTCTCAATAAGGAAAAACCTCTTTCTCTGAGCACTGCCTGTGTCCCTTTAAGGATCAGTAAGCAAAAGCTCTGATGTACAGATCTCAACAGCAACAGTTCTCAACAGTTCTCAACAGTTCTCAACAGTTCTCAACAGCAACAATCTAAAACTAAAGGCCTTGATTGCTCAGAATGTGCTAATGGAGTTTTAGGATAAATCCATGCCATAAACATTAAGTGGTAAAGCTATTTGGCAGCCAGGTTCTCCAGCAGCCTCTATATTTTGTATATTCAGAATTGGTAGAGTAAAACTGCTTCCTCATAAAGAAATAGCAAGAGTGGTGGAAGCACAGCTTTGAAAGTACAACTGTTTTTGCATAGGGTTTTTGCCCTGCAGCAATCAGCCCTGAAGTTTAGACTTGGTCTTAAACTGTAATCTTTCGGTTCTTTCTATTTGCTGCCTCTCATGGAAGAGTGGCACTAATTAAACTATTGACATCTGCATTTATCACTCCTTGATTGCGTTTTAATACTGCTTACTTTGTTCTTCATCTCACTTGGTTTAATTATCAGTTCAAGGATGTACTGAAAAGTAATAACTACTTCCATCAGGACTGTCATGGTTGTTGCCAGGACTGTTTTCCCCAGCATTGCTGTGGGAACTGCCAAAGCTTGCTGTTTGAACCCTACTTGCTACTTTCTACATGCTCACCTGTATTATATTAAACATTTAGTAGTTAGGCGTTTGGAAAACACTGTAGAAATGTAAGTAAATAAACTGCTGATAGATTGCTTCCTGAGTTGACAACTCATCCACACCCCTTAGGAGGGGAATGTGCTACAGAACAGTTAACTCTGCTGTCTTCTGCACCATTATTTGCTGCTATATTCACTAGGATTTACTCTTCATGATGAATGACTCCTCTGCCAACCTATAAATCTGCCTGACATCCTGTACTTCCATCTCTCTTTGTTAACTTTGGTTCCTGATCCCTGCTTCTACAGCTCTGGGCAGAACAATCACTTCCACAGCACTTATGGAAAAGAACCCTGAAGAGACCATATGGCAGTTAAGCCTCCTAAGTCACCAGAGAGCGTGATCTTATTAAAGCTGTATTTTGCTGGCACCAGTCCAGCCTTGTAGGTTGTGACAGTAACATTTCTGTGGCTGTCAAGGCAATAATCAGATGTGGGGCTCAGAGGAGCATCTCTATAGCCTCTCCCTCCCATCAAGCTGGTTTTGAGAGATGAGAAATAAACAAAAAAAGAAAGGAAGAAGTAGAAACTGATGTGGCTGATCTAATAACTGCACTGATTTATTCTCTCAAGAGGATGTCACATGAAAAAAAAAAGGCTAAGTAAGTAACAATAGAAAATGTAAGCAACTCCTAAACAGCCTCAGTGATATCTAATGTTAGCATCCTGATACAATCTCATGTCAGGGTGCTGAAGAGAATCTTTGAACCTTGTGCATTTCTCTATTTTCTGTCATCCAGTTTCTTTGAATCCTACGTAGTCAGACTTTCAGATCCTCACTGATTATACAGGATAGGGGAACCTCAGAGAGCCTAAGACTTAAGGGATCTCTAAGGGAAATAAGACTTAGGGAGTCTTAAGACTGCAGGCAGAAATAGTCAGAATTCTGTGTGCGCCTATTTGTGCTGCTCATTTTCTTCAGAGGAAAGGGGGCTGGAACCCACAGCATGTATTAGAATCAGAAAACAAATTCAGGTTTAACTCTACTATTCCTGAGAGGTTCTGCCTCATCCTGTGCATGCTGAATTTTCCATGCTTGTGTTGTTTACCACTTCTCTAACATTCCTGATTCTGAAAGCACCTAATGTGAATGCTGCTGTCTATCACTTTCTTATGCCGCACAGTTCTGTGAGTAACAGACAAAGTATTTTTGTCAGTCACCTCTTTCTCAGTACAGTTCTGTTTCTTTGTCTAGACTTTCTAGGTTTTTTAGTCGAGGGGCAAAGATTATACAACACTGAAATAAAAAGCAAAAATTGACTCAGAGTGCTTGGGGACTAAACCTAAAGGCTGCCCCCTTCAGCAATTTGATTCCGTGCGAGTCTGAAATCTCTTCTGAAGAGCTGCTTAAACTACAAAGCAACAAAAGACGAGGAGGGGAAAAGGTTGCTAAAAAGGTAATTCCTCTGTGAAACATTCAGAGTTGCCAACTCTACAGGCATATTGTCAAAGAGAATTACCCAAGTAAATTAAGGGCCTGTGGGAACAATCTTTAGCTCTCCTTGGTAGAGGATTTTCATCTATATTCCAAGTTGTTTTGAGGTCATTTGAATATGAATGCCCTCATTCAGGTCCTCAGATGGTATAGATTTAGGTAGCCTTTTCCAGAGGTATGGAAGCTTATTCACATTTCTGAAGACTGTAGAACTCTACAAAACACCCACCCTGTCTAGTGCCCACTTCCCTTTTTGTAGGAGACGATCACATTTTGGAGGAATTCATTCGGGAGTAACTGGGAGGAATGGAGACAGGTCCTATTGTAAGGGATTTCTCAGATCGATTTCTATCTACTCCCAGAAGACTAGTGCTTCTCTGTGATCAGAGAAAAGAACAAGTACATGAGAGAAAAGCCAACACAGATTTTTAACCCTGAAATTACCAGTAACTTAGTTGTGTCTGGAATACATGGGAGGTGCTTAATGGGCTGAGTAAAACACGTTTACAGAGCACCTATGACAGATCCATGTATCAGCAGCCACTGGCGATGTGGGATACCCTAGAGCATCTCTAATCACTTTCTGTTCTTTGGTGTGGGCATCTGAACTAAGCCTGTGAATTCTGCTGTCTTTCTGCTTCTGGGGTAGACAGAGTGCGAGAGAGAAGTTCCCCTTGTCCCTCAAGTAAGCTTATTTCATTTGCTTCTTTTAAGGTCATACAAGGCATACGCAGATCATGGATTCAAGAAGGGGAATGAGTTGCTACAAGTAAGGTTAGGTAGCACAGGATTCATAGCTGCAGCCTGAAGCCAAGGCAAAAGAGAATGTATTTCACCTCTGAAAAGGTGTATAGTATATTTACTATTTGCTTGAGCTCCAGAGAAGATCTCTGACAAAAATTAGGCCTGTTTAGGTAGTATGGCTGCCCTCAGGGCAAACCCCAAAGACATCTTCAGTGTGATTTATAATGGATGGTAACAAAAAAAAAAAAAGGAATAAGAGATTCCACGCATAAAAATATCAGTTATAGCCGTATAATCGTTTTAGTCAAATGGACCTCCTATCCACAGCTTTGCATGCACATGGAGGTAGAGCTGCAGAGAAATAAAGAGCTGGAGGGAGCATATGGAACTGTCCCAAGCAGTGAGATCAGGATCCCAGTAGTCATGGGCAGTCAGAAGGAGGTGGAATGAAAGGAACTATTCTGATTTCCTCTTGATTGGCAGCTATTGAAGAAACTCAGTCAGATTTTCAGGGGTGGTGCGTTAATCTTACTACTACTTTACAAGGCCTAATCAAACAATGCTAGCAAAGCAATGCTAGCAATGTACTATGCTACTCCTAAGTGCTAGTTAATATGAGACCTTCCCTGAAAGCTCAGTGCGTTATTCATGTCTCTTTATTATTAATACAGAACACGAAATAACATAAGGACACAGTCAATAACAGCTGATGTTTGTAGGAGTTTCCACTAGTAATGTTACCTGTTATTATTAAAATGTTCAAATTTTTGAAAAGATAAACAAAAAAATAAGGAGCAATTGTCTTGCTTAATATGCACAGTCTTAACATGTATAAATTTTTGGATCCGTGAGTAAAAATTCTTTACCAAAATGCAGGAAGTTCATGGAGACATTTATTATCCTATACTCTAACATTTAGGAATACCGTCCAAGGTATCATCTAGTCCTTCATATTAAGTTCATTTAAGTCTTTTCATCTCGAGGAAAATTAATAGCTGAGAGTGTAAAATGTGACTCTTGCCTCGAACATGACATTAAGCTCATTTGCAATCATAGATGACTCATTTAAGTATCATGGTGATTGCTATAATATTTATAGAACTCAATGTTTAAAGCTCTAATAATTGGCTAAGAATTCTAGTTTAATGAATGGTCCAGTTTCACTATGAACAGTACTGCTAATGATGCCTGTAATTCATGCTATCTAATGCTTCTGATTATCAGATCACTGTGTGGATTGCCAAATCTGAGCTCTTTAGGCATAAATATGTCAAATCCTGATGTCTATCTAATGAGCATTTTTAATTTCAATTTAAAAGGTCCATTCATTTCTAAAAGTGAATTTGGAAAATTGTAACATGTAACTTTACAGCTACCTGAAAATCTCCAGGTTCTCCATGTTTGGGGACAAGGCATTAGAATGGTTCACCGACCTGCCAAGAATGTGCCCATGAGGTTCCAATGAGAGTCTACCTCCCTTCTACCATCGTGATGCCTTCATTTTTTTTTTAATTGATAACTTTTTGGTGCAGCCTTATTAGATGTTAGAATTAGTGAAAATCTCTAGAGAGCAGATGGAAGATGAAGATGGAAATCTTCACTGACCTTTTCTCTTCCCTTATACTTCCAGGTCCCTACTTCAGCATCTGACATCTCAGATGAGCTGAATATCTTCTCTAATTCTACAATCCTAATTCTAGAATTTAATAACACTGGAGACCTTGACATTGTAACCTTAAATTTTAATTATAATGTATTTGTGTGGACTGGTAAGTGTGTACATGCACATGAATGTACATGTACATTTAAAACTTCTTTAGTGACTATTTCCCTTCAAGCATACCTTAGCATTTGGGTTGATTGTTTTTTCCAACCTTCCTTTGACCTCAGCTAAAAGAGAAGAAGTGTGTAGGAAGTAGTGTAGTAGTGTTTCCTGTGACATTGAAAAATATTTGAGATGCATGGGTGAGATGTTTTGCTGTGGCTTTCTTCCGCTTTGTACATTTGATTTCCTTTGCATGTTATGGGGGCAAGGGGAAAAGGTGCACGACCAACTGCTATCCTACATATATATTCAGGTACACATAACATTGAAAGCTGGGAGGCAGTGCTGGGTCTCCTACCACAACACATAACCGATGTGGGCTAATTTTTCCTACTAGGAAAAGTTCACAGAGAGCTTTATTGTCTGCATGATATAGTAACAATAGACATAGTAAGGGTGGAATGCAGTTGCAATGTTAACTGACAAGACAAGACAGGGAAACAACACAACTATTTTCTCATCCTGTAAGGCTATGGTAAGGTATTATAATCCCTTTACTTTCTCTAGTATTTCCACTGCTGCCAGGAATATTTTAGGGAGTAAGGATTTCTACAAAAGAGTGTAAGTAGCAAAACTTAACTGTAATTGATTAAGGCAGTCTTTCAGCAGTGGAACAAATGTTGTTCTGCTGGAGTCTCATAATTCAAGTGGCATTATTCATTTCACTTAGTTGAACTGGATTTGCTCCATTGTAATGGTAAGAAGAATTTGGCCCTTACAAAGTAGAAGAATAATATTATTCTGTACCTCCTTCTTTCCATGAAGCCTCAACTGCTCTGCACTATTTAGAATAATACTAACAAGACAATCGACTAAGTGCGCGTTATTATCTCATGTGTGGGTGCACTTCTACCGTAAGATAGTGTAGGTGGGAGCTAAGGGAAGAGAAAGCTGAACAGTGCGTTCAGGCTTTCCCTTCTCCTGACCACAGACACTGGGAGTATAGCAAATGAGCAAGACATTTCACAGTTACCGCTGAAATAATCCCTTATAAATGCACACTGGTAACATATTCTTCAAATCCTTTCTCTCCTCCCAAGCCAACCCTCTTTCTGGATATTTGGTGTTTGCAATGCGGAAAGAAAAGGAATAGAGACAGCTACTTGGAACATTGGAGCAGTGTTAGGAGCACACTGCAACCTTCTAATTATAGTTTTATTTCCCCAGTGTGCACTCAATAGTCCATTTAACACGGATGCTATTTAGCATCCATTTAGCATGGTTGCTTTTTCTACTCATTCTGCTTCAGTTGTCATCTTTTTCAGACATGTGACATCATAATCACTCAAGCGTTTTGATGCTGCCCTTTTCCTAATTTTCAATATCTCAACTTCTCAAACAAGTGGGAATTTTTTCCCTACCAGTGTATGCTAGGATGTGTGTTGCTTGAAAGGTCTGTAATAATACATTTTAAAGATGTCAGGAAAACCTGCATGTGCAGCAAAACAGGACTCTTTCACATAAAATGAATCTGATTCAGCAGTACTAAGAGATTTTTAAAAAAAGCATTCAAGCTCTTCATATACAGTGAAAACAATCTCTATATTCACATAACAGTCCAACACAACGCTGAATATTCAAAACTAGCACCACATGGGGTTAATTTTTTTCTAAGGTAGTTAAGCAATATAATGCTTGAAACCAGGAAATAAAATAAAATTCCACATTCTGGTAAATTTCCTATAACTAATAAAATTCTGAGCTGGGCCTGCAGCTCATTTGAATTGCTAAGATCAATAGATCTACTGTGATGGGGAAAATTAAAAGCTGCGTTGTTGCCTTTTAGATTATATCTGTTGTGACAGTTTTTAATTATGTTAGCACTGATGCTTTCATAGATGGATGAATCCAGTGGACTAGGGCTTAGGGGTTTTTTTTTCCTCACCTTATGAATTGCAAATACAATGGAATCAATTGCTCAGTGGTACTTCATATCAAAAACAGGATGTGTTTTTTTATCTCCAACTGAATAGAGGTTGTTATAAATACTTACCTTTGAAATATAGCAGAGAAGCTGGGGGAGATAAATCACTGCTTTTCAAGCACTAAGAACAAATTTCTGATAACATTGCAAAACATCACTATGGTCCTAAAGGTGACCTGAGTTGTTTTTTTTAAGTGACAGGCAACAACCCTAGAGTCCTCTGGCACATTACAAAATTTCTAAATTGGTTTCAGTAAGCTGTTTTCATATGATTAAAAACTTCTGCACGCTAGTCCACATGCTACTCTTGCTTCAGAACTTTGCTTCCCACTTGCATTGAAATCTGCAGACATCACCTAGAAAGGAGCACAGAGCAGTGCTCAGCAAACCCTCTAAAGGTGTAGCACACCGCGCCTGTTCTATTTCTGGTACACTCCTGAGTTGAGCCACATATAATAAATTCACATGCCTAACAGTCTTGTGCATAACTCTGTGGAAATTCAAAAGAAGAGAATCTTAATATCACAGGCAACCCAAGGCACAAAAGCCAGGAGCTCTAGCTACAGTTTGGCTGCCAATGGGACGCCAAAAGAAGTGGTAGGCTGTAAAAACAGTTCTGCCTTGATAACTCTTTTGCATGGGGCAAGGCTCATCCTATAGCTTGGCTAGAGCCCCAGTTGGAGTGGAGCTGCAAAGGGTTTTAAGGAATCATAGGATAATTCAGGTAGGAAGGGATCTCAGGAGGTCTCAGGAGCAAACTCCTGCTCAGAGTAAGAGTCAACTGTAAAGTCAGATTAGTTGCTTATGGCTTTACCCATTCTGGTCTTGAAACTGCCAAGGATGGGGAGAGACTGCACAGCCTCCCCAGGCAACCCGTTCCTCTGCTTCGCTGTTGGAACCTCTCTTGTTTCACTTTATGCCCATTGCCTCTCACCCTCCTGCCATGCACCACAAGGAAGAGCCTGGCTCTGTCTTCTGGATGATCTGCTTCCAGATATTGGAAAGCTGCTACATGTACTCTCAAAACCTCTTTTTGTCCAGGCTGAACAAGCGCAGTTCCCTCGGTCTTTCCTCACAGGGCAAATGCATGAGCCCCCAACCATTTGGGGGCTCCTGCTGAACTCACTCCAGTTTGTCAAAGTTTTCCTTGCATTGGGGACACCAAAACTGGACTCACTATTCTAGATGAGGTCTAATGAGTGCTGAGTGAAGATGGCTATTCAATTCCTTCAGTCAGGCTATGGTCCTGTTAAGACAGCTCAGGATGCTGTCAGCCTTCTCTACCACCAGGGCATAGGGTGGGCCCATGTTCAGTTTGCTATCCTGCAAGACTCCCTGATTCTATTCATCAGAGCTGCTCCCCAGCCAGGCAGTGTCCAGCCTATACTGCTGCAAGGGGTTATTTCTTATACTCCTCCTCAGGTGCAGGACTTCACATTTATCCTTGTTGAATATCACAAGGCTCCTTTCAGACCATTCCTCCAGCCTATCTATGTCCCTCTTGAGGGCATCTTGAGGGACTGATTCTAGCCCACTCCCCTCCCTCCACCCCTAAAATGATGTCATCTAAAAAACTGAGGAGAGTGCACTCCATTGCCTCCTTCTGATTATCGATAAAGAATTTAAATAGGACAGGTCTCAGGATAGACCCCTGCAGTATTCCATTTGTTACTGGCCTCCAGGTAGGCTATGACCCATTAACCACAACCCTCTGATCCCAGTACTGCAGTCAGTTCTTGTCTATCTGGTTACCCACTCATCTAGACCATAGAGTCCTAACTTGAACACGGAATCGCAGAATCACAGAATGGTTGAGGTTGGAAGGGACCTCTGGAGATCATCTAGTCCAACCTCCCTGCTCAAGCAGGGACCTCTAGAGCGTATTTCCCAGGATCGCGTCCAGGTGGGTTTTGAATATCTCCAAGGAAGGAGACTCCACCACCTCTCTGGGCAACCTGTTCCAGTGCTCTCTCACCCTCACTGTCAAGAAGTTTATTCTCAGGTTTAGATGGAACTTCCTGTGGTTCAGTTTCTGCCCATTGCCTCTTGTCCTGTCGCTGGGCACCACGGAGAAGAGATTGGCCTCATCCTCTTGGCGCCCCCCCTTCAGATACTTATACACATTGATGAGATCACCTCTCAGTCTTCTCTTCTCCAGGCTGAACAGGCCCACCTCTCACAGCCTTTCCTCATAGGAGAGATGCTCCAGTCCCCTCATCATCTTCGTAGCCCTTCGCTGGACTTGCTCCAGGAGCTTCATGTCTCTCTTGTCCTGGGGAGCCCAGAACTGGACACAGTACTCCAGGTGAGGCCTCCCCAGGGCTGAGTAGAGAGTAAGGATTACCTCCCTCAACTTGCTGGCAACATTCTTCCTAATGCACCCTAGGATCCCATTGGCCTTCTTGGCCACAAGGGCACACTGCTGCCTCATGGCTAACTTGTCCACCAGGACTGCCAGGTCCTTTTCTGCAGAGCTGCTTTCCCGCAGGTCAGGTCCCAACCTGTACTGGTGCTTGGGGTTATCCCTCCCCAAATGCAGGACCCTGCACTTGCCTTTGTTGAATTTTGTGAGATTCCTCCTTGCCCATCTCTCCAGCCTGTCCATGTCCTTCTGAATGGCAGCACAGCCACTCCTCCCAGTTTTGTATTATCAGCAAACTTGCTGAGGAGGAACTCTATCCCTTCATCCAAGTCACTGATGAATAGGTTAAACAATACTGGACCCCTAGATACAGGCCTCCAACTAGACTCTGAGCCACTGACCACAACCCTCTGAGGGTTCATTCAGCCAGTTGTCAGTCCACCTCACTGTTCATATTCCAGCCCTCATTTCCTGAGCGTGCTTATGAGGATGTGATGGGAGACAGTGTCAAAAGCCTTGCTCAAGTCCAGGCAGACAACATCCACTGCTCTCCCCTCATCTACCCAGCCAGTCATTCCATCACAGAAGGCTATCAGGTTGGTCAAGCATGATTTCCCCTTGGTGAATCCATGCTGACTACTCCTGATCACCTTCTTGTCCTCCATGTGCTTAGAGATGGCCCCCAGGAGGAGCTGTTCTATCACCTTTCCAGGGACGGAGGTGAGGCTGACGGGCCTGTAGTTCCCTGGGTTCTCCTTCTTACCCTTTTTGAAAACTGGGCTGACATTGGCTTTCTTCCAGTCCTCAGGCACCTCTTTTGATTTCCACGACCTTTGAAAGATGACGGAGAGTGGCCTAGCGATAATGTCTGCCTTGTCATTTCTTTGGTTGCTCTAAGCTTTCAGAAGCATCCAGACAATAGGAAATACTGTGTATAGGACCACAAGTGAAATTCAGTGTGTGTAGGCTGGGAACGGGAGAGGAGAGGAGGCAGCAAGTGCATTACTGTGCATTTTGCATTATTAAATCTGATATCTCTTTTTTGTCCAGTTGCAAAGGTTATCTAATTATGTCTGTACACAGCTATGATGTCTCTCTATATTGTTTTGTCTTCCAAGCTGATGCCATCACTATTAAAGTATTAACAAAAGTACTATTTTTGTGCACATTAATGAAAACGCTAAAAATGATCACTGCCAATGATGATCTTTAAAAGCCTCTCTACGACTCACTTGTCCCTTCTTCAGGACAACTTACAGTCTTCCATCTCTTAGATCGGTTCCTGTCCACCTTAATTAAACAGTCATCTTAAGCTCCTGAACCTCTTTGAGTTTTGTTTCCTTCTTGGTTATGATTATTTCCATATTCATATCCTTGACTCCAGTGTCTATATTGTCTTTATGCCTAGGATGAAAGGCAATCCAACACAAGTTGGAATATGGGAAATTCTGATTTGATATAAGAATTTTTTTTTACCATGAGGATGATCTGAAACAGCTTGTACAAAGATATTTTGGAATCTCCATCCATGGAGTTGCTCAACAATCAACTGGGCAGGGCCCTGAGAAACCTGCTCTGATTAGATCTGCTTTGAGAAGGGGGGCTGGACTAGATGACCTCTGGCGGTCCCTTTCAAATTTAATTATTCTACGATTCTATTTTTAACATCATAATCCTTACTGATGAGCTAATGGAGAGCTATGATTCTAGACGATTTTTTAATCTCTGTCCTGTCCTCACATCACGGTTGTCCCACTTCTTTTCTTGTTTGCCTTTATTTATATGACTCAAGTGCTTGTATGATATTTTAAGCATATTTTGCTTTTTTTAATTGTAAAATAATTTTTAAACAAAAATACATATATAGTTATGTTGGCATTGTGTATGCATAGAGCTGTACTCTTATTGATGAAGTAATAGCAAAAGATTGATTATGGTGCTAGATCTTAAATCACCAAAATCAGAAAGACAGTAGCCATTGAAATCATTTACCTAAAGATAAGGCTTAAAGTAAAAAATCATAGGAATGAGTGATCCTTCTTCCATGTCGTAGAAATCAAGCTTCTTCAGAAAATCAGATTTGTATCTGTATGTGAATGTCACTTTTTGCACAAAGGTATATAGAAATTCAAACAACATGCTGAAACGCTTCTGTACAAAGCAGTAATATTTAACTAGACCCAGCCCTTATCTCTGCCTCAGACACACTAAATAAATAGGTCTTCCAAAATCTTGCACTTAATAAATCCTGAAGCTTTTTTTTTCTTTTGACTCTCTGGGATTCTAAAGACTGCAGATGGTGAAATGAGATTGATGAATATGTGACTAAGCAAATCTACTTCTAGGTTTCCTTTCCATCAGACAGACATAATAAATTTGGGAGTTACTAAGGTAGTCTGAAAGCATAAATGACAATGATTACTATTAAGATTTGGCAAAAGGTCCCAGCATTTTATTGAGCTTTCTGGATCAGTGCTGAGTACCTGAATTTGGCCCTGTCTTGTAAATTGCTTCACTCTCCGATCAATTTCCTCCTCTGTTTGTTCTTATTTGTAGCAAAACTACCTCTTGGAAATGGGAAGATTTGTACCTCAACCCCACTTAACGTCAAGACCTATAGATAATAGCTGTTAGCAAGTGGACTTGAAAGAGTTTGCACAAAGATGGCTATCCTGCTGATATTCAGTAAACTGATGGTTTGAGATCGTTACAATCGGCAGAAATCACCCAAACCAACAGATGAATGCTGAGAATGCAAGAGGGATTCAATTAATTTTAAGTTACATGCTGCCTTTAAAAAGATTGAGCCAATATATGTTGCTTGTACAAAATACCCTTCAAACTAATTATCTTAATTAAAAAATGGGCATGTGTTCACAGAGCATTGATCACAGCCAAGAATAAAGTCTCGAAGAAGTTGAATTTTTCTTGTCACCTCATACATACATTGCAGTGTAACTATGAATGTTTTCACACCTCCAGGGAGAATGCTCTTCAAGCTGCATGACGAATTACAAATACCTCCTAACAGTTTCATTTTGCTATAACCCTCTACCCATTCATATTCTCTTCCAGCTTCACTCTTCAGTTTCACTTACCCATTTTCCGGTAAAAATCTTGCCATTCTTTCAAATTCCTCTTAAAAACTTTGTGCCCTCAAAGGAAAATATTAGCTAATTTCAGAAATGATATCTAACTATCAGGACAGGTACAGACACATGTTTAAGGCCCTTTCACAACTCTAAAAGGTATCTTATTTCTTGTCATCTAAGCACTTTTTTCCTGAATATATTTTTACCTCATTAATCTAAGCAATTAGATAATGATAAAGGACTTGTAAGATTAGCTTTGATAGAGGGAGAAATGAATGATGAGAGTTAGGTATTTTTTGCCACAGTCCTGTTCGTTTACAAGCAATGTACATGAAGATGTTTTCTTCAATTAAGACACAGGGAACCTCTTTGCTTTCAAGTGCCATATCTGAATCTTCTGTCAGTTCTGTGCCCCAAAAGCCTTAATTCTCTGCTTATTTTTGAAACACTTTTATTTTCTGCCGAATTGTACCCAGTCTGCTGCCTCAGTGGTATATGGATATTCAGCAACGTTGTGTCCTATTATCTCTTGATCAGGTCCTTTCATGACTCCATTGCCATGAGCGCTGTTTTCAGCTACTCTGTGGACAGGCTTTATTACTCCTTCCATTGACCTATCACATCCATCCTCTGTAAGTAAGCCTGTTTTTCCATGTTAAGTGAAAGACCCACTTCACGGAACCTGTTAACACCTGTCAAGAGTATTTCAGCCAACATATTTTCAGACACTACTGTTACAATTGACTTATTCAAAATGTTTCTTTCCCGGACCTCAGCCACATGGTAATTTTTCTTCCCTTACTAGATTATTGAAAACTCTGTAAACAGGAAGATGTATTGAATGAGTCACTCCAGTTTAACCCCTCCTGTGAAATTTTGCACTTCTATGCTAATAGTTATGAAAATTTTATTTCAGCTTTCTTTGTGCCAATATCCAGTTACTGGCATTTTGACAGGTGCTAAATTTCACTGCAAATTAAAATGAATTTGCGCTGTAAAAATTCTTTGTGCGTCTCTGATAAAATAATCCAGATACTGATTAAAAAAAGAAAAAAACTAAACTAAACTAAAAAAGCATAAATTATTACCTATGCTGTCTAAATGACATATGGTTGAAGACTAACCAGAATTTAGCTGTTAATCCAAACACGTTTCACCAACCACTCACTCCCTTCTTCCACTTGCAACAGGGTATGCCTTTTCTTAGTACTTCCAGACAGGAAAATGTTTTCATTTGCCAGTGTTTATTTAAACATAACTCTACAGAAGGTACATCTAAGTATTCTGCATCACTACTGTAGACTTTATCCTGACCAAATGCTGAAGTTTGATGGTCATTTCACAGAATCACAGAATCACAGAATCACAGAATCGTTTAGGTTGGAAGGGACCTCTGGAGATCATCTAGTCCAACCTCCCTGTTCAAGCAGGGTCACCTAGAGCATACTGCCCAGGATCACATCCAGACGGCTTTTGAATATCTCCAGCAAAGGAGACTCCACCACCTCTCTGGGCAACCTGTTCCAATGCTCTGTCACCCTCACAGTGAAGAAGTTTTTTCTCAGGTTCAGATGGAACTTCCTGTGCTTCAGTTTCTGCCCGTTGCCTCTTGTCCTGTTGCTGGGCACCACGGAGAAGAGGCTGGCCTCATCCTCTTGACACTCCCCCTTCAGATACTTGTACACATTGATGAGATCCCCTCTCAATCTTCTCTTCTCCAGGCTGAACAGGCCCAGCTCTTGCAATCTTTCTTCATAGGAGAGGTGCTCCAGCCCTCTAATAATCTTGGTAGCCCTCCGCTGGACTCTCTCCAGTAGCGCCATGTCTCTCTTGTACTGGGGAGCCCAGAACTGGACACAGTAGTCCAGGTGAGGCCTCCCCAGGGCTGAGTAGAGGGGCAGGATCACCTCCCTCCACCTGCTGGCAACACTCTGCCTAATGCACCCCAGGAGACCATTGGCCTTCTTGGCCACAAGGGCACACTGCTGGCTCATGTTTAACTTGTTGTCCACCAGCACTCCCAGGTCCTTCTCGGCAGAGCTACTTTCCAGCAGGTCAACCCCCAGCCTGTACTGGTGCATGGGATTATTCCTGCCTAGGTGCAGGACCTTGCACTTGCCTTTGTTGAACTTCAGGAGGTTCCTCTCCGCCCACCTCTCCAGCCTGTCCAGGTCCCTCTGAATGGCAGCACAGTCTTCTGGTGTGTCAGCCACTCCCCCCAGTTTAGTATCATCAGCAAACTTGCTGAGGGTGCACTCTGTCCCTTCCTCCAGGTCATCAATGAATATATTGAACAAGACTGGACCCAGGACTGACCCCTGGGGGACACCACTAGCCACAGGCCTCCAACTTGACTCTGCGCCATTCACCACAACCCTCTGAGCTCGGCCATCCAGCCAGTTCTCAATCCACCTCACTGTCCACTCATCCAACCCACACTTCCTGAGCTTACCTAGGAGGATGTGATGGGAGACAGTGTCAAAAGCCTTGCTCAAGTCCAGGCAGACAACATCCACTGCTCTCCCCTCATCTACCCAGCCAGTCATTCCACCATAGAAGGCTATCAGATTGGTCAAGCATGATTTCCCTTTGGTGAATCCATGCTGACTACTCCTGATCACCTTCTTGTCCTCCAGATGCTTAGTGAGGACCTCCAGGAGGAGCTGTTCCATCACCTTTCCAGGGATGGAGGTGAGGCTGACAGGCCTATAGTTTCCTGGCTCCTCCTTCTTGCCCTTTTGGAAGACTGGCGTGACATTGGCTTTCTTCCAGTCCTCAGGCACCTCTCCTGATCTCCAGGACCTTTCCAAGATGATGGAGAGTGGCCTAGCGATAACATCCGCCAGCTCCCTCAGCACTCGTGGGTGCATCCCATCGGGGCCCATGGATTTATGCATGTCAAGTTTGGACCAAAGATCTCTAACCTGATCCTCCTCAACCAAGGGAGAGTCTTCCTTTCTCCAGCCTTCCTCCCTTGTCTCCAAGGTCTGGAATTCCTCAGGACTGGCCTTAGCAGTGAAGACTGAAACAAAGGCAGCATTCAATAACTCTGCCTTCTCTGTATCTTTTGTCACCAGGGCACCTGCCCCATTCAGCAGCGGGCCCACATTTTCCCTAGTCTTCCTTTTGCTATTGATGTATTTGAAGAAGGCCTTCTTGTTGCCCTTGACATCCCTTGCCAGATTTAATTCCAAATGGGCCTTAGCCTTCCTCGTCGCATCCCTGCACATTCTGACAACGTCCCTGTATTCCTCCCAAGTGGCCTGCCCCCTTTTCCACATTCTGTAGGCTTCCTTCTTCTGTTGGAGTTTGGCCAGGACTTCCTTGCTCATCCATGCAGGTCTCCTGCCCGCTTTGCTGGACTTCTTCCTCAGAGGGATGCACTGATCCTGAGCCTGGAGGAAGTGATGCTTGAATATTAACCAGCTCTCTTGGACCCCTCTTCCCTCCAGGGCCCTATCCCATGAAATTCCCCTAAGTAGGTCCCTGAAGAGGCCAAAGTCAGCTCTCCTGAAGTCCAGTCATTGCCCTGCTCCCTCCTCGTAGGATCCTGAACTCCACCATCTCATGGTCACTGCAGCCAAGGCTGCCCCCAACCTTCACATCTCCAACTAGACCTTCTTTGTTCGTTAGTACAAGGTCTAGCATTGCACCTCTCCTCGTTGGCGTCTCCACCACCTGGGTCAAGAAATTATCATCAATGCTTTGCAGGAACCTCTTTGACTGTTTGTGCCTAGCTGTGCTGTCTTCCCAACAGATATCAGGGTGGTTGAAGTCTCCCATGAGAACCAGGGCCTGTGATCGTGAGGCTTCTTCCAGCTGTCTGTAGAAGGCCTCATCTATGGCTTCCTCCTGATCAGGTGGCCTGTAGTAGACCCCCACAACAGTGTCACCCATGTTAGCCTGCCCTTTAATCCTTACCCATAGGCTCTCCACTTGCTCTTCATCCACCCCGAGGCAGAGCTCCAGACATTCTAGTTGCTCCCTCACATAAAGAGCAACTCCACCACCTCGCCTTCCTGGCCTGTCTTTCCTAAAAAGCACATAGCCATCCATGACAGCATCCCAGTCATGTGAACTATCCCACCATGTCTCTGTCACTGCAATGAGATCATGGCCCTGTGACCGCACACAGATCTCTAACTCTTCCTGCTTATTCCCCATGCTGCGTGCATTGGTATACAGGCCTTTCAGAGAGCCACTCAAGCACGCAGGCTTCCCAGAAGAGGTGCAAGAGGATCCTCCATAGCCATGTCCCATGCTGTCTCCCCTGGTTGTATGCACCCGCTGGAGGCATCCTGACTTGAGCGGTGTTTTACTGACTCCCCTGCCACTATACCACTCCCCTTCCCCCATCTTGCCTAGTTTAAAGCCCTCCGTACCAGGCTGGCCAATCTGTTGGCAAAGACACGCGTGCCCCGCTTGGTAAGGCGGATCCCATCGCTCCCCATCAGCTGTTGATCTTCAAACAGGGTCCCATGGTCATAGAAACCAAAGCCCTGTTGCCAACACCAGCGGCGCAGCCAGCTGTTAACTTGGAAAATTCGTCTACTCCTCCTCCTGTCCTTTCCCCTCACAGGCAAGATTGAGGAGAAAACGACCTGGGCTCCCAGACCCTTGACCACCATTCCCAGAGCTCTGAAGTCCCATTTGATGGTTTCCAGTTTGCCTTTCGTGTCATTAGCACCCACATGGAAGATCAGCAGAGGGTAGTAGTCCGACGCGTGGACAAGCCTTGGCAGTCTTTCCACGACATCTCTTATTCGAGCCCCTGGCAGGCAGCAAACCTCTCTGGACAAGAGATCAGGTCGGCAGATAGGTGCCTCTGTCCCCTGCAGTAGGGAGTCACCCACAACAATCACTCGCCGTTTCTTCCGGGGGTTCCTGCACGGCACAGGGTCTGCCAGGCCAGTTGCCTCCCTTGGAGCCATGCCCAGCTTCTCCTCGGCTTGGAGGGCGCTAAACTTGTTCTTCAAGGGTAAGTCTTGAGGAGGAGCAAGAGCCTTTCTCTTTCTACGAGAGGTCACCAGCTTCCAGCCCTCTTCAACAGCGTTAGGATGCACCTTTACACACGGTGCTGAGCCCTCTGACACCTCCGCTGCAGTGGGGGCAGGGGACTCCCGGAGCTGAACAGTCTCCGAGAACGCCCTGTCAATCTCCCGCTCATCCTCTCGGATGCTACGCAGCCTACTAACCTCCTCCTGTAACTCCTTTATCTGGTGACGCAACTGGTCAACCACAGCACACCTCACACAGGAGAGCTGTCTGTCAGCCCAGGCCTTGCGGAGAGGCCCCAGGCACTCCCTGCAGCCTGACACCTGCAGAGCTGCCTCTGCTGTCTGAGGGTCTGTCTGGGTTGAGGCCTCAGACACAGCCGATGCAGCACCTCCCGCAGCCACTGGGGAACGTGCTCTGCGGCGTGTCATGACCATGCCCCGGGGAAGGACACACCACTGTGCAAAGTGTGCAAAATGGAGAGGTGCCTTCTTTGCCTTCTGGCGCCCTTCTGCGCGAACTGCTGCGCAAACTGCTGCGTCTGTTCGCTGCCTCTGTTGGCTGCGCTCATTTATTATTCAGGACCTCCTAGGATTTGTTCATAACATAATAAGGCTGTCATTTTTATTTCAAATATGCCTTTCAGAATAATGGATGATGCTCTCATGCGTCATGTAATTATCCTGCAAAGACCATTACACATCCTCATTTGGTTTACATAGATTGGAGGTCTTCCCCTCCCGCTCCTTCCTTTAGCCATTTTATTTAATCCTATTGCAGAACTTCTGGCATTCAGGAGGATTTTTAGAAACAAGTTTATGTAGGTATGTGTAAATGGTGGCTATCTTATACTCAATGGACCATAAAAGTTTCTTATTTCATGATATATTTTAATAGAAAAGGTTGAAATTGATTTGTGGCTACCTCTCTACCACCATCTGCTAATAACAAACAATTATTTTTCAAATAGCTTTTTCTAGAAATAGAATATTGTTCCTAACAAAAAGGCATTTCTTTCACGTATATTTTTTTTACATATATTATAATACATAATATCTCTAGCCAGAGCTTGTTACAACGGCACAGAGAGATCAGTGTAGGTGCTAAGCTGCAGAGTTGGATGCAGCCTCCTAAGTGGAACTGCTCTGGAAAGCCATGGGGTATAGCAGATGTAGACAAGCCAGAAGAGGTGCAAACGCTAGAGTGGTCCTACCGGGGATATCACAGGCTCCTGGGGGATAGACTGAGGGCACCTGTGCTGGTGAACGGTGCGGACATAATCAATCCCACCCTTTGAAACATATAGACTTTTTACGTATAGCCAATATGGCCAATACTGGTTTGCATTAGTTGTCTGTAGTGATTTGTGTGGTCCTGGAATATTTTGGGATGTTTTGGGATGGTTCCTCTTATGGTTACAATGAGAACAATGCTCTAAGGAGCACTGAACAGAAATTTACACCTCAGCCATTTATGGGTATAATTAGGCCACTAGTTACTATGGCAATCTGCAAACTACTATCAGCATAGAGTTGCCAGCAACAAAATGCTGTATCTCAGGTCTGTAGGAGTTTGTCATGACCAGAAGGACACGCCTACCCACTTCTACCTCCAGAAGCAATTTTGTTCTGTGGTAGGTGTCAACTGTGGGAAGGAATGGCTGAGTGGAATAAAAAAGGGGCTGGCGACATGCTTACATACAATTGTTTGTTGATGGATATGGATTGCCCCTAACAGCTGCCGCCGCTTGTTGACTCTTCTGGAGTAGACTGCCTCTGGACACAGGCATGTCACTCCTTTGGGCAATGGTGCTGTTAATAGCCTTAACAAGGCTGATAGTATGGACTAGCTTGTTGGAGATCCTTTTTAATGGGAGTCTCAGAGCAATGCAAATATGACAAACAACTGTATTGTCATTTTTGGGGGGGCATTCTTGGGTCAGAAGCTGAAGGGCATCTAACTTCTTCTCCAGCTGGGTTAGATAGTCTTTCTCAGAGCTGTGATTATACTCACCTAGGCTCCTTGGCCATGAGCCTTTGAAACGCCTCATGCCTGAGGAAGAAGGGCTTTTTCCCTACTTTTAGTAGTTCCTCTTTTTTGGCCTCAGTCTAGTTATCCTTCAGTCTCTCTACATTAACCCAGTATTCGTCTCTAATAACCCAACAGTCCTCTCCAGTCAACAATATTCACATGGCTGTGATCATGAAAATATCCTTTCCCCAATACTAGTCCTGCACACATTCCTTCCAAAGAAAGAGGAATAGGCAAGATACCTGTAGACCTTATATTGTCTCCTCCAATTTCATCCCCAACCAGAATGCCCTAGGATTGCTAACATGTCTCTAGCTTGCCATCCCAGTACAAACAAATAATCAAGAGCACCACACATCCCGCCAGTGCAATGGAGTTTGGGGGGACATGCACAGTAAGAGGAAGTGATCGTAATAGAGCACTGGAATGTCGTATAAAGCGATGTCACGCAGCTTTGTCACATACGTGTTGGCAGACTTGGATGCTTCAGATGATACTCTGTCTGCTTGCCATCACTGATTTGAAGCGTACTGGAGGGCAAGTAATGATCAGATGCTCATCAGGTTCCTCCAGTCACACTTCAGTTGTGTTGCCCTATAAGCTAGATAGATGCTCCATAAACTAGATGCTGTGGGCCCAGCAGGGACTTCTCTTCATGTATAATTTCTTGACTACTTGAGAAGAAATGTTGGTGGTATCTTCTTTACTGTAGCAATAGAAAGAGGCAGCTATGTAAACACGTAGTTTTTTCATATAGTTTTTTTTGTAGGGAGGGTGTTCCATACGCAAGGATCACGCAGAAGGGGCACTGAGGTAAAAGCAGGAAAAAAGGACAAGAATCGGTACTGATCTTACTGGCCGTAAACATGAGTAATATAGCAGTCATGCAGAATCACAGAACTGACAGGCAGCAACAGACTACAGTTCTCACTGAGAAAAGACCATCAGCCTCTTATGCAGCTTGCTTCTCTAAACTGAGATAAAAATTACTTAAAAACCTTACAGCATCGCATGAATGAGAACATGAACATATTGTCACTGTGGGCTAGACCTTTACCTGAAATTCTCCATAAGACTCTGAAAAATATTGTACAGTGGTATAAGGAAGAAAGGTCTAATTGGGCAGGCGCTGTGTGGAAAGTAAAATTATTCATTGCTGAACAAGTTTTGCACAATTTTATTGCTGACATTCTTGCTGTCAGCAGAAACTGAGATAGATACATTCACTACATCAAAACTGTATAGTGAAGAAATGCTGTCAGACCTCTACCTTTAACTCATGTCTGTCCCAATTTTCTGAGAAGCATGATTACTTTAACACTTTTATTCAAGAATGACACTTTTATTGGTGTTTTAGTGATACAGAATGACAGTTCTTGAGCCTTAAAGTTCCACTTTGTTATATAGATAAGTTATTCTAAAAAGGTATATAAATAGTTTCCGACAATGAAAATTTAAAGATTCTGTGGTGAATTTTAGTGTAGTTGGTGTGAATGGAAACCTTTCTGTTTACTATGGTGTGATTTAGACAGGATTCCAACTCCAACCTTACTCCTAGTAAAAGTTTTACCAACATGGAATCAAAATTAGTCTCTATATCAGTCAAAATTTTGGCAAGGTTCTCTCCATAAGTCAAAATTTAACTATTAATTTTGCCTACTAAATTGAACTGTTTAGTGATTTGATCAAAAAAAAAAGGATTAAAAAACTCTTTCTCCTTTTGACTGCTCCCGCACTACAGATTAAAATGCAGCCACATAAACATTCAGCTGAACGTTTCAAAGGCCTGAAGGCCATTAACAGAATTTTCCCTCTCTTGTTCTGCATCGCCTTTCCCTCTCCTTTTTCCGACATTCCTATCCTTTCAGCTGTTCCAAATTAAATGGTCCTGTTCTAGCTGAAGGGACACAAGCAAGCTGCAGGAGAGGGAAGGAGTATGGATCCACTCTACTGATACTGATTATCACCATAAAAACACTGATCATAAACTGGTTATCGCTTAACAGTTCTAAACAAGACTCAACTAACTTTTCATGGAAAAGGTGACAAACATATTAGCTGGTGACCCCTGAATTAAGGTGACATCTTCCCTCAATATTAACAGGACTAAAGATGTGGCCAAGACTCAGACCCAGCTGGGTCGAGGAATAGAACTCTGAATAACCCATGGAGGAGTCCATATACATTAAATAAGATGTGTCTGTTTGTGGTCATCAATACTGTTTAACTGTTCTGCACTCCTGGGAACAATTTTGTTCCATTTCAGTTACAGTGCACAGAGTGAACGTGGATCAGGGACTGTTCTCAAGGGAAAGTATGGGTAAGACCACTTTGACTATGGATGGAAAGGGGACAACTGTTTACTTTCATGGATTCAAGCAGACTATAACTTTTGTCTTTGAGTCCGAATAACGGTCTCCAGCTCCCCAGGACTGCAATTTGGATACCTTTCACTTTTAGTACATTTCCATGTTCTATTTTTTATCGCAGACAATTCTCCCTTAAATGCTATTTTGAATAGATTTCTTCACTGAATAAACAGCATGTTATTTTCACTGTTCTTCATTGCCATGTGCATTTTAGACAGGCAGACTGCATTGATATAAATTCACCTGATACCTCAGAGGATTTTTGTAATGTTGCTAAATATTTCTGGCAAATTCAAGTTTTCATCATTTTTTCTAAAATCCTAACACTCTTATTAATGTTACTGCACAGCTTTTTTGTAATGCCTTCCAGGCACAATGCTTTGTTTATTCTCCATCAGCTAGGAACATTTTTATACAACATTAACTATTATAAGCATGTGAAAATCAAAAGTCTCACATTATCCAACTTATGGTATTTGTTTTCAGGTACAAAGGTTTTGATCACAAAATCCCCAGATAACCTACATCCTCCCTGAGGGCCATCTTACTCACCTTGAGCTATTCCAGTCATTAAGCACAATTAAACACAACTGCATGATCCATTGCTTAGAGGTGAGAGGATAGGGCTGCATCTGCACAGGGGACTCTTAACAGAAGGATTCAGAATCAACCCAGCTAAGTTTAGACATCTTCCTGAAATGCTAGGTCAGGACCATTCCTCAACAGCCAACAGAGAGAAATAGTCACCTCCAAAGATTCGGACATTTGGTTCAGAAGGTTTATGGGATGAGTCACCTTCTCAATCTTTCTCCCCATTGGCTGTTTCGCCTTAACACACCAAATTACAAATAAAGGTCCGGACGTAGATCTGGACTTTGGCTGCCTGATGGAGCCCAAAGACCTGAGTTATGCCTAAAAGAGCTGTCTCATGCCTGAAAAAGGAGAGTGAGATAAAACATTATGCCACAAAAATTGTCATGCTGAACTGAAGGGCTCTAAGCTAGCAGCTAGCACATCAATAGGGGTAGAGGGAGGAGCGCTCTAAGGCTGCAGGATTAAACACATTAATCCTGATTACAGAAACATGCCTATCTTAAATAAGGATGTACAGCTTTGAAACTTCTTCTCAAGACAAGAGAGTATACCAGCTGTTTCTTTCAAAATGTTACAGGATGAGGAATTTGATTTTTATCATATAGCTCAGTGATTGTAGATTTCAGCCAGATAATAGTAGAGTCAGATTCAGTTTCCTCCTCCTCCTGCACAGCTTTCAGTCAGGTTATTGCATAGTACAACCCTCATCTTTAAGTTATAAAGTCTTTCAAAATGAAACTTTCTCTCTTTGCTGCTCTGTCTCATGTTTCATTGAGCCAGACAGATAATACAGCTCTATAGTCTTTCAGTTACAGTATTCACTTAGCAGAGAAAAGAGAGGATTTTCCATCTAGCCCTTATACCACTTTTTTATTTCCCTGAACTTGGGACTGGAAGCAAGGCTCCTGTCTCCTACGGTAATCAATCCACTGGATTAAAGAACCATGTTTGTTATTTCTCCTCCTATCACAGACTGTGACTGAATAGGACTTCCAGTTTCAGCAAAGATGTGTGAAGTGTCTTGGATCTGGGATGGAATGGAATGTAACTGTACAGACTGGTCATTGACCGAGTAGAAAAGTGACTGCAAAGCCTGGTGGACAACAAGCTGAACATAAGTCAGCAGTGTTGTCCCTTTCAGCGAAGCAAGTTGAGGAAAGTAGTTATTCCCCCTATATTTAGTACTTGTCCAAACCACATCTGGAGAACTGTATCCTTCCCCCATACAATAAATGCATTGACCTACAGAAGCGAGTCCAGCAAAGGGTCACCAAGTGATTGGGAGATGGAGGACAGGATGCAATGAGAAGAAACTGAGAGAACCAAATTTGTTCAGTCTTAAGCAGGGAAGGCGGAAAGAAGATTTTAGTGTTGCCTACAAATATTTGATTGGAAGGTATAGGGAAGACAGAGCTAGATTCCTCTGAAAGGTGCAGTGATAATACGGCAAACAAAGGACACAAACTGCAAGAGAGGGAAATACTAATTAGCTTCAAAGGAAAAATTTTTTGTCATAAATACAGTCAGACACTGGCTATAGATTACCCAGAGAGGTTATGGATACTCCATCTTGGAGATATTCAAACCTGACTGGACAAGGCCCTGGGAGATATAATCTAGCCGCACCTGCTTTGAGTAGAGAGTTAGATGAGATGAGCTTCAAAGATCCCTTTCAAATAAAATGTTCTATGATTATGAGATTTTATGAACAGTAGCAATCCGTTTGAAATGCATTTATAATAGTACCTTTTCACTCAGCTATGTGTTCATAGGTGGTGTAAACTCTGAAAAGTATATGCTAGCAATCTAAATATACTAATTAAATCAGTTATATTAGAAATCAAACACATTATCTGTGTGGCGTTTAAATTAGCAGGGCTGAATTCATTCAGGGCTAAGCAGATTTAAAACTTCTGAGGCCACCAAATTTATATTTGATACCTATAGGGGTAATGCAAACTTATGTAGGCTTTTTCTAGCACCTTCAGTGTTGCACGGATGTGACTTCCAAATTTTTAAAATTAACTGATAAAAATCCTCCACTGCTTCTGATCTTTTAATGCATTACAGTCGAAAGTTCTTTCTTATCCACGTTTATGCCATATTCTCCACTCTCTCTTTACACCTCCCTGAATTTCAGCTGGTCCTCCAACTTTCAACACTGTGTATATCTTCTCATAATGTTCTCTATCTCTGGAATAGGATATCTCTAGAAAGAGATATGTAGAACCTATAGCCCTGCTGTAGGCTATCTTGACCCCTTAACCTTCTGCAGCTTGGTGTAATTAATCTTCTGTAGCTATCCTTTTCATATTTCTTGAAAAATATCATTACATTGGAACAATGAAAGCTGATTAATATAACAATCTCAAAACTACTGTGTTTTATTCCTAGGTTCTGCACACTCTGGCAGTATATTTTCCAAAAGCTAAGTGAAGTCCTTGGGAATGGATTGGTGGCTTGGTCTTCACATATTTTTTATGTTTTGCTTTGAAGACATGACTACCTGAACAGGATGAAAATATACGGTTAACTGAGGTACACTGGGCACCAGCTGGGCTCTACTACAAATGGGTATACTTGGACTCATATTGGTTTGTGCTTGTAGGTTAAGTCTGGGTAAATAGGTCAAAGGTGTTAACTGAGGATGAGGTTCACTTTATCTCTTCTCTGAAACTCTTCTCCCCCTTTCTACTTCCCCAGCTGTCTGTTCCTCCTGCCTATGCCAAATCAAATATTTACAGCGAAATGTTGAAGATCAAAATGCTAAAATAATTTGGATTAACTCCTCCAGCCTCCTCCCAAACGATGTAGTTTTTTTATGAATTTATACAGCATCAATCAGACAATTTCCAGTGGAATCTTATTTACTGTTTGTATGAAGAAGCATGTAATAGTAACCTCAATAACACTTTTCAGTACTTTCCAGAAGTTGCTTATGTTCCACAGTACCAAAAGTTTGGGAATTTCACTCCAGGAGGGAGAAATTCCTTGCCTAAGTATGAAAAAAAATCTTAAGAGGTGTACATGTACTCAAGTAGTCACTTTATTTGGGTGCAACTTTGGGGAGTCAGCTGAAATTTGTATTTCAATTTTTAATACCTGGAACAGAAAATACCTGAGATAAAATCAGTTCTTCAGTGACAGCCCTTTGAAAGGAGACTGAGTTAAGAGCAAACTATAAGTAGTTTCAATAGGATTTGGCGATAAGGAGACTGCTGGAAACCTCATTTTAGTCAGATAATTGAATGGTAAAAATTGAGAAGCACTGAGCTGAAACTTTTTAAATAAGAATGTACATAGACATTCTATTATATTTTATTGTGTCATTTACACTTTCATCTTTTTTTTCTTTTATTTTAAAGCTATTTGAATGTACTGCCTTCAGCCCGTCTGATAATATACCTCAGAGTGTCATGGTAACAATTTTGAAAAAAATGAATTCTTGGTGTCCTATTCTACTACATTGTTATTCTTGGATAGGACTATATTCTGTCAATTACTCATAAGATGTAACTGCCAGAAATATTCTTTAACAGAGGAAGAAACTGTAGGTTGAAGAGCCGGAGGGCAATAGGGAAGAAGAATCATTATAGTAAGGCAACTGAAAAAGAAATGAAAATATTCTAATGATGATGATGGGAGAAAGAGGAGTGGGAGAAAAAGAGCTTGAAACATGAAAGAGAATGAAAAATTCTTATACTGTGTTGTCAGAAATGGGTGTGGAGAGGAACGTGTAAATGTTTAAGAGAGAAGTGAAGGCCTGAGGTCTTCTCTGCTTTTACTACACTGCCTTTTCTTTGTCTTTTCATACCTTTTTCCAAGTGTGATCTAGGGCAATTTTCTCCTTACAGGTCTTTATATCCTCTTGTAAAGGCAAAAGAAAGAAAATTTCTGTACAGCTTCCGCTACAAAAACAATTGAAGGTGGTTTTCCCACTTAACAGGATAGATGGTGCCAGCCAACCAGTAAATTACAGAGTTCACTGTCTCTAGCCCTTTTTGGTTTTTGAGTCTGTAACTGTACTAGTAAATCAAAGAGGGTAAGAACAGGGGCACAAACCCCTGTGACTGCCCAAACCATGCAATTACTAGAATGCTCCCAGAAACAGTGGGAGTTTGCCTAGGGGACAGCACAGGCCAAAGGACATTCCTAGCAAGCAGGGGAGGTAAGGCCACCCTTTTTTTGTAGGAAATAAAGACTGGTCCTTGGCTGTTCTCTGTGCCCTATTCCTTGCCTTCAGGGACAGAAAGCACTTCCTACCCCTTTATAAATATCTGATGGGAATGTGTAAAGAAGACGGGGCTAAACTCTTCTCATTAGTGCCCCGTGACAGGATGAGAGGCAATGAGCACAAACGAAAACACAGGAAATTCCAGTTGAACACAAGAAACACTTCTTTACTCTGAGGGTGGCTGAGCACTGGAATAGGTAGCCCAGAGAGGTTGTGGAGTCTCCATCTTAGAGATATTCAAAACCTAACTGGACAAAGGGGATCGGACCAGATGATCTCCAGAGGTCCCTTCCAAACTCAATTATTCCACGATTCTGTGATTTTGTGTAACCTAGTAGAGTATATTAGAGACATTGTCCAGCACTTTTTTTCAATGTTTTGTGTTCAATGTGTTTTAGAAAGCACCACCATCCTTTTTTCCTAGGTGGACAGTCTCGGCCACCTCATCAAACGCTAAAGTGAAATACCCCTCTACATTTAAGGGATGGTCACCCCTTGATGTGACAAATCTATCAGAAGACAAATGACCATGAATGTTGGTCATATAAAGGCTGCTGAGACTTATTCTGGGCCACTTCTTTCAGCCTACCTTCTATCTCAACACCTAACCCACTTCTTGCTATCACCATTCCTTCTGTATGTCCAGCTCCTGCACTATGTGGAAGACAGGAATGAAACATCTACTCCTTTCCCACTCTTCAGCCTATCTTCTCTGCCATTTGGCATTCACTCTTTGAACAACTCTTTCCTCCCTTCAAGTCCCTTCAATTCCTCTCTTATGGACCCTTCTGAGGTTACATTCTGGTACTTGTCTCTCTGTCCTTCTACCCGCTATGTTTGTCCACAGCTATGCTAACAATAAGTATAAGACCATGAGAAAAAGTTTGCTCATACAAGAAAGAGGAGGTCACTGGTGGGGGGAGTCTGGTTCCATCTTCTGAACTCCTCCCATTAGATATGTGTATAAATAGATGGCCTCCAGACATCCCTTCCAGCCTCATCTATTCTCTGAAGAAGGGCTGCTCATACAGAAAAGGGGAGGGGGTGAGAGAGTGGAGGGAGACATGTCAAAAGTTAACCAACCCTTTTCTTAGTACAGAATACAGGCTATAGATAATACAGGTCATGCAGAAATATTAACAGGTACATGAAATAGATGATCCCTAGATGAAACATAGGGAAAAACTTACCTTATACCCTATTTCCCATATCTACCAGGGAAGTAGCCGCTGGCTTGGGAGAAGGGCTCTATAGTAAATTTCACCTTGTATATGCATGAAAATATAAATTCCCTTAGTCCTCATAGCCAGCTGCTACTTCAGGGGATCCGTCCAGCTATTCCTCCGTCTCAATGTGTCTAGTCACTTAAATAGCAACTAGTATTAAAGGCATTCTGAAGGAAATAGGTGGAGTAAAATGTGTAACTAGAGAGAGGCCCCAAAAATAAATTACTAAGGCTTCTCCCCATTTCCATTTCTTTTACTCACAGCTACCAAAGTTGGTGGCTAATTTTTCCCCCAAAACATTGCTCTAAAATTTTAATATTGTTCCCCAAAACGGTATTAAAAACATCCTCTTTTCAGCAGCTCAAAATCCCTGTCAGTGAGGTATACAGACAATGACAAACACTAGTATGTGTCTAACAGTCTGATTCATTTGGTCTTTTATATTCTTTTCTCTGCCTTTCTCTCTCTCTATAATCGTCACTGATCTCAACTCAGTATAAAATGCTGCATTCTGGTTTTTCCCTTTGCCATTCCTAAAAAAGATTTCAGTTAAAGGTTTAGAAAATCATTAGGAAAGAATTAGAACCTATCCCACTATTGCATGCATTTAAGGTAAGTTAAACTGATGAAAAAAACAAGGTTGCCTCTCATGTGGTTAGCGTATTTGAAACAGAGCTTATTCACCGTATGTTCTTCATTGTCATTTGATAGATGACCTATAAAATGACCAAAATATGCATTGAAGGAAAAAAGAAAAGAATCTTTAAAAATAGTTACTCTGTGCATCCCAAAAGTGTTTAGGCTACCCAGATTTCAAGCTATCCAATGGTTTGGTTTGTCACTCTGTGCTCTGGGAAGGCTTTTGTCATGGCCATCGTTCACCTAGCATTAAGCGATATCCTACACTGCTCACATGAAGTAAAACCTTTATATTTTGTCTCTGCAAGGGAGCTAAACATGAGCTTTAATCCTCTTCTGTTTTAGTGTAACTGTGGTAGTTATTTATAGAATCACTCTCTAGCAATGGGTGGGCATTGCAGAAGGTTCTGTCTCACCATCGAGCTAAATTAAGTAATTTGTTTCTGAAGGAGAGATTTATTTATTGACCTCAATAAAGTTAATCTTGCTTTTGCCTAGAGCTTGACACACAGATGTAATCCAGTGGGTTTATTTTGTTTACTCTACTATTTTTTATTTTTGAATGCCTGATTTTGTTTCTCTTTTCATCCCTTATGGTTTTAATGTACCTCTTATTTTAGACCCTATGCCTTTAGACATATCCTCTGGTGTCGTTTTCTTTGGAGTGTTTTGATTTAGCTGGCTGTTTAGGAGTCTGCATTCAGACATAAAAATGCTGCGAAGCTGAAAATCTGTGAAAGTCATGGAAATAGCCTCACAGCTGAACTTCTCTCACAAGAGGGCCTGTTGCATTAAAATGCAGCGTAAAGGCAGCCCTGCCACAGTCACAGACATCTGGCAGCTTTTCACCCGCCCTCTCATTCTAACCACTTTGCTTATTCCATACCTCACAAACACTGGGGGTGGCTGATAGCCTTAGCTATTTCCCTCTCTTGTGATCTGGAGACATTTTATAGTACAACAGAAGAGAGTAAATTAGGCCTCCCATCAGAAACCAAATCACTCACTTTTGTGTTTCAGTTGCTAACAAAGACAATAAATATTTAGGTGTTGCTGCTGAACCGCAATCACTTTTGCGACTAAAAATTGCTGAAGCCATTACTGCAAGGGGATATTATGGTAGCCAGGCTTCCTACTGCCCTACCAGATGCAGGGACAAACTTTTTAATAGCTTCAGGTTCCTGTCCTATGACTTCCAACTTTTATGGAGCTGCCCTGCTTGCTCTTACAGCTTCTTTTAGCCTGTTATCCCTACAAGCAGACACACAAATGATTCCCGAGACCCCCGTCGGAATAACACAATTTCTTATCGTGCAATATCAAGAGCTAAAATTCATTCACAAAGGCAGTGAGAACCAAAAAGAACATTACCGAAATTCCTTGCATTCCTTTAATACCAAGCTAACTACAGGTAAACCACCTGGTAGACTGACTGCTAGTTTTCATATTCATCTCAGGAAAGCCCATGTGATAGCATTTCAAATGACGTGAATATACCCTGATGAAACAACAGGGCCTCACTGATAGCAGGTGTTTGTACATTTTTGACATGACCATGACAGGTACACAGAACAAGATAATGTGGTTTGCAATCTGTTGCTTTCTAGGATAAATATAAAAGTGAATTTTGTTGCTCAGCAGAACTACCATAAATACTACCTTCTTTGAGAAGAAAATGAATTTCACTAAAAGCTTTATTTTGGAGTATTCGGAAGCTGTGTTGTACCCATACCAGGTAGACGCTACTGCAAAAGTGAACATCTAGTCTACCAGTCAAGACTGCATGTATTCAGTGCCTGGATAAATTTGTTTCTGTGGGCAGTCTTACAGTAAACATCTACATAAGAGTACTTAGGATATTTCTTCTTTTTTTCCCTCTTTTCAGGCAGTATTTGTAGCAAGATCCTAAATTTTGAAGTCTTGCCTTGCCTACTGCACTTCTTTTTACTTCTGTATGAATTTGACAGGTCCATTTTCCATTATGAGAATGATCTCATGGCCTAATTCAGCGTTTGAAAGTGTAGAAAGGGAAATGGATAGTTTCTTTCAACAGTAGTGTGATTCCTGCATTTAGTTCTTATATCCTGTGGAAAGTGAATCTAATAATCTCACAGCACCCAAGAGCATTTGCATGAAATTGCATTTTGCATTCATTTTGTTATATTTGTATTATCTTTTATTAAATTTTATTATTATTCATATTCGTTAAATAACAGCAATATATGGGAAGAAAGCTAATCTTACATCTACTTTTTACCTTGGTGGTAAATCTTTGACACAATATGCAAAATTGGGATTGGAGAAATTTCAGCCCAGGAATTCTCTGTATTATCGACAAGTTCC
Organism: Struthio camelus; assembly: GCF_040807025.1. Lineage (NCBI taxonomy): Eukaryota > Metazoa > Chordata > Aves > Struthioniformes > Struthionidae > Struthio > Struthio camelus. Next base: position 25,997,074 of record NC_090942.1, read on the forward strand.
TTATATCTGCCCAGAACAGATAAGATCTCCAAACCATTATATTTTTCCAAATACACGGGAAGTTTCTAGCATGTACAATAAGATTCACCTGTCCATTGCAGGAAGAAACATTTTACTTGATGAAGGTGCCTTTTTCTCTCCATTGACTGTGAAAGGAACCTACAGAGCCTTGCTTGACCTTAAGCATCTAACTTGTAGAAGACTAAAGTAGACCAGAAAAACCTAACCCACACTATACCTAAAAGCAGAATGACTCAACTCTTCTATAAGCCAGGATGAATTCCATGTGTGTGTTTACACAGAAACATAGGCATTTTGTATGTTTCTATATTTTGGTATTTTACTTACCACCTGATGCATTTCATAAAACAAGATGCTAAATATTTTTTAGTTTTAGGAAATAAGCATCCTCAGTCTTTCCACTCTCAGTGGTATCATAGCACCACATGAACGCTTATAGGAAAAATACCTGTTATTTTCAAATTTTAAGTTAGCTGAACAGTGTGTTGTTACAGAAAATGTTTGTGTGATCAGATGTGCTTTGGATTGTATACAGCAAGCAAGTTTCATTGCATATGTTATCTGAGGTTGATCACTAATCTTCAAGCTAATTCAACACATTCTTCATACCTTCCCTTAGTTTATAAAGAAAGCATGTTATACAAGGTCCAGTTATAAAATAAAATCAGTTTAGACTTTATAATTCTTTGAATGTTGTGATGTATTAGTGATCCCACTATACCTATACACTATATACTATTTGTATAGTTGCACCACTATACTAGCATGATATACTACTAGAACTTTATGGGGTATTAGTAAATCATGATTTCAGAGCAGTTTCTACTTAAAAATTATTTTCATTAGTCCTATACTAAGGGCCATAATTTGTCCAGGTACACAGGAACAGGTGGATCCTATTGAGTATGCAGGAGGTTCTTTACATACCAGAAACACAATGTGGCCAATGAATGTGGAGGGGGAGAGTCCTGAGTCTGTATTCTTCGTTATGTCAAACAGGATTTTTTCAGTTATAAACGTATCAAAATGCAGACCACCCTAACCTCTTACACAATAGCCTAAGGACATTTTTTGCCAGAGGAAAACTAAACCTGTGCTCCTTTTCACGTATTAAATTTAGACATACTCATGCTGCCACATAATGCTGCCACACTATGACAGTCAATGTCACTTATGTTTCTGTTGTTAAAACGGAACCCACTTAAGACTCCCAGTGTTTTAGTCATATTGTAACTACTGTAATAAAAACTCACAGAAAAGTGAAATATTGCATTGATCGTTTGTTATCAGCATAATTGATATATATATATATATATAAACACACAGAAATTTTGGATACTTGTAGAAGATTGTTTGAGTGGAATATATTTACTTGAAGATTTTTTATTGTAAATTAACTAGGTGCAGAAATATATTGGAAAATTATAAGTAAGATGTTTCAGAGGAAAACTTTAAAAGCTAGCATTGTCAATCAGCTACATGCATTTCAGCTGCTATACCTAATGACATTCTCTACTGAAAACCAGCACTAAATACATTCATAGATTGCAAAATGAAGTAATCCTGGTCCTATTATTTTAAAAGGCAGTGTAAATTTTGCCATTGTTTTCAGTGGATATAGTGAGAACCTAGAAAGAACAACATTCATGGGAGTTTAGGCTAGAGAACTGAGATCTGACACTCCAAAACTAGTTGTCCTCAACTTTTTTTAGTAAATGGAATCACTAGATGGGGTTTAACAATAGAGTGCATCTATCTCACAGGATTTACCCAACCCTTCATAAGGTGGGATTGCTATTGATTTTGATGTTTCTGTACAATTCCACAAAGGGCATTTTTCACTTACCATAAAAGTGTTATGCGTAAGCAGTCTAACAAATAAAGTATCCCAGGAAATACTGCAGCTCAAACTTGGACAGCCCTGAGCTGGATCTTGCACAGGGCATCATGACTCTCCGTCCATATCTATTCATTACCATTTGTTTTCAGTCCTCATGAGAAGAATTTTTCTGCTGAAGAAGAAAAGAAAGAAGCCAGGCCATATGGTAACTGGTGTGATTCCCAGATTTTCTGAATATCAAAATATAGAAAAATAGATTGTGCCTAGTAGACATTAATTAAATTCCTGTGGGAGATGCCATGGTTTTACAGAGTGCTTTGTTCTCTGTTTATTTCTTTAATTTGTTTTAAAGATCATAGTAAGCCTGAAAACACTTTCCCTACAATCCTCCTCTGTATAATCACATTCTACTGCATTATCCCGGACCAAATCCTGGTCCCACAGATTTCACGGAACAAATATTTCACTCACAAAATTATGTTAATTGCTTTTATTGTCAGAGAGACAAGTTAAAACAGATATGCTTTTAACACATAAATATATATATGACTTTCTATCTTCACCACCATCAACTAAAAGCTAAATATAAGCCAAGTTTTGCTATTCAGGTGAGGGATTCAAGGGGCATTCAGCAATTTGTTGCTTACTCAGGTCTGCACGTCAGGGCTGCCAGAGCTTCTTATCGGCTGATGCTTATGGAAGAAAACTTGAGAAAGTGAAAACACGGGATAAATTGTAGGATTTTCAACGGGAGTTGCACCTTCTTGTACTGATATTCTGTAGTCCCACAACGAAAACTTGTTCACACAAGCTGTAGAAGATGAATGAGTTTCTAGAAGTGAAGGAAAGTAACAATACTGGTTATTTAAATATACTTTTACCTATTTTTTCTTTAAAGATTAGGAAATGGAAAATAACAGTATCAAATTATTTACATGTTGATCAAGTTTTTTTACTTATGTGATAGTTGCTGAGGCTGAGCTTAAAAAAAAAAAAATTGCAGGAAAAAAGGTCTATGTATAATCTTTTTTCCTTGACCTGCACCGTAGAAATGATTTCACAAATGTGACTTCCTGATAGGAAGTCCACATCAATAAAGTACTAGATAAAAAGTACTCTTGATTGTTTCCATGGCTCTTATTAACAGCTAAGTTACTTATACATGTACCACGCTCTCCCTATAACAAATATTCTGAGATGGAACTGTACTTCTCAATTATACGTGAATCAAAATCATATTAAGTTGTTATGGAAACTTACATACACAATCCCTCTGCCCCAAAAGAGATTAATATATGTTTTTTCTATCTTTCCTCCAAAATCAACATTTACTGGGTATATTAGAAGATTATGTCCCCCTAATCCATGGCAAACCATTTTCTCACAGCCCCTTCTACTGTCAGATGCACTGTAATCCTTCTTTCACCCTATCAAATATAATTCTACTTGCACATCAGATACCAAAACACAGCTGCTGCTTCTGCTAAGACACAACCTCCTTCCCCTACCCTCTTCATGTCTAGCATGAAGAAGCCTTCCTTCAGCTGCAGCATGGGTTAAATCAGCAGCTCCAAGTCAAAAAGGTCAAGGTGCTAACATGTACTTCTTCTCATTTTAATAGACAAGAGGTACGTTTCTCTGTCACTCCGTTCCCAATGCCACTAACGGTTACAGCACTCTGCAGAGGAATCCATGCATACAAAACTATTTGTATTTCAGATTTTCTTTTCTTGCTATAAATTAAAGAGGGCAGGATTGAAAATGTATGCTTTACCGTAATTTAATATCAGTGATTTACTGTCATTCACAAACTACTTACGTCAAATTACCTGTTTTAGTAGGTCACCAAAACTCTCTAAATTGCATTACCATCCAATATTTAATTGTCTGTCTTCAGTTATTCTTTATTAAAATATGAACTGCATCTCTGTACAGCAGGCACCTGGCCAGTAAGTATGTTATTAAGTAAAACGCATGAGACAGGTTTGGCTGAAATGAAGTGCTAGTGGTTGCCTCATTTCTGCTCTGATTAGTGGCAAGATTTATCAGAACAACACCTGTCTTACCTTCTCCTGTGACTTACAGCCTAAAATACTCCCAGCTGCTCAGTAAGGCTTTATAAAGACATCCGTTTTTCAAGGACGCTTGGTCCCTTTTTGCTCATGACTACCTGTAAGAGTCCTGTACTGCATTAAATTTTCCATACAGAACTGGTGGCCACCTTGGGTATTGCCAAAAAGAATCAGATAAGAATTTTAGGTGTGATGCAATATACAGCTGTAAGCAACAGCTTTTTTTAGTATTTAAATATTAGAGATTTTAGATAAGGATCCTATTAGGCGCTCTGCTAAATTTTCTTCTGCGGAAGAAAAATGGCTTTTTTTTTTTTTTTTTTTTTTTACCAACAAGGAGTGTTTTTATTTCTCATGAATTTCTCATTTTTATTTCTCATGTTTACCATCCAGAGCCTAACATTATTGAAGCTACTTGCTTTGATAAAAATACCTTTTTCTGTCCATAGAGTCTATTTGTTCCTTTTGTGTTTAGACATTACAGGTTGAAAAGTGCCTCATGAGCACTGGCAGGCCTTATGAATAATGAAAATCAGTCATTCAGTATTGCTGGCATGTATCATATACAAAAGAGGCTAAATATTTAAAGGGAGAGCGTGACCCAGGCAACAGTAGGCAGATAGATAGACAGAACATGGTACCAGTAAGAGGATTCTTTCTGTCCCTTGAAAACAGAGGAGGTCGATCAATGAGAAGTCCACATTAGGAAAGGGAGGAAAAAAACATCAAAGAGGTATCTGTCTGAGACTGAAAGAGATGCAGCAAAGGTATGGAAGGCTCCAAGTCAAGCAGACATGGGAGAATTCTGAGAAGAGCACAGAGTGAGTGCAGGCCCTACTCAGAGGTAATAGGAAGAAGGAGAATATAAGATTTGATCATAGCTGGGCTGAGGCCTGTTCACTCACACATGGCGTAGAGAGATTGACTAGGGATTGATTGTTCACTGTCTCTTCCAGCATAATAACTATGTGATATTAATGCAGCTATGAAGAGACAAGCTCAAAACAAATGAAGGGGATGATAGTTTTTCACACGTCAGCTAGTTAAGCTGTGAAACTCCTTGCTAAAGGATGTTGTGGATATTTAAAGTTTGTGTTGGTTCAAGAGAAGGCTTTATGGGTTTCTGGAGGACAAATCATCTGACTGTTGAAAAGAATATAGAGAATATAGCTCAGGAGATCTCTGAGTTTGGTTAAAGGACAGAGAACACTTTGGGAACATGTTGCAAATGTTCATCCCGTTCTTATACTCTTTCCTAGGCATCCCCTTTTGGCCAATATCAGCAACAGGATGCTGGTCTTAAAGGGACTTCTGGTCTGACCCCATGCAGACACTTTCATCTTCTGAATGTGAACCTCTTAGATGTTTATCATGTATTTCAGAAAACAAGCAAAAAGCAGGGTAATGAAATTTAATTCATCTAAAGAACAGAATCACAGAAGAGTTGCTTAGTTGAAATGCTGTTCATTTCAGAAAGAGATCAAACTCCGTATGGCTGTGTCTAATGAGTTTCCTAGGAAAGAAAATCATTTCTGAAAGGCTGACTTCTTCATGAGCCATAGAAAAAAATTTACATCACCCAAGTGATACGAGGCTTATTTTGGCTGCTGTGATTGGCTGTGACAAGTTGGAACTTAGTTAGAAAGCTTAGCTGCATTTGATAAATTTCTGAGTTTCACCAGATGTTAATGCTGATGAAATACTGATGCATAAACCAAGTCTAATACCAAGTCATGCAGATGAAAGGACAATTATACCCCTTCTCTGCATGCACATTCTCAGAAACTGCCACTATTTACACAGCCTCACTTCAGGCACGTATCTCAGGTGTTTATGGGTGTTCAGGAGCTCCCCTCAGTGCTTGCTCCAACCCTCCTTTCAGACTCTCAGCAGTAACAGGAGAATGAGCCACACTTGTGTTCCTGACTAGCCTGACATATTCATATAAAAGCTCATTTATTTCAGTGTTCTACTACACAGGACACATTTTGCTACTGCAAGTCAAATCAAAGCACACCTTGAAGTCACAGAAAGGCAACACAGATTCACTGTACTATCAAAACCACCACCAAACAACACCAGGGTATCTGGCCACTGATGTTACCATGATATCATGGTCACCATATTGGCCTTGTGCCATGCTTTGCACAGTCCCTTCCTGCTGTGCCTCTGCCTCTGTCTCCTCCTTTTTAGAAATGGCCCCACACTCCACCCCTCCCTCCCACTCTCGACCCCTTCCACTCTCTTCAGCAGCCCTCTTTGTCCGCAAGGAAAGTGCAGCATTGTCATGAATAATCTATAAATAGAGTGTCTGGGGTCCCTAAGGGGTAAGTGGAGGAGGAGAGCCTCCTTTACCATAGAGGTCTGAAAGAGTAAGCAATCCCAAAACCCGCAGCTACATCATGAGATGAAGTTCCCCAGAGGGAGATTCCAGGAGTAGGGAGGTTAGTGGGAACGCGAGAGAGAGACTCTCTCTCCATCCGCACCCCTGCAAATCCCCTGGGTTCTGTATCCAAAAGTGTTAGCAGTTCTGTTATACTTGATGGTAAGCATGGTCCTCTTTGGTATCATTTGCTGTGACAGCCTGTGATGACATAGTCTCTCATAACTGCATGAACAATTTGCTGTCGATCATGTTTTAGGTAGAAATCTGAAATGTTCTCTCTCCCTGCCTCTTCCTCCTCCTCCTGAATCATAGATATTGCAGTTGCTTCAAAGGTCGGAAGGAGAGTTAATCCTTCTGAAAGATTGACCTAGATTTTTACTAGCTTTAAAGGTCAAGATTGACCTTTTGACATTGACATGGGACTGTTGCCATCCGATGACCATACTGCTGCCGTGCTACATGGCCTCAAGGCTCTGCAATTCAGCCACTACATTTTGTTCCAGTTTCCGCTTGATCTTTATGATCAGCCGGGAATTGCAATAATTTAGCACATGCTGGAATGAGAAGGACCATGTCTGAGAGAAAAGAGTAAAGTTTCCACACATCAGATATAAAAGAAGCTCTTTTGAGTCACAGTGGTTGTCTTGGATGCTAGAAATAGAAATAAATCCGGCAAGGCCTCAAGCTTGTGCAGATCTATCCTATGTTCTAACTAGACAGTTAAATAAACGTACACTCATCAGAGTTTTTTTGTCTTGTTGTCACAGGGGAGATTTTCTGAATGATCTGAAACTCTTCTTCTGTATATTTTGGGACTCTACCCCGAAATATCTATCACTCACCTAGTCTCAGCCTGTGATACTATGGATGAAATTCAGGTCTACAACACGAATAATTATTCTAAAACATAAAGCAGATTCCTGTCAAAGGCGGTCTCTCCAAAAGCAGAACGTGAGTGTTAATGTATTCATCACTCAGCATAAATTTTTACAAGAAAATACCAACACAGACTAGCTTTATGTTAACATTTAGTATCAGCTCAGGGTCTGCTCCTCTCACAGCTTCATCTGGCAGACAGAAGATGCATATGCATCTGGTAAATTCCTCCTGTTTTCAGAGTTTCCTTCCTTCAGTGCCATGACCCTGGCCCATCAGTGATATTTAGCTGATTTAACAGGGAATTTGTGGTCCTCACATCTCCAGCCTGTTTTCTATATTAGGCAGTCTCCTATCTCATACAGTATTTATGAAATGAGTTCCTCTTCACTGCTGCATTTAGACAGACTGAGCTGAAATACAGTTTAAGTGTGATACTGGAAGTAAGCCCTTGCTTGTGTATTTCTTTTTCTTACAAGCCCTCAAAACTGTAGTTTTCATATAGATTTTATAGAGGGCATGTCTACACAAAGTAGTCCAGACATCCTCAAACGCCTCTGCCTGCACTGCTGGAAGCCATACAGTCAAGCTGTTAGGGTATGGTGCTGAGACAAGTTAGCTCAGCTCAGCTCCCTAGCTTTCAAACAAGAGCTCAGCCAATCCTGAACATGGGCAGAGAAAACCTGCGTCTACCAGCACCCACCATCCAGACAGACCCATCTTTAGCATTTCCTATCACTCTTCCAGATATCAGTTTTTCCATTTGCTTAGCACACCCACCTGGTTAGCACCAGTGGGTATAGCACCATTAGCTGAACTCTGGATTTGTCTGTGTGCACTGATGAGGCAGGAATTTGCTCTCATTGTGCATTTTTTTATCAGCTGACAAAGGATTATTTACATCTAATTAAGACCGGAAGATATGACTGTAATGCTATTAATATTTCAAAAAAGATCTGAATTAAATTCAGACACTGTAACATTACAGTCAGAGCTGATCGAGAAAGAGTTTTCATATTCTGTAAAAATGTTGAAAGAAACTTCCTTTTCCCATTCTAAAAATTAAGTTTTCAGCAACTTGCAGGAAAAGCTATAGAGAGAGAGATAAATATGCACGAAAAATAGCCATTCTATTCTTTAAAGAAGGTCCTTGAACAAGATATATATGAATGTTCCACATAAAGGCTGTAACCTCAGGGTTATTCTACAGTTGAATGTGGATGGGAAATTCTCTACCTCTGGTTTGGGCATTAAAAGTTTCTGTGAAGGCTTTTTCTTCTGTTACGCTGTCAAAAAATTAACTTTTTTTTAAGGTATCTGTAAAGACAAAGCAATACATATATCCTATAGGGCACAAAAGGAGATGAGAGAAAAAATGAGGAACCAGAAGAGATGTAGGGCCAGAACTGTGGAACAAGAGATGAGAAAGTGGCTGTTCTCTCGTGCTTTTTCAGACCGCCAAGCATATATATTACTAGCTTACATTTTAGACAGTTCAAGTCTGACGGGCATGGTATCTCTAATTGATTTTTTTAATTTAATTCGGATTAGATCCACTATTATTTTCTATCTTTTAGATAGACTGCTGTAGTCACTGCCTTGTTTTCCCATCAGAAGTGTTTGCATTTCAGGGTTCAAAATACTGTAGTCTAGAAGCAAATCTGACCTATATATGTGTGATTTATAATGTTATCTATGTGAAAAAGAATTCAAATAGTTAATTTTTTGAAAATAATATAAAAAGATAGCACTGCTAATCTAGGAGAGTTTTTTGTTACAGAATATAGTCGTAATAGGTATGTCAACATTGTGAAAATAACGATCGTTGCTATTCTCCCAAGCATCACTAGATGGCAGTAAGAGCCCCAGCAATTCACGGTCACAGCACCAGTTAACTAAAGCGGTGCCTTAGGCTTCGTTGTGTCGATGTTTCATCAAGATTTATAAGAATTCTTTACCAAAAGAAAAGCAGTTTTGAACACTCGCTTATCAATATATGTCAATATGCATTTCTGATGTACACTGAGTTCTAATTTCCCTAAACATTAATGTAGTAAATAAATAATTAATGCATTGAAAGGATATGTATCATCCTTGTACGTACTGAAAGCTGGCTATAGTTTTCAGCTGCATCTCTTCATACCTTTGATGATAAGTTATTTTTATACCAATATAAATTCTATTTTATAGTAATCTGGCAGTTTGATTAAATGGAATAATTTTGCAGACATGGGATCAGAGAGAAAAAAGGAAAAGTCTGAGCACAAATATAAATGGCATCTTTTAAATCTTTTCCTGCAATCTGTGTGCCAGTTGCAAAGGACCGAGCTAAAGGATTCTTATCTGACTCTAGATCCAGGTTTTTTATCTCTGATCCAGATGTAGTCACCAAATGAGATTATTTGACCTTGGAAACTTTTATCTGAACCTCTCTGTAGTTGTAGAGTTCAGATAAGCTGAGACAAAGGTACAGTTCCCTTTTTATCTTCTTTTAATTTTCCCAAACCAGAAATTCAGTCTTGTTTTGCTCATCCCTAACAAATCACTCTCTGGAGTCTCACTGACTGAATTTAAAGAATTCATGCTGACTTTTTGTCCATTAAATAATAACAAACACTGACTACTTTGTGAAAGTTTCACAAAATAGTTAAGTGCTAGTGTATATAGAGGGGTAGACATTCGTCAATACCCAGGTTTTAATTATTTTTGAAACAGTGTGCAGAGAAACTTCTGAGTAATTAATAGGTCTGGGGAACATTCTTGAGATTTAGAGAGTCGTGAGATTTAAGGACAGGAAAAAATTTCCATTAAACCAGGTTGTGTGAGACCTGTTCATTCTTCTGCAGGAGGGAAATATGGAGCATCTCCTAAAATCCTAACAAACTCATTGATGTCCTGGTGGCCTTGGTCTCTCCTGCTCTACTCCATTTTTTGATGCTTACGGTTCATTTTCTGAACTGTTTTAAATTTGTTTGGTATAGGAAGTTATTTGCCACTTCTGGTACGCTGTAGCTGTGGTGGGGTTTCATGGGTCTTTCTGAATCTATCTTTATTGTTTTGGGGGCCTTTCTGATTTGAACAATTACCTGAAATTGCAAGGTACAAGATTTGAAGCTCCTCTTTAAGCCCCTGCTCCTACTTTCACTTACTGTAGATAATAATATGAAATTATTATACTGCGAGTCTGGGAATCGTTTTTGATAAAAATAGTAGTAGAAAGATCTCCCTCACAAATGACACAAGACTCCCTTTTGCTGAACACTCACTATCCCCGCATCCCAGGAACTGGAATGACTAAATTATGGCTCAAAAATCTCCTAGAGATCTCCATTATGAGGAGAGGAGAGAAAGAAAATTCACAAAGTAGAATTAGAGTTTTTGTACTCTAAAAAGATGCGCAAGCTTGGTTTTATTCCCAGTGGGTGTCAGAAAGAGCATTTTGCACTGGTGTTGCAGTGGTGTAGCTGAATTCAGAATTCCCTGTGCCACATACAGACTCTCCCAGGCCCACGGGGGTTACAGCTCTGAACAAGCTCAGAAATCTTTGCCATAGGCTTGTGCAGGGAGAGAAGGGGTTGGCGGAGGTGGAGGAACAGGACAGGATTCCACTGTTATGGTAAAAAGTATTACACATGTACTCTCCAAAAATATGATAACCTAGGGAAAAAAAAAAAACCTTATTCCAAAATAGGCTTTTTGGTAGAAAAGTTCCACTGACAAAAGCTACTGCTTAACCAAACGTCCTACCAGGTGTCTAATGGAAACTATATTAAAATATTTATATTTATTATATGAAAATAATTAGCATTACTGAAGTGAGAAAGTGACTTTGTGCTGTGAGGCACTGCTGAATATTATAGACCTAGTACAGAAGATCTCACATTAGGTTTTGAATATGACAGTGCCTGTGAATATTTCAGTCTCTCCAAATCAGGAAAGGTATATTTTTGAGTGCTGAGTGCAAAGAAGGTAATTCTTAGCACTTTGAAGAGATGACACTTACTTCCCTCTAGCAACAGGAGATAAATTAACTCTGTCTCCATTTTATCTTCCTCCTTCCCTGCTGTTACAGCAAATTGTTTTAAATTTAAATTAAGTTCATAATATGTACTGCACATACAGCCATATACATAATTATAAGTATCACTTTACTGGTGACAAGTGAAACAGTCATAAAATGAGACACCCCTGTATACACAGCTCTTTCTTACATAACTATAACATCTGCAAGAGGAAAAAGAAAAAATAATTTCAAGTTCCCACGAGGCAAAGAAATTACAAGGAAAAGCCCTGTAGTGTAATTTCATCACTTGCCCTGTAACATGCCAAACACCTGTCAGCTCCACAATACCAACTTTTGCAGAGGTTGAATGAATTTGTCATTCTGAAATGTTCAGCTTGTTTCAGGATAGTACCTTGCTGAGCCTGGTACTCTGTATGCATAGATACAATCACCAGTGATTGTAACTTCTGAGAAGAAATATTGCTTTCCATTGTATCTAGATCTTATCACCTGAAGTGGATGTAATCTTAAAAGATGCAAGTGGATATAATTAGATTGGAATGTGCATTGTGCAATTCTTAAACCAGACTTGCAGCACCAACCTTTAGTTAAATTACATTACTGAAGTCATAAAATCTGAATTAATATAAAATGATATATGTAATCATATGAAAATCCTGAACTGGGAAAGCTTTTCCTTGTCAGCCTTTCTCTCTCGTAATTAATCATTTGTGCAAACATTCAAAGCAATTACAGAGCTTATATTAGTCACCAAAAAACATCACAGACACAAAACAGATAGAAAAGAAAAAGCTTTTTCCTAGATAGTATGAGCTACTGTCTGGTTTTTTTCCCCTCAATATAGAACTCTTAAGTCCTGCTCATAGCTTTGTCTAGGAACTTGAGATTCCACTATTATCCTCAGAAATGGACACTCCTGCTTTTATCAGGAAAAGATTAGCAAATACGTATTTAAATCTCTCCATTTTTATTATAAGTCACAAATACTTTCCATACAGTCAAAGTCTGACTAGTATATTTTGGAGGACAGCAGTAGTACAGTCAAAAGAACTTTTGGAAATGTCTCCTTCCCAATTGCTCCCTTTAGAGCCACTCCCAGTCTCCATTTATGATTTCAGCTAATCCTTAGAACCCACGTGCTATTTATAACTGTACTTGATTTTATAATTGAATAAAATGCAATACTGTTAATGCAATGCCAAGGTTTAACAGCTGCTCCCAGTAATATTTTATTTATCCTTTTCAATAACAAAAGTTTGTTCTATTCCATAAGAAATACTTCCCTGGTAATATTTGATGGAACTTTTCCCATTAGTTTCAGCAAGACCAAGATACTATCCAGTGTGGGAGCGATTTTCTTCATATTCTAACAAAACCTTTAGTGAATTATTTGTTCCACTGAAGTAAGTGGTAAAACTCCACGTGATTTCTCTGGGACAGGACCTGAGCACATATGCTTGTTTATTTTGCATACAGTAGGCTTTTTCCCAGGACCAGACTCGCAAATATGACAGCAGCCATATAAATACATAAATACAAGCAGCTGTTTCTTCCTTTGTTGATGCTGAATTTTCTTTTTATCTTTTTATCCACTCACATTTTTGTATTTGGACACTTGTATTAGCTCAAACGTTATTTACAATCCTGAGAAATAGTAGTTTCTACTTCTGTACCATCTGGTTCGCCTACTCGAAAAGAGCAGCACATGTGCTCCTCTTCTCCTTTTCTGCTTTTACATGACTAAACAAGTCTGAACTTTTCATAATAAAGAGAAGCATTTAGGAAAAAAATCATATGCAGTGTATTAAGATGTGAGCCAAGCACTAGGAGCTTTCTGCAGAGGGGAATTATTCCCAGTACTGTAACTTTTGGGCTGAATCAACCGCCTCCATGCAGGAGAGCAGTCTACCATCAGGAGAAGTGAGCTCACTGAACAGGTAGTTCTCCAGGCTAGCCCTTAGGAAACCTCTCTTCCCTCTGAAGTTTAGATGCCTTATTCAAGTCACCTATAAAATGCCTCAAGCTATCCTGGCCTTTTAGAGGTGCTCATGACTGGAAAAGGACATGCCAGTATCTTCGTTATTCTTCTCTCTGAAGGGATTTGTACTATCTGCTGAGTGTCCAACTTCACATCTCGTCTTTTGAAGGTTATATCTGTTAGCAGTTACCAAATCTAGCAACTCAACAGAGGCAAGGCTGCCACAACTCCATGTCCCTAGGTCCAGCCGTTAGTGAGGGTGTGTTCTCAATAGACACACATCCACACACATCCACACAATACAGATACACATATATACACGACTGGGCACACAGACAGAAAACACAGCACTCAAGCAAACATACACAGCACAGATGACCTGATCCTGTTCCCCTCTGGCTAATTAGGATGAAAACCCAATGGTGGAAAATATATAAATGTATATGCATAGACCCAATATGGATCTCGCCCTTAAATACGCAGTCTATCCAGTAGCTGACCATGAGATCCTTGGTCTCCCCAGCTGCTGGCACCTCAGCCCGCAGGTCCTTGCTGGTACTCAAAACCTCTTGCATACACACATGCACACTATGGATCCCTCCAGTAACTGGCCTTAGACACCCAGTCTGCCCAGTAGCTGCCCTTGGATCCTCTGGTCTCACAGTTGCCTCTTATACAGACACACACGCTTGCAAATACACACACGCACAGGCACCTGGGTCTCTGCAGTAACTGGTTCAGATCTGTGGTGCCACCAGTAGCCAACCCCCAGGCCCGCTTTTCTCTCCAGAATCTGACCCAGACTCATGGCCACTCTAATACTGAGATCCAAAGCCTCTGGTCCTAATCACCACCTAGTCCAGCTTGATGTTTGCCAGTGATTACCTACTGACACACACACTCACATACACTTCGCATGCACTATAGTCTCTGCAATTGCTGGCACCACGGATACATGGGCCCCTACGACCTGCGGTCCAATCCCAGTTGCTGGCACTTAGACATCCACACACACAGAGGCACGCCTCTCATCCATGAAAATAGTTAGAAATGGAGATTAATAAGAAGACAGAACAGACTGTGAGGATCAGGTGCAGGGCATAGTCAGAAAAATGTACTAACCAGCAGATAGTTTACGTGAGAATGGTCCTTTTTATCCCATTTCCCCTCTATTTTCCCACGCTTATTCCTCCTCAAACCACCTTGATTGCTCCCTTTCCCTGTTTTTAGGAGGCCGGGTCTCAGGCTGCCGGGTGAGGGTCTGGATTGTTAGATCACAGAGTCATTCTCACTTTTGCAATCTCTCTCTGTCTCACTCACTGCTCTGATGAACGCACAACTTTCAGCACAGCATAGGTCACTCTATGCACCGCAAGTCTGGAGGTTCTTCTGAGAGTTTAGACTTGCAGCTCCCAAACCCCTTCAGCAGGGAAAGAAACTGAAGCTAAATTCTTTCATCTTGAATGCTGACCCTTTAACTGCTCCACAAAAGGAAGAAAACTACCACTACCATCACACACTCTATTTGGCAGACACCTGCCTAGTCATCATATAAATGCTGACTGGGTCAGCTCCCAGGCTGAGAAGCAGTAATTTATAAATCACTACGCTGCTTAATGTGAAATAGTTACTGAGCTTTTGTAACTGTCAAAACTTACAGCAGAAAATCTTTAAGCATCTTGGTAATTTTTACTTTGGAAATATGAATGCCTGTGGACTTCAAACATCTTGAGGGTTAGGTGGCAATTTTTCAAGAGTTAGATTTTGGGTGTTTACCTACAATGGAAATTTGGGGCTAAGTGACTCAACCTACATTTCTATATCTGTAAAGCCTATCCGGCACCTACATTTATTGTGCATCTACCTTTTAATCATGACAGTTATCTGCGTCTTATCCTTAGAATAAATTCTTATCCTTGGAATCTAAATTTAGGCTCCTAAGCACATGCAGAAATGCCCTAATCAGAGCTGCTAGGCCTGTGAGCTTTCAAACACCCATCCAGCACATGTGTGTACAAATCTCCAAAGAGTGCAGATTAAAAATCAGTGCATCTGGCATCCGTTCCAAGAGACAAATGCAGTCAGCTTCAGATCATGAAGTCATGAAGTCAGTGAGTCGTGCACCTGAACAGGGGTATCATCAGCTGTGTTTCTAGACTGCTAAGTTTCAACATAAGAAATTTAAAATATTTTTATTTTATTTTACTACAAGAGAAATAAGTTCAACACTTCCAGCTAAAATGCTTCCACCTTTTCTTTTCTAGCTTTGCAATCCCATGTGATAATCTTTTTTCTAAATCATATCATTTCTTTTACAAAACTATAAGAATAGTCTTTTCTTACTTGCTTAATTTTTAGCTTTGCTTTTTTTGGCTTCGTGGGTATGAAAGAGCATGTAAAGAAAATAAGTTTTATTTTGTTACCAAAAGAAAAAAGTCTGCATGTCTCACTGGAAAGAATGAATGATCCTAGAAATTCCACTCGAAAGGACTGATATCAAAAATACCCTCAACAAATGTGAGCACAGTAACAGTTTGCGTTATTTCTTCTAGGCAAGGTTTCCAGGGCTCTTTGCGGACATTATTTGATAAGTTTCCTCACAGCCTTATGAGGAAGATAAGGATCACTTTCCCCACTTTCTGCATAAATAAATGGGCATAACGAAGGTTGAATGACACCAAGTCACACAGGAAAGCTTCAGTCCTAAAATAATGCAGTATTAGCATCTGCAACTCTGGAAGCAAGGGCTGATATCAGAAGATCTCAATGCTATAGTTGAAATATATGAAATGGCCTGTCTTTGAATTTCATCATTAACATAAAGTGCTATCTTTCTTTCTGTAGAAAGTAAATATATGTAGTTAACCTGGCATTCATTTATCATGCATTTTGAAGAAACAGAAGGCAGAGAAGATGAACCTTACTCTTTTTCAATAACCAGCCTGTCCTAGGGAAGATATAACAGGCAATGTCACAAATGTGCCTAAGCACTAAACGCTAAGGTACAAGATTATTTCACTTGTGGCTTAACAAATTACTAGTAATTAATTGGAGGTTCTGTTACCCTACTGCAAATGTGATGTAAAACTGTCAGCTCAGGCTTCAGCTGAGGTTAATGAAAGAAAAATGTTTTCCCCAGCATTTGCCACAGGGTAGAAGGGAGCATGGAGAAGAAGCAGGCATCTTGGCAGTTACCCTGCCTCAGCTGACATGCCATAACTTATTAAGCTGCAGTAACTCACCAGTGTGCCCGGGCCATTAGAGACAGAACAACAGATCACCCTAATTAAAATGCAGCTCTAGAAGCTGCTGTTCAAGAGTAATGGTACGTGCAACGCTTGATTCTGTTTCATACAGGAGGGAGAGGAGAGTGATTATGCACAGTCATGAGTTCAATGTGCAGTTGAAGAAGTAATATTAATGATGGGGCTCTTGGAAACAAAGAAGCAAGTGCAAAACTTTCCTTGTAGGATGGGAAGAGATTATACCATCAATGCTAAATAAAAGCTTATACACTAAAAGGTTTTATTTTTGGTAGGTAATTTCCTTGTTATCTCTATGTTAAATTGTATCTGTTCTATTACATTACAAGGACTTACATAGTGTTTATTTTGTAATCGCATTTTTGTTCAGGAAAGAAGCGCTGACATTTGGCTGGCAGCAGGTGGGTGCCCTCTGTGCCACCTCAGTTCAGGACTGATTCTAGGCACAGGTGAGCAGGCAGCTGGATAGGGCAGGGAACTGCTGGGACAGGGAGTTGAAAAGGAAAGAGTGTAACAGTCCTATTAGTTGTTTTGGCTAGCCTGGAGCTGCAAAAAGCCAAGCCGGCTATTGCTGTTGCTGCTGTCAGTGGGAGGGCTAGGGTTTGTGAGGTGGTAGAGAGCCTTTGCTGGACAAGTTGTAATCACCTCTCTGTCCCTCCTGTAAATGGTGCAGGGACTGCAAGCCCAGCTTCAATTGGCTTTTCCCCCAGCTATCCATCCCATCCTCGTATCTCCCTCATCTTATTTGTGGGAGAAATGGCCAGAGCCTGGCACCTCATTCTGGGGTAGCAAAAGTCAGTTTTGGTTACAGTTAGTTGAATGTGCTTGATCCGCCATGCACTGTTCTCCACAGTTGCTATGACTGCATCATCCTGGTCTGCAAACCTTCCAAACTGAGCTAGCAGCCAGGAGGAAAGAGGGCTTCAGTTTCCCCCGCACTTTACAGTGATTTTTAGAAAGTGAAAGAAACTTTATTTTGGAACATGCTATAAATAAGTGCCTGATAAACCAGAAGGCAAAAACAGACACTACAGTGAAGGAGAAATAATGGCTCCACTTCATGTTCTTTCTCCTGTATAAATCTACATAAATTGTCCTGTGTAAGCAGGAGGTGATCAGGAAGCTTTGGAGAAGCAGAATGTATTGAGGAACTGCACACAGCATGCGTCTTTGCTGCCTTTGCAACTGAAAATCAGTCCGGAAGTAGTCTTGTACTACAAAGCATAACCCTTTTGGTTCCTGTGCTAACAGGCCAGGTATTAGAGAGGAGTGCAAGTAAGGCTCATCCTAGGGTGAGTTCTCAGGGAATTATGTAGCCAGAAATAGTCAGGGGCCCAAGATATCCAACACTAGCACTTTGTAAAACCTCTCGTTCAACCTAAAATTTTTCTTCTTTGGGGCGTTTATCTACCACTGGTCGTAGTATTTTGCTCTGCAATAGTGATTTTTAAGTGAAGTATTACTGTAAAGTTCAATAATCATTCATCCAAAGGCTTCTGACAGAAATCTTTAGTCAGTCTTTGAGCTCTAACTGATAAATAAAGTAAACCAAAAGCCCAGAAATAAATTAAAATGAGCAGTTGCTGGAGCTCTACTCTCCCAAGGTGAAAATTAATCTGGTAAGCCACTACCTTGCACCATTCATCTTTTTCATCTTGCCTAATATAGCACTGAGCAGTTACAGCATTAGGACTCACAGACAAAATACCACAAGGTGAGTGTATTTTAATGGATTTCAGAGGCATCCTTGAACTAGAGGCATAAATAAGCAGATGAGGTACGAAAATGCACCCTGAATTTTAAAAGACACTTTTTTAATTTTAGGTATTCCTGGCTAGCATTGTGTGGACAATTCACTATAAGTTAGATACCCCAAAGAAATGTCTTATATGTGGAAAGAGAAAGAAAGCAGCCACAGGGACAAGAAAGCAGCAGCCCTATGAAGGCAAACCCTTTCCATTTCAAAATGCCTGCTTCTCCCAGGAGTTCCAGCATTGCTACTGCATATAATGGTAGCACGGATGTGCCTGCCTGTCTTTGCATAAAGAGTTATTTAATTTTTATTTCAGATCAGGCACTAAATAACAGCCTCAGAATGAAAGGAGAAGACCAGAAATGGAGGACTAACAGCATCCAACTAAAATCAAAGGAGTTACCTCTCCACTTTTTGTCTTCCTGGCATCTTGCCTACAAGAACTAAGGCCACGCTGCTTACAACAAAAGGAAGTCAAAGTATTCTTTGCAAATAACAGACCTGAGGAGATTTTTGATTTGACTTCGTTGCAGATCATCTATAACATGAATTGCACCCTCGTAGCTGAGGTAGTACAATTGCTCAATTACTCCTTGCTCTTATTTGCAGCTAGCTTTTCGTCCAGCACCCACTTGCTAACAGAGAACATCAGTAAAGGATACTTTGTGTGTGTAGATTAGTCTGTGTGTAAACTAGGCCCTTCTGGGTGGTGTGTATGTCTTGTCAACAGTTTTCAAAAGGACATTCAGTCAGAGTAAGCAATTGCCAAGCGAATAATTAGGGTGTGAGCCAGACCGCTCTGGAAAAGCAGGTTTCCAAAGCAAATCTGGCCCGATCTGCAGCATTAGGACATGGCTTTGCCCTAAGCCATGTTTGGAGTAGCCAAATTGTTTGTTCTGGAAAATGCATGAGCCAGAGTTCTTCCCTGCAAAGAGGTATAAGGAAAAGATGAACTGCCACACTCAGCTGTTCCTTTCTGAAGGGTAGTCACCTTTCCAAGTCAGTGTTTGCCTACTAGACACAGAGATGCTTTGTCTGGGATATGTCACCTTAAAAAGCCAAAAACATTCGCTCACAGTTTTGCTACCTCTCGTCCCATGGCAGCTGGTAGAGACTATTTATTTCCATCTTAGAAATATATCATTAAAAAGATGTCTCCTCACCCTCACACACCCGCTCACATAAATGAACTCCTAGCAACTGCACTGCTCAGCCCTTCAGTCAATGTTGGCAGCTGGGCACTCAGTACTGTGCTGGCCTTTGCTCTCTGCCCAGGAAGGACTAACAGAGACATCCAGTCCGTATTAGCCGGTTCAGTGGATTTGCAACACATTTCAAGGGTAGATTCAGTTTCTCTGACTTTTGCCACAACTCCCTCAAAATCAGGTAGTGTCACTGAGCCTGTCTGTCTGTCCTGGAGACAGTTTTGTCTGGATAGAACCCCATTCACATCATTTGATGCAAATTTATTACTGTGAAAATGTCTTTTCCGAAGTTGAATCCCTTGAGTACTAGGGGCCAAACTTTGCAAAGGGAAGGCAAATGAGAACATTTTAGCATGTACTAAATGGAAGATCAAGCTCACTGTTTTTCTCTGAAGGGATCCTCGGTTTGTGGTTGAATGATTTTGGATACTAATCTGCTAAAAATAGTGTGGTGTCTTGCGTTTTAATAAGATTGTTATTGTACAGATAATACTTCAGAATGCATGAGAGAATGTGGTGTAGTAGGTCATGACCTTGAGGAATTTTTTTAGCAGAAAATAACTTTTACATAACCAGAAATGAATTAATAAAATGCTAATTCCTCACTCACTTTTGTAGTTAAACACCCAAAGGCACACTGACATTGCCTGGTAATTTATTATTCTGTGAGCACAGTTTTGCATCATGCTTAAGTCTAAATTAGTTCACAGCATCGTGTTACGGTTCATATTTTTTTAGGCATTAACTGTGTGATTAACTGTAATGTTCCATGAGAGAGAACGTACCTCCTGCCAGAGGACTCCATTGCAGTACAGAGACTCTGTAGGAATATTCTGACAACCAGCATTTCACATCAGTGATGTACTTCATTTATTGCTGTGTGAATCAACCAGTTCCACTGCAGAAAAGAGGTGAAAGGGTCTGTGGTAATCACATGAAAATTGCCCAAGATAGAGAAAGACAAGAGCAGCATTAGCCATAAAGGCTAAAGTTCACAGACGGAGAGAGCTCTTTGATGCCATCTGCAGAGGACACAGAGGAAGGAATTGAATGCCCAGGCAGCTTTGCATGACTTTAGGCCAGAACAAGCAGTGTGGGTTTTGGCTAGAATTCATTTAAATGTCTGGTGTAAAGCTAATGAGCTAGTGTCTGACCCAGTGTGGTCCTAATGGCAACCTGTAGTCAAATCTGGCATATGGGACTGTGAGGCGCCGTAGAGGGCGTCCGGGATTCTTTCAGATTCTAGGGCTAGTTGCACTGAACTCGAGATCACCATTTGTCAGATATAAGAATTTATTAGAGCTAAGCGGTTCTACAAATATGACAGACACTGGACAACACTAAATAATTAACAGTAGATAATCTACAAGTATAACAAAGCTAAAAAGTGTAGTAGAGAACTAAAAATAGAATACACATATCAGAGCTCTATGGTTAAGCATCAGATGCACAGTACAATGACCATTCTCAGATGCATGACATAATGACCGCTCTTGGCCTTTCCTTGTCCTTATGAGCCACCTCTCCGGTATAGTTCTTCCCGGATTGTTCTCACCACACTCAAGCTGTGCCAAGAGGATTCAGGTTTTCCCTGGCAGTTGGCATCAGGGGCGTCACTGCTGATGGGTGGCTTGTCGGCTCCACAGGCCAGCTGACAGTGAGTCCAAGTCCACATCAGAGGTATGTGCCTCACTTTCTTTTATCCTTCTCTTGCTTAGTTCATTATTCAGTCAATCAGTGCCAGACCACAGCTGGACAATAGAACAGAGGGCCTCAATCGATAACAGTATGGATACCAACAGGATGGTCAACAGAATGCTCAGCAGTTTGGTCAACAGATAACAGCATGCATATTCAACAGATAACAGTACGGCTATTCAACAGATAATCCAGTGCGAAATTCCAGAGTACCTAGATGCTTATGGTGTGAGTGTGCGGTGTCACTTCTCCTTTGCTGACTAGGTCTGCTCAGCACTCATGGGGTCACTGGAGGGCTACAGCAGCCCCTTAGTGTGGTGACTCTGGCCATGGGGCACTCCGGGTTCCTAACCTCTTCGGGGGCACCCCAGAGCAAACCCCTCTTCTGTGGGCTGCACCATGCTGAGTCCCACGCTTGCCTTTGTGGCACCTGTCAGGGACACTTCCATCTGATTTCTTCCCCGGAGGAGACCACATAGCTATTAAAGCTATGACAGAATAGACAAATGCCTCCTCTCAAGGCTGTGAATAACTGACACAGAGCAGCTGCTACTTCTGACAGGCTAAGGGACTAGGTAGATTTTCCAGCATTTCTGCCTTCACCCATTTCCACCTCAATGTTTATAGCAGCAGCAGAGCACTCTGAGACAGGCACAGAATTCAGCAGTTACTGCTTCTGAGAGCAAGAGGTTGAGCTAGCAACAGCTACTCCTTCCAGAAGGTGAGAGTGGCTCGTGGAAGAAGAGGAAGATGCCAAAAAATTTGTTAGCCTTTATCATGCCCTGGCTGAACACACTGGCTTACCCACACTCTTCAATTCAGGGACCTGGGCTAGGGCAAGGTTTGAAATTTCTTCTCAGGGAGAAGGATCTCCTTGGTGCTCAAACATTTCTCAAGTGTACTCACAGAGCTGAAACTCAGAATTTGGCCTGATGACTGTTCTCTCCTTTATCCAGACTCTGTTGACAGGCTCTTGCTGACAAGACTCTGTTGAACTGAAACCACCCTGGCCATGGAGTGCCTTCCTACCGAAGTCTGGCGTTACCTTGAGAAAGGGCAGGGCCATCTCTCTGAACCTGCAGACAACAGTAACAGGAAGAGCAAAGAAAGAGAATTTCTTTGCTTAGCATCACACATGAAACTGAAATTACTGCGGTACATAAAAGAATCTGTGCTGAGTTGAACAACCACACAGGCAGTACAACACTGGCAGGTAAATGATAACATAGAAGCACCATCAATGCTGCCAGTGATGATGATGCAGCTACAGGTAACAGTACCTAGTCAGGAGTATCTCTAATGCTCCTTTACAGAAAGCAGTCAAAGGTAAGCTGAAAATGGGTCTGCCTTAAAACACCTCTGGGCCTAGAAACTTTACTCACCACTGACAGCTGTCAGAGGGCAAAAAGGAGAAAAACAATCAAAGTCAAAGGAACTCTTATTGGTGAGAATGTTTTATTTACTCTTTACATGCATTGATTATTTAAATTCTTTCTAAGTTTTCCTCAGGTAATGAAGGATTTCCTGTCCCCTTAGCAAAGTGTACAGTGCTCATCAGAGATGGAGTGCTTTCTGTTAAACCTGGTCAGGGATGCATTTGTTTTTCTCAGGTTTCAGGGTGAAGTTTGGCTTCGTTTTGGTGTATATGTTTACTGAGACTTGAATACTGCACTCATTTGTGGGATTCAAAGTCAAAAGCTGCTTCAGAAAAGCATGAGATAACAACATTTTCTTTTTTGTTCTTTCTCCACATTTTTGTGTTTGCTTTTGTAGATTCGCCAGTGGGTCAGAAAGTGAAATATAGAATGACCTAATTCATACATGCCTGAGCAATAAGGAAACCTACTCTTTCTAGGTAATTCCTCTAAGGGTGTTTCATTTGCATTAGTGACACCAAGAGAACATGAGAAACATGAAAGTCTCACCTTTTGTGTTTCTCAGGACTATGGCTGAAGAACAGTTATGACTGAAAAGCTGTTTTTCTAACATTATATATGGTCATGGTGTCTGGTCACTCCATAAGTGCTCTTAGGGAACATTGTGGCATTTGTGGAAAAAATAATGTCAAGTTCATGTGCTTATTTTCCAAAGTGATCCTGTAATGGTGTTCTTTCATAATAACTATTTCTATTGTACCAGATGACTGATGGAGAATCAGTCAGCTTATCTGATGGTGTTTGTGTGCTACAGTGACGTTTTCTCACGCTGCTGTTGACCTGTTGCCATGCCATTAGCTTACAGAGATGACTTATGCTACACTTTAGACATAGGAAAAGCAGTAACTGCACAAAGGTGCCCTCTATTTTTATTAATATATTAAAGCTAAATTCTCAAGGGTTAGCTTAAAACCACTGATATACAAGGAACTGTACTTGTCTGCCAGCTAGCCTTGTAGGTATGCGAGACAACTGCATCTCACAGTGGAGTTAGTGCTTACCATAAATGGACTGTCCACTGCTGATAATAATGCCTCTCTGCTGAGGCATTCTGTATTCTGCCTCTCTTCTATAAGATTAGGAAAAAGATAATGCAGAGTGTAAGTACAGTATATTCTAACTTTAACAATATTTACGATTCTTAGCAAAGAATGATGCTCTTTCATTATTGACATCAGGTGCCTCTGATAGTCCATTGTTAATCCCTACTCCAGCAGTCACAAGCAGTAAGATGGTCTGCTGAAGAATTTTTTTACACAGCCTATCTTAGGTCAAAAAAGGTAGGAAAGGAAAAAGGAAATGCAGAGCCTCAGAAATTTTCCAAATTCTGCATAGTTTAGCTTCTTTTTGCTCTCATATTTCAAATCTGAACATATTCTCATTGAAACGTAAAAATTCCACTGATATTCCAGGAACATATTCAATCCCCATAGCTCCCATTTTGGCAACGACCTAGGTAAACACAAAGTTTTTCATAGGCAAGATTGTCTCTAGGAAAAGGCAAGGTAGGTAATTGCAAAAAAATCTACACTGGCTCTGCAGGAGTGGCAAAGTGGCTCCGCTTGGCCCCATCTGCTCTGATTGGTTCAGGGCTTAAAGACCAAGCAAACTTAATGGCCCCAGTAATACACAGCTATGTGCTGCTACCTGCATACCTGGCCTTGCTCCACGCTTGTGTCTCTCTGTTGTGGGAAAGAGCAGCCATGCTGCCAGAAGGCTTCTCAAGCACTGTGGTACAAACAAAAAGGAAAGCTAGCAGTGGGCAGCACTGCTTTGTCTTACCATTTCCCTGTTCAGAGGCATGGTATCACCTCAGCAAGGCTGTACACAGGAGATGGGAGGGAAAAGAGGGGCAGATGCATCCCAGGTTTGGATATGGAGCTGGTAGATCCATTATTGCCTGCTGCTGAGAAGGTAGATTTGCTCAGCCTCAGAGCCCTGCACTGTTCATAGAAGATGAAACTTTAGTGAGCTGCTCTGATGCTCTCATGAAATTTTTTATCACCCAAGATGAGGACAAAATAATGTGTTTAATATTCTTCTTCTGTGGGGCAGAAAAAAACAGATCTGTGTGCTGTGCCGAGGGCACTGAGCCTACCTGCGCACTGGGGCTCTAGGCTGGAAGGAATGAAACAGCTCAGTGCAATGCAATGCAATGTAATGGACTACCAAAGTGAGCCTTCTGACAAGACCAAGAGGAAGCCCCCGGTGCACACATCTGAGGTAAGGCTCAGCTTCTTTTAAAATGAATGCTGCCAGATAGGCTTTATTCTTTACTGTCTTCTGCCTGTTGCAGTCAGCTACTGATAAGTCTGTATAGGACCCTTTTTTAAGAGGTAAACATGACTGCAGATGGTTCCTGAAATGGATTATCAGAGAGATGGACAATATGTCTTTCCCTTTTTGACTGTTTAGGGATCTTCCAGATTTTGAAAACTACTGCAACGATGATTCTAAAAAGAGGTGGTCTGAAACAATAGGCCTGGGACAAATTTGGAAAAAACTGAATCTTAAAGAATGAATTTGTGAAATGGATAAAGAAAATAGCAGAGATTTTTGTGAGGTGATTAAACCTTATCCTTAGCTTTGGAAGTGTCTCTTCAAAACCTTAGAAGTCTTTGTACTCTTGGAGAAATAGCTTTTCCTTAATAGAGATCCTTTCTATTAAAAGAATAATTACTTTGGATAGTTGCCTCAGTTTTTATTAATGACATAATTCATAGGCAAATTCTGTATTCCCTGTAGATTTTATGAAACATATGCCATTTATTAAATCTGTTTTACTTACTTAAACCAACAAATTTTCTCTTTCAAAATCTAGGACCTCCTTAGCTCCTTAACAAGTCAGCGATATCTAAGCAGGCAGATAATTACACTGTTTCTTTATCATGCCTGTAACTCTAACGCATATTAAGTGGAGCTGTACATGCAACTCAGAGTAAAGCCTCATTCTTCAAAGGGCTAAACAGCTTGCTTAACACCCGGGAGTGGTAAGCACCACTCAGAACTACTAAGCTCCTATCAGCATTGAGGGATCCATGTAAAAGAGAGTAACCGTAGAGGTCTGTGCAGCTGCTTAACAGAGTTTGATACATCAAGTATTAATTCTATTTCAGAGTAAGAAATCCCCTTGTATTTATTTATCTGTTCTTCGGATTTCACCCTCAGCTATCCAGACTGTTCAGAAAATTGTGAATGTTGTCAAACTTCTTCTAGGGATGACAGCTGAGTTTGTAACCATCTTCTTACACCTTATTTACAAATGAGCATATATAAATGCACTGATATGTGCATATATAATACATAAGTAGTAATTGCATGCCATAATACAAGGAATGCAATCAAAATCTCATGCGCTAAAAATTTAATCTAGCTCAGCTCTTTTATAGCTTTGCTAAATCTGGAAATAGGGTATATTTTTCTTTTGAACAGTACTTCCCTGTACTCCTTTATTTGCAGTTGCTGTTCCACACCCTAATGCACTAGATAACCAAGAACAGCCAAGAATTACTTGAGATACAATTATGTGACTGTTTTGAAATCATCCAGAACTTAATAGCATGTATTTTGGTTGTTATCATCCTCTCTCATGCCCTTTCTTGATCTGACAGGTGTACAGAAGATATTTTGTGTCAAACATATGTAATAAATATTTGTCAAAGGATTGTATGCCCAAACAATGACAACTTAAACTCCATTTTTATCTCCAGTAGTAATATGCTATACCCCCTGTCTTTAAAATACCACAAATTTAGTCCATTGTCCCTGAGTCTTGCCCTGTAGCTTAAGGATAACACTACACGTTACCTGAATTTCTGGTCCTACAGGAATTCAATTTCTTCATTGTATAACCCATCATACTCTTTAGGTACATCGGTACATTCTCAACACATCCGGCCAAGACAGTTTAAAACAAAACACTTCTTTTTAATGCATTCCAGAAAAAGAAGTCACATAAACGGTGTAATATGTCTATATAAAACTTCTTTGTTTATTCTGCCGATGCAATGGTATTTGTTATCATTCATTATCATTTAGTTAGAAGAAAGTAGAACTTATAAGCCTATTCAAAAAAGTAGGGGCTTTAATAAAGTTTTGAAGCCTCCTCTCAAAATTAGGAACTAGAGAGTACTATCTATTATTTAACTCTGTTACGATTTTCTGTTCATATCAGTGTTATGCAACAGAATGCATTACCAGAAATATTAGTTGTAATTTGCTGTAGCCATTTCATTTGCCAAAATTATTGTAACATGAAAATTTTGTTTGTAGATATACAGCTGATTGCTTTTCTGCATTCCACTGGACAATTGGAGGGCTGTCTGAATGATGTACTGTACAGTACAGATCCAAGTATTACAGAGTGGTTCCAAATTGATCAGCTTTATCTCTGACTGGTTAGAAGTTGTACAGGCTTTGCCTGAACAACTCAGGAATTATTTATTTAAGGAGTGAGACCATATTGTTACAAATACTGAGCATTCATTCTTTTTGAAATATGCACCGCAACACTCAGTAATAAAAGGAGGGGCACTTTTGGTTCACAAGGAGCAGTAAAGTGAAAGAAATGTTGTCCCCACAGTAGTAGTCCTATTACTTTTACTGAAACTGATTTTATTTAGTTGTTCTGATACCAGAATTGATACCTATTATAAGCTGAAAAAAATACAAGGAACATGAACTGGAGAGACAGAGCTGAATGTGCAACACAGAAGACAAGAATGTGTTCGAACTTCACAGTGAAGTTCTTGCTCCTGGAGACTTTCGTTGTTTGCAGTCTCTCTCAGCCACGTATGTACTGAATCTTTATGAAAATAGAGAATGAGAAATACTCCAGTGAGTCTCCTTAAAATAAAGATCTCCTTCCAGTTAATCAGCTCCTTTTGGACTTTCTTATTATTTTATTTCAATGCTTAGAATGTATTATAGTCTTTAAGAGTTCAAGGAATAATAAAAAATAATAAATAAGAAAAAAATCTCAATTTGTTACAAAAATCTGATTATAACATTAATTTACAAAAAATATTACATAATTATGCTTTATTTCTAGAACAATGTGGTCTCTAAAAATGAGCTGTTTATTACTATGACCCTTTTAGCTGTTTAAGAGAAATATTAGGCGAAAGTTCTGTGAATAACTGATGTTTTGGTTCTGTAGCTGAATCAAAAACTTATAAAAAATACAATTTAATTAAGTTAGAGTACAATTTTGTCCATTTTTTTTTCTCATTCAAATGAAATATGAAGCAGCTTAATTTTAGAGCGGATGAAACTCTTAAAATGAAAAGTTACATTTTGAGGCAGTGTCCCAGGCCAGGAAATCAAGGATGGTTTTGGTTTTACTTTCATCTGACAGGACTGTGGTTAGAGTATCCCCCTAAGACATACATGACCTGAATTCAAAGCCTCATTCTGCTTCGGGGCAATTGAACAAATATTGTCGAGAAGAGTGCCCTAAATATTCTGAGCTCAGGAGTTCTAGGACCTCCATTTCCATCTCTTACTGATTCAGTTCTGCTTTATATGAATAACACTGAATGTGGGTTTGTCTTGCTTGCACTATGCTTGTCTGAGACAAACAGCAGGGGAGGGGTGCTTACAGGCCATGCTTGTGCAATACATGCTGTAACCCCACTCTGGAGAGGTGATGGTGGCAGCAAGAACTCCAGGCAGTATCACAGTGTCGAGGCCAACTAAAAGGGAGCAGGACAATCAGAATTTTGGGTGCAGATAGGGGATACATGCAGAAGGCCATAACTTACAATTCAGCTAAGGTAACAGTATTAATGAGCAACATACTTGGGATCAATGAGCCCTGAATAGATGAAGAAAACAGGAGGGTAAGAAACCATAAAGAGAACTAGAGGTAACAAAACTACTAAAGATAACTCTGCTATCCTGTTGGGGTTAATAGAAGGACAGCAAGCAAGGCAGGGTAAGCAAGGAAAGAGTGGAGGAAGAAAGAAAAGCTGAGCCTTGCTGTGTTCTATGTCCTTTTCGTTTTGGATGTGAGTTGGAGAGAAGAGTGAGCAGATAAGCATGTTGGTAAACAGAGTGAGAAGACAGGAAAGCAACTCTTGTTTTGTTCTTTTTGGTTCTGGTGGGAGGAAGGGAGCTGGTAAAGGAGGAAAGCAGTTTTTATTTGCATGTCAGTTGGAGGAGGGGGGAGTGGAGTGGGAGGACAATAAAACCTTTTGTAGGTTTCCGAGATGAAGAGAGCTGTGAAGACTTGAAATCTTGTTTCATTTTATTTGCTTCTAAGTGACACAATTTATTTTTAACCACAATTAACCATAGTTTGCATTGTGGTTAATTTTTAATAAGTTGACTCTAGAGGAAGGAACAAAAATTGGATTGTAGGGGAAAAGAATTAGAGAATAAGAAAGTGAGGTTTTTATTTTCCTCTTGTTGGAAAGGGGTTTGAAGAAATTAAAGCAGTGTTTTTTCTATCTGTTCACTGTGAGGAGAGAGGAAGTTTCACTTCACATCTCATTTAGTTAAGTCCACGTAGTCTGTGGGCTTGTGTTACAGGAAAGAATATGTGAAATGACCTATCATCAGCCAGTCAGTCAAACCATCGGTCCCAGTACTCTGTCTCTCACAGTGACAACACAATATACTATTTAGAAAAAGCAGATAAGGCCACAATCTGTGATCCAATCCCCTGATAGCTCCCCGCTGTTCAGAAGTGTTGGTTTGAGGTGTTAAAGGATACATACATCTCTGCCTGTTCCCTTTAATATCTATTTATGGGTGTATTGTACATGAATTTGTCTAAGCCCTTTCAAGCCTGTCATAGTATCTCCCTCTAGCACGTCATGTATTAAAAAATACAAGAAGTTCACTACTCAGTGCATAAGAAACTATTTTCTTCTGTCTGTTTTAAACTAGTTTCACTGAGTGCTCTCCAGTTCTAGTACTGTAAGATGTAGTGAATTTCCCTTATGCACTGTCGTTTTCCACCACCTTCATAATTTTGTAAACCTTGATTCTTTGTCCTTTCAGCCTTTTCTTTTCCATATCAAATAGCTTCAGCCTTTTCAATCTTTCTTTAAAAGGCAGCCATGACATCCTCTCAGTAATTTTAGTTGCCCTCCTCTGTACCTGCTCTAACTCCACTATGCCTTTCTTGAGACACAGACATCAGAACTTTACAGTCCTCAAGATGTGGGTTTCAGGAACAGCAAAATGATGTTTCTCATCTTATTCTCACCAGCTTTCCTGATGGTGCCAATTGTGTTGCTGGTTTTTTTGGTAAACTGACCATGCCGCTTCCAAGATCACTTTCCTGAGCTGAAACTGCCAATTCTGAGTTCTGCCTGTATGCGTGCTTCAGATTATTTTTCTCTACATGTATTACTTTTCATTTAGCTACAGTGAAACTCATTTGCTCGCCACTCATTTTTGTCCACTCAGTTGTCCACTCCTTCTGGAGTTCCTCACTGTCTGTCAGAAGAGCTTAGTATCATCTTCAAACTTGAAGATTTTGCTATATTTCCCTGAGGATGTTGAGTAAGTCTGGTCCCAACATCAGTCCATGGAAGACTCCGCTGCTGATGCTTCTCCATCCTGCAAAGCTCTACCCTTTATTTCCCATCCTCTAACCATGTTCCAGGCAATAAAATGTCATTTCCTGCGATCCAGTGGCAGCTTTTTTTTTTTTTTTGGTAACCTTTGGCATGGAACCCGACCAAGGGCTTTTTGAAATTCAGATGCGTTACCCTCTTTATCCATCTGCTTCTTGACGTTGTTCTAGAACTCCAGCAGGTCAAGGAGGCAGGAAACTCCTTCACTCAAGTCATACTGACTCTTTCTCAATAAACTGTGTTTATTCATGGTCTAATGATCTAATCCTTTATTATAGGCACTTTCTACCATTTTCGCAGGGATGGAAGTCAGACTCTCTGTTCTAGCACTCACAGGTTCTGGTTTGGAGTACTTGTCATCATCTGGTCAGTAGTTGTGCGATTTTATTTCTTATTTCCTTCTAAACTCTTGGATGAATGCCATTCAGTCCTAGGGACTTGTTAACATTTAACTCAGCTGGTTGGTCTAAATACTTCCATTATGTGTACTACAAACTGATCTACCTCCTCTGACACCTCTGCTGTAAAGAAAGTATGGGTTATGAACCACTGTCTTCAGCAGTAAAGACTTAAGCAAAGAATCTGCTGAGTTTTACTGCTACGCCTTTCTTGTCCCTGAATGACCCTTATTTCCTATCATGAGGCAGTCCCACCGTTTGCCAAACTGGCTTCCTGCTTGGCTGGGTAAAGCTGCTTGACCTCCAGCAGTAAGAAGCACTGGCACCTCTTCTGCCTTCTTCTCTCTAAATGTTCAGGTTATGGAAGACATAGGTGTTGTTGCTTTTAACTGGTGTCAAGGCTAACATACCTGTTTTCCTGTAGTGTTCCATAAGGACGTGGATTATGAAAAGAAATCACAGCATAGTGATTAAGGACCATTTTCAAATATTATAACAAATAAATAATGCTATTTATCTATATTTCTTGCTCAATTTGGCTATAATTAAGAATGCAGCAAGTTTGGACTGCTTCAGATTAAAGGTCCATCTAGCCTAGTATCCTGACACTGAGACAAGCATAGCAACACGGCAAACTCCCCCAGTTGCTAATAATTTGCGGTTCAGAGAAACAGTGAACAACTATTCGCTATTCATCTTCTCTGACACTCATGATTTTATAGGCATCTGTCATATAATACTTCAGGGGAACAGTCCTGACTGAATAGCTTTGTCTATTAAGTAGCACCTTTCCTTGCTGTTACATACCTTTGATCGTCCTTGTCCTTGTCTGAACCTTTAGCTGGAGATTTTTAGTTTCACTATCTGTTATCATGTCCTTTGCTTGGTTTTAACTTCTTAACGTAATTTGCAACATGTTTTGTCTGGAATATAGTGTGCAAAATAGGTCTGGAATTCTGCAAGCATGTTTATTTTCTTCCTCAGAACTTAGAACAGGCAACAGACTCTGTCATGGGGATTTGCAACTATTTTTAGTCTTATATACCTGTCCACACTTCACATTCAAAAGCAATGGCTCCCATATTTCCATCTGGGGATTCCTGGGAGAGAAAAATGTGCATGCACACTATGCAGAGTGCCCATCGTGGGTGTTAACACATGGTTAAACTGTACAGTTGAACTAACTTAGCGGCCTGTAGCCATTGAAAGAAAGAGGTGTACTACTCCCCAGCTTCGTTGTAGCTGGTGCACTCATAGCTTCCCTTTTGCTGGTCCTGGTGCTCATCTGAACGCTTAGTGAACTGAATTTGTTCACCATTTGCCAAAAAAAAAAAACCTGTCAAAAAACTAACCCTACAAATGAAAAGGGAGTCGTTTTTGGTTAGATTAACAAACTGAATCAGCTTATTATGTGGTGTGAGGAGTGCTACAGCAAGAAAGTTTCCTGGATTAGAGCATTGGAAGAAAGAGCAGGAACAGTCCTTTTGGTAGCAGTGAGCCATGAAGATAGCTAGATGCACCCCCTAACTGCACACTGACTCATTAAGGGTGGGTAGCTGCATGTGACTGGTTGCAGAGTTGAGCCGGACCTGTGCTGCATACCTAACGCGTTCTGGACGCTGGACTTAACTGCACACATGCACAGCAACATCGTGACACGTGGAATATCCTAAGTGCAACTGACTCACTGCACATGCAATGTAGAAGTGCAAAGCAGTCATTTCTCAGGGCTGCCTAATATCTAGACACGCGTGTCAAAGCTATAGCACCCAATTACATTGTTAGACCACTGGAAATACTGTCAAAAATATGATGAGGGTTTAGAAAGCGTACACATAAAAAACATTATTTCAGGGAATGATACAGTTGGCCAGTCTGTACCCAGTAATAAACAAGAAAACATAAGAGCTGATGTACTGCAGAAGCTTCTAGGAGCTGTCGTCCCCAGTCACGGACACCGGAACAGACAGCCCTGCGGACAGCCTCTCTCTTCCCCCTCCACATCTTCATAGCCTCGCTCAGCCTTGTCTGTAGGTACACTCACCCTGCAAGGCAGTGCTGCATAAGCTTCCCTGAAAGAGCTGCGAAAGGGCTGGTGTGTTTATAAGGATCAGGGTGGCCTAGTGCAGAGTTACACCAGGGATGCAGGATAGCTATGTCACTGCATATTCATGAAAGAATCCCTTTGTGAGTGTATTCAGAGAATGTACCAGACACAGCCCCTGTGGCCCTGATAGCAGGGAGTAGTAACGTTTGCGAAAGAGGTGTTTTTTCCATCTTCGGGAGTTGTTTATTCATGTGATAATGCTACTTTTATTTAGCATACAGAAATTCTTGGACTCAGTCCAAGTTATACTTGGCATTTTTCCAGCAGGTGGGATTGTTTCTGTAATTTTTTCGTTGTAATTATGTGCATGGTGAGGGGCTTGCTAATTGTTGCCAGTCTCTGCTATTTGCCTCTATGGCTTTCTGTTTGTACAGCTGTATTTGGAACATCAATGAGCTCCTTGAAAAGCTGCATTTAGGTACTCGCTCTCTCTTTGTGAGTCCATGGAGTTAGTTCTAAGTCTCAGCTAGTGCAGAAAATATGTTTAAAAATACATGGTGACATAACTATCATAAAGCATCATTCCAAACACAGAGTATATAATGAGTGAAAGGTTCTGTAAAGCCACAGTGTTTAGGAGAAAAGAAATAGCAACAGTAATAAAGTGCAGGAGTTAAATCTGTCTGCTTCTGGTCATATGCTGAAAAATCTTATAACCATCCACAGCTCTGCAATGCTCACTGAAGCCGATGGAAAGATTCTCATGCATTTCAATATGAGCGAGATCAGACTCAGCCATGTCAGGGAGATAAGTAATTAACATGCAGTATAAAAGAATGAATTTGCAGGATATGTTCTGTACCATTCTTAATAAATAAATAAATAAATAAAACAAAACATGCCTTGAAATTTGTAACTGCTCCTTTTCTTTTTACTCACTGCAGCAGCTGAATCCCTAACAATTACTGTAAGATCATTTAGATGGCCAATTGCTTTATTACTAATACAAGATCAGTACAGTTCTAGCATTCTGATAATCATGCCTTTGCTGGAAACCATGTTTGGAATTAGCTTCCTTTCTTCTAGCACAAACCTTGAAAAAAATGAGGTAGTAAAGCCAAGCATTCAAAAGCCTATACGATGTCACAGTTAGGGCTTTCCACGTAACTATTTTTTCCCTCCTTTTGTGTCTTATGATATCATTTGAAAAGTTAGGGCCTTGTTTTGGAGGTGTGGGTTATTTCTGAGCATTTAAAATCGGCATACATTTTGTTTTGATGATTTTAGATTTCATTTATCTGCCTCAGTTTCCTACCTACAGAATAATGATATCACGTAATTTCATACTGTGAAGCTAAAAATAATAATAGTTTTGAATCACTCAGCTTATTCTATAAACAGCATTTCTGAAACCTCTGTGAAGAAAAGGAACATTTACATTCAGGGATCTGGATATGTGTGCTATATCGAGCAGGACCAAAAATGAGATTTCTTTTTTATCTGAATCACTGGATGATGTGGGAGACTACTGAAAACCAGTAGTACAGTTTCATAAATTAAAGACAGAATCACAGTGTCAGTGTACCAAAGGAGCAAACTAAGATTACACAGAGATCTCAAGTTCTAGCATCCTCTAGGCTCTAAATTTGCTTGAATTTAAAATCTTTGCTCTATTTTAATGCACCAATTTTGTATGTAATTTTTTAACAATCTAGCTTTCAGTTCTCTGTGCCCACCTAAATCACTTGAACCACTGGAACAGCAGATAGTAGTAAGCTGCTAGGCTAGACAGAGAAGAGTCACACGCCTTTTTTGAAGTTTTGAAGCTTTTTTTCTGATACAAAGATACATATGCTAGTTACTATTGCTTTTGTCTTTTGCTCTTCCGCCATTCAGATTATACATCTTCTATGCATCTCTTACCTCTCTAATTCCTTCCTACCTTCCATGGGCCCTCAGCGAACTCAAACACACACAGTGGTATTCTATTTTACTATGTTGCAGAAAAAGACATGCTTCACCTCCAGTGCTGGGAATTCTTAGAGATTTAAAATTCAGTCAGACTTGGGCAAGAATCGCAAATGGTGCTTTCCCTACTGAACCCAACTTTTCTATCAAATATAAAATTATTTTCACATTTAGCCACATTTCTCCATAAACCCAATCAAAATGGGCTCTAGGCATCTGAAGTTTTAGAAATAATGGTATTGAAAAAAAAATCATGAAAAATGCCATATAATCTTAACTAATAGTACTAACAGTCATGCAGGAAGTCGCGAGACGCTACATTAGAGGCTGAAGGAGCTCCTCCTGTGAGGATTCATAGGGACAGAGGTACACAGGGTCCTGCTAAGCCTTGTGTCCCCACAGCATGTGCAGGGGAGAATCCCTACCAGAATTCTGCGCCTGTATATTTATTGGTCTTCTGGTGTGCTCAGATCCATCTTCCCAGCAGGTATGTTGCACTAAGTGTCCAAAAGGGCTTGCTCCACAGGAGACAGATAGTGAGGATTCACACAAGCAAGCTTTGCTTTCGCATGGACCTGCTCTGAGAGTGCTTGACTTATGAAACCATAATGTTGTTCTAACATAATTGCAATAGCAGTCGGACTCAAAATATTCTTGACAAGATAGCATTTTTATTTAGTACTATTACTCCCCTCATCCTGAGCAGCTAGTCAAAAATGGTGAAATTGTTGACTATTCTGTCTCGAAGTAAAAGTGGTTGACAGAGTGTGTTTCTTTGATAACAGTCTCTCTGTTTTCAAACGTGTGCCAAGCTCTATTTCCTTGCACTCAGAAAGAAGGAAAAAATAAAGATAATTACCCATATATCTTCAGTTTTCTGTACACACCTCCAAAAAGCCCATTTTTTTGTCCTTAGCTGAGTCATGCACTAGACTCGGGTCAACCTTTGATCTCCATCAACTTCACTGCTCCATTGTACTCCTCTTGAATGACCTTAGCTCCACCAATCTCTCTTCTATTAATAGCACCCAGCTGAAGCCCTTCTGCTTTATGCATTCAGATTTTTGCATTCCAATAATGAAAACTGATGACAGACATCCTATTTTTGACTGCTAGTTGACAGAGATGAATCTGGCAAATCATCTAAATTAGCATAACTTGTCTAAAAAATTTCAAACCTGATGTGCCAAGCCCGCATTTACTTTATGGTAAATGTAGAAGTCATGGCACTAAAAAGAATCTGTGCTATCATGTAGATTTCACCTTTCTCCTAGTCATTAGATAACAAAGATAACAAAGATACTTTAGCTCCCAAAAAGCCAATTATCCCTAAGTTGCAGTGTCACAGAAATAATCACTTTTAAAAGCCAGCTACATAAATAAAGTCAATTTTCCGGAGTAATTAGTCAGCTATGACTGATATGAGCAATTCAATTAGAATTTGAGTTATGTATGCTTGTTTATGCCTATACAAAATAAAAGGTTCAGTCCATCCTCAGAAGTCTATGGCTTTTGTTGATGTCCCTATCAAGACAGCTTCAAGAATAAAGGCTCCCTCTAAAGCAAAGAAAAAAATCTGTTTCTGAGTAATTATTGTCACACTTCAGGTAGTGAATGTTGCAAGCCATGATGCTGCACGATAAGTGACTGACTGTTAGAGACATGTAATTAGTCTTTAGAAATGCTCTGCCTGAAGTGCTGTTGTTTGTTGAAATCAATTAAAGAACAGTAATAAAGAGCCAGATCA
Source organism: Struthio camelus (assembly GCF_040807025.1). Classification (NCBI taxonomy): domain Eukaryota; kingdom Metazoa; phylum Chordata; class Aves; order Struthioniformes; family Struthionidae; genus Struthio; species Struthio camelus. The sequence goes on from NC_090942.1 coordinate 26,033,372, forward strand.
GAAATTAACTTCTGTATAGATATCCAAGAAGAGGAGATGGTGTCAGAAGACACTCCCTGATGCTCTGACATGGGAAATGGTTACAGTCCCAGTGTTTGTTATCCCACGAGAAAACGGTGAGCTCTGCTTTAGCAGTGCAGAAAGGAGTACCCCATCTAGTGTACCCTTCTGCAATCACAGAAAAATACAAAACAAAAAGAAAATGTCAAAAAGAATGTCATTTGCAAGTATAACAGTGCAAATATTTTCTTAGATATTGCAAAATTTGGGCATCCATTTGCATAGATTTATCTCACTTATTTTAGGCACTTAACTGAAGTACTAATTTGTTGCTTAGAGGATTCCTTTACAGCCAGTAGTGACAGACTAAAATCTTTGGAGAGGATTGAGCTAAGCCAACTGTAAGTGCCTGTCTCTATTAATTGATTATAGAAGGTTTGTCAGACAACACAGTTAAATGATCAAAGTTTTTTGGAACAAGTTTATGATCCCCAGAGGTCTTGCAGGGATGATGAAAGTTTATATTGTACACACAAAAGAATGCCTTGTAAGTACAGCCAGCCCCCATATAGTCAGATCATACTCCTGCTTGTTATTATTTTGCACAGCAGTACTTTTCCAGGGATATAGCCCACCCTATTCTTGGTCCTGAAGCAATTTCACAACAAATATTGTTCTCTTAAAAACAGATTGACTGTAAGTATGCTATTAATGCTATTTCAGCCAGCCTCATAGCGTTAAGCATTGTTGTCCTAGATGACACAACCATGTAAACGTTATGACTGTAATGAATCAATTTCTCCATGGTACTTTAACACAGCAAGAGATATACACAGTGATTACAGATGCAGGCAGAATGTTGCTTTAAACTAAATACTGCCATATTAAATTAATTATCTCACCTATATTCCAGCATTACACATGGTATTTTTGAACAGCTGGAAAGTGGCTTGGTACTTTCTGACCATCTATACAGAGCCAAATACACTACTGATACAAGAAGGTCCAACTCCATTGGTTTCAGTGGCATTCAGGACTGTTTCAAGAAGGAAATGAAAGTGCTGGGATACTTACTGTGCAAATATGGCCTTTATTTATTCTGAACTTTGTATTATTTTCCTCATGCAAACAGTGTGACACAAAAAACTTTTGAACGCTTGAAGATTTGCCTGTTGTTCTCTATGGCTCTGCCGGCAAACCTAAGGCCTTAGTCACTGTAATAACTAAGCAAGTGGTAAGCAGTAGCAAGCAACACTGTAGTTACAATAAATCAATGCATATACACAGTACACACAGCAACCTCGAGGCAAAGTGAGAAGAACTGGCCACAAGATAAAACTTGCTGTGATGACCAAACATGGAGGAGAATACACAGATTCATCCAAGCAGCAATGGAAAGAGGGACAAAACGATCAACGACTCACAGTGCTGCTCTGCGGTTGAGACCATTACGAATGAACACTGGAAGGGCATGGGCAAGGTAGAATTAGTTGCCTGTCCCTCCCAGCATGTTGCTGGACATGAGTGTGTCTAATAAAAGCATCTCATCTGTCACCTAGTTTTGTGTTTCTTCTTGGGAAATCAAACTGGGCAACAAGCTGCCAAAAATCACTACAGCTCAAAACCAGCGCTAAGACAATATGGCTACATATAACAACAGGACCAGATATGCTAACGCTATTTCAAGGGTGCAGTTAAGCTCCTCTTCAGTTTCTGAATCGGTTGCTGATATGAATCCAGTACAGGCTTGGAGTGACTGAAAGAGGTCTGCTAAAACAAATCCTGTGAAATGTTAGGTGGTTTTCATCCAGTTCCCAGGACAGACGAGTCTTCATCACAGAAACATCACTGCTCCTGCCACTAACTGGGGTCTGTGCTGGCAGTTGCAACAGAAGGACTGAAAGCATTGCCAGAGGACAGAAAATGAAATCCTTACTGCTCCTTAGGGATTGTCATTCAGTTCAGCACTGAGACACACTAGCAAGATTAGAGAGCAATGAGCTTCAGCATGTACTGCCTGAGAGTCCCCCCATTCTGCAAAAAAAACCTCAATCTAGTTCTAGTCCAAGTTATCGCCACTTATTTATTCTTACATAGCTTTTGTTACTCAACTCCCTGAGCAGTGCTACTCCACATTATGTTTTGTGAAGTACTGAAGTGTTTTTTTCCTCTAAAAAAAAGGACAAAGAACTGAGGTGAAAATACTAAATGATGTACCTGCAAATGGAAGACAGTTAATCTCACTCCCGCTGCCAGGCCCTAAGCCCACAGCTGGTTCCTTGAGGCTTGTTTCAGGGCTGGTTAACTTTCACCATGGGTGAGCAGAGGTCTTCAGCTTCCAGTCCTGCTGATGTTAAATATTTCATAGGTTTGACATTTTGTGTGCATTAAGAAAGAATAAGATAGAGCATAAATTGCTATGGACATTCTAGCTACACAGGCAGTAAATCTATCCTGTTGTTTAAATATGACAATATCGAATACATAATACTGTCATCCATGTTTCATCCATCTGCTTTTTATTCTTTTGAGGTTTCATTCAAGTTAACTACAGTCAGTTTCTTCAGCCATTAAACTGGTATTTCTGCCCTTATTAGGAAAATGCTTTACTACACCTCTTCTTTATAAAGTGTTTTCTGCTTGGCACTGAAGTTTACACAAAAGAAAACCATAGCACAAGTTACATAGCTCTGTCAGGAAGAAATTTTGTGGGAATGAACTTCCTACTTTCTCTCTCACTCCTCTCCTTGCCCAGCGAAGGCCAAACTGTGACTCTGACTATATGGCTATCTAGGAGAATACATGCTTTTCCAGCACTTTAAAGAAGGCTACCTGAACCTTCAGACCAGGAATAAGCTGTCTCAGCTTTCTTTATTATAAATAATAATATTACGACTCTCTTCCTTCATTATTTAGGTAATGAGGGGTGACTAGGAGCAGAGAACAGGCATGATAGAGAGAACAGTCCTTAGTTCTACACATCATATGCACTAATTCAAGTGACATCAACATTTAAATGTTCTTATATGATGTAGCCACATATAGATAAAGAAATGTAGGATGAATAATAAATGCATGATAAAAAAGCTCAGTAAATGCTTTGCCTTGCTGTATAGATTACTTTGGGTTTAAAGACCTTTAGACAACTTTCTTGCATGCTGCTTTTGAATTAAGAGCTTAAAATAAGAAGCCAGGTAGATACCTTCATATATATATCTGGTAATTCTGATATTCAAACCCTGAGTAATGCTCTACAGAGAAGGTGCTGCTCGAATGCATGAATACTTAAGCAATTTATTAGATTTACCATATTTCTTACTATTTTTGTGAAAAAAAGGCATTTTAATGAAAGAACTAGAGAACTAATTATTAATTTGCCACACGTTCCATAGCAGGATAGAACTCCTGTAAAGACTTAGATCAACACTAACTTTTATCTTGCAAGAGCAAAATTCTGATATTTCCTATTGTAAAAGTATCACTGCAAAAGAAGTTATACTGAGGTCTGATACAAAGGCATACAGTGTTGTCGTCTCTGTAGAAGTTGTTCACCTTTTCCCCTATTTGCTCAGTTTTAATCACCATTTTTCAGAAATAGTCCACTTAAAAATACATGCAAGGGAGCATTTTACATGCAAACCTGAAGATACCAGTTTGTGAAGTAATCAATCCCATTTATTCCAATGAGTCTAAAAGTCTTTGTCTCTCCAGGAAAAGTATTATGCATTCAGATAATGCATAATTCTGAGAATCAGCCTTACACTCTCAAGAATAGAGATTTCATTTTCATAGGTGTTGCAAGGTACAAATCATGTTGCTACCAGCAGTTAAATAATTAATAAGAAATGTCAGGGCTACAGTGTCTAATGCTCTGTTACCCTCACAGTCATGTTCCTTTCTTCAAGAAATAATTTCAAAATATTATTTAAATATCTTTATATTCTCAATTCTATATCCTGAGGACCTTTAAGATACATTTGAATCACATTTGAACACAGTTATTTCTGGATTGATTTTCTAAAGCGAAAATAAAGACAGTTATCTCATGCAAGGCCTGCATTTACATCACAGACATCGTCAGAGCTGACAGTTTCAATTCCGTCTAGACTGGGAATCCGAACAGCTTACACGCTTTGTATCTCAGCTGAAGTACTTTGGCAGAACAATGTGGAAAAACCTGTACCTGCACTGATCTTCACACCTCAAGCCCCTGCAGTCAGAACAGAGCTGGTATTCCTTCATACTGCACTCTGCCAGCTAGCCAGTAACATGACACGGTATCTCCTGATGTTGCAATGACTATGTCTTGCAACAGAAGGTGTGTTACCTCTGTGTGTAGGTGTGGTTGCCAATGCCTTTACTGCAGTCTGTTGAAGGAGGAACTCCAGTATGCCGGTCTGTGATGAGATCCCCTGTGCTACAGCTAGACAACTAGTGTTGCTTAGACTGGCTTATTGAAAGCTAGTCCCTCTACACAATAGAAGTGACTATAGTGAAAATACACTGTACTGTGTATATATATACAATACACACGTGTATGCACATATGCATCCAGCCTTCTCAGACACAGGAAGCTACTCTGTGGGGAAGTTCTTTGGTTGTCTTGTATATGAAGAAAGTAAAATTACTTTTAGTCTTCAGCGGTACTGCAGCACTACTTGTCTATCTGTCTTCTTTCAGCAATGAAGTCTAATTTTTTGTTTTGGTTGATTGAGTTGATATCTGATTTACAGGTTTACTTTCTGTTCCTTACTCTGTGCTGAGTGAGGGAGATGCCAAAGCACTGGAATAAAAAGATACCACAGTGTCCCCACATGAAGTACAGTTCTAATTCAGGGAAAGTTTCCTACATACTTGTCATTAAGTATGTAAGGTAGATAGCCTCAGCTGTATCTCTTCATATACCACAGCTTTTTCATTCTGATCATCTGGCAGATGATCGTCTCTGCTGGATAGTTTTGGGGGAATATCATGCTATACAACCACAGGCTTTAATGAAGAAATGGCTCATATATGTACATGAATTCTGAATCTGTAACTGTAAGGTTTTACCTAAGCATAGATGTAAGGCTATGAGAATGCTTCTTGCTTTCTTCCTTAGCTGTGAACACCCTCACCCTCTGCTTTCAAACTGTCTCGCAGCCTTGGGGAAAAAAAATCTGTGCTGTCTGAAGCCAGTGATGCTACTGGCATGTGTCAGGCAGTATCTCACTCTGCTAGTAATTCCAATGAAGTCGGAGGAAGAATGTCACCTTCTTTTCAACCCTGCCTACACTAGTTCTGTAATTCTTTTTCAAACTAATACAGTTCATATGTATTTGCGTGTGTATGGAGCCTGATGTGTCCCAGATGTACTACAGCTACTGCACACATGTAGATTGACTCTACAGTGCATGTGCTGCAAAATCATTGTGTTAAAAAATGTTTTATACTTCCTGTGCATATGCCTATAAGTTGCACAGTGGGCCCTACACGTTATAAATGTCTCACAAACTGCCTATACACTATAGCACAAAAGCACATGAAAAGTGGACATGAAAAGAGATCTGTGGCCATCCAGACACTCCGACATTTAAGAATCCTAAACAAGTGACAAAAAAATAGTAGTTCAGAAGGTGATTCATAAAAGCCTACTACCCTAACCGGTAAAGTAAGAGACTGAATATGGCTGGCAGAACAGTGCTACAGACTAGTTTTTCAATGTGGTTATCACATAGCTCAGTCATAATGCCAGTCCACAGTGTAACTGAGAAACAACGCTCATTTACAATATATATACATGGACTTGATTTAAGTTCTTAGGTTGTTTCAGAAAACTCGGAAACTAGACAGTGTATAAGCTATGCTTTGCATAGAAAGTCTGGGGGAATATATTGGACCAGAAACCCATGTTCGAGATGATGAACACAGTGCATAGGTAATTCTGTGTTAGTATCTCTAGCTTCTTTAGGCAGAGCTCTCCACTCTGTAACAAACTTATCTATCTAACTTGATCTCTATGAAATAACTTTTTAAGTGTGTTTTTCTGACTGGCTGCATACTCCATGGGGTGAAGCACAAGACCAAAGTTATTTAACTTCGCCTCTAGCTCTTTCATCTAATATTTCTTTTTGTTTCCTACAGAAGTGAAAAGAGTATAGGATTCAAAAACTGTATCCAAGAGCCAGAACTGTTATCAGTGGAGTTCCCAAGTACTACAACATACAGAGAAATGAGAACTATCAAAGCAAGCCAAACCAAACGATAACGGTAGCTCAAAGATATATACATTTCAGACTGAGTGAAAACCACCTAGAGGTTCTGTATAACTAAAACTTTGGAATTTAATTTAAAAATAGTCCATTAAATGAAAACTATTTCAATACAGTAGATGAAAGTGTATTCATAGAAGGAGGGATTTTGCTCTCTTTGAAGTCAATGGGAGTAAAATTGGGGCCTCATTATTTTGGAAAGAAAATCAAGAAACAGGATCATCCTTAAGGCGAGAAATCTGAGCGTCAGTTAGCCTAAGAATGCCTGTAACAGACAGAAGGAGAAGATGGAGAGTTGGCCAATGTAAGGCAATGGAAGTTTTGCCATGACTTCAAAGGAATCAGGATTTCCCCGTTATTCTGAATATGTCAGTATATTTGGCTTTATAGCAAAAATAATAAAGGATATATTTTAACTGATTTATTATGCACAAAGAGTGTTTGGTAAGTTGCTAAAGCTCAGTCCATCTAATGCCTCATTTTTGCCAACACATATTTACCCTTATATGAGGCATTTACCCTTATACGAGGCACACCCTTTTGCATAGTTTACTTTCTGAAATACACATACTTCTTAATTTTAGTCAAAAGTCAGTTGCAAATTGGCTTGTCTGTTTTACAGACCTCAAAGTGGACAGATTAAGACTATCTACTTGAAAACCTACTCTACCAAAATCAATAACAAAACTTGCACTACTTTCATAGTGCCAGGCTTTCACACTCTCTCAGAGGCAGTATCTGGACATGCTACCTCTACTGCCTGTTACTGTTGGTTTAAAGAGAGTCAGACTTTTTACTAACTTCAGCTCTAATACAACACAGGTTTGCTTTTTGTTTTACTGTATTCCATATCATTAATGTAACTGAGGTAAATAAAACTTCAGTTGGATCAGGTTCAATATCTGCATCTTATATAAATACAAAATATGTTAGTTAAATCCAAGAGTGCATAGCAAGTGAATTTGTCCACTAAGTTTCAAAAAGGGAACCTGTGAGAGAGAACCTTATTGACAAACTCAGGAAAAAAAATGTATCATTATACCAGTGATTATCCTAAAAAAAACCTTCCACATTTACAGCAGTCTCCATGGAAATTTCAATCCCCCAAAACTTTTCAGAATACCACTGGTGCAGCTCAGAGACACAGATCTGAACATGGCTTTTGCCTAAGTGTGTCACATTTGCATTTATACAACTTGGAAAATACAATTGGGAAAATAGCACTGAACTGAAGATACATAATTTAAATATATTGCATCTTCTTATATTTCAACAAAAACGTGTTAGCATTTTAGCAGGATAAGTTACTTTCAGGGCAAGAACAACCCTATACTCTTGACCTGCTGGTTCAGCAAAAGAATGAACTAAATCAGAAGGCACAAGAAATTGAAAGAGAGGCTTTTTACTTTTGTTTAGGAATCCACCACTAGCATTCTCCAGTGAGGATTTGAATGTTTCCAAGGATGGATATTCCACAACCTCTGTGGACAACATGTTCCAATATTTAACCTCTCTCATTGTGAATTTATTTTCTATCTGGCAGAAATTATTCTTGCTGCAATCTTTGAATATTGCCTCTTGCCCATTTTCTGTGCACTTCTGAGAAGAGTCTAGCTCTGTCTTACCCATAACCCCCATTAGCCAGTTGAAAACAGCAATTAGCTTTCTCTCTTGGCTTTCTCTTCCGGCTGAACAGACTTAACTTCCTCAGCCTGTCTTTGTACATGATGCGCTCTCTCCTTCTCACCATGTTAGTGTCTCACATTCAGCTTGACATCCACTCTGACCCCCACCCCTAGCCCTTTTCAGCAAAGCAGCTACTCAGCCAGGGAATTCTCTTCCTTTACCAGTTCAGGGGTTATTCTGCTCCAGGTGCAGAACTTTGCATCTCTTCTTGTAGAACTTGATATGGTTTCTGTTGGCCCAGACCCAGTTTCCAGAGGTCCTTCTAGATTGAAATTCTGCTATTTAATGTGTTAACATGAACAACACAGAATATGAACAAGCAAGTAGTCTTTTTGGAAAAATCTGTCATAGCTTTAAAATCACTATCATCTCCAGAGTTCATTGTTACTGTCCCTTTTGTGTAGAACCTCAGGCTAACAACAGAATCAGTGGATAGGTCATGTTGTTGTTTTAGGTTAGCATACTACACTTTAACATGAAGCTAATGCCATCACACAAAAGCTGATAACACCCACATACTCCCTGTCTGAGCTGTAATGCCAGTAAGTCTCTTGATTGTAGAACTAGTATGTGAAAAGAACAGGCAGGGAAGGTATTGTTTTTGTTGGCTAAAGGCAAAGCTGGAAGATCATCTGTCTAAGGCAAGAAAAAGGATATTTTATGTTAACTAAGACCCATAACAGAATATGCTGGACTGTGGAATAGTAAACCTAATAATGTCATTAATATGTTTTGTGGTTTTGAGCAAAGGATTAACATTTCTGTGTCAGTCTTTTTATGTGTGGAAATGGAATATTCCTTATTATTGATTAATAATACTTCAAGGATATATTGGAAGAACTAATCAGTTTTTTTGTTAAGTACTGTGAAGAAAAGCATTAGTAACAGCAGTAGTAGGGATCCATGTCACCATGGGCACTACTGCCTTGTCTTATGTTCAGGGCTGACCCTGTCCAGATCCCCATTAAAATCAGTGCAATTTCACACAAGAGCTAGTAGAAACGGGTAGGTACTCTCTTGCAGAATCCAGCTCTGTTCAGGAATACAGACTCAGTACAGCAGCATGGAGAAATATAATTTGGTTCCCAAGGCAGATTTTAATATTTCAAAATTTGGAACAAAACCAAGGAGCACTGAAAGTTCTCGCAGAATGATGCCTCAGCTCTGGGGCAGCCTATCAGAATTGCACCCTGCATGTCTGGAGAATCTGGGCTGCCAAGAAGCCACAAAAGTGGAGAGTCCTTCCTTCCCAGCTCTCAGCTTTCTGTCAGCCCCAAAGGCAAGGAATCTGCGAGCCCAAGATCCCTAGCACCAGCTAGAAGAGCTGTTGAGAAGACAGACAGGCAAGCTGACAGGCTCAGTTGTCTTGGAAACCTGCTTGGATTCCTTTAGAAACTGGTCAAAAATAGAAATACTCTTGTGGAACATTTTGATTACAATGAATGATATATCCTGATGACAAAATGTTTCATCAGAATTTTTCTAGCCAGATTGTTCACTACTGGAAGAGGACAAAGCTGTTTTATGGATTTTTTGCACTCTCACGAGGTCTGGCAAAATCAGATTAATAAGCAAAGCACTCTAAACATTCAGTGACATTTGGTTCTGAGGTTTTACTCCAGGAACCTCTCTCTCTCACGGAAGTTGAAGTTCCAAATTCAAGCCTCAAATACAGAGAAATTGTATCAAGTGAAGCGCAATGCCACCAAAAAATAATCAATTGCTTTCTATTGCTACATTTCATCAGTGTGTTCACAATTGTGCTTAGCTTCAAAACAGCTCTTGCACAATTAATTGAATGGAGGCTTGCCTCTGGTTAAAGATACACATTAATACCACATTAGTCTTAAATACAGGCAGGAAAGATTTCCTATGGATATCCTGGTATATGTTTCTGTAAATATATCTGTGCTCATTTAGACAACTTTTACCAGTGCTACAAGAAATAAAATCTACTCTTCAAAAAGCAGCTTTCAAAAAGTGTAATGTTTTCTAATTATATTAATCTACAAATAATAACATGTAAATAATGAGCATTCTGTGATTTTGAATCTGTTTTGTTGTTAGGTAGGAAGTTATTGCCTAATTGCTGTGAAGTGCATGGAGCTGCAGGAGTAATATTACTTCAGATATCATAGAGACCAAACATCTTTCCTCAGATAATCATCAGAGGCCCTATCATGCTAAAGAATAAAATTATTTCAGAAGTAGCCAAACCAAGGGAACAGGTCATGCAGACAGAAGAACAGTGGAAGACATAGACTGTGATGGTAGCGAAGTTTTGGACTCTACCTTTCACGACATTTTCATGAGCAATATTGGAACACAAGATTTAGAGGAAATTACTATGAGGTGGGTACAAGATTGACTGAAAAATTGCACTCAGTAGGATAATGTCAAAATACATTTTATGTTGTGCGGTCCACAGTGGTCTGTCCTGGTTCTAGTACAGTACACTATTTTCATTAACACTCCAGATAATGGAATAGTCTAACTGTTAAATATACAGATAACACAAAACTGCAAAAGCCTGTGAGGACCTCAGAGAACATGATTTAACGTCAAAATCATCTTGACGCCTGACATATAGGAGAAAGTTAGAAAAATCAGCTGTATAAATATAGTATTGGAAACTGGCTATAGAGTAGCAGTTCTACAGAAGAGGATGTAGGGGTTATACACAGACAAAGTCTAAAATGTGTCAACAATATTACCGTAGCGAAAGCGGAAAAACATCATGCAGGAACATTGTGTGCCATAAATTTTATGCTGGTAATGCGTAAATAGGACTGTTGTAGCCAATTTTGGGCGTCCCTTTTCAAAGACATTGTAATACAGAGAAGAGAAAGAGATTTAAAGCACGGAAAAAATGAGCTGTGAAGAAAAATTAGAGGAAGTGTGATTGTTTCATTCAGGGAAGATTAAGAGAAAACACCAAAAAGTCTTCAGACACATAAAAGGCTAATAGCAAAGGTAAAGAAAATGTACAGTTCTCTGTCATCACTGTGAATGAGATAGGAGGAAATAATCTTGCACTCAGTTAACGAAGTTAGACAAGCAGTAAACATTAGGATCATAAGGATAGGGGACTAATGGTATAGATCACTTAGGGAAACTGTAGAATATCCATCACTGGATAGAGATAATAACAATATGGAGCAACAGCTGTAAGATGACCACTTGCTTCTAATTGTTCTTAATATTTTATGAAAACTATGTGTGACTTTATCTGATCAACAAGTTTTGGAGTATTATAAAAGGAAATTATTTAGGGATAATTTAAAATAGCATACCAGGAGGAATATCTTCAGTGCATTTTTAACAGAAATGAAGTACTTTAAAAAGGAAAGTTGCTTTATAACAAAAATATGTTACAGTAACACTTCTGTCTACAGAATATACATCAAGTGACTTTAGCTTCAACATGTCGTGCCTAGAAACTGTGCAATAGCATACAGACTGCCACTCCTCCAGTATTTTCCTTTCCTTTCCCTTCATTCTGTTTCAGTTTGTAGGATAAGAGATTGATTCTAAGTAGTTTAGAATTCAGCTGAGTTTAGACTCAGTTTAGAATTTGAGTCTTTGACAAATTCATTTTCTTTTTAAGTACCAAATAGACTTTCTTTTTGAAAAGCTATATCATAAAGACGAAAAAAAAAAAAAAGTAGGAGGCACAATCAGGCAAATACAAACAATAAGTAACAAAATTACTCATATATTAGATTTTAAGGAGTGTTGCTAGAAAGGGTTGTTAGGACTTTATTGAAGCGATGCAAGGAATTATGTGCTCTTACACAGGTGGGCACTTGTACAATCACATATCCTCTATAATTAATGAAATTCCCCATAGGCATGTAGACTCAAAACACAGACCATGGCTTACTGTCCAGATTTCATGCAGAAAGAAGTTCATGCCTGTATCCTCAGAAAGGAGAGCCACTCTGCTTTTTTTAGGTGAGTTGTTATAAGAAAGTTCAGAAGGCTTAGCTGTCTGGAAAATCTGCAAACTAATACTTCAGTTGAGACAGGAACATATGCCTAACAAACAAGCCCAGCAAAAGGCACAGTAGGAAACAGCCCTGGCACCTTCCTTGAATTACTTCCAAGCTGCAGCTTCCTGTATCTCACAAATTCTTTCTTTCTTACATTGTTTGTATAGTACAAAACTTTGAAACACCATTCTGTCGGTGCCATTATCCGAAGGAAAATTTAAGCTGTATGTAGTTTTCAACATATGGGAATGTATGTTTTTTTAAATTCATGGAAAGATATCGTTCTTTTGTCAGAAAATATAGGGTGTTAGGCTTTTACAGTATTGAATCCAGCAGCGTGAGAAACAGTTAAAGGTGTTGATGTATAGAGTGTGTGCCCTGCTGCAAATAGGAAGTGCCAGTTCTGACACGACAACTTGCTTAGTAAGATAGGTACTATAACCAGCTGCTTGTCATACCATATTATTTTGATATTGAGGCAAGGCTCTTTCAAAGATATTTAAGTCTCAGCGGCTATGTCAATTCACTGGTAGGAGGAAGTAATTAGTAAGAAATAATTTCTTTCTCCTAAACTACAGAACTCAGAAAACGACCGTGCTTAAGACCAGAAGAACAGCAGCTTCCTGCTGCTTTAGTTTCATCCGTGAGCACCGCAGAACCCTCTACACGGCTGAACCTCTGTCCCAGCTGGACTAAAAGGAACATTTGAGATAGGAGTTGGTTAGCTGCAGACAGAGCAGGAGCCTAACTGCATTTCACTATGATTTTCTAGGAATGTTACTGTGCTACTCTGAGACTCTCAGCAATAGTAGTGAGATCTTCGTAAAAGCATAATACCAGTGGGAAGATGACACGTGAACAGTATCAGAGGGTATATGGGTTACCTGAGGAGCTGACACTTTCCAAGTCATTCCAGGACAGCCTTCTGATTCTTTTCAGTGTAATTGCAAAGTAAAGCCATCTAACCTGTCCAAACTGCCACAGCTTCAGTACTCAGAGTATTGTATCCCTTGGTTCTTGAAGAGATTATTTTTACAGTGTAAGTTTATAGCTGGTAAGTCTGGATGCTGCTGCATCCCCAGGTATCTGCTCCTGCAGTTTTCACAGTTGTCAGGGATCCCTTTATTAAAGTTCAGCTTTTTGTGTTATTTGAGTAATGCTGCAGCCTAGTCTGGTCTCTGAATAATGCCTTGGGTCTGACACCAGCTGTATTTGGACCCACTTCCTACAGAAACAACATCATGTTTGCTGTCCAAGCTCTCTTTTTATCTTCAAAATCAGTTAGATGTCCTTTAACCAGTTTTGTAACATTTTGTAGTTAGAACTGGAATGTCAATCCCCTCTTCAGGAATGTGCCTATGAATCTGAAGTTAAGGAGGCATTTATTTTCTGTGGTCTAGCCAAGCAGGACAGCAGGGATGGAATGGTTATCTCTGCACTGTTTTTATTACTCATCACTTGAGGCTTAGAAAGACAGAGTATGGTCATTCCATGCTGGTGATAAATGCATGTGAGCTGACAGAATCCATAATTACAGAGGCTGCCTTCTCCTTCTGGGTATATAGGATATAATGGTTTGTATTACAGTAGCGCCTTGGGGCTCCACCTACTATACAGGCTGTATCCTCCAAATATTTACTGAGCTGCCCTGCCTTTTTGCCCCATCACCCTGCGTATTTCTTTACAAAATAGGATTCTTTCCATTCTGCTAGACAAGCCTAAACATGACAACTGCTGACAATTGCTTATGTGTTGGTAAGACAGGAATTGTTAGCTTTATTAAGCGCTAAGGTGTGGGTGGCAGTGGAGAACTTGTTCATCAATTACCCTTGTTATCTGAGTTGTAAAAAAATAGAGTACATTCGTCATGCAATTGCAGAAGAGAGAGGAAAAAAATCATGATAAGGCTCGAGCTTGTGACTTCAGGCAACGGGAAGAAAGCTCCTGCCTCATTTGCAGATCTGCAACTGTGTAACAGATTCAGTGCCCTTGCAGCAGAAGAGGGGCTGAGAGCTCTTTCCAGCGAAGCTTCCATGCTGGCCGAGCCTGAGCCCCACAGCAGCACCAGGAGGAAGCAGCAAGCAATACTAGTGGGAGACTACTGCTGCAGGGGATGAAGGCCCCCATCAGCTCATTACAAATTGCTTATAAAACCTTAAACAGCAATATCTCACTGCATCTGCCCTAATACTTAGGATGTACCTGATGTCAAGACAAACATCTATGAGTCTCACATGGCCACCGTTGTCTACTTCTTTCTTATATTACAGAATATCCTGACCCCATTGGTACCAGATTGCCTGACTTATCAAAAACCTTACATTTCATCAGGAATTAATAACACACGAAATACTACTACTAGTGCACTACTAGTAGTACTAGTAGTGTAAGGTTTAAGGTATTTTAACAAACAGCACAAGGAAGCTTTGCCTACCCTATCCTCCATTTAAAATTTACAGAAGACTTTGGTCTCTACCATCGTATGCCTATAGAGTTAAATAATACTAGATGCACTCACAGGTAGGAAAATGTAGTAAGAAACTCTGTGGCATAAATGTTGTATTATTCAGGCATTTGCAATTATGTTAGCTATAGTGGAATTTTGCTCACTTACATTACAGATGAACATGGACTTTCCTTTTATAACCATAAGTCCTCAACTTGAACAAAAATGAAACAAAATAAAGAGAAAAAAAAACAGACCTGAAAGTTTGGTAATGCTTTGGTAATGACATGGAGTTTATTTTGACTTATTACAGAAAAAGGGGAGATCTATAAAATACTGATCCGGATTAGCACATCAGCACCAAGAAAGGTTTGAAGTGTTTAAAGTCCTCGCCTGGACTCAGATCCTTCAATTACTTCCTGCTTTTTCTATCTATTGTCACTCAGACTTCTCATATCATAAATCTGATGTTTTGGCTGCTTGTAAACTCACTTCTGACAGGAACGGGGGGAGAGGTCACTAAAGAGAGAACATATCTATTGCAAATATCTGCTACACCATAGGGCACATATTGAATAATACATTTTTGTTCAGACACAGGCTCATTCTGTTTATATAAAGCTTGCTGACACCAGCCAGAAAGCTAATAAAATGGTCTTTCAGAGATGACTTTTCCATACACGTTTTTGCTTGTTTGGAAGAGGAAAGGAGAGGAAAGAGGAGAGAGCCTAAGTCACTTCATGTTGTAGTTTTACATTTTAGTTTCTATTTATAGTTCAAGTGACTTGCAACTTGGTGAAAAACACATTTTCCATTTGCTTCAAGGCAAATTGCCTGGAGCATTCTCTAAGCAACTTTCTTCACTTTCTTTTTTTTTCTTTTTTTTAATAACTTATAAAAGATGCTTAGGGTTTGCATCTTTTTACTTTAGGCAATGTAATACTTATTGTATTAGATGCCAAGATAAGTGTTTTCTATGATTGTGCTGCTGCATGGAGAGAAGTAACTTGTTATACCACAAATTTTCCATGCTTAAGAGAACTAGGTGTCTGCCAGTAGTCTAATGGCTGGCTCATTCAAAACTCCATGGAAAGGTCCACCGAGGCAAAAGTTTTAATTTATAGCATATAAATGTCAAATTTATACTTACCAAAAAAATGTATTTTTTAAAAAACATCAGGAATTGCTCTGATACCAGATCAGAAAATCATAACTGATTAGTAGAATATCTATTGCCAGAGGCAGTAGTCAGAAGCCTAAAGATGAAGTACCTGGAAGCATTTTGATTTGGTATTTTACTACATTAATCTCCATTAGTCTTAGTGCACTAAATAAACTCAGGTATCACTTCACTTAACCTTTTGTAATTATATGATGGCACTGTTATCATTTTCTAAAAAAAAAAAAAACAGTGCAGTGCCATAATTTCTTTTATTAAAAACTAGTAGTTATGAGAGATTTAAGAAAGTAAGTTCAGGTCAAATGCTAGAGATACTAGGAAAGAAACTCTTCAAAGATGTGAGTTTCAGCTTAGGCATTTTTTTCAGCTTATCATGGTGATAGGCCCAACCGTGAAGTTCAACTTTGTTGAGACCCAAAGCACCTCAATTCTTAAGGAACTTTGGCTTCTGATATTTGCAAAATACAGAACCAAAATAAATGCTTACTGTGGAGCTTTTTCTTAGTGTTTAACGGTTGAAGGATACAAACAAGCTATTTTTTGCTTTATAATTTTTAATAAATATAACAATTTTTGGTTTAAAAATTATAAATTTAGAATTTCATTATGTGGTTATGAAACGTATTCCATGTGGTATCCTTGTTATTACTGACTTTCTTAATTTACAGAAGCAAAAATGGTAAATTCATCACAAGCGAGTAAGAAGCAAAAAAAAAAAAAAACCCTAAAGAGATAGATTTCATTTTTACTTTTTATGGAAGTTCTATATTTAATGGCCATAGCCATTTCATTACAAGACAAATTAGAAAAAATTGAAATTGCTTAATCTCATTAATAATAAACAACAGGCAAAAGAGTATCAGACTCAACAAACAACAAATGATTCTTTGAATTAGTAGTGTAAATCATGTAAACAGATTTCTTTCAGCCGAACCCATAGAGGCTACTGTTGCTTTGCCCGGGCACATTTCTTCTAATAATTTTGTTCATATTTGGCTTCATATACAATTGATGGCCTTTTTAGATATACCAAACCTAGGGAGGTGCTGCTTAGCCAATAGAATACATTAAGGAAGGTACTTACAGGGATGTATCTACTGTAGCTAGTAAGGTGTGCTCACCACCTACAACCAGTGGAACGTGAAGCACAACCGACCGCTTTGTGAGGGAGTTTTGGTGATGCATAGAAATGGTATCTTTGGCACCGTGATGCTTGTATGTGATCAGAGCACGATCAGAGCACTGCACACTGGAATCAAACGAGGGTGATCCCATCAGGGTCACTTGCTGTTTAAAAATCACCCAGTGATGCCAGTAAGCTGTGACAACCATAATGTAGAAGCACTTCGCTACGGAGCAACAAATCATAAAAAGTACTTGTGCAAAGGCTGCACTTGTACTGTTATCATGTTCAGGTATAGTATGATTTATCAAAGTGTTACTGTACTTTTTTATTAATGAGTCAGTAATAGATGCCTAACTTCAGATCACAACACTGTGCACAAAGCAATTCAGATTCTGCAGAACCTCGTAAACGATAGCAAGAAGAGATACTTAATATTCAGAGCCATCTTAAGACACTGTGAGGTCTTGAATACTCCCTTTTTTTGGGCTCCTGCCAGCTGCCATATTTCTGGGGAACTTCTGGAGAAACGTGCGTCTACTCCCTGTGTGAGTTGTGGCACCCGTTCAGTCAGGCAGGTAAATAATGACCTTTATTTAATTGTGGCCTTTCTCAAGTCTTCCTTATTTCTTTGACTTCGATACAGATGTATTTTAAGGTGTTGGTTACTGTGCAGATAACAATATTTCCTCTTTTAATAATTTGATATTGCTATTTATGTAATCTCTTGAAAATGTTTGCTTCTATAGCAAATATTTACTTATCAAAGAAGCCAGCCTCTGATAACACGCTGACCTTATTAGTCTGTTACGTGGTAGCGCGACCTGACAGGCAATCAGGAGAACAAGGTGGACTTTCATATGTTAAGCACCGAAATAACTGTCAAATTAAGATATATCTATATCAAATACTTAGAAATAAAAGCTATAAACTCTTTCTTGCTTGAGTAATGCTCCACCCACTGTGTATTTCTTCATTAATTCTGAGATTAAAGTATGCCTGAATCTTCAGTGTGTTGCAAGAATTTAATAAAGAAATTACCTGACTGATGATCAAACAACCATTCTGTACCAAGGGCCCGTTGGTAGCAGAGTATGTTATTTTAAGCTTGTCAAAAGAAAGATCTGTTGACCAGATGTGGTTAAAATAAGAAACTTCCTTTTGTCTATTTGACTCTGACGATGTGTGATATTCCCTATATTTTAGCTGTGACTAAGAACTACCATACCTATTTTGCAAAAACGTTCCCTTCGTAGTTTGACAATAATCTAACTGACCGAACGTGGCTATCTGCAGTCTGAGTACTTGCTATACACACCCCAGCAACAGTCCGGCTGAGGGAGTTACATCGACAGAACTTCTCTCCCACAAAATAAAACGGTTAGTCTGCTGTCAGCTTATCTCCCTGTACCAGCTCACGACAGAGTTAGATGACCAGTGCCTCCCCTCAAGAAAAGAAGAAAAAAAAAAAGCAGCCACAGAGCATTGGTGGAGACAAAGAGGAGAGAGGGATTGCCTTTTCCTTTCTTTTGCAATAACTCAGTTAGATCAGCTCCGTCCTACTGATCAAAAAGGTTAAATAAAAGATGTGTTTTTTTAAAGTAGACAATACCTTCCCTGTTTTGCAACAGAAAATAACTTTTGGGTTAAAAGAGGCTTAAAATATAAAAGAAAAGATGAAATTCGTGCTTTTTATCTGCAAACTCTTCATCCTTCTCCCCCACAAGCCCACTTCCTAAAACTCAACCAGTTTCACCCATGTTATGAGTCTGACTCAGAAGCTCACCCACCGCGACAGACACGGGATAGACGGCCCGGAAAACCAATATAATCCTGGCTCTAGCCCTTGTTTCCTCCTAGCCTGTGACACTAGGTGCCTTAAGGCTGATTTTCAGAGGTACCTAGCACACTTTTTCCCCCTTGTTTGAGCTGGGCTGGTAGCCAGACGGACGGCGGTGGACCTGCGGGCGTGACGGAGGTCACACATTTAGAAGGTCGGGTTTCCTTAAGCTGTCGAAGAACTCGCTGTCACCCCTGCGAAACGCTGCTACAGCAGGCACCAGCGTCAACAGCAGCTAGAAACGATGCGCACAGCCCTGGCCGTAGGGCGCGTGGCCGAGCAGCGGAGGGAGGGGGGCGACGCCGGCCCCCGCGCCTCAGCCCCCGACGGGCAGAAAGACCCTGCGGACGTGGAAGGAAGCCGAGGCCAGGCGGGCTCGCCCACGGACCTAGTGATGGGCGTCAGGACTCACGTCGCCGCCCCCAAAAAACGCGTCTATCGGGTTTTTTTTTTTTTTGCCTCGAGGGCAGCCGCCAACCCGCCGCCCGCTGCGCCAGGGAGCGCGGCAGCGGGGCGGGAGGGCCGGGCTGGGGCGCGGCTGCGGGGCGGGGCCGCGCCGCCCCCGGTCCGCCACCACTAGGGGGCGGGCGCGCCGCTCCGCCTCGCCCCTTCCTCTCTGTCTGCCGCCGCAGCTGTGGCGGGCACCGCTCGGCTTCCTGCTCCGTCGCCGCCGGGCGCTGCGGGCGGGCGGGCCGGGGAGCCGGCGCGGCCGCCGAGGGACACGGGGACGCCGAGCGCCGCGGCCGCCCAGCGCAGCCCAGGTAGGGAGCCGCGTCCTCCGCGGCGTCCTGCGCCCCCTCCGTGCGGCGCGGGCGGCCCCTGCCGCCGGAGCCGGCCGCGGCCCCCGCCGCCGCTCCCGGCTGCCTCTTGGCGCTGTCCCAGCCGCTCCCGCCGCGCCCCTCGGCCGCGGGCCGGGGTCTCCGCGGCTGCCCCCGGCCCTGCTGCCCCCTCGGGGCCGCTCCGCCGCTCGTCACCCCCTGACCTGCGAGCGTGGGGCCGGCGGCGGCGGCTGGGGCTCCGGCTCCGGCAGCCGCCGCGCAGGCAGCGGGAGGCGAGGAGCCGGGTCACCTGGCCGTGTGGTTAAGTGCCCCGGTGTAGGTAGGTAAGCAAGCTGTTTTTGTTGTAGTCAGTCTTTTACTGTTGCCACAAAGTAGTAGCACAGTGTATATATATGTGTGTGTGTGTATATGTATATATGTGTATATGTACATACGTGTATAAGTATTTCTTTCTGATTGGTTTTGCTGTTCCCTCGTTGCGCACTGTTGAGTAGTGGATCATGGGCATCGCTGACGGGGGAGTTAAAAGGATCAACCCGTGTTTAACTCAAACGTTAAATTACAGTGTTGTAGAGGACCGTCCTGAAACGGACAAGGAGAAAGTGCTACGTGTCTAGATCTGCGGGGAGGTAGATGTAGAAGTAGCGTGTGTTTCTTTGGTTTCTACTTTCTGATGTTTGTGATGTAGGAAAACGTATAATCCTTTTATCTGTTTTTCATTACTGTAGGTAAGTGCTACCGTATCTTCAGTTATGGTTTTGTCTGAGTTGCAGACAGGCTGTGTAACTCGCCTGATTTCCTTTTCTTTCAATTTTCTCAAATTTAAAATGGGATTAAACGATATTGTAGCAACTCATGACTTTTAAAAACATCTTTGTATATACATGGCTTTTTTTTTTTTTTGTATTATTCTGTGTTCCCCATAAGTCCATACAGGCTTTGAATCTATGGTTCTCTGTTGCAGGTGAACATAGCTGGCAGTTCTGTTTCTCCACCAAAGTATTATTTAACCCTAACAGTAGAATTATTTAGAAAAAATGAAACGCCTGTGCATATTTGTCCCTTCTTAAAGCCTGTGAGGGTAATCAAGGTACAACTCACTTCGTTAGGCCCAGGATGACCCCTGGCCGCAGAGGGATTCTTTGAGGGAAGAAGTCTTTTTGATCTGTTGGCTTGCATAGTTGTCTGTTTGGCAAAACAAGTTTTGAAACTTGCTTGAAGCCTGAAGACAGACGCTTTACAAGTTAATAGCTTAGCATTGTGTAACAATATCCAATCACTTAAGGATGGAGGAGGTATGTGGTTTTATTGCAGCCATTGCTTCTCTTTCTGTCTATTTACAACAGATCTGACTATCTCATCTAGTAAGAGTGTGGAGTAAGTAGCTAACTGAGGAAATAGCCTGGCTTTACCCACATGTTATTGCCCAGCATCTCTAGATGCAGCCCTAGTGGGACAGGGCATTGAAATTCTACATTTAATGATAATTCTCTCAGCACTGTAAGGAAAGAGGTATAATATAGAAAAAGTTCGAGAGTTTAATGAATTTTTGCCAAGCTAATGTTTAAAATGTGAACTGTAATTGAACACTTAATTTTTTTTTTCCAGAAGATTAGCATAAGGAGAGGGATTTTTTCCTGTAAGATCACAAGATGGATTGGTACAGTATAAGTCACAAAAATATATATCGTTTTGCTTACAGATTATTTTATAGCCTAAAGTGTCCATAAGATGAATCTTTAGCAGACACAGAGAACTTCTTACTTAAGCCTTGGGTTATTCAGATAGAATCTGTTTGTTTAGATTTCTGTTTTTTTTCAATCCGCATTCCCTATGAAATCAAAGGGGTGACCTGGGAGTGTAAGGACTGCAAGCCTTATCACTTATGTTAGCCACCAGTATCTCCCTAAGGCTTAGTATAAATGGTATAGATATTCCGTTTTGAGTTTTCCACTAAAATCTGCTAAGGAAGTTTAGAATTTAAGGTTTAGTTATTGTAAATCACACATTTTCTCTGCCAGTGGCCTGCTGTACAACCCTGTGATAATCATTTTGCTGTCAGTAGCACTGGAATTAATTACAACTCTTTAGCATTCTAGAAGGATCTCTCTGGGAAGTATCATATTTATCTGAAACCGAGGCAGTCTATAAATTCTCAGGATTACTTCAGGAAAAATATAATTGGCAATACCATCAGAAAACCTAGTTTGACAGTGAGGCTTCATGAGAAGGCTGAGCAAATCTAACAGCCTAATGGTGCTGTGCTCTGCTCCCTACCGCTCCTGAAAGTTGTCTGCTAGACTGGCAGAAATGTATTCATTCTCTTTCACTAAGTTAGCTTTTTTTTTTCTTGCTTAGTGAGCAAAACCATGTGGCCAGGGCTGGAGAAAAGGTTTAGTGTGACTCTCTTTTTTGGCAGCAGCAACAACCTGGCAGATGAGATCAGCGTGTCTCCCAAGTTTCTATGCTTTGTAGTATTATCCAGGCCTGAGGCCTAGTGACATGAGAGTGGGAAAAAGTGGCAAGAGGGAAATAACTTTAAACTGGTATTGCTGCATGAAACATCTCTTAACACCAGATTTTTCAATATGGATGTTAAAACATCTATAACATATAAATAGATGCTCCTGCCTTCCCACTTTGTCTTCTAAAAATCGATGCTGAACCATGAACCCAAATATAGACTTTTTTAGTGGGATATGGATTATGAAAGGACCTAAGGAATTTTTTCTTTAAAAAAAAAAAAAAGAAGTTGGATAATTTGTAGTTCTCATTCTTTCCTTTGATTTGTTTGTAGTTCCCTGCATCTTGATATTATCCACAAATTTCGAAAATTTTTACAGTGAGCTATGAATAGCTATTCTTTAGGTATTATTCTTCAACTGTTTTTACTCCTAATATGTGATACCATATTTTTATGATACAAAAATAATTTATCTCTTCATTTGAAGATAAAGCTGCAAATGAAAGACGGCTTTCTCCAGCTCTTGTTGGGGCTCTGTATCAAGAGGGTATGGAGGAGATTTGGAGGAAGAAGCAAGAACCTATGGGAGACCTATCAGAACTTATCAGGATAGTAGGAGCTGCTGAATGTTTTTGGAACTACATTCAGGTTCAGGCAGGAGTTTATTACAAGAATCTCTGTAATAATTGGGGAATTGCTTTTTCCAGTAGCGTATTCCAGAGAGGCATGGTGTAGAGGGTTGTTACAGTGTGCAATATCAGCTTGTGAATCAGCTTGGTGTTAACTAGGTATTACTCTCAGGGGTAAGCTCAAAGCACCTTTCTGTCATTCAGGGAAAATCTTCTTCAAATTGGTTTACATTTACTTCACGTGGACAGTTTCTCCAAAGGGAATGACATGCAGTATCTTGTTATCCAGCGTAACTTTAATTTCATCTTCATTAGAGAAAGCTATGATGATCCTAACACTTTAAAATTGCAAAGGACAGAAAATGGCCGTGTTGGATTTGAGTTATTGTCATCATTTCGTAAGTTAAATATTATTAAAATGCGGAGTGCATATGTGAATCATACAAAAAGCATACATTACGTTTAGATTATTTTTTGCAGTGAAATTAATTCCTCTTGCTTATGGCATTTGTATTTGCTATTGTTTGCTGGAAGATTGTGCCCAGTCAAGGGGTAGGTTATGGATCTTTGTTGTAGACCCTTTGGACTCAGAAGTCAGTCCGCAGTTTTTGTTGTTGTTGCGTTGTATCTTGAAGAAGAGGAAGCAGGTCACTCTAGAGCTGTTAAGTATCCTATAAGTGACTGACTTCCTTCCCATATCTAGATGTATTTCACCTCATCTCTCACAAATGATAGTCTGTCTGTTCAGTGCTAATATGGTTTAGTAATGATGACTCGCCTGTATTACAGGGGTACTGTGATTCTAGCTGTATCGAGCAGTGTGGAGGTTGTGAGTCACTGACAGCAGTCTGATATGTGCAATATGATCCCACTGTGTGTTGTCCTGTAAGGCCTAGCCTGGCCGCTGTGCGTGTTGGACTTGCTGTGCTGCTCCCTACCCTTTCTCCCCAGAGCTGAAGCATGATGCTTCTGCAGGGTGCTCCCTTCAGCCAGCGGCATGCTCTTTCTAACCAGCAAAGGGCCAAAGCCAGTGCTACCTCACAGGGGAGGTGTGTGGATGAGAGCGGGCTCCGGGGTACGGCAGGGGTTTCTGTATCCTTTGGAGCAAGAAGAGGGAGAGATACCAACACTGCTTTGAGCAGCAGCAACCACCATGGAAGAATTTCCCCAGAGGCAGATCCCAGCTTCCTAGGGAGATCAGCTTGCTGCAGAGGAAAAGTTACAACTCTTCTCTGCCACACAGCCTCCTTGGATCTTGCTGACTCTTTTGCTCAAAAAGCTTAAATGGTTGTTGGTGGTATCATAACGTTTGTTTTGCTTTTCTTTTGGAGGTGGCATTATGGTGGTGTCCATTGCTGCTATGGGTAGCTGTGATATTTTCCTTGCCCTGTGAAGTGTACAGGAGTTCCACATGTGGCTGGTCTGTCTGCAGCCTCAATAGGCAGCTCTGTTTTGTGGTAAATATGGTGTTCAGTGCTGTATATGAACCTCATCCATAAAATGGAGAACTCTTAATATCTTAAAGTTACTCTCTAGAATTTGGTTACGTTTGGGGAGCAGAAAAGTGTTGGGAGAACAGACCAATTTTTCTGCCATAAATTTGGTCTTGCAGAGTAAGTATTTGTAATACTCCTTTTCTGTTGTGCATACTTTCTTGATACCCTTATTTAAAATGGGCCCCTGTGTTAAGTGAGGTGCTTTAACCAGAGCCTCCAATAAATTTCTGCAGTGGTCACGTGTGGTAACATCAAAGTATTTAATACTAGTAATATTACTAGTCAGTATTACTATTAGTCAATTACTCTTATGCTAATTGTTCTTCAGACCCGTAACTTTTTTATGATAGTTCTGTTGAGAGTTCCTGTATAAGGAATAAGGATAAGATGTGTGATAGTGACACATTGTTCTGACAACAGGCTTCATATTTTTATTGATATAAATATACAAATACTATCCTACATTTGAAACATAAGTCTATTGTCTTATGGCCGTATCTTGTTTTCAGCGGGACCTGGTGATCTTGCGATAAACGTGTTGTAAAACTATTTATTCTTTGCTGTCGTGGAATGACTGAAGGAACTTTGGCCATCTTATGAAATCAAAGCGGTGATTTGCTTCTTAAAAGAACAAAAAACAAGACAGAAAACAAATTAGTGGTTATGAACTTTCAAGCAGGTGGTAGTTGCAGCAGTGCTCTGTTACAAAATAGTTTGCTCATCATTTGACTGAAAAAAATGCTAATCTCCCTTCCTCCCTGCCTAGGTTATTGTTCATTAATTCCCTATTGTGAGAATTGTCTATTCAACTAATCATCCAGCTGAACTTCTGAAAACTTTATCTGTACTGAAAACATGTTCTTCTCTGTGATGAAGTTTGAAAGGAAATGGGTGAGTGAGGTTCAGCAATTTGTTTTTTGAGGTTTTTATTTATCTTATATTCTCTGTATGTGTTCCCCCCCCCCCCCCCATAATGCTGTGAAAAAAGTCAGGGCTAAGATTCTCTTTAACAGGTATTTAAACAGCAGTGTGTTAACTTTAAGTAGTATGGTTTTAGGGACCTTAACTTAAATATCTGTCTCTGTCTCTCATTTTATTTCACTTTATTTTATTTTTTAATATTGACCAGTAAAGTTTGTGTAGTATTTGGTAACACGCTTCAAAGTATGGATTGAGATGATTCCCTCTCTGAAGTCAACATCTGGAAATGGGGTGCTTTGTGAGGTCGTCTTCAGTTTTACTCGCAAAAGAAGGGTGGACTAAGTTTCATTCTTAGTGATAAGAATGCCTTAGTACTTTTATCATGGGCTTCTCAGATTTGAGGAGAATTTTTCTGGTTGTGAGGATTATTAGTTTGTGTGTTGCCTAAGGTGAACTGGTGGATTGATGCCACTGGGAAGAGCTGTTGTGGGGAGAGGAGACATTTGCATGGTCAGTAATTTGATTTGTCATTTGGGAAATGTTTGTTTTGCACATCAAGTATCAAAATACTTGTGCAGAGTCATGTTTTTTCTTCTCATGTGTATTTCCTTTCTTAAAACAAAAGTGAAACCAGTAAATAATAATACCAGCATTTTCAACGTAGGTAGTTCTGCTATTGTTGTATACAATCTTATTTCTAATTTTAGGATAAGCTGTTCGGAGTTTCATTTGTTGTTGGCAGAAGTAGAATAAAATCCCATATTAACAGTGCAAGCTTTTCAGGTCTAATTCAGTGTTGTCAGAATACCAAGTTGAATCTTAAATGTATATGGAAGAATGTGGTTCAGGTGGTATCATTTTTTGTAAGAGAAGTTAACAGTTGCACTTCGTGGTAGTTTTTGCTTCTGAGGAGGAAAAAATACATGTCCACAATTCTGTAAGTTGTTCTGTGTGGACAAACCTTTTGCCTGTGTGACATTTTTCATAACCACAAGGAATTTATATGGCTATAGGAATGCCTGTAGGGGAAAAATGACTCATATCAGAAGACATAAATGGTCCGTGATTATACAATAAAATTGAAACACAATAATTCTTTTTTAAGATGTAATTTTTTTGTGACTGCCATTCAGTGAAATTCAGTTTCAAATTAAACAAAATTTGTAAACACAGTGGAAAAAACTGAGTAATCTAACAAAAAGATTAACAGTGATGTAGGTAAGGAAATGCATCTTGTAGTTGAAAAAAACCAGTCATGTTAGAAGCCTAGACTCCTGCTCCAGTTAGATTCCGAATGATTTCTGCAGTCTCAGCTGTTTGGTCTGTGGCTATTTTCCTGCCTTAGACTGGCATATAATTCAGGTTGGCAAGGCTACTGGTTTAAAACTGGAGCTCAGATAGGAATAGCTAATGCTATCCTTGAAATATCTGATTCACTGTGTAATTTTGAGCAGAAAACCACCACCACTGTAAACTTCTTGAAGGAAGAATAGACTGGGATAACTGTTACAAGAGGTTGGATTAAACAGAATGTTATTTCACTGATTGCACCTTCATTAGGTAGGAAAAGATAAACTGGCATTTTTTTAATTGCTCTCTGACCGAAAAAATGTGTCTGCTGATCACAGTATGTGTTTGCAGCACAAACTGCATTCCTCGAAGATCAACCTAATCTAGTTTTGTATTAAGTAATTTGGAATGCTTATCTAATACTGATACAGAAAGAGTACAGTGCAGCTTGGTACATATTAACACACAGTAATACAGCAGATAAAACAGGTATAACATTGCTTGACCATTTTTGAAAGTATGGTAAATCCTGTTGAGGAGAGAAAAAAAAAAAATCCCCCCGTTTGTAAATTTAATTCAAAGCATCAGTTAAACCTTAGAGATAAATGACAAGGGTGTCCGTTCTTTACTTCTCTTTTAGCTTTCAGACTTTTCTTACAAAACAAACCTGATACCTTTAGCTGTTGTATTTAGATCATCTAGTTGTCATCTAGATTCTTCCATTTTAAGATTATGTTTTAAGAAAAATTTAGAAAAACTATGTAGAAATCTTGATTGAAAGTCTGGATAGCACATAGGCAGAACAGAATAGTTGTTTTTGTGTGTTTTTTTTTTCCCCCACACAGCACAGCAATCCTATTGGTACATTTCACAACGAGCATTTCCGTTTTTGCAACAGTACCAGATTGTTGACTCTAATATTAGAGAGTTGTTATACCCTCTCGGATCCTGTTCTTCATTTTTGCTGCCCCTTTTTCTGCACTTACGTCCTCTGGAAGTGTATTTCTTTCTGTTTTATTGAATTTCATTGTTGATTTTTTGGGGAGGGAGGATCTTTTTCCAATGTATTAAGGTCAGAATTAAAATTTATCTTGACCTTCTTGCCTCTCCTCTCTGCTTGTGTTCATCTGTTGGTGTTATAAGTATTCTCTGTGCAAATTATCAAACAGCAAGTGGAAAAACTGTTGTCCTGGGAAAGTGGGCCTGAAAAAGACTAATTTGCATGTTTCACATTATCTGTAAGAATATTTATTACAGTCGTATTGGGGGGGAAAAAAAGCTTATACCCACAGAGAGTGGATAAAGCTTTAAACCACAGTAAGTAGGGCACAGGCTGTGTGCAAGTGAAATGTGCCCTGCTTCATGTACTCCATGACACTGATCTCTGGGCAAGAGCGTTAAGCAAGGGTAATAAGGAGTTGACTGAATTGAATGGAATTCAGCTCAAGACAGAAATCTGGACTTCGCTCAGTGTCATCTCAGTATGACAACATTAATAAGAGCTGAGTATTTTTTTTAACCAGTTATTTTACTTACCTCAAAGGAATTTCCTCACATCCTGATTCTAGGAAGAAAGTAGCTTACCTGAGGATCATAATACATGAGCACAAAAAGAAGCTAATCTTAGCATGTTAGAAACTGTATATCCTAATAGAATACAGAAAGATGATTTCCTTGGCAGGTTTGTAAACTCATAATTTTCCTAAATGAAGTTACAATAGAAACTCCCTATGTGAAGTACCTGGCAGAGTTCCCTGAGAAGATACAGGTCACTTCTTTTAAAGCAAATATCTACTGCTCTGCTGATTATAGCTGGATAGTTTTAGTATATATCAGAATGTGTGTAGCAGTTATATGGATGTATATACTAAATTTGTCACACTTGTGTTAAATCTGTCATCCCTTTTACCACACAACTTAATCAACAAATGGAGCAGCAAACTAAAAATCCCCCAACAACTGAAATTGAATGGTAATGAAGGAAGGGTGGGGGGATAGCACACTTCTCTTTTTTGTAAACTGCTATCTCTTTTCTGTTTATTTCTTCTACTTTTGTTATGTTACCCTATGTGTAGCATTGTGGGCTATCATGGAGGTTGCTGCTTGAAAAGGGACTTGGAATTGTAACATCTGGAAGTTGCCCTTGCCTTGGGACAAAATGCAGTTCGCAAGGATGGGTGGAGTAGAAAAAGCAACCAGTAACCACAACTCCCAACTGTCTTTCCACACACCCACTCCCTCTTACTCTGTAGCCAGAATAAATAACACTTTTCTGCAGTGATCAGCATGAAGTAGTGTAGCTTCGTGCATTAAGCTGTACAACATCCTGAAATTCAAAAGAAACGTTTATAACATATATCTTCTTGTCTTCTCTAGTTCGCTAAAATGCCTACCTTTTTCCTTCCTATTCTTGAGGGATCAATCAGCCTAGGTACTGATCCATACTCAAAGAACGATTCCTAAATTCACTAATGTAGCAGAACCAACTTCTTTTGTCAGTATGTTCAGACAGTTCAGAGAACTTTCTACCACCAGTTTAACTAACAAAGCATTCCCCTCTTCTTTGTTTGCTTCTATTTGGTAATTAGCAACTTTACCTACAGGAATTTTATCATCTCATTAAATGAACATGGTTCGCTGTCTGATCTCTGCTGAAGATTAACATCATCTAGGCTTTAAAGGAAAACATTAGCCACCTACTGATAGGTAGGCCACAACAGCCTAATGTATCTGTGCTCTTGAAAGTATTGAGGATGTGGACATGGTCTACTGTAGGTGTGAGATCACCTCTGAACTTTTTTGCCTCTCATTTTTCTCCTAAATGCTGGCTTATGTAAACTTGGCAGTGATAGGCAGCAGGGCTCAAAAATCTCTTCAATTGATATGGCTGTCACTGAGAGGACACGTGTCTACACAATTACTGCCAAGGGAGATCTCAGGAAAAGGCAAACCATGCTCTTAACAGCCTCATGAAAAGTTGCACAAGGTTCCTCCTGGCAAATGAGAAATATTACGAGTTTAATAGAACGTGTGTAATTCACAGTTACATTCATCTTGTGAACGTATGTGCCACGTAGATACTTGGCTATGGTGATTGTAACTCGTTTTCACTCTGGCTATAAAGACACTTGTATCCTTGTCCGTGATAGATGCAAACTGGAGTCCTGTGCCACAATTCATCTTCCAATATTCCACCCAGGGAAATAACGACTTTCTTTTCACAGAATCACAGAATGGTTGAGGTTGGAAGGGACCTCTGGAGATCATCTAGTCCAACCCCCCTGCTCAAGCAGGGTCACCTACAGCACATTGCACACAATTGTGTCCAGATGGTTTTTGAATATCTCCAGCGAAGGAGACTGCACAGCCTCTCTGGGCAACCTGTTCCAATGCTCTGTCACCCTCACAGTGAAGAAGTTTTTTCTCAGGTTCAGATGGAACTTCCTGTGGTTCAGTTTCTGCCCATTGCCTCTTGTCCTGTTGCTGGGCACCACGGAGAAGAGTCTGTCCCCATCCTCTTGACACCCTTCAGATACTTGTACACATTGATGAGATCCCCTCTCAGTCTTCTCTTCTCCAGGCTGAACAGGCCCACCTCTCACAGCCTTTCCTCATAGGAGAGATGCTCCGTATCCCTTCATCATCTTCGTAGCCCTTCGCTGGACTTGCTCCGGGAGCTTCATGTCTCTCTTGTACTGGGGAGCCCAGAACTGGACACAGTACTCCAGGGGAGGCCTCCCCAGGGCTGAGTAGAGGGGCAGGATTACCTCCCTCGACTTGCTGGCAACATTCTTCCTAATGCACCCCAGGATCCCATCGGCCTTCTTGGCCACAAGGGCACTTTACTGCCTCGTGGCTAACTTGTTGTCCACCAGGACTGCCAAGTCCTTTTCTGCAGAGCTGCTTTCCGGCAGGTCAGCCCCCAACCTGTGCTGGTGCTTGGGGTTATACGTGGACCCTGCAGGGATGCAGGACCTTGCACTTGCCTTTGTTGAATTTCATGGGGTTCCTCTCTGCCCATCTCTCCAGCCTGTCCAGATCCTTCTGAGAGGTAGCACAGCCCTCTGGGGTATCAGGCATTCCTCCCAGTTTTGTATTATCAGCAAACTTGCTGAGGAGGCACTCTATCCCTTCATCCAAGTCACTGACGAATTAGTTAAACAGTATTGGACCCAGGACTGACCCCTGGGGGACACTGCTAGCTACAGGCCTCCAACTGCACTCAGTGCCACTGACCACAACCCTCTGAGCTCTGCCATCCAGCCAGTTCTCCATCCACCTCACTGTCTGCTCATCCAGCCTGCCCTTCCTGAGCTTGCCTATGGGGATGTGATGGGAGACGGTGTCAGAAGCCTTGCTGAGGTCAAGGTAGAGAAGTATGTGAAGTGAAAGAGAACTTGGCATCTGAAGGTGCTAGTTTCAGATTGTTCTGTGGATAGCTTTTTGTTTCCAGATACTTGATACCATATGCAAGGGATTTGTTGGTTTCTTCCCCCGTGTCCCAGTTTTATACCTGACTGATACACTTCTAAGTCCTGCACTAAGAAGGCAATCTGAAGGGGGGGAGGGAGGACAAACAGAAAACCATTTCATAATCATATGATATAACGCTTCCCAAAATCTAGCTGTGTTACTTTTTACGACTTGTGGATCTTGATCGCTTCTGTCACCTGTCTACTGTTGTTCTCCCTGCCTTTGCTTTTGTGTAGGGTTCTGCTGTACTCATCAAAGTGCTGTGTACAGACCTTCTTTATGGGCTCAATCTGCTGGATCAGTTTCTGACTAGCAGGTGATAAATATGAGACTTGTTGCACTGTCTGACAGAAATAAATCATACTAATATAGTAAAGGGATTACACTTATTATTGGACATTCATAAGTATGAAGGCATTTTGGTTCTAATTCTGCTATCCTTGCTTGATGGGACATTGTGTCAAAGAGGAGGAAAAATTGTATGTTTTGTTTTTAAGCCCATTCCTAAAGCAACTGAGTAAATATTGTTGCTAGTATATTGGTGCATCTGAGTCTGAACAAGCTGAGTTGTGATAGTGCTTTTTTTCCCTGTTTTTAATGCTTCTAAATAAAGCACTAGCTGAACTTCCAAAATCCATTTTTATATCACCTCTGTATTTCCAAAGACTCTGACTTGGTAGTTACAAGGTCTGATATACTAAGGATGTGGAGTGATGTCTATAAGCCTTTATAAGGGGTTTTGTGGTGTCTGTTTTATTCCTGTTCTGTCTTAGATCATTTTAAATTTTTTTTAATCAAAGGTATTGTATTGTAAAAGGACTTGGTGTTCATAAACTGAACCTTCTTGAAGTTGGAAAATCCAGTGCAACATGCACCTGTACTTTAGCACTCCTGTACTTATTCTCTAGATCAAATGCCATAGTTGTTTTCTAATAAAATTCAGTATATAGTAATTTAGAAACAGACTCTCTGCATAATTTTTAAATGTTTCCTTCAAGTTGAGGTGTAGTATCTTTTTACTTTTTTCTAAATCCAAGAAAAATTTCAGATTTTAAAAATGCAGCTGATCTGTATAATATTCGATGGTTGCAACATAGTATGCTCACTGAGATCAATGAATACGTGAGTTACAATAAGGCATTGCGCACTCAGGATTGGATGCTGTGATTGTTTCATCTTGCTCAGTTTCTGATTTGGGTTTTTTTTTCCATGTTCTTGTTTCATTTTTTGCATTTGAGTTCGTTTGATGTTTTTGTTTATAGTCAAATAAAAAAAAAAATCCCTCTTTTTTCCAGAGCTGTTAAAACAAACTAGTGATTGTTCAAACTACAGAATGTGTTTATTTTAATGTTTATATATTTCGAGGGGGGTGAGGGAAGCATTTAGATTAATTCTGTTTACCCACTTTTAAAAAAAGGGAATTTGCCACATCAATTAGTTATTTTTTTTAATATTCTCGTTACTTGAAGATACATCTCCTGAAATCAAAATGACCTCTGCATAAATGAAAGCAAGCTTAATATTGTGGTTTCTGCTTGTGCAGGCCTGTAAGAAGTAAGGCATTATCTATAATATGTAAAATGCCCTGGCAGATTTTTTTTTTCTTTTTTTTGCCTGATCTAGACAAATACTTGTCTTTCATTGAAGAATATTATCTATAATACGAGATTTCACTTGTAGTATATAACCTTTGCATTCAAAAACATTTCTTTCTGCTCTTAAAATTTTGTTGATATTTATTTTTAGATTCATAGGGAACAGAAATAAATATTTCTGTACCTATATTCAGTTTCTCCTGTTCACTTCTCTACTGAGCGTTTTCCTTGAAACTGTAAGCAGTATAGCATAACAATCATGTCTTTAGCAAAGAAGGTCTGGACACAAATCTCTGAACTTGGAGATGCTAGTTCAAGTGAAGCAAAAGGTTGCTTGTGTAATACAATTTTTCCCTCCCCAGCGTAGAAAGCTAAAACAGCGTAGGAATTTGGGTAATCTTCTTGAATGATTGAAATTTTGTCTTCTAAGAACAATTAAGTTTCAGACAGTTTTAAAGATAATTTTATTGATGTTTTTTTCACAGTCATGGCATAGAATGACAGTGTATTAGGGATGCTGTAGTTTTTATGATAAATGGGTCTGGGACAGCTACTTGAATTAGAATGATGATTTCTTGCATGTTTTCAAATTCAGTTCTAGTGTGGATGATCCAGCAAGATCACTGCATGCTAAGAGGTTTTTTTTTTTTTTTTTTTACCCGTGTTAGATACAAGTAGTTGTCAGTCTGAATAGTGACATGAAAATTCAGAAACAGGTTGGTTTGTTTTTAATTCAGAAGGGAAGTACTGATTACAGGCTGTTTTATTTGTTTGAATGGCTTATGTATTTTGAAAGTAACTGGAAGCTCTTTCTTATTTATGATAAGAACAGAGGAAATGAAATAGTACACTACTTGAACTGTTCCGTTTCCAAGCAAAATCTTATTTTAGTTCATCTAGAGATTTTTTTTACATGTTTAATTTACTTTAAATATAAGCATAGACATATAGACAAGAATATATATATATATGCACACATACACTTGTATATTAAAATATAAATATATACTTACAAAACTAAATGCAGTGCTTCTAATGGATATGTTATGCTGCATTGGTAAAGATTAGGGTGTTTGCCAAACCTGGTTTGCTTGGATACCATATCAGTGCCGAGGGTGCCAAGTGGCTGCATGTGGTCAGCTTCTTTGTTCTGTGCTTCTTGGATTGGAAGTAAGGGGAGGCAATGCAGGAGATGTCCCCACTCCCTGCAGCACCCACAGTGTCATCAGCACTGGTAGTCCTGGAGGTGGAGGGCAAAAGACTTGGCTGCAGCTTTGGGGTGTGTGGGGGTACTGAGCAGGAGAGGGCAGCAGCAGAGGGCTTGAAGAGGGCTTGTGTGGGTGATGGTACCTTATGCCTTTGTGTGGTGGCAAGCTCTTCTCAAGAAGAAGCTTTTGGGCTTACAGTGTTTGCTGCTTAGGTCGAACTTTCCTATTTATCCTCTGAAGCGGTCTGAATTTTAGGGCTGCTGCTTTTAGCACCATTGACTATAGCATGAATCTCCTGGATGCTGCTTTGAGTGATAAATGCATTATTAACATATCATATTGAAGTATTGGATTTGTCTTTTCTGTTCGCAGTGTAGTTTGATATGGGGTGTTGCCAGTTGCAGCTTGCGTACAAAAGTCATTAGGAGTTTGAAGGAGTGCTTCAAAAAATCAGACTGTGTGGATACAATGCTGTCAAATACCTAAAACATCACAGATCAAAGGCTGAAAGTGGACTGAATTTATAGTAGATTTGATGAAATCATGTTTTTTTTTTTTTTCAGATTGCTTTTTTCATAGAGTTACAAATGAAAGCACTATGTCAGATGTCTGTCTTGAATCTTCCTCCCTTCACTGTTTGAGCGTTAAGAAATCAAGGTTGTTAAGTATTCAGGAAAATCATGCTTAACGTTGTAGGCTAGAAATTCTGTGGTGTTTTTTTGATGAGCTGAGTAAACAACAGTAATGGTTATATTTGACGGTAGTCACAATGGTGTGCTTTCTTTTTCCTAGGTGGCTCTTTTTTAATGCAGTAGTGTCATTAGCTGGCTGAAGACTAAACATGAGAATAGCAGGTAAGCGCACTCAGTGAAATCAGACTTTTGTAACTTGTGAAAAAGGATGTAGGCAGCATTAATGAGTAAAGGATAGCTGTGACAGTAATACCAAGTTTTAAAATATGCACAGTGGTTTTGTTATGACGTTGCTGTCCCATTTTACTGAGCTTTAAGGAAGCGCGTTTTGGAATTGGGAATGGTCTGAGAGCAAGCAGTCGGTTACAGCACTTTAACTATCTTCAGTGACTAGTTAAGGTGCCGTGACTTGATCAACTTTGGCTGCAATTCTGTAAGACGGTGAAGGAATAAGAAAATGGCTAATTGCTATGTCTTAAGCAATTTCTTCCTCACCTCACACCCCAACCAGAAGTGTCATGCATCATTATAATATAGTGTTTGAAGCTTCTGGAACGGTTAGTGGGAGTTTGAAAGCTGTGAGAACTTGTATTAACATACAAGTTCAGTCCAATGTCTGAGAAATTGATTTTATTTGAAAGTATATAGGAGTTGTAAGATTTACGATATTACATTGCCAAAGAGATCGTGTAAGAAAATGTTAATTTAGAAGTTTCCTTGCAGTAGCATAGCCTGTTGCATTTGTACGGCAATTGAACAGTTTTGACATTCTGATACCTTACACTGTAATTAAAAAGTTGTATGGTTACATTGCAGGAGGCATAACTGTTGGCCTTTGTAGAGGGGGGTGACGCTTTCTTTTCCAATTGAGTTAAACATTAACCTTTTTAGCTGCCTGAAAGTAGTTCTGATTTCTGTCACTGCTTCTAAAATTATCATTCAGGGTAGTTAGGAAAGCTCAAGAATGGATATATGGTCTTGTTAATTGCAGTAAATGTAGCTGGGAGCCACCTATTAGAGGGAAAGCAAAGCCAATAGAGCGCTGGGGAAATACTATAATTTTTAGAAGCTGGACAAATCACCTAGAAGATAACCTTTCCCAGATCTTTCTTCTCTTCCATCTAACTTCTGATTTTGTTGCCAAAACTTACAGACAAAAAGATACGACAGTTCATACAGAGTGTTTAGCCTGTAGCAAACACTACAGGAAATACTAGGAGAATATTTCTCACCTCCGTTAGTGGGAGCCCATTCAATTGTACTGAAACGCTCAGAATATTAAGTAGAGGAATGGTTAGCGCTCGTACTGAGTTCTTACTCATTTCTTCCACCATCTACCCAAACAACGTGCTCTCCAAGTGCCATTTGCTATATGGCACATTCCAAACTGTGGTACCATCTTGTCTTTTTAAGTAGTGTTACTTTTGCAGACCTTTTTTCTGCTTTTTAATGCAAGTTCAGATTACTTGTTTTCTTTAGCGCTTACCTGTCATTCACTTTCCTTCAGATGCAGTTGTCTTTGGAGTCCCAGCTTAATGTTCTTAAATTAAGTTTGTTTTTGTATTTTTTTTTCTTTATGTAATGCATGTGTGCTCACACATGCATGGCTCTTTCCTGACCTATCCCCTCTCTTTCTATCTACTTATCTTCCGCCCCCTCCCCCGCCCCCCTTTGGAAGGATTGATTAACAAACATCTCTCATCCTTCTGAAAGCTGAGTAATCTATCTATTTTAAGGTTTTCTAAACAGCCCTTCTCAGCCCAGTCTGACCTCTGCAGGAGTACATAAGATCTTTTCTGAATAATTTATTTGGCTGGTAATCCAAGAAAGACAAGCATTCTGTAGGGTCACTTCTCCCAGAGCTGTTTAACACACCGGCGTGAAACAGGGAGATGGGCTGTTGATCAGATGGCTCTTCACCTAAATATGACTTAAAATAATCACTTCTAGTTCCAGACAGGCAGTAATTTACAATAAACTGAGTGCAGCGTATTGTGTAAAATCTATTGGAAAATAATGTTAGAAAATGGCAAATGTGTCATTGGAACAGCAGGCTTCATGGTGGTACTAAGCATACCTGAGTTTCTGTTTCAGTTATAAATCCCTCTGACTGTGTCCTTCCCGCCCTTCTCCTTGCCAGGTGGCTTGACCTCTCGGCACCACAAGAAACTTAGGCTTGTAAAGCTTAAAGCCACCTGAGACCTCCTCAACACATTAATAGGGGGAAGGGAAAGCTACTGCTTTTTAAAGAAGAGATAATTTAAAAAAAAAAAAGTTTGCTAACTTGATTTTTGAAGATCAGGAGTTAAAATTGATTAACAAGGAGGCAGAGAGGCATTTTTTTGTTTGTTTGTTTGTTTTAAATGTAAAACTCGGGCTTGACTAACCAAAGCAGCCAAGCTGCAGTATATGAACAGCCTCATAATTGCTCAGTCTGGGTCGCACATTAAAATAGAGGTATCTCAGTCTGAAGACAAATAGAAAGGGAGTATTTATGAACAGTGAGCAACAGGGACGTATGGCTAAGAACCAAGGAAGTGGGATGGGGGGAATGGGACTTTCTGCTTTGGAGAGCAGCCAGTTGTTCAGCTTAGTTCATCATGTTCAGCTGGATTTCCATGAAAAAGTCTGTACTTTCTCCTAGTTGCTGAGCTGAGTTAGTTTACTGTGAGGTCAGACAAGCATGAAGCTTGGAGAAAGAAGGGAGGTGAGATTTCATGGTTGGGAGCAGCGTATGTGTTTGATGCAGCACCCTGATAGACTGACTCAGTTGCACCCTACGTTACAATGTTCTTTTCTTGTCGATTATTTTTGTTTGGCAAGTCCCACAATTTTTCATCCTGTTTCTGAAAGCAGTTCACCTTAATGTAACCTGATAGAGATTTCTCATGTAGTTAATTTTGGTAAAGTTTAATGTTATCATTTGCAAATAATTTTTTGAAACTTTTTCTCTGCTTCTCAATAGGTGCTGCAAAGTTGGTAGTAGTTGTAGCAATATTTTTATTGACATTTTATGTCATATCTCAAGTTTTTGAAATAAAAATGGATGCAAACTTAGGACACATATTTGGTAAGTGGTGACTTTGTTTTTCTAGATACCTATTAATATTTATTTTGAGCCGTAATCAAGAGTAACAAATTGTTTTTGCTATAAGGTTGATTTAGACTCTTGCACTTCAGAATAATTTTTTGTTTAATGTATATACTTTTGATTATTTTCATATATGAAATATTTAACGTACATTCTTAGTATCTTGTCTTGCAATTGTACACAGTTTTACCTGATTTTCTGTTTACTGTTACTTACCATCTTAGTTGAGAGTTGTAAACTATGTAACTGATATGTACAATTGAGTGTGCAATAATCAGAACATTTCAGAGGTGCCAAATTCTACACAAAAAGCGATTATAAACTTAATGGTTTAAAATTCAGGGCATATTTTGAACCAACTTTGTCTTGAAAGGGGCTTCTCTTTAGGAAGCCTCATTTTAGGCACATGGATGGGATTCATATTACTTTAACTGCAGGCTCCAGTGTGAGCATGTGAGCATCCACATCTGAACCAGTCATCATAGGCATCTCTAATAATCACTGAAGAGACAGGTTCTGTTAAGTATCTCAGGCATCTGCATGATGAGGTCACTTGTGACCCTCCCTGTCCAAAGAAAGGGAGTCTTAAATGACTGGGTTCAGATGTACTGGAGTTGTAGACTTCCAGCATTAGTGAAAGAAGTCCAATTCTGGTAAAGCTTCTAGTCTGTACTTTTGCGGGGTTGGGTAAAATCAGGTTGTAAAAAAGGAATTCATTTCACTCCAATAGCCACACCTCCACAGGCCCCTTGTTGTTTTGTATCTCTCTCTCTGTGCTTGTCTTCACTGGAGA
This sequence comes from Struthio camelus, assembly GCF_040807025.1. Classification (NCBI taxonomy): domain Eukaryota; kingdom Metazoa; phylum Chordata; class Aves; order Struthioniformes; family Struthionidae; genus Struthio; species Struthio camelus. The sequence continues at coordinate 26,071,321 of NC_090942.1, forward strand.
GCCGTAAATTAAGGCAGTGCCTCAAAACATGGTCCCTGATCATTTTCATTCCTCTACTGTGTAAAGGCTTGTGTCTTACTTCAGAACATAATGTTCACTTTTATTTGATACTTTAATCAATCTATTTTTATAGATGTACGAGAAGGTTTAAAATTTGTAGGTTATTTTACAGTAAATAACATAGTAAAATCTTGTCAAACTTTTTTTTGCATTTTAGCTAGATCAGCACTGGATGCAGCTGCACGCTGTGAGTATTCATGTGCATGTGTTACTGCTGGGACTTGCTTTCACTAAAGACAGAAAGAATGTTGGATTTTCATAGTTAGGAAAGTCTTAATTACACTTAAAATGCAATCAAAAACCATTTTTCCTCTTTCCCTACCTTTCCTGAATTTCTGGCAAAAAATGGTTTTGCCAGCATTTTGGCACAGTTCTGTTTTGTGGCTTTTGATGACCGTGCTAGGGGGCAAGCAAAGGGGTGGGAACAAGGGAGTAGAGTAAAGAAGTACTGCAGGAACCTAGATTAGTTTAAGCTGCTGTGAAACTGCACCATGAAGTATGGCTTACCTCTGCTCTGTTTGAGTTCTTGTGGAAAATTAACTAATTAATTATTTAACCATTAGCTTACCTGTACTGTTGTCCTTAAAGTCCTGTTTCCTTTTGATAGCTACAAAACCTCCAAGATACAAATGTGGGATTTCTAAAGCTTGTCCTGAAAAGCACTTTGCATTCAAAATGGCAAGTGGAGCAGCAAACGTAGTTGGGCCTAAAATTTGTGTAGAAGATAATGTGTGAGTATTTTTACGTGTTATCTGTAAGCATCTCTTTAAAATGATGTCTTGGATCATGTTGCATGCACAGTCAGTAATTCAAATGATTTTTTTGTTTGTAAGTTTGCTTTGCCTACATAATGACCACATGAACAAATTATCACAGATCAAGTTGTAATATAAAACACATTTGATCCTCTGCAGAAAATGCTGAAGTGTATGCCACTTTAATAAATGCAAGACACCTTATGCTTTATTTTAGGTTTACAGACTTGCAGAATAGTCAGGCTTTGTAAGGTGAGGAGTAGACTTGCCTGAGTAACTTTTTCTTGTGCGTCTAATAGTAATTCAGTTAAGAATTTTATTTTTAAGTAATTACTCCTGATACTTCTAATTGAATGTCATCAGCTAGAACTGGACTGTGGAATTGTCTTTTGCAAGTCATCTTTTGAGCCTTTTATTTCCATAGGACTAATAACAAAACATTTTCCACCTGTAAAGGATGACTTCAAAAGGAAAAAGTAATATTTTAATGATTAGTAGTTATTTAATTGATAGCTATAGTTGCTAAATTTAAAATAACTGTGAAATGAAATTCACTTTTTGTAGTATTTCCGTAATGTGTACTTAAGGGCATCTTTTTTCAATCAGTTCCTTCAAGTCCTGTATTTCTAATAACAGTATTTTTAATGCAGCAGTATCAACAATACTATGCCTAGAGCTTTTAGCTGCATATCTTTAATATTCCCATTATGTGGATTACTGAGTGTTTATTTTAAAACTCTGTATTTCTTTGCTCTTAGGTTGTCACTGCTCCTTATCACCCCACAGTACATGAGTTCGCATAATACAATCTATCCAGTCAATTTTGGATGTCACAAGGCAAAAAAGACACACTATCAGAACTACTAGATACGTTTTTAAGTATCAGCCACACTAGTCAGCCTTTGCTTTCCATTCATATTTTAATACTCCAGTTTAGCTGTTTCTCAGCCGTGCTGTTAGTACAGTATGATTCAGATAGCACATACAGCAATCAACGTTAATTAATTCTAGAGCAAATGTCAACTCTTTCATGAGCATCCAAACCTCATGTAACAGAGCTAACAGGGTAACTGATCTACTGAATTAGGTTTTCCATCACTGTATTCCATAATTAAAGTGACATCATAAGAGTAAGACAAGACTATTTTTACTGTTAACATTAGCAGTTTTGTTTGTAGTGGTGTCAAAATGGGTGATTTTTCTGACAATTACTCATGTGCATTATCTCCTCTTTGCTTTACTAGTTAAAGCATCAGCACTGTTGAAGTTTCAAGCAATTCTTATGCAAGGCCAGCTTCGCTTGAGCTTTTTTGAGGGTGTAAGACCACATTTGTGTAGAACCCCATTTGCAGCAGAACTTCCCTGTGGAGTCAGGGAGCACGGACGAAGCTACCATAGGCTCCCGGTCCACACTAACTGTAGCTAAAAGCTACTAGGTTGTTTCCGTTCTTACCACTTTATGACCTTGGACAGTCTTGCCTAATCTCTCTGCGTGTTATTTCTGTTGGTGTTGCAGAACTTGCCAGCTTCTCATTCTGGTTGCTAGGAGGCTTAATGTCTGTGAAGACATAGAGTGATTCAGTGATTAAAAGTTAAAGGGTGAAAGAAATATGTTAACTGTGGGGTTGTGATTTTATTAATGTCTCACTGGGAAATTGTTCTTGTCCAAAAAAAGTCCTCTATTATTTCACTAAAGAAGTGATGAAGGCGGTTGCTGGCAAGAAATCTTTCTTTCTTTTCATATTGGCACACAGCTATTGGAATCCTAAGTTCACTGTTTGCTTTGGCAAAAATCTCTGCTAATGCCTTCGGAGGAGGACTTTTAAATGTTTGTTTAAGCATGCACCAGAAAATTGGGTTAATATTATATGATCTGCTTTGTTCATAATGCATTTGACTAGTATTTTAAAAGCTCGCGAAATTTGTTGGTTGTAAATTTTTGGATGAATTCTAAAACTGAGGAACTGCTGCCCTCCTGTGAGGAATTTGCAGCATTACACCCCGTAGTAACTTAGCACACAAGACTATCCAGAGGATGTAAAATGATCTCATAACTATGAAAGAATGTATTTCCTGGGTGGTAGCTCTTTTTATTGTTCAAATAAACTGTTGACCTGAGTTTCTTGGCGTGATTTAGGTAGAGAAGTACAATTCGGGTGATTACGTTACTGTTTAGTCAAAACTGTTATTATTAAGTACTGCCCAGCCACTTCAGTCCCTGAATTTATATGCATAGAATTACCAGAAGGGAGCAAAAGTGAATTTGATTTCTTTTCTTCTTCGAGTTACTTTGGTTTGCCTAACGAGACTAAAATCTTCTTTTCTCCCTCTTTCTCTCTCCCTTTTTTTTTTTTTTTGTACTTCTTTAAAAATGTAATGGCTCGCAGTTAAGAAAAATAGTTGTCGTGTTTTAAGCGAAGCAGACATCTGAAATTGTGTGGAAGTTTTTGTGCGTCTGAGAAAGAGGTTAGCATAGTATGAGTACCTCCATTCAAAGTATTAACTTGACTGACAGTTGATTTAGTGGAGTGTTACATAATACTCCCTTCACGGATGTAGGTAATAATAAATATCTCTTTTAAATGCTAGATTGCTCAGATTCCCATAAGAGGTAAATCTCAGCATCTTCATTTTACGCTGCACATCAAAGAAGTGCAACAGTCAGGAGAGCGAGCTGGTCATTGCTGTCAAAACCAAAAGTCTCACGAATCCTAGTCTGGTGCCCTGTGCTGTTGCCTGATAAAACTTAAAGCAAGGTAGCTCAGTAGAGGTTATTCCAAGCAGGCCCAGAAATTAATCATTCCCTCCATCGTTCCAGAAATAGTTAAAAAAAAAAAAAAAAAAAAAAAGGGGGGGGGGAAGTTCCTTATTTTACTAGTATTCTGTCTTGTGTAATACTGAGCTATTTTTTCTCGTTATCTGCCACACATTCCTGAACAATAAATGAATAATAACTGAAGTACTGATTAAATAACTGAAGTACTGTTATCAGTGTTTTGCGTCTCATGTATATTATATTTGATCAGTGAAGGTCAAATAATGAATGAGTAGCCCGGCCTGGTAAAGGAGAACACGTTTGGCTGTGCTCCTTTCTGTTTCAAAACCAAACCTTCCAAAAAGCTGCTAAAATGACTCTTCCCCCTTCTTGGGTGATGAATGTTTTAATCCTTGAAAACTACAAGACTGTCTGTGTGTCTGCTTTCTGTGTTACAAAGTAGTTCATAGAAACTGTTCCTCTTTATTTTCAGGCCTTATCACAGTTAGGACCCGGGCCTACAAGGGGTTGTTGTTACCAGTCCTTTGTTTATGGCAGTGGTGTCAGATAGCTCCTTGAGAAGGGTAATGAATTCCAGCCTGACAGCAGGTATTTTCCCCAGTCCTCTTGCACCCGCACAGACCTGGATGGCTGGAAGGTTCTCCCAGAATTGTACGGCTCTGATATGACAGAACCATCATCCGATTTTGAAGTTTATTTGTGAGCTACGTGCATTTTGTTGTTCTGCAGCCTAGCAATGTTTGGCCTGAGTATTCTTTTGCCTTCCTTGTGTTTACTTCTCGTGTGTTGATTGTCAGCATTAATATCCGATATGACTATTGTGAAGTGCAAGAGAAGTGAATGCATATGTGTCTCTACTTATATGTGTAGACCTACTCAAGCCTTTTTTTTCCATCTGATATGCTTTCTACTCCCCTAGCCAGCCAGTAGCTCATCCATTTGAATATTTCTCTTTTAGCTAGAATTGTACGCTGTGCTGCTTGTACCCCAGTTACTGGGCACTAATGCCACAAATAGTCTGCAATTTTTGTTGGAAGTAATTGATCTGAGGCATTGTAGCATCATGTTTGTCTATTCCATGGCCGTTCTGCATTGGTAGTTTGTGTCCACCTAGAATATAGCAGTCCTTTGGCTCTTCAGTTGTTGTCATCCAGTGAAGTTCTAAGCTTTGGCTGAGTTTTTGAAGGCTTGTAAACCCCGAGTGCATGTTGCTGTAATCTGTGTTACTAGACACAAATTTTATGCTGTTTCTTTTGCTCTTGAAGTCAATTCCAGTTATTTTCCATGGTAATTTATCTTCCTCTGCACAATACTTCTCAGTTTGTGTCGCTTAACCAACACATTGTACGCACTAACGTTCAGGTCCTTACTGATATTAAAAAAGATCCATAACCTGATTCTTGAAGAACTCCATTAGCACATTAGCAGTATCTCTTCATCCTGATAATTTGCCTTTTAAAACTGCCTATTAGTACTTCTCTAGCCTGTCCTTTGCTGGCTAGTGCTTCAAATTGTTCTGTGGTGGTGTGTGGGTGGTGGGTTGTTTTTTTAGTTTAGTTATTACTTTGTTCTCCTGTCTTGGAAGGACATAATCCAAAGTAGGAAAAAATATACTGTAATCATCTAATCATCCTCAAAATATTAAAACTTGCTGATGCTGCTTCATGGATTTGGAAGAAGGGACAATATTGTCATACTTCTTTACAAGTAATTTTTCAGTGCAGGTTTTGTTTTATTAGGAGGCCGTTGTCGTGTTTGTGGCGCAGTAATCTTGCGGTAGAATGTTTCACCACGTTCCTTAATAACTAATACTCTTTTTGTATTGGTATTATATATATATATTTTTTTAATTTTTTGAGACCAGTTTTTAAATCAGAAACTAAAGCTCCTAATAAAGAGAAGCAGAGATTATTACTGAAAAGTAAAATGCGTAGTTTTGCTTTGGTTTGTGTAAATACTTCTCTTCTAGCAATAACAGAGCAGTAGAAGGTTTTAGTATAGAAAAGGTTAGAAACTGGTTTTAACGGAGAAATCTGAAATATTTCCTGTATAGAATTCTAACTCTTATTGTGTGTATATGTGTGTGTTTCTGTGTCTGATCCCCCCAGTACTGTGCCCTATTTTGACTTATGTTTATTTACAGAGAATTTTGTAGTTAAAATGGAGAGAAGTTCTTATTCTTCTTGGTATGTTAAATGTCCACTACATTTTATATGAGCTAAGGAATGCGCTTAGAACTTCATAGCTTTTTTTCATTTATATTTTCAGTTTTTATTTGCCATGTGATTCTGTTGCATTAATGGAAAAATATGGAGCTCCTGCAGTGGCTAAAACACTTCTGGAATCCCCTGTTAACCAGAACTAAATTTTGCAATTTAGCAGAAAATTGCCAGTCTTCTGTTTCAAGAGTTATTGAGTTAGGGTTTTATTTTTATTCAGAATTTTTGGCAGATGGTATAACTTGGAAGACTAACAAGAATAACGTGGACTCTTTCATCTCTGCTACTTATTTAAAGCATAAGTTATTGTACCAAAAAATACAATCAACTGATAGTCTTTCATGCCTTCTCTGAAATAAGCTAGTACTGATTCAGCTCCTGATAAAGAGTTGTCTACTGAATTTTCCATTCATGTAAACTTTGGCTTATGTCCTCATCCTACACACAAAAGATAGCATCAGAGAGAGGAAGATTTTTGTATTACTTCCATGATAGACTGCTGCTTTTTTCTAGCCCATCACTAATGAGTTACCATGGGAAAGCTGATGCTACAGTCCTTCCAAAACATACGTCCTAAAGCCAGAATGGTCCAACTGAATCTGAAAATCATGTGATCACTGCAGAAATGACCTGTATAAAGTTTTAAACATAAATGTTGTACAAATCTGCAGCTTCTTCCCAGCACAAGCTGGGGAAGTTACAGCAATGCTGCTCAGGGTTAGATGCTGGTTAAAGCGTCTGATGCAGCGTGTTTGAAATTGATAAGGCTTGCACCTGTGTGCTGAAACACTTTCTTGCATCCGAGCTGGATTTCTTCATTATGTTCATAGTTTCAACCCTTATTCCTATTACTCCTTGTTTATGTCAACCTTTTAATGTCTAGCTTTGAAGCATTAATGGCAGGGATATTTGGGCCTGTGTAATGGAGGCAGAACAGAGATTTTCGTACAGTACAGTCCTTCAGACAGTGCCATAAAAGAGGGTTGTGGGGGGTTTCTAAGCTGCTTCTCAGCAGAGTGGTACACCCGCCTCGATCTAGGGCACCCTAACTAACAAACCTGCCTTTCCCAGTAGCTCTTTCCCAGTAGCTCATGAAGTAATTGTTGTTCTAGATTACAGAAATTTTGTGGGAATGCATAAATGTACTCCAGGATTATGCTCAACTTTAGTTTAGGTCCTATCAGTGTATTAACTATTTCCCTTGGATTTAGATTTCCTATGATAGATGAAAATAGCTGTCTGCTTTGCCTTTCTTGTGTATTAGCATGATGCTGCAGTATTCACTTTAAATAGTTTGCTTAGGTTACCTTTTAAACTTACTAACACATTTCAGTTCTTCTTGTGTTTATGAAAAAAGAGTAAGTCTTGGTTACATGACTGGGCTAGGCCCCTTCAAAATATTATTTATATTTCAGGCTCTTTAACTGCAAAAAATTTTCTTAGCTGCATTAATAGCACTTTATTTTTAGTGGCATTTTTCATATATGCATACTTTGAAACAAAATATGCTATTAGTAACTCATAACAGTTTTATGAAGCTGAAATGTTGGTTGAAATTATTAAAATCTCTTATGTCTACCTGATGTTTTTCTATTTATAAAAGAAACTTATTAATTTTAATAACTTATGAAAACATAAAATAAGATGAACATTCCAGCTGTATAAAATATGAGAGTCTACTTAAAGCTATTTTACGGAAAAGATGATTAAATGATCAAATGAAATGGATACACGCCTGGGGATACTTGATCTACTGTTCTCAATTCAGTGGTCCCATGAGGGCACCTAACTTAGTTCTAGGAGATTCTGTTTTGTTTAAGTAATCATATACGTGTGCTCTTTCAAGTATGCATGTCTTACAATTTGATTGTTCCTATTTAAAAATCAAGATAAAAAATGAAATATTTCATATCAGAAGATTGTCCTTTCACAAATAAAATTGTGTGTTTATTTTGTTTCAGTTTAATGAGTGGAGTTAAAAACAATGTTGGCAGAGGAATAAATGTGGCCTTGGTCAATGGTAAGTGATATTTTAAATGAGCAGTGTGTCTTCATTTTCATTTTCTGAAATTCTTTTTAAGCCATGTAAGGTATGATGAAAGGTAAGCAGAAAAGGAGGTACTCAGCAGATTTATGCTGAGACTGATATCAGATCTTAATGCTTATACTTCTTTGTTAGCACAGAGTTATAATGTGGGAAAACTCAGTGCTGCTTCTTCTTTTTCTAAAAATACGTGGTAAAAATAGTCATGTGGAGTGCTGTGATGACTTTTTCAGGTATTTCTTTTCCTAATGCACATATAAAATGGAAAGTGACCAGAGATGCATGCTGCTGCTTTTGACCTTCTACACTGTCACCACTAACAGAATTCTGTAGACTAAATTCTTCTCTTACAGTATTTTCAGTGAAACTTAGTTAAAAATTTTATCTGTTGTTACATGGGAAGTCCAGCTCATTATTCCCTAGCCTGGAGATCAGTATATTCTATTAGTTCCATGTCTACAGATCTGGTCCCTAAAAATGTCTGTGGTTATGTAATTGTGTTCATGATTCTGAACTTTCGTTAAAAAAAAAACAAATTTACCAGTATGTCAGCTTGAAAGTTGAAATGTGATGTCTACTGGCAGGTTTGTCCTTAATGTGTAGCAAGTAATTGCTCGGTAGCATTGAGGTTGCACTTGTCATTTCACTGGAATATAACTTCATGTTATTTTTGGATTGTACTCAGGTTTACATCATCTAAAATATGACTTGAACAATACTTACCTAATCCTATTTTGCCCTCCTAAATTGCCTCAGTCTGTTCAAACCTAAATTTCCTACCTTCATATTAGATAGCTGTCAGTCTTCCTGTTTGTCTTCTAAATGAATGTATATATAAAAAACAAAACCCTAAATTCCGTCAAAAACTGCCATTGTAGACATCATAGGAACAAAGTCAAATACTAACGGCATGTTATGTTATCCGTTTTCTTCTCCATTTGTTCTCAAAGTTTAAACTAAATCGACTAAGAATCTCCAGTCTGCAGCAAAACATGCCGTGTAATTTTGATCTTCCTTTCCCTGTGGCACTGATGTGTCAGTACCTAAAACTGTACACTCTCTATTTTTTGCAAAAAGAAGTTAATAAATCAAAAGTAGATATGTGAAGTGGATTTTCCATATTATTTGGTTTTGGATTTTTTTATATTCCACTTGAAATAAAATTAGAAGTTTCCATCTTCTCTTTTCTCTCTTGCTTTTTCCTGCACCTTTACCACACCTTAGTGGTTTGGGAAAGGAGCGCTCTTCATAAAAATTAATGTGGTAATTGATGATTTATATGGGTGTCTTCTGCAGCATTTTCTCTGAAAGTTTTCAAAAGTGTCATTAAAAGGGGTTTGGGCATATTGTCTGTAAACTAATTTTTGGCTATTCTATGACACCAAATACTTGTTTTCTCCAGGTAAAACGGGAGAACCAATAGACACCAAATTCTTTGACATGTGGGGAGGAGGTAGGTGTGGTTAACTGAGCGTGCTGGAGAGAACAGCTAAAACGCTCTTTTTGTGTGTGCGTGTGTGTTCTCCTTGCGCAGGCTGCATTTTCTGTGCTGGCTGAAGCTGTTATGGGAGTGCTTTACCTCTACTTTTGTAATTATGAGGAGAGTACAACTAAAAACAAACGCAGATAGTTTAGGGGGAGAGGTGGCTGATCTGTGTGCAAGAGCGCAAGCATGCTTGTGCTCCTGAGTAGTTATCCCACTTGTATTTGCCTATGCCAAAACAGCACATAAACTGTAATAGTAAGGGAGGGTTTTGGTGATCATAAATCCCCTTTATAGCTGAACACATTACTGCATTATTTAATTTTGGTAGCTTTTCTTCCACTGCCTAATTTGGTAATGGGAGTATTTTTCCATTCCAAGTGCCAGCATCTTCGGTTTATTAACATCATGTAGTTCAAAATAGAAAGGAGTGATCGTTATATCATCGCTCAATATTCATGAAACTTTTCCTACAAAATATAAGTGCTCTTTCTCTGGAGCATGTTGTCTTTTTCTCACTTAAGATCTTTTTATAAACTTATGCTTCTAAATACTATTTTTAAGGAACGTCTCTAAATTAAGTAGACATTGTGGATGTCTAAATATGGCATTGTTGCTCATTAGTAAGCAATTCTTTGTTCTCTCTTTTCAGATGTGGCACCATTTATTGAATTCCTGAAGTCCATCCAGGATGGAACCATAGTGTTAATGGGAACATATGATGATGGTGCAACCAAGTATGTCATTGATTTATACAGTAAATATTGCTTAAACTTTTAGATGCTGTTTTGTACTGAAAAATAGGATTTTTTAACAATCACTTTTGATAAAGCTTTGCTTTTCCAGTAAGATGGATCTGAAACTGCTTTCTGTTGATTAATTTTATAAGGCTCTTGTGGTTTGGAGAAAACAAAGCAAAACTAACCAGGTGTAATGGGTTCTGCATGTACTTACTTAAAGGAATGTGAGGTGTATATTTTTGTGATTCCCTCAGGACAAAGAAACAATAAATTACTTATTAAATTAGATTTATTAGCTGAAATGTCCCTTGGTATTTGAACAACTAAATAGGCTGGACATTAATAGATTATTAATTTGCAATTGCCATATCAATACACGTACATGGATTTTTGTTTATTTTGGGGGGCTGGAGGCGATCTCTTTTTGGTGTTTTTGTTTGCTATTGATGCAAACAAGAAGACAGTGGTAGGGCTAATGATGAGTCCAGCAGATTGTTTACTAATAGCTACTAAGAATGTATTTGGATGTAGGATATTGTATTTATTTTTTAAACTCAGACTCTTATTCTACCTGGATTTGAAGACCCTATAGGTTTCTAGCCATTCTCATAGAATTTATCCCCCACCCCACCCCCTTTTTTGTATATATACTGTCAAGGGCATATTTTTGCTCTTCCTGGTAATGCGTTCAGTCTATGCTAGTAAATTCAGATGTGCCCAGACACAGAACGCGACTGCTAGAATGTATCCTGATATGAATTTGGTCTGTTCCATCTAGCACCTTCCTCAAAAAGCTCCAGAGGAGAATTTGTTTGTTAGAACAATCCGGAGACTGTTTGCGTTAGCTCTTGCCCATAGCCTTCCTTTTCAGGAATCTGAGAGTTTGCTAGCGTGTGCGTGGTCTGCCTCAACTCGCTGGCCTCAGTGTTCAGAACTGTTCCAGACTGAAGCTGTTTAATTTACTAATGTAGACATAAGCCTAAGAATCCCTAGTTCTCTAAGCATTATTTTCAACCTGCCCTTTGGTCATCCTTAATAGAGATTAAAATTTATTGTAGAAATTTGTATTGTTACCTACTCTTCACTTAAATCCTCTTGTCCAAAGGATTTCTTTTCACAGTTGAAATGTATAAGTTTTTTTTTTCCTTTTCCCTTAGTGTCTTAATCATATTTAATTTTTTAAGATGTTCTCTACATTTTTATACCTTTTCGTTTGTTCTGTCATCCTCATCTGGTCTGTATTTTTTTTTCCTCCAGTAGCAGATTGATATAGGACCAGCTTTCCTATGACAGGGTCCTAATTTGCCATACACGATATTTGCAATGTGCAATGTTTGCAGTAAATGGTTAAAAGTGGCTGTATGCTCCCTTCTTTTGGGAGAAGAAAGCAGTTTAAAAGTGGTTGTTTCTTTATCCGTAAGGCTTAATCTACAAACTATTATTGTATCTACTTCTTGACTTGTTAGTTTTTCCTTGCCTGCTGTTTTTCTTCTGATATTTTAGAAAAGTACAGTTAGTTTATTTCAATAATCATGTCTCCATGGATATTTCTGAAAGCTTGTGTGATAGTTTTGAAAGCTTTCTGTGATACCAGCTTAACAGGAAGGTGTTTGGCCCATCTGCTGGCAGCCAGATACTACTGCTTATTACTGAAAATGAGCAGAAAAGCCTTACCCCGGTTCTTGATGGTAATACCAAAATCATAAATGGCCAGTGCTTGAGAACAATTACAATTTTGAAGATTCAGGATGTTTAAAAGAAAAATCTTATTTTGAGAGGTTTTTTTTAAAGATGCAAGCTGTTCTACATACAATGCTCTAATATTCTGGAAATTTGTGGGGGTGGAGGGTGCAAATAACTCCCAAACTCCTAAAAATAACTTGATCATTTTTATCATTTTGGTTGGAATGACTTGTGCAACTGTATCTCATTAAGTAGTAACAGTCAGAAATTGTGTATTGTTTAGTAATTGGACAAAAATAATAGCTGGCAGAAAGTAAAGAAAGGCTATCTGGAGGTTTTGGAATGATAGCTTATTCCACAGAATAACTTTCTCTTCTATATTAAAATTATCTCATTTGAACTTGCAGGCAACAAGCTGTGCTGTGGGAGAACGTTTTGACTCTTAAGTTAATTGGTCTGAGCAAGCTAGAACCTTTTTGGAGTAGTTAGGTCATTCTTTTAACCTGAAAGAGCTTTTATTTTATCTAGACTTTAGCTTAAGCCTGCAAACAATTTTTAATTTAAAGGTGTGGGTTTTTGGGGTTTTTTTGTTTGTTTGCTTGTTTTTGCCTGTAGAATTGCTAAAATGACTCAAGTTGTATGCGTAAGTTCTCATAGGGTATGGTTTGTGGCTTTGGTTGCTGATAGGTTTGTATGCTAGTTGATGGAGGTTATAATGTTAGAGGGCACAGCTCATTAGATCAGATGATTTCAAAACTAGAATTACCTGATTTCAAAAGATAGATCTTGCCTAATGTTGACCAACTTAAACTATATTTAATCAGATTAAAGCTGAATGGTGCATTGAACAATGAAAGCTCTGAGGATGTATGTTTTATTCATGTGTTTAACTTCTCTGTTTTGTTCAAGGCTTAATGAGGAAGCACGGAAGCTGATTGCTGAATTGGGAAGCACGTCCATTACTAACCTTGGCTTCAGAGACAACTGGGTCTTTTGTGGTGGAAAAGGAATTAAGACTAAAAGCCCATTTGAACAGGTCTGCGATGTTATAATTTGTTGGAGTTTAGCAGCTTACCTTATATTAAAACCATAGCCTGTGGATGAATACCATGAGTTTGTTCAACACCGGTATCTAATGCAGTAGTGGCACATATTGTCAGTGTTGTGTTTTTCTAAAGAATTCCTTAACTAGCCTCTTCCTTTTAAATATGCGAAAAGATCCTTTAGTGATTCCCAGATTAGAGAAATGTTAATGAGATACTAAGATCTACCCTTATAACTAGATTAGTTTTCTTTTTAATGAATCCAGTTTAACAAAGAATTTAGAAAAGGTTGCCTGAAGTTCATATTTTAGACACACTAACAACAGTAGACCTCTGACAGATAAGCAGTAGTTAAGGTATTGGTGTTCCCAGCTATCCACTGTGCTCTTCTGTCAAAAATGATCGTTGCTGTAGTGAAACTTGTGAAATAAAACATGTAGCCACACTTGGCTGTTGCAGTTCAACATATGGCATTGCTGCCTTTAATTATCAGTAGAGTTAGCTTTGCACTAAGGGATTGTGAAGGAGAACAAGTAAAGTATGTTCTCTTTTGTCTGTTTCTGTGAGGGAGTGGGAACAGGGAGTGCAGGAGCAGTAACAAACTCTTGAAGGTAGTAATATGTTACCTAACTGCAGATGTTTGCTCGGTGAACAGGAACCCTTAATTTTCAAAAAGCTTGCCATTCGATATTATTTAACGTTCTTCAAATCTGACTGTTCGTTTTAGTGCCTTGTAAACCTAAATTTATCATTCTTGCATATTTTTTTCCTAGTGGCTTGTGTTCTAATACAGCTAGTCTTTTTCTTATTTCTTTTTCTAAATAAAAGTTCATAATATCTTTTAAGAATATTTTCCATAGCATGACTCAACACCGTACACTTGTCTGAACAAGCTACGTTAACTGGAGAATACTGAGCCATAGTTGTATTAGATATTTACAAAGCACAAGATATTAATACTGATGTCGTCTTTTAACTTATTATTATCAGGCCATGGATTAATAGAGGTGTCTTTTAAAGCAGTTTGTGCATTAAAGCAATAGGATAAATGACTTCATATTAATGGTAGATTGATGTTTTCTATTTATAGCATATAAAGAACAACAAGGACACAAACAAATATGAAGGCTGGCCAGAAGTTGTTGAGATGGAAGGCTGCATCCCTCAGAAGCAAGACTAAAATAAAACAAAAGGAAAGAATGTGGAATAAAATGCACTTTCTGCTATTATTAGGGAGAGGGCTATGAAGGAAACTGTACTGTAAATAATATTTTTAAAGCATGCAACCATCTTGTCGGTGTGGGCATGAGCACTGACATTTTGAATATTGGAATTATTTATTGCTGACACACATAGCAATTTGTAAATATGTCCAAAAAAAAGGAAACATCAAATCATTTCTAAGCAGGTTTCCTAAAAGCACAGCATTTAGTTTGCCTAAAGTAAATAATATCTCTTAGATCAACTGGCTAATAAATTCCATATACCAATGATAAACAAACAGATCCTGACAGATGTTGTACTGTCCTCTAACAGCGTAACGTTGCTGTGAGTATGTAACCTTTGTGGAATATGTAGATTTTAGTGATAAGTTTATGAAGAGCTTTAATTTTTTTTTTTTATTTTCTGCCTCTTTAAATGGCAACATCACTTTTTATTAAAGCTATTTGGTTATTCTAATACCAAGTGCTCCAGAAATGTATTTTGCAGTCTCCTACCAAAACCTAGTAATCAATAAAGGAAGAATACATGCTACAGAAGTACTGATACTGATGAGAAGCACAATATAAATTATTTTTATTAAGGGAAGAACAACAGTAAATATTTAAATAGTGTATGTGATATTTAAAAACAGGTTGGAAGAATTTGTATTTAACTTGGAAATAGTGTTTACTTTATAGAAGAGACTTGGCATGTTAAGCGAGAGTACTATAGCTATCTTGTACAATTTTTGTACAACTGCCTAACCAACAATTCTACCTACGGCTGGTCAGCAATACTAGCTAGTCGTGTAATAAACATGCATAATGGAATGCCTTCCCATTTTAATTCTAGCACCAGGAATAAATTTCCTATTGCAAAGAGCATATTAGAGAGCAGGCTGTCTTCTAGTAAGAACTGATTCAGGGTATGCAATTATGCAACTTTACCACCTGTGTTACATCTAATGTGACCTGAAGTAATTTGTACCTACAGTGAGATGTTAGAGAAAGCATTATATCTTAGGTTGTGCATTGTATGGCATTCAGACTTGATGGATGATGATATCTTCACCGTTTTCTTTAATGGAAAAAAATGGACCAAACTGAAGTGGCCTTATTCTTTAGCTCATATCAGTGCTATCAGAAAATCCTTTCTACAGAAACTTCTGTTTCTTTTAGTAGGGCCAACCTGAATTTTTACTGAAACTAAATTAGATGGTATAGTTGACAGTGCTGATATTCACTGAGTAAGAACTGACACAGAATTGGGTGTAATCTGTTGGAGCTTTGTTTACGTGGTCAGTTTTGGTAAAATGGTCAAGAACTCTTACCAAATACCAGCGGATGAAAGAAACAGGACTTTTCAGGAATCAGTGTGAATTGTAAACAGTGCCACTCAAAATACTATTATTGTCAATGTCTTCTGAGACAAATTTAATTGTTTGCACTAAAAATTTCAAGCAATATTGGAAACAATTATTTTGTCATTTAGTTCAAATAAATAACCTGTGATATCAGAGTGAGACTGCATTTTGAGTTGTTCTCTATGATTAACTAGCTTGTTAAATAATGTGATTTTTCCCTCAAGTTTAATGTAGAGCAGCAATAAATGCACCTTATACAGTGAAACTGTATTTTTGTTGTTGTTGTTGTTCAGGAGGAAGTGTCAAAACCATGGAGATATTTATCATCAAGTAAAATAAAAGTTTCCCTTTCTGTTAATTGGAAAATAACTTTTATTTCTTAATGTTAGGTTATTCTGGAAAACTCACTGTATAAGCCCTGGAATTTTAACATAAAGTTACATTTTTATGTTGGTGAATATTCCAGTATTGGTTATGCTGTTGTCCGAAATAGTATTGAAAGAATTGTGAAGATGCAGTACTTGGCAGGGCTTAAGAGAAGAACCATTTGTCTGCATTAATAGTTTCCCTGAACTATTGCCTTCGTTCTTTTGATTCTGAATGCCAATAAGTATATGTGTCATCTTTCAAGCTACAAAGTTCAGATTTCCTCTACAAAATAAGTGGAGAGGAAACAGAACTAAAACCAGACCTCTTTAGCCCTAATGAATGTCCTTTTAACTTGTACTCTTTTTTTTTCTTTTTTAGCAATCAGAATAAAGTAAATACATTCTGACTCTTTAACCCCTTATTTGCACCTGCCACAACACTTTTTGCAACTGATTTTAAAGCAATGAAATGGTAGTTACATTTTGTAATATTTTGTAACCATTCTTAAATCATTTGATTCTTGTCGTTTTGATCTTTTTTAACGTTTCTTCCTCTTCCCTCGTTCAGTGACCCACTTCTAGGCAGCTGCATCATCTCATTGTTCTGTTTAAAAGACTCTCTAAATGTGTAAGACAAACTCATACTGGAGTGGCCATGCAAATGGGGCCTTGTTGCTCTTTGCTTGTCCGTCATCCTGGTCTGTTGACTTGCCACAAGTTCTAGTCATGCCATCTCTTCTCTTCTGTCCTGAGCGTGTTATTTGCTGCATCTCCCTATTGAGGTAAACTTTCTGATGCTTACTCTTAAGAAGCAAGACTCTTTAGTTCATTTAAGTTTAAAAAAAAAAAAAAAAAAAACAAAAAACAAAAAGCCCAAAGATCACTTACTTCTCCAGCCTGTCAGGTGTCTCCCGGCCGGTGCTAAGAAGTTATCCACTGTGAGAGTGAAGATATTTTATACAGGCAGCTTTATGTGAAACTGCCTCTGTGTGTTAAAGATCCAGGATGCGTATTTTCCTGCCCAAAGTAATGAGAACACTTGCAGCATGTTACTAGTAAATCTTGGACTTGTTGAGGACAGGAGAGTCAAGGAAGGAAAGAGAAAGATGCAGGTGATGTTTACCTTAAAAAGTATAGCTGTTAGAAGTTAGGGGGAGGATGCAAAAAGGATGCAACTTAATCCATCTGAAGATTTCTTCTTTGTAAACCACAGCTCTCAATTGCTGCACTAGTGTTGCTTTATATGGACAATATGATCCCTAAGAAAGAAGGTGAAGGGGGTATCTGCATTGGCTTGTCTTTCCTGATACTAGCATCTTTCCCGATTAAACTTTCTTCTTGAAAGACTGGAGGCTTTGACAGCCTTAGTTTCCTGAGTGCTCGTTCAGGAAAAAGCTCCCCTTTGCTTGGCGTGTTTTGGTTTCCAGCCTTACTGTGGCACTTACTGCCCTCAAGCAGAGATATGACTAGTAAACACTTGGTGTCTACATAATGTCTCTTAAACTGTTTGGATTACCTGCAGTACTGAGTTTTCAAGAATGAGTATATTAAATAAAATAAGGCCAATATCAGGTGGGTAAATTCAGCAGGGGAAATAAAATAGCAATGCTGCCAACACACATTGTTGCATTTCCTGTGTACAAATGGGAAGGAGCACAGTCCCTCCCTAGACTGTCTATGACTAGGGTGGAGCACAGAATGGAAACAGCTGGGAAAGTTTCCCAGCATCCCAGAGTATCATGCCAAATTGTAATGTTAAATCCTAGATCTACAGGTGATACTGTAATGGAAATTTCTGTGACTACACCTGTTCAAAATGTCGGGCTCTTAGTAAAGGACTAGTATTAGCCACGTATTTTATTTAGATTGAGATTAAGAAGTTGCCCTTCCTCATCCAACCTGATTATGCAGTGAAACAACAGTCTAAGGCTGTGGTTCTGTTGATCTTACTGGCTTTGGGCCATGCTTGCTTTGGGCTACTGTCAATGCAAAGGGAGACCTGATTGGTGTGAATACCTAGGAAGGGATTTTTTTACTGAAGAAATCCCCATCTGTTCTACTTCTGTAAAGCCAAGCTAAGTCCACACTGTATGCTAGGCACAAGGGGCCTGGCTAGGAAAATTGAAAAGGAGACCTGGAAGACCAGATGGGAACTCTGAAGCCAAAGTAGGAAGGTGCAAAACCAGCTCTTGAACTAGTAAGTGATACCACAAGGTGACAGTAGCTTCTGGTACTGTACCTGAGCTGAGGCCTCTGCTCCTAGGTCTCCAAGGAGTGTGCCAAATGGGGCTAACTCCAGGGCTCAGCCCCCTCCTGCTGCTGCCTCCCTGGAGGAGCAGCTGCATGTCTGCTTGAGCGAAAATACAAAATACAAAGAATGACAACAGAGAAGGTGATCTAATTGAGAGGTTTCAGTGCATTTCTGATTATCTCATCACTGTCCACAGAACCAGACTAGATTAAAACCTTTTGTATTTCTTACTCTCTGCTTCTGTTCCTTTCAGCCTTACAAATATGTTCTAATACATCCTTCATCGAGGCAGGTTTAAAAAAAAAAAAAAAAAAAAAAGGAATATTTTTCCAACCTGTTTTTAAGCTCTACAAACAGATTCCCTAGATGTCTCTTCCTGTTCTCAACTATCCTTCTAGACAGGTTTTGTAATATAACAGCCAAATCTTTGCTGAAAATCAAGGAGTGTTACTTCTGTCTCCAGTTCACATTGATAATTGATCACTTTCCTCCTAATTGCTAAAAGGTATTTTTATGTTCTTCTTAGCCCTATCTTTTCTGTTCTAGAAGGTGTAGCCCTTTAATCTTGCTTTTATCCTTTTTACATCTCTTATTCTTGTAATCATCTGTACCCTCAAAAATGTCTATTCCCTCCTTAGGGTGTTGGCCATAGCAGGATACAGCTATAGCATCACTGATAGGAGAAAAAAAGGCGTTCCTAGCTGAGAAGGAATCATGTCTCCTCTGAATGTGATGGATGGTGGTGGAAGGGAGTGCTGTCTTCTGTGGAACGTAGTCTGCAGATGTTTTTTCCTACCGTAATGCTGCAGCAGTTCCCTCTGGCTAATTATCTTCCTCGACCTTGAATATATCACCATCGTCTTTATCAGTACAGCATTATGTTCCCAGATCTTGGCAGCTGAATCATTGCTCTGAACTGGAAAACTTGGTGGATAGTGCCTTAATTTATGGCTTTTATATCTAACCCTTCATAGATACCTCTAAAGCACCTCACACATATGGCACAATGCAGAAAACTATATCTTGACTTAAGTTTTGTAATGCGTTAATAAATGAAATGAACACAGTCTACTTATTCAGGGCATGCACTTTCTCCTGTATGTGTGTATGTAGGGGAAGGGATCTGTGTAGAGCACTGCAATAGTCCAGCCACATTGTGTACAATGTAAAAACTGCACAGAAATCACTCCATCCTCCACAATAAATTTCTGATCCCTGGCAGTATCCCAAAGCAGCTGTTTAATTCTGTTTCTCTTGTAGATCTTGCACTACAATGCAAAGGGTTTAGATCAGTTTCTTAGCATTGCAATTATTGAGCAATAAGGAAATGGAAAAAACACTGAACCCAATCAATATTTCAAGGTAGTTTAACTGGACAAAATTTTGTTACTCCAAAAAAAAAAAAAAAATTCCAGAGTAGAATACTGTTCTGTCTTACTTTAGTGTTTAGTCTTGAGTGACCAAAAGCAAGGAGGGCGGCTTAAAGAGGGTAGCTGCAGTTGTATGACTGTAAAATCCTAGATCGATGGAAAAAGTGCCTGCCCTGAAGCACCAACCCTTTTTACTGTATGTGGTTTGTTTATTTTCCCGAGAGTTCTCCTATACTGGTACTTAACATTGTGAGACGTAATTTAACATTATGAGATCATAAAATTTCTACAGGTAGTTGTATCATTGGATAATCCCAAAAGTTTAGTTCTACTTAAATCTCTTACAAGTCACTAAGATGGATCTATTTCACTAGCTGCTTTATCTGCAGAACATGTGTCAAACATTCAGAAGGCCAGTGATCGTTGCTCTGTGCTTTTTTCTTTTTTTCTTTTTTTCTTTTCACCAGCAACCTGGAGTTTTCAATGCCAAGAAGTGTAAAGCCACAGTGTGACAGTATTTTGACTTTGACAGCGCTGGCAGCTCAAGGAGTTACTACTCTTGGTCAACCCACTGGATTCTTATTGCTGTGTCCTTGCTCTAATTTGCTTGTTCCATACTGGGCCAAATCTAAGGTTTGTAGAGTATTACTGTGAACTATAATCACTACGCTGATCCACAGGCTGGGGTGAGGGCAGGGGATGATAGGCACAGTGACAACTCGCAACCAAACTGGCAGGCAAAGACAGGCCACCATGAAGCTACAGCCTAAAGCTTCAAAAATATAAAATGTAATGACTTAGGTCTTTAAGTTTCCAGTGACTTCTATATTTGCTCCCACTGGCACAATCAATGACTAGCAAGAAATTTTTTTAACGATCCCAATCCAATGAACACATCCAAAACTGGAACTGAATAATATCTTGACGTTGTGTCCCTCTACATGTTGATTCTCTTAATGAAATATAGATCCTCTAAAAAGTCTGCATGTTTAACATCAAAATGTTACTTAGAACCTACTGAGACACAATAGAGTGTCAAATTAATTTCTCAGATTATAGGGCAGGTTAGGCTATGCAAAAGAATGAGACATTGTTTTAGTTGTCAGTCATGTTCTTGCTTCTGACAGGAGACACAACGATCATCCTATCATTGAAAATACTGCATTCTTTTTTAACCCGTAGGATAGTGTCATGCTTTTCTCTAGAAAAAAGAAATAAGTCATGAAAAGTTTTTCATTCTCTCCCAAAACAAATGTTCAGAGCTGTGAGGAAAATGATTATATAAGTCTTGCCAATCAGAAGTTTCTGCTTTTTAGTAAAGATATTTTGATGCATACATAACTCAATATTTAAATGTAATCAAAGTTACAATATGCTGGTGATTTTTGAAGTATTAACAGGGAAAATGTGCAGCTATTTTCAAGTTAGACTGTATAGTCATAAACATAGCAAAGCTGAGATGAAAATGAAACAGCCAAACTCTGAGACAGATCCTGACCAGTTAGTCTATGATGAAGTCATATTTGTGCTTGCAGACTCAGATTCAGTAGAAGATTTCACAAGATGTGTGGCACTACCTTGTAACAAATCCCTGGATCTCTCTCCAGTTCAATTAGTGCAACTAAATTACGCGTGTGTCTCTCCATCTGTCTTAACCCTTAAAAGCTTCATTTATTACACCTCTTTGCTGAGCAAAGTGACAGCCACCCTCCATCAAAAGCAATGCATTTGCAGCCAGCCATGGGATCTGGCTCCAGCCTCAGCGACGAGTGATCCCTCGACAGTGTTATCTGGTATCTGTGAAATGAATTGCAGTGCCATGTTCCTATCACTGCATTTTCAACCGTGCAGAGCTGACACAGCAGCCAGAGGACTGATTCTCATTTCATTTTCTGCTGGGAAAACCATTAATTATTTAACAGAACTATCAGTGGAAGGAATTACACAGTTGTCAATCCGGGTAGCAGCAGACTCCGGGACAGTCATATATGTTTTAGCATAAATTATCTATAGTATTCATTTAACTTGGAATTCACAGACACCATTCCCTTCAGGATGAATTTGTCATTTGTGTGGAGGAAAAAAGTGTGTTTGACTTCCAGAAATACAAACCACAGGAGTCCGTATATAGAAAATGCAATTTTAGCCAACTGATTATTTTAGCCAACTGTGCCTGGCCTTTGAAGACAGTACTGGGATCTATTGGGGTCTAGGCTGTACCCCTTACAGCAGGGCAGGTCCAGTAGTCACTATTAGGATAGTTACTATGAGGCCGTAACTGGTGAACCACGGTTTTCAAGCTGCATGGGTTGAGAAACATGCAGTGACCAGGTTGCTAAAGCATTAGATTGGTAAGGAGGCCTGCCTTTTTTTTTTTTTTTTTAACCTAGGTCTGCCACTGCTTTAGCAAGTGACTTTGAATGAGTCATTTCCCCTCAATTTCCCCATTTTATAGACAGAGCAATACTACTGCCCCCCTTAGTTATGCTTAGTGGATGTATGGGTGTTAATCCCTATTTCTCAGTTATATATTGTTATCTATCTGAGCTATATCTGGGCTATTTATGCACTTGGCCTGTGCTGATTCATTGACAAAGGAAATTGTGAAAGCATAAAAAAACTCTAAAATTCTAAAAATTGCTATTGAAAAATCCATGCCTGAAATGTACAATAAAATCATGGTTCCATGTTCACTGTAACTGAGCTGGGGCATTCCAGATTGGCCGGCAGGACAAACTGGGTACAGTCAGGAAAGGATTCACAATTATGATTTTTGCAGGTTATCCAGAACAAAAGTAGTGTTTATTTCATCCTCATACTTCAACATATTTCAAAATGGCTTTATCTTTATAGACAAGAGGGCAAGTGACACCTGACATATGTTAAGTTAGAGGGGCTCAGACAGAAAATGCCTCATTTGGCACAAAGTTTGCCCCAGTGGAATGATCCTTCTACCTGTTTTTTTTTAACAAACTTTAGCCACCGGACTGAGTTGGTACTGTTTCAGCACTTTACATGACATAGCCATGACAATTTTTGTCTATGATGAACTTCCCTAAAATCAAGTTTGCTATCTCATGAAAGTTCATCCTTCAATGAAGTCAAGCATCTCAGCTCATTCAGAAATTGTTTCCTTTGAATGAATAGTCCTAATTGTTGCTGTTTACTTTACGCGTTTCACATACTTGTCATTCACCGAAAAGTGCTGCCCAGAACAGAGACATTTTGATAGCAATGGAGGCGTTCTCCATTTAACACACATCCTTTGACGAGCAGCCTCCAACAGGCAAGAAAAAGATGCTGTTCTTTAGTTACTGATGCATGCACGGAATAGCACGTAGATCAAAACGACCAACTGTAATGCAGTAACTCCTCTGAGTATGTCAGCACTTTACTCGATACAACTTACACAACCAATTTGCACTCATTTCTGTTTTCAAATAGGCAGATATCATTTTCACTTTAAGAAGAGGTTACAATTATCCTTTCTTCAAAAAGTAAAGTTGTGGCATTTTTTTCATAGGTTTGCTACTTTTCACAAACTGCTGCTCCATACATACAAGGACAGGGTGAAGGAACCGGACTGAGATAAGACCATTCCCCCACGCAAACGGTGAATTTCTTTCTATATTTTTCTAATCTCGCTATCTAATGGCTTATCTCAGATAAGCAAGCGAGATGTAGCTATTTTTAAAGAGAAAAGATGTATCTTGCTCCTAGAAAGTTTCAAACCTATATAAGAGTATTACAATGCTACGCCTCCAAAGTCAATAGCCTCTTCCTTGTCAGCCCCTGTGTTGGGGAGAGGGAGTCTCTACAATACCTTCAAATCTGCTGTGACCAGTAGCCCATCCCAACCCATGCTGACTCTGCAAAGCCTGAGCCCACAATCCTCTGCATATCCCTCTGACAACAGAGGGCTCAGCCTCAGGTGCCAGGTACTTTGGCACAGCCTGTGGAGACTGCGGGTTCATTCTCATTGCTCAAAGGTGGGAACACCCTGGGGCTCAGAGCTCTCTCCCTTTGCGGACTTCTACCAGAAGATGTTCTTACCACTCAGGCTTTCACAGGGAGGTTACAGACTCCTCCTGTGGTAGCTACTGGGATGATAAGCATCTTTCCCAGAGATGGCACATGCCGTGGCCTGAGAATATTCATCTTGCTTGGTCAACAGAGACAGATTGGCCAAATGTGGAGGAATGGTCCAAAAAGGAACCGACAGGTAAAGGACTTCTTGCTCACTGAATTGGTGTTCCTAAGATACTCCACATAAGACAGCAGAGTACAGAAAACACAGCAGTTTTTGTTTGATTCTTCCCAACCTAAACTTGTAATGAAGATTGACACAGGATCACCATCTTTCATGGGGAAATTAATGAAAATTAGGAAATGTATTCCTCCAAGTAACTTTGAAAACATTAACCAAAATGTCTAAGCTGGTTTCTTTCTAAAAACTGACTGCCAGCATGGAGCGTGTGCATGGATGCAACCCTAGTTCTCTTAGTGTCAACTGGAGTTCTGCCACTGACCACTGGAGCCAGAAATTCACTGTATGTAAAACAAATTTAGAAGAACAGAAAATATATGTAGAATACTAATTAATTGATCATTTAGAAAATTAAGATAAGTGTTTCTCATCACTGTGTCACAGTAAGTGTATTAGTTGCAATAGTTAAAACCACCTTGATGGTAAGAAAAATTTATGTAATAGTCTGAATAATTTCCCCCTGCACATGCAATAAAAATCAATTAAATGTTGCTACAATAGTAACAAAGATCTAACTAGTAAATGTCAAAGGCTGTAATCTTATCACATTAGTTCTGGGAACCTTTTACATAACTTGCATAATTTAAATATTTACAAAATATAAACTTTCTTGTCTTATCAAAAATATGTCTTTGCACAATTAAACAACAGAAATCCTTTCACGTGATGCTTTTTAAGCCAGGCTTTAAATCATTGCATAAAAATAAACAACATTTCATAGATGTAAAATAAAATTGAGCCAACATGGGGGAAGGAGAAAATATTATCAATAACAGTTTAAATATTTTAGTAGTGTGAGCCAATCCATAAATTACATTGTGCATTGAACTTATTTTATAAGTATGATTAGTTGGGATGCAATCTAGTGAATGTTCTAGCTTCTGCTCTTATATGAAAGAGAAAGCAATTCATGTTTTAAAATTTCTTTCACTTAATGACAAATTTCTTTGGGATGAATCTTGTATGGCATGTGGAGGGAAACTATGAAAATGATGGTGATCACCATCAAGATGGTTGAACACGGCAGTTTCTATTATACACAGTCCAGTAGTGGGGGGAAAGTTCGCTGACTAGCAAAATGTGCATTCAGATACTAAGGAAATGCCTGCAAGGGATTTTATTTCCTTCCGATACCAAGTTTCTGTCTCTCCTCAGACCTGTTCTTTGTGCATTTGAAAGACATCCTATAAAAAAAAATCTTTAAAATTTGCTATTTGGGATACCATTCATATTCACCAAACTGTGCAGTAGCCCCTCTTTTCTGGGCAACGTTTGCTCCACCTGAATGGACCATCACTTCCATCCAGGCCAGCGCTCAACTGTGTTCACACTCATTTCTGAGTACCAGATCCTTTTCTTTACATTATGCAGAAGGCTGTCTGTACAAGAAGCAGATGCTAAGCAAATGCTTCATGGTTAACAGCACGACATTCCATCTTTTTTTTTTTTTTCAGCCTGCAGAAATGAACCATCTAGTGGATCCATCTAGTCCCACTCTTAAAAATATGGAAGTAAGGATTATATCTAACAAGTCTTACATGCCCTCTTGACTCTTCAGTCTCTGGCTAACAAGATCTTGAGTTTTCTCCACTGTACGTACCAACCACCTTGATCTTCACCATGTTGTGGTTGTTAAAGAC
The DNA here is from genome assembly GCF_040807025.1 of Struthio camelus. Lineage (NCBI taxonomy): Eukaryota > Metazoa > Chordata > Aves > Struthioniformes > Struthionidae > Struthio > Struthio camelus. The sequence goes on from NC_090942.1 coordinate 26,096,586, forward strand.
TTGGAAAGTTTAGATCTCTCCCTAGTCATGGAGCTACATATTCAAATGTGTCATCGGAAATCTTTCTTCACTGTTTTAGCTAGCTGTGTGTGCAGGCTGCTATTCACTTAATTGCTCTTTCATAAGCCAAAATGTTTAGACTACCCTTTATTTGGCAGTACGCGTCCCCCCTGAGGCTGATCCCCTGTACTCCCACATGGTAAGAATAATTACTGCCTGTGTGGCAGTTATCTGTACAAAACAGTGCAAGATGATTCGGCTGTGCTTTCTGTACTTAATCTCACTTGCAGGTATGCACGTCAGTCATGGTCTCACACCTTCGGCAGCGTACATAGCAGCACCAGACAAACTTGCATTCACATCTCTCCACATGTCTGACAACATGAGTGTTGTATCCGCGCCCACAGCAGAGGAGGTTGCAGCCATCAGGCCCCTCTGATGTGCGATTGCATTCCCTTCCCTGAGTTCCAGGGATCCCCAATTTATGATCTTCTACACAGTAATTGGGCGATTTGTTTACATACAGCAGGTCTTCCTTCTGGATTGGTATTTTTCGCTGGCTTTTTTCTTTCCTGCGTAATTTTTTTTTCAGTCTGTCTGATATCTGTATGCTGTTTTCATACTTATCCTTTAAAAAACGGCCAATCTTTTCAAAGGAGGACATTGTTTTCCAACAAGTTTTCACAGCACAGGACCCAGAAACACCATGACAACGGCAATCCACTGACATCAGCTTTGCGACAGCCTGAAAACGAAATGAGAACAACATTTGGAGGTAGCTTTCATTCATTAAGCATCCTGCCTGACATCTCCAAGCACTTAATGCTGCTGCTGCCGTTGCCATTACACCGATGGGGAAGCCAGACTGCAGGAGAACATGTTTAATGAATCAGGCTTTCAGTTCTGGACCGCCTGTGTGAGAAGCCTGATCTTCAGAAGTGCGAAGCACCTGCAGTTTACAATGGCCATAACTTGGCAATATCCAGTCATTATAATGGGAGCTTATATTTCTGGCTGGCTTTTCTTTCCAAAAGCTCCTAAATACCTGAAATGACGTGTCCTGTCTCACTCCACCCACAGCTGGTATGCAAATGCTCCTTGTGGGGAATAGCAGGAGGGGAATCATGGAAAGGATGGGTAATGGTGCATCGGTCCTAAGCTGGAAGAGATTTATGGGCATGTTTATACCATCTTTTAAGCATGCCTTGAGGCCACCATGAAGATCACTAGGCATTCAGAATACAGTCTGTGACTACAGCCACAAGAACAGCTGGAGGTGGCACCTCAGTGCTGCATGATCCCAGTGCAGAGCCTGCCAGCCACCTCTGGGAGTCCTGGTGCAGAGAGCAAGTGGTGCTCACCCCTCTGGACTGCAAGGAAACACCATTGAGGGAGCTAAGCAGAGGTGGTTTCAATTCAGGTTTTCTGGAATAAATCAGGTGCTTCTCACTTATGAGATCAAGCCTTGTTTTTGTAATTGAGGCTTACTAGTACTGTCATGGGTTTCCAGTTTGTTTTTTCATTGCATAATGGTTCTATTTAACACATTTTCATAGTTGCATTGATATCAGTTTTCACACTTTTAATATTTTACCAAAAATTATCACAGTTATTAGCAACATTAAAATGTCCTTAGATGGACTATGTTTCAATGCCTTTGCAGATTCAAGCACTGGACTGAACAACAACTACCTGACCAACAAGCAGCCTGCAGCCTGCATTAAGCTTTTAAAACATTTGACACAGTTTATATCAGAGCAAGCCCCAAAGAACTGGAATCTGTAAACAAGCAGTAACTTTCTCTATCTGGGACTGCAACTCAAATAGTCAGCAGACAATGAATGCAATGCTTCCGTCTCAAAAGTTCACAGTATACAATTGCACAGTTGGACTTGTGGCACATCTCACATTATACTCTGGAAAAGTCTATAAAAAAAAAAAAACCCATCACATGCACAAATATAGCAAAAGGACAAGGTATCATAAAATCATTTTTCATTTTACCTTTCCATTGACTGTACCACATCTTTGTAGTCATCTTGCAGATTCATATAGGCCATTGTTTAATGGTGTGGAAAGTTCATGCTGCAGTCTTCCATTTCAGCTAACTTTTCCCTCATATTTTATTTCCACAATAATGGCAATCATGAACTTATATATGGATGCGATTGTTTTAAAGGATCAGCTTTTGGGGAATGTAACAGAAAGACTGAATTTTAAATGAACTAATAGTAAGAGCAAGTTTCTCTTGAAACTTCTCATACAGCAAGACCAATACAGATGCAAATTATTCCTCTACGGATGAACAACTACTTCCCACTAAGTGGGGGGAGGCAAAGAAGACACAACTTCACATTGTTTATTAAAATTCACTCTAAACATTCACTTCCTCCACAACCTTCACAAATATTTAACAGTGTCAATCTACATCTTCCTCAAACTGCCATTTATAAAAAGGAAAGAAAAAAAAGCCCAGAAAATAAAGGCATCTAACATGCTCCTCTGGTTTTCCTAGAGAAAGTAGTGTCATTGGTGCCTGTTCTTAAGTCCTGAATCTGCAACGAGAACAAAGCCCTGAAATCCTACAGAGCCCCACTGACCCACTGCTGTTATCCATGACCAAAAATAAACTCAAAGAATCCCAGGCTGCTTATTTGTATCTCAGACAGTACAAATGTCATCCTCAAAGTTTCAGAGCTAGTCAAGGCAAGGAGCAGATAAAATGGGTTGTTTCTACCCTATGTTTTATAGTGGGACTTTTCATCATGGTAAATATGGTGACTGAAGTTTGAGACTCAGCCCAACGTGGTTAAATCCATGGATTTCAGTGGGAATGGAGGCCTCCTGGCACGTTCTGCCTGGCAGATATTGACACAAGCCCAAGCTGGTATCTGCATATAACTTGACAAACATTAGTAAAAATACACATGACCAAAGTGTTTGCTTGGAGTCACATCTTCTTTGGTGAATGAATAGCATTTATTTGTTGGTAGAGGTTACCATGAAAGACAAACAAGAAAAGCATTTAAAGAACATTAGCAAGAAATAGCAAATGTATGCCCTAACCTAAAATAGCCATTAGCCTTTAAAAACTACATCTGGTGAAATAAAGCATAAGATATTCCAAGTCCTCTGGACTGCACTTGGGACTGGAGGTTTTTCCCTATCCTGGAAGAAATAAGAATACTGGACCAAGCAGACCCTCTCCCCAGAGTACATACAGACTCTTTTCAGTGGCAAATCAATTGGCAATAATTCTTGCAGATACTCGTCTTCTCTCCTTCACAGCCTAGTTTCTCCTTAATAGAGAGATATGACCTCATGATCGTATCTTCAGAATCTATCAATAAGGAAATGACTGAGGAGCCAGAATTGCATCATTAAGGCATAATATTGATTGAGGCAAACGAGAATTTGAGATCCAAGGATAGAAAGTCTTTGTTAGAATACAGATGAGTCAATAAAATGACAAAGAAAATGGAAACACATTGCAGGAATGTAAATATTATACACAATTTACAAACAGAATGGATTTAATAATATTTTCCACTTTCTACTACTATTTATTTGTATCATAGTAAGTAACTAGAATCTCAAAGTAGTTTGAAACTACTTGTGTTATAAGTCATACAGATGTAACGCTTGCTTTCACTGCAGTATGCCAGGGTACTAATTAGGGAAGAAACAACAGGGGAAAAAGACATAACGTTGTTTTGGGAAAAAAATGTACTTCCAAGCCTGCTAGAATCAGGCACTGTAAAATCTGGATGAAGCAGAATGATACGGAATATGTCTAGGGGAGCACTGGATGTGTCTATTAGGTGTTAAGAGTGAGTTATTTTGATGTGGGCAAGTAGCCTAGCAGATGACGCTCAGAGTCTTTCTCTGAGGATGAAATTAATGAAAACCAAATGGAGGCAGAGTTTCTAAACAAGAGCAAGAACTTATGTTGGAATCTTAAGTTGGCATCAAAATATAAAAATCCAGTATATGTTAGCAGTAAACATGTTCATGTAAGATCAGATCAATGCAAGCACTGTAAATGCGGTTGAGTGTGGTTGAGATTGTCCACAGCAGTTACAAATATTTGTCTTCTTATTCTGTGTTGCTCAAACTTCTATGAGGTTTTGTTACAATCTGTTTTAAAATGATTTATGGTGTCATCACAACTGTGCAAGACCCCAGGCTATTGCTAGCCAGCTGCTAGAATTAACAAAGCAAGTTTTCAGGTTGGACTCCAACGCATTTTGGCCTGTCTCTACCAACGGCACTGGGAGCTGATATGTTGCTTTGGCTGATCACAAAACACGGCCCTGGAGCTCAAGCTGTCATGTGAGCTTTAATGAACAAATTCCCAAACATCTGGTAAAGTTTAGGGTGTTGGATCAGTTTCACAGGGGCATTTGACTGCAACCTGAGGATGTCCAAATCCAGAAGTAAAATAGAGCTTTAGAGAGACCTTTCTCTTCAGCCTGTCCTACCATGGATTTAGGTGTTCTGCTCAGTACCCTGGCTGCTGAGCCTCTCAGTGCTAGCGCCTGACCACCTTCACCCTTATATATAAGGAGCCAACTCAGATATGCACATCTAACTACACTGAACATTACATTGCCAAAGCCCTTTTACCAAGGATGATGACCATTTATCCTGGGCAGAAGAAGGAAAGAAATCTGGATCTCCCGAGGTTCCGGCTAGTTTCCTAAACTGTGGTCAACTCAGTCAAAGGATCCTTACTGTTTCAAAATTGATATAGCTTGGATTTTACAGAATCATAGAATAGCTGGGTTTGCAAGGGACCTCTGGTCCCTTTGCAAGGCATCACCTGGTCCAACTGCCCTGCTCAAGCAGGGTCACCTAGAGCATGTTGCCCAGAACCAGGTCCAGTTAGGTTTTGAATACCTCCAAGAATGGAGACTCCACAACCTCTCCGAGCAACCTGTTCCAGTATTTAACCACCCTCACAGTAAAGAAGTGTTTTCTTGTGTTTAAGTGGAAGATTTAACTATGAAATGTAGAAGTATAAAATAAGGTTTTATATGGAAATAAGAAAGGAACAAGAGAATTCTCTACATACCAGTGCCATTAGCTACTCCAAACAAACACAGAAATACTGTCCCTGGAAGACTGTTCTCACAAAATAGAATCAGGAACATGATAGTATTCATTATAAAAAGGTCACAGGACTCCAAAATATATTGCCAAACATCCTTCTTGTAAGCTCCAAGATACAAAGGTCAACTTTTCCCAACATCTTCTAGTTAAGGATTTTTAAACCACAAAAATCAAGAACTCTCCTAAACTTTACTTCAGCTAATATTGTTGTTAGAAATCCCAACTACCAACAATAAACATTCCCCTTCACTCTTGACAATAGTAAAAATGTTTACTTTATCCTACAGCTTGCCATTAAGTCACAAAATATTTATGCGTGGAAGCTGTACTAAATGCTCTGCATATTTTCTTGCAAGATTATGAGCAACAAATACACCATTACTGCAAAACCAGTGTAGCTAAAGATGTTTGGGTCCTTCAAGCTTGAAGTGCATTTTTTTTTGAAAAAAAGAAAAAGTAAAGTGTCATGAAAAAGGAACAAGCATTTATACCATGCATGCACCGAATGAGCTGGTGACAGTGTACTTCCAGAGCTTTGTTGCACAGCTCAGTATTGTGAAAAACCTGAAATCCTGAAAGGTCCTCAGGACCTTAAGGTTTCTGTTGGGCCAGATCCTATTACATTCACAATGATTGACAGCCTAGTCACAAGCATCAAGTTCGTGAAGCTATTTATAGTAAGAGGTACCAATCAATGTGAATAGTAATGGAAGATCCTACAGCTATATCAAATTAAGGATGTGAATGCCAAACCCAGAATTCACATTTCCATCCATATAACTTGGATCTAAGATAACTTGGATCCTGTCAAAAGTACTATTCAAGGAAAATGATGCCTCACTTAACTACATCCTTCAACGACTTGCACCTTTAGCTCACTGTTTGAAAATACGTAACTATGCTATCTTTGGCCGCAGTACCAGCTGAACGTATGCCTCCCCTTTGCTAGTCATTCCTGTCCCCATACCATAGGGGGCGCAACTGGCTGTGTGACCACTGTAGATGAGATCAGGGAACTGATCAAACTTTAGAGAAATAAAACCAAAAAGAAGTTTCTTTTCTGGGTGAGGTGTCCGTATTTTTGTTTGGTTGGTAGGCTTGGGTTTTTTTGTTTTTTTCATTTTCTTAGCTGCACAGTTCCCCGATATGGTTCATGGTGCAAGGCCCCAAGCAGCTGTTCCGGCACACCTGCCGGAGACAGCTTTAACACAGCACATGCAGGAATGAGTGATGAGCATGAGGATGGTGCAGAAGACCATAAGCGAGTACTAGCACTACAGACCATAGATTAGCAAGCTATAGCTGCTGCTAAGCTACACCAACCCAGAGGCAGAGGAGAGAAGAGGGTATCAAGGAGAAGGTCTGTGTAGCTGCCACCTAAACTCAGAAATCACATTCTTGTTTCTCTTTTAAGTTCCTCAGGAGCCTGGCAGTCTGCTTCCCTTCAATTTCACTGTTGCCTCAACTTGAGTAAGTGGCACTGCCTCATACCTGTCTGACTAGTTTCCAGAAATTCGGAATTTGTCCTCAGTCTCTTGGCCGAGTAGTATGATAGGAGTCTCAGTGTGTATGTAACACATTCTAATGACAAATACGGGAATTAAAATAAAAATTCATATCTGTACTGTGTATAAAAAATCATGAACTTGAAGACATACTATTTTGTGGAGAGTATAGACTCCTCCCCAAGTATCTCCCTCTACAAATGCAATAAATAACCTCTTGCTCTTTCCCTCAGGAAACAACTTACTCTCCTGTTTCCCTTATTAACATCCCCTACTACACAATACCACTGTCTTTTCTTGGACATGATTTAACTGACCGATTAATCTAATAATACTGATGTTCTCATCATATACTTAATTTTAAAGTTTGCTTCTTCTATTTCAGGCTTAAAAAAAGGCTTGTGCATCTGAAAGATTTTCTACTTTTCCCACTATATTACTTAGTTAAATATATTATATCTGCTTGCAAACCATGAAAATAGGCTTATTTTAAAATATGTTGCAATGGTACTACCTTGGCTCTTCTTATGATATGATTGACTAATATGGCTATTCCCAGTCTACAGATGACAGGAAAGTTCTTTTCAGTAAAACCCACTGATGCTGCTCCTGGCTACAGGAAATTACAGAGTTAAAATGGGGTCCAGCATGCATGATCCAAAATGAGGCCAAAACCAGAGTCCATTTTTCTTCTCTTCAGTTATAGCTGTGTCACAGAGCAGATTTACTGGGCCACAGAGAGACAATAAACACTTATGAGGTTAAAAACTCATGAGGTAAAGCAGAGAAACTAATTTTAAAGAACCAGAATCCAAGTCTCTGCCATTCCAGATGCAGGCTGTAGTCACCAGATTACAGAGTCACAGTTCTCTGTATCGGCTGTTCCTGTCCCCATTTATTGGTCCTGTCTTCATCTTCTGCAGAAGAATGGCACACGGGAATCTAGCTTCATCCACCCCCACCCTACCACTGGATGATAAGAACATTTCCTCTGCGACTGTAGGTTTGAATTGTCTTCGACTAAAGAACACCTATCTGAAGCAAGTCTCCTCTCACTTCTCTGATGAGCACCCTAACTAGCAGGCTACTTTAAAAAGGGAATGGCATTTCTATCCCATCTTTCAAAAGAAAGGTTAAATCTAGAAACATTCTTTGAATGTTTCTGCCTTCTACTCTCAGAAGATGATTCCAGGCTGTGGTTCCCAATCGGGTAATGATGCTTGATGTCAAGTGTGTCTGCTCACTCAGAGAGAATTAAAAATGCAGCTGATGATAATAACGGAACATAACAGATAATAACAGAAAAAAATCCTCATGCATCATTGTGATGAAGATACTAGATAAAGTTGATATTGGTTAAGAATAGATATTGGAGATTACTGTGACTAGTATTCCGGATCTAATTCTTATTTTGTGGATTTTATTATAAACTGTGAAGCATGTTACTCAAAAATAGCTTTTATTTCTGCTTTGAACACGTTTACTTTGAAGGTCTTAGTGTAGTTCTTGCCATTGGCCCCATTCGTACCTGCCGTCAGGGACAGGCCTCATTTGGTTAATGCCATTTCAGCAACGAAACCTAACAGGCAATTGCTCCCATTTCTTGAAACGGTAATACATACCTGCCTCCCAGCCTCATTATTGTGCAGGTTCATTGCTGCCAATCCGCTCCCATTCTTGCCCGTTATGTTCTTGAGAGGCACATCCAAGAACTTTCTGCTGAACGACATTCCATAGTGGATATCATCCGAGCAGCCGCCCCAGTGCCAGCCCTCACTGGCCGAGCCGCCGGTCTGCAGGTTGGTATCACAGGAGCACTCGGTCACGTTTCCTGCGCTGCATGATCGTGTCACAGAGTGCACCAGGCCTGCTGCTGTCACTGCATAGATAAATGCAGTCTCCTTTGTGCCTACAAAAGAATGCATGAATATGTTACTTCATAACTTCCTCTGATTAACTTCCATGACTGAGCGGTAAAAGCCAATATTATAAGCCACACTGTTATTAAAAGGGAATAGTTACAAGTCTAAAGCCATCATGGCTTGATGTGCACAGTTAAATTGTTTAAAGGAATTGTTATTCATACCTAAACAAGACTTCAGGGCCTGTTCATATGACTATGCTATTAACTGCACTGTTTCTGGCTGCTTTATATGATGTGATTTTTCGTAACTTTCTAAATTCAGTTGGGCGCTTTATTTTATTTGCCACATAAATTTTCAAGCAAACTAAGTTTCAATCAAAAAAAAAAAAAAAAGCCTTACTCTCCATGCTGCTTTTCACTATTGATACTGATTCGAATAAGAAGTTAGTTCAGATCTTAGAGGAAGAACACAAAGCTGTCATGATCCTAGGTTACTCTGGTACAGGGCCAGAACTTACCTCATGCTAAATTTAGCAAACATTGAGGTTATTCTAATTCACAAAGGTTGCAAACAGCCACAAGAATCTGAAACCAGTCAGAAATCGGCATGGCACAAGAATATTTAGGCCATGTGTTTTTCCTGTAATAAGCTAGCCATGGGAATGACAGTAGTATAAAAAGCCTTTATAGTGTTCCTATTATACCACAGAAAAATCATGGAGTTAACTGTCTGGGCCTCCTAAGCTAGCCAAATTCTCTTAGACCTGTGGCATACAGTGGCACAAATCTTGGAACAGTTTTAAGCACAGCATGCCCTCTAAGCAAACCTAAAATCAACACCTGGGCAATTAACTGCAGCTAAAATTTCCCTGTACTTATTTTCACTGTTGTCAAAACAAGTTGTTATTTCCATTCTCTAAAGTTTCTACTCATTGACAAGAAAGTTGCTGCTCATTTCTCTTCTTCATATTAGTCTCATTAGTCTGTTGTGCTGGTACCGTAATAAAATGTTTCTACAGAGCATACGAATGAAGCTTCTTGTGTAATCAGTGTCACTCATTTAAGGGTCTCTAGGAACAGATGGGAGGATTAGATGGGAGGAGTAACATGCAGTACATATGGCTACATGCAGCAGGGTAAACTATTCACAGGGTTGGGTTTCTGTTTTGTTTTGTTTCTTTTGAAAGGTGTATCACATTTTATTCCTTATTTTTATGTTTTTTGGTTAACATTTATTTCTTCACTGCGGTATTGCAGTATAAAGTGAAGATTACACAAAGATATAATGAGGTACTGCAATACTTAACGTAGTTCGCATCAGTGGTTACACTGGATTTGGCGAGCACAACACTCAAGAAACTTGCAGGACCAAGGCCTTTGAAACTGCCCTTTAATGCAAACAAAATGTCCCTATTTCAGTGTAAATTTCAGCAATTGCGCTATTAGTTCATGTAATAAAAGCCGCTTTGAACTTGCTGAGCTGAGTAATATCTAGTTGAGTGCGTGTGATATATTTTAAAGTAATTCACATAGCACTTGGTGCACTGAGCAGATTTTTACCTGCAATCCAGCGACCCTTTTGAAATGCTGTGTGTCACTGCCTGCTGATTTAGTAATTATGACATAAGTAAGGTGATAAAAATGCCAGCCAGTCTAAGAATAACAACATTTCAACACAGTTCAGGAGATCTAGGTACAGGCACTGTCATCCAAGGCTGTATTAAGTAAAAATTAAAATAACTAGCGATAATTTTGGAAAGACAATGGCAGATTTTGTCTACTCCGTGGATTTCGTGTACCTGCACGGCCCTGTCAGCCTCCCGGGGCAGCTGTGGTCGCCACCCGTCACGACGGCCCCGCTCTGCTCCGTTCGCAACGAGGACAAGGGGGACCCGCGCCCTCGGGGCCCGGCGCGTCCCGCCCGCCGGGAGCGCAGCAGCCCGCGGGTCGGGGCCGGCGCGACGCCCGGCCCGCTCCTCTCGCCGCGGCGGCGCCGGGCCGGGCGGTGCGCGGGGCCGGGCGCCCCGGGGGAGCGGCGCCCCGACGGGGGAGGCTGCGCCCCCGCCGGCGCCCCCCGCGCTCGGCCCGGCCCGGCCCGGCGGACACTCACCGCTGCTGAGCTGGTGCCCGAAGGCGGCGGCGGGGGCGGCGGCGGGGAGGCCGCGGCGGGCGGCGGGCGGCGGGCGGCAGTTCCAGCGCTCGTGGCGGAACTGGCTGCGGCACTCCTGGAGGCCGAGGCGCGCTCCCTCCCGGATGGCGGGCACCAGCTCCGGCTTCTTCTTGCACAGGTCCTTCTGGCGGCTGCTCAGCGGAGGGCTGGCGCAGCCCGGCTTCTCCGGCGCGCCGGCCGAGGCGATGCCCAGCCACCTGCAGAAGCAGCCCCCCGCCGCCCCGGCCCCCGTCAGCGCCGGGCGCCGGCCGAAGGGCAGGGCCGGGCGCGGCGCAGCCCCCCTCCCGCGCCCGGTACTCACATCCAGTTGCCGCCGGCGGCGCCGGGGCAGAGCGCCAGCAGCAGCGCTGCCCACAGCAGGCGCCGGCGCGGCCGTCCGAGGGCAGCCCCGCGCCCCATGGCCGGCGCATGGAGCCCCGCCGGGCAGCCGCCGCCCGCGGGGCCGCTGCTCGCCTCCCGGCCCGCAGGCAGGAGGGACCCAGGGAGACCGTGGCGAGTCGCTCCCCCTCACTCTGCTCTCGCCGCCGGCGGGGAGCCGGGGGAGGCAGCCCGGGCCGGCTGACGGCTCTCCCGGGGCGGCTGGTCTCGCAGGGAGGGCGGCAGGAGGGGAAGCATTGGCAGAGTTTTATTCCCTCCAAGGTGAGAAAGTTGGGTTTGATGTTTTCCCCGGGCTCCATCCCCGGCTCTGCCCCTCCCGGCCGCGCATTGGCGGCCCGGGGCCCGGGGCGGGGGCCGGGGCCGGGCCGGGGCGGGGAGCGCGGCGGGGCTGGGCGCGTCGGGGCGCCCTCGCCGCGGCGGCTCCGCGGGGCCGGGCGGCCGCGACGGGCGGCGGGAGCCCCGCAGCGCGCCGCGTCGCTGCCCCTGCCGCGGGGACCTGAGGAGGCGCCGGGGGCTGCTGCCGGCGGGGGCAGCGGGGCTTGTCCGCGCAGCCCTGTTTCCGATCAACGGGAGGGAGAGACGGCAAAGGAAGAGTACACGGATTGATAAAACACTGAAATGTTAAGAAATAACAACTTTTCCCACACCTTGTATTCAAATCCCCTAAAGCTTTAGCAATATTAACTAACCGGCCCCAGATTCAGTGTCAACATGCGTTAGGGCAGCATTCCTACAGTACTTCTAACTTCATTGAGGCTCTTTTATCAACTGCTAACTTAATAATTATTATTTATTCGTGTTAGCTATTACATTAAAACCTGATGAGCTGGCTAGCACATCAACCTGATGCCAGAGCTGAGATTGGCAGTCTCAGCTTTCAAGTCCTTTTTGATCACATTATATTTCTGCTTCCCTTTATGGGAGTGAAAAACACCTGTGTTAAAAATGATATGGATAAGATGTCAGCTCTAGAAAGGCTTTTATCTGACACACTTGTAAATTAGCGAAATGGTTCTTGTTGACTGACAAGAGCTCTAAGTGAAGAGCAAAATAAATCATCTCACCTGACAGAAGTACACTTTTAAGAGTGCAGCACATACAGAAATAATCACACAAATGTCTTGTTCACCCTCTCATTTTCCCCATCAATGTACTATTGTGAATTTAAGACTGTAGACTGTGGTATATTTAGATATATAAAATGATCTATCTCCTTCCTACTTCATGTTCATCTGCCTGCTCTTAAAGGGTCTCCATAACACCGCCAGTTCTGTGCAGATTCCATATGACCCAGGAGCTATTTTAACCTTTGAACACAGTTTGCTCCTCTGTTCTAAATCTTAGTCTGGAGAACATCTGCTTGTGGTTGCAAAGGAACTTCGTAAAGACTGAGGGAAAAGGATGGAGGACCCACTGGAACACAAGGAACTGGCCACGAAACAGGCCTAAATCAGCAAAACTATGTACGTTGTGTCAGAGAATTATCTAATTATTTCAGGACACATGGTTCATTTTATCCTCATTGCTGCTTCCTGGCTCCACCCACTAAAGTTAGTTCAAAGCCCTGATCGAACAGCAGTGTATTTCTTATGCTCTTCTTCTTGATCTGCTATGTGCATTTATCATCTATCTTGATATGATTTGTTTTTCTTCTTGGCGGTTCTTTTAACTGAGTTCTCTTCTGTATTTTTTTCCTTTTAAATTAGTTAGAGCCTTTCATCCTAAATGCTTATATATAACTTTTTTTCTCTAGAAGCTGCAGAATCTTATATTTCTAATAACAATTTACTTAATATTTAAAATAGAAAAATATTAATTTCAAAATCTCTAATCCTGTTTGTATCACATTTTATTTATCAAATCATAAATGAAATATCTCTCTGTCAGTCTGCCATGTACTGGGATCTGATTTTTTCTAGATCATTGTCCACATCTTTTGCTACAATAACCACTAAAGAGCCAGGAAAGCCCTTTGATTGTATTAACTCATGTGCAAAGTGAAGCACTTGCAATTTAGAGGGCTGTACAATTGTTGAAAAGTATAAACTGTAAGGGAGCTCTGGAGATTGTCTAGTTCAACCTCTAGCAATGACCTCTAGCAAAACATATTTTTCCATGAGCGTATGATTCAAAGACGTTTGGATTACTGTATATTTGTGTCCTAATCCCCCATCCGCCTCAACAATTTCTCTTCCCAACTATCTCCCTTAAAACTACTCCACCCTCTGCCATAACCCATAGCCCCCAAACACCTCCTGTGGCTGTTACAGGCTAGTTGCCCACCAGATCCCTTAGCTTCTTCCTTTCACCAGGCCTTCCCCTTGCCTCCTAAATTTCAGTCTTCCATTTACGTGATCTCTCTTTTTTGTTACCTCCAGCAAAACTCTCCTGTCCAGGCAAAAAGCAGCACATACAGGGGAATGTCTATTTGTCCAGAGCTATGTGTGTGCATACAGGTTGGCTGGCTACTGGTGAAGGAGGGGGAAACAAATTATTTTGCAAGCTGCAAGGTATGTGGTTTGAAAACCTGAGATGAGAACACAATATTTTGGAATCCCTTGCTGATCTGTCAGAATTTATTGAAATTCACTAAAAGATTCTAAAAGTTTCAGGATGCACTGATATTTCAACAGACTGCATGATCATATGAATAAGAATAAAAATTTTGGAGCACCAAGTTAACTGCTTGTCATCACTCTAAATTCTATTATTACTTAAAGTGAGTAGTGCTTAACTCCACAAATAGAGCTGCTGTAATTAGATTACTTACATATTAAGACAATATTCCGGTAGGGAAATCAGAATGCAAATCTTTGCAATTCTGATTCACTGGTGTGTCAGAGCTGTCTATGTTGGTAGACCATTAATTCTAGGCATTACAGACAGCACTATGAGTGTTATACAGCGACAATGAACCAGAACTCAAGCTAAGGTCAAGTGTCAAGCCTGAGTGATCAAAATTTACTATAAATCAGGGAAGATAAAATGGGCTTGTTGCTTATCTTACTTTCTCTGTCAAAGGTGGAGCTTTCTTAGGCTATTCTTTCTGAATGCTAACATTTTTCAAGTTTAAAAAGAAGACAAGAAGCTATTGTTAAAAAAAATGGAAATGTGGCTAAGTTGAGTGGTGTTTCCTGACTGGACATTTACTATTTTGCTGTTTAATTATTATTACTAATGTAATCTTGACAGAGCTGATTACAGAGGCGTATTTTTTTGGATTCACTGTTAGATAGAGAAAGCTACTATTGCGCAGAATCTGTGTGAATGAGCAGATCACTCGATAGATAATATGTTTGGAAGGCATAACTGTTATCTTTTAAAAAGAAGTCAGTGGCTAATGTTCTCATTATATTCAAAGTGTGTCATCTTATTTGCTAGATACAAAATACGTGCAAAGCTAAACGCTCTTAACTTTTCCTAAAACTGTCACCACTTTTGAAAGCTTGGTTCAAATGATGTTCCTTCTCCTGGAGCTGCAGCTGCTCAGTAGAGGCATGATAAAATCAATACAACCCAGCAAACTACACTATCTCACCTATATATAAGGGTCCTACTGATAAACCAAGTAATTAATTATCCCCATATCCTAAAATGCTGAGAGGAGATAAGCCTGTTCAACCCATCTTCTAGATAGAAAACTCTCCTGTAGTCTCTAAATCAGATTAGTCCTTCAGCTATGAAATGTATCATGTTTGGTGACCAAGCACAAACTGTATACTTTTAATTCAAGAAATATGCTTTCAATCCATCTCAATAATTAGTTGCATGATGACATTCATCAACCCTGGCAACCTGAAAAGTGCTGAGTCTATGCATTGATGAAACTGGAGCCATTTCAGCATTAGGTGCTGTCATCAAGACTTGTATACATTGGCTGTGACAAACTCCTTCTCTAAAGAGAGCAATCCAGTTGGTTCCAAATATAATGTACCAGCAGAGCCTAGAAGTAAGTGTAAAGGTCGCAACTGCTTATCTGTCAGTAGCTGGTGAATTGCTATACGTTCATGTATCAGTTAAATGTTCTGGGCAATACCCTGATACCACAGGGGTATCTCGCTTCTAACTGCACAGTTCTACACGCTGCTGGGATTGCTTGGCACTGACACTACTATGATATTGCAGCATCTACAAAATGTACCTTAGGACACTTGACCCAGCCCAGCCTTCCTGTGCCTCTTTGCTTCCCCTAGCTTCATCCCTGACCTGGAGGCAGTGCTGCTTGCATAAACCACCCTGCTCCGGCAGTGGGAAAGGGCTGGAGGCAAGCCCTACTTGCACCCTCCTCCCCAGCAAATCATGATGCCTGAGCAGAGCTGTTGCACCTCTGGGGTTTATGAGAGCACTGTACCCTCAGTGAGCAAGAGAATGAGCCACCTGGAAGGGAATGATGTGCAACAAAACCCGTACTTCAGGAGAGGGGTCCTCATATTCTTCCTACAATGCCCCTTATGCTGGAGCATCTCCTTGCGAGGTGAAATCTTACTGGACAAGGCCCTCAATAAAATCAGATTCACAGCGGGAGGGAAGTTAGAGGGAGAAAGAGAGATACTCCTTCTCCCAAACCCTAAGATCCTACTTGCCCCTTGCCCAGTGGTTTCATATCATTGATGCTCTCTCAGTGTTATTTTGTTTTTTAACAAGTATAGCCTTAAAGTATACACATCCACTGCTGATCTCACACACTGAGTTCACAAATGACAGGGACAGCAATTAAAGTGCATGCAGTAATTACATGATGGCAGATAGAGGCTTCTCAAATATGTGTAATAATTCCAAAGCTACCCCTTAGCATTATCTTTATAAAAGCTGCACAACACCATATAAAAAACACATTTACTATGTGCATGGAAGTATGAGAAATGAAGAAGTGGATCTGGAAGGCAAAAAAAAGGGCAAGCCTCCCACAATCTCTTCCATTCCTTACCAAAAATCCAGAAGAAAGTTATTACAATCTCCACGTTAGTTTCCTGGAACGAATGACTTCACTGACAGTTGCTAAAGCAATTGCTAAGCAGATCTCCTGGCAATCTGTTTCTACTGGTGATGCACTGCCAGAAGACCAGGCCCGAGGAAGAGAAGACTCAGACTAACTTTGAAGTCTGCAGTTCCCTGTGGTTGCAAATTTGGAGACAGTATCCTGGACTTACAAATTTTTACATGGACACTTGAGATCTACTTATATTTTGGGAGATGCTGGAAGTAGATCCAGGTTTCTTCCAAAGTATTGTTGGCAAATTCTGTTCTCTGACATGGACATTCTAACTCTTAAGGTATTACTTAGATTTTAAATCAGTGTCAGACTCCCCAGAGGGTGTAATATAACTGGATTTTTTACAATATGTGGAAGCCCGCTTTTTTCAGAAGTTCTTCATATAAGCAGAATAAGTTACTCTGTGTGTTTGTGGGGGGCGGGGGAGGTGTGTAGGTGCATGTGAGTGTGGGTGCATTTTTGCACACGTGCCTGTGCACGTGCATGCACATTTGTGTGTGCATGCAAGCAGTACACTCACAAGCAGGACATGTATTTTAATTATACAACAGCTGAAGGAAGGAAAGAGGGTTGCTTCCCTAGAGGCAGTATTATCTGGAAGCATAAGAACCTGGAACACTCAGTTCATACTATATTCTTGTCTCAATTGCTAATTTGTGTTAGTGCTTTGCATACAGTGCTTTTATAGTAATAATTTTGGTATGTCTCATAATATTGGTATAATTCATACTTACAGAACCGTTGCCATCCTGTGGTGGGAGAACTGAGTTTCAGAGAGATATTTAACTTGCTGATGGCACATCATAATCACCGCAGTTGGAAACTCAATTTTTTATTGCTAATTCCATGTCCAGTTTACTACTTTCTCCAGCAAGTTACATATTCTTTAAGTGAGGATAATGATAAAAACATAGGAATCCACCCTGTTGCTCTTATCATACAAGGCAGGCACTCAATTTATTATTTTCTCATTCATAGAGTTACTGATGTGAGCCTAATATGTAAAACGTTTCATCCAGTCATCACACTGCTTACACTGTAAGTGTGAATTTACCTACAAGGCCAGTTTCAGAAGCAGGGAACTCAGAAAGAAATGAGAGAGAATGGCAATGTGTTGACAACCAGAGGACATCAGTAATCACTTGCCTCCTGCAATCTGGTGAGGTGGGAAAGAATGAATGGCCTGATCTTTCAAGCTCGTAATCTTTCAGGTTACATGACAACATTTTAAACATCCCAACATTTTAAAAATCCCAGACATGGGATTGTGAGCATCTCTTACCCACCCTTTCTCTCAAATTCAGTGATCTTACCTGTTTCAATGTATTAATTTCATCTCTTTTACCTCAGCATTTCTCCTTCAGTCCATCAATAAACCTTGCTCTGTTCCCACTTAACCACTTTTTGGTTTCGAAAAATAAATCTAAAATAAAAAAAAGATATAGCTATGTTCTGGGTAACCCAGGGCCCATGTAAAATTGCTTCTCTTCACTGTTATTGAACATACCAGATATTAAAGAGGAAGGGACAAGAAACTCCCTAGCAAGAAGATAGTCTGCCCCTTTATAAAGGTTCATTTTAATTTCAAACAATTACAGATTGTCTCAAATTAGTAGGTTTAATATCACTTCCAAAATTTTTGCTTGAGTTAGCTAGGAAAAATCTGCATATTCTTATTCTCTGTTTAAATATCAAATCCTCAAATCTTACTAAATCCTTGGTCTCAGTGATATCTTGTGAAAATCTAATTTGTGAATAAGATTTTTTTTTGTGAAAAAAAATTGTTTTCTTGGGTTTTAAACTTTCTATTCCATTGTTCACTTGCTGTGAAATACATACAGATCTATGATATTCAAGATCTTTGATGTCTTTACCATATCACCTTCTATTTATATTTTCTGTTCTCCACGTACCTTTCCACCTCTTTTCTTATGAGAGATTCTTATGATAGGCCTTGTTATCCTTGCCTTTGTCAGTTCTTCTCTAGTTCTGGCATGTGTCTTCCAGTCGTCAGATGGCACACACTCTTCTAGGCATACATGTGCTTTATTAGATGGCACCACACTACATCAATGCATTGCTTTCACATCTCTGAACAGTAAACATTTCCTGTGCATTCTAGATCTTTTCCAAAATGCACCAGTTTGCTGCTGATACTGATTTTAATCTGCCAACGTTATCTGTTCTCTGAGCCTTATTCTTACTGCATCTCCTCATCAATTCACTCTTTCTGTCTTTCTAATAGGCTTTTTTGGCTAGGCGTAGGATTGGAATACTTGAACCCATTTGAACTTTTTAGCACCATTGTGATAGAGGGTCTTTCAGCTTTGGAAATCGTATGCATGTTATATCGTTGCAGCTGTGCTATTAATACACGGTTACATAAGTCACAGTGGTTGTGGTTTAAAATGTATGTAGCCACAGGCAAAATGCCAAAGTCTACAGGGTTTAGGCTGTCCCCAACTAACTGAGCTCTCTGCTAAACTTTTGACTTATCAAGGTAGTTGGGATTTGACATCTTAGCAGCATTGTAGTAGCGCATACCTAGCACGTGTGAAAGTTAATGCTAGTGCGGATAGCAGGGAATGGTTCACATTGTTCACATCTTTTGTGTCTTATGCCCTTCCCACTGACGGCTTTTTATTGTGACGATAATTATTTATCTGAAAGCTTACTTTTGAATCTTGTGTTTTGAGTTGTTCAATTCTTTTCAACAGCTACAAAGCAGTGCAGGGGTTTAGCACCTGGATCTACCCCCCCACATAAGTGGAACAGGGTATCCTGTAGCATGTCACGGGCAGCTTTAAACATATGGCGGTGTTGGGATTCATTACCAAGAGTAGGGCAAAGCGTCCTTTATCCCAGCTCCGTTCTGATCTTAATACGGCCAGAGACTGCCTTTATTAGGATAGGATGGTGCCAAGTGTCTGAAGCTATGCTGCCCCAGAGCGTCCAAACGATCCCAGGGTTCCATAAACATCCGAAACTCTGAAAGAAGAATCTCAGTTACTTCAAAGTGTGGTGGCTAATCCTGACCCATGATGGTAGAATCTGGATAATTTGTCACTCCTGCCTTTCCTCGCTTGTCCTGCAGAGGACACAGTTGGAGCCTGGCAGGTTGGGAACCCTTGCTGATTGCAGTTATTGTGGTATGCAAAAGATTCCCCAGATGAAGCATAAAGACCTCACAAACACAGCTGTAAAATTAAGTGCTGTGGTGTCATAAATATCTGTTTTTAATAGCGCACACAGTATTACGTTTCCCTCTTGAATGAACAATAAATTTACAGCCTCAACACCAATTTAATGACTTCTGTCTAGAAATTAGACATATTTTTATAGTTTCAATATGTTCATGGCAAATGCTTGCAACCCCGTTATGGCTCAGAAAATTCAGTTATCTCATGATTCAGAACCTTCCTGCCCTTTAGCTAGTGAAGGGCAACAGGCAGCACCATCAAGTTCTTTAATTTCCAGTTTGTGTAAATGTTATTCTATTTCATTTCTTAATTATACTAAGCCATTACATTAGAATTTACTCTCTCTGTCATCAATCTAACCCAGCTATGCATGGTACTTTGGTATATGAGAGCCTAACAAGTGCTTCATTACTGTTGCTGATTTGCGTTATATTTATGGATATATTTAGAGAATTGATTAGAAACTATATTTAGATAATGAAATTTGAGCGTAAGTTATATATAATTACTCAGAATTGCTTACTAATGTCAGACATTCCATTATCTGTGGTTTACTGGAACATGTACCCACTGTAGCTGAAATGCACACCCTACCACACCCTGTTATCTGTGAGAGTATCAATAGGAGTCCGTTTACTCATGGATAAACATGATGGCATACAACAGGCCCCGTCAAAAAAAAAAAAAAAAGAAAACGGAAAATGAGCCTGTTTTCTGGAAATGACTACTGTTATCTCTACCTCAGCCTGGTTTTTCCAGGGCATCAGACTTCTTTTATGTATGGTGGGACAAAGGGGAGGAAAGTGATATGGGCTCCCTCTTTTTATCGGCAGAAAGCTGACTTGGTTAGCATGCAGCTCCAGCACCTCTTTGCATTTCATGTCTATCTATCTAACCCTTAGGCTGTTCAGGTGATCATAATATGCCTGCCAATAACAGATCTGATTTGACAGGAAAGATTTCCAGTCTAACTAACTTGGGGATACTTGACCTCTGTTTTGAAGTACAACATTTTAGGCATGTGATTAAAGGCTTTCATGACTGTAGGAGAAGCTTAAGTATGTGACTCAGGTGCAAAGAGAAACCAAAGAGAACTCGGTATATTTTGTTTTATTGTAATGAATTTTATGTCATTATCATATTTTTGAAGCATTGATGAATAATTTATATTTTTATATCTGTATTTGAAACTGAAAATGCTACGGTTAATGACAACCACAATGTCTCTGTTAATGTTCTTCCTCTGGCAAATACACTAAATGAAAGGCAAAAATATTTTGACAAAACCAAACCAAAAATGTTAACTAAACTTGAAGGACAATAAGTAAATGATTTTCAGTTAATTTTATCAGTAAGGATACTGTTTTCCTACTGTTATAGGAACTGGCAATGGCAAAACTTGATGAAGCAGATTTATATGGGAAACCTAAATACAAAGAGCTGAATGAATCATATATATTTAAAATGGAGAGGAACATATTCTCAGATCTGGAAATAAAAAGCCCATATCTTGCAAGTATTCCATATGGTCTCCATTTTATATCCGTGAATACTTTAAATGAAATAAATGGTACTATCTGTACTGTATAAATATAGCAGTCTGCTGAATCAGACTGTAACAGGCTAAATTTGCATTGTATAAACTAAGCAGAAAAATAAGTGTCTACTGAATCAGATCCCTGTAGCAGAGAACAAAGTTTCATTGTAATATTTATGACCATAAAGTGGCTGTATCTTAACTCTAAATTTACCTGCCTTACAAAAATAAGCAAACTATTAAAAAAAAAAAAAAGTCAGATGTAAAACTACTCCCTTGCTGCCGAATCTGAGAGTTCCAGAAAGTGGTCAGCAGCTATGGAAATGACTTTTTTATAGAAGTATGCTATAAGACACTTCAAGCTGTATGCAGAGGTGATGTGTTACAGCGTAGACTGCTTTACAATAAGGCTCCTGAGACCACTTACACATGTGTGAGTGTGAGAGTTGGTGCAATTTATTCACTAAAATCCAGAATTTGCTCTGTTACAGGAATACAACTCCACCTGTTTAAAGCCAGGGTCTCTCCAATTCACCAAAACTGAATTAGGACCAGTTTAAAAAGAAGGAAGACATAACTGTTTAAATTCACTATGTAATTTCACCTATAAAGGCACAAGGGATGGAAGTTGAAAAGGTAGGTAGGACACATTTTATGTCTTTTAATTTCCTTAGTTTTATTTTTGACGTCAGCAGGCCATTCTCCTATGAAAAAGGGTGTATATAAGAAAGTCTTGATGAAACTCCTGTGCTGGTGAACAAAACAAGAAGAGAACATGAAAAATTGAAATACACTCCCACCTTACCTGAATTTTCTTCTTCTCACATCTTTCAGTGACTAACAGATTTTAGTCACACAGTTGTAAATACAAGAAGTCATAGTTCAGCACAGGTGTGCTGAGCCTAGAGATTTGCTGAGATGCAGAAATTATTGTAAACATGCTGTTCACCTCTCTCTCATATTTTGAGGAAACAGACTGCATACCTTCCCCATTCTGTCTGCTATGAAAGTATTCTGTAATACTTACTTATGAAAGTGGCTGCAACATGGAGACACACCGGCCCGCTTACAAAGCCTTCAGTATTTGTCCACCAAAATAAAGTTGATAGAGATCGCAGCTTCACTAGCTGTGATTTGAAAGCTAGTAGGCAAACTAGGGTGGTGTGTAGAGACTGTAAAAACTAGCTTGTTTTACTGTTCAGAAGCAGGGGTGAAGGAGAAATGGAACGCGTGAAACCCTGTGAGAAATAAGACAAAATGCTGGAAGTGGAAAAGAAGGGCTGAGAGGTTTTATGAAGGAATATTCAAAGAAAGGCAGAACAAGGTTTGGGAAGAAAAGGAAAAAGCTAGGAATGCTTTTGTAATTGAAAGAGATTTATTTTTAGGTTTGGTCAAAGTGAGACAGGACTGTCCGTGAATGGCTTGCCTGCATTCATATTTATAATGAGCAGTGTGAGCATCTGTGTAAAGCATGAGCAGATCTGAAGAATTTTGTGCTTTGGAGGTTTGTCATTTTCTAACCATCTGAAATCTTTTAAATAAAAAGGTAAACAACTGGAGGAAGCAGTCTAGACATGTGGAAAAGGAGACAATAGCATGTCTCTATGGTGGAAGTATGTGGAAGACATCAATACCAAAGAGCATTATCTGGATTCTTGGCTAGATAAGCATAAAATGCATGTGGATCCAGGAAATAGGACCATAATAGCAATTCACTGTGATACCGTGATGGAGCACTTGTCTAGGTGCTGTTAAGGTATTTGTCTCTAAACCTAAGATGCCAGTGATCTAGACAGATGCTAAACACTTCTGCTGAATGTCTTCTTTCCCTTAAAAAGTAATAAGATATTGTGCATGAGCAAGCCAGGAGAGGACCCTAGATTTCTGTCTATTCATCATAGTTTGAACTGTCATTAATATGTTTGTGTGGTGATTAAAAGTCCAAAATATTCCTAGGACTAGAACTAAAAAGCATAAGACTAGATCCTTCATTATTAGCTGGTGAAAGATTGTAAGAAACAATGAGGGAAAAACATGCCAGTGTTGTGTCACAGAATTTTTGCCAGAACCCTTGTAAATCAGGCCTTGTCTTTTCTTTCAGTTTTTATTTTTTAAATGTGAGCTACCACTTGGATATTAGTCATACTTTTCACTTGAGCAATTTGTCTGTGGCTGAAATATTGTCAAAACCTTAAATGTGCTAAAGGAGTTTTCTCCCCATCAGCTTCCCGTGAAGTATGCTCACTTGCTTTCAGTTACCCAGACCTCCATGCTCTTTTGCCAAACAGAGGCAACAGCATCATTTTGTTTTCCTTGAAGCAGGCAACAAAAATTGTCAGTGTGGTACTTTCACTTACACACATCCCAGAAAATGCGTGGCCAGGGTGTGGGACAAGGGTCAGGACTATCCCAGCTCCCCCACCCCCCCAGGAGGAAACTGCTCTGCATAGAAGTGGAGCCACAGGAAGCACTGCTGAGGTTATGATGGAGAGAGCAAGCTCTTATCCTCCAAAATGGCCTGAGGCAGGGAGCACCCCTTCAGAAAAAGTTGTCTTTTAGATGTGTAAGAAGATGTGTAAGAAGTCTTTTAGGCATGTAAGTACTGTCCTCGGCTGGCACACATCCTTCGGTCGCTTTGCTTTTGCAACATTACAGTGTACGGTCTAGTGACTCACTCCTGGTAGGTATAGGACCTTACTCCTTAGTGTTGTAACAGTGGTTATGTTATTTTGAGTGTTGACAGGCTGGTTAGTGTACCTGAGAAGAGTGAGAAGGCACCTGAGTCAGCTTGTGTTCAAAGTACTTGGGGCTATCTTCCATTGCAGGTCGTGTTTTACCTCTCCTTGTCCTTGTCTCTGCCCAGGCAAGGAGTAGGCGCAAGGCATGGCCTAGCGCTAGCATTACTGAACTTGGTCAAAGCACAACTTTTTCTGGAGGCTGCTAGTCCAGGACTAGAAACAACTGTGACCCCAAATGGCTGATATTCTGTCCCTCGGAGAATCCCAGGGGGAAAAAAAATAAACCACTGTTTAGGGTTGGCATGAACTGAAGGAGGTATGCCCCATAAAAATGTGGTGATTGCCTTGCATAAATTGTGCTGTGCTGTTGAGACAGCTTCTACTTCAGACTGGCTCCTGTGGAGCCACAGATCACTCATTAAAATGACTTGCATCTTTACCAAATTTTAATTAAGAAAAGTGTGAGGAACAGGTATTAACTTGTTTTATAGATTCTTTATAGTCCCTAGGGATTCACTAAACACATTTAGGTGTAACAGAACTTTCAGATATTCCTGATTTTGACCATTTTTGTCTTATTTGTGGTCCTTGTATTTGTAGCAGGTATTTATTCATATTAATTTAAGGATATTTCTTTGAAGTCAGGCATTATAACACCAGGAACTGTAGGACAAATCCATGAAGATGCCTATGTTGGGGACAGATGCTGTTTCTGTCTGCAGGTGACTTGTGGAGATATTGTCACCTCCATCCTACCTCCAGCTCCTTGTTTTTTTTCTTTCTCCACCTGTGCCTTCAGGGACGTTACCACTCACCTGCTGGAATGGCTGCTATGTAATAGCTCCCCAGCCCAAATCATCTGAAATGACCCAGGTTAGTTTACACACTCTTTTTCTAGCCTGCATAATTTTGACTGAACTGGCTAAGAGACCAGCTATGTAAGCAGATATATCCACAACGTAATGGGGCAGTAATTTTCAGTGAGAGTGCATGTGTGTGTGTGTGTGTGTGTGTGTGTGTGTGTGTGTGTGTATGTTTGTGAGCCACAATGGGATGTATGGCCAAGGTGCTAGGCTCAGGTTTTTAACATCTATTAGATGCTTTTACTCCATGGTAGAGTCAATAACTCTAAGTTAGATTCTTAGGCTCTCCATACAATTCCAGGACAGAAGTAAATGCTTAAAATTGGAGCTCCCAGATACTAATCACATATGTCTCTCTGATCAGACTTCTAAACCAAAGATTCTTTTCTGGATTTAAGTGCCTGCCAGGCTGGTTTATCTCATGCAAAGAGAGACATCAACCTCACCCCTTGTAATGCTATAGAGGATTTGTTCTTCAGTTTTCCAAATATGGAGCAGGATCTTGAATCTATGTATGCCATATTACATTGAATGTTCTATTCACCAGGTTATAGAATTACCCTCATGGTTGTTTTCCCCTCATCCAGTGTGTTATTAAATGATCGGGCAGTTTCAGGAGCAGATGGTAGTGGTGGTGGTAGGGTTATGATCAAGTTCCTGGTCCAGATGAGCAGAGTGAGGAAGTGAAAACTCGTCTTCTACCTGCTATGTGAATGCCACAGCCACTCCTCTATTGAGCTTAGGTTCGGTTCTCAAAACCTTAGGCTCCTATCAGAGGCTTCTAACTGTTACTTTGGGTTCCTACAGTAAGCAGTATTGTAGAAAGCAATAGATATCTCCGGAGAATAATCCAGCTCTTGGTCTTCCTGCATTGAGTGCAAAGGAGCCTGGTGTGACCACACTTATAATTAAGATGCTCTCATAATTAAGTTAAATGCCTAGAGTTAGGGAGGAGCAGTCCAGGTCATGACGCCTGAAAGTTGATAATCTCTAGAAGCTGTCATGCTTGATTTCCAGGCTGAGCCTGACCCAGTAGGCATGTTTGTCCGCAAGCCCTGTTGTATGCTTTTCATAGCTGAAGGCATGCTATTTTGATAATTCCATCAGGGCTTCAGTGCTGAACTGTCCTGGAGAGTGAGGAGCCATGCAGATAGCAAGCATTAAAGGGTTACTTGGCCCTGACTCTTTGATACTGTATAGCAATGACACAATGTAGAACTTAGGAACCAACGATGAGTGGAGCATTAATACCTGAAATAATTTAACTTTTTATTATCAGCAGTAAAACCCCTTGTATGTATGTATTTTACAATAACTGTGGAAGACACAGTTTGGGGCTCGAATAAGAGATGTTGTGGAAAGACTGCCAAGGCTTGTCCACGTGTCGGACTACGACCCTCTGCTGATCTTCCATGTGGGTGCTAATGACACGAAAGGCAAATTGGAAACCATCAAACAGGACTTCAGAGCTCTGGGAATGGTGGTCAAGGGTCTGGGAGCCCAGGTCGTTTTCTCCTCAGTCTTGCCTGTGAGGGGAAAGGACAGGAGGAGGAGTAGACGAGTTTTCCAAGTTAACAGCTGGCTGCGCCGCTGGTGTTGGCAACAGGGCTTTGGTTTCTATGACCATGGGACCCTGTTTGAAGATCAACAGCTGATGGGGAGCGATGGGATCCACCTTACCAAGCGGGGCACGTGTTTCTTGGCCAACAGATTGGCCAGCCTGGTACGGAGGGCTTTAAACTAGGCAAGATGGGGGAAGGGGAGTGGTATAGTGGCAGGGGAGTCAGTAAAACACCGCTCAAGTCAGGATGCCTCCAGCGGGTGCATACAACCAGGGGAGACAGCATGGGACATGGCTGTGGAGGATCCTCTTGCACCTCTTCTGGGAAGCCTGCATGCTTGACTGGCTCTCTGAAAGGCCTGTATACCAATGCACGCAGCATGGGGAATAAACAGGAAGAGTTAGAGATCTGTGTGCGGTCGCAGGGCCATGATCTCATTGCAGTGACAGAGACATGGTGGGATAGTTCACATGACTGGGATGCTGTCATGGATGGCTATGTGCTTTTTAGGAAAGACAGGCCAGGAAGACGAGGTGGTGGAGTTGCCCTTTATGTGAGGGAGCAGCTAGAATGTCTGGAGCTCTGCCTCGGGGTGGATGAAGAGCAAGTGGAGAGCCTATGGGTAAGGATTAAAGGGCAGGGTAACATGGGTGACACTGTTGTGGGGGTCTACTACAGGCCACCTGACCAGGAGGAAGTCATCGATGAGGCCTTCTACAGGCAGCTGGAAGTAGCCTCACGATCACAGGCCCTGGTTCTCATGGGAGACTTCAACCACCCTGACATCTGCTGGGAAGACAGCAAAGCTAGGCACAAACAGTCAAAGAGGTTCCTGCAAAGCATTGATGATAATTTCTTGACTCAGGTGGTGGAGACACCAACGAGGAGAGGTGCAATGCTACACCTTGTACTAACGAACAAAGAAGGTCTAGTTGGAGAGGTGAAGGTTGGGGGCAGCCTTGGCTGCAGTGACCATGAGATGGTGGAGTTCAGGATCCTATGAGGAGGGAGCAGGGCAATGAGTACGATTGCAACGCTGGACTTCGGGAGAGCTGACTTTGGCCTCTTCAGGGACCTACTTAGGGGAATTTCATGGGATAGGGCCCTGGAAGGAAGAGGGGTCCAAGAGAGCTGGTTAATATTCAAGCGTCACTTCCTCCAGGCTCAAGAGCAGTGCATCCCTCTGAGGAAGAAGTCGAGCAAAGCGGGCAGGAGACCTGCCTGGATGAGCAAGGAAGTCCTGGCCAAACTCCAGCAGAAGAAGGAAGTGTACAGAATGTGGAAAAGGGGACAGGCCACTTGGGAGGAATACAGGGACGTTGTCAGAGCGTGCAGGGATGCGACGAGGAAGGCTAAGGCCCATTTGGAATTAAATCTGGCAAGGGATGTCAAGGACAACAGGAAGGCCTTCTTCAAATACATCAATAGCAAAAGGAAGACTAGGGAAAACGTGGGCCCGCTGCTGAATGGGGCGGGTGCCCTGGTGACAAGGGATACAGAGAAGGCAGAGTTACTGAATGCCTTCTTTGCTTCCGTCTTCACTGCTAAGGCCAGTCCTGAGGAATTCCAGACCTTGGAGAAAAGAGAGGAAGGCTGGAGAAAGGAAGACTCCCCCTTGGTGGAGGAGGATCAGGTTAGAGATCTTTTGTCCAAACTTGACATGCATAAATCCATGGGCCCCGATGGGATGCACCCCCGAGTGCTGAGGGAGCTGGCGGATGTTATCGCTAGGCCACTCTCCATCATCTTTCAAAGGTCCTGGAGATCAGGAGAGGTGCCTGAGGACTGGAAGAAAGCCCATGTCACGCCAGTCTTCAAAAAGGGCAAGAAGGAGGAGCCAGGAAACTACAGGCCTGTCAGCCTCACCTCCATCCCGGGAAAGGTGATGGAACAGCTCCTCCTGGAGGTCATCACTAGGCATGTGGAGGACAAGAAGGTGATCAGGAGTAGTCAGCATGGATTCACCAAAGGGAAATCATGCTTGACCAATCTGATAGCCTTCTATGACGGAATGACTGGCTGGGTAGATGAGGGCAGAGCAGTGGATGTTGTCTCCCTGGACTTGAGCAAGGCTTTTGACACTGTCTCCCATCACATCCTCCTAGGTAAGCTCAGGAAGTGTGGGCTAGATGAGTGGATGGTGAGGTGGATTGAGAACTGGCCGGATGGCAGAATTCAGTGGGTTGTGGTGAATGGCGCAGAGTCTAGTTGGAGGCCTGCAGCTAGTGGTGTCCCCCAGGGGTCAGTCCTGGGTCCAGTCTTGTTCAATATATTCATTAATGACCTGGAGGAAGGCACAGAGTGCACCCTCAGCAAGTTTGCTGATGATACTAAACTGGGGGGAGAGGCTAACACACCAGAAGACTGTGCTGCCATTCAGAGGGACCTGGACAGGCTGGAGAGGTGGGCAGAGAGGAACCTCATGAAGTTCAACAAAAGCAAGTGCAGGGTCCTGCACCTAGGCAGGAATAATCCCATGCACCAGTACAGGCTGGGGGTTGACCTGCTGGAAAGTAGTTCTGCCGAGAAGGACCTGGGAGTGCTGGTGGACAACAAGTTAAACATGAGCCAGCAGTGTGCCCTTGTGGCCAAGAAGGCCAATGGTCTCCTGGGGTGCATTAGGCAGAGTGTTGCCAGCAGGACGAGGAAGGTGATCCTGCCCCTCTACTCAGCCCTGGGGAGGCCTCACCTGGAGTACTGTGTCCAGTTCTGGGCTCCCCAGGACAAGAGAGACATGGCACTGCTGGAGAGAGTCCAGCGGAGGGCTACCAAGATGATTAGAGGGCTGGAGCATCTCTCCTATGAAGAAAGACTGCAAGAGCTGGGCCTGTTCAGCCTGGAGAAGAGAAGATTGAGAGGGGATCTCATCAACGTGTACAAGTATCTGAAGGGGGAGTGTCAAGAGGATGAGGCCAGCCTCTTCTCCGTGGTGCCCAGCAACAGGACAAGAGGCAACAGGCACAAACTGAAGCACAGGAAGTTCCATCTGAACCTGAGAAAAAACTTCTTCACTGTGAGGGTGACAGAGCATTGGAACAGGTTGCCCAGAGAGGTAGTGGAGTCTCCTTCGCTGGAGATTTTCAAAACCCGTCTGGATGTGATCCTGGGCAATATGCTCTAGGTGACCCTGCTTGAGCAGGGAGGTTGGACTAGATGATCTCCAGAGGTCCCATACAACCTAAACGATTCTGTGATTCTGTGATTCTGTGATTCTGTGACACAGTGCACAAAGGGTGGGAAAATAGGATCTTACAGTAGCCAAATGGTAGACACCATTTGTCTAAAGAGAGCTTAGCAAAGGCCCTGAGATGATAAAAAAGATGTCAGTCAGTACAAATCATGTTCAAATTGTAATCACTCTAATAAAAATTTTAGTAGGAGACAGCAACACATCCTTATGTATGAAGATGTGAATCAGATTCTTTATTTTTAACAGAAAATAGCTGTGGATTTGATCAGGCTGGTGCTACATTGTCTCTAATAACTTGCAAGGTCAGGTTTTCAAGGTTTAAAATGTTTGGCATCTTATTAGGATAAATAGGGATCAGTAGGTTACTTTGAATGTGTTGGAGGCATTAAAAACTATTATGACTACAACCATAGATGATTAACTGTAAATATACAGAATCTTTAGAGCTGATATCTGGAAGTAAAGCAAAAAAATCCCTGCAGAAATAATAAAACTTCTCTGATCTTATGACTATAAGACAATTTGACTAGCATCCGGGGAGGCTGCACAGTCATATCAGGCAGAGTAGAAATATTTCTGTAAGCTCCTTAAGCCCAGTGAATCATAAAGGAAATATGGAGATTGATAATGATAATTACAAATGAAAAGATAAAAGACATTTTCAGAACATGGTAAGTGAGAAACCCTGCCAAATACAGATCTGATCTTCAAGCCCTGGCAATATCCTATAGAATTTATTGACTTTAAAGAGTTCCTGACAACCCTCATTTCATTCACTTGGTCTGTAGTGAGCTATTCACAACTGCTCTAACTTTGCCAGGAGGCAGCTGAGGCATTTGGATTCCTCACCCAAGGTTTTTGGCTCTGCAGTCTTGTCCTTACCTAGAATCTTGTTAACATCCTGACAGAGCACTGGGGCAGATAGTGCTTGCAGTCAATGGGCTGGACACTGGCTGGTTTAACTGTTGCTGTTCAAGATAAATCTAAAATTTACAGTATTTAAAAACACCACCAACTATGGGAGTTTCATGCCCATAATGAGGCATATGTTAGGCAGGAGCAGGCAGAGAGGATTCCTGCCTATATTTTATGCAAACAAGCAGAGGGAAAAACATTGTCAAGCTTTTGGAAAAGGCCCTGGCATCTGAGATTCAAATGAAAGGAACTGAATTCTGCTCCTCATTAGAGCAGTTCAATTTCAGTGCAAATCAAGGAGATGCTGGGCTGAGCGGGTGCTGTATTTCTCAAATACCTCAGTCCAGATTTCGTTTAAACGCACACTTTATCTTTAATCCGGGGCTACTTACATGATGCACCTTGACAAGGCTGTTGAACATGCTTGAAGGATTGCAGGAAGGGCTGCCCACGGCTGACTGGGAGCTGGCCAAGCAGCCAGATGAATGAATCAGGAAAAAGAAGTCCATTATGATAGAAACTGGTCCTGCAGGACCGCTGCTCTTCCCCTTTTGCCTTTACAGCAGTCACAAGCACTCTCTTCATCTCCTTCACAGAGTGAGCAAAGGAAAATGGAGCCTGAGAGAAGCGAATGGAATAACTCCCTGCTTAGGAGCGAACTAAGATATAGTGGGCAAGGTGCCAGGAATACAGCAGTGATGAGGAAGCATGAACTTTAGCCCACTCAGGTGAACGACTTGAGTAGTTTTCTAGAACACTGCCTTGGATACTGGCCTAGACTGACAACCCTATTTTCACTGCCACTGAACTACATGCTAAGATGTGAAGCATCTTTTTACTGTGCAGATAGGGCTTTTCCTCTCGATGGATAGCATGAAGGTAGCAGTAAATGCTGCGGGATCAGTACCAGCACTGGTATATGAGTTTAGGGATGCCTGCATTATACATTGACTGTTCTGGTGTTTTGAAGATTTACACAGGTAAAGATGACAGTGGAACTTGGCTTGAAAAAGGCAAGTGCCTTGAAATGCTAAATACTTGTTGCCTCTAAGTGCTTGCCACAATAGTGCTGTTTTGACTTCATCACAGAAGATCATTGTCCCGTAAAAGAGGCTTGATCTACCCCCACCGCACTCAACTTTTCGCTGTTGGAATTGACAGAAACACTAAGACCTTAATATTGATATTTTGAAGGTTCACCCTCTATTTGCAACAGTCACCTCTCAGATTCCCAGAACTTGCTTCTTAGACAGAGCAAAAGCTTCTCAGGTTATCTGAGAGAAAGGCTAATGTGGAGTACAGCAGGTACATCCAGTTGTAACAGTGAGGTAAAATAAGCCAGATGCAAGGCTAGCAAGCAAACAAAAAGGTAAGACTATATTTTTCATGTGAGTCTACAAGGACTTGTTTAGGAGTTTGACTCTGTGCCAGACAGCTCACCGCACCTCTAAAAAAATTGCTTTACTCTAAAAAAGTAATCTGAAAGATCCCTGGACTGCAGTCAACTTAATATCATACATATCTGCGTCTTCAAAGCATTCTCTTTGGCTCAGCATAGCAACAGAAGCATAACTATTAGCAGTTATTTCAACCTTGAGATAATTGCATGCCCCAGTACCCCACCCACTAAACAAATGAATTGACTTTGATGTCCTTTTAGTATGTTAGAGAATAGAAAAATAAAGTAAAAGGCGGTGTGAATTTAGCAGTGTGAAAGAGGTTATTCTAAAGATTAACATTTTCAAATGAATACCAGGTGTAAAACTAGTATTTGTAGTTCATTCTTTCAGCTCCTTGTCAAATAAGGCTATTTGAAATACAGCATCTCTCATGACAAAGCTGCCAAGACATTTCCCTATAAATAGGGAAATCCTTTTTATTATTGCCAGTTATTCTAAAGATATTCATTAGGATGGACTTGATCACAATGGCCATCTATCCTGCCAGGCTGACACCCAAATCTCTGTGCAGCATCTATAGAGTTGTATGAGACTCAACAATGAGTTACAACTCATTGCACACTGACATATCATGCTACAGCTTTACCTAAAGTTTCTGGGATGCAATAAAAGCTGAGAGTACTGCTCTGTATGCAAGTGTATTTATTTTTTGGCAGCACAGTTTCAGGCTTGCTACCTGTAGCTTAAAGCAAACCTCAGTTCCAATCTAAACTTCACACGCTGTGCAGAAATTGAGCAAAATTTGTTGAAATTTGTTCCCCAGCCCGATTATTTCCATCCTTCCACCAATTCTAGGGTAATTCATGGCTATATCAGGAGATGTAACCGATCTTGACAGTTAAGTCCTTTGTTGTTTTAATGGCAAGTAATGAGACTAAGGTAAATATACAGGAAAAAAAACCCTAAATTACGTATTATTCATGCAAATGTGATAGTAGATATGGACATTCTAGAGTAAAACATTAATAACAACACTACATGCTTTCAAACATAGTAATTCTTTTATTGTCTTAGTCTAAAAATTTGAATTTGTATGAACAAGTGATGCTTCCATGTGATTCAATCTCAGTCTCTTCTTTCACATAGCAATAGATGCTAGATATACTTTAAAGTCAAATAATGAAAAAATGTGTCTTGGTACCTTAGATTTAGTCTTCGTTCCCTTTGTTTAGTCCTAAGGCTATACAGATCATATATAGTGATGGAAAAAACTTACTCAAAGGGTGCATTTAAATAAAGATCAGTTTGCAAATTGTACCAATGGCTTGCACACACACACACACATACGCATACACACACACACACACATAGGCACAAACACATATGAATAATTAAAAATAGAAAGCGTAAAGGAAATTTTCAACTTGCTACATTTGAAAAAAATATTAAGATTTGAACAACATTAAGACATCTGGGTGTACAGCACATGTAAACCATCTTTGTGATGAAACTGGAAGTGATGAATTGCGCATTCACCAATATCAGCTACAGCATAACAAAGTCAGCTCTTTCCTTTTCATCATTACAGCTGATGCTTTAGCAATAGTCTTTGATTAAAAAAATCAGAAAGCCCAGTTCATGTCTTAAGAACATTTCTGTACAAAAAATAACAGCAACAGCATGTGGATTTAAATGAGCTTAAAAAACTTAACAAAATCAGAATTGTAATACATCTATCATTGATCATCTTAATATCAAAAACATTTGGCTGGAATTTGCATGTGCTGATATTAATGGCATGATATTAAATCCTTCAAATTTAGGGTTCTGCTAGAGTTCCAGATCCTGAGATTATATATTACGTCATTTGTATACTTTTATATTCCTCAGATAACCATACTGCTCATAACCAAAGGCTGGCATTTTTAGTATTTAGGTACAGTTCCTTACCCATCTTTCATGTAAAGCTCCATGTCAGGGAAAACCTTATAAAGAAGTTCAGGGACATTCGCTATAAGCGTAACAGCAGTGTATGACAGAGAAAGAGATATTCACACTGTCTTACTGAACGTAATGCAATTGTCTAAATTAGGAGCTTTGTCAATACAGAGGGAGGTCTCAAAATTTAGCAATGCCAGACCCTCTTTTTGAGGATACTCTGACCATCTAGGGGAGCCAGACTCCTAATTTAGGTATCTAAATCAAACTGCACAACTATTTCCCATCATGTCCTCACATATCTTATCCTAAGGAGCAAGAATTCACAATACTTGCGCTGGGGATACAGGCTGTGTTGGATTTAAGGATCTCTGGCAAATCCTAGACGTGATGTCATGAATTTCTACTCCTTTTTCTATATAGGGCAGCGCTTCTCTGTACTACTAAGGCTAACAAGATAGTGATTGGTTCTGCACTGTAATTCATTTCTTCATTGATATTGCTTGTCTCTTCCTTTCCCAAAGACAGTAGAAGCTAGTGAAGGGCTGGATAAGAAGTCATGTAGGGAGAAGCATGCCACAGAGCTCAGTGGACCCTCCACTAGACTCTGACTTTCCTGGTTCTGACTCCCCTTTCCAGTGCGTGGGGTGGGACAGTGCTGATTTGAATGCCAACTCCCTGACAGCAGACCTGTATTTTTATTCCTGAAATGTTCTTTTCATTTTTTTTCCTTGTTAACAGTTCCTAATGCTTTTTAATGGTACAAAGCCACATCGCTTCCTCTTAAGTCATTTAAGGTTGTATCAAAGCACATCAGGACCTAGTTTTGTCAGATTTTTTAAAAGTATTTGTTCACAGTCAGGTAGTCAGAGCTAGCTACAGCCACAGTGCTGATGGGGACTGTGCAGCCTTTCCCAGTCATGACATGGCCTGCATGCTGCAATGGAAAATGCTAAAGGGACAGGGAGACCAAGCACAGAAATAATTGTTGGGGTGAATATGTTCAGGAGGCTTTACTCCCTATGGCCATTAGTTCATCACCCTACTGTTGAGCCTTTGCCACACTTGTTTTCCTATCACAGTTGGGAATGAGAGTGCTACCAACATTGTACCAGGGATCAGCAGACACCCTGCAGTGGGTTTTTACCCTGAGCAGATGTGGAAACATTGGTGATAAAGCTGGACTACAGCATGAAACTTGTGTTTGGAGAAGTTCTGTCCCTGCCAAGCATGAGATGCAGAGCGTCCACCACATCATGTACTCCTTCTCATGATAAATTAAAAAACAGATTATGAAGTTTTTATGTGTGCTTGCAAAGGGGATTTTTCTTCTGTTTATGGTACTAGCTTTATACTTTGGTAATTATTTTATTTAAAAAATTTTTTTACAAGGGCACCTCCATGCAGGAGAATACTTGCCTGGCTTATAGGCCAAGGCAAACACTTAAGCACATGCTAAACAGTCTTCCTGAACATGACTACTTTCCTAAACTGGGACCATAAATAAGGGTATATTAAGGTATTCAGTATATTTACATGTGACATCGAGAAAGTTATAATCAGTCTCAAGTCTAAGAAACCAATTTCTACATTAGAACATGCAAAAAATAATGTAGATATCTCTTCTGTTCCATCTAAGATAGCAGGAAGGGATGTAGTTTCACTAAAAACACTGGAGTTCAAAAGTTAGTGTCCTCAGTAAAACGCTAATAGACTTTTTCAAACTGTGCAAACCAAGTGTCAAAATAGAAAAGATCAATATTGAAAGGGAACACATCCACATAAAATAAAACACTTTAAAATGGAATGTAAGAGGTTTCTAAATACACTAAAATATTACAGTGACTCTATAAATAGAAAAAATAGATGCTGCTGAAGAGCTAAAGCAGTCCGTTCCAAATACTTCAAGTGTATATATGTCTCTCTCTTTACTATCATTAATACACAGTTGCTTGAGCTACAGCTGTTCTAGCACTTGGCAACAGTTCAAGTAACTTCCCCTCTTCTGTCTTTTGCATTTCTCCATCATCCTTTTCTAAACCACAGATCTGCCAGGGCACATCTTGATTTCATAAAGTTTTAGGAAAAATGCCACATGTCTCCAGCTTTGTTGTTATGTGTGCAGCCAATCAAGGAAGTGTGCTATAAATTCACCATGGTCCTTCGACTGTCCCACCGGTAGTGGCATGCCTCACGCTTCATCCAAGAGAGGTTATTTGCTGACAAGCTCCCTTTTCCTTGCACAGAGCCTGCTGAGAAGGATTTCAGAATAAACTTGATTTATTGGACCTCGGACATGATATGGGGAATGAGAATTTGTTGCAAAGTCCTGCAGTTGTGATGGCTTGCTTTGAGTGCTGATATATTTCCCCAGTGTATAGTGCCTTGATAAAGTCATTGTTATGTGAGGACTTTCTTCAGAGGGATTGGATTTCACCACCTGCAAAAGAAATGACATATGTGAATGTTTTCTACATGCACCTAGAAGGATACACAGCTGTGTGCACACAACTGTTGAGATAGTTTTCCACAAAGCAGGTGCTGATACTCTCACCTTGAGCAGCAAGTTACTTACAAACATTATTATAGTGGGTCAGTCTGTTGTCTTACATGCTAATTAAAGTGCAAGATCCTATTCACTTAAGCTTTGAAAACTAAATGCTTAGCCACATTGTAATCATTTGGTTGGTTCTGTAATGTCTTCAATGTATTAGACTCCATCTTATCTTCATTAAAGACAATTTGATTTAACCTGTTAAATTCATGCTGCTTGACTTGCTTATACATCTACTATCGGAAAAAAATGCACCTAAGCAGCCCTGACTTGCAGGAAGTTTTAAATATAGACCACGCTCTGCAGTTCACAGCCCAGGTCCAGCTCTGATCGCAAGTACCTGAGGGGCCTATGTCGTGTGTTAACTGTGAGCTCTGCTAGAATCTCCTAGCTCTCAGGTCTTGATGCAAGTTGTCCCAGCTCAATGTTGGAAAGAAAAGTGGGGAATGCCTTGTTTCCCCAAGAAGGGAGTTATGGTGCATTTTAACAGATCTCTCCCAGCCTGGACATTTGGTGTATCATACTGACATAACCACAGTGTGGTTCAGTAACTTATAGTGCAGAAAAACCTTCCTTCTTGGACTCCCAGATATGTGTAAAACCCTGGGATTACCACGCTCAACTGGTGTCAAATAATCAAATGTCCACTGGCCTGGAGAGAGAAAGTAAAACGTAGCTTCCTCAGGAGCCTCATAACTGGGGGGTCTACTGCAAGATGTTCAAGGCCTGACCTCAATGCGTACACAATTACTGATGCTGAATGAAGCAACTTTAAGAGAGACTCAACCTCAGAACCTTATACAGATGCAGGGCAGAGGACCCCTACCTGGGCAGTGGAAAATCTAGAGATAGCAAAAGAGGTGCCAGGTGGCTAACCTATTTAAAAGAGAAAAAAATATGCTGACCTGACAGAGTTCTAATGTTCTTCAATTTTGCTGACATAACAATCACAGGACACACTTGAAGGAATTGATTGCATTTCTTAATGCATATATTTATGCAAGGGCATAGCAGCTTTTTAGAAATACAAGGTATATTCAGGGTCACTTAGCAATCACTCAGAAACAATGTTCGTATGTAATGAAGCTCATAATAAATGGACAGAAGCAACTCACAAAATTAACTGTGAGTGAAGGAAAAACACAGGCAAAGGCTTGAAAGACTGGGCAGAGAGGCTATGAGGGAGCTGGCTGAACTTAAAAAAGAGCAAGAATTATCCATGTAGAAAATTAATATATCCTATGATCAATTTGATACAGCTAAGCCAAGAGCAGTTATTTGTTTTCATGCAATTACTGCAGGTTCATTTTTCTAAATTAATGCCTTAGATCACGTAACTGTTCCGAAATGATGACACCTTGAACCAATCACCCAAACCACATTCCTATTAGGCATAATCTCTAAGGAATGCAATCTAATGTTCATCCTGCAGCCAACCACTGATTAAGATACGAAAATCTCAAGGTTATTAGTTTCTACGTTGTGTTCATTATTTCATTGTCATTAAATAAAGGAATAAATCTGAATAAAAAATAGGTTGCATAAAGTCTTTACAAATACCAGCCAATCTACTTTCTCCATAAGCATTTGAGAAGAATGAGGTAATTAAAAAAATCATATTTGTGTGCATGCATAGAACTAGAAGCATGTTTGGGCAAAAAGTGCCAAAGTTATGCATGATTATTTTTGTCCCAGATCAGTCTAATCACCCAATGAGTTCAGCCCCCTTGACAATCTGAGTAAAGACTGTATTCTACAGAGCTGCAGATTTCTATGCTATCAGGATGGTCTGAGGCTCTCTGAAATGTGTTGGTGGGAACTCAGTTTATCAGGACAAATAGGGGCAATAGCTTTCTACTCGATCAGCTAGCAAGAACTAAATGAGAACTACTGAATGTATTTCAATTTTTGTTTTCTGACTGTGCAGCAAGCCCCCATTTCCACAAAGCTGTGCTTTAGTTCAGATGTCATTTACAGAGGGGTGCTATCTTCTGGGAGCTTAGGAGGTCGTTTTTAAGAGAAAGAAAGTGAAAGTACAAAGCAATGGGTTTAATCCTTCTCATCTGGCTTCATAAAACATGAAAAGTTCTGCAGTTTTACACAGTGTTCTTGGCTCTAGCCTCAGAGGCAAAATGCCATTTTCTTGGTGCAAACTGCTTCAGCGCTCGATGGAACTCCACTTGCCAGGATGTGGAAATAAACTGATGACAAAACTGTTAAAACTAACGAGGTATGAAAAGCATTAAAGGAGTTTCTTTTTACTTTTCTCAAGAACGAAGTCTGTTTTTTGGTGGCTGATGGATTCTCCCGGGCACATCTATGCCTCTTTCAGGCACAGTGGCCTCTGAAGCCTCATTAACAACAGCTCTGTGAGTCAAATTCTTCCCTGATCCTCCCCGAAACATATATTCTCTGTTAAGATCCTTTAGGCTGAAAAGCAAGGCCAAATCTGCACATGAGCTCATACAAAGTGATGGAGGAGTGTGTGAAAAATGCTGATGACTGATCACGCCCTGCTGTTTTCCACCCAGTTCCATACAAAGCATCTGAAATATTTCACTTTGAAGTTCTTCATTTCTCTCAAAAGGTCTGTGGAAATGGTGAGCATCTGCAATGACCCATGAAGACAACAACATCTGGGTTCTAGACAAAAAAGGGTCAGTATAACTGTTTGGGTGAAATGGAGGGAGGCATTTACTCCACAGGACTGATTATCCATTGCATAAATATCTGCTCCATGATTTACTCCCCCTCTCCCAGCTTCATTTAGACTGAGCTGTGTTCATGTCTCTCTAATGTATTGTGCAGAGTAGATTAAAGGATCAGTTAACTAACCATGTGTGCTGGGTTTGGTCCCACAGGAAGATAGAGGCCCCAGCAATGGGCTGCAAACATATGAGCTGCTGAGGAGTCAGAGGTGGGAATCAACTGTGACTTTTATACTCACTACATGAGATCAGACAGGTCAGATAAAGCTCCCAAACCTGTGCTCTGTACCAGTGACCCCCGTATTGGAACAGAGTCCCAGCCAAAGGCAGCTGGTTGCTTTCCTCTCTGTGCTTTGAAAACACATTTATTATCCGATAGACAGTTACGTCTCTGAGACTGTGTCTTTTTTTGTGATGTTTAAGGAAAATATTCAAAGCCTTATTGTTATTATTTTTTTTTATTCTACTGTATTTAAATGTGACTGATGTGGCTGAGAGAATTAAACATAATCCACTAGCTACAAGAAAATGGTCATGCTTACTAGGTAAGAGCTTGGCCAGCAGGCACCACAAGGACGCTCTGGAATCTATGTCTGAATTTTACAATTGTTACCATGTGTTCCAGTTTGTTTGTCTTAAACTATTCCGAGGTTCAATTAGCCACAGCAGATTTCATGTGTCTGATGAAGGAAACTCAATTTTTAGATCCTCGCTTTTCACGAAACTTTGAGGAAAATATATCAGAGTCGTCCTGACATTTCTTCACAGCAAAAACTAGTGCTTCCACCTGATTCCTGGTGGAATTCCATGGCCCACCCTTGTGGCCATGAAAGTCTATGGAGCTTCTATGCCAGCCCTGTGCATAACCGGGTCCAGGGAATGGGCTTGGCTAAGAGTGAGGCTTACAGAAAAACAGGCATGACTTGGCAAAATAAGCAAATAGCTTTTA
Source organism: Struthio camelus (assembly GCF_040807025.1). NCBI lineage: Eukaryota > Metazoa > Chordata > Aves > Struthioniformes > Struthionidae > Struthio > Struthio camelus. The sequence continues at coordinate 26,136,162 of NC_090942.1, forward strand.
TTCTGCTCTTGAGAGATTCAGAAAACATTTGGTGATCTCTTGTTATTTGCAATAATTTGTTTTGATAGAAAACAAATTCCTCAAATCATTCTGGAATAAATGCTAACATTTCACTTGTGTGGTAGACAGTCCTTTTTATTATTTACATACTTTTGATGATCCTAATTTAAAAAATCTAGGATTTTCTCCATAAGAAATAACTTATGGATTCCTGTCTCCTACACGATACATCAGATTACTTTTGCCATTATTCATTAAATTCCTGAGATTTCTTTCCACTGGCAGCTCCTAGACTCAAATCCCCCACCTGACCATGAAATAGCATAAATCCATTAACTCTTGGTTTCAAAGAGACATCTTTTGCATCTTCTTTTTCCTGTAATTGTACTTTTCTTTCCATTTTCATTCATGGAGTAAATTTCATTCTTTATTTCTCTCTATTAAGGAACTTGCATCTCTCATCTCTCTTTTGATAGCACAGAAGAAATATAATCTTCCTGAAAGATATGATAGTTTAAGTTCTATGGTCCTAAAAGAATTTGATGGAATAAACTGGGGCAGTTTCTTAGCTTTTTATTAAATAGACAACCCATATTTAATTCATATGAATGACGATTCTTGCAGCATCACAAGAAAGTTATTATTGTGCTAAACATCATCTATAGAGATTCCAGAAGGCTTCTTTGTGCTTAGATCCAGCCACGAATTGAAGTATTGCTTACTGATGATTATGAATTGATTACTGATGATATAGGAATGCATAATTTCAGTTTTCATGCAAGAAACGTTTTTTACTAGAAATCAGAAGCTAAACAGCTGGAAGGATAGGAGCCCCCTTTATTCCTCAAAACTTTTCCTAGTTTCCAAGGAGAGTAATGTGCTATTCATGGTTCTTCTCTAGGGCAAATGCCTCAGTGAAATGTTCAGATTCTCAGAGGACTAATCACTCATAACAGGAACCTAGGAACTGGTCTTTTGTACCAACAAGCTGGTGCCATAGGTAATGGTGGCATTGGTGATGCTTCTTTAACTATCAATCACATGCGGAACTACTGCCGTCAATCTTACAGCAGAAGATACCTGCTTAGTTGACTAACCAGAAATAACACTCTGTTTTTATTCAGGGCTTCCTGCACTAAATCCAGGAAGCACTTCCTCGTTTGTTATATAGGTACAAGAAATGCAAACCAAACCAAATCAAAACGCTCCTTTGCTGATGGGGAAAGGCAGTCATATGAAAAGACACAGCACATACTCAAAATACATCCTAAAGGAACCAGAACTTTAAATATCTTGTTTTTTCAAATTCTTTACTTTCACTGGTTTCGCAACCCCCAGGTTGATTTTGTGCCTAGCCATAATAATGTGTTTGCATATTTGTTTTTGATTTAATCCATGGACGCTTGTCATTTGTAGTATCTGGTGAAGATTCCCAGCCAGAACTTTGAAGCATCAGAAGAATAAGTCCTCAGTTGCCCTAACACATATTTTACAAAGCGTCTATTTCATTCCTGCCAATGATTGTAAAATGGAACACAGAATCTCTACAGATACTCACAGGAAAAAGAAAACAGAACTACTCACACTAATGAGAACGAATGACCTATCATCTTCTATTGATATAGTCAATTATTATAACTATTCCAGATAACTGTTTCTCAGACACATGAAAATAAATATACAGCAGGAAGATGGGTCTTTATTTTAAGCTCCATTTCAAATGTATCAGGGCTTTGATCGGAGGGTATCAGGGTTTGATTGGAGTCTGCTGACCAGCTCTAGACTGTAGTCAGGCAGGAAGGCTTAAGACAAACACTTGTGTGGATGAGGCATGATAAACAGATAAACTGAATAGATCCAAAAGCAGTAGGAATATATAATGCACAGCAAATAATATGAGAACCTGGAAACCGTACAATATCCTTTTTATACAAGTTACTTTTCAGAAGAGCACACTTGTTTTTACTGTGAGGAATTGTCATTGCATCACATGTAGCCAGTCCTCAGGTTGTGTTCTGCTCTGAACACTAAGTGACAAGTACCTTCATACCTATTGCAAGCTTTGCGACTTTTATTCAGGCCTAACTTTGAGTCATGTGTAACAATATTGTTGGATACTTTTTTGTTTCTAAGAAATAGGAAGTTAAAATCTCTTTTAAATAATGGAGAATGATAAAAATGTAAACTATTACCTCATGGAAATGACACCCACACTTCCCTTGCAGGAATTCTTTGTAGCGTCCCATTGTGATGACAAACGTGTCAACAACTTCATAACCATAATTCTTTGCTGTATCCAGAATAACTAAGTTTTCATTCCATAAGTTTTGCACTTCTGTCTGCATTCCAGACAAAACATTGCAATGTTAAAGCAGTATCAGAAGGACAGTCGTTTAAAGGTTGCATTGTACCATTGAAATGAATAGCAAAAGAGCATTTTGAATAAAACAATTATGTTATTTACCAGACATGAATTACTGTAAGTTCACTCATGAAAATAGCTATCACTCCAAGATGTTTGTAGATATCTGCATAAGTTTCTTAAAATGGTTTTTGTAGCACAGAAATGGTTATAAGAAAATCATCAAAAATTTCCCTTATTTACACAACAAATTCGGTTGATTTAAATAAGATTTAAACTAAAAATCTAATTACCAGTAATTGTAACTTACTTTTCAGTAGTTATGTAGCTTCCTTAATAGGAAGATTTCAATGTTGCTTAAAATATAATTACTAGGTAACTGTTTCTTTAATATGTACTTAGCTAATATGAGGTATAATTCAGAAAAAAAAGTCCTATTGCAAAATCGTCTGTGTAAGAAATGGTGAAAATCTCCCTGTAAAAGACAAGTTCAACTTCAAATCAAAGTCATTGAGACTGTTGCTTAAAAAGTAGGGCAGCGTCATGGGAATCTTTGAAACGGCTATACTGAAGAACAGTTTATTATTTCTCAAGATACTGCTGGAAGGCTAGGAATAGAAAAAAGGCTAGCTATAAAATTGTCAATTCAGTGTATTTGATGCTTCAGACAGAAAGGCTTTGAGAGTATCATCTGGGGTAATCCACAAGTCCAGAGCACCCAAACGACATGGGTAATTTGGCGTATGATTGAGACATTGAGAAGAAAAAGAATGCTGGGTACACCCCGCAGCTGCTTTCTCGAGTTCTATGAATTTACTGGGCAAGAAACTGAAAAAGGCAATCCTGGGAAGCCTTCAATGCTTTTTCTCTTCTTGCCTTACCTACCTTAGATGAAAATTCTACTTCTTCCACCTAGGACTTAGCTCTAATGAAAGCTATGATAGGAGCTAAAACAATTCTTATTGATTTCAACTATTTCCCAAATAGTTTCCCAAAATTTACACATCTAAATAAATTAGGGAAATAGGTAGAATCAGTAAGAAAAAATTCAATGAAGACAAGGCAGATAGTAGTAACTTAAAAGAAAGAAAGGGAAAAATCTAGCAAGGTGGTTTCAGTAGCTAAAAGAACGGTGAGAGTAGCAGTAAATCACACACTGAATAAAGCAATGTGTTATGATCGCAAAAATAGGTGAGTGGCAGTCTCCAATGTGACAGTATTGTATGTAAACTGTGACAGCTAATTATTTTCTCTTTTCAACACCTATGAATAGTTGGACTGTTATATGAAACCATGGTAGCCAACATTTATTCTGTTCTGTCCTCGAGCACTTCCCAGCTTTGTCTCATCCACACATTTTATACGTATTCTGTGTTGTAAACAGAGAATCTCACCAAATTGTAAATAAAAATATTGAATGAGTTACACAATATATTAAAATGAACCCATCTGTTATTCTGAGAATTTTGGACATGATTTGAACTGATTCTAACACCCTATTAACATATAAATAACTGGCTAGACTCACTGGTACTTTCCAGCTGCTTTGTAATGTTCTGGCTTAACAGATTGGTTAAGACAGATTTATGGAGAGCTGTGCAATATAGTTAGCCCAGTGAATCTGATCCAGCAGTAACCATGGAGGAAGCCTCAGGAGGGTCTGTGCTCTATGAGGTACAAAGAACAATCTGCTTATCTCCAACTGAATTTCTCAACTGTGGCACTAGGCTTAATATCGGAGGTTTTTCTAGTTCTTGGAATAGCTGACTGAGCATGACATCTCTAACGGCTCTCCAATTATGGTGGAGATGAATTAAGGCTAATTGGTTTGAATCTGCATCAGCAAGCGATATTAGCAAATACAAACATTACTCTTTCTTTGATCCACTGAAGGCTTGTTCAGCAGAGGTGGTAACATATTTTGACCAGACAGCAAAATTATTGTTGAAATGACAAGTCTTCTATGAAAATGCACTCCAAATATACCTGTAGCTTACCTGTGATAAAGAATGTATTCCATCCACAGGCAGGTGAAAGCCCATCCCTATGGATTTGATAATTACCAGGATATTTGATAGATTTTCCCTATTTGGAAATGAAAAAAATATATATGAGTTTTACTTGCAGACACATCAAAAGACCCTTCATTTTTTTCTTTCAAAGTCAATTGATTTTGAAACCATGAGAAAATGAATGAAATGTTTGTATTTGAAATTTTTGGTGAAATTGATTTTCATAATTTATCACATCAAGACTTGACTTAGAATAACATTAAGTACATAACATTACCTACCTGTTCAACACCTTTTGAATAATTTGCAGGTGATTAGAATTAAGCCACTGAACACCACCTACAATTAATACGGTCTGTTCTGTGTTCTCAAGGGGACGTGATCTGAAACCCAGAAAAAAAATCAACACATGTTGGCTTAGAACAGATGGCAAACATTTTAACTGCATTGCATTACATTTCAATGAACTGTGTCTGACATCCTGATCAGATGCCTGATGTCATTGTCTGCTATTTTTCAACCACACAATATGGTCTGCACACATTATGCTTAATTGTTTACTGACTTTAATTGTAAAAGATGTTAAACACATTTGTGAATAGAATGAGAATACAAACAAGCCAGCAACAGAGTTTATACTGTACCTCTGCAGTAGTTGTTTGAGTGCTTTCTCAAATGTTGGTCTCTGGTTTACACTCATCCAAAATTGGGGATAGTAAGAGTAACTGATAAATGTTTTCCCCTCATTGATATTATGATAGCATTTAACATCATGAGTCTTTTGCCATTCCTGAAGAGTCTCATTCACTCTTTCTATTAGATAGTACATCATTCCTCTGTTAGTTGAGTCACCTATGAAAAGAATCTTTGAATAGGAAAAAAAAGATATGATTTACTTTTAGTAGTTACACACAGCAAGAACCTAATGCTTAGAAGAGAATATTGCTAGGCTGGGGGTTTGTAAACCCTGTTCAAGACTGTTCAAGAAATCTTTCTGTGAGCTACCAGTTCTCCAGTCCTGTCATCTCTATGCTGCTATTTTCCTTTAGCAAAATATATTTGATTTAATTAACAAAAAGCCATATTATATGTTACAAAGACAAAAAATAAAATTTATAGATGGCTACAGCCGCACAGTTATAGTTCTGTATTTTTCATCCTTCTTGCTCATTTCTTTTACTTAGGTCTATATTTACTTCTGATTGCTAGTACAGAGCCTTTCTTGATTGCTTGCAGCTTCCTTCTGTACTTCCTCCAGTTGTTCATGTGGTTTGTTCCTACACAATGTGTCTTGGTTACCTTGTCTTCCAGAAAAGTGACTAATTAGTATTTAAACCAAAGTAACACACATACTAATGAATGCTGTAGCGGCCATATTTGCAAATAAATTGTCCTTTTGCCGTTTCAGAAGGTAAAAGAGGATTATTTTGGTGGCAACGACTCTGAATTGAGTCCTGGTGTGGGTGTGCTGTGACGATAAGGAAGCACTGCTGCCTGAAGACAGTTTGAAACTCCATCAGTATGACAGAAGGCCAAGGGACATGATGCAAAGAGGTCCTGTTTTGCTGATACTGTGTATTTTACAGCAATCCAGCAGTGGCATGTCATTCTAAAGATTTTCAAGGTCTCAGATATTGCAGAGCATCAAAGACTGAAATTTGAATCCTCAGACTCTTTCTCCGTTTTTCATTATGTCAAAAATAGAGCAAAACAACCCTCTCACATATGCTCCATTTACTCTATTGAATATTTTAGTGTTGTAGAACTTTAAAATTTCTACACATCCACACACATCAGCTGATCCATGTGTGAGTTTTTCAAGCCTGCACTGGGGCACTCAGCTGGCAAGATCTGAAGGAGAAAACTGTCAGTGGGAGGGCACCATGCACACTCATTTAGAAAATCAGTACCAGGAGAGACAAGCTATGTAAGATCATTTTTTCCAGTGACAGTTCTAGTCCTTAAATGCCATGATGCTAGGCACTACAGGAAATATAAGCTGGGATTTACAACACTATTTTTGTTGTTGTCCTCATGTTCTGAAAACATGAAGGGGATGCCAGAAGTCAGAACAGATGGGTTTCAGACCTGTCAATACAACTGAAAGAATTTGGACCTCGATACATTTTTTCAAATAATATCACCAGACTGAGGAAAATGTACATAGCCTATCTCTGAAGCAGTAAGGTTCTTAAGATTACCTTTCACTCTAAGTGAGCTTGTTGTCAGGAGGTAAAGCAGGTCAGGAAACAGGTTAAGCTGGATAGCTAATGCTACTGAGTGCCTGGATGTCCAGCTGGGTGTGAATATATATATTTTGGGGAGAAGGTGTGGCTGAACAGGATGAGTCAGAAGGACAGATGGCAACATCAAATTGGTCAGGAATTCAAGTTCTTACACTAGTTAAACTAATAGACTCAGAAATAGGTCTGCTGTGAGAACACCTGATGTAAGTAAGTCAGGCAAAGAGAAACACGTCAAAGGGGACCTGTAGGTGTAGAGAAAGCCTGATCAAAAGTGTAGACTATTCTTAAAGATATCAGTGAATTCTAACAACCATATTGACTTTCAGTCAAGAAGTCTTTGACTGTTCAGAAAAGGTATGGGCCCTACCATATCATTTCCATCATGCAATTCTATTTCACTCCAGCTACTACTTTCACAGTGGAATTAAAGCCTCATGGAAAAACATGTCTTTAAAGATAGGACTGCAGGATGTGCACTCTATTCTCCCTACTGCCCTGCCCTGAAGGACAACTCTGAAGTCTTTTTGTTTTCTTCACTGGAGGATACCAGTAGTAACACTCCATAGACTGTGCATGCTGGGATTGTAAAGGGTCTGCTCTCCCATAAGCCCAGCAGAGAAGATCTCAGATAGAAAGATGAATGTGTAATCTGATGTATCCCAGGTCGCCTGACATTCACATGCATAGCACATCACCATCATAGCCACACACGCACATCCACTCATCAAGGACTTTTGGATACCCAATAATCTGATCTGAACTATCATTCCAATTATGCTGTGAGAGTTCTCTAAATCCTAGAAAAAATAGACAAATTCTTCTTTTTCTTCTAGAAAAAATTCCAGGTGGAAGGAGATTTCTAGGGAATCCTAACTGCACAGTAGCTATAAACAAACATTAGCTTTGCAAAGTGCCCTTGTGCAGAGCTGACTAAGCAAGTTTTCACTGTGGTATGTGAGCCATCGGAATGCATCTTTCAAAGCATCCACACTTTGCAAGCTGACTTCATTTTCAGCAAATGCTTGGAAGACCCAAAGGCTAAAGTAAGCAGTGTATAGCCCCTGGAAGAAAGCTTGTATTCTTCAATTAACCAAGAGCTTCAATGAATCAGAATATAATCATTCAATGTAATTGAGTGTATGGTAGCTATAGCAACATTTCTATCATTCAGTTGCACCAGCTTATTATAGTTCTGCATGTGCCATATAGTATTTAATAACTATCTGAGCCAAAAGCTCTGTTGATAATTCTGTACTTAGGTCTGCAGCATTTATGAGCAAAATGATGGTTCAGGTGTTATAGAATATGCCATATCTCATTTCCTTTACAGTATGGCACAAGGCTTAGTCATGCGCTGTTCAAGTCAATGGGGGATTTGTCTGCAGGATGACTAAAGGATCAGGCACACATAAGGCTATACTTTTACTAGACATAGTGAGCACTTTCATGCAGACAGATGTTTTCAGTGTCTTTTGCTGCAAACATTTGCGTGAGGAAAATTCATTACAACTTTCAGACTTCAACAGATTGTGTAAGCATAAGTGGTCTTAACCAGACCCATTATTACAGATTAATCACACTTAGGAAACACCTGTAAGTCCAAAATACTACTTAACTCTAAACATTAATAAGCAATTGTAAGCTAAAATTCCTGTTTTAACAGCTGAATTTTAAGTATTTCAGCAAATATTTCCTTTTCATATTTCCTGTTCTTAATTAAATATGACTCAAAGGTACTTCATTACAAGACTAAACTATTATAAGACTAAATCATTTTTGAATGATAAACAAAATACTTGTTTCCCTGCTATTGAGGTTTCTATATACTGCTAATTGGACAACTAATTACCTGTTGTAATCCCTTTCCTTTCACCTATTTTTAAAAACATTCTAGTACAAAAATCACAGCATTATGCCTTAACAGAATTGTATAAATCTTACAGCAAAAGCTCATTAACCACAATTACAGTGGATCTGTTGAGTCACTATAATACTAATGTAATTTTTAAATTATGATTACCTATTTCTTTGATTCATTTAGGTCATACATTTGTAGTTCCTCAAGTACTAGTATTTACAGAACAATATAACTTGCATCTTCTTGGCCATAGTAAGAGTTTAAAACAGAGAAAAAGGACTGCAGATATTAAAGTGACCAAAACACACTCAGCCAGAAGTCACCTTAGACTCAACTCTATAGAATTTTCCTGTTTATTGTGTCTGAAATACAAACGTATGACTGATTAGTCTTGCTAGCACACAATAAAGTAAAATAAGATCTCTTATAAACTGTTTTTGTGAAAGAGTATCCTTTCTCATGTCTCCACCAATTTGAGTGTTATTGTTTCACTACAGGTGGTCTTTATGTTTTTATGAAACAGAAACAGCTCAAGCTCAAACATAGTTTTACATACATACAAATTCAAATAGTTAATGAAGATGTAAAACCAATTGGAAGCTATATCCAGGTTAAATTAATTTCTGTCATAGAAAAGGAGTATATAATTTTAGAGATGAGCTCTGAAGTACAAACACATTTTAATACAAGACATAAAAGCAGCCTGAAGTTAGAAAACAAAATTTAAGAAATATCTTTTTGCAGGATTTATAGCTAAATTAGGAAAGAAGTGCTCTGTTTGAAAGACCATAATTATATCTCAGAAACATGAATAAATACATAAAACAAATTAATGAACAAGGGACATATCTGAAAGCTGCATTTTTCTGTTGTTCTATGAAACATGGGAAAACTAGAATAAGTGCACTTCAACGTGCCATTAGTCTTCAATATGCTGTATTTCATATTCACTTTCCATCTTATTCTATCAGTTGCTGAAATTCATCCACACCAAGGATACAGCACAGCAGTGGTTAATTTATTGTGTTTCCTTTCACGTTCATTAGGGACAAGTATTTTTGTTTCTTTTTTACATATAAAACTAAAAGGGAGTATAAGAAAACAACTTGTGGTTATCATAGCTGGAATTTGACAGTGGCATAGAGGTTAACACCTCTTTTTCAAAAGAAAAGACATAATCACAGACACTTATGATGTTTACAAAGTTGTCTTATGATGTTTTAGCATCAGAAGTGAAGCCCAGCAGGTCAGCATCCTGAAACCAATCCATATTTTTGATTCAGGACAAAAATTAGAGAAGACAGATGCGATATATAAATACCTCTACTTGCTTTTTCCTTTGATTCCTGTTCAAATTCATATGAGTCTGAACTTTTTTATGAAGGACATTCAAAAGACAAATTCAGTGATTGGGAGTGTTAGTATTTTGATGAAAGACATGATTTAATTTGATCCAACCGTGCTATAGACACACATATCTCTGCTATATTCAGAGGGCGGATTGCTAATTATGTAGGGTGCATGGAGTTCTTATTGCCTTAGTTCGGGATGAACTTGGAGCAAGAATTCAAACGCTGAGTGGTCTGGTGGTAAGAGAATGGAACTGAGATCCATTGGGAGATCTCCCAATTTGAGACTGGGAAATCTCACATTTACTTCCAGTTCTGATGGAATAATATTACCTCTGATGCTGTAAAATGTAGATCGTGATACATGACTCATTGGTAAAGGATTTTTAACTCCAGAGATCAAAGTTATACAAGCTGAATATTGTTAAGTGTGATGGCATAATACAAAACACCAGAATACAGAGATACAGGGATTACTTGAGCACGTTTTGAGAAATGGACACAAGTGAACTCTGTTGTTCTCCTCTACTTCAGCAAATGGCGATAAAAATCAAATGGTCTTCTACATCACCTCAATATCCTCATTTGGGTTGTTGATTTGCAGTTCTATTTTGCTCTCATGTTCTTTTTGCAGTCTGCTTACATTTCCAGCTTTGAAACCTTCTACTTATTTTAATAAGGAAACTATGATGTCATTAATTTGGATAGAATTCAGTGACCTCTGTAGTGCTTAAAGCCAAAGTATATAATGGTTTGAAACTAATATCACAAATGAGGAACTGTAAATACATATAAGATGGTTACCAAGATCTCTTGTATAATAAAAATATATTAATCAAAAGAATTATACCTTACTATCTGCTCAATAACTACCTTATAAAAGATCTAGTTTGCTTAAAAGTGCATAACAGCATACAGCGTAACTGATAGGCAAAAGCCTTTTTCAGTGAGCTCCTGAAAAAAAATTTTTTTTCTATTACATTGCTCAGACTGTGTAAAGTAACCCTAAAATTTGCCTTAACTACAGACAGAATCAGGATCCTATTGTACAAGCTGAGGACCATTTTACTCATCTGATTTATGTATGAAGAAAGCCTCTCTGACTTCTTAAGTTCTACTGATGTGAGGGGGGTGATCCAAGATCTGTGCTTACATATTTTGGTGAAAGAAACATAAATGTTATTCTGAAATGATTCATGAAGTTAATACCACTGCAATGTAACAAAAAAAAAAAAAATCAGGGAACTAAAAATGCAGAGATATACGAAAAATTTACCAAAAGGATAACATTTGAAAAAGGAATGACTTTCAAGGAATAAACCAGTTAAATGAACATCTGTGCTAAGACAAGAGTAGTGTTCCAGCAGATTTCTACAGACCCAGGAAGGTTATTAGAGAAAGAAGAGAGACTTTTGCAAAAGAAGCAGAATGGGAAGCAAGTGCAGTTAGTTTTACAAAATTTGTTCTAATAGTATGTTAGTGTAATTCAAGCAGGATCTGGTTCTCATCTAACAGTAGCATAGATCAGTGACTTCAAAGATTCAGAACATATAACAGAATTTGAATCAAGGAAACAATCTCAAAAACTTTCATGTACTGGGTTGTATATGTTGAGTTGCACCCTTAACGAACATCCTATTTTTCACACTGGTGAACGTGAGTGCTCAGATTCAGGAGGTGGAAAAGTGAGCCTAATCCTCCCAGCACTACTCTGGGAATCCATAGTGGCAAATTTTTCCTTTTCTATCCATTTATTCTCTGATAAAAGGGTGCTTGCTTACTGAGGCAGCCTGCTATCTATGTAAACTAAAAACCAGAAAAAAGCTGGCAAACTCACTTATATTTTTTGATGCGCTCAATCCAAAAATGTTTGTTTTGTACATAGGGGGCAAATCCAGCTTCTCCCCCATAGTACAAACCTATACTTTTGTAAGAGAAATATGGTAGGAGAAACCCAAAGGTCTGTAGTAATGGTGAAAAACATTTGTAGAAATAAAGTAAAATGGCAATGAAGGACTTTGTGCAGGATGAGAAATGATCAGAAAAGGAGAAAATGTTAATTGAAAGACTTTTTTAAAATTATTTTTCTATACGGAAATTAGCTCAGATTTTATCACAGTGTCACTTTTAATTACTATTTTTTACCTAGGCAATACACTGAAAAATCTTTATAACAATTAATTACTTACTTTCTGGATACCTGTATCCTCAGTAATGTACCTGAGCCTCAGGTAACAGATCTCTCTCAACTGTTTTACAGTCATACCATGCCTATTAAGGAGATCGTGTATTTCCAAGCAATCACCTTAGAAGCTTCACTATAAGAAAACAATGTGCAAGAAGACTCGGTAAGATTAGTGCGCACAAGCAATGCCATGCATTAGGTATGCAGCCCAGGAAACCGAACTTGCATGTAAAGTATAAGACAAACTGTAACAACAAAGCAAATCCATTCTTCATTCCCAGGGCTTATACATTCACCACTATCAAGCACAGTAGGTTTAATCAGTAACCATGTATGCCTTAGGTCTGGAAACTCCACTGGTGTGACCTAAGGTCTATGCTAAATGGCAGTGTACAAGTATGACTGCATATGAGGTTAAATTATTGATAACACTTGTTTTTCATCCCTGTGGATTTCTATCCAAACTTTTTTCCAATTACAAGTAAGGATTCTTTTAACACACCAATCATAAAATTGTTTTTAAGACTTCAGGACACTAAATACCCCAGTAAATACAAATGAATTCAAATGTAAAATCTATTACCTACCCTTCTGCCCTCCGCGCACTGCTGGAGCTCAGGTTTGGCTAGCACAGCATACTGGCAGCCGTGTGGCTGCCATGTGATTTCCCTCCAGTCACAGGTCCTGTTGTCAGAGCAGCTGAGGCAAGGGACAATCCATTGCCCTGGAAAACAGTAAAGTGGTGTCAGCATCTCCTTTGTATTTCTGTGAGTAGCTTTATTATGGAGGAAGTGAGATATTTTCAAGTATTTTGTTGTCGGGGTTTTCCATACTTTTAATTCCCTTCCCCTCCCACTGAAGAGTCTGTTTCCTTCTTTTGTGTTAACCCTTTTCCATTTAGCAGGCAGGAGAGTTTTTTTTTTTTTTTTTCTGAGGGAATTGGGAATGCTTAGATTTGGTGGGTGTGTGTGCGTTCATTTATTGTTTCATTTTACCTTTCTTGTAGCAGTTCAACTTTCCTAAACAGAAGGGATGCAGTAAGGGGAAAGGGCTGGGGTGAGGGAGGAAGAATGGGATAAGAAAACATTTGCAGTTCAGAAGTATCTAAAGACAAGATTCATCTCATCTATCATCAAAAGGTTAGGTAGCTGATCAAAGCTAGACTTTGAGAGCCCCTTGATAGTAAAATGAAGCAAGACAGAGGATAACTTTCTCTCAGAAATTCTCATTTCTTTATATTGAGACAATCCAGCCAATTGGCCTGGACAACAGTAATACATTAAAGGCGGTGAAAGTTAGGTGAGATGAATAACCTGTATGGTTTATTAGAGCCTAATTCCTACTTTCAAAAATAATTTTGTAATTTAGGAGCATAACATGGGATTACCAAAAGTCAGTGGGTTTAGGCATCTGTTACATAAAGTTCAACGTAAGGTTGAAGATAAATGGTTTAGTTGTTCTTGTTTTCTAAAGTTGTTTAAGTCCAAAATCCTTCTGGAAGTCAGAGGGACTTAGCTTCTGAAGGAACACAGAAAACCTGGGAGTTGCTTTTATACTCAGGTCGACACCAGAAACACTTTTTCTAGCCCGTACAAGTGCACAGTGCTCACAAGAACTCCCAGTGTCTATGTAGGTATGCCAGTAAAATCTGCTTTGGCCTGTGATTAAAGGAGTTACACAAGGAAAAGGACACAGGTCACCAGATTCTTATATCAATGCTATTATGCCTTGCTAGCACAGTTCAGTTCTCATTGTAGCCCAGCCAGGAGAGCTCCACCAGCCAATGTCTGCAGTGTAGATTTAGCCTTCAAGTTTGTGATTGTCCTTGCTATCAGACAGCAGCTCATGCTGTATTTTGCTATGTTGACAACAAACAGCGGCCACAAGCAGAAAACAAGACTGGTGCTTATCAGCCTTTATCTGGCCGAGTGCTGAGTGGGAGGGTGAGTGAAGCAGCCCTCCTAGAGGCCTTGAAGAAGTCAGATGCTACCTTAGGAGCAAGAAAATTTTCAGGGAGGTAACCTGCAACTGAACTGAGGAAAAACAAATATGTTTTGGTAAATAGCAGTGTGAGTTGTCTTACCAGATAAAAGAGTCCTCTTAAATAAAACTATCAAGAATTAATTTGCACTGGAGCCCACTCATGCACCTAAGGGCAGAATATAGCCCATAGTGCTAACACCATGCAACTCCAACTGCTATTTAGCATATTCTATTCAGTGCAGAAAATACTCCCCTGCCATCCCATCAGCTATATTTGATGTTGGGCAACTAAGTGGGAGACTGGACTAAATAAAAGTCTAGACACTTAGGTGCTTGTCCTTAAGGACAACATTCCCCACTCCTCTCATCAGCTGAGGATCACTTTAAAGTTTCAAAATTCATTGGGACAGAAGAATAGCATGATTGTAACATGGTAATTTATTTGGAAGAAGAGAGACCTGAGCTTTGGTCCCTGGGTGAGGTTTGATATAGACTTTTTATCCAGGGATTAAAGTGCATCTTTATCAAAGGTGTAAAGTGAATAATCAGGTTTGGAGCAGAGAGCACTCTTCCAGCTGAATATCCTGATCACTGAGGCACCGAGGGCTAAATTAGGACAATTCTTCTTTCTGGCAGCCCTTTCCCCACCCCCATCATTGCATTGGGTGTTGTGAACCCCTTCCTCATGGAGGCCCTCCCCCTGGCTTCATGCAAGCCTGTGGTATCCTGGCCGCTGCTGGGAGCCAGGGATGCTTTGACACTGAAAGTTTTCTATTGCCTTCTGTGGATCTGGCCCTTAGTTCCCTCTGAGCTCCCTCCATGCCCCATTTGGAATATATAGCTATGTGCAATATGTGGTAATTTCCAGTTTCACAGCAGTCTTACGAACACACTGAAAACTGCAAGTGATAGGCATCATGTAAATACCTTTTACTGCCTTAAGCTTTCTGAGGAACAGAGTAGGGTCAGAATTGGGTTGGTAGGGTTGGTTTAGGCTTTGGATTCAGAGAATATCACTACCATAGAGATCTTCAAAAATGATCTGAAAGCTGTTTTGGGCAGTGGTTTATATTTAAAAATTATGTGAAAACAGGGCAGTTTTTTTCCTGACATAGCAATTTTTCTTTCAAAGAAAATACATAAAAAAGTTCTGGCAATGGCTGCAACATTTGAGATTCCTCATCATATGGAACTTTCTGAACATCTCATACATTTATGAGCTGCTCTGTTTTTAGGTAGTAAACTGGAAAAGCAGAACCATATAAAAGCAATATTGAGAAACTGAAACATCTGAACAATAAAAATGTAAACTTTGGCAACTGAAAGTGATAAGCCTATTGAAAAGCTTCTTTCAGACAGTTTGTGTGATTTGTGATCAATAGCATTCTAGGCATATTAAGGAAGAACTAGATCCATTCTTTGGCATATGCTTAAGATCAGTGGTAAATGCAAAAAAATGACAAGACAATGATGTACGAAGACAAATCCATGTTTATAGGAAGCACTGACATTTAACAGTAACAGAATAGTTTAAGTTGCTTTATTCAACAAAGATTTTAAAAATGCATAAGTTTATGTATTTTTAAACTAATTATTATAAACTTTCCCTATTGTAACTTCACAATAGTCAGTGCCTTCCTAACCTTCATAAATAAGATTTTTTTACAGATAAAATGAATCCTATATGTAAAATTGGAAGATAATGAACAGTGAAAAACTGCAAACAATCAATATTAGCTGGGAAATTAAATTTATTTTCTATTGCAATTACAAGTCTTTTTGGTAGTAGCAACCAATACAGCTTTCAGTGCACTTTCAGTTAGCCTGTGTTTTAGTGCCTAAAACAATACTGATTCTAACAGGCAAGGCAGAGCGCACCTAGAATTCATTGAAGGACAATAAGTAAGAGAGAGTTGCTGTCAGTTGAAGTTTAGCCCCAAATTAAAAAATTGCTAAAAATAAAGTTTCATGAAAGCTTAAAAATATAAAGATTTCCACAGGAAGAATGAAAGTAGATTGGATTCTTCAGCTTATAAAAGAGGCTTAATAGTTGCACACATCAACCATCTGCCTATTATATGAGATTAGACATTGCCAGTACTTGCATAAACTGCTCTCCTAAAATGGTATAAAAACAAATATGCATTAAAAAAAATTCATTGGGACTATTTATCTTGTATTTAAGTAGGCATATGACTGTTAGCCTCAAGGTAAAAAGTCTTAATCAATAAAGGCTGTACTCTTATTTTGATGGTGTTTTGTTTCTTCTGGGGAGTATTCTCAGTTTCTTTTACTTTTACTCAACCTGTCTAATTATCATAGCCACAAACACACACATTTTGCATGAAAGATCAAAATCAAAGCTTTTTTATAATGGCGAAGAATTATCCATATATACAGAAAAAAAATCTAATTGACAATTCTAATCTGAATATTTAACTTAAACTTATGCTGAAAATAGTTTGTTGCTTTATGACTAGTTTATTTTTATATTTGGCATCTGTTTGGCATCCTAAAACTTTTTAAAGATGTTTTCCTGGTGGCTGAAGTATAAAAATATTTTTATTTTGTTTCTTGCAGCATTTGTTAAAAAAAAGGTAACAATATTTTTTAAAGGATACCATTTTAATGGTAGGGAATAAAATGGCCTTAGGCCTGCAGAGACTTATGTCTAAACTTGTGTTTACTCACTGTAACCAAATTATAACTAAGGAGTCACTCCTTTAGTTAAGCATTGGCTTATGTCTCTGCTGGGCCTAAATCCAGAGCGCTTTGGAATGCAAAGAGAGAGATCATGCAGAATTATGTTATACTGGATACAGTTGTGGAAAGTGTGGACAACTGAATACAACCAAAACATGCATGTCACAGCAGAGAGGCAAAATGTTAGAAGTGAAGTTGTGATCTCTTAAACAGCAGATTTTTGCAATTATCTGCCTATCAAATTTCCATGGACTTCAATAGCCTGATTCAGTAGGAGGAATTTAGCACAACTGGGGGTTACCCTTGTATTTATCAACCATCTCTCTCTCTTTCTGTGAAGCCAACCACACTGTTAGCACTTGCTAACAATCTTATTGTTAATAACATAGCAACACTGACTAGATGGCTAATTATTCTGTGATAGCCTGGTTCAAAACCCATTGACTCAAAGATTTTTTTTCCTAAAGGAAAAAGGATTTTTGTCACTATAAAGGCTGTCATTATTTTGGTCCACGGTCCCAAGAAGATGGAAAGATAGAAATTCTTCCTGTTCAATATTCATATTTTGTATTTATTGAAGAAAAAAGAGAAAGAAATAGGTAAAACAGATGTGTATGGGTAAAATGCTAGGCTTCCTCCAAAAAATGTTGTCAGAGTGAATAGGACTGGAGGCAGTTAGCCCCTCCTTTGATTAGATCCTGAATTACTGTTTCCACACTATATCAAAGGACTAGAAATGAAGCATGAAATCCTGGTCATACTGAAGTGCAAGGCAGACTTCTAAGCTTTAGTATCAATTTCAGTGGAGCTAAGGTTTCATTTCTCTGCTGGCCTGCCTCAGTCTCTGCCTATGTATGCATTAATATAACAAACTTTTGCCAGCGTAGATAACAGTTATTGAAGGCAATCCTTTAAAGAGTTGCACTGTTTTGAAGGGCAATGAGTTTAATTTATTGCACTACTTTGCCAATAAGCCTTGCACTGTTTTGCTATGATAGTACCTTGGTATCCCTATACAGCTAAGCTGTTCCTTAGTTTAAGCACAACATATGACACTGAGTTACTTCTGTAGAATTTTGGGGTTCTCTTCTGGGACAAAATAGGAGATTGCTTGAATATTCTGAAAATCTGGCCAATTAAAAAAAAGAGATGCTGTTGCTGATTTAGTTGGGAATTTAAAAAGGTGTTAGGAAAATGCTCACTGTCAGGATTGAAATGTCATTCAGTTGTTACAAATTTGGAATGAATTTGCACAAAAAGTGATGCTTTCCACTTCCAGTATGAATTTGTGAACTACATATACAGCCGTTTGTTAATGCCAGCTACTGTAAATCCCAGTTCTAGGCACATTAGACGCTTCATCGCAATCTTCATTCTAGTAGAAGAAATGATTCTTCCCTTCCTTTTAGACCTGTCCTTTGAGTTTCCTGAATTTCTTTCTATTTTAAATATGAACACTATTCACAGTAAGGCTGTGAAAATATTTTATATTCAGCCTCACTTAGCTAGATGCAGTATTTGAAAGAATCATGTTATATATCGGGAGAAATGGACTGTCTGCCCCAGACAACTCCTCTGCCAATTTAGTTTAGACTTTCTACTCAGGAGCCTTATGTCTTGACTTAGTAGCATGGGCTGGGTTGTTGTTCTTTGTGGCTCATAAATTGCTGTGTGATGAAAATATGTTACCAGATACAACAGTGTCCCCTTCGTGTGTTCCCTTCATTTAACACTGAATAGCAGTAATATATGCCTCTATATTTCATATGGAATGATGCATTCAAGCAGTTCACTCACATTCCTTTTACTTTGTACTGATTATTCCAGGAGTTTGTGCAAATTTATTGCTGTGAGAAGCTATTCCTATCTGTAGTAAGTTAAAAAAATACATTTCTGTTACTAGACTATAGAAGACTATTGGTTTATCCATTTGTCTAATAAAGAATGGAATACCATTAATTGTTGTCTAATCCAGCAACAATTTAAGCCGTGCACAACATTACATACCTGAGTACTCCTGTGGATCAGTCATATTTGTCAAAGGAAATCTGCATAAATTTTCATGCAGTTGTGACCTAAAGATCAGTATGCATCTATCATTCTATTTTAATCTGTGTTCTCACAAACCAAAGAAATGTCTTGCTCATATTGGTTGTTGTGTAATTATTATTTTAACAACAGTCATTTCAACCACAATGTTTGATTTGTCCATCCTGATATTTAAACTTCAAGACATTGCTATCTGTAAAAACTCATATTTCACTGTTTGTTTCATTTGAAATTGTTAATTGTTTGTGTGTTTCATACATAGAATTAGAAATACAAAAATACAAGTGGATCAAAATGTCAAGCGTTCTTTTTCAAAAGTTATTTTTAAGTAGACACTCCCTTTCCAATTATAATAAAGTGCAGTTTTCCTTTAAAATAGTTTTGATGGAAAAATTTCAATGCACTTTGAAGGCTACATGACAATAACACAAGCAGTGCTACATCACTGATTAGGAACATGTTAAATTAAAAACTGTCATATTAATTAATCTGATTTAATAAATCTGTAACTGTTACAAGCAATCATTTACATTTATTGCACATAGGGTAGTGCATGTGCATTAAGCAGAGCAAACACATTTTTTGTAGTTTCATTTTGGTCAGGTGCATGAGTAATTTTCAGAGGGGGGAAGATTATGTACCAACCTTTTGTGTCTCCAGCTTCACAAGTCTTAAACACCGTCTGTGAAATTGCAGAGAGGTATTCATGAGACAGAGGCTGCAAGCCACAGGACTCCTCTGGACGAATAAGAGAACCACAGTCCTGAATTAAAATGAAATGAGTGAAAATGACAGCCCTGCACCCATGCCTTTGAAATCCTCTTCAAGGACACGTAAAGAGGAAATAATATTTTTGGGGTTGGTTCTGCAGTTCATTTATCCTTTGCTCTTCAATATATTTTTAATAAGAAATTTAAAATCCTTTTTCCATTCAAATACATGGTGATTTGTAATAAATTATCCAAATCCACAGTCAACACAGAAGATATTACATTTGCCAAAGATATAAGAAAATTTATTAAGGTAAATATATATAATATCCCTATAATGTCATGTTGCCTCTACTTATCATATAATCTCTTCTTATTCACACTTAGTAATTTTGTATGTGTTTCTAGAGCTGTATGGAACATATTTCTGTGATAAAATACTCCAAATTAGCTTCAGGAGATACAGGTACATAAAGAAAGAGAGATTGAGAAAAAGAGAAGGAAACAAGAAAAATTTCAAAGGAAAAATGTTTGAGCTAATACAGGGATTAGGAAAACTTATTCAGAGTACTGAAGGAAAGGATCAAATACAATCTAAATACAATATAATATTTATATAATATAAATATAATCTTATGACTGGGTCTTCACATAAGATATATTCCATAGTAAACTTCAGACACTACCATCACAGCAACATAAATAATGGTCATATTTATGCCAAAATATATACCATTTAATTAATTTTCTTTACAGAAAAGGATTTGACTTTTTTTCGATGTTCTAATTACAGAAGAGTTCACTAAAACCCACAATTAACATAAAAATATTTTGTCTATGGTTATGTTTGCATACAGGAATATGGATTGGTTGTTGAATCAATGGAGTTTATTAAAGAACTAGAGCCTGCTAATGGCATTTATATTTCATTAAGGAGCACAGCTTCCCACAATTTGATCATTTCTGCTATATTTTAAAGACATTAGATGAAATGTAAAATATAAAATGATTAATGCAAGGTGCCTAGAAATTGGAAGTAAAATTTTGGCATACTAATCATTTTAACATTAACTTTCCTAAAATTTGCAAGTGAAAATTGCTACTGGCTTTTATAAAATTTGAATATTATTCTTTCTGGAAGGCATTCTGAAGGTCAGATTCTGTGTGGTACCTCCAGGTCCCAGCAATTTCAAAGGAAATGTTCATGTAATTAGGTGATTCCTGATCACAGTAAGTCTTAGCACATGTGGGTTTTTACCCTTTAAGTAACGGAGTATATCATCTTTGTGCCTTACGGCTATAACATTCAAATATCCCCTGACTTGATATAAATTACATCACAGTATTTCTGACTTGGGGGAATTCTTTAGATAACTTTAGACATCTACCGTATATATGGCTCAAAGAGCTGCTCATTCTAGGTTTCCTCTATAATTTCTGCAGAGAAATAGGCATTCCTTGGACACATTTTTGATCTGTTTTAGATGTCTACTTTAGGATAAAATGAATCACATTCTGAAAGTGTCTTTCTCCACTGACTGTAAAAAGAGTCTAGAATGATTCAGAGGTTTATGTCTGCATTAGTTCAGACAAACCTCACCTCAAATTTCTTTGCAAAAATCTTCCTCCATACACTACTTCCTGACCTGGTGCTAATGTCAGCTGTTACTTCAGAAGACAGGAGCTTTCTAGGGTTACCATTAGTTTAAAGCATAGCATTCAACATCTCACATTTCCTTTTTTCACCCTCACTTCCATGCCAAGCTCAACATAACACAAGATCAACATAACACAATGGATTTTTTTCACTAAAATGGAAAAACTGTAAAAGGCACTTAAAAATAGCAAAGAAAATTTGATGACAAAGGAGGATGACAAAGGATGAAAATCGAACTATGGCAAATGGTGTTTAATGTGCTTGTATTTTCAAATACTGTATGAAAAAATGCAGATGAGGCCCTTTCTGCTTAAACTAAATAGTAGTCATGGTAGCTTTCAATAATTCAAAACTTGCTTTTTTTAAAAAAATTGCATGCTTACTACTTTTAATTGCATCCAAATAAACTATACAAATGGAAACATACTTTCAGAGTTTTTCATTTCAAGAAAGAGTATTCTTGAAACTGAAAGGAGGAATAAAAAGCAATTCCTCCAAAAAAACCCACCTAATCTTATTGGTCTTATCTTCACTTAAGTATGCCAATTTCTAGTCAGTTCTTTTTATTTTCTTAAGTGATATCATTAATTAGGCAACTGCTGTGTTTCAGTTGGAACAATGAGCAAATGATAATTATTCACTAATATTGTCAATGTGAAATTTGACAGTCAATAGGATTTGTGCCGTTGATATAGGGGGAGATATGAATCCATTCTGAAATTCAGTAAATACTGGTGTGTCTTGATTTTCTAATCAAAAAACAAGATGACATTTTTCTCATACTTAATCTAATCTCATTTAATTCCATGGTAAAAAAAAAGAGTCAAAAAATCCTCCCATTGACTTCAAAAAGTTTAGGTCATCTTTGTGCACAAAAACTCAGAGAAATGTTAGATATCTGTGGGCTCTTTTGTAGGATTGTCCTGTTCTCTGCCTCATTCCATAAGTAGAGAAAGCTGATACGACAAAATGAATGGCACAATTTCTTCTAGTGTCAAACTGTGATGTTGTCTTGGAGCCTCTGGGTCTGGACACACTGTACAGCTATTTGACAGTATTACTTAAACTAACATTAACATCAGAAAGCTCCTACCTTGCAATAAAACAATTTGCACAGGGCTTCACAAGAAAGTCCCAAATTCCTGAATAAGCTGTCATTGCTCTCAACAAAGTGTCATAAAATAACTTAACAGGGATTTTCTTGTTCATACCTCTGCACAGGGTATGTGTTTAAACAAATAAAAAAAAATTCTGCAATTCTAATTGCATTCCTTAGACAATATCACTAACAGCAGTTTTGCCTGATTAATTTATTACTCGTCACAATCGATTTGCAGTCCAGACTATGTCACCTATTCCCATTGACTTACACGTGTTTTCAAAGTATGCAGGCCATGAATATCAAAGGACGCTACCTGTGTTTAATTCATAATTGCCATCTAAAATTATACGGTCATGAGAGATTGTGAATACCTGAATGAGCCGTGTTTGTTTCATCTTTTGTGGGAGATCAATCTTTTATCATCATCGCTATATTTATTATAATGTACAAATGAAACCGTGGCAGTTGTAGATTAACTGCAGCTCCACTGTTGTACAGTTCTTTAAGGGCTTTACTAACTACTTGCAGATTTGTTAAGTTTTCTTCAGGTGCTGCAGCGACATGACATCCTTCTTGCCTTACCCAAAGATGAAACATCTTGTGATCTTAAGTATGTTTACAAATGATCATTCATAGCAAAGATGAGAGCCAGACATGTAAACTTAAATGATAGTTCTTCCTCTATGTCTGTTCTCCCTGCAAACCTTCATTTTTAGAAGGTAGACATAAAAAGATCCTTGAAATGTCTGGACTAAAATCAGAAGAAAAATTCCTATGCATTACATACTTCAGTGCAGTTAGAACTGACTGTTCATAAGCCTGATTTGTCATTTTAATAGTACTTTCTTTTATCTTTACAGAAGCTTTTTTGGACACTAGCAAATAAAACAGGAATAAAGCTTTCCTGGACAGCTTTCAGTCAACGTCAGTTGATACTTAGAGAGTGAACCTTTCTGAAGTCCATCTGCTGTGTGAAAAGAGAATTGTTTCTATTCAAATCACACTATAGTGTATTTGATTCTTCATAACGGGAATGAATTTTATTCTTTATAAAGAGATCACACAGTTTTTTGAGCATGCTACTCTACAGCTTTCACAAATTATTATTTTGGAGGTATCAATGCATGTTTTATTTCATTTACTTATAGACTAGGTGCCTGATTTAATAAGAATTTTGTTTAATTCAGCTTTCAACAACCATTCAGTACTTCCTCTCAATTATATACATAATACATATTTTCACTCACATGTGTATAAATATAAAAAAATTCTACCAGTCTTAACTCTTACAGATGTGCGTGCATTTGCATGCTTCTGTGCATGTGCGTGTGTGTGTGTGTGTGTGAGAGAGAGAGAGAGAATGAAATGAAAGCCTTATAAAGATGACCTACAGTCATGTAGTTAATATCATGGCATGAATACCATAGCTAAATGCTATTGTAGTTGCAACTGCACCTTAGATTTAAAGAACTATTTGCATTTCAGGCTTAGCTGTTACTGGATCTGTACTTGCTGTTGTACCTTTTTACCACCTTGGCCATAATGAAAGAATGATTACTCTCAAATCACAGTAATTATGTACAGATTAACCTCAAAAGCTTCCTCCAAACTGGAAGAAGATAGAAAAGGTGAGAAAGGAAGAAGTCTACGATTTTCCTGGGAAAAGTCATACAAAATTCTTCTGTATTCTTTTGAAGTGTCAGTGCTCCAGCAGAGTGGCAGTGCGCCACATGAAGAAAATGAAGTTACTTTTAACATCCACAGCTGTAAGCTGACTTTTAAAATAGGCAAGTAGGATTTTCAGAACTTTTCTGAAATAATCCAACTCTGTCCCCGCAAAGCTGTTTCTAAAACTATTGTTTTCGGTGGAAGCAGACTTTTGTCAACAAATTGAACGCTTAGGAAATTCCTACCCAGTATGTCTGTAGCTAGGACCTGCACTCAGCTTTCTCAGTAAGAGTCCTTTTTGCATTTGTGTTAAAACTCCTAGCGCTCAATGGGAATGGTGGGCTCAATGCTTTGAACAACAGATCATTTCTGCTGAGGTACTCATGTCAGAGAATGCACCCAACACAAAGTACTGAAAACAAATAAACAATCAGCATATCAGAACTTTTAAACTAAACAATAACAAAAATATGACTAAGCTCATGGGAATTCATTTTAGCCTTACGTACTAGCAACACATAGACAAAATCCTTCATGCTTTTAACATCCTAAACCCAAGCATATCTGGGAATTAGAGGATGAGAAAAATCTCATTCCGTAGTTCTTGGCAGAGATCTGGGGAGGCCTTTGCACCCATCCTGCTCCGAACCTGTGGTCCTTCAGCCAGTGTTGCCCATTGGCCAACGAGTTACACAGCCACTGAATGGCTTGAGAGCCAGCCTGTTTCCTGTGAGGCACCTCAGCCCTGCCTCGCTTTATGATGTTGCCACGGCTGCTTTAGTTCCTTTGACTCTGTTTACATTTTAGACACGACAGAACAAAGCTTCATGTGAAAGCGGTAATTTTGGAGGCTTTTCTGTAGGTCTTTGTAGGCTCACTGACTGCACTTTATTTGATCTGGTTTGATTTAAACTGAGCCTGCTCTATCATGTAGTCCTTTCATCTCTCTTTTTAGTCTGTCTTTTTCTACCACTTTACACATAACCAAAGCTAGATAAAAATGATTATAAATGATGCTGTGGAAGAAATTATAATAAAATTAATCAAAGAACGAGCTTATAAAATAGTGAAATTGTATCTTATTGCTAGGGAATAAATTGTGAGCAGATGGATTAGTTCCACTCTATCAACTTTATTAATATGGCAGTAACAAATGAAGGAACAGTTGGCAAATTGACTTCTATTCATCCGGCTCCCTCTGGCTAGTTGCTTTATTCAGTGATAGATGAACCTCCAAAGATTCAGAGGTTCGGGCTGGTTCAGATATACCCTAAATTAACTTGATTAAACTGAAACTCCTCAGTATGCAAAACATGCCTAGAAATCTCTGACAAAGAGAAGGGCAGTCTCCTTAGAAATTTCAGTTTACTGATGCTTTTGGTTAGGACACAATGATTATTATTATTCATCAAGCACTGTCTAAGATATAGATGAAGACATTGCTTACATCAAAAGACACACAAATCCATTAAACAGAGAGTGGAGGATTAATGGGGTGAACTGATGGAGTACCATGCCCCAGCGTTGCAGCTATATTTTGAAGGAAAGAAATTGCAACCAGTGTTTCGCAAGGAATGTAATATGTCCCATCTGTAAAAATGGAACAATATTTCCCCAGTGACCCCAAAGACATTGTTAGGAAAAACACATTAAAAGACTCGTGCTCAGTTCCACAGGGATCTGACAGGAGCCATAAAAACACTTTAGAAAAAGAGTCAGGGAACTCACAGGGTTGGAACATGCCGTGCCAGACATGAGTAGGAGACTGGGAAGGATATGAAAAGCTGACATACTGGCTATGTTGTCAAGGCATGGTGGAGACATCAGAGACTTGAAATGTGGACAAAGAGCAGCTATCAGTCTATATTGCTTTCAAGCTGTTATTAGCGCTATTCACATTGCTGTTGTGACTGTTATTGTGTCTCAGCAATACAAGTCTATCACGTATTGTGGGAGGTTTTCTTTCTCAGTCACAAATTTTCATCTAGAAAATGTATGGGAATGATGTCACATGTGCAGTACTCTAATCAGTGATGAAAGAATGCCATATCTACACGATGGTATCTTCAGCATCTGCTAAAGAGCTTTTGAAGATTCCAGTAGGTGCCTATCTATAAACGCAACTGTCTCAAAGCACTTGCAGATGACACAGACAAATACATTTGATCGTGACACTAGAGCAGATGAGTAGTGGCTTCCTCTGCGCTGAGAATGCTAACCTCAGAGAAGTTAAGAAAGCTATTTCATTTTGATGATTGAGCACAACTTACCAACAGAAAATATTGCAAGTTTCATATCATTATTGTAATATCTTTTCATGATGTATGTGGAGAATATGAAAGGGTCCTTTCAATCTATGAAGGGTTTTGATTCAATTCCATTTCATACTGTATCTTATATTGTATACTTGATGTGAGTTAGACTTCATATCTACCTTCCTGCTCCCAGATAGTCAACTGTTCAAAGTTCTACATTTGTTAACATCACAACAAAAATATTCACATGAGAATTAACAAAACATAACTCCTAATCCAGTAGAAACTTGTAAATTATGACTCTCAACATCTCAGACATGCTGCAGAGGTAGTTGAAGACAGGTGAATACGAAATCCATTTTTCCTAAAAATAAAACACTGTAAACATAAGTTTTGGAATATATTTCAAACTGTACCCCCCTCAAAAAAAGATCTTTTTCATTTTTAAAAGCTAAAATTTGCATGTTTTTTCAACTAAGTTTGCATAGCAAGTATGCTTTTCTAATGCAACTAATGATATTTTTTCTAAGCAAAAACAGTCATGATTTCCAGCTTGTGTGCTTTATAAACTAAAAAGACAAAGCAAAAAAAAAAAGGAATGAAAAGAATTTAATGTTCCTTCCTCCCCCAAAATGAAGATAACACAGGAACAAGTAACAGCAGATTAAAAAAAAAGGGATTTTGCTATTTTAGGGTTTGGTGTTTTTTTATTCAAAAAAGTGAGACCAAGAGACTTTCAGAACTGCATCAGTTTTGGATTCCTACTTAGTCCTCCTCATTCCCCTCTACTACTTCTAGTTCCCCTTCCATATCTGAAAATGGAGAATATATTGAGAATACGATGTGCAGTATGCATGTGCACCAGTGCACCAGTGCACCAGTACAGTGCAAGAAGTAAATATCTCATAGGATAGCCATGGCAAATATTATGTACTTATGTTTCTTTCTGAACAAAGTGCAGAAGTGCTCCTGACTGTTTTCTCTGGTAAATAACTAAAAATGCATTGTATTAGCTGGGACATCCCACAACCTTTTCACTATTTTTAAGGAGCATTCTGCATATCCCCCCATGCTTGGGGTATATGGCATTCATAGTTAATACTGCAAAGGAATCTGTACTGTACATCTTCATATGTGGAAGAGGCTCCTGGGCTCCAGACCTGTCCCCTTGATTTTAAACTGAGACCCTTTTATCACAGGCATGATGAGCAGTAGAAGAACTCAGATTAGCCAGCTATCATTACATCCAGAATATATGAAAAGATATGGGAGAAAGAATGAATTTAAAAAATGCTCAATTCACAACTCTGCCTCTTATTTTCTATATAAACTTGGGCTGATGACTTGGAGCCCACATCTAAAACGTATCTTCTCAAAACCCTCGCTCACCTGCCACCAGTCTCTTGAGTGCCTTAGTCTCTTCCATTGGACATAAGCAAAACCACCAATATCCCAACAGAGCTGTGTTACTCAGCCCTTTAGCCCTAACAGAATTCAGATATTCCTTTATGCACTGTGCTTGATCTGATAGGTATTCTCAGGACATGCCACCTGGTGTGTGCCTTGCACAAAACATTAAATGATGTTTCCCCTTTTATAACACTGTAATAGGTAGAATAGTCCTCTGTGATATAGGAGACATAGTTTAAAGTCCCTCTTTTAACTTGGTTTGCAGCAGACTTCAATTCAAGCTCCCCATGCCTCTCTGGGCAGTCCTCTCTCTCAGCCTCTCCTGAGGAAGCCTTTGGGTTTGCTTTGTACATATAATTAAATACTGACTTGTAAAGAGCCTTGAACCTACTCCTCCCACAGGCTAGGTGTGTGTTAAGAATGCAGAGTGAAACTGGATGAAAGGCGAACCACCAGGCTCTGTGCTAATTGTTATGTGAGAAAGTACAGATTGAAGAAGGTACTTAACTCCCTAAGAGAGTACATTGCAATTCAAAGTGGAGGAAAGACTCTCATACCCCAAGACTGGATGCGTAACTCCCAGAGAAGGGTACACTTAAGATACATTCCTTTCCATATCATTTGCTGCTGGGCAATACATCTGACTCCTCAGTTAGTGTGCTGGCTCTTGTAGATCTTATTTCTACAAGCTTAACTCTTCTATTTCAAATACAAGTAAGGGTTGTACCCAGCACATCTATTTTTTTTCCCGATGCATCAATTGTTCTAGTAAAAGATAATAAATATTTCCCTGCAAGCTTT
The DNA here is from genome assembly GCF_040807025.1 of Struthio camelus. Taxonomy (NCBI): domain Eukaryota; kingdom Metazoa; phylum Chordata; class Aves; order Struthioniformes; family Struthionidae; genus Struthio; species Struthio camelus. The sequence goes on from NC_090942.1 coordinate 26,164,512, forward strand.
ACCTCACTAACACTTCCCATGTAACGCATAATGAACCTAGTTATACTGCTTGGACATTGTGTGTTTCATTAGTCTTCGGGATGCTTAAATCTCTCTCTCTAATACTGATTTTTTCAGCAAAATATCCATAACTAGCAAGCCAGTGATTGCCTAACAGAATGCAAAAGAACCTAATTCTGCCAGCCAGTTCAGGAGGAGTACTGATTTAGTTTCTTTCTTTTCTGCTCAAGTGCAAAAAAAAAAAAAAATGTGTAACTTATCTTTGTGATTTCCTTCCCTAGGCAAAATTTAGTTGAAATTGGCCCAGTGGTTTGAAAAGGCATTAATGAGGGATGGATGGACTGGCAGCATGATTTCAAAAGCCTTGTTACCTTAGGAAAGTGGACAAAAACAAAGTAATTTTCAGAAATAATAAATAAAAGAAATATATTCATAAAAAATGAAAAATATTTATTACTTTATTTAGATTATGACCTGACTGCAGGGTGGATTAACAATGGTTAGTGTTTAAGGTGTTAGTGCACATGCTATTTTACACAGAAATTGTTCTCCATGGCATACTGGCTTTTGGAATAATCATCAGAGCCATGGATGGTACAGAGAATGTAAATGAAGTCACTTATACAAGTTTCCATTGGCATATTTACAGCTTGCACTGATGCACGTGTTTGAACAGATCCTGCACACGACCGACTTGGTACAGTCATGCACTTTGATGCTGGCTGTCTTTATTGCTATTGCAGATAATATATAGGGCCAGCTCCTGAAGGCAGCTATGCTGAACACCCAGGTCATTCAGGCCAACTCCTAAAAACAGAATACCGTCCTCTTTGAAAAGTAATACCCCTGGTGAGCAGACCTATGGTTGTTCTCCAGCGGCACAAAAGAGCCTCTCAGCTGTTTGGGGCCAGTGTGCCTGCTCAATATCCACACCGCACTGGAAAATATCAATCTGGTACAGATGACCAGAAGTACACAGGAGTGTGCAGTGGGGCCAGACCAGGGCCTGAGGCTGTCTGTTTTGTGAAAGACCTCAGTGGGTGCTGCTCCTCACCTGAATGGTGCCAAGGAGAAAAGGGACATTTGAAACAGATGTGCACTGGTTGCAATACCCCTGTTCTGGAGCAAGGATGATCCCCAACACCTTAACACTTTCCCAGCAGTTCACTTGGAAGTAGATTGCAATGGCTGGCAACCCCAGAGGCAGCAGCCTGACAGTTGCATCTGTATCTGGCTCCATTTTTAAAGTGGCTTTCAGTAAAGGTTGGAAAGACTGAAAGGAGGGAGGCTATCTCCCAGGACGTTTGCAACAGCTGGAAATGTGTGCCAAGCCTCTGGCCTGGAGCTTCTGAACCAGTCCTTGATGCTGCAAGGGACATCCCATTTTTTCTACACTTTCCCCTAATCCATACTATAGAGTAGATTCTATGGAAAAGTTAGTACATCCTACAGGCATCTCTTCAGCAGATAAAATATCTGACTGCATATTAGCAGGAAGGTTATTAACAGTCATCTACATCATACTGCTGTGCTAAGGGAGTTATAGGTTGCCCAGATTATTTTTGGCCCTAGTGTTATTTTACTTAGAAACTCTTCCTTCCAAAGTCCATCTTGGAGGTTTCTCTGACCTTCAGACCCTTTTCTTAGTAAGACACCAGGCTGCTTGTTTCACTGAGTCTAGCGATAGGCCCAAAGACCTTAGGAAGATATACTTTAGAAAGAGAGCATTTACATGAATCCTGACTGTGACCAGTAAATATTTTATTGGAAAATCTATTACTGATGCACAGTTCAGAGACCTGTTTCATACAAAAAGAAATGTAGAGGCTAAAACCAAGAATGAGTAAATGACACTAGAGGAAATCTCTGTGTAAAAGGAGAGAATATATGGACAGCACTCGTTCCAGTAGGATAGGAAATCTCCATTGCATACTATCCATAGCTCAAATGTAAGTTGTTTATATTCAGAAAGAGCTGTATAATCCTACAGTACCAGAGGAGGGAAGAATGAGACTTTCACTCTGTGTGTGTGAAAGAGAGGAACAGAATAGGAAGCTTTAAGAAGTGTTTTTTTCTTTCTTCCTGTTCATTTAAAAGCTTCAGTAAAAATACAATGGTAAAAAATCAGGAAATCAGGAAATCTGACAGTTAACATCACCTACGATTAAAGTCTCTTGGAGAATTCATACAATGAAGTCAGTTTGTAACAAAACAGAAAAGATAAATGCATTTACAGACAGTATCTGGTTATTATTTATACTTCCCTTTTTAGCACACTGTGGCTTACCATGAAAAGAACGAAGTAATGAAGGACTGATTTGCCTTTGAAAACCAATACATATTTCATTCAAAAGTACATTTGAATTAAAATATTTTCCTTGCTGTCTAATAACTGTGTCCTGCACTAAATTTTACATATCCCCAGACACTCATTTAATATACACAGCTGGGAGACAGGAGAAAGACAGACAAATCTGTTTTCCTAGAACATCTACAAATCTGGCCATGTAATAATTTATTTTTCGAACTATAGTGGCGTAAAAATTAACTCTGATGAATTTGCAGCACAGTTGCTGCTATAATCACAGAAGTGAATTTCATGGATTTTTATTAATCATGATCTCTTTCAAAAGATGCTGATTAAAAGTTTGCCTTCTGGTGCATAGCAGACTGAAAATACAGTCTCCTTACAGCTTGATGGCCTACTGAACAGCAGACTGCATGCAGGTAGCTTTCACACATGGACAGAAACAGATTGCATGCAGTTAGTGCCAAATGAGCAGACTGAAGTTAGCATTCACCCCTGCTCTCTGCAACAGCCTGCTTACAGCACTTTACTTCTTCATATCCTTTTCATTCACTCAAAGTAATCAAGCAGCCACTATTTGAACACAGTCCCACTTACAAAAAACAACGAATTGCTTCTGAAAACTGAATAAGGTGCTTACTGACGATATTTATTCTACTGCTAGACGCTGAGCGGAAGTTTTACTCTCAATTCTGCTCAATACTGATACCGCATTGATACAGAGATGGAGCACAGTGGAAAGAGAAAATTAAAAAAAAAATCCAAATTTAAGGCTCACTCACAAGTGATAATAAAGCACTTAATTCAGTTTATTAATCATCCGACTTCCCCTGAACTACACTGACAGATTTTATAATAATTTACTCTCCCAAATAGACAGAAATCTGGAAGATTTCTTGTGATTCACTTAAGGTCTGGGGAACAGTGGGTAGACAGACAGCTAATGAAGCCACGGCAGCGCTATAAACATAACTGAATCAAGGTGACTGAGGTTGTTTCCTCCCAGATGTCATAAACCAGTTAATTACAGTTCTTCTTGCAAAGACAGAGGCTACTCTTGGATTTGGGCAATATTGCAGTCCCCAGCAATGACCCAATCCACAATATCCAGGACTAAGCACTTCAAAGAAATAGCTCTGTATAGAGCTAAAGACTCCTCCACATTTCATACATATTTTGAGTCCACCCATGAGATGTTTTGTCTTTAGCTCCCTTGTGTCCACTAATAAAAAGGTTTGCAGCAAATGCTCTCATATCAGGTGCATTATTCAGCTTGCTTCTGGTTTCTGGAGTTGTGAGACAAGTTTTTCTTCAGTAAAATAGGCATGGGTATATTCACATCCCACAGCAAGGCCTCCCACATTACATCCCGTATTGCTTTTCTGATTACTAGGCTTACGTGATTACAGATAGTGTCTTGTAAGCAGTTCTGGAACCATGGACTGAATATTATCTTGTTTAAATATTTTTGCCTAAACCCTTGAACACTTCAGCTCATAGAGAGCCCACTGCCTGACCATACTCCTAGCTGCTAACCAGTTATTTTTTCATGTTACTACTCTTCCTCAGTAAGATAGGGGACATCTTGCAACAGGAATTTTGTTCTGAGTGTTTTCCTAGTAGTGACTCAGCGCTGATATCCCAGTGGTTACCCCAGCGAACACCAAAGTGAACAGACAACCTAGGTTCTATCCAGTGCCAGCTCTCTTTCATACGGCAAAGGACTGCCAGGGTTTGCCACAGACACTGAAACCATGGCCTTTCTGAAGAATTGGCTGTCAAACAAAACTAAAATATTTCCTATCCAAATCAGAATTAGAAGATGTATCACTGACAAAATGACTCAGATAACAGAAGGGATCCCTTCCAGTAAATATTAAATTAAATAGTAGGTTACAGTATATTATGGTAGCATAGATTAGATATCATAAAAGTGTACTGTAGTCTATATTAGATACATGGAAATAATTCAACAAAGGTTAAATTACTTATTAGTGTAAGGACGTTGTTATGCTACTTTTACTTCTCTATGCCTTTAACTCTCTCTTCCCTCCCTTCTCTTTTCTACAGCCTTCCCACCATTTGACAACAGCTATAGTAGAGGTTGTCTAAACTTTATATTCTTTTTTTTACAGAAACGCACAGATGTAGCATAATCTCGCTGTTCCCTTTCTACCTCATTGATCTTTACCCTTCAGTTGCTAATGCCCCTCTCTCTCAAAAAAATGGCAGTTCTGCATGACAAAGTCAGGGGAGGACACTTCTAGGAAAGTATTTGTGTTTAATAACTTGTCATTTCTTTTCAGTTATTTTCTTTTCATATCACCAATATGAGGAGGAGACGGAGAAAGCTTGAGGAATGGTCAGAAAGGGGAAAAAGAAAAGGAAAGGATATGGGTTAAATGAACAGCAAATTATTTTCTTAGGATGCATGGCTTTCTCCATTTGCCATAATGTTATGACAGCTGAACAAAATCATTTAAATAATCGTTTACAATTGCTAAAGAATATTTGGAAATACTTTGCAAAGTCTTTATATTAGAATATTAGATTTGCCTCCTATCATGTTGGAACCGTTACATAGGAGGAAACAACTCAAGATCAGCTGCTGTGCTAAAATCATTGTGTTACTAACTCCATAGAGAACACACTAAAAAGAAAACATGCAGAAGATAAACTCTAGCTTACAATTTTGCACTGCAAAATGTCCATATAAAGACAAAATCATTAATGTTCATAAACAATCCACATCATCACACAGAGATTAGGGTGATCAAACAGGCTTCACAGGACCTTTGAGAAATACCTTCTTTTTAAGCTAATGGACTTCAGCATCTAACACATTCAGCAAAGAAAAGATATGTGGGTCACACAAATGACCTCAATACAGCTAGAAACCCCCCAAACCAAAGCCTCCAATAACTGCCTTCACGTTGCCCAGTTCAGCATCTTGGGGACTGACACCACTTTTTCTTGCAGCAGAGTGTAAATGCAAAGCTTCATGTAAATGAAACTTGCACGCAGTGTAAGGCATTTCTTGTAAAGCAAAAAGATTGCCTTAGTCATTTTCTGCCTTTCTTACCCTCCAGTAAGAGACTGAAGTTCTGAAATTAGTTCAGAGGTAAAACCAAAATGAAAGATTATTAATGAGGTGCTATCATTATTTGTTAGTGCTGGTGGTCCACTGGCAGTGAGCTGGTTGATAACCATATTTTCACAAGGAGCTGGGTATTTCCCAAGATTTTTTTTTTTTATCTCCTGATTGACCTCAGTGGCAGATGTTGATTGCAACTATCTCAAAGATCCAGATATACATAAGGCTAATGAGTATTGCTCCATAGCAAGTACAGCCGTTTGAAAAGTAATCTCTGGCCTTTCAAAACACAGTCAAGTTCCTGGCCTCAAATGCCAGGAATTAACGCAAGGTAAAAGATCCCTGAATACTCAGTGTTGTATCCTACGAAATATAGCTTACTTATAGCAGTTTTATTTCAACAAGGCAACTCTTCAGATCTAGTTGTCACTTTTTCCGACATGCAAGTTCCTTCACATGACGCTTTACTCAGACAGCAATGATATCATAAAAATATAATGTTAAATCATAATATACTATCGGGGGGGAAAAAAAAGACAGAGAGGGAAGAAATGACAAGTGGAGAGAAAGTATGCTGACCATAACCTTATAGTGATTTTGTCTGGAATAACTTGCTGCCTTCAATATCCACATATGTAAGCTCCAAGGGGCTGTCTGACCACATGTTTTTGCTCCACATCTGTCAACTAAGAGCAGAGATCTGTTTGCATAATGTGGCACTCTGGAAAATTATGATACTCCCACAAGTGTTTCAGGCTCATAAAGCAGAAATGGGTTACCTAGAGACTATGGTATGTTCATCTGTGGTAACGTTCATATTTTGTAAACTCTATTAGTTACTTCGGATTTCAAATGACAAAATTTCAAAATGAAAAGACACTTCTAAATAGTAATAGATTAACCTATGCATATACATACACACACACACACACACACACACACACATATGTATGTATATTAACCTTTCACATCATAATGATTTACTACAGCCAAAGGAGCACATCTGATTTGTTTTATACCTCTCTAAAATGTACATCTTCTTTCATACAGTTCACAGTATCACAGAATCATAAACTCATTCAGGTTGAAGGGACCTCAGAGGTCTCTAGTCCAACCTCCTGCTCAAAGCAGACTCAGCTACAAGGTCAGACCAGGTTGCTCAGGGCATTATCCAGTCTGGTCTTGAGAACCTCCAAAGACAGAGCCTGCACCAGCTCCCCAGGCAACCTGCTCTACTGCTTGACTGTTCTCACAGTGAAAAATGTTTCCTTCACATCTAATCAGAGCACATTTTGTTTCAGTTTATGACCATTGTCTTTTGTTCTCCTGCTGTGCCAAAAAAAGCCTGGTTCCATGCTCTTGACAACCTCCTCCTAGATATTGTAAGGCTGCTATTAATTCTTCCTGAAACCTTCTCTTCTCCAGGCTAAATAAGCCAGTTCCTTCAGCGTCTCCTCACAGGGCGTTTGCTCCAGGCCCACATGCACCCTAAGGACTTACAGTGCTGTAGCTTGGCATGCATACAACCATCTGAGTCCAGATAGTGTTGAGATTCAAGTGAGATATATGTTTTCCACCAATTTTGTCTGCAGAGCCTGGTTAGTAAATAATCTGGGAACTCATATGCCAGACTGAGCACAGTGGAGAACGCAGCTATGAGGAGATCTCTGTAATCTCTAAGAGCCTAATGAGTAATCCTGAGATGCAGGAGATGCAAGTCCAAACCCTTTCTGTACTGCTTGATGAGAGTTCAAGTGGTTTGAATAAAAAACTCTAGTGCGCTAAGGAAAGTGACTAATACTAAATTAGGAGTTGGTCTGGGATGTGGATTCTGCTTCACTGTAGCCAACCGTTTCATACATTAAAAAAAAAAAAAATCTTTCAACTATTGGCTGTAGATGCAATTCACAACTCCTACTTTTAGTAACTGCACTACTGTTGTCGGAATCAAGTTTTATTTGAAGGATTACAAGCTTGACAAGTCCTGTATTTGATGTCATTAGTATTTTCACTATCAGTTAGATAATTTGCAGCTTCAGCTGAACAAGTAGCTGTAATTTAGTACTTGCAGTTTACAGTTAAGTCTCATTAGTAGTCACAGTGCTGGTATGCAAAGATATTTGTATTAGCAATACAAAACACAAAAATGTGTGATTATTTATATCAGCTTCTGTTTGCTTTTTTTGGGGAATGTACATGGCAATTCCATTTGCAGAAGAACCTTTATAAACAATTTTCTGAGTTGTATAATACGACAGAAAATGTGATTTATTACAGACTTTCAATGGGAAAAGCCATTATAGAAACCTAATTAATAAAAATCTATTGCAAATATATTTGCAGTTATAGCAAAGGGCCTAGCTATCAGTGACTACCAACAAAGTGGCCTTTAACAATTACAAATATCTGAAAAACTTCTCTCTCCACCCTAAAATATGGCCCAGTACTTTAATCAATAGCCTGACCAAGAAAAGCTACATGTGGTTGGAGTTTGCCACATAATGGAGGGGTAGGGTCTGTAATTGTCTTTTTATTCTACAGCACTGCTGGCTCCAGGCAATCCTATCTGTCTTATAAAGAGCAACTAAGTAACAATATATCAGCAACTTTATAGATGTAATGCCCTCAGCAGAACAGAGAGCTGACATGTGACAAAAATTCCCAGTTCTGTGAAAGGAGGTGGAGCTAGTAAGCAGGATAACATCCTATTCTCATTAACCATATACACACTTTTACTAAGGGAGTTAAATATTCCCATTCACATATTCCTGATCTAGGTTCATATGTTTATGGTTGAGCACTCATATCAGTACTTTGCTGGGCTGAAAACCAAGTATTCAGCATGGTGTAGAAACAACCACTTGCATTTCTGCCATTGGTTGTATTCCGTGAGCAGAGCCTTCTTTCCACCGTAGTATCTTTCCGTAAGAGCCTCCCTTTCAAAGATAATAGCTAGGAAACATGCAGGTATTTTCTGAAGCTGCAGGACAGTCTGCAAAGATTATGGAGAGGCAGTGTACAAGAACAGTGAATGTCTTATTTTCTTAGCATCATGTAAACTATACTGCTGGTTTTAAAAGTGACCATGATCTCTGACCCTTGAGAGGAGGGAGAACTGTGTTGCTGTTGACTTCAGATAAAGCTTTTTTCTGTAATGATAACTTGTGTTAGGTCCTCTGACTCACTCCCTGGAGGAGTACCTTTCTCCACTGACCTTGTGGGGGATTCTGAGGGACTAATGTTCTCGCTTAGGCATCTGAGAGGGATGTTCAAAGTTGGATGGGATAAATACCTCTCTCTCCATTGTGTCCAGGGGTTTCTCGAATGCTCTGCAGATACAGGGACTTGAGATAATATGGACACATCTAGCATGACTATGAAATCCAAAGCGATCTTAAATGTCTTAACTATAATAATTTATGATACAGATTAGCAATTGACCCAAGATTACATTTTTACTCCTCTCCAGTTTTATTGGAGCTAAATTGGCACATTTTGCTACATAAGTTGATGCTTTTTCCATACTTCCTGTCTAAAGATATCATTTAAGTTAGGAGGCAGATGCTATGGGCATCTTTAGTCAAAGACAGAAAGTAGCAGCTCCAGAAGTTGATTTAGATCATGCTAGAGTTGAATAGCCTTCTGGAGGAACCAGAACAGTGTCCATTGGCTACAGAGAGAACCTAATGTAACTATTCCCCTTAACACAGATGCTCCCCCCAAGAGTTAATGAAGTGTTAATGCTCCTATCAAGTTGAATGGAATGAATCCATGTCCCTACCACTATAAAGTAAGTTTCCATACTTCTTAGAGGCCTGCATTGCTCAGCAAGTGACAGGGTCAAAACCCACATCCAAAATTAAGTGTATGAGGTACTCTTTTTAGTTTTGACAGACACCTACCTATAAGACTTAGACACAGAGACACCATCCATTTCTTTTTCCTTCCCAGGAAGAAGGCTTTTCCAGATGAACCTTACCTCCAGTCAACCTTGACATTTACATGTTAAGGAACACTCTTTTAAGAGCCCAAACAGGCAGGATGGGACTTAAACACTTAAAAGTAAGAAAAGAAAAAAGTCAGTACATTTTTGAACCCTTATATTGTATGTTAATTTGCTATGCTGTTCATATTATTCTATTTCAAAATATTAAAAATAGACCATAATATTTACAGACCAGCTCTTAAATTTTAACTGTTCGTGAATTAGTTAGAATGTGTTTCACATCCAAAAGTAGGAAACAGTGACAAAAATATGTGACCGGAGGGAAGCTTTAAAACTTCATAAGGTGAGGTAGGAACATTTTAAACTTTGATTTCACAGAGACTAAAGATAGAGCCTTCAGTCTTATCACTAGTGAGTTTATTTCTAAATTGTTTATCTAAATTATAAATTGCATTCCTAACAGATGATAAAACCCTGGATATGCCTCAAGGCACATTATTAAAAAAAAAAACCTTTAAAATAAATTATACTGTCAAGGAAAATGATTATAGGAAAAGTGGTTTCACTGTTTAATTTCCTTCATCCTCACTTTTTTCTTCATTTCTCTTGTTTCAATTCCTTTTCTAAAAAAAATCTTTATGCAAAAATCACACTACCTCTGCAAGGACTTGACCCTGTATTGTTATAGGCCTTATGAAAAAGTGGGTAAAGAGTCAGGTCCTACATAGGTTGAATCATTAAGAACATATGCTTTCATTCTGGTGAACTATATGTATACAGAATATCTTACGTCTTTGCATCCTACATGTCTTTAACTTTTGAACATCATATCTGTCTACTTGATACTCAGTAGGTACAAAGCAGCATCACAGTTCTGATAGCAGGCATGAACTATGAGTATATTCAAATACTCATATTCTAGTGGATGCAAGCAACATCCTATTAATAGAGTTTGTGCCTCCTGTCAACGAGAAACTCGGGTAACTTTGCATGCATGGGCTGTCTCACAGACAGGAGTCAGGAGTGCTCAGGTGAAAGTTATACAGCATAGGATTCATCTGATCAAATATAAGTAGAAGTATAGACATTAAATCTTTGCAGCTAAGCCACTCAGAAAACTAAAACAGCTATTTCAAACAGGTCAGCTGAACTGTGCCTTAAAACTGTTCATTTTCCCCCACTGATTATAAAGGCATCCAAGGAAGCTCAGCTGTAGAGCTCTACATTGTTGAAAACAGAAGTGAGGTGAGATGGATCCCACCCATAGCACACAATCTGAGAAAACTACTCAAGTCACAGAAATCTTTCTCCTCCACCCCATCTCCATATTTTCACTTCTGCAGAGAGCAGGGACTGGGTCATATATTTGGCACAGAGGGTCAACATAAGCTTGCAACCACCAGAGCATCCTTTAGAAATGCATAGGGTAGCTCCGCAAGTACCATGTTAGTTCTCTGACAACTCATGATCAAATGAATTTCTTTTAAGCTTGCTATGAAGCACAGATGGAATAGACATCATTCTTGCCATTTTTCCTATTGTCAGAAGAGTAGGCAGCAGAAAATACAGTTAATATTTTTCTACAGCTAACAATATAAAACTTAATAGGCAACAATATACGGTGATTTCTTTCACAATCTGTAGCAGAAGCAATCAAAGAATGTATGAGCTTTGCATGGGCTTTGGAAACAGTTGATGGTAGGCAATAAGTCACAATAATGAAAAACAGCTTTAAAGCTAAACTGGATAATTGTAGCATTTTCAATTTCTTGATTTTTATGGAATAACAAAATGCATTCTTAAGAGATTATACTCTTCCATATTTTTTTTCCTGTGGATTGATATATTTTTATGGGCTCCTGTCTAAAACTGATGATCATTCATTTAATTTATTGCAAACCAGAAAATAAGTAACCAAATTCTTACTGAGCCTGGTTTACTTTTAATCCGTGACTCAGTTTTCCATCTGTTCCTTGCTGAAAACCACCACAGAATGCAGAATTGTTGAAGCAGAATAAAACAACTGCAATGTTCCATTTTCTCTTTCAGAAACAGTGTACTTTCAAGCAAAGGCCTCTATTAATGAACCTGTCACAAAGCACCTATTCTATAACGCCTCACCTTAAGTTGGTTTGCCAGGCACTCAAACTCTACTAAACCTAGAAAAACAGGGAATGAAGAGTTTTGTTCCCAACCAAAGCTCTGATGGAAACTACTATTAAAGAAAGGGTGCTGACGTATTACCTCTGCTTTTCTGGGTTCATGCCTTCAAGAGGCTTGTGAAAATGCCCCGTCTAAAGACATTGCCACTCTGCCTATCTGGACCAAACACCAAAGTTGAATAACAAAGTCCGCTGCTATTTTGGCTTTTCATAGCTTTCTCCAGATAGATCTTCCCACACGGAAGAGCAGAGATGACATGTTTAGATCTCTATGGCTATTTCTGAATTCTTATTCAGGCAGAAAAGCCAAAGCTTCTAAGGCTACTTTGTAAATATTAATACAAAGACTGACTGCCAGGAAAAACACCTAAGGAAAACTATTGCTAACTAGACTATACATAGCCGCCTGAGACTTGGCAATTTGGGCTATTCGATTTTTTACTTATTACAAATAAGGATACCTTGAGCCCTCCTTCATTGGATTACAGCATCAGTAAGGCAGCAGGTAGTGTGTGCAGGTAAAGTCTGTAACACAAAGAGTGTTACAAGATGAAAAAACGCAGCCTAACATATTGATGCTTAAGATGAACACGTGTGTATGTAACCACAGACCAAATTTTATTTTCACATTCAACCAGATTTGTTTTGCTTTTCACACATTAGCAAAAACCCGGATAAGATATGCCCAGCTTTTCTGGAACCTACATGTTTATATTTGTTTCACTGCTTTAAAACTGAATGGGAAGAGAAGACTTTCTCAAACTCAGAAATGTGAAATATAGATAGAGCAAATCATTAGCAGTTGAAAATAGTTCCTTTTTATTTCCAGTTTAGGCCAGACTACTTGCAGCATGGTACAGCTTTTTACAAAGAGGAAGTGAGCTGTGAGAATCACAAACATGCAAAGCAGGAAAGAAACCCATGAAGTCATCTAGTTCATCCTCCAGTACTGAAGCAAGATCAAGTTTACCTGCAAGAGTTTTACTAACCTCTCTTTAAAATCTTCAAGTGAAGAGCACTCCACAACATGTCTAAATAGCTTGGGAGAAGACACATAATCTATTACTTGAGAAACGTTAAGAAACAATGATCGGTGAAAGGAACAGAACTAATGTTCTTTAGCAAGTTATCTGTTTTGCATTTCTTGCTTCTTCTTGGTAGGACCTTCCTTTGTTTCATAGATGGATACATAACTAACCATTATTAGAAAGGAACTATTTTGTAGGATAAAAACATGCAATTCTCTACAGATATGTGAGCACAAAATTAATCAAAAGCAGTGCAATAGGGAAGAGACAATGGCATGAATGAGTTTTCCTTGAAGTAACAAGAAGGATTTAGAAGATTGAATCCAGGATTTCAAACCAGAAAGGATATTAAACCAAAAGATCTGATAATAGAAAACTCCAGACTATTTATGCTAATTTAAATTAAAAATTGAAAATTGAAAAATTGAAAATTACTAATTCAAATAAGATACTAATTACTAGTTCCAATTGCTTTCATATAAATATGACTGCAAATAAAATTCTGCTGAACAGAGTTTTTGATTAAATGCAATATGAAGGAAAGTTTGAAAGCCCTTGGACCTTAACCAACTTTCCCCTCCAAATTATCAGAGTAATGGTAGAGATTCCTTAAAAGGGTAGAAATGAATTTACATTTTGCTCTATTTCTGAAGCCCTGTTCAGTACCACGCCGATGAGCTCCACCAGCTGGCAGGCACAAAATCGTATTTGTAACATTTAGTAAAATGAAAGTGTTACAGTAATCTCCAAGGTCTTCCAAGTAAGACCTTGGAAGAGAGGTGAAATTATGATAGCTGCAATGGAAGTTAGCAGTACTCTTTGTTCTGCTCTGTGGGGCGCACACATAAAGGAAGTGAGAAAAACTGTATTCATAGGAATAAGAGAAGGAAAGCAGTCATGTGTCTGGCCACATCCACTGTTCCTAGCTAAGTAATAGTGAAAAAAGACAAACTTTAACAATGTACCTGTAGAGAACGCAGTGTTTTGCGGAAGAAAAGTACAAAAGAAAACTACGGTATTGAGAGATGGATTCTGGCCTAAAACGTGCCTACCACCCTCCTAGCACCCTGAATTGTGGAGTGGTCAACGTGTCTGAGATATTCTCTATAGCATTTGCACTAAAGAGTCCATGGAACTTACACCCATAGATCCATGCTATAACTAAGGCTGGAAGAGACTTCAGGTGGGTCAAAGCAGGCTGAGACATGATAACTCACTTTTCAAGGGTTCCTAGTTAGTTTAAATTCCAAGTACTTCAGTCTACCAACCTTAGTCATGTTGAAATGGTCCAGGAAAATTTACATAATAAGTCCCTGCATCTCAGCTGAGGAGTCAGTACAAAACAGCTGAATGGCAGAAACTAAAAGTGATATAGCAGAAAGCTGGAGCATCCCACTTGTTGGTTAGCACACCCCTTGTCAAAGATTTCCCAGTGAAGTCTATGAACTTCTTCTGTAATGAATAATCTACAGAACCTTCTCAGTAATTTAATCATATTTATTATATTTATTACAATATTTATTATATTATTTGATAATTTTAAATGTGTCTGAAATTCCTCCTAAAGTTTCCATCTGCGATCACTGTCCTTCACTGATAATTTAGTCCAAAAGATAATTACAAATACGAATGTCTGCTTGATGTTGCAAACATTCTGTCTTGGATAAAATCCCAAACGAATGGAATTGATTGAAAGTTTATTATTAGGTCATTAATTGAAGTTAGGATCTCATGATATCCAAGGTAATAGGGAACCACTTCTTTGTATAATGATCCATCAACCAGCTGTACAAGATCAAAATACAAACATTGTTTATTTAGGACAGTTATACAGATTTGGGACAGTGGAGAACTAAATTCATAAACTGGTAATGGAAAGTTTCTCTGAAAACTGACTAGTCAGATATTTTACCCAGCATAACCACCAGAATAAGATTCATCAATTCAAAACTATTAAGGGCATCAACAGGAGTTACTAGAATTATTTGAGATTATGTCACGCTTTTCATGAAGGATAACAGCCATTCAGGAGGAGAAGACACAGCTGAATCACCAGCACTCAGTATATTCAGGTCATGTGCACCTCATGATTCTTCTTATCACACATCTCACCAGTGAAGCATTAGGCCAAGAAGCCAATTATTCTCTCATTAGAGAACAGATGTTTATAAGGAGCATAAGTAAAATCTGACTCTTTTGAAATAGAGAGAGTAGAATGTGGAGCAGAAAGACTGAGTAACAGCTGGAGAAGGTCATTCAAAATAAAGAAGATAGGAAACCACTGGACCAGAAACCAGAAGAGAAAGAAGCTGAGAGCTGCTATTCCTCTTATTTTAGGGTAAGGCTGGAGGAGGCAGAGGGAAGTTTGGTCTAAAGATTCATTTTACCTAAACCATCCTCTCCCCCCTACCCAACTGGTAAAATTAAAATCTGCTGACCCCAGCCTTCAATAAAAATCTCTTTGGACACCTGATGGCCGAAGTAGTGGTAGAGCCTCTGAAAGCCAAAGAAGTCATCAAGTCAGTATTTCTAAACCTAATTATTCCACATGTAAATTAATTTCCACAGGAATTACTCACTTTTTATTGTACAAATTGTCAAGGTGTAGAATGAAAGTTCTTTATGCCCCCTGCTGAACTCCTATTTTTCTTTAGTCTGTGTTTGTTTCCATAGAGAATTTAATTACATATAATAATTCAAAGTATTAAATGTAGTGAAGAACTTTCTGAAAATCCAAGGACCAAGAAATACTCATCAACTGAAAAGAAACCACTCTGTTTCAGACCTTGGGCTGCAAACATTCAAAGCAACAAATATCTGTCAAGTTTATTTGGACTCCTAAAGACAATCACAGGCATATAAAAAGTTATTTCAGTTGCTTCATTCCATTCTGCTGTTGTGTTAGTTTCAAATGGGGATTCTGAGGTTCCCAGCTAAATTACATAAGGGGAGTGTCTCAGCCTTTCAGACAGTGAATGAACCCTTCGATCCTTCAGGATTTTTTTCTGACTCAAGGTCAGGTGTTACAATGCCCTCAGTCTTGTTTTGGAAGCTGATCTGAATGCCTGAACTGCTTATGTAATGTGTTAGAAGTTCGTCATGGTCGAATATATTAGCACTGGACTGAAAGTCTAACAAATACATTTTACCTTGTCTTAAATATAACAACCTTATCCAAGGTAGAGACAAACAAAAGTTATGGACAGAATTTTTTCAATTCCCAGAGGCTTGCATGTAAAAGATTACAGCTTATAATATCCCACTTTCTCAACAGCAAAATCATCACATAATCACAGCAATAACAGTGAGTTATGTTTTTGGCTCCAATCTACCAGAGTTTCCAGATGCTCTGCAAAATGCACAAGCCTACAGTCTGTACTCAGTTGCAATAGCTTCAGTTACTTCAGTGGATTTACTCCAGATCGGAGCAGCAACAGCTGAATGCAAGCTTAGTCCTTGCTTGCAATGATTATATATATATGTATATAAGCTATATAAATATATAGCTTAAGAAAAAAACTACAAGTTTATAACGGAATACAGAAAAGCATGCAACTTATCAGAAAAGAAACACATGAATGTAAGTAAAATAAAGAAAATAAACTCTGCCAAGCCCTCCTGTGCTGCCATCCTCTTATCGCTTTCCCGTCTCTGACATGCAAACTTTTTGTGCCGTATAGCGTCAATTTCTCTGACGGAAGTTTCAAAGGCCCATGTTTCACAGCCTGAGTTTGCCTTCATGTAGTTTGGAATATGTATTGGTCATCATACATATTCCCAAAAGACTTCTGGATGTTCATTATTGGTTTTGAAAATCCATCCTAGTCGTGTGCCCAAATCCCTTTGAAATGTATGGCCAAAACTAGGTGCAGAATTGAAATCAGTACATGCTAATGTATATATTTCAAATGGACTGAAGGTTTGGATTCTGCCAGTCGAGTACCTTCTGTACCTCAGCACAGATTCTTTCCAAATGGGGCATTATATCTTGCCCACTGCAAGTTAAGAAAGGCTACACAGTGATATATAATGCAAGTATTTCCCTCTGTGATCTGCAATGATTTGTCTGCTGTTTAGCTGCTGCTCCTCAGCATGGATGTCTTGTACATTTTGCTCTTAAAGGACTAGGGGTGGGAGCAGTGGAGTAGCATTGCCTTACAACACCAGCTGCTCTCTCTCTGTGTATTGTGAGAGCAAGCAATACTGGGAATTGTCTGCTTCTAAAAGCTTTCAGTGTGATTCCTCTTCCTTTACCAGGAGAAAGCGGACTTGGTAAGAGCCGAAAGGCTTAGTCCTTGCAAAATGCCAAACTGCAGAGGAGCCCTGTGGTCTAGTAATTATTGCACAGTCCAATAAAGTGGACAACTAATGTAGCTGCCCAGCCAAAGATTCACACACCATATTCTTACATCCTAGCTCTACAAGTCCTTGGTAGATGGTTTCCCTACAGCCCCTAAAATGCTAGATGATTTGGTGTTACAGTTAAGAGCGTAGTAACCCTGCTTTGCAACAGGGAAAAAGGGCATCAGCACAGTGGTTTACTCTGTTCTGTGGCTTGTTACTTGACCAAGATGATATTCTAACCTTGTATACTCATCTTCCAATTTTGCTTGGGACAGATGCAATGTATCTGCAAGTTAAAGGCTTTCATGACACCTGCTTTCCTCTTAGCACTGTGCGACAGCAAGGCTCATGGGTATGAAGCCTACATGTGCTTCACTTAAAAGCTCACAAGATTTCTCAGTGACTGAGCTGATGAATGTTGAACTCACTCCCTAAGGAGAGGTAGAACATTCTGAACACCAGCTTATTCAGAGCAAAATGAGCTCATTCCCTCAACTAGTCTACATCCTCTTAATAAGATGCAGCAAAATTCTCAAAGGAAATAATAAAAGTGAAAAAGGTGAAGGGAAAAGGAAAAAGGAGGGCGAAATGGAGAAGATTTAAGTTGCATAAAACTTGAGGTAGGAGAGACAAAATACAATAATTCTGTATTGTAATGAATTTCATTTAGTTTTGCTCTAAGTACAAGCATTAGCTTCTCTAACCCACTGTAACAGCCAAAATGTTACAGTGGAACAGAGAATGCACAAATGAATAGGGAACAGCAGTGGCAGAGCTAATGACTGTTGTACAGACAAGAAGTTTTGGATACCAGAAATAAAATACTGAAATACCAGGATATGTGCACCTGCTAGGGCCTGAGATCTACTGCTATAGATGTTTTTCTTGCATCTCTATTCCGTTCAGTGAACTTGCTGCTTGTAGAGACAACTGTAGTACTTTCCTTTGGTCTCTGTAACCCATGTAGAGTATTTTGATCTCAAGGTTACTGAAACATAAATAAATTCTTCAGTCATATGTTCCTGCCATTTGTTTTGTGGCATACATTATGTGCACGGCAGAGACCTATCTTGTACATCCACAGGAAGGGACTTCACATGCATACTCCTAACTCTAATACAATAGTCCAAGGTTTGTGTTTATGCAGCTTAATGTTATGCTGCTTGCAGAATACCAGAGCTTAAGTGCATGGCTTGAGCCACACTAGCAGTATCCTCCAAGTAATGTCTTAATTGCTACCTCTACAGATTTTCCACCAGGATAAGAGAGAAATTCAGCAGTTGTGTGCTTGTAAACAACACCCTGAAATAAGCCATGAGATTCATTTATGATAGAATACCAAAAAGAGGCATTTTAAAGTTAAATGAGTGGTTTTGGCTCAAACTGAAGAAATACGGGTTGACTCTTTTAACTCAGAGCAGAGATCTTATTGCTGAGAATGAATTTCTGTTTCTGGGAGAAGATCGAATCATCATTCGCTCAGCATATGTTATGTTCCTATAATGTTGACAGACATTTTTTTTTGATCACATGGAACCTTAAAGATTCCATTCTCCTAGTGGACATATGATAAATATATATTTAATAATACTACAAAAAAGGACAGTGGGAATCTTGAATGCATTATTGTACTTTTATCATGAACACACAGCATTTTTACTACAGTTCATACAGATAAGTCATCAAAACATTTTAAAAGGATGTGCAGGTTCCTCTTATTAAGAACAGTGGGCAAAATGCCACTTGTCACCATGATGGTCTACCAAGTTCAGCAAGGTTTGTAGTTAGATGTAACACCTTTTATCAGACCAATTGAAATATCAGAAAAGAAAAACAAGCTTTCTAGTTTCTTCAGATCTGAAGCAAAAGCAGCAGTCTTCATTCAAAGTGGAAGCTGAGAGCTGATAAGAGTTTAACTTGTTTTATAAGCAGGATAATGATAATTTGAGAAATGGAGGAGCTGGCACTTTAAGAGAAGAGTGTTTGACAGGGGAGAGGTGGATAATGTCACTAGCTCCATGAGACAGAGCAAGAGCCAGGTAATCATTGACTATGTAACAATAAGGAATTAGCTAAGAGTGGAAAGCAAAGACATGTAGAGTGGCCCATTAAACCCAGTATCTCTAACAGATCCTTAGTGTTAGTATTCAACAGGCCTACACATTCCACTACTATAAGAGCATTTCATAGGTGTCTCCTGAGAATTGATGTCAAAAAAATGATATGTACAATTTATTACCAAACAATGGGATTGTACTCAAATCCCACTGTACTTAGGAGCAGAGAAGTGTCAGGCCAAAAATGCCCAACTAAACACTCCTTTCAAGTTTTGGAGCATGGGAATTCAGATTCTAAATTAGAGTCCAGATCCAGATACTCATGACTGTCCCAGTCTATAACTTTCATGTGGATTGCAAGTTTTTAGCAATAAAATATGAATTCTGACTTCAAAAAAAAACTCTCTTTCCACACCCTCTGAAAATTTTAATGTAGAGATTAAAAGGCACATCCTGCATTGTCTGCACTTTTTTTTGATGTTCTTCTAAGATCAACCACAAATATATATGCTGATAATAATTCTTGCTGCATAATTTTTCTTAAAATCTATAGTTGGATTTCCAGATCTTCATGAAGACCTCAGTTTAGCCCCTGTTCTCACTACACAATCAGCTACAGGATTCCAAGTGCTGTGTTTACTCCTCAGTTGACTTGTTAACTCATGCAGTACAAAGAATATAAAGGTTGGGCTGAGGGAAAACTTGAAGTATTCAACTGCAAACAAAAAGGAACAGTAACAGGAGTGGTTGATTTGATAATATAAATGAATATCCTGACAAGTAAAAGTTCTGCGTTTACTACAGAACTTAGGAAATGAAAAACATAAAATCATATTTGCCAAAACACGTAAGGCGCATTGCGCAAAACTTTAAGGTAATTTATTTATAAAAAAAGGAAAATGCCTCAATCATCAATTGATTAGGCAAAGCTTTCACTGAATAATATGCTTTTTTGTCTTCTGTAAGATAGCTACTGAATACTTGAAAGCATATGAATTAATACTGCTAGTAAAATGCTTTTAGGAAGAAGTTTTAAAGGTGCATGCAAGGTAACTATAGTTCGTTGTTTATTTTGTTCTTCTGTTCACAAATGAATGCAAGTAGATTTATTTATTACTGTTTACCATTCAAAACTTATTTATAAACATTTTATGCAAACAAATCTCAGCTTCTGACTTGTGTCACGTCACTTGCTACAACTAGTTATCCAAGTAGGAGGTATTCAGAGCCAGAGCTCTGAATAATTAGCCAAGTATGATGCTTACAAGGTAAAGATTCAATCACTTCAAAAAAACCACAGAAATTTAATTTTTCTCTGTCTTGTCCTCCTTTTCTACTCTGATATCGCTTACTCCTATCACCAAATCTAGGCCATTCATGTTCAAAGACATCAGTGAGAAATAATGAGTGAGAAATCTCACTGTTTCCTTCTCTTATTTACACTTGACCTTCATTTCCTTTCTTACTCTCATCACCTCTTCCTTTTTGACCTGTTTCCTCCTCCTCAAAACTCTTCTCAAACTTCACTACTGTAACAACTACTGTAGACTAGTGTTTTTTCCATTGCGAAGGGGCATCAACTGTGGGCCTAACAGGCATTTTCCACAAACATTTTCCCAAATAAAACTTCATACAAATGTTACTGATGGACAGATGGACAGAAAGAAAGACAGAAAGACAAAAAAAAGAATGAAAGAGTAAGAGAGTATTTTCTCTCTTTCTTAGTTCTGATTAGGACCCCAGGCACATTACTATGTCCCATCAATTTGTAAAGATTTCAGGAAATCTCAGCATAAAACTCATTCAGAGGATTAAGGTCCCATATATATGTAAGCAATTCCTTGATATTTATTGATAGCTACTTATAGATAGATAAAATATCTATCTATAATATTGGTAATTATCATTGGATGTGGATATTTATCATTTTGTCATCAATGAATATGCCTTGATGAATTATTAAACATTTATATAGAAAGCTGTTCGATAAAATGGAAGTGAGTATTACCTTTTCCTATTCAAATAACAGGTCATTCTTGATAAATATCAAAGCAAGTCATCACGAAAAAGTGCAAAAAGATTAGATGACCAAAGTGATGAGCACTGATAGGCATCACAAATATGTCTGCATTTTAGGAATAAATAAGTACTGATTGTCCTGTTTTAGCATTGGACAAATGTGAACAATTATACATGTCCCAGACTTAATAAATTCTACTTAAGACTTTGGACCTGCAAAGAGGGAGACACATGGTATTACTCAAAGCAAGTTATCCCACTGACTTCAGTGGAAATGTCCAGAGTGTGTGAAGTGAAGCATGCATACCTCCTTGCAAAAAAGGCTCTAAATCTTCATGTTTTTCATCTGAAACCTCATTAAGCCATGAGGATTAAAGCGCTCCTCAAATATTTTCTGGGTCTTTTTGTTGTTACCATATTGTTGCTCAGTTTCTGCATTCTATTAGCATTCTCTTTTGCCTAGAATTTACTTGGCAGCTCCCAAAGATATTTGCTAACATCAGAACCAATTTCCATAAAATCCACCCTCTCTCACAATAAAATTCCAAAGCACCAAATGTCCATCTTAAAAAAAAAAAAGAAGCAGTAACAACCGCTAAATGGAAATCATGTAACCCCTATGTCAACCATTGCATCTCTTGATAATGCTGTTATGAAAACTATATAATCATTTTACTTAAGAATATTTTTATTTTAATGAAATTCTTCAAGCTTTTTTTTTCTCTATCTTTTATTTAATTTTCCTCTGGAGCTTAGTCCCTGCAAAAAGCACTGGACTGATGGATCTGGAAAGGTATGGCCCAGTGGAGAGAGATAACGGGAGGAACATCAGCAGGGCTCTTGAGTTCTGACGACATATTTCATAGGAGGAATTCATATAGCAAAAACAGGTCATGGGAATTATTTTCATCTATCAGGTGACCAGTCAAAAACATCCAGGGTTCGATACAGCTACTGAAACACGGGTGTCTGGTGCCACTTGGTGTGCTAAGGTACACAGATGATCTTCAGCATACTAGACACTTACAGGTATGACACAGTCCCATCTTTGTAAATAGCAGCTCAGGGTGAGATGATGATCCTGAGTTCCTGATGGGACAAGATGCGCATATCCACATAACTGAATTGTGTCCTCTTTCTCTCTGGATCCTTTTTACATGGCAGTCCCTAGAAGGTTTCCTGATCTTTCTTTTTCTAAAGTAACTTTATTCCTAAAGAAGCAGTGGTTGGATCTTGACCATAGGTGAATCCATTCCCAATAACCATTGTTTTCTATCTATCCTTTTCCTGAAAAGATGGAGATGAGATGGGTAGTCAGATCAACAGATACAGAAGTTTTCTATCAATTTGCATCAGTAATTTGTGTAGTATATCCAGTGCAGCAACATAAAAAAAGTATTTTGCTTCTTAGGAAACATCATCAATGGATACCAAACATCTCCATGACATAATCTTGAGATCTTAATCTCATCTTGAAAGGCCTACAAAAGGGTATTAGTTGTCTTATTAAGAGTTTAACGTTATCCATTCCTTAAGGGACAGGTTGTTCTAAGTTTGATAAGACTGAACCTCAGTCTTTGTTTCCACACAAAGCTGGAACCAGTGGATGCATAGAGAAATCTCTAACATAATTCACCCATAAAAATCTTAGCAGCAACTTTATCAGATCTTGAAGTGACTGACAGAGCAGTCCATAATACCATGTCTCACTAGCAATGAGGCTATAGATTACTCATCAATAGAAACACAAACCATAACAAATATAAACTATATTTTCTTTGTTTGCTGCTATTTTTTCATTCTCAATAATGTCTAAAGAAGATGTCCCGTGGAGCATTTCCTTACAAAAACCCTATAGAACTAGTGGAAATAAAGGATACTGCTACAATGAAAACTTTACCTAACATTTTGCATTTTTTAACTTTTAATCAGGTTTATCCTTTTTGCTTTTCTGTCCCTTTAGAGAAAAATTAAGCTGCTTTAATGATGGATACTTGCCACAGGCCTACATAAGCCCACCTATCTACACCTAAAATCTGAATGTTCTTCTATATATGCAATCCTATGACCCAATTGCTGTATTTTAGCAGCTCTGATTGATAGGCCCTTTATCTCAAATGGTCTTGAGAAGACAAAGTATCTTCAGCAAGCCCTTCACTATGTAAACAAAGGCGGCTGTATTCTATAATCTCCTTGACAAGAAATTTTCCCTTTTTTTAAGAGAGGATTAGATATAGGGGGAAATGCTCTTTTATAGGCAAAGGAACAATAGAATGACAGGATGAGACATCAGCCAACCTGAGCCAGTCTCGCTACTCGAATTCTTTACTGAAGCCTAGAGGACCTCTGTATACATTTGGCTCACTGTCATGCGTGCTTCACACTCCGTGCCATGCTCAGACATTAAGCCACTCACAACTGGTCTTTCTCAAATAAACTCCAGAAGCCTTTGATCTGTTTTCTACAAGGCTTCCCAGAAGACATTGGCATCTACTGTATTTTCAGACAGCACTGATGGAATGAGATTTATGAATAACTTCTGCCCTCTGAAGCAGTTGGTTGCAAGTAGATAAGTAAATGATGTCCAATGGAGGACTCAGGATGGACAATAGAAGTTTGTGTCCTTCCTAAAGCTTTTGGGAAAAGATATTTTTCAAGGTGAGAACTACTGCCGATGTGGTCAGCAGATGAAGGCTGATGATAGTTTCCAACTGAAGATTCCAGCTGTGGTCAACACTAATGTTGAATACTTTTAACCAGATTGACATGCAATGCAGCTTCCATGGGATGCTTGCAGTGGAATCTTAAAATTCACGCATTTCATTACAAGGTATAGGCAGGCATTAGCTTCAAAGCAACAACTGTCTCAGTTTCCAGTATCTGCCACAAAATGACTAAGAACATTGAAAAAATAAAAATCTGAAGTTCTAAAATTAACAACCTCAGCACTGAACACTGTTTCAATTTTTCCCAATAGCATATGGTTATCTTTCTCATATAGAGTTCTCAGTGCAAATGAAAGAGTCTGAGATGTACAGAGACTCCAGCTGGAATATATGCTTTGTTCAACACAATAAAACAAAATGAGAAACATAACTATATCAACAAAAATCACTTTAAGAAAGTGGAAAAAAAGGAATCCACCAAAAGTATTGTAAAGCAGACTGCAGTAATAAAAAAAAAGATAACAGATAATAATAGCAAATGAATAAACAGATCTCATGTTACAAAACTTAAGGAACCAGATATAGGACTAGTGAAATGGTTTCGTCTTCTCTGAAGTATAGGGAGATATGCCTCTAGCCTTTGTTTTTCAGCAAGTAGGCTGACTGTAACTTCAGCAAAAAGCCAAGCGTGCATTCCAAAGATGGTGGTATATACTGGAAAGTTACATAAAAGTAGGCAAATGGCTTTCAGACTCCACTGAAAGGTCAGGATCATTTTATCCCAGCAGCTAGTCAAACCTACATGCACTTACTTAGGTATTCATGCATTCCATTTTGTTTTCTATAATGACTCTCACCTTTTCTATATGAATTTAGTTTGAACTGGTTACTGTTTTTATTGCAACATCTTGTGACAATTTATGCAACAGATCATTATACATTTTTATATTTGTTTCAGTTTGACTAACACAAAAACAGTTCCACTGTGTCAATATTTTATTGCCTTTAAGCAGCTCTAATGGCTAAAAGTCCTCACCTTTAAGTGCTATTGGCTAAGAGAAAAAGGCTAGCCTCGATTCTGACCTGACTACCACTTCTCTAATGTGACTGATTTAAATTGTTTATTGATTTATTTCTGCACACTGTAACCCACAGTGAAATTAGGACCATCTCTCAAACAAGAGACATTCCAAGCTCTGCTACAGTATGTTGCATTATGTTTTGCAAACACCTATCTTGACAAGATTTATCATACAGGTGGTACAACTTTATTTGCATGGCTAAACAAAATAGGTTGAAAGCACCATAACCTACATGAAAGGGTTTGAATTCCACACGGCTCACTTGCTCCATAAAGTATCTGTTAAGATGATCATGTTTTTGTAGTTCTTTCTCTTTATCAAATGCATGCAGTAGGAAGTTTTCCTCTGCTCTTTTGTCATCATCTTTGCTGCTCTCTTATTTCATGACCTCTGAGTTAATCCTTCTATTCTTTCTATTAGCAAGTTTAAGCAGGCAAACTTCAAACAGACTAGCAATGGGTCACAAGGTTTAATGGGCACGTAGATAATCATCTAAATTACATTTCTGGAGCTGATGGGCTAGACAGGCTTAGAGAGTAACTTTACCAGCTTTCACTGTTAATCAGCAAGGATTGTGTGTCTCCATACATATGTGCTTTTGCCTGCTTCCCCGAGGGGCTGGGTCATACTGACTGATTAGCAAAGGCAGCTGCATTAGCTTTCTTCTCCCACAAAGTGTGTTGTGGAGGCCCAAATTACTTGAAAGGCAAATGTGACCACAGCTCACACACCAAACACTCCTTCTCATCACTGTGGAATTGTCAGCCCTCTGCTTGCAGATTATGATACTTGGCACAGCAGTTGCTGCCAACTCTCATGATCTGTTAACACTTAGGAAGCTTCATACTGAAGCTCTTCTTTCACATCTATTGTGGTATCATCCAGGGGAATATTCAACAGACTATTTTACATTTTCTGATTAATTTGAGAGCAGTACTAGAGGTGAACTGAAAGGGATACAGTAATTGAACAGTCAATAGTGAATGCCCTGGATTTCAGCTTTGAAACACTATAGAGGGATAGGTAAAGAGGATAATGGTTTTCCTTAGGATACAGATGATCTTATGGCTAATGAAATAACAATGGATATATACTCCGAATCTGATTTTCGCAGTGAAGATAGATACTTACAAAGTGAAGTGAGTGTTTCAAATCTGAGTCACTCTTTGTCTTACATTGGCGGTTGTGTTTTATATCTACCTTGATTCCAAAAGCAACAAGAGCTGTAGAATACTGGGTTCATAATTTTGGCAGAAGCTTGTCCTTCTGGTGTTAGGCTCCTCTTTCCTAGTAGATACTTCCCAATGATTCATTTTGTTAGTTTTTTACAAATTCTTAAATAAATATGAAACCAGATCTATTAAATTATGATTAGCCACACATTAACTATCTTAAATATGTACAACATAGACCAAGATACAAGAGTAAAAACTGTTTTAGATATTTATAACTCTATACAGAAAGGAATCTGATTAATCATATAAGAAATAAAACAACTTTCCATTTTGGTTCTATGCAATAGACACACTATAACAACACAATAACAACAAAGTCCTGGAGAACAAAGTATAACAATCAAGGACACTGATTTCCTTATTTACCTGTTGAGCTTTTAAAAGAAGCTTCTATTTTGTCTTCCCACAAGTTTTCCATAGATATATCTGTGGCTCTTGTGACTTAGGTGCAGCTACTTTGGTTAGCACTGGAGAGAGACATGAATTAGGCTAAACACTTCTATGATTTTCCATCATAAAGGAAACACAAGATACTTTCTCAAGATTCTAAATTAGGATGACCCAATTTTCGCAGTTTGTCTGGGACAGTTTCAGAATGCAATGACTGCCCTATATTGTGATACAACCTTCAGGACTCAATCTTGTTCCAATTTTTCACTGAGACATGGTATTTTCCCATTTTTCTGCTTTTGGGCAGCAACCCTGGGAAGTAACCTACTCTTGGTGCCATGGTGGCCTGCATTGGCTGTTTCAGTGAGAAAAGAACTGGTCAAATCTTTATGCTGGATGATGCAACCTAGGGTAGTATCTCAATCATGTGACATCCTCTTTTTCTTTACCAACATAATGTACAGAGACAAAAGATATGAATTTCAAATTTAGAAGAACTGTTAGTCTATGCAGCCCAGTAATAAATCACTTCAGTCTCCAATGTTTCATTGTGCCATATGGCTGACTACCCTTTTTTCTTCTCTTTTACCAAATCAGAATTATGAAATCATTATTAAAAGACTTGCTGAATTACTATGAATAGTTACCGAGTCATTATGATGACTCATTAGTCATACTTCCCTTTATATCATCTTCATAACAACCTATATCCACTACTTGACATTACTTTGCCATTACTTCACTAATGGCAAAATGTTACAGACAATTTCCACTGGTATGAGAAGCTGAGATGATCAAAGTACAGCTATTATTTCTGGAGATGCAAGAGCAGGCATAATATCTTCTCTGCAAACCCGTTTTTGACCCCAGACCCTAACAATGGCCTCCAATGAAATAAGTATAGTTAAGTCAGATCCGAAGTATACTGAAGTCAATGGAAGTCTTTACCCTGTTCAAAGGGCTTTGTATTAAGGACATTTCTCACCTACTCTACTACTCTACACATCAAAAAATGCCGATGGAAGCTGTTGCCAAGTCCAGATGACAGTCTACTTGGAGAATCCCAGGACTGGAGGAGCTGAGTAACACACAACTACATGCTAAGCACTGTGCAACCTTTGTGTGCCCTAAACCTTGCCGTAGACAGTTGTACCGTGCACCCCTTATGGCATGTCTACCTGGCATGACAGAAAGTCTTGCAGACAGGATAAGATCAGGTATTAGAAACTGTGACACCAGAATAACTTAAAAGAGTTCGACTGGCCTGGCTGCTATGCAGCCCTAACCCTGTTTGCTCCTTCTACTTGCATCGGTTTGATCAAAGCCAGCCTAAGCACCTCCACAGCACTATACAGTCATGCCAGCAATTTCACAAGTGCCACCATTCACACACAAAAATGTAACTGAAGTACCACAGAGTCTTAGTGTGCCACATAGATCTACTGAAGTTTAACCTTACTGTTACAACTTTTGCTCCAACACAAACTGAAATGTGTATATGTAAAAATTCAGGTGCATGTGAAACACACAGTAACATTATTGTGAATATTTTGGAAATACTTTGCCCAAACACATGTATTGATTTGTCTGTGAGTTACAAACTGGCAGTCTGATCACAGCTGCAATGATTTCTGTGTTGTCATCCAGTGCAAATTACCTCTAATTAAGGTACTTTCTATACAAGAATCAAGCATGTTGAAAGAATACAAACACTGACACAACCGTTTACCCAAAATATAAACTAAATATTCCAGTGAGGTTTTGAAATTTTGGATGACCTTTTCTTTCTCCCCACCGTCGTCTATTATTGTACTTTTAAACATGTCACTGCACTTTCTGAAGTTGGTAAAGGAGAACTGCTCAGCTCCTTCTTTGTGGTTCTCTTCCTTATGCAGCTCATCCAAAGATCTCTAAGCACTTTACACTTTCCTACAGAATTAATTCTTACAGCACACTGATATCGTACAGTTCAAAATGGCAGCACAGAAAAATTATGGGCTAGATTCTGATGCCCTAATTTAAGGAAGTTAATTTGGGCAATGCAAAGCCTGAAAAATATGTACCTGGCCCACCAGGGTGATTCAGATGGCCTAAGCTAGGTTCCCTAAAGAATCAAGGTGAAACAACAGCTGCTAAATAGCAAATAAGAGTCCCCAAGGGAACCACCATCTACTTCTCACCAGACATCTCAGGTGCCTTCATGAGGTGATTCAGCGTCCCCAGGCACTGAGGAGGAGGTGCCCAGAGCCAGGCAGTAATCATTAGTACAGTACATAGGGTGCTTGTCAAGAGCATCTGACTCAGGGTTACATGCTAGGAACTGTTTATGTTTGTTCAGGCTCCTGACTGCAGCAGCGCTCTCATGTTTGTAGGAGTTAGCCAGAAGGAAAAGATCTTTGTGTGGTTAGTGATGCTGGATCAGGATTCCTCCCAAGCAGCTGACCTCAGATTGAGGAGATTCAAGCACATAGTGGTCTCTTTTCCATAAAAGACACTAAATGTCTGTCCGTCAGGTTGCTTGGTACCTCTCCTGCCCAAGCTGGACCACAGTGCAGGAATGCATGGAAGAATCACTGGGGGATACGGGCGTAGAAGGGAGGAGAAGGCAGAGAAGAAGAGGAAATAGGAAGAAATAAACACATAAAAGTTTGTGTTATGTAGAATCTTCTGCAGAAATTACAGCTACCAATTCTCTAGTAAAATGTAATTGATTCCAGTGATGTTATTGGGCCTGTGTTATTTCAAAATCATTTGAAATAAAAGCAAAAAGAAATGTAAGCTGAAATCTATTTGAATAGATAATTTAAAACAAAGAAAAACCTACAGCAAATAAGAACTATAAGAAAGCAGGTTTTTGATCTGCTTTTTCCAGAGTACAGTGTTTTCCCAAGAGCAGGATTGCTTTCCCAATGTCTATTACTGTCTGTCTACATTCACAGCCACCCATAATGGTTCATTGCTCTTATTTAGAAAAAGATTTCCATTCTCTGGTTAAAGACTGGGAATCGTAAGACCTAGGCCTAGCCCAATCAGTACCAGCAGTCATGATGGGATCAAACATGGTATCTACATTGATCTACATTGTATATACTTCTCTTGGCATCCTGCAGCACTGGAGGTAGCAGGTATTGCAAGGTATCTGTCAGGTTTAAATGTCCAGTCACACACACTCCACCACCGCCCGTGGGATTTTGTTCACCAGCTGCCATCATGTTGTTATAATCTGTCCATAGGAGGACATTAACAATTTTATGAAGGGTGAGAACAGCCTGAACATGTAAAAGAATGGAATTGCTGTCAGGTCATCGAGGTTTATCTTTCAAGGTTTTGTTCCTCCCTTAATGATATACTAATGACATTTTTGTATGGCAGAATAATAGCAAAATAATCCCTCAACTGATAATTCACCTGGGTGTCTAGGATGGTGGGATGATCCTGGGAAGGCTGTGCTGAAATGCAAGCATGCAGAAGAGGGAAAGAAAGGGGAAGAAGAAAAAGAACAAACCACCACTGTTGAGGTAGGAGGTGCTGCAAGCAAAGCTGGCTGGTGTCAATACATTCAGTGGTGAGGAAGAGCAGGATCATCGCTCTCTATTACAGTAGTGCTGCTCAAGGGAAGGTAGCATATGAGAAAGGAAGGCTGAAAGCTGCCTAAAAAAGAGTATCTTTTAATGGGCTAATTACTGTAGCAACCTAATCCTTCCTCTGGCTGTTGATCATAAATGAAATGAGTTTGTTGATGTCATCTCAGTCATTATTAGCTCAGAGCTGTTGAATCACTGAATCAGCATTCAAGTGGCTGTTCTAAAAGCACTCACTGATGGCAAGTTATCCATCAAAGTCATATATGTAGCAGACCATTTCCAGTGTATAAACATGGCACCCACTGCAATAAGGACAAATGCAAATGCTGCATAGAAACATCCATTCTCTTTAGTCTCTGACTGTTACTTCTGGAGAAGTTCCCTGTAGAGCATATGGGATTAATTGTGCATTATATGTTACAACAGATACTTAGCTATATAGACAAGATTACGCACAGCTAGTATAAAACTAGAATTGTAAGCAAAATTCAATGAGCTGGAAGAGTATATGCTTTTCTCTAGTCAGGAGGATCCAAGGTGGATGTGAGCCTCAAAGGCTGGACTCTGTAACATGACATCCCCAGAATGCAGGATGATGCTCCAAGTCAGGCATAGCCTATTAAGATACAGGATGAAGCTCTAAGGGAAATTTTCATGTAGAAAAATGCAGAAGCGCAGCTAAATTGATCCTTTGCTGGTTCTTCCCATCTTATGTCCTAGTTCTGCCTGTCTGTTCTCTATGGCCTGTCAGAGCCCAGCAGATGGATGTCTGACCTGGAACAGTGCTTACAAGAACCAACCAGGTGATAGGGCAGATTACGCACGAAGGCAGCAATATAAGTGAAGAAAGTGAGTATCTGAGTCCTAAGAAAACCCTCAGAGTGTCACAGTAATTACTCCAACGGAGGAGCAGATCTATGCTCTGTTGAGCTTTTCAGACCTTCCTTTAAAGCAATGGCTACTGGACATTGACCAAGATACTAGCCTAACAGCTACTTCTCTGAGCCTGAGATCTAAAATGAATTCAGCATAGAACAGTACAAATTTAGATATGATCCATCATAACGGTGAATTGTTCCTCTGACTCATCTACAAAGCAATGCTTTAAATCATCACAAATGTCTTTCTTATAATTAAGAAAATGTGGTAAGCCTTCTCCTTCCAATGGTATAGATGATTTTGAAATAGCCAGTATATGCTGACTTAATGAAATATTTTGTTTTGAAGTGTATACAGAAATTAACCCTCTACTTGCGAATTAACTCATTGTATTTATGATTTACACCTCTTCCTTTTGTATCTTTGTATGTATGCTCTTTAGGAGCAGTATGTTGTATTCCTGCATTTAGATGCTTGTAAGGATCTAAGTAACCTTTTCTTACCCTGGATGATGATTATATATCTTCTTCCTTTTTAAATATTTAAAAAAAAAACCTTCAAATAGTTTTCAGGTTTTCCTCAGCTGTTATTTGACCATGAATATTTAGTGAAAATTTCTGAACTAACAAACTATTTCAGCAGCTGCTATGCAAGTGAATTTACTCATTGACATTGCTTGGCATACATAATGGAACAAGATTTAGCCATGTATTTCTATCAGGAAATACAGTAATTTGGAATTGCTCCCCCAAAATTAATTGAATCATGTTGATGTACAGCAGCCAAAGACGTAAGCCTTCACCTTCCATATAAGTATGGCAGTCTCTCCATATCAGCTCTGTAATCATCCTGTTACTTTCATCTGAAATGCCTCCAAATTAACAATGTATTCAGGTTTCTACATATGGGCTCCTCTCGGTTACGTGAACACTGCTTTGTCGTTCCTGGTGAGTGGTTGCAGGCACACACAAAACCGAAATAATTTATGCTTTATTTAATAGATTAATATCAATGTAAATATAGTATAGTGTTTTTTCACCACTAAATCGCTCTTTCAGTTTCTGGACATGAAGCTCCTCCTTATTTGAAATCAGGCCTCTGGTTTCTCTCTACAGCTCTAATTTTTCAGTCACAAATGCCTTAAAGCCATATCTTTATGTGAATTTATTTCACAAAGAAAGCAAAAAGTTGGCTTACGCAGCACCCACTACCACTCTTCTACACCCAGCTGTTCATTCTTGCCCCTGCACCTACCCCTTCCGATTGTGCCAGCATGTGTGCTAGTATGGAGGGACCGGGAATCTTATCCTAGAAATAACTCCATTTAAAAAAAAAAAAAAGTTCTCCCATCTGGTTCATGAGTAGCCTCAGGCATGGAGCAGGATGGCATGCTTAAGCTGGCATGGCTCCTGGAAAAATGACTGTCATACTATGCTTTCATAAGTATCTCTGAAGAAAAGTCAAAGTAGAGGCTTGAGTATTTCACTTCTTATAATGAGTGGGCCTTTTGCTGGTCCCAGTCACTCCCCTCCTTAAAAACAGTTACCATACTGGACTCCACCACAGCTAATATCTCCAGATTAACAGCTATTTTGATAAATATTTTCAGTAAGAAATCCTTTTTTCCATCCAAACGTTCTTTTGAAGAAAGCATCTGCTTTTCTTTATATTTTTTCTATATGAGAAAACTTTAAAAAAAGAAAGAAGAAAAACAAAATTTGGGAGTCAAACTATTTTTTGTCAATTTTGAGATTGTTTTTTCTGAAAATCTCAAAAGCACTGTAAAAAAATCTCACCAGCTCTAGGTAACAGAAGACTAAAGAATGTAATGCATGATTGCGTCTATAATGATTTTTTTTTCCCAATGGGGAAGTAAACTAACTTTGCAGATAAGATATAATTTCATTCCTGATATAATTAGGCAGTATATTCAGTTCCAGAGATATGCTTTCTGTGTGTCTTCAAGTAAAACAGTCAATGTTACAAGGGTTAGCTGCTGCCACACTGAGGACTGCAAAACCTGCATGTCTGCAGTCGGCGTCCACAACGTACAAAGGATGGAAGAGATGGATAGTTTGCGATGATGACACACTGAACTTAATGCAGCTAACAGGAAATATAGAAGATCCTTTTGTGCTTCAAGCCTGTCCTTCTACAGGACAAATTCTCTGTTTCTCATAAGACTTTTTTTGTGGGTGTTATTTAATATTTGCAACTCTTTATGTTAAAGCACAAAGTAAAGAGTATTAATTTGTGTTTCTAGAACTGATGCAGTTTTTATCTGTACTATCTCATATTCATTGAACCCCAGTGAGACCTGGAACGTTGGGTCGACTAGATGACCCCCGCCCACAGTGTACGTCCTCGCTGGCAGGTACACAATATCTTCCTCCCACCAACACAGTGCTGAGAAGGCAGAGTTGAAAGGCCAGAACATTCTCGAGAGCCATTACATCACCTGTTACCAGGGTCTTTCCAGCCCAAAACATTGTTGACCACACCCCAATTTGATTTAGGGTATAAAACTAGGCCAGGGCTTTCCAAGTTTGAGCCAGGTTCTCCTTGGAAGCTGTGGCTCTGCAGGGGAAGAACTCTCCCCTTGGGTCGGGACGCCGCCTGAGGTAACTGCTCGAGGTTGAGAGCCCTCTCCCACGTTTTCGTGAGTGATTGCGCAGGGGTGGGAGGGGGGATTGGGATATATATTTTGCTGGTGAGCCCACAGTGCAGTAGCTTAGTTCCTATACTGACATCTGAAACCTGTTGAATACTATTGCTGGTTAATAAATTGGTTAATAGCTCTATAACAGAGTGGGCCATTTTTCATTCCGCAACAGAAACACATTCTATCTGTACTAGCACACAAGTTAAAATGAAGTAAAAACACTTTTTACTCTGAACATTCCTATCTCAATCTAAAAAAAAATGTATTTTCATAACTTAAATGACACACAAAATGAAATTACTTTGATGATATTTAAAAAAAAAAGCCGCCTTCCTTTGCAAAGAGCCTTTTCATCCTTACCCCTTAAAGACTACAGTAAAGATATAAAGTAGATAGTAAAGATCAGTAACTCTATCACTAAACTACACAAAAAGTATTGACATAGGACAGCAGGACACTGCAGGTATGTTCAGCGTCAAAGAATATTCCCTAAGCACATCACAGGTTACTTTCCATGACTGCAGGCAAGCAAAGGTTGACGATGAAAGAGGTAGCATTCAAACATTTCAAGTAATACACAGATAAAGCATTTTGCATTTTAAAGATAACAGACAATGCAAGAATAAATAAAATATTTTGTCTTTTGTTAAAATGTGTAAGTAGCTTTGGGCTCTTTCACTTGAGGGTAATGTTGGTACCCCTGTCTTAAAAACTGCCTGTTTTTTTCTGCTTGCTTTGTACTCTTCCCGTCTTGGTGACATAACTTCACAGGGTATAATGAAATTGCACCGCTTCTCTCAAGGACACTTACTTTGAATATTGTGAACAATTGCATGAAATTAAGTTAAAGCACCAACCAATAACCTTTCCAACTGCAGCCCAAACAATGCTGCCAGAAGTCAGAACACATAATGCCTCTTCTGAAGCTGCTATGGTGATACCACCATTTATCTCCTGCAAATGTGGTTTTAATGAAGATATAACTGCTATCAAAAAGGAGAAAGGACAATAATTTTGTCCTTTCAGAGGCTGCAAGGCTTGGAACCTCACACATCTTAACTCAATAGCCTTGAAATTTATCCAGGATTACTTAAATGAATGAGAGGTGTTAGAAAATGGGAAACAACATCCCTAGCTCTGTCTTTTTATTGCAACCTTCCTTATGGCATCAGCTTGCAGTGAAACGTGAATATCCTAATGGGATTAAACATAAAAGAAAATAAGGAAAAAAAAATCTCTGGATTAGAATTTTAACTGCAGCCTTCTGTGAGAAGGACCACACCACGGTTAGTGACCTTTCTCTCCCAATGTGTGATCCCAGTTGTGCCCAGTCAAGTGTCCAAAGGAGACACCATCAGTTCACGCTGTATTTATCCTTTTGCTCCTGAAACAGGTGTCTTGTTACTAAGAGAACAGGAACTCGTGCCATTGATCAAGGAGTATTAACACACCCTGCAAGGGTGCATAACGTTCTCTGGTATGAAAAGTAGAATGTAATGATGACATTTAAGGCATAAGTTTTCTATTGATAAAAACCATCACACTCTAAACCAAAGGGAGTAATTTTTTTCTAGCAAATATGAGGAAAAGGCAGTCTTCTGAGTCTCTTAGAATGCCATTTCTATTTCCAGCTCCAGCCTTGGTTTGTTTTTGAAAATGTAGCAGTACTGTCTCTGATAAGTTTGCCTTTAACATACCTAAAAAATTGCCATTTTAAAATCTCATACTGCATCTTCACTGCCCTCATTAGATACCACAAAAATGCTTTTCATCTCATTTTTATTCTTAACTCTTGAAGCCCTCCCTAGCTCTCAACAATTATGTTTAATTAGAGAGCAGTTATTCGCATATGAGCAGAAAGCTGAGGTCAATCAAAAGAAACTTCTAAAATACTTTTCATTTTAATCATTCTAGATCTCCATACCTTGACAGTGCTTCAAAGATTCATACTCAGCCTTACCAATGTTATCATAAAATATTAACAGTAGTGTAAACTCTGGTGTGGGAGTATGTGTAAGAGGTTGAATTCCTGTTCCCGTATCCAGATACATGCCCAAGACTGTGGGAGAAGACGGGCTTTCCTCCCACCTTCCCAGCTAGTGTGTTTTCCTAGCAGTATAATAGCAGCTCCAACTACTGCTGCTCTCCTTTTCATATTAATTCACACAAAAGGTGTCAGTCTCTTCACTGTACATCTGAATTGAAATCTTAGGTATATATGTTTTTAATAACATTGTAATACGGTAGCAACTAGTAGATCTAGTCCTGAGCCAGTACACAGAGCAGGAAGATGGTCCTTGACCTTTGGAATTTGTAAGAGTAAGTGAAGAGACAATAAATGTGCCAGATGATAGCACCATAATCAGGAATTCAGATCAGAAGTCAGTAGGCTGACTACTACATGTATTTTCTCTAACAGTTCTGATTCGCAGATTGAGATAATTATTGTCAACATACAATTTGTTATCAGCATTTATAATCTCTTTGGCTCCTGTTGTAAGCCTCAGCGCTTATTTCTCCACAAGAAAAATATCCCTCTTAATCTGTCCCATCATGTAAAATGCTCTGCCTTCTCCAACCCTAGCTAACAGTAACCGCTTCTGCACTATATTGAAAGGAGCAGCAGAAGGAGGAGAAGTTTTATGGAAAGGATATATTGATAAATAAAGATCTTCATAAAGATGAATAAAGACAGGATTAGAGGCTTGACACAAACATGAAAAACAGTCTCAGCAATTTGTTTTTTAAAAACATGGCTGCACAATTAATTGTTATGAAACACATTCCTCCCTGGATGCTCTAATTTTTAGAATCAACCTACCAAACATTTCAGTCTGTTTAAAATCTCACAGACAAAAGTGTTACCCTTGACAATTATCTTACCACATCACTTCCTCCTATGAATCTGGCTTCTCTTCACCCACCCTATAAAGTATCAACTTTAGTCTTCAAACTTCAAAATTCAAACAGCTCTGCTCAAGCCTGCATCTCATATCTTCTATCTTATGAAGAATCTCTTCATCACCACAGTTTCACTAACTGAAAGCTTCACTGTTCCTTTCTTTCATTCACTTCCAAATTTGTGTCCAAAACTGTGTCCAATGCAGCTTGAGCCCCATCTCCCCCCACTCCCGCCCCCCCCAGAGAATAAGGAGGGGTCCTTCGCCCTATAAGACAGACTCTCACCTTTTTTTATTCAAGCAACTCACCTCTTCCTACAGATTGTTATTTTTTTGAGACTGTGTTATTTGCATACCCACACTTAATTTCAGACAAAGATGATATAACTTGCAGTCATCCCTTCCTAGGGAAGCATCAGTGGATTTTTTCCATTGCATTTGTTGGTCTTCTAGAATAAACACTTTTCATTCATAAATAATCTAGTATCATTTGTCTTGAACTGTGACAAACATACCGTTATAAATATGTCTGTTAGTAGGAGAATTTCCATGGCTCCAATGGCATAGAAAGTTATAAAAAAAAGCGGTCTGTCTGCCACATGGTACTGAGGGACTATTGTCTTACAAATAAGCAACAGGTCTCTGACAGATAAGGTTTTGGCTGACCAAAGTAAAAATTATTTAACTTGGAGCTCTCAAATGCATGCTGACTGTGAAAGGTACTTATGCTGAACTCGTGTATAGCCAAAAGTTGTGTACATCTTGTTATCTCATACAATTACAGGATTTAGAAATCAGATTCTAACCTCATCAAAACTTACCCTGCAGTAGCTTTGACCAAGGTTCTCCTAACTTATACCACTGTATGAATAGAAATGAGTTAAATTTGTAAAGTGAAAGAAAATACAGACAATACCTGCACAAAACCACACATCATATAGTCATCAAATAAAGGCAGACTAGGACGGTCCTCTCGATAAATTGCGATTTTATAGCTGCTCACAATCTGAGGGTTGGGTTGCGAATCATCTGTTACAAGAACAATGACTTTGTTCAACCCAAGGCCAAGGGGGTAGTTTGCAATGCTGCAAGACAAAACAAGAAAAAAGTGGAATCAATACTGAATAAGCAAATATTCATACTGCTTTGTCCATGGCTGCTAAAGTTTACCTTGATCTTTGAGGCTTCTATTTCTAACATTTTCTTTCTCTTACCGAATACATATGCTTTTAGATGAAAAACAGGGTAAAATATGATTTGTAAAGACAATTTAAAATTCTTGTAGGAAGACA
Source organism: Struthio camelus (assembly GCF_040807025.1). Lineage (NCBI taxonomy): Eukaryota > Metazoa > Chordata > Aves > Struthioniformes > Struthionidae > Struthio > Struthio camelus. The sequence continues at coordinate 26,202,160 of NC_090942.1, forward strand.
AAATACTGGCCGTGAAATTTAGTAAAAACATCTTCAGCATCAGTGGCAACAGTTCCGACAGGAAACCTGTGAATGAAGCCACTAGGGACAGTAATTCCTGGCAGGTTCAAGCCCGTGGTGAAATCAGCAAGGAAACAGATGAGTTTAGAAGTGTCAGCTAGCCCTTGAAATTGTTCACTAGCCAAGCGTGATTTTGTCCCAGACAAACTGTTCAGCATGACAGGCAAGAGCAAAGTTGGAGCGGGCTTTTTTCCTTTTGCAGTGAAATGAGAAAAGCTGAAGAAAACACCTGAAAATCCAAAGTTTTTACTTCTCAGCAAAAAAGATGTATTGTTATTCTGGTTTTCTTTTAGGAGGAAGAACTCTCTAAAGTTGTTGGCAGACTTTCATTGTATTGCATGTATCTGTCTTGGCTGTAATAGCTGTTAGCAAGTTAGGTGGCAGAATTTTATGGGAGCTTCTTTTTAAAGAATTAGTAAAGAATAATCAATCATTCTAACATTTTATAATGTTAAATGATAAATCAGGAATAATTTCTCACTGAAACTCCAGGAAGTATATTAGCCATTAGATCAGTAATAACTGTTCATTGAAAAGCATTGATTGACTGATTATTAGTAGACATTCTAAGTCAAAGTATCTGCTTCATAGTCTGGCAAAAGATGGTGTGTCATATAGGCCCTTTGTGCCATCAAGGAACTCTAGCTCTGTAATGATTAAGGAAGTTCCCCCCAACTAAATCACTGTCCCCACCCCCCTTTTAAATCTCCAGTGGTTGGCAAGGAAATCTTTTACCTGCTTCCTAATGGCTACTAAGGGAACAGGGCCAGAGACTGTTCTGTGGTTCTGAAGTAACTGATCAGAAAAATAAACACTTTCTGTCCCTCTCAACATCCAGAAACAGGGTGGTCATGTCCAAAATGCCTACTGGGAACAGTCTGGCACATGCTTTTATCTGTGAGAGAGCTGGTTGGAAAAGCCAAAATTGTGCCAGGGATCTCAGGAGCAATTAAACAACATGGATGATTGTGGGTCAGTGCTCAAAAACATGCCCTGGCTCTGTTTTATTTACCAGGACAGCTGAGGCCAGTGAGACACAATCCTGCATATCTTATAAAGCAAAACTGTACATTTGGAGCCCTAGATATTTTACCGATTACTTCATTCTCCTGCCTATCCTCCACCTTTATACTTTTCTAACGGATAGAACAAGTTGCAACTCTTGCAGAGGACACTCCCTTATAATATGATTCTGATGAAAAGAGATCATTTTGAGTGAGTATACATGAATTTATTTTTTCTTTTGGTTCCAGTTCCCCTTCTCTGATCCACATAAGCAGACTGCTGGCTGAGACAGCAGCTCAGCCAGGCAGTAGCTTAGGCCACAGTGCAAAATCAAGGCCTGAATATGAAAACCCAAATTCACCGCTGCCCTACTGTGTGCAGTGTAATCACAGTCTATTCCTACACAGTCTTGAAGCTGTGAGTGACTAGAAAATCTGGATCAGATGCCAGCAACTGTGCATTCTGTAAGGCTAGTCTAGTTACGGTTTCACAACAAATTGTCATTGCTTGCAGGACGTTGACAATTAAATAGAAGTGTTGTGCATGTTGAATTCTCCTGTGACAATTTTAATCTATACGTATTCCATGTGTTTAAAAACACAAAACAATGCTAAAATATTCTGATATATTTCCAAAGTTAAGAATACTTCTAGCTTTTAGAGGCATATTTTGTCCCTCATACCTTGGCCCTTTCTTCTCATCAAGGTGTACATGGCACTGACAGTTAGAGGGTTCTGCTCCAATCTTCACTGTTACCACATCAAATGGGACTTCTGTGTAGTATTCCTTGATCTTTGGGTTAAACTGAGGATTCAAGTCCAGCTGTGGACTGGTGAAGATCTGCCTGATATGAGATACGGTATCTTTATCTGTTCCAAGAAGGCATCAAAGAAAAAACTGTGAAATGTATGAACATTTATGAGTAACATGCAACTTCTGGCAGATTGATAATATGTACAATGGCAAGTTTTGTAAATGCCCAGTTACCCTGAGACTGATAGTGCTGTTGCAAGGTCTTAATGGAGACTTGAGAGAAACTTTCAGATCTGGAGGGATTTTAATCATTCAGTGCCCAGTGACTGTAGTCAGAGTACAGAACTGAAAGTCTGAGTAAGCCTTTGAAAATGTAAGGATTAGGTCTGGGAAATCCTGTCTCCAACTGGTTAACTGAAACTTAAAGAAGAGTAAGGACAAAATTCATAACCTACTTAGGTACCAGTCTGTGTACAGGGTTTATGTACACGTATAATTGCCAGGAAAAATCAAAATATGTTAGACATGTTCTCACTGCTCATAAGAACAAGTCACATGGAGCTAGCTAGACCCAAGGGGTCATTTGTAGTACAGCTGAAAGAATGATTTATTAAAATTCCTAATTCAACAAATTCCAGCTACTTCCCTGTGTATGAAGTCTCCACAATCAGATCCTATTTGCTCAGATGTACCCTTTATTTTGTAGTGTTTGCCAAGTGACTCCTGAGAATAATTATTTGCTGGCAACTCACTTATGACAAATATTTTAATCCAACCTATTGGAATCAGATTTACTGTACAATTACACATTCAGAATTTACTTTCTATATATACTACTTTCTCTAGTATGTGTTTAAAATTGGGTCCTTTAGAAAATTCTCCAGCCAGGAAACTCTTTCAGTAAAATATCTGAACAAATCTTGTGGCTTAAAACATGGCTTAAAAAGGTCATAAAGGATGCGTGAAGTTCTGTGTGGGCCTTTTATAGCTGAGTAAATATCAGCCTACAGAAATGCAGCAAGGGCATTTTCAGTACTCTCTTGCATAGATTAAAATGTAACGGAAATTATTCCAGTGCAAGAGCAGAATTTGGGCTAGATTTGCAGGGGAATCACTTGCTCACAAGTAGACAGACAGAAAGTTAATACTTTTTAGTATTAATCTGTGAGTACAAACAGTTCCCCAGATCCCACATGCCTTACCTAAGAAACTTTCACTTACCTCACTATTAGCTTAAGAATGAAACCAGTTGAAGAATTTTCAAAATAAAATTCTATATAATCTGTGATGCCAATCAGCCAACCCAGGAACATTTCTGGCCTCTGCCTGACACAGAGGAGTTCCTGGAGGAACTCTTAAGTTCAGTAACAAAGAGAAAATCAGGCTAAATGGGTAGAAGAGTGTTTCCTCTACACTGCAATTGCTGCACATTTGTACAGTGACTCCTTGTTATCAATGAGGAAGGCAGCGAAAAGCATTGCTCCCACTAAAGACAGCAGCACTGCTTTAATATAAGGCATGCAAACAGATATTTTAGACACAACTCTTCATCTCTTAAGCACCTCTTTAAAACTCCATCTTGGAGCTGAAGACTCTGGCCTAATGCAGGGCTTCATGCAAGTCAAGTTTAAAGGCTATTCCATAAAAATAAATGTATGCTAAGTTCTTAGAAAATCAAGTGAGCAAAAGTTTACTGAAGTGAGGCAAGGAATCATTGAGTGTTGGAACATACGCCGTAATAGGCATGCATAACAATATCTAACTTTTGTGCTTGAGGCTTACTTGACATAATAGTCTCACTATGGAGTGATTCACAAATGTTCTTACTACTTAAAAAACCTTTTTTTTATGTAACAGCCCACGGGCACTCCAGTCACTAAAACCTTATGCAGAAAAAAACCAAGATATTGGTAAAGTGAAGTAATCTCTCCTCTTTCCCCTTGATGGTCTAGAAAGACTTTTACTTACCATAACTGCATCGTCTTTCTCTAGTATTACTGGAATAATGCAATGCTAAAAGATAAAAAGAAACAATTAATAATTTTGTGTTGTATGCCTGACTCACAGTCCTATAGGAAAAGGAGTTCTCATTGTGTAATTATAAAAATACAGTGTGCTTCTATTCTTTTCAATGTGAGATCCTTACTTTAGGATCATGAACACTGCTCTTGAGCTCAGTAGAACAACTTACACAAAGAAGGAAGAAATTGGTTTATTACTTGTAGTAAAAAGCCAGAGGGAATGCAACAACTAGGAAAATAATGTAATCTAAATGATATATGTTAGCAGAAATAGTAAAAACAGGAAACACAGAGTACATAAACAATCTCATTGTGATCCCTTACCTTCCTGATTCTTCCTTAAGTCAAAGGGACCACTCCCCTTAACACTCTCATTTTCTGGAGAAGAATTCCTGCCAATTCAATAGCAGACATATTCTACATGAATGAAACGAACAGGAACATTTTTCAAAAATGTCTACATGGCAACCCATGGCACGTGGTATTGTAATTATTCTCCACGGAAAGATGAACCTTCTGGATTCCTGTTCCCAGCACTCATATTTCCTTAATAAATGTGACCAAAAACATACGTTCCATAATAAACAGTAGGATATAACAAAAAAGAAAAAAGAAAAGAAAAGCAGAACTAAATTTCAAAAAACAGTTGAAACAGTAAAAGTGAGAGTTGATATAGCCAAGAATAAAATAACCCAAACCCTACTCTTACCTGTTTATATGTTTCTTCTTTATATACATTTAAGGTTAAAGTAAGACTTTCTTTAAAAAGTCTTAAAGATAAATGAAGGCCTGTGTCATGATGAATAGCCGTACTGAGGTTAGCGTGACTTTATATAAAGGAACAAACCAACCATATGTATTATTTCACCTATGTATATCTAAGTTTGCTAATTCAAAACAAATCACACGATTAACATCTAGAATATATATCCTCAGTGTATAGAATAAAGAATGTATATCCAGAATATGTATTCTCAGTGAAAAAACAAGAACAAGCCAAGTGTTAACTATTCATTAACATGTGAGTGACTCCCAGTTTGCTAAATTAGCAGACTTTTTTAATAGTTAATCAAAAAGCATTTTGAGAGCATAGCATAAGGAAGGCTTCTCTCCAATCAATGTACTGGACCTCTGGCTGATAAGACCAGTAGCATTTCTTTCTTACTAACGTTTCATAGGTTTCCTCCTTGTGTTTCCTGTGGAAGTCCTCATAAAACAGCTTCCTCCTAGATGCCTGCTGTCCATCCAGGTAGAATTTTTGAAAGACAGAAGTTCACTCTCCGCAACAGGAGAGGGAGACGGGAATATCATTCTGTGCAATCAGCCATCACTAATGTTTCAATAGGAACTGCTGTAAGGAATGTTAAAGTAAATCATGGTAAAATATAAACTGCCCTATACTAAAATACTGATTTCTAGGTTATCTCACCAAGATAACAAAGAAGCAGCTGGCTCTTGGCAGATCAGTACATGTCTGTATGTGTATGAACATGAAGTTCTGAGTTTGCACTGTCTAGACGCCACCGTAATTTCATGCACATTCATGACCTCCTTCAAAGGAGGCGCTTAACAAACTATTTGAGAGTTTGTTTTCCAAGTTATAAGTCATTTGACATCCCTGTTTCTGCTGGCCAAGGAGTTAATGGCTAACACCTGTCAAATACATTTTTTCTCTCTTGTGCTCCTTTTGATAGTGCCCAGTCCCAAACTCTACTGTAAGGTGAAAAGAAGATGTATTAACTGTAGACAGCTCCAGATTTTGTTTTAGCTGACGGACACCACAGCAGCGTGGTAGTCACCACTACTGCAGGGACCCTGCTCCCAAAGGAACTGTGTGACCTGTGTATGTCAGTTCTGCAAAGAGATTGTGCTTGTCATCAGACAATGTTAAGAAATGGATAATAACTCTAATCTATCTAATTATGTCAGAGTATCAAAATGTAATATTTAGAAACAGTATTATAGAAAGAAAATCAAACAAATGTATTCATTTCTACTGAAGACTTCGCTTTTTAATCACCAGCACCATCAAGTTTTCCTTTCCCTAAGTTCCCTTCAGTCAGCAGGACTGAGGAATGATTTAGTTATGAAACTCTTCCTCGGGCAGAGAACGGCTGAGACCCCTGACTCTGCAGAACCCTTTCCTCCAGACGTTGTTATTCAAGGAACCTTCACCTGTGAGTGGCCCCTTCTTTTACCTTAGTCAGTATCTTGTAGGACCTATGTGTAGAGGACTCCTCCTGTGTACAGCAGCACAATGCCTACACACTTTGCAATTAGTTCTAATGAACTTGACTGTATGATAGGTACTCTGGGTGGGTGCATGTTTGTGAATTCACCTTTTGTGAGACCCATATTGTGTGCCACACATTCTCTTGACAGTGAACCCGTCCTTTAGGAGTCTCTGTGATTCAACTAAAAAGAAAGCTAAAGGACTGACAGCAGCAATACTAATGTAGCTCTGATGATTTAAAGATGTAAGCTGTGAAAGATATGTAGAGATAGATAATATCTTTCATAAGATCAAATCATATCTATAGGAAAAAACCAGACATGTTTGGGGCATCTGATAGATATGTTAGCTGTGGTTGGTGCAGTTTATAATGTGTTATAAATTCAATATTGAGTCTATGTTTTTAGTATTCGGTAGAGTTACGAATTTTATTTCTTTTCACGGTGCTTTGTAGGTCACTCTTGAAAATGGGGACCTAGAAGCCATAGGAGGTCATTTTGTGAGATACAATTACTAATGACTTTTTTCTTTCTTATCAATTGTCAGCGTAATTTCTCTGTGATGCAGTGTTTGATTTCAGACACAGAGTTTCCGTGAGGGCATTCATGTGAATGAAGTATCTTGTACTGATCCTCAAAGGATAACTACAATATTGCAGGCTCAAGAGTGGGATTCGTTTCCTGGCACTTACTACCAACTGTCTCTCTCTTTCCCTTTGCAGATTAGTGATCTTATCTCAGACTTCCTTGCTGTCATCCTCTTCTTCCCTAGTCCAAATCATATTTGTTTCTCAAACTGCCCATGTGATAAGCATGACCAAGTTAAAATCCAAGCAATTATTCTCAGTCTAAATTCAGTTTGAGGGCTGCTGCTTCTGTTTAGATCTAAAGAAGGGATTGTGTACTGGCAGCCTGTCATTTTTTTTTTTCAAATCTATCAGTCGTTCTTATAAAAGCACTTACAGCTTTATTGACCTGTTTGGACTTGTTTCTTATGCAAGCACAGATGGATTAGTCTTTCTCACAACTCTGATTAACTCAAGCTACTCCCCTGTCTGAAAGAGTCAAACATACTTTTTGGTATGTACTTTTTTGTATGTATGCACTTCATAGCCCATATTCTGAGAGACAAGTAATCACGTACCTCTTAGTCATATCACAAGTTGAAACTACATAGAGTCCAAAAGCAGTGCACAAACAACAGAAAATTGATTTCAGTGTACATATCAGGTAATACCTCCTCATCGCTTTCAAGGAACTTTGTCACAAGTTATATCAATATCTATGAGATAGTCATTCTCACCTGGGCTTTAACCATTTCATTATAGTTTGAGATGAGTTTCTAGAACTCTTCTTGCTTCTCCTGTGGAAGAAATTCAGAGAGTTCACTAATGTCATTGAAGGTTTCAGTATTAGTAATGTAGGTAAAATAGGTTGAGAAAGGTAGGTCAGGAATGTTCTTTAAATCTTGTCTCCATCCTGTGGATTCATAATCAGTGAATTGTATAAATGTACAAAACCTAAGTCAAAAGTCACTGTTTTTTTCCATCAGTATCCATGCTTATCTGGTTGGACAGTTAGCTATGCAAATCACCAGATTTTCTAAATGGAAATAGCAATTTTGCACAGTCAATGAAATAAGAACAGTTAAATAACCCAGTCAAACAACTTGGCCTTAAACTGAAGAAATTCAGGCAAAGTGTCCTGGTACACAGACTCATCTATACTGCGAATCTCAAGAAAGACTAATCAAAACTCAGAGGCAATGCTTACTTGAGTTATTTGGGGAGCAAGCTTTACTCACCGTTTTCTTCTTTGCAATTATGTATAATTACATGCCCATCTAACACAAGCATCTTCATCACACACATGCAACTATCGAGGTGGGAGCTTGTGATTTAGTGATGTCAAAACACATGAACAGAACGTCTTTTTTAGCTTAGTGTTGGCAAAAAAATACAATGCAAACAAGCAGATATTGGCCTATGCTGTGCAGAAGGGTCATGGTACTTTTACATATTCATACACATACAGTTATGTTCAACTTGAAGAAGAAAAAAGAAGCCAAGGGGCTTGCTCAAAGTGAGTGAGTGGCATAGCTTAGATTAGAACAGAAAGCTGCTAAAAGTTGGTATGCTTTGATATGCAAAGCTAACTATTTTGGCAAAAGGGCAAGGGCTTATTCGTGAATGCAAGCAGCTGCATCTTAAGAGTTACTTTTCATGGTGTGGCCAGCAGTAACAACAATCATACTTCACACATTCATGGAACTGTATTTTCAAAACATTAATAAACAGTTACCTAGCACAGTGGGAAAATATAATCTCCACTTTATAACTAGGCAAACAAAGATACAGGTGACTGACTTGCTGAAAACTACACCCAAATTCATTGAGAAATGAAATCAAAACTAAAGAAGTCTTACAGTCACATTATGTAGTGACTATAGCATTCTCCAAGCAGAACAGAAGCTATGATTTTGTTTGCACCTCTAACTTGAGACTCAGTGGAATGGAGCACACATATTTTCTAATGTGCCACTGTTCCTGAGCCCGTGTTCGTCCAAAGGTTATAATACATGTCTGTAGCCAGAGAAGAAGTATGGCATAAATGTGCATGAAGTATCTTTAGTCAGGAAATAATTAGCATGGAGAACATATTTTTTCAAATTTCATTCTACATATATAGTATACCACCACCTTTCTCCCTCCCTCCCTCCCTCCCTTCATTCCTAACTCCTTCCTTTCCTCCCTCCTATTCTTCCTCCCTTCTTTCTTTTCTCCCTCCCTCCTTAAGAAAGTTAAAATCTCTTGCCAGAAGCTCGATAGATCCAGCCTGTCATCACAATATGTTTCAGCTTTTAAAATAGAGCTAAAATGAGGTTCTTAGAGCATGGGTGCCCTTTGAATTGTCTTTTGTTGGACATGGATATCTTAGAGCAACTCAGAATCATTAATCTCTTTTGGAAAAATCTTCACCTGAAATTTTAGCTTCTTTGTTCACAGTTTTGCCTTTAATTGGTCAATAAATTAAAAGACAGTCTTAACTCTGGTAAACACTTCTAATTTTGTTAGGAAAAAAATCATCTGGTAAAATTTGACTAGTAAACATTCCTAATGACAGTTATTCAGGAACAACCTACCTAATTCACTTTGTACTTCCTAGAAATGTTTTTACTGTAGCTCCAAATAATTCTCTAATCCAGAATTTTCTGTGTTAGAAAGAGAAACAACGGGGCAAAGCTGTGTCCTCTGTGGAAACCTAGCAGGAACTTTAATGGCAGAAAGGCTGGAGTGCTCCATAATGGGATAATGGACCTTCATCTCAAGACCTGTAAATCTGTCTGCATCTACTGAAGGATTAAGTTTCATGGCACTCACTGGAGCTACTCCAATTTATATCTATTGAGAAAATATGCATAATATGTAATAGCCATCTTACCATTCTGCAAGATTTGTATGTGACTCTTTTGTCATGAACTGGAACTGTTCAAGTAAACTGGAAAGCAACCAATGTACAGTAAAGACTGAACCAAGACGCCTCATTGGGTCTACCATGTGATAAAGGTCATGCAGCACAGTTTGGATCTTGGGTGCAGCAGATGGGAAAAGCTGGGAAGAGAGACATTTATTAGGGACTGTGAGTGATGATATTTTTTTTCCAAAGAAGTGATAAAGGGTAAGAAGAGATTGTATAGATGCAATTTATGCATCTATATGCTACATGCTTATATTAATATTCTTTTCCACATATCTAGAAAATAACTGTCTTGCCCATCCTTGCAAATCAGACTTACTAGTCTTGAGGTGGAAATCTAACGCTTTGGAAGCAAAGCCTCTGGACTTTCAGACATAGACAACCATTTCTCTCTAAAAAAAAGTCTCCCTACAGACACTACAAACTCATTCCTTCCTTTCTGCCTCTTAATATCAGCATGTTCTTCTCTTCAGCCAGCTCCTTTTATATTTGCACTTTCCTGTGACATCCAGGACTTCTTTAGAACTCCCTGCTCCCATACTCCCATGGGCCTAGATGCCCTGCTCCTGCACACTGTTCTCCCATCTTCCAGTAACTTCTTTGCCCTTCTAGCCCCCTTCATAGATTTGCTCATCAATCTCCAGACTTGATGCTCATCAAAGGAGGAAGAAATTTTGGTATCATGAAGACTTTCTGAACAACAGATGCAGTTGCTGATCTTTCTTTTCCCCAGTGCTCCTCAATTCATGGCAATTTCTCTTATTAACTGCAGTGTCTATTCCTGGGCACTGGCTTTTATTCCTCAATCTTCATTCTTCTCCTGAAATGAACTCACTTAAAGTGTGAAGGAGAAGGCATATAACATATTACGTCTGCTTCTTTGCCTCCTTTTCATATATATCATTCTTTTCTCTGATCATGATTCTGAGTAGTGAATTCTCTCCAGTCCTTCTACTTGCACCTGCTTTGTTTCACTGTCATTCTCTTCTCTCACCAACTCATTAAATGATCATTTGTATAATTTTCCTTCTTTTTCTGTCTTCTATTTTCTGGTCTCCCTTTTTGCTTTAGCTGTCCTTTTTTAATGTATCCTCAACCCCAATTCTCTATTTTATTTCTTTCTCTCTTTTATTTTCATAAACACTCCAAAATAAAACTAGCATAGCCTCCACCTCCCAGCAGCTTCCCTGTCCATCCAGCTTGATGCATGTCCCAGTGATAGCAGAGAAAGGCAATCAAGGAGAAATGTTAAACAGATTTGCATTAAATATGTATGAAATATAGCAAAACTGTTTATTTTACCAGCTCAAATTGTCCAAGATTCTTCAGCTCTTTTACAAAACTACTAATTGAATTTATATCTTCTAAAGATAAACATTGTTCATCTCCTTTCTGGTAGGTTCCATCCTATGAAAGAAAGGGCAACATTTGCTCATGAAAACACAGAAAGCAAGTGCTTTCATTAGCCCCACTCCCTTTGGTGATCAAAGGGACAAGCTGTAGCAGCTCTCAACTTGGTCTAACCTTGTTCAGATTCATGACACATGAACTCCTTGATAGGTCTTCCCGTTTTACAGTCTACAGTAAAGTAGACTTTGCATTAGTTTTGTGTAGAAAAGAACCTGAAGTGTTAGAATTACCATGGGAAGAGAATATACAAAATATGGAAAGTCAAGCGTAGAGTTGGCAGTGTAGTCTGGTATCCTAAGGAAAAAAGACTTAGGTGATCTTATGGTATCTGTGTATACATCTTGGCTTCGCACTTTATCCTGCCATAAACTGAGAACCCGTGAGCCTGTTTTGTTTGTATCTGGCAGTGGTCTCACAGATAATTTTATCCCTATAAGCACTGAAAACAGGAGGCTCTTCAGAAATGCCCCCTACCAGTGCTCAGATTGAGAGAAAGGCTGCTAAGGAAGCTCCCAGCTTGTCAGAAACAGATTTCACAAGTGATGCAAGTATAATGCAGAACCCTATAAATGGGAAAAAACTTGTAATTGGATCTGGCATTCAAAATGAGATGCAATGTTGTAAGAAACCAAATTTAATTCTAACGATCATGTATCTGCTTGTTTCAGTTAATATATTCTAGGTTTACAGGAACACACAAACCTGTATAGTAAAAAAGATCATTTCAGAAATTGATTATCCAGGCAGGGAAATGGTTTTGTTAAAGCTTTCCATACAGCTTTAAAGTAAAGTACTGTAGTTTGGTGAATGACATACTGTGAGAGTGAAATTTTTGCTTAGGAAAATTCCATTGGCCAAAATAATTTCAATTTTTCTCATGATTTCCCCAGAATTCAATAACAAAGCATTGTGATTAAATAAATATTTGATTACGTAAGCTGGCATCAATGATTTCGTAATGAAATGCAATTTAGAATGAAATACTTTAAAATAATTAATAATAAGAAAAAAGTGGAATTAACTACCTTGCTCACAGTTGATTCATATATATTTTGTAAAGCTTCTATTAAATCGGAAGTTGATGTTTCATTAGATAAAAGAAACTTAAAAGTATCTTCAAAAAGAAATTCTCTAAAAGTTTGGTCCTGAATATTTGATTCATCTTCATCTGGAAAGTCAAAGTTTTCATGCACCTAATGGAATAACAAGGTAGTAATTTAGAGTACGTATATCAAGTCCAGTCTTTCCATAACTATATATGTCAAACTGTAACTATTTATACAAAAAGGTCATAATAACACAAATAAGAGAGGATTATAATATAGCAAATGTGTAACCACATTTTCTATAACAGCTACACACCGTAATGTTTGCTGACCTCCAGCGGATAGAGTACAATATTGCATTCCCATTTAAGATAGCTATTCTTAGGTGTGTTTGCTTTGAAAATTAATGAAAAAATTAAAATGTCAGCTCAAATATTAACATATCCCTTACAGTACTCAGGTATTTAGGAGTTATTACTGGTGAAGATATAATTTTTACGATATATAAACACAAAGAACAAACTCATATTTATAAAATATGAATAAATTTGTATTTTAGCATAAACATAAATGCAACTTTAATCCATATGGGATGTACACATACTTCAGCTTCTAGGGGACACTACTGAAAGTAAAATGTCAGTTAATGCTTAGTAATTAACAACTATTAATTTATTACAGTAATTATTTAGTATTTCATCGGAAACTATTGAACACTTGATTTACTGTAAATTTATATATTATGACTGACGGTTGAAACAACTCTACAGGCAGGTAAATATGATCGTTCTCCTTTATATTTAGGTTTTTAAGCAACTCATAGAAGAAAATAATTTATTTACAATCTACAGTTATTAAATTAGTATGACGTGTCACATTCCTTATACTAGCTAAAACCACCTCTTCAGACTAATTAAGGATATCATCTTCATGGTTCCTGAGTCCATTTCTCCCGTGCATTTAAAGGGCCTTGCTTTTGAGAAGCATTTAAGAGACTGACTGCACTGTTGGTATTAGTAATTTGAACAGATTTTAATCAAAGATTACCTTAAAAAGTTGTCTCCTGTAATTTCCCAGGATATATTTATGCACACTTTTTTTTAGCTTTTTGTGTAAGACAAATGTGGACAAAGATATTATATACATATTTTATTATACATTTCTTATGTATATATAAAGACTAATGAAAAGCAGCCGGAAAGTAGTTTAATTGTTGCGGCTTACTGGGCTGTTCCTGAGACAGGAGTGGTACAAACATGGCACCGTGAGTTTATGCCCTTTCAAGAACAGTCCAGGTCCAACAGTCGAGGACAGAGGAGGTCAAAGCAGGTCATGGATTGAAGAAGTACTGCACAATTCATGGAGACCTTTAACTTCTATTAAAAGTTATTTGTGGTATTTTAACTTCTTCGCTTCAGCTATGTTCTGGCACAGTTAATACCTAACTTTCCTAGCACGCAGTGCTTCCTGTCAGTATTGCTTAGCTGATGTTCAGATGGGGTGATAGTCCTGTAATGCTAAAACTGAAAGGTTCACATGTCTGAATGCGGTGAACTTCATTATAGCAACTCTGTCCCTTAATAACCTTTCTCCCACAGCAGCTCTCCACTTCCATGCATAATTAATATTAATGCACTTGGACATTACTCAGAGATTTGACGGCAACTGTCAAAGAGGTTTCCCTGCTGTCTTGTTTTTGGTGAAAGCTTTTTGGGTCAAGCAATATCCTTCTTTTGTTTTGTAAACTTTTAACATCTGGGGCAGTCCTGGAGACAAAAAAGTCTATAAGAAATGTAGTGGAATTTGCTTACCTCAAGAACTACTGGGTATATGGAGGTGTTGAATCCAATATCAAAGGTCAGCATTTGAAAACATTGGCTGCATCTGAAATACAGTATAACAGGAATCAGACTCAGTGAGGTTAGTTACTATTGTGAAATATATGCTGTAATGACTGAAAATATACATAAATGTCCAGAGAAAGCAAGCAACACAGTCTAAATAAGATTTCTGGGAAGAGCCAGCAACCTGAAACAGAGATAGAATCACATTGTGTGCTGATGAAAAAAGTGCTATATTATAGACTATTTATATGGTTGACTTCTAAAGCAGTGAGGGAGGGGAACTACATTAGAGGAGAAAATGCCTTTTGATGGGAATGAGGTCCCACAAATACTTTGGAGATACATCTGGAGGGCAGTAGATGTCTAACAGGCAAAACTCTTGGCTTGCTGAACCCAAGGACCCGTGCTGTAATTGTGGGGACGTTTGAAGGCCTGGGCCATGAACTCTAAGCACTTCTTGGGGTGCTACATACATAAGGGGCACCCATCCTGTTGGTAAACAAATACTGGAGTCTGGATCATGGTCAAAATAGATCTACTCCTGTTACACTCCTCACTTCCTCTTCACCCTTTTCATCCACCGTGTAAGCTTTATTCCCAACTTGCATAAGCCAAAAAATGAGCTTCATATTACTGCTACTAAAACAGCTGGGTTCTCAAATACCTTTACAAAATACTGAAACTTCTAAAACATAATAAATAACAACATATTTACTATTTGCCATAAAAATATCAGAGATGTGATATATATAGAACAAATATTAATTTTAATTAATAAACACAGAACATATAAATGTTGATCTATGTACAGTAATATTAACACCCTAATAGAAGCGATCACAAAGATTTAACACTCAAATAAAAGTGAATATTGCTGCCTAGGTATATTTCATGAGGTACATTTTACCAAGTATTTTGCAACTGTCTGTTGCTCAGATTTCCTGCCCAAGCCAGATCAAAACAGGCTGGGTGTACTCCGACTTTAACTAGTTGACACATAACAGAGGGCTCGCTGAAGTCAAATACAGCTTTATATGTTTGTACCAGCCCACTTGTGAGTGATTTCTCTTCATTTGTGCTGCCTGACACACCTAACTGGGACACATAATATGGTCCTATGTATTCATCGTAACCCTTTCGGAAACACTGGACAACAAAGAGCATTACTCCTTAAATACAGCACATGTCCTCACTTCATTCTGTTAAGTATGAAATAGATGGGATTTTGTTATTTTAAGAGTCATGTATCTTCTACAATTTTGTGATTCTGCTCTAAGGAGCTATCTTGACAACAGCATAGCAATGACCACTGCAAGATACTTACTGATTGAAAGAGTTTGGTCCTGAGGCAGATGATTCACTGAAGACCTCCGTTATCAGGAGGAGTTTGCTTACAGCTTCCTTCATGTTGTTAAAGGCTTGCTGAGGAGAACTGTTTTTGAAGAACATCTCAAAAAACCTTTGCAGCTGTGAAAGAGTTGACATACATTTTTGAACATTTACACTAAAGCAATGCTTAACATAATGCATTAAAAAGCTTGCTTCAGAATGTCAACTTTAGTGTTATTCATTTCCACAGTAATGAAAAGTAGCATTAAAAGCTCCACAGGGCATTCCAGTATAGAATGACCTTTTGTTTACAAATAAGTATATCATAATAAATACACATAAGTATATCATTTGGACTGGAGCATCTCTCATGTGAGGAAAGGCTGAGAGCTGGGGCTTTTCAGCCAGGAGAAGAGAAGATGGGAGGATCTGATCCATGTGTCTAAGTAGGTAAAGGGAGGGTGTCAAGAGCATCTTAACAGGCTCTTCTCAGTGGTGGCCAGCAACAGCACGAGACACAACGGGCACAAACTGAAACACAGGAAGTTCCACCTGAACATAAGGAAAAACTTCTTTACTGTGACGGTCACTGAGCACTGGAACAGGTTGCCCAGAGAGGTTGTGGAGTCTCCTTCCTTGGAGATACTCAAAAGCCATCTGGGCACAATCCTTGGCAGCCTGCTCTAGATGACCCTGCTTGAGCAAGGGGCTTGGACCAGATGATCTCCAGAGATCATGGATCTCTCATCTTCCAACCTCAACCATTCTGTGATTCTGTGATTCTCTGATAAATAAACTTTGTAATAATGGCTTTAAAAATATCACTGACGCACAGTCTAATCTTATGTTTTGCTTTCAACTGGTTCTGCACAACAGAAACTACAACACCGAATTTCTTCAGCAGTAGAACTTCATGGTAACAGCACACACAGTAACACGCTGTGCACTTGAACTCTGACTGTAAATCCTTGCTTTAAACAGTACATATAAGAAAGATGATGTTGAAAAAAATGATCAGTCACCACAGCCTATGTTTTGATGGGAATCTTGCATATGCTAAAGATTTTAGCTATATGAATCCTCCCAGTGACATGTTCACAGGCAGGCCTGCATAACTGTTGTCTCAGCTGCTTTCATCATCATGCACATTCACCCTTTGCATCATTGGAGACAGAGATTCAGTGAAGCAGAACTGGAGCAACACAGAGCTGCAAAGAGGAGTGGCACAGGGGCAATTTTGTTGCATTAGTCTTTTGTGCTAATAAGAGAAATGGGCTGCATTTGAACTGTATTTCCATTAGTTATCACACATCACAGAACTGCTTAATTTCTAAACTATGTAAAACTATTAGATAGTTTAGTAGTACTATATTACCAAACAGATACATTTATATTGTGTCAAATTACTGTCTTCAGAGATAAAGCACGTATGGTACACACAGAAGATATTTTGTACTGCTACTTAGAAGAAAAAAAAGAAGTTTCTCATCATTTCCATGAAATGCTCTACTAAACTGACTTAGAAAAGCCATTACATATTTTCTGCCACCATCCAGTCCTACTTGTCCTGCTAGGGTAACACAACTGAAGCACGCAGGCAGCAACTCAGGGGACTGATCTCTCTACTTGCCTTTGATTCCCCAGTCATGATCAGGTATTCATTGCAGACAGATTAACAAAGCTTGGCCTTTAGCAGAAGTCCGTACGAAGATCTAACATGATATTCTGGATCCACAGCATGATGCGTTCACTGTGCTGGCACCAGATCTCCTTATAACATACTGCTGTACACTAGTGTCCAAAGAATTTTCTAGACAGTGTGGGAGCTTCCACTTGGGAGCACAAATACTGCCAAATATACTCGTCTGCACTGGCATGGATGAATGGTTTCAAGCTTTTTTCAGGCAGCATATTGCAGTTAATGCAATAAGCACTTTCCACACTAAACTGTTTTCAAATGATACTGTATCAGTCAGCTATGAGAAAGGAAGCTAACATGAGCTGGTCCTCCTTTACCTTTTGCTCTCTTCAGTGCCAGTAACTCCATCCTGCTATGCTGGGAAAAAACTGGTAGGTAGGAAGTTGGCCTGGCTGTCTTTCTGTTCTTATCACCTCTGGTTTTATTCTAACAAGTAGTTCCCTTCCTAAGCTTTACTAACTGAAAGAAATGTGTCCCATGCACAGATGTGGGCTGAAGGTTGCAATGCCCGCAACTCTTTTTTCTGCTTCTGACAAAGCTATTTGAAATTCCAGTAGGAAAAAAAAAAAACAAACCAACAACAACCCTGCATATTACTAAGATTATAAAATTAAACTTTTACTGCCAGGAAATTACAAAGTAATGATTGCACATATAACCTCAGCTCTGCCCTTTGGATATTTGCATTATGTTGCAATCTTTAATCACACTGTATTTTTATGTCATAGAACATTTCCTATTTGTTCTGCAATTCCATGAATCTTCAGGGTAAAAGAGCTCTGGAACTGCTATGTAGAAAGAGATTATGCATATCCTCAGATCACACTCTTATTTTATTGCCACAACAGGCTGAGGAGGAGTATAAGCTTCCCCAGCACTAGGATCACCAAAGCTGTGTATCTCCCACAAAATAGTACAAAAATTAAGAAGATGAAGATTCTCAGACAGATCCTGGATATTACTGACATTACTCCTACACTAGCTTGCAGCTCCTCTCTAATTTCCTAAATCTGGCAGTACTGAGGAGTACTGAGGGAACTGAGGATCTAAAGGGGAAGATGTGTTGTTTCTCTGCATGGGGAGCATAAGTAGCTGCAGAATTGTACAAAGAGAGATAGAGAATACTAGGAGGAAGGACAAGACAGGCAGATAAGCTCCCCTAAGTAAATGAATTCCTGGGCACATGCAATACAACAGATAAATAACATATATATTTCTAGTTAGAACGAGGAAGATAGGCTAGTTGGCCCTAAAGGCACTCACAGCATGTTGCTGGCTATAACAGCAAACTGTTCTCAACAGAAGAGGCATAAAAATTATGCTGGCTCCTCCCAGGACTCGCATTTTAGATAGTGCTCTCCTTAGGCAGATTTGAAAAAACCTATTGCTCAACAGGTCCTCAATAAAAGATGTCAGGCTTTAGGACAATGGTTATTCTAAGCCAAAGACTGAAAACAAACATACAGTCAGTTTAGTTAAGGACCAACAAAGACATCAGAAAAATAAATAGTCCAGGTTCTATTTCAATTTATAAAAAAAAATCCTATTCAAACTGATTCAGATTAAGTTTGACTCCTAAGGATTCTAAAGAACTCTTAGCAACTGATGAGAAAAAAGTACGATATATGGATTTGGGGTGATAAAGTATGAAAATCTGCAGGAACTTCAGGTTCTCCTAAAAGACTGCCCAACAAAGATTTATAAATATCTGTGTTCAACTGCAAAATATTAACTCACTGAGTTAAAGGTTACTTCACGTGACCACTGCCAACGTTTGTTCTCTCACCTTCAAAGGAAATAAACTACCTGCTCCAGTCAGGTTCAATTTCATTATTGACAGTCTGATTAAAAGCAGAATTGAATACCAAAAGGAGGACAGAATGGAAAAAATCTGGTGAGAATCACAAGAATTTACTCTGGGAGAAAGCTGACCTCTGGCTGGTAAATTTTTGAATAAAGGAACAGAGATTAAATTTTAGTAGGCTGTAAAACTTAATGCACACATGCACATTTATACTGTACAATGACAGCATTGTATAGAGAACTACAAAATTTCTCAGGAGCTTACAAGTGTTCATCCACGTGCTGGCTGCATACAGTCACCGGTATGTTGCACATATTTATATAATGCCTTTTAGAAAATGTGTAAATGCAGCCAAATGACATGGATCAAGCACACATTTTCTCTAAAGGCAGAATGAACGAGAAACATAAATATTCTTAAGATTAACTCACTGACATTTAGCTATCTGATAACTACTTTTGCTTTAGGGTAAGCTACTGATAAAAAAATGAATTAATTGGGTAACTCAACATTGATTCTAAAACGCTTTTTCCCCTTCCACTTTGACATTCACTTTTTAAAATCTGCAGGCATTAAAATAAAATAAGCCTTATGATCTCAGCGACATGGATTCCACCGACTCCTCAAAAAATACCCTGAACCAACAGTTTAAGGCCCAATACACAGGAAAAATACAATTTAACTGACAACAGAATTCCCATTTTCAACCTGCGTGCACAGACTCATGGACACAAGGAGAGCAGAAGAGTGCGCCATCCACTGGGCTAGATGTTATGGTTACTGTAGCAATCCCTTAAGAAGAGACTCCTCTGGCATGATTCCTGCAAATGCATTTCTCAAGAGAGGTTCTGGGGCAGTCTGGGCCAGCTGGCTGAGGATTAGCTGAGGATTCTTGCCTGAGAAAAGGTACAGAATTGATTTAGCCAGCAGTATCCCAGTCCCTTCTATTGCCACCCCTTATTTTAAGAGGTCTGTTCCGAGTGTGTTGAGCAACAGACACAGCATGTGCACTACATGGGTTGGACTACTCCAATACTTCTAATACTCTGTAGAAGATGTTAATAAATTTTACTGTAGTAAAAACAAACTGTGGCTATCCTTCTGGGATTGCCTTCTAGCTCAGTCCTGCCTCACGACAAGACAAAACAGTAAGATTCTCCTTAATTAAACTTAGCGATGGGAATAAATGCAAAATTAAAACTACTGCATTTATTGACTGCATGGACTAGTTTTCTGTTGATTGTAATAGAAGTTCAGAGGCACAGCTCACATGAAGACATCTAAATGTTGTAATCTGGAGAGGAATCCCACCCTGGAAGACTGCATGGCATATATCTATGCATCAACTAAATGTCTAGACTCTTTTTATACTTCATTGCAGGACACACATGCTGAAAAGCATGATTTATGTCATCCAAGGGTCATTCAGAATGGTGAAATTAATTGTAATCTGAAACTGCTCTGTCCCTCCAGTGATTACAAATGAATCTAAAGAATCTAAATGAATACACACTGAAGACAGGTAAGAAGTATATACTGGGAATGCTCACACAGCCTAACTTTGACAAAATCACCGGGATAACAAAACCTGTGTGACTGGAATATATGAAACTGTCTAGGCAGTTGTTTGCCCAAAACTAATCACGTTAGAGAGGAAAGCTGCATCGACTGCATTAAACTCTAAGCAGGAAATTACAAAGTGATTCTTGAAACAAGGAACGAGTGAGCTTGAAAAAAAATATAAAAGGAGCATAAAATCTGTAGCAGGGGGAAAGACTTTGGACTGGGAACAGCAGCAGTCAAAACGTAGTCCGGCACTGGCAGAAGCTGGCCTACTGGCATCACAACTTCTGCCTAGATCAGACAGAGCTGCCTATCCATGAGGAACCTGTATCCAGCTGAGGCAGTGAGGTACAGAGTGCAGCAAGTAGGGACAGACCTGTAGGGTGCGCGTGTCATGTCACGAGGGGCTTTCTCAGTGGCATGTGCATTAGAAGATAGCGTTGGCATGGGTCCTACATGGGTACACATGATTTGAGCATGCATAAAGCTGGAGCACCCATCGGTGCAACCAGAGGCATGTGCAAGTTGGGAACCTGCACCCCCAGAAGAGGGGGGCTATGTTTGCAACCCGCGCTGCCTGTGAGACTGGGTGTGCACAAAACCAGGTGGGGGGTGCCTGTGAGTAGAACTTCATGGGATTACACATAGAAGGATATTTAGAAATTTATAGGTGTTTATTAACCTTTTTAAAGTGTCTAGTATTGTGGTTTATCTGTGGTATTACTGCTATTAATTTTGAGTGTATAGTCCGCTGGTTGCCAGCTAATTACATATCATTAACAAATCAATAAAATTCTTCGAACCTGATTTTTTTTTAAACTACATGAACTGCTCAGGTTTTTTTTCCTGCAAGAGTATCTCACCTTTGGGGATGTAGCTAAACTCACTCACAGAGTTCTCAACTCACCACATGACACCTCAAGAGGCTAGGAGGTGGAAGATGAAAGATTATGGGAGCTGATATTTACGTTTTAGAATCTGGTGCATCATACTACAGGATTTGTATGAATACATTTTGAAAGGACCTTGCTGGTCCCTGGTTGAGTCCTTCAAAACTAGACAACAAGGTTATCAATAACATATTTGAGGGTAATGTTTGCTTCTGAGGAAACCAAAGCATGACCTTCAGTTACAAAAAGTGACTCTTCTTGAAATAATGAGCATGTCCTCTCCACATTGTTCTGCTATGCAGTTGGAATTGTCATTGTCTTTCTGACTGGCTGGGCCTGCAGGGATTCAAAAAACTTAAGGTAGCCTCCTCTCTTTGAAAATAGCTGAAGAAGTTTTCATTTTAATCAGCCCAATCAATCTCTGATAACTTTTTCAGTATAAGCTCTGTATTATCAGTTCATTTTTGCACATTCTTCTTCTCAGTAGATCTATATTTGGTGATATTTCCCCACTAAGTCCAAATACTTTTGGGTGTAAGTATTTGTTATATATACAGAAACATCCATTTACACACAAACAAGAATCTTTTTGACTACATATGTGGAGGTTATCTGTACATCTAAGATGCCTCCAAGAATACAGACTGGTTCCATGCAGAAGGCCAGAGAAAACATATTTTGCAATGGAGTTATCCCCTGTATTGCCTGCTAGCATAGACAGACCTACACACTGTCTCTCCAGTATATAGAAAAAGTTGTAAGATGTGTAATGCAAGAAAAATGTTCCCATAATCAAAAGCAATGATTCCAGAATGTATCACAGAGAAAACAGTGCAGCAATTTATAAGTAAGTTTATAGTACAAGCTTTAGGCAGCTCTGTTTATTCCATCCCTGATTTATTATTATGTTGTACCATTTCTCTGAACCTCTGACATGGCACTTGATAAAGGAGGAAGCCAGGACATTACTCAGCTAGTTTATACAGTAAATTTCCTACTTATGCATATTTTTTCTTTATATAAGCTATTTTAAAGGAAGGTTATTTAATAGCTCAGGCCAAACAAATCTTGTTCCTTAGCACTGTTTTCATTTACTTACATGGAAGATATTCTTTGTTTTTCTTCAGGTTTTAAGTAAGTGGTCAAATACTCACTCATCTCAGTGGTTGTCCCTGAATGTCTTATTCTAAACCTTAGTTGGTGAAAAAAGGAGAAAAGGCCACGAGCAAACTTGCTCTTAAGACCAAGTTCAAAGATCACTGGAGTCAATGACGAGCTTTTCATTAGCTTCAGTAACCTCTAAATTAGGGTCTCTGAGTCCCTAAATTAGGGACTGAACTAAGAATGTTTTACTAATCCCAGCATTGACTTCTCACTGGAACAGTAAAGACGATTTACTCACAGCATTTCTCAACTCATTGAGAGAGGCAAATCTGGACCTTTACAACAAGCTCCTTCCAGGAGAACAGAGTCCTAATATCCTCAAAGAAGTAGGTATTTCCCCCAAATTTGAATTTATTTCTATCAAAGACCCTGGCTGGCCAGGGTTGCTGCCATCAAAGATATGCCTCATGTCAGATTACAGGAGGAGAAAGGAATGCATTAGGCGCTAAAAATAGTGTTTTATTTTCCTATCTGAAACGTGGTCTCCTTTGGGGAGGAGAGAGAAGAAACCCGCTTTTAGGACTAAGTACTTGAGGCAGCACTACAAATCAAGGGCCCCGTCTTGCACTTCTATTCGTTTTAGGGAATGCCATGTTATAGAGCAAGCTGCTCTCATTCCGCTTGATTAAGGCAATCTGGAAAGCAAAAAGGAAAAGATGAGAAGGGGAATCAGAACGGGAAACCTAGGAGCCACAGAGAGGCATGCTTACAGAGCTGCCTGGATTGAAGAGCTGGAGCCAGAAAATCTGAGGACCAGGAAGAGCAGAGAGCTAACGGCCTGGATAAGAGAGAAAAGGCTTACTTCTGACATACCTACTTCCTATATGGAATAATCAGTCTAGAGATAGATAGTGAAAAAAGAACTCTTACTAGAGAAACTAGGATGCTTATAGTGAGGAGAGCAGAAGAAAACTCCAGGAAGAATTTTAACTCTCTTTGTGTGCTGCATGACAGACTGGCACAGACACAGAGAAGGTAAAGAAAGAAAAACTATTCATTCCTTCTCTTAAGATAAGAACTAGTGACATAAATTAAATAATCAAGTAGAACTTTTAAAGCAAACAAAAGTTCTTTCTCATGCAATACATAACTAATCAGAGGAGGTTCTTTGCTCCAGGTTGTTGAGAAGATCGAACACATAAATAGATTCAAAAATCAATTAGAAAATTGCATGGCAGAAAATTCCACTGGAGCTTATTAAATATAAAGCTACGTATTCCACTTCCAGTTCAGTGTGCCTTATACTTCAGGCTGCCAGAAACTGGGAGAGTCTGCCTGGGGGAGTATCACTTTACACAAAAGCTTTACACTTTGCACAAAATACACAATTTTTAATGCTTTCTTTCTTGGTTGTTGCCAGAAATAGAATGTTAGACTAAACAGGTCTTTGATCTCTCCTTTTTATACACTTTTTATATGGTATTAGTGAAAAAATAAAAGATAGGGTTTTAGATGTTATGAGGACAGAAAACAGAGATAGCATCTCTGTTACGCTCTGTCCTCCAGGAAGGGGAACCCCGGAGAACTTCACTCTCTACATAGGCTACTTACAAGAACGTCTAAATGCGTATGATAAATTTTTACAGAACCTAATTCACAAATCTAATTTTATTCCCAGTTAACCCTCTAATCTAATCCAACAAAAGAGCTGATGGTAGTTTTCTTTTGCATTTGTTCCTGCTAAAAGACAGAAGATAGTAGGCAATTCAAAAATAAAACAAAGGGAAAAATTTGGAGTCTTTCTGCTATTTCTAAACATTTTGCTCTTTATCTGCATGAATGTTTGAATTCTATTTCACGTTAAATATCTGTGGATATTTATGTGTATTTATGTGACTTGAAGTAATACTAATATTGGCCACGAGAGGGCAATACTGCAAGCTAAATTTCACAGTGTCCTTAGTCTAAGCCAGATCTTCAGGTCATGTTAAAAAACTTATTTCCTGGACAGGTCCTGGCCTGGTTTTGTTGATGCAATTTTTCAAATTCATACTACACAAGAGAGAGAATTTCAGTGACAGTCATAGCGACTTATACCATAGCATGCTTAAACAATAGCAAACAGCTTTAATTGAATATGTTCACTTTACTGCATGATTTGAAAATCATTTAAGAGCATATTTTCAGCTAGGGACATCTAGGGTGATGCAAGAACACCTGTCAAGGATTTTAAACCCAAGATGCACCTGATGATCTATTCTGGATGAACAAATGGACAATGAGCCAGAGCAGGGGCAGTGCAAAGCTGTCTGCAGCACAGAGACTCTCCCCAGGTGATGCAGGACATGGAAAACTAGAAGTCTATGAAATTGTGTTCCTCTGTTAAGAACTGGGAACAGGCTGGGAAAGGTTAATGGCTAGGCAACGGAGATGAGTACTTCATAGCCTGTCAAACTTTGAGATAATTAATTAGAAATGAAGGTTTCACACATGAGCTTCTATCAAACGTAAGATCATTCAGGGTTCAGGCTTCTGCTCAATACACATGCATAACGTCCATTTATATGAAGGGAGTTATTGCTCACATTTATTGAGACCTAGCCCTTAAATTGTACCATATGCAACTGTTTACCTAGAAAGCCTTTATTTTATTATTAATTTTTCAAAGGACAAATGGTCTAAAATAAGGCTATCCAAATTTATTCAAGGAAATAAGGCCATTATACAAGTCTCATATCAAAATATTTGTGTGGCAGAAAGCTATTCTGTCCCCTGCCTTTCCTGCATCGTCACAATCAGGGCCCAAATCCGGAGCTGCACTTTTGCCACCACTTGACCACACACAAAATCCTCATGCCAGCCTAGAAATCAGCTTCTTTTCTTAGCTTGCTTTCTGAACACAGACACTAAAATCTGTATAATCCAGAGAAAACTTCAGCAGCTGGTAAGCAAGCTGCACTTGAAGTCTTCCTGAATTGCCATTTAGCCAATGCTTATTCAAAAGTCATTGGGAAGTCCTGTCCCTATGATTAGGATAAGTAAAGTTAAGTTGCAAAAATCATTCACAATAATTTACTAAAAAAGGAAGCAGCGGAGTACTGCAGTATTATTTAATTATTTAAAACGTCTATTTTTTCTTTACACCGTTTCTCTAAATCATTGGGGATCTTCTGATACACCTCTATCTTTTTAAAAATCTCACCTTCATATTCACCACATTCTGGTTACTTCTAGCAACCACAAAGGCTTTTTTTGTGCGTAGGAGATCAAACTTTACACTTAACATACTGAGTTTGTGACAGTAAAGTTGTAACCAAAGTCAACCACAACTGTGGATCAATTTCTTATTGATAATGGTTTAATTATACTGGTATGAGAAAATTTGCTGATCAGAGGTTCCTATACACTGAACAGGTCTCTGAATTATTTTGCAACATTACTGAAGGCAGCATATCTGTGATGGCAATATAGCAGGTGAAAATTATTCTCATCTGTTCATTTTAAAAGATTAATTCAGTCAGCTACTCTAGAGAAAAATGCATCACCAGTAAATTTTTCAAGACCAAAGTCTCCTCTGGAGGCATGTTCAGTTCCCCATGACACTAATAGGCCACTGTCAATCAGTGCAAGAACAAGTCTTAGAGATCCTTTCTGTCTTTATTAACCATTGACAGGTTAGAGCTTCATAACGTAATGAACAATTTTCCTTCCTTCACACTAGAGTTGACAGAAATTGAATGCTTATAAACATAATGGATCTGATTTAATTCAAACCTCCTCACAAGTAACATCTGACAGAGAATATCTTTTCTAGCACCTCCTGCCTGATGCCTCTGCACCAAGTGCAGAAGCCTCAATATGATTTTCCCAGTAGGGCTATCAGTAAATTCCGACTGCTAGATTACTGACTATCTCACTTCTCCTATCCTGACTTCTTCTAAGATCTTTATAGGGTGCACAGTTTATGCTTAGAGACAGCCTTACACATCCTGTTCTCCATCATTTTGTTAATATATATTTAAATCTATACATCACTACAAACATACTTTCTCTGGTGCCTAATTTTTGTGTGATTCTTTCCATTTTGACAAGTCTGCCTAAGCTGTGGAAGTTACAATAGCACAGAAGCAGTAACTAGATTGAAACTACTGTATATGTGCTGCTGCTTCAATCTATCATTTTTATCACTTCTTCATCTGCCAGAGTGCTCTGTAAATGGTAGCTGGCATCCCTTTCAGCAGACTGCTCTCAGAAGGGATTATTTTCCAGTGCTATATCACGTTTGCTAATGACTATTCACCTTTAAAGTGTTCCTACTTCAGAAACGATAGTGATGCTGCTGGACATTGTGGTATTTTAATAAACATAAACCAAAACTGAAATCCAAGCTTTCGAAGTGGGGAAGTGGCCTTCCTAAGGGTAATAGAGGAATTGCAAAATAGTATGTCTCTGTGGACTTCCATAGCTTCTGAAGAGGGAAAGAAATGGATGCAGGCTCATCTCCCTTAATTTTGGCCATCTACAATGTAGGCACCTTCTCTAAGGTGGTCATAGCCCTGGGAAGGGAGCAGGTATTTTTAGCAGAAAATTAATCTCATTGTAAAATTAGTGTTTAAATTCGGTGGGATGATTTGCTCTCTAGAGATGTCTGTTTCTCCAATAACCAGAATTAGAGGGTAGATAATTAGCTTAGACTAGGCACTTTTTTAAATAGCTCAAATTGCAGAACACTACAAGGGCTGGCACCATCAAAAGAGTCCTGACAGTGATATCACAACATTCACCCTTATTTGAAGCCAAGACCAGCTCTTAGCCCAAGAAGCTTATATGGGACCCATCTTCAGGTGCCGCAGCAGAAGTTGAGCTACGTGACCTTGAGAAATCACCTCTACTTTGTGATCTTATTCCTTCAAAAGGAAAGAAGAAGCCACAGAACTGTAGTTCCTTCATGAAGAGCTGCCATGCTGCAAGCACACTTAGCTGCTGAAAGATCAAACGACTGGTAAAGTACACTTGGTAGTCTGTAGTACCGCTGAGCAAATTAGAGAGAAAGGAGTCTCTCCAGCCACTTGGAGATGTCCAGAGTTAATCCAATTAAAGCAGCTGTGAAACATCCATCTTCATAAAACCTAGAGACCATGGGAAGCCAATCCTCTCCCTGGTATACTTCCTTCCTCTTATTTGGAAGTGCCCTGACCCTCTTCGATTCTGTTTTACTGCACCTAAAAAAAAAAAATCTAAACAAACCATTTTGAATATTTACTTTCCTTTTTTACAACACTGTCAACGCTTGGGCATTACAGGACGGCAGCTTTAGAGAAAACTCCAACCTTGCAACTGCTGTCAAAGGTCAGCGACAGAAATTGGCATTTAAGCAATCAAACCCCGGGGTCCTTCATAACCCTCATTGTGTAAGCTGGCTCTTCCCTCTTTTGTGAACTAAACCCCACCCTTTCTGAGAAATGAAAGCTGTACCTGAGGAGAATATTCACTGTCAGCTGGAGACTGCAAATAAGGAAGGGGGGAAAGTGAAGAACCATATTATCTGGTTTTTTGTCTCCACACTTTGCCTGAAAGAGTGGAACAATTAGGAAACAAAGTGTTTTACCTTTACAGAAAAGTGCTTCTTCTTGGGTGGATGCCAGATAGTACCAGCTGAATGCATGAATGCTCGTAAAGGTGTTAAAGATGTGACTAGCACATATGCTTTGATGATGACAGAAAGGTCTTGAGCTTTAAGCATGTCCTTGTGGTCTCGAGGAATTGATAGTTGATTCCTGGAAAGTAATAATAATTACACATAGCATCATGGAAGTGCTGTTGCACATCTGTCAAAAAGAAAGTGAGCTATAAGAATATAGAAATTAGAGAAGAAAATAATTGCCTTTTTTCCCCAGTTAAGTAACACAACAGATGAAACCAAGCAAGCTGGAAGAACACTTTACATCAAGTCTTTTTCACGCTTTCAGTACTTTTCAATCTTAACTTCCAGACATAGAAAGTAACTATGTTAGAAAGGAGTTATGGCTGAGAGGACATAAGGGTAAATGCATTGTGGGCATGTTGTAATTCTTGCAAAAGCAATCATTACTAGCCCAGGACATTCAGAGTGGAGGCTAAAATATTAAAGAAATTCAAGAAGCTGAAGTAACAGAGCTGCGTAATCAAAGTATCCAAAATTAGCACTGATCTGTGGTGATGTCAGAAAAAAAAATCTATGAAAAGATTGCATTATGATAAGCACTGTCTTCAGTTTAATAGAGGGCCACTAACATGTGGGTACTGAATGCTTTCAGGGAGGAAAGTCTCAAGCTATGACTCCAAATATTATGATAAATTATGACTAGGAAAAGCACTTAATAAATCAGCTAATCATAAAAGAATTATCCAAGCTAACTTTCATTTGGGAGTAACATGGCTGTCTAGATATAGGCCTAGTGCTCGCATAGCGTGCGCAAAAAGAATCAGCTATAGACGGGGCAGGGGGAAGGAAAAACCTATTAAAAACCTATAGCTTATTATTTGGGGAAATTTGAGCTACGCTTGGGTATATTGACAAATTAGGTTATTATTCTCTCTGTTAAGAACTCCAAATATCAATGTACCTCATAACAAATGAAATAAGAGAATGAGTATACAAATGATGGGTCTCTAAGACTGTGATTAGTGGTAAAAGACACAGGAATCTTGTGCTCTCCGTCCATGTTTGTGTAATCTTTGGCAAGATGTAGCCTTTCCAGGCCTCAGTTCTGCCATCTGTTAAGTGAGTTTAATAACATCCATCTTAAAGAGATTTTTTTCTTTCCCCTGAAAAATGGTAGGGCCCCAGACCAGAAAATTTATGTAATACTGTAATAGAAGAAGCAGTATTTGGACAGCCCGTTCTCATATACTTCTTAGGGCCTCACTTAATGGAAGGTCTCTCTGCAAAGGAATATGTGTCTGTGGTAGGAGTAAGGTAGGATAGGAACAGGAAATGACTCAGCCAGCAGGAGACCTAAACATTCAAGGGCGTCCATGGACCTGTATTTATATACTAGGTAGATAAGGTTTTTAAATGCCCTCAGCAAAAGAGCTTAGGTGTTCATGCACAAAGCATGTACAAGCTTGGCTATTACAAAAACAAAAAGTATAAAAGATATGATACATGCAAGTGCTTCTTCTGCTCGAGTCTACGTTCTGCTTCCCTGACTCTTAACAAAATGCGTTATGAAACACAAACAGTCCATGATAGAGTAGTATCATATCTTACAGCTGTGCACTATTGGTCTGGTTCCACAAGTACCACGGATGGGCAGCATGTGTCTTTTCACTGCTTTTCCAACTCTGAGACATGTTGCTTGCAGTGCTGGCCTTTGAGAGCCCAGGCTGACCAGAGCATTCTGGGGTGGCAACTGGGAGGTGCAATTCTGAAAAGGTTCCAAGGGAATAGAAAAGAAATTCAGTAGGGCATCCAAAGGAGAGGGAATCTCTTGCAAGAACAAAATGCGTAAAACACAACAGGCAGAGAGGAGCTACCAGAATCAGCTGAAATTGTAAAGTTACCAGTGCTCAGACTATAAACCCTTTTGGATTTGCTAGCAGAGAGATTTATACCCACCAAGCACCCCCTTCCAGCTGCAAGCTGAGAGCTTTAGCCATAACTCCCACTTTATATGTGTGTGCACGAGTACTGCATATGAAAAAGCATTCCCTTCCCCGCTTCCTCTAAAAAGAAATCCTTTATTCCTAGGTGTAGAAGAATACCAAAAGATGTGTTTCTCACACTGCCCTAATTACAATTGATGTTGATGGGACATTTATCTGACTAAGGACCAAGGGACTTTGCTGCTGTAATCATGAAGTCAGCTCAGTTCAGCTCAGTAAATAACAATATACTCTTGTTTCTAGCTTCACAGTTTAAGGATAGACTTCGTTGGTTCCTGAAATCTACAAGAGGTTGAGTTTTGCCATTGAAAGCTTTGCCAGTGGGAGCAGGACTGAAGTACCAGAGTCCTCCAGATTACTGAGGCATGTGAATATTAATAATAATCAAACTGTGATGTGATATCAATCAGTGGGTTGCATGTATTTTCTGTTTTTACTGTGCTGATAAACCGGTACAAAGCCCTTACATTATGTCATTATTTCATGCAGGGTGGTTTTCATTAACTCTAACGCACTTCACTTTTAGACATTTCAAATTCTTAAGTAATAGTCAGGAACAAGTCAGGCTGTTCACATTATTCCCAGACCTCGTTACTTATCTTTTTAATGTTATAATGCACTTTGCTAATTTTATTAAGTTATTTGTATAGCTTCTCTTTCAATGCATGTAGTCTCCATTTCAGTGCATGATATTAAATATAAAACTGAGTTGTATTTCTGGTTCAGGTGTGAGCAGACGTTCAAGGAAAAGAACTATTCATTTTCATACAATTCCTGTTAAAATATCATTTTGATGGTCTATGTTTATTTACTGTTCATCAGATCAGACTAGTTCAGCCTTCCAAGCTCAACTGGGATCTAAAATTAAGCTGGTCCTTTGCCTTCCATGCACCACTCAGCAGGAGTAAACGTTTTACTAATCAAAATCCCTCCCTTAATACAGCACCTCATAAGATTATACACTCAGTGGCATCTTTGTGTCTGTGCATTATGCATTATAATTTATTTGAACTTTGTTTACTGATGGTACAGAGACAAAACCGACTACTGTCTGTCTACGTGGCTGTGTAGTGATAACAGCAATAAACTCACGCTGAGTCATTTATTGAGCAGACTTGATTCTGAATATGTGCAGGGAGCAGACCTACTAAATCAAGTGCTACTTTTTTTCCATATCCACCCTGTAAAAAGACAACGGCATTTCACTGCGGCAACTTTCAAAGGTCCCACTCCACCGATTCCTGTGTGTCATTTTAGCTACCTAACTGAAGTGCCTGTGTTAGCAAACTAGTATTTTTAGCCTTCACCTTTAGTCAATGCAGAGAGAAACCCATCCTCAGAGCGCTAAGAAAAATACAGATTCTGAACTGCCCTCTGAAAAGATCTGTTTTTTTCATTGACTCTACAGGAAAACTAAGCTACTTACTTGGAATTGCTAATCCCAGAGGATAAAGTCTGATTATACAGCTTTGGTGTTCAAGCAAAACCAGAATTATTAAAACACATACAGGCATGTTACAGTACATGGATGACTTCAGAGATCTCTTACTGATTTACTTTTACGTTGGTTAAAAAAAAGAAAAAGAAAAAGAAAAAGAAAAAGAAAAAGAAAAAGAAAAAGAAAAAGAAAAAGAAAAAGAAAAAAGCAATCCTCCAGTGTGGCAGTATCTACAGAGTCAGAGAAACAACTGCACCCTGTTCCACTGCATTTTGGTACTAACACATCCATCAGGAAGAGCTCAGCACAGACTCTGGAGATCAAAACTCATAAAGTAGGTCTTCAAACAGCAAGACACTGCTCTACCAACCATGAGTCACACAACCCACTGAAGTCCATGCCAGTGATCCAGGCTAACTTCTGAGTACTGGCCAGGGGATGCAGAAAAGAGAGATAGATTGTCCTACCTTGATGGCTACAGAACACAACTGAAAGGAAGCACAACTGTGGTTCCAGACCAAGCTCTCTGTAACATATACACCTTTTACATTAAGCCATAGCTGCACAACAGCATTAACAGAACCATGCAAAGAATAAGAATGACAGGTCTTCTCTCCCCAGCTGAGCATCTGAAAATGCTGTATTTTGCTATCTGACATGCTATCTGAAAATGTTCAGATCTGAAAAACTGTATTTTGTCAAAGATGCACATTTTTCAGGAATTACTTTCATTAAAATGACTGTGATGTTGAGAAAAGGGAAACACAAAAAACATAATTTTCTTATTTAAAATAAAGCCAATATTTCAATTAAAATAAGAATAGGATAGCAGAGAATAGCTGTTCAGTTTGTTACTCAAGAGAAAGGAGAAAATGTTTTTTCTTTTTAAAGTATGGTTTTAATTGTGTTGCTAGGGCAACAACTAACCAACATGGTATTAGCTCACAAGCCTGAGTCTGAAAAGAATGAAATAAGGTTTGTACCCATATTTACCCCCGATTGAAATCAGAGATTTAGCTGTTTTCAGAAAATACAAAGGATTACTTTGATGTTAATTGATTTTTCACTACCTAGTGAACCATTTACTGCAGCAGAATAAAAAACAATGGGAAGAGACAGATGAAAAACAGAACTGTCCTGAAACTCTCAAGCAACTGGGCAGAAGCTCCTTAGTACTATCGTAAGTCATTGGAAAATGGCCTTGGGGTAAGAAAGAAAAAAATGAAAACCTGCTCTCTCTCAAAGAAGAAAAGATTACACAAATTCAGGGCCTCAGTTATCAGCATAGAGAAGAAAAAAAAGAGGAAAAGTTCCTAAATTATTCCTCATGCTACATATCATCCTCTTTGTATGATGCTTTATATACTTCTATTGGTTTTCTGTTAGCATCCTCCTGGGAAGGAGCCACCACAATGTGGCTGGAAGGAGAAATGGGAAGTGAGATGTCACAAGACACTTGCTCCTTTGAGATGACACAGAGCATGCACATCATCAGCCAGAGCTAACGAGGGAGGACAATCCCTTACTTTGGTAAATGTGCTCCTAGTAATCAATGAATACAACTGTAATAATGTCCCCCGAGAGGGGACATACGTGAGAGATATAAGATCCACCAAAGCAAGTCACCACCTATAGATCAAAAAAAAAATTGGAGTGCCCCTTTTTTACATGAACTGGAGGTAGATTTTGTCCTTTCAGCTGCAGTCTAATGGAGTACCACAGAATCAAAACAAATCAATGGACAGCAACAACAGCTACACTGATATCTAATGAGAGAGGCATTTCAAATGCTTTATCAAGGCTATGATTTGTTGCTTCCCCCCCTTCTCTGGCTCCCAAGTTATCTACTTGTCTTTGGCCCAAGAGTTCTTGAGTGTTACATGAGATGCAACCCATGCACAATAAAGAATAGCTGATTTAAGAGATAACAACATGTGGCTGAGCAAAAGGTTTACCAATAGCTAGAAGCACTTTTGGACAAATTAAGACTTCCTGGAGCACAGCCAGATAATTGTTTACATGGCCGTTGCCATACGTATAAAGGCACTGCTGGCGAATGGAATACTTAGGTTAATTGAACATGTGGTGATCTGCAAAGGTAGTTAACTCAACAGGAGACGTTCCTACTTGCTGAACTAGGCAAGTAATACTGAATTGAAAGAAAAGGAAATAGAAAACAAATTAGATGTGTTCTCTTCTTTATCCTTTGTTTTAATACCCATGGATGTTGCAAGGAGGGTTACAGTATGGTTTTGTTTGTTAATTTTTTTTTTACTTCATTCAGGATTGAAAGAGCCTTTATGTGATACATTTAAAATGCGGAGCAAGGAACGATTGAGACTTCTGTCTCTGTGGGAAAGAGGTCTTTTTTTTTTCTAAACTGCCCATCAACTGTCAGATCTGTTAGAAACATTTCAAGAGCAACTGTGGCACTTTTGGAAGCTCATGGTTGTTTCATGAAGCATAAAACCGGAGATGGGATGAAACCGAACTAAGGTGCAGTGCTTTGTTCTGAGCTCAGTAGGTTGTTAATTTTTTTTCATATAGGGCATTGTAAGCTCAAAAAATTTACACTTGCAGAGTTTTCCTCTGATTGATTTTCTTTTAAGCAGGAAAAACATCTCTTTAGAACAGGAAAGGATATTAATTCTGGAACTATATGGGAGATTTTCCATCTGTCGAGAAACTTTCTGAACTTCTTCCTAGATTTTCATAGTGGCTGTTTGTCTCTAGCAGGATCTCAAATTCTTTAATATTGGAAAAAAAGGAGAGAATAATAATCATCTCGCATCAATTCTCAGCAGTTGCTGATACAGAATAATATTCGCAAAGGCCTGATAACAGGTTCTCGCTACCTGCCTTCCAGGCTTGCTCACTGGAAGGGCTTCTGGGTGTGTTGGAAGAACTTTATACTGCATCCTGCACCTTGATCATTCATCTGCCTGACTAGTGTGGGCAGCTGGAGCATATGGAGCTTATTTCTGAAAGAGATTGGATAAACTGGATTGCTTACAACTAATTCTTCTTTAGATATTTACAGATAGGTGATTTTCCAGTCTTTTTAGGTTTGAAAGGCATGTTAAACAGCTGCAAAAATTGATCCACATCAGGAAGCGTTTAAAAAGCTTTCATAGAGTCTTAGGCAGGCTCCTGAGCACCTCCAGCTCTAGGGAATTATGGTCTAAATAAAGCCTACTATCCAGTACCTTTTGCTCAGACATGTACAGCATGCATAGCAAGCCTGCTTTAATCTGTATAACCATGGAAGTGATTACCATTAAAAGTTCACTTTTTTCAGTGTTGATTTCAGAGGCTGGATGGTATTAGTTGAACTACTATCCATCTGTGGTTTGAGGTCATTGCAGACTTGTCACAGAAAGCAGACCCTTTCCATTTAATTGCCTTTTGTTAAATATTTGACCCCTCTGATGAAAAGATTCTAAAACAAAGATTAGTACTTTCCTATGGTTTACACATTATGCCTGAAGGTTGCTCTGTAACACTCAAGAGTTTTACAACCTATGCATTTAGAAAAGGGATGGCTTTGAAACTCAAAAGGAGGTGCTGAGTATGTCAAGGAGGCTAGGAAGCCTAGGGGCAATCCTGGCCCCAGTGAAGTCCTGGCATTTCCATTAATTTCACAGGAATGGGATTTCTTGCTTGATACTTAACACTCCTGTCATGATCTTTACACGTTTCCTTTAGCTTCATGTGTGATGTACACATTTCTGCATGTTCAACAGCCTAGCCACTACTGAGAACTAATTTAGCTGTCATTAAAAGGGTTTCATATTCAAAAACTGCGATGAGCTCTCCATCTCTAATACAGTTAACCTCAAAGTATCCCATACTGAATACTGAGAATGGAGATTAGTTAATAGTTATTGCTGGAAATTTAGACAGTGACTACGTAAAATACATTTAATATAGAAAAAAAATACATATATATATATAGCAAAACAGATCTAGATAGAAATGAATTTAAACTGTGAATTGGAATCCATGTCTAGAAAACATCTGTGAAGTTTCAGAGCGAGAAAGACAACCACACTACAGCACATCATTTTCAGATGTGTATGTTGTTTATTTTCCCCTCTAAAAACGTCGGCCAATACAGCTTCAGCTTAGATTAATCATTTACCATGCTTTCTGCTTCTCTGTTTTGGCAGATGTGTGGAAAACAGTATGTATTGAATACAGTCTTTGCTTCATCATTCCTAAAGCATCCTCAGAGTTAAAAGACAGGGTTATTTCAAAATCTTCCAAAAGGGCTTGATCCTGAGCATGCAGCCTTCAAACTAGAACTTAAGTTCACAGATAAGCTATAAAACACTGGAAGAAGTGCCTCAGTGATAATGTTGGCTGTTATATGATTACACCCACAACTATCATTCTGTACTAGTAACAAAGTAGAAGATATAATAGTATGTGACTGAAGGCCAACTAATTAAATTCATTTAGCTGCTTTACTTCTTTTCTGTCTCCTCATATTAGTTGTTATTACAGAAGTATGTTTTTGTCCCAGATGGGATCTGACCCTGTTGTAAAACAGAGAACATCCTGCCCTAAGTAGTTCATAATCAAATTAACATCAAAAAAGACAGACGCTGATTTTGTTGGCCATTTCTGAGGCTCTTAGCAAAAAGGTAATGGACACAAAACTGATCACTCTCATGTGCAGATATTTTTAAGGACCAGTTGGCAAAAGTAGCACAACCCTTTTTAAAGAAGCATGTTCCTGTTGCAGAGATGTTGAATTATTGAAACAGAAATTTCATCTATAATTTCTCTCTCACGTAGGTGGCTCCACAGGGATTCCTGGATCCAAGGTCCAAGTAGGGGTGACAGTTAGCCACAGCAGCTGTGTGCGAGAGCAGCTGTAAGCAGTGTTGCAAGCTGAATACAGCTAGCTACTTGCTTACTCTTACTGCCTGCTACAAAACCACAGCTGAGAGCGCTAGGACAGTGGGAGAAGAGGAGGAATGCCACTCTTGTCTCTCAGCCTCAGTTACTGATGTCAGATGGCAACATGATTCAAACCAAAGATAGTAGAAAAGAAAAACAAGTAACACCCCTGCCACTGTGTGCTGCTAGCTACCACCTAATAAAGTAGTCAATGCTAAAGGAGCATGATGAGCTCTGTGACCATACTGTGCCCTTGCTTCCTCCCTACCCTCTGTCATCACATTGCCTGCTAGCTCCAGAGTAACTCAGGGACACTGGGGAAAGGCAGGTGCGGATTTGCCAGGCAGCGGGAGAGAAAGGCTGAGGGGCATTAGCTCCTCAGTTAGCACCAGACAATAAACATATCACATATTGAGATCACAGTTACACACCTGTACCATCTCCTCCTCTTTCTCCTGCCCAACCGTTTTTACTAGGACTGTGTCTACCCCAAATTCACTCATGTGATAAACGCTGTTAGCTCACAGGTTAGCAAGTGAGCATGCAGGACTTGTAGACACTAATAAAGCATCTGACTAGTGACCCTAATAAAGAGAAACCCATAAGGGAGACATAAAGAGAAAAGTTTTACTTAAAAAAAAAAAAATCACTGATTTGGAAGGACAAAGAAGAACAGCCATGAATGGCACAGGCTGGGCCCTGGCAAAGAAGCAAGACAAATCCTTATACAGAAATATAGACTCGTTCTGGTCGCTTAGGAACAGGAAAATCAGGGAGACTTTCAACGCTGTATGCGTTCCCACTATTCTCCTGGGCAAAACCTGTGAAAGACAGTGTTTGTTGTGCATGCACCAGATTGTCTTTCCTGTGCCCTAAACTGAGTATAGGCTATTGGGTTTCTCTTCACTTTGTGGACCTTAGTCCTCTCCATCAACTGAGGTGACAGAGTAGTACCAACCAAGTCCAGTCCTGACCCCACCTGCAGTGGGGCAGTGAGTCTAAAAACCTGAAAATCTTTTGCCAGTCATTCTCCAACCTCAGAGAGCTTCCAGGTGTGGGTTATTTGCAGGAAAATTTGATTCATAGGTTTCCACAACAGCTGCAGCTCTGCCAACTAGAGCAATAAATGCCAGGAGCTTTCGTTGGTCGTTCAACAGCCATGCCACAACCTCCATGAGGCCCAAACCCCATATAATGACATGGAGCAGGCCACAGGCATCTGGTTAAAAACTCCTGGCCTAAAAGCAGGAATGAAATTAATCTTTTCAGCCTGAGCAGCATGCGTTCATCATTCTGTTCCACACTGAATTTTAAGAGACATTATCATTCTTATGCCTCACCACAAACCCACTGCCATGTGTGTCCATTTGCCAGCAACTGCTTTCCTCTCTTTCACTCTCCTGTTCCATCCAATCTACCCACGCATGCTCTTTTTTGCTCCTCTAAACTCCTCATCCTCCAGTCTGTCTTTCTTATCCTTTTTCTCTCCCTAGCTTCTCTCCTGCCGCTTAAAAAGGAATCATCACTACTGATAAGTCCATAACCTTTTCCCATACACAAAGAATCAATCTAAATTTTCAGTCTGGCAAAAAGATTTTCTATTACAGAGCTGAAACAAAGAAACAAACACTGACATAATATTCTCTACAACTCATTCTCTTCACAGCAGCCATATTGATATAACAGGGATAAGGGCATACTTTCTTAAATACAAAACAAACAGCTCAGCTGTTTCACAACAAAAATCTTGGTCTACCAATATCAACAGATAGAATAATTTCTTCAAAGAGTTTACCCTAGTACCCACTGCTTATCAGTACCTACGCAGTCATACCCATTGTAAATCCAGTTATCCTATCCTCTCAGCCTTGCTCCCTGGTATTCCTTTCCATGACTTATTGTGTCTTTAACTAGATGATATAATTCTCAGAGCAGCAACTTGGTGTCTTCTCTTTCTCAGTAAATTGCTTGACCCTTGGGGGGCTGGCTAAATGACAAACCCAGCAATAACAAACCAACTGATCCTCTTCAACAGGAAATGGAGAGTATCCCCATTGACTCAAAAGACACAAGAGCAAAAATATACCACTGATATGAAAATAAATAATCTCTGATACAGAGGAAATATTGATGAAAACTGTTTTTCCCCCAAATAAGTTTAAAATTGAAGACCTGACAAATCCTAATAATTAGCAACTCTGCTGTTGCTGGGCAGAGAGATCTGTAAGAGGATGCAAGCAAAGGAATGAAGT
Source organism: Struthio camelus (assembly GCF_040807025.1). NCBI lineage: Eukaryota > Metazoa > Chordata > Aves > Struthioniformes > Struthionidae > Struthio > Struthio camelus. Next base: position 26,240,639 of record NC_090942.1, read on the forward strand.
GGAAAGAGATGGCTATGTCTGATAGATGGGAGAGGATGGAGACTATCTATTTAAAGTTTGCTTTAATTTATGCCTTTTTTTTCCTCTTGACCACTACACTGAAATCAAATAATTTCACCTTTTGATTGTAATTTCTCCTCCGATGGGTTAATTTCAACCATAGTAAATTAGATATCACATATACAGTGATACTGCATAGGATTAAGCTCTGGATTAAGACACTTAACGCTTTGATGTCTATACAAAGACTATTCCATGTGTGCCAGGATCTAAGTTCCTATTATAGTTACAGCTGACACAGTCAGTGTAGTCTAGAGGGCAATTTCTTAACTATGCCGGTATTGGCTGGTAAACTAAATACTCTTTGGACTTTGCTAACTCCATACTGGACCTCTGTTAATTATGAGAGCTTAGATACCAACTGTTAGATTCAGCTACCCACGTACAGACATCTATTGCCATCTAAGATATCTTAGGATATCCCTCTGAACCTCCAGCTGGTGGTTCAGAAGGACATGGGGTCTTTGCCAAATCTGCCCATCCCACTGGGTGTCCTGGATTCACTGGAGAGTCTCAAGTGGCATAAGCCCCTGTATTTAACTCACTACCTCCATCCCTAGGGCACACACTGATGCGGAGACACTTAGATTTAAGAGACGGATTTCCTTTTACTTTAAAATCGGCTGTTAATTTTGATTAAAGCCTTTATTTACTGAATGCTGGGGCCTCTGACATTTGTCCGCACTTCAGCAAACTAAAATAATCCTCCGTTACGGAGTGAACAGGATCCTCAGACCCCTAGTGCTGGGCACACATAACAACCTTGATTTCAAGGGGATTTCAGCGTCAGTCAGGAAGGCTTTGTCCTTGGCTGGGAAAACAGTAATAACATAGAAGTGGAATAAGATGCTTACAAATTGCCTTTACCTAAAGAGGAGAGACTACTGGACAGCTTGACATACCACATACACAGAGTGGCTTGTACCACAGTTTATGGACACCAGTGAAATGTGCATATTTTAAGGGGAAAGCTCTGTGTGTGGTGAGTGGCCCTTGTCTTTGTGGTTTTGTGGTAGTAAAATAAGAAAAACTATTGCAAATGGCTTTTCTCCAAGTATCAGGGCAAACCAGTGTGTTTCAAAGGCAGCCTGTTACAACATGAATAGGAACTAGCAATTCCTGAAGCCCCTGAAATTTTTAGAAATCGGCTCAGGTTTGTCTGAAACTGGTATTATATCAGAATGCTTTCTAATTCACATTCTAGTGCAAGGGAATCAAGCCACTATGCATCACTGAAGACATACTTATGATGAACTCAACCAAAACACAATATATCACTTACCAGGACAAAATGAATCATTCTTTGAAGGTGCCCCTCTCTCTCCACTGACTTTAAGGAAAGACTAGAATACTGGTGCAATCTGACTAGATACCTAACTTATAAATGGTTAAATAAAATGTGATGAATCCTACCTTAGGTGCAAAATATAGCATATATATAAAAGGAGAAAAAATAAAAGGAAAGAAAATCAGACCAAACAACCTGCCTAACATAGCTAAAAACTAAAGTAATAAATGCGGGGGGTTTGTTATCAGACTATTATAAACTAGGCTTTCTTATAAGCAAAGTTTATATAGTGAAGTTAGATCATAAATCCAAAATAGCACCGTTGCTGGATACTTAGTGGTATAAGTGAGATCACAGAGAGTCTCTCTGCAGTTTAAATAGATGTAATACAGCGCATAAGAGTTTTGTCCAGGTTCTCTTCGAAGCTGAATCTCACCCATAGTAAATTAGAATTCTCTGGCAACTGGCCCATAACCTTTAAACTTTTCTGGTGGATGATCTTAATATACAAAGGCTTTTTATCAGTAAATTATGTCTGGATGGGAACCAAACTCCCACTCCTACTCTTTCTCCATGCCACAACATTTTTGTAAAGCTGAACAAACATATTACATTGAACCCATGGCTTTGTAGTGTAAACACCAATACTTTATATTAACACAAGACAGTCCAAAAGTAAGACACTTACTGTCTGAATTATTTCTGCAGTATGCAATGGCTAAATAATGCAATGTTTTAAGCTGAAAATATATACTGCTTAACTGTAAATTACATTTAAATGGTGTCTGAAATTGAACTCTTGTTCCATTTTTACTTTTTTCTATGTACTCATGACTAAAAACGCAAAGGAAGTATGAGCTTGACTGTCTCCTGTCGGAGACCTCCTATTAAGACTTATACTAAAAGACCTTCACCATGTATGTAGATTTTAAGGAATTAGAAAGTTACCTGAAAAGGCTGTCATTAGCTCGCATAATCCTTCTGTTCTGCAAAGGAAATGCTGAATTTCTGGAATTAGGTTCACCTGTACATAAAAAAGAGAAGCTTTAGAAATTTCATTTTTAAAACTGTTCTTTCTTCTGGAGCCTTAAATGGTTCAGCGTTTAATTTATCAGGGAGAGACACCTCATGTAAAATACTTGTGTCAGTGTCAGTAGGGAATTACAATTTTTCCATCCCTGCAGTGTGGGATAATGAACTTAAAATATAAGTTCTTCCTCCATAGCCATCACACAACAAAGTTTCAGACTTATGCCTCTCTCTCATCCTCATCCCATTTCTGCAGCTTCCTCATGCTCTGCTGGTTACCAATCACTGTCTCTCACTGTGTAGGAATAGCACATGCAGCATGCCTGCAGTAGTGGGTGAACCCAGAGCAATCCCACGTGTGCTGTGACAGCCTGGGAAGGAGGAGTGAAGAGGAGCACACTGCGGGAGCAGCCAAGCCGTCTGCAGCTCCACACAGCTTCATCACCTTCGCCTGGGTCCATACCTGAGTTAAAGAGCTCTGCTTCTTGAATTTCTGTGCTTGGGCACAATGGCAAGCTAACGTAGCTAAACCATATCCAGACTCTACTACAAAGAACGGTTTATGGACATGCCAGCAGACAGTAATGTTAGTCCAATATTTAGAGCCATCTGGTTTAAGTCCCTGCTGTGCTTAGACTTCCTGAGGGAATTTGGACAACTCCTTTGATCACCTTATGTCTCCATTATCCATGTATGAAACTTCTAGACATTGCAGAGTGCTGTGAGGATTATTACATTGCAGATTATTACAAACTCAAATACAATATTAATCAGTAGAAGGAGAAAAAAATGGTTTGCAGAAGCCTGAGAAGCTTTATTATCTGAACTCACCTGCAACCAAAGTTTCAATATTTTTAACAAATACTGCTGTATTTTGAACTGCTGTAAAAATTTCGTTTTGCATCCACTGAGGTATTGTGTTCTGCCCCAGGGGACCTAAATGTGCTCCCAGCTCTGGGTCCTCTGGACACACAGTGTTCTTTTGAATCTCTGTGAATATGCTTTGTAGCTGAACTACATCACTTTTAAAAGCACCTCTGTCTCTCCCAAGTCTATAGATCAGAGACGGTATTTTGGGTGTTACAACAATAAGTGCCACTTTATTGAAGTATGAGCCAAAGTGTATCCACAGTTTGGTCACATGTTTTCAAACAAAGAAAGACCTCAGTTTAAGCAAGTCACATATATTTTCACCACCAGATGAGGTTCTTATTTAGATATGTGCATATTTAAGTAATATAAATTGTGCCCACGTCGTGCTCAAGCGAAAAAAAGCAATCCTGAAAATACAAGTAAATATTGGCACCAGTGAAGCTTTGGACAGTGAATAAGCAGATTGTTGTGCCAGAGCAGAACCCAACTCCTGTGAAGGCCCTGGATGAGGACATCAGTCCAGTTCACACATTATCAATTGTAGGGGCACTGTCACTGCCTGGAGAGGTGCCTGAGTTATGTTTACAATGGAGTAAATATATTAGATGAAACTCAAAAATGATATAAGATGTGAAGCCTGAATTAGTCCAGCTTTATCTTCTGCTGAAGTTGTTATTGAGAAAGAGTTGCATGCATTTGCTAGCTGTTTCCCCCCATTTCTAAATTTTCTTTTTCCAATGGCATACTTGTTTAAATTTCCTTTGACCTCTGTAGACCCTTTTTCTGCATGACCTGCTGTGTGGGGATGGCCAAGTTCAGGTTGGAGAAGAGTGAAATGTGACACTTTGTTGTAACAATTTTCAGTGTTTACATTGAAATGTTTACACCCAAAATATCAGACTACATCCAAATAAGAAATTACTCTTGATCTCTGGATGTGATATAAAGAAGAATTAAATGTTGATATGTCATAAGTATCTTTCAGGAGGTCTGAAACTTGACAAAATGTTTTATAGTTGTTAAATCATGTTGCTGCATTGTAAAATGCAGCATCAGATACTCCTTTTTTGTGAGCGGGTGCTGAAAATTTTGGGTAGATCTGTCCCCTCATTCCCATAAAGAATAACACATAATCATGTACCTTCTGGAATAACTCTAGATGATGCAAGTCATCTATTTCAAAGCAGCTACTACCACCAGTTTTTCTGGAAGACAGGCAGATCAGAAGATCCCAAGGGCTCATGTCACCTGGCAGAAAAGAAGCATATTGAGAAAGAAAACATCATGCAATTGCTGTTTGAATGGAAAATGATTAGAGCCAAATCCTGTAGAACAGCAACCTACTGGGGTGGTAAATACATCAACAGCTACACAGGTGGCAGAGGGAACAAAAGACATATTATACTCATATCACAGTTCAAGTTTTGGAAGTATACTTAGGTGTTTCACAGTTGGCACCTCCTATTACACCCGTGGCACTTACTGATGCCTATTGATGTCCAGCCCCGTGGGGTCTTGCCTGAGACAACAGCATTTAGAGATGAACAAGCTGAATAACATTATCCTGCTTTACTCTGTTCCTTTTTTTCTGAACTCCTTAACTCCTTTTGTAGCACACATGCACAATATGTAGTACGATCTTCTGAGCTCTGTTCTGTTATTGAGAAGCAAATTTTACAGGAAGTAATTCTTAGCCTGAATTTGGGTATAGCTGCTTCCTAAATATTAGACACTGGATTGCCAACTTCTAGAACTGGTGAACATGCGGAAATCGAGTTGTAATGAGAAAATAGCTATATTCTTCATTACTAATTCTTCTTTTTTGCGGGGAAGCTGACATGTGAGACCATGGGATTCTATTATCAGGAAACAAGTATCACTGGAGCTGATCAGAGGTGACTATCTGAAGAAGAGCCAAAACTAAGTTGCATCAATAAAAACACCATTATGGATTAGAAGATATATATAGGTCTAGGAGTTTGCCCATGCTGCATATGATGCCCAGTGTAGCTTCAAACTAGCCTGGTCAGCCACCTGAAGCAGTCACTTGTTTTCTTCTGAATACAGCCTTAGAGATCTAGATTATTTAGAGATGGTGGCATTTCTGAAACAATCAACAGAATCGTTGTAACTGTTCAGGACAGTATAAATAGATTCAATAAATGGGAAATCATTTCAGGGATGGGGTGCCAGTCAGAAGCAAAAACTGCCAAACAGAAAGGGTAGCCAGAGAAGCTGTAAAGCATCTAAGGCAGGGTACAGCATTTAATCATCTCTCTCTTCAGGGTAGCTATTACAGTGATTGGTTGGTTGCTTCATTTCCTCCAAGGCTGGGAAGATTACATACATTTTATTTCCTTTCTATGCTACCCATCTGTGGCACCTTTAATTTTATAAGATTATCCCCTAAATTTGGTCCCACTGACAGCTACAGAGATATTATTCTGGCTGATTTCCCTCTCCAAAATGTAATTCTTTCCCATACTGATCGCCATTCTCAAACACCAGGCAGGCTGAGGATTTCACTTAAGGAGATTTAACACTCAATTTGCATTAAGTACAGTAATGAATGGAATGTGCAGAATAGATTCAGGATTATGAAAATAACTAGCACCTTTTTAATGCTTATAAGCAGTGCTTCAAAAAGCTAGAGCAGAACTTTCAGTTACACTCTATCCATTACTGTAAAGAATTCTTCAGTTTTACAAGAATCAGTATTATTGCATAAAATTGCATTAAGGCGTATGAAATTCAAGCAAGGCAGACTCACTACATGCTCCTTTGTGAAACAAACAAAAAAAAAAAAACTGCAGGTATAAAAAAATATGAGGAAACACTTCGTTTTAGTGCAAAAGATTGACAGTGTTAAGAACCTACTCGATGGTCCTGACCAGCCATGTAATTATCAGATAAGCAGCATGTTATGCCTTTGACTGGTAAACACCTTTGACTAAATCATTATAATTACATATAAAGCACAATGTCTGGCTGTGTGCAAATTGAAAGGGTGCTGGAGGGAACTCAGCTTCCCAGAAGCAGTTCATTTCCTTCCCTTGTTTATTGTTACACATCCTGGCCAGGGATGAATTTGACCCCTGACTCCAAAATATACACTGCCTTGTGTATCATTTGCCTTTAGGACACAGCAGAGTGATCGACATGAATGTACAAAAGAAAAAAAAAGGAAAAAAAGGGCTCTCCGACCTTACTCATTTCTGAACCAATGCCCAGGAAGTAGAACAGTTAACTTCTAGGAACAATTTTTCAGTCTGGTTTGAGTGCCTGCCATTATTTGTGTTTTCTGTTTAGGGTAAATAGATGTCTACCCAGTTACTTCAGTACAGAACAATCAGAACTGAAACATGCCTATTTATAGAAAACAGGAGACTTCCCATTAGCGAAACGATGTACACCTAGTGCTGTCTCTCAGATGCAGGCTGACAGAGCTTTCTGATTTCTATTTAAATATATCAATGCATTTTGAATCAACTACAATTGAAAAAATGGTCTTGGAAAACCAAAATGATAGAGGCATGTGTTGTAACAGTTATTTAGTTCTGGAGCAGACTCTTCTGTGAGCAGATATAGCTTATTAATTGCCCACGTCATCCCTTACAGTTTAGCTTTTTGACGAAAATGAACATCTATGATCATGAGACCATGAGCCTGTCTCCCTTCTAGAAATGTGATAATTATAAAACCATAACTCAGTAAAGAGGAGCTATTATTATTCATATTGTGGTAATAGCACATTACCAAGGCAAAGGATCCCAAAGCATCAGGCACTGTATTTTAACACAAAAGAAGATCCCTTTCACAGAGATTACATCTAAAATAAAGCAAGATACAATATGTGAGTTAGAACAACGCACAAGAAAGGAAGAACAAAAGTGGCAGGAATAAGACAGCTGTACAGATAAACTTGATGCTTCAAAAAGCTTTTAGAGATGTTTAATGAAAAAATATTAATAATGGCTACATTACTCCTCCTCCTAATCATGATCTTGCAAATTGCTAATTTCTTGCAGATTGCACACCAGAAGTGGGCTTTGAGAGGATATTTGAATTGGGACATTAAAATAGATATTTCATTTCTGAATAATTAAAAGCAATACTACTAACAATTTTTGTGAACTGTTTCCCACAAAAAGGGCTTTGTCTATGCTTAGTGAAATCCTGTTTGCCTTATTTAGGTAGATCAATGGAGCTCAGCATGTAGCAGTAGTAGACCAGCTGAACAATATGAAGACCCACCTCAGGGAGATGGTCTTTGCTGCCTTGTATTACTTTACATTTGCAGTGGACAAGCAGAAGAGTGGCAACTTGCAATGATGAATTGCAATTTTCTGCTCATGCCCTCTCCAAGCATCTTTCAAGCCAAGATTTTTTGGTTCAGCCCATTGATGGTACAGAGCTTGCCTGCACAAGGAACATTCACCCACAGAATTACAGCTTATTATAGAGGCAAGGTGATTCTCATGCGGACATGGATTATACTGGAAGCATGACATTTTTATTTGCCTGTCTTTTGTCAATTCTTTACTCCTCAGTGCCTCCTGACTGACACAAATGATCCTAGTGAGAGTGTCATTTTGCTGATATAACTGTCTACATGAGAGGCCTCTGCCAAGATGGGTTACATCACTAAGAGATCAGGTTCTCCCCAGACCTTCATCAGACATAGGAAAAGTTAAGGGCAGATGTGGCCTATGGAGGCAGATTTAAACACATGCACAGCCGTGTAAAACCTGCAGCATCAGTTCATGTAGCTAACCTTGTGACATTCAAGCATACACTGAGCCTAGAAATTGCCAAGTTACAGCTCAGTAAAAAATATAGCAAGACCATAATAAACTTGAATTCGCAACGGAAGTGACAGCACACACAATGCAACTTAACGGTCAAAATGCAAACAATGTACAAATTATAATTTTAATCTAGATTCCAGTGGTTTCATTGGCTTTTACTCTGGCTTGATACTTGGAATAATTAAAATGGTTAATGTGGAAAAATAATTCAAAAGATAGCGATCTAAGGAGAAAAACAAATATGTTTTTACCAATGATGGAAATAGCAATGCAGAGACTAACAAAAATATTTACTTTTGCTATAAAAATATTCTACAGAGAGTTTTGTCTTCTGATATCATAAATCAGCTGAACAAAAACAAACAAAGAGCTGTAGGATTTAGTGGTTTTTTGTGCTTAAAGCAAAAATGTTCCATGGATCAACTTCAATAATTTTGAAGGAGAAAGTAGATTTCTAAAATGAAGTATCTTGTTCCTAACTTTGAAATTATAATGTTATCCCCATAAATTATGGCATTGGAAGCTGGATTTTGCAAGGAAACCTGTTAGGTATGTGCTAAGTATGCAACTCTATGGAGTTTTTAATCTCTTATGTGTATACACAGAAAAATATTATTATATTTAATGAGAAATGAATGAGACAGTTCCATTACAATAGCATAGGCAGAAATTTCATTTTTCAGTACTAGTGTCATCATCCTGATTTTTTAAATAAAATAAGTCTGAAAATCTAATATAATCTTCATTTTTATGCTAATATCTTTCTGCACGTCATTAATCCTGGAAAATTAAAATGCTGTTCAGCTTTATTTTTATTTTAATTTCTAGGCAATTTGCAATTTTGCACTCTCTTGTACCATCAACATTAAAATGATCAATTTATAAGCACTAGAGGACAATAAAATGATAAGAAACAGGAACATGTTGCCAGGAACATATCATGTCAAACCAGTCTAATTTGCTCTGTCAGAGTAACTGACTTAGTGGACAAAGGGGAAACAGCCATGATGAAACAGTTTTACTTTATTATTAAGTCTTTTGACACTTTTTCCATGTAACAACTATAATGTGAGTGCACAGCTATTTGAAAAATCAATTCTACACTAACAGTGGATTTTTTTTTTTTTTGAGTATAGTCTCAAAGGATGTACGACTATACATTCAGTCCTGCTCCATTTTTTAATTAATGAACTGAGTGATGGAACAGAAAGTATATTTCTAAGTAGCAAATGACACCAAGTGGAATGGAAATGTAAGCACTTTGGAAGACATGATCAGACTTCAAAATCTTTTTGATAAACGGTCCAAATTCAACCTGAGGAAATTCAAGACAAGTTCAAAGCTCCATAATTTGGAAGAAGTCAGATGGACAGATACAAATGAACAATACTGCAGAACAATACTGCAGAAAAGTACTAAGTTCATCAATCACACATGAATCAACAGTGTAATAATACCATTGCAAAAAAATAACTTGAATTTTTGGAAAAAATTTATTGGGACTGAAAGTGCTGAATTTCCCCCATTAGTATTGCAGTTTGAATGTATTCTGGAGAACAAAGACTTTTTTCATTATAATCATAACTTTGCAGACATTCAGAACTGCAACCAAACATGAATATGGGTGTTATATACAAGGAACAGGAGGTAATCATTCCACTCCAGTTGGTGCTGGTCATACCCACCAGTAAGACTGTACTCACTTTTGGAAAACATAGTTTCAGTAGAGGATTACAAGAATGACATGGGCTTTGGAACAGTTGAACTATGAGTAAAGATCTAAGGAAATGTTGATGTTTTGGGACGTCCTTTCTCCAATATGAAGTCAGGGTGATAGAAGATCATTCTGCTGAATGAAGATCATTCAACTTTTACCCATCCAAAATCAACTGTTTTCTTTGATCACTGGAGTTAGGATACAAAGTAAGCATTTTGATTTGCAGTAAAGAATCTAGAAAATGTTCTAACTGTAAGGATGAAGTACTGGAACAAGTCAGTTCAGGAGGCTATAGAAACCCTGTCAAGCGAGATGCTGGATTGTACATAAATTCAGAGAGAATATATTTAAAAAAAAAAAAAAATCCCCCTCAGCTCTTCTTGAAGCGTATTTCCAGGCAACCCTGAATTGCTTGGGATTTGAAGTGAAGGTTTTCATATACAAGTGTTCTTCCAAGCTCTGACATAGTAAACTTTATTCAAATACATTCTGGGCGTATTGAAATGCTGATCCGTAAATAAATTTATGATGAATGTAATAGTGCCTAGTGCCTAATGCATCATGGCTCCTCAAAGTCTGTAGGGGAAAATGCCAAAATCCTCTGCTAAAGCAGAATAATGAAGGGAGCACAGATTAAACTGATTTTGGTGAGGAGGTGCGCATTTCTGGAGGTAGCTGCTTGCGCTCAGATCCAACTGTTTCACTTACTTAAAGCACGATTGAGTAGTTTGTCTTATGGAGCAGGCTTCAGCCCTGCAACATGGTCTCATTATAGGGAGCTGATAGTTTGCTCATCGAGAGTTAAAGAGCTACCAGGAGAAGGCTGCTGCTGAAAGACTGCTACTGCCTCTTTGCTTGACTTTGGACTCCGGGTTGGATTTTTTGCCTACCAGCATCTCACATGAGCAGCACAGGGCTCTGAGATGCTTTTTGGTGATGTGAGAATTCTACACCTCTGATGATCTGAGCTTCACTGATAATGTTCCAGGGAAAAATATCGTTTGAAATCTATTTCTGGTTATGGCTGCTTGGCTGTTGCACTTGTGTGATTATTAGAATACCACTTGTTGTTGGACTGAATACTTTCTCTTGGTTAACAATCTGCCCTTTTAAATGTTGTTATCATCATTGTTTCATTTGTAAGGTTTTCCCTGGAGGAATGTCTCACACATAGGTGTGCAGGAATTTCTCCCTTTAGAAAGTGCTTATTTAAGGTATTATACTTTTTAAAGTCGTTTTCTTAAAATGTGGCTCTTGATAGTTGACAGTTATCACCAATTTGAATTCACTGCCAGAACAACGAAGAAATGCTCACTATGCTAAAGGAAAATAGTCTAGGATAAGATGATGAGGGTTTTGATTATTTTCTGTACTATTCTCGATGGCAGCTGTTCATCTATCCATGTGCAAACCTCTTGCTGTTTTTCACAGCATGCTCCATATGACTTGCTAAGACTGACTGTACTCTCCCGTAACGCACAGTCCAGAGCAGTAACCACCTGTTTAACTAGACAAACTAGACTGAAATCTTTTCGCACATAAATTATAGTGAAGTATTACAACTATAAAAAAAACACTCTATGTATGAGGCTAAGGTAGATGGATACAGTCAATTCATTCACAAAATACTCTGTATGTCTATGTAAATGAGGAAAAGTCTCTTGGCTGCCAGGGAAAGGCTGCAGGAATCCTGAGGACACTCACTATTCACCCCTCTGGAGGACGATCAGGGTTTTATTTTGACTCAGCTGCCCTATAACTAAGAGGATCTGAAGTGCCAAGGGAACCATTCTTTGTGGAGGAGAGGCCGGCATGAAGCAAGTAGAATCAGTCTAATTCCCAGGACAGCTCATCCGTCCCTGGATAGCTGTTGCCGTGTGCTCAGGAACTAATGCAAAGTCACATCTGAGCTCAGCTTTAGGGAATGAAATAGCTATTCGAGGTCCTAACAGTGCATCACTCATAAAGGCAGTAGTGTATTGCTTGACTATTCTGTACCTCTTCCGCAAATACTGCAGCGTTATGTTAGATCTAACCTCAAATAGGGAGGCATAGTGCTTCCACTCGTGTATTCAAAAAAAAAAAAAAGTAGAAAGTTATTTTATTATTGTTTCCTTATCTTAGGAAGGGCCAGGCTGCAAGGTTGCCTTTCTTTTTAACCCAAAGCAGAAATTTTAAAAGTACAGGAGTAAACAATATGAGTGTAGCAAGCCGAGAGTTACCAATTTCTTCCCAAAGAAGTCTTCTCAAATTTGGAAAAGATGTTTTTCTTTTTCTACCTGGTCTCAGACTACAAAACTGCCTGGGACCTACCTAACAAGTCCACCAAGGCTGCCTCACTGGGCTAATTGCTAGTAAAACACAGAAGATTTTCTCTAAAAGAAGCAAAAGAAATAAATTGCAGACATAAATACAAGAATGGTGAAGAGACAGGACAATCAATGTTTCTCCATTTATATCACATTCATTCACACAATATATTTACAATCCTTTCTGCAATCAACAAATTACCTCATTATAAGAAACAACCATGGAGGCATTTGCAGACCTGCAGCAAATGATTTAAAGCACTGTTTTTCAATCTGTGGATAACTGGTTGTCCATAGAACATCAAAAGGTAGTGCACAAAATAACTGCAATATTATTAAACCACATCCACATTTTTTCTGTGCAACCAAAGAATGAATAAAATACTGGAAATAAAAATAACTAATATACAGTCAAAAGTCTGATTTGGGTAGAAGGGTATTGCAGTATTTAAGAAAAATGCACCACATGGTTCTTATTTTATCAGGGAGGGTCAGTACAGGCAAAAAATAATTTTCTGCCCTAGTTCTACCCTTGACAGTAACTCTTACAACCTATAGGTTTTTTCATGGAATAATCTGTGAACTCAAGCTATGAAAATATGCTATTTAAATATTTTGTGAGCTACGGAAGAGTTCAACGGCAAACAAAAGGCAAATGTGTAGTCCTGAACCACTGGCAAACACGTCAGAGAAATTCAAACACTCAAGCCTGTTATTTCACTTCCATGCTTACACTCAGCGCTTTGGATGAATCTTCTGATTACGCTGCTATGCTCTCCACACGTGGGTACTTCCTGCATAGCAAGCCTCAGTAAGACCAAAGTGATCCAGCATGATATGCGTTGCTCGTAAGCAAGCTAAAAAGGCTTATATTCCTAGTTGCTCAAGGATATAAATATACAACATTTTACTATTGTCTAGGCCCAAATATTGGAACTCTTAACACTATACATACTTTTATACACCAGGTAGGTTACCACAGTCAAAACTGCTAGACATGTTTCTTTTTCACACATGGAAGTATTGAGGGACTGAGACCTAACCTTCTTCTTTGGGACAGAAGTGCTTAGTACATAATTCAAGCATATACTTAGCTGCTTATAGTTCTACTCAAGCTCAGCTAACCCATCTTTGTGGGTGCTTCCTTACCTACTGTGAAGGAAACTGTCTGACAGAAATGACAGCTTGAGAGATGAGAGTCAGTGTACTGAAGATGGACTGGGATGAGGAACCAGGTGAAAACTAGGAGAGGAGTCTATGCAGGGAGGGTCATGCAGTTGAGAGATACATGGACGGGACTGGGAAGAATAAGCTCATGGGGAAGGCAGCTATGCAGTTAAGGAAGTTATTGTCCATATGCTCCATTTGTTACAGGTGCTGGAAAATTTGCAATGATATCTTGGCACTGTAAACAGCGTTTGCAGCTGAGCAGGAGAGATGGTGGTAAGCCATGCACTGACCAAAGAAATCAAAACATCACCAGATTTTTGCATGTGCATCCAACCTCTGATTTAACTCACATCTCTTTTAAACAGTGCAGTTCAGTGAAAATAAGTGCACATAACGTATAAATGGCACCAGAGTAACTCTTCTCTGCTCTGTGCTGGTGGGAAAGAGGAGGGCTTGATTCCCTGACGGGCGGAAGGGCACAGCTCCAAGCTGTAGCGGAGGTGCAAAGGCCAGGAAGGCAGGAGAAAGCGTTCATTCCTGCAGGGACAGAGGAACTCATCCCATGTGGGGAAGACAGGAAAACCACTCTGCTTCATGCAGTGAAAACCACTCTGCTTCATGCAGTGAGGAGGAGGGCTCTCCTCTCTCCATGTCAAGGAGGAAAGGGAAAAAAAGCTCCACTCTGATCTGTGCCAAGGAAAGACTCTATATGATACAATTCCCTTTGGACAACCCTTGCTGCTACTTGATCCAAGTTTTTTCTGACAGATAACTCTTGGGACTACATCCAGGAAAAAATTTAGCGCTCCTGCCCTGTGCACCCTGAGGCAAAGTCATGTGAAAAAGCAGCATATAGTCATGAAATGGAAGGATAGAACATGAGCAAGTGAGTCAAATGGAAGGTGCAAAGAGTGTATTTCATAGCTTTTCAGTACCTGACTGTGCTCTTTAATGCTGCTCTTTGTGTGCCATACATACCTGCTCTGGTCTGATATTTACAAGGTTCTTCAAAATTTTCCACCGTTTGTTTTAAAGTAGCTTTATTTAAACTTCAAACAGTATAAGGAAAAGCAGCAGTTTAAAGATGTCAGGTAGTTACCTCTGTAGTTCATAGAGCATAGTGAAAAAGGAAGAAAAGAAACACATACAGCAATAAAAAACACACTGGGGACAGAAAAACCTCCACTTGGCTAGAATATAGAGTCAGATGAAGAACAGGTAGAGTTAATTGAAGTCAAGTCAACAGAAAAAAAAAGTTATGTAACAGAAACTTTTGCTAAAACTCCAAATGATTTTTGCAGAAAAAAGGCACCCACATAAATTTAGGCCTGAAGCTCTTTTACCTTGCCTGGGTGAAACTCGGAAGAACATCGGACACACTGGAAGGAATGCAATGGATGATTGCGAACATAGGAGCTACAAGAAAAATAAAAGGCATCTTCTCCACCAAATTATGACCAAGCCTGCTGGTCCTGCTACTCTTACTAGGAAGAGTCTCAGTGTTTTGGGAAGGAGCACCTGATAAGTGGAAAGAGCCAGAGGCTGGAGAAGATATTCAAAGGGCAGTAGTGCCTTCGAAGAAGGGGTTGTATGAGAGGAAACAAAACATCCAGTTTTGAGTATAATTTCCTTTCTTCCCTTTACCCCAACCCTTCTACAACACCCATCCTCTTTGCAACAGGACGGAAAACGTGACAAACCTGGGAGAGAGAAAGGCCTCTGATGATGACAGCAATGAGATTTCATCCTTGACTTTAAAGAGCAAGAACTGTGCTAGAGCCAAGAAAACTGCCTCTCCCCCCTTCCATGGGAACGTAGGAGCCTCATGGTAAGGTCACCCAAGAAACAGGTAGGTTTCTTTATCTGTTTTAACATCCCATTTCATTTTAGTTCAATGTACTAAGGTTATAATTGCAATGCTAAAAGTATGGTGTTTGATTGCCTCTGCAAGAAACAAAGATATATATTTTTAACAGTCTGAATGGTAGCTGCACTGAAATAACAGGCCTGAGTGTTTGAATTTCTCTGATGTGTTTGCCAGTGGTTCAGAACTACACATTTGCCTTTTGTTTGCTGTTGAACTCTTCTGTGCATTTACAGCACTCAGACAGTCTGTACTAGCATAAATTAATGATCTCTTCATACCTGAGAGGTAGGAAACTAGAGGAAACTATCAGAATATTACAAGGAAGAAACTCAGGAAGAGAGGCAACAACTAAACTAAACAGTGCTGGCCTGCAACTGTTTGTTCTGGTTAACTGTCTTCTTCTCCCTGGGTGGCCACGCAATGCCCAGGCACGGTCTAGGAGTCACAGCTCAAGCCAGTGACAGTTCCCAAAACTTAGCAGAGATGAGGCCACCCTCATTTAGGGGAAAAGGGAGTTTACATTCATGGACATGAGCCATGTCAAGTGTCACTTGTCCTCAGGATCAAGGAATGGGCCCACTTTATTTATGAGTTAGACACTGCCAGAGAAGCCATGGTGACAGTAATTAAGTGGTGGCTAATATAAGGGAGATTTCCAACAGCACCCCATGGACACTGCTTTCTCTGCAGCATCCTATGCCATCTTGCAGCACTACCTACCTGGCATGCTATGGGCCAGTGAAAGTAGGTGATACAGACACATTACTATGACAGCTGTGTCGACTGCCCATGGAACATGAACTCTATAGTAGATGTTGAAATTATCCCTCCAAAACATTTAAAAAAAAATGTAGGGTCAGACCTTTCACTTTTGGAAGCCAACAGGAAAAAAAAAATATTATTAGATCAGCAGAAAATGTGCACTGCAGTATTTGCGATGTAAATCAGATATGCTGTGGAGCTGGGCAAAGAAGAAAAACAAAACAAAACAAACACTCTGCTACTTTCTCCTAACTCATACATCATCCTATCATAAAGGGGAATCTACAGTTAACTTCTATAGCAATACTTTCTTGAGAATAGCTTTATTTTCTTCCTATTCTAAGATCCTTCTCCAGCTGTCCTCTAGCATTTTTTTTAAAGCCATAACACTTCAGCCCAAGTGAAAAAAGGGATTAACATGTGCCAGATTCTGTGTATGTAAAGCCCCTGTTTTCAGTTCTCTCTTCACAGAAAATTACCTCCATTATTTTTTTGTTGGAGACTGACTTCTAGAAAGGTTGCGGTGATATCAAGCTTCACTATGCTTGTAAAAACTGGATTGAGGACTTTTTTTCTTTTTATAAAGTTGCTAGGAGCCAGGTATAAATATATCTATATCTATATGCATGTATGTATATGTATATGATAAATCATATATATATAAAATATATATTTAAGTGTCTAACTACCATTTAGGCAGCTAAGTACTTTTTGAGATGCAGTCCAAAATAGCTAGATCTTGTTTTGATTTTGCTTGTCTGCCTATTTAACAAAGTACTTAAAATAGGATACATATCAACATATCTATCTTCTGTTTAAAAAAAAATAAAAACAATGAATTGTAGCAAACAGTGTGCTTTGCTTCCATACAAAGAAAAAATTATTCTGTCGTATTTTACCATTTTACACTGAAGTCTTTTGTCCAAAATCTCATCAATAGAGCTTTAGTCCAACTGTAAAATAATTGTGAGTTGGCCAGATTCGTCTTGCATTTACATAATGTAGAAGAAAACCTAGCATATTCTTTGTACATACACATTTTAATAGTTGCTATAAATTAAAAATGACACTCCTTTTTATAGCTAAACATTTGTTTTGGAAAGCATTACCACAAATATCAGAAATAAAGTCATTGCAACATGTGCATGTTATAGAAACTTTTAATGCCTAGAATCATTTGTTGCAAACTTTCCAAAATGCATACCATGCAGACTTTCTGCCCTTTCCTCTCTGAAAGTATGAATGTATTTTACTTTTACGTACGTGAGCCAGCACTGCGGAAATACTTTAAGGATATATTTTTTACTCTTTCCACACAGTAAGACTGCTAGTCTTCTTTTCAAGTCCTACTACATTGTTACTTTTAATTCAAGTCCTTTCCATATTTTGTCCTACTTTCTAGTTATCAAAAATGGACATTGTTTTGTAAGGAAACACACCTGCCAAAAATGACAGAAATTATTTATATTTTTATTTCTTTTTTCATAATCAGAGAAGAGGTATCACTTTTGATATTCCATTTCTGTATGAAATAACTTTTTCAGAAACTTGAAAGCTATCGTGACAAACCATTTTGACTTCTGAGAAAGTCAGAGAAGCTCTATCTCTCTTCAACATCTCTGCAAACTAGGAATGCATCCAAATGGACAACCTCAGGGTTCGAGTAAGAGAATATTCAATATTCCTTTGAAAAGTCAGCTTTGAGGGAGTAAAATAAACATCAGAAGGGTAAAATAATCATTCCCCCACAAGGCAAAGGTTTCCATTTTGTGAAAAATAAGCCATTGCATCAGCAATATGGTGCATGAAACTTTCAGAAACACATTCTAACCTGTGGGTGGTTCCTGCACTTTCGCTGTCTGGAACATTTTGGAGATGCAGCATTCAAAAGAGCTGTCAGCTGGAAGTGATTGCAGCTGGAAAAGCTGGAATCTGAATCTAGAACTGGGGCGGTCTAGTTGCAAATTACTATAAAGGCCTACGCAGCATATAAAGCACATAGCTTTTTGCTAGCCAAAAGCAATAAAAGTCATTGGTAGCTAAAGTAAAAAAAAACATTGGTTTGGTTTTAGAGATATATGAATGTTTCTACCTAAAACAGGCGCATAATGATGAAAGACACCACACTTCTCAAAGGTGATCAGGGCTCAGAGCCAGCGAGCTCAACAAACAAGGGTATACAGCTTCCAGCAGCCAAAACACTGGGCAACACTGACGCAACAATCCCTTAGACAGATTGCTCTGACAAGACTCCTGCAAGCTTCTGGCTAGAGTTATTGTCGTTCTCTCAGCACCTATATTAGTTTAGGAATAGACATATGTATTTATAAAGCAGGGTCTCTGCCTGAACCCTATTAAGCCAGGATTCATTTCTTAAACTGAATGAGGGCAACATTTTAAAAATATCTTGAATAAACCATTTTCTGCTGCTACCTTCTTATCCTATAGGCAACATTTTCTAAACATGGCCTCAAACTACTTTTAAAGGATTTGCATATTACTAGTGTATTATAAAGCTTGTACACCTCTACCTTAATTCCTCATTTTTCTTTAATTTCAGTAGAATTACACATTGATGCTGCCTTTGGCCGACGTGTCTATCTGCCTGGACACTGGTGTTTTTCAGATTCTATTAACATGACATAGTTTATTCCAGCAAAGATTTAATTTTAGCTCACTGTGTAATCAAACAGCTGAAATATTTTAATTATTGTAAGTTCTAAGTCCGCCCAACACATAGCACTCTCCATTGGACTGTATGTTCTGTTTATGTGACTAAAAAAAACTTTCAAAGAAACATAGGTCTGGTAACTTTACGAATAAATGCTATATTTTGTTTTTAACTTGCTAAAAGTTCAATGTCCTCACACTTTTTTTTTTTTTTTTTTTACCAGTAAAGAATTTACTTTTCTCAAGGAAAAGAGTGCTTTTGAAACAGTCTTTAGTACAATTCTGCAGGGTGTTTATTTTAGTTCTACAAAGAAATAGTTTGTGTGCTTTTCTGCCAGAAAACATGAATATGTTCTGTTAATAATTAGGAAGGAGAACACATATTGTTCAGAAAAAAATATAATGCATTTAGATTCCGTAACAAGAAACCACTGAATCCTATTAGAGAACAGCATTTATTTGGGCATGTCAGAAACACATCTGTCTTGTACTGAAACCAATAACGTTTGTGGCACAAGATTAGGCTTCCACTTTCAACAAACTGGCAAATAGCCAGACTTAATTGCTAAAAGCAAAATTAAGAAGTGACCAAAGTGATGTGTGTTTCTGATATATATTTTTTCCCTCAAAGTATACTGAGCTTTCATTTTACAGAAGTTGAACAAATTTAACAAACACATTAAGTATGCTTGTAATTCATTATGCTTTGAGGATCACCACGTTTCTAAGTATTTTGCTTGTCCAGGAAATTCCTTGCTGAACGGCACACAAAAAGAATGCTTCTGAAATGTATGTTTTACTTGTCAAAGCTTTGCACAGGACTCAAATGACATATATTTTGCATTAGGAAACCAACCTATTTTGTATACTGTCAGCTATACATTTGTACCAGCAGTTAACCAGAGATTTTTGGAAAAGAAGTTACAGCTGCTAGGTTTGAAGATATGCATATTGTAACCCACAAAATACTATTGTGGCCAGCCTCACCATTATTATTTTGCACAACACTTTAAATGACTTATTTATGACAGAATGGATCTTGTGCTTTTGCTGGCTTGCTAAGATCACCAGTCCTGCTTATTTAACCTTACCTCCACAGGGTTGTTTACACTTTCAGAACCTGATTTCAATTTTCTTTAATTTTCTCAGAGACTTTTGTATTTATAAAAGCTGAGCATCTAGTGACCTCTCTATTCCTGACATTTCCTTTACTCTCTGCTATGAAAAAGAACAAAAACCCCAGTGTCTCATTTCTGTTCCAAAAAAACTAAACTACTTCCTTCAGTGGGTTGGTCCTTGTAATTGAAAATGGCAACCAGATGTTTACAGAACACATCAGCAATTTTCCTTGAGGCCTTTACTCTTTATAATTGTTTGCTAAAGTTAGTTGGATTTCATGGAAACTTGTCTAAGGTTGTAACAGCAAGTAGGATCTCTTTCTAACTGTACTGTGGACAATTACGAATAAAAAAAAAAAAGAAATAAAAGTAAAGTTAGAACTCATGTTACGTATTCCTGTTAATGTATTTCAAACTCCACTCACTAAGAGAGGAGATTTTGTTCCCTTAGAACTGGTTTTTACATACGATCCCACTAAAGCTGTTTCTATTTCAGAGAAGTACATTTTTTCTTTGGTAGCTCCTCAAACTTCAGATGGCTATACTCTAAGCATCACTGACCTTATGATCCTTTCCCTTTTCCCCACACCTGTCAGGAATATTTTCTCATAGATTTGTATTTTTGAGTATATTTTGCATTTTAAAAAGATGCTGTAAGCAACACAGTCCTTATTCTTCAGTTCAAGCCCTGAGTCACAGCTGATTTGCACCTGGAACTTCTCCATGTGCTTTAGAAATCACTGCGTTTTCCCTACTCAGTTTCTTATCTGCCTCGTTTCCTCTAGGGCACTCATAGACTTAAGGTCTGTGAATCCATATTGTTACCCCACAAGGGGACACACTACACTCAATAAAATCTCTCTATCCAATACTTAAAGATCTCCGAGTACAGAGATTCCACAGCTCGAGGGAATCTATTTGATTGCCTCACTAGCCTTACCACTAGAAAAGCTTTCCTAATATTAAATCTAATTTTTTCCTTGTTGCGTTACTTCATGTCCTATTTAACATGGACATGAAGAATGGATTATTCCTTTCTCCTTGGCAGCAGACTTTTTCATATTTTACATTAACAAGTACCTCCATTCCCACAGTACTCTCAGTGTTTATGTTCACTTAAGAGCAATTCTGTGTCCCCCTGTTTCTATCCCCTCCTCTAATTATCACTACTTTTGCTGATATAGTGTCTTGGAAAATGAAAAGTAAATGTCTGACAGTCACCAGGCATGGCCTTGGGGGCCTCTGAAACCCATGGCTGTAGTTTATTCACTAAACTAATTAGCAGCCCCGAGGAAAGTATTACTGGCTGCGCTTATGAAGTAGCACTTCTGCAAGTTCCTACCTTGCTCTGGCCAGATGTCAGCAATTAAGCTGATTCTTTGGCTGATTTAGCCTCTGGTTAAAAGTATGAATAGTCAGGCGTACTAGAGCAGATACAATATGCTAGAGAAATAGCATAAAGATTAACAGCAAGCAACATGTGTTTTCATCCTAGTTCTGACAGCGAGTCATATGGCATGAGACAAGATTCAGCTTTTATCCTAATTTCTCCATCTCTAATGCTGGTGTGGTAACATTTGTCTGCCCTCTAGGCCTATTGTGACTAGAAGTGGACAGACACAGTTATTTTCTCTCTGTGAAAAATGTAGATTTTATTTTAAGAGCAATTTTTTCAAATGATACATAAGGAGCTAACAAACAAAACAAAAAACTGACAAAGAATGATCTTGAAAATTGCTTTTTCGGAGAGGTAAGGCAGATTTTTTATCATCTGTCTCTCCACTGCTTCTTCAGTCATACAACATCCAGCCATAGACTGAAACCCTCAGCTAGCAGCACTTGATGTGTGCTGAACACCGGAGCCTGCTCTGCTCTCTTGCTACCTGTTCACGTTTTTCGATGTTCCCCATACAGCAGCTTTTTCACACTTCCCCGGGAGGCAACTGCTAGGTGCAAGGAAGCAATGAAGCGCTGTATCCAGAGAGCCAAGGAGCAAGCCAGCAGTAGCCATATCTGCTATAACAATTCAACAATCCTCAAATCAGCGTTTTACAGCAAAATGAAAACGTTCAGGCTGCCCTCACAGTGAGGGATTATTCACTACTTACTGTAAAAATAAAACTCTTAAGTATGCCATGAGAAACAATGGCATTAATGTCACCTTAAATGCCAGACAGATCTCTTGACCCTAGCACACAAAGAGAAGAGCCAGGAGCCATTTGGATTTGCTCAACCAGGTCTATTGTCTCACTTATTCCTTCCTGTTCTCAGAACAGCTCCACCCAGCCACTGCTCCCACAGCTGCAAAAAGCCTGATCATCCTCATGGTTACTGGAACGAGGGCTTAATCTACACAGCAAAAGAACATAAACACAGCACGTCCTTAACATGGCAGAAAGCAGAACAGAGCTCAGTGAAAACATACTGGTAAAGCTAGCAAAAAGGAAATAAATTTAGACCTTATATTGTTTGCAATATTTTTAAATTTAAAAGTATAGATAGAGTATGATCTTCACTGAACAATCTCAAGTGAATGAATACAATACGAAGCTGGTATTGATTTCAGTTGAAATAAATATCAAGATTTATTGACTCAAGAAGTAAATATCGACCAGAGTTAAGCTGGATTCAATACTTATCTTATGGAACAATAAATCACCAAAAAAAACCACCCAAATCCATATATGCACGGCAACCATCCTTTTAACAGCTTGGCCAAAATTTCATCTTCAGTGGATGTCACTCAAAGTGCAAGCAGAAGCCACAGTAAAGTTTAAATACTTCACTTAGTATTCCAAAAATAGGAAATGATGCTGTAAAATCAATACTAAGGAAATGGTATATGATTCTTTTTAAAAGTCATCCATTGTAATTGCACAAACTTCCAATAAATTATTAAAATTAACATTCTAAGGCAGTAGGGAACATCTAATGATATGCTGCACTTGGTTTGCCAACAGCCTGAATAGACGCACTTTTTTCCATGGCGAAACTCACTGGCCACGATTAAGGATATACAAAACCTTTTTAAATTCTAGAGGCTGGAACAACAGAACTTTGCATGCTACTATAGAATGAATTAAAGTTGATAGGTCAAATTTGTAGCATACAACTGCATATCTTTTTTGGAGCCTGCATATCTTTTTTGAGATTTGCCTAACTACCAGTAAAAGTGAAGAATAGAGAAATAAAGGAAAAGCCTATTAAGGGAGGGTCACCATTGACTAATAAGGCAACCATATGGAGCAAAGGACAGAAAACCTGATTGCTATGGCAGGAAAGATTTAAGCAGTATATTTATCTTAGAAGGCATAATGTGGGGAGGGTGTGGAATTCAGGGAAGGTTCAGACAGCAGAAAGTAACTAGGAACAAATTATGTTCGGAGGGCAGAAATGCATTTTAGTCACATCAATTTCTGAGAGCTGGAGAGCTGTGTGAAACTGCTGGCAGGGCATCCCAGAGCCATAGGCCCTAATAATCTTTGCTGTGACCCTGAAATGACAGATTATCTGACTGGAAGGAAAAGGAAGAAGGCAGAAGACTCTGGAAAATCTTTGGTAGGCTCTTCTCCAGCGTTTGCCACTCCAGGAGGACTAAGGGTGCTCTGAAGCCAGACAGTAGTTTATCCCACTCATCTCTGACAGAGCAGAACCGCTCTGCGTTGGGCTGGGCAAAGGAAGGCCTGTGACTTGTGCGGCTCAGCATGGCAAACGTCCAGGAGAAAGCCTGGAGGTATAGGGCTTTCTCACTGCTTCTTCTAATCCTTCTGTTCTTTTCCTTGAGGCTGTGTGACACTGCTTCCAAACCTGCTCCGAGACTGGAACAAACACACAACCTGTCCCAGATGCTATGCCTCCGTGAGCAGATTCTCAAATGTGAGGAAGAGACGAGGAGGAAGGAAGGAAGAAAATACCAAGCATGCCATCTTTTGCCTAACTAGAAAATAGAAGTGTGCCATTTATAGAGGTGCTTGCAGTTACAACTTGATATTTATCTGATCAGCTATCATCTGACCTGATTTGAACTTCCTGTTTTACTATGGAGTTACCAGACATACTGGGGACACTGAACATGCCTAAATGGATCTTCCCCTAGCAGTAGCTTCATGTCCAAGGTGGTAATCCCAGCTCATCACAGAACTTGGCTATCCTGTCACCTGCTAATAAAACAGTACCACTTCCCTGTCTCCTGTGCAGCAGCACAATGAGATGTTTTCAAACTTACATCAAAACGGGCTAATTTTTGGATGGTGAAGAAGGCAGTCTCAAAACCGCTCAGGACTAGAGCATATATCATCAGTTCATGGACTGTACCATGTGGGACTAATTGCAAAGGAAGAGTGAAAGCACAGCTACTTTTTGCTCAAGCAAATCTGCTTAAGAATTTATTGACAAAACTCTCAGTGAAAAATTCGGGTTTTGAATAATTTATATTTACTGTAGAAAGTATTTGCATGGATTTTTCATAGGAAACCCCTAAACCACAATCCTGTTGCCTGAAAAGAAGATGGTACGTGCTACCTTTTAGCCAACTAATTTCCAGTTTCCAGAACTCAAAATGTTGGTTGGTCTCTAAGAAGCGAAAAATTTCTACATTCTCCTGATGTTTCTCTATGGCAGCCATGAACTCAAAATAGTGCCTGCAGCCCAGGTGTGGAGGATCAGCGTGTAGAGCTGCCACACTTGGGTTTCAAATGGGAGCTCAACTGGTCCCAAAATTAATAATCAGACAGCACAAAAAAGTTAGGAATGTTTTGTAGTGATTTTTTTTTTCCCATATATGACTTCAGCTAGTCTCTTGGCTCACTGCCATTCTAAACAAAAAATCCTTTAGAAATTTGAGTGAACTTTGAAAGATACATGAGTAAGACAGCCTGCACTGAAACTGCACAGAAATAAAAGCACCAAACAGAGCAGCTAAATAATACCAAGTAAGAAGGAATGACTCTTTTTATAGATTTTTCACAACATTCATGATCTATGTTTCTCAGTCCATTATCTATATCTTTTTAATAGAGACTCCAAGGAACATATTTTTTATAAATTATAGCACCCTATTAGGAAAACATTATGAAAAAACATAACTCAAAATACCTTTCTCCAAAGTATGGTGTATCAAGTACTATACCATCCAGAGCAGTGAAACCCATCATTTAATGGCAAAGAAAAACAACTTTGAGCATAACTTGTTTAGTTCTAAGAAAAGATCATCAGTTTGGTATGCAGACATGCTCTTTTACTTACTTCTTGTTTTTAAAACAAGACTTTAAAAGCTAGGCACTTACATAACACAGGGAACAGTTAAAAGCAGACCTACATTGCCATGAAATGGAATCAGTGAAGTCTTACACTTTACCTTAAATTGGCAAGCATTTGATTTTTTTCAATACTTCTAACATATGCTGGAACCTGTAGGATGGTCCTGGAAAATACCTTAAACCTTTTTATTTTTATTTTTTTTTTATTACTAGAAAAATACTGCAGGAAGTACTGGTGCTAGCCTGTAAAATATCCACAGTTAACTTGATTTCTGCAGATGCAGTGTTTGGAGAGTAACAAACAAACCTGTGCTGCAGAATGTGAACCTGAGTTGGCCACTGTAGTAACTTTAGTATAGTATTTTTTCCAAGTCCTACCACTTCCTCAGCCAGTTGAAACAAAAGTGTGTCAGAGATGGTGCACATGGTCTCCAGAGATAGCACCTTTTCTCTGAAGCCCATCTGACAGCAGCAAAACCTGCAGACATGCTGTGTCTTGTCACTCTGTGAGGGTCATTACTCAAGGCAAGGAGTGGCTGAGACATGTTTGTGAAACCAGACTGAAATAAAAGAGATTGAAGTGAAGACGATTTACTAATTCTCAGTGCAGCCTGACAGGAAAACCGCATGAACCTCATTTTCAAGAAAGTTTCTTGAAGAAAGTTGAATTTGTGGTGGAATTTTGAGCATGCCAAATAATTATGTTTTTAATTTATGAAACTACTGAGGTTGGTTAAAGCATACAGCAAAACTGATGTTCTCTGATAACCCCAGGAACTTATTGAAGTTAGAAAGATACAAGTGGCACTCTCTTTACTATGAGAAATAGCTAAACACAGTTTTTCAGCTGACACAGTGGTCTGTATATTTTTTCTAATGCTTTCCAGTCCCTAAATTGGCTTCCAAAAGAATATCAAATTGAGATTGCAGTTTTGGTCCTTATCTCTAAGGTGTGTCCAACAGCACTTAAACACAGTGTGTATTTAACTGGTGTCCAAAGCTCCTCTGTGAGGCTCCACAGTATGACTTTACATCACAAGGATATAATCTCTTGTGCAAGAGACAAAAGTTTCTTCAGTAGCCTGCTTTAACTATGGATAGAATTTCAGCAGGAACTAAGAATCTACAGAGATTCCCCTCATCTTTAGCTGTAAGTGAAAAATGCCCTTCTTCTATATGTGTTCTCTAATGTGCTCAGTATATACATTATAAAAATATCAAAACATTACCCAGGCAAAAAGCCTACCTTTCTGCATATAGCTTTCCTGTTAGTGTGCATAAGAAAAAGAACCAGATGTAGCATATATTTGTTGTCATGCAATGTTCTACTGGAAATCACCAAGTGAATATACTGATGAAGCTGGTATGAAAAGTCATCAGGAACAGAACTGATCTGATTTAGTTTTCAGTACTAACTCAGCTGTGGTTTTTTTTTTTTTTTAATAGAAAGAAGCATCTAATGGAAGAATCTTTGTGAAAAGCTAGCTGCGTAACTGGGAAGGACTAGAATTTGGTTTGCAATCTTAATTCATATTGAGACATTTTAAGTTTTAACTCAGTGGAAGAATGTTGGATCAATAGCTAACATTTGGTAATTAAAGAATTAAGTAATTAACATCATTCTTACTGTGATAATGGCCCTCATGTTTGGGCCCTTCTGTCAATCTCCTGTTTTCAAGAACTGTAACTGTATATCCATGTTGTGCCAGGATGCGCTGACAGATCTGACGTTCGATTTTACTGTTGGCAGGAGGAGCATACAGAACTGCTCTTCTGGTATGGCTTCCATAGTACTGGAGAATGGAGTCTTCAATCTAACAGCAAACACAACACAAAGACAACAGCTGTAAGATAAGGCACCTCTCAAGATTATAATATATGGTTGTTATTTTTCACAAAAAGAAGCTAGTAGCTTACTGTGACAATCTGGGAAATATTTCTGGTACAATTTAAGAATTCTTCTTATATTAGGAACTTCTGACCACAAACTCCATTTTGCCTGCCCTCTCCATTTTTTTTCTATCTTTATTTTAGATTGACATTTGAAAGATTTCATAGCTTAGGGTAACAATGGACAATTTTTAAATCACAGTCTTTCCTACATGGAAAAATCTTGGGCTGAAAACCAATCTGCCCAGGTGAGCTGGTAATGGTATTTGCAGGTGACTTTGACCATGGTCTGAGGCTGATATGTGGGTCACCTGGCAGAGAGGGCTTGATGGGTCTCATGCCAGCTGTTTCAAGGAACGTATGTCCTACACAGACAGTAAGCACAGGGGTTTAAGTTCTAATATGCAGCATGATTAAGGGAAAGAAGAACACTGAGATAGAAGGATGCAGGGGAAGCCTAAATAGTACTGTAGATTGCTGTGCCTCTTGAAAATTATGTATATTCCTGTCTGTACCTTATTACCTTTCCACAGGCTATTAGTCTTACATGATCCAGTCCGTGGCAGGACTGGCAGAGAGACATGTATATAGCAGCAAGGAGAAAGGTGTATGATGTCTCCAATGAATCCTAAGAAACTCTTGGTCTGTCTGCCATTCAGTGTCTTTCCCACAAAGGGCCTAGTGACAACAACTTTTAGAGAAAACCCTTCCTCCCCATAATAACCTGAGATATGAGCTTCTTGCAAGGAAAAAGGGAAGTGAGCCGTCCCACCCACACACACAGAAACAGTCCTACAGACTGGACCTATAGTGTGAGCGTGACATTTAGGTCTGAAAAGAGTGAATTCTGGGGAATTCTCTCACCTTGCAGCTAATTCTTTAGGAAAGGGGGTAGGTATATCCAGTGTGAGTTACACAGGGCATAAAAATAGGATGTTCCCTGTGGGAAACAGGTAACTAATATCTGAAATATTCTAGCTGTTCTTCTGCAATAAAAATGTCATTTGTCATTAGCAAACAAGATTTTCTCTTGGCGAAAAGTATTTCTCTTTTTCTATTGAAACATACTAGCATTTAAGGGCTTTAATTCAGGATATGAAGTTAGTTCTTGGCAAGTGCATGAATTCCAACCCAGCAGTAGTCACCAATATCTACTTTAAAAATTAAAAGTTATGCCAAGACTTCTAATTTTAATAAGCTTATCACTGGACATTGGAAGTGCTACACAAAGGAGGCACCACCACTCTTGCAAAGAAGACCACACTGAAAAGAGTAACAGATGTTTTGATATAAACAAAGGCTATTCAAGATGTGTCCAGTTGTTTATAGGTCTGGGAGCTAGTGATAAAGGCACTCTCTCAGCAGACTCTTTGCCAAGTCCAGGATGTAGTTTTATGTTACACTTGGCTAAAGTGTAAGTTTCTCTGTGGCGGTGAGGAGTATGCACTGTTTTAAAGCCCTGAATCTCTAATGCCACTTCTGCTTTTATTCTGGAACACACATCCTCTGTGAAAAGGATCAGCGTAATTGATGAGGAGAGACTGAAATTTATCTAGCCACAACACTGCCAGCCAGAGTCTTCTGTGTGTATTTGCTAAATGTGTAACCCAAAGCTACTTTAGACACTGGGATGTTCAAATACATGTTGATCACATGCCGGTAGGAAGAAGCATAAATAGCAAATGATCAAGTCACAGGAATTATGTTACGTAACCTTGTCAGATGTCCTCTCTTGTCCTTGCAGTATTTTTAAAACATGTTAGTTTGGCCGTAAGCTCAACGCTAAAATGTCTTAAAACACTTCTTCCACACCACAGCACATCCTGCTTATTCTTTCCCATTTTGTCTTTGCCCCTCCATCTTCTCCTCTTTTTTTTTTTTTCCTGCCTCATGTAACTCCAGCAGCCACCGGCAGTCACTCTTCCCCATTTTCCTATGTCTTCTCCCTCCCTCCCTGTTCCTAAAAACAGCCCTCGCCCTGCCCCCAACCCCTCGTGCTCCCTCTCTCTCCTGCTGCTGCCTCATCCGGAGAAATGCTGCGTAACATTAGAGGCAGTTCGGCCAGATATTTTCTACTCTCCATTTCGCTTGCATCATGGAAGAAAGTCAGCAAAGAGAGACACCTCTAGCTTTATGTTGCAAGCGGATCCAGTTTTCTATCTATCTCACACGTGTCGTGCTGGCAAACACTGCAGGGTGAATTAAGGACACGCAAGGCGAATAGAGGGGCTGGAGCCCAAGACACGTTCAGTACCCAGCTGTTCATTAGCAATTATCCCTTGTCCCCTTCAGGTCCCTCCCGGTGCGACTGAGGGTGTTTGCTCTGCGGAGTGAGAGTCCTGCCTTAGACACTGCTGGACCCTGTGTGCCCCGCTCCGCACTAGTGGATATTTTGGTTATCATGCTTTTTGCATGCTTAACGTTGGGAATCACTCTGAAAAGGCTGCTACTAAAACACCCCTCTTTGCAACAGCAAAAGCTCCTGCAGCGTCACTCCTTAAGCATTTTGTTTAAAACAAATTTTACTAGCTTCTATTTCAAGCACCCAGCAACATTTTTATTTTCTCCTCAGAGAGATACTCCGAGAACAGCTCATAGGGCTTACTTCATCCTGGCCCCTGCCTCGCAGACCACACCTATTTCACCAGGCCACAGCGGGACGTAAGAGCTCTCTTCACAATGTCAACGGCCTCTCTCCTCCCCAGAAATACCGTCTTTTCATCTTAATTAGCAGCTTCGAGTCCTTTCTTACTCCTCCTCTGCTCTCCAACAAGAAAGCCTACCTTCTTTTTTCGAGCGGGCGACCCCACTCTCCTGGGGGCCCCGCGCTGCCTCCTCGCCCGCCAGCCCCTCGCAGCTGCCCTCGCGCGCCTCTCCCTCATCCGTCCCCTCCGCCCTCGGCCTTGTCGCTGGGGCAGGGGCTGGTGGCCTCGCGCCGGCCGGGCCAGGCCGGGCCGGGCCGGGGGCTGCCTGCTGGCTGATGACAATGTCAGAGATGGGCAAGAAACGGCACGGTCAGCCAGAGAGGGCTAGAGCTCTCAGGCAAACATTCATTAAAAAAAAAAATCACTGGTAGCTAGTTATTGCCCATTAGTGACATTGACAGTAGTAAAAAAGAGAACGTTCAAGTAATAGCGATGATGTAAGTCACTTCCACAAAACAATAAAGGCAAAGAGCTCCTGGCGCTGCGTAGGAGCCTTCCTCCAGCAGCCCGCCTCTGACGCACACGCGAAGGGTTTACGACTGCCCTCTCACACAGAGCACGCCGTAATCTACTCCAGATGGCCTGGAGAGCTGTCTTTAGGACACACGGCTCAGAGACGGCTGGAAGAAACGTTGGGGTTGCTGGTGTCCAAAACCTCCTCGGGCAGAGCTAGGAAGACTCAAGCAGGCCTAGCCTGGGACACGCTCCCGTGTGCACCCTCCCACGCTCCTGTTGTCCAAACTTTAAACAAGAGTCGCTTTCGTCCACTAGCCTTCCAAAAAAGCAATTAGAGACGATGGGATCTTTGGGGCATAGAGACAATTCAGGCTGCTAAATTTAACAGCTTGACCTGATGTTTAATCTGACACTATTCAATAACGTGGTGTAGCTCAACACCATCTATGGTGTTTGGTTCAGACCCATGTATAGCATTGCCAGATTTATTTTCTCTGCCCTTTCCTTTCAGAGCTATTTGCAATCCAGGTTACAAGATGTAACGTGTTCTTTCTGTTTTCTTGCCAAGCCAGGGCAATTTAGGTTGAGTTTGCTTGTTTGGTTTTTTTTAAACTATCCATTAGCTACAGAGTATTACAAGATTCTGGGCAACTTCACGTTTGTACCAAGTGATTCCACAATTTTTTCCGAAGCTCTATAGAAAAGGCCTTACATCACTAACCATGCTGATCTAGTTACTTGTAGAAGTATTTCAGAATTTCCAGTATCATAGCAATAACAGTCATATTTCTATAGAAGTCTGTTGTTTTTCATAGAACCTTCTCTCAACCATAAAAATGCAGTCTGGACAGAGAGTTGGTATAGAAGAAGCAGAGTACAATAGATTAAAATAATCTGTTTGTATATTTGGTCATGTTATGATTCTGACTTTTTCGCTATTCATGTAACTTCAATGTGCAGCAGGCTTAGATTAGAAAAATGGATCCATAACATTTGCAATGTTTGTGAAAAAGTGTTAAGGAACAAATGTTTTTATGACAAAATCAATTTTTTCCTCTTTCCCAATTTGAAATTTCAGGTTATTTGTAAGCAGGTCAGTTTATTACAAATTCAATACACCTATGTGAAAGAGATTAGTAAAGAACATCTGTGGCCCGTGTCTTATCTGGTGAATAGTGTGGCTGTCTCCACTGAAATTAATGAGGCTTTACAGCAAAGCTGAGATTTCCTGTATGATTTAGGATGAGGCAAATGTCAGCTTTGACATGATATACCTGCTCTTACAGCTTGAAACCATTGTACTTAGCAGAGTCACTGACCTCATTTTAGTGCAATAGGCTGTTACACAGATGATCCACAGCCTTAACAACCAGTCTAAAGAAATCATGACGGACTCTCAAGTAAATAAAAAAGTAGAAAAATTAATTTTGTAATTTTGTTTTCAGCTTGTATAATAATCTGAAAAACACAAACGAATAATGCAGTGGCCTTTTAAAAGAGCTCCATAAAATCTATTATGAATTTTGAAAGATCTAGCAAATGAAATATTCCTGGGAGGCCTTAACAAACCAAATAAACAATGTAGTTTATATAATATGAAAGCTCAAGAATTACGTAACTATCCTTGTCTGACTGAAAATAGATATTTAATATCTGAGTTGTACTTCTTAGGTCTGTCTACCTGCAAATTCCAAGTAGCTACTAAGGAGAAAATGTTTTGACATTTTCCTTTAAATCAGTTTATCCAATTCTAGGTTATGAATGTATAAAGATACAATAGATTGTATTAGTTTCTGAAGCTTTCCTTTTCCTTACAAAATTTCTGGGTTGTTCCAATTTAAATTCCAAAATTGGGTCAGTAACTAAATTCCACGATATGTAATTACTGTTGTTGCTTTGGCCAAGAAGAAAATAGCAAAGATATTTCAAGTTGAGGGGAGAAAAACAGTTCCTTGGCATTTTTTCAGATTCCAGGAAGACTACATAATTCCATAAATATTGATGCATTGTCTCTGCTTGGCAAGTAAGCAAATATACAGTTTGAACTATTGCCATAGAATTTCATTGACCATCACTTCAACTTTGGAAACAAAATTCTTCTTCCTGAAATAATGGCCCAACCTAAGTTTGGCTGAGCATCTCTCAGGGAAGAACTCAAAAGCTGTGCATCATCTTTTCCAGCTACCCAGTTCTTGTTGCGTTAGTCCCTGTGCAGTTTACAGGCAGCCTCTCTTTTATCAAGCTACCCAAGATTGCTAGAGTCTTGTCCAATAGCTTCAAATAACTTGACTGTACCTTCACTTTTTCCCCACCACTTTCTACAGGTGCTTGCTGCAAGAGAGAGAGATACAAGTGCTACTGTGCCAACTGAAAGCCCTTTGCATGACAGGGGAGCGCAACAGAAATACTGTGAAAGAGAACTAGCCTTACACAGACAACACTTGCCATCATTAGCAATATTCACAGGCAGAGAACTGCCTAAATTCCATCCCATTTAGCTGGAAGAAAGCCAGCAGAGGAAGTGTGGATCTACCTTCGCTTTAGATACTACCTAGCGCAACAACACTACAATCCATGAGTGGAACTCCCAGACACTACTGCACTAATGTTAAGTATCATTAATAGGAAGATTGATAACAAAAGCTTTAGATGTGGTTCTCATATCCTAAGTGGCTCATTTACAGGACTGTAAAGACTTTTATTAATTCCAAATATGACTTTTAAATTCTTTTCAGTGTTTGCATAACAGCGCATGGAAATAGTTGTTCTTACTGCTGTTGTATTTGAAATGCATATATCTCCTATACTGGGAAGCAACAGAGAAGTTAATTTCCTGTTTCACTTTCTAGAGGATGTTTAAATGTGTTGGCTTTATCTATTGCTAGATTTCCTAATCAGAAAGAATTGGGCTGTAGAATGAAATGGCTGAAAAAATATAGAACAAGCAACTAAATTATTGGCACCTACTTCGATAGCTCATTTCTGATGACTTCATAAGTCCAAGAGCAAAACTGGAGTTATGTGCATAGTCATCACCAGCACATTGAGCTGGAAATACAGAATTATTTTTCAAAATGCCTTTTTTTTTTATGATTGCATGCAGATCATGGAATCCACTGCCTTGTACTAGGAACAGACTATGAGCCAAACCCTACCATCTTATCACAATGTGTAATTTCGAGGAAAGGACTCCAATGAAGTATCGACCTATGTTTCCCTTCCTGGACATGTTGCTGATGTATCCTTCTCAAAGTTCCCTTCCTGTAAGGAGTCTTCACCACACCCTCTTTCCTGACTGCTATCACAATAGCTTTGCTCTTTATCACCAAAATATCTCTATCAGTGCAGTAAAAATAGCTGTCTCCTCAGTAACTTTTGCATTTTATACTGAGAAGGAAAAAAATATATATGTTCCACTTTTGCAGGGTGCATCCCTTGTCTTGTGAATGTAGTATCATTTCAATGAAATCAGTTCCTGATACCATACTATCTGTCAATTGCTTTTTATTAACTGAGGTTACATAATAGCTAGGTTTTCCACTTTCTTTCTTCTTCTGTGAAGAGAAGAATGTTCTCATCCATGTAGTGTATTTTATAAAATAAATGCCTATTTTAAGATTAAATTTACTTCAAAAATGTATCAAGCCATATAATGCATAATGTAATCTTTTCCATCCAGCGCTGTCACCACACTTGATTTCTGCATAGTAGCAAAAATTATTCCTTCTCATTCCATCCTCCAGCTTCATTTCTCCTTTTTCTTACATCTACATTTCAACTGTTCCCACTACAGTCTTGGTCTTCTTTTCTTTCCACTTCCATTCCATCTTCCTTTCTGTTTCACCAATGCAAGCCAACCGCTACGTGCACTATCTCTTCTGAGACCTCTGAGGATACTAATGCTTTATAGGCACAGTTCCATACTCTGCCTCCCACATCTCACCCCAGCCAGTGCCTCTCCTTTTTCTGTGCCTTGTTCCATGGCGCTCCTCTCCTGCCGTCTTCTTCCCTTCTCATTCTGACTACAGCAAGCATATTACGTCCAAAACATCAGCAGAAAAAAAAAGACATATGTCTTTAGAGGCTGCAGCTCATCAGATCTGTTTTAAATGTCTGCAGTAAGTTTTGATTAATTTTGCCCTGGGGCAGTTATTTCAATTGACTGTGAAGTATGGATGTCTGGCTCTGACAAGGTAGAGTGGACCTTGAAAGAGAGAATAATTCCACCTTGCATTTCCAAAACTCTGCTAACAATTCCTTAACTCTTTGGTAATTTCACTGCTGATTCTCAAGTATAGTTGCCTGGGCCTGTAACCTGTACAAGATGTTCAGCTGGAACTTCCTCTAGATCTTGGTTATGACTAAAACATTCTGTTTCTCCATTTTTTTTCTACATAGTCTCTAAGATATGGCCACATCCAAGCTACAACTATCTTGCATCTTTCAGACTGTCCATTCCCAGTAAATGTCATCCTATCCTATTTGTTCAGAATGCAGTCATAAAGATAAGTTTCTCATTCTTCCTGTTCAGCCACCTTATTTGCTCATTACAGGTCTTCCTGGAGATATATCTGTCATATCAAATGTAAGCAGCAGGTTGAAGGCCTTGAAAGTGAAGACAGCTTATTGACACCCTGCCTATTATTTTTCATCTATAGGATGCCAGCATCACCTACTTATTAAATTCTCAAATAATCAGCTGCATGTCTTGTTTCCTTTTTCGCAGGTGATACCAGATGGCTAGGGGATATAAGGAGAGACTCTTGTAAGTGTATATCCATGAAATGATCTCCTTCAAGGCCAACCTTAACATTCTGCTTTCTTGTACATTGGTCATGGTTAGAGAACTAGTATGCCAAAACACTGCCTAGCACATAAACAATACTGTCTCATTGCATCCTTACAACTGCAAAGTTATTACATCTAACTGGACAAAATGCAGTAAAGGGGAGAGACACCTTAGCTGGCTCTAGCTGAGTTAATTCAGACAGTGGAAACACAGCTGTGACCAGCTAATTAGCTCTCCTCTGAAGTAGCTGAAAAGCAGAGCTAAATTAGTTAGGATGAGTGCAAAGGTTATGTATCTCTTGGGTACCAGAGGTATTTCTGACACAATACTGTGCCATGCAAACCTACACACGGAGCTTGTACAGGCTTTTTCTGTTGATACCTGTTTCAGTTTCGATGCTGCAGCACCAACTCTCCTCTTTACTATATATATTCACAAGTCTTTTCATACAGGCGGAAGGTCTGTCTAGTAGAATCTGAAGACTGGATGCAGCTGGATGTGATGTTTTCCTGTCAGGCTTTTATTGCCTCATCTCTTAAAAGGGGTGGGGAGGTGGGGATGCAATACAAAAGCTACAGTACAAAATGAAAATGGTCCAGAATGGCAGACTAAGGAATATGGGTGATCTGAGGTCCTTGCTCCACTACATGTACTTTGCATTAGCTTGTTTCCAGTATCCTAGACTGCCAACTCTATATGACAAAGGATCGTGCAATATAGACATCGGTTCTCCATCGCACTGGAGTTTTGTGAGGACAGAGTCATTAAAGACCTTAAGTTCTTCACTACAATAGTATTGAGGCCATCCACCTCAATCCTACATTCCTTATTTTGGAAGCGTTGAGGAAAATTCATCGATTACATTTTCCAAAACATCACATGAACTTCAGCCTTCAGGGTGCCGTACTGTATGCTCAACATTGACAATCAGGCAGATGCTAAACAGAAAAATAAAAGCTAGCTGGAGGTATATATTTTTAACTCTTATGTTTCTATGTTTCTTTGAAAATAAAAACCATAAAAAATTGGTAAATACTATTGGGCAAGGAGTTAAAAGTGGATTTCTGAAGCTGGATTCCTAAACTTAAGTGGAGATTCTTAAATAAGAATTCTGTTCTCCAGGCTACAGATATTAACATTTAATTTTATACTAGAAAACACTCACCTCTATGCATGTGAAAATGAGTCTAAAGGATTAGGTCTCGAGCAGCTTTAAAAAACTGGAGTGTGTGATACCTGAGAGAGAAGTACCATGAGCTGAACTTTCAGGTTTTTCAGGCTGTGAATTAAATTTTTGCAGTTAAAAAACAAAAACTTGCTCTATGTGCCTGATGGTAATGGCTCCATCCCTGAGCTTTTTCCATGTAGTGAAAGACACATTTACCGACCAAACTGGCAATTTCCAGCCCCATGCTTTTTCCATGTTTTTGGAAGGGAAAGTTCGAGATAATAAGATAGATTTCAAACTCGGAGATGAAGTGGCAAAGCTGCACTTTCTTTCAAACCTCCCTCTCCTCTTCCCCCAATGTCTCATAATAGATGCAATACCAGCTTTTTTTTTTCTATTTTTGAGCCATTTGTGCTATGCGTACCCTGAACGCAGAAATTATCAGATGCTGGAAGGGGATTTTGCACATACAATAACAATATAACCAAATTCTCACACCACACTCAACACAATACTGACTGTTTCTGTGAAGGAAGCAAGAATCAAGCCTGCACCTACCCACTCAGAAGAGATTCAACAGCCTGACATAAGGCAACATATGACTCAAATCCCAGAAGCAGCAGTTATCATCTAAAGAATGATACCTCCAGCACAGTCTTCTTTTCCTTAAACCTTATGCATGAACTCTGATTACGTGAAACACATTGCAGTGTTTGCTTTAAGTTACTATTTAACTACATATCAGATTCTTTTTAACAAATTTGCTTTCTTGACTATTTATAGAGTAAGAATATGTGTGACTAATTTGTTAAAAATATGAACACTGTTTGGACTATATTTTACAGTATTTGTCCGGGTTTACACATGAAGATTTAAACCAGCAGCTTTAATGAAAACTTGTTTTCAAACTAGCTATTGTAGGTGGCCATGTGACTGTAAAACACAAGAGAGTAAAGTTTCAACTATAACATCTGTCTTAGATGTTACTGAGTACCCAACAAAATAAACAAGATAACAATTCAGCTGAATTCACCCACTGAATAAGCAATGGATGAGAAAACGTATGCAGTTCAAGAACAGACTTTCAAAGCAAAGTGGTAGAGTTTTTTAGAGATGTTTGTCATGTCTATTCCCTGAGAATATTATTTGGCTCATACAACCAGCAGAATATTCTCTGGAAACTGAGAGCGCAACTGGGAGTAACATCCCAGCATGTGCAAGACATTTTGTTCATAAAGCTCTAGAGGAAACTCTCAAGACAAATAGTAAGCCAGCTATGGGTGGTCTTCAGAACTTGAAGGGGAATGTGTTAAGAGTAGTACTGGACTGGACAACATACCTAACGGGGTTAACACATGCACTTAAATTTGTACTATGGGTTCAGTACATGCATAGTCACATCCACTCATCCATGCTGGAAGGCAGCAAGTACAGCATATTGTAAGAATATAAGTTTCCTGTTCATTTCAAACAGGCAGCATGCCAAGTTTAATGTCAATCTGCATTTTTCTCATACAAATTGGGAAAGTAGAAATTACAGATATTTTCAGCCAAACAACATGCTAACCAATATTTGCCCTTATTACACCAATTTACACAGTTTAAGCAGCTAAATGTAAAATATGAAATGTTCTTTGATGTTTCAACAGCAACGAGGAAAAAGGAATGGACTGTAAGTGTCACACGTCATAAAACAATGCAACCCACGCTGTCAGATGTGCTTATTTCCCTTTAATTTGTAATTCTTCTTGTCATATAGTTGAACAAACCCAAATCTGAGCACCTAGTCACTAAAGGGTCATTAAAATATACAATTATGACAAATGCAATACGGAGTAGATTTCTGGAAGTCGTAAGAAAAATCTCGCCGACCTTCACAAAAACAACAAAAAAATCCATTTTTTAAAGACTTAAGGTTAAAGAGTTCAGACCAAAGTTATTTCGCATATCTGTTTTTAATTTTTGCAACAGATGCACTTTACAGCTGCCCTCCCAAAATCAATATTGTTGACATTTCAGACTGAGCCCTGTCTAATCAAGCAAGAAGCCTTCTAAATTATTATTATTTTTAGAAATCTTTATGTGGATGCTGTCCATAATGAGTGAAGTCATGGTTTAATGTTTATAGTCCTGATACGGTTGTACATCAAATGCCAGCGTAATGATAATTTTACAATAAGATCTCTGTTGCACTATTAGCAACACTCTACAGGACTGAAGAAAACCTGAAGCATTTGTGCTAGTGCTGATCACAGATTCCAGAGTAAAAATAACTACCTCAGTCTGGAACATTTAACAAACCACATTTTTCCAACTAAAATAACAGTGTATGCATCTGTTAGGTTTTAACACCCATTTTAGGAACTCTATACAAAATAAACATGGGGTCAGGTAACCTAAGGACAAAGTAAAATTTGTGGGCCAAGGAATTTAAAAGCAAACAGTGTGATTTGAAAAGGTGAAAAGCTTTTTATTTTTATTTTTTTTCCAAATGCAGTTAATTTCAGCTTTTCAGCAGAATCCCAGTAAAGTTCAAAACTGGCCAACAGATAACTTTAAAACAGGGCAACTGCAGTTTCGGTGCTAATTAACAGCCTCAGTCACTTTCATGAAACTCCATTGGCTCTTGATTTACGTGTCTGTACTATAAAGTCTCTGACCCGATTCCTAAAGCCAAAATAAAATGCAGTCTGTGCAGCAAACTGAAATCTCCCTGGAGTCACACAGTAATGCAATGTTTCAGTCAAAAGTTTTTAGGATTTATGTGTTAATAACACCATGCTGAGGAGCTAGTTACAGAGATGTGCTTGAACATATGCCATGGTCATTAGATCACTCATTTGTTTGTATACAGATCTCAGATCTTAGGCTAATTTTAGCTGGACTTATATGATCCTGCCAGACTCACTGTCCCTAGCCATGCTAATTGCTCAGCACTCTGCTCCAGCTGACTTACCTTTTTCACTGTCTGCGAATTACTGACAGGGAGGAAGCAGTGAGTGGTGCTTGTGGAGACCTCCTTATATCTTCCTTGCTGTGTTGTAGTCTGTTTGTTTGGTGAAATCCCATTAACAACTGCTGAAAGAAAGCTGCTGGTCATGAGAGGACTCAGGGTCTGGCAAAACAGACAGATGGCCACCACTAAGGCAAGAAGGAAGGGACGAGGGCGGCAAAGTCTGCGACACCTGGGGACTTGTCCACAAACCATGGCCTCTCCACCGTCCTCACTTCACCCTTCGGCACATTGCAGATGCAGTCAAAGTGGCCTCTTTTTGCCAGGATAAAAAAGGCAAAGGCACGTATTTTCCAAAACTAGTCAGTTTTCTCCATTTCTACTTCTGAATTCTTTCATGGTGCCTGGCAAGAAGTCACAGCTTCCAAAGGAGCAGAGGTCTGTAAGAACCTTCCCATGAGGGATACAGGAACAACCTGTGAAAAAACAAGAAGTGAACAGCAGTAAACAACACAGTGTCACAAGAGGGTTTGTAAAAAGCCATACTGAGCTTTCTATACGGCATTCTTTATAGAACAGACCTGCAGGCAAACAGGTGAGGAGGAGAAATCTTCTCCCCTAACTTGGCAGAAGGAACTATTCAGCCACGCAATAGTATCCAAGAAAGCAAGAGGTTAAAGCTTAACATATCCTGTCCACAGCTGAAAAGAATAAGAGAGTATACCAACTTTGTGAACAATCGTTTGCTGTTTTTTCTCTCTTGCATTCTCAATTCCCACTTTGTTTTTACAGTTTCCTTCATTCCAGTCCTTTTAAATTGCCTCTTTCCTGTCAGCATGCACAGCTCTCTCTCTTTAAATGATCATTTATCTGAAAACTGACAGGCTATGAAGATTTCCCTTTGCATTTGTTTTGTCCGGATTGCGAGTTCAAAGTTATGTTTACTTACTCAGTTCTTATCCTGTTAGAAGTTTTCCATTCTCCTCTAATGGGCTGCTGATTAAAACCACTTGGAACAACCCTGGCTCATGATCCCAGCTCGTCTCACACACTCAGAAGGCAGGCACACGCACATACACACACCATCTGAAGCCAGTTGGACCACAGATTTCATATAAATAAAGGCTGGGCTGCACAGAGGGTGGGGCTAAGTTAGCTCTGAGCAGGCACAGGGTTTGGAGACACAGCATGAGATCCAGATCAGGAACAAGAGGTGTCCTTGCTCACACTGCATGCCTCAAAGCCACCATCACTGCAGTTTTTAGAAATCTGCTGTTACAGCAATGAATCTAATTGAAACAATAATAATATCTTACAGACAGTAAAAATCTAAGCGCTACCTGCAATATTATAATCCGAATTAACAAAAATGTTATAAAAGGAAGCAGGTTTACTTCCTAAGTATCTCTGACAAAGCAGTTGTCAGTAATTTTCCATGGTATATATAATATTTCATAGCAGTATATAAATAAAAACTTCTTACTAATGTTAAAGAGGGAAGGAAAGGAGGGCAGACAAAAATACTCCAGTGAAAGCACTTGGTATCTAAGTCACAGAAGATCTTAGTTACTACTTCCCCCTGCCGACACAGGACAGGGACGAGACAGATAGGAACAGTTGAGGGACTCAATGTTATCTTTATAGACCTAAACTTCTCATATAATAAAGTTCATCTTGCTAAAAATATCTATATTCTATTCAGCAATTTTATCCTCTATTCTTAGTTATTTTTGAAAAGAAAGAGTTCTTCCAGCACTGCCTTATATGTGAGAAAAGAGTGCTGGTCAGTTATGATAATCCTGGGCCAACCTACACAATACGACAGTGACAGCAGCACTAGCAATTTAGATGCCTATATACAGCAGTGAGGACAACAGCACATATATGTTTGATTTGTTGGTGTTCATTCAGCTTTCAAATTCTTTTTTTTCTGAGCTAAAGCCATCAATTTGCACATATAAAAAAAGGCTGTGCAAGTGATTCAACAACTCAGGCAGAACTTCAGCTGTCATATACACTGCATTTTAGTTCTCTGTCTGCTGCTATTTAAATCACTCTTCCCTGTTGGGAGTTGTCTGAATTTAACTCCTAGGCCATCCTGAGCAGGAAAGGAGTACAAAACTTGCCTCTACTCTCCAGTGATGAAAGCTTTCCATCCACACAGAAACTGCCATCTGTGTCTCCAGAGACATGCTGCTCACGTTCCCTCCTTTCCAGCACACCAGGTCACATCCTCAGGCCCTGCTCCAACCAGCCTGTGCTGCAAAGCAGTTGACAAGCCACCAAGCCACCAAGCCACCATGGAAAACCATGGGCTCCCTGCAGCTGACTTCAGGGTAGAATATGCCGTACAATGGAGAGTGATACATCAAAGGAGTAGTGCAGAGACACTACAGCCAGCCTGGGAGCTATAGTCACCCCATAAACAGAGGAGAAGAGCACAGGAGAGTTGTTTTATTGTTTTAAGAGATTGTCCTGTGGTTTTTGGCACGCTTTGACTTCTGGGCCCATAACCACTGGCATTTGCGGGGTTGTCAATTTCTCCCAAATATTTAGTGAGGGGATTTTAGCCAGAGCTTCCCATGCTATTGCTGGAGAACTTGATCAAATCACTTATAAAGATTTGGATTAAGGATTGCCTCATGATACGGAGATCATAGGCCCTTCCTAAAGCCCCACATTAGACCAAAGTAATTCTGTACCTCTTCTACCCCACTCCCTTAGTTACCTTCAGCCCAGCAAGGAGCTATGCACTCTCTCCTGTCCTACGCCATTTTTCCCTCCCGTTCATAAGTGGGAGTTTTAACTTTATGTTTTCCTCACCTGTCTCAGAGCCACTTCATCCTGCCTGCAGCCCCAAGATCCCTCATAGGCCCAGAGTTTTCAGAACAAGCTGATGGCTTTTACTCGTTTACTGCCTCAAGACAGATATTCCGAAAATAAAAGAGGGAAGGGAGATCAGCAGAAGCCAAACTGATCACTCCACCTCCTGGATACTTCTGGAGGTCAGCCTTCTGTTTCTCCACTTTTTCAAGATGTTTCAAGGAGCGAGCTAGCTTTTTCTGCCTTATGTTTTGTGGTTTATTTTCCTGACAATAGCATGTAATGCACATTTCTTAAGCTGTAAATAGGTTTCCTATTTCTAGCTCAATCACAGCTAGAGTGCAGTGAACATGACTCCTATCATCTTTTTCATCAGGTTTCCAACATGTCCCTGGGCTTAAATGTCTACTGGCTTACTTGAATGCATTCTGACACTACAGAAATTAAGGTAGGATTATTGCAAATGCAGACTAATTCCCCTGACGTTAACTACTCAGTTAGGAAAAGGATATGAGTGGTCAGAGTCAGGCCTCCTCAGTCCCATACTCATAAGAAAGTACTTCAGTACATACTATTGAAAAAACTTTAGAAGGTAAGTAGCTGTAAGTTCAGAAATAGCTGGTGGCTATTTTATATGTAAACTCACAGGTATATGTACATATTTCAAAGTTCTCAGCAGAAAGCTGCAACTCTCCTCTGTCGCACATGTGGCACAAATTTGGGATTAATTTTCTGTTTGGGATTAATTTTCTGTTTAAGATTCCTGGACCTCTTCCTTCCTATGACTGCCTCCACTGCACAGATTCAGGGCTCTCTGGCCTGCTTACCGTGCTGTGTTCCTTCCTCTGCTGCTCACTCAGGACTTCTTGCCTGGATGCTGCCTACAGCAGGCGGCCGCTGTCCTGTTCTGCATAAAGCAAGGGAGCTCAGGTCCTGCAGAGATCACTTCTGTTAAAAACAACCAACCATGACTGTCAAAGAGTGATCTCTGGTGCCTGCAGCCAGAATCCCAACTACATCTGCATCATCTGGAATAGACTATAAGTGTTCAAAGGTACTGTGACACTGACAAAAGGAGAGGAAAATCACGAAACTTGCTAAAAATTGCAAGAGACTACGATCTGAAAGGACTTAGCCAATATGCCATGCAGGCATGTAATGTGCATCATTCACCATCACTGGGGTTTTAAAACAGCTAAGCTTATATTCCCACATTTTCTGTTTTGCCCAAGTCTCTGTCAGCGTGAAAGCTAGGGACCACTGAAGAGTAATTCAGATGGCCTAAGTAGTGACCTGGACAGGTAATTGCCAGGAGCTAGCCAAAAGGAAAATACTAGGCACAGAAAGTTAGCAGGAATTTATGGCTAGCTGAATATATCCACTATGTGCAAGCTTAACTTCACTCAGCGATCTAACATGAATCACTCTGCAACTCTGAATAAAGTTAAGTCTATGTGTAAGTGCATGTAAGATCGGGACTTGGTATAATAAGAACCATTTTGCCCCAATAATTTCACTATATAAAGTCTGCCAAGGAGAAATTATGTCTAAAAACCTATTGAGAATTGCTGTTTTCTAGAACAAGATTCAAATTTCAAACTGTAGAATCCTAATAACCATTTCAGTGATAAATAAGGTCACATGAAAAATAAGCTCAAACAGATGATTTGTAAATGAACTGGTCATCAAGCCTTTGCAGTCATGTTTATCACCTTGACAGTACAGACCTGTATGCAATTTTCATTGTATATGGTCAACTCTAGTTTCTTTTTTATTTTCCAGCTTGCCAAAAACTATGCCAAGGGCCATAAATTCCCACTGACTTTAAATACAGGATATAAGGTCTATGAACAATAAGCATTAACAGCACTGTAAATATGCAAGCAAAACATCTATTAAACTGTGCTGAAGAAAGCCTATCAAGCCACACCCTCTATGATTTTTCATTTCACCCTGAATTCAATCCACATTACAATCAGATTTACATGTGTCTTTAATCCTGTGTGTGGTCCCATTACGAGCAGTGAATGAAGAAGACTGGCACAGAGTAACAGAGTGAAGAAAACAGGAGTAATATATTTCATTACTCTTCTGCAGATTGGAAGATTCAATACAATTACTGAAATTTAAATTAAACCCAGCATGGAAAAACCCAGACTTTATCCCCTTTTCTCATGCATAGAGCCCTGTAGGCCCTAATGACTTTGTAATTTTGTTTTAAAGAACGCTCTAGAGAAAAAGGATTCACGCCTTAATCCCACTTTGGCTTGACTGTTTGTTCTTGGCTCACAATGAAGGCAGGCTAGAAGAGAAGACTCTGCAAATCCTTGGGAAGCAAAATAGTTGATGTTAATGGAAGAGAAGTTCTAGAGGAGGCTCCTCTTTTTGTTTTGCTTTTTATTATTGTTTGATTTATTTAATCTTTTGTGGCTATGTAAATGGAAGCAAATGATCTCAACTACACAAGCAGATGCGTTCATTTATCTGACCAAAGGACGTACACTCCATTTTAGACCTTTACTCTGCAAATTTTTAGCAGTTCATTAAGCGCTGTGACATTGTTTCATGTTCCGCGCCAAGAAAGATGCCCTTAGATCTTCAGTTCCGTGGGCGTATCAGCCAGTCCAGTAACTGCCTGCCACTGAAAGGGGAAAGTCTTGCTTGTCCTTTAGCCTCTCCTCCTTACCTCTGCTCCTCATCTTTTCCTTCCTTGGTACTCTGTCTCCTCTTCCCTTGTGGTTGTGCTTCTCAGAGCCTTCCCTGAGAAAAAACTGTGCAGCTGGGCTGGTTTTCTGCCAGGTTAGTGAGTTGCATCAGCTCTTGGAGAAGTCCAGTGGGCGCCAGCACTGGTACAAGCTAAACA
Organism: Struthio camelus; assembly: GCF_040807025.1. NCBI lineage: Eukaryota > Metazoa > Chordata > Aves > Struthioniformes > Struthionidae > Struthio > Struthio camelus. Next base: position 26,285,215 of record NC_090942.1, read on the forward strand.
GCAGGAGAACGTGAGTAAGAGAGCATGGAAAAACAGGGGGGTGGAACAGGACTTCACCTTTTAGCCAGCAGCAAGCTTGATATTCAGATCATCAGATCTGAATCAGATTGTGCTGAAGCCACCCCAGCTTCCCTAAAGTTTTAAGTTTGATCCTACTGAGTTACTTGTTTAGAGAGATACCTTTGTATCCCAGCCTTTACCACTATCTTTTGGCAGAATGATGACAATGAAACACAAATACTATTTTTTGTAATAGTTGTCTGCTTGACATGAGGGTTAGGAAAAGCAGCTGAAGACCAATGTCTTATAAAAGGCAAATTTGTATGTCAGGAGGAAGAAATAGATCAGTTAATTCTTTGGTCCTTCCTTTCTCCGCTCTCAGGAGAAGAAACTCTTCTGTGTCTTCCTACATACTTTTTCTAATGTCAGCTCTGTCTGCCCTCAAAATCATTCTTTTCTTTTAACACAGGGAATTGTCCCTCGTTTTAGGTGATCCAGGCCCTTCTTACTGGCTTTTCATTCCCCAGTTACATTCTCTAGGCTTACTATATGGAAAATATTTGCAGAAATACTTTCCTACTTTCTCATGCACTCTTGCTGCAAGCAGAGCTGTTCACTGTCTTTTACCTGCTGAAGGGCTCTAAATGCACTTTATGTGCTCTATAGCGGTATCATCTTGCAGTTCTTTCTTGCTGCTCATATTCAAGCAAAAGTGAATGGAAATGACCAGTAGGAAGAAACTGAATAACAGTATCATCACCTTAGTCCTAGTCACTCAGTGCCTGCTCAAACGTTTGCAATGGAGGCTACCTGTTCGGCTCACCAATTGTTCCATGTATTGGGACATCCTCCTCCCACCAGGCACTTTTCCTCCACCCCCAGCACCAATTCAGAAAAGCTTTCAGAACTCAGAATGAGAAGGGGAGGAGAGGGATAGCAAGTGGTGAGCATTCCTGTTGGGGAACTACTGTGAAGAGGAAGGCGCAACCACTAAGCCAGGGATCCGATATGACCAGAGGACATTTCTTAAAGAGCTTCCTAAACAGTGGGAATGTGTGGAACTGCTGTAAGCCAGACAGTCACTGAGTTACTGGAATTAAAGCAGCAAATCTGAAGGAAAGGACCAGTCTGTAAGGGCAGTTAGAAGGGGAAAGAAGCATTCCTCTTCTAAGAACAATCGCTTTTGCTTCTAATGTCTCACATCCTGCATTTTGTCTGTTTTTTAAAACAAAAGTTAACTGTTCCAGTTTCTGTTCCAGTAAAACCCAAATACAAAATTGAAATGTCATAATCTTCTGGGTCCTGTCAAAAGGTCTTTCATTTCTTTTGTGAAAACTAAACTATTTCATTGTCACAACCCCTCTTCAGTTTAGTTTGGCCTTACCATGTAGGTAGGCAAGATTAGTAGACTGTTCACTCTTTTTTCATTCTGTTCTACAGCACAAGTGTACTGAAAGCAGTTCAGAAAATGAGAAAACCTGAAATAACTGGAAAATTCATGATAGTCATCCCCAGGCATCAGCTTTTTATACAGTTGCCCTCAAGTTCATGAGCAAGCTTTGTTTGAAAGAAACCGACTTTTAGGAACTGAGAGAGAAAAATAAGATTAGACTCCTTTTTCCATAATCTCTCTTCTCCCAACTCATCCCCTAAATTCCTTCACTGTATTTGCTCCTGCTCCATCACTTCTACCTTTAGCAAAGTGATTGCTTTACAAATACAACTCACGGACTTTTGAGTGAGTATCACAGTGAGTGTCTCCTGTGTTCAGCAGTCCTCAATGTTCTTTGGCAGCAGGGAAACGAATGCTCTTAAAAACAAGAAAATATTATGTAGTGTTACCTTTATTGTATGCATATAAAATAAAGATTACAAAAGGGTGCAATGCTTTCAGGTACTCATAGCTGTCTCTGCATTGTCCTCTAGGTGACCTACTGTGCATTGTTGCAGATGGTGTGCCTGCTACAACTGGCAAATGAGCTGTAAAATTCTGGACCAAGATTTCCAGGTGCCTGTCATTTTCTGGAAGACATTTTGATCATTACATTTTGGTTAGCATCCATGCAAATGCTCAACTTAAGCCACATCCACTGAGTTCAGTAGATAAGCTCATGGGTGGTCACATTTGGGTGTTCTAGGCACAAGGGAACAAGAACTTCAACTTTTATTATCAAAAGGCTTCCTTGTACTGATGGGTATTAGTTTAACAGAGCTCTTCTGTTAACAAAGAAGGGTTCTAAGATAACCATGTCACACAAAGGCACGTTCACCTGTGCCTCCGAAGATGCCCATACATCTACCCAGCCCCATCAAGACTAGCCATTATTTTTCTAATGAGAATGTTTAACAACATATCCCAGAGTTTGTTGCATTATTGTGGGACAGTCAGAACATACAATAAACGAGCATATCATAAGCCAGGTTGAAATTTATCACCTTGGGCACATCATCACTTATTGCGCATGTATGTGAGAAATTATTGTACAAGGAAACAGAGTATGCAGTGATACAAGACATACTATTTTGTTGTTATTATGGGCAAGCGAAGAAATATAACGGTGCACTTTTGAACTTATTAATTGGATTATAACCATGCAGTTTCTTTCAGAAGTCCAGCTGCTGCAGCATGATTACAGCAGAACAAGATAACAGCAATCACTGTAACACAGAAGTTATTTGAGAGAGGAAAGCAGTGCAATACCCTTAGGTACGTTACATTTATTAAGCACTGACTTTTAACAGACTTTTGACAGACCAGTCCGCATGATAATATTTCTACAAGTAAAGCTGAAAATTAAGTTTAACCATTTACAGCTAACGAAAGCAAGGCTACCTGGATAACTATAGTGAAGAAGGCCACACAGAAAGTTTCCAACACAGCCAGCATTCGGATGACAGTTCTTTGTGTCGAGCCCCCCATAGAGAATCACTACACTGCCTCTCAACTCTAGTCTGTTGAACTGCGCGGCTTGCTCAAAACACACCTGACTGCTACTGCAATGGACTGGGAGGAAGTGGGCTGAAAGCAGAAACTAAGGGACGGTTGTCATGCTGAACTGGCATGATAAGACTGAGGAAGTTGAACATCGTATGGCTAGTGGGTGAGGTTAACCACTTGGATTAAATAGGTCATGTGTAAAACTAGCAGTCCAGACAACAATCTGTTGAAAAAGCAAGGTTTAAGAAGATATTCCTCAGGGTTGCTATGTCTAAAATGCCTCATTCTCTTTTTCACCACTTCATACCTAATTTGATACATCCAGGTGACTGAAAAGTGAACAGAAGCATTTTTTTTTCATTGTCTGATTACTAAGCTGTTGGAGGTTGTTCCTTTTTCCAGTTGTTTGTTATATTTTTGAATTATGGAGACACCTCTGGACCTCATATGTAGGCTAGTAAAAAAATTATTCTGTAACCAAAGGCAGGCATCGGTGTGCTTAGGATTTGATTTTGCAAAAAAATTAAAATATAACCAAATCGGAATATTATGAAGCAGCTGACTAAGCTCTTACATTTTTTAATCAATCATTATTATTTCTGTCACACTATGATTTGATGTGCTTTTAAAAATAAAGCATATTGAAGGGACTATTTGTTCTGGAAAATAAAATAAAATCAGGTAGTGCCAACAGAGAAAATGAGTAAATGTATACAGGGCTGATAATTTGCTTGTTTTAACATAGACTTTTGAAAGAGACTTATAGAGAATATTTTGGGTTAATTTAAAATCATGCTATCATAAGCCAGTTATAAAATCAGGTCACAGTTTATAATGTGCTGATGTAATTATGAACAATACATTTAGATGATTTTGTCCTTCATGAAAGTAAATATTACTGCTTAAAATTTAAAGAATATGAAAAAGGAAAATTTGGGATCCTTTCCATTCAACTGCTTTTCAGCCTCCATAAAAAGACATTCCCAATGCATTCCTTTCACCTTCATAACAGAAATCTTAAAGTAAATAGCAGTAAGTGAATATTTGGAAAGCACTTTCATGATGAAAAGTACTTTAGAGTTGGTAAAACTTGAACACTAACGGAGATACTCACAGAAATACCTTAAAGTTGGAATTTTTTTTTCCCCCTCCCTTTCTTCTTCTGAGAAACATCTTTAGTCTTCCTATCCTGGGCTGAAACTGTGCTGAGATGTTTTCCCAGTGCATATTTAACATTGCATTAATGTCTTACAAGAAAAAACAAGAATGTTATAGAAGAGGTAGGGGTAAACTGCATTGATAGGAATGGCTCTCTCAAAGGTAATCATTACTTCTGAATTCAGCAAAAATGTGCTCTAAATCAGATTTGAAGAAAATTTCTACTGTGGATTATAATGATTATCATATGAAAGAGGGGAGGCTCAACATAATTTTAAAACTTCTGCTTTTTAAGTCATTTTAAAATGACTCATCGGTTTGCTTCTGTTTCATCCTCACGTTCCTTCATTGCAAGTGTCTTAGAAGCAGGAAGAAATTGGAATCAGGCTGTCAGAAAGATCCCTGTGAAATGTACGCAATACCTTCCTAAATTAAAATGAAGGGCTGGCCAACACTACGGGCTGTAAAAAAAAATTCATTTTCCAGACCTGACTAACTAAGGAACATGTTTGCATTGACAATTCATTCAACTATTGACTAAGTAATCCATCCAGTATGGATTACTAAGTAATACATCTAGAATGTGCTTTCTTTAAAAGCCATAGATTAATTTAGGCCCAAAGTAACACGGCAGAGAAATGAAACATATTTTTAAATAATTTAAGTCAAAAATACCATATCCAGATAAATTAATCACAGCAGACACACTCCAAATTGTCACCTTTTCCACCAAACAACTGAACATGTGATTAAAATAAATTTTAGATATGATGATCACTTATCTTTACACCCACAGCAACGATGCAATTCTAGCCGCACCTGAATAAAAGAAGAGCTGTAAAAGACCATCACCTTATTCCAAGACAGGGAAAATTATTCTTGTACTGTTGACAAGAGAAGTTTCCATAGTTCTCTAGAATTTCCCTGATTGACACTTTCCGTTTAACTACACTCACACTTGCAAAGTTTTTCCAAATGCCTATCCCACACCTCTTTTCGTGACAGGAAATGGTAAAACTTACTTTAAATAAAATTGTCTTTATGTTGCTCTCCTATTTCCGTTTCTCTCATTCTCGTGTGTGCAAATATACTATTCATTATTCTTCTGCGACACCTAATTAGGAAAGTCAAATTAACTGTCAATGTAATTAATTCACCAACAAAATTATACTTAGGATTCCCTCAAATTATGTTATTTTCAGGAAAAATATACAACATTTTATCTGAACAACTGAATTTACTGCATTTAGTTTAAGAATCCCATCACTGTACTCTCAAACTTCAAAAAAATATTGTTAATTGGCAGTAGCCAGTATCATAAATGTGGCATACACATTTCATTCAATGTATATGACATTAATGAATAGTTTTAAAAAGGAACAGAACAGTCACAACACTCAGTTTTCAGAGTATGAGGTTTAAGTGAGTATTAGGGCTTAAAAATTATTAAAACAGCTGTGGATCCTAACATTGTTCTCATTTTCCTTTGTAATACATTACGTAGATTTCTTGTACAAACATGAGGCAAGTATTTCTCAAAACGAGTTTTAATACGCCAGAATTTGTCAGTACCTCAAGGAAAATATTTTTTTCAATAAACTAAGAAATACAGTCAACAAATGGTTGAAGTCAGGTTTATAATAAAGACTTTAAATCTAACATGAAATGATGGAGGAAAACTATTGGTTATTCTGAAATGTAAGATGTAATGTATGCAAACACAAAGTAATCATGCAACTTGCTGACAACTTGAACACGAGATATATCTAGAGCAAAGAGCTGCAGCTTGTTTTTATAGAACATTATACCAGAGTATAAACAAGGTGTGAATTTGAAAGGGCTAGAGAAATATCATTGGAATTCAGTATAGATATATTGCAGATTCACTTTTTTTTTTTTTTTAATTTTAATTACATTATTCTCAAAGCATTTTAGGCAGTCCTGGAAAGAGTCACAAAACTGCAGAGACTGTGTTCATATAGGGTACCATAACTTTAGTTATTCAAATATACCACTACAAGTTTGTAAAAAGACACACCTTTGTCCCTCTTGCAATTCTGCTTCTCAGAGGTTCTCAGTGTAACTGCAAAACTGTCCAAACTCTCTGCTGGTCAAACTTAAGGCCACTTGGGTCCTACTACTGTCACTTGCCACGTGTATTGAAAAAAACAAAGCTCACGGTCTGGTCATTCCAGCAGGATGAGGTGGGAGATGAAAAGCCAATTCACAGTGGAAAGTACCTTCTACGTGAGGAGGAACAGAAAAGGGAAAATAAACCTCAAATTTCTAATCTCTCCTGTGTGCAGTTGAACAACCTTTTACAAAGTTCAATAAAGAAGACAAGCGTGCAAATTATTCTATGCTATTCAAAGAGACAACCTAGCAGGATTCTCACTGTACAAAGCTGGGAGTGAAAAAAACATTTCCTCTTTTTCATTTCACACCTACAGCTGAAGCAGAAATGCTGCTCCTTGACATTATGAACAGACAATACAGTTTAGCTGGTGTAGACCACTTTTTCTTCTCATACAGGGCTTAGCACATCGGTTCACAGTTTGTGGTGCTACAAATACCTCCTAATCCTAGAAATTCACCTAAACACCTGGGCTGTTGAGCTTTTGGTAAGCCAAAACTAAAACAGCTGTACTGCATAATACCAAAGGCTCACTTAGTGTCTTGTATCCAACAATATTCATTGATGTACGCTGAAAGACTGTAAGAACATCACAGGCATACAGGGATACTTCCTGGTTACCTACTCTCGTAATTTCTAGTGATGTGTTCTTCTTGAGTTTTTGATCCAGATATATTATTTCTGTGGGTTTTTTATGCCTCCATAGACTTTGCTTCCATTAAATTTTCTGTCACTTTTTAGACCCATGTAAACCATGGTTAACATTCAGTGGCAAGTTTTACAATTTAAGCATGCAGCACGTGAAAAAAATACTGCTCTCTTTGCATTTTGCACAGGCTACTTGCCCACTACTTCTATCAAAAGACACCTTTTCCACAACACCCCTGAATTTATGGACCCCTGTTATCTCCTTACCGAGCCATCTTTTTCCCAGCCAGACTCCCAACCAGTTCAGCTGTTTCTAAGATGTGTTGTCATTCCATAGCTTTGACCACTTTGACCCTCCTGTTCGAGCCTTGTTTTTCAAATTTTTAAGGAGTGGTGGACCAGACTTTCACATCATGTTGAAATCTAAGCGCAACCATCAACTTACGCAGCACAAAACTTTTCTGTTTTATTCTTTATTCCTTATTCATTCTCAGCATCTTGTCTCTCCTGCTGCTGAGCAATGAGCTGATGTTTCCACAGAATTATCTAGAATAACTCCAAAATCACTTTTCTCATGTCACTATTTGCCCTCTTTAATAGATCTTTTACAAATCTGTTGAGTAGCACAGAGTCCAGCTGGATTCACCTTCTTGAAAATTTTGGTAATTTATTCCTACTCTTTATTATTCTATTTTGCAAATTGCCATGTAATTTCAAGGGACCTCACTCTTCTCCCACTGCATCGTTTCTTAAGGAAACTTTAGTGAGGGACACTGTCTAAAACCCTTCAAAAATCTATGCAAACAACAGCCTGGCCTTTTTCCCTCTGTGCTCCCTGAAGCTTTCCAAGAATCCTGCTAAATAAGAGGAAAGGACTCTGCCAATATGTATCTACTCACACATTCACTAATTCTATTCTGTATCAGTTTTTCCTCAACATATAGACAAATCAAATTTAATAGTCTGTAGATGCAACTTGAAGTTTTTTTTTTTTAAATTAGCATTGTATGTATCGCTTTCCATTCCTCCAGTAGGAGGCATTTTTCAATACATAATACTAGCTCAAATATTCCATACATGACTTCTTTTAGAGCTTGTGGGCAAGTCTGGTCCTGCCAGTTTGTTCTAAACCCTTTTCCATAGATGTCGTACTTTCAGACCCGTCTTCACACATCCTGCACAAAAGGCTTTTGCATTCAAATTCGTCTAATCTCCTGCACAGTGAAGAAAAAGATTAGTTTCTCTGTCATAGTTTTGTTAAGTTTGGTGTGTTTTCTACACCTTAATAATCTGCTGAGCCTCTCTCACAGGCTTCCTGTTTAAAAAAACAAACAAAAACCCCCACCAGGTTCTATGGTTCTACTGTTCTATATCTTTGACTGACCTTATTGTGACTTTTTCAAATTTGTTCACATTTGTTGCTTTCTATTGTCCTAATTTAGACATAAAGTGCTTATGTACAAAGGTAAGTTTTTCTCCTTGTGAACTCCCTGAAAGGCTGCTCCATGTAAAAAAAATTATCATCATTACTGTCTGAGGGGACAGTCAACCAGTATTCACACTCTTTATTTATTTACCTATCTCTGCATCGTCGGAACTGTCACCACCAGTGTGATGTAGTTTGCTATATGGTCTTAATTTTGTATTTTCCTAAAAGACCTGAAAGTTCAATCCAAAGGAGTCTAGATTACCTGCAACTTAACTTCAGTTCATAGTATGGCACCGGTCTTCCAGCAGAACAAAGAGTTTGTTATCTTTATTGTCTCAATAGCCTGAGTTAAAGCCAAAGTCCTCAGTGTTTTTTTAAGAATCTGACATCTCCATAGAAACACATAAACAGTGGGTTTAGCTCCTAGTTTTAATGGAATCTTATTTACACTGCTCTTTGCTATTTATTGCTACCAACTTCTAACCTACTTTTTTTTTTTTTTTTTTTTTTTACTGAAGAGGATTTATCATCCATAATCATGTTTCCCTTCTTACACATCTACTTTTCCCCAGTTTCCCCAGATTAAAAAAGTCCATTTTAAAAAAAATGGTGTAGGCAACAGCAGCCTGCTTTCATTTTGATTTAGATAAAGCCTCAGTTTTCTGTACTACAACAAGTACAACTCACAACTATCAGGCCCTCAAGGATCCAAATGTTTTAGGGGCCTCCTTAGAAGTTTTCTAATGTGATTGTCCCTGTTACTGCTAGGAATTTCAGAGGATGAACTACTTCTCCCTTTCTTCTTTCTTGAACCTTGCGTTGTTGTTGTTTTTTTTAAATAGGAAAAAAATCATAGTCCAGGAAGGAATACGTCAGCTGCAAGACAGGTTCACCGTGGTTTCCATCTCACTTTCCTATTTCTATCCATGCCACCCATCCTAAAAGCCACAGGAAGGATCCCCTTCCAGCACATAACGTGGGTTAGGGATTTTTTAACCACATGGAAGACAGAACTTCTGTGTCCATTTCGGTAGGTAACACCGACTATCTGGAGACAAAGACCTCAAAGCAAATGATAGGAAAAATGCTGAACTATCTATGCATTTGTTATCCACCCATCAGAAAAATATCCTCCTGTACACAGATCAAAGGATCTATGAACATACAGGTCATGTGCAGCACTTACACAAACTTAGCTATATCGTTCTGAAACAGTTTCAGGGACAAAGCTTTTCTTTTTTGACAAATGTACAAAAAACATTAATACCAGGAGTTGAGTTTGTTTTGTTTTATTTTAACACCTAATACAATTCAAATTTAAAGGATTACTTGCACAAAAAAATAAACACATTTGGTATAAAAATTTATCATCACTTTAACACCTTTTTTCTCTTCCTCTTATGACCTGCACCTTCTCTGGAGCAGAAACATATAAAGACTAATGGCACAAGTTGTTTTATCCTACAGATTTGTTGTTGTTGTTTTTACATACTCAAGTATTCTAGAGGACAACAGCCCGCTGTATACAAGAACCATTTTCTTCAGCCTGCTGAATTAAGTTTCATAAAGAACCAAAGCTATAAAGGCATTTTAAAAACCATTGTCTTATATTCTTTTTAGAAGCACTGACTTTTTGCACCATTTATATACATAATGTTACATAACAGCTCTTGAGTACAGTACATGCAGCAGAATATATCTGTTGAATATAAAACATACATTTAAAATCTTCACTTATCAGAATTCTTTGAAGACTGAATTATTGTAGAATGCCCATTGCTTAGAGAAAATGGTTTGAGAGTACAAATGTCTGCATATGTTGGCCACTGGAACAATCCAAGGCTCACGGGAATAGTATCTGTAGCACATCAATGTGCATAAATAATTTGCTTACAATATTAAAACACAACTAGCAAAATCAGTAATTCCAAGATCTTATGACTGCTATGTTAACCCTTCTTTAAGTGGTTGCAAGAAGTGTGGTGGGGTCCCCCCCACCAAGTCCTCTACAAAATCTTTAGCATGTAATTTGTTTTCCAAATGAAGAAGCTTATTTATGTCTACTGCCTCTTCTCTTCATTGCAGCTGTACACTGTGGACAGTACCATTTCCCTTTTGGTGCTTCTGTCAGTCCAACACAGCCATAATGGAACCACTCAATAGGGCACTACAAAAACAGAGTTAAAAAGAAGGTTTGGGTTTTTTTTCTAAACACCTGTTACAAGAATCTTTCAACAAAAATGAAGCACCACTAAGAAGCACAGGTCCTGCCTTTCACACAAAGTCACAGGACAAAACGAGAAGAGTAGGTCAGTCTCTAATGTACACTCAGAGAAAACAAACAACTCTAGAAGTCAAGCATGGAACAACGTTAACAGAGCAAATTAAGTATATTATGCTTAGGAAATAATCTCATTTGGCAACACCTTAAATGTCACAGAAGTAATTATTACTCACTTCTGTGTAAATGAAGAAGTATGTCAATTATTAAATCCTTCCGTTCAACCATTTTAAAATTTTATTTGAATTGGACAACTGGTACTAGTAGTGACACAGCTAAAAGTACCCAGAAATAAAGGGTATTTTAAATACGTCAGACTTTCCTGAAATTGGATAAAGCCTTCTAAAACAGTTTGAACTATGGGGGTAGATGGGGAGAAGTTTCCTAAAGAATAGTTCAACCCATATATACACTCCCACTGTACTTTTATCACAAACACTTAAGCTCTACTGCTGTTTAACATTTTCATGAAATTGTCTATGAACCTGGCTCTACTACCACTTCTAGTATCTACTGCAAACCTCTAGTTTTTTCTTCATTCTTCAACTAACTGACTTTCTGCATGATTCCTTCAGTTTCAATACAAGTCACGAAAGACGAAATAAGAATGAAAAATCTGAAGTAGCAAGAATGAAATCCATAAATATCAGAATAGTAAGTGGTACATTTCTAATATTTAAAGAAAACTTTAGTGTTAGAACAAGCCTTTTTAATTTTGAAGCTGCTCACAGAGGAAAGAAAATTACTAATATGTAGTGTTACAACATTTAAGATAGTGAATAATTGAGGAAATAGTCAAGTTGGTTTAATGCAAGGGTTCAAAATTTAATTATGCTTTGTTTTTTAGCAAAAATATTCTTTCAACCTCAAAAAAATTAGTAAGCATAGGTTCTGTTTAGAACAGAAGAACTAAATAAGCTTAGAAGTTCTTAAAAGCAATGTTCCCACTGTACAAATACTTTTGTTCCATATAATAACTGAATCATTCTCTGCTTAAGGAGGAAAAAATGGAACACAAGCATCTGGAATTAATAATATTAAAAACATATTTTCATCTTTTCTTCTTTCACCACTTTCTTCCACCCATCCTACATGTTTAAAGCATGGCTCTTTTTTTTTTTTTTTTTTTTTTTTTTTTTTTTTTTTTAAGATCACTGCCAAGCCTAAGGTGGAGTACAGGACAAGTATGGAAAAAGTATTATTTGCTTTTTTTAAACCAATAAAGCGTCATCATTCTGTACAGGAGAGTAAAACTGAAAACAAAATAAAAAAACTCTACTGTAAAACTTACTCTAAAAAAAGTTAACTACTGTAAGCAATATTTATATGCACAAGCCTCTCTCATTAATCTTTAGGACTTTGTTACTTACATCTTGGTTATCACAGCCTACCATTTCACCATAGGACACCTAATTAAAAGAATAAAAAACAGTTATTAATAATTATAAGCAACTGACATTTTCATAGGGCCAATATCAGAATTTTTCCATTGAGGAGTTTTTCATTAATAGCAGCAATGATCTTTTGATTTTTTTTATTTGTTATACAATCTGAAGAATGTAATGTTCATACCAAATGGATTTCCAAAATCAGTTTTTTATGCAAAAATGATATTTTTGCATATTTCAGGTTGTATGATAATTCAGGTTGTATGATAAAGATCAGCATTCAAAACCTGACCTAAGCCCTTAATTGATCTGAACAACAGTACTCAGCACATTACCAGTCCAGATTTCAAGATGATACTGCTGTTCAACATTTCCCTTGCAAATATGACAATTTTAAGCACTTTCACTATTTAAAAATATTACATGTTTTCAATAGAATTAAAAAAATTCTATACACTGAAAAAACCCCACCCTAGCACACTTAAAAGTATTTAAAATAAGAACAGACATTAAATAAAGCTTCTCATGTCCTCCTGCAGTCTTTGAAGTTTCTTGGTGGCTTTTAAAAAAACTAGTAGTTTCTCCATTATTCACAACAAGAAGGAAAGTAGGAGATACCTGGCAAATGATCTTCCTTACTAACTTGGAATCTTAAGTAAATTCACTGTGAACCTGTTCACTCTTGAAGTCTCAAGTCTTGAGTAAAAGATTTAGAACTCTCCACATATGTTACATCACAGAAAAACTTACAGATGAGTTCACTATTCATATCACCAGCAGGTGAATACTAAAACCATTCTATCCTCAGTAGTGAAATTCTGATCTGTTTTTAAATTAGCAATTAGAGATGGAAGTTAAACTACAATGAAATAGCAGCTCTGACTATACTTCAGGTTAGAAGTCTTTCTTACCTGATTACAAATGCAGTAACGCGGTTCATTTGGATCATAGGTCCAGTCAACCTGGCTATTAGAATCAGACTCTGGTATTACTGCTGTTTGCTGAGACAGTTCTTGTGCTAATGCAGATGAAGAAGAACACGATGATAGAGAGGAAGAGGACGAAGATGAGGAGGACTGCTGACTTGAGGATTTGTTGTTGTTTCTGAACAAACAAAAAAATAACATACGATAAATACATTTACTACCAAGTGAAAGGATCATAAAGCAAATACTACATAGACTCTGAAACATTACAGAATGTAAATCTCAAAGTGTCATTCCATAGTAGATTTCAAGAAGTGAGACGGATGTATTGAATGCTATTTGGAAAAGGAAATCAATCCATGCCTATAAATACAAGACAGATTATTCTAATCAATGGAATTTAACAGCTTTAAGCTGTCAAATTACTTTAATGAATGTTTTTCTTCACAACGTTTTCCACTGATAGCCCTGGTGTCAAGTCTCCATAAAAATTACCACCAATAAAATAAATAGAATTTGCATATAGATGTTACATATGTCATGTACAACAGATAGCTGTGTTTTGAAGATGACTGATTCTATGTTAATCCCCACTTAAGCACCATCACTCCACTAGAACTGTGCCAGTATACAAATATTAAGCTTTTGCTTATAGGTCAGATCTGACACCCAAGACAGCCGGCTGTAGATGAAAATCATTTCTTAGACGCAATTATTAAATGAACTGTAAACGCATGCAAATTTGTATGAAGAAGAAAATATGCAAGTCAGTTTAAAAGGATGTGCATTCTCAATGAGCTCTTTCCAGTACTGGTTGACTAGAATCTTCAAATACTTTTAAATTAATCAGACACAGAATCCATTCTGTTTCCTGTCCTAGATGTTCAGCCTTCAAGTGTCATGATTATTCGCAAAGTGGCATGAAACAGATCTAGTTCAAAACCATTGACAAAGCATTGCATAACAATTCCCAATATTTGATTTTAGGCCAAATCTTCACTCCAGAACAATGAGAAAAGAAACCAGACTATGTAACAGAACAAAAAGCAAATGAAGACTTCTATTTAAAACCTTGAAGTGAGTGTGTTTAAATAAAAAAAAAAAAAAAAAGAGAGAGAAAAAACAAGAAAGCCCTGAACAAAAAAAGCCAGCAGCTGTATGGGTTGTTGTCCCAAGAACATTAAATACAAAATATTTCTAATATGTGCCATGCATTTTAAAAGAAAGCTTAGCTGCCTTAAACCGTAAGTGTAGTCAATAAGAATGAAAACCTACTTGCTTTTTCTGCCACTTCGTGAATCTGTGGTTGATGAACTTAACGTCTGTGTTAATGTAGAAGCCAGAGCTGATGACGAATACCCAGCTGAATCTCTGGATAGTGAAAATTCTCTTCCAATCTGAAAATCATTGTTCTTAAATGCTTCATAGCTGGCTTTTAGACTGGATGTTCTTCTTCCTTCCTTCATCTAAAAGGAACACTGATACTGCATCAGATTACACAGTAGGATTCTTACATAAGATACACCAAGCTGCAAACTACTATTTGCATGAACAAAACAACGTACATAAGCGGTAAAAATGGGTAGGAATATGTCATAGGAAAAGCTACATAACAAGCTGTTCCTTTCTGCAAGTTTTACAAGATGAAATTGTAGTATACAAAGAGCAGTAGTAATACGAAAACTGAATTGCATCACCTGAAGGTGATCATGGAAATGCAGATGAAGACAATCACTAGTCTTTCTCCTTAATCAATAGTGGATGGCAGACTTTCAAGAATGTTTTGACATTACCTGTGCTGTGGCTTGCACCGCTTGAGCTGCTGCCATGGTAATAGCACCGGCCCCAGATCCTGAAGATAATGAGCCCAGGTTATATGATGCCAATGGTTGAGAAGAGTTTGTATTGTATGCATTGTTTGAAGAGGATGATGAATTACTGTTTCGACACCCTTGATGAACAGAATACATTTATGAAATTCAAAATGAAACTAAATACCTTTGCATTTTAAGAAGAGTTATACATGACAACCAGTGAAAGATTAGGTAGTCTGGTTATGCATCAGAGTACTATGATCACTTTAAAAAGTTTTAGAAAAGTTATTTAACACAGCCAGCATTGGCTTAAAAAAAAAAAAAAAAAAAGTTTATTCCCCACCTATCCTTATGTGCCAAGAGTCCCTGCTCAGTCCAGCTGCTATGTCTGTATAAACCAAATGCCAGTTAAAACAATGCTCACTGCAGTAACCATCAAAGAGAAAGTATGAGTTTGACTGCACAGAAGTACTGCTTCTAAAATATAATTTAGAACGAATCTGAATTATAAGAACTACAGACCACAACAATTTTAACAAAACACAAATTTCCATAGCAGTCAACAGATTGACAGCTGCTCAACAAACGCAGTTCCATTTCATTTGCCATCTCTTGCGAAGCTCCTTAAAAAAAAAATATGAAGGAGACTATATAGAAGCGGTGAACAGCACTAAATTCCAAAACCTACTGTAGGCAGACAATGCAATGCTTAATTTGTATTACAGTTCAGGAGGATTAGTCCACATCAAAGAAAAAAAAACAACATCATCCTTTTCACTTCAGATAGGCAAATTATTTAGTTACTGTGACCTACAGGCAACTGTGGTTCGCATGTATCAGACCTGCTAAGTCTAAAGCAAAAAGAGATAAATTCATTTCTGCACAGTATTTGGGAAAAATATATAAGTACAAAATACAATGATTACCTGCTCTGCTCTTCCACAAGCTTTCATTTTCCACAAAACAAACTGTGGAACACCCTCACTTTGAAAATGAGCAGAAAGGGTTTTTGTTTTTTTTTTTATTTAAATTCACTACTCAAAAAGACTTCTCACCTATATTAAAGTACACAACACTCCAATGGATTTTTTTTTTTTTTTACTGTAGCTGAATGACAGGTCACAAACACCCTTTAAAAATAAAAAAAAGGTGAAAATTCTTCTCCCTTACTTTGCAAGTAGTTGCACTGCTTTGTTTTCCAAAAATAAGAGTGCACTGAATGTAGTATTTCTACTCCTGTTTGAATGAAACTGTACTGTTATCCTCTTCCAAGCAGTGTGAAGAAAAGGAAACCGCTAACACAGCTGTCAAATGACAACAAACCTCATGTGCTTCATGGATAACACAGATGGTTAACAATGCCTGCAATTTCTCATGTTTCAAATGACTGAAAAACCATTAAAGCCTAATAGCCTCTGATCTCAGACATTAGTACAATTCACAAATAATTGGATCTCACTTCTTCCTATTAAAAAGTAATACAGTGCAATGACAATTAATATTACCTGGTGTATTCTCTTTAGAAGCATCGGAAGTGAGAGTAGATAGAAGAGCTTCAGATTTAAACTTCTTCTCAGGAACATGATCTGTTGTACTATGGTGAGAAGATGGATTGTGTTTCCTTTCTAAATAAAAGAAGTTTAGTGAACTGCAATGCAAAAGCTTTTCAGCCTGAAAGTAAAACTGTAACTAGAAATGCTAGAACAGCATTCTAAACTAAATCCCTCGAGTAAAACCTTGTTATTTTATTCTTGCAATCCCTCTGAACAGACATTATCACTGCATTATGACCACTTTTTTCCAGTGTTTGGAGGGGAAAAAATTATAAAGTTGTGGGTATTTTTTTTTCCTGATACTATTTGACAAGAAATAAGAAAATTTAAAAAGTGAACATGTTTTTACGTTGCAAGAACTTACTCTCTACGGGAGTGTGCGAATGAGCATGATGGTTATTCACAGGCTGTGATGGTGTATCCAGCTCCAGAGACCCTAATAGGGAGTTAAAAAGGAGAAGAAAATTTGAAAGCCATCACTGAAATGATTTTGACTTTACATACTAAATGAATCTTCATAATATTAACCAAATCACTATGCAGTTAGACTTATTTGGATCAGAACAGTTTTTTCTAGAGCTGAAACCATTCCCATAATACAACAAGGAGCCTAGGGAGTAAAACAGTTTTAAACTAAAAATTGATGACTGCTGCCATATAACTACTGAAATCAAGAAGTTAAACCCAAGCCCAATAAAGAGAAGAAACAACACTGCTGTCATCGTGCCTCCTAGTCCAATGAGTTGCACACAGGCTAGTGATGGTTGTAGACTGCTGCACGAAAAGTACTAATGATCTGCACTGATGCAAATTGAACAGCATCACTACGTTCATGAAGAGAAAAGCCTGTACTAAAATACAGTAACAGGTACGCTGTATTCACAAGGCAAACTCCCATCTTGTCATACTGAGTCAAAACAACCAAGGAGTAGAAATGTCTTTTAAGATGCTCTAACATTCAGTACTACAGGCTTCAGATCAGCGTTCTTATTTTCTGCAGTGGTGGGGGAGCAAGCCAAATGCTGACAGACAGGAGAACACGAAGCTTCAGTAATCCTAATTTAGATTGATCTAACCCATAAAACTACCATGGTTTTTGGTAGCACTACTTCATTTATGCTGTTCTTGAAAAATTATTCTGAGGTCATTTTTGTAGTAGCTTCGATACCGCATTAAAAAAAGGCAAGCTCTCACACACATTTTGTTGAGTCAAGAGAAGGGAAGACAAAATTGGCAGGGAGAGAGGCAGGGAGAGAGGCAGGGAGAGAGGCAGGGAGAGAGGCAGGGAGAGAGGCAGGGAGAGAGGCAGGGAGAGAGGCAGGGAGAGAGGCAGGGAGAGAGGCAGGGAGAGAGGCAGGGAGAGAGGCAGGGAGAGAGGCAGGGAGAGAGGCAGGGAGAGAGGCAGGGAGAGAGGCAGGGAGAGAGGCAGGGAGAGAGGCAGGGACTACTTTTTCAGTTGTGATTACGATCCAAATCTATGTCTAAGAATAACATTTCTTGTAATATTAGTCATGAGGCTAAATGATCACAGCACAAGAGAGATTATGACTGTAAGTTTCTATATACACAACAGTTTGTGCAGTCTTCAGGAGGAAGAGATTTTGAACTAACTGCAATACCAAGCAACTTATACACAAAAAGATTTAATAATTCAAGAAAGTAATTCAAATTCATTTCTCTAAAACTCTACCTTCCACATTTCTTTACCCTTTTTCCTATCAACACTTTAAAAAAAAGTACTTGAGTATTACCAAAAGAAAAAGAAAGTAATCACAGTTACTCTAGAAGAGGTTCCAAGCACAAGAAGATAGTCTGACTGAGCAAACATTAATCATGTTATGAACTAGTCAAAAGGCTGCCCTCTGGTGGAACATTAATAATATACATGTTAGCAGTCAGAGTAAATGCAAAGAGGTTTCTACTTTTCATATTATTAAAAAAAGCAGTACTTTAAAGATGTAACACGCAATCTGGTATGTTTGTCTTTTAAGTTCTCAAAATTCTCCTAACCCACCTCAGCAATCGCATGACTCAACTGAAAAGCAGAATGGCAACCTAAAACGGCAACTTGGAATCCAAATATAACAAACTAGTTGCCTTTTTATGTAGCTGCTACTTCATTTAAAAACACTTACCTTGCAGTTTTCTTTTTGTGTCTGTTATTTTAAAAGAGCAATTACAAATAAAATATCTAAAAGGGGATCTTTTGTGACAAAGCCATACAAGGTTCAAAGAAAGGGTATTCCTAACCTCCTTGTGCGATTTAGGTTACTATCTCACTAGCCTTGGGTCGGAAGTACAGTCACCAACTCTTAATTCCACAATCACAATACCTAAATTAATTTTGAATTTGATTATAATCACATTTTAACTTGACAGCAAAATATTGATGCATATAGAAAAGTTGGATTCGCCTATACCAAGCTATCCACAAAGCTATCAAACTACCATTTTAAAATCTTCAGAAATTAATACCATATTTTTCTTTGCATTCTTAATGCTAGCATCGCAACATTTGTAAGCATGCAGGTTTCCTCCCCAAAATGGTTGTCACTTTTACAAAACAACCTGTCCCTCCCCTCCAAAACACAAAACCACAGAGTGCCTAACTTAATACTTGATATTCTACAACTATAACTAAAACATCCCCCCTCCTCAATTTGGTGGTAATCAATTCACGTAAGGCATAGTATGTTTTCGACTGGGTAAGTACTGCAGTGCAAACTTTCCACTTATCTGAGCACACAGAGGTGTTAAAAGCAGGTTTAAAGAATTTTGTACCTTATTTTAGTAATTCACAAGTGCAACAGTTTTGGGAAAAAAAGTTATTCTAAATACTCAGTTGTATTTTGACTCGATCAATTAACGCTGAGGCTGGAAGTAAAACTTGAGATCACTTACTGATAGAAGGTATCTATGAAAAAGCATCGTTTTGAAACTAACAGAAACATTACAGGCCACTAACGAATTTATGGTATTTTCATTTGTCAATTTGACAGAAAACCTGTCAATGTTCTTTAAGAAAATTAGGCATACTTACGTCTCTCTAATATTTCTGTTATTCCAGCATTATCTGCTTCAAGTTCCATTTTAAATTTGGCAAGTTCCTGGTCAAGTTTTCTCAAATGACGGTCTACCTGTTTTTGAGACAAACCAACAATAAGTAACATCCGATTCCAGAACAGTAATAGTTACACCTTTAAGTCTTGGGCCTGCTAAATATTTCCCTTTCAGCAATTCTCTGGCATACAGCACTGAGCATGAAACACACAGAAGTATAACTTCTGGGTTACCTACGTTTCCCTAACTCAGCAGCCAGACTAGAAATAACATCAGAATAGGGCTGTTGCTCCTCAGTTGCCCAGTCAATCACAGCATACTCCAAGGCTGCATATAGGCTTAGCAGCTAGAAGCCCTCCTCTTCTGAAAGTAATGTTCCAAGATACAGGGTTAATAGTTTCTTCTGAGAAAAAAAGAGGAGGATTTGGGGGTATTGTGGGTATGGGTATAGAAGAGGGAAGCGAAAGAACATGCACTTTAGAAAAGGCTGGGCTGCTACACTTTGAAATTGAGGATATTTTAGTGAACCACAATATTTGCATGCAACTATACACATCAGTAGCCTTAGGTATTTAGTAGGTGGGTCTCTAAACTGTAAATTTAAAGACTGCTGTGTTTTTGAGTGAAGTGTGACACCTCGAGCACTGGAGCATGATCCAAGAGCACTTGGATACTGAAAATTAAGAAAAAAATCTAAACAGCTTGGAAATAAACACTGTACTCGAAATGTTTTCTTCATCTATAGTCATACAACAGAATACTGTATCTATCTGTACATTAAACCACTGCAATTTGAACAAGTTTTTGCAGTTACCAGCTAAGCAAATGAGAGAGGTTAAGTTTCTACAGTTCGTTATCAGATTGAGGTAGAAAAAGTAGACAAGGAATATTTGTTTTTTTGTCTACTATATTTTCCTGCAGTTTAACTTTAAAGTTCTGTACTCTGAGAAAATGTAAAGTAGATATATTTAAAACTGAAGTAAAGAAAAACAGGAATACAAAAAACTAGCAACCTTGGGGCTTATAAGTAACAATTATTACTCAGAGCAACAAAGTTTCTTAAAGTCAGCATGTTAAATGTCCTTTTCACAGCAAAATATAACTGTATGTAGCTGACATACAAGTACAGGTAATACAGTTGAAATACTTATCAGATTGTTTAGAATTCCTTAAGGTGCAAATTTAGATAATTCACTTTCGTCTACTTACCAAATCATATATTTGGTTAGCCAGTTGTACTTTTTCATCTGCATCTTCCAAAGCCTTATAATAGTCCTGTTAGGAAGAGATATTTTTTTTTAATTATGAATGTAACTGAAGTAAATTCTGTTATTTTTGTTTTAACTATTGTAACCCAGTGTGAAACGTAAGCTAAAAGGAGACCTCTGTGTTACTTTCCAAAGACCGTGAAGCTGTATTGTAAACAACAATCAGCTAAAATCATGCCTTAGAAAAAGCCAAATCACAATATGTTGACAGTGACAGTCAGATCTCACATGCTAGTTTGCTGCAAGAAAAGAAACAAAGTCTTGGATTTGTTTTATATTATATAGCATAAACTTATGGACTCACAATGAGGTATCATTCAGAGTTTTATCTAAATGTATTATAAAACAATTTAACCAAAACAACACAATTTAAACTCTGCTCTAACTAATGAAAATCCACAGACAAAACTTGATTTTTTAAGTAGGCTTAAGCATGTTTCAACTCTGATTTTAAACAGGTTTAAGTGTATTTTCATTCCTGATTTCCACTGAGAAGTATCTTGCTTAGCTGAACACTATGTGAAATCTTGGTCCCAATGAAGTCAAAAGTTTTTTTTTTTTTTTTTAAATTTACTCTAGTGAAGTCAGAACTTTTACATACACATATATATTTATATTTGTATATATAAATCCTTTTGTATTGACTAAGCAAAACACCCTCGGCTGAATAAGGGGCTAAAGCAGCAAGCACAGGAGGCTAAAAAGGATTCTTCTTTTCTGAAAATAGATGGCCTACATTGCTAACAATACCATTACCAGATCTAAGCGTTGAAAAATAAAATAAAAGCCAAAACACATCCATCTTCCATTCCTCTCCCCCTAATACTACTTGTACCGTAAGTATACCATATACAGGGACATAAGAAGACTCAAAGGGAATGCTGAACCTCAGCTTGGAAAACATCCTCTGAAAGAAAGCCAATTCATTTATGCAGCTTCCTGTCACACAAGCAGAAACAAAGATTAAAAGGCTGAGCTGAGAATATAGTACTTGCTATCCTCATCACTATAGGCCCCTAATTTTTTAAAATACTAGTGCATATTGGGCAAAACTGAAGATAAATGCTTGATCAAGGAAGCCTTTCAGCCATTTTTCTCCTCTTAGGTAGTTCTATGTACCTTTGTGAAAGCCCAAGGGAAGCCATAGTTCTGAACACTTAGTTTCCATGAATTGTGGCCATAAACTGATTTTTTCCTAAGGTTATCTTCTTTTGCAAAAGAAAAACGTGACCCACTCCTGGGAGGTCCTTACTTTTTTGATAGAAGTCATTTGTTCTTCTCTCCATTCAGGTTTGTTTTTCTTTGCATTCATAAAAAATTCATTTACCCTCTGCTCAAGTTGGTCCATTGCATCTATAGCAGAAGAAAAGATTTTAAGATGCATGTTATCTTCTCAGGTACGTAAACACTATAAAATAAGGTGGTTGTTTTTTCTTTAACAAAGTTGACAGGACTGAGGTGCAAACTATTAGAGGGGAAAAAAACCCACAAACCAAGTGACAATGGACAGAGGAGGGAAATATTACCTTAACTTCCAAGAAACAGAATAGCATTCTGATAGGATTCTCATCAAGGTTCTTGTGCTCTCCAGCATGGGACAGGCAGGACTCCAAGTTCTAAAGGTTTTCTGTCCCTAAGAGCAGTGGTAGTGACTTAAAGTATGACCCAGACTCCTCACCCAGGGCTCTAGATTGCTGACCTTGGAACTTCCTAGCCCGTTACAAACTGAGCAGGAAACAAAATATTATCCTAAGAGAAACAGTCAAATACAAAACCAGATAACTGAAGAAAAACTAGCGCTTCAAAAAGGTAGAGCAACAGAAGAGTAAAGCCACCACCTTCAAGTCAAGGTTCTCTCTATAACTTCCCAGGAAAAGTGACAGTACACTGAAAGCACTCAGAAGGTTATTCCCCCCCACCCCTACAAGGTATAATTGAGGGGTAAACCCACTGATAAGATGCTACTTGGACAGGATTCTCACTTATGATATTTCTCAGTTTCACGTAAGGGGAAAAATAAAGCCACCAATTCTTTAAAACTAATTATCATAAGAAAGGAAAATGTCTGTCAAACTACAAGTTATTGGTTTGGTTATTTACTAAGATAGGAATGGGGATTCCCTTCCCCTCCTCTCCTTCAAGGAAAGCACTGAGGTTAGTATTTCAACAGCTGGACTTTTGTCCATTCCACAGCTTGTGTATTTCCAAGACCAAGCAGCTGCCACAATCAAACTCGCTTTGACAGCCTTACTAGTCTCAGGATAGATGATAGTACTGAAAATGGTTTTCACAGAACTCTCAGTGATACCATCCAGACAATAGTTTCAAATGAAACACGACAATGTATCTACTTCCTTCCCCCTTCAGACTCTCAGTGTAGAATGCTCAAGACTTTTTTTGGAATGAAGCATTAAAATTGCCTCACATGAGGGTGATCATCTCCAAAAAAAAAAAAAAAAATTAAGAAAATACCTCAAGAAACTCACGAGTATGCAAGTACGATCTAATACTTCAAATCCAATGGAGCCTGTTGGTTTTCGCACTTTGGGAATTTTCAGGACTAGAACCAATTATTCATGTAAACAACCAAATATCATGTACACTACATGATCCAAGAGGAACATGTATTGATTTTGCCTAGGCTAGGAAGGCCCAGCATCAGAACCAATAGGATCCTAACAACTGACTGGAGAGACAGCAATTAATCCCAAATGAAAACAGTCACTACACAGGCTTACATCAACATTATTTACACCCAAAGTAGTCAAACAATTTTGGTGTAAAATAGGCTAAGGATGGGAGAATCTGGACAACATACACTTTCCACTTGTGTTCTTCTGTGAGAAATTAAGTAGTCTGAACAGGAAGCAAGCAGCTCACACTTTGTGAAGGCTTCTAAAAGCTCTGTTCTTTGGCCAAATGACTATAATTTGGTCTCTAAACCTCAAGGATAAAACGCTCCATCTTCTCTTCCAAGAGTGAAAACAGCTAGGTGAGGAACAGCAAGATTATTATGGCTTCCCAGACACGAAAAAAAAATTTCCCTCTTTACTTTTTACTGAGGACACCTTTCACTCTGTGTGAAATTGCATATGTGAAAACTTTCAAAGAAATTTGGACTCTCTTGAAAGGTTAGGACTGTTAAGGGGGAAACACAGGAGAGAACCTATTCAATTATCCAAAGGTTCTCTCTGGTATATGTAAGTTCCTTCAGTTTTTCTGTTTCTCCCTCTGCCCCCTTCTAAGCCTACTGTGACACTACATTCTGACATAATAATTTCTTAGAACAGATTTCGCAAGGGAGTTGCCAGAAATTCTACTAGAATAGAGAACTTTTTTCCCAGAGCTTGACATTTTATCACGGAGGCCTGATAATCCATGACTTGAACTGAAATAGATAAAGACATTTTAAGCTCCACATGTAAACTGTCTTAGTTGGACATCAACAGTCAAAGTCACAACTTGGATGTTCTTCCCTTTCCCACAGGTATTATCAAGACGTAAAATAGATACAGTTGGTTTGCCTATACTTATTCCAATGACAAGAAGCAACACCTGTCCCTTTAGAAGTCCATGTTCCCCACAAAGGACAGACTATAAAGTCAGTATCAACTCTGACAGTAGTGCAGTTATCGCTTTATGACTCTTGTAGTTTTCTGAGACAGCATCCCTTGCATAAATGCTGTTTTCAAGGCCGTCAGAGACACTGAAGCTACACAGAAAGTCACTATTTCACAGCATCAGAATAATCTGGTTGATACGGAACATTCAGCTGGCTGTCTGGCAATTGACATGGAAGAGATGAGAGTTCTGGAGTTTTGTAATGTCTTGGGATGTTTTGTCACTCATTGTGCAAGAATTATTGAAGTACTACGGTCCAAAAGAGATTTGTTTTTTTCAATCTGGGCCTAAGGTTGAACTTAGTATAAAATACTTAGTGTCATTTGCCATTTCCAGTTATGGCAGAGGAAACGACAGTACTGCAGCCTTGGCAACACTAGTCGGCTCGTCCTGAAATACACTTTAAGTACTAGCTTTGTTTCCATACTCAATAGAAGGCAAATTTGTGATCTTATTTGGAACTACCTAAGCCCACGAGCTGCTTCCTTCCCTCTCCTGGTGCTCCCTAGTGACACTTACTTCATAAATGTTATCTCCTACTGCTCAGCTCCTGAGCCACTGTTCACGTCCTTTGGCTTTGGCATTGAAGCCAGGATAGCACTTACACCACAGTATACAGAAAAACTTATAGCCAGTTCAACACACATTAATAAAGTCTGTCAAACAGACCAGCTGGAATCATTAAAGTAAATACCTCAGATCAAGCTTGAGACCTCACTTGAAAGGATTATAGGTCAAACTATTGTTTGACCTATTGCACTCCTAGACAGCAAAATATTGTAAGCATGGTGCTGCATTTCATACTACTGCACTGCACCAACTTGTTACTTCAATCCTTGTTCTTTCTCTCTCTCATTCTTCCTTATGATTGCCCAGTCCTTCTGTATTGATGAATCCTCGCAACTTTTGTCACAAAGAACAATTTCGTCAACAAAGAGCTTTGCATTATGGTCATGACCATATTAATTGTGTGTTAAATGACAGCAACACCTAACTAGAGCCAAAGAATCCTTTAGCATCCTGACATAAGTCATAGATGAGACCAAAAGGCAAGGAATCCTGAAAACAAAATTAGGCAGCATCTGAAATCAGGATATAAACACAAGATATACAAAAAGATCAACAGAGAAACGTAAAGTGGACGTATATTTGGTAAGTGCCAGCTAAGGCACAAGAGACTAGGCAGAAAACATTTTCACATGTACAATCATGAGGGGAGATGGCTGGAAGGTTTCAGAAACAGCGCACAGCGACCTGCTGGAAGAGCGGGATAAAACTCATGCTCCAACCCACCACCACTGCTCTTAGGAATCAAAAGTCTAAAGAGTTTGGGACATGCCACCGAAAACGCCTTAAGGAGCGGCACAAGCCCAGGAGCGAAGCTCCTGTCAAATCCTAGCTGCGCGGAGACGGCGCTGTGAGCGGCCGGGCGGCTCGGCGGGGCCGCGGCTCGGCCCCGCTCGCTGACATAGCGCCAGGCGCGCGCGCTCCGCCCCTCGCTGCGTCCCGGCGGCTCCCCGCGCGGCGCCGGGGCTCCGCAGCGCCGCCTCCCGCAGCCGCAGCCGCGCCCGCTCCGACAGCGCCGCGCCATCGCTCTCCCGTAGGAGAAGACGCCAGGAGCCCGGCGCGGCGCTGGCTGCCGGCCCCCCGGAAGGGGCGACGAGACGCAGCCGGCCGCGTGGCGCGGCCCCCCGCACCGGACCGGCCTGCGGCGCTGCCGGAGAGACAGGGCGTCGGGAGGGGAGGGGAGGGGAGGGGGGCGAGCCACCCGCGGGCCACCGCGCGGGGCGGCGGCGGGGAACGGGGCTGCCCAGGCAGGCCGCAGCGCCTGCCGCGGCGCTGTTTCGCCCCCTCTTCTCCTGCCCCCGGCGCGAGCGAGCCGGTGCCCGCGGCCGCCCCCCGCCGGCGGGCCGGGCCGGGCCGGGCCGAGCGGCGCAGGCGGGCGCGGGGAGGAGGAGGAGGAGAGGCGAGGGGAAGCGCGGGAGGGGAGGGGGCGGGCAGAGGAGGAGGGGGCGGGACTCACGTACTCTGCACCTGCAGGTCCATCTCGCGCATCTCGGTGAACCTGTCGCGCAGATCCATGGGAAGCTGCTCGATCACTGCGGGCACACGGAGGGGCGGGGGGGAGGGAGACGGGGAGGAGGGAGGAAGTCAGTCACCGCCGTGGGGGAGGGGGGGAACCGCCTCGTCGCCGCGGCTCCCCCCTCCCCGCGGCCCCCCTCCGCTAGCTATGCCCCGCCGCCCGGCATCCCCGTCCCGTACACACTCACTCTCCAGATAGTCCTCCAGATACAGCATGGCGGCGGCCGGGCGAGCGCCAAGGGGCTTCTCGCTAACGGGGGCTCGTCCCTTCCAATATGGCGCCGCCGCCAACAACACCAGCAGCTCGACTCAGCGAAAACAACATTGGCGGCTGACGGGGCTCGGCTCGGCCGCGCCGCAATTGGCTGCCCGCGCCTCTGACGCACGCCGTGCCTCGCGCGCCGCCGACGGCATCACGGGAAATGTAGTTTCTGCCCGGGGAAGGGCCGGGAAACTACGTGTGCCATGATGCACTGCGGCGGCCGCTCCTTCCCGCCCTCCCGTTTCTGCTGGCGCGGTGGGGGGAGCTGGGCGGGCGGGGTGGCGGCTGCGGGGCGCCGCGTAGCTACCGCGGGCCGCTCCGCTGCCTCCCGACCCTTGTGCCCTGCGTTGTCACTGGGGGTTTCTTACAGCCCCAGGTCCTGGAGTTTAATGTTAGAGTCCGTGCGCTGTCTTTTCGCCAGAAAAAGAGTAGTATAGATAGTAATAAAAGTTACAGGTATAATGGGATATCTGTGGGCTTTGGAATTGCTCTTTAGTGTAGAAAAAATAATTAGCAAATAGATAGAAATGAGTAAGTTACAAGGCTTCTTATTGTAATTTACTTGTTAAATGTTTTGAGCTGAAGTTTTTCCGCAGTTTCAATCCCCGGAATACCTTTATTTCATCGCTGTTTTATCATTAATTGTATTTCCTGGTCTAGTCATGCGCTAATGCGTAGAAGACAGTGATTGTTTTTGTCCAGATGTTCCTACGGTGTAATATGGTTTTTGATGGTGGGGAGGACTTTTCAGGGAGTGGGTGATACCGGATGTAGATAGAGGCAGCGTAAGAATTGCCATACCAGAAAAGACAAGTTTTCTGCCATGTTTGTTATCTTTTCGTTTGGTCATCTGCGCCATATGCATCCAAGCAAGGAAAGGAAGTATATGGCTTAGCCAAGTGTGAGAAAAAAACAGTGCAGGATGTTTTTGAGTGTCAGGATGAAGGGAAAATTGCATTCTTTTCTCATGTTTTAAGTACATATGTTGTGAGTAATTAGCTAAAAATGATTTAATTTTGGAAGCTGGAGCTTAAATTCTGTGTGTGGCTTTTATGAAGATTTTCATTTTAGTTCTGTCTCAAAAACATAATATATAGCCAAGCATTCTTTTATATTCCTACCTTATTGTAAATGAAAAAAAAAAAAGTATAACAATAACTATGAACTTCTTGGAAAAGTGTTATACCTAAGTGGTCGCTTTCCATTTTCATTCCATCAATTAGCTGTTTGTTCTGCACTGCTGATACAGAAGTATTGACTAATGTCATAAATACCGCTGAACAATTTTTAGATGCAGTTAAGCCCAGTAAGTATCAGTCAGGAGCAATAGTTGAAAGCATCTGCACTCTTTAAAGTACAAATTTTAACATGCTGGTATAGGAATGACAATGTTTTTGAAGTTCTGTGTGAGAAATTGCTTGTGCCCCTGTTGTTATGTGGAAGACAAACGCTCTGATCCTTCCTGGGAAATGAATCGCTACACTTCTATTAAAGTGAAAGGGTTCGATGTGGCAAGATAACTTAGCGTATTCAAATGCACAGCTAAAGTAATCATATCCTATTTTCATTAGGAGAAAAGGATGGTGAATTTAGGGAAATCTGAATTGATGGGGGTCACTTTTTTCGTTTTCAGTGATGGCTTTAATGTTCCCTAAAGACTGAAAACAAAATTTTATAGTAGACAAAATGGATATGTATGTATACATACATATCCAACAGATATTTAAGAGAACAATATTGTACAAAAATATTGTACAAAACAACTCCACCATTAGAACTACAACTGAAGCACAGTTATATGGTAAAGTCTCACCATGGTGCCCCATGACCGAAATCACAGGACAGCCAGGATGCTGGGACTTGTAACCGTCTCCTGTGCTGAATTTGCTGCATAATAACTCTCTCTTTCATGCCTGAGTTTGCTGCGTGCCTGAGTTTGTGGGCTTGGGGAGAGTCAGCAGAATGCTCACCAAGAGCTAGTGTGATAGGGTGTTTTCAAATATTTCCTGTGTACTGTGGTACCCAAATGAAGCAAACTAAGAAACACGTTGCTTGAGGCTGGGTCTCAGTCACTCCTTTTAATGCTAGCGTTTGCACCGTCCGCATGAGTGGCAAGGGAAAATGGGACTCAGGCACGCCAACAGAATGACAAAGACAAGATTCTGGTGGGGCTGGACCCTGCTATCTCCAAGGCAGGAGTGGCCCCCTTTGTGTTTTAGTGGAATGTGTCAGCAACTTTTGTAAAATTAGGAAGCTTCTTTAAAAATCATGCATTGTAGTGCTTTACAGCAGGGGATGGGAGGGGATAATGTAGAGTATGAGTGAAAATAGAATTTAGCTTTGTTCAGTATTGAAAAGCAAATATGAACTCCTTTATCTATCTGTAGTCTCTTTTTTGTACAATTGGAGAAATTGTCACATAGTCCATTTCTGCCGGTGTTAATTCACACTGTATACTCAAGTGTATAGCCAACCAAATTCAGTGGGATTGTGTGAGTAACTACTGCTCATCATGGCAGACTGACAGAACAGAGTTTAAATTGCCACTTTAAGAAGTGATTAGCCTTAAAGGCCGTACAAAAGGAACAATATTTTTACAGTGAAAAGCTTCCTATTGTGTATAAATGTAAAGACCTGACTTTCAGAACAGCCTAATTGGAACAACCTATTTAGAGCAGCTCCTGATCAGGGAAAGAGGGATTAATGACAGTGTTTATTGGGATGCAAATGCATTTAAAAAAGAAGTAAACACTAGCTGTGAATTCAAGCTAAAAAGAAATTCAATTTGTGAATTGCAATCAACATTGTTCAAAAAAACCTTCCATATAGCAGTAGACATGCTTAGCATAGAGGAAAGAATGGAAGCCATAGGAGTTGCTGTTTCCTCCTGCTGGTATAAACTGTAACATTATTAATGTTGATGGCCTTTGTCCTGCAAATGCTTCACATAAATCATGTCTCATCACTTGTGGCAGAATGATGGCATAAAGGAATATTGCAGTTGCTCTGTGATCTACCTAAAGCTAATCGCTTGCATAGGTTTCATTAGTTTTCAGCTGTCAGGAAAGAAAAAAAGATTAAAAAACATGGATTTATGTTCTGATGTACATTTCTTAGATGAGGCTCAGACTCTTCTGTCTTTTCCCTCTCATCTGTCCTTTCCCATTCCAGATCTCTGTGATGTCTTTTTTTCCATAATTCTGTTCTGTCACTTCCCACTTGCAGGCTTGTGTGCCAAGTCTCTGACTTCCTTCTGTCCAACTTCCCGTTCCTCCTCAATCAGTTGTTCTTTCCATTCACTGTCCTTCTCCTATCCATTCTGTCTGTCTTGCAAGCTATATGTTTTTCAGGGGCTTTCTATACCTATTCGGGAGTGTCACTGTTGCGTAGTTTCTTTGGTACTTTGATTTTTAACTCTTACCTAATCCAGTGTTTTTAAACCTATAGTCCTTGTGTTTTGCTTGTTTTTTCAAGGACTGTTTACTAATACTTTGATTTGAAAAAATCAGGAAAGACCTATCTAGCCCATCCCTAGACTGATGATCCTAGGTCTCAGCTACTGCTGGTAGGTTTGTGCGCTTTGAATTTCTCATATGGGAGTCTGTCCCCTTTGCACACAAAGACTGCTAACATACAATGTGAAGCAAAAGCTCTTTGTTACTGAGGTCTAGACTGTGCTCGCTAAAGAGCTTTAAGAGACAGTGACAGCCAGCCAGCACTAAGTAATGGTGCAACAGAGCCTGTGTACAAGTACCAGCCTAGGCAGCTCTTAAAATACTGGATGCGAGAATTTTGCTTTTCTTTGGCACTGCCCCGTTTGCAGTACAGCAGTCCTATCTGGCGGAAATCCATTCACCACGGTGTGCTGCAGCGAGCATTTGCTGCCGATAGCAACATTCCTAGCAGTTTACAGAGTTTTGTCTGAATACCAGTGTTAGCATCAGGCCCTTGGTCTCCTTACAGGCTTTCAACTACTTTATTATAATATTTCCTCATCTGTTTGTTGCCTACTCTCTTTCTGCTGCTGTTACCTTTCCATTCTTTCCAGACCTTCCTCTCTTGCAGTCCAACTGTCCCTCTCAGCAGCTGTGGACCTCACCATCTCCCGTATTCTGCCCCTTCTTCTTCCACAGCCTCATTCTCACTGTGCAGGAAATAACTGTCATTCCAGCTGTACTATACACCCATGGCTATGGAGGACATTAGTTAAATTACTAAATTGTCTTGAGACTGAGTACCATGTAAAGGTTACAGCATGATCGTATTTGTTCTGGGCAATCAATTTTATGTAATGGGAAACTCCATCCAAAGCCAGATCCTAAGAAAAAGCAGGGTGAGACTATCCAGTAAATAATGTTACCCTTGTCTAGGGCAGCAGTATGCAGAAACTTCACACTTCTGTGAAATGATCCTCAAAAGGGCAAATTTGGCCCAGAAGTATTGTGGTTGCGTGGTAATCTATCTAAAAAAATCACTTTCCATTTCTACATATTACAAACTCTTGCAAATTCTGAGATTCACACTCCTATTTCTGGAAACAAATCCATGACCCCAGATAATTAATTTACTTTTAACAGTCAACAGGAAAATGGAACTGCCATTTGTCTTTCAGCTTATGTTTGTGTACTGACTCAAGCAATTACATCTTCATCTTTTACCTAATTTTGTCTGCTGCAGGCTCAGTTAAATTTACTTGCAGATTTCTGTTATTTCCTCAAAAGTCTGCAGGATATGAGCAATCACTGTTTATATATTAATAACTGAAGTGTTCTTATCCTGACTTCCTAAGGAAATAAAGCTTATATAAGCATGCTGTGTGTCTGTGTGCACACTTTTTTTTATCTGTCCTTTCACTCTGCCCTCTCCCTCTCTTTTGAATTAACTGACTAATTTCAACCAATCTGAAAGAGAAGTAGTAGTTCATCTCTAAGAGAGACGAACAGTGGTTGATCCTTAAAGGCTCTGTTGTCCCTAGTAGTGTTCTTTCGTTCCTTTCACTGAGGAAGCGTTTGCAGTGTGAACTTAGCACCTACTAGACTCAAGAAAATCTACATGTGAGAGCAATGTTATGTGAATGTCCCAACCATGGAAAAAGCTTCAACTGGTGAACATAACTTATTGGAAACCATTATAAGCCACAAATGCCCAAGCTTAAGTGGTTTTGCTATTCACAGAAATTTTTGGGTTTTTTGCTTGATTTTTTTTTTAAATTGAAATGTTGGATCATATGGCATGCATGGGAATACAATTTTAAAAGAATTAGTTTAATAATTATTTAAACAGTTATAGTAAAAGCGTATTTTTCAAATGCCTATATCTGATGATCTGTAATGACGGCTATTTCTTCCCTATTATTACAATCATCCATTTATCCATGGTTTATAATCCATACCTACTTCCATGAGATTGGGGCATTCTTGTAGCTGGAAGAGGTTCACATCTGGTAGCTTTCTACCAAGAAATGGTAAAATTGGCTTCTGTGCCATGAATAGCACAGAGAAGTGTGAGATTAGATACCATTTGGTCCCTGTGATGCTCAGAAGACATGTTCTGCAAGGGTTAGGTTCTGCAAGTGGGGCAGTGAAAGAAAAGCTAAGGGTTAGGGGAAATTAATGCAGCTGTATAATCCTTCACTCAGATTCATACAGCTGTAGCCTCCCTTGCCACTGCAGCAAAGTCAAAGGCAAAAGTGACAGCAGGGGGATGGAAATTCTGAGAAATTTGCTGAAGCAGTGACATTATGATTGACTGGAGGAGCACAGCTACCACAGGAAGGGATGCGGACGTTGAGACCAGGCATGAATCTTCACTGCTCCTGGATATACATTGTCAGATATGTGAGGATAACACAGAAATCACCTTCTCCTTTGTGATCATTGAATGACAGCTGTGTAGAAATTGAGACACGAGAGAATCCAGAGTTCAAACTCTGAGGGGTTGTAGGAAAGGACAGATCTTTGTGACAGAACCCAAATATTGTAACTCCTTACTGAGGGAGGTAAGGATAAGTTCTACCTACATTTAGCACAAGGCGCAGGTCTATCTCTTTGCTAAAAGCACGTTGTGATAATGTTAAGCAAAATTTTGAGAAAAAAAAGGAAAAAACCAACATTTCTCAAAATTTTATTACTGGAAGTATTTGAGTTATAGCTATGATGCTCTAAAGATATAATCAAGGGGTGTTTCCAGGGAAACTAATTTCTATGATAATTATTTTATCAGAGAAATATGTACGACTGATGAAAGTACAGACAATTCTGGGAGCACAGAAGCTTTCGTTCAGCTATTCTATTTTCAAGTGACATTTCTACATTTTTCAAATATTTCACTTGGTCTAAACATACTTGATTTATATACTTTTGGTCAAATTTGCAATATAATTAAAAATGTTTTCTTAACTTACAAATGAACTAGTATTACTCCCTAGTGACTTGCATTAGCTTACTATAAAATTTTTATCATTTATCATTTTTGTTCTGAAATGCAGTTTTGTGGTGTCAAATGTTTTGAGCCCTATCATGCTAGTTGCTACATAAATATAGAAAAAAAGGTGGCTGCAGTCTAAATTAATATTTAATTTGTTTTTCGTCTCATACTTTGGTGAGGTAACCCTTTTGTGTTTTAGGTAACTTCTAAGGGCTTGCAATCAACCTGTACCACAGTGATATTACAAGCAGACAATAAGTCCCATGGCGCTCAGTTTTAGAGAAAAGATTAATCTTGATTCAAGTTTTCAGACGTGCCCACGGTTCTCCTGTTTTTCAAGGCCCATTCTTTGCCAAAGAACAAGTCTAACCTTGTGGGAGCAATACTTTACTTTTAATGTGCATTGAGAATTTACCTGTTAGACCCCCACCTTTTTTCAGTATTGCAGTAATTCAGTGGTCTTTAAACAAAGTATGGAGAGAGTTACGTAGTCACTTTGGGCTTATCTGGCATAATATTAGTTGGTATTAATTCAACGAAGAACATATTTCCAGTGTGGAAAATGGTAGGAATGCCACTTTAAAAGCCCATAAGCAGGAGTTCTTATTCACAGAAGATTTAATTTTGAGGAAGAGGTTCTAATTGAAAGATTTTTCAGCTAATATTCTCATGCAATATTGGTTGCAGAGCTACCTGGTATTTTACATTTTCAGATATTTTGCCCTTTGAATTTGCTATATCACAAAAAAAGTTATAAGAATCGAGGGCTTTACCATAAAAGGAGTTATTACATGGGAGGCCACAATTTGAATTTACAGCATATCATTAACTCTAAACTAACATGGCAGAGGAACGTATCTTTGTCAAGAAACAAAGCCTCATTGTTAGTTATCTGTCAATTAGCAGCTTATAAGAAAAGTAATAAAATGCTTTTTAGCTCAATTCAATTTGAAAACAAAAAGTTTTTTTTTCCTTTGTTAACTAGAAATCCTGTATTCCACTTAGTTACAGTCTCAGATTTTCTGCTGTACCTCTGCCCTTAAAGATTGATGCATAGTGCTTGGGAATGCAGCTGGCTGGGAATTCTTCGGTGACACAATTTTTCATTGGAAAATGCTCATTCACTATATATTAAGGCATTTGCAAGAACATATCAGCTTCAACAGAACTTTTACTCGGAAGTGAAGCTCAGAGTGAGAAAGAGTTAGAACAGGTAATATATAGCCTTGTGGTCCTGAAGCTCTGGAGAGATAAGAAAAATAAATTCAAGATTCTCTTCTGCCTTATTTAGGTGTGAGACCTGAACTTTTCTTTCCTTGATCTTAGCTTAGTCCTCTGACTGCTGGGTGTGAGAGAAAATGATATAGAGCTGGTCCAATGATTATTGTATCCATCTGGGATGTTGGGTACCCAGCTTCACGTCTTTGTTGCAGTGAATTTATACAAAATCTAACAGTTCCAGCAATTCTAATTCACCTCTAGTTTAGGAAAAACACTGTAGAAGAGTTGCTTTCCTGGTGGTTAGAGCATATTTCTGGGGGAAGGAGGAATGGCAGACCTGCAGACTCTCTTTTGCATTCTAAGTAAGTTCCCCTCATTGCCAGACTATTTTCTGTTCCTGTGTGTGCATCTAGAAAATCAAAAGGTTTTAGCTTCATTTAATAAAGACCATTTAAGAAACCTTAAAAAGTTTTGCAGGATCTGAAAAACATTTCCTGGTCTAACGTGATATTGAGCATCCTTCATCAGTATAGGGCAGATCTGACTGAAATTATTTATGATTGTATATCATCCCAGTTATAAACTCGCATTATTTCAGTTTGACTACAATTG
The DNA here is from genome assembly GCF_040807025.1 of Struthio camelus. NCBI lineage: Eukaryota > Metazoa > Chordata > Aves > Struthioniformes > Struthionidae > Struthio > Struthio camelus. The sequence goes on from NC_090942.1 coordinate 26,320,036, forward strand.
TATTTATATCATAATGTCATTAACACTAAAAATTATTTTTGTTAGCAGTGAAACCTGGCACTCTATGACTGACACGGGGCAATACACTCTGTCTAGAATGCGGGATTCTCTCTTAAATAGCTTGACAGAAGGCCTGAGGAATTTAATATGTCTTCTGAGATAGTGTTGAATAAATTTTTGAGGAAGAAATCAAATGATCCCTAAATTATTTGCGTAGTGTACAATCTTACACTATCAGTTAACAGTGTTGTCATTTTATAACAATATTTAGGTGTTAATAATATAGCAACAGATAAGTATTCAATAAAAATGAAACAATTATTAATTGTTTTCAGTCATAGATATCAACATTTCTTTATCTTGATTGCATCAAGGCTATTTTTCCGTTTTGAGACTAAACATGAATCCAGATTACAAATACTTGTTTCTAAATAATGTTTACTGGAATGTAAAAAACCTAAAATAGTATGTCTTAGCAGGTCTCCTCTTTTGTAAACAGGATTAACACAAATAGTGCTGCCAGACGATGATGATGATTAATGGTTCTAAACACTATAGATCTGTATTATGTAATGCATCTCATATCCTTGAAATGAGAGCTGTAATTTGTCATTATTGTCTAGAGCTAAAATTACAACGGGTAATTTACAAGAATAGATTATAGTATTTTATAATTGCATTTTTTAAATTTGTATAGTCTTATATTTAAATAAATATTAGATCTCAGAGCAACGCATTTATTTTCTGTGTAGTGACGTGCAATGACTGGATAAACAATTATACAATTGTTTAGCTAAAATAAACCCTATCATATATCTCATACGGTATGAAACGCAAATGTAGTTCCACAGAATGGAATGAGCTATAAGGATATTGTAACTCAGAGACATTTTAAAGAGTCTTGTTTGAAGAGGTTTCTGTGCTTATGTGTTCTGCTTTGAGATAGAAGAGTTAACCATTTCCCCGTTCTGCCTATTGTGCTGGATGTCATGTCAGCCTTGCAACTTGGAAAGTGTCTGGCCGAGGTTCAGAAGACCGAGATGAGACTAGAAGAAGTGTGAACATCAGTCCAGCAAGCCATTTGATAATTTATCAAGTCAGAAATAAATTGGACTGTGTTAACTTCTCCACTGTCAAAAGAAGCCAGAGGAGGAGTTAAAGGATAGCCAGAGTCTCACTTTCTGATTTGTCCCACTGGAAGCACTGGCCTCCTCAATAACTGGGAGGACTCTCCATGGCATTTTCCCTTTTTTTTCCTCAAAAAAAAAACAGACAACTTTTTCATAGAGGGGACATTGTGGGCTGGTGGCCAGAACTATCAGCCAAGGAACATGGGTTATGCTGTCATCCAGCACGGTGTTCTGGTTTCTTGCCCTGGAAGTTTCACTTATTGATTGTCAAACAGAGGATCCAAGGCAGTACACAAGCATTTTCAAACAGTGGCTGAGTCAGTATCAGTGAACTAAATGGGTCCAGGAATAAGCCAGGGTCCAGCCACAAAATCATATGTACAGTTAAATTGTTACCATATTTCCCGGGACAGTTTTGGCCCATGCCAGCTAGCATGTCCCAAACAATGCCTTTCGCTGTTTAGGAGTTACTGCGTGTCAGGAGCCATTTCCAACAAGGAGCTGGATGGGATTGCTCTGATTTTTTGGGAGACCAAGAGAGTTACGCTGTATGGACCCAAGCTGTACCAGCTATGCCAGCTGACCTTAGGTCCTTGGTCTTTTTATAGCCAGTTGGTCCCAGTTGTCAGAGACCTTTCCAGCTGCTTAGTCAACTGAGAGGAGAAAAACATACTCTTCCCACCAAGAAGCACTCATTTTCTACTTTTATTTCCTCATTACTAGTCACCCTTACGGCTGGCGGTGTTCACAGTTAACCCTTGGTGCCTTAGGAAGTGGAACGCTTTCTGCCTTCTCATGGGAATTACTTTCTATTCAGGCTAGTCTCTTGTCAGCCTGCCCTTACTGCTTCCTCACTGGCTAACTCCTAACACTTCCTCTAATCCCTGCTGTATCCCCCTGTTTTAGACAGTGAATTAATTCTCCAGCTGCTCTTTTTAGTTTCATGCTATGTATATGGCTCATTGTAGGCTGTAGAGTGCGTTAAAAGGCACACAGTATTTCATATTCAAAGAATTTATCTCTCTTAACCTCTCCGTACGCTTTCACAGAATTACAGAAAATTTATGTAAGAGATGTCAGACAGAAAAACCTGATTCATGGCATTTTTGGTGGGAATGCACTAAAAATCCAACATTTTGGCTTGTGATATGGTCTAATGTGCCCTAATCATTTGAACGGGAGATTCCATTAAATCAGTGACTTATGGTTCTGGAATTGCTCGGTGACCTCAAGTGCTGGAGGACAGATGGAGCTTGCCTTCTTTATTTACTGATGCTGGCTCATAAATGTATCTTGATAGCTTGGACAACAGAGACGGCTCCCTTGTGGGCCACTTAGTTGAACTTGACTGAAGAATGTCTGCCCCTGGAAAGAAAAATATTTGGTTTCCAGCAGAGAACGGGAGGTTTCTGTGCCAAATGGGACAGTGTTTGGAACAAACTAGAACAAATGGAAAGGAGACTAAATTATCATGCTAGGAGTGAAAGTTATTATGTAGATATGTTAATACATAATGCATCTATGCAAGTATCTGTCTGTTGTGAATGTTCTTCCTTGTCTATTTTCAATTAACTGCAATTATGCAATTAACTGCATAAAGCTAATTTAATCATTACTTAGTGCTTGCTTTCAAAAATATAGAAACATTTTGTTAAATGTATAACATAGGCAGCAAGTGGTTACATCAAGCTGTTAAAGAGGAGGTAAGTGTGGGCCGGGTAAATCTACAGAGATAGGACTTTACAGGGCCCTGCAAAATTAGTTGTAGCCAGAGCCAAATGCCTTCCTATCTACCATCACGTATGATTAAAATACAGTCTGGAGGTGCTCTGTGTCTGCTTTCTATCTCAGACATATTGTCATTTATGCACTCTTAAGAATTAACACGTTCTAAAAATTTTTAGTTCAGAACAAGCATATTATTTTAGAAAGCAGTTTGGATCAGGGAGAAATGTTGCAACCTGCTGAAGATTTCAGCAGGTTTCAGCAAGATTACACCCACTCAGCTTTGAACGTTAATCATCCCCCCTCCAAACACATATCCACCCCATATAGGTACATGTGTATGTGTATGAATATATATATATATGTATATGTAAAATATGTACTTAAAGATTCAGAATTTGAAAGGCATAGGAAAAGAAAAGAATGCATATTTTCAGTGAAGGTACACATGTGGTTTTCTGTAAGATATTTATATGAAAGACTTGAACTGAAAAAGGGCAAACGGAAGATCATAAAGGTAAACCTACAGCGTTTAATGAAAAGTTATAACCTTGTTATATCTTTTTACTTATCCTACAGATTTCATTAGGAAGTAATAGCCTCATTATATAGTCCTGTAAGATAATTTCAAAAAAGAAAAGGTCACATGCTTGAATACATTCTGTAAATTTTAAAGTATTTTCTGTAGAATCCTACCAGTTTTGCCTCTGGTAAGTTCTAAAGGGATTTCTGTAGAGAGTCTATTCACGGAAAGTCTGAATGCGTGGATACAGCTGGACTATACACGTGCCTTATTCAGTGAATTACTAGTAGCTATCATTTGCTGCCTTGCCACAGCAGCAACAAAATAGTAACACAGAACAGAACTCCCATATCGGATAACACACACACCAGCTGTCCCTTTAACCCACTCTTCCCCTTCATCCTGATACAATCTTTGCCTTTGTTTATCTTTGTGTATACTTTTTTTCCATTTGTGACTATTACTTTGTTTATAAAGTCACAATTTAAGTACCAGTTGAATTATGGCAAATTCTATGTCTGTAATGGAAATAAAATATTTACTTTATACTGATGCAAGAAACAGAAGTTTGCCCTTCCTATTGGTATTTGTGTAACTTTAAGAAATGTCTTTGCATCTTGTAAGACAGGTGCCATGTGATGCAGGAGTTACCATGGAAACAACACTATTGAATAGCAAAATCAGGCTTCAGAATAGCCTTATCTTAATCACCTTTTATTTTTCCATATGTTCCAAGTATTTTTCTCTGTTCAACATGCAGTGAATGTGAAACATAACATCTCTGTGTGTTGAAGGATGATATGCTCCACTTTTGCAACTTTTCAGGCATTGCAAAAATTCAGGCATTCAGGCTCCCATTTTAGTAATAAATTCCTTATCTCCCTATTATTATGTGTGTAAAAAGACAAGTAATGACAAAGCATATATGCACTTTATAGAAATACATCTGAATATCTTTCGAAGATGTCAGGCAGACATCTCCAAGTCTCCAAACAGAGACTTTCACTCTTTAAGCAGTACGTAGGTAATGGTGATCACATAAAAGGTCCATCGCTCGTGCTGCACTATGTTTTGTGGAATAAAGCAGCATGGTTAGACAGTGTGAGAAGGGACCCAAGATTTCACAAATCCTGCAGATATGTCAATTGAGTTTAGCCGCTATTCCATTACTTTAAGGCCTCTGTGAAACCGTGCTTCCTTATTTGAACAGAATCATCATCTAATGCAAAAAGCTCTTATTTGATTCTTGATATTATAAGATGTTCTCAAAGTGAGTGCATGGAAATAGAAAATGTACATGATGAAACACCATACAGGACAGAGTGTTTTCTAACAATGTTGATGGTGGGGCAAATGTATCAAATATACTTATAGAAAACAATTCAGATCAATAACAGTTCTTTTAACTTTATCATTCAATAGTGTATGTACAATTTTTGTTGCCTCATTCAGTGCTAATGAAATATTCTTTAAACATTTATACTCTTGGACTTAGAAAAAAATAACTGGTGAAAAATATGTCTATATTTAAAAATAGTACAATATATTTGCTAAGTATATATGTTATATTTAGATTGACAGTAACATGAAAATACACCATCAAACTGTAAGTATACAGATATATATTTGAACTGTGAAAATACTTGACATCTAAATTATCAAAAGTTAAGAATGAAGAAAACCACATAATTTGCAGAGCATTTTATATATATATGTGTGTGTGTGTGTATATGTGTGTGTGTGTGTGTGTGTGTGTGTGTATACATATATATAATACGTTTCCTTTGCATATTCTTTATGTTTTTAAAAGATCTCTTTTTAATCTTTGAGATTATTAGTACATGAGTATAGCCTTAAGAGACTGTTAGTACATGGGAACATTTTTAGTCACAGCAAAATTAGAATGTCCTTATGAAATATATACTTTACAGTAGATAGAGCGCTATAAAGTTGTGTCTTCAGCAATCTTTGTTTTTTCCTTGTAAATTTTTGAATTTTGTAAGTGGTTGTGTCTGGTGTAACTCCAACTTTGTCACTCAACAGCCTAAACTTTTGGTTTTCTTGGGAGAAGAGATCTCTTTTCTTTCGTGTAACTAAATAGTAAGTTCTTAACACACCAAATGTGATGATATGTGGCCAAATTAAGAAATCTTGCTCAGTTCCAGCTGCAAATGAATCATCTCACTATTTCAGAGAAGAAGGAATGAGAGTGGACTGTGAAGAGAAGGATACAGTAATAGAGGAATTTTTGAGAGATGAATTTCACTTACATCAGCTGCTGGAAGGAGAGTTTCACTGAGGAATCGCTGCAAGAGAGGCAAAGGAATTAGATAACCATCTGAAAGAGTAAAGACAGAGCACATAAGAGAAATGTCAATATGAGAACTAAAGGAAGAATGAAAAAGCTTACAATGGAAACCTCAAAACAGTCATAAGATTTGTCTAGCAGAATTCATACTGCACAAAATAAAAGGAAATTGCTGTTAATGATCTATGTCTGGAGGATGGCAGGGGAGAGAATGAGTTAAAAGTAAAAAGGAAAGGGGAGGAAACAGGACAGTTGAATAACCCTAGAAATAGAAGTGAGAGAAGATTGTGAAAGATAGCACTGCAAAGTCACGGGCACTCATGAAAGGCCAACATATAGCCAGTAAGCCTGTAGGAAATAACGGTGGCTGGAGAAAGGTAACGTGGATAGTGATCTCATCGATGGATCAGCGTTTAGTGAAGACAAAGCTAAATTGAATGGCCATTTTGGTAAAAAGAGGAATGCCTCCAGAACAGAAAAAGAAATCAGAAATATAGGGTTTCCTTTGTACCTAAACAATTAACATATCTAGTCTTCATATGCTACTTCCATTCAACAACTTATCTCTGCCTTCTCTTTTCAAAATAGCCTTCTCAAAATATGTTGCCAGTGCAGCTTTCCCCTTGAAGAAAATGTTCTCTTTCTCTGGGCTAAGACTGACTTCTTTAAAACTCAAATGTAGCATCTAGGATTAGATTCCGACAAGGGAGTGGACTTGTTAGTTGATATGGCAGTATAAGTAAAAAAAAAAAGTCTAAAAGCAACAAAATTTCATCTTCATTGCAAAGTTAGCTATTAATTAGGACAGTGATCTGCATAGGCTATATAGTTTTTTGCAAAATCATTATAGAACCTTCTGCAATGAGAACTGCCTTTACCAGCAAAAGAAACTGGTAAGGGAGAAACCATAGAGTTGCCGCTCAGTAGCTGTAGGTAGTGTAACACTGTGGCTCACCTTAATAATGTCTACCAAGAAATTGCTATCATGGTGGTGACACAGACAAAAGAGCCTTTTGCTCATCTTACAGATTCAGTAGGTTCTTATAAATGTAAGACGTAGTGTCCCCAGAAGAAAGTTTATTAGTATTGTAGTATAATCGATTTTGTGTATAAAATATTGCTATGTCTATAATTTGTTCTGCTTCCATTTTTAACGTATTACTGGAATGAATTAAATATTTTTCAGTTACTGTGAGGCATGAATATTAGTCTGGATATTCAGCTGCTGATAAATGTGAAAATGAATTCTAGCTTGGAAAACAGATTGATTTCTTTTTCATTCATAAAAAGAAAGAAAAGGAAATCAGAGGCTAAAAAGAATGCTAGAGGCAGGTCTTATTACAAAAGTAGCAGCAATATAATCATACATTACATAAAAGCCTAAGCAATTAATCTCTATACAACAAAGTGCATTAAGTAGTAGTTAATATTTTTATACAGTGAGAACTCTGGATATTAAACTAGCTTATTACTCTATAAAGTAAACTTTGTTTTGTATATTAATCAATCCAGCAATATTTTTCAGAGTCTCAAATAAGCCATTTGATGGAAAAATAATTAGATTTGTGTTTCAGCTCTGGAAATACCATTGTGTGTGCTTTTTCTGCTGCTTTATAGGCCATAACAAGTTGTTCCCAGGACACTTAATAGACAAGTCACATTTTCATGATTCAGTGGAGCCTTGAGTACATTCAGCACACGTCCTGCAGAGCTGTTTGGTTCAAGGACACCTGCTGGTGCTGTGTAACAAATACTTTATTTACAAATATAGATTTAATGGGTTTCTGAAGTGCAGTAAGATTTCCTTTGATCTTGAAGAGGAAGAGTTGATAACCTATACATAATAGTGTGTCGCAAACAGAGAAGACAATTTAAACTAAGTCACGTTGTAGTTATCAAAAGCATCCCAACACTGTAGTACTGAAGTAAGAGCTCTTTGATAAACAATCCACCAGCACTGTATGCCATTTTAACACATTCCAGGAAAATCATGGATGAATGATAGTAGGTAAGTTTCCAAGTCACTAATGTGATAAATCAGAGGAGACAATTCTCTTCAATAAAGGGGTCTTAGTGTCAAACAAAATTGAGCTTTATGGCACTTGAGTTCCTATCATCTTTTTCAGAAATGGTTACAAAGTCTATTTATAACCACTCTGACATCGTCAGGATGTTATGCTAAAGGTGTATAGTATTTGCGACTCCTGTGTGTGACCAGTTTGTATCATCTGATCAATTATGTAGCAGTGTTCACTCATGTCTGGCAATGGGTATGGGCACAAGAAATGATAATCACCACCACCACTGAGTGGCAGTCTAGTTCTTTGTGTCTGTGTTTGCATTGTAAATTCAGCACTCCCTTATCCTTGTTTTTGATCCATGGGAGTAATACATCAACATTTCAATAACACATTGTTTACATGATGAGCAGCCAATTCACCCACTTGAGAAATGAGATACATTCATGAAAGGTATTATAAGAGACTCTTTATGGTAGAATTTTAATAAAAAAATGCCATGCATTCTCATCTGCCAACTTTTAGAACCGCAGATACTTGAGTGTTATAAGTACTTGTGAAAATAATGAGGTTTTGTGTTCAGAGGAAACTCTACAATGGATGATTCTGCTGTACCTATTTATAGAGTATTGCTGTTTGTCCTGCAGCAAGCATACAGAGGCTCCAAGGAAAGATCTCACTACTGAGTAGTACCTACAAACAACTAACACAGAAACAGCTCAGATTTAGGGCACAAGCAACCTACCGTAGATAATATATAGCAAATAGAAAACGGGTGAGGAAGTCACAATCATCCTCTGTCCCATGAAAGATCACTTCTGATTCTTTAATGAAAGCTAGTTACTTGCCGATTCTCATATCCTAGCTATTCCCTTACATGAAGAATCCTTCATACTTTAGAAATGTGAGACTAATTACATTGTGAAGGAAAAATATGGTAGTAACCCCAATCTCTCAGCACTCCGGGGAGAAAAGCAGGCTTAACTTAGATACTAAAATATGTTCACTTTTTCCATACATTAGCTCAAAGCAATGAAAACCTGCCACTTAACAATTCCAGATATTCATTAAAATAAATGATGCTTTGAGAAACATCCTTCTCATAAAGTCTTTCCAATGCTTTTATATTCTCAGTTTGGATACAATATGTCTTAACAGGCATGAACCCTTGCCCCATACAGATCCAATTATCATGCAACAGTGCTAAAAAGTCATAGGAAGAATCTGTGTCTAATAATACAGAAAAAAGGAAGGTTATTAGAAGAAGAAAATTGCAGCCAGACAAACTGCTTTTCTTTCCCTTGCTGAAGAGCTCCAGCCTAAAACATCTTTATTTTACACTTCCTGTTAAGCCTTGTCACAATAACAACTAAGTAATATAGAGTTCAGATGTCTTCATATTCCCTGTGTTCTTTTTCAAGCCTCTCCATCCCTCCATCATTCTCTAGTTTGCAAGATTCTTTTTTCTCATCCTTTCTTAATGTCTTTGAATTTCTCCTCATCTTTCTGTTGTTTGTGTCCTGCATTTTCCTGCATCTCTTTCAAGCCTCTCAATGATAGTTTCCGCAACGAATTTTCAAGGGAACTATAAGCCAGGCACAAGGACTTTCCAAAGCAACTGGAGCACCATTTGTGTTAGGACAGCTCATACGTGGTAGCTCCAGTCTTCGTCATTAGAAGACTTCTGTGGAATGATGCATCGATTTTTGTTGTTTCAGACACATCTTTATGCTGATTCCTGAGTGACAATCTCAATACAGTGAATAGTCTGTTCTAGTGACAGAAACCTAGGAAGATGAACAGGTTTAGCAGCAGAGGATACTTATAGGAGGAGTAAGAAAAAAAAGTGTAGATAAAAGGGAGGATGAAGAGAAAAAGGATGAAGGTGAAACATATGGAAAAGGAAGACTTCATGTATGTCCCCTCCCTATAATAGACTGTGAGGGAACTGATAACTTCCTGATGCGCTTTTCCAGTGCTTTGCAACACCAGATTTGGCTTCAACAATTCTAATACAATCTCTGCTAATTCTACTTCTTCAGTCTCAGCAAAAGGAGACAAATCCAAGCAAGAGATGAGTTTTGATTGTCACATTTTTCACAGATACTGCAATGTGCTCTTTGCTACTGTAATATCCAGTGCTGTGACTGAAAAGGAGGTGCAGACTACAATACACCGTGCTCTGAAGACTACTGTGCCTTTTCCAATTTCTGGAGCTGTTATAAATATTGAATCCTAGCTATGGAACCTAACTAGAAGAGCATGTCTAGCAAAACTCTTCAGCAGAAAATTGCATGACTGCCGTTATTACACCAAGCACTACATATTGAAGAAAAAGTCACAAAAAAGCAAAGGAGCAGTTTTTTTCACAAGCAAAATCTTTCTGTCAAACTGAAACCCATTCTTAGAAGAGGAGAATAAGAGAAGGAAAAACAAGCATTGGGAAGAATCCTAGGATCTATAGCAAAGAAACTCATTCCATGGCAGGACTAAAACAATCCGAGTCCCTATTTTTAGGTCCTCGAGCTGGACTCAACTTGGGAGCTCCACAAAGTATTTTTCTTTCCAGACTCGATCATACACATCTCACTGACCAAATGACACTTTCTTGCTGCCTTCTCAGAACTTCACATTTATGCTATCTGCTGAAATACTTTTTGTGATTAGGTTTGGTAGCCTTCTATCTCTCACTGGCAGGCTGAGCATGTTTTCCATATAGATAGGATTTCCACAGGTCCTCCTAACAAGCAGTTAACCCCTAATGAAGTGATGTACATCCCTATTAAGGATTTTGATTTCCTGGCTTTTGGAGCATATCTCAGATTGTTGATCTAGAGATCACAGAGCAAGATTCATCTGTTTCTGTCTGTCAGACTTATCAGTTTTTGTTATTCCCAACATATTAATTTTGATATCAAGGACATATTTTTCAGCTGAGTTTGGTTCCCAGACCATTTTTGATGTGCTTGGAGATTTCAATGCATTAAAAAATACACATAATGTAAATAAAGACAAAAAAAATATGAGTTTTTCTTTCTCACTTAGATAGAATTAAGAGCAAATTTGATTTTTTTAATTTTTCTTTTTCCCACCTGCTACATGACATGCTATTCTCATAATTTAATGTATATTATCATTTCCCTCCACATTTTGCTTGTTCCGGATGCCCTGACTCTGCAATATCCATGCTCATCCGTACTTACATACATATTCACCTTCATAGAGAAACACTGAAACACATAGAAGTTATAACTCTTTGGCTACTTGCTCAAAGGCTATTGCGTGCAGATTATATGTTGTATGTTTTTTTAAGAAGAGTTTTGCTGGCAGTGAAGAGGAAGGCTGTCTGCCTGGTTGCAGCTGCTGCTGCAGTCCTCTAGGCAAGGTGGAACCTGGTGGGAGAAAGAGTTGCTCAGCTGGAGGCCAACTCAGGAGATTCTAGCGGGACACTGATGGCCAGGACAGAAGGAGGTAGAGAGGAAAGAGGCAGCAAGATAGGCTTATAGGGTAATTCAGGTTAGGAGGAACCTCAGGAGGTCTTTAGTCCAACCTCCAGCTCAAAGCAGGGTCAGCTGAGGTCAAACCAAGTTGCTCAGGGCTTATCCAGTCTGAACTCGAACAAAGAGATTCTTGAGAGGAAAGGACAGCAGATCTTCAGTGAAGCCTCTGAAATGATGGAATGAAGAAAAATTTTCCTAGAAACTCAAATACCCCTCCCATTCCCCAACCCCCCCCCCAAAAAAAAAACTATTGAGGTGTTATTTCAATTTAGGGAGCCCTGGAAAGTACTGAACTAGAGAGCAGTAAAGTGCATCTGCAAGAGCCCACTGGACAAGAGCAAAATTTGTTTTCGAGACTGTGATTTTAATCTTTTAATCTTCTATGTTTTATCTATTTCAAATGTTATCTCATTCCAGACTATTGTTTCCATATTCAAATAAAAGCAAGCTTTAGAAATTGGAAGACGTTATGGTCTTTTGATGTCTTTGTTTCAAGAAAAAGGACAATTTTACCTCACGTTTTTAAGCAATGCTAGGCCCTGCTATACACATGCATTTAAGAGACAGGTTATTCCCGAGCCAACTAGTACACCTCCAGTATTATAGATAGCATTTGTGTAACTGAGAGTTTAGTTGTCAACAGAGAGGGAGGATTTTTGTTGTTAGGGAGGGATAGTCACCGGGCAGACAGTCATAAACAGTGTCTAAACACTAAGACCAGGCAATAACCGGGCTTAAAACCAATGCAAACCAGACCCTGGAGCCAGAGAAGTTAAGCACTGTACCAAGCTAAGAGTAGAGAAACGAAAACATGGACAGAAGAAATCTGGAGTAAACGGTTCAGAGGGGAAAGAGCAGGAAACTGTGTAGGCCTTCTAAGTCTGAGTCCAGCACAAGGTGCAGCCAGACTGGGAGTGAGGCTGAGGAAGATTTAAACTAAGCAGACAGGACCGAAGTACACAAACACCACTACACTCAAGTAACACACCAAGAAGGCGAGGCAAACTGGCGAGATGCCTACCTGAGACGCAGCAAACCACCAGTCAGCTTCAGAAATCCATCCTCCGTGATCAGTGTCTGGACTGTTAGTCACATAAACTACTTATTTCTGACAGATACCAGTTACAGAGCTTGCCTGCCCAGGTCATACCTGACAGGGGCTTGTAATTAGAAAGAAATATATAAAAAGAAACAATTTATGTATCCTGAAAGCCATACAACTATCACACAAAAGAAAGGGATCAAGGAATTTTTGCACTTTCCTAAGGAACTGACAGTGAGATTGGAAGAAATATATTAAAGTTAACCTATAAGAACTGCCCTGCTGCCAACACACTCAGCCAGCAAAGACATTTCTAGTTTAAAATTTTGTAAATAAACATGTACATGAATAGTTCATCCGAGTAGCCCACCTGAGTTAAATAGACATCACAAAGAATTAAAATAATATACATGCCAAAGCATTCCCACACATATGCTCCTCAGTTCAGTACTCGTCTGAGCAACTTTAAATGTTATAGTGGCATATAAAAGGGCATTACTTTAACTCATTGCTTTTTCAGTTATTTTCTTGCTATCTGATATCAGGCAATTATCACCTATAACTTTACACACGTGGATAATGGTACTCCACTCAATAAGGCTACTCATGCAGTTTAAATTAAAGATACTTGCAGCTATGTGCTGGATAGGGGTCTTAATATTTAGTAAGGTTTCCTGATGAAACAGGGCTTATGAGATCATATTGTATGTATTCATGCAGGCATATGTCAGTCAGTTCATCCTCTTCTAATAGCTTTTGAACCTGTTGGCCTGCTTCAAGCACATTTGTCAGAGGAGTTAGCTTATAGATATTAAGTTCCCAGACTTTAAATGAAAATAGGCAGTTAAGCAGAGGAAAGAGAGATTATTAGTCATCTATAACTTTGTCCCCCTCTTCCTCCTCTGCCATCGATGGAAAGGCTGTATCATGAACTCTTTGCTTAACTCCAGAGAATTCACATTAGAAAGTCACTGTGAATGCCCCATCACAGAAAAAGCCTCAGAATTTGTACTTTATAGACGCTAGAGAATCCAAGTAGACAATGCCAACCAACAAGATTTCAGTAGTCTCCATGCTCATAAGTCTCTGCTCTACATTAAAGAACCATTACTTGCAAACAGCAAAGTCTTATTTCAAAAAAAGAAACACAAAAAGCTCCACTGTTAGATTTCTGTTTGTAAAAATACCATCCTTGCACTTGCCCTAAATAAAATCTGAGTAACTAAAAAAAAAAAAAAATCTGATGAAATAGCATAGTAACTTCCCTGATTTTTTTGGATGATCAGCTAACACTTCCGATTTAGTTACTGTTTGTATGCATGGGAACATTTCGTATATTTCTTTCCCAGTGTTGACATCATGGAAATCTCACAAAGTTTGACAGTTTTCTCATAGAAAGCAGTGTTCCTAAGGGACCTTTCACTGGACCCTATAGAGTTTGACAGATATTCATAAATGGGACCTGTTTTCTTTGTTTTGTGTAAAATCTCTTCTTGACAATATAATCATTCAGCTAACAGCAAAAGGATGGAAAATATCTTAAACCAACTTTGTGGTCCTCTTTTTTTTTATAGTGGGGTTATTATAATGTCATTTTAAAAAGAATAAGAATTAATCTGAGAGCATTCCTTATGGCCAAACACATCAAAACCAGTAGCTCAGACATACACATTTTTGAAGTGTTACTTTTAGTAGAATTTTTACAAATAGGTCTAAGAGACTGCTTTTTCTCCTTTCTTCAAATTCTTCATGCACTGGGAATATTCCAGCGTTAAGCCAAAAAATACCTGATACAAACAAGGGAACTTCTTGTTTGGCATTTTAGACATGTTTAAAGAACAACCATTGGCTATAAGATAGCTGAATATTTTTAGAGTGCATTTTTTATAAAACCTTGTGGCTCAGGTAATATGTTATCTCCCAAGGAATAATCAAGAAACTAAACACAGTTTTAATTATTTTTAATTTGCTTTATAGCAGATAGCATTGTCCTCAAGCAAAACTGAAGCTCCATTGTAAACCGACACTCTTTTTGTAAACTGGCACTGGTGAAAACAGTACAAGATCTGTCTTGCTGACTGTGCTCATGTAAAGTGTTCAGTTATAAAAGGAATGAATGGTATGTAAGCAGCATAATGAATGCAGAGTGTAACCTTTTAAAAATATCTGTTGTAGTTCAGTTGTCCTTGTTTAGGTGTAGAATTAGCAATATTCACTTAAGATTAAAAGATATGACATATTACTCTTTCTAGATGAGCTCTTGATTTCAGAAAAGAGGCTAAAACTAACAGTTAAAGCTCTCAGCTTATCAAATTTCAAGGAAAAAGACTTTTCAGATACAACATTTCTAATTCTCTAACTCTTTGAACTTTACTAGTTATTTTCACTTGTATAAATCTGGCATAAAATCGCTGCCATCTGGCAAGCGTATACACCCATTTTGCTTTCTTTTCAAGCAAGGGTAGTTATGTGTGAAGATTCTGGTTTGTCTCCCCTGATTTATTTCTAATGAAGTATAATTGTGGAAGTTTAAGCTTAACTGACATCATCCCAGCAGCCTCATTACCAAGCCTCTGAAAGTCTGCAGTTTGTGTGTTTGTTTAGGTCATGTTTCTAGTGCTTCAGGAAATAGGTTTTTCTTTGGCCTCACAAGAGCTAGATTTAATTCATTAACGTCCTTTTTCCTCCTTCCCAGTTTTCACTGGCAGTTGTTAAATCATTTCCTGAAAAACCTTTCTTCGATATGGTCGCATTTCTAAACTTGCTGCTTTGCTCTTTCACCCCCCAAAATAGGAATGCTGTGATTTGGACAGCATCAGTATTGTTATAATTAAAACAATTTCCCTGCAATTATCTGAGAATTTTAGAGGCCTTTAGTGAGAGAGGCATCCCTTTCTCAACCCAAAAGATCTTTCTTTTGTACAGGGATGGCTAGGGGAACTGGCACGGGACCATTCAATCAAATCGCACTAGTACTTCAGCTAGCTTTCATTTCCGATGCAACAGTGCTGAAATATTGTGAAATGTCTGTGAAATCCTGAAAAAAAAAAATCTGTTTTACGAGATATTTGGCCATTCTGGGCCAAAATACCACAGGAGGAGGCTGTCATGCGTTCCAACAGTATTTAAGCCAATTGCTCAAAATTTCCCCTCTGCCCTGAAGAAAACAAACAAACAAAAAAATCCCAGAACAACAGCCGCAACTTGGGTTTTGAACCGGACTTCAGGCTCCGTTGGGGGTGCGGGGGGTGCCTCTCTGGGGATGCTCCTTTCGGGCTGAGACTGACAGCCCGAACCGCACAGGTGGGTTCAGCTCAGCAGAACGAACTCCAGCCTCTTTCCCGACGGCATTTGGAAGCGCTCCAAGCTGCGATGCCCGTTGCAGCCCGCAGGTGCGTTTTCACAACAGGCCGCCGCCGCCACCTCCCTCCTGCCCCTGCCTCCTGCCTCCTGCCCCTGCCGGCCGCTGCCCTCGCCGGCCCTGCCCGGCCCTGCCCCGCCCCGGCCGGGCCTGCGCGCCGAGCGCCGCGGCCGCCGGCTGCGGCGCCGCTAGGACCCGACGGGCGGCCGGTTCGGGCGGCGGCGCATGCGCGGCGGCGCCCGTGCAGCTGGCCGCTGCCTGGCTGCGCGGGGCGGTGCGGGCCGGGCGCGGAGGCAGCCGCAGGCTTTGCCGTCCCTGCTCGCCGCGGGCAGCGCCTGCACCGCCGGAGATGAGGGGCTCGGCTTCGCGCGGCACCTCCCTGCCCCGATGAGGCCCCGCCGGAGCAAGTGAGTGAGTGAGCGAGCGAGCGAGCGAGCGAGGGGGGCGGTCGGTGGCCGCTGTCGCCCGCCCTCCTCCTCCCTTCCCTCGCGGGGCAGCGCGTCCCCCCGGGGAGGGGGCTGGACGGCCCGGGCCGCGCCTCCGCCCCGCTCGGCCGTCGGTGCCGGTGCTGGCCGCCCGCCCGCCGCCGTCCTGCCTGCCGCAGCCCCCTCTTGCCTCGTGCGAGAGGCGGTGGCGGCTGTGGGGCAGCTGGAGGTTACTTTATATATATGTATGTATGTGTGTGTATGTATGCATCTGCGTATTTTAAGAGGGCGGAGAGGACCGGGGCTGCGGGGGTGAGCGGGTGACCCGGTGTCAGCGCGGGGAGCGCCCCGGCCGCCGCTGCCGGGCTCGCCCCGTCCGTGGCCGCCCGCGCGGCCCCGCCGCCGCCCGACGGACCCCGCGGAGCCGGCCGGGCGCCGCGGGCCGCTGCCCGCACCTGCGCGCCGCCGAGGGGACGCGCCTCGCCCGCTCGCCTTTCCCCCTGCAGGGCGCTGGCGGCCTGGCCTCGGGAGGGAGGATGTGGTGAGAGGATGGGGCTGTCTCCGGCGGGGGCTCGCCATGGCCAGGGAGGACTCGGTGAAGTGCCTGCGCTGCCTGCTCTACGCCCTCAACCTCCTCTTCTGGGTGAGTCCGGCGGAGCGCGGCCCCCTGCCCGAGCAGGTGGCAACCTCCCGGCTCGGGTTACGGCCCCTGCCCCGAGATAATGCACCCAAGGGTACAGCTAAGCGTTAGCTGGTGCTTCCTACGTTTGCTGAAGGAGAAGTTGCCCGCCGTGGTGCCTTTGATGTGCACCAGACAGTTCTCATCATGGAATAAGGATCATGTTTAAAAAAAAAAAAAACCCTTTGGAAAATAGTTGCAAGTATAATTAGATTTGATATTAACCAAGTGTTATAAATACATCTTTGAACTTGTGCACCTGTAACGCACACAGATATGTAGGGAGGGAATTTTTCAAGGGTGTTGCAGCCTCTTCATTTAATGAGTTTGAAAGTATCCCGTAACCTGAACTGAACTCTGAGCTCTCACAGGTATCTGAGTATTAGTTACTCTGTAAAGGCCTTATCCAAAGTCTTTCTGGTGCCTTTTAGTGACCACATCCTAACTGGCTCTGATGAGGCTTGGGGTGATTTCAGTCAAGACTGTATTTATGGCAGCAGGGTTTCAAGCTCTGCAGTAGAAGTGGGTGTGATCACCACTGCCTCCTAAACTTTCACTGCTCCAAGCCCATGGAGGTTCCTCACAGCCCTCAGTTGCTTGCACCAGATGAAATCTGCTTTGCCCATATAATTGAGTTTTTTTGTTGGATAAACATAGGAGAAGGGATGGGTAGCAGGCATACCATGCCATCCCCTTTCACAACTGCTGACTTGTGAGGTGCTGTAGACTTGCTGGGTGTGATGTGTGGAGCCCGCATGGGCTGGGGCCAAGAATAATTTGCAATGGGATTAAGGTGAAATCGCATGAATACTGAAAACCTTGTGGAGATCTTCAGATTTTCCTTTTTTTTTTCTTAAAATAAGAAAATAAAACTGTTAAGCAGCCCTTGGTGCAGAACAGTACTTTCTGTATAATGCAAGTGATTTCAGATCTGGGAGAGATTATGTTGAAAGTAGGTAACTTTATATGTTATATTTAGTAGAGATGTAAAATATCTCCAGTGTTATATTTCTGCAGTGTTTTGTTAGCTGTTCAGTAAGGAATAAAGCCCTGCAACAGCTGATGGGAAAATCTTCTGTTTTTTAAAACATGCAATTATTTCTCGCATCATATGTGGATTTCACTGGATATTATCCAAAATCTAAAGGGCTGTATTTTCTTTTGATTAAGATGAAGTTTACCAGGGTTCAACTGATCTGGGCCCAATTTCTGACTTTTGCTCGTGCTCCGTTATAATTGTGTGCATGGATATCCACATAGGTGAAAACACCCAGCCACTCAGTTGTTCTGCGCGTTCTTCTGGATTCCCCGTGATTTCTGCCATGAGCCGACCTCATCAGTCCCCAGTGACATCTTAACTCACTGCCTTCTTTGTCCCTTCAAACTTACCCTGCTCTTCTCCTCTGCTTCCCTCCCTGCCCGGTGCTTTCTGTGTTCCATCAAATTTATTATTCAGTGGCAGCTTTCCATAGCTGCAGCAGTTATTTAAGTGGTACCCAAGTTATACATAGCAAGGTTATACCCCCTCAAGTGACAGTGTCACTTGATCTATTGTGTGTTGATGAGGGCCTTGACTCTTGAACAGAGTGCTCTGTTTGTCAGTCCTGAACTTCTCTGCTTGTGTAGGAAATTCTGCTCTTATCTTTGGAAGGGACTAGTGGGTTGTGTCCCAGTTCCTCTCCAGGGAGACAAAGACTGGATGTGGATCATAAATTTAAGGAGGTTAAGGCTAGATGAAGGAAGAGGCGGTAAGCAGGGAACTGGCGTAAAGAGGAAAACATCAGAAACAGAAGTGGAGCTGGGAGAGGCATGTGCTGTCTTACTCAGGTGATTTAAATGTGTTTGCCCTCTTTGCTAGAATTTTAAGTTCCTTTCCATATCAGATTCCTCCTGACTTTTCATTGTTCTGCTTGTTTTTCTGTTGTGGACCTGAGGCATGGAGCTGTAGAGTACTTGTGAGCTTGACAGTAAAACAACAGTAGCTATATCCATAACGTGTGCTGCTGTTGCTTTGTCCATTTTTAATTCATGTTTTCAAGATTTTACCTAAAGCATTCATGGGTAGAAATTATTACTCATTCTTCAGATTTTTTTTTCAATTTTTAAATAACGATCTCTCATAACATACTTAACCATGAAGTATAACCTTTCCTAGTCATACAGGAAAGGGAATCTTTTGAGGCTATTGTGATATAAAAACAAGTCCTCGGGAAGAAAATGGTAACTTCTCGTTCTCATTTTCAAAACAAGGATATAAAAAATGTCTATACTGAGTCCTGCTAGCTGAGGGCAGGACCCAGGCAATTTTACTTGAGCAGCTAAGTGAAGTGTGTATGAAGGTAAAGTGTGTTAATATGTAATTAAATAATAAATGCTGCCAGTATCAGCAGTTGAATTGTACCAGAAATGTTGCAGAAAATAATGCTATCTTCCACACTGTATATATAATTAATGGGAGTGGAACTAAAATGGGAAAACTGACCAGTTCATTTGGAGTTGAGAATTTGGATATTAAAAAGGAGATGAGTCCAACTGTTCAGCAGCTTGAAACAAAAAGGCATATGAGTCTGCCAGAACTGTATGGTAAGAAACAGGATGAATGGTGGGTGGGCGGGCAGCTAAATGTATTAAAATTAAATCAAATTTCTTTGGAGGAATGCATATATAATACCTCTCTCTGTGTCTATCTTGTCCTGTTCAGATGTATATTTAGCAGCTAAAGACAAATTTGCTACTAGTTGCTTATTGTAGGCTGTATCATTCTATGAAATCTCCCATATCTCATTCTCCATCAGGGTTTGAACTTTCTCCTGTTGGGATCAGGGGGAGTTCTGCCATTGACTTTTCTGAATATAAGAACATTACCTCACTGGCCAGAATTTTCTTGTGAAATATTCCCCTGACAACAGGTGGTTGCCCACTGGTATGGGGATATGGAAAACTGCATTTTCCCCTTACTTTTGCTCTTCCTCCCATTTGGAAAGCTTTAGCTTGCCTTTTGCTTATGTTAGCAGTTGCTTTGATAAATACCAGCTCAGATTATGGACTGGATGGCAGGAAGTTTAGATTAGATCAGCCACTTGAAAATGTGCAGCCACATTCCTCATGAGCTGTGAATATGGAGGTTCTGTCTTAGCAGATAAAACACAACAGCAACATACCTAAAATAGATTAGAGTGATGTCTATATGATCCTAGTCTGTGTACGGACCTCACAATTTAGGAGGTGGAATGTTTAATGCTTTTCAAGCTTATTCTTGCAGGTTTTTTTCCCCTTTCTCCTGCTTCCTTTCATGCAAAAGGATGTTGCCTCCTGACAAATTCAAGTCTGTTGGTAATGTGTCCAAAGGCTATGTCAGTTATCAGTGTCTGACTTAAAACATTGAAGATGTATGAGCATCTTTGTCAAATAGTGTTTGTTACACTTTTTGAGGTTTCTGGCCTGAAGGCTGCTTACATGTAATCCATAAGCGATCAACTGAAAAAGATGTTGGCTTTCTAAAATCATGGTTTGAGGATCCTAGCCAGAATAGAAGGACATTCTCTTTGTATGTCGTTGTGGTGTTGTCCATTGGTAGGTCTGATCGGTCTAATCATATATTGTACAAAGAGGATTGTTTTCTCCTTCAGACTGGAAAAAAAATAGCCTCAACTCTGCTGAACTCTTAGTTTTGAAGCCCTGACAAAACTGGGAGAGAGCCTGCAGCCACTGTTTCTGGTACAGGCTGATTATCTAGTTCTAAGGGGGACACGTTTAAAAGTTTCAAGTGTGTCATGTGTATGCAACTGTTTCAGCCTGCCTATCATGGTCTTCCGGCTTTTTTCATTACCTGCCTGATGAGGGCACTCTAGTGTGCGTGAAGCTCCTTAAGAAGGTGTTAAAATAAATTGGCTAATCTGACCATTGATCTGGCTGGAAAACTTCAGATGCGGATGGTTGCCATAACATGCTGATGTCTTCATATTTTGGCTGCTGTCAGCGTGAAAGAAAGCACAGAAGTTTATCACTCACTATGCTGTGATCCTTGTAGCTTCTCCAGAATATTACTCATAAGTGTACAATTGCAGGCTTTGTCTTTGGAAAGACAGAAACTGTTTTTATTGGGCTTAGCTAATGAGCTGTGGTGCGGAATGGTAGGGATGCGTGTGTGGAAGAGAGAGAAAATGGAGTTTGTTATGCTAAAAAAGCATTTCTGGCCTGAAGCCTGCTTACATGTAATCCATAAGCAATCAACT
This sequence comes from Struthio camelus, assembly GCF_040807025.1. Lineage (NCBI taxonomy): Eukaryota > Metazoa > Chordata > Aves > Struthioniformes > Struthionidae > Struthio > Struthio camelus. Next base: position 26,340,982 of record NC_090942.1, read on the forward strand.
GAAAATAAGGTCTCTGTTTTAGTGGTTCATCCTGTTTTGATAATGGACCAATAAATTTTACTGCTTCAGAAAGTATCTGGGGCAACCTTAATAGAGGTTTTGTGAATGGATTGGTACTTCTGGAACTGCAGCCTACAGAAGACCTTGAAAGACAATTTCTTTTAAAACGTGAATGAATCTATTGTCAGTGCTCCAGTTGTTGTAAATTAAGAAACTGAATATGGTATAGACCTGATAATGGCCTTCTGGAAGCTGTTTCCATGTATTGGACTGGAAAATATCTTATCTGAAGCAGTGAGAGTTGCAGTTTCAGAAGCTCCTCTCTTTGGCATTCATGAGAGTTTTTTGACGTTGCACTGGAAAAGGAATATCATTCAGACATAAGCCTGCAGTTTGCTCTTGTGTGTATGTGTGGTTTTTTTTTTTTGCTGTCATCCTTATGTATAGATAAGCATCACCTCTTAACCTAATTTAAGAGAGGGAGAGACTCAACTTCATTTCTGCAGATGTCTCATCTTCTGTAACACAGCTATTTGTAGCATATTATGTTCTGGACAGCCTAAGAAGGACCTTCCAGAAATGTGTGATTTGGTGTTTTTCTTGTCAAGACTTTGTATTTCAGCAGACCATCTCAGTGGTACCTGAGACAAGATAAGTTCCTGCTACTTCCTAACTTTCTGTTCTTAGAGATATTACTATTCTCTACTACCTCTAGATAGCATGTGTGTCTATACTTTGAGAAATTTGGTTTTGATAGTTCTACAAACATGTTTTATGCAATTTGAGACTACCAGATCTTTCTAGTGGGACATTTCCGTATCAGCAAACTCCTATCATTGTTCAAGCACAGTAGCAGTCATGGAGTTAATGTGAGCATCCGGATTCATTCTGAGAACTGTACAACTTGTCCTTGTGTAAATTCTCCTTACCACATTTTGCAATATTACCATCAATCTTCACTGCAGGCTGTCCAAAAGACAGCCAACCTGTTGTAGCGGCCCAGGTATAATATGAGCTTACCAAGGGACAGTAGCCTTTAGAAGCGTGCTAGAACATGAACTAGAAAATAATGCTGAGTACAGGAAAAATTCAATGTCCTGACTGCTTACAATATAGGGAGTTAAGCAAAGAAATAGCTTTGCAAGGTGCAGGCCTGTTCTACTTTTCTTGGCAGCTCATCTACATGTGTTACTGTGAAAAATCATAGTCAAAGTAGCTAGGTAGTGATACTGATAAAAGCTGAACACTTTGTCAATTTTTTTTTTTAAAGCAGCTACTGTTGTATGTGCCTTGTAATTGAGGATGACTATACCGTAGTGGATTGGGCAAATCAAGACTGTAAGTTGCAGGTGACTGTATCGTATGTGTGAAGCATCTCCTAACAGATGATTCACAGTGTCACTGGATGTTTGAGCCTAGCCAGGGATGTTGCCTCATCCTTCACCTTCTGTGATTTTTGTTCTGCCTAGGGTATGCCGCTTCTGTTGAGCTGTGTGTAAGCTTTCCTTCACATTAGATCTTGGTATGTAGTAGCACCATCTAATTTGGACTATGTGTTCACAGCCAGTAAACGCTTCTGACCAATAGCAGAAATTGTTTTGCCTCTACCTTAAATTTGTATTTGTTGAAAAAAATATCAGGTAAAATGAACGAACAAGTTTCCAGTTAGTTTTCTAGCCAGTTAGTTTTGTTACAAGCCTTTTGCATGCTTTTAAATCTTCTAGTTTGGAGTATGTGGTTCATCTGTTAAAATACAGTAAGGGAATGTTAGTGTTGCACAAGGAGGCACTAAGAATGATTGGAAGCAGCAGGTTTCGCTCTTTTTCTAACTTTAAATATATGCATTGCTTTTTTTTGCTTCATTTTCCATGTTTACTCTGACGTTGAAGTTGGTCTGTCCTCTCTTACTTGGAAGCACGTTGTAAGGTGAGGTTGTATTTCTGCTGCTTTCCAACTATCACCTACATCAATAGGATTTGAGGGTATCTGGGATGAATAGAGTTAAGGCCAAATTTTTTAAAAAATTGAAATGATTAGTAATATCCATTGAAATGAACATTGCCTGATTGTGTATCTATAGCAGTGTAAATATGGAGATCATCCTAGGGTAATACACTCTGCTTTTAGTGACTGCAGTGTAGACTTCCGTAATTAAAATTTGTTTCTCGTAGTACTCTTGTGTAAAGAAAATATCTACAAGCCATGCAAGAAAGAAGCTCCAGCTTTTATGGAATACAGTGTCATTTAATGGAGTGCTTTCAGCAGAAAAACTATAGAAGGAATTGTAAAGAACTAGCAATGCTTTTAATACTAATCTTGAGAAACCTTTTACTTTTTTATGCCTGTAGGCTGCATTATTTATATAACATCATTACACTATGGCAGCACACAAAAACCTAACTCAGATTCAAAGTTCTCTTTAAGGAGCTGTACAGATATAAATCAGAGGAGGACCAAGTGCTAGCTCTGGGAACCTTGAAATCTAGAAAAGCAACTAAACAGATTTGGGAATATTATAAATAAATACATTTATGAAGTCGCTTTGTTTTTCCTTAGATAACATGTTTAGTCTTTTTGTTTGTGAGGACGATCTGTAAGGAATGTATTTGAAGTGGGGGAAAGTAAAGGAAATGAATATCTAAAAGATAAAGGAGGATGCTAGGGGAGAAGAGACAGATCTTGATCATCCATATGGATTTCTGAAAGTCTAATTTCTGAACAGGGAAAGTGCAGACAAGCAGTGCATTACCAGGCCATGTCTTAACACAGTAAAGCAGAGTTAAGCTATGGCTGAACTTTGCATCTGCCTCTACAGCACCTTTCATCCCACATATCTTCATGGGTGATATGGGTCACGCATGATGGTATATCAAGAGTGAATGGTAGAGCAGTCTGCAAAACAGCCCTGAGAAGAAGAGTGGCTCAGTGTGATACGGGTTAGGGAAAAAACAAAAACTCATCCTTATGTTAGAAGTGATATTAATTTACTCCTTAACTAGCATTAAGAAGTCAATGAAACCACAGGCATTTTGGGGGAAATCCTCGCGGTCAGCAGCATGGAACTCATTGTATCCACCTTGATGCAAAGGCACAAATTAGCGCTGAGCAGATCTGAGCCAATAGCTCAAGGGAAAGAAAATATTTCAAACCAGATGCTTATACCACTAAGCCATGACTTCCAGCAGAATTGGAAAGGTCCATCTCTACTGTAGGCATTTCCATTTTTTTTCCCCCCTTTAAATCAGTATCTCTTTCTATAGAAAATATTTCTTCAGTTATTCACTTATCCTCAGACACTGTTGCTCTTCTTTGAAAATTTTACATCATCTCAAGAGTCTGTGGAAAATACTAGATGAATCATAGGAATAATACTAATTTTTAAATAATTTGTAGCTGTTTGCCAAGGTATAGGGGATAGCTTAACTTCTCGTGGATTTTATACAGATGTATGAATTAAATTTTGGTAATCTTCATGTGCTTGCGGGTGCTCACAAGTGAAACAGGGAAATTAAATGACATAGCCATGACAAATTGATATGTAGGCCTTATGAATCATGAGAAATCTGTACTCTTTTCCCATATTGGCCTTTGAGTTCTGTACATTGGTTTAATAGTCATTTGTCTGCTATCTGTGGGTTCAAGAGAGTTTGACTAGCATCTCTGAACAGAAACAAGCACTTAATAGAAACGTAGTTAAGAGTGTGTTGTATCTATGCGAAGGCATATCTTCTTGATGGTAGCTTGTGGCTTGAGATTTGGATCTCTGTCATTTGAGCTCTCTGCATTGCTACATATTACCCACAAACAGAAACATATCCTTTTGCCTCTCCAAAGATATTAGTCCTTTACAATGAGAAGGTTACTTTCCCGTTTGAGGAAAAGTGGCACAAAACTTGACCTAAGAAGAAGTGTGTAGTACGATGAGTAGGTATTCACAGAGAGGATGAGTACAGACATATGTATGTTTTCTCTGCCCTCTTTTCTCTTTAGTGTGTTTCATGCTACCCAGAACAGATATTAATACCTTAGTCTGACACTCAGAAGAACCTGCTGTTGGATTAACTGTACCCAAACCTGTTTGCCTATTTGAGCTCTTATTTCACAATTTTTTATATTAAGTTGCTGTAGGATCCTTGTACGGTCAATTGTTGGAGAATTTGCTCGATTGCCCTGGGAGAGCGACCCATTAGTCAGTGCTCCGGCAGATGCCTTTTTGCAAAGCGTGCAAGTTCCAGCCTATGCCATAGATCAGGTTGTTAACTCAGTTGCAGCTGTGCAAGCAAACCTGGATTCAAAGTGAAAATAAGTACATGCTTGGGCTGTTTGTAAGTGGGAGGGGAGTAAAGCACAACCCTGTATGGGAGCATTCTAAAACTACATATTGGTGTGTCTTCAGAATAAAAGGTGCATTAATGGGGCATAGGGGAATTTCCCTTTTTATAGGCCATTCTCCTTTCTATAATAATTTGTATGCTTTTGCCAGGCGATACAGAAAAGCAAGACCTCTCCCCTGGCCTTATGCCCTGTCCTCACAAAAAAAAAGTAGTTGTCTGTGGTTGTCCAGTGAACTGAGTCATCTGTGTTTGTTCAGGGATCTGAGTATTGAATTTAATTGTGAAAACATTGCAACATGTTCTGTTCGTGGCCTTGTAGTGATTTATTTATTTATTTTTATTTTTGGTCAATCACAGCTCAAGTAACCCAAATCAATTTTAGAAGGAAATATTTCTCAAGGGTTATTTTTCTTCTAAAATTAAAGGACATTTTGACAGCTTCTCTCATATCTTGGAAGTAATTTTGTAGGAGTTGAAACTTTTTCTGGAAAGTAAGTTGCTGTATAGTGCTGGAACCTGGAATGAAGTTGTTTACTCCATCTGTTTTGATAAGAACAACTATGTTTGGTGGTTTGTTTTTTTTTTAGTATGGGATCTTCCCTCAGGTGTAATAATGAAAAAAAACCCCCTTCTCTCAAATTTGAGCAAAATGAAGGTGTTAGAATGTTTGGATGAAAAAGGTGATGAGAATGACAACAGGTGTGCAGTTACCTAGAGCAGTTAGTCTTGCTTCCTTGAATTTAGAAGTTCCTATTCATTTAGTAATTGAAAATAGGAAATACAGACTTATTTTGCAGTTTAGGTATGTCCTCAAAGACACTATGAGTAGAGAAGTAACAAGGGCTTAAAATATATACTCAATGAATAAAAAAAAATGATATTTTCCTTTTGTTGCATGACTTAAACTGTACTTAGAAGTGGCCATTCCTAATATTTGAGTATAGTATTGGGTATAGCATTTTTTAGTTATTTTGAAAACCTTCTCAGACTATAAATCAGTGAAAAAGTTGTATGTCACACAGTAATATAAACATGTTGATTTTTTAGACCTTATATAAAAATATAATTTATTACCTTTGTTTAACCAGGGTGAAAATATAATTAAAATAGAGTACGAAAGCAGACAATTTTATAAGCCCTTCAATTTCATGTTGATGGCTACATATCATATTGTGATGGTTTAGGATGAACACATAGTGACTTTTGCAGCCATCTAACAAAAACGTTTAGTGCCTACTGTCATATTATGTTCACAGCATAGCAGACTGGGTGTTATCAGAGACATTTTGGATGCAGAATTTTTGGTGGGATGATGTGAGAAATCACTTTGGTAGTTTTACTTCTCATAAACTTGTGTCCTTTTATAGCTAAACTCAAGCTGATTGCTTGATACAGCTTTCTAACTGGTCAGTATTTTGCATGTAAATTAGTCATGAAACAATGGTCAAAGTAACATCTGCCGGTTGTTAAGGCTTCCTTTTGTCCTTCTTCCAAGGAAAACCCTAATCGAGATCTTGCCTCTTCCCGTGAGACCCTGAAAATCGGTTTGCAGTGAATTGCAGAGATATAGGTGCTCTTTGCTGATAAGGTTGAGATGCACACCAAGCTTTTCTGGAAGATTGTTATTGTGGTCTTTGAGCATAGGGACTGGGTTATATTGCTGAACCTAATTAGTGTAGTTCCAGTGATGCTAGCTGAAGATTGGCCTTTAGCTTTGGTATTATAAAGTGGCAAATGCTTTGACTTCCTTGATTTCAGCTGGTGCTTGAGGATGCTTGCTGTTTTTGCAGAGCAGGACATATGCTGCTAAACAACATTTTGACTCAGAAGTAGAAGGCTGTGGAATTTAGGTGTGCTCATGCCTTATTTTTGTTGTGATTCCCTTGTGGCCAAGGAGTGGGGGAGGAGGCAAGTCAAGTTGGATGGATATGAGCTAAGTCTTGATAACAATCTTTTGTCACTAAAGTAAGTGTCAGTCATTTTGCACAGGGCGCCCTGGTGTTGCTAACGTATCCTTTGTTCCACATGGTTTTCTTGCCCAGAGGCTCACTTTTGCTGATCAGAACGGATTGTTTGACTTTTTTCATAGCGCTACCTTTTTGTGGCTAAAAGCTACAAAATTTGCTAGGTTATATGAAGTAAAATATACCTTTTTAGGGTATTACTGAATTTTGGGGGGGTGTTATCATGCTTTGTTTTCCCACGTATCCTTTTTTTAAATAGGAGCTTCTTCAGTATTTGTGTACTCTTTCAGAGCCATATCTTTATGCCATCCCAGTGTGACATTGTTATTGACCTTCATGGATGTGAATCCAACATGTTACAGAATTCTGGCTTTCTGGTTATTCAGAACAGTAATTTACTTTGGGCCTTCTTTTTCAAACTAAGGTGCAAAGATGCCTCTCACTAAATATTTCTAGTCATCAGAAAGATGTTGCACAGGAAATCCATGTTTAAAATCTATGTAACACTGTGGTAAAAGCACTGGAATTGTGTGCTTTTAGATTAATGCTGAGCTAGCTATTGTGTTGATACTGTACTTGCATTGTAAGCCTGGCAGAAATCACTTTCCTGTATGTAGGAGATACTGCGGCAAGACCATTCGGAGCAGGACCAGGAGAGGTGAGCAGGTGAACTGTAGCCTGGTTCTGACAGTGGTTCTGGAATGAAATTTTCTTGCATTTAATGCATATCCCACAATAAATGGTGGTAATTGACCATTAACTACTTACACGGAAGGAAAACAGCTGTGGGGACCTAGATGCCTAAAAGAATTTTGAATGAGAAGTGAGACCTTTCCTATAGAATTCTTACGCCTCGTATAGAGTGTTCTTATCTGTTAAAATAGTATTAATGTTAGTTAAATTATTGTTAAAGATTGTGATTTTTAAGTTAAAGGAAATGGTCCTTTTACTCCTGTTGCTGTTCATGATAAATGAAAACATAATCGTCTTTCATGGTAACATCATCTGTAGAAGCATCTCTGCAGAAGTCAGGCGGCCATAAGTTGACCACAGCTTTGCGGTGTACCTGCCTAGACCTTCCCCTCACTGTCAGGGGATGAGTATAAGGCTTTTAGACATAAAAAGGCAGGTTTTATTTGAGTAAAAACACACATTTAGGTAGAGAAAACTCAAAGCAACTTAAGAAGATAGAGCAGAAATAAACATTCTCCTTCCTGCTTTACCTTTTCAGGCAGTTCCTTTCTTCTAGTCAAGTGAATGGCTCTTAGCGACAGGAAACTCTGCTCAGTTCTTTTGGTGTCTAGGAGGTTTTCTGTCCCCTCTGCATTTTGGCTGGCTGCTCCTTGATCTCCCTGTGGTTTCTGAATAACCGGCAGGCTTTAGACTTTCTACAGTGACTCTTTTGCCTGCTGCATCTTGCCTTCTCTGAAGGAGCAATCTCTTATCTCCTTCCAAGTTATCCACTGCCTCTCATTGTTTTGTGGGAACGTAATGCTACATTCAGACTGCGCTTGCTCTATTTCTGCAGTGTGTGAGTTCTTAACTGAGAGCTGGGACTGGGCAGTCTACCAGTTTAATATGGAAGAAAGAATGTTGTTTAGCAGGTGAAAATTTGTTTCTGGTACTGCTATCTTAGCAGGACCTGACTTTTCCTGAAAGTTGCTGAGAAGTGGTTTTGTTCTTGTTTGTTTGTTGGTTTGTTTTGATGGACTCTATATTCTTTCTGAGGACTGTACCTATAAAGTACAGTAACCAAATTTATCTCAACTTCAAATATTTTACTATAAATTGGAAAAAGTGGAAGTGCCAGCTAACACTTTCTTTGTATATATCAGCAGGATTTGTAGGGAGATGTGGAGGGTTAAAAAGTTTTTTGACCATGAGAAGGTGGCCTGTGTGCTTGCAGTATTCTGTACCCCTCTTTATTAGAAACATATTTTTATTACTTGTATAATAAATGCCTGATGCTTTCTTCCATGAAAGTACTCGTCGTCTAGGAGTTTGGCTGGGAGGGAATTATAGTTTTTTTTTTTTTTTTTTTTTTTTTTTAAACCTTTCTTCTGAAGCTTCCTGAATTATCGGTTAAATAGAACAGCAGATGCTCTTTACTCCTACTGTTTCACCAACCAAAATAGATCCCACAGAGCTTAAAGGAAATGTGCCCTGACATGCATGTATATAGTAGAATTTTAGTGTGTACTAACTTTTAGGAATATGCATGCAGCGTACTGAGCACCCAGATTTCTCACTGGCACTGTGAGACAGACTGTGGTTCTGTGAGGCAGAACCAAGGTGGCATTCTGTTCTTTATGCATAGGTTTTGAAAAGAAGTAGTGGAATAGCCACTGAGACTTCTCGTGAAATGTTAAAGGCAGAAATAGCCTGCTGAAAGCATGCTGCAGGCAAAGGCAAAGCATTCCAAGAAGCCAATAAGGACACAGAGCAATTCTTCTGATGTGTTAGTTTTGGACCAGGTTTAACTAGTTCTTAATAAGAACTTTAGGGAAGTATGGGAGCATGTGGGAAGCTAGCTAATAGCTGGCTAATTGAACTAAGGGATAATGAAAATCTTCCCCAAAGGAGGTGCTACTACTCATCCAAGCTTTCTAGATCTTTAGTTAGTAAAAACACTGTTCAGGAGGTGCCCCCTTCCTGAACTAAGATGGAGAAAGCAAAATGCGATAAAATTTTGGACTGACAAGTCTAGTGTTTCTCACTGATTTAAGAAGCTGTTAGTATAATGCAGAGGCTTCCTAGCATACTTCTGTACAATGTGTGAGAGGAATAGTATTAAGGAGAGCGAGCGTGCTTAGCTCTCCCTCCCTGAGCTAGTCAGCTGGAAAAGCTGAAGAAAGTGGTACTCCTGAAATCGTGAGTTTGCCAGGCTCAGCCCATGAACTACAGTTCAGAGTTAAGTGCCCATGTGAGATAGATATTCATGCCTTCTCTGTCTAAATTCTCCCTTTGGGTATAATAAACCAGCTGTATTCTCTGAAATGGTTTGGGAAATAGAAGGTGGTATATAGTAACCTTAACTTTGCTCCATTTTGTAGAAAAGTTGAGTGGTTCGCTCCTTCCCTTTGAGGAGTTCAAACCTGCAACCCTCACTTTCTGTGCTTGAGAGCAGCGCTCCATCCATTCGACGTATGCAGGAGGAAATGCCTTCTTAGGGCCAACAAAAGTGTCCACAGGGGGATGACAGCTTCGGTTACGTCCTTCAGGAGGAAGGGAGTACTGGCTGCTAGCTCTGTTTTCAGGCCTACAGTTTTACTACCCACGTTGATAACTACCATGAACGTCTTGTCTTCTAGTAGCACCTCTGATTTCAGGGCAGAGCACAATAACCAGTGCTGTCAGCATGTGGTAGAAGGGTTCTGACCACGCCATTCAGTTTTGGTTTCTCAAGAAAATTAGAGGCAAGAACATTCACTTGAGGGTCCGAAGTGTGCTGAAGTATAAGATAGGCATTAGGTGACAGAAACTCAGCTCTACCAAAGTGGTGGCAGTTCTAGGTAGGCTCAGTCTCAGGGTTTTATTTGCTGTGAGAACAGCTCTCATGGAAGTGTATTGGCTTTATGCATCTGAAGTGCCTGGGAGTTAGATAAATACTAGTGATGGCACCATATAATTGGGCACCTAAACTCTGCCATGCACAGACTTTGGACACCAAAACACTTTACTGAGCTAGGCTTTTTAATCTAAATCAAAAGGGAGTGAGTTTTATTGTCATTTTACAGTTCAGGAAATTAAGGCACAGCGTTCGTGGTATTTTCAAGGCCACAAAGTCAACCTTTATCAGAGTAAGAGAGAGAATCTGATTCTTCTGTATTTAACCACAAGATTTACCTCTTCTATGTGTCAACTGTTTTATTGTATTGTATCCTGTATATGGCTTCAGATTTTTCTTTACAGATTGTGTGCTGCAGATGGCTTCATGGTTTCATGCAGACTGGTGGATATCATCTGGGAGCTCTGCTAGAGTCACTGATCTTAGTAGCATAAATTCTCCCTATTGCTTCTGTGCTATGTTGTGCAGTGGCAGGGACTGAGACAGTACTGGTATCACTTCACTGGGTGGAAGAGAAGATATTCCAGGCATTAGTTACCCATACTGGAAGAGAGGATAGTTATCATTGGCTCCCCAAATACTTGGGCAGCAAACCAACTCTAAGCCAGCAAACCAACTCTAAGCGTGTACAATTACAATTTTGGGGAAAAATGTTCTGTTCAGATAAATAATTATATGACAGCTGTTACTGATGATTGATCCTGTTCTTGAATGATGAATGATCTTGCATTTTTTTTTTTTTTTAATACATGGTGTGTAACTTCATCTTTTCTTTTTAGTTGATGTCTGTCAGTGTGTTAGGTGTTTCTGCTTGGATGAGGGACTACCTGAATAATGTTCTCACTTTAACTGCAGAAACAAGGTAAGGCTTTCCTTAAACCTACTAATCTGTGTAGCAGAATGATTGTGGTATATATCGTTAATTCTGTGTAGGAGGTTAACTAATTAAAATTTCTAGAGTTATGATGCCTTCAGTTATTCTAATTATTATTTTGTTAAAAGGTATATTTTTGCAATTTTTGCAATTTGTAGCAACAGTTGAAATTACAGATAGGGGAAAGACATTAATTTAATCTTAGTTCTGTGCCTATCTTTCCTGACAGGGATCAATTTTTGGCCATCTGCCAGCATGTAACCATATTATATTACTGTTTAGTTTTGAATACTTTATTCAGTTCAGAGATTTAAGAATGTTGTTAGTTTTATTACTGCAATGCTTAGGAGCTCTAGTCATGGAACAGAGCTTCATTGTGCTACATACCGTACAAGTGTAGGACAGGAAGATTGCCTTTGCCCCAAAGAGGTTTCAGGCTGTGCTTTGCCGTCTGATACCTGAAAATACCATTTGACTCCAAAACTTTATAGAAGTGATTTCTGTGAAACTTTTATAGTATATCTACTAATGTACCTCTTTTCTTTTAATGGCTATACTGCATTTTTTTTTTGCTATATAATTTTTGTGTGTGATTACAGTTTTTTTGATTCTGATTTTGATTTGCTTCAGGGTGGAGGAGGCTGTCATTTTGACATATTTTCCTGTGGTCCATCCAGTCATGATTGCCGTTTGCTGTTTCCTTATCATAGTTGGAATGTTGGGCTACTGTGGAACAGTGAAAAGGAATCTGTTGCTTCTTGTCTGGGTATGTTTCATAACCTCTAAAAACACCTATCTTCTGTTTTACTTGAACAGTGAAAGAAAAGTATAATGCACGGGTACTAGATAAATACTGATTTTTTTTTTGTTTTATTTTTTATCATTGTGTTAGGATTGCAAAGCATACAGTGAGAAAGAATTTATTGCCTAGAATGCATTATGTTATGACTATAAGACAAGCAGTGTCTCGTTTGTGGAAAATTTAGTTCATTTAGTAGTGGAGGAATTACTGAAGGAAAAACCTCAAACTCTTTAAGTACTAGTAATTGCAGGAACATGAGCTCTGAAGTGAACCCTTATGCTACTGTCTTGACTGTTAAATAACTCGCTAACCCAGACTTTAAATAGCTAGATAACCCAGGGTTTGCTTTATCTATGCAGTTGATTACAGATGTAAAGTAACAGCATTTGTAGCTGATGAAGATTAATCGTGAATGTGTTTGGAAAGTTTACGTTCTCTTGCTTGAATCTGGAATTTTGCAGTTGCAGTTCATGCAGCAAATTTAAAAATCAATTTCAAGTAGCCACCTTCATTTGGAGACTGCATAAGTAAACCAACAGCCATTGAAGTGCAATAGCTTCTCTTCCGCAAGGCTCTATGCACAGTTTAAATGTGATGAGACTTTGACTATACAGGGCGCCAAATGTCTTTTAACTTCTTCTGGAAGTCAGTGAGTTAGAGGACAATAAAAAGCTTACATAGATTTTATAGATTTATGTTTTAAAAAATGTTTAGACTTTTGGCAACTGCAGAAATTGGGGAGTACTGTGTACCTATATGCTTCTAAGAAATCTATCTGGTAGGCCTTTGCAGAGTTGGGCTTCAGTCTTTTCATGTGAGGATTAGTGGGATTCCAAGCAGGGTATAAGCCTGAGAGGGTGGGAGCAACACATGTGAGAGAGGCTTATCAGATTTATAGATACTATAATTCCAGCAGGAGAAAGTGGACAGGTAAAATCCTTTAATTCTTGAGAATGTCCAGGTGGAGCCTTTTACAGGAATAGTTGAGATCATGCTGTTTTTTCACCACCGTGTATTCTGCGTTCTCCCAGAGATTCTGCTGTTGCATTTTACTTTGGATCTGTTCAGACTTACCTACGTGAGACCTCACCAGTTTTACACAAGATGACAACAAAAGTGACAAGTTGTCTGAGATTTATGCAAACTTTTGTTTTATGTAATAGAAGGTATTCTTATTGCTGCTAAAACAATCAGGAAAGTGTACTAAGGCTTTGTGTTAAAAGGGCTTTTTTGAGAAAACTGGACGAAGCTTTATTTGAGATTTCCAGTTGAAGGTCTGTAGTACGAGTGTTCCCTAATTGCAAGATGGCAAATGCTGTTTCTCCTTTAGAATATTTAAGCCTACAGTACAATATGAAGATTATAGTTTCAAAGTTACATACTTAGGGAAACATTTTTATTTAAATTTGAATATAGTAATATGATAGTCATGCACCTCTATTTCTGAGGCTTAAATTTGCAATATTACAATTAGCGGTAGTAAATTCTAAGATGTTACATAGTTATGAGTATTTGCATAAAAATAACAGATTCCTGCAATTTTATGCTATGTAATTATTTATCTAGTAAGATTATTTACATATTTTAAAAGGGCTTTGTAAATTATTTTATATAAATAATGAAACTATTAGAAAATATTAAAAGATATTATGAAGCCCTTAGTTTTTATTGTAAGATTATAAGATTATTTTCATAATGTTTTTGATTTTATGGTGATAGCTTTTAAGGTGAATTAAAAGGCAAAAACAACTATGTAATGTTGACCAATACTACGTATTAACTGAAAACAAATATAAGTTATAGTTTTTTGTATCAACCTTCAAAAAGAAAGGCAACTAACTGAAAAAGGATTAAAAAATAGTTAAGTGTTGTTGGCCTCCAGTTTATTTAAACTATTAGTGAAAAGAAGAAATCATTTATAGCTTTTAATGCCATTTGGAAGTAAATTTATTTAATGTGTGTTCAAGCAGTCGAATAACCCTAAATCAAGACAAGTCATTTTTATAGTTTAACTTGCAGTATTTCATTCTCAGGAGCATGAGAATTTGCTCTTGCTAACCAAACTGATAAGCAAAACCTAAATGATATCTTCCTAAGTGTGTCGCTGTCTTTGATTAATCATTAAATCAGTACAATCCTGTTATACTGCAGAAATATGCAGACATCAGTCAATGCTTTATTCATCAGACTAATCAGAGAAGTGATGGCTCAACACAATGAGCCATTGTAAAACGAGATGAACTAAAAGAGAAGAAAAGAACCTTCGTGTAAAACATTAATAGCCTCCTCAATCATGATTTTACTTTTCCCATTGAAGTGCAGAAACAGCCATAATGAATACATCCAAAGATACTCGGAACGAAATCTTGATGTTTTTGACAGCATACTAATGCAATGTTGTTAATTGAATTAGATTTTTGGAAGATCTAATAAAGCATAAGGACCATTATATATATATATATGTATATATATCATTGTGTTCCATATTTTTAATACAACTTATATTAATCTGTTTTTGAAGTTTCACCTTGCAGTTAAGTGCTCGGAACCTCTTCAGCTTCACGTGGGGCCTAAATATAAATTGAACTAGTGTGTTTATTGTTAATAGTAATAATCATGAGAAGACAATAATATATCATCTTCTATTGTTTATACACGGTCATTTGACCAACTGTGAAAGTTTCAGATTGTTAAATGAAATTTGGTGCATCTGTACAGGCTCGATCTCCAATTGTGTGTAGCAGTCCTGCTCTGTGTATGTGTATTTGTAATAAATGTGTTCAGTCTTCTGAGATGTATGCTCTGGATAATGTGGAGAACCAGCATTTTTATGGTTGCGTTATTTATCTTTTAATTTAACGTGCTTCAGGAATACGTGCTCATGAAAGCTAGTGGTATAAAGAACCCGTATGTACCATAAGTATCTATAAGGTAATTTTTGTGTGTGTTGCAAATGACCACATAGAAGTGACTATTTCAGGTGCAGAAGGCCTCTCCACAAATTGCTGAGTGGTTATCTTGCTGTTTTTCTTTTTTCTTTTATTTTCTTTTTCTTTCTTTCTTTTTTTTCCCCCTCAGTGTTAACTGTTTAAGTATTAGAATGAATCTTCTGAGATAAGAAGGTTTGACTGTTGTCCCTATGATAAATGACTGTTTTTTTCATCATGATATTTAATACTCATACATAATACATAATACATAATATTTAATTTCTGCAGCTTGCTGTACCAGTCCTCTAGAGCAAACCATGACAAACTGAAAATATAATTATTCATAGTATGACTCTTTAATGTAAAAAATAGATTTGATGTTCAGCATGTCTAGTCATTTTGATTTAGAAGTATAAAATACTGTTTGTATATTTATTACTGCTTGGAGTCTAAGTGTAGAGTTATTAAAGTTGTAGAAGTAGTAATATTATGAAGAGAGTGCTTGAGAGTTGTTGCGTGTCGCACGTTGAGCGTGAGACTTTCACTGTTGGCTCCTGCCTTATGTTCTGCTACAGCTAAGGCTGTATCTCGTGTATTTTTATAGTGCAGCAATATGGTCTCTTTCCAACTGCATGACTCTGCATGCCCGACATGGGCTCTAACAACCTTACTAGAAAGCACATTCTCTACTTGCAAGCCACTGCTACCACCAGTGCCTCATTTCAGAGGAGAATACCTGAGAGGTTTCTGAAATAGAGGCAAAGGAGAAACAATATGTGCGGAGAGCATGATTCCTGAAGGATACAACATGCCTTTAACTGGAAATAACTCCTGTGAGAATTCCAGCCATGTATTTATTGTATAATGTGAGATGAAATACAGTGAAAAGCTGTGGGTTAAAGACTTAGGGCTGAATCGAACTGTATTAGAACAAGTTTAAAAAAAAAAGACAAAAAATAATAATACTAGGATCTTAAGTATCATTTTATTTTGCCAGTGTTCTATTTATTAAATTAATGTGAGATGCCCTTTGGTATGTAACCATTTGGTGTAACATTAATTTCTTAGTCCTTGCAGTTTCTTGTGAAATAACTCATAATTCACTTAAAAATGACTTTTGTATTCCTAGTCAAACAAAATCTTCTATTCTGTGTTCTTAAAACATGCAGTGAGAGGAGTTCTTCAAAGGCACAGAAGAAATTAAATCCATGTCTTTTGTATCTAGCAGATTACTTCAGAAACAACATCCTCTCTAAAGGCAAAGTTGTATTGCCCAAATAAGTTTTTAATTTACAGTAATTTTCTTTTAAGTAGGAAGCTGCTTAACAGGCAAATTCGATGCATCTGACAATGCAAAATTATACCAACTTAAGTAAGTCTAGTGGTTCTATCTATATGCTTAAAAAGCTTCAGAAAAAATATTTAGCCCAAAGTAGCAGAGGAGGACTTTTCCTTAATATTTACTATTCAAATCATCTTTTTAGACAATATTTTTTGTTGAGTACTGGAGTCTTCTTCTTTCTTCTTTTCTGTTACTTACATCGTAACCTTTCTTAAGAGTGTTCTAGTTTACTAGTAAAAATACCTTACAAAACTGGGAATGCTTTTCAGTTTGAATCCTTTTGTCACCAATATGTTAACTGAGGAAGCTACCAGTAATAGTAGCTACTATTGAGGTTCATTAGATGTTCTGCCCAGCTTGGCACATGAGAGCAGTTTTGTCCTCGTCCTTGTAACCATGGAACACAGTTGCACCAAAAATTCATATTTATTAAGGAGTTGTTTTGTTGTTGATTCAGAGGGAAGTCAGGTAAAGCATAAGAGATTTTAGAAAGTTGTGCACATAGCATTTGGAGTGGAGGATGAAGAAATCTAGATTGCTCATGAGAGAGAGGCCTGAGAGTAAGATGGGATCCTGGGTCGCTTTTATTTCGAGAACTAGGCAGCGATGCTAGCTTAAACTGGAGGATCTGGACTCCTCCAAATGACTGGCATAAACGGTATAAATGGCTCAAGGATGAGAAATGGAAGCCCAGGTTTTGTGGTGTTTTTTTACCATTTTTCAAGCAAGATTATTTAGCTCTTTAAATACAATAACATTCTTTGTATCTTCTGAGGCTATGTATATTTTGAATTGTTTTTTAAAATCTGTTGTGCACATAGCCTAACTACAAAAAAAAAAAGGCACATATTGTGTATTCTTTGAATAGTAACCTTAAGGGTGTGAGAATTTCTTAAAGTTCTTATTTCATTAAGAAAACAAGAGTAAACTCTTAGTTGCTTGAAAAGGAGATTCATGAAACTCCCACTGGAAAAGACTTCCTGGCTGGGGTTTCCATTGCAAATTCTGGCATTTATAACTATGAATTTTCCATAATTATATCATTCACACAGCGCAGGATTCAAATTTGTCTGGATAAGTTTTCACAAAGGGAAACACTGTAAGAAATACTCAATAGTCAGGCAAATCTTTTTAGTGATTTTTTTTTTCCACAAAGTTGGCAGAGAAATAAATATTATTTTGAGCTAAATGTTGTTAGACCCTGTCAATGTGGGGAAAGAACATGATTATAAGTAGGAACCTGACAGACCAAGTTGTCTAATGATCAAATTGAAACCTAACTAGATTAACCATTATTAAGTTAAATTGATCTTTTCTGTAAAAGCAGCCAAATATGTCAAAGAGAGGAAAAAATGAAAGCTTTCACATTTCAGTGAAAAATGTAAGCTAGAGACATATGACAAACATAACATGAATGTGACTGCTTCATGGCAGTAGTTCTCACCGAGCTAGATACACTGTTGTTGAAAGTGATTTCTGTAAAATCCATCCCAAAAAAAACTGGGAGCTACTCACTGACATCAGCATTCTGGGATAGATTCTTCTATACCTGTAAACCCATCTAAATCCATATGGATACATAGCTGTTGCGATTTTTTACTACACTGCGAGACATCAGCTATAACTGCTATTACATCATCCTGGAAGGGATTCTAGGGGAAATGCTGACTGCAGGACACTGTCACAACTATTTTGCAGCAAAAATCAGTATGAATTAGTATGAGAGTCTAGCAATAGTTAATTTTTTTCCTTTTCTTTGACTATGCATAATTCTTTAATTCTGCAGGATGTTCATTGTGACCCATGTGAAGTCTTTCCAGAGTCACAGCTGCTCCATTACCTTGTATAAATATTTGACACTGGAATTATGCTGTTTACTGACCAGAAGTATTTCGTTGTTATTAAACTACCAACCAGTGAAAGCAAAGAAATAACTGACAATATACTTAGTTTAAAGCCCATGCAATTTAAAATTAGACCGGACAGACTGGGTTTCATATTTTTCAGATCTTTTACATTCCCTCAACAGCTTGTTTATGAAAACTTATAAAGTCACTGGGAGGAAAAAGAGCTTGTGCAGTCCTCTGAATGGCTTTTAAATGTATACTTTAGATTTTTTTTTAAACCTTAAGTAGTATTTTTTTTTTTGTGCTTATGTATCTGGCCATAGAGATTCTCAAGGCAGGTTAACTTGTTTTGAAAGATAAATGTAAATGAGAAGGTTTTTTATACTATAGTACAGATTTCAAGGAGCCAGAATTGTGCTAAAACTCAGATTCAGGTTATCAGTGGGTAAGGGTTTTTATGGTATTTGAAAAAGCTGGATATTTAGCTTAAGTTTTTAAGTGCTCGTTGTGTAAGGTTCCAGTTGTAAGAGGAAGTACACTTAAAGTTTGTAGATTTTTGTTATACCCCAGTAGTTTCAGATATGAGCAACTTTCTGCAGACAGTAAATATAGGGCTAAAACTTTTAATATTTTCCGCGTTTCTAACCTTTACTCTAAAGGTGAACTGTTTGAGGAGATGTTTGTGCCAGTGGTTATCAGACATCCTTTTGCATTGACATGGGATAGAGGAAAAAACTTTCCTGTTCAGATATGTATTTCTAGTTCAAATAAATTGTTGAATTTTGGGAACTGTGCTGGTGATACTAACCAATTTTGCACAATCTTGCCACAGAATAAAGCTGATTTGCAGGAGGTGGTACGTTCTACAGGACTTCCTAACACGGTGGAATGGACTACACCGGTATTAGGGTTCAATGCCAACCTCTATATCTGCCTGTCCAAGCATGAGCTGTATTTTGTTGACTTTCCCTTCTCCAACATAAATATATAAGTGCTTTGTATGTACTTATAAAATTTCTTCACAGGAAATGCTTTGAAACTGCATGTAGTTTTCTTTGCTGAAAGGGAGAGGGAGCTTACAGATGAGAAGTACCAGTTGCGTAGTTTAATGTACTGCTGGAAGGCATTTAGAGATGAAAAGTACTGTGTATTGAATGAACAGCGAACGGGCAGCTGCGTGTTTGAACAGCATGGAGGGAAAAATGTGTGGGTGGGGGGAAGCAAGACAGGAATTGAGCTGGTGGGAGTGTGCAGGTCTTCCTATAAATGCTTGGCTTCCATCCAAATGTGTTTGCTGTGTTCACAGTGATGATCTGCTTCCTTCAACCCTGCGCTTAGCAGCTGCCTTGTATACATGGTCATGTAATATAAGGGCAGAGTCAGCGCAGTATTATTATATGCAGTAGCCAACCACTCAGAGTAAAAAGAACTGTCCAGCAACTAGAAGGCTATTGGGGAAAATAGCTTTGATTTGTGACAGCAAGGTTTGGCTGTGTGATTATTGTGCTGTCCATCAGAATGAACTTTTTTGTGCGTTTCTGCAGCAGTAAAGAGCTACTCGCTAAGTGAAAGGGAAATGTGTTGAAAGTAGCCATTCTACGGTTTCAGTATGCTTTCAGCATAAAACCTACAGCCTGAATTTGTGGCAACTTTTTCTCTGTAAGCTATACTTACAAGCTTGCCTGATAAGGGCAGATACTTTGGCTGGTCTTTGGGATATGTTTCCTGACTATTGGTTTTATTAAGTGTCTCTGCGCCTGGTCTCATGATTCAAAACTATTGGAGCAAGTGTTGTTGCTTTTATCTTCTTTGTTCCTGTTTTCCCCCTATTCCTGTTTGTTATGCTGCTGGTACTGTTTCATCTCTCCAAGTGCTTAAATGTCATTGATGCCCAGGGCTGTAGAAATAGCTGGAATATTACCAGGGCTGAAAAGGCCTCTGGAGTGATGTTCACTTTGTTGATGGGGTGAGCAGGTGATAACAGAAAGGCTGGTGAAGTGGAATGATGGAAGTAGGTGCAAGGAATGTACGGAAAGGACAGGGACTAGCATGACTTGTAGAAGCTTGGGGAATAGAGAGCTGGGAGTGATATCAGGGTAAGAATAAGGAAAGAGTCCTTGACTGAGAAGTGAGAGGTGGGGAATTACTGAGATGATATGTGGTGCCGCTGTAGTGCTTTTTTTCCTCCTTCCTTCCCAGCTCCCCTTCTCTCGTTGCCTGTTGACCCAGTTTCTTCTTTCTTCCCTAAAAGGAATAAGGAACAGGAGAGTCACAGGGAGGAAGGAGTGAATGAGTAAACAGAACCACAAAGCCCAGCGAAGCCTCTGTGTCTGTCTGAAATGCAGTCCAGCCTCACCGGTGAGGCATGCCTTGAGGCTGTGGTTTAGCTGCATTCTTGTTGCCACAGACTGAGTATGGAGTGGATGTCCTATTGGGTAAATTCATCTCTCTTTCTTGTCTAATCTTGCTCTTTTCGTTAGTTTACTAGAGACACGCTTTGCTGCATGCATCCGGGCTGCAGTGTGGCTTCTTTTTACCTGAGAGGAGCACTTTTTGACTTAAAATGGTGAATATCTTTGGGGCATGTTCAGGCAGAGGTATTATGTATATCAGCACTGATATCTACAAGGAAAAAAAGATTTTCTTAACCAAAGAAACATTTCTATAGCGTTTAATTTCCTTGCTACAAAATAAAGAGGGCAAGGGGAGATGAAGGCGTCTGTGTTTTGAAAATCTGTGCAGAATGGGAAGTTTTTAGTTTCAGTATAAATCCTATGAAGTAAAGGGAAAAGAAGGGGAAAGGGAATATTCTAAGCCCTGAGGAAATTACATCTAATGTGTATCTTTACTTATGTCCTGTTCAGCACTTTACCCTGACCTTGCAGTGACCCTTATTCCTTGGAGTTTATTGACTTGTAGTAGTTGAGCCTCAGGCAAATAAATCCTAATAATTGTGTGAAGGGTCCATTTACTTATTTCCAAAATAATACCTGTTTCCTTATGTAAGCAAAGATTAGGTGTTAAAGTAAAAATTTTAAGCAGATCATTAATATTTCAGAAGAATGCAGATCGTGAATAAAATTCTTACTATTTGTAAAAATTTTGTGTTTAGTTTTTAAAAAAGCTTTCAAATGGTAAAGGAGTGAGTCAAAAAAACTTGGGCGTCTGCCTTAAAAGTCCAAATGCTTATTTCAGTGCAAAAAACACTCATTTTTTGATTCATAAAATTATTTATAAAGATTTCTGAAAGTGATAATTGTTTATATAAAACTTAGGGTCTCTTGTGAAGGTCACTGGGTTTAAGACACTTTCTACAAATTATTTAAAAATTTGTTGAACTGGGAAATTGAAATCTAAAATAATAGATATTGGATCATTTTGCTGTGGAATGTTCTTATTTTCAAGAACTGGATGGCATTCAGAAGCTCATGTTGAGAGCTGGTGGTTTCAGGATGTTTCCTTGCTGACTTGTGACTGCATCTCTCTCAAAATTCTGCATGTCAAGCAAGTAAACCAAATTTTAAATCAGAATGACAAAAGACCTGTTAATCCCTTCAGGGCAGGGCTGAGAGAGGTAGGGAAAGAGAAAAGGTGTTAAAAGGAAAGTTAGCACTGTGAGAGTGGATAAACAGAAGATTTCAGTTTTCCATGCTGCTAGGCTGGCTCTATTTAATGCGTATTTGCTCCATTTTTAAGAAAAATAGCTGGATTAATCATTAAATTCACTCATTAGTTATATCAACTATAACAAAAGTAAAGGGAATCATAGCTTGTAACTTAGCGAGCGAGGAAGGACTTTTTATTAGTTGTTTTATGGGAAGAGTCCCGTTCCCGTTAGTAATCAAGCGTTCTGTTGGTGGTCATCTGACATTTCTTAGGCTACAGACAGATGTCTGGATGGCTTGTATCTCAAAAGAACAAGGCTGACGCTATCAGGCAGGCTGTTAGCCATTGGGAAATGCTATGCATACCCTCTTAAAATCTTTTGGCATCTGTTTCACATACCATATACTCTGGTCTTTTCGAGTTTCCCGTAGGGTTTCATTCTGCAGCTGCTTACCCTTGGAATCTCCCTCAGTCCATGCCCTTCTCTCTGAGATCTTTCCTCGACCCTCTTTCCATGTGGTCCATGTTGCCCAAAAAGGTGATGTGAGCATGACAGAAAGTCTGAGGAGGCTGGATTTGCTGATCAGCTACTTTTTGTTTGATCTGACATGAGGGTTGTGGTTTTTCTTGAGTCTGGAAAAAAATTGTTGTATATCTTCTGGAAGAAAAGAGAAACATTTGGGAGGAGAGAGATAAAGCTTGGAAAAAAAGATGTTTCTTAAATGAAATACAGAGCGTGTGAACAGTGATTCACCAATAAGTAAACTGATTCTTCAAATAAAAGCATGTTTTTCAAAAATGGAAGGATTTCTAGACCTGTATCTCCAAGCAGCTTGAACACCTGTCACACTCTCACTTTTGTTCAACATATTGTAACCTCTGACGCCAGGTGTTAGCCTCTGTCTGGTTGCCATTTCCTTTCATATCTAGAATGCTCCCTTGCTCTTTCAGTGTATAAATGGACTTAAGAACCTCCCAATATTTTGAGTGTGTTGCATGATGGGATATATTAGTCCTCTAGGGGAGAATTTAGTAGACTATGAAGTCTCTTCAGTTTTTCTAGGAAGGCAGTAGTTAACCAGAAAGTTGTCAGAACAGGTGAATTAGAGCCCTAATCCCAGTAAAAGGAACATGATGTAACGAGCAAACCAAAAGTAAGGTTTGCGGGAGGAAAGTAGGTATGATGAATTAAGTCATGTTTGTGCCTTTCCAATCCTGATGAAATTTAGGTTACCACAGTACGTGGTTTGTCTAGATTCTTGCTTCCAAATCACACTTCCTATCTGCAAACAAAATGATCTTGCCAAGTTTGCTATGAATGTGACCTTCTGTGAGCATGGCTGGGGGTGTGCTTAGTTCTTTGATTCTCCTTATACTTGCACTAACAGTTCGAATGTTGATGAAACATAGGCCACTGGCAAAAAAAAACCCCAAAGCCAAAAAAACCAAAACTGAACCCAGCTGTGGCAGAATGAAGAATGATGTGGTGTGGCTTCAGAAACATACTTGGGTATGCACAGCTTTGTAGCATAGCTGCTCCTACCTGCCTGGGCTGCTTGGTGCAAGAGACCAATAGTCATGCTAGTCAATAAGAACCCTGAGTCATCCGATTTCTGTTGGGCAACTGATCCTGCTCTTAGCTTTATTTCTGGCATAATGCCTACACTATAGTTGGGAAGGGCATCCTCAGAGGACAGTCATGTAGCTTTTGTGTCTGTGCCAGCAGAGTTATCACTGGCTGAAAATAGGGTGTTAGGGTATTTACGTTGCTCTGGCTGGTTCACTGAAGGAGACTACTGCAGCATACCTCAGTTTTAGCTATATTTTCCTTTGCTAGTTCAAAGTAGAATTTAATGTTTCCACTGTCATAAAATCTTTGCAACATTCTGTATTCTTGGAAATACTTTGGAATAAAGCTGTTTAAAATGGGAACTGGGGTAGGGGGGCAAGGAGGAAAATTTTTATAAAAGCCACTCAATGTGCTGTGTTTTCTGAAGTCCCAGGTTTTGCGTGGTCCTGTCTACTGTGTTAGTGATGGAAATAGAAGGGTGTTTTCACCAGTTCTTTTAACTTGCTGCCTGAAAAGCATAGACAAATCATAGTATTAAACGGATAATTCACATATCTTGGTATGTTCGAGACAAAAAATATGTAGTACTGCAGTGAGAGTCTTGTATTACACCTCTGCATAAAACATCTTGTTTCACACTTTATATCCTGTTCTGTGATTGCACACAATTGCAATAAAAAAAATCCCATACTCTGCAGGGTGGAAAGCCATGAGAGAGAGATTTTATGCCGTGGGGAACTTTGTTTCCCATTCAGCATTACTCTGAGCAGAATGGGAACTGTTGGAACGAACACCTTTTAAGCTAATGCAAAATATCTGAGATTTGATGACTGTGATTTTGTGCTTTTTTTGGTGTTTATATCTAAATGATTGTCATGAGCAGGAAAGAAATGTGTTCCTATAATGTATTCTGTGGTGCTGGTCATTCATTTAGTTTGGTAAAATGAATAGAATAGCAAAAAACTCTCACAACTAAGAAAAAACAGTTTTTGCAGTTTAGTTTTCAGCCTTACATGGAGAGCTAGGAAGATGTTTTGGGCATATAAGAATCTTTTTAATGGGTACTTATTTACAAACAGAATTAGGGGAGTTGGAGCCCCTATGTTAGTGCTGACATATATGGAGCTTATACTCTGTTAAGCGATGGCACTGGTATGTATAGGCATTTTATTCAGACTGAAACTGTCAAACCTGTTTAGATAGTCAAGACAGATTTTTCTAGACAGATAGCCTTTGTGCAAATAGCTATCTGAATAGCCATCTGAATTAGCACACAGGCTGTAACTAAAACGCTAGTCTACATTTTTGTTTGTTTGTTTCTGTTTCTGTCCTTGATTATTTTCTTGAGGGTTATTTCTCCTCTGTGGCTGAATTTCATCACTGGATTTCCTTTTTGTATTTTCCACTACCCTCACTATCCCTTTCTGTCTTATTGTGTATGCGTTCCTTTTAGTGGTTGGCTTATGGCTGCCTCATTCTGACTTTTCCAAGAGGAAGACCTCTCTGGAGGCTGCTAAACTTGTAGCTGAGTATGATCTCCTATGGACTCTGCACTGACTGTGAGAATTAATTGTGATGGTTTTCCATGCTATTGAGGTGTGTGTGTGTTTTCTTCATCAGAAGTTTTAGATCAGGAAATGAGGGTACAGGCTATGGTCATTTCTACACCTGTGCTGCATGAAGAGTATTCCAGCAGAACAGGGCATAGTAATTATTCAGAGAACAGACCTAATGGCTTACCTTGGCCCTTCATCCTCCCGTCTTTCCCCGTGGATGGTTTTCCCCATGAGGACTTTTGTTCCTATTCCCAGTTCATTCCTCTTTACTCACTTGTACTTGAAAGGAAGAGGAATAAGATTCTTTTGAACTCTAGAGTTCTTAGTTCCTTCACGTCTGTCTCAGGGCTGATGTGCTGGAAAATACAGTTCTTCAAGCTTCTGCAGGCCATTAACATTGCACCTCTGAATTGTGGGGAAGGAGCTGAGTACACGTCTCAGCTACAGATGTGCAGCCCATCTGTTTCTACAGAAAGGATCCAGTTCTGTGTGCGGTTCCAGGTATTATCAGAGGTACTTCTGGTGGAAAGCAACTGCTTTCCGTCGCTGCTGTTTCATTCCTTCTTCCCCTGTAGGAATTTACTCCTACAACTACAAGAATTAGTCCTACATATGTACATAGACATATGTATACATATACATAGACAGCAGTCATTTGACACTGCTCGGGAGCTGAGGCCCAGGGTCTTGGTCATTTGCATGTTCATGGCTGGGAGAGGAGCAGAAAATGTCTGCTGTGTTTTTTTAATTGGCAAATATCTTTCGTTTGATTCATTACTCTGAAAAGAGTGTTTTCTGCCAGCATTTTAGTCATTCAGCTTCTCTCAAGAAGGCAACATCTTAGTTTTTTTTCAACCTTGCTCATGGAGAGCCTTCCATGAAACTTGCTCAGATGGTTTTGTAATAGGGTGAAGGAGCCACTTTTTCTGGTGATTTGCACAGCCTCAATAGGGAGAGAATAGTAGCAATTACTGACTATATACAAAAGAGAAATGTTAAAAATCAGTTGGATTAGCCGTATAAAAGGTGGGATTGATCATGACTTTACATTATTGCTTGTAGTTTTTTTTTTTTTTTTTTTTTGATATGATAACCTGTAGAACCTGTAGGTATCTTTGGAAAAACCCTTACTTCTTTCTTTACCGTCCCTCTTCTGTGCCCAGCACTTTCCTGCGCCCCCCCCCCCCCCCACCCTCAAAAAAAAAAAAGAAAAGAGTAGAAAATTCCTCAGTGATGGCTAGGTGCAAGATTGCTATGAGGGAGAGGGTAACATGAGTGACCTGCTGGCACTGTTTTAAGGGTAAAACGCGATGGTATTCAGTTAGTCTTCTTTCAGAATGCAGCCGCTGAGCCTATAAGAAGAATGAAGAAATATTAAACCTTATTTCATATCATTGTAACTGGCAAAAAGTAAAAGTCTGCAATTACAGGAAGATGCATTTAGCATTCAGGTTCTTTTGGGAGTTTATTTGGGGACAAAAATTGGCACTGAAACCAATAATAATTTCTGTATTTTGAAGATTAAAATTAGGGATAATAAATTCAAATGATGACTTCGGAGGGTTTTTTCACACAACTTCCATAAAAATTATTTGTTTTGGAAACCATTAGAGTTAAAAATTTCCTTTCAACAGCAGAGTGAAACTGAAGCTCATCTATGAGAGAGTTTTGTGTGACTGCAGTTGTTCAGTTCATGGATTATAATTTCATATGTGTAAATTTTTTGTGTGTTTTGTTGTCTTTTGCCTTATGAGCAGAAGATGTGTTTTTTCAGGACGGTCAGAAGCCTTGATTTTGCAGTATTCTGTTGCATCCAGAGGTAGCTAGAGTTAGAAGTGCTCAATTCCTGGCAGATCCAGAAATGGTTTATAAGTGAACCTGGCCAAATAGTGTTCATCTCACACTCTGTTCAGCACTGGAGAAAATCATGTGTTTGGCTCTTCTGTCTCCAACCACTACCAGAAGCTTTCTTAACTATATGCTGCCAAAAAGAGGAAGCATCAAATGTAAAGGTTTGTGAACCAATGAAATGTTAGAAGGAGCTGTAAATTAGGAGTTTTCTAGACTATACCACATGTACACCCCAACATGTATCACTTTCATTATGGTCAGTGAGTTTTGCATAAGGTTTGAGGATAGCAGACAGTCCCGTACTTGTTATTCTATCAGAGTATAAAAGCACTGGAATTTACTTGGGAAGCTGAGAACTCAAACTCACTTTTCTTATAAACATCTAGTTGCTCTTACTCTCAGAAATGTGAGTGTTACCCATAATAGCCTTAAACACGTTTTCACATCAATTAAAAGGACTAAAGCTGCTGGTTTATTTCCTCCTTTCTAAGAGAAGACTTTGCAAAGTTGATTTCTGTGTGTTTTTTTTTTTTTAAACTATTTGCATAAAGTCATAGTATATTGTCTAGAAGCTTGTGAGTAGGTTTTTTATTTTTTTATTTAATTTTTTTTTTAGAAAAACATCATTGTTTTTACAAGGTATGGCTCAAATTTTCTCCTCTTTTTGGACCTTTGGAGGACAAACGCGTTGGTTGTTGAAGGCCTATATTAGAGCTCTGCATGAGCTTATAACGTTGATTTGTAAGGCTACGAGATGTTTTGTCCAGCTTTAATGACTGAAAATGCGGTGTGGCATGGTGGAGACTGCTTAAACAGAATCTCTTCTTTCCACACTCTTTATAAACAGACCTTCAGTGGGAGAGGAAATGAGTATAAATTTCTCTTGAAGATTCACATGGGTACTTTACATGCATATTTTTACTTTGACAATTTGCATCTACAAACATGGTTCAGGGAATTGGATTTGGCAGGCAACTAGTAGTAAATACAAGACACTGTTCAGAGCTGCGCAGGTCCCTGTGAATTACACGGTTCCAAACTGGTTGAATAAAGAGTATGCCATATAGGTGAGCCTTAAATCCTAATACTTATGGATTTATGTTCTCTATTTAAACTGTTACAGCTTATTGTCCTTTCAATAGCAAAAAATATTTCAGTTACTCTCCCTACATATTTCTTTTTTTTATACCTGTCCTTAATACATGCCAGAATGAAATGATTAAATTAGCAGCCTTTCAGAGTGTAGCTTACTAAGGAAATAAATATATTTATTTTCCTCTATTTTATATTGTGATGGTGTTTCTTTGAGAGAGACGCTGAACTAGAATACTTACTCAAAAAAAGTACATGGGGAAGCTAGCATGGGGCAGTCACAGATGTCTAGAGCACTGTGTCATAAAGGCTTTATCTCTGCTTTGGGCCAAAGAATACAGGAGAGGAAGAAATCTCGTAAAACAGGAAGTGAGAGACACTAGAAATAATCAGCCTGTGGGAGAAAGTTAAAATCATAGGTTCATTGCTTTTGAATTCCAAATAAAATTAAAGTCCATGAAAACCGTAACTTAGTCTTGGGTACTGAGGAAAGAGGAGTGCTCAGTCCATTGATATGGAAGCAAATTTGGAGTCAAGAATGAATGAATTGTGCTTTGGCTTTAAATAAAAGCTCAGTGAGTGACTGCTAATAGAAGGAAACAGTTAAAGCAGTCTTAATTTCCAAGCTGCTTTACCTTGCAATTCAAAAATGTTTTATTGATGTTACATGGAAGTTAGTTCTACTCTTCCTAATCAGAGCAACTGGCTTTTCTGAACGTTCACTACCAAGACCTATACAGCCTTTTCATTTATAGGAGTGTTTTTTATTTTAAAGTAATTCAAAGGTTAGATCTTGTCATAGACAAAGATATTTCAGTCTGTCTCAGTGAGTGTACGTTTATACCTGACCTCAACTACTTAAATCTCTTTGATAAGAACATAGCTTTCAAGGACCTTCTTTTTCTTCCATCTTGTCGATCTTTTTTCTTTTTCCTTCTCCTTTCTGGCCATTAGCATGACCTGGATTTATGTTACTGAAATGAATAGAACTGAAAAACTGAGAATTTTTTTTCACCTATATGAGAATTTTTTTGTCCTCCTTAGGACTGTTTTAGTGTAATGTGTTATGATAGCCCTGTTCTTAGTCAACAATAAAATTAGTTTTTTGTATTCCTATGGTAATCTTTCCTATGGTAATCATGGTTCATGTTAAGCCAGTAAAAAATGTCACAACGTTCTGTGTCATATGATTTAAGCTTTTTGAAAGTTTACTTCATGAATCTTTAATATTTTGGTTACGCAAATGTAACTCAGATTCCATGTCTTTAGCCATGTTTTAAAGTATTAATGTTGTATTAATGTATTGAAGGTGTTTTGAGATGTCCTTTAATATTTTTTTTCAAAGTTAACTTGAATATCAAAAGTAACTAAGACTATTCTGTTTTCTGCAGTACTTTGGAAGCTTGCTTGTAATATTCTGTGTTGAACTGGCCTGTGGTGTTTGGACCTATGAGCAGGAAATAACGGTGAGTCAGAAAAGTAGGCTGCATTTTTTTCCAGAAGAAGAAAACAAAGATTTCCATTAGCTAGCTGTTTTTTAATTGCTGTAGTGTTTGTCTTTGTCCTTTATTCTAACAGTGTAACTTCATGTGATTATCTTTTTTAAATAGAGAGTTTTTCTGGGAAGGCATGCCTATCTGAAAGGTCTTGTCTGGGTTTCTCCCCAGCCGTTTTATATTTGAGAGCCAAAACCTGCAGACCCTGATTTAAGGACTTTGTTTTTTAGCTATTTTTGCTTAGGCCGATTCTCACTGAAGTCAGTGAAAGTTTGATTAAGAAAGGAATATAGGTTTAAGATCTGTGTTTTGAGAGAGGGGATGTGAGAAATTAAAATATGA
Source organism: Struthio camelus (assembly GCF_040807025.1). Taxonomy (NCBI): domain Eukaryota; kingdom Metazoa; phylum Chordata; class Aves; order Struthioniformes; family Struthionidae; genus Struthio; species Struthio camelus. The sequence goes on from NC_090942.1 coordinate 26,370,156, forward strand.
AAAAATGTCAGAACAAAATCCTTTCAAAGAGCTGTAACTCTGCTGTTTTGAGCTGTAACTCTACTGTTTTGTAAACAGATAGTGTGTTCTTTCAATAGATGACTTGCTATCTGCTGAAATCTTCACACTGTCTCCACAAACTATAAATGCTGGTTTTATGCAAAGCATATCTTAGTTATAAAACACTTTTCTGTAAACTTGTGAAAAGGCTTTATTTCTGTCTCGCTTTTATAACTGAACCAACCTTTAATTTTCAAGCTGAAGACTTGTTGCCATCATACAAGAAAATGGGTAAGTGTTGAACAGAAAGTAAAATGACATGTTATTCTGCTGGATACTGTATCCTTATGTTTTGTATCCATTTTGGTACATATTTATGAATAGAAGGACTAATATTTTCTCTGAGTTGCCAGGGTATTCCCAATATACCAAACTTTTCAAGAGCAGCTGGTGTGTAGCAATTGCATTGCAGTAAAATAGGAGGGAGCTCTCTTAATATTTATACAGTGCAGAGACTAAAGGAATTTATGGCAGATACGAGGAAATGTGGCAGCAGTTTGGATCAGAACTCATTCCCTTGCTATACAGATTCCAGAAGAGAGTTCTAATATTACAATAACTAAGGCTGTCCCTTTACTTTAAATGTCATCTTGCACTGATGCGTTTTGAAATTGGGAATGTAGACAAGAGGCATGCTTCTTCCTATGGGCACCACTCTCCAGGAGTTTTGCCAAAAACAACAGTTATCTAACATCCATCATTCCACAGAAGTCTTGTCAATGGAAGCTGCCTGATATAACATAACTTTCAGTGCACTGGTATATGCCTTCTCCAGCCTTTACTGTTCAGTTAGAAAACCTGAAGTTACAGATATGTTCTAGTGTGACCCTCCCAGGCTTTCAGTTACCTCCTATGCTACTGAAACCCAAAGCCAGAGCAGCCTAATAACAGCCAGCATAGCCTTACCGTATGTTTAAGCATTGGTGACACTGCTCCCCCTCCACCCCCCCCATCAAAAAAACCCAACTATCCCTGCTCCCCTTTCCCATAAGAAGATGCGCTAAGCTCCGTCTGTGCCGTCTACATAGTGAGGGGTCACAGTGAACCCAGGTATTCCAAACTCCTCCAGTTCTTCCTCTGTGTTCTAGGATTTCAAGAGTGTAAACACAAACATGCAAATAGAAAGAACAGCAAAAAAACTATTATGAATGTTGTTTCTCTTTTTGTCTCTTTTTTCCACTGCTTTTGCACTCTTTCTTTCTATCCCTCATCCCCTGATATACTAGCCTTTTTCATATTTTCTTTTTCCATCTAATCTGCCTTTTATTCTTCTTCATCACTTTGTCTCATAACACTAATGTTCCTCAAGTAGTGAAATGGGCCAGTCTGAGCTTTCCTGCTGCTAAAGTTTGGTACTTACTGGAGTGTTTTGAGACCCATAGGAAAATTGGCAGTGTGGAAGAGCACAGATGACTTCCAAAGAGCATGCTTTCTCCTACTCTACCAGGTAGAGTTAAGAAGATTCCCTGTAATATGTAAGGGGTGACTTGCTGTCATGTTGGTTTCAGTGTAGCATGAAATCACAGGAACCCCTTGCAGACTTTGGAGAATCTGTTAGCAGTAGTGTACGTGGGCATGTAATGTTGTCAAAAATGTCACTGTGGCATAACTACCTCTGCTAGTCCGACATGAGCTCTCTTTGGCGTATGGACAAGTCTGCTGTAGGCGTCCCTGTATAATCAATTTTCCTTCCAGCTCTTGATAGCTCTCTCAGTATGAAAAGTGTGCCTCGTGACTGATCTATCTAACCCACAGGACTGAAAAGCCAGTGCAAATTTTCAGCTTACTGGAACATTGGTTCAAAACCCTTAATACTTGTTAGCAAGAGAGTAAAGAATTAATATAAGCAGATCTGAACAGCAAACACAACTTTACAGAACTTATACGCTAAAAATCAAACCAATATCTTCAATTGTTGTCTTCACACTACCTAAAGGCATTGGCATATACCCAAACAAATGCATTTCAAAATCATGTACTGTTGTGCACTACTGCATGTGTGGGTTGACAGGAGCTATTTAGTAGATGCACTGAAGTGTACTCAGTTTGACACCTTGACGTTTTAGTTGTAAGCAAAGATACAGATACTAATATCCCTTCTTAGGCCCAGAATTCAAAGTGCCTTTTCACAGTAGATTTTAATTTACTTTGCTATGCTTTTAATTTCCTTCTCTCAGTTTTTTGCATTGATGTTTTTTCTGCTTTCCATTGTTTTCATAAAAAAGTTGGACGCCTTGTGTTACGTGCGTAACCTTGGACTGTATTCAACTCAAATAAGATAATAAAAAAGAAGTCTAGCAAATACGAGCTGAATTACAGTGATACCTAACATTATCCAAAGAAAGCAAAGTGCTAGCTTTCAACACAGTGTAAAGAGAAAGGCACTGAGTACAAAAGCAAATTATTTTATCATAGCGACGAATGTAAACGTTTGAAGTAGGAATAATCTGTGGTGTTATTTTCATACATATTTTTTAGTACGCTGCTATTAACATGTATTTTTCATGTGGACAATTTTAAATTCAAAGCCTTAAAGCATAGGAAATAGAAGCTCTGCTATGTAAGAGGTGTGTTAAATTTCTCAACTGTTATTAATATGATGTATGAAGTTTTACCAGTGGATGAAAATTGTAGTATAACTTACCCAGCAGGAATAAAATACTATTAAAAGTTCTCATTTGGTTTGAGGGGTCATTCAGGCAGGGATTGCTCCTATGCTTTGTGGAGCATCTAGCACAACAAGGACTGGGCTCCTTGGGAATTATGGTGATAATTTATTTACTTAAGTTACATTTATTGCACACACAGAATGTTCTTACTGTTAGTTCCAAACTGAATTGGATAGCTAAGCCCTTGCCATTAGAGTAACTTTGCTCCCTCGCCCTCCAAATGAAAGCTGATATTGCAATTGTGATTTTTTTTTTTCACCATGACTACTAACGCCAATACAAGGCAAAATTCATCAGGAATGGTATGTGTGCCTAGAAGTGCAACTCTAAAGTCTTAACTCCTTATTTTAGTTTGATAGACTGAAATGTATGCTGCTGGAACAGAAGTCAGTTTCTTATCTTTACTCTTAACTACATTGCATGCCAAATACCAAAGCCCTTGCTTACATTGTTTCTAACACATTACTAAACACATTACTAATTGAGGGTCATAGCCTTAACAAAAGAGAGAGCCAGCTCCTCATTCCAAAATAGTCATATTTAGGAAAAAATGCTTCAAGAATATTTTTTTCAAAGGTGAAGGCTTATAAGGCCATGAGTGTATCTATGTGGAGAAAAGTTCACAGGAGTTAGCCTCACTGAATACAATGTCTTGTTACTGTTCTTGAGAAAGATACTGAAATAGGATACATTCAGGATACCTGCGTGCTAGACTTCAGTCAAAGCCAGTGAAAAGACTCTCGGGGTGGAATTCATTTCAGTTTTATATATTTAGAAGTTAAATGTTTAAATCTGGGTTTGTAACCTTAGATAAAGTGGATTTGAGACTTCGAGTGAATGTTTCATCTGCTCTATTTAAAATAGAGGTCTTGAGGTGAGATGAATTGCCCTATACCAGGTACCTGTTTTTTTTTTTTTTTTTTTTTCCAATTGACTAAAAAGGTGGTTTGAGTGATTATCTTTGACTTAGGGAGCTGCAAGTCAGATTTCTACACTGGGGAAGATGAATACTATCCCTGCTCATTTGGGTGGGGCTTGGTTCACATTTTATTTTTATTTTATTGAATTGGTAATGATCTAATCAAGTTGTACCCAGCAATCTCTGAATCTTTCCAAAGTGCAACAGCTCCTTTCCTAGTGTACAAGTTATTTTGGTCATCACAACCATAAAGGCATCTGAATAGATTAAAAAAAAAAAATTTCTGAGTTTGGAGCCACAAGCCAGCCAATCTCTTCATCAGCTCAAGAGTTCTATTGTATGAATCCCTTTTCTTTCTTTGTTTCAGGTTCCAGTGCAGTGGTCTGATATGATCACTCTAAAAGCCAGGATGACCAATTATGGGCTACCTAGATACCAGTGGCTTACCCATGCTTGGAATTTCTTTCAGAGGGAGGTAAGAAGACAGTTAATTCATGAAGTAGTGCCTGTCCAGTAAGCGCTATTTATCTGTTAAGGAAAAGGTTTATTTTTTAATGAAAGAGGAATGCAAGTTTAATAAAAGCCTATGTAGCGATGATATCTTTTAGATCGAACTCTTGAAGTTGATATCCAACCCTTCAGTGTTTGTGAGCTCCAAAAACTCCCTGTATCTTTACGACTCTGAAGGGTCTCCTCTTTTCTTAGAACTTACATTTATTATTCCCGGGACCTGCTGTAGCTTTATATAATGTAGATATGTGTGTGTGCATCGCTCTATTTTTTTTCTTTTTTTTAAATCAGTGTCTTCTAAAGACTTGCACTTCAAAAAATAAATACTGAACACTCAGTTATTGGAAGTGGTGTTTAGTCATGACAATCTAAATAGCTGATTTACATGCAGTCTAGTAGGCCTATAATTCTTAGTATTATTGGGATATCTAGCAGTCCAACTCAAGAGACAGAATGTCTGTATCCAGTTACTTGCAATAATTATAGTGCAGTGCATGAAGCCTAATTAAAAAACATATTTATATTCTTTTTTTTACATATGCCACTAATAATCCACAAATAAGTAAAATTCAGTTAAATTATTAACATTTTATTCTCCTTTGCTAGTGATGGTAGGACACCAACACCTTTTGTGATTATTATTACATTAAGAATATGATATATATATATATAGAATTAAAACTCTGCAGGTAAAGAAAAATGAATGTTTCTGTGTACTATTTTAATATTAAACTGTGCTCCCCTTCCTGTATGCTTTGTTAGTTTCCTTTAGTGGAGCTGTCATATCCAAGATATGGTGTTATGTGGAAGTGAATGGGAAAGGATGTTTCCAAGAAGATGCCAACCCTATGTCTTTGTCTTTGGCTATGGTGTTAGAAAGTGATCAGGGAATTTTATTTCCTTTGACCGGGGAAAGCAACAAACCAAAAATCTGGCTTGTGTATTCACAGCTTTGTCCTGTAGCCTACTGAAATTCAGAACTGTTTTTAAAGAATGAAGTATCATGTTACAAAAACATGAAATTGCCCAAGGTAAAAACCCATTAACTCCAAATATAACTCACGTGCAGGAAAGGAACTCTTTAAATGCCTGTCATTGTTCTGCTCTTGTTGAAATGTTAAAATCTATCATTGTTGCACAGATTTCCTCTTTATTTAAACATTTCCTGGCGATACTTGGTTAGTCTGTATTTATATTCAAACCTGAAAGAAAGAGTGATTTTCATGAACTGAAACTTCTTTTTCTCCCCTGGCTATTCAAGTGCCATGTGAAACCCAATAATCCTTCATATTTAGAAGGTAGAGTGTCTGTGTCTGTTCTGTACCTGTGGTAATATACGTGGTCTTGATTTCCTTGACTAGATCTGGTATAGGATCTTGGTTTAAATGTATAGGTTGATTAAATAAAAAGCTGCCTTATATGCTCCTAGTTATTGTAGTGTCATAATAATGGCTGGATAAACAAGATTGGGAGAGAGTTCCCAAGACAGATCTGGCTTTAAAGTGAATGTTAATAACAAAACTTCAACTTTGCCAAAGGAGCCACTCCCTATCCCTTCTAGGAGAAGAGGGTGGTGGGGGAGGTTCCTTTATAAGTTAAATTTCTGATGTTCCATCTGTGACCAGAGGAATGATTTTAGGAAAATGTGAAGTTATTTGGGCCGGCTGTTTTACCATTCCTTGTTAATTGGTGGGGTGCCATTTTTATTTTGTCTACTTATAACTCTAATACTGGATCTGTGAGCCTGGTATGTATTTTTAACATCTGAGAGAGCTGGAAATGTCTCTCATTTCCCCCCCCCCCCCCCCCCCCATGCCCACTCCTTCCTGCTGGTCTAGTATCAGAATTGTGAATATGCTAAGGAAGACAGGAAGTGTTAATTGAAATCATGAAGGAAAAACTGGGGAAAAACAACAATTTTAAAAAAAGTATGAGAGAAAGAAGAGGGTGTTCGATGAGGTTGTCTTTACAGTTATGAAGAGGAGCCAAAGCTTGAGTTTTCCTTAGAAACTGCCCTATGGGAACTCAAGGAGAATTTTGATTTTGTAAAGAACAGATAAAAAGAGAGACACATTTGACCTGTGGCAAAAATCAGAAAAGGGAAGAAGAGAGATTTGTAAGAGGACTGGCAAATTAAGACATGGTATGTGCAGACGTGGTGTCTGACCACTGATGTGTTGGACTGTGACTGAGGAGTGGAGTAATAAACTGTCGCTGTGAAGTGGGCAGGTCAAAGGAACCAGGAGATGAGTTATGAACCTTGAGACTGATGCTAGTGGACGTTTGGACAGCAAGCACTATTCTGTTCCTGCAGCAAGGCCTTTTTTTCGGTCATATCACCTCCCCACCTAATGTAGTAAAAAATGTTGGCATAGCTGCTTCAGCTGTCTTTGATGTGAATGCAGCTAGGAATGTGGTAGGGTGGTCTTTTGGCTTTAAATCTCTTGGTATGTTTTCAGGAAAGAAGACAGGTTGTTACTCTTGGTGGATTTTATAGCCAATTATGGCTCATCTGCTTTGCAGCCAGTGTTCCTATTTTTATGATTGATTCTGTGGCAGCATTTATTTTACTGTGGTACTCTCCTTCTCCCACTTTCCTTTTTCTTTTCCGTATTTATAATTTCTGTACCTTTTTCCTCACTTTTTTGTCTTTTTTTATCCTCCCCTTTTTCCTGTATTCTGATCAATCTCTGCTGTATTCTTATTCTCATTTATTTTTCTTTATCATATTTGTCCATTGTCTGTTGCAGCCTTGCAGGAATGCTCCTTGCTAATAAGACCTGTATCTTTCCTTACTAGTTTCTGTAGCCAAATGTGTCATTTTTCATTACTATCTTCTCACGTTATATTATCGTGTGTTAGTCCCTTGTAATAATGAGAGCAGATTTGCAGGATAGGACAATTTCTGTGGAGTGTCATTTGAGGGAGCAGTAGAGATCCAAAGGACAGGGCAAGGTCATTGACTTTTTCTGATGTGTGTGTTGGTCACTGTGTTCCTTATCACTTTTCTTCAATTGCTTCTGATGTCCAGGCACAGCAGAAGAATGTGTGGAAGCTCTTATGGGTGTTTTTGGCCCTACTAGAATATTTTGAAAGGTTTTAATGGAAATTTATTCCAGGAGTTTTTGACCTGCTTTTATTAAGAAGTGGCATTATGGCTCATCTTGGCTAATCCTTCCTTTGCAGTTTAAATGTTGTGGCGTGGTATACTTCACAGACTGGCTGGAAATGACAGAGATGGATTGGCCTCCTGACTCCTGTTGTGTCAGGGAGTTCCCAGGATGCTCGAAGCAGGCGCATCATGAGGATCTCAGTGACCTTTATCAGGAGGTAAGAAGAAAAATGTGGCACTTTTGGAATCCATTTTCCTTTTTAGTATCTAGTAGATCTTACAGCATGGAATTCCACAGTTTTACTGCATAGTGTGTGAAAAACCTGTAAGGTTGATGTATCCAGCGTGGTGGAATTGGGGAAAATAGCATTGCTCCATCTAAAAAAAAAAACAATTTTGTGTAGTTCAAATTATGTTTTTTTTCATAAGTATGCTAGATGAATGTAATTTGTTATGATAGGAATAACAGGAATATCAACTGTTACTCAAGGAATAACAATATTTACAGTATTTGAAATTTCTTCAGATTCTTAGGATCTTTTTTAGGATTTTCTTTCTTAGCAAAACTAGTTTTCTTGAATTTGAGAAATAATTCATTAATTTTAAGCTTTTATTATGGGAACAATTTTTTAACTGTTTAAAGAATTATAAGAGTTAGAGTAGTTTTAACTTAAGGTTATAGTTTATTTGTTGGCATCAAAGTAGTTTGCAAAACTATTGTAGGTCCTAAGATTTCTTTTGTTATCTTTTCTATTTACTGGTACTGGTGACCTGAAAATTCCTAAAGCTACTTTCTGTATTTCTCCAAATGCTGTGATATTCTTGATGGAAAAATGTGTGGCATATTTTAAAGTAGTTTTTTAATTTCTGGCGTAGTTTGAGTGGCTTTTAAGAGCTACTCTTCTGCTGTGTTTATCTCTGAGAAAAGACTGAAACTGTAAGTATATAAATAAACAAACAAACCAAACAAACAAAGTCTACAACATTTTGTGAGTCCTTTGGTATTAGAAGTTCTGATGAAGCTTATGTGCAAAAATTTTAACAGTGGATTAAGTCTGTATTTTGTCACAGCGCTGAACCTGCATACAGATAACAACAGCTGAATCTGTCAAGCTGAAAATATATCCTCAAAATATGAGAAAAAACACAGGTATATTAATTTCTTTAAATAATCAGAAGCGATAAGAACTTTGGATGGATTCTGGAAAGTGCAGTTTTACAGAATGCTGTATAAGAGGCATTAACCGTGTAAACCTGAATCACATCACACACACAGACCCATCCCACCCAAGCATAACTGCTACCAAAAAGGCAGTATTTTTCAGCTGGTGAAGAAGAGAACATGTAGCCTGAAATTCAGGTGGTTTTCCCATCATGAGTGATAGACCTAAATAGAGCTCCTGTTATGGGACTGAATTTTTAGCAGGAGGAAAAAGTCAATCACCCTTAGAAATTAAGAGTGAGGTGGGAAAAACAGACTGTTTCTGAATCTGGGAAAGTAAGACAAAAATAACTGCTAGATAAGCCTTAGTGGAATGAATGGAAGCCATGAGATTTATGCATTATAGTAGAGTGACCCTAAGACCGAGAGATGTCAGTTGCATTTGTTTTTTCTGTTGGACTGGCACCTTCAGAGCTGCTGAGGAGACAGTTCCAACCATGTGGTCTGTGTGTCATTTTACAGAAGGCTAAGCTGAAGAATTCATTGCCCTTGCTATTAAAAATTCCTGAAGATGCCCATGTCCTTTTTTACTTGTCCTTGGTTTAAAATCTATGCCAAAAAAACACCTGGATATAATAAGTGCTCTCGTCAAAACTGAATTCTGTTCATTTTACTGCATAAAGAGCTTCACGTGCTATGCCATCTCATTTTTCCTAAAACACTTCTGTTATGAAACTTCTCTAAGCCTCCTAAGTGTATGCCTGTAGCCTGCCTGCAAGTATATTTTATTTTAGTAGCTGGCTGTGTAGTTCAGTATGAGGCTATAAGACTTGGTAATTGCATCAGTCCGTTTTGGAGAGTAAAGATGACAGTGTGGCAAAAGAAGAAGAGCTCTTTCTGTCACAGTTCATTCAATTCCTGAGACCATCAGGGCGTTCCAAAGTACATGTCAAACGTCAAAGCTGGGAGAAGTGATTTAACTGAAGGCAGATGGCTTAGTAAGAGAGAGAGGCCTGTGGAGAAAGAGAATCACAGACACTGAAACTAGCAGAAGAGAAAGTCTATATATCTCAGCCAAGCAGTTAAGAGGATTTGAGTAGAAGAGGTGTGCCCTTAATTTGGTTGCTTTAATGGTAAAATAGACTGCATGGGAAGGTGGAGGGGCCCGAGATATGTGCTTTTTGGTACTGGCAGCATAAAAATTTCTCTAGGCAGCAGTGTAGCTCTGCTTTATAGAAAAGCATCCAAAGAACCATTTTATTTTTTCACAGCCTCTTATTGCTTTTAAGGCTTTTTCTCACAATACTCTTATGTGAATGAAGTGGTTATGTGACTCTTGTTCAGGAGCCCTGGAGAGATCCCTCTGAATTAGGGGAGATTCACTATATAAACAAGCCAAGATCAATGTGAGGCATTGCCAGGAAACAGTCAAGTTTTGGGAAAGTGGCATCATTGACATGGAGCGAACCACTGGATTTGTAAGGCACTGAGACTTTCTGAGTAGAAATGATTTAATCTGTTCTGGACTTGCAGGCATCCATCCTAGGTCTGGTATTCCATCAGCAGGACCAGAGAAGGCAGAGCTGCCAAAAGGCAGGAGGTGCCTCAGAAGGCCGGTCTATGCTAGATAATCCTAAAGACAGTTGCACAGGTTGTTTTATTTCAGTCAGCTAGCTGGAGAGCCTCTCTCACCTGATGGCGAGGCATGCAGCACTGGTTACACCTCAGAGAAGTGTCCATCTGTGAATGGTACAGCCAGACCACTCACTTCTGGGGTCTGCCAAACACTGACACGTACTTGAAGACAGTGCTGTGACTTACCCTGCAATAACATCGGTTGTAATGCCAGTAGTGATCCCATGAACCACCCTCCAACTCTGTCTTAGAGAGCATGCAGAAGTATAAATGTATGGAAGCAAGGAAGGGTCATCATCTGCCCTAAGCATCTCTCCTGCTTATGTGAGGAGGCAAGAGTAGGTAAGCCAGTGTCACTCAATACAAACCTAACTTTGAGCTCAGGAAATACATACTTAGGAGAGGGAACGATACTCACTGGAGTGACTTGACAAAACTGCAGGTAGGTATGTCTTCTTTCTGCTAACCCTTTATTCCATAACCATATCCCAGCAAAGCAGTTCTCTGCCCACTTCATGTGTGCGGGTCCATTGGGTTCTACTTGGAGAAAATTAACAGAGAAAGATGATAATGTTTTAGTAAAGCCGAAGACTGTACCAAGAACCATTTGATAGAAAAGAAAAGCTGCCTGGCTTTTTTTTTTCCTCAAAGATACCTGAAAGGAAAATCTGTGGTTCTTCCTCCACCCTGTCTCAGAGCATTTTGGATGGATTCAGCTCCTAGCAAAAAATTATTTTTGGTTCTTTAGTGCAGACTCAGTTCCAAACAGGAACTGTTTCACGGCCACAAAAATACCATGTTGGTTTTTGTGAGGTATGAACAATATTCAGTTGGCAAAAAAATTTTTTTCCATGGTGCTTGCATGCAAGTTTGTTTTGCAGGCTTGTACAGTATGCTTGCTATTACGTTTATCAGTACCATGCTAAACGAACTTGCAAGGCTAGTCTGTCTGACTTTGGCTTTGGAGAATGGAAAGAGAAAAGCCTCTTTAGAAAGTGATTCAAAACAAGCATGTGTAGTCTGTCACTCTCTGGTTCTAGAGGGAGCCTGAAGAGATTAGCCTTGCTAGGCTAAAGTAATGTAAATTCCTCACGAGTACTTTCTAGTACTTCAGAAAAGCTCTTCCCAGTACTTCAGAAAGCTGAAGTTTGGTTTTTTAGCTGAGATTGACAGAGTTGTTGATTTGTTGCAGCTTTGCTGTAATTTTCTGTTGGGTTCTCTGAGTTTTTGATGGTCTAAGTCATAATCCTCTACAGATTATGAGGTACATTTTGGTCTGAGGACAAAGGGAGTTCTGCCAGTCTCCTAATAAGGAACTGTAGTCTAAAATAGTTGGTAGGAGTTGATATCTTCAGAAAAATCAAAATTACCTGTTGAATATCTTTTTCTTTTTTTTCTAGTATAATTTTGACTATACATAAGGAGCCGATCTGTTGACTATGTTAATGGCTCTGTGTGTTCTCTTCTACTCTGAAAAGTGGCTTATTTAAGATCTGTTCCTAGGAGAGTATATTTATGCACTCTTTAATTGCAGTATTTGTACCAACTACAAATATGTTGCATAAGCAGAAATAAAATGCATGAAAGTGAGAATAACAGGGATGGCTGGATATTTCTCATTTTTGAAGCTGATTCTGAATGTATATTAGAGCAGAACTGTAAGAACATCATTAAGAGGAGGGAGGCAGTCTATATAGATAAGGCACGATTTGTCTTAGTTATGTGTCTGTAGTACAGGAGATGTAGGCATTAATGTTATAGCTCTGTTAATGGATGTTTCCTCTAGGCGACAAATGAACTGAATTTGAATACTGCGGTGACTGAGCATTTTTAAATTGTGACCAGCATGTACCTTAATCCCTTAAAGTTATCAAAAGTATTAAAATGCATGCAGTTTCTCTATAATTAAAAGGAAATTTGGAAAGCAATATACTTGCTACAACATCTTTTAGTTCAAGGAAAAAAAAAAAGACGCCAGCATGACAATTTTTATTTCTTGTCAAGTGCAGTTAAATATTTTTTGCTAAAATGTGTTGATTTTCTTTTCAGATTTCAAAAGAATCCAAATTTTGATCTTGTTGTTTGTATAAACTATGTTAATATCTAAAGAATGACACACTGTTATGATGAACAGTGCAAAGATATTGAGGTCCTTTAACTTATTCTGCTATGATCATTATATAGTACATTAATTTTAGATCCAAAATGAGAATCTGTTGACTTCAGTGAGAATTTTCTGTGCAAGGCAAGAATCAGGCCTTTCATCATTCATGCATTCAGGACCGTAGCATTTATAACAGTGTTGACTATCGGGAATTTTAATGCGATTGAAATGTGTGCTTTATCCTGTCCTGTCTTCAGATTCTATCCCTTTGATCAGCTACTTACTTGTCATAAAAAGCCTATAAGAAATAAGTAGTAAGGATGTAAACACAGAAATGACATTTGGAAAATAATGCCCTTCTTGATGGGTTCCTGATGTCTTCTGCTGAGACTGATGCTTATTTGTATTCCTTAACATTTTCGTGTCCAGATTATTACTCTAAATTTTCCATTGGTGGCTGCGCGTACCTTTAACTTCTGTACTATGAAGTCCTGTAAAGTTTAGAATAGGGAATAAGCATGGGTCAAAGGAGCTGAGGGTCCACTCTTAAGACAAAATTAACACAAATGAGCAGCAAGCGGTATAGTTTATATTAGCACTGTTGTCCCATAGTTCCCAGAGCCGGCATCTCTTTGTGGATCCTTGCTGCCTTATTAGGGCTTGGGAGCTTTCCTGGAGTGCCTTGTGGAGTAGCTAGTTGGGCATATGGGCAAACTGTGGAGCACATGCTGATACTTTGGAAAGTGCTGAGCAATCAAAGAGCAACTACTCTTTCTGAATTTCCATTTTTGGAAATCATCAGGTTGTGATGTTTTAGCATACTTTATATTCACCAGACATTTTCCTGTGAGAGTGATTGCTTTTGTATTTGCACCTGCACAATGGTAGGGAGAGATGGTGTATACGAACATCTTCCTTATACAGTATATGGACTGTAAGGAGAGTCTTTGGAGCAGAGCTTGGGTTTGTGTAGGACTTGATGCAGGGCGGGTAGTTACAGCTACTCTCACAATGGTTAATGAAAGAAAATAAGGAAGGCATTAGTACAGTGATGTGACTTTCAAGCTCAAATATCTGAACAATTTCCATTGGCATAAGAACAGTAAAAAGAAAAGACTTGGGGGACAGAGAGTTGAGTGAAACTCTGGTAGGTGGTGGAAGGGGGCAGAATTTTTCAGTGGGAGATTTTCAAACTGCAGTACGTAGAGTATTGGTACTTGTGCCACATCAGAGCTGTAACCTGACTCCTCGTGGAGAACTTCCACTGCCAGTGTTGTTCCCTGCTGCCACTGCAGTGATGCTGTGCAGGAAGGAAAAAAGTGGAATCCATTAAGCTAAATTAATTCATTTTTGAACAGAGACATTTCCCTGTAATTTTCCACAATATTTGCTTCATTGTTGCCTCCCAGTCACAATGACTTTAGTACGATTTTTTTCTGAGCAAATAGCCAAAAACTTTTCAAAGACATTGAGAAATTACTATGCAATAGCAATAAGTTTCTTGGCCCTGCACAAGATACAAGATAAAAATGATTCTTGACACAAAACTATCGCAAAAAAAATCACAGAGAAGTTTCTACAGTCAGAGCAGAAATTAATTTAGTTAATTTTTAGGGTATAGTCTTGGAATAGTGGAAGATGCCTGAGTGTATCAAGCATAACTGGATACGCTTTTTTAGTGAGGAGATGCTCCCAGTTCAAGAGTAATAGGCAGGCATAATACTACATTTATGTGGTATTCTTCCTACTTTTTACTGAGGAAAAATTGTTTGTATCCAATGCATTCTGGAAATTTGTCAGAAGTCCTTCATTAAAGGTTATTCCACTCAATGTTCCATACTCAGACTGTATCTGGAATGTAATCATTTTTCTACTCCCTGGAGACTTTCTGCTGAACTAATAAACTGGCGTATAATCAGTCTAGGTAGAACACTAAAAAAGAAAAGGTGTAAAGTGACATTATGAGGTTATGCAGGTCTGTTGATCTTTCTTAGAATATTGTTTTAACTTGAGATTGTAGTATTTGTAGAAAAAAAATCTACAAATTAAAATAATCAACAGACCTAAAGGTGTGCAATTTAGAGAAATAAATAAGAAGATTAAGAGGATTTAATGACTTCTAAACCTTGAGAGAAAAAGTTGAATTTAAAAATTAGTCAAGTTGATAAGAACTCAAATCAACTCTGAATGATGTTGAATAGAAGAATATACCTTAGATCTCTTGCAGCTTGTTATATGCAGTAAACTGTTAGTGTGTGAAAGACTCTTAAGATGACATTGATTTTAAGGTCACAGTGATAAAGAAGTAGGTAAAATAACTTCTAAAATATTATTTCAAGGAGATGAGGGAGAAATCTTGGGGAACCGGAAAGCCAGTACTAGATGGGATGTTCTAAATCTTAGGAACTCTACAAGCCAAATAATGTTGACTGATTTTTTTTTTTTTAATCTATTTTGTTTCATAGGGATGCGGTAAAAAAATGTACACTTTTTTGAGGGGGACGAAGCAATTGCAAGTGCTGCGATTTCTGGGAATCTCTATTGGAGTAACACAGATTCTGGCTATGATCCTCACTATTACTTTGCTGTGGGCTCTCTACTATGACAGAAGGGATCCTGGGGCAGACCAAATCATTTCCCTGAAGAGTGACACCACACAACACCTGTCATGTCATTCAGTGGAGCTGCTGAAACCAAGCCTAACACGGATCTTTGAGCATACATCCACAGCAAACAGCTTTAATACACACTTTGAAATGGAAGAGTTGTAGGTGATGCAATGGATCGAAGAAGTTGCAAAGGGTTTTAGTCTTTTTTTTTCTTTTTGGTGGTGTTTTTATTCTGTTCCATCAAGTACACTGAGTATACCAGTCTTTCTGTGCTTCAGAAAACTGCTAATGAATTGTAGCGAAGACACCTGCCCAGGAAGAAAGATGAGGCAAAGCCTTTTAGGACAGCCATGAAACAGTGGTTTTTTTTTTTTTTTTTTTTTTTTTTTTTTTGCATTTTAGCAGGCATTCGTTCACTGGGCACAGTAGTATTTAACTTATTGTCACAAGATATGTGATGTGTAAAGTGCTGATTCATTCACAGATAGATCGACAGAACTAATGACGTACTTCTAAGGAAGCATCACTGAAAAGGAAGAGAGATACTTGTCTTCCAAAGAAATGACTGTGGTTTGAACAAACAAAATATGACTTCAGCTGAAATTGACTTTTACATTTTTTACTAAGCCATTTGGAAAATGTCTTAAAATAATCAGGGATCTACATGTATATAACTGTGTGTTTTGTGCGTGCATGGATAGCAGAACTGCAATTCAAGTAAATACTTGGATTTAAAATTTTGCAAGATTTGTTTTTAAAAGAAGGCAAAATTCTTTTTCTAACAAAATCTTTATCTTAGTTATTGCTGTTAAAGATATTCTAAAACTTCTATTTTTATCTAACATAACTGTTTAATTTTTAAGTTTAAATTTATTAAACAGAGATTAAAAACAAAACTGACTCTGGACAATAGACTAATTTTCTGAGTAATTCTAGAAAATTCTTCTCTGAAACAGTTTTTTCTGTTACAATAAAAAAAAAAAAAAGCATTATTTTCAAACTGGGGATCAGTATGGGGAGTAGCACAGTTTTGTAGATATATCCCTTTTTCTATCCATGTTTCCCCTCAAAATAAAAACAAAAGACTGCAAGAAAAATGCTTATTGTTCTGGATGCTATTGCAATATTTGTAAAAGTACAGAAGGAGAAATTATACTTTGGCTTGTTCTTCATTAAGAGCTCTTTAGTGGCTTAAAATGCCACATGGAAGCAACGTTAAAATGTATTTATTGAGGCGGGAAAGTGCATTTTACTGTATTTTTATGAACAATGTTTATTTCATAGGATTATTTTTACGATTGGCCACGCTCCTGAAATATGTATTTGCTCCACTGAGTACGGTAGTTTGTGGCAGATGGATTTTTACATAATATTGCATTTTAAAATCTCTTTCCACTTGTTTCGGAATTTGTAAAAGGAAAAAGCAGCAAGGTGTGATTTGGTAGACAATAAAATTACTATTGTCTTAAATTCCATAATGGCTTTTTTATTGTAAAGACCTAGAATGTGAATGCTGTGGGTGGGAGTGGAAAGGTCCTCCTCCTAGTGTGAGTTAATTTGACATGTTTTTACCTAGTCCACTTATTCTGTCATGGAGAAATGAACTGTAAATTTCAGTTTCTTTTCTGTTACTTCTAAGAAAGTTGCCAAGGGATCATGAAATTAGGGTGACAGCTCTTCTGTTGTGTGGACTTTTGTTTGTTTCTTTTAGCAATCTGCATGTGGGTGTATTTATTTCACAGGTACCACTGCAAGCAAGATTACCCTTCTGTGTTTGTACCTACAAAAGAAAAAAAAATCTCAATTTTTTGTCTGGAATTTCCTTGTCAAAAATATATTCTCAAGCACTGTTCAGAAAGTCCATTGCGCCTAGACTTACTTTACATGTACAGCAGACTTCTGTCCTGTCCTTAGCCTGGGGCAGCATTTCTGCAGCTATGGACAATGGTCCTATGTAGAAAAAGAGGATGATCTATCTAGAAAAGCCTGGATGCAACCCACCTTTAGACTTTGGAGTGCTACTGTGACCTGTGATGCTACACAGTGGATTGAGCCACCACTTCTTACTTTCTTATTGTGGGTTGCCTTTTGTTGTTGTTGTTGTCATTACAAGTCAGTGTCATGGCTGATGAGATTTCTCTATAAAATTCAACCTTAACACCATGACTAACAGGAGTCATTCACACCCCTAAGCCTGTTTTGGGGAATTTCTTGCTAAACATGGGTATTTTATGAATTTCTAATCCTAGCAATTGAAACCCTCCCATTACTAAACTTAGTCTAGGCAATGTAACCCTACTAGACCCTGTGATAGTTCTAAATTTCAGCCCTCTCTAAATAAAATTCTACAGCCAGACCTGGGCTGCTGTTATATTGCTAGTTCAGGAAACTGTAATTGTGCTTACCTACTTGTGAGTCAGAGAGGCTTGAGTAATATTTCAGGGAGCTCTGTTGGTTGAAAGTCTAGCCCTTAGTGTCTTTGGGTGTAAGTAATCTTAACTTCAACCCAAACATTCCTACTGTATGCAGATACTACTGTAATGCAGATCTCTAATGTAATTACAACTGAACCTGGGGAATCTCACCCTAAGTCAAGTGAAAATGTTACTAGAAGAGATCCTGCTCTTTGCTCAGGAAATACTGCAAATTAAAGTTCTACCCAAGGAGCGTGTACCTTAGCAATGCTTCAGCTGTCCTTATCTTGAGGTTAGGTTGTATCCTCCCATGGGAGGACTTTCCAAGCTAATAAGGGTTACCTGTGTATCTTTCCATATTAAGGGTAGGGCTTGTGAAGAGACATACATGGCAAGCAGGCTTGGTTAGGGAGAATCACTGGAGAAGTCCACAGCTAGAATTAGAGGTACTGACAAGCAAGATCACTTAATTTTAGGCTTCCCAGATGCTTTGCAAACACAGCCATTAGGTGTAGGTAGACTATTCTAAGGACAGGAATTCAGCTACCTGAGAAGGGCGAGTGGTGTATGCTTGCTGGGACAGGCTTAGAGGTAAAGGCTTCCCCACTTTATAGGGAAAGGTATGTATGGTGGAGTCCCTTGTAGGGTCTCCTTAAATCTGGATTAGGGTTCCTAAGCTAGGTTTCTGAGAGCTCAGTATTGCTGCTCTGTCTAAATTTTGTATTATGTGCATGTGTGTGTATATATGTATGTGTATACATATATATGTTTAGCGTTGGGCATTGAGTTGTAGTGATCCTCTTCCTAGAGCTTGAGGAGGGGGTATTTATGCTCTCCAGAAAAATGTTAGTCTACCAGAAGAGGTTAGAAGTGCACAAAGGGAAATCTTTGACTGAGGTTTTTCAGTAGAAGTCATGTGTAGGGTGGAGGTTGGTGTGCCATCCTAGCTTGAATAGAGGGTTACTCCTGGAGGTGGGGAGCATATTTGTATGGCCCTTGTGGGAGGTGCCAGATTAGTTGAAATAAAATTCCTTGGTTAGAATACAAGCAGCATTTTGCAGGGCACCCTGGAAGAACAAGTTCAAGGATAGGTAAGAGTCCGTACATATCTCTGGGATCTATTCAGTTTTTCAGTAAAGAAACTCATTGCCTCTTGGTCTATTCAAATGATAAAGAGGGTTCGTCAGATCATGGCTAAATCAGGAGATTCTAGGTCCAGGAGATGATGAATCCCTCCCACACCATGCACAGAGAGAGAAGGGGTTTCAGGCAGTGCTTCTCAAAAAATGATTTGGTCAGGGTTCCCTCATTCTAGGATCATTTTGGTGCATTTAGTATAGGACAGGCTTCACAGACCAATGTTTGTGGACCCCACGATAGAACCTCTGCACTCAAGGTAACCTTACCTGATCTTGAGCCAGTCTGTATTCACAATGGTGTTGGCTTAATTCAGGTAAAGAACCACTCATCAGGAATGCTGAAGGTAATTCCTTTCCTGGTAAAGTTTACTGGTAAGTATTCTGGGAAAGAAGTGAAGGAAGGCTGAGGGTTTTGGTGTCTCTGTCTCCTGTTTTGAGTATCTAACCCCATTTGTCCATCTAAGTTTCAGCTGTAAATTGGAACACCTTCAAACTTTTTTTTATTTTGCTGAGCTCAGGCTCAGGAAACGTGTTCCTATTTTTCTAGGGCTTGTTCAAAGAGTCTTCAGTTGATTGACTAGGCTGCAGTAAGTATATTCTTTTCCTGTAGGGCTTTAGGATGTAAGTAGGAGAGTGTCTGCTTGGCAAGGGGAGCATTTAGAGATACTTGCAGCAGTGAAAGCTGCTTCATCCTTTTATTTCTTTTTTCTGTAAGTCTCACAGGAGTACCCAGGAGGAGAACGATGGTGTATTCTTTCTTCTGTGCAGCATAAACTTTGCTGTAATGAGCCACATCTTTCTTGTTGTGACAAGCAGCTATGGAGCTGCTTTTTAATGCTTTTCACAGACCTTCGCTTAATGTAGAGGACAGGATCTGTATTAGATAATGGGTCAACTCCTGCTCTAAATCTGGCATTCCCATTCAGCCCAGTAAATCAGCACTGAATCAATGAAACTGTACCCGTAACAGTGGATTATTAAGTTTGCCATCAAGCAGTAATGATTCGGGAGTATAAGGATACTTTTAGGAGACAATCTTTACTATTTTTGGTCTTTGGACAAGGTATCGCTTCATCTGCCAACAAGACGTGTAACAAAAGTTTCTGGAGGAAGCATCCTTATGTTTTCTGTTCTCTATAACATAGTTCATTGTGTAAAAGCACCCCGTAAATCTAAGGGCATATATAAAGAATAAGTAATAAAAAGAGAGGTACATGGTCAGAGTGACTATACAGTTATATTATGATATAGGCAGGGATTTTCAAATAGTTTTTGAAGTTTTTACCACTAAAATATAATGTTTAATTCATGTGAATTGCTATATTGAAATGAGATTGTGTCTAAAACCTTAAAATTCACCTATGATTGAGTGAATTTCTTTAAAAATATTGGAATGGCGTAAACAGCTCAGAATTTTGCATGCGTCTATTTACTTTTTGTTCAGGGCTCTCCTACTTTCAGCATTTTCCTGTGCATAGGTACTGTAAAAATGAATACTTTCAAGTAAATAAATAATGAAGGCAGACAGTAAGAAACTAAACTGGCTAGGTACCTAGGTATATCTTACAGTCTTCATCAAGTCTAAGTATGTTGATGTTTTTCATTCCTGACAGCTCATTTACAGTGCCGATCTGTATGTTTACAAATCCAGTCTCATTTCCACTGAGTAATTATATTTGATTGTTATTGCGGAACACCTAAAAAACTTCAAATGTTTCCATAACCAATGGGAAAATAAAATCATGTTGGTTGCAGATGCAGGAGAGAGAGCATATGACCTCTTAAGCACTGTCCCTGCCCAAATCTCTGTGATCCTGTGATTTTAGCAATTTATTCTTCTCCAGACCAATTTCTGCTTTGAAATTCACCCTCTTCCACAGAACAGGTGCAATTTGGATTGTATTCTCCACTGTGAAAACATTCTTTCAAGAGTGAGTGTGTTTCTACAGTGATTGTGTCCAAAGCCTCAAAATTTAAGTGTATGCTTCTGGTTTGTATCCAGTAGCTAGAGGACAATTATTCTCTTTAAAAATGCTCTAGGATGGCTCACAGACAGATGTTACTTATATTAGAAGGTTTTTCCTTCACAGATCAGTCTAAAAGTAAGCTTCTGACAAAGGTAGCCATCATGCATGCCGGTATCAGCATGATCTGCATTGTTAGCTTCCTTTGTAAGGGATGCAGTGTGTTATCTGCTATTATGGTACAAAAGGAGTTTGATCTCATCTATGTTATTGGGGGAATTTGATATCATATTTAAGGTGGTAGTGTGGCCTGGAAGATTCAGCAGAGGAGTCTGTGTCTGGATGTCTTTAGAACATAGTGGATACCTTTGAAAAAATGCAGATAAAGAGGTAGGGTTCACTTTGCTGGAAATAATTTAGGGCCCCCAATGTTCTCTGCTGATGCAGGCTGGGATAAGAAATGACAAAAGATTCCTTGCGGTAGCTCTGTTAGTAAAGGGCAGCCTGTGAAGGGAAGTGTGCTAGCCACACACAGGGAAAGGACTGCTGTGTGTTCCAGAGCTGCAGCATGCTGGTCCCATTGGCTCTGTTATGGTTTAGATGTGCTCACAGATTGCCTGGAGTTAGCATCAGGGACATTTGTTGCTCTCAGATTTAGTGTTCCTTGAATCTTATTAGGAAAAAAGTTCCATGAATAAGTTATTGCAAAACCAGGTTGACCCATTCAAGCATGCAGATGTTTTATTTAAATATTCCTCAAATGTCTATTTATTCAGCATAACACATGTGTTATGCTGCCTTCTGAAATACGATATATGACCGTCAAACAAAATTGTCAAAAACAACAACCCTTGTTTCTTTGTATGATACACAGAAATAATTACATTTCATGTACAGTACAGATGCATTTTACACAGTCATCAACAGTCATTCACTACCAAAACAGCATTTAAATCACCTAAAACACCAAAAGAATGTGTATTTCCCAAATTCAGAGTAAATTAATGATTTTGCCTGTGACATGGAAATAGGAGACAGGACTGGCATTCTGCAAAATCATATTAAATTATTCTTTAAGCTGTATTTTAACAGTGAAGTACAAGCTGGTTCAGGGGTATAACTGTTCTGCAAGTGTATTGCTGTAATGCAGGTTTTTTAGTCCCTGTGAAAAAGAATAGAGAGGCCAGATTTCTTGAGATGCATGACCTGATGGAGTCGGGAGGCTTCCTGGGCTGTATGCAGTCAGTCCCAAATGGATTTTAGTAACAACCTTTTTGCATTATTTTCCTGATGTAACTACAAAAGTACCATGTGACATGAAGACGTTGTTACAGATTGTTAATATCAAGGCAGTTTTTATATCAACAATTTCTTAGGCAGAGGGTGGAGATCAAGCTATATCTTTTTTTCTGTGTACTTATGGGTAGAGGTAGGATGCAAGTAAAAGTTTTCAAGCCCCCTCTGCCTTTTTTTTTACACGGCAGTAAAACTTATGTAACCCACCAGCTTCAGCAGATTTAGTGCAATTTTATAACTTAGGTAAAACAGAGGAGAAACATAATTAACTTCAGCAGAGTTACTCAAAATGAACATCTTGTTTATCAGAGGACAATTTGTGCTTCTACTGTCTTATCAAGTTTTGAAAGAAATTTAGAAGGTCAGTTTTCAATGAGGAAATTATTCTAATTTTCACAAAAAAGTGGGAAGTTAATTGCAAATTAACCAAGTTTCCAAATAAGTAAACAATAAAAGAGTAATGCCTTACATTATTTACTATTTTTAATTGCAGTTTAATTCTCATATGTGACAGTATTTTGGTGAATACACTGTGGCATATACCATCATCTACTCTTCAATATGTGACAGGTAGGGAGAAATGTCAGTATTTGTGTGCAGTAAAAAGTATATAATCAGCAAGTTTCAGTTTTAAGTGAGTGTTTTCTTTTACTGTAAATTTTAAGGTCAGTTAAATGATAAATACTGTACTGAAACATATGCTACTCAGGTTATTATGTCAATCAGTTATCATAATGGCCTCTAATGCACTGAACCTTTTGATTTGTATGCGTATTTTCATTTGTAGACACGCAATTATTTCTGATCCAGTGTTTTTGATGTATATATGTATGTATTGATATGCATATATTTCATGTATATCTGATGTATATGATATATAGTATTCCATGTATATAGGAAGCATTACAATATATCTCTTTTACTGTACTCTCATACAGAAAGATGACATTTTTTATCAGAAAGGTTTCTGCTAGCATCAATGTCTTAAAAATGAAACTAAAAAACCTTAACAGGTGGAGCCTTTATACTGGCTTTTAGGCTTGTTCTTATAGGCAAATTCCAACTTAACTCAGTTATACTTTTGTAGCTTTGCGACCCAAACCATTATTCTATCGGTGTTGTTAGGTGGGAAAGTACCTTAACAAAATATAAATCCTCAAGTTTTAGGATGTGAGTTTACAGCTACTTACAAAAAGAATTTAGCAATCATTTTCACTGAATGTTTTTCAGTGTCTTCCAACATAGCTAATACTCTGGATACTGAAAAATGTTAGCAGTGGAAGTTTGGAGATAAGTGCTGGTTAATCACAAAAAAACCCCTTTGTTTTAATTTGATTTCAAATGGGATTGATACTGTAACTGCACAAGGACAAGAGATTTTTTCTGAAAGTACAAAAGTAGGCAAGATGTTTACAGAACAGAGGACTGTGCCAATTCATCAGTAGCCTTGAAATCCCAAATAGTACAGTAATGTTAGAATGGACAATGTACTGAGAAATAGAGGACAGTGAACAAAAAGAACAGTGACTGAATAGCACATTTGTGGTGCACAGTTTGGCTATAAGATTATTTAAATGTTTGCCGTTAGAAGTTTATAGTGCAGATGAAGTTGTGTAAAATATCTATTAAAAAAAAATCCTGATTCCTGATACAACAGGTGTACAATGACTTATTGCAGTTGTAACAGTTCCTAGGAAGCAAGATAAAACAATAATAAATATTGAACTAACTGAACACCTTTAGTTCACTAATGAGTATTTGAATAAGAAATACTGCATTTTTCGAAGGGAAGTTATTTGTACAACTACCATGGAACATTAACAATCAGCATGTTGTAAGTGCACAGAAATGCCCCTTTCTACAGTAATATTTTATCATGCCTAATCTGAAAAACAACATAAATAAACTGAGATCACAGCTCCAAATAATTTCAGCATGCATTATGGTTGTATTTCTTTCAGTCAGTACAAACTTATTTCATATGAGCATTTTTTCTTTCATTTTTCCATAGTTTCTCAACAAGTGTGTGGTTTATTAACAGCAAAAAAAAGACATATTATCAAAATGTTTCTTGTTTTGCATTCAGCAGGAACACAGGTTTGTTTCTGTTTTTTGTGTTGTATTTTTTTTTCCTAAAAAGAGCTCTCATGATAAGAAGAAGCATCAATGGGGACATTTCATTGTGCTCATATAGTAAGTCAGAATGGTCACAGAAGCTTCCACTGTGTATCAGTTCAAACAGTGCATAGAATCTCCATTCGTTCACGCGCTACAACACTGAAACCCAAAGTGTTTGTTTCTCCTGAACCTCTTGATCGGTTGCTGCTAGCACACGCGTCAAGGGGGCGTTGTCGTTGTCAGCTCTCTCATTCTTCAGAACTCTTTTCTCACCGCTAGAGCTCAGCTTCCAAGTGGTCTTTATTCTGATTTATAAATAATTCTGTATTTTATAAAGCAGATACTCTGACAATGTTTCCTCCTGAATACTCAGGAGACTCTGGCCTATCATCTCCTTCAGGTGTGGTGACTGGAGGTGTTGGGATGCTAATTATTGCTGTAGTGACGTAAGGCTGCTCACAGTTTAGTTTAACACACTCTTCCACTTTGGCATTTAAGCTGGATCGGCTGGAGGAAGAAACAAAAATCCGTGAAGAAAGAAAGTCCATGTTACCCAAACTGTGCTAGATTCCACTACCTCAGCTGGCCATCTTCATAGTGTTATGTTAGAGGGCTCAGAGTCTTGGTGCCAAGTAGCACAGTCATCACTTGACCCTGATGGCTTGCGGTGGTAGCCAGCCCCCTGCACACTCTCTAACCTTTGCACTACGTGCCCCTGCAGCAGATGGTCCCTTGGCTGTGCCAATGGGCAGTCTCCCTTCCTTCCAACAGTATTTCTAAAAGTGTCTGAGCTCAACATCTAAATGTTTCTGAGCAAGGAAGGTATTAGAACTGTTCACCGGAGAAATGAAGCTCACAGCAGTTAAGGAACGTGCTATGTAGAAAAGCAGAAAGCAAGGGATCGTCCCAGTCTCCGACTGACTTCTATACCATGGTTTTTTTTTAAGAACTCTTTGTATGTTGTGTATCCTCAACAGTAAGATACAGTGTTGTATACATTGATTGAGGTTGAGTTAACATGTCCACGGACTTGCTGTGTCTTAGCTCTATGAGGGCATAGAGCAGTGCCAAGCAGCATTATGAGAAACTTCTAAAACTCAGGCTTTTTTGAGGTGAGACTGGGTACCCACATGTTGTGCTTGAGCTTTTAGGTTGCTTTCAACTTTTTAGCTTGTTTTTAGCATACAGCTTGTGCTTTGTGGTTTTATGTATTCTATGACTGGAAGTATGATGTGGGGAAGTCCTCTAGCAGAGGAATAATGGATTCAGGCAGAATATTTCCTGAAAATCTAAGACATAGATTGCAGCTTTGTGCTGGCCAAGAGGTCCCATTGCACAACAGCTGAAAAACTTCAGCAGCAACAAGCTGCTGAATCGTTTGTGGAAGAGAAATCCAAACTTAATAATTATTCACAGTAAGCTACTCAAAATGTCACTTAACAAGACTGAATCTTTATAGCAACTAGTGCTCACAATGCTTTTTTTTTTTTTAATGAAGACATATTTGAGTTCAACGGAAAACACTTTTGAGTCTCCTGAGATCTTTGCTATATTTTCAGAGGTGATGCTCAGATATACCTGAAAGTGAAATGGTTTCCTTATGAGAGTACAAAGATGTTCAGTATATTACAGCCTCTTGAATTGTACTTTCCTCACTTTTTTGATAACTCCTCAAACCAGGAAATATATTTTTCTCATCTATTTCATATTTTTATGTAGAAGAGTCTTTCGTACGACTAGAGATCACTTAGGACTCTGGAATCCAGTTTTATTTCCCTTTTCTGTGAGAATATGAGGAAATCTCCTTCTGTCTGTATTTCTAAACCAAATTAGTAGAAATGGCAATGACAGAACTTTCTTCCATTTTGCTCATCTTGTGTATCTGAATTGCATATCTTTCTACTGCTAGCTTTATCTTATAATGTGTTCATCGTGGCCTGTAATGATTGGGCCTCTGTTTAGTCTGGAATCCCTGCAAGCTCTTCCCTGTAAATAATGCACAATAGTTTGTGGGGAGGACAAAGAAAAGGGATAGAGAGGAAGGATTCTGTTACCTCAGATTAAACTTGGAACAAATTAAGTGACATTTACAAGTGGAGGGTGTTTCAGTACAGTCTCCATTTTTGGATGACTATTTTACTTTGACCTGTAGCTTCACAACCTACCCATGGAGGCCACAAAACATCTACATCTCTTCTCTAACAACCAAGGGTGGATCAGCTCTTGGACTACTGATGCACATAAAGTACCTGTTAGACAGAGGTGTTCTCTCCACACATCGGATCTGGATGGTGCTGAGCTCTTGTACGCTGCCTTGACGGCTGCCAGTGATGGTGGTGTTTGGGATGCGGTAAGTCTTTTTATGCCTTCGTGAGCAGCAAGTGCTGGTAACGCCTTGTTGAGATGAGAGAGAAGGGCTGTGGCTTGGGGGTCTATTAACTGTAGAAACCTCCATGCAGCTCTCTTCATAGACTTGTTCGTCCACAAACTCGTGATTCTAGTCCAGAGGAATCCAACAGAGGGACAAAGCACACACACAAAGACAAAGAGAACATATTAATAATCATTGTTTAAAGGCTTAAAATGACATAGCTGAATAGACTGGGAAAGTTAGACAGCTTAGTCCTGGTTATAGTGTTTAGCTTGTGTTAGCCTGGACTGAATACCAATAAAAATGTAAACACAGGAACAAAACTCTCAAACTGCCAGCTCTAAATATGAAACAATTAATCTAAATTCTTTTGTAAGTTTGCATTATGAATATCTGTATAATTTACAAAGAGCCACAAAATATAGGATTATGATTATTAATAAAAATGTAAGTGGGGCTTATGTAAATGCCCTAAATGTCATTTGGAAATAAATAACATTTACTATATAAAACTATAATAAAATAAAATTCATTTATACTTTTCAAATGAGTTTATAAAGCTTTATTTTGAATTACATTGTAGAAATCAGGATTTGAAATAGTATCTGTCAAGGTATGCATCTATTACAAAAAAAAGATTTAATTACACAGATCAGGAGAAGCTGAAACAATTATTTAAAAGTCTCCAAAAAGTTCCTATATGTTTTCTAATTCCGATAGATCAATGTATCAAAATCAGTTGAGAAGACAGAGCCTTTAATTAAATGAAATGGTCTTTGTTCATGCAATCTTTCCTTAAACTCAGTGCAGACAGTAATCTTACAGGGTTATCATAGTGCTGAATTAAAATTGCAGCCAATAGCCAGTTTATTTTAACTCAGTATATGATTAGGGAGCTCTTCACACAAAGCCATGATTTCTACAATTTCTTTGTATGCTCAGAAGTGTGAAATAGTACTGTGGCTTATAGTGGTAAAAAGATCAACTAAAGAATATTTATAGTAATTATAAAGTAGCAACCCAGATGCCCAGCAGAGACTAAAATGTTTATATATTGTTTGAGAAAGCCTCCTTTTGTAAAATATCTCCAGTTACTGCTGGAATCACTGTGCATACCCTGAGAATGATTAAAGAAGCATCGTCTGGGCTGTTTTACAGTCTTCGCAGTCTTGTTTACTTCAACTTTTCTTCATTCACTTCAATGCCTACTACATTTTCACCTATTAGAATGTGGGAAACTAGTTTTCTCCCCTAAAGAACAATATATTGATGGAAAGGTTGTGTAGCTGTTAGTAGGCACTGTATGTGCACATTTATATTTTCCACGAGAATTATGGTGCAAATGTGAAATCTGTGAGCAAAGTAAACAGAGTCACAATTGTAGCCAAATGTTTGCTAGAAGTTGAAATACCTTTATAGACATATTATTATTATTTTCATTTCTTCTATTCTCCTTTGCTCAGATATAATTTTGTGTAGACCTGAGCAGCATTGAATGCTGATTTCAAGTGGAAAGGAAAGGCAGATCTTGCTTGAAAATTTACTTTTTATAAGGCGTATGTCAGACATAAAACAAAATTTTAAATGTGTTCACACAGTGGACATAAAATTCAGAGAGAAAAATGATCTAAGAGCTATCTTTAGATTACATTCAATGGCTTCTAATATGTTTGCCAGGAACTCAGTTAGTTTTCTGATCAAAAGACATTTTATGCTTCCTAAAACTATTATGGAGCAACCAACAAGAATTCAATTAGCAGCATCCATTAAAAAGGGTTGTTGAGTGAACTTTTAATATAGGCAGGAAACATTCTGAAACAATATAGCAGCTCAAATTAATATATTGGACTATATTTATTAATTAACTGTTCTTATGTCAGCTACAGTTATCCTATAAAATATAAAATTTGGTACAATTATTTTCATTATTGATGTAATTTTCACAGAATTCCATCTGTGGCCTTCACGGCATTTCTTAGAGGAGAAGAGATCTTATCCTACAGTCTTTAAAATACTGAACAAGATGAAAAACACTTTTGATTGATGCTCACACAAAATGATATTTCTAAAGATGAAGGAAGGAACAAGCCACATCACTCATGTTACTATACTGGGAACTAGCAACTTGCGAGATCCCACAGGTTGGAGCCCCACAAAATTTCAAGTTCCTGCTTAAATGTGTTGAATGCGTGATCTGGCCAGGTAGTAGCAAACAGAATACAACTTGAAGCCCCTCTATACATTTTTGTGTTCATTTGTTGTATGGACACCAGTGCCAGAAGTAGAACCAACAGCCAAGAAAAACAAGAAGTATATTATATGCAAATTTGGGAAATAAGATAATACTTGGTTTGTAGACTTTTTTTTTGTTTGTTAAAAAAGGTCTGTTTGAAAAAGAGAGAAAGAAAAGGCTTACTTATTCCACCATTACGATTAGAGGAAATGTGAAACTTTTAGAGTTGAATACAGCTCCCACTAAATGACTAGAATTTTTTCCGTGATTTCTATGAGAGTTTGACAAGACCTATGGCCACTACTAGGGTTTTAAAATATGTTTGTAATCAACTGTGGAACAATTTCAGGCAAATTGCTATTGCCAGGTTCTAGTACAAAAAGTTTCAAAAATATTCCTGAAGTACCCAGCCCGAATCTTGAAAAAGTACCCAGCATTATACTGTGAATAGAAAGTAAGACATTTTGTGCCACAACACATTAGATCATAAATGAATATTCCACAAGTCAGCATGGAGAAAACGTAAGTATCTGTAAGATGACACATCAGTATCTAAATGACATAGCAGCTGGGCCATTTTGCTTAAAAGTAAATGCTGTCAAAATGAAAATAGTAAATTATACATATACCTACATTGCATTTTAATTTAGTAATATCTGTAGGGGGGAAATTTTTTCATCTATTCTTCAAGCAGGAGCAGTAAGACTTCTGCAACGACCTTCTCTATCATGTAGAACAGAAGCATTACTGTGTCTTTTAATGAAAATCTAAAACTAGAATATAAAGATACCACAAAATAGCAAGAAGTTACGCTGTGTACCCAAAAGTTAGAGAAGTTTCAGAACAGATTTTCCACTGAGGTCCAATTTTTTACCTTTGACAGCTATCTAAGCCTATCTTTAAATGTTGATTTCAGGGAGGGATTGAGACAGTATTGGGGTGGAACTGGGGAGGGAAGCCATGAAGTAACTGGAACCTTTGATTTGGCCTCTGAAAATAAAATATTTGATTTTCTGTTTTCACAGTTCTAGAACTGCCATGAGTATTAAGGGATGGATAGGAGAAGTTTCTTATTAGTTGTTAGATTTCCAAATGTTGCTGAGATATGGTATGAGGTATGGCCATATGCAGTCAGAGAAAGGAGTGGATTCTCCTACATCTGTAACATTCTCTACAGTTAAACATCAGCAGTAAGGGCTTCTGTATCTGAGCTAATTGCCCAAAGCTCCCTGTAAATTCAGAAATAGACACGTCTAAGATGCAGATAAATTTAGGCTTAAATTCCACATTCCAGAATGTGCCAGGGAATCTACATCTGAACTAGCTGTCTAGACATTGTAGGTGTTTGTATCTGGACAGATGGATCCTACTGAGAAACTGGGTTTTTTGTTTGTTTGTTTGTTTTCCTTTCAGTAATTCCTTATGCATAAAAATGGACAAAATCACGAAGATACCTCATGATCCAGAAATTCAGCACCTACTAATTTGGCATCGAAGTTTTATATCATTTGTCAAGAAATGCCATGGTAAGGTGCATACTGATGGCCGCTATCATATAACTTTTTAGATGCAGCTAGAACCTATAAAACTAGATGCAAATTTGTAAATCGCAATTTAGTGGATGTTGACCAACTCACCTATAATATAGGGTATATTCTAAATGGTAATATAACCCCTCTAAAGTTTAAAAAAATTGAGATTATTTTAGCATGCTCATTCCCAAATCTATGAAAGTTAAATTCAACATAACTAGTCTTTATGTTCTTAGCTTCCTTAGGAAATGATAAAAGAGGAAAAAAGTAAAATTAGGGATCATTAGTGTTATTGTTGTGACATTATCTGTCCAGAAATATACTATTGGTGAATACAGCATTTTAATTATTACTGAATCATCACCTTGCTGTAATTTACTATCCTTCATAGCTATGTAACTATCCAGGTATTTACCAAGGAAAAAGGCAGAGCACACATGATAAGTAGTCCTTTTAATTAATAGGGAGTTTCAAATCTATATAAGTGTATTTGGGCTGCTATGAATAACATCACTGATTTCTACAGGGATATCAGTGTCTAAACTGAACCCAAAAAACTTTGAAGCTTTGCATCTGCATCTGGATTACATGGCTGAAGTTTCAAAATAAGATGTCCATGGATGCTCTCTTGCAGTCACTTCGGTCAGAATCATGCTCATGTCACAGGAAACACCTTCCGCTGTATAAATGCCGAACATTTACTCAGGCAAAAGCTTGCTTTGACTGCACAGAGTTTTGAACGTGTAAGGTCTACAAAATGTACCTATAAGCTGTACTGCAGAAAAATGCAAAAGATAGATATATCATGCATCATATGAAAGACCATACTGAAAGTCACATCTGCAACTGGGCTGCTATACTCATGTCATTTCACTGATGCCAGTATCTTTTACCCTAAATGAGGTTCCCATCCAGGATGTCTCCCTGCTATTTACATGCAGTGGATATAACATTTTGAAATGAGATAAAATAGCCTTTCTTCCTAGCTAATGGCTGTCACATAAAGGTTTATTAATTAGAAGAAATACTGAAAACATTCAGAATTAGATTGATGTTAGAAGTGTTTTCCCATAAATTCAATTTTCTTACCGTGGTTTTTTCCAGGCAGTGAAGCAGGTGGTGGTGCTGTGTTTCAAAGGAAGAGCCAGATTTGCTAACAAAGGCCTGTTCTTCTTCACTGGAGGACTGTTAATACACAGAACTGTATTATTCTCATTTCTGAACAAGAGGGCTCTTATCCAAATATTTGATCAGAACTAATCTGGATTGTATACTGTAGCATAACTGCAATGCTTCATCCCCATGGTAAAACCCAAATTAACTTGGACATGATTACTCTTTTGCTTGTTTGTTTTTTAATCCAATATTTTCTATCCTTTCCTTACAGTCTTAGGTCTTTTGTGTGTAGATAGATTAGCACAATATACAAGTGCAATGAACATGTAAGCTTTGAATGTTGAATCAATGCATACTTTAAATTATGATGAATATAAGTGACATTTTTTTCCTGAGAATGTGCCTCATTTGAAGGAAATTAACCATAGTTGCCCTCCTGGGATCATTTCACAGCGCTGAAGAATTTGTGGTATTGCTGCTTACACAAAAATTCACGTCAGTGATCCCAGTCTGCTGAGTTCGGAAAGTGTACAGCAGATGTTACTGACATAGAGTGAAGAATTAAGTAGAAAGCGTCCACTGCTTATTAATTGCTTTCATAATTGTTCACTAGAAAGCAGCAAGCTAAATAAGGGAGGAACTGGGAGAATAGGAAAGATTACAGTTCAGCATAGGGATATTTGAAATCTGCATGGTAATTAATCTGTTCGGTATCTCTTTAATTCAAGGATTTAAATTCTTTCAAGCACAGGAGGAGCATTCTGACTACCAGGCTTTCATGATAAACTGAACAGTCACTTCTTCCTCTTCTGGCTGTATGTTAAAAGTGTTAAGTTTTTTAACACTTTTTAAACAGAAAGGGCATAGAGGATTGGAAGCCTCTTTGCTTCCCTTGCTTGGAAGCCTCAGGGAGTGGCCTTAGGGAATGGCCTAAACCCCAGAGAGTGGCAGGGATTAAGAAACACTGTCTTCAGTCCTTCCCCATGGCTAGCTCTGAGTGGCCATGATGCTGTCTCCAGGCAGCTTGCAGCATTGCGGGGTTGTTGGGAGTCCCATTCTCAGCCTCGATCTCCCAGCTCCGCATCCTGGGATCCTCAGCAGGAAGAAGGTGCCAGGAATTTGCCTGAGGTGCCATTTGGGTATCTATGATGTAGACACCAATATTTGAAGTAATCATGGAGATTCTCTTCAGAGAAAAGTAGGCACTTTCCAGGGAATATTTCTCATTCTGCAACATCTACCCATGTGAATGATTCTCTGGAGTTACCTCTTTCTCTCATTGGCAATGAAGGGAGGGTACCCAGCTGTCTAAAGCCAAATGAGATGAATCCCACCTTTGTCCCTAAGAGGCAAATACTGTCTCCTGTCTTAAGGAAGTCTTTTATAGGATTTGCCCCTAAAAATGTGAGTTACATTTGAATTTAGAATTTCTATACGGCCATTTCCCTCATTTTTTTATACCTGGTCATAAATATTCATAAGCTTCTTTTAATAATCATAATTGTCCAATTTATTCTTTCTTAATCTACATCTGAAGATAACATTGCCTAAAGACCCAGGTTGACTTGTCCTGGTGATAAATAGAATAAACTACTGCTGGGCTATTATTAAGCTGTTACACTGGAGGTGGGGGATATAAAAACATTACCTGCTGCAGCTGGTTACTCAGTAAGCCATTTCGTTTGCTCTGCATGTAGGCATTAGCACTCCCACTCTTTGCTGCACGAATTCGAGCAAGTCTGGCTTTCTGTGTAAAGGAGACAAAAAAGAATAGTGTCACTTGTACTTGTATCCATTATGCTGTTTATCTGAAACTGCTAATTGAAGTCAGCCACTTATGAATACCAATGTCATAATCACTGAAAAGATGGGATGCCTTATATCGTCCTCTAGGTGGAGCAAATCACAATTGTTTTTCCATTCAAAACACAAATTACATCGAAGTTTTTATTTGTTTGCATCAGCTAGTAAGAACAATGATTTTAGAGAAGGAATTACAGATCAGTGTGGAAGTGCCTCCTTTCTTTGTACAACCGCAGTTGTGCCATTCCTTGTGCCTTGTGCGTCAGGAACGTGGCTTCCATTTCAACTCCTCCTGCAGTGAAAATCCCTTTAAGGGGGAAAAATGGAACACAAAAACATAACATTTCAACTGCTGTGAGCTTCCAAGGTTTCTCAGAGCATTCTCATTGTTTATGTGAGAGAGCGTGATAGCTGTTTTCACACTGACGGCTATCTAAGTTCCTGAACGCCTGCCAGGCCTTTTAGAAGTGTTTTTATCTCTTCATGTCTGTTTGCATAATCATTATTAATACTTGTCAGCATTGGTCATGATCTGACCATAATCTGATTTTTTGGAAACTCTAGACATCAAATTGCTGAGAGAGATGGAGGTGAGATTAGCGATTTCTCAGGTGAGGTTTCTTGTTTTCGTAGGTGGCTTCCATCGCAGAGGAGAGGTGGCTTGTGAAGGAAGTTTTGAATTCCTGGGTTCTGTGGATGGTTAGAAGCCAACATTACAGGAAAATATGGAGAAAAAACACCTCTATCGACCAAGGTTATGGTAAATAGAAACATTTATGAGATTTCTTGAATGCCATCCTGGTTAAGTAACTTTTGTGATTGGTTTCTTATACGTCAGAGAGAGTCTGTCTTCATGCCTAGTTTTCTAATTCTGAAAGCCAAGTACAAAGCAGGAACTGGAGTTGAATGACTGCTGCTGAAGCACAAAAGGAGACACAAGTGAAGACCTTGAAAAACTGAGTTTGATATATTAATAGGGATTTCATATCTGATAATTACTCAGTTGATATTTTGAGAAAATAGAGGGAGCGCATTTCTTCCCTCCACAATTTCTGTGGCATTAAATGTCATTATGGAATGACTGAGAATCCCTGAGCACTTATCACAGAGAGAAGTAGCCTTGTTACTGCAGCTGCCAAATCTCCTCTCTGGCATGCTTAATAATTAACTGACTGTGAAGAATTACTCATCACCGCACTTCTTTGCACTCACAGCCTCAAACTTGCAAAAGAGTCTTCTGAACAATGAGCCAAGAAATTCATGACAGTTAAAAGCAAACATGGCTAGAATCTGGCCTATGTTGTATGTCATGTATTTATTATCATTTAATTGTTCCAAAAGAAGATAGGATAATGCTGTGTATGTTTGCCTTGCTGAGTCAAAAAGCTCATGAGATCCTCATTTTTTTTGTTATTTCAGTCATATTAGAATAACTTTTTCATCTTCTCTCTTCCTTAGTGTACACAGCCTTTCCAGCTAAAATTGTAAAGTAACTTATTGTAGTGGTAAGGAATGAAGTGTCCTAGTTATTGCCCGGATCACTTGCACTGTGCATCTGCATAGCTAAATTCCTGCTTTCTCTTTCCTCCTGTTACCACTGAAACAACAACTGCAACCCACTACTCTGTTACCCTCCTCTCACAGGGACCTGGAGACTGGACTGGGAATAAATGGCGTTCAGTCATGGCTTTTTCTCTGATTACCCGCAGCCGAACAGCACCCAGGCAGTCTCGCATCCTGCAGTGAGCTACCAATACAACTTGCAGAACAGGGGTCCTGCAGAGCCGACAAGCGTAAGAAACGGTTAACAGCTCTGAGCCCCCGGCTCAAAAATGTTCTTTGATGGGAGCATCTGCGGCCAATGGAATGGTTAGGGCCAAGTCCTCAGAACTCCCTCCGGCAGGCAAAAACCACATTATTTTCAAGGTGGAACTCTTCAGATGCGACAATGGTATGATGGGATGAAAGTTGAGAGAAGAGCATTACCAGTAGCACTGAATTCAGTCATGAGACACAGTATGTACACTAGTTTATAAATATTTTAAAGATCTCTCTTGGCACTACTGATTAGCATTAGAAACTCAAGATGCTTTAGAGACGCTGTTGAAGGAGGCAGTATAGAGTCCCCTAAACAACTGACTTCAGTCACAAAATTTCTTTAGCTCTGGTGCTTTTCAGTGTGCTCTTTATATAGGGAAATACTTTAAATTTAATGAACAAACACTTTGCATACATTAGTTATGCTTTTTCTTTTAGCCATTCGTATTCATTTACTCTTTTAATAACAGAATTAGTAATTACGGTGCAGCACAATTTAATAAATATAAAAAATATAACAGTTCATCAGACTATCTTAATATAGCTATGTGCTACAACACTATAATATTAAATTGTACTTTCCATCTGAAGATCACAAATTGCTTTGTGAACATGAATTTATTGAGTCTTAGAAAGCTTTTGTGAAGTGGAAACTAATAGCTTACATCTTTCTAGCTGAGATTCATTCAGATGGCCAGAATTTACATTATTTACCAAAGGGAAAACAATAAATCTATTACCAAGACAGGAACCAGATTTTGTGGCTTCCATGCTTATACTTGAGCTCCCAGAAAATACTTTTGAAACTGGACCTATTCACAAATTTGTTACAGTGATAAGATTATTTTGCAGTGCTTCTACCTAATTTAAATTGGAGTCTATAGTGTAAGTTGTCCAGCAAGTCCCCACATTTCCAGTTAAGGAATCATTAAAAGCTTAAGTCAACTACAGGATTTTAAGGACTGTGTACTGGGGAGCGAATTCCCATGAAGAACACCCAAATCCTGTGAGGATATCAGAAGCACTGTGATTACAGAAGAGCTGTATCTTTCTTTCACCTGTAAACTGCAATTTCCATCATGTGCAACAGAAGGGGAGCAATAACTGCCCCTTTCAATCACTGCAAAGTCCTTCCAACTCCCTCCTTTCATGTGGTATCCTGCAGAAAAAGGAAGGATTAAATTCTTCTGCTTTAGGTTATTGTCTTTGCTCTAAGCCATTGGATGTTTGTGAAACCTTGGTTTCTGTAGTTTTTATTGCTTCCAGGACAAAACCAACACAGCTGAAATAAAATTCTTTTAGTTATCCTGATGAAATTCCACCATACTCAACACATGTGAAACTTTCTAAATAAACTGATGATCAGTTCCAGTTCTCACAGCTCCCTTGTATTTGCACTGCACTTCTCTTTTTTTCTCTCTCTTTTTTTTTTTCTAACTTCAGATTTTACAAGTTAGATGTGGGACCTTGTCTATAACTGCAGCTGTGGCAACACAAATAATGCTCATATTCATGTTAGATCATGATAAAAACCCTACAAAGGGAAACCACTGGTGATCAGCAGTTACTAGCTCTGTCAGGTTTAGAAAGATGCATATTGATTTTCACAAGGTTTTAAACAGTGAAAAACATAGTGTTGGGGCCATTTACACCATCTAGCTTTCAGCACTCAAGATCCCCTCAGCTATCCAGCTGTGGTAAGAGAGAGGTTTCTTCAAAACTACTTCAGGGCAAAGCTTAGTGAGCTTCCAGGAATCAGTTTTGGCAAGAGTCTTAAGTCTGCTATGCAAGAAACCTATGTAGCCTGCCCTTCCAAGTTAGCGCCTAGTTAGCCCCTATTGCCTCCCTTCTGCTGCTGCTCCCCAGACTACTTAACTGTCTTCCTATGAGTACTGAAAAAGTGCTAATTACTTACCTTACATTTGTGATTTGTTTTTGTGATCTTCTAAAATTAAAAGACAAAAATTCTTTCAAAGTCATTGTGTGACTTCTAGAGCCATAGCCAAAATGGTCTGAATATCACGGTGTATTTATATGTTTTATTTGATCTTTCATAAATTCATCCTGCATGTTTACTCCCAAGTGAAAAATCATTCCCACATTTCATGCTCTGTTCTGCTAATTTTCAGTAATTGCAAATAATTGACTTTAAATTAGCTGACAATAATTTATAAGACGCCAACACGCAGTAGAGAAGAAAGTGCTATTTACTTTATACATTAATGGATGTGTAATTAAAGTTCATATTGCCTTTTTTCACAATATATTTACATTATTGCTTTGTAAATACAAGTTTTACATGCTTTTGTGCTACATTAAAAAATCTTGGCTAAGTTCTTCTGTTAGTTATGTTTCTGCAACCTCACAGAGCTTAATATCCTATTTAGTTTAAAGAAGTTATATATCCAGTATGGTACCCTATTGCAAATGCTCAGCTTTGGCTTGCTAGGTGCTGTTAAGCAGTTGCTGTTGCAATTTATTCCAGAGCTATCTGTATTTAAATAGTAACTAGTTGTTTCTAACCTAACAAATACATCATATACAAGCAGTAAGTAAAAAAAAAAAACACAGCTCAGCCAATCTTCAGGATATATTTTGCTATATAAAGGTAAAAGATCATAATCACACAAAATATCAATTTTCTGCATTAAGTCAGGTTTTGAAGCTGATAATTGTTTGGGTGTTGAGGCACCATGCAAACTCATTCTAGGAAGATACTACTTGGGCAACTAAAATTAAGATTTAGAAAACTGTGTAAAGCTTCTACTGTCTTCAAAGAGGCAGGAAATTCAAACTTAAAGGATTTGACCTTTTTGAGTGAATATTCTTATACAACTGCATTGCTACTTATTGCTAAATATGGACTATGCAGTAACCAATAAGTCCTTTCTGTTGACTTCTTTTTTAAGTTCATTAGGCGTAATCACTTCACTTTCAGCCACTTCAACGTGTGACTCATTTTAGACTGAGATAGAAAATTAGTTTTGCAATAGGAGATATCTATGAAACAGATACATCCAATGGTAGGTTAATCAGAACTCAAAACTATTTCCTCCAAAGCAAGAAGGACATAAACATGGTTATTGCAAATCTTTCATCCTAACTGTTTGCATTGTTCTGAGAAGCAGAGTAAGATGCTTTGTAAAATTATAGTCATCACTTCATATTCCAATTGGTAACATACAATGAGCTCACTGTTTTACGATGAGAAAAAGTCAGTTTTTATCTGTCTATCTATCTATCTATCTCAGTCGTTTTCTATTCAGGAAGAGATTATGGGGAGTATGAGACACTCTACTGATCTAATTTTTGCAAGGTATTTTTTTAGTGTCCATCTCTTTCTCATGGGAAGTACAAAGAGACTTATAAAATCTTGTTCCACAACATGCAGCAAGAGGGAGTTTCCATCTGAATTAAGGCTGGTTCTCTTTGTAGTTATTATGAAAGCTCAGATATACTGATTGCTGGGATCACACAGGTCTGTTACCCATGACTGGTACGGTACTCTGAGGCACTGTAAAGGAGCACTGTGTTCTCTCTGATGGATACTGTTTTTTCATTGTCTGCTGTGATTGCATAAACAGAATTGGAAAAGTTCTATACAAAAACAATACAGTGTAAAAGTAGTGCATTTTCTGAATTTTCCGATTATCGAAGGCAGGAAAATACAGCTGGAGCTGGTTATCTGCTAACGCATGGGACAAAATAAAATGCAAAAGGATACGTGGAACTAGTGGATATGTAAGATATGATATTCGGATCATTGAAGCAGCCTCTATTTGATATTAGAATTCTAAATGTCTCCAGCAAGGAAGGCCTTACATTTCTGTGATACCACTGATTACGGTTACTTTCCTCATCTGTTAGCATTCTTCCAAGATGTGGCCATCTTGTGGGAAGGGGTACAATATCTTCAGCCTAGGCCTATGACTGAATTTCTTGGCCGTGTAGCTCTGCTTCTCCTGATTCTAAAATACTGCAGGAATGGTTTCACTCTGTACATTTATTTCATTTCATCTCTATAGAGCAATCTGGTCAAAAAGGTGGCCATAAAGAAAAATGCAAACATTTTGCACTTCTAATTCTGGTGGTATTGTCCGTACGAGGGAGGTGCAGCCTGTGGTGGGCTGTGTGTCCCTTGCCTATGTATGCTCTCCCCAGCCATAGCCTGCCCACAGCTGGAGAGCCAGGACCTCTGAGTCCACAGGAGGATGCACCTTTCCTGGCGTATAGACAGAATCAAAGTTACCCTAAAGGCAAAGAGAGGCCGTGGAACCACAAAAAGATCAGGTGGCATGACACCTTGAGCTTGGCAATATCTGTTGCATCTGGAGTCTTCTAACATGAACCAGCAGAGCCAAGGAAGAAAATGCATTATCAGGGGTTCAGGTGCTGATATGGGCCATCTGACCTGCTTCCCATTAGAAGGTTGGGAAAAGTAGACAGACACTAATATTTTGGCACAGATATGGAAATAAAGGTGATTGACTGCCCAGTTTGGCTGCATCTTTTCTGGTAAATAGTTCATCCCTTCTAGATGGGGCAGGGAGGGAAACTGTATTGTCATAGAGCTTGTTGATATCCTCCTACTGAGATGCTCAGTAAATCAAGGAACCTGGAGGAACAGATTCTTGCTTTTGGCTTTTCCTGATTAAGCTCTTTTTCTGAAGTCTTTTAACCAAAATAGAGCTGGGGAAACAAGATCCCCAATAATCAGATCCCCTGGAGACTGAGCCTGGGAATTAAACACATGGATTAGTGAAACAGACAGTTAAGACAGACATTAGAAATAATGATTAGATTTCATTTTTCCTCAGAAAGCTCTGGAAGAAAGAAAGTCTGCCTGGAAAATACAGAAAATATCTTCAGTAGGTGGGACCACAGCTATTGTCCGAAAATGCTAAATCTAGTTTAAAATCTAGTTTAACTGTACAAGTATAAAGAAATATCACCATAAGGGATGTGCACATTTTGACATAAAAGAAAAATGAACAATTTTTATCGTTAAAACAATATAACATTGCATCTGAGGCCAAGACTAGGCATGTAGCATATACATAAAACAGTCTTGTTAAAAAAAAATATATACACTTTCAGGGCACACAGCATATAAAATATTATCTTTTATCTATTGATGAAGAACATAAGAGGGGGAAAGAATTAGTAGCTCACCTTTTGTGCCCTGCGCTTGTCTGCTCGTTGATTCTGGTGGTAGATACGGCTGAAGTTGGAGACAATTACAGGAACTGGCAAAGCAATGACTAAGACCCCACTCAGGGAGCATATTGAACCAAAAATCTTGCCAGCTATTGTCTTTGGCACCATGTCCCCATACCTGAGTTAAAGAAAACAAAACCTTAGTAAAGACAAAAGCTCTTATGAATTTAGTTGAACTAATTAAATAAAATATTTTACTTGTCTTGCAAATAATACTTTATGCTTATATACATAAGTAATACTTTATAGGCATGGGAACACATATACTGCATGCCCAATGTTATACACAAACACATTTTTAGTTTCAGCTAATTATAGCTATTCTATCCATCAAACTGTTGGCATCTTTATTTTACCTGCCCTAGTCTTCTCAGGCTGCCTCTGTTGCAATAGAGAGACAGAGAGAGACTTTGATAAGGAAAAAGATTCAAAATGTATCAGTTAAGTCTCTGCTCTTTTTGCTTATTGGAAGAACTCATCACTTTCCATTGACTCTGACAAGATCCTAGGGAGACCACTTGGTAAGTTACACGTCAAGCTGAATATATTGTCTCACTAAGCTGATAGAGTACTTCAATTTCGGAGGGTAGCACATCACTGAAACAAGACCAGGAGCTTGTGGACTTTCTGTCCTTAGAGATTTTCAAGACTTGGCTAGACATAAACATGGCTGGCCTGATCTAGTGTTGCTAGTAGTCCTTCTTTGAGTTGGAAGCTGGACTAGCTGAAATCAAGAGGTCCCTTCCAACCAACTTTTCTGTGATTCTATGAACCAAATATTTTTCTCACTAAGCCAAAGGCAATCTCCAACAAACTCAAGCCATAAGCAAGTAACCAGCAAAGTTCTAACTACAAATCCCGGCAGTGCTCAGAATTAACAGAGCTTGAAGCTACCACCTTCCTTATGATGTTGTTTTATATAGCTACTAAGAACTCAGTGCTGTTGAGTAGCCTATAGAGATATTCCAATGACAGTTTATTAAGAGATATCTGCTCTGTGCTCTGTAGACTGCCATACTCTATAGAAGAAGTATGTAATTACACACTGCAGAGTTTATTAAAAATTAAATTACCTTTAAGTACCATTCTGCTTTTATCTTTACTGAATTTTAAGTTATTATTAAACAATGATGTATCATATAACTTTATCTAGTATGCTTGTGAACAGAGAGATGGCATATGCTCTATTGCAAAGAATTTACAAACTATTTAATGGCAAATTCTCTATTGCAAATAATTTACAAACTGTTTAATACAAGACAAGGTAAGGAATAAAACTGCAGTATTTGGAAAGTGATATCATGAAAATAAAACCTGTCTGTTCAATAGGAATTAGAAAGATAATAGAGAAGATGGTGGAGTCTTTAAAGCACACATTCTGCACCCAATCATGAGGAAGGGGACTAAAGAGACAAGTACATCAGACTACTGAGAAACTGTAAGGAGTTAGGCAAACCCCTACTAGCAATGAGAGGTGAGCATGTGTCGACAGGAGATTGTGTATTGCCTTGCAGGTGAAGATGAATTGTTTGAGTTTTGTAAGATAAAAGGTATTTGTTTAATCACAAGATTCAAAGAGGTGATCATCCAGGCAGAAATAATAAAGATGACCAAGTCTTAGACTATTGACTATTGATTACATTAGATTTAAAACAAAAAAAAAAATTAGTTGCTTCACAAAGCATGTCCAAGTGTAAAATATTCACAGGAAAAAATACATCAATATTTGCGCTAGTAAACCCCCCTACCTCCTCAAAATTTGAATGTCGTTAATTGCTGATTTTGTGACATGCAGAAATGGATAAAAAAAACATTATGCCATAGAAGCCATCTTATAAATAATTAATATAGGTGATCTCAGTTACAGGATGTGTAAAACTAGAAAAATACTAGATAGAGAGTTATGCTTTCCATCCCATTAGCATTTGCACCTCAGAAACTAGGCATTTTTGGTGCTTATCTTCCTAAAAACAGGACTGACTAGCAGCTGCAGGAATGATGCATGCCCATGATGCATGATGCATGTTCTTCCTTTGGGCAGGGAACTGGATAAATGACCTTTCAAAGTCCCTTTGATGAATAGGATTCCCAGAACCTGGACAACCTCTGGGGTTTCTGGTTGAGCAGCAAGCCTAGCAGTGGGCACGGGGCCAGGGCAGAGTAGAGCTGCACGGGACTGGAAGGGGCTGCTTGAGGTCAGCTACAGCTTAACTGTGAACATTTTTAGGGGGTATGCTGAGTGACATGATTCTTGCTTAGTCCTAGAATGAAATATCTGGTAGTTGTTACTGTTTTATAATGATAGTTACTATTTCACTTCATCCATTCAGATATGATCTTATCATTTTCTTAAATTGAAAGCAAAGTATATTAACAGATAGTGGTTGAAAAGATAATATATATTTACACACACCTGACACTACCAGAAATTGAAGTGCAAAATTTACACATACCTAGTACTACTAGAACAGACCTCTTGAATTAGAGTCCTAAATCTGTATTTAGATACCTAAAATTATCATTTGAAATGCAAAATTGCTGAATCCGTATAAGGTTACATTGTCTGCAATGGCTACTGTAGACAGAAGACA
Organism: Struthio camelus; assembly: GCF_040807025.1. Taxonomy (NCBI): domain Eukaryota; kingdom Metazoa; phylum Chordata; class Aves; order Struthioniformes; family Struthionidae; genus Struthio; species Struthio camelus. The sequence goes on from NC_090942.1 coordinate 26,412,548, forward strand.
TTTCTGGCTCTAATTGGTTTGCTTTGAAGTTACTCAGGGATATAGTTCATCCTGTTGATAATGTGACACTATAATTATATGAATCTACTGCAGACTGATATTTTAGGAGTGGTGACAGGAACTATTAGCTGATCCATCTTTAATGTTTCAGTATGTATGCATGTGGACCTACCTATTGACGTAAGGAGATATCTTTTCACAATTTTTCGGTATTATGGAGGAAACTAAAAAATTAGAGTTTTTTTTATGTGAAGGCATTTCTCAATGTTTTTCTTGTATTCTGGGCAGAATGACAGGTTGATGCTTTCTATGCTTTTCTGTTGCTTTCTATGAAATAACTTTGGTTTGATTACTTTTCAATTTCAGCTTGAATAAGCTTTAATACATTGTCATTTTCCAAACGTGTGTTTTTTTTGTCCATTGTTTAGTGCTAATAATATCCTTCCCATTATTAAGAACTCTAATACAATTAGGTTTTCTCTTGTTGATGGAGATGTTTAAATGAGATTAAGGTCAGAAAAAAAGAGCTATCAAGAAATTGGGCTTTCCACAGATTGAGAAATGAATTTGCCCACTTTTGTGACAAAGTAGAGCTTTTACTAAATTTGCCCTGGTTAGCCTTGCTCTCCTTTGGGACAGTGATGCAAATTTTAGTCTAGCATAAGCGTGACCAGAATTGTTGAAGAAGATCCTCCGCCAGAGTAAACATTACCTTCAGTTATACCTTATATATCCCTGACTACCACCAATGGAAGTGGTATCATTCCTTAAAATGAAGGAAAAAATTCTCCCTTCACCCATCTGTTATTGCTTTATTCCTAAGAAAATCTAAACTAGAAAAGAACATAACTCCATTTTCAGATGGCAGGGTAGCTTTGTGGTGCTTGTACTTCAAAGTGAAAAAAATTAAACTTGATCTCTAAAACAAATTTTGTTTTCTGCAGAAAATCTGATCTCTTCAGTCATGGAGACACAATAAATATGGAATCTCATTAAGCAATTTTCACAGAGTGACTTTTCAAAAGAGACTTATTTCCAGGTTTTATCTAGTGCTACCCTGCTTGTCTCCCTGCTACTCAAACTGTAACTGCAAGCCTGTTCTCCTTTGCCTATTTTCTTCCAGCTTTTCTTCCAGCTGCAGTCTTTTTACAGCTTTGAATATAGTCAGTTCCACATATGTCTATTCTTATGGCTGAAGCTCAAGTCAGTGTTTGGGCCTTTACGATTTGTACTGACAATCTAATTTTGTAACGTCAAAAGTGTCATCACAATATTGTATGTTCCGGGTGAGGGAAGAAAAAGAGTTGTAATACTGATCCCTGTTATCAGTCGTGTACAATCTACTTCATTAAACAAGAAAGGGAAGTGAAAAGGAGATGACAAACTGGATGGGTCAATCGAGTTTTGTCAAATCACAAGTCAGAAACTACATGATCAAAGTAGTGCCTAGGTTTTCCAGGACATGAACAAGTCAGGCTTGTGAGCGATGATACTGCTTTTATTCTGCAGGTATGTGTCCTATGTTCACTAACAGTGACGTAGCAAAGGGATAGATTTAAAGGCGCATGTGTTTGTCTCAGTTTTTTGCATTCAACAGGTGATATACCACTTTTACGTATTTGACTACTCACTGCAAGGGAAAATAGCAAGTCAGTGGATTCTTCTCTTTTGCAAATGGATACTGGATCTTTCAGAGTACTGCTCTGAGTAACATGGACATGATTTCTTATAGCTTTGCATGGCAGATTTTGGGGCATGAAATGCAGCTTAAAATGCACACGAAAGACTAAACTATTGTAGGACCTTGGAAAACATGAATATATTTGGGTTTACAAATGCACATTTCGTAACCTAACCATTAGGTCATTAAAACTTACCCATTGATATCGACCTACCAAAGTGATTTTTCTGTTCTGACTAATGAATGGAATATATCTAATGTTGCATACTCATAATTCAAGAAATCCCACACAACAGAGGCTGCATCTGTGGCATGATGGACTATTTATTTATTTCTGACTTAACAAAGACAGTTTTTTGATGAATCTAAGATGGAAGACTTCAGATATTAGGGATCTGAATTACAGATGAAACAATCCATGGGTTTTGGCCATTCTTCCTTTATGTAGATATAGAAGATCTCTTCTTTAATATTCTAAATGATTGTGAGGGACAGTACTGCTCATTTCAATTCCATTTGTCGTTTTGATCAGAAAAGTAATTTTTTCAAATGCAAAATTTTCAAATGCAAATTTTTTCAAATGTATTTTTGAGAGTAAGATGATAACTCACAGGCATTTTTACTTAGCAATCTTTGTGTGTGTGTATGTGTGAGTGCATGCATGTGTGTGAGAGAGAGCAGAAAATGTATATTTACAATAGTTCACTTCAGATAGAACCTCCCTAAAAAAGAAGACCTCAAATGCCAAAATCATAATTTATAGGACATAGGTAGTAGGAAGAAATCCAAGATTTGCATTTCTATAAAGATCAGTTTAGGCTGCTACTGAAACATGCATTAAGACAAAAAATTATCGATATTCCAAAAATTTATATGCAATAACGTTTTTTGCCACGAGAGGGCATAAACACCATTAAAAATAAATATAAATGCTAAATTTATTAAATATATATGTTACAAATACATGTGCTCTCTCCCACCTCTTTAAATTCATTTACATTTTCTTTAAATTATTACATTGATTGAGGTCTGTTATCTGCTCCCATCTTATTTGCTTAAAAGGGAAAGCTAGTAACATTTTATTTTCAAACACGTAAAACCTATCACAAAATAAGGAGTTGTAAAATAAATGAACGGTTATTAAAATTAACTTGGCTGTATTTATTTCAGAAGAAAAGGAATTTCTGACCAGTAATACAATGTCTAATTCAGTACAGTGATAATAGTACAAAATCTGTGGAAAGAAACAATTTATATAGAAGACAGAACTGCACTGTTTTTCGCACATGGAGGACAGTCAGGTGGATTCCCAGTGGATTTAGCATGTCATGCAGGGAGAGTTCAAGCTTTTTGTACTGGAGATCATTAACAGGATAATCTGAGTTTTTTACTTCAGCTACTGAAGCGCAGCTACTTTCCTGGTGCTGCCTTGCCTTTCTGGGATAGGGTATACTCTCTCATCGTCTAGTCACCTAGTTGGTCTGGCCAAAGTTGCTGCTTTACCCACCATGGAGAGATGATGGATCTGCCCCTTGCTCCTCACCTCAGCTGACGGCAGCTTCCTGCTCTCCAGAAGCCACATGCAGAGCCCGGGGGCTGCTCTGGTGAGACTCTCCATGAAGATTACACAACTGCTCACCAGCCCGTTTAAGCAACCAGCCATCCAGTCAGGCATGCACTTATGCTCCAACTTAGGGGAGAAGGCAAAAAAAGCAGCTCCCAGCCTCTCTGACACTAACAATAATCATGATGAATCTGCAGCCTTACCTACGTCTTAAAATAGCCTAATGATTTCAGGAAAGTAATTTCTAAAAGTTCAAAATATTGCTGTTAGTATGAGATGTAGCACATTATATACATTATTCCAAATTTTACTCCAACCTAGGGAGATTCTGTATGGAATTACAAATAATTTTTCTTACTGCTTTTACTGCTGTGAAAGGCCCTCTGTTGCGATAGCCCTCTCTTCTGCTGAGTAGAGATGGACGTGGTCCCCTCCAGGGTCCATGAATGCTGCTCCAAGCACTAGCTAGAACGATCACTCATGAATGATGAAAAGCAAATCCACTTCTCAAGGGTAGCAGTATGCACTGTCCTTTCCAGCCTATAGTGTAAGACAGTCAAACCTGCCTTGCTGTATAATAGCACGCTTTTTTGCCCCTGCACCTAGCTGAGTTAGTAGTTTCCAAAATACAAAGCTTCTAAAAGGAATACAGGATTTTCTTTGCATATGCACCAAAGCTTTCAGCCAAGAAGCTTACACAAGTTTGTAAAGGCAAGCTTTAGTATTTAGAGGTCACAAAAAGGGAACTATTACCAGGAAAGGTTAAAATACAAAAAGACAAAGAAATACTCTGACTTCTTGCAGTCAGGATAGAGATTCAGATCATTACATTTCTTCTGTTTTCATTTACCGTAAAATTAAATATTAAATATCAAATGTTAAAAAATGCTTGTTGTCATCCCTCCCTCACTCTATAGGGGAAAAAAAATATTCTAACTTCCCGAGTTGCTGCAAAGTCACAGAAGTGTGATGTCTGCTTAATGTTGTATGATGGCTATTTAAATTACCAGAGCTATGGTGCAGCTGACTTCAAAAAGCTACATTACAGTTACACAGAAATACTTCTGGCATTTCTGAATGTGTCTTTTTTTTTCAGTTTTCAAAGGCAAAAATTTTAATTTGAACAAGTCTGCTTTTAGGGAAAAGACAATATTTTTGAATTGATCAGACACTTTTCATGAATAAGAAAAGAGACGTAACTAAGAAGTTATTCTTGATGCAAAATTCACAAGCTGCCCTCCCTACTGCTCCCTAAATCGCTGTGATTCGCACAATGCACTGGCCATTTTCACACTCCTGGGGGAAAATAGGCCTTTTTTAGAGTTTTCAGGCGAAGGCACCTTTCCCGCAGCCCGCCTCATGGTAACAAGTTTCTGTGGCAAGTGCAGCTGCCCTTGCCCCAGTGTGTGCTGCCTGTGCCGAGCATCTGGCCCCACTGGTGCCTGAGCCAGCTAGGCTCAAGAAGGCTAGCTCTAGACACTAGATATGCTATAAGGGAGCAAATAGGCGTTAAACACTTTAATTTTGAGACCAGTTAAAAAAAGGCCCTCAGCAAAAAATAGGAACTATCCCTTCTGACAGTAGAAAAAGTGCCACGCATAAGGCAATATCATAGAGATGTCACATTTTATCTGACAATTGCAAAATAGTGTCCTTGTCTAAGGGAAGCACTGTAAATTGTTATAAAGCTATTCCCTAGAGCTTCCAAGCTGCTTGGTGACTAAATGCTGGCAAACTGACACTAATTAGTTATTTATTTCAGCACTGCATCAACAACAGTAATTTAAAATATTAAGTTTAATATAAGTTTAAGTAAAATTCTAAATAAGCATGTACATTTTACCTGTATTGCCCTAAGGACTCAACCTGTACGTTTATAATTTAAAAAGTATCTAAGCTGCTGTTTAGGAGCTATTTCTATTTTTAAAACACTGTGGCATGTGAATATAAAATGAACCAGTGCTAGATTTGGAAGAATAAGTCAAAATTAACTCTTTGCTTTCATTCAGTGCAGTGGAGACGAGGAGATAAGTTAAAAATGTTTTCATTTTCTAAAATCATCATTAGTCCTAAGAATACAATATCTTATTAACACTGAATTTATTTATTAATTTGTTATATTACTTCAGAATTTCAAGACACCATGGTGATAAGCAAAGAATACATGTTTGGCTGGTTAATTATTCATAAGATAATACAAATGATTACAGGAGTTACAAGACTATACTTTTCTTCCATCACTCAGATATTTTGCATCTTCTGAGGCCTGATACAGATATCCCCTTTTTTCATTCTATTTCATAGAAAGCCAACAGTAACTCAAAGAAAAAAAAAATATAAATGCTCCATGGACAATCTGATCTTTACTCCTGCAATTCTGACTTTCTTACTTCCCTAAGAGAAAATATTCCTAAAAATCAATGACTTATATTACTTATTTAGCCAGGACCCAATTTTTCAATAAGTTTTTTTTGAGCACATATGCCCATACACAAATGCACACACACTTAAACAGGATGAACTCACTAGCTTTTTCTGTGTTTAGAAATGAACATAAGAATATTCATAATAAGTCAGATCAAAGCTTCATCTGCCTAGTAATCAATATCCAGAACTGAACCTTAAGCAAATATATAGGGAACAGGAAGCGTAGGGAAAAGATACGTGATAATACCCCTGAATGCTCTTCCAGCCTCTAACCATTAACAGTTTGGTATTTCTTGAGCCATTTATAAGTTCTCTGTTGTTTTTGCTGCCTTGGTAGATTGCATTTGTATGGAGTTTATTTTGTCCCCTTGAATTCAAGCACAGTTTTAGCATTCACAACAATGAGTTTGGTACTCATAGGTCAGCTAGCCAGGGTAAGAAGCACAGTCGTCTTCTGACTGTTCTGCATGCAGTTTGTAGCTTCATATGATGCCCTCAAGTACTTGTATTTGAAGACGCAGTAAGTAATCTCTAGCTACTGTCCTCATGCGGCTCACGACTTCACGCATATCTACCTTATTTCTTTTTCAGACTGACAAGTCCTAATCTGCTAATACAGAAGCTATTGCTTATATTTGATCATGCCTTTTGCCCTTTTCTGAACCTTCTCCAATTCTTTTATATTATTTACAAGAAAAGGGGACCATAACTGCACACAATGCTCAAAGGAGAAATATGGACAAGTTCAGAATAGCTCATTTTTCTGGTACCAGCTTGGACAATGAGCTATTGTTATTCACAACATTAATATGTTATTTCTCACCCTTATTATTTCTCTGTACAAAGCCTTCTTGGTGGGAATTGGTAACATTTGTTTTACTTCCCAGATCTCTATCACTGACACAGAAAATAGAGCTGTTTGTTAGGCTTATGGCAAAGGAGTTTTCATGATTGCTGTGACATAATTTTTACAAAACGGTCTCTAAAATGGCATAGCTCTCTGGAATTCCACCTAGCATCCGTGCTAACCACAGAAAGAAAAGTTGCTCCTAGATTTTTAATCACTGTAACAACATTTAGGTTAAAAGAAATGCACCTTTTTTTGTTCTATGAATACCAATTTTAGGGTTTTTTTATTTTTGCTTTCTGAAAATCTTTTATTGGGAGAACTGAACTAAAAAGAAATAGAAAATTCAGAGGTAGCATTTTACATGTCATGGGGAAATAAGAACCAGGATGAATGCAGACCAATCCCAATGCTCAGCATTTCAAGTAAATTGTTACAAGTACAATAAAATCTAAAGAGTTTCCAGAAATTTTTATTTGAGACATTAACTGGAAGTAACATGAACAACATCTGAATATAGAAAGCCCCATGTTCAAAACTACCATCATCTCTAGCCACTTTTTACATTAAAGATTAGACACAAAAGATGGGCAATGACTTGGAATAAGATTCTGGCCAGAGCCTTTAATAAAGACCTAATAAAAACCCCACTGCACAGGTAGTAAATAAGAGCAATGTGAGATTTATTCCAGGTTGTCTGTAAAGAGACTCCAGCTCCAGTTCCAGACTCGATTAATTCCTTGCAGGATGGACTACGGTTTGATGCCCATCCTACCTGAGACACGGCTCCAAAGAGCAGCTGCTAAATATAGCCTATCTCCCCTACCTGGCTTTGTTTCGTGTATGCTCTTTGTCCACCTCAAATACCACAGGAGCACAGGGGGAGAATACAAAACTACACATTTCTGTATTCTTCTGGGAACATATTGTTTAGTGAAACTTTCCAGTGTAGAGACTAAAGTTAGGCTTGAGATGTGAAATAGAGATTTAGGTTCAGATCAAGATGGAACTTTTCTGAAGTTTGAAGGTATTTTTTTTGTTGCTCAGCCTTGTTCACTGGAGGTGAGGGGAGAATATTTGTATTAGTGGTATGATTAGGTACAGTCAGTCCCTGTTCATGTTTTGTCCCAGAAATATTGCTGGAGATTTTATGTAATTTTATGTAATTAATTTCTCCAGCAAAAAAAGATTTTCTTTTAAATCCAATACATACACTTAATAGCAGCAAAATCAAAACACAGTGTTGATCGGCTCGTCCATTCCTAAATTTTTCCTGACTGTCTATTAGCCATCACGTCAAACTGCTCCAAGTAAATCACGTTAACATTAGAAATGTGCTGTGGAAGTTTACAAAGACAGCCATGCCATTTTTGTGACAGCTACTGAGCATTGCACTGAGACTGGAGAGCTGATTTCACTTAGGAATCAAATCCAGCTGCTCCTACGTTCAGCTAAATATCAGAGCGGACGTGGTTTTAGGCACTGCTGGCATTAACGCTGTTCAGTGCTGTAATGGACAGATAAAGAAATAGGGATGATTCTCAGCAAATTTGAAACTCCTTGTTCTCCTTTTTACAACAAAATACTAAAGCAGCACCAGGTGTGCATTACAGGTCTGTCTTTGCCTTTTAGCTTGCCTTAAAACTTAAAAACATTCTAGTATAACTTTCGTGTATTTTGTCCTATTAGATAGCACTGGAGTTTAATATATTATAATAATGATAGTCAAATATTGCAATAGTTGTTCTTGAAATAGTAAATAGAATTATTTTCTTCTTTTTAAGAATAATCAGAACTTCTCTTTCCCCCAACTTTCTCCTTGTTAATTGTCTTACTGGAAATATTTTCACCTCTTTGAAAATAGGACATTTTATTATGCGCAGCACTGGCCAATTAGACCAAGCTAACTTTTTGCTTGCCGACACTAGCGCTCATGGACCAGAATTATTTTTATATTCCTTCAGGCAAAACTGTGAAAACCACAAAATGTTTTGTATCAGTGTGACACTTTTACTCGCCTAACTCTCTATGGATCCCTGCCAACTATTCTATACTTCAATTAATAAATTCTTTCTTAAGACTAAGTCTAAATCAGATATATCCAAGAGAAAAATCTGCTCTGTAGAAAAGCTTATTTTTATATAGATATACACATATATATGTATACTACTTAGATAAGCCTAAGAACCATTCCTTTAAGCCAGAAATCATCCCCTTGTGCAATTTCACATGCTAGAAGATTTATCAAAATACAAGATCCTAGTGTCCCTTCCTAGCTGGTAGTTAAAACAGTAATTTTTCTGAGAACTTCTACTGTTGGTTTGCCTCTGAAATTCATCTCTGCTGTTTTATAATATTTTTCTTACCTTTCTATTTAGAATGTATTTGAGAAAAGGCATCAATGGGTGTTACTAGCTGTTACAGAATATTTGCTTTCCTTCCCTTATTCTAATTGCCTTTTTCATTTTTTTCTAATTTTCAGGCATTTCTAAGCTTGGTCAGATAAGTCTAGGAAAAATGAAACAACCCACATGCTTTAAATCTAGTGAAACAAAAGCAAAAGCCTGTTCTGAGTTTACTCAAGGCTCTTCACAACTCAACTTTCCATCAGTGCTAAGTCATCCTAAACCTTGAAAGAACAAGGGGATGCTACAGCAGTCAATCCTCTTAAAGCTTCTTAGAAGAGCAATTCATTTCAGCTGAGCATAGTTATGTCTCCCTTCTTGCAAAGAAACCAAAAGCCTGTGTGATCCACTCTGCTCATGGAACAACTCAACCCTCATCCTGCCAGCTTCCAGACCTGCCTCTGCAGACTGTAAAAACTTGATGTTACAAATTTTACATAATTGAAATAGAGACATTTGGAATTATTACACACTGGATCAATAGTTAGGAGACTGATGTTCTCTGTTCATCAGACAGTGTAGGACAGACTTTGTCAATGAATGCTTTGCCACACTGGCTTTAAGTCCTAACACAGCTTTTAACGGATAGCCTTTGAATATGAAAAGGTAGTAGCATGCTAAAAAGAGCAGAAATGAGTTTGCCTACTCCTGCCAGTTTTGATAGTGCATTTTGTAATGCAGCCTCTTGTATGCTAGTAACTGGACTGAAGCCACCAATGAATCTCTCGGCGTTAGCAAACTGCAGTGACATAGTAATGACTTTCTGTCACTACTAACCCCATTCATATTTGAATTCATGTCCCATAATTGAAAGGAACTATAGCTCACTACCAATCCTTTTAGTCATTCAGGTGTAATGCTTAATAATGCTGACCACTGTCATTCTTTTCATAGGTAGTAGAGAAATAAATTTTGTGTATATTTTCTCCATTAAAAGAAAATTTCTCTCTCTGTCTAATATTTATAAACTTCTGGCCAAAACACTTTCAAAATCAAACTTTTTAGAGCTGGAGGTCATTGTTAACCCTTAAAGTTTCTTGTGAATCTCCCAGAAGTGGTACTTCTACACACCCTACCACTACACACCCTTTCCATCACATTTTTGAATGCAAACTCTATAATGTTTCATCGTTCATTAAAATAAGGCTGGAACTTTGTGGACAATGTACCAGATTCCCAATGGCAAAAGCTGGGAAGGTCATGTAAGATGCCTCTGCCCGGAGAGATATGAGTGTAGATCCTCCACGTGTGTACTCAAGAAATAATGTCATAGGGAATGCTGGGAGGAGATTTTCTCATTTTTTTCCTGTGTAGCCCATGTTCCATGAAATGCTCAAACATTCAGCAAATCAAGGCCTGAAATCTGCTTCCATTTTAAATGAACAATCAAATCACAGCTACAGGATATCTTGTTTATTATTATTATTATTGGTTTAAACTAATTAGCTTTTTATTTTGGAATTAGGAGCAGAAAGAAAAACTTTGCTGACTAAATGAGTTTTGGAGCCTTATTGAAGGACCAAATCCTTCATGCGGAAAAGCTTTTTGAGCCCAGCTCTCCAAAAGTCAGTTTGCACTAGACACGGAGGCTAGCATTCAAAGCAAGCACCAGTGCTTCCTTCACCATCTTTTGAAAGAAAGGCCTTTCCCGATCCTCTCCCTTCTTCAGATTTTGAAAGACAAGCGTCTTAAGTGAACTTAAGATGACAGCTCAATATGTATTCCCAGGGGATATTGTTCTCATAGTGGTTCCCAGGGGTGTTCTCATAGCATGGATCTAGATTTTGAATTCTCTGAGGAAATAGGACTTCAGTCCCACAACACTGCTTTGGCTTTTTCCCACCTATTGGCTTATGGTGACCTCCCCTAGAGGGCAAACTCCATTTTTAGGTGCCTAATTCTCTCATCATCATTTGGTGCAGCCTATGTGCTTGTTGTTATGGCTAATAATTAGATAAAGCAGTGCTCAGGTTGTGACATGAGACTTTCTAAATCATTAATATTGTGCCTCCACTAGTTCTTTCCCCTTTCAAAGGTCATGTGTCATGCTCGCAGAAATGCTGTGGCATGTCAGACACCAGTGTGATAACACTGTAAAAGTTGCCATTTCAGTAATGAACTCCGTGCTACAAATAAGTGCTTCTTCTCCTTATGCACTGAGCAGTGGGTTTCCTAAACCAGTGATTCCTGAACATTTTGAACACACACCAGCTTTCTTTGATCTACTGTGAACCTTTGGAATCATATTTTTAATTGAAAACACTGTAAAAGCAATATACCGCAGATCATTTATCTTGGCCTTGCAGACTGTGTTTTTGGACTTCTTGCCGTAAACAATAACTAAGGAAGTAATGCTCCTCCTGACCAGCACTTCTGACCATCTCAGAAAGATTATTTTCTGAGTGCCTTTCTCCATCTTGACCTCAAGGTCTGCAAGACCATCCAAGAATAATCGAACAGTCTCTACCTGTCTTCAAGTGTAGCTATATTTGATGTATCCATGTTTTTATTTGTCAGAATCAATTAGGAGCTCTCCTCAATATCTGACAGCCCTTATGCTTAATTTTGCCTATGCCATTCACTGAAAATGTTGTCCTCAGGTTTTAAATTTCTACTCAACCTTTTGGTTCAAACTGTGTTTCTTTTATCTTTGCAGCGACAGGCACAATTTAATGAGGACTGCCAAACCCTCTCTTTTTTATGCATTTTAAATTAGTTTTGCTTCTCACTGAGTATAAATCTCTTTTTAGAGACCTTTACATAGCAAGTCTTGTGGCCTTTTCTACTGTCAAGTTTGTTGTTTTCAGCATGTTGAACATTGATTTTCTTCCTCTTCTCCTCGACTCTCCTATTATTATAGATATTCCTTGTTTGTGCTCGCATTATAATAAATGTGCAGCTTTGGGGATGGAGCTGTCGTCCTGGGAGAAGAGAGTCCTGCAGTCCTGGTGCCAAAAAATGATAAACTTCAGAGTACTCAGAATGCTGGTCCATGACCTGGATCTGGCCTGTCAGACAATTGGCCCCTGGGTACCCACTGATTTGCAGCTATCTACAGAGTTGTGTATCTAGGGAATGGATGAAGAAAAGAGTCCCTGGCTATTAAAGCTCAAGCTTTAAAGGACAGCTTTAAACTAGGAACGACGGTAGAGGGAGAGCTACAGTGAACGAAAGAAGGGCTTCAGTGGGGGCGCCTCAAGCATCTGCATGCAGGTAAGGAAGTGTCTGGCCCATAGACAGGCCAAAAAGGTGAGGAGAAGGAGGAGTCGGCCATTATGTAAGAGAGCAGTGGGAATGTATGCAGCTCTGCCTAGGGGTGGACGATGGGCTAACTGAGGTCTCAGCAAGTTTGCTGATGATACAAAACTAGGAGGAGTGGCTGATACCCCAGAGGGCTGTGCTGCCATTCAGAGGGACCTGGACAGGCTGGAGAAATCAGCAGAGAGGAATTCATAAAGTTCAATAAAGGGAAATGCCAAGCCTTGCTCCAAGGAAGAAATAACCCCAGGCACCAGTACAGGCTGACTAGCTATAGAGCAGCCTTGCAGAGAAAGAGCTGGGGTTCCTAGTGGACAACAAGTTGACCATGAGCCAGCAATGCGCCCTTGTGGCAAGGAAGGCCAATGGTATCCTGGAGTGCATTAGGAAGAGCATTGCCAGCAGATCCAGGGAGGTGATCCTCCCCCTCTACTCAGTTCTGGTGAGGCCACACCTGGAGTATGCTGTCCAGTGCTGGGCTCCCCAGTACAAGAGAAATATGGAGCTCCTGGAGCGAGTCCAGCAAAGAGCTACTGAAGTGATTAAGGGACTGGAGCATCTCTCGTATGAGGAAAGGCTGAGAGAGCTGGGCCTGTTTAGCCTGGAGAAGAGAAGACTGACGAGGGATCTTACCACTGTGTATAAGTATCTGAAGGGAGGGTGTAAAGAAGACAGGGCCAGACTCTTCTTAGTGGTGCCCAGTGACAGGACAAGAGGCACTGGGCACAAACTGAAACACAGGAAGTTGTGTCTGAATCTATGGAAGACCTTTTTCACTACTGTGAAGGTGACAGAGCATTGAAATGGATTGCCCAGAGAGGTTGTGGAGTCTCCTTCCCTGGAGATATTCAAAAATTGTCTGGACATGGTCCTGGGCAGTGTGTTCTAGGTGACCCTGCTTGAGCAGTGGGGTTGGACCAGATAATCTCCAAAGCTCCCTTCCAACCTCAACTGTTCTGTGATTCTGAGCTGTTATGTGGTAGAAGAGGCAGAAGAGCTACAGGTATGGCTGATCCTATTAATTTCTCTCCTCTGATAGATCTCCCCATTTTCTCCCATTCTTTTTCAGAACATGCTCTAATCTCACATTTCCAGTGGTTCTTTGTACCCTGCTTAGCTTCATCAAGTACCACATCAGAGGTTTTCCTTGACCTCTTTTCAGTACATGGCTTTGTCCCCACAGCTGCACTTTCAGCACCCTTCTTCTTACAGGAACATGTTATTTAGATCCAGCTGGGCAAAAGAGAACATTAGAAGAAGTGGAAGATGTAGGCAGGGCACAGAATCCACCAAGCTGCCCAAGTCAAAATTCACTGGAGTGGGCCAAAAGGTTCTGGCCTTCTTTTTCTACACTAAAGATTCCTTCTAGCACTACAAAAAGTGAACTAACAAAAATAATTATCATAGTAAGATTAAAATGTTTCAAGCATCTGAAAGGACACATGCTGAGGCTGAATAATCACATGGCCTTGTTACTGCGACTCTGGTTCTGTTTACCTGCTTCTCTTCTAGTGTGTTTTAGATCATCCACCACCCTGACTATAAACTTAGGGCATGAGATCTCAGAGCTACTTGTGCTGGAGAGCATAGATCACTTCTGGGTATTAGTTGACTAAGGAGCCAATAAACCACTTTTCGTTGCTCTCAAAGTAGGGCAAATTTTGGTTATAAATATTAGGATAGTTTTCCTTTCTCCTACACATAGCTATGCTATCACAAGCTCATGTATCAGATAGTAATTCAAGTCCTCTCTCCAGGCTTTCCTTTCTCGAATGTGCTCATCAGTATTAACCACTAGATGAATTTGCCTTAGAAGCTAGAAAACCCTCACTTTCTATTACCAATATTATGCCTTAAATAGGTAGGCATGCAGGAATATCACTGCCATATTTCTGTTTAGAAGGAGTGGAAATGAATGGAAAAAAATCCATAGGACATCAATTCTCACAAGAAAGAAAATAAAAGACCAAATTAATGGAAACTTCTTAGCGAACAAATCAGTTATTCCTGTCTGTGCCCATAATCAGAACATGGCTAAGCACTTTTTTCCTTCTGATTTCATACTCCTTCACTTTGCTTTATTCATTCTCTCCCCAGCCTAAAAAGTTACATCTCTCTGGTAATCTTATTCATAAGAACAACTTTCCAATCATTCAGTTTCAAATTGAAGCTTATGAGATCGTGGCCTAAAAGCTTTGGGATCCTGCCTTCATATAGATCTATATCTCACTATACACATAACATGAGGATAACCTCACAGAGACAGTGAAGAACAAAGGATATAAGGAAAGGGAAAAAAGATGTGCTCAGGGAAATAGTTCTCAGGAATGGTTATAGACATGTCTATGAAGACAGCTATGTATGGAGTCCTCCATACTCTAGAGGGACTTCAAATATGTGAAGGTTAGGTAATGGAAACAGGTGGATGTGTTGGTCACCTTTTCAAGAAATTTATCAGCCAGGGATGCTGGCATAGACTCCAAACCAGAACTGGATTTCGTCCCAGCAACTCAGAGCATAGGCAGAGCAGGCATGGAACCGGGCAGATTTATCTCCAACGTGTTTGTTACTTTGTGCTGCAGATATTTCACAGGGAGAGAGTAGGGCTTTGTTCCTGCTTTGTGGAGAGGCTGTTCTGTGGATGTTATGGATCATATGTTGGGGTGCGGTTGCTGGTGATTGGAAGACACTGGTCTTAGTGATTCAGCTCATCTGCTTCCATCCTGTCTTTCTAATGTAACTATACATTTATTAAAAAACAAAACAAAACAAAACAAAACAAAACAAAACAAAACCAGAAACAGTCAATGTTGTTGGATTTCCTAAAATACATACTTTATCAAAGTGTATGAATGAAACTGGTCCTGAATTCCTCTTAGTACAAGTATTTGCTGCAGTAAGAAGACGAAGCCCTAAATAGTACTGGAGAAACACTAAAGACAATTAAAATTTTGTGACAGCTGAAGTAATTGATGCATTTTAGCTTGTAGCTAAATGATTGAGCAGATTTACCTAATCCTCAAAAAAACCCTTTAGAAGTTTAAAAACCTATATAAGGTATTCCTTGAAAAATAAATCGGAATGTGATGTAAAATAAGAGATATAATAAATGCTGTTGTTCTTTGCAAAAATCTTTTGAATATGTCAGATATAATTACATTGATATTTATTTTATTCTTTTCCCATAAAAGGGCTGAATTTGTGGAGGTCACGTACTGCGTTATATCTAGCCCTTTTTACTCAGCTTGAGCTGTTAGGCAAGAAATGCATTAGGGCTGCAGAGTAGCTCTTACCAAAGGCCAAAGTGGCACCATAAAAAAAACAACACTCAGGAGGTGGGGACTTCATTATAATATTTCTCTTTTCCTTTCACAGACAAACAGTTTTGCTTTATTGGAGATTGTTGTTACACAGTCATGGATGCTATTTTTGCATCCCTCTCTCTCAAGGTCTTAGGGTAGAAATCCCATTGGAAGTGTAACGTTGTATTTTTTGTCCTGCTTATATGAGAAATGCTCTAAAACTATAGGTCCAGATCCTATCTGCACAATCTGAGATGGGCAAGAGCAACTTAAAGAGAAAGAGAGGGGTATTTTCCTAGCTGAAGCCAGCAGAAAGGCAACATGTATCATCTGATCTTATTCAAAGAATTAGGAAGAGCATGATTAGACCCATAATACTCTTTCAGTTCATCAGGAAGTGGATTACAGCTAAAACTAATGAAAATAACCTGTTTTCCTCAGAAAAATCTGCACATGCATTTCCAAGATTTAAATGCAAAAGAAGTTTGCAAGTACTCTAAGAAACTAGTTTTGAGTTGAAATTTAAAAGGAAGGTAATTTTGTAATGATCAACAATTGCAAGTTCATTTAAAAACTGTTCTTTATGCCATGGGAGGTAGAGTCTTCTTTGACTCTGATTTAAAAATAAGTCAGGTTTTGAAGTCAAAGTGAAAGGGGAACCTAAAACAGGGCTCTGTAATGAAGGCAACCTTCAATGTTGTGAAACAAAAAGTTTCACTGTGACACAGCCTTAAATGAACACTGTAGACTAAATTCTAACCTCATTTACATCCAACAGGGATTAATGGGCCAGTACGACAGAAAATGGGGCAAAGAATTGAATGGGTCTGCAGTTGAACCTATGTCATCCAGAGTTTTTCCAATAAGATAGCATATAAACTTCCTAATATTGGTGATGAGGATCTGTTACTAGTGCAATGCCGATAACATGTGCTAATAGACTGAGATGAAGGTAACGCTTATGCTCCAAAGAGTTTAGCAGAGAATATAGAGACAGGGGAAAAGACCAAAAAGGAGAAACAGAGAAAAACATGAATAAAAGTGCATTCTATTGCCTACATGATTTCTGAGGATGTTGTTCTGTAACGGGAATGCTTCTTTCTGTAATAAGAATGGTGGAACACATCATGTAACGTTGTATAGACTTTTATGAATTCATCTCACCTACGTTTGGACAGCACCTGAGGAAACTGAATTGGAGACCTCTCGGTGTTGACAATGGGTAGATGAGTCATCTCCAAAGACTTCAACATAACCTTCTCTTTCTCCTCATCATCTGAAAGCCTAGGTAAGATCAAGTGCTTTAACGGAGGGGAGCTAAAAAGCAGAAGAGATGAATCTCAGCCCATACACTTGTGTTCTCAGAAACAATGTTCAAGAGACTCAAAGAGCAGTGATGGTGGTCTTTAGCACTTCCTTAGACTCCCTTTCCTGTTATCAAAATCAATCGCATTTCTTCTTGAAAGTTCTGTAAATATTCAGAGAAATAAAACCTGTCTTTTTCTCTGAAGTGCATGGACACATCAGTTGTCCTTTTTTTCTTTATTTGCCTGTGCTTACCTGTCAGTGCATCTATATTTATGCATGTGTAAATGTGTGTATATCAAATACCTTTGGCCAAACTCTTAGGGAGTCTAGTAAACAACTTATTTGCTTTTTATTAAAAAATCTGAAACCTGCATCTAATGCCTGGTACTAGAAATTATTCTTCTGACTTTATTTTTGGTTTATAGTTCAGATTGACAAGCCATTTCTAGCCTAAATATGTTCTACTGTTTTTTTAAATTGTTATTTTTATTATTACTCTGCCTTAAGCAATGGAACATATACGTTAATATTTCTTGTACTTAGTCTATTAAGATACACGTATGTTTAGCCCTTTCCTTTTCATTTTACATGCTTATACATTTTTATGCTACTACTGTAAAGTATTATCTGCACAAGTATCATGCACAAGTTTTATATTAGTATGTGCTAAATATTATAGAGAAGCTGTTTGAGCCTACTTAAAATACCAGACTGGAATCTCTCTATTGTGAGGTATCTTACTGGGCATTTCAAAGGTCTCTAATCTCCGCTAGCCTGAACAAACAACGACCAACAACACAGAGCAGCTAAATCCAGGACTAGTTTGCTTACTGAGGCAGAAAATACTGTAATGTTTCTGCAAGTTGATGCTAGCAAAGTCAACAGAAAATGATATATAAGACAGTAATGAGTTATCCAGAGGTTAAAGTGCCTTCTTATTATTCCTCTACTGCTAAATTTATATTTAAAAGAGAATAAAACTTAAAACATATCTTCAATTATAGTAGCAGACTGTATGCTCATCAATGCTCAGCTCAAAAGATTTCCTCTAGCAAGCAATACTTTAGTGGAAAGCAATGCCATTTATTAAGTATTTGGAACAATTATTCTAGGCAGAAAATATTATGCAATGGGATTTCTTTCATGATCTGAGAGGCTAGTTTCTGTAACTTCTACTCATTTTTACAAAGACAACCCACAGCAAGCCCCTGAGAAATGGAAAACTATGATGCATTCTGAAAGACACCAAATGAGGCTCCTAGAATTCTGCAACTGCTTATCTTTGTATCCAGTAGGAATGCAGATGTGCTGCCCATTCTGATTTAAGGAATGGAACAATGTCTGCGGGGACCTGCAGGGCATGCCAGCCAGAAGCGTGGGCAAAGCGAGGCTGCAAGTTTATGTATCCCTTGTATATCCTTTGGATATGGCACATTGCTAATGCATCTTTGGTCTAGCAAATCCAAGTAGCATTGTCACAGGAAAGTCACACGGAACACCAAACTGGAGAAAAAGCATAGGATAAGGGTGTGCACTGAGTGCTGTTGCAAACTCTGCCAGGGACTTAATGTGTCAAATGGGGCACACCTCTTAAGGTCTTTGGGCTACATTCACACTGCCCACTATGACGTGTAAGGCAATAAGAGCAGCCCACCCAACAGCAACTGAATGAGGCATCAATAACAGGCAGTATGAATGTGGTGCCAAACTCTCTCTATTTTACTCCATCAATACATTGAGAACAAAAGGAAGACTAAGGAAAATGTGTGCTTGCTGCTGAAGAGCACAAGCAGCTGTCTTACAAAGGGCATGGAAAAGGCTGAGATACTCAATGCCTTCTTTGCCTTAGTCTTTATTGACAAGGTCTCATCTTTGCAGAGAATTGTGCAGCAGGCAAGCTGAACATAAGTCAGTAGCGTGTCTTTCCTATCTATGTATAGGGCTCTGGTGAGGCTGGACTAGATGATCTCCAGAGGTACCTTCCAACCTCAACTATTCTATAATTCTGTGATTCTGTGTTACTAAGAATTTACTCATCAGGATGAACTCATTATTACCCTCTATGCAGAACTTGTGAGACTGCCTCTGGTGTACTGTGTCCAGTTTTGAACTTCATGCTACAAGAAATACATTGATACACAGGAGTGAGTCTAGCGGAAGGCTACCAAGACGTTTGGGATGCTGGAGCACATGATGTATGAGGAGAGGCTGTGAGAGTTCAGTTTGTTCAATTTGAAGATGAGAAGGCTAAGCAAGGATCTAATTACTGGCTTCAGCTCCCCAGCAGATGATTATAGAGAAGATGGAGCCAGACTCTTCTCAAAGGCATAGGGATAAGGGTCAATGAACATAAGTTGTGGAAAGGGCAATTCTAATTGAATACAAGTTAAAAATCCTTATAATGAGGGTGGTGAAACATTGGAATAGGTTGCCAGAGAGGCTGTGGTATCTCCATCCTTGGAGACATTCAGAGCTTGACTTGACAAGGCCATGAGCAATGTGATCTAACATCAACGTTAGCTCTGTTTTGAGCAGGTTAGACCAGGTGGCCTCCAAGGTCATTTTTTTCCTATGGTTTTATGAGTACGTAAAGAGCCAGCAGCTCTTAACAGTTGGTGGACTCTGAGCACTCTCTTGAGTTGAAGTACCATGAGGTGCATAATCTGAATATATTCCTTTGCACTTCTCTTTCCCTTCTTTTTCCTTGACCTCTCTTGTATATGGAATTACTGCAAGATATAAGATATCCAACTCCTCTGCAAAGGACTATTTTGTATTTAAAGGGTATATATGGAGCTCTTGGTTATGCCCTCTAAGGATATTGCACAAATAATAATAAAAACTTTCAAGACTGCAAAGTGATTTTTTTTCCCAGACATTCTAACCCCAAACAACCCAAGGTAGGTAACAAGCCCAATTAGTATCAATATTATATCTTTGCTTCTGCTCAGTGTCATCACCATCAATTTCTCCCCTACCCCACCCCAAAATTAAGAACAATTTGTGTTTGGTAGCCAAGGGCTATGAAATGCTGGTTGGGCAAATAGCATTTCTGAATTGTTGTTCTGTTTTTTTCTTGCTCCACGCTACTTTCCTAGCAAGATTCTAAAATGAAGCAGATGATGTGACATGGCACCCAAGCACCCAAGTCAGGACTGCCTTTTTAAATGGCTCACTCAATTCCCATTGATTTCATTTCTCATTTAATTGTAAGCTTTCTTCTTCAGCTTCAGTGTAGCTCAAAACATTTGTTACAACTAAATTTACTTACACTATATATCTTAAGGCTTTAATGTAGTTTTGCTGAAGAATCTCTGCACTACTGGATATTGCAAGTGTTTGCAAAAGGTTTTGCCAAGCTCTTTTTGATTAGCGTAGCCAGTCTTTCATATTTGGTAGGTGAGTTAGAATTTGTGTCAGGTATTAAAAGATACCTAGGCCCAGTGCCACCTGAAAGTAGCTAAATTCTGATTCTAATGCCACTTTGGGTATGGATGCAACAGAACTGTGTTTGTACAGCACTGGGCCAATAAGACCTAAACAGGCCTGCTGGAACATGTTCAGGTATCACTTGGGAGCCAAAATGTTGAGGAACATGGTGATGAGACCTTGAACTGCTCCAGCTGGATCCTATCTGACCAGAACCTAGCTTGCTAGTATCAGGTGAACAGTGCTTGTGGCTCTAACATGGCCCCATGCATTTATGCTGCACTGTGGCAAAGCTGTCGAGGAACTGTGGACTCTCAGTCTACAGTAGAGTCCTGAAGTGGTAGTTATTTCTGTACATGAGCTACCTCAGCTCTGCATTACAGCAGGTGATGGATATTAGTCTGCATGTTGATGCTTGTTATTGTGCTCTTTTCACTCTTGACTTGAATTGATATTACTGTGAGGTTCACTGAGAGAGTTCAGATGAACAAAAAGCAGATCAGAAATGTGCTATAGAAGAGTGGGCTCGAGTCTCTTTAGACTCCTCCAACATGACTGAAACAATGGGCTAAGTAACAAACTGCCTAGAACTTCTGAAGTGCTTGTCTCTTTGTTGCTTCCATGCCCCGCAGAATAAAGCTTAGGCATGCAGGTTGACCCACACCCACATGTGGGGTGGCCTTATAGACCATGTCTGGGGCAGTATGAAAGAACTGAAGTATAATTTCTTTTGTCCAATTCAATGCACACAAAAATTAGACCGAGAAGATAGGACAAGAGCCGGGGACATTTTCAGTGGGTCTAAGACTTGCCTTAACTGGCTGGCAGGGAAGGTTTTCAGCACCTCATCTGATGATGACCACTCATCACAAAAAAGCCGTTATCTGCTTAACTCTACATTAACTCTCACTAAATAGTAGAGACGTTATAAGCTGTCAGTCACTGATCAGACAAGGTATTACGCAGAAGTGCACCAGCAGAAATGATCTTCAGCACTGGCTATGGAGTGTCATATCACAGTTTGGTTTCAAGTCTGGGTGGGGTATAGACTTATCCTCCAGGCCATAAGCTTGCCACCTTATTTTTCAGGAAACTGTTCCGGCTTCCCATTAATTCTCATCAGCATGTCCAACTAAATTTCCAAATTTCAAAGCCTGCCTGCTGAGAAATAGCATGCCCCTTGCTAAATGTTGTCTCCTGTAACATTTGTATTCCACTAGAACACTGGACCAACACCAGGCTTGTGTGTACAGGAAACAAAACTTATGGAGGATGATGGACATTATCACGCATTCTTCTTCACAAGATAAGAATACTCACATTATTCCAAAAGCTTTCAGAACAAAAGATAACAGTTAGCTTATTTTCCCTCAGTAATTTGTTTACACATGCACAAGACACCCATTTGCCCCTTATCACATACATACATACAAACACAAGCAAATAAATAGAAACAAGCTGTTTTATCTCTGAGCTTGAGAGGAAAAGAAGAGATATTGTTATTGTTCTTCCTATTTCAAAAAAACAGAGAGATACTCAAAGTCCATGAATATAAGAATAATGTAGTACCAAGACAGAAGAAGAAGAAAGAATGAATGAAAGGTAATGTATATTTTATATATTTCAGCTGAAATTTCAAATCCAAAAATGTGTTTGCCTGTATGCCAGAAATAAATATCTTCTTTTGGCAGATAAACTGAGAAAACTTAATGTTAAACGGGATAATTCCTTGAAAGAAAAATATAGACACCACAACATCACTCTGAGGAGAACCAGACTGTAATGACACTGAGTCAAATATGTAACTTGTTGATGAACAAGCTCATTTGGTAGACCTTTTTTTAATTTTTTTTTTCTGATACTGTGATTTCTGCCCATGAGTAGGCATTTCTTATTCTTTCCTGAACACCAAAACTTAGATATGTGAAAGGCTACCCAAAATGTCCATACAAGTACTTCCATAGTTTCTTTCAACAGGGATGAATGCTTGGGAAAATTGGAGTTATAAAACAATTCAACATCTCTGCTGCCATCTGCTGACACATAGGGTGCCAAAATTCATCCTCCTCCCTCTCCCCTCCAAAAGCTGCTACCAGTGAGGGCTCTTTAAGGCTTGGCAGCAATAAAACTGTGTGTGCTTGAGGTGAAGCAGACCTCAAGCTGGCACTGCAAAAGACTCTTTCTCTGCTGCTCCTTTCTTCTGAGCAATTCTAATTCTCTCCATCCAGATACTCCCATCATCCCCCCCTCTGCCCTCTGTTAAAAGAAGAATGCCTTATTGTTCCCTTTAAATGAACCTTCAGATGACAAAGGTTCTTTCATTCAACTGCCTTTGCGAGGCATCTCAATTCTGAAGAGATCCAGGTCAATACATACCCAGCACTACTCCAGTCTCTACATGCAAGATACGCAGCCCACCTCTGCGCATCTATGTTGGAGGAAGAGGGGCCAGAGGCTATACAATGTTGTATAATTAGGCTGCAATTCCTTCTTCCTGAGAAGGAAATGTAGCTGGTGCTGGAATAATTCAAAAATCCTCCATTTTGGTGGGAATGATTTGAGAATCTGAAAAAAAAATAGGAGGAGTTGTTCGGAGATCTGATCTTTGCCCCTCAGCCTCTTTATTTTCTTTCAGTAACTCGAGGCTGTGTTTGCCTGCACTTGTTTTGTCTACACCTGAATGTTTTTAGTTTCACGCCTGGTTGCCTGCCTACCTGAGCCCAACTGAGAGCAAGGTTTTCTCTGTGAAAGGAATGCATATATTTGTCTGCCTGCTTGAACCAGGAACTGTTTCTATGGGGAAAAAAGAACAATTGCTGTTGAATTACAGGCAGGCACTTCTTTCTGAAAATTGTTCTTCTTGTAGACAACAGCTGAGGTTCACTGAGGTGAATAGAAGGATGTGTAACATATTTTTCCCTGCTCCAACTTGTCCAGTTTGTATTTGAGGAGTGAGTGCAATTTCTTCCGTAGAGAAAAGAGATTGTCCTGCCACATTTAGGGTTATAAGGAAGACAAGAAGTTGTGAAGAGAGCTATGGAAGATCCTTCTATAACCTCAGCTGAAGATTATCTTTTCAACTCCAGTAGAAAAGAAGGATTCACTAAGAGCAGTGAGGTTACAGCTGCTTTTCAGGGCTGCAACTCTCCATGGCAGACTTTTAGCCTCAAAGACCTTGAATGTGGTCTGTAGCAAGGGTATTTAAAGACTGCTGCTCTAATTTGAATTAAAATGGGTTTGTAATCCTTTCACAAGAGCTGAAGAAAGTGCAGTTGTGTATTCCTTCTAGCTTTTCGTTATGTTTTTGCCATGCATGGGGATAATAAATCTAAAGTCTCAGCAGTCCTTCCTAAAGGCAGATACTGAACAATACTTTATTTTTCATCTGCAAAACACTGTCAAGAAAATGGAGAACAATAGGGAGAAAAAACATATCCTACCTTACTGCAGGAAGCTTAAATTATGGCTGAAACTAAAGCCTTCTCAATCATATACTGACTTAGAATGCTTTACTCTGGAAAAAGGAAATAGACAAATCCACAGACTTAAAAGTAATATCACAATATATATAAAAAAATCTACTGCACAGCCTTCCTTGTAATTTTTATAAAGATAAACTGCAATACAAAAATAACACAAAACATAA
Source organism: Struthio camelus (assembly GCF_040807025.1). NCBI lineage: Eukaryota > Metazoa > Chordata > Aves > Struthioniformes > Struthionidae > Struthio > Struthio camelus. Next base: position 26,436,415 of record NC_090942.1, read on the forward strand.
GGTTGGCCTCATGAAGGTCTGCAAATATTCTGTGATTACTGTTGTATGGTCCAGGAAGGCAGAGGGAACTGAAAGTTCTCAGCCTTTCTATTAGAACTGCCCCTGGAGCAAGTGTTCTTACTCTTTTTTATTCTTTTTTTTTTTTTTCCTGGAACTATCTTTTCTTTCCCTGTTCAATGAAAACTATGCTGTTATCTGAGAAGAGCTGGCCATTTCTCCTCTTTGTTATCTCCTCTTTCTCCTTAATATACCACTGATCTCAATATATATTCTCTGAATTTTTTCTTCTGTCTGTTCCTTCCACCCTGCTCAGTGTCACTGTGAAATCAAAGGTGTGAATTAGAGATTTACACTATGCACTGGCCTTTCCAAGGACTCTTAGTTAGTTTCTTGTTTTTAGGAAATCAAATGCAGAACTGATTGCCTGCTCCACCAGCTTTGGAGGAGCCTTCTGAGCAGGAGGTGATAGGGCAAACCTTGGTGCTAACAGGAAACCTAAGCTGCCACCTCGTGGGATTCTCCAGTTATTTTTAATCTAGCCTCATCTGTGCGTCTGTCCAAATTACTCTGTTAACTCATTCAAAGCTGTAAAATATCTGAAATTTCTCAAAAGTAAATCATAGACTGCTCTCTCAAATGATCTCGTCAGACATTTATAAGCATAAAAAACCTCTCCAAACATTTTTCAGGTGTTAAATCAAAGGCTGTTATCACAGACTTCAGCACTGAGAGAACATATCTACTATGCCTGGCCATGTTTGCATAGTGTTTCCTGAAGAATCAATGTTCACCCATTAGTGTTCAACTGCAGGTGATGTGATGCCATTTGTTAATACCATGCCACTTTCTGGTGGCTAGAGCAAGTCAGACTAGCTCCTTTCCATTTCTACATATTGATCCAATGTCTGCTTTCTAAATTAATTTCCCCTCCATTTTTTTCCCATTTACAAATATTTTGCATACTTTTTGCATATATTTTGTTATTACTATGCTTAGTCCTCGGCAAGCATATTCCAAGTCCAATATCCAGAATTAGAACTAAGTTTCGTTTTCAGTATGTGATGAAGCTAGTCAGAATATATAGAAGTAATTTTCTGAACCATTACAGTGGCTTTTCCTGTTTCCACAGCTATTTCTTAAGCTGTTATAAAGCGGTCATTTAGGAAGAAAGTGAAACATTTCTTTGTCTGTAAACGTTTACCTTGAACAAGTGATAGCTGGGACATAAACTCCAGATAAGCATATTTTTCAGATGGTCTTTACAATGATTCAGTAAGTTCTAGGCTGTTCTCTGTCACCTGTGTACCTTTGGACCAAATATTGTAATCAACTGTTTGTGATCTGTGCTGTGAGTTGAAAATAACTTTTCCTTGGTGATATTTAATAATCCCTAGTCTAAAGCTATTTTTTAGGAATTTCTCCCACTCTTAGGCAAAACTGCAGAAGGAGAAGTAACACTTTTTCAATCACAGATGTATAGGTCTCTGAAGTTATAGATCAGTTCCTACAAGAGGTATTACACACTATTATTTTTAATAAAATGTCATTAAAATGTAACTGGAACTACTTCCACTACAGCTTCTTTTGTGCTTCCTCAAAAAATATTATTTTTTTCTTTCCACGGCTGTTTCATATTTTTCTTTGACAGAACAGATTCAGTCTAATTAATGTGATATATTTGAAATGAATCTTCCATACTCATATCTAAGCAACAGGATGTTCTGGGGTGTAGCTTGGATGCCTAACACCTGAAGCAACTCTCATTCCTAAAAGAAAATAAATAAAAATCGACAACTCATTTATTAAAACATAAACTCCTACAAATCATTCCACAGTGTACAGTTCTGTACCAATCTAACAGCTTCTTCCCTCCATCTCTCCATAGCATCTGACAACTAGCCCTTTGCACAGCCCCAAAGCTCAACCCCAGAGAACTCTTAAAGGGCTTATACATGTTCTGTTTATTCCAGGTTTTATTTTTTCTAAGATACTCAGGCTTAATTTTCAGCCAATATGCTATGTTACCTGGCTTTGGGCAGAACGGGGAAGGAAAAAAATTCTACAAAAATGAACACACTTATCTTTGTTAACTCTAGAATTATATCTTCGCGATTTCTTTCAAGACTCCTCTAGGTTTTGTAAATGTTTCTCTGAAATCTTCCCAGTTATTAGCATGTCATCATACAGATGACAGACAACACCATTTACCCCCTGCCTTACTTAGCCCATTATTCTTTGAGACACAGCAGGTGCTTTTTCTGTTCATACCTAAATAGCCCCTTATGCGTGTTTGCCATCAGAATTTTTTTTTTATGCTAGCTGCAAAGCCACCTGCTGGTACGCTTGGGATAAGTCTTGTGTGGTAAACTCCTCTCCCCTCAGCACTGTGCAAATAACTCTTCTGCTCTAGAAATCAGGAATTGGTCCAGTTCTGGCCAATGAGCACTGGTGATTTTGTACTTCTGACAAACTTACTCTACCATCACCCTCTGAAATGCAGTTGGTGCAGCCCACTCACTGACACCCAAGGAGGAGAATGTACTCTGGTCTTTAGTTCATCAAGCTGCTTTTCCACAAGGCTTTGCAGGGCTTATGGCACCAGTCTTCCCAAGAAATGCAGAAATGCTTTTGTCACTTACAGCAAGCACAGTAGTTATGCCTGTTACTAAACCACGTCTGCTTAGTACACAACTTTAGTTTGAATTTTCCTACCCTGTTACACAGCTGATTAACTACTCTCTACTATAACTGGAGCTTAGAGAAGCAATTTCTGCCCATGACTTTCAGTTATGATTGACTTTAATGTTAACCAAGTATATTTGTAAATTATACAGATAGGAAGACTGACTGTTAATCATCACTTTTCCTTACAGTACCATGATACGGAGTGTGCTATATATGTTCATTTTCTACCGTGTACAGCGAGTGCTAAGTTATCCACAGACAGTTTATTCAGTTGACAGATTAATTGTGCCACAGATGCAGAGACTCTAGGGGAGGCAAGCTCAGTTCTGGCAGGATTATTCATGCAAGTTCAGCACTGGGCAGCGATTGCTGCATTAGTCTCACAAGGTGCACGATATCCTGACGGGGGGAATAGCAGCGACCAGCGTGTAGAGACACCTCTGTGGCTCTGACAGACCCAGTCTGCCCCAGCACTGCCAGGACAACCAGTCAGCTCAACCAGGCACAGTATGCCTCCTGCAGATCTGCTTGGAGCTGTGCAGGATATTACTCAGTGCTCTGGGTTATAGACCTCGTAGCAGACTGGATAAAGTTGCATGAACAACCAGGCCAGCTTGGGTCTAATCCATGGCGAAAGCTCATAAGCCCTCAGAGAGCTGTGAAGCTCAGTACAGATGAGCTCCAGTAGTCCCACAAAATTCAGCTTGGGACTGACAGGAGATGCTAGCTCCACTTCGACACCAGTCACACCGTCTTTCAGATCAGAGCTACCTTACTGGGGCACTCCTCTTTAAAAGTATTTTCCAGCTTTCTCTAACATCTGTTGTGTTGCAGCCCCTATATTTACTTACCCTTCTGGCACTGCACATTCCTAAATGAGGAATGCTCCTGTAATTCCCCAAGTGCTTTGGTGGTGGCCCAGTGAGCTGGCTCAGAGAATGGACTCAAGCTCCAACGTTTAATTTCCTGAATTAGTTTAAACCAGATTACCTACCAGTTTGTTCATTATTGCCTAAACACTCATGCAATACTGAAGACAGTGATGTGAAGATGAAAAAGAAGGCCGGGGCTAGGGGGAGAGGAGGACTGCCATTTTTGTGTGTAGCACTGTTTTGTACAAAATTTAAAATGCGTGCAAAATTATAATGTTACTTCTAGGTATCAAATTGATTTTTGAGAGTCATTTGCAAAAAGTTATTGAAATAACCAGTAATAGGAAACACTTTTTGGCTTGCCAAATACCAGAAGGACTTTAGCTAGTCCTAGTTGGTTTCTATGATGAAATATATAGTTCTATTAAAAAAAAAAAAAGGTAGTAAGCTTTTAATTGTTTCCTTAGAAGGCTTTTTGTGTCTTTATACTCCATCTCACTAAGTTCCAGCATAAAATGTAAGTATTTAAGTAACATTTACATTTTTTTTCTTCTGGAAAGGCTAGGAAAATAACTGTTGTTTAGTGGAACCTTCCATACTATCTGTGCAAAAATCCTGTCAAAGCCTGAATCTATCTTCCAAAACTTTTCTCATTTGCATTATATTAGAGATGATCGATTTTGCCATATTCAGATTTTTTTTCTTTCATTTCTTTAAAAATCCAATTCTTTGTCTGTTTTCTGTGTTATGTTTTTGCCATACACAGAGAAATTAAAAAATAAATAATTTGGTTGTTTTTCATAAAAGTAGTTTCGAAATATGACTTTATTTCCTTAGGATTCATACCTCCTAACATCCAAAAATGAAAGGCAACCAACAGAGAAAGACAATTTATCCTCCCTTGCTGCAGGAAGTGTAAATCATAACTGAAATTAAAGACTAAGTCTTGATCACACACTTTTTACAACTTTACTCTACAAGGGGAGAACAAATCCTTGACATTTAAAGCAGAGATTTTCACAATAAAAAGTTTTTTCTTTGCTTGCTGAGAAGCTGAAATTGTTAGTATCTATTGGAAGTGCCTCTCTGTGCATTTACATCCTTTGCTACAATGGAATCACTTAAAGAGAATTTTGTGAATGTACTCACAATACCACAATTTGCTTTCCTGTCTAATTGCCATATGAAGATTTTAAATACTGCTGATATCAAAATCCTTTTCTAAATTTAGGAAAAAATACTGAAGGAAGATTGGAAAATGTGGATATTATGAGTTGACCTAGATCTCATGTACAGTGGTAAAAATCAAACAGTATTCCCATTTCTCTAATCTAAAGCTGGCAAGAAGTTAGCAATGGAGAGGGGAGTGTAACTGCCTTTCTTATGTTTCTTTTTCTCTGGCCTACATTATATACTCCCAAGCAAGAACAAAGCTATGAGCTAAACTTATTAATGATGAATCTGTATCAGTATTTGCTTATACCACTGTAAAAGAAGTATGATTCCAGTGCTGTTGCATAGCTCTAAATCTACAGCAAAATCATGTTCAAGTTTATCATTTGAAGCACTGCTTAGTTTGGTCCAGAGATTTCATGCCCACTTTCAGCAAAATAAGTAAAGAATGCAAGAGGATGCTGATGCCTCTTGCATACTGAGACAGCTGGGACTTGGAAATGAGAAACTAGATCAACTAAGTGGCAGCGAAATAGCAGCACAGCTCCAAAAGAAAGAGAGAGAGAGGGAGGAAGGAGGGAGGGACAGAGGGAGAGGAAAGAAGGAAGGAAGGAAGGTAGAAAAAGAAAGGGATAGAAGAATAGAGCAGACAAGCAATGAAGGCTAGGCAGAAAAGAATTCTGATAAACTAATAAGAAATGGGGTGAATTTCATCTAATTAAAAAAAAATTATATGTGTGTGGAGTAGAAGTACAGTAGGAGTTGCAGGCTTTTGCCATTTTACAAAGCGTTTTCTGAGCTTATGGGGAGAGTATGTCTTTGAAGAAATATAGTATCATTACTTATATTGTCATACAGTCTTCTCTTGGGTAGATCAAAGGAATCTACTCTTTGTCCTTGATTTTTTAACCTAAAATCTTGTCTTGGGGCAAAAACAGCTTGTTAAGGACTGGGGTCAAGGAGTCAGAGAGGTGATCTTCTCTTTGTCTGCTGTGACCTGCTGTCCATACAGGATGAATATAACAAGTTAGGGGAGAAAATATCCATCTACACATCACATTCTCTTTCTAGAGAAAAGTACCTGGAAAACTCTGAAACTGCAACTGGTTGCCTGAAGCACGGCAATAGATAGATATAAATTGTCATTATTAGATAGAATGTGTGCAGGATAAAAAGGAGTATATGAATTCACCTGGCTGCAATCCTAGGCCCAATATCTTCAGCTGAAAACTCACCCACAACTTAAGGTCTTTGTAGACTTCTCAAATCTAATCATAAATACTCTCCCATTGCTGAACCTCTAAGGTATTTAGATATTTTCAAAAGAGAATTAGATGATGGGATCATTACAGAAATCATTACAGAAAAAAAAATCCAAATATTATGTATGTCTATCAGAAAAGTCAGGATAGTCGCATGCTATGTGTAAATGAACTGCATTTATTTCAACATGACTGTAAATGTCAGCCGTGCTCTAGGTAAGGTCAGATCCTGATAATTGTTTCAAAGCTAATATGCAGGAATTATAATGAAGTTTAAATATAGTGCACACTGACAGCATACAGGTGGGCTCCCCAGATAAGGATTATTTTCAGTAAATGGAGCTGAGGGGAGACTCAGTCTCCATTCATGAAAGACATCTATTGCACTGATGGTTTTGCAAAAATGTCTCACAAATTAATGACTATGCTCTCACTATAAGGTATAGTGGAACCTGTTTGAAGTATATGGACTTCTAATTTTTTCATGCACTCAAAAATAAGACTTACTAAGAATACTTCTGAATAAGGTAGTAAATTGACATTTTTTTTCTCTATAACATACAAGTTACATTAAAGATGGTAGGGTGTATTCCATATTATATTTTCTTTCTAAACTTATATTTTTAATAGAACTGGACAATATTTTAGTTATAGGCTTTTTAAGCCCATTTTAGGCAATCTGCTCCATGCTGAATGAGAACTACCACATGCAATTTAAATGGACGATGTTACAACACCATCTCCCTGCCTGCTCATCACCACTTACACCTGCACAAGATTGATGCCATTAGGAGCAGAGATGGAACAAAATGAATCTTGATTTTCTACTGCATCCAGGCAGGCTTTTGTCATTTGAAATCCAGGAGCAATGAATGGTTTCAGGCTAATTGTTTCCAGATATTTTTCTTTTTTTACGGAGGATTCAAGTTGTGATAGTTCTAAACTGCCAGAATCTTTTTTAGAAGCCCTTCATTATAAGACTTCTGCATCTGTGAGCCTAGTGGTTCATTACATTTTCAAACATTCAGAAACAAAAAGAGGAAATGACTGTATTTGAAATACAAAATGGTCTGGTTACCATGGCAAACATATATGCATTAGCATCCCTAGGAAAAAAGTCATCTATTGATCAGGGTAAATGTTATCTTTCTTTCTTAACTCATCTGTGATACTTTGGAACATGTTGTCTTCCTTCTATTAAAGTAGGAGAAACACTCTTAAAGGATTATAAAGTAAACTCTTTTTTCTGACTTTTTAAAAATAACTGCTTTGCAAGATACAGACACTATGCTCCCATATCTCTTCAGTAAAAAGAGGAAAAAATTCCCTATGAAATCTGCAGAAATCTGGGGAGTTCATCTAATTGTGCAGTAACACTGTAAATTATGAAGGAAAGTACTGTGGTCTGTAAAAACACAGTACAACTGCAATTAAATGCTAGAAAGAAAGGTCTTAGATAAATAAAGGAGATATTATTAGAAGTGTGGCACAGAAAAGGTCAATTGGCTCCTATTTAGTTGGTAAAATTAAAAGCCAATGCATCTGATTCATGCTGGCATAGTTCCACACTTTCCATGTAGTTGATGGTGGCATAATAAAGATCAGGAAGTATTACTGCACATCATGTTTCTTAAAATGCATCAACAGTACCAAAAACACTGACTACAACAAATTACAGATTTTTGAAAAGATCTCTTTCTTGACTAAACAAAAAGGAACTGAAAGCTCTCCCTAAAGCAGTGAATCGAAGGGTGTTACAGACCTCTTAGGACACACGTCTAATTATTGCTGTGAACTGCATCATTAATTAAAATAGTATCAATTATAAGAACAATGCAGAGAAAAAGGACATCCGGAAGAAGAAAGGAGTCCATTATCATTTCATGTACCACGTACTGTTCAGAACAGCACTGCAGAAACACTTTCTTTGAAAGCCTTGATGCGCCTTTTCAGAAACAATCCTTGCTTTCTCCTTAATGAGCACTTATGTAAAGGAAGAAGCAGTCTCAGGAACAGTCAGTCTGTTGCTTAGCTAGCATGACAAATTGTTCTCTTATCAATCAGACTCACACAATTCTCTAATTTGTTAAAGTTAACATGGATTGCAGAAGTAAAAATGGGAGGGGAACATGGCTCCTCTGTAAGTGCTTTTCTTAAGGCTCGCTTCTCCTTAATTGCCCACCCTGTGTATTTCATTAGTTTACAAGCACATTCAGCTTAGTTTTTTTCATGCAGCTTAGTTTTCAGGCTTAACACACTCTAAAGCTGGAAAGAATTTCTGTTATTGAACTCCAAGAGGTGCATCAAGTCACTTCCCATAGATACCATTACGATCCTGAATATTTTGGTAATGAGGAGGGCATGGCTTATTACCTTTGAGTTACCTTTTTGGTTTGTTTCCTTTTAAAGTGATGTTACAAATTCCAAAAGGATGTCAGAATGATAGCCTTGCTCCCTACTGCTATTTACAGAACAGGTACAGAATATGCACTCCTTTACTGCAGCCTTATGCTGAAATGTCTTACGCAAAGTTGGGGTAAAAGTGGGATACTAACTGAAAACACATGCATATTCTGCATAACGTTTTTAAACAATGTAAAATCAGGAATCAATTGGTATTTATTAATACCTGCTGCCAATGTCATAAGGAGACCACTACCTGTAACCAGTATTGAACTGAAAGTATCCAATGACTTCATTTATTCTACTAAGCAACAATTACATGATACTAATATTTTTAAAATATTACTATTCAATTTATTAAAACTTCACGATTTAAAATAAATCTTTGAGATACTTTTATGTTTGGGATGATTAAAGTGAGGTTGTCCTACATTTAACTGCTACATCATTACTAAAAGCTACAAGCTGTATGATGCTCATGCTGGAATGTTATTTCATTCAGTCTTTCAAAGCCCATTTATCTTGCTATCTATTTCTCAAAATCTGTTCAGTTTGCAGATAAATTTTAGCAACCTTTTTTAATTCGTTCTCATCAGTTATCTAAAAGGAATAGTTTAGGACAGTATTTGCCTCTTTTAGATTTTCATGTACTGCCTCCAATTTTAACTTGTATGTGCTTTTTTTTTTCTTCCTTTCTTTAGGGGGCAGGATGAGGGGTGGGCAGGTAAAGCGTTGCCAATACAGCGTTAGCCTCTAGCAGTTGCTGTCTTAGTGACCCACAACAAAAGAAAGGAGGTGTCTTTAAAATCGTTACATTCCTTTATATCCTTTTCAGTGTGCTGAGACAAGAATGATGTTCACAGGCAGCACAGCCCCATCCTAAGGTTCTTGGTAAATGGTAGAGTCTTCTGTTACTGGGACAGCTTTATCTACTGCCTGCTTATAGTGCTTCCCTGATGAAAAACATCATTTCTTCCTTTGCTTTCAGAGAAAGCAGCCTGACTATATAGTATCCCCCCAAAATCCACTCTGTTAAGTCTTTTTATCTTCTCCCTCTGTGTTATACAGTCTTTTACATCAGAGAAGAAAATGTCCCTGGTAAGCTGGAGGATTGCTGTCCTGGAACTGCAGTTGTTTCCCAAGCAGTTACATGGAAGCTCTGAAAACCCAGCTTCTGGTATATTTGGTAGGCTCGTTTTTGCAGGGCACAGAGCCTTTACTAGTAGATCTAAGATAAAGGAAGATGTTAAATGATGAGAGGAATTCAGCGGATGCTTTAAATGAAACTAGTGTTACCGTTTTGTTCTAATATGAGACTATGCCAAATCTAAGAAGGTTCTTTACTACTCACTTATTTGCCTCTGGCTTTAAGTACATTAGCTGATATGAAACTTGGACATCTCAGCTTAATTTATTGTCCTGCTACCACTTAAATCACTGGAAATTAAACTATACATTATTACACCTAGTGAAACAGTTAAAGCTAAGCATGATTGTCTTTGCTAAACTGAGATTTCAGGGATTGATTTTCCTCGTTGTTGTAATACATTTAGAAATTTAGTCAGGAGGGTAAACTTGGTGCTGTCAGGCCCTGAGGCACCCTCCCTCTACCCCCCAGCTCTCCCAGTCCCTAACCGACCCAGGCTTCCCACCTGCCCTGCCCTGGCTCCGTCTCCATCTCAGCCCAGTCCGGGGCCGTCGATTGCTGCCCTGTGATGCCGCAGCAGTGCCGGCTCCAGCCCCACCACAGCCATGCCCCTGCCCTCACATGGCACCCCCCAGCCCCGACACCCACACCCAGGGCTGGGGCTGCCCCCGGGCCCTGCACCCTCGGGGCGGCCTTGGACGGGCCTTGGCAGTCCCTGGCCAACACTGGCCCCGGGCAGCCCCCGGCCCCCGCAGCACCTTCACAGATGCTGATTCAGGATCTGGCCAACATCATATAGACACAGTAAACATTTATATGTTGCTTAAGTTCAGCAGATGAAATAGTGAAAAAGTGGGAAATAAGCAAAATAATGAACCTGAAACTTTTGCAGTCATGCAATTGAAACTCTAGTCTTACCCACTTTTTGCTATTATATTGTGCAATGACTCTACAGCCTCACAAGAATAGGTTTACAGGTATGTCTGTACATCATGTGTAAAGAATGAGTAGTAAAAGTTAAAGATTGAACATTGAACAGCTGTTTTGAAACCTTGAGCTGCTATAAAATATTTCTACAGGAAGCTGATCATGCTTTACGGAGAAATAACAGAGAAATGACTATACATGGAAAATAAAATGAAATGATGTGATACTCATACCATCATATGTTTCTGAAAGCACCATAATTTTAAAGGTGATGAAACTGGTACTATATTTTCATTGATTTGCAGGATCTATTAAGGTTCTAATGGCATGTAGAAAATATCTTTTACCAAAGATTATTAAATGCTTATCAATCATTACTGAAATTACTTTGTATTTCTTCCATGGACCACTAACCAATGAGAAGATCAAAATCATTAGAAGCATTTTGATTATGCATTGCTAAGAACTACCTCAAGTTTCAGAATAGGGAATTTTGTATTTTAGCTACTAGCTCACTGAATCTAAAGGATTCAGTTTGAAAAAACCCTAGAAATAATTCTGAAAGATACTTAATTTTGTTGTTTATGCTTATTCTCAATACAATTATTAATAATAATATTATTAATGACTTTGCCCCCTTCCATATCTGAAAATACATTCACCTGAGTAAAAGATAGCCCTATGTATTGTATAAATTCTGGGAAAAACTGTTATGTGCAAAATATGTTTCCAGTCTTTTAAATCCTTGCTCTGGTTTTAATGATGAAAAAACAGTGTTACACATTGTGACAAAGACACAGAATGAAGGATAATTACAGAATATGTTACTATCATTCATGTGTGAAATCCTCTAGGCTTGAAAATGCATGCTCTTAGATAGTAAAAGAGACACCAGTTAAATGGATAACCTTGATGGGCAGAAAATAAATTCTGAACACGTCTAGTTTTTCACCAGGTATTCATTTGAGAATGCCCCTGTGTACTGCACTGGTTATTATTCTGTTTGGGTTTTTACTTTTTCAGCACAAGGATATTCTTTTAAAAAGAAATACCCTAAAGGTCAAATTGTTGTTTAAAATTAATTCTTATTTAATATATTTTAAAGTAAATGTATTTTTTTGGCAATTTTTATTATACAAGTCCTGAAATTTTGCTAAACTGCATATTTTACTTTGTCAAGGAAACATCCTCCTTCATTTACTTGACTAACAATTGCTTGTGAAGACTTAAATGAATTAAATACATACGTGTAAAATTTCTGTGACTGTGATATTTCACTTGAAATTGCACATTATCCTCACAGTTAATTACACATTCAACAGAGGTAACCTATGAAAGAATATTCACTTGATATACACAAATCTTTTAAGCAAAAACAATCCCACTGTTAACAAACAAAAAGAAAACCAAAGGAACTCCAACTAATTCAAAGAAATAAATTGGTTTTCAGGTAAGTGTAGTATTTGCATGGGAAGCTGCTGGAAACCAAATGGTTTGTCAGCTGTTCCTGTGAAAACATTTTGTGAGTAAAAAGCATTTTGCAAGTTAAAAATAAGGTTCAAGAATGTCACGTAAAGCAAACATTATGACATTTTCGTAGAGCTGATCTACAAAGAAGCAAAGACTGCCCATGGCATAGACCCCAGCAGAGTACACTATATTTTTCTTTTCTAATTTACTTCATGTTTAAGTTTCTTTTGCTCATCTTTGCTTACCACTAGTTATAAGATCAGTCACTGCTTCCTGTTTTTCAGTGCTGAGACGAGCCTTGGTGGTAAGTTTACTCTCACTGCAGCCTCTTGTACTCTTCCAAGCTCTACCATGGGTGTACCTTCCCTGCTAGGCTGTCACCTAACTATCTCTTAGCACTGTCTATTTCTGCAGAAAATCAGTGGATGGTTAGGAGAGAAACACAGAAGAGCAAGCAGAAATAATCCATGCAGTATTTGGAGATTTTATCAAATATTTACAAAATTCAAATGAAATATATTTCCTTCACTCCACTCTGTGCACAGAGATAACATGAGTTCTTACCCTCTGCATGACATAGCAAAGATTCAGACAACTGCATGATGGTGTGGCACATTTTGTGCCACTGAAGTCACTAAGAACACTCATTAGTTCACATGAGTAAGTTTTTGAGGGAGCAAGACACCGGATAGTAACCTGTTCTGAGCAAGGATTATTATTTTCTCCTCAAATAACCCATGCTAATTATCTAATCAAACATCAGATAGACATGCACATCTCTCTCAGGGAGAGAGAAGCAGTATTAGCCCCGTCTTGCGGAGACTCAGAAGCTGAAAGATTCAGAGCAGAAACCTGAGCGCTTGAGGTCAGTCCTTGGAAGGAGTCTCTTTCTCCATCTACTGCAGAGGGAGCCTAAGGGGATCAGACTTTGTAAAAACCACATCCAGGCTCAGCATTTCATTTTTCTGCAAACTGTTTGGATGATCTGGAGAAAGTTACTGAATCACAGTACAAATCCCTGCTTAGTCCACTATGACCTTTTCTCACTTCAGTACAATTAGAACAGTGCAATGGGGCCTTTGCAAATTTTGGAGTTATATTATCCTTACTAGATCTCTAACAACAGAATGTTTTTAAACTACAGAGCAGCATGCAATTATAGCTTATTCCATCTGCCTTCTTCTTGGCTTTGGATTATTTTTGGAGAAATAAATCTTTTAAAGATCTCATATGAAACAATCTGTTAGTCAATTAATATAAATAGGAACGGAAATGATATTACTGTAGTATTTTTTGAATAGTAAAACCATTCCATAAAAACTGTGAATTCCCTGGGTTTTTAACTAATTTTATTTCAGCTTTATTGGCAACAAAGTTGCATGCATATGCAACACCTTTTCCTCACGCCCTAAAGGAACAAAAGCTGTTAAAAACATTATAAAGAAAGCTTTATGACTTAAATCTGTTGTGTTTCTCCTAGTGTTACACTGGCAAATAACTCTATAATAATAAAATTAGTTAATGAGGAGTTTCATCAATTTAGAATAGCAAAAAGTGCTTTGATATTTCATGTAAAACAGAGTTCTGCATTGCTGCAGCAAACAAAGCAAAAATTTCAAAGTATATATTTGATCAAGGGTATTCAAAAATATTGAGAAGAGCACTACTTGTGTATCAGATACGAAGTAATTATAGTTTGCATCTATTTACCAGTTGCTTGGAGAATGAGTTATAATCAATTAAAGCTAAAATACTGGCATACTCATATTTTAAAGTAGAAGGATAAACAATGACTAGAAGTATATCATTTAAGTGCAGATGCTATACTCAGGGAAGAAAGAAAAGAAGAACTTCAGTGACGTTGATTAGGAATCCATGGAATTTGGCAAGAGATTCCAGTCAACACCGAGGGTGAGAAAAAATCTTGGCTTCACTCATATCAGTGGGAACTTTTACCTTTGGTTTCGGTGGGGTCAAGCCCTCAATCCTAATACCAAATTTGAGGGTTATCACTTTGTACTTCAATCTCAAAGCTGATTCTATGTGAAAATGGGAATGCTGTATTCCCTAAGCTACCCACATAGCACAATATCACAAACCCCCTCTTGTACTTTTTATATAAGAAAAAAAGCACTTATACTTAAAATGTTTAGAGATATACTTAGATTTTAAATCAAAGTACTTTAGAGAAGAACTATCTATTTCTTCAATGGGAAGAGAAACCTTTTCCACATCCACTTGATCACTACCTCCTAAGCAGCATGCAGAATAGCAGTGTCTTTTGTCAGAGGATAACTTAGAGATGAGGCAATGCTATGATTTGACCTCCATCCTAGGAATGGGGCTGGCCTGCCGTCAGGATACAGCTTTCCACAAGGGATGCTAAAAGTGAAATATATAGCCCCTTCCACTGGGAAATTCCCAGGCAATTACCTAGGTACTGCCTTTGAGGTTGCACATCTTCAAAGCATTTTTCATCCCTTGCCTTATAACAAGGAGAACTGTGACATCATCCAGCTCTTTGTGAATAGTACAACAAAAGAAAGAAGAATCAAATAGGATGACACAGGAGTCCTTTCTTGCACTCCCCAGTATGATCTTGTGTGTTTAGATTGACTCAGAATGTGCACAACACTGAGCAGACAACAAAAGCATTACATTGTACTTTCATTTTGTTCTTTAGAAATGGAATGTTTGCTGTAGTCTAACATATTTCTTACTGGGAGATGGGGGCAGTTGCCTCATTGGATTTATTTCACAGTTTATGAAACCGAGAAAACAATATAATTTTGTACAGAGCCCATTGTTGCAGCCACAGAGAACTTTCAAGTTCTCCTTGAAAAATGTTTGGTTTTTCACCAAAATTAGAATCTGCTTTACAGATACAATATAGCAATGCCTGTTGCTCTGACTTTCTAAACCACTTCTCAGGAACCAAAGCGGTCTAGTTCAACTTTCCAGATTTATACACAACTTTACAGTGTTCAGCTGAGTATATGTCACTGTTTAAGGGCTGAATTTCCCTTTGTGCCTACAGTTACCGCCTAAGAAGAGTTTTCTGCTTACAGCAGGACACCCTGAGATAAATAGAACTGAGCTGAAGAAGGCTGTATCACTTATTCCCAGGAAACAGAATGACCATTTTGGAAGTTCCCTTCTGGAGGGAGATCTCTGTGCACTGTAGTTCTGCAGGACTACCTGATTCCATTTGTTTTTGTCATGCATTCAGTTCACTGTGCAACACTGTGAGTGCATTTCTTTTGGAAAACATGTCTCTGAATATGTTAGGTTATGTGAGGCCTCTGTAGAACAGAAGTATTTGAATTTCCTGTAACAGAGCTACATTAGACACTGAGAGGAGTCTAGTAATGACAGAAAAGGGACCCTGTGGCCTAACTGCCCTTTATTCTTGGTGTTAAAACACAGTCTAGGAAAGCAAATTGTGCATCAGACCAATTGCTGTCAGTAAGTCAAAAGTGTCACTATCTACCTATGTTAATTTTTTTGAAGGGGTAGGGCATGTAATCCGACTACATGAGAAAATGCCAAAGAGCGCTAACATATTTTCAGAAAGGAAATTAATTCTCTGATAAGGGTTAAAAGATAGAAGGGTTGGAACAAGAAGAAATAGAGATGGTGGGGATGCAAATTACTGAAGAAAGGAAAAATGATGGAAAGTTTGGGTAAACAGATAACGTTAAGGGTTAGGAGAATAGGAGGAATGGAAAATAGGAGGGCTAATCTGAGAGAATAAGTGAGAGAATCTGCCTGCTTCACATCCTCTTCTGATTTTCAGGCTGCCCTCCTCCAACACCCTGGGGATGCCTCAGGTCAGTCCCTTTCTCTAATAAGGTGTTATGATCCAAGACCGTTGCTCTTAGAAGATTTGTGAGATCTCCGCCTTGCCCTGCCGTGGCAGCTAAGGTTTGACTATTAGACGCTCCTTGTTTCTCTTTCTGTAAGTCAGGACCTCAGTCATATCTGCCATTTGCTCCCAAGAGAAGATAGAGGAGAGAAGAGGGAAAGAGTAGTTATGCTCAAGACGTCTTTGCCCTTCTTGTCAGTTAGAATTAAGGTGATGTGGATATTTCAACTCTGTCATTATTACTTTTAAGAGCTTGAATACAAAATACAGTAGCTCTTCATTGCCTGGTATTTAGATGAACACATCAGATAGTGCTGGACATACCTAATTCTGTGATACTGAAGTTTTTTAGTCAACATAAGACTCATCTAACTCACGGAAGTGCTGCAGAGCCAGCCTATTGATTACAAAGTGCTGTAAGTTCTTTTGAGAAAAATGAAAAACACTGATCTTTATGGATATATGTTTTGTAAAAATAAAGCAATGACTTTAAGTGATATGGACAGTATTTTTAGAAACAAGCAAATGAACAATATTGTTCTGCCCTCCTTCCCTTTTCTGTACTCACTCACACAGTGATTTTAACCAAGATGGATACTTCTGGTTGCTATACATTTATAAATGAAGAGGAAGCGTGATTTATGGAGGAATTATTTAATGTTCTGTATTCTGCAGTCTATTTCTTCTCTGTAAGTTAGTTTTGGAATCAAGCACACACCATAACTTTTATGTTATTGTTGTTCAGCCTTGTTGTTGGATGGTTAATTTGCTATAAAATCCACACTATATCATTATTATTAATCAGGGTAGCCACAAACTTGGCTTTCTAAAGCTATTAAACGCAAACGTGTAACCACATAAAAATATAAATGTGCAGTGAAAGTTCTTCAGAAGTATGTCATGAAAAGATTACACAAAGTAATTAAATCTTCACTGAAAGGAATTCGCTTTGTCAAGTGATGAACCTAACTTGAGATAAAAACTGAAAACTACTGTGTTTATTAAGTGACAATAAAAACAGCCCTGATAAAATAGAGGCTCAAAATTATACTTGTACAGCTTTATACATCAAGAAGCTGAAGAGATAAGTTAGTATAAGTGAAGGGACCTGTACCTTACATTCTGCATTGTTAATTATCAGGGTTTCTCATAGCATTAAGAAACATAGTAGATATGATATTACCTGCTCCCTATGTAACACAAATGTATGTACCTTTTATAGAGAGAGACATAGAGCACTGGAAGAATTTCATGGAATCATTCCAACTGTACATGCAAAGTTAAGAATATACGTGAGGTTTATAATATCAGAGATTTAATCCAGAAATCATCCCTGTACAGGAACATAGTCATACATGTGCTGAACTTAAAGTAATTTGCCTAAGTGATTTTCTGAAGAAAGAAAACCCTCATACATACTTAAATGCATTTCTGATTTATGGCCTTACATTTCAAGATGTGAAGATTATTATTTACTGCAGTTTTGTACAGCAGCTCATCCAGTACTGGCCTGGGTTCTGTTGCTACTAGAACACCAGCAGATAAATAATAATAATAATAAGTATGTACTTAAGTGATAATTTTAATCATAGAATGTTTATTTGAGATTTAGGCATCCTCAGACCAGAAATGTCAGTATGAGTTTGAGGAACTAATTGTTGCTCTATCAGGAATCTGATAGGAGATGAATATTTTTGAAGTAGCTACAGAGAATTTCTGGAGCTGGAATAATATATAAACTTTTCTCTGAATTCACTGTGGTTGTAAAAAGCTGATAGAAAAATGTATTACTGATAAAGATGCCACGTGTCATTTAAATAGGGGTTACTTTTGGCCAGGTTGTAACATACTGCAGCTAACATGAGACAGAACTACGAATGAGCTATAGATCAGTGGAAGATGTTCAGTAGAAGAGATTTAAGTACAGTAACTATAAAACAAAAAACACCCACCAACTATCAAAAAGGAAAGTAAACTAAAACTCAAACAAGGCCTAAGAATGAAAGTTGTCTCTGAGAAAGTTATGTGGAACAAGCATAACCATTTATGGGATTAAAATACAGTTAAGGTCACGTAACATCAGTCCTTTGCCAGGAGCCCAGTAAAAATTTGAGAGGTACACTCAGTACTGCTGGCACAGATGTTATACATCTAACATTGAACAATTACAAACATCTCCTCTTCTCCTCTTAACACGACTGTTTGAATTTAGTTTTCATCTAGTTATACTACAACAGCTTTTCCTTCAGGCATATGCTAAGAAAGGTCACTCACTCTGTGGCCAGGGCTTGACGCCTCTGTCCATATTCTGATTCTCTGCAGTTCTCTAGTCTCATTCTTTCTTCATTCATTTATTCAAGCCAAACTGGCCTTTTTCAAGCCCTTATTGGGAAAGGGAAAAACAGACACTTTATTTGCTGTGACCTATACTCCAGCAGAGTTTCAGAGGCCATAAACCTGGCCCTGGATACCTGCCAGTAAATACTAACAAACATTTTGGGCAGGAGACTGAAGGAGATAAGAGTCTCCTGAAAAAAAGTTTAGGAGAGTTTTTAACTCTATTACTTTAAATAAAGGGAGGAACCTGGTTTTGGAGTCCTCTTTCCTTTTGTAATTAGAAATGATAATGGGCAACTTATAGGAAATCTTCTGAATGAGTAACATATTGGAGGATCATGACCAACATATCCCACCCACCTCATTAAGCAAAATGAAACCACTGGAGTAAACATGGTTTCCATTTGGCTGTTCTGGTCACTGAAATTATAAAACTGACTAAATTTTTGAGCAGTCTGAATTATATTTGAATCAATGAATTGAGCACATATAAGCATTTAACTAATCAGAGCATCATCTCTCTTGATGCTGGTGTGCCATTTCAACAACATACACTAGTGATACAGCAGGGGCACAATTTCCTTTCTTGTACAGAAAGTTACAGAATTCTTGTACAGAATTTAAATTCATTAAATCTGTTACTGGCCAAATTTTAACATAACAAATGATGACAGAGAACCTAGTTTCTTTCTTCTATTATTTGTATCAATTTTTTTCAGGATCTGCAAACATGTGAAGTGTTTCTCCAGGAAATATATACTCCTTTAATAAACACTTTAGTATCAACACTGTTTCTACCATGTCATGGAATACTTTTATTGCAGTGGCATAATAATTATCTTTTCTAAAGGATAATTAGGAATGTGACCCTGAATTAGAGTTGGTGTATAAATTACTAGTGTCCCATAGATCCGGGGGCTTACACACATTCCTTGTACGGAAGTTTCAACTTTGATTATGATGACTCATTTGTGCTATCAAAGATAGGAATTATTCCTTTTTGTTTTTTATTTGTTTGGTTGGTTGTTTTGTTTTAAAATGCTGACTTTACCCTTTTGGAGTAAAGTAATTGCAGCTCAGTGACACACTGGATGAAAAAAAGGAACATAGCAAACTTTAAAAGCATTCTTACTGCAGGGATAAAAACATTGACGGCTTTTTCCATAAAGATATGGAAATGTTTCAGATGTATTTTCTTCCTTTTTAAGCACTGGTGACCCAAAAAAAAAAAAAAGAATGTATTTGAAGAAACAGTTGTACAGTTAGAAGTAGGACTGGTAATAGAGGTAGATGTTTTTTGCCTAGAAGATAAAAACTAGCTTAGACATTATCTTTGGAAATCTTGGCTAAGATGAAAAAGAAAGACATTTAATTCAAAAAATGTTGTTAAAGTATTTCATTCATTTAGCATTTGGGTTGCTTAATGCTCTTAAAAACCTTTATTTTTTTAAAAATGCAGGTCAATTAAAATGCCATTTTGAAATAAAGATTTTTTAAGAAATATTGAAAAACAATAGTTGATGTTTTGAAAGTTTCCACTCAACATTTTTGGCCAGTATTTTTGGCTAGATTCAACCTAATTTAGAGAATAGCTTTAGGCTCTGTATAGCTCAATTTTGGAGTTCATCAAAAAACAATCATTTAGCTTCATTTAGAAAAAATATCACTGATGAGCGTTCATAATTCCTCATGAAGAAAATGAGTGATCATTTACAACAGTCACAAAAGCTGTGTCTTACAGAACTTAAAACGTGGCTAGTAAAGGCATTTCAGTTGCAATACTGTATATTGTAATATCTTCTAGAGAACACAGCTGACCAAGATAACAGATCTAAAAGAGAATTATATTAAATGGAACTGCAAAATACATGGAAAACTCCTACTTTAATTGTGTGTTTACTCTGGTTAGAAATAGTAGAATTCAATACAAACTTAAAAAAAAAAATCCAGAAACGTGCCTATCCACTAACAATTATCCATTTAACAATTAGAAGACACCTTTGGCACAAAATGAGGAGAACTTGGAACAAGAAAATAGAAGCAGAATTTGACCAAGCTGAACCATTCCCCAGCATTTAACTGCAGCCATAAACGTACCTCAATATCAGTGTGACAATCTTACTAGTGAAGCAGTGAACTGTGTAGCTGAGCTTAGTCCCAGCACAGAGCTGAGACTTCTTTCAGTCATTATCCAAACATATGATAAGAGTTATAAGATCAGGAAAGATAATATTTCCTACAGGTTAAAGTAAGCACAAAAACTAAATGTTACACTCCACTCCACTCTATACTATACACAGTACTATACTATACTATACTATACTACACTACACTACACTATCCTACCCTTTGTTCCACAGCTAAATTTTTCTACAGTTTCAAGTGGAGTCAGGTGTTCTTTGCCAATTAGTAAGGTACCCAAGGCAACAGTTTTTTTTTAAATGGTATAAGTGGGACAGGGGATTGACAAATTTAACAAATTTAGCTGTTAGCAACAGCTGTCAGGCTTTTGACTATCACATTTTGACCAAAATGTTCCAGTTAAATAATAAAATATCTCTTTGGAAATCTGTGTTAATAACAAATATTGTCTGAAATATTTTAGTTGTTAAACTCTACTTTAGCTATAATAAGGTCTGTCAAATCAGAAAGCTTAATGTAAGGCTATGAGCTGCTGCAGAGTCTCTGTCAAAAAACAGAAGTATCTCATTCAATTTGCATAGCAGTTAGTTTGAGGAACCCAGATCCCCAGAGAGCCTTTCATGCAGAGCTCTCCCTTTTGTATTGTTCCTTAAATTTTGCAGTGAAATGGGTGTTTTCTAAACAGCCCAGACTGATATAACACGAGAATAATCTGTTTTCTTGCATTTATATGGGAGGCCTATATCAAGATGTTTTGCTTAATAAAATTCAGACCTTTGTTTCTCACAAAAGTTGAAATTCTTTTATTTCTCAGTCAAGGACAAAGGAAAAACTGTGATTTCCCTTCCATTCATATTTGGTTAAGCTTTCACAGAATCACAGAATGGTTGAGGTTGGAAGGGACCTCTGGAGAACATCTAGTCCAAGTCCCCTGCTCAGGCAGGGTCTTCTAGAGCACATTGCACAGGATCATGTCCAGACGGGTTTTGAATATCTCCAGCGAAGGAGACTCCACAACCTCTCTGGGCAACCTGTTCCAGGGCTCAGTCACTCTCACAGTAAAGTTTTTAAGAAGTTTTTCCTCATATTCAGACAGAACTTCCTATATTTCAGTTTGCGCCCGTTGCCTCTTGTCCTGTCGCTGGGCACCACTGACAAGAGTCTGGCCCCATCCTCTTGACACCCCTCACTTTAGATATTTGTATACATTGATGAGATCCCCTCTCAGTCTTCTCTTTTCTAGGATAAACAGTCCCAGCTCTCTCAGCCTTTTTTCATATGAGAGATGCTCCAGGCCCCTCATCATCTTCACAGCCCTCCACTGGACTCTCTCCAGTAGTGCCATGTCTAGTTTCTAGTCACCAAACAGAGAGCTGCTGCACATACAAAGACTACCTTCAGCTTTTAATTCTAATTCTTTCTGCAGTCTTTTCTTATGCCTGTGGTGCTCCTTCACCTGTTATTTCTCACCGAGCAAGCAGCCATCAGTGGTGTTGGCTGAAGCCTGATGTTCTGGTGACCCTAGCCAATAATTTTCAGCAGAATTAGTTTGCTCTACAGTCTCTCTCAGAACTGCTCTCCTGCTGTAGTAGTTCCTCACATGGACAATACTAGGAAATTGTGTCAACTGAATGATTTCCTCACACTAAAAATGTCATTTTTTTTTAAATGCCATTTTACTTGAGGATTTACAATACAGAAAATACAGGAACAAGAGCATTTAAACAAACATCAAACGTGTCAGGCCTTAGGGAGACACTCACTGCTGAAATACCTGTGATAGTTGCTGCTATTTCCCCTGTAGCTCCCTGCTCCCTCTCAGCTGCCAGAGGTTACTGTCTCCAAGCAGAGTGGCCAGAATACAACATGCAAGTGCTTCCCCTCACAGCTTACCCAAACACCTGCCACTACAGTTCAAATTAGCCTGCTAGATTTTGCACAGAGCTAGCTGTGGTACATATATATATCCTGCAGAGGAGTGAGAGTAATGATTGCAACATGGGTCAGTAAGTAACACCTTAGGGGGTGGGGGCAGTAGCATCATACACAGCAGCCATTTGGTAAGTGTATTTCCTCACCCATACAGAGATCCTGGGCATCCTCTGTTTATATCTGCTGTCACCTCCATCAGATGAAGTGCCTTCAGTCTCTGTTGATGAATTCCCTAAGGAGCACTTTGCTTCTCCATTTGCCTTTACCTTACATTTAGCAGTTACAGTGAGTATTTCCTTCATCTGTCTTATCTGACCTTACATTATGTATTTCCCTAACATCTACTGAGAAATGGTGATGATGCTGTCCTTTTACCTATTGGATTTAAGTTTCAGCTGCCAATGAGCTAACCTCTTTTTTTCTCCCAAATTAAAGACAATCATCTGTATGGGAAAGAAGCCTTGTATGTATATTTTACATAATTGCACTGATTTATGCAAAAAAGTTAAACATGTTTTGCTCAGTATATTCCTCTAGCTCTTTGTAGAAGAAATTTGGTCCCTGGACTATAGTAGAATTTCGCAGGGCTAAAAATGTATGATATGACCATGGAAAAATTACTGTTTAGAACAGTGTATATATATATATGTGTGTGTATATATATATATATATATATATATGATATTATCACTTTTATGTTCATATTATCAGTTCCAGTTTAGAATGCATTATCTCTCATAGAATGAAAAAGTACAATACCATAAATGTGCAGGTAATGATGCATTTCTGGCAGAATGAACATAAAGCAACATAAAAGGATACACCAATCAAAGTTTCTTGAACATATCAAGACAGTACTTTACTGTTTTTTCACTGCTTATTTTTATTATCTTTGATTCAAAAGACTATGAATTTTATTAATGAGATCAAATATTCTATGTTAATTATTGTCTGTGGTAACAAAAGAATGCTAATATGAATGTACTTCTGAAAGCTAAAAATGTTAATGTAAATGAATGTATAATGAACATCACAAAGAACAGTAGCTAATAAAAGATCAAGCTTACTAGAAAGCCAGTAGCAGGCTTCAAGGCAATCTGCTAAATCAGAAAGACAGCTAGGTTAAAGTTAACAGAAAGTGGTAGGTAAACATTTTAAATTGCAAATAGTGACAGCTTAACATAGAAAATACATGAAATGACTTTATTGCTTATATTTTGGGGCTATGAAAACTGGTATCACTGATTCCATCTCACTCATCAGCAGTCACTGGTTTTCACTAATTTCTTCCCTCCCTTTTGTAGTTCAATATCAGAATGGAATCAAAGTTTAGTATATTTTACTGGAAAAGATAGTTTGAGAATGCTGGATAGACACCTGCTGTTTTCTAAACTTTCCATCGGGTTTCATAAGCTGTGAATGTACACTTATGAAAAAGATTTATATGACAATTTGATATCAATGGCAGAACTGCCACTGACTTTGGGCCATCTGGGAGTTCACTCATGCCAGTCAAGGTAAACTTTGAAGAGAAGAGAAAGCTAGTGATATAGTCTGAAAATCAGATGTCTGAATTTCAGAAATGTTTAGAACAGCTTCTGACACCCAGGCCCAAGTACTGTGCTTCAGCTTGACCACTTACTGCAGTAAATCATCAATCAGTGATTGAAAAAGTTGGACCAGATGTATTTGTTGATGTTATGGCATGCTATGGGAACCAAAACTTCAGTTGGGATATCAAAGGAAATAGAAATTTTGCTGCAGTCATCTATTTTGAGTCTGTGAGTTTATCAGCCATCAGGCTATTTTATAAGTGATTGGGGTCGAGGAGGGAAAGAGTATATCTTGGTCATATTCTACAGGAAACTGACTATCAAGGTGATGTTTGAGAAGTGTGACTCTCCCAGTTCCTCAGAAGCCCTTATTGAGAGAAGCAGTAGGATACCTGATTTCTGGATCCCAGATAGCAGAGATATGAGAAGGACATTGAGCTGCTTAGTCCTATCAGGACTGAAGGGCTCCTGGGGATTTGCAGAGGCAGGTCTGCAGGGATCTGAGGATCTCTGAAACCGAAACCTGGTTAGAGGTGTGGGCAGTTTTCAGGGCTGAGGAAACGGGTTTTTCAAAATCACAGTTGTGTGCTCAGGCACCCAAAGTTCACCTGAATTTTACTTTAAGTGTTTCTTTATCTAAAGCTTCATATCCAGTAAAATTCACAGGGATTAAAATCTAATTATTGTGTTGTTGCTAATTCTGACT
Source organism: Struthio camelus (assembly GCF_040807025.1). NCBI lineage: Eukaryota > Metazoa > Chordata > Aves > Struthioniformes > Struthionidae > Struthio > Struthio camelus. The sequence continues at coordinate 26,460,889 of NC_090942.1, forward strand.
TTAAAATTGCTCTCTCTGGCAGCTAAAAAGAACAGCTAATCATGTCAATCCACTCATGCATAAATCTATGGAGGTTAGCAGAACTGTTTTGGGGCCTAGTCAGGTGCATCTGGCAGTGCAAGTGGCATCTTTAATGCTCCACTTTGATTCAGAAGATTAGAATTTTAACAGCCAAAGGAAAACATCATGAATTTTAACTTTCAAACAAATGATTAATAGGGAAATCTGAGAACATATGAATTAGCAGGGAGTTAACTACCCTTGATAAATGCCATTTACACAGACATGCCCTCTGGTAAAGCCAAAACAATTTAGCTCTTTATGAAATAGGGACCCATATGCAAGGGTTTCCTACTTTTGGCCTTGCCGTGGGGCAAGTTTGCACATAGAGGAAGCTTTCTATATGAAGATGAGACACAGATTTAATTGTGACATTTTTAAAATATATGTCCCCCCAGTTTTGGACCTCAGATAAATTCCATTTAAGATTCATGTTCCAACTGTGAGGAGGAAGTGAAGTCACAATAGACAGAAATAAGAATTTTTAGTTTAGAGAATTAGCCCCCTAGATTTTGGAAGTGCTGGAAATGAAGGAGCTAATGCAAAGTAGCATGCAGAAAATGGATAAAAGGCTGACATAGCAATCTAAAACTTCCAGAAGTAACAGACAAAGTCTCAAAGTAGAGCCCTACATAGCTAAGTCTGTATACGTGTACAGGAGGAAGCCATACATACACTGTTTCAAAGTTACACCCACGGCACTGCTGGGGATTCTTCTCCAGCAGGCTTGCTATAGAAAACCCTCAGCTGCCATTGATTTCAAACATACACTGGGCTGGATTTATCTAGGCTGATGCAGTCCACTGCAGCACTGAGGTTACACCAAGGGAAACTGAGTAGATGTATGGGCATGCTGGTTCTTCTCAATGTAGCTCATACCTTTACTGTTGAGGAGAAACTTACATTCACCAAGGACTTCACAGCAGCCAGGAAGAGTTATGGAACTATTGTTATTTATAATCCTTTCCAAAGTGTGAAATAAAGCATTCCTTGAGCTGCTGTGACCATAGTACCTTTTCAGCCAGAGGCACCCGATGTTTAAAGGGGCTGGGTGCTGCCTCTGTGAATGGAGTAGGTGACTCCCCGCAGATGCTATGCTGTTAAAAGACTTGAGAATGAACCATGCAGGGAAGTGCTCCAGGAATGACAGTGTAGCCCCAGAAGCCCTCTGTCTAGTAATCTCATTCTGTTATACAGATGCTGATGGTATAATCCATGTCTGCTGCATTTCTGTCTCCTGTAATACAGGCTGCTGAAAACTTGAATACTAGTCCTACATAGAGTCATCTTATGCACTATTAGAAGTTAGGTTTCTTTCATATAGATTGTGTAGATAAAAATATTCTTTAAACACGTTATGTGTGATGCACAGAACTTTAACATAGAGGAAATAATGTGCTTTCATTACTACAGCTCTTAGATAGTTACTTGAAAATACTAAAAAGGGGCAGAAAAGGTTTTAATTAGTGCACTTTTGGCTTTAACAAAATAGAAAAAATAAAATATTCTTTCTCTTAGGATATCATTGTTTATTGTGCATACAAAGCATGTGCAATTTATGGGTGACAGAAGCGGATAGCTGAAAAAGCCTTCAGTGATAAGAATGATATTAACACATTAATGATTTTATTAATGTACTGGAATAACTTAGTTCTTTAGCATATTCTATAGAGGGTTATAAATCTTTGCAACATACAGAATTACGTAATGGTGGCACAGAGGATTTACAGCATCTCTTAACTTCAAGATGTCTTTTTTACACAACACGAGCATTTAATGAAAGTGTTCAATGAAGCTTATTGACATTTACTTTTCTCTTTGCCATACATTTATTAACTTTGAGTATCACATTCACATTAACATCAAACACATGAAATATGGAATAGCTGGAGAGAACAGAAGATGTATTTTAGTGCTTTGATGTTGATGTCAAAGTTTTATTTAAGATATTTATATGTAGGCTAAAAAGGACAGTAAATTTCATTGAAACTTCACTATATTACTAGATTTTCCATCAACAAATTCCTCAGGGTAGGCTGAAAGGACTAAAAGGGGAAAATAGAAATACTACTGAATAATCAGTCTTTGAAAGCAGTGAACGTTATTAGGAAATCACATTTGAGATATTCATAATTTAAATTTGATTTGTGGAAAGTGGAATGATACATGAGAGTTTCAGATTAGACATAAGAATGAGTTCGCTTTAGCTTTTTCTATTTTTCTTACATGGGGATCGTTTGCTTGAGAGGTACTAAAAAAAAAAAAAAAAGATTACTATGTACAAAGTACTTACTTTGAAGTACAGTATGATTTACTAATTTAAAGTCTGGTCAAAGGCTGACAAAAGTAAAGACAATTCCCTCGACTAAAGTGTTTGCCAGTTTCTACCTACCGCTACCCAGCTGAAATTAAATTCATCCATAGATTTGTAACAAGAACATGAGTAACTGAGCAAGAAGGAACATGCACTTGGTAGATTAAATTTATTCCTGCTGTAGCTCCATTCACAGCTTCAGCAGGGATGAGTGATATTAGATATGAGCAACCTGGATCAGATTAAAAGAAAGATGAGCTAAACCATCAGAGAAAACTTCAGCAGAATATTTTAAAAAGAATAAAATTATCTTGACAATTTTTAGTTTGAAGTAGTAATAATTTATTACTAAAAATAACTGGTCATCTAGACTGGAGGTTAACACCTGAACAAAAAAATCCATTGCCAAAATATATACATACTTGCACACATACATATACATACATGTATATATGTGTATATAAATCTGAACACAAATTTAGTTTGTTCTTGATGACATTCAATGCAGGGGAAAGCAGAGATGAGAAGTTCAGTCAGTGGTTTCCAAATATTCAAAGAATATGCAGATCTACTTTAGATTAAATGTCAGGCTTTGGCATCTCTCTCTCAGTTTTTCAAAATCTCACATACAAAACTAACTTTTTGATTCACATTAGCTGTGAAGCTCTTTCTGCAGACTTCTGTTTAGATGTTTGAACTTTCATTGATATATTTCAATTGACAGTTAGACTCCTAAATACTTTGTGGATTTTTTCTTTCTTACTACTGGCTGAACATTACCAGATGAAAAGTCGATGGAAGCTGTTGGATGCTCAGTACCTGCAAAGAAATCAGTCCCGTGTTGGCAGCTATTACAACACCATAGAAATTAGGAGTCAGGTCAATTACTGGATCAAGATTTAAACATACACTAGAAAACCAACTATAAACTCAGGTTAAAAAAGAACAAAGAAAAAATCTTGCTCTCCTGGTTTTTATTGTAGCATTTCCTGAAATCACTGATGATTTTGGAGTCTATTCCCTGAGCTGTCATGTGTCAAGTTCAGCAGGTTTGCTCAGTTAGTCTTAGAAACTGCAGATGTAACACCAAGAGTCATGAATTTTCAGCCTGTCACACTCCTGCACCACCACAAGTAAAGAAAGAAAGAGGAGATGGAGATAATAAAGTTATCAAGACAGTGGAAGAGACAGATGTAATCCTTCCCCACAGTCGTGATATCCAGCTTGTTTCTGTGGACCTCAGAGACTCCTGGGCTTTGCCCGGCTGGGCGTTGCTCAGTCAATCAGAGAACAACCACAGCCTTCCGTGGTTGAAAAAGGTTCCCTAAGGTAGACTGAGATCTCAGCCCTGAAGGGTAGGTTATGAAGTACATATCAAGCTACCATATTTCAGTAGTTAATTCTCTTACAGTATGATTTTGGCTTATACTTCCTATTTTGGGCCACGCTCTCCTTGAAAGATTTGCAAAATTTTGTTCTTGAGATCCTATGAAAAGAAATTCCAGCCAAATCTGAACAAATGCCTCCTTAATTTATATGTTTATTTCATCTCTTGCTATTTTCTGGGCCTTGAGGCAAGAACTTGACCGTTTGACTGGTCCAGAAAACCTTGTAGGAGAGTCTCTGCTGCAGGAGCTGTAAGACCCCTCCTAGTGCAGTGCCTAAGCAGGTCACTGCTGCAGTACAGTAGCAGTACAGTAGCAGCAGCAAGTCAGATATTTTTCCTTTTCCCCAGTCATGTGCTTGCTGTACATTCCTGGGTAACTTCTAACAAGAAGAATTCTCAAGTAGCTTTTTAGATTGGCTATAGAGATCTGGTGCCAGGCACCTTTAGCCTGGGCCAGGTTGCAATACAATACCTCTTAGTACTAAAACTCCCAAATTCTGACTTTGTGAAGGTATGTAACCTATCACTAGGAGATAAAGTCAAGGAGAATTTCATATTGACCACTATCAGAGCAGAATTAGTTATTAAATGTAAGTTACTAGAAACTTCTAGTTGGCAGCAGTTTCTTTGCTTTGGATCTAGGAAGACACAGATACTTTAAGGTGATTCTCTAGTATTCAGCATAAATATCCCAAAAATGTATGTGCAAATATTTAAAAAAAAAGGTCTTTGTTAAGGTCTTCATTATATCACTTTTTGTACCCTACCTTGCAGATAGTAATTATATCAAGTACCATCCAATTTATTCTGTTTCAAATGTCAGTAAGTCCCAACTCAAACTCAACTTCTGTCTATTTAAAGATCTGCTGTTTAAAAACAGAGGTAATAGTCTTAACTGTGACAAAAAGTATCGGCATCACAGTAAGTAGCCTGGAATAGGAAATGGCTTAGTAGATAAGTTTAAATAATGATTTTATAAACTTTTCATAAACATCATTTGATGATGCCCTACATTTGTTTTAACACTATTTGAGTGAAAATGGATCAAGAATGTTACCTTGATCACATTCTGAGATTAACCTTAAGGTATTAGACCATGCATTATCTTTTTGTCAACAGCTTTAGAAATAGTTGTTAGCAATACATAAAATCTCTTTTAATGGCATCTCCTTAAGGCTGATGTGATCACTAAGCCAAAAGATTTTCTAATTTACAGATTTAGTTAGCAGATGTAGTTAGCAGCACCCTCATAACGTTAACAGTCATACACACCTAATTTCAAATTCTGCCATATGAGATTATATTAAAAGTCTGCTTCTGGCAAGTTTCATTTGCATATTAATATACTTTAAAAAGAAAAAGGAGATATAAAATTTTTACTTTGAAATTGTCCAATACTTTGAAAATAGATTTATTTTGGAAAGATAACCTACATAATTAGCACAATTCTCAGGTGGTTTAAATTCACTTTAAAAGTCCATCTGTGCTTTGGATGTCTCTTCTTTTGCACACCATATTGTCTTTCGTGTCCAGTCCCACCAGCAGAGCTCAGATGCAACACTCAAGATGAAACTGCCCTTAAAATTTTTGGGGTTACTGATAGGACCAGTGTGCCTCTGCTAGAAAACTTATCTAGGCATTCCCTGTTCATGCAAGAGATCAAAATCAATGACCTAAATTTTTGAGGGGGAAATGATGCAGATCTTTAGCAAAATAGACATTTGACTGGATTTTTAAGGGGATTTTTTTTTTTGTTAGCAAGTGGATTTAGAACAATATTGATAATTAGTTCCCAGTCACACAATATGAAACCTTAAAACAGCAGTTTATTCAGTGAGGCTTTTTCATTGAAATGAATGCTCTCATGCATGGTCTTTTACAGGACTAGAACTTAGAAAACTTTTATAAATTAACCATATATCTCTAAATGCATAAATATAGAAAGGTTGTTGGGTCATGTCCACATGCACGTGCACACACACACGCACACACACACATGCATGTGTAAGGCAGAACTACTGTGTCTTTTAGCTGCTTTGCAACTGAATGAATAATTACTTAACATGAGGATTTGAACAGTGAGATTTATTACCCCCCAATCCTTACTGTTTGTTCCCCAGATTTTCTCTCATAAGTTTAGAGAGTCAAGTTTTGTTCATTTTTTGACCGGCCACGGAGAAAAAGCCTGAAGGAAGCATAGAATATAATCTCTTGGTAGCTGAAATGGTTTGGCGTTTCCGTCTTTGGGGATACTCAAAGCCCAGCTGGAAAATGTTCTGTGCAACCTGCTCTACTTGACCTGATTTGAGCAGGGGTGTTGGAATAGATGATCTCTAGAGATCCTTTCTAACCTCAACTATTTGACGATTCTGTGAAATTTTCAGATTTTTATTTATACTGTAGCAAATACGCAGTGCAAGCTTCTTCTGATGATGTGGAAAAGGAGATATTTAGCAGGAAAGTGAGACTTAGAATAATAGTCAAAATGTTTCCAGAGAAGGCAGTAAGCTAAACAAAGTGAAGAACAAAACAGAGGAACTATTTAGAGACTTAAAGAAATAGCTCAACAGAGCGAATGCTATAGTTCCCTGCCTCGTGAATAACTTTTACCAGAAGTCATATCGTTCAAGTGTCAAATCCTACTAGCATAAGAACAAAGGGGAAGTGGATGGATACATTACTCAGGTGTCCTATAAGAAAGTTTTTTTTCTGTAAGACAGTCTGTAGCTAATTACATGATGGGATTGAATTCCAGTACTAAAAGTCAGTTGTTAACATTGCCCTCAGATGTTAGTTTACTGTCAAAATCATATCTTTGGCATGTAAAGCTATGGAATTAGATTAAAAATACACATGCAGACGCGCACGCACGCGCACACACACACACACACACACAATCCCTTCTAGAGGATTGAAAGGAACAAAAATATCTTTGACACAAAGGAGGCTCTTTCCAAATGAAATGTTAGAAATCCCTTGAAATTTTGTACGTGGAGACTCTTTACTTCTACAATCTGAAAATTAGGTCCAGAGTTGGCAAGTTCATTTGCTTTCTGCCAGTTAAAAATGGACTTAATAACCTGAAAATACTCTTTACATTATGAAAAGGAAGCAAAGCGCTGATACCTCTCTAGTTCCTCTTATAGAAAATATCACTATCAAGATAATACTGTTATGATACTATTGATAAGCATGTGCAAGAGTGTGGGAGTGTTCTGTGGAACAGAATGTTGACAGCAGTGTTTTTTCTTAAAAGTTGCTAAAGATGTATTCAGCTCCCAGTTAGAGAGCAAGTCAGAGGTTTTCTTGTCACTATAGAGTCTGACAGGTAACTTGAAGTTATTTTGCTTTTGCTACGTTTTGTGTTTTTGCTAAATTAGAAAGTGCTCAAAAACCCATAGAAATAACTATGGATAACCTCAGAAGTGATAAAATGAATGTCATTATCAGCATGTAGGTAGGTAGCCATTGTACATTAATTAAGCATTCTCTTCCAGGTGCTTAACACCACAGCATTCATTACAATAATTTAAATGCACACTTAAAAGTCTCGGTCTAGGTTGAGAGCAGCAGTACAAATAGAGTTTGAAGAACATTTCCTTTTCTTCAAAAGAAGAATGCCAGGACTGTGAAAACTTTTTTACATGTATATACGAGTTTCAGGTAGTCATGTCACAGTCTTCTTTCAGTATGAAGGGCAGATATGTACCCATTTCCTGAGATAACCAGAATCACAGTAAGCCAACTTCCTTGAAACTCTATAGTTTTGATTATTGATCTATTGTAGCTTTTCAAAATGTAAGATCCCCTTCATTAAAATAAAGAGGTAAGAGTGGAGGAATCTAAAATTAATTGACTTTTTGGATATTTTGGCCTGAACATGCCAATGAGTATGTAGGTTAAAAGTCTACAGCCTTGATCATACCTAGTTAAGGTAGATGGAAGCTAGTTCGGAAGGCAAGCAAGGGCGCTTGCATATAGAAAACAGGGAGGAAGGAGAAACAGCCGAAGGAAAGAAGACTAAATTATAATAGTAAGAGCATAAATTCTGAGTCTTTCAGAATGCCTAGGACCAACTGTTTTACCATGCCTTTTTTGTAGCAGTAGGCCCAGCTCAGTTTTATGCTTGTGATTCACAGTAATTCATTTTTCTTTTGAAATACATGCATATGCTGTATATCTTCTACTAAGATCAAAAGAGAATGTGGGTGAAGTCAGAAGGTGGGGATAGTAATTTTTGTTAGGTCATGTTTAATAAGATCATCAAATTCTTCTATTAATAACTATTGCTTTGCTTTGCTGTTTTGCTAGTGTTTCCTCAATTACTTAATTTGCTTCATCAGTTCTAGGTGATAAGATGTGCCAAATTATGTGACACTGGGCACTATAATACAGTATTTTTTATATGCAATGTTACTTGTTATTGCTATATAATACCATGAAAGAGGTATAAATCATTTTCTCTGTCTTTTTTCAACTGATGGTAAATGTGCTACATCATGCTATAAAGTCTAAAGGAAGAGAGATGATATATTTCTTAAACCACCTGAGTCATTACTCTCCTGTGTGAATAAGACATTTAAATACTCTATTTACGTAATTGATTGCTGAAGATTTATTTAAAACATGTCCACCCTTTGCTTTGCATGCCAGTGTAATTAACCTACCTCACTGAATTTATATTATCAATAATGAAGTGTGCCAACAGAACTCAAATGTAAATCTCAGATTGTCATTCCACCCCCCCTTCCCCCCCACATTCAAGGCCAGCACATGATGATTCAGTCCTGCCTCAGGAAAGACCTGAAAAAACAGAAGGAAAACAGAGATAACTGTCTCTAACAATGTTATTCTTAAGTAATGATTTTCCTAGGCCTTTCTAAAAGAAGGCATTAACATTTTCTGCCAAAAACTAACCCAAGACCTGCCTGTTGCATGACTTTATAGACTCAGCATACAAGCTTCCAATGGCAGTTTTCACACACCATATCTAACAATCTCATTATTTTTCTGAATAGCATTTTATTGCTTAGTCTTAGAGTTGTGTACTGACAGAAAGAACTTTTAAAAAAAGAAAAAATCTAGGATATTTTAGGACTCACTTTTCCTTTTATCTGTGTAAGAGATGATGCAATAGTCACTACTAAATAGGACTGATATCATAATAAAATTTGCTTTTTGACTGCAGAAAAGTTAGAAAGTACAAGTTATTCCTTTGTTTTATTGCCAAATGAAAAATGTCAAATGAAAAATGAATATATTAGTATTTATTCTCCAAGAATTAGAAGTCCCACCAATGAGCCAGAGAAGTTGAGAAATCCATATAAAAATGCTTTGTCATATGGATAGCAAATTCTGAAAGATAAAAACTGAAAATGTTAGTGTTATTTGCATTTCCATCTTCAATTAATTTTGAAAATATTAATGAACTCATCATCACAGGAAAGTAGACATGGGAATAGCTGTCTCTATCTGTGATAAAAGTTAATAAGACATTCTTATTTGGAAAGTTAAAAAGGTAACACAAGAAACCATTATTAGATTAACTCTCTCCCTGCTTATTCTACCCATAAATACCTCTTTTTATTCTATGAAGTTAGGGAATTGCTAATGATTTCTTTAAATTGTTTGCACCAACATATGTATCTGCTTTCAGTAAATTCCATCAGTAAAGAATATTTTCTTTGTTATTTCTTGCATAGGTAACAAAGGCTGAAAATCACTGAGGTATGAAATATGCTTTGCATTGGTTTCAGATGATTGACCGCTATTTCCGTTTGCAACATTTGCTTGGTTAACTTTCTCACTCTTTTATTTTGAAGTCAATAGAAGATAAAGGCAATGCAAGCAATGTCTAGCATTCTTTCAACATCTGAATAGCATTTAGAGGGTTCATCTACAGGTGCCAAATAAGTATTAAAAAAGATGTAAATAGGTTCCTTTACATGAAGTCAGGAAAACACCTATTCAAAAAGAAATAAATCTTTTTTTTTAGTGCAGTCAAAGTAAGCCTGGTAGCTTGGTTAATTCAAGGTCACTGTGTTTGGTTTATAAGATGTGAGACTACACTGAGTTCTTAGGTGCCCTTCCTGGTTTTTTGAAAACATAAGTAGGAAAAAATCCAGCAGATTGAGTTTAACAAACTGACCTGCTAATTTTTTTTTTCTAGCTTCTTTGTTTTAGTGCACTGGAAACTAGTCATAAATGGTGCTGAGAAGTGCTCTTCTAGTCAGATGGGATCTGAAGAGTCCCTGTTGCTGAATTAATTTCCTCATGTGCTAGTACAGCTTTGCTGCCATGTTTGCTAGATCGGCTTCATCTTTGGATGGAGTCAAACATTTCATATACTGTGACGATAGATTTTGTTCCACTTAGGATCCTATAATTCTTGCTACTAGGAAATATCACAAACGTATGCTTAGCAATTTTTTTGTTATGTGCCAAAAAATTAGTCCGAGTTAGGACACACAAATTTAGTACCATGGACAGCTCCGCCACTGTCTGCTCAGTGGATCAGAGGACAGTTCATGTTCAAATTGCTCAAAGCAGACTCAGCTACAAGGGCAGAGTGGGCTTTCAGGGCTTTATCCAGTCTGATCTTGAAAACTGCCAAGGATGGGGGCTACACATCCTCCCTGAGCAACTTGTTTTGCTGCTTGACTGTGCTCATGGGGAAAAAATTTCTCCTTGCATCTACTCTAAACCTCTTGATTGAGACTCCATGTAGGAGTCTCTGAATCTTGAAAAATATCCTGTTGGTGAGTTAAATTAACTTAAGGAAGGCAATGCACAGCTGAGTAAGATGCCATGTTTTCTTAATAGATAATAACATCATTTCATTAACTGCAGTTAAGTAAAAAAACAGAGAATCACTTTCATCCATTTTCATTCCATAATTTATAACTGAAGGAAAGAGCATCACACCACCAATGCAAAACTGTTAACTTTTTTCTTTGTTTCCTTTTCAAATAGCTTAGATATATGCCTCTTTGCCAAGCACTCCTGTTACTTTCACAGCTAAATATGTGCTCAATATCACTTTCCTGTATACAAAATTAATCTCCATCAGCTGTTATTGCAGATATTTCTCTTAAGTATATTGTGTAAAAGTACAAAATATCTCTACACTACTATTGAGTGAGGAGTATATTGAAAATAGAAGTCCCTTAATGCAACTGTACTTGTAAACAGCTCCAAGTTCAGGTGTATATATATTTATTTTATATACATATATAAAAAAATAAATTTCTTATTAAACTATGTTTATCTGGAGGCATTTAAAGAGAGGCAGATGATATCAGCTACTAATCTGAAATAAAAAACTGTACATGCATTCCAGGAATTAATACTCCTCCTAAGTAGATTTCCACTCAAAGGAGAGCATGATTGATAATGTTAAAATATATAACTAACCAAGGCAAGTTTTAAGAATTCCTTATTCAATACTCTCCATTTGTCACAAATTAATAGAAAAATTTTACTATTAGTTATAAGAATGTTTTATATGAGTAAAGCACAAGGTGTTACAGATGACAGTACTTTCGAATGTGTAGCCTTTTAAATGTGTAGGCTCCTCCAGCTGGAGGTAAGAAACGTTTCAGTTTCCCATTCATTACTTCAAATCATCCTACTCAAATTATTCCACTAGAGGACTGCTACTATCAGATCTTCAAATTTTACTGAATATTCCTGCAGAATATTTGTCTAAATAAAATGATAGATTAATTACATTTGCTTTACCGTCTTCTGGGACGTATACACACATGCTCACACACACGCGCACACGCACACACATCATTTCTTTTCCTATCCCCTCTACTGTCAGCTTACTCTTTCTATAGTCTAGTCTAAATATTGGCAAACTTTTGACCTTTGTAATAAGAGAATATATTGATTCTCTGAAAGTAGAAAAGAAGATGCAGAGGGCAAATGCATGTGTGACTGTGTACAAGAGTGTTAGATACTGGCTCAAGAAGTATCTTAAGTGTTTGTGAGTGTATGTGGTGTGTATGTATGTCTATACGCCCTACCCAGTGTACCAGTTTATGGTGCCATGACAATAGTCTGCCCCCATACTGACCTTCCTCCTCAGCTTTTTTTGGCCTCATACTAACCATCACCAAAGCTGTCTAAAGGGCCTGCACACCTTTCCAGGACCCTTCCTTAAAGTCTACCAATCTTTCCCAAACCATCCTAGAACCCTACAACTTCTTACAGAACCTCCCACAAAAATGCTGATTTTCACATTTCTGACCTTCCTCCCCCATCCAGCATTACCTACATCCTTTTCTTCCTCGTGGCCCTCTGCTCTTTACCTTCCAAAGCCTCGTCCTCTCCGCTTGAACGACGTCTCCCCTGGATGTCCCAATTATTTCACTGCCATATCAGACCTATTTCTATCTAAGTCTCACGGTTTCTCCAGAATACTTACGCCCAATTTTTGAATGCACACATCCACCCTTCCATCACCAGCTCACACCCATATAATCATACTTCTCTATTAAGATACTGACATTCAGTCTCATCCTGTTGCCCTTCCACTCCCTTGCTATTTCAGCTGCCGGAACTGCCCTCTGCATTGTGTCTTTCTGGCTGCCACAGCCAACTGAATCCAACTCTGCTCTTGACTGCTTTGCAGGGCTCTTGTTCTGGTAGGCTGTTCTTAGAAAAATTCTGTTACAAAAAGGAGGATATTCAGATGACAGGAAAGTAGGAAATGTTTAGGAGAAAAATGGCAGCCATATGAAAACAAAATCTCCGGATAACACTACAATGCCTCTAAAATCCAAACTAGTTTGAAGTCATTGCATTTGGTATGCATCATAGTGCAACATCTAACCAATGCTGAATTTTTGACTGAAAGGATTGTTCCTCTCTGAGCATTATTTCTGGTAGGTAATTACAAAATGATTGCTACAAAAACATAATGGAGCTATAAACAATATTGTAGATTGTTTCCTGAAGTTGCTTGCACAGGTCAGGTTATATCAAACTTTGTCATAACTTCTATTTCCTCTAACATACAGAGTAAGTGCTTTTGCAAAGTGAAGATCACATATAATTTACTTTTTTGAGGACTATGATATAAAGAAAATAACTGATATTTTAATGACCTTATTTTATGAACAATTGTTTGAGAAATGATGCATATATGAAATGACACATATATTGTCAAAAACATTTTTTTCTGTTCCTGGAGATAATGAAATAATAAAAATGAAGAACTACTAAAGGAGAAGGGTGTGGGGGGGGAACACTGGAAATTTAACAAATCAAAATAGATTATTTTTCCAAGGTGATTGCGTATTGATTCCACTGGCTTTAAAACTACTTTTCAAATTTTAGAAAAAAAGTTAATTCAAGGGGAATATTTAAAGCAAGCATTTATCTGAAAAGTCAAAAGAAAAAGGATAAAAATGCAAGTATGCAAGGGACCTGTGAATGCGGTGTGCCTGTGAATCTAGAGAATGTGCATATATGTGTGAGCATGTCTGTGAGTGCGTGTGCGTGCTTGTGCATGTGTGTGTGTTAAGTTCAGACCTGGTCAGCTGGGGAGGAGGACAGGATCAGATCGCCTGCGTTCATGCTTAGGTGAGTGCAGCTGGTGGTTATGGGATGCTGGTAAAGGCACTGCTCTATCTGTGTTAGTTTGTGTGGCCAGCTGTGTGTGTGTGTGCATGTGATGTATGTGCCTGTGCACGCATTTCCCTTTGTTGAATACATGCCCAGCCTGGCTCCTGGCCACACCTGCAGATGGGAACAGCATCAGCCACATCCACTGGATTGAAAGAGAAAAACTTCCTGGATTCAGTCTGGTGGACCAGGAAGGAGAAATCCACCATGTTACAAAATTCAATGAGTTCAGTCCTCCTTAATCCTGACTTCTGGACCAGGCAGATCAGAAATAAAAAAAAAAAAATATAAGGCCAGAGAAAAGTAATTACTCAGGGGAGATTCATAGTTTCAGGTAAAATGGGAACAGATCCCTCACACCAGTACTTCTGTAGGCGTGTGAGGAGGAAAACATGGTTAAACATGAAAAACAAGAAAAAAAAGTAGGAAACAGAATTAACGAGAACTCAAATTGAACCTCTTTTCCTTAATAATGGTCAGTCCTACTGGTTGACAGGTCTTTCAGCAGGAGTTGGGAAGGATGCAGATTTCCTTTGCATGCCATAAACTTCTTGGCCAAGTTTTACCTAGGGGGAACATATTCCTCAGACAGGCTTAGTCATACATAACAATCATTTCACAGGCATCACTCTGCAGTCACATATCTTATTTTCTCTTCTTGCATACAGTGCAAAGTATGAAAAAATGTGGCACATTTTGCAGGGTTTGTGGTATCCCTTCCCAACCTTCCTGTTCTGTTGATTCACTAAAGAGAATCAATATGTCCCATGAGACTTTACCTTGCTCAGGGGTATGATTTCAGGGCACCTATGTGCTGTATTATTTCTTTATATGCTCCAGTTACTAGCACAAACAGATAGATGTGAGGAAAGTGAATCTCTTCTTTGGTACTCTCAAAGAATTATAGAAATTAGTACTGAAAGCAGACAGATAGTATAACTATTCTTATAGCTGTACTAAGTTACATTAAGTATTGCCTAGTTTTCATCTGGCCTCAAAATCTTTGTAGCGTGAACATGGAGTAAAGTCATCTTGCATCCTCTGTTTTTCTCAATTCAGGTTGGATAACTTGTTCAGACCAAGGAGTATGGGCCTGGTAGTTCACCCGTAAGGAAGTTTTCCATATTGTCAAGATGCAAAGTAGTAAATTACAGGGCAGCTTCATTTTTATTGCTCAGATGAACCCTCCACTCTCAAGATAGAGTTATACTTGTTGGGTGTATACAGCAAGGTACCCAAGAGATTTCTCACATCCAGGTCTATCCCACTGCTAATTTTGTACTTCTTGAATTTCAGGCCATTTTGTGTGCAAGATCTAATATTAAAGGAAAATGAATTAAAAAATTAATCTTGCCTTGGGCATAGTGCAGAAGAGGACATATGTGGAAAATCAAAGAACAAGCTAGGCAAAAACTTTAAATAAATACTTTAAATATAGTTAATTTTCATTTCGCTTTTATGGGTCAGGCAGATAGAGCAGGAGACCCAAAATCTGTCCAGCCCTAAGTTCTGCAAGACATTAAAAATTATGAACTAGTTGTTCACAGAAATAACAGAGACAATTGGTTGGGTAGTAGCTGGGAAGTATGTATGTATGTGTGTGTAGTGTGTGTGTGCATGCGCGTGTACAGGTCTGACTATGAACGTCAAAGGTCTATAGCACAGACAATGTCTAGGCTTGTTCCCGCAGGTTGCATGCTTTGCTGCCAGCGTAAACTGAAACTGAAGCCTGGCAGATGCAGCTATGAAATGACTCTCCTACGCATTCCTTTGTGCCCACAGTTTAATATTTTACTACAAGCAGAATACCTTAATGCTTCCCTCAAATGCTTTTATATTGGCTTGGCAGATATTGGTGCATTTCAACAAATCATAAGTTATCTTAATAACAACTTTCTGTAGATCATTTCAAGGAAGCCGGGATTAATTCCTTAAATTCTTCTGAGGATTCTTTTGAAGCACACAGAAAACTGATTTTCCAGTGCCTCCTAGGCCTTACAGCACTCCTAGAAATTTACTTTCTCAGATTGTATCCAGAGTAACAATGATATTACAAAATAAATGTTCTTCTCATTTAAATATATTTGACACGGCTCTGGTCTCTTCTTTTAACAATAATCCGTTTCCTGTTTCTGTGACCCAGCAATCCAATCACGTATGAATCAGTCTCACAGTTCCCTACAGTGGGAACATTGGCCTTTAGGTCTAAACAGAGCTTTCTGCAGTTTCCACTAGAGAAATGTGCTACTAACAAATAAATGAAGCAAGCTACAGAGACAACTAGGTTCATTATTCTCAGCAAGAAGGTAGGATGGCTCAAGCTGAGATCTTTGATAGGGCAATCAGAGAAGAAAAACAAAGGCTCCTTTAAGACTATATCTCTCAAAACTATATTTATGGAGAAGATGCTTTTTGCACATCTGTTGTGTGGGTTGTTAACAATTACTGTCTTTCTTTTCCCTGATTTAAGTAAACATGTACAAGTCTAGGAAGTAGTCACTGTGATGCTAATTTGATCAGTGGTTGTAATGTACATCCATATTCCAGAAACTTAGTCAATAGCTTTTCCTATAAATATAACTATACATAAAAACACCTATAATCTGTAAAAGCAAATCCATATATAGACACATCTATGCACATACACACAAAGAAGCAGTGCAAACTCTTCCTCATCAATCACAGATGGTCTGTCGTACATATACACATTTGACCTTTTACACTTTTAAAGTAACAGTGAGGTTCCTTCCTTTCAATTCTAGACCAAGGGCACAGATACTAAATTAATTAATAAATTATTGACAAAGAGGAAGAAGCAGAAAAAAAAGATGTTTTATGTTAAGAAGTTGATTGTTCATTGATGAAAACATCCCTTTAAGGACATCATGCAGAATAGTAACCCTCTGCAAAAGTATGCAAATGGATTAAAAAGCCTAAAGTCTCTCTCTCCCCTTTTGCCTTCAATTTTTAATAAACGAGCTTCTTCAGTTGTTAACCCCTTCTATATTAGAGAAGCGGAGCCTACTGCATGTTACTGTATGGCATCTGCTTTCAGTTCATACTCCCTGGATCACTTCCACAAGCTAACTACAACTCGTTTCTAAGCACGCACACAGTGTCCTTTCAATGCCATGACTATAAAATGGCACTAGGTAAGGTTTGGATTCTGGTCTGGATTCATACTATTTAACTTTAGAAGCAACACGGAAAGTAAATCCTGCAACATCTATCTGAATGGGGCTGAACCGGTGTCTGTCTCTGTTCACGGTATTTGTCTCTGTCCATTGATTGTAAAGGCAACCTACAGCAACTAGCATCCTAATTTAGGAGGCTCAGTTAAATCAAATAGGAGGAATTCAAGCCTCCAGGTCCACCAGACCCTTTATCCTCTCTGTTCTTGCTCCACTGCACTTTTCTGCACTTGTTTGCAAAACACGCAACAGTAACAAAGAGCTATAAAGAGGAAAGGTGAAGGCATCACAATCTTGTGCTTGCATTCAGCTGTGCAGAAATGATTCAAAAAGTATCCCTTATCGTTAAATCTTTTGAACTTTTTATAGATTGTAAGCCTTTAATAGCTGGACTTCATTTTGCTTGCCAGGGAAATCTCCCTCCCATAACTTAAAGGTATTTTTGCGTATTTGCTTCCTAGTAGATGACAATGCCCTTAAAGTCATTGCCATTCTCTGCCCTTCTAGACTGTCTCACTGTACAATATATGTGAACGTAATTAATGCTGCATAAATCTGTAAATGTATGTTTCAGTGATTTTTAATTTATGGTCAGGTTTGTGAAACTAGATCAATTTACTTTCGGCAATTGTCTTTTTAAGAGGATAGACGTTTTCAAGTTATCCACATATTAGCATCCTAACATAATATTTAAAAAAATACATCCAAGTGAGCCACAAGAAAACCTGATATAAACAGGACACTGCTTGATGGATTCAGTGCACATTAGATTGGCAGGAGTCTTCTTGCCACATTAGAGTCTATCAAATGAGGAAAGCACCAATTAGTGATTAAAAATAACAATCTCTTGACTTTTCAAGAAATCAGCTTTCAGATACGTAATACAGATTACTCAGGACTGTATGTTTCATTTAAATTAAAGTGCAGGCATCTGTAAACAACTCGGATGTGCATGCCTATTTTAAGAACAACACGATGGCATTCTATGACTGCTGAGGTCTTGAGCCAAGTGAACTCTTAAAATTGAATACAATTATGAATGTATTATCTCCCTGTTAGGAAATATCACTCACTCAGAGTTAGCTTACCACCTTCCTTACCTGTTGTGCAAATCCCAGCTGTTAAGGGATATTTCCATTTAAAATGCTTTACAAAAGGCTGTTTTTTGTTTTTTGGTTTTTTTTTTGCGTAAAGGTTGTGAACAAAGGATGGAGTCTCTGCTAAACTTAAGTGGCACAGAGCTGCATCATGCCCAAAAAGCAGATTTATGGGGTGAAGGAGCCTGGTTCAGGAAACTCATAGCAGGATATGGTGCCTTCTAATCCTTGCCAAAGTCAAATTTATTGACTTAAAGCGATTCTGACTCAAGGGAGAGAGAATCCTCTGATATCTCCGTTTTCTTGAGACTTCAACCTTCTATCTACTACAGGATATTGAGTCAACTTGGAAAATCAGTATGATCTGTACCGATTCTACAAATAAACTAAAATTTAGTATGTTTCCTGAATTTTGCCAAATTAAGTAATGTTACTTAAAGAAGTCTTGACGTTAACTGTGAAAGTCAGGCTGAAAAAAAAAATCATTTTACTTCTTTTGGGAAAAGAGACAAAAGAAGATAATTTGTTTTCCATTATTTTACTTCCTTATATACCGTTCAAATGTCTTTGCATTATCAGGGTCAGGAGAGGGTATCCATCCTGTTCATTTGCTATGTTTAGTGTAATGAAGTAAAACACACAGGCTGTGAAAAAATACCCTAGAAAAGTTGTCTATTATAAGTTTAAAACTTTTTAATAAGATTTTTACACACTAGCACAGTAAGTATGATTTTATAAAAAGTAACGGTCCTGCTGAATGATTAATTCTTCAGATATTGTTGTTTTTAATGTAAACGTATTGAGGTACAGCTACATTCTAGAAAATGATCATTTCTACATGGCATTGTGCAATCTCATGTTCCCTGGTGCTGTAAGCAAACAAGCCTTCTTGTTCTGTGAACAAAAGGATGAAGGATTTTCAACTTAATCAGAAAATAAATTCGGAGCTGTTTCCTTATTGGCTCACATATAATCTGTAATAAAGAATTTACTGTGTAGTTAATTATTCTGCAGATGATTTGCCAGCCAGAATAGAACCAGTGCATTGTCTCATAGTTGTATTGACTTTGCACTGATAGTAGGCAATGATTTTTTGCCAAAGGAAAAAATGTGAATAAACTCAAAAGACTAAATGCATAGAAGCGGCATGTCTGATGGGTAAGATTTTGCATAAACAAGTTCCTGACCATAAAGACCACTTCAAAAAAAGCTTGAAGTTAATTACAGCATGCCTCAGTTATAACTCAATTAGAACCTACCTGCTGAGTAAGAAATTTACAGAAAGGAGCAGAGGATTTAGATCACCAAATCAAAGTAATCCCTTAAAAACTGCACATAGGGTAAACATTTAAAATAGGACCTACACGATTTACATGCATAGGTCCAAGTGTTAGTGAGTTCTAGGGTGAAATTTCTGTTTGAATCTAAGTGACTTAAGAAGCTTAACTTCCATGAACTTTCAATGGGAGCCTGACAGTGCAGGTATTTTTTTCTTAACTGCAACTTTCTATATGACAATGAACTTTCCTGGATAATGCTGGTCTCTTCACAAATTCCTATATAACTATCACCTAAAGTATTGAGCTGTGCAGCTCAATGGACTTGTACCCTGTTACCTAGTGATACACTCGCACACAGGGCACTGATAGTGGCTCAGGAATGTATTTTTAAGGATAGCAGTACACTTGGAAATGATAAACTTAACTGTATGGCTGGATAAGGAAAAGTTATATATGTTATTTTCAAACACAGATTTATAACAAGAGAACAAAGACACTGCAAAAACCCCAGAAATAATATATCTTCTCAAGATTATGCTCTGCAATAAGGATTGTTCTTCCACTCTCCTAACTGGTTTGAGGGGCTTGATGATTAGCAGAGTACCCTGAGCTAGGTTGCCCTAGAATGGTTTTACAGTATCACCTTTCCTGCTCTTCCACTCATTTAAAAGGCAACACTCCCTTCCTATTTATTTGTCCCTCATTTCCTGCTATTTGATACAGTGATATCATATGATAAAAGATTAAGTAATCCCATCCTCTCTCTTAAATATTTTTGGTTAACATACTTGTTGCATATTTTAATTAGCATGTTCCTGGTTTCAGCTTCAAACTGATTTTTTATAGTAACATAACTATAAATGGCTTACTCACAGCTAGCTAAAACATTGAAATATGATATAGAGAAACAACTGATGAGCATGACTCAATGACATCCCTATACCTCCGCTTAGCTTTAAGGAACCTTTCAGGCTGCCCATGTCAGGCTGCCTTCTCCTGCACCATATAGGTATGTTTACATCATTTGTTAGTCCTACACTTGTGTCTGAGCTCAAGCACTATTTCAAAAAATTAAATCTTAACCCTTGTGGTCTGCAGTCTGACACACCATACCAAAATGCTAGAAAGGGACCAAATTTCCAAAGCTGAGCGTGGTCTTTTTCCTGTGGGTAGCCTTGGCAGTAGGTTAGGTGGAAGAAGTTGATATTCAACAGCTGCAGGACAGTCAGGAACAGGTTTTTACACTTCTTAGCTAAGAGCTCAGTCAAATTAGTTAGCTTAAATCACCGTTTAAGCTGTTTCTTACTTGCTATATCTAAGAGGTATCTGCTAGGTGCTACATGACCATGTCTTGGTATGGAGATTACAAAGCTGGATTAGGAGATTTCCCAGACAATACCCATGAAACTAGGGCTGAACCAAATATAATAAATAAACATGCTGAGAGGTGTGAAAAGATATTTTCATCTATCTTAATAAAGATCCATATTTTAAAGGTGTTTTGGCATTGCAAAATGCTGAGAAGTATCCTCAAGGCTAAATCAACAGATGGATTTATATTTATATAAGATTCCTACTGATCGTTCCTGGAAGCTGGAAGAGCACATCTAAAGCGCTGTAAGATGTTTGCATCTTCCTCAAGGCAAGCCCTTATATATTTTATAACTATGGGCAATGGGCACTTTTGAAAACCCCATTAGGCACCCATCTTTACAGAAGTGAGCTAAGTCACTTTTGAAAGGAAAACTTGTATGCCTAATTCATGATTGTTCTTTTGTAGCTGTAGCTGATTGTGACAGAAAGTTGAGAAACAGTCAAGAGAAGAACTGGAATATCATAGGAATACAATGTCTAGACCTATAAACTGACAGATCGAAAACCATGTCTAGACCTATAAACTGACAGATCAAAACCATGCATATGACATGCAAAGACATGCGATTTAGGACCAATGACAAGAATCTGCCAAAATCTAGCACTTCAGCAACTAGAAATGACTGAAGAGAAAAAAGATCTAGGGCATTAGTAAATATACTGTTATCAAGAGCCATTCATGTGTGTGAATGTGGAAACATAGTCACTGGCTGGTTTAAATAAGTAAGTCCAGCAGAAAGTCGGGTGTACCACTGTCACTATAAATTATTCTGGCAAGGCCATGTGCACAGTTCTGGTCACCCATGTCAAAAAAGATGAATTCAAACTGAAACAAAAGCAGAGCTGGGATATTTAGAATGACCCGTTGAGTACAGAGACTCATATGTAGCAGGAGACAGCACCTTCTTTACCACAGTAAAAAAGTGGCTAAGAGGGAATACGCTGCTGCTACAATAAATATAATAGAGTAAACAGTGGAGAGAGTAAAGAATTGTTTAAACCAAAGGACAATGTAGGCCCAAGAACAAATGAGTATAAACTGTCCATGAATAAATTTAGTTTGATAGTGATGCTTTTAATCATCAGAAGACATTTCTAAACAGAAGAATAGGAAACAAATTCAAGGCTCAAACTTTCCTACTTTTAAGATGGAGGATAATATGTTATGATAGGAGATGAATCTGATAGTAATGTATTGGGCTTTATATTCAATTCACCCAGTGTTTCTTAAAGGTACAGCCTAGACACTTCTGTGAAAGCATAAAGCTCCTCCAAGCCTCAGATCAAGAACCACTTGACCACCAAAGAACCGCAGCCAACATCATACCCAACCAATCCTGAGCTTCATCAGCCCCTGAATTAAAAATTAACAGAAGTATCCTTCTGTAAAATAGGGCACCTCCACCCAAATAATGTAATATGACACTTGGATTCACTGTTCCAACAGAACTAGAAACAAACTGTATAACAAGGTGAGCTTGCAGTTAAACACTTGAACAAAAGTTGTAGATTCTAATACTTCTACAATCCTGGCTGTTAAGAAAGTCATACATACCATTGCAACAGTTACACACAAAAAAAAAGCTGACTGATAGAAGTATATTTATGTTCTAATACCTATGGCCAAAGCAAACTCTTATTAAATATTTAGTCTGAATTTTTCAAGAGCACTGCTAGTATAAAAATAGAGTTATAATATTAATTCGATTTTCATTTTTTGTATAATAAACTTAGGCACTTAGTAAGTGTTCTAAGGCAAGCTCAAAATCTATTCACATTGAATAATTGTAAAAAATGTTTAGTTTATACATGTATTCTATTTTATTTACTGCTACAACTGGGTTCTTGAAAAATGAAAATTTCCATTACTTTAAACCTCTCTTTAGACAATAAGAAAAGAAATATAAAATTTAATGTTTCAAATTAGATCAAATCATATAATCTCTTGTGCTGCATTACTAAAGTTTTAGAAATGTAAACAGTTTTGATACTGAATAGCACTATTGTATAATCAAATAAAGCTTTTAAAGAGAATGAACTATTAAGGAATAAGCATTAACTATTACTTTAAGCGCCATATTTTACCACCACTTCTACATCATTTATGGAAATTCTCACTTTTTGTGGGAGCTGAGATGTGAAATTCTTGCATTCTCACAGATAAGAATCAAAGGACTGCATAACTTCTGTTCCTGTGGTCTTGTTCCATCTTCCTCTGACAGAAGACTTAAAATATATACTGTGTATTACGAATTTGTAGGGTATCAGATATAAACCACTTGGCTGATGAATTTTAACTGGCTTCTGCTGTTCCTGAGGTAGATATTTAAATCCATTTATATCTAAAATAGATTTTAAAAAAAGCATAAGAAAACGTACCGTATAGAAAAAGGCAGAAATAGAAGAGCTATACACTAAATGACCCCAAGTCTTTTCCGCTTCTAGTTGCTCTAGTCATTTTTATAGATTTATTTAGTCATAGACACCTTTTTTTTTGTGTTCCATCTGCTGTCCATATGTTAAAAATAAAGAATCTAACATCTGGGCAGGTTAGATTTCCTTTATATCTCCTTAACCTTTGAAGAAGCATAGCCATCTTTATCATCATCCAGATCCAACAGCCAAAATCCTACAAGTCTGTAAGTTTATGGCTATTATATTAGTTAAATTAGCTACCTTATTTTTATGCTTTCTGATTTTCTTCCTGTTTCTTTATCTATTTCTGATATTTTGTTCTGCTTGTTTATTTGTTCAGGTGACATAAGTTTTCCTCATTCCAAAACCTCAAAAAGGACAATGATAATGCTTTATAAAGGCATACCAATCAGGTTACTGGAAAAATTCATCTTTTTTAAAAATAAGCTTTGCATAACTTGAAAAATTTGATGCAATACTGTTTGCCAGCTTTCCACAGTATGCAAAGTACTCGCACTGTGTGGCTTATTAAATACCATTACCATCACACATGACATAACATTATAGGGGGCTGACATAGGAAATTCTAATGAGAATGAGCCAGTGATGGACCGTTAGTCACAGATCTAAACAAAGACAATAAAGTTACATCATAAATGGGAAAAGAATGGATATAAAAGAGGAAAAGTTCTAAGATGGCAGCGTCTGATTATTAGTGCCTTGACCCCTCTCTTAGGATTTCTGGAGTGCTCTGACAGCTGAGCAAACTCCTTCTCTGCATCTCAGCCTACTTCAGCACATATCTGCAGACTGCACACAAAACTTGCTTAATCTTATCTGTACAAAGGAAGATATATTGAAAATATCAGGGGGGAAAAAAACATGTCTCTTCTCTATTATAGAGCCTTATTTTTTCTGGCATAATTAATATTGCCTTGCTTTCTGCTTCCTCTCTGAAGCTCAGATTAGGGCAAAATTTAAGAAATCTGGAGAGGAGATGTCAAATCAGTCAGGTAACCACCTGCAGCTACTATTGTGCTACATTGTCCCAGGCTCTGATGTCATGCCGAAGGATATGGTGTTTGCTTCACAGCTCTGCTATCACAGTGAGCTGGAATGACACTTTGCAAGTCAAAAGCAGGACTTGGCTAGATCTGCCTGTCGTTAGGAACTCTTCTGCATATACCTCCACATGCCTTGTGAGAATCTACATATCTGTCACAGTTCCTAATCAGCAAAAGTCAGCCCATTTTCCTTTGAGTCTGCTGGAATACAGCTAAAAAAATGCATGTTCCCCCAGGAAGATGAGATTTATCAGAGGTGGAGCAGTTCGCTTCCTAAATACAAGTATATATACACATATTAATATATATATACACATGTATGGAACAAATTTGGAATATATAAAGAAAGAAATATGCATAAATATACACACGTCAGTACAATTTTGATATTCATGAGTAATTTCCTTTCCCTCTCCAACCCTTTTCTTTTGGCCTTCTGGCTCCATTTTTACTTGCTAACAGAAAATAAACAAGAGCTTGGGTCTCCAGTGCTATTTTTTGTGCAGTGGTTTCATTCCTAGTGAGCAGGAGAACTGAGAAGCAGCTCAGCTAAGCACCTCACTACAGTGCAGATGAAATTGTTTCTGATGTGCTTATTCCTTCTGCAACCTATTCAATGTTGTTTACTTTTTCTTCATTCTGTGCTTCAAGTGCTAAGCAACACTCACTGAGGCATAGTGCAGCCTCACTGCCCTGGAGGCTGAACAGGTAATTTTTCTGTTTCCACAAAGTCTGTATTAAAGAACGTACAGCAGTCTCATTCTGTAATATAGAGACTAGCTCACAATGGGATTCCTCTGTTTCTTTGAGAGACTTTCACAACTCCCTGCTCAGTTCTACGGGTGATAACTGGAGACGAAGGCACTTCCTAACCAAAAAAAAAAAAAAAAAGAGAGAGAGAGAGAGAGAGAGAGAGAGGCTGATCACGATATTTTCATATTAAGTAATGGATGCAGAGAACCAGAAAACAATGCCCAGACTGGTGAGATGTTTGTTTTGTTGTTTTGTTAGTAGACTAGGATGCAATTTATGAAATGAAAGATATTCAAAGGCATGTATAAGATCCCGAGAGATAGAAAGAACAGAACAGAAGTTCAAGTCACAGCACAAAATACAGAATAAAAGATGTTAATTTCATAATGTTTTTTTGGAAGGTAACAGTGCCCACCTGCTAATTAGTCAGTTTTGGGACACAACTGTAACCCTGCCTACCTATTTTTGAAAAACAGTTTACCTCTGCAGTTTACTGATTTCCCTTTGAAAGGACATTTATGAGCCTGTGTGAAATTACAAGCTAGTGAAATCTGCAGCCCATTTGGAAAATACCTTGAATCCGTAGGCAGTTTCTTGTCTAAAGCTCTCCCAGAGACGTCTGGATCAGCCCAGAACACCAGCTGGGAAGACCCTAGATAACACGGTATTCTAGATATGTCAACAAAGGTCTCTGAAGGAAATAAATACAAGGTCATCCACTGCTTAATCATGCCAAGGCAGAATCAATTACCAAGTTTCTCATATTGTAATGTTTTATTGTTTGTCTATTGTACTATTTTCCTGACGTGTTTGTTGTACTAAAATCATATCTTACAATCAGATCAACATGCATTTCAGTGCATTAAAGGTTAGCACATAAATCGTTAAAAATATGTTGCATGTGAGAGGTCACCTGTAAATTGCTGAAGCTTGAAGAACATATCTCACTCCCTACAAATTAAATTGCGGTGGAGTAAATCTAATGACAGCTTGAGGCAAAAATATAGAGTCAGTAGTTTTCTAACAGATCTTTGAGACAATATATCTTTTATATTTTTTATATGAAAAAAAGCTTCTTGAAGCTTTTCATACAATACAATTTTAACCAACAAATAAGTATTTATTAGGACCATTTGGTAGTAGTGTAAATTTTGGGAACACATCAGTAAGGAAGTAGGATAGCTCCCTGTGTACTTCCGAAGTGTTTTGACTTGGAATGGTCTCTGAGCCAATGTGAGTCAAGGAAAAGGAAAATGGAGTATTACAAACAGGCAGAGTCTCTGTTTTCATATTAAGATACTACCAGTCATGTTTTCTTTGTTGCACAAACACAGAAAGCAGAGGATGCCTAGATGCTATCCAGACAGACTGAGATGTTTTGCAGGGCTTAACTCAGTGGAAAGATGCCTATTCACATAAGTAAATTGAAAATCAATCCGGTTGAGGGTGTTAGTGAATCCCACAAAACAATCCAAAAGGCCAGGCTTTCAGACTTAGAAATAACAGTACAAGTCTTAAATACTACAAGGGGCACAGAAGGAATTTCAAAGGAAAGTAGAGAGCTTCTTACTGAGGTCTAATAATTACTGATCTCTGTATTATATAAACCGAATTACTCAACAGAGAAGAATCTGAGCATTAAAAAGGAATGTCTCAGGGTGTTTTGGCATCTGTTCATATCCAGACATGTTCCAAGTTATCTCCAAAAATGAAACAGAATAATTGGGTCAGGTCCCAGACACTCATTTGCCTAAACTAAAAGGGAGGAAAGAGCCTAGCAATCTTTATCATCATTCAGATCTGGATATTCAGAAGAGCAGTTAAACTCTTTCCATCAATTTCCTCCAAATTTACTTATCAGCCAAAGGTTTTTCTAGTGCTGAATGTTGTTATGTTTAACACCTGCTGTGTTATTGCACAATTTTCTTTATGCTGACATTAAAACAGTGAGAGGAGAGTGAGCGATTACACTCTCAGATACAACCTATGCTTCTGAAGATTTACTTCTTGGGTCTGACAATTAGAAAAAATTAACATATCTACATGTTTGCCTTTCTACATACTGCAGTGAGGAATACTCCATTTAGTACCTTATTTCTTATGCTTATTATCTGCCTTCACTACCTGTGGATATTCTGCACTTCAAATTACTTTGATAGAACAAAAGCAATTGCAGCAGTGCTACAGCTGTAACGATAAGACCTAATGTCAGTAGTGATGGATAACTACTTTAACTACTACTGAGACCTAAACTTTGCAGAGTTTTCTAGAAAGGCAATGAGAAGCTTTTCTAGGGGCCATCACAATTACGCTGTGGTGCCCAGGTTGTGGATAGGTCCCCTGGCCACCTGCTCTGAGCAGTGGGCTGAAGCAGGTGAGCTGGCAGAAGCTCAGCCAGCTTTCCACATCTGCTGGGATGCTGGTTATGTAGTTTCCGCCTGGAGTTCTGCCAGAATAGTGTTGTAAAACATCTCCTTTTCACCAAATAATGGTACAGTTCAATTTTTCTTACAAACTTTGATCAGATTAAGTGAGACCTAACCTTTCTTCCAAAACACACATTAGATGTCTGTGTCTGTGTATATACCAACTAAAAGAACATTCCTAATTGTAAGTGCCAAGTGAATGCACAAAGCCAAAAGATGCTCGATGTTGGACTGGTAGGAATGAATAAGACATCCTCTTACTGTGAGCAAATAGGGAGGTGATATTAACTTGACTCAGATACTAGCCTGTATTGCCAGCAATGCAAACACGTTAGTAGAACTCTAATGAGATGCTGCG
Source organism: Struthio camelus (assembly GCF_040807025.1). Classification (NCBI taxonomy): domain Eukaryota; kingdom Metazoa; phylum Chordata; class Aves; order Struthioniformes; family Struthionidae; genus Struthio; species Struthio camelus. The sequence goes on from NC_090942.1 coordinate 26,488,241, forward strand.
CATGCCACCAGGACGAGCTAAAACCATGAGGAATTATAGTATTAGTTAGTGAGATGCAAACTAGTGTGAAGTGTAGATAAGAATGCAAACAGCAGGAAGGAGAGAAGATTTTTTTTTCTGCAATGTTATTTCGTATGTACACACAGGTGAAAGCTGTAGAGTTAGAACACAGCTTATTTGTTCATCAGTGTAAGAGCTGTACAGCTGATAGCTGCATCTGCCACTTTTGGCCTCAGTCAGCAGTTTGAAGGGTGAAAGATGCCTGGTTAAATTAAAAGATATTTAGCTTTAAAATACAACTGTTGGAAGGCTTCTCTGGGAAGATTCTTGATAGATTCCTTGTTCAGCTACTGCTGCCAGTTGATGTTTCCAGTGTAGTCAACCATTTTGCAGAGTTTGAGGTTGCAATCATTTATCACTCCTACATTTACAGACAGTTTGCTTACAAGTCTGGATATTCTTCTTGTGGAAAAAAAAGGATTATAAGCTTTTGTTGGGGGGAGGGGGGTGGTTCAAAAGACCAAGGAACCAAAAGGAAATTCTCAGTGAAGTTTTGTGACCCTGTTAGAAATTTTCTTCCCCTCTCCCCTTTTTTAATTAGTCTGAAAAGCTCTTAAGCCTTTGCTTGGCTTTTTTTTGTTTTGTTGTTGTTGTTGTTGTTGTTGTTGTTGTTTTAAGGAGTACAGCTATCAAATGAGCTTGCCGTTTAATCTTCTATAGTCTATTTATAATCTATAATCTTCTAAAGTGAACCTGGAGGGTTAACGCTTAGTACTCCTTAAAATTCTTGTGAATACTTTCAACCAGCTGTAAGATATAGTAAAGAGATTTATGAATTAAAGGATAACTGACGCTGTAAGAGGCTCTTACTGACTTTACAAGATAATTCACTCATTTTTCTATTAATTTCATAGTTTATTATTCAAGATAGGTCATGGAACAGTATGTTCCACTTACCTTTTTCTTTAAATAAAAGGGGTATTGGCACTACAGTGTTAAATTACCAGATTCTCGAATGTTATGGTGAGGTTGTTGGTTTGATTAAATTTGATTATCTAGATTATTGGCCCAGAATCACACTATCGTGCATCTTATGTACCTCTGCTTTGAAATGTTTCAGAATTCGCAACAGTAACGTTTTAGGAGCCACATCCATACAGAGATATATTTGGGTAGTGTTACTGTAAGCTGGAACCTAAAATAAGTTCCGTGAATTTATGGCCAGAAGGATCCAGGACTGATTGTTCAATAGAGCCGATATATATTTTTTTTGCTTTAATAGGCTGCATTTGTTACAAATGTAATTTGGTGCCAAAATGCAATGCAGGAAAGACAAGATCATCTCTTGGCACCATCTTTCCTCAAAGGTAGTTGAAGTGGTCTGCAACCGAGGTCTATCAATAATTTCTGCAGTGCCAGTTAGCCTACGTTGTAAGCTGCACCACCTTACAGGAGGCCTGGCAACAGCTCTTTCTCCCCATGCTGCCAGTTGTTACTTGCTGGGTGATGGAGAACAGGTACCACCCTTCTGCGTGTCCCTTCCCACACCACATGGTACTAGCACCTCTAGCAATTCATTTCATTTCTCTGTGCAAGGTGATACTTGTGAAGTGTAACATATTCTTTCCTCATTTTAGCTGATATTAGAAATTCTAATACCATTTTGCATTGCCTTTAGGAAAAGACAACACCTAATTTAATATGACTTCTGGTTTGTGAGGACCCTTATTGAACAGTTATCTGAACTTGCACTGGAAGAACTGTGTTTCTTGGCTATTTCTCCACCTGTGCTGCTGGATTCCCAGACTGTTGTCAGTTCATTCTCCCATAGCAGCCAGTATCATACTCATTTTTCAGTCACAGCGATGATTCTGTATCCTTCAGTGATTCATGTTCAATACGCTCTTTTACAATAAGCAATCACTAACTTTCCTGCTTCCATTAAAACTTCAGGCCAATTAACCCTTTGCCTGACTTCATCAGTCCATGAAGGACAGACAGTTTCCCTAGCAAACTCTGCTGCAGGATCTCAGGGGAACCTATACCTTACAGAAAAGACCCAGCTGTACCTTTAGCCTTTTCCCCCTAACCTTTAATACTATCTTTTAATTACCTCCATCTTGTTAGTGGTTATTCACATAGCTCCTCCTTGGTCAAACAAAGGTAAGAGAAGCAGATGGTTTACCTAGAATAAATCCTTCTTGCCTTGCCAGTTCAGAACTGCTCTCAGCACTGAAGCCCAGCAGTGAGTTTCCAGGAGGATTCTGCCAGCTGTCTGAGAGCCACATGTACTGTCTGTGCTAGTCCTCATGGCCACTGAATAATATCCCTGCCTTTTTTCTTCAGAAAAAGGTTTGCACTTTTACTCTACTAAGTAGCATTCCTGATGACTATCCTCTGTATTCATGAAGTTCTGCTTGGGTGGAAAGCACTCTGAATTTAAACAAGTGTTCTCCAGTCAGCAGAATTTCAGCAATCACAGTGCCATAAACTGAATCTTGTTCTTCTGAGCTACCTTTCTTTCTTGAAAGAAGCATAGCCTAGCTTTCACACACAGCTACTTTGTGCTAGCAAGTTCCTCCCCTCCCCACATTTTTGTGCTGCTGTTATTCATTTTAGCAGCTCTTCCTTGTTGCTAATGCTCTACAGGACTGCCAAGCCACACAACACTGACACGAGCTCATGCTTTTGACCCCCCTTTCTCATTCTGGTACGTTCATTTGCAGAGCATCACCATAGCTTCTGTCCCTCTTTGTCCTGGAGTCCTGACCCCAGAGTAGCTGTGTGACAGTGCACCACATTCAAACACCCCCAGAGAATATGTTCCCTGGACAATACGTCGGTGCCACAGGCCTCTCCTCTCTCCTGACTCAGTAGACATGGCAGTATCCTTATTTCAGGGCCCTTTGCACACCTGTTAGTCATATAAACACAATACACAAGATGCATCTCTCTGTCACCTGAACTGGCATGTGAAATCTCAGATACTTGCTTCAAAAGAGTATCACAGGTCCTCTCTGATATTTTTCATAAATAAGGTTTAATTATTGTGTGAAGGGAACCTTACAAGGTCTGTAAGACTTGGAATCACTCTATCAAATCAACAGCTTTAGCTTGAAATTAATATCTTTGCATGTTCTCCACATACAACATCGGAAATCCACAGTCCTAGCTTAGAGAAGGAGCCCAGTTGTCTGCAGGATGGAAAGCCTTAACTCCAGGCTGCAGCTAACTGCAAAGGGTACAGAGGAAAATCCCTCCGGCATGAACCCTAGAACAACACCCTTTGTACAAGATGAACTTCACAGCAACCATAGCCAGCCTTATGGTTAGTAACATGGCGTAGTAACCACACCTGAAAAGAGAATGTCTGGTTTCTTTACAGTCAAGTATCTCAGCTATACATCCTCCTCTCTTCGCCTATCCTTTTTTAATCTCTGAGGGGAAGGGGAAGAAAAGGACTCAAGCAGGACTGCCAACAAATCTGCCTTCCCAGAGCTCTCACATGTCCTTTGTTACATATGACACTCACATTTTGGCCTATGGCTCAAACTTCCCTAAATTACCACATTAACTTCTTTCCAACTCCAGGACAGCATGTGCCATATATCAGGTGATCATCATGTTAGTCAGCTAAAGCTGGGGCCCAGGAGCTGCAGAAAAATCTATTTCTGAGCAGCAGTTTGGGTTATGTGCCTGCTTGAAGGCTGAATGTCTTTGAATTCATCGTCTCCACACTGTACCTATGAGCACCATGTGTGAACCAACACATAGGCGGCACATACTGAAAACACAAAACATATAGTTCCCCTATGTGCTGTTCTCATAATATTCACTATGAGAAATCCTACAGGTAATCTGGTTTCAAGAATACCCTTTTGTAGCCTCTGAGAGCACCATTTCTCACACACCTTTTTCCTGTCCCTACCAGCTCTGAACAGAGGCTGAGGAAAATCAGCTGGAGATTACCAAGCACCCAGTCATACCTTTTCAAGGTATCTGGGCCTGTTCGGTCTGGGCCAGTTTCCTTTCAGTGGCAGCTACTGCAACATAGGTTCACATTCAGCTGCTATGTAGTAAGTAATGCAAACCTGATCAGCATTCAACCTCAGGCAGCCTGAGAAGAGAAAAGAAGACAGGATCTCAAACTGCTTCCCAAAGCTTATTCAACCCTTCCTGCGTATTGAGCATCCCAGACAAGGTGTCCTTCTACATTAAAAAATAAAAATAAAAAAAAGAGAAAGAAGAAAACAAAAAGGCAGATTAAATTGCTTCTGTTGCAAAATTGCTACTTCTCTCCCCACCTTCAACAGATGGAATAGCTTGTATGCTTTTCTCTTGGGCACAGCAGATTTATTGATTTCAAACTTGGTTTGACTAGTCAGCTTCAGAGCCCCCACTCCCCAATAAGTGCATGTTTGTGAAAAAGGTGGAGAGAAGTTGCTGAAAGTGGTGGAAATTCATTCCTTGCAATAATAATCTTGCCTGTATCTGTCACATGTTCTTTCTCCTTTTTCTCTTTCTCACATTAGGATACAGTGTATTTCTACTGCAACCAAAAACCTCATTAGCTCAAAATGCATGTTCTGTCATATGACAGGTTTTTAACTCAGGAATATATTCTTAACTTGATTAAATTGGCTTTAGCAGTGTAACCCCTATTAACATTAATGGCAGTCCCACAGCTGAAGCTCTGAATATCAGCTTGAGAATAAATCATTAAAATGCAATTGTTTAACTTTTATTGCCCTGCATGTCAGGGCTATCAGCTGGAGATCTGGTTGGAATCCTGCATGTAACTGAACAGGTGATTAAATTCAGCTCTTGATATTTTCAGTTAAGACTAACACTTTTTTTAGATTTACTCTTCTTCTAAACAGTTTTGCCATGCAAATAAATATGTTAAAGCTTTAAATAGATGTGTGCGGACTGGTATAAATGGATATGTATGTTCAGAGTTTCCACGGTCTTAAAATTGGGTTAGTCATAACGACTTTTTTTTGGAAACAAAAAGTTTCAAAATCTTAAAATTGTTTGTTCTCTGATCTCCAAATGGACTCATAATAAACAAACAAACAAATACTTTCTTTCAAGGGCATTTTTTTTCTTGTAAATAAATGGTCTTTTTTGGCAGAAAATACTTTGTTGCAATATCTAGACTAGATTTGCACTTAGCTGAATACATTTTTGTGCCATTGATCAGTCAAACTGATTTCACATATCAGAAAATAGCATTTATTCTAGCTCTGACTTTAATGTACTCTGTAAATAATATATTAACTCCATGGGAACAAAACACTTCATATCAAGGAGCTGGGAAAACATAAAGGTTTATAGTTCATTATTTCAATGAGTTCCTACCAAAACCAGGAATATTAAAAATCTGCTCTCAAGCACTACTGAAGTCAGTGAAAAGGTGCCCACTGACTTTAATAGCAGTTGGATAGAGCCCACCCTGAAAAAAAAAAAATCGATAGGCTTTAAATGCGCAGAGTTCATTCACAGGCCACATCCATATCTTGCAGAACCAGGCATTTACTTCCTCTTGCACATGCAGGAGATATTGTTTGGATTTTAATTTAATCTCACGTTGATTATTTGGTGGTGTGAGGCTGAGGAGTGGACAGAATACTAAACTAGCTACTTTTACAGCCATTCAAAATATGGTAGCCACTTTTAAATGTATATTCAAACTTAAATAAAACATACTGTACATATATGCACACTGCACGCAAATGCACTCTCTTTCTGTATGTGTGTATACATATACAAAATATATTTATACATATATATTTATATATGATTGAGAGAGACAGAAAGAATCTTTAAAACATGAAAAAGCACTAAAATAAGTAAACAGTTTTGGTAGTGACTGACTTTGCTATTGATTTGCTATTTGGTTCTGAAATAAGTAGCTATGGTATCTTCTGGCCACAGAGTGCATCAAGATGCTAGTGGCATACTTAGCAGTGGTGTCTAGGGCTGCAGCTTCACCTTCCTTCTTCTATTTTTCAGGAAAAATCATCAGCACAAGAGTAAAGAAGAGGTAACAGCTTCCCAAGGATGAGTTGCTTTGTGTGAGTAGGTTTAACTGTAGGCAAATTGTAGATAGCTTTGTGTGTTATACTCGATATAAACCTAAATACACTTTAGTAAAGTAACAGACATATCCCGCAGTCTGAAGTCTTCAGCATCTGTGCAGGAAAAGACTTGAATGCATGTCAAGCATTGTGTAAAGAGGTAGTGTTACAGATTCGAGGCACAGGTGTTGACTTTTGTACTATTTGGTTTTCAGGGGATTAAGTTCAGCTATTTTGTCACAACGAGAGTGCTTCAGGACTCACTGGGCAACTTAATGTTAATCCATGCATTAACAAAGTTTTTAAATAAACTTCATACATGTGCATTTGCAGGGCAGAAAGTAAAGAGATTAAAATTGCCAAAGTAACTTCAATCTTAGCATTTCCTACTTTTTGGGTATTTGATTTTGCAATATTTTTGTTTTCCCAGTATATGGAACACTGGAGAGGTGTTCTATAAAACTGAGAATAAGTAAGCAGGTTCAGACAAAGCAGTCTGCCATCCTTGTCACAGACAGCATGTGGTTTCTCTGAAGAGTTAAAAATTACTTGAATCTTGTGAGCTGGAAAAGATGCAGTACAATGAAGACTTTTTATGGTATATGATTAATACTTTTTTTTGTAACGGTCCTGAAAGCAGTGTGATCTCACAGAAAAGGTAGGAGGAGGTGTGATCCTCCTTAAGGTAGGAGGATTGCGCCAACAAAAAGTGATAAGTGAAAAACACAGCAAGAGCGCAATCTAGGATAAATCCCCTGAATAAGGCGTGGAGAAGAATACATGCTTATTACATTGGCATTGAATAGCAGCATGGACCAGTTCAGGAGTAAAACCAGGGAGGATAAAGGAATCCATATTGATCAAAGGGATACATCAGGAGGAAACAGCCTCAGCGAGCTCCCTAAGTTGGGGGTCCCAGATAACTGAGCAGGTTTCCAGTTCCATACATCAGCTCCAAAAGCTAAAAACCAGGAAGGGAAGGGCTACTATGCCGTTCCATCAGCTTCCACATTCAAGACAAGTCTCATAAATCATACATGATATCTCAGAACAAATTGGACTCCTAGTACATGCCACGACTGAAGTTCATCATTTTATTTTCTTTTCTTGTTTTACATAAGCAAGAGCTTATATTTTTGGTGTGGGCTATAATAAATTTTCTCATATATTTAAGTTAGTATGATATTAAATATGAATTTAGATGAATCTTACAGGTGTGTGTGTGTGAGGGGGGGTCTTCCTTTGCTCAGCACAACAAATCCAGCTACAAAATGGTAGGCAGATGGTAGGCTAATCCTGAGGAGGACCTGCAGCCTAGAAGTTCAAAGAAGCTGCCTCTCTCCCAAGGTCAGTTTGCAGACTGATGTTGCCGCAGTTAGATCTTAATAAAAAGCCACTGCCACAAGGCATAAACTGGGACCCTTCTAGCAAGGAGCAGATTAGACTTCTGTGTCCTTGCCTTCCCCATCGCTATGGAGTGATGCTCCTTGCCTCTCTGGAGGGAAGGAGGGCTGGGATAAATGGGGCTGTGGGAAGTAAGAGTGAAAAACACAGCAGCAGGAGTGCAGACTATGTTATTGGCTGGATGGAGGAGTTATGCGTTTACTGGGGATGAGCATTTTTTTCCACACTCCTTCCAGTCTTTACTGCTCACTAAAGAAGAAAAAGCTGCAACACAGCAGACTGCATCAGGTAAAGGGTGGGATGACGAGGCTGTAGGATTTAGCTGGAAGTGCTACTATTCTTCACTGAAGGAAGAAGGAGCTGGAAAGGATGAGCAGATCTCCAAGCTCGCCTTATCCTGTGCATCCCCTGAAATGGGATGTTTCACCATCCAGATCCACCTCAGTAACTATCTCCTATTCAACCCTTTGAATTTCTGCTCTTACCTCTACGTTTGCTTTCCCTGTCCTTGGCTTTTGTTCTGCTGTACCTCTGTCTCTTCCTGTAGACCTTCTGTTCCTTTTCCCCCCTTCCTGTTAGCCATTTTCTCTGCCTCAGCTCCTACACTTCCCCATCCCTGACTGCTGTGTCTCTCCATGAACTTTCCTCACTCTTGCCTGTTTTTCTCTGTGGTTCCTGCTCCTTCTACTTTCTCTGCCTAACACTGCTTTCCTCCATGCACTTTTGTAGCAGAGTGCATCCCACTTCCAAGTTCCCTGGAAAGAAAATCTTCCTGCAGCCTGATCTTGTGCTTGGCACCATAGTGGCCTCCAGTGCCTGTGTGGAATAACTGGCGGGGGAAGTGCTGTTGGGCCCCGTAGCTTTGAGAAGGAGCTTGCTCCTGCTTTCAGCAGGGTGAAGTATGAGCAGTTTGGTCAGGGAACTAGAACTCTAACTTGGATCAAGTGTGTTTGCAACAAACATTTTGGGGAGGATTCACCTGCTATCCTAAAGCTTCTCTTGAGCCTATGTAAACAGAGGGGTTTTTCACCTGTTGATTGTATTTGGGCAGCTTGCCACAAAGGTAGTAAAAGACGTGTTCCTGCCTGAGATAGTATCCCCGCCCCTGCTTCCAAGATTTCGAGTACCTGTTCCCTCCCATAGAGGGACTAGTTTGACTCCTAAGCTTTATCTGACCGTTCCCCATTTAGCACTTGGAGTTCCTATTTTCTTTAGAGGACTGATTTTCTACCACTTTCACAGAATACTCAGCACTGAAAATATAATCTGAATGCAAAGACAGAAATCCCAGGATTTAACAGAGAGAACTATTATTGCTTCATTTGAGCTCTGAGCTGAAGGGGAATATGCCTAAATTTTATGTTGACGAAATTTCTAAATAGTGTTTTAAAATTCTGATTATAAACACCATCAAGCAGAAAAAGATCTTCACTGTTTATCTGAGAGTCAAAGAGTGTGTCAAAGAGGTGACGGGTACAGATACTCATGTAGTCATTTTAAAATGCTTCTGATCACTAAACAAACTACATTAAAAAGGCAACAGTATCTTGAAAAATAAAATATCCTGGCAATATTTTGTTAGAGTCTGTCTTTTATATGAGGCTTAAATTACTATTAAATACACAATGTTAACCTAAGAGTGAACAAACGCACGTGATTGCTATTTGTTCAACAAAGTATGTATGTGTGAGCCAGATGCTGCCTGACAAGCAATTTCTCTGGCCTGCAGCACCATGTGGCAGTAGGAAATTGTTTGGGCTGCTGCACAGCACATCTCTGATCTCAGGGCAGTTTGCTGCTGAGCAGAGCAGTGCCCAGCAGGCTCTTGTGCAGAAGGACTTCATCAGGTGAGAGGCCTCTGCAGAAGAGGACTCAGGAGAGGGTGAGCGACCTGGGCAGGTGGAAGAGCTGGGGCAGCTCAAAGTTTCACAGGAACACAGGCAAAATGTAATGTTGCTACCCAAAAGAGGAGGTTTGCAGGGGTAGCTTGCTGGGTAAGGAGGGGAAAGAAGTGTTAGGAAAGAAGTGTTAGTGTTAGTGGCTTGGGGGAGGGAGAAGGCCTACCAGGAATATAGCTGGATCTGGCTTTTGTCAAATCTTGGAGACATTGGGGGATATGAATCAGGTAAGGGACAGAAAGGAGAACTACCTATGTTAGAAGAAGTTTGGGACAGGGAAGGATCTAGAAGTTTTTTAACTTTGAGGGGAATTGTGTGTTTGGATCATGATCTTTCTCTATTTCTTTCTCTATTTCTTCTCCCAGTTCTTCATTCTAGAAACCATCTTTTCTTTCTCCCACACATCCTTGCAGCAGAGTACCACCTTTTGGGTCCTAGAGACCACCTTTCTCCATCCTCACACAGCTATGTACTGCTTTCCAAAAGCCCCGTTCACTTCTGGTCATATCTCTCTCCTTTCTCCTGCTGCAACAAGCCTTACTCACCTGTGCTCCTGCATTGCTGCTACTGCATGAATGGTGCAGGGAAGCAGATAAAGTAGCATTAGCTTACATAGCCCCACAGAGCCTGGCTGTGTGGGGGGCTTGCCTGATTCTTTCCTGGTTAATGAAGGAGTGGGAAGTGTTTCCTCATGTACCTTGACCTTCTCTCGATGGCAGCAGCAAGAGCATCAGCAGGCTATGCAAGCAGTAGTTTGTAAACACAACATGGACTATTGGTAGTCAGTCTCAATTTCTTGCAGCACAGGCTCAGGAGACAGCCTTCTTTTCTGCCAGTTTGTTGACCTTAGTGTCTTGCTACTTTTCCTTTTTTCAAAAATTCATCTAGAATAAAGATATTATATGCAGACGAGTTTGGGTCATTGTATGCTTGTGAAGGAAGCTTACACATTCAGGGCAGCCTCTGGGGATACTGCAGCTGGAGGAGAATCTGGATGAATTTAAATTTGTAAAATTAAGTTTTCAATGACTTACCCAGTCAATTGTATTGTGAAATCGTGGTAGACAAGGTTTCCTAGACAGTCTTTCCTTCTGCGCCTGGAAGATCCTGAAGGCCAGACTGAAGTTCCCTCAAAACCAGAAGGAGCCTTTCCATAGAGTACAATTGCAGCTGTCTTCAAGGTATTGTTGCTACTAAGCACATGAGTTATCACAGGCAAGTATGCTATGGGCAGTTGTTTTACCAGCAGGCATTCAATAAAGAGCATGGGTCAGCTGCAGAACTGGAATACCCAGGACTCATTTGCCCAAAGGTCCACCTCCACAGAATTTTGAAGAGTTAGATTCTGGCGTGTTACTCACAACAACTAACACAATGGACAGTGGGACCTCTACGTTAAGTTGGAAAAATTATCAAACTCTTTCCTCTTTAGGACAGAGCCAGAAACCTGTTGAACAGACAACACTCTCCTCTTCTGCACTAGCTTAGAGGCTAGGAAATAGAAAATATTTAACTATAAGCCCTCTTGAGCCAGAAGACAGCACAGTCACAGAAGACAGCAGCAGGACATTCTTCTACAATGTGGGAGCAGTGAGCCGAAGCTCTATTAAGATGAGGAAGGTCTAGAAACCAAATATGCCAGCTAACTGGGGATGTGCTTTAGCTACCAATCTGTCATGTAAAAGGTTTCCACTGGTACCCAATGGCCTTTGCTCTCAGGTAAAACTGGCAGGAGTTCCCAGTTGGGCTCACTGCATATTTGCACGAACATGCATGACATCATAATGTTAGGCACAGGAAAACTGGTTCTCCGAGTTTCAAATGGCTGAAGACTACTGACCATTCTGCTCAGAAAAAGCAAAATATCTATTTTGTATTCCTAGCTGGAGCTCTTTAGGAGATTTAGAGAAATTTGTGCTTGATACGTTTTATGCCTAGACTGTTTTCCTGAAATGTTCTCCTCAACTTGAGTGAATCTCAGGAGAGTAAAGAATGATTTAATCTCCTAAGAATTTTGCTGAAAATCTGCCCTAGAATTCTAAATAAGTGCTGTAAGGAAAATTGAATTAAATACATAACTACACTTAACCTATCCTGCTCTGCTCATTTGCTAATTGAATATATGAACACAGGAAGACTTAATGCTAGGAAGAAACCACTTTTATATGACACATGAGTTTGCTGAGTTACATCTAATATATGTAGTGATCAGGCCTAAACACTCTTCCTAACAACATTAGTTATTTCTACTAAGAGTGAGATTTTTATTCTGAAATATAGAAAAATAGACACCTACTGAAGTGTATCTACCAAATGTTATCCACACCCCATCTGAAGCAACAACAAAATAAAGCAAATAAACATGCAAAAAGACCAAAACACATCCAAAATGTATAGTCCTGAAAATAAAGTAATCCAGTGACATTTGTTTACTGTGTATATCTATAGGAAAGTTATACTTCTTTATGCACACCTGGTGCCTCATCCAAGGAAAAAAATGTAAAGGATCGCCACAGGCCATTCTGTACAAGGTGTGTCCACTAGCAAGCGGTTTTCTTTACATATATTAAAGTGATATTTTCAGGTTATCTTGTGAAATTTCTTGCAGACAGTGAATGCAGGCCCTTAGGCTGTAAAAAATACGTGTGTATACTCCTGAGCAAGACAGCAAATCCACCAGCTCTGGGCAGCTGTTCTATAAATCATCATAAATGCTGTAGTCACCATAGAGGAACAAAGAAGCATATTGTCTTAGCAAAGAAAAAAAAGAGTAATGAAATTTTAGGTCGACTATCAAAAAGAAGCATCTCCTAAACGTAAAAGTACTTGTTAATTATTTTGTATCTGGGACCAATTTCAAAAGTGAATGCTGAAAGAAGAGATTTTTTCTGTGCTTTTTCATAGCCTCTTTTTGCCTTAAAGGCCTCGATATGAAACAACTGCAAAATCATCATTACAGGCCACGGGCACTAGTCCTTTATTTCCTTGTTGGAAACTGTTCTAACCTATCTTGACACACCTCTCATGCAACGTCATATATCTGCCTGGAGGCTCAAATTCTGGAGATCAGGCTGCAAAACCACAATAGTTACATTTTCTTTACAGTTCCTGGCTCATCAGGGAATTTTAAAAGTAATTCTTTTTTGAAGCATGCATCTGCATGTAATCTAACCCATCACTAGATGGAATCACTGTTTCAAACACTACAGTGTGGTTGTATAATTACACGGAGTGAAGCATTTGTATCACATAAATGGGCAATTCTACAGTTTTGAGTGTATTATCTAATCTTCCTAGAGAGGATGTTAAAATGTAATTGTTCTGTGACAAATTTCTTTTAAGCTGGAATGGTGGGTTGCTTTTGCCTTCTAAATAGTATTCTTTCTAAATGTATGGTGATACATTTGCATTTGAGCTATGATGGGTTTCAGATGTTAATTATTGATGGCTTTTATCTCAGTTGCACTTACTTTCTGCACCTTATTTAAATAAAAATTGGAGTCTCAGGCTTAAATACAAAGACATGGTATCTTCTATATATAAGGTTTCATACAAAATAGATCTGGTAGTCTTGAATAATAAAAACATTACTGCTTTAACTGATGCTAAAATAGGATTTAGCTGGAGCTGTGGATGACTCTGGCAGAGGTTAGTAACCACATTTTACATTCTGTTCAAATAGAAAATGGAGGAAAAAAATAACAGCTTTCATTCAGGAGACAGGCAAAGAGATCGTTATGGTGGTATTAAAACACTAACATATGACCAATTATCACTAGCATTTCTTTCAGTATTTGATATTTTGCATAACATTTACCCAACTAGACAGGAGAGATAATGAAAGAAATTTTGACACGTTTTACAAGATGTTTCTATTACTGACCTAACGCTTTCTAATGCAGGCCAGAACATTAGTTTCTGATTTGTTAATTGTGTTTGTGCCATAACAAGTAAAAACGAATAAACAGTTTATTGAATGATACCTGTGAATAGACTTTTTCTTTATTCATTAGAAAAGAAACAAAAGTCTAGTACAAACTAAAAGTAATACATTAAAATGTGTATAAGTGGAAAAATTCATATATTTTACTTGAAATTCTAAGATAATAAGCCAAATGAAGTTTTAAAAATTAAATGTTTGCATCCTAATATTAGTATAAAATTAATAAAAATATACAATATGCACTACCATTTTCTACATGTACCAAATTTACAATACAGAATACCATGATGAACAGCACTTTTCATATTTCAGCCTTTAATTGTATTGTACTTGACAGAAAGAAAAGAAAAAGAAGCTGAAGACTGAAGTCAACTCTTTTCAATTCAAGGAAGGGAATATTTTCTTGAAAATACTCTATCTAAACAAGGCCTTCAAGAACTCCCTGATGGGAATACAGAATAACTGAATGTTTCCAGAAGAAATATTACCAAGGACTCTTGTCTAGGTTGCTTGTTCAAAATACAGTCTACTGACAGTGGCACAAAACCATTTTCATACTATAATTCTTCCAATAATAAGTAACAGCAATAAAATTTCTAATGAACAAATGTTATAAAATCATGAACAAAATCAGCACCTTTGTTGGTAATTTCAGTGAATCATGGAATGTCTGCATTTCTGGTATCCTCAGAAACTGCTAATGAACTTTATCTTTCACAATTGTCTGTACATCGTCGTTTGCAAGCAAGATATCCACTTGATGCTTATCTTGAGCACTTTCTATTTTAACATCCATTTTACTTGACCTAAAGCAAAAGTATCTGAAAGTTTGGTAGTTGCTTCCCTCTCTGTTGAGATAGATAACCAGGAAAGAAGATATTAAGAATTTTGGAGAAATAATATTGTGTCTTCAAAGGTACAACAGTATAAATAGCATAATATAATACAGAAGAATGATGCCAATTTTATAAAAATATCGCTACTAGCACTATAGTAGAAACTTAAGTAACATTAAACTATTTTTTGGCCCTGCCTAGACCAAAGTTCCTAAATAAACAAAAAGGAGAACAGTGGTGGGTGATATTAAAATTTTTAGTTAGTGAAATGCTAGTAAGCTACCAAATAAAAGTAAACTATAGGCAAGCGAAAATTAAAGCTTAAAACTGTCATTTAAAAAAAAAAAAGAAAAAAAAAGCTGAGAGATCTGGGTAGGCCTGGGAAAATATATCAAAACACAGTTTGGAATTACAGGCAAGAGCATATGAAAGTAACAGAATCACTTGCTTATTACAGTCTGGAATGCCACGGGATGAACAACAAAAAGAATTAGCCATGATCTGTCTAAATGTAGACAACCTCCTAAAACACTGCAGATAAATGGTTGGAGAGACGAGCGTCCGAAAATTAGCTCAGTTTGACATTTAAAATTGCAGAGGTGAAAATGCTCTGGGTTGTCTGCAGCTGTAATTTTCTTTTCTTTCCAGTAAAAAATCCAAAAGAAAAGATTCCCCACACCTCCACCCACACACCCTGAGGAATTATCGGAACAAGTTAAAGGCAACGTAACAAGGAAAGCCAGAAGGCTCTGCGAAGTCTCTGCAGCATGCAGTTCTCCTCCTGCAGGAAGAGTAATACAAAGGGAAAAGAGATCCTCATCACACTCACAGAACAGCTATAGCAACCTGGAACAGAAGTTAAACTATTATTGTGTCTGTAAGACAAATTTGTAAGTCTGTGACAGTCTCACCCGTAGGACAATCAAACTTATTAATTCCTACTCTTCAGCAGAAAGTTACACTCAGTGGACCATTTAATCTTAAAAAAGCCAGAGAAACCAATTTTTTGACACTTTCAAAGATAAGAACAAAGCCTTTTGTCTTGCTACTCAGCAGCCATTAATAGTGTTTACATTTCACTTCAGAAGAACTGTTTTCATCACTTCAGTCAGTGCAATCACTTGTTTTTACAAGTTCCTTCACCTTCAAATTGAGAAAATAATATGCATATAACCCTTTCCAATTCAGACCTTCTGCCTGAAGCAAGTCCTTTTCATAAACTGAAAAGTCATGGCACTGTTTGCTCTTCTTAGACCAAGAACTTCCCTACTACTGGTCTAATTAACAGAAAGAATTTCACATTTTACTTTTAGATAATAGAATAAACCCTAAGGCAACAGAAAGCATTAGACTAAGTTTGGTACCTAATCACTGACTTCTGATCAGCAGCTCTTACAAAAAGATTTGTCATCAACATGAAGGCTGACAAGCTAAGAAAAAGAAATGCAAGTTTACATGGAAACCTGGCCAGAGAAATGGGAGCCTGACTGTCACTGGGGACAGGGGGATGCCAAGTCTTTTGGCTGAGTATGAAGGCTTACCACCTGATGAAAGAAATTATTTTAGAAATACGGACTGGAGTCTACACTGACATGCAAGCAGTGTCTTTCCTGCTTTCTGTCCTAGTTATTACTGTTACATTATTGACTGTAGTATGGCCTACTTTGAAGAAATATGGAGGCACACACCCTTCCCCAGGATGTTATCTACTGGTGCCATCTGGAAATTACTTCAGCAAAAACATTGTACATTAATGCAGAGTTACCTGTGTCCTGCAGGCTGGAGAACAATACATTCAGAGCACTTTCTGAAATAGGTAAAGAATATCCTTTATCATGTTTGGCTGCATGGGTTGTTTTGTTGGTGACATCCTCTTACTCTTTTCTTTTCTCTCATCACACAAAGAATATGGGGATGGATATTTAAATACATAACCTCACGCTTTTCACATGCCCAGAAGAGCTCCCAGCATGTGGAAGGGATGCTTGCACTTTTGTTATATGAGAGCCACATCTCCAGACATATAACAGAAAAGAGGGTATGGATTATTGATTTGTAGCTGGACTAAAAGCACGAGATATTACTTAGGCTCAGAATACACTATCATCAATGCTTGGTGTTCAAGTAAGGATTCCGTTAATACTTTTGAAATTGCTTTAAGAAAACAAGGACATTTTATTTCAAGTTTTAGGGTGGACTTAATGAGATAGTGTTGAACATGATTCACATGAAGATGGAAAGATGTAAACAGAAAGAAACCTAGTGTGCATCCATCTAGGAGGAAAACTCTTTTGCTCAAATATTCACCCAGCTGAAAGGGACAACCTAAATAGTATACTAGAAATTATGTATATGCCAATATACAAAGGATATGCTATAACAGGTACATTTCATTTAAACAAATGCTCTTCTGTGCAAAAAGAAATCATGATGACCTCTTCAAGTATTACTATTCCTAGAGTCTTCTTTATGCTTTATCACATCTAGTGCTATAGTCTATCTAGAAAAGCTGAATGAAAACCTGTAGACTACCAAATGTCAAATGAAATATCATCATTAACTTTAATGTGTTACTGTTCATGATTATAAGTCTAATCTTGAAGCAACTCATAACTGTTTTAAATTTGTGTAACTTCACTGGCAGTGAAACTTCTCCTAATTTACATACACCTCAGGAAGATAAGGACTGTAATTAGTGTCTTAAAGGTAGCAAAATTTGCTTTTTATTTAAATAGTTTCCCAGCAGCTATGAGTAGAGCTTTTCATTTTTACTGTATCATTCCTGAAAATGAAAAATTTCACTAAGAATTTTTCTTTTTTTTAACCGGGCAATAGGTATGAAATATTCAAGTTGATATCAATGCAGTGTCCTACTAGCAATAATACAGATACAGATACAGATGCAGATACTGATACAGCAGTCAGGAAGAGTAAAAAGCCCCAAGTACAATTCATTTGAAGGCTTTTGAAACAGAATAACAGGAGAATAAATCACTTCATAGCACCTGGCATCACCATCAGAAACCTTTTGTATTAAAGTTTTACCATAAAGCTCTTAGGATTTAAACTGGTTTCACCCATATTCAGCCAGCTCACTTGCCTGTATTGCTCAGGTTAAAAACAAATTATTTAGTTTGAGATGCATTTTGCATTCTTTTTTTTCCTAAATAACTCTTTGACTTAAAATCACAAAACAGTATGTGCTTGCTTTTAGTATTAAACAGATAAAAAAGGAAAAAAAATAAGAATTTGAAGTCTAAGTTGCTTTTTTGAATTCATTTGAACTTTTCCATCATATATTTCAGAAATACGTTTATTAGAATCTGTTCTGAGGTGTTAGCAGAATGGATACAGTAAAAATAAGGAACAAATAGAGTATAATTATAAGACTATGTTCTCAGTATCGCAGAATCACAAAAATTCAGAATAGTTTGTTTGGAAGGGACCTCTGGAGGTCTAGCCCCACTGCTCAAGCAGGGTCACCTGCTAAGCATGCAGCCAAGAACCGTGTCCAGTCTGGTTTTGAATATCTCCAAGGAAGAAGACTCCAAAAACTCTCTGGGTAACCCGTTCCAGTGCTCTGTCACCCTCACAGAAGTGAAAAAAGCCTTCCTTAGATTCAGAAGAAACTTCTTGTGTTTCAGTTTGTGCCCCAGTGCTTCTTGTCCTGTCACTGGGCACTACTGAGAAGAGTCTAGCTCCATCTTCCTTACACCTTCCCTTCAGGTATTTATACACACTGATAAGACCCCCCCCCCCCCTTCAGTCTTTTCTTGTCCGGTCTAAACAGTCACAGCTCCCTGAGCCTCTCCTCATATGAGAGATGCTTCAGTTCCTTAATCATTTAGCCCTTCATTAGACTCATTCCAGTAAATCCAAGTCTTGCTGATACAGAGAAGCCCAGCACTGGACCCTGTACTCCAGGTGTGGCCTCATCAGTGCTGAGGAGAGAGGAAGGATCACCTCCCTTGACCTGCTGATGACATTGTTCCTGATGCAGCCCAGGTTACTGTTGGCTTGCTTTGACACAAGGGCACATTGCTATCCAGAAGGACCCCCAGATCCTTCCCTGCAAAGCTGGCTCAAGCTGGTCAGCCCCTACCATGTACTGGAGCATGGGGTTATTCTTCCGTAGGTGCAGGACTTTCCCTTTGATGAACTTGATGTGGTTCTTCTCTGTCCTTTTCTCCAGCCTGTCAAGGTCCCTCTGAATGGCAACACAGCCCTCTAGTATACTAGCCGCTCCTCCCAGTTTTGTATCATTATCAAACTTACTGAGGGTGCACTCAGTCACATCATCCAGATCATTAATGATGCTGTTAAACAGTAGTGGGCTCAGTTCTGCGCTAGATAAGCGGATAGTAAGGTGGATTGAGAACTGGCTGAATGGCCGTGCTCAGAGGGTTGTGATCAGTGGTGCAAAGTCTAATTGGAGGCCTGTAGCTAGCGGTGTCCCCCACGGGTCAATATGGGGTCCAATATTGTTCAATTTGCTCGCCAATGACCTGGATGAAGTGATAGAGTGTCTCCTTAGCAATTCTGCTGATAAGAAGGACCTGGGAGTCCTGGTGGAAAGTCAGCAATGCGCCCTTGTGGCCAAGAAGGCCAATGGTATCCTGGGTCATGTTAGGCAGAACATTGCCAGCAGGACGAGGGAGGTGATCCTCCTCGTCTACTCAGCCATGGTGAGGCTGCATCTATAATACTGTGTGCAGTTCCGGGCTCCTCAATACAAGAGAGACATGGAGCTCCTGGAGCGAGTCCAGCAAAGGGCTACTAAAATGGTGAAGGGACTGGAGCATCTCTCATATGAGAGCTGGGACTCTTCAGCCTGGAGAAGAGAAGACTGAGGGGGGATCTTATCAAAGTATGTAAGTATCTGAAGGCAGAGTGTAGAGAAGACGGGGTCAGACTCTTCTCCGTGGTGCCTAGTGATAGAATAAGAGGCAACAGGCACAAACTGAAATATAGGAAGGTCCATCTGAACATGAGGAAAATCTTCTTTACTGTAAGAGAGACAGAGCACTGGAACAGATTACCCAGAGAGGTTTTGGAGTCTCCTTCCTTGGAGATACTCAAAAGCTGTCTGGGCATGGTCCTGGGCAGTGTACCCTAGGTGACTGTGCTTGAGCAGAGGGTCTGGATAAGATGATTTTCAGAAGTCCCTTCTAACCTCAGTCATTCTATGATTCTGTGATTCTGTAATTCTGCGATATCAGGTTAGTTAAGCATGATTTTCCCTTCGTAAATCCATGCTCTACCCCAAACAAGCCTTCAGCACGTATTTATTTTTAATGACTGTTTCTTAGTTGCCTTCTATAATCTTGAACATAATGTTTAGAGATTTTGAGACACAATTAGGAACTGGATTAGAATAATTTGCTGAAAGTAACAGAAAATGCTTCACATCTCTTTCATCTTTTGAAGAATCACGGGCTGGAAATCGCACTCCTTGTCTACTTCCTCCACTAAGGTATTTTAAGACAACGCATCTTACCAAGAAGAATTCTACTTTAGTTTGGTTACTGATAATCCACAAAGAACCTATAATGACAGGAATAAGATGGAGAAGGTTGTCCTTCATTATTATGATTTCTCCTTTCCCCAGCTCTGTCACTGGTGAAAGGTCATACTATAGTCACTGTTTGCCTTGGATCTATATAACCTTGATCCCAAAACTGCCTCAATTCACTGAGCTCCCGATGAGGTAGTGTAGATAAATGTTAAAAGCCTTCTTTTAATTTCCCTGAAATTCACAGTCATACTCTTTAGTCATCAAAACAAAATCTGACAAAGAACAGTCCTCCTATGAAGCCCTTCCACACATTTTGTATGACTAGTTCTACACACTTTTTCCTTATCGATTCCTCTGCTTAAAAAAGCCCCGAAAGAGTACTGAGATACACTTAGAGGAGAGCAGCAGTACTTATTCCCTTTCAGACACACTATTCAGTCCTTAGAGAATACACCTGCCTCTCTGAAACTGTTCCATCCTCTCCCTAAAGAAAAATCTGGAGAATATGATTGCAGTTATATTTAAACTTCACTCGTAAGTTCTCCTAGGTCCCTGAAGAGCATCCTGAACTGAAATACGCTTTAGGGAAAACAGCATATTTGATAATTAGTCCCTTTGAAACAACATGAGCTCCTCTAAATACCGCATATTTCAGAATATTTTAATGACTATACAAGGAATCTGAAGATCCTGAAGTGCCAAAAATTGACTCATGGAAATATTTGGTCTTTATGAGAACTTTTGTCTTCAGAGTATACCAGCTACCTTCAAGTAACACACTAGCCTTCCTGCCCTCTTATCTCAGATTTCACAGGCTCAAGCTATTAAAAAAGATTCCATGTTCCATTTGGGATGGAAAATTATAGCAGCTTACTCTGCTAGCAGTGCTCATCCTTGCATGATGACTTCCTCATATCTTATCCCTGAATGTAGCAACTTTTCTACCCAGTTTGAAGGACTGATCCCCATAGCTTCCTTTAAAAGTAAGTTTTTGGCTGTATTTATGCTATAAATTAAACCCTTGAGCTCAGTGCTTTGACTCGGCAAGCTCCAGGCTGCTAAGTCCCTCACAGTCAGATATAGATCTCAACATGGAGGTAGCAGCTCATCACAGCAGTGAGCAGGTGAGCCTGGAGCCCGGTAGTGCTCTCTTCATTTAGATCTATTTCTAGGGACCAAATTCAGGATCAGCAGTTTTGTAGTATTGGTAACTGTGCCTCCATTCAATTAATTCTTGAACCTTGCCTCTCAGAAATAGACGGCAGAATAAACCCTGAAATAGATGACTCCAGAGCCTAGTGTAATTCTTCCTCCCTTCCTGAGATCTAGGGTCTTAGATCAGCTGAGCTGTGATGCTGTTTACGAATTACCTTTCCACTTTCCTTCTCTTCCTAGCAAGATAAAGTCACATCTACCTACCCTGCTTTCATACCTAAAGTGCCTCAGCATACACAGCACTGCGTGAAAAGGGCAGGAGGTTTTTAACCAGCAAAAGAAAAAAAAAAAAGAGTAGGTCGTATTTTCTATAGCATTATTTGCTTGAAAACAATCATGTAAAAAAATGGTGTGTGTGGGGGGGGGTGTTTTCAAAAGCTTTCTCATTTTTTCTTTGAAAAATATGCAGTTCCTAGCAACAGCTTCTGCTAAAATATTCAACTTCATAAAATGTAAATATAACCTTAGATCTTCAGTGGATTTAAATTTTCTTACTAATATTTTGCCTGATACTATTAATTTTAAAGTGAATCAGTTCTATTTAGGTGTGCTGAAAATCTGAAAGGTTTCTTTTTAGTACTAGCTTCAATAAAAGTCATAGCACATTCCAGCACACTGAGACTAGAGAGGCAAAACTTACTGGCACTCTGCCATCCAAGCCATCTTCCAGATATATTTGTAGCCTAGGAAAATCCCAATGCTACTTTTTCCACCCATGCTACTTTTACCACCCATGCAGTAGTACAAGTGAAATTTTTTGTAACTGGGCTTCTCTTCGAAGCTCTTAACTTGTGACACTACAGCAGGGAAGTTACCTATCAGATACACTTTGCAGTGACAGCAGAGTGATCTAATGGAAATTTAGCTGAATGCATTCCATCAGTTTTCTGCTAAAATTGTGCTACTATTTGACTTGGGCAGAAAGTGATGGTTAGACTGTAGCTTTCATTAGAGTTTTTGCTTCATATTTTATTATAGTTTGCCATAAATTGCCTAGAATTTCATCACAAAATATGTATTTACTGATCTTGAATCATTCATAATACATGCAGCTCTCTCAGGGGCACAGGCAATGTGTGTGCCTCTAATACAAAGCTTTTGCCTATTAAGCTGTAAACAAAGTATTTCATATATTCACTATATAACACATTGTGATTAACTACAAAGAAGGTACAAGGTAATTTAGTGTATATTGTAAGTGGTAGCACAACAAATTGAATTATTTTGTGTCAACAGAATTCTAAGACCAATTAAAACAATTTAACAATGCTGGAGTGCAACAAAATACAAAAATATTCCCAGGATTGCTATTGTAATTTACTTTGATATGTTCTTAAAACTAATCTAGGCCATGACAGATTCGAAATTACAGCACAATACACATGTTATTAAGCTCTTGCTTACAGACTGGCTGTTGTGATTTTACTGTCATGAAAGGTTGCTATTTAAGCAAGGAGACCTTGAAGGTCCTTCAAAAGCCTACTAACAGCATGCAGCTTGGTTTCTGTTCCACTTTGCTGGGAGAGAAGTCCTGAACAGATACATAGCAAATTTTTATTTCTTGTATTTAATCTTTTTTTTAACACACCTAATGTAGACAAGACATTTGTTCCACACGCACCTCTTTTTTAAGGGTTGAAATACTGGCGCAAGAATTCTTAAACAGCGGTGAGCAGCATGTTAAACGGGCATTATCACAAAGGGCCCGATACAGAAGTTTGCAGAAGGATCCTTAGCTGTCATTGTGGTAAGTGTGAGAAAAGGAAAGAACAGTGTAGAAGGTAACAGGGATGGCAGCAGTGATGTAGACATAATGTAACTTAATTATAGTGAAAAATTAATTACTGCAGATTAGAAAGTGTACATTCATAACTATATGACAAGCTCTGCGTGTTGAGTGCATCACACAAGAGTGCAGTTAGTATTTCTTGTATGCTCCAGTACTAGAAAAATGCTTTAAGATCATAGAACTACAAAAAATAATACTGTCATTGAAAATAACTGGGACTGAAGCAATGCTGTGACAATTGTTCATGTCTAATAACACCTAAACAGCAAAAGTGAAAGGGTTTTTCATACTTTTCATATCTATTAGGAAAATGATTTTCAATTGTTTATATGCCTGTCTTTTGAAGTATGGATCTACACATAACATAGACTTTTGGAAATTCACATCCAAATACCTAGAGCTTGGAAAGAAGAGATACTATGCAAGTGTTTTGGCAAACAAAGTCCAAACCCTTAAATAAAATTCAAATTTCTTTGTAGTTAATTTTCATACTACTGAATTAAGCCAGTCTTAAAAAAGATATCAAAAATCAGATATTCAGAAGTTACTAGCATAAGAAATAACATTTAAAAATAGCCATCTTCCTGAATCGTGTAAATAAAAGAGGTCTATGAAAATGTTTCTCTATATAGTGCTCTTCAAAAGTAAGAGAATTCAAATCTGGTGTTCTGAGTCCTGTTTCTATGTTGAAACAAAGTAAATGTCTTCAACTCACTTAATTTCTGCTTTCCTGTTCTGAATTTCAATTTTGATGTTGGTAAGATGTGACAGTAATTAATTTGTAAAAACTTTAAGATTCTTGTATGCAAGATCTTATGCTAGTGTGAAAATTATTACTGAACATATGACAACCCAGAAATAAAACGAATCAGCACACAAACACAATTTTAAAATTACCATAAATAAAAATCAGCTCCCTTCCCCTTCTCCATCTACAGTCTGATTTTAAGATGCCTCCTTTCTCACTCACTGATTGGATTCTTCTCAGCAAACTAAGTGGCAGAAATGTTGATTTTTTTATATATGTACCATTTTCAAAAATTTTTTGGGTGCTCAGCAAATCCAGTCTTTGTCAAACTTGAGAGTAGTACCTTTTATAACACAGAATCCTAAATCAGTGGCAAATGATGATATAAGCCCAACTGAATGCAAGAGCAAAGCTCTTTCTCTATTAGACAAGGGGATCCATCCTTGAAGAAGACTCATCTTTTAAGGACTTTGTCCTTTTTGGCTCACTATTAGTTTTAAGGCATATCATACAGCCTATATCTTTATACAAGGTCGTGTGATGGAAAGGGCACAAAACAGGAGTCAATATTTTTATACAAAATTTTTCATGATCATTTTTACTGCCTTTCAGAGATGGTTATCTTTTATTCCTTCCCTTAAGATCAGCTAAAGACAGCAATAGGCACTTTTTAATGAAGCTAAAGAAGCATATGTAATAAACAAATGTAGGTAAAAATTACTTCAAAATATTTTGCTATTAAAATTCATTGTTTCTGCAACATCTTTTCCATGAAGCAATACTCTATAAAATAGTCTTCTTGGTTTTCCTACTAACCCCAAATATGTAAGATGTCAAAGTATTTGTACTTTGCACACTTTCTGATAACCACTAAACAAAAACAAAATCTGAAAAAAATCTGAAAAAGTAATTCCCCAGTCATCTGTCCTGAAAGTAACTAAACTGAGGTGGTAAGCAGGTCAGTCTGAGATTTTAATTCTCCAGATTTTCACTAAAGAGATTGCATCAAAACATCAAAACCTGATTAAAAGTGAACACATCTGGATGCTAAACTGACAATTCATGTAACTGGCTTCAAAACAAAAGACAGTTAAGGTTTTGTCTGTTTTTTAAAAGGCAACATGTGCTGTATTTTTTCAGAAAATATCATATAATGTTTTATTATACTCTGCTTCTGTTCACCCATACAAAGTGTCTTTAGCTGTTCTGTTGCCCCATAGGAGAAACTACTATGACATGACTACTTTTAATGCTAAAATACTACAGTGGGAACTTAATGTGAGCATGGCAAAGAAATCTGATGTACAACTTAAACAAAAAGTGGTATAAATTACCCTTCCAGCTGCCTCTAGAGAGACAGGTATTTGAGTCCTTGTGGCATGGTATTTTCTCAGATTATACAGTCTGAACAAATTGGCTTGTTCTAGTGCAAACTGTCCCTTCTGCCTCTCCCTCCCTGACCTTCTCCTTCCGAGGCTCTATCTCACCACCAGCACAATTACAACCAGAAGAACTAGTAGAAGAAATCTCCATACATTATTATTTATGATTTACATCTTTTGCTGTTTGGGATCACTTCATTCCCTGTTAGTTTTTTAGAGTCAATCTTTCAGAAGGGAAAAGGTTGGTAAAGTGTTCATGAGAGACAACTGTACTCAGAAAGAGTGCCTGTTAATGAAATGTTCTGCTTCCTTTTCTACTGAGCATGCCATAAAAGAAAAGAGAAAAGAGGAAAGAGGAGGCAGAGGGGACAAGATATCAAAGATTCTCTTGTTTTGAAATGCTAATGACTACAAGAGTCTTAAAAATATTCCTCTTATAAACCAAATGTCAATATTTTGCACCTGTTACACATGGAAATAATTTCATAATAATTAAATGATTATATCTGAGTTGTTTTTGAAAGGCCTATACAGACCTGCCATGGAAAACTTTTAAGTATGCTACTTAAAAGTAGCATACATAAAATATATTACTTCAGGAAGTGCTTTGGTCTGTAAAATTGAGACTATTTTTAAAGAAACAGAGACTACTCTTAGTCGTTGGATGTGATTTGTAAATAGGAGGATGCAATCATGAACAAATTAGATAAATAGATTTTAGGAAGAACAATCACTGATCATCTATGACATAATTTCAGAATACAATTTCAGAGCTGAAACTACTCTCTCTTTTCTGTTATTCGGTTAATATCAAGTATTAACATGCTGTGTTATTTGAAAAGCCTCTTTATGTTTTCAAATGTGTGTTCCTGTAACTTCTTTCTCCCAAATGCAGCTTGAAATGTTTTTGAAAGTGGAACTCGCTTCAACTTAAACTAAATTCCAAGTAAAACAAACATGAGTCTTTATAGGACTGGAGATCTGAAAAGTGGGGTATCAAAATCCTCTTCTGTTATGAAAAATGTAAGGAACAATCTTTTTTTCCCCCGGAAGATGCGTTAAAAGGTCAATCTTCATCCACATGTGCTAAAATTTTCTTTGCAAAGGAATTCATAGATTTACTGTAGGAAGCAGTCAACCACTTAGAAATGCATCTGTTGTTGCCCTAAAAATATTGTAGAAAAATAAAATAGGAATAAAAACTGTGTGATTAAGCCCTGGATTAAAGTTTAGGAAACAAGGGTTCAATCACTGAGCTTTTTGTATATTCTTTTTGGTCCTTTTGTAAATTATTATCAATTTTCTCAGTATTGCACCTAAGAACACCTTATATATATATATTTATATATATATATATATATATAAAACACATAAGAACCTCAGTCGGGGGCCACACTGTGCTAAATACTATGCAACTACGCAAAGGAAACTCCTCACTGTGAAGAGTGTGGAGTGCTCTGTGTCTCAGTCACTACCTGTAAAATAAGAATATTACTTCCTCTATTTTTCTGTCTCATTTATTCTCTCAGTCAGGGACTCTCTTTTTTGTTTCTTTGTATAGCGCTTAATACCTTTTGGTGGCAGTGTGATAATCCAATAAAAATATTTGTAGTCCAGCTACCAATAATGATGTATGATGGGATTCATCAAATCTTGATTGAAACATCTCCAGTGTGTATATCTGCTGGGCTGGCAACCTTAGGCTCCTTATGCAGTCAATAAAGAGAAAAAGACATTCTTAAGATATGATGACACTCTTAAGATATATATAATTCGTCTGACATATGAGAGGAGATATGATATGCCAGTAGGATGAGAACTATCATGCTTAAAAGACATCTGTTTCTTTCCTTTGGTTACTACACAAGTTTTGGTGAGCACCTCAGACACAGGCAATTAATCTCATTCACAATACCTGTAGCCTCATAGATTGATGACGAATGACTGGATTTTAAGGATTCCTGATTTATACGAATTACTCTTTCTTACCTAAGATCCAGTAGAGAGTATTTAGCCATTTCAATGGAAGGAAGAGAAATCTACTGTCTAGTAAGATCCAGTGCAAGTTATAACAGATTTCAGAGACAAGAGGTTTGAAATAACCTTTTTTTTAATAACTGTATATTTTTGTTTAGAAGAGCTTTTTAGGCAATTTTTAAAGGCTCTAATAACACCCACAAGGTGCTTCACAGTAGGTCTGGACCTGCCTTTCCAAGTATAAGAGTACAGAAGTAGT
Source organism: Struthio camelus (assembly GCF_040807025.1). Classification (NCBI taxonomy): domain Eukaryota; kingdom Metazoa; phylum Chordata; class Aves; order Struthioniformes; family Struthionidae; genus Struthio; species Struthio camelus. The sequence goes on from NC_090942.1 coordinate 26,515,287, forward strand.
TATAGTAAAAACAAATCTCTAAAACCTTTGAAAAATTGCTTTCCCTATGATATATGATGTCATGTTCAGGGTACCTATGTGTACAAAATATCATATAAAGGTTTTATCGGAATCACTTGGAATAATATGGTTTACTCACTACTGTCTTTTTCTGTTCACAAGGAAGTGAATTAGCCAGACTAGATTACATTGCTATAGCACTTTGCAAATGGTCTGATATGGTGTGATACGGTTCTATGCATATGAATCATTTCAGTGGCAAAACTTCCTTTGAGGGTTGGGTTTGGGTTTTTTTTTGTTGTTTTGTTTTCTTTTTTTTTCTTTTTTCTTTTTTACTATTAAATGATATAATAAAGAAACATAAATATCAGCCTAACTTTTCTTTTGAGGATAGCTCATTGATTGGTGCCCTATTGATATTTACCTACCTGACCAATGTCCTTACCTTCCTATACATTTTTTTATACCATTGCACTGGAGCTAGTAGGGTTTATCCCACTAATGAGGCTCATGAGATAATAGACCATACATCCATTTAGAGTTCACTCATTTGACAACATATTTGTACTGGGACATGTGACACTTAAATGGTTTAATATCCAGTAGCTAAATTTTCTTTAGGAACAGTACATGAGGTTATCCTGAATTTACTGGTTATCCAATCTCCTACCTTAGACAGTACAGAATATCTTTCAAAAGCCTCAATTCAATAGTTTCTGGAGAACGATTCATCTCTATGTAGTTACATGTGATACGCTCACATTCCTGCTCCATTCAAATATTCCTTAAGATTGTTTTAGATTGTCTAAGGCCTTTTACATCTTTCTTTTAAAGCCTCATGATCCTGTTGACTATAGTTATCAGCTGACCAAATCTATTTCAGTATGACGAAAGCTAAGGACAGTTGCTGTGCTGACAGTTCTATTGCTGCCAGTGAGGACAGCTCTTGACAGACTGGGCAATTCCTAACAATGTTGTAGAAGTACTTAGAAAGTCTGTTTGGAAAGTATAAATCCAATTTTGCTGACATTTGAAACTGGCAGCGGCACAGGCTGCGCTGTAAACGGAGGACCATCTCTGCATCTCATGAACCTATGCTGTGACCGCCATACTCACTGTCTGAAGGCAGTTGCCACTAGTGAAGAGATATTACTGAGAACATAACTAAGCAGCAGAAAGGTTCTAAGCCGCAGAAATGTTATATATGATTCTGAAAGAGGTCTGAATTCTCATGAATAGAAATAGCTGAATTCTAACTGTGAGTAGCAATGAATAGAGACAACTGCCCAATACAATGCCCTGGAAACATCTGTGTATCAGATCTGTAAAGAGAGAGCTTCCTCTGCACAGTGCAGAACATGTCATTTAGTACTGATATGTCACCATACATTCTATGATTTGTGTCCTTGTTCAGAAATATTTGGAAAATTTTAGATGGGTTAAGGCTGAGAAAAAAAAAAAAACTGCTAAAACTGTTACGTGTACTATTCCATACTCTGTTAGTTTAAAAGATATAGACAATGGCAACACTACCTTCTAATAAAGATTCAGGTATAGATATGTACAATTGCTTTGGACAAATATAACATTTTCTTGTCTATAGGACACATTTTTTCTGTTTCATTTCCATTATCCATTTTCCTTTTCTGTTACCTGTTATCTCTTACTTTACTTTTTCTATTTTTTCCCAACGTTTGCCTTTGTTATTTTTTTCATGTTGCACTTCTTTTTCTTCTCATAAGGTGTTTCTCCCTTATTGAACAGGTAGTTCCCCACCTTATTCCCAATGAAGTTATTAGCAAGGTTAGATTTTTTTGAACACACTCTGAAAGTTGCTTTGACAGTAGTGATAAATGTGGTATTAGTAACTGGTTGAATAAGAAGATGGAGTTTAGTCTCTGACGTTTCTTTCTGCTCCTAGGATACAATTGTACTTATCTCAATAGTGCATTTTGTGGTCGTATTGCGGAATTCAGTTTATTTTTTCAGAAGTCCATAGAGAGTTTGCTAAGTGCTTTGTAGTGTACATTGTACAAAACCCCGTAATTTACACTAATTTGCTATACTCTTCAGTTAACAGCATGCTACCAATTTAAAACTGCTCTGTGTAATCTTACAGCTACTAGAAAGAAGAACTGAAATAGAAAGAAGAAACACTGCTGGAGAGAAGTATGGAGGTGACATCAACACTGGTAAACAAAGTTCATTAGGTCTTCATCCAGAAACTATCTGGGGAGAGAACTATAATACTCACATGAAAACAAGTAACAAAATTTTGGAAGAGAAATAGACATAAAAAAACAGATCTCTCAGTCTCATCATCCCAAAACAAGAACTTTTGCTGATATGCTGCAACCATAGAAGTGACTTCTGCTCCCATCATGTCTTTGGAATTCTGTTCCTCTTACTTATATGTTATTGTGCATTCTTTTAGGTGCATAATCATATGGTATTTTTTCCACTTTACCCTGCCTCATGCAGTGCACATACTAGATGGACAAAGAAAGAGACATAAATCATGTGAGAAACTGCAAATTTAATTTCTAGCCTAAATCACTGTAAATTCCACCCAACTTATGTTTTGTAATGTTTTTTTTCCTTGAGACTTTTTTTTAAATATAGTTGTATTTACTTTTCAAGCTACTATTTCGCTTCCTGGCTTCCTTTAAAAAAGTAAGCAAACAAACAAATATTCAAAAACTAATTAAACCACTGTACGTCTACAACCATAAGGAATTTTACCTTCAAGCTTTTGTGGGTTTTTTTAAACTTTGATTTTCCCAGTGTGTCCAGAAATTATTCCATAACTGTTTTTTCAATATGGCATTTCATATGAATTCCTTTAATTTAACTGATCATTTGAGGAAGCTTTACAACAAACATGCAATATTCTGAAACATGCAAATACTTAGTCACTTCAACTGTCTGTGGAGCATCTAACAAGCGTTTTAGTGTTGCTTTTAAAATGAAAAAGACTTAAATTCTTCAGACGGATTAGCCTGTTACAAATTTTTATGTAAAAGGCATTTCACAGCATTACTCCGGGAGCCTAGAAGCAAGATTTTGTGTGAAAACTAGCCATTTTTATATCAACACTGAATGATTTACGAATATACTTTGGGGCAGAAGATAATTCTGAAAACCCCAAAAAGTATCATGCTAATATCTTGGGGGGAATTATATTAAACTGCTCTTCTTCCATCAATCACATCCTGATTTTTCTGACAGAACAAGATCAGATATTCAAGTCTAATCATGTTCTATGAAAAATTCATTTAAACCTAATGCTTAGTAGGTTTTTTAACCTTAATTTTGCATTTTATTCCAATAATGTTTTTGCTCTAGAGCTGGACAAGATAGTTCAGTGCCCATTTTCACAGTAGTCTTATTATCTGCAATCATTTTATAGGTGGTTTTTCAGAATAATAAGTGTTGGGTTTTTTTATGGGCACTGAAAAATTTTCCTGCAATCAAATCATTCCTAAACTCCAGATTCCTGTATCAGATAGCAGCAGATAATATGTAAACACTATTTGTTTTAACCTCAAGAAATATAGACTGCATCTAATGTATTTACTTTAGTTAAGGATTCCAGGAGTAGGCCTGTGTAATCTTTACTTTATTGAAATCATATTAAATGAATCTGAATGTGGTAAAAGGCGGAGAATGCTTTGTGAAGACTGCATATATTGCCAGAGAGAGTAGGATTAATCTGACTAATTGCAGATGTGCACATAGGTCTGTATTGTCTTTTACAGACAGGGTCACTGAGAGATATAGGGCATAATCTGTAATGCAGACAACTATATCTGAGCCTATGTATTGCAAGCTACAAATGATTTTTTCTCATCAGTGACCTTAAAAAAGGCTAAGATCACTAATTCTGGTACTACAAATACTACAGATCCTACACCACACGAGTGATGCGTAGAGACAAAGGTGTTAAGTGTGGCAAAGTCCACCCTTATAGCACAATCAGGGAGGAAAAGCGTCACACCAGGTCTCAAGTGTCCCACAGCTGTCCACAAAGGGAGAATGAGAAGATAAAGGGAAAACAGATGGGACCTTGGGCAAAAGAAGGCTGTTCAGATGGTTGGGGGCTTCCACAGACCACCTCCATGCTAGCTTCTGGGGAAAGTTTGCTGAGACTTTTAGATGCAGGGTTCCTCAAAGGTGTAGGGAAATGAAAGCCTCCAGGTTATATCATTATTTTCTCTTTAATATTTCTGACACACACTTTTGTCACCAAGAAAAGAATCTCTGTCTTGTGATCAGCCTTTAAATTCGGGCTTTATGGAACTTAGAAACAAAACTCTGCTTGACATCTGTGGAAGTAGGGTTTCATTCTATCTACTTTTAACTGCATTAAGATGATATTAGAAAAACATAGGAATAGCACAGAAATGTTTTACTAAACTAACTTAATTTTTTTTCTATGGCTTTCATTTTATTTATCTGACTGTTATTTTGGAAAGGAATGATCTTTCTATGCATTATAAAGTTATTCAACTTCATATTCACTTTTCTTCCAACAAAACAAGCTCTTTAAAAAACTCATACATCCTTTTTCTGGAGTTTTTGCTTTTTTATTTTGCATTCTTTATTTTTATTTGCTTTTTTTGTTTGTTTTAAATAAAGTTTGTTTTTTTGCTTGCTTTGGCTTTATTGCAAGCCAAAACCTTAAGATTTTTCTAAGTAAAACTTACATTAGAGAAATTGTAACTGAGAAGGTCCATAAAAATAAATATTGACTTAAAACATGCTCATAAAAATGAATATCACAGGAAAACACTCTCTTGCATCCTCTTAAAAGCGACTGCTACAACTGACCTGAGAAGACATTACTTTATTTAGTCTATTTAAAATAAACTATTCCAAATATGTTGTTTTTGAGGACCTGATGTCCACTTCCATCTCCAACTGTCATGTAGAACAATTGGCTAAATAGTAAACTTCATAGTGAATTTTAACATCTCAGTAAGAATACCCTGAAGAAATAGAAATGTGATTCTGATAATGTATTGTAATTTTGAATTTTCAGTGTAACAGATTACCTCGTCCCCTTGAGACATTAAAAGAGCAAAAAATTGCAGGAGTGATACTTACTTTACAAAGTTTTCTGAACAGCCTTATCTCTAAAGGGAAAGCTTGGTGTGGACTACTGAGAGTGCTGCCCTTTCACAAATTTTTGGTAGCTGCTGAAGCTCCTCAAGTCAAGTGACTATGTGAACACAAAAGCTTCAAAAGTCAAATATATGAAAACTAAGCCTTAAATGATCCCATTCATTTAAGAGGCTTTCTCAGTAGCCCACAGGTAGAAATAGACTTCTGCTGAGCAAGATTCAGAGCACTTCTATTAGCTCTCTCTTTTATTTTGGCCTCCTGAGGAGCCAGTCTTGCTCTTCTGGCAGCAGTAAGACGCTAGAAAGGTAGCCCCTTACTTTTAAGGCACCTGAGTGTTGTGGTTTTAAAGAAAACATTGAAGATTGAATCTGAGTATATTCTAAAAACTCAAAAATCGGACATGGGAAAAACCTCCTACCTACTTCTTTTAAAAAATGTTCTTTTCACAGAAATGAAGGGGTCCGGTTAACAATTAAAACGGAATCAGGTTACTTATATTTTGCTCTTGTGAAGAACCTCAGCTTCTAGTCTGCAATATCATATTGTTAAGCTCTAGAGCATGTTGCAATATTAAACTGCTTGGAGATTGTATAGTACCATGGTACAAAAGTTAATAGTTTAAGCCAACCATTCATGATAATTTATTTCTGTAATCCTCATGCTGATATTTTGACTGCTCCTTTGATGTATAGGAATTTGAAACAGATAGCTCAGATGAATGTTATGGAAGCTGGATATGTAAATTACATATTACATATTAAATTGATCCTAAAGCTTAAAACATTCCTTTATACTGCAATGATGAAGTTGAATATCTTTGCAATAACAGAGAGATCACCAATATTGTCATGTCTTATTCCACAATTATTTTCACTTACCATTATGATAAAGAACCCCATATTTGTGAATAGTGCAACTTACTTTAAAATTTAATCTAGCACCTGATTGGATAATTAAGATCAAAGTTTCTGTTTTTATTTATCTATTTGGGGTGCAGTAAATGCATACTATTACACAGAGCATCTGTCACTCTCTTGCGCCACAATAATAAAATGGTTAACTATACATCGGTTTTTTGACATAACAGGAATGAAGTCATTGTAACAGAGCACTGTCATAAGATCGATGTTTCCTACGCTGAACATAAATGTCTTGGCTTTGCCTCAGCATTAATGTGGCAGCTGGAGACCATTAACCTAAGACAACTTTCTTTTCCATTCACATTATCTCTTAATTAAAAACATGTTTTTGAGCACTTTTTTGAGCAGTTTCAAGTTTTTCAAATTAATTTTAAGAATACAAGAACACGTGTTGTATGGTAATGATGTTAGTTAACAGAAGTGATTATAAATGAAAGGGAGATTTCTAGTTAGAGTGACCATATCTGCAAAGTTAATTACAAGTACAAGAAACTGCAATATATAAATATGAAATATTAATAAGATTATTAATGATACAAAGAGGGAGTAGTGGCAATACAGTAATGTTTTAGTGCCATCAGATTCTAGACATGATCTCACATCTCTAAAATTGTGTATGTAGAATAAATATTAATATACTCATTGAGGATACTAATTAACTCAAATATACACATATATATTAAGCACTGAAATTAGCATGAAATTTATATTCTGAATTTCATTCTTTCTTTGCTTCTGATTGAGCCTAATTTCTGAGATAATTCCATATAATGACAACAGAGTACAAAGGTTTATTAGCAAAACAGTAAAATGAGAATTTTTACAGCTAATGACAGACAAATTTCTAAAACTTCTTGCAATTTAGTAGTAGTAGTAGAAACTGAGTTGTTTGTTTCACCATTTTCCTATCATTCCTGTTTGAAATTTGCTTGTATATTTTGCAATATGTTTGAATATGCTGGCAGAAGTATCTACAGTAAATTGCTGTTGGCCTGTAGATACTTATGCAGGCCTGTTTTAAATTCCCTGATTTCAAGAGAGCTATATGATTGAACATAAACAATGCCATATGACTGATGTAACTAGCCAACACATAACAGATTGCCAGCAGTACAAGCTGAAATCCACTTTTGGGAGGTATTCCACTGTCTGATGTAAAATTTGCATGTAGTGATTTTAATGCACCAATAAAATCCGAGCATTGAATATCAGTGGAAAATGAGCAAGAAGCCACAATAAGAGTAGTTGAATTAATGTTTTTTTTTCATACAACTTATATCATACAAATGACTATTTCTTCAAAATGGCAAGTAAAAAATAATACACCCTGTAACACATCTGCTTTTAGAGAAAGATCGTGTTACCAGAATGACTAGAAAATTTTATCACAACATTGGGATGAAATTCTGGATTCATTCAAGTAAAAGGCCAACCTGCCATAGACTTTAAGAGGGCCAAGAGACCATTTACTTCTAATAGGCTAACAGTCTTCAAACATGTGAAAATTTTGCCTCATGACTGAGAGAAGGCAGTTCGTAAGTTATTACACACCTCACTTCACCCCACCTTAATATAGGCAAAACCAAACCCCGCTAGTTTCCCTTCAACACTTATACAGTTATTTATTGCTCTTAGAGGCAACTCTTCATTGACTGCAGATGGTAACCTAGCCATCTAATCAGGGCTCTTAATTCAGATGTTTAATTTAAACACTCCCGTTATTGGAATGCACATGTTGCTAACCTTTGAGCAGATGGACCAGCTGTCAGAGACTTCTCCCTTCCTCTGCACATCTTCAAGAAATGCTTGGACAATTACCCTGTCTGCATATTCTGTGAATCCTGAAGGACATACTCAAAAATTTCTGGGCAGGACATGAGTGAAAATGTCACAACTGTGGCGGCTTGTAGCCTTCTCACTCCATTTTGGCCATAAATAATTTGGAGGGGAACAGTGCAAGCTTGTAAGTCTCTCTGGTCAAGGCTGTGCTGAACATAATTATACTATAGAAAAAAATCATTAGAATTTATCATCCTTCATAACTGCACTTAGCTATACTTTGCAGATGTGATGACTGGAGTATTCTAGTCATGGTGGTCACACTATAACAACGAAAGCTGAGGTGTGTTTGGAAAAGAAAAGAATCTGGATCAATGGACACATCGGATAAAAATAAATTCCTATTTTTCTTTGTAATTTTCTCTGGTAAAATGTATTGAACTTCTTTCCTTTATCACTAGAGTCCTTGCACTCATTTGTCATCAATAAAGAAGAGGTTGCATAAAACTCTCATGGTTTTTTCAGTTCTTCCTTTGTGAGAGATTAAGTTCCTGATTTTTTCTTTTTTCGTATTAAAATTTTTCTTCAAAAAAATCCATGTGAATAAATAGGTCCTCACGTGAAATAATGACCTAACAGCCTTTCTTAGTAAAGAGAAGACAATAAGCGTGCAGGATCTGGTCAAGAAGTTGAAATCACGTCTCTTATGTGGGTACAACTTTAAGGGGATGTGTAGACCTGATCCTGCAAATTTGTGAACAATATCAGCTTTTTGTTAAGGTCTGTGAAATTTGTAAGTCTTTGTAGAATTCATTTCCACTGAGTGGCAACTGGTAAAGTCTGATTCAGTGTAAAATTAAAAGCCAGAAACATGCACTGTTGATATTTATGTCTAACACTTCATGAGATTCAGCGCACAAAAGCCTGAGAATCTGATTCTCCACGGTGCAAATATTTTTCATTAACAAGTTTTCATGTAAATAAATAGTGCCAAGTCTGATGAAACTACTGAAATCAGCACCTTGTTCTGGTACAGTTTGAGGGCTGCATTTGATGTTTGAGGGCCTGTGTTTGAATTGAAAAGTTTAGATTTTAAGTATTACACAACAAGACTTCCAAAGAAAAAGGAATTATTATTGCGTAGCTTAAGGATAGAAGTTCCCTTTAAGCTACACCTATTCTAGTAAGTAAAACAGGGCCTTGACATGGCCTGTTGAAGCAGGCCAGAGGCATCCATATCGTTTAATTGCTCGCACGGTTCTTGGTTCAGTTCTAGGCTGTACCAGTTAGAACTGACCCAGACAACACCTGGCTGCAGCTCAGGAAATATCGTGTTCTACGCTACTCCATTTTGCAAAAGGAAAAAAAAAATTTGGTCACGTGGATGTAAGCTGGGCCATGACATTTAATCCTAGGGATGGAGCATGGTTACTGGTTTGTCTTCCTTAATAGCATAGACATAGTCACTGTCCTATATGGAGATGTTGGCATTATGCTTCTTCTAGAAATATGGCATCTTTTGCTTATTCAAGTGCAATTATGTGACTGCATGCTTCAAAACAAAACCAACAGTAGCTCAGGGACAATTTGGATAATTTTCTGAAGTGTAAACACCCTCATGTCATTTAAAAATACTAGGAAAGCACTGATTATTAATATTTTCTCTTAATGTTACCTTTTTTCCTCTCCATAATTGATATAAACTAAACATAATTCTAATTAGACAGTTATTTTCCAAAAAAAGGTGGCAATATTCTAAGGGATTATCTGCATCTCATATAAACTGAATTTGGCTGCGGCCACAGGTCTAGTTTTTATTTTCAGAAGCATTTTAAGTCACCTAAAAAAGCTGATGTGGATAGTAGCATGAAACACTTCCAGAAAGCTCATTTCCAGGAAAGTCCTAGTAACTTTCGTTGTGAACAGTCCCTTCAAGAACAAGAAGAAATATTATGGCACTGCTTTATCCCTGGGATGGCAAATGCCAAGACTGTTGTCTTACTCTGATGAGAAATGAATTGTACAAAGCACCACAAAGGAATTAGTTAAATGGAGCAATTTCCTTTGCGTATTTGTGTTTCCTTGCCTATTGCAAACACCTAAATCCAGAGGGAGCAGGCATTCTTGGTTAAAGGAGACAAGAAGCAGTGCTAATTGAAACTGACAATTCCGTTAGTCACAGGGAGATTTTTAGCAGAGTTTAGTGGGCTTTAAAGAGGATAAAAAAGAGTTTAGTATATTGACACTTAAGCAGCTTCCTTTATTAGCCATCTGTAAGCCTAAACCACTTATGCTGACACCAGAAAATGGATTCAGTTTAAGATCAGAGCTCTAGGGCTAAGATTTGTAAAGCAGTTTAGATCCTAAATGTCACTTAGACAACTAAATGTAAAGTATATACCTTAAAAATGTCCCTCAAACTCTGGCATATAAGTTTCTACTAGCAAAGATCCTCGGTAGCCACGTTTCTGTGGCTGGCCCCACATACAGCTGTTTAAGTTGTTTTAGTGCTGAATTGTTTGACATCTAAAGCCCAGTGGGGTTACAGGCTTGGTATTCTTTCACTTATCTCAGTCCTCAGAGTGGCTACTGGGTCGCACCTACCATAAAATACTGCAGAAGGATATTTAATTAAGAAAATGTATACTGTTTTTCAAAGAAAAATTGGAAGTCTACCAGGCGCTAATGACTTTTGGCCTATTGGCTGGAGACTTTCCTAGATTTGGAAAGTCTTGCTTTGGCTATTTTCCCCGACTGGGCCAAAAGAAGATTTGAGATAAGGCAGTCCAACCGCTAAGCAAATATACCTTCTGTGAGGCTACTGGTTGAAAGGCCCAGGGGAGAGGAAGAAAGCATGACAATCCTGATGATGCTCCACTGGTGGGAGGGCAATGGGGATCATTTGCTTTATCAGGCTTGCTGAGGACTAGGGACCAAGTCATTCAGTAATTCCAGCACCTACCCAGCCTTAGAAGTAAAGGTGTCTGGAGAACCTTCTCAATAGGAATAAAAATACTTCAGGAGTGAGATTACAGGGGAGACCACAGAGGATCAAAATTTTGAATTTATATATGCCTAAATGCCACATTGCTGTGCTGGCCCCAAATGTATTGAAAGCTAGTATTATGAACTGAATTTAAAAAGACTGAATTGTAGTCACTTCTTTGTGGCAATTATAAAGAACTTAGTTTTGTTGTTTCTGCTTTTTTTGAGTTTCTCATATTATTTAATTAATACAGCCCTTAAGGTCCATATATACTTCATGTAAATCAAATATAAATGAACCAGAGATACTACCACGGGAAATGGAACAAAATTAATTAATACATTACTTGATTAGTTCTTATCATTAGTTATTAATAATTAGTTTTTTTCCTGTGCAATTATGAGAAGCCCGTACTATAGGAAAAGCCATCAAAACTAAGTGTGTTTTGTTAAACATTATTCTTGGCCTCCAGATACCTCAAATTACCAGCTTTTATAGAACGATACACATTCCTCAGTAGTCCGGAATTGGTCCTATTATTAGCAAGGTTCCCCTAATAGGCTGTTATGAAATGCCATTTTTTTAATGGTATATCAGTCACCAGGGAGAATCAAGACGCTCACAAGCAAGTGTTGAGTTTTCAGGGATGTTAAACAGATACAGTTTGTGCATAAACCTAGACTGCTAGCTAAACACAGGTTCTGTGAAAAATATGTCAGCTGTTGGAAGTGCTCCTGTGGTATTTGTCTTCCCCACTTTCTTTCTTCACTCATCATTCATGCTTATTTCTCTAATTTATCTTCCATCTCTCAGATAAGGTCTGACAACTAGAGTGACATTGAATAGTATGACAGTCACTATACAAAATCAGTCTTTTGAAGGCTATATGCCACAAATATTATTATGTCACATAGAACCAATACAGGACATCATGAAGGTACACAAGTATGTATCCCCTACTGTGAAGTGATTTCTGAAGTGCCAAACACGTTAATGATTATGCAACAACCTTTCATCACAACTTGTATTGGTGGATTTTGTCCACTAATGATATTTTACTATGAATGACTAAAGAAAAAATCATCAGTGAAAATATTCTACAGTTCATGAATTAGGCTTGGGAACACACACAAATAGTTTATCAAAAGTATGTATTAATACTCATTTGTATTATACACTATGTATAGCAGATGTATGTACTGTGCCAGAGGCAAAGCAAACTATTGTAGCCATAGCCTATAGAGAAATATCTTTTTTTTTGGCTTTTTTTTTTTTTTCTCAAAGAAGGTGAAACGGTAAATATACAAGTTGGAGAGTTCAGAAATCTCATACAAGAAAATTAGATGTATGTATGTTAAATAGACTCTTTGATGGAAGAATTTTTGAATCCGCATGTAAAAGACTTTTAAAATTATATTACTAACAATATTGAATCAGTTAATTTCCTCTCATCAAAAGTTTAGTTTTATGGAGGATGACACCTGCATTAGCCTCCAATCATTATGGGCACTGCAGAAAAACAGGAAATATATTTTAAAATATCTCAGCACTGCTATCACTTCATCAGGAAAAAATCATCATGAAATATGCTGTTGCCGGTGGAGTGTTAGTACAAGAAAAAGCCCACTCTGTCCTTGCGAGTGTCATGTTTAATGAATGCATTTGACAAATTCTGAGATCTTTAGTAATACATAACGACACAGAATGATTGAAACAGATTATTAAATATATTCTTACTGTTTAAGTTCAAATTAAACTGCATGAATATACAGAACAGGTACACATTTCATTTCAACTGGTGAGATGGAAATCTCAAAGCAAAATGTTCATCAAATTATGCACATTGCAATTAGAATGCGTTACACTGTCCTGTCAAAGATGGAGTTGAAAAGAAAATTAAAGAATCTCCTTTACCTGCTTGGTACGTTCAAATCAACACAGTGCAGAGAGACTAGGCACGGAGCTAACAGGCAAACATTATCAGCTATATCATAACTGCAACCCTCAGTTTCTAAATACTGAAGTAACAACCTTCAGGAAAACCACATTTAGGACAGAATCATCATTCCACCCTTCTGGCCACTACAGAGCCCAAACGACAAGAACATTTTGTTACGTATTTACAAAAGCGAGATGTACCCACAGCTCTGTGGGAACTTAATGGTATCTTTTTCTATATTAACTGCTGACAATAAGTATGCTCAAACCCCCACATTTGCACTGAATTAGTATAACTTTAGGGGAGCATAACAGTTTAAGAAAAGGAGAAATGTACTTTTTGATTGCAGGGCGATTTCAGTAATTGGCTTTTAAGAAGTACAAATAACAAAATAAACAATTAAACCATGCTGAGTTTTGACTTGGTAAAGTCTCTTCTCCTTCCTTTGTGCCCTTGATGAGGTTTCAAAAATCACTGACAAATGGGGAGATTTGTAGAAACCAAGGGTTAGATGATATCACCAGAAATAAAGTTAGGCCAGGAATGAATGTTTTTGAAATGCTGGTTAATACAATCTGGCTCCAAAAGAACAAAATGAGCCTGTTTTTGTTTTTATTTTTGTTTTTGTTTTTAATGAGATAATTTCCTCTCTTTCTTAGCCCACTTCTGTCTATCAGATTTAAGATTTGGAGTCATTGCTGTGTATTTCATATACATGCTAGCTATGACCTATTGACAAAGAAAATAACAAAAAAAAAGCTAAATACATTTGTTGCAAACTTGAAGAATTTTAAATAAATCTTTAATAAAAAGGCATATTCTTCATTTCCTCTATCTATTCTGAACCCCTGATGAAAAAGCTTTGTTAATAAAGTGCTTTGAGATGTCTGCCTTTCTTTAAGGCAAAGCTTTATTTTTATTAATATACCCAAACGTATGAAAATGCATAGTTAAAATAACCCGGGTAAAATTTCTACTGCTAGCAATGTACTTTCCTTATGAAGTGGATTATTAATAATAAAAGAATGATACTTGTCAGTGATTAAATGTTGCATTATATGTATTACAGAGTAGCAAGCAGAACATTTGATATACTACCCATTATTTTTCCTTTTCTTTATTTAAATCTTTCTAGCAAGCACACCCCATGACAGAAGGAAACACAATAATGAATGAATATGCACAGATATCACTAAATCATTCTTCCTCTCTTAAAATCATAATGCATGTAGCAATGATGTTCTGGCTGCTCAGTGTTATTTTTGGGTCAGCATCATATCTCTCTAGGAAAGGTGTTTTTGCTGCTGGCCTGACTTTCTCTCTTTGTGATTTAACTGACATATTTGAAACCAGGCCAAGGTGAGAGAGCATTTCAAGTTCAGCATTGAGGAAAGCAGCTTGGGCAAGTGCCATGAACAAGCAGCTTTCTGAGAGAGATGTGGAGCAGACATTCAGTACGTTCTTCAAATGAGGAAAATACATCTTTGCACAGTGAATACTACCCTACTCTTTCCTCCTTTTCCCCCTGCCTAGAGAAAATACAGATCAAACAACACATATTATGCTATTTTTTGTTCACCACCCCTATCCCCACAAAATATGGTAAATTCTAAATTTTGATTTAAACGCTGAAGGCAGAATTGCTTAAGTAGACTCATTTTTATAGTAAATCCTTTCTGTAGACAAGTTTCCATGATCAAGAGAAAATCATTCACTTACTTCAGGGTACAATGAGATTTTCCTCAAACACGCACAGAAAATAAAGAACTATCAGAGTATTTAAAAAGTGAAACAGTATTATTTCAGTAACACCTCCTTCTGCTTCCCTTATTAGCAAGATAATCTAGGTAGCATGAACTTTTTGGCAATTATTATAGTTTAGTGAAAGTATAATACTGAGAGGCAGTACAGTCAGGGTCCATGCGTCCGCTGTGCTAGGTGTTGTACAAATGGAAGAACAAAGGCAGAGAATTTAGATCTTAGGTAGCTCATTGGTGAGCGCAGGCAGACAGAGACCGCAAAGACACACTGAAGTAACAACATTAGTCAGTATAATCGACAATGGTTTTGTCAGGAGGCTCGTAAGCACCATGGCAAAGGAAAGGCGGAACCTATGATTTGAAGGAGAACAATGTGGAAGGCTGGCAGATACTTGTAGGACTTTCCTTAGGTTATGGATGAAAGTACAGGTGTGTTATGTTTGCGTGGGTCAAAAAAGTGGCCCAGTCACAAAACGAAGTGTGGCTTAGTGAAAGTCTCTGTAACTGTTAAGGCTATAGAAAAAGGGCGTTTTAGTAATCCAGACATAAGGGTGAAGAGTTTAACAGGGGGAGGAGGGGGTTGGAAAAGCATCTGTAAAAAAGGTGTGAAAGTTCCCCAATACATTTCCTCAAGTAAGATCCAATAAGGCTAGGGTAATAGTCCTTAACGGAGATCTACGTACAAATGAACCCTGGCAGGTACTTGATAATATCAGTCAAAAGAAAAGAACAACCACTGAAACCCTTAAAGCTTCCAAATATGGTATTAAAAAGCAACAGTGATGTGCAACACAACAGCAGCCTATGTGGCACATCATCTCCTCAAGAATAAACAAAAAATAATAATTCTTTGCCAAAAGCTTTCAGCTAATAAGGAAGGAAAAAAAAAAACCTGAAAAGTCAGAGTGGTGTCTAGTAGGCATGCTGTAACACAGGGGCTGGCCAGCAACAGCTTCAAGATAGCTGGAAGAGGCAGGAATTTTGTTAGAGGACAGATGAGAAAAAAAGATGGGGTCACTATTAGAGGGTGAGGAAAAGGAAAAGCAGCAGGATAGGGAGTTTGGAGAGAAAAATAGGATGCAGGTTGGCTATGAGATCTTTGTAAAAAGCTTTTCTGCCTATCACACTTTTTAAACAAATACATCAACATTATGCAGCCATGATTTTCACTTCACCAGTTACAAGGGATGTGATCCCTTCAGTACAACTTGTTCATTGTACTGACACAATTCCCAAAATAGCCTCCCAGTCAGGGTCAGATAGAGTTGTGATTTGCAATCTGTATTGACTGATGAGCCAGCTGACTGAGACAGCTGGTACATGACAGTCAGGCTTTAAGGCATTCCATATTTTCAATTTAATTTCAAAGGGTACACTGTAAGTAGGCACACAAAATAAATAATTTGTGTGAGGACAAAGATAATCTCCTGAAATAACTGTGCTATTCATAAATTATACAGTTATAGAACAGCCTCTCATTATTTTTTATTGTCTGAGTTGTTGTGGAGTTGTTGTCTGTATAACACTCTAATATACATATAATATCATTATAAATACATATGCAGAAGGTTTACTGGTAGTATCATCAGTACAAATTACAAGATACACCATCAATATTGTGGTTGAATATGTAGTTACATATATGTATAAAAAAATCAACAAACTCTACAAAATTTAAGATGCATATTTCACCCTTACCATTATGAAATATCTATGTTTGAATATGCCAACATTTGTGTGCCTGTCTTCATTGAAATTGAGATGTTAATGATCCATTAATTAAGTATTATATCATGAATATATTTCAACTGTCCATACTTTTGAGGGTTGTGACTTGTTATAGTCCTAAAGTTGCCACTTTTCTACCCAGATCCTGATTAGAAACATTCATCACTAATAATTATTTCTAGCTAGGACATGGAATTATGAGAAGAAATCCTCTTTATACTGTATGATTAAGCCCACCACAACTCAGATGTTTTCTGAAAAATTTCTTTCTTTGATCTTTGGTGGGGTTTTAAGAGATCTCAGCTCTTACTAATTTCAGTGCAGGTGGAGGATATCCAGGATTTTGAAGAAGCAGGCCTTTGGGACCAATCCAAAAAATATTAGAAGGAACTAGAGCATAGTTAATAGGAATAATGAGGAAAATTAAAAGTGTTCTTCTATAGCCAGTAACTGAGGAGGTATAAACGATCTGTGAGTGTCTTACAAAGGAAGGCAAACCCTTACTTTTCTGATATTCTAAACCTCAAGTGCAGGTTTAAAGTAAAATATAAGTCTTTGCAAAGTTTAGGATTCAGTGAACTTTCATCTTTGTGCCTTCTCTTCAGCCTGCATTTTAAAAACAGGTAAAGCCTGATTGGTTTGATTGGTGTGTGAGCGCAAGAGAACCGAAGGGTATGTGAAAAATGCCTCACACTTTCCGCACGCATGAAAAGCTGGGCACAGCAGCATCTGTTCTTGGTTTGCTTTGTGACAGGAGACACCCGTGCCAGGCCGTAATGGGAAGGATCAGAGCTTTCCCTGATAGTTCTCGTCTCAAGGGCTGAGCTAAAGCCTACTCAGAGCGTGGGGAGAGGTTGTCCCATGGGGCACCTCCGCTCTGGGGAAGCATGCAACTCCCTGAGGCTTTTTGGTTCCTTGTGTTTTCCCTGAGACGAGGCGACTCTATAAAATGAGAGTCCTCTAAAAACAAGAGGACAACTTAGAAATTATATTTCTGTTTAAGCAATGACCAAGGTGGACTGGACTCGAGATTTGAGAAGAACCCACTGAAGATGGTTAATTGTCCAGATACTGCAGAAAAATTCTATTAAAAATAAACCTAACCCTCTTCTGTTGCTGCTGTTTCCAAAATCACTCAAAAAGGTCAAATCATAAGCTGGCATATGGAAGCTTTCTCATAAAAAAAAAAGAAATACATGGAATCCTCTTAGACATAATGAGACAAACCATTACTTCTGCAAAAAAATATTTTTTCTCCATGCAAATATTATGATCTTTAATAATTATGTTAATTTGTCATTTATATTCATGACTTATCTGGTAAAATCGTTATATGTCTTAACATTAACTTTGATTGCATAAATATTACATTAACTTTGATCATGCCAGGATTGCACAATCACTAATTTAAAAACTTATGAAGGTGACTGAATAGGTTCCAATTGAGTTTAATTTAACCAGATTAAGAAATATTTTTCCTTTGACTTTTAAATAACACTTTAGATTTAGCTATTTTATATACACATCACTGAAGACTTTGTTCTGCTATGAACTCACGTAAAATTCCAAAAAAAGGCTAAACTCTTTCCTATCACAGGAGCATTTCTACAAGTAACCTGGGATTTGAGGCTGAATACTAAGTAATTATTAAATTTTGACTACATCCTCCGTTCTACTATGATAACCCAGAAAGAAATGCAGGTTCCTGTCAGGCAGTCGTTAAACACATGTATATCATAAGCATGTTTGCCATGATTGAGTTTAACTGGATTACTCTGCGGTTAAACATTTCTTCCACGCTTAAGGCTCTCTATTTCCTTGGATAGATTTAAGCATGTATTTAATATTTGCTGGACACTAGCCTCAGTAAGGTCTTGCTAATAGAATTTTCAGCTAATTCTGCTGTGGCATGGAGGGCTTTGATGCCCCTAAGCAAATGAAAGGATATTGATTCACAGAAGCTGAGACCTTTCACCTTAGATCTCTATGACCACCAAAGAAAGCTGTCAAGGGCTGTCCTGAATGCATATTAGAAGAGTTACAAGGCATGCAAGAACTCCCTGTAAAGTAATGCTGATATTGCGAATTGCAATTTGTCTGCTTACTACTTCGAGCATGGAGAATATGGTTAGCAGAATGTGTTTTACTTATCTGCAGTACTTGTCTGATCTATTTACCTTGTCTTTAGAATATGAAATCTGAGTGACTCCCTATCCTCAGTTCAAGTCATTCTCATCATTTAAGGGTGATCCTTCCAGGGTGGCCGTGATGGGACATTTGGAGTGGTGGAAAAAGAGCAGTGAATCACATCCAGTTCCTTGCCTGGGGAGCTATAATCCCTGGATACAGCTTCACTTTGGTGGAAAAGGTACAAAGGACCTTCAATGTCTGCCAATTTTTTAAAAAAATTATATAATAATCTTTTATAAGGTTATTTATCATCCTGGCAAGACCATTCTGGGACAGCAAGCAAAGTCACAGTGTTTCTGGGATAGCAAACATCCAAAACTATGTCAAACACTCCTCTGCCATCCCCGGGAATTTTTTCTTTGAATGTACAATACCTTCTTCCTTCAGCAGGAGGGGTACCATAAACTCCTCCTCTCCTTAGCTATATAGATTCTTATTGTGATCTAACCACAGTGAATATTGAACAAAAAGGGGAGAAGCAGTTCTAAATTTATTAGACGTCATTCTTAGTTTCTCCATGATCTGTTTCCCTGCTTAGAGTTGTTGCATACCGCTTCTGCATCAGCCTCTGTTCCTCCTACCTGGCTTCTGGATCTTTTCCCAAATTTCTAAGCTGCTCTCTACAAGAACAATTGCTTTTTCTCTTCTTTGTTCTACTGGAGAGAAGTGGAATCCCTTCAGATTGCCTCTTCCTCCCGCTCCCCAGTCCTTCCCTGCTCTGTTTGGCAACCTGCATGTGTAAGTTCTTGTTAGCTACAAGAAGCTGGAGTATATAAAAAAGGGTTTTCCATTGCAGGTTTCCTAGCTAACAGGTTTGGGTCTTTTGGCTTAAGTAATCACTCTAGGAGTGCTAAGTGCTGTCCTTAGAGATGATCCAATCTGGTAGGGATACAGAGGATTTCTGTGTATGTATCTTGAGATAAAATCTGTTGTAGGTTTTCTAAAGTAAGAAGAATCGATTTTTTTCATGTTTGACATGCTTTTTTAGAGAGAAATGCTTTTTTTTTTAATTGTTAGATTGTAAATTTTATTCTTGAGGCAAAAATCAAAAAGGAACAGTTAAAAAATTACTTCAGTGACTCTAAACCGGCAAATGTTGACATATTATATGCTTGCTATCATCTTTTTTTTCCCTCTCTTTCCTTTTTCTGTAGTAATTATGTCTCTTTTAAATTCAGATGGGATTTTTAAAACATAGGTTAATATATCCAATATCTTTAACTTCATATTGTACTTTTGAAGCCTTTAGAAAATTAGCATATGAAATCAGAATAATGCTACTTAACTGCCTTCATACATTAAAGTCTGTTTGCAACATGTATTTTACTTTAGTGCCTATATTGCTGAGTTGCTTCAGGAAGCACCAATAACTCAAGTAGAGACAAGAGCAATTGAAAAATGAAACTACAAACAAAAAGGAACAAATTTCATAGTAGTAACACAATAGATCCCTTTCTCTAAAGAATACAGTACTGAAATGGATAATGTATTAACAGTTTCTTTTACAATCCTATAATTGTACAACTACTTTAAGTCTTAACCTTGTTACAGAAAAACCATTCCCAATGATGTTAGTCATAATTGATCATAGCCAGCCTGAATTATCTATAAATAACCTAATCAACATTCAGCAAGGAGTTGTATAAATGAGCCTTTCCACGTATTGCACCTTATAATGAGCCACTACACAACTAATGGCTTATTAGTGCCACGGGCGATGAATGATTAATTAGTCAATTCAAAAATGACTTTTTAAGGGTATGATTGCTACCTTCTCTGATTTCTGAAGGTTAGACAGAATTAATGCCATGTTGGCATACTAGACGTGACAGAGTAACGTCTTTGTTTGCCAACAACGCGCGAAGAGTAGGGGTGGTCCCTGAGAGCTGATTGCCCTATACTGAATACACACTCTGGTTACGCGCGTTCCTCAGATTACAGTCAAGTACTTTAGAGTGACTCTTGTCTGGTAAATCTTAGGGAAATTTAAGAGAGCAGCTAGTAAGTGAGAGCTGGAACTGCCAGAGAATATAAAGCATTCACATTCTGCACGTCCGCTATCATGCCCGGCATGTGCTGCCAGCCTTGATTCTGGTACATAATTCATTTAGTCCTCCAGCTGCTGCTGTCTTCTGCCTCTTACTGCTTCCTGTCTTCCTTTTGGTGTTTAGGTGCTGACTTTGGGGAGGGGTGTAGACCAGACATTGCTCAGCATCTGAGTGAACAAACTCCCTTTGCATGAAGCTTTGTAGAAAAGGGCCATAAATATCCGTGAGATCAGAAGCAATTAAAGCCAGAAGATATTTCTTTAGAACAGTTGTGTTTGGTGTACACCCAGTTCGAGAAAGGCTTTCAAGTTACCAGTATACAGTATTGTCATTTATGGTAAATCACTGGCCCTAGGTAGTATGATCTAAAACCCACACAAACCAATGGAAAGCACTGAATCCACTGGCATTAGGTAAGGCTAAAAGTAAACAAGATAAATAAAATCTTGATATAATCAAAATCTGATTACCGTGGGCTCTGTGCAGGGACAGAGAGCTTCTATAATGAAAGATAAAGATTTCTCTGCACTATTTCTGTTTCTCATGTAGAAGAGTCAGTGCTGGACCAATGAAGGCAACAGAAAATCTGTGACTATGTGATCATTTGGAGTTAATTCAAGGTTATGAGGCAGTAGCTTGACCAGAAGATGGTCTATTCTGCTATTCAGCAGTCTCATAGGGCTAATGAGAGCAAAGGATCACTTCCAGCACCCAAAAATGTCCCCTTTCAAAAACCTTTGGGTACCGATGCTGACATCGCATCAAATAATGAAATGATGTCTTCTGTTAAGTGAAGTTTCTGCATACGTGAAAAAGAAAACAAAGTATGTTTGTTAAAGCCGCTTAGAACATTATTACAGATTTTTGTTGGAGTAAAGTTAAGTCGGAGCATTATTCCCACTAATGTCAGTGCAGAGACCAAAGCAATTACTTCTCAGATTAATATATCTAATTAACAGCTGTGCCCTCAATTAATGTAGGTCATTCGCTGAGGAAAGTGCTGAAATTATCTGTGGACAAGCATGAAACAGAAAAAACACAAATAAAAACACATAAAGAGTTTGCATCTGTAGAACATTCACATATATTATTCTAGATTCTTGAAAAATACTTTGGTGGTGGGACACACAGTCAATTAGCTAACGGGGTTTGTCTGGCTACCTCACATCTCTGGATATGCAGAAGTATTTCTGGCTGTAGGAAGCTGGAAAGGAGCCACTGCAGGCAACATGCTTCATTCAACGAGTCTAAAGGTAAATCTAGGCAGAAATTAATACTCTTCTAAATAGCAATAACTCCATGTAGCTTTAGTGCTTGAAGATAATAATGATATTTAGTTCTTACAGAGCACCTTTCACTGGAGGATCTCATTACCATGTGGGCTGATATCAGATAGTGTCGATAGCATTTCCTGCATCAGAGTGGAGGACACTGCTTTCAAGGACTGACTGGCATTAAGGAACTGCAGTGACAAAAGGCTAGAGCAATATAAAGCGGAGAATTAAGCCTAATTTCTCATCTCTCTCCTCTTTCTTAGGTTCAATTTCTCTCTCGTTTATTCCCTCCAGTAGTCAGAGAGCTTCTTCCAAGTAGTCAAACAATATTTACTAGATATTTCTGATTTCTGGTGTACTTAAAAATTCTCATTCTCCTATGAGTGTAAAAGAAAGGGGAGCATTTAGCCTAAGAGGGAAAGGTCAAGGTTTATTTTTAATATACATAGAGATAGATTTATTTATACTTGAACTTCAGTATAAGCTCTAAACTAAGATTAATACATCACCTAGAAATTATCAGCTCTTTCATTCTCCATGATTTTTGTTTACTTACATAACCCATTCCTATGACACTTCCCCATAGTCCTTTCAGCCTCCAGAGTGGTAGAGTACTTTTGCGCATATATTTCCTTATACAAGAAGCTATTTCAGATAATTTCTTGTTGTTATTGTGTGTTCTTTTTGATTCTTCCTACACGTCTTTATTCTTTGGACTGCAGATCACTCCTCACATATCGCCCCTAATCTCCTGCATATCTAGTTGTGTCATAGATTTTTTTTCACATCTTTCTACTATTTCCCACGTGAGGAACTGAACCATGAACAGTTTAGCCAATACAGTACTGAATGTACCATTGCCTCTCTTATACTATCACTTGAACCATTGCTGGAAGCAACGGACCTGCATGGATAATAGAGTTACAATGAGAGCATTTACGAACTTTCTCAAGGACATTAGAATGTTATGCCGCATGAATATGCTAAATAAAAGCGCTAAAGGATTATCAAAACACAGTCCACTGAAGTATAACATGATGCAACAACAGCGGTCCTTAGCTGTAGCCACTGGCTGTTCATTGCCTGAAAGGTTTATTAGAATGCTATGATGTTTGCTACAGGAAATGTAAATGTTTAAACTAAGACCAAGAGGGAGATACAAATTTCACATTATCACGGCAGTTCTCTCTTGCTGGTGCTGCCCATGGGCTGGCAAATTTGCAAACAAAGTCTACATTGTACTTTGTCTTTTTGACAAAACATAAGCCTGTGTAAATATAGAAACAGCTAAAAGCAAAATCTCTGCAATACCGCATATGCATTTTAAGAGTAATTAAGAGAGATCTGTTTTGTTCTTTGATAACCAATAGAAATAATATATTTCAAAATCTTAATTATGACATAGGTTGCTTTTATGTTTTTTTCTTGAATAAAACTCTAATTAGTAGCTAATACACAGTTGTGCCACAGTTTGCATATAAGTGAACAGACAATAAAAACCCTGAGGTTCATTAAAGTGATCAAAGAGAACTGCATACTCTCCACTCCTTTTAATAACTGTTCTACAGAGAGCTAGAATGTTTTTAAAAAGCCTGAGCAGTCTTTGCCATTAACGTACTAAGTGAGCATAATTACCTAAATCAAGAGAACACAACTTGTTTGCAAGGAACTTTCCAAATTAAAATCAACGTTTGACTACTAACACAAATGAGCCCCAGCTCATGAAAGGCTAATTGTAATTAAGTAAAAACTATTAGTTTAAACTATCATGAACCCTTAGGACAATGACCTACCCGGAGTTTGGGAGAACTGTTCTTTGTAATACAGAAACTATCATATTAACTCTGATTAGCTGTTTTTAAAAATATAAAGATGATATTCAATAATAAGGGTCTAAATCCACCTTATGTTGCTTGTGAAGCTTACTGGGCACAGAGACATTCAGAGGTCTTTGCAGGTTGGTGCTGAATTTTTGTCTGTTTTGTTTAGAATCTCTGAACACATAAGAACAATTATAGAAGCTTTTAAATCTCAGCTAAAATTTAGTAAGGAAAAATAAGAAAAAGTCTGTCAAAGTTTTTCAGTTGCACAAACTTACACAAACAGAATCAGAGGTGCTCAGTTTAAGTTGTGTATTTTTATAGTTTGCTGGAGTGGGACCTTATTCTTTAGAAACTAGATCTTTAGATTTCATGTTGAAATATGTTTCAGTGAGATGTCTATAGCAAATGTTCTCATTTTTCCATAGATATATCTTAGATGCACTGTATTAGAGTACTGCATAATCCGGACAAATAGTTTTTTTTTCCATTGATGAGCAGATTAAATGTAGCTTAACATAAGCAAAAATTAGTATTTTTTAAATGAAGCTTCTACTTGGATGCTCATGACATATTCTTATTTAAGATAACTTTTAGCTATACGGGTACTTATACGAAGGTTTGCCTGAAATCTCTTCCCTGTGTAGAAAGATGATATTTTCAATTTGTTTGCATTACGCATTGATAATAGATTGGCTTAACTGGAACCTGCACATTTTGGGAGTCCTAAATAGTTTTTTGGATCAGATTTTTTTTCCAAAATCAGCTCCCTTTTTAAACTCCAAATAGTTGTTTCTTCTGGTTCATCAGAAAGATCCTGAGCTGACAAATTCTGCCATGCTGGAATAGTGCAGTTAACCTCAAGTGGCTCATAAATATGTAAGGCATTTTTTCAAAAATTATGGCTAGTTGTTTTTAAACATGTTTATATTACCAGATCTTCAACTGTATTTTAACACCGTTAAAAGTATTGAATATTTTCCATTATAGAACAAGGTTGCACAAGCCAGCAGTGGGACAACTCAGGAGACTAAAATTTTCATTTAACAAGTCTTTGTAAGACCAATTTCTGAGTCAGCTTTCCTGTTTCTTTGCATGGATGCTTCTTCAAGAGATAGGATTAAGGAAATACTTATGAAAATATTGTTGCAAAATCTTAAATGGTCCTTGAGAAGTTAAGTTAATCTATAGCTATGCTATATCTATCTGCATCTACACAGACATTTACCATCTTTGTATTTATCTGATTACATCTGCAAGGTGCCTCCAATACCAGCATTGTAATACAGTTGTGGTAGCTTTCTCCAGTTTGCACAAACAACTGTGAAAGTGAACAGCAGTTGCATAGATTTCAGCACAATCTAGCAACTAGAATTTACCCAGCTTTTCCAATAGTCCTGCACTGATGTCACCAATCTGATTTAGAATCCGTGCCAGTTTTGTTTCACTTTATCTGAAGTGTTAGAATCTCTCAGCTGGGAAATAATATTGTTCTGAGGACAAATTCTGCCTAACAGCTACTTCCAAAGCAGCAGGGCAAGCCTTTGTACACCTACACAAGAACTTAAAAAAGATTCAGAAAGATAAGAAGCCATTGTGCTTTCTGTCAGCAGCAGTGACACACAACCTTTCTCTGACTTTTAAATTAAAGATGGTTAGGAATTATATTAAAAGCCAAGCCAAACCCCAGACTTTCATCACATTAATAGCACTCCATGAAATAACGTCAAACGTTTATCTCACGTTATTCATAATTCAAATATGCTTGCTAATATTTTCCTAATTTTAATGACAATTGTTTCGCGTGGTTTTGAGGATGGCATGATGCCTGGAAGCTGTTTCACTAGATTGCGTACCAAAATGATCTACTTTTTGGATACTATCCAGGACAAAGGCCATGATGTATAATTAAAAACACCAATAATTAACTCCCATAGAATGTAACATGAAGGACAGGCATGATAAATTTAAATATATACCATAAATAGCTTTAACATTTTTTTCCAAGATGAGCTACAATAGCTAGCTGTTTTGGTGATTACTGTCATATATAGATACACTAAGATATGATCTGAGAACTGCAGCTCATTCTTTACTTCAGCACATCAAAACAATGGAATCAGTACATCTTAATGAGTACACAGTATTTTGGGTTTTGTGCTGCATGCAACCTATTATCAGTACCGCAACTATGTATTTTATATAAGATGTTTTGGGAAAAATTTCAAAAAGTTTTCCTTAAGTAAAAACATTTTCATAACACAGCAGCATCAAGAAAGAAGAAGCTTATATATATATTCATACCTAAATAATTATTCAATATTTTTCTCATAAATGAAATGTATTAAAATGTAATGGGACAAGTCATGATAATTCTTCTCACGCTATGTATGAAGTCTCACTATACATAAATAGGGAGAGGTCTGTGTATTTTTGCGTGTGCGTGTGCGTGTGTGTGTGTGTGTGTGTGTGTATCTTTGTTTATTATCTATACAGGCAGACAGACAGATTTTGCTTTCACTTGCACCTATGTAAATTGAAAGTAATTCTACTGAATCACTGTCTTTCATGGAGTTACTCTGTGCAGTGAAACTGAGAATAATGCTAGGTCTATTTGTATTTAAATTACCACTTTAATGACCATCTATTTTTAATGACTATAAATAGCTAAAAATACTGGCATATCACTTACTAAAGGTTACTCATTAATATGTCAACACTACCTGGTAAATAATATAGTAGACAACTTCAATGTCTAAAAATACGCCCCAGTCACAAATAAAGCATGCATATATTTTATTCTCTTAAAGTCCACTTTTTTAACAAACCTTTAGAAATAGTTGGGCAGTTTGTGCAGTGTGTTTGTTTATCTTTCTTAGTACCTCTTTATGAATATATTGAATACCTAAGAATATTTTTTACTAGCATGATAGATTATATTAATGCCAAAAATTAAATTTAACTGCTTGAGAAGTATGTGGAAGATATCTTCTACGCTAATAATTCCATGGGGTTTACCTGTCATTTCAGAGGCACTCTGAAATGAGGTTTCACATTTGTGTCTGTGAAGCAAGGCAAATGTGAAAAAAGTAATCAAAGATATTACAAAAGAACTACAAGCTCTGATTCTGTACATACAGAAACTATTTTTGTCTTGATATGCATTTAATCCTTCCTACAAATCTACCACCATCTTAAAGGACCTGCCACATAAATATTTCTAATGATCAGTCAATACCGCCAGTGTTGTCATCAATCACTTCAGAACAAGTACTCTTTTATACAGTAATCACATTAATCGTCTTCCAAGAAATTATAGTTCTTCCAGACACACCTCTTGATCTTTGGCAAGGTCATCTCAGCTCTGGGAGCCTTCTTGGAAAGACAGCACATGTCAAAATACAAAGATGGATGAAAGGAAGGAAAAAATAGATTTAATAGTTTTAAAGAATTGTCAGAGTAAGCAAGCCTATTTCTTTAACAAATAATGTATCAAAGGCATTTCTAATGAAGAGTTTGATATTTGTTGATAATACCTAGCAGTACTAATACTTCTTCTACACAGAAATAAATCGTAAGTGCTGATTTATGACATTGCCAGGAATTACTCAAAATTTTGCAACAGTGCTCTGGTAGCAGATTTGAATGTTTGAAAACAATTCTGGGACAGAGGTATACACCATGTTAGCAAAAGTGTCTCTGCATCATTGCTGGGTACACAAATAAAGGAAATATGTTGAAGTTAATTTCAACTTAAAACTGCTGCTTCAGCATCTGAGATGTTAGTGGAAGTATTAGTAATAGAAAAAAAATTATGGCATTTAGGGCAATTCATTGCACGCCTTTTATTTTAAGAATTTTCATTGCCTTCATCTGAGCACAAGATAGCTTTTACAGTGTTTTTTACTTTTATATGAATACACGAGGATTGTGTCTTTTGATTGTTATATTTTTTTCTCTTTAAATGTCCTTTTCTCCATTAGGTGTAAAAAATAAACTAAAAGTAAAATGGAACAAAACTCTTTCATAGAATGCTATTGTCTATCTTCTTTAAATGTCAAGATTAAAAAAAATAAAATAAATAATAATGGATAAATTATTTTTGTAACAACATCATTATAAAACAATTACTAGGAAATGGCTTTATGTAAAACTACTTTACAAGAGAAATCATCCAACAACAATACCTTGTAGACGGAGAATTATTTCAAGAGGTGAAAAAGCAGTGATAATGAAAAAAAAAAAAAACCCTGGGGTAGAAGGCAGCTAGGGCACGACTTATGAAAAGATGTAACATACTGATGAACTGTTTTCCTCCAAGTCTATTGTATGTATTAGTGAAGTTACAGGTCACCTGACCCTATCAGTAATGTACAAATTTACAGAAAACAAGAAGATACAAATGAGTTGGAATAGTTATCTTCGAAAAAATAGTTGTTAATTGAATGAAGTTTTATGGTCCAATCTTGTCTTGAGGAAAGAGGTGTTGAGTCTTTGGAATAATTGTAAAGTTGCAGATAATAAGCAGATTAGAAGATGCCATGAGCTAGAAAAGGAAGGGAACTCCATGTTTATATTTTAAGGAGCAATTACCTGGTTAGGAGGAACAACTTCTTATTACCTTTAGACATTATATGAAAGTTTAAAAATCATCACAAGTTATAAAAAAGAAGTCAAAAGTATATTTTTTTAATTTAAAGGAACAGAGCTAAATTGAGATGAATACTGGCACATAGCACAGGAACGTAATAAACCTCATATTCCCCTATGACACCCAAACATATGACAGTAATTTACAACAGATTTTGCAGATAGCTGAACGATGTTAGTGGTAACCAATAGGACAGTGTTACTGGTCTGGAAATAAAACTCATATACTTAATGTGTTTACTACGAGATAACAGAAAAAAAAAAACACATAAGGCATATATACAAGCTGAACAGGAACACTTAGGATCCTAATGTACGAGAGGTGTTCTGGAACACTTAAGCGCTTTAGTTGCAATGTTTCTCTCATAATATTTTATCTTATCTATCCTGCAGTAGCAAAGAACTATTTATTGCCAGTCAACTTGATTTAAATTAGGGATGCAGTAAGGCAAACTCATCTGAATTCCAAATAGTTGAAATTGATATATACAAGAGAAGACCAGCTATGTCACAAGACAGAAATCAGGAAAACATAGATTCAGTCCTTTTCTCTACCACAGCCTCCCTCTGTGACCTTGGGGAAAGTCACTTAGTGCCAGACTATTAAAAATAAATAGCTATTATTTTGTAAGAAAATGTATAATCCTGAGCCTCATTCTTATGTAGGAGTTAAGTATCTAAATAACTTTGCAAAGCTGGACTCCAGGGATTTAAATCAGGTGGTATAGCTAGAGCTGCAAGATATCAAATATAATTTTCTAGTGGGTCAAAAGAAATAAAATTGAAAATTTTTTTTGAGATAGGATGCCGATAAATTCATTCCCATGTGATATTGCAGAGGCAGAATTTGGCATTCGATCAAAAAATGACCAGGCATCCAGGAAGAAAAATGTAACAAGGGCTATTAAAAATTAAAATATAACTACTGGAACTAGAAGTCTCTGAGACTCAGATTGCTGGAATTTGTGAGGGCATCCTATGGGAAATACCACAATATGTGGACCCTGCTGAGAAACTCTTCCATATACACTGCTGCAAGTCACAGTTGGAGATAAGATGCCAGGTTGCCTGGATCTTTAGTGTGGCCATTTTTGTGTTCTTACATCAAATTCTAACTTTTTAGCTTGGGAATGGCTTTTACTGTGCTTACGACAACATGAAGTTCATGTCTTTGACAAGCTGGGTAAATATTTATGCAGTTAGCTCACAGTGACCATCATATTGCCACTGTTTCATTGTTACCATTGCAGTTAATTTAAAACTGAGTTATATGTATATAAGTCGCAGTCATTCAAAATAGAAATATCTTTATACATCCAAGAGGTACTTATACAAACTATTAGTCAAGAACCTTAACATTGTGCTGCATACTAAATTTTAGCATGAGCTAAAGGCACTGTAACTAATTGTACAAACGCATGTGCCTCGTATGGATACACGGCACAACAGAATTAAAGAGATATTCTGCCTCCTTGTTCCACAAGGTAGGAGCAGAGATAGGGAAAGTCAACGCTGAATAGCTGACATAGCATAAATTATTAAACCATGTAAAATCATTATTCTTTCAAAGTACCAAATTCCATGGATTTTCAAACAGAAAAATGATCCAGGAACATTGTCATGTTACCATGATTTAACAAGATACATTGAATTAGCTGAGCAATGCTAAATGTTTGTGCATTCGGTTTTAGCCGATGGCAAATACAAGATAATTTTGTTTAGCCTAGCCTGAAATGATTGAAGGTTCAAGCTAAGCTGAATGGTAACATGTTGAGCAGTAGTAACCTAATTGTATGTCTGAGTTCTCAGGCTCCTAAGTCTGCTTAAGTCACTTTGGAAAATTGGATTTCACTAAGTCATCTCTAACAAGATTTTTCAAGGTATTTAGACGTTTTACTCTCATCTAAATCAATAGGAGATAGATGTCACAGTGCCTTTAAAAATCTTGTTTGTGTAGCCTTGTGTTGCTGATCAGAGAAAAAAGAAAAACAGACCTACATCTGCAAATTCTTTTTGAACAATGACTACTTCTTGTGAACAAGAATTTGGTGATGATTAGTCTAGAACAAACTGTCAGACACAAAAGGAATCATTGTGCACTAAAACAGTCCTGGGTGCAGGATCAGGCCTCAGATGTGTCTGGTAAGGGAAAGGCTGGGAGGGAGGGACAGAATGCCAGTAATAAGAAAATACATGGCTTAGGCTGATTATGTGTAGTGTCAATGGTTCAGAATCAATTAAAAGTTAAAAACTTAAATAAAGTCGATATCAGCAGTCACCAACTTTTTTCATAATAACTATAGTCAGTTGGTTCCTTGGTGTCACAGAAATGAATAATAGAACATCATACTGGTACCATTTTCAGCATTTCGAGTTCATTATTTAAGGTAGGACACATGCAAAGACAGAACTGGACTATGGTGCCTTTCCTCCCTGATTAGATGCTGATCAGAGAGAGCCTGTCAGTGCTTGGAAGGAATGAAGGAGGCCACACTTCATTCCCGGTCCTTAGAGTCCAAGCAGAGAAACAGAAGCCCAGTAGAGCATTGGGTGACAAGACTGGCTAGAGTCTAGAGCAAATAAAAGCTAAAATGATCAGTTCCAAGATACAGAATAGTAATCAGGATATTTTCTTATGAGCTACATGAAGAAGGAAGACCTGAATTTTTAATGTACTGGCCTCTGCCCTTAAAAATTATACTTTACTTTCTCTGCAGCTTAACTCAGAACTGAGTGGGAGTTATACACCTGTTATGTGAGCAGAAAGGGTGACCATAAAGCATCTCTTTTAGAGTTAGTTTAAAATATTGTCTACTGTGTAAAATGTAACCCTGCTCATTCACATGCTTAGCATGATTACTGGTCTACAGTATATTCCTTTTATTAGCTACTTGTTAATAGCGACTGCATTGAAATAACCTTACAAAGCAGAGCCAAATATCAAGTGTCAGACTCTTCAAACTGTAAATGAAGCCGAGTGTGTCAGCATCATTCTTGTCACAAGATTCTCTGCTCTTCCCAGACTTTCAACAGAACCAAGAGAACAGCAGAGAGCACAGCTGGGCTTATTCCAAGTGACAACCTTAGCATTACACAAACTCCTAACATGTTTTAAGATTAATCCTAATGTTTCTGAAATGCAAAACACAGATGAAAGGGTAGACCTTAACATCGCCTGTCTTTTTTTTTTTTTCTCCAGGACTGAGAATACTCATATTACTCAATAATGGTGCTAACACAGCTATAAAAAGGTAAAAACTACAATGTGTTCAGAAATGAACATATGAACTCTGGGAAGAATGTTCTTCTTTTTTTCTCCATACCTAAAATAGCTTGCAACCTGTGACAAAAATTCAGTGTTATGCTATTCTTGAAATCATACTCTGATACATGTCTAATCATACTCTTGTCATGCATGTCAAAAATTGTATTCAATCAGACTTTAAACCTCAGAAAAATTTAAAAGGAAAAGAAAAAATAAATGGAAATGGAGTTATATTTTTACTCAGATATCTCATGCCTAAAATAATCAGATAAAATCCTACTGATTTACAGATCTTTTATCTGTTTCAAAGTTTCAAAATTATTATAGAAATAGCAATAAAGTAAATGTTTTTCATCCTTTTCTGTATCTTCGTAGGTGAGAATTATTAGGTAAAGTGAATATTGTGGTGCTTATACATGCTCGGTAGCAATTTACTTGTGTGAATGGAATTTTTTGCATGAGTTAGTGAGACTCAGGATAAGTCATCAGGTGCTGCTTAGGAAGAGGTGCCATTCATTATGAATACAGTTGTAGAAATAGCCCTTGAACTTGAATAGCACTTGAAAAGTGCAAAATCTTATAGGTCAAACGTTAGAAAAATGTTCAGTAGCCACAATTTGGAAAAGAATTTCAGAGTTCAGCTCCCCGTTACATGCCTCTGAAAATCTGATTGTTCCTACACAACAGTGCACAGTCAACTATCAGAATTTTGAGAAATAGAAGGTCTAAGGAAGCTCTTCAGAATATCCACAACTTTTCACACTTGTATCATTTGCTTGTATAATGTGGTTCACAGACAGTGACCCCCAAGTCAGAAGTGTTACATAGTGCTATCACTTCAGTCTTTATCAGAGAATTATACAGCAAAGCTGACTAGAGAAATGGCAAATAAAGGTCTTGACCCATCAAACTGGTTCTTCAAAGACAATACCTTGCCAAGAAAAAAAAAAAAAAACTTCTTAGAGATGTTCCTAAGTGAGTAAGAGCCGCTTGTCTGATGGAGTTTCAAAGGACGTCCTCAGGAGAGCAACTTATGAAGCTCTTTTTTTGCTATCAGGCCCATCCACCCATTCCTAGGAATCCAGGACATTGTGATGTCCTTAATTTCTGCAGTTCTTTTGCTGTAGCACAATATAACTATGGCTTTCTCTTTTTCATGTAACCAGGCATATACTAGATTTGACAGCAGGTACGGTGGAAATATTTTGTACGAATCGTGATTACAGGCTACAGTTGCAGAGTCTCCATCAAGCAAATGATGATTTCTGGTCCTAATTTCTAATACCTTATGTTTTTGCACACATATCTATTTGTGTATTTGTCTCTCTATCTAATGCTCTGTTTCAGTAACAAGCAGATGTTAATATAATTTTAAATTGGCACTTATGAAAAACAAAAGATGTGTTCGCTGAATCTGACTTTTAGGATCTGTCTCTGCATATTTCTGTGTAAGTTTTTTCATGTAGGTATTCACGTTTACATGTTTGAAGCATCTCATACTTCTAAAAGTTGCTGTATATTGTTTGACAAGTGCTTTTAGCTGGCTTTCTGACCACAACCTGCAATGCTGGCACGAGTGTTGAGCTGTACTGTGGAAAATTCATAACATAACTCTGAGAGAAAAATAATGAAAAAATCAAATTACATTTTTTTTAGTCATTGAAGAGTGTATATTATATGGTTTACATAAAGTTTCATGCAATCCAAAACATTCTAATGATTATTGCATCTATTTATGCTTATTATGTCATTATACCAATTGCACAAATAGAAGGCAATATATACTATTGACTGAAGCCAACAAACAATTATCAAAATAAAAACAACTTGAAATTAGCAACCGAGCAACCAAGCTGAGAGTAAAACAGAAAGAGAAGCTAGGTGTTTATTCTTCATGTATGTGCGATGAACACGTACAACTTCTCTAGTTCTTCTCTCCTCCCCTTTCATCTTCTGCCCAAAGGGAACTCTCATATGAAAACACTGACTCAGGAAAATTTCTGTGTAAAGCTCCCTAAAGCTTGTTCCATAGATCAGAGCTGAACTTAAAGATATCCTTAAGTATTCTCCCAAATCAGAGTTGAAATATATAATCTGGATGCAATACTTTTTTTTAATACCTTCACGCAAAGGTCAAAAATCTTTCCAGGGAGATGTGGATGATCTATTTTTATTTCCACACTGGAAGTTAACGTTGCTGGTAGAGACTTGTGAGTTTAGAGCCTGAGACGTGCCTCAGTGCAAGGCAGGAATTCCTGCTCACGAAGGAGGACCAGTTCAGCAGGACCTGGAAACTGCACATCCCTGTTTTTTTTTTTTTCCCCCTTGGGGGAGAGCTATCTGTGCCAAGAACACTGAAGGTTATAATCAGCTTTGTCAGTATACTGTGTTAATGAAGGATTACCCTATTTTATCTTCTTTGTCTTGTCTTACCATCTCTTGCTAGCTTACCTGGAATGTTCTATACTGAGAACTCAATAACACAAAAGTAAGGATGCAGTTCACAGAAATGCCTAATCAAATACTTCTAAAGTAATTAAACCTTAATCCGCCAGGCAGCTGAGGATCCCACATACCAACATACAGTCAAACTCACAAATATTGCACAATACTTAGGCAACTTAATTTAATTTACAGTCTTTTCCAGTACATTTTCCCCCGTCAGATTCTCTATCCATTTTTTCTTTGGAACAAAAGAGATGACTATTTCAAGCATGTCATAAATCAACCCTAAATAATTGATAGCAAAGCATAAAATATCACAGAAACACAGAATGGCTGTGGTTGGAAGGGACCTGTAGTGACCTTGAGCAGGCTGCCCAGGACCATGCCCAGACAGCTTTTGAATATCTCCAAGGAAGGAGACTCCAAAAACTCTCTGGGCAACGCGTTACAATGCTCAGTTACCCTCACAGTAGTAAAAAAAGGTCTTCCTTAGATTCAGAAGGAACTTCTTGTGTTTCAGTTTGTGCCCCAGTGCCTCTTGTCCTGTCACTGGGCACCACTGAGAAGAGTCTGGCTCCAACTTCTTTATATCCTCCCTTCAGATATTTTATATACATTGATTACATCCCCCATGAACCTTTTCTTCTTCAGGCTAAATAATTCCAGCTTCCTCAGCCTTTCCTCATACGAGAGATGCTCCAGCCCCTTAATCACCTCAGTAGTCCTTTGCTGGACTCTCTCCAGTAATTCTATATCTGTCTTGTCCTGTGGAGCCCAGGACTAGAGACAGCACTCCAGATGTGGCCTCATTAGTGCTGAGGAGAGGGGAAGAATCACCTCCCTCAGCCTTCAATGCTCTTCCTAATGCAGCCTAGGAAACCACTGACCTTCTTTGCCAGAAGGGCACCTTGCTGACCCATGGACAACTTCTCCACCAGGACTCCCAGGTCATTCTCTGCAAAGGTGATTTCCAGCAGATTAGCCCCCAGCATATACTTGCACATGGGATTATGCTTCCTCAAATGCAGGACTTTGTCCTTCCCTTTTTTAAACTTCATGAGGTTCCTCTCTGCCCATTTCTCCAGCCTGTCAAATGGCAATACAATCATCTAGTGTATCAGTCACTCTTCCTACTTTTTGTAGCATCTGCAAAGTCCCATCATCCAGATCATTAATGAAGATGTTAAATAGTATTGGCCCCAGTATCAACCCCTGAGAGGCACCTCTAGTGACTGGCCTCCTACTAGACTCTATGACATGGATCAAAACCCTCTGAGCTCTGCCATACAGCCAGTTTTCAGCCCATCTCATTGTCTGCTCTTTTAGCCCATACATCATCAGTTTGTCTATGAGGATGTCATAGGAGACAGTGCTGAAAGCCTTGCTAAAACTGAGATAAACAGCATCCACTGCTCTCCCTTCATCCACCAAGCCAATCATCCTGAAGGCTATCAGCTTGGTTAGGCACAATTTCCCCTTTATAAATCTGTGCTGACTACTCTCAACTATCTTTTGGTCCTTCAAGTGCCTGGAAATGGCATCCAGGATGAGCTGTTCCATGACCTTCCCAGGGATCAAGGTGAGGCTAACCAGCCTGTAGTTGTCTAGATCCTCCTTCTTGCCATTTTTGAAGATTGAAATGACATTTGTCACTTCTCATCCTTCCAGTCCTCAGGTCCCTCTCCTGATCACCTTGACCTTTCAAAGATCATTGAGAGTGTCCTTGCAATGACACCAGCCAGCTTCTTCAGCACTCATGGGTGCATCTCATCAGGGACTACGGACCTGTGTATTTCCAGTTTGCTTAAGTGCTTCCTAACCTGAGCCTCCTCCACCAAGGGAAAGTCTTCCTTTTACCAGAGTAAAAATACCCAAGCTGTTCTGAAAGGCCAATAGTGACTGTATTTGATGGACCTAGATTTCACAAATTATTTGTAAGCTTTCACTGTAGAGGGAAAAATCAATTTGTCTTCAGAAAGAAAGGTGTGCTAGTGCTCTCATGATGGATAGATCTCAGTCTCAATACAACTCGGAAATAGGCTCAGTGTGTTCTATAGAGAAAAGATCTGTAGTAGCTTAAAAATGCACTTTCCTCCCCTTATGTAGAACAAAGTGTACCACCGAATGTGAGTTGTTGCAAAGGAAGGAAAATGATTATCTGTTCACTAAGTTATTTCTCTGCCTTAAAAGCTCACAGATTGTTCCAATAAAAATGTTATGATGCTCATTTGGGACCATGGTAACCAGAATCACTTAAGTTGGTGCACACCTAGCATATAAAACAGTCTCCTAAGCCATTCTTAAGATGGTGACCCACTTTACAAGTTTACTTGGCTGTATGTGCAAAAGAATGCACAAGCAGATCACTTGTAAGCCACATCGCCCTTACTGTTTTAAAAGAAGGAACTACAGTTTATGCCAAACTATGCTTCATCTAATCCAAAGTACGCGTTATATTTTTAAATTATTTTCATCTTCTCCCTATGGAATTTTATGCATATACATGGCACACAGTTTTACACTTTCTTTAATTTCTTCTGCATTGAGTGATATTAACATGTACTTCTAAAGACAGATATCGTTAACTTTTAAAAGAGCTGTGGTAGTTTTAATTAGAGCACTCAGTGGCATTTGCTAGCAACATTTAACTCTAATCGACAACTTGTCAACATGATCTAACGTTTCCTACTTTCAAATGGCTGTGGGAGAAAGAAGTACAGACATTACTAAATAAACTGTTAAAAGACTTGCCATTAGTTCACATAGCTGAAGACAAGACCAAGATCTCTTCGTGTTTTTTTTTTTTTTATGGCAATTTGTATTTTTAAGCAGGCAGAATGGATTTCCAAATTTCAGGTTTTGCATGAGGGTCTTTTTGTACCTTCTCTGTAGAACACTGAAACACAGCTAAATCTTAAAAATGATACAATTCTTTTGACAAGTATAGAGATTTAATTTTTGTGGTAGTAATGATGATGACAATGATATACATGAACTGTTGTAGAAAAAAATAGCATTATTATTATCATCATCATCATTATTGGAATACTTAGATATTCTAACTGAACTGAGTGATCTATTTTGTGTGGCATTTTCTGACAGCTGAAGCCTGAATTCATTTAACAAATACACACATAAGAATAAAAGTACTTATCCTAACCTGTACCTCACAAATAGGCGCATAGAAAGCAGTAATTCATCAAAGCTCCAGTACAGGAGGAAGAAATATTCTCTCAATCTCTTTCTATAAAGAGCTCTATTTCCCTCTGTTTTGAGGGAAAACAGATTATCACAAGAAGGAAATTCAAAAGAGAGGGAGTGGAACTATAAATTGAGCAATTAAGGAAAGAAGATCATTATCAAGTGTTTATTATAACAGCTGAAGATGAATTAAGTTGTCTAGCAACTTTAAAGAGTTGTAAAGCACTGGTGACATCTTCATATTGCAGCAGACTATCAAAGTCAAGATAGAACAGTATATTAGAGTAGATGATATAAACATAATCAAAATTGGGGAATAGCAGAGTTCATCAAATTATCATCAAAGACAGACAAATTGGATAATGTTTTAAGTAATTTCTTCTGAGGAATGAAAAACTGAGTTTCAAGGACGCTATAAACCATTTAAATTGTCTATTTGGAAGCATCTTGTAGGAAACAAAACTTATTTATCTATGCCTGTAGAGATGAATTCCATTTGCAAGCGTCAAGAAATTTTGGTGGGATTTAAGTGATTGCTAAAGGTCAAGGAATATATTTTTGATTAAAAAAAAAAAAAGTCATAAGATAGTCCCTAAGTCCTGTTCTAATGAAATTAAGAACATAGGTTCTTCATGTTTTCTGTTTCTAGACAAAAGGAAAAAACAGGAATTCCTGGAAGATGATTAGGTCACCTAAGAGCTCCACTGACCACAGATGGAATTAGATAGAAAAAATTTAGATTCAAGGACTTGTCTACTTTGGTATATAGTTTGAAACAACTATTTTTCAGTTGCTCTTCTACTCATAAAACTCACAGAAGTTCTTATCACACATTTCTGAGGAATAATAGTATATTTAAGAAGTGGATTAAGGTAAAACATGATAGAATTTTATGTCAACTTCTTTTGCAATAAATTCCCTGAAAAGCTTCCTCATGAGAAAAATTTACACTAAATGCAAAAAGTTTATAAAAAACACAAGTCATCTGACTGAGCAAGTTATCATGCATCAGCTGATCTAGGATAGCTGTCTACGTGTTTGGTTTTAACTCAGGAAACACAGAAGTAAGTTTCTTAGTGCAAATAATCACATGCAGAATTTTAAGCATATGGTTGAATGCTTTTGAGATTCAATACAATTTTAAGTTCAAAGTTAAGCATATGCCTAAATATTTTCTTGAATATGTATGAGCTGCTCAGCTGGGCCCTTCAGTGAACATGCCTTTTTTAAGATTATTTGCTAGAATATTTGCGGAAAGAGAATCCACCAGGGCCACAGACATAGCCATTTTTTTTTTTAATTCAAATAAATGTTCATGAACAAGTTTCACGGTATTTGCTTAGTATTTCTTTGGGGAGTAATATCTGCCAACTGTCCTTGCCATCAGTAAGGAAGTAACTAGATACAAAATGTCAATATATGTTGCTCTCTGCGGGGTAGACATGTCAATGAAATTAAAAGTTAAATTACTGAACATATGGCTAGAACACTTTTTAAAAGAAGCCTATTCCAGTTCAAGTTAAAGAACTGGGAAAAGAAAGACTAGCCTCTACTCAGGCATATGCTGTATTCAACAGCTGCCTATTCCCAAAAGCTTTGATTGAGTTGGGAACCCAGGAGGGCATCTGAAGATTTGGCTTGTGCGAAAGAGTGGCTGCAGGACTGCAGGTCAGAGCCATGAATGAGGGTTTCCACAGTTCAGCAGCTGCACACACTGATTGCAGTGACCCATGCCTGTGCTGCAGTGCCAAAGTGACATACTGAAATAAAAAAAGGAATAACTACATGGCTTCAAACCTGCAGCAGAGATAGAGCAGAGACAAATCTCAGCAGTATTTTTTATGAATTAAAATCTAAAATATCATTTATTACTTTCTTAACTGTTTTTTTTTTTCTCATTCATATACTGTAAGATAACAGAGGATGTAATACAAAGCTAGAGAAAGCATGGCAATGTCATCTCTTTTCCACCTGAGTCTCTGTTGTGAAATCAGGTTGTGCTGATGTTTATGAAAAGTCGTTACTAGAAAGCACTTACACAGTGATGTCATGATCTTATGAACAAGTGACTTGGGAAGGGTGAAAGTTCTAATAACGACAACCTTTGCAAACACTATAGCTGCAACAACTGCAACTTTAATAGCAATCCAAGCAAAAAAGGTAAAAATTATTGAACTGAGTTATCATTTCATTCCTGATCACGCTCATTTGTAAAAGAGCGGAAGCATAGCAGCATGTCTGTGTCTTTAAACTGCAATTGCAACTCAGATGGCTAATCTATGTGATGGCTGGAAAGAGAAGTTCAATTTCAGTTCTTTTCAGTCACTCACTAGCTTTACACTCCTGAAGAAATACATGGAGTGATGTTACTTTATGGGCAATGAGAGAATGGTATTTCATATATAAAGGGATGGCAGAACTGGTGACTCAAATAATTGCTCCTTGGCTACTCTCTTGGGCAAGTAGCTATGAAAAAAGGAGGGTTAAATGGACAGGAGGTGGGAACATCATAATAAGTAGATTGGTTGAAATCTGACCTTATCCTTCAAATGTTTGCCAAAATACTGCATGCAGAAATGAACCATCCTTACCGAAAAATATCATTGAAAATTCAACCTGAAACATTCAATTGACTACATCATGTAGTGGAAAGTATATCAATATATAACCAGATGTTACTCTGAATGCTCCCCATGGGATGGTGTGGCTATCCAAGCCCAAAACAGTGCTAAGATAGATAGCACTGTCTTACTCCAAGAAGCTTGCCCAGAGTCACAAAGGAAGTGTGCAAAAGTACAAATGTGTGATATCCTAACATGTATTTATGCATTCGGAAATATTTTTAGGAAAATAAGGTTTTAATTATTTGTATCACTGAATATAATTTTGAATAACTAGCATTTCCATTAAAGGAGCTCTCTCCTAATTTCTGGTGCACTTAAAGCTGGATTTTCCCACAGGATTCAAAGCTCACAACAGACAATTTATGCTCGGAGAAAATAAAACCCATTTATACTGAATTGTACAATTAATTGTGCATTAATTACTACTGATTGCCATATATGAATCTAGTTATTCTTCAGCTTATTATTCTGTCTAGAATATACTGATTCATTATTCAAAATCCATTAAGCAACACTATTCATCATGCTACTTAAAATAAAATTGTATGAAGGTTTAAGATTCTTATTTCTATGGTAGCTCTGGAATATTTGTATAGCAAATCCAGGATAGGGGAGCCAGTCGGGAACCCAGCTAGCTCCGGCTTGCACCTAAACTTAAGAAACCTTTTGGGGCATACTGCTTTAACCAGTGTTAATGGATAGTGGTTTGCAAAATGTCATACAGGGATAAGATGGCGAGAGCGTTTTGTTCTTAAGCTTCAGTAAACTGTCTTGATATTGAATATAAAGGTAAAATATTTATAAGACATGGTGATATGCACTGCTGGTCATGTGTATTACGCTACACCTGGAAACTATGGTTTATGAGTAAACAAATCTGCTAATTAGAGTTAATTGTGTCAGATGCATGGCCAACAAAGATAATTAATCTAGCTCTCTGATTCCCTTGGGGAAAAGTATTGAGTGCACAAGCTGAAAAATGGAAATAAACCTCTGAGTAGAAGGCAAATAAGCAGTATAGTGTGAAGAAGCATTCAACTTAAGCATGCCTGGAAGCACAGAATATTTTAGAGATCTTACAGGAAGTTTGGCGATAGGGAAATACATAGCCAGATAAAAGGTAGACGAATGCAGAGAAAGAAACAATTGTACTGGTTGATTTATGGTGAATATAGATAAACTGTATGACTGATTTACAGCTTTTACATCAAAAAGAATTGTAACAAGGTTAGCAGTATTCCATTTGCAACCTTCTAACATTAGATCATAGAAGTGGCTACTTAAAATACATACATTTATATAAAAATAAGTAAATTGGCTACATATATATCATCTTTTTGTTGACGAAGATCTATAAACAGTTCTTAAAATCCTTCTGTCTGCTGTCATTGCAGGGAGGGAAAGATCACTGTCATAAAGTAGTGTGGTCACCATCAGTGATGAAATGCCTATCCAATTAATCCATCTAAGGTGTTTCCAAGCAGTGCTTTTGTATCGATGTTCATGTTCTGAATTGCAAAGAAGAGTCTAGATATCTGTTAAAAATTTGAAAGGAATGTTCACAACGCTAAGATTCAGATTCTTTTTCCTAGGAATAAATAGGCATATTCCTTTTTCCTAGGAATAAATTCTGTGGAGAGCAGAGCAGTCAGTAAACCCTTAAAATTTATTAAATACTTCCCTGCAATATTTCTTCTCTACCTCACTAATCGCTGCAGCTGCTGCTACAAAGGCATTTCAGTTATAACTGAGAGGAGAGGTGGCCCATGGAAATCTAAAGGGGGAAAAAAAACCCTATGATACTCTCCTATAATGTAGTTCAACACATGAATATATGTGTGACTTTTCTGCTTTCCACAATCATCACTGGGTGACACTCTGACTTTTGTGGAGCAAATGGAAAAACCCTCATTATTTTTAACAGAATAAGACTTCATGTTTCACCTCTCAAATGTGAACTACAGAGCTTCACTATAGAATCTTTTTCTTCCTGGTTACTAACAAATTACCTTCAGATAAGATAACTATCTTGCCCTAAATTCTAGGTGCCATTTGAAAATAGAAATCAAAACAGAATGGGGAGACAGGCTGGATTAATTTCAGCTGAAAGACAGCTGTTATGTCAATGAGAGCACATAACATTTTGAGATTCTGTTGTGGATCACCTAATTTGTTCAGTTCAGGGCAGAGTAACTTCCTTGGAAAATGTGATAAGACCACACATTCTAGGTGGTACATGGTATTTCAGAAGTTCTTGTCTATCTCTTTATAATGATCAAGGTAGCGCAATAGGGATTTCCAAGTTTTCATTTCAGAGGCACAAAGAAATCTAGTATCACAGGGCTCAAACTATTCTCTGTTTTTCAAATCCCGGGAATACTTCTAGTCCGGCGGGAATTACAGAGAAGGTGGATGATATCTGATATATTTGTTTATTCACTGCTTGCTGCACATGTACTGTGTATGGTGTTTTGTTGAAAGAGTGTAACTAATCAGGTAGGAGAAGAAGACCACCTGTTTGTCTTGGCCTGGGTTAGGAAGAAGACCCTAGAATGTGTGAGGGGCTGTTCCTTTCCTGGAGGCAACTACAAGAAGCTCTGGGAACGCACATGGCGACAGGCATGCTGACAGCCTGCACCACAGGACCACGTACGCATCCGCTCTGACACAGCTTTCCTTAGAGCCTTGGGGAAGACAGTGTGAAAATTTCTGCAGTCCAAGAAGCCAGCGATCACTGGTGATTAGAGAGTAAAGCTGCAAGGAAGAAATGAGGAGGTAGCAGGTTTCCTGAACATTTTATTTCAAACTTACTAGAACAGAGCTTTCCCTATTTCAGTTACCTCTGTAGTATGTGTTCTGATAAAGCATAGCTTTAGGAAATGCTTTTACAGGGTTTTGTTTGCTCGCATAATAGTAAGCTAGGATATTTTGTACCTCAAGGCCACGGTTAACTTAGACTTGTGGATTGATTCAATTTCCTCAAACATTACCGGATTAAGAAAAACACCTAGGCCATTTCATCTTCCTTTTCAGTCGGCAGGGGCAGGAATCTAAGGCTTGTTGCTCCCAGGCGAGTGCCTTGGCAGCCTTCTTTTCTATATTTCTTCTTGCACCAGAGATTTTCCCTTCCATATGCTTGAGCATTGTATCCTCAGGGATGGAGGGAACAGAAGAGGCAGGATTCATTTTACCCATCTTTGTCTGGCTTTTCCCCAGTCCACAGTCTAATGACCCAGCAACAGCAATGGCAACTTTAAACCTGTTTCATACCCCTGGAAGGAACTGAAGCTTTGGGAAGCTTCCCTGTCACGAGGCAGCTCACAGCTTGCTGTAATGTCAGAAACCCCAGTGCCATAAATACCTTCAGATTCAAGCTTTCACCAAATTAAAATTGACTATAAAACGCTATTTAAAATACTTTAGCATTTCAGGTGCCCCGAAATATCAGCGGAAAAGAGAAAAAGCAAATTTTCACTGTCCTTACCAGGAATAAGGACACAAAATCATCTACAACTATACTAATAGAGTGGATGAAAGAGGTGGCTTCAGGCAAAGGGCCTGCTGGGCACAGACTCAGGGCTTATTTTGGAGGGTGCTGGTCAGCACACGCCAGAATTATGCCAGGGAACATCCTAGCTATCGGCTAATGCAGATCACCATTTTGCAGTGCCCAGG
This sequence comes from Struthio camelus, assembly GCF_040807025.1. Classification (NCBI taxonomy): domain Eukaryota; kingdom Metazoa; phylum Chordata; class Aves; order Struthioniformes; family Struthionidae; genus Struthio; species Struthio camelus. The sequence continues at coordinate 26,558,715 of NC_090942.1, forward strand.
CACTATTTAATTTACTAGGATAAATGTAGCCATTAGAATTAAACAGTAACAAGGGTTCATTTTCAGTGGTCAAAGAGAAAGCATGGCACAGAAGAAAGAGGAAATTGAGTAAAGGAGTAAACGCTAGTATTTGTCTTTATCAAATTTAAAAGAAAACTTTACCAATCTAAGAACAGAGGCAAATAGAGAATAGTTGAAAACCCCTCCAAAATTAAACCGAAAATTAATTTTCAAATTAGAGCCAAACAAAACTTCCCAATTGAGAAAGACATATCCAGACTCTGAGAGAGAGACTACTTTCAAAAGCTGTTGAGAGCAGTAAAAGCGTTCTGTTGGTGAACCAGAGCTGGCCTCAGAGATGCTAGTCTTCATATTGTGAAGCAATTACGTATTTTGCTACAGTTTTGATTTAGCAATGATCGGATTATTCTCTCTTAACTTCCAGATAAAATTCTATAACTTTTCATATAGATTTTGGCTAGCGATATCTAAGAATGGAAAAACCAAAAAAAAACTCAAAAAATTGGTCTCTTGAGTTTCATGAAAATGTTTTCAGCCTGCTTAAAAACTTCCTGCGTATTCTGTAACTGTTCTGAGACTCTTTTAGAAAATTTTGTTTTTACTCAAAATATGAGTGCCATTTTCTGTCAAAGTATTTTATTTTCTGGGAAATATTTTTAAAAAAAAATTTAATATGTCATAATTTATATTCCAATCAAGAGATATAATGTGGACTATTTGTCCATCTGCCAAGATCCAATACCTTTATCATGTTTTGAATCACATTGTAAAAGGATGTCTTTCTTCAAGGGTATGGCTAGTAGATTGATAAAAGATAATTCACTGAAGTGCTGTATTGATCCTTCAATAGCACTAATTAGAGAAAGAGAAAGTAGCTTATGCTAAGATGAAATAGAAAAGCAAAATTGGTAAAGCAGTCTGCTTTTTTATCCGGACAAAAATAATTAAAAATTAATGCCTAGCTATTTCTATTAAGTTTGTCTGCTTTTCCCTCTTTCTATTCTATATGTAGCTTTACCACTTTACTTGGAAAATAAAGATTAGGATTTTGTAAACACAGTATACATAACTCGGAACTCACCTGAAATGAGTCTCTGGACAAATACAGTGCTCAACAGTGTGTTTTTGCCTGTCTAATCCAAAGCACCCTAGGGTGAATGGAAAGTCTGTAATCTCTGGCAGGATCTGGGAATAGAATTTGGTTTTCTAATACTTCCCAAGTCATGTCCTACTCTTGTTTGTTGTCTCTTTCTCTTTCTATCATCCAGTCTCCTATACATTTAAAAAAATACAATAAGTAAAAAAAAAAGATACTACAGATATTTTTATTTATATTGAATATTAATATTCATACTCAAACTTGGGAAATTTCAATATCTTAGAGAGCAAAAAATATTCTAAAATAGAAGTGAAAGTGTATACTGAGCTATCATTTACAAACATAATTAAACACTAAATCCATGCCACAGATGTCTTTATGAAATAAGAAGTTCCTATATGGTATATATTTATTTGCAAGAGTTTTACCTTATTTTTATACTTATTTCATTTTATCCTCTGGCTATTTATATAACATCTAGTGCTGCTTTATTTAACTGATTTTATTTTAACTCCATGAAACACTTTCATGCCATGTATGAGAACTGCCTTTTATGTATGAATAAAACTTGTAAATAATGCCTGAAGTGGTGAAATTTATTGCTTACATTAGGCAACTAATGAGACACCCTGACTGAAAGATTGTCATTAAGTTTGTCAGGATCTGGACTGGGCCCTTAATCTTCTACAAATCATATACTTTAAAAAAGAGAGAGAAAAATGGTGGTGTCTGATTCTACAGGAGCTGTTAAGAGAACTGAAATAAAATATCTCCTATTGGTGCAATAATGAAACCACAACGTGATTATAAAGCAGTTAAATATATTCTAGTGTGAAATACACATCTGAAAAATTATTTCAAAATTAATAATCATGTCCACTTCATAACAGCGGTATGACAGAGATGTAATGCTGATCCTCACAAACGAGAAGTTACTTCTAAGCTCTGATCTTGCTTAACGTCTGAGGGACTTACACAGTGAAATGCAGAATGGGTCAAAGTTGAACAAGTGAAATATGCTCTAAACAAAGGACTCTATTTTCTTCTCATATACATTTGCATGCTGACAATTATAGAACTACATGTATAATATGATACACCAGTTTGGGTATGGATTCAGTTCTGAATCTACTGTCATCTGTAGCCAGGTTAAACTACCATTACCACCTTCAGGAAAGCATTCTAGAGTTGTTCTTCTCTAAAGAGGAAATGGTTCAAATAATACCTTCATATTTCTATAGCTCACTACGCTTCAAAGCTCATTATTTGGGCCCCAACGAACTGATTGCATTTGCTACTTCTCTTTTCTCCTGACTTAAGTAATACAACTGGAACTTAAATAGTACAAAGTATGTTTAAAACATTGGAGAACATATCCCTCTAAAAGCTGTGGACCTGCTCCTACCAAATAAAGTTATACATAAAAATATTCAGTAACATAGCGACACATTCATCTTGCAAAACTTATTCATTAAGTTTATTCACCCTTCCCAGTTACAGAATAGTTTGAACCTTTATGCAATAATGTATAACAATCAACCCTCTCTTACTCATCTGTTGCAGTGTTACAGTTTTGTATTTGAGATCTGATGATCTCAGACTCTAGCATCTGGGTCTATAACAAGCATATTGAGCTATTTATTTGTACTATAAAATTTCTAGCACATTTTTGAGATACTGGAGTGGAAAATCTATATCAGATGTTAAAAAAGCAAAACACATGATTAGAAATAATGTTTAGTAGAAGTTAAATGAGAAGATAACCAGCAAATGAAACTATTACCCTTAAGCAGAATCTGAAGACAAGATTTTACAAAGTAGTTCAATAGTGAAATCAAGTCTGCATCACTGTCTTTGCTATTTTTTGCCTAACTCACACTGGAATACATTTGTCTATGAAAGTTATAATACATTTTTATTTTAAAGCACACTTTTCCAAAAAGACCTCATCCTGATGTTTTTTCTTGCCAAGGGAGGTGCAGTTAATGAAAAATTTTGAAGCTGATATTTCATGGACCGTGACATCTTTATCTCCAACGTGGTACCTTTACAGAAGGCCAATTCCCACCTAAGATTTCTTTGTATTTTTTAAGACTCCTATGCCCGTTTCTGGATTACAGCATCCATGTAAGGAGGGTTCTTCTCTTCTGTAAGGAAGGTTCTTTTTTTTATTTTTATTTTTAATTAACAAGCTGTTTGTCTAATTCTTTTTGCTGCTTTCATTACTGAGTATTAATGTTCTCAGGTTCAGCTTGTTGTATTCAAGTACAGTCATATAGAAAGTGAAATCAATGTTTCTTTGTAGCATTTCACTTCAGATGTCAAGTCCCAAACAGAAATTGATAGCCTAATACTTGAAACTCTTGGGCACTAAAATTAAACTTTGTCTTCTTGATCCCTGCAGAAGCAGTAAAAACTGAATCAGCAAGACAGCTTAACCGATCGCATCAGATACAGTGAAAGTAAAGAATCAAGAGCAGCGTCAGCAATGCTACAATAGTGCAATCATTTTTGTTACAATATTATTATGAGAATTTACTTAATAGCATGATTGTTTGTTAGCAATATCAAATTTCTATGTCACACAAAGGGAATCGTAAAAGACCTTTTAAAATTCTTAAAATATTTACTTATTCAGAATTGAAATCTGTGCTGATTTCCTGGCTGTGTATCTTGATAATAATCGCTGGGATTACACGATAGAAAAGTCAGCCAGAAAGGAAATCCAACCTTTCTGATTTATTCAAATTTTTACAACTGTAGCTGTTTTATGAGCGAAAGAGAGACTAGACTGAAATAGAGAAAAAATATCTGCTTGTTAATAAGTTCAAAGAATTTCAGGTAAAGAGTGAACATCTAGTCCTACACCTTGCCTCATATAACCATAGAACTTCCCTAAAACTTTTCTTACTGTTATTACAAATATTTTTAGTAGATGCGATTGAAATAGATGAATTCTTTTCAGAATGAAAATCTCATTCCAACATTTCCAATGCTACATACTTTGGTAAGTTGTTATAATATTAATAACTGGAATGTTTGAAAAAATGACTGTGAAACATTATACAGAAAAAAATGATTAGCTGAAATCAAAATCAGATGAGCTTCCTACCAACTCACCTTACTTCTGGCTACCTGCACAACTTGGAACATGGAAGTCTTTATTACAGCTAGATCTCCTGTGGCTTTGTGCATCCTCTAGCACAGCAAGCTTCGGAGAGCCTCTCAGAAGCTGACTTGATTTAGCAATACCAAATTGTCGCATCAGACTTCAGACCAGCCTCCACACCCTACATTCCAGAAGCAAAGAGACAGAAAACCCAAACCTCAGACAATCTTATCAGGAATTTAAATGTGAGAGTCTTCACTTCATCTGTTATAACTTTGTCTATTGGACTAAAGAACTTCTTGGTATCACATGTCTCTGAATTCCTGTTGCAGACTATAATCAAAGCATTCCTTTTCATAATCTGAATAGAGTTGGCATCTACATTTTATTTGTATTGGGCATATTTTCTATTAATTTAATCATTCCTTTGGCATTGCACTGAGGCTGATCCATTTTTGAAACTCTTTCTGGTAGTTTGGGTGATGTAACTGAACACAGTAGTCCAGTAGAAATGGCCAAATACCTGCCTACACATTTTTGAGAAAAAATACAAAAATGTATGTATTAATGTATGTATTTATTGTATATATCTACATCTTATTTGCATCTTAATTCTTTTTTACAGAAAAAACAGTATGACAGCTGTATGTAGAAATGATATATAGAATGTGCAGGCCCCAGGCAGAGTTATCATAGAATCTGTCTTGCATTTGACCTATTTGACATTCTTTGTAGAGTCAGCAAAAGAGAATTTGATCAAAGGTTTGAAATGAAAAACATTTGCTTTACATATGTCTTCCTATAAGACAAAACTGTGTTTATTTTTCAAGTAAATTCTATCAATTGAAATTAAAATAAATATTAAAACAATTATAATCTGACTGTGCAGCCACATCCTTGCCATTCATACGGCTACAGAATTTATAGCCAAGAAAGGACATTTAGATCACTACTTATGTCACAGACCACTATATTTTATCAAAGTACTAGGTGATGAAGACAAGGATTTGAACTTCACTGAGGTATAAATTGAGGCTGGCTAAAGAATATCTTTTTGAAAAGAATCCAGACTGGGTTTGAAGACATCAGGCCACTGAGACTCCAGTGCTTTCTTATAGCTTTCCCCAGTGATTAATTAAACTCTCTGTTACAAATTTTTGTCCAATTTCCTATTCAATTTTCCCATATCCCAGTTACCACTTCCCATTAGTTGCTGTAGAGATTTGTACCATATAGCTCTGGTGATATATATCACCTATCATCTACTATGAAGTCACAGATTTTCTAAAGTAAACAGCAAAAGTCCTACCAGCTTCAGTGGGGCCAGGATTTCCAACAGGAGGAAATGTAAAACGGGAGAAAGACACATTCAGAGCAACAGGAAAGAGAAATGAATTTCTGATATGAGGTCTGTAAATAAAACAATGACGGAGCCTTTATAAGCTGTACTACATGGAGGCACACTGATTACATATAGTGAAATAATATGCACAGGCTCTTCATCAAACACAAGAGTGGATATTTTATTTTGAAAAAATACACTTTCCAGGGAAACCTAATTGAAAAGTTTTGAACTCTTCCAGCACCATCAAAATCATAAATCTGATTAAAAAGCATTAAGATGTGGGACCTTAAAAGAATAAACAAAATACCCTGTGCACAAGTTCAATTTTGGAGCAATCAAAACTTGCACATTAGCAGCATTTCCTTATTTCAGGTAGGATTTGTGAGTGATTATTTGTATGTCTATTGCAGGTTGAAGTTTCCATGTTTCATTAGTAACATTAATTATTTACTCAAATTATTTCCTTCTACTTCCCAGACCACAAAGAATGAACTCATTTAGACATCCTACAGGTGGCATCCTTCCCACCTAACTTTATATGTTTACAGTGTGGATATCTACAACAAAGCTAGCCATCTAAACTCCTTTTATAGGCAGTGAAGAGTGATGACTCCTCTGGGATGCCATTCATTTCATCCTACAGTAGTGAGTAAGACAGGTCAGAGAGATTGCCAGAGAAATACCCTGGTGAGTATTAAAACTAAACATCCATGTTATAGATGTCTGAAATTAGTGAAATGAATTCCATCCATATTGATCTATAAATAAAGGATGTTTAAAATCAAACACTGCTTGAGTCACACTTGTTCTTTCAGAATCACCCCCAAGCATTTTCAGTGGTGGAGGGAAATAATAGCATTTCCTGGAACATGTCTATTTAGGGAGCTGTGGTGAAAGAGGAAATCATCAGTCTTTGCTGTGTTTGAAAGTGAAAATTCCCTTCCAACCATCTCTAATTCCCCTAAACAGACGCTGAATGAAGATAAAAGTGTGACAGTTATACAAGTGACTTTAGAAAAACATATTACTGGTTGAGAAACTTTTCCTCTTTGATAGCCAGTAAGTATTTTCACTCTAGATAATTTCCAAGACAGTAGTAGGAAAGAGGTTCTCAGATTACTACAAACCATCGTTGTAACCTTCCCTTAGGACATCATAGAGCAATGTTATATGCAAGAAACCACAGCAGATATGAGTGTGTGCTATAAAAATCCAGTATAATAAGATGTGGTGATGTTGGAGGGGTAAAACTGGCTTAATGAAGAAAATCTATAGCTTGACTACAAAAAATACCTGGTTTATGCTCCTTTCTGTGACATCTCGGGATGATGTAACTGACTCAAGAACAGAGTTTCTTTGCATAGAAACACAGAGTCGCAAACTGCATTTTCTGTCAGAGTCCAATAATAGTTTGGTTTGGAAACGCTTAAGTAACAACATTTAACTGTTTTCAAGATGAAACATGCTGCTTTTTTGCCTCTTTGCCGAGGGAGTAGAACAAGGGCAGAGAGGGATCCTGGCTTGCCAGACCTCTGGCTATCCTACAGACTAGGCAGCTGCAGCATGAGCAGCCTACCCAGCACACAAATATTAAGGTTATCAATAAAATTGGAGATTACCAACTACTTATATTTAATATTTGCATATGCAGTAAAAATGTAACTAAGGTCTTCCCAACAAGCAGGATGGCTGACAAACTGCACTGCTGCCACTTGTTGGAAGGCAAAAAATACAGACATCCTGATCATCAGTTTGATAGGCTGAGATGGAAAAAACTCTACTGTTCTGAATTAACAATGGATTGACTAGAAATAGATTAATTGCAATTAGAATTCAAGCTCTTGACTAAGAGGCTACAAGCCCTCAGCTAAAGCACAGATAGCCAAAAAGTGAGGTTTCAGAAATATAAAGGTAGGAGGGAAAATGATTTGCTCTGCTCAAACTGCATGGAAAATTTGCAAAGACTTGAGGGGTCTAGCAGTAACAGATTCCATATATAGCTTTAGCTTGGCTGGAGCCGCAAGTTGCATCTAAATCATTGTATTTAATAATCAACTGAAGACGTAATCTCCATTAATCTAATTATTGTTTCAACGTATGTATATGACCAGTCCTCTAATCACACAATTTAAAGTATACATTGGATAAAAAAATCACCTTCTTTTGATCAATTTAAAACTGTTGCCCAATAATGTAATTCAGATGTTCCTTAATTCCTCTGTTGTAAGAGATTTTTGAAAAAAAAACTTTCTTCTTTACCGTATTGCCATTCATAATTCTAAAGGAAACTATAATATCTTTTTCAAGATGAATAATCACAATCTATTCTGTCTTTCAACATTCAAAATCTGTTCCTTGTCTCTGATAATAGCAGTTGACCTCCTCTGTACCTTATCTTTGTACTGCCCTGTTTATGTGGGTTCCAAAACTTCTCCAAGACCTTCCTGTGTCCAGCTCACAATATCACACCAAGTTAATGATATCTTCTGTGTAATATATTAAAGATTTCAAACAAAATCCTATTTTCATTTTAATGTGAAAATCTTTTTGAAATATATAGCTGCCTGCAGTATTCAATAAATAGATTCTCTATAGGTTTATATGGTGTTTTGTATTTAGCTTTCCAATTCTTTCCAAATAAATAGTAATATTATACTTTAGTTTCGGTGACTTCCAAGCACTGACCTGTATTTTTAGAAAATTATTCATTGTGACTCTTTTCTAAGTGGCAAAAGTTAATTTAAAGTCCATCACTGCATAATGATCGTTAAGGGTTGGGCAGGGCTGGTTCCTTTGTGTACGTCATTTTGCACCTATCATTTACCAAATTGCATCTACTTTTTTATTGTCCAGTCGCAAAGAGTTTGGGAATTGTCTTGCAGTTCTTCATTGTCAGCTGTAAGTTTAGCTATCTTGAACAGTTTGAAATGTAAGCAACATCCTGTTCCCCCTATCCCTTTCCCCTTTTTTCTCTCTCTTTTATTATTGTACTAAATACCACATTCCCAGGAGAAATCCCTGTGACACTTATAATGGAATATATACTCAAACTAGCCTAATTGTGCCCTTGTTCAAAATCAAACAGCGGTGGATATAATGATTATTATTCATACTTACATTGTTTTACTGCAGAAATTTTCATTAAAAAAGTATTAAGGAAACAAAGCATTTCTGTTGCATTTCTAATCAAAAATTATCCTTCTGCTAATACTGTGCACTACTTAAATGTCTACTTCCAGAAACTTCTATGTCATATGCTTTCCACGAAAATATATCACTATTCAGTGCTACAAGCGGGCAGGAGACCTGCATGGATGAGCAAGGAACTCCAGAAAACACTCCAGCAGAAGAAGGAAGTGTACAGAATGTGGAAAAGGGGAAAGGCCACTTGGGAGGAATACAGGGACGTTGTCAGAGCGTGCAGGGATGCGACAAGGAAGGCTAAGGCCCATTCGGAATTAAATCTGGCAAGGGATGTCAAGGACAACAAGAAGGCCTTCTTCAAATACATCAATAGCAAAAGGAAGACTAGGGAAAACGTGGGCCCGCTGCTGAATGGGGCGGGTGCCCTGGTGACGAAGGATACAGAGAAGGCAGAGTTATTGAATACCTTCTTTGCTTCCGTCTTCACTGCTAAGGCCAGTCCTCAGGAATTCCAGACCTTGGAGAAAAGAGAGGAAGGCTGGAGAAAGGAAGACTCTCCTTGGTGGAGGAGGATCAGGTTAGAGATCTTTTGTCCAAACTTGACATCCATAAATCCATGGGCCCCGATGGGATGCACCCACGAGTGCTGAGGGAGCTGGCGGATGTTATCGCTAGGCCACTCTCCATCATCTTGGAAAGGTCCTGGAGATCAGGAGAGGTGCCTGAGGACTGGAAGAAAGCCCATGTCACGCCAGTCTTCCAAAAGGGCAAGAAGGAGGAGCCAGGAAACTCCAGGCCTGTCAGCCTCACCTCCATCCCGGGAAAGGTGATGGAACAGCTCCTCCTGGAGGTCCTCACTAAGCATGTGGAGGACAAGAAGGTGATCAGGAGTAGTCAGCATGGATTCCCCAAAGGGAAATCATGCTTGACTAATCTGATAGCCTTCTATGACGGAATGACTGGCTGGGTAGATGAGGGCAGAGCAGTGGATGTTGTCTTTCTGGACTTCAGCAAGGCTTTTGACACTGTCTCCCATCACATCCTCCTAGGGATGTGTGGGCTAGATGAGTGGACGGTGAGGTGGATTGAGAACTGGCTGGATGGCAGAGCTCAGAGGGTTGTGGTGAATGGCGCAGAGTCAAGTTGGAGGCCTGTGGCTAGTGGTGTCCCCCAGGGGTCAGTCCTGGGTCCAGTCTTGTTCAACGTATTCATCAATGACCTGGAGGAAGGGACAGAGTGCACCCTCAGCAAGTTTGCTGATGATACTAAACTGGGGGGAGAGGCTGACACACCAGAAGACTGTGCTGCCATTCAGAGGGACCTGGACAGGCTGGAGAGGTGGGCGGAGAGGAACCTCATGAAGTTCCACAAAGGCAAGTGCAGGGTCCTGCACCTAGGCAGGAATAATCCCATGCACCAGTACAGGCTGGGGGTTGACCTGCTGGAAAGTAGCTCTGCCGAGAAGGACCTGGGAGTGCTGGTGGACAACAAGTTAAACATGAGCCAGCAGTGTGCCCTTGTGGCCAAGAAGGCCAATGGTCTCCTGGGGTGCATTAGGCAGAGTGTTGCCAGCAGGACGAGGGAGGTGATCCTGCCCCTCTCCTCAGCCCTGGGGAGGCCTCCCCTGGAGTACTGTGTCCAGTTCTGGGCTCCCCACTACAAGAGAGACATGGCACTCCTGGAGAGAGTCCAGCGGAGGGCTGCCAAGATGATTAGAGGGCTGGAGCATCTCTCCTATGAAGAAAGACTGCAAGAGCTGGGCCTGTTCAGCCTGGAGAAGGGAAGATTGAGAGGGGATCTCATCAACGTGTACAAGTATCTGAAGGGGGAGTGTCAAGAGGATGAGGCCAGCCTCTTCTCCGTGGTGCCCAGCAACAGGACAAGAGGCAATGGGCAGAAACTGAACCACAGGAAGTTCCATCTGAACCTGAGAAAAAACTTCTTCACTGTGAGGGTGACAGAGCATTGGAACAGGTTGCCCAGAGAGGTAGTGGAGTCTCCTTCGCTGGAGATATTCAAAAGCCGTCTGGATGTGATCCTGGGCAATATGCTCTAGGTGACCCTGCTTGAGCAGGGAGGTTGGACTAGATGATCTCCAGAGGTCCCATCCAACCTAAACGATTCTGTGATTCTGTGAAGCTGATTTTTTCACATCAAAGCTACATCAACTACATGAAAAAATGCAACAGCAGCAGATATTTAAATTTTCTCAATCTTCATACCCAAATATTATATTTAACAGACATTCATATTTCTGAAAATCAAACCGTTTATCCAATTATATTAAGGAAGAAAAATATTAATTCACTGTACTTCTTTTGTTCTGATATTTAAATGTTTCATGACTATGACAGGGATTATCATAAATAGGTTGTGAATCAATCAGGCATCACGTTTCTGAGATTAAAAAGTAGGGTTAATAAGCCTGCTACTTATTTTTTCTTGCAGGTTTTACTTTCTCTTTACTATATTTGCTTCTATTTGACTGTGCACAGAGAAGTGTCCATCCCCGCCAAGGAGGGGAATCGATCTGGACGTCCTGTGACTCTTGCTGTCAAGATCTCTTTCACTTCAACTTGAGAGCAAATACCTAAAGGAACTGGAGTGTTCATGATTTTTCCACAGTCCCTTGTTTAGTGACAATTGTCATCTCCCCAAATATCAGCATTACTTCCTTACCGCTTGACAGAAGAGAGAAATGATTTTCTATAGGGCTTTAGATTTCTGTAGCCCTGCACCAGCGGGCTGAAATTCTAGCATTAATTGCCATCCAAGTGGAAAGCTTTTATTTCAGAATGGTCCTTTTTAGGACCATTTCTTTTATAAACACATTCTTTCCTTTCAACCTTTCTGCCCAGAAAATAAAAGACAATTATAGAGGTTACTTTAACATAAGTAACTGACCACATAAAGAAGAGTAATTATCTTGACCATTGAGGGGATGTAATCTGCCTTGCTGTTATCCTAGCCATTTAAATAGCATCTGAAAGTCTGAGCAGCAGTAACAGCAAAAGAGACACAGTTTATTACTTTTTCTTTTTTTAACAGCTTGAGTAGCAAAAAGGGTGACACTGCAGTTTGGCTAAGTGTGTACCACCTCCAAACATTTTCTGGATGATTGATTTCCTAATTCCTTTAGATTTCAACGCTGAATATCATTCTTCTTAAGCAAATGTTTAACTGCTCACAAAACGTAAAGAGACAACCATAATTGCTCCATTTATTCTAACATCAAGTCCTACCTGAAATAAGGCATGAGGTCTAAACTTCTACAAATTCACATCAACATTTTGGAAGGTGGGACCTTTCTCAAGGTAAAATGTAGAAAATATCAAAGGAAAGGGCAAAAAAAAAGAAAGATGATTTTGATAGTTTTATAAACGACTACTTATATATACAATCTAGAACTTTTGGTTGGACATTTTCTTCATTCAGAGCACTGGAAAACTTCCTAAAGAGAAATTTAGAGATTGTGTAGGAAAGAAGGGTCACGTTACAAGTTTGGGACAAGCTATGCTCATAGGAGGATATAACATTACTGCAGGAATTAGTAAAGTTCCTGAACATCCAATTCATGCCCTAATTCAAAGTAAAATGCCTCTAGCATATATATTAGCTAAATCACAAGATTATATAATAAGATGTCTTTGTTCATGAAAGTTCAACTCTCCTAAATCTGTTCACTAATAGGATATAAGCCTAAACTTTGAGTTAAGTACCCTTTTAAATGCCTCACTGAATCATGGCCTGGATGTTTTGAGAAACAAAAGATGACTTGCTCTATATTGAACATTTATTTAATGAAAGTGCTTTTATTCTTATATAGATTACCTGGCCCCTAAGTGTTCACTATGCTTTATAGCATGTACCTCTTTATGGGGTAATGCAGGAAAATGTTGCTTTCCATCCAAATAAGATTCTAGCTTTTAATCACACCTTTAGGTTGGAGCACCTGGAGCACCACATGAGACACTAAACTTCTGAGGAAGGGAAGTATTGTCTTTAATGTGTAAGAAGAGAGACGAGAGGCCAGGCATATGGTTTGCTGAAAACAATTTACTCTAACTCACCTGGGAATAATATGAATAACACACACAGCACAGATCATGATTCCTTCCTTAATCCTACTTTGTAGAGGGCTGTTACCAATCCTCTTCTGTTCCAGTGGAGATTAACTGATATGCCTAAGGAGAGCCTGCAGTCATCCCTCCTATTCCTTCTTTCCATTCATTCTATCCACTGAGAAGCATGCTTTGTATATCGAAAGATATAATGAATACACCTGCACTACCCTCCACAAGAGGAGGGACATGTTCCTTTCCGTTCCTCATCTTTGATTCCAGCTAAGAACACTGCAGGCTTCAACAGCTTCTCCTCCTCCAAGGATTACAATCATTATAGCATTTTTCCCCTTTTCATTCCTTTTAGGAGGATGACTTCCCTATCTCTACTTCCAATTAGGGATGTCAGAAAACAAGTGTATGTATGAAAGAAAGATGTCACCTTGTAAACTGCAACTGGAACTGACCTATCTCACTGAGGTTCTACCCCTGCTCTCCGAAAGATGGAAGAATCCACCCTACTCTCAAAAAATTTGATGACAAGAGTAAAAACCCCATCCAGTCCTTCAGAAATTAACTAATGTGATGGATTTAGTAAACCGTAAAACCCAAAACCTCTGCTAAAGGGAGGTGGGAGCTGCTTATCTGTGAGATAGGGATCTGATTATACTGGGGTTGTATGATGCCATCTAGGAATCTGGGTGCCAGTTTCTTAGTTAAGCCATACTGGCCAATGCAAGTGCTTGTATGGCATTCAATTTTCCCTGGCTGACAGTCCCCTCTTTCAGTCCTCACACAGAGGGAAATTAAACGTGATAATCTTTTTTTCTAACAGGACTCCTATCTGGAGCTCATCACGGGTTTAGCTGAGATCCCAGACAGACTTTGCAGTGCATTTTATCTCCTCCCACGCAGTCCGACACTGCAGTTCATATGGAGGGATATATAACAGGACACAGAACTTTTGGATGAAATTAGCACACCTGTTCAGCACTAACTATATACAGTGAATTGAGTAGCATTGCATGAGTATAAGGCAGGCCAAACTTTGAGCTGAGAATTTTATCCCAGTTTTACATACAAAATGTTGCATTACATTTTCAGCTTCCAAAAGCCAATTTGAAATGCAGTATATTTGTGTGATACAGAGGTTTGGGCAAGGATGTGGGCTAATTGGCTGTACCCTGATCCGACCAAGCAATTTGATTTCCTCTCTTGTGTGTATTACTGGTTTTATAAGGTGATGTATCAATATGAGAGTGTCAGCTGCATAGTTCTACAGCTGTGCTAAATCCTTCCTCACAGTGATGTCCATTATGATGTCCTGATAGTCGTACACTGAGTTACGAGCTGGACACAGAATGTTGTGGAGCGCTGAAGTCGTTTGGCAGTCAGCCAGAGACATGCTACAGTAGTATACGCTTGGCAGAGTGTAGCAGGTGATAGCCAGTTGCTGGAAATTGCAGTTCTCTCATGCTGTGTAGAGTTATGACAGGGTGTGATGTGTTGGCAAGCAGTGGTTATGATTTTATGGTAAAATTGAACTGCAGTATGAAGCAGGAAGAAATTGCTTAACATCTTTAGTTTGTCAGAATTTGACTTTAGCCATTTTTTCTAGTAATGAACTAGGTCAGAGTGCTGTGGTTCAGAACTCCAGGAATGCGGCCTCTTACTTCTTCAGCAAAGAGTCTAAAGGTGCCTATATATTTTCAAAGTCTGCTTTTGTGTTTTATTTTAAGAGCTAGTATGGATTTAGTGCAGGTATTCTTATGTGGCTGTATTGTTTAAGGTACTTTAGTTCAGGAGAAAGACTATTAGAATTCACACAATTTCTATCTGCAGGTGTCTTTTGCGGGCTTTCAGAATTTAATACTGATTCCTCAACAGGCTATTGCTCTATGTACAGCCATATCCTAATGAACTAGTTAGGCTTCAATGACGGTTTCATAAAAATGCATTTACCCTCACTGGATAACAGTTGGCAATTCATTTGATGAATTCCTTTATATGGAAAAAATTTCTTAAATGAATCAATGAGTTGTGAAGGAACGAGACCTTCAGGCTTGAGCGTTCAGATTCTCTTGCCCCATCGCCTATTTCAATGCTTCACAATGCCAAAAAAAAAAAAAATCCAGTCCAAATGGAAGAAACTTTTGTTTGAATTTAGCTGTCATTTTCTGATTTCTTTATATTAAGAAGATGGTGTTTGGGCTTGGGGGTCTTTTTGCTTAAAAGGAATTAAGAAGAAACTACCATGGTAGCTGAATGTAGTTTACATTTTAAGAAGCTTAGAATACCTTTAACAGTGGAACCTGCCTGCACCCTATAAGAAGGGGCAAAAGGGAAAGAGAAATGAAAATTGAAACAGCAAGCCTTCTTCCAAATAGGAGAAGTCATTTAGTATATTAGTGATCAAAGCCAACATTATGTCATACAAAATATGAATTGTGGAGTTGTGGTGTGTAATACCCACAATGACAAGTGATCACTGAATTCTACCTCATTCATCTTTTCAGCGTAGCCCACAGCAAGTGCATTTAAGTAGTCTTGCCTGGAGGTGGTAAAAGCATGGCTATCTCTAAGAGGATATGAGAAGAACATGGACTTTATCTTTCCCATTTGGGAAGACTGCCATTAGATAAAAAAGCACCTGGAAACTGAATGAAACCTTTTTGTTGTTGTTCCAGTATCTGGTATATGTTTTACATTCAGAAGATTGATACAGAATTTGACAAATATCCATGCGCCACCATTATTTCCTTGGTTTTATCCAGACATGCAAAGGCAATTTGCTTCCATCCATGTCCTGATATCAGTAGAACAATTAATACGAGTGAGATGCATCATCAAGGTGCTGCCCATATTTCAGCTCGTGACTCCTCACTAAATCTTTTAAGAACCCGATAAATCCCACAGATTTAAGAGAGGTCACTATAGCTTGAATCTTAAGAATCTTCTGAGAACCTTCAGTGTGAAGCAAGTACCCAGCACTAATTCTGTCCAGTGAGTAAAAAGAACAAAAGGATAACCTTGTCCACTCTCATACGCATACCTACAACAATCTGAGAATCCCAAGTATCAATTACACCTAGTAATGCCATAGTGACATGGACATTAGTGTTTCACTGACATCAGTAATGATCTACCAATGAATAAATGTATTGCTGCTATACTTCAGTTGGAAAATAATAATCATGTTTAAAGAAGTTTGCGTATATTTCTGTTTGTCCTTCCCTACAACCTTTTTTATAATCTTGAGCAGAAATAGAAGAGATATGGTTAACAGTTAGCATGAATGATGCCACTAGAAAATGAGAAACTTCTGGTTTTAGAGCAGTTATATTCCAGATTTTCTCAGAGAAGGCCTTAGCCTCATAGACTAAAAATGATCTACGGTATCTGAAACTCCCATTGACATCAACAGCTTAAATTCAAGCACAGAATAGCTGTTACTTATCTTTCTGAAAATAGTACTAGTCTATACAATCATTTACTAGTACTAGCCTATATCCTGGGGTACTAATCTGCATCCAAGAGGAAGATAATTAAATCTGCTTTTCAATCTCATTCTTCCCATTAAGGATCAGATTTGCTGTTAATCATTTGGATTTTTATTTATCTTGCTATGTTTGGTAAGGTTATGTATTTTTAACTTTCTCCCACTTATATATGTGTTGATTTTTACTTTTACGGCTTTACTGAATATTGTGATGTGCTAACATGCTACTTTTCCTGACATCATCCCATTCAATAACGCTTTAATACTGAGCATTAGATGAACCACCTTCTATGCTGTCATTTCTGTGCGGTTTTTTTTTGCAATTACCTGCACTGAATTCAGTTACTAAAAATTATGCAAATACTTCAATTTTATTCATTTTTTTAAATTATTTGATACTTTCCAAGCCTGATAGGAGCAAAAAATGTCATAAATTCTCCAGATGAAAGGACTGCAATGGTGTCCTTCAAGAGCAACTTGAAAATATTGGGCCTCTATTCCAAACATGGACAAAACGATCAAAACAGGAGTGAAATGGGACTTACATGTCTTCCCTTTTGGCAATCGTGCCATAGTGCACTTTTTCCTTCTTTAAAATTTGCCTGTTAGGAGCAAAAGAGTTTGGATTGTAACTGAAGAAGATCTTGAATTTTCCACAGCTTGGTGGAATTCATCTATAACTACAGCAAGGAATATGAGTACAATCCCATTGTAATTAAAATTTCTAACTTTGAATGCCTGCTCAGTAAAAGTTTTAGTTCCTGAATTGTTGCAGCATAAAGCTTTGCTGTCAGTCATGTTTAAATGCAATTAGATTTCAATAAGAACTATCTGATAAGAGGAACATTCGTATATTTTTGCTAAAGATAGCTCCTCGTACTAAAGAAAAAAAAATATGGAATTGGTACATACCATGGAGAAGTTTCTTAAAGGTTATAAATTATAAAAATCATACTTATGAAACTGGCATTATGCAGAAACTAGATGATGACCTATGCCAATAGTGCAATACCTTACTTAAAAAAACTTTTTTCTTAGTGTACACCATCTAGCTTTACAATACTCTCTCATCTTTCTAATGGTCATAGTCCTGGTGGCTGTTCTAAGAAACTATTATTCAGATATAATATATAAAAATTATATGCATATATATAATATACCTATATAAAAATAGATCAGTCAAATTACTAGGTTTATTAAACAGGAATTGTAAGGAATAAGCAGCTTTTAGGCATGAATATACACTTATGGTTATCAAAAGAATGTAGTAGGATCAGATTTACAGTAAAGATAGGAAAAGTAATGTGATTATTAATGTACAACATCACTATTATTTCCTGGTAAGACTTTTTTGGTTTTTTGTGTGTTTATTTGTTTCCTTACTGAAGACAGGTAATTTTAAAACAAATTCTCCACAGCTTTGATCTTATGGTAACTGCTCTCTGTGGGGATTTGTGAGTTTACTGTATTAGAAGAAGTGTCATGTTATATATTGTTACTTTACTAAAATAGTAAACTGAAAGCTCTAATAACTTCTTTTATTGGTAAACAACCAGCAAAATGCAGTATGTGTCGGTTATGGATTAGCTGGTATTTAATATAAAAATACACAGGCTTCATAAACAACCTTTCATTATAATTGGACTTACTCTATTTAAAATTGTTTGCACAACTCTTATTAAAATCATTAGCACAGGATGAAGCATAAAGTGGCCACACAAATGAAGCAGTAGTTTATGGTTTAATTCATGCATCATATCACTTCATTCATAGATTAGTTAGCAAAGTTTGATCACAGCGTTGGTTTGCTAACAGATTTTTCTGTATTTCTCATTACAACAACTATTTTTCACACTTTTGACTACACAAACCTAGCAACAATAAATATCTAAATGTTTAATGATTTTTTTTTTAAATTTTGTGATATTAGTCCACTAAACTGTTTTCAGATTGTCTCCTTGTTTTCTGCATAAAGGTTGAAGAGTTTACCTATAGCAAACTCTTTTTATTTTAACTTTTTGTTTCTCCTGGAACTAAAGGAGAATTATAGCCTCACCATCAGGTTTAGTGCAGAAAGAAAGAAACAGGACTTGAGACTAATAGATTAACATACTGTGTACTCAGAAAAAGGAAATTGCCTTAGAAAGGATTTGAAGCACAATGAATCAGTTTCAAAATAAAACTGAACCATTTATCATTACGCCACAAAGCCTCTTAAGGAGATACTGATGTATTTCTAACGTCTACATACAAAAAAATCTAAACTGCACTGATGATTATAATAGCTGAGAAATACTTTTTTGGAATATTAAAATAGATTTTTTTCCCCAGAAAGCTGCCAATATTTACTTCCAGTCATCCTGTGGAAACCTGACTGTGACAGATGGCATCCAGCTTGACTGATATGAATTTTACCTTACCTGCTGTATATATACACTGATGATTTAAATCGCTGATATCTATGTGTGTATGCTTCTACATACATATTTTAAGCTATCTTTCCTTTTCTTGAGTTGTGCTGCATATAAAAAGACTACTCTTTTGGCATGCTAATGATGACATAATATATATCTTTTAAATGTTACTTCCTGCCTTTTTAATTTAATCTCTATAAAGGGTCTGTGACCTTTTCCGTTTGGACATCTCAGTTCTTCTGGAGGAACACCTCTCTTCATCCTTCCGAGCACTCTCAGAGCAAGCCTTGGCACTACTACCACCCTTTGGGCAGTGAATCCATTTCCTTTCTTTCTTTTGACCTATTCAGTTTTTTCCACTTATTTTCTCTACAGAATTCAGATTTTTTTCCTTTCATTTTTGGATGGAGTATTTTGGTTTCCTTTTTGCTTCACACTCTGCTACAGCAGCTAGATCTTTACTTCTTCTCCATCTACACATTCTCCTACTCATTAACATGTTGTCTGTATTCAGCATTCCTCCCCTCACCTCACACACGTAGAGGTGCTATCTCTTATTCACCTCCTTCGATGGTAACAGTCATGAAAGTGCTGGAGCAAAAAGGATGCCAGCATTTTAACTGCTGTGTTGTCTAAACCTGAGCAGATGGTCTTGTAATCTCCCAGGCAGAGGAGGCTTGAAAGTATGATAGATAAATTCTTTGGGGTGAATTTAAGAGAAAATGGAGAGCTCTGAAGTACTTGCTGTACTGAAGGAGTAGTCATTGTTTTGGGGGAAAGATGAGAGGTGCTGTGACTTTTCTTCCTCACTCTGTTTACAGTTTCATCCTAAAGTTCATGTCAGAACTGAGGTTTTGGCCATTTGACGTTTATCCAAGTTATGCTATTATTCAGCCAGGAACGAACAGCTCTTCATCCTTTCTACTTAAAAACACAGAAGCTTTCCTCACTAAATCGCGTCTGTCTCCCAATGTCACTAGCATGTGACCTTTCTCCTGGGGGTTTTCTCACAGCTATCTGGGATTGAAGGCCTCCTTTTACTATGCTTGTATAATCTTGGCTCAAATTTCTGAGAAAATTGATAAGCTGTGAGAAAGAGCTGTGGAAAAGTACTAAGCTAAAAAAGTGGGGTAAGATGATAGACAGAGGTAAGATTTTTAAGACAGGGATAACTGGCATCTCAAAGATTCCAGGACAAAAATACTGACATGAAAAGGTATAAAATTATAAGGGAAAAAAACAGGGAATTGGAAGATGGTAAGCTAGCAACACTAAGGATCAGCATGTTCCAAGCAGCAATAGAGGCAAACCCTTCCACACCTGATGGTTGGTGGTCTGGCCAGCAAAAACTCATTGGGTACCTTACTGGGGTCGTGAGAATACTAATATTTATACTTCCTTCTTATTCCAGGTAGTATTGTGTATACTAACCAATAAATATCTGCTTTATTCTTTTTGGATGTGCATATCCTTCTTGCAGAACGTCTTTGTTCATGATAAAAGTTGTCCAAACAAAGTCATGCAGAGAAGGAGGGTTATAGATATCTGCTGAGCAAAGGCATCAGCTCTGGCAAGGCAGAATGTCAGGTGGTGATTAACCAGGGAAATTTATGTAATAGCTGCTGAGTAGGAAGCCTCTCCCTAGAAATCAGGATCACTGAAAGAAATTTGGGCAATATACATTCTTAGAATATATAAATAGGAGGCTGATCACTTCACAGCCATTCTTCTCTCAATGATCACTAGTACAGAAACCAGAATTTTGTCCTAAGGAAACAAAAAGGAAAATTTAATTAACTGCACCAATTCCATCAATTAACCAGTATGGACTCTCTTTTCCTCAATCTACCTTCAAATGCACAGGCCATACAATAAAGAAAATACATTTTACCATTGCAGTCATACTGTATCTCAATTACAAGAACCTTGATTTAGAAATTACTAGGCAGAAATGTTTCCCTGCTTTATTTGATAGGATATTATCCATGATTATCCAAAGGGCCACTTCCGCCTGAAAATCCATAGATAAAATCCTGGCAATATTAGCAGCAATGATAGAATTCCCTCTGATTCAAATTTAAAAGGCTAGAAATCTGAACGGATCTATGAACTACTAAGTACTTTATCGATGTTTATTCAAGAAGTATATTGAAAGTAATGAGAGTTTGTGCAAGTCAGTATTGCCTATTGATTGGGAAGGAATTTCAGTGGGATCCATCTGTTTTAGTATTTTATAGTAATTTTATAGTAATTCCTGCCATTATATTCCCCCTAAATTTTGAAGTAATTAAACTGAGATTAGTTCATAGTACACCTCATTGAGACTTTGATTCTCTCTTCTTTGATTAAGGGAAGTTCTTTTGGAGGATAGCCCAATGTGACAAAACCTTTTACATTTTGGAAGACACATGTATCCAAAAGAACATCTGTGACTGAAAAATCAAAACAGACAGCAAATGTGTGTGCCCTCTTTGAATCACAAGTCAGTACCTACAAAACCGTGAAAGAAACCAATAAGGGTTCAATGTAACTTATATTCCTTGCATCATACAGTATTTCCCATGAGGTTGTTTCCTGAGATTTAAAATATTACAGTGAAAATGTATTGAAAACTCCCATTCCATTTTCCATTTAATGTATGTCACGATCTACCTCTAGAAAGAGAAATTAGTCATAAGATGACAAGTAATTTTTGTAACTGTCTGATGGAAGCTGGATGATTTTAAGCTTTCTTGTGCAGTTGCAATTTAGGCTTGTCCAGATGCTCTGATACTTTTAATCGATTGTCATAGTATAGATTTAAAATAGGAAGTTTACAAAGCCATGGGTATAAATACATGTTTCTGGTACAATAGTACTACAGAGTTTTCTAACATTTACCAGATTTGAGGCAACATTTTTTTACCTCAACATTTTTTATGCACTATGTATTTCTACAATGCAATTAAAAAATTCCTGAAGTCCATGTGTTTGTGTTTATGCAGATGTTTTTTCATCAAGTGTTTAGATCACTGTGGCATATGAAACTAACTGAAGTAATACCGTAAGTCTGCTTTTACTACTTGTTATTTCAAGTACGTTAAAACACTCTATTCCCCATTTGATGCAGCTTGACCTACAAAACTAACAACTTACAATTGCCAAAATATCCAAAGAAGTCATTACAAGCCAAATGGGATTCATCAGGAGGAACAGGCTTTTGAAACGTAGGAGTCTAGTAGCACATAGCAAATAGAATTTAAGAAGGAAAACAGAAAAGAATAGCACCTTTGCCTATTTAGACTAAAACAAATTTTTCAGATATAGAAACAATTGAGAAAGGTTAATATTTGAAACGACATTTATATATTGCACAGTTAGTTACCATATTTCTAGAATTTATGGTCAGCAAAGATTTTGAAAGCGATGTCACCTACAGAGAAAAGTGTTAATACTTTCCAGTGCAACTGTCAAAACACAGGCTAACGTTTTTCATGCTGCATATTTGCTTTATAATGATTGTTTTGGAAGGAAAGGTAAGAGGGAGAGGCTGCTTGAGGTCTTTCTGTAAGTAGAGTGTGGAGCAAAGAGGGAAATTCAAGAACAGCTCCTCAGAACTTGAGGAAGAGAACAGACGTGGACGAGGGGGACAGCAGGTGACGGGCTGACTGCTTGAACACCATCAGGATGGATAGCCTGGAAGAGAACATAGACAACTGGCACAAGTAGCTGAAACAGTCCGGATCAGAGGTGCGCAGGAGGAGAAGAGGGTTCAAGTGTAAGGGAACTGGTGCTGGTAGATCCATACTGAGGCAGTATTCTCCTTTCTGTTTCTGTTAGAGAATCTAGAGTTCCCAGTGCCACCATTCCTATGCAGCCTGTAAATAGCTGTGAAAATCACATGCTTATTCTTCTGTCACTAGCAGCTAACCTAATGGAAAATGATTATTTCTGCTTTCTGCTAGCTTGAGCAGAGGTCTGTTCTTGGATACCTTTAAAGTCAACTAGACAAACCATAGAGGTGTCAACATGATTCCATATTAAAGATTTTTTTTTTTTAACCTAGGAAATGTAAATCAAAAGAAACTCAAGCTGCCTTACAATGTTTTTTATTCTATTTGGAAAGTCAAATACTTAAGTGTTATGTAGCAACATAATTAAGATTATGCTTACTGTCTTAGCTCAGAATCTTTTTGTATGTTTATTTGTATCATTTGTTTTGCTGGGCTGACTGCCACTACCAAGATACTGGACACGCTCATGATCTTTCAATTTTTTATCTTCACAGCATCTTTGAGAGCTAAGGATTTTACCTCATGTTTTTTTTTTTCCATTTCTGCATTTAGAAAACTGAGGCGGTGGGGATAGATAGGATCCAGTCCGCTTAAACTCACCAGGCACCTTACCATTTGGCCTGAAACGTTTCTGAGCAGCTACAGGTTAGAGGTACTGGATCCTCTCTGCCTTTTTTGTGAGGAGGCTGAAACTAGACTAAAAAAAAACTTTTGCAACATAGTAATAGATTACATTTTACTACAAATTCTTGGTTTACAGGACTTATAAGAAATCTTTTCAGTTTCTTGTAGCACTGTCTTCCCTAGTTTGGCATCCATAGTCCCTGCTATCCCGCATGCCCGTTGCTGTTCCCCAGAGCCTCCCCCAGCCCCATCCTGCGGCTTGCCACCTGCCAGGCAGGAGAAGCAGCAGTGGTGATAGTTCCCAGGTAAGGCCTGGGGCTTTGTTTCTCTGCTGTTGACAACAACACTGGGTGCTAATGCTGTCACACATGCCGTAAGTTCGCTATCACCGCTTATTATAAACTACAGACACACATAAAGACATATACTCTGAACTATCATAACCTAAAAGTTTAGATAAAAGTGGACCGATTTTTAGAGAAGTTGCACGTTGGCAGCTCTCACTGACTTCAGTGCCATTTGTTTAAAAGTGTGTACAAGTCACTTTTAAAGCCAAACACATAAGGAGATATTAAAAAAGGAAAAGTAGTGGCCCTGAAAGACACAGCAAAATGTCTAAAAGGAATGAAAATATTACCTAATTGATTTTAACTTCATTTTCTGAAGTGAAAAGGGACAGCTTGAAACTGAGCAATAGTGAGTGCTAAAGAACCTTAAATATCACACATATATATACATATAAATAAAATACATATGGTTTCACTGCAGCCTTCCTTTAACTAAGTGAACAGTCTCCAGTATTTACCACTTACTATTTGGGATTTTATATTTTGATTATCATTCTGTTACACAGAAGAGTTAATTTTTAATATCAGAAAGATTAAAATGCTTATGTTTACACTAGTACTGTATTTTGATATAACCTCTTTTAATATTAATAAAGAGACTCTCTACTATGGTTTATTCTCATTGCTTGCCACCTTATCCAAATAGTGGATATTTAGGGCTGACTAGCTCTAAATTGCCTGTTGGAGACTCCACTGACTAAATATGGAGCCCACAATCTTAGCCTAGGTGCCTAAGTTAGATGCCTAAAGTTAGATGGTGTGAATACCCCCCCCCTCCCAGAGAACAAACCATATAAAGTAACAGCAGCTATGTATAGAACACAGTGCAGCCTAATATAAATCTCCTGAACAAAAATGCTATAAGTCTATATTTGGCAAGTTTTCCTGAGAGAGCTCACTGCTCTTAACTTCACTGAGAATTTCAAGAGAAGCTCTCTACCTCCTAAAATTGGGCCTTACATGATCAAGCAGTTCTATCCACCGCTGTGCTCTGCCTTGCCTGTTCTCAAACTGGGTTATTACAAGAGTAGGGATTACACATCATTTCCCTCTACAGTGCTTCGAATTATTTAATCAATGTGCTTTATTCTGCAATCCTTTCTAAACATGCTTGTAAGGGTTTAAATCAAAAGATTGCATTGTTACACGAGCAATCCTTGGAGGAACAAAGCACCCTGCTGAATTGTGTGGTAAGTGTTGGAAAAATGATATATACCATTAAGACCCATGGCACTAATAATGCTTTCTGGTCTGATATATTATTCTAATACTCCCCGAGCTTTCATTATGGTGTCATGTCGATCATGCTGCTGTTAGTAAATTTTGGAACTACTCACTTCCTGCTGACAGGTACAGTAAGAGAAGATAATGCTACAGCTGACACCAGGGATCTGTCATTAAAACTGTCAGGAAGCTAAACACAAAAAAGGTTTATTGGTCAGATAAACATTTCCAGAATTTTTAGCTTCTAAATCCCTGCTCCATCTCTTGCCATTATTAGTAAAATTACAATAGCTGCTTCACTTATCAATATGAAACTTTTTTTAAGGTAAAGCAACAGCAAAAAAGCGTGTTAGCTATTTTTATTTGCATTTTAACAGTATCACTACAGTCTCTCTCTTTTGTCATTGGCACTACAGAGATTGCTTTCAATTTTTAGATCTAAAGCCCATACCCACTATTTATATATAATAATTAAGATATTTGTATAATACAAATATTTTTGTTATTTTTGCTATTTTTTATTTTTAATTACAGCATGCAATTTAGCCTGCTTATAACGTTTTCCTTTTAAACTGGAACATTGACACTAAGATTATTGTTTTTTGCTGTATAAATAGCATTTCAAATTTTTATGAGACAAATCTTACTTATAACTTTCATTTCCACAAAAAAATATGCAAACTAATGGAGGGACACGGCAACTACAAAAGGAATTGTGAGCCTAAGTTAAAGCCAGTTTAATCCGCTATCTGTCCTCGAGATTCAGGGCACTATTATTTGGATTCACACGAAATTACCAATTTATAAATGGGTTTCAACTGCAATGTTTAGGGACTGTTGCCATAGGACATCTTTAAGTAAATCAGAGGCCTTACATAAAATCATTTGCTTTGCAATATTTCTCCAGAATGAGTACCACCACCTGAATCAGCTTGATTCATCTTGAAAGACGAAATCAAAAATTCAATAAGGAACAGGTCAATGTATCAATTTTTGGACTAAGCTAAGAAACAAATGGCTTGCAATTCTGGCTAAGCAGAAGGAGAAAAAGCAAATAATCAAAGCTGTAAGGAGCAGATAGTTTCCCTGTTGTCCTGGCTAGTTCCGTAGCACTTTCAGCCAGCAGAAGCAGCTCACACCAGCATCACACACAAAATTATTTAGTCTCATTTTTGTCATTGCCTTCTTCCATGATTTCAACAAAGCTACTTAGTTTCTCTTGCACTTATTATCCCCTTCTGTAAAATGAGATGGTAGTAGTGCATGTCTTTAATGTCAGAAGAGTATTTTTGTAAAGTATTCTGAGATCCATTTATATGAAGCTTAAAATTATTTCACCATATAGCAACATGTAGAAAGGGTTTCAAACATCCTACTGTGATAAAAGTTTAATGTAAGATAGATATCTAATTGTTTTCAGTGCTATGCTATTGTATATTTTACAAAAATGACAACCTGAATACTTCTAACAAAGTAGCACTCTGTTTCTGGCTACGTTAATCTGTGATCACTCACCCTTGTGAAGAGGATCTCCATTCTGTGCCCTCAATTTCTCAGAGTAAAGTGACGTTTAGAAAATGAATTAGATCTTTTGGGGTATTTTTTTTTGTTTTAGTATCAGAAACAGAAAAATAAAAAGTTTAAAGTATACAGGCTTTCTCAAAAGGTGGTGAGATTACACCATCAAGGAATTAAGCTATATATTCTTCTTTCCTTATTGTTGTTCAGCAATATGAATAGTTAATCCCTACCTAGCCCTCAGTATCACCTTCTGGGAATTTTTGATACTGGTGCTAGAAAGTGATTTCTATAATGGTATTTTGATCAAGGTGTAGGTTTTCATAAATTCTTAGATTATAAAGCCAAAAAGACCTCTGCAATCATGATCACTTACATAAGCAGATTGCAGAGCTTCTTGTCCAAACTACACGTTTCTAAAAAATGCCTACTCTTGATTTGAAAAGTACTTCTGATACAGCATCTTTACCTCAAACCTTTCAGATATAGCTAAAATGAAGGTTCTTCCTCTAGCTTCAGATCCAGACGGTGGAAAATTCACTTCTGTCTGTTAAAGCACATAGCCTTGTGTTACCCACTAGGTCAATATATGCAATGAACAATCTCCCTTGATTTTTTCTTCAATAAAATAAATACACAGAGCTTTTGCAGTCTTTTAGTGTATGGTTTGTTTTTCAGTTGATTAATTGCTTTATGAAACTGCTCTGTACTGTTTCTTGTATCAGTATTCTTCATGTTGACATCAGATGGACACGGAATCTCCGAGAGAGCTGTATCAGCGCTGCAGACTGAAATGATGGAATGGCTTTATCTATACTTGACACGTGTCTGAGCGCTGGAGGACCATATTTGAGTTTTTCATTGCTCTGTCAGTTGGCACTCAGGTTCAGTTTTATTAACATGGTGTTCATCATTTTTCATAATTCCTGTCTTTCCAAACAGCCCCATTCTGTAATCCCACCCATCACAGGCTACATTGATCATAAGAAAATACATATTCTTTGTTTGCATTCAGTACGCCAAGCAATCCAGATCTTTCTATGACAGTTACTATTTTTCATTATATCAGTATCCTAAATTCTTTGTCACCTGGAAATTTTGTTTTATATTTTTCCAGTAAATATTAATTAAAATACGACAGGACAGGATTGATTTCTTCAGAATAGCAAAAGTTTTCTTCTATATATTCATTCTGAGCCGTGTCATCTAGGCAGTACTTAACCCACTTAAATTTATGATAAATTCGTATTGCTACAGTTTTCAAATCAAAATAATTAATGACGCTAAACTGTTCATACTAGTTTAAATATAATATAAGAATCATATTTCTTTGTCAATAAAAATCGCCTTCTTACTAAAAAGAGACTGTGTTTGAAGATTACCATTTTCCATATACTTTGCTGTTTGTCTGTTATCAGATTTCCCTTGCTTAATATTTTATTAACTAAGCCTCGTGTCACTGTTTCATTACATTTTCTGGGGCTAATGTCAGGCTGACAGACTTATAATTCCCAGGTTGGCTTATCTACTCTTCTTAAATAATAGTATAATGGTTATTTACTTCCATTCTTCTGGAATTTCCCTGCCTGTTTCAAGAGCAATCAAAAATCTGCAGTAATAAGCCAGAGAACTCCTTAACTTCAAGGTAATTAGAGGCAAGTTATTTTCAGATGCTAGTTTAAAGCTATTTAACTTCAGTAACTACTGCATAACCTCTTCTGCAGTTACTACTGAAACAGAAAGTGCTTTTCTTCATCCTGCAACGTAACTATAGCATTTGGCTTTTTGCCAAATACAAATCAGAACTACTTAGCGAACATTTTGGCTTTTTGAGAATTAGGATTGAGGTTCAACTATTTCTGTTTTGAGAAATATGTACTGTGAAATCACATCTCTACCATAATGAAATCACAGACCTTATTTCTTACGCTAATTGATGGACTTTCTTCATGAAACTATATAAACCAGTTTCAGATATTTTAAAGGCCCAACCCTGTGAAGCTTGTGCATCTCCATGAAGTAATAAATATTCTCCATACGACAGAAAATCCTAATTGACATTACTCAGAAATTTAGAATTATTACATAAATAGTTGCATACATATACAGAGACAGACAATACACACATATAATCACTTTCATTTCATACTTTTGACTGATAGATGCTGAGCTCTTTTCTGAAAATATCTTTCTGTTGACTTCAAAGAGTTTCGATTTTTGTACAAGAAGTACAGAGATGATCACTTTTTTCCTCCATGTGCTAGAGAGATTTGAATGATTAAATTTTAATTCACTGGTAGATATCAACTGGTGCAAATGTTTACATTTTGATTTGAGAGCAATTTTGCATTTTCAATGCACACATGTAAAGGATTACATGAAATACAAGGTTCATCAAACCGAGCACAGTGGAATATGAGAAAAATCAACTCTAATTAGGATATGCAGGAAGAGTTAAAATATTTATAATGTTAAAGAAACTCCCAAAATTCAGTTGAAAAGAAATAAGAAACAGACAACATTCAAATCACTCTGTGAAACGCAGTGCTGTACAATTTAGGAGGAAACTAGAACAGATAACAATAGCTAAAAGCCAGAGTGTTTCTGGATGCACCTGTGCAAATATTTTTTTTCAGGGAGCTAAATATAGGAGTTACATTGATGTTTGATATAATAAAAGATCAGACCTCCTACTTCAAAGAATCTAAGGGGTATAAATAGGATAAGAGAAAAAAAGAAGTGTGTGTGTGTGTGTGTGTGTGTGTGTGTGTGTGTGTGTGTGTGGTTTCAGTTTATAAAGATGCAAGTACTTCTGACGCACACAGGGATAAATTACTGACAGCTTGCAATGCTAAAAGGCAGGATGAGGCATACTCCGGCAACATGAGGATATCTCTGGACACCATATATTTCTGTTTTCTTTATTGGCATGGCTGCAACTGTATAATCAGTATGTTTCCTGAATGAACAGACTGCCTACACTTACAGCAGATATGATTTCAAGATTTTATTCTTTTGAATTGATACAATCCTCTCTCTCTAATTAGCAAACCAGACCATTCCTAGGAAAATGTTAAGCAACAATTCATCCTGATGAAAATAAGATCAGCCTTCTACATCTGAACTATCTTGTAATTTTTGTGAAAAGCTCTGCTAAATGGTTTGGTCCTGTCCAGATCTGTTACCAGGGGTGTGATCAGCACAGGAAGTTAACGAAAACAGAAAGCCCAAGCCTTCATCCTGTGACTTTTTGGCTGAAGTCTGGTTGGCATGGTGTATGTGGTGTATGTAGTACTAAGTGGGAATCTGATATAATGCATAGTCAGGTATATGCGTTACTTGTAAACTGGTAAAAATATGTTCAAAGCCCAGAACTCTTTATTTCCTTGGAGCATTTAAACAACCAGCAAGATGTGACCAAATGACATAATATTTTTCAAAAAAGTCCTCAGGAGGATGCTATCCTGAATGAGGCCTTTGCAGTAGTGCGTGTAGGTGACTTCAAACATCTAGCCACGGATTAAAACAGGGTAGGATGGGAATATGCATGGACAGTTCCAGTCAGATGGCATTTGGCTGCCCATGAGATACAGAAGCTGCAGTTCAATTTTCTATTTCAGCTCCACCTAGAGAATAGGGCCAGCCCATACCTTCTGCAACACAGCAGTATCTTAGATGGATGGCCAATTCAGGGGATGCATAAAGTTTCCTTACATAATCCGTCGCTTCTTTGTTGGGGTTTTCTTTATTCCCTGTATTACCCTACTGTTCATTGCTTTATGCACCATGTATATTCAAAGAACAGAATAAAAAAGCATGATTTTAGCAATAATTTGGTGACAGCTTTAATGATGTGATACAGCATCTTTTAAGTTTGTTTTTAAAGCTTAAATTCTTCACAGATCCTGCAACAAGGTGGTGTAAATGAAAGTTAAATAGCTGACCGATAAGGTTGCTATATATCACTTCTGCATAATATAAAATCATTGTGCTGTTTTCTCACAGGCTGTTCTTTTATGAGGCTAAATTACATCATTGCTTCACAGAAAGCATTTTTTCTGCAGTATCAGGAGACATACAAGGTGAGAAAGAGAGGAATACCAGCATCCTACAGGATGCTTCTTCATGGTCACTCTTATAAGACACACTGTAGCATGCCCTTAAGGATGCTTAATTTTGAGCATCAGTGGTCCCACTAAAATCCAGAAGAGTATTCATGGCATTAGTGTTCTTCTGGAACGCCCTTGTATTTTGGGGACATTTACAAGCAGGTTTCTTCCCCCTTCCTTCTCTCAACTTTCTCTCTCACAGACTTATAATATCCTGAGGCAATAGCCTTGACTTAGCCACTCATCTCCCCTTCAAGCAATACAAGGATGTCAAAGGCAGTAATAACACTCATCTTGGCCTACTCTTGCATGTGTGTTCACAAGGAAACTATGTCCATCCACTACGGAATCACTGTAATAATGCTTCTAAGCAGGACAAACAGGATTTTGTGCATCAGACTGATGTTTCCATTCATGTAAAGTCTCTTCCTTCCAAGACTCAGAATGGCTGGCAAAAGAGAAATAAATTCTGTCACTGGCAATGTGGCCTGGTATTTCTTAATAACAGCAAAAACATAAGGAAATAATACTTAAAAGTAAAGGAATTAAATGGTACAAATGACTGAAGAGTATTGAGTAAGGGTTTGACTGCATCCATAAAGTGCAGTCATTTCTCAGAGGAGGGTAGAGTTCTGTCCTTAGGAAAGAAAGAGACTCATAGAAAAAGAGTTCATAGAGAAGAGCTCATGCTATCTTATACCTTCTCGTACAATTCCGTTTTCTGCCCAAAGAGTGACTGTCCACCACTGCTACATGGTGCACAAAGAAGGTAAAACCATAGCTCCTCTTCATACACCAGTAGATCTTCAGAGGGTAGGGGAGGAGAAGGTTGCACAGAGAGCATAAAGTCTGTGTGCAGAACCAACTTTTATGCAGGTAAAACAGGTGAGGGCAGGAATAGAAAGGTTGTTTGCATATGTCAGCTGTGCTTCTAGAGCTCCACAATGGCATGTGAGCTAATTGCAAGGTGTCCTACGTGGCTAAACTGAAATGACAGACAAAAAATACTATTTGGTGGTGTGATATTTATATAGAAATCAAATTAAAACTGTTTAAAATGGACATAATACTGAAATGACCTACTAAAGCTCAAATACTCAGGGATCTTGCTGTCTTAATCAATACATAGGAAAAGCCAAGGTCATGCTTCAGATGCAGCATACAAATTACAGCCTTTTTCCTATAAGGGAAAAACAGGTAAAACTGAAGAACATATATACAGGGGGAAAAAGAGACAAAACCTACCACTGATTAAGCATTCTTTAAGGCTTTGAAAACTATGAAGTATTCAGTTAAACTAAAAAATAGCAACATTTTTACTGGTAAGGTGCATTTTACTTCTCAGCCTCTGACTCCTCCCCAGAGAGAGCTTTGGATATGTGGTTCCTCGAGAGGGAATGGGTACAAGAAATCTGCTTTGATCAGGGCACAGCAGCATCTAATTAGTACCCTAAAGGAAGAAAATTAGAGGGTAAACTTGTTCTCCGCAATAAGTTAATGTCTTTTCTTCAGCACTGAATCAGTCAGCTCATTCTGGATCATTGGCTCCCAATTCTTTTTCTTTCATAAGCCTCATTGCTGTTTGGTTCTTTTTTTCTCACCCCTCCTCCCTGCAAATCTCCACTCCTGTGAAACCCCACCCCTATTCCCCACCCCTGGTGCTATTGCCTCCTGCAGGGCTTTCCTGCATGGCTGCCCTCCCAGCAGCACTGAGTCCCAAAGGAAGTGCAGTAAAAAAGCCTCAAGAAAAGCAACAATAGTACAGAAGCACAGAGAGCAGCAGGTCAGGATGGAGGAGCAGGTCTATTGGGAGGGATAACGCCTTCCTGTTCTCATAATCATTTTTGCTCCCTATGTACAGTAGCATGGACTGCAAGCTAACAAATCAGGCTGATCTTGTATTTCAAGTCTTATCTTTGATGTAAGTAAGTCCAGTAAGTTGCTGTCTGCTGCTCTAGATATACGTAACAGTAACTAAATACAAATCTGGTCTCTTACATAACAGCCTATTATAGAAATGTATATTATTTGTGATGTTATTAGTTATGTCTGCACTGCACTGGGCAGGTGAGTGCAACCATGCCCAAAACTCACATGCTCCACGGCCTGCCTGACCTCTGCCCTGAGGACAACCTGCAGACTGCCTGTCTGGGCATGTCCAGTTCTGTCAGGTGTGCTTGGACTTGAAGGACATCTCAGAAAAGAACCTCAGTGCAAGACTTCAAAGGTAGCACAGAAATTGTATCCAACCAGATTTTACAATACAGAAGAGACCCACTACCACTCTCTGCATTTACATGCAGTCCTAGCCAGCAACCAGCATCATACAGCTGTGGGCTACTGCTGATCCCATTAGGGCTGCTCTACTCTTTATCTAACTCTGGCAGGATGCTTACAGCAATCGCTTTGGCTGAGCAACCAGTGGAGATTTGGCCACTTCAAGTCAGCTGTCTTTGAGGCTGCCAGCCCTCTGTGCCTTAAGGGATCAAAAATCTGACCAGGAAACAATTTGAATCCTAACTCTAACACTGCCTTCATATATGATGTTAGGCATATCAACATCTTACCTCACACTGCTGAGTAGGTGGCTGTGGAGAATAATAATGAATCATTCTAAAGTCCCTGGAGACTGTCTCAGACAGCCAGAGACCAATTGGCTCAGAGAGAAGACTTAAATTATATTCTAGGGGGTATTAAACTCTGAGAGATGCCTGGGTGTTCATGAGGTCTGAACTGTGGGCTCTTGCCAGTTTTATCTTGAGACTAAACTTTGCCACCTTTAAAAAAAATAATTTGGAATGATAAAAAAAGAAACTCTGAGGAGGCCCCTTTCCTCTGAACTCCTTGCCACAGTTTGTGTGCAGGCTGTTGCAACTCAACCCTGGAGGACTGTAGCAGAGCGAACCTTGAGGTTGGAGATATATTGATCAAGGATAACATTGTGATCTAGTGGGTCTAAGTAATGTGTTTAATTTGTTTTCCTATGTGCTATATTATTATATATATCTATGTTCCTATATTCTGTATCCCAGATATTCATTTATATGCCTATGTTTTGTTCCTATACACCGTAAAGAAGCTTTTTCTGGTTTAGTAGGATCATCAAAGAGTAACAGCAGTGATTCTACCTGAAAGAACTTTATTTTGTTCAGGAAGATTCAGTAAGTTTGATAGATATTACTAGCCTTTAAAAAGGTGTTTTCTCCTTGTGCATCTCTGAAGGAGGCTAAGGACAACAGATCTGGTTCTCAGAAGGTGAGAAGAATGACAACCCAAGAGGAAAGCTACTCTGCTGAGCATGAGAGGGAGGAAAGTAGAAATCTGAGAAGCTAAGAATGAGATAAAACAGAGAGACAGAAAGGAGGGATTAGGAGAGTAGGAGAAAAGTGGAGAACAGGGGAATGTTTCAAGTGAAAACAAAGTGATGGGAAGACTGGGAACGGAGCACATGCATCATGTCCTCCAACTCAGCTTTGTGCTCAGAATAGCTTCAAATGAGGATTAAGTTGCTGTGCTTCTCTGAGACTGATTGCTATTTATAAACCCATATTTGTCCTAGTTTTGCAGCATTCACGCATTTTTTTCTTACATTAGAACAAACAAACAATGACAACCAAAAAGGTTTGTTCTCACTGTATAATATGCCATGAAGAACCTACTTGACTTTCAAAAGTGATATTTTGATATTAAACTACTTTTAGTGACTTTTTAGATGACTTATAGAAGACACAAAAAATTTAGATCAGAATGAGTTTTTATTTGTATTAACTGTGTAAAAATTAACATTTGGAATATATTTCAGTGAGTCAAACTATTGATACGTCAATTTTTAAGAAGTCATTTTTTGACATTAAGAATAGTGCTGCTTATTTTTTCAGAGAGAGAGAAAGAGAGATTTTAATTTTATTTTTTCATTTTTATGGTGACTAAAAATGACCAATATTGTTCAAAAGTGGAGAAACAAATGTATTTCTATTATTTCTTAGTAATAAACTTGAAATTGCTTCAGTAATCTAGTTTACAGGTTTGTTTTGAGATTCAAACTCATTTCTGAAGTTATTCATCTGAATCATGTATCAGTTTTTAATCAGAAATTTTCATCAATATCAAGAATGAACTATGTTTTAAATTTGATGATCTAATATATCCTGCTTTAAGGAAAAAAATAGAAGGCTGTGCATTAACTAGAGAATCATTTAATATTTTTTTGGAACTATTCCAATAAGAAATGGAGGAACTCAGTTTGTCGATAACCTGAAATGAAATGAAATACTCATCTTGAAACTTTATACCTTCTTCAGATATTTACATAATCAGAAGTGAAGTGAGTGTTCTAAGTAAATTTTACACTAGCAAAAAAGCCCAACAATCCATAGAAGAAAACAAAGCTACAAATACAGAGACAAAAAATTAGGTTGTGAGAGGCGATCTGCATGAATGACTAAGAATTTAGTACTGGCCTCAAAGTTAGGTGAGACTGGAAAGGCTGAGTTTGTCATTGGCTGAAATATCCATCCCGGCATACCATTTTGGTATCCGAAAGTCTATTTTGGGAAAGGTATTACTCAAACTGAATATGGAGGTGGGACTGGCAAAAGGGAGGCCTGGAGACAGGAGGGGAGACGAGGGTATGGGAATAACAAAGTTGCGGAAGTGGGTGTAAGAAGAGCCAAGAGTGAATGCAGATATGTAAGATGCATAACAGAGACTGAGCAAGTTATCTTAAGCAGATGAACAAGATACAGTGCTATGAGAGGTTGGATGAAAGGATATCTATAATAAACAGCAATATGATAAATTAGGAAAAACAAAATTCTTATTTCCTATTTAGGTGATTTATGACCTTAGAAGCCTGAAAGCTCATGTTGTTATTATTCCCACGTGGAGACAGTGTGGGAAAGCTCTATGCCTTATTACTTGCTGTGGTACAAGGGAAAGTAGCTAGGACTCTTGATTTATCCCTTGTATTTATAGCATTAACTTGTGCTGGACCTTGTTTAGAAAGCATCATCTAAAATGATATCTAAAAAATAAAGAATATAATAAATGAGTATTATATCCTTTTGCATATAAAGAGAAAAATGAAGTGTTACAATAGCTTATAACAGATATGAGATGCACGCAGCTCTTTGGATCCTACTTGAACCTACCCTCCGCTTTCCTGGCTCAAAAACGTGCTTTTACAGTCTTTTCATGCATCCTCTGCCAACTGACCCCTTCTAGTTAGTCTCAGATATTACAAAGAAGGAGATAAACGTGGAGAGAGGATGTAACAGAAAGACAGAGAATGAAATAAAACTTCAAGGAAACAAGAAAAAAATGATTGAAAACAAGAGAAAAAATACCTGCATCTAAAGAAAAATTAATTAAGCCAGTATAGAACGATATGCCTTGCAAGCCGTAGGCAAGAGAAATTTACCCTTATAAGAAAAAACTTAAAATCTGGCGTGACTTTTTCTCTCAGCTCCCAGGATCATTAACAAAGCCATGTAGTAAACTCTGATACTTTACTTTGTAACCCTTGGTTTCCCCTATCCTTTAGGGGTACTTATTATATGAGCTCCTTGGGGAACTGAAGGCCAGTTTCTTAGACAGCGTAAACCGTTGGAAATCCATTGACTTCGCTAACGCTTCTTTCTCAATTGCATCAATGAAACCTAGTCCTCGTGTTTTCTTCTTGTTGCCTAGCACGCTTTTTGGCATGCAAAGCAATAAAAATCACAACAGTGACCCTCATTTAGAGTTTACAGGATATCGTCCCAATCAGAAAAAAAATATAGATACATATATATATATATACACTTTGTGGTAACATCAATTTTTCACTCAAGATTAAAAAAAAGGATTTTTGTGTGTAAAAGACACTATACAAAAATGCGCAGTAATTTATCTACATCAATGTTTAGATGAGCGTCTTGTGAAATTTTCCTAGAAGATTTCCCAGATAAAATTTTACTGTCAAAACATTTTATCATGTTCCGGCCTAACTGTTCTCTGTGAAAAGTCTACAGAGCTTTTCTCCAAAAAAATGCTAGAAAATTTGTGTGAAAATTATAGTTTAAATTGCTTTTGCCTTCCCCTTCCTTTTAAAGCATTTTGAAGAAC
Source organism: Struthio camelus (assembly GCF_040807025.1). Lineage (NCBI taxonomy): Eukaryota > Metazoa > Chordata > Aves > Struthioniformes > Struthionidae > Struthio > Struthio camelus. The sequence continues at coordinate 26,595,107 of NC_090942.1, forward strand.
ATCTATGGTTACCTACCTATGTCAACAAAGCAAACTTGAGGGAAAAAAAAGCTCTATAGTCATACTTTCATGCTGTTTTTATAGCAGTTTCCATAATAAAAAATCCACACGAATATCACTACAAGGATATGAGGTCTTTTCAAAAAGATTTCTAGGAATAGGTGCATTATGTCCATTTGGCATAATACGGGATAACAATCAAGCAGGAAATTGAGTGTTTTTCCTTAGAAATCCTATGGGGAAAAATTAACAAGTTAATAAGTTAATGGTGAAACCAAATGTATTTTAAGTAGTAGATTTTTATGTAGACATTATCTTTGTTATCTTCCTTTCCTATATGTTAAAACATGAATAAAGAAAGGAAAAGTTTCTTGCACTACAAAACCAAATCTAGGAATTTTGTTCATTAATGGATTCCGTTATGAGAGACAATTTCATGACGAAAATATCCTGTAAGGTGTGTTTTATAGTCATTTTAGGGTATGCAGTATGTAATAAAAAGTAAACTTTAAAATGATAAAATAAAAGGATTAAAGATGACCTTTTTATGGTCTTACATTTTAATGGATTTTTAGTTATAATGCTAATACAAATAAAGATCTTACAATGCTAAGATCCATAAAATGCCTTACTTACTGTAACAGTCACATTTGAGGGATTTATGTGATTATCATTACAGAAAAGTGACCTTGCCTTTAATGTACTGGTATTACCATTCCCAGTGAGGATGACCTCACTTTGAGATAGCTTATCTTATTAGATCATAACAATTTAAAAGACAACTCTAATTTGATTCTTAATGTAATTTTTGAGAAATTATAATCCAGTGACTGTTATAATACTAGTAACACTGAAAGCTTTCTTTATGGATCTATAGGTGACCTACCCGTACTATTTACCATGAAAGCAAAATGAAGTTGCCCTCCTCCAGCAGCTTGCAGTGTAATAGACTTCTCTGCTTTTGTGCCACAATAACCATAGCACAACAACTATTTTAAATAACCTCAGTAATCATTTATACCATTTCATATCTGCAAAGTTATAAGATAAAAGACTCCTTGAGAGGATATAATAGAATAAGCCTATAGCTATGTAACTGAGCTTGTAACTTTTTTAATCACAGTTAAAAGCCAGCAGGAACAAATTCCTAACTTACTAAATCCTAAGTCCTAAAATTAAGTCCTAATATTTACCAATCTACTTTTTTTATATTGTTTCTTAGCCATTATCAATAACATAAGACGTCTGTGGAAATAAAGAATATTGATGAGAAATAGACCATAGAAGAGAAGAATGATAAAAACTTAAGCAGGAGCAAGCAAATTCATAGCTATTCTTAGTTGCACTTCAGATACCTCTTGGTTTTTGTCCCTAAAAGTATACTTTCATTAACCTATTTCTGTACAAAGCAGAGAAGCAATAATTCTAGAGCACAATTTACCTTCCACAGTAATCAAAAAGGGTGTAGGGACAGAAGGGAGGACAATGGTGTAGCTGCTTGGAATATAACATAAATTGCCTCTAGCAAAGGAACATAGGGAGCTAATTACCTTGAAGGTGCAAACTAATCAATTTAGGGTGATAGCCTGCCCGCTCTATTCACATGAATAGACCAAATGAGGATATTGAAAACAGTGAAGTTGCTGATGAAATGAACAGTAACATTTAAAGGTATATGCCCAAAGGGGCCAGGCTGCAGCTGAAAACCCTAGTCTCTCTTACTGGTGCTAAGGTTCAGAAGTCCTATATAATACCATGTTCCTCAGCTGAAACTTGTATACTATATGAAAAACATATGAGATTGTTCTTTCCCATATAGCTGTGATGACCTGCTGCTTTTCCAGATGTTCACCAATCCAGAAAAGTACCAGCTATCTCCCTGCACGTAAAGCCTAAATAAAAAAAAATCTGTATGTTGTGTGTATGATGAGTTCAGCTGGACTCATCTGTTTTATGCATGAGGTAGTATTTTGCACGTGCATGATTTATCTGTCTGGGACTGAAGAGGGTTTTGGGCATCTCTCTGACTGAGGGTCTCTTATACTCAAAAGGCTCTGAATGATAATGCCTTGAAGAAAAGGATTTTTTTTTTTTTGCATTGTGCATGGTTTGTGTGGGTAACTCTACAGCAGTTGCTTTTAGATTAGGACTGTATTGCCTTCCTATTTTTAAGTCTACAGCATTATTGAAAAATGAGATTTACAGAAGTTTGGATCAATGTGTGAAAGCCTTCCTACTCATTTAGAGAAAAATAATATTGTTCTTTTCCCAGAAATGGAACAAGTCTGATTTTCCCCTTCGAGCTGTTTTACACTAATGTAAGTCGGCTCCCCTCAGGAAAGTGATTTACTTTTATAGAGAAGAAAAGAGTCAATAAGTACTGAGCCAAATGAAGGAAATCTTAATGAAGCTCATGTGTCCATTTTTTAAATATTAGGTGAATTATCCTAAGAAGGGCACGATTATACGCCATAAAGGCTGTTGCTACATCAGCCTGAACAGGCTGGAGGAGGCTTGCCTACTACTGCAGCTGGGACAGACAAGTCAGGCTATTGCTTCCACTGGTCTCCCAGCACAGCAAACGCTTGGCCACCAAGCATAAAAGCTTTGCTCAGTGGATAAATGAATTAATGGCATGAGTGGGGAGTGCCTTTGTAGAATTCACCTTTTCCCAGCTGCTACGCTTGAAAGGAGTAGTTACTCCTGCTCTACAGAAGACACTGACTTAGAACGCTTTATAATGGGTAGGATAAGAAATAGACTGCCAGTTTCTCAGTCGTCTATATGTCCTGCCCTTCCCTCCCTTTTCTGCTACTTGCTAAGATCAAATCCACTGCTATAATTGGGTTTTTTTGCTTTCTGATTTTTGTATGCATAGTGAATATTTAAACATAGTCAGCTAATGTAGCAGATCAGAAGATCAGGTAGCTCAGCATCAAATCTGGAAAATGGTAATCTATTCCGTATCTCATTTCCCTCTGTAAAGAAGAAATTTTATTTATTTAGTTATCTTTCAGGTAGGCTGTGGGGGAAGTTGAGTAAAACGTTTCAGAATCTGTAATCTACTAATTATATACAATCAATTCATAAGATGTACTCTATTGACTACACATATATCTTTTAATAATATACTATTTGCCAAAAAAAAAAAACTTTATTGGAATTACTTATGAATTTTTCTGATTTTGGAGGAAAAACTTCAAGTGAAAAAGTATGTTTTAAAAATAAAGAAAAATGAATTATTTGCAAACAGCTGCCTGCAAACATAAGGAAAGTATTTCAACTTTTCACCTAATAGTAATGTTTCCTTTTAAAATTTCTCCATTTAAAAATTAATTAAAGATAGTATGAACATCACTCAAAATCAGTGGAAATTTAAATTATGATCGTATGAACATTTCAGCCAAGCTGAAAACATTTTCATCTGTTTTGCTGTGTCGCTAGTAAACTAAAGGGAATCAATTATTTGCTCCTCCCCTGTTGTGATGATAAATTTTATTAGTGTGAGAAGGTAGAAATACATGGTGAGAATATAATTATTAAATGAAGTGATTTCGTGTGTCTTAATAGTTTAAAAATAAGTAGTAAGTTATTGTTATGTTGTTGGTTGTGTATGTAACTCTAAATTTTTAAGGAGATTTAAGAGTTTACTTCAGAGGTTTAATCATTTTTTCATATAAGGGTGATTGGAAATAACCTTTGTCTGTTCCATATTTTTTAAACTTTGATTTACCATTAGGGGAACTATTTCAGGTCTTTTTTACTACTAAATACTTGTGGCTTTTATAATCACTCAGAAAATGAGTATATGCTGTGGAAAGCAAACAAATAGCACTTGAAATTTTTGTTATATATATTTTAAATAAACATGGAAGTGGTAGTAGAATAGATTCTACTTTTTGATAGATTTTATTCAGAGCTACATTCTATATACTTTGCAAATGTATTAAATTGGAGAGAGATATGGGTAGTAACTACACTCTTTCTTTCCTTTAAAAAAGGCCAGACTCAGATTACTCTTCAAATGATAAACCCATTTTCCGCTCCACTTTCATACATTGATAGTCTTAGATTTCAGTGAGACATAAAGCATATTTAAAAATATAAAATATTTTCCTGAGTGCCTGAAAACACCTGCTTCCAGAGGGAGGAAAAAGTAGAGATGATACAGAAAATCATCAGCTGTAATTTGGAACACCTCTGTGAATGTCACAGCAGGAAATCATTGGCTGTGCTAGGCTCACTGATTTCAGTGCTTTTTGAGGGCTAGCTTGAGATGTCCTGGAAGACTACATTTGCTGTGTTAATGACTGTATCACAACTATGGCACTAGATGTAGCCTGAGTGTGGTGGGATGCCCCATGCCTGAACACATCTGCTAGCTTTAAAAACATGATCGGAAACAATTTGCTGATGAAGTGTGTGGCAATGTTGTGGCCTGAAAGCAGGGGAGTAACTGTGGTTCTCAGGCCGGCTAACCAAATGGACCGTTGAAGCAGGCAACAAGCTTCCACTGGCCAGTGACTCAAAAGGTGAGGATTACTCTGTTTAAATAAGTGTATCATAAACTTGTCTTACAGATTAACTCCAAGTTAGGCAAGTACTGAGTAAAATGCTAATCTTTTTGAAATTTTGATGCTATTCTCTATTTTACATATCTTTGACTGTTTTCACATGAAAAAGCATTTCTTGTAATAATGCTGACTGTATCTGTCAATTCTCAATTAACTTTTGAACCCATTGGCCAAATTCAAATAAATGTGATAGTATCAAATATAATTTCTTCAAAAGTTGTTAATTGACTACTGTCTAAAAATGAACAACTTTATTAATAATATATGCCCTGAGGAAGTGATTGGAGTATGAACTAAACTCTGATTAGACATAAGAGAATTCATGCAGGAGAAATATGAATGCCCCCAAAACAGTAAAAGCTTCAATTAAAGATCAGAGTTTAAGATGCTAGAAAATCTAAACCATGAGGCACAGAGTAAAACAAAAACAGAATTCATTTATAGTACTTTTTATCCATAAGGTAGCTTTCAGACCTCGAAAATCTGTTCTTAACAATTACTTTTTTTTAGTACCCCATCCATAGTGAGCTAATAGCATAAAGTCTGCTGCAAGTCTATGTATAAAAATAGTCACAGAAATTAAAAACACCAGCACTGCATATAAAATTTTATATTTAATGAACGATTCTTAAATTTGGGGAGTTGTTAATTCATTACAGGAAATTCTCTTTCTTCAAACTGTGGTTTCAATCTGAAAGAGATATGCCCAATTACATTTAAAAAGCATATCTGCAGACATCAGGTACAGAACTAATACTTTTAACATGGAAGTGTGCAGAAGTGAAATTTGGAGAGAGGACAAAAATGGATGAGCAGACCAGGTGTTTGATGTGACTGGTTAACTATTTAGTAGTTTGATGCTTTTTCTAATAAAAAAAAAGCTTTGGGTTTTTACTGTGCTAGTAAACTAAATGTTTATTAATGTTAATTCATCATTTATTTGCTTAACTTCCAGAGTTTGAGGGGACAAGTGTAAATCATTTGATGAACAGTTTTTTTCTACAGCCTCACTCTATATTTCTTTCTCATGCTAAACCATGCCTCTGCAGGGAATTGCTTGACTGCAGCACAAAATTCTGATCTGTTGGCATCAATAGAATTTTGCCATGGAGTCTGATGGGACCATATCTTCCAGGAATTTATATCTAATTAATGACTGTGACAACTGAGTAAGCACAGAGAATATATTTGACCCGCATGGCGGGGTGGGAACAAGGGAACAAACCACTAATAGAAGATTAGAGATCAATAGTAGACCTGATTACTCCTTTTTTAAATAATTTAAACAGCTGTAGATGTCCACAAGAGATAAGTATATCTTTATGAATATCTAGAACTGCTACCTTGGTGTAGCTTTTATATATCAGATTCTTCAGAATGGTACTTCAAGTTAAAACTACAGAGGTCAATACACTGAAATACTGCTAGATTTCACTGCAAATGAGCTTCAGATCCATGTTGAGTCCATATTTTTATAATTAGAAACATTATTTTTTACCATTTATTCCCACTGCAGACTTGCCTATATTCTACTGCTAAGGTTCCACAAAACTTAGTAACTCCAAGAGGTGTTCTTTGCCCAGAAGTAATGAATGTTAGGACATGCCCAAATCTACATCTGTATCACGTATCTGGATCACACGGTAGATGACACAGTTTACAATGAAACAGAGCTGGCTTGACTCTTTTTTTTGGCCCCCGGTAAAGCAGTTATGGTGCCGAACCTTCTGAATATTATTGGAACAAAATATTATGCATGTAAAAGAGTCTGTCTTACTTTCTTTAAGTGACTATTACAATTTACTAGTCATTTATTTCAGCTTTATTTTACTTTCAGCTACAAATGAGCTGTTCACTTAAACTGACATAAATTTTCTGCACAGATTAAAGTGGAAGACATGAACCATTTACTGCAGAGAAGTGTAATATTACAACCATGATTATATCACCCTTTTGATCTCTAAAGAACCTCTTAATATGCCAGATTTATTAAAAAGTTTACATGTTTATCAAAATACCAATCAGCTAGCATCAATTACTGAGAAGAAAAAAAAAAAAGAGTTGTCTGGGAAGAAGTGTATTTAGACTGGGTTTCAGTGTGCTTAACAGCAAAAGATTTAGGATAATGTCTCGGAGGATGGGCAATCTTGGCATTCGTTCTTTCTCTAGTTTTACAAACACTGTGTTCTCCTGTGCTAAAGGAGAGGCCCTTATTGTTTCTCAACCCAGAAATAAAGGCGGAAGAAATCCTTGAGCCTGGACATCCTATTGTTTGGATGATCAGAGTCAGAGCAATAAGTGAATGCCATCACAGTGATCCCCTCCCTTTTGTGCTCTGAGGTTTTAAAAGGAAAGAGTGATTCAATTATCCATGCTCAAAAGGGTTCACAGACTTTTCTATAGCCACATGAAGGTTTCCAGGCTATACATTTCAAACCATTCAGGATGAGATTTAAGTTTTTCCATATTTCTAAATTTTCTTGCATGTCTTAACTGCACAATACACTGCTATGTAAGGTCTACTTGACCAAACTCTACTCAAGACTGTGGATTCATATGGCTCAGTATGGAGCCATGCAGAAATGTAAGCTTACTTCTGGTAAGCGATAGTCCTGTGCTGCTTCAGCACACTGCAGTATCATTGGGTTAACTCAGCTTGAGGTTCAGGGCTGATTAGTTATTTGCTTGTGTAGCACAGAGGTAATAGCACCAGGTAGCTCTAGTATGTGGGTCTGTGTACAGTGTTTTACTGTACACGGTAGACAAAACTTACTTGCCGAACTCAAAGACGTGCTCAAATTCAGGGAGCGAAGTTCCTTAAACAACTTAGCTGCATCCCTAAACATAAAGACACTTTAGCTCTTAGTGGAGCTAGGACAAAATGTTGTGATGTTCTTCAGTCCCTTTATACTGTTTTGGGGGGGGGGGGGGAGCACATGTTGAGTAATCAATGGCCCATTTTCAAATTCTGTCAGAAATTTGATGCGTGTGTACAGAAATGAAAAGATGGATTATTTTTTTTCATTTCTGAAAGGTCATTTACACTGCAGTATAAAACAAATATACAAAATATCAGCAATACCTATGCATTTTAAAGGACTCAGAGAAAATACTAAAAACAGCCTGTACGATGTATTAAATCTTTTTGATGAATCCTAACCTTTTCAAATGGAAAGGCCAGCACTGAAATCTGGTTACACATCATACTTAAGGGTATTTATTTCTATGTTATGGTACAGTAGTGACATCGTCCATTACAAAACAATTGAACAAGCAAAGAATTCTTTCCTTCACTAGTCTCTGACTCCCGCATTCTTAACTTTTTTCAGAACACTGAAATAAAATTAAAACAATTGAGATTTAAATTGACCATCTGTTCTTTTTGTTTTCTTCTTCTGGTTTAATGGATCTTTGTTTAAATGTCTGCTTGGAGAAATGCGTCTTCACAGCTTTTGATATCTTCACTGTATTTTCATAAGTTCAATACTCAATAATTCACAGAACTAAAATGCTGGTTGATAAATAGAAAACAAGGTGATACAGAACCATTTATCTTATTGAACTTCTCTACAACAGAATGCAACGTAAAGCTTAGTGATCCAGAGTGCAAGAGGCTGCCAGACTCTAACGGCTGGACCTGTTTCACATTATTCGAATCATCTTAAAGTTAGATGCTTCATCAACATTAGAAACCTATGTTCCCTTTGTAATCAAGTAAGAAACATAGACACTTCCATTAGGTGATAAAAAAGAGTATGTACCCTCAGGAGGTGCCGCCTTCTTTTATCAGTTATGAAAAGTTTACAAGATTTACCTCAAATAAATATCTATACCCAAATCTATAATCTAGAACAGTGCAACTTAAATGAGATGAACCTCAAGCTAAAACCTGAAGGTGAATGCTTAATTTAAGTATATTATGGAATTATATGTTACTAAGCTTATTTATGTTTCTCTTTATATAGGTGTGGGTCATGGGCTGAAAAGTCATGCAGCTGTTGCTTCAGCTGAGTTACAGGCATAAATCATGTACTCCAGTTCTACTGGCAAACCTATGCCTTCTTGTATAGAGATGGCTTTGATAAAAACTTCTGTCGCAATTTCTGTTTTGGGACATGTGAAGATTTACTTCAAGATTGCTAAGGATATGAAAGGCTGAAACTTGATTTGATCTTCAGAGTAACAGGGAGACACTAACTCACTAATCTGCTTAGGAGCCTGTTGGGTTCTTTGTTTTATTATGAATAGAATTGTTACAAAAAAGGAAAGAAATCTGATTTTAGGCCTGCTAAAGAGGTTAAAAGAATAACTATTGCTTGATTTATTCGGTTTGAAATTATAGTCTTTCTATTACTCTGAGTTACTTTTTTTGTGTTTAGCATTCTGTTTGCATGTTAGATCACTGAAAGATTTCAGCACGCTATTGTGCTGACTATTTTAAGTATATTGTGAACCTTAAATCTAATCCCTATGTTTTTGCTGAAAGAAACATTGCTTTTTTGCATATGATAAATAAAATAGAAGATCTGATTTTTGAAAACATAAATAACTCCAAATCATGTAAAATTGTAGCCCCTGATTAGAACATATAATTACCATAGGTGGTTAGGCAAGCTGCTGTTTTGTGCAGAAATCTTTAAACTTATAAAGGCACTTATTGCAGTAAAGCACGCAGATTTATAATTTCTCTAGTGCTTTTTGAGTTGGCCCTGGGATTCTGTATGTTTCAAAAATCAGTCCTGAATATTAATAATAGAAATACAGCATTTTAAGGATTTTTCTTCAGTATTTAAGAGCTGGTATTCATTTTAAGTACTCTTAGACTATGTTTATATACAATGGAGATGAATATGGTATAAAAATACTTTGAACAAAACAACAAAAACTCACAAAAAACATAGACTTCCTGCCATTCTATCCAATACAGATAAACACTGGAAAACTGTATAACTATATACCAGGAATCTTTTTCAAAATATGATAACATGTAACAGATATGCAGATTATTTAATATGAAAGTTTATTGTGAGAAATTGTATCTCCTACAAATATAGTATTTCTTCAGAACTTGCATCTTATTTTGATTAAGTGAATAACCTCCATGTCTTTTTGCAGGTTAATGTCTGAACATGTTGCACAGACTGTAATATTAAAGGCAAAATAACTGTGTGATACTTGCAAATAATTCCAGGATATGTATAATACAAAAAGAGAAACTGATTTAACTAACTCTGCACAATTTTCTGAAGGCAAAAACCTTGTTAACTGGATTCTCAAATACTACCAATAGTTCAACCTGGTAACTAATCATGTGATAGGAAAGGTAATCTTAGCCTACACAAAATTTTATTCCACTACCTTTTGGTTACTATTTGATTAGTTCAGTCGAAATTTCCTAAAGGAAGCTTTATGGAGAAAATATTTTGTTTTTTTTGGCATTAAAACAACAGTAACAATGCTTAAAGATTTATAAGTGGGTCATAGTGTTATTATGTCAGCTAAACTTTAATAATACTGGATAATCTACATTTCAAAGAAAAGAGGTGTGATCGTATAATTTAAAAAATTAAAAGACAATTCCAAACAATGGCCAGCTCTTTGATTTATCTAACAGAGAAAGTGACAGAAAAGGCATTCTACATATGCTGTCACAATTTCCCACAGCAAATGTCAATAATCCTTTGAATATAATAATCCAAAGCTTTAATAATTAATGCATTTAAAAGGGATTTAATTGTAATTATTAATTCATAAAAGCCTTTTATAATTTTTATTTGGTTGTTGCTTCCTAAAAATTACACTTCATAAGTGATTTTTTATTAGTAATGGCACAACTCAGCTAAAAAATAAAATCAAAAGAGATTAAGACTTTTGCAAAGCCATCTTGTCACTAGCTTGATCCTTGTATTGCAGCTAAAGCTTAATTTCTCTTAGAAAACCAATCACCTTAATCCAAAGAAAATCAGGGGGAGTTTCTTTTCTCTTTGTAAATCTCTGCAGCTAGAACCTAAGTCCCACTGACATTTAATGAAATCTTCTTTTAAGGACTGGATTCTGAGATGTGCTTGCAGTGTCCAGCCTCTTATTCAGCTATATTACAGATGTTCTCAAAACCACATTATTGCCATTATTAGAAATATCTGTTTTCATTGTTCCATTCGTGTAACTGCTGATGCCTTCCTGCTAATCTAAACGGGCAGTAAATACACCTACTAGTCCTGAAAAATATGGTACTTAGAACAGCTACCTTTACAGCAAAGGTACTCATCGTGGCTTTGGCACATTCTCCTGAAATATCAGCTGGACTGATTCACTGTAGAGTCTTAAACTCAGCTACCTTTACAGCAAAGGTACTCATCGTGGCTTTGGCACATTCTCCTGAAATATCAGCTGGACTGATTCACTGTAGAGTCTTAAACTCAAATTTCCACCTTATATCTGTATGTCCTTTCTCCTCTGACTTTCAATCATTTAAGCTAGAACTTAGATTTCTCTTGCTGCAGCAGTTCTGTGCTGTTTAAATAATTATCTAATGATTGGCACAGAGATTTGAACTTGAATTTCTATCCTTTGGAGAAATGCTCTGGCGCTGCAACAGATCATAAGCATAACTTTCACTGTTTATGATTTACACAAAAAGGAACAGTTCTACCTAGCAAGAAGGTGGAACTCATGGGGGCAAATGCAGCTGCCTCCTGCCTAGGCAACCTATGTTCAAGCTCCTATTTCAGATCAAGGGAGCAGGAAGGTGTTCACATCTCCCACTTTCCTTGTAGATACTCCTTCCGCTATAGGCTCTTAAAAATAAGAAGAGAATCTTTTAGGTAATAGGTTGTTGACAGCACCTTACTCAAGAACAGAGCTCCTGGCTGGAGATGCTGAGAAGAGAGAGGCATGCCTGAGCTGACTTGGCTACATGCATTCCCCCTCCACCATTTCATTTGCATTTATTTCCAGCCAGCTGAATCTCTTTTGCATTGAATTCTGAGGCCTCTAACTGTCAATATGTGGTATTTACTAGAGTCAGAATTTCATTGCATAATTAAATGATGATGAGGCCACGTGGTGCTGAGCAGAACATATTAAATACCATCAACAGCTAGCTATGTAAGTACCAAGTAAAGTATCTTTACAAAAAAAAAAAAAAAAGGATGAAATACCTACGTTAATTTCAGCAAATAGATGCTAGATGATATGATTTTTTTTGAAAATCTAAATTGGAGAGATTTGCCCAAGCTAGTTTAAAAACTCTGTAGCAGGGAAAACCTCTCCCCTGGTTTCACTTTCTAAAGGAAGCCCTCATGAGCAAAGACTCTGTTAATCACCCAAGCCAATACTCATTAACAAACGTGATTTCAAAGAAATACACGGAATTGTAAAGTATACATGGCTTATGTAATGCAAGCAGTGGCTTAAGTATGAGGTAAATTATCAGCAATGGGAACAAACATAAAGATAGCCTAATTTAATGATCTTGAAGATTTGCGTAGCACTAAACATAAATGAAAGTTTCCTCCATCCCTCACAAATTTTCTCACCTTCTATTCCGGCTAGTTAGAAAATAGACAACCAACCAACCTCCCCACGTCTCCAAAAAATAATTCCCAAAACACAGTGATCACTTCTTATTTGGAATTCCTGTATAATTTGTCCCCAACACCCAATTTACTTACACTCAATTTTCTTTTAATAATAAGAAAAAGCTGATATAAACTTTATAATATGATCTACTCCTGACAATTTGTATTTTATGTTAGAATATGTGACAGCTTATTGTAAAAGAAACTGCAAAAAAACAAAAAAGCAACAAAATGGGTCCATAAAGTAAAACTGTACTCCTGAGTGCAACTTCAGTTTTTGAATTTAAGAGCAATATTAGTTTAGAGTTCGTCGTTGTTGTTTGCTCTGTCTGTGATTGTCATTTTGTCTTTTTCATCTGGGCTCTTTCCAATATTTTTGTTTTGAGCATTTATGTAGCGCTCCAAGGACTCAAGGATAGAACACTTCTATAAATAAAAGATGTGTCTGTATAATTACTAGGTAGAGAAAATAACTATTTATGGTTTTACTTTCTTTTTGAATGCACATAAAAGGCCTGCTTTTCCTCCTTTCCAATTTCAGTCAATGATCAAAGCTCTATCTAGAATCACTTTTTGCTATCTGAACACTAATTCAAAATATTCCATGGTGAGGCAATATTAAAAGAAATGGTGCTACCTCTCTATATATCTCTTCAGGCAGCCAGCTGGAAAGGTTTCTGGATTCTGTGGCATTCTGTAAAAGGCTTGTTACATTAAAAATTTGAAGGTTTGGATGTTTTAGCTATAAAAATAAAACCTTAAGGCATTAAATAAAACTGGTGTTAGTTATTTTAAGGCTATGGACTAAACAGTTTATTTTCTTATTTTTGTCATAAAATTCAGAAGCAAATGAAATGCTGAATAGCAATAGCAGTGTTTTACTTTTAGGTCTAGCGTTAAGACAAAAATAAAATGTCAAACTGAACAAAATTTATGAATTATTTCCATTTTTTCCTTTTGTTAATATTAAAATTGGGCTCTTAAACCGAGTATCTTTATTCTAGCAAGACAAGTAAGTAAGATGAAGTGATGTTCTCCACCTGTACCTGTATATCAGGGAGTATATCCAGGTTAAAAGTTTACCCCTCCTTAATCTTCAGTAAATAAACTTATCTTGCTGCCCTGTAAAAATATTCTGCTGGGTATCGGAAAGTGAAACGCTTCAGAAGTGAATGAGTTAATGTGTAGCAAGTCACAAAGTCCCGACTATTACAAAATTAGCAAGACACATTACCTCAGAAGAACATGTTTCAACAGTGACAAAATTAGCCCATTCATGGAAATCATGAAATCTTCATGCACTTTAAAATTCCTTCCAACATACAATGAACTTTCTTCTCATATTTCCAGTCTGCAGGGTGTTCACTACTTTTACAATAAGGCTGGCTATAGTTTAATGCCTTGAGCTCTACCTTTAGACTCGTGTATCTCTCTCTGGCCCTACTCCCTCTTCTTGAGTCTGTTCTTCTTTGGAGAAAATGCTTAGCTATTCTTTGTAAGAGTGAGAATGAGCTGGCCATTAACGCACTCCCCTGGAAGGCTCTGCTCCAATGAGTTTCTATGATATCCAAGGATGTTATACAAAGCAAAACAGTTTCAGCAAAAGGGAATGAGGCAACAGCTGTGTGAGAATTATGTGGACTTTGGAGATGTCACGCTTGGTACTTTAGACCCTTGAGGGAATGTGGATTCAGAATGTTAGTGATTGCCAATCAAAGTTGAATGCCGATAGAAATCAATGTCCATGTTACTTTGAAAAAAAAAAAAAAAGGAGCTTCTTCCCTATGTGCTTTTGAAAAACTTACTCCACCTGTTCCAAAGAGCTTAAAATCTGAATACACTGACAGCAAAAGACAAGGAGAAAGGAGAGAGAGATGCAGTATCTCTCATATTGTAAGGTTACAGTGAATGTTCATACCCTGATAGTGCTACTAATATATATAAATACACATTTTTTAAATTACCTTTCTTCTCATGGGTAACAGGAGTGCATGCTGATGTCACGTTAGTGAATCACTTTGCAAGAGACATTTATGTCTAAAGTTACAGATTAAAAGAAAATAATGCTAATTTTAGGTCCAAATAGTCCAAGAACTTCCAGGAACCCTGCAGTCACAACACATAATATTACTGTGTGACAGCTGAGCCTGTGATGAGCCTTCTATTACTCAAAAGCCTTCATGTAAAATAGTGTAAGTCTCTTTCATTAGGGGATTCAATAAACTTCAGTTGATTTGTGTATTAAAGCACACACACAAGGCAATTGGTCTAAGAGAGCTGATCAAATATAACTTGTTCCTGTGTGAGACATGTCTTCCATGACTGTCAGCACTCATCACCCTGTGCAGTAATGAGTCCAGGCTGATTCCTGAGTTTTTAGGTAATAACGTGGAAAGAAGAAAAAGAGAACAAAGAGAATGTGACAGACAGTGTAGTAGAAGGGTGGGAAAGGTGCAGAAAACAGGTTTAGTATTTTGTTTTAAGGGAAATGAAGTATGCAGTACAGTAGAAGGGATATTAAAGCATAAGGATGAGTTCCTAATTTGGGAAGGTGAAGAACTCAGAGAAATTTGAGTTCAGCTCTAAATCTTACTCAGGGGCCTGTTTTGCTTTATGCAAGCCTTAGAAGAGGGCTACAAAAAGGTTAATTAAAGGAGAGGAAAGGATTTGAAGTTACTGCAACTAGTGAGCAGAAAGAAGGAAAATAAAGGAGTACAAAAAGAGGCCTTCAGGTACCTTGGGCTTTCTTCCAGAATGAGACTTGCCTTCAAATCTAGATCCATATTCAAGGATCTGCCTTTAATCCACTTGCTGATTATTGAAGAAACGTGATTGGACATTCATTTTTAGAATTAAGAAAGAAACAGGACATACTGTGTGAGGCTAAAAGCCTGTTTGATGCTACACTTGACTAATTGATAGGCTAGACTGAATTCATTTTAAGATTAACTTTGTTTTATATCTTTCCTATGGCATTATGTCAAGGTGAAAATGTATTGGCTTATTTTCCTTTCTTTGTTTCTGGCATATTTTGTATATTCAAGTTAATTTATAAATGGATTGTTACGTTTTGTTTTGACATATTTCCTTGATAGTAACTTTTGCAAGGTACTGGTTAGTGCAACTTCTGATAAAACTCCTTATGCACCTGAGATTTTAAATTTCCGAAACTAGATAGACCAATCTGATGCAGAAGATCATTTTTAACCTGCCACCTAGTATGGAGGATGATCCTTACCTCAGTAAAGCTTTGACTGAGGAAGATTTATAATGGTTTACACCAGCTCACAATCTAGACCTAAGTTCTTAGCCTTGCAACTGCAAGTTCGGTCATTCTAGGAAAGATGACATAATTGTTACTATTCTATCATCTAATTCCTGAAAACCTCTTGAACAATCTGTTATCTTCTGAGAATAAATAATCTGGACATAGAGCTTCATCTTTCATCCCTTAATTTTTGTGCATAAAATAATTTCTGTACAGAATGAGTTGCAAATTAGGCATAAAATACAATCATGTTAATTGCTGGTGTTTTATATAAGACAATGCAGTACATATGAGGGCAGGGGAGAAAAGATCATATCCTATTTCACTGAATTGTAGCAAACTGGGATTCCAATATTTCAGTGGTTTTGAGAACCACAGAGAAAGCAAATTCTCTCCTTTGGATAAAGAAAAATTGTGTGTGTGCATGTATATAGATTTTAAACCACTTCAGTACTGAAAAGGCTGACAAGATAGAAAATTCCCATTTGCTAGTGAAACTACTCTCAGTCAGAACAAATTTCCAGCTAAAATTTCATTAACAGACAATGTTATACTTCACTGAAAAGTGTACTCTCATATATGTACAGCAAATTTTAAGCAATGGTAACACAAGAGACCACCCAACAGCCTTCTTCCCCTGATTTCAAGGAACCTATGGCAAAGTAAAATATCACCTGACCTTTTAGGAGTCGATCTATTAAAAACTGTGTATGTGGAACATTTGCTAAGATAACTGCACTAAATGCATGGAAATACAGTTGTTTTTGTTGAAATCATACATAGCTCCTCTCCTTAGCTACTTTTCTACAGGGAAAGGATTTACGTGAATCTGAACTGAGACCTGTTTGTTAACAAATGATGCTATCTCTGAAAAGAAAGGGTTAAAGCAGAAAGAGGAGGGTAAAAAGTGCAGATGAAAAGAGAAGTTGAGAGAGAATATGCTGAATAAGAAATATGGGCAAAAGATTAGTGTCAGAGGATAAGGAATGGAATGGAGATATGTAATAAAGAATGACAGGGATGAGGAAAGTAGATTGCGCAAACTGGAATGTAGTACCAATCATGAAAGCTCTGACTGTGATGCAGTTCATAATGTCTCTAACAAGAACCTTACTGTTGAGAGTGAAGTTACCAAAATGTGTGATTTGCTTGCTTCTTAAGCTATATTGGCAAAGCAGATAAAAATGTTATACCTGCGTTGGTAAAACTGTTATTTTGTTTTAGGAAGCTATATAAGCCTCAGTGTCTGGAATCCTGGAGGCTAATAAGTCAAATGAGATACTTACAGTACAATAAAACAATGTTTTCATTCATGATAACTAATATAAACAAAGATTGGCTGGTGTAAGACAACAATTTAAAAATAACTTAGGGAAATCCAACATTCTATCTATACGTATTTGAAGTCTATGCATGCAGTACTAAATTATAGCTAAGCAAAGAACTACATTTTACCAGATATTAGTGATTACCTACGGGTAAAGTCAGTGTAATAGTACTAAACAATGTCTAGAAGAGCAGACAGAAGGCACATTATACCATTTCATATTTCACTCAACACATACCACCTTTATGCTTATGTTTTTGAATTTCAGATAAAGAAAAACAGAAAGTCAAGGGGGAAAATCTGTCTGACTTCTCATGTGAGTTGACAAAGGAGCACAGTGAGAGTATTACCTTGTGCATCAACTCATGCTTGAAGACAGGCAACTGGAAAAATGTATATGGGATACCTGAGTTTATATTTTCGATGGGAATTGAACAGATAAGAACTGAAAGGAATGATGACTGGGAATGATGGGGGAGAGATATGATGACCTGATCAACCAATCCTGATGACCATTGACTTAACGATCAAGTGAAGAAGCAGCGGACCCAAGTAAAGTGTGCAGGGTGATGTGAACAGGAGGGACCTCATAATCAACAAAGGATGGATGAAAGGGGTCCGTCTCAAGCGTATACACATAAATAAGGAAGTACCCACAGGGAAACATTATGGGGAAAGCTCTCCTTTCTTTTCCAGGAAATCAGCATGACTGGATGCCAATTGGAAGTGCCTGTACACTAATGCATGCACCATGGGAAAAAAGCAGGAGGAATTAGCCCTACATGCAGTTTCAGGGCTATGATCTCATTGAGATCATGGACACATGGTGGGATAGCTCACACGGGGAGGTTGCTGTGATGGATGGATACAGGCTCTTTAGGAAGGACAAGCGGGGACAGAGAGGAAGGGAACGTGCCCTTTACGTAAGAGAGCAGCAGGAATCTGCTTAAGGGACTTGCTTCGATAACCCCATGGGATGCAGCCCTGGAGGGAAGAAGGGTGCAAGGTTAATACTCAAGGACTTCCTCCTGCAAGGTCAAGAATAGTCCTCTCAACAAACAGGAAATCAAGCACAGGTGGCATGAAGCCTCCATGGATGAACACGAAGCTCCTGACAAAACTCAAATATAGGAAGGGACTGTACAAGAGGTGGAAGCAGGGGCTTCCAGGAGGAGTACAGAGACACTGTCTGAGCATGCCCCTGACCCTGATAGGGTTAGGATAGCCAGAGTCCATCTGGAATTGAATCTGGTGAGAGATGGGAAGGACAACATGAAAGGCTTCTTTGAATACGTAAGCAGCAAAAGGAAGGCTAGGGAACATGTGGGCCCACTGCTAAACAGGGCAGGGGCCCTGGTGGTGACAAAGGACACAGAAAAGGCAGAAGGACAGACTGCCCCATTTGCCTCAGTCTTTACTGGTAAGACTGGCCCTCAGGACTCCCAGGCCCCACAGACCAAAGAGAGAAGTCTGGAGCAAGGAAGACGTTTTCCCTTGGTGGAGGAGGTTCAGGTCTGGGAACACTTAAAAAAACCGGACATACACAAGTCCACGGGACCCGATGGGGCGCACCCGCAAGTGCTGGGGGAGCCGGCCGATGTCATTGTGAGGCCATTCTCCATTATCATGGCAATCAGGAGAGGTTCCTGAGGACTGGGAGAAAGCAAATGTCATTCCTCTCTTCAAGAAGGGCAAGTATGGGCCAGATAAGTGGACAGTGAGGTGAGTCAAAAGCGGCCACTGAACTGCCCAGTTCAAAAGGCTGTGATCATTGACACAAATCAGTCACTAATGAGGATGGTCATTAGTGGTGTCTCCCAAGGGTTGATACTGGGGTCAACACTGTTTAATATCTTCATTAATGACTGCATGATGGAACTGAGTGCACCCTCAGCAAGCCTGCAGATGCTGCAAAACTGGGAGGAGTGGCTGATGCACCAGATGGTTGTGTTGTCCTTGAGAGGGACCTCACAGGCTGGAGAAATGGGCAGAGAGTTACCTCATGAAGTTCAGTGAAGGGAAATGCCAAGTCCTGCGCCTGGGGAGGAATAACTCTATGCACCAATACAGCCTGGGGGGCCAAGCAGCTGGAAAGCACCTTTGCAGAGAAGGACCTGGGGGACAGTAAGTTGATCATGGACCAGTAATGTGGCCTTGCAGCAAGGAAGGCCAACAATCTGTTGCCACTGGATCAAGGGAGGTGATTGTTCCTCTCTCCTAAACACTGGTGAGTCCACTTCTGGAGTAATGTGTCCCATCCTGGCTCGAGACACATGGACCTACTGGAGAGAGTCCAGCAAAGAGTGACAAAGACAATTAAGGACTTTGAGCATTCGACATGTGAGAAGAGGCTGGGAGAGCTGGGATTATTTAGTTTGGAGAAGAGAAAGCTCCAGGAGGAGAGTATCAGTGTGTATAAATACCTGATAGGGGGTTGTATGAGAAAATGTGAAAGAATCTCGAGGAGACAGTCGATGGAAGCTAGCCAGACCATTCCACTGGAAAAGGAGACAGGACAGGCTGAGCCATAGTCACGCAGCTGAGCCCATGGCAGCATGACGCTGCAGCTGGGCTTTGAATCGAGATCAGCAATGAGCTCCCTATGCTTACTGAGCATGTGTGTAGTCCATAAAAACCTCACAGAGTGCCCTCCTGCAGCATTTCTCACCATGGACCAACGCGTAGCAGTGCCAGGGACTCTCATGCTCCATTATTGCATCAATCGGGAAATCGCTGAAGAACCCCCACTCAGACGCAGAGGTAATAAATGCTCAGGATCAACCATAGTGTGCCTGTGCATCTGTCCCTGCTGGGAATGCAGGCATTGCCCCCACCTTACCCTTACAGGGGTGTAAAGAAGACAATGCTAGACTCTTAGTGATATGTAACAAAAGGGCAAGATGCAATGAACACAAATTGAAATACAGGAAATTTCATTTAAACATAATAAAAAGTTTTTTTCACTGTAAGGGTTTTGAACAAGTTGCCCAGAGAGACTGTGGAGTTTCCATCCACTTGGACACAGTTCAGGGCCACCTGCTCTAGTTAACCTTGATTTGAGCATGGGGGACAGACTAGACAGTGGTGCCTTCCGACTTCAACAGTTCTATGAGTCTTTGAAAGCAGACTAAGTTTTGTATCCATCTCCATAACCCATAATCTGCCATGGATAGAAAATGGAGTGAACTCGATAAGAGTACACTTGAAAAAAATGAATTAAACTTCACCATCTAACCATGCTATTAGTGTTTACCAGGAAAAGTGATGGGGTTTTCTTGGAGGATTATAACATACATGTATTACCATTGTGGAAATTAGCAATCTAATCCTGTATGTTCTTGTGCTCATACTGTTTGCAACATGATATATGTAGCATCACTTAAATCACTTAAAATGTCATTGCCATGTGTTCCCCAGAATATTGATAAAGAAGTGAAATAAGACTGAAATTGAAAACTGTCTACTGTATTCCA
Organism: Struthio camelus; assembly: GCF_040807025.1. Classification (NCBI taxonomy): domain Eukaryota; kingdom Metazoa; phylum Chordata; class Aves; order Struthioniformes; family Struthionidae; genus Struthio; species Struthio camelus. The sequence goes on from NC_090942.1 coordinate 26,615,329, forward strand.
GTTCATACATACCATTCCCTTCTTGCTTGAGGTCTAAAATTTTTTTGTAGCCCTACTGAAACTGCTTATATGTAATTCTTTCTATTAACATTAGAAAGAGATGTAAACCTCATTCCTAAAGTGAACATATAACAACTTAATTCTCACTTATTCAAAGTCATAAGAATGGTAAATGCTGTTTTTATGTGCATCCCCACTAAAACAGAATACACAGAATTTCAAGTTTTAGAAAATGCTGTAGGTATTTGAAATATTGCTATATGGCCTACTTTTTTCTGTAAAGTAGTAAGAAAACATCAAATACCATCTGTTAATGGAACTGTTCCTGAAACTCTCTTTTTTCTCATGATTTCTAGAAATTTCATCTGCTCAGTGGGATTCTGATTGTCGCATTTCTATTCATTTCTTAAAATAGTGAAGCACTCACATCCCTAAGGTGACTTTGACAGCCTCAGCCTTCATTTGAAAAAAAAGAAAAGGTCTTATTGAACTGACTACCAGGTGTTAAGCAGTGTAGAAGAGCAGAAGAGCTGAACACAAGACATAAATGTGACTACTAAAAGTTCACTGCTTTTAATTAAAACAAAAAATGCTTAAACCTGTAGTCTGCTTAAGAGGTTATAAGCTTATAGATAGATAAGGATGTACATGAAAATGAAAGGAATAAGTATAATACGAAGTAAAATAGGAATAAGTCCTATTCATAGAATACCTGTAACACAGAATAGTGCACTTTCTCACATAAATATTAAAAAGAGGAAAGCATGCAATGATTAAGCCTTGAACAACATGCCCAGCATCTTTGTCACTGAAGCTGTACAGTTCTGAAAATTTTGTCAGGACTATAATTCTATTTAAACCTCACATAGAATATGCACTGTCTCTGCTAACAAAAAATTGTTCTTTGCCAGTTGACTTCAGTAGGACCAAGACTGAATGATCATAAAGAATTTATGTATGGGAGTTGTGTTGTTCAATTTCTGTCAGCACTATGGAGAATTTAAGAATTATGGCATTTTTAATTGCCTTTGAGGCCAATCCAGAAGGTGACATCATTCATACTAAGATTCATCTATATACATGTGGACAATAATAGTGAGATTTAACAAAACAGGTTAGTTTCAAAGTGCAAGAATCTTGGTTTTTATTTTAAGGAAGAAAAAATCTTCAAACAGATAAAATTAAATCTAGATGGAAAATAACTGTTGAAGCAGGAATAGCTGTGAGCATTCCTGTAAATGCTCAAAGGAGTATTAGCAAATAACATTAAAATTCCAAGAGGACTTTCCTGAGTGTCTCTAAAAAATAATATATACCAACCTAATCTAGTAATTTGAAGGGTTTCTAGAAAGATTTAAAGTTTTTTTTCAGGATTGAAAGACTGAATATGCTTTATCCTGAGAGGAAATTTATAATGAAAGACTGAATGTTCAGTAGCCTAATCAACTTTAAAAGGAAAACAAGAAAAAATGAACCTTCCTCTTAAATCTTTTAATTTTTTTAAGCAGTGAGTTGGTTAGAAGATCTTTCACAGCAGTTCCAACTCTGGAGTACAACATACAGCTCTGATCTTGTACGCTCTGACAGTGCTAAGTTTAGCAGTTATATTGTTTGCAGATTTTTTGTTTGCTTGTTTATTTCATAGAACATTGGAGAAAAAAATAGGACTGTCAAAGAATTAGGAAAAAGCTTTCTGGTGCAGTACCTTCTCAGTTTAGTACCATTCTACCTCACAGTACTAAAAGGCAAGGGAGAGGGTTCTTCTGAGTAAAATTCAGTGAGCATTTTTTAACTTTCTAAGGGTTAAGTATTATGTCTCCACTTTCACATCTTAGAGTGAATAAAATTTCGGATATATTTTCAGCAAAGCATGCTTTTAAATGCTCTGATATATTATAAGTAAATAATTAATAAACAAATAAAATATTTAAAGACTAGTTTATTAGCCTTGCAGTGTACCCATACGGGTTATGAAGCGGGTGGCATGTCCTGTACCTATACTTTTGGACTCTGAGTAGGCAGATAACTGTTCTTTGTGTGTCGTTGTTGCTGGTCTTTTCTAGTGAGCAGAAAGGGATAAGAAGTAGAGACCCAACCTCAAGCACTAGCTCAAACTCAGCAGCTGGTATAGCTGTGGGTAGAGAATGTTATTGTAAGTGTTTGTCTGTTCTTTCCTTTTCTTTCTTCTAAGCTACACTTTGGGCAGAACTCAAACAAACTGAGAGAGAGCACCGCATTGCACTCCATCTCTCCTCCTCCACAGGGCTAGGATCAGACATCAGACTACATGTGACAGGTGTTAGTCACATCAGGTACCGCTGGAAGACACTCAGATTTTTTGTTGATGAGCACTGGGCAACTTTATATGGAACAGAAACAGAGCCAGCAACTCTAGTGAAATTAGTAGTACAGATTACTTATCGGAACAAGGGGGAGGAACAGATCAAAATAAGACCTTGCCAAACTCTTTTTAAGGGATAGTAACCCTAAGGCCTTACAAAAATCCTTCATTTTCTAAGAGTAGTTCTAACTTCTTTGTTAACTTTCCATATGGCAGAATCTAGTCCTGATTAGTGCTGTGTTAATGAAGCATTGCTAAAGATGGATGAGAATTACTGTTCTTACTGCATAGGAATTTCATCAGGCTTCTCTGACACCTTTTTGTAAGGGTCATGGAAATAATATTAAAAAGACACCCATATGAGAGACTCAAATGAATACTGAAATTACTGGTGTGACACCTACTCACCAGGCAGTGTAGCAGATTTGTCAGAAATGGGGGTTATTTTGGTGGGAAGGAAGATCTCTTAAGTTCTGCAGTTTTATCTGCCTGATCAGGTCCCTGGGTAAGTCAGATTTGACCCAAGCCAAGGCGTTTACCAACTCAGAGCAGAATTTTGATGTGATTTTTTGTTTGTTTGTTTGTTTGTTTATATACTCACTTTGAATCCGGGAGAAGAAGTTGTATTTCTTTTGGTTTTAGTTAAGAGACTTTAATGAAACTAGGACTGTGACTTGGCAGGGAAACGCAAGCTAGAACACACAGGCATGGAAAAAGGCCTGGAGAGGGCTATCTGTGACAAATGAACCATTGAAACAGGTTTTGGTGGCATAGAGGAGGAATGCAGTAGGGGATAAGGTTAAGAGAGATAGCTTGGGGCAAAACTGTGAGGGCCTTTCAAGGCAAAGACACAAAGTCTGAACTCAAGGTAAGGTGTATGAGTGAAATTAAAGAGAGTTAACTTTCCTTGTAAGCTCTCCCAGTACATTTGATGTTATAACTAGTTTTGTACTTCAGAAGTTCAGTATTTTTGGTTGCAAAATTCTATTAGGCTCTCAAACAACAACAAGCATTTGATTAGCTTAAAATAAAATCGGTTAGAAAAAGTAATAGACGCATTCTAGATGCTAAAACAAGCTGAGAAGGAGAAGAGAGATTCCAGGTACGAGGGTCATGTTACACAGTTTCCAATTAATCATCCCCCCAAGGAATGGAGGCTTTGCAGCAATGTACTCAGGGAAAGCAGTGTGTTCCAGCACTTGGAACTTGTTCCTGTTTTCCCTCAGGAGCCAGGTCTTCTGAAAAATCCCAGATAAGAGAGTGAGGGAAGGAGTAAAGCAAGAAGCCTCAGGAAGCAGTATGAATGTTGACATAGATGTTTTAGAAGGAGAAAGTAACTGGCCTGAACCTACAGCTAAAAGATACTAGTATTCAGGGAAATACATCTATTCCTTCTCTCTGAGCTACATACAGCCTCAATGTAAGAAGAAAAAATTCTGGAATCCTCAGCAGACTCTGAAACACTGGGTTATGATTTTAACCGCAGCTTCATAGTGTCACTTAGTACTGTATCAGTGAGCTCTTCCATACGATTAACAAATTTGGACAGAGATATTTGGTGGTGCATATTTCCAAATTGGCACTAACAGAGATAGTCTAAAAGGAAGTTAGCCTTTACTTAAGATGTTGATACCATTTCCTGATCAAGGCACAAACCAATAAGAATACTGTTTAAGTTATATACGCAGGAATTTACTAAAGGCTCGTTACAGACTTAAAGAAAACTCAAATAATTATGTCAGTAACTGGGGAACAAAAGCAAGTTAAAAGTGTAGAGAAGATACCCTGATTATCATTTGTAATAATTTTTCTAAGGAGGTCATGCATTTTTAACATCTAATAATGTTAAAATTGATGTATATATTCATAGACATTTCTCAACAGAATAGTACATCATATGAAAATGTCAGTTGTCAAAACTGAAACTTTTTGCATAGATACACAGGTATACTTTAGCTTTCACTGAAAAGGTTCTTTATATCTCCGACTGAATAGTTGCATGAGAGTCAAAATCAACTCCGAACACTCAAATACTTACTTATTAGTGGAGTCACCTGACATACAGAAAAAAAAATCAAATCCTTGATCTAAAGAAGATCATTTGTTAGAACTCTCTCTTTTGTATAATTACCTCAGAGAAAGAGATTCTGTAGGTAGAATATTTATGTGGGACATTCAGGTTGAAGGCCCTGCTCTCTCTAAGACTTGGGAGCAGAATCAAATATCCCATGTTGTATTTAAATACTTTTGCTACTAGGCTATTGTATGGAAGGAGATGTGGGAGCAGGTGATATGTTGTTACCACCCGCTTCTGATTCCACTTTCTGTATTGTATAATTACATGAGAATTTTTGTTTTCACTGAGAAGGCAGGGACCTAGATATTTAAAAAGTTTTTGAAATATAAACTCTAAACTGAAGAAACAAAAATCCTGAGCTATTTCTAGTTTCTGCCTCTCGCCTTTACCAGTCATTACCTTTTAAAGTACCATGGAGATCTTTTTTGATGGCAAGAATCTAAATCACGTGTTTTTAATTTTGTCTGTGGTATACTGGAGATTTTGTGTATAGGGAAAATCCACACCAGTATTTAGAACTGAACTGTTGTTTCAGTCAACAAATAAAATGTGCGTGTACAAAATAAGACATTTTTAGACTTCTCTTACAACTTGGGATAACAGGCTTTTTTTCACATGAAGCATTTGTTTGCCAAATCACAACCATTGCAAGATAAGAATAACTGACTTGTCTAAAGTTAACTGGCCTGTGAAAGAATGATGAATCAAACTCAGAGCTCTGATCACACAGGACATAATCTTTCCCACCAGAGCAGTCTTTCCTAATCACACTTTTCTAAATCATTGCTCTTCAGGAATACTCCTTCTGCTGTGAAATGCTTCCAGGGATATAGAATAATGTAAATTCATGATAGCCTATTGTGATGGCAACAGGAAAGCAGAGCATCTCTAGTTCTCAGAATGGCTGGAGAAAGATAAACATATGCCCATGTGTGCATACATATATATATATATATATACTTTATATAGGCATGTGCATGTGTGTGTGTTCTGTTTTATACATACACACATGCAAAGACACTCCACTTCAGGTAGGAAAAAGGAGTGCTGCTGTTCCCAGATCCTACCAGCTGCCCCAGCTTTGCTTCCTCTCAGCTGCAACCGCTTATCATACCTCCTTTTCTTATCAGCAGACTAGCAGTATCTTTACTGTTCCAGATGTTATCACCATGATACTTTGAGAAGGTTTCTGGAATTTAGTATTGCTTTGGAAATTCCATAGTCTCAAATTAATGACGCCAATCATATCATTAAAACATAATTACGGAAAGGACTTAAATAATAAAACACTAGGGTGAACATTAAAGGTCCTTGTCAGTATCATAACAGGTTGAAAAATATTTATGTTAGCATCATTTTTTGTTTGTTTATGAGCCTGATTGATACAGTTTGAGAATTTTTCTTGTTTACTTGGGAAGATTATCTTAACCATAGCTTACAAATGGGGTTTTACATCTCAGTAAATTCAACTGGCCTGAAGGATTGTTAAATCATAAAAAAGTGTCGACCGTATTATTTACTTTGATTTTCATCTATCCTTACTAAGAAAGATATCATACTAGAGAAAATCATCCTGCAGACTACGTGCTAGTAAAAACGGAGAGTGCTAAGGACCCTATCCCAAGCATACCCAGAAAGACCTCTGTGGTAATTGAGGATGCACGTAAAATAAATAAATAAATGTAAGGAGATAAAACACTGAGACAGGATGAGTCTTTTTGTATCCCTCAGCGCCACCTCCACATTTGCATTGTGGAAGGTCAAATATCGTACACTGAAATATAGCCAAAACTATGAACTCAGTAGCTCTGGGTTCTTAACACTGTTTAGATCTGTACTTTAACACTTAATTTAATATTTTTCCTGAAGGGAAATGATTAATAATTGCATTCAGTGAAGCATATACTTTAAAAGATTGACCCTCACAAGCTGTTATTTCTTTAGAATTAGAAAAAAGTAGCTATGTTTCCCCAGACACTATCCAGTTATGTGACATCTTTTATACTTCTCAAAGCTGCTGAATGCAATGTGCTACAGGCAAAATTTTAAAGATAACTAATTAGGAGAGTATTTTGCAATTATGTATTAGACCACTCACCATCAAATTAGAATGAAGTGCTATTTGATGTTGAGTCTGATACTGATGAAAGTTCAGGTTTTGCTCCCATAGAATTCAGCGTCATGTCTCATCTACATCTTAAGTGGAACCAGGGAACAGGTATGACATCATGTCTGTTAATTCCTCAGTTTGCGTACTCAGATGTTCACTATTCATTTGAAAGAATTCGCTCCCTCATATGAAAGGATTTTGGCCTCAGCAGTATCTTGCAAAACCTGAGATATAAGGCATGTATATTTTGAGAAACAAGGAAACGTAAGCAATAGGAGACCAAGAAAAACAAAGAGCATGAACTAAGAATGTTTGATTCAATACTATGGTATCATGCTAGAAAAGAGTTGCAAATAATTTTTTTAAGTATAAGAGAGAGAGCACAAATCAAGTACACTGAAGTCTATTTACAGTACAAAAACTAATGGTAGGAGGATAAAATAGTAAATATTGAGCTCCTCAAACCTTTTTTTAATACTATTATCTCAATTACAATAGTTAATATTTCACACTTTTAAAACATATTGCAAACAATAAGTAGATAAGAATTATTTTATTATGTTACAGTTCATAAAGCAGGGGCAAAATATAATTTAGAACTGTATTTTAAATGTTTTTTTGTCATCTAAAGCTGGAGATTGGAATTAAGGGGATTTTAAAAGTGCAAATATGCACTAACTGCTATAAATTAAAAAAGCAACAGAATACCACCTCCATATTCAGGTCTTAAAACACATAAACGATTCACAGAATCACAGAATCGTTTAGGTTGGATGGGACCTCTGGAGATCATCTAGTCCATCCTCCCTGCTCAAGCAGGGTCACCTAGAGCACATTGCCCAGGATCACATCCAGACGGGTTTTGAATATCTCCAGCGAAGGAGACTCCACTACCTCTCTGGGCAACCTGTTCCAATGCTCTGTCACCCTCACAGTGAAGAAGTTTTTTCTCAGGTTCAGATGGAACTTCCTGTGGTTCAGTTTCTGCCCATTGCCTCTTGTCCTGTGGCTGGGCACCACGGAGAAGAGGCTGGCCTCATCCTCTTGACACTCCCCCTATTCATAGTTAAAGAGCTTTCCAAGAGAAATGTTGACTGGGCAGAGAATGGTGCATGAAATGTACAGGGATACTGTTTAGAAACCTATCTTTAGGAATCTAGCTACTTCTGCACATAATACCACACAGCAGTTGCTGCATTATTATAATGCTCAAGAAAGGCGTTGTTGTGCCTTCATTTCATTTGCAGGTCTATACCTCATCTCCTGCCAAGGCTGTTCACAGTCTTGTTCATTGTGTTTGTATATTCCTGTGCGGTCATTACGCATTAGGAAGTGAAGTAAAAGCTTAGCCATTAGCCTCAAAGATCTCCAAAGAACCTCGGCAACAATTGTTGGTCCACATCTATAATAGCAAAACTTAACAATATGTTTGAGGCAAGAGGCTCCCCGTTTCATGCCACTGCTTTGGGAATACACTCAAAAAAATAGGCTGTTCAATCTACTATTAAGAAGAAATATTGTTAAGGAAATGACGTTAATGTGCTCTCTTGAAAAATACTCCCCCTCTCAAATTCATAGAGAAGCATATAGTGTAATTATTAACATATCACCTCCTCTATAATCTGAGCATGTAGCTTGCATAAGACATATAACTGAAAAGACTTTCCATTGATACAGTGATAAACTAGAAACTGAAGCTTGTAGCTGGGCATTCAATAGTAATATGCTTTAAAATAGAGAAGAGAAGGTTATGGTCAATCAATATAATTAAAAAAACACTATTTACCTTACTTCTACTGAATGAAATGTGATGTGTGCAGCCAGATGTTGCACTGCATACTGTATGCCATTTCATACTAATTCTCTGCAGCAAGCTAGACTTCGTAGTTGGATGCATTTACAATGGAAATGACAAAAAGTTGCTCTAGAAATACAATTTACATATTCAGTGTATAATTATCACCAGATTTAATGACAGAGTCCTTTCACACACTATTCCTTCAGTACCTTAAAATAAAGCCTAATCCTCTGATGCTTTGCACATGTTTAAAATGAGAAAAATATTTTACAGTTTCTCACTTAGTGGTCTGGATTATCTCATCGCCTCCTCTCCCTGCACACCAACCAGGTGGCAGAGAGGAGTAAAAAACATCTCACCAGCAGGTGATACTCTTAGCGTGATAGAGTCCCTGGCAGTTGGAGAGCTGGTAAAGCTGTTTCCTACCCCTTCTCTGCTACATCTTCATGCTTTCACTGGGGATATGCAGACAACAGACGAGTTGAGCTGACACTTTTTTCATACTCTGGTTTACGCAGCAAATAAATGGGTCTATTTCACAGCAAATAGAGTAGAGATTAACGCCTCTTGCTTTCAATGCATACATATTTTGTTTATGCAATTCCAGATTTGAAGAAACTTCAATGGGACTTTAGAAAGTGTGTAAATAGATGGAATATGGTCTCTGCTTACCTCACACCATGATATGATAACCAGGAAGATCACCTTTGTTGGCAGTTTGAAGCCTGAGGAGAACAGCAGACACTAAGATAACTATCTCTAGAATCATTAATTCTCATGAATATTTTTACAGAGATTCTACAATGATACTCCTTGATGTTGTCCATCATGGCTATTTCTGATTCAATACTCCAGTTACACAATGTCAAAGCTAGTAAAACTGTAGGCAAAGGGGATTCTGTAAGAATTATGAGTTCTGAACTGAATTGCCAGTACGCTACCTTGATTTTTGTCCTAGTTTCAATCCTTTCCTCATGTCAGGAGCACCTTTATATACATATATATATATGTATGTATATATAGTATATGTATGTGTGTGTATACGTGTATGTGTGTATGTATGTATATAAGCTTTTAACCGTTTCTATGACTGAATTTTTTACCGCAATCATTGCAAATTTTTAATGTGTACTGACCACTGGGGTCAGAGCAAAGTAGTAAGTGATACTTGCTCCTCAGACCTTAATTTGCAGCAAGTCCAAAAGAAAAGGGAAGTGCTATCCAAAATACGGTACAGAACCCCAAAGCATACTTCCCACCAAGTACTATTAACTCCATTTAGTAAAAATGATAAACAGAATAAAGCATTGGCTTTCTCTTCCATGATGCAGTCAGCCATAGATATGTATTTATTAAACAAAAGTATAAGAAGTCCTACGTAATTAAAGTTTAAGTCCATAATAAGAGAATTTCCTTTGAAATCATGACATACCAACTGTTTATTCTTCAAAGAAATCTGCCAGAAGAACTCCTTACAATCAACACACAGAAAAACTGAATAGCCTGGCCTGAAATACAGCTTTTACAGACATTTTACCCACTTTCTGACAAGCTTGTCAAAGAACATTTCATCCTATCTATCTTCTTTAAGAGATCCAGTATTGATGCCTCCCCAGTGTGCTAATTAATCTTCCCAGCAATTTTGGCAAGAAAATGTAGTTATATTTATCTCTAAATCAATATTCAGTTTTCTAGTTATAGTAATCAATTTTGATTCAGTTCATGCAATTTTAGATGGTCCAGACTTACACATAAGAGAATTTATGGACAGCAATAGAGAATCAAGTGTTTTTTCAGTGATTACAGAGGAACATGGACATATGTGTTTCGTAGCAAAAGGAAATATAAAATAAAATTTAAGAAAGAGTCTGCTCACTGTAACCAAACTAAAGGCTAGAGGATTTCAGCTGGTACTGAGCACGATAAAATTTCAGGGTATAAATATAAATTAACATTCAATATAAACAAGATATTTTCAAAGGAAAAGCATTTTCATTCCTTCTTTAGATAGTCATATATTTGTACATTTGCTAAAATTAGTTTTTGAAAGTATAAGGAAGTGTTATATTTTGTGAAAACATTAAATACAGTGGAGTTATTGATCATGATCTGTAGGAATTCACATTTTATATTAGAATACTAAAATCGCTTATCCATTTTTAAAATTCTTTCGTCTTATTTAAAGGGATATGGTCAACTTCGACAGCACTTACTTATTCTAATCATGGATGTGAATTGAAACTTTGACTAATATCCAAAGTAGCATCTTTTCCACGTGATCAAATGTTTCTTACTGTGCAAATAAGGCCTATCAGAAATGACACATTTTTTGCGTGCTTTTTACTCTCCTAAGTTTTCTTCTCTCTCAATAATATTGGGCAGGAGCTATCATTTAGCTGGTGCACCTGCATCTTCAGGTTTCCAGTGGCACATTTTTCATGGCAGATCTCTAGCTTTATTCTTACCACAGTTCCCATGTATTTCCACCTTCCCTTTGGATATATCTTTGGAGATAAAAGTTGAACATCAGTCTTATTATTAGCATTTGTTGCACATCATTGATTCAATTTAATATCTAGCATTTTTCAAAGGTATTTGCTTTTGGGAAAATTGAGACTTCAGTCTGTACCTTTGATGGATTTACATCCTTCACATCCCTATGTTAAGATGAAAATAACATCTGAGCTTTAGATTTCACAATTTGATCTTTAAATAGTAGATTTTCAACAGCGTAATTTTGTTCAAGTTGATAAATGCAACTACTGTCATTCCAATTCATATTTTTTCCATCCAAAACTTCCCAACTGTCTTGAACGCTACTGCTAAAATATGCCAGATGATTCAGTTACTTGAATACCTTTGCTTTTTGAGGCAACACGTGGATGGCAAATGGACAGATCTCTTGTTAGATGTTCCCAGCTAATTGCTGCTTTCATGTTTTTGTGATGGTAGACTGGACTTTCTGATGTGGTTAAAGAAGGAAGGCCTCAGCTTCCCTTTTTTTTTCCCTTCCTTCCACTCCCTGAAAACAGCACGAGAGCCCTGCCATCAAATCTGTGCACAAACCCCGTCATGTGAGTAGTGTAGCCTTCTACAGGCAGGAGGAGGAGAATTTTATTCCGCCCTATGAACCAAAGTCGGTGACTAAGATGTGGACTATCTGTCTCCCAGTACTTCAGCTACATCCACCCTGATTGCTTGTCTGCTAGTTAGGTTATTTTTAGAAGAGCTCTATTATCAAAAGCTAGACCTTCTGGTATGCTGCAGCTGAACCTTGTGATGCCTCTTTTGTATCCATCTACATTTTTTCCTATGATGAAGCCAGGAGCAAGAAAAATGGAAAGAATATAGGCATTTCTAGTGCTTATAACAAAAGTTACTCCAGCAGACAACCCTTCTACCTTCAATAGGACTCTCTGGGCACATGTATACATCTGCAGAGCTCACTTTGAACAAGAAGAGTCATGACATGCTTTCTAGTCAGACTTCCCTCGTTGCAGGAGTCTTTCAAAGAGTGATACAGCAGAGAAAATATTTTTAAACTTCTAACTGTAAAGCTTCAAAGAATTGCCATGAAGTGTCAAAAGCATATGTAGTTTCTGAAACTGATTTTAGTGTATTTCTCCTTAACAGGGTAGGAAAGTAAGAACTGTTTTCTTGCTCTAGTGTCTGTTCAACTGCGAGAGTGGGATCAGAAGTGATATGTTTCATCTAGTTTTCTCATTTGGAAGATCTTGGAAGTTTATGAGCGTATATCCCTCTGAATTAGTTAAAAAATAATACCAGGTTGTTGATTTAAAACCTCAACATGATCTCTAGTGAACCTGAAAGGATTTACATACTCCCTTCATTCTGCACATTATACATAGAGTTTGTGTTAGCCTATATGCTCCTGTTCTTTTATGAACTCAGGACAGATTATCAGACTGGGATGTCTAGGATTTTTCCTGGCCTATGAGCAAGCAAAATAAGCAAGATTCTGTTTTGATACTTGTGCCCCTATCACTTTGAAAAGACAACACACTAGTCACAAAGTTTTAAGTTTTTTTCTTTTTTTCCTACACCGAGATACGGACATTGCATTAACTTTATACTACACATAATAATTACTTTTAATCTCTATGTGTAAATTCTCTAGCTGGTAAGGCCTGGGTAATGCATGACTACTGGGAAGATGATCTACCTGAATTTGGGATGATTTGTGGCAGTTGTAATTTCTTTGTATTAGGTGTGCAGGGTATCATGGTCTCTAATTTATATCTATTATTTGACAAAAGTCTAATAGATATAAATCTATTCGCTCAGAGCTTCAGCACAATAAAAGTGCCTGTCTGGGTGCTAATTTATGCAAACTGGCAGGCAGAAACTTCCTCCTACATGTCTTTTCTAATTCCAGACTTGTGAGACTCACATATTGGACTATGTGAATGGACACATACAGTTATGTCAGATGGCGAGAGAGGTATATACTGAGGCATGTCTGACTGCATGACAGCGAAGATGTGAAGAAAGTAGGAAGCAACCTGGGCATGCTGCCTGACAGTGTTGAGGGGAAAGGGAGAGAAGGAACAGAGGAAAGGAAACTTCTGTCAGAATGCACAGGGGAAAAAGTCTGTACTTTGCATTTATCTAGTTCTTCTCATCCAAGAACATGATAGCCTTCGATCTTTGAGGGAGAGAGAAATAATTTCAAGATCTTAATGCAAAAAAACCACTTACCTAATGGAGAACTAAGCCCATGAGTGTTAGCAGTAACAGGGCCTAAGTTTGCAAATGATCAAAGGCAAATGATCAAAGCAAATGAGCAATGTCTCAAGCAGGTCGGGATACTGCCTTCCCATACATCTCTCTTTATTATTATTATTAAAACATGTCTTTGCAATCCAGAAAGCGTATTTCCTATGGAAAATATATATTCTGAGAAAACCATGTTTTGATAAAATATGGCAAAATTCTCTGACAGGTCTACAGAATGCCGACAAATACATAATATACTTAAAAAAGCAGCCCTAAAAATCTGTCAAGTAAAAGAAATATATGTCTAGTTGAAAAGGTATGTCAGAGTACTTTGCATTCATTAACTGAGCTTTGCTATAGTCCCAGTGAGATAGGTAGAGATAAGTTTTCCTTTTTCTTATGTTTTCTCAAAAGTTACAGTCCATAGACAGTTATGTTGCCCCAGCCTGTAGTGAGCAAAGTAAGAAGAGCCTGGCTAAATTTTGGTAGTGTAAAGTTTATTCCAGATGATATTGCTGCTGCAAGTAAATGCTGACTGGACAACAAAATCACAGAATCACAGAATCACAGAATCGTTTAGGTTGGAAGGGACCTCTGGAGATCATCTAGTCCAACCTCCCTGCTCAAGCAGGGTCACCTAGAGCATATTGCCCAGGATCACATCCAGACGGCTTTTGAATATCTCCAGCGAAGGAGACTCCACCACCTCTCTGGGCAACCTGTTCCAATGCTCTGTCACCCTCACAGTGAAGAAGTTTTTTCTCATATATATATCTAGATACAAAAAGATAGCTAAACATATGGCAAGAGGAGATATAAAAGTCCTTTCAAACAGTTAATTGCATAAAGTATTTAAACAAACAATTCTTTCAAAACATTTCACATTTACAGAAGTGTCTCTTTGGTCTACTTATAGCTTAAGAGGTAGAGTATCATTTAAGTACAAAAATCTTGATTTAAAAATGCAAAATAGTAATCTAATTCAAACATGTGAAAGGGCTGATTAATGCACACCATAAGTACATTAAGGGCTCTCTGCATTGACAGCATCTTGGGTCTGCACCTAAGGTGTATTTTAATCAGCACTATGCACAGTTTGTCACCTTATTTCTTAATCAGAGCTCTCTCTTGTGGGTTATGGCTCTTTGCTCATCAATATTCTTGTTAAAACAGATGTTTTTTAATGCCAAGCATCAGTAAAAAAATACAGCAAAAGGCTTCCTATGTGGTTTCAATAGAGAACTCCATAACCTTTGCAACAATATAGTTAAAATCTTAGTCTCTTCCAGTCTATACTATGAACATAAAGCTCCTCTGAAATCTGTGGCCATAAAATGATATGGCTACTTTAATAACCTGCCTTACAACTTTTGTCACTCTTTTGTTAATCTCTTTCAGCATCTGAGCTAGTAGCAGGAAGATAACCTCCGAGTGATAAATAAAACAACAGTGCTAAATTCCTATTTCCCTTTACTAGGAGAGTATTCTCGTTTGCGAAAAGAATTTTGATTTATGGAGACTAAAATGATTTATCATCAGATTTGAGGCAAGTACTAGAGGGGAGGAAGATATTTTTATGATAGATAACAATTGAGATCTACTACAAGAAGAATAATATAGTTGCAACATGATAGAAATGGTAAACGCATTCGTAGATTTAAAAATAGAAACTGAAGAAATATTCTCATTATTAAATCAATATTATAAATTTGTTTTAAAGACGTTCACTTATACTTTGAATGTATTTTTCTAAATGAAAACATTGCTATCTTATGATTCTAATCTTGCAATCTTCCTTTTTCTATGCAAGCCCAATGGAATCTGTGCAATGAAAAGATGATGCGATGATGATTATTGTAAGGTCAAAGTGTAAATCACTTTAATTAGTATTTTTATTACATATAAATATACACATACATGCACTGATATGTTTACATTTACATACACAAGCACATGCACATTGGGAATAGATATAGGCAAGTGCATTCTGCTAACATTAAATCACTTCAGTGTCATAGAGTAAGCAGTGAAGAATGCCTGCTCAAATGCTTATAGAAAGAATTAATTTTACTTTTCCCTATTTTGCATTCTTCAAAGCAGAGCACTGAATGAGAACCACTGGGACCACCTCAGCATCAGATAAACATGTGACAAGACAAGAAATTCAATTTTGTGACAATATAAAACATTAATGGTTTAAGAACTCCACTAGCAAAGTCAGTAACATATTTCAAATGAGAAATACTCTAATTTAGATTATACTTTTGTGTTTCTCTCAGATTCATATGAACATAGTAAAACACATGCAAATTTCTTTTTGTCTGCTAATACATTACATGTGAATTATGTAAGTTCCCTGAAAGAAATGGCTTAGTAGTTCTTGACCATTCTAAAATCATACTATGTGTTTCTAAAAAACATCACTCTTGAAAACCCAAAGCTTTAAAATTATACTAATTAAATATGTTTATGGATGTCATTTTTTTGATAGTCATGATGATCGTCTTTTTTTTTTAAATCTTGCATTGTAAATGGTAAATTCTGATATACTTGACAGCATAAGACAACAACCTTAGAAACAGGTGCATCGTGATACCTGCAGATGATGTGTTAGCTACAGAACTCCAAAAGAATGGTACCCTAAACAGAGGGGAATGCAATTCCTCTTTCTTTATCCTCAAACCAGCAAAAAAAGGTTTATGGCATAAAATTCTGTTTTCATATGAAGCGGGAAAGTGCACCACCATTAGTCTCTCCACTAATCATTTAATCCTTAAACTTAATCATTTATTCTAGGCATTTACATTAGTAGTTTAGTCATCTTAAAATCCCTCTTCATTCAAAAGAGAGAAAAGGGTACTATTTCTCCCAGTGTTTCTTTCCATTGACTACCCAAACAGTGTAAGGCAACTACTCTCTTAAGTTGAACACATCAGTTAAGTTCCTAGTGTTAGGTGGGATGAATCTGAGCCTGACTCATTCAATTTAGGAAAGTGTGGAGTATTTCCCTACCCATGACCAGTTCCATGACTAGTGAGTTTAGGGGAACAGATCTGCTAGTGCACCTTTGCAACAAACAAATGAACAAACAAACAAACAAAACAAAACAAAAAACTCCTAGTACACTTCACATTAATAAAATACTATTAGTTTATACTGTGCATATATAGGATGGAAATCCTCCCTGTATTAGCACGCAAACGCCATTTCCCATCTCTCCTTCAGCTAGAATCAAGCAACGTTCTAAGACTCTACACTCTTAAACTAGGGGAAGAGGTACAGTACAGCTCACATATCTAGCCACTTGATTTAGAAATGCAAACTGAAAGTTAATAGTGCTTCTAAAATTAAAGGCTCTTTACTACCTTAAATGTATATTTATTACTTTTTGAGTAACTATAATAATAAAGAAAACTCATCTACATGAGACGTGAAACATCAGATAATGGCACTGAGGTGAATACAGACACAACCTAAAAGTGTCTCTTTTGATGTGCTTTGTAGTGTTTAGATACCAAAGAGCTAGTGGTCAGCTAAAACCTTGGGATTCTCACAATGTAGCTCTGGTAAAATTTCTAGATTTCTCTGATGGATTATTCATGAATATATGGAAGTAGTGACTCTACTGTGATACGAATTCCAATGATTTGTTTGGTTCAGTTACTCTTTTCATATTATAGCATATTTTCATCTTTCATCATATTTACCTCTAAACATCATTGCTTTCATCTTACTCTATCACAGCTGCCATTATTTTAGAAAGCTTATTGCTCTTTCTGCTCTTTCAGCTAGTAGAAAAGAAGCAAGAGTAAATATTGCTTTATATTTGGGAACCTAATCCACTCCTTCCATAAGTGGATTCAGCTCCTGTTAACTTTAGTGACAGCTGCAGCTATTTACAGCTGGGCTGATCTGGGCAGTTTAGGCAGGGATAATAGCTCTGGCTGGTATTACATTTGCCTGACACTTCTGATTATAAAGATTCTGTGTTCAACTTCTTATACTTTGCCAACTCAGACATCAGTATTTTTTCTACACTGAGAATCTGCCTAGACTTTAGCTTTCAGCTGTGGGCTAAGCTATACGCTCTTGCAACTTTAATCAGCCCGTCTTTCCAGTGCCTTCACTCAGAGTTAAGATTTCTGTCATGGATTTCAGTAGTAGGTTCCCACTATCCATGAAATGGTGTTATTCTGAAGCATATACTGATTAAGCAATGTAGACTATAGTCTAATATAAGCAATGTAGACTATAGTCTAATATTTGTATGAATGTAATTTGACCCACTCTTTAAAAAGGGTAAAAAGATGCAGTTTAAATCATATCTTCTAGGAATTTCTTCAGTTCCACTAGCTATTTTGTGTTAGCACAAATGGAAATAGGTCAGCAACTGCAGTCACCAAGACAAGGAAGATCACCAAATGAAAAGCAACACAAAGGTGATGATTAGGTTTGAAGTAAGGCTGTTTGTTTGAAAAATAAAATTATTTTGTTAGTGAAATAGCAATTGGTTGAGCCTGAAGTGTTGCAGTGGAGATACCTTAGGTTTGACACGTCTATGCCTATTACGAAGCAAGAGAACCAGCTGAGGCTGACAAAAATTTCTGCGAGAAGCTCCCCAGGTCAGGGACTCTTGTGTTTCCAGAGTACATGGCAATGGGAAGGACCTACTAAGAAAAGCTAGTGCTTCCAGGGAACATGTCTGGACTGCCAGGATCCCTGTCAGATACTAGAGTTTAAGACAGATGCTTTCCGATAAATTGTCATCCTTAGCAGTGATTGGTTTGGGGAAAGTAATTCATTCTAGACACACCCCTTCGGGTGTTTTTGAGGAAGTTACCTTAGAATTCAGAAAACAAAAATGGCTTGATTCTGTCTGGATGTAAAGAAATTCACAAAGTGAGGACTCTTCAGACAGACTGGAAATGCTCTTTCCCATATCAGCTCTGTTAGTATCAATTTTGATTCAGTTCTTGAAAGAAAGAAAATCTCTGTTGAAGATATAAGAGAAATATGTTTTCATCACTTTAGAGTGCCTAGAATATTGCTAGCTCTTTATTGGAATATTAGTTTATTGGCCTTCAGTCTTTTGTCTTCAAAGACTTCACAAAATGTGCAATTACCATCCTCAAATACATTCTATATCATATCTTATTGCATAAATGAACAGTTTCCTTTCATCTAAAGATAAGTGGGCATGGGAATTTCAAAGATGACACAAAAACAAGATGTGCATTTCAAAACAGACCATGAAAAATAGACTACACCTCCTACTCAAAGCTCAACAGACACGATAAAATGGATAAAAACAGATATTCTAGCACAGAGAACACAGATGCTCAAGACTCAGAAAAGAGAATAAATACACACTGAAGCTAATCTACAAATAATGGAAAAAAGAAAAAAACTCACATGACTTTCTCTGAGAGATATCTGTCATTATTGTTTAGTAATATTTTTATAGAATTTTTGGAGATACTATATGCCTTAGCAGATAAGAAGATATACAAATGTTTAGACAAAATCACTAATTTACCTGTTCTTTAAGAACAGCCTTGTACAATGACGGGTCTTCTTAATGTTTCATGTTTCTTAGCCTCAATCAGTCCCCTGTGATTGTTCAAACTTTGGTATCCTCAGCTTTCCACTTTTGAAAATATAAACCTCAATTGTACATAAAGAAAAGCACTTGTGTAGAAAGAGCACATTAAACAGCAATCAAACAGATATTCTTCCTTAAAATATGCCTTATTTACAGTTCTTGATCATGTGGCATAGCACTTAAGTGACTTACTCCGGAAGCACTAATGTTACTCATACAGTTTTACAGATAAGTAATAGTTTGTAATCTTTGCAGAAGTAAGAGTTGCATTTTGGGGTTAGAGAAAAGGAATGGCAGAGACTGTTTGAAAAATAAAACAAAAGAATCCCACTTCCATCTTCACAATCCAAAGTGGATATTTCACTGCAACATACACACACACATACACACACACATAAAACTGTTATACGTATATTCTTTCACCTATGTTTTTTTTTTAATTTTCATGTTGTTTAAGAAATTCAAAAATAAAACAATTTGAAGGTAAACATGTTATACTTGAAGAAAAATACAAGTGTTTTAGTCCAACATTATCAAAAACTGTTTTCTCAGGTATGTTTGATTTTACTTCTTTCAGCTGAGAATGTTTCACTGATATTATGCATATTATGCTGCTGTCAGCAAAATATTAATGTAAGGTGATATCTGAGGAATCAGTAATACAAAGTGCTGAGTAACCCTAATGTCTACTGGAGTCAACAAGTTTTAAAGCCTAAAAATGAACTGTAAATGTAATGCAAAATTTTGTCCTTATATGGCAGTTTTTCCCAACAACTGAAGAAAATTCTTGTGCGTTTCAGGGACTGTAAGGGCAAGGGAGAACCATCTTTAGACTCCTTTAATAAGTAATGACGGTAAAAGATCAATCACTGCCTCATAGGACTGTGATAGGTTCTGTACTTAAATGAAAATCTTGAGAAGAGCTCTGCTCGTCTCTTTTCACACTTATAATATTTATTATGTATCATTTTCTAGGCTTTTTATGACAAGTTTCTCAAGGTGTGGTTTTTTTTCTAATTAACAAAATAAAGTTTTAATATGTTTTAAGAATATGAAACAATATGAGGTTACATTCTTTTTTTTTTCCTATCAGACCTTACTAAAGATCAAATGAGCTTTTGCAAGTATGATATCTTCTGACTATTTCCTCACATTTAAGAACTCTCCACGGTCAGTTCACAAGCCTGGACCAAATGGAGCCAGCAGTTCCACTGTGTACAGGAGTACAAGAATAAACCAGGCAGCAAGCAACAAGGGTAGGGTTTTGTATTCAGTTCCCAGGCCTGCCACAAATTCTGCAAACAACAGCAAGCAGCTTCCTTTCTAGGCCACAGATTCTCCACTATAAGATGGAGCTACTGCAGCCTACTGTCTATCTCTCTAGCTCAACATGGTCATAAGCCTGTTAAAGAAGAGTTTGAGAATTTGTTTGGTTCTTAACTCCATGACTAGTGCAGTATGTAATGGCTAAAGTTCATCCAAGACAGTAGGGAAGTTGTGTAATAGAACCTGTGGATGAACCATGCTGTTAAACTAACATTGCTATTTTACTAGACACATAGGTTATTGATAGTAAGTGATAGTAAAATGGATTAGTTTGCAGGCTCAGGCCAGTGGGCTGGTGTTTCCTTTTTACTCAGCGTTATGGAAAAGGGTGGGAGGAATATATTATTATATGCTAATACTCAGTGGATTCAATCCTAGCCCCACTGAAGCAAAACTCCCACTAACTTCAGCGCTGCTAAGATTTTACTCAACGTGAAAATTTCTTTTCTGAATCTATTCTGATTCAGGTTTCTAAAATAGCTTTGAAAACCAAATGCAAATAATATCACATGCAAGAATTAACATCTGCATAGCAATTGATTCATAACACTCTCTGCATATAACAAAAATTTTGCATGAGTATGTACTTATTTTCCAAGGTTGAACAGCTAGAATAAAATGCAAGTTTCTTTTTAGCCGAAGTAAAGTAATGTTCTATCATTACTATCAGTCCAGAAAACCCACTACAAACAAGCAATAAATAATGTCAGGAAATGTCAGCTTGAGAGAAGATGTCACCATGGAAAACAAGCTTATGAAGTGCTGAAATACAAATGGTATTGCTTCTAATTTTGGATTTTGATAACAGAAATCAAGCCAGTTTAGTCTCATTTCATGTGAGATAGAGAGAATACACCTTAACAAAGAAAATTCAAATAAGTAAATTCTTTCAGCGTAAATTACTGATGATGCAAACTGATGACTGATGATTTAAACACGAATGCGTTAGGATGTGTATATAGGTTCACTGAAAACTCACAAACTCATTTTAATTCTCCTCATGATAAAGTAATTATAGTACTTATTATAGAGGGAGCAAACTGGTTAATCTGAAGTATAACCTAACAAATATTTTATTTATATTCTAATGAAATCCAAAACAATCATGAAAAATCAGATTTGTTTCACTTATTTCTTTTTCTATTGGTAACAAGGATACTGCTACTGATGTTCCTTCCAGGCCCAAAACAAGGCCTGTTCACGTCAGTGGAAATCTTTCTGGTATACTTTGGATTAGGTCCTTACAGAACATTGCAAGTGGTGCTATTCCTTGTCAGACTTCTTATTTAGGAAGTCTCAAGCATAATGCCTAAACTGCTGTACACTGCAGGAAAACTTTAGAATAGGTAGCTTTATAGGAAGTCATGGAGACAGCTAAATGCGTTTAGGGAGTTCAGCACATGGCAAGATTCTTTTGTAAAATAAAGCTTTTATAAAAGAAGAAAATAAAGCTTTTTTGTAAACAACTACTACACATTTTTTAAGAATCACTAACAAACACTGCTACTATAATACAGAACTTTTTCCTACTGAGTAGAAAGTTAATGTTACTGAGGGAATCATAGCAAGAAGCTATGGTCAGATAGCTTGTACAAATTTTAGTCATTGTTTACTGTAAACAATATTAATAAAGTTTTCTTTCTATATTTTACAATTGTTATTCGGTTTTTTAAATGCTTTATTGCAGAAGACACATTATACTACTTTCATGTCTTTTGTTTGACACTTTTGCTTTAGATGATGAATTTCTTACTGTTTCAAGTTTTTATCATACCATGAAGACCCATTTAATTCTGTCCAGGAAACTTACTGATGTGACTAGTTCCATTGTAATTGTTAATGAAAAATTTTCTATTCTTAGTTAAAATTATGTGAACTCTGTTTCTTTCCAAAATTTGCTGGTTCACTAGATTATTTTTGAATATTTTATTATATATATTTGAAGAATATATTTGGTCATATTTAAGGACTCACTTGTTTTGAAAATATAAATCTGTAGTTTGTAAGAAGGACTAAGTACTCATAAAGATGGAAGTGGTAAAATAAAGATGCTTTTGAATTATGAGGTAACAAACAAAGCTAGATAATTACTATAAAGGACAAAGACTGTTAAATGTCACTTCCATGCCTGAGAAACAATGATTCTAAAAGAAGTTTAGCCCTCACATTGTGATGATGATGTTGCTATGATGATCATCAATAGCCTAAAAAAAAAACATAAGGTGTTTTTATAGTTAGTTCTATTAATATATTAGTGAAATGTTAAGTAATCCATGCTTTTGTTGTTGGATGTATGCCTGTAACTATGTAAATGTAACTTTTTCAAAATGATTTGTTAAAAGTAATCAAAATACTCTCACTGCAATGTTACAGGTTAAATATTTCATCCATAGGAAAATGATCTCTTTAAGAGCATGTTCCAGGACCTTCAGCTTCCAGTAATGCCAACAGGGGTCCAGGATCTATGTTTTCAACAAGGGATTAAAAATTCCTGAAGGGTATGAAGGAATCTTTACCCATATGTCTTTTATAAATCAAATTGAAGCTGATAACTTAAAATATTCTTCTCAAGAGGATGTAGCAAATCTTCACAGTTTTTGCAATTGATATTTTTCTTACTTTTGCAGGTGAAGAGGCATGATGTTCTATCTAATTATGTTAACATACTATCAAAGTTGAAAGCACTTTAAGTTAAACAACTTAACCATTCTTAACTAAGTAGGTAATGATCATCCTATATACTCTGGAGTATGCTATTGCACTTTGAATATGACTGGAAACAATTGACTCGGAAAAAGTACAGAAAGCATATTAAGTTAAAAAAGTCTTTGTATCAGATGATAACAGATTTATATGGAACGAAGTTGTATTTTTCATTTGAATCCCCACACTTTCAATATAGACTTAATTACAGTACTTTTTTCTAGATATTGTCCTTATTAGGAACTTCACCCATTTTGTATTTTCTGCTCTGGTTAGTCCCAAATTCAACTTGTCCTGTAGTTTTCTTGATAGATTCCTTGAATGTAATTCAGTTGTCTAAACCTAGGGATGTAGTCCTGTGTAAGATGGCCTAGGACATCTGATCTGGCCATTTGCTTTTCCACAAATTATTGGGCCTCCCATAGGTCATCAACATCTGCTTGTTAGCCTTGTGTGGAAGCCTCAGAAACCCTAGGGTGCCTCACATGGCAGTACCTGCCTATGTTTAGAAAATTGAATTGAGCTCTCTCTGTTCCCTTTCATGTCCTAGCTTGAGCGAGGTTTGGACTGCTGTAATTTATTGGGATAGGATCTAGTTTAAAATCAATACCTAAATTTAAATGTAATACATGTAAGTGTCTGCATGTGAAGTGGTGTTTAAACTCTCACTGTAGTCAATGACTTTGATCAGTGAAGTCAGTGACGTGTACAGAGAGATGCTGTTCACCTAAAGTGGATGTAGTTTGGATGTCTAGTGCCGTTTACAACTCTGCAGAGCTTCTGTAGGTAAATGAAAGCTATGACATAACCCCAAGTGAGACACATATCCTTCAGGAGAAACAGCCAGGTACCAGGCAAGATGTCCCAGCTTGTATAAAAAGGCACTACAGGTCTCTATTCAGGGAACTGAATCCTAAATCAGATGAACATTCAACCCTGTGGATACCTATCAATAGCTACCTGTCTTCTCTGAAGCTGATTTCCACATCCACTCTCTGTTTTCACAGCAGGAATCTCTATACAAGTCGGGCACCACAGTGCCTAAAGAGTTGGTACCTCACCGTGGCATGATCTTCAGAAAGAGAGAGAGCTCATTCACCTGTTAAAGATCATCCGGACCACCTGAGTTACGTATCTTGTTCCACTGACTCTATGGAGAGATCAGTCAAGTCTGCAGAGCACTTCAGTGTATCTGGATGCTGAGTAAGGTAATGTCTGGAGTCAACCAGAAGAAAAAAGCCTATCTACATAGATGTCCACCTGGGACCTAGGGCACTGATAATGAAGCTGAGCTCACTTTACAGGGCTTAATAATTTAAAAAAAAAAAAAAAAGATAGTTGCTGAGGGAGTTGTGCATATACTATGTGATTCTCTAGCATTATGAACATCTGTCCAGGAAGTAGAAGAATTGTCTTGACCTGAGGGATTTAGCTCCATAGCTCCCCAACACCATGAGACTGCCTTGCATTGTCACTGTCAGGTTAACATAAAAGAATCAGGCTCATGCTGTGAACATCATTTCGAAAGAGTGCCACTGTACAGCCACAGTCCAGCAGGACACCAGACAAAGGGCAACTTTCCTCTGGTGTGGGGTTACAGACTCTGCCAGGCATTGGGAGCACTGTACTTCTGCTTCCAGAACTGCATGTGCATTTTGTACTGAACAGTACTTATAAAAAAAGATAAACTCTTCTGGGAGTGGACTTCCGATTCAAAGCCCAATACCCTTATAGTAGGACTACAATTGCTTTGAATCTTCCTTTCTCTTTTGCTTCTGGATCCTTGATTATTGCAGTCCTGGATATGTAACATTTAAAGTTCACCTGAGGAGTGGAAATTATACTTGCTTGTCTTCTTAATGCTCCTCTCCTCTTCAACCTCGTTATTATAGAAGAGCCTGTTTTTTTAGGACCTTCTCTTAGGACCTTCATCTTATGATGTCCATGTACATTATATTCCTAAATTTTGTGTAAAGATACACTGTTGCTGCTGCTCATATTTCTGAAAGAAGGCAACACCATCTAATGCAATTAGCTGTCATCTAATTGTTTTTGAGTCCTTCTGGAGACTTAGATGAAGGTCTGTATTTTAGCACTGTTTAGTCAGGAAATAATGCCTGTTTCCCAGATTTAGATGCTTCTAACCTTGCACAAAGACTAGGTTCAAGCATCTAAGAAGCTGAGGCAAATATAAAAGTGTCTAAAGAGTTGAGACACTCAGAGTATAACAGGAATTTCTTGTGTCTTGTATCTGGAACTGTCTTTTGGTGGCCCTTGAAGTAGATATTTGGATTCCTTGGTCATGACAGAAAGCTTTGACCGGTGTAGATATTTGAACATGTATGAGTTGCTTGTTTGTATTTTCTTTAATAAAAAACAGGACAGGAGGTAAGGGAGCACATCATAGCTTTATCTTGATGCAGACCTGCATCTAGCAGGTTCTGTAGCAGATTCTGATCACTAGTAAGCGTTTCGGAAGGGAACAGTAGGAAAACTGCTACACTTTCATGCAGAATTCAAGGAATAAACAAAAAGGTGACCTAAAGGAGTCCTAAGTACTTACAAGATATCCCAAGTTTGATAGATTCTGTCAACAAAGATCTAAAAAGACCATGAAAAACATCTGTGCTGAAGTATATATTAATATATCACTTGCTCCTGTGCCATTTTAGTGTGTGTGTGTATATACATATATATATATATATCTATATATACACATATTTCTTCATTATAAAAGTTTATTCTTATCATGAAGATCAACAGGTACTGGGTGAGAATAGCCTATTTCTGTGGCCATATCAAGAAAAGGTGCATCCTAACAACAATTGTTGAGTGATCCTTTCTCTTGTGTAAAAATTGTAAAATATTGTAGTATAAAGCAGATCCTCATACTTCCTTTTCCAGTATAAAATTTTATATATTTTCCAGTGTAAAAACGTATTGAATTTGTATTTAACTGTGTAAACTGTAAAAATACATCTCTGATTTTGGGCCACACATAAAGTCTTCACCTGCTTGTGCTGAAAAATTCCATTATGTGAACAGGAAAAAGCCTATGCTATTCATACTTCATATAAAATTAAGTAAAACCACCAAAAATAGCTTTTGTTTCTTCACTCTGAATCATTGTGTTTTAGTGAAAAAAAACAGGAAATATCATTTTCAAGAGAGGGCATAATTAATACCAATAACCTTTTTACAGGAATATCTACAATCTCAGAAATTCAGGAGACAGATCCCTTCTGCCTGTGAATGAAAATATTCATAGCAGATGAGGCAGAAAGAGTGAGCACTACCCTAGAAATCTGGATAAAAGGTCTGCTATTGCCACTGTCTCCCTCTAGTGTAGTGTAGGATGCCTGGGGAGAAGTCAACTCCTCTAAATTCCAGTCAGTGCTGGGCTCTAAAAGGCCCTCAAATTCTCATAATTTCTCCTCCCTCAAGGAGGAAAAGCATGAGGCTAAAGGCATAATGTTAAACATGTTTATGTTTCATGAATCACGGACTTGCCCAGCAACTCACTCAATTGGAAGTACACTTTCCTAATGGCTAAAAAAAATCTTAAAAATTAATCTGTTTAAACAATCTGCAGATATTACAAAATGATTAATTCAATGGATAATTACTATTGTTCAATGTATCACACAAAAGACAGACTTTTCTCTTCAATGATAAGATTTTTAAATAGCTACTTCATAACTGATATTTTTCCCTAGACTTACTGGTAAACCTAAGTATTTGATTTGACAGCTCATTTGCTTTTAGCTTCTCTTAAAAGAAGGATAATCTAGTACTAATTGATATTTTATATGGATAAATACATTAATACTAATATAAAGACTCATTTTCCAAGTAACAGTCAGTATTATGCTTGAGCCAAATACTATATTCAGTCTTCAAAGAGGCAAACTTAAGGTAAATTGAAGGAAAGGCCCACCAAGCATGTTTTCTTATATAATGAACATGAAGATTGCCTTCTGTAATGCCTACAGAGTGGGTATTCCAGATTAGATACCCCTATATCCTTGAATTTGAATGACTGTTTCCCCCAAAGTCCTTTATAGGCAAAAAAAAAAAAAAAAGCAAATTTTCATGGTTTGGCCGTATTGGCCAAACATCGCTCAGCAAGGCTTTTGAAAACTTCTCTTGCAGTAGCAGAAAAAGAATTATGCCAAAGCTGCTAAAATCCATACATTTACTATGTCTGCTGAACTAGAGGACAGGAATATATGAAAAATACACCAGGAGACTGCGTAGCCTGATGGCTGCGCGTGTAGCAGTCACTTGCATCTTATCTACATTGCAATTTAGCCATCAGCAGAGCAGTACTGTGGCATATGACAAAAGTAGAAAAGTAACAGTAGTGTACACCCTGATCATGAGCAATCTGAAAATGTATGAATGGTATGGCTTGTGTTGTACACTGGGTCAGGCTAACGGACCTTTCTGGGCTGTTAGTATAAAGAGGATGATGCATGTTACATCCACTGTCAATACTTAGTGCTAAAGACTGCAGTTATTTCACTGAGTTGTATACCTGGTGCAAGGTGAATAGAAAATCTGATTTGACTATTTATTCCACTTGCTGAAGACAGAAAAATTATGAGCTGACAACCTGTCTCTTACAGGTGATTTGAATCATTTGAAAATTATGTCAACTTTATTTCCATTTTTCTCATTAAGAACATTCTGCATTGAATTTCCAGACAGTTAAATAAGAGTGTCCAGGAAATTTTGTCTTATAGAGATCAAGAGTAGCTGTATTTTCATCACCCTACTGCCTTTTTTTAATATTTGATTTTTTAATTTTTATTTAAACCACAACAGACTAATATTTATCAATTAGTGGACATATTTGCAGATAAACTGAATCTTTAATTAAATGAAGACTACTCATATATTTAACTTCCTGTAAGAATTTATGTGAAATAAATTCATAAGCTCAGTGATGAAAATAACATGTATCAAAATAAATAATTGAATTTCCATCCCTAAATTTATCAGTTAAAACTTTTTAAAATTACAGAAACAAACACTGGAATATATAAAAATATTCATAATTAATTCTGGGAAATGTAGTATCTCAGAGGTATAAACAGTGCATGACCAATAACATGGGGGCTTATTTTCCCCTATGTTTTGCAAGAAGCCAAGCCTACTGTCTTGTAGTATGTTAAATATATGTTTTATTCAGATAAAAATATAGAACTTCAGTGGAACTTATTGGCTTCAGTGGAACTTCTCAGCTTTATTAGCAGCAAAACACTGTGCTTATGATCAGAACCTTTTTTCATGATCTTCAAGGCATAATTCAAGAAATACTTTAGTCAGATTTTTGTTCAGATTGAATGATAAAGGCATTTGTTAACAAATAGGTGTTCTAATTTGCTACATTTTTCTAGGTTATTTTTTGTCTTTTCCAATGCAAATTTTTATTTATATGCTTTATTCATTCACCATCATATATAATTCCACATTAGAAGCAATAAGATTTATTCCCTTACAAATAGCTTTTGATATTTTATTCCGGGACTTACTCTAATTAGGAGGAATAAGACCAGCAAGAGATGTTTATTTATTTAAAATATATCCATGCTCTTGAAGGTTTCAGAATATGAAAACAAAAATAAGTATACAATGCTGTTTTGCATCGTGCAATGTGTTAAGATTTTATGCAACTTTGCGTATGTGCATGTGTGTGTGTGCGTACATGTATGCATACATAAAATAGTGTTATGACCAGTAATTTTAATTTAAGCTAAGATTAAGTCCTTGTTCTTTGTGAAATATATATCCCTTACTGTCTTCTTGGAAGTATCTGCTATCAGACAGGGAAGCTTTTAGTCCTGAATGATCAAAAACCAACTACAGTGTAAGGGAAAGCAGAAGCACTACTACCAGAAGTAGATAAACTGGGACAAAAGTCATATGATTTAGAAGACATGCTGAGGTCCTTCCATATTTTTGAGGCTACTATGCAATGTTTAAAAGATTGGTATTGCATAGGCACTGAATAGATTTTTTTTTTCATAAAGAAAACAACAACATGCAGAAAAAAGCTAAGAATTTTTGATATTCATCTGGAAAGCCCAAGCATTTAAGGGTATGTTCATGGCTCAGCTGCAGTTGTTGGTCATGGCATCTGGATTTGCAAATGATAACTCACTAGGGCAGAATTCAAAAAGAAGCATGAGACTGATCTACTCAGTAAGCAGACTAACAATTCAATCCACAAAGGCTTCAGAAATCATACAAACACAGATAAATGAATTATAGTCAGCTCTAAGAAGAATGAAAAATATCTCAGGCACACTATAACTACTGCGTATTTTTAAAGATAAAAAATAATCAGCACAAGCAATATTATTTTAAAACAAACTGGAACAAAACTGCTGCAGAAATACATGGAGGAGGCTATTGTATGGAATAGCTTTCCTTTCAGATCCTTGCACTGATAATGTCAGAAGGTTCCACTTAGTTTTGTTTAACCAGATGTCAATGAACAAAAAAAAACCCTTTCCTGATACGTTTTCCAGTGTACAGCAATGAAATATTAATTAATACTACATTTAAAGGGCTTTTCAGTATAGAGTAGTTCATTTTTTAAAGGCAGAAAAGGGGGGAGAGTAATTGACACCCATGAGCAGGTGTTCTTCATGCCAAAAAAACATGACCCACTTTCATTTATTTAAAAAGCTTCGAAAATGCACATTTGGGGAACCCATTTATCCAGAGAAATCTTTAATTACATGCGCCATAAAACAGGCACAAAATGTTATCTCCTCAGACCTGTATCTTTATGCCTTTGCAAAGCATGAGCTGCCTAATTTCACCAGAGAATAACAGTCACTACTTCACTCTGTTGTTGTATGACAACTGCATATGAGCAGCTACTCTTCTCTATGAAGTGAAGTGGAGGGATGCCACATGACTAGAGGCAAAGCACTGTATTGTGTCAATGTCATTTCTGTTAAAGATCTTCTTGTAGTCTAACATCCAGAATGGAGTCACACATTAATGTACAATGTATAATATTTCTAACAATATACTCTGGATGGCATTGAGCTGATTACCACTACTTTTTCAGAAAATAGTTTTTCCAGAATTGTTTCCTTTCAATGGAATCTGCCTGAGGAAGAATAGCAAGCAAGATTGGATCATTAGGGTTGCATATATCATAAGTTAGTAATTGCCCTACTTCGGTTCTTGAAAACAGTTCTTTGTTAAGGACAGGAAACAACTTGCCTGTAGTTGCTATAATCAAAAAAGTACAGCTGATTTAGACGAGCATCTGTTAAGATTATCTCTTGCTTACCTGCTAAAACTTTAGCTAGCTAATCTTAATAACCTCAAATTAAAGGCAAAAGGTATCATCACGACTGGCATTTCTTAATGTTCAGTCCTTCAAGAGGGAGCATGCCACCCTTCCAGTTTACTCACATAGAACATTGTTGTTAATTTAGCAAAATACCTGAAGGGGAGACACAAGTGGCTGTATTGTTGTCCCACAGTAATGCTATTATCTGGTAGCAATCATGGCTCTTGCACTGCAAGAAGCTTGTAGGTAGTCTTTCAAACCAGTTTTTAGTTTCAAAACTAACAGTGGAACTGCATAAGTGTGGGGCTTGGAATCATTTAAACCTCATGAAGAAGTAAGGTAATAGGGGAGATGAGGAGGCACGATAGTGTTCTGGGGAAGCCAGTGATATATCCAACCCAGATGTCTGGGTAACGAGGGCAGGTAAGGATCAGCTTTCATCTCTCATCTACAAACCAAACCTAAAGCATGCCCTTCCTTTAGCTTTCTGAGGTGTGTAACTTCCAGTTCTTAAATGTTTCAGGATACGATCAGTAAGGTAAACAAAGACGGCCATCCTGTCCTAGAGTGCCACAGAAGCATCCATGTGTAAACATATATACTTGTTACTTATTTTTTTTTAGAATAAGTGTTCTAGTCCAGATGAATTTTCCTGTGGCAGTTCTTTCTCAAATAAATTTTTATAACAATATACTTCAGAGGCAAGAAACACAACTCATCCAGAACATAAATGCTTGCTGCATTTAGGAGCTTGCATTTAGGATCTTGTCTGCATTTAGGAGCTCCAGCTGTGGAGGTTTCCGAAGGGTTTCTGCAGGTGATAGAGTTCTGAATACTAGCCAGTCATAATGAACTGGCTAGTTAACATAAATAAGCAATAACTTCCCAAGCATGAAATGCATCTCAAAAACTGAAATTCTTTAAACAGACAACCTAGGAAAAGAGCAGTTGTCTCAAACTTTCTATTTAACTTAAGGAAATCTTAAGAGGCTTAGAAGGGAAGAATCACTGAACGCTGAAGCTAAAAGCTCAAATGAAAGCTGAATTTCTGACCACGTGCTCAGAAAGGTAGGAAGCAAAGAGTGGAAAAGATGAGGGGCAAAAAAAAGCAATGATGAACTCCAAACTCTTATCAGGAGCTTCTGTGTTGCCTGAAAGGAGGTTGAGAAAATGACAGGGGAAGCTGAGCTTTTCCCTGCTTTACTCCTATATTATACAGATGAATAAGTACCCCTGATTCATTCCTCTACCCATGCGACCCCTGATCAGATTCTTGATTCAAATTTTAATATTTCTCCATTCTTCTCTCTCATTCTTTTCCTTTAATACTAGGTGTAAATCTGACTATAACTACTGTACTTTGACATGATAGATACAATGCTGTATCATCTCATTAGAACATTCAGATGTTTCAGGGAAAGTGGATATCTGTCTTGTTAACAGGAATAGAAACAATTATAGATTTCCTTTTGAATTTACTATTTCTATTTCACTGGACTCCATTCTCTATTTTTCACTCAAGGAGATTCCCACTGTAACAAATCCTGCAGTCCTTACTAAGACCTTACTCCAGGGAGTAAGAGTAAAGGTTTCTGTAAAGACTATCTGGTTTGTTCAGTCTTGTATACAATACACCAGCTGCCTCTCAATTTATTAGTTTAACAAGGATGATGCTTCTCCTCCGTGCATATGATATTCTTTTATTCAACTATCTAGAATTTGACACATTTGTGCCGTATAAATGTTTTCTCATTGTCTTACTTGAAACTTCTGTAAACCTGCAGCAGATATTTTTAAGGCACAGTTCAGGTATACAATACCACTGACAGAATGCCTTTGCAGTTCTTTGCGTCTACTGAAATCACAATACCTTCTCACAAGGTCAGTTCAACTGTATGAACATTCTTTTACTGGTTTCATTTAATTCTTGCCTTAATTACTTAAAGTTCAACAGAAAATATAGTAGAGGATATAACAGGCTGAACAACTCACATTTGTGAACAAAGAGCTTATGTGATTTTCCAATACATATGTAAGAATCACAATTACTCAGGTTACATTATTTGTAATTTTGTCTCTGGCAAAGGTGCTCTGAGAACATTGTGCTCAGTTCTGGCACTCACATTGCAAGATCAACGCTGAAGAATGAAAATGAATTCCTGGAATAATCACAAGAATGACTGAGGTTTGGAAGACATATTTCACAGTGAAAAATTCCAGGAGCACAAGTCCATTTAGCTTATCAAAAAGGAAGTTAATGACTAGTTTGATCACAATGAACACTGCAATACCTACATAGAGAACACATATGGATGATAAATTCTTCCATCTAGCTCAGTGGAAGTAAGACAGATTCCACATGTTCAAAACTGAAAACCGGTAAGTTGCATGAGATTCATTGTTCAGATATGGACACCTATAAATATACTATAAACAGCTGCCTTGACTCCCTCACAGAAAGTGAATAGATACGAACATTCCCATCATATTAGAGTAAACAACTTCAGTTAATGAACTATGCCGGAAAAGAGCCTATCACTTTGCACTAGAAAACTTGCCCAGATGTAAATAGCTATCTAAATTAAAGTTTGGTGAGAAGAATTCCTCCACTCATATTAGAAACAAGAAATACACTTTCCAACAGACACTTAGCGACTGTGATGGACTCTTCACTGATGGCTATTCTAATAGAGTTGGAAGCATTTCTTATGCAGTATTCCCTAATTTAAACTAGAACTAATTCAGCATATTCCTACGCCTTACGTCAGCTAGGTCTGAAATAGGGATCACAACGGTCTTGTCTATGAATACAATTGATTTAAACCAAAAAGAAAATTCCAGAAACATTTCTGCATCAGATTAATTTTGTGACTTTGAAGTCATGTCATGAAGCAAGTGTTTGGTTATGCTGTACACAACCAAATTTAGATCTCTTATTATGGACCTTTTGCAAGAAAGGAGGAAAGCTGTATAAATAATTATTTGTCACCAGACCTTTAATATTGCATGTCTTAATATTCTTACATAATTTTTGTAATTGCATTTCACAGATGCATTTTAATCTTTCACGATAGCAGTGTTTGTATTTGCATGAGCTGGACAATGTTATTTATTCATTCATCCAAACACAAGTTTTCACTTCTGACTTAGAAAGCAAATTATAAGAGATAATATAGGTGTCAGATGTAATCATAACTGAGAACTGCATTGCCTTCTTTTCATCTTAGTCTCAATTCAAAATAGAATTTTTTATTTAGTCTTCATTCTTGATTTCTTAGTCTGTTTAGTAACCTTTACTATGCGCCTACCAAAATAGCTACTCAGTGCTGAAATAATTCATTATATGTAAGACTTCAGTACAAGCTGTGCTCATCCCAAAACAGTTATAACATAGAACACAAATATGCTCTAAAAATTAAACTGTGAGTAAGCTTTCGGCCTCATAACCACACCAAACTCTAAATTATAAATGTAAAAGAATGCATTACATATTTAACATCTAAATTCTTAATTCATTCATTAGTTGCAATTTTTTTCTCTATTTTGAACCTTCAAAATCCTCCTTTTTTCCCCGTTTTTAACTGAGCTTGCAGTTTAGAAGATTGATTATAAACTTCTAAACATACTGTAAGTGCCACACAATGTAAGTATAGGTTTTTTATATCTTAAATCTACCATTTTAAATTTTACATGATAAATTGAAGGTCCAACTTCTTTTTTTGTAGTTGTGTAGGAGTACCTGACTTAAGCTCATAAGTGCAAAGCAGGTCCAGAGGTGCTTTAGATACTCTCAACTTCAAAGCAGTAATAAAAGCTTCTGCTTACAATCATGTGGGACATGTTTAGCTCTGGGCACATTTCAGTATGTAACCTATATATGGCCAATGAGAACTATTTCTTTCCATAACCTATTTTCCCCCTATAGAAAGTTTAAATTCCTGTGAGTAATGAGAATCATATAAAATAGTTTCAAAGCCAATTTTAAAATGGAAGAAGTTTGATTTGAAATAAATTATTAAAATTATTTTGCTTACTTGCATTTCTTTTGTTTCTGTATTGGAAATCTGCCATTCTAATTGACTTGTAATTGGTAAGTAATTTTCTGCACTTTTTCTAAGTTTTGAGGACAGGAAGGAAGTTTTCAGCATCTCATCATTTTTCAGTGTTGTTCATGCCTTTTACATTTGTGTGTGATGAACTGTGATTTCGAATGTAAAGACAGTGAAATGAAATAATTCAGCAAGATCTGGAGGGGCAGAGGCAGATAGACCACAGCTCAGTGTGAAACAGTCTCTTGCTAACACGGCAATGATATGGCTGCTCTGGAATCCAAATTTGGCCATCGCAATTTGGCTATAACGCTCCACTACAGTATTATTGAATAAATAAGAATGAAATTTGTCACTGTAGGTTGACTTTTAAAACTTCTCTATAATCCCAGTGGTAATATTCACTTTGCATTGATTTTTTATGTTTTTTCTTTAAAGAAACAAGACAAAATTGAAAAATTTTACTTTGGCTCCCAATATTTTCATAATTAGACACTAACAGAGTTGTATAATGAGCCATGTCATGGGAGATGTCTAAATAAAAATAAATATCACTATATTGACATATGCTTGTTCATAATGAATTCAGAATGCTAGAGCAAACTTTTTTTGTTTTTTGCTTTTCTGCAGACCAAATCATCTGTGTTTCTCAAATGCTGAAGTCCACAAATAAAAGCAAGATCATTCTTTACGTCTTTTCTAGTTTATCAGTCCTGAAATTTATTTTATGATTAATTGTAAAGTTGATTCTAAATTCTCTCCACAGCAGGTGAAGTTATCAAGTGCATTTATTAATGAGACTACCATATCACTGCATTGTTTGCAGAGCTATATCACTTTTAACATTAATTTCAAGTTACCAGTTTGAGGTGTAGTAGATTGAAGAAACCAGTAGATAAATATAAATTTATATATTAGGCTTCTTGTCCTGTTTTCTATTGACCTTATTTAACAATAAATGTTTTTTTTTTCTCAGGCATAAAAATATAAAGTAGTTTCAGATCCATAACTAGCATTTCACATACCCATAAGAAAAAAAAAAAGCCTTTTTTCTAATCTTTTTTTAAATAAAATATATTTTTGTGAAATGTATTGGTATCATATTTTGACTTTTATTTAAATAAAATATTTTATTCAATATCTTCTAAGACTGGCACTCTCTCTGTAGTCCCTAAAGTTTTCTCTGTAGGGTTAGTCTGACAAAGACCTATGCATATTCTTGACGTTATGCATTGGACATAACTAAGGTTGAAAGGAAGTTATTCCATTGAGTTCAATCTGAATAGGAAGGGAAACAAAGGAAATTTTTGGTGCATTGATGCTCAATTTTCCAATCCCCTTGATTAGTTTGAAGGCAAATCTAGAATTCCTGTGCAGTTTTTCAGATTTAAGCATAAAGATTTTTTTCAAAAAAAAATGCCTACCTCTGCCTCAGGTGAAGAGAACAAGGTGAACAAGGTGAAGAGAAAAGGAGGGTGATCGTTCCTTTGCAGTCTCCTTTTTTAAATACGGACAGGATGTTGTTCACTTGTGTCGTTCTTAGAAATGAAGAATTACTTCGAAAAGATTTTGAAGATTCGACGACTAGGGTTAACTTTTATAAATACGTAAGGTCTGATGCTCTTTTGAAGTAGAATTGTCTTTATTATAAAGCTATTTAGGCTAAAGAGTTAACATCGACTTATGAGAAAAGCTGTTATTTTCCCTTAGGAAAAACAGGTTGTTCAGCAGATGAACCGAAACAGGGATGTTTTCTTTCCCACAATATTTACTGGGATCATTTCATCAGCTTCCAAGTTGAAGGAGAGAGACTACACTTAGTCTGAACCTTCACGAAAGCTTTGTTCAAATTATAGATTCAATTTCAGCTAACTCAAATCTGAAACTACATCTGCTTGAAAGCAGAATCTCACTCCAGCAGCAAATATTTTCCTATCAAAGATATACATTAACTCATAACCCTCTTACCCTCATATACTCTGTCATTCCACGGGAACAGTTTTTTAGAGGTGGCAGTCAATGATATTTTGCTGGATTTCCTTGACTGACCAAGCAGCTGGAAACAACTATGTAATGATGAGACCCAAACAATGAAACAATAAAGCTGAAAATGGCAAAAAAAGAGAAAATGTGTTTCTGAATTTCAGATTTTCTTTCCTAAAGCTGTTGTGTTCGTAAAAGCCTCTCAAAATAAAAAAATTATTGAAGTTTAACTAGTATCAAAATAAAAATTTATTGACATTTAACTGACATTCTGTGTAATTTCAGTATATCATATCCCTAAGATTCTTGCCTCTGATAATACAAGTCAAAAAGGAGTTAATGAGACCAACTCCAACTCACAGTAAGGAAGTTTTCAACTCTTGCCTTCAACTGGCATAAATATATATTAATTTTCAGAGGATATTTGTGTATCATAGTTGAATATACGTAGTTTAAAAAAGCTCCTAAATGAGGTAGCTAACCTATTGAGCTTCAAAATAAAACAGTTATCTTCAAGGAGGGCAAGAAGGAGGATCCAGGAACTACAGGGCTAGTCAGTCACACCTAAACCCCTTAAAAGTGATGGAGCAAATACTCCTGGATACCATGCCCAAAAGAAGAACAGGAAAGTGACTGGAAAGGTAACTAAGTGTTCAGCACAGATTTTTACAGGAGGAATCATGCCTGACCAACCTTCCATGATGAAATGACTAGCTTAGTGGATGAGGGGAGAGTGCTGGATGTTGTTTATCTCAATGTTAGCAAGGCTTTTAACACTGTCTCCCACGACACCCTCATAGACAAACTGATAAAGTATGGGCCAGATAAGTGGACAGTGAGGTGGAGTCAAAAGCGGCCACTGAACTGCCCAGTTCAAAAGGCTGTGATCATTGACACAAATCAGTCACTAATGAGGATGGTCATTAGTGGTGTCTCCCAAGGGTTGATACTGGGGTCAACACTGTTTAATATCTTCATTAATGACTGCATGATGGAACTGAGTGCACCCTCAGCAAGCCTGCAGATGCTGCAAAACTGGGAGGAGTGGCTGATGCACCAGATGGTTGTGTTGTCCTTGAGAGGGACCTCACAGGCTGGAGAAATGGGCAGAGAGTTACCTCATGAAGTTCAGTGAAGGGAAATGCGCCTGGGGAGGAATAACTCTATGCACCAATACAGCCTGGGGGGCCAAGCAGCTGGAAAGCACCTTTGCAGAGAAGGACTGGGTGTCCTAGTGGACAGCAAGTTCCAGCAATGAACCCTTGCAGCAGAGAAGGTCCACAGTATCCTGAGCTGTATCAGGAACAGCGTTGCCAGCAGGTTAAGCGAGAGGATCATTCCCCTCTCCTCAGCACTGGTGAGGCCACAGCTGGAGTGCTGTGTCCCGCTCCCCAGGAGAAGAGGACATGGACCTACCGGAGTAAGTGCAGTGAAGGGCTGTGGAAGATATTATTGAATACTGGCTACGTGACAAGGGGCATGACAACAAGATCACAAGACCTGCTTAAATGTAGCTAGACACGGAATGCAGGACCTTGGTTTAGAAACTAGAAGATAATGTAGATACCAGTGTCTTGAGAAAAGTACATGACTTGCTACTAGTGTCATGGGGAAGGTACATGACTTGCTACTAGTGTCTTGGGAAAAGATGCATAGCCTTCTGATGTATCCATTTAATAGATAACAATGCCTTCTACTGTAGCCACCTATAAGGAGCTTGGCTTTTGCAATATATATGAGCTAATTAACTCTGTTATATAAGTAATAAGATAATTCTGAATAAACTGAGACTTGTTGATCATCATCGGATGTGCTTGTCTCCCGTTGTTCTCCGACAAAGGGCCATGAAAATGATTAAGGGACTGCAGCATTTCTCATGTGAGGAGAGGCTGTTAGAGCTGTGACTGTTTAGCCTGGAGAAGAGAAGTCTCTGGGGGAGAGGGGGAAAATCTTATCACTGTGTAGGAATGCAAAGCAGATAGCGCCAAACTCTCCTCAGTGATGCCCAGCGAAAGAATAAGAGGCAAGAGGCACCAATTGAAATAGACTGAATTCCATTCAGACACAAGAATACACTTCTTCACTGTGAGGGTGGTCAAACACTGGAACAGGTTGCCCAGAAAGGTTGTGGAGTTTCCATTTCTGCACATGTTCAACACCTGACTGGACATGGCCCTGATCAACCTGCAGTTTAGATGACGTATAAAGGTCTCCTCCAACCTCAGCAGTTCTGCGATTCTGTGATTTAAGAATAGGATATCCTCTTGTAAGACTATAACCTTTACGTAGTAAGTCTTTTGCGGGATTAATGACACAATAGCTATTTCCCTACTCATGACTAAGTAACAGACTAGCAGTCGAGTTAAAATCCACACCTATTTACAGTGCCAGAAAGCGTGGCAAATAGTTCATGAACTGGGGAAGACTAGACTTTCCAAAACCCAAATTATCATCTTTTGAGTGCTTTAGGAGATATACAGCACAGACTAGGGTGATAGGGGGCTTCAGAAAAATCCTGAGACTTCTTACAGAGCTGGTAGCCTTTGAGAGCCTTTAAAGCAAACTGTCCTCTCATATCTATGTGTTGTGTTCCTCCAGCTATAAAATCATAGCTATTTAAACAAGCTCCTGAAATGAAAATATGCTTGTTTCATTCATCACCTGGTCTATTAAGAGCACTGAAGTGATAGAACAAATTTACTAAGAAGATAATAGCTTCAAATTTTTACTAGTCAAAGACATTTCTACTATAGTCTTCAGTAGTAGAATTTTCAAAGAAATTACTAGGAATAATGCTTGAGAATTTAGAAACATGCCGTTCATTGTTACATCCTCATAACATATTTTTCTGTCCAACATACCCTATAACTTTTTACTGCAATGAAATGCAACACATGTTTATTTTTAGTTGCAACAAAATATTGCTCAGACTAAGTATGCAACAAGCAACATATATAATGCTAATTGGAAACTTCCTGGTAGGAGTTTTATGTTGATATGATACGATATTTATGACTAGATGATGTGATGATAATTTGCTGAATCCAAAATATTTCATTAGAAAATCTTAAGTTCAATGGACTTCTGGTGACTCATAAGAAGTGAGCTGGGGTAAATGGGAATTTGTGGATCTCCGTTCCCATAGCACACAGGCTTGATGGATCTATTCAAAATACTGCAACCCTCTGCGCCATTGCTTTCGAAGTGACATAAGAACTTAAGATTATAAGAATTTACACTTTGTCAGATCAAAGATTTATCTAGGTCAGTATGTTATGACCATTAGTCAATGCCTAGAGAAGAAAACAGAGTAAACAAATTTGACTGTTTCCCCTAATATTGTCCTAGCTTCCATCTATTTCCAGTTCACAAATTTTCTGAACTGGATATTTTTTCTATGTACATATAATCATAAATTTATTTCTCTTTCATGAATTTGACTAGTTACTCCCTTGAGTAAAAGTAAGCTTCTAAACATCTATTCAGCAAGGAACTACAGAGTTCAGGGAGTTTCTGGTTTGCTGGAAATCTTGGAGGAAAAAAAAAAAGAAGTCAAGTTTAGGCCAGTATGAATGGAAAGCCAATTAAAAAAACCTCCCAATCTAGATTTCCATGAATGATAAATTCTGGTCACCTCTCTTTATGTATAGTTTAAATGAAGGAAGAAAAGTATGATGATTTTTCCCCATCAAGACAGACATACTTATATTTTAGCTCATAATGATGTAATGTTATACTCTATAAACTGTCTTAATAAAGGATGAAAGTAAAGGTTAATGAAGCACTAAAGCATTCATCATAATCATAGCATCTAAAATTGACAGAAGAAACTGTGAAACACTTATTTTTCCATAGATTTTATGTCAGCATAAGCTGCAAATATAGAACTATGCAAAATGTTCAAAGTTCCTGCAGCTGAATAAAATTATAAAGAAATTAATCCTTAAATTTTTAACTTAGATGTTATAGTTAGGTTTGCATTTATTTGGCATGTAGTTTGACATATAGTCACATTATATACGTTCTTACTCTTCTGTAAGAGCACAATATTTTAGTAGACTATATTTCCATTGCATATCCTTTGATTTAAGGTCTTCCTAACCATGACTGCGTCTGTCTGAGGACAGCTGTTGAAGTCATATGATTCTCGAGTAAGCCAGCACCTAAAAAAGTTCTCGGAAAAATTCTCCTGGCCTGTTGCAGAACATTCAATATGGAAGACATTAATTACAACGTTTCAAAAGACTGAGCATTCAAACAGCTCTTGCTAATATTTAATGACATCACTCTGCTAAAAACAGACGCATACGTTATACTCCCATTGTTCCTTCTATCAAAGCTAGCGTTACTCTTTAATACTTACCTACTCTTATTTAACTGAGGTAAAATTAGGATTCCTTCCTAGAATAAATGTAACGAAGCACTATGTAACTATTTTTCCCCCTCACAGAAGCTCAAACCTGATGACTAGTTCCCAGAAAGCTAGTTCTTCTCAAGCATTCTCAAGCCTTCTAATGAGTATTCTCTCATTAGAAGTTGAGGGAAAATAGAAACTTTCTGCAGGCCTAACCCAAAACTCAAAAGCTTTGCATGTCTTCCCAAGACTAAACACATACTCACACACAAAGAAAAAGGAACTTGGACGATATTGGAGAAGAGCACCACCTGATGATGTCTTCGATTTCGTTACTGTGCTGTACCTCCGCACACTGGGCACCGTCTCCTTCTCAGTTCACAAAAGATGAGGGAAGATAATCAGTAGTTTTCAAAATCCCCTTTGATCTTTCACAGCCAAATGAAAACAAGCTTTTTCAGGTACTTTAATTTTTAATTACACTTGCAGATCTCAGATTCTCTTTCTGAAACTTCTTAGTCCCTTTTCACACCATTTGGGAGCATTATACTGTTTGGCAAGGCTTTTCTTTCTTTTTTAATTTTCAGAACTGAATTTCCATCAGCTTTATACAATCCTAAATTTTGATTTTACATAGAATGCTGTAAAAGTAATAAACTAGAAATAAAAACAGGAAAACATAATACATAGGCTATGCTTGAAAAAAAGTATTTCTGGAAATTTGTATTTCAGCACACAAAATTCACAAGGACAAGAGCATTTTAAAGTGAGATGCAAGAAAAGAAATCCTCCTTTAGTAAACATTTTCAAGATTTTTTTCCCCACACATTTTGCCCAAAGCTAAATATAATAATGGCAAGACTGAACCACAATGCGATTTATAATTCTAAAACTATCTATTTTTTTCTCTCTTCTGAGGTCCTTCTCTAGTAAAGATTCCTTACTGAGACCTAATCCATAACTGAAGTCAACAGGATCCTTAATGGGCTTTGGATCAGCCACTAATTTACTTACCACTTGCCTGAAGGACACAGCTTTAACTGTAATTATTTTTGTAATTATATTTTGTAATTATTATTTTGTAATTATATTATTAATTGCCAACTTCATTTATATTCAAAATGTTCTAAAATGATTTTGTAAAAATGTTATCTTTAGTTTTAAACAATGGGAGAGATTTTGATTAATTTTATGATTACAGAATCAAATTAGCATGAAAGTAGGCTAAAGATTGTGAAGATGCCTTAGATGAAGAAAACTTCTGGGCTCCCGCCAATTTTAAAGGAAAAGAGAGAGATTCAAGGAAAAGATGTTACTATTTAGCTATTTAGCTAGTATCTGAATCTGAATCTAGAAAGAGACCCTTATATTTTGAGTCCTTACATATGTAAGAAGTCTTATGAAATTAAGTGGGGCAAAAGCAAGGCACTGAAAAGAGATGCTTTTATAACAGAAAAAAGTAATATGCAGTTAGAGAAAAATGAGATGAAGCATTTTTCAATATTCAAATGCCCATGTACATATTAAAGTATATACATAGTGTGATGCTAAAATGCATAGTATAATTGCATACATTTTTATTTATATGCTAATATATACTGTTTTATCTCTGTGGATATGTATACACAACATACTCTCTATACTCTATGTATATACTCTATGTATGTATACACACACATGTATATACATACTAAGTAAATATTTGATATATAGAAAATATATATTATACACTTTTAATAGGCCCTAAAAAGCATGTAGGGAACAAAAACTCAAATAGACACTAAATTAGCTTCTGGGTACCTCATATCTTTTCTCAGAATGATGAAGATACTAAACAATGTCATCTTCTGAAGATAGTTCCATGGGAAAACTACACATTTCAGAAGAAATTTCAGCAAAGGACTTAATTACCCTACAAAAAATAGGTATCTCTTGTGATAGGAAGATATATCTCCATTTAGGAGTGCAGTGAACACCCTTTATGTTAAGCACCTGTGAAATGATACAGCTGTGTCCTTCTCCCATCAGAGTAAAGGCTGTCAGGCTCCTCCGATGGAATGGTTCTGTTCTTTTATGTACTATAAAGGAAGATATGTGTCTAGAGAGGGAAAGAGGAAGCCTTAGTACTTAGAGGCTTCTTCTAATAAATATTTATACAATATGAAAAAGTTGCAGTAGTCTCCAGTGTCCCTTCTGAGGGACTCACAAGGATATTTCCTCTGATAATCAGAACTTTTTCAAGGAATGCAAATAGAACAGAGTGGTCCCACAGGTGAGGTGAATGATCTAATTACAATGTTAGACACTTTCTGCTCAAGTTGTACTCTACATATAACTGAGAAAATATTAATGTAGCATATACTTTTATTACCTTTTAAAATTAACCTTTATGACTGTGCACTTCTCCCAACAAAGTGGTTCATGGCTGAAAATTGTTTATTGCATTTTTAATACTTCATATGTATTGAAAAGAGAAAAAAGTCTTCCACTTGTTTTGAAAAAGCTGATGTTTGACAAGTCCTATGGACTGCATGCCTTTTAAGCCATAGTAAAATCTACCAGGCAAAATTGTATTATTCTCTTTTAAAATCAGCTTTTGTAAAATATATAACTACTCAGATTAGATTAAGCTACAGAGTAATGTGACTATTGGCTATTTGGATCTTATAACTGCTATCTCAAAAGTAAAAATGAGGCAAATGTGTATTAAAAATATATCAAATAGTTTATATAAATAACAAACTTCTACTACTTTTGATAATTAGTACTGCTATATGGTACTTTAACATCTATCCAGTATTATCCTCAGGAAAAATTGATCCAAAATTTGCTAAACTTTGTTAGGTTCATTCTTTCTGGAACACAATATGTGCAAATGTTGAGATACCTTCTAACAGTATTAAAAAATGGAAAGTAATGAGTAGGTAAGTATTCTACCACAAACCACTTGTGGCAAAATGTAACAGTAATCCAATCCATTATCTCTTTTCCTTGAAACTCCAAGTAAGGGCCTCCGTATATTATCCTCATCCATATGCAGCTGCTTAATTGAATGGATTGCTGATAGAAATAATCTGTTTAAGCCCCTGTGTCTCAGAGACTGCCCAGCCAGTTTGAACAAGAGTTACAGTGATATGTAGTATTAGAATTGAGCCCCTAAGTTGCATCCTCAATCTTTTAATTTATTACAGAGAAAATAGATTCAAGCTTTAACTTTGAGCTAACTCTTCAAAAGTGGATTATTTCATGCAAGAAGTCCACAGCTTCCTCACTTGGAGAACTGGCATTTCAAGAGAGCCAATTGTTTTGCTTTTTTCCCTGAAGGGTGATCTGAAATGTAAAACGTCAGTCATTTTGTGGTTGATGACATATATCAAATACCTGTGGGAATAAAGATGTGCTGAAAGCTGTATATGCTAGCTATTTACCTGTCTTTTTTTGTAGGTGTTACAAATGAAAGGAGGACAAACATAGGTACTGCAAAAGAGTTGGAAAGAATAGATTCAGGGGAAACTAGGAAAATTTAGGGTTAGAACAGTACTCCCTATGAAACAGCTAGCAGAAATGGGCAGGTACTTCAGGAACAGTAACTGTCCTTTATGCTTTATATGGTCATAAAATCAGTGTGTCACATCTGCCAGACCTTCACTTCCATAAGTTCTGTCATTGCAGCTGAGTACTTATATGTTTCATAAAAATTATGAGAAAGTTGTCCATCATCTGTTTTTCCAGAACTACACGACATTTTATCTAGTGACTTCTCGGTTATTTGAACAACCAGAGCTGAAACTCTACTATTTTACAAGCATAGTACGATGTTTCGTGAACTCCAAGTCACCACTCACTCGCTCAGCGAAAAGCTAACACTTCATGTTCTATAGTCATCATGGCACTGTTAGCCCCAAATAAAAAATTTAAGTTAGGATAGTAAGTGTCGTATAACAATTGGAATGGTTGATGTAAATTGTGTCTACCCTTAGATTTTTTTTTCCAATATTTATCACTTGAATTACAATAGAATTGCATCATCTGTTTTCTATATCCCACTA
Organism: Struthio camelus; assembly: GCF_040807025.1. NCBI lineage: Eukaryota > Metazoa > Chordata > Aves > Struthioniformes > Struthionidae > Struthio > Struthio camelus. Next base: position 26,659,776 of record NC_090942.1, read on the forward strand.
CTTCAAAAAGAATTAAAAATCTACTTTGTTGATCGTACAAAGCATGACGGATCAGGTCTCATTTTGTTTTTTCATTACTGTAAACTAAGGGTAGCTACTGAAACAATGGATTTAGGCTGCTGTAAAACTGATGTGAATGATCCCATTTACATCAAGCAAGCAGCAAGGCTCAGTGTCCCCATATGACAATGCTTGGAACCTCTCCAATAAAAAGGTTATGCTTCAGAAGAAGAGCTTAGTCTTTAGATGTTGTGGTAATAGATGCTATAAAACTATGAAATACTTTGCATAGACAAAACTCACACTGGAATAGCAGCAAAGATCCACACGTTTGTGACCTTAGCACTTGTCTGCTGTAACAACATTTAAACTAAAAACATCGAAGGAGCTCCTATTGCCCAAGGAAAAATAATTTGTTCAACTTGTAGAAGCATTTTACAATACAGACTTCAGAACCATGAAGATGGGTAGGGTATAGAAGCCTATAGAGTAGACTGCCTCACTGTGGAGCTTTGTCTTCTACGCTAGCTCTTCTGTAAGTGCTGAGTCAAACCCATGGTAAATAGTCATGGAGTCATGATATGCAGAACTATTCCTAAGGCTAACTCATATAACCAGAGAGACAGCAATTTCTTTAATCCATGGTTTCTTAGGAATTTCACAATATACAGCACAATAGCTTTCTTAGAGAAAAGAACAGGAATCAAGACAATAGGGGACGCTTATACCTCATTCTGGACCTCAGTACTATGGCTAACCTGCTGAATGAAACAAATTTTTCTCTCCCTAGTTCAGCCATGCACGCACACCCACACAGATACACACGCAAAGAAAAAAAGTAGCTTTTCTTTTAATCAAGTGTGTGAAGTACTGAGAAATGATGGTGGATTCTACGTGTATGTTTGTGCACAGTTTCAAGACAGAACTCAGAACATATGATGCACAGAATGAATGTCAGAAACATTCGTACTTTTAGAACCAGTATATCACATCAGGAATTTAGACATGGAGAAAGACTTTCCCTGTCTATCACAAAAATGGAAAAAGGCCTAAAGAAAAGGAAAAAAAGAGAAAGATTTATTCTTTAGTAACTTCTGAACATTACTGCAAAATAGCAAGACTGAGAAACTCTTTATGATTTAAGACACCTGCATTCCAGTAGCTAATACACTAAACTGATAATTGTTTGTAAAAACAGCTAAAACATACCTGTTGGTTTTACATGTACTGGTAAAAGAGAACTGGCACCATAAAATACTAAACCCCACAAGTTTTTAGCTTTTCTGTCACATCTCAGTGCATTTAATATCATTCTGTCGTATTATTTATGACTTCACAAAGAAACCAGTTATTTCCCATTATCTCTTCAATAAATAAGTAAAGCAGAGCATGCTGCAGCACTACAATTCGTTAATGAGATGCCTACAAAATCGTCACGGTGTCTAGTCTCAGAAGCTTGCACAGCATCTAACTATTAGAGCTTGCCTCAATCCTGAAGAGTAATTGCATTTTTTACACATTGATATGTTCCATTCTGACGGCTAAGATACACGTTTTGGAGTGGATTACATAAAGTAGGTAAACCTTTCCATTAAACATTTAACATTTAAAAAAAACAGAAATTCTAATAATGTTGTCGGTTCTCTCATTAACATTTCTACCAGTCTATCATGAAAAAGTTGTCTTCCATTCTAATAAGGAAAGCAGGTCAAAATTTGAAGTTCATGTGGGAAAAATCCAACACTCCATTTCCCATTGGAATTAGTTGTTTCAAAGTTATAGACTAATGACACAGAAACACTAGATTATGTACTGTAAGATATAAGTAGAATACTGATTTAAAGCCCACTGAAGAACATGAAACTATTTCCATGGGCTCCTAGGGGCTTTGCCTCCAACCCCAAATACTGGTAGAAATAATTAAGTTTTCCACCCATTTATCCATGTTGCTCCTTAGAGCAAAGAAATGCATGGGTGAAAAATGTTTCTCTCTTTTGTATCATATCCATAAGACTGTCACAAATGAAAAGAAACTATCATGAAATTACTTCTAAATTTAGAAGGACAAAATATTTACTGATATTTTAAAACCATAATAAGTATAGTTTCCGGTGTAGTCTCTAGCAAACTTTTTTCATAATAAGATGTAGTGTTCACTACACCTAACTCTTTAGTTTTATTTGTTGCAGATTCTCTCATTTCATTTCACTAATCTGTAATACACGTCCATAATATTCTTCTATATCTTATTTTTAATAGCAACATTAAATATCTTGGATAGCATTTCAGCTGCACTTTTCATTGTTTGTTAAATGAACTATCAAGAGTAGATCATTTAAATTATGTCGATCTGGGATTTTTTTCCTCTTTCTATTCAATTAGGAGAAAAATATTCAGCCAGATTTTAATACAAAAAATGTTTTCCAGCAGAGGCCACTGGAAAATATGATGTCTGCAGAAACTATTGTAATATAATGATAATGTCTCAAGACAAAATTGGCACATAAATTTAAATTCTGAGGTGACCTGTTCAATAGTTTCTGTGCCTTTTGTTCTGAGAAAGATTCTTTTTGGGTGGATAATGCGATTAGGAAAAAGCACCCTGGGAAAAGATATTTGAAAATGGAATATAGTACTGTTAAACAACATTAGAATTTTATATAGAACAGATTCCCAAATTTGAAAAAGAAAAACAAATAGAAGTCACAGCTTTAACATCATGGCCAGTCCATTCTGCTGTCCCGGAACACAGCATGGGGAAGAAACAAGAAGAATTTGTGCAGCTACAGGGCTACGATCTCATTGAGATCACAGAGATGTGGTGGGATAGCTCACACAACTGGAATGCTGTGCTGGATGGATTTTTAGGGAGGACAAGCTGGGATGGGGAGATGAAGAGCTGCCCGTTATGTGAGAGCACAGTGGGAATTCATGGAGTTCTGCCTGGGGACAGGCAAGGACTCAGCTAAGGGCTTATGGCCAGGATGAGAGAGCAGACCAAAATGAGCAGTGTTGTGGTGAGCATCTGCTGGAGACCACTGATCAGGAAGAAGTAGATGAGAACTTCTTCAGAAACTGGAGAAAGCCTCACTTTCACATGAGCCCTGGTTCTCATGGGGGACCACCCTGATATCTGCTGGAGGGGCAGCACAAGCACTGCAGGAGGTTTCTGGAGTGCACTGATGGCAACTTCCTGACTCAGGTGATCAAAGAACTGACGAGGAGAGGTTCTCTACTGGACCTCATACTTGCAAACAAGGAAGAACTGGTCGGGGATGTGAAGAACTAAGATAGCTTTGGCTGCAGTGGCCATGAGATGGTGGAATTCAGGATCCTGCAAGAAGTGAGCAGGACAAATGTCAGGATTATAACCATGGACTTCAGGAGAGCAGACTTTGGTCAGTTCAGGGACCTGCTTGGAAGAATCCCATGGGATGCAGCCCTGGAAGAAGAGGAATATCAAGTAAGAGAGCTGGTTGGTATTCAAGGATCTTCTCCTGCAAGATCAAGAATGGTCCTCTCAACAAACAGGAAATCAAGCACAGGTGGCATGAAGCCTCCATGGATGAACACGAAGCTCCTGACAAAACTCAAATATAGGAAGGGACTGTACAAGAGGTGGAAGCAGGGGCTTCCAGGAGGAGTACAGAGACACTGTCTGAGCATGCCCCTGACCCTGATAGGGTTAGGATAGCCAGAGTCCATCTGGAATTGAATCTGGTGAGAGATGGGAAGGACAACATGAAAGGCTTCTTTGAATACGTAAGCAGCAAAAGGAAGGCTAGGGAACATGTGGGCCCACTGCTAAACAGGGCAGGGGCCCTGGTGGTGACAAAGGACACAGAAAAGGCAGAAGGACAGACTGCCCCATTTGCCTCAGTCTTTACTGGTAAGACTGGCCCTCAGGACTCCCAGGCCCCACAGACCAAAGAGAGAAGTCTGGAGCAAGGAAGACGTTTTCCCTTGGTGGAGGAGGTTCAGGTCTGGGAACACTTAAAAAAAACAGATATACACAAGTCCACGGGACCCGATGGGGCGCACCCGCAAGTGCTGGGGGAGCCGGCCGATGTCATTGTGAGGCCATTCTCCATTATCATGGCAATCAGGAGAGGTTCCTGAGGACTGGGAGAAAGCAAATGTCATTCCTCTCTTCAAGAAGGGCAAGTATGGGCCAGATAAGTGGACAGTGAGGTGGAGTCAAAAGCGGCCACTGAACTGCCCAGTTCAAAAGGCTGTGATCATTGACACAAATCAGTCACTAATGAGGATGGTCATTAGTGGTGTCTCCCAAGGGTTGATACTGGGGTCAACACTGTTTAATATCTTCATTAATGACTGCATGATGGAACTGAGTGCACCCTCAGCAAGCCTGCAGATGCTGCAAAACTGGGAGGAGTGGCTGATGCACCAGATGGTTGTGTTGTCCTTGAGAGGGACCTCACAGGCTGGAGAAATGGGCAGAGAGTTACCTCATGAAGTTCAGTGAAGGGAAATGCGCCTGGGGAGGAATAACTCTATGCACCAATACAGCCTGGGGGGCCAAGCAGCTGGAAAGCACCTTTGCAGAGAAGGACTGGGTGTCCTAGTGGACAGCAAGTTCCAGCAATGAACCCTTGCAGCAGAGAAGGTCCACAGTATCCTGAGCTGTATCAGGAACAGCGTTGCCAGCAGGTTAAGCGAGAGGATCATTCCCCTCTCCTCAGCACTGGTGAGGCCACAGCTGGAGTGCTGTGTCCCGCTCCCCAGGAGAAGAGGACATGGACCTACCGGAGTAAGTGCAGTGAAGGGCTGTGGAAGATGATTAAGGGCCTGGAGCCTCAGAGATGCTGTGAGAGAGGGGATCATTTAACTTACAGAAGAGAAGCCTCTAGTGGGATCTTATCAGTATATATAAATACCTGATTAAGGGGTGTAAAGAAGATGGAGTCAGATTCTTAGTGGGGTCCAGGGAAAGAGCAGGAAGGAATAAGCACAAATTGAAATACAGGAAATTCTATCTGAACATGAGAAAACACTTTACGCTGTGAGCTTGGATAAACGCTGGAACAGGTTTCCCAGAGAGGCTATGGAGTCTCTGCCCCTGAATACATTCAAAACCCATCTGCACACGGTCCTAGGCAACCTGCTCTTAGCTGACCCTGCTTGAGCAGCGGAATCAGACCAGACAATCGCTGGAAGTCCCATCCAACCTCAACTATTTTCTGATTCCATGATTCTGTGACTGGGATTCAACTCATAAGTTAAGATACTTTTGATGTGTGTATGTAGATTTCTGTATGTGAGCTAATGTTGAAGCTCCTGTTGCAGTCAATGCAGTCAAGGGAATCTAGAGAACGATTTAGCTCACCTGGAATCAGACACATATATTTGATCCTCTCACGGTTATATTTAGACACCTCTGAATTCTTTACTCTTTCTCTTCAAGTGTGTGATTCACGAAGAACAGAGAAAAATAAACACAAATTATGTATGAGGTAAGAAAAAAGAAATTCACATATAAGATGAACTTCTACTAGTAAAATTTCTGTAAGAATAACTGCCATCAGAAAAACTTTTTTAGGCAACCGCCTATCTAAAACAATGGGGATAAAGGTCTGTGTTCATCCACAGAGCTTATTTACATGTGTAACATGATCACTGTTTAATAAGCCATTTGCTTCCAAGAAATAGTTTTGAATATGCATAAAGTCACTTGTGCAGTACATCCATGCCTACAAAGCTGCAACATGATCTTAACTGGAATTAAAACCTCAGAATAAAATCTACTCTCAGTCCTTCTTCCATGGTTTCCAGTGTATTGACATTTCTGTCTCATATCAGAAAACTTTTAAACGCAAATTCTTTAGCAAATGGTGATGGCAGGAGCTTAAGAAAATATGAGCCTTCTTACCAGGAGTGTTGGAGTTTAACGTGGAAAAGCAGGAATGCATAGGAGTGTGTATAACACATGATACGTGACCCTTGATACATGGGTCTCAGGTTTCATTTATTCATTCATTTTACTGACTGTTTGATAGGTTCATAACAGGGAACTGAATGTTTGTCTGTGAATTTCTCCTTTGTGTCCATTTATATCAAATATGACCTTATCCTGATATAGTTAAGCAGCACAAACCCAAAGTATAGGCAGAATTATCAGTTTAAAAGTCCTTCATACTAGCATGATAATGAGGAGAGGTATTATATGGTACATTTTCCCTGACTATTTTAGTAAATAGATCAACCGACAGACAAAATCTTTATAGTCTAAATAGCACTATAATACTAGACCAAAATTAGTTACATCAGGTTCTGACTGTCATATTTTCTGATGCTATTAATGTGTGATATCCTTTCAAGGTTGTCTGAAAGCTTCTGTGAGTTAACAAGACTTTGATAAGCTAAGGAAAAAATATGCCAGCTTCTTCCCATTTTAACTCTAAGGGAGTCTGAGTGAATTCCCTGCTCTGGTGCTGATGTTTTTGTGAAGTACTTGGAGAAGGATCCCATGTGTGACTCAACGTCTGTATTAGCAGAGCAGATGCTGTGCTATTTGCTGCTCATAATGAGTCCCCTCTCAATAATCTGCAGATAGAATTAGTTTGTCAGAAGTTGGAATCTATTATCTTATTGTTTTACTGATGATGAAACCATGCTTCAATAAATATAGCAGAACGCTATCTTTGCTTTTTACGCTATATCTCTGTATAGCAACGCATGTATTACAGGCATCTCTGTTGTACTGACAATACTTTACGGAGTTTAGTTTAAATCCTTAGAGCTTGAGATAATGAAAATAAATAACCATTGTCCCAGTCAATATCTTACTAGAGATGTTCATACACAAGCTTGATGCAAAGTCCTTTCAGGTCACATCCAAGTCTCTAATTGATTTCAATGGGCTTTGGATCAAGTGAATGGCACTAAATCCTGCAAGGCATTCAGCACTCCCCAGTGCTGTAGCATTTATTCATCTTCCATTGAAATGCTTCTTAAGTTTAAGTGTTTTGAAGCTCATATAGGTTCTCAGCATCTTGTAGATTATGACCTTTGATTATATAAATAACTGAACAAAATAGAGACGTAAGAAATAACTGTGAGTTTAAGGCAGCTATTTTCCTATTTGCACATTTTTCAAACTTTATAATATTCTTAGATTCTCTGACCTTTTCATATTGTAAAGAATATCTATCTTTTTATCCACTGCTGGCAGATCTTTTTAAGAATTTAGAAAAAAATATAAAACCGTTTATCTCCTTAATCTAAACCTGATTCAACCCATGCTATCTCATTTCTATTAACTGAGAATGTAAGAGTGGGCATTCAGGGTCAGATCAAAGCTCTACTTAACCCAACGCTCTGCCTCTGTCAGCGGCCAGAAGTAAATGACAAGGGAAAGACATAAGAAAAGGCAAGAATATAGTGACGCCTCCCTTAGTATTTCTCAGCTTTTGGCAATCTGCAGCTTAAGGACTTCCCAAGCCAGATGCTATCTTTAGTGTTTCTTAGCCATTGGTGGATATTTTGACATTAATACTTCTAATTGATTTTTGTCAGTAGAAAAATAATGAAGCATAAATGGCTGGAAAGTGATTTTTCGCAGTAAGATGAAATATTTCTCCCATGTCACTGTTTCTTAAAAAAAAAATCCATTCCACATACAGGTTAAAAGCCAAAATTGGCTTGACGTGAAAGCCCAAAAGCAATTGAAATCAAACAATCTAAATGTGTCATTTATTTTAAAATTTCTGATCTACATTTCTAAACAAAAATGAATAAAGAATCAGTGGTTTGAATAAAGAATAAGTAGTTTTCATGCAAACATTTTTGGAAACAGGAAATTCATAAATTATACTTATCAATTACATTTTGCCTTTGTCAAAGTGGTACTTCTCGAAAGTAAATGTTCAAGAATTCCTGAATATTTTTTCTATTACCTTACATAGCAAGAGCTATTGATGCTTTATTGTGAAACTTCCAGAATACGTAATTTCACTTGGAAAAAGTTCTAAATATTTAATTGAAAATATTCACCTTATCTTGACACTAAACTTAGTCTAGTTGCAAAGGTTCTTGGCATCCTTTATAATTTACAATTCTCTCACCAAATTATGTAAATAGAATTCTTAAATAAGCCATCAATTTTTACACTATAGCAAAGAAAACCTGAGAACAGAAATATTGCTCTTCTACCTCACACCACAAACTTGTCACTATCAGGATACTCTGCTGAAAGACAAGCAATTCAAATTTATAACACTATTGGTCTTCATCTATTTCTTAACTTCTAACAAACGTATTAGTTGCAAAAATTTCTCTGTAAACATGTTGCATGAGTCCATGTTTTCAGTTTGTGTCTTAAGACAGTAGAAAAGTGGATGGCAGGTTAAAAATATCACGTCAAGTCTCAGAAGTGTGTAAATAAACTTCTCTTCATACAAGAACTTGTTCCAAAGATAACTTAGAATTAGGCAAGAAGCTTAAGAAAGAGCCTACATTCTCTCTTTGCATCATCCATCCTCAAGTTTGTAAAGAGCATTTGCTGGGAGAGTAAATTGGAAGAATATTTAATATTTTTTTTAATTAAATCAAAATTAGTTTCCTCAAATCTCCTTCAAAGGAGAACTAAACTTTCCGTAGTGATGCAGGACAGTACTCTTGATTTAGAACTTGTTTAGAATTTATGATGAAGCTACTCAGATGAGACACGATTAATAAACAGAAGTTACTAACAAAGATATTTTAAAAAGTCTAGACACCATGTTAATTTAAAATATATATATGTTATCTCACCTACAGTTTACTCATCTATTTTCATGAAAAAAGGTTAATATGCCATTTAAGGCATAAAGGAACAAAATGTGATGAAATCTTACACAAAAGCAAAATATATTGAAGGAAATGTGGTTGTTTCACACCGGTATAGAACTGTACTAGCAGGCAAATTTGGGATTCGCTGCTCTGAAAAATCAGAACATGGAGGTAAACTAAATCAGTCAAACCAAATCACTATAAATAAAACAATTTCATACCAAATTAGAAAATTTCATCCACAGAGATATTAGTATGATTTTCAGAAAAAATGATCATGTTCAAAAGGAAAATGAGCAAGATATATCCTCTGAAGCAGTCTTGACCATAGTATACCCTTATGGCCCTCAAGATTTCGCCATGCTTCAGTCTGGAGGCAACTTTAAGTAAAATTAACATTGTAAATTTTTTAATTGAATTAAATGTGAAAATAAATACTGCAACAAGGAGAATGTCCCTACTGAAATTCTGTTTAGTATTAATTTCAATTTATTTCAGTGTGCCTCTAAAATTTTCATTCTGCTTCAGAGCTGTGCATTGGCAACACAAAATTGCAATTCAGCATTTTGGTGCCTCTTGAAAGACACTTAGAATTATGGCCTGTGGGAACATGACAGCTTACCTTTGTGGGACAAGCACAGGTGTTTGAAGGCACTTTAAAAATGGATAATGATGAAATAGTTAACAAGATCAAAATATGAATTAGTCTTTAGACTTCCCATTTAACAAGATCAAAATATGAATCAGTCTTTAGACTTCCCATTCAGAAGAACAGGAATAGTTTACATCTCTCAGGAGTTATGGTTTTCAAGCTGCCCATATGTTACTTGAAAAGTATTGCTATTTGGAGAATGACTTCTTTCTGCAGAAAATATTGGCGAATATTTAACTGAATGTTTCTTTCAGTGTTCTGGAAGTTTCTTTTAAAATAGGAAAACGCCTCATCATTTTTTTCCAAATTTAGAATTTTTTTTGTTATGTGAGAAAGGCCAAAAATTGGCAAAACCTCACAAATGGCCTTGGGAAAAACGCAAAACAGGAATATTTCAGTTTAAATGAAGCAGATATGTTACTTTTTGGATAAAGGAGAAATTCTCATCAAATCTCAAGGATGTATTTTACCATGATATTTGAAAGGAATATGTTAAGTGCCTTTCAGAGTTATACAGCCTCTAGCAAGGTGATGAGACTAAGCTGGCTAGACACTGAGGTTGGGATTTATTTTATCCAGTTCATCTAGAATTTAAATGTTTAGGTCTGTGCTAATCATAACAATTTTTCTTTGTACTCAGTGGAGAGAAATAAACATCTCCAGCTGTCTGCTTCTCTGCATTGCCTCTAACGTGAGACAGGGGTGACTAGCTCAGAAGCATTTAACTTTTGGAAGAGTAAGCTAGGGTCTATAAATACCTCCCAGAGATGGTAAGCAACTGGCAGAGAAATAAGGTTGAGTTCCACCTCCAGATTCTTATATAATAATTCTTTTCTGTGATGTGTCCTGATTGTTTCCTTTAAAAAAAGAATGTCCTACTTGTCTCCTTTAAAAGAGTTGTATATCCTGATTGTCTTCTTTAAAAGCCCCCTTTAGACTAAGATACAGTCTACAATTTCTGCAGCTTTATCCTTGCACGCAAACCCATGAAATTGGAAAAGGACCGTATACAGACAGCAGGTAGAGCTTGTTTAAGGAAACCTTTCTATTGTATTTGGATTTGTTTGCTCTGAAAATAAAGGAACTGTTTAGTACAGCTAATGAGCTGGGAACTAGATATTAGAAAGTATACTATAGCAGGGGATATTCACATTGACACTAAAGAGAGGAAAAAACTTGTTTTCACACTTTTGATGTAAGCACCTTTCAAATCCTCTTACTTAGACCCAAATCCACTGCCCAATCCATCCTCCAATCTAGCATTCCTCATCATCTGGCACTTTTTGCTGTATGTGATTCATTTGTTTGCAAAGATGTAACAAAGAGTACATGCCAAATGTGGTAGCTACCACTTCGAGAATTTGGGAAAGGTCGGTCACATACATTCTTCCAGTGGCAGAAAAGTGCATATACCACAAGCTCTTTCCTACTGCATGGCCAAACCCACTGTAAATCCACTCAGTTTATCACCACCTAATGGACCTCACACTGTATTCCTGAGTCAGAAGAGGGCTTGGGGAAGCTGGTAACCAGGAGGAGGCAATTACATCCAAAGCAATTTGCGCAGTTCACTTTCAGATACTCTTTCCTGTCTGGTCCTAGAGATCTGAGACAAAACTGGTTCCTATCTCTGTCTCATGCAACTAGGTTTTTGTCTTACACATGTGCATTGTTGCGCAAAGGTGCCTTTTAAAATCATCGGTCGCATGTGCCAGACACAGCTAGTTAGATCATTTGCGACCTGCAGCTGTGCCTGTGCCCTGGAGGAGGGGAGAGGTTGTCACAACTCTGCCAACCCAGCAAGACGCTGAATCGTGCTGCAAGGCACAGCAGTGTGACCTGCAGCATTGCCCCTCCCATGAATGATTTAAATTTCAAAAGTCTGGACCTGGGAAGGAAATAAATTGTAGGTTAAATAAATGATCATGGCAATGGTAACATTTTCCTGGTTGCCGTTTTTAATGGCTACCATTTCCTCAATGATCCGACTACACATAGGATGAAGGGATAACTCCACAGGACAAGAATTGCCAGAAAATAGCACATGGTCCACAATTATAGCATACGTACCACAGATTACGCATTTTTAATAAGGAACTTTTCTCATAATATTTACTGTCTAAGCTCAGTGCCTTTTGATATAAGTTAATATCCAGGTCAATTACTGTGTTCACCTGCAATTTAGATAAAAACTTTATCTTCCGTTTTGCTTGAAAAATAAAAAATATTGACCTCATCAAATCTTGAAACCAATCTGAGCACAGATTTGCTCTAAGCTATCTGTCTGTGGGGAAACTTCAGTTTGTATTTTTCAAGTTTGTTATCCAGATTCAAAAAAAGATAATACTTGATTGATATGGATGGTAACTAAATTCTCTATTACAATAGAAATATTTAAATTTACATTTTGTATAAATAAGCATATATCAAATAAACACCAGAACACCAAAAATGCCTTTTAAAAATCAGATATTGTAAACACCTTTAGCTTTTCCAGCTCTCATCAAGTGTATATCCTCTGTTTGCCTAGTTCTGCTGAGCCCTAGTCCTTGATATCCATGGCTCAAAATGCATTTGGTTAACTGAAGTAAACAAGTAAATCAATAACCCAAGCCAATAAAAAAGCTTAGAAGAGCTAAAAATTCTCAGTTCTTTAAGCAATCCAAGACACCAGATATGTGAATTAAGAAGTTGTAAATTAAGCAGGTAAAAAGAGTTGTCAGTTAGCTTTTTCTTAGCATTGCTGTACTTTCAACAGAAAGGCCACCATTCTTAACCTGCTATTTGCTATCGATGAAGAGATTAGACATCCTAAAACAAAAAGTATACCCTCTTCTCAGTCAGATTTGGAACCTCAACCTCTCTGCTTTTCGGTCCTCTGTGGGAAGCAGGAGAGTTTGAGGACTAGCATGTTGCAACTGTAATCCACCATGTCAAAGAGCATCAATTCTGTTCCTAAGCAACCCTGCACAGCACAGTAGTTGCTGTCCATAGCTGATAAGGATGGTCAGGGAATTGTTAACTGGCTGCAAGTGGCAGAGATGAAAGTTGCAGAAACTAAAAGTAGAGGCACTATCACAGTAACAAAATTCCTCTTTTGGGTTAAAAAAGGGGGAGATCAACAGCCACACTAAAAAGTTAAGGACCCCTGTCACATTACACATGTTCTCATATAGAGAAGTCCTTTGACTCATCTTACTGAAAGGAGGTGGGTGAGTGAGTTGGGATGCTGATAACTTTCAGGATGTGAGCGAGTACATAACACTACATTATGTCCTTGACCAGCTGGCAGTCTGACTCTTAGCCATTTACAAAGAATGCCTGGATGGCCAAGCCAGCAAGTGATAACTTGAAAGATTGTTTCACATACATCAGCCAAAAGATTTTGAAAATCTGCCAATACAATAGGAAAAACAAGTTTCTAAATGCACATCTTGAATTAAGGAAAAAGTTTATTGTGTGCTTCAAAATAATTTGTTTCAAAGTAACTATTAATAAAGGCATTGCAATGTATTATAATATTAGATCATTATAAGTGCCTTTACAGAGTTGTACAGTTACTTTGTATCCCAAGTAATTTAAAAATATAGTGCAATATACTTACTTTATTTTAATTTACTAAAGTATTCAGTCTGATTAAATAAATTCCTAGAAGTTTATATTGTCTATCACACCAGGAGAAGAATTATGTCTCTAAGGAAATTGAGTCTCCAATAATCAAACCACCAAACTTAATTATGCAGATACTTAAGGACAGTTTTTATAATATTTTTGTTTTAATGTTCAAATAATTTTATTTTAGATTATATGCTGAAAAATTATACAAATGTTCTCACTATTGGAAGTTCTGCTTTGTATGTTAGTTTTTGATATGAGGCTTTACTGCAAGTGGTAGTACAAAGTTGAACTAGGGATCATCTGATTAAGAGGCAACTCACAAATCACAATGCCTTCTCAAAAAAAAAGACATATGACACCAGATGCTTACCTCAGGAAGATAACTTTTAATACAAAGAATCAGGAAAAATTAGGGAAACATACTGTAAGAAGGTTTCACTTAGAAATACAGAAGAAGGCAAAAAACAATTATCAGAGCTAAAGATGAGGCTTATAAAGCTCATATTACTGCAAATGCAAGCAGTCTCCTCCTCAAACCTTCTGCTTAATGTACAGACCATATACGTAAAAGATTCAACTAAAGACAAAATAAAAATACTTGCCAGCATATCAGAGCAGGAGATGAATTTGCAGTAGTTTCAGAATTTACCTCCTCTTATCCCACATCAGCACCTTACCAAATGTGCTGTATACGAGCCATGTATGAGACCTACTGAAGTCAATAAAAATCTCAGATTGGATGTTTCTTTGAGAAAATGGACACCCTTATCTGATACTGTTTTGTAATTTTGCATCTGGCTGCTAGAAAACATTTTCACTGCTTTAAGAATATCTGCATGTTGCAACTCATTTATTCTGTATCTTTTCATGCTGGACTGTTGATTTCAAAAATGGAGACAGAAAATGAATACCAAAGAACAGATTTTTCCTCATATCCTTCACTTTTATCTCACAATGGTATTTCCCTTCTTTGATTCTTGAATTAGGAAGTCTTCTTTCCTAAGGATACCATACAGGATACCATACACACAGCAGTCTATATCTCCTTCTACACTGTTATGTGAATGTAGGACATATTGAATTTTCACAAGACCTAAACACTTGTAAAGCCCATTTGATTTTGATAGGAGTAGGACATAACTCAGAGTCTCTGAACAGTACTCTACTTAGCTTAGCAGTTATTCTTGTGTACACAGGGCTATGTTTTCTAAGACAACTATGTACATAGTTTTCTAGCTTACTTGCTTTCAAGTGTTGTCCTTTGTGTTTCTAAGCACCTAAGCCTCTTCTGAGAACTCAAGCTGGATGCCTATCTGCATCTCTAGACACATAAATGCCTTTAAAAGACTTTCTTGCAGTATTTGACTCCTATAAACTAATAAACCCACGAGATCTCTATGTCTGTGTGACTTGAGTTCACTGTTAAACCATTCAGTAACATAGAGGAAAATGAAAAATCACTGAATACAAAATTTCTTCTCCTTAGTATTTTAAAAATTAAAATTTTGACTTTTTCATATTAAAATTTTTGTAGCTTTTTATGCAATCACCTTTTTTCTATAACAATTCTGGATCAAGACCAAATTAAATACATTTGTACGGCAGCACCAAAAGACTGCATCTTCAGGTTGGGGATCTGCAGGCAAGCAGGGAACAAAATTCTGCAGATGAATGTAAGGCAGGAAACATTTTTTCTAGATACATAGAGAATATCTTTACTCACAGGAAAAATGTCACTGTATCTTTATTATTTACACAAATGTAGTCTTTAAATGTTTTGTCAGCTTTTAAACTGTTGTAGTGTTCACTGGAGGCATTAAGATAGGCCTTCTTATAATGCATAAGGTGTGTCTCTGCTGGTGTGAGGAAAAGAGTACAGTCTCACTTGAATTATAATGGAGCTGAATTTTGTTGAAAGATTTTTTTTTTTTTACCAAAGCTAAAACATTTTAGGACTGGTATATCGGTCATATGATCTTTATATGTGCTCATGTTTTTATTTGAGCCTTCATACACCTGAAACATGCACAAATATTTGTATCCAGCATTCTTCTATGGAATACATAAACCTATTACACATCAGGCACTTCAGTCAAAAGCACTATTTTGTTTCATATCAATTCATATTTATTTAAATCTGTTCTGAGGGAACAATGGAAATTACCGTGTACTCTGGGGCAAACAGATTTTCTTTTGTCAAAAACTACATCCTTTCTGTATCCGTTGACTTTTTTTTACAGGGGATCATAAAATATTATTGGAAGCATGGGAAGATCAAAGTCATGGTCTTCAGCAAAAAATATTTATGAAATAATGGTAGTATTTAGGCTACTAATTGTGGTAGGGGTAAAAGTCCAAGCATGGTAACTATTGTTCCAGGTAAATGCAGCACAGAGCTATCATTTCAAAGTACTGGCTACAGATTTGAAAATCTTTCTTCCACTGCAAAAGCAATTCAGAAAAAAAAATGTTTTAAGACTATGTCTTGTATGAAAATTTGTGTTTTCAACTATTGCTCAGTAAATGATAGGTACAGAAATATATAGAAATTTTTCCATCATCTGTCAGCTCCATTGTCAGGTAACTGATGAAACGTGATAAGGCTGAATCTAAATTTTGTTTTGGATTTCTAATTTACTCACCCTCTTTTAAAGTGTTGATTTAACCCCTGAAAAACCATATTCTTCCATCCCCACCTTATCATAATTTAAAATACGAATAGCTACATGGCATCCAGTGGATTACAGTGGAGTAAAACTCAAGTTAATAGGAGTAGTTTATTAGACTTTGTTTCAAATCTCTTGTCTAAGAACTTTTTATGCTGCAGCTGTAAAATGTTGTCAATTTATTTTGGATAAATATTTTATTTCCAGAGCATTTATAAGTTTCTCTGTTCAGGAAGAGTTTCTTTTGCCAGATTTTTTTGCACATTAGCACTATTTTGAATACAGTATTCACTGATTCATCCAGCTTTAATACAGCAAATTTTTCTTCTTGGTCAGAGAGAGACTTACAACGACGTAAGTTAAGTACAGATTTCAGCAGTCAGTTTGAACTTCTTGCATTCAGTCACTGAAGTTAGGCCTTTAATATAATCACAATATCAGCTGAGGAACAGGTGAATGACAGGCCATAATTAACAGATCAGGTAACAGTTATAATTATTCTCTGTGTTGCTTTGTTCTGTTGTACTAAATCAGCATGTTTCTTTGTTACATTCTGGTCCACACCACTTTCACTCTTATTATTCTTGATTCAAAATAACTGCAAGGAAACAAAATTCTATATGTTTCCACCAAAGGAGCAAATAAATTAGATTTTTAGTTAAAATATCTTTTTTGCTAAGCATCACCTTCATACTCTTTCTAACTGCAGTAAGAAAATTTATGCTCAAGAAAAATGTGTGAGGCAAACTAACTTCCTTTCCTCTACGATAGCTTCAGGATTTTTTTTGGAAAGAAAGGATGTTCCCCAGTGCAGAGAACTAAATATGAATATAATGACCCTGTTTTCTGTCAAGACAGCAATAGCCCAATACAGTTTGAGTATATATTTATTAAAGAATAAAAGAATTATTTTCATTACTATCAAAATGACCCCTATTTTTCAAAATTTCAAATTCTCCCTGCAGCCTTTCTTGAATATCTAGTAATGAACTTTGAAAGTATTTACATTACACTTTGTCCCTCCTCAGTTATATAGTATTCTAGCTATTGAGACTAAAAGTCTCTGCTTTGAAGAGAAAATAGAGCAAAACATCAAATATTCACTAGGTGGTATACAAGAATATCAACATAGAAAAAAGCTGTTTGAAAGAGGTTTGAAAGTATTAGCCAATAAGTGGCTAAAAACACAGAAATAAAATTCCAACTCTGTTGATCTTTACTCTTGTAATATTCTAATATTCATCACAAAAGTATTTCTAAGCATGCAATTAAATTGTTCATGAAATTAAGGCTTCTAAGTTTCTGTTCTCTTGTTAGATTTTATTTAACTCCTGATTTTTTAACATTGTTCTGAAGAGACGGATGTTTCTGAAGTAGCATGCAGAGACCATAAGAAACTAGAAGCACTCATAACGGTCAGAGAAGGAAAACAAAGTAATATGTATGGCAGCTGGAAAAAAAAGTGATGCTGTGGAAATTTTATGATGCTCATAAGGAAAAAAAACCTATCAAGCAAAGGTCAGAAAAGAAATTGTTTGAGGAAAGTTCAGGTCAACTGAATGAAAATGATAATGAATGAAAGATTTAATCTAGTTATGAAAGATGAATGAGGAATATGGAACAAAGAAGCAGAAGGAAGTAAAGCCACAAGAGTCTTAATATGAATGTTAAACTTGTCCAGAACAAGGGAGGAAAGGAGCCAAGCCAAAAGACAACTCCCAAAACAGGAGGCTACAGAAAGTGGTGGTTTGAAATAAAAGTGAAGAAAATAAAAAGTGCAATATACCTTAAGGATGTAATAAGAATGGAAAAGGAGTGATGACAGGAGAGAATGGAACGCGCAGGAGAATGAAGTCCATTGTCTTATTTCCCCGTTCACTATCTGAGGCTTTCTAGTCTCACATCCAGTCACCTGTTTGATTATAAAGTCTTCTGCAGATGGGATTTGATACATGTTAAATGGGATTCCTCATACATTATGGGCTACATGAACAAATAATGAAAATGAATTTGTGCTTTATCTTTTCTGGAAGATACACATCTAGTTTATATATCCAAAGTAGATAAATAGTTTTCTGCTTAAGGTTGCCTCCATAAGGTATTATGTTTATCTACAAATGTATTACATGACCTGACAAAGCTACCCAATGTAAAGCCTATAAATATAGAGTTTTAATATGGCAATGTGTTTTCTTCTGAACTTGTCACAAAAGACCATTGTGTTCCTTATTTAAAGTACAACATCTTTATAAAGTATAAGCTACTGTAGAGCTCTGCCTGATTTAGGAACAATTGTTACCATCAAAAATTTAACAGCTATTCAAACTCATTTGCTGGCTACTGACAAGGGAGAAGGAAAGTTATTAGATTATTTTGTTATGAGGTGACAGCAGAAAGTGACATAACTGTGTCATTATGAGTGTAGATGTTCACAAGCCCCCATGTAAATCTGTCAGTCCCAATTCAATAGATTTGAGCTTTTTTTTCTCTGTGAGGTTTTACATTACCCTGTTTCTTGACTTTTATGTCCCTAACTTCTCTGCTTCTCATTGTTATCTTGAATCTCTACATACTGACTTCTGACCTCTTTCTATTTTAATCTCTTGTCCCTCCTCGCTGTTTTACCTTTGCTTTTGCTATAATTAATAATGATAAAAGATCAAGCTGAAATTTGAAATCAGACACCTCGGTTTCTGGAAGATGGCATGCTATTCTTCTAGAGTCTTCTCTTTCTCTCTCTTCCATTCATACATTCATTCATTCATTCATTCATATAACATCTCTATGTGCAATTATGTATCACTTGAGTTGAGCAGTCAAGAATAGTTAATAGCTGGGATGTCCTTGGAGGCTAAAATGTAGCAATATTTGAAGTCACTGGCACTCTGCAGAGAAAAATGTAATCTATGTTTTTTAAAGACGCTTTAATTGCTCAGCAATCATGCAGAACGGAGAAATATAGCTCTGCTTCGAAGATAATAACTCCCCAAATTGCAAAGGTCGCTACTCAATACCCTTGCTATCTAGAAAAATGTGAGAATGACACTCAGAGTCAAAAACTCAAATAGTTAGTCTATTATTCATAGCATAGTCTATTAGTTTTCATGTATTTTTATAATATTTCAGAGAGCCTGCTGTGTGCTACTATTATTTTAAAATTAAGAGATTTCAGCTAACTTTATTCCTAAAATAAAAAAGTTGTTCATATAGAGCCCAATTTTATAGCCCTTGTTCAGCAAAAACTAAAATTAAAAATAAATGGGAGTTCTACAAAAGTCAATGGTGACAGGATCTAACATAGAACCGAAGGCAGCAGTACTAATTGCAGTCAGCTTTCACTAACGCTTGCTGCTTTTCCTAGAATTTCCCTCTCTTTTTCTATAATCATTCCCTCAACTAAAGACAGTTGAAAGCTTTTGTTATGCAATTCAATTAAAATTATTCATATTTATTTAACATTTAAGCATAGTCTTTACATAGTTATCAGAATTTTTTAAAGGATATCATCTAGCTAATGTATTGGCTAAAAATTTCCCAGCAAGTTATGATGTCTGTAATATCTGAACTTGTAATCATATAGGAACTTGTAAGGCTGAAACTTTGCATCTCTGTGAAAGTTGCTCAAAACTTGCTTTATGCAAACTACTTCCAAAACTGAGTCAAACATCTGTTCTTTTTAATCCCTTTTCTTCCTCCAGGGACCTAAATATCGTGTGCCTGTGTACTTGAAAATAGGTTCTTGAGCTCTGTTCAAAGAGATTTTCAGTGTTATTCATCAGTACTCTTGAAATGGTATTCAGCGTACTGTCTCAAAACATGGAACTATGGGATTATACCAATTTTTTATGAAAGAGAAAAACAAGTTATATCAATGCCAAGTCATATCACTGACAAATCAATATCACGTCTGTGTCATATTCCATTACGAGCTGGCTATGCTACTTAACAATACGGTTCAGTACCATGGACAAGTACTGCCAACAACAATGTCCACAGTGGTGAACTCGACTTATGTAACAAATACCTTTCATTACAAAAAAATGCAGGCCATCTCCTGCTTTTTAATAATAAAATTGTATATTATAAAAATTGGTAAATTCTTATGACTTAACTTGCTGAAATCATCACAGTTCAAATGATAATTAAAAATATGTGGCAAATGTATCAGACAGTATCAGAAAGAATAGGACTGTGGAACTAGTTATCATGTATAACTTGTTCCTTGTGCTAACTTGTCCCTTTAGTTTGTCACTACCAGAAGAAAATGAAAACTAAAAAACCCAGCAACCTAAAAAGTAGATTAAAATCCCCAAAGCTCTTGTCATTCCTTTTTAGCATAACTTGCCTTCACAAGTATTATGAAATATTTACAATGTACTATATTTATCTTCATTTGTTATAGTGTGCTGAAGATAAAAGGCTTTTCTAAAAAAATGGTGGCATAATACAGTCCCTTTATCTTGTTCAAAATTCTATATGTGATTTTTCCAGCTGAATTATGATTGCATATAATAAATCAACTTTTTCCATAATAGTTTCATAATGCACTTTCATTTTGTTAAGCTTAAAAATTATACGTGTTTCATAAATCTCAACAATTTCAACAAGATGTGGCAAAATGTTTGACTAATAAAATGACGGTCCTCATCTTCATGAGAGTGAAAAGTTGTGTCTCTTAATACCTGTAATTATTAAATAGCTAGAAAATTTATAAGGAATCAAAAAATTTTCAGTTTCATAGCTGATACTATAAAGCCCAAAATTAAGAACAGGGCAACAAATTGTCTTCTCAAATGAGCCAAACTTTCTAAATCCCTTTTAGCATTACAGATAAACACATCGTACAGCCTGGTGTACAGAGTCAGCTGCTACAATGTGATTCTAGTATCAGTAAGAGACCTGTTATCTTTATAAAACAATGCTAGGTACTATCTCCTATCTTTCCACTAAACTCTATTGGAGTTTAGTGTCAACAATCTTTTGTTGACCAAGCATCTTTTAACTCCTAATTCTCTGGAAGAATTTCTAGTCATTAGAATTATGTTTTAGATATTTATTTGACCTGTCATATAAGTGTTTCACACTTTCTCAAACCTTTTTCCACACTGTGTCATAGGTAAGCAAAGCTTGACATGTGCTATTTACTTGGAGCTAAGCTGCAGTTCTATGGAAATCAAAGGGATTTTGTCCAATGTCTTAAATAAGATCAGGACTTTTTTTTTCCTGTGGAGATTAAGATTCTTTTTTATTTTTGTGAAAAAAAACCACCTTGCAGTACCCAAATCTATACCAAAGTCCCCATCAATACTTCAATTCAAACAAAATGGCAGATCCACATACTTCTATGCATGGTCAAATCAAAATATTGCACCTGTTTTCTTCTCATAACTATCACTACTTTAGCAACACTGCAACAAATCCTATCAGAAATCATACTATTCTACTAGAAATCCACTGATAACTCACAAATATTTAGAAAATCTTGCAATTTCACTATCCAGACCGAATAAACTGTCAGAGAAAATGGTGAAGAACCCAAACATAGTTTTAAGAATTACATTTGTTTGGGTTTTTCAATTCATGTCCAGTTTGGGGCCTGGGTTATTTTAACTTTAGCAACACTTTTAACTCACTTGCATATGTAAAGCATTTTAAAAGGAGTGCTGAGTTGTATTTATAAAGTTGAGGAACAAAAACTTACCCTTTCATTTCTTTCTATTAACATTTTTGAAATTGAGCATTTTCCATTCCTGGCAATACACTTGTTGAAATGTTGGCTGTAACCAAATGCCAGCTGCACTTACCCCAGTGTTGTCATGGTGACAATGGTGTACCAGAAGGCTGCAGGGATGCTGGTGAACTTGCTGGCTGATGAACCTTTCTCTGCATAGTACATGACTGTGGCAAAGATGATGATGGCCATGGTAAGCGAGAAGAGGAGAAAGCCTAACTCCGAGGCACAACTTTTCAGGGTGTAGCCCAGGATGCGCAGCCCCTGTGAGTGACGGGAAAACTTAAAGATCCTGAAGACACGAAAGACTCGCAGTGTCACAAAAGCCCCACTGACATCCTCGTTATCTGTCATCACCAGGCCGATATAATACGGCATGATGGCAACCACATCAATGATGCTCATGACACTGCGTACAAACTTGTAACGACTAGGGGCTGCCAGCAGGCGTAACAGATATTCAACTGTGAAGATCATGACACAGGCAGTATCCAGACAGAAGAAAGCCACAGCATAGCGCTCTCCACAGGGCAGCTCCTTGATGCGGCCTGGGCTTACCCCACAGGGCACTGTTTCCACCACATTGGCAATAACAGAGACAGCAATGAAGAAACCAGTGACATAGTAGAAGACCAGAGCCAGTGTACTGGTGTGTGGGTTTTCAAAGGCCCGCCACATCCTCTGCCGAGCTGTCATAGAGGGTAAGGAGCTCTCGGCTGCATGATCCTGATCAGCATCATCCTGCAGGCGCTCAGCGTTCTCACGCCGGCGATCCTTGTATTCCTCATAACAGCAGTCGCCAATGATCTCGGGGATGATGCCAAAGAAGGCCAGCTCCTCATCATAAGCAGAGATGCACTCTTGGCGGGGGTAATGAAGCTTCCCTGTACGGTAGAAGTTGAGAATGTGGCGGAAGATGTCAGGGTCCCGATCAAAAAAGTACTGCTGTGTCTCAGGGTGGTAGAAGAAGTCCCGCTCTGAACTGCCCAGCAGAGTGTCGGGGTAGCGTTCTAAGGTGTCCAGCCATGTCTGGAACTGGATACCACTCACGTTCAGCACAATCAGAGAGTCCTGGCTTCGCTTCCTCTCCTGCCGTGGAGCAGCTGGCATAGGACCTGTGGCCACTGGCATCCATCCTATGGCGGCTGCCCTGGCAAAGGGTAACCATGCTGCCACTCCTGCTGCCATGGTCCTGAACAGCTACTACAGCTGAGAGAGTCAGTTTAGAGACAGTTCTGGTATGGCCACTAAAACACAAAGGAAAAAGAAAAATATAAATGCTCACACGTTTTTGAGGCAACAGGATTCCAGAACGCTATTGTGATTCAGTATTAACTGGGCTGCTTAATCTTGTTTCCTCCCCTTCCTCGTCCTAGACTATCCTTTCCAGGGACTGATTAGCCAGTTAGGGCAATAAATCAGGACACCGGGAAATCAACATATTCAAAGCACCTACTACTCCCTAGCAGCCGGATCCTTTGGCGATGAGGTCCATACGTGGCCCCTCGATGGAAGTGACGATCCACAGCGCTAACCCCAGCAGCTGGCTAGCAGCCCTGGTGCATCGGTGCAGCCACCTGGAAGGAGATTTTCTTCCACGCGCGATGCAGCCGGGCCCCGCGCCCCTCCTCCGCTCGCTCCCCGCCCGCCGCCGGAGCCCGGCCGCGGCCGTCGGCGCAGTCCTGCCGGGCGGGCTGCAGCGGGGCCGCCTGGCGCCGCCCGCCCGCTCGCCGTGCCGGGGCGGAGGGGATGGGCCGGGCCGGGCCGGGCCGGCCGCCCCCTCCCTCCCCCCCCGCCGCTCCGGCCGCAGCCCTGGAGCAGCAGCGGGACGAATCCGCTCCCTGACCTTGATGGCTGCCCCCCGCGGACTCCTCCTGACCCAGGTTTGGGGCCGGGGGAGCCGGCGGGGCAGGGGGAGGAGCTCCGCGCGGCAGCATTAAACTTTAAGGCAAGTTTTCCTTGTAGGAAATGCGTTGAAGGGCAGAGGGGCGCAGGGGAGGGGGCACCTGGAGAGGGGCGAGGAGGGAGCGACCTGCAGAGCGGAGCGGGCGGGAGGCGAGTCTCCCCCAGCATGGGGCGCCTGGGGCTGGGGCAAGGATCGATCCGGAGCGGGGACAGCGCCGAGCAGGGCCCTGCTGGCGGGGGAGAGGAGGATGGAGCGGGGGCTCCCGAGGCCCCCGCTGAGGGTGCGATGCGGGGGACACGGGGCATCCTCGGCAGCGGCCGAGCAGGCGGCGAAGGGCGAAGCCGGGGGCGCCTCGCGATGGAGCAGGGCAGGGGCAGGGGCTGGGGCTGCCCAGAGCCGGGGGAGGCCGGGGCGGGCGCGGGGGCGGCGGGGAGGCGGGCGCGGGGCCCCGCCGCAGCCGCGGCAGGGTGCAGCTCGGCGGCCAGCAGCGGATGGTCTCCCCCTCCCGCCTCCTTCTCCTCGCCCCTTCCCCTGGCTCTGCTCTCGCATCCCTCCGGACGTGCCCAGCCTGCGGCACCTACCTGGGAAAGTCTGACGAGAGCGCTCAGTTGCATAGAGACTTTTAGAAATACAGGCTCTGCCGCGAGATCTCCGTGCCCCGCCGGGAACGGCGGGGAAGTAGTTGCTCCTGAGAAAGCTTGATCGCATCCAAAGGGACATCGATAATAAGGCTTTCCCCCACCCCCACCCCCCTCCGCCACCGCCGAGCGCCAAGCAACAAGTTCAAGGGGTGGGTGGGGGGAAAAAACAACGTAATCGCGCCTGGCAACTCAACGGAGCACGTCCTTTCGGGGAGCGGATCCTGCGGCGCGGGGCTGCCGTCAGGCGCGGCTGCGGCCGCTGCCCCTGCCGCGGGGCTGCCGCGGGGCTGCGGGCGGCGGCGAGGCCCTGGCGCGGCCGGGGGCGGGGGGGGCTCCCCGCTGCCTCCCCCGCGGCGGGCGGGCCATGCCGCCTGCCCGCGCCGCCGCCGCCGCCCGCGGGCTCGGGGCGCAGGGGCGGGCGCCGGCGCAGGGGGGAAGCGGGGCGGCGCGGCGCGGGCGCGGAGGGCATGGCTCCGCGGGCGGAACAAAGCGGGCTGCGGGCGGCCGCGCTGGCGGGGAGTGCCGGGGTGTGTGGGTGGGGGGGTGTCGGTGCCTGGATCGCGCGGTCCAACCCCTCCGCCGTCAGCGCCGCGCAGAGAGTTAGCGGTGTTTCGGGTGGGGATCGGGCTGTGGAGATGGCTTAGGTGAGGCAGCTAGGGAGATTTCTCTGAAGTGCTAGCTCCTCTCAAGGGGAGGGGAAGAAAGAGAGAAAGGGGGGAAAAAAATCAAATGCCTGGCAGTGAAGTGTTGCGAGGCTTCTCGACACCCGCTCCGAGCCACTCCGGCGTGCTCGCTGCAATATCCGAACGGCTCTTACCCGCTTTCAGACAGGCGAGAGCTGGGACGGGTATGCGAGCCTTTTCCTCCTTCCGTCCTTTCCGCTCCCGTGCGAAGCCGCCCCCTTTTTCCCGTCGCTAGATGGCGTGTGGATGACGAGGAGTGCGGGGCCGCCGCGGCCGGGCCGGGGGGCCGCGCGGGGCCGCGCCGGCGCTGGCTCCCCGCCGCCCCGCATCGCCGCCGCCGCCCGCCGCCGCGCTGCGCCCGGCGCCCTCCGCAGCCTCGCCAGCGGCAGATGAGCGCAGAGCAGCGCTGCGTCTTCGGGGGAAAGCGGTGACATAATGCCTCGAGCTTTACGTGCCCTTCTGCTAGCTCTGATGAGCAGAACGAGCTGCTTGTATTTTGTAATTAAAATGCTGAAAACACTCGGGTTCTTCATCACTGAGCTCGCGTCAAGACCTCAGAAGGCATTCCTCCTAATATGCGTTTGTTTCAGTTTAGTAATAACACGGAGGGCTTGCAAAGGAATCATACAGTAAATAGGCCCCTTTATACTTGAAGATCTGTTGACCAAACCTCCCGCTCTAATAACCTATCTTAGGCATGTGCCAAAGAAATCTAAAACAAAACGTGGAAACAGGGAAAATCAAGGAAAATATGAAAAATAAAACAAATACATACTGAAGCCTGGAAATTATCTCTTTTCTATATCTCAGTGATATGCTTGATTTCAGTGTGTATTAGCTTCTGTTTAAGTTTCCATAAAAAAGATGAAGAACACTATCAATACTGTAGTCTGTAAGCTGTTCCCATGAGGAATACTTGAAAGCATGCAGACAAAAAGATTAAAAAATGTTGAAGTGTAGTTCCTAAATTAGGAAGACTTATGATGGCTACAATCAATCACATACCTGAAATCACATGAAACAAAAAAAAAAATCACATAAAAAGAATACCTTCTGTAGTTTCACTAAAGATTTTTTTCAGGTGTAAACATTCAGCTGATTAATTCTTATAAATTAATCCATTAATTTGAAATTAGTTGGTCGAGATTTAAGTGTAGAGATTGCAATGATAATGATATGCTTCTCCCATATGAAGGAAAAGATGAGGATTTTTGATTTAGTGATACAAAATAACAATCCTATAGCAATTAATAAAGGCCAATTTATCGTCCTGTCAGCTCAGCACTAAGATAATAATGTAGGACTTTGTTTCCTGACAAATAGTCAAAAGAGGTTTCCTTTTCCACTATAGATTCTTTTTGTAATCAATACATGCTCTTATTTTTTAACCCGACTGGCATTACAGTAAACAGTTACTTCTTTCAATTGGTTTTTATATGCAGGTTTTTACAGAACCTCACTTGAAAACAAAGGTTTGGGGTTTTTTTTTTGTTTTGGGGTTTTTTTCTTCAATAGAGAGGAGAACGTGTTCCATTAAGAATCACTTTGATTCTTGTTGAAATCTTAATGTTATTTCAAAGACTTACCACGTTTCATCAGGAAAAAGAAAAAACAAAGCAATACATTTGGACAAGTGGGGGGATCAGGTAATGGTATAATACTATGCCTATTTTAAAACAGAGGTTTGAAAACGGTCCGGGTTCAAAGTTTCCCTTTTCTAATAGCATTGGCTATTTGTAAAGATGATCACTTTTTTTTTTTTGTTTTTGTTCTTGTTGCACAGCCTGTGTATCAGAAAAGCTTCTTTCAGAAATGGTATCATGGAAGGAAAAGCCAGAAAGTGTATTGGTAAGCATAGTCTACTACCTTCTTATTCTAGCAGAAAGTTCATTACGATTCTAGTGAGAAGCACTAACCAAGAAGGTCGAACTTTCTCAACTTGTGCATGGTTAGTGTCTTGAAAATGTCCGTCTGTTCTTACTTTGTACATTTCAGAGAGGTTAAATTCTAGTATACAAAGTGTATATGCAAGAATAAATTGTCTGTTCTTCTGAAGTCAAAGTCCTTCATGTGACATCACAGTTCAATCATCTGTGACATCAAGAGACTGGTGTTATGTGACAGGGAGGACTGTTGACTTCAACTAGGAATTAAGTAGCTGGATCTCAAATAAGACAAAAATCCTATTTTCAAGCTAAGAAAATAAATCCTAGTAATTGTAAGACCAGAAAAGAATGGTACTAAGGGGAATGAAACAATACATTCTAATACGAGCTGTTTCTAAATTCTTTCCAAAGTCATGAGCTACAAAGAACTCTCTAAGGATTAAACAGCTATAATGCATATGTTTATATTAGTGTATTTAATTTTTTCAAAATATTTAGAACCTTTGAAACCAAGAATTTCCTTCACAAACTGAATTATGTACATTCTCTCTTCATAATTCCTTTAGTACTAAGCTTTCCTTAACTGATAGGGTTTTGAAAAAAAGAAAAACACAAATATTCAAAGCCACCTTGTAAGTCTCAACCTTAAGAATTAGCTATACCTCTGATTTCTTTCTTTTTTTCCCTCTTTAGTCTAGAAGGTAATTTCACAATTCTTGCATTCTTATATTAAGACATACTGGTGCAGCGAATACCAAATGCATAAAATCCTGCAGAGGCAACTGGGTTCTGATTATAAGCTATTTTCCCCCTCTAGGATTAGTAAGAATAGTCTCCATAACAAAGAACGTATTTACGTGCTCTTTGGTGAAAAGATGGAAAGGCCTTTTCTCTTAATTTATAGGAATCAACATTACTCAGTCTTCCACAAAATGCAGCGGTTTCTGCCCAGAGCCACTCTGGTTACTACTAACAGAATATTCTATTGATCTGCCTCTTTTGCTTCATATTTTCCTTGTTTGCAGGTCTGAATGCTTCTCAGTCTAAGGCGGGGGAGGGATTTGATTTTTTTTCTCCAACAGAGGGAACCTGAGAGACCTTCTACATAGAAAGACACTAGTATAATGCTTACTACAGTGTTGGTCACTTAGGCTCACTCAAGAACTGCAGTCACTAGCTTAAGAATGAGTCTCATACACAGATGAAAATGTTTGATTTTATAGTGCAAGTCAAATAAATCATGCTTTGGTCACATGCAACTAATGAAAATATACATTTTCACAGTCTGCAATTTCCTGGCCTTTGTAGATTTATCTCGTTTAAATCTAACTAGGTTTTGTACTGTGGGCCAGGCAGATAGGCAGGAGGGTTTTGATATGGGCATAATTTTTCAAAGAGAAAAAGTCATCTTTATTGAAGGTTGCTAAAATAGGCTCAGGTCACTCTGCAGTGCCTGTGCTTGTCATCTTTCTTTCTATCTGGAGAAATAGATTGCTCTGGACCTTAAAAAATGACCTCCCACTGGTCAAGGATTAAGTCATACTGTGGGGGAAGTGCCCAACATACATCATTTCTTTTAAATTCTGAAACCGGCCTGAGAGTTAGCATAGCCTGAAAATTAACCTGAAAATAAAGTGCCTTATCTCTGTGGAAAAAGTTTTTTTTGTGCATTTAATACAGACTTAGTAGATGGAAGATGAGAACAGAGCCATAAGCACTGTGGTTTCTTTTCTGCTTAAGGTGAGGTTAAGGTGATACTTGGTATAGTCTCAAGAAGTTTGTCTCAGTTTTTCAAAGAAGGGCCTGATTTGATCTCAGATATTTTATCTGCTCTAAATCAACAAATACTCTTAGTAATTGTATATGTTTTTCTTGATGTACAGGAAATTATAGAAAAGATTACTTCTACTTAACTATGTATTAGTCACACTAAGCACTGGGAATTCGTCTTGAAATTAGTGGTAATTTACCCACCAGTAAAATGGTAAATACAAACTTTTAAACTTTGCTTTAGATAAATACATATTACTAATTTTAAATTCATGTTTTGGCTCATATAATATCATCAAAGGAATAGTTGTTTCATCTATATAATGAGACTCAATTTCAACCTATTTAGCTTTAGGCACCTGTGATACCTAATGAAGAGCCTGCTCAGCCTAACTTCCTGGAGCCAACAGAGAGAAATAATTCCAGAGACCAAAGCATTCCACCTACAATCTGAGTGTATATATGCAGGTATCCGTTGACTATAAAAGGAAGACTGGGATGACTGTAATCCTTAGCTTAGGAGTCTTAGTAGGACATTTGACATTAGGCAGGATGAACCTGAGACTGACAGCCTGAGCCAAAGTTGGCTGGAGTAAATGGCAAAACTACCCTGGACTTAAAACTGCCTTTAAGGTCACATCCTTAGAAAGAGAAACTAACAGTAAATTAATGCAGAAAACTAGCTCACCTCTTAGCTCACATTCCTGGATACATTGAAACGCTTTGGGAAGTCTGCTTTGAAAGGTATGCCTCTCACCAGACTTATTCTGTGCCCATGTGGCCACATTTCTAGTCACATGAACAATCTCCAGTATCATCAGATACTCACCTTTCACTTCCTAAGCACTAAAAAAAGAAAAAAGTAATAAAAAACCCTCAGCATCGATAAGAAGCTCTATCTTCTCATACCGAACTGTGACGTACTAATAAAGTACTTAGTTCTGCTGAATCTCTGTCTTTAACTATGACATACAACTATATCACAATATAGCCCGTTTAACTATCTGACAATATGCCATTTCCAGTAGTCAGTTCCTGCTCTTTTTTAGATGTATAGTTTGCTACTTCTATTTGTCCTCTTTCTCTGCTCAGGGTTAATAACCTACTCTAAAATTTGACTCTCATCATTTTGTTGAGCTGTTGGGTAAAACATATATAAGACGTGACTGAAGTTCCTTTTTCTAAGCTGGTTCTCAAAGACCAATACACATAAGTGCTATATTGCAGCAGACAGACAACATCTGCAGAATTCTTAATCTATGATTCAGTCATGTCCATTCCTTCATATATTCCTTCCTGATTCAGAAGAAAGTTTGTCTAAACTGAAGGACCAAAGTAGTTCAAAACATAAATAAGACTGAGGAGTTCAGTTTGTTTTAATTAAGGCCTTGGATCCTACTTTGCACATTAAATTGAAACTATTCAGTGATGGCTCCAACCTTATAGTAGTGGAAAGGATAAATGGGATAGTAATGTCAGTCTCAGTGGGAAAGGAATGTCTAGGAACACGTTTATCAAGGAGAGCTGTAAGATCTGCTAAACAAGCATGATTCACAGGGAGTGACTCTACAGTGAAAGAGACATGAGCGGTCTGTGTTTCAGTGTAACCACAGATTGGATAGACTCCTCTAAGGTGGTGAAGAAGTCTTGGAGAAGGAAATAAATCTGCACAAGCTTGGAAAGCTGGAACCTTTCCAATTTCAATTAAGGTTACTTTTCTTCCTTAAAAGTACCCACAGACAAAGATTAAGGCACATTTCAGCAGAATCCAGATTCTGGAATCTAGTAGATTCTGGAATTCCAGTAGAAAAAACTCCACAGAATAAAGTTTATCTCCCCTTTTTCTCTAGCTTTCAAGTTTTAAGTTCATATTCCTTACTCCAAGCCACCCGTAGCTCTGCTGTCTTTTTCTATATACTTATACTTGTAAAAAGGTATCTGGTCAGTAGATTTATGAAGTCTTTGCTCCATTTGATGATATGGAATAGATACCGATTTCTGGCTGAAGAAAGCAAGAAAAGGTTAGCGTCCTTTATATTTGCTTTTATTTTAATTAGCTTGATCAATTCTGATTAAAATTTTGGAATTGTGGTAAATTTGTGGAAAATAGGGGTTAGTAAATCAAACTTTGTAAAACTAACACTTTTATCTTGTAGGAGTTCCTCTTTTGATTTTTCTTACCTCAGTCTTTGTAATGGATTTTGGCAATTTCTTGGAGGGTTATATACAAATAACAGTAGGATATTTTTAATAAGTATTTGGTATTTTTTAAAAGTTTCTTTTATATAAATTTTTCTAGCAGAACTTTCTCTGTGTTATGCATTTCAGC
The DNA here is from genome assembly GCF_040807025.1 of Struthio camelus. Taxonomy (NCBI): domain Eukaryota; kingdom Metazoa; phylum Chordata; class Aves; order Struthioniformes; family Struthionidae; genus Struthio; species Struthio camelus. Next base: position 26,690,448 of record NC_090942.1, read on the forward strand.
AGCTGCTTATCTGGACAGATAACAGATTCTTTGATAATACGATTTATTGGCCAAAACAAAATTAAAAATATAGTGAATTTTTTTGATTTCACAATTTTTGTTTCATTTTCATACTGCAATATACTCACAGCATGGCATTCTTTCAAGCTGTATCCAAACTTTATCATTTTAGATATACGCCTTTTTCTTCATATTCCAGGAAATGTAGGGTTTGGATGTCAGCCACCTTCTTCTGTTCTTGCAAAAACCTCACAATGATCAATGGCTTCTTGCCTAATTAGTCTCATCTCTCTTATATTGTGACTCCTTTCTAAACTGTTTTGTTACTAGATTTGCTGTGCTGCTCAGTACCTTGTGTGGACGGTACCCAAAGAGGGATAATACAGTTCTGACTTAGAGCCTATGGAATCATCCTGACCCTTTTGTATAACTTATTTCTGTTCCAGCAAAGCTTCCACCATTTGGAATCTCAGTGGCTTTATAGGAATCCTATATGAAACTATATTTCATATAGGCCTATAAACTATATTTCATATAGTTTCATATATTCATATATTTTTTGTGAAAATATAGTTAATAGAAACAATGTGTCATTCATTGGTACAAATGAATATAGAACATTTTTCAGAAGTTAGTGATTGAATAAAGTTATTATCTTGCATTGCAAATGACTTCTTTAGTCCAGCCAGCTCTTAAAAAAAGGAGGAGCCTGAGGTTAGGCATACCAGCATGGAGCTGGTAGCTCTTCAAACCTGAACATATCTGGAGAGCTGCCTATAGGGTCACTTTTTCTGCCAGTAATAGCTAATAGTCCCTGTACAGCCCTGTTCAGATTAGGAAATAGAAAACTTTCATGTTAACAATTGCCATCTAACTGCATCAACTACAATGAGAAAGCAGTCCTTTGTAGCAAGCCACTTCTCTAGCTTTGGGAGGAAATGATTTTTGTGGCTGCCTCGGTGGCATTACTGCAGTGAATCCAAGTTTTGGATGCAAAGAAAGGATGATATAAAATGTCAAGCAGTCTGTCTACTAAAGTAAAACATTACTCATATCATTGTTTGTAGGAAGTTAATTTAAAAAATATCAAGCTGAAAGAATAAAAATTGGAAATGCTAACGTTTTCTTCACAATTTTTAAGACCAGTTTTACTTCCCTGGAAAATAAATGAGTGTACAAGACTGGAAAGTTAAGAAGTCTTGACAAATGTGTTAATTAGTTTTGATGTCAGGGGATTAGTAGTATCTGAACCTAAACAGTCACAAAATCAGGAAGTTACAGTTGAGAACTGCCCTAAATTTACTGGCCTTTGTGCTCTAAATGCTTCCACAAGAAATATGTTACAGAGAAACATGAAACCTACTCATTATTTCCCTTCATCACTAAGTTAAACAAATATTTTATTGTTAGATGAACAATATGTCACCTCAAGGGCGGTTTTCAGCATGGGTTATTCAGCTATAAGTTATGCTGCTAAGACAATCTGAAACCTTGCACAAAATTATTGCCTTCCATGTTAAAACAAATAAATGTTTTAATGAAATCATGCTTGCTTCATGAGGACATTCTACTTTTGTTTATCAATTAAAATAATTATTTTGCAGTAGTATCATTGTTCATAAATCAAATAGCATGCAAATATATAACTCTAATTGCAACTTTCTTAAAGGAACAGGAGGAACAAAAGCATCACAATGTCAGAATTATAGTTTCCTTCTGGTTGCGTATTACTCAGTCACTTGAAAGAACTGCTCTACAGTATAACATAAAACAGCCTCAAGACTACAGCAATTACGGTCTAGATATTTGACATGCACCATATGAATTTAAAAAAAAATCTGTTCAATCTAATTCACATCTAAGCAATAGAAAGCAGAAGGGTGAAACACCAGGCAGTATGGACATTTCTGTAAATACAGTTCTAGTGGAAGAAATAATTTGTATAACCCAAAGTCCTACAATCAATGAGAGTTATATCATGAATTAAAGTCAGCTTATGGCTTCTAGTCTGCTCTCATCAACCTCGGCAAACCAGTCATATCCACAGTGAGTTTAGTCATCTAATTTTATCTGTTACACTGAATGGAAATATCGTCTAGATAGGACATCGATCCTTTTAAACACCATATCATACTCTTCCAATTCAATCCCCAGTTACAGCAATTAGGATAGAAGATAATATAACACGGGAATTTTTATAAAAAATGAGTAGTTCTATGTGGAGCAGGATTAATGGTGTCTGTTTTCCCTCCTGTCTCTGATATTTAAGAAAGGGCAATCTCATTAGCCTCTTTCCCAAGGGGAAATAATAGGGTGTCTCTTCCCCATCCACCTGCCTGCTTTCATAAAATTATAAAAACTGCTTGTCTTTAAGTGCCTTGCCCCTCCAAAATGATGTTCGAGAGTTACTGTGAGTTTGACAGACAGACTGACGTGGGAAATGATTACATTTATTTGATTATTTGGAAATTTACTCAATTACCTAGAAAGCCAGGCTACAAATTGCTATCTCTTCTTATTTTAATATGTTAATTCTGGGAATTTCTAGTCAGCTCACTGTAGAAAAGGGAAATCTGGACACACTTTTCTCCATTCTCTTCACTGTCGACTTCTGCATTTTTCCCATACAGACGAAATTCTGGTTGCATCAGGCAATTATAAGGAATAGCACAAAGGTTGCTCTTACCTTGTTGCCATGCCCCTGGACTTCAACAAAGAATTACAGTCGAGAAGTGAGAGGCTGTACTAAATCCTTCTGCAGTTTTCCCACAGCTGCTAATGTAAGTAATTGCAGCCATCTCTTCAAGGTGCTGCTAGCAGGAGGTGCCTGTAGATCAGCAGTTGTCCTTGAACAATAGCTTTTTAGAAGCATATCCTCTATTTAGACCCCAGTCAGTGTCAGCTCTAATGCTGTATAGCTGGTGAGGGTCTTAATAAAAAATTGCATAATAGACTTGTGCATATGCATGTATATGTGCATGTATAATGCAATGAGGGCTTAAGAGAATATTAATATACAACACAAGCATGGTACAGGTTATTCATTATCAAAGTAATACTAAGATGAGAGTATTTAGTTATTGCTCATTGGAAAACAAACCAACAAAAGTCTTGAGCTTGTCAAGGATGTTATAACTTCCTCCTGTGCACTCCTCTCCATGTTAAGCCTGAGTTGCCACAAGCGCTTCTCTTTTGAGGTTGGCAACTGCCTGCAAAACATCTCCGGACACCTAATGCTGTGAAGGTGAACCCATTCACAAAAACTCTGTAACAGACACTGAAACTTTCGTAAAAATGATATCTATGGTAATCTATTACCTTCCGTAACTTGTTACATATTGAGGATTTCTCAAGATGGCAGGGACAGACAACTCCATCTGATAATACCATCTGGTAATAACTCCATCTGATTGTGAAAAAAAGTCACAGAAGAGGAAGCTACACAATCTTTTACCAGGTAATGGCCATTTTTTCCCTATTTTCCAGTGCATAACTATATATTCTTATCTTGTTAGTAATATCTTGATAATGAATAACATATACAGTTCTGGTTTTGTATGATATTGTTGAATTATGTTGTCACTGTATTTCACTTTTAAGATAGAACAACGAAGAAAGATTTTTCAAAATGTAGTGGGGATAGACCTCACTGTCCCTAAGACAAGAGCTACCCCAGTTCTAGTAACTTTTAGAATTGTGGCAGCAGTGTTTTTCAAAAAAACAAAAACCAACAAACAAAAAACACAACTCCCTAAGCCTCTTCTATTCTTTGAAAGTACTCAAGAGAGAAACTCTTCAATTATTTTCTTCCTACTTCTTCCTCCCATGTCTCCTTGTGGTTCGGGCCATCGGGCAACCTTTCTTACTTTTTTAAGTGTCATATTTTCACTGACATTTCATAAATGTTTAAATGTATTCAGGTCTTGAAGACTGGAGAGTGAATGAGCCGTCTTTAAATATGCTTAGAATTTAAACTGTCCTTGCAGGGCATTAAGAATCTAATTTTGAGATAATGATGAACATTTCCTGCAAAGTGTTGTGCACCTCTGGTTCCTAATGAAATTAATGAGATCCAAGAATTTTCAGCATCTTGCAAAAACAAGTTCTTATTTACCACCCAAGAAGATATCAGAATGGGTCATAATCATTAAATTAAAACTTTTTTTTGTCATTCCTATTAACTTTAGAACCATCAGGAAAAGGTCCTGGATGAATTGTCTATTTATTTTTCTTTATCCTGCCACACTGTTAAAATTACAGCTCAGGGTGCAACTATGCACAGATGGATTTTCTTAATCAGTGTCAAGATGTATAGATCTGTGATGCATTTCATAAATGTTTCAGTAATTCAATGAATACAATACCTGAAAAAACAGTTCACTTCTTAAATAAGATATATGTAGAGTATTAGAAAGGCAAACAAAGGGGAAAATATCTAGCATTTTGATCTCTAAAATACAATAAAAATAATGTAAACAGAATTATAGTTACAGGAAAAAACAATAAACATGTTTGCTACACAACTTAATTATAGTAAATTTTCTAGAATTTATTGACCATGTATGAAACACTTCACAATGAGAAGACCTCATGTTCTCCATGTAATATTCATCAGGAAAATTCAGCAAGGAGTGATTTTACAACTGCAAGCCATATTCAATCTAGTTTACACTGGTGCAGGTTTGATTAAATCCGTTGGAGGAAATAGATTTACTAGAGTTTAATCTTTGGTTTTGTTGATGTATCATGAAAAATGGTTATTTCAACAGTAGAACTAATGATTAATATCATTTTTATCATTGAATAAAGCTTTCTATTATGAAATAAGCACTTTTCTAGTATAAATATTCTCTTTTTCTCTCTTCTTTGACTGTGAATAACAAAGGGCAGAAAAGAATTCATGCATCTTCTTTTTTAAATTGTGCAATTTCAGATCAGAAGTGTGCCTTTCTGTTTTCTGAGCTTGTAGACTCTTATACCATGCTTACTCATGTATGGAGGGCCCAAGTACAGTATTTGGTTAAATGCACTCAGCCTTTCAGAAAATAACAAAATTTAATGTTATGTTTGAAAAATAGCAGATATTTTGCCATTGGTGGAATGTAACTATCATGACTCTAAGAAAAACAGAAATGACATAAGGAGGCAGTTGTGCACGTGTACAACTTTAAATACTTCTTACTTAAGTAGTAAGTGTACTACTTCAAGTAGAGATATGTGTAAAATAAGAACATGGCCACAGTGTGTATTATCTTAGGAAAGGAATCTGTAAGATACAGTTATATATTTGAAGTAAAATGTACATGCTTCCCTTGCAGCTTTATGCTGTGCTGATCAGTTAAATCTGTTACTGGAAATGCTAACATTTTTTATTAGACTTCGATCCTCCCATTAATTACATAAATGTTTACATTCTTGAATAGGTATTTTGACCTTAATGAGCCATGTAGTACATTTACATTAGTTTCAGGAGGATTATGTGAAAATTTACTTGTGTTAAGGACACTGTTTACTTCTACATTTGCATTGGCTGAGTATTTCATGTTTTACAGTCACACTAATATATACTATAACTTAAAAAGGGTAATTCTGATTATACTTCTGTAACTCTTACTTCTTGCCATAAAGCCTTTCTCCTGCTGCGTAAGATTAATTTGTAATCTTATATGCTTACTTACATCTCCTACAGTGATCTAAGTAAGTTGAATATGTGGAGTCTTTAATACAATTTGGGCCTAAATTCTGAAAATTAAATGTTCTTGTCTGTGTGCAGCTTCCTCCCGTTAATGATATGCCAGTATCTAACAGAAGTGATTCAGAAAAACACATATGAAAGACAAAAGAGTTTCACTAGTATCAACTGTAAAGAAGAACAACTATTATTACTAGTGGCAATAAGAAATACTAATAATATTTATCACTGTATATTGTGTATCAGCTACCGAATTGTTCAGTAGCGCTTTAGGTATTTGAGGTATATAAATATTAACAGCTCCATGAGGTTAGTAAGCAAAAGTTAATTTTTGGGAAGACTTCTGCATATTTGATGATACTGCAACCTTATCATGAAGAATTATTACTCATTGTTAGTAAAGATGGCAGAATGAGCCCCAGAGAGGATCTGAAGAAAGCCACAGAGGCCCCCTAAGGTATATTGCAAGGGTGAGATGCATCTCACCTAAGTTTAAACAGCTAAAAATTAAGCATTTATCCTAACCTAGTGTTCTAAATTCCCTTTATGATCAATAGAAGAAAGTAAATGATTGCATCTCATCTTTAATCATGGTGTATCTCAATATATGCATTTTTACTCTTAATATTTCTTATACTTTTGCTCAAAAGAATAATATGGGAAAGTAGATTCCAGGAGATGGTGATAGTATCTCTATAAAACCTTTGGCAGCAATGGTGGTTCTGCGAGAGCAAGATAAATATTTAAATACTCTTCTGCAAAACATACAAAGGGTCATGAAGTCAAAAATGAAACATGGTCTCATCATTGGAATCCTCTACTGATGTGCTGCAAAGCTCTCTATAGCATATACATACCCTTAATCAACATCTCTCTGTGTTATGCAGTAGATGTTAGGCAGTACCACTGCATGAACCTTCTGTGTATTTTACACTGTATAGAAAATGGAAACTAAAATTGTCTTTGACAGGATTATATTTTACATCTAATCCTTTTTGTTCCAGAAGTCAATACATATCCATTAGTTATATCAGAGACTCAAATGCAGAATCTCATGCATAGTCTTGATCACTGACCCCACGCTGGTGGTTACAGATCTAGAAACAATGGAATATAAAAGTATTTAAAAGTAGTTTTCTTTTTTATTGCTTTTAAATCCAGCGCTGGTAGTATTCATTTTACTGAGTTGTTTTGGAATACCCCATGTGAGAACTAAATGAATTGCAAATTGTTTATACAAAATGACGGAGGGAGTTCAGCATTTCATAGCAGGTGAAAAGCATGTCACACATACTGACTTTCCATCTGTGGCTGCATACCTAGACAGTGCCAAACTGAAAACTAGACAGCGTGCAACAGCTGAGAAGACGAAGTGCAATGTGCTTTTAATTTCACAAAGAGGACTGTCACATGACATGAAGCACTTTAACTCCTATTACAAAATAACTATTTTATATAAAAATATACATTGTATATATATATATGTACATACATAGATAAAAGTATACATAGGTAGTTTGAATATACCGCATTTCTGCATGACAGAGATAATACGAGAGAGAAATATTTTGTGACTGTAACAGCTGTACAGTTTAGGGATAAGGTTCTGTGCATGCTTTGTGGTTGCCAAATGACAAAAATCTATATAAAGTCTCTTAATCTTTTACAGCACACCTATCCCTCAAAACATTGCATGGAAAATATAACAAAAGGGGCATATTAAGATCTACGTATCTATCTGTCTTTAAAATCATGAGTCTCTTGAAAAGGAATAATAAAAAGATTCTGTTGAAGAGCCTGTAATGCTTTATGCTTTGCTGCTGCAAATTTCGTCAGCAAAAGGGGCTCAGCTCATCTAAAACTCATTTCTGAGATGTGCTGACTTTAATGAAATCAACAATGATACTAGTGCAAAAACAATGACAGGAAAAAAGCTGTATAATTTAAGCTCCATTTAAAATAAAAGATAAAACAGAACATTTGCTAGACAGAAACAATTTGTGATGAGATGAATTAAAAATGTTGTCAAAATTTAATCATATTTCAAGTGTTAGTGGATCACAGGTAGGCTCAATTTGTTACAGCAAAAGATTAAAAAGAAGATTCTAAAGGTGGCATGGTGCATGTTCCCCCAAACTTTTGGCTGTTTGGTGCAATGTGGCTGTGATTTAGTTTATTTTTAAGTTCAGTTTTTATATCCCATGGCTGACCAGTGGTTTGCCACATTCACAACAAGTGACAACTATAAGGTAACTAAGCAGCTTTCTAGAGATCCCTGCTGTCCATACCTGGTAGTTGCTTGCAGTTGATTCTGACAAGGCAGTCTTTTGGCCCATGGGGATGAGTTGTCTTCATTTTGAGGCAGGCAGTCCATACAGTCCATGACAGTTTGATTTACCTTTGAAGGCTGCTACTGGGATAGGGGGGATATGGTTTCAGGTCCTTCATCTCTTGTGGGACCTGAGAAGAAAGAAAGGCCAGAAGATACTCAAATTTTCAAAAGTAATGGTTGTCTCTTTGCATCGTATCCAACAGTTAGAGAAAAGGACTGGAAATGTTGCCACTAAAGTTCCTGACCATATCACCATTTCACGGATAATTGGGAGGGAATAGAGAGGAAGTCCTGAGGAGGAAAAGGAAGAAAATAGACCTCAACGGCAAATAGTCCCATAGAGGAGACTGCGAAGGGACAGAGATGGGAAAGGTTCTGTGTTAAGGAAAGTAAGCGCCCAGACATGAGTGATCAGATATGAGAGAGACAGGCCCTTCAGAAAGCCAGCCTAGTGAGGTCACCCTAGAAGAATCTCTGTATTGTAAAATATAGCTGTCATCTTTCAGAGGAAGGAAGGAATTATGTGCAAATCTTTATTTTATCACAGAATTTATAAAACCTGCTCTTCTTACTTTGCTGATGTAAACTGTATTTCATAGCATCCCCTAAAACTGATATGCTTTAGTTAGATTAAAACCATGCCCCTCTGATTTTGCATTTGCAGCAGTGTAATTAGTGGGGAATCGTATCCTCCCTTCCCCTCTCAGTTTCTACCAGCCTTGAGGAAATAAAGTTGTGCTTGTTTTCTTTTTTAATATGTCAGGAGTCAACAATATCATTTACCGACTTTGTGAAAAATTGTCACATAATATTATGCGAAAGATGTGTATCTTCTAATCATCTGAATGAAGCCATTGAATAAAAGACTACCTTCCTAAAATAAAAATCCCACCTAGCTTATCTAATTAGGTATGCAAACTCCATTTTGTCAGTAACAAGAATTGTCATCTAATGATGTTCACACTAGTTGCCCTAAGGATGAAATGGCAATCAGAGACATTGTTCATCCTATTTGGGCTTGTGAGTCGCCATGCAAATCAGTATGCAGATATAGTCTGAGGATGAAACAAATAACCTCAGTGATGAAATAAAACATGAAACTCTTATTTGAACCTTTTGGTGTTGCTATTACTGAGCTTCATTGCCTAAACAACAATATGCATATTATTACCATAAACATTTGACATTGTCTTGCCTTTATAATGTTCTGGTAAGGAGATCATTGTAACCTTATTCTGTCTTTATATTTAATAAAGACTTGAACAATAGTTTTGTCTCCACTGCAGCTGTTCCACAACCGTCTCTCAGAAAAATTTCCAAATTACTCTTTAGAATGGATCAGTTAATATAGATTTGTAGTGACAATTTTATTATTCTTCAGTTGATAAAAATTATATATAAAATACATATAAATGTATCTCTATATAATATGTACATGTATAGGTATACCTATGCATTTAAAGATACATTTATGTTTATAAACCTGGAAGAGTTTCAGAAAAACCAGTCTTCAGAAAGCTTAGATTTTTGTGTTTCTCTTCTTTCCATTCCTTTTCCAGAAAGACTTTTAGCTCTTAAAAGAGCTGAACTAAAATTTCAGTTCTTCAAAAAAGGAATACTCATAAGCTCTCTTTCTGTGGCCAAAGATAGCTAAGCAATTAATGAGGGGGAATATCTACACATATTAATTTAAATGAAACATTGAATTTTCCAAGGCAATGTTCTAACTTATTTTGTGCTCCCTTTTAAGGAATATTCTGGGTAAATAATTTATTGAGAGGCTTCCTAAAGTATGGATTTTCACTGAGTAGTGGATGATACCAGTAAAAGTCATGTTTGGTTTCTAATATGCAATTACTGAAAATGAATAATAAGCTATTCGTTCTAAGTTATGCTCTGCCATGCAAAGAACAAAACAAGAAAGCACGACTGTTACTTCTATGCTAACTGCAATACTCTATTTGTAATCTCCTGCTCTTCTTTTTCAGTTGTAGTCACACATCTTCCTCATCAAATATGCAGACTGATCCTACAAATGTTTTATGTATCTTTGACTTTATGCATAGTCAAAATAGTCTCATTATGTGACCAAACATGTGCAGAAGTAATTACAGAATGGGGACTTTGAAAAATAAGACTTTTTGGACAAGAATCTCATTCATATAGACTATAAAGTGGGTCAAACAAAAAGACCTAATTCTCTTTATTACTACAGATAAATAATAAATGTCTAAATCAAAATAATCTTCAATGTCTCTGATTATTCTATACTTGTACACTGCTTATTAACTACACGAAAACCAAGTTTATTTGCAGACAGGATGTGGCTAATGTTAATGACTAAATTAGTAATTTAGTAATCTTTAAACTAATTTCAACTTCTGTTCAGAGCTGTATGACATAGTAAGTATGAAACTCATGCATCTAATGCTTGCCTTATGTTCCCCCAAATCCAGGCCTGTGCATCTTACGTTCTTGCAGCACAGAACCATAGTTCCTCGGGTGGTCTATAGGCCGCATGCCAGACCAGACTGGATTACAAAGCAGCAAAGCCAAGTGGCTGCACACCAAAGGGTGGGTCCTCATGCAAAGATTTGTGCTCAAAGGACTCTTGTAAGGCAGCATGCTCCATAGGTGCAAAGTGTATAATGGCCTCTTCCTCACCTTGTGTGACCCAGTGTACCAGCTATGAAGATACTCTTTCACAACTGTTCAAAAAGCAAGAAAGGAAGCTATATTCAGCAAATAAATTATTCACTCTGAATTATTCCCTCGGCTCTATGGCTCAGTTGTTACTGCCCCAGTTTTCTGTCTTGCACATGAAACATAAAAATACCATCCCGGCCCTCAAAGCCTTTCCCGACAGAAATTGGACAAATGATGAAAGTCAGAATTGGGCCTTATGAGGGAGCATCTTTTGGAGTAGAATATCTAATTTCTCAGTTTTATTTTTTTCACGATCTTATTCTAGTCCTCTTGAACTGAATAAGAGACTTACCAACAACTTTAAGGAGAGGAAGAATGGGCCTTCAGCGTCTCTGACATAGGAAGATCTGCTTAGGTGCATACATCAGCAACAAAGCATTCATTCAGTGATCTTACTTGGTCCAGTGGTCTCAACAAACTTTAAGCCTGAATAACTGTGTTAGCTCCTTGTTTATAGGAGTTTGACATGACTTAGTAGCATGACTTTTCACAGAGGTCATAGGGCTGAACGGAATTTAAAACTTGTAAGCTTGGTAGACCTAAGTCAGCAGATACAGAAGTTTTGTTGGCTAATACACCGTAATGCTTAGCTTCCACTTACATAAGTGAATATTTTTATTGAACTAAAATTAGTTTAACAAAGTAACAGAGATGTTTTCAGGATAAATTAAGCTTCTTACTGTATTGCCTCATATCACTTGTCTCAACTAATGTATGCTATAAATTTATCAGGACAAAAATACTTTCCTCTTTTACTACATATCTGTTCAACAATAGAGCTCATTATCTCTGTCTTGGAAATATTGAAAATGAAATCAGAAAAGATTATGATGTTCTGAAAACAGTAAACTAGAGTCAAAAGTTAGAATTGACTGTATATCTTCTGAACACCAAATTAGTACCCCTCTGCTATACAGAGTGTGTTTCCAGGGTGTCTGCTTGGGTATCTCTATGTGTCTTTACAGATATATCTGTATAGCTACTCTTTTCAGAGTAAAACAAATATTTCTCTAAATAAATATTATTCTAAATGAATGTTACCAAATTTGACGTGGTATGTATAGTCGGGAACATCCCATTATTCAGAAGAATATGATCATTGTTTGCTAGTGATAAGAAACACTGAGACTAGAGAATCAACTAGGTGTACTTGGTAGAAAAACTGTTTGGTTATGTGAACACCGCAATGCATTTTCGTGTCTGAATAAATGCATTTTGTATTGAACTTTTTCAGTGCAACAGGGGAAAATCCTACTTTATTAATCAAAAGTATTGCCTGAAAATGCAGTCAAAATGTCAATTAGGGTAGTTAGAATTCCACACACTATAGACAGTTATAGAAATTCACTAATTCTGAGGAACACAAGAATATTCAGAAACCACCAAGGTTTCTGAATAAGAGTCATAGAGTACACATTTTTAAATCAGCTATGGAGTAAGATGTTTTGATCGAATGTTTTCATGTGTCAACAGGAACTTGAGACTTAGTATTCAGTCATGTTATTTTAGTAGTTACTAAAATTCAAAAAAAAAAAACCTTTTACTTTGGAAATGTCTTTAATATTTGTATGAACATAAAATCTTAGGCTGGAATTGCAATATAGTGTAGTCTTTCAATGTTTATTTCTCTTCTCTATAAATTTAAATCATAGCATAAATATTTAATATAATTTAGTAATATAGTTTAATATTTGTATAAACTTTCATTTTATTTTTATAAGACAGATTTTGAAAGTCTATATTATGCTAATGATTAATAGTTATAGTTATGTTTGACTATGTTTGACTATAGTTTTGTTTGACTAGGAAAGTAAATATAGGATGATCTACCTGCAGGAGCATCTTAACTCAGCTGGTAAATGGAAGCTCTGTGCAGAGACACATATTACACAATACTGCTCACATTTATGTATTGGATCAGTCATCTGTCAGATGGCCTTGGCTCTGAACACTTCCTGAGCAATTCAGAAGGCAGGAGAAACAGTTCCAAATCTTGATTCCGCACATTGAAGAAATCCTCCACTCCTGTGGCAAAGCAGATGGAGGTACCAGCTACATCATGTGCTGAAGAGTGAACCTGCTCCCTCAGCACAGCATATACAAGTCTGATTAGATGCTGTTCCTCTGGAGGTCAGGCAAGGGAAAATTACAGCCTGAAGAGCAGAAATTTCCCATTGACTAGAATCTCCACAGTGAATCTGTATAGAGAATGATTGAATGCAAATGAGAAGAATCCATAGATATGTAAGCTACTAAAATTCAGTACATACCTGAATTTATACCTTCACACTAATCCCTTATGTCCTCCACACTGGCTCATATGGTCATCCTGCAGACCATTTGGAAAATTATTCATCTTAAATGCTCTCTATTACAGGAGGTACAAAGCAGGTTTGAACTTGGCCTCTGGTGAATATTTTGTTAAACTGTCAGTACAGAGCTTAAAGATGTCACTGCGTAGCCAAGTATTACTACACTTTTTAAGGCCTTTTTTAGCTTTTTTTATTTTTTTTGCATATTTATTCTTCTGGTATTATCTCATTTCTCTTTATCTGGATTTCACTGATTTTTTTCTTTTCATTTACCATATTTCACTTAAGCAAGGAGCAGAACAAGAGAGGAAAATTCACTTAAGGCTCAGGCTTGAACTCATTTCCCAGTTAGGGATTTATTACAAGGATTTTGGATTTATCCAGCTTGACAGTAAATATGTAAATGTCTCTAGCTCTATTTCTTCCTTGCAGTGTGACAAAAAGGAATCACCCTAGAACATAAAAACTCAGAAGTATTCGAGGTAGCTGTTATGTTTTCCCCAAGTTCTTCACTGTAACTTACCTTCTGGTCAGCAAAATCCTCTTCGCTTCTCTCTTTGAGTGTAATACCCTGTATAAGTGAATGGTCTAGTGGGCTTAGTTGCCTCAGCTAGTTCCTGGCTAGCTAGTGCTTTCCTGAGCTGTTTCAATATCCTAGTAGGGAATTAAGCACCCAGACAGGTTCATTGGAGTCCTCCTTAAACATGTGACATGCTTTAGAGGTTACCAAAGACCTCTTCACTAGCCTTCAGTTAAGTAGGGCTAAATTAAGGTTTTGAAATAACCTATATGGTACAGTTGTATAATTCAAAATAGAAGAGTTATTTGCTAAAAGGTTTGAGACCCAATTCTCTTTCATACTCCAGGGTAAAATGACCATAGAGGAATCAAATTGAGATCAATAACTGACTCAAGAAACTGTTCTTATTCTCCACTCTGAAAATATTCCCATTGATAGGATTGTGACTTTGCAGGGTTTTTCAGTAGTGTTTTAGTAGAGTCATGCTAAGTCTTTTGACTAATGATAGAGACATAAATCTTTAAAGAACGGAATTGCATCTATTTTCTCCTAGTAAAGCAGGTAACCCCCTTTCTGTTGTTGGTATTTATCTACTTAAGAAAATTATATTGTGAGTTAGGGACTCACTGATTACTGATAGTGTTTGAGTGTATTTTCCTTATGTAGTTAGCAAACAGAAGTTCAAACCTGGTCTGATTAACCAATCTAGACAGTGTGAAGATGAATGCTTGAAAAAAAAGGAGGAAAAACACTATCTCTGCATGTTGTGAAGTAGGTCTGTAGTAGCTACTACAACTGGAGCAGCCCCTAAGAGATGTAGCTGTTACTTGTGCTGGGGGAATATAAGTAAATGTTCCATTCTCTGTCCTATAGAGAGCTGAGTGAGAATTACTTTTGCTATCCCTAAAGTATACTTGTATTTTGGGGGGTTTTTTTAGAAATAAAGTGATGAAACAAAATGACGATCTCCGAACAACTTTCACAACATTCTTTAAGATATTCAAAAGCATTCCCGTCCTCCCTTGCTCCATGTAAGGTTACACACCCACAGTCAAGTCATTCATTTTTAAGTGGAAAAGCCTGGCAGTCAGTTCTTCTAATTAATTCAAGTCAGGGGGTTGAATTTGAATGTTCTGACAACTTGGGGCTGCTGCAGTGTTAAGTGGAAATTCTGACTATTCAGTTAGGTGGGCTTTTGAACCGCCATTCCCTGAGCACTGTAATCCGAAAGCTGTAGTCAGCCTCCCGCCATCATGGTCAAATGAGAGTTAGGCAAAATGGGATGCTCCAACTTTCAGCTGATGATAGCCTAGCTGCTATAGACTCACCTTGCTTTAAGCAGAAGGAGGCAGATCCCAGATGAAGTTTTGATAATTATGTTATTGACTAGCCTAGGATGGGTGAATTTCCCACTTAAGTTATATTTCAGTGAAAAAACAGATTTACTGATGCTCTTTTTATCATTCATTATCATTATGTGTACAGAGACACACAGAATATTTGTGTGTTGTCAGTGCGCGAAAAGATGCATATCCCTCCTATCCCAAACTGCAAACCTGTTCCTTTTTCCCCCTGGGGTAGTTTTCTTTGTAAGTTCCTTACCATTCTAAAGAATTCTTTCACAGAAGCCATGATTTGTTTGGAATAATATAACAAAAAAGGACAAACAGCAACCAAAAGTGTGCAGACAAGATTGCTCTTATTTTGAAACAGAAAGAATAAGTGACAAGAAAAAAGGAGTCACTATAGAGCAGCTGTGCACTATAGGAAAGTTGTACAGCAGCAAGAGTCACTGCATAGAGGGCACAGATGTACTAATTTTCTAACATGCTTGTGATATCAGAGGGTTTTAAGATGCTAACTAAGCAGTAAAGTAATTTTTGAGTCAAGTGTTTCCTGGTAGCTAATGACTGGCCTTTGGATTTGAAGATCTTGTGACTTTCACCTCTCCTGTCATTAGCTGCCAAAAAATCCCTGACCCAGAGGTTAAAGCTCCTGGTGTAAACCGTAGAAATCTAAAAATGTAAAGGAAAATAGTTACTTTTAAATAATTTACCCTGATTATCAAATTAACATTTTATTCTTCCATTCAAAGCTCTGGCCTGCATCTTTGTCTGTGTTTCTTATTACATTGCTCTGTGGAAGAAGCAGGCATTATACTTGCCAGCAAAATTCTCTGAACCAGTTTGGCCAAGATTTTAATAGCATTTGATTTACTGCATTTAGTGATTCTCTGTAGGAACAAATAGATGAAATGTTTTATAGTTTTAACTTAGATCCACTTTTCTCTGCTCTTAAAGCTCTTAATCCCTTTTTATCTAGGGGCACAGAGCTACAAACCAATCATAGTTCAGAAGAGATTTTTCCAGACAAAAGAAATCTCTCATAACCATTTAAACTGAGACCTTAACTAAAGATGTTTTTCTACTCTGAAACAGTGGGCCAAATCCCCAGCACCTGCAAATCAGAATAGTACTACTGACTTCAGTTAAAATCAGTAGGACTCTGCTCATTCATGTCAAATGAAGATCTAACCCAAAGCCTTCTGTGAAGGACTGTCAGTCTTCCTGTGGATGTTTAAGTTTTGAAGTTTCTCTGGAGAGTTTCCTGACAAAGGGATTTTCTTTGGAGAGTTTCCATAAAAAGGGAGTCATTTTGCTACCACAGTCTTTTCTGGCAAAAGATGTATTAGGAAGTAAAATGGGCCAAGAGCCATTTTGTGGGGGCAAGTTGCACAGCATGGTTTTCTTTCATAGAATTTTCTCCCTCCACCCAGAGCACGGTGGCCTCATGCATCCTGCTTGTGGGAACAGTCCCTTGCCTATTCCATGAACTCTGCTTGGACACTGTGTAGGACCATCCTGGCTGACCCAGGTGAAAGCCACTTCACAGGGCCTGTGCTAACAATTCAATAGTATGACCGGCTGCGTACAAGTGCTTTTGTTGGTGATCTGGACCTGTCTAGCTCACTGGTTTATAAGTTGACTTAAGATCTGCTACCCTTCATTGCTGTGTAGAAATTCAGTTTTGTTGGAGTGCCAAATTTTTAAGCATAAATTTGAGACTTGTGCAAACCGAATTCTGTAGATTTCAGAACACTTCCAGAAGTTTGTTTTTGTTTGCACTGAATTGTCTTGAAGCTTGAGGTAATTAAATTCATTTGTAATTAACGACTCTGACAAATATGTTCTGCATCTTCTTATAGAAGTTTTTCTGGAGAGTCAAGATGATCCTATGGGCATTCCACGAGTTTAGTATGTAAGTCTTCTTAAGGTCTATGTTGCCCACCATAATGTTGACATAATGCAGCCCTCTAGTTGTTGCAATAGTCATAGTCAAAGCTCTATGCGAAAACTGTGAGCCTTGATCTGTAAAACTGAGAATGAGTATTATAAATCAAATTAGGAAAAACATTATATTTTTCACATATCAGTTTTCTTTGCTGTATGGCTTGAATATCAGTGGTATCTATAAACACTGCTGATCACATATCAGGAAAAATTATCAGCCAGAATAAATGTGCATATTCACATTCAGAAAACAAAAATAAACAGAAAGTATGTATTGTGGAATTTCTCAGGTTATGCTGTACAGCAGTTGTTCTTCATGTTAAGTATTTCATAGTTTTGTACTACAAACTGAATTTACTTGCTCAAGTTCAGACTACTAAACAGATTGTTGCACTCTGTTTTTTTGCAAGTATCTCTTTTGGGAAGCGATGCTTTAATAAAATGTGCTGTTCTTCCACAAGCAATCAACAGCATATAGGTAAGTGCAATCTAAACTTTTGTAGTGCAATAGTGTAAACTACTGTAGCAGGTCTATCAGAAGTTTACTCCTTTTGATGCAAATATGTATGGCAAAGAGGAGTGTGTTTCTAGTTTTATCCTTTAGCTGAATATATCTCACTTACTGGCTTCAGCTGGCTAATACTGAAATTGTTCTTTCACAGTGTTATTACAGAGCTTGACTTCCACTATTCTTTCAGCTTCCATTAGCTACTATTTAATTGAAGATTTTGATACAGTGTCTGGTCTTCTGACTGAGATGTGCTCAGTTCTTTGAAATAAAATTGCAGTTGTTGCTTTTAGAACATTTGTATCTGTCGTGGAGGGTCACCTGCTACTTGTGAATTGAATAGTGACATCTGAGGGCTTGTGGTCTCCCTCTCTATATTTTTAATTTTATTTACTTACGAGGTGAAATCCAATTCATTATACCAAGAGCAACAGCTACAACAGCTGGTTAGAGCACTCACTGTGGATGCAGATGATAGACATTTAGTTCTCTTTCACCCTTCCTTTCAACCTGAGAGCATTTGGATGCATATTTTCCAAGAGACTGATTTAACCACGAGAGTTTCTCTGGGTCTGCCTCTCAAATTTCTTAAATACATTTCACTTGTACAACAAACCTTTTATCTGAGACAGAAATCCTTCCCTCACCTGTCTAAGCTTTAAAACCTAGAGTCAATAGCTTGTCTAATTACAAGTTCACTGACAGAAAGCATTTTCTACAGGGCAAAGAAGGTGTATACCCACACATCATCACAGTTCTCTTGCTGCAATATCCTTTGGGGTGGACAGAAATATCAGCTTAGATTTACCTGACCAAGGAGCGATTTGAATGTATCCCAGGTAGGATGCTATAGGATTACTCAATTACTGGATAAAAGAAAGAGAATGCAATGCCAAAGAGGACGTCCGGAGAATGGCTGGCTTAGGTATGTACCACTAGGGACAGGTTAACAGCTGTGAATCCTGAGTGAAGGGCTTTCTTCAGTCCTTAGTAATGGGCAAGAGTATAGTGAACACCTGTGAAATTCAATAAATGAAAGAGGAAAAAGTTCTTAGCTTACTGCAAGCTGCTCAGAGTGAGCATCGCACCAAAACCATTATGAGATGTACCTATTGCTAATGTAGATGGAGAGTACATTTGACACTGTCATAATAGGCAGGGATGCCAATTGTCCCATTTGTTTTGTTTGATGTTTCCTCAGCACCCATATGTTGCAACCATTAGGAGATTACTTCATGTTTTTATAATACTTTCACAAATAAATGGTTATTTTCATGGATTTCCTTAGATTATGAATGTATTAACGCTAAGATAAGATAATGTCTTATTTTCGCTTGGCCCTTGCTTAATCTTTGATTACATATACACTTCCTGCATTATCTGCTCCTTGTGTACTCATAGGGTGAGCATAGTTTTGGGGAAACAATATAAAGTTGCATCCAGTAATCCAATAAGGTCTCTGCACCTCTGCATTGCATGAGAAAGAAGCCAATAATGTAATGACGAGGCATTTTCAACCTTTGACAACATTTCTCTGTTGGAGGAAGGGAAACAAATGCAGCAGTATCTTGCAAACATGGTTACGAGTATTTCAAGAAGGAATATTCTAAGACTGGTGGGACTACTAATCTTGAGAATAATTTAATGTCTGATACCAGAAATACTGTGTAACCAACTGTGGGAAGCATGTATCTTTAGCTTATGCACTGGTATTACTCTGTGAATATAAGACAGAAAGCATTTTGCCATTCCTGCAGAGCTCTTGTTTTATTTTGGCGGCACAATGCAATCTTCATGTGGATGCATAAACTGTGCACTTGCATGTCTGCCCCTCATCCCATGACATATGACTTGTGCAGGAGAAGGTAAAAATAGTGTTTCTTTCTTAGCACTCTTGCTAGATCTGTTCCTGTCTCACTAAGTAATATCTAATTCTATATTATCACTCTCTACAGTTTTCTCACTTTCCCAAATACGGACATCATGGTGCATCTGAAGTTGTTAATTACATCTTTTTTGCACTCAGTCTAAGCTACCTTCCTCATCATAGAAACATTTGTTTAAACAGCCTCTGCCAAGTCATTTTTTATCAAGGATGTGAACCAGACTTCTCTATTATTTCTGTAACTTAAGGGTATACTGTCAATCTTTGTTTCTTAATTGATCTGAAAAAAAATCACTTTTCTTACTTTCATTGGGACTGAACATAAATGTCTTACATTGTTTATCTGAGCCCATACAGTATTTTACCAGATCTTCACAGGTCTGCTTCTTTGAATAAACATTGTTCTGATTTTTTTTTGTTCTGTTCTGGAACTACTGCAGTAGTTGTCCCATGTTAGTTTTAAATGTAAGATACGGTCTTTCAGTTCAACATTACATACTGCTCTATGTATTTTCCTGCATATCTTCTCCTTTGAAACCTTGGAATCAACATGTGCAGTACACTGATGACAGCTGTGTTATTTCTGGCTTTTCTGGCAGCCTCTATGTTGTTCCAAAAACACCTTTTTTATACTTTATCACGCTGTCTTTCTGCTGTTGATAGTTTCCAGCTGTTGCTTTGTATCTTGCTCTGTTCTCTACAGCTTTACTGTTCTTTTCTCTTGTGAAGATATATTGTTCTCCCCGTCTCTACTTGTGCACTATTTTTGTATTATGAGAACACTACTGTTGCTATTTCAGTTCTGTTTTGCTCATCTTCCATGTATCAAGGCCACCTGATACAGGACTTTTGGTTTGGGAAAGGCAAGTAACATTGCCTGCACTCAGACCTGCGTTACAGAGTCTGCTCTGCGAACCTGGCTCCTTTTATATGTTCAACTAGACTTTCTCTTATAAGTTCTTTTTGAAAGTCCACATATCCATAGCACTTAGTAAACCTGTAGACTGCTATTAAAAAATCTACATTCTTTATCTTTTTTCTCAACATTTCAATATAAGAAGTAATCCTATATAACACTGTTTCTTGAAAGAAGACACAAAAAATAATAGACTACTCCAGCTGTTGAAACATGCTTTCTTGTCATTATAAATTTGAACACGATAATTAGGAAGGAGCCCACAGCTGCACCTTAAAAAAATTACCTTGATAATAGCCTACTTCTTAATTAAATTACAAGATCTCAGTCAACAGCTTGCCACTCTGTCAGTTGCTCTACTCCAAATTAATTTCCCTGACCTGATAATGAGAATCTGTCCCCTAGAAAGTTTATCTAACTTATTACCTCTTTGTAATTAGTCCAGTATAATATAATATAATATAAACTAAAGCATGAATTTCTGACTTTTATTGTACCAAACTGCTTTCTCTGAATAAAATATACTAAAATCTAGGAGGGAAGCTAATTTGTTCTGACAAACACACTTGAGAACAGCATGCTGTATAGCCCTGATAGCATGCAATAATAATATCTTATTCTAATCTGGATCATTAACATTCTCCACATTTTTATCAACTTCAGAAGATAATCAGCTTATGCTGGTATAGAATGTTGTATCTGGATGAAAATGGCTGTCCTATAAAATGACAAAACTAATTAATATCCAATATTGCAGTTTTCTCAAATGAGTATGCTAACTAGTTAGCTATTACAGCCATACATAAAAAGAGAGTGATGCATATTAAAGATAAATTATTTTAAAACGTAATTGAAACATACCTTTAAGGAAAAATTACTTTCAATCTAAAATGTATTTTTATTTAAAATATTTTTTGGTGTTATTCTAGGACCTTTTTTATGAAAAATGGAAACTGAAAGGTTAAATTTTTTTAAAGATTTTGGTAAGCAGTGGATATTAAAGATTTTTTGGAAAATGTTTTTAACAATTAAATTCTTCACAACCAAATATTTTTATATATTTGTTTTCAGCTTCTAAATCAAAGAATAGAACCAAATCTCTAATGATATTTTCCAGAAATTTCTTTCCTCAGAATTATATTTTTGAACAAATTTAACATTCAACATTTTATATCAATGTCTTCTTTTGTCAGAAGTGCTGGCCCAACACAATACCTACTGAAGTTGGTCTACAATACCTGCTGAAGTCTACTTATCATAGAATCATATAATAATTTAAGATGGAACGGATCGCTGAAGACCATCTAGTTAAACTCCTCAAAGGAGGACTAACTTCAGAGTTAGATTAAGTTTCACAGGATATTGCTTTCGCAGGATGACTTTATACAGGATCAAGAAAACTGATAGGCTATATGTCTAATAGTGCTTTTCACCTATATCTTTTGGCTCAAAGTACTATTTAACTCCAGGAAGGAAAATGAAGTTAGCTTTCACGGTTGTGGACAATTTCCTGTGTCTTCTCCATTTTGAAAGAATATTCAGTTTGAATGTCTGAGAAATAACAATGAGAACTTTACTGTTTGATATCCAGATAAACACTCATTTAAACCCAGGTCACATTTTTTAAACCCAGTAAATATTTCTAAAAACAGCAATTTTTATTTTTTTTGTTTGAGTTCAGTTGTGAAGCCTGCTGCACATATATGAATGAAAATCATTTAAAATGTGTGTATCTCCTTTACATTTTGGGTACATGCTTCCATTTGTCAGGTTCTGCATTTGAGTTTGATGAAGGAGGAAGAAGGGAAGAAGTAACAACTGTTGACAGACTTCTTTCCCGTTCCTGATGCTGAATGGGAAGTAGCAGGGCAGAGTCAGGGTTGTGTGTCTTGTCTGGAGCACTCCAACAAGTGTGGAGGGAGTGTAATCTTGTTCAGACCTTCACTGTGAGAGGGCTACAAACAAGAATGGGATTGTGCTGTCTTACTCTGAGCGGCTTCAGTGATTACAGTACGATCCACAACAATCAACTTTTGCAAGTAGTCTTACGACTCAAGTCCAAAGAAAGATATGCTCAAAAAATATACATACATACATACATATACATATATATATATATATAAATGTACATAAATAAATAACATCCTCTCAAATGTACACTACAAGAAGACAAGGAAGAATTTGAAAGGTGTCATAAGGCACAAAGGTCACATCTTAATTAGATGTTCTATTTTGAATCTCATCTAAGGATGCAAAAGCATGTCCCCAAGCATATCCAATTCATATTGCAATTCTTTGATGTGACTGTTCTAAAATTCTCTGATACTGCTAACACACTTTTTTTCAAACTTGAGTATAACCAACATATTCTGGAAGGAAAATAGTGTTCAGAATAAGTTCCTTATTGTTCATTTTAGTAAATTCAAACTACCTGCCAAATCGAAGGCTGTTTGTGGAGTCTTTAAAGAAAGTAGAAGTGGTCCTCAAGATAAATTTTCCCCAAAGTGACTCATCATATTAATGCACATGTGATTGAGAATTTATTTTGAGAATGCCATGAAAACCTGCTGATTGGTGCATGTGTAAAGCTCCCTTTATGCTTGTAAAGATTTTATTAATGTTTTAATAACTTTTTAAAAATAGCAAATATATATAGAGCTTTAGAATTATTTTTTGAAATGACAGGGAAAAGCAGTTATGACAGAAAGGATGAAAATCCACATACTTAGGGTGCCTTATTTAATTTGTAAAAAAAATTAACTATTGAGTAAATTTTATAAGTTCAATGGATTTGCAAGTACATTTTCAGTTAATTTAAATTGTCTGTCAATTCAAGGTTACTTCATGAAACCGATTCATGAACAAAGATTCTTGATGAAGACAAAAAGTCAGAGAAATAAAAAAATAAAATAAAAAAATTAGAACAATAGAAAAAAGTATAATATAAATCTATGCTAATAAAAACTGTCAATTTCTATAGGGTATATCTTTGACCCTCATTGCCCCATCTATCTCTACCTGGTATATATGAGATTTGCTATTAACTTCAATAACACTATTTCATTTCATACCAGACAACGGTCTGAATCTGATAAAATCCTAAATATCATTCATGAGTGTTTTGTTACATACAGAACTGCAAACCTATTCATTGTCTCCATATATTTTTCATCCACATTCCAATTTAATGTATTTTTTCAGCCAGCATTAAAATATGAATAAATCTAGTAACTTATATGCTTATGTCACTATATTTCTTTGATATATATTCTTATAAAATAAACTATTTTATTCTTTTTGTTAATTTTTCTTCATGACTTGTGTTAAACTGGCATCCAAAGCACAAAAACTTATAACATGACAATTATCTACTCGGTAAGAAAAGTCATTAATCAAGAATAAAATTATTGAAAACATAAAGGAATTAGTCTCTTCCTTCTATTTTCTGTGTCTGCTTTTCCTGTTCCAATTCCATAGCTACAGCTGAGTTGCTGTCTAGACAGCTGTAATGCTATCCCATCTTTCCTTTGAGCAAATACTGAGATTAACTACTGATTTGACCTGCACAAAATTCCAAAATGCAAATGCAAATTTGGTTTGACAAAAGGAAACGATACCAGATTAACCTCATATCTTTTTATGTTAAATTAGAACATCTTTTAAACAGCAGAAATAAAAATAAAAAAATACTCTAAATTTACATATTATACCTACTGCACAGCAACACTATTGTATAGTAACTCTACTAAAGTATGTGTGCTTGCAATTCAGTAAGTCATCTGGGATGACATCTCTTAAAAAACTATTAGTTTAGCTGGAGAATGTAATTATTAATGGAGGAACTGTAAGGTGGTCAGGTACAGCCTAAAGAGCACATAGAAATGTAGCAAGCTAGATGGACTCTGTGAGTGGAAGTTCTCTGTATAGGTCATGGCACCATTGTCATTTAATATTTCCATTCATGACCTTGGAACATAAAGCAGAAATATAATGATGAATTTTACTGAAAGCAAAGACATTGGGAAAACATTGTCAATAGAAGGAATGTCATATCCAGGAGAAAAAAAAAGGATGGCTGTAATAAACATGTTTTTAAATGTAACGACATAAAATGGATGGAACTACTTGCATTATAAAAACAATCAAAATCTTTTCTGTTACAAGGAAGGAATTCATCATTTTATAAATAACTAAGCAACAGGCTTAGGAAACAGGAAACACTCATCCAGAAATGGAAATCCTATCCTGATGGGACACAGATGATTATCTTTGCCTTTCCATTTAAATACTCCATTAGGCTTCACCTCAACTTTCTCTACATAGGGCCCCGTGACTCTTGTGACCAGAGGTCCCAAGTGTAGCACTTATACTTACACAGAGTATCCTGCTAGTCAGACACTCTCTGAAAGATGAAAAACAACAGATTAAATATCTTCTATATAAGGAAAGCCTAAAACTGTTCTTCTATTTTCTTGCATATTGTGCTTGTCTTCACAAAAATAGGCACTTTTACTGGTCTTTTAAAAATAATAAGGCCTGCTCACTCAGACAATTGTGCTATGTAGAGGAGGCCAAATTCTGAGCTCTGATTGATCTCTAAACTTCCGAAACGAGCATTATTCAGCATTTCCTACCACCCAGCAGTATTTGTCTCCCTCCTCAATACGTGCGGTTTTGTGAAATGAATTTGCATCACTTTTAACATGTTAGTTTATGTTTCAGATATCCATATTGTTACAGTCAAGTACCCTGCTTCAACTGAGGCAGTAACTAATTGCTCAGATAACACAACTTCCTGAAGTGCCTTTTGGCTATTCATGGTTGTATTTCAAATAAACTAAACCAGGTAAGCAGAAAACGAAAAAAAAAGTAGTTTAAGTTAATATCTTTCTTTGGCATAAAACAGACTAAAAAAGCTCAGAGAGGCCACAGTTTTGTGATGCGGCAGCTTTGGCAATAACAGAAGTTTCAGATATTCCTGCCCCTCCACCCTTTTCCATTTGATCCCAGGCCTGCCCTATGGCTTGTTGCTCATTTGTACTGCAGGTCTGCTTGTAACCCAGATCATTTCCGTGATCTAGTTCAGACAGCTGTATTGATCTGGACTATTGCAGAGTTCTGCACTGAACCCTGCAATAAAGATGAAGTAAACACTGCTCTTTTGTTTATACCCTGGGTCTATTTTATGATAAGCTCAGAGCAAGACTCCACAAGCAGTTGGGCTGACGCAACAGAAGAGACAGACTGCCATGACATGGAGGTACGACTATTTTAAACTATACGGTCATTAAATATTTTGTATGATGATAGCCTGCTCTAAACTAGAATAAAGAAGCTGTTTTAGAAGTTCATGACTGGCTCCCAGCTCAGGCCTTAGAGTTGTTCAAGGGCTTTGAGCCTCTGTGTCTGTGTAATATCGCTCATATCAATCTCTCTGGCTGCATCTACACGAGTAAATTCAGGCGTGCTGAGAACTGTTTCCAGGCATGGGAATATGATTGTCCATGCTAGTCAACTCTCAGCACATTCCTTGACAAAATCTTGGCCCGTTTCAACTCTCACTCTCCCTACACTGTTCCCATGTCTGTCAGTCACAAGAGAGCAGTAAACATACCCAGGGAGCGGTTTGCCTTCAGATATCTAGTCTCAGCAGCTTACCAGTGTAGAGGCCAGCCATTCTGTGAATGATCTCCACATCCTCAATAATCTCAGGCATGTTTAATCTGCTGGAATATATGTGATTTGTTATCCGCAGGATCTGTGACTGTATGCTCAGCATTGTGACCTGAGGTTTAGTGCACTGTGCTGCTTGGTACGCACCTGACTGCAGGCTCAGTGTGCAGTGTGCTAGGGTGCTAGCGCAGGCTAGAGCTCAGAAACCACCTCTCTGATGCTTCCCCTGGGTTCTTGGGAATATTTTCACTAACATTTCTTTTAGAACTTGTCCAGATTGGATTTTGCTTGCGGTTTTGCCTCTCTGAATGTAGCCCTCTGGGCATGAAAATCAATTTAATTTAACTTTTTTTTAATTACCTACATCAGAGCAGATAACATTGTAACTCAGACACATCGTAAATAAACAGATCAGATTGCTTAATTTTAGCCCAGGCACAACTTTTCAATTTGATTTTAGCTTCCAAAAAATACTTTACAGTTTGGAATCAAGAAAGGCTCTGAGCGGAGATTTTTGATTGAAAACAGCAATTGCTATATGTATTCCCAAGGGTTCTATTTCAGAGTGAAAATGATAAAATGGACTCTTTTGAACCTCTGTATTTATTTTTAATTTCCTCAGCATTTGGGACCCCCTGCTGGCCTCCTTAATTGTGCTTTTCTCAATTTATATTAATTATAAAACTGATTTTGTGGGAGAATCATTCCTAGGTTAGAAATGCTGACAAATTTCTGATCTTTCGCTATATCCTCTTTAGCATAGTTATTTGTGGTATAAATATATATATTGCAAGAATAGGTAATAGTAACTTCTACTTTAATAAAGTGAAGACATCTGCATCAACTTCTGTCTTAAGATCTGCAGGCCTCTAGAAAGTGTTTGAACTTATAGTACCATAATATAAAATTACTGTTTTATGAAGATCTTATTAACAAGGGAAGAATCACATTAATATAATTATTATTATTATTACAAAATTCTATTTGTACTCCTGTCAGTATTGTTGCTTGGTTGAAGGTACAAGCGGTTAATTACATAAATGTGCTACATCAGAACCTAGTGAAGCAAGAAATGACTGCCATCAGCTCCTTGTTCTTTTATTCATATCTTTCAACTGTCTTTGTACCATAAATATTTTTGAAACTTTTTCCTGATGTCCAAAACCATTTTACTGTGTTTCTAAGTTTTACTGACTACAAGGGTGGTTGCATTATTTACACTTTTCATCATGGTCTCCCAATTCCAAAATCACAGAATCACAGAATCACAGAATCACAGAATCGTTTAGGTTGGAAGGGACCTCTGGAGATCATCTAGTCCAACCTCCCTGCTCAAGCAGGGTCACCTAGAGCATATTGCCCAGGATCACATCCAGACGGCTTTTGAATATCTCCAGGGAAGGAGACTCCACCACCTCTCTGGGCAACCTGTTCCAATGCTCTGTCACCCTCACAGTGAAGAAGTTTTTTCTCAGGTTCAGCTGGAACTTCCTGTGGTTCAGTTTCTGCCCATTGCCTCTTGTCCTGTTGCTGGGCACCACGGAGAAGAGGCTGGCCTCATCCTCTTGACACTCCCCCTTCAGATACTTGTACACGTTGATGAGATCCCCTCTCAATCTTCTCTTCTCCAGGCTGAACAGGCCCAGCTCTTGCAGTCTTTCTTCATAGGAGAGGTGCTCCAGCCCTCTAATCATCTTGGTAGCCCTCCGCTGGACTCTCTCCAGGAGTGCCATGTCTCTCTTGTAGTGGGGAGCCCAGAACTGGACACAGTACTCCAGGGGAGGCCTCCCCAGGGCTGAGGAGAGGGGCAGGATCACCTCCCTCGTCCTGCTGGCAACACTCTGCCTAATGCACCCCAGGATCCCATTGGCCTTCTTGGCCACAAGAGCACACTGCTGGCTCATGTTTAACTTGTTGTCCACCCGCACTCCCAGGTCCTTCTCGGCAGAGCTACTTTCCAACAGGTCAACCCCCAGCCTGTACTGGTGCATGGGATTATTCCTGCCTAGGTGCAGGACCCTGCACTTGCCTTTGTGGAACTTCATGAGGTTCCTCTCCGCCCAGCTCTCCAGCCTGTCCAGGTCCCTCTGGATGGCAGCACAGTCTTCTGCTGTGTCAGCCTCTCCCCCCAGTTTAGTATCATCAGCAAACTTGCTGAGAGTGCACTCTGTCCCTTCCTCCAGGTCATTGATGAATACGTTGAACAAGACTGGACCCAGGACTGACCCCTGGGGGACACCATTAGCCACAGGCCTCCAACTTGACTCTGCACCATTCACCACAACCCTCTGCGCTCGGCCATCCAGCCAGTTCTCAAGCCACCTCACCGTCCACTCATCTAGCCCACACTTCCTGAGCTTACCTAGGAGGATGTGATGGGAGACAGTGTCAAAAGCCTTGCTGAAGTCCAGAAAGACAACATCCACTGCTCTCCCCTCATCTACCCAGCCAGTCATTCCGTCATAGAAGGCTATCAGATTGGTCAAGCATGATTTCCCTTTGGGGAATCCATGCTGACTACTCCTGATCACCTTCTTGTCCTCCAGATGCTTAGTGATGACCTCCAGGAGGAGCTGTTCCATCACCTTTCCAGGGATGGAGGTGAGGCTGACAGGCCTGTAGTTTCCTGGCTCCTCCTTCTTGCCCTTTTGGAAGACTGGCGTGACACTGGCTTTCTTCCAGTCCTCAGGCACCTCTCCTGATCTCCAGGACCTTTCCAAGATGATGGAGAGTGGCCTAGCGATAACATCCGCCAGCTCCCTCAGCACTCGTGGGTGCATCCCATCGGGGCCCATGGATTTATGGATGTAAAATAAATGAAACTTTTTCATACTTCTGTTCTTATTAACTTATTCTGTTCAGCCAGTGAACAGACAACTTCACTACAACTTTCAAAGTGACAATTTATCCAAAGTAAGCACATCACATAGAGAAATAGACAGCAGACTACTGTTTATTCTTCTTAGTGAAAGTAGCTATTGATTGAGGTTGGAGTTTTCCTTTATTTTATTTCTCTTTCTTACTGCAAGAGCAAGGAAATGTAAGACATGCATTTATTAATTGGCTGATTATAGGCTTGTATGTAACATTTTTATTTTAAAATATGAGCTTTTCTAAAAAATTTTCTACCACAGACTGAAAACTGCATCAGTAAAGTCCATGAATGCAATACTTTTACAGCTGAAACAGAAATTTTCTCTAGGAAATGTATGCATTTTCTGTATGATTTATGGAGTAAAGAATTGTACTTGCATGAAAACTGAATATAACAACCATATATTTTTCTTCAGATCATATTCAAATTAGTTAACTTTTCAATGGACTTAAAATCTTGGGAATGACATCCTTTTAAGTAACTTTTATGCATGGCAAAAGCAGTAGAGAGATATCACATTCTTTCTGAATAATTTTAGTAAAAAAATACCATATTAGTGAAAGGCTTAGAATTAGCATGTTTGAATGAAGATTTAAAATACTGTAATAGAGATAATCCCTTGTGATCCCATAAAAGAATAGCACACTTTCAAATGAATTTAATGCTTATGGATAGTGTACTTATGCACTATCTTGTACACAATTTACTTTACCAAGTACTGCTATGTACAGAAAGACAGGGGCAGGATAGGACTCCTCTCCTGAAGAAATAGTGTCTTATGTGTGATATGGAGAAAGTTTTCCACACCTTTTTTCTGTTGGCTCTGCTAAATATATACCCACCTTTTTCACAGGTTAAAGCTGAAATGTGAAAATACTGTACATATATTGTTTGTATGTGTATGATGTATAATGCCATATACTGGAAGCTTCCACTTTAAACAAGGCAGTCTAAAATTTCAGTACAACAAGTATTCTTCAATAGTTTTTATAGACAGCAGTCCAAATACCCAAACTGAATTAACTTTTATTAATGGAGTTTAAATAGGATACACTTAATCTGCATCATCATTGATAAATCTTAATCTATACTATAAACATCAAGTATCAGCATTTCTTAAATAAACCAGAACATTTCTGAGAATGATGAAGCTGAAGTAAAAAAATTAGTCATTCCCTTGAAGTATGAAATTAAGATCCTGAATTTCTGTTGCTAGAATTACATTCAGGGGCATGAGAACTTCTCTTTATGCTAATCAAGCAAATAGCCAGAACAAAACCACAGATTGCCTTTAGCTCTGAAGGGAATTTAAGGACATGAAAGTGTTTTATTTTACAATTTTATTTTTGGCTCCATTTCATATCACAACTTTAGGAAACCTTATTTTATATTATGAGCTTTAAAATATCTGCTTCTAAAGGAGTTTTCACCTGTTCCTTAGGGATTAGCACGATAACTTCTTGATTTAGTTAGTCCAAAATTTTAAAATGCTATCAAAGTAATTATTTTTATTTGATTGTTTATCAACAATACCCACAAGACCGTGTGAATCATGTTTTACATTTTGATGTAATCAGCTGCAAGATAATGATTCCTAAAGACATTATAAATTATTTTAGTCCTCAAATAGTTTCTACATTACAATGAAAAGTTAAAAAAAAACAGATTTTGATCAAAGTTTTTATAAAATGAAACATTAAAATAAGATCAAAAAGCTAAAGTAAAAGAAGGTAGCTGATGAGAAAAAGCTTTTTTGTATCAAAGCATTTATACTGATCTCACCTATGCTTTTAGTTATTTCTAGTTAGCTGGACATTCTAAAGGCATATTGCCTAAGATTAGTACTTGCATTACTGTACCTCAGGGAAGTGTATTCTAATATATTAACACATTTATTATATTAGTTTAGAATATTAGAATAGCATGTTTATCTTTGCATATTTGTTAACATAGCAATATGTAGTAGGCTATTCATTATACTACTAGTTTTGGTACCTCAATAGCTAAGGATCTTGTCAGGATTTACATTATAATTCTCTATTTTCAGGGGCTTACAATTTATCAATAGAAGTTTGCTCCAAGCTGAAAGCTGGCACAAAAATTCTATGTTCAGGATCATATATTTTGCAACAAAAGGGATACTGTGAAATCAGAAATCATTTTACTTGCAGATTATTTTCCTCTTTTTATTGCTTTCCAGAACAGTTGATGGTGCTGAAGATACCACAGAGAAAATAGTAGTCTGTTTCTCCCCACCTTTGCACCTATTTATACCAATGATAAAGGCAGCTGAATCGCACTTTACATAAAACTTGTATAATCCAGTGCACATACACAGTGTCACTCCCATCCTTTTTTATGTTCCATATAGGCTGTATATATTCGCTTTCACTGCTTGATTTTTTTTGATATTTTTGCACTAGAAACATTTTGCTATGACACGTAAATTGTCAAGATTGAGAATGAGATGACTTCACAAGTGTTTGAGTTGTCTGACACCAGACAACAGCTGTCAGTTCATCCCAATAACCCAAGTACAGGTGAAGAATCAGGTAAGGAGCAGGAAGGGAATGTGAGGTAAGAGATGAAGCACCAGCATGCAACATGCAGGTAGAAGGCTTCCAATGAGGATGCATCAGGCAGCTGAGTAATGAAATGAGCGACTTTGTGCAGTGATTATCTGAAGCTAAGGCAGAAGGAAATGAAGCTCTAGGGTATAAAGACGGATGATGATCAAGTAGTTGCAAAGACCAAAATACTTAAACATTACTCAGACACTTGCACAGCATTTTAAGTAGCATGTTTCATTAATCTGAATACATAAATAAGCATTCACGCTTCTCAAACTACAGTTCAGATAATAAAGTACATATTAAGTCAGTGCTGGAATGTATGTTCAGCTCATCAAACACATGTAGCACAGTCTACCTCGCTTAAATACACCTGCTATGTAGACTTCTACATATGAGGCAATCAGTACATAGAAGTACATTTTCCTAGGGTACTAATCTAGGACATGTTTTGAATTTAGAGTGAGATCAGCATCACCTTAGAAATTGCAGTTCCTCTCCACTGAGTATAAAGCAGGCCTAGATGACTAACTCAGATGTAAATTCTGTAGATATCTAAAGTTGTATTTGAAGACACCCATTCATGGACACTATAAGGGGCCCCCTTATGCCTCCTGGGGTATTCTACTCTCTTTTGCTGGGCCTTTTCTTCAGTCATTTGATTTCCAGATTGCCTCCTGCTCAAAAGCACTCCCCAACAGTATGTCTGTATTGCCAGTTAACCTTAAGATACCTGTAAGCCCAGAGTTATCAATGTCCCTTCTATTAACAGTCACCTTAGTTCCTGGTGGCAGTCCCAGTGCAAGCCTGGCTGTCAGCTTAACCCCTATAGTGTGTGGAGCTCACTGAGCTGCAGAAGGCTTCAAGCAACTGAATAGCACCAGGAAAATGCCACCTCTTCCTGTTTCCCATCTCCTCTCCTTCTGATGCCAGGATCATGCCGTTATGCCTTTTAGGTTTTCATTTTGTGTTTCCACAGTGGAAATAAGTTTTTTTTTTTCCCCCAATTAATTCACCATTAATTAGTTGTAGTAACATATTTGGGATGTTAGACCAAACACGTTAACAAAGAATTTAAAGATTTGAGCACTGATTGTTGCAAAAATAACAGCTATAAAAATGTGACACAGTCAGAGACCCCACGCTCTTTGAGCACGGAGTGGAGAACCATTAACAATGAAATTAAATGAGAAAATTCTATCTATTATCATGCAGGAAAGAGCGCACCTTTTCAAGTACCCCACTCCTGAGTCTCTAGCACACCATTACTACTTTTTTCCATTAGCTGCCCCTACCAGCTGTGATGGAGAATTGAGACATATATATGACAAGAATATGAAAGACTTTCATATGCTTTCTAAGCATGTGGTTGTTTAGACTATTTGTGTACTAGCAACAGAAGGTGGCAGTTGATCTCTCCATAGCCACAGCCTAATAACCTTAGGGCAAACAGATTCTAAGGATGGTATTTATCATTGAAGTTTGTAATATGGACTTCAGATTCAACACTGTGACAATAAAAAGACAAATGTGTATTTAAAAAATATGAGTATATAGTAGGCAAATCAAAATATTTACATTTGATTTCTCCTTTGGTATGGCTATATAAATTAATTTCTGCATAATTATTTCTAATAGGAAATAAATCCCAGATGTGAAATTGTGTGAGCTGTTAGCAAGAAAACAAACAAAGCTTCTGCATCAAAGGAATGATTATGATCTGCATTTTATAGCAACATTAACTTCTTCAATTGTAGCAGAAAAAGAGAAGAAAAAAAGAAGAAAGAAAGAAAATGAACAAGCAACCTGGATAAATGCCATTGCTTCATTTTACATCAGTATTGGTTGTCCACTTTATGTGAAATATAACTGTAACTAAACATTTATTTCACTAAAATAAAAGCAACCAATAATGGCTGGTGACAGCATACTCTTATTTTCTTTTTTATGGTTCCCTAAATTGATGTTGTTCTTTATATTGGAAATATAAAGAACATCTGTTTTAAATAATATCCAGTGGCATTTGAATGCCTTAAACTGAAACAATTGAAGGAAGTGGATTTTTTCTTAGCCTCAGAGCCAAAGCTAGTGCTACAGCACCACAGGTCTAACTGCCTGTATAAACACAGAAGCATATCTACAGCTTCAAATCCTTGTTTTGAAAAAATAATTCTATTCTTTGAAAAAGCAACAAAAAATCCACTCAGGTATATACAGTGGGCACTATTGTCCTTTATAAAGATATAAGGATGGTAAGGAGATGAAAAATGATACTCCAAATTATTCTTAAGAAGGAAAGTGTACAGTATACTATGTCCTACCTTCATAGAAGTGGACTTGATTGCAATTAATTGATGTAGTCAAAGAGTTAGAATCTTTCCTTATCACATGTATGTATGCTGAAAACTTCAAAATTCAGAATATGTGTAACAATAACAGGTCAGCTCCAGACTTAATTTTTTTTTCTAGCACGGTAATCATTGTAAAATGTAATTGGCTTTAATAAGAAACTAGTTTCCATTTACAAACACTAATTTTTTGGTCCGCTATACCTACCACACTGATCTGACTGATGATCTGAGATAACCACAACCAGAACTGAAAAATATCTGGCCACTAACAGTATCAACACACATACTCAGATTTACATACAGACAGGGAGTGAACACCAGGACTGAAGTTTTGAATTACTGAAGAAAGAGCAACATTCTGGTCCAAGGTGATAAATTTTCTGATGAGAAGCAAATCTTGAAGCTATCCTCCTTTATTTTTTCATAGTTATTTTTCAGAGCAGGACATTTTTGATCCTTATATTTTACAAATGAACAAAATATGAGCAATAAATTATCTTCCTCGTCTCTCAAATTCTGATTTTATTGTAAATCATACTCTTTCACAGGAGCAATAGTAATCTGGGATTAGAGCTATGAAAGGATTTAAGCATTCTAACAGATAGTATTGTATGGACTCTTAAGTGTTTTTCTGCATAGTGGAATCCCCCATCATGGCTCAAGTGCTTAGGCAT
This sequence comes from Struthio camelus, assembly GCF_040807025.1. NCBI lineage: Eukaryota > Metazoa > Chordata > Aves > Struthioniformes > Struthionidae > Struthio > Struthio camelus. Next base: position 26,724,752 of record NC_090942.1, read on the forward strand.
ATATATGCACAGAGAAAATTAGGTCCCTAGAAATAAGATCCATAAAAGAAATAGGAGCTCATTTCTAAAGGTAAGATCTATAAAAGACAGCATATTGCAAAGAGGCTTCTGAGCTACCTAGTAAGAAGCAGTTAAAACAGGGCCTGAACCCAGAAAGTTAAATGCCAGTCTATATTAAGGGATACAATTCAGAATGTTTTTGACATTAGATGCTTATTCCAGCCTCTCTCACAGAACATAGCTTGAAGAGGAAGAGAGGATAGTTTTCTATGTCTCTTGTTCTCATCTGTTCCCTCCAAACTTTTATGTTATAGCTCAATAGTCCACCAAGGTTGTGAGATTATGTTTATATCCTCATTCTGCCTAAGAGGATTTGAGCCTTAATTTTTCACAGCTTATGTGCATATTGTAATTGATCATCTGCCGAGTATAATGAGGTAAGTTTTCGTCACTATGTGCCATTGAAACTGCATTTTTTCCCAGGAAGTAAATACATATTTGTTGGACCATGGACAGAGCAACTTCCTAACCCAGCGCATGATGTACTCCTTTGAATAGAAGAGTCTATTTGCCAGTAAATGACCACTACTCTATGTTAAGTGGAGTACCCAATCAAAGATTCTTTCCCTGTCCACTAGGTTATAAAGTCATGCTTAAATATTGAATAATGAATACGTAGTCATTTGCTATTGAGTGAACTAGCCAAGTCAGAAGAGACTAGAGTGCTGGACTTCCCTCATAAAGCTGCAGAACAGAGACAAGCCTGATGTTTAGAACACTTGCTTGGGGAGTAGGAGACAAAGATTGAAGGTCTTTTTACATGGGACTGCTCCACTAGCTGGAAAAAGTGCCCTTCTTACCTGATAAAGGTGGATAAATATAACACAATCTGTTGTGGCAGTAACATACCTTGTGGCAGCCAATACATGTGATGATACAAATTTTTACTGAACTTGACCCAGGAGACAAGGTGGAGAAAGGAACAAATAACTTTTCATCACTGTCCAGATATAGCTAGTTCTGGTAATATCTAAAAGCAGTCCATACTGCTGAACATGAGTTTTGACAGTCCAAAGTCTGGATTCAGGCACCTAAATTAGCAGTTCAGATGGATTTAGTAGCTTATGTCCTTTTGCGGGTTAGTCCTAGTCTATCGATTTTTTAAACATATGTGAAATGGACATCTTCCTTTAAGAGGAGTATTGCATTGTTCCCAAAGGCAAGAAATAAAACGAATAAATATAAATGAATCATATAACAAAGAAAAATAAATACATACAAATAATTTATTTCTGTTTCTTCCTTTTCTTTCCTAATTCCATTTGGTTTCTCTCATCCTAGCAGATGACCTACCAATTTGAAGTAATTCAAGTGAAACACACATGAATCAGTACTGAATAACTGTTGTTGTGACATGAATTAAGCATTGATAATCTGAAGTCGAAAAGTTGTCTCCTCTCTATTTTTCTGCTCTGATGTGCTATCTCCTTAAAATGTTTGGGTCAGAGTTTTGAACTTATTTTGTGACTCATGCATGTGGCCGGCCTCAGAAAGAGAATCATGAACAGAGAACTGTCCAGATGATTGAACAGCCATACCCAACTTCTTACCAGTTTTTGAGGAGACTTAATTGCTGGGTTTCTGCTGGAGTTAGAGGTACTAGAGAACGAAAAATATACTGAATATTCATTTTATATGAGCTTGGAATAAGGCTGACAAATTGCAGCATACCTTTTCTTGCCCAGTGCCTTGGAAGAATACCTACTGCCTCTTTGTCCTTAGACAACAACTTTGCGTGGCTATAGCTTCTACCTGGCCTCTCTTTGCTTTCCCAGTGATCAACAGAAGTCAGTCCAGCCAACTAACCCTGCTGGCAGCAGTCCACCCTACAGCCAGAATGCTGGGACACAAAAGCATGCAGGTACATAGTTAATGATAAGAGTGATTAATAATAGTGAGGATGATAAAAGTAGTAACAATAATAATACTTTGAACAAGAGTGGTCTTCATTTGGACAGAAAATAATTTTATTGCATGGATCATACCACCGTTGTCTTTATTTCTCAGACATTTCCACCCCTTGGCCAGCTCTGTAAACTTTGTGTCCCTGACTTCTTTCTGATCCCCATCACAGGGCAGTCTACTTGACAGTTGAGCTGTTTCTTTATGAATCAATCCGAAGTGTTTCTTCCTGCTATTCCTTGCCCTGCTCCCCATAAAAGTATTCTTGTTTCCTGCACCTTTTAGTATTCCTTATGAATGAATGCCCCTGTGCACGATTTAAAAGCTGAAAATTTGTCCTCAACTGGCAGAATGCATTGTATTTTGCCATCTCCATTCAGTAGGATTCAGAGAATCTAACAACATTTGATATACCTCTTTTCTGCTTTCAGCTAGACCATAAGGGATGATGAATCTCTAATCCTTCAACTTTTTTTCAAATCCATCTCCAGAAGACAAGCATACTGCAGAGTGTCTTGTCTCTACTGCTAATACACATTGGGTGTAAGCTATAAAATGAATATGGAACTCAATGAGATAATGGTGAGCTGGGTTCCTTTCAAAAGGTGATGTGGTGGTATTTGAGGCGACAGAACAGCATGCTGGGCATGGCTCAAGTAATAAAGAGCACTTTTAAGTGTTAAGAAAAGGTTTGAGGTTAGCTGCTATGCCCAGAGCAATCCATCCAGGGATAGACCTGACACGCTGCCACAGTGTCTTAATGATTTGCCATATGGATGCTGACGAGGCACTCTGCTTTTGCGCAGGTTTACACGGTGGCTCTTAAAAGTTCTTAAAAGCATGGGCACATATTTTCACATTATGGACTTAACCTCCTTCATTTACATTTCCTGGTCTGCTTAAGGGATGCAGATTGTAATATAAAAAACCTATTCTCATCTGAGCTCTGGGAAATACCATATTCTTAATTTACCAAGCATAATAAAAGTTTTTGCACATTTTCAGGTTGCACGGCTTTCAAAATCAGATTCTTAAGTTTCAAATGAAATTTGAATTTCAATTGAAGCAATAAAACTCAATGAAGAATTTTCTAAAAGTGCAAGTTTTGCTTAGCCTGAAGTTATACATAGCACAGTTTAGCACAGTATCATGATTCCAGTGGTTTCCCTAGCTGGGAAGCAGCAAGGATTCCCAATCTGATATTCCTCTTTTCACCTGCTGCCTTTTTTCTCTTTTTACTAAAGACAATTCCAAGGCAATTCTTTCTCTGTAGCTAGAATTTCCTTTGTGGAGTGTGGGAAGAGCTAGGTAACAAAAATGACAAATTAGTGACAGAATTATGTCACAGAAAGTGACAGATTATCAGTACTGTAAAGCATGGTGTACATGAACTGAGAATTAATGGAGCCTTGGAAATTCCCCTCATTCTTCTGTCCCTTCACAAGTGATATATCTCTTTATCAAATGTTGGGTTGGTTGTTGTTGCTGTTGTTGTTGTTGTTTTCTTCTCCAAGACCATGGAGTTTTCTTTTGAAGACAACAGCTCAGTATCCCACCAGGTACTAAACTGGAAAGGAGGATAATATTGGGGGGTGGGGAAACAACAGCTGTTTTATAATACATACTACAAAGAGAGGTGATGTAATCACCTTTATAGGAATTATTTATTTCTAGACTTACCATCAGTTTATCACAACTATTCAAAAAGGGACAGTGAAATAAACTATTCCATGATGTAGGAGGAACTGGCATGCTCTTTTTCAAGAATTTTCCACTGTCACTAATTTGGAATTGTCAAAAGCTATCAAACAAGATCTGCTGGCTCAGAAAGCCCCTAAGACCAACTTTTTGTCTTTCCATCTTTTTAATGCAGTAATATGTTGGATAACTGTAGAAGATAGCCTTTTCCCTTTCGGCATGAGAACTGTAGGAGAAAGAAGCAGTTAAAAAAAATCAATGAAAGAATATCCTTCAATATCCCATTAAACTGCTGTTTGAAAATAGGTGAGAGTCCATCCAGGCAGATATTCTCTCTTTGTTTGTGGTGGCTCCTAAAGAATGCAATTAAAGAGGCCATAATATGCTTAATTGTGTTATAGTATAAGCAGTAGGCATTCCACATCTGTTCCCATAGCAACAACAACATTGCAGAAACAAGTTGTTCAGACTACAGTCTATACCACAATGGTATGGAGAAGCTCTCTCTGTCAGGATAATAACAATAACTTTCTAGGTTTCCAAATGCATTATTTAAAATTGCACTACTAAAACAATGGCATTACTTAACAAGAGTCTTACAGTACCAAATACGGATGAGCTACAGATGAGACACATGTAGTTCTAATCATAAAAAAATTTAGTTTTTCTAGTGACATCACTTTAAAGAAAAACTAAATAATTTTACTGGCTGTGGATACAGTAGAAGTTTTAAAATTCCTTTGAATTTTAATCACTGAGCTTTACCTGGAAAGATGTAATAAACAGAAACAGTAGACAGCTACTAATCAGACCCAATGTCTGCTTCTTTGTTTTCACTTGTGACATTGTTACAACTATTTTTATATATTCGGCTGAAGAATGCCTTTGGCTGGATGTTTATCGGTAATTTGCTTTTAAAGACTTGAAGTTTTCATAATTCACAAGATGTAAGATAATAATCACTTTCCCCTATTAGATTTATTACATGAATTGAGGATCTATTGAAAATTACAACTTTTTTCTCATAAATATCCAGTTTATTATTGTCTTGTCAAAATTTTCAGCTATGTTGTATAAGAAGGGAACAGGAAAAATGTTGCAAGAGAAAAGAAAAAAAAAAGAGAAACCAAAAAATGAAAGCAGTACAAAAACATGAGGACTTTCTTCTGCTTTCTTACGTGGAAATTCTTCACATTGAAACTGCAGAGATAAGTTGAACTACCTACTGGTACAATAAAATGTAGACTACATTATGTTAACATCATGGTAAAGATTCCATGGTAACAAACATAACAGCTCAGGATGATTTCAAATATAACCCCTAATTTTCACACCTGTGTAATAAACTGTCCCTTTCAGGAGAAGTTTTCATATTGGTCTGTGCTCAAAATGGGGGGGGGGGGAGTTGTTTGTTTGTTTGTTTGTTTTTACTCTTAATGATGCTCCAGCCAGCTATTTTCAAGTCAAGGAAAAATATATGTTTGTCATTTAACAAATATTAATTGTATTTGTTTTAAAAGACCTCTCTAGAAACAGTTGAAATCTGAAAGAAGGGTTTTTAAGGCTAATCCAATGATGGAGTTGAACTTACCCTAGCGACCTAGTTAGGTTGGTCAGCTGACAGCCTTGGGGAGGTTCCCTCTATCCAGCGGGACATTTTTGTGAGGGTTACTGTCTCAAAGTGATAAAAAACATCACAGAGTCAGTCAGTTGTTGTGATGGCAGTCAGCTGGGAATCATTTGGAGCTGTGCCTTTCAACCCGCTGCCTGTTTCAGGGTCGTAGCTTGGCCACATCAAGACAAAAAAATGATATTTAAGCAAATGTTTCTTTTTTCAGTTCCAGCTGGTTGGCATATGCATCTTTTTTCCTCAGTCTAGTGGGTACTGCAAATCTTATTCATAAGTGTGAAGTTATTGAGGGTCACATCTTCAGAAAAGGATACTTGATGATGAGCTACTCTGTTTAAATTTCTGGGCTTGAAAACTCTGTAGTTTCTGGGCTTGAAAATAAAAGAAGCTCTATGGCATATCATGCTGTAATTATTTCCACTCAGATGATGAATTCTGATCAAATAAGGAGACTTCTGGTTTTTTACACATTGGCCAAATATGTTTACAAAGAGATCATATAAGCTCTCCATATAGATTATCCTACCACTTAAGACTAACTGTACCTTTTCCTTACTGCCATAGCAAACAGGGTGAGCTTAAATCTATTATTCCACGATCAAGCCCTTAGTTCTGATTTTGTGATAAATCCAGATTTGTCCATTACAATACACTGACTTTCCAGCTCACCAGATGGTTACACTGACGTGGGAGATGTGCATATGGGAAAAAGGAAAAATAGACAGTTGCACTGGTGGGAAGGCTGGAGGAAGATCATTGCGAATACTAGTATTTAGGCATCTTAATGCCAAACACAGTCCATGGCTCTGAGGAAATCTCTGGATTCTCTACACTACCACATAGGGCTGATGATGCTCCTGAAAAAAGGAGCCTGCCCCAGCTGCTCCAGTGAGCAGGGAGCCAGATGAGCTACCCCACCTGTTCACGGTGCCTTGGTTCAGTCCCAGTCCCTTTGCCTAGGTGTTTACACATGCCATCCTCCAGGGTCCTCGTTCCAATGTTTTTATCAATACCATTTCCCTAGCAACACATGAGTTAGTCTGTTTTTTTGGCTCATTAATGGCTCTCTCTCTTGGTCTTTTTTTTTCTTCCCTCTTCCTCATACAACTTTTAAACCCAATTTATTCAATCAGTTCCAGCTTCCTGGCAGTACCCCATCTACTTTCAGACTGTCTTCCCTTCTTCTTGTCCATGCCCATTGCCCTCAGCTCATCTCCTCCATGGCTAGCTACCAGGCTCAGAACTGTTGCCACAGCTTCTCTCACTTTCTTTAGTCTTAATGGACTTGCTAAATCAATTCTTCTCTTTCCCTATTACCTGACTTTTGTCCCTTTTGCATTTTTGATAACTCCTTCCTTCAGGAAGAGCCTTTACACTGATCATAAAGGAAGGTTGCAAAGGTGTCCACTTTCCATGTCCTAGCTGTGACTGGCATTAGCCAGTCCTGAAAAAATCTGTCTCTTTCTGCTGTGATAGATAGATGCTGCTCTATCTGTGATAGAAAGAGCATGCCTTTGGGGGTGTTACTTTACAGCTTGGTCAGGCTCCATCAGCGAGAAGGGAGTCATTAGAGGTTCCTTCTAACTACCATCGAAGATCTCTGCATTAGCAATTTTTTAAAAAGGCACAGCAAGGCAGATTTTCATGAAGCTCATAAAATGCACTCTTCTGACACACAGCAGCCCCTTCACCAGTTTAAAGCATTCTGCCAAACCACAGAGTATTAAGGCTGTTCAAGGCTAAGATCTCCAGAATATTTTAACATGCATTATTTTTTGAAATGGCTGAACTGCTTTGGCTAAACTAAAAAAACAAAACACAGTAATAAGTTTAGTCTAAGGCAGGTGACCAGGACATTAAAAGGAAATCAGTCTAAAACATGCAAGTTTTGCGAAGTTATAATGTAGGTGAAATTGTGGCACTCCAATGGGAATTCTTTAATGGTTGTAAAAGTAGATAGCACAACAAGATCCATCTTTCACTTGGAAAACAAGAACAAAACCCTCAACAATTTAGTAAGGACTGCAGGCCACTAAAATGGGACAGGGGGGAGAAACATCAACTAGTAATAGGAAAATGAGGGAAAACACTTTATTTTCACAGGGAAAGTAAAAGACTTCTAATTTTTACTGAAAGTTTCCATTGTTAATATTAGCTGCAGAAGAAACTATTGATAGAGTCAAGAGAGGTTAATGGTAGAAGAAAGCTGAAAGAAGTATATTCTTTGCCAGTCAATACAAGCTAAAGCATTTACAGAATAGGCAGGCCTATAACATGAAGTATTATGAAGCTTCATTTTTCTCTTTGCTCTGAAAGAAACCAGCTGTCTCAATACTTCAGCATCCTCTGTGTGCTGAAGGTGAGATCTGTGCACTGAGATGAGATTCAGGAGACTTTGTGACTTAGTTTTTCAGCAGCAGTAGTCAAAATAAAAGGCAAATAAAGGGCAAGAATTGAGCTCAGCATTTTCATTTTCCACGTGGGACGTTATATATTACATTTGCATTTTATAAGTTACATGCAATTTTCTGAGAGTTTCCCTTCTGACACTTACACGACTGAGTGCTTGTTCACTTACATTACTGTTATCATTGTTAAATTATGGTAGATTCTTGCTGACTGGAAGTTACAGACTGTAATGTAAAGAGAGCATAGACAAAGAGAGAGAAGAAGAGAAGAAGAGAGGAAAGAAGAGGAGAGGAAGAGAGGAAAGAGCAGAAGGAAGAGAGAGGGAGGGAGAGGACAGTACTTTTAACAAACTTTTATTCCCTGTTTGTTCATTGACTTTTCATGTAATGTTGAATTACTTCAAAACTATTAGTTTCTTATCTTGGAATGGCAGACAACATTAATTACATACCTTTTTCCAATACTTTGAAAATCTTGAATAAAAAAGCAGATCATACAGGAAAAAGAAAGGAAAATATTTTGATGTTTCGGCCACAGAGTTTCTTTATAACCTTCCATCTGGAAAAAGGAATTCCCTGTTGCTCAGGAAACAGTAAAGGTTGTTATGAGAGAAGTCAGATCCATCCATTTCAGACACTTATGTTCATTAAATTTTTGTTGTCTAAGCTTTTGTCTCCTAAAACCTCTGTTGTTCTTCTACCTCCATATTTCTATGAAACTGCTTCTATCTAGGCCTCTTTTGGAACTTTCAGATTTCAGTGTGTAGAAAGGAATGTCAGTAAGGTAATAAAACTGTCAAATCTAATATAGCTTTGGTAATGCCCTTAAGAGGTGTTAGTGAAAAAGGAAGGAGACAGTTTATCAAACCAAGAATATTTCCAGGTTTTTCTTCTTTCCATATACAAAGTCTCCAGCCTGGAGAGGGTGGCCTGGATCACCTGCAGCAGCTCAGGACTCAGATCAGCTCGGAGAAGAGTGTCCCTGTTCCACGGAGAGGAAATAAATTGCCACTTACTCTGCTCAGGTACAAGTGTTTGTCAGAAAAATTCACAAGGAGATGAACAACAGATGTTTTAATGAGTTTATATATGTGGATTTATTAGCAATAAAAACATGTCATTATATTTTCAGAAATATTTGACAGGTACACGCCTTGCTGACGTACTGGTTCTTGGGAATCCTTTGAATTTCTGTAGTTGTTTATACATCAGCAAAGAAAAAAACCATCCTGTTAAATTTCAAGACAAATGTTTAACTGCTGCATTGTAGAGGGTAACTTGGTTAAGACTTAGAGTGAAATGGAAGTCTTCACAACTTTTAGAACAGGAAAAATTGTAAAAAAGAGTGAAGATTTCAATAACCAAGAGAGGAAGAAGTGAATATTTTGGAAGAAAGGTGACCAAAAGCGGAAGAATTAAAGAGAGCTGATATCTTCAAAGAAATACTATTATCTCACAAATTATCTCACTGAAGATAAAAAGTAAGGAGTTTATCAAGAGAGTAGTTTGAATAAATCATGCACTGTCCACGGACCTCAGACATAAGGACGAAGAGTATAAAATATAGGACTAAAGTCAGATTGCTAAATATGAATTTAAAAACATACCACAAGTGTGTACGGACAAAATTAGAAAGAAAAAAATGATGGAACAAAAATGAGATGCAACTATAAAAAAGTATTAAAAAAGTAACATAAAACCACCCTACAAGGATCTTAGCACTCATATGCAAACAAAGGAGCAAGGAAAGACTTGGTCTGCTACTCAGTAAGGAAATCTGATAACTAGTGATATCTGAAACTGGTCTCTTTGTATCAGGCATCACTAAAAAGGTTTACTGCCATCACATACTAGCAACATTTTTCATATTACAGAATCACAGAATCACAGAATCGTTTAGGTTGGAAGGGACCTCTGGAGATCATCTGGTCCAACCTCCCTGCTCAAGCAGGGTCCTCTAAAGCATATTGCCCAGGATCACATCCAGACAGGTTTTGAATATCTCCAGCGAAGGAGACTCCACTACCTCTCTGGGCAACCTGTTCCAATGCTCTGTCACCCTCACTGTGAAGAAGTTTTTTCTCAGGTTCAGATGGAACTTCCTGTGGTTCAGTTTCTGCCCATTGCCTCTTGTCCTGTTGCTGGGCACCACGGAGAAGAGGCTGGCCTCATCCTCTTGACACTCCCCCTTCAGATACTTGTACACGTTGATGAGATCCCCTCTCAATCTTCTCTTCTCCAGGCTGAACAGGCCCAGCTCTTGCAGTCTTTCTTCATAGGAGAGATGCTCCAGCCCTCTAATCATCTTGGTAGCCCTCTGCTGGACTCTCTCCAGGAGTGCCATGTCTCTCTTGTACTGGGGAGCCCAGAACTGGACACAGTACTCCAGGGGAGGCCTCCCCAGGGCTGAGGAGAGGGGCAGGATCACCTCCCTCGTCCTGCTGGCAACACTCTGCCTAATGCACCCCAGGATCCCATTGGCCTTCTTGGCCACAAGGGCACACTGCTGGCTCATGTTTAACTTGTTGTCCACCCGCACGCCCAGGTCATTCTCGGCAGAGCTACTTTCCAACAGGTCAACCCCCAGCCTGTACTGGTGCATGGGATTATTCCTGCCTAGGTGCAGGACCTTGCACTTGCCTTTGTGGAACTTCAGGAGGTTCCTCTCCGCCCACCTCTCCAGCCTGTCCAGGTCCCTCTGGATGGCAGCACAGTCTTCTGCTGTGTCAGCCTCTCCCCCCAGTTTAGTATCATCAGCAAACTTGCTGAGGGTGCACTCTGTCCCTTCCTCCAGGTCATTGAGGAATATATTGAACAAGACTGGGCCCAGGACTGACCCCTGGGGGACACCACTAGCTGCAGGCCTCCAGCTTGACTCTGCGCCATTCACCACAACCCTCTGCACTCGGCCATCCAGCCAGTTCTCGATCCACCTCACCGTCCACTCATCTAGCCCACACTTCCTGAGCTTACCTAGGAGGATGTGATGGGAGACAGTGTCAAAAGCCTTGCTGAAGTCCAGAAAGACAACATCCACTGCTCTCCCCTCATCTACCCAGCCAGTCATTCCGTCATAGAAGGCTATCAGATTGGTCAAGCATGATTTCCCTTTGGGGAATCCATGCTGACTACTCCTGATCACCTTCTTGTCCTCCAGATGCTTAGTGATGACCTCCAGGAGGAGCTGTTCCATCACCTTTCCAGGGATGGAGGTGAGGCTGACAGGCCTGTAGTTTCCTGGCTCCTCCTTCTTGCCCTTTTGGAAGACTGGCGTGACATTGGCTTTCTTCCAGTCCTCAGGCACCTCTCCTGATCTCCAGGACCTTTCCAAGATGATGGAGAGTGGCCTAGCGATAACATCCGCCAGCTCCCTCAGCACTCGAGGGTGCATCCCATCGGGGCCCATGGATTTATGGGTGTCAAGTTTGCACAAAAGATCTCTAACCTGATCCTCCTCCACCAAGGGAGAGTCTTCCTTTCTCCAGCCTTCCTCTCTTGTCTCCAAGGTCTGGAATTCCTGAGGACTGGCCTTAGCAGTGAAGTCTGAAGCAAAGAAGGTATTCAATAACTCTGCCTTCTCTGTATCCTTTGTCACCAGGGCACCCGCCCCATTCAGAGCGGGCCCACGTTTTCCCTAGTCTTCCTTTTGCTATTGATGTATTTGAAGAAGGCCTTCTTGTTGTCCTTGACATCCCTTGCCAGATTTAATTCCAACTGGGCCTTAGCCTTCCTTGTAGCATCCCTGCACGCTCTGACAACGTCCCTGTATTCGTCCCAAATTATTAGTTGCATATTAAAACCTAAGGAGTAACACTGAAACCTTGAATAATTTAAAAAAATATTTTAAATGTCTCAGAAAAGATGATATATTCAAACAATCTGCTCTTATACAGGTGCATAAAGTACTCTCAGGACTAGTGGCCATTATCTGGAGATGATGAAGGTTCCAAAAGACTGATGAAAAGCAAATATAATACTTACCTTCAATAAAGGAAACTACTGGATAAATATCAATTCTGCTAAGAAGGATATGCAATTGCAGATGATCACATGTTAAGCAATTAGCAATGCCCCTCTGTTATATACTAGGATGCAAAAATAGGAGTATGGTCAGGAAGGTATATGAAAGTATATATAACCCTGCTTTATTGAACTTGCAATCTACAAGTCATTGTTTGACATAGATAAGCATGATAGAGTGCTAAGCAGTCTGTACAAAACAAAGTATGAAGGCCATAGAAGTACTTACTCAACATAAGTACTATCTACGCTGTCATATTTAATCTTCATGCCTCTTTCACTCAAAGAAAATAGCTTTGATTCAAGTAAAAGCACTGTGTATTTGATCATCTCATACCGTAATATATACTTTTTAGCAATGTTTTGCTAGGAGAAAAGCATCTTAAAGGCAAGGAATTGCTATTTAAATTATATGATTTAATCCAAGGCGGAGGGAGACAAATCAGGGGTCAGACTGATCTGACTAAATGCAGATGTTTACTGTGGAGATATCTACATTTAAGCTAGTTGTTTAGACTCCACGGTTTATGCAGGCAAACAGGTATGTCTTGAACAAATTCAGGTCATCTAGTTGTAGATATCTAAAGCAGCGCAGATGAGCAGTTCTGCAGAGGTGCCTCTTTTTCTCCATTGACCACAGGGAGGTAAAAATTTCTACCTTAGGTGTTGCAGTGGTAAAACACAAGAAAAGTGGCAGCAATATCATATGAAAGTCAAGTAGGAAAAGCTTTATAGTCTGGAATGTTATAAAAGTAGGGCCACAGATTTTACTTTGTGCCCTTCTTTCCCCAAAAAGTGAGAGGAAAAGAGCGGCCACCTTATCCTGAGAAGCAAGTGGCTCAGTCTTAAACTAGAAAAGGTTTATTGCAACCTAATTCAGATAAAGGAAACATGGGACCTAGTTTAGATAGTCTTTGAAGGATTTTCACTTATCACTTCCCAATACGTTTTGTTTTATCCTTTTCAGTGTTGCTTCATTATTGTAAATCTGTGTTCTTAAGTGAACATAGTACTTTATCACTAAATTTTATCTTGTGATAAATCTGTCTGTAAATTGTCTGAGAAAACAAAATATTCTATACCTAAAGTAAAAGCATTATAGTCAGGCTGCTGGTTATGTGAATAGGTATCCTGCTTCCCAGTGCAAGGCTCTAGAGCTCTCAAGGACTAGTTGCATATATCTCAAGTTAAGGTACACGGGATACTTTGGTAGCTGTTACACAAAAATCTCAAAGATAGTAATGTCTAGCTATGATCTGCAAAAACTAGAAGAGCTCTAAGTCCAGCAGAAGAGGAGAGAAGAGGATGCCTGATTCTTCAGGGTCTTGAGGTACATTACAACAGCAAGTTAAATGCCAAAGCTTATTATAGATACTGTGCTATGAAAAGGACTCGCCTGCATACTGTAAATCCTGAGAATTCCTTGAGGTACTTAGATGGGCTTTCTCTGCAATGAACTCCACAAGCGTGTTAGGGAATGTGCTCATTCCCTTTTCACTTCTCCTCAGAAGCCACAATTTAACTGAGAAAATTACTTTTCTTTCATGGTCCTTGAAAGGATTGCAACAACATAGTTTACTGCTCCAGAACACATGTTTAGAGAGTTTTGCTGACCTCTGCCTTAAGAGGTGGTGAGGAGTTAGTGGAAAAGGACAGACACTAAAGCTTACAGAATTCCCCACTACTCAGCAAACCTTTCTTTCTCTGACTTATGAAATAGCAAAGTGACCATCTAAATCATCACAAGAATTCCCTTACTTTCTAGCTCAGCAGTCACAGAATGACTATTAAATACACCTTTGGGAAACTTAAGCTTTATTGATGAATGCTTGATGTGCATTTTAAGTCCAGCTTGTGGTACATGTCCAGAATATTGAATGACTGATGTATTTTGCAAAAAAATCTTCAAGACCAAGGTTTAAGTCCTAAGTGAAGGCTGTTATAGGGCACAGAGATTTGATTTTCATCATGAACAGCCAAAATCACCAGTAATGTATTGTACATTAGGGGCTTGAAACATACCCTGAGCAAAATGCATGGTTGCAGTTCCCCTTAACCTTCTTTTGATGACTGTAAGGAAAGAAAGGAGGGTGGAAAGAACAGGAAGAATCTCTTTCCTGTAATGCAGGTTTGGATCCATAACTAACATATTACACTAGATAAATATACAGATAAATGAAGTGCCATAGAATTAGTATGTTTCACTTGTGTTTTAGACCAGTACACTTTGAGAATTAGGTGTTGTTTTGATTATGCTGATTCCTAAGTGACAGTGAGACTCCAGGCTCTACTCTCCTATTAGAAAAAATTTTCCTTAAGTGCTTTCCAGTCTTTAGAGAAGGATATACTAAGATTGATTACTTGTGGATTGTGTGTCACTTGACATCCCCAGCTCAAGCATCCTCCAAGGTTTGCCACTGAAAAGTGATTATGTAAATGAAAAGTATGCATCCACATTATCAAGGTGACAGACAGGCCGCTGTTGTGTAAGGCAAATGCTGTTCCCCTTTTGATATACACCAGATACAGACAAGACCAACCAAAAAGGACTGAAAAAGAGTAGACAACAAAACTATTATTTAGAAGACAGTTGACAATTGTCCCTTCTTTCCTGGTATATATAATAGTCATAAACATAGAGGAACATAGACATTAAGGTCATGGAACACTAAAGTCTCTTGGCTTCAAGTGCCGAAGCATTAAAAACAACTTTAAGAAGAAAAATAGGCTTGGATGCCAGAATCAGGGGCAGTGCTGACCCACATAGGTTTGGTGCAACACAGGCTGTTTTCCATCAGCTACAGGTACGTTCTCTTAGCTGTGCTTCATAGTTTCCACTCTTTGCAGAGAAATTACAGATACCCAGACTCACAGTAAAACATGTCAGCATCAAAGAGCCGAACAGCACAGGGCTCTAGCTTTTCTCTAACAGAGTTTTGCTAATCTCTCGCTCAACCTTTCATATCTTTGGTTAGCTATCTTAAAAAAAGAGAAAAGGAAACAAGTAATAGACATTGAGCTTGTCTTGTTTAGCAGCAGAAGAGGGCATATGGGCCTGTCACTGCACTCTTTATTGTTGAAATTTCAAGTCAATGAACTGCATCATAAGTTGACATAGGCAATATATGAATGTTATCATTCTTCAGTTCATACTAAAATTGGAACAATTGTGACTGGTGTATCAGCTCCTTTCTGTCAATTGAGAAAATAAGAGTTGAGTTGAAATAGATAACACTCATGAGTTGCAATGGGCACTTTTGACAATCAGCATGTCAAAATGGCTCAAGTTCTGGAATGCTGTTGGTGACATTTAAAGCTGCAGGAATTCACTGATCTGCTGGAGTAACAAGCAGAAACATTTTTGGATTCCACCTCAGAGCTGTGGAAAGAACAGCCTTAAGCATATGCATATTTTTTACTGGTGTTCAGATAACACCAGGAACAATTTTTGAGAAGACAGTGAATGGGATATGGCATGTTTAGTGAAATGTGAAAGCTATGAGAATGCAAGAGATACAAGGCATTGAATCAGTGGTACACAGTTCCAGGGAGAAAAAAAGACTATGTAGCACCTTATAGCCTGCCAATGTTTTCATATGCAAAACATCTGAGCGCAAGAACTAAAATATAATTGTAAGCCTGTAAAAGGATAGTGTAAGAAAGTTCTGATATATAACTGCATTAGATGTTTGCTTTTGGCTATTTGCATATCTTGCACAGTTATGATGCTCTGAAATCACATGATCACATTCTTTCAGAAGTCAGATCATAAGGCCTGGTTGTAATTACTATATCGCCAGCTTCTAAATTAATTAGCACTTTTAAATTAATTTTCAAGAGAATGAAAAAGGTAAGTAGACTTCAGTTGGTGAGACTGAAGAGGTAAAACTTAGAAATATCAAAAGCAAGTAATATATGAAGAGTTAAAGGCGTTCATTGTGGTCAAATTAAAAGAAATCTTGCAAAAACTGTTTAACAAAGCTATTGTGCATACCACTTCTTCAGTAATGTATTTTATGGCACTTGGGTTACATATTTAATGAAAATAAATCTTCTGAAGAATTATAGAATCTTATTCTGGCCCACTTTGGGGCATTATTCCAGGATGTATCTACAGACTAGATCACTTCCTATCACCTGTATTATTTTGTAAACAATCCTCCTCTGACAAAGATCTCTTTTGGTGAAGTGATATGGATCCTTGCTAATTAGCAAATACTTGCTAATCCCCTCAAAGGCTCCAAGAACAGCAGCTATACTGAATCAACGCCAAAACAATTAGAGAATACTGGGATATCAGAAGGTATATTCTATGTGCATGTTTGTGTGTGTGTGTGTGTGTGTGTGTGGTTTTTTTTTTCTCTTTTCTGGTAGGTCCTTTTGTTTATTGCTTAGTTGCAGTTGAAAAAATGTTTGTTGTCAGCTCCATGTGCTTATATATCCTTGTTTCACTGGGTTACTTTCGTTGGATAGCATAGCAAAAAACAGGATTTTCGCGGTGTTAGTAAAAAAAATGTTTACTACGGACTTTTTTGTGTTTACTAGTTTTTTACTAGTTTAGCACAGGAAAAGTCACACCTGCTGATATCCTTACCTTTACATCCACGAATCTATGCAGTCTAGCACTGCAGTAGGTAGCCTGATTTGGCCTTCTTTGACAGTCTGATTTTGTTTACATGTACTTGCTTATAGCAGAGGAAGATCTGAAATTCAGGAAATATGACTTCTAATTTAGCTTGTGCTATTGTTGGACAGGGAAACAACAACCTGTTGCTGGCTCTTCCACCACCAGCTAACTGATGTTAAACTGCACCAAACTATCGCCCAATTTTGACATAATTCAGAAATGCACATCAAAAAGTGGTAGCTCTAAATACAAGTTTATGAAAAAGAGACATTCAATTCCTTGTTTAAATCCTTCAGTAGAGCCTTAACTTTCCTGCTTTTTCAACTTAATGGAAAATAAATTTTAAAAGTCTTGTAGAGTATCCAAGAGGATAGTTTACAATGCGTATTTTCCAGCTAGGTGGCTGAACTGAAAAACTAATTACTTGTGCAATTCCAAACTTTATTCCACTTCATGAGTGACCAGGAATTAGGGCATGAGAGCAGGGAGAAACAAGGAATGGGCAGAGCACTGGCTCCATTTCTATTCTTGGCCTGATCAATAAGGTAAGCAGGACAAACACCACTGCTGATGCTGACCCAGGCAGTGCTAAATAACAGCTTGAAAGCGCTGTCACCCATGAGCCTTTTGCAGTGTGTGTCAATAATGCTATTAGCCCATCAATCGTATGAATAGTGTCACAAATTCTCATATCCGACAGACAGTGATCTTAATAGCACTCACAAGCAGCTATCACACCCGTAATAGCTGCTGCTCTGGAGCAAGGATGAAGAAGATGGAAAATCTGGCTTCAGAGACTCTGTACCTCCCAGACCATATTTACATGTGCATTTTACATGATAGAACCTAATTCAATAGGTACATTTGCAGTCATGCAAATGTGCTTCTCATAGCTACAGATTTCATAAAGACTTTGAAACTAGATCTTACTATTTCTTCACTGCTGTCTGGAGAGTTGGGTACCAAAGGAGAGAAGGGAAACAGATATGGAGCTGGCAACCGTATTTAGAATAAGGCAGGTACATGATAGGACTTCAGCTGAAGGTAGAGGCTGTTTAAAAACCTCATTGATAAAAGTGAGTGAAATCCAGAGAGCTGACACTGAAATATGACACCAGGAGCCAGAAGATGTCAGCAAAATGGAAAAATGCAGTCAGGAATCACTGAAAGATGCGGACAAGAGAAGTTAACCTCCAAGAATGGGCAGTCAGGTAATTCAGCAAATATTTGAAGATAAAAAGGGAAACCGAGGGAACAGACTATTTAGGAATTTATACAGAGACAGTGCACTGGGAAGGGTGCGGTGCAACGTAAGTAATTAAAATGTTGAATGTACGTCTATAAAATAATTCGGCATAAAATATAAATGAAAGCATAACTCTAGGTCCTTAACCTCTGATTACCTGGAGTTCATTTGTTATTTGCAGAAAACCTTCCATTCCATTACTCTTTTTTTAAGCTACAAATACATTTTTTTAGAAAGAAAAATCATCTTTCAGTTTTTAGTTGAATGTGATGCCAGCGATATCTGCAGAAGCTGTGCCAATAAAGATTCAGGGAAGCCTATTGACCACTTATAATAAGGGAAAGACACATTTATTACCTCATATCAAGTCTGACATATTTACAGCTGCAGTACAGTTATTGCAGTTGACAAACGGGGCTCATGGTTTTTTTCTCCTCACTCATCGCTCTTAACATAAAGCAATATTATTAGCACATCCACGTTCTGTCTAACAGACCATTTTCTCTCTTGCTTACTTTGTTAATGTATGAGCCTTTAATACAAGAGCAGCATCCACAGAGATAAAAAAGTGATTTTCAGCTTTTATACAATTACTTGAGAAAAAGAGTCTGTGTAAAAGCAGTAATTATTTAAATCAGGGCTAATGCTGATTACTTAATGTTTGTGAACATTACCTCCATTAGAAGAATATCTTTAAGAGAGAATAATGGTTTTTAAATAAGGTACATCTGCTGACAGGGAGACAGATCACTTTTGTACTATATCAAATCATAGACTTTCATGTGGCTATGTTAATACAGCAAGTAGATCAGTTTAAACATTGCACAGTTTTTTTGTCCTACAGAAGACCAAAATGATTTAGATAAATACATCTTACAGAGCTCTGCCATAAGTTTCTTGTTTGATGATGATAATGATATATTTAATTATTGTAGTTCCCAAACATACTACCTGAAACTGGAGCTCTAATATACTAGGCATGGCACAGATAAGAAATAAACAACAGAAAGTAAAGACTGTTTGCAGGAGGGGGCTGTACAAAAATTCTTTTTCTTAACTGCAACTTCAAGCAGGATTGTAAACTTCACCCTTGCTGGTATCATCAGACTAGTTCTGCTCCTTAAAAATAATAAAAAGGCAGACTCAGTAGCATGTCCTAAGAGCATCTACCTCTTCCAGACTTCATCAAAAGACAAAAATTGAAGCAGCGTTTTAAAGATTCTCTTACCATTTTGCACTGCATAACCCTGAGTGGGTGCACAGTAGGTATACCTGGAATACTGAAGGAGTCACAAGCATTCTCATACAATGTAATTCTACCACCAAACTAAAGTTGGTATCATTATGCTTAGACAGGCAAATTAGGATAGCATGAAGAATCTCACTTCCATCATTTATTACATTGTGAGTGCTTGTTTTTTTTTAATATTCTATGTGTGTTTTGAGATCATTTTCTAGATTTTCAAAAGGAAAATGCAAAAGTAGATATTCCAATAAGTTTTGTCATATTAGCATCAACACTATTTGAGTTTATGAAGTAACTGGAACCGGGAATAGGCTGTCATGCATTAGGAAAAGGAAAAAAATAGACTAACAAAGCACCTGGAAGATAACAAGAAGATATGTATCTCCAATATGGATTTGCCAAGAACAAATCATGTCAAACTAATTTAATTGCTTCTACCCCAGGCCAACAGACTTGTACAGATGAGAAACCATAGGCTTTTGATGCTCTTCAACTATATTCTAGTAAACAACCAAAGGAAAAGTTCTAAAGAAAAAGACCTACGATATAGCTAAACATGTGCTATTAATGTCATGCTCCTGTGAGGAATATCGTGAAGAGGTATAACCAAAAATATACCTTTTGAAATATATAAAAATCAGTAAGCTAGAGTACCATGGGCATAGTACTTCAAAAAAAGATGTGGACCAATTGGAGTTCAGAGAACAAAAAGAAGCATGATAAAGATTTTAAAAACATGACGTACTAAGATTAACTGAATGCATTAGTATTGCATACTTTAAAGAGAAAACTAAGGAGACACAGGATGATTATGTTCAGATATGTTAAATGACCACTACAAGAAAGAAGGGACTAATTCTTCATGTCCGTTGGTGGGCAGTGGGCATAAATACAACAAGGAAGATTTAGATTACGAGTCATGAAAAAAATATTTCATCAGAAGGATTATTGAGTGGAATAGATTACTGGGGAAACTATGGAATCTTCATTGCCAGAGTTATTTGGAGTCTCTTAGACAGGCACCAGGAACAGCATAGGAAAAGTCGCACCTGCTGATATCCTTACCTTTACATCCACGAATCTATGCAGTCTAGCACTGCAGTAGGTAGCCTGATTTGGCCTTCTTTGACAGTCTGATTTTGTTTACATGTACTTGCTTATAGCAGAGGAAGATCTGAAATTCAGGAAATATGACTTCTAATTTAGCTTGTGCTATTGTTGGACAGGGAAACAACAACCTGTTGCTGGCTCTTCCACCATCAGCTAACTGATGTTAAACTGCACCAAACTATCGCTCAATTTTGACATAATTCAGAAATGCACATCAAAAAGTGGTAGCTCTAAATACAAGTTTATGAAAAAGAGACATTCAATTCCTTGTTTAAATCCTTCAGTAGAGCCTTAACTTTCCTGCTTTTTCAACTTAATGGAAAATAAATTTTAAAAGTCTTGTAGAGTATCCAAGAGGATAGTTTACAATGCGTATTTTCCAGCTAGGTGGCTGAACTGAAAAACTAATTACTTGTGCACTTGTGCATTACTAATGTGACTTTCACTTCTGTATGACTTGTTTAATAGGTCCCAGTCCTAAAGCTTTATCTCAGCCTCCTTTGTCATCATGTTTTCATCTCCACTCCTCAGCTTTTTGCTCTAGTTCCAACCTCCTTTCTCATCCATCCTCATTCTCTCATCCAGTGTTGTTTCGCTGTGTCCATTCCATCCATGTTTTCAGGGTTCAGGTATCACAGGACTGGCTGTTAGCCCACTCATAACACCTGAGCTCCTTGTCCTGCCATGCTCTTCTCTTTGATTCTTAATTAGCCTTTTCACAGCCTCTCTGTTGTGTGCTTTTTACACCCCAGTCTGAATTCACTCCATGTTTCCTTTTGTTGTCCATGTTTTCTCCATTTATTACTAGTTCTCAATCCATATTGGCCTTTTTCAGGTAAAATCAGTCCTTCCTTTTCCCTAGCACCTTTTGTGTGCTCCCGGTGATCCTCATCATCTGTTTCCATTTCCCTGTCTTCCTTTTCCCATCTGCCCTGCTGTGTCTCCAATTCACTTCAGTATCCACCTTCAGTACCCACCTCCTCTGCCCTTTGGCTAAAGTTCACACTGTTCCCATCAGCTAACTGACCATAGCTTCAACTCACAATTTATTCTTCCATGACCCGTGCTCTTTTCTGTTCAGGCTCTTCTTTCCAAATCCATTTCTTTCCTGCTGTCTGTTTTAGATCTTGTAACATCTATATTTGATTATTAAAATCTACCCAGGTAGATTATTCCTAGGTGTACGTACTTAAAACAGAGTTACTGAGAGCAGAAGAGATGGTCAATAACAGGTGCTGAGATGAGGAGGAACATCTCGCTGAATATGCAATCTATAACAATTTTAGCTTTTAAATGAACTGTTACAAAAATTCGACTAAGAAATTACCGTGTGAGATTTCTGTAACAAAATTTGGAGAGTTCTTATGAGGATAAAAAAATGTCCATTACTCATTTCCACATTCCCAGGCCCTGTTCCTATTTTATAGAAAATATAGCCCACATTTTTACATGGCAAAGAAAAATAAATAAACAAAATTCAGCCTGAGGCAGATATCTGGCTTGAAAAAACTCAGACAATTTAAGTTCAGTAACCTCATAAGCAATTGAAAGCAAAGCCTTATAATGGAAAGTGTTGAGTAATTTTAATAAAAGGCACTCGATGTCACATGCTCTACCTACAATAATTTTTCCTTAACATAACTATGGCCTTTATCCTACAGCTCTCTTGATGGAGGCTCAATTCACAGATACCTTTGTCATTCTGAATAAAGTTCAATGACAAGAGATTTGAGAGAACAGTGGGTATTTATAAACAGAAGCTCAGGGAATAATAATGTTAAAAATATCATCCCCTTTCTGATGTTGTAGTAATATGAAATTTTTTGAGGTCCCAAAAGCCAAATGAAATCTTTTTTTTTTTTTTAAGTTCAAAATTTTTAAATGATGATCCACTACCGTACTCCTGAGAGAAAAAAATTGCCAGTGAAGTGCTACTACGACACATGGGGAAAAATAGTTATTTTATACAGATATTAAATATGTTGAGGAAAATAATAAGATATCTTCTCTTTGTATCAGCATCTGGATGTACAGGAGCCAGTAAAACTTATCATCTGATTTTATTGCTGCGCTTAACCTAGCACTAAGCAACTGGAATCTGCAGAATTTAGGATTGGTTTGTTCCTCTTTTCTGTGAGGATCCAGGGGAAGCTCGGAGCAGTGTGCTCTTCTGAGATGAATATGAGACCCCAGTATTTTTGGTAATATTTTTGTCTTGGCTAAAGTATGTTCTCTGCCATCTTAGCTCCCTTTAGAAGGAAATTTATTCCTCTATTTAATTAAAAAACTGATGTTATTTGCTCTTTGGTGATTTGTCTTGATTTCACTCCTGTTCTCCCCTTGCTCTGACAACAGTCACCCTTATAATTTTTGCCTAATGGTAATAGTATATGTGCTTCTATAAAGACCAAGCTGCACAATGTATTTTTGAGAGTTTTAAACTAAAACATCAAATATAGATAATGAAATGATCCCCAAAAATCCTTTACAACTTTCACAGAGGACAGCAATTCAAGTTTCTTGCCCTCATCTTCAATACATTGCATAATGATCTCTTCCCTACATATTGACTGCCATTCTGTCCTTCTTCACTGTTGCTTCAAAGTTAAGCCCATGTAAGTACACAGCCGTGCAAATGCCAAAGAAAATCGTAGGTGTCTCATATGGGAGGCATGCTGCTCTGTGTTATACATATACGTAACCAGTTTCTTGTTCCTTTTTTGCACAAAGATGTCTGCCTGCCTCCAGCTCCATTTTCTATGGAGAGAGGTCAGAAGCTCAGCCTTTTCCTCCGGAATCCCAAAGGTGATGAACTTCCCTCAAGGCAAAAGCTGACTTAATAGACTCAGAATAGCATCCTCTTATGTGTCCCATTTTCAGAAGTGATCTACCAAGACACTGTATTGTTTGAAATATCAGGCTGCAGCTGAGAATGATGTGTTAAAATTGTTCATGTTCTTTAAGGAGGAAGGCATCAGAGTAGTCTTTATAGGAAATGCTCCTCTGCCATTTAATCCTTTACACGTGGACTCTGTGTCAACAGAGGTCTATTCTCTTTCTACGTGAAACCGTTGTGTGAGCTAAAAATACCTAAAAACCTCTAATTAACATTTTTGCAACAATACATTATGAGTACACTGTTTAACGTTTTCCTATTATTTTTAAATAATATCAGCTCTTTCACTCTTTAGTGCAAACTTCCTTGACAAGTCTTGTCTTAATGTTCTGTCCCATCCTCTAAAATTGCAAAGTTTATTGAGAGTAATTGAAGGTTTTAAAAGATTGTGTTAATGTGGTGATCTCTGTTTTGGCAACATTTTTTCATAGAATCTCAGAATCACAGAGTAGTTGGGTTGGAAGGGACCTCTGGTGGTCATTTGGTCCAACTTCCCTGTCCAGGCCGGGTTAGCTAGAGCAGGTTGCCCAGCACCATGTCCAGTCAGGTTTTGAACATCTCCAAGGATGGAGACTCCACAGCCTCTCTGGGCAACCTGTTCCTGTGTTCAACCTCCCTCACAGTGAAGAAGTGTTTTCTTGTGTTCAGAGAGAATCTGCTGGGTTGCAGCTTGTGCCCAATGCCTCTTGTCCTGTCCCTGTGCACCACTGAGAAGAGTTTGGCTCCGTCTTTTTACATCACTTCCCTTCCCCCCATCACATGTTTATAAACATTGCTAAGACCCCCATGGAGCCTTCTTGCTGTAGGCTGAACAGTCCAGCATGTCCAGTTTGTTTAAATGTTCCCTAATCTGTTCCTTCTACTCCAAGAGTTAGTCGTCTCTACTCCAGACTTGCCTCTTGGTTCACTGAGGCCTGTGATTACTGAAGGCTGCTCTTACCACTAAAGCCTGAGGCAGACTCCTCTGTCTGACTGTCTTTTCTGTGTCGTTTCTCACCAGGGCCCCTGCCTTGTTTAGCAGTGGGCCCACATTTTCCCTTCCTTGTACTGCTTACATATTTGTAGAAGCCTCTCTTGTTGCCCTTCACTTCCCTTGCCAGATCCAACTACAGAGGGGCTCTGGCTTTCCTAACTCTATCCCTACACGCTCAGACAGGGCCTCTTCATTCCTCCTGAGTCATCTGTCCCTGCTTTCACCTCTCCTATGCTTCCTTTCTATATTTGAGTTTTGTCAGGAGCTTCGAGTTCGTCCATGGAGGCTTCATGCCACCTGTGCTTGATTTCCTGTTTGTTGAGAGGACCATTCTTGATCTTGCAGGAGAAGATCCTTGAATACCAACCAGCTCTCTTGGAAACCTATTTTCTCCAGTGCCGTATCCTGTGGGATTCTTCCAAGCAGGTCCCTGAACTGACCAAAGTCTGCTCTCCTGAAGTCCATGATTTGATCATGATTTCTACCCTGCTGCCTCCATACAGAATCCTGAACTCCACCATCTCATGGCCACCGCAGCCAAGGCTATCTTAGATCTTCACATCCCCGACCAGTTCTTCCTTGTTTGCAAGTATGAGGTCCAGTAGAGAACCTCTCCTCGTCAGTTCTTTGATCACCTGAGTCAGGAAGTTGCCATCAGTGCACTCCAGAAACCTCCTGCAGTGCTTGTGCTGCCCCTCCAGCAGATATCAGGGTGGTCCCCCATGAGAACCAGGGCTCATGTGAAAGTGAGGCTTTCTCCAGTTTCTGAAGAAGTTCTCATCTACTTCTTCCTGATCAGTGGTCTCCAGCAGATGCTCACCACAACACTGCTCATTTTGGTCTGCTCTCTCATCCTGGCCATAAGCCCTTAGCTGAGTCCTTGCCTGTCCCCAGGCAGAACTCCATGAATTCCCACTGTGCTCTCACATAACGGGCAGCTCTTCATCTCCCCATCCCAGCTTGTCCTTCCTAAAGAGCCTGTATCCATCCATCCAGCACAGCATTCCAGTTGTGTGAGCTATCCCACCACATCTCTGTGATCTCAATGAGATCGTAGCCCTGTAGCTGCACACAGACTTCTAATTCTTGTTCATTTCCCATGCTGCATGCCTTAGTCTTCAGGCACTTCGGAGCGGCTAATATACTAGCTACTAATTGCTAATACTAATTGCTAATTACTAATGCAAATATTGCAGGTGTTTTCTCCACAGATCGTGAACTAGCACTGTTTTTCCTTTCTATTTAAAAAGGTTGCAGAAATAATCTGGAAAATTATTGTCTTTTTATCCTCCTTGATGTAATTTTTAAAATTTATTTTTAAGATTTGCATCTTGGGCAGATTAGAAGATTAGGCAGAGAGTTGTAATTTATTTATTGATGAATGAAGATAATTCAGATTTGGATGATTTACTATTAGAAACTCTTTGACTTCTTTCATCTGATTTATGAATGGTGCTCCCATAAAAAGGGGAAAAGGGAAGAATTGTTGTGTCTTTTGTTGCTTGAGTTGGCTGCGGAATCCACTGACAGAAGTTGCCTCTGGAAGAAACTTTAGAGTTTTCTGTCTAGACTGCTCCTTCTTTTTAGCTCTGATAAATAAAGATAATTAAATGATGACCAGGAATGGTAGGAGATATATTTAATCTCATTCTATCAGAAACAGTATCATCACAGCTGTTAATTAGCTTCTTTATTTTTAATACTGTGGAATTTTAGGTAGATGCATATAAGATGCACTCGCCTTTTTTTTTTTGCCTCAGCATAGGCATATACACATGAACAAACACTCTCATACACATTTAGACTGATGTATTTGGACTCCATCTTGTGTAAGTAATATGCTATTCCTGTTCCAAAGTCACTGGTGTTCAAATGTACTTAAAGCTGGTACTCCTTTGCCAGAATGGATGCCTGATCATAAAACATAAGAACACTAAAGTGACTATTTTAACTGAATATTGAAACTGTGAAAGAGTGGATTATTGGTGGTCACAATATCAAACAACTAAGTTTTTTCTTCAGCTTAGATATTTGTTTTTAAAAATAATAACCTGTAAGATAAGCTTATAAATAAGCTAAGAAGATGAATGTATAAAGAAGAAAAGAATACATATCTGTATTTCTGTAATTTCACCTCAGAAGTAAATAGTTAACTGCAGTCATCAATTAGGCAGTTTTCTCTACACCAATTTATGAATTTGAAGACATATTATGTAGTGAAAATTTTACAATTGTGTGAATTAATTTCTCATTATGCCTGGTCACTTAGAAAGCAAGGAAAAATTATGTGAAAGAAAAGCTCCTTAAAGCTAATGAAATAATGTGTTCTCACAATTTTTCCATTTTATCTTAAATGTTATTTAAAGGGTGCAATTTGTTAATATATTTATTTTTAAACCTTTACTTTTCACTTTTATATTGTATTAATTTCCTAACCTATGCTGATTTTCAAAGGTTAGCTTATTATAAATGTACTATATTGACTTGGTTTATAGCCAAGATGCTGGTCACCTTTCAACAATGGAGCTCATCAGCCCACATAAAACAGCTCCTCTGGTACCTCATCACCTATAACCACATCATTAAAAGCAAGAGATTCCAAATGATTGGATGAAATTCATTCATAAAGAAAAAAATCAAACAATTGATTAAATCTAACTGAAAGAGACAAGAAATTTGTTGGCGAGCACTGGAAAGCATGCTGAAGAATTAGTAGCTCTTTTGTGTTCTTAGTTGAGCACATAGGTCAGTGCACAACTTTCAGACGATCACAGTTTCCTCACGTCTCAAGGATATGTCTGTGTAGGACCCTGAAGTACTGCATAGTCTTAATATTCCAAGCTAGGTACCTGAACTATGTAACATATAGATAAAGCATTCTTTCTAGATTTGTCATACTTTTCTCTCAAAGGACTGTTCTCAATAGATGAAATAATAGCTAACAAGAACATACTACTAACTCAGCTGTACTTTCTCTTAGTATGCCAGAATTTTCCAGATCCTAAGCTCTCACAGAACATCAGCAGAACTTGTTTTTGCAGTATTCCTGGAAAGCATGAGCTTCTCAAAACAATCTACAGCTCTTTATATTGGCATACTATGGAAAATAGAATCAGGTGCAAAGTCTTGTACTTGGTCATCAAGATACTCAGTGAGCACAGGGGTAAGAACATTTACAGGTGTCTTGCTGATAAAGTAGCTCCTATGCCATAAAACAACCATATGCAAGAAAACTAAAGCCTGACTGAACATTTTTGAGAACCAGTCACATCCCATAGACTGAACTGCAACAAAGAAAGAAAAAAAAAAGTCAAAATTCACCACCTTCTCTAAAGGCATCCTTCTATAAAATTTTTTCTCCTTTTACTAGAAATCCATAGCAACAAACAAACATAAATCAATAATAATATTAGCCCAAATAAAGGAAAATATTCTCTCCACCTGGAAAAGGAGAAAAAAAAAACTACAGGTGACTTGTAAGTCATTTTGCTTAAAACACTACTGAGGGTGTTCAACTGTTCTAATGAGTGATATAAAACTTGTATAGAACAGAATAAGAACAGAATTTAATCTTTTAGGAAAATAAAGTTAAATCCCATTGAGTGTCACTAGCACCTAGTAAGCATTGTCAGTACTTCCCACATTACTTCGGTGCCAAGGCATTAACACGTCTTTTGGACTGATTGCCTGTTTAAACACCTATATTTGACAGTTTTACCAACAACGGAGCCCTTTGTATTATTTGTTCATTTATGATCCTTTTGCCCTCCCCTATGTATCCTTTATGGGAACAGCAAATAAAAGAAGAACTAGCACAGATGCACAATAGAAAAAGCTTTTGAATATTTGTTGTAGATAACCTTCAGGGTCGTTGAAGTGGGTATGAGTCATTTAAAACTATAATAAGATACGTGAACAGAATAACACTCAGGATGCTTTTTTTTTTCTGTTATTAATATTTTCAGCTGAAAATGAGAAGTTGCTTTCAAGAACTTAAAGACCTTTGTATGACTGCATATTTGTGAAATACTTTTCTTAATGTAGACATTAAGACATTAATGTAGTGAGACTTTACAGTTTGTAAGCAGCTATTATTCCTGGAATAAAGTTCAAAACCTTAAGAACAGCAAGAGTAATATCTCCACTTTTTAACATTGCAATTCTGCTAATAAAAACATAGGATTAAATCTTGTATATGTAGCAAGAATAATAGTATCCAAAGAAGAATCCATGGAATGCGAAATAAAGTTAGTTTACAAAACTGTTTACTAACTTTAAAGTTAGTTTAAAGTGGAATTATCACTTTAAGTATTTCACAAATATTATTCAGCTTTATAAGAAAAAAAAACCAAAATAGGACTCAGTTAATTTACTGCTGACATTTTACTGTTCATAAGAACTAACAATACTGAGATTTGGGGACGTCACTGACTGATCATTTTGCCCAGTCATCCATATACTATAAGGAAAGTAGATTGTAAAGGGGATAAGAATCCTGCCTAATCAATATATGTCATTCTGGAAAGGTCAAAAATAACTGTACATTATTTCTACTGTAGAGTCCATAAAAAGAAAAAATTTCAAATCAGAAACAATTTATAAGAAAACTAACAGATGCTCAGAACCATTTATTCCACATTTGAAATATTTGTTTTGTTTTTGGGAAAAGGAATTATTGTTTCAGAGGTTTTTGTCTGCTTATTCATTTAAGAAAGTTGTGCTTACTGCATTGCACTTTTAGTCCAGATTGCACTCAGGATACAAAGTTAGCCAGTCCTTTTGATGGAAAGATTTGTGCCAGTTCAGAAAATACCATTAAGGCTCTTGTTCATAGGAAAGAAAGTAAACGTATCACATTTCTTTAATGCTAAAGTTATGGAACTTGTCTTAAGTTGAACTCCCTGATAGTAGTCATCACTACCTCTTGTTCTCAAAACGCAAATTGGTAATTATTGTTGTTATACCATCCGATCATAAACACAGTTATAAATAGACTGAAACATCGAAAGAAAAGAAGCACTCTAGCAAATCTTACTAGTTACAGTCATGAAGGTTCTCATAAAGCTGATCTTTAGAAAATACAAAGCAGCTTGACTGTTTAGAAAAGCTGATCTAAAAAGTTAAGAATGTGCTCCTTAGTTTTCTATTTTATGGCATAAGTCTGTTTTGAAATCTATAACTTTGAAATCTGTTGGCCAGCTTTATGTCTGGCACTATGAAGTACATAATTAGTTAACATAAGGAAAATCTTGCTTGTCAGCTGCAACTTATCCACAGTTATGAATAATCAACATGGGCTTTTCAGCCGTGTATCATAGCAGTAATCTTTGACCTTTTTTCTTTTGTCAAACCTAAGCAAATACAACAATTACCAGAGGCCCATATCACCAGGAAATTAAAACCTGTTCTTTTCCTGTTATCTTTTTAGTTAAAATTTTCAAATCTGTCTTGGAGATTTGGATGCTTGTTTCATATTAAAATTAATTATTTATAATCAATTCTAATAGGCATTTAAAATCCCTTAGAGGATAACTTTTTTTTTTAATCTCCACTTCTATCTCACTCAGTCTTTTGAGAGATGAGCTATGTTTTGATTTGATCATTCACAGTATAGCCTGAGATTTGTTTGAATATCATCCATACGGCAAAAAGATTACACTAACTGATAAACCTCCAGGTATACCAGCAGTAACTGAACGCAAATCATAACACATGCCTAGTAAAAGCAGATAGAATAAGAACCATATTCAGATGATTCCTTCTGACAACTCAGATAACCTTTGGCATCTACAAGGATATCTAAGATCAAGAGAAGAAGAGTGATTCAGAGAGCACACTATTCAGGACTGGAAGGCCCAGGCTCCCTATTCAATCACTGCAGAGAATTAGTTAAGTTAGGTGCTACGGTAGTATTTCAAAAGTAGTGCTTATGAAGTCTTCATGCTGTTGAACAACTAATCACAGAGTTCTTCCTTAGCCCTTCTCCGTGAACATAAATGTGATGTCGACTTATTTTGTCTGCATGGACCTATCAATCAGATACATCTGAGAGCATATCCCAGGTAAAACACGGCCACAGGAGAAGCGGTACCTTTTTGTACCACAGCACCGTGCAAAAATGTTTAAGAGCTACCCCACCTTTACCAACAAGTATGGGACCAACTTCAAGAGAGAATTCTAGTTTGTAAATACCTATACAAGACAGACATCTTCCAGCAAGGTACTTGGACTCCTTTTAGGAAATAATTTAATATACCCTAAATGACTCATTTAATACAGTTTGAGAAATCTGTGGCATAGATACATATATTGAGCTATTTCTTAAGGTTCCCTACATTTCTACAATTCCTCTGATCTGTTTTACACTTCTATATTAGAGAAATTGTGCCTTAGTTGTACTTATTTCCCTCCACCAACTAAAAATGGGAGTTCAGATGAACACCTGAGATGCAGATTTTTGCATCTGGTTATCTGGTTATCCTTCCCCTCTGTTGCTCCTCCCCACAGTATTTATTTAGTGTTTTATAATACATCACATGTGTATATCTATCTAAAATGTAGAGATAAAGCCAGTGGGATATTTGCAAAAAATCTAGGGATGTAGCCATTGTAAATGAAGCACTAATTGGACGTTTAGACATTTGTTCATGGTTGAGAAAGTAGCATAAGATTCTCAGTCCTTTAGCTGAGAAACAATATACTCATCATATTTAGCAAAGAGTTGCCTGAAACAATTGTTTTTTCACTATGGCTGATGAACTAGATTTGATCAAGTTGTGAGTTTTAGATTTGTTAAGCATGTTGCATCCTACTTCCTGGATCACAAAATTTATCTTTATGATGTGTATTCTGAATTAAGGAATAACAACAAATGATATCACAAAATAATATGAAGAGCTTGTTCAAGAGCATGTAAGGCCTAATTTATTCCACAGGATTTATTCTACATTCAGTTTCGTGATTAGTTGGTATTACTGAAATAAACAAGGACTATCCCTCTTTTTGCATTGAAAAACTGTAAAATTTAACTGAGTCTAGTACATTTTCTCATAAGAAAAAAGCAAGGGACAGTTTAACTGGTCACCATAAAGGATGTTGCCAAAATAACCAAAAAGGTATATCTCACATGTTCATTAGTATTTTTAAGAAAGACATAGCTATATTCAGTCCATCAAACTTATTGCATTCCATAACATCAAAATAACTGTTTCTAATTGCTGACAGTAATCTGTCATTAACAAATTCTCATTCCTATGTTTGACTGTTGCATGGGTGGGACTTTTAAATGTGATCACTTCAAAAGTGAAACTTAGCTAAATTGGTATAGCCAGAAATGGCTAGAAGCAGACTGCAAAATGTTCAAACTATCAATAGCTGTGAAAATGTTCTCACTTTCAGTAGCACATGCTTGAGGACTAGTCTGCTAAGGCCACAAAAATGACCTTATGTAGTAAAGTCACCAGCATGAAATCAGAAAGCTTTAAGTGGGACCTCTAGAACTTTGATGGATCTGCTTAGGCAGTAGACATTGAACTGTTTTGCAGAAGTTTATTTTCATGGCAAACAGAAGGTTTTATTGCTTATACAGTTTTACTACAGCTATAAGGAGAAATAATTATGGCATATTTTTTATCCTTTTATTTTTCCAACAGCACTATAAGATTACCTAAATGAAATACAACCACACTATCTTCCCATCAAAGCATTAGAAAGCATATCCTAAGGTTTAATGATTAAAATAGGATATTATTATAATAAATCAGCAAACATAGGACTCATATTCTTTACTGTATTTTTCAAAAATGATCATATGCTATAGAAATTATATAATATGATACAGATACAGAAATTCTAGATAATAAGCTGTCAGTCTGTATCTGGAAAACCATATTTACAGCAGTAACTGCATTGGCTATGCTTATACTACTAAATAAAGAGGGGCAGGGATCCAAGGCCAAGTTGCACACCACATCCTAGATGGGATCCAGGGTGAGTGCATGGAGATTGAGCACACACAGTGCTGTCTGGAGGGAACTTGTCTCAAGTAGTGTTTAAGCAATGCTTCTTAAAGTTTCTCCAATTTCGTCACTTAATAAAGTTGTGTAGCAGAGTATAAGAGCAGAGAGCACCAGCCTAGTAGTTTCTACAAATTCCCACTGACAGCGCTCTTCTGATGAATGTTCATGCTTTTCTTACCATCTGCAGTTCCTTTTTCTTCATTAGTGTGGTCTCATAATCTTTCCTTGCATTTTTTCATATGTGTAGCAGCCTTTCCAGGCTTGTACCTTGTGCTTGTGTTTCATTTTCTAGAATCTTAGTCATTACATATACCATTTTGCCTTGAAAATTTAGCAGATGTTAAGACTGTATAATTTGCATTGGTGGGGCCACATTTTTAAAAGTGAACTCAGGTAGCTGCAAAATCCACATCTCTAGATATGGAAAATCTACATAAGCAAGCATGGCTACATGGCTATCCCCGTGAAAATGAATATGCAAAGACTTAGGTGATTCTTTGCAGAAAAATCAACAGAAGCTGGATGCATATATTAAACATGGAACTTGATCTTGCTCACTCATGAGAAATAAGCTTGTCATTTTGGATCAACCTATGTGAATGCTTTCCCTGTGTAGAAGCATGGGGTGTCTGTAGCTTAGGATCATAGCATAAAAGAGGCAGCAGCTTCAAACAATGTTGATAGAGATGGGATTAACACATTAGGAAAATCGATAGCACTCCCCATCATATGCTAAATAATACAGCAAAAGTGGTAACAGCGAGAAGGGATTCCTCTGACGTGATAAATTTATGATCTCCGTTATAACTACATCAGACTGTGAGCTAAGGAACTGTCTCATTTCTGGTCTGATGCTTGGTACCATCAATCCCTTAAGCAACAGAAACAAAGAGTAAGCTCTCACTCTAAACTTTGATTAATAAACCCTTTTTGAAGTTGAAGGATACAGTCCTCTAAATCTTCACTCCTCCGAGAAGTTTTTCCTCTTCGCATTTCATCACTGCACTCAGTAGGTGTATTTGCGTGCCCATAAATACTTGCAGACTAAGTGCTGGCCAGTTTGAGTCCAGATATGTTTCTGATGTAAGATCATCACGAAATCATTTTTTAAGATCAATGCAGTAAGAGCTTTGTCTATGATGGCCCACAGCTGAACATATTTTTCTGCTCTACTTCTAACGTGCGCTTTTCTTTGAAAACTCTCCTAGAACAATTTCTAATTCAGTGGAAGACCAGATAAGCTGGAACTAAATACAGCATAAATAAAGAAGGGGTGGAGGGCAAGACAGTAGCCTAGAGCTTGTTCAGTATCTTATAAAGAGGACTGAACACAATTTAACTCTGCTTCAGCACTACTGTGGAAACTGGTCTGGAATAGATGCTTCCCCAGACTCTAATTAGAAAAGAAAAAATTGAAGCAATGAAGGTCACTGTTGAAAAGGCGTTTTCTTATGGATAACAATATAATTTGTAGCTGCTTTCAAACTAAAGTGCACGTAAATGGCTAATTAGAACATCCAAATAAACATTTTCAGAGTAAAAAGCCTTTCCTTCCTGTAGACACATTTCTCATGGATGTCTTTAATGCTGACTGTTCTTCAGGGAATTCATGTTTAAACAGATAGATAATTAACAATCTGTCTAAATATCCTTGATTTTTGTTATGCTTAGCTTTTGATTAGCTTTACAGCTTATCTTTGCTTCATGGCTGTATTTATACCCTCCAAAACTATCCTAAAATGTATTTCTACAAAATTGTAGCTGATCAAATATTGCAACATAGGAAGTACAAATATTTCTTTGAATTTCAGAGGACTATTTTCTTCAAATACATTAGCCTTTCTGAATAATTATTTAAACAACTGTATTTTCATTCGCATGCTTTTTTTCCAGAATAGCTTTCTATACAAGTAAGTATACAAGTGTAAATGTGCACTTTTCTTAGTACTGGATCTTCAATACATTTGACATTATAATTTTTATTAGGGATCAGGAATAACACAACAAAATATTTGTTAGAAAATAGGCAGAACAAGAACATGCGAGACTATTAGTTCAAAACAACCTGTAAGTGGCGATATATTTTTTAAAATTATCCGTACAATGCTTAGATTGCTTATGAAATAAAACAACGTATTTGTGAAATTAGGTTTCGTTTTGTACAGATATGTCTACTTTTTTTAGACTATTAGTTTTAGTGAGTAAATAAGGTTAAGCTCCTTGGCATGTATCTCTCCGAAATAAAAGAGCTGAGAAAATGGAAACTGTCCTCTAAGAATGTAAATAAATTTATTGCTCTAATTTTTGCCCTTTTTCTATTTTTAGTTATTTACTGCATTGAGGGCTTTGCTGGATGGTGGTATTCACAGTTCATTCTTAGCCATCCAAATTCCTTTTAGCATGACTAACAAAGGGGCTCACTGAACAGCCAGTGGTCCTTATGAACAGATGGCAAAACAGAAACTGAATGCTGTTACCATCAGACCACCCATTAAACTCTGCTGAGACTGCAGGGTCTAATTCACCATCCATCCCCGTAGAATATTACTTCCCAAGTAACTCATTTAACTATGCATGAGAAAACTGAAGGCAACTACAGGAGAAGATGGCTTTTTTTCCCTTTGATTACTTGAGCTTAAGATATGCTAAAATACTATACCATCCACTGGTAGAAGTAAAGAATTCGGTCTAATTTAAGAACTTACGTGTGAGATATGTACCTAGCATTCATTCCATCAAAGTTTTAAATACATATATCATCCACATAGAGAAGAAAAGTTTTGTAGTTAAACAGTACATCTGGAGAGAGTTGAGCTCCTCTACTCATTATTCCAGTGCAGAAGACATATAAAACCATGTCGCAGAGCCCACACCTCTACACATCTGCGTGAAATCATAGGACATGAAATCATTGCTTATTTACTTTTTCTAAAGATGCTTTTTTTTTTTTTTTAACCTCAGCATGCCTCCACACTTTGAGCTGCATGATTTCTCTCAGTGACTATTTATTTCTATGATACTGGCTGCATAAGATTCTGCTGCCAGGGAACTGGTCCACAGTAAGTAAGCCATACCCAGTATACTCCTGTTACACTATGACCCTGTCTGCTTTTCCATCTTGTCAAAAGTGATTTAAAATTTCAGCTTACACTTACCAGTAGTTAGGCTTGATTTCCTTATGAAAGTTTCATTCATAGCTGGTCAGTCCCTGAAACGAGTAGCTACATGTTTGTTTAATGCTTCTTTGGCATATGGATCGGCTCCCAAACTGACAAGCTCTTTAGCACTCACGGTCTAGCTTTTATAATTCATTGCCAAAAATATATCAAAACATTGATTTCTTCTTATCACGACAAGGAAATGCTACTTCCTCAAGACCCATTTGCATTGGTTTTAGCTGCATACTCTTGCTATATTTTGAAATAAGATGTTTTATCAAACAGTATATTGTCTAACTTAGTTTTGACAGCATCTGTGCTGAAAAATTATGGCAGACACGCTAAAAGGAACAGACTGCATTGTAGAGAACTTTCACACAATATGTTGTGTATTGTGGTATGCATGTCATTGAATTCTGAACAAGCTATAATGCTGTGTCTGAAATAGCAAAGACTTTTTAAAAATTTCTTTAGAGAAGTAAGAGTGAAGGAAAAGAATAAAGAACATTTTACTACACTGAGCAGAGACTGACACTTACACAGGTGAAAAAGAGAGTCAGACAAGGCACTTGGTTCTGTCACCATTTTTTAAGGAAGCCTTCTGGGGGAAGTAATACCAGGAATTAGTTAGGAATTTAAGATATTCATTATAGAAATTAATTTTTGATGTTACCCTACAAGTATATATTGAAATAAACTGCTTTCCACAGGCTTTTTGAGGCCAAGTGGGGATAACTTCTAGGAGAAGGCTTTATGTCAGTACTAAATGCTTACAGAACTACTTATTGCAAAATAAATCACTCTGTTAGCAAAAGTAGAGTCCCTTCCTGCAAGGTTCTAAAGTGTATTTAACTTGTAAGCCACTTTGGCTCCTTATCTCTTAGGCTACTGGGCCACATTGCAGCTCCCTCTGGGCCTGAGCACCTGGGTTTCTTTTGCATAGAAAACAAAAATTGGGAGCAGGAAGTGCAGAGAGGAAGATTATGAGAATAGGGCCTGCACAGATCCTGTCCTGTTGTAGAGCTAGGACCCAGCTGAGAAGGTCAAAAGCCATCTTTGCATGTTCTTATGCTTCTCTTCATGGTTCTGATTTTGCTTAGCGGAGCTTGTAAGTGTAACTAACTGTATTATTCAAAATATTAAGATATTGCAAGATCTTTTATCAAAGGGACACAAAAGAGAGTTTTCTTTTATGATGCTGAGGGAAATTTGGAGAACCATATAACTAAGAGATGCCGCCATCCATCTTCTTCAGGCCCCAGTGTTACTCAAAGACTGTTTTTTTCCGCTCCTCCTGACTCCCTATAGATGTGGAAAATCCTTAGGCCTCAAAACCTGCACTAGTTTTTGCGGACATGTGAAACAGATTTTGTAGGAAACCATTGAACTTTTTCAGGTGGCAGCTTCCATGGCAAAACCACAACAGAATTTTCAGAATAGATGTTCCTTGAAGTATATTGCCTTAGACACACGCTCAGAAAGTCTTAACCTCCATAAAACATAACTAAGAACAAAACTTCTTAGGACTGAAGTGCATGTCCTCATCAATTGATGGTTAGATTGTTATCCCAGCATGTGGAAGACTTTAGTTCAGATCTCAGCATTCCTTGATTTTTAGCAGTGACCAGTCCAATCTGCAACATGCAGGTAAGCCAGAAAATGTTGCATATTTTCTAATCATGAAGTGACTGGTTGTTTTGGTGCACAGCTAGCTTTAAGTACAGTCAAAGCCCACGGCTCTCAGCACTTTTGAAAACATATTGAGATCATTACAGTTTTAAATTATATTTCTCTCTTCCAGAAATATTTCTGCTTTCATGGGATTCTGTGAGTAATCAGTTCTCCTGCACATAACTAAGTGAAAGCAATGCACACACAACTTTCTTATTTGTGGAGAATGCTGTCATCAGATAACTAATTACCAAAAAGTAATAGAATTTACTGTTCTTATGTAAGCCACTTTGGTGCATGTTCATCCTTCATCAAGGATGAAGGATCCTTGATCCTTCCTCTGATATTCAGAGGAAATTTACATGATTCCACTTCACAAGTAAAAATGTACTTCAAAAGTAAAAATGTAAGCCTTAGTGATAGGAAAATTTAGATCCTACCTTTTCAGGTCAGGATTCCTATCTGTAAGGCTTTTTGGTCTATTATTTGTAATTCTCTCTTGTATCCTGTCTCTCTTCACATACACTTCTACCAGCTAGGCTGTAAACATCAACATTTCAGATGCTGTTTAGGAGTAAAACTTTACCATAGTGTGCAGCAAATTGATATATATAGCTGATATCATCAACTAAGGGATATATTTACACTTATAAAACACAGATCATCGAACCATCTGTCTAGATGTAGTAGCCCCTTTTAAGTTAAACATAGCAATCACAGATTTCAAATTAAACTACTGAAATCCATTACCACTGCTGCTAATGTTAACAGGACACCAAATCTGAAATCTAAATATCCTATGTGACTACATAGCTGCCCCATTTTCATTTATTACTTCCCTAAATACTGATGAAAACAACAGTTGAGCTAAGATACCCAGTCAAATATATATACATATATATATATATATACCAGATACATATAGATAGATAGATAGATACCAGTTTCAAAATGAACTCCTACACTAATTAAAGTCCTTACTGTTATAAAGTGAATGTATAGGAGACAAACAGCCACAATTTTATAGTTGAACAGAAAAATCACAAAGTTGAACATACCTTTCGACGAGGAAGATGAAAGACGATACAGGAAACTATAGGTACTCGATTCTGTGCCTCATTTGAATATCGTTCCCAATGTCTACATTTATCCTCAGAATATGATTGGAATCAACAAATAGGTAATGGGAATGGGTTGTTGTCTAGAATTTTTGAGTTTTTGCAATGAAAATAGCTGATCAAAAAGATGACAGAGGATGTTTTGAGAATTTCTGAAATGAACAAGAAATTTGAGACATGATTGTGAAGTCGAGTGATTCCACAAGTGAGACGTTGTTCTGCTTGTTAAATATTTACTGGTTGTTATAACATGAGGATATTATAACATGATGGCAAAAGCCTGAGTACAGCATTTGCAGAAAACAGTTCTATCATTCAGTTCTTATATTTTTTTTCCTGGAAGTGATCAAACTACATGTAAGGATAACAGCTTCTTCGTAAAATTTCCTGGTAGAAAATTTACTCCGTCAAAGATGATGCCATTAATACTCACTACAGTTCTTTAGAGCTTCTTCTAATATACAGCGCTCTATTATGTAACAGCAGAAGCCAGGTGTCAAATTCCCATGCTCTGCTGCCTACAGTGGATGAAATTCTGATAGAAATGAGTAGCAGCAACCCATTTTAGATCAGGATAGGAACAGCTACATGGGATGCTTTACTCTTGTAAAACACAACCCTACTAAGTCTATCCTGCTTGTTGCTGCTCAATTAGAGTACCCCACTTATTTTACTATTATTTTATTTTAAATCATTGGGACTAAAAGTTAAATAAAATACTATTTGAAAAATATATGCAACATGAGTATTCTGTCTGTGTCTGATTTTAAGTGTTCGAACCATGAGTAGCAGTCATATCTGACATTCAAGTCTAGAAATTATTCACAGCCAGCCTCCCTTCTTTTGTAAACTCACACATGCCCTTGTGCACTGAAAAATTGGACTGTAAGTAAGAATCACTCACAGTCAAAATTCCAAATGCAGTCTGGAATCCCTTTTTTTTTTTTAGCAACATATGCCTTTTGCATTTATAATAGCAAATACAATTAGTAACTGATAACTGTACACATCAATACTGGCTTGATTATGCAGTCACATATTCTAATTACAAAACTTGGAAATTTGCATCTGAACACTTAATGCATAAACTCACATTTGGTTGTGTTTGATACTTCATTGCTACAACAGACATCTTTTCTGATCCTGCAAAATGCAAGTTACCTTTTAGAAACGAAGTTGAACGAACCACATCAGGGAAACACTGATCTGGCCAGAAACCACCACTTCTGTGGAATTCTCTTTGGGTTTTTCATCAGGAAGAATGGCTTACCAGGATTAAGCAGAAAAAGACTGAAGATACTTCACACAGTCATCCATAAATATGCAGTCTTCAAATCTTACTGTTTAGAAGTGTTTAAAAGACCTGAAATCTTATATCATGAACAATAATCATGAAACTACTGGACTGAGAATTAACTGAACTATGATTATAACGAACTAACACAGTGCAAAAGGTTATACAAGCTCAAGCTCATTTTCTCTAGTTTTATTTAGGAGTTTTCAGGTAAAAGGAAAACCAATCTAGTACTAATGTTGCCATATTGGCACTCAATAGCTAGAGATGATTTCAGAGCAGGAGTGGAAAGTGTGGAGTTGAAACATTGAACACTGTGGAGTTCAATGACTGTCTCCAAAAGGTACTGAGAAAAGGGGGTTGCATAAAATATAATCCTCTGAATGAGTTCTCAGAATGAACACTTTCATGAAGTTTCAAAAAGTTAAATTAACTTAGGTTTTAATCTGAAATATTATTTTCTATTTAGATTAAAAATGGTGAAATAACTTGAGAAATGCTGAAACTCTCTATTTCTGGACTGGTTTGGCTACCTAAATGCTGGAAACTTTGCTAAAAGGAAACTCTTCTCATTTCATTTTTATGCCAGTTTTACAAAATCAAAGGAAGAAAATTTGAAGTTTTGGATAAGTAATTTAATATTTGGTTGAATATGAAAACTAAACCCCACTCCTCAGCCTTTTGATGTTTACTCGTCAGTAAAGGATAAGAAACAACAGGAAGAACAAGACATCCGAAGAATAGAAGGTAGACCATATTTTCCCTATCTGGACATTTTCTCCAATTTGTCCTGCTGTAATTTTCAACTTTCACAAGCTCAACTTTTTCCCTGCCTTTACTGCATGCATTTATAGACAGACTCAATTACACTACAACTATCTTTTCTAATATAAAACTGAACTGCAAGAATGTTCACTATTTTAATGTCTTTCTCCTCTTTCTTATCTGACAGCTAACCAACCTCTCTGCTGCATGTAACAATCATCATCTCTTATTTTAACATTCTGCCTCTTTGTTCGGAAGAATTTTTCTCCATAAACAAATGTATAAAACTTATAATGGCTCATGAAAAATAAAAAGTAGTCCATTATCATATATAAAGCATATTAGGCCCTTTCTACATGGGAATTTCACATCTAATTTTCATAAATTATTCTCCTCAGCAGATATTTAGTATGAGACAATGACATATTTATTTCATTGAAAGCAATGAATAAGGCGGAAACTATGAGTTTGTATGCGTTACTGATTTGTAGATTGTCAGTTTGCAATAATGCTAGTGTTGAGGACTGCAGAAAGAGCTAGGTGTTATCGCAGTAAAACAAAACCCAGATGTTCAATTTGCATTTCTTTTGTCTTTTCTCTCAGCTTGAGTATTAAAGGGCTTGTATTCAGTCTGTAATTTTCAGCAAATGATTTGCACATCAACACTGTTAACCATCATACACATTCAGACAATTGCTGAAGTCTTATTTTCAGCAAAACACGGTTCCCCTTCCACATGTAAACATTTCCACATATGCTTCTGCTGTTACATTTACAAAAGATTTCAGTTAATGTAAAATTAGCATATGTTCCTGACACAAGGGAATCCTTTCTAGTAATTTTTACCCAGATTTCCAATTTGTGATATTGAAATCCAAATAATGTATAGCGTAAAGAAAAGGCATTGTTTTATCTGCTGTGTCAGATAGTTATTAACTTCAGAGTTCACTCCTAATAATAAGAAGCAACAGCATTCATTTTTGCGAATTGTCTGTTTCAATAAAATAGGGTATATCTGGGTATTCCAACACATTGAACTGTATGATTCCATTGCCCACATCTGAAATAGACTGAATCTGAACATTCAGGCTTTACTGTAGTTTGTTGCGCTTTAACTAACACCTTTAAACTACAAAGGTAGTAGAAACACAGTTTGAATACATGTATGTTAACGAGTTCTTAATTCTGGGCAAGGAAACAAGGTGTTTCGATATAAGGTAGAGTAATCAATTTCCAGTTCATAGGAAAGAAGCATAAACAATGTAAGAATACTACAAGATGTCATTATCCCATAAAGCTGTCATTAAGAAATTAAGTTCAGCCCCTAAGGAGATGCTATCTTGTTAAAAAATTCTGGTTTCTGTAGGAAGCATAAGAAGTCACAAACACCATACTAACTAATATTAAATGTATATTCACAATCATGTGTTGGGCTCAAGTTCTGTACTGTTATGTTACTCACATTTACACTTGAGTCCTCATCTAGTGGACAAACTCAGGCTCAGAGATGGGACTAGTTTACATTCAAGTGCCGTAGTCAGTAAAGGATGTTTAAAGAGCAATACCTCCTTCATCACGCAATGTCATGCCCAAGATTAATAACCAGGGAGCAACAGATTACAGAAACCACAGATAGAACAAGTTTACCCAACAAAGCACACTGGAATTTCCTGAGTCTATTCCTACAATTACAGCACAGAACATTTTTACTCTGGATAAAAGATATAAAATCCCACACAATGTTTTACCAATTTTGCAACACATATTTGAAGAACGAAGACTAGCCATGCTTCTCCCGTCCCTGCTGCCTCCTTCTAGCCCTCCCTCCACACCCCCTCAAAGATCCAGCTAAGTTTAAGCCTAGGTCCTCAACAGGGGGTTTTGTTAGTTGCTACTCCTGCACAGAACACCGTGT
Source organism: Struthio camelus (assembly GCF_040807025.1). Classification (NCBI taxonomy): domain Eukaryota; kingdom Metazoa; phylum Chordata; class Aves; order Struthioniformes; family Struthionidae; genus Struthio; species Struthio camelus. The sequence goes on from NC_090942.1 coordinate 26,766,507, forward strand.
AAAAGCCTTCCCCGTGTTCTGCTGCTAAACACAATCTAGTTATCAGGTAGCAGCAGCAACAGATTCCAACAGTGCTTGACGCTGTTCTTTCCCAAATCACCTAAAACGCAGAAAAGGAGGGGGAAATATAGAGAAGACAGAGAAGCAGCAGCCTTTCAGTGACGAAAGCAAAGAAAAAGTAGAGTAAAGAAGAAAAAGAACTACAGTTAGCGTTGGTATTAGATGATATTTTGCTTGCTGCCTCACTGAACCCTGTCTTCCACCTTCCCGAAATCCTAGTCGCTCATCGTTTAGTTAAATGATTTATTAATCAAGTAAATTAATTTATTTACTACTATTTACTTTGCTTTACTTGTTACAAGTAATCTTACACCACGTTATCTTGAAAACAGTTAGCAGAATCATTTGTTATTCTATGGCCATGCACTAAAAGGAAAGGAAACTACACTAAAACATAAGAAGATTTGACCAACTTAATCTTAATGGAGAGAGAGGTAGCTTTACTGAGCTCACTGAAGATTGGCCTGCTTACAGCTAGCAAGGCTGAGCTGGGCGCCTTTGCTCCTGTTAATGAAAAAAGCAATAACGTTTGTACTTCTGACTATGGGAATATTCAGGACCACTTACCACTTTGCTTCCACTCTGAATTGTACTGATCTTTTCCACCAAAACTCAAAATATTACTGTGTAAAAACTTACCTCTGTAAACAACATTGCAACACAGCAGCTTGATATATCCCTGGTGAATCACAAATTGGGATGAGAGTATACATCAGCTGGCTTCACTGGTGTATTTTATTAATAAAAATAGCAATAGTAGCAAACAGAATATATGATTCTTGAACAAGTAAAATAATGATTTACTATTATTGTCCCTTATTGATATGTAGTTAATGATCAATGAATTATTGATATGTGATGACTAAATTCTAAGTTGCCATCAACAACTGTTAAAAAGAGAGAATGTGCTTCATATCAGAAAGTGCTCCATAACGCCTATTCTGATTTCTAAGAATTCATTCCAAAAGTAATGAATTTACTTTCTGTAAAAACTTTCCTTTACTGTACCACTTAGGAGTCAGTTCTGCTTAGAAAACATCTCAGATCCCATAAAATGTAGATGATCCTCCCACTGCTTTCTCCGTTCTTCTTTTGTCCGATCCTAATCCAACCAATGGCAGCTGGGGCTTCTATGTGGAGCAATTCTGACTGGACAGGTACCAAGAGCAGGACAAGGTGGCAGCAGTCCACCACTAGTGTTACCATGGCTTACAGGGGCAGGCAACTGCCTCCAAACACTAGTAACCCCAGGATTTCCCATTGCTCAAAGCCACAAGAGATACAATAGTCTACGTTGCTGTTGGCCTGGTCTGTTTTTTGTCCGAGGTAATTTTCAGTTTGTGACTGGCCATTAATGGCTGACGGGAGACAGTAACCTTAAAGTTATTGTGCAGCTACAAGCAGCAGTACTTAGTTTTTCTAAATTGCCATCCCATCTGAAACAGACGCCATGTCACGATTAATACAATAGCAATGACACCTCTCCAGGGCATTCCAAAACAGTATATTCAAAGTTCATATTGTTTAATGGAACAATTAATGCAATAATTTTGACTCTCATATGTCTTTGCTTGTAAATCATCACGCTATTAACCTTAAAAAAGCCAACCTGCTGTCATTTCTCAGGCTCATCCAAACTGCTTGATGCTGTAATAATAAAATACTTCACAGTAAGAAATCTTTTAATAGCCCAATGAAACCTTGTAAATACATCAGTCTTTTAATGTACTCAGAGTGATCTGTAAAGAACAAAGACAAATTGGAAAGATACAAGAGAGAAAATAGGGACCTTCCAAAAAAAGAGAATGTAGTTAAATACAATGAAGTGGAAAGTGCTGATAGCAAACAGTTGCTGTACTATAGCCAAAAACAGATACGTAAGGTGCAGGGCATGAAAAAAGAACAAAAATCCCCCATGGAACTTGTTGGTAAACAAAAACCAGGCAAATCAGATAGCTAGGGCGGATAGGCAACATGTATCATTATCACTTGTTACTGAGCCAAGCAACTACGAAGTTTGAGTATGATTCAATAGCTGGAGTATGTCACGCTACTCAGATTATGAAGGAATGAGAAGAAACAGTAGGGAATATTCAGTCAGATATTGATAAAGTAGATGATCAAGGGTCCAATTTTACTTCAGCATGAAAACTAGTTATATTACAGTAATTTATCTCAGAAAAACAATATCACTTTAATTATATTGTAGATGCCACCTTAACTCCTATCAGCTCAAACTCTTCTATCTGAAAGTGCTCAATTACAGTGCAGATTTTCTTTTTCAACTGCTTTCTTCATGATGAACTAATGCTTAATTGTGTTTTGTTTGCCAATGATTATTGATTTATATATTAAAAAAGGTCTAAATAGCTCCCAGCAGAAATAATAAGAAACATAGCAACACAGAAGACTAGTTATTAGAAGTTATTGTAAGGTGAGGATGGTGGAAAGAGCAACTTGAGCCCAGTGAACAATTTAGGGAACGCTTCACAGCAGCATGAGGAATAATTTCAGAACTAAATGACCAAAATCAGGTTTAAAAAATGATCAGAGAGAGTAAAGAGATTATTATGATGATAGCTGCCCATTAGATACAAAAATGCAAAGGTGAAAATTACTGTATTCCAGACTATTTAAGGGAAAATAAAGCTCATAAAATAAAAGTTCTTTAATCATGTTTTTCATTTTCACTCCCTTGTTAGCACACCAAAATTCATGCTTAAAGAGACTACAGGTTATGCACTAGTCTGCAAGAAAACCTTGAATAACAAGTTCTAGAGGACACAGAATACTATTTTAAGTTACTTGCCCACCTCAGCAGCTGGCCTATACCACTGTAGCTCTGCTTAAATCAGCAGTAATCAAAGACATCTGACTCACAGTTTCCACAGGGAAATGGTCATATACCTATGAACATCAGCCTAGCATTGTCTCTTGGTTGATAGGAAAGGTTTATAATTGGGTTTACTCCCAGTTTAGACATTTTACACTTTCTGATATATTAGTTCAAGTCAAAATTACAAATATACACATTGCCAAATGATTTTAAAAATTTGTTAAGTCAGAGTTTCCTACATAGTCTCTCTTCTTGGCATTTCCTCAACCTGTTTCTGAAAACCTTGATCTAGATACTAACTTTGCATTGGAGGGTTCAGTGAGGTAACAGAATCAGAAGGAAGAGTCCTTAGAAAGTTAAAGCTGTTGGCCTGATAGTAGCACTGTACCACCAGCTATGCAGCTCTGCTTTGGCAAGGTAAGTTAGCATTACGTCAAATATAAGAAAAATAATTTCAGAAAAAGAGAACCCATCCTAGTTTCTGTTCAGTGCAGTCACTGAATTTGAACTAGACATTTAGTGAGCTCTCTCCAGCCCGTCATTGGCTTGGTAACAATATTATAAATGTGTGTGCGCATCTAGCAAAGTTATGCCATTCTTGCAGGTGAATCTCAGCACTCTGAAGTCTCTGTAAAATTAGATTAGGGGACATATTGCATATCTACACTCTTCAGTGGAATAGGATGCAAAAAGTCCTGAATTAATGCCATCCAAACTAGCATGTTGATTTAGCACACTGCAGGATCATGCAGGGAGTCCACCTCAGTTCAATAATGTTGCGGCTGTCTTACAGCAGTACTATCTCTCTGCCAATGTTGCTTCTGGCTCTGCAGCCAACGTAGTGAGGATCTCAGTACTGTGTGGTGTTGACGTGGACGGATCCAGACATGTCTGAAACTTCGGGAAACATCATAAATGTCTGTTTGGGACATTGGTCTTGAACAAGGCTGAACCATTTCAGGCGTTTCCAGGACTGGTATGTCAGAGCCACGCTAGGCTGGTGAGAGCACTTTAAAACATTGAGAATTATGGAGCCAAAAACTATTGAAACATTGCAGATCTCCACAGAGCAGCAAAACGGAGCTGGAAATCTCCATTCTCCTGAAAAAGTGTAAGATCTATCAATGAATTTCTAAGTGGACAGGTGAAATATTTCAGGAAATCCACCTTCAAAGCTGATCAAAACTTGGAAGACTGGAAGTATAACATAAAAACAGGTCTTACATATTTGAATACCCAGAAGGTCTTAACCTGGAAATTCATGTTGTAGACATACATACAAAGGTCTTATTTTATTTAAACCACTTTGCTAAATGCATTCACTCAGTTTCTAACAGGCAACTCCTGCACCCTTTTTCCTGAACACTACCTGTTCTTTGTCTGTTAAATACATACAATGTGACCACTTATAAATATGTATTCAAAAGAAAAATGAGAGGGAAGTCAATGCAAAATAAATTAAATTCAATGTATAAAGGTGTTAAAATGGCAAATCAAACTTAAAAGTTAAAGACCAAATTTCAAGTTTTACAAAACACAGTAAATGTATATTATGAAACACCCATTCTATCACATTTCCTATTATTCCTACTATTATGACGAAAATAAATAGCAGTTGCAATCTCATTACTGATGTGCCTCGGAGAGAAAATTTCAAAACAACATAGGTGATATTTAGATGTGAACAATTTTTGAATAGCAACAATGTTGTTCCTTCCTCCTGTTCACAGCCTGGAAATTTTACTGTTAAGCATTTATTGGGTATCATCCATCACTGCTTTTCATTTTGCTCATACTTACATAGGCTTCCTCTTTTTAGGAGAGAGAGATTCTTCTACTAGCATGTGCACCCTGTGGGAATCTATTGTGACTTATGTTTTCCTGTTACTGTTTGCAACTGTCATTAGTTAAATTCCCTAATTCAAAAACCATTTCCAGCAATTCATTAAAATACCCACAAACTAGTACTCAAATATAATTGTTAAAAAGAGTGCCAATACTCAAGATGTCTAAGTACACTTGTGAGAAACCATAAACAACGATAAAAACACTGTTCATGGTTGTTTCCTCAGTGACATTAGAACAACAACAACAACAAATAAATAAATCCATTGAGGTCAGTAGAGTTAAAATGGTATATAGCTACATAAACAGAATGTTCAAATGTAAACTCTGTACTGAAATTGTATAAAACTGTGGGGAGGTTTTCATAAGAAAACTAGAGCAGTGAGATATTTGAAATTTGATGAAAGTCAACTACAGGAAAATCCCATTTATGCTTTTGAAAAACTTCCTTTGTGTGAATATCATAGAGAATCTAAATCTACTCTTTTTTCATGCTCGCTAATGTGTTACTCCACAAGCAGTTTCACTGATTTCCCCATTTCCCTTAAGAAATTATATCCCAGAGTGCCTCATGTGTCCTATATTCAATTAGTTCCTTCTACATCTCTTCTTACCATCTCATATTTCCCGTCTAGCTGCTCAAATTTTGTAAAATCCTACTGACTCCATGTAATAATCTCTCCAGTTTCTTAGGACATGCCTTTCTTGCTTCCCCTTTGGTTTTCTTTCTATAAATTTAGATTTATTTAGCGCTACCCTAGCTCTTCCATGTTCTTTGGGCTTCTGGAATTCAGTTCTGTTGAAAATAATAGAATCTGGTAAGTATATACCAGACTTTGTACATTGGAGGAGACAAAATCAGAAATTATGCAAATAGTAACTCTGATAGATAGTTCATGTAATTTTTGAAAGCTGGAAACTACTGGCATTTAAGAGTAGAGCTAATAATGTTAAACATAGCCAGGAACCATAGGAGTAATAGTCATAGGCAAATGAATCGATCATAATACTCAATAACAAATCTATCAGTAAATGAAAAAGCAATTTTTTCTATACTAAACATAAAATCCTACTAGTCACAAGTATCAAAGACAACCTGAAGTTATTGCAAGATTTCAGTGATAATATCATAATTCCAGACTAAGAGGAAGGATGAGGGTCTAGAGAATGCAAATTTTTTTAAGTTTAGAGTTTTTGTTGTTTGCTGGAAGAACTCTTTCATGGATCATTTATTAGAATATTATCGTCTTAGAAACTTTTATTTCCTGGACATTCATGCTTGCTTCAGTGATAGGCTACATTCAGGATGATAGGTCTAAAAAGAAGGACAGGTTGGAATATTAGTTCCTGCCCATGGTAGGAACTAAGGAAGAATAATTCCTGTGAAAAAAAGATTTAAAAAAAAAAAGAATTTATGTGATTCTTAATACTAAAGCAAACTATTTTGTGATGGATATTTGAACATAGCTAATCACAATTTTTCCTCCATAAAGTGCAACTTTCTTTTTGCTGACTTCACCATTTAATATTTTGACTTAATAATATGAAACTTTGAAAAGTAGAAATGCTCTGAAGCACACAGAAATTTCAGTAGCGACAGTGAACATTTTTTTCAGTACACAAAACCACTGTGGATATTAATTCATTTTCTGAGGTAAAAAGAAGAAAAAAACACCCAGTTGATCTTTGGTGTATAAATTAAAAATTATCTCCTTAGAAAGAAGCTTAAAATTTTTGGTGGAATAATGGTACGTATAGAACTTTACATCTTGCAAAAGGATTAATCTTTACAATTTCATTGTGAGGAAATTGAGTAAAATTCTCCTCATGTTAAGATATAGGAAATTAAGTTTAGAGAATCAATTTTCAGAAGAGTCTGTTTTTTTCTAGATTTTTCACCTCAAGAAATTCTGATGATCCAAAATATAGACATAAATATGATAAATTTAGTGACATCCATTATCTCACTTAAAATACATTTTAATTATATGCACACAAATATTTTTCTATGACTCATAACAAATCAAAGGAAAAAATAGAATTAATACTTAACTACACTTGATCCTTGTTTTGATGTTTGAAACTTAGCACCTTTTATAATTGCTCACGTGTGGCTCAGGAGCCTGCCCTCCACAAGTTTATTAACTATAACAAGGTGGGTCTTTCTGGTGAAGACTGATTTGCTAAAAGTGCCAAAATTCCAGGAGAGAGAGCACAGGTTAAAATCCAATGATAACATAGGTATTTAATTACTTGCAAAGAGCAGGGCCTGCTAACTACAGCAGAGGAACAGAAAATGACTCAGATGTATTGCTTCTTGAGTACAATGTGCTGTCCTGAGTTTTTGAGCAGCGTTTTTTCAGAGCCTTGCCAATGAAAGTCCATTTATTTTCCACTATCCCATGTAAATCTACTTTGTTTAGAGAACAGAGCAGAAACTCCCCGATGATGCAGTGCCAGGACCACTGCCTGCTGACACAATTCTGGGACAGGTCTGACAGCAGCTAGCCTTGCCTAATCTTTTTGGTTGAAAAGTACTATAAAGCCAAAGTTGTACTTCGAATGACCCAGAGCCTGCGCTCTTGGAGAATGAGATTTGTAAAGAGCTAATGGGTCTTCTTTTTTCCTAACTCATGCAGAGACTGGACAAATGAATCTCCAGAACACACCTTTTATGTAAAATAGGACAAACCCACACATGTTTCATGGACCTTTATGGACCCAAATGTATCTATTAACTCTAATTTTCACTTGTGTCATATCGATAGAGGAACTTAAGCACTGAAAAATCAGTGAATTAAAGAGAGCCAAGTGCTCTCAAAAATGTTACCCTAAAGTTTACTTATATTCCTGTTCAAATAAGATGAGAAAATTTTGAAAACAAATTAAAATCCCCAAATTAAATTATGTAATCAATAACCTGAAAATGTGTAATACTATTGACAAATTACCAGTTGCCACACTTAAATAGTTATCAGTCATTACTCTCTGCAACGGGCAAGGACATAATCTATCAACTAGAAAAGTAAATAGCAAGGAGAGTTCAAAATAGCCTCAGAGAAACTTTAAGAAAGCTGCCAGTTGGTACTTTATACCAGTCTACTCATCTAATATTCTAGATCACCTACAAGGTCCATGGTCATTTATATTAATTGACTCATTTCCATGGCATGTGTCTCAGGGCCGTCATGTGATTCAGGACAGTGATTACAACAAGTAGCAAGTGCAAACAGATATTCATAATTAACACAAAATAAATGGTCCCGATGTTATATTCTGAAGTTTTGGAGATTGCAAAGAAAACTGGCATTGAAATACCATGGATACCTGAAGACTGACTATTTGCAAAAATTAATAAAATATCAAAGATTAGTCTCGTCATTCAGTTTTGGGGATGTCAGCAACAACTCTCATCTGCCCATCCAGAGGTATGACTGTAGTATGGATGCCTAAAGTGACTTCAGATTTGGATACGTGTACTCAAAGCAATCCACATCTTTCAAAGGTTTAGCACCTTTATTCTGCACTGAAAGAAATCTCTGATGCTATTCTCAGGTAGTTCTAATCCATGTTTAATACAGAAATCACACTTAATATTTAAAACATAAGCAACACCTGGAAAGCCATCACTTTAGAAGATTAGCTTCATTTTTCATTTGCAAATAACATTATCATCCAAAATCTTGGTTGCTATAATTTTGGCTCTGTATCATTTACAAGCTTGACAAAGAAAAAATGGATGCCTGGTCCAAGACCTAGTGATGTGCTGTCTATACTTGTGAGTTCAGGAGAAATGTTGGGTAACATGTTCCTGAGGCTGTAGGCAATTTTGAAAATTGTAAGGTATGCACCCTTGGTATATAATCCAAACACAATCTTTGCTGTAAAAAGGTGCTTCCACTATGACAACAGTCCCAGTTATCTGGTGACAAATCCTCTCGTACTTGTTTGAATATATATGCCAACAGGAAAGGTGAGGGGCCAGAAAACGTATTTGTTTTCTTTTTATTAAAATAAAAATGCTTTTCTGTCCCCAACCAAAGAAATGGAAAAACAAAATTCAACTAAATATGTTTTCTGAAAATGCAGCAGCTTTGACTGAAAGTTGGTCTGAAAACAATTCTTAATAAAGACAGAGATCACAGCACGCAGTTCAGCTTACGTAGCTTGAAGGAGAAATTTAGAGGTATTGGAAGTGAAAGAACAAGTTAAGAAAATGAATAACAGTAACAGGGATTTTTTGAGGTTGTTTTCCTCTAGGAAACAGTTAGAAAATGATTTACACTGGGTGCAATTTAAAAGAAAAAAGATCTACTCTTTAGTTGAGCCTCAAGAATAAAAGGAGTCTCTTGCAACACACCTCAGACTTAGTAGGCACTGAGATAAAACATCAGTAAAAGGTTTATTAACATCTTAGATTTTTCCTCTCTTTTGGCCCTATTTCATTCTGTAGTGGACTGTGATCCACTGTAGTCCATTCTGTAGCTGGAACCCAAAACCCAGAAAATTTGAAACCCCTGCAGAGACTAAAGGAACATTCATCTTCACTAGTGCTGGAACTCAGAGAGAAGGTTTTGTCTTACAGGACAACACATCATTTGTCTATTATATGCTTATGGGTGTTTCAATTTTAATTTTCTCCTTGGGAGTTTTACAGGCATTTTAACTGAGAGGAAAAAAAGTAGTAATCAAGTATTAGAGCCTGTAGAGAAAAAAGCGGAATGTCCTAAACAACATCTGTTAGCCACCTGGTTCAAGGTTGGTACCGTGCCTAAGAAATTAAAAAAAAAAATTACTTTGATTTCTTAATGATTTGTTGTACTCTGCATTTGAATTGTGAATGAGAACATTTTCCCCATAACACTGAATCAAAATTTCAACATATGAATATTACAGCTGTCTTCACAGAAAACTTTCAGTTGCAGCCTCATGAAAGCAATTCCTGTTAGCTATGCTTATTTCTAGGATGAGCATGCATACGATCATATTAGTTGTCTCTTTTACGCATAAGTCATAGACATTGAACTGGAAAATTCATTAATGAGGAGTTTTAATCATTCAAAGACCACTCCCCCTCCCCAAGAAAAAGAAGGGTTTGTCTGATGCAGGAAGATTTCAGGGATTTGCATGCTACCATTCATTTAGGATATGGTGCTATGCTGACACAGAGCTTCATTTTTCCTTGTGCTAAAAGCCATCAGTGATGAGAGAAATTAAATGATTATACCCTTTTCAGTTTTACTTGGATGCGGTGGAATAAATCCAATGCCTTCAAATAATGAAATACAACACTTTGTGAAAGTAGGATGAAGGCTGTTGCAAGGAACTGGTATCTTGAAGCTAACATCTGATTGAGATTGAGATTTTCACTTAATTATACAGGTAATTAATTGCATCAGTAGCCACACAATTCTACATTATCTGCAGAATTTGAAGCAGTAGTTCAACAGAGAAGTTGCTCTCTGAGGTAAGTAGAATTCCTCAGGAGAACTTGGCTAAGAAATGATTATATATAGTATTCCCAGGTCAGCTGATTGTTTTTGTTCGATTTAGGTAAGTCCTAAGTAACTCAGGATATTTTCAGTGTTGCCTGATATTAAAAGTTCCATTATATTGACCTGACCGACAATTTATTAAAAGAACACTTAAGCATGCCTTTTGTTACTAAGCAGTTCAGTTTAATCAAAGTAGGCAATGTTACTTGCTGGGCAAAACTCCTCCAGACTTTTAACCAGCTCTGTAGCATGCCAGTTTCTCCACACTATTTCCATACGTTTTTGCACTGAAAGGTTTTGTGGTTATCTTATCCATTACTACCGTTGTTAGATGTAGCTGCAGTACAATGGTGACACTAAACTTTGTGGGCCATTTTGCTTGAGGCTATAAAAAGAAATGCATATATGTATATCTGTATATATATGCACATATACATGTTACGGGTGCAAGAATTCAATTTCAAGGCCTGGATGTGCAGAGAGTGGGATGTTAACTCCCATTTTTTTGCTAAAGTTCCAAAACCAATGACCTGAGTTCATCCCACCTTCTATTAGGTACTTAACTGAGACAATTAAATTAGAAGTCTAGTTGCTGAAAGCTTCCCTTATGGAGAGAAATAGACATCTTGAGAAAATGATTCATCTCTTGCAAGAGCTGACTCATTTTTTGGAAATTAATAGGTCTTTGCACGAATGGGAAATGGAGCCGAAGGCGCCAGGCTCCCAACTTAGGCAGCCTAGCTAAATACACAAAATTAGATGGTGACATTGAGTCAAGCTAGTTCCTCTCTAGTCGTATAGGGAAGTCTCTGACAAAATTGTAATATAACTACCTCATACACGTTGCTTATAATAATGAGGATATTTGTGGATTTAGGAAGGATTTCAACAGAAACATACACAAGATGTTTCCAATTTGGGGAAAATTTATTAGCTTGAAAATTCCTGACTCTTTTAGTGATCAAGAAACATCCTTTTTTCCTCTTTGAAAAAAAGGATGAGAAAGAGTACAGTACTTTAGTAGTGGAATTTCTGTCATTGCCTCCAGCACACAGCCAGTCAATCAAATGTCTCTAAGCTGTCAAAGTCACAAAGAGAAAGAAGAAGAAAGGCCTAATAAGGGGGACAGTATCAGGGACTGTGCGCTTTCCTAATTGGAACCATAGAGCTGAGAGTAAGGTTTAAGTATTTGAAAAACAGAAAAACAGCGATATACCCTTGATGCAATGGTTGTATATACATAAGAGAAGGCAAAGGGATAAAATCATAGGAGAGGGAACTTTTCTGGAATATCATTCTACTACACGTTTTGTTGACTAGGTCTAGTTAAAGGCAGTGCTGGTTCTTTGTTTCAAATATCAGCGCTTTCCTTGTTCAGTTTTCAGAGAAAGACCTGTTGACCACTAGAAATGTCAGGAACATTCAACGGCATTTTTAAGTCTGGAAATTATGTTGTGATCTTTGGATGCAAGAATCTAAATACAAGCAATGCTATTATGGATAGGATTCACAAAACACAGATAAACTATTCAGGTTCCTCACCAGTTCAGTTCTGTCTTGGACTACATTTGCATTTGGTTTGTGAAAGGAGGTGCTGCCATGTCAGTTCAGTTTGCATCTTTGCTTTAAGAGATGGAAGAGTATACAAAGTTTTAGAAAAAGACCTTCCATTATTTGAATTTATTGTCAAAGTCAAATGGTAAATTCATTTTTGGAGAGTCGTAAACAGTTCCAGATACTTTTTGCTTACATTTGTCTGCAATGCTCTGCAGTACTGGGTAAATTCTCACAGCTGCAAAACTATAATTTTTAACACCAAACTGGTAAAGTACTCACTGTGAAGCACGTTTCAAAAAGGTAATTTGATAACTTGACACTTTCTCATAAGCAATTTTTCTATAACAAAAACACTTGCAGCAGAAGGAGATGAAAATATGTGCTTCTGTTCCTTATTCCATTCTTGCAAAGGGTGGGGGAAAAATCAAAAAGAAAATCCAACAAATTAAGATTCATTTTGACTTTTTTTTTTTTTTTACTGTCTAAAAGCTAACACTCCCCTTCCTCATCTGTCCAGAAATGTTTCCTCTCTCAAATACACACATGAGATGAATTTGGCTCTCCGCTGAGTGCTTGAGGTTTTATGAAATAGCTGTATTACTTTATAAGTCTCTTACCAGAATCCACTCACAAACATGCCATGTGGGAAAGTCAATTTCCTTCTGTGAATAGATAACTTTAATCTCAGATTTTACATTCCCCCAATCCTTGGTATGTAGGTGGTATGGATTGCGCAGAGCATACTTTTGTCTTTGTATCTTTAACCTAATATTCTACATAAAAATTTGAACTGAATTAAAACATTGTAGCTGAGAACTCTCTGAAACACTAAACTACAATGATTTTCCTATACTTGCAGTGGCCCCAGCTGCAGTATGTGCCATAAACTGATGAAAGTTAAATCTACGGACAAAAAGCTAATTTTCTTGTCAGATTTTCTTGTTTTAGCAGGAGCCCTGTGGTTATGTAAGAATTGAAAATCTTAGTTGCTTTTTACTTCCTCTCCCAGATCTAGGTCTTAAGGTACAGGAAAATGAGGAATACACTACAAAGGACAAGAAAACCTACATAGATAAGACATTTATGTATTATTTGGAATCTCAGTCATGCTTTTTTAAAATGTGGAATTGGAAGAATTATATTCATTTAAAAATATTTGAAAGACAATAATATTGTTTTCATTTACTTTACGGGGAACAGTTCCCTGATCACAGTACATACAAAGAACTATTTATGATTTAATAAGTATGCTCCTGATCATTCAAAATTGCCATTTTCTTGTAAGGACATAGAAGGTAAGAAAAAAATCTCAGCTTTCTAAATTCTCTGTTCCTTTTTTATTCATAGACATTAGTCTATCAGCCTCCAGAAACATATTTTCTTCTCTGCTCTACATTTTTTAATTGTTTGTGCTGTCATTCACTAAATATATCAGGACATACTATGTACTATAGTCAGTAGGTTTTCAATGCTGGTATGACTTTATTTCCCTAGGTACTCCACATCTAAATCACCAATTGAGAATTTCAGTTGGGAAGGGGAATGTGGGCTTTAAAAAAAAAAAAAATTGCATTTTGTATCAGTGAATTAAGAAAGAGAAAGATGCTAAACCTGTACATGAATCTGAATTTTATGTTTTGCTGTTTCCACTGGGGTATTTTTCAAAATAAAAATACAACAGGACAACAGGATAGTGTTAGGCCAAGTTTGAAACTACATAGAACCATACACTAGGAATATCCAGGCAGGAGAAACATTTGTCTGATGTCAAGCTAAAATTTACAAAAAAAAGTCAGTGTCATGACTTGATGCCTTAGGCTCTAACTAAGAATTTAGGTGCCCAGGGAACAGCAACAGATCTCAAGCCGATTAGGGCTTTAAAGTACTGTTAGGCCTCTTCCATAATGCAAACCCACCAAGATCGCTGCAGTGATCTCTAAAGCTATTCTCAAAGAGCAAAGTAATCGCTCTCAATAAGAAAATTCATACCTTCTGGGCAAGCCTATCTCCTACCTGCTACATCTGCACAGTCAGGAGTTTTCTTCCAGCCTGGCTTTCTAATTGTTAGCTTTCTACAACTTGCTCAGTCAATCAAACTCTATTCATCCCTCTCAGATCACTTCTTTCCTTGACTACTGAGAGCAGTCTGTAAACCTAATCCCTTCTCCCTACCTTCCTCAGCTATACTTTCCCAGCTGAGCAAACTTAATCCTTCCCAAAGAAGGCACATTCAATCCATTACCCATTAGGCAGGAAAAAAGCAGCATTCTCCTCAGCTGCCCACAGTCATTCTGAAGGAACATCATAGATAGTAAATGGCAAGTAAGCAACTGAAAAACTCATATCCTCCTTCAGGGAAGGTACTCACAAAGGACAGAGGTAACCTGGAGACACTGGCTTCACCAAGCCTCCATCTGCAGTAAACAACAAGAGAGATTTTGCTAGATGACTCAAAAAAACTTACGTTAAACACCTATCCTGAACTTTCTTGTGGAGGAATCAGTCTTCATTTGCTGACTGTGGAGACATTCTAGGCAAAACTAACCTCTCTGGTAAATGTTAGACCTTGTGAATTCACACCCATTCTCCTACAGGCCCTGCCCATGTACCTAACCTCTCAGAGAGCCGCTGCTAGAGTGTATCCCCAGTGGTGATACTTGGTAAACATCCCTTCATAGTTTTGATAGGTGGAAGATCTGTGTTTTGATGCCTGGCAGTTGACAAGCTGACTGCTTGCCTATATGCAGGAGAAAACACAGACGTTCCTTTTTCCAGCTCTTTCCAGTTAGTCTAGCTATGGGTGCACTAACAGCATCTAATAATCCAATTGATTCCTCTGTAATACAAACTTTTACAGCCTTTGAGCTAAGGAGATTACTTTCACCATTGACTCTGTGTCCTAAAATATCTTCTTGAAGGGCATACAAATCTTAAGGTTAGGCTAACTTATATACCACGTTATGTGCCAACCAAAGGTATTCAGTATTTGTCTGAACCAGGCAAAGGCCAACCAAGTCAAAGACTGTATGGGCGCTTTAAATATGTAAACGTTATTTTCAACTGCTTTTCAGTGTTTATTATTTTATGAGTCTCCAACTCGCACATTTGTAGATTTTGTCTTTTATGCGTTTTGTTGTTTATGTTTAGGGCTTTTAGTTTATTATTTTCAACCCTGATGCAGTCTAAACATTGAAGAAATTTGTTTTTCTTCTCTGCATTGGATGCTATTTTGAACCAAAATGTTACCTACAATGAATGTTCTGTCTTTGACTAACAAAAGAAAATATATTTATTCTGTTCAGTGTCTCGTAGTTTTAGTATTTGCTAAAAAAATACTTTTTTCCCCTCCTTTCTTTTTCAGCTGAGATGAACCTTTGACAAATTAACACTTGTATTGCAGGCAATCCCAGGAAAAGAAACTTAACAAATAGTTATGATTAGACCTATGGGATTAAGTGTTGGTAAATGAAATTACTTGAGTTTATTTTTAAACGTTATGAAGCAGCAATCTGTTTTCTATAGTGCTTATCACGTACCAAAAATTAACAAAATGTGAGAATAGTCTGAAAGCTAAATTATTGGCAGTGATTACAGTGGGACTTTGCATTCACTTGAAGGGACTAGGAGACTAGGAAGCAGCCCATGGGGCTTTCTATTCCTTAGCTAAAAGCTAATGATGAACTTGCTGTTTCTTTAAGACGTGCATTATCCCAGGGTGTTTGTAAACATATTGAATATATTTTAACTCAAGGTCTAGAATATTGTGTTCATGTTTACTACTCTCTTACAAGAAGATCTTATCTTTCTTACTTATCCAGATGTTTTATGACAGATTTTATTATTCTATCCTATTCACAAATATGGCTTTTTTAAACAATATTCATATACCATTAAAGATGATATAAATGATAAAAGATACAATATATACAATATAAAATGGTAAAGCTCGTAAAAATGTTCCTTGGCTAACTGTGATCAAAAGTAGAGTTTATTTTTAAAAACACTGGAGTACGATTTTTTCCGATTCTACTGATTACATATAAGCAAATTATCAAATCATCTTGCCAGTATGGATGTGAATTTCCTTGTGTATGCATGCATGTAGTTAGCAGTATGCATATACCATTATCATTAAAGTATATGTATATGTGAAATATATATTTAAATATGTAGTATAGGGATTAAAATATATGTGTTCTGCTGTCTTCAGTGTGATGGTAGGGGAAGGAAGAATGTATTGTCTGGTGTCAGGGGAAGGACAAAATAGGAGCAGGAGAAAGGAGCAGATGAAAATGAAACGCTTTCCTTGACTAGGAATAAGAAGTACTCATGAAATCTAAGAAGATGGAAAACAGAACAGTGCTGAGACAACAGATTAACAGAAACTTTCTCAACGTACTTTTGTTTCTGCAGTTCAGTGAGGGAAGTCCTTCACATGTACTTCACAGAGGAGGTTACCTCACAGTGCACAGTACCTATGTTTAACTTCAGAGAAGCTGTCCCAGGACTCCTGCCACCCAGGCTGGTATAAATAGAGGAGATTAATAAGCCATTCTACTTCCAGTCACTTCTGCCATAGGCCATTCACTATGCACATATATATTTAACTCCAATCTCTGTCCAAGATCTTTATGGGTGTATATATTATATCTGTAGAATATATGTGTCCCCATATTTGTGGGAGATATGACACTTAACTGGTAAAATACCAGGAAAGGGGAAGGTACTGTTAAATCTCTGAAACAGAACCTTCCTTAAAAAAAGTTTAGGCATCTGCATAACTCAGTAAATTTTATACTAAAACAAAAAATGTCACAGAAAATTCTATTGTCCTAAATTTCTCTAAAGAGAAATCTTGCATCAAATATTCAAATTAAATTTAAACTTTAGCATGAAACAGTGGTGATCTTACTCTAAGTCCAAATCTCAGTGTACTCTAAGCACTTGAGTTGCTATTACCCCATCAAGAACATAGAAAACTATGAGACATCATGATTAACGACCTTAATTGGCTATAATCAAAAAGGCTATAAAAGAAATATAAATAACAGGTTGCAATTAAGCAGTAAGTGATGAGAGTCTTGAAAAAAAGAAACACTGGTGCTTTTAGGTGACTGAAGGTACAGACTTTCTTCTTTTCATGTACTCATGAAATGTTTTGATGTACTCTTGCAACATTCGTGATTCATTTGTTAACATCAGCAGCTTGGTATAGTGTTAAAAAATAAAGAGTAAAAAAACAAAGACTAGAATAACATACAATGGAAAGAATATATGACTTTGGATTTAAGACTCAGAATACTATTTTTTATTCTTGTCTATGGTAGACATTTTCCACATGATACTGTTGACACATTCCTCCAAAAAATCTTATCCTCTTGCAAATCAACCAGCTTTGGTGAAATTAGGCCAGCTGCAAATTAATCATTCTAAATATGATTGTCAAATATGGCTTAGTAAGAGAAGGGCAGAACTGTTATTACCCTTTGCTATAATAGAGGAAGAGATAGATTATTTAAGCGAAGATTTGCTGTGGTTTGCTCTATCTTGTAGTAGCAGTGATTGTGCACTGTCATTTGAGATTACTTCCCAAGCATTCAGTGCTCACTGTAAATACTCCTTACACATCATTTGCCATACTCAGTGTTTCAGACTAGGTTTTCCTGTTATAAGAAGATGCATGTCACTGGAAATGACACAGAATGTTACTCAGTAAAAATGCTGTTACTTTGTTGGAATATGGGTCCTTACCTGTTACTATCTCTTCTAAGGAAAGTATGAAAAGTGTTATGGGCGCTGTGAAAAGCTGGAGTGAGCTCTTGCTAACATTGCAAAGCTGTCTTGTCTATAATTTATAGATAGCCGAGTGATGGGTAAATGATATGGAAGAATAACAAATATTTAACAAATCACAAAGTGCTTGGATATGAAATGCTTGAAAACAGCAGCAAAATTATAGTAAGCAGCAGAACTGAGAGCATGGCATTTTTGAGGCTGTATATGAATTCAGTACTCCTAATAAAAAAAAGGGTAATGCCTTCTTTTTATTCTTTTTCTACAGTTTACAATAGTTTATAAATTCCCATAGGGTAAGCGTTTAGTTTGGAAAGGGCAAACAGGAACAGTAGTCAGATTAAGGAAGTTATTTTACAGGTTCCTGAATTTTACATACCTTTACTACAGGAAGTGACCTAAAGCATATTTTAGCATAAGTCAAAAGCAGCAGTTTTTAACAACATTGATTTAACTGTCTTAGGTTTCTTTAGTATTACTGTTACTTAAAAAGTGGTCAATTTGCACTTACTTATTCCAGGAAACCAAATTCACCAGCAGATTTGAGAGGTATTTTGTACAACTTCTGTCCTTCCTGTGCAAACAGATGGACTACTTAAGTAGTATCATTCATCTCCATCTTCAATTAAGGCTTAAGGAATATCTTTTAGTCTAACTCCTACTTAGTACATTTACTATAGCTTTTTTTTTTTAACAGTTATAGAGTATCACTAATGCTTCTCAGTCTTCTCAAAGGTCATAACAGCACATGGATGTAGGTTACATTCTCTAGATATTTTAAGAATTGCTTGACTTGCTGAAAGTACCTCATTCATACACCCAGCATGGGAACCATCTGAGCTGGTATAGGCAACTGCAATACAAATGTATGTGCCTGAGCCAGCAGTCTATACTCCCTTTATAGCCAATGGAGAGAAACAAGCATTTCAGGAACACCATTCATGTTCTGAAGAAGCCTAAATTAAGTCAGATGAATCACACCTTGAAAATTGCTATATCTCTGCATTGTCTGCTAAGGATGTCTGAGGTGACTGGTTCAGATATAGTAGGTGAGAGGCATTCCTCTCCTTCTCAGCACTCAGAGCTTGTTTGCCTGATTCTTTTCAAGAAAAATCCTATGGATGTTAATCCGTATAATTAATATGGATGTTAATTCTGGAACTCCAACGTTATTTTTAATAACTTTTATCTTAGCTTTACTTTCTTCAATAATGTTGGGTAATTGCATTTAATCTGTTGACTGTCCAGGTAAGGCTGGTCGTTGTGCTATCTCCTGAGCCAATATAGATTAAGAAAGAATTTCAATAGACAATTTCATAGCCTAATTAACGACAGAAATGGGTATAAATTAGAGTGTGAATCCATGAATTTAGTTTGGCTGGCCCTTTCCTGAAACTAACCTCTGTGAATAGCTGCTTTCAGCTAGCCTTTCAAAACCGGAATAAGGTTTGCTGTTTGAAAAGAGAGAAAAATAAATTACATCATGATGATGTCATCTTTTAAAAAAAAGTCTAGTAGTTAGAGACTCACCCAGGTAGATGGGTGAATTCTTTGAAAGTCCTAGGACTAAAAAGAAAGTTGGATCTAGGCACTCACAGTATTAAGTTGTTATGTAAAAGATGGGTACAACTTCTTTCAAGAAAAGGAAAGGAAAGGAAAGAAAAAAGGAAAGGAAAGAAAAAAAGGAAAGGAAAGAAAAGGAAAGGAAAGGAAAGAAAAGAAGGGAAGGGAAGGGAAAGGAAGAGAAAGGAAAGGAAGGAAAGGAAAGAACAGCAACAGAGAGGCTGAACTGCTTAGTTTACATCAGCCTATTCTGGCTATAGGTACCAGTTTTTAGGAGTGGTGGGCAGAACATGTTTATGTTTGAGCCAGAGCTGATCTGAAATGATGCAGGGAGTACAGGATGTTCATAAAACCACAACTTCTAGGCACAAAAGTTAATTGTAGGTCATTATGACTAACCTGTATAAGTTTCCTCCACAGTCAAAGGAAAGAAAGCTTCCTGTAGAGATAACTCATGGTGGAAAAGTAATGATAGGAGTGCTGACTCCCTTCTGAAAGGAGCCCCTCACTTTTGTGGCCAGAGGGACCTTTCAGAAAAGTTTCCTAGGGAAACTCCCCAACCTTTGGAGGTTATATAGCAAGTAAACAAGGGCTTTTCAGTGGCTCCCTCAGACTTCATTACCAAGTCTCACCAAAAGGACCACTTCAGGTCCTATTTTGGATCAAACCCAGAAAACTTTCTTCAAAGCTTGAGCAGTGAATGAGAGAAAATCTTTGAGCATAGTTATCTCATTAAGCACCATGCTGCCAGAGTTTAAGTTCAAAAAAATTAGCCTGATGTTCTTTCATCTGCATAAATACATTCTTACAGGACATTTGGCCTTTTTCATTCCCCCAGTTTTCTAATAAAGATTGAACTTCACAGGAATGGAGAAGGGCAGAGCGTCTGATTGAGAGATGAGAGTAGCACTCTGAGAGTAACTTTTTCTCTATAAATTGAATATCTCTGACTCATTGTTTTATATATGATACTGAGAACAGAATGATTGACATTGCAAGAGGAGAAAAAGAAACACCCTCAGAATACCAAAGTATTCACTAGCTATTTTAAATTATAAGAACATTCTTGATTTAGTTAAGTAAGAAACACTCTTAGTTTTAAAAGATGTGTACTTAAAATGACCAGAACTCATAGGTTAAATTTTACATTGCATTTTTTTTCCTGTTAAAAAAAAAAAGCTTTTCAATAATACTACAGCTAGGGAATTCCAGTTGGGCAGAAAAATAAAGAAGAACTTCTAGCATCTATTCTTTGCATCTCAGCATTTCCCAAATACATCTTCAGCCAAACATGTACCTATCAGCCCAAAACTTCTGCAACTGTAATCTACCCGTTAGTCCTACATTATGACGTTGCTTTTTGGTAGGCAGCTGGATAACTTCAATATATATGGTCAAACTTAAATCTTTCAGTTTCCCTTATAGTATTTTAAAAATTGTCTAGTGACAGCATTAGATCTTAATAGAATGTTTAAAAAAGTTCACAGTTACACAAAAAAATTAGCTGTGAAGAAAGAAACAGGTTTGGGGAAAACATGAATATTTTTACTGAACTTATTTTTAACCCCTTCTTTACAGTAGCCATAGATTATTTTTAAGAGAAGAAGATAGCTGAAACTGACTCCTATAAACACAGAAAACATAAATCAGACAATGACTTAAGAGAAGAAAGCATATCAGTGTACTTAAATACATGATTTACTGTAATATATTATCTTTTATAATAAAACTTTTCTTTCAGAATTACAAAAAAAATCCTGATGTTCTTAATTGAGATGTAAAGGTAAGACAATAATTCCCACTCAGAAACCGATTATTGAGTAACACCCTCAGATTTTAAGAGTCATAGTGGGAGAGAATAGAACAAGATGAAATGCGTGAGAGAGCAGAGAGGGAGTAGGAAGGATATGAGATAGCAGAAATGGTGAATCCATAAAAAATTTACACTGCAGGTGGACTGTGTCATTTATTTAAAATCTAACATCATGTCAAAAATCTGTTTACGATGAAGCTGATTTGTGTTGCCTCAGTGAAAACTCAGAATAGTGCTAAAATCCATAGGAGGATGCCTCAGTCAGTCTGCTACCGAAATCATCATTTTTACCCCAAATAAATAACTCCTGCAGAGTTCTTTTGCCCAGTATTCATTTCAGGGCCTGTCAGTGAGCAGGGGATATTAGGGATCACAGGTACTATACCTTGCTGCTTTTCATTCAGCATTCACAGTTCATTCATTTATGACATCACACAGGGTTAAAGGTCTTTTCTTCAATATGAAAAGATGTAAAGAGTGTCCCTTTACAGAATAGCTTATTGTCTGGCTCAGGAGTATGGCAGAAACAGGATATATTTTGCTGCATTTAGGTTTGATACAGACATAAAAGTGCATGCAAGATTTTGTTCCTTGAAAAGCTTAACTTTGTGACTTTCTATTTTAAAATATGGCTGATTGCTTCTTCATTCAGGTTTCACCGAGCATAATGCTCCCTCACTAGCTAAATCTAATTCCAAATGCCAAGTGCTAAGCTAAACCCTGCTCAACAATCAGTAAATTGCAATGCAACTATCAAAAGATATGATCTCTACACTTAGTTTCCCTGATGCCTCTCAGTTGTGTAGAGGCTGTCATTTTATGTAGTGGGGATCTAACTGAACCAGTGCATAGTGGCGGAAAATTACAGCCCTGATAGTGAAATAAGAGGTGATACAATTTTGCAGCGGTACCAGCACTACTCAAATCTCATAATGTTAGGGGAAGGTAATTGTCAAGATTGATGGAGGATGCTCAGACGTATATTGAAGACCCTTTAACTTAGCATGTTTGATATCTACACTTAAAATGGAACTTTTATACTTGAGGCCTCTCAAAACTGCTAGGGCATTACCTCTAGAGGACATTCTTTTATGCTATGTCATTGACAGCCATAAGAATAGGTCACTGAACACTCAAAACATTTGGGGAGCTTTGTCCAAAACTCGGGATTCTTCCAAATCATATTATTAGTCCTTATGTCTCCTTGGAGTTCTGCTTCTGTAGCTCTTTTGAAAAGGAAAAGAAACATTTTTTTCAAAGGATATGAATTTTGACATTTCTAACTTTGTTCGGTATTCTTGACTAAAACGATGAAATATATTTCTGAATGTTTCAAAACCCTGAAGTGTTACTTTGAATTAAACCTTAGACCTGTAGTTCAGCTTTAATCATTTTTTTTTCAATAAATATAAAATTAGGACCTGAGTGACTCATATTTGACAAAAGAATGCATATTCAGGTAAAGATTTTCAGAAATAAATATCTCTTGATGGAAGTTAGGCTTTAACTCAGCCACGTTAAAGACTGGTTATATACCAACTTTATGTAGCTTGGTTCCTCTAATTGCCACCCATTTAATGCAAATAGTGGAACAGAGTAGAAATTTTCAAAATTTCAACAGGGAAAATAAATCTAGTTATACACCTCTATCCCTTTTGCTAGATTTAGTGTTTGAACACGTTCATAGTTAGTTCTGCATAATATAACAAAAGGTTGTTCAGTCCCTATGTGTGAAATTCTTCGCTGTAAGGGTGGTTGAACACAGGAACAGGTTGCCCAGAGAGGTTGTGGAGTCTCCATCCCTGGAGATGTTCAAAACCCGACTGGACGTGGTGCTGGGTAACCTGCTCTAGCTGACCCTGCTTGGATGGGGAGGTTGGACCAGGTGGTCACCAGAGACCTTCCAACCCTCACTAGTCTGTGATTCTGAGATTGTGTGAAATATTTTTTAGAATGCGCTGGACTGAGAAGAATAACAAATCAGCTTTGATATAGGTTTATTGGGAATCTCTTGATGTTATAAAGAGTGGCATAAAAAAGGTGTTTAGACGTTGAGCTGTGAATGGGGAAAATAAACTGTAGTTAATAGCATAAGCTTTTGTGTAAGGCCAAGAAGTGAGATGGAATTCGGAGAAGAAGAAAATACCAGCAGAATTATAAAGGTCTTTGTAAGTAGGAATGAGAAGTCTTGTGAAAAATTAGAATAAGTTTGCAACTGATAAGGTACATACTAATTTCTGAAAGGCTTCACGGTATTTTAAGACCTAGAAATACTCCTGAGCTTAACTCCCACTGATTTCAGGAGGAAATAGATGTATAAATAGTAACCTAAATATTCATGTATTTTGTCATGGGGGACTTATGAGGTAGTCACCCAGAATGAAAGTAAAATTAAGTACCAAGTTTCCCTGTGTCTAGCATATGTGGAGAGTAAGATGTCTCAGAATGGTGCTCCAGAGGCTCAACCCAGTGGTAAGGAGCTGACTAGAGATTCACGGGAGGAAATAGTAAGTATAAGGGTTAATTTGAACAGGTTTTAGGTGCCTCCATCCGCTTGAGATCCAGTGTTCACAAATCACACCTTAGTCTGAGAACCTGTAAAAATGGAAGAGGTCTTATGCTAAGAAAAATGCAGTCTCACCTTTTGCATTATTGCTGAGCGGTGAAAGTTCAAAAAGTGTGCGAAACAGGTCCTGTAGCTTATCCACTTTTTAGGTATTTAAACTTCTATCTCATTTCTTTAGAAAATTCACTATCAGACTGCTACTCTTTCAACACTCTTGCTGAGTCTGTGTCACTCACAAAGAACAAAATATATACAGGGAGAGTTAGGTGTCTTACAAGAGTATCCCTGCAAGCCAACACACTGAAGGGAAGGAAGGACTAAGCAAGAAGAATATGAGCATGACTGTGTACCTTAGAGGTTAGGATACTGGGGAGGGCATCCTGGGTTCCTATTTAAATCTTCATGTACCCTAATTATTTCAAGAGCATCTCATCTCTGGTGAGGCCTTAAGGTTGTTCTTTAAGTCTCCCTAGTTTTAACTTAGACAATGTTCTGAACTGTTTTAGAATCATGGGGTCTGACAGATGTTTGTGCACTCTTAAAAAAAAATAATTGACCCTATGTCATATCAGTCAACTACACAAGAAAACCACCAATTCCACATAATGTTCATAAATGCTCTTAAAGATAACCCTCTGCACAGACTTGTGTAAAGCTGCTCAAAAAGGGCATTCTTATATCGTGGGAAGCACTTGCAGTGCTTACTGTTTGCTCTTGAATCAAGTTGACAGGATAGCAAAAAAGTGCTTTCCTCTGTTCCTACCAAGTCTTGTAGCTGATACTGTCGTATGCAGTTAAGAAAACTAAAATAAATTATAGCTTCCCACTGCAATTTCCCCTCAGCACTTTGCCAAGGCTGGATTGATCAGGTCACTCTGCACAGAATAGTGCTACAGCGTTGCTACCAGGCACCAAGTTAATATGGGCTGAATTTTAACAGCAGTTCCAACATTTACCTCAAACAAACTGTGAAAATGTTCCCCTGTTGTGGAACTATTTTAGATTAGTACATAAGAAACCAGGCATTATGAAAATATATATTTTGCCTAATAGGGTTTAACCATAGTAATGATGTTCCAAAGATACAATGGGCAAATGTTATCCTAAGCAGTTTAAGCTGCATGCTCAAGAACTCTTTTGAAAGCCTCTTGTACAGCTGTGGAGCTTAGAAAAGTAATACAATTAGAAGAGCAAATGAAGCTTTAGAGTCTGTCTACTAAATTTTACTTTTCAAAATTAAGATGCCATAAAAGCACCTGAAATCTCAAAAATTTAACGTTTTTCCAATTACTAACGTTTTTCCAAATAGCTAAATATAGCTATTTAAAACTCCTCAACTGACAGGCTAAATTTCAGTCTCGTGAAGTCTGAAGAAATACTAACGTCATCCAAAAGAGTATTAATAAAGAGAATGTCAGTGAACTTTAAGCTAGAGTGGTGCTGCCAATGGTTTCTCCCTTACATAAATGTTTTAAGGTTTCTCTAGTGTGACTGCTTCAGAACAAATGCTACAGCTCTTGTAGTTTTAATTAATTTAGTTTTAAATTTACTTTCTGTTCATGAATCTATTTGAGCAAGCCTATTCAGGCTTGGAATCTCTCTTACAGATATACCTTAATCTCCATGATTTGTTTAAAGATGTTTCTAGGTCAGTTTGCTTCACCAGTCTGTGCTTCACCAAGTGCGAGCCAGTTAATTGTTTCTATATCATTTCCAGGTGGAATGTCTATATACAGTGCTTTGTTGATTTTAAGCAGTTTTGCCCCTTTGGCTGAATTTCCCTTTCGTTCAAAAGTTGTTTGTTTTTTTTATTTATTATTGAGGAACAGGTATACCTTCAGAAAGAGAGAAAGGAAAGAAGTTGGGCTTTTAAGCCTACCGAAAAAATGATTAAATGATTATGTCATCAGATACCTTGTGAAAATATTGGTCATATAGTGATGAAACAACACACTAGAGCAACACATCCTTCTGGAAAATACACAGTCACTTCCATATGGTTCAATGTGCTGGCCTTTAATGCTTCTACTTAAGCAGGCAGGTCCTATCTGTCCTACACCAATAATGTCTTGGGTGACTTATTGTGACACTGTATTTCTACAGTCTACCAAATGTCTCCTCCCTGTTATAGCTGCAAATATCCCTGATATAGTCCAAAGACCACTCATTATTGTGTAAATAATTCATAAAGTGCTGTGGAATAGATTTCGATGAATTTTATCATGCAAGCTTATTATTTCGCCTTTTTCCCTTCATTTTTTCCTTAGTATTTTTCTTCACGACAATTTTTTTGTAGATTTTTACTAAATTGCTTTCATAGTTAAAACAATGGAACTGTACTGAGCTGATTTCTAAAATATCACACCCATTCTGCAACTGACGTAAGCATCTCTGTAACTGAGTATGCTAGCAGCTCCCTGTAAGCTGCAGGAAACCTAATCTCAGTCTTGAATGAACGTATCTAGTGACTCGCACAGAGCTTGCAGAGAGGGTGGGGGTTGGACCAAGGAAGACGGGGAGGCAAGCACTAGGAAGACTGCACAGATGCATCATCTTTCTAAATTGTAAGCTTAATTTCAGAGACAGTTTATTTTTATAGTAGAATTTATAGAAAGCTTGATTTCGTTCAGCTAACCGGTCTCAGCTGGGTATCTAACTGCCTGCCACAACTTGCCAGTAGCCTTGTGATCCCCACTGATGCCTTCCCATCTCTTGGCCATGCTGTCTTCATGCCTCGTCTGCTACTCCCCAGGCTCTTCTTAGAGGGTAGCTTGCTCCACACATGCCTCTTTGCACACTTGTGCTAAGGTCCAGTGACACCAACCTTCTAGGACAGGAGAGGGAAGGGGATTTAACTCTATTCTCCTTTGATAAAGCCCTAAGTGGAAGCTTCAGAATTTGGACAATTGCAGCTGTTTCACTTATTTTCAGTAGTGTAGCTGAAGTTTACTCATATTCAGTTGCACTTCTCATAGATACCAAACCAGTGAATTTATCCCACAGATATTTACCAATTTACCTCTAATTACCATTTTGATATTCCTAGCTAAGCTAGCTGGGAAGCTAACACGCTAACTTGCTTTGTGTGTTCTATGTTTGTTTTTAATGGATATTTTTGAAATAGCTTCTAAATATGCTGATTTTTCTCTTGCTTCCTCCGTTACCCATAATTTGTTTCTTTGCATCCTCTTTCCTTGTTTTTACAATCTCCCTTGTCTTCCTTCCTTCAGATTTGCTTGCTCTAGTTACATGGACTCTCTGCTTTAAAAACCCTTTTCCTGCTCATTTAGTCATACTACATTTTGATACTCTTTGCTCCCTCTTTCTTGTTACTGACATTAATTTAGCAGGCTCTGATGTAATGCTACTTTTCAGTATATCTTTCTTATCCATTACTGACCATCATAGTATAAGTTTCCTTTATTTTCAAAAGTGAAATTTTTTCATTGGGGAATCCTTTAAGTAGTTCCTGATGTTGAAAATTGAAGTGCAATTCAGAGATAAGAGGTAGTCATGTAAGTGTTAAGTTACATGACTGAGTGTTAAGTTGCATGATTAAATGAACACAAAGGAGCACAAAGGAATAATGGCTGGCAGAGGAACCCCAATTACCCAATCAGGCCAAATGAAGCACCCTGACCCAGCTCCCTGCAGGGCAATCACAGGGCAGTGATCAGTCCCATGGTCCCCATGTGCCACCACCCACCTGAGTTAAGGGGAGAGACCCCTGCATCATCCTACAGACTGAGGAAGGGAGTAGGGGACTCATTATAGGATGCGAGGAAGAGTATTTGGGGATTGTATGAGATAAGGCATGGGATGTTTAAGGGAAGGACCAAAGGGAAGGATCCACAGGGAAAGGGAGGGATCAAAGAGGATTGGGGAGGAATAAGCGTGGGAAATAGAGGAAAAGGGGGGGGTATATGGATATACGATGGATCACAGGTGCCTATGGGTCCATGGTACCAGACTGGAGTGCATGCATAGTGTCTGTGTCCATGCGTATGTCGGTAGGTAATCAAGCCAGACTGGCTCGTGAGTAAGAGCAGATGCTTGGGAGCCAAGTACTGGAGTAGCCGTAAGTCTGTGTCAGATCCTGGAGAGAAAAGGGAGGGAGTTGGCTGCTGGAGAGACCAGAGGGTCCGAGCCAGCTACAGGAGAGTCCTTGGGGTCTAGGGGTCAGCTACTGGGGGCACTATAGGTCTGAATCAGCTGCTGGAGAGACCTATGTGCCCGTATCTGTGTGTGTCTGCACAAGAGGCAACTGGGAGACGAAGGGATCCAGGGGCAGCCACTAGGAAGACTGGGTGTCTAAGGCCAGTGACTGGAGGGATCCATAGTGTGCAAGTGTGTGTGCAAGGGGGTCTGAGTACCAGCAAGTGGAATGGGGCTGCAGGCTGCAGGGGCTCGTATGTCCAGGTGCCAGCAGCTGGGGAGACCAAGGATCTCTGGGCCAGGTGCTGGATAGACTGAGTGTCTAAGGTCTATGTATGTATACTTTTTACTAGTGGACTTTCATCCTGATCAGCCAGAAAGGGGAACAGGATGAGGCTGTCTGTGCTGTTTGTGTTTGCACTAGTGCTAGGTTTTCTGTGTTTGCTGACCTTTGTGTATATGTGTGCCTATTGGGAGCACATGCTCAGCCTTGCTCTTGGTTGAAGTTAGGAGCAGGGGGCTGCAGCAGCCTCACCTCTGTCAGGCCACCAGGTTCGGCAGCTCCTAACAGTAGTTTCTGAGAACAATATCTTCTAAGTGGGATTTGCAGAAACTCCTAAAGCACTGTTGAATCAGTGGGAAGTTTATCATCAGTTTCAATGGGGAGTGGAATCAAGCCAGAAATGGCTTAATATCACAAAGCTTTTGAGAATCAAAGAATTTTTCAAGCTACAGATTTTTTTTTGAAAACATCTGTCTTTGAAGTCTACCACCTGTTCAAAATATGCAGTCTCTCAGACTTACACCCTGCCTTGTTATGCTATTTTGGGCTTTACTCTTCTCTTATTTACACCTATTTTGAAAGCTATGCATCCACTGTGTATAATAGAGTAACTCTTGATTTATACCTGCATATATGAGAAAAGACTCGGTTCCCAAATGTTTTCTATTAAACTAATTGACATAAAGTATATATTAATTAAACATTAGGACAGGTTAATAACAGGAGTTTTAATTATCTGTAGTTTTAACAAGGAGCTAGATGTTATTCATACTGAATATAGGCCAGGCGAATACAACTATTGTTCTCAGCTGTTCCAAACTGTATTCCTACAAGATATTTTCCTTTGCTTGTTTTAATCAGTGCCAGAGTGGAGATTGGGAAATGTGATTGCTTTGTGTATAGCAAAAGGTTAAATAATCATTTCTGACAGCTCTCTGGAAAACCTGAGGATTCATGACTAAATCTTGGAATGTGTTGGCATTGTTCGCTGTATCTGCAGAGGGTCAATTTAAACGTGGAAAAAAAAAGTACTTTATTAATTAAATATTTTATAATGTTACATATTGCAACACTTCCTTTGTCCTTACTGACAGTTTTAAAAGAGACTTTCCTATCTCTCTCTTCATGCACGTATACATACGCAGTCCCTAAAGATTATGGTTCTTCTAATGATCATTTTAGTTTCTTATTTAACTATAGAAAATGCCAGCCTAATTGTAGACCTTCCTGGAGGCTTCTATTTTCTGTCAATATGGTAGATCCTCATAATGTCAATAAAAATAATTCAATAGTCTTTATACCGGCGTAGTTACAGAGCTTCAGAAATGTATCTTCAGAACATGTTTTGTTTAAATAGTCTTTATATTTATTTCCATTTATTCCATGGTTTAGAAATATATACACACATATATATTTGTTCATTACTGGGACACAGTGTTGATATAAAACATGATAAATCTTCAGCTGCCACTTTGAAGTGCTTGAAGCGATAGATTAGATAAAAGACTGTACGAATGAATAATGTCTAAGTGGAGTTTCAGAAGCAACAAATACAATCTTCCACTTTACATTATCTTAGTTTAAGTCCATGCAAAATATTTCAGGAATATTTTATTGAAAATAATTTCTTATGTCAAAGTCTCTGTTCAATAACTAAAGATAGCACGAGTAGAGGGAAAATGTTTTGGTTATGTCAAGTCTTGTCTGCATTTTATTTGCTTCTTAAATGTTTGAGAATATATTTTTGAGTTATACACTTGCAAGTTTTGTATCTAGTGAACTGTAACAGGAACCAAAAGATAATGCAGGAATTTGCCTCCTGAGCAGGGAATCTCACTGGTAGGCATAGCAGATATGTGTCTGGCTTCCTGCTTAACGGATGCCCAGGGAGCATGAGTGATCAGTAGTGGTGAAAGTAGGACTTGCAAACAAGAGCAAGGTGGTTAATATGGGAATTGGCGTGGGAGGGGGCACATGAGGCCTAGAGGTGCTGCTTGAGATTGCTGGAGTCAGTACAGTGCTGGTGGCAAGGTGCTGTAGTTTGCTGTTCCCTGTAGGAGACCATCTTTGGTACAGAAGAGGTCTTAATCCAGACTGCACTCCCAGGGAAGTATATCCCTAAGGAGTGGCAGAGTATTTAGATACATATTGCTGAGGGCAAATAGGTGGATATTGCTAGAAGAAATATATCAGATACTATATATATTTGTTTTAATTTAGATTCAAGATGAAAAATTTGGAACTGGTAGGGATCTTCTGAAGCATGAAGACCAGCCCTAGCTACTATAGCAGGCAACTGCTTCATCATAATTCCTTTAACTAACGTCAAGACAGAGCTTAATCAGCTTATTAGTTTTGGATTTTTATCCCTCAGAGTGTCACTCCTCTGATGATTAAAATGTTATAATTTACAACGCAATTTAATTTATGGGCAGTTTATATTCATCATGTTCTTGTGCCAACATTGTCATTCAGCTTAGAAAGGGTGGATTTTTTACTCCCTGAAGTTTACGCACGTGATATAAGTCATGGGGAAGCAATTTAACTCCTCAGTCATACCTCATCTTACCCTTTGTTGTACAGGCAAAGGCAGGCAATCCTTTTCTGTATCTACTTCAAAATAGTCATCCTGTTCCCTGCATTTTCTTAGAAGCATTTTTGCATTGTATCTTCTTCAGCCTAAATAAATCTTTTACTAATATGGGTGTCCAGAACTGTATATATTACCAGTGCTTTTTTAAAAATAACATCATTTTTTTAACTGCCTCTACTGAAAATACCTTACCTGCATGCAATATGTGATCTCTTTTGTCTTTTTTAGTCATATTACGTAGTCCTCCATCAGAATATCTAGATTTGTTCTTCATTGTTTCTAAATGATCTTGTACTTGTCCTTATTTGAACTACATTCAATTTTTCTTCAGATCATATCTCCATTTTGTCAAGAATATTTCTCTAGCGTTCTTGCTGCCTTAATACTACTCTCCAACATGCTTATCACTCTTCTTAATTTCTTGCTATCAAAAACTTAGATATTGAAAAATATTACTGAAAAGTAAGGAATCAAACCAGATTGCCATGGAAAGCTGCCATTCTCATTAATAATCACTGTTTGAGTGTAGCTTTCCTATGAGCTTTGCACCCATTCTTTCTGAGAACTAGACCCTACTTTCCTACTATGCTTATGAAATGTTGTGCAAAACCATGCCAAAAGCCTTGCTAACATCAAGATATATGACAGCTAATGTTCTTCCTGTATTCATAATGCCTGCTACTCTGTCATAAAAGCAAGTAAGATTGTTCTGACACTCTCTTACTGCTGAATCCATGCAGACTCTTACTCGTGTCCTTGTGTTCTTTTAGGGGCTTACCAAACTGTTTGATCATTTGTGCCAGTATTTTGTCTAGGAATTGAAGTTCAACTGCAGATTTATAATTCTTCATATCCTCCTCTTTTTTTTTTTTTTTTTTGCTTTTAACAGATTGGCACCACATTTTTGTATCTCATGTAGCTGTTTAAAACTGCAGATTCATTAATATACTTTCTATTTCATTTTTACTGCCGTTAATGAAATAAAACAGGATTTACAATAGATCTGTACAGAACCCAATCCAAAACTATCTCCCTGTTAGGGAGACAGGGAGACCATAGGACAGGGGAGTTCAAAAAAGTAAGATTTATTTAAGGAAGGATGGAGGTTCCAGAAATGAGAGGAGTACCACAAAATGTTAATTATTTTCTCAAACTTACTATCTAGAAAGAATTTGCAGCAGAGCACGATTTCAAAATAAGTGGCATTTCGGTGCTGGCATTTTATATATTGATGTATTTATCATACAGTCAGTGCACCGCTAAAAAGGCTAATCATAAATGAAAGTGTTAACAGTGTCAGGAAAAAGTTAAAAAAAAACAGATGTGATTATTTAGAGGCAACGAATTTGAATAATACATCAGGGAATGCAATATAAAAAATACTCTTATGTTTGAAACAAGAAATAATAGACAAAGATATGTGTCAAAGATTGTTAATCACAAAGTCCTGAGAAGTAGTAGTGAGAAATGGGTAGGAAAACTGACACAGTCATATAGTGATGGAGACTTACATCTTACTTCATGAAGGTGCAAGGCGACTGGCTGGGCTTAGTGTAATACAGCACGTGCCAAGCTAGTCAAGAACTGCTGTAATCACTAGAAAATAAATTGCTAGAGTACAGTGCAGAAGAAAATTTAGACTGCTAGAATGACAGCTAGTGAGATGAAGAGCTTTCTAAAATGTCTCTGTGGACTTTAAGTTTTTCTAGATATAATTTCTTGTCTCAGAACACTTTGAAAAGTGTCTGAACTGAGATATACTTACTTTCATTCAGAAAACTGGTCGCTAGATACAATAAAGACTTTCAGAGCAGTTAAAGTCTGTTTTTCAATTCCTAGCCCTATTACTATTATATTTTATATTAACTAGTCGCTGGATAAAATTCATAAACAGGGTTGGATAGAGACTGGAATCCAGGATTCACTACTCCTTTGTGAGACTTTAAACTACTTTATCAGCTCATGCTATCTCTGGTCCGGTGAATTTTAAATACACTTCTTTTTTCACAAAATTGCAAAGGAGAATGATGGTTAATACTAATAGCCATAGGACAGGATTGGCCTTTCAATTTTCTTGCTTGGAAGGAAAAGCTGTTTGCTGCTTCTTAGGGAGGTTGGGCCAGTCAAATGGGAGATGTGCGAAAGGTTGATACCATAGTAACAATTTTTATAGAAAGCATTGACTGCAACTGTATATGTGTTTACCACACTCAGCAAACACGCAACAGGTCAATTTCCTCAGGAAACTCGAGGCATGAAACCATAGCGTGTGGATCTAATTCTAATCAGATTTAGGTGGGAGATAATTAACTGTGTTGTGCATGGATGGATGGTTCTAAGTATGGATGTGGGGAGCGTTAAAGTGAAAAAAGAAATAGCTGTGGAGTTGATGGCACCTGAACACAGTTTTTTTTGGTTTGCAGCTTGCGTTTAGCATTGAAGTCACTTTTTGAACCTTTTGTGTAGTCATTAGTGACAATCATTTACCTTTCACTTATCTTCTATGCACGAACTGTTTAAGGCTATCTACAATCAACAGAGTTCACCAATCTGGATGCAAAATTGCTGTTTCACTAATAAATAAGTCAACTGTGGTACAATTACATGACTCATTTTCCTTTTAGGTACAAAGTACCTTAACTTATGGATGCATCTACATTAATTTTCTAAATCAGATTGTGAGTGATCTTTTGAAGTGAATCTGCCAGTCCACCTCAGCTACCTCCTCTACTTCAAACTGTGGAGGTGTCATAGACCACATGAACTGGATTCCTTTTGAATAAAACTAAACAAGAGCTGGAGAGCTTTATGGATTCCAAATGTTAATGAGCATTCAGTTCAAGGGTAGTTTAAATGAGTATCTTCCCCCACTTCAACATATAGATAGCATGGATATCAGGCTTTCAGCACCAACTATTTCATTCTACAAATATTCGTGAATTGGGCAGTATTATCTGTTAATGCACACATAGCTTTAGCATGTTTAAGCATATCTCCTCCAAAGGGACACTTGTTCTCAAACGTGAAATTCTTATTAAAAACTCCCTATTAAAAAAAAATGCATATATATATATATATATATATATATAAGGAAAACATTGTAATGAAATAGTGTTGTTTATTGCTTGCTTGTTTAAATTGTTTTTCTTTTTAATAAGTCAGTTAATTGTGATTAAATTTGCTCATCTAACCATGGTGTCCCCTAAAGCAAGAAAAAGAAGAACCTAATGTAGCTAAAATAATGAAGTCTCAACCCTGGAGCTGCATTAACAGAGAGCTGTTAAAATTTATCTTGTTCCTTGTTTTTCTAGACCAGTAACTTTTGGAGCCAACTGTTACTTGGCATCCAACAAAATATATCACCCATTTCCTTCAAACCCATCTTAAAGACCTTCTGCATCTTTGTAGTGACAGGGAAGTGGAGAAACGCTCCTTCATTTAGTCTATTTTTCAGCTTCATGAGTCAATTTACTTGTAGTGAATTTTTACTGCATGAGAAAACCACAAGGATTTTTTTCTTTGAATTGTGCCAATGGAAAAATACATTTTGCTTAATTTTCCATTCTCATTATTTTTCTATATTTCACAGAATTAATAAAGTCAAGTAAAAGCTAGGTAATTTGCCAGTCTACTTCTAATGTTTTGAAATATATTACTTTTGAATCAGCATATTATTTGATTCAATAGTGTTTTCCAGCAAGTGAAGGAAAATTCCTAATAGTATATCATACTGCAAGTGAAATACTGCAGGTCACTTTGATTATTTGTATTGTCACTGTAATTTGTACATGCTGTGATCACAATAGATTATATGAGAAGAGCAGACTGAATGTACTGCTCTGAGCAAACTCAGGTCTCAAGGATGCAGCAAACATTATTCGGAAGCCTGAGAGAACTAGTGCTGTAACAAGGGCTCTGGGAACCACATATTCTTGCAGTAGCTGGTATATTCAGGTGAAGCTGGTGCTTGGCACCCTCAGACACCACCAAACAGCTGAGAATGTGTAGCAGACAATGACAGACATTTCAGCATCCTTCCCTGTCAGAAAGGTTTTGAAATCATCCCATGTTTTTTATGTCTCCTTCCACAAACTATCAGCCCTTGCCTTTGGCAGAATCAGAAAGGTATGGGCTTCAAGAATTTACATGTTTTTTGCTAATAATCATTGAGGTAGACCACAAATGACAGTCTTGGCTCTGTTCAAACTGCCCCTGAGAGATAAAGTTTTCAGTGTTAGCAAGCGCCTAGTTAAACAAGCCCTTCCGTTATGAAGCCTGTTTGGTGAATCAGTTCCTACCTAAAAAAAAAAAAAAAAAATGCTTTAATGCTTTTAAGTATCCTTTCACTTCACCTTATCAAAGGTAATTTCTAATGGAAATTAATTATCATAGTTTCCTACTGATTTTTTTTCCAGATTTATGTCATCTGTTTAGAAGGTAGGCTACTGGGAACAAGCTGATGGTAGGGACAAACAACAAGGAAAATTACTGAAAGCCTCCAGATTAGGGTAATTTAGATTGTATGAACTACCCAAACTATGAGAGTGAAGGATTAAGATCCTAAGGTCTTCCCAATAACACCATAAGTTTAATACGGCTCTAGGTCTCTGTTCACCTCTTTATTTTGTTGGATACTGAAGGTCTGATTCTGCCCATCACAAATTGGTGACAAGTATTAAAAGATTCTCTGTCTCCTTTCTACAAATAGTCTGTTTGGGTTAGCTTTTCAGAGTGGAAATCATGCACCAATGGTTTTTGTCCCTCACATAACTTAAGATAATTTTATGCAGCAGAGAATAAGCCTATCGTGAGCACGAAGAACTTAAGAATTGAGAATGGGTGCAAACACCTTCAGTAGCAAATGAGTTACTCACGGAAAAGAAATGAAGAACCAAAAATGAAAAGGAGAGCAAAAGGATAAGATCTAAACTGTGGGGCAA
This sequence comes from Struthio camelus, assembly GCF_040807025.1. Taxonomy (NCBI): domain Eukaryota; kingdom Metazoa; phylum Chordata; class Aves; order Struthioniformes; family Struthionidae; genus Struthio; species Struthio camelus. The sequence continues at coordinate 26,802,006 of NC_090942.1, forward strand.
TAGGGGAAAAAAGAAGTAAACCCCAAGGATTACTAAAAGGATTATTTTCCCATTCTTGTTTTAAAAACTGGCATTTTTTTAAACAAGGCGCTTTCCTATCCTCACTTACAATGTGGACATATGATCCTATAACCACAATGGACTGTGCCAAATCAAACCTTAGCAGTCCTCCCTGGATTTTTACCGCTCAGTAATGTAGACTTACCCATCAAAAGTCCATTACTGACAAGAGCTCTCTATCTTTGTTAATTATCCCTGTGTTATTACTGAAGACTAACTGTAGGTTCCTTGAGACAAAAAATAATTAAAAAAAAAAGTGACAGAAGAAATTTTTCAAAGAGAAAACTCAGACATCTTTGTAGTATCACTGACAATTTAGTGATTAGATTTTACTAGGGATGTCATAAGTCCAGATTCAATTGTGGATCAGGTGGTGCTGGGACCTGAATTTAGGTTTTCCAGATTCCATACAGGGCCTAACTGTGAAATTTTTATTGCATCTGGAATGGGAGCCTAGCTATTAAATTCCCTTAGAAACTGAGAAACTTTGTTAGTGAAGATGTGACTGAAAACTAAATATTCCTGCAAGAAATTTCACTAATAGGTATTTGATGTAATAGTCTTACTCTATGGTTGAAAACCCAAAATGCAGGTTTAACTTGGAGAGGTATTTATTAATCCTTCAGAACTGACAGAGGTTTCAGTTCTTTCTCATGCTACTATTATCATATTAGAGTATTAACATATTCCGATTTTTCAGGATACATTCCTCCATAATTATCTTTCCACAGCTCAAAAAATCTCATATTAAGTTTATATACCATGTACATGCACCTAATTTATGTTTTGATTCATCATCCCATTGTATCACAGTTTATTATTCATAATCAAACCTTAATTGCCTCATTTTTCAAGCCATTACTCAGCACTGTATTTTAAAAAGAGACATTAGTTGATATCCAGTTTCTGTATTTTGTTTAGCTCTCTATCTAAAAAAAGATACTCTTATAACTCAAATACATGTTGGATTTTGTATGAATTTGAACAGATATGTTTGCAAAAATCTGTAAATGTTTGAGTGTTTATCTGCGTCTGCTTATAAAATGAGAAAATATTTTCTCAGTAAACAACAGCACCTTTACATTGTTTTATTTCAAGAGGCATGTCAAGGGTAGTTGCATATAGCCATAATAAACTTTTTCCTGTTATTGTTCGTGACAACACAGTTATAGTGTGTTTTATCTGCATATAAAATATAGTAAAACAATTTTATTTTATTTTTGTGAATTTTAAGCAAACAAACAAACAGACCAGAACTAAGGATTGCTTTACTGACTTTCTAATGTCACAGAATTCTAACGTGAAGTTTAGTGCAACTTGACGAGGAGGCTGGGTATCCAGTGCATCAAGTTATGTGCCCAAATGAGGGATTATATGATGGACAGCAGCAGGGGATTTTTTTTACATCAGGGAGGTGAAACCTCTAGGCTACAGCTGGAGAATGTGCCTGCCATTCTGGCCCTGGAATACTCCCTTCCACCACCTCCCTGTCCAGCTGCTCTTATCACCGTACTGAAGTTTCTCTTCCCCCAGCGACCTACAGTAGCTGCCTTCAGCATTCTAAAGGAGCACCTTGTGTGTCTGTGTGAGGTGTTGGAGAGGGGAACTCAGGAATAATTTTTATGTTCAGCACTTGGGACCAGATAGGTTTGAAAGGCCATGTACCATCTTCATTAAAAACAAATCTGCCCAAACACTTCAAACAACATTGGCCTGATTTTACGTTTCTCCAGTGTAGTGCTTGGTGCAGTTACACCTCTATGTTCTCCTATGTTTATGTCAAAATCCCATACTGTAAGAGAAAATGTGGCCCAAAGGCTTAAGCTTATCCTCTGAGAAAACCCACTGAAAGAAAATCTTATACTCATTGTTTTCAGAACCTTTCAGATACCCATCTCTCATTTTTCTACCTCAATATAAATAACTTTTTCCTTTTGGTGCCCTACTAAAATATTTCACGTTTACATTTAAACCTGTATTTTTGCTCACAGAAACACCTTGGCTTGCTTACTTCACTGATTCTTGCAGTATTGAGATCATTACAAATGTCATAACACAGTGTAAATTGTTCTGATCTCAATGGCTATTTTATATCGCATTTAAAGCTGTCCAAGGTAAATGCAAGTTCCTCAGGCATTCTATATGGTCCTTTTGAGTATTTCAGTATGTAAATTTTCAACGGCTTCCTCAAACAGCTCACTAGAGGCTCAGTGAAATAAAGGCAAATAAATGTCTTTGACAATGACAGAATTTAGAGCTGCAAAGGGATACAGTAATTTACTAGGTTTGTTGTACATCTATTTATGGTTCTATGAAGCTTTCACCTAACTTAATGTTGACTTTAATCGCATCTGAAAGACAATTTCTTTGGAAGCTGTGTTGAAGAAGAAAAGATAGATGTTGTATGCAAGATCAAATTCAGCAGTAGCTTAAATAATGGAGTTAATATATGTATTCAAGTGAAATATCTTATCTTACACCAATCTGACTGTTTCTAGGTTTGCTAAGCAAGTGTAATTCACCTAAATGTGGTGCTCTATCAGTAGTAAATATAGTTTTATTACAGTGTAACTTCTACTGAATCTCATAGAAACCGCACTTGCTTATAATAGCTATCCATTTCAGATTGCAGGGTCCTATGTTAATTTCTTTGCATTAATTTTTCCCCCTTTCCTCAGTATAACTGGTTACATACTTTTTCCTTGAAGTGTGAAATCCATATAAAAATCAGGTATAGGTAATACAAACTAATTTAACAGGGTATACACACACATAGATATCAAAGAAACTTTGGTTGGAAGGGTGATTGGAAATTTTCTAGTTCAGCTGAAGAAGATCTATCATTGCAATAGATCAGGCTGGTTATGGCTTTTTGACTGGTTAATTTTTTAAAACTTCCATGGATGGAGATTGCATAGCTGCTCTAGGTGACCTGTTCCAGCCTGCATTACCCTCCTAGTCAAAAGTTTTTCCATTTGTGCAACGCAAACCTCTCAACTTCCCATTTCTAGCCCTTTCTGCTTGTTCATCATCCGTTACTACCAAGAAGAGTTTTGTTCCACCATCTTTGTAACTTCACTTCAAGTAGTTGTAAGTTATTACCGGATAACCTCCACCTTTTTGCCCGAGGGAAAAAAACAAATGGTGTACCACGTACCTTCAAAACATTAGGAAAAACTGATATTCTGTAAGAGCACAGAAAAGAGGTGTAGTTGCCTTAAACTCTTCTCATAGCTCATGTGCCCTAGGTTCCTGACCATGCCGGTATCCCTTCTTTGGACTATCTCCAGTTTCTCCATATCCTTCATTAACCGGCTATCCAAAAATTCCAACTTTATATGTCCCCCCTACATCTATCTCTCTTCCTCCTGCTCTGCATCCACTTCCTTAAACCAGGACCTCAGCTCAGTATTCTCTAGTTTTTATATCCTCCTAATATGCTTCCTACATGCATCAAGCTAGGGCCTCAGTCTCATGCTCACGCGGCCATTCTTCCATCTCCTTCATCCTATGTTCCCTACGTTGTATTTATCCACCCCTCAGTCCTCCATCATTCAACTCAAACAGGCTCAGTCATGGGCTCAGGTTTTTGGGACACCATTGCTTCTCTCAGGAAAAAAATTAAGTATCTCAGCTACGGCCCTCTGGCAAATGTCCATGTGCATAGTGTTACCGAGATTTGGATGGTAACTGCTGAGCAGTTGGTATGCAGTTACTGTAGCCAGTTTGAAAGAAAAATAGAAGTGATGAGCGGCTAGGACTCCTCCAAAGTGCACAGCCGTAAACAATTACATTTCTTGCTTGTGCTTAAGAGCAACATGAACAAAAGTACTGACAACAATAATGTAGATCTTCATCTAGGGTAAAAATGTATATTCTGTATTTAGAATGAAAATACAGTCTTGTAGTTTGATGACTCATTTCATCTTTTAAATTGATTTTATTTATTTTCTTACTTGATGAGTCTGGCGTTTAGTACTCAACAGTTTTACAAAGGTGACTGAGAAGCCTGAGAAGCCTCCATCCCTGGAAAGGTGATGGAACAGCTCCTCCTGGAGGTCCTCACTAAGCATGTGGAGGGCAAGAAGGTGATCAGGAGTAGTCAGCATGGATTCCCCAAAGGGAAATCATGCTTGACTAATCTGATAGCCTTCTATGACGGAATGACTGGCTGGGTAGATGAGGGCAGAGCAGTGGATGTTGTCTTTCTGGACTTCAGCAAGGCTTTTGACACTGTCTCCCATCACATCCTCCTAGGTAAGCTCAGGAAGTGTGGGCTAGATGAGTGGACGGTGAGGTGGCTTGAGAACTGGCTGGATGGCCGAGCGCAGAGGGTTGTGGTCAGTGGTGCAGAGTCAAGTTGGAGGCCTGTGCCTAGTGGTGTCCTGCAGGGGTCAGTCCTGGGCCCAGTCTTGTTCAATATATTCCTCAATGACCTGGAGGAAGGGACAGAGTGCACCCTCAGCAAGTTTGCTGATGATACTAAACTGGGGGGAGAGGCTAACACAGCAGAAGACTGTGCTGCCATCCAGAGGGACCTGGACAGGCTGGAGAGGTGGGCGGAGAGGAACCTCCTGAAGTTCCACAAAGGCCAGTGCAGGGTCCTGCAGAACCCCACACAGCAGTACAGGCTGGGGGTTGACCTGCTGGACAGCAGCTCTACAGAGAAGGACCTGGGAGTGGGGGTGGACAACAAGTTAAACGTGAGCCAGCAGTGTGCCCTTGTGGCCAAGGTGGCCAGTGGTCTCCTGGGGTGCATTGGGCAGAGTGTTGCCAGCAGGTGGAGGGAGGTGATCCTGCCCCTCTCCTCAGCCCTGGGGAGGCCTCCCCTGGAGTACTGTGTCCAGTTCTGGGCTCCCCACTACAAGAGAGACATGGCACTCCTGGAGAGAGTCCAGCGGAGGGCTACCAAGATGATTAGAGGGCTGGAGCACCTCTCCTATGAAGAAAGACTGCAAGAGCTGGGCCTGTTCAGCCTGGAGAAGAGAAGATTGAGAGGGGATCTCATCAACGTGTACAAGTATCTGAAGGGGGAGTGTCAAGAGGATGAGGCCAGCCTCTTCTCCGTGGTGCCCAGCAACAGGACAAGAGGCAATGGGCAGAAACTGAACCACAGGAAGTTCCATCTGAACCTGAGAAAAAACTTCTTCACTGTGAGGGTGACAGAGCATTGGAACAGGTTGCCCCGAGAGGTGGTGGAGTCTCCTTCCCTGGAGATATTCAAAAGCCGTCTGGATGTGATCCTGGGCAATATGCTCTAGAGGACCCTGCTTGAGCAGGGAGGTTGGACTAGATGATCTCCAGAGGTCCCTTCCAACCTAAACGATTCTGTGATTCTGTGATTCTGTGAATGCCTTAGGTCGTGTAGCGGACTAAGAGAAATATAATACTGATATGATCCCAAATAAAAAAAAAATGAAATGGATGATATAAGGCTCTAGAAATGAAGAATGAAAAGGTTGAACAGTACAGAAAGTCATTTGGTGGGGTCAAATGTGCAATTGGCTATTCAAAGTGGATATCTTTTCTCCGATAAATTCATATATTCAGTTAATAGAAATTGGTACCTATATTTTTCTAAGCTGTATGTTACATTGTAAGGTAAAATTTAATGTTATAAACTCAAAATTAGAAAATATTATATCATCTTAAGACTGTCACCCTGGCATAATTCAACCACAATATTAATAAACAGCTAGCATTTTATAAGTTACATATACAAAGGATACATTAGTCTATTTGTGTAATATTTTGTAATGAAAAACAATCCAAAAGGCTAGGTTTGGATCTCATTTCTCCCAGCCTTTTGGCTGTAACTGAAAATTTGCTGATTGTCACTCTCTGGAAGGAAGAGACAACTTACTCCTACTATTTGTTTTTATTTATCTTCTCCAGTATGGTCACATTTACAGCCTGATCCAAAGCCTGCTGAAACCAGTGGGAGGATATGCAGTCAATGTGATAGACTTTGGATTTAGGCTTTTTTGGTTTTGATAACTTTAAAGTTATTAGCAGAAGCACAGCTCAATTTTTTTCTTTCATTCTGCCAACCTATCTCAGTAGGGAATATTACTGAAAAGCTGCTTTCAGTGACGTATCAAGGAAGAAAGACTTTCTTCAGTGAGCATGCTGTTGCTTGCAATCCTGCAGATCTATTACAAGGAGTTATTGTAAATAAGCTTCTGTCTCCTAATCTCACCAAGACTAGAAATTGAGGAGAAAGTGCATAACCAGGTACGATAAATATGTTAGTTGCTTCAGTGTCCAGTGAAACATTATTTCATCAGGATATCGAGTCAGTTAAAAATAAACATCAGTTGGACATATGAACACAGCTTGAGTATTAACTTCTGACCCTGGGCTTTCTTCAGCTCTTCAACCCTAAATAGGATGGAAAAGGAAAATAAAATAAATAAATAAAATACTATCAGTAATTTCCACTCCAAACTGCTTTAAATGCTGGCAGAACAACTGGATCATTATGTTATGTCAGGTCTGACAGAATTTCATGGTGCTGAGAAACTATTTGAGCTTGTTTGTCTTCCTGAAAATTTTGCATATCATTTTCATTTATTTCCAAGAATGTAAATGAGCTAGGGGGAAAAAAACAAATGGTGTAGCACGTACCTTCAAAACATTAGGAAAAACTGATATTCTGTAAGAGCGCAGAAAAAGGGAGGAGAATTATAGAACTTTAGAGATTATATGTAATAAGAAAAAAAACTTATGCTAAAAGAAAATTAATTTTGCCTAATCAGATATGCTCAGGTTAGGCAAAACTAAAATACAAGTTGTTCATGCAGCCTTAATTCTATTCCCTTGGAATTATGAATTATAAAGGTTTATGTGATGAGCCATAAGAAATGTATAGTAGAACCATCATCTGGGTGAGGATTTAATGGAAAGGGGGAAATGACTGGTCATAAAGCTCCTATGGAGCTTGGCACTGGTTCTGCTTCTGAATTGCCCAGAATTTGTCAATTTTTTAGATTTTCAAATTTTTATTTAATTAAAATTTATATCTTAATCCTATTTAAAGCAAGTACAACAATTATTATTCTTTTCATTTACATTCCAAAAGTACTGAAGAGTGTTTTTTTTTTTAATTCAGAGACCGGGAAAAACTGTGAAATCTTTTTTCTTCTACTTTACCTCCCTCCCAATTACCCTTAGCTAGAATATAGCTCTCCAGGGAGTCACTCCTACGTCTAAAACAGTTCAATGCTTTCCCTGAGGAAGAGAAAGAATAGGATACTTGTCATTCTAGAAACTTTGTCTATTCACAGCTATTTAGAGATGCCCTTACACAAACTTTTCATCCTCAATGTCAATATACGTAGTTATTCTTCTACCCACCATTGCAAGACTCAAGTTACTTTTTTAATGGATTATACTTTACCTCTCTTAGTAAAGTCACTGTTTAAAAATAATGATGTGCTTTGACATACTTAGAATTGCTACCAGTAAGTAGAAGAATCAAGACCAGGTCTTGTTTCAACTAAAAATCTCAAACAACCCATTTTCTGATTCTTTTACTTCTCTTTATTCTGACAGACTTACGTTTTGACATATATATATAATATTGAAACAGTATTTAGCATGTACAGAGGTGTTTGAGAGTTGAATCAAGAGTCTATAGATAAAATGGAAAAGCTTTCATTAATTTCAATGGACAAAGAGCCAATTTTCTTAGAGCAGAGGAAAAAGCCAAACCTAACAAAGCTAATACAAATATAGAGGAATCTTGCCTGGTTATTATGCTTTGTGTACTAGATGGAAAGAAATAATTCCACTGCTGTCAATTTGACACTTTGTATTAGCTTTATGTTCACTTTTGGGAAGGAAAAAGAAGGAAATATGTTCTAATGAGTCTGTGATACTGTTAAGCTAGAGATATCCATCCATACATGGAATTTGTATTCTTTCGGTAATGGTCATCATTTAAGTTCTATTACTCACCACCTTTCTGCAGTTTGCTTCTATAAGTATTTTTGACATAAATCCAAGAGGAAGGTGTCCTGGATATTGTCCTAAAACCAAATCAAAGTTTCATTTCCATCAAAGGAGAGTTAAATATAAGTAGAAAAATAGAATAATTAACCACTTTAGCCCCTTCCTGCAGAGCTGTACTTATGACGCATCTGAAAAAGAAATAAGGATCTAACTGTCCAGAACACTGTAAGGACTCCACATAGACAGTGATTCTCTTATTCTTAGAAAAAACTGGAATCAACTTCTGGATAAAGCTGCAACCATAAACTGTGGTCTACCATTGTTTCAAAGAGTAGAAAGAAACACGACACTTACAGGATCTCTGAAGAGGCATCAAAGATAGAGGTGTTTTACAGAAAGGTTGTTACTCTTTCTATCTGTAAAATAAAATATTTTTGAAGAAATACTGTAGTGAAAATTGATTGCACTATTATAATACTGAATACACTATCTCAGTAAGCACCTCGTCAAATTGACTTACCGAATTTCAATCACAGGAGCCCATGTGTTTTTACTCTGACTAGGGCTGGACATCTCTAGGCACCTAGAGACTATACACATTAGCCATCTACATCTTGACCCCCTCTCTTTTAAAGCCATCTCTCTGATAAAGTGGGAAGCAGCAGGAAGTAGTTTTTGCCTGCTTGCAGGACTCCACCAGAATGGTGGAGAATTTTTTAATACTTTCAGGGACAAGACAGCAATGAAATCAAGATAGAAACAGACTAGTCAAAGGACTTCTAAATGACCACAGATTACCCATAGATAAAGGTAGGAAGTTCATAACTGTTTGGAAAGTAGCCTAAACTTCCACCCAAAACCCGATCTAAGAAATCCTACAGTCCTTTAGGTTTTGTTTAGCCTTTTCTAGACCTCAGGACCCATGCACAGCTCTCCTTCCTGCTCTCTTTTCCCTTTAGAAGTAACAATGTGAAGAGTTCTGGATCCCTCAGTCAATTAATTCTTTTGAAAGGCTTCAAATGCTTCAAATCCTTCAGCAGGTGTTCTGTTTCTTGCTTATAATCTTCCCTGAGACAACTCAGTCTTTAGGTTTCAGCTTAGTCGCTGAGATAAGGTGCTGCCATTCCAAAGGTAACAATAATGTTCTGTTATTAACTCTCTGCTAATAATCGCTCCCAATTCTAGTGAAAAACGTTGGTAAACAAGCAAATAATATAAGTGGAAATCATTTTATAGCCCAAATGAAAACATTTTATACAGAGAGTGCATCCACCAAACAAGATGACGTTTATCATTAAATAGAGAAATATATACATATATAAATTCAGTCACATCTAATCTAAGTAGAACATTTATCAGAATATAAGAAGTATTAAGTTATTATAACACAGTAATTTTCCAGTAGGCCTATAAACCAGAAAAACAGACACAGATTTCAGGACTTCTACAACAGCTGTTCTAAAAAAAACAAGAGAAAAAGCACAGAGGAAAAAAGGCTTTTAGGCTTTTGATGCCTCTATCACATTGCTTAATAGAAGGGAATGCAAACTGACTTCATACTTCACCTGTCATATACATGCCATTTCTAGAATCTTAAATAAATCATTTTACCTTCAGTAGTATAGTGATTTTGTAAATATATAGTGCAACCATGAATAGTAACAGACACATAGTCCTGATCATTAGAAGTCTTTTCTGAAAAAGCAGGAGTCAACCTAGTGGAAGAATGATGGTATTTTTTTACAATTTCAAGGAGAAAAATATTTTAAAGTCAAAGTATTCCCATGAGCTGCAGAATGAGTGACAGCTGGTTTTGTACAGACTGTGTTTAGGTCTCCTTAATAAGTCCCTTGCTGCAATACTAGGCTAGCTTTGCCTTTTATCTTTTAATGTCCTAGCGTCAGCTTGTATTGTGGCTGGCTCAGAGTTATATATGTGTTGCTTTTCTTCTTGGAATTATTCACTAGGCCAGGTTCACACCTGTTTTTCTTTAGTGAGGCATAATTTTAGTCTCCAACCTCTACTCACCTCCAAACTTTCACAAAATTCATAAGAATTTAGTATCTCTTAGATTTCTACCCCTTAATTTGTTTAGAAATTGCCTAGGTAAATCAGATATTATATGGTAATTTTCTTATGAAATCATGCAGCAAGATACCCCTAGCTCTTCTTCCTCAAAACATCTTCTTGCATTGTGGGGCTCTAACTTTCACTTGATCAGGAACAAGAAGCTGACAAAAAATGCCAAGGACAAGTTGCTGTTTGATAGCTCTAGCAAATAGGACAGCTCTTTTGTACTATTTCATAGGTCAGTGAATTAAAAAAAAAAAAAAACAAAACACAACCCCTGCAGTTGGCCCCATTCCAGTTGAGTTGTACGGAAAGTGACCAGATGTTATAGAACCAGTAAATTTTTAGCAGAATGGCCTGGCAGTCCTCATGGTTATATTAGAAAGTACACACGGGCTGGTATAAAATCCACAGCCATTTCTTCACTGCTTTCAAATTAATTTCTTCTAAATGCAGTTCCAGTGTTAAAGGCCAAGAACTCTACTCAGCTTAGTGCTATCATCATCTGATCTGTACTGACTGCTTTGTGTAATACTACTGCAAACTACTCTAATAAATGTTGCAGCATGTCGGACAAATGAAAACATTGCTAGAATTGATTGCTAAATCACTTTTCAAAGTAAACATTGGCAATAACTTGAAAGAGCGTCAAATCATCCTTTATAACAATGCTATTGTGCTGCTCTATAGTAAGTGAATTGCCAGGATTTACTCTATGTGAAATAAAAGCAGAATCTGACCTCAAATGACCATAAGTTGCAAAAAGTAAGACTGCAAATACCAGAGTTTTAAAGCAAGTGAGTATTTGGAATGCACAGCTTGCACATCTATTTTTCTAAGCAAGCTATTAACTTCCACCTGCTTTTGGTTTATATCTTCTCAATACATGGGACCTCTGAAAGCACAACTGAATCTGTTATATAAAGATTAGCATATTTTGTATTAAGAGGCCTACTTGAAGTCTTTTCATAACATTTTCTCTGATACATGTTCATCTTTTCCATGTCGCTTTGAGGACAGGATGGCAGAAAGACAGTTAATGCTATGTGGCTTTTCCTCTTTTTCTTTCAATGTTTGAAAAAAAGAATTCTTGGCTTCTTATTTAGATACTTCCTGTCATTTCCATGCATCTATTTTGGGGAAATACTATATGAATTGTAATCTCTGTAATCTTACAAATAATGAGGACTTAAGGGATTCTTCTACATTTAAAGTCAAGATAACACAATCTTTTTTTTTTTTTTCTTCTGCTAGAAAAAAAAGCAAAGACATAGAAAATGAGGGAAGATTTTATCTGGGTAGTCCTTTAATCTTCCCCTTTATAGAGAAAAAAAAAATCTTACCTATTTCTTTCTCCTTTTTTCTCCCAGGAATAAAGACTGATTACAGAATTCCACCTTTTGAAAAGTATTACCCCCTATTTAAGAAGCCATAAAATACACTCTATACAATAAATTGTTATGACAATCTATACTCTTAAAAGAGTAGTAGGTTAAAACAGTTAATCTCCTCTTTGCTTTTGGAAAAGTGATATTATGTTTGTTTTCTACTCTTGCTCAACGGCACAAAGATAGACAATCTGGGATTGACATAACTGGCCTGCTTAATTGCCCATGAATATCAGTCCATTGCCCTTATCCCTTGATACAGAAAACCCTGATATAACTCCATCGCGCTTTCTAATATAAGTTCTGCCCTAATACTTTTCCTTAGATTGAGATTTGTGAGAGCAAGAGAGTAGAACAAGAAAGAAGGACATTTCCCATATTGTCATTGTCTCACTAAACGCTCTTTGTGCCTTCTTCCCATAAGCTCTGGACTTTTTCATGAATGACGTGTGGTGGTGTAAAAATGCAGATGTCATTATCACATTAATATATAGTTATAATTACGATTATAATATTTCAATATCTGAACATCAGTGGAGAGTAAGTTTTCTATTTTATTCCACATCTGAAAATGGGCTAAGTGCAACACATGCAATCCTGATCTGGAAATTCATTTGGAACCTTCTTGAGATGGATCCCCTGATTTAGTTTCAACTCACATTCTCTTAGACAACTCATAGAATCACAGACTAGTCAGGATTGGAAGGATCTCTGGTGATCACCTGGTCCAACCTCCCTGTCCAAGCAGGGTCAGCTAGAGCAGGTTACCCAGCACCATGTCCAGTCGGGTTTTGAACATCTCCAGGGATGGAGACTCCACAACCTCTCTGGGCAACCTGTTCCTGTGTTCAACTACCCTCACAGTGAAGAAGTGTTTTCTTGTGTTCAGAGAGAATTTGCTGGGTTGCAGCTTGTGCCCAGCGCCTCTTGTCCTGTCCCTGTGCACCACTGAGAAGAGTCTGGCTCCATCTTCTTTACACCTTCCCTTCAGATATTTATAAACGTTGTTAAGATCCCACTGAGCCATCTCCTCTGCAGGATGACCAGTCCCAGCTTTCGCAGCCTCTCCTTGTATGAGAAAAGCTCCAGTTCCTTAATCATCTCTGTGGCCCTTCACGACACTTGCTCCAGTGGTTCCACGTCTCTCTTTTCCTGGGGAGCCCAGCCCCGAGCACAGCACTCCAGCTGTGGCACCGCTAGTGCTGAGCAGAGGGAAGGATCACTGCCCTTGACCTGCTGGTAATGCTTTTGCTAATGTAGCCCAGGATACCATTGGCCATCTTTGCTGCCCTGGTGCATGGAAGGCTCATGTCCTACTTGCTGTCCACCAGGACCCTCAGATCCTTCTCTGCAAAGCTGCTTTTCAGCCAGTCAGCCCCCAGCCTGTGCTGGTGCATGGGGTTATTTGTCCCCAGGTGCAGGACTTGACATTTCCCTTTGTTGAACTTTGTGAGATTCCTCTCTGCCCATTTCTCCAGCCTGTTGGGGTCCCTCTGAATGGCAGTGCAGCCATCTGTTCTATCAGCCACTCCTCACAGTTTTGTATTATTTCTGAACTTCTGCATGACTCCATGAATCAAGTGTGGTAAGAGGGGATGATCAGCAGATAGTACACTTTAAAAGTGTACTATTAAACCCATAAAGATGTTGCTTGCAAAAGAACCATATGCATTTTATGAAAAAAAAGAGCCATCAGATTTAGGCAAAATAACCTTTTTTTCCCCCCTTTTTTCAGTTCCTCATGTTGGAGTTATATGGTTCAAGATTGTAATAACAACTACATCTAAGACATGGCATCTCAACTAATCTTCTTCCACGATACCACAACGATCATGACCATGTAGCTTTGTTCTTCTAACAGACTAACTGAATCATTATCGTGATCTGCAAAAAAAGTCAAATATGACGCAATTTTGCATTTATATGTAATGAATTTTGCCATGAACTCACCTTAGTGCAACATCACTGAAGTAATGAGCCATTCTTCGGGAACAGGGAGAGGAAAGCGTTAATCACAATAGGCATTATACATTCAGTCACATTCTGCAGATTTATTGTATTGACATAAATTTAAAAGAAAATTCCTTATAATTCACAATTATTTAGCCAATTTATCTGGAATGTTGGGAAAGCTACATCTCATAATTTCTAAATCCAATAGGAAAAAAATTGTATTTCATAATACAGGGAATTGAAAGAACGTTCCATTTTGGTGAAGGACAATGGATAAATGCACTAGCAGACAGGATCTAAGGACAGGATCAGTGTAGTAAAAAAGCATTTCCTCTTTTCATCATAGTGACAATAATTTAAGACTTACTTAAGTTAGCATAGGAACTAAATAAGATAGAAACAACATAAAATATAATATAATATGGCTTTATGTCCTATTATATCAGCAGATATTGATATAAGAATGAAAAAAATAGTAATAATTTTCTGCACTATCAATCTAATCTAATTTAATAAAATCTAACCTAATCCAAACTATTCATAATTACGGTACCGGCATACTTTTTCTGTCACAGCAGGACAACCTGATAGTTCCAGAATTCTTTCCTTCTTGATAGATGCAAGCCATGTGTTTGTTATTCTCTGGGTTTTTTTTCTTTTTAAATGTGTATATTCTTCGTTGTTCTTATTCTGAGATCTGCTTATTCATTTTAGAAGCCATTTGTTCCTTCTTGTGAGTAGGGATATCACTTTTTGTAATCACATAGGCAGTGTATTTCCTGAAACGAAGACATAGAGAAGTCTAGGTATCAAATTGGCAACACTGTTAAACATAACAGACTCAAGAACTGTAGAAATGTGCCAGTTTTGTGGGGCACAGAGGGAGGTGAATAGAAGAGCAGCAAATTTATGAAGTAGTTAAATTTGCCTGTTTGGCCTATATAAGATGTGGTATACTCTATGGAGCAAATTAGAAGTAAATGAATGAACTTTGTTCATGTATGCTTACTCTAGTCTAAAAGTTTCATAGTAAATTCAGTATATAAAAAGTAAATCGTGTATAAATATACATGTATGTAAAATGTTAAGTAAAAAGCTGTAACAAACAATAGTATAATAAACACAGTAGTAGCAATTATTAACTTTTTAGATATATCTATAAGTATAGAACCAACTGAAATACAACAGAAACCTATTCAAAAAGGAAGACAGTCTCAAATGAACATCATTAGAGGGAGCATGCAGTGATAACAAAAGAAATGAAACCATTTTTAGTTTTGCATTTTAACTAATTCAAATAGTAAGTTTCCATCAAAAGGAATTCTTGCTTGTCGTACTTGAAATAATGAAAGTAAAAGTGAATTTAAAATAAATATTTGAATTTAATATAACTGATCCTAGGCTTCCCTGCATAGGACTAGCTATCATCATTACCAAAAAAAAAAAAAGTAAACAAATATGTACAAAATGTAGAAAAAATGGATGGTGCACATACAGTGACTTACTGTGGCAGTTTCCCCACTAAGGTTGTGCTAAAAAAGAACATTCAGTGGAGTCTCAGACAAAGGAGCAGCAGCTCTTAATGTGTATTTGGACTTAACAGGAATCTGCAAAGGCAGATGATCAAAATGGCGTGAAATATGTTGTACTAAAAAGACCATCTTAAAGAATAAACTGTTTAATGAACCATGAGGTACTAAAGTTATAATGCATCAGGTTGATATAAGTTTTAGGGTTTCACCCTTAAAGTACCATTAGCTCTAAGAAATTAATGATATGGATTAATTTATAAAGAAAGTAAAATTAAGTCTCATTCATAAATACTTGCACCAATTGTTCTAATAAGATGTTCTCAGCAATTAAAGCATGTAAATTATAGAATTATCTACACCAAAAAGCTCTGAATAAGACCTGCAAGTAGGCATATTTCCCTTTGAAAATGACTAAGAGGTCATATAGACAGAGTAAAATCATTTTTAAATTTACATGCAAGTCATGCTTTTGGCAAATTCTACAACTTCAGCTTCTTTATATAGCATAAACAGTAGTTTCTGCATTAAAGCTAAGTATGACATTGCTTTTTAACTTCAATTTGTTTGGAGTTTCTCTTATGAGAATACAAAGATCAGAGAGCGATAGAAAGTGTACAGAAAAATATGCATTCCACACACTCAACTGCTGCAATCTCATTACTGTAGTATTAGCATATTTTGTTGCCGTGTGCTTTTTCCTCATGTCCTTCACAAACCATTATTTAAATATAGGTTTATATGTTTAGCATTAATAAACAAGTTTCGTAGATCTATTTTGCCACTGGGATTTGACAATTTCTGGAGAAAAAGCTAAGGTAATAATTGTGTAAATTTTTCTGAAGTGGGAGCATAAAGTACACTTCAATGGGCTGAAGGGTTAATTCAGAGGTCGTCTTTTTTTCTTATTTAAAATCACAAACTAGATCTGCTTCTGAAATTACATTATCTACTTAAATGCATCTCAGTTCAGATTCTCTTCAGCATGTATATTTTGCATGAGTATGGAGTGGGACTGATTTTTCCAAGTTTTGGTCATCTAAAAGGTAGGTGTCTAGCTTAAGGTAGCTACCTGCAGATCTTTCTTTGCTCAGTGGAGAGAAAGGCACCCAGCGGATAATAAATTCTATCTTAACACAGAACACTAGAGTAAGAGGGACTAGAGTGCAATATATGGATGTGCCCCAGGGGATATTCTATAATGAGACTAATAGCCCAGAAGATCCCACATCCTCAATGAAGAACTAGAAACTACTCTAGGAAGTGATTTAGAGCATCCAGGTTAAGCTGTGGAGAATCCTCTGCCTTTCCATTGGCTTCAGAGCCAAAAGAGACAACAGTTAACCCCGGACAAATCCTCTCCTTTTTCACTGGTTTTATAAGGTAGCCTTGGTCACCAGCTTATTTTAGATGCTAATTTTCTTGAAAGTTAAAATTCGGAGAGAAGAATCCATACCACAGGGCCCCCTCAAGGAAAGTTTGCATTCCAGTCATTTCTTTTTTCTGTGAATAAGTATTGCAGAGTTGAGCCAGCAGCTCTAAATTCTACTTTCTATTTAAACAGAAACTCTGTCTTTAAGAGTCTTTCTAACAAACAAGAATCCAGGAATTCGGCTTTCCATGTCTTAGATATATCAGTATCACTCCTGGATATGCGAAAAAAAAAAAAAGTTAATTTTGAAAACTGGTAACGCCATGCAGTGAAAAGCAACAATTCAAGATAAAGTATAGGTAAATGTTCTCTATGGAACAAAAGAAGCACCACAGAATTTGCTTCTCTTCTTCCATTGATTTAAGCACCAGAATCTTGCATTTTGTATCCTATAAATCAATTGCTTGAATAATTATCAGTTCCTTCACTGATCTTTCTGTTCCTTTGAACTTTCTGACTATCATGAAGTAAGATGAAGAACACCTGATATTTTAAGAGCTTCAGAAGAAATCGCCTTGATCTCGCTATGTGATAACATCATTCTCTGACATTATGTTTTGAATATTTTGGGAAAGAAATAAAGAAACCAGTTATCAAAAGTCTCACAAAGAAAGAAAAATAACGGTAAAGGAGAGGAAAAGTAATTTCAAATTAAAAGGATGGTATGTAAAATAGTGCTTAAAATGCACTTTGCACATGCTTATAGTCTTTCAAAGGGCAGAGTGGTTTTTATTCCATTCAGCAGACAGGTCAGGAGCAATAGAGACTCATCCTTGGTTAGATAGTTTGTGGCAAAGACAGGAATAGGTTTCAGGAATTCTGTAAATGTGAAAAAATTGAAAACCTTGGCTGATGTCCAGAATGGTGCCATAAAATTGAGCAAGGTTTGATCATCTAGTCATCTTAATATGCACTAATATAAGTGCTATGTTCTTTGCATGATAGATAAATGATCGCAGCTGTTTGGCTAGCAATATTCAGATTTAGAACAAAAAATTAATCAAAACCTACATGATTGTTGTGTTTATATTTTACATAAATTTCATATTTGTTCTACATTGAAAAAGAAAGGGATTTGTATTGATCATAATATGTCTTAATGAAATAAGTGCACTCAGTTTAATTATCCTATTCTATCACACTGAATGAGTGTGCTTTTCAGATAAGGAATGTTGCACCCTGTTTTGTTCTTTCTGATTTTATGCTCTATAATCTATTCTTATAGTTTCATCTTTAGGAGTTCTACATTATTTGCACTTTTTTGTGTTTGTATTAACTCAGCAGATGGGACTCCAAACTATGCTTCTGCAAAATTTGTGTAACATTTAAAGCACCTTGGTGTAGTCTCTCTTCACTTTTGTATGATACAGTTACATTTTATGTGATGGGGACTATAATCCCCTAACGCTTTTTTCTTTTTAAACCAAAAAAGAGAGAGAGAAAGTTCACAGCAAGACAACATTTTTGGAAAGAGTAAGTAAGAGAGCTATAGTTAGTAGATGTGATAGTGTAATTTTTTTGGGGGGGCTGGATTGCACACTGATGTATCCCAGTAGAAAACCTGCCTCCTGTATACATATATCTTACCCTCTAGAAATACACAATAAATAGAAACTGTTCTAATGAATTGGTATGTCCCATGTAAACAAGTTATGGATTCCATCAGTTCTCCAATAACTGGTTTGCTCAGATATATTTTGTGCCTAGAAACACCTAGGCTAGCTCTACCTGCAACCATCTTGCTTCTAGCATTTATAATCTCACTGCTGCACTGGTGTGGGTCTCCAGCTTTGAAAATCAGCTCCAGTCTGAATCAGCATAGCTGCATTTGTGTGGCACTGAGCTTGCCAGACCTAATTTGACTCTGCCCAGTGCCAGATGAGAGTAACATGTATCTAGAAGTGCCAGCTACTGCAGTACTTGAGTGCCTTTGGCGTTGTTCAGAGCTAGCTTGAGTCATTTTGGACTGCTGGGCCTGACATGGCTCCTATAAAGCCTTTTTTTTCCCAAGTCTTTGCAATGAACATCAGAGCATTTCTCTTCCAGGAGGTTTTATTAGTTGAGCTATGCTTATAGATCCAAAGTGTTAGTAGGCTGTTGATGGTTACAGTATAGAAACGCTTAGGTTCATTTTGTGTGGGCCACCCTATCCACAGAAGAAATGGTATATTGACTACCCATCTCACTACCAAAATAGTGGGGAGTAAGGATTTTCTACATCTCAACCCATCCTGCACTGCATAATAGTGCACTAACTTCACAAAGAAGTAGCTTATGATTAAGCTGAGAGAGTCTGAGAACTCCTTGTGTTTACTAAGTTAAGAAAAATCACTGCTAAAGCAACAAAATAGAATCAATAATATGTGTGTCTGTGTGTGTATACATGTATAATTATACCCACATGAAAATCCCTGCTCATGTACAGATGTACAAAGCAAAAGTAGAATGGCAGAAATATTATTCGAAAAATTCCAGTTTTACCCTAACTAGACAGTACAAAATCCTGAATACTTGCACAAAGGAAATAGTCTCATCAGCTTTGGTATTCAGGAATCGCTTTGAGTCTGTGAGGCTTAAAAAAGGGTTCAGTTCCAGCTGCAGTTACCTATTTGAATATGGTTAACTATAGATCTTTCACTCTATTTCTTCCCACCTCTGACCCCAGACTGCTTCTATTTAAAGTGAAACTTAATGATACAATTTCTATACTTTCTTTCTGCAAGTAAATCTAACAAATGTTTTATATAAATATGCATTTTCAAATGCGTTTACTCAACCTTGTAAATAAGTGAATAAAAACTGTTACTTCAATGTTCTCTCATTATCCATGTATCCATCTTTCATTATCTGTGTGTTTTTTCCTTGAAATATCAGTGAAAGATAGTAGTAAGTACATGTATTCCAGTACTCAGTGTCTCAGGGCTTGGAAAGTACATGCTACAGTAGTTGTTAGCTGACAGATCCTCCCAGGTAAAATGGCAGACTTAACTACTTTCCCTGCTGGAAGATGAAACAGTACCAGGGACTGCCCTGTAGAATATGGTCACTTTCACCAATAACCAGTTTAAAATCTGAAATAGATCATTGCTTTCTGGTTAGTTGTCTATTTGTCTTCTTCCCTACTGATGTCTTTTATTCAGCGAGGGGAGGAGGATGAAGGCGCACAGGAGGAGGGGAAGGGTACCTTCCTTATTAATTCTACTGCTGTCCTCTTGATGCCACTGAGCACATTCTCCTGGCAAGCTGAAGGAGTTAGGCATCCATGACACTTCTTTCAAGCTCTCCCGTACAGTTCACGTTATCTAGACTTGTGCTGATTGCTGTAGTGGGTAGGATTCCTCTCATCTTATTTTAGTCATCTGGATGTTTAATCTGACCTGGTAGGGGAGGTTTCTACACAGTCAAAAGAGAGCGATGAACAAATGTGGAGGGAGACTTTTCCTATCATAAGATATATGACACTACCTAGATGAGATAGGAGGAATCTTTTTCTGGAGATACATGTCTTTTCACTGACTATAGATTAAGCTTAGGCATGACTTTTAGATATCTGAAGTTTTCCGACATAATCTCCTGTTCTAATATAACTCCGTCTTTGGGCGTTTTGTCCCTTTTTTGTTTCCTTTTCTTCATGTCCATTTTAAAGCTGTCTCTGTTGTGGTTGTTGTACACGACAATCCCCAATAAAATTCATCTTGTCAAAGTACAATATAGCTATCATTCTTTATCAGCTTCTTTTTTGGTCATTCTTCAGTTACTTAGCAAATTGTCATTTACTAGTTAAAAGATAAATCGAGGTCTCACCAACCTTTTTGTTCCACATGTCTATCGTGTCTGAGTCTCTCACCAGTGACTCAGATATTCATCTGCATATTTATCTCTGAGTTTGTCTCCTTATCTTCATGTGCTTCCTCAGTATTGACGTAGGCTGTCTGCAACCCAGATGAAAAGAAAAAGAATTTTCAGCCCAGCTATCAGGTGGGGCAACATTCAGTTTGCATCTAAGTTTTTAGGTGAGAGCTATCAAATACGAAGGTTACAGATCCCAGCTAACATATATGCTGTAAAATCCATTGCAGGAAAAGTATATAGAAGGGTCAAGTAGAAGAAGCTTTGTGGAATTCTGGGAAGGTAAAAAGAAATAATAAAATAAATTGAAAGATGTACTCAAATAGACAATCTGGACAAACAATTAAGCAAATAAAATACAGCAAAAATAGACCAGCTCTTAGCAAAGTATTAAACTTTGCAGTTTAGGAAGGTTTAGTGAAACATTCAGTGGAATGTATACCCTGAAAGCAATGGGTCAACCAGTCAACCAACACACATCGCGTTTAGAGCTTTCACAAACCTTGCTTCTGTCTGTTAATGAATCCAGATAACTGGTGGATCTAGTTATAGCGACATTATTGGAAATAATAGCCTTTTTTTTTCCTAAGTAAGGAATATCAAATATTATTTCACGCTATTATATATCACAAAATTTAATCTAATTAGATTAGATAATGCAAATTAAATTTGGCCATCAAAGACAAGGTGATACGTGCTTGAATTAGATTATTTTTCTAAGTAATTTTTGAGAAAATATCTTGTTCTAAAAAGTTTCCTGTTACAATAATATTTGAAAATCTTTCTATTCTTTATAGTTTGCCATTATTGAAAACCAAAATCCACTTTATAATGACTAGCAAACAACTTTCTAGTCTAAAAAATAGTAGTGTAGGACAAGCTGCAGCTATAACCTCCAAATGATAGTTTTGTCTTGAAGCTATTGAAGAGCTTGAATCCTTTGCGTAGACCACAAACAGTGGCTTTAAATATTTTCTCATGATCTGGCTGTGAATGGGTCAGCTAGCAGATCTATTCATTTCAAATTGCTTCATCTGATACCAGACCTGTCCCTTTGTCTCCACAGAGGGAGATGAGGAGGAATAATGAATGAACTAAAAATAGAGTGAATCTATTTGAAGATGACCGGACAGAAAGTCATAGAGAAGAAAGTCAGAGGAAATCATCTGGATATTTTTTGAATAATAATCTAAGACGAAATCTTGCCTTTGTTGAAGACATAGAGCCTTTCCACTGTTCTCACTAGATGCAGGATTTCTCCCTCCTCTTCTCACTTTTTGAATGTTTTTCTCACAATTTTTCTCCCCACTGCTACTAACCTGACCTTTCCCCTTTAAAATGTAAAATTAAACAAACCTAATTAAATAGAAGGCTGCTTTTCCCTATTGAAAATGGATAAGATTCATCAGGGTGAAAATACATGCTTCTATGCAGAACATAGACAAAACTAGTAGTGACAATTCTATAAATATTTTGTTACCTCATGGTTACCAGGAAGTAGGCAGTGGGTTAGGGCAAAACCAGTGTGGCAAAGGGTCCGAGGCCCGAATTCACCTATGACAATGTCTGTGAAACATAAATAAATCTAAAACAAAGCAAGAAGCTTTGGAGTTTGGAATCTGATTTATCTTTTATAACATTATTTAATCCTAGTGAGAGTGAGAAGATCGAGGAAATTGGATCTTTATTTATGATGAAAAGAATTCCAAAAACTTAGTGAAAAGAGGACAAAGCTCGTGCATAATTTCAGTTCAGAACAATTGAAAAATGAGGAGTCTCTGATTTAAATGGCATGTAGGACAAAATGCTATTATTTTGAACTTCTAGTATGTACAGTTATCTGGGAAGTATACGAGTAAGATCTAAAAGCTGGAGGAAACACCGGAGTTAACAGAGTAGGAACACGTCTTTTAGAATGTGTTTGCCTTCCTATTAGAAATGATTTCTTAATCAGAAATCACTTTATTACTAGTAAAATTAAATGCTCTCAGGTTGAGTATATGAACCTAGTAGTGCGAGAACAAAGACTGTTGCAGCAAACCCTCAGAAACAGTACCTGAAGCTGCATCTGAAAAGGGAAGCAATTAATGAAATATGAATCTGTGCAGCTCTCACAGAATGCACTAGATTTTCTCCCCACTGTATGAATACTTTACAGATTTGTTTATAAAGAGAAGGCTTCAGCATATTTCCTGTGATATCACTATGTTAAAGTCCTTCTGATAAGCCAGCTGTTCTTAACTTATTTAAAACTTCACCAGTATTTTAGTGGAAAAGTGGTGAAATATACCCGGTAATTTATTGTATTAATTTTTAGAAGATCGATCTATCTAATATTCTTTGTTTATATAAATCTTCTTTAAATTATTCCTATTTATATGCTGTTATCCCAATATACAATTGTGGGGAAGCTAGAGGAGGCAAGTTAGGGGGGTCTGGTGTTTTATGTACACAGTTACATATAACAAAAGTACACATGTGCAGTCATCGGACTTAATTCAATGATGAACGTGATCCTGAAGAAACTGAGCACCATAAACCTGGGCTATTTTCTCAGGCATTATTGGTTCATTTATTTTCTGTGTATCTCGCTCTACACTGTGATGTGAGCAGGAACAGTCTTTTAGTTTGGTAAAATCTGAAATCGTGCACTCTTGTAATATATCACACCCTTCAGGACAAAAGGAACAGAGAACTCGCAGAAGGTAGGAGACAGAGAAGAAGAAATCTGAATATGTCGTTCTGGATATCATTCTGTCTCAGGTCCTCTTTTACAGCATTGCTATTTAAGCAATGCTGTATTTTTCCAGCTCATCTTTTGCTGCATTCTCCCCAAGAAGTATTTGACAGTAAATTCATTCACGTGAGTTACTGAAATCTAGGCATCAAATTGAGGATAATTTAAGAGCATAGACAGAAAAGTCCCTCAAGTTTTAAAACATAACTAGAATGCACAGTTATCATTGTGCACTAAGGTGCTCCAGCACACTGCAAATTTAGGCACTCATTGAGAAAAATATGTGAAGAAAATATTTATAACTATTTGAAATAATGGGACAAGGATTTCCAAAGCAATATTTTAAAGTGTGCACATACTTTTGTGGTGACTGCAAGGCTGTCAAGGAACTCCAGTGCAACCAAGTTTCTCCTCCAAGTACTAATAATTCTTATATGACATCTACAGGAATAAATTGGGCCCAAAGTGTCAGCTAAGTGTTTGTGACTAACATGGGAAATTTAAGAATTATAAAACCTCTCCAACCAAGGAAAGAAAAGTCTGGCTCTCAGGCGATGTATTTGATCTTTAATTTTGCTCTGCTGCGCATCTAGAACAAACACTATCTTTTTCTTCTTGGCTCTAAAGAATTTTTCAATAGCAGCAAGGTGCTATTACTGCTCCTAAACACCAACATAATAATCAAAATAAATAAAAAAAGAGCAAAGGATCTATTCTCTCTTCCTCTAGAGAACTTAATTTTCCTGACAGCAGGAAAGTGTAGGACCAGCTACAGCATTAGCAAAAGCTTAAGAACTGTCTGACGCAGAGAAGAAAGTTGCTATTAGCTATTTGACACTTAGGGAAGAAAGAAAGCATCGTGCCCCACCAGCACCCGAGCTCTTCAATTTCTAGAAATTGATCCCACTGGAAGCACGCACTTGATGTTAGAAGACAACTTCTGTTCCATGCTCTGGGGGAGAAAAAAAAAAACAAAGAAGCTGCCCAGCCAGTGTACCTGAAGAAAAAATATATTCTGTACCAAAATGAGTTAATAAGCTTAATTGTGAAGGTAAGTAAGGAATGGTCTAAGCATGGCATAAATTGGGGACGTTTTCCTACCCTCCTCTCAATATTTTTATCATTTATTTCCTAATTTTAAAGTACTTTGGTTATCTTCCAATTAATAATTCTTTTGGTTAAGACAGTTGTATAGTCTAGAAAAGAAAAGGACTGGAAACTGGGAAAGTAATTTACATCGGCCTGAGTTTGAGGTGAGATTTTGTCACCCTTTAGAAAGCCATGGAAAAAAGAGTAAGAGATAAACGCTAATTGATTATTCATTTTATGCAAGATTATACTATGTGCACACATTTCAGTAAGGAGAGCAAAAAAAGTTTCCAAAAGAAGTGAAAATACCGTCAGCTAAACCTTTAAAAACTACACTGAAAATAATGGTTGTAAATATACTTCCAGAAACAGTCCAGAAATAGCAGAGAGATTGGCTACCTGATTTAATATTTTTTCTATTTCTAATTTCACTGAGACTTGACTTACTTTGGGACTATTTATGAACTTGTGCAAACAAGGAAGTGATAGGCTCTAAAGTATAATGCATTTAACCTCATGGATCCTGCCACCATGAATGAAGGAGGTATTTTGTAAATTAAATCATGTTGTGGCCAGGTTCAGCCACGCACTTAGGTGTCCTTCACTTTGTGCAGTCATTCAAGCTGGTATTTCTCAGCAGCATGGGAAAAGGGCAGTAAGAGCTCCGCAAAATGGAGATCAGCTTATGTAAATGTCTAATCATCTGTGTCTGCTCAAAATCCTTTGGAAGGCAATGAAAAAAATTCCATTAATTTCCAAGAGCCTAGTAAATCTTAAACCTGAATCAAAACTGCATTCTGTTCCCTGCCTTGGGAAGTTCTTATTCAGCATGTCCAAATCTCTGACATCAAAAAAACTCTGCCTGAGTAAAGTGTGTGTCAAGTTCTATAAGGACGCAAGCTTTTAAGTTCTATATTCTCACTAAAAAGCCTAATATCAGCATTACTGACATTAATCCCCACTAAGAGGAGTAACATTGCCAGTTTTCTGTGTTTAAAAAAATGAAAAATATATTCATAATAAACCCAGATTTTTAAAATGCAATACATAAAAACTAAAATGAATAGAATGATGGCCAAATGTTGTGAAAAGGAATAGTATCCTTGTCCAATATATATAGTTAAAAAAAAACGTATCCTGAACAGAGAAGCAACTATGGGTATGCACAACCAATATGCAGTGCAATTACTGTAATATCAAGCCCTCCTTATTCACTACTAAAGGTTGTACATCTTCTTTATAATATAGATTAAAGTCTGTGAATCAGCAAAGCTAGAATGTATTGGATATTTTTCTTTCTTGTGAATAATTTAGATGACAAACACTGGTACTTAAATAGCCATATTTTTAGACTTCTAATAACTTGATAAAGCTAGGGAAATTTGTCAGTTAAATGCATTTAAAAAACCACAAACAAAAGTACAACTAACAGTCTCTTCAGTAGCCAGAGCTCTATGTTTAGCTTGTCAAAACTATTTTAGTGAATCTTTGGGCTTTTTATTCGGATTTTGAAAGCATTTTTTTTGTATGATATCTTTTACTTTAAGCCCTTCAGATGTTAGAGTAAGAACAAATCAGTGGGATTTCTTTCTCAGTCCATATGATACAGCAAAGTGCGAATGGTAAGGTGCATGGTACCAGTACCTGTGCAGTTCCTAAGCCAAGCAGTCATGCCAAAAATCAAACATGCTGAGACAAAACAGTTTCGCTATTGGCATGCCTGCTTGGCTGAGCAATTACACAGTCATAAGTCTCAGGATGATACCTGTGGACTTTGGCAGAGCTCTATGGTAGTGAGGTCTGCAAAAATTGCCGACATGACCTTGTCGGAGATCACCTCATCTTTCATTGTAGGAGCTAATGTATACACGCAAAGATGATATCCTGCATGTGAGATATGTAATGGTTTAGCTGAATGACGGTAGTGTAAAGTCCACAATTCTGTGGAGCATACACTTGAAATAAAGAGAAACACAATAAATGGGTGCATATAGAGTCTAGAGAGTAGAAAGCAGAGCTGTTTAGGTTCCAGTCAGCAGCGACATTTATTTTACTGGTTAGATGCAAGATATAAAGCAGAGGATATGAGCTATATTTTAAAAGCTGATGGGAAAATCACGAGAAAGCATGTGGTGGATGATTTGAGATAGGTAGCATAGTATCTATAAAAAAATCAGGGTGTATATTTTCCATTCTTCAGCTGGAAGCTAAGTCACTACTAAACCAACAGGAAGAGACTATTCAATTACAGAAAAAGGTGAGATTAAAAAGTGTATATGGAAACATAATCCCGAAGATAAGGAACAGATGAAGAAGGTAGAAAAGACAGAGAGGAACTATCTCAGCAATGTGCTTGCATATATGTACATATATTGCTCTATTCTGAACAGAAATATTTTTGACTATGCATGACAGAGGCTCAGGAAGTCACAATAATCACAACTCACACTGACTGACATATAGAAGTCAATTCAGGAGACTTAGAGCTGAGCTTTGGCAGGTAAAAATCATATTGTGAGGGTGACTGGATGAAGAGTTGCAAATTATAGGACTGCGAAGCAGAAATACCTGCTTCATACCCTCGCCTGTGTTTATAACAGTTGCCATTATTGGATTTTTAAAGCTTTATATTAACAATCAAATTAGAATACATATTGCTTATCACATTTTCAATATCATTTTGGAATTTTTTCTTTCCTTACTTTTTTTATTTCCCTCTGTTTGGAAACTACAGCTGGAAAAGGAAATTTCATTATCAGTCCATGTCATTTTTGGATTTTCATGCCCATATTCTCTTATGATGGGTTCATAACATATGATAGGTTCATAACACAAAAAGTGATTACTTTTAGCCAAAAGTACGGTGTTTAAAATAAAATTTTAGCATACTTTTGGAAAGCGATTTCATTTTCGTAAGCATATATCATGGGTCTGAAGTAAACTGGTGATTTTATTATGAAGAGAAAAATAATTGTTTCTCAACTAATGTATTTCAGTGCATACTGCTTTGGTTTTAATATGTGTGACTGCAAGGCAGGCAAGAGAGGATCGGATATTGGTGGAGAGAGACACTCAAGTTTTGTAAGGGATTAAACCAGATAGATTTAGTAAAGGATTTACACTTCAAACTGCATGAGGAGCCTTGGGAAATGCATGGAGGGGTCGCCGATGGGATGCTGCTGGAGGCAAGGGTCGGACACATGGGTCAGACACATGGGTAGGACACGCAGGTTGGACGCCCAGACAGGACTCGACTCTTCATATTCAAAGGGACCCTTAAATCTACTAGAACTATTTCCTTATCTCACCTGCGCTAACCTTGAGAAACTACTGTCTGGGAAGCAGCTAGCCATTGTTGACAAAATGGAATATGCATGCCTGGTCCTGATGGGAGTTTGGTCAGTGCGTAGTTTCACACGCTGGGCCTGCTACCACATACTCTGCCAGTCATTGACTGCTCACCAGATCTTCTGCAGGTGTTCTCACTACAATATATTTACAATTTATAGAACATTCCTTTTCTAGGAGTGTCCACATGTCTGTAATTTCCATTTTTCATCTGCCTTTCCATTATTTTTCTACCCCAAATCCATCCACATTCTTCCTCTCTTTGACCTAAAAAGAGCTTTATCTTTTTTGTCAGTCTTTTTAATCATTCCTTTCATGGGTTTTTTTTTCTTCATTGACATATATCCCTGCTGTGCTACAGATCAGGAAGGAGATCAGGATGGCTTTTTCATCACATATGATCCTTTTAGTTGTCTAGCTATTTATATATTTGTATATATATACATGCATGAATGAACATATATACACAGGTATAAATATTCATCTCCCCAGGATCCTTGATTTAATGGGCTCTACACTTTTCCTTCAGAAACTCAGGCTATAGACTTGAAAAGGGCTTATAGGATGCCTGAGTATCCTTATATACAAGGTTCTTTGCATAACATTGCAGAAGATTAGGTTAAACAAATAGGATGTTCAGAGATTTAATTTTGATCCTTTAGTTAATATCTCAAATAAATATATTGTTTTCTATGTTCAAATACATTTCCCTGGTACACTATATTACATGTCATTCTTATTCCTTGCTATCGGCAGAACGCAGTCTCACTAAGCTGGGAAGACAGTTCTTTCAATGAGAGACATAAAAAAAAAAAAAACCCTAAAATTAAGATCTTTGCTTCAGCTCTCAGATCACATGAACTAAATATCTAAATTGAGATTAGCTGGTTGCGATTACCAGCTGGTTGTGAGTTGGATGAGATTCAAAGTTATACGTTGTTTGAATATAGCTGGACAATTCTTTTTCAGCAACTCATATTGTTTTTGTTCTGTCATGTCGGCTGGGAGATCTGTGTGACTCGAGTCAGGGAAAGACATTTGCAAATTGTTTACCAGTATCCATTTTGTAATTTTACATTCTATTACATATCTGTATATGTAATTTAAATGCAATAGGAATGCAGAAGTTAGAACCGTAGGTTCTCACTGATAGAATCAAAGCCTGGATTTGAAATCCTCTCATGCTTGCAGTCATTTCAATGCATGCGCAAATTCCATGATTGCAAGCTATCTCTATCTAGCACTCCACAAAAATCAGTGCAGGCTTGCACTATCTCGAAGCCCAGATCCGTTACTGTAACCTCAGTTCAAAACTAAAGACATTAGTTGATGGTTTAAAAATGTTTGTGCCTTGGCATCAGTGTTTTAATGGTCAGTTTTATCCAAAGCAAATGATATATATACTTTTCATCTGATCTACCTACTTTAAAGTGAAATAAATGGAAAAAGGAGGGGTTAGGGTTCATTTTAAGTGATTTGGACAAACTACGTTTGACTTCTCAGTTGCACTATAAGCGTGACTACAAGTTTGACCTAAAAGTAGTTTTCCAAGGTCTGAAGAGTAAAATTTCTAAATTTAAATATGGAACAGCACCTTAAGTTTGAACTAAGGTTGAAATTCTCAGAACTGCCTTAGCAATACAGATAGTTCCATAAGTTACTTTGAAAATCTAAGCCTAAACTATATTATATTGATCTTTATAACATTTGATCAGGTTTTTAGTATTCTCATGTGTAACCATTTATTTATTGGCACCAAATATTATTGAGGAGCTTTGCGTGATCGTTGAAAAGTCACTTTCTCAGTTATAAGGATAAGTAAATGTGGCTGATTGATTGATTGACTGAAAATCAAATCAAGCCAAAGGAAACCAGAAACTCTGTCAATGTTATATCATCACTTCACTACAAAGGTCACTCACTATAAGATAATGAGGTTTCAACTTAAAGAGAAAATATCTGTTTCCTTTCTCATTATTCACCACCAGAGAAAAAGGAGGATTTTAATCCTAAATCAGCGAAAAAGAAACTAGAATCCTGAGAAAAAGTGGGTGTTTATAAATCAATTCAAAATTAAATTTGAATTAAAAAACAAATTAGTAAAAATAGTTTTTAAATAGCGCATTCACACTATTAACAAAAAAAAAAGAATGTGCCACTTAAAGCAGAGAGGACGAGAGTTTTAAAGGCATAATTTTCTGCTAGGAAAAACGTATAACTGTTAGATCAACTATAATAGAGTAGTGTCTGAGTTTTATTTAAAAACTTGAAAAGTCTTGATACAGAAAATAATATATTCTTGTGATAGTATAAGAAAGGCACGCAGGAAAAAAGTTAGTGAAGAGTAATGGATATAGGTATGGAGAGCAGGTGTCTCATTTTAGGCAGGTGGTGTTAGAAAATGAAATTACTAAAAATTACTATTACAATGGTGTCTAAGAAGGCAAGCTATAAGAAGATCTATGGTAACGGAAGATGTTTCATGGAGCTAATATTAGCTATCATATATAAGTATTTTAGATTCTGAAATGGAAACAAATATACAAAGATATTTCGTTCATTCCTGCTCCAGTGGAAACAGTTGTAGATTAATAAAATGAATTGGTGCTACGCTTGCTAATTTTAGCTAGAAATTTTCCTTTCACTATGAAGAAAAGTGGATCTCCAAGACAAACTTCTTAATTTAATGAAGGAAATGTAATCATTTAAGGAAAACTCACTCTGTCCAGAAAATTGGGAAAACAGTCCAGACTCCTGGGAGCATCATATGGTACCAACTGGCATAAAGATTTGAACAGCAGCTGATTTGCCGGAAAAATAAATTGTAGCAGCAGTCACCACAAATTCAATTGTAGCACAGGAGCCAGATGAAACCAATAAAGTACAAAAAACAGACAATATTTATTGGGTCTTCCTGTGTTCAGTTTTCGAATGGCAATGTCAGTGCAAAAATTGAGAATAGGAGAAAGTCCCTCTCCTAAAGAGTTTATGGTCTAAACACGTAAGATGCGGGAGTATTACATCCATCCTTACTGTACTGATAGGAATCTCAGGCACAAGACTACTAAGGCTATGATGCAGACAACCTGAACTCTACTTAAAATGGCTTTA
Source organism: Struthio camelus (assembly GCF_040807025.1). NCBI lineage: Eukaryota > Metazoa > Chordata > Aves > Struthioniformes > Struthionidae > Struthio > Struthio camelus. The sequence continues at coordinate 26,832,525 of NC_090942.1, forward strand.
GGCTGTATTAGAACATACGTCTGAGAGAGTGATCTACAAAGCTCATTCTCCAACAGCACCTAAACCTAAAGGCATTGAAAATCTCTTAGGAACATCTGTAGTCCAGAACCCTTAGGTGCTGAACACATGCCAAAAGCATTCTGGTCTGGAGAGACAGGTCTCTATAATCCATCTGTGCTCTGTGGCAATCCAGAGTTCAGGCACTTTCCTACCCAAATTCCTACAGAGGCAGTGTGTTCTTAAGCAGAGCAACAAAACTGAATTATTCAAGACCCCAGGAAGAGAGAGGAGGAGGTCCACCTAATAATTGATAAGGTTGCACCCTTGGAAGTAAGAGACTCCCTGGTGACTCTGTACTGCTACCTGGCAGAAATGCAGAAGCTGCATTATCAAGCACAGGTGATCCGGGCCAGCAGTCAGAGGCAGGGCTAACCTTCAGGCCTTGGTCCATTTCCATTTCAGGCCCCCTTTCTATTAATGCTTGCATGACGTGACATGCATAAACAAGTAACAGACATTCAGACAAAGGCATTGATGTTAAAAGAAACATAATGATAAACAAAGCTTCCCTTTAAAGAATATTTTCCATAAAATCCTCTGGCTTCTCCTATAAATGAACTGTTCCTTGCCCTTCTGTCTTGCTGAGAAAAGGTAAAGTGAAGGTAAGTGAGAAGAAATCAGAGAGTGCAACTTCCCATTTACAGAAGGACATTAAACCTCCCTCCTGTCCTTTAACAAAACCATTTCACCGAAATATTTTCAGAATAGGCATCATGTTTGTTTCTATCAATTGCTAGTGCAGTAAGTTAAAAAAATAGCTTTTTATGTCTTGATTTGAAAACATATTGCCTCCAGAGGTCCATATATGGCAGAAAAATTGGGGCAAATGCTTTCTGTATGAACGCTGATCCTGAATAGCTTTATCCTGTGACGCTTTATGTGAGATGATGTGGCTCAGCATGAGCTCATGGGTGATCAAGAGTATTTAACCGCACAAACAGGATATGCAAAGATAAATTAGAACAAATGAAAAGAAGCATTAAGTGCAGCAATCAACGTCTGTGATTTGAGTCTGCCTTGATTATGACATCGTAATGTTTCAAAAGTAAGTTTTTAAATTTCAGGTGAAGCAAATAAATGTATATGTCGATTTGCTAGAAAGTTTGTGATTCATCCTATTAAGCATATCAGCATATGTAAAGGTTTCATGTTCGAAATACTTACTTCTAAGGAATCTTACACTTCAAGAACCATGATCAATTACATTTCAGAGTTCTGCATTTTTGCCCTAGAAATTAAATGGGTATGCCTCTCTCTCAGATTTACATAGAACTGAAATTTCTGTTAATTCCAAATGGCAGAAAATGTTTACTAAATTAATTCGAAAGAAAATAGCATTTGGAAAGTTTCATAATAATCTATAGTGCTATATGAATACTTTCAAGGAAAGTTGATGCAAGGAGCAGGGAGAGAGGAACGTCTCAGTTGTGCACATGGGCCCGAAGGGGAAGACATGTTTCATGCTCGGGACTGCTTTTGGGATTCCCAGCCATGGTGAATGTGATTACTCAGTGGAACAATGCGGCAATCTTTCCTTTCTTTTCTTCCAAAAGCCAGTTAACACAAACCAATTCACAAGATTTTAACTTTTTTTTTTAGAGAAACATTCAAAATTTGATTTAGTATGTAAAAACATATTACATAGAAATTGAAATCGGGAAATGGATGAAGGAAGATTTGTGGGGAAAAAAAGAAGGCATTTGAAGCCATTTTTAAGTTGTAATACAAAATACTTTCTTTCTCTTGTTTCTAATCTTTTCATGCTTATATTCTCCATGTCTTCAGATAATAAGATATACAGAGGCATATAACGTAAATATGTTTATATTTCTTCAGAAACCTTATATAGATTTGAATAATTAACACTATTTTTCTAGCTCACAAAATTCCACTACAAATTACCAGACATCTCTACTGTCTCAATTGCCATTCTTATTCACAGTTGTCAAAGCAATGGAAAATTCCCATCAATCAACATTAAAATACAAGCAATTGATTTCCAGCATATGAGTACAGAAGAGGAGCTTGTGGGCAGGGGTCTAAAATTTGCAGGCACACATGGAAAAAACGGAGAATCTCTGCATGTGGGCACAGCAGAACTGACCTTATCCACAGCTCCCTGTGCAAGAGGAAACTGACAGCAGCTTCAGTCCAAGTGGCAGATATGAAGTCAACTACTACTTTGAAATCACAGAATCACAGAATCGTTTAGGTTGGAAGGGACCTCTGGAGATCATCTGGTCCAACCTCCCTGCTCAAGCAGGGTCCTCTAAAGCATATTGCCCAGGATCACATCCAGACAGGTTTTGAATATCTCCAGGGAAGGAGACTCCACTACCTCTCTGGGCAACCTCTTCCAATGCTCTGTCACCCTCACAGTGAAGAAGTTTTTTCTCAGGTTTAGGTGGAACTTCCTGTGGTTCAGTTTCTGCCCATTGCCTCTTGCCCTGTGGCTGGGCACCATGGAGAAGAGATTGGCCTCATCTTCTTGACACTCCCCCTTCAGATACTTGTACACATTTATGAGATCCCCTCTCACTCTTCTCTTCTCCAGGCTGAACAGGCCCAGCTCTTGCAGTCTTTCTTCATAGGAGAGGTGCTCCAGCCCTCTAATCATCTTGGTAGCCCTCCGCTGGACTCTCTCCAGGAGTGCCATGTCTCTCTTGTAGTGGGGAGCCCAGAACTGGACACAGTACTCCAGGGGAGGCCTCCCCAGGGCTGAGGAGAGGGGCAGGATCACCTCCCTCGTCCTGCTGGCAACACTCTGCCCAATGCACCCCAGGAGACCACTGGCCACCTTGGCCACAAGGGCACACTGCTGGCTCACGTTTAACTTGTTGTCCACCCCCACTCCCAGGTCCTTCTCTGTAGAGCTGCTGTCCAGCAGGTCAACCCCCAGCCTGTACTGCTGTGTGGGGTTCTGCAGGACCCTGCACTGGCCTTTGTGGAACTTCAGGAGGTTCCTCTCCGCCCACCTCTCCAGCCTGTCCAGGTCCCTCTGGATGGCAGCACAGTCTTCTGCTGTGTCAGCCTCTCCCCCCAGTTTAGTATCATCAGCAAACTTGCTGAGAGTGCACTCTGTCCCTTCCTCCAGGTCATTGATGAATACGTTGAACAAGACTGGACCCGGGACTGACCCCTGGGGGACACCGCTAGCTGCAGGCCTCCAACTAGACTCTGCACCATTCACCACAACCCTCTGCACTCGGCCATCCAGCCAGTTCTCGATCCACCTCACCGTCCACTCATCTAGCCCACACTTCCTGAGCTTACCTAGGAGGATGTGATGGGAGACAGTGTCAAAAGCCTTGCTGAAGTCCAGAAAGACAACATCCACTGCTCTGCCCTCATCTACCCAGCCAGTCATTCCGTCATAGAAGGCTATCAGATTAGTCAAGCATGATTTCCCTTTGGTGAAGCCATGCTGACTACTCCTGATCACCTTCTTGTCCTCCACATGCTTAGTGAGGACCTCCAGGAGGAGCTGTTCCATCACCTTTCCCGGGATGGAGGTGAGGCTGACAGGCCTGTAGTTTCCTGGCTCCTCCTTCTTGCCCTTTTGGAAGACTGGCGTGACATGGGCTTTCTTCCAGTCCTCAGGCACCTCTCCTGATCTCCAGGACCTTTCCAAGATGATGGAGAGTGGCCTAGCGATAACATCCGCCAGCTCCCTCAGCACTCGGGGGTGCATCCCATCGGGGCCCATGGATTTATGGATGTCAAGTTTGGACAAAAGATCTCTAACCTGATCCTCCTCCACCAAGGGAGAGTCTTCCTTTCTCCAGCCTTCCTCTCTTGTCTCCAAGGTCTGGAATTCCTGAGGACTGACCTTAGCAGTGAAGTCTGAAGCAAAGAAGGTATTCAATAACTCTGCCTTCTCTGTATCCTTCGCCACCAGGGCACCCGCCCCATTCTGCAGTGGGCCCACATTTTCCCTAGTCTTCCTTTTGCTGTGGATGTATTGGAAGAACCCCTTCTTGTTGTCCTTGGCATCTCTTGCCAGATTTAATTCCAACTGGGCCTTAGCCTTCCTTGTCGCATCCCTGCACACTCTGACAATGTCCCTGTATTCTTCCCAAGTGGCCTGTCCCCTTTTCCACATTCTGTACGCTTCCTTCTTCTGCTGGAGTTTTGCCAGGAGTTCCTTGCTCATCCATGCAGGTCTCCTGCCCGCTTTGCTCGACTTCTTCCTCAGAGGGATGCACTGATCTTGAGCCTGGAGGAAGTGATGCTTGAATATGAACCAGCTTTCTTGGACCCCTCTGCCTTCTAGGGCCCTACCCCATGAGATTCCCCTAAGTAGGTCCCTGAAGAGGCCAAAGTCAGCTCTCCCGAAGTCCAGCGTTGCAATCCTACTCACTGCCCTGCTCCCTCCTCGTAGGATCCTGAACTCCACCATCTCATGGTCACTGCAGCCAAGGCTGCCCCCAACCTTCACCTCTCCAACTAGACCTTCTTTGTTTGTTAGTACAAGGTCTAGCATTGCACCTCTCCTCGTTGGCGTCTCCACCACCTGGGTCAAGAAATCATCATCAATCCTCTGCAGGAACCTCTTTGCCCGTTTGTGCCTAGCTGTGCTGGCTTGCCAACAGATGTCAGGGTGGTTGAAGTGACCATTTGACAATTAAAGATGACTTTTAATTATTTTTAAAATGAAATTAAAAGATGTTCAATAAAATAAAATGTATGATATGTTTTAAAGTTAGATCTGATTTTATGTCACAAGGGCAGAGTTACACCTTTCCTGAAAAGTCAGCAACATGAAAGTATGATTATGTGTTGACGTTCTGAGAGTTCATAACTCCTGGTAGCACGTATGCCAGATAAACACCTCATGCTTCTTTTAATTTATTATTATTATTATCTACTATTGCATTAACTAGTTGTTTACTACTGCATTTACTGAGCTCCCATCCCAAAAAGTAAGTGCCATCCACAAAGCAGATAGATAAACTGACAAAAGTTAGGGTAATTAGAGTCATAAAAATGAAGAAGCTGACCTGGTGTTTAGGTAGATCTTGGTACAGTATATTCCAATGTGGATTTGTTGAGGGGACTCAACAAATCTGAATAAGTAAAAATAGTGACCATTATTTATATGCCCCAGCACATCTAAAGCACCTACAACCTGGGACCTATGACACAGGATCTATGTCAAGCCTATACTCCTCTGCAGTTGCAGCTGGAGGCCAGGAAGGATATTACGGGACATGTGAAATGATATTGAGACCTATGTTCAGGCAACTGCACCAGCCCCTCCCCAAATTTCCATTGCTTATAATGGAAGCGTAGACTCCTGGCAACCATGCAGATACCTCACTTCAGATTTTTTTTTTCTCTGAAGAGGAATCCTAACATTTTTCTTCATGCTAGGTTTATAGTTTCATTTTTTTGCACTTCGTTATGGTAACCTGAATACTATTGTTTCCACGGATATCATACAAGGCAATTGTTCAGCTGATATTTGAATACATGTGATGTGATCTCAAAATGAAGTTGTGGCCAACTAGTGTCAGCATATGATATCAGTTACAAAGAATATCATTATAAAGATAGTTGCATATTAACTCTTTAGACAAACGAGCTGTGATTAAACGTTAATAGCTTTCCTAAAAGGAGCTGAGAAAGATGGTAGCAGCCAGCCAGCGGTTTAATCAGTTAACCAGGCTTCTAAAAATACCCTGACTTTTTTTTCTCTCACTTTTAATTGGTAAGATAATCCTATAATATAAGAAATATAGTTGGTCTGTGTCATGGATATAAGCCTAGGCTTATAGAGACTTTAAAAACGCTTGTTTAAACAGAAGTGTGTTGGAATTTGATTTTTATGTTTGGCTTAGCACTAGGATGATGTTGATCTGTAATTACAAGAGAACATATATCATCACATAGTTGTGTTATAATAGTTCAAATTTTTAGAAGTCCTTGCACAGTCTTCATATAAGCCTCAATGTTTAATCACTCAGCTATTTTGTATAACCTTTATCTGAATCTGTGACAACACAATCCCTAACACACCTAACCCACAAGAACTTTCTTAAAGTATAGTTTAGCTTGTACAACAGGAAAGTGTCTTATTTAGCATCAGACTGAGACAGTTACTATGTAGAATACTTCTGAATCTGACTGCACCACAAATTAAACATTAAATTTGGCAACGAATGGCTGATATTTAGAAAGAGTACTGGTGAAATGCCTTTTCAAATCTGGATATAATTTATTTCTATACAATTATATAGTTATTATTTAGTGAAGATTCTCTCCACTTTTCTGTTATCAAGACTATTTCTTAAATATTGTATTTCTACAGTAAATAGCCACTAATACTGGTATTAACGCTGACGTTAAATACATTGCATAAAAACACTTGTTTCAGTCTGTTGCATTCTAGTTATAAAATGTACTCCATTCACGAAAACACAAAATGAAAGGGAATTGAAATCACAGAAATGTAAGTTTAGAAGGGACCTTCTAAAAATCATCTAGGCCATCATCCTACAATGAAAGCATCCTAACAAATATTTTTCTAAACCCCTTTTGAAAATCACTGAGGATGTAGTTTTGTAGCATCCTGGAGTATCCTGGCCCACTGCTGCATAACTTAAATAAATAAATCTAAAAACCTTATATATAGTTTCTTGCTGCAAATTGAGCTGATTGCCACTTGCCTTTTCGTACTGTCTTCATTACCTCTACAGCAACCCTTTATAATCAGAAGATTCTGCATGTTTTCCGACTTCCCACTCCCATCAAACCAAATTCAGATATTTTTTGTTTCACACATTCTCTAAGATGCTCAGCATACAAGTGATTCTCTTATATACTCTTTATAGTTTTGTTCTTTCTTAAAGTATGGTGAGTAAAACTGACTGTGGTGTAGCATCCAAGGATCATCAACGCTAAGTAGAGCTGAATAATTGTATTCCCTGTTGTAGAGGGTTGAGAGAGAAGTTCTGTCAAACAGCACTTGGCATCCAGTCGTCTGCTTCGCTCCAGTGCCCCATCATGGTCAATGTTAAGGTTTATTGTGATCGCATCTTACCCTTTCAGAGGTACAGACTTCTTCAGTTTAGCTTAAATGTACTTTTATTGATAGTTTAAGGTGGGACATCAATCTTTAAATAATATTTCTTTTTACCACTTTTTAGTGGTCTGGATGTAGCAATTGTTTAATAATATATGCTAGTGCTTTTCTGGGAGCAAAGCTAGGCTGATTAGTTTTCATCTCTCCTGTCCCTCTTTTTTTTTTTTTTTCATTTTCATTTTTTTCTTTATGTGTCCTAAAAAATAATCATTAATGGCTCAATTCTTCCCACAGTGCCATAAACACTATAAGGCGAATTTGATGAAGCTCTTCTAACTTGAGTACAGCTATTTCACCAAAGTATTTTTTGACCTGTTCTTTCCAGAACCAGGCCTTCATCACCATTTTCATATTAAATACAACTCTTACAGTATAGTGACAAGCTAAACTTAAACAAAAGAGCTGAAAGCTTCAGCCCTGCATCAACCGTTATTTGCTCTTCTTTTCCAATTAGAAGTGGACTTGCTTTTTTGTTTTGTTTTGCTTTCCTCTTACTTTTCACATAGTTTTAGGACCTGCCTATTTTTCTTTTATGTCTGTTGCTAACAGAAACTCTTTTGCACTGTAGGATTTCTAGATTTATCCTTACAAGCATGATCTCTCCCTTTATAATCTTTCATAATTGTATCACCTATGATCCCCCTTTTTATATGATTTCTTTTTTGCTTTTCTGGTCACTAAAGATCCCCTGGCATAGTTAAAATGAACTCTAACCATGCTTTCTATCTTCTCTTTGCATTAGCTAGGTTGCCATTGTGCATGAATATGGTTTCTTTCAGTAACCGCCAGATTTGCTACATTCCTTTGTCTCAGATAAAGTACATTATTTTCATTCTCTTCCTGTCACACTTTGTCTCCCTTAGGATAGTTCACTTTATTATTTCATGATTACTCTCACCTCCTACTACAATTCACCTTTCCAATCTTAATTATTCTTTCCTTTTAGACAGAACTAAATCTAAATCAGCTGGTCCCTTTCTAACCTCCTGAAAACAATTTGTTCCCAGCACGTTTCATGATCTCGATTAACGGTCTATGGTTGGTCATAATATTTCTCCAGCAAATATTTGGTTAAATTTCTCTGCTGCCACCATATTCTAACTTTTGAATAGCTCTAAGAGTTGCTAAAAAATATGTCTCATCTACCTCTTCTTCAACAAAGGTCTATATAGACTACTACCATTATATTATCCCTACTGTTTTCTCTTTTTCCATGATGAAGAATATTAGCCTCTCAACTCTTAATAATAGCTAGACAAAAAGATATAAGTTGAATATGCAACAGTGTCTTTCTTTTCTTTCCAGATTTTTCTGGAATATCAAAATTCCAGATAAAAAATTTGTTCCACATAATTTCTGCGGGGTTATTCATGTTATATAGAGGGTTTTGCAGGATTTCTAAACCTTCCATTTGGTTTCATATTCTTATGTTGCATTTCCAAGGTGTGGCACCTTGGTACTTTGCAATCAGGGTCAAGATCACTCTATGATGCTCGCAACTTTGTAGTGTAATGGCTGTTGACACACCACCAGATCCACCTTAGTAATCTAAACTAGAGCCTAGTGTTATTATTAAGACTTATGCTGTGATGAGAAAGAGGAAAATGCAAAAAAAAATTAAGTTTCTAAATTCAGCATTGCTTGCTTAGACTATACATGCCTGTAAATAATAAAAAGATTTTTAATGACAACATTAGCTTTCAATAATGCTAAATTCTTTTATGGCCCACCATCTACCTAAACCTTTATTAACAAATATCTGTAAATGATCAACACTGTTGTTGACTGAGCAGGCCACCCTACGTTTACCGCTAATCTGCATACTGTGTTAGCATAATTTATCTAAAAATCAAATATATTCAGATGTATAGAACTATTCAGATACATTTTCATATTAAAATAAAATAAATTATAGTCAATATAAAATTGACTATCTACTTTTCTTCAAATTTTTGCCACTTTTTTACATATTTGTTTCAAATTCTGGAGTTATGTGGGGATAAGGGTTTATGAATGCATAAGCTGCGGTTTTGGGAGAAATTGTATTGTTTGAAAACTCATTTATTTTAATCTGTTATAAAAGTCATAATAAAAGTGTAGCACAGGGACGATAAACTTTACATGTCTATGAGCAATGACTTTCAGAAATAAAATATAGAAATGATATATGCAGCATTTTTAGACTAACCAAACTCATTTTAAAAGGTAGAAATTTTGCACTGATCTTTCAACAACAAAACCCCAAATTTGATACTTACTAGCCAACCATTTTCTTTCTAACTTTCAGAAAATAATTATCTCCATAAACATATGCTGGTTAAACCTTTCTCTACTTTTGTCTTTTCCTCTCTTGTTCTGCTAATAACTACAGTATAACTACATCTCTTAAAAAATTGTCATTAGCTATTCATTACCACATAACATTGTCACAGGCTCTATAATTGTCCCCAACCCTGAGTCTAAGAAGAGTCCGGTTTCCAAACTTTGGTTTAACAGGATTTCTACCTTTACCTCAGTTCAGACATTTCCTGTGAGACTTCATAAAATGAAGTTTTGATCTTATATCTGACAGGCATGTTAGCTTAGACTGATGGTTGGAGTTACTCAAAGTCAGAATTTTAAAAATGTATGGTGGTTCACCAAGGTCTTGGTAAAACCTGAATTCTTCCATGGAGAGTTTTAAGGTAGCAGATAATAGGACACAGATACTCTTCAACGGTGGCTTCTCTGTGTAATTCACTCTGGCTTTCAAGTCTAAACAAGTTTATTGCAGCTCGAATCCCATGCTTTTCAGCCTGCAATGCATAACTTCCAGGAGAAGGCTGGATTACTTACAGGAGGTTTGCAAAAGGTGACTAAGAAAAAAAGTTCCAGTAGGCTATTTAGCAATTTACACATGCAAAATTTCTAATGGAAACAACAACTCCACTGGAAATTCTTCAGTTGAAAACACCTTCATCATTTCTACAAGTCCTTTCTGGTGGACTGAGTTTACTCAGTGATAAAGAGTCTGGCTGTGTACATTTGTATCTCACCCTCCATGAAAGCAGGACAGGAATGCTTGCTGGGAAAGGTGTCATGGGGGTGTGAATGGCACTTCTGGACATCTCTGACTTTCTGTAATAGATGTATGAATATTTCCTCAGTGCCTACAGTCACTGAACAACGTCGTGTGCCGGATTCTTAGCTGATGCAACTATAATTGCTTATTTTACTACAGAGTTGATATGACATCAGTTCAAAACCTGTTACACTGTTTTTTTTCTTATTGCATGTAAAGTTTTCAATGGTATTGCGTGGTAGGCTCTATCTAAATAAAAATTATTTTATAACTTACAATGCAGTGCTGGATAGCAGTGACCAGAACTGCTGTTTGCAGATATGTATCTACTCAAATTAAATCTGACAGATGCCCATTAAGTGTAATGGGAGTTGGATCAACTCTCCATCACAAACAGGAAAGGAAAATGTCCTCTAATAATATGTTGGGAGCTACGCCTGGTGAAAAAATATCACTGTAACATAAGAAATGAGCTGAAAGCGTTCTACAACGAATATGCTCCCAAAAATGATTTAACAGTAATACTTTAAGAGAAGAACACATCATTTTTATTTTGTGCTAAAGTACTGCTTCAATAAACTGGATAACTCAGCCTCATCTTTTAGGGCACTCATAGGACACTCCTGAGTGAACGTTCACTGATGTGAAAAAAAGGTCATCCTAGATGTGTCATCTTAGATATTTCATAAATCAAAGGAACGGGTGTTTTCACACATTAAGGAGCTAATTTTGACTCTGCTAGAAACCCTGGTCCAATGATGCACACAGCTGTGCATCCTTAGTGGAAAGCATGAAGCAGATTAGAAGTCTTACACATAAAATCTTGTTTTCTCTCTGCTGCAGAAAGAGGGGAGAAATAATCCGTGTTTGCCTTACAGTAGGCACAATAAGATTGCTCAAAAGAGCATCACAGACCTTGTGCTGTTGCTCATACTCAGTTTGGCCCATTCCTATCATTTTTCCTGATCCCTTTAACTGCACGTATATGTGCAGGAAGTCATGGCTCCAGAATGCTACTTTTCCTTGACTCAGCTACTCATGTTTTAAGCAGCAGATGCTGGAGATGAAAGGAGGTGCATGGAATCTTTTGCACCCTTTAGTTAGTACAATAGATGGACATGAAATGTCTCCAATTTGGAAGTGACCTGGGAACCTGAAGCTCAAGCTATGCGAGAAGAGAAATTTATTCGTATAACTAAACTATTGCTTTATCAAAGCAAAGAAGTGTCAGCCTGTAATATTAACAACAGCATAACTGCAAGCATTATGAACAGATCAAGCTGAGCTATAGGAAATATATGAGTGCTGAATGTAGAAAAAAGGCGGGGGGGGATCTTTTCATGTAATCAGGAACAATTTGAAACAATAGTTGAGAAACAAGTTACAACCAGATTGCAAAATCAGTTCCGTGAAACAGGCAGCCAGTTCAAGCCTTTAATAATTGGAGCAATTACAGTTTGCTGTATTCACATAGCTATGCATCAGCATTATGCATCAACATTTCTATTGTAACATCATAATTCCATAGGTTCCATTGGTTCCATACTTCCATAGGTTTATAACTCAGCTGTACATGTTGAGGGGACTGCTGTTTTTGTTTTGGACTGAAGTTTAGTTTTCCTGTGAAATTTCACTAGCAAAATATTTAACATTATTAAATACAAAGGTTTAGGAATAAGACATAATATGGTCAGTGTTCTCTGACTCTTTCTAGCCAAGGTGTACTTAGGGTACCTACAGCAAGATATGAAATTCTGGTTACAGACAGTTGTGACTGAGAGTGAGTGATACCTTGGGTATGTATCTCATCAATTCAGTAGAGCATGTGCTATCCAACTTTAAACACATTTCGACGTTAACTGAAGTGAGACTAAAACATTGGGCTAAGTCAAGCCTTTATGTTAGTGTACAGATGGCTAATGCAGAACCGTGGATGTATTTTTAAAATGTCGCTATCTGAGTAACAATGCATACAAACTAATGACTGATTCAGATACGGATTTTCCAGGCACCAGGTGGAGAGTAGTTGTTTAAGAAAGCTAAAATGTCTGTATATACATGTCGTATGGCATAACAGTAGCTATGGGGCTGCTTTCATGTTGTGTTTATACAGAGCCCGCCCTATGTTTAACTATAAAACTCGCATGATGGATCATTGGCTGGGAGATTGATCATGTATTCTAAAATACACATTTTAGGATATGCGCAAGAGTGGTCTTGTCCAAAACCCATATTTGACCATGTTTGTGTGATAATTTATTTAGAAAAGAAAATTTATTTATTTATTCTGCTCCTGCATTTATAGTTGCAGTACAATAGGCCTTAGTGATAATATACTGCACCGTATTTATGTTTAGCCAGAATTATGACAAGCTATTACAATAATTTACATTTGGATAATTCCCTTTATCCTATGGGATCTCTGAGAGGTTTACAAATGTTAATACTATTTGTTTTAGTAATTGTTTGTTCTAGTGTAAAAAGAACCTAACCACATATTTGCATTGCATAATCGTTGCGCTTTAAGACATTTCTGGTCTTGTGCCTTGCCATTGCTAAAAATAACCGGTAGCATTTAATTTAATTTTGTTGCTGATATTTCACATAAGTAACTGCTACAGAATAGTTTATACCAAAAACTTCCAGCTCTGCAATTTCTTTTCATATAGATTTTAGTTTCTTGCTTACAGTCTGCCTAAAACTAATGTTGCTATAAGATGCCCATGTACACTTACACATCTATAAATAATTAGCAATATTTCCTTGGGACTTAAGCAAGAGCTTAAAATTTTACTGAATCCTACTGAGTTTACTCATGCACTTATAGTCAAGATTGTACTTGTGTGTTTGCTGAATGAGATGTTTTAAGGTTGATACTGCTCGTATTGAATTAATGGCATTTTGCAATTGACTTTCATGGGCAGAAGATTGCATGTGTGTTTCCACACGCCATTTAAACAAAATAGGATTTGACAGAGCACATTGCCCATAGTACTGATTTCCACTAGTAACCTTCATACTTGAAGCCTATTTTATGATCCCACTGATCCCATTTTGACTGTGTTAAATGCCAAGAGAACTTCTGAGATTTTACTCTTTGCCTAATTTAAATGTTTGGTCTTCAGCTGCTCCCTGTGATTTTTGTCTTTCTTCTATAGCTATGGAATAGTCCAAATACATTCTATATCCAAAGAATATATTATTTTTTCTTGCAGAGCAGTTCATTTCAGTTATGTTCTTTTGCTGAGATTTATTAGAATGGTGAGATGCATGGCAGGTTTTATGTGGTTATCTACAAGGGTTACAATACCACAACAAAGTGCCCATGCTGTGGTAAAGGAGCAGGAAAGAAAATCCCTTACAAAAGAAGCCTATAAAATGGTTACTCATGAAAGCAGTACCACTCATGACCAATTCTTTGGGAATGTCAGGGATTATTATGCATACTTTCCACATGCGGAAGATAAGGAAATCGTGTATATATACACACTATCCTCCTTCTGTCCACCTGCACATTAAAGCATATTGCCCTTACTATTTAGAAGTACAGCCTCATTCAGTTCTAGGATCTTGATCTTCATATATCCATCAATAAGTTAGACCTTTCCAACCATCAATAGCTTCATTTCCCATTGCTAATGCTCACGAGTGTTGCAGTCGGGGAAAGTGATTTATGGTCCAAAAATCTAAGCTCATGGTAGCCCTTTGGATTGCCCTAACATAGTCCTAAAGAGTAGGCTGTTGGGCTGTTCTTTCCACAGCTTGTTTCAGGATAGAAGTTTGACAAAACCATCTATGAGTAAAATGGTGTTGATAGTCCATTCACTAGTGAAATGTTACAATTTACAGGAGATATCCATGAGGTGCCATTAACCCACCAGATGATGAAAGAATCTGAATGAACACATATTTAAAGGCTGATGTGTTATTTTGTTCATTTTAGCTGTAGAATCTTGTAATACATGAAAATAATTTAATATTGTTCATTGAAAATTTGACTAACCTCCTAGTATGACTTCGACTAAGCTTCCTTATGATATTTTCTTATATATAAATGTTACAAGATCTATTATTCTTTAAACAGATCTCCTTTGGCAGGGTCAAGTTAATCGTCCTAACGCATTGTAACATTTTGGTTTGCTGGCTGGGATCTTTTCCTTCATTTTTTCCTCTCACTGAAATACTCCTTCCTCCTTCAGAAGTGTATCATTATAATCTATATATTTGCCTTAACATGACGAAGAAATACATTCTGAAACAAATTTCTCTATTAGATACTTCCCCCTAGTTGATGTTTAATTTTCAGTGTGCACTGTATAATACTGCCTTGATATTATTTTTCAGTAATGTCAACTGCTGTACAATACCACAACATATTTGCTTCATTTTTTGGTAAACCTCACAAAATATCACAACAGAACAGTTGGTTTAGATTAACATCATTACAGAACACAAATAATGAAAAGTAAAGAAATTTGGGCTTAAAACCCAGATTTTACTACTTAATTGACCCCTATTACAGCGATTATATTTTATTTCGGGTCCTGGTAACAAAGTAGGAAGATATTAGTTCAGCTCAGCCAAGGTAGCTGATTAATTGATATGAATTGGATAATGACTTGATTTCTCATGGGTTTAATAGCTGCTATTACAGAAAAGATTGGCTGCAGAAAAGATTGGCTTGTTGTCAGCCAAAAGCATTATCTTTCTCTGAATAGTGGAAAAGGTTATAAAACAGCACTTAGTTTGATTTATTTTATTAATCAAAACCATACTTGTATTAGAAAGGTCTCATGAGGTTGCATTTGATACCTGTGATCTGATGTGTATCCATCAGCCTTTAAAACCTTCAACACCTTGAGGAACTGTTCTTGGATACCATTGGCCTCTCTTCCTATGTTACCACACACCTTAAATGTACGCTTGAAGTTCTGCAAGCAGAAGCAAAGCTTACTTAATTTCTAATAAAAGTAAAAATTACAAACAAGTGATGAAGTCAGTAAGGCCTTTCAGGGACTGTAAGTGTCTGCTGTGAATTGGCAGATTTTGGCCTAAATGTCTGCTATTCTATTTCAGCTAATCAATTGCATCACTGCTGGTATTTCCATTGACCTTCCCAAAACATTTTGTATCATTAAAAGGCTCAATTAACTTTAGGTTCATTTTATTAAGATAAAAGGCAGTTTAACTGAATTGTAAAGAATATAAAGTTCGTCCTGTACTTTTGTCCTGTACTTTTCCCTAAAGTCACACTTAACATTTCTCGAAAAAATATTGCAAGTGATTAAAAAACTTCTGTTCCATGACTTAACAACAGAGATAATTGAGTAATAAGCCTGTGGTTAGATAATAGTGCTGAATCACAAAGCTTTTTTTGAAGAATGGAACAATAGCTGAAGTTCTGAATTCAATAGGCAAATGTTCTCAGGAATAGGGAGATTTACATGAAATAATAGGAATTTAAACAAAAAAAAACTTACAGAAAGAGAGGAGTAATTACCTCTAATCTATATCTAAGAGGAAATCTTCAATATAAAAATTAATGATTTTAAAATTTCTTTTGCCTTTTACTACAAAGATATCTACAGTTTTCCCTTAGCCTGAAACGTAAACTATTAGCTTAATCATTGTGATCTAGGACAAGATTCTAAATGCAGCATAGCCAAGAAAGAACTGTCATTCTGGCTTTGCAGTTGCATCTCTGAAGCAAGAATCCTGTGTCTTTATGTAGTGCTAAGATTATGAAGGTGTGCATGGACTGAGGGGTTTGCTTTGTAGACTAAGCTATGAAACTGGAGCTTATCGTATGTAACTGTAATTCACTTCAATTCTGATAGTAAGATAACAGCCTTCATGCCATTTTAAAACACAGAACATTTTATTTTATCTAATGTATTGTATTGACACAATCAATAGAGTTGTAGATCATCTAAAAATATTACCTGCATTTTGGTTCTTGCTCAGAAAGTGTATGATTGTAAGGAATTGTTTAAACAATTAAGCTGTACTTTAAGTGTTGTTTAGAAAAAAGCTATGGAATATATTTATGTATAATTTCTCTAACAAGGATGTGATGTTCCTGAAGTTTAACTATTTTTTGAAAAAGGGGGAATATTTTGAAAATCGTAGTGTGCGTATTAATAGTGAATTTACACCAAAAAATGCATTCAGCGTTAATAAGAAAAGTGTTAGTACGATTTCTACCTGCTCAGAAAATGGTTTGTTACATGATGTCATTTATGTCACTTTTACTTTCAGTAGTTACGTAAAAAAGCGAGACAAAAGGCAAAGAAGAAAAGCAAGTGCCTTTAAAAACTGAATCTGTAAGGGATTTTGTTTCCAAAAGGAAAGTATAGCTGACAAGAGCAATAAAGTGTCTGAGTTTTAAGGAAGTTGGTGTCGAAATAATTACATTTTTGAGCAATAAGTTCCTTCTTTGTAAGACTAATTTCTGTAGGCAAGAGAAGCTTATTGATCCTTTGGAATGTGTGTTCATTTTATCTGTCTACCTATCCACTTCTTTGACCAACATCAGCGTTAGGCAATCTATAAAAGATTTTGATGGTGCCTGAAGTTTTGCATTTGAATTTCTCATAAATTAAATCAATAGAAAGAATGAATACTGAGATATGAGGAATGGATTACACAAAAAGATGAAAATTGCTAGCTCTTAGTTAGTCATGACTATAGAATGCAGCAGCACTGTACCATATATTTATGTTGCCTGGACAATAACTATGAGGGGAAAGAACATGAAAAAAAACCCAGTAAACTGAAGGAACTGACGAACACCAAGGTAATGCCATTTCCCCTCACCTTTTAAAATGGGGAAAAATCAATGCAAATAACCATGAATGAATTGCAAAACTCTTTCTCACTGCCTGCTAATGTTTTTACATCTTATTTTTTAATTTCTTCAAGATTTCAGTATGAATTTCACTGAGAGAAGACTGAAAGACTTGGCTGCAAGCATTGTGCAACATTATAGAAGATATTTTTTAAATTGGGAGATGATGGAAATCTGATTTCTGGCAATTAGATTATACTTAATTCTACTGATGAAGATGAATTAAGCCTATGGTTTCAATCATCAAATCTACAACCCTGAAAAAAACAGGTTCAGGAAACATGGTTCAGCTTTGGACCATTGGTTGCCCATACTGCCTCAGGTTTAATAGTTTGGGTCTATATAGACTAACACTTTCCAACACAGTTCCCAGGCATAGTTTGGGAAATAATACATGCCAAAGACCATTCCCAACAGACAATATGGATGAGACCAAAGCAGTTTGACTCCCTCTGTCCCATGTAATCTTTCAGCACGATCCATTTGCAAAATCAACTGGAAAAACATGAGTAAAATAATATTAATGCGTGAAAGCCTCAAAGTCATCACCTGAAACTGAGAAAAAAATCTATGTAAAGTGTTATGCAAGCTAAATGCAGCCAGGCTGTACCATTTGACCCTAGGGCTAGAGTGTGGTCCCTGGTCTTAATTTATTTAGCAGTAAAGATGTAGCCGATGTGATCATGGTCTATTTACCCCCAGCTTGCCATATAATTGTGTATTGCAACGTGTAAATAGCAATAGGTTTAGAAACAAATTTGGAGAAAGATCTAAATTACTGTGATGATAGCATGAGAACTTCTAGTTTCCGAATTGTGCTTTCCATAATAATGAACACTACATTTTTTGTACTGAAAGCACTACCTTAGAAAACAATTAGGTATTCACGATCCGCTTCTTTTCTTCATGTTATGAATGTTTAATTCATTTTTATATAGACCTATCTTAAAAGTAAATTTTCTTAATCATTCCTTTTGGCTACACCTTTAATGCTCACACATGACTCAAGTTGATTGCATCTTTATTGCCTGTAGGAACATAGCTTTTTGTGCAAACCAGTCCCCGTTTGGGCCTGAGTGGGCCTAAGTGTCCTCACTAGAAGACCTTTTGGCTTATTCTGAACTAGAGCTAGAGTGTGATCCATAATGCAGATGCAGGAGATCCGGAGTCAGGTATGCCTTGGCAGCATAGACAATATGACCAGCTTTTTTATTCAGCAGCCTTCCCATTTTATATCTCTGCAAGCCACTGGGATCCTAGTCACTATTAGTCATTCTAGTAATAGCAAAATACTACAAACAAGAGAAAAACCCAAAATAACTTTGCTCCTAATCAAACCATACCACAGCTCAGAAATGTCAGGCTATATCTTTGGGTATTTAAAAAGACATTCATGATTAAACATCTTCATTTATACTCTCATGGTACGAAAAGCATTGAGATCTGTTAGATTACCAATTAGCCTTTCCTAAATTGTGTTTCTATCTTTACAAATATCTTTCTTTTACAGCAGCATTGCTCACTTTTTGTGGTATAAGTGCAGCTTAAGCCAGCAACTGGTCTAATTCTTTTAGCAACAGGACGGTAGGTAGTACAAACTGGAAGAGCGCAAATATTGAGCTGTATGCAAGTCTCTCTTTTTTGTTGTATCTCATCTTGATAGAAAGCGAGCTGTGCTTTTGCTTGGCTGCTTGGAAACAGATTATCACCAGAAACAAATTTCTTCTCCTTTCTCAAGCTCTAGCATTGCTGTACCACTTACCAAAATACAAGTCAGCCCATTATATAAAATGGCTACTGAGAACCTGTAGAAGCGCTGCCGTGATTCTAGATCACATATATGGGTGTCATTGTCTCTTTTCCTTTGGTCCCCATTTGCTCTGTCATATTGCTATTTCTTTTTTAGTAATGCATACAGTTAAAAATTTCAATGTTCATATTGTTACTGTACTAATCTACTAAAGAGAAGAGCCTTCATATGCCTGAGTTAAATGTCAATTGCCTCAGCTTAAGAGTAAATGTGGTTTCTTACAAGTAAATCCTTGGGAGTGGAGTACTTTGAATACTAATGTATTATTATGATTATTATAATTACTATTATTTCATATGGTTGTTTATTTAAAGGTCTGTATTCCAATTGATATCCTGCTGAAATTTCTTTTTGTAGAAAGATTTTTGTAATAACAAGGGCTTGCAGTTATGTCTGGAGGCTTTTAGGATAACCAGTAGGAAATTCCTAGGAGCTAGGAGAATCTAAATATCACCCCTAGACTAGGCTAGAGGTTCATGCTTGTCTGCACTCAAGTTTCACGCATACAAACTCTGTTCTAAAATTCAGTGATTGCATTCACAGAAAATAGAAAAGAGATGAGGATAGCAGTATTTTCACTACTTCCCTGATACCCAAGTCGTCTGGGAGTGCCTGGAATATGGTTGACCCTTGCACAAACCTTTCTTTGCTGAATTTGAACAACAACTGGGACTGCAATCCTCCTGTCTCCCATGAAACTGCATTATTTCTCATTCTCTTGTGCTGAATGGGGATTCACCATATATAATAATCTAAATATTGATTTGGATCGTGGACTTTAATTTAATTATTTCCTGTGGGTGCATAGCCAGGACTAAATTGCAAAGCCAGTATTTGCCTGGCCTGGTGAGTATTTAAGTAATAGAAAACTCAATAACATCAGTTGGAAAGACTGAGAGGAACTTATTTCGGAAACTCTTACAAACCAATGTTTAGGTCACTCTTCTTATGGGAGAAGATTGTATTTCAAATCCCTGCTTTAAATTAACTAGAAGTACAATGAACATGAACATGGATCTAGGATGGACATGAAGATGAGTCTCTCACAACAGAAGAATGCAGGGACCAATGGGCTACTTGAAAACTAGAGAAGAATTTGTTGGCAGGAGCTGAATGCTTTTGGTGCCCTCAGGACTTTGGTTGTAAAATAAATGCAGAACAGCAGAAATGCAAACACACAGAACATTTAGTGAGTGGAAAGTCAAGTGGCCACAGAGGTGGGAGACTGCTGAGTTGGGGATTATTTTGGAATAAGATAGTAAAGTAAGTTAAGCATATAATTTGTCAGCTGAACTGAATTTCACCAGCCATGTTTTCAGTTTATCTCTAACATACATGATATTTCAATATATAAACTAGTGAAATTGAACAGATCTCTGTGGAGCTAGCATGGAAAAATATCCAACCAGAAATTCTAGCAAAGAAAAAGGAATTAAAAGTTTTATTTATGTAAAGTGTCAGTGAAAAGCACACTATGCAGGAACTCAGCAACAGGACACAGCATATTATGAGTGACAGGCAAGCTAGTTATAAGATGCCTTAATAACTATTTTTACTATCCCACAAAATACCTTGTTCTAAAGAACTCTCTTAAATAAACATTTTAAATCATATCAGAAAAAGGTAGCAGACTAACCTCACTTGCTCTAGCAGCAAGGTTATTTTGTCAGTAGCAAAGCATTTTCCTACATGCCAGATTTTAATACTGTCTTCTCTACAGACACAGGCTGTGGAGCAGAGACTTCAGGAGTTCTCTGTTTTAAACCAGAGTGTATTGAAAAGCAAATATTTCCCAGGTGGTTATTTGAAGACATGTCATGTTACTCAGTATGCTTTTCACTTCAACATTTAAAAATAAGATCAAAAAGTGTATTGAAAAGAAGATAGGCTTAGACATGAATCACTTTAGATGCACAAAACATCTACAAGTATAACAACGACCACTGAACTTCTCCTCATTTTCTGAGCAGTTTGGGGTTTATTTTTGTGTGTGTGAGCTAACTAAGACTCAAGTGGCATAAGTTTTCTATTGTTCCTGAATTATCAGGCACACTTACTTACTTACTTTTTCACCTACAGGTCACAGACGCCTTTTTCTGTTCTTATGTATAAAATCGCAAAATAATTAGAAGCAGAAAGAAGATACCCAGCTGTGGTTTAAACTTTGAAGGATAATTTCAGTGCCACAGCCAGAATGGAATGATAAACAACACAGACTACATCAGAAGCCAAGGAATAGTATTCCTGAGAAATGACTTAATGGTTTACTGCAGTAGTGAACAGTCCTCCAGACGCTACGGACCATAGAGTAATAACTTCACATGGACAAAAGTACACACCAAAGGCTTCGTAAGCTCTTCATAAGGGAAAAAGTGCACAGGGAATAGCTCACAAGTAGGGGATGACAGTGATCCTTACAGTTTCCCACTAGCCCACCACAGAATTTGGTTGGGTGTACAAGCTTTGAAAACGGGTGATTTTGGTCTCAGTATGTTCCATTTCTGGGCACCTGGTTTGTCCAACAGCCTCCTTTCCAGTATAACCCAGCTGCCAGGCACAGGATGCCACCATGGCATGGGAAGCGCAGCTGAACCACTTGTGAGCCTCAAGCAGAATCACACTGTATCCCCCATGTCGGCCTCAGGTCAGTGAAGGAGACAGCTGTGCAGTATGCCTGAAGAACTTGAAACAACTGCATGGTAATGCTGCACTGCTTGCTAACTATTGGTTTGCCTTTGCTAGCAGGGGAAGGAAATTGTGCTCACATTTACACCATCATGATGCTGAGGTAATTCATTTTTTACTCACTGCCTTGCGCTGGGGTAACTGAGATCAGAATGAAGTCAATGACGTATGCTGCTATCAAAGTGAACATCAATGCTGATTTCAACGTAAAATGAGGACAACAAGTAAAAGAGGTAGACTGACAGAGATATCTTTCTGAATTATACTTTCAGTACAATCTTCAGGAATTAAAAAATATTCACTGGCATCTAATAAAGCCTGGTATTCAGGGAAGGAAGCTCTCTCATTAAATTTTAGAACTGATAAAATCACGGGCTTCCACTTTTAAAAGCCAGTATCTCAATGAAAGCCCCACATCTGAGGAAAAGTGCAAGGTTTTCCTTATGTGTATACCTGTGCAAGAATCAGACAGAGGTGGCATTTTACTTGGCATATCTGACAGAAAATATTACAAATATTTGAATAGAAGACTCAAGAGAAAAAGTGATCTAGTGATTAGAATAGTTATCTAGGAATATCCAACTCCAAATCCCTGATCGAAATCTGAAAGAAGAAGGATTTGAACTTCCAACTCTTGTATCTGAGGTGACTAGCACTACCATATTTACTGGCTATGCTGGACTTGACTTGATTATTCTCTTATTTTAACTGTAATTATCCAAGGTATGTTATTTAAAACATCCTGTTCGTGATGTTCTCTAGCCAGTGTTATGGTTGCAAAGCTGCTACTCACTCTAAAATAAACACGATATTTAAGGTAGCAAATACGATCAGGAAAGTTGTCTTTTTATTGGAGGCAAAACAAGAGTAGATTGTCTTATTGAGTAAAATATGCCTCAAGCATGTATATTCTAAAGTGGTGAAACCTGAGAAAAGCAGGTTTATGAACTGTGCTGCTTGCATTCCCTGGTTCTACTGCAGGATGTCAGCGTACGCTTCAATTCACAAACAAGCACAATGGAAACTGTAACATGGCCCTTTCTGCTTTCTTCCAATGTGGGCTGAATACTAATGTTATAATACAATCAAACAAGGTGAAATAGTTGTCCTGAAAACCCTCAGAAGCATGTTATAGTGTTAGCTTGGTGGTGTTACAGATAAGTCTCACTATTCATTTGCTTGCCCTCTTCTGTAAATGGAATCTCTCCTCTCCAAAAAGGAAGAAAATAAAATAAAATAGACAAGAAGAAAAAGAATTTATTTTCTGTCATTTTGTTATAACTTTTGTAAAATAAATATTAAAACATCATTCTCCTCTGAGGTGAAATTTTTGCAGGAGATTTGGAAATCAATTTGCACTTTTTGTTTGTGGTTAACTTTTTGATTAAAGATTCTCTTCTATTTTCCTCATAGCTCTTCAGTGGCAATTCTGTAAGCCAAGGGCTGCATTCGAACTTGTAGAGGGCATACTGAAAATTGGCACTTGCTGCCTACTCAAAATTCACACATGCACAAAACTAGCTCACCATTGGACAGTGCGGTTGTGGAAGAGACTCAGCTTTGCAAAAGACAAAAATATATCAGAAGGGAGAGGGAGAGAACTAGTGTAAAATGCTCGCTGTGTTACTGGTGGAAAAGTTTGTGGGGTGTTTTCATTTTCATCCTAAGGAGGAAAACGGAAGAGGGCAAGTGATGTATGCTTCTCTAACCTCCTAACTTCTCTAACTAATAAGATGAATATTATTCAGGAACTTTCCTCAGTTTCCAGGAAGAAAAGAAATTCCAGCAGTCTTTGAAATGCTTAGCAATTTATCAAGACAAAGTAACACGTCTCCAGAATAATAACAACAAGGGAAATAATAGTTTTAAGAAATTAAAGTTCATAGTTGTCAGCTCATAAGATTTTATTCAGATTGCTGAATAACAAGGAACTCTTCAAACATGCACAATTAGCAATGCTTATGAATTAAGGGAAAAAAGGAAAAAAGCCACATACATTTTTGAATTGTGTAAAATGCGTAGTGTTTTTGCTGAGCTGGTTGTGATAGCAAATAATGAAATGCCAGTTCTGTGCTGATTAGCAACTAAATAGACAACTTCATCTTCATTCCATTTTGTAGTGGAGATGATATAGTATGATGAATAGGACTATATATCGTGAGTCATTCCTCTGAACTCAATAGAATGCTGTTTATGGCTGAGGAAGTACCAAAATCTTGTCTTGGGTGTCTAACTATACTTGCTTTACTGTTAAATCTCTCTTTGCCTTCATTTTTGCAGGTTTGCACTCAGATTTAGTCAAATTATGTTTATACACATCCTTTTTAAATCAGGGAAAAATCTAATTGCCTGCATAGACAAGAAATTCAAGCAACAGACTGTAATTTTACAAGGGAAAAGTAACAGAGATACTTATTGTTTGCACTGTTTTACAATTGCAAACTCTCTTAGTGCTTTCCAAACTGAACATTTTATTTTTTGCAGACAACAGTACCCCTAAGTAACTGGGAGAAAATATTAATGCCACTCCTATGAACACCTGTGTTATTCAGAGTGGTTCTTCTAAATCCATTGATAAACATGGCGGAACAAGAATAGACAAATGAGGTCAACACTCTCAGATGCAGAGGACTGTAGGTGACCACTGTTCCTTATATGATAGACCTCTATTTTAACCAGATTTTGGAGATTCAGAGGAACAACAGCCCCTACTGACTTCCAGTTCTGTCAGCTTGTATGTTACTTTCGTCACAGACTTTTTGCATCTTATAATACAAGGAGAACAAGACCATTCATTCTTCTAAGTAAGGAACTGAACAGAAAAGAAAGCAAACCACCAAATGTTTTGTTATGTTCTTTTTGATGGACATGTCAGATTGCTATTTTAAGGAGATGATTGTTTTTGTCCATGTTTTTCCTCCAGTTTCAGATCTACCTCATATCAGTTAGTCCAATGGTTCTCCTTTTACTATGTTATTTGATTGTTATGTTCAATGCATATACAATTGCATCTTTTCAAAGCCATATTTAGTGCAATTAGGAGCAAAGGAAGCTTCCTCATGCTATTTTTAGCATGAATTGAGAGAGAAAATCTGTCAGAATGTTTTAAGAGTTCTCTTACGTTTGGAAACTTTCCAAACGTCACCAAGCTCCTATGACACTGACTGAACTAATTTTTACTAAATTGCAAATATGTAACAACCAGGATTTGAATAAATTTGTTGGTGTTCTGCTGTACAATGAACAACTGCAGCACTGAGGATAAGCTAAAATCCTAGGCCACTGTGCATAGTGTTTGAATCAGACATTTCACATTTCTTCCAAAACGGAACATCGAATAAGCTCTCAAACAAATAGGTAGAGGATATGATACTTCTGTCACTAAAGACTCATGTAAGAAAGGGTTTTTTTGCGTGTACATGAGTGTTAATTTATTATTGACTTACGAATTACTGACCACAATACTAGCACACACTGGTTCCAAATAGGCATTTGAAATCGTGGAAAATAACCTGCTTGTGCATGCACTTTTTAGAAGTCTATTTAGAATAGTCTTTTAGAAGTCTGTTTACTCCTGGAATTTAACATTCAGAGGTTTGAGAACATATACGGCAGGAGTAAAATACTCAGATACACTCATTGAATTGCCATGTTGAAATTTCTGCAGTGAGCCCAATTGGGCCATTTTGGGCCAGAAAATTCTATCTCAACGTTAGCCCTTCATAGCTAGCGGAGTGGTGCAAGGTAGCTGGATTTCCAAGAAAGGACTCTTGGCTTCTCAGAGATCCATCAGAATTTCTTCAGAGGAATCATTAAAAAAAATATATCTGTATATTCACTTAGGTGATGGCCAAGTAGTTTCATCACAATCATATTCATTACTAATCATTCCAGGTCATTTTTATCTAATTTTTTTGTGAGTTTAATTAAGCTTTCCACATTAAACTGCATAATTCACAGTATTTTAAAAACTTCTACATTTCATCAATCTCATTTCAAATAAAGTTAATAAGCAGAAAATCCTCCTTGGAAATTAAAGAGTCTTTTCATATTATCTTTATAATTAACTCAATATTAAATTAATAATGGAGACATGTTAAGACTTTAAATTGAAAATTTGATACTCAGAATTACAAACAGAAAATCTAAATAAAAATACAGATGGAAAAAAAATTGAGAGATGTGCCCACTTTAGGAGACATTATCCTGAAACCAACTCAATGGACTTATATGTGTATATATGTGTATACATATACAAAGAGTTTCCAAGGTACAGATATTTCTGAGTTTAAACAATGAATGCATTATGTTATACTTGCAAGTTGTATTGCCTAAGAAGGCAAGAATATTCTATTCTTTTTCTAATCCAACTCCACTTTAGGGGAGCTGATGAACTTTTAGTATCCCATATGAGGCACCTTCTAATGCCTTATTCAGACAGAATCACTACTTAGTCCCCAGAGAGTCTCAACTACTTGATCTATAGCACTGTGGGGTGTTGTGTCCTCAAGTAATGAGATCAGAGAACTGTTGGAGGCCCTTCTTACCTTTATGCATGCATTTTGCTCCAACTGAAATCAAGGCATAAGGCAGCAGAAGGAAGGAATGGCATAATTACTGGTTTTGTTGCACTGTAGAATTGGAACATGATTGCTGCTGGGTGTATCCAGACAGGGGAACTAAGCAGCCCTTCCAGGAACCTTCCAGGTTCCTCAGGGTAGACATTCTGTTCCTGCTTTTCTTAGTGTTGCAATGAGGCTTCTTATAATATTTGGGTTAGTGAACAAAGGATCACAATCAGCTCATATTTCTAGAAGACTTTTCTAACGCTGAAACATATAAACACTTTTATTTCAGAAGACTCTCACAGCAGCATTCGCAATACTGGCATCAATATTGTTATAATGTCAGTCCATTCTAAAGGTAATTTTTACAACAAAGCTTCTCTTAACCTTTGTTGGCCAATATTGCAATACCTGTGATACAGAGATACCATCTATGTTTCAGACAGTCATGTTCAATTTCATATTTCTTCTCCTACATGTCAATAAAGCTGGAATAATTTTCAGATCTTGTCTAGGCAGAATGCTAACTCAAACTCTGAAAGTAGTTCTATTACGTAAGAGGCAAACTTGCAACATAGGCCAGAGAGAATTATTTCACTTCTTCCAACACAGA
Source organism: Struthio camelus (assembly GCF_040807025.1). Taxonomy (NCBI): domain Eukaryota; kingdom Metazoa; phylum Chordata; class Aves; order Struthioniformes; family Struthionidae; genus Struthio; species Struthio camelus. The sequence goes on from NC_090942.1 coordinate 26,859,250, forward strand.
ATAAAGACATCTGTGTATAAATAAAAATAAATAATATTTGTAAGTGAAAAGTAAGAAAATAAAAACACAGACTATCAGAAACAATTCATCAGAAAAACTCAATTGTGAATGCAAATTTTAAGCTTAGTGTCAGTGCTTTTCAAATCTACAGCACTAACTATTCCTTTTTAATTCATATCAGAATCTTTTTTTCTCTCTCTTTTCTCAAGTGACTTGGGTCATATAAACTTTACTTTTAAAAGGCAAGAATTTAAAAATGAAAGGAAATAATAATTTGAATGAAAATGAGAGGATTCAAATACACTGCCGAGAGATGCTTCTGAAAATACTTGAAAGATTTTGCACAATGAGGTTTAAGTTAGTTGATATAAACAGCATGTGATTGGAATTTAAAGGTTTGAAGAAGTGCATTTATCATTGATGAGATATCAGAAACTGGCCCAGAATAAATTGCCTGAAACACTTAGGGTTTAAATAATGATTATCAGTAATAACTGTTATTATAATTACTGCAGCTGTTATTATATGAGACCATAAAATAATGATTCAACATGGAAATGAAAATCTTACATTATTTTAGAACAAGCTTTTCAGAAGCTATTAGCAATTTAATAAACATCACCCCAATTGACTTTCTGCACCTAGGTCCCTTGATCATTCCTTCTTGAATCCTGATTTCTTCTCATTGAAACTACACATTCAAATAATATTTTAAAATGTAGAGATGCTTAGAAGCTTCACAAAGTCTTTTTCCTTATTGTTTTGTTCCTGCTGCAAAAGACTTCAGACCTAAGATAAGAGACAATTGTTGAGTGAAGAAGAGAATGAGACATAGCAGGGTGTCCTATATGTCCTATATGGTCTAGATTAGTCTTACCTAACTTCAGACCTCATGCGCTCATGTTAAGAAAGAAGTTGCCATATGGTCCCTCCAGTTTCAGTGAGAAAAGACAGGCACTTTGTGATTCTGATCCTGGGTTGCTCCATCCTGAGTTGCCAACAGACTACATAGAGAGCCTGCAGGGGGTTAGTTCCTAGAGTCACGCCAGTTCTTAATTAGGATCAATACGTTCAAGGTCTACTTATTTAATGTTGTCTGGATGTATAAATAGCTGTAATCTGGAGCATTTGTGTGACTATTTATGGCAATTATTCTGGTAAAAATGAGGTCTGCAGAAGGACAGCCTGGCTCTTTTGATTACCCCTGTGCTCTGTGAGAGGTACCTTGTAAGATAAAAACACCCCACGCCACTCATGAGACATAAAATGAAACTCAGGCACTTCTGTCAGAGTGATGATGAAAAAGGTGCTAGGCTAAAATTGGAAAAGTAAGTAGGAGCAGAAATATAAGGAAACATGAAGGTTGGGTGGGTGGATTTTAAATAGGGAATAATGTAGTTCAAATGTCAAGCAGAAGAAACGATCTTGTCATATTTCATACTTGTACTCCAAAAAACAAGTCTTTAGAGAGTTGAAGTATTATAATTCAGCAATTTTTTGAACACTACTATTAACAGTATTTTTTGAAGATCCAATGCTGATGGCACTGTTCTCCTTCAAGATAAAATATTATTTTCAAAAAATCATGAAGAGGATCAGAGAATAAGAGGAATCTGGAGAACATACTACATACAGGTCTAAATTCTGTAGTTGATTGATAAATGTTTTATATGACAGAACAATGCAGAAAATTAAATACATGCAATATAATATCATGATATTAGCAAAGAGTACAGGAACAGAATGTCCTCTTTGGGAAAGATCTAGAAAGCTCTTAGGAAAGTGTAATGCTTCATTTTGAAAGAAAAATATTTTTATCACTTAGGTTGAATAAAGTTTTGTGTCTTTTTGTTCTGGAGATCTAATACATGTATTGTGAAGCCATATAGTTGGCATTAATATTGAGAGTGACTGATGACTCCCGGAAGGAAAGTGCTCATAAATATACGATTTAAACAGGTGTGTACTTCTTTTTTCTATAGTCAAAATGAATGAAAATAAAAATCAGTCAGCCAAGGATGACTTTCACATAAGCCTTTTAAAATAACATTGACACATTTTCAGGATGTTTGATAAAAGGACTGAAGTCCCTTGCTTGATAGCCTATATGTGTTTAAAAGGGTCAACAGCAATGCTAGGACAGGTTGTTCAGGAAATAATTTAGTCAGTGAAAAATGTGGTTTCAGATGACCTGAAAGAATTGATGAACTTTGGATCAAATCCAGCAAACATTTACAGCTTTTTTGCAAGATGATCCAAACTCATGAAATCAATGCAGGACTGAGCAAGAGAAGGTAGGAACAATTTTTACACATTAGTTCACATTTACACGAGGTTTGCATTCCCCTGCTGCAGTACCAGAATTTCTGTTTTCCAGAAGGTGACCCTCTATGCACAGTATAGGATATTCCAGTCTGAGCTTTTCTGTCATTCAACCTGAATTCATTTCACATAACACAATCAGTTACTGTCTCTCATTTCTGTCTGAGTTGGACTGTGTTTCTTTCTTTGTTGCAAGTTCCAGAACCTGCATATCAATATCCTGCTTTTATTTTAGACTTGAGCTATATCAAGGTCAGGGACATCCAGAACCTTGCATGAGGAACGTGACACAGACAAAGTGCTTAGCTGCAAAAAAGGGAAAATGGGAAAAGGCACAATCCTTGGAAATCAGCAATCTGAAAGGCAAACTGAAAATTGTAGTATGGATATCCCTAATGCCAAAAGCAAAGGGCCTGCTTCAGGCTCCAATACTAATAACGGATTTTCTCACTGCAAAAGTCTGACTAATTTTTCTCTAACCCTTCACCTCCTCCCTTTCTCTCCCCAAAACAGGTTCGTACCTTAACTTTTATGAACATAATAAATATTACTCTATCCTCTTTGTGGTCCTTCTTCCTTCTTCAGAAAGGGTTCATGTATGCTGCTTTCTGTTTTCCTCCATGGCCAATAGCAAATGCTACCGTATAGGATGCAAGTTGCAAAATGTCCATGATATGCTTTGGCATCATTTTAGCATCAAAAGAGATTCCTCTTAGCTACCTAGCAAAGTTCAGTTTATCCTTCATATAATTTCTAGTTTCTATTCCAAGGAAAGGAGTTATTTTTAAAAAATTAAAGAAAAGTATATTGATTTTATATGAGTCGTAATACTGGTGTCAGTGTAGTAAAGGGATTGGTAAGGGTCATTATTAGATAGTTGAGCTTTGTGTGCTCCAGCTTGCTTCCATGAGTACGTTACACAACAGAATATACACAGAGAGCAGTGCAGACATAGTTCAAGATACAGAGTTAATATTTCTTCTTTCCTCATAGAAGACTGAAATACAGAGTGTTTCAAGAAGACTGAAATACAGAGTGTTTCAAACAATTTCTAATCTTACTAAGGAGAACTGCACAAAAAATATGCATCCTTAAAGCAGGAAAAAAGATGACGTCTTACTCTTAAAAATGTCAGTGTCTAAAAAATTTTCTAAAGGCAGGCAAATTACATAGCTTAGTTCCTATGCTATGTAGAACTTGATTTAACATGAATTAATTATTACATAAAAATGATTACATAAACTTGATATATATTTTAATAAGAAAATGTAGAAAAAGGTGCTCATTATATTTGTTTAAACTGTTTGTTGAATTTATGAATTTAGAATATACTTCAAGGTCTAAAGGAAGGTATCATGGTCCCTTGGAGGTCTGCAAGCTGAACAATGTTTGAACTTCAAAGACACTTGGTGCTGACGGCTGGGAGGAAATAAACCATTTAACTCCCTGAAACTTCAGTTTATCTGAACAGGAAATTAATACAAAGTGGGAACCCCTTTTCCTGCAACTAAATTTCTATTTGTCCTTTTCATAAGGTGCTGTGTTTCAGGAGAGCACGATGAGCTTCAGAAAGTGTGCCTTATTGAGTGAAAAATCTGAGCATTGATTTGGTTTTCTTGAGTTTCCTAAAAATGCCATTAACTAGGAAAGGGTCTACTCATTGTGTGACTCATTGTATTATTTAGTTTATTTGGTTACTAACTTGGCAAGAAAGATTGATATGTTAATGAGGATCATATTAGGCATTTTCTTGAGATGAACAGAATATGATTAGCAATAAGAAAAATATTTTAATAATAAAATGTTTCATTGCAGGACTTTAACCTTCAAAATGCTATTTCAGAATTAAGATAGTGTTTGCGAATTGTATCACAGGGACTATACGATGCAGGAGGAGCGAGCTTAGAGATGGAAGCTAGGCTGGTGATAATCGGCTTTCAGTCTGAAATTCATTTACCTGAGCTTGAGATATCTCTCAAAGAGATCTCCATGTTTAGTCATCACTCTATAACCTCTTTATGTCCAATGGAAAGGAATGGACACTTTTAAGTGTTACTCATATAATCTGGCTGAAATATGTCCTTCAGAGAGAAGTGAATCATACACTAGAGGGACTTTTTCTCTTCATTATCTGTGAAGGAATTGGCTAGAAACAATGATTAACTGAAATGTACACATACATGTTTTACATGCTTTTGCTTATTCACAGACATTGAATCACTGGTTTTCAGTTGAGTCTACCCTCACCAGGGAGGTTAAAAAGCGACTTTCATTTTTCCTGCTGAAGATCTTACAAAAGTTCTGCATGATATTTCAGGAGTGTTCTGTAACTTACAGCAACCTGGGGAGTGGAGCCAGTTTGGAGAATTTGTGAATCCTTCTTAAATAAACTTCAATGACAAAGCTTTCTGAGACTGCAAGAGGTAGGACTGGATGACTCATGCTGTTCCATTCGTTACCTCTATACAAGTAAATAAAACTGTTCCATGGTGTGAGCTTATAATAACTTGTAATAATTTATACTGCTTAAACATCAGGACAGTCCCTGGTATGGTTTGTACCAGATAACAATCTCCCAGACAATTTCTGGGTACTGTTCAAGGAATAGCATGTGCCAGAGACCACTTTCAACAGACAGTTTTGATGCAGTCATCCTATTTTAGGGGAAAAGGGCACTTGATAATATGCTATGCCAGATAACGTCAGGGCCAGAGAATGTTCCCTGAATGTTTAAACATCTACTGTAGGGATTCCCTTTCATCCCACATGATTATGAAATTTGTGGCAAAATAAGGCAAAAAAAAAAGGTTCAACTTCCTCTAAGCCATTTTGTTGCAAGTCTTCCTAGGAACTGCTAGGAATCTGAGGTCTCATGTCATTATGCAAGAACTTTACAGGAACTTCTCTACTAGCTGAAGTGTCTCTGAGAGGAAATATGCCCTCTTTATGCAGGTGAAACTCCTGTAGGCTCCACTGAGAATACTGCTCATGGATGTGAAAGAGAACTAATTCACTAGTGATTTTCTGCAACATAATAAACTTTATATAATCAAAACTCTCTAGCTCTAAGCAGCTTCTGATTTTAAAGCTACATTGGAAGGAACCAAGACATGTAAACAACATCACAGGGGAAGAAATTTAAAAGAAAATGGAGATTATGAAGATATAGTCCAAAATACAACTGTAGGTTTTGTTTCTTTGTTTGTTTTCAAAGAGCAAAACATATCAAACAGTAAAGGTGAAAGACAGGAGAGGAAAAAGGACATCAAGTTTACACAAGAGGAAGAGGTAAAACAGTATTTGGGGAATTATAGAGATTTTTTTCCACTAGGAAAGAACAATATTGTGAGAAACCTGGTAATATCTCTAGCTGGGGTTGTGAAAAGTGCATCTAATAACAAATTTTGATCATATATACACAAAATGGTAAAAAAGAAAGGCAGTCTTCTAAGGGACTGAAATATATCATAAAGAAATAAAGAAAATTTCCCAGCAGAATATACAGCCTTCCCCAGCACTAGTTAACTGTCTGAAACCATGATTTGCATACAAGAAAGTCTAGACTACGTGAGAAAAGTTATCTCTGTAATTGAATTTGTCATTCCCTATATTACTTTTATCATTTCTTAATACATATCACAATCTCATGGATCAGTGTTTCAGTTTGAGAACTGGCAATCTTTTACCTTGACATATGACCAGCTAAATCTTTAGAGATCAAGGTGTTGTTGCAATAAATAGGATGTCCTCTGAGCAGCAAATTTATTAAGGCTTTTTAGGTAGGATTATGATGACAATGAGGAGGAGAAGAGTTGCTCTTTATGTGAGGGAGCAACTAGAATGTCTGGAGCTCTGCCTCGGGGTGGATGAAGAGCAAGTGGAGAGCCTATGGGTAAGGATTAAAGGGCAGGCTAACATGGGTGACACTGTTGTGGGGGTTTACTACAGGTCACCTGACCAGGAGGAAGTCATCAGTGAGGCCTTCTACAGACAGCTGGAAGTAGCCTCACGATCACAGGCCCTGGTTCTCATGGGAGACTTCAACCACCCTGACATCTGTTGGGAAGACAGCACAGCTAGGCACAAACAGTCAAAGAGGTTCCTGCAGAGGATTGATGATAATTTCTTGACCCAGGTGGTGGAGACGCCAACGAGGAGAGGTGCAATGCTAGACCTTGTACTAACAAACAAAGAAGGTCTAGTTGGAGAGGTGAAGGTTGGGGGCAGCCTTGGCTGCAGTGACCATGAGATGGTGGAGTTCAGGATCCTACGAGGAGGGAGCAGGGCAGTGAGTAGGATTGCAACGCTGGACTTCGGGAGAGCTGACTTTGGCCTCTTCAGGGACCTACTTAGGGGAATCTCATGGGGTAGGGCCCTAGAAGGCAGAGGGGTCCAAGAAAGCTGGTTCATATTCAAGCATCACTTCCTCCAGGCTCAAGATCAGTGCATCCCTCTGAGGAAGAAGTTGAGCAAAGCGGGCAGGAGACCTGCATGGATGAGCAAGGAACTCCTGGCAAAACTCCAGCAGAAGAAGGAAGCGTACAGAATGTGGAAAAGGGGACAGGCCACTTGGGAAGAATACAGGGACATTGTCAGAGTGTGCAGGGATGCGACAAGGAAGGCTAAGGCCCAGTTGGAATTAAATCTGGCAAGAGATGCCAAGGACAACAAGAAGGGGTTCTTCCAATACATCCACAGCAAAAGGAAGACTAGGGAAAATGTGGGCCCACTGCAGAATGGGGCGGGTGCCCTGGTGGCGAAGGATACAGAGAAGGCAGAGTTATTGAATACCTTCTTTGCTTCAGACTTCACTGCTAAGGTCAGTCCTCAGGAATTCCAGACCTCGGAGACAAGAGAGGAAGGCTGGAGAAAGGAAGACTCTCCCTTGGTTGAGGAGGATCAGGTTAGAGATCTTTTGTCCAAACTTGACATCCATAAATCCATGGGCCCCGATGGGATGCACCCCCGAGTGCTGAGGGAGCTGGCGGATGTTATCGCTAGGCCACTCTCCATCATCTTGGAAAGGTCCTGGAGATCAGGAGAGGTGCCTGAGGACTGGAGGAAAGCCCATGTCACGCCAGTCTTCCAAAAGGGCAAGAAGGAGGAGCCAGGAAACTACAGGCCTGTCAGCCTCACCTCCATCCCGGGAAAGGTGATGGAACAGCTCCTCCTGGAGGTCCTCACTAAGCATGTGGAGGACAAGAAGGTGATCAGGAGTAGTCAGCATGGATTCCCCAAAGGGAAATCATGCTTGACTAATCTGATAGCCTTCTATGACGGAATGACTGGCTGGGTAGATGAGGGCAGAGCAGTGGATGTTGTCTTTCTGGACTTGAGCAAGGCTTTTGACACTGTCTCCCATCACATCCTCCTAGGTAAGCTCAGGAAGTGTGGGCTAGATGAGTGGACGGTGAGGTGGCTTGAGAACTGGCTGGATGGCCGAGCTCAGAGGGTTGTGGTGAATGGTGCAGAGTCTAGTTGGAGGCCTGCAGCTAGCGGTGTCCCCCAGGGGTCAGTCCTGGGTCCAGTCTTGTTCAACGTATTCATCAATGACCTGGAGGAAGGGACAGAGGGCACCCTCAGCAAGTTTGCTGATGATACTAAACTGGGGGGAGAGGCTGACACAGCAGAAGACTGTGCTGCCATCCAGAGGGACCTGGACAGGCTGGAGAGCTGGGCGGAGAGGAACCTCCTGAAGTTCCACAAAGGCCAGTGCAGGGTCCTGCAGAACCCCACACAGCAGTACAGGCTGGGGGTTGACCTGCTGGACAGCAGCTCTACAGAGAAGGACCTGGGCGTGCGGGTGGACAACAAGTTAAACGTGAGCCAGCAGTGTGCCCTTGTGGCCAAGGTGGCCAGTGGTCTCCTGGGGTGCATTGGGCAGAGTGTTGCCAGCAGGTGGAGGGAGGTGATCCTGCCCCTCTCCTCAGCCCTGGGGAGGCCTCCCCTGGAGTACTGTGTCCAGTTCTGGGCTCCCCACTACAAGAGAGACATGGCACTGCTGGAGAGAGTCCAGCGGAGGGCTACAAAGAAGATGAGGGGACTGGAGCACCTCTCCTATGAAGAAAGACTGCAAGAGCTGGGCCTGTTCAGCCTGGAGAAGAGAAGAGTGAGAGGGGATCTCATAAATGTGTACAAGTATCTGAAGGGGGAGTGTCAAGAAGATGAGGCCAATCTCTTCTCCATGGTGCCCAGCCACAGGGCAAGAGGCAATGGGCAGAAACTGAACCACAGGAAGTTCCACCTAAACCTGAGAAAAAACTTCTTCACTGTGAGGGTGACAGAGCATTGGAAGAGGTTGCCCAGAGAGGTAGTGGAGTCTCCTTCCCTGGAGATATTCAAAACCTGTCTGGATGTGATCCTGGGCAATATGCTTTAGAGGACCCTGCTTGAGCAGGGAGGTTGGACCAGATGATCTCCAGAGGTCCCTTCCAACCTAAACGATTCTGTGATTCTGTGATTCTCTGAGAATGAATCAAGAATTGTCAGAATCATCAAAAACTTCTCTGCCATTCCTGATAACCCATTTTACGGAAAGATCCAACACCATCTTACCAGAGTTCTCTGTTGTGCTCATATTATTCCTTTTGAAAGGGTTTTGGTATGCCTATCTTGGCAATGATATATGTTCTCTAATTTCCAAAATAAATTCACGGCCCATTTGAAGGCATATGTTCTTGCATTTCTGTAGTACCTGTAGCTTTAGCACCCTTCTCCATCCTTGGTGTCACATACTGTAATTAATGCATTTACTTTATTTTCTGGGATTATTAAGGTAATAACAGTGATGCTGCAGGCCAAAATAAAGACTAAAGCTGCTATAATAGACTCTGTCCAAATACAGTGTAGTAGGTAGCTTCATGCCCTGAAGACTTTATAGTACATAGCTCATTATGAACATGAACTCCGTCAGTCAATTCTATTTTACTCATCCAGAGAATAATAATAGTGGTCAGATGATAAAATAAATAATTGAAAACAGCATATCTAAAAGCTGAAAACTAAAAACACTTTCCTTATCTCGGTCGTTTCCCCAAACTGAAGTGTTATGACAGGGAGAGGCCAATGATGAGAGACTGCCCAAGACACCAGGCAGAGGGATCTTGCCAGAGGTCACAAAAGATTAATCTCTTTAAAACCTTATCTAGAACCACTGCTCAGGTATTATGGTAATGATCATAGACTCAAAACCTGTATAAACAATGAAGAACAGAAACAGAGTAATGTTATTTAGTGGGAATTACAGCTTTCAGAAAAAGCAGATTCTAAGTAATCTCCTTCACGTTTGCAGAGAAAATCTTAAACATATGAAGTGTAATTTTGAATCTTAACAATTTGCAAGCAAGAGAAAAAATACAAACACATTCATGATATTCTAAAAAAATAATTTCCTTTGGTGATGGTAAATTTGTCCTTGGCAGCATATGCACAAATATGCACAAAGAAGAGAACTTCCATGACAATAATACCAAGTATTTGTTGGGCCATGATAGCAGTTGGAATAATGTAAACAAAAGAAAAAGAGAAAATTCCTAAAAATTCTGCTTATGATACCAAAGTTAATAAGATCTGTGGACCATGTGTTAGCTGTTAAGAAATGTAAAGGCTTCGGGAGAGAGTTAATGTTGAGTGTAAGCAACGTGGATGTTGTAGTCAAAATCTGTTAAGTGAGGAAAGAATCCTATTTGGAGTAACTTCTCTCCTCTTGGGTTTCCTGAGACCCAGTTAAGCACTCTGGTTTTGTTCAGCAAAGCAATTAAGCACACGCTTAATTCACACTGATTACATCTGTAAGCAGTTAAAGTACTCCTAATTAAGCATGAACTCTGGCCTTTTGCTGAATATGGATGGTTTTCAGTATGTGCTTGTTCAGCTGGAGCTAATAGGCAGAGTTGCTGCAAAGCTTCTCTGTATCCCAGATAAAGGCAGGGGATATAGCCCAGTTAACTGGCATCTCTTCTGCTACTCTTTGACCATGTGTTATAAGTTTTGCTCCCTTCAGCTTTTGTATTTTAATTTCCATATATATTTCTAGATCTATTATTAAGGATGACAGAGCAGTAATTCAATATTGTTTTTTTACAAGAGAATATTATGATTTTCAGGCCTTTCATGTCAGAGATTTTGCTTACCAAAAATAACTAGCAACTGTATGTATACAGCTCGGTCTCCTTTATCGTGGGTAGTACGGTCCTGGTGTATCAGAGGTAGTAGCATCTGAGCTGGCGCCCACTGAGGTAGGCTGAGAGCCCTTGAAGTGCACTCCCCACTGCATGTGGTTATCAAATCTGACATAATACCAAAAAACTGGATAGATGAAGACTGCCGTGTCCACGTGATACTCTGCCTGAATGAGCCTTTCTAGAGCTAAACATGCCAAGATATCTGAGCTGGTTTTCTGTGGTGCCAAATCAAGTTTGACAGGGTTTATTAGCTTAGGATCAAGGCCATGATAACATAGCTATTTTGCTTCAGCTTGAATCCTCAGCTTGAGGACAGTGCCTGATCCAATAAATCCTATAGAACTGAGCTAGTTCCTCATAACGCCAGACTGGCTATCTGCACCCATTGTGCATTGCTTTGTTATATTCTGTTTTGAAGCTTGGTGGTCCACTATTTTAATAAGACAACTGGCTTTCTTTGACTATAGCTCACACTATTTCTGATTATTTAAAAAAAAATATTGCTTGTAAGAAAACAAATGCTTACCAGTAACAAAGGGCTCTAATTCACTTGATTGCTCTGTCTTTTTTCTTGAATGACTCAGGCTGAGATAAGCTGAACATCTTAATTGCTAGATATTTGAAAATATGAGGTCGATAGATATTGACTTTCTCTATAGTCAAAGGGGATCATGGTAGTTTTAGTTCTCATCTTCAATTTCCCTTTGTATTCCAGGCCTATTAATTTGCTAAATCAGTAATTTGACCAATGCATCTTCTGACGTATTACTGCCCACTACTGATTACTCGAAGTAGAGCATTACCATAACATAGTATGGAAAGCCAAAAGTCAAATAATCATATTTCATAGCTAATAAGTTACTTTATTTTTTTAGTTATTTTTCCATGTAAAAATAAATCTCCCTCCTCAATCACTGTTTTGTCAAATATACTTATTATACTGAAAAGATTTCCTAAAATCATTTATGAAAATAATTGTTAAAGAAGTTTGTATTAAAATACTATTTTAAATAGCACAATTTCTGATTGGATGAACAGAAACAGGGTATTTTCTATTTCTACAATTGTATCTCTTAGCATCAGAGATTTATGGTGTTAATAGAAATGATTAGAGACATAAAATTTGCCTGCTTTTCGTATCCTGAAGTAGCAACTTAAAACACATGTTTTCAGCAGATAACCATGACACTAAACATATCTGCAAGAAAATACAAAAGAACACATTAAGAAGGGTGAAAAATAGGTGTGAAAAAAGAGTGAATCTGTGAAAAATCACTTTTTATAAAAATATTGTGCTTTCTGTCTCCTGCTTTATAAAACTGTAAAAAAAAAAAGAGTGAATACAAATGTCTTTGGATATCATTTTGTCTTGTAATAGTGACATTCCTGTTGTAAAATACCAAATATTTGAAATCACACATCGGTATTGCCATTAATTTCAGTGGGTCCAATATTTCATATTTGGGTTAAGCTACATAAGCAAGAAGTAAGAAAGTAAGGTGTCATTTACACAGAAATTAACTTCTATCTAATGACACGCAGAAAATATGTGCATAAATATTTCTTCCTTATTGGCTTCCATGTGCTTCAGTTCCTTCAGACAGTGATTTCTCATCAGATTTATGCTTATAGGATGTACTGGGAGACATGTGCCACCTGACTTTCTGAGTATTCTACCCCTGCATATCTTTTTCAAGTTTTAACACAGTAAATGTACAGAGTCCACAGGAATTAATAGAACCTGAAAAGCAGTAGTAATAGCATCTACAATATATGGGTGTTAAATATATTTTTCAAACCTAAAAAGAGTCATTTGAGTCTCTGATATGTGGTCTTGCCAAGAAAAATACTGGTGATTTATCTACCTGACCTCTTTACATCAGTGTCAATCAAATAACTCTTGAATTTTGCTTGAACATTATTTATTTTTGATATTGAAGCAATAATTATAGTTGGTCGCAATGTTCTTTTCTTGCACATGTGTTTTATTAACAAGTGTAAAGCCAGGTATTTTTACATCTTTATGAATATGTTTGTATTGTCCTGGATATACATAAGTATTGCTATGAAAATATAATAGCCACAGCTCAAAATCCAAACTTAATTGCTAAGGTTAAACTAGCTAATAGTACATGGTGTCATTTTAATCTATGAATTTTCTACTGATATGTGTAATGATCATCAGATCTTGCTGTACCTGTGCTAAGCAAAAATGAAATAACTATTTGGCAGAAGCTGAAGACCTTGCAGATGTGCATATGCATGGTTCCTGATAACAGATGATATTTTCATTAAAATAATGAGTAGGGTGACTATAGAGCTGACTAGATACCTACACCTTTCAAATCATAGAGTTAATTGAATACTCTAGCAATCATTTTTAACTTCCTATTTATACAGTTAATACTTTCATATAGGGCACTTGAAGATGATGCCCTGATATAAAAGGGCAAACAAATGATGACTGGAGCTGTTCCATTTTAATTCTTCATTTAAAGTAGATATTTTTTATTTAAATTAGATAACGGCACAAAACAGAGTTCCTTCATCTGCAGTTTTTTTCAGGTGGAAAGCTAGCGAGTGTTAATAATTAACTGTTTGCCTTTTTCTTGTCTAATACTTAACCTCTGAGCCTATAGACGGTCCCATGGGCAATCTGGAAGGGGAGAAGATAGGGTGGAGGGCAGTGCAGCTGTGCAGATATCATTGCATTACAGGATCTGGTGGTATGCAAATGCTACACTGTGTTAACAAGAAGGTTTCAAACTTGCTTGAACCTTCCCTGATAAACTCTGGATGTTTAAGAAGGATTGATTTCCAGTAAGGGATTCTAGGAAAGCCCTAGCAATTCCACCTCTACACAATGCAGCATCGTCTTCCAAGAACTGAAGAAGCACAGTCAAGGTTCAGCTGAGGCTGAGCTAGTCTTCTTGTGCCTAGCAACAACTTTCCCCTCAGCCAGCCCTGCAAAACACATTTATACTATTTATAAACTTAACAGGTGCATTTCTTGCACCTACTTATTCTCACATTGCTGCAGATGTTACCGAAAAAATGTCTTTCTTGTACCAATTTTATTAGTCTTTTTTCCTATAAAACAAACCTTAAGAGATCACATGATCTGCGATTTGTATTCCTCCCTCTCTAATAATTTATTGGTTTGTTTCTAAAAAATTCGTTGTAGGAGTGAATGTCTTCCAGATAATTAGATAATTGCTCCCCATAAATGTTAATGAAAAGAAAAAAAGAAAAAAGAGAAAAATTACAGGGTGAGTGAGAGATCACAATATGAGTATGAAAATTCATAGCTTTTTCCTTAACAATTTTTGATGCTACTCCGCTAATTTCTACAGCTACCAATTCACCACCAAGTTATGCTGGAGGAAATAAGAACTGCATGCAGAGAGAAAAGAAAATTTTAGAATAATTCAGTTAAAAAGTCAGTCAAACAAGAGATGCAAATCTGGAAAAAGATGCCAGCATTAGCACCAGAGTTCAAATGCCTACTGATTTTAAAAGGTATTATTTCTCTGGAGGGGTACGGAGGCACAGAGGGCTTAGAAGTACGGTATACAAAGAAAGGTAATTAGGACCAATTCGTTCAGCATTCAAGCTGCTAAAATGGTTGCCATGTTTTGCTCTCTAGTTAGGCACATAAAAAGCTTCCTTTTTAATTCTGCATATTAGCATTGAGTTTATTTTGAGTTTCTACTTAACAGTGCAGTAGAGGTGTGTCAGTGGTAGATACTGTTGCTGATGTAGCTCTTCTTTCTCATTTGACAGCTGATGAGTACCAATAATTATAATAGCATTAGACACTTGAAGCCATTTCCTGTACATTCTGATATGGCCACATGCTTATAAGTTAGAATCAATAATAAAAAATAGATCTCTCTTGTTTTATTAATAAAAAACAGTCCATCCATTTATTATACATTAAAACTGTGCTAGAATGTCTGGTTAGAGCAGACTGATCTGTTGCATTCTGCTGCAGAAAATGTAATTGGTAGAGAGTCTGTTTTTGAAAGCTGTGGAAAACCAGGAACTTACTGAACCACTCCAAAGGTATAGATTGGGCCTCAAGTTATTTCTCTGAATGAGTGCATGGCAACACAATTAGACTGAATGTATTCGAATGAGTGTATCAGTATTACCAGCTTTTTATTTTCGCTAGAAACAGCTCAATAGCCTGGGTTAGGTCATCACTCATTCTTCACAACGCTTTTTCTCTACGTAAAAGTATAAAGCTCTGCTTTGGTCCTAAAATTCAGAATAACATATGGAAAGAGTGAAGCCAAATAAAAAAGGGGTAGCAAAGCCTATCTTTCGAAAGCAATTCTGAAGTGTGCTATTTGTTCCTTGGAAAAATAACGTGAGCAACAGGCTGAGCTATGCCCATAATGTGAAATTCTGTGACCATATTAGCTTAGCTGGCCTACAGTGAGGGAGAATAAGTACCGTTATCCTAAAACCTGTGAAAAAGCTGGGGACAAGAAAACACTTGAACGTGTTGGAATTTTTTGTTTTGCGCAAGATCAGGCAAATCTTCCCTATGATACTTCTTTGCTCGTACAGAATTTGTAAATGACAAATGTGTTTTTAAATGAAATATAGTCATTGAGCCATAATCAGCTCTTGGGTAAGTCCAGTAAAATCAATTGGAATTATGCCAGCAGTGAGTTTAGCCATGAGCCAGGAAACAGCTGGGCTTGCTCTTAAGCAATATTCAAACTGGGACGACATATAGAGGAAGTGTACACAGGGAAGTAGAAGCAAATGCAAATTTTTTAGAAAACAGATACAACCCGCAAAATAGTTCATAGCTCATACAGCTGTGACTCCTTCTGGCATATTTTATCAGTGGGTATCTTATAGCAGTGATTATTAGGACAGGCAGAATGGGAATATTTCTTGCTATTCTCTGTAAGTAGCCTGGCTTCTGTGAGTCTTGGCTCCTATGTTGCTGTCTGGCCCAGCTCCGAACCTCCTTCCCCCTGCACAGTGTGGCAGAGGGAACTAGCACCACAGTTTGGCTTCCCAAGTCTGTTCAGTTTACTAGAATTCCTGACTGCAAGGGGACCGCAGCCCCTTATTGTTCCCTATAGCTGCACAGGAAATGTGGTATTATAATCCATTTATCTCCTCATCAGGACAGCTGGAGGGAAAAGGTTAGCTTCAAGTTGATTCTAGTAGAGCAGTAAGTCAGAAAAGGAGGTATTAAATGCTTGGTTATAACTGAATAGTGGCTATAGTAAAATATGTTAAAAAGGTGATGGATTTTTGGCACTTTAAAAAAATTATGCATTTCTCAGATATAGTATCAAGCAGCACTTTGGATCCTAAAAAGGGAACTTCACTATCTTAAAGAGATTGTTTCAGAAAGTCAGACAACTACCCCTCATTCATGCTTGACATACATTTTCACAGCTTTTTCTATCTAGTATCTAGAGATATACTTGATTACAAGTACCTATAAATGCTGTAAATTCTATGAAAAACAAAATAACTTGGAACACAAAATGGTCTCAAGAGATTCTGAGTTCGGCTGTAAAGTCATAGCTATGAAATTAAAATACACGGGGCTCTCCAGCCTGAGCTGTCAAAGGCCTGTGAGAAAATTGCAATTTTTGAAACTATGGAAGATATTTGAACTGTAAATTAAACTAAAATGTAAATTTCATTACACTTCTGCTTGTTAACGGACTTACCCGCTTTTCCTTAACAACTGACTGTTAAAGAATGATTGAGCCACTCTAGTATAACCTCTGAACTGCACACTCGTCGAGTTTTATTTACAGACATTACATTCCTACTACATTTGACCCAGAGTTTTCTATCACAAAAATGAAGGCTTATTCCAGACTGCATTATCTGAATTTAAGTGTTTCTTATCTTACTGATCCAAAATGGAGATAGAAACCTTGTTGTGGCCGTATCTTTCCCATTGATTTATGTCCCTTTCTCATGGGTTATTTTGAGAGGGTTTTTGTCCATTACTGTGATCTCTTATAATTCATTTAGCAGTAAGAGAGAAATTACAATAACAGAGAAAAATCAGCAAGATATAATGTTTAGGTCTGACTCATTGTCAGCTGTGAGTGTCCTGATCAAATGCTTTAAATTTAATATTTAATGAATAATGGCTAAAAAAAGAAACAGAATGACCTGAAAAAAGAACAAGTACAAACCACTCAGGAGGGCTTGCATGTTAGAGGGAAAAACGGAGTAGAGATGACTTTAAAAGTCTCACTTGTTTTTCCTTGCTGAATTGCCTTACATTGATGTATGTTATCTTTATCTTGTCACCAAACACAGCACCCGCCTGCCACGGTGGAATATTAAGAGCTGACATTGCTAACCCTGGCATGTAGCCTACTTCCACTGTCAAAAAATGTATATAAAATATCCTTTTGACTCTAAATGTGACAACTCTTGGAAAAAGATTTAAAAAATCATCATTGGGATGTCTTTCATCATGCGACAGTGGTGAATGAGTCATTTCACTGCATTCTCATTCTGAGTACTGAAGAAATTAAACATGCCAGTTTTTCTCATTTCAGGATGTATTTGCATTATATCAACATGATATCTCCCGCCTTTTGGCCCAAAGCTAACAGTTTTGTCCTCTAGCGTTTTATAATTCCATACTATTCCATGTATGTATTTTCATCACTGAAATGCAAAACTCCTGCATGTTAGTGATATTTCCAGAGCAAGTGTTATGTGACATATCCAACCTTGCAAGGACACTGACCAGGGTACAATTCCTATGGCAGCTGTACTTCTAGAGAGGAAATCCTTGAACATCCTAGGAAATTTGGCTTTTCCTATCATCCACATAGCTTGAGCATAAGACTGAATTTTTATTTCAGTCTTGGGGTGGGACTGAAATATAATGATTTGGCATTGTTGATTTGAACGGATTGTTGACTTGAGCAGATTCTGCTGTCATTCTGGTTCATCATGAGATGATGTAGATTAAGTGGTTTCACTTACGTATGACTAAAGACCCATTCCAAAGTTGAATTTGAGTAAATGGGTTACAAGATGGAAAAAAGGCTGAAGGAGTCATTTAAGAACCTCCAATCTTGATTTTACAGTGTGTCATAATTAAGTACAGCCCAGTAGGATGATTCACAGCCTTGCAGAGAGCCACATTCACTCTCTATCAGTTCAACAGTCAAGTTAAGTTCCTTGGAAAGGTAATCCACAAAATCTGTATGTGACAAGGGGAAGACACTCAGAGCAGGGTGATAGGAGGTACAAAATATAGGGGTGATTGAGAAGTCCAAAATCTCCCAGCAGCTTTGATAACTGACTCAGGGCTTGAACTTTAAGTTCTTGGATCACTTTGTAGCCAAGATGGGTAGGCACCTTGCTAGGAAGGGGTCACCCTTTTTAAAATAGGAGAAGTAGGTCCCTTCTTTTGTAATAACACCTTCAAATTGAATTACTCTACTAAAAGCAGGAAATTAAAGTTCTCTTCCAATATCAACCAGAAATGACTCAGATCTACCCCATTACTTTCCAGGGGACCTTCCTAACTTCCAAACTGGACATCACATCCCTGCTACGAAAAACCTAAGCCACTGTGCAGTCAGGACTGTGCAGAGGATATCTATCTGGAAAATCCATTCTGCACTCCATACTGCTGGTGTCGTCAATGTATCAGCCCCTCTACAGTTAAGTTCAGACATGCAAGTCTCCAGATGAGAGTGCATACACATATGCAGAGGGAATTTTTAGGCTAAACAAGTGAGACAGCCGGTAAGTTTTGCTCCAAAAGTCGAGAGCTGGCATGAAAGTACAGGCTTCCTACACTTTCATGGCTGTTCAGACTTACGATATCTAATAAGACCACTGTGAATTCTATTGGCAATACAAAAATTATCCTAAGGCAGAGAATTCAAAGGTTTCAAAAACTGTCTCTCTGTCAGGTCTCTTAATGATCTAGGTTCTCCTTTGTCGCATTCAAATGACACAGCAAGTCGTAACAAAGAGGAAGGCTCAAAGATATGATGCGACATAGAACTTCCCTGGATCTCATGTTTACATTGAATGTGTAAGTGAAGCAGAGGCTAAAGTTCATTATGATCTGTTACCTCCAGTTTGGTGTGGAGAGTGCTCATTTTCTGTTATTAACTGTTTTGTTGTTTTATTTACAAATGAAAAAAGCTGGGAGTCAGGAAAAACGCTGTTTAGCTGACAAGCCACTCTGTCAGTGGCCTGATAGGATAGTAAAGTACTCCTCTGTCCTTGACTTGTCAGTACAATGATAACCTTCCTTTGTTTCAGTTTCCTTGATGGGTTTTATATAGAGCTCTGATATGCATAGCCTGAAGTCAGAAGTTAGATAGCTATTACATGATGTATAGAATTGCAGTCAAGAATATGACGTGAAGAATTTCTAAATAATGCAGATGGCACCTATATGAACGGCAGAGTGTATAGCAAAATAAATTTGCCAGACACTGTAAAGACAGACATCCTTCTAAAAATTTTATCCTCTAAATGTACTTTTGCAGTTAGATATTCTATGGATAGTAAACAGATATTTACTAAATTATACTTATTTAAAAATACACATAATATATTTTGATATGAACATTTCAGATGGGTATACATGAATCAGGACTTTCCCTCTGCCATAACAGCACAAAATAAAAAAAAAAAAAAGATGAAAATATATGGACTTGAGGGTATTCTCATGAGATTTAATGCATTTTTAGTCAAGGAAAATAGAAAACTACTGAAATGAAATTTGATTTAAATTTTCAGAATATGCATGGGAATTATAATAAATGAAATTTGATTTAAATTTTCAGAATATGCATGGGAATTATAATACCAGGTGCTTCTTCTCCGCTGAATTTATGTCATCAACATGAGCAGTGCATGAAGGAAATGCTTGACAGTATTAACTGCAGTGGGACAGTATCCAGAAATGTCATAAAACAGCAGGATGGAGCCACCCTGCTGGTCTTAGGAAGATGACTTCTAGTTAGCAGCATCCAAGGAGAGAAAACTACTCTGGCACTACTGCAATAATGTTTAGCCGTTTACTTGCTATGTGAATATGCCTATGAGTGTAGCTGGCCAATGCCTAAATGCACTGCAGTGTTTGGGATCTTTCCCATTGATAGCGCTTTTGATAAAAAAGTGAAATGGATGCAAAGTATATTTTTATTTCGATAAGGTTCTCATATCAGAGTAAATACTACACAGTCATTGATAAACTTTGCAAGAACAGGATCTGAAAGCTACAGACACAGTGAACAGATTAATCAAGCATTTCAGGATCCAACAGTACATGAAAAGAGAGAGCACTGTTGAAGCACTCATTCTTTCTCAGGGTGTTTATTCTGATTCAGGTGACAGAAAGATCATATGTCCCAGTAACGTGTGAGAAGGAGAGGCAAGTCGGAAGGACAGCCAAGAAAACAAATTATCATATTTTGCTAACCATAAAGCTGACTGAAACAACAGGAAAGTAAATCACAGACACTTTTTTTGCATTTTTAATGCTTTTTCAAGGTGATGTAGAGCACATTGTCTAAAAATTTCAGTTAAAAAAAAAACTTTTAGAGTCATACAACACCTACAATATGCACAAAAATACAACCACCAAATATCTTTCTGTGTGAAACAGACCCAGTAGCGACTAAGTGTATATTATATTATACTGAGCACTTTTTTGAACATTTGACTTGGGAAAACTTTTAATCTCTTAGATGATGTGGCCTGATGCAATTACAGGTGCACAATCTTTATAACAAGCTAGGAGAAACCAAATTATTTTTCCCTTTACTATATCTTTTGCTAAGTAAAACTGGAAACATGGCCCTTGACTTTTCAGGGTGGGGATGGGGAGGTAGAGAAGCATATCCTTGAATAATTTTCATTTGAATAAAAGTGGCAGGATTTATGCTACAGGACACAGATGGAAGTGAGCTCTGTGAACAAAAGTGAACCCAGCCAAATTCCAGTTTCAAAAATTTAACTCAGGATAGAAAACCCTCTCAAGATTTTATACAGAATAGGTAATAACTATGATACAGACAGGAAGAAGGTCAAAAGATAAATTAATCTCACACATTCTGTATGCAGGAACAGGTTCATTTTTACAACTGACTTACGTTGCTTAGAAATATCTACCCAAGACTCTAGTATAGGGACATCCCCAAAACTTTGAAGTATTGCTCAGATGCATTGCATCTAAGTGAAACATTGCTAAACTTTCAGGATCTTTTTTTTTCTTTATCCCTCTACTTCTTTACCTGACAATTCCCAACACGGACAAACTTTGTTTTGTTTTGTTAAATAATTGTTGGAGAAAACAGGTTTTACTTTTTTGCATATACATGAAATCATCTTTACTACATATTTACAGTATATGAAATGGGTTTTGGACTACAAAATTAAACCAAGCTTGCCTCCATCTCATTTTCACAGTTAAAATGAACCCCATTTGTAGAGCCCTGCAGAGGCACTGGAAGATGGTCAAGGACAAAGGTCTTCAGAACAGTTCAGTGTGCTTATGGGTACATGCACAGAGCTAGGAATCGCAATTAATAAAAAGCTGAGGAGAAAAAAGTGAACAAAAGCTCAAGCTAAACACTGAATAAGTTTTCAAATCTTCTCCATATGAAGCCTACTTCCTCAACTTTAAGCAGGTTAAATGGATTTTATCTTGTATTACCAACTGAAGTTACAGTTAAGCATCTTCATGGTACATACTGGAACTGTACAAAACAGCTGTACCAAAGATATTTGAGTTAAATTTATTTATACCACCTCATGATTTGACTCTTTGATTTTTTGGGGGGTAAATAAGACATGCAACCAAATGATACATATTGATATCACTTACCACATTCCCCAAGAACATGATAACCGATTATGATAAGAAAAACTCAAGCGGGCATGAAACAGTAACACTGGAGGAGAGTCTTCAAGAATGCCACAGCTGTTATTCACATCATTAGCCAGTTGAAATGAATATATCAGAAGTAACTGTTCTCAGAACTTACCAAAAACCTAAACCTTCACTTCAGACTTTGGTCTCCTACTTAGAACTGCTTTGATTGTGTTTGTTTGTAGAAAGTATGGTGCTAATAAATAGTATTGATAAGTGGAAAAATATATGACTTTTTTCTATTTTTTAACCTATGGTGAATTTGTTGGTGCCTATAATTTGGAATGTTACAAACTCACAAAGTTGTGATGTGTTTGTGATGAATTTTGCCTATTGCTGAAAGGTCTCTCCCTCTCTTTCTTTCTCTTGTCATGTTTTGGCTTAATAATAGTAATAACAGCAATAACATTGTTAAGTCTAACTCTTTTCAAAATTAAAAAGTTTATTTGATTAAAATTAGGTTTGATGGAGAGGAGAAAAAAATTGAAGTTATTCCTGCATATACCATATTCATGGAAGATCAAACTGAAAGGACATACTGAATATATGTATGCATTCATACAGCTATGAACTCTTTCACTTTAATGAGTGGTACTTCAGCTGCTGGCAGAAAATATTGTAATGTGAGGCTTGATCACTACAATATCCTCTGAGTTATTATTGCTGCCATTCACAGGGATAGATTTTCCATTGACTGCTATCATTTTGAGTCCCTATATCTCACCTTAATTTGAGTATCTGCCTGATGGAAGTCATGCATAGACTGAAAAATTAGTTATTTCTATCGCAGAGCGTTTGAGTGAAAGAGGAATCGCTTCTGTTTAATGTCACATTTCTAAAGTCCAGACAGGATAAATACTTCATAATAACAATAATATTAAAAATTCATTATTCTTGGAGGGTTACCACACCTCTTTATGATAAAAGAACCTTTTTTATGCAAGGATATCTGACAAACCGTGAAGAAAGGCTTGCTTCCAGCATGAGGCTGTAAGGAAGTAATTCTCATTGATGACTAAAGGAAACTGACTTAAGTGTGCAAGCTCCCAGTGAGATAGGTGTCCTAGAAAGACTTCTCTGGAAGACACTGAGATCTCCTAATTTAGGCAGTAGTTAGACTCTAGCAGTTAGGCTCTGAATTGTCCACTGAAGACCTGGGTTCATTTCACCTAAGTGTAGGTTGTTAATTAAGGTTCCTAAGTTAGTAGGAGCCAAGGGTTGGATCTGGTCTAACTGGATCTTTCAGCTGCTAAACTAGATTAGCCATGTAGCTTGAGCTAAAAAACCCAGATTTCCTCATAGAAAGGGAGAGAAATGAGAAATTTTAGGGTAAAAATTTCCTAGCCTATTAAGACAAGTGCATAAGAAAATGTCTGTTTTCTCATTTGACTATATAGAGAGTCTAGATGGAAAGATGATGTGTTCAGATACATCAGTCTCTCAGAAACTGAGCTGTTCTTATCAGACAGACTGATCTGGAGGTAATGCTTCTTGGAATAAAGAGAGTGTATGCACAGCAAATGCAGGTACCAAGCTTGGTCAGTCCAGATCCCATTTTACAATGGTGCAAAGGGAAACGAAAAATAGTGACTGAAAGTTCCATAACCCAGGCTGGAATTCCATCTCTCATTAAAGCACTAACAATGACTAATACTGAAGGTGAGCTATTGATGAGGGCATAATGACTGCTGTGTGCTTGTCGATCAAATCATTGCCTAGTTTCTAAGTCATTACCCCAGAATGCCTTGTGTGACATATATAGTCTGCAATACTGTTAGACTCTTTGTCCTACTTTGTGTTGTGTTTTTCATATATTATTTCAGGCTTTCACTGAGAACAAGAGGCATGAGAGAGTTTCTTTTTTAAAAAATTTATCTGAAGCTGAAATAATTAAAGTATTTACAGAAAATCTGGCACAACCTGAAAGGATCTTTTCTTATAGTGTATTGCTATTACACAAGCCCCTAGAGTGTGTTACTCTTCCACTAATGGTAATGTAACAGTAATGAATCATTGGAATCTATGTCTTTCTCCCAGAACAAAGATGAATCAGCCAAAACACTAGCCAGAAGATTATAAGTCTGCAGTGAAGGTTATCATTAGTAAAGTTAAAGGTTCCACTGTCTGATTTGTATACAGTAAGTCTGAAGTCACTCAAAATTGCTTACAGTTGAGCTCTCTGGGGTCCAGTTAATAATTCTGTCTATCTCACTATCTTGCGGACAGCTTCCTGCTGAAGGTCATGTTCTGATGAAGTGGATCATTTTAAATACTTATTCTGCCTTTTGAGATATAGCTAAAAATATTTCTTGTGAAAAAAGGAAGATGCTCAAATGCTCAGTTTTTCTTAATATGTACATTTGAGAATTATATACGTGAAATAATGGTATTTCCTTACTGAAAAGTTACCCTAGGTATCTGGCATCCTATGGGAAACAGCTGCATAAATCTGGGCCAGGAGACTTCACTGGACTTGATTGAAAAATGCATCTACGTTAGTGTGTCCTTGCAGGTTTTGCTATGCCTTCTATTTGACTGTTACAGCCCTTTTTTTTTTTTTAATCCAAAAAAATAAGCAGTGTTTTATACTCTTGTGTGAATTGTAAGAAAAGAAGAATGTCCTCCTATGGGGGAAACATGGAAAGGCACCAGAGGAATATGAGCCCACCAAGGTTTTAATCCCTACACTCACTGCAAACTTGTGAAGAAAAATGAAACCTAGTCCCTAACCTACAGCCCCCTCTCAGATACATTAGTAGAGGTCAAAAGCAAATGCAACTCTGGGTACAGATTTGCATGTGAATGGTAGGGAGGTTTGGCCTAAGACTGGTCAAAGAGCATGATGTAATAGTATGAAGGCATATCCTGAGAGGCAAATCTAGTCCTCAATAAATTCTAACTGATAGACAGGCCTTGCCTTTTCCCTCTCAGTCTCAGTATTTACAAGGACAGTTCATTCAGCTCCAGCTTTTATATATATATGTATATTTATATATATATGTATATATATATATAAACCATATATAACCATGGTTATTTGTATAACCATACAGCTTACACTACTGCACCTGTTTCTGAGCCATGCAATTTTTCCATAGGTCTTATTTTAAAGATGCAACAAACTCAGCAGCTGGAACCACTGTATATCTAGATCACTATTATTACCCCTCAAAAACTGATCTAAGCATCAAATCAGAGTATAGGGATAGCATGGAAACATGCCAAGCACTTTACAAGAACGGCTAAGACCTGGCATTTCAAAAGAGTGGAGCTGCCAGCTCTTGGAATATCATAAAATCATCATTAGTAGAACTGTACAGATAAGGAGTATAGAAAACTTTCTTCATGACCATACAAGAATATGAATGCCACTGGATGGCATATGACTACATGATAATTATTTGTTCTTAGTAGCAACTGACCTACAAGTGACATAGAACAATTTAGTGTAAATAATTGGTAATAAGCACAATAGCAATTATGTAATTTTGTGGACTATCAGCTATACAAAAGCCAGTGCAACATATCTTCAGTAGGACAGTTTCTTATCTCAAAATAAACTCTGATATGATGTCTGTTGTGCTATAGATCTTTTCTGCTAACAGAAGAATATCATTAAAGCTCTTTATAAGAGTCATATTTTAGGAGGATTTATCACACCTAAATACTCTTGTTTCAAGATGCTAGATCCTTTATATTTCTTTAAGAGTCCAAATAAAAGTGACTTAGATGGTATTTGACAGCTCGATAAAGCACTGTAATGCTTCTCTCATTAAGTTTGTTTATTGCTCCCTTGGTCTATTGAATCTTGCAGAAAAGCAAAATTTGCTAATTTTAATGTCATTTAAAACTCATAAAGAAAAAAGTGAGTTTGAATACTGAATACGGAAAAGAGGCGTGTGTTCTTTTTGCCTACTTTATTTCTTTTCAGGCATTGCTGCTTAAATATTTACAAAGAATATTTTTAAAGTTGAATGAAAAGCAATGAACTGATGTCAAGTGTGCCATCAAAACATTTAGGTCTCTGGAGACAGACAGGATGAGCACATTGATCTGAGAGACAGTAGGCCTGGATTTCATGGAGGATGCTAAAAAGTAAATAAATTAGAAAAGTAGAATTCATGAACTGCAGAGTTAATTCTCAAGAAGCTTTCTCAAGAGTTTTTTGAAGGCATATTTATTTTTAAATTTGATGACCTTACTTCAGAGTTAGATTTTGTAATTTAAAGTACATAGAGAAGTTTCAGCTTTAAATTTAAGTGAATATTTTTAAAAAGTGTGAAAACTGGTAAGAACTGCTATCTTTGACCTGTGACCTTGACTGCACAGGCATATTCAGATGCAAATACTCTCACTTAAGGGAGTAACCCTGAGCAACTGTCACTTACAACCTGCTTACAACCTCCCAAAAAGTACCTGGTGGGAGGAGGGAAAAATGGGTTTCTGTGCACCACCTCCCCTGCGAATTGTAGTGTTGCTATCCTTTCTCATTCTTGTGTTTGCTGAGTTTTAGTAGAGAGCATACTTCCTGAGCTAAAAGTAACACCATATATTTTGTAATAGTTTTTTTTTAATTAGGTATCCTACTTTTAAGTAGATTTACACTGTATATTAAACCTAGTCAGAGTTTAGGATTGTTCTGAATTTGTTTTCTCACCTAGACATATTTATGACATATCAAAGGTGACAGGCAAATCACCCTGTCCCTTAAATTTTCTATTTGAATGGATGCCATTTTATAGCTAAATGTAAGTTTAGCAGGTTGTTCCTGAAATATTTCAGCTCTCAGAGTCTGCATCCCAGTTGAGACTGGAGCCAGTGTACTTTTGGGAGTTAAGTGCTCTTCTCAACCATGTTCCTGGGGCAGCGAACCAGATTGTTCCCAGGAAGGCACTCCTGGGATGTGCAGCTAATAATTATCTGTTCATAGTATATCGTTTTTTTTCCCACTACCATTCAACGGTGGGAGGTTCTAGTGTCATGGGAGGGGCGGTTTTTATTTGCCACTGCTCATACCTCCTCTGGCCTTTCTCATCTGCTACCTGGGAGCAGTCTTGGGCCAAGATGTGATAAAAGTGGCTGATGCCAATGATAAGAGGTGGGAGAGCAACTAATTCATAAATGTACCAGATATCACAAATTCTGTCAGAGGTCAGGTGTTCTTGCCAGTATCTTCCTCTGTTGATTTAAGAGAGAGTTTATTTGTCCAACATGGCTGCTGACTTCCTACAATAAACCCCTACAATGGAAGGTGTGTCTGGGGAGATAGGCAAGGGTGATGTGCTCATGAAATTTGGGGAAGAACAGAGGGAGTGGCTGACCACAGCTCTTCCAAAGAAAACTGAACTTATCCCAGCACAAAGGATGTAAAGAAAGGAGGGCGGCCATTGTTCTAGATTAACAGATATATCAGTTGAGTAGATGAGCTGGCTAGATCAGTTGAGTGAACCAGCTGTGTAACTGCTCATCCTTGAGTTAATGAAAAGAAACTTTATGTATCATGTGATGAGAAATAATAAATGCACAGTTTTCTTGGCAGATTTGCTGATTTGTTCCTGATTTGCTGATTTATTTTGAAACTACTAAGACAAAACATGACATCAAGAGTGCTTAAACTGACCATCACTAAATTGCATTGTCTCCCCTTTTGTATCTGCTCTTTAGTTTTACAGGGTATCATCCTGAAGATTATAAAACTTCTCTATATTGCAGTGGTTTGCTATTGGCTCTCTTGACAGTGCAAATAAGGATTTTCTTAGCATGAATAAAAAGTCTAGTATTACACATAGAAAAGTAAATGAAACAAATATTGGAGCTATTTGAGGCTGAATTCCGATGGCCTCTGTTGCCTGAAGACAGACACAACAGGATACCATATTTAATTTTTCTTCTCCCCAGCCTGCATTTGAAACAATAGAGCAGAGCTTAAATAGCTGAGCCTAGTCAGCCAGGTTATTTTTCTTTGTCTGAATTTCCTTTATCTCACTATAAGCCTCTGTCTTGAGTCCATGTCTTATATTACTTCATTAATTATCTATATCAGCTACCATTTCCCGTTTTCTTACCACAAGGCACCTTAATCAGTTTTCACGGTCTGCAGTGCGTCCGAACTATAACAGTATGTCTGTATAGAACTATAACTATAACCCACAGTGAATGATTTGATATCAGCTATCACAACTGTTAGGAGAGGAAGAAACAACTTCAGGGATTGGTGATGACCTGGAGCACTCTGGTAATCTAGTAAAGTAGTGAGGATCATCCTGAAAGTTCCCAAAGAGCCACCAAAACCCAGAGTACAAACCAGACTTAGTATACACTGAAAATATAGCCTGTGTAAGTGGCCTCCTCCAACTATTGGGAAGAAAGAACATATATGTTACAGGAAGTTTAAGGAATGTTTTAGAACAGAGTGGAAAAATGCTGACTTTCACTTTAGTGTCTAACCTAGGAGACAGTCCTTCCTGTTAATTTGGCAATCTATATTATAGAATATAAGAGGGAAAAGATTCATATTTCAGTAATAAATTGTTTCAGTTTAATACAGATCATTAGGAAACATTCTTCGTTCATCATCAGGGATTGCATTCAACCAGAAATAGTATTATTGAGAGGTTCTTCATAGCATGTTATCTCATTGTCCTGTTTTCAGAATAGTTTCTTGAATTACAAGAGATGAAATCCAAATCTCTCTTCCAGGTCTAACAAGGGATTTGAAACTAAATTCTCACTTACCTAAGGTATACCTTAGCAACTGGGGTACATTTTTAGGAATAGTCCTTCTTTGCTGGTATGATATTTTGTAAATGAATAGAACAACCCAAAATATGGAAAAGCATTTCATTTGTGCTTAACTGAAATTTTTATACAACCTCCACCATTTTTCCTGGTTTAATACATTTCTGAAATTGTTAGTTTCATGTTGGACAAAATCAGTCTTTCCCACAGTTTTTAAATTTGATTGCCAAACCAATAGTATAGGTTCCACAACTCTACTATTGGATCCCATGCACTATGTTGCTTAACATGACTTACTGAGATTTCTTTTCACTGGTTTCATCAGGTTTGGGGGGATTTTTTGTTGTTTGTTTGTTTGTAAATCTGAGACTGAAGACTATCATAAGGACAATGTTCTCATTACAATCAAGAAAATTAAATAAATCCTAGGTCAGCTTTCTGTCTGCATCTGATTAAATGCAGTCATCGGAATTATGACTACGCAGCTTTGACTGTTAACTGTGAAAAAGTGACAAACAGCTATAGTAAGAAAAGAGAAATATTACATTGTCAAACTGATTATGAAGAAACTTAATTCATGCAGTTACTAATGAGAAAAACAATCAACTAAGGTGAAGTGATAGACACAAGCAGTGAGGAAATAATACCCTCTAATTAGGCAGCAGAATGTTTGTCAAATAAATTATGACTCTGATCTTTGATCATTCCCCACTGGTCTTACAAAGAAATGATGCAAGTGATAAGAAAAAAACTAACATCATAGGTAAGGATCGTTTGTCATTTTAGCAGACAAAAATACCTTTGGGGATAATATCTTATTATACTCATAATTTTAATATTATTTTAACTCTATATTTTTTGACTAAGAACTTACATTTCCAGCCTTATAACTTAATCTTCTACGGGCTTGTGATTGTGGTTCTGAGCTTTCACAGCCTTGCTCAGTTTCTATTTTTCAACAATTTCAGTTAGGCCTCTCCCCTAAACATCACTCCTTTTCCTTTTCCTTGTTAATGTATGTTTCTTCTTATGTTTCCAGGTTGTTATTTTTCATAGATTCCCTTTACAAAAATATTTCCTATTACCTTTAATATCATCACATCAAAAATTCTTAATTAACCTCTTTGCTATTATTATTCTTTTTTGCCTCATATCTAACATTACCTTTTCGTAATTTTAAAACATGATTTAATCATCTGCCTTTTAGACGGAAGGAATAATGTAAGGAGTTCTTGACTCAATTTCCCTTTTTTTTCCCCCTAGGGCATATTACCAAATCTATCATTTCTGTTCTGAAGCTTTTGATGAAAATCTGAGTTGAAGGGGAGTTAATGATATGGATCTTGATGTACAAAAGAATAATATATTTACACCTTCTAGGCAAGAACTAGTGTAAAGATACATGTCATTACTCTGAATAATCAGCAAAACTGGAGATAGATGGAGATATATTTATGTTTCCAAAAGATCCTTTATAAAGTCCAAAAGTAATAAAGAAGCTAAGCAGCCATGGAATAATCAGTAAATAACTTGCATTAATCAAAATCCTAGAAGAACAAGGGGAAAAGGTAGAAATAAATACATACCATGATAGGTATGTACGTGGTATGTACACGTACCATGATAGGTACATACCATGGTAGTAGGACAGCAGCAAGACTACCTTTGCAGAGAAAGTAAAATATTTTATTATAACAATCCGTATAGCTGAGGAGGGAAATAATCAGATATTCTTCAGTCTCATATTTTGTAAGAACGGACTGAAAAAGACTACATTCTTCCTAGGGCTGTTTCAGATCTACAGAATGGCTTGCATGCTAGAAAACACGACAATGTTTTCCAGTTGGACTTCTACTAGATATTAACTCTGTCTGTATACCTTGTTTCTGATTTTATCATGGCATACTATCCATCTTTGAGTAATTCAGGGTTCCAAAAAATGCCTGATGTTATTTATTGTATTTATAGGTGACATGGAAGAGGAAGCAGGCAAAGAGGTGGAATAATATTTTAGTTACTCAGAAGCAGTACAGCCTGATAAAAGAGACAAGTTTAAAAACAGTCAGGAAATGAACTTCATCTTCTCTCATGTTGACCAATGAAAATGAATGCCAAATAAAAGAAAAAACATTAGTTCTAAAACTATGTCCCCTAAGGAAGCAAAACTGGCTAACATATTTCTTAAAGAACAGAAAGTTAATATCACTAACAAAGGAAAAGAACATGGACATCCCTTTATACACAGCAATTGTCAGAAATGACTTCTTCCTCTGCTTCTTAATATAAGAAAAGTGTATGTTTAAAGCGATTTGAAAAGCTATATCTTTAAAGAAGCTAGTTTTTACAGCGTGTGATTAGGCTTTGAAACTTATTGCCACAGTTCTTGAGGTCAAGATCTTTCCAAACTCACTCTGCATAAATCATACTGTATAAGATTTTCATGCACAATCACTGTCACTGTGATGATAACAATACCTTAAGAATGCATATTAACTCATGTGCTTCAGGACTTACACAAAACTCTATTATTCAGAAGAGACCTAAGATGAAAGGCAGACTATTCTTCCTTTGCTTACAGTGTACATACTTTTCCTGGAAGAGGAGATGTGGGCAAATTTTAGACAAGGCACCCAGCCAAATGAACCAGAGATCTCATATAATATAGGAATTCTTACGAACTGAGGGATGCATTAGGGTTCAATGCTCTCAATAACATTTCTGTCCTTACTATCTTGCTGAGTGTCGATGCTTTCATGCATTCATATATGTGGTCAGCATTACCTTCCCCTTTCTACCTCCAATTCCTTAGAATATACATTCACTCTCTTTTCATTTTCCAGCTTCTTTTGTACTTCAATCCCTTATGAAAATATTTCTATCTTCTTATCATTATATTTTTGCTAATATAATTAGGCTTTTTTCTCTGCTTGTAAGCTCAGTGTTCCATTTCCGGTTAATAGTATCATGTGTTGATATTTTGGTTGATTTCTATAGTTGCCTTCATTTCTGTGACTTCACATTATCTTTCCCTAAAACTTTGTATCAATCAGCATCGACATCCAAATGCAAAAAAAAAGGATTTTTTTATAAAAACTGCAAGATATCTCTACTTACACTCAGATGGCTAGAATGTAGAAAGTGCATAAGAGAGAGCAGAAAATAAATGTCATCGAGATATACTGAGACTGGAGACACAAACACAAAGCAAAGCATAATCATGTAAGAGTACATAATCATGTAAGAGTACATGAACTTATACAAAGCTTGAAAGAGTCAGACAAGGAGACAGCAAAATGATAATCGCATATTCAGTAATAATTACTTTGAGGTTATGATATATACGCTGTAGTGTCAGCAGTTAGCATTTTCTATTGGAAAATATGTAAAGATGTTACACACTGTACGAGAGAGGAGTTTTAGGAGTTCAGGAAGTCAGCTGATTCCATATTTATGACATGACTGGAATACTCTTTTTGCGTGTTCATAGTGAGTCTCTGCTCATAAATAATGATAGATGCTGGCCATTAGATTTCCAACTACCTACTCTTCTATCTGTGTTAGTTCTTACAAAAATTTTTGGCTACAAAGATAGCATTGGAAGCTGATAGTCAAAAATCACAGTTTTAGCCTTCCATCATACAGCAGATGGGCATAACTGCACAGCAACAGCATGGAATAACATTTTTTGGAAATCCACTTTATTTTTCTCCAACTTCAACTGAATTCTCAAGTCAGTCAGTTACATGGAGTGCATCAAACTGCCTGCTAAAACCAGTCAAGAAAATTTTGAAATAACATTTTTCCACTGGAAAATGCTGATTTCTTGATGTCAAAACAAGCAGTAGAATCTGCTGCATAGTTGTCTTCATGTTACAGTTACAAGAACCTGTGTGGTTTAGGAACTAAGGAGCTTTGTCTTATACTAGTGTCCATTTCCAAGAGCAAGGAATCTGAGAACTGGAATCTGTCAGGGATTTCAGGCTTCCTGCGCCTGCAACTCATTAGGCTGGCAAGCAGAGACCTGGGCAGACAGGGCAGTTCATCATATTTATTTAGAAAAAAAGTCAAAACTGACTGTAATTTCATTTTTGGCAATAAAAGGTTTTAATACTTCCTAATATTCAAGATATTTTAAAATAACAAGTTTTCTTTTTAATGTATAATGATATTTAATTATATCTACATTTATAAATAGACAAAGAATTTCCCAAAATTGGAAAAATTTTGTTTTCATGCAGCCCTAGTTTCTCTCTTTCAGGCCAGAATTTCTCACTCAAATTAGCTCCTTTGGAATGCTGTCGCGGTGGGAAAAGGGCAGGAAGCAAACTATATGCTGGCTCCGTTAACAGCCGTGCTTTCTTTCCCTAATGCCTGCTTTTGTGGGAGATGTAATAGAAATATCATTTTGGACAAGAGCAGAATAAGGCACCATTGTTTTGATGTTCACAATGTATATGATTTAGGAATGAAAGTCAACTGCTTTTGATTACAACCAGTGCCTATTTACATACTGAATAGGAAGAAGTTATTGGAGACATGTATTTGAGAATTTGCATACAGTTTTTTTCCAAAGTATTAGACTATCTAGGCATTTTAATTTTTCTAAGAATTATCTCATGAGATCAGAGAACTGAATGAATTGTCCCACTACATAAATAATAACCCAAGAGTCACAGAAATTTCTGGTATGAGTGAACAGCTAGTCTTATTTTAGAACTTAAAATACAATACAGAAATTATGGATCCAAGGTGATATAAAAAATGGTATTATGCTTATTCATTGATCTGCCATGTTATGTTACTGCAGTTATATTATTGTTATATTATTGCAGTCAATGCTACTGTTATTTATTGCATAATTTCTTAAGATAAGGACTGCAAAATATAGCTACTGTTGGTACTGCACTGAAAGCAGAGGTCTTATTTACCCTATGCCAGGCTACGTGCGTACACAGGAAAAGGTGAATTTCTTATGTGAAGCTGTATTCTTATCTGAAGTTGAAACAAACTTTCTGTATGACTTTCTGATGTGTGTGAGGGTGTATATGTGGAAATGCCATCCTGAAGTAGCTGGTGTATCCTCAGGTACATGTAGCTCAGCTCCAGAAAGCCTACTGAAAATGGATGTAAGTAGGAGTCCAACAGATATCTCTCTCCGAGAAGGCAGACATTGTTCAAAAAAATGTCTATCTTCACTGATGGCATCACACTAACTTTCAACTTTCACTAATATCAGTGATTCTTTAAAAATGGTTCCCACACTGGGAAATGATTCCTGGTCTTGCTTGCTTGAACTTTCAGGCTAAGATTCATGTACCTGCAATCCCACATGTCTCTGAGCCTAGTGCACTTAGACTTTGAAGATTTACATCACATACAGTATTCTGGAAGCCAGTGTAGCAAATCCTTGTGTAAATCTATCTCTAAGCACATCTCTCTCTATCTTACTTATTAGCATCCTAGATATTAAATCATTTTTAGCTATGCATATCATTTCATGGAACTAATTTGAAAATCTGATTCAGCTGGGTAATGCAATAGGTTCTGCAGAATTTTCAGGAGTTTTCAGGTGAAAGAATTTAGACTAACCATGGCTTTGGTCCCCGGTGAAAAGCTTCACAAAGGAGCTGCAGATCAACACAAAATGTCTGAAAATTCTAGAGGAATGCTGAAAAGTGTCTATAAACAGAAAGGGTTTCATCTGTAGAAATATTATCTTAAATCTCTCATACGTTCTTTAAAAAAAAAAAAAGTTAGCAATAGCTCTACTGGCCTAGGCACATAGGCCTTTTTTAGGGATAAATGAGATTTCAGAGCCATTTGTCCCTCAGATATGCCCAGCATCTCAATCCTCATCAATTAGGCAGGCTATGGTAATCAGAATATCAGGCTTATCTCCAGAGGTTATCATGTATTTTCTTCTCCATTATTCCACAGTGAAGGCAAGTAAGTGAAAAGAATGCATTCTGTTAGAATTTCCTAATAGTGTCCTTCTGAACAAATCTGTAACACATCATACACAAGAAAACGAAAAGAAAAAGGAGCAGTACTGCATCCTGATTATGTTAGCAATACTTTTGTAAAGATTTTCACCCTGTAATTGGATGTGAGAGTCTTTCTACTGGACAGTCACAGCATTTATATCATATATGGATACTTGATAGGAATGTCAATATTTGGCCTTTTCACTTGCTATTGTCCTTGACCTTTTCCAATACGAAACTGTTGTCCATGTTGCAGGTGTCAGCAGAGATCTTCTAACACCCATACGACAATTCTCTCTGCCTTCTTCTCTGCATGATGAACAAAGTCATGCATGAAGCATGATGCCACTGCACTAGCTTGTAAAGAATGCTTCTTTGCAAAAGTAAAGATGATCACTGCCTCATGTCTTGTTCAGCATCGCAAGTATAAGACCTTGCTACTGTTGCAGAGTGTGTGTGCATTCTCCAGGCCAAATTCTGCTTCAAGTCACTATGAATCCAAAATGACTCCATTAAATTCAGTGGAATTGAATTTTTCCATATAAATATCTGATATAATGGAGAGGAAAAATGAAGGACATTTGATATAGCTACCTATGCAGATCTTGCCGGCTGTTCTTCCTGTTTATCACTTGATAGTTAACAAAGAAATACATTTTCTAGAAGTTTCAGCGTGTCAGACTTTTTAAAGATTTCTCCACAAGACAAATATGTCTATTGAGAAAGGTGCTTTACATTTCAAAGGTACTACAGCTTCTCACTTTTGAGTGCTATAGAGAAAATCTAATGGCTTCCAGTGGGAAACAATATTCATTCCACTTTAAATGAAAAGCGCCTTTGGTATTTGAATGTATTTATGAAACTGTGAATACAGAGCTCTGCTTACCATTTCACAGTAATCCACTAAAGGATTATACTGAGGCACAAGATCAGTACAAGTGCCTGAAGTAATCTGGGCACATGAAATAAAAACAGCCAGAGGAAAACTAACAATATTAATAAGTAGCTCCTTTTTTCTCCCCTTTCAATTTTGATTAACTGCAGTTTGTATAACAAATAACCCTCTCTGAATTTTGGTAAGCAATGTTTTGGTCAAACTTGATACAACATTTTATTGTATTTTTTGAGTACTGAAAGATGGTAGCTATATTTATTCTTTATTAGTAGCTGTGTTTATTTTCATTTTCTGACAAAACACTGAACAATTTGAAAACAAATCAGCTAGCTATAAGCAAAGCATCAGAATGGAATTTTGTATTCTTCTACTATATTTCCTCTTGGAAACCTTACAAATTATGAGTTTATATCCCTTTTCTATTCCTGACTTATCTGAAGATAGGCTTCATTTCTTACTCATTTCAGGTATATTTTTCAAAATAATTTTACAAACGATTTAGATATGCAAATTTTAGCTTGTGAATTCCTTGCTAGCTATTTGCGGAAATAATCATAGAACATAAAGAAAGTATCGGTAAAACTGATCATCTGTGTAATACAGTACTGGATTACTTTGTTTCTTGGATTACAGGAGTAATAACGATTTAAAGTTCAAAAAGAAGACACTGCTGTCAAGAATGTTGATTAATATTCAAAGAACAGTTCAAAATATTCACATATGTACAGGATCATAGGCTTCTGCAAACATTCTTTCAGACAAAAACAGTATTTGTATTAACAGTAAGTGGATATAATGACCTGAACAATGTTACTGAATAAGATATTTTCAAATGTGAAATCAGTAAGCAGTGGTCCATACAGTGACTGAAGCACAGCCACATTAGTCGTTAGCCTCAAACTAGGATCATGACATCTGCTTGATTGTGTGTTGCTGTCTCCTGTTCTTCATTACTCATTTCCAACAGCCAAATTACACTGGAAAAGTCAAGTGAGGGGGAAAAAATACCTTCTTATAAAAGTTTTACTTTTCCTTCCCTCCGCTACCCAGTTGCCCATGAAAGAAGACACAGTCACTGTTCCCATATCTGTCATGAGAGGTGACAAGGTGTGGGCTGGAGTGGGAAGGCTTGCAGTCTGAGACGGAGATATCACATGTTGAAAACCACAATGTCTGTGTGGAAACCAAGTGTCAGAGTAGTCAAAGAGCCTTGGAGCCACAAAAGGAGAGAAGGAAGCAGCGAACAGCCACAACACTCATTTGAAGCGAAAAAGACATCCCCACAGCCTACAAACCCAGAGAACGGAATCTAAACCGAATACCTGATCATCCTGGTGACACGAAATCCAGCTTATTGCCTTAGATCAGGGAAGAGGTAATATGACTGTAATATTACATGCATTTGATCTGTAACTTATTTGGCATTTGCCCCTGAAGACATGATCTGGAATCTGTTCCGCCTGAGATCAAGCGAGAAATTCAGAGCTAACTGGAAAAACCTTAAGAAAATTCAGAGATCTGATCATTGAGGTCACTTTTGCCGAAGTCACATGCAAACACGGATATTAACAATGATGAAGATGCTTGTAAACTGATGAGTTCAGATCAATTCTAGAAACTACTTTCTTGATCTAAAATTTTGACTTATAGCATAGGAAGATGTGCACATGTTCCCTAGATTAAAAAGGTGAAAAAGTAGAAGTCCACTCACTGAATCTGAACCAAGGAAAAAGCAACACCAAACGACTCTTCAAAGAGTGATTTTTCAGGATCTGAGTTAACAGAAAAAAGAGCTAAACTGCCTAGTAGCTAGCTATACCATGGCAAATTGACCAGACGACTCAGGTAGAAGTCATTTAGGATTATGCGCACCTGTGCAATCTGTTGACTGGGTAGTCTCCTGAGTGGACCGAGTGTACAGATTCAGCTCTGCAAGGAGAATCCAGAACAGCCCTTGATGTAGGTCTGATTGTCACAAGTTTGATTGCTAATACTGAAATGGTCTCACACAGGAGAAATATAGCGTTTCTGTTCTCCCCTCATACCAACATCACATACTGTGACCTGGTGCAGGACTAACATACAGCCTTCTCACCTCATAGTGCTGGTGAAGGCACAGGTTCTCACAGAGCTGCAACTGGAAGAGGGAGACCAGGAGCCGAATAAAACAAAAACATTGCCCAATAGACCTTTCACAGAGGACTAGGCATTTGAGTCTGTGATGAGAGTTGAGGGTTTACAAGTCTTTATGATACTTGTCCCATTTTCCATTAGTTGCATCATTCCTTCCTTGTGATTCACCCTGCATATAATTGGGATCTCTAGAGAGTTACAAACATGTATTTGGTACTCCAAGAGAAGAAAAGACTTCCTCAGCAGGAGACTGTGTACTCCAAGAGAAGAAAAGACTTCCTCAGCAGGAGACTGTGAGGAGGAACAGGTCATTGCTAGAGAAATACAGGAACTGAGCCCTGCCTTGTGCTATGGAGAGATGTTACATTGCTTCCTATCATTTAAGCAACACCACATCACAGCATGTAAAGACATAAGTTCAATCATACATAAAATAGGTAGAATGGCAGGAAATTCTATAACATATCTCCATGAGTGAAGATTTGTATTTGTGCATCATCTGCAATTAATATTATAAATATTATTTCAATTTTATTGAATATTGTTGCATTTTAATTTCTCCTGATTTGTCCTATTAAACTGCTCATTGATGATCCTGTATTCCATAAGTTTAGCATAGATTTAAAGTTACTTGCACACAGCTAACCGTGTTTGCAAATTCGTATTACTCATGCATATAGAAACTTCTTGGCTGATATCAAATCATCGCTCACAAATATGTGTGTATATATATATGTATATGTGTATGTGTGTGTGTATATATACATGTGAGAGACGGAATTTGTGAGTGTATATATTTATAATTTTTGTTAAATGTAGCTCATTTACTTTTGAAAGTATTATTGCTGACATAAGGGTGCAAACCCTGAGCAACTGAATGTCCCAGTGTAAGCTAGACATTCAAGATCTTGGTCTTTTCTGTATAGATACAGGTTGATCTTGGAACAGATTTCCCTATGTTATCCGACATAATCTTGACTAAAGTTTCATTGTAAATATTCTTCATACAGCTTTGTACAAAATTACAGGCTTGAGGAATTATTTGTTCTATGCCTAGAGGCACTGGAAGATAGTAGCTGTGTTTATTCTCAGATCTGCAGTTACAAAATGAAGAACAATCCAAAACCAAATCAGTTATCATCAAAGAAACCATTTGAATGAAGCCTTATCTTCTCCATTTCTGCAAAATAATTCCTTCTCATAACTTAGTTCTAACACAGCTGTATTCTTTTTGTTTGCAAATGATCTAATGAAAACGTTAATAAATATATCAAAATATCTATTTGTCTTTCAAGGCTGTTTTATATATGTTTTATGTACAATAGTTTTAACATATGGGTTGTTCAGTGATTATTTGCTGTAATAATTACTTACTTTAAGTACTCTCTCTTCATAATTCTTTGCATTATATTCAGTACTGCTGAATAAAGTTTTATTTTGCAAACATTACAACTTGTTTACTTTGCCTTGCAAAGCAGATACATACCCTTCCAAATGAGTTCCAGCCTTGAGAACAATTTGTTCAAAATTCACATCACTTTATTTATAACATGACACAAGTTAACACAAAGCAATTGCTTGTGTGATTATGGCATGCTATCCAGATGTGCTTCTCTCAGCTTCACCATAGCACAAAAGTCTCTTATGATTGCCTCTTCCCTTTATCCTGCCACTAAGATCTCTTCTTTTGCTTTGTAACTGTTGTATAAAATAAAATGGACAACTATGTCCATAAGAATGATTGGATCACAGAAATTCAGCCATGAGTCATCTTTAATGCTCATTTAGTCTATCCAATCAGCATTTAACAGTGCTCCCACACCTGCTCAGTCAGTAGTTAAATCATTTCTTGCTGTTGTCTAGGAGGGCAGTAACTGCCCTTGTGAAACAACAAAATAAGGTGTCTATATGGCAATGCAATATGATCATTGTGACCATACAGTCAGCCACACTTCCTACATTCTCCTAACACTCCAGCTTGATTCCAAGCTTCCTTCAAAAGCATGCATTTCGGAAAGGTTTTCTTTTCATACAAGTCCAAAGAGAAATCTTAACTGATAAATGTATTACTAAATTAAAAGATTACTAGTAAAGTCCAACAAATTAAAATATATTGATCCTACAGTTGTTGAAAGAAGCATGAAGCTTTCCTATTTGGAAACATACAATAAATATTTCAATGGATATAAATATTTCAATAACTAATGAGCTTACCACTTATCATCTAAGAATGAAATATGAGTTTTAGAGAAGGAATAAGTATTACATACAGAATAAAGAAACACTCACTAGTGAATTAAGAATCCACTGAGTGAGAAGATGGAATGTTGCTAAAGAAAATACATTGCCTAGAAGAACACAACATTTATGAAGGAAAAGATATACATTTTTTTAAAAATAATCTTAATCAGGGGTAATTTAGATGCTTTTGAAAGCTGTTAACTACAAGAGTTTAAATAAATACCCTCAATTATGACAAATGAAGCACATAACATATTTAAATCATTTATTCATACCTTTACTGAATATGCTGAAGCTAGTATTAATACAGCCCAGCTGGTTTTACTTAGCAGATGAAAGAATTAACTATAAAATTCTTTTCTAATAAAAGATAATAATAAAGTTGTAACATTGATAAATTTGTTAAAATTATGAAATTGAAATTGAAAGCTTTAGGAAGATTCATCAATTTCACAAGAACAAAAAGTTTTAAATAGGAAGGGATGTTAGAAAAGATTTACTAAACCTGTTTCTGGGAATGAGGGAAATATAATTCCTTTATTTACTCAGTAAATTATGGTAACATCAGTTTGCAATACTGAGGGTAACTATACAATAATATAAACAACAGCAAATAAATACCCTGCCCCCATAAAGCTGAAGTCATCAAAAGTTGATGTTGAATGTAATTCAAGAAGCTGAGCCCACTGGCCCAACGGTGAAGATCTTCTACAACACACCAGTTTTAGTGGGAGTAGTGCCTAAGAGAAATTTCCGCTAAAAACCTTAAGCAATGACATCGGGGTAAGAACTCTCTCACTAGTAGGTAAACTAAGTGTTTTAACTCTTCCCATTTCGCTTTCAAAAAATCTGTCCAATACCACATACTGGTAAACCCAAGAGAAGATCAGCAGTTAATTCCCTCCTGCCATGCAGCAATTACTAGCAGCCTGCTCCAATCTTTTCCTAAATTTTAGTACATATGCAGGATCAGAAAAAATTATGTGGAACTTAAAATTTGTCTAATGTTTTAGAAACAGTAGAAAGTAAAAGGCGTACCAAATCTGGAATATTACCGTGCAGCATTAAAAACTACGGGGAATATTCTGCTCTTGGATGTGAAAGATGGCTTGATTATTGTAGTTTTCATTTTCAATAGGCACATACTTCCTTTAATACCTTACATAATTGTATATCCTTTGTATTTTAAAATAAAGCCTTTAAAAAGGACTTTTATGCAGTGGAGAAAAAGTGTTACGACTGAAAATGGGCTGCAGAATAGCAGTATTAATTTATACAAAACACTGAATAGGTTTGATATGAAAAGAGGACTGCTTTTCATGAAAAATAAGACAGAGATGCAGGAAAAAAATGGCAAGGAGAGAAGAAACAGACAGGGAGATATCTCATCTTCAATATATTCTGTATGAAAGGAACAGTACAGCAGATTACTATAGGTCAAATTTAGACATCTACACTGACAGAGTTTGCCTTTATGAGAAAGTTACCTTAACGTTGGTTGCAAATTTGCAACATATTTTTTATCCCACATTTGGAAGAATAAAGCTAGGTCAGATAGAAAAACAGAAGTGATAACCATAAGCATACCACTTTAAATGCAAGCAATCTTTCAACCTTCTCTTTGCGCTGATGACCAACAAAGTCCTCTTCCCACAAGT
This sequence comes from Struthio camelus, assembly GCF_040807025.1. Lineage (NCBI taxonomy): Eukaryota > Metazoa > Chordata > Aves > Struthioniformes > Struthionidae > Struthio > Struthio camelus. The sequence continues at coordinate 26,900,319 of NC_090942.1, forward strand.
CTTTTTGAACTATCCCCTATTTTTAATGTGCTAATCTAACCTTTGATTTGACCACAAGTTTTGTTTTGTTTTCCACTGATGCTTTGTTCATTCTTTGTTACTGCCCAGTTTCTTTTCATTTGAGTACCTGAGTTCCTTTTACAATTTTGTATTTTAAAATGACTGATGAATTTTTTCATCTTAATTCTCCCTTGTGTTAACTAACTTCCTGCTGATTCTGTGTTGGTTCTTGCTGTTCAGGAATGAGCTAATTGAAAGGGAAACTGTTTCTCTTATAAACTGATGAAAAAGCTTTTTTACTTTTTCCTTAAAAAGAGTCCTTTTATTTTCACCGTTTCACTAAAGCCCAAAAATATTGCTTCAGATTACCCTGACAATGAATCTATTTTGCATCAACTTCTAAGTTATGGAATCTGTTCTCATTTGCATTTCACTCTTTCTTGATATTTATTGGACAAAACCAATTTTATTTTAACATATGCACATATGCTGCCAACTGAAATTAAACTTCAGTTTATCAGAAACATTCTGATTAATTTAACTCTACCAGAAATACAGATGCTGCACAATCCCAATTTTTTACTTGAAATTTCTTTTAAGACACTACTTATCTGCCATTGCTTATACCCATACAACACGAACATAAAGGAAGTCTTTCTGCTTGTCATCTCTTCTTCCCAATGAAATCAGTTATGACAGTTAATTGTGATATCAACATTATTGTCCTGTTACCAAAAGGAGTGACCTAAAAGACCTTGAATAAAAAAAAGTCTAGGTTACAAATAGATTAGAAAGTGAAGCCACTAAAAATATGATATAAAACATTACCATTACAATTATTTTATTGGGGGGAGGAAGAGAGAGAGACTTCCTACAGTTTGAAGATCTGTGGTATCTTTTATTCTTGTTTTAAATAGACTCCCTTCTCATCTAGTTGTCTTATTTAAACATGTCCTTCAGCAGAAGAAAAGAAATGAGTTCTTGAGCAGAGTTCAAATACCAAGACCTCCAGATATTGTTGGTGAATGGGAGCAGTATCCATATGTTCAATGTGCTTACTTGCCTTCACTGCAGTTCTGAACAATACAGCACTGCTGGACACACACTCAGCTTCCTCATGAGTATAATTCTTTCTGCGTGCCCTTGGCTTCAGAAAAGGTTGAATGAGGTGTCAGACAGACCTGCCAATGCCATAGATTTCCTCAGTGACGACAAGGATTTCTCATCACACCATGTTTCTGGGGAAATGCTATCAGTCAACTAGAAAATCTCCACGACCTTGCTCATGAAGTAGGCCCGTTATTGGTACTCAGACTTTCAGTGTTGCCTCCTCTTTTCAGATACAAAAGCTTGGTTGCTGCTGAAGCACATAAACACTTAGCCTCTGAACTGTCCAGGGACCTGCAGTCCTTCGCCCTTCCTCATGCCTGGAATATGAGGTGAAGGGAGAGTCAGATGGCCAGACTGCGGGGATGGAGCAGGGCAGTGCACATGCACAGGAGCAGGACGGAAGGAAAGAAGAGAACCCAGAAGGTGCAAGGGCCACTGCAAGGGGCTAGGCTGGGACAAACATGAGCGAGGTGGCATTCAGAGCCTACTGACACATGGCACAGGCTCATTCGGAAATTGTACTCTGATCCTGTTTTCTATCCCAGAGAAGAATCCCTTAACAATTTAAGCAACACTGTGTTGCTTAAATAAGTGAATAGTGTTACACATGTGAATATGTGAATAGGGTTCAAATATTTATCTTTTTTTTGTCCCAAAAGGTTGGTAGGTAGCATGCCACAAGCTAAAATTTCAGATCCTAGAAGTGCTGAAGTATAGAGTATTTTTGGATTAGAAGTTTATGAAAACAGAGTGATGTCAACAGAAATTTTTCTTATTTGTCACTTTACCACAGTGACAATAATGAAAAAGAAAGCAGACTCCTAATTATATTATTTTACTTGTGCTCATGAATTTTTTATTTGCCTCAGGTGGCTAGGGAAGTAGAATTTTACAGAGCATTGTGAGATTTATTCTTTCAGTGCTCTGTTTGCCACTGAGCCTGTAAAACAGAATTTCTACAAAACTTTGTAAGAAAGATTTTCTGTGTGAGATTTCCATCAGAAATCTAATTTGTCTGCATAAAAACTTTGGTGTTCATCTCTACCTTAAACCTTTTTTAGAGAACATCAGTAATAGGCCCTATAAAATACTAAATATTTATTAATATTTGTCCTTTTTTCCATAAGCTGTGTAAAACACGAAACAAGCCTTTCCCCCCCCCAAAAAAAATGTTACATTGCACCAAGTAACTATGTCAAAATTTGTTTTACACATTTTACATTTTTTGAGACGATTTAGAAAAGCATTTCTGAGCCTTCTTGTTATCTGCACAAGAAGAGAGCTCCCCTCAGCTTATCATCAAACATTGGCAGATAGAAGGACCGACTGATTCTAGTAAGTATTGTCATTTAAGCATCACTATAGGAACAAGCACATTCCTCTTCCAATGAGGTGAATCTGAATGAGTTATTTCCTCGTTCTCTACTATCTGCAAAAAATTGATTTTCTTCATCCACTTAAAAACATTTAAATTGAAATAACTACAAGTTGTAATTTCCTTTTAAGCTATCCAAACAGCCATAGACTGTCTTCTCAAAGTAATTAACACCAACTTTTTATTGTCATTCCAGACTACTTATTTTTATAATATGCATATTTATCTAGACTTTTATGTTTCTGCATGTATATGCATACATATTTTCCTTTTCCCTCTCCTTTTTTTATTTCGACCAGCTATTTCAAGATGGGGAGAACAGAAATGAACTTATCAGAGAGCTAAGGGAAATACAGTCTCTCTCTTGACTTCACTAGCTGCGTGCAGTGCAGCATGCAGACTCCTTGTCATGTAATACAGTAGCAACCACATGGCTGTGCAGGATCCTATTTCCTCCCCCATCCACATCACAGCTGATTTGGTAGGACATGTCAGTTGTCAGCGTCAGAAGGAGCCTCTGGTAAGCTGACCTCCAGAAGTCATTTTGGCCAGTAGATTTAATTGTGTTCAAATTCTGACAAAACTAACGTTGGTGAGTTTCAGCTTAGGAGCCAGCTAAGTCCTTAGCACTCCTGACACTGTTGAATTAATGCATGATTCAGTGGACTATAAAAACAGCATTGAGGTTATTAGCATGGTTTCTCTCTCAAACTTTTCAAAAGCAAAAGCATCCCGGGCCAGATCCATACAATGAGTTAGGCACAATGTAGAACAGAAGAGCCACTCTGGGCTTCTACACCGAACTACATACCCAAAGAATTTCTAAGTATCTTCAGAATCCTTTCGTGATCTTGTCCCAAAATTGCATTATTGTAAGCTGGTATGTACCTAAATCCTGCCTAAACAGTACTAGGATCAGAAACCTGGAAGAGCAGCATCTGTGTCCTCTAAGGGACCTCATGCAACAGGTATGCTCAGAGCATAGCCAACATAAATCAGAATATACAGTTTTAAGTACTGGATAAAACATACAGTTAGACATCATCTACATAAAAGCATTATAGCTATCATTCTCACCCATAAAGTAAGAAACACAGGTTCAGGTGTCTTTTCAGCTTTAGAGACTCAAACCTACACCTTTACATTTGGAATACCCTTAAACAAATTAAAATAGGTTAGTGGTATGTAGTGATGAAGGGAAGATGTGCAGCTTGCTATCCACCCTTCCGGTGAAGTTGTGCTATTGTGCAAAGCCGACAAGGTCAAAGGGAGCTCTAATGGAAGAAAACTGCCTCTGTAACATAACAACATCCTGCATTCCGTTTCTGGGACTGTTTCTGTGCTGTATAATTAGCTCTCACACATAAAAAAGTAACTGTTGGGCACTGACAGAACAGGCAGATAGTCCCACCAGCACCACCTCCTCTTTGTATTAAGAAAGCTGACAGCTACATTTCTGGAGGGTTCCAAACAGAAGATTTTACTTCAAGCATCCTGAATCAATTTCTGAGATAAGACCCTTTAGGAACCACAGTACTTCTTAAAATAAAACTCTGTTCAACCCCAGGGAGAAAGATCTGACTCCTAAATGAACACATATTTGAGAACTGGCTGGATGGCCGAGCTCAGAGGGTTGTGGTGAATGGTGCAGAGTCTAGTTGGAGGCCTGCAGCTGGTGGTGTCCCCCAGGGGTCAGTCCTGGGTCCAGTCTTGTTCAATGTATTCATCAATGACCTGGAGAAAGGGACAGAGTACACCCTCAGCAAGTTTGCTGGTGATACTAAACTGGGGGGAGAGGCTGACACACCAGAAGGCTGTGCTGCCATCCAGAGGGACCTGGACAGGCTGGAGAGGTGGGCGGAGAGGAACCTCCTGAAGTTCCACAAAGGCCAGTGCAGGGTCCTGCACCTAGGCAGGAAGAACCCCACGCAGCAGTACAGGCTGGGGGTTGGCCTGCTGGACAGCAGCTCTACAGAGAAGGACCTGGGCGTGCGGGTGGACAACAAGTTAAACGTGAGCCAGCAGTGTTCCCCTTTGGCCAGTGGTCTCCTGGGGTGCATTGGGCAGAGTGTTGCCAGCAGGTGGAGGGAGGTGATCCTGCCCCTCTCCTCAGCCCTGGGGAGGCCTCCCCTGGAGTACTGTGTCCAATTCTGAGCTCCCCACTACAAGAGCTTTGCTGGAGTAGTGCTGACACTGCTGGAGAGAGTCCAGCGGAGGGCTACAAAGAGGATGAGGGGACTGGAGCATCTCTCCTATGAAGAAAGGCTGAGAGACCTGGGCCTGTTTAGCCTGGAGAGGAGAAGACTGAGAGGTGATCTCATCAACGTGTACAAGTATGTGAACGAGGGGTGCCAAGAAGATGAGGCCAGTCTCTTCTCCGTGGTGCCCAGCAGTACGATGAGAGGCAACGGGCAGAAACTGAACCACAGGAAGTTCCATCTAAACCTGAGAAAAAACTTATTTCCTGTGAGGGTGACTGAGCACTGGAAGAGGTTGCCCAGAGAGGTAGTGGAGTCTCCTTCGCTGGAGATATTCAAAACCCGCCTGGATGTGATCCTGGGCAATATGCTTTAGAGGACCCTGCTTGAGCAGGGAGGTTGGACCAGATGATGTCCAGAGGTCCCTTCCAACCTAAACCATTCTGTGATTCTGTGATATTTCCTTGAGCCAGACACCACAGGTCTAGAGACAAGCTGAAGAAGAAACAAGCAATTATACTTTGCATTTCTTGTAAGTTAACTCTGAACATTCAACAAATCCTTTTGTAGACTAGCATTCAGACTGAAAGCCACATCTCCACAACTTCAGCGCTGTGATATTTAGTGTGTTTATACTTAAGTGAGTCCTCTCTCAATTTTCATCACATAAAGAAATAGCTGCAAAAATCAACCTCACAAACCTACCTAGACTCTAAGAGACAAACTGCTTTCTCTACGTCACCATTAACAAAGGTTTTTCAGATTAAATTAGGACCTCACTACCTGTGCAACATCATTATCTGCAAATGATATGAATTACATGATCTGTAAATGAGACAGCTGTACTTACCTATTACTTTTCAGCATGTAGATGTAAGATACAACAGATGTAAGATATAGATTTAGTTCTGAAGTTTTTTTGGATTTGGCAGAGGAGATAGGGCTTAGAAGGGACATATGAACACATACTTAAGATATTCAATAGTATAGATCTTAAGGGAATTTTAGATTCAATTTGTACAACTGATTGACAGCAATCAGATGGTCTAAAGAACGGCTTCTGCCCAACTAGCCTATGAAATCAATGTGTTTTGAGGTTTGGGGCGAAAATTTGGATTTGGGTCTATCATTAAGTTCTACTACTGGAAAGTTACTTAGAAAATAAAATGAATGGTTAATAGCATTTAAGAGTAATGACAGAGGAATTAGCTGTAATTCAAACAATTTCAGAATCTAGAATAGAAATATTCAGTAATAGTGTAACTCAGTTATGTTTATAAACTGCAGCTGAGATGACAAAATGCTACCTCTTTGCTACTGGAGCTCTTGAAAATAGTAGAATAAACTGTAAACTGCAGTTATTAAAGCTGACTTTCAAGAAATTTCTTCTCATGTCTTATTTTCTTTTCCTAAGCTAATATAATGAAAGCTGTAAGAGACTAACTCTAGTGGAATAAAATTCTGTAATAGAGCTAGACAAGGTTAATTAATATCTGTCATAATCATTCTCTGTTACCAAACTGGCTGTGAAGCAACGGTAATGTTCACTTGAAAAATGTTGGGTTTAGTTCTTCTTCAATAGTTTCAATAAACAGTTTTCAGTGATGGGTTAATTGTGAATGACTAGCTGTGTTTTATAGGTAGCCACCCAAAACCTAATGTTAGTTGCTCTGCTCTTTGATGGATGATTGAAGAACATTTAAACAGAACATTTAAACAGAAGAATATGAACCAGGAAGTGATGTGTTTCACCAGTATGAGTTTTCAAAGAAACAATTATTTCAATTGTAATCTCGTACATCTTGACAATTTCTAAAAATTTTTGCTAATATTTGTCACTTCTCTGTATACTCACAGAAGATTGTAGGGAAACCCCCATATCAAAGTCAGAGGAATTCAGTATGTATATTAATAGTAATATACTCAGCAATTTTTACTATTACTTTACCTGTTGTGAAGAAAAAGAATGGTATAGGTCTAATATTAACAGCAAAGCAAAAAACACCATAGAGGGACAAATTTTTTAATCCAAAAGAGCCTGTGTAGACAGATGATGGAACAGCTCAGAAGGCTGTAAAAGGGAGTCAGCTTTCCAAGATAGTCCTTAAAGACTAACCTGTAACGTACTTTGTCCGTTAGAAGTTAGACTTCATACCACTAGTTCAGTCCTTTGCCTAGCAAATATACTGATTGTACTGAAGTAGGATTAAAGATCTCAGTGTCCAATCTCACCTTTGTTCTTTAAAGAATTGAGCTTTGATCCAAGGGCAACTCAGATAAATGGGAGCCTTTTCCTGATTTTCTAGGCCTTTCAAGTAATTCTACGTGTACATATAATGGAAAATTATCCTCACAATAGAAAATTTTCAATCTAAATATCAGATCCAAAAGACATAAGGAAAAAAACTTTGAGATAACTATGATCAGTGTGAAAAGCTCTAACCAAAGAATACTAGATGACTCCTCATTGCCAAGTGTCTGAAACGTAGATATGAATTTTTAGGAGCGATTGTATAAAATAATAATATTCAAAACTTTTATGGATAGCCAGAGAAAGTATATGAAAGTATTTCAAAGAAAAATGGTCTAGTAGTGACTCAATTTCCTGTAAAAATAGTTTGATGCCCTGAAAGTATGTAGAAGAAAAGAAGCAATATGGAGTTACCTTTGATGCTTATTTATGATGTAAACCGGTTTGCAGTGGTTAATACACGGAAGTATACTATTGATCCGAGAATCATATAGCACTGTTTGAGAATTCATGACATTCTAAATTAGCTTAAAAGAAAGGAACATCACTGTTTATTCAGAGACGTTTCTGTCCTATCTGAATATAGGATCACACTGTTAACATCGGTACAGTGACTCTCTAGCTAAGCAACAAAGCAAAAAAATAGCCTAAGCTTTTCCTGCTGTAGGACACAGGCTCTGTTACACAGTTTTCTCACACAGAGATTTGAAATAGTGGGTTAAGTCAAATAAAATGGAATCCCTTTAGGATTCTTCTTCTTTTTAATTTCTTTCAATTGTGTAATACATAAAGATAATGGTATTAACTTAGAAAGAATAATATTGATAGTACATTGTATCTTTTTAAATAGAGACTGAAAATATTTCTATTAATTTAATCAGGGTGAACTTTTAACAGAAAACATGCGAAACCAAATAAATATGCAGAAATAAAATACTTTTTTTTCATAAATTTGATAGTCTAAAACAAATCACATTTTGATACTTTTTCGTTAAGGACATGGGAATTTTTTTATGTTAATTCTCATGTCACAAACTATGCATTTAGAATAATGCTGGTGCTTGGTTAGCACAGCTTGGTTGGTTTACTCTATGTGATATAAAAATAATTCTTCACTAAAAAATATTAACATTTTGGCTGAAGTTAGTTTTTAGCACATGAACATGTACCTTCAGCCTATCCAGGATATTTTTGGAAGATCCCATCTTGGGAGAAATCACAAAGACTCTACGTACAATCCTCTCTGTACTTAACATGAGTACCAATATGGTTGGCATTGCTTCTAATCAAAAGCTGAGCATAGATCCTTTGGTTAGGTTAGTTTGCATCAGTTTTAACATTAAGTAGAAACTCATCAAAAATATTCATTAAAAACTAATTCAGTTTGTTGTATTTTGATGGGAATAATATACTACTAAAACATTAAATAGGAAAGATAAGTTAGAAGTAGCATTTAAATACAAATTGTTGCTGTAATGACCTTTTACATATTACTGGATGAGGAACAACTTTGCCTCCACTGACTACAATGGCACCAGGATTTCATTCCTAATTATTTTTTCATCTATATTTGCATATAACTTGTACAAAGCACTACATCTGAAGTGAAGTTCAATTTCAGAGTGATGTGAAAAATGGAATTAAGGTATTTGGCAATTTCCACATCAAATGTCTCACTTACACAAATAAACCATATATTTATCTTCCAGTCTATAATAACCAGCAACAAAAACCCTATTCTGAGGGGAAAAATTAGTGTGACATGTAGACATCTACTGCCTTCTCTGAGTTTTGTTCTTCTTAGCTGTCTGGGAAATTTATGAAATAAATTTAGTAAATATGTCTTTTTTTTTAAACCTGATAGTCTGAAACCCTAAAAGAGTTGAGAGCTAATTATTCATGCTTTTTGGCAAACAGGGATAAAAATAGCCCAGATATGCTAGGAGACTTAAAATTTTCAGAAATTACTTACAAGAGAGAGTTTATTTTGACGTTTTTCAGTAAGGAAGAGAAATAGAGTGAATGGACAGGTAAGTTTGCATTTCGGTCAAGTGATAGTGTTGACATTTTTATTAAAATGTAATATGAATGTAATAAAATATATCATCCCTGACACCTGCATGACAGAACAGGACTGAATGTGCCTGAATTAAAAATACTTTAACAATTATTGCAGTCTAAATATGTATGCTAAGAGAGTCCTAGCTAAGGCAAAACAAAATCAGAGTGAGGTGATGCTTTTCTGGATTTCTCCCTTCCGCCTAGGATTTGTTTTGGGATTGAGATGATACAAGAGGAGGTTCTGATGCAGCAGCAGACCAAAAAGTAATGGCTCTACTGGGTTGAATCAATGCAGGATGCTGCTCTAGAAAAGTCCTTGACTCATATGCTAACAAAGCATACACAGTGAAAGAAAAAAGAACAGCACAAGCACATCAGAATACTCCCTAACTTCCAACACTTTACAGTCCAAGGATTCCTGAACCAAAATGTAAGCTGCTCTTGATGAATACATTCTTAGTTTATGGCTTGGAGGCACTAAGCATAATTGATACTTCTGGGAATTAAGTTTGAATGTTCAGTAGCCTAACTGTGGATATTTCTTCCCAGCATCAGAACAATAATATCTTTGTCTAGTGGACTGTCCAAAAGAACAAAATTATAATTTCTCTAACCTACACAATAAACTGTAAGCAGAATATTACAGAAGAGAGTCAATACCTCAATAGTCAGTCAGAATTGTGAGAGTACAAATGAAGTTACATCTGTTGCCAACAAATACTTGGGAATGAGTATTCCATATTCTTAACTTTTTCATTTGATTTATTTCCAAATGTTTTTCATTCTTTTTTTAAAGTTTTCTTATGTATCCACTGTAGAAATTATATTATCTTTTAAGTCCTTAACTTCATAGCCTCCCAGTATGCAATCACAGGCAAATGTTTTCAAACATCCAGAAGAAGCCTCACATTAGCAGGCCCTGTCCCTCTTGGGGTTCTTCAACCACTGCTATAGCTATAGAAAGGCAAAACAGTGCTATAGAAAGGGCAAAACAGCAGAGCACAAGCAGTCCAGGAAGGTTCTGGAGCGCATCACTGACAACTTCCAGCAATGTCAACAAGGGGAGGAACTCTGCTGGACCTGATTCTTACAAACAAGGAAGAACTGTTGGGGATGTGAAGACTGGGATCACTATGAGATGGTGGAGTTCAGGATCCTGAGAAGAGGGAACAAACCAAATAGCAGGATCAGAGCCCTGGACTTCAGGAGCACAGACTTTGGTACTGTCTGAGTATGCAGGGATGCAGTGAGAAAAGCCAAAGCTCATCTGGAGTTGAATCTGGTAAGGGATATGAAGGACAGTATGAAAGGCTTCTACAGGTACATCAACAGCAAAAGCAAGACCAGGAAAAACGTGGATCCTCTGCTGAATGGAACTGGGAACCTGGTGACAAAGGACATGGAAAAGGCAGAGGTACTCAGTGCTTTCTTCACCTTGGTCTTTACTGGTATAACTGACCTTCAGAACTCCCAGGTCCCTGAGACCAGTGGGAAAGTCCAGAGAAAGGAAGGCTTACCCTTGGTGGAGGAGTATCAGGTACTCCTGAGGTTCCCTGAGTTGATGGAACCTCATGGGACGCACCCACGAATGCTGAGGGAGTTGACCGATACCATTGTGAGGCTCTCAATTATCTTTGAAAGCTCATGGCACTCGGGGGAGGTTCCAGAGGAGTGGAAGAAAGCAAAAGTCATTCCTATCTTCAAGAAAGGAAGGAGGATCCAACGAACTACAAGCCCATCAGCCTCACCTCAATCCCTGGGAAACTGACAGAGCAAATCCTCTCAGAAGCCATTTCCAAACATAGTAAGGTGAAGAAGATGATTAACAAAAGTCAGCATACTACAAAGGGGAAATCATGCCTGGCCAACCTGATAACCTTCTACATTGAAATGAGTAGCTTGGTGGACAAGTGGAGAGCTGTGGGTATTGTTTACCTTGACTTTAGCAGGGCTTTTGACACTGTTTCCTACAACATCCTCATATATTGATGGAGCACAGACTAGATAAATAGACATTGAGATGGACTGATTGGCTGAAATGCCAGACTCACAAGACTATGACCAACAGCTCAAAGTCCTGTTTAAAGCCAGTCACTAGTCACGTACCCTCATTGTTCATATTGGGGTAAATACTGTTTGACATCTTCATTGATGGCCTGGATGATGGGAGGGAGCGCGCCCTCAGCAAGTTTTCAAAAGATACAAAACTAGGAAGAGTGGATGATATATCACATGATTGTGCAGCCATTCAGAGGACCTCAACAGGCTGGAGAAATGGGCAGACAGGAATTTCATGAAGTTCAGCAAAGGAAAATGCCAAGTCCTGCACCTGGGGATGAATAACCAACCCCATGAGCCCAGCATGTGCTGGAGGCTGACCAGGTGGAAAACAGCTTTACAGAAAAGGCCCTGAAGGTCCTGGCAGACAAGTTGATAATGAGCCAGCAACGCACCCTTGCATCAAAGAAGGTCAGCGGTATCCTGGGCCACTTCAGAAACAATGTCAACTGCAAATTAGAGGAGGTGGTTCTTCCCCTCTCCTCAGCACAATTAGAGAGCTGTGTGCAGTTCTGGGCTCTCCAGAACAAGAGAGACACAGACATACAGGAGTGGGTCCACTGAAGCACCACGGAGATGATGAAGGGACTGGATCATCTGACCTATCTGAAGAGGCTGAGAGAGCTGGGCCTGTTTAGGCTGAAAAAGAGGAGGCTCTGGGGGAATCTTACCAGTGTGTATAAATACATGATAGCAGAAAATAAAGAAGTAGCCAGACTCTCCCCAGTGGTGCCCAGTGAAAGGACAAGGGGAATTAGGCACTGTCGTAGAGAGGTTTGGTTTAGGGGAAAAGTTAAGAAAATGGGTTTTACTGAACAATGGGTATAAGGTGCCAATCACCCTGTCCTTTTGTAACCCCGGTTAGCCTGCAGAAATCTCCCACTGCTACAATCTAAGATCATTAGTGGAGGGCTAATACGTAACCTAGCAGCCTGTACAGGTCAGTCAGGTAGAATATTCCAGAAGGAAGGGGAGTCTACACGGGGTCTGCAAGCAGGTCCACATTATAATTATGGATCGAAACCGGTCCGCTAAGAGTAGGGGTCCAGACAAATTTAACCAATCGCTTGCCTGCAGTCCCAAAGTGGGCTAGGGATGAAAGGGGCACATGGGAGCCCAGCAGCAGCTCTTGCAGCAGCAGCAGAGAAAAGAGAGCTGAATTCACTGAAGAAGCAGCAGTGGCAGCAAAGAAGCAGCAGAAGCTGCCAAGAGCTGAATTCACTGAAGAAGCGGCAGCAAAGAAGAAGCTGCCGAGAGCTGAATTCACTGAAGTGGCAGGGAAGAAGAAGCCTCGGTGGCCTTTTTCAGGCTCGAAGACGCCAGGCAGCCAAAGCTCCCCCCCACACACACACCGAGGGAAGCTCTCTGCCCCGGCAGGCTGTGGGCAGTCAGTGCCGCCATGCCCCCTGATCCGGGACACCGGGTCAGGCAGCTGGAGATCCCCCCACCGCTACTGACACTGGTGGGCACGTGAGTACTCCCTGCTCTGGGGAGCGGTAACTGAAGTGGCACACCGGCTCGGCTGAGGCCTGCTTACTGCAGAGCGCGCATGGTGGTGGCACATTGCGACCAGTGTGGCCTGCTTAGCAATCCTTGGGCTTGAAGCGGCACCCCCACCCCGGGCGTGGCCTGCTTGTCCCTTCCTCCTCCTCCTGGTCTTTAGTTGTGAACCCATTCATAAGTGACAGGGACACCTCTACTGCCACCCGAACCGAACCTTTCCTCTAGCGTGGAGCACTGCAGGGACCAGAGCGTGAGGGTGGTCTGTGGTGGGCTCAGCCGCCCCTCCCGGGCCTCCCCTGACAGGCACAAACTGAAATACAGGAAATTCCATTTAAAGATAAGAAAAAAGGTTTTCACTATGAGGAAAGGGTTGCCCAGAGAGGTTGTGGAGTCTTCATCCTTTATGATGTTCAAACCCAAGTGGACACAGCCCTGAGCAGCCAGCTCTGCCTTGTTCTGCTTTGAGCAGTGGGGTTGGAGAGTAGAGAGCCTCCAGAGGTCTCTTCCAACATCAGCGTATTCGTATATGATACTGAGAAGTTTTCTGAGGAGTATTCATGTCAGGATTTTTGTTCTTTTCTTTTCAGTAAGAACCCCAAGACAATGATCCTTTTGACTGACAACAACAACTGTCAGGAGGATTACACTTTGGTAGTGAGAGGGAACAGAGTCTTAATTCATTTTGCTGTCTTCTCTACTTATACTGTAAAAAATTTCATTTTGACTGCAAACAAAGAAAACTTGTGTGAAACAGAAAAAGTCCAAGACCTGCACATGAATCTTTTCGCACAAGTATGACTGCTAATGGGAAATATTCTTTTTCCAAATCTGCACAATGTTGAGAAAGTATTATTTTCAGACACTGAGCACAAGATCTGAAAAACATTTAGACTGTCATGCCGCTCTTATAGATCCTTAATTTACTGAAATCCATGTTTGGGTTACCATTGCAGTTCTTACCATTAATAATATCTAGGAGTCAAAGGCTGACACCGGACTAATGCCTTTATTTTTGAATACAAAAGAAAAAATGTTTCATTAAATGAACTGAAAAAAAAAAAAAAGGTTTAGAGGCTGTATAAATTCTTCTCAGCCTTTCTAGGTAATGGCTAGATTTGTACAGGAATCAAAATGTGACTGTTTCAGAAGTCCTGTTGACCAAGTCATCATGAGACCAATTCTCCTATCTATGAAGGATTATCCAGCTTCTTGGAGTATGCTTTTTAAAGCGGTCGAAACACAAAGTGATGGACTGAGTGATCAAAGATAGAACTGCTGTAGAGCCAGCGGTGTTCTGGAGGACAAGGAGATCTAAGGTACCATACACAAGAGCTTTGAGCATCCATAAACTGTTAACATTGCTCTCTTTTGCTCTTAATTCATCTTCTACCAGATTAACACGTCACATAAATAAACCAGTCATGTCTATGAACTGTTCCTCCTCTTTTGTATGAGACTTAATGGTCATTAAATTCTAATTCTGGCAGGATCCGCCAAAGTTTATGATATCCTCCTGCTCAAAGACAAGATAGCTACTGTCGTTGCTGTCAAAGATTTGTCTGTACTGTGTTAGTAGTAGATTATAACACTTTTTTTTAGTGATGAAATGGCTGCTGTACAGCAGAAAAATACCTGTCTTGCATATTTTCCCATCATAACACAAATTATTTTTTTGCTGAGACAGGAGGAACCTGGGACAGTAGGTTAATCTGTGCACTCATCTACACCCCTCATCTGCCTACTAAGAACTACAGCGAGCAATTCTACTCTGCTCTGCAGTCCAAGGCTTCCCACTGTACTTGTGCAATGTACTTTCACTTCTCCCCACTATGTAATCTGGAACTGCTTACTACCTTTCGGAGCATGCTGCCTCAGAGCATGCGAGAGACTTCCTAAGCAATTTATTCTTCAGCTTCATCCCTCCCATTCTCGTTGCGGGACTTTTATGTATTTTGAGGCTGTAATCATGTTGCTGCTTGATTTTCTTTCCTTTCTCTGAACAATTCCAATTTTCTATCAAAGTTCATATTTCCTTTCCAAAGTTCATCCTTCTTGCTCTCCACTGGTACTTCTCTAATTGCTCCACATATTTTTGGGAGTCAGGGACTCAAAACTGGATTCAACCCTTCATCTGTGTTTCCCTTTTATTTATCTGTTGGCCAAGTAGAGAAGTTTTATGTCAAGTGATGACTTTGTTTTTTAACAGCTAACTTTCAAAACATGAGCACAGGAACTTGTGCTTTGAGATATACATACAGTTACATTTTGGCTAATGGCAAGAAACTCTTTATTTTTATCTTCAGTTTTATTCTAGCACAAATATCTAACCCATCAGTTCAGTGTATTCTCCTAAACATCAGTATTAAATGGTTTTAAACAATTCTTTTGCGGCAGAAAGATTATGGTCAGCCAGCCTTTTACCCTAAGGAGTGGTGGTTTGACAAGTGACCCTGAATTTCTTCTAGTAATGTTTATAGAAAAAAAGAACTGGCCCTAGCCCAGCTGTCAGGCTTTGATTCAGGAACGAAGACTTTCCAAGGCAGGAGTTATCTATCAAAAAGGCAGCCCCACACTCAGGGAAATATATCTGATCTAAACCTGATAGAGTGTGAAATCAAAGGTTGTGAATGGCTACTCAAGGGAAACCAAATACATTTCTATGGTGTTGCAGTACAAATGGTGTTGGTAATGGGTTGTGGCAGGACAAAGGGCAGCTGAATTAAATACCAAGATCTAACACATGTTAGCAATATCTGACCAATATAGTTTAAGATGGCACACTGACATTATGAAAATTATCCCTATAACTCTTCTGTGTTAAGTCACTGATTATCACTTTACTTTGTCTTCATCTGATCAATTTATTCGGTAGAAAGTATTCATCCAAAAAAAACAACCCAAAACCAAAAAAACAGGAGGAATGCTCTGGCTATAAAATTGTTCTAGCTGAAGACTCTTCTTTTCTAACCCACTTTAATACTGTAGGGAACTAGTTCCTTTATAGCAAATGCTGTCATCCAAGAAGCAGGTAAAGTACAGACAACCGTACCCTTACCTTCTAGTTTCTGAGAAGCTAGAATTTCAAATAAACTATCATCCGTGCAATCATGTCTTCAAAACATTGAATGAAATGAAAGATGAAGCATCTGTAGGATTACTAATCAGCCTTTTTAGTGTAGAAGATGGAAGGTGGTAATATATAGCAGCTATGTGATTATTAATCAGCATTTTTAATATTAATTTTAGAGATGTGAATTTAAAGGTACCTGAATTTACATTTTTAGGTTAAAATGAAATAAGTTTTAAAATGATTAAATACTTTTTTATTCGTTTTTTTTTTGTTTGTTTTTAAGGGTACCCAGACCATTATTCACTTAATTCTGGATCAAAAATTACAATTTTGAAAGCAATTGGTTTGACCACTCATATTAACGGCTAAGCACAGGTGTGTACAATTAAGATTGGTTATATCTGAAGAAGAGTGGAGAAAAAGCTTTTTAGTCTTGTGGTATTCCATCTTATCATTCTTTTAAACTGACATCTTATACTTAAGATAAGCAGATTGAAATACTTCTGTACTGGAGAGTTCTCTCATGTATTAGTTAATAATAAAACTAGTAGTTGGTAAAGTAAGCAATTGTTTATACTAGCATTCATTTAAATATTCCATTTTAATACTCTTAATGCCATTTACTTGCATACGCCTTTTCCAAACTATTCAGTAACAAAAGATGTGTTTAATGGAAGTTCTGAAGGCAGCTGAGGATATATTTTAACACACGAGTAACAGCACAGAAAGGAGTTTCCAGACTGTTTGGGTTCCTGTTTGAAATTCTGATTTGGTAGTTTGTGATTTAATTTACTATGATTGAACTATGTTGAAATATCTAGAACAATGGCTATATAATTTTTATTTGTCATTATTATTCTATCAAATCTAATTAACTAGTATCATATGACAAGCAGAATTTTATGGGTGAATACAGTAATAAGGACTGTTTTAAAAATATATTTCTCTGGGACAGTAAATGTGAAGATTCCTATCAAAATAGTTTATATATTAATATACTGGCTGTAAAGAAACTGCGATGGTAGTAGTACGGAATTAATATATGCTATTCTTGCTATGTAATATCTTAGAGAAGCTTAACATGTTAATGGATGGTTGGGCTTTTACAGCATGTATTTCATTCAGTGCAGCATTGTTAATATGCAAAATCACTGCCAGAAAATGACCTCAGTAACGGTGGAATAGAAGCTCTTACAAAAATGTCGATATAAAAACTATTATTGTTCCATTTTTTTTTCTTTTTCACACTATCATTTAAAATCAATTTTACCAAATTACAACAGCATTAGGAGACTCATATAAATTGATAATATGAAAATTCCTGATTGAGATATGGTTGTGCTTCCAGTAGAGAAAACAGTAATATTTTATTTGTCCTTTCTGTAGTCATCTTTGCAATTTTCAGAAGATACTGTAGCACATTATCAGCTGGTGGGGTGTTAGACCCTTATCTCTGTGTGATTACATGGTATCATTCATGAGGTTATGTTCTGGTATTCTAAGATAAATAAAAGAGGTACCTAGAGAGAGATGAAATATTTGTTATAATACTTTACTTAAATGAAAATCATTTGGGGCAAATAAATAAATTAGTAATGATGTTTCAAGTTAATCAAAGATTTTTTTGCCGTTGACTGCTGGAAAATAATATCCTCTGTAGAATCATTTCACCTAAATATCTTCCAGATTAAAATCTTTGAAATTCTGGCTCAAAATTAAGTACAATTTCATAATGGATTTACTCAATTTTTTAGTTACCTCAGCCTTTACAAAGTAAAATAAATTCTTTTGGGTCTGATTAAACAAAGTATTTTAGTTGCTATCCAAATATTTAGATTATTTCATTTAATGTCCACTCTGTGTTCACCCCCAACCCCCCTTTCACTGGTAAAAGGAAAAAAGAAAGAAAGACTTTAGTAGGACTGCTTTTCTCCCCAGCTCCCAGGAAATTGAATAACTACTTAATCCCAGAGTATAGCACTTCTGATGATATTAATAAATTTGAGTAGCGCAATATCTAGTGCACAGCTTGCTAAATGGAAGTTCATGAAGACCAACTTCTAACCCTGACAGAATGATTTGCCTGAAATCACGTACAGAAATAGTCACTTCATCTCTCTGTTTCGTACAAGTCTCGTAAGAAGACTTGTAAGCTCATTTGGGGTGTGTTTGAGCATACCTTTTAAACGTTCTGTGGAACAGTTAATACAATTTGGCCCTAATATCAGGTGAGCTCTCTGGATGGTATCTTTTTAACAAATAACGTAATAGTGTCATTGAACTTTAGTGAATGTGAGCTATTCCAGCTGCAGGCTTGCCACTCTTCCTTCTTTTTAAAAATTTTGTAAGAATTATTTTTGTAACATCTATATAGGTCTTTGCAAAGAGGACATGGAGCTAAATCTTCTGCAAAGAACCATTTTCTTAGTATTCCTGCATGAAAAGTAGTTTCTTTTTTGAATGCCTAAATGCTTCTTTTGTTGGTCTTTTTGTTTTCAGCTGTACGCAGAGGTTTAGTGGAAAGGATTATTTCTTTCTACAAATCAGTTAGGACAGCAATGTCTATGTTTGCTACAGAATGCCGGAGTAGTCCACCAGCTTTCTGGGAGTCAATCCCAACTTTTCTTCACTCAATTCCAGGATTTTTGGTGCTGTTGGCAACTTCTTGTATAATAATAAATGGTCATCATTCCTAATATACCATTTAGCGCCTGTAATGCAATAGCTTCTCCCTAGTCTTTGCTGGATATTTCCCATTGCCACATTATTTAGGTCATCCGTGACAAAACCAAGCAAAAACTAGTCCTTCACCCGTCACACACCGTACACAAGCATTTCACAAACATTTGCCTATCTTCATGTTAAGGTCTCCTTATTTTGTCCAAATACTTGTCTTCTGAAGCTATTCCTTACTGAACAAAACTGATGAGATTTCTAGCCATGGTGGAATATCACTATGAAGTAGTTCTGTTAACGGTATTTATATTTTGAAAATAAAGATAATAATTGAAACAAAAAGAAAAATGAAGAAAATCTGAAGAAACGTCAAAGCCTTCATAGCACTGAAAAGCATCGCTAGGAAAATACCTAAAGAGAATTTCAGAGTTGGTTGGGGACACAAATGCTGAGAGTGATTCCTCCATAATACAGCCAGATTGCATTTTAAGAACTGAAGCTTTGATTTAATTAAAAAGCTGATTTTTAATCATGCTATTATTATTTCTTCTGTCTTAAAGACGCTAAACATGTTTCCAAAATAAAAACTATTGGGTGTTGCTAATGAAGACAGCTGATCAATAGTTCCTGTGAAATGGAGAGCATGATAAGCCTGAACAAAGACATGACCGTAATGTCATAAAATGTGTTGAGGTTATTGAATGCTTTTCAAGATTCTAGTTATCCTTTGTAAGCTGTGCACTGAACCCAGAAAAACTCTAAATCATTACAATTGCTTTTCAATAAATACCACCTTTGTTTAAAATCAGTACTGTGCAAATTTATTCACTGAACAATTTGAAAACAAAATGCAAGTTTTATACAATTCATTTATTTTAATAATTTGAGACACTGACTTTTATTATACCAGAATAGGATGGTTGAGGGATCCATTTTCATTGCAGAATAGCAGTATTTTGGGGGAAAGAGGGACTTGTTTTATTTTTTGAGCAGAAAAAATGCATTTAGAAATGTTAATGTCATAGATAATTTTTCTGATTAAACATATATATTTTCACAGTGTCAGCAAACATGATGTGGGAGTACTATCCTGTTAACATAAAACAACTTTTTTGACTCCATGATGGCACTGAATGATTGCAAAGGTAAATTTTTTAAGGTTATTTCAGAGAAGAAGTAATGTTCTGGTACTATCTTAGATGATATCTATCCAGGTTTGAATATTAAAGCTCATGGGTATAGTAGCTGAGAAGCCACTTTAGAATTCTGCTATTAGAATAAGTGGAATTTGGCGTGTCCAAAATATACACTGTAGATTAAGGAAGCTGAAAGTCCAGAAAGCAGAGTTAATGTTTAATTTTACTATTTATGCCACCACGAACTGTCTGGAGACAGATCCCTATTTTCGTTTTGTGTTATCGTTCATGAACATATGGCTCCGGTCCTATATTGCACTCAGCTACTAGCAATTAGATTTCAGTCATCAAGGCATTGATTTGCCTGGCTTTGAAATATGTTTCTGGGAATCACCACCGTCCAGACCCAGTACTTCCGGGAATTAATGGCAAAGCAGCAGGTCACATAGGTACATATGAAAAGGGGTAAAGTACATATCCAGAGCAATGAATGTTTCTTCCTTGCTTTGTGTATAACGTATTGTGACCATCCTGGCATAGACAGGATATAGAAATTCGGCTTGCAAATCAGCACATGTAGCATTCTCAAGCCTCTTGTAAAGTTTAAATAAGCCAATCTGTAAACTAATTTAATGATGACTGTACATCATCAAGAGAAAATACATCACTTAGGACAGACTTATTTTAAATGAGGATGCCAGAGTCTCATAAGTCCATGACCAGAGACAGGAAGGATGCACACACATTGCCTGTTTCTAATCACTAGCATGTCTGATTGTTTGCATAGGGATATTTTTCTTTGGTTATTACAGAATGAATCATATGTGGTATCCAGATACACTCAATGAGAAAAGCTTTGGGCTTTAACAGCAATACATCCATTTACCATTTTGGATGAGGAAGAAAGACATTAGGATTAATTTTCCTGTGGTCAGGGTTACTTTTGCTCTTTTTTGTATTCATTTTATGTCATATGTGTTCAGTTGTTTTCCCTCCAAAATTTTTGCAGTTGCATCTTAATCCATTCTCATGTGTGATTATTTCTAACATTAGTATTTGGCATAATATATTTTATGTATTCTTTCTTTGCATATGTTCAGCTTTATAAAATCATAATCCTGGCTTGGTTGCTATGTGATCATGCTGTGCTATGCCTATATTCTGTCGTCTTCTGCATTATTTCTATAGTCTTTTAACTGTAATATCCTGCCACAGTGTTTCTAAATAACTTTATCCTGAAATCAAATTACAAAAAAGGTAGGAAAAAAAATCTCTCATTCTTCTGGAGGATTCTGTTAGGTGTTTTGCCTTAAAATATGTATCAGTTTGTTAATATAGCACATACAGTTTGTAGCGTAGCTGTATTTCTTATAAACAAAGTAGATGAAAAAATCTTGCATGCATATAAGTTTGATTATGAATTTAGACAAACATAAGTTAAGAATCCAAGATATAAGCTTCTCATAGCAAAAGTAATTCATTTGCTGTATATTTCTATAATATTTGTGATTTAACAGATAAACAAATAAAACTATGCACTTTCATGTTTAGGATCTCAAATATTTTTTATGGCACACCTATTAGTAAGTTCATAGCAAACTCAGTTACCATAAAAGATTGGAAGTTTTTACACTGACACTAAAACAGCCTTGAAAGTCTCACAACACATCTGTGAGACAGTATTAGCTTTATATTTCAGGCTGGACTGTGGTAAAAAAGACATTACATGGGACATAATTTGCACATGGTAGCAAAGAAATGTTAGAACAAACTTATGCAGGTTTATCTCCATATAAACTTATATAAGTATATCCATATATAATGAAACAAAATATAGAATCTGTGTGTGCATATGTGCAGATATATGTATTCATTTTTTTCCAATATTTTGCAAAATATTAGATGATTCAAGACATGCTAAAATGATACACTAGCACTGTGGGATCTTCAGTTATTTTGAGTTCGTTTTATTTCTCCTGAATCTTTTATTTAGGCAGAGGTTTTTCTTCTGAGTGTTTCAAATGCAAATTCAGATGCAAATTTTCTCAACAACATGCCAAGATTAGCAGCACCCCCACAGAGACTGCGCAGAGAGAATGTGTAGTTTTTCCAAATTCCGTAGCAAAACCACAAAAAAGCAAGCTTTCACTTGGCTGCATTCAAATCCCAGCAGAGAATGCTATAGTCATTTACGGTAGCTGATCAAAAGATTTTATCTGATTTGTATTCTCTGTCCTGTCTCCAGCACACCATGAACTGTGAACCTTGTGCTCACTGACACGGAGGATACTATGGAGTTACTCAGGCTTCCGAGTTCCACCTTCTTTTCTCATGGGTCCCATGCCTAATGCTCATCATTCAGCTACCAAAGTGTGAGGTCCCTTATGCTACATAACAGTGCAATGGATCCTTGATAATATACAGTAGCAAAAGAACAAATAAGTAAAACTGCTGCCATCTTTTTGCTTTCATGTTACAGTCTGGCATCACCTCCAAGCCACAATTCCAGATGGGCTGCCAGAGGCTCCATTATTGCACTGCAGAGATTCACATCATACAGAAGAGCCACAAGTAATTCATTGCTTCTTCTGGCTAACTACACAGACTTGTTGATATGAGGGACCTCTCACATCACAGTCCTGCCTATACCTTAATTTTTCTTATTTTCAATATATACAAATAAATCCATTCAATGCCTCTTACGTATATGGAGAAAGGCTTGTGAATGATTAAGTGCCACAGATTAGATAATTAAATGTCAGAATACCACAATAGCAAATTTTTTTTCCATTTGTTTAGCCAGTGTCCTGATTTTTGGCTGCAGGCTGCTCTCACAGATGTAGGCGGTGAGTGGAACAAGAGCTCTTAGCCA
The DNA here is from genome assembly GCF_040807025.1 of Struthio camelus. Taxonomy (NCBI): domain Eukaryota; kingdom Metazoa; phylum Chordata; class Aves; order Struthioniformes; family Struthionidae; genus Struthio; species Struthio camelus. Next base: position 26,922,629 of record NC_090942.1, read on the forward strand.
AAAGGAGCTCCATTTTATGTAGCTTTTAGTTACTGATGAAGAAACATTTCTTTAAGAGTTCATTTTGCTATATTCTTCTTCATTTTCCCACCACTCAAAAAGAATTGCTGGACTTTTCTGAAAGGCGTGGAAGGTAGGAAAAATCTGGAAAATGTAAATTCTCAAGCAGAGTTTTAAGGGAAGTTATAACTCAGCAGTAATAGAGGTTATGCAGCAGTTTAAAACAGAACAGAACCTTTTCAGCCACAAGAGTTAAAGCATCAACAGTGACCGTCATGGCTTCCTGTACAAAAATAAAACCTTAGGCAACAATTTATGGCCAACAACTGAATAAAGGTTTCTTTTTTTTGTTATTGAATGATTTTCTGTTTCCATTGCAATTATGATTTCCGGGGTGTTTTTACATGCGTGAGTGCAACCGTAGGTGGTTTGTGGTAATATGGATTGGGATTTGTACATATAATAAATGCATAATTACTACAATCCAAACATTTGTTCATTGCTGTGGAAATGTAATAATTTAAATGTAATTGTATTGTGTAGACCCTTTTTTTCCCCCCCCGTAAAGTCAATAGAGATAGTAGTAGCTAGGCATGATGGCTGGGTCTGATTCAGTGAGGTGAAGCTGATATGGATGAAAGCCACTCTGCTGCACTTTGGAAAGACTGAGAATCTCAGCTCCAGGTGCCTTCAGTCACATTTTTGGAGATTCCACAGTTCTGAACACTAGGCGCTCGATAATTAATTTTATCAGTGGCAAGGTCAAATGTGAACTATGCAGTGATTTAAACAGCACCTCTTAGATGAACATTTGCCTTGCAGTTACAAAGTAGATCTTGTTAGAGTGAGCTGGAGAGCTCTTCTTCACGTAATAATATTCATGTATTTTATCAATAAGATTATGCTTTTTATAGGTCAATTTTTTGTTGCTTTTTTATTTTCATATGATAACACTATGCAATTTCTCTTTATTTCTTGGTCGATTTACTTTATCCCTTTCTTCAGTTCAGCTTTGTAGCACTTTAGTTCTCTAAATTCTCCAATACTATCCCCAGATGGAAAGCTGAGTAAGTGCATGGGCAATATAATTACTAACGTCAAGCAAAGTCAGAAGGAATCACCATGACAAAACAAACCAACACTGTGGATTCAGATACTGACTTCCCCCCCCCCTCAAGTTTGGGATATATCATAACCTTATATCATAAGAAAAGAATTACTCTTCTCTTAAACATTTCATGTGAGGATGAGTCCAATATCTGCCTTGAAAACCTGCTCCAGTTGGGATTATTCACTTATTTAGAAAAGTACATCCTATTCTGGTGGTGAATTTGTCTCAGTTCACCTTCATGTCACTGGATTTCGTTATGCCTTTGTCAGCAATACCAAAAACGCCTCACCCATCGGATATCCTTTTCATCTCTAAGTACTGAAACATGTCAAGACATCTTTCAACCCTATCAGCCCTATGGTTGGAAAAAACAGAGCTTCTTAAACTTCAAGGTGAATGATTCAGTTTTTAATTCCTTAGTCATTTTATGGCCCTTCTTAAAACTAAGTTTCCTAATCCATATCCCTTATGAAATGAAGATACGATATCCAAAATGCCTGCTGTACGAAGTAGCAAGATAACTACTTGCTTCAGCTGGATGTTCCTATTATATATCTTCAAAGATCTCATTAGTCCTTTTGCCACTTCATTGCACTAGAAGCTTTTATTTGGGACAATAATATACTGCACTCACTAATTCCTTGTTTGAGTCAATGCTCTCCTAGAATTTTGCACCCTGTATTTCTAAGCACACATTCTGTGTTCCTGGATGCATCTTTCTGCATTTGGCCATATTTTACTATAATATTTTTAGACAGAGTTGTTTGCTGCCTTACAGTATGATCTAGAATGGAGGCTAGTTCCTACACCTTTGTTTCGAATACAAAACAGAAATATTTGCTGGAATATCTGATGAGTTAATTATATCCATCTGTACTGTTTTCTACAGAATAATTAAAGAGGGTCTCCTAGCAGGATAAGGAGCACAAGTTTTAATCCCTTTGTTTATTAAATAAGATAAATTCATATTTTGTAAGAACAGTCCTACTTGATTTCAAAAAACGTACTGTCATTTCTGGGTCCTGAAAGCAGAGGCAAAATGCTGTGGTCACTTTATTAAATTGCCTTGTGTAATCATTACGTCCACAGGGAGCACAGAGTAGGCTAAGGGTTACTCCAAAGATGTAAAACTGTACACTAGAAGAATCTGAAGGAGAACTCAGGTCTCCTGACTTGTGTTTGCAATGGAATATCTATACACCACTTAGTGCAAGTGTGATTGTGCTGGTGTTAAAAAGACCAGGTAACACATAATGTGAATATATCTGTATATTCTCTTTGAATCAGTGATTCAGCTGCTCCCACCTACAGTCCTAGAAATGAAATACATTCTTAGAATAGGAATCCCATCACACCGTTCAATATTATTTTTGAAGTCTAACCCATTAACAGGACTTTTAGAAAAAACATTTGTATTAGCCTCAGATTTTTCTGTTCTTTTCATATAAGTTACACAATTTTCCTTTTTTCCTTAGCATTTATCTGCTTTTTTAAATGCAAGAAAAACAGACTAAGATAGAGTGAAGCATAGGGGAGGAGTGATATCCTCTCTGTGTTCCATTTCTTCTTGATATTGAAATTGAAGGGACAGCTGCAAGCCTGAGCTAAGCAGAGGGGTGGATCACCTGCTCGCATAGACATGGTACCATCTTGTGGCACTGAGAACCTCCTCTGCCTTACAAAACAGTGCTATGAGGGGCGCGCGCACACACACACACACACACGCACACACACACGTGCACACACAATAATTCCATACCTGTACTATGTACGTAAGTATATTTAAATCCCTAAAGAAACTTTTAGTGGCATAGCCCTAGCTTGCTTTGGGAAAGCAGCGCCACTAGAGGAGGATGTGCACTGAGGGAGAAATCAGGCTGGCTCATACAGAAGTTCTCCAAGTCTTCCAGGAAGACTGTCTATGCAGGATAAAGCTACCATCAGGCAGAAAGGCAGCCTTGTCCCACACTGGAACTGTCAATACCGGTAAGCCTAGTGACAGCAGCAGGTATGTTTCTTACCCCTCCAGTGCCGTTAGAAATATCCCTGTCCATAAGTGTTTTCTGACATGTAAGTACGCAGTTATTTAAACTATGCAATGGGATGCAAGTGGAAGGGAGAAATGGGTACAGCATCTTTCTTCTGTCCTTCTAGTCAGAAGATTTTCCACTGACTGCTATGCTGACTTTGCCATCACCACAGCCAAAATAAGGAAAGCCTTATTTACCTGACCACTTAACTGTTTCATGCATGTTGAGTAAGCTGTTACTTATAGTAAGGGAAGTCATTGAAACATGTCATGATAAAATATAAAATTATCTTTCTATTTCTTAAAAAGAGGTAAAATATATTTTACATTATAGCTGATTACAATTGAAATTAGTATCCCACAACAGTCAAAGAATATACAGATGTATCAAATGTCATGCTGGTTATGAACTGTCAAAATATTGCTGCAAACCATTTTAGCTTCTGTTGAATTCACATAAAATCTCATCATTAAGGAAAATCATTCAGTGATTTCTTTTTCTTGAGGCAAAAATATAATTGATTTTTAAACAGTTCAGAGAATAAATAACAAACATACTTACTGTTTCCAAATGATCACAGCATGTTTGATAGAAATATAGTCTTAAATAAGGAAATAACACTTATTTATGCAGCTTGCAAAGAACATATTAGTCATGCTTCAGAAAAAACTATATTTGATGCTTACTAATTTTCCAGTTCATTTTGGGGTCTTAATGAAATTCTTTGGCATTTACTTTTAATTCAGAAACTGAATTTTCAGAATTATGCAGAATTTTTTGATATGAAAAAGCTGGCTTTGCAAAGCACTTATTCTAGTTTTAAAATTTCAAGCAAGTTCCACTTTTGGGAGCATTTTAGCTAGTGTTCATTGATATGATTGAATTAGCAAATGCTAGCACCATAGCTTATATTTGAGTAGGGGTCACTGGTGCCATGGCAATGGCCATGACCACTTTGGCCCATGCTGAGATGTTGCACTTCAGAGTAGTAATTGCAGAAAGTAACTTATTTTGAATAAGGGCATAAGATTCTTGGCCATAAATAAGTAGGTAAAGACAAATTGTTCTTGTTATCATTTGTGGTGGCGACTGAAATTCTTTGTATGCTGTAAAAAGAAGTAAATGGTTTGTTTAGCCTCCCTGCCAGTCTACATGGGACTGTAATACCTGTAACTTTGTGACATGGCATAAAAAATATTCTATTTATACTGAGCTGTCATGTAGCACAGTTGAGAAGTGGAGGACTGCTGTTCTTGAAGTTTTGGGAGGCAAGTAATATTATATAAATAAGTAAATAAAACCGTAAAAAGATGATCTTTTACTGGAAATATGTCAGTACTGTGACTGAGAGCTCAGCTGGCTGTCCAATAAACCTGCCACTTAGTTTGACACTAGAAGAGAACCAGTGCTGACAGGGTGTGTACTTCTATCTTCCTTCATGCATTGTATGCCACTCACCAGAGGTGGGAGAATGCAGTAAATTAATTTCCATGAGCATTTGCCTGAGCTTAAGGATGATTTAGCTTCTGTTCCTCTCATGGTCCTTCTTATGTTTCCTTCCAGTAGATGTTCATGTGCCTTGGATGGATATTTGCATAAAGCACATTTTAAGTTAGGTAATTGCAAGTTTTTATGTGAGTATATTTTATATACTAGGATGGTAAATCACTTCAGACGGTAGAGGAGAGGACTCCGTATAATAGGAGCATAAGAGTGATTAAATGAATCAAAAAAGATAGGCTGGTGAAAGTAAATGAAATTACACTTCATGAATGTGAAGAGAGGAACTGAAATATACACTCTTGCAGTACCCGGAAAAATGAATCCAATTATTTCAGGCGTGTTACTTGAGTTAAGTCTAGTAGTAAGATTCCTACTAGCTTTTCAATCTGCCACCATTTCCCATGCTGATTTTTCTCTATGACAGATTGTTAGTGGTTTCCTGTACGCTTTTCTCTTAATTAAAAAGTCATACTTCTGTAATCAGAGATCAGACATCATACTTTGTGACTGGAGTGTCCAATCACAACTAAGCAACATAGCACAACTTCCTAATGGCTACTGTTGAAGACAGTCCTAAGGAGCCATATATGTCATTCCACAAAAAATACTAGAACTTACAGAGGCAAATCTTTCCTATCTAATTCCCAGCTGTCTCTCCAGATTGCATGTATTACGTAGCTGAAAATCCCAAGCACAGAGAAACCCACCCCTCCATTCTGCCCTAGTTGGAATAGAAACCACAGGGTCTTCAGAAATCACCTTGCACTAGATGTGGAGGGTATTAGGAACAGAAGTGAGATGGAGAGTAGACATAAGAATGCCAAGAAGCAAGAAAATGCAAGTGATAAAACATAAGCTGGCTAGAAGAGATTTGGACTAGAAATGACATTATTAGAGACAAGAGGGTTATAGAGGGAGATTGGAATTTAAGGGATAGCAGTAGGACGTTTGGCATTATAAGAATACATATTAATAGCATATCAAGGGATCAGTGAATCCCAGCAGTATACATTTTGTCTTATTGATAAATAAAATGTTAACCTTGTTTGAAGAGTACTGAGCCTTTTGTTTCTGCAACTTACAATTTCATTTCCTTTCAGATATCATTTCCTAGAGATCTTGCTCTGAAATCCATTTTAAGCCTTGCTAAATACAACCACTTTTTTCCTAATCTTCTTCATGCCTCTTCCTAATCCAGCTCTCGGCTTTAATACTTCTGCTGATGTTGTGTCTGATCTTCATGGCTGAGGCTTTATCTGGCACAGTAGAGCTCTACGTCTTCTCCAGTATTTCGGAGAATGCACTATCAGAACTGAAATATCAACTCTATTACTATTAATTACACAAACAAGAAAAATACCCATGAGGTGAAGGAGTGGGGTTTACTTCTTGCCAACACATTTGCACAGTCCATTATTGACGTCTTCTTTAATATGACATCTTCACATTTGTTTTCCCTAGCTCTACATGCTGGACAATCACATCTTAGAGTGCATTGAATAAACAGAAGTGATAGGAATCTTCCAAGAATTCAAAGCTCACCATCCCTTAAGGTTACTGCATAATTTCTTTGTAGACCAGAAAACAGTTAATATTTTCATATAACCACAGGCTATTTGATAAACACTGCTATATTTTTGTAATAAAAACATTTAAAGAGAGAGGTGCCAGTCAGCATCTGATTTCCTGATCTGTCAAACCAGGCTTTTAAGCTGCACATATCCTGGGAAGTTTTTTTTTTTTTTTTTAATCATGCTAAAACATAAATATGCTTTGGCTTTTATTCAGCTCTGTCATTAGGAGTTGTCTAATAGCCAATGGCAACTGCACATTCAGACGTTGGGGTAAATTTACTTTCATGGGCCTGGACGTTTCCAGAAAGCAGGTAACATCCAAGCTCCTTACAGTTCTGCTCCAAGACAGATGCAAACACTGTGAGCAGAGGATTGGAGGGGAGAGAAAGGGAGAGGGCAGCCCAACAGCCTATACACCCTCACGTTGCTCCCAGCACCAAAGCCAGAACAGGTGCGTTCACTCCCCTTGGCTTCCTCCCTCATCCTGGCTAATCTCCGAAGAACTGGAGCTGTAACATGATAGTCTCCTGCACCCTTAATTCATATAGTCTTCAGTCCTTATCAGAGGTCTAGAGCAGTATGCTCTTTTGGGAGGGCGGGTCCAAAATACCCTTTAATAGCCTAAAAAGGGCATGTGATTGACTTATTTTTAGTTGCTAATTTTTCTTCTGTGAAGCTCCAAAATTTAAAGATTTCTCTAAAATATTGACATCTAAATCTCTTTTTTAAAAAGTAAAATCTGATGTTTCTTTTTCATATGATTCCAGGGGCAAGAGCTTAGAGTGAAGAGAATATAAGAAGAGAAGATTAACAATAAAACTGTGTGTGTTGACTAGACTCTTAAGGGTCTCTGACCTCCCTGGCTGAGAAGGTTAGGGAAACCTGAATAAGGCAGATCCTCTCTCCATCACTGCTTATTGCTATAGTGGGTTTAAGGTGCAAAGCTGCAGATTTTTTCCTCAAGTGTGTGTTCCAGCTTGGATTACAGCTTTGCTGATATGACTTTATACAACAGATTAGGCAGAAGAGCAGTACTAGACAATCGTAGCTATGGAGACCAAAACTTATTCATGAAACTTATAGCATAGGAGTTCAAGATGATAACGTAGACTAGTGCTTACATACAGAGGAGTATGTGCTTTGGAGCTGCAAGGGAATTTACCTCGCTCTCTATATTCTTGTTCTCGGAAGAGTTCATGTCTCCTCTATCCTTTCATGGGTTATTTCCATAAAAGGAAAGACAAGTAGGATCATCTTTGTTAATTGGTTAAAAACAAAACAAAAATACACAGAAGCAACTGTTCTTTTTTAACACTGGACAACGAATAATAAGCAAAATAGGTTTACCCTGCAACTTGCTCTTTGTTTTCTAAAATCTCTGTATCACTGAAGAGCTTTTTTCCTTCAAAACTTACTGAGTCTACCTTTTTCCAGCTTCCTGCTATAATTAATTGTAAACAAGGAAGAGAGAGAGAGAGAGACTGATAATCAAGGTGCATCTTTTTATCAGGCTAATGATAAGAAGTCTGCATACAGTTAGCACTACCAGAATAAACACCTAAGCATCTTCGCAAATGAGGCTAGTCATTTCTACAATGAATTATAAAGGATTACTTGTTATTTTCTTTGTGACATATCTAGAAGTTGCAACAGATGTCAAGATGGGGCTGTAGACAAAGTGCTCTTTTTACAAGTGTTTCACAAGGCTTGCCAGATGAGGTAAAAAAAGGAAGAGACAGGACTGCTTACAAGCAAAATGTTTGATATGATAAGTCAGCAGACGCCACCGTGCAGTGAAGAACCCTGCTCAGGTTAGAGAGAGACTGGGGATGTGGCAGCTTGCAGAAATTCCCATCTGTGTTCCAGACACACCTGTAATCTGGCTGCTGGATCTGAGATGAAGGAAGAGTCTAGGGTGAAAATGCTGAATACAAAGTTTTGGAGCCTAAGATAGCCTGTAGATGTATAGCAAAATGGACAAGCTGTCTGCATGAATGATTTCAGCTATCTTCCAATATGAGAGATGTTTGCTGAGAACGGTATACAGTATAATTGTCTCAAAATTGGTAAATTCCAGACTTCCTGGTGAGCTGAAAAAGATGGAGTTGTCTGTCTTGGCCTGTATTGACTCCTACCTTAAGTAGCAAGGAGGGGAACCACTGAGGATTTGTGATCTGACTGTGAAAATTGAGGGCCGATGGAATAGCTCTTTCATATTCATCAGGTTTGGCTGTATCATGGCCTGCAACGCACCCTGAAACTCAGCCTTTTCTTATAGCTGGTTAATAGTGCCTTTATTCCTTGCCTGCCTGCTGAACTAAATATTGGTTTAATAGTTTTATATGTTGGTTGTATTTGGAGAAAGAGTGATAGTAGTAACCAAGTTAACTTAACTTTGCAATCATATTTGCACATGCTGTTAAGCTGGCAGTCTTTATATACAAACATCCTCCTATTTCAATCTTTTTTGTCCTAAGACTCTTAAACAGTTGTGCTTCATGAATGTTGATTCTAGATAGTGATAAAATAGTTATCAGACTGAGTAAAAGGCTGGAATAATTGTCTTTTCAGGCAGTCAGCATTCTTCAGGGGGGTGAATGAACCTATTTTAACTTCAGTGTAAAATAGCCTGCTATCATATAGTTTCATGGTTTTGAAGTGCTTAAAAGCTTGATCTTGCAGGTTACTGTGTATTCACAACTCCCAATGAAGGTAATCAGAACTGAAATTCATTATAAAGATCATAAAGGCAACCTTTTGGAAACGTCTAAATTCTGAATATTGAAATATATAATCTGAGTATAGGTGATATTTTAATACTCCACAGCAGGCTCCATCTGTATCAGCAGGGGTATATCTTCCCTTGAATCAGCTACACTCCACTTACACATCACATGTGAAAATGCTCAATCGCATTCATCGGTGGGAAGAACAGGCTCATTCATTGCCTATTTTATATGCAATTTCAGCCTCCTGCCTATAGCCTATAAAAACCTCATTCACAGATCCTGATTTACTGTTGTTTGGAAGTATGCAACTTTATTATACCAAGGTAATACAACAACTCTTAACACTTTGTAGTTTCCTAGGTTGGATTTCTGAGAACTTTGTGGTTTTCAAGTGTAATAAAATCTGCAGAAATGACATATCCTTCTGTTTATTAACAAGTAAAGCAGAGAACACGCAGGTGAAATATTGCTTTTCTCAAGCTTTTTTACTAACGCTTTTCCCCTTGTTCTGTAAAAGTCACCTGCATTACATGAGAAAGGTAATTTCATCATTGATAGTTATTTCTTAAGTTCTAAAAGAAAGTAAAAGTTTATCTACAAAAGAAGAAACCAAATCCTGGACGCAAGGTTAGTGTAACATCCTTCGTCACAGAAAGGTAAATCTAGTCCTACAACTTAGTACAAAGCAGGCTTTCTGGAGTGGATGAATTCTTGTGCAGGATTGAGAATGAAGAAATAATCAAGACGGCTCCCTTTTATTGAACCTTTCAAAAATATTCCTCTCTTTCATCTGCAAACTTTTCCCAAAGTCCTCCATGTTCTGAAATAGGTTCAGCCAATATAAAAGCAAAAATCGGTCGAATGGGTATGCTAGTTTGTTCAACAGTATTGCAACAGTATTGCAGCAGATCTGCACTTAACCACCCTTCAAAATTCACACAGCAGGCATCCGATAACAGCCACTTCTGAAGTTTCAGCTATAAAAATAAATATATGCAATACAGAAAATAGGTAGAAAATAATAATAAAAAAGTGAACTGCCTCCAGCCCAGCTGTGTAGTTCAAACTGTATGTTTGCGTACTAGGACAAATTTAGGCAAACAGTGTCTCTCCTCAGGGATTAAGTGTCTTTTTAGTTTTAAATGGTTCAGATTATTTCTGCCTTCCTTCATTCCCTCATGCCTATCCCCTCAGACTTTGTGTCTTTCCTATCAAAGAGCTTGCAAGTTCCGCCTAGGAGTTATCCTTTACTATCAAACAAGTATTTCTTGACACATCAACTGGATGGATTATACTGTAATGTACATGTACACGTACAATATACATGTATGTTCTAATCTTTCCTCTCCCCACAACCCTAATGGCATGAGTCCATTCTCCTTGGCAGTTTCCTTTCTAGAGTCTAGTACTGTTAAACATTAACTTTTAGGGCGTGGGGGGAGGGTGTATGGCCTTGTCTTTGATCTGGAACAGACCACTTTCATGACTAGTTTTTGCGGACTCAGAGCTTGTTGATAAAGCACACAAAGCAACACTGCTCATCACTTTCAAAAGATTTCTGCAGATGGTAACTCAGACTGTCACGCAGAGAAAAAATAGCAGAATACTCAGAACTGTGACAAGATTTTGAAGAATTTTCCCTCCCTAAAAATCCATACATTTTGGCTGGAAATTGCAAGGCCGTGACACAGATTACACTCTATCCCTACCCCAAGCGAGTTTTCTTTATCTTTTCATATCTCTATAGATTGTTCACTATTATAATATCATTTTACTACACCCAGGGTTGTAGCTGCACGGGTCTCTTAATGTTGTCATTTATTATGTTAGCCCCAGACATGGAATGCCTCGGCCGAGTGAAGGGACAACTTTTAAATAACCTGCAATAATAGGCATTTTTGAAATTTCTTTTGGAGGTAGAAATTTTTTAAAATAACATTTATTCTCTTACACCACTTACAAATCGGCAATGCATTGAAGTCATGAAATTATCGAAGAATAAAATGTACTTAGATATTTTGTCTCCAAAGGCTGTCAGAACACGTTCACTTTAATTTTCAGTAAAAGGGTAAATTGTGTTTAATTTTGTGCTTATATTGCATGCTATATTATATTAACTGTTGCTTCCACCAAAAAAGAATGTCCTAGAATTGTGAGAAACAAATATCATTCCTGATTTCAGCACTAGATGCTGTTAAAATTTACTCACATTTATCCAGTGTCAGAATTAGTGTTTACTAATCATCTAAATAAGTTCTGCTTTAGGGAAAGGCACTGCTTTTAAGACAGTACCTGTCTGCACATCCTATGATCTCACCACTCTTTATAATGACCCTCCGCTATCCATCCCAAAATCCAAAGCCTACCTGGAAAATTCCATGCAAATACTCCAGTTAAAAAGTCAAATTTATTATTACTCCTATATTGATGTTTCACACCGTGTCTGAAATACTACATAGTATAATCTGTCACTACTACTACTGAAATTATTAATTATTCATTGTTGGTTACCTTAAGATATATCATTTTATAATCTACGGTATCTTATTCCACCTTTTATATTGCATTGGTTTGGACTAATTTTGCCAAGTATTAAAAATGGCTGTTACCAAAATTAATACTGAGTGCTTTCCTTATTTTTCAGTCCAACTACCAATCTAAAAGAAGATCAAATTTCAACAATAAAGGGATATCTAATGTAAAACTGTCAATATATCATCTTTCCCAGATAGTAGTTCGTTATTGACTTATTTCTGCTCTAAAGACAGATATAACCTCCTCCAGACCAGTAGTGTAATAGCAACCATCATTCAGCCTCAAGAGCCTCCTAAGGCCTATTTCATGGGCAAGACGTAACAAAATATCAAGTAATACAGACTGACACCCAGGTCACCCAGCTATTCAGCATATTGGAGCATAGCTAAAACCCATAGATTGAGGCATCTCCCTTCGTGCAAATACTGGGAAGAGGACTGTCTCAGACACATCCTCAGCAGAACCTTCTGGGTTCTGGGTGTGCTAGCAGTTCTCAGGGTAATACCAGCTTGTCCAAACCTGGATGGAGAGGTACAGTCTTTCTGGGCAACCAGAAATGATCCTCCTAGTCTTGCTATGAGTAGCACAGCTGATACAGTCATGCAGCTTGCTGCACCACTTGGATGGCCCAGAGGAGTCAAAGCCTTTGGCTTTAGAGAAGTCACTTCATGATTCTTGGTGATCAAAAAAGTCCTGGAAACTTAAGAGATGTGAGTGAAAGAAAGGAAAGAGGGACAGCTTCCTGAGTAAACTTCCTGGAGTGATACATCTGGGATTACATCACTTTCTTTTGTTCTATATCACTAAGGCAAACAGGACCTGGTATAACCATTTATTTACCTGTATTATTATTATAATTATTACTAATTATTATTATTGCAATAAAAATGACTAAAGATTAAAAAAAGCACGCCAACACCAAATTTTCTCTGATCACTTCTTTTTTTTTTTTGGGAATATCTAGCTTGCATGAAACTAATAACATTCCAAAAAAAATTCCTTTATCATAATCTAACCCTTTTTTATATGCAGCATGTGAATGAAATGCCTTCAACTGAAAATGACTGGAAAAATAGAATGTTAACTAATTGTTTACAAAAATAATTAGTAAAATCCTTAAAATCCATTCATACTCTTTAGCTATTTTCCAAATCTGAAAATCAATGTAATTTCTAATTCAAGGGTTCTCGTGTGAGACCATGCAGCTGAGTATTGATTTCCACAAGCAATGTTTTGTTTTGTGATTAGGTAGTAAATAAACAAGTATAAATTTCCAACAAGCATATATATGACATTTTAAACAGGCACTAAATAACAGGTACTGAGAATAATTATATTCCTTAAACAATTGTACATAAAAATGAGAGCACTTTTGGTCATTTTTAGAACACCTTAGGTAGTGGAATTTTTATTAGACTGAAGACCCAAGTAATTCTAGCCTCCTGTGAAGCACAGTAATGGACCTGGAATGCCCATTGCCTAGAGCAGTTTATTGTCATTATAATTTAGAATCCTCACAGAAAAACAATGGAGTCTCACTAGACTTATAAGGGTTTGACATTGCAATCAGAAAGCCTCAGTCAAATCTCGAAATTTACATGCATTTCACAATAAAGTGTAACGGCTTCATTCATCAAAGATTTCCCTTTGTCTTTCTCTTGATACCAGCTTAGCTGTGATTTTAGTTAAAAAGAAACCTTCTGCTCTGGGCCATCCCAGAGCAATTTGTTGACAACTGGAGAAGAATCTAGAGTTTTACAAAGCCATTTCTGGAAGGATAGCTCTAATGTGTTTGTCTTGTCACTGGTTATTGATTCAAAAATAATGTTTTAATGAACGCAAATATAGTTAGCAAACTCTTCCATAAATAAACTATTCCAAAACCAAAACATATTGCTTTGTGTGTGTGGCCTTCCTGAAAGAAATCTCTTTCTAGAATTCAAAAATACAGCCTTCTCAGAGCACTAAGAATGATTCACAGAGACCTTACTATTGTAGAAGTATTAAGTTGACTACAGATACCTACTAATTAAAAATAACTTTTCTCTTGCCTCATGCAATCTTGCATTGATGCTTTGGGATTTGGTAGGCCTTACTAAAGAATATGAAAGCTATCTTTACAAACAGCTGTTATATTAATTCAAGAGGATTTGTTTTAAGATGTGACAGAACAGCATGAGGGACATGCTCACAAAAATTATATATTCATATTTTTAATTTAGACATGCTTAACTTCTGTTGTTTCTTCTATACAAAGTCTTATCTGTCAGTGGATAATTTGAGCAATGCAAGAACCCTTTTGCATCTTAGTGTAATCTTTCAAATGGTCTTTTGGAACCATTTGTTACTAAAAGACAGAAATGCAATTTGCAGGGAAGACTTGTGTATGAGCAAGCAGTGGAAATGACTAGAAAAGGGATGAACATGTTGTTGGCTGAGCTGATAAGGATTCTCAACTATCAGAAGAACTGGAGATACATTGTAAAGGGAAAATGAATATAAATGTCTCTTCCTCATATTTGTATAAAACCACAGTCTACTGCATATCTCCAAACACCGCAACAAGAAATTAGTGTCAGGTTTTGTGATTGTAGCATCTGAATGATATACATTTCCCCAGCTTAACGTGATGAAACATACCTTCATTCATCCATGTTAAACAAACATCTGTCAGCATTGCTGCCACTTCAGTTAGAGAATGACGTTGCTACTCCACTAGATTATATTTTATTTATTAATGAGAGAATTTCCGGAAAGGTAGGCTATACATGTGTGTTTGTGTGCATCATTTCAGCTAGGTGATATCTATAGAGCTTGAAGAACAGTTTTCATTCAAATGAGATGTGCACTTGCGGAGTCTGAGCTTTAGTACAGATACATATGACTTGGGAAAGATCCTGGATCATAAAAATAATGTGATTTTTTTTTTATTTGAGGGGGGAAAGGTCTTGGAAATTATAGTTTTGCAATGTAAAGCAGTGATCTTTTATTTTGGAAGAAACATTAGGAAAAGACATCTTGCAATAAATGCTTCAGGGAGGAAATATTTGACTCACTTACTTGTAAGCTTTTGCAGGATTAAGTCAACTACCAGAAATGTACTTTGTAAATTTGCATTTTGATATTATTAATGATGAGATTCTCACCAACCAAAGTTTCTAATTTCGTTACTGCTGCTGTTTTATATATCTGCTCCAAACTGAAAATATACGCAGAAGATACAGCGGATAGGGTAATATTTGAACTAGATGGCAATGTTCTGTATTGCTCCATGTTATGTGTCAGTTGTACTCTATCACATTAGTATTGGAAATTTTCATAATTCATTTCAATCCAAATTATATTGGAATGCCATAGAGACACACAGAGTCTTGCATGCCAGAAACTAAATGCAACAACCTTCAAGGTAGTGGGTGGCAGCCAAGTAATCAAGGATTCTTGGAATTTATCCAAAATCACAGAATCACAGAATCACAAAATGGTTGAGGTTGGAAGGGACCTCTGGAGATCATCTAGTCCAGCCCCTCTGCTCAAACAGGGTCATCTAGAGCACATTGCACAGCATCATGCCCAGGCAGCTTTTGAGTATCTCCAGGGAAGGAGACTCCACAGCCTCTCTGGGCAACCTGTTCCAGTGCTCTGTCACCCTCACAGTAAAGCTTTTCCTCATGTTCAGATGGAACTTCCTGTGTTTCAGTTTATGCCTGTTGCCTCTCATCCTACTGCTCGGCACCACTAAGAAAAATCCGGCCCCGTCTTCCTCACACTCTCCCTTCAGACACTTATACACATTGATCAGATCCCCCCTCAGTCTTCTCTTCTTCAGACTGAAGAGTGTCAACTCTCTCTGCCTTTCCTCACATGACAGATGCTGTGGTCCCTTAATCCTCTTAGTAGCCGTTCGCTGGACTCTCTCCAGCAGTGCCATGTCTCTCTTGTAGTGGGGAGCCCAAAACTGGACGCAGTACTCCAGATGTGGGCTGAGTAGAGGGACAGGATCACCTCCCTCCACCTGCTGGCAACACTCTGCCCAGTGCACCCCAGGAGACCACTGGCCACCTTGGCCACAAGGGCACATTGCTGGCTCATGCTTAACTTGTTGTCCACCTGGACTCCGAGGTCCTTCTCTGCAGAGCTGCTGTCCAGCAGGCCAGCCCCCAGCCTGTACTGCTGCCTGGAGTTATTCTTCCCCAGGGGCAGGAACTGCATTTCCCTTTGTTGAATTTCATGAAGTTTCTTTCTGCCCATCTCTCCAACTTCTCAAGGTCCTCCTGAATGGCAGCACAGCTCTCTGTCCCTTCATCCAGGTCCAACCAGCCTCCAACTAGACTTTGTGCTGCTGATCACAACCCTCTGAGCTTACCAACCAGCCAGTTCTTAATCCACCTCACTGTCCTCTCATCTACCCTGCGCTTCCTGAGCTTGCCTATGAGGACGTTATGGCGGACAGTGTAAAAAGTCCTACTGAAGTCCAGGTAGACAATGCCCACTGCTGTCCCCTCATCTACCCAGCCAGTCATTCCATCACAGAAGGCTATTAGATGAGTCAAGCATGATTTCCCTTTGGTAAATCCATGCTGGCTACTCCTGAATACCTTCTTATGTTTCATGACGTCCAGGATGAGCTGTTCCATTACCTTTCCAGGGAGTGAGGTAAGGCTGCCCGGCCTATAGTTCCCTGGGTCTGCCTTCTTGCTCTTTTGAAGACTGGAGTGACATTGGCTTTCTTCTAGTCCTTAGGCACCGCTCCTGATTGCATGACCTTTCAAAGATGACGGAGAATGGCCTAGCAGTGACATCATTCAGCTCCATCAGCACTCGTGGATGCATCCCATCAAGGCCTGTGGATTTGTAGATGTCAGATTTGCTGAAATGATGTCTAACTATCTTCCTCCACCAATGGAAAGTCTTCCTTTCTCCAGACTTTCTCCCTGGTCTCCAGGGCTTGGGATTCCTGAGGGCCAATCTTATCAGTAAGACTGGAGCAAATAAGGTATTCAGTATCTCTGCCTTTTCTATCTCCTTCATCACCAAGGCTCCTGCCCAATGGCTCACATTTTCCCTAGCCTCTCTTTTGTTGCTAATGTATTTTAAAAAGCCTTTCTTGTTGTCTTTGAAATCCCTTGCTAGATTCAACTCCAAATGGGCCTTGGCCTTCCTAGCCCCATCCTTGCATACTCAGACGATGTCCCTATATTCCTCCCAGGTTACCTGTCTCTGCTTCCACCTTCTGTACACTTCTTCTGTTTGAGTTTTGTCAAGAGCTCCTTTACAAAAGACTCTATATGCAACGTATACATAAATCAGTATTATTCAGAAAGGGAAGCCATTTCCAAGTCAAACATTGGAAGTTGGAATATATTGGAAACTGGAGACTTTTCACCATAGAGTGTAAGTCTTAGTCAGCAAAAGTTTGAAGCAGAGCCAATCTTGGATCAGGAAGAAGGTCTCTAAAGCAGTGTCTGAATGGAAGGGCATGCATTCTGTGTAATCTGGTCCACAAACTGTCTACAGTGAACCTACTGAACTTCATCTTTTTCTGCCAGCCCAGTTTCATTTCAGTGAAAACTAGAGCTTGTGGGGAAATTATGCCTATCTCATCCTGACATGCAGTCTGGTTTCAGCCAAAATCTATAACTGAACCTTGGAGCTGGAAAACAATCCTATAACGTAATCTGTGAAAAATAGTACCTTCTCCATGTTATTATATCTCTGTGTTAACTGATTTAAAGGATCTGAGCATACACTACAAAACCGATATATTTGTCCATCAGCTTTTCCAGACCTACTTTTATTTTGGCCCACTAAAAGATTAGGTTCTGCTGCAAAGTTCAGAGCTGGATCTAGCATATTGCAAGTGATAGAAAGTAGTCAGATGTGGACTTTATCTATTTCTGATACAAGTGAATCACTATCAGTATTGCATAGCTGTTGCCTCATAGTCTAGGAAAGCAAGCTATGGAGAATTTAGCTTTATGCAGGAAAGCTGACAACGGAGCTTGAAATTCTGAAATCTGATTCTTGGAAGCAAGTTGAATAGCAGATGAACCAAGGGGAAAATCTTAATTTTCATGAATCAAAGGAACAGAAGGGACTGGAAATTTTTTTTTTTTTTTGACATATCAACTTAGCAAATTAGCAACAACTGATGAATGATAAATGTATACAGTAAAGAGTTACTTCTACATGACCTTTCCTATCATATTTTAATGAAAATAATGGTCAATAAATACAAGCCTAAAGTAGAATTGCACAAAGAAGAAATTGCAACAGTACTGCAGAATTTTTTTCACTAGCTAATACTCAGAGTTAATCAAATCTTCTCCAGAATAAGTTTTTACTGTTTTACGTACATTTAGACTTAAACAGAATATATACCTGATTATTAAGTAATTAACCTGAAGGATTGAGTTTATCCAAAAAAAGTCTCCTAGCTGATATTCTAGTACTACTTTTAGAGAAAAATTTCCTTTGTTAAGGAAATAGTTTCTTGAATTTCTGAAACTGGTAATTTTGTTTGTTTAATATTCCATTTGAGCGAGAAAGCTTCATTCATCACAGGAAGATGGAGAGCTGGACTAACATGCATTTAATTGCTAGTATAGTATTTACTCTCCTTCAGTGTTCTGTATCAGCCCGTCAGTTCTTTCCTTCTTTCTGAATACTGCAGCAGTGGCTGATCACTATTAACATGGACATGTGGTCCTCCTAGACAACAAAGCTGACATTTGCATAAATGCAGTAGAATGCTTTGGTTTTCCATCCTAGAAATATGTTAGTCCTAGAAATAGGGTCCTCTGATGATTTGGGATCTAGCTGTCCCATTGTGCCTTCTGCTGCTATCCTGGATGTCTCTCCTCCTGTAGCTGACATGAAAAAAGGAGATGTTAGGAGATTACACATTTATGTATGTATGATTGACAATACACAGCTTTGTACGTCACAGGGCCTGGATGAACCATCTTTATTCCTAGGTTTCCTCACTCTGAAAGCTCCAGCTTTACCCGGGTGGATCAAACACCACTCAGAATAGCTGACCTCAGACCAGATCTAAAATATTGTGTTTCTCCTTCAGAATACTTTTTTTTCCAACTACCTTCCAATTTGATCTCCAGTCAGAGACAGGCTATATCGATTAATTTAATGTCTTTGGGTATGTAGCATTCTTCGGTGGAATTCTGCTAAGGCTCTTCAGCTGACATCCAAAAAAACTTTTAGATAAGGAATAGAGCACAAAATGTAAAATATCAGCATGACACTGATGATATTCATCAGTTATCGACTGTGGCTCCATGGTGTACAGAAACTCCATGGCTCCTCTGTGACCCTTCACACAAAAAGAAATTTGAAGAGTATCATGATGGATGACCAAAGGTATGGGATCACAAGGAACAAGAAAAGAGAAAATGACCCATCAGCCTAGAAAAACTAGAAGAAAATCACTGAAGGAGAACACAGTAAGTGTCACTGGATGTGTCTATGGTGTTACCTTACTTCAGATTAGGTGTGCACTTTTGAAGTCAATCTCCTGGTTGTCCCCACTTACCACATTTTGATTTGCATTCCAGAGTTGTCTTGGAGTGTATGAACTGGATTCCTTTCAGAGGAAGCTAAACTGGAAGATGTGGCCCAGAAGCACACCTAAAGCTGTGAAACTGCTAATGGAAGCTCAGTCAATGACAAAAGGTTAGAGCTAACTGGAAAAAAAAAAACTCTTCAGTGTTTATGGTGTGGACATCAAGTCCTCAGTGTTAAAAGAGCTGTCACATCCAGTGGACTCTGGGGAATTCCTTTTTCCCATCCTGCTAAAGTCCAGTCTGGTGCACTCTCAGACCGAGAAGGTTTCTCCCATCCGGGTCAAACAGATGTAGCTGCTGCTATTCCTGTTTGCAGGTCCAGTCAGTAGCAAAAGGGAACATATATTTCAGAGATGCAGACACACGCCTACACACACACGCGCGCGCACACGCACGCACGCGCACACACATATATGCTACAACAAACTGAGCTGGGTCCAGCTTGAAGTTCACTTACTAATTACACACACACACACAAACACACACAAACACACACATGCAGGACAGAAGTTCACAAGCGAAGCATACACACAACCCAGTCTCTGTGGCTGCTGTTGGTTGGACTTTTCAACACACATACAGAGGATAGAGAGTGAAATTACAAAGTGAAAATGATTAAGAGCAGGATTGAATAAAATAGATAGAATAAACTGTGGTGATGAGGCATGAGGCTTCGTCACACAAGCATACTGATCAGCTACTTGTTACACAGGATCAGCCACCTCCCATCCTCTCCATTTTCCCATGGTTGTACTTCTCCCCCATTCATCTTGATCCTTCCTTTTCTCCCCCTCCTTGTCTCCTTCCAAATAAACAACCCACCCTGATTACTTTTTCTCCATTGTTCCCAGTTTTGCTATATCCTAACTCTAATTTGGTATACCTGATGCTGTTACCTAGGTCATCTCAGCCTTCTATGGTATTACTGATATGGTTACCTAGGTACTTCTCCCCAAAGGTTCCCAGTACTCCCCGCAGCTCTCTGTGAATCTTGGCCATTTCTCATATAACTCCCCCTTAACCATCTGTGAAATCCAGTTATTTCTCACAGCACTATCTGCAAATTTTGCCAGATTCTCTCTGTTATTTGTTATGTTCAGCAATACCTCATATCATGTTCTGTAGCTTCTCAGTGAGGCCAGGGCCTAGTCATCTGCTTGCCTATCTTAATACTCAACAGCAACCGTCACTTTACAGCTCTGCTCCTATTGAACGACATTGCTTGCTCACATTGATATAGCTGATGATACAATCATAAGTGCCACGGTGAAAGTAAAAAGAGAATGATTTTTCTCACAGTACAGCCATGCCTCTGTAACCATTTAGAATGTAGTCTTGAAAAGTATGATGTTTAGCAATTCAACAGATAGCAAAGAAATGTTTACTGCAAGAACTAATTTAATGGGTAGGAAGTTGTGCAGGGACTTAAGAAATGCACACAGGGATTGTATGTATGCATTGTAGGCAAAAAATAACTTAGCCTGTAAGTGTTAATAGGTGGCAGACAATTGGGTGTGGATGCGTGCGTAGGTGGATGTGCAGAATGGAAATTTGGAACAGTCAAGCAGAGGCCTGCTACCTGCTAGCTGCAATTGATACATACTATTGTAAATTTTGATAATGCCCAGATGAAACAAAACTGGTATGACCTGAATCCTCCAATTAATATAGAGACATGAGAGAGAACCACCAATTAGGAGGCTGATCATGGTTGTGCTTCTGCACATAGACTGTTTAGACTGGGAAAACCTCGGGGTTAGGGTCTAGAAAGAAGATCTGATGCTGTAAAGAATGATCTCCAAAAAGAAGTGGTCTCAGAAAGAAGGGGGCCAGAAAAGAAGAAGGTGAAGATCCTGACTGTTAACAATTACTCCACCTTTCTGTCTTGCATTGTTGAATGACTTGATAGACCTTGAGTCATAATGAGGAAGGTGATGAGTACAATGAAAATGTGCCCATTCAGAAAGAGATAGCAAGAATACACATGCTATAAGAGTTATGTCAATACAAGAGCTAGCGATATCACCTTTAACTATTAGGCATAAACTCAAAACAAAAAAGGTGCATTTTTAGGCAGCACACAGTTAATGGAATGCATTGTTATATGGTTTTGTGACAGCCAAAGGTTTACACAGGTTCAAAATATGAATACAATCAATTGACATAAGGAAAACCTGCTTCGAGCTATTAAAAAACAAACCCAGCACCTCTAGCTTTAGAAGATCCTAGGTGCCTACTATTCAAACTAGAGATGGTATAAAAGAAATATGGTGCGCTTGCCCTGCCTCTCATACGAGGTCCCTGCTATTGAACAGTATCAATAAAAGGGATAGAAGTTAGATTCAGTATGGCTATTCCTTTTAAACTATTTGAATTCCATTCATCTGTGTCATGTTGAGCTATCGAGGAGTTCATCCTGATTAAATTTCTATAAATGCATATTTCCCCAGCACTAATAAGACTGAAGTAATTGGGCAAGCTCTTTAAGAGCTTGTGTATATGTTTTTTAAATGGAGAAGGGGAAGAAAGGTTTAAAAGCACTGTATTTTTCATTGACATTCCTTCTTCAGTACAGCTTCCAAGTTACTAACTATGTCATTAGAGGTGTGATTCACTTGCAGATTAAGACATATAGATGTCAGTACATGCACACCTACAGGTAAACTAGAAGCTCTACTGAGCTCCCTAAACCACAGTATATAACAATATTTAGATCCCTAACATATCCTGTCTGCTCCCCAGCTGCTACCCCAGACAGAAGTGGGTCTTCAGATGAACCTACATTGCATTTCTTGGATCTCACAGAAATCTCAGATGTCCAAAGGTGAATGAAACGGCATTCAGAGTTCTGTGTGTAGGAAATTTAATCCTGCCCTGTGTATACTGATGGCTTAATCAATGGATAGCTAGTCAGCACAGTCAATGGAGTTTCAAGTGATCTTCATTAAGGGTCAGCTGAAAAGCTCCCTGCACTCTGCAGCAGGTAGGTCTTTGTGGGCTACAGTAGAAGCTCTGACACAGCTTCCGTGTGGATGTCAAAATATAACTGTCTGAATCTGAACTGGATTCTACCCCTGATGAGGGTGCTACTAAACAACATTGCAGACAAGGTTTAAACAAAGGCTATATGTATCCTGGATATAATCCTGTTGATATAAGTATAGTTTCATACAGCTTTCAGGTTAGCACTGTACTCTTTTAAGTAAAAGAAATAAATATTAAAACATTTTTGTCATATAACATGAAAAATATATTATTTGGGTTAGTTGTGTCATTCAGCCTTTGGGTTTAGAGTACAATGATGCAACCAATACCCGATAATGATAATCTGCCTCACTAAACACAGACTGTTATATTTTACTGCTTAAATCTATGATGAATATAGATTGGCTGTGTCACTCGTTCTGTGGCAGTTCACATTCTTGTTTCCTTTGGAAAAATCCTCATCACTGTCTATGTAGTAAAAAGATGGAACATGGATGGATATATTACTAGCATATTAATTCAAATTTTCATACAGCACAGAACATTTTTATTATGAATTAATAGCATGGTTTCTGAGCTAAAGATTTAGTGACAAATTCTTTTATTGTATTACTGAAGTCAATGGTTATAACGGGAAAGGATTTGATTTATGAATACATATGAATGCCACATTTCCAGCAGATGCATTTTGTCTATCGTGAAAAGAGAAAACAGAGTAGGAAAATTTCTCAGCTATAGAAAAAAATCTGACATTTATCTTGAAGCTAACATCTAGAATTTTTCTTCAAGTGCACTCCTCATGGAGTTGCTTAGTAACTATCTTTAAAAGTAACAGTTACTGGGGAACAAGTCTGATCATTACTCAGGAAATGTTCTGCAGCAGCTTTTCTCCACCAACTACCTAACCGATGTAGGCTTACCAAATATCGGTGTTATGTCTTCCCTTTTTACTTCTGAGCAGTCAATAACCTTTCAAGGAGAAGCCTCGTCCTTGAGTATACATTTTTATAATTCCTTCTAAATTTCTGAGGACATGAAGACATCAGTTAATATTTAAATGATTTCCTAAAAATTAATGCCTCAGACTACCCTCTGTGATGGTCTCCCCTCAGATTTCACAAATTTAAAAAGTTATACTTGTTACTTTTTATGAAAAATGTTAAACATTAAAATTGTTCTCATATTGCAAAAATATAAAATGAGTTCAAAACATGGGAAGTATTGTGAGATTTTAGTAGCTCCATGGCAATTTCCAACTCAAACTAAAATCAAAACATTAAAAATTGCAAAGGAAGGGTAGACTTAGTGAAGGCACTTTGGCGTTTTTAAAGCTTCTGACAGTTTCTCTTAAAAGAAAAGAATGAAGAGATGCCTAAGGATGGAATATAGGAAAGGGACAATGAGTAGCTGGTGATTTATAGACTGGGCTAAGCTACATAACAAATAGTAGCCCCACAGAACACACACAGAAAATCATAACAACATTTCTTTTTTCTGAAGATGTCAAAATGAATATTAAGGCCCTCATTTAATTTTCACACACAAGAACTCTTACTGTCTTAAGAAGAAAAGGACTCAACTAAAAATTGGACAAGGGAATCAGTACTGCACCTTTGAATAAGAATTTCACGATTTAGCTTCCAGAAACTGAACTAAATGCATTCTCTGTAGTAGTATGAATTGGGAAGCATGGGAGAGAAAGACAAAAATCCATGCAAAGTAAACATGGAACTGGGAACATGCCTTATCTTCAGACTGTATGAGGGAAATTTTAAAGGGATGACAATTCACATGGTGATAAAAATAATTTAGGTTAAGGAGAAGACTAGGCTGAACTCAACTTTTCTTCGAATCAATAGAAATCCCTTCATAAATTGACACCAACAGTGGTGTATTACTTACATGTCTGGTGGCCGTTCACTCTGCTGGGTAAGAATCTATACACCTGGGAATCACCAGGGCTCTCACCCCATGAAACCAATGAATGACTGAAAGGAGAAAGCCACTTGGAGATATAAAGGGATGCAAGGAGCTAAGGAACTAGCCTCTCTCGTCTTACTTTTCAGTTCACAGAAACACCTGACTCCTTTGATAGGTTCCTAATCATAACTGAGATTATTAACTCCAGAACAATAAGATAAAACTCAAAATTGGACAAATGTGTAAGTATATGACACTTATTCATTAACAATTTAAAAGAAAAGGTATCTAGCCATTATCCTTTGATGAATCAGGCACAATGGCCCATTACTGCTTAGAAGTTAACATGCTGCTGTATCTAGGAACACATTATATATTAACTGTTGCCTTATTATATGTATTGTTATGCTTTTTAATCATTTCATTTACTGAGTTTCAAGATTTTGGCACACTGTAGTAAGATCTTCATAGTGTTGTGGATGACAGTACATGGACTTTTCGTTCATCTTATTAAGTATGGAACTTTTCAGCTAAAATAAACAAGGGAATTGTTCAACAAGTGCCTTCCTTCTCACAGCAGCTGTATTACATCAGTATTTAAATTCATTTAGGCTTGGCATCTTTTATTTAATTCTAATAAAATGAGAAAATGCTACACAACTCGTCATACCAGCTCCAACAATAGCAATTCACTTGGGCTTAATTTTGAAATGTTGAAGATCTATTAATTCATTTTGCTTTCCTTAGAAAAATATCTTACAGTGGTTGTCTCCTCACTGCTCCTGTTTAATTCCCAAAGGGATTATTTAATTGTCTACAGATTAATTTATAACTTAGTTTCATAACCTCAGTACTCAAACCAGCACTTAATAACTTCTTGAGGAAAAAAACTGCATGCATAGTAGTGCTTCCTATAGAAGCCTTTTTCTGTATTTTTCTGTTTTCCCTAAGGTTTTGATTATACCGAAATTAAAATTATCCGGCTATCAGATTCAATGCTCATTTGTCATATGCTAATAGTCATCTTACTAAAGAAGCAGCCATACTGTACACAGTCCTGTTTATTTTATTTTTTTTTTACCTTTTCTAGTTACAAATACTTATGATAGCCTACACTGCACCTCCTCTACAAGAAGCCTAAAATCACAACGATGCAGTCCACTTCCATATTTACAGAAAGTTAAATGATGCAAAAATCTACTTTTTCCCTCCTAGGATCTTTTGTAATGAGAAGCCTGCAAGACTGCAAGAGCTGGGCCTGTTCAGCCTGGAGAAGAGAAGATTGAGAGGGGATCTCATCAACGTGTACAAGTATCTGAAGGGGGAGTGTCAAGAGGATGAGGCCAGCCTCTTCTCCGTGGTGCCCAGCAACAGGACAAGAGGCAATGGGCAGAAACTGAACCACAGGAAGTTCCATCTGAACCTGAGAAAAAACTTCTTCACTGTGAGGGTGACAGAGCATTGGAACAGATTGCCCAGAGAGGTGGTGGAGTCTCCTTCGCTGGAGATATTCAAAAGCCGTCTGGATGTGATCCTGGGCAATATGCTCTAGGTGACCCTGCTTGAGCAGGGAGGTTGGACTAGATGATCTCCAGAGGTCCCTTCCAACCTAAACGATTCTGTGATTCTGTGAAGCCAATTTAATAGTTATGTAGTCAATGAGCTTGAGGCATTCTACATAGTCCTTTGTACATACTCTGGGCTGAGAAATTTGAAGACTTTTGATAATGATATTGTCTATGAGCAATAAAACCATGGTACTTAATTTGGGGATACTGGCTCAGGGAGAACTAACCAGGGCCTCCCAAATGCAATGAACAGACTGTCAATAGGTTTCATATTCCACATCCTGATATTCAAAAAACAGGCTCTAACTCAAGCTGGGTTTATGATGACCTCTAACAGCATAGTTTCTGGCCATCCAAGTCAAGGGTCTCTGGAACTGAAGCACCATGGTAGAAATCAGGCAAAAGCTCCATGAAACTAATAAAGGATCTTGGTAACCCCAGTAAGGTCCAAGAGGTTTATGACATTGTGTAAATAGGAGCCACCAAGCAGTTTGATAAGGATGACTTTTACTTATCTTGTTAGCTCCAAAATCTTTACCTGTGGAGCTTCTTCAGCAGTCCTTCGGGAATTTGAAGCTGCTGATCTGGTGGGAAAAAAAAACATTGAGCAAAACAATGAAAACATTGTATGTTCCTGAAGTTTTTTCCTTATCCCTCTGCAAGCCCATGTGCACATACACAGTCTCATCTCTAGAAGAAGAAATCCAATCTGGAGCAGAAAATTTGCACCAGAGTGAATGGACTTGACTGTGAGTTCTCATTAAAACCTTTCAGCCTAACTTTGGTGGAAAAAGTGGGTGTTTACATTCTAGTTTAGTCTAAAACTGAAGACTGATTAAAATAAGTAAGGAGGAAGAGAAAGAGAAAAATGACATGGTGTGCATCATTTCCTGTGCCTCCACTTATGGGATAATATCTGAGTGCACCTTAAAGTTATGAATAAGGAAAATTAATTAGTGCTAAAAATAAACCTTTCCTTTTTCTATAAATTTAGTAGTAGAACTGCTGCAGGCCAATGTTAGCTCTCAGACCAGTACGCTTGACTTGAGCTTATGGAGAAACAGATGTCTAAAGCCACCTGTACACCTGGCAAAATAGGAAATAACAGATTGAGATATTTAAAAACTTGAAAGAAATATTCTGTGTTTATAAGGAAAAAAAAGGTCTATCTGCTTTTGCCTGCCTGCTTGTCCCTGTTCTGCTTTGTGCTTTGCCTTTTCTTTTCTCTATAAATATTAAAGTCAAGGTCAAGCTTCATCTAGTTATTACAAAGATGTGATCAAGTGTGACTGAACTGCAGTATATGATATTGCCCTTCTTTTTCCCCTAAATGGTCCGGGGTTCTGGGAGTGCAGCCTAACAAAATGCACCAAAGCAGACAGCTTATAGCTTTGAGGTTCATTACTGTATTTGGATTGCTATGAAGCACTATGTTTAGATACCCCTGAGGAGGCTGGCTTCTCAGACAGTCATTCTAGCAGAGCTTCTTCAGTAAGTTGTTTTGTCGGGGAGTCATCTTGTAGCTAATGCAACTTTTTTAGGAAAGAAAAGATGCTTTTTAATCTCATTTCTTCTTTAAAACTAATTGTTTTGGGGAAAGGATAAGAGCCAGCTACATTCTCAACGACTTTTTTCCTCCCTTTCATGTATTTCATCCACGTAACTCCTTTATGGTGCTTTGCATATATACTCTTTTTCAACTATCTAGTCATGTCATTGCTGTGTAGCACTGTTGTCAACAGGAAATAAATTTTTTTCTGCAACTTCTGAGATTTGAAGCAAAGGAGTGCTAGTGAGTCTGTTGAAGGAAATGCAAGTGGTATAGGAGCTCCCAGAGCCAGCAAACAGGAAAAATTTCTTTAAAAAGTGGAAAGTGCTCTTCCTGTGAGGATGCTGAGGTGCAGCATCCTTTAGCAATATGGATGCTGTGTCAGGACCCCATGATGTAAAATGAAGATCCCTAGTGGAAACTAGGGATTAGCAGACTGGCTCAGATAAGGAAGTATGAAAAGTATATGTTCTTCCCAACATAGATATTCCTAAGGTTTGTCTACCCTGTCTGAGGGAAGAGGTAATTTGACTTCAATCATTTATCTGCCTATAATTCACCAAAATTTCCTCATGCAAAGGTCTTCTGAATCTTTTAAAAATATAGGCAAGCCGTTCACTTTACTGCTTGTCATCTATGTATAGGGCAGATGATGTAAGAGACTCATCTGATGTCAGATGAACAAAGATAGAAGAAAACATCCTTTTTGTTCTCTCAAAATAAGATCTTTTATAAAATTGTTTGTTGTGAAAAATTTCCCTTTTTTCACATAGAGGTTCTGCCTTTACAGAGAGGAGATTTATATAGCGCTGTTAGCTTCTTCATATACACAAACAATCAGTGAGTACCAGTGAAACAGAAACAGTGTGTTACTGTTTCTCCCGTTTGGTCTTCTGAATATTCCAGTCACATCCTAAATGACATAGAGTAAGCCAGGATAAACAACCTGAGAATGCCATGAAAGTAGGAATTAAAAAGATCAGTCATAACATTAGACAGAACTGGAGGCTTCTGGGGCACTTGAGGAGGATGGACTGGGGAATGTAAGGGCTAGCATTCCAGTGTTTCAGAAAAGCACCCATGTACGTGGAGGGTTATTCAGCTGAATAAAAAGAACCTTTTGAAATTTATTAACCTCTAGTAAGTGCCCATTTTTAAGTTACTCTAGTACTTTTAGATGATTTACAGAAAAGGTAGGACTCTTGTTTCTATTTATTTTCCTGTGATAAAAGAACAAAAAGAGAAAGTCAGTTGAAGGGCTTTGTACTTAAATTAATAAAAGAAAAATGAATAAAGTAAGGAAGTAGGAACTGGAGGACTTAAGCACACTAATCCATCACGGAATCCCTTGTCAGTTGAAACCACTGGGGTCATGGTTTTAATAGAATGAAGAGAGAGCTAATGACAGTATTGCTAATGAAATGCATCAACAGTCACTTTGGGAATGATATTTCTGTTTTCAAAAGTAGAAGAAATATAAATCCTTATATTGCAGGAAATAAGCCAACCATTTTCTGCTAGGAGTTAGAAAGTACTCCCTCATATTTATTTTTCAAATCTTTTTCGCTGAAGAAGGTTTTATGCTTCTTCTGAGGCATCTGGTACTGGCCACTGTTAGAGATGGATTGGCTGGAAAGAACAGATTAACCAAATTGGGCTAGCATTTCTTATGTTCCTATGACATCTGGTGTTTCTGTCATGTTACTGATATGTCATTTTGACAAATTATATTACATCATGTGATAATAACTTAGCAACATCATAAAATGTAAGCAATGTAATCTGAAGTGACTCCACCAATTTAAAACAATCTGTTATTTTGTATCAGCTGTCTGTTGCCAATTTAGAAAGCTGGGGGGGGGGGTGGGGGGAGGATTAATTTACTGCAGATCGAGCCTCTAAAGTACATTATTGTTTCTACTCTGACAGGTTTACTTCTATAGATACGGATGTGAGCTAAGATCCATGAACTAAGATTTAAGGATAACTAAGCAGGCAGAGTGTAAAATTCTTTATGGAGAAAAGAACTGGGATAAATTAATTCCCTGGCAGTGTAAGATTATGATGGCTATTTCATCTTTGTTCATGATCTGATCCAAAACAGAGAATGACATCATATGATTCTCTGAAAACCAATCATATGATTCAAATTTGATTCAAAGCTGATTACATTGAAGGATTTTGAGAACTAGTAGCTTAGCTCATGTGGACAATATATAATGAAGAATGAAGGTATTAAGTCAAAGAACTTCCAGTATTTTAATTACAAAGGTATAATATGACATTTAAAGGAAAGCCAATTGACCTTGATTTGCCAATGCACTTATGTGCTATTTGGCAGTCATTCTAAGATTCAGATTCCTTTAATTTGTTTGTCTAGCTGTGGATTTCCAAGGAGCTGATTGATTTAGAACTGTTTTCAGCAGCAAAAGGCATCCAGAGCTGAGCAAGTACAGAAGAAACCTATGGAGATTTCTAGAGCCTTTGATTCAGCTGAGACCTCTTTCTAGTCACAGAGAGATTTACTGAATTTTTGGAAGGATGTAGGTGAAGTGGGAAGGAAGGGCTTTGCCTCTTAGTATAAGTGAGCAGCCATGAGACTGTAGAACAATATTCCCCTCATCACAGTGGTATGTGCACGTGTTTAATGTGAGCATTTAGCAAGTGGCAGAACAAAAGCCTCTATCTAATGCATATAATCAAATAAATTAACTTATTGATGCCCAATAAATATTTCTTCTTTTTGCATCTTAAAACAACAATTAAACTGAATACATATTAAAGAACACTAGCATTGATTGCCTTTTTCTACAAAACATTTTCTAAACAAGAGGCATATAAAATCCACTCCTATTATTATATTATAAATCAGAAATATTATTTGATATTTGAAACTTGCTGATTGGGGAGCAAGAATTCAGTTCCCTGAGAAATGTGGAAGTTCTGACAACTCCGTGATTCTTACCGAATGCTAGATAATATTTATACATTGATGTAATTACACATTCTTGAGAATTTGGCAGCACCTAGAATTTGAAACTCTGCCATTTGGAGACAAATCACATATTTGTTAAAACACTCTCTTTCGTACTAGCTTTCGACATCCCGAATGAATACTGCAACCACTTAATCACTAGGCAGATAAAAGTTCATTTCTAGAAATGTTTTCTGTCTTGTTCTCCATTTTCTTGTCTTTTACATCACTTCATTTTATATAGAAAAAATATGAATTGGATGGAAACTTTGTTTTTTCCTCTTGTAAGGCTGGGTTAGGTGAGGGTGATGGAAAGGAAGGAATGGCAAGAAAAACAAAAGAAGAACAATAACTATGGTCAATCCAAAAGGCCAAAATTTCAATGGGACAGAAAATTAATTATCTGCATGGCATTTGCATGCCTTGTGGTTGTGGGTGTGAGAGAGGAAACAGCAGAGAAAGCTGTTAGTGCTATCTCCCAGTTATTTCTGAATGCAGTGAGTTGAACAGTGGTATCCTAAATTTGAAATCCATGTGCTACTTTGTTATAAAACAATCCTGCCAAGAGTCTCATTGGGCTTTGCTAAGTTTTCAGAAAGCAAGGCTAAATCCACAAAGTACATACCTAAGGGATGGGTGAAACAGGGAATTGAAACTAGGTCTTCCTCTATTTGATAAACACCATATTGACATACATATCTACTATCTCCATTTTTATCAGAGATGCAGTTTTGGTGAAATTATATGTCTTTAAAAAAGAAAATGAGTCATCAGAAATTTCCTAACCATTCAAGAATTTAGACAGAGACCCTAGCACAGTGGATGCACTCGCTAAACAGCTAGGGCACTTGCTCATACACTGTGCAGCTGATGCCTTGCACAGTGGCTTTACTTAACTGGTTTTTTTTCAGCTGTTTTTTCTTACCAACACTAACTGCAGGGTGTACAAAGAACATTACTCTTTGAACAGGGGATTTCAGAATAGAATGAGAAAGGATTTTGTACCAGAAAACTTGGAACAATGTTAAACGGACTGCCTCGACCACAATCAAGCGATATAGATTTTTTTTTTCCCCCGAAAGATAAAATAGAAGAAATAGCTTTATAGAAATCTAGAAAACAGAAATTCTAGTCAGGCCTGCCGTAGGTCACTGGTGTGTTACATGTACACCCAAGGTGGGATTCGTCCCATCCAGATAAGACACTCTAGGCTCCTTTTATGGTAAATTAAGAGAAATGGATGACCCCTGAAGGTGATTAATGGGTCCTATCTTACTAGGAAACACATCATCACTCCTCAAGGTGTCTATTTCTCTTCATTGACTTGAAAGAAAGTGCAGGGCAACCAGGGTGACATTAGATACCTAAGTGAGATCTGATGAATCCCAATTTGGTGTCAAAGTATTACACTCCTCACACTAAATTCTGTTGAGGAGCCTTAGTACTTCCAAAAGATCAATACAGAAAAATCATGTAACTCATTGATTTTCCAGGAGTTTCAATTTTCCTAGATTTTTAGGAACATTTAACTGTTATTCACTTCATGCTATGCAAAGATGCATGGATATTTCTGTACTTACTCTAGAAGAAATGTATATGTCAAAATAATTCCATGTTTCAGTAAAATAAATGTTCTAAAATATGTTTCAGAGACATATATATATCCCTAAGTAAGCAGAAAGGCTAAACTGTTTAATTCTAGAGTCTTTCGAATAAATTTAAATGAGAGGATGCAATTCTATAGGTATCTGAAACAATATGTCTACTGCTGATAAAAGGAGTTTTACTAAAATCACAGCTGAGCTGAAACTGTATAATTTAGCTGTAAATTACTATAAAATGATAAAATTCTATCTACACGTTACAGTGTAATGAAATAGTAAAAGAAGTAAAATAGGACCTCTCCGTGCCCCGTGTGTCTCTGAAGAACATACAGGTCAATTACTTCAAGACAAAACTCTGTAAAAAGAAATGTAAAATACAAACCATGTATATTCTCATTGAATTAGATTGTTCTGAGCTGTTTAAGAAACTTCCAGAAAGACAGTATGTGCAAGCTATTGTTCCTTGACTAAAAGAAATCTGCAGTGATAGAAATTTCAGACATTAGGACGATTAGGAAAGCCATTTAACCGTATGTTTCATATAATTCTTCTTGAACACAGAAGCAAAATTCTTACCTCATTGAAGTCAATAGATCCAAGATGAAATGATGATGCACCTGAAGTATTTTTTATTATGCCCATCTGAAATAGATGCAAAAGATGAAATAGTATTGAAAACCAACTAGGAGTCTGGTACAGGAAAAAAATATATATATATTCTTTGAAGAATATTAATCTCATGGTTTATGCAGACTGGCCATTCTTCTGGTAGAACAGTTGAAGAAGCTGTCTGGGCAGTTCCACAAGACCTGTAGAACTTTTTCAGGTTCAGGCTTCATGATTTATAAATTTATATATAATTAGTTGCTTAACTCTTTGGCTTCATATGACTGAGTTTTATTATAAAGATCTGGAATAGGCAGCTGGGTAATTTCACCCTGCGGCTGATTCATAGTGGAGCAGAGTATTTCCAGGAAAACAATGGTTTTCTTTATTATTTCTGAAATTAAGTCTACACTTTTATAAATACTACAATATTCAGCCTTCAGCAAGGCTTTTGACACTGTCTCCCATCACATCCTCCTAGGTAAGCTCAGGAAGTGTGGGCTAGATGAGTGGACGGTGAGGTGGATCGAGAACTGACTGGATGGCAGAGCTCAGAGGGTTGTGGTGAATGGCGCAGAGTCAAGTTGGAGGCCTGCAGCTAGCGATGTCCCCCAGGGGTCAGTCCTGGGTCCAGTCTTGTTCAACGTATTCATCGATGACCTGGAGGAAGGGACAGAGGGCACTCTCAGCAAGTTTGCTGATGATACTAAACTGGGGGGAGAGGCTGACACAGCAGAAGACTGTGCTGCCATCCAGAGGGACCTGGACAGGCTGGAGAGCTGGGCGGAGAGGAACCTCCTGAAGTTCCACAAAGGCCAGTGCAGGGTCCTGCACCTAGGCAGGAAGAACCCCACGCAGCAGTACAGGCTGGGGGTTGGCCTGCTGGACAGCAGCTCTACAGAGAAGGACCTGGGCGTGCGGGTGGACAAGTTAAACGTGAGCCAGCAGTGTGCCCTTGTGGCCAAGGTGGCCAGTGGTCTCCTGGGGTGCATTGGGCAGAGTGTTGCCAGCAGGTGGAGGGAGGTGATCCTGCCCCTCTCCTCAGCCCTGGGGAGGCCTCCCCTGGAGTACTGTGTCCAATTCTGAGCTCCCCACTACAAGAGAGACATGGCACTGCTGGAGAGAGTCCAGCGGAGGGCTACAAAGAAGATGAGGGGACTGGAGTATCTCTCCTATGAAGAAAGGCTGAGAGACCTGGGCCTGTTCAGCCTGGAGAGGAGAAGACTGAGAGGTGATCTCATCAACGTGTACAAGTATGTGAACGAGGGGTGCCAAGAAGATGAGGCCAGTCTCTTCTCCGTGGTGCCCAGCAACAGGACAAGAGGCAATGGGCAGAAACTGAACCACAGGAAGTTCCACCTAAACCTGAGAAAAAACTTATTTCCTGTGAGGGTGACTGAGCACTGGAAGAGGTTGCCCAGAGAGGTAGTGGAGTCTCCTTCCCTGGAGATATTCAAAACCCGCCTGGATGTGATCCTGGGCAATATGCTTTAGAGGACCCTGCCTGAGCAGGGAGGTTGGACTAGATGATCTCCAGAGGTCCCTTCCAATCTCAACCATTCTGTGATTCTGTGATTTTAGAAATGTCAGATGTATGTTCTCATGGTAAAAATAATTAATATTTTAGTAAGAGATAATTTTCTCACATAAATAATTTTGAAAGAAAAATGGTAACTCCTTTTAAATTCTTGTAATGAGTACCTTTCATCCCTGATATTTTTATAGACATTAAAATAACATTTATAAGTTTCTCATACCATCTGATAGTGTCACTGGAACCCTCTATAGAACTGCAGTACCTCCTGGGAATTAACATATGTATTTACTTGAATTTTGGTCTCTTTTCACTTCCATAAGAGTCTATAAGCAATGCAATAACAACCACCAGTTCTCCGTTACATCTTTGACACAGATGAACGTCTTTGTCTCCATCTTTTCCAAAAATTTTGATTACTTCTGAAATTGTGTAAGAAAGTTGAAATAAATAGGAATATTCAATATTTGGTACAGACTTACAAATGATATCCCTATTGGTGGTGTACTCTTACTCTAACTGCTCTTGATACTGCTCCTGTTTTGTAAAAGTACACCAAATGGTATTTTTGCTTGAGTGGTTTTAAATCTCTTTGTGCTTTCAGTTTGATACTTAGCAAAGGAAGTTCTTGCTTTAACAGGAAAAGAATGCCTTAGGGAAATTTTTGCACCCATTTGCCCTTTTCCTGAAGTGTCTATAGTTGAATCTAGAACATCCCAGATATCAGAGGACCAAAAGCTTAAAGAAGTTTTCTTTTCTTCACATCTTCGAGATGTGTGTGTGAGATACCTACCTGATTACTTTAAATTTATACATATAGTTTGTGACCTGACATGTGTGAAAAAAAATTAAACCTTTTTATAATGACAGTTATTGTCACATACCAAGGAAAACTGCATTATCATAATACCAATGGAACAATGTAGAATTAATCCTGAAAATCTACTTGTATAAAACTATAAGTCTCTACTAAATATGTATTTGCATACGTGCCTGCACACAAATGGATACACTTTTATTGGAATTGTATAAGAATAACAGATACTTCTTAAAAAACAAAAAAGAAAATATACTGTTGAATTTGAAGAAGCATGGAGGATTAAAACAAGAAGGTGTTAGTACAGCAAAACTGTACCCTTGCCTATGAACATCAGTGAAAAAAGTATTTCAATGTTAAGGTGCTTTGCATACCGCATTAAGAGGTAGCATAGTTTTAGCACAGAGTTATTTTGGCAGTGAATAAGGTTCCAGCATTCCATTTCCTTGGGAATGTGATTTTGGATTCAGGCTGTGACTAGTATTTATTCTTCGATTTTAAACTTGTCTCGGTTTTCTAGCATACTGATGTTAATAACATTTTAAAAATACAATATCTCCTCCAAATACAATTCTTAAGAGAGTCTATATTGTAGGGATGTTTAGAGGTATATAGGCATACCTAAAATTCAGAAAGCTTCTAATGTCCAAAAATGCTTGTGGTTCGCTATTTGTTTACATGACTGACACTGACAAAGTTGATATCAGACTACTCAAAATTGTAATTTATTGAAAGGTAGAAATACCTAGAATACAAAAGCAGGAAATGGAAGATTATTTTATTTCACCATTTATATTTAATGGTGCGTGGTAATGACTCATTACTCAGTAGAAAATTATGTGCAAGGACATGTAACTAAACTGCCTACTAAACCTACTAAGAACTACATCTAAAATTCAGAGCAGAATTTGGGCCAACATTAATTCAACGTATAAATTTATTATGTAATAATGGTAAGTTAAATCAGCTAAACACAACACAGTTATATTGGACTCTTTCCCGTATATGAGCAGATGAGTTAAGTCTAAAGGGAATAAAACATTCCACCATGTCAGTCTCATTTTACCAATTCAGTTGTTGGAAGGATTCTTGGTCATCAAGACATTTCATCTAAGAAAGTGTTCAGAAAGGGAAAGAGCTTTCAGTCTAACTGAATAAAGGAAAAGAAAAGGAGGCTTTTTCCGATCCCAGAAGGCAACTGCCATGGTTCAATCCAATCAAAATTAGTTCTTTTCTTCTCTGCCCCTCAAAAGAAATTCTAGTTCGCTCTTAACACTAGCATAAGCAATAATTTCTCCCATCCTTTGCTAGGTGTTGACTGGCTGACACATCCTGAACAGGCAGCCTGTGAATTCTTAATCCCTTCTCTTATAATCCCGGCCATAATCTCAAGATTTCAACAAGAATTCCAGGAATATGAAATAAATGCCCTTTATGCGCCACTCCAATTTCACTGGGCTATGAGGAGGCCTATCTGCACTGAGTAAATGAGCGAGCAAAGAACTAGCCTGGGTCACAGAAATGCTTGTTTACTACAAATTATCTGCTCATAGCTTTGAGCTAAATTTTCCTTCTGAAACACTCATTATTATGGATTCCACATATGAATGTACTCTCCAAGAGGTACAGCCCTTACATGTGTGATTGTGACACTGAAGTTCAGTTGCCTGTATGATGCCTGATCACAAGGATCTTTATGAGGTCAGACGTTCACACTTTGGAAGATACATCAAAACCTGAGAAGCTATAAATGCCTTATCATCCCGGGGAATCAGTATGATATCTGCATAAATAAATGAATAATAATAACAAATGTGAATCTCCCAGTGTGCTGTGCAGCCATCTTGAGTGAATATCTTTCAGTGACAGCAGGCTGGGGAAAAAGAATGACAGCATTGATGAGCACAGGCAGATCTACATTAGTTTGGGAAATCACTGGGTCTTGGAGACCAATGAAAGTGCCTACCTACAGTGTCAGATATTTAAAATAAATTGCTCATGAATTAGCAGCAGCCCAAGTATAATTCAGACACTATATCGGCTCTGTAATTTCAAATAATGAAAACAGTTGAGAAAATTGTGACATGTTCACGAACCATGCCCAAACAGAACAAAAGGTGAAATCCATCAAATGAATGATTTGTTCCAAGCAGTTAGATTACTATAATCATTTTTCCAACTGTGCGTACATCTTTAGTTTTTCCTACTTCTTTTAACATGAGTCCACTAGCGTGTTTCCTATTTCTTTAAAAACAAAGCCAGAACCCAAATAACAGACAGCTGAGAAAGAGTCTAAGTAGAAGCACAGTGAATCAGACAGAGAGTCAAAATAGTTTTCGGATACTTCTGCTTTACTTGTTCAGTGTTATAAGGATGTAATAATACTTGTGTGTTTTTTCTGTTCATTATCACTGAGGTCTTTAATCATTTTCTACGCTTTCTTAAATAGAAGAAATATCTTGCATGCTCAAAATTTCTCTGTGAAATCATGAACTTTAAAGGAATTTCTAGAGAATTCCTCTCAAAATAGCCCTTACAGAAGTAGGAAGAAAGAAGTTTGCTGAGCTAACTCAAAGCAACTCAGCCAGGATTTTGTCTATGCAGACACTGTGCACAATGAAGTAATAGTATTACAGGGGATGTATTCTGTCCTCCTCAATTATGGGGGAAAAAAAATGCACATTAAATTTTGTTTGAATGGTCATAGTGAATATGTTGCTCATTTAGCAAAATGTCCACCTTGTGCAATTTATGTCAGAGACACTTATAGGACGTTCAGAATAAGAATATTGGAACATAAAAATACTGTGAGAAATAATGATATAAAAACCTCAGTATCACTTCACTTTAATAGTT
Source organism: Struthio camelus (assembly GCF_040807025.1). Classification (NCBI taxonomy): domain Eukaryota; kingdom Metazoa; phylum Chordata; class Aves; order Struthioniformes; family Struthionidae; genus Struthio; species Struthio camelus. Next base: position 26,960,101 of record NC_090942.1, read on the forward strand.
TGAAACATTTGGTGTCCCTAATGTAGCTCCATTTGCAATAGATCATGTGCCATAATTAAAGAGAAGAGGTAATAGATAAAGAAGACCTGGACAGAAATAGGCCTTTTGGATTTATAATTTTGAAATCGGTTCCTCCGTTTGAAATGAATGAAGAAATGGAATTATACAAGCATTTGGAGGACAGATGAAAGGACCTTATATTGAAGCTTGTTGAAGAAAGACAGGACTTTGCTAGGGTTTAGAGAAAACAGTTTTTTTCAGGTCATATTAAAAGATCATAGTCTCCAACAGTGGTCAGCAGTGGTACAGAAGAGTTAAAAAACAGAGTGTGAATTGGTGATACTTCCACAGAGCAGTCTTCCAGCATCCTGAAATTAATGTATCAGGGACTTCCGGAATCGGAGGTTGTACTTATCAGCCTTGATGAGGGTTTTTTCCATTCGTCCAGTTGCTTTTTGAATCCATGTAAAAGAACCGCACCCTATAGCAAGAGTTCAAAGGTTTAGATGAGATAAGCAGTATCTGCTTTTTCTTTTTTTAAATCTGTCACCTTCCATTTTAATGTGATGACTCCTAGATTTTATTAGAAGAGACTTAATAATAGCTCTCCAGTTGCTTTCTTTATCTCATTCTTGCTTTTGATTATATTGTTGTTCAGCTGCCTCTTTCTCAGCCTGTAGAGTCCTGCTTTGCTTGGTCACTAGTGACAGGAAATGTGGGAGAAATGACTCCCCCCTCCCAGTCTTAGGTTTGTGCATACATCAATAAAAGGTAAGATACCTTCACCTCACTCCTATCAGATCTTATACTTCATTAATTATGATTCTTACATATGGGTGAAAAGTGTGATTTTATGAACTTGAGAATACATAGCTATTTTCTAGAACATTTGTCTCTGAGATAAAACATTCTATTTTCTAGTTATTATCTAACTTCACTATTTTACTCTCTTCCACATTTCAATCATATAATCAGGGAGTAGAAGATAGGGCCGTTTAACTAGGGTCACCTGTCACTCACTCATCAATGGCAAATTACAAAGTGAACATCTAAATGCCAGAATTTCCTTCTACTGAACTATTTGATAAAGGATAACAACAAATTCAGACAGAGAAATTAGGCTTATTAAAGAGAGAGAAAGAAGGGACGCATTTGTCATTAGCATTATTTATGATGAATAATTCAGTCAGCTCTTGGCAACAATGTGGTAAGCCGGAGCAGGCACTTAATTCTCACTGTTGAATGCCTATGCAACAATCCATAGTCCTTTATAAGTTGCAGACTTTCCTACACATCTCACAAAGAAACCTGTTCTACAATAGCAATATAAAAAGGACTATTGTTATAAGTGTGGGTTGCTTTTTTGTTGTGATTTTAGTTTTTTTTTTTCCTTAGGGGTAGTAGATAACTGTATTAATTTGTATGTACATTGTATACTAATATTATAAGCCTTATCCTGGTAAAGCAAGAATATTTCTGACTACTTAAACATTAGGTCTGATACACCAGATTGTTGCACTGCCATTCAGAGGGACCTGGACAATCCGGAGAGATGGGCAGAAAGGAGCCTCATGAAGTTCAGCAAAGGTAGGTGCACCTGGAGAGGAATAACCCCATGCATCCGTACAGGATAGGGGCTGACTGGCTGGAGAGCAGCTCTGCAGAAAAGGACGTGGGGTGTCCTGGTAGACAACAAGCTGACCATGAGCCAGCAACGTGTCCTTGCAGCAAAGGCAACCAACAGCCTCCTGGGCTGCGTTAGGAAGAGCATTGTCATCAGGAAAAGGGAGGTGATCCTTCCTCTCTATTCAGCCCTGGTGGGGCCACATCTGGCATACTGTGTCCACTTCTGGGCTCCCCAGGACAAGAGAGACATGGAGCTGCTGGAACGAGCGCAGTAAAGGGCCATGAAGATGATGAAAGCACTGGAGGACCTGATATATGAGGAGAGGCTGAGAGAGCCTCTCAGCCTGGAGAAAAGAAGACTCAGGCAGGAGTTTATCAATATTTATAAACAACTGATGGGAGAGTGTAAAGAGGATGAGGCTAGGCTCTTCTCAGTGGTGCCGAGCGACAGGGTAAGAGGCACCGGGCACAAAATAAAATACAGCAAGTTCCACTTGAACATAACAAAATGCATTTTCACTGTGAGTGCTTGAACACTGGAACTGGTTGCCTAGAGAGGCTGTGGAGCCTGTATCCTTGGGGATGCTCAAAAATCTTCCGGACATGGTCCTGGGGAACGTGCTTTAGGTGACCCTGCTTGAGCAGGGGGGGTTGAGCAGATGATACGTGCAAGTCCCTTTCAACCTTAACTATTCTGTGATTTTATGGCTATGATCTTTAAACTAAATGCTATTATGAAGATAAAATAGATCTTTAAATGGATTTTTAAATTTAGTTACTTTCTCCATGGCCATGAGTTGATGGTGGTAACTGACACTTGGAATATGCAGCAGCAGAAGACACTACTCAGGAGCAAGGTTATTGGATGTTTATTACCTTGAAATCCCCAAACCACAAAGGGAACCCCAGGAATGTTGCGGGGAAGCAATTGGGATGTCCCACGCACCGCAGAGCATCGGTCCATGGTGAGGTTTGGAGAGGTGTGGGTTTAAAGGGAATTGATAGGCTACATTATGGGGGACTGCACATGCACTACAGCTAGCAAGGGAAGCAATAATTCTTTAGGTGTACAGATAACAAGGGAAGCAATAACTCTTTAGGAGTATACATACTCCAGTGTCCAGATTGACACATATGCGGTACAAGTCTAAAAGGCTGCAACCTGCTGTTTCTCATGGATTCTGCATACCAAGTATTCTGGCAGCTGGAATACTTCATCGGTCAGCACGCTCCTATCTCCTCTCCAGTCTTCTGCTGTTTACCTACTATACCATGGCGCTTTACTTTTTATAGCCTTCTAACTCATTTCAGGCCTTCTCAGATTTGCTTGGCTTTTTATATCAGTTTATTACCAGGACCTGGCTACTTAACTAATTGAAGATTGAACTTCATGTTTACTTTTCGTGGTCATGTTTCACTTTTGCACCTTATCACCCCAGACAGACCCCCTTTTTTCCAAGGCTGTCTGTGATTTGTGCTGTCCATGCCCAGAGTTAAGTTTGACTGACGAGGTCACCTTGAAGTTCATTCAGCTTAATTTTAAAGAAGTAGGATTTGCTTAGTTCCATAATTCATTCTTAACATGAATTCTGCTTTTTATTCAATATGCCTCACACACAGATCAGCTGTTACGAGCTTTTAGAGATTATTATGTTTATTGCAAAGTGAAAGAATTTTCACCATGGTTAGAAATTTTTCAAAGGATTTTGAAATGTAATGTTTGTAAGTGCTCATTTTTGAAATACAAAGCTTCCTCTAACTTCCTCTATATTAAGCTGATTTAATCATGGTCTGAAAATAAATATCAGCTCTGTTTTCTTCAGCGTGTGGCCACCTATAGTTATATCTACCTCCTCTTGTATGAGATGTTATTGTCAGTTGTGGTGAAATTATACATTCCTAGAATACTGTGTGTTGGAAATGTGTCGGGTGTTAATGTAAGGCTATTTAACATAAAGATAAACTATTGGTATATCAGGGAGCAAGCCATTAAAAAAAGTAGGAAGAGAAAGCAGTCAAATGCCTGTCATGATTCTGAAGGCCTGGTCTTGCAGAGCATCCACAAGACTATGAAACACTGGTTTGTTCTGTACTTTAGTTATGAAAAAAATTGTAAGACTGGTAAACTGAGAGAAAGAATTTTTCATAATCTTTGAGGAAGACCAGCTCTCTTCTTTTTCTACATACATACTCCCTCCTTTCCAGTTTGTTAGCATCCTTTTAATGGTGATATATCTTGAACAGGGGGATATAAAAAAGTGAAGGTTCACTAATATTGTAAAAAATAACTATATCTTACATGACTACTCCATCTGATGACTTCTTTTAAAAAGTTCAAAATCTTACTACCTTCTTTTATTACTATATCCCTTTGCAAACAGGTGTGAATTGTTACTTTCTTTTAGCGTCTGTTTTACTGCTACTTCTTTCCAACTGATTTTATGTAAAGCAGTATTTGCAGTATAAATTAAAATTTTCCATATATTTTTGCACAGTTTTAGTTTAGCTTCATTCAGTTTTAGTCACTATGTATGACATTCGTTTTAAGTTTTGTAAGTGCCTTTCTAAGAATCTACTGTTCTCTTTACTATTTCATTTGGCTTGCAAAGGAAAACATTTACAGGCTAGTACCCAGCACTGGTATCTTATTTGGATGAAGTTATCTTTCAGGTCCCATGACTATGTTTGTTTGTTGAAAGTCAAGCTTAGAGCATCTAGGATTCTGCTCTGCAATAAATTCCTAAATTTTAACCCATATTTTAAGACAGCATCTTAAAAGGCCACAGAAATATTGTCAAAATTGGATGCTGTTTGAGAAGCTTAAATATTTTAGTAACTCCCCATGTAAATTCTATTTAGCACTTACAAGAGCATTTTTCTCTTGCAAATTTACCACTTTAAAAGGTGCACCTAAGAATTTCATCAGTGTTTGGCTCTCCTTCCTAAACAACGTTTTAGCAATACTATTTAGAGAGAGGAGACCAAAAATATTAGTCAACTATTGGCAAAAGCCTCCTCTCTTGAGAAATATCAGTGTAATGTATAGTAAAAAAACAATTAATTTGGTGATTTTTTTCAAGACAAAGTCTTACTGGATTTCTGCCAAAGCCATTCCAGGTAGTCCTACAACTGAAGTATTTAATGGTTCAAAATAAGGTTGTCATAAAGGACAAGAGAAATATAAGAATCATTTGAAAAATCCTGTATGAGGAAGAAAAAAAATTCAACCCTTTTTATGACATTCAAAACTAAAGAGAACATCCTCACATTCTGTCCTCCTCACATTCCATTGTCACATTGCCAATATGTGCAGCTTTCAGTTATCACCACATACTGCGTGTGCTATGGTGAGACAGAGACAGCGTACCACTTTTTTTGTCATTTTCCTTGTCCCTAAGAAACACTGAGATTCAGCAGATAGAAAGCCTTAAGACACCTGAACACTTGGATGCTTAGCTGATCCCAACAATTAAAACTAAAATATTTATAATTAAACCAGATTCTGGCCTAATCTATGTATATATTTTAGAAAGAGTAAGTCCTTACTTCCCCCAGAAAAAAGTGCCCAGGACAATCTCTTGTTATTCAAAGTGGCAAAGGATGAGGTGTCACTTAGTCATACTGACTTGGTATTGTAAGTATCAGCAGTTACTGCAAGGTCAAGCGCAGATTGTCTTCAGTACAAATGCCAAAGAAGGCTGAAACTCACACATAGGAAGTCACAGTAAGACACCTTGACCGTTCAGCCACCTCTCCCCCTTCTGCTAGGTTGTGCCGATAGGACATTCCAACATTTAGAAGAAAGAACAAAACCCAGAATGAATGAAATGCCAGCAAGGACAATAACGGAAGCTAATTTTGCTTGTCAGATGCTAATATACTCTTTGAACTGTTTAGAGTGGAGCAATAACTGCTACAAGGCCACCATCCAGCATTATATGATATGTTCTGAGCATAACTCCAAATCGAGGTAGGTGTCATACTTAAAACTTTTATGACTTAAATGCTCATTTTAACATGCTATAAGTGATAAATGATTCCTTACATACCAAATAATCCGATGGAATTCAAGGGAAGGCCTTGCAGGAACAAGCTGCTATATTTACTGGGATCTAATGTGACTTTACACAAAAGGGAAAATACAAAATGAATAGGTAATTCTAAATATGTAGGACAGAACAAAAATATCTTCAGTGCTGCAACTAACAGTTATTTTTGAACATTTGGAAACACTGACTATAATTATTGTTTAATTAAGTCTTACTGAACCACAGCCATAATGGAAAGGGAACAATAACTTTGTCTGCTGTTCTGCAGACAGTCTTGAAGCTAGCCATGTCCTCATTGGCCTTAAGTTTAATCTATGTATCAACTGGCCTTAACTTTAATCTATGTATCATAATCAATAGTCTAAACAGATTATGCAGATGATTTTTGTATGAAAGAAACTAGTCACAAAAAAGATGGGACAATTATTTTAAACGTAGAAACCTAATATTGACTTACATAGATGTTATATAGGTTCTTATATAGAAAACCAGTTGAGAGGATCAATTAAAATTAAAATCCTTTTTGTGCAGTGATAAATACTAAAATCTTCTGGAATGCTCTCTTTTGTATTTTGTGCAATAAGAATAGCTTAACCTGTGTACTCAGAGAAACCCAAGTTTTCAAAATTTATGAAAGGGGAGATTGCTTTATTTTTTCATATTGAGCAAGGACTTACAAAGAAAAACATCCCCAAACCAAAGAAAATAGTTGACTTTGTTTTAAGTTTAAGGTGAATTCTTGCTGTCATCCTTGGTAAACTACATCTTTCTTCCATTAGCCAAATTCGGTAGACCCATGTCAAGTGTGATTTCTCTATAGTGTATTGCTATTGCTATTGCCCAGTCCTAAACTAGGCAAATAACTAATTCCAGCTACTCAAACCTCAGTGGCTTTGGATGCTACCAAGTCCTAGCAATGAAAGACATTTGGAGGTTGCACTTCCAGGAGGATTTATAGTGATACTCTTAAAGCACTTTGAATAGGATAGAAGATTGCTTTCGTATGATAAACAAGTCAGTTTCCCATTAAAAATAATCTCATGACTTTATCTGATGTCTTTTCCTCATCAGATTGGCATCCTTTTTGCTTTTCCACATCTTTATTGATAAACTAAATGAAACAACAGGAGGTCTCTCAAATATTAATTGCAGTGGGATCCCTGGTGCTGGTCATCTCAATGAAGAATAAATGTAATATGCATAATAGCAAAAAAAGGAATAGGGATTGTGAAACATAAATCTTAACAAGTGATAAGAGCCCTTATGCTCTATATAATGCTTGTATCATCTTTTTGTCCTGCGTCAAGCTATCCAACATCACTAGCAGCTGCAAGGAGGAGCAAAGGTTGCCAGCAAGATGCTGCCCCATCCGTTTCCTGAAATAACTGACATTCAGCCCTTTTTCAATGTTTAATTTGCTCATCACCACTAGGCACGGAGAAGCTGGGTCTCCCTCTTTACTGGAGAACTGTGTTAAGTTCGTTATTTTACTTTGTCATTGTCATTATTTAGAGTAATTATAGCTATGTCTGCTAGCACAGTTCTATTGTAATCCTTGTTTTTCAAGAGTTTATGACTCAGTGCTTTTAATTCCCACTGGAATGGAACTCAGCTTACAAGATATCAACCTGGATGCAATTTGTTCCTAAAAGGCTTATTTAAATTGATTAAACCATATTATTTGACATTGCATTCCAAAACTAGAAAGTTCTTTTCACAGATTTTGATGCTTGCTTGACCTACTCCAGAGAAACATTTTTAAAGAAATTGTAAGCAATTAGCCATATGCCTTTAAATAAGAACTTCTTGTCTTCTACTATATTCAAACACTTGAAGCAGTAGATGTATTTATCTTTAAAAAGAAGGTACTGCAGATGCTATTTTTTAATAAGGTTACAAATATACTACAGTTACATCAGCCACCTGGTACTTAGACCTCAGAGAAATTTAATGAGAAATGTTACAATTTTCACCCGGGGAAGCTGAAACAAGTAACCTTCACCTGATTATGGAGCTTTGGCACAGATCAGGTCACGTACAGTGAGGGTAAAGAGTACAAAGGGTGACAGGTCCTTCAGCGACCTTGCTCTTGTGTTCCTACAATGCCTATATTGCATCTCAGGATAACTTGTTCCGCACTTCAGTTGATTTGGCTACATCTGATACTAAATGTAGCTGGATATCAACTCTCAGTAGGAGCGTTTCTACTCTCAGTAAGAGAAGATAACTGCTGTTCAGATGATTCACTGCTTGATTCTTCTGAAATACAATCACTCCAGTGAAGTTCCACAGTCCTCTAGCTTCTGTTCTTTAAAATCAACTGTCATAACCTATGCTTCCTACTCTTCTGAAAAAAAATAGTTATTCTATGAGCTAATTTAGTAAAATAATTATGCAGAGTACCTGAGCAATTTGTTTTCTGTAAGAAATACAGCATTTAGAGCCTCAGGAGGAATTTAAAGAGCCCTCAGGCTTTTCATACAACCTTAGGGAAGTGCACATTATAATGCTCTGTCTGTATGGAGTGATAAGGAGGAAACAGGAAGACATTTGTGGCTTGAAATGGAAGACTGCCACTATTAGAAGTAAGCCAGCTGTAAGATGTAGCAAAGATTTGAAAAAAACACAGAGATTTGTTGATGATTTAATGAGAAAGGAACCAGAAGAGAGTTTAGGAGAGAGAGCTGGACAAGAAGCTAACCTTTCCATAACATTTAGGAACTCCAGGGCCTTATAGAGGCATCTGAGCTATCTTTGGTTAAAGTAGCTTGAGATTCAAAAACAGCTCAGCCACGTTAGCACAGTGGTTTGACAAACTAAAGACCTTGCTTCCCAGTCAGACGGACTAGCTTGTCGAGAGCTAATCCTGCCACACTAGTGTCGTTACAGGCCGGTGTTGCTCATGGTCCCTGGTTTCTGAAGCTGGTTTGTGCACTTGCTAAGGTGTCTTTGTGCTTTATTGAGTCATACAACTCCCCCACCAGTAATCATTCTCTCCTCCCCTAACATTTTATGAGTGTTGAAATCAAGATTGAAAATGAAAGTAAACTAATCAATAAAGAAAAGTTGAATGTCTAGATAGGAGACTGAGAGACAGAAAGATTCATACGTGAGGGAAGCAGCAGTTTTAGCAATGGAGGACAAGAAAAAAAGAATAATCAAAGATAGCTCACAGAGTAAAGGGTAGAATAACAAGGACTTCAGCAGTAAGTTAATGAGGGTACTTCCCACCCCTTGGTGGCTCATAGCCATGAACTTTGAGTCTGAAGTCCAGCATTACCTCATTTCAAGACAGTAAATTATACAAGATAGTAAGAAACAGCAATAGAATGGGAGTCTCCTCTCTTCACACTTCAGAATACATTTTTTCGTTAGTTTAGCACTTTGAAGTCTTAAATGAGGCACATAATGAGCATTATTTTAAGTGGCATCTCATCTACTTGGGGAGTTTTAAAGTCAGTTGTACAAAATGAACTGAGGAAGTCCAGATATTCTCATTGTTACAACCAAGAATTTCAGCATTAAATCTACATGAACCCTGAAGAATTGCAATCTTAATACCATCCTATTAAAATAATACATAGCTTATACTGGGCTAATTCCACTGGAGACTTCTTGAGATAACATTTTTGAAGAGATTTGAGCAGTCATTGTCAGAATAAGGTACGTCATAAGAACTGATATCGTAAGAATTGGTAGATGAGGTACTGGATCCTCTTCATCTATTATATGACAGTTTCTTAAAAGGAATGAAATCAATACCTGATGACTGCCTACACTGGAAAATTTCAAATATTTATGCATCCACACCTGTTAAATTCGGTTAATAAATAGATTGCTGAATACTATACAACAACAGGTTTCCAAATACAGAAATGACAGAAGTGAAAAAAGCATTCCAGCTCGGAGAAATTGAAGGTCAGCCAGAATTTATTGCAATCTGCAGCAAAAAGAAGTAGGCAGAGTTAGTAACTGAAATCTGCAATGTCACTGTCACAAAAAAATATTAAAAAAAAAATGCTGCTTGTAGAGGAAAATTCATGACTCAGTCACAAAAACAGGAAGTAAGAACACAATGATTTTATAGTCTTCTTTATCAGTATGTGAAATAGATTGAAACCTGTTAAGTTAGAGATTACTTTGTGTTTGTAAGGAATATTTCATGGGGTTTATTCAAAGATAAAATTCTTTACTCCGGTTACTGAAAGCAGCCATCGCTGCAAGCTACAATACTGAATAAAACAAATGGAAGAGAAGACTCGAAAAACTGATTTCTTATGTACTGTGAATGGACATACCTAACAGAATATTTATTGTAGGAAGAAGCATTTGTTTCATGTTCTGGAAAACAGAAGTGGAGGAGAAGAAGAGGGAGAGGGAGAGGGAAAGGAGAGGAGAGGGGGAAGGGGAAGGACAGAGCGGGAGGGGAGGGGAGAGGAGGAGAGATCCTTTCTTCATAATACTTAAATACATACATAACTCTTAACATGGGTTTGAGTTTGAAGGGAAATAAGATTTGTGTTTTCACTTTCAAACACCAAGAAGATTGGAGATCAATGTTTTCGGTCCCATAAGGCTCTACAGCCTTTGGTGATCCTCCCAGGGGGCAGCTGTTGGATGTGTTGGGCACTATTCCATGGAGTTCTCCAAAGGAAACTGAGGGATCAAGGTGAACATGATGGGTCAAACATGAGCTGCCATGCAACACTGACATGCTCTTTGGCTATATGTGCACAGAGCTCTACTCATATGAGCAGGGGGGTGGTATTAATAATGTTTAGAAATTTAATTGAGCTATTCTAGTTTTTTTGAAAAGCTAAAATTAATCCAGAAAACAGTCATAATAATGATCAAGGTCGTGGAAATTACATAATACTGTAAAATAGAGGAGAGAATCTATGTAGCTCTATGCACAGTCTATGTAATATACCCCATAGTAGAGATGAACGAGTAGCTTGCATTATTCGCAGGCACACTGGGAAGAGATTTCTGACACTGCTGTTCAAATGAGCAGTAAATGATACAGTCAGACCAAGTAACAGGAAGTTCTAGCCAAGTCAGCTGAGAATAGAAATGAGGCATAGTTTGGGGGGCAGGGAGAGGAGGGTTTTTTCCCTTTTTTTTTTTTAAAGCTTAATGACTCACTGGGGCTACTGAAAAAAACTACTGGGTCACTGTGGATTTGCATCACTTGAAGTATTTATATTAAGATTAGAGAGTTTTCTTTAAGAAATATTTCAAATAGAAATTATGGACTTGATAGGCTGGAATTCTTTAGCCCATTTTACGCAGGAGGTCAGATTAAAGGATCACGGTAACCTTTTAATGTATGCAAGTATATCACAGCTTTAGTGTCATTAATAAGTTATTTTGTTTTCTTGATCGCATTAGTAAAGCTCCAACACTGAAAGCTGTGAATAAAAATGGAACCATGATGAAAATGTTCGCTCTACCCTATCTTTATAGCTCTTATTTTCTCTCAGTTCCCGAACTTTATTTTTATTGCTGTCAATGCACTTTGAGACTTTTTCCATTCTGTATAAATTATAAAGTAAATACATTTAAAGCATTTTTATGCCATACTAATAGTAAATCAATATATTAGATTCAATTTTGAATGAGCTGGGTTGTTTTTGTAGAAAAAATGTGTTCATAGTCACAATTTTTTTTTATTTAAATAAAAATCATATTTGAAATAATTCAAGGTGGCATTTTCAGGGTCACCTAAATAAAGCTTTAAACAAATAATTCAATAGACCAAATGCTACCCAAATCCATCCCTTGCATTTTAAAAATTATATTCAGTCAAAATCTTATCAATCTTTTACTATTGTTATTGTTGTTATTTTAACAGATTTTTATGCAAATGTTAATTACTATGATTTACATATGAAATAAAAATCTTGAACCCAATTGGACCTGCAGCCCCTTTAGGTTTATATCTGTGTTATTTTTATGAGTTTCTGGAAAATGATCTTTTTTTTTCAGTAAAAGGAGGTTGTCCAATTTATGTTGTCATTGACATTTTTAATAGGTCATAAATACCTTAAATGATTAAAATGAAAAGGTAAAAAAAGTGTACTTAGATTGCCAGCTTGCACAGAAGAATGAAGACTAGCCATAGCTTAAGGTGTTTCTGTTCTTCGATAAGTTTCAGCTTTCCAATCACAACATGAACTTTTATTGTCAAAGTTCAGCTACTGATTTTGTAATACCTTTCTACATAATACATATTAAATATGTCACTTATTTGTAATACAAAGCTATAAACATGACAATGATTACAAGTAAGACATATTAATGCTGCTATTTCTAGTATAATCAGATCATGCGACTCCAATTCAAGTAACATTGCAAACCGGCTCTCCTGATTGGGATCCCTTTAAAGAGAATCTCCCACGTTCCAGGACTGGCCACTACATGTCACACTCAGAAAAATCTGTGGTATAGAGGCATTTTCCTGGCTGCAATAAACAGGTGAGGCCTTTGTATTTTAAAGGTAGACCTATTTAAGGGACAAGATTTTGTATTGTTTATGCTTTATACAATTAACACACATTATTCTATTTGCTTCTCTGTCATGGACTTTAAAAAATACCACACACATTCCAGTCAAGAAAAATCTTCAGCTGATGTTCCTTATGTTTAGTAATGATGCTTAATTTGGCTCTGTGACTGTACAACACCAAAATTTTAAACTGTTCAAGTAAATAAATGTTTTTCCTCTATAAAGCTGAAATTACAATCCCTGCCTTTCTAATTCTGTTCTTAATGAATATGTTATCAAAAAAATCTCCCTCTGCTCACTGCTTAGGAATATAGATCCACATTACTACTTTCAGTACGGTTGATCTAGGGTGTGTTTCATGCACCAGCTACATTTATGAATGAAGAACCTCTGCTGTGATTCTCATATCTTTGGCCCTTTGCATTTATTCTACATAGCATAGAAAGTCCTCTATCTCTCAGTGATGTAGCTTCCTTATTGCTAAAGACTGCAAGTCTGGCATTGCTCAATATTTGGAATGCAAATCAGCCTTGATTAATTATCATTGCAGTATTCTACCTTCAGTTCTAATAACAATGTAAAGAGAATCACAAATGTAGTTTCCATTTTCAACTCTAACAGTATGTTCTGATCTAGCAAACTTCAGTTAACCAAAGCTCAGTTATATCCCCTGGGTTTTAATTATTCTGTTCAAATCCGTAACAACAGAGAAAATGAAGGAAATACGAGACAAATATATTTTTGAAACAAAGCATAATGTTTAAAATCACTAGATAGATGAAAGCCTCTCCATGAGTTATCTGAAGATACATATTATCTTGTCTCATATAGGTTAGTTTAAAAATCATGCTATCGTAATGATTTATATCATAGTGCTCAGTCAGGTGCCACTGGGTAGACACAAGCAGAAATTGTATTAATCTGAAATGCATGTCAAATGATTGGGACAAGAAATAAAGTTTAATCTTTTATCAATCAGCTGCATCCTCTGCCATAAGGAATAAGGTATATCCATGTCACTAATCCTGAACTGATTGTGGTGATTAACTCAAAAGAAAAAAAGGAAACAAAACCTTAAAAATGTTCTCCACTATTATTAATTTAACCTAGTCATGAGGTCTATTTTCATATTTTCAGTAAACGTATGGGATAAGATCCAGAAGGCCTGAATCCAGACTTAGAGAATATCTCAACACAGTTTGGATATCTTGCCTTCCAGCACCACCTTAAGTGAAATAGGTGTTCCCTGAGCATCATGAAAGATGAAGAACTCCTAAATGGATAATGCCAGGCATTCAGTTACGGGATTGTTGAATAGTGTGGACCAACACAGTATGCCGGAGCAAACTGACACACATCCTGAGAAACCCAGTGAAACTGATGGTAAGTTGGCTCTCTTGTTCTAAGAGTATTTCTATGAACTGCTTGGATATGAATATCTACACATGGTCTACACAGGTTATCCCAGGGCACAAACTTATTTTGTCCATCTCTGAACTTTACTTCTGTTATCTCTTTAATCATGCATAGTTTCATTCTGTTTGTTAGTTACTTTATCTTAATAATATGATTTCTCTCTAGATGTTTTGTTCAATAGAATCTTCCCTTTTTGTATTCTGACAACGATTCCATGTTGCAGCTGGTCTGGAAAGGTTTCTGTTTCGCTGACTTTAGGGGACAGTTGTGCCAGTTTCATTAGTATTATTAATCTGCTGAAAGAGGAAGTTTATTCGTAATGCCTTTTATTGGTAGCTGATTTATGTCCTGATGCATGAAGATTTCTCCATATATTTTTATCTCAATACAAAAATATATGATATCACTATCCATTCCAATGTCTAACCTTTTAAGAGCTGATTAAATTTTAGTGCTAAGATCTTGTTGCTCTATGTTCCTCACATAAATTATGATTTATATTTTAAAAAACTTTCATTGAATGTCCATTCCTTTTATGTTGCAAAAAAGTAGAAAAAAGTGAATTTTGATTTTTTTTCTTTCAGTTCATAATCTTAAAAGCAAATCTGTATTTACTTGGAATAAAGTGGTAAAATCACCTAATTTTTAAATCATATCAAATCACTGATCAAAACAGCAATGTTAGGATGGTGGGTACTGTGTACCGCATGTTTTCTTATTTGTAGTTTTACACAGGTACTTCCACGAAAAGACGAGTGAAACGCTCTTGAAGAAGAACAGTAGCAATTATGCATTATTAAGTTCAGTGAAGGGAAAGGGAGTTAAGCTATGACCTAATCATCTGCATGCTCATATGACTTTTTTCTTATAAATGCTGTTAGACTTGGTATCCTCTTCTCATTAATCTTTTTTTAATTATTACTCAGTATATCTCTCTATTAGAATGATCAGTTTTCAAGAGCTGTGTGAGTAGTAAAGTTTCCATCAAAAACTATATTATTGCTGCCAATGCTATAAGGCAATTATACCTGCTAGGAGGCAAAATCCGAACTGGAAGTCAGATGTCGTAGAATTTTGGAAAGCAGATGTATAAAAATCCTTACCTCAGAAAAGCTTTATAACCTGCTCTTGTATGTTTGAGATTGAATTCTCATGAGTACAATTCCCTCAAGCAATTCAGAAACAGTTTGTCTGTAAAATAGGTGACATGACTGTGTGGTGTTACACAACATTTCCTTTGTCACTTATATAGGATGACCTGCCTGTGTAACAAGAGGCTTTGTTATTTATCATCAGCATTAACAAACTGATAAAATCTTTTGAACTCTAGTGCCCTGCTACGGATTCCTCTCTCTCCTATAAAGCAAATAGTTAGATAACATTCATGGCATCTGTAGGATTTGAGGAATAACTTTTCTTTTTGCTGCAATTCATCAACCAAAAATGAAAAACTGAAGGAGGAAACTATGTTAAAATTAACCAAAATTTCATTTTGTTGTGTTTTTTTTTTAAACCAACATAAATAACTGTAAAAGAATGACAGTTTAGTTAAATGCAAAACATGCCATTTGATCTGAAATAAAAATACCATGCTGGGTCTTCACTTGTAAAAGAAAGAAATGAAAAAAGCTGCTAGAATCACCAAGGAGCCATGCAAGTCATTTTCCCTTTACTCAGAAGCGCAGTGTTTAGGGGCATCATCAAGGATGGATAGGATTGTACTTCGATTCCTGTCTCTATCTGAGGAGCTTTTGAGCCCCTCTCTCCCACAGCCATGTCCTCACTGTCATCTTAGGGCTTATTTTAAGGGTCAGGTAAGGGTAAAGTTATTTGTTAACATTCTTACTCCTTTCTATCAAAAATCATGTTAGTATAAATTATTCTCTTTTGTACCATTCCATAGCAAAATGTCCACAGAACCAAACTAAAGAGCTTTTTTTTCTGTATCTTGCCAGGACTTCAGATTATGCTTCACATACCCAATGCTACCTAAAGTTACTAGAAGAGAATCTGACCCTGTTTCTTATCTTCAGGAAAATATTTATCTTAAGTTGCGACTTTGTTTTATTTGAGCCTCATCCCACTTGGTGAAATACGCAGACATTGAAGAACTATTAATAGCTTCATCCTTGTACCTGAAACTTACAGTCAGTGAAAAATCCAATGGAACATTTATGACATCCCATAAAAAGTTTTTCAAGCCTGCATAGTTTGCTTGTTTCAAGATCCTGGGAAGATACTGCTGTCGTGCATGCTGACGGCCTGATGCACGTTTTGCCCCACAATTTACAAACGTTCTTTGCATTGTATTCACCATGCAAAATTCTGGAATTCTCTTTTAGGGTCTTGTACAGCCTATGTCACTACTCCCTCAGGAATGTCAGTGATGTCTAATATGGTTTAATGAACTCTAGTGAGACACTAACTGAACAAATAAAGAGCCATGGGGGCACTTAATGAGGTATGGAATGAAGCATCAACACTGTAGGACGTAAGACCCAGCAGCAGATGGTGCAGAAAAGGCTATAATTTTATATATTATGATTCCTGGTGAAAAAAACTCAAAAGAGATTTTTACACTACTGTCTATTACTCATATTCTTGAGCATTGCCAATAAAACCTTAAGAAAAGCAAATCTCTTATAATGTAACAATTTCTATGCTTGTGCAACATGAACTGTTTCTTGGTGATAACATTTTTATTTAATTATGTCTGTGAGTGTCATAACTTATATTGATGAACATGGATTGGCGTAGTTGTTTAAGCCTATAATGAACTAAATGTTACACAGAATACAATTTTCCTCTTCATTTACTTTAATTTATTCTAACTGTAAATGCCATTGCCTTCCATGATTATGGAATAAATCTCACTGTAGGATCAATTACTACAGTTTAAGAATTAGACTTAAGAGTTGTTTTGTAATTATGTACAGTTTTTCTGCCATTAAATCACAGCATTATTCTTTTTAAAATATTTTGAGACCTAATGACACAAAACATTAGAGCTAGCATCCCAGGACACTTAACTATTGATCTTCTTTCAGCATTTGACTACTCAGCCAAACTACATTCTGTTAATTTTGCTACTTTCATGTTTTAAATGAAAATGCTGCTAAATAAAATAGATTTTTTTACCTATTTGCACCAAAGAATATAAACACTGGTTGAATCAGGTAGTTCAGACAGACCCATAAATACTGCATAGTTCTACCTTGCAGAAAGAAAGACAGAGCTAAATCTTTTCAAGATCGTTCACTACCTTCGGCATTACTGAATTGCTCCTGTTGAAATGGACATGTATAGCACTCCAGCGTAAAAAAGCCGTTTATTAAAAAACTATGCTATGCTAGTTGGATTCAGCAATTTGTTGAGAAGTGAAGGCTTTTAATTCAAACTAAAGAATACACTAGTATGCCACATTTATCCTCACTGGCAATACAGTCAGAGAGACTCCATTGCTGTGGTATCTCTCACTTTCAAAAGATAAAGGAGTAAGAGCTCATGTTTTCTAACTAAGAAATATAATTCCCACTAAATGAAAGGCAGATTCAGAAGCACTGTGACAAATAACCATACTGATATAGATGCTAATCCACACTGCTGTCGCTTCAGGGCTATCCTGAGATTAAAAGTTGCATTAGCTTCCCCAAAACTAATCCCTCATTTTATACTGTAGGAGAAGAACTAGAAGCATGACCTTGCTTCTGTTAGCATCGATTGCCATAGACAAGCAAAATTTCAAGTATGAAATGAAAAGTAATGCATTAGCTGTAGTGACCAAATTCATAACTGTAGTTAAATGAACCAAACAATTCAAAGTAAGACTACTGTAAATACAAATTGGCATATTTACATGTTTTTTCCATGTCACTTGCTATATAGACTGTAACAGTTTAGACTCTCTCCAAATTGATTTAATCCTTGTCTCATTTTGATTTTGATTTCCTTATATTCACTGATAAAGACCTAATTTAGAGGTGATGGTTCCCATATTCCTGTTCACACCAAATTGCTCATGTCTACAAGAGTTACCTTTAATGTTACTTACTGAAAAATGAGAAAAAAATGTATGTCTCAGTAACTTCCAAACAGCTTTTACATCTGTACCTTTTGCGTCTTCTAGCTAGCAGGTGTGAGACATGAAGAATTAGATTCTTTAGAAAAAAGCAGTGTAGTTGCGTGTTGCCATAGGAGTACAAGTTACCCAAAAATACCTGGACTTTATCCAGTGTCCAAGGAGGCAGTGACCAACTCATGAAATGTGATGGAATAAAATTAAATTAAAAAAAAAAGCTAAGAAAAAGCATCTGAGAGAAAATCCTTTTTCTTTCTTGACAGCTGATTATCGCCCCTTATGTGCTATTGACCCAGGTCCTGGCCCAGGCAACCTGTAGGTTAATCAATCAACTTATGCAACATACGTGACAGGCTTGTGAAAGATTTTAGCAGTCCTAGAACTGGGCTAATGGAGATTATATATATCTCAAAAGGTGATCATAGTTTCTGGTGAGCTCAGATGAGCCTCCTGGCAATAGACTCTTTTTTAGGAAGAAGAATTTTTCTCATATTTGCATTTGCCTTTCAAAGATCAACCTGAAAATATAGGATTAGACTTCTTTTAGTAGCAGAGCTCAGTTCACAAAAGCAGAAAAAAGAGAGAGAGAGAGAGAGAGAGAATGAGGTATTGAGATGTGATTCCTCCTCCCTAATTTTTGGTTTCATCCTGATGTTATTTTGAGAAAGAGTTGCTTTGTTCTGAGCTATTCCAAGTTTCTTAGTAGAGGACTGACAATGCATCACTAGCCGAACTAGACAGGAAAGGACAGAGTTGGACAGCAGTACAAGTACTTAATACTGATGTACTTGAAATGGCAGGGATCTTCTCTGCAATAGAGAAAGTTCTGTACTTGACATTGGCAAACAAACTAGACCTGTGTACCTCCACAAAGCAGTCAAACAGCAAAAATCTCTCTTTGGATTTCTATAAAACAGTTTAACAAAAAGCTTAAGCAGATACCTAGTGTGAAAACTTAGATCACTATCTGCATTGCTAGCGCAAAATATAGTATAGTTCATGACAATAGTTCAGTTTGGGATACATCCTTAAATACTTTTTACCATCCATCCCACAAAAGGCCTTCTTCAATGTGATTCTATGGAAAAAGAGGCTGGATGGTGAAACTAAATCACAAAGTCTAAAGTAACCTGTTCTAATGTGGCAATGACATATGCAGATACTACTGTAATAAGGAAATTACTTGGATGAGTTTCCATTTGGGACTGTAGAAAAGAAGATGTGGTAGTGCGATAGGCTGACAGTTTGATGGGTTTGTGGAAGCAAAATAAGTCAATCTGTTTTTCTATTTTATTTCTGTAATGTCCAGTGCCTGGCTGAGAAAGAATATTTTTAAGCATCCTTTATTCATATTTCACCAATACTTCACTGACTCTGTGACATACATACCTTCCCATCCATTGTGCAACAGAAATTAAGTATTTCCCCTGTATTTTGGGACAACAGAGAAATTTCCCATTTTGAGCAGAGCTCAGTTTAACGTGAAGTAGTTAATGATGAAAACATTCACTTCAGTCAATTAAATAATAGCTTTCAAGATAATTTCTATAAGCAGTTAGAGAACATCTAATGAGATCTAATTATTTTTTTCTGCTAGATTTTTGTAAGGATGTTTAATAAATGCAACCTGAAACTCCTCTTTGCTTTGATCTTTGTCAATTTGCTATGAATGCTGTAATCAGCAACATTACTACTTTCTAATCTAGAACAACATTACTATTAGATGATCAAAATAACTTTAATGGGTTTTTTTTGAAATAAGATATTCTTCTAAGGCTCCAAATACTTTACCTGAATTCATTCTAATAAGCTAGAAGCATCTGAACCTGAAAAACTTACAGGCATAGTATAGTTCCCCCTGGCTCTACTCTAGCCAATGTAGAGCAACTACACTGCAACTTAATTTCCTCCAAATTGAATTGCTCCGAGGATAAGCCTGCCTTTTCCATTGACTGTAGAGAAAGATTAGGGCTGCTGCTGCAAGAATTAGTTTGCTTCAGTTTTGCTGAAATTGGGTCTTTGATTCATTTTTCATTACTGCATGATACCTCTGCTACCTGAGTGAATTGAGCACCTTTATATAAATTTCTCATATATTTTCATTAAAATTACAGGAATTCTTGTCTTTGCCTCTATTTATCTGTCAGTCTGCTACATGAATTCATGTCATTTCCTCTCTGTCAAATTCATTGAATTTGTTCATGGCTTTAGAGACTTAGAAGAAGTACATAAACAGTCAGAAACATGCAAGCAATGCATACAAACACCCACACACGTAATGGGAATACAGATATGTCATTGCTGTAGCAAAATAACAACAAAAAAAACTCCCAAAGGTAGGATAGCTTGCTACATCTGCAGACAACTTTTTTTTTCTCATGGATATTAATTACATTGAAAATATGGGGCTCCTCACCACTTCACGAAAGTGATTTAAATATTTTGGAATCAAGATGAAAAAAATCTTACATTTTGACAATTTCAGTCCTCTTCTGAAATAAATCTTTGCTGTTTTTTGGTGCAAGTTGCTGCTTACCTAGATGAAGAATTGGTGCTGGCAATCCTGTTACTAGTTGCCAATAGCAGAACACTAGCTTAATGGGCTAGTTAAGTTAGTAGTAACAAGTAATGGCCGCATAATTCTCTCAGTTTTGTATTAAAATCCTTCTCTCACCTTATTAACCAGTTGTGCTTCAACAGAGCAATATTGCCGAAAAGTAATTATGAGTACTATGCCACATTTATTACTAGACGACAGTTCTCCAAATTAGTGAAACATCTTTGGGTAGTTTAAACCTGTGATGAAAAGGATTTAACCATTTGACTGCTTCAAAGTTGCTTGCTTTCCTAGTCTAGGGTTTAAATGTTTTGCTCCCGTGCAATAATGAAAAATGGCCATAAACCCAGAATAACCTGGGGAAGACCTTTCAGAAGGTATGATGAAACTCTGTGTATATCAGTATTGTTGTGCTGCCCAGGTGTTAAACTTTAACAACAAAACGCAAAACGTTTCCTACAAATATTAATTTGATTGCAATATCTCAGGGCAATAATAGGAACTACAAACACATTCCAATAAATAATAGATTATGAAAGAACATCCAGCATCATTTAATAATTCTTCCCTTGAGAAAAAAATGAGTTACACTTTTGAAATTTTAACATTTCTTGCCTATTTGAAGAACAATTTATGTGATCCACAGGCATAATGCTTTTTTATTTTGTTTGATTTTCTAAATAAGTAGAATTAAAAACTTGCTTCCCTAGACATAGGTCCAGAATTCAAAATCCTGCGATGCTATTCTAACTATTTCTTACATGTCCCTATATAATTATATTACCCTTATATACCTCAGGATTATATTTTAGGAAATTCTCCTAGAAGAGAGTTATTTCCTCCTTGTACCCATCTTTTAAATAAATACTGAAAAAGAATCTTTGGTGCTGCATAAGTGGAAAATACTCTTGCAGTAGTGTTAGGCACACATGAAGAAGTTAAGAACAATTATCTCTCACAATGACCTTTCCTGCAGAACTTTGTGATAGAAGCAAACTGTCTTCACATACGGTGTGAAAGTTTATCCATTGCACACCTCAGAGTAATAATTCATTAATGTAACATTTCTGCTTTCAAGGATACTGAGTAGTAAGCTAGTACTGTCAGCACCTAATTGTTCAAAGAGACATTTGCTCCATCAGACCTACACTTTTCATTCTTGAATTTCAAATTTCTTCAAGATCTCACCCACTTGGCTTACCCAGTACAATGACAGAGGAACAGAATTTCAGGTAGTTTAGGGAAGCTTATCAAAGTCTGCCATGCTTCACTGATGGGGCCAGAGGAGGCTTTAAGGGAACATTTTCCTTTGGGAAATGGCAATCTCTGCCCAATGCCTATGTGAATCTTCCATACACTCTGATGAGCCCTTATCTGTCCAGAGATGCCAGTCTGAGAGCATTTGTCTTTGCTTTAAGTCAGTGACTCCTCCCTTCTGAGATATCCATCCAGAAACTGGACGCTACTTGTGCAACCTTTACTGTAGGATTATTCCCTTCACATTTTATTTAAATGTTTTAAATTATGTATTTCCAGTTGTTTTTATTAAGAGGTAATGGGAATGGCTGTGATATCCAATTAAAATAATTTTAAATTCTCCTAACTAGTGCACAAAACTGAAAGTTGAAACGTTAGCTACATTGTCCTTTTGATATTCGGTTACTGATGAGAATGTCTAATACTTGAAGATATTCACCTTTATTTAGTGAACAACCTTATGCAGCCATATGATACAAAATTCTGAACCATTAAAAAAAAAAAACTTTACTCAAGGTAATATTTCTCCCTCATTCAGCTCAAGGAAAACAAAAAAATATGGAACAAAATTCTTGTTCCGTGAGAAGAATGAGATAAATGTGAATTTACATTTGCCAATTGATGATTTGTCAACTGATGCATGAAACTGCATGGCACACATTCACAACTGCACACACAATATCAAGCTGTTCTACCTAATACCCGCCTCCACCCTTAATAAGCAATTCTAATGAACTGATGGGGGCTTTGCAGGGCAAACAGCTCGGATTTAAATACCTTTCACTGGACAAACAAGAAAAGAGAAGCAATATATACATGGCAACTGCATTTATAGTCTTCCTTCCTTTTTAACAGAATACAAGGAAGAGCTTAGCTAGTTCATTTATTATACATTTAAGCCTATGAAAAGTCCAGTTGGCTACTGGTAAAGCAAAAAGTCAAAGGAAGGCAGGCTGCATGATAGGAGAAGTAGTGTGCTTCTGCAAAGTAAGGGTATGAGGAGTTGCTATAAAGCCTACATGAAATTAATGAGTTTCTTTCTAAAGATCATGGGTCAATCCCCAAAGCTGGTTCTAGTTAACACGGGAGGGATATTGTCCAAAAAGATTTTTTTTTTCTCCCTTGCTTATTTTGAAGTATGTATCCAGGAATAAGGGCAACCATGGCCCTAGGAAGCAACTTCATACAGCTGATGATTGATTTAATTTCTGGAAGGGAGATGTAGAGATATAGCCTATAAGAAACCCCAACCTCTGCTTTGAGAAAGACAATAAAAGGTAACTTAGTGGGAGGCTACCCAGGGAGTATGAAAAACAAATATATCCTGCTCTACTTACATAAAGGTATAAATACGGGTGTCTGGATGTATATGCATGTTCTTTATAGGTGTCATGATTATTCTTCACTTCCCATATTGCCAAACTGGTATTAAATGAAAGGGACATCCGTATTGGTACTGCTCAGTCAACCAAAAAGGGAATTCTTCGACTAGCTTAATAACCTATACCTGTTTGCATTGATTATAGATGCTATACATTCCTTGTATCTCAGCATTGTGAGCTATTTATATTTGATTTTCTATTCATAAACAGCCCATTGTGAAAGGTATAATGTTAGTGTTTCAGGAAATTTTGCAGTATCTCAGGGCATGGTCACTCTACCTACGGCTATTTGAAATAATCTGGCAGAAAAAAGGAAATGAAAGAGAAATGTATATGAAAAAATGCCATCATATCTGGCAGAAGCATTAGTAAAACATTTCTGCATTTACAATGAAAGCAAAAAGGCTTGAAATAGATTACTGGTTCACCAGCAGTGGCAAACACTTCCTGAGTTAGTATGCGGCACAGATGAGCAATCTTCACCGAGGAAAGTAGAAATAGATGTGTAGTAATTATGTCAGAGTAATGTAGACAGTATTTAGGAAGGTAGAAGTTGGAGCAAATCTGAGGGGGCTGGAGAAGACACAACACTGAAATCAAAGTAGTTACATATTCCTGTATGTCCACACACACACACACACACACACACACACATATACATGCACTTATAGCATTTGCAAGAAACATCCTGCATTTTTTATGCATGTCACACAAACAGATAGAGAAGATCATAAAAGATTACATTCAGCTGCAATGTCTGCGAAGAACAAAATTGCAGTTCTGAAATCATAAATCTTATCTATTAGGTAAATAAAAGAACATCCTATAGGAATAAAATATTTGTAATTATGTTTTCAAAAGTTTGTAAGTGATTAAGTATTGCATAGTACATTTTGTCATCTATCTGTTTTACTGTAATTCATTAGGGCATGTTTTTTCTTCATTACTTGTCAATTCTTCAGTTCATTAATTTGCTACACAGTTATACCCAATTACTCATTCACAGCAGTAGACCTAATTTTCAAGACCTAGCAAATTTGTATAGTTCAAGTGTTCTGATAATGTGTTCACTATAGAAATCTGTTTCACTTTGCTTAAGCCCCACCATATTAATTTATCAAAACCCCTGACCAGCATTTTCTAATCTAGAAATATAATAATATTATATTAAGGTACTCAACCTGTTATCTTAAGGACTTGCTTTATTTCACGTAAAGTAAGGAAACAATGAGATTTTTGCCCTTGATTGGAACCGAACAAATGTTTTACTTGGATTTATTCAATGTGAAGTTCATAGGTAGCTGACCTTTCTGAAAAGCAAAGCTCAAACCAAGATCCATTCTTTGGTATCCCTTTTAAATCTAATAAGTAAACATATATACTGTATGGACAATAAATTACAAAAAATTCACTTTTTAAAATTTGACCCCATCTAAACCTTATGAGCTTTAGATTCTAAGCAGTATCTGGAACTTTTCAGGTTTGGTGCTGCTAAGCTTTATTTTCACTTTCTTTTATTTCTTCTTAGCCCTAAATCACTGCAAAAATCATCTTCTAAGACACATGGTTATTGCTCTTTTCATTCCAGATAGAGATATGCATTTGAGTGATTTATTCAGTTGAAACTCAGTTAGTTAAATCTTGTACTGAGAGGGGAGGAATTCCCTTAATTTAAATTTTGTAGTATGTGCATCCAGAATAAGTATTCCTGTGTGAAGTAGACTCTGTAAAGTTACAGAAAATCCTTACATCGTAAGATGAAACACATTAAGTTTGCATTCAGCTGTGCTGTTAGAACTAGGGACAAGTCTCTGCATCCCACAGGCTGATCATGAACTTGGAGATCCTAAAACTTTTGCCTACTTCCCAGAGAGCAGAGTGAATACTATCTGGAAGGTAGAGCACAGTCCTCATAAGAGATTGTTTGCTGAGGACAGCAAAATGTTATCTTTCCTACTTCCTTAAAGGGGATCTGCATCCTGGAAGCTTGTGGAGGTACAGATTGATTTCTGCGTGTAGTTGAACCCTGAAGTGGAGATGAATTCAAAGGCTTAGAATTTTAGAGTTCTGAAGGGCATGCTATCCTATATCAAGCCCTGTAAGGAAGAGAAGGAATTTTCAGTTGAGCCATCTTGATGTATGGCCCTACAGGAATCTTTTCAGAAAGTACTTTTTAGTATCTAAATCAGATAAAAACATTTAGGCTTTATTTATTTCAGGTGAAAAAACAAATGTAATGATTTGCTTCTAGAGGTTCAGAAATAAGATATAATCCACTCTCAGTCGTAGAGATGCAGCCCCATTATAACTGAAGAATAATAGAATTGCAACAGTTATTGGGAAGCTAGAGTACTTTCTGATCCCAATACTCTGACATATCAGTTTAGAAGTCCAAAGAATGATGCCTCACAGTTAAATCAGCCTCCATTTGATGCACCTCCTAGTATGATCAGGGGATAGGGTTCAGCTATCCGATATAGATATTTTCTTCATAAAACGGAGATATATGATAAAACCAGTGCTTAAGAATAAAATTTTCCAAGCTGTAGCTGAAAAGAATATTAGCCTTCTTTCTGATCATCTAGATGATGTTTTGTTTTCAAGTAGAATCTGCATACATTAGCCCAGCAGAAGCCAAAGACTTGAAATAATTTATTGAAAAGTTCTACAGAAAGCTCACAATTCCAACATGTTTATGACCCAACTAGTTACTGTCACAGAGTATTTTACAAAACAGGCTTGGCCAGAGCAAGAGGCTTCCCATCTGTCTCAGAAACTGTTCCCCCTAAAAATAGCAGAGAGAGAGATGGATTATTCTGGATGTATGCTGGTGATGGCACCTCAGACTAGGAATATACGAAGGAGTACCTTTTTTCAATTTCAACAGATACAATGGATCAGACATTAGGTGAAAGATACAATTGACTAAGTATAGGCATTAAAACAATTAGAGCCGCCCTTGGGTTTCCTATCTGGCCACCAGCTGCTGCTCCAGAAAAGCGTGAGTCTACTGAAGTCATACATTGCAGCCACACGCTTACCTTGGGCACCTAAAGTGGTTCAAGATATCCATGTCTTCGCAACTGACTCCCACCATGAGTTTATCATCTAACGTTCTACTGTACTGCTGCTATTTGAAAAATAGGATTAGTCCTAAAAGCAAGAGAAATGTGTCCTGTTCCTAGGCTCATGTGGAACATTAAGCTCAAGCAACTTCCAAGCAAGAAAACTGAAGGAATGAGACCACTTCTAGGCATCTCCACTAAGAGAGATGTTAAAGCCATGACTTTAATAATATGTTTGAGGGAGATTATGGAAGACCAGAGGAGAAAAAGTCAGCAAGAGGCTTTGCTAATTTAGCTAACTTGCTAAAGAGATTCCACAGTCCAGGCTGTCATTAAGGCTTGGCAACCTCCCAGGCTCATCATCACAAGCCCATATTTGTGCCTGTAAGGTATGCACTGGGCACCACTAACAGATTCTAACAGCAGGTCACGTAGCTGCCATGGTGGTATTTGAGTCTGAGGCCCTGCTAGGAAGGGCCATCTGACTTATCTGCCCCTTGTTAGTGACATAATAAAGCCTTAATACAAGTACCAGGTCTTATTTAGGCCTGGCACAGTCAGAGCCTGTCCTGTTATTTCTATAGGGTTTGTGAACCTTCTGGTGCAGCCAAAGCCTCTCTTATGTCCAGTGGTTCTGCTAAAAACTTTGCCTAATTTTCCTCATGGACCTCACAACTCTATATTTAAAGCAGTAATACAAAAGATATTACACTAGGAAGAAGATCCTTCGTCTGCTGTGTGCAAAGTGAGGAGAACAGATGGTCTGTGGGAGATAACTGGTGACTCAGAACAAATAAAAGGTTCAGATTTGTGGTGTTTCCTTTTTACTATAATTCCCCCAGGAAATACAGAAATTATCAAAAAGACAACAGAATGAGAAAACTAAGATTATAAAGCAACAACCACCCTTGTTGACAGGTGGTTTAGACATAAAATTGCAATCTGAGAGATTAGACCATTAGGAGTTTATCCTTCTGTCTCTAAGTAAAATACGTAGACCAGTGCTATAGCACAAAGATGCTGTTTCAAACAGTGGGGTAACCTTTTCACACTGAATAAGATAGAATAAAATTTTCCTGCAAGAAGAAGATACTAAGGTTTGCCTTCTACAGGTACCTTATGAGACTGCTCATTAATGATGCTAGGTAGCCAAGAATGAAATAGAATAGTCGTCCTTCAAAGGTCTGCTTTCTTCTGTATATTTACTGGGCAAAATGGACAACACTGCTCCGTTACTTCAGTCCAATGTGATATCAGTGACAGACCTGGATTAGAACAGTGTGTTAGTAAATGAACATTCACTCTAAGTTGTGAAGTCTTTTCAGAATTCTAGAACTCTATTGAATGAGATAGAATAATTAATTCATAATTAAATGACTGAAAATCCTTGGCACAATTTAGGAATTTTATTCTTTTAGCTCTTGTAGTATCACTGTAGAGATAAACATTTTGATCCTAAAAAGATATTTTCTAAAGGTTTAACACAAAAGTAAGAACAGCCACACACACATAAAATACTTTCTTTGATGTATAGGACACCAGCATCATTATCTGTATGCTTTGAGAACCATTGCTTACATCTGTATTTCCAATTGAAATACTCTATAATTTATTAATTTTGATGATTTTTATGCCTCCAAGAAGTATATTCAAAGATTTTCTGTGTGAGGCAGTATAAAAACACAAAATTGGAACAGTAAATGTAGTACATTAACTAGCCTCTTACATTGCGTTGGAGGAAAAATTAAGTCTCAGAGGTGTTTCTGATATTTGGAATAAGAGATCTCATCACTTTTTGACATGGGATTATTCCTCTGAGCCTCCTTTTCAGAGCATCATTTATTATTATGGTGCAGTGCTGACAATAAATACCAACAGTGGGCGTGTGCCCCTCTTCACATGCCTGAAGAAGTTTAAGTACTGTCTTGCTAATGTCATACAATATATCCTCCACAACTCTTCCTTACACTTCTAAAGATGCTTTTCTCCCAGAAGACAAGATTTCATGCATTATATCATTTTATAGAGAGAACAGAAGCAAGCTGTTACTGGTAGCTTATGTGATTGGGGAGTGTCCATGGTACTAAACAGCAATTGTAAATTTGAATGATAGAAGCACTTTTTGTACACATGAGGCTACAGAATCACACAAGGATAATAGAGCAGTGCAAATGATTATGATATGGGCCAAACTGTGAAGAAGGAAGAGATAGAGACAATTCTAGGTCACTTTCAGTATGAGAGACAGGGCAGCTCTGCATCTCTGATCTGTACTGCTTCCAACAGCCACACACAAAAAGGCTCTCCCACTACAATTATTCCTAATTATTGACAGTCTCAAGGCAGAGGTGAGCATTTGGAATCTGGACTTTTTCAATTTCTGGATTCCATTCCCAGCTGATACACTCACTAGTGAAGAGGTATGAATCTAGAAATGAATGCCATAATTTTCCCATTACACTGCAAAAAAAGTGGAATCCTACATAGAGGAAAAAGTAATTTTCAGTTGTCTTTTGGTGTGCATAAAATGATATCAAGTTGATATGTATAGGACTTCATGGCTGCATACCAGCAGAAAAACAGATTTAAAATATCAAATGACAAAAAAAAATTAATGGTGCATTGAGAAGGATGTTATTAGGTTTACACAACTTTTTTGAATCCTCAGAGCTGTTTAACTAGATTAACCACCTAATGATAAGCTAATATTGAGGACCTATAACCTTTAAGAAAATGTGAGAAGTGAAAATATTTTTTTCTTAATTTCTTACACGATATTAAATTTAATATTCTAACTAATATAGAAGCTGTATGTGAATGCAAACCCTTGCAAATATTCCCAAAAAATGGCATTAACTTTTAAAATCCAACCAATACTCCAAAAGGGATTTTTAAGTGTAAAACATTCCTACAAAAGTTTATTTGAATTAACATTCCTGTTTATTCTGCTTTTTATATTGTAAACAATTTGGTTGCAACAATTTCCCTGTATCTCTTTATGGACAACGCTTTGCATGTTGTGGCCACAACAGTAAAACAAGTCATAAAAAACCTTTATTTAATGAAAAAATTTACAGTAATGATACCATTAAAATTACATTAGAAGTTGACAATGGTTAGAACAACTGTTAATCCAGAATGGAAAAGATTCAACAGGTGTCTCACTTGTGCTTCTTTGTCTTCTTGGTTGTTGATAAGTTTTTTAGGAAAAAACTCAGAGGAATTGTGTTGTTCACTTGGAATGAAGAACAGATGTGAGTAATGAGTGTCTGGGCTGAAATGGAAATCTGTGCAACTATATACTACATCAGATTTTTTTTCCTATCGTTCTCAATTAGCTTTTGGAGAGCATTGACTACAATGTCACCAGCTGCTCTTTCAACTGACTGCACAATTTTTTTCTAAGTAAAATGGATCCTATATAATGGATTTTACACTGCATTTCATTCCAATGTTTAGTTAAAACTGGAAGGACGGATGCCATCAAACCAAGATGCCCTGTGCTTCTTCTGCCCTTTCCCACTGTTAGTGTTTTAGCTTCTCTTTGCCTGTTACTTTTACCTATAACTGAACAACCATGAAGTATATGAAACTTGAGGTCAGTGCACTAATTGATGTATCTTCTATTGGCTTTTACTTTTGAATCTCTATAATTTCTTTTTCTCAAAGTTCAAATCTGTAATGAAATTACAGTGCATGAAATATATTATTCATTTGCTAGGCGTTTAGCTACAAATGAGTTTGCATCAAGATGCCTACCCTAGGTTATATGAATGATGAGAGTAATCTCTCTCTGAGAGGAAACTGCTTCCTCTTTTACAGTATTGCATTGAAAAAAAACCCAAATTATCACACAAATCTATTTGGTTTGGTATACTTTATCAGGTTTATCAAGTAGGATTTCATTTGCAAATCAATGTCTTCTCTTAAAGGCAAAGTCCATGATAAATTCTGGCATACCTTTCAATTTCTTCTCAGTCAATATATTCTTGTGCTTAACTTAGCTTGAATTCTAGAGACAAAGGGCAAGAGCCACAAAAAATTCTTTGATTTCTAACACTTTTAAACTGAGTAGGAGTTATACCCCAAATTACTTCTTCCAATATGTCCCTATATGAGAATTTTTCCTGTTAAAGAGTTACTCTAAATCCAGAGACATCTGATAATCTCAGTAATCACGGTTAGAAAAACATATTTGCTTTTCTATTTTTTTCTCATTAAAGCCATTATATTACTTTAAAACAGACAGTAAAGGTTCTGTAAGAAGATGTATACACTCTAATTGAGATGCCATATACATTCTAATCTAGGTGCCTGTCTCAAAGAACCTGAGTGCAGACCATTCTCTGTAGAGGTATATTCTTTTATGTGCTAACGTATGTGGAAACACTCAAACCATAGGATATCTTTATTTTTAAACTGTAGTGTCCCTTGGGCACCTACACATGGACTTCCACTCAGAATTCTATCATGACTGAAAAATGAATAGGACCACTGAAACTGTGCTGGAAGTCTTCAAGGCAATTCTGAACTTTGCCAGGTGTTCAGCACAGTCGTCAAGAAAAAATGTTTCCTAGTGATAAGAAATAAACGTTTCTGGTAGACATCAGTTCCATAATTCCTTTCTGCAGTATTTCACTACCCTTTAAAGCACCTAGTATGAATATGCTCTAAATAGGTGCATTGTTTCAAAGATATTTGGAAAAAGGGATAGAGGGTTTATCCAGTATAAAAACTCGTAGGGCCCAGAGTAGCACTAAGAGCTTATAGCACTTTTACAATTTATTTTATCTTTTTTTAATCAAGGCAGCCAAACTTCAGAAATGTCTGCTCAGTGTTTCTGTGGCTACACAGATACATATTGCATGCATCATTTATCTGAGGACTAACGGCAGCCAAGTTTTAGTGTGAGGCTGGAAGGAACGCTTACAAAAGGGCACATGATGACTTGAATAATGTCCCTGAGTATCGAACTGAATACCAAAACGGCGACTTTATCTAAAAGTAAACATGGTCTAAAAGGTAAATGAGAGGTTTCGAGAGTTACAGTGTGTGTGAAATAACCTAAGAAGCTTAGAAAATGTATCTAAACTACTTCAGTTAACCAATAAAAAGAGCTTGAACAAAGATTAACAATTATTTCTGCTTAATTTATTACTTTGAAGTAATTTGTACTGCACTGGACATAGACAGCCTTATTCTTTAATTTTCCCACTTATATTAAAATAGTGAATTCTTCAGTTGTTAAGGCTGGATTTTATCACAGCATGTTAACAGTCAATCACTTGCAACTTCTAAAAGAGCCTCATCTAATACAATCAATAGTTTTCTTCCTTGTTTCAGGTGTCATCTCTATGATAAAAATCTGTCTTTTATATGGCTGTAAACTGACCATGGGTCACCAAATATAATGAATGTTTTTCACAAAGTGAATACATCATTACTCATTCTGCGTTCTCTTTGAATGTGCAAGTCAATGAAAGCAAGTTAGCTGTTAGCTTCATCCACAGCTAAAACTTAAATTCCATTAAAGATATGCCTGGTTAAATGTCCCTATTCCATTATTTCCCATATTTAATTTGCTGAATTGTTAAAGTTGAATTCTTCCAAATGTTACAGGATGCCAAATCATTCAAAGACCAGGATGACATAATGATGAACTACCAATTGCCTACTAAACAGAAGCAGACTATGAAAATCTGAATAGGAAAACTTACCTGTTCCTGATGAACTACTCATCTATGTCAATAAGACTTTTCACCATCAGAGGGAACATATGTCATGCAGTACTTTGTAATGGATAACTGTAATTATTCTATTAAGAGGTGTAGGTTTATTTACATTTTATTATGATGTTATTCTTTCCAAATTATGGACCTGCCTGCTTGAAACTCGAGGAAATTTTCCCATTCACTTTACCAAGTGTAGAATCCAATTCAGTAGCACCAGTTGTTAAGGCTGAGTTAATATTTCCATCTTACACTGCTATTTTAACTGCACTGTATATTTCCATGTACAAGCTTTCTTTATTACATAATTAAAATGGCAGCTGCACCCCTTATGCAGAGTAGGACAGCCTCTCAAGTGGTATAAATACCAGATCACCACAATTTATAGCAGTTTAGAGTCATTTTATAGCTAGGAAGAAAATTAAATACCTACAACAAAAAACGAAAAACAAAAAACCCCTTTAGAATAAAGATGCCTGTACATGTGTACATGTGAGTACTTTGCGGCTGTAATATTCCCACTGTTTCAGATGGTTGTATTTCTGTTTTCTCTAACACTGTTTAAGGGAAAGAAACTAAAAATCATTTGATTTTAATTCATGATAGACTAGATTCACAAACACACTTTTTTATGCTACAGCATTCAATGCAGCGTAATAAAACCCAGGAAAATGCAGTGCCCTGCTAGGCCTGCAGATTTCCAGAGTTTGCTAACAGGAAATGCTCTTGTCCCACCCCTTCTTGCCACGGTGGGTCTTCCTACCTTTGAAACCACAGTCATTGACCCTTTTCTCAAATTAGGCTTCAGAGATGGGTCAGTCAATCAATACAAAATCTTTTAGTCAATGAACTAGCAGATAGAAACTGCCCTGAGAAGTGGGAAATCCACATTCAGCTTGTTCGCTCTCTGATAAGAGTGCCAATGTATATCATTTAGAATTGCCCCAAATCCAAGGTTTTCCAAGGTGGGTCTTTCTCAGTTGTTTCAGTTGAAACCATTTGATTTTGAATAAATAAATATTTCAGAGAAAGACAAATAAAGGAAGTGACTGATATCCTGGAATGGAATACATGTCCCTTAGCTTAGGCATCTAAATGTTATACATCTAAGTCTGCTGTACTCACAAGTCTCTTTATAGTCAGTGAAGAGAAATAGGCACCTCCAGAGCACCATTCATCTTGTCCTGCAACATCTACATAAGACAGGTCAGATGAATCACGCTCTGGAGGTGCATGTTTCTCTCCATTGACTATGGAGCATAGGTGACTATCTCATACTTAGATGTATAAGTTTTAGATGTCTAAACTGGATGAGATAAATTCCCACCCCAGGGGCTAAGATAGCAGAAGGCTCAGAGAGGAAGGCATGGGAAGACCAGTTGTGACTCCTTTTATCTAAAAGTATTTTGTACAAACTAAACCACTGTGTTCCTCATAATATGAGAAATAAATTCTAAATGTCTTGGGAAAATAGGTTGAAAAAGTTTAAGACTAATTGGGCATCCCGGTAGGGGTTGAAGACAGAGACAGAAATACATTTCTTCTATGAAAAACATAATCACTCCTTTGGAATACGGATGCACATTTACCTTTTGTATAGTCAAACACACTACGGTTTCTTTTTAAATGGGAATCTCATCTCTTCTTGAGACATAATTGACTCATGAAAAACACTCTTTTTGGCTAAGAATCTCCTCATCTAACTTTTCAGGTTCTTTATGTGACACTCATAACTAGCAATTACAAAAATTACATAGTTAATCCCATTAGACCTTCCTATTGAGCACTTACTACTTCAGCAACTTGGCAGCCCTATTAATGGTCACACATTAAGACACATCATTTGTTACTTTCATTGCCGAGAAGACAAGGTCCCTTTGGACAGTTTCTTATCTTGCACCTTATAAACCTTGTATCTTGTGCTTGGTGAACTATAAAGCAGTACAGTGTATGATGCCAAGCTAATGAGTTATATACTAAAATATGCAAATCTCTACTGGTTTGCCATGCTGCCATGCACAGACCAGCAAGGGGTTATAATAACTGGTGCGTAAAGTAGGTTATTTGCATTCTTTGTGTGTTTTGTTTTTAAATAGCACTGAAATGCAGATGATAAATCATTAACTTTGTCTACAGCAAGTGCACTTTAAGGAGTAAAAGTATAAATTATTGAAAGCAACGTTTTGTTTTGGGGGAGGCATTTGTATATTCACCTACTTCCCATGCATTCACAATTGTTCTCTGTCAAATGGGTCGTTGCCTACATCAGTTCAGAAGCATATTTAAAAACAAGTAGACATACTCATCTCTGAAAATCTTATTTCTTTTCCTGCCTCTAGCAATGTGTGAAGTACATCTAAGCCCCTAGATTCCAGCCTTATATAGTAATAATCGATTTTACATGGTGGAGGATTTTGTTTGGACAACATGTAGCACTGAATGGAAGTACTGGTTAAAATGCTATGATGCTGTTAACCTGCTTCATGGCATTTCATCTTTCCAGTTTACAAGACCAGATCTGCCAGCTTGCCTAGGTGAGGAGGTATGTCTTTTCCTGCCAGTTCTCATCTTAAAAATGAGCATGGAACATGTTGCTCGAGCATTATATAATATAAACGGTGTTTGACTCTCCCAGATTCCTCAGGTAGTATTCTATAACACTGGGCACTTCTCCCTCCTCCTCCTCTTCCTCCTTCTCCTTTCCAGAATAATGAAATTCTAGGAGTATTGTCGATAATAGCTCAAGGCATCTGCTTCTGGAATTCATCCTGGATTAAACAAGAGGCCAAATCCTGAGAATCTTGTTAATGATCCTCTTCAAAGATGTAATTACATGAGTAAGGTGATCAGGGTTTGGTGATCAGGGTTTGATCCTAGCATGTGCTGATGCCAGGTCTAGATAAGTCTGTTTCTCAGGGTTTGATCCTAGTATGTGCTGATGCCAGGTCTAGATAAGTCTGTTTCTCAGGGTTTGATCCTAGCATGTGCTGATGCCAGGTCTAGATAAGTCTGGTTCTCATGCATACAATTTTCCCTCGACGACAAAGCAGGAAAGTTTACTAAGCTTGTTGAAGCGAGTTGTGGTCTTGATTAAAACAGAGGAAAGCTATAGTTGCTGTCGTAGGAATATTTTCTCTAAATTGCTAACAAAAATACCTTTTGCAGTGTGTTTTATACTGCCCTTCTCTGATGGTCATTAATAGCATCTGTAGGCATCTGTACATAATATTGTAAACATTATCTCGAACAGGCAAAAAGTTCAGATGTGTAATGCACACCAAATTTTAGCTAAGGTCTTGCCAGAGTTAGTTGTTTTTTTTTTTTTTTAGGAACAGCTTTGAATATAATGATTAAAATAGACTGCTGTTGACCTAATGAAGCAAATACATTTTCCTGCACTTTATATATTGCTCTGCTTCTTGTAATTCTTATCTGAGTTTTAAAAGGAAAAAAAAATGTTCATGTAAGTCTTCAAACTATCTTTAAAGATTTTATAGTTTAGATAATTAATTTCTCAAATAAACAAAACTTACTAATTTTCTTGGAGAAGGAATAAGTCAACCTGTCATTCAGGATGCACCTGCAGTGCCATTTGTTTTCTCTCATATTTTACCCACTTGTTTAGCATGTTTAGAAAAAAAGAGAGTGAGTAAAAGAAGAGTTCCTATATACAGCACATATTCATGGTTTTCTCTTGCTTTTTATGTTTGATTGTATTCTAGTATTCTATCCATATCTATGTATTCTAGTATTTTATCCATAAATCCACAATAATGTCGGTAGAAAGACTGAAAAGAACAGTTTAGTTGTTTAAAACTTTTACCATTTCTTTTGAATTTTTGAAAATTACCTTTTCACCAGGCCAAAAAGAAAAATTAAAATAAACAAATGAAAAGCTCATGCCATCATAAAAAATGTTGCAACACTTACAAATAAAACTTGACAGACCTACATGTATTTGAAGACTGTATATGTTTGATCTACAGGTAGTAAACCTTAATTTACTACTCAAATTGTTCCATTGCAACTGTAGGCCAGATATTTAAAATTATTTCATTATTTTACCATATTCACTTTGACATTGGTATAATTACAGTAACTAGTAGTTCAGCTATTGTTCGAGTTGGACTAAATTTTATGAAATACAAATGGAGACAAACATTCTGCCTTTTGGCTTCATTGGCAATATAGAAAAGCCACAGAAATTAACCTAAAGAATGTAACCTCTCCCAGTAAGATGAAGTTATTACCTTTATATATTTCTGTTCATGATAAAACTGCAAAGCTGGGCTCTCAAATTAAGTATATTTTATAAAAATGCCCATTCTGTTCAACTCTTTATTATCTCTTCCTTTTCTTTTAGTCCTTTGAATCATTGCAATGGGAAGTAATATTAAGTTGGCTTTGCTGAGTGTTAATACATTTACTAGCACAATGAGAGGCAAAAAGACACTGAATTACTTGAAAGATCTTTTGGACGTGACCTACACCTGTGAAAAACATCTCAGATGATTAACACAAAATTTTGAAGAACCAGTTATGACTCTGGCACCTCAGTTAGGAAGAATACTTGGAGAAGTAAGTGCATATACATGCATATATACATGCATGCATATATATATATATATATATGCAGCTATGGGAAGATTTCTGCATCTCAGAGTCCCCACAACTTCCACCCACCAAGGAAATCCTTTCTGTCTCCAGCTAGTTGTACTCTGCCCCTAATGCAGTCTCTGTCCTTAAGTTCAGGTAAAAGGAAATAAAATCAATTTTTAAATTCATCCTAAGAAAAAAAGCTTCTATTTCTCACATATGCTTCAGCAGAAAACATTGTATTCTGCAACGAGCAACAGTAAAGGCCAGAGATAAATGAATACAGATTCAATTCTACAGCTAGAATCCCAGAGGGCTTTTGTCTCATCAGGGGGAGATGTTCAGATAAAGGACATGCACAGCAGATTTTCAGATTCTTCCTGCTAGGACAGGATTAATCAACTGCACAAACACAAGGTGGGAAACAACTGACTGGGCAGTGGTTTTGCATAAACAGCCCTCTGAATTGTCAGCTAGCAGACAACAAGTACAAGCTAGCATATCGCATGGTTGCCAATAAAAACAGGAACTAATGTTGTACCAGACTGTGTAAGTAGTAGTTCGTATGTAATATATATCAAGTAATCATTCCACTCTTCTCAGTGTCAACAGGTCTCTCCTGATTCACTGGTTCTTTTTTTCCCCCTATTCTGAATCACAAACTCACAGAATGGCTGAGGTTGGAAAGGAGCTCTGGAGATGTTCTAGTCCAATCGCCCTGCTCAAGCAGGGTCCTCTAAAGCATATTGCACAGGATCACATCCAGGTGGGTTTTGAATATCTCCAGGGAAGGAGACTCCACTACCTCTCTGGGCAGCCTGTTCCAATGCTCAGTCACCCTCACAGGAAATAAGTTTTTTCTCAGGTTTAGGTGGAACTTCCTGTGGTTCAGTTTCTGCCTGCTGCCTCTGTCGCTGGGCACCACTGAAAAGAGTCTGGCCCCATCCTCTTAACATCCTCTCTTATAGACATTGATCAGATCCCCTCTCAGTCTTCTCTTCTCCAGGCTGAACAGGCCCAGCTCTTGCAGTCTTTCTTCATAGGAGAGATACTCCAGTCCCCTCATCCTCTTTGTAGCCCTCCGCTGGACTCTCTCCAGCAGTGCCATGTCTCTCTTGTAGTGGGGAGCCCAAAACTGGACACAGTACTCCAGGGGAGGCCTCCCCAGGGCTGAGGAGAGGGGCAGGATCACCTCCCTCCACCTGCTGGCAACACTCTGCCCAATGCACCCCAGGAGACCACTGGCCACCTTGGCCACAAGGGCACACTGCTGGCTCACGTTTAACTTGTTGTCCACCCGCACGCCCAGGTCCTTCTCTGTAGAGCTGCTGTCCAGCAGGCCAACCCCCAGCCTGTACTGCTGCGTGGGGTTCTTCCTGCCTAGGTGCAGGACCCTGCACTGGCCCTTGTTGAACTTCAGGAGGTTCCTCTCCGCCCAGCTCTCCAGCCTGTCCAGGTCCCTCTGGATGGCAGCACAGTCTTCTGGTGTGTCAGCCTCTCCCCCCAGTTTAGTATCATCAGCAAACTTGCTGAGAGTGCACTCTGTCCCTTCCTCCAGGTCATCGATGAATACGTTGAACAAGACTGGACCCAGGACTGACCCCTGGGGGACACTGCTAGCTGCAGGCCTCCAACTTGACTCTGCGCCATTCACCACAACCCTCTGGGCTCGGCCATCCAGCCAGTTCTCGATCCACCTCACCGTCCACTCATCTAGCCCACACTTCCTGAGCTTACCTAGGAGGATGTGATGGGAGACAGTGTCAAAAGTCCAAGAAGACAACATCCACTGCTCTGCCCTCATCTACCCAGCCAGTCATTCCGTCATAGAAGGCTATCAGATTGGTCAAGCATGATTTCCCTTTGGGGAATCCATGCTGACTACTCCTGATCACCTTCTTGTCCTCCACATGCTTAGTGAGGACCTCCAGGAGGAGCTGTTCCATCACCTTTCCAGGGATGGAGGTGAGGCTGACAGGCCTGTAGTTTCCTGGCTCCTCCTTCTTGCCCTTTTGGAAGACTGGCATGACGCTGGCTTTCTTCCAGTCCTCAGGCACCTCTCCTGATCTCCAGGACCTTTCCAAGATGATGGGGAGCCGCCTAGCCATAACATCCGCCAGCTCCCTCAGCACTCGTGGGTGCATCCCATCAGGGCCCATGGATTTCAAGTTGGATGTCAAGTTTAGACAGATGATCTCTGACTCGATCCTCCTCAACCAAGGGAGAGTCTTCCTTTCTCCCGACTTTCTCTCTTGTCCCCAGGGTCTGGAATTCCTGAGGACTGGCCTTAGCAGTGAAGTCTGAAGCAAAGAAGGCGTTCAATATCTGTGCCTTCTCTGTATCCTTCGTCACCAGGGCACTCACTCCATTCAGTAGCAGACCCACATTCTTCCTAGTCTTCCTTTTGTTATTGGTGTATTTGAAGAAGTCCTTCTTGTTTTACTTGACATTTCTTGCCAGATATGTGAATGTGTGAATGCTATCACACATTTAAAGCAAAAAAGGTGAATGTACCAGAGGTTCAAAGGAAAGCAATAAAAAAGTTTCAAATAGAAAGACGAAAGACGAAAGATTAACTCACTGCCTTTAACTAACATGAAGAGGAGGAAACTGGAGGGAACAATTGCAATTAAATATATAAAAGATCACTCCAAAAAAGAGAATAACAAACTGTTCCATTAAGGATAAAATAAGAAGTAATGCAGAAATTCTAAGGCACATGTTCAAGGCATAAATTAAGGTTACGATAGTAGCCTATCTTCCAAGCACTTGACTTTTTGAAATCTTGATCTTCCCTTTGTATTTTTAGAATGATCATATGTGTGTTTATATAACTATAACTACACTAAGATCCATCTTTTACATTTCATTACCCTTTTTTGGAATAAGTGGAAATATCTGTCACTGCTGTAAGAAGCATGGTTTCTTTTTCTTAAAAAATGGTTCATTACTGCCATTCCCAAATCATAATTAGGTACTTTTGAGTGTTTCTAACTGTAACAGCAATTTTCCTAAGTTCTTTGAAGGTAACCACCTCTCCTTAGAAGGCAATCAGTAAGGTTTTTTTCTTTGCAACAGCCCCAGAGGTGAGTGTTATCTCACAGTAACACACGCTTTATTTTGTATCTTACTGCCTAAACAAGCAAGATATTTTGTGAACAGAATGTAAAAAAAAAAAAAATGTTTTCTACATTCAGAACACATTAGACTTAGCAAGAGGATTTTTCTTTTCTTTGTATTTCTCAGAAAAATATATTTCATCTTCAGTGGCAATATGACCCTTAATTGTTACTACATGAATAATATTGGCTAAATTGAAGTATATCTCATAATTTTACATGCGCTACACCAGACTGTTTCAGTGGTGACAATGTAAATTTACTTTATGCACTACAATGCCCTTTCATTTACAAATTCCCCGTCATAGTCTCTAGGAGCCAACATCCTACCTTCACCACTCATTTCCTCCTCACACCCCTACCCCAGTCATAATGAATTTGTATCTTACTTGGCGCTATTCATAGAACAATATCACCTGAAATGGATTAGTCAAGATACTTTTTCATAATATTTCTATGGAATACCTTGTTCTATTGTTATTTGAAAATAGCACAGTCCTGCATTCAAAGAGGTAATATCATCATCATTATTGCTTCAAACAATCATAGCAGTAACACAGTAATTGAGAAATTTTTTATTTTCTGATAGTAATGATAAACAACTATAAATGGAAAAATACATAGTCTAGTGTAATGTTGTTTAACAAAAAGTTCAGTAAATAGTTTTATTCTCAAATCTATGATGATTTGATAGAAATTGGTACGCTGTGCATTCAAAAAGAAATACAATGAGGTCTATTAATATGCTTTCCAGTAGTTTCCAGTAATAGCTTCTAGGAATATTTTTGAACAGTTTATTTAATGTTCATAGCAAAATTGGTTAAAAGTATATTTTGAGAATAGGAGTAAAGTTAAAAAACAAAGTCAAATTTAGATGATACTGCATGCCATTTTTTTAAGATTTGTTACTATATCCAAAATTGTTTCAACAATTTGTTTCAATGTTTTCAACTAGAGTTTCTCTCTGGACATATATTTACATTCTAACTTGTGTAACAATGAGGTTGAGAATTTTCATTCATCTCTTAACAGTCATATATATTGAAAAAATATTTTTTTTCATATTTCTTATATACTTTCTATGAAGCTTTTTTTCCTGCCTGAGATGGGCATAGGCTATGTTCTGTTCTCACTAAAACTGAAAGAATCAGTGATGTTACAAGGAAGTTAGAATGTGTTAATAAAATCACAATAGTTTATTTCTACATACAGGCTTTCTAACAATGTTTTTTTATCTGAGTTATCCTGCTTCCAAAAATTCAGGTTATCAAGTATTATAGCATGACATAACAGTTC
The DNA here is from genome assembly GCF_040807025.1 of Struthio camelus. Taxonomy (NCBI): domain Eukaryota; kingdom Metazoa; phylum Chordata; class Aves; order Struthioniformes; family Struthionidae; genus Struthio; species Struthio camelus. The sequence continues at coordinate 27,000,779 of NC_090942.1, forward strand.
ACTTCTCTAGGAAATCTTAATATAGCAGTCTAGCATACTGAATATTTAGCCTATCTTCCAGCACTAGTAAATTTTCAAACTTTGAAAAAAAGATAAAAGATAGCAGAGTATGCTAAATATCTTTCTCAAAACCTCTTTTTGCTTCATAACTATTTACAGTAGATATTTCTGCCTCAACGGTAGCTACTTTCTTTTTAGAGCACTATTACACTTTTCCTATTGGTGCTAAAACTTTAATGTTAGGCGTATCCATCCTGTAGGAATACCTGTAGCCAAATATAGAGTGTTGACTATCTAGTGCTGTGAAATCACTTATCTGGGACACACAGACAGTGTGTCAGGCATGTTTTTCCCTCCTTTGTATTGTATTTTTTCAATATTCATTCAGGTCAGAAAATATTACATTTTTAGAGGGAGGAAGAATAAGAATTTAGAATACACCTTGGAACTTCTAAAAATAAGATTTACATAAGCTTCAGGGCAAGAAATAAAGTTATCCAGCAATTAACTTTGTCTGAGGGCAGATACTGCTCTGCCTATGGAATGAATTCCCTTAGAAATACCTATTTCTTTTTATTTACTGAAGAGTCAGTCTAAACAACCTGCTAATACCTAGATACTCTTTTCAGATAGAAAAAAGTTCAGTGAGTTGAATTCCAGTGAGGAATTCTGGTGGGATCCTCATTTTTCAGTTTTTGACAGTTTAGAGGCCTTATTTGGGTGGTCCCAACTCTAATTAAAGGCAATACTTTATCTAATTAGCTGAAAATTAGCTGAATTGTCAGTTAATTTCACAAGTGAGTCCAGATTTTCTTCAGAAGAGTATTCAAAAAATAAAGAAGAATGTTTATGAAATCATTGTGCTCCAGTCATTTTCTCCACATATTATCATCCCCTGTCACCACAGCAGCTACCCAACAATATTGCTAAGTATTGTCTAAGTGTTTCCACTTCTGAAATTTTGGAGTATTTTGCCATGCCTTTGTTAAGGCTTCCAAACCTTCTGGATTTTAAGCAATTTAAAGATGACTGTCTTCAATGTGTACCTGTACAAAATTATAAAGAAAAATCTAAATTATACTAAACTGCATACTAAACCATGGTATAGACTATAAGTATATAGTAAATTATATACAGTATACATATATACATAGCAAATCACTAATTAGCATTATTTTCACAGACGGCCATAAACATTTTAAACTAGCAGGAATTTTAAAAAAGTTAATTTCCCAAGGAACTCGAGCCAAGCATATCTGAAAGTAATTATTTTCTTGCTTCTTGTTTCTTTGTTCCTTTTTAGGTTCCTTTTGCAGGAACCTGCGAGATACCTTTAAAGCCTGTTTGCGGCCTGTTTTTATGCTGCTTTGCTCCTTGTTTGGTCATTTAGACATCTAAAAAGTGACTCTTCCTTTGGCTTTTGGGAAAAGTCTCAGATCAGGATGGGATGAGCAGGTTGCAAAACTGCTAGGGCCATCTGTGCACTGGGCTCTACCCCAGCATAAATTAGTGTATCCTGAACATCTGCCAGAGAGCAACAAGGCATAAGGAAACCCAGCAATGCAGCAGCTTTCTTCTAGAAGCCACTATATTGTATACTGTTAGACAAGCCTCAGGAAAACTTCATACACCATCCCAGAGATCCAGGATCACTAGGGCACAGTGGTACGCTTTCTTTATTCAGTGTAGCTTGGCTGCTACTCTGTCGTAGTTCATGGCTGCTTACAACTCTACCTGAAGTAGTTTATTAACCTATCTTGAATGCTGCTGCATCTTGACAGAGAAATAAAATGCCTTTGCTAATTCCAACATCAGTAATAGTTTACACTAAGTTGATGGCTGCTCTTTGAAACTGTGGTGAAAGAGAAAGTCAGAAATATTTAGTCCAGGTCTTGCCTTCTCTCCCCATATTTTTTAATTGTCTGTATAAAGTATGCTTTGTTCCATGAATTACAAGGAAGTTAAAATTGTTCTTTGTACAACAACTGTACTGACAGAAAGATCAGTAAGATAAGGACCCCTTTTCTGATCTATGCTTAGTCCCATGAGCAACAGATGCATCTCCCTTTGGACTTCTGCAACACTATCTCTAACTAAAGGGTCCAATTTCAGCTTGCATGTTTTTTTTATTTTATTTCCCATGCTCAGAATTTATAGCCTGACAGCTTTTATTAAGAAACTTCCTTTAAATAATATTATTTTTAGTGATAGCCTAATTAATTCCATAATAAATGGCACAAACTCAGCAGTTTGTAAGGATTGAGAAGGGAAAAAAAGATGTTAGAACACAATTTGCTTCAGGAATGAAACCTATGTAACAAGTCCAGTCTCACAAGACAGTCTTACAGTACAACAGCAGAACTGCAGTGTCCCCCACTCTCAGATAGGACTGTGTCATCTCTCTTCTTATTTTTGCCCTGATAATTATTAGCAGATTGTTTTAAATGGATATAAAATCACTGCACATACAATATAGTCAAATGATCAATTATATTATTAGTAGTAAAATGTTAATGTAACATTGCAGTTTGAAAGGAATCAAATAGTTCCTCATTAAAATTTTGAGAGGAAAGTTTGAGGGAAAAGATTAGAAGAAATTACTTTCCCTGAAGGTAGTCTGATTATTTTCCCCCTGCCTACCACAGAGTAAAAAGAATCCGTCCTATAGATAATAAACGAGGGGTGAGAAATACAAAAAGGGGGAAATATAATGCCAGAATACCTGAAATGCTGTGATTAAAAGGAAGGACGTCAATGGATACCAGGCTTTTCTATCTTTATTAAAAATAAACACTTCAAGTAGGACCCAAACTTGCAAGTTGGGCTGAGTATCTCCTGTTATCACCTAGGAGCTCTGGCTCACAATTTTTTCAGTGTGAATTTAGGGTTTTCACTAGCACTCAGGAAGAACTCAGAACTTGGCAGGAGTGCCATACTGGTGAGGATTAAGGTCTGAAACTTTTAACATGAAAAAACCTGAGTAAAAATGAAATGCATGTCCTTATAGAAGATTTTTTCATGGCTTTTAAGTATTATTCTTAGAAGCTAAAGCATCCCGTTGCCAAATGGAAGGAGTAAGTGCAGTACACTGAATAAAAATCGCTCCCTTAAAGTTCATTCTCTTTTCTTGCTCCTTTTCACAGTGCCAGAGTAAATTTTCTGCCAGCCAAAGTTGGCAGTAACAGCAGCTGTCTTAAAAATCTAGAATTTCTTTGAAAATATTACAAAACAAACTATTTTGAGCTCCCACTCAGAGTCTTTGGAAAACTAAGTATCTTCACTGCATACTCTTAAAAGGCCATACCTCCACTTGTAATCAATAAGTTTGTCCAATACAAAAGAAATGTTCTGGCAAAAGGAAGGGAATCAAGCATTTAGATAGGAAAATGAAGTAAAAAGAAAACAGCAAGGTTATGGCATGTCTAATCACACAATGTTTTGAGCAGAAATACTTCACTTCCACTTCTGCTGAACAAACATTCCAGCTCTGAAAAGCACCCACACACCTCTTCCAGCTGTAACATTCATGTTATAGTAGTTTAACCAAGAATCAAGGTCTAAGGTTCGTCTCAGTTTGCTTCCAGTCTAACGAGGACAGGAGTGAATAGCATGTCTTGTGTCTTCTTGATTTTCTCTCGATTTCTTGACATTTTCATTGTAGGTCATCTCCTATCACCACTCCAGAACTACACTAGTGGCAGTAGTCTTAAGTTCTGCTTGAGTCCATTACTTTTATTTGGTTCACCTCTGATTAGTCACACTCAAACTGTTACATCATGCAACAGATATTAATGCATAGGTTAATATTCTTCATTACTAAATCAAGCATTTGTTTTCCATCAAAGAGCAAAAGAAAGTTATGCAACAACGTTTTTCAGGTTGCACAGGTTTCTGTGCAAGTCCATATTTGCAACTTTTTTCATCTTTTGCACCTTCTTAGTGAAGCAGAACTGAAAAGTCAGTAAACAATACACGTGAAATACTGAAAAGAACCATCTCTCTGAACAATTCGTTTGTGTTGAATTTAACTCTGTGTATATACAATTTTCCAAACATTTCCTAAAATATAATAGTAAATACAATAGACTAACTGATATACATTACTCAAACTCGTATATCTTTATATCAAATTGCCATCAGCATTTATGAACATACGATTATGTTGCTCATACAGTTCAACCTTGCAGGCTCTCAACGTGACCATTATTCAAAAAAACCTCATACTCATTACCCATACTCCAAGTTAAAAGATTTCATATCTATATGTTTTATGCTCTGTTCCCCAATAAACACTATGCTAATATAGAATTTCTCGTGTTGAAAAACAGAACAAAAACGTGGGCACTACACATAGCATCATAATTGCAATTCATTCAGTTAAATGAAATAGAAAATTCCCAACTGAAAAGGCTTATAAGGACCAGGTTTTCCCTAGCTGGTTTTTTTTTTTTTTTTTTTTTTTTGCACAGATAACATTTCTGTCAATGGGCTATTGCCCATGTTCCGCTTGCAGTAATGTTTATGACTTAGGTGTTTTACTTGTTCTGTTGGTTCTGATCCAGACGTGCAGAGTATCACCTACCACTTTGCTTATCCTTATAAGAATAAGTGTAGAATTGTTCACATGGGATGAAAGGGAATAAATAGGACATGGAAGACCACACCTCTTCATTGCTCAGTCTCTGGTCACAGGGCTACATCAGAGCTTAGCACCTACTTTTGTTCTTCCAGTTTCACTTACCAGTGAGTTCAGTGAGCAGATCAGCCTGATTATTGCTAACTGCTTTGTCTCATCACTGATCACAACACTATCAGCTCCAAGCTGTGTAATAAACACAGCTGGTGATCAGAGCTATAATAATTGTGAAATGAGATAAGAACTCTCAGCAGAGATCTCCTGTTAACCATGAAGTCCTATGAAGGAATTACTTGGTTCAAATTATCTCTTAGGATTGAATAGACAGTCCTACCTTCCAACTAAAAACATCCAGCCTATAATGGATTTTAAAGTATCAAACTGATATTTTGAAGTCTATCTCCAGGGCTCAAAGGATGAGTAACCCATCATTTAGAGAAGAGAGATAGCCATCCGAAGACCAGCTGCAGCAATTCATTTCATTTCTTTTACTAGTTACAATTTTTTGGCATTGAGCTCCATCCTAGTATATTTTAGTCTGACTGTATTTATTTCTGTTACAGAAAGTTTTCATTTCTAGAATTCTGAAAACATGCAGGACTGAAAAGCAGGCTTTATTGCTTCCTCATCAAAGGCAGAGAGCAATTGGGCAGAACGCAGGCATGCAGTGAACAAAAATGGCTTTATCATTTCTTGACTTCACTCATTGTCATGAAGGAAAATACAACCCTATTGCCAGAAAATGGAGCTAAGACATGAATGATATGTAGGCTGACACTACATACATGCCACATACAGGTGGTTCCCATACATGCCATATACAGGTGGTTCCAGGGTAACTAAGGCATCACGGCATGACTGGAAGGTATAGGAAGATAAGTAGGATAAAAAATGGTAATAGTGTGCACCAAAGAACAGGCTTTCCAAGCAGGCTGTTTGTTACTTGGTAATCTTCAAACTGAGAGAAAATTTGAAGAATAATTGATGTTCAGCCATACTATAAGCACACAGGGCCAAACTCAACCTGGCTCCATGACTGTGACTGAAACAGAGCTTTTCCTCAGATCAGTTAGGCCTACTATCTCAGTACACATGAATCATTTACGCTATATTGTCTTTCAGAGTACCTGCTGCTGACAAATAAGTTGAATCCAGAATAGTGTATATTTACTTCTGCAAGCCTGGCGATTCACCAGCTTATCCTTTTTTTATGATCTTGATGCATCTCTGACTCTCAATTTTCTAGAAAAAGATATTATATATATTCTTTTTTATGTGGACATTTAAAACGATTATCTTTTCAGCTCACATATTTAGAGGTTCATATATATTTATATACACATACACATCTAGACAAAGGTCTAGATTCATCCCCCCTAATTTTAGACACTTAGATCAGTTGTCTAAATCAAAAATCTAATCATTATAGGTTCTTTCTGAGGGCAATTCCAGTCTCCAGTGGGTTGAGCTGCCTTCTTGAGGTCTCCTTTCTCTCTCTCTCTCTGTCCCCATTCTCTTCTCTTTTTTTTCTCTCCTCTCTTTCTCTCCTCTCTCCCTCTCTTGAGACCATGAAGCAATGCTAGGGTGACACAGCACAGGATCTTAATTCAAGGAATCAGTAAAATGCCTAAAATTAGGTGGTATGAATCTACTAGTTCACAAGCCATTTGTGTGGTTAGGAGCTGCCAAATCTGGCAACCCAACAGAGGCAAGGCTGCTGCTGCTCCATATACCCAGATCCAGCCAGTAAGGAGGCTGAGTATGCATTCCCAAGAGGCATACATATGTGCATACACACGTATACACATGGCCAGCCACACAGACAGAGAACACTGCATGCACACAAGAGCAAGAACAGCTTCATGCTGTTCCCCTCTGGCTGATGAGGATGAAAGCCTGTTAGCAGAAAATATACAGCCCAATATACATTGCTTCTCCCCAATCTATGCCTCTTTCCCCAACTTTGATTCTTCCCCTGCGCAGCCCATAATAAGTCTTATACAATCCCAGAATGCTCTTCCTAGCATGAGTCCCATACCCCATAAGCAGTAACTCCCTTGGTCAGCAAGGCACCCCAGGGAGCCCCTCCTAGTGACTCATCCTGACAGGTGTCATGGAGGACTATGGGGCTGATCCCCCCCCCCCGTTACCACCTTGGGGGAGCCAGCTCGGGGCTGGCTGCTTGCCCTGATTAGGTAATCGGCATTCCTCCACTAGCCATTGTTCCTCCGTCCTTCTTTGTATTTATGGAGTTGAATGTTTAATTACATAACCTAACAGTATATGCTATAAAATTAAACATTAATAGTCATTAAGTCAACATTAATGCTCGTGATTTGGTTACAAATGTCTTCACTTTATTATACAGGCTATATTGTACATCCGATGCCTACCAGCTCCTATCTACCAATACCAATACCTAAACCAAGAATCATATATAGTTACTTCTGTCACCCATAGTTAATCTGTGGTTTCTAAAAATTAATCATTCCTTCTGTGCAGCTGAAGATAAGCTTATTTTAAAGAAGCTAACTGAGTTAAAAATATATATGTTGGAACTGACACAGTATCAGAAGACAAGCAGTGATTGGATGAGATTAATTTCTTGTAACTTATTCATCTAAATATTAGGCATAAAAGAGATCTCTGAGGAAAGAAGGATAAATGGAGGCTGTTGCCACTTCTGCCTAATAGCCTGTAGGGCAGAGCATGTTTTAGGGAAATGCAAGTTGAAATCTCCAAGAGATGGATATTTCATTTCCTGAGTGGGTACACAGAAAAGTAGGTTACTGTGGGAAGATGACCATCAGTGCATCCACTACCAGATGTGCTTTTAAGAAAATGGCAGGAAGAGCTGCTTTTTCTGTGGAGCCTAATATCACTTGTTTTGGTATGCTTTAAATGTGCTCTAAAAATTTATCACTTTAGGGGACTAAGGTAGAAAAAGTCTTATTTCTGCGTGAAGATTGTATTCATGTTCCCAGGAACATGTGGAGTCACAAAGTCAAACAGGAACTCTTCATGGCCTTGTGCATGTTTATAAAATTCCATAGTCAGAGCAAGGAAAAACCTTTACTCTCTCTGACGACATATCCAAAGTGACTTAGAGGTTTAGATGCCCCAGAAAACAGATATTCGCTACGCTAAAAATACCCTCATAATATACAGTTCTGTTAGTTGCCTCTTTAGAAAGGGTGATGAGGAGGCAAATAGGCTTGGAGACAGCTGCGTTTCCCTTCTATTCAAGTTGATAGTGTCAGTGCTGCTGGCAGGGCAAGGAAGTTTACAAAACTGCTCCCTTAGCTCATATATTGTTTAGTTTTGATGAGGGATTTTAATCAGATATATTTGCCACTTCAGAAGTACCAAATTCATGTTAGAAGTGGGGAATACAATTTTGTGAATTTATTATGTTGCTCCCAGGAAATAATAGATACAAGAAACTGCTTGAAAAGGGTAATAGTTCTTGACACGTTTACATCAGACACATATCACAGACTTGGTTCTGTAAACACAAGAAAATAGCTAACCACATGAAAAGTCTAAATTCCTTGAAATTAACAAACACTTTCTGTGATTTTTGCCCTACTATCAATATTTTAAAATAAAACGTTACACTGCATAACTCTAGTCAACATCACAAAATGCAGTATAAACAGAATGCAGGGTTATAGGCCATAACATTGCCAAACTTGCGTATGATTTATATTGTCGTTAATGCAAGAATCCTTTTAGCAAATTATTGATTAAATTTGTGGAGTCTGTTTTCCAAATTTACATGCATTATCAAGTAGATGTCTTTATTCTTGGCCAGCATCCATTCCAAACAACATTAGATCACTATCACTGAATTACAGGCTAAACACAATATAAGTTTTCCAGGGATTTACTAATCTACAAGAGGAACAGAGAAATTAAATGAACTGCTACAGTGACATGGCTGAGTGACTACCAGAGATGTTCCAGTGAGAACAACTAAATTACCACAGAAAGGGAAAATCGTAAATCTAGACCTACTTTTTAACGCTATCAAAGATAATTCAGGCAATAAGCTGAGAAGCAATTCTCACTTCAAGCCAAAAGCACTAGTTTGAAGCTACAAGTAAAACTAGGATTATGAAATACTTTAATGAAGAAAATTTGAAAGGAGCTAAGCCTAAGCTCTGTCTTCACTGGAGGTTATTTGGAAAAAAACCACAAGTAACCGTAAGTTTTAATGTTTCAACATTATCATGTACTTAGTAATGGATTAAGTAATAAAGTAAAAGTAATAATTATTATGTAAGCAATTGACAATTAATTGCACTTTCATATTTTTGGATCTGGGTGTTCAGTGTGTGGTTACGACTGTAATCAGACATAAAATTAATCCAATTTTCTCTGAAATTAGACAGTTTTCTAAGGTCTGTTGCTCTTTATTGTCACAAACCTACATATATTGATCAAGAAGCAGAATTCTGCTTCCCTAGCAAAGGTTAACACAGCTCATTTTCTTTAGGCTACAGCAATGCAATAACATTATTTATGAGTTTGTGATGACTTTTTCCATATTAAAAGGGATAAGACTATTGTCTATCAAAGGGGAGGTTTATTTATCAGAGCAAAACATATGATTTGGGCAACAAACACAATACAGTACAAATAATTAGCTTGTAAATCAGCAGTTCCCCTAGTGAGATAGTTTCTTTGATTTTGGGGTGATGGGGAATTTGAGGTCTTTTTCTTGAGGATTCCTTCCTTCTTATGTTTAAGAAAATCCAAAGATCTAACCTGGACTTCTTTACCCCTAAGTCCTATTGCAGCAGTTCCAGGTGCCTTTGTAGGTCCTTTTTCACTATTTAATCACTCATCATGTTTTCCAGTTTGGCTAAATACATGATTAGGCATAAGCTGTATCAAAGTAAGCAATAAAATGAAGCAATATAGAAAAAAAATAGTATTATTCCTTTTTTTTTTTTTTCCACATACAATCAGGGAAAAACAACTGCTGCACCGCTTCCCCGTTTTATGTAGTGTTTTTCAAGCAAACTTTTCCAGTATTTGATTTTTCATGACTAAGGAATAAGTATTTGAGCAAGTAAGATTAAGTATTGGGCATATAACTGGTTCAGATTTCCTGTAAGAAAATAAATTTAAGATGTTCTGGAAATATTGAAATGTTTCAAATTGATAGGATTTTTTATCAAAAGATTATGAAATAATATTACATATGTTAGCATTATAGGAGAAAAACTACAAACATGACACACAATATTCGAACAATCTTAACTTGAAAAGCTTAAGTTAAAGCACTCAGTTGAATTCACTGAAATGGAAGAGCGATTAATAGTTCAGAAGGCAAAGTTTAGAACGCAACCCTGAAGTGATTTGTTACAAAACTACTAATATTTTTGTATCAATTTTTCATTTTTGACAATATTACATTTTCTGTTAGGAAAATTTTCTGTTAATTTCTTGTGTTGATTTCAAATATACACATATGCAAGTAAGTACATAATAAAATATATGCACACATGCATAAAAATGCATAATTAATTATACACACATGCATAAAAATATACGAACAGAACAATTATTGTAGTGAAAAGAATAAGTTTATCCCGCTTTGAGGGAAATAGCTTGCTACCACATGGTGCCAGCAGAAAAAAAAAAATGCATATTTCTTTTGCAACACTGTATATAGCTATTATTAAGTGTGCTAGATGTTTCCCTGTTAGCCCAACCAGTCTTCACTATGTGGTTTATTACTCAGATATAATACGAAATAATATTTAAAGTGCTTTAAAATAGAGGTATTATATATCCTGCTGTTATAAATAATGCAGCATTTATGTACAAAACTGCTATGGAAATTTCACAAGCCCGATTCTGAATTTAGTTAACATTGCTGCAGAAGTTAACCCCGAAGTGCTACAGATTTCTGCAACCCTGATGATAGTCTGAATGCAAATGTAATAGATGCTTTTCTTCTCCCAGCTGTTACCTTTAACCACCTGACGTTATGTCAGTAATGAGAATCAGATTTGAAATAAGAACTTCTATCCTTTTCACAGGATAGGAAAAGTATGAGGAGAGATTCTCAGAGCTGAGATAGCATAAAATCTTAAACTTTTTTCTTTTGCTCAGTCAATTAATGTACTTTAATTTCAATTTTTCATGCCTATAGACTACCAGCGTGAGGATTAATACAATTTCTAATGGCAGCTTGGCACTTACTTACTTATATTAACAGAGGAACTGACAACCTGAAGCAATCCCTTGTCTGCTAAATCCATTGTCAGACCTCTGGCAGTGGAAAACACTAGTTACTTCATAGGAAATGAAAAGAGTTCAGATGTGGAATAATGTGATCTGCCACTGAGGCTGCTCTCAGTGAGCCAAGAACAGTTTAAAGAAGCAGCTCTATCAGGCCAGTTGTTTCTAGGATCAAGATCGGGTGGCATAAAGATATCTTTACCGCCTCCATTGCATCCGATGACCGGTGGAGATAGATTGACAAGAACAAAGGGCTGCCAGGAGCACGGTATTGTATTGCACTAGGAAATTCTTGGGTAGTGCCTATTATTTGGAGAATTAAAAATTGAGTGCCTGTTGTTTTCTTCTCAATCAGTTTTATTTTCCCATTGTAGCCATGGGTACTATGCACAGTAATGAGAGATGCTGAGCAATATGGCTCCAATCCAGCAATACACTTTAGCATACACTTCACTCTAACTTTTTTTTAGTGAGTATTTGTCTCCTTACAGAAGTACTGAAAGCTGGAGATACTCTTTAAACTCAGAAGTAACACAAGCCCTTCCCTAACCATATGTAGCCATTACAGCGCAACAAGCATTACTCCCTCTCAGTTGCTCCCAGTTGCTTGGTAAGACCTCTACTTCTGCAGCAGTGTTTGATTTGAACCACAATCCAGTTACTCCCTACCTTTAGCAGTTCTGTAAAAGTGATAATGTTTCCTCTTTCTTTTCTAGGCTGTGGTAGAGAACAACTTATTCCAATAAACATTTTTTATATATAGCCTTCATCATTCGGGTTTTAATTTTCCAGATGGTCTTGAAACCCTCTAAGGATGCTGAATCTATTTTTCATATAGATGTAGTTACTACCTGCAGTGCTCGGGCAAGCAATACGTTACAGGTAAGTGCTAAGTTTTTACTGGACTCAAATCCTGATCCGAGCTCAACAATGCTGTCTCTGGAAAAGCCTCTTAGCAAAGCATGCAAGCTGAACTTTGGAGCTAGTCAACCTAGAGAAGATAGGTGAGTTCAGCACAGATCACACCTCATACAAAGTCTTCCTGGGAGTAGTCCCCAGTGCACATCCCAGAAAGAATCAGCTTTCCATCTCGCTATCTTCACATCTGCATTGAGATGATCTGGCTACCACTGAGTGTAATCAGAGCATTGAGACAGACATTGGCAGTGCCAGCTGTGATAGACCTGACTCTAGCAACTAATAGGAACATCCTCTTGTAACTCAGATAACGCAGAATAACTTTCATGCCTCCTACAGTCGTAAGAGATTTAGCAAGTGGTCTGTTCACTGACTCTTTGCTTGCCCATGCACATAAGATGGAGGAGACCAATTAACCAAGAACATGTGGAAATGGTTTAGAAGGGGAACTCATAATGCCCTGAACATCATTCACAGAGATCTTTATTTGAGACACTCTGTCCAGGGTAAGTTGGATATCTAAAGAAGTGCTGAGTGAGAGCACTACCAGTGAATATCCCTCAGAACATTAATAATTTTAAGTTGACTTTGTTGTTGTAGTTGTTGTTGCTATTCGTATGGCCTTTATACTACAAGAGATGCTTTTCGCACTATTTTAAATACAAGTATAATGGATAGGGTTATTTTTTCTTTTTCAGAGTTTTCAAGACCAGAACTGATCTTAACACAGCTGAGACCAGTGCAATGAGATCAGTTTGGCTGCTTGACAAGACAGGCAAGAATTCTTATGCGGAGATGGAGGAGAGAACCATAGTGTGAATGGTGAGTGAGTGGTGAAGGATGGAATAAGGGCTAGAAAGGCTTTGACAAGCGTGCTGGAAGGACATATGAAGCAAGTGATTCCACAACTGGTCAATATAATAGGGGTGCAAAAGGAGTTCTCTGGAGGTGAACTAAGTTTCTGCAGTGAGATGTGGATGGAGCTCTGCCAACTGGGGTAATTCTTCTGGGAAAATATTTTGGAGCAATTTAACAGGAAAATCTACACATAGGCTGTGAATTATTGCACAGTATGAAGATTAGATACGAAGCATACGTGCTCTCTGTCAGGACAATCAGAAATTAGCTTGCCATAAAATTACTACAGAAGATGCTCCTCATTAATTAACATATAATTATGGACTGTAAGCACACACCATCTAGGTAATAAGAAAAATGAATTAATTAGCTATCTTTCACTTAACAAATTGTATTGCTATTTGAATAATACACTGGCACAGATCTAAGACAAGCAAATTTCCTGAAAGTTTGGTCTTTGCAAGTTTCATAGGTTTTGGGCAGGAATCCCCAAAGAAATAGGTAATAGTCCTACTATCCCAATCCTTGAATAATTTTCTTTCTAGGCTGAGCACTGTGTTTGCCTGATTTGGGGAGAAAAAAAATGGCAGGGGGAGATAGTTTTATTCTCCCTGAAAAAAGAAGCATACTTCTTTGTTCATGATTACCTGTAAAGTAAGCTGTCTGTCCTGAAAGTAGAATCACTAGATAGTAGCAAGATGGACATGAAAGCCTTTTCTTGAAGCAGACACTATAGCCTGCTGAGCCCAACATGTGCTAAATATATTTTTTCCTTTTCACCTGTTAATCCAGCAGCCTGTGAATCTACTCACATGGATTCTTAAATGCCTGTTAGGGTACTTAAGGGCCCTAATAGGGCCCTTTTTTTCCCTAGAAGAGAAGCTACTCAGATTTCTCTCTTCTGCCAGATCATCCTTTTTCCTCAAAGTTTATTTATCTTTGAAACATCTCTTGGATAAACCTGGTTGCAGCTGGCCTAGCCACTTTAAAATGTTATTGTGGAGCCACAAAGAGAGGCAATCCAACAATCTGTATATATTCAGATCATATATCCAAGAAAATAAATTCAAAAGGATCATGATGACTACTGAGAATTAGTAGTTATATGTTCTGCCATCAGCTTAATTTTCAATGCATTAAATTCCATCACTTGGGAAGAAAAATTTGTTTCCTGGAAGTTAGAGAGAGGTGCTTGATATTTTTGGGGACACGTTCAGGTGCATGTAGCCTATTTTCCACTGCAGTTTTGCAGCTTGCCTTACCTGTAGAGTCCTGGGAGAATTCATTTTTTTTTAATTCTGAGAACTTACCATTCATGAATATGTTCGGGTTAACATATAATCATGTTTGATCTTGGTGGGATGTCACTGGTACTGCAGATTCTGCCATCTGAATTCTACCTTTGCTCCCACACAGGGAGAGGTGAGCTTTTGTACATTTAGCTGGGCTGCCTTAAAGCTTGAGGACTTACTCCATAGAAACAGAGCAACCTACTTCTCCAGTTTAATCAGCTGGAGAGCAGAAAATCATCACTTAAAACGAGGGTTTGAAAGGATTTAGCTGAGTTCTCAAAGGGGCACTTGTTTTGATTCAATGCTACATCACGTGACCTGCCATCTATAGTTATTTTTGAAGCAATTCTTGCATCTTATTTAGCCAGAATTTGAGTCGGTCGCCTTCTTTTACATGATTTAGACTGATTTCTTAGGTGGAAATATCTGAACCTTTGAGATAGCATCTCCCTACTTTCCCCCCTTGTAAAGTTTCACCAGCGTCCATGCAGATAGACACAGTCACCTATTGCTGTTCTGTTAAATTTAGTTCCCTCCTTATATCACCCTCCAAGCTAAGCACTCAATTTCCTTTTAGTGACCTAGAGGCTGGAAAGACAAAGAGCATATTTATATTTTTATGCCTTGAGATTTATACACAGACTCTATAGACCCTTTTCACCCTGGCATTTATCCGGTTCTATGAATTTTTTAGGTACAAAGCTATATTCCCTCTTCTATAGCTGCATGTTTCCTGAAATAGGCTTGGTTTCAGTCATTTTACCGTTTTTAGGAATGCCTGCTGTTTTAAGATCTCCATCCTCTACCTGACATCCTTGCTCATCTATCTTCAAGTTTTGGTGAGAATTTCTATGGAAAACATTAGAACAGCATCTTAAGTTGAATGTACTTTATCTTTTTCTCATTCAATAAGAATGATGAATGGGATTTATCTGCTCTAATTAAGCACCGGAAGTTAGCTGCCTGGAGTTTATGGTAGACATCTAAGCCCTCATGCCTTACAGCCATTGGTACTTTTAGTCAGCAATTCAGTCAAATTAATTATTCTCTGCATGTGCCTACCTTTCTCCCTGGAGAAGGATAATTAGCTTAGACATGTACATTTAACTAGCATGCACCTACATCTGAGCACCTGCATCTGCATCCACACGCTCTCTGTGCGTACACAGGATGGTCACTGCTCCTTGTGTAAACATGTTCATGCCCGTTTTAAAGTAGCTGCTTGCAGCAGCTATGGTTATGACAGCAAGGCATTCAACACAAGCTGTAATAACTCCCTGGATTTGGTTAGTTGCTGTACCATGTGTTGTAGCACACTACACTGCTGGAAGTATCTAGTTTAAAGCTAGTTCTGTGCCAAGCCCCTGGATTTACAGTTCCTCATGTATCTTTTAAATTCATCCCGCTGAGTCTGATAGAAGCAAGAGTAGCATAATTTCCATGATGATGAAAAATCTCTCTCTCTTTAAAAGGAGTTCAGGGAGCATCTTAGGATATGATATGGTAGGCTATTCCTTAGGATAGGAATTCTCCAATTAACCTCAAGTCAGAATAGTGGAAGTGATTAAAACAGAGACTCTCTCCTTTTGGTCCTGGATCTCCTTGGAAATAGTCTTAAGATGAACAGAAATCTTGAGATCTTCTGGTTTGAAGTGGCTACCAGTATTGGGTGTCTGGGGAAAAATACATCCTATCCTTTACTCAGTGCTGAAGGTTTTGGAGAAATATTAACTAGGGAAACCCTACAGAATTTTCCCGCAAACCTTTCCCAAGTGAATCTCAGTGAAATACTGACCACAGCTTTACGTTTCAAGGCCATCTCCTACTAGAACAAACTCACTCTTTTCTTAGAGACTAGCTCATTTTTATAGTTACGGGAGCCAATTTTCAAGTGAAATGTGTTTTAAAGAAATAATAGAATTCTATTTGTTGTTATAGTGCAATGAAATAACCCTGAAATGTAATTACAAGTACTTCAGACACCACTAGTACAAATATATAGACATATATATGTACATATATATACACTGTATTTGCAGTCTTGCCTATACTTTCTATGTAATAGCAATAATAATAATTTTGTACTTACTAAGCTCCATTTATTTGGTGACCTCAAAGAGCTTTGAAAATATTACTTACTTTAAGTAGCACACTAGAGTTCTACATATATTATTAGAAGACTTTAAAAACATAATTATACTGAAGAAAATATAAGAACTGTGATTATTATTTATTGGGAGGGAAGGGAAGGGTAGTTTATAATAAAACCAATTAATATGTGTAAGGTGAGCAATGGTAATTGTACCTGGAATTGAATGCAGTAAAAACACTGCAAAGCCTATACAACTGCAGCCCTGCTAATAAACCCTGGTTTTCACATGCCAGCAGAGAAATCTGAGTCTTCAACTTTAATTCCTACCTACCTAACCTAGATTTCAATCATGACCTACTGAGGTCAATAAATACAGTAGCAGACTAAGTCACTATGTCATTTTCAGACACACTGTCTATTCTAACACTATAGAGAGAATTACATGTATTATTTTTAATATAAAACATACACATATAGAAAAACATTAATTCAGATTTTAAATCATTAATGCCCTCTCATATTTGAATATATTAATTAAATCTAATATGCTATAAATTTTTAAGCAGCTTAAATAGCCCTGTCTGTTTTATAGATTTTACAGTTACTGAAACAGTTGCCATTAGCAACAGATCTCATTTAAAGCCATAACAAGCTTCTTAGAAGCATTAAGAAACTAAATTCAATTGAAATCCCAACAAAAAGTCTTGAATCTTTGACATGCCTTCTAGTGTGATAATTATTACTTTTTTTTCATGCACACAGGCACCCAGAATTATGAAATAAATTAGAAATTAAAAAATAAATTTATAGAAATGTCATTTCTCATTTATAATGTAAACGTATATATCTGAAGATGATGAAACCTCATTTGCCAATTTCAGCCAGAGAGGGGCGTTTTGCAGAAATGTATATAGAGAATAAAACGAGTGTGTAAAGGGCAAAAGGAGTTTCATCAGTGCCTCATTCTGTGCTGAAATACTTAGGAAACAAACATCTTGGATAAGAAGTAAGACTTTTTGTCAAGCTATCTCAATATCTTGCAGACTTCCTTGTATTTCGGTAATCCACACTTGTCATTACCAAGGATCAGAGACAGGGCATGAGTTACAAACTCGCTTTTTGCAGCACCAAGAGGGGGCAGTGCCTGCATATATTTCCCCTTGAAGGGCTGCTGTGAGAACGGCTGTCTGCAGAGCCCTTTGGGCTCCTGGTCGGCATGGAGTATGCAACACAGAGATATGACTCTTTCCTCCCTTTCGTAGGCCTGCTTCCAACAGCTCTCCAACGATCCTAGAGACTGCAAAGGGGAATGCAGTAAAATCCCCTGTAGTGGCTTTAAATTCTCCCTCTCCCGGGGAATGGTCAGTA
This sequence comes from Struthio camelus, assembly GCF_040807025.1. Classification (NCBI taxonomy): domain Eukaryota; kingdom Metazoa; phylum Chordata; class Aves; order Struthioniformes; family Struthionidae; genus Struthio; species Struthio camelus. Next base: position 27,018,198 of record NC_090942.1, read on the forward strand.
TGACTATTTTGCTGCTATCGTAAAAAAGCCACAGTGAGGCTGGAACTGAGTGTCCTGCTCTTTGCAGCGCCTTGTTTCCTGCAAATTCTACCATATCATTTACTACTGTCATTAACCTTCTCCACAATTCCACTTTCTAGTATTATATCTTTTGAAGTGATGATTTGATCACGAGACTGAGGACCTAGCCAGATCATAGCATTGCTTTATATAATAGGATTATGATATTTATATGTCATTTTTCAATCCCAGTAATTCATCCAAGCAACCTGTTTGCTGCAACACACTCGGAAGCTATCTTCATTAAATACAAATCACTTAGGTTTTTCTTAAGAGGGTCGAAGTCCGATGCTAAGGCCTTTGCACTGAGGACTGACTACAAAGAGAACCCTTAACTCCTGAAGAGGAAATTAAGGTGCTTTGTTCTCTCAGGAGCACTCAGATGCTCATCAACAGGACTTCAGAGCCCTTGAGAATACACAAGAATTTCAGACTCTTTTTGCAAATATGCACTAGCTTACATTTAACCAAATTGAATTCCATCTGCTCTCATGCAGTACATACATTAAGCACTTCTAAAAAATTAATTTAAAGTCCTTTCTTTTGTATATCCTTTCAGAGTGGGAAAAAAATGACATGAGGAGGTGAAGATGATGAGAAAGGTTTAAAATAAAAAACAAATGTAGAGAAGTGCAGAGCTTTGCCTGTTGAAAAGGTCCACATTAGAAAGGGGCCCACATTAGAAAGGAGTGAAAACACTTCGGAAACCATTTATGGAATAGCACTCTCATAGAAAAGCTTTTCTGTATTCTGCAATAGTAGAAGATGGCTCATGCCTTAAGTCAAAAGGACTTCTATTCCTTCCAAAGTGCTTTTTTTTTCTGTTTTATTTTGTTTTAGGCATTTCACTTTTATCTCTCCTTACCTCTGCTAACCTTAAAAATATCAGTCCTTTTTTCAGGTCCATGGGCTCTGATTCACAAAAGTGTAAGATGCCTTAGGATAAAGATGTCTAATGTCTACTGAAACGCACAAAAGCCTCCAAGCTGTTTGCATTAGATATTACAGCCCACCCTCAAGGGGCGAATGAGCTTTCAAGCTGGGACTTTGTGGTGATCAGAGAGCATCCTTAAAGCCCTGGGGAGCCCTTGCTCCTTAGCACACCCAGAACACTTGTGCGTTGCCAGATACACCAGGATGTCTCACTGGCAGTCTGCCTGCTTTCTGTGTTTCTGTAATTTAGATTGGGGGCAGATAGGTAGTATAACACACTGTACTTAAAGCTGTTTTCCAGAGATGGTGCTTTCAGAGCAGCGTAAACAAAACCAGTGGGGATTTAGTACATAATCTCTGTATTCCTTTTGCAAATCCTGTTGGAACGTAACTGCATTTTTAAGCAGCTGACTGCTTTAGTAACTGCTGCTCTTGCTCTTGGTAATATTAAGGGCAATGAGTATTGCAAGCTAATTATATATTGCAGAAAATACTTATGCTTTTTACTTTCCCATCATTCAATTTTATCAAGTATCCTTTTGTACCTGTGTAATGAGGTGAGGTGAACAGAAGTTCATGAAGTGTTTTTTCTGTACCTTTAACTGTTTTCTGTATTATCACTCACACTGTTTAATGACATTCCTAAATATTTCTACATGTTCTGTTTCATTGTTCTTGCCCGCCTTGCACTTCTACACACAGTCAATTGAAAATGCATTGCCAGGACTGTAGACCTGATGTGTAGCTGAGTTTGTCACACACTTCCTGGACTGCTAGGAAACTATTTCTGGCCTCTTCATTTGGATACCAGCCTATTTTGGCAAGCAAAGGCAATTTGATTGTTTACTTGTTTTGTTTGGTTTGTTTTTTTTTTAATATGACTCTTAGGTACAAACTTACTTTATTTTGTTTGGCTATACTGTTTCCCAGACAAAAAATGCCCTTCCCTTAAGTTTCCTCTACCTTGATTCACAGTGCAGAGAACTCAACAAAGTAGTCGTGCTGGAGAATACTGATTTTTCACAACTTCAGCTAGAGTTATATTTTACAACTTTCTCATTTAAATTATGAATTGAAATTAATAAATTATGGGAAAATTGTCTTTATGTGATATGACATGAAAACCTATGCAGAATAGTGCCTCAAGATTTTTAAACTGCTTTTTAATCCCATAAATCAAAACTATGTAATAGCAGGTAGATAAAGGCTGGATTGTCATGGTTCCATACATTCCCAGAGGCCATGCAGATGATTTTCTCTTCCAGAAGTATTCAGTGCTCATGGCTCTGCTTCTGTGCTGCTCTCTCTCCCCATTACTAGACAAACGCAGATGAGGTGAGAATGCAAGGTAGTTGCCATGGGTGAAATTGTGCTGTTCTGCACCTGCTGTGCCAACATATATAAAATGTCCAGCAACAATCCCACATTCTACAGGGTCCTAGCTGAACCAGGGTCCAAGACAGCAGCCCTGGCTGTATATAAGATACGTTCAGAAAAGAAATCTGCGCAATAAAATAGCCTAGAGCTTTCACTGCTGTAAATTTGTCTGCCTCTGTTGAAATCAATGGACCTGTGCAAATTTTATTTGGTGAGGGACTGGTATATATAATTTCTGGACAAGATTCTCTTTTGCCTGTAACTTCTGCTTCCAGTTTCAGCTGTGCAAAGCAGATGCAAACACTTCCATTCCGCGTTGGTTGTGCTTTATGCCTGCGATTTTCAATTACTGCTTATCTTTTCATTCTGCAGCTAGCAGTGTGTAAAAGTTTCATTCCAATATGCATATCATGTGGTTGCTAGGTCTTTTAGGGCAGAGTAGTTGCAAGAACCTCTTAATATTAGAGACTTAAGTGACTGTAAACAACTTTGTAACTTGTATGAATAAATCTACATCAACCTGGGATAAATAGGCTATATCCTTTCTTTAGATTCCACCTATAACCAAACTGACTGGAACAGATTAGACAAAATTCTAAGATAATACATGCTGTGTGACAGGATAGATGAACAGAGGACCTGAAGTCCAATTTTTAAATATTTTTGTTGGTAAATTAATAGAGCTTTGTTCTTTTGGACATTTTCACACTGATATACAAAAATTTCCAGTATGAGGTTTATAAATTAAGCTCTAAACAAAAAGTGTGATGGAAAGGAGATAAATATGTTTGCTTCAGGGGAATGTTCTGTCTTCTTAGGAGAAGAAAGGCCTGTTCTGGCCTTTTATATCAAGATATAAGGCTGTAAAAGTCAACTGAAAAAGATTAAATATAGTAAATATAGTAACTATGGAACTACAGCAACTTTAATGTGGAAGATACTAAAGCTACTTTATGCTTTTTACAAATTACCTCCAATCCCAGGACTGTAGCTTTCTTGGTGTGCTAAGGTGAAATATTCAGTGAGGAATATGATAGTGCATTTTGATATGTTCTTATATGTGTCAAGGCAGATACTGCTGTTCCTTCACATATCAGCATTCTTTTATTTCAGCTGTCTCTGACCACTTTTTTTGCTTTTTATGAAAGTAACTCAGGAGGAGTCTGAGAAGAATTATTGAATTATTATTGAAGTCCAAGAGATATTTTATTGATATATGTAATGAATTTTGTATTAAATATTTAGATATCTTAATATAGTTGCTTAGTACCATTATCTCTCCAAAAGGACTACAGTTCAGATGTCAATTTTTTAAGCATCTCTGATAATGGAGTATTTAGTGATCCTATAATATATAGAAGGCTTTTAGAACATGAAGCTTTCCCTTTCCCCTTTTCTATTTTCTCTTTTCACTACTAGCTAAAGAAATAACTAAAGAAACTAAAGAAGCTAAAGAAATAACAGGGAGCCTATTCTCCCTGTTTAGCTGAGCATTTTCAGCTAAAAGAGAATGACAGAAGGGGAAACCCAGCTTCAGTGCGGAAGGAATCTTACGGAGTGGAAAGATTTCAGAGCTGCATCTTTTTTAAGACCTACAGTTTAAGGTCTTTTAATGTTGTCTTTTCAGCCTGGGCTTCAATGTCAGTTTAAAGAAACATTGAAACCTGATCTGAGCTGAAAAGACTCATCCATTTAACCCAAGATAGAGGGATTGGGAAAAAAAATGGTTTGGGCTTTGTTTCTGTTGGTCTGTTCTTAACAAAAGTATAGTAGTCCTAGTGAGGATGATGCCAGTTAGAAAATGTCAGTTTTGAGCTCTTGAATAATGGGGAAGGTAAACTGAGGAAAAGATGGGAACTGATAGAAGACCAGGTGAGCCTCTTAAAATTATCCTGGTTGCATATTCACATGCTTCCAGCTACATAGTCTTCAATCCCTATTGAAATAAACTGACAGGAATACTTTCTTGTAAATTTTATCACTAGATACAAGGATAGACTTAAACAGCATCAGTAAAAGAGGTTTAACAAAAATGATAATCCCATATCATTCTGTCATTGCTGTGTATCAACAAGCTGAGGTATTATTCTGCTGTCATAACTCCAATAAATAGATTGTTTGGGAGGACGTGGTAGCCACGGAGTGGTTAAGAATCTGTGTAATGTGATAACAGCACAACAGATTTCTGATGGTACCTAAATGTTGAATAAGGGCTTTGATATGAGTGCTATAAAGCTTCCTGGGATATATGGCCTAGCTTTGCTGAGGCCTCTGAGGTAATTTATCTCTTCTGCGGATCTGTCAGGAGCAAACTTCCCAATTTTGACAGTAAACTAAGATGGAACTAATGCTGTTCAGATTTAGGGTCAAGTAGATCTGACAAATGTAACTGTTGGGACTCCTGCTCAGAATGACCCCAGTTTCAGGCATCTCTAAAAGACTGTCTTGTATTGTAGCTTATATCTTTTTAATGTAAGATACTAAATACTCTGAAATAGTTTAACTCCTAATAGATTAATGAGGGAGCATATAAAAATAATAGTAATAAGTACATTAAAAGTTAAACTCAATTTTGTGGGGGAAAAGATTTGTCCTGGAACAGCAGGGCTTTGAAATACCATTTTAAAATATATTTTTTGTTCACAATGACTTCTTTCTAGCAACTGAGCACAACATAATTTCTGTTAAGTTTCAAGTCTTAGTCTACTGGACTACCATATACCATGCTTACTTACCTGTTTTACTGAAATTCAGACTCCACAGTGCATATTTGAATGAAAGAGCTACTTCCCACAAGAAGACCATATGTCTACTTTAGATATATTTGCCCTTACATAACATATGTAGTTTCTCATCCTTGCAGAAGAGACTATAAAAGTCATATTTATAAGAAAGCTAAATTAAACTGCAATATTTCACCAAAAGATGCTAAAACAGAAAAAGAATTCAAATGTGGATTTTAAATCCAAATAAACAATGAGGAGGGAAAAAAATCAAACAAAATTCCAATAAGATTTTGAAAGATGAAATCAGGTAACTCCCAAAAACAAGAAAAAAGTGACGTGATCAAAATAAGGCAGCTACCTAACCTATTGACAAAAAAGAGACAATAGGATATCTTGTAAGCCCTAAGATAAACACAACAGTCATCCTAAAAGTTGCCACCTTATTGTTTTCTTGCTCTTTTCAGGATATACTACTCTGAATAACTTAATTTTCTCTAACACGTTTCCTAACTTTTCTTAAAATCTATTTGCATACTGTGTGAATCACAGAATAGCTGGGGTTGGAAGGCACCTCTGGAGATTACCTGGTCCAGCCGCCCGATCAAGCAGAGTCACCTACAGTAAGGTGCTGAGGACCATGTCCAGTCAGGTTTTGAATGTCTCCAAAGATGGAGACTCCACAACCTCTCTGGGGAACCTGTTCTAGTGCTCAGTCATGCCCACAGTAAAAAAGTGTCTTCTTATTATTATTTATTCTTATTTATTCCACAACAACTATGTTGAGCAAAGACATCATGTCAAATCCCACTAATACACAGCATCTCCTTAGCTTAAAAAAACATACTTATTCAACATTAGTTCCAAAAGCTCTACCTCATGCTTGTTCTGTTTATTTCATGTAATCCTCCCTGTAGTCCATCCTGTATCCAGCAGTGAATTTAACCCTCTTTTGATTATTTTTATAGAAATTATTTGAATCTTCCTGTAATTTTAAATGGAATTGAAACCAATGCCCTGAAAATCTCAACTCCCTAGAGTGTTACAGGAAGAGGAAATCTAGATTTAAATGTAGTTTTGGGGGCTATTTTGTTGATAAGTATTTATTTTGTGTTTAGCACACAGTAGTGTCAAATGCCAAGTTCAGTTGGGAAACAGTCCAATTTTTGCCTCCTATCCATTCTGAGTAGGGCCATTGCCTGTCCCTAGTCTGGCGCCTTCCCTCTTGTGATAAGTGGTAAGAGTAGCAGTCTAACGCAACTGTGGGTTGCAACAACTTTTGGTAGTCTGCCTCATCGTACAAGAGTTCTCCTAAGAGGTTCAGCCTCATGGTCTCCTATGGTTCGTTTCTGAAGGGCCAGGCCAGTACCATTCACTCCTCCTGCCTCAGGATGCAAAAAGGCCAAATGAAGGCAGCTTACTCTGTAGCTGATCTTGAAAGGTGCTGTGCATGCTCTCACTTTCTCCTGAAGCCTGTGACATGCTCAAATGCAGATCTTCAAAGGTGCTCAAACAACATCGATTCCAACGAGAATTAAGTGCCCTCAGCACTTCAGGCATAATGAACATAAACCACAAGAACAGGAGGAAGATAAATAATCTACATTATCCCCAAAAGCCAAAATCAGTGATAGGAAAGCAAACTGAATGCATTAGCAATCTCTTCTGTTGTAACAGTTCTTTTGTTCTTTTTAATGAACTTGAAGCCTTAGTTGCCATTTCACCCCAAAAGGTGCTCTGTCTGGCTTCCTCCTATCAGCAACACAATGTGGGGGAAACTTGCACCTTACTGGATGCTCTCCTGTATACATTCTGAAGGCAGTGAACGCTTCTGCTTGCTACGAAATAGTCAGATCAACTGACACCATAAAATAAGATGAATTGATCAATAAATATACTAATAATACAGTACATTACTCTTATATAATGTTTTAAAGCCAGGAAGATCCCAAGTGCTTTCCAGACTGTAGAGAGCAGTCACTCTCCTCTGAAATACAGCTTTCTCACAAACGAAATTCAGCAGCCATGCTGCACCTGAAAGAGTAAATGCAAGTTCTTTGTGGGAGCCAAAATGACTTTTTAAATTGAAAGTATAGTGGGAAATTAGGTGTGGAGAGTGAGATTCTTAGCATCTCATTAGCATCTTCTGCAAAAACATTTCTGAGACTTACATGGCCAAAAAACATGAGAATCTAGGCTCTACACCTCATGTGGAAGAAAGGTAACACAGTGTTTCTTCTGTACAGCAGTATTTGTATAAAACTCTCACAGAAAGCATGGCAGAAGGGAGTACACAAAAGGTGTGATATCACTATATATTGATACAACACCTCTCACTTTCTTAAATATCTCCACCTTGAAGATTAGATTTTTTTTTCTAGCAATGATAATTTAAGCCATCCCATCAGAGTGCAGCAGTTACACAAGATTATATTTCTCCAAGTCTGTGAAGCAATCGTGAATGCAAATGGTTCTGGCCCATTACATCTTTAATGTGAAGGTACCAAAAAAGGACTGACTTTTTCAAGTGAAATTACAGGTTATTGACAGCAGTAATGTATGGTCTTCTTAAAAAAAATATATAAGTAGAAATTGAATGCAACTGAACTGAAAACAAACCCACAAGCCTTCAGTATACAGTAGAATGCAGAACTTCACAGGGTATTTGTATTGCACAGAGATATCTGAGGAGTTGTTTGATTTGGACATTTATGTTTGTTTTTATTGTTGTTTTTTGCTTTTGCTATTTTTTCTTTGCTAATGTAAATGAAAAGACAGTATATAACTAACACCGTGGGAAAAAAAAAGAATGATAAAAAGATTAACCTAAGGCATGTAGTATCAACTCAGAGAGCAGCTACTGCAAATCTTTGCTTACTTTTAAACTAGATAATACAGCTAAATGGAATTTTTTAAAGTTCTTTGTGAAAATCAGGAATTGTATACTGATATTTGTTATTTAGTTATTCTTTTTCCACCTAATATGACTAGCAGTAGGACATAGAGGTTAAAGGGAATATAAAGAAAAATAAGGTTTGAACAGATGTCAAGAAATGTTTTTTCACACAGAGAATTATTAAAGCGCAGAGCAAGCCTCCCAGGCAAGACTGTTGAGGCAAAAACTCTAAGGTCATTGAAGAAACAATTAGCTACCATCATGGAAATAGTATACAGAGGAAAATTAGCTTTAATAAGTCAGTCGGCTTCACTAACTCTCTGGAAGATCTTTTTCTCTCCTTAAATCATATTTATTTGTTTAAGTATGAGGACGTGTGCTCCCTTATTCTGTGAATGGAGAAAAAAATACAATGAGAAGAAGAGCCATGAAACACAGGAAATGTATGAGCTTCTCCTCAAGGCACCACAGGTCATACTTGGTGTACCCAGTGCTGAAAAAAAGTTGATGCTGTTCCAGAATTATGATAACATTATCTCAACCCTTTTACCTCATTACCTCATTTAAACCCTCAATATTAGCACACTCAGCTGCCACCCACAGTTTTGTCGTTGTCTTACTCTCTCTTTCTGCTGATTAAAAATCTGGTGCCACTTGTTTAATAACCACTTCAGAAAAAGGGCTGATCTTCACAACTTATCAGACTGGTACAGAGCCCCAACCTCTGCAGCAAAGATCGTGAGGGCCATGGCTGTGTCTGTTAGATAAATAAAGCATGAAGTTACTAGCACTGAAGAGTACAAATGGCTCCCATATACTTTCTTCGCATGGATACCCAGTTGCAGGACAAACTGTAAGACTAAATGTTCAGCTAATAGGCATTATAAGGGCGGGAGTATTATTTTACCTATATAGTTATATGGTGGACTGGGGGACATTTGCAATCAATATTTTCAAACATTTGGGAAAATGGTATAGCTGGGGACAAAATAATTTTATTCAGGGGGATTCAAATGTCCAGAAGAAATGAAAAGAATTCAGGAACTGAGGTATCTCCAAGTTTTGACAGTACAAAAAATCTTCTTTCTTCATCTAATTGTTGTATTGTAGCAAAAAGTTAGCAGTGCCATCCACTCCAGGATCCCCATAAACTTTCATAAAGACGCTGAAAGCGCCGAAACGAACTTAAATCTTTGAAAGAAATTGATCTGTGAATACCCTAAACAGAATCTAGTCTGTAAACCAGAAATTTTCAGGGGAACCACTACATTCACCAGGACTTTGTTTTTATCACTGATTTTAAGCAGAGGTTGCTTAAAAACAGCAAAAGCAAAATGCCCAGAAGGATAAACTCTTTGGAAATATTAGAGAAAGACATAGCAAGAGAGGAGGAGAGAGCCATTAGAAAGAAAGGAGCAATGACAACCGTTTTTCATGATTGTCTGTGTATTTTAAACAAAACTTGAAAACTTGAGTTACACTGCGAATACCAGAAGAGGCCACAAAACAGAAAGCCATGCCTGGCTATTGGCTGAAGTTACATGCTTTCTGGCTAGGGAGTACTGAAACTCAGAGCAAATCTTTGATCATAGGAGGTGCCTCTGCTGGGAGGAAAACAGTGGAAAATGCTTTTGTATTTTCCTGTCAGTATGAACTATCTTGTAGGTTACATTGACAAGTTGACAAGCATGTCAGCTTCGCTGAAGTTACCACTTATCTCTTTGTGCTGATGAACTTTAAATTATAGATAACTTATCGCTGTTTGACTGTCCCCCTCAGATCATTAATCAGAGTAGGGAAAGATCGGCTGCTGTTTAACTAGATGGATTCCTTCTATTGGGAATATGAATGGACTCATAATTGTAGCTCTAAGATGAGGCTTCCTAATGATTCTGCTCTTGGAGTAGTGCCATTAAACTAAAGCTAAAGGTTTTCAATAAGATAGATCCTTTATTTCAGAGAAATACACTGCTGATTCAAAAAGGTTGACCTGATGATCCAATAGGTCTTTATCGGCTTCAATGATAATGCTGTATCAATTCAGGAACATCTCCAGACCAGCATTTTAAAGGTAGGCTATTCGTTCTCTGCTAAGGTTTCCTCTGCAATTGTTCAGAATAACAGAGAAAACGGTAAAAGATCCATGCCTTGAGAACAGTCTGCTTTAGTTAAGGTTGAATGCTGACCTGACCAGAATAGTGATGGTATTGAACAACAGCTCATCAAGATCTGAGTTTTCCTTCTTTAACCTTTGAAGGAGAGATAAGGAGAAAAAGTGCTATACTCAATAGTAAAACTTTTTCTTCATTGACATAACAAATATCTTATGGACACAGATTTCTCTTCTATTTGTACAATGATAAGGTCACTAAGCCAGGGTAAATCTTTAAGTCACTGGCAGAACTATATTCAGCCACTTATTGTCAGTTTTGTAGCAGGATGGTCGGAAAAAACTGCAGTACTACAACCGAACATCCTTTGCCATTGAACCAGCTGTGCAAAGTTGAGATCTGAGTTTCCTGAGCAATAACTATCTCTCTTTTTCCTGCCGGCAATTTATCTGAAATCAAGGTTTTCATTTGCCCTTCAACACAGGTGTTTGATAAACATTTCTGTGCAAACTGTTCAGTATTCAAAAGAAGTAAAACATACCTTAAGGGAAACTAACCTGTGGGTACGTCTGTGTCCATCTGTCTGCCCATCTCTAGTAACTTTGAAATATTATTTTCTTTAAGCAAATCTGGCAGAAAAGCAGAGGTCTCAAAGATATCAAATGACTACTACTTTTCTGGAAAAGGGTAGGTGGCTTAAAGTGAGTTTTATCCAGCTTTACCCAACTAGTGTCCTTGGTAAAGACCTCCAGACTTCCCTGAGGCTTGCACCAAGTAGTTCATAAGAAAACCATGATTCTGAAGAAGGATTGAGAAAGAAATCTCAACTTCTTGGACCTTGGAAAATCTGATGGTAAGAGGGAACCAGGTTTCACTAGTTCTGATGGTTCTTGGAATCCTTTCTTTTAAGCACTGTGTTTTTATGGCTTGCTGAGCATTAAGGTCAGGTCTGTATTTTCCACTATTACGCTTCCAACTTTGGTAAGTTTTCAGCTGCAGGTAACTGTAGACAAGCAGAATATCACCACAGATGCTATTATTATTGGCAGCACTTAAAATTCATGAGATTTCTTGCTTGCTATTTATAAAGCACCAGCTTCTGGAGTCACACTGTTCCAATGACTCTACCTGTTTACTTTTTGAAATTTTACCTCTCAAGGCAGTAAAACTTTGAAAAATGATTCATGAGTCATATAGTACAAAATAAACAAAAAAGCAAATAAAGGACCCTCATATTTTTATATATTCATCCAAAAAAGGGATTTAAAGATTTTTTTTTTATTTGTTTGTTGAACCATCTTGCTATTTTCAACTGAGGCCAACAACAGTGTGTTGGATTCTTCCAGATTCTTAAATACAGCATCACCTGGCTTATTCATAACACACAGTGAGAGAGTAATACAATTGTGCTCTACAGCTAGTAAATATTACTATTTGATATTAAAAAATCAGTAGCTGAACTTTTAAATAAAACATACAGGGTAAACACAGATATAACAGTGTCTCATTACTGACTGGAAAACCTTAATATTTTTTAACTACTGGTTTAGACTCATCATAAAAAAAGGATTTTACTGATCAAACAAATTTTTACCTTTTTGTACAATGTTTGTCTTTTTGACATAAGTGATTAACCAAAATTTGATTGTATGTTTTCCTAGGAAAAGCAGCAAGGAAAGAGAAAATATAATCACAGAAATTTTTCTCATTATTAGTCTAATAAAGTCCAAGACAAAGGTCAGATGTTATGCTAACAAGAACTTTAAACTTTCCAGTAGAGTATTTTAATTAATCTCTTTAGGCCTATCACTTTAGTGACGATTATAAACCTTTTTCTTTCCAAAAAACCTGCTTATTCAAAGACTAGGTCTAGCAGAGTCTCCCCAAATGAATTTGTCTAGAAGTTTTGCGCAGCGCATGAATTCATCTTTTTGTGCAGACGATTCCATTGCAGCTCATTAAACAAAGTAAATATAAGTAAGATATGATCAGCCTGTGAAGTATGGGTAAAATTTGCTTGCACAAAAAAATCCAGTCATATAAAATAAACTCACAGTATTTTATATTTTTATTTTTTTAATTTGTCTATATTTTTTCTCTTTTGATAAATATATAGACTGACAAATGCACACACTGTTAGCAACCTTTATGAGAAGTTTTTTTCTTCCTTGTATTCTTTAATATCAATTTAATATCATGATTGACTTACAGTGATTAAACACTTGTCCTCATGTTATTTATTGAACTTGAGAAAAGTTAATTAATTGGATTCCCTGCAAAATGTGAGTTTAAGAACCTCTACTAGCTGGACTCAGCAGAACATGTAGGTATCACTTAAGCACAGCCTTTTCAGGAATGAATGACATTCCCGTTCTTTCCAATTTCAAAGCAATCATAGAGTTTTGATTAGTTAAATCTATTTTACTTGTATACACCTTTTGACTCTTTGATATTGTCAGAAAAAATTAAGTCAGTGACATGGACCTATACTCCATATCTCTTCCATGTTCCTCAGGGGAATAACAGCCGTTTCCTCTTGCCTGCCCTCCAGCTGATCTCATGTTTGTTGTGTTCCTGGCTGCACAGTAAATAAGCCTCAAATGGAGGGAAGAGGGTATTCTTATTTAGCGTACATAGGAAATAAAGGTCCTGCAGATGGGAAGGGCCTAACACTCTGATATCCAGGGACAAAACTCTGTCGCCTGAACTAAGGAATCCAGTGTCAGTGTCATCCCTCAGGACTCTGCCACCCGGCCTCTCTCTGCAGCTGCAGACTTTGGTCTCCTGTATGCCCATGTTCATTATGTTCCAGCCCTATGCAGATGTCTTGGATGCCCTAGGGAATGTCAAACGGCACTAAGTGTTTAGGCAGCAGAATTACACCCTGATTCTCCTACGTGCATTTTATAACCACTACACAGTTATGCAAAAACTGGCTGACCACTACCACTGGACAGGACCAAACAAAGTGAATCCTGAGAGGATGGCTGTACATTCATTTCTCACTGATTCTCTGCCCTGCAGGTGAGAGACGTAACTAACTGGAAGTGCCTTAGTTTACTACACAGTAAAGGTGCTAATGCTAAGGACTCAGAAGAGTGCTCAATGCAAGTTTATTGGAAACATCTTTTCGTCCTTTATTTCTAACAGCTAAGATTTAAAACTATTCTAATATGTAAGACCATAGTTATTCAAAAGACTAAGCAACCTTACCGTTGCAGGGAGGTCTTAGCAAAACCAGGCTGATGCATTTTATGTCATGACCATGTCTTTTACGGCATGCTGCTCAAAAATTACCCTATTTCAGTGTACACTATCTGACATGCATACTGCTTAGACTATGTGTACTGCAATTAGGCTGAGAGATTTTTACACATCATTTATTCCTTAAGCACATATGATACATGCATCTTAGCTGTTCCTCAACATTTGTTGCTCGCTATTACACAATTGATTATCTGTAAGGAATACCATTTGAGTTTCAGCTTCTTAGAGTGGTTGATCAATCAAGTCACTGACAAGTTAATAACTCTATTTACCTCTTGTCGTTCCTTTACTACTTTGTTTTGATTGAAATGGCTGCTTCGACTTAGAAAAACAGAGCATGGCCTATACTTAGGCAAACTGTTATGTGTCCCACCTATATACCCTCACAAAATGAGGAAAGGCTTAAAACTCTCCCCTACCGCCCAGTTTCTCAAAGGTACCACAGTGGACTCACAAGGGCATGTATCAGCTGTACCTGGAAGAGCATCCTTCCAAACACTCTTATTGAGGCCTGATGCCTAAACTTTTTGGATCTATTTTTCCATCAACATTTGAGAAATACTGGAGGGACATTCTAGAACCATTGCAAGGCTATCTGAAGCTCATCAGTATTAACATTAACATTTGCTATTGAATTAAGCTTCCTAGCAATGCCAGCAGAAAAGGAAGTAGCTGCTTAGAAAAGTTATCCCATGGGTAACAACAGAACCTTGTCTCCCTGGAGATAGTGGTTATTGATGTGACAGCTTTTCCATCTGAACTAGGCTCTGTTTGTAAACAATTTCCTCAGTAAGAAATATGTCAATTTAAATCAATTACAAAGTCAAAGGACGAGGAAGAGAAAAATATGCCTAGGTCAGATCCTCACCTTTTCTAAGTTCTCTCTACATTGGCTTTGTGACCTGTAAAGATGTGATGCTTGACATTTGGAGATGTCCTAAGGTAAATCTATATTGCATCTCCAGATGTTATCATAATCATAAAATGGTGCTAGCTTTTGCATGGCAACCTTGGCCAGAGTAAAGTCACAGCAGCATATGATTCTTAAAATACCAAGACATGGTTCTAGGGGTCTGTTGTCAACCTGCTGTTGTGCCCTTGTGCTTATAGCTTCCACTATGAGAATTTTCATTATTGTCATCCGAGATTTAAAAAGAAAAGGTCAGAAACTTTGGTAGTCCTGTTTATTTGTGAGGTGAAACGATTAATAATAGAGCCCAGGGCCAAGCACCCAGTAGATTTCAGGGCCAAACATACTTATTACAGGACTCTTTACCATTTTATTTGGTTCTGGAGTTTAGTTTTCATTTCTTTTGAGATGCAATTCTTGTTTTGCTATATTTATTATTCGTACGTTACATTGATTACTGGTTTAATTTATTATTGTATCTTAGCTAGCAAGAGAAATATTGTTCTCCATGCTGGTAGGCCAGCCATTGGCATCCTACTTAGAGTTTTGGAAGATGTGTTGAGGCAAGAAGGATAGTAGTATAAATGGGGTAAACCTATAAATAATCATACTTTCAGAGTAATTCTCAAGGCCACAGATGATGCAGAAGATCCTCCTTTTATCTTATTCTTTTCCTGTTGGGGTACACCTAAGTATAAATATTTCACATTATTAGAAAAACATATACACACGATATTTCAGTGTTCTATGTCGTAAGAATGTAGAAGTAGTCATGGATTTGACCAGATATGGCATCCTGAATATTGGAAAGGTGACAGAAATAGAGAAAATAGAGAAAAATAGTAATTTTGTGAGTTTCACGTGGTTGTTAAAATTGCCACAACAATAACTGTTTTGCAGAGTTTAATTACCACCTAGCACTAACAGCACCAATGTGCTGCTAGTAAGTAATGATTTCTTTAGTATAGCTTTGTAGATACTGTAATATTTTGTTAATGCCCAAAAAATGAGATTTAACAGAGTAAGAAGTTGCTATTTGTGATATCCCAGTAAATGAATGATAGTAGGGCCCTAAAAAAGTTTTTAATTTTGTGTGTTTATATAAAGAACGACCACTTTACAGTACTAGTCTTTGGAGAAATGAATATTCTCTGTCTCTCTCTCTCTTAAATGCATATTAATAAATAAACATGATTGCACGTGGATACGCACATACACAAGTTTATTTCTGAGTGGCAAAAATTGCTATAGTCCATTACTCCCCCACCCCAACATGTAATACATTTTTTCTGGATCATGTTGTAGTCATACAGCTGTCTGACTGCCACACTCTGAAGTGCATCCAGATTCAGCCCTGATATGTCCTCTTTTGGTCTTCTTTAACAATGGTGGCACTTTGAAGCAATATTGAAAAAAAGTAGAATAAAAAAGGCAGTGATTGACTGTACCACAACGTCAGTACCACAGGCTTATGGTTATATACATATAATGATGGAACATTTTACTTAAGTAAGAAAGAAAGAGCAAAATATCATTTATAGAGAGTGTTGTAATAGCCTGTTTGCGGAAAGAGGTGAACAAAATGTTTTGAGCCTGCTGTTTAACTACTGGCAGTCTTTTATCTCCAAAATATTTTTGCTTACCAAGCAAGAAGAGCAGGAATGCACAAAATTCTCCATTATCTTAGGATAAAACGGCTTCAAATCACCTTCACAAAGTTGCAGGGGGGATTGTTTGTTTGTTTTTTTCCAGAGAACAGAGTTCAGAAATGTATTGTTTCAATAACCCCTTTTAGTCCAGCTTATGTCTTTATTGCTTCAGTTCAATGAATACCTAACTTGTATAATTCTATTATTTAATTTCCAGTACTTGAAGGCTCTTTGTGAATGAGATTTACTCTTGTCAAAAATAAATACTTTATTTTCAATCCTAGTTAAATAAAATTTATTGAAAGACACATTTTTATTTGAGTAAGTGCATTTTAATTGAATAATAATACAGGTTTTTCCATTTAATCTCTGGGACATCAAAACTAGTCTGGCCCAAGGAATAATGAAACAAGCTTTCACATCTGGCTGACTCTTTTGTATCTATTTTATAAAAAATGCTATAAGTGTACTGTATAGTAGTCAGGGTTATTTACCGGTCCTGTAAATGTCTTCTTCATCTAAATAGGCGACTGTACTATGAAGATGTTGATTGTGACGTGCAGCTCTTTGGGAAAACAGGCTCTTTTTCATGCTTTGCTTTGTAGCTATCATTCTAATTACTTTCTATCAAACAACTCATAATGGCCTCACTGATATCTTACAATACATCATTTATTTTTGCATTCTCCTCTTGCTTCTTAGTTTTTGAATCTGAATGTTAAGATCTGCAAAAAAGACACAATTTGGAATTCTACATCTGTAGCATAAACATGAAAATGGAGCTTCTACCAGTAGACCCAATAGCAAGACTAAAACAATAATTCTAAGGAATAGAAAACATCCCTACAACATTCTTTTTTATATGTTTTAACATAAGAATTCAATTTCTAGTAGTAATATCTCTCTGAGCATGCAAAGAAGATCAAATGCTGATTTGGAAGATTATTTAAATGTATTTTTCAACAAAGAATCAATTTATGTGATGTCTCCAATCTGTTGCTTTAGAAGTACATGGCCAAGGTCTGTCTAATCTGTTGAATCCTTACATGTGTATACCGTGAATTTAATGCAAGGTAGTCTTCCATGTCACACTGTTTTTTTCATTGTGGAAAGAACTTGCAGCACTCCAAAACAGGAAAATAAAAATCTACCACATTTGTTGGGATTGAAGAAAAATCTCTCTTATGTGTTCATATTTGGAAGTGTTTCTCACTAGAAAGTCCTCTGTGTTTTAAAAAGCATGACAAAATTGCTTGGTTATTTATTTGGATACAAACTCATAAAATGAAGTTGTCAAGTATATCTTTGGCATTGCTTACAGGCCCTAGCAGCCCCTCTATGCTTGATAATCTTATGAGCTTTACTTGCCTTTACCCTGTCACATTTCTAGCCTTTCAGCTCTTCTTATCTTGTTCACTTTATTTCCACTTCTTCCTAATCATCTGTCTCCCTCATCCCATGTGCCTGTATAACTCATTGATTTCCTTGTATCTCATCCTTCTCCTTCCTGATCCTTGAAGAGACTAAGCTTTTTAATAAAAATCCACAGTCTCCTGTATAATTATCCTTCTTCAAATTCATATAGATGGGGGGTGGTTAAGATAATGGGTTAGATTTTCTTTGAGCAATGTGTAAGTATACACAAACTATTTGTGAAAGACTGGCTTGTAGCAGAAGGATGCACTCCACTGAGTCAAAACCTGACAAACAGGAAGAACAAATGAAGAAAAAAGTCTGTTGAACGCCTTTCTGCTTGCCAGTTGCCCCTCTCTTCCCAACAGTCATAACAGTTCCGACTCCATTTCCATTAGCTAAAGCAATATATACCCCAGCTTCATCACAGCTGTACAGGATTTTGCCAAAAGACTCAAAAAAGTTCAGTGTTTCCAATATGTGATTCCCAAATGAGTTAGTTAATTTCTACAAGGTGTAAGGTCAATGGTAAGGTTTTGTGCTTGATTACATTTGATGAAATAAGAGATACTAATGTGTGTGCAAGACTGCATTGCCATATTAGAGTTGAGAAATCATCATTTTATCCTCTGCTCTGGGAAAAGAATGTGTCCAAAAAGCATTCAACCTGAAATATGGTATGGCATAGTATCTAAGAGAGGGTATCATCAAGTTTGAATTCCTGTTCCAGGTCCTATGCCTCACTATTTCTGTAGTCACCTTCACCATAATTTTATTTTACTTTTATTGCGATTATTTCTAAAAAAAAAAAAAAAAAGAGAGAGAGCTGGAAGCCAACACTTTATATCTTTCAAAAGCTGGATTCTATGACCTTTATGCATATCAAAGAGGTTGAGGTGCATTGGATAGGTCAAAGTACATGCGAAGTCTCCATCCCCTCTTTCCTGGCTGCAGGAGCTTCCCCTAACCTCCAAGGGCATTTGGTAGCTGTTTATCCCACCATATTACTATAATTAACATTATCACAAAATATTTTGTTTAGAGCATATATTTTTAAAGCTGAAGCTTTTGTTTTTATTGAACACCAAAAATAAAACATAGCTGTAAACACAAGTTTCAGAGTTTTTTAATTATGTAGCAAAGGGTGTCAGAAATAGATGAGATAGAGCCGTTAAGACTGCATTTGGGGTACAATTATTTTTATTTCTTTTTAGTGAAAATAACATTCAGAAAACTATATTGAAATAGTTAGAAATGCAGTAGTGCTAATTTTTCATCTCTCATTTCAATATTTTGGTAAGCTTATTCAAAATATAATTTAATACCTCTGTTTAACTGAAAACCCTTGTCAGATCCAAACCATGACCTCAACACCAAAATAACAAAATTTAATTGTCTCCAAATCTGGCCATACATAGATCATTATAATTCATTGCAGTATTTTTTATGTGATAGCTCACAATCCCAAAGAAAAGGAAGTCATAAAAAAGGACTGTAGGAGTTACAGTGTTGAAAGTTGTATTTTGCAAAAGCAAAGAAATTCTTCCCTTGTTCTTCTCCATTATGTCTCTGCAAAAATATTCTCTGTACATATAAATAAATGGACTATCGGTAATGGCATTGGCTTATTATTTTATTATTAAGTATAAATGATTTGCATGTTTTTCTTATTTTGGTCAGTTTAAAACTGAATTAAGAAACTTACATACTCATTATATTTTGACTGGGCATATGTTGAAAGCAAAAGTATAAAACAAGACAGGATTGGTAGATTATGTATGTGTTAGCAATGTGCCAGTGATATTTCATTTTCACTAATTGCTTTGATGTTATAGTCTACTGCGCTACTGAAGTCTAAGCTAAGATTTTTACTACTGAATATCACAAGATGTCATATTTCTAGTGACAGCATTCCAAAATAAATTTAAAACATATTTGTTATTATAGCAATATTGTTGCTCTTGCAATTGTTACTCTTCTATTTTGAATACTTTTACTAGTACTAGTTCCTTCCCAGAAAACAGAAATTTTAAAACTATTTTATTTGTAAATATTCTAGTATTCATCTGAACACCTTATATTTTAAGGTAAACATTTTATTTTCATAGATAAAAATCATGGTTCTAGCTGTCTAATATAATGCATAGAATTAATTATATGAATATGTACATGAAATTAAACAAAATTGTTAAGTCAAATAGCTTGTCACTCTCAAAATGACAAAGTACATTATTTATTTTCTTATATTCTCATTCATTTTTTTTAATTAACACTTTTCAACACAATATTTATTCTGATTTAGCTCATACTTTGTTGCATGGGCATTGTTCTAGCAAAAAAAATCCCCCAATCCCAACAAAACAAAATCTTAGCTAGCTTTCAAATGTGCATGTAGAACATAATAATAAAAAAATGTTACTTTAGAAATATATTCTTGCCAGTGATTACGCATTTCAAAATCAGAGACATTTTGGTCACATTACACACACAAATTTCATTCATTAGTTTTTTTAAAAGCCCTCAGTAACTGTTTAGCACATTGAGAAGTCTTATTCAATGAGCCTTAAGCTAGTTCCACAGTTTCTGCAGTTCTAAGTTTTGATATGTTGTGACATGCAGATAATGATGCCCCAGAGCAGATTTATAAAATGTGTGTTTTGGTTGGATTTTTTATTTTTTTTTACATTCCACTCATCATTTTTATAGTTAGAGAGCTGGCTCTTACACTGATTTGTATTTCGGATTCATGAAAAGAGGCTATTTGAAAAGGATTCAGCAACCATGTTTCTGAGATTAATTTGCAAAGATACACATTACTTGAATATCTAAAAATAGTGTTGCCAAGCAACAAGCAAAAATACAAGAATGCTACTAGAAGAAACTAAAATACTTATACAGTCTAACAATATACGCAGATTAATTCTATCCTGTAAACCTGGGAGTCATTTCTGATGTCATATTTTTAGTATGCAATTTTCAAGTAGCATTCATCGTGATACAGGTCCTTCAAAGATCTGTGTTTCTGAAATACTTGTCTTGCTGCTCTGATTTGAAGATGTTAGAAAAATGTTTGAAACAAAGCCAACTGTGTTTAATTATTCATTACGCTACCGAACCAGTATTAGTATTCTGTAGGACTCTGGAGTAATATTGAGCAGAGGTTGTGGTGATGTTTCCAGATATAGTTTGTTCTTTGAAGCTTATGCCTTTGTACACAGACCATTTCCTGAGGGACAGGGTGATATTGGCAGGCCAGCAGAAATGGTAATTGTGTCGAAACTGTACTGGAAATGATGAGGTACTCTAGTGGGAGACTAAAAGAAAGTGCAGGGTTTAATTACAGTCTGCAAATCCACAAACTGTGAAGAGGGAGAAGGACTATGCATTTGGCATTGATTCGTGAGTTATTATTAACTTTCCAGAAACACTTCAATATTACAAAAGATAAAGCTTTACATAACAAGAGCTGCACCTTTCAGTTTTGCAATACTAGCTACTCTAACTGCTATTAAAAAGTGTCACCTAAAAAGTCAGAGGCCATTATGCAAAACAGAATAACTGCTTTCCTGCCTATATGGGTTTACAGTAAAGCTGCAAACAGATTTCCAGTTCACATTATAGAATGTGTTCCAGAAGGATTCCAGCTCTTTTGAACTCCTCTTCCTCCACAGCCCCCTTCAGCTATGAGAGCTTAACCCAGCAACATTTTTCGGTATTTTACAGAAAAACCTTTCTAGTAGAAAAGACTAAGTTAAATTGTGCACAAAGGATGACTGACAGCCTTTATATCAACTTCCTGACTTTTGAGGAAAGAAGGATGTACAACTGTTAATAACATAGCCTTAATTAAATGCACTCATCTGCATTCCCTATGCGACTAAAAGTAACTGGTGCATTGCTGGTTTCTCCACTTATATCCAAGTGACAAGGGGAGGTCAGAAAGGAAATTGAAGGACCAAAAAAGGCAGGACCCATTATGTCACACAGTCGGTGGGATCATGGGATATGGTTGGTGCAGAGAAGGTCAGCAGAGCCGAAGCAGGGTGACTGTCATGGGAGAGCCCTGGAGGATGGGTGCTCCAGCATGGGATGCTACATGGTCATGAGTGGAGCACTCCAGAGGCAGCCAGCAGAACTCTGGTGCAAACATGGAGAGGATCTCCAAGTGTGAATCTCTTTTAGAGGAATAACCTTCCATAACAGCTTAACAGAGGACTGAAGTCGTGACTGTAGTGATCGTCTAAACATCTTACAATAGCTCTTTCTTTCTTAAGTATTTTATTTTCATTGCTTGGAATTTGAAGTTTTAGCTGGGCAGCTGTGTTTCTTTCCAAAGGTTTTCTGGGTCCTCCAGTCATGTTCTTCTACTCATTTCCCACACATTGAAAAAGAAACTCCGTATACCTTAGTATCCTTTATATTATCAGAAATCTATTATATTTTTCAGCATATCACCTTGGCTCCTGGCTATACTTCAGCTGACAGCAGAAACAATGACTCCCTATTGAATTTTGTACTCTTTTTTTATAACGTCATCTACCACACCAACTTTCTAGCACATCCAGCATAGAAATATATCTTCACTAAGCTAACTCTTCCAGAATTTTGCCTTCATCATGAGTAGAAAATGTTAAAATTTTATATATGACTTTAGGAGTTTGGGTTGGGAGTGTGTCTATCAGGGATCTATATATAACTGTCTCCATCTTATTTACTTCCTGCAACAGCCAACCCATCTGGAATTATTCTATTCATGTTCTGGCAATGTCTATACCAGTAAACCAACTGTTTTCCAGGAACACTCAGAAGCAACCAGAACATGCTCATCTATATTGTTAAATTGTTAGGACAATCCCTGGCATGGTTTGCGTCCATACCAACTTGTACGTTCCCATGCAATTCCCAGACATGGTTTGGGAGCTATCATATGCCAAAGATCACTCCCAATAGGAGGGTAAATGAGCTGAACAGTGCAAAAAATAGATCATCCCATGTCAGTTGGTCTCACCTTTTAATAGTGCATATATAGCCTATGATTTACGTAAAGTCAGTATAATCTCTTTTTTAAGGAAGGTAACTATAGCCCTGGTTTCAGTCAAGGGAGCCACTTTCTCAGAGTATTCCCTACATGGAATTTAACAAGGACGAATTTGGTCAGGACTGTGAGAGAACACCAAAATACAGTAGAACTCCAAATCTAGTGCTAACTACTCCATACTATAAATATGCTATTTCCAAACAATGGCAAATGTGATTTATCCTGTCAGGATTATCTGATAGTGGAAGCAAATAAAAATAGATGTTTGTGTCGTATTTCAATCCTTGTCTCAAATAGAAAAGAAAGTAAAGTGAGACTTTAACAACATAATTAAATATTTGTAAGCCAGTTCCTATTTCAGCTACGTCCTTACTCAGAAGGCTTCTCTATGTTCTCCCGTGAGACCGTTCAACTCCTCAATTTTTTAAAGATGGAACCAGTACCTGAGACCTATTTTCTTCCTGGAACTTTTTTCCATTTCTTCTTCAGAGAAGGAGAAAACTAGTTTTCTTAGGCTTTTATTACCTCACCAATCCTTTCAGGCTCAGTCTGTTCATCTACTGGTGGTCCTTAAGAGCTATCTCATCCAATGTTTTATTCCGACACCTGATTTTTCTCATGTAAAAATCAACGTATAGCTTAATGAATGCATGAAAATATGTAATTATGGACTTGATAATAACACATAAGCTCCTAATAAAAAACAATACGCAAGCTCTACATAGACATTACATTGTCATAAATATCAGATTTCAATAACTGGTGAAAACTCAGTGTTAAATTCATGGCATCAATTCACGATTGATTAGAAACTATTAATCAGCCAGCCTTCCCCACCTTTCTATCATTTCCAGCAATTTCAAAAACAAGTTATTGACTCAATTCACTAAAGCAACTTCTTGACTTATAGCTCAAAACTGAGTGAGTACATTCTCGTCAAAAATAAAAATAAAAGTTTATAAATGCTCACAAATCTGCTTCAGTGCCTTTCAAGGCAATGGGAATGGTTTAACTGCTTTTAGTAGGTTTAAACAAGACCAATGGTCTTCTAAACTTTGTCACATACCAACCATCGTTTTTGAAAATTATGGGATCTAAAGAGCAAAAGTTGGCCTTCTGGCATATGTGTCAGAGTTCTGTACCCTCAATGCAATTGTGATTTGTTTGGTGGGTTTGTTTTCACTTCTTCCCTGCTATTTTGTATTCTTAGACACTGAAGCCCTGATGCTAGTAGATGCTACCTTTGTTGGACTTTCTTATCTCGATGCTGTGGGAGAAACCATCTGCAGAGGAATCAACTGTAGTTAAAACTTTTTTAACAAAGTCAATGAGAAAATATTTAACTGAGGAGGCTTGGGTAGTGAATGCAAGGAGGTGGTTGGTACAAATCTCATGGGCTTGCATGGACATGCAGACAGCAACATTTCTTCTTCTCCTTGACCAGCCTTTTTTTCCCTAGCTCTGCTTACCAGAGTTTTTTTTAAACTGTTATTATTTTAAACATTGCCTATCATGAAAGGAACAAAAAGAAAAATAGTTTGAAATTATCCCGTTTTGAAGCCTTATGGAAAAACATTAAGGGAAAAATGCTACTTCTATGGAAATCAAGAATTTTTACTTTCATTTTGATGGGGTCTGGATTTCCTTCATAGAGGTTTATCCATCATCTCTTACTTGAAAACTTTAAAAAAATAGATATATTTTTTTAAGGTGTAGGTAGAGTTTTCATTTGCTTGGATATTTTCCTAGTCATTTCATTCTGATTCACAAGCAGCTTTGAGCAGATGTCTAAAATAACATGGCTTTCCCAGACTGGGACCAATCGTTATGGTGATGTTCAGTGTGTTACAGCTTTATTTACTAATAAAGCTGTTACAAACACTGATAGAGACCACAGGAGAACAGGACAGTGGCAGCCTAGTGACCCACGACATCTATCATCAATGAGCCCATTGCTGTTAATACTGAATGCCAACTCAGTTCTTTCTCAATAGCTCTTTAAAGGAATAGTTCATGGAGAGAGACTTGCAAAAGTCTAAATCATGGAAATTTCAGAATCCCACGGTAAGATTTACGTCTTTATCAGATAGTTCCTTAAATACTCCAGACATAGTCTTTCGTGAAGGCAGGATATGTTAATCAAACCAGTGAATAGCATGGTAATTGACTATGCCTTCTAATTGATATCATCATTTTCTCTGATTCAAGGGAAGCAGTTATGTTCAAAATAGACAGACACTTTAGAAACGCTTACATTCTACTTCTCTGTGCTGTAGGATTAATTCTGGATAAAATCAGTCATTCAGGTTGCAGAAACAGGCAAAATAATTCTACAAAACTGGCACTGATTGATCATTGAAAATATCTGCCTCGTCTGTTGACTATAACAAAAGGGAATGAAATACAAAATGACCAGCACTGCATTTCTCATTAAATGCCACTGCAATCTGCAGAAAGGAATTAGAGGGTATCAAAAGAGTTAGAATCAGCTAAAGAACACTATACCAACAATAATGGAAAGCTAAAAAACATACTCATTTTTTCATTAAAACCTTTTCATTGGAAAATAAGAAGCCAATATTTAAACTCTCATTTTTAAATTAAATAATAAGCCTCTTTTACAAGGCTTTGAAGTCATCTGAGCCACATCTTCCAATTAAAAATCTGGCTTTGTTAAAGTCTAATCCACATCATCAACGTGATTTTTCCCTGAGATAGGTTTTGTTTACTCTGCTGAATTTTTCCTTTTGCTAAACATGGTTGAATGGCAGTGTATGGGGCCAAAATGACAAACCACAACATCTTTGGGTTTCCCCAGAGAACTGTGTAATCTCATTAGAAGCAACCCTATAATTACTCTTTCAGTAACTCAGACCTTTTCCAAGCACTTTTCACAGAAGCTTCCAAAACCACCTCACATTCAACACGTTCTTCCCAGTTAACAACATACCAGAAGTGTGCTATTAGCCATTAGAATGAAAGCAAATGAGGAGCTGCTACCTTGGAGAAGAAAAAATGATGAATTTCTGCCAGGGCTGGAAGGCCTATGCTGCTGGATGAACGCTGGTTCCGCATATCCCTTACACAATGCCGAAACTGAAAAACAGCCATCCCCACAGCATGGATTATACAGCCTATAAGTGGGTGTATGACTGAAATATAAATGTATTCCCAACTTCCTCACGCTGTTGCTTCACTCACTAATCTTACACTTTCCTCTTTCCCCAGTAAAGATTCACAGTTTACAAACATTACTGTGCGATAGGTTATCCTTTCCTAGTCTGCTCTACATATGTGTCAGTATGAGGCTATGCTGGCCCAGCCTCCTACTGTTACTCAGCAGTTTACATTTTAGGAACTGCAAATCTGCTCAGATATTGGGGGGGGGAATCGAATCCACCGAATTTTATACCAGTGAATAACTCTGTCATTATTCAAATATAACAGAAGTTTCCTAACCAGATTTATCCACCTTCTTAATTTAATATAGATAATTTTTGATTAATGTAGTTCTGGATGTGTTCTAGCTGATATTTGCATGCAGAGGTGCATAGCCTTCACTTTTTCCTTCAGTGCAAACATTGGTTTAACTTTGTGGTAGAGTAATGTAGAGCTGACAGTGATTCTATGCCCCAAAGTTACTTTCATTCATACGTAGTTCATTCAGTCAAGTTTAATATTCTATATTTAACCTCGTTGAGGTGCCCCAAGTTATTTTATTCATTTGTAAACTTCTCAAGAAGGCAGCAGAGTAACATACCAAAGACGACAGCAGTTGCTTGTGTTTCTCTATACTGCTTAAATGGCGTTGCTTGATTAGTTCACAGGAAACAAAGGATTACGCTTTTTGCCCTCAATGGTTCTGACCTTCACCTTGTCTCCTTCTGAATTTTCTCTTGTGTTTCTTTCAAAATGTGTAGATTAGTCCTAAAAATAACCTCGAGAACTAGGATGGAACTATAGAGGAAACAAGCGTTTAAAGTAATTTACAAAGGAATTAATGCAAAGCCATTTTCCCTTGCCAACTCTTATCTTCATCCAGTATCACTTTAATAATTCTCTATTTCTCCTCTTCCTTTCCTTGCTGTCATCTTCTAGATGTTCTAAAAGTGACTTTTGAGGAACTTTCCACATAATTAATTTATTATCGTTGTCTTTAATATGCAGCACATCTAGTGCTCTTATACCCATGATTTTTCTCACTCATATGTTTTATTTCTCAGTGTCTTTTACCTATTTCACCAGGATATGTAAATACATTTTACATGAATAACCTCCTTAAAATTAAATACTCTGAGTGTTTAATACCCTGATTTTACTAACATATCCGATCCAGATTACACACTGAAGTAATTGAGACTTTCAAGATCTGGGCACTTGTAGGATCGGACCTAGTTTTTGCTTTAAGGTTTCCTATTCTCTTATTATGAACATTTTGAAGTCTTAGAAACCAACCAATTTCTTTTTAAATGAGTCTAAATGTCTAGATTAGATGCTGTAACTTTAAAATCATTCTGGGAGCTATATAGTTGCTTCGAAAAGAGCTATTATTACTATGAATGTCATTACTTATTCCTCATTTAGCTGTTTTGCCCTTTACAAAGCAGACTGGTTGTGTTTGTTTTTTTTTAATTTACTGATTTTCTCCAGCAGTTCACAAAGATGAATCCATCCAAAAGCAATACAACATAAGTAGTTGTTCAAAATCTGTAAATCCACTGAAACTTTTTGATTTTCAAAATCTCTCAGGTAAAGGAAATGTAGTGTTTTCTGTAAATGTCTTTGCCCAAGTTTCACTCAGTAAATTCTTGTTTCAGTAAAGTAGCTACACTTATGTCCTCATTTCAGAGGTTAAAATTGTAGCCATGAGCCTAGGAAATCTTGCTTCAATTCCAGTTCTGAGATTATTTCAACTATATTTCCCGAGTAATACCTTACATCCAAGCAGCCCTGCAGTATCATTGTCAAGCTTTTCCTTAGTACAAAAGAAATTAGAAAATTATTTGATGAGGGAAAAAGAAAGACTTTGAAAAGAAAATTTAGTGGTTAGGACAGTTGCCAGGAAGGTAGGGATTCCAAGGTCCTAGTTTTGGTTTGGTTTGGTTTTTTTAATCCAGTGAATGTTTTGTCTAAAATGTATACATTTTTTGAGATAGAGAGGGGGATCCAGAGCAGAACACCAAGTGAAGTCCCAGCCACAAAACTAATCAGTCAAGCTGCTGTTATCTCTTTCCTAGTGTTTCTTAGTCAGTCTTACTGATTTTGGAATAATGTTATGTGGAAACCTGCAGCTGATTCACAAAGGGGACTATCACATACCCGCATTTCAGAAGAGTTTGCATCATCATGATTAGTACCTGCTCCAGAGAGACATGTTTGAATCCAAGCAATGCGGCGGAGCGCAGCTACCCCCACCCCTGCCTCAGTCTCAAGCCCAAGGTGTGGTGGAGAGCAACGCCTTTATCTCAGACTCCAACTGACTGCAAATAGCTGACAGTGCACGGGGCTGACTAGGAGGAACTAGGCGATACTAGTTGCAAACAGTGAGGCCAGAAATGGGCATGAGAACAGCAAAAAGGGGTATATGTTCCCCTACACAGCATAGATCAGCAAAAAGGTACTTTTCCTCTATGTGGCATGAGATTGGCAAAAAGATATCTTTCCCCATACCTGCCATGAGATCAACAAAAAAAAAAAAGGTATATCTCCACACCAAATATTGTATAGACCCCACGGAGCTCTCCTGCACAACAGCTGGCTGCACAGTGGTGAATCTCCCCTTGAGCTGGGACGCCTCTCAAGGTTACTCCTCAAGGTCGAGAGACTCCTTACCTGTGACAGATCCTCGATAAGTGACTAATAGCATGCTGAAACTTTGCAAACTTTGCTAAGTGTATCTCAGATTGATTATGCACATCATCCTTTAGACATAAGCCATTGACCAAGTCTGAGACTGAGAAGGAGTTCGGAAAGAAAGGGAGTGCACTCTGAACCCCATGACTCAATAGGAAGGTCTCCTTGACTATTTCGCCTAACCCTGTCCTTTGTGCAATAAGTAACCAAGTAAACCTTGCCATCAAATATCGTTAAACCACTGTCTCATTTACCATTGAACTTTGTTAAACCACTATCTTATCTCAATAAAACATGTTGCTGCTTCTCCCTTACGAAGGAAGTGCATCACTCCTCACTCATCTGCGACAAGCGGAAATCAAACTACAATTTCCAGTACCCTCAGGGGATGCTTTAACCAGTGAGCTTTTAAGTGATCACCTCTGCATGAGCCTTCAGCTGAGATATAAAACATACCAGAATGGAATTTTTCTTGAACCGCCTCTGGCAGGCAGGAGCACACAGCTCCCAGGGTTTTATTCAGACCCTTGAGCCCTGATCAAGCCTCTCTCAAGTTAGGCAGAGAACTGCCTAATATAGGGATTGCTAGGTCTGGGCTAGGTGCCAAACCATTCAGTCCTCCTGGGACTTAGATAATTCTGGGAAGCAGAACTTTATACATTGAGAAAATACTCATGTCAAAACTGAAGGATCTTTGGTGTTAATGGTTAAATGACATCTAGAAAATGGAAAGAGAGATTTCCAAGAATAAAATGTTAAATTTTTTAAATTTATCCAAAGTCCAAAATTAATCACCAAAGTCAGTCTTTATATGAAGCTTTTTCACAGTTAATGCTATCCATCCTCTTGGATTGCCACTTTAAAACATGTATTTAGCTGTCTTCCACTATGCCGAGATGCCCAGTGCATCTGATTTCATAACATGTCTCGGCATCTAAATAATACAAATGTCTACTCAAAGGAGAAAATCCAAAGCAGACTCCAAATAACTTCTAGCTGTTAAGAACCTATTGTCTGCTGAGCTTTGTATTCTGGTGTCCATTCAGATTTTCTCCTCAATAGTTGGAAAAATCCTGCATTTTTATATATTGTATCTTTCATTTTTAAAAGTTGCAATTAAAGTGTCATTTGCAGGACAATTTAGCCATTTTGTCCTATTCAGGAGGACTTATCTGCCGCAGAACATCACTA
The DNA here is from genome assembly GCF_040807025.1 of Struthio camelus. Classification (NCBI taxonomy): domain Eukaryota; kingdom Metazoa; phylum Chordata; class Aves; order Struthioniformes; family Struthionidae; genus Struthio; species Struthio camelus. Next base: position 27,047,619 of record NC_090942.1, read on the forward strand.
ATGTAGTAAAATAGGTTAGCTATATTTTTCTTTTTTAAGATAAGCTTTAGTTTTGGGAGGGCTCTAATTTGTTCACTGAGTGCATGTATAAACAAAGCATGACTCTAACAGCCCCTAGGTGATAATTAAGGAGGAATTGTCATCTTACTTTAGTTCTGCATGACTAGGAATCTTGTCCTGGTCCATCTTCAATGTTCAGTGAATTCACCTCAGAAGTAGAACTCTGGAGGACATCCACTTGCCTAAGATTGTACATCTTGTTCAATTCCAGTTAGTTTATCATCCTCAAGGTATAACTTCATTGGTGCACAAGCAGGCAGTATTTAAAGCAAATGCTTAGCACTTAGCAGGAGCTTTTGCCCACATATGCTGACCTTAGTCTGGGCTTGCATCAGATGTTTGGTACACACACAACACTTGCATTAGATGTTTGGTATCAGTTCAAAGCAGTAATCATTTGAAACCAATTTAAACATATGCTGTAAGTAATCTAAGAATGTTCAAAAATACCTTTATTTTCACTCCAATGAAATTTATGTCATAGTAACTCTGCTTGTAGACTAAAACTATGGTTAAGCAGTATTTAAAGGACTTAACTTGCTTGTTACATTTTCTGATCTTTAATGGACTCACACACTCTAAAAGTATACTAATTTTTTCCGTCATATTTCTGAGGTTTTAGTTATCTACATCTTTGTCTATTAAAGTTGATCTGCCATTTCTTTCTGTGGAATAAAAAAAAGTCTCCTTTAAAGGTTGTTTGAAATAACCAACGTAGCAGAATGTGGTGATGTGGTTATTAAAGGAAGTCAAGCTTGTAGGAGATTTGAGTAAAACAAACTGCTACGCATAAAGAAAAGGGGTAAACTGTGTTGTGTGAGAGGTAAGACCAAATACACTGCCTGCCTGAAAAAGCAATAAAAATCTCCAGTGTGGATTAATCCTTCTTGCTGTTATTGCTTTTACAGCTCCAAAAGCTGATCCATTTTAGAGATAACCAGGAAAATTACCTCCTAGATGACTCAAAAAAGGAATGAGGAAGGGATGCACACATTTTTTAGCCTGTAATAAATGGCTCTAAATCACAAAGTCAGCATACTGTTCAGACAGTTTACCCCTCTTAGGCCTAGGTTCTCAAGGCTATTTAGGCACTGCACCTCCTAAAATCAGTGGAATAAAAGGCCCTAAAAGTAGCCTATACACTTTTCTCAATAAAGCTAGGCATACCTCCACTGAAGGACTCCTCATACCCTGGCTTGTGCTAAATGGTAAATAGAGCCAATATGCACACATTTCTGGAATGGCTACTATCTAAGCATGATGATGGCCCCAGCACATTCATCCAGGAAAGGAAGACATGAGTCATGGGATCGTCCCTCTCTCTTCTCAGCACCCTCACAGCTTTCTCAGAGATATTTTTCTGCAGCAAAACTCTATTTATTGGCTTCTCATTAGGTTTGTTGGCAGTTTTGTCCTTACATCACCTTTCAGCACCCCTTTCCTCATGGCTAAACAGTGCAGAAGGTGGTTGAGTGGTCATCTTTGTGTGTTGGCATCTTCAAGGTTTCAAAGATGTTAATGAAGCTGTTGTTAGAGAAGAAAATTGTAGCTGACTTAGCTTCAGCTTAGCATAAGTCTGACTCTTGCTTAGCATAAGTGCCTGAAGTCGGTGAAGCCTGCAGGCCTTAAGGCTGAACTATCCACGAACTCAAGAAGCATTGCTGGTGATGTAATAAAAAAAAAAAAAAACAGTTAATGAGGATATGAAACCAGCTAATAACGATTCAGAACAGGATGCAGAAGAGAAATGGGATGCACCGGGGTTGTGGTTGACCCTCAAGAAGATAAGGCACTGTGGGAAACAAGGATATGGCAACCAGCCTGGGATGCAGGCCAGGAGCTGTCAGAAGGAGAGAGACACCAATCAGAAGGAGAAAGACTGCTGACTCAGTAAAAAAGATTGGAGGAGACCTTCACTGGCAGGTGGGGAAATAAGACTGTAAAGGGTATAATTACCCTAGAACGTCTTTGTTTGGGGTTGCTCCCTGGAGGTACCCAGCTTAGCTGTTACTGTGCTGTACTGCTGTTTAAATAAAAAATTAATTTTGCTGCTATACATGTGTGAAACTCTGCTCCTTGGAAACCTAGGGTCAAACTGTTCCCGTAACAGCTGTTCCTAAAGGATAGTATACACGTGACTGTTAACACTTTTAATGATGTGAGCCTCAGCTCCTGTCTTGCTATTATGGAATAGTGGTTATATCATCAGCTGGGAAGAGATCTCAGTTGAAAGATTCAGAAAACACTTTCTTGCACTAAGGATGTTCTTTTTCTTTCCTTAGTCATCACTGCATATCATTTCTGAGGTATATTTTTAAATGATTTTGTGTCTAAAAGAGAAAAAGGGAAATTTTAGGCAACAAGAATGGGATTCACCTTGAAGAACAAGCTACAACAGTTTCTTGCCAGGTACAAAGTCATTGTTCCCCCTATAGTAAATGAATTGCTAGGCAGCACAGCCAACAAAGTCCAGAGAACTATTCAGTTTTCCCTGAAGTAGACACCTAAATTTGCTCAGCTGAATCAGTCCTCAGATTCCATTAACTATAGTAGGAGCATAAACACACAGCTCAAATGCAGACACCAAAGCTAACATGCTTTAATCTGAGCGCTGAATCCTACCTTTGCATACAAAACTGCAACTAAAAAAAATAGCATTCAACAGCTTCTGATTCCAGATGGTGCCTGAACTTACTAGTTAGTTCTATTTCTGAGATGAAAGTTCTCTTGGAACTGGTAATTTTGCTTTTTCCGTGAGGCCTAGCCTCAAACTTGATCCCAGCTGGGATCCAGAAACCAGTCAGAATTGCCCCAGTTCCCTAGAGGAACCTATGATCTAGCGCTTTTCTAAAGGACTGAGGCTACCAACAAAGTGGTGACTTGGCAGTTTTCTGTCTAAGATAGATGTAGAAGAATGTCTCATATTTTGCACGATAGCCTTTACCCAAATGTGGAAGTGGGTTCAGTTTTCTCTTTTTTCAATCTGACATGATCAAAGTTCATAATATTCCTGTTCTAGAAGCTTACCAATAACACGGTTAGAGGCTCGGTGTGAAGAAGGATGAGAACAGTTCGCAGGAAAAAGTATTTTCTCTTTTTTAGTCTTTACCCTTATGCATAAAGAAATTTAAAATGTCAAGGGGACTGATAGTTAGGACACATTTCTGGGAGATACAGATTTGAATTATCCCTTGGTGCAGAGGGGACTGAATCCATTTTTCCATTTTTCTGGAACTTTCTCGTTTTCTTTGAAGGTAGAGTTGTGGGTATTTAATCTCAGGAGAGTATTTCAGATTCTGGTTTCTGTGTGGATAGAGGCTTTCCTCTATGTCTCTAACTCAGCGGCCTAAAGTAGGTCCATTTATACTTAGAGGTATCTGCACCGTTTCCTAATGACTAGCTGCAGACAGCTCCCCAGTTAACATTTGGCATTTGAGTATTGCTTTTCTGAGACTCTTAATCCTTTCTCTGTATTGAATAGGAATCACAGGCACTTATCTTAAGGTTATAGATAAGGGTAGGATTAAGATTTAAAAACTTAGTACCTGACTTGTAGAGATTTATGCTCTTAGCTGGGCCTAAACTATCTTTTGTCTAAAAAATTAATTTTTTTTCTAGGAACTAAAACAAGGTATGGACCTACTTCCCTCTTTATTTCAATGTACTTGTCATGCAACATGAGCCCAATTTACACAAATTCTTCATGGCATCACTGGCTGAAGTGAGACTTCGTAAAAGCAGAGCTCACTGCAGGATCCAGGCGTCATTGTGGTCACCTGAATCTATGTCTCCCTTTGATTTGGCCAATGACTGCTGTTTCCAGAAAAGCTGTAGAAATGTCTTTAGGAGTTTCTTGGCTTAATTCTTCTTACCTTGGAATTTGATTAAATATTACATGCAAAGCATTTAAAAGTAGGCTGGACAAAACACTGGAAAATGGATTTTCATGCACAGCTCTGCTGCTAGCAGCGATTTGTCCTAACAATCTACTGTCTGATCTTGATCTCCACTTACTGAAGTTTTCTTTATTAACTTTTCAGGCAGCAATAACCGAGGGAAAAAGAAAAAAAGAGGCATTGGGGTAGCTAATCTCTTAGAGTTCTGCAAATCTTTCTGCATCATATGTGTTTTAAAAATTCTTATTTTTCCAAAGTGTCATCTTCACTTTTAATTAAACTTTACGGTTACATAATTCACAAAATCCAAAGTTGTTCTACCAGATTCATCCGTGGCAGAGTTACACCAACTCTAGTCAAATTATATCAGGGATAAACTTGACCCTCCAAGGAACACAAATAATCAAAGCTTCAGCAGGAGGTATAATTTATGGTGCAATAGCAGAAGGGAGAATATATAGTTTGAAATTCTTTCACCATGTAGAATTATCACAGTTATAATAATTATAATAATTTTATATTATATAGTTTAAATGAGATATCCAGAGTTATAATGGCTTCTTTATGTTTGAAACATTCTTATGGTGTTTGGTCTGTATTCAAAACATTGCATAAGGGTCTATAACAACAACTTAGATTTCACATAGGACTTTGTAATACTGCAAAGCTGCCTCCCCTGAAAGATTAAATAATTAGAACTTTTATTTACAAGAATAAAACCACTCAGATGAAAATGACAGTTGTGATCATAATATATTATTTGATCAAAAACTTTTCAAATACAGTGTAAAAAACACATTTTTGAAAAGACTAGTTCAGGCACATAGACATATAACAGTTGTAAAAACGGACTTATTGAAAGAGAATTAAGTGCTTTAAAATCTAGAGCTTTTAGAAAATGATTATTGGATCTCATTTGATTCTTCAGCATTCCCAGATATGAATTTCTGAATATGAAAAAAGGAAACAAGTTTATCTTAATTATTTAGCTTCTTGGATTATTTAAGCTAACACTTCTCCTATAATGATGATCTTGTTTATTTTTATTGTGCAAAGCTTGCTTCAAACAGAGACCATTTCATAGCAGGTTAAAAAAAACACCTTGGGCCACAGAACTTATGTTTGGATTAGTAACGTGAAACAAGCAGGATAATGACAGAGAATGTAATTTTAACAACTTCTTTTTGTAATCCAAGCAGAGAATACAAATATAGTATGCTACATTGCTGTAATAATTTCTGACATTGTTATCACTTTGAAGAAGTTAAACATCAAGTTATTTATATTTGGAATCTGGTCTTTCAATGTAATCTGTTTGATGAGCCTAAGCCATTTTGTTTTCTGCAGGAGCGTAGGCTATAAAGACTCACACATTAGCATGATGATGTCGTACCATTCTGTCAATGCACATATAGCTAAAGATACTATTCAGCCAGAAGAAAATCTCCCAAATGTGGAACACTCTCTCACATCATAGATTTTAGATCTCAGATAGTAGAACTAGAGGAAGGAGGAAGCAAACAGGAATTCCACGTCTAGTAATTGGGTCATGCTTCCTTGAGCTTTTGGTGGCAAATATAAAACACCCTTTTAGCTGCTATAATTTCCTTGATTTAAGAGTTAACACACAGCTGGTCTGCAGCTTTGGAAATTGCAAGGTGGCAAAAGGCTTATGGAGAGATTGTGTGCCCTTATTCTTCAGAGCACAGGACAACTGCATAGCACAACCCAAGAGACCGCTGACCAACATGTTTGTAAGTAAATCTAGCTGCTTGATTTCTTCAGACTGGAAAAAGGATCTGCTATGTAATAGCGTCAATTCCATGGAGATCGTTTAGCTGCCAGCCTGTCCTGAAGTTGATAGTAGTACTAGGCCTTTGAAAGTGTTCTTTGCATGTCCCTTTCATGCCCTGCATTGCCTTTTACGAAAGCATTTACCAGGGGGTTTTTTGGGATAAGATTATAACTGCCATCTGCATTGTGGGCAGCAGAGTCACCTTTTGGCTTGATGTGTCGTCTTTCAGGACTCCTCAGATTGCTTCATTCTTTTAATGGAGCATGCAGAAAATAGTGAGAGGGAGGTTCACATTTGCAAAGAATATAAAATGTCTCAAACATAGAAGATGATCTCCAGTGATTCTAATTTTAGAATTGCTAAAGCAATTTCTACTCAAAATGATGGGAATGACCAAGAATTTGCAGTGCCTAAAATGTACTAGGAGGCTCAGAGAAAGGAATGAATTTGGCTTTTCTGATCATTATCACTATTTTAGTAATATTCTCTAAATAAATTCAAATCCAGCGTATCATTGTGATAGAGTAAGCTTTAGTTCTGTGCTTCACGGAAAGCAGTGAGTTTTTAGAAGAAGGTGGTAGGGTTTTGGCACAGAGTTTGGGGAAGTCATTCCATGCAATTTATCAGCATGGAAGAAAACACGAAAAGGAGAATAGGGGAGGAAAGTAAAAGGTATCCAGGCTGGCATCTTAGCTGGCAATCAAATATGATTGCATAAAAAATGCAACTTTTGTTTAATTCTTTCTCGGCCCTATGCAGACTCTGTGTGCATCAACTATCTACGCAGCTAGTGTAGACTGAAACTATGTCAGAGAGATATCACGTTTAGCAACACCATGTGCTGGGGACTGAAAGTGCAAAATTACATTTTTAAATAGCATATTCTTCTAGGAAAGTAAATTAAATCTTATGCTGAAATATTACTTTATTAATTGAGAAATGTGTGTTTTATTATCTCATCTGAGTCAGAAATGAATTTAATATGCAACAGCAACAGTATCTTTGTCTTCCTGGATGGCTAAAAATTGCCAGAGAGAAAGAGAGAGACAATTTTTCACATTAAAAGTTTTGACCAATTTGTGTATTGTTATGAAAAGGAATATAGAAAATATTTATTTTGAAAAAATTCAAGAATAATCAAAGATTGTAAAATCAAACTGTATTACAAACCATGTTGCCTTCTATTCGGTGCTTTTTACTTTTATGAATTTTATTAATGACTTCTTTATTTCTAATAGATGTTCCCTGACATTTCTCTTACATACAAGGACATGGCCAGCTATCACTGAATAAAAGACAAATCTCTACATTCAAATCAGATTTCAAGCATCCATTATTACTTCTAGTCTCTCCTCAAAATGTACCTGTTCTGTGAACTGTTTCAGTTGAAGTTCTCATTATGAAACGTCCAGTCAGTTAAATTCATATCCTTTATTCTCCCTGAATCAAAGATAGCAAACTATCTAAAACAGAGATAGGAAATTAATGATAAATTGTGTGCAAGCCACAAAATCTTATTGCTAACAAGAACATCCTGAGTGGCTTCACCCTTTCACACAAAGGTATATCCAAAACTAACACATGAACCTCTCATACTCCACTACTTCTTTAATATGAGGTACATTCATATGAAATCACCTAACATTTTGTTATTGTGGAATATGTTTTGGGGACGTCAGTGTGAGGTAAGCCTAGGATAACACTTCTGTACCATTCTATGCAGGCATATAAAATACTGAAAGCCAGTAGAGGTATTCTAAATTTTGAGCCATATGGCACTCACTCTGCCTCATTTTCAGCTGCTTCAGGCGCCTACTACTTGACTTTCTTAATATTCCGAGAAGATGAGCTTGTTTTCATAACTTGTTTTTAACCAGAACAAGTTACTATCTTCTTTATACACAGTTGCCTACAATATCAAGGGTTACTCCTTTAACACAGTGTATGAAATATTAATCTTATCGAAGGCATTAGAAGAACTCAAGCTGATTTGAATAAAGCAAAGATTTTATCAAAAAGCTCAAAGGCCTGTCAGACTGAGCACCTTCGCTGGAGAGAACAGTGTATTGCCTGCAATGGCTGCATACCTTGGCTGTTAGAAAACTACATGTACCTGTGAAAGCTCTTAATTTCCTCACAGACTATGTTGAAAGACATTTAATTCATTGAATTCAGTTATTTCAGAATAAATCATTTTTTCTATAAAACATAAAATATACAACAGGTGAATGAATAAACAAAGCAAAATAATCATTTTTCTGATCTCATTCTTAAGAAATATAAGCCTAAATTCAGTAGATATCTGTAGGAAATTCAGAAGTTACTATATTTCTCATTCAGTTCTGTCTTTGTATGAGCACTTTTGTGTAAATGTTACATATGAGGTTTAAAATAATTTAGTATCATTAAGACAAGAAGACATTTTATATGACCCATTAAATTCTCTTTACTTGCGCAGCTAAGTCCATTTTTGTTTGGACTTGGACAAGACTCGTACGCTTAAAGTAAGTGACAAGATTTTTTGTTTATCATGAAATAACAAAGGCCTATGTTTTCTTCTTTATGCAAAACACTTCCCTTAAGATATTTCATAGGTTTATATTTAAAGCAACAACAGTCATTTATATTTAAAGCTGCAGCAGTCATTTTCATCTTCTTCTTGGAGATCACAGACATTCTTATTGTTCAATAAAAATGATAATCAAAGGCAATTGGAATGTATTAATATTAATAAACGATTAATATGTAAACATTCTGAAGAAACAGCTTGTATTTGAGTCATAAAACTGTGTGTGCACACATACGCGCGCACCTGGGGTTTATCATATATATAGATATGCATACAGACATATGCTTAGAAACCCATAAAAAATTTAGTGTCAAAATAAAAGCAAATGCTTTAAAAATATTATGAAAGCAGAAATAATAATCCCACCATCCCTTCCTTCTCTTACCTTTCTAGATAAATTGTAACTGACAAACCTACTGTAGCAAAAGTAGTAAAAATACCAAACACTGAAATAATTCATAATTCATCTGAAGAGGTCTCCAACTTCTACTACTGTCACTGGGCCAAATGCTACAATTCAGTAGCCTTTTTTAAAACATAGTAAAGGTTTTTAACTCCCAGTGGTGCTTTAGAGAAACCCGTTGAAAGACTGAGTCCATAGTGCTTCAGGACGTTAGGTGTGGATCTTTGACAAAGAATTCTCATTATCTAATCCTAAGAGTTCACCTTCCAAATGTTAAGATCTTTTTATAGGATGTAGTTTGATACACACAGGATATTCTTATTTCCCTTTTCAATAAATGGATTGAGGCTATATGGTGTTTACGAGCCTTGGCCAAACACCAAACAGGTGTGCTTTCTGACGTCTCTGAATGCAACCTGCTGTAAGGTCTTCTATTTCAGATGCTGGTACCTATGCAGCAGGAAAGCAGGCAAGTTTTAGGCTACCTACCTATTCCATCTGCCAATGCTTTGAACAGCACCATGTGCTCTCACCTGACATCCCTACCAAGACAGATGGGATACGCTGTGCCTTGGCTAACCTATGCACCCTGCAGACAAGCTGAATCCTCATTAACAAGCACGAGGTCCAATTTTTCTCCCCCAGAATTCCCTGGAAGTTTCCTCAAACATCCATCTGATCTTGATCCAAGGGCAAGAAGTGAGTTTGGACTTGAATGAGGGCACGAGCCCGTGCTCAAAATGTAGAGTAGATAGGTCTTGTTGCGTGACCTACAGCCACACGAACTAGCACTTCCAGCAACTCAATTTCTTCTGTAAAGACATGAGACAGTCTCATTCAATAGGAGCCCTGATAGGAGATTTACATCTCAGTATCTAAACTGTATGTGCAAATGCTTTATGTGTCTATTCTCTTTTCCACTGGCAAGTGAATTAGCTACAATTCATTCAGTATCTGTAAATGTAACTAGCAACTATCATTTGTCAGCATAAAGTGACCTGACTTATGAAATCCAAAGCAGAATGTTCACTAACGTTTGGTAAATGTAGACCACTAAGATGTGTCTTCTTCTGGCGTTTCAGACTCTACCTGACTCTAATTCAAGATGCTCATGCTCTGTCAAAACCTCTATAAAAATCATATAAAAGATGTATAATACCAGTAATGAAATAATAAAATAATATCTGGTAAAATATAGAAATAATTACATGTATTAAGATATCCCATTTTTTATTTACAATTCATCCTTTCATTTATCAACAAAAATTATTATTTAATTTAATTTAATTTAATTAGCCACAATAATTTCCAAATTTTTTTTGTTATAATTTCTATGAGAAAACTAAATTCTATCAAAATTTCTTGTTCAGTCTTCAGAAAGGTAAGACTTTGCTATGACCTGAAGAATCCATTACTGTTTCCTGCACAAATACTTGTGAACACTTACAAATGTGACGAAAGCCCTTCATGGAAAATTCAGTAGATACGACTTCCTTCTAAATTTCATAAAGCTTCTACAAATACTACATCAACAAAAAAATTATACTTCCGTTAGCACATTTTTTTGTTTTTTTTAAAGGTCAATGTAATTACTGTGCACAGTGGTATCTGGAGTGCAGTTTTTCTACCAACTGTTTACTGCCTTTTCCTCTTCCTAGCGTTCTTCAACAAGCTCCCTTTGTCCTTCCCCCCTCATCATATGTTCTTGAACTGAAGCCAGACAGGCGGTGTACTTGGCTGTTTCATGATCCATATGCCAAGACGTGTGATTTTTTTTTTAAGCCATGGACTGTGCCTAGCTACCTGAAAGATCTAATTTTCCTCTCTTATCACATGGTTTTTCTGACTAGAAGGCAGGATAAGTAGCTAACTATGTGCTCAGCATGGGGTCTACTAGATAATTGTTGTCACTGCTATCAGAGAACAAGTTTTAAAAAAATTCATCTGGGGGCATTTTGTTCCTTGTGCATTTTGTAAATAAAGTCTTTCACTAGTTCGTAATGAGATCCATATGCAAGTTAATCAAAGGATTATATCCCCGTGGCCATATATGATTCAAAGCGCACACTGGCCAAAGAGCCATTCACAGAGCATTAATCAGAAATTAGAAATAAACTCAATCCTCTTAGTCACATAAAGGCAGTGAATTTTTATTGGCTGCTATTCAGCAAATGGCAGGATTATATTACTCTTGACAGAGATTGCCTATCCATCTGGCCACATGCATGCCTGCTGCCTGAGTGCTTTGACTGGAGTTTTGCTTTTCTCACAGTAGCTGAGAAGAAAGTGTACTGTCCTTTCTCTCCATTTAAAATTAGAGCGGACTCCTTAAAGTATAATAATATGCAGTAATGGTTGGAAATTCAGTGACTTTCCCTAGAAAGAGTATAGACAAAAAAAGTACAATTTGTTTTGCTTATTATTATCTTGAAAACTTAATTTTCTTTGAAATCCAAGGCTTCAGCTAACTTTATTTTATAAAAAAGATATACCAGTAGCTAGTCTTATGTCAAAAACTAGCTAGCCTATCTCAAAAACGAACATAAAGTAATATTTTGTTATTGATCGTTTATTTGCAAACTCAAATTTAAATTTTAAATTTGTAAAATTGTAACTGATATAGGTAAAATGAAATGTAATGATTAAGGCCTGATGCAGAAAAAATTTCCTGCTAAGATAAGCATTTGTCATGATCAGAGCTCTTTCTCTTTTCCAGTCTTTTTGGATGCTCTGCATGCTTAAGCAATAGGTGTTTTACTTTACATTCTGTCTTGAGGTATATATTCATATTTTTTTCCATTCTTATATAAGCATTGAGTCAATGCTGGATGCTTAAAATACATGGTAATAAGTGGGTTCAGGCATCTGCTTGATCACCTGTAGAGTTCTGTGACTCTGGGATGTAGGGCATTATGTAAACGGACTGCCACTTGTTTTATTTAGTTCTGTTCTGAAAGATAGAATGTTTAGGAAGACAAGATGCATAAACTGAATTTTTATTCCATTCCAAGGAGCCCAAAAAATAGAAGTTAAAATAGTCATCACAAAATATTAACTCTAAGTCATAGTAGGTTCTGGCCCTGGAGACCTTTTCATTGGCACATACATGGAATTGCACAAAAGTAGTTCAAATAACTTCTTAAATCACACTTAGCTTTAGCTGAGCTTTCTTTACATAGCACACTAAGTGATGTGGGCTCCTCTTTTGAACTGGATGAGAAGAGTTCAGCCATGACCTTCTCAGAAATGCAGGGATATATTTAATTCCAACTTGTTCTAGTTTGTCCTGTAGTGGTTTTCTTCTTCAATCTCCTTTTTCACTTTCTGAAAAGCTATGCTTTCTCTAAAAGAGAAACAAAAAAATAAAAAGAGAAACAAACAAAAAAGATCCTCCTCATGTCAGCATCTTCTAGGAACTGTGCCATTCACTCTTTCTCACAGGCTAAAGAGAAGGTTCTTCCATTTGCCTCAGCCCGTTTCTCCTCATTAATCAGCCAGAAAATTTGACAAAATGCCTTGTAAACAGTGTTAATGACTTGCAATCCTTTGTCACGTCACTGTGGAGGTTTCAGGGACATTGCTTGCTATCAGGCTCCATTCAGTTGCCCATACGTAGAGAGATGGTTGGAATTCATGCAATGAAGAAAAAAGTATAGTCTACATGTTATAGCAAGTATCATTAGTTACCTCCAAAGTATAAAAACACAACTCAGTGATTTTGAAAGAATTTGTAATCTACAATTACAATTTACAATTTATAAACGCCCTCTCCTTGCAGAACCTTAAGTAAACACTTGACTATGAACAGGTAAAAGGAGGAAGTGATTTCAGTAACACTTCTCAAGTGCTTTAACACACAGCTGTAGAAGACAAAACCTCAGAAGTTCATCTAGTCGGTCTTCTCTCTCAAGGTATTAAGAAATGCACCTTAACCATCACTGACGTACATGTGTCTCTGCTCTCCTCAAAAGCTTCCTCAGATAGAGACTTCCAGGCAATCTATTATCCTGCTTATCTATCCTTACTGTTGCAAAATTTTGCTTATGTCAGACTTAAATATCTCTAGCTGCTCTTCTACTGCCTGTTCTATAGCCTGTGAACAAAAACTTTCCTGTTTATCTGTCAGGTATTCAGAGACCATTGCCAAACTTTCCCTGGTTTTGCTCTCCAGATTAAATACTCTTTTTCTTTGTCTCTCCTCTGGACGATTTTTTTCAGCAAAGTACACAAAAATACATTTCTATCTCATTGAAAGTCTCCTACTACCAACTGTAAGAATAACCCTGTAGGCTTTGTTATTTTTGATTAGAAATATTTAAACTGCTACCTCCGGTTGGAATGACTTAGCTCAGTTTAACTAAATTTCTTTCTACTTGCCCTCTTTTTATCTTTTACAGTATGTGCCTGTCTTTATACTGTTATTAATAACCACACATGTAATTGATCTATTATAAACTATATGCAGATGCCAACTGTAATATGCTGTATGTTGGTCTAATTCTGTACCCAGACCTCAGCTCCTTTTCAAAGTAACCGTTACTATTAAGAAAATTCTTTGAATATTTAAATTAAGAAACAAAAAGGCAGGAAACATGATTTATTTAGAAACTAAAATACGTACATTTTGGTGATCTGTGATGCTTGCTAACATAATAGGGACAAGACAAACTCAGCACTGACGCAGTCTTAGGAAACTTACTGAGTTGTGACAGAGTTTAGGCAAACTTTGGCCTAATAATTGTAAGAGATGAAGTAAATATAGCCAAGCAGTCCTTATTTAGCTCTTATTCATATATAAATGCAGATGGATAGGTTGCAACATGTACCGCCAGGATAATGATCAACAATGTTCCCATCCTAGGTAATAAAAATTTGCAGAAAAGCTCTGAGGTGAATGATGTCTATCCAAGTTTTATGATTTTAATAAGCCCAGAATAATCACCAATTCAAAAGGAGATAAATGGCCTACAGGCAGCTCAAGACAGAACGGAAACAAAAGTTCTGCGTAACATTTCACCTACATATCCTTAGAATTTTGTCTCAATTTCTTTCCTGGTAGAAATAGAGGCTTACTAAAATCTGAAAGTTAAGAACTTTCAAAGAGCTTCTGAAGTATGTTTCAAAGCTATCCCCTTAAAATGTAAATGTTCACAGAATATGCATGCATATTTGGTGAATAAATTAAAATATTTTTAAAGTTAACAGAAATAAATAAAAAATCAATCTATCATTTTAATTTTTAAGAAAAAAATCCATTGAAACTAAAAGCCTCATTAAAAATAGGGGATACAATATGTTCCTGAATTAGTTTGATTCTGAATGGTTATTTCTCCAGCATGAAAGATGTTTTGGAACTGTGATAGTCTCTTCTAGATATGCATGACTATCTGCTTAAAAATCACTATCTGGCTTATCTTCTCCAAAGATAAAATATAAACTACCTGTAATATGCAGTAAAATGCAAAAATTCAGGCAACAATTCAATGCCTCAGTGATAATGGAAATGGGATAAAAAAATCACAGGTAGGCAGGATAAAATAGATTAGATGATAGCTGAAGAGAAGCCTGTTTTAAGAATTCAGTGTCATAGAACACCTTAAGTCCACTGTGGTAGAGCTAAACTGAAAATATTTTGAAAATCAGGTCAAATGTGAGTAAATGGGTAGTATACTTGTAGTTCGTATATATAATGCAAAATAGCTTTTCTTGAGAAGCGGCACATTCAAACCAAAAAGCTTCAGTAAAATGAAATTAAATTTGACTAATCACGTGCTACATAAATGACAACTTTTCTCTGGGAAAAAAAATTTAACATCAGAAGAGAAGCTAAAATAACAGTCTCTGAATTCACATAAATATAGTAGCAATCAGTAACCTAAGCACTTTTATTAGCTGGCAAAGGAACAGTCTGCAGTTATACCTTGTTTTCTTCTTCTCTTAGCATATTAGTTCTCCCTTTTCTTTATCTCTACTATACATTTTGCCCCATGTGATTTTTAAACTCAGTTTAACTGTTATAGCTTTAAACGGTTTTCTTTTATTTCCAAACCAAACAGCCAGTTGCCCTTTGTGGAAATGGAAAGGATGGCTGGCCCATTATCTTCAGGCCCTAGCCCGGAGGAGAGGAATCTAGGGGGGCAGGGACAGTTGTGAAAGAATTCACAATGAGAAGAATTGAATTACTCTTCTCTCTGTTATATCTTCCTTTTACCTGCTCTTCCGTGGCCATCAGACTCTTCTAACAGTTTGCTTCAAACAAAAATGTAGTCTTCCAGTAAAATAAACACACAAATAGTTTGTCCATGTTGTTTGCTAAAGGCAAAACTGAATTCATCTTAAGCTATATTTAAGCTATTAAATAATGTACATCAGATACCATTCCCCAGTCCCTGAAACCAAATGGCATGGTACAGCTCACACTCAAACTCTTTTCCCCTAACTCAGGGTGACCATGTCCAAATTGCCAGATTTAAGGCTTTCTCTGAATCATGCCTGGTGTTGTCTGGGGGATTGGCTGCTCGCATAGCCCCAAATGCTGCCAGGGAGCCTGTAACGCTAACAGAGCAGATGATCGTGTGCCTAGGCCCTGGATCTGTTTTATTTGCTACTACAGACATAGCCTTACAGATCAAAGCCAACCAGCTTTAATATTACAAATACCGAACAGAAGCCTCAGGTATGTGCAGAGCATACGGCAACTTGTTTACTTGAGCACATCCAGTGTCACTAGACTGGTCATCAGGTGCAAGCAAGCCCACATTTTAAATACGAGGCAGCTCATGGCTGCCCCTGCATGTAGAGCTATTGCAGTCATAAGACAGATGGGAAGAAATGCCCCCTATCCTGCCTTCTCTTTCATTGCCAGCCCTCAGTCCGAGTTCTATCAATAATTAAATGCAATAGTCCTGTGTGCTGTGTAACTAATCCAATTTATAAGTTCATTCTGCTGACAGATTAAACAGAAGATCTGACCTTCAGCTATATAGCATTTGTGAAGAAAAATGTGAAGAAGTTCTTGGAAACGATGGAGTCAAGTCATTTTCAGTAATTTTAACAGTAAGCGTACTGTTATGAGACAACAGGCAGCTCATGCACTTCTGACACCATATACACTTCTGACAGGGGTTAATTTCATATCTGTCATGATAGCTAGTAATTGAACATCAGGGTAATTGGCAGTAATGGCTTATGTCAACAGTACTTCTCAGAAATGCAGATTTACATGGTAAGATCTCTTGGTATGTACAAAATTTAATCAAGCCATGGCTGTAAAAGAAGGTGAATGCTATCGCTGTTGTGCTATCTGCTATCAAAGACCTCCTTTCCCAAAATATTGTTTTCATATTAAGTTGTACATCAGGACTGAAAGAATACAATTCCTGAACTTTTTTGATGATCTTTTGGTGTGTGATCTATGCTAATGTAATATGTACATGGAATCGTTTCATTGGTCAGTCCTCTGTTTCTGGGACAACTGAGATCACAACTGGACTCAAATAAGATTTTTTATACTGAGCACGTTTGACTTCTTTGCTGACCTGAGCATCAGACTTTTTAATCAAAGGCTAATAAACTCATAGCACAGAAGAGATTATCCAAATATGCCATCAATAAACCTATAAGACTAATCATTTCCTCTCATCATCACAGAAGTCCTGAACCTTTCTAGATTTGACACCCTTGGGAACATTAGGCACAACTGAAGCAAAGTTGAATCGTGTGTAAAGTTGGGGTTAAAAAAGACATTTTTCATAAAACTGCAACAGATAACAGAGACAGACATGGAGCATTGTGCTGATTACAGGGAATTTCTTCCAAAAACATCTTTTATTTCTGAGAGCATTATCAGTTCTGGACGATACTTTTCTCCAAAGAGTATTTACATTTCATTATTCTGTGGTTAAGTCTAATTTTGTTTATACCTAAAACAAAGATGGAAGTATAGAGGACAAATAATTAGGTTTATAATTTGTTGTGAATTTTCAGCTATAGGTTAATCAGCCAGAGTATAGTTCTAAGACATGAGTGTGTGATCATGAAAAAAGCAAATGAAATCCTAGAATGTGTGAAGCAAAGTATTACGGGCAGAGATAAGGAAGTATTAGTGCAATTAGACAAGGCATTGGTAAGACTTCATCTGGAATACGGCATACAGTATTCTGATAGCCCATGTTTAAGAAAGATTAATTAAACTGCAATAGTTGTAGAGAAGGGCGGCTAAGATGATCAGAGAAAAAAGAGCTTATCTTGTAAAAGTAGACTAAAATAACTTAATGGAGTCTGATAGGGTATATCATTGCTCTCTATAAATACTTCAGAGGTTGATAAATGCTAAAGAAGGAGAAAGCTATTTAAACTAAAAGACAAGGTTGACACAAGAACAAATGTGTATAAATGGAAAAACTTAGGCTGGAAATTAGAAGAATGAGTGAGGTTCTAGAAGGTCCTACAGAACAAACCTAACTAGTTCAAAAGTGAGACAGGACAAGTTTGGGAACATATTATAGGACAAGTTTGTGCAGAATAGGAAAAAGCTTGGCATGATGACTATGAAAATCCCTTCCACTCTCTACTCTCAGCTACCCAATATGACCAACTGAAGTATACTGCATCTCTGCATTAAAGAACTCAGTAAAAAAAAAAACTGAATATTCTTCTTTTATTTGCAAAGGAAGAAAGGCATCACCGGGGATTAGTTTGGTGGTTCTAAATGCAACATATTTCAAATTCCAGATTAAATAATGTCACATAGAAGCCCTACTAAGTCTGGAGCTAACCCTTTATCTCAACCCTTTATCTGCAGAAAAACAAGAGAGAAAGAAGGAGCCAGCTAGGGGTACTCTATCTCTTATTTATGTGGACGCAGAATTGTGTAGCACTGGGAATACAGAGACCAGAGAGAGATGGGAACTGGGATCCAAAAAATTCCTTTCCTCCATTTAGGGCAAATTTTACAAGAGTCCAGTAAAAGACTTAAGTAGCAGTACTAGTTGCAGAGCCAGCAACACAGGAATCTCAAACTCCTCTCTCAAAATCCTTATTTCTTTCGTATCATTTGTTTGCTTTTATCTCTTTTATTCCCTCCTCAGTTGACTTCAAAGTAAATCTTGGGTCTTGCATTTGCCTCTGTTCCACCTGCCCATTCCTCAGCTTTTCCATCAGCAACAATTTTAGTTAGTTTGTTAATTCCTCTGGATAAGCAGTCTACTCTTGTGAATGTGCATTGCCTAACACAAAAATGCCCAATTTTCCCTGGACAATCAAGCAATAGAATAACTATTTATGTATATTAACAAAGTATTACGGAGAGGCTCACTTGATTGAAATCAGTCGCTTCTTTCTCACGTGCTGGAACTTCTTCTTGCCTTGATCATCCAATTTTTATATCTTCTGAGGTTTGAGAATGCTCTATACTTCAAGGTCACTGACATGTACAAGTGAGATTTTGAGTACCTGTAACTAATACAAAGCCTTAACTTACTTTATGCTTTATAAAGAATTTCACTGCAGCCATGGGAAAAAAATTGTAATGTATAGGTCTAGTTGGAAGCCCCAGTACGATAATTCACACTTTCATGTATACATTTTAATACAGCACTTTTAAATTCAGCATCTGTTGCCCTGTGCTTTTTGTTATGTGTTTGACTAAGTTTGCTTTTGTGGCCCAATTCGCTATTGTGACCAATACATTAAAAAATATGTTTGGTATGATTCTCAGGATATGCACTTAACACTATCTAAAATTTCAGGTGCCGGGATCTTTTTCTCTTGCAGTGTTTGAGGCATATTTATTTTCAGTTAAATGTACTAATAAAAATAGCCTCACTATACTTTAGTATATACTCTATAAAATAGCAATTAAGTTCTAATAAAAAACATATAGAAATAGAAGAGTGGCCACCAATGTTCCGACCATGGGTTCATCTTGCACACTATTGAGTCTCCAGTCAGTCCATTCCAGTCTCCATCCAGGAGTCATAAATGGATTGCCAGCAGAGAGCAAGAACAGGGTAAGTTTATATGGCATTTGCCTTGCGTACTCTCCTAGTCACTCTCCAGTCTTTCAGCTCAGGAAATTTCCTGAGCTTATGTGATTTGTCTGCTTGTAACCCTCAATGGAGCCTTTCTCCAGGTACTTTTCCAACCTTCCCTTTGACCTATATAAACTTTTGCACGCGCAAAGTCCTTTGGCAAGGAGCACTACAGGTCTATTCCCTGTCACATCCCTTTTTTTTTGCTTTGAACTCAACTCCTGCAAATCTCATTTCATAGCACCTGGATTTTGTACTAGGAGAGACTATTTTCCTATTTATTCACTCCAGGCCACTCATGATTTTACAGGCCTTTGTCACATACTACAGATTGTCTTCTTTTGCATTCTGAAGAGTCTTTGCCTGCCTAGGCTTTCTTCAGTGCTGTTGTATGTTTTTGATCATTGCTGCCCTTCTTTGAATCTTTTTTTTTTTCTAGTTGGGGGATCAGAATTGCATAGGACATTCAAAGTGTAAAAGAACAATGGCTTGATACAGTTGCATAATGAAGTTTTCTGCTTTGTGCTCCATATCTTTCCTAATAATTGCTAACATTTAATACATTCTTCGATGAATACATAATTACATTGAACCAATTTACTGCATAAATGAATACACTGTACAGGGTACAACATACCCTGACCTGCTATTTTTATAAAACTATCATAACTGCAAGACCTTGCTGTGCATAATGGTCAATACAGAAAATGTGCTTCTATACGTGAAACTACACTTCTTCCCCATATGCATTGCTTCACATTTATCTACACTGAATTTCAGTTGATATTTTATTGACCCCTCACCCAATTTCATAAGGTCCTTCTGCAAGTTTTCTCAGTTTTCCTTTATTCTTACTACTATGAATAAAGTGTTACTATCATCATATGCTTTCACTTTACTGCCTTCTCCACTTCCCATCCTCACCCTTTTTTAGTTCATTTGTTCCATGTTGGACAGTGGAGCTCCTGGCATTGACCTCTACAAAACTGTACTGGTCACTGCATTGTAAGAATTGCATTGAAAGTCCACTCGCTCCAACCCCTTATTGCTTATCTTTCAATCAGTTACGCATAGGCAAGGACCTTCCCTCTTTATCCCACTTTTGCTTAGCTTCGAAAGACTTTGGTAATGGACTCAGCCAAAAGCCTTTCAGAAATCCAGGAAGACTATATTAGCCTTTATCCGTATGTTGTTGACCCCTTGACTTCTGTATTGACGGGACTTTCCTCTAGAGTTGCAAAACAGAATTGTACTTCGCTTCTACTTTTCTGAAGGAGAGAAAGAAACAAGTTGATTTTTGTAATTTTACTTCTCTGAAGTGGCACCTTACATAGCCTTTTTGATGTCAGCCTCCCTTCTCAAGTCATATTACCATTTGACCTTTTGAAAAAATTAATCACTCTCTTATATCCATACGTTCACATAAAAAATTTAATTTGGAAATAGGGAATTTCATCACCCTGCTCAGCAGAATATGCTGGAGTAAATTAGGTTGGAATCTACTTCAGCATATTGTCCCCAGATATTCTCCAGTTCTGTTCTGGTCAAGAATGAGAAATATTGCTAGTTCTTTGTTATTGTTCCTCTAACACAAGACTTTGATCTCTATTGTTGTAATCTGTCATCTCTAATTAATATTAAATCAGTCAAAACTAAAAAAAAAAGATATAACCAATGCTGAGTTACTCTACATTATTATGGTAAACTTTCATATCTTCAATAAACAACCCTCCATAAATCTATACTGAATTGTAAGCCAAATTAACTGCATCAGAAAGTCACTTTAGAATGAGAATTCATTACGGGCAGTGATGGCTTAGTAGGAGACAATGCACTACTCAATTCAAAAGCTGTGGAGAAAGCCTCCCTTGATCAAAAACTCTGTTTACCTGGGGAAAGGGTAATTTAATTATCTATCTTCCTGACAAAAGGCATCTTTGTTGACTCAGGATGCCGATATTAGCATATAGGGAATTTATTGTTTCACTTAGTCTAACAACCCAACATCAAAGAGACTTTGCCCTATAAATGAGCAATCAAAAGTCAAAAAACAAACAAGCAAATAGGCAAAGGTTGAAAGAGAAAAGAGGACAAGCTGCTGAAAGTCTCATTTTTCTGACATCATTTTTTGCTAAAGAATAGCCTACCTCCACTGCTCTGAAGTTAAGTATTTGCCTTTGCAATACTTTATTTCATTTACATATTAGCATTATAGGAAGTTTTAAACGAGGTAATATAACCTATTTGATCTTGGCCCAAGAAAATTTCTTCTTTGTCTTTGCTGCTTCAGATAATTGTCATTTATGAACAGTCTTCATGCCTGCTTCCTTGCCCAAACTCTAGCTGAAGAAGCACTGGTAAATTATTTGTAGACAGCCTTGCCTCACCAAATATTCCATCTTCCCAGCTAAATCTTGCCATTGATCAAACTGTGGGTACACTGATGAGAAGATCAGTATAAGAAAATGCACCAAGGAAGGTTTTGGAAGTGGTAGAATAAATACTCTGTAGGAAAGAACTTGGATTTGAGGAGCAATTCAAATGCATAGTAAGGACATAAATATAAAGGGTGGACAGAGGGAATAGGGAGCTCTCAGGTAAGTAAAACAGGTTTAAGGTTTGGAAAACATTACAGAATCCTGAACACAAATAATATAAGGAGGAGGAGACTGGAAATTATTTTGCCAGACCTTCACAGGCACAGAAAAGCAAGGATCCTTTAGTGGAATTTGGGTCATAAGTCACTTTTAACAGAAGTGGAAATGTTTAAAGAGAAACTGAGAATGGAAGGAAGGAGGAAAGAAAACTGAGAGAGGAAAAACTCAGTCTATTTCTCCTGAGATCTCTTTGCTGAAAATATTCAATAGCTTTGCCCTTACATACATATAAAATATACATAAAAAATGAGTGCTTTATTACTTTCCTTGCTGTGTCTCCTTGTCAGGCTTACTCATCCTTTGCCTTTGTAATCAAAAGCTTTTATCTGCAATAATTTTTGATGTTTTGAAGTCAAAACAGCTGGCTCACTATTCTAATTGGATTCTGAGCAGATTAGCAGAAATAGCAACCTATTCTTATTCTGTGGATGGACACATGGAGTGGCTTAGAGGTGTGCACACTCCGCATAAATGATAGTATTCCTTCGTCATATACTAGCTTCTGGCTGTAACTGGCACAGCTATGGAAAAGAGCATTTGGTCCACCGGCAATGGGAGCAATTTTACACAGTCTATGGAGATTGCCAAGGAATACTTCATGTTTAGAATGCAAACATAAATCTGAAGGTCACTGAGCAAGTACTTATGCAGTTCAAATAATTAATTATTTGGATCAAAGATCATAAAATAAATATATAAGCAAAAAGGTGCAATATCCACATTTAAACCAATACCTGATAGTTTTAAAAGTATTATGGGAAGTACTGAAATATTATTAGACTACATCAGTTGTAGATGAAACTGATAAAATACCAATTTTACCAGATCTAGTAAATCTGTATTTACCAGACAGATAAATACAGAGCCACAAAATGCTCATTATATTGGATGAAAGGAGAAATGTGACACAATCTCATTTACAGATCTTTAATCTGAGAGGTTTTTGTGCAAAATTTGTCAAGATTTTATTTTCGTTTGGTCAGCACATGGAGGAGATGATAGCTTTGCCTGTTTAAATTTTGCTGGAAATAGCACCAATATCAGCAATCACTTGATTTTTCACATATCTTTTTTTCACTTCAGTCTTCATAATGACAAGTTGCTTAAGGAGGTGATCCAAAATACATAAATAAGAAGTCATTTTGTGCAAACATGACATTTATACTTTATGCATAATGTAAACACTAACTTATGGCAGACATTTTAATATCACTTTAATATCTTCTAAACATTTTTAGCAAAGAATATTGGACTTTTTATAACTCTCAATTCTAACACAGGCAGGACAGGATATTGTTTTAGGCAATGAAGATTAAGAAAATATACATTGCATTTAAACAAGAAAAGAGATACTGATTATGAATGTTGATTAGAAATAATGATATGCAAGTGCATAAGAAATGTTTAGTAATAGACTGTGCGTGGTGGAAAGAAGGAAGATTGAATATTTAGTGCAGTAAAGGGAGGGTTTAAGTCCTAAGCCTTGTCATATCCCTGCCTTGTTATTTCTTTCTTTATATTATTTTTCCAGATGGAAAATCTGTTTAACTGGAAACAGCTGCTGGCACTGTAAAAGGCTTAGCTGTAGTTTACCACTATAGTGGCAAATGCTGATATCCTTTACCTCAATAATCAACATAGCCTCATTCAGTGGAACTTTCAGTGGGTTTTGCCATTTGACTTTGCTTTAAGAAATCACAGTATGATTAGGGGAAATCATAAATCATGGTTAAATAATTTCAGACTATTAAAAGAGCTGTCTATGTCTGTCTCTTTCCATGTCTTTTTCATGTACTGAAGTATATTAGGGCAATTTACGTATTTAGCACTGACATTTTTTCCTGTTGTTCTAAGTTTAAGGGCAGCAGTCCTAGTATAATTCACATTTCTCTTATTTGGAAAGCATGAAGTAAATATCTGAATATTCTCTATATTACAGATTTGCCACATCCTGCTGAGGATACTACTTTGCAATTTAATTTCCATCATACATGTGGTAATTCCTTTCACTGCTTTCAAGTTATTTAAGCTTCTGTCACCTTCCACTCTTTACTGCAAAGAAGAAACTTTCTCCAAATAGGCCAAATGGGATCTCTGAGGATAAGCCATCTCTCTGTAGCATTCTTACTGCTGGTGCAGTAGTTAATGCATTTATTGTGCATTGAGGTTATAAAAGGGCAGTTTCTTAATAAAGTAACTGGTCATACAAAGAGTTAAATTCCAACCTTAAAAACGGACATAATTCCCATTGACTTGATTTATTGGCAAAATTTGTTTCGCGTTATTTATCTGAATTACTTTAAGGGTCTCATTTCGTTTACAAATATCCACAGATATTGTACTATCTTGCAGGTCACTGTTACACTGTAGTGGTGTGGCAGTGACCTTAGCAATGCTGAGGTAGAATAACTTTCCAAATGAATGCATTTCATGTCCATGACAGACATGCTAATACAAAAGAATGAGGTCGCTATTAGAGTTTGCTTTAGACTATGAGTTTCATAAAGTTGAGATCATAAAGTTGAATTGATTGAAGGTGACCAGGAACATTATGCACCTAGGCAGCTGCAACTCCAACCTAAATGGAAAGGAGGCTGCTTTGTTATATGACTTTGACTGTATCACCTGCACAGAAAGTACACAGGACTGATCAAAAATAGTTTTATATCTTTAGACAAAGGTTGAAATTTTTTTGCAACTAAAATTTTAAGTGAATTATCTGTCTGTGCCGTTGATAAAACAGGACATAAATTGAATGCTCTAGGTGACCCTGCTTGAGCAGGGAGGTTGGACTAGATGATCTCCAGAGGTCCCTTCCAACCTAAACGATTCTGTGATTCTGTGATTCTGTGAATGCCCATTTTTTTGAGAAATGGCTATCTAAAAAGAGTCTTATGGTATGTAGTTGTTCTTCTAGGACATACTGCAGCTCATAGCTTTTCTACTTCTAAATCATGGTAGCAGATTGGATCCTACCTAGCTTCACTGAAGTGTGATAGAGGGTGACTGGGTCACTAACAGGTAGTATCAACCAACAATGAAGGGAAGAAATTACTGTTCAGTCTCTACATTTCTGGTGCTGCGCAGAGCAGGAAAGAACCAACTGTAACTGTACAGTCCAGACCGAAAAGCCACCTTCAGAACCATAGGAGAAGGGACGGATGGAAAAGGGAAGGATTTACTTTTTGTACAGGGATCATGCAATCACAGCACTGTCCGTCTTGCAACCAGTGTATATTGACTGACCGTAGATTAGATTCAGTCCAGGATAAGAAAGGTATCCTGGCAAAAAAAAATTATTTGGAATACAAGCTATACCAATAATGGAATATATTAACACTGTTTATCCAGAGTTCCTTTTCAGAGTTTAATAGCATTTCTATTATAAATTCTGTCCATTTGTTTGGTCCAGCAATTATGAGATTTAGAAAATGCCAACTATTCTTCCCCAGTGAATATGGTAGAATATATTAAATTTTGCATTGTAACTACCAGTTCTGAACTTTCTGCTGCAATTATTTTGCTAACAATATTTGCAAAAAAAAAAAAAAAGACAGTTTGGAATTGTGATTATGAGGTATTCTCAATTCTCATTAAAGCTGGATAGGAAAAGAAAAAACCTGCAAGACAGGAATGTAAAATGTCAGTTCAAGAAATAAGATGCCAACACTTTTATAACCTAGCTCAAGCACAAACTAGGGAAAGCATAAAAGACAGAATACAGCCTACAACAAACATACACAAAGAGATTGTGTCAAAACATAATGCTATGTTCATGCAGAATGGCTTGATTTTCTTACCACTCTACCTTTGTTTTGCCATCGAAGCTGACACTGTTCCCTCCATATGTGTTGTGCAACGAAAATAGCCTTGTGTCAGGGTAAAACTGGGAGTGTAGAGATTAACTGCTCTATTAAAGAGCACTTTCAGCACTGGTTGTATTCTGTCTCATATTCACAAGAGTACAAATACACAGTCCAATGTTATTGTGAATTCCTGAGTCGCATTCGTGTGTTGCTGGCCAGCCTGCTAATTCCTGTCTGGGTTTATTTGGCATGTAGCCATTTTTTTTGAATAATATCATCTTGGTAGCAGAAGGGGGAGAAAAGTCAACAGTTCTGCTGATAAACAAAGCAAGTGCTGCATTTAATATAATTTTTGTAGCCGAATCAGTTAACTTCCCTTTTCTGAAGTGGAATGCCAAGACAGCTTCAGCTGCAGAACCATCTTTCAGTGTAATAAATGTCTCTTTCGTCATTTTTTCAGAAGCCCCTGAGGAACAAAGCTCTTCAAATTGAAATATTCCTTTTGTTCCTTTAAAATCTAAAGTTCACATTCTTTTTGTTGTTGTTGAATTCAGCATCTCTTGTTTACTGGTGAGCTCATTTACTATGGTCTTATCTTCTCACTTTGGCATCTCTACACTCCCAGAGGCCAGTTCAGTGATTTTATTTCTAATTTATTCCTTGTTCAAGACTTCATTTTTGAAAAGTAGCTAAGGTTATTCCTTTGCTGCTTCAGAATAAATGATATCTAAGGCTATAGTACTAAACTTTTTATGCAGTGCTATAGTGAAAGTCATTATTAGGATGTTTGTATGAATGTTTTCAAGTAGAAAAACAAAAGATTTAGTCTATTTGCTTTTGCCTTACACTTTAAATAAAAGCTTTGTAGACTGCCTAGCAGAGTTGTTATACCTTCTTGTGAAAACTATAATTATATCATTCAATATATGGTAGAAAAAGGAAGACAGCTGGATGTTTAGTAAGATATGCAAATTTAAGTTTAACCTTTCAACTGATGTAGAAAAGAAATAAGACATTTACTTATTTGCAGATGGATGTTTGGGTTTTGCTTTGTTTTCTAAATTAACTGAATTTGCTCAGCTAAGTGCAAGGTAAATACACAAAGACTGGAAGTCTTTCTCAAAAGTAAGACTGTGGCTCTGATATATGTTGTCTTTGGCTAAGGAGCGGAGAATATCTGGAGATTCAAGTAAGAGTGTCTCTCTATCCTTTATGAAGAGATATGCCCTAGAGAATTCTCGTCTGGCAGCATCTTAAAAGATCATTGCTCAGTGCAACTGACCTTTACAAAAACTGATCAATACCTAGCCATGAAGTTGATAAATTAAGATTCAGGCAGCGTATGAAAGGTTCAGAGAAGTCTTTATCGGTGATCAGGTCAAGTGAAATGAAAATAAGTAGAATATCTTTTCTCTTTAAAAAGTATTTAGAGCAGTGACATCATTTATGTTTTACACAACTTTAAAATGTAACTTTTGATCTTTCTGCTTTTTTATTTCTCCAGCAGACCTTTTTTAGGACAACTTCTAATATTGAGTTTTTGGTTTTTTTTTTTAAGATATATTCCTGGAACTGTTAATTACACACTCTTACTTTTCAGTTAATTTCAGCAGTGTCTGCTTCTGCCCCGCCCTTGCAGATAACTTTAGAAGACAAGCTATTCTTCTAAAGTTTGTTAGAGGTATTAGGAAGAGCTTGGGGAGTGCATGGTATATGCTCCTCTCACATGTGTAGAGCAGGTGTTCTGTGAACCCTGACCAATCTCTGTAAGATTTCAAGGTCTAGACTAGCTCACCCTTTCCAGTCTGTCATTCTATGAAGTAGGTTTTTCCTGGATAATCTATGCACTCAGAGCACATCCGTATAAACCAAAAATTGTGCTTGGTGAAAAAGCCCAGTAACAGGAAGCATCACCGAATGATTTCAGTGATGAAAAATCTGTATTCACAGATACATAGCTGCATTAACTGAAACTAGTGGAATTACGCAACAAATTAATTTGATGAATTAGCCAAATAATGAGTATCTTTTTTTCTTCTTGATTTTGATTTATCTGATTTTTCTCTAAGCACTATCTTTTCTCATTCATACTTACAAGGATTCAAACAATACCAGTTTCACTTACTCTGAATAACACCTTACCTAAGTAGTTACACCTCTGGCTTCTGTAGAATAATTTTTGGAATCATTTAAGTTTTGTCAGAAATTAAACTGGGAGCTGGCCACACTGATTCATGCAAACTGCATTCAAATGCAGAGGTAGCCTGTGACCTATTCACTTCAACTAACTGTAGTCATATCAGTGTAGACTTTTCTGAAGACTAGCTATTCAGTTCTTCTGACAAATCAAATTATAAATGTAGGGTCTGCCTGAAGAAATAAGATAATAATAAAGGAAAATCTTATTTGCTCATTTTTTATTTTCTGACCTCAGTAGTCACCTAAGTTACCAACATTATTTCTGGTCAGTCATCCATGACTGAATGATTAAAAACATAGGGGTTAGGGAATTAATAGTTCCTAATTTTACATACTTTCTATTTCTTCCCCAAATTATCGCTAGTATGACTGAAATCCCCACTGAGCATGTTTTAAAATGCTTGGGAAAGACTGTTCTTGAAAGAGATGGGTTAACAGGATTATTCATTACTCATTATTCATCATTTTCTTTATGCTATTGATATGACTCCATTTAAAAATACCTCAGTAATGCAGCAGAAAAAGAAAGATTTAATTTAACATAGACTCCAATTTTTTGACAAAAGTTATACTTAGCACTGACCTCAGTGCTACCATAGTAATAAGGAGGGGATTCATTTGCATTAAAAGCATGTAAATGCAACTTGAAAGGCAAAATGCTGTCTAAAAGATTTTTTTAAATGCACACCAAAAAAATACCCAAAATACTCCATAATAATATGAAAATCCTAATCAGCTCCAAAGAGACCCCTCCCTGAAAAAATCCCTGTGAAAAATTTTACTGCAGTGGACACCCATCTGTCAGATTGGAGGATTTGATAAGTTGGCAATTTACAACCTGTTTGTACGTGTGTGGAGTCTTTACTGCTGTTCACTCTGTCAGCTCCAAACCTGGCTTTTTAAGCATCCCACCAGCAAATTTCAATAGCTGATCATTTTTGAGTATAGAAAGTAGCATTTCAGACAGAGCAGACACCAAAATGTTGTCAGGCTGTGAGAATGTAAGTGCATCAGCCAATATAATTAAATTTGATGATCATCTTGGTAGCACCCGACTGAGAAACTCTTTAGGATGTTATCATTTTATCCTTTTGTCTGTCAGTCAAGACTTCAGCCCTAGAGTTTAGACACCTTAGTACATTGCAGACCAAAAATAGTCCATCCTGCTGTCAGTCTCATTTCAAAATAATAAAATCATAGGGTCTTAAAATAATAAAATCATAGAGTCAGGCCAGACTTCAGCAACCATTGCTTATATTGTGTAGTTATTTTAAAGCTTATAGAAATTAAAACCAGTTAAAAACTATCTCCTACTAATGATATAAACATGTAAGACTCAGGGGCCAAGTTATTTATTCCAATCCAAACCCATGTGAGGAGGAAATTTGATTACTTTCATAATGCTGTTGTGTATCTAGAGACTTAAAAACTCTTTGGATTCTTGAGTATCAGTTATCCAATGACATGTGACAATAAGTGGATTCTGAGAGTTTTGCGGAAAAACATGAGAGAATTAATTCAAAACAATAACACAATTTGACATAGTTTTCACAAAGAAAGTCACTGAATAACATTCCTATTTATTGTTACTGGGTATTTATGAATATACAATAAAAAAGCCATTAAAATATTCAGTAAATAAAAAACAGAACACATTTTCCAGCTAGTTCTAGCCTGGTTCAAAGGTTATGACCATGAAAAAGGCCATTACTTGTTCTAAATAAGAGTCCTTGTTCGATAATTTTCAGGACTCACCGCTGTCCTCTTTATTAAAAGATGACTAGAGACAGACAAGCAACACTTTTAGCTTTACAAACAAGTCAATAGTTAATATATACTGTGCTAAGACTGAGAAAATGTTTGTTTTATAAGGGAAATTGTGTCAGGAAGCAAACACTAAATATATTTTAAAAAAAGGAATACCAAAATATAAAGGGGAAAACTGTCTTTCCATTCTATTAAACCTTCAGCTTCAGAAGAAAAGAGTTCTCTGTGTTTTTTAGTATATGATAAAAGGTACGTATCCAAAAAAAGGGGAGGACACCTACTTTAAAAGTTTCAATTGCAGGATGTCATGTGGGCAAATTTTTGCTTCTTTGCGCAAGGTTTTCTTAAAGTCTTAAGGGTCTACAGCCCTGATTCTATACTGCTGAAGTTAGTAGGAGTTTTATCATTCATGTCAGTGAGAGAAAGATCAGGGGCATCTTTATAGCTAAATGAGGAATAAAAAATTCAAATAGAGGGATACTGTGAATATATATTTTTAGGAAATAGCAATAGAAGAATTTCCAAAATAAAGCCACTACAAAAGAAGCATCTGCAGATTTACTCACGTGCCCTGCTGTCATGTCACTTCAATAAGAGCTTCCTCAAAAAGTTCCAAGAAAGAATTAAACAAATTTCCGTACCAATTCTAAATAGAATACACATCATGACAATTTTTGAGAGATATGTTATGCTTCTGATATAGAATATTGATAATAAATTGTTTTTTAATGTTACCACATCCAGCTGTATATATTCCCCGAAACCAAGAGGAAAAAATGTATTCTGTCATAAAGTTGCTTTCACTTTAATTGTTGATGAAGCATTGACATGAGCGCAGCCAACAGAGGCAGCGAACAGACGCAGCAGTTTGCGCAGCAGTGTCTGGGTTCTGCCTGGGCCTTTTGCGGGCCTTGTTGGAAGTTGTGGAGACTTTCTGGGGACCCCCGAGGAACTAGACGGTGCTTGCTGCTAGCAGGAAGGGAGAGCTGGGCAAGGACTCCTGCAGGGGACCTTGACTTCACTTCTCCTGGGAAGTTCTAGCTAGGTGGGGCTGCTGCTAACGAGCTCTCTGGGCTGCCCTGGTCAGAGGGAGTCGGGGCTTTTGTTTCAAGTGGCTCCTGATTGGGTGGGTCAAGCACCCTTGTGAGTCACTGCTAGGCAGAGGCCTATATAAGAGCCAGGCCTAGAGCACAGCTCCCAGAGTGCAGCCAACAGAGGCAGCCAACAGATGCAGCAGTTCACGCAGCAGTTCGTGCAGCAGTTCGCGCAGAAGGGCGCCAGAAGGCACCTCTCTATTTTGCACACTTTGCACAGTGGTGTGTCCTTCCCCGGGGCATGGTCATGACACGCCACAGAGCACGTTCCCCAGTGGCTGCGGGAGGTGCTGCATCAGCTGTGTCTGAGGCCTCAACCCAGACAGACCCTCAGACAGCAGAGGCAGCTCTGCAGGTGTCAGGCTGCGGGGAGTGCCTGGGGCCTCTCCGCAAGGCCTGGGCTGACAGACAGCTCTCCTGTGTGAGGTGTGCTGTGGTTGACCAGTTGCGTCACCAGATAAAGGAGTTACAGGAGGAGGTTAGTAGGCTGCGTAGCATCCGAGAGGATGAGCGGGAGATTGACAGGGCGTTCTCGGAGACTGTTCAGCTCCGGGAGTCCCCTGTCCCCACTGCAGCGGAGGTGTCAGAGGGCTCAGCACCATGTGTAAAGGTGCATCATAACGCTGTTGAAGAGGGCTGGAAGCTGGTGACCTCTCGTAGAAAGAGAAAGGCTCTTGCTCCTCCTCAAGACTTACCCTTGAAGAACAAGTTTAGCGCCCTCCAAGCCAAGGAGGAGCTGGGCATGGCTCCAAGGGAGGCAACTGGCCTGGCAGACCCTGTGCCGTGCAGGAACCCCCGGAAGAAACGGCGAGTGATTGTTGTGGGTGACTCCCTACTGCAGGGGACAGAGGCACCTATCTGCCGACCTGATCTCTTGTCCAGAGAGGTTTGCTGCCTGCCAGGGGCTCGAATAAGAGATGTCGTGGAAAGACTGCCAAGGCTTGTCCACGCGTCGGACTACTACCCTCTGCTGATCTTCCATGTGGATGCTAATGACACGAAAGGCAAACTGGAAACCATCAAACGGGACTTCAGAGCTCTGGGAATGGTGGTCAAGGGTCTGGGAGCCCAGGTCATTTTCTCCTCAATCTTGCCTGTGAGGGGAAAGGACAGGAGGAGGAGTAGACGAATTTTCCAAGTTAACAGCTGGCTGCGCCGCTGGTGTTGGCAGCAGGGCTTTGGTTTCTATGACCATGGGACCCTGTTTGAAGATCAACAGCTGATAGGGAGTGATGGGATCCACCTTACCAAGCGGGGCACGTGTGTCTTTGCCAACAGATTGGCCAGCCTGGTACGGAGGGCTTTAAACTAGGCAAGATGGGGGAAGGGGAGTGGTATAGTGGCAGGGGAGTCAGTAAAACACCGCTCAAGTCAGGATGCCTCCAGCGGGTGCATACAACCAGGGGAGACAGCATGGGACATGGCTATGGAGGATCCTCTTGCACCTCTTCTGGGAAGCCTGCGTGCTTGACTGGCTCTCTGAAATGCCTGTATACCAATGCACGCAGCATGGGGAATAAGCAGGAAGAGTTAGAGATCTGTGTACGGTCGCAGGGCCATGATCTCATTGCAGTGACAGAGACATGGTGGGATAGTTCACATGACTGGGATGCGGTCATGGATGGCTATGTGCTTTTAGGAAAGACAGGCCAGGAAGGCGAGGTGGTGGAGTTGCTCTTTATGTGAGGGAGCAACTAGAATGTATGGAGCTCTGCCTCGGGGTGGATGAAGAGCAAGTGGAGAGCCTATGGGTAAGGATTAAAGGGCAGGCTAACATGGGTGACACTGTTGTGGGGGTCTACTACAGGCCACCTGATCAGGAGGAAGCCATAGATGAGGCCTTCTACAGACAGCTGGAAGTAGCCTCACGATCACAGGCCCTGGTTCTCATGGGGGACTTCAACCACCCTGACATCTGTTGGCAAGACAGCACAGCTAGGCACAAACGGTCAAAGAGGTTCCTGCAAAGCATTGATGATAATTTCTTGACTCAGGTGGTGGAGATGCCAACGAGGAGAGGTGCAATGCTACACCTTGTACTAACGAACAAAGAAGGTCTAGTTGGAGATGTGAAGGTTGGAGGCAGCCTTGGCTGCAGTGACCATGAGATGGTGGAGTTCAGGATCCTACGAGGAGGGAGCAGGGCAGTGAGTAGGATTGCAATGCTGGACTTTGGGAGAGCTGACTTTGGCCTCTTCAGGGACCTACTTAGGGCAATCTCATGGGGTAGGGCCCTAGAAGGAAGAGGGGTCCAAGAGAGCTGGTTAATATTCAAGCGTCACTTCCTCCAGGCTCAAGAGCAGTGCATCCCTCTGAGGAAGAAGTCGAGCAAAGCGGGCAGGAGACCTGCATGGATGAGCAAGGAAGTCCTGGCCAAACTCCAACAGAAGAAGGACGTGTACAGAATGTGGAAAAGGGGACAGGCCACTTGGGAGGAATACAGGGACATTGTCAGAGCGTGCAGGGATGCGACAAGAAAGGCTAAGGCCCAGTTGGAATTAAATCTGGCAAGGGATGTCAAGGACAACAAGAAGGCCTTCTTCAAATACATCAATAGCAAAAGGAAGACTAGGGAAAACGTGGGCCCACTGCTGAATGGGGCGGGTGCCCTGGTGGCGAAGGATACAGAGAAGGCAGAGTTATTGAATGCTGCCTTTGTTTCAGTCTTCACTGCTAAGGCCAGTCCTCAGGAATTCCAGACCCTGGGGACAAGAGAGAAAGTCTGGAGAAAGGAAGACTCTCCCTAGGTTGAGGAGGATCAGGTTAGAGATCTTTTGTCTAAACTTGACATCCATAAATCCATGGGCCCCGATGGGATGCACCCCCGAGTGCTGAGGGAGCTGGCGGATGTTATCGCTAGGCCACTCTCCATCATCTTGGAAAGGTCCTGGAGATCAGGAGAGGTGCCTGAGGACTGGAAGAAAGCCCATGTCACCCCAGTGTTCCAAAAGGGCAAGAAGGAGGAGCCAGGAAACTACAGGCCTGTCAGCCTCCCCTCCATCCCTGGAAAGGTGATGGAACAGCTCCTCCTGAAGGTCATCACTAAGCATCTGGAGGACAAGAAGGTGATCAGGAGTAGTCAGCATGGATTCCCCAAAGGGAAATCATGCTTGACCAATCTGATAGCCTTCTATGACGGAATGACTGGCTGGGTAGATGAGGGCAGAGCAGTGGATGTTGTCTTCCTGGACTTCAGCAAGGCTTTTGACACTGTCTCCCATCACATCCTCCTAGGTAAGCTCAGGAAGTGTGGGCTAGATGAGTGGACGGTGAGGTGGCTTGAGAACTGGCTGGATGGCCGAGCGCAGAGGGTTGTGGTCAGTGGTGCAGAGTCAAGTTGGAGGCCTGTGGCTAGCAGTGTCCCCCAGGGGTCAGTCCTGGGTCCAGTCTTGTTCAATATATTCCTCAATGACCTGGAGGAAGGGACAGAGTGCACCCTCAGCAAGTTTGCTGATGATACTAAACTGGGGGGAGAGGCTGACACACCAGAAGACTGTGCTGCCGTTCAGAGGGACCTGGACAGGCTGGAGAGGTGGGCGGAGAGGAACCTCCTGAAGTTCAACAAAGGCAAGTGCAAGGTCCTGCACCTAGGCAGGAATAATCCCATGCACCAGTACAGGCTGGGGGTTGACCTGCTGGAAAGTAGCTCTGCAGAGAAGGACCTGGGAGTGCTGGTGGACAACAAGTTAAACGTGAGCCAGCAGTGTGCCCTTGTGGCCAAGGTGGCCAGTGGTCTCCTGGAGTGCATTAGGCAGAGTGTTGCCAGCAGGTGGAGGGAGGTGATCCTGTCCCTCTCCTCAGCCCTGGTGAGGCCTCCCCTGGAGTACTGTGTCCAGTTCTGGGCTCCCCACTACAAGAGAGACATGGCACTCCTGGAGAGAGTCCAGCGGAGGGCTGCCAAGATGATTAGAGGGCTGGAGCACCTCTCCTATGAAGAAAGACTGCAAGAGCTGGGCCTGTTCAGCCTGGAGAAGAGAAGATTGAGAGGGGATCTCAACGTGTACAAGTATCTGAAGGGGGAGTGTCAAGAGGATGAGGCCAGCCTCTTCTCCGTGGTGCCCAGCAACAGGACAAGAGGCAATGGGCAGAAACTGAACCACAGGAAGTTCCATCTGAACCTGAGAAAAAACTTCTTCACTGTGAGGGTGACTGAGCATTGGAACAGGTTGCCCAGAGAGGTGGTGGAGTCTCCTTCCCTGGAGATATTCAAAACCCGTCTGGATGTGATCCTGGGCAATATGCTCTAGGTGACCCTGCTTGAGCAGGGAGGTTGGACTAGATGATCTCCAGAGGTCCCTTCCAACCTAAACGATTCTGTGATTCTGTGATTTAATTTTAAAATCCAGTTGTTATCAATTTATCTATTATTTAATTATTTCTAAAATTAAATTTAATATCATACCACAATCCTTTAAATAAATTCTTTAAAAAATCTGACAGGATTGATTTTAACTTTCTCTATTTCCTACCTTATTTGAGGTTTTTATAAAGGCTACTGTTTGTTTTCAAAGCAAAAATACTGTGAAAGGTCCATTAATGACTCTTTTTTCATGGACTTAAACAATGAAGGGTCTTATAACACCTTCCAGTCCATCTACATGTCAAGAAATCATTTATTTCCTGTAATACTGATTTGTCCCAACCATGTGTTGGTCTGCCATGGGATGACACTTTCCTGCTGAGATTATTAAAGGGGTAAATGGATATTTTGGTGTCCAGGGTGGAGGTTATACATGTCAGGAGCTCATGGGGGCTGAGTTGAGACTACAGGATTATATCTAGTGGTGCAAGGAGACAAGTACTGAGGAAAAATTACATACAATTTTTTCCAAGGAAAATTCAGGTAAATATTAGGAAGACATTCTTTTACTGTCACCTTCCTTGAATGCTGTCTCTGAAAAATATTCTAATCTGATAATGCTAAGAGAAGAAAGAGAAAATATGCTCTAGGAAGCAATTTGGAAGTGATATGAGTTGCAGGCTTTTTTCTTCAGTTCTAGGCCTCATCATATACAGTCCAGAATCACTTTCCCTTGATTCTCACCCTTAACCAGGGAGTGTCGTCAACACACTTATTGCATGCTTATTACAGGCCAAATCCCACAGTCCTCCTTCAGGCATAGTTTGCACTGCAGTTTGTAAGATCTAACCAGATGTTCACCTGAGGCTTGCCATCACAACTTCCTCTTCTAGATTGCCAAAGAGCCTGAAAAAGGTTGTGGAGGAAACATTCTGACAGCTCTTGTTATAGGACTGTCACCTGCCAGAATACCTCTGACAATTGTTAGCAACAACTCATGAGTCCTCCTAGCATGAAGAAGGATAATTAAACTTATTTAGAGCCAATTCCTGCTCCTGTCAGAGACATTGCAGAAGATCTTTTATAGTAGAGCAACAGCTGACAGTAAGGCTGAGAAGCCGTTGATACAATTAAAAAAAAAACTACAATATGTATGTAATTATGTGAATTGCTTTGATACTTGCTACACATTATAGTGGTAAGTGCTAAGTGGTATGGTGGACCATCAACCATTTAAATATGGAACAACACATTTGAAAAATAGGAAATAACAGAAGCTCTTCTTCCTGGTATGATCTGCTACTTTCTTGTGCACACCACTGAGGTCCAGGCTACAGTTTTGACTGCTTCCTGGCATAACTCCATCAACTCAGCCTCTTTCTGCAAGAGTGCTAGTTCTACTCAGTCCTTTCGGGCTGCCAGGTTGGAGCTTGGTACATTCCAAAAACGCACATGCACAAAAAAATCTGTTTTGCAGGGCTTTGCAAATGACCTAAGGGTCGTGATGCTGTTACTGTGTTGGTACTGTTTCCTAGCAATGCAAGTTTGAACCTGACCTTTGTAGAAATCTAAGGAAAATGCATAGAAGTGTTACTATGATCATCTGTGGGAGAGCAAATTTATTTTAGGAAGATGGATTTTGTAGGGAAAACAATAATTTGAGAGGTACACAAAACACTTCCGAGAAGAAAATTACCTGTGCCCTGGAAGCAAAATGCTGTGGAGGGACATGAAAGAGGGGTGGTTTTGATCTATGGTTATGGTATTAGCAGAAAAGGTAATAGAGAAGGGAGGAGCTCATAGGAGCCAAAGTCCTAGGAAATGGAAAAATGTTTTGAGAAGGAGGGCACAAAAGAGGGCTAAACACTAGAAAAGAGAGTACCAGTTTTGGAGAATACTGCTCTCAGACTTGCATTTCTCTCTTCTATATGTACTGCAATCAAGTATCCCTTTTGCTGTACATTTATATACTGCTGCATAAAGATTCCCTGTCTCTGTGGAACTCCTTCTTCTGGTTCTGCTTTGGGGAATCTTGTCCCTTGGAAGAGAAACATCTCCTGATTAGACAGATTGCAAGACATCTGTGCTCCAGAGGGATGTGAAAAGCCCTTTCCTTCTGTCCTCTTTATGTTCTTAAAAGGCCTTCCCTTCTAGGATAATTCTTTGCTGAAGATCTCAGCTATAACTCAGTAGTTGCAGCTAATTAATCTCAGGCAATATTACAGTGAAGCTCCAAGTTAAGGTTGCTGCTGGTTGTTGCTGACAAGCCCTTCCTATTTAAAGATGAATCTTTTAAGCGTTCTAAAATCTGCGTGGCTACTCAGATTGTGTTGGACTGTAACTCTGCCTTGTGGATTCATAAAGCAAAGCTGGTGATTCAACCTGGGGATCATTTGAGTGAGACATTCCAGAGATACAATCCCCAAGTCCCTTTCTTAATAATTTTTACAAATTCTGCTATATTTATTGCATACCCATAGGACTAAAGCTATGACTTTCTTCATACCCCAGTTATCCTTGATCACTTGACATTTATTCTGGCAGATGAATAGAAATTGCTGCTCCTTCAGAGAAGTAACACTGGCATTCAATCTTTAATTGTGGTTTGGGTCTTTTTGTTTTGTTTCTCTGTTTTTTTAGAGTAGGCTCTTTAGAGCCTAGGATACTTCATGCTGTCTACTCACAAACATAGAATACAAAGTGCAGAAAATCTACCAAACATGGATTTGTAGCCATTTATTTTTGTATGAACTGAGAGGATAAGATAATAAGTATTTCATGCTTACATATGTAAAAACCATGGGCTGCAGGGTTAAAATATGCAATGATATTGCAACCTTAAACGTTTCCTGTTTGCGTCATGAAACACTTGAATGATAAGATATGTATAGTCTGCCTTTTGCAGATGGTGCACATTCATTTTGGGTATGAGATGTGATAGATGTAGTACGGACTATAACATCTTCATTTTGCTTAGGCAGAGTTTGAATTTAGGTGAACTGTAAGAAATGGAAATGACCTATTTTTCTCTTTTACATTAAGGCATTGAGACTGCTTCCCATAAATCATGCAACTATTCTAATTTTTACAATCACTATTTTTATCTAACGGGTTCTCTCTGGCACTGAGGTTTCACTTACAAACTATTAAACCTAAGGGAAGCACTCAAAATCTACTTTCTTACCATCAACCCACTTGCAATTAAGACACCTCCTAACACAATTCACGGAACTTTGTGAAGTAAGGTATCAGAGGTCTTTCCCACACAAATATACTCCTTCATTCTGATCACATTCTTGTTTCCCTTTCCCAACACAGAAGGCCTCATCTTCTGATCATAATCACAATTCAGTGAAGTTTACTGAACACAGTGAAGAAAGATGGACTGAAAAATTCCCTGTAGCCTTGGCCAGAAATTCATGGACTAACTTAAGACTGTGTTAAAACACACTTCAGTTGTGCTTTTCCTCCTTTTCAATGTCTGAAGATACCTTAATTCTTCTTTCCTTGTTTTTTCATAAGTTTCTATATTGTTGATTTTGACATGTAGAAAGATCAGTAGAAGGCATCCTGAATTCTGCATTAAAAAAGATTTCATTTTGTTTGTCACTGGCTGGACAACATTAAGGTTTTACTTGTTCTAGCCTAATAAAGATTATCATTTCACAGTAAAATAGGCTTCTAATTTGGTTGTGGGATTGCATATGTTTGTGGGTAGAAGATAGCTTGATTTTTTTTTTGAAAAACACTGAGATTTTTGTTGATTAATTTCAAACAAATTAGTACCTTTTTTGAGGGGAATGTCTTTCTATACTTTGCTCAGTTTTTGAAATCTGATAACTTGCGTTTTTTCTTCTCTTTCATGACAGGATTATTTTTTAATTATCTTTGCAGTTAGTGAGCCTTCACTTCCTTAGAAACTGTGCTGTATTTTCCATTTCGGTTAGTCATATGAGACTTTAGTGGTTCTGTTGCTGTTTATTTGTTAACTGGGACTTTGTTTGTAACAGATCTTCTTTTAGTTCCACAGTGATTTTGTAAAAAAGGTTGTATTTAGTTTTCTCCTGTGACTTCTTCAAACAGCTGTTGTGTTCTGTAGTTCAGTATTTCATCTTTTCCATAGACTCCATTTTCCATAGACTTCCATTTGCTTGCCATTATGAAGTTCATTCTTCAGAAACAGTTTTCCTATTATAACATTTGGAGACCACAAAAATACACAAAATATATACACTTTGTATACAAGTATACTTTGTATACCTTGTATACAAGTGTATTAGCTTTTTAACTGAAGTTTGTACTAAAAGAGTTCGATCATATAAATGGCAATCTTCCTCAGTTCCCAGTTACTTCAGCCTTCATTTAGGGAAAAGAGGATATTCAGCCATTTGCAGAACCAGGCCTCAAGGATGGAAACTGGTTTAAGGTCAGGTCTCCTCCTGAAAAATGTAAACTAGCTTAATAACTATTATTTTATTTTAAAAATAAAATTTTGAACAATTTAGACGATGTTAGAGACCTAGTCATTAATCTTGTCCAATTCATATCTTGAATTCAACACAGTCATATGCTCAGTATATTTTGAGATCTAAAAATAAATTGCCATTGTTAAATTATGTGAAATAGCAAAATGATAAGTGATTCTTTCAGTCTTTGGTTTGTAACTCAATTCATTAAGAATTTTTTCAGTATTCCGAAGAAGAAAAATATGTTTTGTATCAATGTAAAATAATATCTTTTTCCTTAACTGGGGGGTTTTGTCCCATAACGGATATCATTATAAGCTAAAGAAGAAATGCAAATCAGAAATCTCTGTGATGGCAAGATGTTTAATAATCATAGAATAAACAGAGTTGCTTCCAAACTTGAGAGGTAATGTAGTCTATCCCCCACTGAAGGACTACATATACCTCTATTTTATTAACATAATCAGGTCTTAAAAGCCCACCAATGATGGATGTGGGCTGTGCAGCTGCACAGCTCCTCCAGGCAATCTATTCTAGTGCGCTACTGTTCTCAGTGTTACAATACTTTTTCGTAAATGTATCCCTACATTCTCCTTGCTTCAGTTAAAGTGAATTACTTCTCACTGTATCCACAGTGACTATGAAGGAAGATTTATTCCTGCTATTTTTTTAGTATTTGAAGACTGTATATGTTCCTTCAGACTTCTTCTCTCTAGATTATACAGCCCCAAAATCCTTTTTCACAAGTCAAGTTTTCTGGAGTTCCGATCATTCTCAGTGCAGCATCATCGACTGTGATATGTGCCCCTTTAAGGCACACTAAAAATAAGGCATTAATCAGCTTCTCAAAGATGATCCCTCCTCGTTGCTCACTGCCTAACTTACACACTTAGATAGAAGCTCTCAAACATAATAATAAAACAAGTAACACTATTGCCCCATCATTTTATGCTTTATCATGATAATGTACTTGATTTTCTTTTAAGATCACTTCCAAGGTGCAGTATGTCTTAATGAAACTTGTCTTTGGAAAACCAAATTTACTTTGACAGTTCAAGATTAGCTCTCCTAGCTTAAAATAATTCAGAAGGTATTGTCCCCAAGTGGGGGCCTATAAAGCATAAATCTCTGAACAGAGACACAATCACCATAGACAGTAACTTTCTCAGTAGTCCCTCATCCACAATTATGTGCAAAAGTAGACTTCCTGTTTAACAGATACTGATTTCACAAAACCCTTATTACAATTTTATTGGCTGCCATTAAAATAGGAATAGAAGGTACAATTAAGCATTCAGAGTATTAAAACTATTAGCATGTTGTAAGTTTTAAGGCACTCACAGAAGGATTTTCAGTTTCAGATTTCTGAAAAAAAGGAACAACATCTCTCTGTCTACCTATCTATCTTTCTCTCTACCTATCTGCCTAGCTATCTATCTATTTACTTATCTCTCTATCTATCCAGGAAAATGTGCCTGTGAAAAATACTGCTACACTGGTTAGAAGGCTGCTTGTCTGAAAAAGAAAAATTTTAAAGATTTGTGCGAGACCCAAGAGTTACAGATCATGGGAAATGTGTTTCCTGGTAGTCATGACAACCTAAGGGAAGTATAGTTAGACTTTTAAATATTATTACTCTACCTCAAAATTATATGATCCACTGGAGCAGAAACACTCACTTTACATGGAGACACAAGCTATTCTGGGATATTCAGAGCTGCATCTCTGAGCAGCAGCAATGATGACTTATGCCTGTAACAACCGACTCAGAAGCTCTACACTGACTGCTGTTTCAGGATTTCTGCCCATACTAATCAAAATTGATGCACATAACTTGTCCACTTGTATGGCCATCTGTTAGTGTGGCATACTGCCCACACAAAAGCTATTACGCCAATTTCAATGTTCCAGCCTAAGATGGATTTAAAAGGCAACCAATAGAGGAAACACAGTGCATTCAAAACAGCAAAGAGCAGTCTATCCTTAGGGCAAGGGCTTGCAAAGTCTACAGGACGGCTTAGCAATCTGTGTTACAGTGCCTGTTTCATCTGCCCTGGCCCAGGGAAAGAGAGAACACTTTCTTCTGAAACTTTGGAGAAGGAGAACTTCAGAGAATTTCAGAAAGTGCCAGTAGTTTAGTGATCTATCATATAGCCAGTAGGTCATGATTTCTCTGCTTCTACTCAGTACTCATGAGACCACATCTAGAGCACTGCATCCAGGTTGGGTATCCCAGTACAAGAGAGATGTTGATCAGCTGGGGTCAGTTCAGGAGAGGGCCATCAAGCTGGCAGGGGACCCAAGTGCTTGCCCTGTGTGAAAAGGCTGAGGAAACTAGGCTTGGTCAGCCTGGAGAAGAGGTGGTTTTGGGGGGACCTAGCAGCAGCCAGCCTGTAGATATGAGGAGGTTACGAGACTAAGCCAGGCCCTTCCCAATGGTGACAAGATGCAAGGAGAAACTTCATCCCATGAGGACAGGCAAGCAGGCTGCCCAGGGAAGTTGTGCAGTCTCTGTCCTTGGAGGTTTTCAAAATAAGGTTGGTTCAAGCCCTGAGCAACCCGGTCTAACCTCAAGTTGAGCCTGCTTTGCAGACAATGTTGGTTTAGAGGCCTCCTGTGTTCCCATCCAATTATCCTGAGATCTTGTATGCAATCATCGAAGAAGATGGTGCTCATTCAGGAGATTCCTTAAACCGCTAGATATTATATTTTTGTCTGTCTTCATCCCAAACTAGAAAGCTTCATGCAGACAAAAGAAGAATGTATTTTCACAGAACTTCCTGCAAATACGACGAATAAGGAATGCAGGGTCTAACATAATTGGAAGGCATAAAAGTGCCCATGAAGAGGACCTAGGTCCTTGGTATTAGCTAGTGTAAAGTAAGAGGACCAGACTGCCTGGAATTTGTGTTCTTTAAAACACAGCAACGAGAACTCCTAGCAAACCAGAATTCTGTCCGAGTCCTCTACATGAACAATGATTGCAACTGAAACTAAAGAAGCATCCTGACATTGGATGGGGTAAACATATCCATGAAGAGGACCTAGGCGTAGCTGAAGCATACATAGGATTTGTTGTACTGATTTGTTGCTACTGTGTAATAAAGACAAATCTCTACTAGATTCCTATTTTTATGGGTAAAATTTTAGCAAGAAGTCATACTTCAGTTAAGTGAGTCACAACTGCTCTAGAGATGTAGTTCGGTAAACATACACAAATATCACACACCTAATAAAAGGGAGCTAATTACCTAAATTGCATCCTGTTTTAACAAATCTAATTTCCCTGCTGTTTGCACATTTTTCTTTAAATTGCATCTGAGAAATTAGACAGACAAACTTCAATAGCAAAGAAGAAATTCATTTTATCGTATTTTAAAATCAATATTATTGGGAAATAAAATTGGAGTCATTAGGAAACAGAGCTAACAAAGTAATACAATGAGCATATAAAGAAAAGTGTATCAACAGAGAACAAAGTAGCTCTCAAATACTTTGAAATCTGAAAACTACTTGATAAGAGAGGTTTTCTAACTATACAGTTTTGGCTATGAAGATTTTTAACCATATCAAGTGCTTCAAAGTTCAATGACAACTGGTAGGGTACAGCATATGAATGAGACAATCCTCTAAAATCCAGCTAAAAGATACAGATACCCCATAGACATTTTACTGTTTAGTCCTCACAATTTCACTGTACTGTCCCACTTTTGTGTTACTTTAGTTTTAAGTAAATTTTACTTCAACACCATCCACATGAGATTATTTATACGCTGTTCTTTTTTTTTCTTTAAGAAATTCACTAGCACAGAGTAATATATTATTTCAATTCTGATAATGTGGCTGAAGCATAGAAGATTAATTCCAAATATATATTGAGTTCCTCCAAGATGACCTTTCAATTGACAGCCAGTGACCTCAAGACATGCATATTGCTTAATTCTTTTACAAACTTCTAACCTCAACTGCAAAAAAAAAGATCAGAACAGTAAAAGTTTTGAACTCTAATTTTATTGACTTTCCTAAGGCTGAACCATATTGTATCCTGAAGGATCTGATGAAGTCTGCAAGATCTATCTGTCCATTTTTTTATGCATTTATCCTTTTTTATTAGTGATTGACTTATCCCAAATTATGTGAGTTCATCATCTAAATGAATTCATGAAGCTGAATGACATATTTTAGAGCTAGAACAAGCAGGAGCTTACACTTAACTCACCTCTCTGTTCTGTTAGAAGTCAGAGTTATATCATTCATGCAGTCTGGTTGAAAACTACACCGACTTGTCCAAATGAAGACAAAGGCACATGTTTAATTTTTTAAAAATCATCTGCACAGTATGATGCCATAGGCATCACCAAGACCAAAAATTTCCCAATCTTTCTACAGCCATTATTTTGACACTATTCTACAGCCATTAGTTCTCTTCCATTAGAAAGATGTAGCTATTCAGTATGTTTTAAAATATGTTCAGGAGGCTATATAGCAGACTGGAAGCCTCTTTTCTTTTGTTCTGAGAATTTCTGAAGAGAAAGTTTTACAGGGAGTTGAAACCAGACATTTGAAAATAAGAGGAGTCATCTAACAATTAACATCACCACAACGACAAAGTGATGTAGCAATGTCTATTCATTTTAACTTTTTAAATTAAAAAAAAAAAAAATAGAAAGGCACGAGCGTAATTTTGTAGCCCGAAGGTCAGATACTCAGCTAAGCTGATAAGTTCTGGATTCCACTCTCAACTTACAGGACTATTTATGTTTTTTAGTCCAGTTTAAAGTGAAAAACAGAAAAAGTCCTGGAAGAAAAGAAGAAAAAATTTCCCTATTCCTTATTTCAGTTCAGTGCTAAAGACATTAAATTGCAGAATCATGATCACACTTGCACTACTTGTACCTAAACAAGCAAATTGCACTTCTTTTTTCCTGGCAGCATTGCTTTGAAAAGAAAGTGAAATAGTGATCCCCACTGTACCTTACTTTTCATCCTTTCTGTGAGGTGGACAATAGTTTGAATCCCCCTAGGATTCCAAATAAAATCAAATGTCATGTTTCATAATGAACAATGCTGGGTTATTCCATGGGATGTAAGCAGTTCCATCACTTTCTTCTAATTGTAAAAGAATATAGGATCATATCCCTTCAGAAATGGAGTTTGGGTTTGAATCCCAACTGAATGGAGACACCTGCCTCCAGACCTACCTCAAATATCTGCTCTCACTGGGAATGATTCCAGTTGCTAGTTCTGTGCCATGCCTCGAGGCTTTTCAGATCATTGTTCTGAGGAGCCTTATTTTCCCAACAAAATAAAATACACAGCTCAGTTGCCAAATATAATTTTCTAGTTTCCATTCTGAAACTGAGGGATTTAGCCATTTTAAGTGCTGGAAAACTGAATGCTCAGAGAGGCTTATTAAAGTCAGGATACATATGTATCTGTATGAAATGAGCCAAGTATGTACGCCAAAGCCTAAAGAGTACTAAAAGTAAAGTTAAAAATGACAGTAAACACAATATCCTGCTGGTGCAGAGCTAAGCATTGACTAAAGAGATGCTTTATCTGACATCACAGTAAGACCGCAAAACTTTAAATATGGTTTGCAAATAGAGACTGGCCAGACTAAAGAAACACAACCTTACCAACGGGAAATAAACATATTGAGTCCTAAAGGAGGCTTTTAAAAGATGGACATAAGATCCAAGAAAATGTGAGAAGTTGTTTTAAATCCCTGAAGTGGATAGGAAGTCCCCGGACCCC
This sequence comes from Struthio camelus, assembly GCF_040807025.1. Lineage (NCBI taxonomy): Eukaryota > Metazoa > Chordata > Aves > Struthioniformes > Struthionidae > Struthio > Struthio camelus. The sequence goes on from NC_090942.1 coordinate 27,092,419, forward strand.
TCAGAGATTCTAGAGATGGTATGTAATGATGGGCTTCCACAAATACAGAAGTCACTCTGTTCTCTCATTCTGCTGTGGTGTGTCAGTAAAGCTACTCATTACTGTCTCAGTTAAAACAGTCTCAACTTGGGGAATTTCACTTAATTTAATTTATTGCCAATTAACATAAACTTTTAACTACTGAATTCAGGTATTGAGAAACAAGTAAACAAATACTTTGGCAAACCCCTTTCCTCCCTTTTTTCTCAGGCTCAGCTTCAGTCAAATAGCTCTCCTCCCCAGCTCCTAGCCTCTCGTGGCTCAGTATTTGCCACGAGATACACTCAGGCCCTCCCAAACCTACAAGTGCAGCACAAGATCGATGGCACAGAAGGTTGGGGTCAGCACCTAGTGATTTCTTCCTGCTGCTCCTGGCTTCTTATTCACTTTTGCTGCCTTGGCATGGGTTCCCTATGGGCCGCAGCTCCTCAGCTGTGTCCCTGCTCCAGGACAGGTCCCCCCACAAGCCACAGCCCCTCAGGGGTGTCCCTGCCCCAGCACGGCTCATCCACAGGCTGCAGTCCTTCAGAGGTGTACCTCCTTCAGTGTGGAGCACCTCCTTCCAGGAAGGCGCCTCCAGCCATGCCCCCAGCAATGTCCCCTTCTACTTGCCTCTTCTGTTTCTTTTCTCCAAAATGCATCTTTTCACATTTCTCCTTGTGGGTCCCTTTTTACGGGTCCCTTTTTCTGTCTCCTCCTGCATCCCTTCTCACATGAATCCTCACATCTCCTCCTGTGTCATCTGACCCTCCTGGCTACTGCCCCTTTCTTAAATACCTTCAAGCAGAGATGCCAGGTGCTCCTCCAATCAGTTGGTTTGGTGTTTGGTGTGTGGTGGTGCAGTGGGTTGTTTTCATCAGTCTTAGAGCCAGCTCAACCTAGCTATAACCAGCACAGGGCAATTCATGGCTTTCTGCCACACAGACCACACCTGCAAACCTCTGCTACTGGAATGCTGCCATTTATGCATGACACAGGCCTCCATTGTTTAAGGAGAGCAAACTAAAAAGATAATTAATTTATCTTAGGCTTTTGAAAGACAAAGTAGTCAATAGGCCATTCATCAAACCATAAACAAGAAATCTGTTGTTTTTCCTAGTCCCACATATGTACGGAGTGGGCCATTTATAACTGGATTATTTTGCTGAAAGACCCTTTCTTCCAATAATATTGAGATCCAGTACAGATAAAAGAACATAACTTTTCTTTAAAGGTCAGTATTCATTCAAATTATATAGGTACAATCTAAAACATTATTTTGAACCCTACACATCCTTAAGTAATATTTGTAGCTACAGAAGGGGACAGGCAGAAAAAGTTATCCCAAAGCATTATGGGAGGCATAGAAGACATTTGCATGTGCATGTGTGGAAAGAAAAAGATGCATTGCCATTGAATAGGTAGTCAGGTTTTATTGAATTGACATTTCAGTAAGCAATTGTTCAGATATGTATATTTCAAAAATCAGAATGGCTTTTTGGCTTGAACTGCCACTAGCAATGCCAATAGATATAACTGATTTGAAAGTTCTACTGGACAATGGATGAGGAAGCCATAATTGTCTTAAAAGGCCATAATTTTGCACCAATTTCAGTATAAAACATAAAATAACATAACACACTGCAGTCTTGGACCAGTCAGAAAAGGTAGCTTGTCATTCATGTATGAAGTCCTTTTTCCTGGTCTTTTCATGAGCACAGCTAGAATAAAGTAATTTGTTCTGCACCCCTTCCTGTCTCAAAAAGAGTTACAAAAAGGGGCATCAGTGTGTATGGTAGTATACAAATATTGAAAGGGCAGAGCTACCAAGGAGGAGAAGGAATTTCCTGGCATAATAAAAGGAAGCATGATTAGAAATTATGGAATGAAATTAAGAAAGGCTGTGTCATTCCAAAGTATCATCTGACAGCAATATCTGTTTGTCTTCTCCTTAAGAGAGGCACTGGAAAGTTCACCAGCTATACCAGGAAGTAGACAATACATAACAATAATAAGTGTACAATCTACAACTGCCAAAAATACTGACAGAATCAGACCGTCACTTCCACCTCTGTATTTTACAATCTTCTAGTTTCACAGAAGGCAGTATAACTCCCTCTAAGGCCTTAATCACTGGAAATTACCCTTTACGGTTTGTAAAAGATCCTTTCTAGGAAATGACAAAATCTATTGTTCCCTTCTCTAAAAGATTGGAATCTGATGTTTAGATCTTGACTTTATGCATTTAATTATTTTCAGAGCTGAAAAGATGCAGCCATTTCATTGTCTGTCATATGTAAATGGAGAAAATAAATAAGCAATGTTAAGATTTTTGTGCAAGCTGAAGTGAAAAAGTGTTCTGGGTGTGAATTGTCCTGGATCATAACTTGGTTCAGAGCGTATTGGCAGTATCTTATTCCAAACTATTCACCTTCTGAATCACTGGGGCTCTAATGCGCAAACAAAGTCCAGATAGCATTAAAAGTCTTGAGGATAGAAGTCAGGAAGCAAAACATTCAAGGGACAGATAGAAGACAGGATCAGGAGGGGGGAAAGGGGTGTCACAAGTCTGTGGCCTAGATATGCTCAACGACTGGGAGCACTGTTCCTACATACACTAAACTTGTAGAAGAATGACAATTGCTACAGCTCCTCTTTTCATGTCCTCTTTTCCAAGGTTTGGAAAAGGGGCCTAGAGGCATAATTAAACTACAGTAAAATACTAGCAAACTCTTGGAGATCTTACATGGGCCCTCACAGAGAAATTCAAAGACTTCAGATGAAACAGCATTAACAGGGAAGATGAGATACAAGAATACGGATTTATAACTGAATAGGTGTAGTTTTCATATAGAACAAGGCAAACTGGTGCACAAACTAAAGTAGTAATGTTTTCCCATTTGAAGACAGGCATAAATTAAGCACCACAGGGAAGAAAGGTATATATGGGTTTGGAACGTATCGCACACACTTGTGCTAAATCATGTTTTTTGAATTTATACATCAGCTGGAGGAGTATTTTCACCTGTTTGAATTGATATCTACTAGGGTTAAAAGTTACAGTACAGTCTTTTTTTAACTTGTCTGGGAAGAGGAAAATTCATAATTAAGGATGAATCATTAAGTATCCTTAAAACTCACTTTTGCTGTGTATGTTCTTTTTATTAAATTCACTCACTTAGTGTAGTAAAAAGCAAGCACTAAAGAAACATGAGCAAATACAGCTAATCCATTTTTAGTATAAACAAATCACCTCAAGTTACCTAACTGATTTTCAGGTGTTTGCCTATGTATTGTTCCAATATACCTATGACAATTCAGATGAAGTCTCTGCCCCAACCTAAATCAAAAACAGAAATAAAGCTGTCATGCAGATAGTATGACTCAACATTTGTGCTTGTAAATTTGTAAAATCTGAATTTCCATATACAATTCATACAAGTAAATGACAGTTTCACCCACCCTTTGGATATATTAAACACGTCAGAATGTCAGAGCAATAAACCATAAAGCAGTAACACCAGAATTTAAGAGACAACTGTTGGACTTAAAATTGGTGTTTCCTAGAAGAGTTTCATAAATTTGAGAAAAAAGTATCTCTTGTTTTAAAAAACTATAATAACTAGAAAAGCTTGGGAATAGACATTCAGATAAGAAGTGAGAAAAATCAAATATTTGGGTCTACAAGGGAAAATAAAACCATACACACTGAGATGATGAATGAGCACTAGAATTCGGAGTCATAAAATCCATATATGGTGATGCAATGAAGGACGAGAATGATCCACCATGTCAAAAGCAGCTGATCAGTTAAGTGAGATAAGAATAGAAGTGTGACTTTTGGATTTAGCCACAAGCAAGTCATTAATATCTAGAGTGAGGACCGTCCCATGAGAATGACCGGAACAAAACTGGATTGAAAAAGACCAGAAATAGACTTAACAAAATAAAGGACAATCTGAGAAAAAGCAACTAATTCTAAGGAAAGACTAGGAGAAGGAAGTAAAGGGGGGTTTACAATAGAAAAGATAGGAGAAAAGAAGCTTTTAAAAATATAAGAGAGGAGGTATTTTGGGGGAGAATGCAGACAGATGAGGGAACACAAGGCAAGGCAAGGCAAGGCAAAGGCGAGGCGAGGCAAGGCAAGGCAAGGCAAAGAAAAATCTCTCTGGAAATATGTAGTACACATACAAATTAAAATCAGCTTTACACAGGCAGAGAAAATTATAGAAATGTTAGAGAGATTGCTCACTATGATGAAACAGAACACAGCAAAAAGATGTTTGAATCTTGATAGCTCTGAGGACCATGATTAGAGGATCACACAAAAATAGAAATACTGGAAGATACATCCAGAGATCAGCCAGTGGAAGCTTCCACTGGAAATGGGATTTTTATCAACAGTAGATCAAGCCAATCATAGCTTGGTCTGCCCAAGTCCTGAAAAACTTCAGGGTTGGAAATTCCACTACCTCTCTGAATGGCTTGTTCCAGTACTGAGCACTGATATTCCTTTGTCCTGTTGACAGCTTTTTTCCCTAATATTGACCTGAACCTCCCATGCCCTGGTTTGTACTTATTTAAATTGTTACATTGTCTAGCACTAAGCAGAAGTGTTTGGTTCCCTTAACTTGTAGCTCCCTTTCAAGCAATTGCAGATTACTATCAGATTATTCTTCTCTTCATCTGGCTAAACAAGCTCAGCTCCTACAGGCTCTTTTCACAGGAGATACGCTCCGAGAGAGTTCGTTATGGCTTGTATTCAAAGTGCAGTCATCATAACCCCGAAGTCCTTTTCAGCAGGGCTGCAACTCAGCCAGTAGAAGGTTTTGCAGACCTAACGATTCATATAATAATATCAGAATTTTATGAATACAATTTGAGATCAGCAATCTAGACATCACAGTTGCTAACAAAATGTCCGTATGCTTAAATAGAGAAGGTAGCTTCAATTGTACTTCATATACACACAAAAATACATGGAACTCCAGAGTTAACTAAACTGTCTCTCAATCATCATCGCTAGTTTGAAAAAAAAAGGCACGTAGGCATTCTCCAAGAATTTAGAGACTGTATTTTCTGATATAAATGTATGCTTTATCAATTAAATACACAAGACAGAATGGAAGGCTGACAAAACTGCAGATGGAGCATGCATGTGTCAGTCAAATAGAATAAAAGACATCAAAAATTCTGCCCAAACCTCAATGTAAAGGATGGTCTCAGCATTAGGTGGTATTTTGATTAAAAGCATCTGGATAATTATTTTAATAAGAAAAAATTATAAACTCGGCACTAATCCACATTTAGCACTTTTAAATTAGAGGCTAACATCGAGAAAGCATAGGTCTTCATCTGCTGACATTTTGTTCTTTTGTTGTGTTTCACAGAAAGCTGAAAACAAGACACTTATAAATTGATGTCAGAATCTCTGGGGATTTGCGCATAGGTGCAAGTGAGAGGAAAATAAAGCTAATCAAAAAATCAGCTTGATTTGGAATCTTAAGAGCTGCCACCATTTATCTGTGGGCCAAAAAAAATAGTCAGAAATAATAAGGGGTCACGAAAAGCAGGTCTTCGTGTCAATCTGCATGAATCTGTTGTCTGCAACACATATCCAACCAAACAAGTATCATCTATGTCTGTGCTGTTGGGCTGCTATGCAGGTCACACCATCTTAAAGTGACTTTTTAGGAAAAGTTTGAACAGAAAATTCCATCCTATACTCCCTCCTAGTGTAATTTATACTATATGGTGGGTGGGCTAGACTTATTTTACTAGTTCCCACTAACTCCATGCCCCTGTAGTAGAGCAGTATAGCAGCAGGAGCTTTCAGAGAAAAATATCACTACAAAGACGGTGAGAGGTCTGCAGGAAGCTTCAGCTTGAACACCTTAGAGAAGAGGATGAATGTCTGCAACTAACATAAAAGCATCAGTAAAGATATGAGGGACTGGCAATACAAACTTGGTATCGTGCTGTCTAGACTGGGATCCTAAGGACAGCAAAACTAAGCTTATTAAGTTACTTTATATTATGTTCAGGAAGGTACCAGAAAACAGCCACAGGTGTCTGAACCTCGTGACATAGTACACTCAGAATTAGCAGACTTGTTGCTGAGTGGCAGATGCATTGCTAAAGAAAAAAAATATATATAAGATCCTAATGCAACTACCATCTTATTTAGGAAAAAAAATGGTTTGGAATAAACTACATTTGAAATTCTTTAGCATATTTTTGAGTCCTCTGTCCTTTCTCTATATCTCAACTTTAACTTTCTACTAAGAGTTGCCAAAAAATTCTCTCCTGAGAAATTCTTTGTAACTGGAAGCTCTGGGGTCCCTTGGTCCATGGCTTAGCTGAGGGTTCAGGTTTGGGCAGAGCTGACAGGATCAGAAAGCCTAAGCTCCACTTAGAGTGGGACTGGAAAGATGGCACCAGAGGAAATTAGGAATACCACAAGATTTCTCCCCAGAAAAATTCTCCAACTTAGGAAAGGCTAGGAAAGGCTGGGTTACCTTGTGTTAGATTCCATATAGGGTTACTTTTATGGAAGGATTAGGGCTGCAAGAAAGAGAAAGCCAGGAACTGCAGTCTGAGAGAGGCTGGAAAGAGGCTGGCAGACGAAATTGCACCCTGGAGAACGCTCTATCTGGAGAAGGTCTGGATGTCTTGTGTAAGGTTCAGCCTAAGGTATGGGTGAAGGTTAGAGTTAGGATTGAGAGAAAACAGAAGAGCTCCATTATTTTCAGCCCTCATTTTTCTTGGAAGCAGCTTTCTAGCCCCCCTGCAACTTGAGCTCTGGGCTATCTTGTTCTCTCAACTCTTCCCCTAACTTTAATTGTAGCTTATGCATGATACCTCAGGCCTGACCCAGAATTGCCCTGAAGACAAAACTTAAATTTCCCTGAACAGCAAAATATAGTCCCATTCCAAGTGTAGCTATCAACCTTCTCTTTCTCTCAATCCTAAACCTAATATGTGGCTGAGCCGCAAGCCTGGAAGCCCAAGACTTCCAAGAGATTGACAATTCCTCAGCTGTAAGGAATTTGCCTTTGGCAAAAATTTTTCCAACCACTCCAAAATGAAGTAATAGGCTTTGTCTTTCTCTCATACGTAACCTTAACCCTATCTATAACCCTAATCTGGGCTTTACGCAACATATCCCTGGTCTTTGCTTGGATGAAGAATTGAGGGCAGGAGAATTCTTTTGCCAGCCCTCAGTTTCACTTCTCAACCTCTTTCCAACCACTCTCCAACTGTATCTCTGGGCTTCTTTCTCTGAAACCAAACCTGACCTTACTGCAATCCGAATTATAACTATAACCCTAGGCTGAGTCACAGACCAAGTAAACCTAGACCTTTCAAATAATAAAAGTTTTTAAGGGCAGAAAGATTTAGTAGCCTTATTTTACCTTTGTTAGAACTTTTCCAGGCCTGCTGCAATGGGAGCCCAGGGTTTTCTCCTTCTTTCAGTCTTAATCCTGCCCTCAGTACTATGCTAAGTTTCTCACAAGATACTCCTGACTTCTCACAGATAAAGAATTATTGGGAGAGAAGGGGTTTTTATAGTCCCCAGCTTCCTTTGGTAGCCATATCCAACCCTACTCCCACTGCAGTTTCTTTTTCTCACAGCTCTAATCCTAGCTATGATCCTTACCCTAACCTATGGCTGATCCATAGGACCAGACCATCCAACAATGAAAAACGCCTTAGGAGAAAGTTCATGTATTATTCCTCAGTTCATCTTGGTGATGTCTTTCCAGTTCTATACCTACCAGAGCCCTGGGCTTTCTCTCTATCCTAACCCTTCCGCTAAGCTGAGCTGTAGCGCTAGGTACTTTACCCCGACTTTTCCCAGATTTAAAATTCCTCAGGGGCAAGTTCTTCCAGCAGCAATGAGTTTCTTTTGGCAGTCCCCTTCCATATCAGTGAGTCTGGAACTTCAAGTTTGAGTTCCAGCTCTGGGCTTCCTCTTTCTCCTAACTTTAATCAAAACCCTGATACTAACACTATGGATAATGCTAGGACACAGAAGTTTCAAAGACTAAAATTCCTCATTTAAGAGTTATTTTGGCAGCAATGACTTTTCTTTGGCTTTCCCTTTCCAGTTTCACTACAGCTGAATTCATTTTACTCAGACAGTAAGCAGAATTTTGAGATTAAGGTTAGAATTGAGAGAAAGAGAAAAGCCAGACCTTACCTCGGCCTTGGGCAACCTGCCCTGTGTGACCTAGCTTGAGCAAGGGGATTGGTTTAGATGATTTCCAAAGGTCCCTTCCAACTTCAACTATTCTGTAATTCTAATTATTGCTTGTTTTAATACAAGCATACTGCTGCCTTAAAACTTGGATTCCCCAAGATTATGATCTGTGTAGTTTTATTTTACTAAGGAATCATTATGATTTTTTATCATAAGGCTTACTTTCTAATTTCAGGTTTTATTATAAACGGTCAAGTGATGGGAAGGCATTTAATCAGTATTCAAGGAGAAATTCATAATTTCTATAAAAACAGTTTTAGACCAATGAATCAAAAACAATAAGTCCAGAAAGTATCACTATTTAACAAGTTTGAATTTCTAAACTATGTATTAGATTTAGGATACTTTTTGTCATTACGTATTTTACAAAGATAGGTTCTATATGATGTGAAAAATACCCAGTCTTTTAACTAATTTAAAACAAACTCTCCAGATTTGCCAATTCACTAAAGTGGCTAAATGTGTTCCTCAAATATCTGTATGGTAATACTTCTCGCTAAATTGTAGCTTCAGGAATTCCCTATTTTTTTATTCCTGCTTTCCTTATTTTATGAAGCTTTTATTATTCTCAAACTTGTTTCTTTTGCTGAATTAGTCTTAATTTTAGGTCAAATTATTTCTCTAGAGTGTGTTAATAAATTGTGCTATGAAGTTTTGTATTTCATTTTCTCCTCCATGGGGGAATCTTTTTGTTGGTCTTTTTGGTTTTTCAGTTTCAAATGATTTCACTGTGTGACACTTAATAACAAGAATGCTTTGGATATACTTGAGAGACTAGTTAATATTACAATATATGCAGAGAGCTATAGTGCATCAGGGAGAGGAGAAATAGACTTATAGAAGATCATTCCTCTACCTCTGATATCTTTGAACAGCAGGCCTTATCTAAAAGGTCACTACAGTTAATGGAAGTTGTTCCATTCACTTCGCTGGGATCAGTCACAAACTACTGTGTATGATAAATATTTCCTTGCTGCCATGGGCCAGATTTAATCCTGGATTCTATTGTTGCTAGACTTTCCAGTTCTGTGCTGGTGATTGGATATTCCTGCGTAACTCAGTGTTGAATATGACATGCACAATCATCTATCTCAATGACATGGCACTGTTACAATGCTACTGTAACTTTTTCATAGTACTTAAACTTTTTGTGATACACTGAAAGCATCTCCTTGACTCTCTCCCACAGGATTTTACACAAAGCAGCATAGCATCTTTTTTTTCAGGTTGGGAGAAGCTGATTAAAATGTTCTTGACTGCATCACATATATCACACAGAGACACATACGTCCCTACTTATCTGCAGTAGAAAGGAAGTATTTTTCTCTCCCCTTCTTTCATCCCTGCAAGGGGATGCCATGGACCATGCCAGTCTTCAACTCCAGAGCTAGCACAAAACATTTAGCAATTTAACTAAATGCCCAAGAACAAAGCCTCTTCTGGTCTTCATGCTTCTGTCTCTATATAACTGCTGTCTACACCTACCTATTGGGATATGATTTCCTCCTAGAGGTGTTGACCTTCCTAGTTGATTATAGAAGGAGCCTGCATTTCTAGACAACTGGAATGATCTTGGAATCAGCTGTCAGTGTGCACCCATTCATCATTAATCATTCTCCCATGGTTGCAACAGCCTAAAGTCACTACCTTCCTTGGGGCTTATATATTTTTATAGGGGCTTATATTAACACAAAAAATATCTATTATCTGGTATCCTTCTAACATCATCTTGTGCTTTTCAGTTCATGCTTAAAAATAGAACAGACTAAGAGAGCTAAGACAATATACTCAAGGGCATGTTAACATGCAGCATATGTTTTGGTGTTATCATGCAGTGCAGGAGGAAGAGTCTTGGTTTGTCCAGATGAGAAAGGGGTGTTGAAAAACATCAGAATTTCAGACACTGCAGAAAAAAAAAATGATTAATGGAATTAGCCTGTGGAACATTTCCAAGGAAGAATATGTTCTGTAAAGAAGTTTAAACACAGCAGATACTGCATACAAATGTACTTTTTATGAAAGACAGAAAGAACAATAAAAGGAAAACAGAGATATAGAGGAAAACAAAATTCTGAAGGGATAACAAGGAGGGAAAAATAGCAGCAGAACTAAGGCCTGACAACTTTTATTTTTTACCAGCTTATGAGGGAAAAAATAAAAGAACTGTGCATTCAGGAGGACAAAGATAGCAACCTATTTTGGGCAAACTATCTCTTTTCTTTTCTCTTGCCTTCCAGTAATAAGTCAAAATACAGAACCATAGAAAATCTCTACCATTGCTCCAATCTCTAAGAGACTTCCATTTTGTTCAGTGAACAATTTATGCTGAGAGTTCAAGAACATGCTGCTGATGCTTCTTTTTTCTGATGAAGCACCATGTATCTGCTAGAAAGGCTGAAATTCATGCAACTACTTTTCAAGTTTTAGAAGTACGTATTTATACACACACACACCCCCACAAAACACAATGATCCAGAAAAGTTTATTGGCCATAACATAAAGGCTAGAGGACACTTTATTTTCAACCTGAGTACTGCATCAGTGCCAAGAAGTAAATCTAAAACAATGGCTTATAATTGAAAAGAAATGGAGTAAATATAACATTTAAGAAAGGTACACGGCACTAAATCGAAAGGCTTTAAGCAACAGGCAGGTGGTAAGAGATAAATTGGCTGCTACTCCTGTCAATGAAATATCTGCACCAAAAGCAATGATTCAGGGAGTGTCAATCTTGCTTAGCAAGTAGAACCATAAAGAAATCCCCCAGTGTGACAATTTTCCCATTAACATTAAAGATCATCTGGGATCCTATTAGTAATACACTGATATCTAGAGCATATGGAATGTGCAATGGTAATGAAGCTAACTAAACTGTGAAGGGGGTGAGGCAAAAGTCTATTCTGTACGCTTTTGGAACAGATTCCAAAAATATAGCTCTGAGGACAGCCATGACAAGACAGAATAAATTAAGATGTAGTCAAATATGGAAAAGGTAGTGACTCATGAAAAGAGATTACAGCAATGACAATTGGAAGGAATGACTACAATAAAATACCCCTAAACCCTTGAAGCCAGTCTTTTTTGTCTAAACTTTCCTAGGATAGCTTCAATTAGATGAGGATAAATCTGAAAGGTAATTGGAAAATAGCAGCCTGACATAGAAACTTTGATAAGAAGCAGTGACATGAAGGTGACTGTGCTTTAACATCCACAAACCTGCCTTCCATCTTCTGATCCTCAGATTAAAATGACTGAACGTCCGAAAGAAAAGAATAAAAATGACTTCAATCAACATGGACACAGGATATCTGGGAAGCAGAAGCATATGTTCTCATCATCTCGCAATTATCTGTCACATTAACTTATGTTCTGCTTAGATAAAGCAGACATGCCACATACCATGACCCAGCGCTGTGAGCGTAACAAATCCATCTGAATAGACTCCTGTGTCTTGGCATCACAAAAGATTTTCTGTAAAAACAGCATTACTGAAACTGTTTATTCTATTTTTATTTTACATTTGTGAAGTTTCATGCTTTTGGGAGACTTCACATGACTCTTTCTTCTGCACTTATCAAAAAGTTTAAGATGTATGATTGTCTTGTAGCTTTTAAGAGAACTTTTTAAACAAAGCTCTGAAATAACTTCCTAATATCCAGCTTGATGGGTATCACTATGAATATGGAAACCTGATTGCCTTTCAGCTACTTTAGTATGCCTTCATTTAAGAGAGGAAATGCATCCAAAAGTTAGGAAAGAGAGAAATTTCTCAGAAGGTCTGAGAAACAAGATAAAGCACAAAAGCCAGAGCCGAATCACAGCCTTCCCTGCAGAAAACAGGTATTGTTATGGACCTGATACATTCTCCCGTTACCACATTACCAACACCTCACGGTCTTTAATGAATTTACCTACATAGCACGTTAAATAAAGGTAACTGCAAGAAAAACTGAGAGTCATTCAGATAATAAGACACAATGAAGGCAAGGAAGTCTTTGTTCTACAACAGAGACTACAAGGTACAGAGAGAGATAAGGTAAGATCCAACTGAACTTTAGATACCTAAGTAAGCTCAGACACCAAAAGGTATATAGCTGACTTATCTATAATTGTTATAGATTTTCTTTTGCAATATAAGCATAAAAGAAAAATTGCTCACAAAAATGAGTCATATTCATTCCTGCTAAAAATTATTTAATTTCAATAGGTTTGCCCAAATGATTAATCTGTCCCAGTCTATCTATGTAACATTCAAGGCCAAATCTTGCTCTTTTAACCAGCACAGAACACTTCCAATTATTAATTGTAAATTATCCATTATAATATGTTACATTTTCAATGGCAACCTTAATGCTAGAATTTCCTAACTTTCCAGTGTTTTTCCTTTACAGTTATAACATTTGAAGTATTTTACAAGCAGCTTCCTAGATTTTAGAAAGTAGTGTAAAGCAAGAAAAAGAAAAGAAATCCAATCACACATAATATATGAACGCTTTTGTCAATGCACTGACAGTCTTTAGACCGCAGGCCTTTCTCAATTCAGCTCCAAAGCTATATAACTTCAGCAGTGGCATTATCACCCTCCATTCAAGACAGCCATTAGGGGAAGATGATATATCTGCCCCACCAGTGGGTTTTCACAATTGTTAATGGGAAGTCTTTCTCTCAGATGTTACAGATTCTAATCTGAAATGGCAATGGACTGCAACGGTGAGAGACTTTTTGCTAATCTTTTGCTTCCCATGGTTCTCAGTGTCCCAGATTCCTCAGGTTCTGCTTTATCCCTTTTTCCTGAAATGTTTGTCCGCATCTCAGTCCAGCTTCTTCAATTATTCTAAGATCCCAAATCCAGTTACTCTTTTCAGTATAAAGCAAAATCTTCATTCCTCTGAATTCAATCCAGGTGTCTTCCCATCACTTCTGCCTGGCCACCTAAAGGCTATAGTTAAAAGTGCCTTAGTTTTCAACCCCATATACAAGCACCTTAGTGGCAGTCAAAAGCTAAGGGTTCTACTGACTTATTACCACTCACTGCTTACGGCAAGTGGAGATCACACACACTGTCCTTTGTTAACAGTAAAGGGTGACCATTCAAGATAGAAATACTCGAGCGTATTTTGTTCACATAGATCCTTCAAAAGAATTAAGTGTCAGCCTAACAACATCTGAAGTGAGCATGTGACAATCAAAATTCTTCAAAGCTTAACAGCTTGTGTGAATTAGGATTTTTTTTTTTTGCATAGGTTATATTTCTGCCATCACAAAGAAATTATACCTTCTTCAAAATCTAGTAAAGCTAGTTTCCTCATGAAAAAAATTGTTAAAGTCACACAATAAAAACAACTTATCTATTAGTAGTCTTAGTCTGAGAAACAACATCCATTCCACTGAAAGTTTTTTTTTTCAATTCGCCATCTCAGAAAAATATCCAGCATAAAAAATGTTGAGTCAGGACATAAAGTTTGACAAAGTTATATGCAGTGGAAAGTACGCCTTTATAATGGAAAATGTCAAATGGCATTAAGTAGAATAATACCGTTAATATCATGCATACCAAAACAGAATATATATGGGAAACACTGACATGGTGTACTTTGGAAAGGTTGTTTTACTTAAAATTTCATGTTCCCAGTTCCCCATCAGATCCTCTTTTCACTGTGCTAACACCTAATATAAGTTCTACGTATCACCTATTCAAAAAACAATGAGGTCTATGAGGGTTCTGCTACTGCCTGAATGAAGTGACCTGCTTCTCCCTCTGTGTTAGGTCTGTGAATTATACATAACACTAAGCCAGAGATGTTCCATTCATAATGCTACAGGACTCATTTTACAGAAAACTTCCAAATCAAGATTTCACACAGTATTAAAACTTATTGCAAAGCTCAGTGGAATTGCATTAGTAACAACCTGTTTACAAAGGAAAAATAAGGTCAAGCTTCCTTTTCATCAGAATGCTAGTGAACTGATTAGTTACTGCTCACAAGTCAATCATTTTTGCTTTGTATGTATCTGGAAACAGTTGAAGATAAAAATGCTAGCAATGTGCTATGCATCTGATTTTAGCTTCCTACTTGTATGAATAGTTATGAGTAGGCATTACACTTTTCATCCTGTTTTTCTTCAGCTTATGAGAAAGTTCTATCAATATTTCTTTTTGAAAAGGTTCCTGCAACTCTGCTTATGAATTTCGATATGCACCTGCTCACGTAACATCTATTTAGCATGCAAAACTGATATTAAAATTGCTCTGATTTCACAAATAGTATGAATAATGTAATTTTGAGGCCAAATTGCTAGAGCGCTAAAGCTGGTCTCTATTTTTACTTTATGTCACTTGTCTAGGTATCTAATGTGAAAACAAAGTAGAACTTAGGCATCAAGTTATTATGATTTGTACACATAATCAATTACAGCCATAGACACATTAAAGTACAAAGATTAAAATGTTAAAAACAATAAATGCTTTTAAAAACGCTCTATTGCTCTATCTCCAAATTTTGTTCCCCCACAAATTTTATCTGCACATGCAGTAGCATAAGATTATCTGATCATATTTATCTGAGAATCGATTTGTTATACATTCATTTTACAACAGTGTACTTATATGCATTTTATAATCTGACACCAAATTAAATAATTTTTGCACTGATATGCTAAAATTTTCTCTCCTAAGTTCTGCAGTATTTAAAGAGACCATCAAACCAAAGTACTTTAAGACAATACATTTATTAGATTACTAAATATGACAAATTTAACTGTTATTACCAACCATGTGCTGTCTTAAAACTCCCCATTCTTATCCTGTTACTATGAATGCCAGGAGACAATCTCTCAGCTGATGCAAACTGTCATCACTTTATTAATGTCAAAGAAACGTTCACAATTCACATCAGCTTAACATTGTTTCTAGAGTCTCATCCACTAAACAGCATTTTCAGTAGCATAATGGACTGCAAATGGATCCACATCTGCGCATTAGTCCATCAGATTAAGCCATACCCAAATTCTGTTGGCCATCGTAGGAAAAAACAACCGTTGACAAATCATAAAACTTCTATGGAACCTTTGGAAACTCTAAGATGTTTCCTATGATTCCCACTGCTCATTTCATTCTTCAGCCTTTTTTCTACTTTGGCCACAATTATTTCTAGAGAATTTGGTTGCAAAAACCATGAAAGTGCCTCCGAGAACTTTTTTTTCACTGTAAAAGAATAATAATAATGAAATTGAAAATAATAACTCAAAAATGATCCTTCCTGATTTCTAATTTATGGTAACATTCTCAGATGTTTTAGATAAATAATGCATTGACTGTCTTTGGGCTATTCCTAATAAAAAGTGTAGCTAACAGAGGCAACCTACAGAAGCAGCAGTTTGCGCAACAGTTCTTGCAGAAGGGTGCAAAGAAGGGGTCCTTGTCTCCTTTCATAGTTGTGTACACTTCCTCAGATATGGCTGTGACATGGCATAGAGTGCGTTGCCCAATAGCTATTGGAGTCTCTGTGTTTGCCATGTCAGAAGCTTCCACCCAGACAGACTTTTAAAGGCAGATGCAGTTCTGCAGGTCTCAGGCTGCAGGGGGTGCCTGAGGCCTTTCTGTGAGGCTCAGGCTGACAGTCAACTTTTCTGCAGAAGGTGTGCTGCTGATGATGAGTTGTGTCGCCAGGTAAAGGAGTTACAGGAGGAAGTCAGCAGGCTGCATAGCATCCGAGAGGATGGCAAGAGATAGGATACTGTCAGAGACCCTACAGCTTCAAGAGTCTCAACCCCCCCCAGCAGCAGTGGAGATACAAGCAGGGTCTGTGCCTCGTGTGACAATAGGTGGTAACTCCGAAAAAGGCAAAGGCTGGAAACTGGTCACTTCTCATATGAGGAGAAAGGCTCCTACTCCTCCTGAAGGCTTGCAGCTGATGAATTGGTTCACTGCTCTCCAAGCTAAGGAGCTGGGCCTGATTTCATCTGAAGGGTCTGAGCCGATGGACCCTGTGCCATCCAGGAACACCTAGAGGAAGCAGTAAGTGATGGTAGTGGGTGACTCCCTGCTGCAGTGGACAGAGGCATCCATCTACCAAGCTGACCTCTTGTCTAGAGAGGTTTACTGCTTGCTGGGGACTCAGATCCAGGATGCAATGGAGAGACTGCCAAGGCTTGTCCATCCCTCTAACTATTACCTCCTGCTGCTCTTCCACGTGGGCACCAACAATACTGCCAAGGGCAACTTGGAAAGTATCAAATGTGATTACAGAGCTTTGAGAGCATGGCTGGTATATGAGGGCCCAGGCTGTTTTCTCCTCGATGCTGTCAGTGAGAGGGAAAGATGGGAGGAGTGGAAGGAGTTAACAACTGGCTGTGCAGCTGGTGTTGGCAACAGGATTTCAGTTTCTCTGATCATGGGACCTGTTTGAGGATCAGCATCTGATTGGAAGACATGGTTTCCACCTCACTAAATTGGGCACTTTGCCAACAGGCTGGCCAATCTGGTAAGGAGGGCTTTAAACTAGGAAAGACAGGGGAAGAGGAGAGTTATAGAGACCATGCAAATAGCAGAACAGGGCTCAGGTAGGGATACCTCAAACATTTGCATTCAGGCAAGGAAGTGCCTACAAGACAAGACCCTAGGGAAACCTCTTGCACCCCTCCTGGGAAATCAACATGTTTGGATATGTCTCTGAAGTGCCTGTACACCAATGCATGCAGCATGAGGAATAAACAGAGGAATTAGAAATGTGTGTGCAGTTGCAGGGCTATGATCTCATTGCAGTTATGGAGACGTGCTGGGATAGCTCGCGTGACTGGAATGCTACAATGGACGGCTACAGGCTCTTTAGGAAGGACAGGCCAGGAAGGTGAGGAGTGGGACTTGCCCTTTATATGAGACAGCAACTGGAATGTATGGAGCCCTGCCTAGGAGGGGAACAATGGGCTGCCTGAGAGCTTGTGGGTAAGGATTAGGGGCAGACAAACATGGCTGACACTGCTGTGGGTGTTTGCTACAGGGGACATGATCAGGAAGAAGAAGTAGATGAGGCCTTCTACAGGCAGCTGGAAATAGCCTCAGGCTCACAGGTCCTGGTTTTCATGGGGGACTTTAACTATCTTGATATCTGCTGGAGAGAAAACACAGTAAGGCACAAGCAATTCAGGACGTTCCTGGAGAGCATCAGTGACAACTTCCTGATACATGAGATAGAGGAGCCAACGAGGAGAGGTGTGCTGCTGGACCTTTTACTTATCATCAAGGAATGGCTTGTTGGAGACATGAAGGTTGGAGAACACCTTGGCTGCAGTGACTAAGAGATGGTGGAGTTCGGGATCCTACGAGGAGGGAGCAGGGCGAAAAGTAGGATCACAGCCCTGGGTGTCAGGAAAACAATCTTTGGCCTTTTCAGGGACCTGCTTGAAAGAATTCCATGGGATAGGGCCCTAGAACGAAGAGGGGTCCAAGAAAGCTGGTTAATATTCAAGGATCACCTCCTCCATGCTGAAGAACAGTGCAGCCCAATGAGCAAGAAGTCGAGAATAGGGGGCAGGAGACCTGCATGGGTGAACAAGGAGCTCCTGACTAGGCCACTCTCAATCATCTTTGAAAGGTCATGGCAATCAGGAGAGGTGCTGAGGACTGGAAGAAAGCAAATGTCCCTCTAGTCTTCCAAAAGGACAAGAAGGAAGACTGAGGAAACTACAGGCCAGGCAGCCTTACCTCAGTCCCTAGAAAGGTAATGGAACAGCTGCTCATCCTGTACACCGTTTCCAAAAATGTGAAGGATAAAAAGGTGATCAGGAGTAGTCAGCATGGATTCCCCAAAGGGAAATCATGCTTAACCAACGTGATAGTCTTCTATAATGGAATGACTGGCTAGGTAGATGAGGGGTAGATGAGCAGCAGATGTTCTCTACCTGGACTTCAGTAGGGCTTTTTTCACTGTCCCCCATAATATCCTCGTAGAAAGTGTGGACTAGATGAGTGGACGGTGAGGTAGATTGAGAACTGGCTGGATGGCCGAGCTCAGAGGGTTGTGGTGAATGGCATAGAGTCTAGTTGGAGGCCTGTAGTTAGTAGTATCCCCCAGGGTCAATATTGGGTCCAGTATCATTCAGCTTATTCATCAATGACCTGGAGGAAGGGACAGAGTGCACCCTCAGCAAGTTTGCTGATGACGCAAACCCGGGAGGAGTGGCTGATAGACCAGAAGACTGTGCTGCCATTCAGAGGGACCTGGACAGGCTGGAGAAATGGGCAGAGAGGAACCTCCTGAAGTTCAACAAAGGCAAGTGCAGGGTCCTGCACCTGGGGAGAAATATCCCCAGGCACCAGTACAGGCTGGGGGCTGACCTGCTGGAAAGTAGCTCTGCAGAGAAGGACCTGGGAGTGCTGGTGGACAACAAGTTAAACATGAGCCAGCAGTGCCCTTGTGGCCAAGGCGGCCAGTAGTACCCTGGACTGCATTAGGCAGAGTGTTGCCAGCAGGTGGAGGGAGGTGATCCTTCCCCTCTACTCAGCTCTGGTGAGGCCTCATCTGGAGTACTGTGTCCAGTTTTGGGCTCTCCAGTACAAGAGAGACATGGAGCTCCTGGAGCGAGTCACAGAATCACAGAATGGTTTAGGTTGGAAGGGACCTCTGGAGATCATCTAGTCCAACCTCCCTGCTCAAGCAGGGTCCTCTAAAGCATATTTCCCAGGATCACATCCAGACGGGTTTTGAATATCTCCAGCGAAGGAGACTCCACTACCTCTCTGGGCAACCTGTTCCAGTGCTCTCTCACCCTCACAGTGAAGAAGTTTTTTCTCAGGTTTAGATGGAACTTCCTGTGGTTCAGTTTCTGCCCCTTGCCTCTTGTCCTGTTGCTGGGCACCACGGAGAAGAGGCTGGCCTCATCCTCTTGACACCCCTCCTTCACATACTTGTACACGTTAATGAGATCGCCTCTCAGTCTTCTCTTCTCCAGGCTGAACAGGCCCAAATCTCGCAGTCTTTCTTCGTAGGAGAAGTGCTCCAGTCCCCTCATCCTCTTTGTAGCCCTCCGCTGGACTCTCTCCAGGAGTGCCATGTCTCTCTTGTAGTGGGGAGCCCAGAACTGGACACAGTACTCCAGGGGAGGCCTCCCCAGGGCTGAGGAGAGGGGCAGGATCACCTCCCTCCACCTGCTGGCAACACTCTGCCCAATGCACCCCAGGAGACCACTGGCCATCTTGGCCACAAGGGCACACTGCTGGCTCACGTTTAACTTGTTGTCCACCAGCACTCCCAGGTCCTTCTCGGCAGAGCTACTTTCCAGCAGGTCAACCCCCAGCCTGTACTGCTGCGTGGGGTTATTCCTGCCTAGGTGCAGGACCTTGCACTGGCCCTTGTTGAACTTCAGGAGGTTCCTCTCCGCCCAGCTCTCCAGCCTTTCCAGGTTCCTCTGAACGGCAGCACAGTCTTCTGGTGTGTTAGCTCTCCCCTCAGTTTAGTATCCTCAGCAAACTTGCTGAGAGTGCACTCTGTGCCTTCCTCCAGGTCATTGATGGAATAAGTTAAACAAGACTGGACCTAGTACTGACCCCTGGGGCACACCGCTAGCTTCAGGCCTCCAACTAGGCTTTGTGCCACTGACCACAACCCATTGAATTCTGCCATCCAGCCAGTTCTCCCTCCACCTCACTGTCCACTCATCCAGCCCACACTTCCTGAGCTTGCCTGTGAGGATGTGATGGGAGACAGTGTCAAAAGCCTTGCTGAGTCCAGCAAAGGGCTACTGAGATGATGAAGGGACTGGAGCATCTGTCATATGAGGAAAGGCTGAGAGAGCTGGGACTCTTCAGTCTGCAAAGAGAAGACTGATGGGGGATCTGATTAATGTGTATAAGTGTCTGAAGGGAGGGTGTAAAGAAGACAGGGCCAGACTCTTTTCAGTGGAGCCTAACAATAGCATGAGACCTCCCTTCCAACCTCAGCCATTCTGTGATTCTGTGACACAAAGTAGTTGTGACTGAGCTCATTTTAAAAATAAAGCACCTGAGGCTGATAGATTTCAGTTTCAAATGTGTTTAGTAGATCAGAAATGATACCAGTTTGTCATGAATCTGCTCTCCAGGCTGAAGAGGCCCAGCTCTCGCAGCTTTCCGTGCAGGGCACGGAGATGCTCCAAGCCCCTAACCATCTTGGTGGCCCTTTGTCGCATGTGCTCCAGTAGGTCCATGTCTGTCCCGCTCTGGGGAGCCCAGGCCTGGGCCCAGTTCTCCCGCTGTGGCCTCCCCAGTGCTAAGCAGAGGGGAAGGCTCCTCTCCCTTGCCCCATTGGCAATGCTGTTCCTGGCACAGCCCAGGACACTGTTGGCCATCTTTGCCACCAGGGTACATTGCTGACTCACATTCAATTTGTTGTCCCTCAGGTCCTTTTCTATAAATGAATTAGAAAATAACTTCCATTTGCATCATGCTGCTCTTAAACTTCATTGATAAAAGATTAAATTGATTGATACAAGATTAAATTTTAGAGCACACTTCTATTTTGTTACTTCAATAAAATTTCTACTGGAGCTTACTTGTCCATATATGTTTTAATTACAAGGATAGGTGAATAAAACATTAACAAGGATATGATTAGTTTAAAACACAGAAAAAGGTCAATATAGTCTCCTGGGTTAAGTAAGGTTTTTCCTCCAAAGCATAGTAATTCAAGCAATGTAAATAGAATATTGACAGCGCAAGGCTTGTGTGACAAGCTGTGAGCAGTCACAGCAAATTACCAGCCTACTTAATATGAAGTATCACAAAGACCGATTGCAGTAGTTTACCTGCCCTGTTCCACATTCATCTGTGTCTTCCTTTGGTTGCACAGGTTATTTACAGGTTTATCATTATAGTTCCAGAACACTTGATCTATCTTTTTCAGCTTGTACAGAGTAGCTACTAAGCCAAATATTATTGTCATATAATCAATGAAAATTTGACAGTAGTCTTGCTTCTTGTTCAGCGATAACCTGAGCTGGGCATATTGTTTGCATGCCACGAGTCTGTTCTTGATAGTTAAACAGAAAATTATTTCTATTTCCCCTCTTTGCCACAAATAGATACTGAAAATAAAGAACAATAAAGAAAATCATCACAGAATATGTTGGTCACTTGGAAATACTTTTATGAGTTACACATTACTTACGAAAACAGTTGCCCAAATCCTGCTTTCATTTTTGTTTCCATAAGCCAACTTACATCAAAGAGATCAGACGAATGTGGAAGAACATTTTGCTCTTAAGTCTTCAGAATACTCAGGTTAATAATCAGGATAACTTGGGGAGCTAGAAATGGGGATCACAATCTTTTCACAGAAAATCACAGGCAAATGGGATTATCTGCTTGATGGTTAATGGGTAAGTGGACTGTGTACCTCAGCTTTTAGCAGATGGATGACAGGACACAGATATATGCAAGAAGAGCTGAGAAACGAGTCAGCTTGGTAACAGGTGACAAAAGAGGGTAATATGGTAAGAACTGAGAAGAGTTTTAGAAGACATTCAGCTTTGGCCTTACATAAAAGGAGCAGCAGGATATCTTGTGATTATAGAGGGAAACTGATGTAGTGCCAGATGAATAAAGACATGGTAGAAGTGTAAAGCAAATGAGTGTTTGGCAGAGAAATGATTTAAATTATGAGTGTCTGAAATGAACCAAAAAGTGTGTAGCGGGAGAATAAAAGATAGAGGCATGCGGACAGAGAGAAGAATGGATGATTCAACCCGAAGAGATACTGAAGGGAAAAAAAAAAGAGAGAGAGAAGTCAGGAACATCTCATCCATCAGGATAATCTAAGGGAAACACTCGCAAAAAAGTAACTCTCTGGAAGCTTCTATTCTGATATTTCATTGGATCCAGAACAGATGTTAGAGCTCTGCCTCTGCAAGAGCTGGGGAACATGCAAATCTGAAAGAAGAAAATGGCCCATTTCATGGCTATATTAAAAAAAAACCAACAACTTAAATTCCACACTTTTTAAGCAATCAACAGTTATTAATATCAACAATTTGGACTGTGCTATCACTCACAATATGCTACTTGCTTGTCCAGGGGAGCTGACAAGCAAAGAAAGTGAGCAGCAGATGGAAACTAAAGGAGAAAAACTAATGATTGTGTGTGTGTGTGCGCGCGCGTGTGTGTGTGTGCCTGAGTGTGCATGTGCACGTGTGTGTATGTATAAAGACTGCATCCATTGAACTTTGATCTAGCCATGATGAGATTATAATCATTATAATGGCATTTGGCTGGAGAAATGGGACAGGAGGAGAATCTGAGAGAGAGAAAAGTATCCTGTCCAACAATTCAACTAAAAAAGCAAATTCAGATCACCTCTGATCAATTATAGATTCCCATTACCTCAGGACAACTCATCTGGATGACTTCAGAGCAAAGTTGGGTTGTTCCAATATAGGTTTTTATGTAAAAGAGGAAAGTGAAAAGTGAGAAAGCAGTGAAATCAGAACCCTCACAACCCTCACATCTTAAAAAAAAAAAAAAAAGAAAGAAAGAACGAACGAACAAAAGAAATTTGCAACTTTGTATTTTTACTCTCATTGCAATCATTGTTGTGAGGACAGATTCCTGTTGTGACACGCTGTGTTCTCATTATATTCTTTGTTGAAGAAATAAGATCAATACCTCATGCATTTTGCAAAACAAATGTAGCTATTGATGGCTGTGGAATACAAAGCTAATCTAAACAGAAACAGCTAAATGCACTATTGAGGTACATTAGACTACTGTCTTTTGTATTAAATTTGCAATACCTTGTTCTCATAATAAAAATTACAGCAAAGATGAGATATACTGTACCTTGAATTCACTTCTATTACATTAACTGTAGTGAAAGAACATACTAACAATGTATTTTTAAAGCTCAGTCTTCATTATAATTGGGAAAAGGAAATTTTGGATTCTGTCCCAGGTTGCCCACAACAATCTTCTGGTAAAAAAAAAAAAAAAAAAAAAGACACAACTGCAAGAACTATTCCTTGTGAACCAATTTATGAAAACACAACAAATTTTGTTATGCCCTTCTAAGGGCTGAAAATTAATAATTAAAGCAAAATGAAGAAAGATGGGACACAGAATGCTGGAACTACAAAGCTATCAGTGACATCCACAAAGATGTAGCTAAAAGAATAATTCCAGAAACAACATAGAATTATTAGGACAGGGACTTCAATTTTCACCTAAGTCAGCAAAAAGACTTTCACTGATTTTAGCGAGAGCAAGATTTAATCAATTGATCTTGCATTTGGTAATAGTTAAAATTCCTTTTCCTACGCTATCCATTTTGATTTGGTTCTGTTAATTGCCTTCACATCTAAGTAATTCCTAGTTGGTGACTGAACATATTATAGTTACCCCTAACCCATCTAGGTGCTGCATCCTGTGTCAAACTAAATGCTTTCCAATAATCACTAGCACTTTATCACATCTA
Source organism: Struthio camelus (assembly GCF_040807025.1). Lineage (NCBI taxonomy): Eukaryota > Metazoa > Chordata > Aves > Struthioniformes > Struthionidae > Struthio > Struthio camelus. Next base: position 27,116,140 of record NC_090942.1, read on the forward strand.
CCAACAACTAGAATGCAGGCCTTGAGACTGTTCTTAAACTGGGAGCCTCCTAATCTACTGCCTTGTAGATTTCCATAAACCTTTAATTGCAGAGATCAAACAAAATAAAAAATTATTGGAGGTGACAGGATACATTGAAAATGCCCCTTGAGATTTAGCTTGTTACTAGTTTAAATCATATTTAGTAACAACAAGGATCCTTCCATATTATTCTCGTAGTTTGTCTGGTAGTAAGCGTGAAGAGCCTGTTCTGCAGTGGTTCTGACACCTTTTATACTAGCTATCTTGTAAAAACACTTCCAGTGCTACAACGCTTCCCATTCTCAAGACATCCGGCCTGATCTCAACCAAGTGACCAACTGTCACATAACTTTGTCCGTCGTACTAAGTAGAGTAAAGCAAAAGAGAACAACAGAGTAACGCAAAGAGTATCTCTCGTCCTGCAGCTTCATTACGTTATCCCTAACACATTATTCCCCATTTATTTATGCAGCACCCTAAAATAATTAGTTTTCAAATTCTCACAAAGACAAGGCCCATATTCTGAAGTTAAGCTTTTTAATTAATTAGCATCTGTTATTAATTAATTAGTTACCTGTTATTTTGCAGTCATTTAGATTCACTTTATCACTGTTCTTCGCTCTCTAGCATAGGGAAATGCAATAGATTTCTAAACCGATCACAAGTAACCTAAAGCTTTTACATTCACTGGTGTTTCTTCGTACTTACTATTCTTAAGCCACAGAGCTCACATTTTAACAAAAATGAAAACTGTATGTATGTCTGTAGTTAAACTGCCACAGCCCTCACACCCACCCTGAGGATAACCCAGACTTATTTTGCAATAAGCATCCCACTCATTTTAGGTAAGGTTTTTGTCCCTCTCTTCCTCCAATCTGCCAGTTTTTCCAGTGCAAACACAACCAATTTCTCAGGTATACTTGCTTCTCTTGATAGAATGCTGTTTGCTCACATGCTGTTGGCTTGGTGTTATGCCAGATTCTTGGTACAATACCAAGAACTAATGCTTCATTCTGACATAGAATTGAGTGGAATACTTACCTGAGTATAGACTAATAGATCAGACTATGATGCAAGCACAGATGACATCAAATCTTCTGGGTTTTCAATATATAATTTTAAACACTGTGGTTCACCATCAATGAAAGAGTAATATCCCATCTAATTATATTGGCTTGCACTGTCGTAGGTTGAGATTGCTCTGGAGACCTTGAGAAATGTTGAAAGCAGTACAAGTTTCTGAAATAAAACATCCAAGGTCATATTTCAGTAACAAAAGACTGCAGGCTACAGAGCAGAAGGTGGGAACCTACACCTTACAGAAGCACATCTGTCTTTCACTATGCAGGGCACCTGTCACCCTACCAGTGACAAGAAGTCAATATCCTATTTACTTTTTACTCCAAAGCATTTGCAACCTAGAATCATCAGTTTCATCTGTGATAAAATTGGCAATTGATGGCAATCATTTTCTTACCATTATTTTCCCTTACAAGTCAAAAAGAAAAACAATAAAATACTTTATTCATGTGAATGTCATTTTCTTATTTAGACCTAGTAGATAAATTTCCTTTGTAGTACAAAATAAAAAATGAGAATTATTATTTAATGAAGAATGGTATCCACAAAACGATATAAGCATGTCTTTTCCCAATCAGTTTCAAATTGCCTCTTCACAGTCATTTCCTTAATTTTCAAACATATTTTCCTCAATTTATCTTTCCCCAGTGGTACTTGAAAGGTGATAACACTATTGTCAAAGATACTTGTTACTTGAAACAATATGTTAAAAAGAAGCAGTAATAATAAAGAGAAGCAAAGATACATTTTGGCTTTAGTCTATGACAAGAAATAAAATGAGAGAAAGTAAGCAATCTTTAGAGTGCCATCTCCACTTACATTGCATCACATGAGATGTGACTTTTTTTTAAGCTGTTGTCTTAGCCTTCTGTGGTTGCCAATGAATGACAACTGTTTGTCTTCAGACACTTACTCAAATGACAATCTACTGAGCGTTTGATTCTGAACGCTGTTTATTTCCTTGACTTCAGTGAATACCAGGAAAACTCAGAACCTTTCAGGAATACTTAACACTTTCAGAACTGAACACAAATAAAAGCAAGGGCTTTTTATTTATTTGTAAAGGCTGATTGGAGTTCACACCACAAGACACTTTTTAGAAGAACAGATGCTGAGTATAATGATATTTTCTCTATCCTAATGGTAAAATCCTGATAGAAATATTAGACAAACTCCTAGAACCACTAATGACTATTAAAAACAGTAGTGAAGAAGAAAATCTCAGTCTGAGGAAGTCCCTAACCTGCTGATTGCCAGTAACTGGGAGGTTAGTAAAACTTCATGTTTAACCTCTTTCTTACTCCTTTTTTCCAAAAGACCAAATAGTAGCTTGGCTTAGAGGGAGGCCCTAAGAAAGGCTTCTGATCTGATCAAATACAAACACTTTTGTGTTCTTCTATTTGCGGATTCTGATCGTATGCACTAAGGGTCACATAAGAATGCAACCAGATGCCATATATAAATAAATCCTAAAGGATAAAGCATAATATGGTATAAAATATAGAGGAGGAGGAGTATATAAGTCATATAGCTCACATTTAGACCTTTATATGCAAACACATTCATATATTTTAATATGCAAGCTAAATCCCACTCCAGATGAATAAAAATTTGGTATTGCTGCACCAATCACAATTTACCAAGCCCTAACTGAAAAATCTATAAGCAAAGAATATATTTTTTTAAATATGTTTTTTCAGCAACAAGGTCATAAACTTAATAGGCTTTGAGAATATTGCTTTGTTTTCCTCAGGGAAAATAAAATAATACCTTGAAACAACAGGATAAAAAACACTGTGATTCCAATTGACTTTTAATCTTCACAACATATTCTATGTGTGGACACTAAGGAAAAAATATGCTAAATAGACTATACTGTAGAAAGCTTTTAATTTTAAAATAAGTTTTGAAATGAACAGCATTCCAAGGTGAACAGGCTTGTTTTACCGTGACAAGTTTTCCCTTATAAAACTGTGAAAAAGCAATATAGGAACATTTATTATTTAATATTTGTATTGCAGTAACAGCTAGACCTTGAAAATGAGGAATTAAGGCCCCATGAAACAAGCACATCATAACCACAGTAATTACTCCTCACAGAGTCCAAAAGCCAATAGCACAGTCATGTGTTCAGTCATACTTATAGCTAATTACAAAAATCAGGATAACCATCTAACAGCTTAATAATTTGACATTTGACAAATTCAGGAGAAAAAGTCAAGTCATATTCATATGCCTAGCATAAAGTTTTTAAAAAAAGAAATCCAGACTTTCATATCTTCAAACAAAAATCAAGCATATCAGGATCCAAAGATGGTCCGATTTTAGTTAGATTTGCAGAATGAATCCAATAACTCCATGTAAGTGCATTGAAATGTATACATACAGGCCTTCTCAGAGACTTTCAGGATGAGTCATTCATAAGTCTTTTCCTGCCTTATATTTCTAACAGCTAATCTTCCAGATTAGAATATATCTAACAAGTTCTTATCAAATAATACATCTTCCCAAACATTATCCTGAATTCAGTCAAGGTTCTTGTTTGTTCATATGTGTAGATTTATAGTAGTACCTTTTTTTTTTTTTAAAGAAGTTATACACTGAGTCATTTTGAAATGAAGAATTATGGTTTTCATGTAGGTAGAATTTGCAATGCCTTTGGCTACACATTCCTGAATGTGATTAAAGAAATATTTCAAAATCCAGCTCTCATACAGCTAAACATCTCACCAGGTACCACCAAAAAGATTCATTTAATTTTTAAATGCAAAGCATTTTTATGACACTTCTTTACACACACAACAGGTCACTCTACTAAAATAAGTGCACAACAACATGAAATAATATTTTAGCTTGGGTCTGAAACCACAGGCCTAGATTTTCTGAAATATCCAGACAGATCTGTGTTACAGAACCTGAACATTTAATCTGAGATAACTTTAGGGGTGAGGACTTAAAGACATGGCTGAACTCTAGCCCTTGAAGGTTAGTCTTCAAGCTAGACACCCAGAAGCCAACATCCAAAAATCACTGTTCATTTCTTTCAACTTCTACATTTAACTGATCTACTTGTAGAAGTGGATTGTAAAATTGATTGAATTCAAAAATAGGAATAAATAAAAGCTAGAAGTCTGTGTCTTGAACTTCTGACTTTTATGGCACTGATACAGAAAGATGGGCTTATTACTTGCAAAGGCACTTCAGAATTCCATTGTATGACTGTGAAATATAACTGAAGATGTGTTAGAGAAACTAGTCTACTAGATACTTTGAGTAAGTGTTAGTAAAACTTCTGAGGACAACAACATTATCTTAAAACAATCTTAAAACACACTGTAACCCAATAAAGAGGTTCCTAGGTGCAGGAAGTAAATCTTGAGAAACTCAAAGTCATAAGACTCTGGCTGCAGTACTGTATCAGCTGTCTCTAGATATGACAATTTGGGACATAATAAAGTAGAAAATACAGTTATAAACGCACAATCCAGAGAAGTCCACTCTCCGCTTTTAACTCTGGATAAGGAAACCAAATAAAAGCCAACAGGAGCCATTAATAAAGGTCAAGAGATAGAATTTGGCTCAAAATCATGAATGAAACATCCTCATATCACTTTGCCCAATAAAAGAATCTTGAAATAATACTGGAAGAAGTAATAATAACAAATCAGAATTTTCAAAGCTAGTTTAGTTGGTTTCTTTCTACTTGTAACAGCATAACAGTTTTCAAAACTAATCACTAAGAAGAACTTCAAGCTTAGTAAAGAGTAAGTGCTGATTAAGAGCCTATTTAATTGAATTTAATGTAGTTTCCAGGCATCCAAACCCAAGCTTCACATTAACATTAGCTAACTAACATTGTAACAGCAATCGTCAAATCAGATGGCAATGATTACTGTAGGTCATATTTTGGAAAATGAGTTCCCAGAAACATATAAACAGAAAATACTAGAAAAACCACAGGAACAGGTAATAGATATCACCTAGGCTTCAAGCACAAAACTCAGAAGAAGAACACATTTAGTTATAAATGTCCCCACAATTGCACTGTCATTCTGAAGCATTCACATCAAGATCTTGATTCTTTACTTACTGGCTGATATAGGCCCCAATTTGTGGAAATAGAGTATAGTTGTTACTGATTTGTAAGCTGAAGTAGTTTCTTTGTTTCATTTTTTTTTTTTTCATTCCCTTACTGCTTACTAGTTCCTATCAACAGCGGGCACATTAAAATGCAGTTTGGAAACCATTGATAAAATGTGTCTTACAGGGCTGGTCCTGTGAACTCTGAAGTTCAGCACAATGTATCACCTAGTAAGTTTAGGGTCTTTTACCCAAAATTTGTAGAAGAGTTTCATGAAGCCTGCTAACTTCAGTTCCCAGTAAAAATCTCTCATTTATTGCTAAGAAAAAGACTCATCTCTCTTTGTAATAACCTCTACTCTACTTTTGTATTTAGTTGCTAGGTCACATCCCCTTACATGCACTTTGATTCATGCACACTGTTAACTATATGCCTGTCTTTCCATGCAGTTGTGAACTTCCAAGGAGAGAGACCACATGCGCAATACTGTAACTGTGCTCCCAGCTGTCCAGTCTCTGGATATTGAAGAAAGGGATACGAAGATGAATTTTAAAACAGCACTTTCAAACTCTGAGTTGCCACTTTGCCCTCTGCATTGGATATCACCACAGCATGTCACTCTACTAACGCTCCTGATGCGAACAGTAATGGCATTAGAGCTGCTCCGAAGCTGAACTCGGTCACTAGGAGATTTCCAAAACACAAGCACTTGGAAAGCAACATGAAATTTTATTTTCCCAATAATTTCTCACATCAAGAAAAGGTTGATCTAGTATCAACAGCTTCCTCACTAAGCAAGACTCTACGTGACTGAGCAAACCTCTCACATGGTCTGATAGCACAGAATCACCTCACAGCATTTTTTTTCTTTTTTTCTTTTTCTTTTTTTAATATGATGGCATAGGGTCTCAAACTTCTCACTTTCACATTATGAATCTTTTGACCTGCAAAGCTTTACCTCAGCCTATCCTTACTGACTACTCAGTAGCACATAGAGGTAAAGCTGAGCAAAATCAAAATTTCTATCAATTTATGCAAATGGTTCATTTCTGGAGAGAAAAGAGGCAGAAAAAAATATTATTTTAAAAATTAACCATTAAAGTTAAAATCGTTAAAAATATAAGACTTTTCAAAGGTTCAAAGTAAAAACAAAAGATTCCAATTTAGAAAATACATTTGTTTTATTTGACCTGAAACTTTTTTTTAATTTACTCTGGGATTTTTTTATTATTGTTTTTTGAATCACTATAACCTGTTTTTCATCTGCTCTCCAAATATTTTGTCAAAATAAAAGAAAAAGAAAAACCCCACACCCTATGAGTGGAACAACATATTTCAGTTTCTTATTAAACAACATAAAAGAGCATTTTAAAGCCCAATAAGCTGTTTGAACTGATTATTTCAATACTGCTGAATCTGCATTTTTACGTAAGAGAACGGCTTACATGAAAAATTTTACCTACATCTAATATCGCTGTAACAGGAGAAGAGAGATGCTGACAATATATGCAGCCAAGGGTGTCTGCACACAGCGTGAGCCAAAGAAGAATTTAGCCCTTTAGGTTAAGCTTTTGTTCTTGTAGTCAGAAGAACTATTTGTGTTTGGCAGCAAGCCAAACATAAGCAATGGGACTGTAGAGCAGGGCTGGAACCTAGAATCCTTCAAGAGAACAGCTGAAATGCCTGAAAAGTAGCTCTTGCTGCTGAAATAATGTACTTCTATACCAACCTGCAATGATTGTGTAATTAGCTGTGGCTACATACAATTACAGCTTTTATCATCCTCAACGAGGTGGCTGCCGCTGTAAAATTTGCTGCTCTTTAAAACTCTAAAGCTGTCACTCAAACTAGCAGAGAATGTTGTTATGTGGGAGCAAGCAGTAGACTTTTGAAACAGTGTGGACACAGCATATATTGATAGTATTTGTCCATGCATTCAGGTACATAGATATCACAGCTCTTCTGAAAAACTGGAACATCTACAGTGAACAAATGTGTTGTTGTTGTCCATATTGCTTATGGAGCTAGCACGCCATGAGATAAACTACTTGGAAATTTTCGAGTGAGAGCAAGTAATTTTCAAGTTTTAAATTCCACTATCTGTATTTTTTAAATCAACATATTTTTTTCAATAATACCTTCCAATTAAATCACACAGAAGAAAAAAGCAAGCATGTAAAACTTCAGATATTATAGTGAGCTTTTTAAAAAGCTTTGAGAAACTACAGCTAAAGCACAAATGGAAATTGCAGTAGAATCTGAACTTTAGTGGTTGTTACCTGACAAACAGTGTGATAAATTCATAATATTCAGAATTCTTTCCACCATTAAGTGTGACTCTAAAATGCAAAAGAGTAATAACAACAACAATCAATTATTTTGCAAACTTCATGAGCTAATTTGTATAATGCAGCCCCTTAAAATATTTCAGATATGACACTATGATTTCACAACTTAACAAGCAAATTAGACCATTTCTGACAAGTTGAAATAATTCCAAACATCTAGTAAATTATAACATTACATAGAAAGGCTGTACACTGTAGTGTTTCCTGATAAATTTCAAATATGCAGAGATGCAGCTTTTCTTGCCTGACTGCTTATATGAAATACTATAATACATCTTAAATTCTGCATGTATTTCTAAATAAAATGCAAAATGCTTGTAGTAATCATATGATCAATGCTTCAGTAATACTGACGATACTATCATAGTCTCCAGTGTTTGTAATACATCTACCTCTGTTTTTTCTTAGGCATCACCTGAAGCCAAAACTAAACAGGCTATCTTGTCTTATTATTTTCATATTACACTCGCAAAACTAAAATTTGTTCCACCACTTAGAAAAATGACTGCTTTAAATATAAAGGAACTCAGTATGCAGACATATATATAGGCTTTACGACAGAGTATGGGTACTAAAACCCAGAGGAATAGCTTAAGGCTACAACCACACATGAGTTATTTAAGCATCTTCATGTATTTCCTTTCTCCATTTTATTAAAATTACAGAAACACACCTTGTAAATAATGTGCCTCTGAATTCACTGTATTGGTCTACAGGAAATAAATATAACATTATGTAGCTCCAAACAAGTCTACGATCTTACACCTCATCTAGAGGCAATCCACACTTCAGTCTGTTACAGAAAGATCTAACATACCTCTTCAATATACCACTAAGTTGACACAAACAGTACTTACAGCTTGATCCTGTAAGGCCAGCAGCATCCTAAATTCCCAAGTCTAAGGGAACTAAGGATTGCCCATCAAGTCACATATCCTCAACATCTGGCAGGAGTAAGCAATAGATTAATTGCTTGGTTTTACAACTTAAATAAAGGCTAAACTACTTAACACCGGACCAGGCAAATGACCCACACAAGATTATTCATCAGCATAGCAGGAGAAGAAGGAACCAGACTTAGACGTCCTTACTGTTTAATGCATGTTGGTACCACTAGGTAACTGCATTCTCTACTTTTTCATCTCTCTTTAAGGAGGTATTATTATTCACTCAGACTTTGCACTAGTCTGGTTTCTGCTATCACAGATCCAATCTCCTTGGCAGTAGAAAATCTACTGGTGAGCTACAGCTGTGTAATACATATAAAAGATCTCCAAGGTGCCAACACCTGGGTACCATGGCCCTGAAAGCATATTGGCTGAAAAAGGCTTGTAGTTAGAGCAGCCAAGAGATACAACCATTTGTTTTCCCACTAGGAGAAAGTTGAGAGTTGGGTTTGTGTATTCTAGCACTTACATATTTCTATTTGCTGCTTCTTAATATTCAGAATATTATAATTCTGCTTTCACTAGACCTTCAGTGATCTATCCTTCCTCATGAGCTCATGAGTGCTTCTCATTCTTAATTTTTTATTTTCCTTTTTTCCTACCTGTTCTCTGCTGGGCCATCATATACACTAAAGAAATGAGTAAATCATTACGGCTTACAGCAAAGGAAAAGCTCAAACCCACAACACTGACTGATTCATGCTTCTCATGTTTCCTTATAGATTTCAGTCTACTTCTTTTTCATTTTCCCACTTGTCTTCTTCTGTCTTGTCTTTTCTTTTATGTAAGGATAGTTTTGCAAGCCTTTTTCTCCCCATAATCTCCCAGCTTTTGTTCTATTTATCCCTGAAAATGTGGTTCTTCAAGGAAAATTGAATGGAAAGTGAAATCATTTTAAAATGTTAACACTTCTGCACAAATGTGGGCTTTGCAGCTCAGATCTACAGGTAAGCTCAGATGCACCTATCTGAGATGCTTAAGTTAGGAGCTGCCTCTCCAAAGGCTCTCTGTACAGCCAAAGAACCCAGAGAGGCACTTTGTGAGCCCCCCCAATGAACTGATTCATTTTCTGTTTACCATCGGGAGAATCTGGGGTGACTGTGAGGTAATGTAGTGCTTCTGACTTTACCCAGGTCAGCAGGAAGGAATCTGGGCTCATTTATAGATAAATGACAGATTGAGAGATAAAGAGATGTGATGTCTTCCTTCAAAATAGTATCATACTTCTGATATCTTCTCTGTTCTCCTGCAATGACAGCAGAGTTCATACAGGTCACTTTATCAAATTGAGCAGAAATTTGCCTGGGTATGTCCTAAGTGCAGTTGCCTCACTTATGACCTCCACTTATGGAACAAAGCCAGCTATAAAATGCATTCAAACCTGTCTCTCTTCAGAAATCTGAGCTGACAAATCAGGTTTGTTTCTCATTACCAAGAACAGAGATTAATGTGAAAAAAACACACTTGGGTCCTTTTCAAATACAACTGCACAACAACAGTAGCAACAACAGAGCATTTCTTCAGAGACTGAACGCTTGCTTGCATTCCAATGGCAGAATCTGTAAGACTGCATGTAACAATGCCATCTAGTGCCTTCACACACAACAATGTATTTTAGCAGATCTCAAACCTATACAGAACCACCTCCAGTAATTATACATAACCTCCATCCTTGTTCCTGATATTTACAATGTATTATTTGGCGCTCATATTTATTATATGTTATCCTACATTTAAATTAGTATTTCATGAGAACTTTTTGAAATGGCATCTAATACTTTAAAGGACTGAAATAAATAAATAAGGCAGTTATTGGGGGAGGTTAGGAATAAGATCACAACACCTCTAAAATACCAGAAAAAGTTTATTTTTCTTAGAGTTTCTAGTTGCATTTTACTCTGTTGTTAGATTCATTTTCAGCAAAAGTTTTGCATGTTCACTGGACATAGTTTCCATAAAACGTCTAGCTCCCGAGTAAGCCTTTCAGCTGGGTCAAGCAGCCTACTCAAGGGAAACAAAAGTTCATAACTCAAATGAACTTGAATATTAGGCAGTAGTGGCAGTGGTATCCGAGAGGAACAAGCTGGAAAGATGATATGCAATCATTTCATTCACATGGAAATTCATTCCTCGAATGGCAGTTCATTGCATGCTTAGGATGCAGTGGGACTCATAGTAAATACAGGTTATGTGCAATAAAGCATGTCCTCTATCATCTGCAGGACAGATAACACCTGCAGAACTACCTTAGACGAGATACTTAATTTTAGGCAGATAAATTTAGATGAGTTGATTTCCACCCAGGAAACTACATCAGTGTAGGCATTCAGAAAGGCCAACAAGATGATTTGATTTGGAACAAGAGGAAGATGGAAAAGATATGTGATTGTTTGCACAGCATTGAAAAGAAGTATGCATGTTCTTATTTCTTCCTCCTTCCTTGATTAGCCCACCGGCAGGCCAAGCCAAATTCCATCTCCATAGTCAGTCTGTTCAGTAGGTTGGATGGCTTCCTTATTTTCCAGAGGCAGAGGATTTTCCAAACTACAAAGGAATGTGCCATGGCTCAACTTCCTACACACAGCTCAGCAGTATTCCGTGGCTACATGGTAACTTGGGGCAGTGGGCACATATGGATGTAATTGCTACACTTATGCTTTCAGGATTACACAGATGCTCTTGTGCTATACTAAAATAGACTGAGAAAGAAAAATGAAATGTTAAGGAAGTTTGTTAATACATCCATTGATTTTCTAGGCCTAGCTATGGCAATCCGATCTATGCAGGTGAAGGCTTGTTCTACTTGTACATGGGACAAATGAGAAAAAGCTTCAGACATTGATGACATATTAGTTATGTGCTGAAGTGAAGGCCACCCTGAGTAATTTTCACCCAAGTGATTTCAGTTTTTTGCTTTTTTGTCAGGATTAACCTTTATCTACCTTTTCCTCCTTCTTCTCTATTTCTTACTAATGTAGAAAACACCTAAAAACGTCTGTTCTTGCACTTTTTCTCATCTCTTTACCATTCTGAATAACTTCTTGAATAGAACTGGAACATCCGCTACAATATCTGCAGGAAGCAACAAACCCTTACAATCTGTCTCTGTCTTATATGTGCAGTGTGAGTGGCATTCACTCATTCCAAAATGTTTCTTGTCCCTCAGAATATCAGAATGCTGCTTAAAAGGCTTTCATTTTATTTCCATAAGCATTTCTAGCATTTTATATAAAAATGTACAATTTCATAAGGAACAATGCTTGTGAAGAGCTACCAACGTCAACTCGATAATTCAAGAATTGTAATGCCTGGAAGGTTAAATAAAACAACATATTTTCTTTGATTTTCAGTATGACTTACCGTGATACTGTATGGAAAGGATCCAAAACATCAGCTCTTCTTATCTTGCTATAGGAAGAGCTGAACATTTCCTTTTAAACAGTTTGATATTGTCTGGAAGGCTTGCAAAAAAGAACAGCAGTCACTGTACCATTTTTTCAGAAAAGACAAGCACATATTTGCCTGAGAGGCAAAGTATATGGGGAGCTGATCCTGATTCTTTATATTGTAATTTTTTCCAGCAACAATTGCACCACCTGTTAACACATACACACACACACACATAATTATGCCCTATAAAATCTAGATTTTTTAACCATAATGAATTTTACATTTGCTTAGGTAATAGAGGTACAATATATTGTTTTGCCACATAAATTAGTGAAGTGACACTATGTTAATAGTATGTGATGCAAAAACTGCAAATGGATCCCCCTCCGCATAATCATTTGTGAAAAGTGCTCCTGGGCCTATTTAAGGTAGTGATAACTTCTAGCTAAGCAACCATTTCATATTCAGGCAATGGCTATCATTATTCAAGGAAAAGAATTATATATTCTGGGAACAGGATTGCATGCACAAATTTTGACATTGAGGTAAATTATCAAGCCAATGTCCAGAGGGAGCATGTTGTAAACAGGAATTATATGTTTAATTCAGCGTTAACTGGTATGACATCCTGCCTCTAAAATAGCTGAAATGAGATACTTTGCAGAAGAGTTTAACCCTACCCTCGAACAAATGCTTGTTCATTCTCCACAACACACAGCAGCGTGTATCCACCTACCTCCAAGGGGTAAGCCTCAAGTGGATGAGCTACAGAAATGAAGAACCAGTCTCAGAAACTTCACAGTGAAGAAAACATTTAAATCTCTCTCCTGCCTTCCCTTTCCACATCCTTCCACCTCTAACAGCTCTTTCCAGCTACAAAAACACTCTTTTTCTCTTCTAAACATGTCCCCGTTCTTCTAATATCTGCATTGGGTTTCCTTTCATTTGTGAAGTTGTGAGACTGGTGCAGAGTCCCCTGAGGAAGGCTCACAGTGTCAGTGGAGTAGACAGTGAACGTGGATAGTGAACACAGAGGTGTTTCCTCCTGCCGACCACAACTAACAGGGAAGTTCAAAAGATGGAGCAAGTAGGAGGTCTGAGTAGGCGAGGTAGGTTTCTTTATTAATGTCCTGAATTCATCCCAGTATGTATTTGATAACTGAACATCTATATGTTTTTATGCTATCTGTCATAATTCATCTATGTTTAGTAGCACTGTTGTTCATTTATTGCAGTAGCCCTTTGAGGCTTCAATTGAAACCATGTCCCACTCATGCTGGGCATGGTAGCAATAAATATTGTGAATGCAGATTTTGTCATAAAGAATTCAGGCAATTTAAAGAAAAAGAAGTACCTTCATAAGCACTTTACAAAATGGAAACTGAGAAAAGGAAAAATGAAATGCCTTGGCTAAGGCCCAAAGGAATCCTGTGGCAGGTCATTTCTCCTTGTAGAAGAGCATGTTCACTATAAAGTCACTAAATGATGAAATATAATCAACTGACTACATACTTCTAGTTATTCCATGAATTTGTTGTTAGAATAACACCCCTTGCTAGCTGAATGGTGATAATACAAAAAAGGAAGTTTTTATCACCTGTATATGAAACATTAATAAGTGCAAACAGAAAAACTAGAAGAAAAACGAAGTAATTACTTCAAATAGTAAATAGTTTAATCCAAAAAGACACCTACATAAAACTTTTTCTGCAAAATTCCTAATGTTCATAGGATATCAAGCTTTGTTTCAAGCCAGTACCGTACTTGTTACAACAATAAATATCCAAAATGATGATTATTTATCACTCTGTAGAGCTTAATGATCCAGCAGGCGCTATGTATCAGGACTCGCAGTGTTATTACTAACATTCCCATATACCACAGGCTTCATAAATTATATTCTTGAAAAAACAGTACCTAGAAATACTAGTAATTAAGGCAAGACTATCATATTGCTCAGAATAAAAGATTGCTTTGAACTAAATTGCAGTGAGTACAAAGGCAGAAGTCCTGGTTCTTACTCAAGAGAGAGAAGAAGATTGTTAATTTCTATGCTACAAATGGACACCATCCAAAAACCAGCAGTCTCGAAGATATTTTGGTTTACGATTTGGAGCTGTAGAGTGACATGCAAATTCAGAGCTAACAGACTCTGTGGGTGATGAATTTTCTGGTTTTAAGTATATCAGCTCTCTGCTTTGCAAAGGGATGGACAGGTGAATAGGAAATACTACTGAGTACTTTTCTGGCTGGCTGCCATACTCTGAGTGATAGCTAATAACAAAATTACACCAACACTTGGCAGATTGTTCTAAAAGTGAAAAAGAAAGTTATAAGGTGAGAATCTCAACATTTTATGTTCACCTTCATATCGTACTTAGGCAATCATACTCATCTAGAAGTTACTGCTTTAGTACCATAGTAGTATGCTGACATTTGACCTAATTTCCATAACATATATGTAACATATAACATATATATATATATAAACATATATACACACACACACACACACACACACACACACACACACACACATATATATACACCCACACACATATAACATATATATAATATATATGTTTCCATAACATATAAATATTTTAATTTCCTCTTATTCAGTGAAAGGTACTTTTACATTTAACAACATTTAAAAACAAGCATTTCTGTGTGGTGCTTGGGCTAAATCATGAACTAAACTTTTTCATTTGTGACTGCTCTTAATTAGAAAAGAAGAAACTAGAAAAACATTGAAAGGATAATAAATACTAGGTCCTGGTAGCACAGAGCTGTTCTTGACTTCTGCCATTATAAATCTGTCCAAATAATAGGAATAATGAATGGATCCATTCAACATCATCCGGCAGCAAACAATTTTATTCATTAGTAACAGTACTCAAGGATGTTCAAGAAAAAGCTCTTCACCTTTTAGGTGTAAAATAGCTACCTCTAGTTCCTAAAGCAAAAAAACATCATTTCTCAGATAAGCCAGGATAAAGGATTATTTCAGAAAAACGGTCCAATCAGTCCCCCAAAAAGCTCTCTTAGAGAAGGAATTTATCATCATCAGTGACTATATTCAAGGCACCCTGGGCTGTCTACTCATTGTTTGATGCACACCTACCATCCAGGGAAAGCATGCCAGCTGTGGGAAATGGTTAGACAACATAAAAGCCAGGCTGCAAATCCTGGTATCCCTCAAATAAGAGTTTCAAAATGCAGCAAGGAGTTTTCACATAATCTTGGCAGTTTGTTATATGAGAGACCTCCTGTGTTGAAGCAGCAGCCACGTGGGATTCTGCGGTTTTCTGTGTTTTACTAATGCAACTACACTCCATATCAAATAAAGTCTGTTAAAATAAAATAAAAAAAGCAGGTATTTGTGTGTTAAATTATCAGTCTTGTCACTCACCTTGGAACCTGAGAATCAATCTGGGTTATAAAGGTGTGCTGGTGTTAGTGATGTCTTCTTTGACTCGATTTTAATAAAGAATTGTGGTAGAGAAGATTCACAAGAAGGAATTAAGTCCATTTCAATTCCCTATTATTTCTCTATCAAGAGTCATCTATTTTTCAGTAAAGTAAAAAGTTAGACTGCAAACACAAGGGAAGTAGAACGATGAGGATATGGCACTTTTACAATACAAGCGAAATTACAATTTAGAACTAAGTTGCATTGTTTCTGTGCAGACAAAAATGCCTTGTTTTTTCTTGTAGTAGCAGGGCACCTTAATTAAAAAATCCCCTTTGCCAATATGCCCCAATATAGTTGTTCCCTACAATGTACAATTTCACAGTTCTTTGATCCTTTTAATGAAATAACATATTTGTGTGTCAGCCCTGTGGCCTAAGAAAAATTCTCTAGTAGCTTGTGTTCATGAGGAAGGATGGGATTAGCTCCAAACAGCTTGAGAACCTCAAAGGGCCAGATGCTGTAGCAGACCAAACTGACTGTCACGTTCTGTTGACAAGCAGAGAGAGCTCAGGGCCTCATGAGCATTTCAGTAACATGATAGCCTGTTGCTATTTGTAAGAAAGTGGTTAAGTGTTGAATTTGTGATCAATAACATAATATTGTCTCTGCCCTTCTTGGAAATGAAGGAGCAGCTCATTCATCCCCTATTGTACATTTTAGGTAGTACTGATCTCTTTCTGAAAGTGTCAGCAGCAAGAAGGCAGTGAGCAGGGCTGAATGGTATGGAGGCAAGTGGCAGGCGGCATGATTGCAAAGGTATAGAGGCACCTGGAAGTGCTAGAGCTGAATATCCACAGTTTCCATATCTGCTTCCTTTCTCCCACTTCAGTGGGGAGAGCCAGCAGGGCCCCTGAAGCAACACAACCTGTTGGGTAAACGACATGGCTCAGTACAACAAACTAACTTGAGCTGAAAAAGAAAAGGAAGAGGGTACGCTAGAACAGATTATTTTAATAGCTACGGACAAGTAGAATTAAAGTTAGACCCTCACCAAGACATTTGGCAGAATATTTTGTTATATACATTCTTAATTTATAAATTGCCTTCTTCTAACTTTACTGTTTCTCCTTACTCCTCTGTCCTCTATCCCCTCAAATTTCTCTTCACATAAATCCTAGGATTCAGTATTTTGCAAATGAAAAAAGGTTTAACATATTCTAAATATGCCCTTTTTATCAAGTTTGAAGAGTGGCTGGAAGATTTCATCTGACTTTTTCTGGACTAATGAAATAAGAAATGGTTATTTCCAGAAGCCATCTCACACCACCTAATATTAATGTATCTTGTCAGTAATAATCCTTTGTGGTTAATACAGCAAGGGCTACATCTTCCGCAGAACTCAGGATATTTTCAGCCTGTCTGTAGATGGCCTAAATGAAGAAGATGTGCTGATAAAATATTCTCTGCATTTCTGGAGATGTATTGATAAGATAGTCTGTACTTTTGTTCTAGCCCACACATGGATTGTCATCATTCCCTTTACATTTTGTCTTCAAAAACAGCGAGCAAAACAAATCGGAGCTGGTAGATACTTCAGCTCAAATTTAAAACAATGTAAGCTAGAATATTTTTACTAGAATTAGAATATTCAGGAGCTGTAATTATTCACTGTCAAAATATTTCCCAAAGCCTGTTGATGGGCAAGTTTCAGCACCTTTCCACCTGTACTTCCAAAAAGCCTCCTGCTCTTTCAAAACTGATTCTTGTGAGTTTGGGCAACAGTTCTGTCTTGGCTGCTGTTTTCAGACCATGTAAATAGTGTATGGAGTAAAAAACAGGAGGCTGGAAATAGCAGATACTCAGAAAGAAGCCTGGAGCTTTTAGTCTGCCTGAGGAGGCAGTACCTGTAGAAAGACTATTGAGGAAAATCAGGCTCAGTCATCAAATCAGGTTACTTGGAGGAAATTTCTCACTCTCCTGATCTATAGTGAGAAACTTAGTTCATAGATTTTAAGGACAAGGTATCACAGTGATAATCTAGTCAGATCTCTTAAATGACACAGGCCAAAGAACTTCACTGAGCAACTTCTACACTAATAATCCCTATTTGGCTTATACTGTATTTTTAAGAAAGATATCCAATCTCAGTTCTTCAAATGATGAAGAACCCACCTCATCCCTAGCTGAATTTTTTCCAGTGATTAATTACTCTCACTATTAAAATTTCTGCTTTATTCCTAATTTAAATTTGTCCAGCCTCAGTTACTAACCAAAAGATCTCTTTACACCTTTCTCTATTAGATTAAAAAGGCATCTACCATCAGAAATATTTTCCCTATAAAGATACCTAAATAGCATAATGAAGTCGCCTTTTAACCTTCACTTGGATAAATGAAATAGATTGCGTTCAATTAACAAGCCTCCATCCTGTCCTCATGAAATAGAGCAGTGATATTCTTTGGAAGGCTTTCATGAAAGATAATGTATTAATTCACCACAGTTTTTTTACAAAAGCAATCTCTACAGCTGTGCGATTTTGTTTTGCTTATCGACTTCAAGCAGAAGCACCTCTCAAATTTCATATTTTTTAGCGTACAGCAGCACAAGCTCAGCTCCACGAAAGCATTTAAGTATGGTAATGTTCTTTGGTCCCATGGATAACTTTTAATCAGCCACCTTCAGAGTGGAATTTACTAATCATTACAAGGTGAACTCCTGGGATCCTGATGTAATTCAGGGGGAGAGCTGGGCATGTAGGACTGGGATTCACAAACAGTAGCAAGCTGAGCAGGGAGGTAGCCCATAAAGAGACATGGGTTTCTCCAGGGCTGCTTCTCCCAGGGTTAGAAATCTATCTGAGGTTGAGGTTCTTAGATCAAAACCTCTCCAGCATTTAGACACATAACTCATCAACTTAGGGAAAGACTTTGACGTACATAAAACCCAACTCTGCCTTCCAGAAAAAAAAAAGGTCTAATCTACTATGCTGCCCACAAAGATAACAGTTATCCTTTTCTATGAAGGATTAAGCTAAATATTCAGGCTTCACAGACACAAAGAAAAAGAAATTGAATCTGTACATGAGTGATGAGGGCACTCAGCTGGGAGAGAACAGCCATTGCTTTGTTTAGTATGCTGTTCAATAAAGTTTTAAGACAAGATGCCTTAGCAGGCTTCGAAGCAGGTACTCCCTTTCTCAAAGGTGACTGCTCTATTTCTCTGACCCCATGTTCTTACATTCACGGTACAGCTTCAATATAAACATACATCAGTGTAAATTCCACCATGTCCTACTTCAAGCACTTCAAGTGCTTTTGTGATCTGGACCAGCTGGTTTAAAAAAAAAAGCAAGATATATTTCCAGCTTTTCTTTATTGCAATATTGAATTTGTATTCATCTTTGTAAGCAATGAGTGCTTTCACCTTTAAATGAATGCAATGGAAATGAAGGTTGCTCAACTCCTAGTTGAAACTTCCATTAAAAACTCTGTTGCAATCTTTTGAAGAGGGTCTTTGTCCAAAATACAAATAGTCAGGAGCCATACGAACTTTACAAACAATGTTGCACATATCCTCCCCTTCAAAAGCCTCCAGTGGTCCTGGTAGAAGCACTATCAAAACTTCTGTTGCAACTGAGCAAAGTAAAGCAAAGTCAAAATAATCCAGTCCTAAATTGTGCAAAGCTCTTCTATTCAGTTCAACAATTAATGTTTTTTTGTTGCTTTCTCCTGAAAAGGTTCCATTTTGGTAAGTCTTCTGCCTAAACAGAAATCAAAGCTTTTTACTATGGTTAGACAGGACTTCACAGTCTTCTGGATCAAAGTCTTTGCAGAGTCAAAAGCAGAGAGATTTAAGTAAGGCCAATTCTTTGACTATAGCTCTTCTGCTCTTTTCTTCCTGTTGTTTAGATAGCCTAGCCTACTAGACCAAGTCTGTCTCTGATTACTTATTTGTACACATATTTGCTATGCATATAATGTGGCTGCAGACCATGTAAATGTGGACATACTTTACTTATGTTCATAGAAGATAAATACAATAAATTCCTGTATTAAAAATTACCTCTCTGATTTTCTACAATCCAGTTCATTTTGTATTTACTGCTTGTAACAAGCACTGACATTTATTTTTCCCCCTCAGCATACTGTAGAAGTGACACATTGCCAAATGCGTATTCCACATCAGTCTTCCACTAAGATTATAGATAAGAAATTTTGCTATGTAATCTGTGAAGTGGCTAATCTCAACTAAATGTTTTAGCTTCTTTTTTGATACATGTTGATTTCAAACTAGAGACAGTTTTGAAATGTGTGTTCCACAGAAGTGTCTGCAGTGCAGACCTCAGGGCCAAATACCCTGACTGCCCACAGTGATAAAGGGCAGGTGTGGCCTTAGGATGTCAGGAGAGGGCATGGCTTTGAGTCTGAAAAGCTTCGTAGCACAGAGAGCTTCTGTTTTGCATCAGCTGCATTGAGAACACTTCCACTTGAATCCCCAGTGCCCACCAGTAGTTATTCTAAGTGGCCATATGGCACACTTTTAGCACTAAGTCTGACTGGCTCCCTAAACTTCTTGAAGCTGGTAGACCCAGATAAGCAAACACATCAGCAAAAATCAAGCCAGTAGGCACTCTGCAGAGCCAGATATGTCTATGACAGCTTCATCCAGGACAAGGTTATCTACTAGTAGTGGAAGGGAAAAGGATGAGGTATGAAGTAAAGAATTGGGCTGTCTCACACAATCTTTCCCTATTAATGGACATAAGTCTATGTTTTGATATTCTTCTTAGGTATTTTTTTTAAAAAGGCTGGTGTGGCCTTATACTTCAAAAAAAAAGTGCTATCAGGCCCACACTGTCAAATACAAGAAATAGATAGTCTGTTTATGAGGCTCAAAACTAACATGCAGGGATGCCTAATGAATCTGAGCTTGGTTTATGTCTATTTTGCAAGTTTTTCTGGAGGTCAAAGAGCATTATCTACTTTTTGCCTGTTTTAGAATGTCAAGATAGAATAAGGCCTATATTTATGTTCTTCATCTTTCCAATCTTTTGCCTAAAATCTAGCCGGGAAAGAGTTTGTAGCTGAATGTTTTTGAATGTTATCTGAAAATATTCAAACATATGAAAAAGAGAAAGATCTCTCTGCCTCAGTGCAAGGATTGTGACTAAATTGAACTTTCCCCTGAAGTAGAGCCTAGGTATGCGCTATGAGAAATCTAAGAAGGCCTTGTAAGTCAGGAATATACTATTAGGATGGAAAAACTGTCTCTATTTTTCTACTCCCCTTGGAAAGATTATTCCTGGAGAGCTGACTGGGGGTTTGCTTTCAGGACTTACTCCTTGCCAACAGCCCTTTTTAATAGAAGTTAATAAAGTTTGTTCACACTTGATAAGAGAAAAATGTTTTCACTTGCCAACAATATGTTATTTTTGCACTTGAATTTGTGTCTAACCCCTCTTCCCTTTGGAAAAGCCTTTAGATCCAAAGATCTTACTTCTGCACTTTCCTTGTGTTTTTTAACACATGGGGCAGTAGATGAAAGTGAACTCTATATGAATGGAGATTTTTTCTCATTCTGATGCAAGTATGTAGCCTCAGAGGGGAAAGAAGGACAAGAAACCTGCAATTCTTCACACAACAGATGCTGAACGGAGAATAAGGAGATGGGGTCTGAGATCGAATCCAAGGATTTGAAGAACTAGGAGAGTACATGGAGCTAACCCTCAGTCCAGCATTTAGGGGCCTGTAGTGCAGCTGTCCTCTTTGCCTTATTTTGGGTACCACACATCATCACAAGCAGGACCTTAATGAAGCAATATTGAGCTGGAAAACTCATAGTTTTGTTTTGAACACTTATAAATTGTCCCATACAAAGAGCTAAGCCTAGTTCAAATTCTTGAAAAAAAAAATTCTTCACGTTTGAGATAGACATCAAAGAGATCAAGTGGTTTTCTCTTTTTTTTTTTTTTTTTTTTTTTTTTTGTTTAAGGGTTCTGTTATCAGCAGGCAACAGAGAAGTAAAATCTGCCAGGTCCAGTCCACAAAGGTTGCGCTGCTGCAGTGTTAAGGAAACAGAAAAGGGTTTTAGTCTGTAGAGGGAAGAGAACTTGCAGTACTATAAAATGATAATACCTCTGACTGCAATATTCTTAAGCCCAATTCCCAGGCTTCTCAGATGGGCTAGGGATTGACATGTGCCAGGAGCACTGGAACTTTTAGGCAGGTCATTCCTTTGCTGTTTCCACAAACCACATCTAGCTTGAGGAGACCTGACTGTGTCGTATTTTGTGCACAGCACATTACAAAGGATTTACACATGCTGAACTGTTTTGGTATGATTGTGTTCAATCTGTCACATCCAGCTCCTGCAGACAGAAATGCTTGAGATGTTACTTAGTAGCCCGTGCTACGTCTGTGTTGGAACATAAATGTCTGGCAGCCAGAATGGCTCCAACATCAGGGCCTGATCATGGGATCCATGAATGCCTCCATGCACTGATTCCGAGTTTGACAACAACAGAGTCCAGGTTCTTTGCAAGTTCTTCACGAATTGGACAGTGGCCTGCCTGAGATGGGAGTTAGAGCTAATACCAGTCAAGGTAACACGATCGAGAAGATATAAAACCACCTTTTCATGCAGTCAGCATTGTAGCACTGGCCTCACAACACTGGGTGTATTTTTACTGCGTTTTGTGGAGATCCTTCCTTCTTCACTTGCCATGGAAAAGCTTGATGCCCATGAACCTGCTTTTCATAGCCTAGCTAGTAGCTGACATATAGGCTTGACAGAGATTATTGCCAGTGTCTGTATAGAAACAGTGCTTGAATATGGTAAGAAATAACTTACATTTCTTTGAGAGCTTAGGCTACATTCATGATGTCTTTAAGTTGTATTTAACTAGTATATAAAGATAACCTACTAAGCCTCGATTTATGCATGTAGCCCATACTCTATTTCTATCAGAAAAGCAATAGACCCCTGACTCCAGGTGTGTTTTCAATAGAAGAACTTAATGAAAAGAGGTTTCCTAAGAATATTAGACAGTCATTTGTCTAAATGTCATAGATGTTCCTCAGATCATACAGTCAGCTCCTTCAGGGAGGAAAAAGAAGATTGTCTTTTTGGATTATAATCTTGTCCTTTATCTGAGATGCTCACATTAAGATGAATGAAATGATTGCCTAAGGAAACCTTTCGGAGCTCAGTGGAAACAAAGCATCTTCTAAGCAGTTCTCTAATTCACAGTCTCCCTCCTTCCATAATATAACCTCAATTATTCCAGTTATGATAATCAACAGTAATGGATTCAATTAGATAGCTGGATGACCATGTCCTGTAAGCAATTATGGATGTTTTCAGCTAAGCCAATCAGTGTGCTGATTTTTAAAGGGTGAATGAAAATACATCTAGCAAATTAATTCCCATGTATAACCTCTGCCCTAAAACCTTCAGTCTGCAAGATTTATTTAGACTGTTCATGTAATAACAATTGCCCCAACAGGATCTCTATTACCGTTTAGATGATTTTCGTCCCACACTTTACCACATACTGTATTTTTGTAAATGCTCCAGAACATACAGGGCCTGTGGAAGTAAGTGTGCTAAGCTATCAGTGAGTAAATGACTTTAGAAATTAGTTGGAGGTTAATTCTCTGCCTCATTGGCCCCCAAAAGTAGCCCAACTGTAATTGATTTTGATGGCATTCACAAAGTGCCTTGGCCTGTTGAATAATGAAGGAGCACTTACGGAGACAGCCACTGAATATAGCAACAATTATGCAGGGTATCAATGAGACATCATTAAAAGTTTAATGCTTCCGCACTTAATCAACCTTGCCCTACCTTTAACAGCTTTGTTGCTTTAGGAAATCTGCAAAGTTTCGAGTGTCAGTGCGTTGTATATGTTTTACATCCATCAATTCAGAGAAATGTTCACTCAGGGTAAGCATCTCTAATCCTGACATATTTAAGGAGATGTTACAGTGAAAAGAAAAATGATAGACAGTTACTGATGCTGGGAAAATGTCAGGTCCTGCATGTGCGAGCTGCATGGAGCATTTGTCACCCACATGGTCACAGTGCCCTAATGACAGTATCATCTCTCTGTATTGTTTGGTTACTCATAGGTAACATGAGAAAGGTCAGATCATTTTTTATTTATAGCAGGTTCAGCCAATCAGCTATCCAGCAACCATTCCTTGGGTTTTTTAACTATTTTATACCATTTGTTTCATAACTGACAGTGGTGATTATATCTATGCCTTAACAGTAATTCATTGAACTCTTTACACTTGTGTCAAATAACTGGTCAGGCAGATGCCATAAGGAGTTTAAGAAGGTAACGAACCTAGACTACATTGTTAGGATTTGTACACACCTGCTCGCCACTTCAGTCAATGTCTGAAGAAAAGAACGCCTAATTTACTATGTTCATGTGCAGCACAGTCTACTAAGCAGAGATGAATGGGCACAGGATAGTAAGGTCATAGCAACATTTAAAGATATCTCACAAGGCAGGGAGGATTTTTAAAGGAAGGTACAATATCATTCCTCTAAAGACGGTTTTGCTGTGCATCATTAAAGTTTGGGGACCGTAAATCACTGTCCAAATCCTGAACCACCAGTTCCTTATTACTTCAGTGATCCTGGTAAAATTACCCCACTTGCAACAGAAAAGCAGCGATGTGGTAGATGTTATGTTTCCTAACACTGGCATGGAATCTGGGATCTCGGATTTAAGCAAAGTAACACCTTTTCTCAGAGGTGCGTTTCATTGCGTCAATGTATGCGTTTCATTAAGAGCCAGGCCTTAACTACACTTTCAACAACACTCAGAAGGCATAGTTCTTGTTAATATATCAGTTATAAGTAACTTCTGGATGCGTTTTCACACTGCCTCAAAGAAAAAGTACCTACCGTTACCCTTACTCAAGTGATTTGCTTTATCGTTGGGTGACGTGTAAAATTATAATCCCATTTTCAACACACTCCTTTTTTCAAAGATTTTCAAATCACCATAGAGATACAGTTTCAGGCTGAAGAAACATAAGCCCCGTGGGTACTGAGAGCAGAGAAGGGGGACTAAACTAGGTCCTGAAAACCAGGTGGCACTGCATGACTAACATCCAGTGCTATCACATTACTTAGGTCTAGCACCGTATTTCAGCACATTTGTCTTGGAGAAAGCTAGTGAGAATGTGGAAGAGGACCAGGAAATCAGTTAACTCTTTGTTAACAGCTTTGTGAATCATTAGGCTTGAGCTCTCGAACTCCTTTTCCTGAACTTTCTCCCTGGCTCAGTTTCACAGACATACCTGTGAAGTCTACTTCTGCACTTTAGTCGCACAAGCAGTTAATGGCATTTCTCACTTGAATAAGTTTGCAAAATCAGGAACTCGGTTTCCATGAAGAATTTTGTTTGGTTGTCTCTCATACTGCCTTGAAAACCATTATTGGAATCCTTCTTTTACCACTGCTACACACAGGTCTTTCTCTTTCTTCAAATAGTTAGCTTTCTTAACTTTGTGTTTGACAAACTGCGGCAAGGTGCCTTTTCAAATTTAGGTTTTAGACAAAATGACGCATTTAATTAAACAGAAGGAAGCTGTTTTCTGTAGGACTTCCTTTTCAGTTGCTACAAAAGTTGGATGCTGTATACTTGGTTAAATAGGGAATATCAGTGAAAATAAAAGGTTTCATAGCTGACAGCTTGCAGGGAGAAATGGGTTCTATCTCTGCCTCTGACATTAAGTTCATATGTGGTTCTGAACTCAAACTCAAACTCAAATTTTTGCACATTCTTCTCTTTCTGAATCCTATAGCAAAGACCCCTATAGGGTTCAGATTTGCGAACCCTAAGAGTTGTGCTGAGTGCACACAACTCCAGCTGGCATCAAGTACTCCAAACACTAAGTGTTCTAAAAAGCAGGTCCCAGGTGCTTTAGAGTAGGTGTCCAGATCAGCTGGAACTTATGATAGTTGGACTTTTCACCTTTGTTAGTTCTTTTTTTTTCTTATAATTTTGTATATGAACAAGCTTGTATTTAAAAAAAAATGCTGTAGACTCATTCTTGTCCTTCATACGGTATACAGCACTACTAGTAATGTTCACAGCAGGAAAAAAAGGTTACGTAGATCATTTTCTTTCTGTTCTTCAGCCTTCTTTTTCAGTCTTTCAGTTGCCTGATGTTTTCTTCCTGTGCAGGTAGAGCTGCAAAAACTTTTATTTTTATTTTGGATGAAATGCTACTGTTGAGTTCCTGCTGGAAGCCAGTTTCTTTGAGCTCTCAATATTTCTGAACATTTCCTATCTGCCATTAGAACATATTTCTTCTCTCCAGCAATGTTTCTCCAACACTGTTATCTTAATGTGTTCTTCTGCTTAATGCATGAATACTTGAGAGAGAAAGGACAGATTCCCTGTCTCTCCTCTTTTGCATTAAGACACTATCTCCTACTCTATACCAATAGGCTGCTTCTTTCTTATGCTTTCTTTATGCTGCGAGATGTAAATTCTTTGGTGCCTACTTCTCCACGTTTACTGCATAGGTAAGCAGGTGCTTAATTCAACTACTTAGTCAAATGTCTAACTCTACCTCTGTGCTGAGCATCCCAACCTTTATTTCCATTGTTTGATCAACTTCACAGATGCTTCTGGCATTTTAAAACATGACCTTAATAGATCTTGAGAATTTTAACCTGAATATTATATTTGTGAATATTTTCCTTTCTGCAGACATGAATTTGACTTATTTTATTTTTATTATCATGTTGTTGCTGAAACTGAAGCATCAAACTTCAATAACAACATTTACATATAACTGCATAAAAAACATAATAAATGCCCTACTGGGTCATCTAGCTCATTACTCTGCAACACTGTCAACAGGTGACACTACTTAGGGAAAGCACACGAGTCATACCACTTTCTATGACCCGTTCCTTTCTTACTTCACTAGAAGCTGGAACACTTGGATTAAGGATTTTTGAGTATACACTGTGAATTGTATCCCACTCCAGTAAGTGTCCAAGAGGTCAATACTTATTTCCATGAATATGACTACTCTAGGTCTGAACGTACTGGTACCGCCTGCCTCCACAGCATCCCGTGGCAGTAAGCAGCTCTGGAAGTTCACTGACCACTAGATAAAGTACTTTCTTTTGCCTGTTTTAAGCTCATTTTCTAATGTTTCATAGATGACCCCTAGTTCTAGCACTATGGGATGTGGCAAATAAAAGTTTCACCTTTACCTTATACATTCCTTTCATTATTTTCTTAGTCTCCGTTCTGAGACTCAGCCTTTTTCCTTCGGACTGAAGAATCTCAGCCTTTCTAGTTTCCCCTCATAAAGCTACCCCACCTCTTGATCTTCTAAGTTGCCTCTTTTTGTACTTTGTTTAGCTCCTTGAGATGCAGAGGCAAGAACTGCACACTGCTCCAGATATGGGCACATGACAGCAGCAGAATGACAATCTCTGTCTTGCTCTCAGTGCCTTCCTGATGTTGCCGAACATCTTGTGGGTCTTTTTGATTGGTATTGCACACTGAGGCAATGGTTTCAGAGAGGAGTGCAAGATCTCTCCCTTAAACTTTAGCTGCCAATTCTAAACTCTGCATATCAGAGTACTTGAGATTACTCTTCCCTGGATGCATTACTTTGCAGTTCTCCACCCTCATTTCCATCTTTTAGGGCATTCATTCAATTTTGTGATGTCTTCCTGGAGTTTCTCACCACTGATAATGGCAGTTGACTACTCAAAAGAGACTGGTATTCCAAACACTTGGAGATTGCACCAACTAGTCTTTTCTCCAGTTCCAGTGAGCTAATGGTATAGTCCCCACTGGTCCCAACACCATTCCCTAAGGGACTCCATTGCTGACTTGTCTCCATCTTGAAAAGTGATACAAAGATCTCTTTTGGTTTTGACCCTTCAACCAGCTTTCAAACTATAAAACTTTTCCTCCAACCTTTCAGCACCTTAGTTTCTTTAATAATCTTTGGCATGGAAACTTGTCAAACATTTTTGAAAATCCAAATGTCCATGTTCTTTGATACTCTCCTAGAACTACAGCAGGGCAGTGAGGCAGGATTTCCCTTTATAAGTTACTTAGCTTCTTTCCCAGGAGACCATGTTTATCCATGCACTTAGCTATTTATTCTCCAGTATAGACTCTACCATCTAACTAAGGTGGAAGTTAGACGCCAGGATGTAGTTCCTAGGACTACCTTTCGAGTCCTGTTTGTAGTTGGGAGTTGTACTGGCAGCTCTCTGATGCTCTGGCACAGTTACAGCTTGTGATGACAGATTACACACCTTGGCGAAGAGCTCTGCAATATCACATGAGTTCCATCTTGGTGAACGCCATCCAGTTCTCATGATTTGCTAAGCTCTAACATAAATATCTGTTTGGTCGAATACTTTCTGCATATTTATTTCAAACTATTCTAACTCCTCTGATCTGTTACAAAAAATGCATTGGCCTTAGGAAACTCCCTAGTGTCCTTCACCAGTAAAGAGAAAAGCAAAAAATTCACTGAGTTTCTTTGTGGTGATCCTACCATCCCTGAGTGACCCTTTTACACTTTTCTCATCAGGCAGTCCCAGCATTTCCTTAGCTGGCTTGCTGATTTCATTACATTTAAGGAACTTTTTACAAGCAGTTCAAGCATCATTTGCAGAGTGTTCTTCAGACTCTTTTTTAGCCCTCTTGATTTCTTTTTACATCCAACTTGTCAGGAGTTTGACCTGCCAACAGTTTTGCTTCGTAACTCTCGCCAGTGTTCAGTCTATGCCTTGTACCACAATCAAATGAATGGTGCGTTTGGGCCTTGGAAAATATTTGTAAACAAAGAAATGTATTGTTGCTAGCATCATTTCAATGCATGATATTGATGAATGGCATTACACTATATAATTAGCTTAGCATCAACTCCAAGTCAGAGATAACCCAGAAATGGGAACTGGAATTTAAAAGTTAAGTCTTTAAGGCGGACTTCTCTTTAGAGAAAAAAATCATCAACTTATATAAAATATAATGGCTCTGCAAGGGCTTATTTATATCACAGATCCCCCTTACACTCAAGTTATCTTGAGGGTGGAATGATCTGAGTTTGGTTTTGAATCATTCTTTACCCAAGTCATTTCAAGCCAATGGGTCCTTTACCTAAGTAGCAAATCAGGAAATGACCTACCAAGTTTATACCATCAGTTAATGCTTTTCTTATTCTTGATTTATCAATAACTGATTCATAGCATTCTACCCTTATTTTTCAGAATTATCTCTGTGAGTGAGTGCCTCCTTCTGCATTAGAAGAATGAAAATTTGCTCTTATGACATAGACATAGAAGACTATGTTTTATTGGATGTAGAAAGTTATAGTACATTATCAACATTTGATACTGTGAGATACTGTTTCGGTTTTGTAACACACGTCCTACTTTGGATTTAGTGCAGTGGACCGTTTATTTCTAAGATTTTCTAACAGGTCAATGCTATTCCTCCCCAGAGATACATAAATATTGAAGAGAAGTGTAGTGGAGTGTAAGTTTTCATATAGAGCTTTCTTTGTCCCTGAATTCTCTTTTTTAAAGTTTTATCTCCACAACTTCTTGTACTAAAATAATTTCAAATTACTGCCCGGTAATAAAACTGAACATTTGGAACATTTAACAATATTTTACTTATACCAAATCGAAAGCTATTGTATCCATTTTAAAGGGAAAGTGGCAAGGACATAAATTAATAGAACATCTGTGATCTTTTTTTTTCCTGTAATTCATCTGCTATTCCTACATGTAACCATAAAAAAGCAAACACTAAGGAGAACATGTTAGAGCCACACTTGAAATTGCATTTAATTAAAGCAATCATGCTGCCACATAGCTTACATTGTTTTCTTTCTAATGTCTTCTACTGGCGATGCTTACTTAGTTAAGCAGTTTTCAGTTTGAGATACTAATATAATCTTCCATCATTAAATTCCAAGATACTGCAGCTCTACTCACAAACCAGTGAATGCTTGAAAACACTACCTCCTCCTGCCCTAGGGTCAGACCTGTTATTTCTCAAAACGAAATAAATTAATGTAATAGTATTAGAATTGTAAAATGACATATTTAGTTGGTGCAAGGAAAGATTGGTAGAGTACTTTAAAAGTTAGGGTGGAAAGAGGAATTTGACTCACTGCCAGCTGATGATGTGTCATCAGCTGTTGAAAATTCACTTAAAATTTGCTAATAAAGAATTGTATTGCTTGGAAGTATCTCATGGTCTTAGAATGCTGAGTTCAGCAACACTGTAGTCTCTGAAAAGGAAGTGCTGGACTTAACATATGGAGGCATACTTGGATGCACCTATTTGAAGTTGAGATACTCATAAAAGATGTCAGCTTTTAACCAGATACATTCACTAAGTTATAGCTATATGATGAAAGAATTAGTAGGATCACTTGGCAGAGATCTGATTGTTTCAATGTGTTGTCCCCTAGGAAAATCTGAGGCCTTTTCCTACCCTCCAACACCTTGTTGTTGACTGGTATGTGGTCAAGCAAAATGTTTGTTTTATATGTGTGAGGATCAAGAGTGCCTCATTTTTCAGCAACATGAAGTATCTGTCAATCTCAGCACATAGAAATTTCCTTTCATAGGTATTTTTAGTAGCGAAGTATCTTATAAAGAAAGTATAACATAAACTACATTAACTTATACTTGGCTCATACGACATTCACGACCTAGACATACTGGGTCAGAAGGTTCACCTAGTTCAGGTTTATGTCTCACAGCGATAGATAGCTAGGAAAAAAGATAGTACCTCTGCCTTCTGTGGGCTGCAGCTAGGCTGGTTGCTCATGTCTTGAGTGAGAGAGGATAAGCAATAACTTCATACCTAGTGAGGAGTTTGCTAGATGCCTGCTCACAGAAGGAGGAAGCTTTTTTGCAGTTATTCTCTTTGCATTTTGCTGATTAATAGCAGAGGTACTACAAGAACAGAAAGGGAGGCTTTCTCAGCAGCATGTGCAGATCAAAGAGAACAGCATACACATAAAGCTAATCACTCAGCTTCAACAGTAGGTGTGTGTGGGAGAACCCACACTTCCAGACATGAGGTATGTGCTTCTAACCCACATGTCCAGCGGTAGGAAGGAGGCTGGGGTGCGGTGGAACCCATAGAATTCAACTGGTATACCTGATGTCTCTTGGCCTGACCTACGGCTGACCCTGCCTGGGTATACCTGTTAGCTGACAGTTTTCTGTCTAGTGACTGGACAGTGATTGGAGGAAACAGCTAGCCATCAAATCCCACATGAGCAGAGCAAGTGGCACCTGTCCATCAAGGAACATTCCAGAACATGCCAGAATCATCCTGAACCTGCCAGAGCCACCACATAATAGTATGACCACACCACCATTTTCATCACGACTATAAATAACTGCTGCAGGCTTCCAAACCTTGAGATTGCCTCATTGGATGCAGCTGGTCTGCTGAAGTGATGGAACTCCCCTCAGATCAGGACGCCACCCAAGGAATTCCCACTGGGATTTAAATCTCCCTCTGCATGGTTGTGTGAGTGTTTTGTACACCTACTGGGCAGTTATTGTCTAGTCTACAGAAGCAAAGCTCCTTTGTTAAAGGGGACTGTGAGTGTTCAAACCATGGAAAGGATAGCTTCTTCACTCTGTACTGCTTTTCCCTTTTGAGAGTAGCTACTTATCCTTCTTTTGTCTGTTATTTTGCTTCTGTTTCTTTCTTTGGGCCCTAACATATAAATATATGTAAATAGCTGATATATGTAAATGGTTTGATAAATATGTTTACTAGTTAATTACTTTATTTGCTATTGAATCCATTTGTTAATAGTAGAAACGCTTATACTGACATCTGAATCTGTTATCTGTTACAGTTCAATAAACTGTTTAATGATGCCTTTAAATGGGTTCGGTACTCAGTCGTTCTGTGACATGGGGATGTGAATGTGTGTGGGGGTGGGGTTAGAACTTTGGGGGATTACTGATAGAACAGTGTTTAGAAATTTGTAGGCGTTTGTTAATGTTTTGAAAGTGTCTAGTATTGTGGTTTATCTGTTGTGTTTCTGATATGATCCAGAATGCATAGCTCACTGATTGCTAGTTAATTACATGCAGTTAATAAATCAATAAACTACTTAAATCTTGGTTTGATTTACACTATGTGAGTTAAGCAGTTTTATCTTGCAACACCCTACCTAATTTTTCTTTTCCGTATGTTTCTTCTAATCAGGACCTCTATGCATTCTTCACATCCTAGCCCCTGGAAAGGAGTCTTTGTTAGAGTTCTCTTCATCTCTCTTACACCCTTGGAAAATATAAGTATATAGCTGGTACACACTTTGATATTACTCTTTCTGCCCAGTGCTGACCTCCTGTTTCCCTGGTCAACCCTTAGAAATGCAGTCGCTCCTGGTTCAATTTGCTTCCTGGACTTTAACGTCTTCTGCTGGGTGCTACTCTTCAGCTCACACTGAAGGGGCTTCAAAGTGTTGACAGTGATGTGTGTCATGGATAAACTAGCTGAGTCCCTGGTTATTTAGCATCTAGGGTCCCTCTAGGTATATAATGCTAGTGGGAAGGCTCAGTTCCTCTTCTACTAAGCTATCTGGAGTGCTTCTCCATCGGGCCTGGAAGTAGCACAGCCTCTGAGGTTGGGAAGGTTGTTAGCATTTGCCTGACACGTTTATTCCTCCATAAGAGCAGCACGGAGGCTGCAGAGCATCACACAAGCTTCCCTGCCAAACCCATGCCCCATATGGAGAGATCAAGTAGAAGCGTCCTCTCATCTCCTACATGCTTTTTTCTGGCCTGAGCCCTCAGACTCCTCAACACTCAGCTCCCGTTTATCTCCAAGTTTTCACCTCCCATTCCCTTTTTATCTTCCTGTCTCCCTTGTCAAAATCCAAATCTATCTCTCCCTTTTCCTCTTTCTAATGCCTTTACTCCCTCTCCTCTCAAATGAGTAATTAGTGTCTTGCAAACATACTCAAAGCATTTTTTAATCATCTGCATGTATAAAGATAACAGCTGCCTCCCCCACTATCCTTACCCCTCACATCTTCCTTTATGAGGACTGTAGCAACACTTTCACAGGTGCCATCAAGGGTTCTACCAAGGAGTGGCTGACATGTACAGGTGGAGGCCAGGTTTACAGATACAGGGCAGCCTCGGAGCCACTGCAGACTGTGGAGATGGAA
This sequence comes from Struthio camelus, assembly GCF_040807025.1. Taxonomy (NCBI): domain Eukaryota; kingdom Metazoa; phylum Chordata; class Aves; order Struthioniformes; family Struthionidae; genus Struthio; species Struthio camelus. The sequence goes on from NC_090942.1 coordinate 27,148,650, forward strand.
ACCAACCTTGCAATAAGCATGATCAAGCCCTCAGTTTCATCAATAGTGCCGGGTAATCATTCAGTCTATGGAGCTGAACTATTCCTCTCATGTTTTCAATACTGCTTTTTCCAAAGGAACTGAGAGAATCACCTGGTGTAAATGTTGAGTGACTAGGATCAGTCAGAGGTCAGTCATAACCTCAGGTAAAGTCACGAGCACGTGCAAAAGAATTTGGGATGCATGAACTCCAAGAGAACGTACATGTTGAGAGAGAAGGGGTGACAGCATTTTTTCTGATAATCCCACACAAATTTCTAACTCCACCCAGTATCCTTAAAGGGCACCCCTATTTTCACAGCAACCCAAATAGGCAAGGGGATTTTAAAGCATTTAGAACAGCCAGCTTTTTCATAACAATAAAAGTTTCTCAACCTCAGTAATAGTAGGGAGGCTATAATTTTAAAACCTTTCCTTATGATTTTCACTGCATCACCAGTTATGTTTTCTATGCTGAAATGTTGCAATGAAAAATTACTTATAGCGATGTAACTAACAGGCAGAAGATCCTACATAAATCCTGTTTGTGCTGGATGATTTGTGGCCAGTTGTTTGGTCAATAACTCTGTTTCCAAATTTATAGGGCTACTGCCCTGTGTGATCCACATCATTTGAAATGGAAGTCAGGTTTACATGGAACAGAAATTGTAACACATTCAGGTTCCTGGGAAATTTTCCAGAATCAGAATATGATTTTTGCCTCTCTAATTGGAATGTAGCTGTACTGAAAAGTAGAGTGCAATAATGAGAAAAGGGAACTAGCTTTAAACTATTCGCCTTACATACGGGGCACACTCAAGCTAATTTGCTCAGTCAAGAAGTAGGAAAATTAGTCAGTGTAAAGTTTCATGCTATCATGGCTATAGTGCTTCAGGATTCAAGTTGGCTAATGTAAAGCTAGCTCAGAAATCTTCACATCCCCATGTAGTCTATGTGTAAGCATGTCCTAAGCGGAGACACAACCTTTTTATTCTGAGCATGGGTGATTATCTAAAATCCCAGATTCTGCTTGTTCAAAGTTTTCTCAGTGCATGTGAATAGTTCCATTGACATCACAGCACAGTTCCCATGAGTAAAAATAATTATGCATAACAGTTTACAGAATAAGGACCAATCTAATAACTGAAGGTATGTCTTACAACAGAACGTTGAAAGTCCACCCAGGGCTGGCTAATTGTTTTCTAGTATTGGCATCATGAATATCACACTTTGTATAGCTGAAATCTACATTTTTTGACTTGAATCTTCCCAGGCTCACTGCTTTGTCTCAGAGACGAAATTACAGAAAATGAGTAATGAAAGAAACTGAATTTTATTAAAGCTAAGTATGCATTTCCTCCTTCACTATAACTTTTAAACAGAGCACACGAGAAGTTGAAAAGAGCAATCCAAGAATAATACATTCCACGGGCAATGCCTCTGTTACTAAAGTTCATCCTATCCACAATCTGACTGGCTGAAGAGTCCCAAGTGCTTTAGAGTTGAAAGGTAGCATTTCAGTATTGCGCTTTGAGAAATTAGTACATTATAGCAAAAAGTCATTAATTTAATTACTTTAGCTCCTCTGGTGCTGTTTGCAATCAATGTTGTGTTTGTCAAATTGTCCATAAAAACTTTTTGCAATTTGTGCATAGGCACTTATGATATTTTATGCAAATATAATAGGATTAAACTGCTCACAATTCTAACATAGCACTGAATTCTTTTTATTAAATCTACTCAACAATGTAGTATTTAATTATCAGTACTTATCAGCTGTCAGTGCAGCACTCTGTTATCTTCTTCAGATCCACTAATAAGTGGTTACTATGTAAAATAAATATTTTTTAAAAAATATAATTGGTTTAGTGTCTCATTTGATACATCATTAGATTACACATTCATATTTTGTCAAGACCTGAGCTTTATCTGGGTGATGTCATACAACACCTGACAATCACTCCTCAGAACAGACTGCCTTATCAACTGCACTTTCAAAATAATTTTCTAATGCAGGTAACAGCTCTTCTTGCATTTTAAGATGGAAGTTGACATCCTGAGGTTCAAACTTCAGACACTTTCAAATGACATTGTGACAGGTTTCAGAAAGTCAGACTATAATTTGTAAGACAGTGCTGTGATCTCTTACATAAAGGTAGATCCTCCAACACTCTAGTAAAAATTTGGAAATATAAACTGTCAACATGCTGCAGAATTTAACAAAAGCCATTTAATAGGCACCATATACCTATATAGTGACTATATGCACAAGAATTTGCATACTCATAAACATTCTAAAATCTTTCATATTGAAAATATGTGAACTAAAAGCTTTTTCAAAAAAGTTGTTAAAATGCACTATTAATGTATGCTCATTTAGCAGGTCATTTCCTTTAGTTTCATGGCCAGGAGAAATATGTATTATACATAATATGTAGGAATGTAGCCTCTTAATCTGTCAATGTAGTATAAATACACTTCAGGGTGAGCCTTTTCACTTAGTATCAATGGTCCAGTGGAAAAAAAAAACAAACCCTCTGTTCATAAAATTTACAGACAACATAAAGGCTGGTAAAGTGCTAAACAGAGGAGTCACACAGAGCAGACCAATTATTTGGTAAACAGGGTATAATTGCCCAAACATAAGGAACCAAAGATGTAGATCAGTGACACTGAGGGATGGGGACTGTATTTTGGAAATCCATGACTTTGAATAGACCTAGCAAAAGTGTGGTTATATTCAACCAGACACAAACTCTCAGTCAGAAGACCAGCTAAAATGTTTAATGTAAGCGTTAAATGTAGAAAGAGATGTATTTGTAAAAGGGATGATGAAAAGATCTTACCACTGTGTTCTCTAGATAAATCTGCCATGCAGTATTGTCCCCTTCCAGAGCTCACAGAACAGCATAACAGACTGTGTAGCAGTTTTAACGCTGGACAGGAAAGAAGAAAGAATTTGTTCTACCAAAGATGGAAAGTAACCGGTAGCAGGAAGCAGCATGGTAGGACCCTTGTGAGGGAGAAAGGAGGCACGGGACACAGTCCCCAATGCCAAAATGTTTGGGGGAAGGAGGCTTGTTTGTTTATTTATTAATTAATCAGCTTAGCTGGCTGATTAATGGCTTAGCAACCAGCGTACAAGCAGACTTGGAAGTCTGCACAAGAGCCCAGGTGTTTGTCCTCTTTTGGATATGCGCCCATCAATCTGTTATTCTGTCACTTGGTCTGTCTCCCTCCACGCATACACAATAGTAGAATTTTAAGAGTCTAAGTAATTTAATGTGCTTATTTAAGTACCTATGATCTCTTTGTTGCTCAAGTGTTTTCGTTATGTGTTTGCACATCTAAATTCCACCATAAATTCTCTTTAGGTTGTGAAATACTACTTCAGATTTCAACCGAGCTCTTTTTGTACAACTTGATTTAGCCCCTGCCAGGTTTTTTGAGTGGTGGGAAAAAGAATTATGAATGGCTTCACTTGGAGTAGCTCCAAACAGAAAGAAGGAACTATGCTTGATGTAAAGAAAATGAAAGCATGCTCAGCATACATTAGAATTGCTCATCATCTTTTGTTCAGGAAAGTAAGTTGCATTTAGGATCCTGAATTCCAGGAAAAAAAAATGGGGTTTATTTAGCAAGCATTCCACAGAATTAAAACGTGGTGTCTGGCAGCTAAATACTAAATCTTATGAGGCAAATTAAGAGAAGCTTCCAAATGCAAAAGGAATCTGTTAGTAAATCAGAGAATTTTAGAGTGGTTTTTGAATTTCAAATGTTTAAGATAATGCCTCCTCTAATTGAACAAATGTTTTGGAACAACCATAATAAACAAACCATTAGCAAAAATAACAGGTACTTAAAGGTCCCAAATCTTCTGTCTTTATCTGCAAAACTGCTTAGATAGAAATTGTTTGATTGTTTTTATTATTATGCTTCAGACCTAAATTAAATTGTGATTTATGCTTTTGCATAACTAGATACAATGACTGTACATATTTCAACATATGTGTAATTTTCCTTACACTGCTACCTTTCTTACTTTATTTTCTCTAGTGAATGAGGATTATTGCAAGATTATTTGGGGTTCTATAAATATACAACTTTACACTCCCAAAGGTGAAATTTTTTAGATAGAAGGTTCTTACACGTTTATGTCTAGATTTCCATAACACATGATTTGCATGCACAGAAATGTATATTGCTTCTTTGCAGGAGGGCAATGGATTCAATCCATTAGCCCTCACAAGCTGGAGGAAAGAGAACTATGGAAGACAGCTCAGTCCTGAGGCTGCAGTAGCCACAGCAGCAGCTGTCACACAATGTCCTCCTAGCACGGATGAAGTAGGTCAAGCCAAGGGAGAGTCAGCCCTTGGATTGGCTTCAAATTGTAATGCATAGGCACTTCACTGCTTGGAGTTTCTCACATGCCATGAGTGCAGCTCTGCTTGAATGTTGTGACAGCAGTGGCTGTCAGCTATGCAAAATTCTTTCTTCATATTGCACCAGTTCCTTACAGAAATGTCCTTATTGCATACAGGCCATTTACAGATTATTGTTGTACACCTCATCTGGTTCACAGAGTATATGATGGAGGACTGGCAAGTGAGACAAGAAAAGAGAAAGCCATTTCACCTCTCCATTGCTTTCCCTTTCTCCTTTCGTCACTCTCTGCTCCATTTAGCCGATTTCCTTTCCCCTGTATGCCATAATGGAAACATTCAGGTTTATCTATTTTTACTGCCTAGGCAGGATGAATGCAGCAAAACAGTGGGAAAAAATGCATGAGCTGAGTTAAAACACAGCCATTGGTCCCTAGAATTCCATGAATGAAAATGAAGATGAGGAAGCAGCATATTACAAGAAACAGCAGTTAAAACCTGGATAGGATAAAGGGCACAGGTGCAATTCTAGCAAAATGATTGCTTGGCCTTAAACCTCTGGGATCTTTTACAGAATCCAGTTTAAGTTTAGAAAGAAATCTAATTATGAGGCTGTTAACACTCCTAAGTAGAAGCTAAGCTCAGTTCTAAACCAAGATAGGTGAAGTGCCTTTGCTACCATGTCACTAATTGGTCATTTGGAGCACTAGGATTGACACAGTGAAAATGAAAGGGAATTGTTGAGTAACTGATAATTAAGTAGGGAGAAACTAAAGGAAAACTTGTTTTACCACTGGTTTGGCAGTTTCAGAATGGTAGCTGTGGCCCAGCAGAAAAAAAAAAAAATGCCATACTGAGTTAGCAATACATTTTTGGTTTGTGTTTCTATGGAAATTCGGTGCAAATGCAGGACTGCTAACAGATATGGTGAGCTGACCGAAGGCCACTTTGGCTCTACATGTCAATGCAAGGAAGCAATATTCCATCTTATCAAAGAACTTTCATTTCAAACCTGAATGAAAGCCAAAATATGAAGTCCCAAAAGAGATGACACTTTAGGATTATGTCAGACTGAGTAGTCAGCAGGCATTAAAACTGCATGTGTCAGAAATGATTGTGCCACATATGTTTAGCTGGTACTCATCAAACGACTTTCCAGCCTGCCATTATGATATAGTAAAACTGAGAGGAAATCATTGGAAAGTGTGAATCTGATAATCTGAGAACATGTTGGCCTTATTAGCTATAAGAAAAACACCTTGTTCCCTGAGCAATTTCTGCAAACTGTCAAACATCACCAGATGTGACAGCCCTTGCTTGGTTCTGGGATACTATCCACATTGTAAACTATTTGCCTGGGGTTCTGCAGATAATGGAGACAGAACAAACATTGCAGTAAATGAACCTGTCTGTCTCACAGGGTGACATCAGACTCGATCTCCACAGAAAATACAAGCAATATTATGGAAATTGTATCTTGACACTTTGATATAAGAAACACTTCCAGAATATTTACAATATGTTATCTGAAATTATTTATCCTGGTTGGGAAAGAAACAAACATAAAAGTGGAGCAGCAAGGAATAGAATAAATACATTTTTTGTCTTCAGTCATTAGAAAAATGCATTAAACCTGAATGTGCAATGAAATACAAACACTGGATATGAGATCAGAGACCATTTCTGAAAAACAGTTTTCACAGAGATAGCCTTTGTTCATTTGAGGTGTGCCACTGAAGGCATTAGTTCACAGGTAGATATGGCACAAATAACAGGGTTGCATACAAATATGGCACAGCCAACACTCACCACAGTGGAAGCTTCAGTTTTGCTTCCAAGGTCCCTCCAAGAGTTTCTCAAATAGAAAGACACCCACTGCTACTCTTTCAGTATGCTTAGCCAGTGCCACTTACTGATGCGTAAAAAGGAGTGGGGAATGTCCTTACAGGCAGAAATTTCAAATAGTAGGGGGGATTGCCATGCTGTCCTGCTGTTGGAGGCACATGGCTGATGCCTGTGCAACCTTCTCTCTGCCCTCTGGATGTGAGCAAAGCAGCCATGCTCACCTTATTCCTGTGCAAGATACAGGTATTGATTTTCAGGATCAGGTCCTAAATAATACTCTACTCTACTTAACTGTCTGTCCATTACCACCTTGTTTTCACTCAGTAACTAGCCTCCATCAGTTCTTATTATTGCAGAACTAGAGTCATTAAGAAGCCACACATGAGTATTTCAACAGTGCAGAAGACCATTGTGTTAAATCTGGAAGACTGGTCATAAGCTTCTGAAAGCTGAGAGAAGGTGCAAGAAGGGAGAAGATATGAAGATCTGCTCAGTGGGTGTGATGCCCATGAGTCAGTATTTGTGAAAATCTGAACATTATTCAAAAAATATGGTATAAAGTTCCTAACAGGGATAATACATCTTTAAACAAGAAAAAGCTAATACATATGGATTAAAAGGCATATTCTGTATGACTTTGTTTTAAGGCGGAATTATTCCTAATAGTATGTATTTTAGGCATGCTAATGTATAAAAAAGAGTAAAAGTCAATTAACATTCAATTAGAAAAAAGATTGCACATAAAAATGATGCAGGTGTATGAATTATGGCAGTTCTTTGGTACTCCAGTAAACAACAGCAGGGAAGCATCAGGTTTTGCTACAGCACTTGAGATTCTCCCACATTGGGGAAGAAAGCAGGGCAAATTGCTGACAATCACACTACAATTTTCATTTAAAGAATGAAAACTACAAGGAAGACATTTTCTCAACAATGTATAATTACATTTTTATTGGGGAGTTGGAGAAGTTGAGGAATTAAGAACGATTTATGCAAGCTTCTACAGACAAAACAAATATCTGTGTGGCGAAAAGTTCATACTTCTGGGAATCTGGCTACCATTTTGTATGAGGTATGTCCATGATTTAAAATAACAGAAATGTTAATAGTGAAACTCTATCCTTCAGTCGGAAAAGTATTAAGTTTTGAAAAGGAAAAGAATATATCCAGGAGGTACTCCTTAAAGTTTTTTCACAAACTGTAACTCGTAACTTTGCATGCTGTTCTTATAGTTAGATTGTAACTAGTAGAATTACTTTTTTATAATTTATTTATTCACGTATCATCAGGTTTAAAAAGAAATTTAGACATTATTAGATAGCACACATTGTTTTGACTAGTTTTGGATATTGTTTCCTGTTATCCTATGTATTTATTGTATGATTTTTTTCCTGCTCAGAGATAATAGTAGTTGATCTCTAAATCTGGCCACTGCTTAGCTTGTGAATAGTTTATTTTCCAGCTTTAGAGTGTCAGAATACTTTACACAATAGTGAACCCTCCTAAACAAAGTAAGTCAAGGATTTGTGTCCACGAAATGACTTAAATCTCCGAGCCCAGATCCTCCCACCTAGCAGAGGCGTTTATGTCAGAAAATTAGCTATCCATTGTTCCTTTTAAAATCATAGAAAAGAAAGTGTGGCTATCCAGCGAGTGATTCAGACCTCACAGGTGCAATCATTCCCCCAGGAAGACTGCATCACTCTCCAGTTACACTATAGGGTATTGAGGAAAATTCCAACTTAAATGTTTCCATTACATTTCTGAAGTTAGGTAGGATGAGTCTACACTTAGATTCACTGTAGCAGAACACAAAGTCTTGATCTAAGTATCTAGGCTTCCTATGCAGAACATGAAGAAATCAAGAGGCCTCATAAACTCATTCATAACTGTCAATACACTGATTGGGGAACTGCCCTCAGCAACTTAGGAAGAGAAGGAATGCAGAAATAGATCTGAAGTTCCACCTTAGCTACCTCATTCCTGGTCATTGGAAATGTCTCTTTCTACCCAGAATTCACATTCTTGAATTTTGGAAGTAAGTGCTTCAGTCTTTCATTCTCTTTATTCTAAAACAGAGAAAGGGTGTTAATATTCCTCCAGTTCTTTTTTCCTATCTAGCTCACCACTGAAAGCTGCTTCAGTTTGTAAAAGAACAGAGCACAATTTATTTTACCTTAAGGTATTCAAGCCTAACTGTCCTATTTTTCAGGCAAACTGTAGCAACCAGGAAATGAGTGGTTAAAATGGGAAGGAGGCTGTCAAATGCCTACCCTGAATTTGCTCCATTTCCTATATCCCACATAAATATGCATTAGGCCAGAGAAAGAGAGAAGCAAAGCCACAAAAGGGCTGCATCTATGTCTGTAAGCAGAGCTTGCACCAAAAAGTTACTTTTTTCTGCACCCAAACAGGGTGACTTCATCTATGCAGACTACCACCATCAGTTCTTAACCCTGCCATCTCCTGAACAGAGCCAAGCATTAGCAAGGAGGGACAATGGCAGCACTGGCCAAAAACGTGCCGGGGAGGTCTTCTGCTATGTGCTAGTTTTGCTGCATTTGCTTGTATAGATCTTGCATTTGCTGCTGCCAAGATGTATGACAGCAGGAGTAGGGCACATTTTAAGAAAAGCTGTCTCTCAGGCCTTTTAACATCAAAGTCCCCCCAAATTGCTTGATCAAAAAAGCCAAAAATCTCCTTTCTTCCTTCTAGTCCAGTCTGCTGGACTACGGGGGGGGAAAGAGGGGGGAATGTTCCCTTTGGTCCAATAACTACCTATGTATTCTGTGCTAATAATGGGGCATAATAGTAAGTTACTAATATTAACAGAGTTGCCATAAGTCGTGGTATATCCTGATTCAGATGATAGAAACTAATATGCTTTGAATCACGCCATTAATAAGAAAAGAATATCATGGGAAAGATTTAGAAGCATTTAGTTCTTCCCAAAACATATCTGAGGAACTTCTTATCTTCAGAAACACATTTCTTCCTAAGTAACCAAGTCACCAAAGTGATCATAATATTTCTGACAGGGGGGATGTTAAACTCTCTGCCTCGAGCTGTTCCACCTTCCAAGACCTATGTACAGATTCACAGGGGAGTGAGCGGCAGAGCGAGAGAACTAACAGGCATGCACCCAGAAAGCACAATCAGATGTTGTCAGGTGACCTTTCATTTGCATTTTTTCTGCCTTGTTGGCAGTAAAAATAGTGATAGGTGAAGGAACAACTTCTCAAGTACATACAGCAGCTGGTATTTGAAATTTGATCTTAGAATATCTGCAAAAACACATGCAAGTCTATGTGAATAACTCTTAGCCCCAAAATGCTTCCCAGCAACTAGAGTACAACACAGTGACATGATTCTTGAATGATCAGCTGTTATACATGCCCTTGTTTTCAGAGGGTCAATTATCCTGACCTTATCTTAATGAGGACTTAGGGTTACAACATGGAAAGAGGAATTATCCCAATTTTTCTGGTATCAGGTACTCAATCCAGTATCAGATATAGAGAAATTGATGATCTACTATGGAGATATTTAGGGATAAAAGGCATAAAGATCTTTGTTCTTTCATCATTTTACTGGACAAGCAAACCACAGTGAACTATTTTTGGCTTTCATGAAGCTTTCCATGTGTAGCCATTTAGTTCATAGAAAGTTCCAGCAACTGCGCCTGTCAATCAGGCTGGCCTTTACATGACCCCTGGGCAAACATCTTCAATCTGATTGGCCAAAGGGCAACCCCTGGTACCCTGCCGCTATGGAGGACCTTACATCTCAAGTCTCCAAACAGGTCTGCACTCAGATAAGGTCTTCAAGTTAAGAACTAAGCAATCAGCACATACCACACGTTAATAAGTATTGCCTACGATCACCTCTCAAGGCCTTCGCCAGAAGCTGCAGGACGGTGGACGGGGAGGTTGGAGCTTCCGCTCAGGATCCCGATCCGGGACGCCGGACCAGGAGCCGCCAGAGGAGCGACCAGAGGAGCTGCCACATCAGGGCCCAGTGGACAAGTAAGCACTAATACCGTCCGAGTACCAGAGAGATGGCACGCCTCTAGGTGTGACCAGATTGAGACAGCACACCTACAGGTGTGGCTGGACCATCAATACAGTCTGAGTAGCAGGGAGACAGCACGCTCATATCAGGCATGGCCTGATTAATGACACGGTCACAGTACCAGGGAGAGGTGTGTTTGCCTGACGCAGCCTTTTGGGCACCTTTTTTATTTTTCATCTTTGGTTACATATATGTATATATATATAAAATCTCATTTCCTTCAGACAGATTTGCTATTCCCTCTGTGTGCACATCTTTATATTGTTTTATCCATCCACCTGTGTTGTAAATATTGTATATATGTGTATAACAGAGTTTTCAAGGTTTTAGGTTATAATTGTTCTTGTTTTTGTTAACTGTTAATTGTTATTAAAAGGTTAACTGTTTATTGACGCTGTGAATCCATTCATTGCCACACAAACACCTATACCACCATCCCAAACTTGCTCAGTTCATGGTCCTTTATCCACTATCCCCATCATGCCCCTCTGGGTCAGACCGGAACACCGTGGTAGTCAATTTTAATATAAATTAAAGAGAAGCAGGTCAAAGTTTTCATCTTTATTTTAAATCTTCCCGTGTATTTCTAAGGCATTCAGTGAAATCCATGAAAGACCTCTGCTGGCCATAAGCAGCACTTCATAAACCTCAGAAATACTAGCAGCTATGCAACAGAGTGCACGGAAGTCTCTATCTATTATCATTAAAGTAAGAATATAAACTTTGTCCAAACTACTTTAAAATAAGTATATCATTCACTATTTCAAGCAATGTAAATTAGGATTGATTTTACAGAATCAAAGATGAAATAATGCAGAAAACGCAAGCATGAATTATATATACAAATCTCAACAGATTACATGAAGAATTATATGTAATTCAGCTAAATTTTTTTATAATACTCTCTGTCCATTTGCCCAGCTTCTCCAGGGAAAGCTACTTCAGCTTTACATAATCTTCATTTTTTCAGTCCTAAACATCTTCTGGAAGAATGCATTTTGAACAAATAAATGAATTAAATTTTATAGAGAGCTAGGTTTGTGAACATGATGGATCTAAGAATAATGAATAAAGGATAAATAATTTATGGCATTTTATTTTGTCATACACTGTCAAACTCTGACAATAACAGATTTCCTTATTTCCATGCAAATGCAAATCACAATATGGCAAGACTGAAACAAAGAAGCAGCTCAGGCAAGGCAGCATGAGCCTTCTGCTGGTGGGAAATGGTTTTAAATACTGTAACAAACAGCAGATGCAGCCATTCAAATAGTAACGTTTCATTCATTTGTCATAATTTGATCTCCCCCATTTTTCGTTTGTTTTCACTTAGAGTGGTAGATTTTATGGCCAGAGGGGTGTTGATAATGCAGGCTGATCTACTAAACAGCACAACTCAAAGAACATCATCCACTTATTCTAGTGTGTCATCTATGACACCTTTTTTTTTCACTATAGCATTTCTCCTAGCGTATATGTATATGGGCAGTTGAATATTCTTTCTGCTCATTTGCCAATTTGGCTAAACATCTGCCAGTTTTGATCATGAAACTCTATAGGGTATTAACATGACCTTGTACCAGAACTAAAAATGGACCTTACTAATGCAAGGTAGTCCACATTAGCTCTGACTCAGTTCTCTAATGTCGTACTATTCTGTGGCTCCACGCTGAATCAGCCACCCGCCTTACAGACTCAGAAGAAAGGTGGAAAGAACATGTCTACAGCCACCTGTGCAGATAAACCTTTAACTGGATTCCAGTCTTTGATGGAGCCTACAATCAAATGTAAGTGGTTAATTCTTCTCGCTATTAAAAATATAGTCTGAGGGCATGCCTTTTCAGCTCCAAAGCACTGAACTTCTTTACGCCTTTTTAGAGTCTACTGTCAAAAACCTCTTTTCTATATATGTTTCCCTTAATTCTGCCTTCAGAGGATGAAAAAGATCAAATTACTTTACCATCTCACATCAGGTCATCATTTCACCTGTTATCAACTGGTGGGCTGACTCCCCACTTTCCTCAGACAGTGATTCCAGTCTCTGTCACTCACGTGCTAGATTTTCAAAACAATACACCCTCAAGCATCTCCTACATGCATCGTGCTTGGGGTAAGCTTACCACAAACATCTGCACATTTGCCTCATGGCAATGATACTCCATAAGGTTGTCCTTTGCCATGTTTCCTACAAAAAAATTTAGACTGCTGATCCTGCACCATCTCCCTATTGCCTTCTCTCTTTCATCTGTCTTCCTGAGTCTGTTGTCCCTTATTCTCAGCGCAGCCTTCTCATGTCTGTGCTGCCATGGCTAGACTGTTTTGGTTACCTTTTTAATCTCACTAAAGGTTAGCAGGGGCATATGTGCATTAAAGCAGTGTAGATATAACTAGTAATTACAAAGTTTATATAATAGCACTTTTAATAGAAATACCACCTTGCTTTCCTTCCACCTACTCTCTCTCTTCTAGTTAAGCAGTGATTTTAACACTCCGGACATGTAAAGGAAAATAATCAAGTTTAGTAAGAATCAACCACACCAAATATATATTTTTCATTCTTCTTGGAGAGGTTTTTCTCTCGATACATAACTAACAACAGAATTTTTTCTTTGTACACTCTGTAATAGCTTGAGCTGTTTGTCTTCATACTACTTTGAGATTAGGCATAATTTGTCTATGTCAGTCTGCAAGTGCCTGGATTTATATTTGTGTATGCATATTCAAAGCTGACATATCTTAGAGGGAATTTTTTCTTTTTAACCTATAATCACAGCTTATTTCAGATATACACAGAGGATTCTTTCACAGACTAAGTATTTATATGCTCTGAGTAAATAGCCTTACCTGAATGGTCCATACAAGACATCCACTAAGCCAGTAGCTAAACATTTCCTAAGATTGTTTGTGTTTTACTTTGTCGTAAGATATTTAGCTAGATGCTTATGTATTCTCAATCTGAGAGAGGATATTCATTAACTAAGTAACATACACTGTACACAACATACAAGCTGTACACTAGTGGTACAGCTGAATCATGCAAAGAAAGATGTATCAAAGACAGCACAATAGCTTTTATGCTAACAAGAGACCAGTACTAGATTCTTGATTAACTTGACAAATTGGGAGTGTTTCTAGCATATAAAAGTAGTTTAAAGTTGAAATGTCATTAGCTTACTAATGATCTCAAAGATAATCAGCAAAAACTACTGTTTTATGTTGCTGATATGGCAGCATCTGGTACCTTCAACACAAGTCAGAAAAAGTGCAGGATTCAATGAGCTACTCAGATCATTGCTAAATGACAGGTGTTAAGTCACCTCACTTACTGAAATTCTTGAAGCTGTTCAGATAACCTAATAACGGCTATAGCATAAGAACCTGAATGCAGTTGATTCAAGTATACTTGATGGTACATGAATCTAAACTCTTTCATACATACATTTTTTATTGTGTGACACAACATTGCCATTCTCCAAAGATGGGTAATGAAACTAGGATTTTGGAACACTTTCAGTATGAAAGAAAAGCTTTAAACCAATATATCACATTGTAAGGGAGTGGGTGTTTAAGCTTTTGTTATAGCTTTGCTCTTCAGGGAGTAATCAAGGAAGCTGATTGATTTAAGTGCATCTTGTATACTTTTCTTAATGAGAGAGTGTCAGGATTGTACCAAGCGCAGGACGAACACTTTCTATACTAGAAATCAAAATAAAACTATTCACAAACTCAAAAGTTTCACATTCTTAAGATCAAATGAAATTGTTACAGTCACTGAATCTGATCTCTTCAGCTACAGAGACCACTGCATTTTGCAAAATGCTTTTGCACTGAGCCCATAAAAATGGTTGCCCTAGAGCTGTTAGAAACCGGTTCAGGCCATGCACCATAATGGCTAATGGTATGTCCATCACAATGAATATACCAGTTAATATCTGGTATTCCCAAAATGACAAATGACTTGTATTCTTGAATTTGTTTTTTTACTGTTAATATCACTATGCTAATTTGTATATCTGTCATTTATCTCGTAGATTAATAGTAAATTCACCTAAAGTTTAGTGAACAAGAAAAGGCAAAACTTTTTTATGTATGTGTGTGTGAAATGGATGGATGTGTAGTAATTGCACTTCCCAAGCACACTTACAGGTTCAAAAAATGTGGATGGAATCTGAAATATACTCAGCAAGTCCAGAGTCCTGTTATAAATGAATGCACTGCCTTGTAGAGTATAAACTGTTCTATAATTGCTGGGACGCCCAATTTATTTTAGATTTCCCAGCAAAAGACATTGTAAAGTTAGATGATGATATAATCTGACCTTTGTAAACAATAGTTGAATATGTAGAACCAACTAGGTATTTGAAATCCACCATCTTTTTAGTCACCCCTTTTATACCAGAGTCTGATTTAAGAGGATCTGAACATCTTTGCAGTACCAGTAAGTGAAAGAAAAGTGTCATCAGCCTTCCAGAGAAAGGACAGCAGACTATGCAACACAGAAACCCAAGAGTTTCCTACAAGGCAGACTGCTCCCAATTATCTCACTTACTCAGAAACTGGGAAAATTCATGTTACCATGTCCTGTACTGATACGACTATCACTATGGAGAATGACTTTTTTTTAGCTGACTCCCTCTCTTTCTTAATAGCAATGCATCCACTGGAACATTTGCTAATCCAATTTATGTATGCTCTGTTGTTATTTCATGTTTCTAGGATGCTGTTTGGGAACTTTTTGTAAACCAGTCTTTGGGCCAACTCAGTCTTCAAAGCTCCCTGAGCACTGTCAGCAAGACCCACCAAAATAGGCCTGACAGTTTCATTTCTCCATGGCTTTATTCAAATTAAGTGTTTTTGTATCATCTCAAGAGTAATCCAGTCTGTCAAGGTTGTTTTCACACATCATTACATAGGCTTACCAAAGAACAGCACGATACAAACGCTATGTCTAGAAGTCTTCCGGAGATTCTACTTTTTGTAGCTTAGATCTTGACAGCTGAAAGAAATTAAAGTATCAGGAGAGGGGTGTGTAAGACATGTTTTGTTGATTTTTATTTTCAGTAAAAACATACATGGACATGTCTCACAACTTAGAACAATTGTTCTTCAAATTGTAATTGTCATGAGGTATGACTATCAAATATAGTTAAAAGAATATCACTTATCTAAGACTCTATTTATCTCAGTTAGTCTAATATTTCTCTACTACATGTATGTGAACTATATTTATCTGTTAGACTTACTACAGAAGGAAGATTGAATTAAGTACCAAAATTAAACTCTTAAACATCGAAATAGCTATCATCTCCTCATAGAAATCACCATATTCAAAGCCTTCCCATGACTTATTTCCGCCAGTCATTATCTTGTAAAGGAATTAACAAGCATGTATTATCACAAAAATATGCACGTACATAAAGTATCAGTACATACATGTTTTAGGCTTTTTTGTTTCCGGGTGTACAGCTTTTATGCAAATTGTATGGGGTCATATCTTTTGCTGAGAATAAATCCCAGTATATTAATTAGCATCAACATCAACAGTGTCCCTCTATAAAGATTTGAAATTATAGTTTATTATGAGCACACATGATTTAGGGTTATCAAAATATGTGTTCTCCAAGAAAAACATTGGTTCTCCTGCAAGTCACAAAAGTGATCTAATTATCTAACCTTTTACTGTTTGCGGAAAATATTAAATGCCAGACACCATCAAGAGTAGTAGCTTGTAAACACTAATATTTACAGTTTTCAGCACCACAATAACGTTTAAACTAGCACCTATAAGGGATGTTCTTACCAGCATATACATTGACCATACCTTCATTAACATGGCGTAGACCTTGTTACACTTCTTGTGTCTGGGTTCTGGCACATCTATTGCAACAGAATTTATTTTCTGTAATCAATTCAGTGGGCAACTCCTTTCTTTAAGCACTATTGCCAGCAACTACAGCTTCCTCACTTTAAGCGCTGTAAAGTGTTTTCATTTGTAAACCCGATTAATCATAGTCTTCAAATAGTAAAGCCACTTGAGAGCATGCTTCTCCCCACACCTTGTTATTAATGTCAGATGTGACTGTGATATAATCTATGCCAAAGTAATATCTATGAAAGGCTAAGAGCCACTGTGCATGTTCCAAAAGAAAGAGGAAAGCCAACCAAAAATAACGTGAAGAATCACTGTTTGAATCTTGATGCATACATATCCCCAATTTTAAAATTGAGAGCTTTACTCAATAATTGTGTATTCATAATCCTATTTGTCTAAATGCTTTAGATACCCTGAAATTATCTCTAGAAAAATCTCTCAAAGTCTAGTGCCAAGAAGGGCAATTGAACAATTTTAATCAAATACTTTGACTTTTTTTTCCCTGGGAGTCTGCAAAGGTATTTGTTTAAAACAAGGATGAGAGTTTTTAAATTAATTACTCAGTGTGTGGGAGCACACAGGCCATCTGGAACCACCAGAATAGATTCTTACAATTAGCCAAACTCAGCATCACTAGGATCCTCACAGAGACTCCACTGAACTAAAGAAATGAATGTGATATCAAGGTGTGAACTCAGGATTGTGATCTCAGACAGCTTACATAGATGCTACTGTCTAGATGCCAATTAAGTGCAACTGTGCTAATTAGGGTCAATACCTTAAAATGAAGCGAAAAGTTTGCTACTTAGGGAAAAAGGGGTGAAGGCAACAGAGAATGGGATTTTTGCCTTAAACATAAAAAAGTGTTTGAGAAGAAGGTAATGGCAGCTCTTTTTGTACAGATCAGATAGATAAACTCTGACCCAAAAAGCACACTCAGTGTTCATATCTGAATACCCCGTGAATTTTCCCTCACAAAGTCAGCTCTACCAGGTCCTGTACCCCCAATAAGGTTTATCAAAGAGATCAGTAGTGACAACATGGAAATTTGTAAGAGAGAAGAATGCTGGGGGCTCTCCATATACACATTCCCAAAAGTGAGGCATGAAAATAACGGCAGGGAGCAAAGCTGGGATAAGATCTCCTTTGGACCATTCTATCATAAACATTGCGTTAAAAAAGGAAAATAACTGCAAAGTGCTGCATGGTTTGTCTCACATATGCCTACCATATTTTTTTCCTTGGCATTCATTGTATATCTCCTATGACTTTCTCAACTCTGAAGACATTAAAGTAAATGCAAACCTGTTCAGAGTTATTTGCGCATGTGAATTAGCTCTACTGAGCTATTCATAACCCTTTTGCTCTAAGAGTTTGAGGCAGAACAGGGACAGTATCTTCCTGTTTAAGGATCATTTTTATTTTCATCAAGTATACAGCAACTGAATTTTTTATTAACATTTGCTTTGCCTGTGTAAAGAATGTATTTCCTTTTTTAGGGCAAGTAAGTGCATTTGAATAATACTGCATTCAAACTAATAAAATTCTGCAAAACCAGATGTGAGATTTCATTCGACTGCATTCTCCTCACATACTTCTCCCACAACGCACATGCACTGTAGTTGATCTACCAACTGGCCAATATTGCTGAAAGGCAAACAAAATTGCTTTGAAGTACAGATACAACCCCAGTTCCTCCTTTGGAAATCTCCTGTGGAGAGTGAGAGTGACGTCTGAAACGATGGATCACCAACTCAGATAGAGACTGAGAAGCCAATGTTGATGACAGAAAATAATGTGTGAGGAAAAAAAAAATACAGTATTATTATCTTCTACAAAACTCATCTACATGGAACAGTTCTAGCACATTTATGGAAGAAAAGAAAACTCTCTCAAGTACCAAAATTGTAAAATATTTCCTTTATTTTTAACTTATTACTATGGGGACAGGATAGCATACTTGAAGTGTCATTTTTTCTTCCTTTGGGAACAATCCCATAAAACATCTCCAATATTTTGTTGTCATCTGTGCTAGATATGGAAAGGCACCCTTTGTCATCATAGTTTAGTTTCTTAATACATTGTATCACAAGTTTTATACCCTATCTGCAGAAAAGAAAGAAAAAAATAGAAGTATGGCAAAGTGCTTCTAAAGAATTTGAAGATTTTCTCTCTCCTCTTTTTTTAAGAGAGACGAAAAATTCTGCATCTCTTGCATTAAGTAGCAACTTGTTTAGTAAGTGAAAATAATATATTAAAAATAGAGAAAAAGAATGGAAATGTCTTAATCTTTGTATAGCAGGACTTTCAAAAATAAATGAATATGATGATTCAGGGAGGCTGTGCATGTAGAAATTATTCCTTCCTTTTCCTTTCGGAATTCACTTTGTCAGTCTGAGTCAGACTTCAAAATTATTTTGAATATGTGATTTAATCACTTTCTGTACCAACTTTTATCTCCATACAGGCATAGTTCCAGAGGAGGTGACAAGAAACATCTTTATTTCTGTGGAAAAGTCTAACAATGGAGGTTACCATTTTTTGATGGAGCAACTTTGGATAGTAAGATTCTTGTCCCCCTCCCAAAGCAAGCCAGGTTTTCAAAGGTTAACTCTAGGGGGGAAGTAACCAAGCAACAGATAACCAATTGGGAGACTTTGATCACTGGAAGAGCTTGCAAAGGGAGTTATCTGAGAAAAAGAAGTCTGTGGAAGGGATTCACAGAGACAAAGGAAGCTTGAGTAGAAAAAGAAAGAGCAGAACTTGCTTCTTGTGGTAGAAAAGTCCTTTCTAAAGCAACAGAGTTAATGTTTCAGCAGTGTGAATAATTGACTTTTATGTGAGCCATTCAATTTAAAAACTGAGGAAAAGAAAAATGTTTTCCCAGTTGACTCAAAAATGATGTTTCATTTTTTTCAGCAAACAATAAGCCAACAGAACACCAAAACCCAGCATGTTACGTTTTACTTTGACTCTTCCAAGATTCTCATATTGCACACAAAACTGTGCGTGTGGTTTCTTAACAGCTTTTTTACCACTTCACATTTTAGACTGATTTTGAAAAGAGTAGTTCACTTTTATCTTTTTCATAGCTGAAACTGTTTTTGATTTCATATTGGTGAATAGTTTATGTCCCTTTCAATGTGTATTTTCAGCAAATTCACTGTTCTCTAAACTAATTTCACCTAGCTTTAACAATATGTTCACATTAACTCTTACATTTTTACTTTATATTAACTCTTTATGTTACCTTTTATAAATTTATCATGTTTAAATTTCTATTTAATTTCTATTTCTGGTCTTTGATTTTTTATTATTACTATTATCATCAAAGAAGTACCCTATACAGCCAAAAAGTTGCATCTTCCCAAATTAACAGAGTACATCTGTAATCCATACTCTTTTAAAACATGCTGCAGTGTTTTATTTAAGGTCAGGAACTTCCTAACAAAATTTAAAAATAATCCTTTTCCAATTTAGTACAACTGCTACTGGACAATAAAAAACATCAATAACAAAGCTAAAATGTGCAGGCCATTGCCTCCATATATCAATAAATCAGATTATAGATCAGTCATTTATTGGCTCACTTGAAGTCATTACAATATAGAAACACACAGCCCAGCTGCAACAACTGGAGACAAGCTTTTAAAGTTCCTAGGAAGCCTGGCAAATCAAAGAGAACTGGGTTCTCCAGAGCAATGGAAAGTCATGTAACAGAAGCTGCAGATTAGAAAACTAAGCCAAGGCAAAGCAATTTTTACATTCTCCTCCCATTCACATCTCATTTCCAGTTGGATCCAGGAGCCCATTTCACAGCTGCACTTGCCTAGAGAGAGAGAACATGTGCTGGAGGGCCTCTTGCTACAGTGCTGCAATCAGAGTGAAAAGACAATTGAGCAGTTTCCCTTTTTCCCTTTTTCTATCTATCTGCCTTATTAAATCATGTCTACCAGATTTGACTTAGCCAGCAGACTTGTAAAAAACAAATATTTTGCCTCTGGAAAAGAAAAATTTGCACCAACGGGTGGATATTTTCAACACAATTTCATGCTGAGAATAAAATCATCCACTCTCAAGGCTTTGACATCTATGCTTACTATCAAATTATACATGCTGAAGACGTTGTTTTGTTTGACCATGCCCTCTTTTAAAATTGTGCATCAAAAATGATCTACAAGGGAAAATCTGATTTTTTGAGGAAACATTCTTTTCCAGAGCCTTAGACCAAGCAGAAGGAATCTGTATGGGGTCGAAATAAAATTGTTAACAGAAGTCTTTCACCTACAGTTAAAAATTTTATTTTGCATTAATAGTCTAAATCAGTATAGTTCTCTTGAAAGTGATTTTAATTATTACCATAAATAATTAGTGAGGACAAGATTTCTCTATGTATTCCCCTTCCATCCCCTGAAAACTGATGTAAGCACTTTACATTAGACAATCACTATACTTTATGTCTCAGAAACATGAACTCAGAAATCACCTTGACATTTTTTAGTCCATAATTAGGAATTATGGTTATTTTAATATTTGTTTTCTGATTTTCCCCTGAATTTATTGTACAATTGTGGCACTCTCAGATGAGATGCACAGAAGTTTGGAGGTATTTGTTTTCTCAGAAGCAGATGCTGGAGATAAAGTCATAAGTCGTGTCAACCTCAGAATAATACTGCAACTCACAAAAAGTTCAGTGCAATTTTCAGACAGGGAAAAATACACATTTCAAAAAATAAAAAAGAAAATCAATGTAATTATCATGCTGTCGGGTCTTGATTTTAAACAGCTGGAAAACAAGATACCACAGCATTCCTCAACCACCTGGTTTGTGAATACATGAACTTTAGAGCACTAGGCTCATCACAAACTAGACAAGAAGTCTTGTGAAAGTTCCTTACCATGATACTGGGAAAACCAAAGGTTGCACAGTCTCCTTTCTATTTCTGGTATGACTTTCACTTTGGAGAGTGATTCAACAACAGCTCAGCATATTTTTAAATCATTCACCCAGCTCTGCTGAACAGTATTACACTTCGCGTTACCCTAATCTGTCTCAGAACCAGATGGTGATCCCAATGCAGCTCTTTGACGACTATCATTGATTTACAAAAATAGAAAAGCAGAATACAAAGATGAAATCTTTCCCTTTGACTGTTCCTTATTTTATTTCCCACAGCATATTCCCCGAGCCTTTCATTTGAAGAGTCTTGTATCTCCTAGTTTTCTGTTACGTCTCTGCTTTTTCTCATTTATTTTGTAGTTATTTCTCGCCTTATCTCCACAGCTTCTCAGGCTGTAGTATCTCATTAAAACAAAATTGGAATAGATAACCTTTCTAGTCTCAGTAGTTTCTCAAGGTCTTTGAAGGACAGAAAAATACAATCACATACCCATCAACTAGAAACTCAGATGAACTTTTAATAATTTTGAATATTTAAAGCAAAGCTAGGCAATAAAATTCTTGTCTTGCCTCCATCATGCTCTAAACAGGCCCAGAACACAGAGAGGTTATTCTAGACTCAGGTACGGAGCTAGAAGAAAAATGTTGAGGTGAACAGAAGTAAGAGAACAAGATTGGATTCTGTGATTCTGTGACTCTGTGATTCTGTGATAATATGAAAATATAATTTCTCCAGGGACAGACTCCCTGTAAGAATAATATTGATAGTCGTAAATGAAATCAAATTTCCCTTCTGAGAGCAACCAAAAAAATTTTGGAAGGCTAATGCTGTAAAGAGCATGGTGTCCATGGGGCTTGGATAAAACTTTCTCACTGAGAGCCCAGTTCCAACTTCAGCTGCCTAATCGGCCGTGGACTCCTCACATCCCTGCTTCAGCTTCTTTCTCTCCTAAAACTAAGCTAGTTAGTGGTAGACATCCTTCCCCAAGCAAAATTTCTAACACCTTCCCCGCTACTTTTATATGCAGGCACTCAAACATACGTCCCTACTGAACTGACAAGCCATATCTAATTGACCTCTGGCATGTCTTGCGCTGCTGCTTTGCCCCTTGGATCTCCCTTGAAATACGAGAACTACTGCCGGCAGAAGTTAAGATTGTTTCTTTTGACAATGTAAAATTAGGGGTCTGGCTATCTTCACCTATTCACAGAATCACAGAATAGTTTAGGTTGGAAGGGACCTCTGGAGAGATCATCTAGTCCAACCTCCCTGCTCAAGCAGGGTCCTCTAAAGCATATTTCCCAGGATCACATCCAGACGGGTTTTGAATATCTCCAGCGAAGGAGACTCCACTACCTCTCTGGGCAACCTGTTCCAGTGCTCTCTCACCCTCACAGTGAAGAAGTTTTTTCTCAGGTTCAGATGGAACTTCCTGTGCTTCAGTTTCTGCCCCTTGCCTCTTGTCCTACTGCTGGGCACCACGGAGAAGAGGCTGGCCTCATCCTCTTGACACTCACCCTTCAGATACTTGTACACGTTGATGAGATCCCCTCTCAATCTTCTCTTCTCCAGGCTGAACAGGCCCAGCTCTCGCAGTCTTTCTTCGTAGGAGAGGTGCTCCAGTCCCCTCATCCTCTTTGTAGCCCTCTGCTGGACTCTCTCCAGGAGTGCCATGTCTCTCTTGTAGTGGGGAGCCCAGAACTGGACACAGTACTCCAGGGGAGGCCTCCCCAGGGCTGAGGAGAGGGGCAGGATCACCTCCCTCCACCTGCTGGCAACACTCTGCCTAATGCACCCCAGGAGACCACTGGCCACCTTGGCCACAAGGGCACACTGCTGGCTCACGTTTAACTTGTTGTCCACCAGCACTCCCAGGTCCTTCTCGGCAGAGCTACTTTCCAGCAGGTCAACCCCCAGCCTGTACTGCTGCGTGGGGTTATTTCTCCCTAGGTGCAGGACCTTGCACTTGCCTTTGTTGAACTTCAGGAGGTTCCTCTCCGCCCAGCTCTCCAGCCTGTCCAGGTCCCTCTGAATGGCAGCACAGTCTTCTGGTGTGTTAGCCTCTCCCCCCAGTTTAGTATCATCAGCAAACTTGCTGAGGGTGCACTCTGTCCCTTCCTCCAGGTCATTGATGAATACGTTGAACAAGACTGGACCCAGGACTGACCCCTGGGGGACACCATTAGCCACAGGCCTCCAACTTGACTCTGCACCACTGACCACAACCCTCTGAGCTTGGCCATCCAGCCAGTTCTCGATCCACCTCACCGTCCACTCATCTAGCCCGCACTTCCTGAGCTTACCTAGGAGGATGTGATGGGAGACAGTGTCAAAAGCCTTGCTGAAGTCCAGGAAGACAACATCCACTGCTCTGCCCTCATCTACCCAGCCAGTCATTCCGTCATAGAAGGCTATCAGATTGGTCAAGCATGATTTCCCTTTGGTGAATTCATGCTGACTACTCCTGATCACCTTCTTGTCCTCCACATGCTTAGTGATGACCTTCAGGAGGAGCTGTTCCATCACCTTTCCAGGGATGGAGGTGAGGCTGACAGGCCTGTAGTTTCCTGGCTCCTCCTTCTTGCCCTTTTGGAACACTGGGGTGACATGGGCTTTCTTCCAGTCCTCAGGCACCTCTCCTGATCTCCAGGACCTTTCCAAGATGATGGAGAGTGGCCTAGCCATAACATCCACCAGCTCCCTCAGCACTCGTGGGTGCATCCCATCGGGGCCCATGGATTTATGGATGTCTATTGACTAACTTAAGTCCTTAACTAAACGGTTCTCCAATTATTAGCTTACTGTGAGAACAGAGTCTCCTGCCTGGAAGGAGTATATTCAAGTAAATCAGCTTTTTATACATGGAATCATACATTTCATATAATACTTTTAGCATGCCATTCACATGTTATACAATCACATGAAAAGGACTAATGCCCTTACTTCATTAATTTTTGTTTTAAACATGACCCCTCACCCAGTCTCTGACCGTGGCCATGAAACTAATCTTCACTGCAAGCCATTTAAACTCACACCCACTGAATTATATCCTCCTGATAGATATTACTGTCAGGTAAGCCACAGCTAGGTGTGAAGGTCCTCTACTCTTACAGTTTTCATGATGAAAGAAGCATACCCTTTTACAAATTGTTCTGCATCACTACCCTGATATTTATAAATAAATATCCAGAGGGACAAGAATAGTCTCCATCAGCTGTCAGAGAGATCGTGGGGTCTGGGCATCACCTGAGACCCATTTGTATATGTGTCTCTCATGTGCATGTGTATGCCTGTAGTGGTGAGGTACCTGAAAGAGCAAGCATCCAGGACCAGCTGCTGGGTAGACCGCATGATGAAGGCCAGCTGCTGGCAGGATCCACAGATTGAGCAAGTGAGTGCATGTGTGCATTCCCATACCAGCAACTGGAGTAGGGCTGCAGACCTCGGGGGGCTCCTATGTTCAGGTAGCAGAGAGATGGGGATCCAGGGGCCAGCTAGTGGACGGACTGAGTGATTAAGCACAACTAGTAGAGGAATACACATTGTAGGTATTTATACACACATCCCACTTGCAGACCTTCCTTCTGATCATCCAAGGAGAGGAACATTATGAGGCCATTGTGTGAGTGCCAAGTGTGCCCATCTGTGTCGATCTGTGTGGCCAGCCATTTTTAGATGTATATAGATGTGTATGTGTGTTTGTGTGGGTGCCTACTGGGAATACATTCTCAGTCTTGCTACTGGTTGGACCTGGGGACGTGAAGCTGCAGCAGCGCTGCCCTGTCACACTACCGGGTTTGGCCTTCTTACTGAACAGTGTGGGGTGTATTTCAGCTAAAACTGGCTTCTCACATTTAAAGAAAAGAATGTCTTTATATCCACACTACTGCTGAAGTCTCCTCTGCTGGAACATACTAGTATTTAGGTTCTGTTAGTAAGATAAACTCTTCTGTGTTCTTGGAACAAATATCAAAAGATCTTCCTTAAAAAGCATCTATCTTCCTAAAGCATTTGTGGGGCAATCTAATGTTTGTGCATACTGTTTTCCTGTCTCAGGAGTAGGGCTTCCATAATTAACACTTTCAGTTTCTTACCCATTTTTAGATACTCAGCCCATACACTCATTGGGCATCAGTAGACATTTGCTCTTAAACTGCATGTTTCATCACCTAGATTGAGCCTAAACGCATTTATTTGAGTCTTACGACCAAAGCTTTGTTTCCACTTCTTGTCTGTTAAGGTGCTGTAATGTATGTGGATGTGAGGCACCTGAATATCTTACCTTGTTATCTTCTGTTCCAGTTACACTATTTACACTTCATGGACGTTACATTTGTTAGTTTATCTTTCACCAAGTAATAATAGTTCAGTCCATCCCTCCTGGATTTCTGGTCATGCTCATCTACTTTTTTGCCCCTACAAAAAAAGTTTATGTAAACTGTAATAGTATTTTTATCATCAAAATGAACTCTATTTTTCTATGAAACCAAGTAAACACAGCTCAGGCTGCAGTCTAAGGAACCAGTACGCTGCTAGCACTGAATGCTTATAAACGTGTCCTCTGTTTGTCCAGGGGTCTCCATAAGATGTTACTGACCAATCAAGCATAAAAATTATTTGGCATCAACCGTATCTCCAAATTTGTTCCCCTTGCAGTTAGTAAAATATATGCTCATATATTCATTTAAATCACATTAGCTAAAACTAAGTGAATGACTCCTTTTTTTTCATTTCTTTTTTCGTAGTGAGCAAAAACTAGAACCTTAGAACATAACTTTCATAGCTATAAGTCAATTAAGATTTAATTTCTCCGTTAGGATAACCCTTCTCCGATAGGAACCCTCAGGCTTCTACTCAACTTAGGAGCTCTTTTTTCTGAGTTCATCTTCCTGCTGAAATCATAGCTTCAATGAAGTTGTGTCTTCATAACGGTTGCTCTTTTCCCTGGGACTGTATAAATATAGATTTTCTTTTCCAGTTTATTTCCCTATATGCCTACTTTACTTTTTCTTTTGCTACGATTAGCTCGTTGTTCTAAATTCCAAGTTTTATCTGTTTACTTTTTACTACATTTTGCTGTTTTCCAGAGTTAGTGCTTACTGCAATACCCATGCTCCAGTTTCCAGATTAAAACAGTGAATGTCTGCTTTGTGCTCAGGTGAACAGTCCATTCAACTTCTGCCAGAAAGACTTTTCCCACTACTATGAAAGGATTCACCAAAGTTGTTGACGTCTTTTTGGCTATACTATGCATATATTTTTGATGCTTGCAACTCTGACCAGCTCATTTCAGATGAGGTCCTTGCATCTTTTCGCAGGAGCTATGTAATACTGTAGGTTGTACTCTGTTTCATAATGAATGGTGGTTTTGTGTTGTGTTTGTTAGAATTTGCTAAACAGCAACCAAGTCTGGTTCAGATTTTCTAATCAAGGGTTAATTCTAAAGTTTTTTCTTCCTTATGCAGTTTCAGATTTGTGAGAATTCCTGTGACAAAATTCTAAAATGCTGGGGTTTATTTGCACTCACAGGTTAAAACTACATACCTCAGATGTTTCATTTTTACCTAGACTGCGTCATTGTTCACATATCTATAACAAAGCTTCCATTAAACTTAAGCAGAATAATATGTGCAAGAATACAAATTATTAAAAAAGCCAATTGTTTTATTATGAAAAATAAAAACACCTTCGGATTGTCTTCCACTTCACCAATATGGAGAGCTGCTTAAATCTGTTCTACTTATCTTCCAGGAACCTGATCTTCAATGGAGCCAGGACTGATTATTCATTAAAGTTACTTTGAACATATTCAGAGTCACCTGGGTTTGCCGGGAATTGTTCTGGACACTTTTTTGAAAGAGATTCTCTAGATCAAACAATATAAATTAGAACAGTGTAAGAAAACTTGGTCTTGTGCAACCCCTCCCAGAATCACAGTGGGAACCACTGAGAGTGGTTTGATTTGCTGACAAACTGTATCTGCAGAATGATGTAGAACGACCTACGAGAAAGTAGAGCGAGTCCTTCTGTCAGATGATGGATGTTTCTGCTTTTACTAGGAGTCAGAGGAAAAAAGTTACCAAAATCATCTGCAGAGCTGCTTCTGAAAGCAAAAATTTCTTATCACAGTTAACATTACCCTTTCCATCCAACTGTGGATTTTATCAGCATGCTTTTGTGTGGTACAGAACTTTTCAAAGAAAAAGGCTGTCTTTGTCCTCCACTTAGGGTACTGATAAAGAGATCTAACATATTCAAATTATGCAGCTTACTTAACAAAAAAGCAATAAAATTCTATCTTCAAAGTTGAGAACCCTTCCCCCCGCCTTCCTAAGAAGTGTGCTGTTCCAGCTGCATTAAGGGGGGGCGGGGGGAGAGTCTACATAATGCAGCATCCAGTAATTAGAGACATAAAGATAATAATACAGATAATGAAGTTAGTTATCATGGAAGAAGAAATACTTTGATTAGGTGACAATTTTAGACAGCAAAATAGCTACATATTAATGGTTTTCACTCCAGAATCATATTTCTCTATTGGAATTTCTCACATTACTAACAAGAAGTTGAGGGAATGGTGGTTGAGGGACTGCACGGCTGAATAAGAGACCCCTAAGGTATGCAGTGCTGTGAACAACTGCTGTGTCAGCTGTTCTACAGTAGCGGTCAGGGTGGTACCAAACCAAGGATGTTAGCCTATGATCCAGCCCTATGGTGAGTGTGATATAGCTTACTTGTTTCATATCAACTACCTCGGTGTTCCACAGCTGCAGTAACTTACTGTTGTCATTGCTGATGTGCTATGAATCCTCAACACCTGACTTCACAGTAACCTTTTTTATAGCCATCGCCATAGTTTTGCCACTGATTTCTCTTTTATGGAATCTGCATTTAAGTAAACTGGAGTACTAGGACATGGTACTCAGAAATATGAAAATAACAACAGAAGAGAGAAACCAGTCTGATGAATGCAGTTCTCACAATAGGTCCTGAAGAGATGACCAGAAGATCTGTTTTTTCAAATTGCTTTTTCGTCTGCTATCTATGGTTCCGTGTTGGAATTAACCATGACAGGTTTTTTTATTACCAATATTCTAAGGCTAAAAATAAAACTGGAGACTGTGCTATCATTTGCATTGCCTGAACTCTTTGATGTCTTATTAATGAAATATTACGGTAACAAAAGCTCTAGTAACTCTAGTAGCTTCAGAACAAAATAGAACATCTACCTTTTTCTTCCTATGTCATAACAACGTACAAAAATTTTACAGGATATGCTTATCTTATTTTTTATTAAACAGCTGCAAATATGTCAACAGCTGTGTAAATTTATCCTGTTAGGAGTGATTCCCATGGTCAATGTCAGCAGAGATTTTATTCTGGGAATAGTCCTAGCAAAATGACAGTACACATTTTTCACATTTTCAGCAGCACGGCTTCTCTAAAGCCAGTAGTCATCCCTACCGATCAAGGATACCATGCTAG
The DNA here is from genome assembly GCF_040807025.1 of Struthio camelus. NCBI lineage: Eukaryota > Metazoa > Chordata > Aves > Struthioniformes > Struthionidae > Struthio > Struthio camelus. The sequence goes on from NC_090942.1 coordinate 27,177,227, forward strand.
CAACATCATTGCTAGGCACATATGGAGAAAAGAGAATGCAATTTATCATTTGCATTTGATGCTCTCAGTGGGATTCATCTGATTTGCAAAGGAGGTAGACAAGTGTTGCAGCCATTAATAAAGATGCTTCACTACAGTAAAAATTCTTTGAAGCGTATACCTAGAAATTCAGATCTGCATACACCTCCAAATTCTGCCATTATATTTTAAATTTTAAGGCATATAAGTTAGCTGTTAAGATGTAATAATAACACAATAATTAAAAAACAATAATGCCCCCAAACCGAGATATATTCCCCTGTTATGCAATCTGCAGTAAGCTTTTAATAGAATAAATATTGATGCAGCCCACATTAAGACTCGTTTGGATAACATCCAGCTCCCTGGAGTTCTAGTTAAGGATTCCACTGCTCTGTTAGATCAGATTTCACAGGATGAGGTTAAAGAGGCAATTGCCTCTTTAAATTATCAATGGTCCCTAGAGAAGAATGGCTTGGGGCTTATTTTTGTCAAAATGTTCAAATCTCTCAGCAAAAAAACTGATCAAATACTGAAATTATAGTATCGAAAATAAGTTTGATGGGCTTTGAATACACTGGGATAAAATAGACATGAAGAACGTCAAAACAATTTTCTTGCATTACCAAAATCATGGTACTTAGTTTGTTATTCAAGAGCTAACAAAGGGCAGCTAGATTTAAATGACAAAGATTTGTACACAGAAGAATACTGATAATTTATTTATTGTTCAGAGGACTGAATGGAGATGCGGTTGGAATACTTCAAATTATGTTACCTGGGAAGGACAATTCTGTGCTTTTTGTTTTTCAGACCGACATACAAAACTGCTGGGCTATCTACATTCTTCTAAGCTACCACCATGTGTTTGACCAAGAAAAATCTTAGTATCGTCTGAACCAGATTCTCCACCAATTATATGCATACTGAGGTATACATTAGTCAAATTCATAGATAGATTTGTTGAAAAGAAATACAGCAAAAGCTATTAATAACACAAAATTGACATGAGTCTTTAGACTCATTTTCTGGAGCTCAGGAAGTTGTTCTTTGGAAAGTATCATTTTACGCTTCTGATGTGCTCTTATTTTGTTCTGTTCTTACATTTTTCCCTAGGTATCTGCTATTGGTCCCCATCAGATGCAAGATGCTATGCTAGACAGACTTTTGATCTGAGCTGGTATGGCCATTGTTATTTTAGTAAGAGATTAGAAGTAACTTGCAATTCCACTGGGACTGTTTACATAGTCCTTGCAAACTACTTAGGACTCAGAGTATGATAGGTATTTTTGGCTCTAGAGTATTTCATAAGTGACATTAAGAAAGTTTCCATAAACAAAAGCAGCTCCCAAGACAAAAATATAAAAAAGTTTACGTGTATGAGTGGGAAGTTAGTGACAAACGGCAAACGAATAATGATCATTTTGGACAAGATGCAGCTTTATGTTCTCTCCACAGCAGTCTTCAGTCTTTGGATACTTTTTAAATTCTAGTATATTTTAAAATTTTCTTGATGAGAAAAAAGTCTTTTCAAGATGTTTCACCAAACATCTTCCCAAAATATCCACATTGACTTTCATTGTTCCACGAAGCACATAAATTAATTCCACCTGTGCACAAGCCCTTTTACTGGTACTCCTACTGCTTGCACTGTGCCAGCACAGGCAGACTTAGCAAGACCACAGCCATGTCTGCTGTGAACAGAGCAGTGCAGATACCCGCCATCACCAAATGCACATCCATCTCTGCCTGCTGAGGATTTATATACTCTTCAGTTCTTCATTCAGAAGAACAAGAAATTGCCCTGTAAAATTCTTAGTTCATTTTTTCTGTTTCTTCTTATCTGGGTGTATCTTACTCATTTATTTATCTTTTAGTGTCTATAACTAAATCCCCTGCCTTCCCTCCCTTTTTTTTCTACATTTTTGTTTTCTTTATAATTTTGTCTTTATCTCCTGCACCACTTTCTTACCTTATGACTCATATTATTTTCATTGCATTGCCAGTTCTGAAACCAGTGAGAAATCTGCCAAGAACAGATGTAAATGAGATGTAATAGAGGAACATTTGAGATTTATTTTAGCAATCTGTGTGATATTGAAGTGATAAGGATGGAAAAGAGAATGCTTGTTTAACAGAGAGAGAGAATACTAGGCAAAGTGGAGAACAATATATAAAAACAATCTACTCCCCCAAAAATAATCTGCTCAGATTAGCATGTTCAATCAAACCTTTACAACCTATAACATTGTGCCAGATGCAACCTTTTTAAAAATGGGAAGGCAGGCTTTGTTCATGAAAATCCTCCACAGTTATTGGCATTATTATTTATTCAGCACAATTTATATGCTTGGTTCTTTATTAAAGAAAGTAAAAAGCACAAATCTTGGCTTGAAGATTTTATGATGCAGAGCCCTTCTGCACTAAATCAAGTGGGTAGACTTCTGCCAGACAGAGACTTGCTGATGTTAATGTGTCTCCACATGATGCCAGGAATTTGCTGCTATAGGCAACTTGCAAGGTCAGGCCCTTCTTAAAAATCCAGCATAATGAAGGAAATTTAAACCATAGCATTTGTTTCAAAAGAATCAAAAAGAACATAGTTCTTCACACATGTGTCTTAATGTTCACTCATTTTCAAATACATTTGGATTTGCAAAATGAGATTTTTTTTCAGTTCCAGCTGTACATTACATTCAATTGCCATACTCTATTTAATTCTTGAGAATTAAGTGGTGATGCTTGTGGTTTTCAGCTGTTGCTCACAGCCAAGGAGTTTGACAGAAGTCACTTACCTTCATAACAGAATCTGAGTTGCTCACAACTGCGTAATATAATCAGAGTATAGCCTATGCCAGAGCCCAGGTAAAATTCCTCACAGCAGTAAAAAGGCAGGAAGTACACAAAAATATAGGAGAAAGCATAGGTGGGACAAGAGGATAGAAAAGAGCACGTGAAACAGAACATGTTAGGAAGCACATCTAGAATGATTTGGCAGCAAAGATCTAACATGCTGAATCAGATGGCAGGTCGATTATCAGCCAAGACAATACAGGAACAAATGAGTCATTAAAAAGCGTATGAAGTGTATGGGCTTGAGGAGCAAAATTTTGGATAGGGAGAACATGTTTGTAGAGTTACAAATCTCTACAGATTCAGTGGGATGAGGGCTAAGCATAAGTGAGAGAATTTTATTGAAAGTCTTGGCTAATACTACAGGGCTACTACTCTTAAAGAAGCTCTGCTCTTCTAAAAAAGGGGAAAAAAATGTAAGCTCCTTTAACTATTGTTTTGATTCTCTCTGGTTCCTGGTAATGTAAGTGGGATAACGTACTACTGAATTTGGTTATTAGGTTGAAAAGAGACAGGACAAATAAACCTAGTGCTAGGATATAGAGGGCTAAGTGGTACTACCAAGTAACAATGCTTTCTGTGGAAGAAAAGCAAAGAATAGCAAGGATCCTCTCCTTCTGAAGCCAACAGAGGTATCAGTAAATATAAAGCAACTCAGTGACAGTCTTATCTCTTCTGCACACCTCAGGTAGAGCATATATTGCTTCACGTGTAGAACAGGGAAATTCTTAGATACATATGAAGTGTGAATATTTGGGTTTGCTTACAGTCTGACTTTAGTTACAAGGAATTCAAGTGACAAGACTGATGTCACACTGACTTACCAATGTGCCTAAATTAGTTACCCTGTTAATATTTTATTGTAAAGCAATCCTACCAGGCCTCTTTGTTCATTTTCTTTTGAATGCCTTTTTCATTTTGCATGCTGCATTCTATACTGCCAAACTGCTTCTGAACAAATGAGATATCATAGCCCTGTTAAAGGTACTGTATCTCTAACCATGTTAAGGGCACTTTTCTGACTCCGTAATATGAATATGTCATAGCGTATGGATATTTTCTGTTCAAGGAAACAATCAGCAATTCAGAGCACTTGATACTTAAACCGGCTAGACTTTGGCACCTATTCAGAAAAAAAGTTGCAACCATTACAATAGGCAAAACTATTAATAGGCAGAACTGCCCATTACAAAGTCCTCAGTTAGGCATCACGAGTACGCTCATATAGAGCGCCCAGATGGGGAAGCCTACATTAATATTAGAGCTAGGTTTCTCAGATCTCTCTATACATACTTTGGGCAGCTATGTCAGTCATCTCTCATACACAGCCTGAATGCAGCCTAAGTGACATGAATACAGAGAAAATACAGAGGAAAAAGCAGGCCTGCAGAACAGGTACAACTGTTTTCAGTAACTATTTTTGAACTGTCATCTGAAAGTGCTTGTCTCTCTCCAGCAGTTATAGGAAGGTGAGGAGACTGGCTTCGACTTGACTCCCAACTACTGTTAATTGAAATTAAGTAAAAGAATTCTACTTCTAATGGCAGAAACTGCAAGCAAAGTGAAATCTCCAGATTTTCCCATTACCAAGCTACTGAAGAGCAGTTCTTCCCTTTTAATACCTCTACTCAAAAAAGAAGTATCCTAGCTTAAATGTTTTATGTTGTTCTTCTATGGATTCCCACTGAATAGTTTGTCTGCCTGTGAAATTAAAGTAACAAGAATAAAAGTACCACCTGATATTTGCAGGCGCCATTCTCAAATCAGTAGTCTTACCTATCTCACTTTACTACCCTGATGGCTTTTGAGGTGAATTATGCTGAAAGACATAGTGTTGCCCAAATTAGTAGAAAACAGAATGAGGGAACACAAGTGAATTCAAGCCCACGTTTAAAGTAACACTGCATAGGCTGTTACCTCTGCCTAGTTCCTTACAGTTTTAGAACAGCAATGAAAATGTGAAAAAGTTGCCTGGTTGTTTTTAAAAGTGGCTTTCTCTAGCTCAGGAAGTTTTATAAATTTATATTTTTCCTCATTTTTCTCTAGCATTTAAAATGCTTTTGGCTTTGACAGTTCTTTAACAACTTCAAACACTAATGCAACTCCTTAGGTTGGGACTCAGGCATACATTTTTAAAGGAACTAAGATTGGTAAACAGTGTTTGCATCTTTACAAATTGCACATCTAATTCTCCCATGCAGCACTCTAGTGCAAATTTTCCTCCTGTATACCATGCCATGCCATTCCTAGCATTACACAGTTGTCAATCCTCTGTTTAAAAAATAGGTCTGAAAACATCAGATACTTAGTAACATAGAGCACTAAAACAAAACAAGGTGCAAAGAATACTTTAACCAATTGATATAATAAGGAAGGAATTGATATAATAAGTTAAGCACTGAGACTTAAAGATAGTGCCTCTCTCTGGACATGGATTTTTTTTGTCTCCTTCTTGAGAAAATTTCATCTAATTACAGATGTTTGGAGCTCAAGAATAGTGTTTTATTGATGAATGCTGACTGTCAAAACCAAAGCATTCAGGCCCACTTTTTTCATGTTCTGAACAGCAATTTAAAATCAGAGAACAGGAAGAAGATGGGACACAAAAGAGAGCATCTTTGTCCAACAGCACTTGCATAGAATAGGCAAGAATTACCTTCAACAGTCATCTCTTATACCAAGTGACTGTCATAATCAGCTATGGAGTTAATTCCTTTCTATCCCTCTTTCTGGCCCTATAAGTATTTAATTATTTGAGCAGAGAGAAAGAGAATCCAGAAGAGAAATCAAGACCTTCCTTCTGGGAGCTTCCCTTCCCTACTCATCACAGCCTCCTACACCCTAACGGCCAGCCCAATAATTGTAACACTCTTGGGCTGTGGAAGATGATGTTCAAGTCATTTTAATCAATTTTAGTTAAGTATAGGATGGTTTCACTCCCCAGTGACCATTGAGAGGCCACTGCACTGGTGTTCTGGCTCTTCCAGAAGGGTTCTCTCTCTCTTTTACTATTAAAAAAAAAAAAAATTCAAATGCCTCAGTTTCACCCCTATCCAAGTCTAAATAGGCTTTCATTTCCTCTCAACATTTTCTCACAAAATCAGAGGAAGATTTCCCTCCAGTTTCATTTTTAAAGCATTTCTAAAAAAATGAGAAATACCTAACGGAGAAGAAACTGGAAAATAACCATCCTCTCTACCTCCTACACCATCTGCTAAAGCTGTAGAGGTCTGTCCATTACAAGGTCCACACCACTTTTTCACCACTTCACCCCTTGTAGTAGCCAAGTTAAAGGCCTTGTACAGCCGAAGAGAATCAGCTTCACAGTAAGGCTCTTGTGATTCATGGCAGGCTCAGGCTTCCTCTTGTGCTGAGTATCTCTTGGACAACCTCTTCTCATATTTTTGTCAGCTGAGTTTATATACTGTTTTCTGGCTGTCATTAACAAGCCAGGTCAGGTTGACACTTGTCAAGCCTACATTGCGTGACAATCTTCATTTCTCAGCTCCTTGACATAGTGGTGTTCCTGTTTTGACAACCATGTTTCTATATTTTGTATGGAAGGGTTTTGTACTTTGGAGATGAATTTTAAATTTAAAAAATTAAGTACTTGACAATCTGATCAGAAACTTCCTCAAACCTTATACTTATTCAAGATGCAAATCAAGGCGATTTCGATTTTAAATCAATTTTAACTTATTTTTAATAGTGCTAATTTTTAGAGTACTTTTTCATCCTTCAGGTATCATATCATCAAATCTGTCACTGTGGTGGACATCTTTTCTTGTTACATTTCTCCATTCTTTCCCTTTTTAATACAGTCATATCTGGCCATTGGCCACATGATTTTTACAGACAATGCATAACTTCCCTCACATGAGGGAAGGAGAAAGAAATGCAGCTTCCAGATTTGCTGTTTGCAATTAAGAGCAATTATAGTGATTGGAGTCAGTGCATGAACTAAAAACACTATCTCCTATTTAGACTTAGCTAATAATTTTCTTTAGACAAAAATCATCCTTTAAAAAAAAAAAAAGATACCTTCTAACTAAAATCAGCTTTCCAAATAAATACTCTTAGGGAAGATAAAATAATTTAGTGGGGAGAAAGGAGGACAGTGCACTGAATCTGTACAGAGACTTTTCCCACAAGAAGTGGTAAGCAAGTATTCTTTTCCCTCTGCAGAACATCTAAACTAATATACGGCCTTGAAGTTCTTTCTGACACCAAAAGTTGGTAGAAACAATGCTGGATGTGTGTGCATTTGAACAGATATTCCAGGCCTAAAAATGATTTTTAAGGTTATCAGTAGCATCATAACCAGCAAAACCTTTCTGAACATAAATGTACTATGGATGACTTTTCCAAGAAGCTTTAAGCTTCAAAAGTATACCTAATATTGTAACTTGGTACTGTAGAGGTCTTTCTGCTCTTAGAGTGCACTCTATCAGAACTGAAACACAATGCTTCAGTACTTGTCCCACGACTGCAATGACAACAGGCCTGGATTTTCAGATCATCGTCCTCCGCAACACACAAAAATGTCAGTGTGTTTGCACCAGCTTCAGCTTGTTTTACTTGGAGTGCAATAAAGAAACATATAAGCCTCATTCCTGAAACTGCTGTATGAATGAGCAGTAACTGCGCTCTCCCACTTAAAACAAATAGCTAGTATTTTGTTGGGAGTCTTTAATAGTTTTAAAGGATAGATTTATTAAGACCTAATTACTATCCTTTATATAATCATATCTGATTTCTTTAAGCTTCTGCCCTAGAAAATAAAGATGCATTATAGCTTTGTGGGAGAATCTGAGCATTTACTCTGTCCTTATCTTGAAAAGTGAATTCATTTTATTGCTATGTTACTGACTACAACCAAATATGAACTGGAAATTCAGTTTTGTGAGTAAATACACATGCATTCTCTAAAGTTAAGAAAAGCTGTTCGTTAATAAACTACAAGCAATGACTTTTCAGTTGTTACTGTCTCTAGCAAGCCATTTACATATTTCTTTAAAAAAATAAAGCGTGCAGTATCAAGGGAAAAAAAAGGTTCTATTATGAAATTGACCTGCTAATCAACAGTAATGCTAATTTTTTCATAGGGAATTCTCCACTTTTCATGTGCTGCAGCATAGAGACCCACACTAACCATCAAGGAAGCTTAACTTTAATTCAAAATACTCTAAGAGTTTCAGCAGGGTGGAAGGAGGGAGTTGAGAAGATGCACAAACATAAGTAAAGATATTGTACAACATGGTGGTGAGAAACTGTTATCAGTATAAACTGAGCAAGGCAAAAGGGTCCCTCAGCACGTATCTCTTCTAGACTTACTATTTTACCCGCTTACGTCTCTACTACCCAGAGAGGTCCCCCTCAACTGCTGCAGCAGTTTCTTCCAATATTAATGACAGTAATGTGCAGCTCAAGGAACCTATTCACTGAAACAACTTTGCTTCTCTTCCTCTATGAGTGCCACTTTGTGCACCCAGAACATCGAGCAGTTACGATGCATAATTAGAAATGGAAACAGAAATCAATAGTATGCTTTAAAAGGAAACTTAGTTACAGCATTAACTATGGAAGGACTCCATACTTCACTCCTTCAAAGAGCCAGTCATGTACTAATTCTCAGGCTCCTGACAGACAGACAAGTAATGCAGTCACTTTGCCCAGAAAGCTTGCTGGAAGGCAGTGTAGCCTATTGCTGATTTCCTCAGTATTTTTCACTTGGACCTCATTATCCCCAGAAAATACAACATGAGAGTAGTATCCCTGAAAGCTGTCCTTAGGCTTTGAAAAACATGTATGATAGAAATGTGCAAGTCTTACACTGGGAAATATCATATTTTTCACAGTCATCTTTTCCTTCACCTCTTCTCAATTTGAGATATACTGGCTTACTGAATTAGCTACAGGAGAATGAATTAGGAGGCTGATGATATCTTCTTTTTTTTTTTTTTTTGGTGTGTTATTACCAAAAGTTACTTCTTTCTATAACAATTTCCCAATTAAGAAAATACAAGTGACATTTTTTCATAATTTTCACTTTTGTAGGCCTTAAGCCTCCTACAATGATTACTAGATGATTTGAAAACCTCAGATAAAAATAGTCCAGAAATTCAGATTTCCCAGGTCACACAATTAGAAGACAATATTCGACAATTAGGAGACTAGGGTTCAGAAGACGGCATGTCTGTATCCTTTGCTCAGTTCTTTCTGAGGATGTTCTATTGCAGGATACTGACCATACCCTTCCATCTTGAAGTAGAATCCCTGAAACTTCTCTCATGCAATACATACCTAAAGATACTGACCTGGGAATATTTATGCTAATTGTGGTTATATTTATCGTGCCTTTTCCTAGAGAATGTGCAAGAGCTCATTGTTTTTGAATACACACAAGAACTGCAACTAACACTGATATTGATCTCTTCCCAACTGCAGGGCTGATTGACAGCAAGAAGTCAAAAACACGTCTCCTCTTTGGTGGAGCTGCACAGAGGTGCATTTACAGGGCAGATTAAGTATGCTGAATTCTAACACACTATACAATTATATATTCTGAAATATCATCATCAGCTTAAATGAGCATCAGCCTTCCTAATTTTAGCTGTCTAAAAGATGTGCATCTACTCTAAGCGAGTGGTGTGAGGTGCCCTTTATAGGAAGGAGATGGGTATCCCCAGAAACCAATTCATCATACTGAAAGACTGACACGATGAAAAAACACTGAAGTTGTCAACCTCCCTGTCCTACCTTGAGAGTAACCCTACAAAAATGACTTCTGATAACCACCTTATCCTTCAACGGTTAAAACTGGTGAGATGAATCTCACTTTTTTCTGCTACGTAACTGCCAAACCTCAAAAACATGACTGAAGAAACTATCCCATAAATAGGCAACTCTGGATGGAACTCTAGGTAATCCCGAGAATTATCAGGACCTGGACTTTTAAAAAGAGGCATTGTAATTGCACTATTCCATAAGGAATTTTGGAATTACTTAGAATTCATTTATAATTGGATAGAAGTTAGTCGATTTTTTGTTGTCTTGTTTATTCATGCCTTCTCATGGCCTTGATTTCAATAGGAGACTTAGTCCCCCTTTAGATTGTGCTTAGTTATGGCCATTTTAGTTATCATGGACCTGTAATCATCAGCTTTGTTCTCCCCTGTCATTGCAGAATTATTATCTAGATCCACATTTTTAAAAGGGTATTGGTTTACACATGAATTTAATACCTGTGCTTGCACATAAAAATCATTGGGTATTTGTGCATTCATTGGTATTTGTTTTTTAATAAAGAGCAGGTATGCTGTACATGTATGCAAATGAAAGCACTTAACTGGACGATCACTTGGGGTTGTGCATGTACACAGTCATGGGCAAAACAATCTTGACTCGAGAAATGTCACCTGATCTTGTTTATTGCCGATTAAAATAAACTTTTAATTACTGATTCAGGCTTTGAGAAAAGAGACATAAATAATTAACAAACAATTAGGGAAACACCTTTCCTCCCCTCTTCCTCAGGCTCAACTTCAGTCCAACAACTCTCCTCTCCCCGTCCCAGTCTCCACTCCCCTTGATTTCACCACACTTTACACTCCTTCCCTTCACCAAGGCATCACGTAGCGCAGGAGTTTGGGGTCAGCAGGCAAGAGCCTGTGTCTGCCTGACACACTTCTTCTGCCACTCTGGTGCTGGTTTCCTCCCACCTTTTCTGTGTGGCCTCGCATTTCCCCTCCCCTACAGCGACTGCCCTTTCTTAAGGGCCTCTGAGCGGAGGCACCAACGCTCCTTTGACTGGTGGGAGCTTCACAGGCAGCCCATTGTTTTTTGCCGTTACAGAACCAGCTGGAAACGGCTGGCACTGGTGTGGGGCGGCTCATGACCTCTCCTGCAGGCCGCTCCCTGCTACCAAAACCATGCCTTTGTGCTCAATACACATATGCAGGTGTATGTGGATTTTGTTAAATCCCCACAACAGCCTATTCATTTCTTGACTCTATTTTTAGTTCACTTGCTTTAGGTTCAGCTAGGTCAGTGGAACACCTGTTAAAGCTATAAATGTATATTCAGCTTTGTCATCTCTGCTGATTTTAGATATCTACAAAATTAAGACACTGTAGTAAACTAGTTCTCTAAGCTCCCTTTGTAACATTTGGAGAGCATTAGGGAACCTCAAAGGATAATTCATCACTTTCAAAACTAATGTAATTATGGGTGGTATGAATCCCTGTAGAAGAGTTTCTCTCTCATGACTAGCAGAGGTTAGATGCCAGAAAGCCGAAGTTTAGTGCAACTAAATCCCATTGCAGGTCATTTCTTCCATTTCATAATATCAAATTACAGTCTTTCGGTGGCTCAACACAGTGTTGTGAAAGGTGAAGTGCCAGGTTAAGACTTCAAGTTTAGGCAGCCGAAATTTAGAAGTGATAGAAAGTAGGCTGTACCTGTGACCAGAGATTGGCCAAGCCCTAATCATAAAACCTGCTATTAGATTTCTACCTTCTTCAGCCACCCCCGGGGAACAGGACAGCCAGACGCAGGGGGTGTAGTTGTCAGTGGGCTCCACTGGGAGGATTCACATGCTTAAAGAGAAGCCCTTAGGTCTGAGTTCTTTGCTGGATCAGGCAGAAAGTATCCTCCTCCTTCCCAGCTGGTTCCTTCATCTTTTCCCTAACTTTGTTGAATGCACATGTAGAGCACACTTTAGAAAAGCTTAGGGGAAAAAAGGATCATAAATTTTGTTTCTCTTAACCAAATAGAACCTCTGCATCTTATAAAAGTAGTTCACTTGAAGTAGCTATGCATCCTTCTTACTGTCCACTGTTCTTTTTCATCCTTCATTAGTAATGGCATTAAAAGACATTTTCATTTTTTCATAGAGAGATGTAGTAATAAAACAGGTTAATGGCCTGACATAATACCTATCAAAATCAGTGGGAGTTTCTCCACTAACTTCAATAGGTCTTGAAGTGAGTTCTAAATATTAAATTTAGAGAATTGTAATTAAAGAGTTCTCTGATCAATAGCCAAATGATCAGAATGTCTGTAATATATTAATTCTACTAAAAACAATGGCACAATAACTATTTTCTTGTCTAAAATGAATTACTGCTAGCCTCTGTGATATAAACAATTCCAATAATCAGCATGTACATATACAGATATATAAAACACCCAAATGCATGTAGTAATTAAAAATTAAATTATGATTCAACAGATGTAATGAGATGTAAGTATTAATAACCTCATTAAAAAGTCTGATGAATACAAAAGCTCTCCCATTATTATTACTCTCAGAAAGAAAAGAAGTATTGTTAATCTGCTGAGCCGCTGATGACACAGAAAATTATAAATAATAGAAACAGTGCACAAATTAATTCTAGATTAGAAAGACAGAATAGTTTGTATTTAATAATAGGAAGACCATTTTTAGCAGAGAATAAGCCTGATCTTCTGTTGGAGATTGCTTTAATTATTGAATTCCTTTTCTCTCTCATGATCCTAAATTAGAAAGAAAAAAAAAGAAGTAATCTCTCTCTAATAACGGGTCTAACTGAAACTAGATGCTAGCCAGCAGCATCCTACAAACACCATGTCTTCTGAATACTAATGATAGGTCTCCTTTCAAAAAGTTTTGAAGCTGGGAAAGACTAATGGGAGACTTTTCAAAATGTAAAGAAATAACACAGAGACAACTGCTTACAGTATTTTAGGCAACAGAGGTTTGTGGTATTCGTATTTCTCTTTTGTTAAGCTAATTCCAAAGAGACTAAAATTAAGGGTTTTGTTGTTTTTTTTAAGTCTGTCATGCTTCTCAGATGTAGAGAGAGAGCTCCTGGAATAAAAACCTAAAAAGGCTAGGCTACAGTTATTTATTATATTTAGCAAAGAAAATTCATGATTGCAGTATCATGCACTACCAGCATACTCTGCATTTGACATTTTTAGTAAGTGACATTAATATTTGGTCATCCCCCACCTTCCCATGTCTTTTAGTAAAGCAATGTGCACTTATTAAACATATTTGGCATGTAAACTCGAGGCAATGGTATAAGCTAGAAGTTTGCCTTCCGTTAGCATCATTATTTCTGTTTAGTTATCAGTTCCTAGAAGAGTCAAACTCTTGTCAAAGAGACAATTGCTTATATTAATCATGGGCAGAAATGCTAAGATAGCCCACAGGAGAACCATTTTTTACTTATTGGCTTTTTGTACAAGCTATATCGGCAAAGACATTTCACAAGTTTAATGGATGACTCCAGCTTGTAAAATGTATTGGTCAAGGTAGGTCAAATACGGTAGCATTTACAGAAATGGAACCAGACAGGTTCAGTGACTGGAGTAGTTAAATAATAATGATAAAAAGGCTGAGTGTTTATCTTTTTTTTTTTTGGCCGCAGTAAACATTTTTGTGCCCTAGGAAAGTTAACGCTATAACGTGTCCAAAGGCTTTAATTACTATAATCTCTCCTGGTCAAAAGTTACATTATGTTCTAATTTGTAATTTATAGAACCTATCATCAGAAGCATAATATACCAGATGAAGATTGAAGTTATGCTGTTAGAAGGGTGGAATCATTCACGTCCAAAAACAGGACAGGTGAAGTGTCTGTAGATATTTAAATAGGTTCAACAGTAGCAGTAAAGGAGCTAGGAAAAATACCTACATTTTTAAACAAAAATCATTCATAGTGAAAAGTTTCAGTTAGCAACTAGCTATTTAAATTGAATTGTGCAATCTGCTTTAATCTCAGGAATGATTTAGGGTTTGTAGTGTAAACATGTGCTTGACCTTTTTGAATGCACATTTGCTATCATGAAAAGAAAATATTGATATTCATATTTCTTCATAGAAAGGAAAGTGACTAACAAAAAAAGGGACTACAAGGGCTAACGTGTATCACCTTTTGTTATCACCTTTTGTTTTGTCCTTGGATTAACTACTTAGATTTTCCATTTTGAATGGGATTAGGTTCTTCATCATTGGTAAAGGGAGTTGAGTACGTGCTAATCCCAAACACTTTGCTGCGTCACCTGAGTGGTTTAGCTTTAATCTACCATTTACATAAGGTCTACTGATGTCTGTGGGTATTGGATGCAGAGAGATATGTGTTTGTTCTTACCAGCTCAGTCACACATTCTCATGATACCATGCTGAAGCTACCAAGCTCCTCAGAGAAGTATCGGTCTAGTTTCTTGGCCATAGGTCTGTATTCATGCACCTACATATCTTCCAGACTGATTCCAAATGCTGTAAGGTGTGAATTCATAGTGCATAGTATCTTGAGTCTGTCCCCTCTTATCCTTGTAAACAAACCCTCCATATCACTGCATTTCATGGCCCTGCTCTACTCTGCCATGCTACCCATGCCCCCATCTTCCCGGAAGGACAGAGCCACACTGGAGGGGAAATGAAGCCAGTGCACCTATGTAGATGTGCCCGGTGACAAGTAGGAATCTTACCCAGTGACAAACTCAAAGTAGGGTGCCAGAACTTTCTGTCAATGAAGGGAACAGAGAATCTGTAATAATGCCTGAGGAACGTTCCTTTGAGCTGCAACTCTCCTCCTCACCATTCCTTTACCAGCAAGCAAGGTAAGCAAAGCAAGACTTGTGCAACTTGGAAGAAAATACCAACATAAAAACATTCTTTTTTCAGAGCTTGCGGTAATAAATTTTGAGCATCAGGCAGAAAAGCACACAAAACACTTCAGATAATGTTCATTATGCTGTAGAGTAAGTTATCACATTGACAGTTAATGAAATAAAGCTCTAGACTTTATGGGAAAGAAAGCTCTACTTGTGATAAAAAGGAATGGGCAGAATAATACCACATTAAGATGCTCTTCCACCATAGAAGTCACTTCACAACAAAGTGAAAAGACTCCGCCAACAAGGCTTTCAAAGTTAAATAAATCTACTAGCATTTGCCATTCTAATTTAGCAGGTCAGTGTTGCAAAGAAACCCTGGAGATAAGGAAGCTGGCAGGAGCCCAAGGGAAGTAGTGGTGGGGAGGAGAATGAGAAAAGGGCTTGGGCCTGAATTACTCTTGGCATTTACAGGTGGTGAGTAACGTTAATAAAAATTATGGCTGCAACAGTGATGACTCTCTGTTATAATACAAACTGTCAGGAGCAGGCTCTTCAGTGACCTCTGATAATATGATTCTGCAGGTAGATGCTTGAGAACTTGCTGAGAAAGCAAGTTAGAGCTACAGAAATGGCAAGCCATTCCTCATTCCTCAAACAGGAATCTGGCACTGAACTGGCAGTTCAAAAAGCACAACACATATTGTCAACAAATAAAAAAATAAGAAAATAAGGAAACCTTTTTTTTCTCCCCTGTTCTATTCTTTTCACTCCTATTCTATGGGAAGTGAGGGTCGTGATAGCACATAACCACAGAGTCTTCGTCTAATATATCGATGACTATTCTTTTGATTGTGTAAAAATATCTTTTGTCCGCAGGAAAAATGCTGAATGAACAAAGTGATTGGAAAAAACATTGCCTTTTACATGCTTAGAGCAAACACAGTAATTTATTGCTCATATCTTTTGTTATACCTTGTTCAGCAATAGTACTCTGTATTTCATTTTTCAGCCCACCTGTAAAAGTACAAATGCAGCAATTATCTACAAGCGTTTGCAGAGAAATACAACATATAATTACAATGGCAAAAAAGCCACTAAATTTGCAGTTCCACTGGAGTTTGGTTTTATAATTTCAATAACACTTTAAAAAGAAAAAAGACAGATGCTTACCTTAGCCACTAATCCTGGAGAAAATGTTTCTTATCAGAGTAATGCACTGTACAAAGTAAGTAATCATTAACACTCCACCAGACTAGTTGCTAGAATCTGTAACTACCAATTTCCTGGGGTTTCTGACTAATAGAAACAGTATTCTTCGTTTCATTTGTTGCTGAAGTACAGCAAAGTAGTCGAAGAAGCTGTGTTTATGTGTAAAAGAGAGTCAACTGCCTGTCATGAACAGATTGTTCCCTATTATAGTAAATAAAATATCTAAGCATTGTTAAAAAAAAACTTGTTTCAATATTGGGTTTTGTATACAGTTTTGTTTCTTTCTGCTCCCTTCCCCACAAAAGCTTTGAGAAAAGCATTTTTAGTTCTAAATGAATGTCAGAAGATAGGCAAATAGTATATGGGGAATAAATCCATGAGTTAATCATTGTTTTACCCTACGCAGCTCTTTTGCATAAAACTTTTCTTTCTTCTTTGTACTGAAACTCTTCACCAATATTCTGCACTCAAAACTAAAAAAGGCACTTAGATATAACTGACATATTTTGTTCCAATACTTTCAGTAAATTTCAATGGTTTTGTTTTGAAATTTACCTAATATTAAAAAAAAAACAGTGGTGAAAGTGAAATAAAATGGATCAAGCGTTGGATGAAAGAGAACGTTTAAAGTCCTTAAAGATTTCCATTATGTTTTGAATTCAAGCTCCTTTCTTATGTATAATTTAAAACAATAAAATAACAAACCCCACTAATTAGTGACATTTGTCACATCTGTAATTCCCTGAACTAACCAAAGTATGCCCTACAGACACTTTGGAACGTTATCACAGCTTCTTCTTCTGAGCTTTCTCTCTTCTTGCCTTGCTAATAGACCTGAAAATACTACTTTAATGGGAGGATCTATATATAAATTGAGATCCTTCAACAAGAACTGACTTGAATGTGCAGTGGGCACTTGGCTTAGGTCATGGAACATTCCTAAGCAGTCCTTAGCCATTTAACACAATTGAATTTTTCAGTTGTCTGTTCCAAACTCTTATTCTGGCTCTGAAATGCTCTAGTTCCTGGCCTACCTCCTGGTAATAAATATTCTGACCACTATAGCTGGAAACTAAACTGTATAATTAATTGTCAAGATGGAGTTCCGCTTGCATAAAGACAAATGCCAGTGAGAAACTATATCACTCAGGTGTAGTAAGTGCTTAAAATCCTTTCAATCTCTTTTATTTTGCCTAAGCACAAGAGCTTTTATGGTATAGCTCTCTCCTGGAACTTCCCAAAGGGGCTGTCTTTATTACCATTAGTATTATCAATCACACTTGCTACTTTAGTGCCTAAGGGTCCACATGAGAAAGAGATTCACTCATTCAGCTGTAGAAGGTGCTCTTAGAGCCCAAAATAGTAGATATTCCCTGTAAGCTAAGTGATCAAGACATTTGCTTAGGAGAAAAATGGAATAGCATGATGGCAGCCACATCACAGCACTTCAGAGTTTGAAGTTTGAAATCTGTAATCCTTGGAAAAATAATCTCAGGAATTCTGGGAAAAGCAATCTTATTTTAACTGAGAAGATGAACTAAATGCAAAGAAATGCGAAGGGAAACAGTGTAAAGTCAATAAAGCAAGCGTGAAAAGGTAAGTGAGGCAAAAGAGGACTTGAAGTGAGAATCAAGGAAAGTGGATAGAGAAACCCAGTCCAATTGCAGAAGCTGTTAAATTATAAACCTAATAATTTTATATATGCATTTTACAAGTCTGTTATGATAGGTATCCAAGTACTACCACTTCCATTCTTCCACTATGTTACAACTAACAGACTAAGAGGGCACACAGAAAATGAAAAGATTGAGAGAGATACTCCGTTGTTATCTATTTGGGACTTCAGACAGGCAAGCAGCAGCAAGGGAAGAGCAGAAACTGAAATATTATGAAGGAGAGCAAGACTGATGACTTTTAGATTGTTTCCCTAACCAGCCCCTATCTCCATCACTCTAAGAAGTCTCACAAGCATGCACTTAATAGATGTGTAGATACAGATGCAAAATGGTGCAGAGCTATACATCTGTATATGATACATTCCACATAATTATATATCCACTTGTGGTCTTTGTGGATTTGAAAGTTCAGTTCTAAGATTTAGAACCCCCTATATTTCCCCGAAATAAAAGCTGTAGCTCACATGGTTGCGCAACAGAGCTAGAATGTTTCTTATTCCTACGATGCGGCAGCTATGTGCAGCTGGTTGACAAATCCTTTAATCTACTGATTAGATTCGGTTGGCACTAATGAAACCATGTGGGAGCAGGCCCTTTGTCAGAGAGTTTCGCTGCTGCTAGGGAAGGCGAGTCTCACTTGAAGGGAATAGTTCCTACCCGCAGCTTTGAGCTGTGGTCTTTCTCCCCTCACTTAGCTTCATTAGCTAGCAGATATTCTAGGCTGGGAATTCTGTATGATACAGTCACACAACCAAAGCACAAGGCAGTAAGAGACCCAGATAACTGTGACTGTCCATATGTGTGCATGTGTTCACATATAGCAAATATCTAAACAGACAATGGAGTGACAGTGTACTTGTTCCCATGTGTGCAATACACAGTTGACTCAGCTCTTCTCAGAAACTTCAGTGAATTAAAAATGTCACATTACTTTTCAGATGAGTCGTGAGCATGAGAAAATCAAACATCTTTTCAGAGTTATGTTAAGTGTTTGGGGAATAAGTATCTTGATTTTCTATGCATTTTGACTGGGATTTAAATGACCAAGTATGCTTGTGTAAGTTGCCTTAGACTGCCTTTATAGCCAGTGGAGAGAAGTTGCCATTTCTAGGGCACAATTTATCTCCTCCTAAAATAGATGTCTAAAACAGGTCAGATGAATTGTGCCCTTGCAGCGCCTTTTACTCCCCATTGACTATAAAAAGCATGACTAGCTCAGACATACACGTCTACACTGTAGACATTTACAGGTAGGTGATAAATTCCACTCTGTATGATTTATGATGAACTGACTTTGATGACTAAAGAGGCATGAGTTCCAATTGAATTTCTCCCATCTCCAAAGTTGGATCATTTCTAAGGTTTCTCTGCAAAGTGGATTTCCCTATATCTTATAAGGGTTTGAACACATGCTGTAGCCTTAAATGCTGTGGCACTTAAACAGCCCCTCATCCCTCACTTATTCATAGAACTGGTGGAAATGGGATTGTCTTCGAAACCTTCCCATTCTTTTGAAACCTTTCGTGACAGATGCAACCACAATAAACTCAGCGGGTTCAAAAGTCATTAGAGGAAGACAGATAGAGATGCATACAGGTAGCACAGTTACATAAGTGTTTGAGGGAAACCATGATAAAAATTTCAAATGAAATGAGGAAAAAGGATTCAAACCTTCTGTTTAGCCACAAGGAACTGAATAAAATCAGACACAATAAAAACAGCTGTGTCAGTATCTTTCCCTTCTTCATTTTCTTCTTGCTTCTTTTACATGATAAATTGTACCCTATATTTGTGCTGAAAAATATCTCATACTGACCCCACTAAAATCAAGGTAGTATTAAATATTAATAAGAGTGTTATTATCCAAGAATATGTATCTGGCTGTGCATGTCTGTCTGATAAACTGTGAGATTTCTGTGCTTCCAGAACTGTCCTTTTATTTATTAATTGTTATCGCTCTGAGTATGTCATCTATACAACAATCATATATAAATGATATAAATAGTAGTGTTATTTGTGCAGAGAGAATAATAAAATCACTGTGGTTCAAGGAAATGTCCTCTCAAGTAATGGTCATTTTGAATTTTAATATTTTATACTTTCCAAATTCATATGCAGCACTGAACTTTGATTTGTAACATTTCAGGCTCCGTGTATGCTGCACAAGGATGCTATTTGAAAATAACTACTAGGTCAAGTGTATCTATCTACTGACACAAGGAGTAGTGTTTTTCTACTAACAGTTCTAAAAAGGTGAAAAATCTTGAGGTTCTCAAAGAGTTTGATCCACGAACCACTGAATGTAATGTAAATTCAATGGGAATTGAATTCAGTTTGTTTTGTCTTTTATCTGTATAGAAACCACTTTAAGGACCACATAAAAAAATTATTTGTGTTTCTTCGTGCCCTTTTATGGGGTCCTTTTCCACTCAAGTATTTATGCTGCAACTCCAGTGTTCTACAGGAACCTTCATATGGTATCCAGCTTCTTTGTTCTCCTGTTCTATAACAAGTTTAATAAAAGCACTTGAAAGGGAACTGAAAAAATCTGTTTTTCAGAAGTTGTCCTTTCTCATTTTACAGACCAGAAGTTATCTGTTTTATTATTTCCAATTAAATTAAGAAACTAAGCAAAGTTCCATGCAGTACTTTGCTATGATACTCTGATTACAGAGTAGGAAGAGTTAGAACAAAACAAATTTTGGTGGATAATTTCTACAAAGTAATAATTCTCATCTTTTGTCCAATTCGTTTAGCCTCACAAAGGATGGCATCACCCCATAGACCCTTTTCCTTACAGGAATTTCTAAATGTTGGATAGTGTTGACTGAGGGTTAGGGAAACAGGACTGGAAGAGGCCTCTAGAGTCTCCAGATCTATTCTCTAACTTTCATAGGCCATGGCAGCCTATGGTCCTTTCATAAAATAACCAATTCAGGTAGGCAGGATACCTAGGAGTACACCTGGGAGCACAAGAGTTTACATGATGTGTACAGGTCAGAGTCACAGTTACATCCGTGTTTAATATACAACAGATTTGCTCTCTTAATAGACTTAGATAAGCTCTTTATCTCAGGTTTGGACTATTTGCTATACACTTGCTAAAAATGCTGCTAGTATAAATTAAATGTCACAAAGAACATCCTGTATCCTATTAAGACATTAAACTCTTGCTTTGTATTCAGGTCCATGGTGCTGTACATGACACTGTTTTGTACTCTATTCGAAAGGCTTCACTGGGCTTTCTTATTTTAGAATGATGTACTGTAAATATGAAACTGAATTCATAAGTAGGAAATTTATCAAACAGAAAGAAAAAAAGTGGATCTGACACTTGATGATTAAATATACTCCTCTCAAGACTGGAGGAGGGGATCGGAAGGTAATTGTTGACTGTTAATTTGAAAATGGCCTGAAGAGGAAACATAAAAAGAACTCTAATTAACTTTGCCACTTAGAGAAGCTATACATTTTTTACTTTAAAATAGTTGTATTTGTTCCATTTCAAAGATGCACTTAATTAAACATGGGCTTAATTTTAATTGGGTCCCTAGTGAACACCTCTATTCCACTTTGTCTTTTAAAACTTTGGCTGGTTTTAGACAACAAACTTGTACTGGCAAATCAGCCAGAGGCATGACGTTGCCTTTGATTGGCAGCTATGCCAATAACTCTCTTTTAATAAGACAGGGATGATTTGGCTAGTATAGATCATTTTGCTCTGTGTAGGTGACAGCCCCAGGCACAAGCAGTCCAAATGACTGCTTGAAGTCCCATGCTTTGAAGTAACCCCAGAGATACAGCTAATCCAACACTTCCTGCATCAAGTTATCACATATCAGCTGTTCTGAAATAGCTGCCCAGTGACAAAGGAGAAGCAGCTCAGTCATCTATTGAGAGGTAAGTGACTTTTGAGTTATTTTGTGTGTGCCTAAAAAAAAGAGTTTTCTCACATAAATTAGCTTGGAACAGTCAATGAGAAGTGTTTCCTATGTATACACATCAGCAATGCCCGCAACAGTGCTTCCAAAGAAGATCTAGTGCAGGAAGCTTACCAAGTGAAGAGCACGGAGCTAGGTATCCAGTTTACAGTCAGGAGGGGAATAGTCTAAGGTTAAGGGAGATGAGCTGCACCGAATTTTAGGGGTAAAATAGGAACACAGCTATGCAACCAGGATAAGAGAAAATTTGCCTATTTTTGTGAACATTGAAGGTTCTTCCTTGGAGCTTTTGTGAGTGATAAGAAATCAGCTATTCTAACCATAGGATTGTTCTAGTGGTCTAAGTAATGTCCATGCAGAGGACACTGCCGCTATAGTGTGCAGTGTCCCGCTGTGCTCTTTAGTTTTGCAAAATGCTGCTTAAGTTTCTGTCTACAAGAATATTTTTTCATTTGTTTTATTTGAGTATGTTAATATTACACTAATTCTATAAGACAATAAAGTGTGAAGAAAGAAAGAACACTGAAGTCTGACAAGTGACATACAACAGTAATCAATACAACGCTTCCCTTATTTAGGTAACAATAGTATTTATCTGTCTCAGGCTCTAACACCCCCACTACTATCATCCTGGTTTGATAATTGGAATTTTACAAAAGATACATTTTCCAGAAGGGGAACCTAAAGAGTAATGACTTCTCAAATGACAAATCTATGTCATAGAAGGAAACTGATCCTAAGTCTTCAGAATCACAGACTAGCTTCCAGATTACTTATTTTCCTGTCTCAGTGCTATCTTGTTTGGTAGGGACCTGTAACTACTAACATAGTAGCAGTACCGGAATGAAGCCAGTGATTGAACCCTTACTATGCCACGTAAATAGAAGGTAGGTGGGATCAGGAAGGGACCCATTTTAATTTCTTGCTTTAGGTCCCAGGTAACAGTACTACTACGGTAGTACTTGAGTACTTACAGTACTTGAGTCTGGCTGAAAAGCATTGCTATCACAGAAGGGAGAGTGGCAATCTAAGGCAGGTCAACCAAAGGCCTGGAAACTAGAGACGCATCATGAATGTTGAAATGAACTGGAAACAATGCCGAGCAGAGGAACAGCATGTCCACATGGTGCTTTAGCACTTACAGAGCAAGCAGTCTCATTCTGTCAAAACTGATAGCTGTGAAAGAAAAGAGCCAAGGCAGGCTCTCTTTTTGGGGTGCTGAGGAACAGCATTGCTGAACCCACTCTTCCAAAGCCTCCGGCACACCCTGCAGACCCCGGTCACGCAGACCCTGCAATTTGCTGCAGCTCTAATGTTATAAAGCTCCTGCAGGAGCACCAGGGTGCAACTGCAGTAGACATACTTCCATCTAGCTTTCCCAGTTGCTTCAGCTCCACTGTTTGCTTCTAGAAAACAGTAAGGATAGTTAGCCAGCTTTGCTTAAGGGTTATACCAGGCTGCAACTGACTGAAAATGGACTAAAATGTAACCATTCAGTGGGCATTATCCTCATCCTTGCCAGAATCGCTATCAAAAAAGAGAAATAGATATACAGGAGACCTTATTGCCAGTTCTGTGTTCTGTGTTACTGCACAAAGAAGCAGCTACTTTTCTCCAATGAACAGTGGTGGTTGGCCACCCCTAGAGATCCATTTCCTTCATAAGTGAAGTCCTGAAAAGGGTAATATGAGTTGAAATGTGGTAAAGTGTTATTACATTCGTGCTTCTTCAAGAAACTGCATAACAGTTATTCTTATGGAGTTGTTATTAAAGATCCATGGGCATTTTAATTATCTAGCATCTATCTGTCTGATATGTCTGTTCCACCTTCTACTTTGGGAAGATGGTACTTCATGCACTTTATGCTGCCAACTCACTCAAACTACAAAGTGAAGACGTTTTCCACTTGCAAGAGTTAATAGCCTCACTAAGCTCACTGAAAATTGGATCAAGACCTCATGTCTTTCTGGACCTCTTGTCTAGTGACATTAGCCATTGCATTTCTCAACTCAGGTGCTCCAATTTAGTGCTCATTTAACTTTATTTTTTATATATTTCATATATAATCCTCATTGGGAAAAGGAGCTGCTTAGTGCCCTTATGTGTAGCTGAAGAGGAAATGTACGTTACTGGGAAGGGAAAGGAAACTTCCCTTAAAGAAAACTATGTTTGCATAAGGTAGCAACTTCAGTGGCACCATTTCATTGAAAGAATGGAAAACTATTATAAATTTAGATATTCATTCTCAGAAAATATTTACTATTTTAAGAGCAGCCTATATGACATGTCATAGAATGAGTGAGATTTTGCAACTGATACAATACAAATACATCTCTACTCTATGGGAAGAAGTATTTCTATAGGTTGTGCTGATTATTATTAATGGGACAATTCATTAATCAATAAATTATTTTTCTCTATGCAAACACACATACTGAAATTAAATTTTTTATCATTCTATAAAATATGCACTTCAATTTCATATCAGAAACTAAATTTGGCATATGGCAGTGGCATTAGTAACAAAGACAAATGCAAAAAAGAACTAACAAATAAATCCAAAGCAATGCAATTTGTGATACAAAATGATAATTTTAATCTTAGCTTTATGGCACGATGGGTATTTCAAAAATCTAGGAATATGTTCTAACATTCTGGCTAAGTATTTCCCCTGCATATACACACAGAGGTCTTTCTGGTTAATAGAAAGACTCATATTGATGATGAAGGGCTTTGGATCAGGTACATAGGCCTTAATTCAGCAAGGCTCTTAAGCATTTGTAAATGTTAAGCATGTGTTTAGATTGCTTTAATAAATAGGAGAAGAGTTAAGCATGTGTGCAAGTGGCTTGAAGAGTTGAAGCCGTAATGTGAGCATGCTGAACATTTCTGCGCAGAAAGATTTAATTTCTGGCTATGGAGAATGTAAATTCATGAATTAATAAATCTTCTTCCCTTTTTTTGTCTTAATGCATCTTTTTTCACTATCCAGTCCACTAGTGGAGTTCTACCTTGGAATGCTTCATATCAGCCTGTGGATACCATAGATGCATAATACATGGTACAAGTATTTTTCTTCAAGCAGTGGGTGGTCTGATCCCTTAATCAAGCTGACTTTTTATATTAAAAAGCTTAGCTCAACTTTTGCTCTTAGAAAATTTATTTTACTCTGCTTGACTACATTTATTTTAAAGTATGTGTGTGCATACATGCATGGCTCGGTGCCCAGCAGCTGTATTATACAGCCAGGAATATCACAGTGTTTCCATCACAATTCCTTGCTCCAGGAGATTTATCACAAGGCAATAAAAATTTGCTCAACTCTGAAAACAAGGCTTCTGTGCTTTAATGTATTTTATTCCATTGAAAACAAAAGTTTGCTTTAAGTAATACAATTGTGAAGAAATAGAAAGATACAGAGTAAGAACAAACTTTGGACACTGCTTGCAACGTTTTTGTCTTTTTAACAGCAATTTTTCAGACTATTACTTACTACCAAGTGCCATTAATGCCTAGATATTTCCAAAGAAAATAAACTCTAAAAGGATTCTTACATTTATAATAAATACTTCTAATTGTTGCACAGCCATGTCTTTCCTGGTTTTGCTTTAACTCGAGATACTGTCCCTATTTTTCCAGATTGAATATAATTTTTGGTCTGTTACCAAACAGACTTAAAATGAAGTTTATGAAGTTTGAACTGTGTCCTATATTCCTGTTTTCTCCAGCATTTTAGGGCATGGTACTGCATTTGTGTCAAAAAAGTGGTAATGAGAGAAAGTTCAAGGGCCAAGAGAGTCATCTGGAAAGCTTAAACTCAGAAATACAGCTCAACAAAAAAGTGTTATTTTGAAATTATTCATTCACTGCATTAACATGAAAGGTTGCTCAAATTTTGAAAAGAGTGTTGCTTTGGAGTAGCAAATGGCTAGATAGTCACTTTGCATGACAGAGAGATGTCACGTCCTAGCAGACGTGAACCTGAAGCAGACAATGAATCTAAGCAGCCCGCCTATCACAGAAAGAAGCGGTTATTGTGAGTAATTTTCTGTTATGAGATTAATGCCTAGATATTTGCAAAGAAAATAAACGCTTTAGAATTTAAAACCTTTAGGATTTTCATTTGCAACTGTGCTACTCTGTATAATCAGTTAAGGACTCATTGCAGCCAGGACATGAATCTGCGTTTTCCACGTCTCCATTGACTTATCACATAAGTTCTCACTTGGTTTGTCTGTTCATTGGGAAACTGGCCTAATAAGAGTTTCTGGTTTTGTATCCACTACACCAGGATTACAATAAAAAAATAGCATGAGGGAAACACTGCCACCACAGTTTCAACACGGATTTTTCTTCTGAACTAGAAATGTTCTTTTGGCCCTTTATGGCTGAAATCCATTCTCTAGACAGTATGTAAGCACCTAAAGAGATTAGATTTTATCAGAGGAGGTAGCCCTGAGAGATTAACCACAAATATGCACACAACAGCAATGTCAGCATAACACAAAAATCTATCCTACACTTGCAATTACCAGTAATTCAAATGAGGATAGAAACGTCATGGGTAGCAAATACGGATCCTTCTCTGTATTTGCTTATTGAAGAGTTCACGCTGGCTGATCTTCTTAAGAGCTGCAACAGTTTTGAGTGCGGCTGAACTGACACTGAGATTTCTGCACATCATTCTTTCTCTCCAGTTTGTTTTCGCACATGCAGGATATGCTATACATCTTTAATTCTTCATACCTTAAATGTAATAGTTTTCATTGCAATGGAGAAGTATTGATATAGCTGCTGTGAGAGCTCTCGCACATCCTGGAAAAAGTTAGCAAGTAAATGAGGAAATAATATATGCATCTAGAATGGGTGCTCATCTAAGCTGAGATAGTATTGTTTTGTTATCGCTAGAGTATCTAAACACTTCCTATGCAATATCAGTGTCATGGAATTAAATCCATTTGTTTCTTCTTCCAGGGACAAAACTCTGAGCTGTTTAGTTCCTAAGAAGATCTAAGCATGAAGTTCCAAGTATTTTTAAGTCCTGTTCATATTACTACCTCACTGCTCTACACTTGATGTTCAGCATTCCATCATTCACAGAGCAAAAACTCTGTGTAACTTAGAGCTGGAGCATGGGTAAAAGGCAATAGGTACAGGAAATGGACAGCATGTAAGCTCTGAGTCTTTCTGAGAGGCGAAACATCGGTTTCAGCTGAGAGCAACACAGTTGAGGAGAAGCAAAGTGTCAGGTACCGTTCAGGTGAGATGAGTTATTATCACATCTCTGTTGATAATGGTGTCTATGCGAAGACCTTGTCTGCTGGATAGGAGCAAGGAGTAAGAGTTCACAAAAGACAGGTTGCAGCTTAGTCACATTATTGTAAGGCCTTTCTTCCTGAAGCAGAAGAGAAGTGCTTTCAGAGAGCTATACTCTACTGGGTCACAGTAGCTAGCAGATGTGTAGCAATGCAACAGGATAGCTTGTCAAACTGCCTCTTGGCTACATCCGGCTGTGGAATTGAACTAACAGGCTTAAAGTAGCTTTGGCAGCTACAGCAGTACATGCTATGAGTGAGCTATGTGATTGCAGTCATGCAGCTGTATAAGTATATCCTTAGACACTTCCATGGGGAGAGAAGAGTAGACACAGAAGGTCCATACAGATCACTCAGTATAACTCAGAAGTGATCGACTATGTTCAAGCGTGTGTCTGGAAAAAGTGAGATCACTTTAACGCACTCTATTCACCAACTGGTTTTACCAAATAAACATTATTCACTCTGTCTCAGTCATTCTAAAATATCATTTTCTGAGCTTTTGCCTTACTACTTCACTCTAACATTGCTTCCCCTTCACTTGATTCGTAACAAGGCTCAAGGATAAAAAAGAAAATCCCTTTTTTAATTCCCTCTTCCCTGTTGAAAACAACAAAGAGATGATAAGCCTATGTCTGCCCTCTTTCATTTCATTCTGTCACCTAAGTCTCCTAATTAACTCTATGCAAATACACAGAAAATTTCCTAAAGTATGCAGTTTGGGGTCTTGATTTTGGCACTAAGAGAAATGGGAGTGAATGTGTTTTCTTCCCCCTCTGAAAGCTTGGGTTTAAAACAGTTTCAATGAATGGATACATCTATTCTACTGCGATCTCCAGGTTCACTACAATTTTCTGTGATTATCTGTTTATTTTAAGGAGATTCAGGCCTGCAGTTTCACAGTAGTGGAAATCAGGACAGCTATGTAGTGATAGAAGTAGGCAGGAAATACTGTTTCACATTTGGTATCAAGCTTAGTTGTAACCAGCACTAATAGCATCACTTTTATGAGCACTGTCGTGACAAATATTTAAAGATCTTATTTGGAGGATTCAGAATGCCTTCTCAGAGCCACTTAGGACTTTAAAAGATTATGGTTGTAGTACAATCATGTGACATCCCAAAACGTAATTTTGATTCTGTTACAAAGCTATATATTCATTTAGCTATTGTATTACACCAATAAATCCCATTTTTATTGCATTCTATAGTATAGCATACTATTGTAAAGACTTTATTGGAATCTTCTATTTGTTTTGGCTTGATGGATCGAAAAATTGTTTGCGTTGTACAGGTCTGTTCATTTAACAGGTATTCATTTAAATGGGTAATAATATACAAGGGTTGTGTAATGAGATAGAAAATTGCTAAGCACATATTAGGTGATTACATGGTTTTTGTCCAAATCAATTTTGGCAGAAAATAATAAATCTAAAAAATGGACCTGGAACCTACATTTCAGATTGGTAATCAGTAGGTCACTCTTGTGAAAATATGTTCCCATTTGTTTTTGTTTAATGGGGAAAGAATTCCATTGCCTTATTTAACAGCAATTTTATAGTGAAATGCAGGAGCCATATGGAAAGGGACAGATAACTGGGCTAAAAATTCTCCCCAAGCACAGCCTTTTTTCTGTCTTTTTGCTGCACTGAGCATTCTCCATTGAGATTTTTGCTGATCGCCTCCTAAAATAACTAGACTCCATAAAGGCAAAGACACAGAAGCACAAAAACAGAACCAGTATATGTAATTGGAAAACTTGGACGATAGCTCAAGCATAGATTTACTTACTGTGGAAGGCCATTCCTCCCAGGCCTCACTTCCTGGGAGCCTTGCCATGGTGCTCCCAGTACAGCTCTCCCTCAGCCCGGCAGCAAGACAGAGCAACAGCAAGAAGGTGCAGAGACCTCATCCAGGACACGCATGCTGGTACTGATGGGAAAGAGGAGAACAATCCATGCCATCATTATCTGTGCCTTGTGTCCACATGGCAATAATTCTGCTGCACTTAGGCCACAGCCAAGGATGAATAAATTAGCATGGTAGAAGAAGCAGGCTAGAGCCTTACTAAGCTTGTGCTTCAACCTGTGTGAATAGAAGTCTAGGGCTCTAAGATGAAGTCTAGGAGCTAAAAATTATCTTCCAGTA
Source organism: Struthio camelus (assembly GCF_040807025.1). NCBI lineage: Eukaryota > Metazoa > Chordata > Aves > Struthioniformes > Struthionidae > Struthio > Struthio camelus. Next base: position 27,205,994 of record NC_090942.1, read on the forward strand.
GGTTAACTAACAGCAAAAAGGAGGCATGCAGCAGCTGTCTTCACACTTCTTAGCTTCTTAGCTCTGAGGGGGTCTTCTAGTCTGCTGCAAAGCAAAGTGAACTGGCAAAATTAAGCTATTTCTGAATACTTTTGTTAAGTTTGGCCTAAAAGAATAGAATCTGCTCATGTGGTTGTTTACAGCTCAGCTTTCTCAGAAGCTGTTCCTAGCCCTCCAGCTATTAATTATTAGATTTTGCTAGGCTGTGATGTACTACCAGACTGTGAAGCCATTTCAATACCAATAAATTAAATATGCCTCTGACCATTCCCCAGCAGTGAGGCCAGCTAACCTACAAAGGCTGGCATCCATACTGTTAAACAATCTTTTTGTGCAGAACACACTGGCCATACACAAAATGCCTATTGGAAAGGGTCATTGGATTGTGACAATTCCCAGACTGTGCCCGAGAATTATTTAGGATATGGCTAGTTTAGGATGGGCTTAGCTGGCCCAGGCCAAAACTGAACCAGGGATTGTAATAGATCAGCAATGTAGACACCTGAATACCAGTATCCATGACTGTTGCCTGATCCTGTTTAATTTATTAGTATAAACATAGTGTGGGTGTGCACAGTCTGGGTTAAAATACATTAACATGTCAGATATACAAACAGGTTTTCACATTAGCATGAACTAACCACCACAGCCAGGCCTAAGCTCAGGATCAACGTTTTGTTCAGTCACACTGCTTTGGCAGCACACCCACCGTCTTATAAACTTGCTTGTAGGGGTGCAACCAAAGGGGCCCTGCGCTGTATCTGGGGGGAACAGGAGCTACAGTAAAGCAAATAGGAAGTAATAGATTAATAACTATTTACACTTTACCTACCTACATCTTAGCACAAACAGGGCCTATTCTTATCACTGCCTAAAGCCTTGGCATTGCTAGTACCTTGCTCTATATCACTCAGTCTAAAGAGCTGTCTGTTCTTTAGTTCTGTTTCAGGCACCTGATAGGTCCATTATAGTTTATCTAGTGTTAGGTCCTTGATCTGAAATAAGATGCGTGTGGGTGGATTCCTGCATTTGCCCAAAGCCCTATTAAAGCCACTAAAGCTTCACAGGAGCACAGGACTCAGCTGAAATGCAGCTTACTACAAGCCTGGGGATATAGTGTGGTCTCAGAATTGCGTTTAAATAGAATTGGTTTGCTGTGTTTCTATTTTAAGAATTTTTGCTTACCATAATACTTCTCTAAACCAAACCAAAACAAAACAAGTTTATTTTGATGCCAGCTTGCAGAGTGACTCAGCAAAAATTCTCTTTCCTCCAAAAATCTTATCTTCTAAGCATCTTGATTCCTTATGTAAATTGTACTGGACAGGAAGGTCAGTTAGCAGTGAAATAACGTTACTTAAAAATAAATCCCCATCATGCATTGGATCTATCCATTAGGGAAACATTAATGAGAAATAAATTTATGTTTCCCAGCTTGCAACTTCAGACTGTCTCTTTTAATTTTGTTCAAATGCCACTGGTTATCTGCAGTGGATTTAATATTCTGCAATACTACATGTTATGTGATCTCTCTGATCCTCTTTGTCTTGCTTTCCATTTACTACACTGTGCTATTATTTGCTTGCATGCAGGCACTTGGCTATTACTCTGTTGTTCCATTTCTGCTGCCATCATAGTTTTGATCAATACAGCTTGTGAAAAAATGGATCATAAAATGCAGTATGTTTAACAGAACTTTTTCCAGGTGCTCTAAGAACTTTGATTTCAAATACAGGAAATATAAATGGTCTGCACTCCACTTTAGGCTTTTTGGTGTATTTTTGCAGACTATTAAATATAAACTACATATGAACAGTTAGTTCATCCTTGAAGAAACACATTGAGTTTGAAGTTATTTAATGCTACCATATAAATTTATATTTAGAGATATTTTCATTTCCAGCGTGAAGTATACAGGATAATGGGGTAAAGCTAACAGGATGATTTAGTACCTACCTCTAGCTACAGCATTTCCCCAGCAATAAAAATGCAACAATATAGAAGAGAGTCGTGGCAGTCTCACTTACTGTGCACTCTACAGGGTAACAAGCTTTTATGTTGTAAGTAACAGAGTTCACATTTCTATAACTGAAATTATTATCTCGTAACACCACAACAGGGTGTCTTTCTAATGACATTTTTATGCAAAATGTTTGATTCGGCAACAAGACCTATTCACACCTCTAAAAGAATTTGTGTGTAGTTAAATGAACCATTGTTCCTAGCACACAGTCAGTAACCTAATCATTTTATTCTTAATAACACACAGAGGAAACTCACGAGTGGTGATTATACACTGTGTAGGCTTCTTTCCATTCACTTTGGAGATTTCCATAATAAACCTCTGCCTGGAATGTGAGCACTCCTCCACTCCTGAGAACTACAGGCTAGGGAGTCTCAATTTAGTAAGTATTTGGAATGAGGGTTCTTATTTTTCCTCACATAAAGTAGGGCTGAGCATTTATCAAAATCAGAACTATTAAAGTGAAATGCACCAGCAGAAAGGGTTACTAAAAAAGCCACCGCTAGTTTTGCTCAAGCAAGTTTTCCTCTCTTCAGAAGAATATCCTTGCCAGTTTGTAAAGATCATTTGTGACTTTTCATATTTCTGCCTAACTGCAAATTGTCTTTCCCATTAATGGTGAAACTGCATAAAATACAGAGAGGTTAAAAATAGCGTGTTTGCAGTGCCCAGTAATAGCTTTTGGTATATCTGAGACATCACAAGTACTGCTTTTTTGTTTTAAAATATTTTTTTCTAAATATAATCCAGAAAAAAAGTCACTAGAAGAGAAAATAAGAACTAAATATTGTTTGAACACATATGCATACAACCTTTCCCTCTAGAAATCAGATTCTTAATAGCTTTACCCAAATGCCTCTTTACTGTCTTGAGTTTGGTAGCAAAATGAAGTGCTTATTGATTAGGGAAATACTTGGCCAAATAGAAAACATCTTGTTCTGTGAACATGGAATTAATGAAGCCTGTTTTCCTATGGATTTCTGTCCTTCACCCCTATTCTACCAGAACAGCTATTCCATCTGCATTCTCAGCAATTTCATTTTCCTTATCACTTCTTGCTCCCTCTTACCCCATGTTCCCTAACTCCTCCAGTGGTACATCTCTTGCCTGTGTGCCTGAACTTGCATAGGAAACTTGTTAAACTCATGCTGTAACCTTTCTGTCAAGGGTCTTTTCAATTCTCAGTCTCTGTCCTCTAGCCAGTGTCTGGCTTCTGGCTTTCACCAAGCTTGTAGAAAGTTAGTAAGTCTGAGATCTCTCTCTGGTTGAAATCGGCTATTGGTTCAAGAGCTATGTGTAAAGGGAATTATTTATTTATATATATATATATACAAATTTGTGTATATATATTTTGTGTGTGTGTGTGTGTGTGTGTGTGTGTGTGTGTGTGTGTGTGTGTGTGTATGTGTATGTGTGTCAGAAGAACAAACGAACAAAGCATACGATCACAGAGACCTTTTTTGCTCAGCAAATCAGGCTAAAAAGCATGTCAATGCCTCCTACAATACTAACATTACATTATACCGAGCAATACTAGACACTACTTATTTACCTCTAGGCCAAATGTAGATTCGGAGAAATAAGCGGTTACTTCTTTGACTCTTCTGAAAATGTTGATCCTGAGCTTTGCTCTTTGTCCTTTCTCTGCTTCATTAGTGCAAAGTGGTTCAGGAAGCTCTCCCCTGCACAAAGGTATTTTTGGATATGTTAGAATTGTTGTAGCAAGCTTTGGACTGTGGATTTATCACTCGGTCTTTCAGCTTCGGTAGTCCCTAACAACTGTGCAAAGCAATGTAGCCTCTATCATACTGAACTACTACCAGACTGTACATTCACTTTCAATGGGTTTGAAATAATTGTATTATGCAAGCCACAGAGCAGAGGAAAGTCCTGTTACCTCATAACTAAATGTAACTGGAAGTATCATCACTGATCTCGTTGCCAGAGTGCAGTTTGTGTACGTTCTTCAGAGATGAATGGTATTATAGCCAACTTTCCTCATCAGTAAGCAGATTTCTTGATTCCTTTTGGCTTGTATAACTTCATTATTCCATATTTTTTATTCCGTATTTTAGAACGCTCTGCTATCTGCATGCAGTTTTGCTAAATTATGTAAGAGTCTATCAACCTCAGAAAATATATATTTTTTTTAAATGTAGTTTCTAGAGTGGGTTTCAAAATTTAATGTTCAGGGAGATTGCAACATTTAGGGTACTGGCAATGGAATATATGGAGTTTTCTCTCTAGGGTCAGAGTGAAAGTTTAGTCTTATGGTTAAAACTTAGACTTACTTATACTACAGACATTGCTCTTAGCTTTGTCATAAGCTTTTTGGGGCAATTCGTATCACCTTTCCATGCCTCACTTCAGGCATATTTTCTATTTAGATTTATTCCGCGCAAACTTGATAACTATTCATAGATGTGATAATAATAAAAATAGTAATAATAGTGGCATGGTCATAGCATCTGCTCCAATACAGACCCGTTGCTAGTGGATTTGAATGTGTGTAGCCTCTACAAAAAACTTGTGCTTTTAGCCAGTTCACTGTACAGTTTCATGCATCATAATTGGCACCTTAACTTTCACCTTTCCTGTAGTTCTAGTAGAAAATCCAAGCACTCCCTTAAATTATCATGTTATAGAGTATTCTATAAAGGAGTGATTGTACTATGTCCTGAATTAGTAGCTAGATAAGGTGCAGCAGATGGCACATGAATATGTAGCATAGTATCATCATAGTATCAATATGTAGCATATTGATCTTTTGTAGGATCAATAAAATCTGCACTGCAAATGGTTTCCTCTGTGTACATCTTTACATGGAGCACTTTAAGACATTAATCTTAAAAGTTAACTTTGCGAATCAGCACTAAAGTGCAGGACAAGGATATGTGTACTGCTGATGCCCATGCAATGTGTAAGAGATTTTTCAATCCAGGGCTTACAGCCTAGTATCATTCATGTAAGTTACATTCACTTAAACACTGAGTAGAACTTGGCACAAATATATAAGCAATGAATATACACTGATGAAAACAGGTTCATTGTCAAACCTGCAGATTATACAAAGTCAGCTTCTCCTTTCAAATGAAGTCCCTTGTTATCTCCCAGAGCAAACCAGCATTTTAAAATTTTAAAATAGATATTCAATCAACCCCCCATTACTGTTGAAGAAGGCTACGTAAGTGCAAGTAAATGATGACTGATGAAGCTTCTCAAGCTACTGAAAGCCACATGCTAATAAAGGAGCATCAATAAAGTATCATTATTTGTTCATTTTTATGTATTTAAGTGTATGAATTATTAAAAGGAAAATTGCAGATCCTTTTTTGTCAGTACCTTTTCCATCCATCCACATAATACAATATATACTCAGCAATTCATCTGACATGCGTAACAGTATAACCAGCTACATACATTGACTTGAAAAGCACAATCTTGCTTAGCATTTCAGCTCTTAGTCACTTCTGTCATCCTTAACACCTTTAATAAATGAATTGGCTCATCTTTCACAGAGTGTAATTAAACCAGACTGTGTATATTGTAGAACTCTTTCTAGAATCTAGCAAAGTTCCAGTTAAAAATTTTCCTTCTCTTTTAAATTGAGTTAATGTTAGGTCCCACCAGAAACGTGACAGGCTTGAAAGGCAAGCCCCAGGTTACTCAGAATGTCAAACATAATATTTTGAATGCCATCTGACAACCCTCAAACAGTGAATGCAGATTAGTCTGATGAAACCTTCTCTTATGTGGATAAACCATTCAAGCTATAGGCTTCTGCATTATACAACAGCCTTTACCTGCAAAACAATTTGCCCTAATACATATCTGAGCAGTCATGAGTTCAACCCAGACTTGAGCTGAGGTAGGTGGAGCTCACAGAAACAAGATCCCCATCCAAAACAAGCTGTTAACAGTTCCTTGGCACTAAAACCTAGTCTTGACTGGTTTTACCTTCAGCTAATGACCAGCACTGAAGAATTATCTGAACCTTAGATTGAAACTCAGATGACGTGACTGTGTTCAGAAGGACAGCAGAGTAAGCCCTCCAAAAGTATTGCAGAGCCCAGTAACTTCAGCCATATACTATCCAAGTTGGACCCAAGTTTTAATATATGGCTCAGACTTAACTAGGACATTTGACTGTACTACTGGACAGCTGGTGGTTGTTAACATCATATTTCACTATATCTCACTGTCCACTGTCACTATATCTCACTTTTCCAATAGTCCTATATTTCATATGAAACATAGGCAGAAAAGATGAAGCCGTGTAGAAATCCAGCGTGAAAAGTCTATAGGTAAGACAACAATAACTCCATACTATCTTGCGATTTCTCACTCAGAAAAAAACTCATAAGTTTCTTAGTCAGCAAAGAGTATCGTGACCAGACCCAGTAAACAAATTGTCAATATTATTTCATGATCAATAGTACCAAAAAGGAGCTGATAGATCCAAGAAATATTAACGCACACTCCTCATCTTCAGCTATCGCAGCACCTCCCTCTGCTGCACATAAGGACTATATCAATCTGCGGAGAAAGAACTGGAAAGTAGACACAGAAAAGATGAAGAAGAAAATGGAGCAGACAAGAAAAAAGATCCAAAAATAAGATTTTTTTAATGCAGTGCTAGGGAAAAATCAAACATTAGGCATGTTGGAGCTAGTCAGAAAAGGAGAGAAATAGAACTATGATCAGGGATTACTGCCGGGGACTGCCCTGAAGCTGAGAAAAGTGAGAAGGAGACCTAAGGAAAGCAGGGTGAAGGGCCTGGCTAGAGTGAAATCAATTTGGAAATCTGTCCAGTGAATGCATGCTAATTCTTCTGTTTTGAAACACTACAAACTCAATCACACAAAATATACATGATATAATTTATGGTAAATTATTTGTGAGGATTTCTCTTTTAGTTTAGTATGTATATTAATAAAATTACTCTGAAATGCACCGAGAATAACAAGACTTATATGAAACTTCTAGTCAAAATTTTAAAAAGTGTATGTATATAAATGTAAAAATCAAAATTACGTGTGGTACATCAGTGTGTGTGGGAAAGTGTGCTTATGTCACAGTGATACATTTTATATATATTTGTGTCTAGAGAAATATAACATTTCAAATTAGAAAAAGATCATATGATACTATGAAAAAAAGCCAGAAAATTGCATTGCCTTGATTTTAAAAGGCAAAAGGAGCTGGAAAACCCTGTCTTCAATGTATTTTAATCATTTTTTCTGGTGCTTGAACTCTTTACAGTCAGTAGCCATTAGAAAAAGACTGTCAGATATAGAAGTGCCCTCTGAAATTTCATTGAAATCCAGCATAAGTTAATGAGGCACTGCGGATGTGACTGCTGCATGCCTGATGTTTGGAAGAATTTAGAACTTGATTTCTTTTTTTAGTTCCTTAACAGTATTTGATTCTAGCATGAGTCAAAAATAGTATGCAGCTAGGCATGATGCCACTTCTTTTGTACTCCTTGTACAGCAGAAGCGTGTGGCTGGAGCCATATAAAAGCTGAGGAATTACAGTGCTATTTGTAGTCAAAATTATTATGCTTCAACTCTTGCAAGGGTAGGCTCTCACAGGACTGCTGGCCTCCAGGCTTATGGAAGCTAAGCATACTGCTGCTATCCGGGAGAGATTAGTAACCATATTGCTAATGTTTCTGGAAAGCCATTACTGGTTACTATCCCAGAAGAACAAGTTCTAATCTATATTTTAAGTAGCAGCTGCTCAGCATGCTAAAATATCCTGCATACATTTATTCTGTTTTGCTTTGCACAGAGTTCCTTTAATCTCACTTGTCTACAGATGTGGGACAGAAGTAGAAATTTGACATTAAACTGAGTGGTTGCTGGTGCTTTCCAGAGCAGGGAAAAAGCTCTGAAAGAATTAGATGGTGTTTAAGAAGGGAAAGTGTCTCTCTTGCTCCCTTGCTTTCTCTGTCTTTCATATACACGCATACACATATGCTTTCTCACTCTTTCCCCTTGAAAACATACATACACACACAAACCTTATACTAATGTTTCAGCAACACTTACAGATTTGTCAGAAAATCACAGAATAGTTGAGGCCGGAAGGGACCTCTGGAGGTCATCTAGTCCAGCTCCCCCACACATGCACACTGAAAGCAGGGTCACCTAGAGAAGGGTGCTCAGGGCCACGTCCAGTCAGGTTTTATGTATCTCCAAGGAGGGAGACTCCTCAGCTTCTTTGGGCAACCTGTCCAGTGTTTAGGCACCCTCACAGTTAAAATGGAATTTCCTCTATTTCAGTTTGTACCCATTAACTCTTGGCCTGTCACTGAGAAGTCTCTCGCTCCATCTGCTTTACTCTTCATCATCAGCTTTTTGTACACAGTGGTAAGATCCTCCCAGAGCCTTCTGTATTCTATTGTTCTGTATTGTGAGAACAATCCCAGTTCTCACACCCTCTGCACATAAGTCAGTTGGCCACCTTTGCCACAAGGGCATATTCCTGGCTCATGTTCAACTTCTTGTCCACTGGGACCCCCAGGTCCTTTCCTGCCAAGCAGCTTTACAACGAAGCAGCCTTAAACCTTTATTGGTGCATGGAGTTACTCTTCTCCAGGTGCAGGACTTGCATTTCACTTTATTTACTTGATGAGATTCTTATTTGTCTGTTTCTGCAAGTTGTTGAAGTCCTTCTGACTGGCAGCAGAGCCATCTAGGATAACAACCACTCCTCAGTTTTGTATCATCTGCAGACTTGCTGAGGGTGTACTCTGTCCCATCATCTGTCATTAATTAAGAAGGTAAACAATACCGGCCCCAGCATTGACCCCAGGGTACACCACTAGTGACTGGCCTCCAGCTGGACTTTGGGCCACCACTCACCTTTGGGCTGCTGACCCTGGCAGTTCAGCCAGTTTTCAGTCCACCTCAGTGTCAAACTATCTAGCCCACACTTCATGAGCTTGTCTACGAGGATGTTATGTGACACACTGTCAAAAGCCTTACAAAAGTCAAGGTAGACGACATCCACTGCTCTCCCCTTATCCCCCAAACTAGTCATCTCACCATAAGATTTATCAGGCAGGTGAAGTGTGGTTTCCCCTTCATAAATCTGACTACTCCCAATCACCTTCTTGTTCTCCCTATGTCTACAAATGGTTTCCAGGATTGTTTGCTCCATCACCTTCCCAGGCACTGAGTTGAGGTTGACCATCTGGTAGTTCCTCATATCCTCCTTCTTGAAAATAGGAGTGACATTTTCACTCTTCCAGACCTCAGGAAACTCCCCTGATTGCCATGACCTTTCAAAGATGGTCAAGAGTGACCACGCAATGTCATTGGCCAGCTTCCTTAACACTCCGGGGTGTATCCCGTCAGGTCCCATGGACTTATTTATGTCCAATTTGTTTAAGTGATCCCTAACCTGAGATCCTCCTCCACCAAGGATAAGTCTTCCTTGCTCTAGGCTTTTCTTCTGGTCTCAGGGACCTGAGATTCCTGAAGGCCAGTCTTACCAGTAAAGACTGGGGTGAAAAAGGCATTCTGTACTTTGGGTTTTTTTGTGTCCTTTGTCCCAGGTCCTCTGCCCCATTCAGCAGCAGGACCATATTTTCCCCAGTCTTCCCTTTGCTGCCAGTGTACCTGTAGAAGCCTTTCTTGTTGTCCTTCACAACCCTCACCAGATTCAACTCTAGATGGGTTTTGACTTTCCTAACACCGTTCCTGCACACCCAGACAGTGTCTCTATATTCTTGCCAACCTATCTCTGCTTCCACTTCTTCTATGCTTCCTTTTTATATGTGAGTTTTGTCTGGAGCCCCTCCTTCATCCATGCAGGCTTCCTGCAGCTTTTACTTGATTTCCTGCGCGTCAGGATGGACTGTGCTTAAGCTTGGCAGAGATGATCCTTGAAAATCAACCAGCTCTCCTGGACCCCTCTTCTCGCCAGGACTGTATCTCATGGGATTCTTCCAAGTTGGTGCTTGACTAGGCCAAAGTCTGCTCTCCTGAAGTCCAGGGTTGCAATCCTGCTTTCTTCTCCTCTCATGTTCCTGAACTCCACCATTTCGTGTGGGCTGCAACCAAAGCTGCCCCTTACCTTTGCTCCACAACCAGTTCTTCCTTCTTTGTAAGTAGGAGGTCCAGCAGAGCACTTCCCCTTGTCTGCTGCACAATCACCTGTGATAGAAATTTGTCATCACTGCACTTCAGAAACCTCCTGGATTGCTTGTGCCCTGCTGTGTTGTCCTTCCAGCGAATACCAGTGTGGTTAAAGTCCTATTGAGGATCAGGGCCTGCAAATGTAAGGCTCCTTCCAGTTGTCTGAAAAAGATCTCATCTACTACTTCTTCCTGATCAGGAGGTCTGTAGCAGACAACAATATCCAAAGCTTAAATATTCTTTTTTAGAAGCTATTGTTCCTTTTAGATTGAATCATTTCCTGTTAAACTGACAGAGCAAAAGAGAAGTGATGGGTTTAACCCGTTAAAGATAGCAGAATGACATCTGGCTTCATTGTGCTTTGGTCCATGCTCTGAAGAAAGCAGTCTTTAATTTAAATATACAGTGTGGAATCAGTACACTAACAGAGGGGGCTAGCTGAATGTGTACACATAACAACAGATTGTATCTTTTGGGGACTGCTGAGCACTTACTAAACGAAAATGGTATTGGAATCCCTGCTATTTGTCTACAGAAGATAACAATAGGGTCTTAGAAGTAGATATCTTCTAAAAGGATTTTTGGACTAGCATTCACATTACTAAGCAAGCCACTTCCTACACAGCTGCATATAAAAAGCATGAAAACTGAAAATAGTCCAAAGTAGCTACACCTCTGCTCATGAAGCAAAATGATTAATAGCAGACAGCAATAGACATGGAAATATTTACTCAGTATCAACCATCAGCTGTTATATTGAAGAAGGGACAAAGTAGCTACAGGCACTAACTGCAGGGTTTCCAGCTAGAGCTTTCCTGCCATAGGCAAGGAGGAGCTGAATCCAAGCTGTGAACCTGAGGCTCCATTCTAGTTCCGGTCTTACTCTTAGGCTAACACAGCCATGCACTGTGGTTTTCTTATGCTGGACTTCAGGTTTTAATTTCATTGTAAGATTTGAAGAAGATCCCTAAAAACATCCGTATGGAAGTCCATTTGAAAGCCAAAGATTAGCCTATACCAGCAATGTAATGTTTTGAATTGACAAAGAAAACAAGATGCGACCAGCAGGTATCTGGAGATGCTTCTCCTGTTGAAGAAAAAATTAAGACCTATTTAACTGAAGTAAATTTGTGAAAGTTGGAGGGAAGAGGTTAAACACAAATAGACACACAGAATCTACTACAAGATTTAAAATATGAGACAGTCCCTTTGGCCTGAAAAGACAAGATGGTAGGACATGGTAGGACAAAAGCTGGAGGGCAGGAGGAAGAAAATAGCGCCGTCCTAATTTCTTGGATGACCAGGAAAGATCAGATAGAAAGAAGCAAGGAGAAGTATGATAAATTTATCCTTCAGCTCATGTTACGGTGAGGATCCTTTGTACGGACAAAAATAATATGATAGAGAACAGAGAACAACAGAAACAGGAATAGAATCCATTTTTATGGATGACCTATCATATACATTGGGCAACAGCTTCTAATGCTTCAGCTTCTTGCTGTAAAAAGACCTTTGAGGCTTTCTTACATAAATATCCTGAAAAATACATAAATACCCACTCACTTCAACAAATTGATGCAGTCAAAAAAAAAAAACAGATTTCATTAACGTCAAAAGGCTAAACTAGATCAAAGATTCATGAGAAGTAACCAAGAATCACTATCTGAAAAGCAGAATAATTAACAGCATAGCATAGACTGCTTTTTCTTTCTGCAAAAAGTATAACTTGTTCTAAAGTCATTCCAGAAATCCTTTACTTTTCTGACAGCAGTCTTAGGTATTTGCACCTAAATTTTTCTGAAACACAGATAAAAAGCACAAACAGCACTAACAAAAGCATGGATTCAATTTCTTAAAAGCCAGTCATACATTTCTATTGAATTTTTAGCAGTATATCTTCAGGGAAGGCTCTGGATGGGCACTTCTTTAAATGGCACTGACACACTCCCAAATACAGAAATATAAGTTATTTGCTCTTTCTTCTAAGTCTGGTAGCTGGCGAGTTAATAGTGCTGGAAAAACGAAGTCCATTTTGCTGAAGTGTTTAACATCCTTGCAGCAAAACTGACTTTTCATGTCATAACTGTTAGGGAAATGACATGGCCTCTGACATTTCTCATGGCACAAATAAATTACCAAAATAAACTCTTGTCATCTGCTATCCTAAGCCTCCAGTTCACAATCATTTGGGGTGTGGACATTATCATCATACAATATCTTAAAAGCACCAATTTTCTAAGATATCTTGTGTTAGGTTTACTTATTTTCATGATCATAAGATGTGATTGCATACATCTCCTACAGCAGATGGGTGTATTTGTATTTATTGCACAGCTAGTGGACTCTTGGAAGTTCAAGGTACAAAATTATTTAAAGGGGGAATTAAATGGAAAGGAATGGAATATGTAACTTTAAGATTCAATTCCCAGGATAAACAGCTTGGAGAAAAAAAAAAAGTATTAAATTAGGCATACAATTATTTGGCCTGATATGTTATGATCTGTAAGTAATTGGGTGTACACGTTTCTTTCATCTCCTCATACCAAATATAATTCGATAATGCATGCCTTCAGAATCAACACAATTAACTAGGCTTTAGGGAAAGAAAACGGGCTTTTTTCCTCCTCTAGGGCTCGTATGCATAATCCTAGACAGTGGAACAATTGAAGAATAATTGCTCAGTGTAGTAATCTTAAAGATATCGCAACGGTACAAGATACTCAAAAACGCTAGTGTGTTGAGCACATTATTTGCACCAAACTTTGAGAGCAAAAACCTGTCTTGAAGCATAATTCTATTATTTCCCCCTAAAGAATTACTCTGTATGTTATTCAGACAGCCTAAACTTGTTATTAGAGTTGTAGTGAAAGTTTCATGGAAACCTGCACAACCTTTGTGAAGAGAAAGGCAAAAATGAACAAAACCTGGCAATATAGCTATTGTCTTGGACTTTTAACAACCCTCCCTGTTTTCTTCCCTGGAATGTGTCACCATACACAAAAGGAAATTTATATGTATTGTTTTCAGTGTTTTTGTTTTCCTTCATCTTTTCTTATATCAGAAGGTATTCTCCTCTCTGAAAAAAATCAATAGAACCTACTCATGTTATAGGTTTTAGCTAATCAGTATCAGTGGTTTGATCAGCAGAGCTTTGTGAGACAGAAAACAGAAAGGAAGTGCACTGTAGCTTGAGGTCTAGTCGTGAAAGGTGCATTTCAAGCTAAGAAAAAACTTCATTTTTTAACTTCCTAGAATCAAGGTCTGATTGGATTCCGAGTAGAGTGAAGGTTACTAAACTCCTTTTAAATTCAATAAGACAAAAAAATACAAGACAGACAGACAACTGACTTGAGTGAAGTACTAGTCACACAAGTTTTCATTTACTTATTTAGTTCATTTATTTGCTTCTTAGATGATTACAATGGACTCCTACAGTTTTGTTTCTTTCCAGAAGTCATGGTTGAAAAACTCCCTTTTAGAGGGGGGCTTCAGGTACTCTCGGCTGGGGTAGCATGACCCTTGGTCACCCCCTCCTAACTGCTGGCCTGTGACTGCCACGGGAGGCTATAGAAGTGGGCCAATCTTTCTATCAACTGAAAGCTCAGAAGTGAGCAAATTAATGTAATTTAGTAATGCTGATACTTCGCCACAACTATTACTTCTCTGTGACTTTAGAATTTCATGCAATAATGATTTCAAAGTCGCAAATTCATTATATGAGGTTAAGATAGTTGGAAAGGATCAATCAGATTTAACCAGAGACCATAACTGATTTAATTCATAGATTATCAATATTAAAAAGGGAATTACAAATTTTCTATGCAGATCTAATCCTTAGGCCCCTTTGTATTTCTAGTTTATTTGCACTGGGTTGGTGAAGATCACCATTTTCTTATTCTGTGGTGGGATATCCCAGGATGAAGTAAATAAATCAACAAAATGGCTTATTCTGGATGTGATCCAAAAGTGTCATTTAAGTATATGTAAAGATAATTAAACAACCAGAAGCTTACATCCCTGCTGTTCAGGCATTTTTCTTTTTTAGGAAAGCACCGTTCTTTATGCTTTTTACAATTTGTTAGGCTGCCGCAATTTCATCTTGTAGAGAAGAAACAAAATCCTCTGATATGTAGAGCCAAAGTCGCGACCATAAAAAATGAACAACAATTCCTGGGAGAATATGCATTTCAATATTTAGCTTTAATAGTATGATTGAAAAGACTGAATGAGCCCATTAAATTTAATTCATCATTGCAAACCTTTCACTCTGAACTTCAATTGCAACTATCCATGCCCCTCCTTCAGCATCCAAATGTAACTTATTCTGTCTTACTTCTAGGAACAAGAACAAAATTAAAATTTCAAATTTATATTGTAGCTAAGTATGAATTTTCCCTGGCTCTGAATACTGTGCACTTGCCGTTAATGCTCTGTTGCTAAAAATAAAAGGCTATTACACTATCTGCATCAGAATAAATACTTTTCCTATTTTGCATGCTTCCCGGGTCTTTAAACAAATCCTATAGATCTTTGGATTTTACATTTTTTTATTGCATATTTCGTGCTTCATTAGTTTGAAAAGCTGTTTTAATTATAATACTTATTATGCTGAAATGGAGTTGTTTTAGCCTGTTAGGAAAAAGGGCTGTTATGTAATTACTGATACATAACTGAACTTTCCCTCCAACCATGCAATTCCTGCACTCTAATTAGGTCTCTGTTTACACAATTTTTAATACTCTGATGGACTGGAATTTGTTGTCCTGAGGGCTGGCAAACAGTTCATTAGTAGTAGTACAGAAATTAGAAAATCATTGTGAAGATAGCTCTCACTAGCCGTTCTGCTGCATCCAAACTAGTTCATTCATTTCATCATGAAGTTTCAGTTCTCACTGGCCTTTTGCCTCTGAATACTCAAACTGCTTATTAAGAACAAAGTTACCACCTCTGCTTCTCACTTCATTTATGATATAAGTAGGAAATAGTCTGGTACTCACCTGAATGAAATGTGGAGAAGTGGGATGAGTGAAGGATATTTGGAGGGCCACAGGTGTTTTTAGTTCATCTACGCACTGACATATCCTTTCCCAAAGCTCTTTCTTATCTATGTCCTTATATTGGATTCCTTACCATAGCATCTCAGCTTTTCTGTTTCTGTGAGCATTATCAACGATGAAAGAAGTCCTGATTTAGCCAATCCTGTCCTGCAGTCACGGAAAGTCATCTCTGCACCCTTTCCCCTTGCCTGGAAAGAGAAGGTCCTGAGAGCAGAATAAAGCAGGAGAGACTTGGTGGGCATTTCAGGCAGGCAGTTGAATGGTAGCAGTGCATTTTAGCTTGAATGAACCTCCAATGTTTCTTACTCCAGCTTTTCTATTCCAGAAAATGACTGCCCCATTCCTTCAGTCCCTGGCCAATTTCTCAATTCACCTTTCATTACCTGAAGCTGGGATTATTGTAAGCAGTCTGCAAGTGAAGTTTCCTCTATCTTTTAGATCCCATTTCTCGTTTTTCTGGAATGTAGCACCAAATCATCAAGTCTGCTAAATCCTTCACTCTGGTACCTTATTGTCTAGAGGTTGAAGCAGTTATACTAGTTATCTACTACCTGAGGAAGAAAATTGTGTTTACACAGCCTTGAATCACATTTTTCACTCGTTAGTATGTCATTTTGGAGAAGCTACTTCCCTTTCTTCCTTTTTTCTTTACAGCTGGATCCAAATTCTCCCTTGCTGTACCTTCTCCACTTGAGTAAAACTTCAAATATCTAGCCCAAACTCTTATCTGGCCTTCCCATTTCACTGTCACTGCTGTGGTACTTCTAGTTTTCTTATGAACAGATCTTTTAGAATGTATTTCTGCTTCCATGTAGTTTGATTTATGATATATGTGCTGTAGGTGTGCTGTGTATTTTATTCCAGTTTTACCATTGTGTTTATATTGAAATTATATGGAACTCTGTGATGGCTGATTTAGAAATCAGCCATTTTCCTCTAATTTAAGGAATTTTTTCTTCTAATTAATATGTAGTAAATTTAATCTCATGAATATATGCAAATTAAATGCTTAAAACTTATTACGGTGGATTTTTGAACTTTTCCTTAGCTTGCTGTAAGGAACAGTACATTTGCTATTACCTGAGGTTTCAAATGTGTGTTGGTTACCAGTTAATTCATGTCACCCTGTTAAAATCCTTAACACCTGTGGAATCACACCCTCTCTCTAACTGGTAAAAAATAGACTTGAGGAAATGGCATAGGTCTCTTTCTTATGACACTGTGCTATGGAATGCTTTTGAAGAGATCTGTTTGTGTACATGAATATGCTAACTTTATTAAAATATATGCTTAGATGTTTTATATTGAGTCTTATACTATTTTATTTCACTACTTTACTCTTGTATGGTGATGGTAATGAAAGGTATTACCTATATTCATGGAGAGCACCATTGCAGCTGAAGTCAATGATGATATCCTTGTTCATCTCAGCAATTCATGGTCACTCCTGAACAGAATTAAATTTCCGTATACATGCTTTCCAATTTGAAGAAAAATTCATCTTGATAGTCTGAGTTCACAGCTCCTAAGTGTAATAATTTGCTAAGAATGGCTGTTACACATATGTAAGGAAATTAAACTAGTTATTACCTCTGGTAAGTACTTTGTGTTTCACATAGCTCTAGACATGTAGTCACCATTAAAACTTTCTATTACAAATCTATTAATTAACTACATTGTAACTATTGTTTACAATTCTATGCATCATATATTTGATGCAAATATACCTTTATTTCTACTGATACTCCTTTATGGTGAGACAGGTGCACTGACAGAATGTATCTGACCAAATTAAAATCTAAATGACTCCTTTGTGTTCCAGTGTTTTAGCAGTTTTGTTTAGCGGTCTAATTAAGGAGAGATTTCAAATGGGGAGAAAAATCATTTTCCTTTAATGACATGAGGTAAGTTTGAAATGATAGGAAAACTATGCATCCTGAAACATTTGTTCGTATAGAGGACTTGCAAAAGTCTGAAAACCTGTTATTGCAGGAAAAATACCATATTTTATTAAAACATACTTAATTTCAATCCTTTAAAAGATTTGAATATCATTAAGCTTTTGACATCTGGGGAATGTTTTCCAGTAAGAGAAAAATCACTGGACAAACAGCTCCTTTAAGGTTTTTGATGGCAGGTATCTGCATGCTAGAGAAAATTCTTATGATAAATGATAGAGGAAAAAAAGGAAAGGTAAACATAGAAAGAAGATTAAGTGCATAACACTAAGAAGAAATCTGTAAACAACTATGCAAAAAGTGCTTGTGTATTTACAGTAGCTGGGGTAAAATTTTGAAAACTGACAATCTTCAAGCACCAGAAGAAAAATTACTTCGAAACAGAGAATGAAAGCTTGGAAACAACATCTTCAGCAATTGGAACCACTTCTCTGCAGCCAAGTCATACAATCTTCTTCATAAATTGGTTAAGTTCCCTCTTTAAACTAGTTACACATACAACTGTGTTAACAGCGGAGTGGTTAGAAGCTTTACTCTTCAGCTTACTAGCAACCTTATTTTGATTTTCAGCATTGCTGATCAGCTTATATCCATTTTCATTAAGCCAGCATTTTTCTTTAGCATAAGCAAATGGTCTCCCGCCTTGGTGTTCAGCCAGGTGATGATTTATCAGGGCAGATTATGGTAACTGTAGCTTTCCATGAGATCTTGTCTCCAGGATGCTGCTTCTCATCTCCTTGATCCTGTATGCCAGGTTTACAGTGCCAAGAAGAAGTTGTGGTGCTGTGCCTTTCATGCAAAGGAAGGAGATGGGGCTTAGTCTCTCCCCTGTTCATGTCTCTCCCACATGTGAAAGGGCACCTCAGCTTAATTCACATGGTCTCTCTCCTACCCAATTTCGCTATTCAGTTTACCTGTAGAGAAGAACTATGTCCTGAGTGAGCCATCACTAGGCTAAGCAAGCCAAGCTCTTTCAGTCTGCTCACACAAGATAGCCTCTCCATTCCTCATTATCCTATTTGGTCTCCAAAGGGAGTCTCAATAGTACTTGAAACAATACTGTTAACACTGCTTTGAGCTGCAAAGGGTGTAGAAAAGACCCGCTTGTGCTTATTCCCTCAAAAAATCATCACAGTGGCAGTGCCTGTTTGTACTATCCCAGGCAAAGCTAAACACTGAGTGTGGCCCATAATCCATTCCTGCATAATGAACAGACCCCCTTGACTTTAGGGGTTTTCAGATCAGGCTCATTGCACACCAAGTAAGATAGACAAAAGAACAAGTTGTTTCAGTTGTTAGTTCAGCAGAAATTTCCCATGACCAGGAAAACCCTGGATAAACATTCAATAACTAAACAACATACAACAATAAAATAACATGCAACCAATAATAAACATCTTTGTTGTTTTAATAATCATATGTACATCTCAGCCACAGTTTCATTATTAAGACAGAGTACTCCTAATTATGTCCATTATGAATTTTTCCTTTTGGGCAGAGTATGAAGTGGCTTAGTGTGTGTATAAATTGCTGGATTCAGGTGAGCTTTAAATTTCATCAGACAGATCTTGCTGCATTAGTCCTTTGAATGACCTGTATTTTTAATTTAGCATGAAACTACTTCAAGCTAGGTAGTGAAACTAATGAGGCTTCCACAACTGTGCAGAGCAATAATCAACAATTACCTTATCATATATTAAGTCTACGCATGATGTGAACTGAAGCAAGTTTTTCTGTTTCAGAAAACAATGTGATGTGTGCTCACACATTTTCTCAGAAAATAAATAACAATACAGACAGATATGGTGAATGGAAAATGGCTAGGATCATTCAGTTATTTTGATATAGATTTTTAATAAACTTAGAAAAAATGTTCTGCACAATAAGTGCAGAGACAAATTCAGAGCTGAAGTATAATCCCACAGTAATAAGCAGTAATAGAAAAACAAGAACCCGTTGTCTGTGTGGCAGCATTTCACCAATGGTGAATCTGAGCTGGATCCCATGCAGCAGGAACAGCTGGCTGGCCTGATGCATCCATAGTCAGGCACGGGAAAAATGTGTTGTAGTGTGATGGAGAAGCCAGAGTCCCACTAGAGGACACACTCAGCTGCATCTTTGGAGTCTCTCCTTCATCCAAGTGCATCCTGCATTCAGGCATTCCTTCTTCAGGTGACCACCTGGAATGATCCTAATCAGAAGACAACTATATGTTGAGGAGTTTGCAATCCACGTAACAGTTAACCTGAGTAGGCGTAGCCCTGGGCTGTGCTGTGCTTTGCTGCATGTATCTCTTGGCTGCAGGGTAAACTTAGCCGGCTAATTGCACCGGAGGAGCCTGTAGGCAGCTCCCACTTGGCACTGGCAATTATACCCCATGTGTCCTTGTCTTCATCTGAAAGTGAAGCAGCATATTCTCTTACAAACATCGTTTTGCTTAATAGTAGAAGTGAATATAATTATTTTCTTCCCGTAAGAACTGTAAAGACCACAGTGCCAGTGAACCTTTCCACAGATGGAATCTGCACAGCGTGCCATGCCCCAGTTGGAGGTCCATCCAATGCTGCACAGCTCAGAGTTCCCAGCATCTGAAGGGACGTAAGATTATCTATCCTCTTATTCCTTCTTGTATTAGCTCCAGTAAATGGTATTTTAAACGACACCCTATGGAGTCAGAGTTCCTCTCTTCTTGGGATCATAATGAACACTTGCACTGGTGCATTAACCAACACACCTATATGTACTTCACTAGATGCTTCTATTTTCCACACTGTACTTTGGACCAGAATATGAAGTCTTATGTGTAGGGCCTCTTGGGAAAAGGGGGGAAAGGGTCTCCATACGTTGTATGGGGACACATCCATTTTATTTGTGCAGACAACAATTTACAGGGAAATATCTGTCAGCCATAACAGCATTTCCTCTAACAAAGTACTGGGGAGTACTTCTGTTGAGCACAGAGATTGTTGCATTGACTCTTGTTGTTATGAAGCAGATGATTGTTCTTACCATGCAATAGCTGTGGATCAGCAAAGATGTAGTTATGTCTCAGGATTAACTCTACATCTAATCATGCATCTGCCTCAGCCCTACTTACTCTAGAGGCAATATGGACTCACAACTCACTGGATGGCTCAGAACACTTCTCTCTTTGTACTATGCAATACAATATGAAATAAAAAGGCAGCTGAAGCAAAGGTATATGAAAAATTAACATTTTAGTTTATGCATCAAACAAAAATAATAAATAGAAACCAAAAATTTGCTTCAATATAGCATTACATGTCATTTCATTTTTCAGGAAAAATATGTAAACACTATGCTACATTAACTAACTACTTACCTTAGGAGCGATTTTATTCTCATCTATTACAAATTTAGATGATTTTAAAACAAAGCATTGTTTAAAATTGAAAATTGTTTAGCTGGTAGTTCACAGTGAGGTAAGTGGAAAGTTAGATGCCTCCTCTTGGCTTAATATTTCTGTGACTAGTCACAAATCACAGAGTGTATATAGTCATATACAGACATGGGTACAAGACAAGATGCGAAGAATGGTCTGAGTATAAGCACATTAGGCTTCCCTTTCTTCGTGCTGCTAATCCCAAAGAGGTATAAAGAGTGGATCCAGTTCCCCCATTTGCTGGTATTTGACCAAAATAATTTTGTTCAGTAACATTATAGTTAGCACATTATATCTGACAGCTAGAAATATACTTTGATTCATTATAGTTATTTGACTCATCAGTCAAAACTGTCGAAATTCATCTTTCTCCTTTCACAGGGCAGGAAAATGAAATCATAGAAGTCTAAGTTCTTGTTATAAAAGTGATGGTATATAAATTACTTTAGTGTCATATGCTAGAGATTGAGATAATACATCTGGCAATGTCCAGACACATAAAATTTCCCACATGGATTATTATATAGGGCTGAATAAGTTGCTAGATCCTTGTCGTCTGTTTACAGAAGCTGATAACTGACCATTTCATTCACTTGAACATTTAGGTGCTATTCTACAGACATGATCTTCCTCCTACCCCACCTCCTCTTCGTACAAAAACTTTGTTCCTCTCCATGCGAGCAGTGTGGAATGACCAAGTGCCGAAGGCAAGGAGCAGCTGGCCAGGAGCCTGACAGGCACAGCTCTGGCAGCTTTATGGGCTGCACCCAGCAATGTCTGGTAGTCAAATTCACACACTAATACACTCATATACTGTCCCACAGTACTTCTGAAAAAGAGTGACATTCCTGGCTCCCAGAGCCTCCCAGTCATATGGCATAGAAGGTCCTTCATTTCTCTTAAAGCACTGTGTCAAGCAGTGGCATTCCCAAGCGCTTAATGAAAGGGGCAGGCTAGCATATGGCAGGTGGTGGTATCATCTCATGTCTCCTAAGCTTTTGATGTTCAGCATTTCAGCCCTCTTCATTGTTCTGAGTGAGTTCAGGCTCTAAGGGAACTTTTTGCAAAGTCTGACGCAGTAATTTGAATTTGCCTTTCAGATCCAAGTTTCAAATTAAGTTTAATGGTTCCAAAAGAGTACAAATGCACTACGCTCTTCATGCTTCCCCTCAGTGATCATTCACAGAATAGTGAGTGAGCTTTGCTCTTCTTTTAACCTTAGCGCCCTGTGTAAATATATCACCCGTTACGACATGTGAGGTGCAAGATTTTTCAACTACTTAATTATCTCTAAAGTTAGTAATAAATAAATGACCTACAGCACAGCTCAAAGTATGCAGTATTTCAGAGTGAGCTGACTACATAACAATGATACACCCAAAGTCAGCATCCCATACACACTTGCCTTACCCTTCAGTGTTTTGCTAATACAGTTAAATGCAATATTATTCAACTAAAGTATACTTGAAGTTTTGCTCCCTGATCCCAAAATTATGCTGATGTACTTTTTTGTTTGTTTGCAATTTTGTTTCTGTTTAGGCTTTGCTTTTTTAGAGAGTAGGTGAGAGACTTTACTCATACACATTGCCACTATAACTAATGCTTAACAAATAATATTGAATAATTTCCTCCAAAGACTTTTCCTTTAACTCTACCAAAGAGTCACAAGTTTGTAATGTAGTAAAATACTGAAGTATATTACTACAGTTAATATACTGAAGTAGTATACTCTCTTCTTCTTGTAGACCTGATACTTACATTGCTAGTCAGGACTTGGAAAGAGCAACTTTCATCATTCTCCCCTTCCTCACAGATAGCGGGGTGCTAGGTAGAATTATGCAAATAGGCAGCACATTTGTTCCTGTATAGACTGGTGTATGTTATTAGCTATTATTTGTCCTCCACGTGCTCCAGAACAATAAGGAGGAGCTCTGAGAATCACTATTTTGCCCTGAAAATGGCAATGGTTTCCTTATTTATCGCCACTTCACACCATTAGTGCCTATCCACTTGTCACTTTAAAAACGTGTTACAGAGCTACTCAGTTTTAAAAATTCACTTGATAAATAAATAGCACTAGGTAGAGCATTGTCTGATGAAACCTCTATAATATACAATGAGAAAAAAAAGTTCATTGCGCTTCACAGACTTTTTAAAAAGTCTAGAATTGCTTCTTCTACAAGATCTAATTTGTAAATTATCATAAAATTATTCAGTGACTGCACTATAGCCTTGAACCATGACCGTCAAATGGCAGCAAGCCTAGCATGGAGAAGTAGCTAAGGAAGACTGGGAAACTGAGTCCATTGGCTGTCTATGGCAATTATTAAGCCACAGTGATGTGTAATAGTAGGGCTATTTAAACAAGAGGAAAGACAACTACTACAGGCAGAAGTGTTAACATGGAACAACAAATGAGCGTAATGGAACACAGACATACTGCACACCAGTTGTAAATGAAATCACTTCGCATGTGATTCGCAACACAGCTTTTGCATGTATTGATGACATTGTTGAAGTCTGAAACACAGAATATGTAGTTCATTCAAATTAATATGAATCTGAATGTGACTGTATTCTTTGGCTTTTTGTATTTACTTTCAGAGAATATTTACTTGACATAAATGTTCACAGCAAATGTTTTCACTGATATGTTCAAATATTCACTGAGAGGGTATTCAGTGTATATTCAGTCACAAATATTTCACAAGGTGCTGTCTGTTCTTCTGTTCATGTAAATGATACCATGTGACTATACTGAAATAAGCCAGTAAAATGCAACATTTTTCTCTGTGACATATTTGTATCCCAAGACTCATCACCTGAAAAAAAATTTGAATCATTACAAACCAGAAAAAAAAGTCATTCTTTCCCAATCTTTGGCTTATCTATATTGAACAGTAGAATTATTCTTTCTTTCAAAATCCTACTTCCATACGTGCAGTCTCAAAATATTTACAATTTCCTGGGGGTCCTAGATGAATCTGATGATTCTGAAACACAGGGTAATTTGTGATTACAATAGCCTAGTAGTAGCTCAGAAGGAGAATAATTTCATGACCCTCTGCTTTCTGGTAGTAATTAGAGTGGACATGTCAGATAGTCAATTTTTAAAAGATGCCTGAAAATTAATGCAAATGTAAAAATGTAGAATAGCACTAAAAAAGTTTCCAAGAAAGCTTGTAGTTTGCAGGAAGTGTGTGAGTTGCTTAGCAAAACATAGAGCGTTGGGGAAGAAATTAATCAGCCAAACAACTTGGCTATACGGATTTATAGGCTACTTCTAAGTAATATGTGGTTTGTTCACTTTCTCTTTGCCACCCATTACCTAACAGTGCTACATCTTCCTAATTAAAGAGATGGGCCTTTAACTGTGAAATCTATATTCTATTATTTTCTCTATTTATTGCCCAACCTGTCTATTTTAAACAGAACTCTGACTTTCACTCTAGGATGATTACTGGTTTTATCAAAGGAACTCTAGCAAAGCTGCTGTCCAAGAAGGAAGCTTGTTAGATAAAATTAAATTACCTCCTTGCAGGAGGATAAATAGGTTTTTTAACACAAAAGTAGATTGACATAAAACAGTAGTAAAAATTTTAACGTGAAGAGGAAAGGTAAATCATAATAAATTTCCTCTGCATTCTGCTTTGATTCTTTTTCACGTATATTTTCAGGACATGCCAATTTCTGATCAAACGTATGATTTCATGTACCTTCCTCGTGAGAACCCTATACTGACATGGTATGTTTTCCTTTAGCACACTGACGCTGAAACTGTCCCTTGAGGGCACTCATTTAAATTCAGGACTTATAAATAGTAGACTAACAACCATACCAGAAAGTACAAAAATTCCCAGAATTCCTGGAAATGTGCTTCCTTCTATCTTGTTAAGGAAATGAAGCTTTGATTACACAGCAAGTTAAGCTAATTCTGAAGAAGAGAAAAACAGTTACAGTCCAGCTTCTTTCTAAAGCAAGGCCTTGTTCTGAGAGCACTGTGAGCTGCAGGTGTGGCAGGACACTCCTGTGGTGAATGCAAGTGGGAGATTTGCAGGTTCTTCACTTTGCTCTTTCACTGTTCACATGGGCAGCAATTTACAGTTTTAGTTAAGAGTTTAGTTAGACATGAGACTCACAGCCCATCACAGAAGTCCAATGGGTGTTCTGCTGCTGCCTTCAGTTCTCGCACTTATCCCTAGAATAGCATGTGAGCAAGGGGAAGCAAGTAATCCTTCTTCATCAGAAGGGTAAAGGTCTGCCAATGTAGTGTCTGTGTTTCTCATGGCTGGAAATCAGAGCTATGGGAACAGCAAACATTGACTGATTTGTCAATTTGTGTTTGCTTAATTCACTCATGAGGTTAGCACAGCCCATTTCAAAAGCATTTGCCAGTCAATGAGCCAGCCAGGCCATCAAATGGAGGCACATCTCTTCTCTCTCTTATTTGTGTCAGTTATTTGCTAAAATAATACTAAGTGGTAATAAGACAAAAATAGTCTCTGCAAGTAACTTCCACCAGGCCTTTTTTGAAGAAAATCCTTACTCTTTTTATTTTAGTATGTGTGATAAGATCACTAGAAATAGATTGGAACTCCATAGCCGCAAGCTTAGAGTCTGAGTAACTTTCTTAAAGGAAATCTTTCTGTTAGCTGAAAGACAGAAAGGGAAAATGTTTTCACTTGCTAAAATCTGGGCATTACCTTTCTCATCTGTATGTGGCTACATCTTATAAAAAGGGTAGATATTTATACTAGCAAGGGCTCTAGTTAGGGTGTATGGCACCTCTATTTGGACAGGGTAGAGAAAGAAAAAAATAATGCAATTGCTGTTGAATTCTGTGTTTATACGATTAAATTGACATAGCAAGGATACTCAAACTTTGTTTTCTTTATTTAGGAAGATATGGTTCCTGGTCACTTATTTTTTCCTGTGGGGAGCGAGCTAGCTCTTTTTGATGGAACCAAATTAATTCTCTTCCTTGCAGCAGACTTTGGCTTCTTCTTTTCTTTTATGAGACAATGCTCAGAAACAGTCACCTCTCCTTGTGAAAAGGAAGCTCTGTTGTCCTGTGTGAAATTCTCCTGTTTGTGCCCCACCTACTCCCTCATCTAGACTCACAGTTATTTCACTTCTTAAAAAAGCTACTAGGCCCACTTTGTTCTGTGTGCCATACCCGCTTGGAAGAGGGCTATTTAGCTAGTTGCCGCTTCTTTTAGACTCACAGAGTCTTCTGACTAGTTTTTCTCTTATTTTATCCCACCCTGGATCTTAGAAGAGCTTAAGAGAAGTGCTGTTCTGACAGAAGGGAGTGACATCAGACGTTCCCAGACTCAG
The DNA here is from genome assembly GCF_040807025.1 of Struthio camelus. NCBI lineage: Eukaryota > Metazoa > Chordata > Aves > Struthioniformes > Struthionidae > Struthio > Struthio camelus. The sequence goes on from NC_090942.1 coordinate 27,231,958, forward strand.
AACTGTTAGTCTACGCTTTCGCATACTCTTCCAGACTACCGTGTGCAGTGCTGGTCACCCCACCTAGAAAGTAGTGCAGACTTCAAAAGAAGTCTTTATTGCAAACAAAGCAGGTGCATTAAGACTATTCTGATTTTCGTAAATTTTTTCTCAAATTTTAGTTAGGTTCCTGAATGTATTAGTAGAGAAAGTTCTGCTTCTTGCTTAGTTTGTGATGCTGTAACTCTACTGGGATCTACCATTTGCTCATGAGCATCGCCTGTTGTCCCTCTTAGAATGAGCTGCTCATCTAAATAGCCTTCCGCATATAGTAATAACTCCCTGTTAATACTAATACAATAATATACATAGCTAACATAACAATAGCATAATAACATAATCCATACCATAATAACTCCATTTCCCCCCAAATCTATTATTATGGACCCAATTGCTAAAACTGTGAGAGCCAAACTCTTCCAAAGGAAAAGAGCAAACGTTCAGCAAACATGACCAAGGCCTTATATATTAATTAAAAGTTCACTTCAGAAGCTTTGGGAGTAAATCTTTCCATAAGAAGGAATAAATAAACAGTAATAGCTGTATTAGGCAGGTTTATACTTTTATACTAGTTGCAGTGAGATTCTTTAAGTAGCCTTGCCTATATTTCTTTTATTACCAGTACCTCACCCACACAGCTAGTTAAGATATAACAATTCAAAACAAACTGCTCTTGCTCTGTCCACTGCTTACTTTGTAACACTTGCACATATACAGCAAATGTATGTTTGACATATATCAGATAGACCAGTCCAATATGCTGAGATCAGTGGTAAAATTTTCTTAATGGGACTAAAACTTGTACTCACAGCCTTAAAACTGGTTTGAGCAGGCAGCAGGGCCTATACATGCTTCACTGTGAGGCTGGAGTTACAGTCTTGAGGAGCTCCTAGAAAACTTCCTGTAAACTGAACAATAGTGAGAGAATAAAACTAGAAGTTAACGCTGTAGAATTTTATCAAATAATTTCAGTACTGACCAAGCAGAAATATGTGGATACTTGTTTCAGATTCAGTTATGCCCTCACTACTGTAGCAAAATTAACTTTAACGGCATAGGAATCCACAGATATTGTTTGAACTTGTTTTTCACTAGAAAGGTGAAAACAGCTTGACCAAGATTGACTGTTCTCTGGTGGTATTATAGATGTGCATCATTTCATGACTAAGATGCGGGTCAATTATTTAAAGAGAGTGATTGATTCGAGTGCAGAGAGTGGATTTATTAGAGCACAGCATAAATGGTCGGGTGACCCTCATTCTCACAATTCTTATTGACCTGTCAAACTGCTGTCTCCATGAAGATCAAATGTTCATTGTTTCTCATATAACTCAATATTGCCTCCATGATGCATGCTTCAGCCTAGATATTATCATGCCATCTTGTGTAAGTCAGAGGTCTGATGGGCGTAACAACAAGGAAAATTTTGGGACTGAACTGCTTGTGTTGACATCAGTCAAAATCAAAATACCTCTGACCTGGTGTGCCTCTGACCAAATCGCCAAATGGCTGCTATGAAGATCAAGGTAACTTACATTACATTTGATTAAGAATATGTAAAGAATTATTCATTTCATGAAAGTTCTCAAATAATTGATGAAGAGAAAGTTTAACTTGGATTTAGCCAAAGAAATCTGCAAGATGCTTTATCACAAAACAGAGTTGTTGTCAGCATTACTCTTCTTCAGAGGATTGCTATTATTACACGTTATATGCTTACAAATTATAATGTCAGTTTAAGCTATGAAGTTTGTTTTCCCTTCTGTTTTTTTCTTTAGAATTCCTGTCATACACGTCATAGGAAAAAAAAAATCAAAGGAGCCAAAATTTGAAATGTTTCTACCTCCAAACATAGTAATAATTTAAAGCCCCTTTCTGATGTGTTTAAAGGCAATGCAGTGGCATCAGAAATCCCAAAACATAACATTATGGTTATGGCAGTTTCAATTAGGATACTAAAGCTTTAAACGACTTTTTGCTCTCTTTCTTCTGATTCTTTATTGCATAAAAAAATTTCTAAACACATGATGTCAAGCCCAGTGCTAATGTGCCCTAGTTTAGGCATTTAAAAGCCTGATGTATGAGTCATCTTGGAATCTCCATAATGAAGAGAGCTCAGCATTTTCAGAAGGCGATTCATGCGACCTCTCTTAGATACCTGCCTTAGGAAAGCCAACATACCCTCACAAGCTGCTTATTTCTCCTGGCTGATTGACACATGGCTCTGGCTGACTTAGATATAAAAGTTTAACTCTTCGGTGAAATGAATACTCTTTCTCTTCTCAACATGATAAATAATCCTCTCTGTACCTCTCTCCGTACCTCACTGAAACATCCAGAGTCTTCAGTAACCTATCTGCTAAAATAGATTTAAATATGGTCAGATCGAACAATAATCAAGAACAAAGATGTTTGCCTGCAACATTCAGGTACTATCCATACCAGTACATAATCTGAATTTAAATGGACTGAGTTAAAAAGGCAAAGATGGACATGTAATAGGAGTAAACAGATCCTTTACAGGGATCTCAGGTACGCCATAAAATTACAAAGCATTACCTGGAAAGTGTCTTTGAAGGTGACGTAGTATGGGCCACAATCAAGCAAAACCTCATCTGCTCCTCCTGCAGATGAGGACAACACTAGATCAGGTCAGCCATGACTTGATGTAGCGAATTCTCGAAAACATGGATGGAGACCTGTCTCAAAGACGTATTCCAAAGCTGAACTACCCTCCTAAGAAAGAAGTTTTTCCTAATCTCCTACCAGAATCTCGCAAACTGCAATTTGTGATTGTTTCACTGTCTACCACTGCCACTACTAAGAAGAGTTTAACTCCACTGTTCTTATAGCTCCCTTTCACACAGTAGTAGGCTGCAAGCAGATATGGATTCCAAGCACAGGTATATCCAGCTCATATGCTTTCTACATAGTGATTAGACAGAGGATGTTTCTGTTTTCCTCTATCTAAAAAAAGATGTTCCAAAAAAAAAAGATTATAAAAAAGAACAATAACTTGGGCATTTGAAAGAATAAGTCTTGCAGTGACAGTTGGAAATTTTGTTTTACTTCCTGAAATCTATCATAGAAAATCCTTTCTGGAACAGTTTTCCTTTTTTTTTTTTTTTTTTTTTTTGTAAAACTTAACGATTTTTCTGATTGAATGCTTCAAACTACTTTGAAATGAAAGATATCTACCTCAGAACTCTTCCTCAAGTTCTGAGGAAGAGCTAAAGTGTGAGTTAGTGAGTCAATAGCCGCGGGCTAAACATGGCTACATGTTATACACACTTTCTTTCACAAAAGGAGTGCAAAACAATTAGCATTTTTTCTAGTCCAAAGAGCAATATTCTGAATAAACCAGACACTACTTGTTCTAAGAAAATAAAATTGTAATAACCTCCTAGCTTTAGTAGCATTTCTGGGCATTGTATTTCTATAGGATTACTGTCACATGGAAACACAAAAACAAGAAAGTGAAGATGGGGTCGGGTTGCCCCTGAAATGTAAATAGGTCTTATGAGCAACATATTTTTCTTTCAAAGACAATTTTGCAAATCCAGGATAAAATTTGCAAGCTAATTGGACTTGTTTTACACCCACAACCTTGCTTGCCCTTTACAAAACATCAGAACAGTTTTTTTTTTTTTGGTCAGGCACATTCACAGGAAGAGAAATTTTAGCTTTCACCTCGATAAACTTATTATATGCTTTTATAAATTTTTAGACTACAGAAGTTGGAATATTTTATTCAGTCAAGCAACAGAAATAGTTCTAGGTGGTTTATTAGACTAATAGCCAACAGCTGAAACGGCTAGTTGGAAATTTAACAAAATGCTGAAGTAACTATAGATTTATTTTTTTTTAATCACATCTCTTTTTATTAAATAACCTTTCAAAAGAAACTATGATCTTGCATGACATTCCACAAGCATAGAATATATGAATTATTGTGAATTTTTTGAGCCATGATGTCATAACCAAAAAAGATGCTTCTTTCCCATCGAGTAAGACATTGCATCAAAAAAATTCCCTCTCATTGTGACAAGTATTGCAGCTGTATAACATTATACATCCCGTGGACATGAACTTGTGTGAGTTCCTGTCAAACCAAGGTGAAGAGAAGTAGTGAGTATGGTCCAGAAAACATAAACTAGGTGAGCTGTTTCACCAGTCCCGGAATGGAAGCAAAACATACAACCAAGTCCTTTCAACTATGACCATTTATAGTTAGCAATAAAAAGGGACTGTGGTTCATTGGCTGGCCCCAAGGGCAAGTAGCACAGCCCAGCAACTCCTTATGGCTAAATTCTCATCCCTCAGCAAAAACAACGTGGCCTTATCGCTACTGTCATTGGGAATGCTCCCTGGTGTGTGATTCATATAGACTCAAAGATTATCAAAATTCAAAGATGAAGTCTGTGATGCCTTTGCCTCCTCTGCTGCTTGAACGCAAAAGACATAAAAACTATAAAAAGAAGCAGCTCTACTGTCAGAGCCAACTGCAGGTGGCTCTGCTAGGGAAAAGAAAATGTACCCCTGCCTTTCTCCCCTGGACTCCTTGCATATCCCACCAAGCTATGTGAAAGGAAGGGAGCCTTTAGCCCTTTTAGACTGGTATTTCAGCTTGCCAAGCAAAGCCTTATTTTGAAAAAACTGGAATTAGCAATTAATGCTACCACGGCATGCCGTATTATCTTTCTTTATTAAGGCTATTTCTTGGAGGTGGTAAAGCAAGGATAAAACAAGGTTTCCAAGAGCCAAACTAACCTAGACTTTGGCAAACAAGCACGGATTCTCTAGTCACATAAGCTAATTGGTCACTTGAATTAACTAGAGTTGGAAATTTGAGGGGTTTTTGGCTAATAAAGGAGTAAGATTCCAGAAAAGGCTTTCAAGCAGGTAAGCAGGGAGCCTGTGCAGGAACCTGATACATTTTCACATAGGATTGTATGATGATACTGCCTGCTGTAACAAGGCATTGGGATTTCAGGATCAAAGAGATCCCCCTCAGAATCATGTCCTTTCTTCCTTCTTTTAAATATGCGCTTTTATTTCACTGTAGAAAAAAGTGCTCAGTGTTCACCTGTAGCACAAATACAGCTTTAAATGGCAGGAACAGTGTTCTGTCTTTGATTCATCTTTCAGTATTACCCAATCATTTATATTTTAAATTATATATCAATGGTCTATTTCAAAAAGAACACCACTTTTATTTCTAAGGGTTATGTTATATATAATGAGCTAAATGTTATAGCTCTTATCATAAAACAGTAATACTTTACATTAAGAGGAATAAACTTTCTTTTGCTGATGACTGCCTTTTTTTTCTTGAGATGATTTGCACGTGATAATTTGCTTCAAGAAGAGGAAGATGTAGTAAGCCAATGTAAGCTATCTCAGCTGGATAAAAATGCACACAACAGCAGACAAAGCTTCATTGTCACAGTATGAGTCATTCTGTCCTATATTTTCTTCTAGCAATTTTCCAATTAAAGTCTGGAATTTTAAAAGCAGTTTTTCGTTCTGAAACTGCATAGCAGTGGTGGACTCAGAACAAATTACAAACGCTACGGTTTGGTGAACACTTGTATAAACTCATAAATATAGTCCATATATAGAGAGCCTAATTTCACTATTCATTCCTCAGCAGACCCTTACTCACTCTCCTTTGAGCCAGTACAAGCCCTCATGGAGCCATGCTTTGAACTGGACTGAATTATATTAACCTTTTTTTTTCTTTCAACTGAGTTAGTTTGAACTTAAATCTGCTCCTGGTCTGGTTCACTGTCCAGCTGCATGGATACCAATCCCAGCACTATGACTGGGGGGAAAAAAAGGAAGGAATGAGCACCCATAGCTGAGCACAAGGCTAGTAGATTTCTTTTAGTGTATCTGGATTAAAGTTCTCAATGAATCACAGACTAAATGTCACAGGTATGTCTATAACAAGATGGCACTGGGAATAAAGAATATCTCACATCATTAAAAAGAGATGAAACTCTATATTCTGCATCATATAATAAGTCCATCATTAAAAAATAAGGAAATGGTATTACACACTCAAAACGCTACACATTGACATTCAATTATTTGTCCAGAATTTATTTCTCACAAATGGAATTGATGTATTTCCCTTGAGCAACACTCTTAATCAAAAAACTTCCAGATTTCAGTGCGCTGCCTGAAGAGATACTACTCAGTATCTAAGTCAGAGGAGAGAATATTGCGTTCTGTATGTGTGTGGCTGGGTCTACACTAACACAGTTTGCAGGTTTGGAGCTCATCAGAAAACTCTCCACTGGTGTCCACACTTTACATTTTGCTGTGTTTCTCACTATTTTATTTTTTATTTTATTTAACTTTGTATCCTCATCATTATATTATTGTGTTTCTTGATATTGTGTGGCCCATTCATGTGTCAGATCATTCCTCAAAGTTAATACTAATTTTGGATGTGGTTGACATATACAGTGACTATGTCAGTGGAAGGATATTTTTAACAGATAATGGCAGCTACTGATTTAGTCCCCTTCAGCCTCAATTCCTGACAGCTATTGTTCCACTTAATTCAGGAGACAATTTTAAATCGAGAAGTTATCATCTAATGACTAAATTTTCCTTTATATCTCATTTGTATCAATTGTCAGTGCACAGAAGCATTAACACGATCAATTCAAACGTATGAATAGTTGTACTATCCGTGAAAATGTGTGAAAACTGGCTGAATGGAACAAAGCACTGATGAAATGCCTATTCTTTTGTTTTAATTTTTACTGCCATTCACAGCTAAGACAGTTTGTAGAAACTTGCAATTTGTGGGACTGTGCAATGCCAGACTGTAGAGTAATCCAGAAGTTTGGATCGATTAGAAAAATACTTTTGCAGTAGCTTGGCATGGCAACCTTTCCATTTTAGATGCGAGTCATATATTTCAGGGATGAATGTTTCATTTTAATGTTGATGAATTCAGAGGAGAGCAAAAACGAAACATGGGCCAGAATAACAATAAAATATTTTATTTACAAACCTTATAACATGGTTTAATCCCACAGGAAATACTTGAAATAAATTAATGGTCTTTTTCCATTGGGTCCTGACTTTTTTAAGCCTGCACAACAAGAGGTGGAGTGTCAGGACTCAAATTTTGTTCAATTTTTCAGAGAGCAAACTCCTGGACTCCAGTTAACAGTGAGTGGACACAACACCTGTCAAGATACTTGCAGATGTACAAGCACACAACTTTCACCATCTGTGTTGTCAGCACTCAGGAACATTTGCCAGGTGCCCAGCAGCAGCTGCACCCTTCCCCAGGAGGCTTCAATCTCTCACAGTTGTGCAGATGGGCAGTTTTCATCCTACCAGAGTGCAAAAAGTGAAGCAAAGATTTTTACTGAATCAGTTTTTCAGATCCTGTGACCTTACACAAAACATTAATTGAGACAAGTCTTCTTTTACTTGATTGAGGTGAGGTATTTCCAGAGCCATCTTCTCCTTCAATGGATACCTTGAAAATATGCATCCCCAAGTTCTCAGTTTCGTGCCACTTGATGCATCTGCCTTAGAAAGCTGTCTACCTTTTATCTTTCTATGCTTTTTTAGCAGAAAGATTCACTTGTATTTGCTAATTTGCATTTGCTAAGCACTTCAAGTCAGGTTGGATACTGCCACCACAAAATAAGTAAAAACAGGCCAAAGTTAGGAAAGTGCTTCCTTGGAAAAGCATTCATACACATCCTTAATTTTAAGCATTTACCTCAGTATCATAGCAAACCAAGCACAAATTTAGAGCTAAGGATGTGAAAAAGTGTTAGATGTGAAAAGACATTTCTATAATTAGATTAATATTATTAATGTCTTGATAAGTAATATTAATATACATTTCTACAGGTAAATAGAATGAGACTGTGATACACCCTTAACCATTGACCGACGCAGCCCTTGTCACCCATATTGTTTTTTTGTTCCCTGGCATGTTTTCCCCTAGCACCAGCTAGACTTCTCCAGTGCCTGGACACACACTGAGCGGTAGCAGGAGCAAGGTTATTTCCATAGGGCAGTAAGGAGGAGGCTGCACTAGGTCTGGTCCCTCACCTTTTGCAACTCCCAGTGCTCTCCCACAGGCTGTGCACCTTGAAACATGGCAGCACCCCGAGACTCAGGCACATACTCTCAGCCACACACTGCTGATTTGCCTCTCTCATGGCTTCTCACAAAACCCAAGATTTTTTTCAGGCTCTCTGACCTGGAAAACAGAAAGATTAATAATTATGTTTCAGGAAAGAGAAGGACCCAGAGGATAGTGCTGTGAAGAAACCATACACTCAGGTTTAACTGCTTGGTCTCAGAGCCACAAAAGAGAGGGTGTTTATCTAGTAGTATGGACACAACCACAGACTACGGTCAGAATTACAGGCCTTGGCATTTTTCCTTTGCATATGCAGCAGTGTCAGTGAGCGTTTAGGAGGTTTTCCCTTGTGGAGAGGCTGGCATTTTTAAAGAATTACGCTCTTCATATAGTCAATAATGCGGTCAAAATTAAAAGCCACAAAACAAAAAGATCAGTTGTGGATATCTGCAAAAAAATTGTTTATTGAAATTGGACACTTCCTCCTAGGGCCAAACTCTTACCTCGTGGTTAGCAAGGTCCGTCTCCACCAGGTCTTTACACCCTTAGAGAAATGTTTGTGAGCACAATTTCTCTCCAGCGCTGAGCATGGCAGAGGACATACAAACACTAAGCATGGCAACAGAGCACACTGGCACAGGAGAGGTAGGCACACGCCAGAGCAAGGAGTATAGCATAAATGCACGCTAGCCCTTGGGGGAGAAGGAAGGATCCTCCCCTCGGATAAAATGCATCAGAGCAATTACTATTTTCTAGACATTAATTAATCAGAACCTAATTTTATACTGAAAAGTATCTTTGATAAGCCCTATGGCCTACCATCTTTTTTAATATTGCAGTTTTATGCCAACTGCACCACACATGTGAGATACTCTTTTAATAGACAGCTAATTTTGTATATTAAAAAAAAATCACAGGCTCTCTTGCTCAACAGACACTATTCCCTTGCCAAATTTTAATTGCCACAATTATTCTGGGCCCTAAGCTGTTAACAAAAGGTTATCAGATGTTTTTGTTGTTGTTGTTCCTGTTGTTTGGTTGTTTAAGAATGTGAAAACTTCTCTTAATGATCAAAAGTGATAAATTTCTGCCTGAAAATTAAAATTAACAAAAAATCCTATGCTAGAATCTATTGAAAGTAATCATTAAAAAAGGAACATTTACATAAAATTTATCTGCAGCTATTAAAGATATATTTATTTGGAAGTAAAGAATTATCTGCTTGATTTCTTGTATAGGAAAGAATACAGAATTTCACCCACTGGTGCCTGTTCTGAGGTCAGCTTGAGTATTTGCACTCCAGTTAAAACATTAAAAATGTGTATTTTGGGGTTTGGTTTTAACATTATTGTTTGTTTTTAAGCAGAACTCCCAGTCTGTTTTAACTAGCTATCCCAATAAAAACGTTCAACTCAATGCAGCTCTAAGAAAATAATATTTTTCTTTGGTACTTAAAGCTCCCCTTCTGAAATATTCCTGTAGTTATCATAAAATCTAGCAATATCAAATGGTGCTGTCACAACAAATAAATTAGCAGGCGTTTTTGGCATATTGTGGATGAACTCAAATTCTTGCTTTCCAAAACAGAACTACAATAACTATAATTTTGACACTCAGGAATTCTAGTCAGTACAGTCAGTGGAATCTGAAAGTGGGTTCAATTTTCCTTAAAATAGACATATTAGTTAAGTCTATTAGATTTAATTTTTTGAAAACTTTTGCTGTGAAGATGCTTCTAGTTTTTCCTAGCTAGTTTGGCAAAGCTTTAAAATACATGATGCATATAGATCTGCCATGACGGATTGTAAGCTCCACAAAAACCCCACTAGGATTTTTAAGCGTTCCCAGCCAAACATCATCTATGTTTTCCTCTCCTCTAGATGCTCCCAAGCTATCAATATGCTAAGATTTGCTTGATCCAGTTTGCAGGAGTAATTGGCAAAATTGGTTACTTTAACAATGTCTATATACAGAAGCAAACACTGTACTAGAATAAGCCTGAGAATACTTTTAAGGAACAAGAATCTGCATTTCTAGCATGAGCCATCTTTTCATCAGGACAGATTCACTCTCAAAAAAAAAAAAAAAAAACTCTTGTACATGCATTAAATCACTCATGCTATGAAACTATGAAACAATCTCGTCTCTTATGTCATTTACCAAGAAACACTTGACCCCTTCTTCCCCAGATGACAATTTATACCAAGAAATACATAATAATTTCATATCTGGAAGTCCATAGATTACAGTGTCCCCAGTGCACAATAACCAAGCATATTTTATCTTCTCTCTACTGAGTAAATAAAACTCTCTGTTTGCAATAAGCACTGTCCTGTTATGTGTCCAAAGCACAGATTATAAAAACACTTCTCTCTTTGAATATAGTATATTTCATTTTGGAAAAAAAAGCCAAATAGCAGCTAATAGCGCCTATTTCCTAAACACGCATGAGATTTGCCATGTCCATACATTTTTTTATTATCATTAAAAATCTGAATATTGGAAAAGAATATCAATTTATTATATGAATGCTACACAGTGTTGTGTGTATGACAGTCAAACTAAGACTATTTTTAGATGCTTTGCTCTCAGTTTCCTGGTACTCAAATATTTATCTCTTGGTGCATATTAGATATTGGGTAAGTATTAGGTTTGATATTAGATATCAGATATTAGATATATAAAAGATACAGATAGATACACATTAAATTTGATACATATTAGATTATAAATGCCCCAAACTGCATGCATGATACAGTTTTTTTTTCAGTATCTGTAATTTTAGTGAATTATATAAGTTTCTACAGCTTATTCACTGTTGTATTGTGACCATATACTCAGACAAAGACTTCTGTAACCATGTAGTCATAATGAGATTTTAAAAAGGATGCATTAAAACTTTCCTAATTTATATATCTCAAGGACTGCGCGTGTGCCACTCGAGATCCTCTTCCTTCTGCCGGCCCGTGGCTTCTCGGCGAGGCCTCGAGCAAGGCCACTCGGCTTCTTCGAGCCCTCATAAGGGCCACCAAGCTCTCTTCGGCGCGGGGAGTAATTTCAGCTCCAGTGTCCTCTTCCTCTTCCTTCGCTCCTCCACCGTCGCGCACACACGCACGGTCAGCTGTGGTTCCTTCACAGATAGCCGGATAGGGGCCATAGGCGTACTTTACGGTGACGTAGCCTACGCCGACTGGTTATTTCTCGATCCTTCATTTGCATCTCCTGGCACGCGGACCAAATGGAAGACTTCAGGCGTTAGGCCCCCAGCAGCAGCCTCGTACCACGTGCTCTTGTTCGGTCAATCGGGATAAAGCTGTTGTGCCCGGGTCATGGGGAGGACAGCCTGACTGACAGGCAGCGCTTGCTAGAATGCTTTAGGGGCCGTAGGGCTTAACCGTGATAAATATACAGTCATTATGTCAAACAATAGATATGTACTGATTTATATGCATAGTGCGGGTTGTCAGTTTTACTGATGTTGATTTAAAATCTATTCTTGCAGTGGTCACTGAATATTAGAGCTTAACAATGGTTTCATAATGCCATTTTCAGCAGATAAACCTCTCAAAGATGCTTCTTTGTTCTTATTAACTTGCTGACAAAATCTATGCTAATTCATTAAATGTGACTTGGATTCTAGGATGCTATCACTCATAAAAATTTGCTGAAATAGAAGACTTTTCTTCTCATTTGTCACTCATGGTATTCTTTGCAGCTGTATTCCTAAATTTTCTTAGTTCCTCAGGGATATTTCATCACTTTCCGTTGACATAACAGTTGTGTTGTAGCTGACAGAAGTTTGATGAGTTTCCTGTAACAGCTTCACTGAAATAAGCTGTAAATAATGGGAATATACTAGTCAAAGTACTTGAGATGGTTTTTAAAGGACTTCAGCACTTACATTTCGTCTTTTGTCTGACTGCAAAACTTTAATGGATTTTCTTCATTTGATAAATTTGAAAAACCAGTGGCTCATATATAGAGCAGATGAGAGAACAGATGTGGTAGGTCTTTATATGGAAATTAAACCTCAGTGCCTAGTGATTAATGAACAGTTGTAGCTTCCGAGTTTGTGATAACTTTTCTTTGAAACTAACAATGTTGACCTTGCAAGTAAGGTTCATGCCTTTTGCACCAGCCGCTTGCCGTACGACAGATTAACCTCTGTGTTCTGAACAATAGTTCAACATTCTTACATATTTTTTCCAACTCTGCCACATTTAATTGCTTAATGCTGCAGGAATGCTGTTAAATAACTATTAACAATATTTACATCTACTGATATTCACCTTCCTGTATGAATCACTTTTTTATTTAGTTTATTGATATAATTAACACATTTTTTTCCTTATGAGACTGCTTCTAATCTGGTTCTACTGGTAGCTATTGAGATGAGAGGCCAGACAAGGCTAGCTGAAAAGGAACAATTGTTCCTCTCCAGTTTGCTGATCAAGCAGTATTCACTGAAATTTTACAAACTAGCACTATCATCAAATTCTATAATCAAAGGATAGCAGATACTAGATTTTTAAATACATCTGCAAAAATTTTATGATTATAATTTTAAGAACGTAATAAAAACAGACAGTTGTTCAGCATGGACACTCATTTATTTATGCAAAACTGGTTTTCACCATGAAAATACTTGTAAATCTTGAGGATTAAAAAGTTTCCACTTTTACTGCAAACATCTTAATTTCATTCCAAAAAACAGGAAGTTTACATTCCCTTATAAAGGGACTTGTCTTAGGCTGATCCTTGTGTGCAATGAAAACTTAGGAGGCAGAGGAAATACTGTTTATGAATTGTAGATTTAGAGGACATTGGAGAGAACTCCACCACATCCCCTGTGTTCTCTTGGATCGGGAGAGGCTGCGACATAAAGCCATTCTTTAGACCACACGTCTTCTTCCTATGGAGTCCTTTATCTTTCATGGAAGAGAGGCTTAGGCTGCAGTGTGGAAAGAACTGGTAGTCACTTTTGCTTTAAGTTGTGAAGCAGAATTGTTCACGTGTGTGATATATGCTCCCTTGAGACACCTGGGACTTCAGAATGATTCCCAAATATCTTTCTACAAATCAAGAAGCTTTCCTGATTACTGCTAGTTGCTTGAAGATCCTTTTATCTGCAATTCTCGAAACAAGTCTATGCATTTATGTAGAGGAATGTGTTGCCACATTGCATATTTTATCTAGAGGAGCTAAACTTCTCTTATAGAGTCCCATGAACTCACTGTTAATGCTTATCATACCCACAGAGAAGAGTTAACTCCCACAGTCACATAGATAAATTAAAATCACCTCTAATATACACCAGGGCAAGGTGAAAGCAAAAAGAATTGTTTGTTTACTAAACCCAAAATAAACAACACAGTTTACAAAAATTTATCAAGCAAAACAGACAAGAAATTAAATGAAAGAACTATCAGTCATCTTGAATTTATATTAATGTAAAAGTTCTCTCAAGCGTACAGCTCAGGTAAGAAACTGGCAAATATCTCACAACTCCGTTGGCTGAAGGCTGATCCTTGCACAATTTCTAGGTCATCTTCACAGAAGGGAGCCCAGCACTGACACTTCTTTCTTTTATAGCCCAGAGACATCTTTGAAGTCATCCATACTCGAATCTCCCAACCTGCCTATACATTTAATATTAATCATCTAATGTTCATCAGCTGAAGCAAGAAGACATGTACTCTTACCACGAAACCACTGCTTATCACTGCTGGATTTGAATTTGTGTTGATGTCACTTCTACTGGGCTGAACAGTCAGAAAGTTACCTCTTTCCCCAGAAGAGCACAGTGAAAGCTCTTCATGTATCAGTCCTCACAGTTCATACGTGTGTGTAAATTGATAGCCATTCTTTACATTGATAGATTTCATCAGTTTAATACATTCAGCTTATTTTCTGTATTTAAGAGCTATCGGATAAAACAGTAACCAATCACTGTGATCTGATAGTGAGTTTAGGCCAAACTCCTCACCTCTTTCACCCTTGTCTGGCTTGGTAAAGCTGCCTGATTTCAGAGGAAAGAACTCCTTCCTCTTCCAGCTCATTGCTTAACATGGTAGCACGACATGATGGGGCAAAGGTTTGTTCTACAGCTTCCATCTAATATTAAAGTAACATATACAGGCATAAAATGGACCAGAAGTTAAAATAATTCAAGACACAAGTCAAAACACTCCTGTTCAGGGAACCTGGATTGATCTTTATTAGTTTAGACATTTAACAAGTGCATCACCAGCGCCTAAGTTACTAGTTGGCAGCAAGCTATTTTGAATTTCTATTCACTGAGTTAAAAAGATGGCTATGAATTCTGTGTTCTAATTTAAAGTGTCAGTGGTCTGGAAGATTGTGTGAAAGTGCACAATGTCTTTATGCTTTTAAGCTACAGATATTGAATAAGTCAAGGAATAAATATAGAGTCTTTGTCCAAGCAGGGGGTCTTGGAGCTACTAGGAGCTGCACAGATGGAAGAAAATGAAAAGTTGAGGGAAATCTGATTCTAAAATAATAACCAAGGAAAATGTTTAGGGCTTATTACCAGTCCTCCAGTAGCATCTCATTGCATATATATACTCAGTTGATAATGTTTTAAACCTGACAAGTCTGATTGGCCTCTAGATCAGAATCTGCCTGGTTCTTTATCCTCAGTATTTGGTCTGATTTTATCTGGAGGCAAGAAGCTGAGTTAAAAGCAAAAAAGGAAACTTTTTCATGTGGGTCCTGATTTTCTCTCAGTGATCTCCAAGCTGCCTTGAGGCTCAACTTTTTTCCTTCCAATGAAGTCTTTCTGTTTCCCTGGGACCAGTGACAGAACTGAAGGCTTGATCATGACTGAACATGGCTTTCATTTCATTTTCTGCAAATAATACAGATACTTGTCATAAATTGGCCTCAGCAGACATGGTTGGTCATGTAGGTTTATATTTTCTGTTTAGGAGTAGTACTACCTGCAGGTCTTTTGGGATCACACTAAAACCATTTCTTCACATGGAGAATTATATAGCCCATGAAGTACCTCGTTCCAGACTTCACAAAACAGAAGTACTTTCCAACATCTCACCATTCCACAGCATTAGCATATTGGATTTCTGGAATGCATCAGACCTGTTAGTGATCCATGAACAGTCCCATGATTTTTATACATATATATTTGTCTGGGACTAAACAAAAGAACTCAAGCAACTGAGTATATATTACCCAATGTATTTGTAATTCTGTGTGCCCCAGTAAAAGAGGTAGGGATAATGTTTTTAAAAATATCCATTGGTTCTTCAACAAGCAAAAGAAAATTACTGGAAGAGTCAAAACAAAGATTTCCATTTTCTCCTCATAACTATCATCAATAGCAAATCTATGAGAAAAATGTATCAGGAGCCTGATTCTGCAGTGCTGTTACTTCACTGGTTTTGGTGCAGGAGTTTTGTTCTACAGCAAGGTAAAGTGGAATTAGGTCTTTCTAACTGCATAGGATTTAGCAGTCTATTCCGATAGTCAAAAGATGCACTTATTATTTTAAACAATTTAAGAATATAAATGCCCACATGAAATACTCAAATACGATTTTGAATCCTTTCACTTTTTTTTTTAATTTAATCATATGATATAGAGGAATTCTGTACATTTTATCTGTATTGCCCAGCCTTTCTTAGAGGTTTGGGGGAATAAACAGCACTGCAAACAGATGGCTGGATTTACAAAGCTTTACCTTATGCAGTAAAATGAAGCACTGTGCAGATGGACCTGTAGATATCAGTGCCAATATTGTACCTTATCCATATGGGCTGCAAGATTTATGGCAGAAGTAATTATTTTCAGATTCATCCGTGGAAACAAGCTAATGCCTTCGTATTTGTACAGCTCTACTATTTCTATTTTCCAGCATTAGTGAAGGAGACATAATCTAAAATACATATTAAAAAGACTTTCCATGGAAAATCACACATGATACATTAACTTGTGTTTTAAGACCTTTTAAAAAAGGACTCTTTCTTTCTAACATTACACTTGAGCATGACGAAACAAAGCATGCAGGTGAGCGTGTGCTGTGGCAGCTCCATGCTGTTTTCATATCAGAGGACACAGGTTCCTGCAGACAGAGATTTATGTGCAAGAGTGTACAGAGAAACCAGGCAAGAGATAGTGACTTGAAAAAATCGTCAAAGCATCTTCTCGGAGCAGTACTGCATGTTTATCACAGGGCTGTCCTGCAGGAATTGGCATACTCACTGACATACTGAGAATGTTCTTAAATCACATTTATTACTAAATCTTATGTCCTGCAATCAGCCACTTATAGATCCTACAGCTTGTTAGGCAGAGTATCAGGCAGGTGAGACATGTAAGAATGAGCTGGATGGACTGTCCACATCCCTCAGAGGAAAGTCTTCAACGGTGGTCACCTTAAAAGCTGGCAAAGAGCTGGGAGGAAGTCTGCTGAGAAAGAAAGGCTGTGGAAGTATGAAAACGAGGGCCAGTCATAGCATCGGCAGGATCTCAGGATTATTTTGTAGCAAAGGCTTCTTTGTGGCTTCCCACCACTCTTTGTATGAGGGAATATCCATAGTTCAGCCCCAGTGAGCACAAACAGGATTAGAAAAACAAACATGACAATGTAATTCCAGGTATTCACAAACATAGCTGTAGATATCTCTATTCCTAGGCATTATTAGGTTACTCTTTAAATAGAGGAGTATGATTTGATGTTGATACTTTCATTTACTGATCTTTAAATAGATAGTTTACATGATTTTGAACCTGTCTTGGTTTTGAAATATGCAGAGCTTTAAACAAAGGAACTAAGACCAAATGGTTTTTAAAGGGAGGAAGACAATCACAAGTGTTACCATTTGCCCTTTAAGTAAGTTCTCCATGGCTTTTCAAGTACTCCCATTTTTCCCTGTTCTGTTCTTCAATTACATCCATGAAGTTTTCATTGACTTATTATACATAATTTTGAGGCATTCTCTCATGATTCATGTTTCAGGTTACGTGTGCTCCTTCAGGAACTGAAAGGTTTAATTAATTGATATTTTTAAAGGGGTGTGAGATCCTCTGATGGCGAGTACTACAAAAATGTAAATTATTCTTCTAATGAGTTATTAAAAAGCAATCTCTTGCAGTGTTTGACACTTCAATTTGCATGAATCAAATCACTGAGATGTTTGTGATATTGTAAACATATTTGTAACATTTTGTTTTTTTATTTCCTTTGTCTTCAAGAGTGCAATAAAATGCCACAAATAACAGTGACAAAAGTACATAAAAATAAAAGCTGAATACCTTAATAAAAATATTTGGGAGAACAAAACAATATAGAACAATATAAATTCTCCTATACAAAATCATATGTAGAGTATTTCAGGCTAACTGAGCATAGCAACGAATTATTAGTTTGGAATACTTGCAGAAGGAAATATGTTTCTGAGAGAAATTTATTTCTGAAATTGTAGCAAAAATACACTAGTTATATATAAAGGGAATTTTTTAACAAAATAAATACTTTATTTTTAAAAATAACTTTCACTTTCTACTGTGCTAATTTTGTGCTTGGCTACCAAAAGCATGATTTGCTTATGCTGAAAGGAAATAACAGCTGCGAAGTTGTTCATATGTGATGAACAAGAGCATAAAATAAAACAAGATACCTACACACAACAACAGGCAACACAACATTGCTCAGCTGAAAACCTGAATCCAGATCATGTCCCTGATTGTCTTTTCCAAAAATTCTTGCCCAGTATGCCCTCTGAGCTACATCTTGGCCAGATTATTTCTTGCCTTAATTATGTTTCTACTGTATGCTATATATACTGTATGTCTACTAAATGAAGCTAGACTTCATACTCAGAGGTCAAGATGATTCTAAAGTGCTGAGTAAGTAAAGCATCTCAAACCAAGGAAGCCTGAATGCTTCTGGTTAGACATGCATTCAAATGCCAGTAAAATTTTAACACCAAATTATCATATATAGAAAATCACCAGAGAGCAGAGTTAAAATGCTGATATTAAGTGAAAGTACCACTCATCTTTGAAAATAACCTCTCTACACTAGAAGGATTTTGAAGCTTAGCAAACCACGTTTAGAACAAAGGACTGCCTCAGTACAATCTCAGTGTTACATTTTAAAGTTTCACTTATATAGCTATGTAACGTATTGAAAAGTCCATCAGCTTGATTATGGAAGAAAGTCAATTTCATAAAAAGCTACAGATGAGTGATGTTATTCCTCAAAGCTATTATTCTTCAAACCGTTGAAAATATCGATATAATTCCCTTTGCTCTAGTCGGTTTTTCTTCTGAAGATTAAAAATCAGCTCAATTTATGCATAAAAGAAACAAGAACATTTCATACCCCTCATTTTGGCACAGTGAAAGCCCTCTAGCCTTTCTCGTATATTACAATGTCTATTCAGCTGCATCGCGTTTGTACTAAGCTTTAGGAGAAATAAACTGCACTCCAAGGCCTAACTAGAAACCTGTTTACAGACAACTAGAAGCCATTGTTCTTCAGTTCTGACTGCTGAAACAACTCAAGCAAATAGGGAACAAAACCTTCCACACCACTCCATACTATTCTATGAAGGAGAATAGTAATCTAAGTGGATGGAGTCTGTGACATGCCTGAACGATATTGGGAAATACATATGATACAGAGAGCACTGCTGTATGAGACAAGGTGGGAGGAGGGGAAAGCAAGAGAAAGAAAGGGAAAAATGACAGAAAACTTGTCCACGTAGACAGAAGGTTTAAATTAACTGAACGTTAGGTTCAACTAAATATCAGTTTTGTAGTTTATTCCAACTTTCATAAAAATAAAGAGGTATGTGGCCTGCTCTGGGTATACTGCAATTTGTGGTAGCCTGAGGTTGTAAGTTTGCTATCTTTGAAAAGATAAAGTTCTAGTAAAGATGTCTCTCAAGTGGTTTTCTTGATACTTTATATGGGCAAAGTCCCGTTTGTGAAACACAATGAGAAGATTAACATGGCACATGTTTAAAACTACAGTGTGAATTTACTGTTCTATATTTCTGATTTTTCAAGGGGATTTTAAAAAGAATAGTGAAGGGAAATAAGCAGCAGTAACCACTGTCATTTAGGTGTAAATTAGTTTATTCATGATGTGCAGTTTAGAGTCTGGAAATTACAATACATATTTCGTATGCTTTTTATCCAACAAAAAGTATTATCTGCAAATGACATTGAAAACAGAGGTTTGGAAGAAGAGGATTTATAAATGTGAAGTTTCTATGTGTATATCTTTATTCTTCTCTGCATATTTGATTAAAACTCACAGTTTTATTCCCACAAATGGCAACAACTATTCAGATAACCAGTCTGACAATGCAGTACAAGGTCTAGCTACTGGGAAACTACCAACTGGAAATGTTCCTAGCTGGCAATTCTTTCCCTTGGATTGGGTTAATCCCCTGTGAAGTCTTATGCTATGCTCAGGAAAATGATTTGTTCGTTTCTAATCACTAGTAAGTGACATTTCAGATGTGCTTTGACATGTAGGTATCTGGATACTCAGATTTTATTACTCTTTGCCTCCTGCCTCACTGGCTGGTGACACCTCTTCTGCCCTTAGGGGAGGACAGGGTGGCTGTAATGTGATGACTGTTCCAGCCATAATCTCAACTATGTAACCACAGTGCTGAGCGTCCAAACAACACTCCAGATGGCTTCAGTGAAAGCAGACCCTCTAGCAATAGAAATCCCCAGCCCACCAAGCTGAAACACAGGGATGTGGTGGAGTTCTCTCCAATATCCTCTAAATCTACAATTCATAAAGCAGCTAAACCTCAGGTACATCTCCTCTCAGTCAGGATACTCTCTAGGCTTATCTGTGCCTCAGCCAGCTTGTTTAATACTGGTCCACCACACTTTCCTTTAAAAGCAGGTCTTATATAGGCTACTGTACAGCAAAGCCAGTTGCAAGAGAGCCCAGCTGGATTACTTCACTGCCAGAAGGCCCGCTGTTTGAGAGCCAGCCAACAGCCGAAGCTGGCTGCGCACCATGAAACGGCGATAGTATATGCTTAGAAATAAATGTTTCAGCCTAAACATTTTCATCAACAAAGTATAGCTTTGGACTGGTTAAAATGTTTACCAAAGTTGTGTTGGCTTCACCAAGTTGTTTCAGCAGAACAAAACACTTAAAATAATTATGAAAAATTGTTTTGCTCTGGCATTTAATTGATATTTTAATTTTAATTAATATTTCAGTGTTTCAAAACTAATTTCAATGTTATTCATAAATATTTTTGAAAAGCAAGAAATGAAGATTGTCTGGTTTGAACTGAAGAAAATGTTTATTTTGATGTGAAACAACATTCTTTTCCTGATCAGAGATTCACACAAATATTTATGTGCAGTAGAGACGGTTGCGAAATAAGAGGGTGGGCCCTAAAAAAATTATAATCTTAGGTAAAAATTACAAGCCATTATGTAATGCAGTCCCAGCACATTGTGCATTTATAGTTGTGATGATTTATCTATCTGCTTCACGACATGCACTTCCGGTCTGGACTTTTTCCATAAGGCACCACTGCCTCATCATGGTGAGTAGCAGTGATGAATCATACAGGTCCTAATGAGTCCATTCCCTTTTAATATTTATATACAAGTTACTTCTCTAAAGTACCATTCCAGTCATAATTGTACTGAGGCAGATTATTTTTTTCCTCAGATAATAAATAATAAATTTACACACATAATTCTTCAAGAATTTAAAAAACCTAGTGGCAATCTAGGCTGAATTTTAAAAAGAAAGAGAGATAGAAGCAGAAAACTCTCCCTACCTTTTGGATACATTGAGGAGAAAAGTAAAAAATGACCAAATATTTTGTTTAGCTAATATTGAACTGAAACCTTTGTGCCTTCTATTCAATTTGCATTTTGCATTTGTAACTAATGTAATTCTTACTATGTGATTTGTAAAAAGAATTAAATTTTTTCCATAAAAAGGCCAAGCTGTTTGCATTTTTATTTCTCAAAGGAACCCTTAAAATGTCTTTTTTGTGCAGCCCTAAACTGATGCTTTTGTTTCCTTTTCTTTTTTTTCCCGCTACAGTTAGGTAACAAAATAGCGATATCCAACCAGCTTATATAGCATTTTATTGTAGTATTTGTTGATGAAATCATTGTGTTCATAAAATTTTTCAACTATTGCTGTAGCTCAGCTGAAGCTTAGTTGGTCAGAATGAGAAAGGTGCGTATTTGGCTCTTCAAATATAAAGAAATAAAACCTGTAAGAACAAACCCTAAGTATTTTAGAATAAGCAAAGCTCTTTTCTTCCTTTGATTAGAAAAGTCCTTAATGCAACACATAAAGAACTAACAGTGTTATACCTTCCTAGCAGACATTTTTTGGTCATATAGGAAAAGTAGTAAGTCTGTTTAGCTCCAAGAATGAATTCTGCAGAAAGTCCTTCAACAAGTCTTCTCTTCTCAACAATTTGACTTAGCAGGTTCCCTATGCCCTGTGGGAAGTTCATTCAGACAGGAACATCTTTTCTCTAGAAGATACCTTTTGCTTCCTGGGTGCTATGAGAATATCCACAGCACAGCCAGCAGTCGCAGAACTATGACTGTGACTTTTGTTAATGACCCTTAACCTCTTCACTCAATCTGCTTCTTATCCAGAGTGTCTGATGTTCAAACATTCCTGATCGTTTTCCGAAAGTCTACTGGTCTTCTTTCGTCACGGAGCCTTCATCCCAGCAAAACCTGGAGCACTAGAACTTGCTTTCTGTCTTCCATAGCATTATCACTGTGACTTTTAATTACAGACATTGAGGGGTTTTTTTCTTTTCAGAAGAAAGTGCCTGCATTTTCAGTGGACCATTCCCCAGGCGAGTATGTAACACATCACTATATTTCAGTGAAACATTTGTAGTTGGCAAACACAGTTCGTTGTCCAGAAAAAGAGAACCTCTCACTTTTCTGATATGTTCTTACAAGGCAACATCTATATAAGGAGCCACTCTGAATTCTGGTATTTATTCCAAATGTTGCATTTTTGCATGGCAACAATGCAGGCACTACAAGAAACATTTCTGCTAAAGAGTTTTTTCTTGGCTTTTTTTTCATGTTAGGTTGCAATTTCTGCTTCTTGCAGTGATTACTTCGTATCTCAAGTCTTCACTAAACACATTCTGAAAATCCTGTTTAATGAAGTTCATTAAATGGACAATGCAGCAATTCTGTTTGAGGCTGCCGTATCATACTCACGTGTAATTGTGGAATGTACTGTATTCGGAGAAAGGGAAGACATAAAGCAATTAAGACGCAGTGATGACTGTGGAAAAAGCCTAGACCATGTCTCTTCTCATTACTACATGAAGCATGAGAAGTGCAGTTGTATCACATTATCACATCTTAGACTTGGTCATGGCAGCAGTTTCAGAATTCTTTTAATTATTAAAAATTATGTCAGCAAACATGAAAACAAAATGCTCTAGTTTATAAGAAATGGAGCTATTGGTTTTATTTCTTGTTTTTCTTGTTAGGAAAGAAGCTTTTAAAGCTGCTTGTAGTGTTAATTGCACATTTCTTTCCTGCCTTACAGAGAATGACATAAAATCACTGATGTATTTGTTTTAGTTTCCAAAATCTAATGTAAGGGAATAAAACCTGCTTAGCATGAAGTCAATCCTGCTTACTATAAAACACTTTTATTATTAAAACTTTATGATATAGTCCTTCTGTATAAGAACAAAAAACAAGGAAAGAGACTAAGGAAGAAAACAAGATCCATTTAAAACCTCTAATTTAAAAAAATTGCTGACATATTTTATCAAATATTAGCTCTCCTTCAGCTACAAGGGAAAATAAACTAACTCTTAATAGTGAGACAGCCTGAGTAGACGACTAGTTTCACTCAGTCAAAACACACTACTGAGTGACAGTATAGGCCAGTAGTAATGGTTAAGAGTGGACTAAAAATGACAAAGTGGTTTGTCTTTGTTGAGAAGAGACTGAAAAATCTATCATGCCTAAGTCATACTGCAGGAAGAAAAATATATTCCCTTTAGTGGTGATCTTCTACTGTTATGATCTGGGAAAGCAATAATATTTGTGTATGGCTATGGTCAATGTTAGTAAAATCAAATACCTGATGAAAATACCTTTTGACATACTTTTCACTTCTATATATTTGCTTTATAGCTTGAAGATAATGTGTTTCTGTATCTGAAAAATATCAATTCTGTAACTGTGCAGTCTGGCTATGCCTGGTGTGTGGCTAGCCCTGTAAACATACACAATGGAATTGCAGGGGCAAAAGGGTGCAAGAGGCACACATGTTCCTCCCATAGGCTATAATCCATAGCATTATGCTGCCTAAGTACAAGATCAGAGGCACCAACCATTCAGGTTTTTTTCCCCCCAAGGATGAGGTAAAAGCAAATACATAAACTTGGCCTGACTATTCTTTTTAGATTCCTATGTAGCCCTTGCCAGAGCATTTAAGCACTTTGAAGTAGAGAACTAAATGATGTAACAAATATTTATCTTGGAGGAGCTGTTTTTTCTTCTAGCTTCTCTCCAGTCTAACTTATTACAGAATACTGGACTTTCTTGTTTGCTGGTTTGTTTTTACCTCTGTGTTTTAATATGCCTGTTATGCGTTTACCACAGTGAAAACAAGGCCAAAGAAATGCACACTGAGACTTCATCCTGGAGCCTTGAATCAGCCCTGAGGATGATCTCTCCCTGGGACCAATGAGCACTTCTCTCCTTGTGCAAAGTCTTGCTTTGCCACAGCTTTCTCTGGAAGCTGTACTGCTCTTCTGATCATCCCGGCATGCAGATATAATTTGATATTGAGCAGACCTATTGCAGATTTTCATGTTACTTTGAATCTCCTAAGTATTCAACACCCGTTAATACAGTGCAGTTGAGAAGTGACAAAGAACAGACAACTGAAGACAAGTCATTGTTCTCCAGGCTGGGATGTAACTTCCTAGCCAAATAGATGCTGATGTTGTTTCTTCAAAGAGTGGAGAATTCCCTCACTTTCTTCCCACAGGAAGAAACCATTAAAGAAAAAACATCCTACATCTTTTCAGGTCTTTTGAAAAGCAAATCGCACGAAGTTGGCTCTACCCATTGCTACCCAGGCCTTTCTTTTTAATTCCCCTAAAATTAGAATTCCCCTAAAATTAGAATTCTAATTCTAATCTTTTTGTGCCATCTGCTCTGCATCTCTCCTGAAAGGTTTCTGTCTGCTTCCCTCTGTTGGCTGTCTCTGTTTATCCATAGTGATGCTTTCTTTGACCTCCTTGAAATGATTTTATTGTGATATTCCATAACTGAATAAATTTATTCCATAATTCTCAGCTCCATAGCCTCATCCCACTGAACGTGATTCCCCAACAGGGTGTGAACTGCAGCAGAATGCATGAATGTGTGCCATATGGACTATTTTCCCCGAGCAGGCTGCATAGAGAGGCAGACTGCTCTTCTGTCATCCTCAGTCTCTCCCCTTTCTCTTTTCCACCTACTCTTTCTTTTCAGGTTTGACTCAGGGTTTTGTTTCATCTTTACAGAGTAGTGTAGCCTAGTGTTATCTGAGGCTATTCAGTAATTTTTTGTCTCTTTATTTTTCTTTTTCCTTCTCCAAAACAACTGAAACCCACATTTGTTTTCTGACTTTTCCTCTGTTGCCTCCATCTCAATCTTTTCATGTCTAAATTCATTTCTTACTTATCTTCTGAGATTCCTGTCTCTTAATTGCTTTACTTTATATCATGTAGGATATTTTCTGTGCCTCACATCTTCATTTTCATTACAATTTTACTACATGGAAAATTATAGACCACCCCTGTAGCAACTCCACAAAGGGCTAGGGTCTAGAATTTGAACTGCACTGACATCAAGACACAGGGATTTTGGTCAAAGGATATCTATGACTCTAACATCTGTCTGAAGAATAAATGCTAAAAGAGATAAAACAAAAATGTTACCTAAAAGACCCTATGCTATTCACTAAAACTGAGACCTTGCAGATGAGCACAGATTACCCATGCACTGTGGAAAAGGAGTCCCTTTTGTAATATGAGAAGGAATTAGACTTTGAAGCTGGCTGTGTCTGAAGACAGTCTAGATATCAAAAAGCCACTCATGTGCCAGTTTCATATGTTAAACTGCAGCACTGCTATGGAAACTGAAAATGGTTCGTTCTTCTTCCTCAGATCTGTTCCATCTATGTCTTCAGTGTCACGCCTGCGCATCTCAGGGAAAATCTAAGCTTACCGCTATTAGTCATTAATTCAAATCATAGCAACGAGGAACGGAATTGGATTCTACATCCTTATGAATCTTCAAAAGAACTGGCATTTTATTTTCCAGGTAGTTGCGGATAAGCAAGCAATAAGTTTCACACATGTCCATCGTAACAGAATTTAGAATGCATGAGACTAGGCCTGAAGACATTTATTGACCAACAGGAGTACTATTGTAGTTTATAATAAGGAAGAAAAAGATATTTTCTACTTTTCTTTTTTTATAGTTTCTATTTTCTATCAGGAAAGTCATGTCAATTGGAAAAGCTTGAGCACATCTACTAAAGATTCATTGTAAAATAGTGAACACAGAACCCAGCATTTTCTCCTTTGCAGACATTTTTTCAGCACCAATCTTCTCCTCAAAAAGAAAAAAGTAACATAAATGTAGTACTGGCCCAGTTATTAACCTACTGCGCTTTTTCTACAAGAGCTGCTGACATCCATCTCAGAAAGCAGAAAACTGACATCATTTTAATCCCCATTGCACTGAATCCCTCACGGCTACATTCCGAGAAATTATTGTGAAACAGAAAATACCATCTAATTAGTACAACATTTTTGTCTCTTTAAATATGTAGTTGGCAACTTTTTTACAGCATAATAACATAGCTTACTATACACTATCTGTTACTTGTCAAAAGAACAGTCAATATATAAACACTGAAAATAAAATTGCATGTGTCATATCTGAGGGAAAATATGTTATTTGTTCAAAATTGAATGAGCACTTTATAGAAACAGAGAACGTTCTGCGTCAGTAAGTTTAGTTACTCAGACTTCGTTTTACTCTGTTGTGCTGGGACAAAGATTTATGTCTCCATTAGAATAAAACAGAAATAGCATAGACTACATTGTTTTTAAAGAATAAAAAAATGAATCAAGTAACGTATCACCAGGACCGACGTCAGATGGTGCTAGCAGACACAAACCCATTGTGAAACATTTCTGGAGTGCTATCCAAACACCCTGCTCAGTTTTTTGATCTATTGCAATGGATGGCTGGATTTTCTGCTTTCCTGTGGCACAGCAGAGACATCCTGCTTCTAGTAATTGTTCTCCCAGCTTAATTCTGACCCAGTGGTTCCTCCTGTTTTCTATACCGATCGATCCAAAAAATGTGCTTTGCTCTCAACAGCTCTGTATAAGCACAAAATGTGTCTCCACACGCCACGGAGTAAAATAAGTCTGCTGCACACTACTAGATCTTGTGGAAAAGAGAGTATTGTCTCTAGTATTCCTCCCAAGGTGGAAAACATCCTTGGAAGAGGAGGGCTGCTGTTGACTGATTCATTTCAATGAATTTCAGACATCTGAAATGCAAATGTCTAATTCTGAACTAAGTCTGCTCTGTTTCCCTTATAGACCATGAAGATACATGGACAATTCTAGAGAATGATTAATTTTAGATGACAACAATAGGATAAGGCTGATTTGCACTCCAGAAGTGACTGTTACTCTCCACTGACTAGAAAGGGAATCTGAGGTGACTAGCTTGGTGATAGAGTCTGCACTATATATTTCATAAGTTAACTTAAACTAATCCCACCCTGTTTGTCTTACTCAGTTTCGTCAGAAAAAATGTAACTTACAATTCAGTCAGGGACTTGATTGTCCATTTATGTTTGCATTGTCTCTAACGAAATAAGTAGTTTGCTTCTCCATCAACACCATCATTTGAAACTACTCAAGAACTTGAGCAAATGATCCACACAGACCAGAGAACATGTCACCATTGTTCAGGCCAGTTCGGGTAATCTACAGAAGAGACAGCTGTCAGGGCTTTATCACATCAGAGACAGGTAAAACACTCTTATCTACAAATACTCTTCTTGTAGGTGTGGGATAAAGCTGCTCTATGTTCTGTAATATGAGCTTTTTAGGATCTGCAGACCACTACCAACCTTAATAGGGTGTATTACAGATTTCTTTCCTCTTGTCATATTTGACAGGAGGAATGCTATTCAGTTGAAAAATAAAACAACCAAATATAGGTTTCTGTCTACCTATGTAGTAAATGCCTAACCTCCCATTATAGTTGATGCAGTCAGTGATTTCTGGAGAGCAGTTCTGCTAGCTAACTCCAGGGGCTCAATTCAGTTGTCTAAACACAAGCATCTCACGTAATTTGAGATGCCATAGGGTATATGAGAAATTCTCTTAGTTCTGGCAAATATGATGCAGGACCAATAGGATATCCTTCATTTCTAAGGAAGCTGCTGGGGCCAGGGAAAAAGACCTTGGATGTCTCAAATGGAGGAAGCAATCTGTGCTGAGGCAACTGAATGAACACTTAAGTCTTTACTGAGATTTTCTTTGACATGGAGACATTTGTATGCAGGTGCCTTAATCTCACATTGAATCATCTCAGATGGAATCCAATCGGTAGCGTCGCAGTAGATATCTACATATAGCGCAAAATTGAGGTCTGCTGATCTCAGTCTGAGTCCCTCTTAGAGTATCCACCTATTACTTTCTGATGGTCTATTAATGTATGCAACAAGTTCTGGATAGGTTCCTTGGACACCCTGAGCTCATTTAAATGGTGTATTAAATCAGGAGAGTTTACCAAGAGCTACCCATTACTAAAATATCCCTCTGGCGGATGGTAACAGTTCTCAGCAGAATTATGCAATAATAGGATGAAAAAAATGGATTGTAGCTTAACTGTCTGTAAATAAAGAGGAACTTAGCCAGGTGAGAATTTTTGAAGATGGATGCTTTATATTTAATTATAACACCATTATTAAACAATACTTTTTTTCCAGCAGTGCTACACTTCATTTGTTACGGAGTAACTGAGATTGTGTATTAAGCACCATGTAGCCTGTGATCTGAATTTAGAATCTCCAATGTTTGGTAATTCTTGCACAGGGATTTTCTGAGAATCCAGCATCTTTGCAATGCCTTGTGCTTAAGACAAAAAATTGGGGCATCTGTGATGTCAGTTTGGAACACAGATACTCTATACAGTCATCTAGAAGAAGGAATGTTATTTATTTCTTTTTTATCTTCTGTGGCAGCAATTCAATGTCAGTATGTATTAGATTAAAGGATGAGAATCAGCACAAATAGAGCTAACATGATCACTAATAAAATCAAAATAAAGAACTGTGACAATAGTTTAAAAATTCTGTAGAAGATATAAGTTGCCACCAGTTCGATATCATATTACTAGAAAAGAAGAGAGAAACTGAAATGCTTATGAAAATCTAAATGATGAAAAACATATGCTGCATTTGGAATAATTCTTTTATGATATTATTTTACAAAATGTACTGTAATATGCTCCAGGCAGCGTTCAAAATAAAAATGTGGAAGTTTCCACATGAACAGATTTCTGTGCAGTACACATGAAATGTTCTGGTGTACAAATGTGAAGTGGCTAGTATATTGTTATGTATTGGTCCATTTTGACCACTGCTTACACACATTTTTCCAGAGAGTCACACTGCATTAGGACAAGGTTTAATGGGCATGCTTTGTATGCTGGACTAGCTCATCATTTAAATAAGTTAGGTAGACGCTTAACACAGGAGATTTTCCTATCCTACCGATTGTTTTCCCTAGGTCAGAGATGCAGACAGCCAGAGGATGAGGAGCAGGTGGGATGAATGAGATGACGGCTACTTCTGGCCCCTTTCTCCTGAGTGGAGGCAAGGGTGGCAAGCCCCTGCTCCCCTTCCGTTTCCCTAAGATGGCCTCGACATCTCATTCCCACTGCAGGTTGCCAACATCAATTCAAATCCCACAGTAATTTCACACTTATTGTATAACTTCAAATTTCATTATATTGTCTTTGAAGAAATGCTTTTCCTAGACAGGCTATCAGTGGCACTTCAGCTGATGGGCAGCCATCTTTTTTATCAGAAAGTATCTGTCCCCTTCATTGGTAGGAGAAAATCCCATCTTTAAACAGGATGCTGAACAAGATGGTACTCATAATTCAGTAGGCAACATAGCTCCCTCTGAGCCAGAGCTGGAGCACTGCCTCAACATCATGTTTTAAATGGTCTCATTTTTACTGCAGGTGCCATCTTTCAAAATCCTACTGATGAAATTCTTTCCACTGGTGGGCTCATGCTCTGCTCTGAAACTACCCATTCTTTTTTTTTATTCAAGCTGTTATTCATTTCTTAAGTAATTTCCTAACATTTTTTTGCAAACATCTTCGTAACTCACAGGAAAATAAAAATAAGGAACTGCTGGAGCCATAAACAAGTAATTTAAAATTATGATCTATTTTGTGGGGGCTCCGTACAAACTCTCTGCAGCACTCTCCCTGAACAGGCTTGCAAGATTACCTGGCAAGCATTTCCTACTACATGTAAATGATGCCAAAGGTTATTATTAAGGTTCTGTCTGTCTTTGCTGTCTCATCACAACGACCTTCTGTTCATAGGGGAATAACGCCTAGCCACAAGGAATGGCAGAAGACCTGGAAAAGTCTGCCAGCAGACTGTTAGAGAATCATATGCATGGCCAAACTCGAAGAGGCACAACTGTCCGTGCCAAAAGAAGGCTGCTGGTTCAAACAATCGGTGAAGTCACCCAAAGGTTTAGGCTGCAGTAAAAGGATTAGTTGTCAATTTCTGCTCTTATGTTTGGAAAGTCTTCTAGAGCAAAAGCCACTACAGAGATCAAAGAAAACACTCAAGTCAGGGTAGTGATAACTTCTCTGGATGCAAGTAGCAGGTTAGAAATGATTATCTAAACCCTAAAATAAATGATTCTTCTGCAATACAAATTGTCCACAGGGAGTTTTCTTCACAGGATTGATAAGAAATCTGAATATTGATACTTGCGGGGCCCACACTATATCCCCTTCCAAAGAGCTGTATTTTACTGGGTAAATCTAAATAGTTTGGGGGAATCCACCTTTTACAGTTCTACATCCAAGAAAAGATATGCATTCTATTGTTGTTACATTGTCCCACACAAACAGGAAAATAACTAACAAAAAAATTGCCCACAGATCCAAGGAATGACTAGAATAAGTGCGCTGTGGTCTGCTTGCAATTGTCATAGGAACATTTGGCACCACTGATTTCAAAGAGAATTTTACTTCTAACTTAGTAAGACCAGAATTTTGCAATTTATCTTCAGCTTCCGGTGACTCTCCGTGGCCAGCTACGTTGTGAATAAAGGGAAAATAGCAAACATCAGTGAAGATAAAGGGCTGATGACAGTACGCATTGTGGGTAGCAGAAGCTGAGCACAGCTGTATGTAGAGCACTTGCTGTTCACTCACATGGGGAGACTGTTAGCATGTGCTTGTAATTCAGTGGTACCTACAGACATAATCAAAGTTCCTCTGGACTGTTCACACAGGAAAACAATCCGTGCTCTAAAGGCATCATGGTATTTTTAAACAAGACACAAGTGACTGTGACAATCCAAGAGAGAGCGCAATGATGAAGGAATGATGCCACTAATACAAAACTACATATGCCTGAAATTTATTAACTTAGGTCTCATTAACTAATTCAGATCATCTCCGTCACACAGTCACACAGTCTAGTGACATTGGTTTTGTTGATATGTTGTTTGCTAACTATGTGAATTGATTCATTTAAGTAGTAGTTATTGGCAGACAAGATCTGCTTATAACAAAGATTAGAACCACTATCTTGTACATGGCATTGTGATAATACTGTAAGTAGGTCGTGTACCTGGGTTCCTTACGTACATTTATGTATATGCTTTGCAGGAAAAATATTTCCAGGATGAGAACCCATCTTATGTAAGAATCATAATTTAAAACAAAAACATTGCTGTTATTTATTTGTTTTATTCTTATTCTCTTTTTACTTCTGCATGGCCTTTGTAGTTTTCTGTTATATTTCAAGATGTGTCTACTCCCATTAGAAGTGCATGTTTGTGTATTTATAACCCTACTAGCTGTTTTGGAAGTCCCATGATCACTGCACCTATCAAAATTTTACAGCTTTGACATGTCCTCCATCCAAGCCTACACTCTCCCACCTACCCTGGTAAGGAAAGAAATTCTTTCTCTACCCAAGGCATCTGAAGTAATGCATTACCTCCCCACACTTCCTGGAATACTTTAATTGCCAAGTCTAAAGAGCAGGTACAGCACAGGGAAACTAATCTCCCCACTACTGGCATGGGAAGGCAACTGTTCTCTCTGAGCAGTATAAGTGACCCTCCCCTTGAAACTCCTCAGACTTCATGAACTCTACCACCTTATTCAGCCAGCGGCTGTTGCCAAACTTCCACCTGAGGCCGGCATAGCTTGCCTAAGAGGCTGGAAATACATGATTGCCATTTGCTTGCAATAGAGTGTTTTTCAGCACTGGGTACAGAAGCAGTCACATCATTCACTCACTTCCAGCTCACTGGCATTCTCCTATGTTTGGGGCAGCACTGGAAGTCTGTTCTTCTTTAGGGGGATAAAATAAATTGATTTTAAAACATAGAGGTTTTGTTTCCCCTCCTGTTCCACTTGTGTTGCTGCAGGGAATGATTGCTGCCTGGTTCCACTGTGACAAGACCATGAGACCAGTCAGGATAAATCCTGAGCATTAGGCGGAGGGAGGACTGGCTTGCAGACAGCAGCAACATGTCATGCTTGAGGTTTGCAGAATTTCTGACTTTCTTTCATAGGTGAGTTTCCACCTGCCTTACCTTTTAGGAGCATATTCACATTGTGGAATACCAGCCTACTAATAACAGTGATTCATTTGCTTCAGTGATGTTTGATGTCAGACAGAAGTGGGTAAAGAAGTCTATACTCAGCAGCAGTAATGGCATATGAATGGCAAACATTAATTTAAGATGGTGCTGTTGTATCCTGTGTCTCCCACTGATCAAAAAGTAAGCTTTGCAGGTATAGAGTAATCTCTCACTTATATTAGTTTTATTATCATCTACCACTACTGATTTTAATGAAGTTACTTTTGATTTACACTGTTAATGCAAAGACAGTGAGGTCTACATTATACAGATATATAAATGCAAGGGCTTGAAAGAGACAGACAGCTTAAAAACTCAGAGGCCTTGAAAAATGTGACTATTTAGAGATACCTAGTAAATCATGGTAATTTGTGAGTATTTGTCTCAGATGATAGCCATGTTAGAAATGGTTGAAAACTTATCTCTAGAAATACATGACAACAAACAATTACTACAGTTATATACTCGCTTGATAAAAGCTAGTCATATACAACTGTATAGATAAACAAGGCAGTATATCTGTGTACAACTGCTGTTTAAGCGAATACAGTAAATATTACTGTCTACTAGTAAACTCCATACAGTTTGGTATTACTTCTGCCATCAAACACAATACCTCATGTACAAGGAAGAAAAACATTTACGATAAGAGAGTTGGGAGATGAGAAAAACAGCATGTGGTTGGGATCAAGCCTAAGGAAAATGGAAGAAGACTCTTCAGAAGCACTTTCAGCGCCAACTTCTCTTTTTCCAGAAAGGCCATAAACAAATGAAACATTATTATCAGAAAGCGCCAGTTCTCAGAACCAGAAAGATTCACAGAAAAGAATGTTTGTGCTAATTCAGCTTTGACAAAGCACACACACTGAACCTTTCCTCATTTTTCTGAGTTCACCTTATGAGCTCTGTGGCCTTCCACAAACCCCGCAGCTTTTGGCAACCTCTCTTCATGAGTGTGATATAGATTTCCCTGTTGGAAGAGCTTTAAAAAAAACATCAAGGAAAATACCCATACAGCTCTAAGAACAGCTGAAAAAATATGATCTTATCTACACTCTCTATAAAATCGTTTCAGTAATCACAAATCTTGAACAGGAACTGGTACAAAATAAAGAGTCAACGAGGAATATTTATTATCACAGTCTACGAAGAAGTGAGAGGCTTTCCACAGTGTATTTTCAGTTAATCTAAAAAGAGGTGTCACCTTCAATTTATTACTATTTTGTTGTGTACACTAGACTTAGCAGAAAGATAACTTATTTTGGGCTGATGGGAATTTGAGTTATTCAGTAAATGCAAAACTTGGTAGCTTAAGCATCCCATTTTTAGGGCCAATAGGTTACATTTGAACTCACAATACCTCCATCTTAAAATGAAGAATCTTGAACAAAAGTATAAATGTACTTGTTAAAGCTACTTCTTTTTGGTTTTCTTGGATTTGTCCCTTAAAAAAAGAAATTATCTGTCTATATGATAATCTATCTATCTGCATACATCGTTGCTGTATTTGAGAACTGCATGTTAATGCATTTTTGTGGACATAAATGCTGAAAAAGGTGGGTTTTTTGCTAAGTATGCATGTTTAACTGCTACATATCATTATCAAGCTACCAAAAAAATTCAGTGAACTGCCATGATGTGATTCCTCCTTCACAGATATGCTAGTTTTCTTGTGGCTGTATACTAGATACCATATTAAAACAAGCTCACATTAAGCTGTAGAGGTTATTGAGCACTTTTACTACTTTAAGCCTTCCTCAAGTTTCTAGTCATCTTACATTTTTCTATTTCCTTCCCTTCCAAGGTAACATATCTGGCAGCACTTTAAAAATGTTGCCTACAATAACTGTTTCAGAAAACCATGAGCCTGTCCTACAATCCCGGAAAAAAAGGGCGTAATACAAGCTCTGAGTGAGACAAACTTGAATCCTCTCTCTCAATCTGGCTGGAGGGGAAAGAAAAAAAAAAATCTGTGAAAATTGTCTGCTCCAGTTTCTGATCTGCTCAAGTTGACAGTCCAACCAGATCTGAGACTCTTCTTCTATCAGCCAGTTAGGCCTTCCTTGAAGATGGATTTAGGGAGGATCAAGGGAATCAGCAAAAAAGGTTTTGGCAGCTGGGGCTTAAGTAATGAGGCAAAAGTGCTTTCCCATTTCTGATTTTTATTACATTGACTCTTCCATTTTCTCATCTTCCCTAATTTTATTTTTCCTGTCTCTCTCATGCAATCTTCTTTAATCTTTCTTGCTGAGAGAAACAGAACACATATGGATTATCCTAAAAGAAATCTGAAATAAATAGAAAGTTATGAAAAGCAAATAGTCACTTTCAAATCAGGAAAGGAATACATTGGAATTTATCAGTTTTGCAGGAATTCTCTAAACAGATGTTCTTCTAAAGGTGATTAGATTCTTAAAGTTTCCACATATTCAAAAATTCAGATTAGTTTGCGTTCAAAAAAAAAAATTTGAATGGAAAAAATGTTGACATATTTTATTTAAATGAATACACTTTCACTGCTTTGAATTTATACGTGAAAAATATCCCACTTATTTGCAGTGGTGTTGGGGAGCAGAGGAAGTACACTCAACTATAAAGCTAAGGATTTACTACTTCCATATATAAAAAAAGAGAGAGAGACAGAGAGAGAGAGAGAGAGAGAGAGAGAGAGAGAGAGAGACAGAGAGTTAAGGCTGTAGTAAGCTTAATACAGGTTCTTTTTAATCTTACAGATTTCTTATATCATAGGAAGGAAAAGCTCAAGAAAATGCTACAAAGCAAATTTTCAAATGATCTGGAAATAGCCTTATATGTAGCATTACTCTACTTTTGATTTTTTATTTAATTCTCGTACTTTTAATTTATACTGCAGTACAACAACTGTCTACTGCTGCTAGGTTTAAAGCTGGTTATTATTTTCACAAAAGGACCGAGCAGCAACAGTGTTTCAGTCCTTGTTTCAAAATTGATTTATTGGCTAGGTGGTGTTCTGTTAGAAGAACTATCTGAAGAAAAGGAGGCAAGATTTGCCCTTTTGACTCAGGAGCTTCTACATAGCTGATGTGCAGATCATTGTGTAGTACTGATCTGAGAGAAAGAAAGCAGAGAGAAAGTACAAGGACTGTCTACAAGCAATGTTTATATTTCCAATGTAAATTGGCTACTATAATATGTTGATTGTTAGCTCAAGGGGTGGAAATGCCTCCACTTTGATTGTATGTAAATAAGAAGAGAATCAGGTATGATTTGGGTGTCATCAGTTTAGTGCCTTGAAGAAACAGCCTATCAGTTCCCCATTTATTGGCTGTTTTGCCAATAATGTATACTATTAGTTTAGCAATTATAGATGCAACTAAATATGAGTAAAAGCTATAACTGAAATATTGATTATAAAAATATTTCAGAATG
This sequence comes from Struthio camelus, assembly GCF_040807025.1. NCBI lineage: Eukaryota > Metazoa > Chordata > Aves > Struthioniformes > Struthionidae > Struthio > Struthio camelus. The sequence continues at coordinate 27,267,526 of NC_090942.1, forward strand.
TGTAGTTTGGAAAAAGGAAACAAGATTTTGACTTTCTCCCAAGATCAAGTTACATTAAGTTTGGCAATTTCAGAATGTTGCATTGAACAGAAATAGTTCTCAGCAATCTATACTGATTACAGCCCATGGAATTGCTGTCTGAAAATTAGATATTAGGAAATTTTATGATTCACTAAGTTCTCTCTTGCATGACGATAGTCTCATTCAAGAGTTAAGAGCTTCTCTGTAGCTCTTTTCATTATCAGTTCACCTTTATTTACTCTAATGTTTTAAAATATATCCAAAACTTTTCTATTTTTTGTGTTTTTCTATCATTCAAATGATAAAACAAAACAAAAAAAAAGGGACTCAGGCAATCCTACTGCTATCAGTTCCCAAATTTGCTTGACTTTGCATAATATTTCTTTTTAATCTAGAAGAGGTTTGTAGAATTTTTATGATCTCTCTACTAGATTAAAAAGAATGTAAACTGAAAATTAGACATAAGTCTCATCAGGTAGCACCATCTGGTGTTAAAAAAGGTCACAATGGTGGCAGAACTTTAAGATCTAAAACATCAACCTTTCCCACTTTAGAACTAGACTTTCATAAAGCTTTTAATAACTAGAGATCTTCCAGACACGTGTACGTTGCATCATTGAACGGACGAATTCTTATGTGGACCACCTGTCCTATAAGCTCTTGCAGCAGCTTCAGAAAAGCTGTTTAGTATTACCTATATCCCATTCCTCCCTCCGCTCCATATAAAATCCCATAATCCATAGCTCAGTAATTCTACTTGGCGCTCCTTTTCAGTATCCATGCCAATTTTCCCATAGCAGCATGTTGCAATAGACATATACTCAAAACATTCAGGAAGGCTAGAAGCTGGAAAACCAGACTTCAGCGGCAAACAGCAAGAATAACATGACCTATAATGCAATGCTAAGTGCCTCTCATCTCGAGGCTTCAGTACTCCAACCAGCATTAAGTCTGGGTGAGATAGCCTTTGATAGTTGGCCTATTCCTAAAATAATTCCCTCTTTTAAGCAACTTCTGTGCAATTCTACTGTAAATCAGGTCTCCACTGTTTTAATGGGCCTGAAGGTAAGAGGAAAGAAGTAAAAGTTGATGACAGCTGCAGCTGACAGCTTATTGCAAGTTTTATAACAGGAGAAATCAGCTAACCTGTGAGTAAGCCTGTAGCTGGAGTCAGGAGATGGAAAAGAATGGGCTGCATGTCTGTGGTTGATGTTGGTTTGTGGAAGGCCCATATAAATAAGATGAAGGACGATGCTACCAGGGATAAGTATTTTACTCATAGTTCTAGAGAGAATAGGGTTGCTGTATCTACAAGAGAACTCAGGGTTAGGGTCACAATGGAATTAAGGCTGGAGATCAGAAAAGTTGCATAAGTCATAATTATTACTAGATCCTGAAAGGATGACTGTAAGCTGAAGGCTGGGGCAAGGAGATGATTTTTGGTTTTATTTAGAGAGGATTGGTTTAGCAGCACTTAAGTTTAGGATTAGGTTCAAAGGTTTTTGAGGGAAAGGATGAGGAATTAGGTTAGGCTTAAAGTCAGAAATAGGACTTAGGGAAAAGACAGGATAAAGAACAAGAAGCAGTATAGGGCTAAGACCAGTAATGAAGATAAATGAGCATAAGCTTTTTTTTTCTTTTAATTCCATTTGGAAATATGTTCTCACCTATGGATGAAGCTAAAATTACAGCTATGAGACAAGTTAAGATTTGGAAATGCTGTTTTGCAGCTGACTTCTGTAAGGCCAAGTGCTGATACTGTCAGCACTGAAGGCTATAGGTGAGGCAATCTTAACTACTCCCTGATTAAGGTATCATTTTGGGTTGGAGTTAATGCTAAGATTTGGGAGATTATCAACCAAATATCCTCCTGGGTCCACAGAGCAAGTGAAGGGGTGTTCCCATCTGGCTTAAGTAGTTTGTCCTAAAGGGTGGTCTGGTCTCTGATGGCTGGGATAATTTGGAGAAGAGCAAACTGAAGATCTTTGTTCTTCATCACAAATCTGTATTAGCCATCAATAAAAATGTGAATAAAACTAATGATCCTCATTCAAGGATGGGTAGAATTCCTCCTCTATCATTAAGTTAGTGATACTGCTATTTGAGAAAACGTGGTCTGAAGTAGATTATTGATAGAACCTGCAAAGCTGGCAGGGTTTAATTAGAGCAGATGTCAACTAGTCCTTTGATCCTTTTGTCAGTTTTAGATGCTGTTGATCTCAGTTCACGGTTAGAATTACTGTTCAGCAGTCACGTCAAGGAGGTCTATTTACTTACAGGAGACTTACAGGGCTCCCTTGAGAACGTCAAGGGCTTATGGCACGTAAAAAGCCTACTGACCTCCTGCTATAACAGGAGTTCAGCTGTCTGTGATCCAAGGTCTATTTGGGTACATCAGAGCAATAAGACCTTTTAAGAGATGAACTATAGAGGCTTGATTTGAATAGATAAATTCTTACCTGATCTAGATTACTGACTCTGAGCTTGACCTGGGCTTATAGTTCATATCATGGCTACAGTGAGGGTTATAATTCAGTAAGATAAGCAGTTAAATACTTTTTAGAGAAGAGCTCATTTAACCTAAGGACATGCACTAGCTTAACCAGAACTGTTTGACTTGCAGCCAGTTAGCCTTCACTGCAACCCTGTCCTTAGCTGTAGCTCATACATGGGACAAAACTCAGCTTCAGCCAGACTTGATGGCCTTTCTCATAGGGATTCCCCTCAGAAAACTCGCCCAGAAGCTTGTCACTAACCAAATACAAGAGAAAACTCTGGCCAGACCTCCTGCTCTGTGCCCTCTGGCAGTTCCACACTCAGCAACTCCTATGAAATCACAATGTCTCCTCATCTTACATCCTCTTTCTTCCTTTCCCTTCTAGGCTATCTGGTTCATGAACCCTAGACCTAGGTTTAGCACAGACATCAGCCAGATCAAAAGTAAGGTCAAACTTATCCATGATCTCAAGCTTGAAGGCAGGTTCACCAAAATACTTCCTTGCTCAACTCTCAGGCCGCTGGTTTACCAGATCCAAACCCTTACCCCAGGCTTAACAGTCCCCATCACATCAAGCAGGTTTCAACTTCCTACCATGGGTCTTGCCAAGCTTACCTCTCTCCCAGCAGTCTTCAAGACTTCTTCGTTCAGCAAGAAAGGCACCACAACTCCAACCAGTGAGCAACCAGTTCCTCAGGAGGACCTACACCCAAGCCAATGCTCAGGATTGGATCGCACTAGCCCATATCCAAAAATAGTACTTGCAATGAACAAAGACCCTTTCCTAAATCTCATTCAAAGCCCTCTTCTCAAAACTGTTCTTAAAGCACTTTACAATATGGCTCAGAAGAGATCTCCACAGCCAGTGGAGATCAGACTCCACTGATCAGACTGTCTTGACTCAAATCACCAATTTTAAATACACCATCACTCGCTGCTCCTCTGCTAAGCCTAGACCATGAGAGAAAAGAAGAGGAGAGCTAGGCCTTCAGCCCACATTTCAGGAAACAGCTGCCCTGTTAAGGCAGGTTCCCAACACAGATTGCCTTAATTCTAAGTACCAACTTCCAACCTGGGTGAGTTACCCCAGCCTTAGCTGAGCCTAAGGTTAGAAATAGTCTAGAACAGAAGCCATGAGCTACAAGCAACCAGACTGGAGAGGAGCCCCCTCCAGTTAAGGTGAAGATTTTGCTCAGGACTCCTCACCTAGGCCAGATCAGAAATTAGGTACCTGGAAAAAGCCAGAGCTTCATCTTGATTTATTTGAATATTCATCCCCTAAATGCTTTATCAGTTGGCTGATTGCCCATCGGATCTCAATTCATTTGTTTGGATCAAGCTAGTTTAAGTCCTCGCTTCAAGGCCTCTGCTCTAAAGTTCTCATTATTTGCATCTCCTTAGCCCCATCTCTAATCCAAACAATTATAATTTAAGCATAACTCAGGCTGTCATAGTTAATTTTGTTGAAAGACAACTACAGTGGCAAGTTGTAGACATGTACAGCTTGAGAAATGTTGATAAATTTTGGTTCTTACAGTGTTCTAAAGTCATAGAAGGGTAGCAAACAATTTTAGTTTAGAGCTTGTTTTAAGATTCCATTGACATTCTTTAATAAATTAAAAACTCTGCTTGCAGACTGAGAACACAAACTCCTAATTCTGGAGTTCTCCATGTCACTTGGATAGGACTACAATTCTTCTTTTACAATTTGTAAGGCTCACAGTACCTCTCTGCTCAATGAGCTTCAATCTTTTTTTCTTTAATTTCTGAAATATTAATGCACACACTCATCCTCCATTACTTTGTCCAAATTCCAACTTAGAACCAAACTTAACTCTGAACATTACTCTGTTTTTACCACTATAGAATAAGATACAGCAAGGAATCTCAAATCAGGGCCTAAAATGCAACTTTACTCAGCAATTATCCAAATTCTCAGCCATACCTGGGAAAGCCCAAGAGTAACCCTAGCCTCAGCATAAACCCAAACACTCATATCAATCACAGAACTGAGTTGCTCAGACAGAAGAAAAAAGTAACTCAGATAAGCACTTTTTCCTTGATAAAATACTCCAGTCTTCCATCAGCCCAGGACTTGTCCCATATGCTATCCTCAGGCTCCAGATAACATCTTCATTAACAAGCCTGCAGCTATGTTGCCCACATTCAGCAGTTCCAGACATAAACCTAACCCAAGACCCATATCAGTCTCTATCCTCATCTTGGGTGAATGGCTTTGTTTAAAAAAATTCTGCCCCTAATGTATTGTTCTCATGGTGACCTAACCTTGACAGACACCTAAGCCTCCCCCTAGAATAATGCTAAATTTAAATCATCCGAGCACCATTGAAGCTAACACCATTCTGCCAGTGAGCTGTCAGGAGTGCTGCTTCTTGAGCTAAGCCCTTCTAGGTGTAAGTCAGGTTGAAGGATTAGGGGACAATAACCCCTTACAATTACGAGAATGTAGGAGACTATGTGGGGCTCCACAAGCTAGTTTTTAGTGATGAACATGAATTTTCTTTAGCATGTTAAGTCACTTTTGACTGCTACTCTCAGTGCTCTGCAAGGGAGAAATAGGTGATAAAGGAAAAGGAAAAAACCCTGGTTGTGATCTAATTATGCACACACATTATCATTTACATTTAACAAGCAAGTTATCACTTTTATCAACCTAATTTTGGGCAAACACTTTGTAGTAATATGCTATTTTAGAGAGAAAATAAAATAATAAATTCTAAATAGTTGAAAAATACAGTGGCATGCTTCAGATTAAGTTTAAATCAGTACTATGAGAATTTTCACCAGCCAATCCAAAGATTTCTGAATAATTTCATTCACTAAGGAGAGAATCAGATAGTCATTTTCATTTACCAGTATGTCAGAGATTTCTATACAGGCTTTGAATATCCACATTCATTTAGCTGTACCCTTGTCTGAATGAGGCTTAGAACAATTCACAGAGGCATTTGAGCTGTCACTTCCACCTGAGTTCTGGATGCTAGCTGCCCCTCTGCAATCACAATGAAAATATACAAAAATAAAAAGATGCACTGGCTACACATGAAGCAAACCTAAGTCCAACAGTCAGCACAACTGGTAATATTTTCCATACAAGTGATCCGAGGAACACAAATACAGAGGTATGCCATGCCTCTCTCTTTTTTTTTTTTTTTTTAATAATCACAGAATCGTTTAGGTTGGAAGGGACCTCTGGAGATCATCTAGTCCAACCTCCCTGCTCAAGCAGGGTCCTCTAGAGCATATTGCCCAGGATCACATCCAGACAGGTTTTGAATATCTCCAGGGAAGGAGACTCCACCACCTCTCTGGGCAACCTGTTCCAATGCTCAGTCACCCTCACAGTGAAGAAGTTTTTTCTCAGGTTCAGATGGAACTTCCTGTGGTTCAGTTTCTGCCCGTTGCCTCTTGTCCTGTTGCTGGGCACCACGGAGAAGAAGCTGGCCTCATCCTCTTGACACTCCCCCTTCAGATACTTGTACAATACTTGTACTAATACATTACACCATTGCTGTGTGATTATTTTCTGGGCAGTTCTGTAGAACCAGAAAAATATTTGTGCTAGTACAATTTTCTTAAGCAAATTTTTCACTTCAGAGTCCACAGCACACATTCTGGTGTGCTTTTCCTTCAAATTTCAGCTGTTTTGAGGGAATACAGATACTTTCCCGCTGAAAGTGGTCCAATTTGGCATGTAAAATCTGCGCTGAAAAAAAAAAAAGAACAAAAAAAGTGATTTTCACTTTGCAGTAGGAAGAAAAATCATTATTTCTTCAAGGAGTGAAAATACTGGAGAGAGTCCAAATCCTCCCTGAAGGGCAACATAAGACATTTAGACTCCCAAAGGCTCCCAGCTCAGGACACCAATACCCTGTCTCTTCATACCTTGACTACGTGCCCTGTCAGTTTCCTGGAAGGCAAGTCAGGGAACAATACATTGGTAAGAAATGCTTATGTCTGTTCTCTCAAAGGCGCTTAGGCACCTAGTTCCAGCTGACAGGATGCATCTGCCCTGATCAGGATTTGCAGCTGTGGATACCCTCTCAGAAGACGGCACCTAAGCCAAGTTACTTCTTTCTCACGTAACAGAAACCCAGGAAGAGAAAAAAAGTGCATAAAAGGAAGACACTAGCATGATTATCACAACAACTACAGAAATCCCCAAAGGCTCACAGGCCCCAGCTCCAGCACTTTCTTTAACCTTTCCTTGGATAAAATGAGGAGGCCCTTTATTACAGCCCCTCTTTTGGGCTGGTATGTTTAGGCATTTCCAGCTGCGCACAAAGAGACTCTGCAGGCAGGATATACACAGCCTGAATGTATAAAGTAGTTTCTTGTTGACTAACCCACACAGAAGACAGTTAGGATTTAATGAGCTATTAGGCTAGGCATTAGTATGCTCATTGCCTGATAAGGGCCTCAAAGGGTCTTTGCTGGCCCAGCCTGCATCAGTGAGGCGAGGAGGGGTCAGCCTCCACGGCTCCCTGGGATGGCTCCTCAGCCTGGCCCAGCTGCTGCTTCCACCAGCTCCATCAACACTGATGACTTGATCCAACTACCAATGATCCTAATTAGCCCCAGCCCCAGCCCCAGCCCCAGCCCCAGCCCCAGCCCCAGCCCCAGCCCCAGCCCCAGCCCCCCTTTCTTTCCCCTTTAGGGTTTTATATCTTTCCCTCTTGAATTCTTGAGCTGCTAATGATCCTGTCTCAACAATTCTACCTCTGTCTGCAATTTTATCCTTCTTACCTTTCTACAGAATCTCCTCGCATCTGGGCAAAGGTTATGCAGCTGGGCAAGTCAGAGCTGGGTCTTGGTATGCAGGCAACTAAACCCTCGGAAGGAGGAGTTTACAGCAGGGGTTTCTTCCTCACTTTTTCCTAAGGGGCTCTGCATGGGGTAGGACTGAGTTTGTAAATCCTCAGTAGCATCAGACAGGAGACAACAGTTTGGAACTGCTGATGTTTAAGATATATATTCAATAGCAGGGACTTAGGGTCTTACAAAGTGAAATTTAAATGCCTCTATGGCAGGTAGGAATTTTGAAAGCATTACACTTAGGTTTAAAGACTTAAAATAAGAAGCAGGGACCCAAACAGTCCCTTATGATTCAACAGAGTTCTTTGGTCTAGAAAATAACTTAGATGGGGAAAAACAGAGGGCTTACCACAAGGGACGTGTCAGAGGAGAAGAGGCAGCTGAGAACATCCTGGTGTAGGTGTCTGACTCTTTCTAGTACATTCAAAACAGAAGCCAGGGGAATTTTCCCTAAGTGTGAGGGGAACAATTTTTCTGCCCATTTGCTATTCATGATTTGCTGCATTTGAAAGGGAAATTCTAGAAATATCTCCTGACTGCAGGAAAAAAAAAATGTTGAGCTATTCCAGTACTGGACAAAAATGATGCAGTCAGGAGTAACGACTGATACTCCATTTGCTTGTATAGAGATAGCCAATATCTGTAATAAATCTAGTTAGGTATGTCTGCAGAAAATGAATGATTGTGTTTGCTCAAACCAGATTTGAATCAGCTTCAAAAAAGTTTCATTTATGTCCATTAATTCACCTTCAGCTTCAGGAAAAGGGTTCAGTGGGTTCCTATTCCCACTAGCTAGGTACTGAGCTAGGTAATTGTTATGTCCCTGAACTGCAAGAGGAACTCAGCTGCCTCACATATTCTTATTTTTACTGAGTTTTATACTTCAGATATTTGATGCATAAGAAGAATCATAATCCATCAGACTTGTTTCAGCATGTGTCTAGCCATGTACAGGATCAAACAGACAACAGAATAAGTATTCTCCTGAATTGGAAATGTGGGGCTTATCCACTCTGTGGGAGTCAAGAGGCAGAACACTTCTAAGGAAGTGGTTTCCTTTTCTAAGGAAATCCATGGATTTAGAGTCTCCATTTGAACATAGGACTGATTTGATTCTCAGGAATGGTTTCATCAGACCATATGTCACTGTTTATCATATTATCTAGATCTGAGTTTTTCATGCAGATTACCTCTATAGTCAGTTAAGAGAAAAAATAAAAACATTTTCTAGGCCTCAGTTCAAACTTACTTAGATCATATTGTTAACAATACGCAAAGTGTTTTTTTCCATAATAAAGTCCCTCAGCTTAAAAGTTCCGTATGCAGGCTCTGCCATAATCTATTATTTGTCACATGGATATAGTAGGTGTCAGGGAGCCACATTTTGACTATTGTTACACTAAACAACACAAGTAACGTAGAAAGCTGTAAGCACCGCTGTGTTCTGCTGCCAGCCTGATCGTGGCATCTAAATCTAAAAGCAAATTATTCAGCTCAGGACAGCAATCTGTTGTCCCCTGTCCTATGCATCTTTACCACATTTCAGCTCTTCCTTGAAAAGACAGCAGGAAAAAATGATGCAGGCTGAAGAAGAGAGAGAGAAAGCTAGCTACCACATGACATGTATGAACACTGTTAACACACATTTGAACTACAGCCTTCTAATAGGTCTTAGCTCTGCAAAGCCTCTGATTCGCCTTAGGGCACTAGGGAAAAAGCAGTTCAGACTGGAACCATGTGGTAATCAACTTTTCCCCTCAAATTTAATTCACATAGCTGACTGCCCTATTTAATATCTCCTAGTACAACATAGCATACTAAAAATTCAGTCAAGTATTTCACGTGGGAAAACTTCAACATTACTTCTAATTATTAAGTATGTGCAGTCTAAAAGGAGCAAACAGCACTTTTATTTCTGTGACACGTTCTCTACTGGAATAGAGAGAAGAAAAACAGTTAACAAACACTGATTAATGAGTGTCTTGTGATACCTTACTAATTAAGCCAGATTCTAGCTTTCACTAAATATAGCTCCACAAATGACTCTACTAATAGTACTAAGTAATTGATTCTAAGGTACAAAAGTAAAAATTTAATAGAATTTAATCATGTGCTCTATATCGTTAACAGTCTCTGCTCAGGTGAAATGCTACAATAGAGCAGGCTTTCTCTAATATCATCTATGTACGTGGTACCATCTAGTCCCCTAGCAGATACAGTTCATTCTGTGGTTTAAGTAAATTCTTTTAAACTAAGTAACTGTAGATTTAGTTACAATGCTTCTGTAATAATCTACTAGCTAAGAAACAAAAATGCTGACTCTTCCAAGCCAAAAAAGCCACATTTTAAGAGCCTGTAAATATTTAATTATTTTATGATTTAATGCATTTTTTATCGGAGTAGCAGTTTTGAACATAGATATAAAAACCCAGGACAAACAGCTGATCCAATACATCTGGCTGTAATACTGCTTTCAACAAACACATCTGATGAGGAAACATGTCATCCTAGCCACCTACATTCATACCCATCTGTTAGGATGGCAGTGTGCCTCTTCACAAGGTAACATGCCAGTACTAGAAGGCCAGAGAAACCAGCCAGAAACGGGGTTAAGGAGAAGTCTAAATAATATTACACTTATTAAGATCCTCTTCCAGAATTCTGTCCTGCCTGTACCAAACCTGACTTTTTCAACCTGTTTCCCGCTGGTAACGATTATGGGACAAACAGCAAACATAAAAGAAGAATTGGTTGGTCATGGATACTCAGAGCTGCCAAAGACCCTTGAGATGGATTGCAACTGGTAGTAGAGAAGCCGGTTGTGGATATCTATCCATTTACTTTGAACAGCTGCAGGCAGCAGGTGCCGTAGGTGAAGATAATTCCCTGGAAGCAGTACCACCTAGGAGAGAGACAGTCAGTGCTGAGAGCCTAATTATAAGTTCTGTTTTTATAATGACAGCCTGGTACGGTAAGAAGTATAATTCACTTGGTCTGGATCCCAAACCTTGTCATAAGCTTTTCTTACAAACCTGTGCATTGTACAGAACTGTAGAAAATTTTATATTCATCGCAATATCTGGGACTTACGTGTTCATTGCACTTGTATGCCTTTGCCACTGTAAAGTGAATAAAAATTATTTTATGCTCTGCAAAAAATAAACACAGGATATGTTATTTTATGTTTTAAAGAACATAAGGAATGGAGGTTTTTTTCTAATTTTCAGGTTTGTATTTACCAAAGATAATTCCTCTTTCAATAGAAATGCTTCAGGTTTTTTCCATAAATAAAAAATTCTTGCCTGCCCCTTTTACAATATGTAAGAAGTTCTTCTAGAAATTATGCCCTTTCAAAAAAAAAAAAAGGAAAAAAACCCCAAAATTTCTCTTTAAAAAATGATGATTAACTAAATATTCCTTTACAGGATGTACAGGACCTGCAAAATTCTGAGATGATATTAGAAAAACATTTCCCACTTTGGCACTAAAACTTCATTTTCTAAGCTTTGGAAAATACCGGTTTTAATTTGTCTACCATATGCTGCTGTATATACCTCTTTCAAAGTAGAAAGCCTCTGCTTTGGGATCTCTCTACTCTGAGACTCAGCCACCCTGATATATCCAAATCTCCCACCGACTGTACAAACTATTTAGGACCTAGTCCAGACCCCAATGGGAAAGATTCCTATTGCTCTCACTCTGTGTTCCTCATCATGATAAATGTCCACAGCAAAGAGGTTCAATTTCACCCTTCGGTTTGATTAGAGCTAACTTTGAGATTCTTAGTCCTTTCTGTAGAAAGAGCAGAGAGGGGAGCAATTATTCATTTTTAAATGCTTTTAATTGTGAGAAATCTATGCCAAGGAGATGAGTCTTCCATTTCTCCCTGAGAAGGACAATGCCAAATATTATAGCCAGCTCATGACTGGAGAAAGCAACCAAGAGAGCACGATTACGCGTAGAGGAGGAAAGGGAGAGATTAAATGAGATTTAGGCAATGTCACCCCTCCTCAAGCATTTTTCTCTGACTCAAAGCTATGCAGAAAATATATTTTATCTGGAAAAAATATATAGAATCCACTAGGATCTACCTCCCTTGAAAAAATTTATCTTAAAGAAAGAGAAGGCAGGAAGAAACTAGACAGAGGTTGGAGCTACTTCAGAGAAGATGAATTTCAAAAACTGGGCAGTTTTTTCCCATCATCTCCATGAACATTCTCTATTCTGTGCTGAATGGCACCCTCTCTAGCAGCTTACTCATCTAATCACCTAACAATCTTAACCCTACATTACCAGAAGGACTTCAGTTCCTAAAGAAATCTAGCCCTTAGACCTGCTATGACTTTTGCACCAGTTTATATTTTACTCCTGCTCCAATGATATACGTTTGCTTATTTTGCCTATTTAGATTAACAGTAACGTGAAGCATTCATTATGGTCTGCTGTTCATTTTTATATCACACCTAATCCAAAGGGAATCCAGCCTTCATCCACCCATTACCACAAAAAAAATTGACAAATAATGCTAGTTATTTTCATATGTTTTGTTGTTTCATCATTTTAAACCTGAGAACATGCAACTTCTTGCACTTGGAAGAATTGCTTATCTATCTACAAAATCTGATGTACTTGAGGAATGCTCAGTCCTATATAATCTAAAAAATCCCATACTGAATAGATAAATAATAGGCACATTTCCCCCAGTAGAGGAGAATTTGTCCCCTAAAGTGTGCTTTTAAATTGAATATTGCACTTCTTCGTAGGTTCCATTTCTCACTGCTTGAAAACTCTCCTTTCTCTTCTCATTTCTTCCAAGTAGCTACTTGGGACTTTTGAAATATAGCTACTCTGTACTAACTGATTGCTTGGAGTTAGATGGGGAAATATCATTCAAATTCAAAAACATTAAAGTAGTCAGCCTAGTTTTGGTTATAGACTTATACGACAGAATATGACAATTAAATTATTCCTGAAGTGACAGAATGGAGAAAAGTTAGTCCTTTTTAAATCCAGTAAAAGAAATCCAAAGGACAAAGTGCTCACAAAGCACAAAAAAGAGAGAGCTCAATTTTTAATGTATTTTGCTGTCCCGGCTCCAGAGCTGTGTTTACTAATTGTGCATTGAATTAGAATTCTACTGGTAGTATTCTCAAATTTCGAATATACAATCAGCCTCATGCCTTGCTGTTAATCTGCCTAATGTACAAGACCTACCTCTAAAACCCGGTACTGTTATTCAACTGTGCAGCAAGCTACACAAGTAATAAATACAATTTTAGACACAATGCGATTTGTTTGTATACAGTATCCTTCATACCTAAGGTCAAAAAATGCTTTACAGACACAATCAGTCATGGACTAACTGGAAAAGGAACATTTTAAGGAGTGATTTAAGTAGAGGGAGTTAATCATAGATCAGACTGCAAAAAGTTCCCTTGTTGCACTTTTAAAGTAAAAGAGAGCTGGGAGAGAGCAAAAAGTCAAGAGAAGATGTAGAGTGCAGAGCAGCCTGGGAAGAGTAGAGCAAAGCAGAGCAAAGCCACACATCATTTTAACGGAGAGAGGTTTGGAGCTTCCAGCATATCATGTCTTTCTTTTATAAAACATAATACATAATCTGTAACTTCAGTGGAACTAGGTATTAAGGCACTTCTGAAAATTTCTCTAGGTTCCCACCTATGTATTTAACCAATTGAACACCCTCACAAATAAAAATTGTATCTGATACTTGATACAATAACAGAAGCACATAACTGATAGTGTGTTGGGTATGATGGAGCAAATATGAAGTGTGTTATGTCATGTGCGATAGCTATTACAATTTCATGGCAAAGGAGGAATTGCAAGTTTGAAAAGTAGGTATGATGAGAGCTTTTTATGACCTATGATTTGTAAGGTCTTGGAAATGTTGTGGCTAGCTAGGAGGTCATTTAAGTAATATAATGAATAGACAGCACACTAAGCCTGAAAACTCAGATAATCTCCAAGAGAGAGAAAGAAAAAATCAACTTGCTATATTTGTTTTGTGCAACCCTATTCCAAAGAATAGTTGGATAACATTACCAATTGACGAGAGAGAGAGTGGGACTTCATCATCAAAAAAGTGAGAAAAAGTTAGTTTACAGCTATGATTCTGAGCCTATATTCATGTTTATTAGGACTATTATGTTCCTCTTTTGTGACTCTGTAGCCAAGTCAGTCTTTTCATTTATTAAAATGAGTGAATCTTTAGCTTTACCTAAATTACTCATTTGTAAGTGTGTTCATTGCTAGGTAGCATCTTAGTTGATGCTCCCAAGCAGAAGCAAAGTGTTTCTTTGAAAAAAATGCATCCAAATAGACTGGTATTGCAATCAAGCCCCTTGGAGCCAAAGAAAGACTCAAACTCAGAAGTTGGGGAAGTTGTTTCCTACAAAGGTCACTAAGCAGCATCAAAAGCCACCACATATAGAGAGGCTTTCTTGAAGAGGCACTATTCAGTCCTCCTCTAGCATATGGCAGGCAATGGACAGGTGGCTTTCAAGTTTTGGGAAGCCCTATACTGTCACATTTGGCTTTTCAGTTGCTTTCCTCAGCATAACATGCAAAAAAGAAAAAAGAAAAAAAAATCCTCTCATTCTCTGTCTAGAGTTTTAGTAAGCAGCAAAATCTCTGAGGTGGAGACTCTTTTAACCTCTCTCAACTTATTCTTACAGTGTCTGAAACAGATAAGTTACTTATAAGCCACTATCTCAGTAAGAAAAACAGAAAAAACATTATATAAAAGTCTAACAAAATCAAAACTTGAATAAACACATCATACAGTTATATAACCTCAAAAGAAGCAGAGTCTTTCAGAACAGCATATGCCCTCCTATACATGCGCCGTAACTTTTTTTTTCCAGAGAGGCAAAAGTACACTCTTAGAAATGAATGCTGGTAGAACCAAGAACAGACTTTTCCAGCAATTACGCTTTCATCATTCAACACTTTTGTTTAACCAAAACACTCTCTCCTGAATACTCTTTAACAGTGTCCAGGGATTCTGTGGGTATTTTGGGACTGAATAAATGTGACTGATGGGAAATCAGAACACTGAAACACTTGCACGTTGTGCAATCTGACCACATAGAATTGCTGTGAAATTGTTTGGCATATTTTGTTGTCCCTAAAATTGAGTCTACAGATTCATTTTAAGATTCACTAGGAATCAAATTCTATCCTTCCTTTCCGCTGATAGAAATAAAATTAAATTCCATACTTAAATTTTTTAAGCAGCAGCATACTTCTATACTTATTGATCAATTTGATAAGGTTAGCTGAATAACATTTAATTTAATGAGTATTTCCAAAGATCAGTTTCCGCTCAGCATCAACACTTTTCTATCTGAGCAATAGACATGCTAAATCAATGGGCATGATTCATCTATTTTGAGGATTAATTCTAGATAATCTGTCTTTTAATGTGTTATCTGAAATAAAATCTGATATCCTAGGCAAAGTTGCATATGAATCTCTCTTGCTGGTTTCAGATGTGTAAATAACATCACATGCGAGGCGAAAAGGACTGCTGTACTTCTGATACAAACGCTAAATGATACAGGGCAGAAAGGAGGACTAGACTTCCAGATTTGTGCCTAGATCACATTTTCTTCATATATGCGCAACTGTAAAGAGGTTTGCTCAGCACAGATACTGCTCTAGCAGTTCCATTTGGTGCATTGCGGACAATATCATACCTTGAACATTTAGCAGTTCACTTGAGAAGGAATCTTTTATTCAGTATGTCCAGGAGTGTATTAGCAAGATTTTAAGTCTTTTTTTTTAAGTCTTTTTAAGCACTCATCTACTCAGATTTATCAGATTTATCAGATTTATCAGATTCAGTATTCAACCTTTTTAAGGGACAATTTAAAGTTTAAAATTTTACTTTGCAGATGGTTGTTAAATGTATTTAAACTGTATTTAAAATATTAAAAATGAATGTAGCCTAAGTATTAGCAGTATTGTTCATCATCCTTATTACAGTATGGTCTAGAAGCCAAACATGACAAGACTGCAGAACACTGGTATTAAGAATGAGAGACAATCCTTGTTCCAAGCAGCTACCAATCTCAATTAACAAACAAGAATGAGAGGATGGGAAGTAATTCCTGGCCATTCATGCCAGTATAACAAAGAGATGACTGCCATCCCCATGATAATTCCATGATTGATTCACTTTTATTTCATTATTTCAGCCTTTAGGTAAGAACCACAGAAATCAGACGGCACCCTTCTATTCTGGTGTGAACAATTTTGTGCAGTTTTTCTGCCAGCTCCCATCTCAGGTAGCAAATGTGATTTCTGCTTACAAATCCAATTCCTTCCATACTTTATGCAAGAAATAATAGAAATTTGTGTCCTTTGAAGCTTCTTACTGACTACTGTGATCAAAGTCTACAACTGCAATTAGGTGACAAAGTAACCAAATATGTCCTCTGGAAGAATTTGAGAAGTCCACTAATGAGGAAAACTTCATAAATGACATGTCTTCATTGCATTCAGTGCTTGAAATGCAAGGCTGTACTACACTGTCTTATTTTATGCTGTGCTTCATCACCCTGGAAGGGATGGAGGGAGAAGGAGAACCACTGCCTTAGATGCCAGCAGGAATTCAGCATGAACAAATGGTCTCACAGAGTCCCTGCCGTCTGGGCTCCAAATCAGTTCAAATCCAGATGCATATTTCTGCTGCTCTCCTTGCACCCTGTATACATTGAATTAGCAACTACTTCCTTCCATTCCTGCCCTGCTCTCTAACATCCCCCTAGCCCTTTTGCTTCAGTTTGATCTGTGTTTTCTACAGTCCACTTTGTGATGGTGCCTGGGTTATTTTCACTGGTAAAGGTATTTAGGTTCCAGAATAGTGAATAAGTGGCTGGTCACCATCTGGGGTTCCTCGTACAGCTGCATACCTTAACATATCACTCAGCAGAGCAGAGCATATGAGGGTTTTGGAATGATTTGGGAATCCTCACTGAGAATCAAGTTCTCAGTGCACTCGCCTCTCTCAACCCATTAGCGTTCAAGACACTCCAGGTGCATCAGCAAGTCATTTTGGAGAGCGTGCTTTGTTTCCCAAATATATACTCTTCTCAGCTGGATTATGGCATTAAACATGGGTTTTC
The DNA here is from genome assembly GCF_040807025.1 of Struthio camelus. Classification (NCBI taxonomy): domain Eukaryota; kingdom Metazoa; phylum Chordata; class Aves; order Struthioniformes; family Struthionidae; genus Struthio; species Struthio camelus. The sequence continues at coordinate 27,284,029 of NC_090942.1, forward strand.
ACATTTCACTGTCTCGTCCTTTTCAACCTGAAGTGCAAGCTAAGGAACTCTTGCTTCATAGGAGCAAACCAAATCTATCTAAAACAAAAAAAAATTAGTAACTTCAGTATCACACATTCCCCTTATTTAAGGAACAGTGAGTCAAAAGTTGTAATGGAGAGCTGAGTCTGGGAAGAAGGCAAGTCAGTTTTGAGCTAAAAGAAGATAAAGCAGTATTACTCAGAAGCCCAAACAGAAAAGTAAAATTTCAGACCTTTTTTTTCACTTAATACCAGTTCAGAAACACTTCATCTTTGTCTTCAGAATAAATCTGACAATTTTCAGGCTAAGACATTTATAGAATGGCTAAAGCAAGGTTTATATTGTCAGATTTTTCTTAACTGTAACTTTAGAGAGCAGACCTGATCAGTGAAGCTTGAGATGGAATTCTATTCCCGTAGAATATGCATTTTGACAAAACCAGATATGGGCTCAAGAGAAAGACTACAACACTTTAAGAAAGGTCATATTGTGTCAGGCCTAAAATCTAATCCACTATTCTGTTTCTGGCAAAACCTGATAGCAGATGATTAGGGAAAAGTATAAGAACAGGACAAACACACTCTGATACTTCTCCAGATATGGTGGTGCCTGAGCCAGAGGCAAAGCCTTTGTGTTTAGGAGCGTATGATGGATTTTTGTTCCATCAGTATTCCCAATGTCTTTTGAAACTGGTAAATTGGGTCTGTTAAAAAGATTAAAAATATATCGACTAAAAATTTATAAATGAAACTATCTAATTTGTGAGAGCCTATGGGTAAGGATTAAAGGGCAGGGTAACATGGGTGACACTGTTGTGGGGGTTTACTACAGGCCACCTGACCAGGAGGAAGTCATCAGTGAGGCCTTCTACAGACAGCTGGAAGTAGCCTCACGATCACAGGCCCTGGTTCTCATGGGGGACTCCAACCACCCTGACATCTGTTGGCAAGACAGCACAGCTAGGCACAAACGGTCAAAGAGGTTCCTGCAAAGCATTGATGATAATTTCTTGACTCAGGTGGTGGAGACGCCAACGAGGAGAGGTGCAATGCTACACCTTGTACTAACGAACAAAGAAGGTCTAGTTGGAGAGGTGAAGGTTGGGGGCAGCCTTGGCTGCAGTGACCATGAGATGGTGGAGTTCAGGATCCTACGAGGAGGGAGCAGGGCAGTGAGTAGGATTGCAACGCTGGACTTGAGGAGAGCTAACTTTGGCCTCTTCAGGGACCTACTTAGGGCAATCTCATGGGGTAGGGCCCTAGAAGGCAGAGGGGTCCAAGAAAGCTGGTTAATATTCAAGCATCACTTCCTCCAGGCTCAAGATCAGTGCATCCCTCTGAGTAAGAAGTCGAGCAAAGCGGGCAGGAGACCTGCCTGGATGAGCAAGGAACTCCTGGCAAAACTCCAGCAGAAGAAGGAAGTGTACAGAATGTGGAAAAGGGGACAGGCCACTTGGGAGGAATACAGGGACGTTGTCAGAGCGTGCAGGGATGCAACAAGGAAGGCTAAGGCCCATTTGGAATTAAATCTGGCAAGGGATGTCAAGGACAACAGGAAGGGGTTCTTCAAATACATCAATAGCAAAAGGAAGACTAGGGAAAACGTGGGCCCGCTGCTGAATGGGGCGGGTGCCCTGGTGACGAAGGATACAGAGAAGGCAGAGTTATTGAATGCTGCCTTTGCTTCAGACTTCACTGCTAAGGCCAGTCGTCAGGAATTCCAGACCCTGGGGACAAGAGAGGAAGGCTGCAGAAAGGAAGACTCTCCTTGGTGGAGGAGGATCAGGTTAGAGATCTTTTGTCCAAACTTGACATCCATAAATCCATGGGCCCCGATGGGATGCACCCACGAGTGCTGAGGGAGCTGGCGGATGTTATCGCTAGGCCACTCTCCATCATCTTTGAAAGGTCCTGGAGATCAGGAGAGGTGCCTGAGGACTGGAAGAAAGCCCATGTCACCCCAGTCTTCCAAAAGGGCAAGAAGGAGGAGCCAGGAAACTACAGGCCTGTCAGCCTCACCTCCATCCCGGGAAAGGTGATGGAACAGCTCCTCCTGGAGGTCCTCACTAAGCATGTGGAGGACAAGAAGGTGATCAGGAGTAGTCAGCATGGATTCACCAAAGGGAAATGATGCTTGACCAATCTGATAGCCTTCTCAGATGGAATGACTGGCTGGGTAGATGAGGGCAGAGCAGTGGATGTTGTCTTTCTGGACTTCAGCAAGGCTTTTGACACTGTCTCCCATCACATCCTCCTAGGTAAGCTCAGGAAGTGTGGGCTAGATGAGTGGACGGTGAGGTGGATCGAGAACTGGCTGGATGGCCAAGCTCAGAGGGTTGTGGTCAGTGGTGCAGAGTCAAGTTGGAGGCCTGTGGCTAGTGGTGTCCCCCAGGGGTCAGTCCTGGGTCCAGTCTTGTTCAATATATTCCTCAATGACCTGGAGGAAGGCACAGAGTGCACCCTCAGCAAGTTTGCTGATGATACTAAACTGGGGGGAGAGGCTGACACACCAGAAGACTGTGCTGCCGTTCAGAGGGACCTGGACAGGCTGGAGAGGTGGGCGGAGAGGAACCTCCTGAAGTTCAACAAAGGCAAGTGCAAGGTCCTGCACCTAGGGAGAAATAACCCCACGCAGCAGTACAGGCTGGGGGTTGACTTGCTGGAAAGTAGCTCTGCCGAGAAGGACCTGGGAGTGCTGGTGGACAACAAGTTAAACATGAGCCAGCAGTGTGCCCTTGTGGCCAAGAAGGCCGATGGTCTCCTGGGGTGCATTAGGCAGAGTGTTGCCAGCAGGTGGAGGGAGGTGATCCTGCCCCTCTCCTCAGCCCTGGGGAGGCCTCCCCTGGAGTACTGTGTCCAGTTCTGGGCTCCCCACTACAAGAGAGACATGGCACTACTGGAGAGAGTCCAGCAACCAAGATGATTAGAGGGCTGGAGCATCTCTCCTATGAAGAAAGACTGCAAGAGCTGGGCCTGTTGAGCCTGGAGAAGAGAAGAGTGAGAGGCGATCTCATAAACGTGTATAAGTATCTGAAGGGTGAGTGTCAAGAGGATGAGGCCAGCCTCTTCTCCGTGGTGCCCAGCAACAGGACAAGAGGCAACGGGCAGAAACTGAACCACAGGAACTTCCACCTAAACCTGAGAAAAAACTTCTTCACTGTGAGGGTGACTTCACTGTGAGGGTGACTGAGCATTGGAACAGGTTGCCCAGAGAGGTAGTGGCGTCTCCTTCCCTGGAGATATTCAAAACCCGTCTGGATGTGATCCTGGGAAATATGCTCTAGGGGACCCTGCTTGAGCAGGGAGGTTGGACTAGATGATCTCTCCAGAGGTCCCTTCCAACCTAAAGCATTCTGTGATTCTGTGATTCTGTAATTAGAATATTTTGAGGTGAAGGATTTTAATAACTCATTTTTAAAATAACTTTCTTTTGATTTTTTCTATCGCATGTGGTAATAAACCCAAATATTTAAAAAGCAAAGACGAAAGGAAATGTTTCTATTTTATTGGAATTGAATGTTTAGAATGAATTAATGATATTGGGGTGGGATTTCTTTTTCTTTATGAAGAATTTTGAAGGTTGAGGGAGTATCCTATTTTAAAATTTAGCCAAATTTTCCAAATCTTGAACCGTTTCAAAAGAGGAAGGTCAATCATCCAAATAGCTGGAGTCATTGCCTCTCCACCTGGCAGAAATCCTTAAATTTTGTCTTGCATGCTGGGTTTTCCACCCTGTACAAACATTAGATAACACTGTTTGAGCATCCTTGAATCCTGCTGAAGACAACCAAATAGCAAACTAAATGCAGTCAGAAAATGTACAGGGAAGGAAGGGAAAGTACAGGAAGGAAATTATAGTCATCTGAGCTGAAAGTAATTAAAAATCTTTGCAAAAATGAAAGAGGACTTCAGGTTACAGAAGGTTTTATATTGTCACAGTGATGGTTGTTACTGAAGTTTCTACATCACCTTAGTACTTTTGAAAAAAATTTCTCCTTAACTAAAAGGTGATTCCTCCTCAATCTGGCTGTGACTTCACAGTTATCCTGTATTAAAGTGCCATATCTACATATTTCCTAGAACGTGAATTCATCATTCATAGTTGTTTTAATAAATGTCTAATCCATTGTTATAGATTACAAAAGTCAATGGGTTGCTTAAACTATAGGTTCTCATTGTGAAAACACCTCCTTCCAATGTGCTTAAAGGATTTTATCACATACCTCTCCCATATGCATCATGCTTAAGACACCTCTTTGTTCACTAATTAGGCATTTCCAAATGGAAATATGCTATGGAGCTGAAAGGTAGTGATGGCTTGCTGGCAAGTATGTAGCTGGCCTCCTGATATTCCCTCCTTCTGGACCAAGACTGTATTTAATTTGTATGTCTGGCTCTTTAAAATGCATCTATATGGTTTCTAGGACAGGCTACTGATAGAAAGTACACTGCTTTTAACCTCCTGACTGGAACAGTAAAAGGCCAAGGTCTTCAAGGAAATATATTCATGTCACATCTGCTTAGATATTAGAACATTAGCAAAGTTGTCAACTCTCATAAGTCTATCATGAAGCACTTTTTTCATTTTTTAACCTCAAGCTGCAGCCAAGACCTGTGATCTAAAGACAAATGAATAAGAGACTTTCAGTTTTTTATTTCATGTGAAGATAATAAACTATTTTTCCAGCCTTTTTTTTTTTTTTTTCCAGAGAAGGTGGTGTGCCTGACAGGATTGTGGATGTACACTATGTTCCTGCTTCCCGAACCCACCAAATCAGAGGACCTAGGGAATGCACTGCAGTTGCTACCCAGTCTGTGAAGTAAGGTTTCCTTACTATGAAAAGCAGAGTGCACAAGGACAAAAGGGGCATGTGCCCAGGTCATGTTCCAAAACAGAGTGGCCAAATGAATAGTCAGACCCATGTCTAGGAAGCACTCCAGTGCCGAATAATCTAGAATTTCTCCAGCACAGAGACATTTATTCTTGCCCTTCCCCTGTAATAACTGCAAAACTCGTTGGAAGTTGGAGAAGCCATTTAATAATTGACTATATTTTTTTCATAGAAAATAGAATTTTTCTTTAAAAAATAGATTAAAAGCCCCAAATCCTGTCTAACAAAAAGTGAGTTAATTACATTATATTACATTACAGAAGGTCATACTGACATCTGGTGGCCTTTTTTCCTGTTAAAATTCCCCCCAACAATTTCAACAAGTAATTCATGCAGAATGGTAACAATATCAAAATGATAGTGTGGTTATGTTTGTTTCCTCCTAGGTACAGTGGTTATTATTCAAAACCTGAGTTAAGAGGTAATGAGTCCACTCCTCAGTACCATACTCAGATACTGCTTTTTAATTAACTACCATGTTAAGTCATATTGCTGCTGGCCCTGGCTGCAGGTGTCAGAAAGCCACAAGCTTTCATAAACAGCAATTAAGGGTGCCAGAGCTGCCACAATAGTTCCAGTGCTACTCTGGGAGTTGTCAGGTTTAACAAGGACAGACTGCATTAAATAGAACTAGAGCCAGTGGGAGTAAAAGCGTGTTATTACTATCATGGCTATTGTAGAATCTAGTAGATCTACATGGACCAGGAGCCCGTCACAGAAGGCGCTATATAACCACAAAAATGATGGCCCTGCCCAAAGTAGTCTATAATCTAAGTATAGACAAGGAACAGTCAACAGATCAAAGGTATTACAGACTTACACTTCGCTGCCCAGCCCCTTAAGTGATATGATTAAACTGAAACTTCAGCTTTTTTTAAAAAGAAGCAGAAATCCCCTGTGGCAATGAAAGAGAATTAGAGGGAAAAAAAAAGATATACAGATATATATATACAATTAATGCCTGCATGTGTTTCAGTTTCTCTTCAAACAATAACTCCAAGAAGGAAGAGCTGTTTTTTTCCTCTTAAGAGAGTGTAAGTTTTCGGGGGAAACATCTATGCAGAAGACCATTTATGTAACAGGAGAAGAAGAGTGCACTGGGTCCTGCTCACCCACCTGACTGATTCCCTGAATCAGGTACAGCAGTTCTTGGGAGAGAAACTGCACGGCTACTGCTGTTATTAGAGGAAAGGAAATATTGCCTCTTCCACTCTGAAAAAACAGGAACTCATACTTTTGCACCTGCTTCTGTGAAGGATACTGTTATGATTTTTCTTTAGCTCTGGATATCCCTTCTTGGATGGAGGGAGGGAAGGAAAAAGGGATCTGGACCACCCCTCCAGGCACAGAAGGGCAAAAGAAAATCAAATGAACCTATGCTGTTAGCTGTCACTGAGAATTTCATTTTAGTGCAAGAGAACAAAATCCTGTCAGCAAAGGTTTTCCTGTCAATTCTCAGGCTGCTGACTCCACCACCGTAAGAGATTATCAAGAGCTGGGGTCCTCATTCCAGAGAGCCAAGGATCCACCAGAAATTGCATTAATCAATGAAATAAACTTCATTCTGGATCTGCCAAAGGAGATACATGTAGATATTTCCCAGAGAAAGGACATTCTGAAGGACATCTCATAGTGTTAAAACTCTACAGTTCTGTTGTGACTTTGATTCATTTTATTTTCTCTATAGTAATGTTGTAACACCAAGGGTGAAGTATCCAACCTATGGTTTATGGCCTAGATCTACAATATTGCCTGAATAATTCATTCAACTTGCAGCCTACCAGCTACCAAGCTCTCTCCACAGCGTCCTTTAGATGTAGGCAGGAAGCAGGTCATAAGTCTGAATAAATTACTCTCGTAATTCGGTGCTTGTTTCCAGAAGCCTGTTATCCCATGATCCCCATTCATATGATTAAAATGAAAGCCACTTCTGATTACAAAACCCAGCGGCCATGCACATGTCCATCTCACGACTGCTAGCAAGTCCATTGCATGAAGGGGCACAAATGCCTTTTGGTAACTTGAAAGATGTGTCCAATGACACAATAGGGAAGCAGCAGGGGTGCACTGCCCTTTGCCCACAACAGACGTTGTGCCAAACTGAGCAGAGTAGAGCATCACCATATTAAAATACTAAGTACAATCATACCGTATGCAAATAGGTATGTTCACTTTGAACTGACAAATTACTGTTTTAACATAATATCATCCATTTGTGTCAAAAAGTCACAAGAATATGAACACAAATAACGTAAGTAAGTGAAATATAATACTCAAACACTGCTAGAATGTAAAGACTTGACTTTTCCTATTGAAAAATGCCTTAAAAATCAGTACTTTCCCCGAAAACATTTCAATTTTGATAAAATTACCCTTATAATAGAAAACAGCTCTGTTGAAATTGCTTTGTCCACTTCCGGTAAACATGTTATTATTATTATACTTTCAACAGTAAATTAAGCATTTTAAAGGTGGACATAAGACACAGCCGTTTCCCAGAAGAGCTTCGCAATCCAGGTAGACAGTGCGCATGGCAGGAGAAGAAGTGTCAAAAACCGTGAATGTCCAAGGGATAGCTACTCTTTAGCCCTGTAATTTAGTAAGGCACGAGAAAAAGGGGAAGCCATTCCCAAAACGAGGGAAGTCTGAAAGCCTGTTTGATGACAGCATTGGATAAGAAGGTGCTGGAAGATGTGGCTAACTGGGAGAGGACATGATGGCTGGTTTGGGCCCCAGAGTCAGCATGCTTCGACAGTACGAAGCATACAAGGAAGGGAAAAGAAGGGTTACAGGTCAGAGATGTATTCAGAAGCCAGCTTCAGTAGGGCACTGAACCATGAGCCTATTGTGCTGCTTGAAGAGAAGTTAGTAAAGGAGCTGCAGATGATCCCAGGAGCGGGCAAGAAAGATTCTTTTGAAGGAGGGACAAATTCTTAAGGTAGAGAAATCCCCCAAAAGAGAAGGCATGGCACAGAAAGGAAAATCTAATCTAGATGTAAACAAGCAGTTTCCTAATGGAAATAGAAGAGAAGCCTTATGAGTAAATGCTGATGAGCTTGCAGAATATGATTGCATATTACGATTTGCCCTCAAGGCAAAGGACCAGTCACAGTTCTTATGTTAAAATAAAAAATATGGATGGATTTTTATTACAACAACCCATTGAAACAAACACATTTAGCTAATGATCTAAAACCAATACAATATCCCAGCAGTTTCATCAAAATCAAAGCAATGCTTGTGAATTTTTGACAGTCCATTTCATGCTGTCACAAGGCACCTGCACCTGCAGCAAATTTTTGAATTTAGTTCATCTTTGCTTCTTACTGATACCTAGGCTTTTAAAAACTTGCAGTTTGCACTATGTTATCCAGCAGATACTTAAAATAAAGTTATGTGATTGTCAATATAAAGCTCTTTTTAAGCTAAGTTTTTTAAAACCACAGATGGTGTTATTGCATTTTCAAGGATAAATAACAAAATCTTTGTGGTGCATTCATCTAATATGTCTACTTGCTAACCAATATACATTTGCCCGTTGGTTGCACCATGTACTTACAAGCCAGAGAAGCACTATAAATTATTATTACTGGTGTTAAATTCAAAGCTGTAAGGCATTTGAAAATTGAATGCATTTTATTCGCATACTAGTCTGCTAAACCAGCAAAGCTACCAGCATTCTTGTAGGCCAAAATCATAGAAAGAAAAAATGATTTGAGTTCATCAGGGAATCTGCTCATCATTTTTTACATTAACATAAAAGCAGGAAGTCTTCAATAAACTACAGCCTACTAGAAACCTAAAATCAAACCTCAGATGAACTTTACAGTCATAACCACATTCAGAAGATCTACAATACACTTACAGAAGAAGCTAAAAGAGTTGGATACAGATGAATCATAGAAGTCAACTTCTGAGTTGTGTCAATAACTACTGCCACAATAGTATTTCTGAAAGTAAAGGGTTTGTACATAAGGAACAGATTTTTGAAGAAGAGCACAGAATACATTCTGTACAAAACCCGTTATTCCAGCATCTGGCAAAAGAAAATGTGAAGTTAAAACCTTTGTGAAAAGTAGTATTCTTTAAGGGCTGTTTCACATTCATTGCCTCAGACAAGAGACTGGTAGAGGGAAGCTTTTGGCAATACGTATGTCAGCTTACCCAGGAAATTCCTATTGCTACTCATCACAGATCCTTGTCACCAGAAGTTCATTCTCTGGGCACTAAGAACATTCTACCACTCTGAAAATCTGAAGAATCAGTTCTTCATGTGTTTTCTAAATAAGTCAATTAAAAGAAACTATATCTGATATAAAACTTCAGGCAAAAGACAGTTGAGCACTGCTGAACTACAAATATTCATGAGACCCGCCTGGCAGCAGCAGCAGGGCAGGCAGAGGGGATAGCTGTCTATATATCTTATTGGGAAGAGGCACGCAAAGGAACTTGCAGGCATGATTTTGAATTGTATTACTCTATAATACTTCTTTCCCTTCAAAACATATCTCTGGAAGACTTCTTGAACTAGTTAGGAACAAGCCAGATCAGACTCACCAGATGGTGAAGTTTTCCTTATAATTCCTTGTAGTGAAATTCTGAGCCTTTTTGTTTTACAGCTGACACTGGACTGAAGCCACTGGAGTACAGACACTGCCTCTGGCAGTCACTGATACAGCAAGTGGAGGTCTAACAGCACACCTGGCAGCACAAGCCAGCTGCAGGAGGAAAAGGCCTTTGAGCACCAGCAGAGTCCCAAGACATTTTTTTCTCATATTTTGTAAAATCAATTATTTAGAGGACATCTACACACACTACCTAAAAATTGTGCCTGAAATGTAGCTGGCATCCTGTAGTCACATATCTGCATGGAAAGATTAAAACACTGTTAATTACACCCTTTGAAAGAGAAACTTTCATATGATCAATCTTCCCATTTAAAAAAAAACGTATGCAATTGGAGGTAATACATATGTATCAGTCACAAAGCAATAGCCCAATCTATCTGGTGTCTGATACCAGTTATCTTAGGTAAAAGAATTCTCTGGGTGAAAATTGTGTGAATCATACTGAGGTGGCCCTAGAAAAATTAAGTAGTTGCTGTGTGTAATTAGCCACCTTATTTTTTGATTGTTCCATAAGAATAAGGTAAAAAGATAGGCTGCCAGGGATTATTATCTTCCAGACTGCACTTTAATATTCACTGTGTTCGGTTTCATAGCAGCAGAAGCAAGAGTGCACATATGTCCCCTCTCCATCTTAGGGCATTAGTTAGTGAATTCAAATAATGAGCGTGCTGGAGAAGCATTAACCCTGGGATTCCTTCTTTTAGAAAATATTCCTTACATTTTCTTAATTATTACCATTTACATTTCTACAATATGGTAACACTGCATAGATTAATTAAAACCTGTTAAGTCCAGTCTAAATTCATAATAGAAAATCTTCAATGAATAGATGTCTTACTATCCTGAGTAGAAAAGTAAAGCCGACTAGAAGAAACTTCAATATTTTCTGAATTATTTGCATTCCCAATTTAAGAATAATCTTTTATCTTTTGAAAATTTATATTGTTTTTGTATAGCTTTATTTGTTGGGATAAAGAGTCCAGGTAGTGCAACAATTTCAAAATTGACTTCCATTGGTGTTTAAATTTTAAACATGAGATGGGTCCTCATAACCAGTAGTGAGCAACAGAGGCTGAACTATAACATAATGTATGAGCTTTCATTCAGTCCAACACAAATTGATTTCTGCTTAACTGGAGTGAGAAACTTTCCTGAGCAAAATCTTCAGACTAAGGCTTCATTAGAAATATCCTCTGTCTACTAATATTAAAAGGAACTTCTTTTTATCTAGTAAATAGAACATCCTGTAAGAAAATGGGACTTTCTCATTCACATATATAGGAAGAGCTCATTGCAAAACTGTACAGTGCAAGTTGAACAGAGGTTCATACTTCACTCCGAATGAAAGTAAACAGTCAAAATGCTGAGCAGTAAAAAGCTAAATACGTTCCACAGTGAGACCTCAGTTCTTTACACTGTTGTGTGTCAGCAGTTATTTGATCAAAAAAATCACAGTCACTGAGGACAGAACACTTTCCAGGGTTTGTCCACCCTCAGAGTCAAAAAGCTTTTTCTTCCATTTAAATGAATTTTCTCATATTTCAGTTTGTGCCCATTGCCTCCTGTCTGGCTGAGAAAAGTCTGCCTCAGTCTTCTCCCCTTCAAGTATCTGGACACCGATAAGATCCTGCCGGAGCCGTCTCCTCTCCAGGCTGAAGAGGCCCGGCTCTCACAGCTTTCCGCGCAGGGCAGCTGCTGCAAGCCCCTAAGCATCTTGGTGGTCCTTTGCTGCCCGTGCTGCGGTAGGTCCATGTCTGTCCTGCCCTGAGGAGCCCAGGCCTGGGCCCAGCTCTCCAGGTGTGGCCTCCCCAGTGCTGAGCAGAGGGGGAGGCTCCTCTCCCTCGCCCCGCTGGCAATGCTGTTCCTGGTGCAGCCCAGGAGGCTGTTGGCCACTTTTGCTGCAAGGGTGCATTGCTGACACTCATTGCTGCCCATCAGGACCCCCAGGCCTTCCTCTGCAAAGCTGCTTTCCAGTCTGTTGTTCCCAGCCCATACTGGTAAATTGCGTTATTCATCCCCAGGTGGAGGAGTTTGCATTTCCCTTTTTGCCTTCTGCATCCTTGAATTCTTTTAGTTATTTGTAGAAATATATTAAAATGCTATCAATAGCAACTAAGGAACCTTAGAAATAAGATCTTAGCTCATCTGCTCTAACTCTTTACACGAAGACAAGATGAAGCATATCTACACCATTCTTAAGAGATATTGGTCTATGCTGTTCTCAGAAATTTCCACTAATGGGAATCTCATCGCAGGCCTTAGTAGCTTGTTACAGAGGGATTCTCATAACTAGAAACTGTGTCCAAATCTCCCTTAGAGAAAATTAAAGCAATTATGTTATTTCTTATACACAATGGACATGTAGAGTAAGAAATCACTCTCTAATTCCTTTTTATAACAGCTTTATACCTCCGATATCTGACTTCCAGAATAAAACAACCCACATTTTTCAACCTCTTGTCATAAGTCATGTCTTTTTAAACCTCTGGTTATTTTAGTTACTCTCTTACAATCTCTCTCCAATTAATCAGCATCTGCCTTAGAGTATTGTCCACCAAACTACACCTGAAACCTTACACACGCCAACTTAGCCAAAAGATTGGAGTTCACGACCTCAACACAAACCAGCCATTAGAATGTCCCAGAATGACACTTACTTTTCTTAGCTTAGCATGGTACTGTTGACTCAAAAACAGCTTCTGCACACTTGTATCCTTTTCCATCTTAGTTGTAGTACTTTGCTTTATCCTAATTCTTAGCAATGAGTCCTTGTTCTGCCATTTTGTACTATATCTTCTTGATAGCCATCATTAAATCACCCTGACACAGAACAGTAGTATTTTTATCTTTGTCAAACTCGCAGGCACATCACGCACAACAGGGAGAGTGTTTGCAACAAAATCGTTTCCTTTTCAAAGTAGCTTTAGCAAAATAATGAGTAAAATAGTGGAAGTTATACTGTCCAAAATATTTTAGAGAGTGAGGGTGATGACGACCTGTGAAACAAAATCTTCTAAAAAAAATTAAGCTTTCCAAAGCCTCAAATATATCTAGGCTAACCAGGCTAAGTAGAAACCGCAGATTAATACAAAATGCTATGGAAGGCAACAACTCAACTGTTTTACATGCTTAATTGTTTAGGTTTAAAATATAAACCATTCTAAATTATAATAAATAATTGAGAAAAGGAGAGGAATGCTAAATATTGACACATAGGCACATGTCTATGATGTATGTTCAGGTTAAAGGACGTAATATTGGGATAGCCATAAGAGAGAACAAGGGAAAAAGAGAATCATATCAAAAATGGAAGTATTTTAACCAGGGCAAGAGGTAATTAACCCAGCTGACAATGTAACAGTCTGCAGTAAGAAGTTCAAAAAGAAAGAATAGAAAGGTGAAGGTGCATTTAGAGACAGATACCATATCAACTTAAATTGAAATGAAAAAAAAAAAATCTTGTAACACAAAGTTAGAATCCAATCCAGGGATTTAGTTCCTAATATCACTATTGCATATGAGGTAATGAAAAAAATAAAAGAAAAGTTCTCTCCCGTGCATGCTATGGGACAAATAATCCACTAATAAAGAGCATGACTGACACACTGAACGATCCTTTCTCAGATTGAAGATAACAGCATAATATTCTATACGATTTAGTCTGACTATGTAGAAAATGTCACTGCAATCATTACATCGTAAATCGCCAGGGAGTATTTTATGTGTTCTGAAGAGCAGATTCAGAAATGCCATAAGGATATGAAGCTTGTTTTTATGGAGGCTTTCCTTTTTCTTAAATATACTTGTCCTCTTTTTTCAGTATTCCTTTGGTTGTAAATTATATTGACTTATGCATTATACTAATTAAACCTCTAGAAGGCAAGAAAATATACTTTTATTTGGCAGGAGGGAAACAAGGAAAGCAACAGAATGTCTTTTCCCTCTTGAAATGTGTATTTGACACAGTGAATCAAAGCAAAGACTGAAGTTCAGTAGCCTGTAGGCTGCACAGTCCAGAGAAATAGGACATGTTACTCGAGTCATGGAAGGAGTCCATTTCTGAGGGTTCTCCACAATAAATGTGCTTATAGAAAGCTTGTGTGCATATTGTAGATGTGTGGGGAAGGAGCAGGTGAGCTCACTGGGAATACAGATGTCAGGACTCTGCATACTTCGTCTGTTCAAGAGCCCTTGTACAGAAAGATTTCACAGGTTTCATTTTGTCACCTCCACATTTCAATGTAAAAGAAAAGGCAGAAAGAAGAAACTGGGAACTTCAAGGCTGCAGAGTTATCTAAATTCAAGATTTCTCAGCTCTATACACCTTTCTTCAAATCAGATTTTTCAATTTCATTATTCATCCAAAAGCATAGCTAGACAAAAGTGAACCTAACTCTTAACCTGTTGAACTGGAAGATTTATAACCCTCTTGCAAGTAAAAAAATCTGTTATCTCAGGATTAAGTCAAATACATAACTACAGTAGATTCACAAGAACAGAGGTGATATCATTGGTTTTCATAACCTCTAAGTACCCAGAAAGCTTGATCATTTTCTCCAGTGTCACCTCCTGTCTTTCAGGAGTCACCCATTCTTTTTCATTAGCTTCTGATTAAATTATGGAAGAGTTTTCAATCAATCGATCAAACTCACTTGAAAGTTTCAGCTCCTATAGAATGCAGTTGTCTAAATTCTGACTAGCAGACATTCCTACAGGCATATATCATCTGCTCTGAAGTCTGCACGCTGCCTTCTTCATCTCAGAGAGCATCTTAACACATTTCATTTTCAAAGACCAAAAGGCCTTGGAACCTGAACTCTGAAAGAATATTGCCTCTTATTACCCAGGATACGTTGAAAACTACACTGAAGTCTTATTCTGCTGTCATGCCTGGTGGGGGCTGCCTTCTCTGCCCATGTCAATGAATAAGAGACACAATGCCTCTGTTACACTGGAGTTCCTCTGTAGCCACCATGCGCTTTTCTATCCATCTCTCTTTATGGGCCTTCTTTTGCCTCCCATCTCTTTTCACCTGAATCTTTCTCCAACTAGGTTTTTTTTTTGTCTACTATTATGCTACTATTATGCTTAGTGATATAATAGTATAGAAAAAGGTGTGTGAATTCACCTCTTTTGTGTTTCAGACCAAGTAATAAAAAGTAGTAACCTCTTTCTTAATTGCATTTGTCTATTTACCTATACTTCCCCTCAGATACGCAGCTTTTTCCTGTTTATAGCTACAAGTTATTGATTGAGATACATTCTTCTATTAGCTCCTGAAATTGTGCATACACGAGCTGCTCCCACAGCTTGTCATGCTAGAACAAAGCAACAAGTATAGAGAGTTGCTGCCTTTGAAAATAGTCTGAGGTCTATATTTATTAAAGATAAGAACATGTAGACTAGTAACACAGAAAAAGACGTATTTTTCTCCCACAAATAAATCATTCAAAAAGAAATGATCTTAGAATAATCTTAGTGTCTTTTATTTTATACTGAGATTCAAGTCCTCACAAATGTTTAACCTCAATTGTCAACACTGGGCATGAATTCACTTCTTTTAAAAAGGAGAAGAGAAGGTGCATAAAGAAGATTTTCAAGACCATCTAATTTTTTTTCCTAAGCAAACACAGTGCCATTAAAGTATTATCTGTATCCGCTGGTGTACACATTTATCTTGAAGAAATACCCAGCAGAAGCAAGTGAATGTTTTGACACCAGAATTATTTTCAAAAGGAAAACAGTAGTGTCAGAGTTCATCATTTTAATTATCACCCTGTGCACAATTTTAGTCAACATCCGATAGAAATAAGAGAGCACCAGGGGATATAGCCAGTAACTCTGAGCTATTTAGAAGAATTCCATACTTTTATGAAACACATTCTTCTCAGTCAAGAATAAAGAAAATACTTCTCCTCTGCTTATTATTTCAGCTAAAATGTCATTCAGACTATGAGTATGAAAATGTGCAGAAGAACATACAGTATCCATCTAACCTTCTCATTGATCAGCTTTTTTCTTTTAAGACTAAAACCCCTTAAAACTTAGGTACCTTGGGAGATGAACCTACATCTTTATTTAAGCATCTGAATAATGTATTTGTTTTCAGAAGGAATAAGTGCCTACAAGCCCTGTTGGCAGGTGTTTGAATACTGTGGTTTTGAGGATCTTTTCATCAGAAAAAAACATAAAATCTTTCCATTGCCTCCTTGCCACCTTCAGCTACATTTGTCTTAGTAAGTGCTTTGTCAGTTGCAAAGGACTTATATTCTCTTAATTACACCTAGAATTGATGAGGCCGGTAAGTCCCTGCACTTGCAAACTTTTGAAACGATGCAGATTTTATTCAAGTCCACTATATTTTATTCAATTTATAAGATAAATAGGTTGAACTGAAAATTGCTTCCTTTGCATGCTTATGCTTTAAAATTAAATAGTTTAGCTACGTTTCATCATAACATGTCAAAGGAAAAGTCAAAACATTTAATTTAGACAATGCTGAAAAAAATGCATAGCTTTTTATGATTCTCAGCCATTTTTATCTTTTGAAACATTTCACCTCATTAGGGAAGGATTTGCAATAATTTTGACCTATCCAAAACAGTAGCAAGAGTGAAACACATGCTTTTCAATCAGTGTCGTCTACTTGTACTCATAGACAAGAGGCAACGGACTCATTGCTCCCTGTATCACCAGAGTTATCTACTGCACAGCACTATTCCAGATGCTCAGCTATACCCCATACCTCTGCAAGCTCTACCGATGCTCATGCATGGGGTCTTTGTCATGGGCAACAGCAACGTTGGAGGAAGAGGAAGGTAGAGAGCTATCTGCCATCAACCCTCTTTTGGCACTAGAATTGATGCCTTCAGCAAGAAAAGAAGTCATTAGTGGGATGCTATTAAACCATAACAGTGTCATCTCTCTGTGGGTAGTGACAGATGATAAAGAAATCAAGGACAAGGCGTCTGGGAATGTTTGTTTATTTCCATTAACAGTAGTCACTCCTCAGACTGTGGTGGCTGCAAGTGGCACATGAGTAAAAACCTCCTTCAGGAACCTCAGTCCAAATATCAGAATCTGTTCCAAGAGAGCAGCTATCCACTTTGTGGAGATAAAATAAAGTAGAAAGTAAACCTATCTGCTGATTATAAATGTAATCCAAGATTCTGCTGCAAAACTAACAATTAACGTTATATTTCAGAAGACAACTGAGCTCCTTAAAGATTAAGAATTATTTGGTGCCTAACAGTGCCATCAATGTTCACAACAACAACCATATCTGCACGGCTTGTATCCATTCAACACAGGGGATTTAGGTCTCTTGACCAAGCCCAGTACATCTTCCCAGCACACAAACAAGAGATGAATCCTACTCTCATTACAGACTTACTGACATTTAAATGACTTCAAGTTGCTTGTTAGTGATTATTTGCTAGCAAGAAATTGTATACTTTCCATTACTAGAAACTTTTAAAACCAGACTGCATAGAACACTAGAAATTACACTATAGGAAATTATCCTGAACTGGCAGAAAAACAGACTTAGAAAATCTAGCATATCATTTCATCTCTAACTTCTACAATTCCTCATCATCTCCTTCATTGTTACTTTGGTAAGCCCACGATTCATCAAGACCATGTTTTCATCATTTTGTCCTGTGGTTTTAGCTTTAATACTTCTCTGAAGCTTCTCTTCCCTTTAAATATACCACTATCTCGCTTCCACAAACTGCCTCCCCCTAGGAATTTCAAGTGACTTTTTAGGTTCTTTTAAAAAAGAAGACAGTAAGAACATTCAGACAACAAAGGTAAGACCTATATGGCCATTTTACAAAACTTCACTAGACACTGCATCCTCTTCAGGCTGACAGAACTGAGGAAACAACTGAGGCTGAAAGCTTGTCTCCGATTTAATTTGCTTTCAATTAATAACATCTTCTACATCTGTAATATATATTAATTAATCAATATATTCAGCCAATATTATTTTAACTAAGATCTCATTTTGCCTGCCACACCTTGTGACTTGATCCCACATATTAGTAACAGAATGGAACAAATCATTCAGCTAATAGTCTAGCTGAATAATTTACCCTTCTGCTAGGGTTCATGAAGAGTCACTCCTTTCTTAGTTATAATTCAAAATTACCTAGGGAATTTTTTGTGACTTGTTTTTAACTGTAAAGATTTCTTATTGTCTGTTCATTAATACTTACCCAATGTTCAGCATTCAGAGTTTAAAATGAGTAAGTCAATTTGGTCTAGACAATTAGCACATATGCCATCTCTGTTATCAGACTAAAAAGGGTAATTACAGTCTTTCAGTAAGGTTGAAGAAACATTTAAAGCTTTATACAGTAGTAGACGGCAGCTCTTAGAACCTAATCTTGTTCAGGTAAAGTATATGGCAGTTTTGGCACTGAATTTGAGGAAAACATATTCATGCCTCAGCAAAATAGACAGCAATAGTCATCAAGTGAAGAAGTCATGAATGAGTATAAACTTAGCAGTAAAAGTTTATATCCTCACCCATAGGAAAATGGGCCGTATTATGTTTTCTAGTCTCCCTACAGCTATTTGCAGAAGAATAATGAGTCTTGATTCTGATGATATATTTTGTGCCAATAATTGTGTGCCATGCTCTCCAAATGCTCATCAATGGTATAAACAAAAAATGTGGCAGTGCTTGCTCTTAAACTTAGGTTATAACCTAATTATGGCAAGGGCAGACTTTTCTAGGGCTTGTAGGTGCTAACATAAAACCAGTAATAAATGCAATCATAATTATGATTATGAGGTCCATCATGCAAGTGGCATCACAACTGAATGTTTGTTATTTTTCTTAGTATAATAAGTCTCTTACTGCTTTTTAATGCTCTAGGAGTCGTACTACCATGAAATGATAAATGATAATTTATTTGTACTGCTGTGCGTCACCCATAGGTCTTCCCATCTTCCAATATATGAATAAGGAGTTGAACAGTAGGTCACTCAAATTGGTGTCTATAAATTAAAATAACCCATCCAAAAAATAGTACTACTCTGTAGGCTTGTGTACATAGGCGTAGACAGCAACTTAGCCCCATTCTAAATGGGACAGTGACTATGCACCATGTATCAGCATCATGCTGCAGCATATGGCGTGGAACCAGCAGGTTCTGATAGCAAAGCCAACAGCTTCATACTTTGCTCTGCCAATCCACAGGTAACCTGCATGTGCGCTTTGTGTGTGTGCATATGTGCACATACATACACTCCCATCAAATCAAACAGCCTGTGTTGCATGGATACTTTGTATGAGAAAACACAGAGCTTGCCTTGGCTCCTCCTTCCTTTTCACATGTAGCAACACTGGAGGATATTTGTGCAAACTGTAGTATCTCTCTTCCCTTTTTATACTTGAAATATTCTGATTAGCACATCCTAGGCATACAAGAGATTGATGTAATGCCCCTATTTCTAGCAATGAATCAACTCTTCAGTATGATATGGGTACCTATTAATTATGTAGTGCTCCCATTTTACAAAATCTGTTTGCAGACTCCATCTGGAATACTAATTAGTTATACAGTACGTGTTATAGACTTTATATCTCTGTAATCTACATACGGCTAGCCATTGTTATTCGCTGTGGTTATATTTATATTACAAATTAAACCCAAGTTGGAGCTGTGGGTTTAACCCTTAGCTCTTCTCTCATTCCATTGTAAAACCCGAAGGCTCAGCTGCAGGATCCCTAACCAGGGTCCTCAAAATTGCTGAGGACTCCTGGGGTCAGTGCCTGGCCAGGCAGGCTGGTGCAGCTCTGTGGCACAGTTAGAAATGAAAGCAAGGCACGTCTTAGACATACACTTTAGGTTTAGGGAGCTGCTCCCAGCTGCAAATTAGCAGCTGTGTCCAGTGGTTCCACTCATCCTCTTGCACAAATACAAAGAAAAAAAAAATGAGGGGAAGGGGGGGAAATATTTCCCAGCTGTAATCTCATCCCCAAATGGAAGAAGAGTTATCTTTCTCCTTCTTTCCTTTTTCTAGCTCCAGTCTCAACCCATCTGTGAAGTGAAAAAGGCTCTTCCCTCTACGCCACTGAGCTAGATTCAGTTTTCCACTATAGCAAACCTGAAGCTGAGTTTTTTCTCCTCTCTTCACCCACGGCATTTCCAGGATGAGTTGAAGGAACAGCTGATACCTGAGCTTGAAACTGGGGTGAGGGGAAGAGGACGTCACATTTGGGAATACACATGAGAGGAATGGTAAGACCCTTGCCCCACCACAGAGGCTAAAGAAAGTGGTCTACGGGCTCACCAGGTCAAACTCAGGGTTCAAGCCTAGTTTAAATATGTCACATAAAAATGCTCTGTGCAGCTAACTATTATTTATGCCACTTTCCAGGTGTGTTCATTGTAACCACTGACCTACAGCTGTAGGTACCTCATTTAAAATTTCAAGGCTACTTATATTTCACAGTAATTTATCCCACAGCTATTGACAATTATTATTTTAACAAAACACTTGCTATTTGCACTTGCACTTGTTATTTTCAGGGATTATATCCCTCTCTGTCCAAATCAGGAGCACAAACTTAAGCTTTCTGCAGTCAGCAGATTTCCCATTGTCATACTGGATCAATACCTGGGTGAATAGGCTGTCCATTGTCCATTAAAAGAAATGGTGTGTAATTTTTCCAACAGATTTAAACATATAACATACAAATAAAAGAAATAAAGATAACTACTTCCTTTGTTCCAATTTCTATATTGTATAAAGCATCCATTCATACAAAAATACATTTTGATTCAGATAAGATATTGAATTGAGGTCTGTCAGTCACCTATTTCTTATTCTAATTTCTTATGCGAAAGTTAAAGATACAATGGAAATCAAAACACTCTAGATGCTGAGACCTTTGTTCTCTAGCGCTTTGAGAGAACTGATATTTGAGGTGGGGAAAAAAGAAGTTAGCTAGTAACCCGGTTAAGGAATTCCAGCAGAAGCAGCAGGGTCTGACTTGTTGGATAGCAAGGAGCAGGAATACCACTCAAGATGCTTTTAGGTAACACATATGACATGTTGGAGAGTAGAGTGAGAGTTAATTCATCTGCTCTGTATAATATGACTGAACAGAAAGTGCCTGTGGTGTTTTCTCTTACATACTCTCCATGACACCCTTCCCTCTCCCATTAGTTAATAGCCTTCGTGTCACCTATGAAGTGCTGCAAGCCCTTATGTCACATACAAAGCATAGATTCCCCTGTAATCTTCTGTGTGCTGGTGAATGAAATTCATTGAACTACATCTCATCCTATGAAAGGGGAAATAGAGGTTTGCACGAATAATTTTTTGTACAAATGAGTTAAATCAGCCCTGTGTTTTACACATGAGATGATAGCTTAGCGTTGTCATCCTTGAACACCTCCCCTCTATTACAAGAAAATTTACCGTGAGCTCTCTGACATAGTCTGGCTTGTCCTAAACATTTTTCAGGTAGAACTCTTCAAGCAAGGAAGAACTCTTCAAGCATGTAGTTCTTTTTTTTTCTACCCTAGTTTCCATTCTCCTTTTTCCAATGTATTGTGAATTCCATAACTCTAACTTTTGCGGAGGTCACATTTTATTAGTTCTGGGATCTGAATGTCTTTCTATTCCATTTATACATCTGGAATATTTACAATTGCTCCCTCAGAGATCTGCAGGCAAGTTCTCAGCCCTGTTGTCCCTTGACTAGTTGTTAAGGCAATCTAAATTGCAACATGTTCTTATTTTAGGTCCCCAACCAAGTCTATGTCATAAGGTAATAAAGAATCAGTGAATGAGCTAAAATTCAATGTCCCAGTTCTTCACCTTATAGGAGCTGCACTCACTTTACTTTTGAAGGCTTGTTTCATCGTGTTGCTATTAAGAAGGCATTTAAATTCCATCAGGAGACAATCAAAATTCTTTGTGAAAAGAGAGACCTATTAGTTCCTCCCCCCTTCATTTCATGAGGTATTAGGTCAAAATTAAGCACCTGTGACCAAGACTGACATTTCCTTTTTCCCTATATGTCAGACACTATTCTTACTCTCTACGGCCATTTTTGGTAGTCTTTGCACAACCCGTGGGCATGAGTGTGACATAATCAGTGATCAATTTTCAGTCCAAGTAGGGCCTGGCCATCAGAAGCATGTGCTATTCTATATTATGCCCTAAACATTAAAAGCCTTTCAGGGACTAATCTTTCAAATACTTAATTGTGCAATTGAGTTTAATGGGGTTGCTCACGTGCTTAACATTAAGCATGTACTTCAGTAGCATGCTGAAGTAGACCCTAACTCTTCTTTATTATCAACAATTATCGCAGCCTCATTTTTTTCTTTTAATTTTCCTTAGCCTATCAGATAAACATACACATAAAACCCAATCTGTTATTGTCACTCATATGCACAATAATTCTCAGCCTACATCACCTGAGCCTGAAGTAGATAATAAATAAAGAAGGTTATAACTACTGGATATAAAACAAGACAGCTAAACCAATGACTTTGGTTTTGAAACAGCTTAAGGTATTTTTAGAATATAATAAGCATAAGAAGGCTAAGAAAAATAGAGCGAATGAACAATGCCTTAGAGCTACCTCTTGAGTTATCAGAGACATCTGTGACATCATGCAACATAAAATATTCCTGCAAAATGTTTCTGTGACAAAGATATAACCTCTTTGATGCAAACATTCACCATATTTGTGCAATCCTGAGGTGAAACATTAATTTGCATAAAGAATCTGTGTAAGCTATCAATTCCTATTAAATTCCTGTGAGTTTATAAGGATGGAGGCACTCTGCCTTGCAGACTAGCTTGTAATCATCAGTTGTACAAAATGATCTCTGAAAAATCAACAGGGCTTTAACTTCTTCTTTACATTTTGCAGAAAGTCGGGAGTGACAGTCAAGGATAGTTCTTGTCATATTCAATCATTCTACCTTTATACCCTTCCACTTTGCTACTTCACCTCTCCAGACTTTTCTCAAAGTTGATAAGCTGCTACCTTCCAAAACATACAGATTCATACCTGCCAGAATACATGGAGTCATACTGCTGCCTCTTTTCACGCTCCATCTGCTACATTCGTTATTTCTGACCACGCTTTTTGCCATGCTACCTCCCACTTGGACCTATTTGCCTATAAATTGGAAAATGTTTGTAACTGAGCTCACCTCAGAAATTAAGAGTCATCCTTGCCTGCTTTCCTGTTCTACCTCTGCCTATGTTTCTGCCATTACATAGGAGGTACATTGTCATCAGGATGCTTTCTTCTGTGGCATAGCATAAGATCTTGATCATGTTGTTACGCTAGACCTTTTGCAGAGTTCAGTGATGGTTCACTAATAGACTCAGAGTCAAAAATGTGAGATAAGCCAGCTCCCTGGGCAGCTGAGGATAGCACTCATGCCTAGGTCATTACTCCTCTCAATTGAAGTATCCACAGATTTGCAAGCAGAGAATCAATTTCCCAATCCCATCATGAACAGTTCAAACTGATCCAAGTTTTGCAATGAGGGTAGTGATTCCACTATTTTTAATGCAACTATATTGAAGTGATACCAGTAAAACCAAGTGAGAGTCGGTGCAGTGTCTTCAAAGGGTTACCATGGTAATACTCATTAGATGTTCTATGCCAAAATATAATGCTTCAGGTTACTTTGAAAATGTGAAAAAAGCTTGAAATTTTTCAGTCTTGTCCTAATTCTGTCATTGCAGGAATGTCACAAAATAGGCAGAGCTTTGGTTTGTTTTTTTTTTTTTTGGCAGTCAACTTCTTACAGCAGTATTTTCCCAAAATAAGATTCTCTATTTATGCTTCACATTAAAAAGAGATGGAAGGGAAGAAGGAAATATCATTAGGGACACAGAAGCAGAATTCAAAAATAGAATTAAAAAGAGGGAAGAAGAAGGAAGTACAGCAGTACTTGAGAGAAAATGACTATTTTATTTCACATGGAAAGGAAAAATAGAAGATCCTCCATAAAGGCAAGAAATTCTTTGACTTAACGTATATGAAAAAGAAAGTCAGATAGGAACAGACTCAAAGAAGCACCATCGCAGTGATTATGAGAATGGAGAATTTTTGAGAACATTGAACATATCTTATGAAATAGGTTAAATTAATTTCACCCGCCTAGCCTAGCAAAACAACTGTTGAAAAGGTATATGATTAGTCTTTAAAAGCACGTTAAGAGGAGGTTTTGAGAGGGAGGAAAATTATTTGAATTAAAGGATAATAAATAGTACAGACTCAAAATCAACTGGCTATAAATTGGTCAGGTATATGTTTACACAGAAAACTAGAAGACTTCTTGCCAGCTGAAGGATTGATTATCCTATGATCTTTAAACAATTAAGTTGTTTAAAGACCACTGCAGTGCAGAGATCCCACACCTTATTAAGAGCAGCATTGAACTTCAGTTTTTTCCTATATCACATGATACTGGTTTAGTAGCCACGAAGGCACACAAGGACTCTTCTTCCCTTGCTTCATTTTGATCAGAGGTGAGTCTGTTCCTGTCAAATGGAGATTCATATTTTTGAAAGGTGTTACCTGACAGGTAGGAGCTCTAACAGGGAGTCAAACAGACTCTGAGGACAGCTCATGGAGGGAGCATATAGATTTATAGAGGCTCTACTAAGCTAAACACATACGTAGCAGCTTTTGCTGAGATTTGAGGACATTTTTCCCAAAATGGTTTTGTATTAAGTATCAAGCTGTCTGGTTACTCATTGCCACTGTCAGCACTCAGTGAGAGAGTAAAACTCTCACGTGATCCTAAATCTGGTCGCACAGAGGAGCAGGTACCAGTGCAAAAGTCATGGGGCAATTTCTGAGTTTGGGGAGAGTCAAATAGCTCCTCCCTGAGCCCAGATAAAGTTTGAAGCTTCGCAGCTGTGCCTAACTAACCTGGACCATGAGCTCTTCCTACACTAGCCAATAAAATGGCTCAGGGCCCATCCTCTGCCATGTGTCCCCCCAGTTCAACACAAGGTATCCTCCCCTGTAAGGCAATGCTGCTGGGAAGAGGTATCTCCTGAGCAGTGTCCATACATTAGCTGGAAGAGTGGCAGCTGGCACGGGCCAAAGCCAGGACAGAGAAAGTTCTAACAGTTACAAAGCACAAGTGACCAAGCACATGCCCTTGAGCTGTATAGCTTACAGGTCCAGGTCCAGGGGACCGAATTTGCCCTGAGCCTCGTGATGCTTTACAGCTCTGCAGCAATCCTGTCTTGTTTGTCCCTGTAATGGAAAGTAGTGAACAATTCTAATGATAATGCGCTCAAGTAAATAAAATTCAGCTGACATCACTTTGTTATAGTGTTTCCAAAGCACTAGGATGACTGAAAAACTAGTAAACATTATTTGTAACACCAGCCAGTATGTTTATGAACGCATAGGGGGAACAGATTTGCTGAGTATGAAGACGCTGTTATATTTTAGAGCATGACTTCACTTGTAGCATCCATACCTCCTAAATTTAGCACAGAAAATATTGTCCATCATCATCTCAGCAAGTACTGTATGAGTGAGATCAGTGCAGGCATTTTTCTACAAGAGTCAATTTTTAAGCTGTTGTTGGGTGAGTAATACTTTTTTAAGTTATTCTTAGAATAGGACTGTTTCTTGTTTACAAACAACACAGCTGATCACTGCTTTAATCTATTCCTTCCATCCATTATGGATAGGCCACAGCAAATAGCCACAGATCTTTCAGTTTGGGGATCCATTAATCTGTGGCGATTTGAGAGGCAATTTATCCCTGGGATAGAAGAGTCTTCTAGGTTCCCAAAGGTGATGACAGCACTACCCCAGACTTCCTCACAGTTATTCACTCACAGTTGTACCTGCACCTCTCCAGTCACCAATGTAATCTCCAGCCACGAGGCTGCAACACTCACTTACAGCCCAGCTGTTAACTGGCTGCATGTTTGAGGCAGAGAAATAGCTTCATCCGAGACCTCAGCAGCAGCAGCCTGCCTATCTGGGGGACACATCTGGAAACACAGGCCACATATTTTGCACCATAAGAGGCCAGAAAGCAGATTAAAGCTCGCTGGGCTGTGGTTATGACTGAGGTGCAGAGCGCATGTTCCCCCGTGTCCTCTGGTGCAGTCACAGATCCTCTGCAGATCACTCGGTCACACAACATGCAGCAGTGGGGACATCTCGGAAGGACCTTGGCTGACTGAGCCGGCCGACACCAGCCGTGAGCTCCAGTTCTGCCGTGCCTGCCCTCAGGACTTTCTGGAGATAGGTGGGTCCCAAACTGCTTCTCTCTCTTTTGTTCAAAGCACCAATGCCAAACAGCCACCTTTTCAGCCCCCTAGAAATTCCTATTGCCATTCCTGATGGAGAAGAAAATTCTGTGTATGGGCTAGTACAGCTAAATACAACCAACAGAGAGGGACAGGATTCTGTTGCCCAAAATTATGCAAATAGTTAATTTTTGGGCAATTTATGGGCATGTCAGTTAACCTACCTTTGGTCTCCAACTGGAGCTGAAAGTCTAAAAGCCCTGGGTTATAGTTATTCATGCGAGAAGCTTTTTTTTTATTTGAAATAGGGACTAAGCCTTGCTCCACAATGCAGCAGTCAGTTGTTTGGCTGAGTGTCAGAAGCAGCTGTTTATATAACAGCTTAATTTGCAGCCACCTCCTGATTTTACTTTAGTTCTCCTGCGGTGCCTGAACTGTGATGAAAATAATAGTGGATAGCTGCCATGGAAAGGTTTGCACCACACAAAAACAGATTTAATCAATGGAAGGAAGGGTGTATTTTTCATTTTCCATTAAGATAAATACGCCTTCAGCTCTGGTTCTATGCAACAGTTTACCTGCAGCTCATAAAAACTACTTCCAGCCTGAGAATTAAAGATTGCCCTGTGTGGTTAAGGATCCAGTTTTTCCAGAAGCTGAAGGCCAGAGTTCATGTTGACTCTCCCATGAGCTCTGACTGTTCAGCACTGCCTGAAATCAGATCCTTCAGTAATACCGGCTCTGAGCATACCATTTAAGATCCAAGGAGGTAGAGTGTTACGGTGGCGGTGTGCTGCTGCTCTCTTGCAGCTAATGTTACGTGCCCGCGGCCAGGGATGTGGAGCTCACTGATAGTCAGCCTTGTGTGGAGGAGGGTCTTCACGCAAGGTGTAGTTATGTGGTGGACCTCTTCAGCAAAGGACCTTCCCGATGGGGCAGTGACATGCTGCCACACTAATCCCAAATCATTCCAAAAAAAGCCCTTGCTCCTAGGGCCAGGCATCGTGAGGAGCACAGAGCCAGGCACCAGCACTGGGAGGCCAGGCCCTCTCCCAGTGTCCTAACAGAGATGGCATGGATCAGAGAGCCTGCATCGCTGGGAGGAGCAGGGGTGGGCTGTGCATCACCTAGAACAAGCAGCAGCCCATAACTGATCTGTCTGGCACATCTCAACAGCCTCTTCTACAAAACTGCCCTCAGCACAGCACACTGGGTAAATAAAAGAGTCTCTCTTTCACCAGAGAAATAACTCTTCAGATCTGAGGAGCGGTGGGGTTTAAGCTCCAGCCCTCCTGTTACCAACAGGTTCTCCTTGACCTTGCTGCCCTGCATGGAGAAAAACAGGCAGGCAAGGGCTCAGTGCAGACAAAGTATTGCGCTTTTCTTATTAATTAGCCTACAGTAGTTTACATGATCACTTTTGGACTTAGATTTTCACAATATTCCATAGAAAAGTGAAAGAAACACTGGGAATTAGTGGTACCCAGTGATTCCTTGATAAAAGAAACGGTTTTAATAATCACGTGCTCCTGTCTGTAGCATCAGAAATATGTCAACACAGCCTGAGGAAGCAAACTACACTGGCTTTGCCAAAAGACTTTTCTTCTATGATACCACATGTTAAATTACCAGTGTACTCTACATGTTTGGAGCGCAACAAATTACTGGTGGTATAATCCTTTTCTCTCATATAATCTTCATTAATTAAGAGTCACATAATAGAAGACTGAGAGGTGATCTCATAAACGTGTATAAGTATCTGAAGGGAGGGTGTCAAGAGGATGAGGCCAGCCTCTTCTCCGTGGTGCCCAGCAACAGGACAAGAGGCAACGGGCAGAAACTGAACCACAGGAACTTCCACCTAAACCTGAGAAAAAACTTCTTCACTGTGAGGGTGACAGAGCATGGGAACAGGTTGCCCAGAGAGGTAGTGGAGTCTCCTTCCCTGGAGATATTCAAAACCCGTCTGGATGTGATCCTGGGAAATATGCTCTAGGGGACCCTGCTTGAGCAGGGAGGTTGGACTAGATGATCTCTCCAGAGGTCCCTTCCAACCTAAAGCATTCTGTGATTCTGTGATTCTGTAATCTTACTTTGGTATTGCTAGAGGAGCAAATGAGCAATTCAGAGGCATCTTTGGACTGAGGAGGAAATTTGGTCTGTTGAAATCCATCCCTCTAGGATCTCCACTGAAGCACAGCTTGATTCATAAGCTCCCTCATGCATATATTTGTGTAACTGCTGCAATGAATTCAATATCCAGTGTTTTGTAGGAAACAAATGTGATTGCCATGTATAAATTAATAAGCACAATTGAATACTGAATTGCTTTGAGCTGCAGAGAGTATAGTTAGTGGTACAGCATGGAAGGAGGTAGACAGCAGGAGAGTGAATTATCATTTTGTACCTTATGTTCTCAGAAAGATAAGTGAGATAAGGGAGAAGAAACAGGGCAGGTAAAGCTCCTGAGTGGAGTTATAATAGCAACTAAACAGGTTAGACTAATCTGTAGCAAGGAGTAAGGCTGTAATGGACTGTTATATTTTAGGTTGTGTTCTGGCTTTAAATGGCGACATTAATTTAAGCAACAGCTATAAGATATTAGGACTAAATGTAAATGAGAGGAAAAGTGGGGGATTTGTTTCTAAGAGAACTAAGGCATATCCAAGTGGATTTTACTGCTACACTTCCAGCTAGCTACAGAAACCAGATAACCACAGAAAGGCTGCAAAACAACAAGAATTTGCAAAATGAAAGAGACAGTCACCACAATCCCAGAGGAGAAAAATCTGTATTTGTGAAATGGACTTCAGCTTCAAATTTGCATTTAATGAGTTTGTAAACACCTGAGACTATTGGACAAGAGACTGCAAAACAGTAGTACAAAATAGGAACATTTGAAAGCAAGGAAAGACAGGCAGTTAAAATTCCTCAAACAGCAAAACAAGGCTGAGAAACTCATTAATCTTTGGATTGTAAAGTTTATTTTTAAAGTGATTTCTCTTCAAAATTAGACTGTATACTACCATGAGCTTGTCAATCTTCATCTATTCACCTCCCAGTTTGTCTGTTTCTTAACCTCCAGCTAACTCAGGGGAGAAAAACTGATACACTGACTACCTGGACACACAGCAGCTTGTGACCACTGCATCTCAGGAATAAGAAATTAGGGGAACAGAGGTTATATGCAGAAATGTAGGTTTTCTTCTCACTTTAGACCCCTCAAAAAAGTCTTTGTCATGGGAAATTAGCGTTACTCCCATAAGTCCTTGCTGCATGAGCCTCCAACCACCAACTCCAAATGCAGAAAAGAAACAGGAAGGGAAGGGGGTTGCTCTAGGTCTCTAATTTATACTACCTCCCACAGACAGCCTACAAGGAGTGCCCATGAGTCTTGCCTTGCTCAGTCAGTACTCAAAGTTACTGCCAAAACATAAAACACGCTTTAAAATGTCCAGGTCTTGTTAAGTACCTTGAGCTGGAATCAGACTATTAAATAACTAGATAGAATACATAGCAAAAATGATATGATATTCATCACATTGAAAAACTCATAGGCCGAGATTCATCTTTGCTAAATGTCAGTATTAACTGAGGCTTCTCAGCTAGGAGCCTGGTCACTTTGTTTTCCCAGTCCACACACTAGAGAGGTATCTCTGTTAGACCGCCTCTTAGCCACCTAAACTCTGAAGTGCCCGGTATCTGCCTGCTCCACCATGGGAACTGAGACCACCTCAGGTTAGAGCTAGTTTCTGCAGCTACTTACGTTCAGTGAACGTTCTTGAGTGGAGGAGAGAGATGGTGTTGGGCATGGAAGATAATAAAATCATTTTGATGACTGGAGCAGAAAGGTAACCCTGCCAAGACTGCATATCTGTCATGTTAGACATTACAAACTCACATCAAGAGACGATATGCTCCAAAAGATACTACTATCTAAATGAACTAGAAATATAATATATACGAGAAAAGGGCTTTATTCCAGTTTACATGTGTAAAAATGTAAAGATTTTTTCAGGATAAAGAAGAAGAAACTCCCAAGTTTCAAGAACAGACCCATCTTTTCTCTTGAGAAACACTTAAGCATGACTAGGTTTCATGATGTCAGGAGACAGACAGTACAGCAGCTATTCTTAGAAAGCCCTGATTCCATTTCTTGTTGTGTTTACATTATTCCAAACGGGCATTTTGTCACTGATATAGATACTAAAGGATATTAGTTATTATCATGCTTTCCAGCTGTAGTTACAACAGAGTATGCATGCATTAGCTAGTCAGTCTTATGATAGCGCTATGGTGCAAAAACATTTTGTTCTTTTTCTATGTATGGAGAGTTCATACCGAGAATTTAGCAGTTTGCCCAAAGCTGCGCTGAAAGTCTGTGCTAGATCTGTTAATAGAATATAAATCATCTGATTCATGGTCTTACTGCTTCAAGAGTATATTTCCCTTCCCTTAATTAGCATTAGAATAATAATACTTTGTATTTCTACAGTGCAAATGCAAGTCATCCAAGGTTATCAAAGTACTTCAAAACCATATGTCCCATCAGGATGGGAAGTTATTTTACTATTGTAGCTATTTCAAACAGTCATATGTGCATTTATGTGCTGCTAAGCATTCCTATTTTGATTATATGCAGTAGGAAGATTTTCCTCAGAAATCAATAGGACCTATTAACTCTTACCTTCTTTAAAGTTATGTTATCATGTGCTTTTATGATTCTTTCTGACTTTAGCTGAAGATGAGACTTACAAGTTTACCTTATGCTTGCACGTGATTTAAAAATACACACACAGAAAAGCAGTAGTAGTTAATTTTTTTCAAGGCATGCCTAGCCAGTTCCTTCAGAAGGCAGTAGAAATGATGCTGTCTTAAGGCAAAGACTTTTATGAAGAAGAAGCAGACTAAATGTTATAACAGTCCTGCTGGACTGACCAAAAGTATTTCATTTAAACAGACTCATTACAATAATAAAAAAATCTTCACTACATTATATGAACACAAAAGCTCTTAATTATCATATAGTAACATGTGAGACTTTCCCCTCCCTCCAAAAAGAGATTGTCAGCAAAAAATGAAACACAGAGAGAAACCCAGCAGCTTCTTCCCAAAACTAGATTACTCACACTTCATGGATTTGCCAAAAGGAGCCTGGACATTTTCAATTAGCAAAGATGATAAGTTTCATTGTAGGCGAGAAAAAACACATCTAATTATTGAATCAGTTATCCAGATGAGCATGGTTTGCAGAAAATGCTTATCTGACTAATATCTTGTTGCATATCAATATCTCTACCACATGGTGAGGGTTGAAGAGGAATTGTTATTCTGTTTTGTTATCAAAAGAGACATGGTTGAACTATGACATCAAATTATGAAGAGACTTGAGTAGCACAGTTAAAATACTATACAATGTAAAGTCATCCCCCTGAGTTGCTTGCAATCACAATTTCCTTAATCTCAAAAGAACATAGCTGATATCACACTTAGAGCAGAAAGAACAACTATGCCCAGAGGTGCAAACTTATGCTGAAAAGATTAAACCAAACATCTTTAAAGATTATTTTGAAATTGCAAAGAAAGATATAAAAGCCAGATGCCAGCATATTTGCTATGATCATACCCACCCAGATATAGTGCAACACTTAAGCTCGGTCTTTAAGTTAGATATATACTTTGATGTTTCATAACTGCCTCTATACTCAAAATTCAAGCTAATTTTAACACAAATTCTGACTTGTTTAATTTTATACCGATATTGTTTAAATAAAAGAGACTGAGAAACACCAAAAAAATTAAGACATTGTTTTTATGGAATTACAGTGATACAATGAGAGTATTCAGAGACATTAGCTTTAGATTCAGGAGGCTGCTTCATTCCATCATCTCCAGAAGGAATCCTGTGAGATTAGCTTTCCTAGAACAGTTAGTTTCAGCAGATATTCTCCATTAGGAACATAGATACTAATATGTAAAAATCAGACTTAGAACACTCCATTTTTAAAGTATGGGAAAAAGAGAACATTAAAAACATTGTGGGGAGAGGGACAAAGTCAGCCCTGGAGAAGCCAAGGAATACCAGAATTAAGATATGCCACAATAATTTCTCCTGCTCTTCTTTGCATATTATGATATAGTCTTTACTTTCATGGTAACCAGCTGCATTGCCATACACCTATCCTGAACTGGAAAGTAGCTAGCAAGTTAACAGAACGCTTTTAGTGGAGGACAAATGCGACAGATTCAACCTACAAAATTCAGTTCTATGTTATACCATGATAAAAAGCTACCAGTTGGTGAGCTTGATATCTCTGAGATCAGCAGCAGTTCACAACTGCAGTAGCTTGCTCGTTTTGGGGGGGAAAGACACAGAGTCCTAGGAAAACATACAATGCTCTCCTGTACAAAGGAGAGGAAGACTTTGCTGCTGATATGCGCACTGGAAAACAGCAGGTGTGTGGGGACCTCCTGAGATGGATTCATGTCTCAACCAGTGCTTTTTCTGGGGACATCTGAATACAGGGACTTACAGTTCTATTTTAATTTCTAAAAATACTAGTAATTCTGTTTTTACAGCCAATATGATTTTAAAAAGTGTAGGAAGTATTTATTATATGTCTCGTTCTGCTCTACAACCAAGAATAGTTTTTCTGACAGGCTATTCACTGAAATTCGTGACATGTTATATTTCTATATGGTGGCCTTTATATACAATATCACAAAACACTTCAACAGAAGGCTTTTCACTTTAGAGATTTGTCCATTCTGAGTGAGGTGTGAACGACAGAGAAGAAAAAGAAGGGCCATCCAGCCCACATCTGTGCTGTTTAAAGTGTTTTTAAGAACCTTCCTTGATTGCTAAAAATGTTGTGAGAGAAGGTGGATCAAAATGGTAGGCCGGATTAACTTTGTCTTTGTACTTCGTGGAACAGGTATTTTGCTGGAAATCACTCGTAACACTCACCCTGGCCAAAAAGATGTCCAAAAGTAGTTTCTAAAAGATGATTTTTAATTGCTGTGTTGGACCAATCACATGTAACTGTCTAAAGTGAGTACGTCATCTATTGTACGTAGAACTCATCACAAGCTTTCTCCCATAGAGAATACGCTCAGATGTATCCCAAGAATTATTTCTTTCCTACAGTAAGGGCACAGGCTGAATTCTCTCTGAGCACCATATACCTGACAAGCTGGCAGCTTTGTTCAATATCTAATCATATTTTAATTGTTCATGTGTTTAAAATCAGCTGAGACTCTAAAGAGAAGTGTTACATGAAAACCACACTGGTTGAATAATAACTTCTGCACAAGTTAAAGACTTGGTTGGGCAAAGAAGTCCAATTACTGCTGCCTCCTGAGGGAAAGAATAGCCTAACAGCTTACATTTTCAGTGAGCTGTTGTGTCTTTTTTTTAACCAACATGGAACATTTTGTTCCAAAACTAGTCAATACAGGAAAGCCTAACAGAGGTACTATGTCTGGCCTCTATCTGACGTTTCACAGAACAGGAAGTCTTTCCATGGGAACCTTTTAAATGCATTCATGAGAAAAAAATTTGGAAAGGAAAACAATATGGGAATTAGCTCTTCTCATCTGGAAAGTAATCTCTTCCCATAGTGATTCCCAGTAACATGAAGGAATTTGAGATGCAAGTGGACGGAACAGGCTAGAAACAGAGAGCTGATTTGCATCAGTGCTTTGTATTAGCTGAGCATTAGCCTTCCTTTCAGCTGAGGCATTTTTGTGTATGTTCCTGAATTAGAAAGACTATATGAACCCTGCCATGTGAGAGGGAAGCACAGCAAAGTCAAGTCATATTTCTGCAAGGGGAATAAATCCTATAGCAGTCACTGACTCAGCCTGTTCTTGATATTTTCAGTTAAATGATGTACCTTTCATGTCTATTTGACAGAGGTGAATTGTTAGAAGACAAGTAGATATATTAGAAAATGAAGAGCTAAGACCGGACCAATTCCTCCCGACAGCCTTTCAAGACTCTAAACATGATGTCTATAGGACAAGTCTGTTTTGGTATCATTTATCATGTACTCTTGACTATAACCAGTGTAATCTTCCCTGTGTATCAATTGTTCTATTAATTATTTATTGTTGGACCTATAAATCCTTCTTAGCGTTGTAGTGATAGCACTTCTGACACGATTTAGAATTGAATGATGCAGTTTGTAAAACTCTAATTGATGTTTTAAAACATCTGTTGCACATCTGGGAAAAAAACATACTTCAATATACACATTTTAGTAGAATGAACGGATGAAGAAATAATATATCTGTCAGTGAAAGTTATAGATCCAATTATTTTGATGGGTGCAGGCAAACTATATTTGCCTTATGGATACCTTCCAAACAAAGAAATGCTGACATTATTATAACTTCATTTTATAACGCTACACGGATATATTGCTTCACCAGAGCGGGCATTTCACTCCACAAATGATGACCTATCTGCGAGGGTGCTATGTTAAAAACCCTAACTTCAAAACT
Source organism: Struthio camelus (assembly GCF_040807025.1). Taxonomy (NCBI): domain Eukaryota; kingdom Metazoa; phylum Chordata; class Aves; order Struthioniformes; family Struthionidae; genus Struthio; species Struthio camelus. The sequence goes on from NC_090942.1 coordinate 27,318,355, forward strand.
TCACTTTAATTAATAAATATCTGTGCTAATTCATTTTAAATAATGTATTTTTAAGATAAATACCCTCTTTACCACCACTATTGTGATTATATATTCAATCAAAAGCTCAGAATTAAGCAAAAAAAAACCCAAGCATTTGAAGCCACATGAACACAATCCTCAAGCAGCAAAGATCAGAATTAAATATAACAATATTTTCTGATTTGTGTAAACTGATGCTTTGGCGTTCCACCGAGAAAATGGTCGTTTTTCATGCTTAAGAAAGTGAAAATCAAGATACAGATGAAATATGGCCTTGGAAATGTATATTCAGCAGTGACTACAAACTTCTGGAACCACTGCCAGCAATCAACAATTCTTGCAGATGCCCTGATAGCGTTCATAAGGGCCACTACTACCCATTATGCAGTAAATATAAGACAGTGAGAACAATACCATCAAAACATTATTCGCAAACTTTTCCTTAAACTCCAGAGACTACATTCTTGTTCTCTTTTCCACATTATTCACAAACATTAGCATACATGAGTTCAGATTGGGCAAATATTTTCAGAAATCATGTGAAGGATTTTTCCCTACCACATGCTTACATTTAGATACACCAAAGTTATTTGTGCTCAATGAAGAATACTCAATCTTCTCTGTTTATCACATGTTATTAACAATCAGGCTATTCATCATCCATTTCCTACTTAAAAATGTTCAACTCTCCAGCTGACAAGCAGAAACAGTACCATATGATTTCAGTGGCCAGTTTCAGCTACCAAAGGAATGCTTTGGGAGCAATGAATAGGAGGAATGGCTTTCATCCAAGGTATCCAGGCCATCAGCAAAAATCATGTCAGCCACGTTAGTGTTAGCATCCTTTTTTGGGTCAGTTTTTTCCAGCATCTTTAGCCACATGCAAAGAGACTCTGCAAGCAGAATAGACTTGGCTTAAGGTAAAAAGCATCTATTTATTGACTAACAAACATAAAAGATAGCAAGGATTTAATGGGTGCTCAGTTAAGCTTTAGTATGCTCACTCAGCCAGTAAAACTCTTTGCTGGCCTGGCAGCTGTCAGTCAGGAGGGGGCTCTGTGACTCCTTTGAAACAGAGCCTCAGTGTCCCTGAGTTTGTGTCTTCCACCAACACCATCAACACACTCATGACACTGATGATCCACCCAACTGCTGACTTCACCCAGTGAACCAAAAACTACCCCATGCTTCTTCCTGTAGGATTTTATACCTTCTCATAGTATTGTTTTTCTTCTCAGCCCCTGTGTCAATAATCCTACCACTATCTGCAATTTTAGCTTTCTTACCTTTCCACAGACCTTCTCACAGCACTTTCTCCCCATAGAGCAATTTCCTCAGCAACACGACCCAAGGTTATGCATCTGGGCTGTGCCGAGTGGAGCCAAGCATCCTTAACACAGCTACACCGTGGGATGGGGGAAGGACTCAGAGGGAGGGGGTTACAGAGAGAAGAAGTTACATAAGTGACCAGTTAATATGAAATAACTTGTTTGGTCAGATAAGCTAACTTCTCAATAAGCTTTAATAAGCTTTAAAATGTATTACGAAAACATGCCTCTCCTTCATTGGAAACAGCACTCTGCGTGCCAACAACAGTGTGGATGGCCAAAACAATCCTCCCTTTTCCCGGATTCCTTCCATTGCAAATACAATTGTGGACCTTCTGCTCTTCAGAGAGAAGAACTTGCTTCCTGCTAGCCCCTGAGCACCACATGCTACTTCAAAAGAGCCAGAGGCAGCAGTGGAGGCAACATCTGCTGAGCCTTCCCACAAACAGCACAGTGGACATGAGCTTTGAGCTCTAGGAAACTACCAGAGACAATGTAAAAAGGAGATACTCAGGATTCCCAAACGTGCCACTTCAAATTATATCAATGATAGATACAGTCCAAAGATGGAGGCGGGGTGAAGGGGGCTGTACAGACACATAACCATGGTCACGTCCAGTGACGCAGGAGAAAGTGCTATGCCAGCTAGTGCTGATGGTGGGCTAAGGCCCCCTCTAGCTTCTCCTACCTTACATCTATTTCCGATGCCAGATTAATCTACAAGCCTGGGAGAGATTTTTCCTAGAGAGAGAGGGATCTTGAGGTGGCTAACTTCTTTTGGATGTCAATGAAAGCTTGAGCCCAACACTTTTTTTTAACCTTTTAAGATGTCCTTAAAACACTTTTGTTTGATATATTATATCTATGCAGGGAGAGCAAAGTTAACTCTGGTTTGTGCTGTTAACAATTCATGTCCTGAATTCTGTACCCTCTTTGTTACATTGATATTCTTTTTACCATTTAATTGCTCTTGACCAGCTCTTCAGAAGTGAGAAACTTCCTCCCTTGAGCATTATAATGACTTTGGGCACACAATGGAATAAATTTAGGATTAGAGTTTACATTTCATGTAGTACTTCCAGGCTTCTGGACATTTAAACCTAGTTTCAATATCTTTTCTGTGGACAAATCAGCTTCTTTTTTGTCCAATTCATCCAGCTTTTTGGTTTACAAGTGAAGAGCTGTAGCTTACATAGGATTTGCAAAATACAATTTTATTATACAAAATTTAATCAAGAAATTATGTTTTCTTATAGTTTGAAGTTATTCCTAAAAAATCTCATTAAAATCTCTGTAATTAGTGTTGGCAAAATTGCTCAAGCATCAAAGGAGATTGTATTCTCCACCTCTAGTAGAAATGATACAATCATTTTGCAATTTATATGCACTATCACTTCTGGGGAAATGTGGTTGGCTGACATTTTCTAAAGACAATGTTCAAAGAAAATTTTTGTATTGAGTGCAGGCATTGTACTATTCATAGGAAGAAAAATGAAATGGTGCTTGTTCCAGCAAACAGAGAATTCTGAGAAGACATCAGACACTGTGTCGGTCAGTGACTTCGTCTGGGGTATATACTGTTTTCTTATCAGCTGAGGGAGGCAAAGTTCTGCATTCAGTCTAATGGCATTTTTCTCCTTATCCATTACACAATAATATTTGAATGTTATATCTGATCAGTGCCAGAACTGCAGGGAATGATTGGCTAAACCCTTTCCATCCTCATGATAACCAAAACACCTTAGGGGAGGAAAGAGGGACATAAAGGCTTTTCCGCACTCTCTGTGGTAGCAAAACCTGCACAGTTATACCAGTTCCTGGAAACAGTGACATACCCTAGTGACATGTATACAGAAGAGGCCTTGAACTTCTGCAGTGCAGTAGTCATGTCCACACTGCCTTGCATTAAATGTGCCACAGAGCATCTCACTCCACAGCCCTCTTCAAACCTCTCTGCATTATGTGTGTTCTGTGACCACCACAGCATGCTCCATACAGCAGGTTGCAGCTGCCACAGCCTCCAGGCCACTTCTCCGAGCATCCTTTAAAATCATGGTATGGTCTGCTGCTTTCACAGCTAACAGTGAGTTAGATGTACTGACAGGAGAAATACTGTAATGTGCAGGACTGGGGAGGGTGCAGGAAGAATAATGGGAAGAATAATGGGAAGATAGGAAGGCATGGGCAGAGAGGACTTCTAGTATCAAATAAGGGGAGGAGGAGGAGGGATGGAGGTAGGGTGTAACAGTCAAAATAGAAACACGGTCACATAGAAACAAAGAGGCATGTCCTTGGTATTCAAGGATGGCGGTAAGGTCACCACAGAGTTTTCCCAGAATCGATGAAGAGACGGGGAGTCTCTGAAGCAGAAAGAAAAGGAAGGTAGCAGTGGGTAAGGCATGGGAGAAATGTGTACTGAAGCTGCTCTTGGTAGCTTCGGTGAGCTCAGCCAACAGAAGCTATGAACTGTGCAGCTCACTAGTATGCAATACAAATAACTGTTAGTCCAAATCAGTAACAACTTGTAAGAGTCAGTGAGAAGGATCCAAAGGTTTCTAGTTAACTCCAGTGCACCACTCCTGGTCTGCAGTCTGGTCTGCTCCGCTCATTTCCAATGCAGCACAGCAGAACAATGAAGGTCAGTCAATACCAATCAGTGCCCAGCAGCATTCAGCGTACTGATTCACACCAAACCCATCCTGCTGTTTGTCCTTCTTCTGCCTAATGGTAACTGATCTGGAAAGTGAGCACATGTGCTGTGTACCAACAGACCTCTGGCTGACAGAACAGAAGAGCTGTCTTCTTGAGTAGGAGCACTTCAGTTCTGCTAGTCATGTAAAAGGACATGGGTGTGCTTGTGATAAGTATCAGAAATCAGGAATGCAAGAAAGGCGGATAGACAAATATGCAAACACACTTCCACACCTGAAGTAAGTCCCCAGAAGATTTCTTCTAAACCTATGAAGAAAAATCTGACCCACACTGCCTTCTGCCCTCCCTCAGAATAGAAGTATAGGTATAAGTAAAAGTTTGGGGGCACAGAGCTAAAAAGAAAATGAGAAATCCAGATTTGGGTGATTAAGGCTCCCTCATAGCTCCTTCCTAACTCCAAAAATGAGAGTTCCCTCTTCTCTTTCAATGTATTTTTTTCTGCTGTACTGGATAGAGAACCTGCCCCTCCCTAGGTAACAAAATGTTTTCTAGCAGGGACTCGTTTTACTTCCCTTTCTATGCTTTGTTAAGAACCTGAGCACCAATTCTGCCTCTTTTAGCTCAGCAGGCTCAGCCTTGTTTTGTGAGTACCTCAATTAGTTATTAATACCTTTCTCACTTCAAATGCATCTTTCAGATTAATTTTTGATAGATCTCTGATGCTTAGGATAAGTTTTGGGGGTGAGGCACTGCTCAGATAAATGGTAAATCACTTCCAGCTTGAAATAGAAGGTTAAGGGTCATTTGTATAATTGAAATCTGATGCTTTTTCAGAGTTAGCAGACATTCAAACCACAAAACATTTGCAATAAATGATATTGTTCCTTAACACCTGCATAAGCGCAGGCGTGCAATGGTGATCCTGTGGTGACTCCTCACTTGGTCACTAGTACTTTCACTAACCTGCCACTGCTATGGTTATTACTCTTATAACTAATGATGACAATGATAAGAATAATATCATCTAGAGCTAGATAAGGCTCTCAGTTCATAGATCTCAAAATACTTTCCAGGAACCATTAACTCCTCAGTTTACCATCAGAACAAATGGGACTGACTAAAGAGCCATTTACTGTTTGTCCTTTGTCCACATTTCTGACCTTTGTTGCTTATGGTTGTTATCTGAAGTGTTGCCACAAATTAACCTCAAAAAACAAATATTTTAAATAATCTGACTTCTAGAAGAAGATTCAAGAGAGAGTTCAGCATTCTTCAGGGACATAATTTAGTCAGTGAACTGTTTCAGTCAGTTTTTAATGTGTTTTTTTTGTTTACCTCCCAGCTTGCAAATGAAAACTTCTCAGAATTATCAAATTACTTTCTTATCACATGTTTCTTTTCAAAATGTTCAGCATACAATGAGCCAATGTCAGGTGCCAAGGTACGGCCAATGGAAGATCTGGGTTTGGGCATGCTGTGCACCACTCCTGACCACTTCTCTAGCATGGAGCATCAATCACAGTCGGACACCTTCCAAGGAGCATCCTTCAGCAGAAAAGCCTGGACCAAGGAGATCTGGAAGAAAGAATTCTGAGACTTGCTTTTCTCTTTCCTCAAATCGGTACATACAGGCATGTCTATAGCATGGGTACTGAGACATCCAGGCTGGATGTGCATAAGCGCACTTGGAAATGGGAGCACAAGAGCATCCAGTGCTGAACGCTGAGCTGGTTCCACAAGGGCAGGCACAGGTCAGAAGATTGATAGCTTGATTCCCCCAGTAAGGCCACCCAAATGCAGGTACATGGCTTTCAAGCTAGCAGGAGTTTTTTTTTTCCTTTTTGATATGAGTTAGGCAGCTTAGCCACTGAAACACTTCTGAAAATCTTACCTCTTATTCCTTTTATTATGGGGTAGGAGGAGGGGAAAAAAGGCCATGAGAATGAGTTAGAAGCATGCTATTTATATTTATATGCACTGTAAGATTATCTGCTGGAAGCATGTTGCCAAGCAGAAGTATTATATTAAAATTTGCGGGATTATTAGTAGTATCTTAATTTCTCTTTTATAGTCAAGTAAAAAATTGTCTTTATTATATCATGGTCATATATCATAAGAAGTAATTACATTTTTAATTAATGATTGTGAAGTTAATTATACATTACAGAACTGAGAACAGATTGATATTACTATAGCTGCGGAATCATGCTGTTATGTGAATCATGTATTTCACACTATAAAAACACATACTGAACATGAGGGTTATAAAAGTTACCCAGGGAATAATGCTGTAAAAAATTAATACCGAGGCTGCTAGCTCAGTCACTAGCAAATGAAAAAATGCGTTCCATCTTTTTACATGGAGAGTGTAACAACAAAAGTTCTCTTGCACTGGCAAGCTGCACTCTGATGAGGTTAAGCTCTGTAGCCAAGCAGTCAGGGTTATTTTTGCTTCCAAAAATGAACAATTTTTACACCCCTCTCATTACAACTGCTTGTAGCATTCACTTTAGCCCTGGCTATAACAGTGCGTTGGAATTTCTACCCAGTAATTTGAGGCATGAGTCTACAAGTGCACAAGTGAGAATTGTGTAGACTTATCACAAGGCTCAACAGTGACCTCTGTCTTCGCATCAGCATCAAACACTACTAAAAATGCCTCATCTAGTGCAATATTTTGTTACAGCATATAAATCCATGTGTAACAGTCATACACAACACACTAGACCCTTCCACCCCCCCCAATACTTCAATACGAAAGTGGGGTAGCTAAAATCCTGAACAATACGAAAATACAAAAAATTATTGATGCAAGTTGTCTGAAAATTCTAAAACGTGCGCTTCCCACCAACTTAACTGTGATAAAATGCATTTTACATTGCCTTTCCTGCAATAAAGAACCACTGCCATTTAGAGACAAAAGAGGCAGTTCAGTCTGGCCCTGTCTTTAAGCAAGTTTTCCCATGGCTCTACTGCCCTGAGCTTTAAGCACCTCTGCTTAAGGCAGGAACGCAGCAGTGAGCTCAAAAGCACCAGAAACCTCTTGCATCAGACCCCACCTGTATGACAAATTTGTGCCAACGTGGGATCTATTAAGTAGCTGGTTTGCTCTGAAGTGCATGCCGTCCCACGCTGGGCTGGGGGTTGCAGCCCTAAACAAGTGTGTTACTAGTGTAAGGCATTGCCTTTTAGTGACACAGCCTTGTGAAAAATGCCCTTCCACACTGGAACTTAGTATTTCAGGTGCTGAGGCACAAGGTAGAGACTGAAAGGCTGAGTCCCACACTGAACATGTAAAATGTGACACATCTACAACACCTTTTCCCTGCCCGCTGCCAAAGTAAGCAGCTTTCCTGTCATGGCAAACAATTCCTATGGCAACTAAACCTTCTCCTCATGCAGGCACCAGGAGCTGGAAGGAGCCTGTTGGGGCTTAATTTTTGTGTTTTTCTGTCCCCAGCATGCCCCATGGTGAGTCACAGTTAAAGGCACTCAGGAACACCCATTTCGCACACACTGTCAAGTGCAAGAGCTGTTGACCAATATTCAGACTTAGCAAAGTGACTCAAAACTAAGTCACTGGGAGGATTTATTCCCATCTACACTACAGGATTTGGAAAATATGTTAGGCTTAATTACTAACAAAGGTTGTAGGAGAACTGAGTAGGATGAGACACAGAGGCGTAAACACTCCCTTTGCATTCTTTGCATGAACACACTGAGACAGCCAATGTACCTCTTTCTGCTTTATGCGCTAACCATTACATTTTTTAATTGTAGGACTGGGTGTTCCAGAAATGTGAACATCTCCCTCCACTCCTTTGCTAAAATCGCCCCCTCAACACCTCCTTTAATTGTTGTAGAAGCATTATATTGATCTGAAGGGAAAATAGTAAAAATATCATTGCAGAATATAAATATTGGAAAAGGCAATAAACACTAACTTTTTCCTCATGGACATATTCTTTTTTTTTTTTTTTTTAACAATAGAGTTACATACTGCTTTTTTTTTAAGGTTGAAATAGCCCATTACTAGTAGTTCCTTCATTCATTTAGCACCATGTAAACCATAACTTCACTTGTATGAATTACCCCCTTATGCATGCTAAATATTGACAGCAGCTCCATTCAGCAAATTTCTCACTGCTTCTGAAGTGCAGGAAAGCACTGTGCACGTTTAGGCCTACAAATGTTTACGGACTTCTTTTTCTTTTATCAGCCAAGGGCAGTTCATCCCTGGAGGAAGGGAAGTGAAATGTGTTTTTAGTTTGCTCTTCTCAATCCCAAACATGATTTTCTTTAATTCTCCTCCATTCCTTCTTAAAGCAAACAACTGGTTGTCTGCTTCCTGTTCCCCAGTGACTCTGCTATTTCAGGCTGCTTGTCTGAATCTCCTTGAGGAATCCTCTTTCTTCCAAATAGTCAGGCTTCAAAAAAGAAGTATCAAGACGGCGATGACTGTTGCTCTGTGTAAGTAAAAATGACTTTTTCACTGAGCATCCTTCTCACGCTTTTCCATACACTGAGCTTTTTCTAAAGCTCAGCTTTCTGTACATTTCGTTCAAAACATTCAGCTTCTCTCTCTCTCTCTCTCTCTCTCTCCTGCATTTGTCTCTAGTTGCATGGAAACAGAAGTTTGATGGGAACACATAGCTATGATGATTCCTGAGGGACGGTCTGAGGAAGGAGGAGGCTGGAGATGATGTCCCTAACATAAGGAGGCAATTGGCAGAGATGTGAGGTGGGGGTCCTGTGCTTCAGCCAGAAGGACTTCAGGGAGCAGGAGGCTGGAATTTCAAGACGTGGAAAAATAGAGTAAGATCCAGAGAAAAGAAGAATATGGTTGGGAAACCTGCTATGGGGTGAGGAAGAGGTGGTTGGCATACTTCAGTTCCTCATACACAGGCATTTAGTGCTATTTGAGATACTCCATAGTACCTTAGACATCTGCATGCAGCTGGCGGCGAGGACACAGGACATAAGTGAGCTCTTCTTCTCTGGCAAGTGAAAGCCACACAAGATATCCGAGGACATTTCAAAAGGGCAATCAATCCTTATGCATATTTGATTGTATTATGCCTAGCGTAACTAGGAACGCATGGAAAATAGGCCAAAATAAGGACTGATCTGAAAAGAAAGAACAAAAAAAGCAATGACAGAAAATGGCAAAAGCAAAGGAGAAAAAGAAAGGGAAGAAAGAATTGACAGGTCAGATAAAAGGGAATAAACATGCTGAGGAGTAGAAAATGGAGAAGAGAGACCTCAGGGTTAACTGTAAACATAAGCAGAAACTGCAGTGCCGTTTAAAAGTATCAGCTGCATACTCCCTTAGCAAGACTCTAGCAGAAAGTCAGTACACAAGGCAGGTTAAACTTCAAAAAATAGCCATGTCCCACAAGCCCCCAGGGTTCATCAGAGTTATCATTCTGGGATGTCAGACACTCATCAGTTAGTATATTGAATCAGTCTATGGAGGTTCAGAAGATATGTGATTTTTTTTTAAGTTCTTATTTTTATTATTTTATAAATTAAAAGCTAAACCTAAGGGCATTCCATAAATGAAAACCACTGGACCTTCCTGAGCCCCTATAGCGTGACTGTACATTACAATTGACCAGGCATCTGTCTTCCTATATGACATACTTAGCAGTATCTCTATGTTGTCAGAAAAGGCAAGATAGTGTTGTGGGCCAAATACCTTTTTTAAAAACATTGATCTAAATATCTGTATAGGCCACTGCCCACAGCTTCTGCTTAGTTAATATTTGTAAATTTCTTAACTTCTTGGTTTGCCTCTCAGTCTTGACAGAATCTGAAGAAAGGAAAATAATTTATTTAGAAAAGAGAAAAAAATACAACACGAAAAAAAGGAAAAGTGAAGTGAAAGAAGGGAATTTAAAAACAAAGGACAATATCAACAAACACAGTCCATTGTAATGAGCTGTCTTCTTGTTGTAGCGAATGTTTGTTATATGTCTGTGTAGCTGAACACAAATAAATATTTACCTTGCCAATAGACGCCAAAGGACATAAGACACAAGATATAAGATGCGTTGGGTGAGTGGGTTCCCTACTTATGCACAATGAGGGGATGGAAGGTTTTTACAAGGAATGCATAGAATTTCTTATTTAGAATAAAATGGATTTTAAACTGCTCTTGCAGAGGTGCTGGGTATTCCAGAATGTATTTTCCTGTTGTAATATCCATTGCAGTGTTCGTCTGACAGGAAATTTACAGGAATATAGGTGAAAGAGTTGGTTTTAATATCATGTAGTTTTTCTTCTAGAATGCTGTTTACATAGAGAAGTATGTATATGTGTTTATTTTGTAAGGCCTAAAATATTCAAAATATCCTGAAAGTATAAAATACTGTACTTCCTAATTCATCCTTTTTCTCCATGGCATTATTCCTTCATTCTCATTCTTGCAAGATATTCACATACATTTCACTTTTCTCCTCTGAACAACGTCACTGAAGATGATGGAGTTCTTTACATGTACACCTCACTGCAAAATCTCATCCTTAATTTGGGCTCTTATTACGCATAGTGCAGGAAACTGGTCTGTCATCTTCCTCTTATGACTAAACTTCAAAAAAGCATGAGTAGAGATCCAGAAGGTCAGGCTTTGGAGTGCAGACTTCCCTTCTGTCTAAATCCATCTTCCTTGCCCAGTGGTAGGAAAGGGCTATAGAAGAATCACAGAGAATCTTTTCCCCAGCAGAAGCACAGGGAATGGAGGACAGTGGAAAGGAAGCATCTTCACAGCTTTATCTTCTGTCCTAGAACAGCTGGGGATGGTCTGCGGTGGTGCAAGGTGTCAATTGGCAGGAGAAAATGAGAAGCTTGACCTGGAAGAAAGGCATTAGTCTGGCACTTCACGTTCGCAAGACCCAACCCTGAAACTGCTACATTTACCAGCTGGGAGCAGAACTGCAGTGACTTGTTCAGAGTCAGGCTTTGAATTCAACATTTTTGTGTGTAATTTTCATTTGAATTCAGACCATGCTTTCATTCTTTTGATAAAGAACTTGAAAAAATACACTATTTAATAGCAATTCTGTCTGGATAGATTAAGATAATAAAGAAGGATGCAACTAATTCCACCTAACATTTTTGTATTGCCAAGCAGCAATTACAGATTTCATTACTGTACTTAGTGCTACTGAACCTTGTACATTTGTTCTATTAATATTCTCACTTTGTTCTATTAGTATTTATAGACTATGCCTGGTTCAGCTTTATTATACCTTGGCATTCACCAGATATTAGCTTAGCAAGGAAATATGCCATATTTACCAGATAAGATAAGATTAGACTTACTAGATAATTTTTGACCCTTCTGTGGAAACAAGGAAATATTCAAAATGGGAAAGGTATTTTTAGGGCTCATTTTCAGTGGCTCCAAACTGCCCATCCTAGTATTGATTAAGTCACTGCAAAATGATGATGTAGTGGAAGGCAGAATATGAGTTATTGTAACCCCTAATGTCTCACCAAGAAACCAAAATTTCATAAACAAAGATTATTCTATTTAAGACACTTCAGCAGGCAGGATACTGCATTTAGCATCAAAAAACGTGGATTATTCTACCTAGCTCTGGCAGTGGCTTGACGTGCCGCCTTGACTTCATGAGCCTGTTTGGCCGAACCTGGTCCTTTTTTTTTTTTTTTTTTTTTTTTTAACTACAAATCAGTTGAGGCAACCACAAAGTGTCATGTGTTAATGTATTGCCTGACACAAGAAGAGCACAAGTTCATGTGAGGCCTGTGGAAGCAGGCATAATAAATAATACAAAGGAAGAATATTCATACCATCCAATGTATGAATGATTGTAATTTAGCCAGTTTAATTAGGGGGTTACTCTGGTAGTCAATGAGTCATAGGTTATCTGAACTCCCTACCTTTCTCCACTGATTATAGGCATTCAGCTAAGTCTGGTGCCTACTGCTCAGCTATTTAATATCCCCTAGACACTCAAATGAAATGCACCATATGCTTGGTAAGGGGCCATGTGGACCTAAATTGGACTAAACCAAAAATAAAATAAGAAAAATTCAGTTCAGCTGTTGCCTTCCTCTATACTTTTCATATGGGAGGGAGAGTGAGAAGAAAGACATAGCAATATAGGTCCTGTTTCAGAAAAAATGAGAACCCCACAGATTTAGCAAAAAATCACTGTAGCATACAGTCATTTGATTCATGTGAATAGCCCCACTGGTATCAATAGAACTACTGGCCAGTAACATGGGCAGGATTTTCTGTTTTAAAAGTTTATGCCTTCCCTAAGTAATTATAGTAACATTAATTATTGTTAAATTAAAATGTCTTTTAAATAGTATCAACATTTGTAATTTATTTTAAAAGGCTTTCCTTAGCATAATACTGTAAAAGGGGCAATATGTCTATCAGCGTGCCACTCTGTGGAGAACAATAGCTGAATATCTATGACAAAGAAGAACTGTCTAATTAGTCTACATTTTTCAAAGAATAATTGCCTGTCAACCAGTTAAACCATCTTTCTGGAAACACATTTCCCATGGCAGTAATTGAAATTACAGGTATGTTCATGTGGATCCTTGATAATATAAATCTTCCTGAAAAGCTGTCCTATTTCTATTGTTTTATAGAAAAATATACTTTCAGTGCTATTTTGTGTTTGAAGTGCAGGCCATAAAATTAAGGAAAAGATAGATTTTAAAGGTTTTCAGGGCTCCAGCAACAATACAGTGCAACTAATGTACAGTAGCTCATTTTAGATAACAAGGCCAATGACTTCCTTTATGGCATAGCGTAAATGTTCCTCATTTAGAATTGTTTAAAACATTGCTGCTGGTTTTTGAGGAGACATAGAGCCCATACATTAACACTGGCATGAACAGAACAGTGCAAGGTTGAAGAGTAAGGGATTGAATATTAATACTGTCAGTCCAGGTAAACATGAAAGCTATTTTTAGATCTTCTTTTTCAATTGTGCTTACAGCAATAATCTATTCATTATCAGACTCCATGGGGACTTTTGCTCAGTAAAACTTATTCGGTCTACAGTGGTACAGAGGTGAAAGTACCTCAGAAAACATAAAGCATATTTCAATAAATTTTAGTATATTTAGCAAAGCTCAGAGGAGATATTTTCCAATACCACATTATGCATCATGCCTTCTTATCCTAATGGTAATTAGACACCAGGGAAGGAAGAGATCTGAAACTGGGATAAACAAGTAAATTAGAGATGCCATTTCCTTTCTTGTTCTGCTTACATCCCTGAGAATGAATCTGATATAATGTAAGCAAGAAACTGCTAAGAACATAGCAGAGAAATATCAGCTTCCTTATTTATTGGACTTTGGTTTTTATATGACTTAGATTTGCATAACTCAGCTCTTCATGTAGTGTGATTTATATGCTGTGATTTACAAATCACTCACAGCGAATTGCTGCTTTTTTAAGACCCAGGTTTTACAAACTTCGAGTTTATAAACTGAGGATGTTTGCATCCTCAAGCTCACCACGACTATCAACAATGTAGTTCTCGCCTAAATGCTTTTTCTCTTGTCATTGTCACCCAGAACACTATGATATTTAACTATAGACTACTAACATCTACCAGGAAAAAGTGGATTTTTTTCCTTAGCAGAGATAGGCTTTGCAATAGCTATAAGCAGAAAAAAAAAACTCTCTCCTAATTTTAGAATGCCTTCAAAACACAGAACTATTCATCAGTCTTAAGATTATATACTATAAGCCAAAAACCTCATATCTTTGGAATCTGAAGTGGCAGACTCCATTTGCATTTTTTTTTGTGTTCATCTGCTGTGCGTTACCAAAAAATCTCTTAACATCAGCCTCCAAAAGTATTCCTATCATACTACCTATAAAGGAAGAATCTCGATTTTCTTTCAACTTTCAATACAAAAAGAATTTCACAGTATTCCCCTACTGAAGACAGAAAAAAAACATGGAAACACATGGGAAAAAATAGCAGTGAGATTGATTAAATTAGTGATGATTCTACTACATGATTGAACACATACATTTATCAAAATACTATGCTTGTTCATTATATATTTACTCAAAAAACATTTATATATTGCTTTTGAGTATCTGCCAATTAAAGTTTTATGTTACTTAGCTTCAAAAATTTCAAGATATCCTTTAAATATATTGCAGGTATACAGTATAGTCTTGCAAATCCTTTTGTTTGAAAACTATTTCTAGGAAAGGCTTTTATAGTTGTTTATATATATTTATCATGTGCAATGTCATTCAAAACATAACTTAATAACAATGAATGGACTCTGGGAATAAAAAGGTGATCGTTAGTTAACAATAGTAAAAATTACTTATTTCTGCTGCCTCTAAAATATTAATTACTGACTAGTAAAACAATTAAGCTCATAATTTGAATTCTCTTTTCTAGGTTTCCAGACAGTATCAGTACTATTCGGTAGTTTTCTACATATTTCAGACTTTATATACCTGTATTTTACAGTGAATTTAATTTATCTCAAAATAAATGGGTATGAATTTCAGAAGCAAACATTTCTCTAGCTCTTCATTCATTTTTAGGTTCCAGGGCATTATTTCGCCACAGATTCCTTTGACTTCCCAATAAAAAAAAAGTATTCATTGGCATAGTATGCCTAGCCACTCAGGGCAGTGGATACCAGGAATTAAGTCCTGGTTCTATCAAGATATTCTGCTCCTTTAGCAGCTGTTTCAGGAGGGTCTGGAGCAGATTCCTCCCTTGCTCAGATTTTGCTGTAGTCATTTCTGGTCTCTCTGAAATCAGTCCAGACTGTTTGGTTAAAGTTGAGCGCTTTTCCAATCAAGAAGTTTTTTTATACTGTAGTAATAACCCTTTCATTCCCCAGCCAATGGATAATAAAGGGTTTGGTGAGGTTGGCTGATTTTCTTGAACTAAGCAAGGTTTTTCCCATAGAGAAGCATGAAAAGGATCAACATTTTTGGCAATATTTTCCTCTTTAGAACACAGACTGCTATCAAGACGACAAATGACACAGACAGTCCGCGGCAAAGCTGTTTACTTGCAGGAGCTACAACACCAAGCAGTCTCTGTATTGACAAACAATATCAGTCGCATTACCCCGTGTACACAAAAATTAACAAAGAAAGAAAATTTTGTGGACTGCCTCACAAAGTCTTCATCAGAGAGACCATTACTCCTCTGCAGCTACAAAAACTTGGACCCAGTTATGCGTTCAGTACAGTGTGCTGCATTCATTTACTGATGAAGGTAAGAATTGATGGTAAAGGGAAAGCGGTGACAGAATTTTTCTCTTCCTGTTAAAAATATCACAATTACATATAGAAGATGTTGCAGAGTTCCCCCCAGACTCGTTGTACGCTTAATGCTAATCTGTTACCACAGTTTGCCCTTATTTTCCCTTTTTCCATGCAAATTCCCTCAAACCATGTTCAAAGAAATTCCTTCTAAGACTTATAGCATGTTACATCAGTTTTTGCTTTAGAGCCATTACCACTAGCATTTTCAAGGTTCTGTCAGCACTGTCATTATAAACTCCAGTTTTCATCTGTTTTAAGCAAACATCCAGCTCTTGAATTCCTTCATTATTTGTCAGTCTGCACGCTGAGTTACAGTTTTGCATAGATGGACACCCTCTCATCCAGCTGTCAGCACAGAACCATGGATATTAACTGAAAGGAGATTTTTCTGTGAAGCATACCATCAAACCAAAGAGTAAAATAACATAGCTTTTGTTTAAAAAGGTATACTAATCAATTAGACACTTCTCAGAGTGACAAATTCACTTTTCTAAGTGAAGTATGAAATCATGGGAAAATTAGATTATTTTTCTCTTCATTATGCATTTTCTTTTCCATTTTTCCAAATGTGAACGGCTCTGAAGAAAGCTGGTCTTGTCTTGTTTCTGCTTTCCTCCCTCTGGTTATTTCAAGAAAGTGGCAAACCTAAACCTGACTCCTCCCAGCCTGAACTCTTCATTGGCTTGTTCATTCTTCATCTGCTCAACTTTCAGGAGCATGTATTGATCAGCAAGGTACGAACCACACTTACAGAGCACGAGCTATACCCAGCTTCTAAATAAAAGCTACTACTGAAAACAGATCTCCAAAACAGCATGTTTTCCTATATATTGCCCTCACACCAGAGGGTACTGAAGCTGAACCTCAGAGTGGATTGACATCCCTCTGCCACATGCTCAAGCAGGAGCTAGAGCCGGGCAGACAGCTACTTGGCAGCTGCTGCCGGCCACTCTGAGGGCCTTCCACCACACAAGTCCTGGGCTGCCTTCGTCCTTTGCACAAGGTCTGTTCCCAGGAAACCTTCTGGTGCTTCAAGAGGGTGGTCACTGAGGAATCCTGCTCTCACCCATTTGAATACAGGGCAATTCAGCCATTCATTCAGGTCAACGCAGTTTTTAGCCCTCAGATGTCATTGAGCCAGGAATACTATAACAGCCAAATTTAAAAGACTACTGAAAGGAAATATTTATAAACAGATCACTATATAAGCAGTGAAAATACAGATGCCTGGCTTGTTATGGGTTTGCGTCCCTTGGGTCCCTCCGAATTCTCCTTCCACAGATCCCTCATCGTCCTCTGCACATCCCCTGGATGGGGCCAGCTGTGCCAGCCTGGAGCTACCTGCAGGCTAACAGGCCAGACAGCTTCTTTCAAGTGCAATAATCACCACCCATCTTTCTTGCAGTAATGTGGGCTCTCTCCTCTATTTAGTCACCAGTTATAACAAAATTTGTAGGAATCTGAACATACTCAGGACCTCAATTCTCCTCTGAAATGTGAATGCTGGCCAAATGATTAGGAAGGCAGAGAAGGACAGATAGACAAGACAGGTGTATATACTTTTTGCTTCAGGAAATCATGCTAAAAAAATTCAGATATTAAGCATATTCTACCATGTGTTCTAAATAAAAGTATAATGCATGGATTTAGAAAGATAACTACATTTTTCCATACCAGCTGGACCATCAGGTTTCTATCATGAGCACGCCAGTGACACCACTGAAGTTTTGCTGTGGCTTTTGGAGGGAGCAAAATCCAGATGAATGTGGACAAATACAGCAAACACCAAGAATTCAGACTGCCCAGGGGTATGTTTGGCTTTGATTACACTTTCTGTGCAATATATGCACCCCTTTGGGGCTTATATGCTATTAATAACCAGAGAGGTAGATTTCATGAATGGACAAATGGACTCCACGGGAAAATATTCTTGGGTATATCAACAAAAGTTAAGAGCATAACCGTGAGAAAAGTTGGCATACTGCATTTAATGTAATCATATAGTTATTAAGCAAATAGACTAGTCAGAAGAGATTTTTGTCACTGTGAACAACGGGAACAGATTGGACGGTGCTTTTGTATAGTTTTTAGAATGAGCTCCAGGAATATCTCACACTCTTATTCATTTGTTCTGCCTAGAGCGCTCAGGATGTCTCCACACTGTCTAATAGCAAATGGGCTGCATAATGTAATTCTGCTGGAATTTGCTAAACCTGATCTACTTTGTCAAAGCAAAGTGCATATTTCTAATCTGAAGCTAAAGCTGTTGATTCTGTTCTCAACAGAGATGTTATAAATCCTCAGATAACACTGAATGTCGTAGGTTACACAGGTCTCTTCTGAAGAAAGAATTCAGAATCTTGCAGTCCACATCAGAGTCCAATTTCTAGAAAAAATGCTTCAGACAGGAAATAATAGAGTAGCACCCCATACAAGAGATACGAAATGGCATAGGGGCATGAGCACATGGAAAAGCACAAGAAACATTGCAATCATCCACTTTCATTTTGCAGAGGACATAATTTGCTATTGTGTTATATATGATGATAATAATGTAAAAATAATGACAAATTAAAATACTACAGAAGAAAAGTTATTTCGGTGACTATGAACATGAAGATGACAGTGGATATGAGAACCAGTATAGAGTTATCACTGCAAAGGGGTTTCTGGAGTCAAAATTAAATAGGTCAGGAAATTACTTTTTTAGAGATGTTTTCTATGCTCTATTTTAGAATCAGCACTGATCAAAATTTAAATCAAACCTCAGGTTGTTTCACAGTTATTGCCATGCAGAGAATGGAAAATTGTTAATGTTTCAGTAGGAAAAAATCTCAGTGCAGAGGAAGAGGGAGGGAGGGAGACACAGCCCTTCTTAAAATAGGAACTTCTGGGTTGCACCGAGTTCTGAAAGAAATATTACGCCACTGAGGCCCATGTTAGACCCTTATAGCTCCCAATATAATTGAAAAGGTTTATCTTCCTACAAAGACGACAACCTTCACTGCACTGTGGTATACAGCACTTCTTGCCATTCCATCTGGGTTCTTCTTGGCTGCTCTCCAGTAGATCACAGATAGCTGATGTGCTGCAGTACTCAGTAGAGTTTTAAGCCTTTTCTTCAGAGACTAGCGGCGTGTACAGCTTTACCATTGCATTGTGTCATTAAAAGGAGAGTAAGCTTCAATGCATGTTGCACTGGCATATCTTAGATAGGAAAAAGGTGTTCATTACAAAGCTGCTGTTATGATCCATTCAGTTCCTCAGAGATTCACCTGATATTAGCCTCACACAGTTACCTTAATCTCTATTTTTGCTTCTAGAATACAGGCTGTATTCATAGCTTTAATATACTGTGCTAAATGCCACATAGTACAGGTCTACAAGGGGAATACACACTTGCTCATAAAGTGCTCTGGGAGATTTAAGCAATCAGTATGGATGCAGAGGATTGCCTGCTGGCTTTACGCATGTTCTTGTGGTTCCCTCTGGGTTTACTGACTCACACAAAACAATAACGAAAAACTACCTCCAGCTATATTCAAACTGAAACCTGCTTTACAATTAGGGATTATTGTAACTTTTAGATTTGGGTTTGAGGTTGATTTAGGGTTAAAGATCAAGCTTAAAATCAGGCTCTGTAGAAAACTTTAACAGGGACCTAGTGGTATTGAAATAAGATGCTGCGAAATTTTGCTACAGAATAGCTGAAGTCTGCTGAGACCACCTATACAAGCACTCCTTCCAAGTTAACTCACATCCCACGACAGAGAGCATTTCAAGAGCCTCAGATATCAGATTTTGGTGGTGGTTCAGGTGTTTCTTCCTCCTGCCAGAATCAGAAAGGCAGATGGGTAACGTGCACTCTGGCTTCCCAACCCATCTCCTGCTGGTGTACGTGGCTTAGTGACTTCAGGAGAATGGTTGTTGCTTTTTTAAATTAAGAACATCTTTTAAAAATAAGTAAGTACAGAAGGTTATTTGTTTTGGTATACGTAAACAGCAATGCTGTCATGAAAATAGCTTCAAGGTGCAAAAGATTAGAAAGGGCAGGTGCATACAGTGAAACAGATGAGGCGATAAATCATCTGTTACTGTCTCTGCTGCAGAAAAACTAAGCGTGCACAAGAAATCACAAGCCAGTGGAGTATTTCTTATAGATGATGCAGCATGGCACCAGCTTACCATGCTCACATATGAGCAAAAACTCAACCTAAACTCCCTAGATCAACTTTTTCCTCACAGGATGCATCTACTTAAGCACCACCATAATTAAAATAAAATGAAATGATGAGTTAACTCAGCTATTTTTTCCTCAAGGCTGTGAAAGACAGACAATCATTGCCATTTCTATTTTTAAATCCCTGGGAGGCGCTCTGATACTGCAGTGACAGGACTACTACATAGACTCTGAGGCAGGTAAACGAGTTTTATAACTGAAATCTATAATATTATTATCAGACCCTCCGGAAGATGTAATGTTAGTCCTGTGGGCAATATTGTGATAGAGGCAGGTTGCTTCATGTTACAGACCCCATATAATCTTACAATTTCTGTCCCTTCATTCCTTTGCAACATCTCCCCTTCTACATGCAGGCACTGAAGTGAAAGGAGTATTTACCAGGAAAATTTGGGCCTAGAAGGAACAAACTGTGTTTTCTGCATTAACATTGTAAAAAAATGGATGATATTCCCCTTTTCCTAACACAACAGCTCAGCGGGTGCTACTGAATCCTGACATTAATTCATGAAGATATCACAGCATTTTCAGAAAAAAGTAGGCATAGCGGCCAAAACCTTTTGGAGCAAATGACATCACACTATAGCTTCTGTATCAATTAAATATTAATTGAAGGTCTGGAAACACATACATATTTTGTTCCTGTTAAAGCATAAGTTATATAAAATAGGGAGGGGAAAAGTCTCAAAATGGGAATTTGGTCCTTCTAATACATGTAGTAGGCATTCCTCAACTGCCTGCATTACTTCCTGAAAAATAAACGTGCTCAAAGCCCCTATTATACAGGCTCAGAGTCAGAACTAATTTTGCTATGAAGTAACATCAGTATTTGACCATTTATCATACATCCTTGGTGTCCCAAGAGTGCAAGTTAAAATTACTAATTTTAAAGAATTTCTTTTTTTTAAATCATATAAAACAAGGCGAGTTCCATGTCTAGCTGGTTTGCAAAACGTATCTGATTTGCAAAGAGAAAAATATATGGTATATTTAAATCCCATAATCTGTTATCATAAGGATCAACATTCATCTCAAGGTAAACAGTGAGGTCTCTTTTTGCCTTGTAGCTTCCAAATCAGAAAAATTTCAGCTACATAGAGATTTTTAAAAGTAAACTTTTTATAGATCTCTAATTTGATTACTATAGAAATAGAGATATAACGGGTAGAATTAACTCTTCATATATGCCAGTAGAATGAAATTGTGTCTGTGGTTTTTTAAAAGCCCCTTTTGAGTAGCGATCATGCCTGGAAAATTCTGTGGCACTGAGTTAAAGTCTCAGAAATGTATGGGCATCTGAACAGCATGAACTTTTAATGGAAATTATTGTTTAGTCTTTACTATGCATCTGACCCTGCACAGCATTTAAAAACAAAAGTTTTATCTTCACACAAAATCAGTGCAAGGAGTGCTGAATAGGAGTAGAGTTGATGGTTCTTTACAACACATGGACCAAAGAATCATGGTCAAATATTAAGTCATCAGTATACTGTTTACACAGTGCTTTTAAAAACTAACATTAAATCATCCTCCTATGTAACAGATTGTGTATGTGCTGACAGGAAGGCTGTTTCATAATAAAAGCCAGCCTCATGGTGGGAAACACCAGTAACTTCTGTTTAAAGACAACTGGTTGAAATAAACACCATTAATATTAATATTTTCAATGGAAAACAAATTCATTCAATAAATCAAATTTTGCAATTAATTATGTATTTTTTTAAATTGTTACATTTTATTCCACTACACTGAACAAGTCTAAAGGTGAAATTACAAGCATTAATGGTGAAAGCTTGCTGAGCTGCAAGGTGGCCAAGAAACGTACTGACAACCTAAGACACTTATTTTGGTCAAGAAAGTCTTGACTTTAACAAACATTCACCCTTAATTGTAACACTGCTGAGATCACGCTATATTTCATTACCTCAAGAGTCAAGCTGAGGATCTATCTATGTTATAACTCATTGGTTTGTAGTATTAAACTGAATGTACTTGAAGCACAATCTATGACAGGCAGTAATGGAGTATATTTAAGCTACAAATTGTGACAGGTAATAACCTCTTTCTGGTTATCAGGGAAGTACTGTACTCTTAGAAAGCTTGAAACATTGGTGAGACAGATCAACACAAGTCCATAAATCTAGTGAAGATGTCTGCATTGGTCTTTCCCCGTATGATAGTGACAAGACAAGTTGCAGGCAGCAGTTGTCATTAAATTTAATTTCTGACCATTTTCCTGTTAGGATGCATCAACTAGTAGACAGTCTGTTTAAGGTCACCTGATTCAGGCATCAGTGAAAGATAGGATGGTGAATTCTCAGGAAAAAAGCAGAAATGCTAGAAACAGAAGTAATACAATCCATAAAATATCTTCATAAAGCTTTAGGTATATGAATAGGTAATATAATCAAAGCTGCTTTCATAGCCTTCCACTTCAAAAGTTCAGAATATCATGACCAATAAAATAACATTGCATCGGAAAAATTATATGGCAACATCTGCAAATGTTGTTCAAGGAATGCTTAATTTCTGAATCTACAAGCAACTCTTACTGGAAACTTAGACATTTTACAATATTTAACCTTACCTATCTTGGAAAGACATTGCAAACACTAACCTAATTGTTCTTCTGATGTTGAGTCCAAGAAAGGAATGACCGTGCTGAGGTAAAACTTTCAAATATGCTAAAGACCAGAGTTTGCTGTTAATCCAGAGGAGCAGATGCTAAATAGAAAATGGACGGTCTGACCACTGAGAGTATCGCATGCAAATCTGCGTCTGCCTGGTGACACCTTGATTCCAGTGGGGCTCTCCTATAAGTGTGTTTACAGTATGTTTGGTGGGTCTGGGACAAAAGTGAAGAATGGGAGAAGAGGAGACACTAAAAAGATTTTTCAGTATGTCTAGAAATATTTTATCACAGCTTTACACAAGGATAAAACAATTCTCAGAAAGCAAACACCCTCTAGAAAAAAGCATTTTCAGTTTAGTACAACGCTTTCCTGAAGAAGAGATCCACTCTCCTGATAGTCTTTCCCATTTAGTCATCTGCATTTAAGACTTATTCTAGTTAAGTTTTTCCCAGCGTAGAAAAAAATATAATTTCTTAAAAAGGAAGTCTCTGAAAGATTTAAACATATTTTAAAAATACTAACTACTGTAAAGTTCAGAAAAACAGCATTTGCCATTACAAAATCAATATATAGACTATATTGCTGCACTCTTTACAACCATTTTGTTGCACTTTTAAATCACTCTAGGTTGCTGTATAGGCACAGATACGATGGGGAGGGATGAAAAAACCTATCATCTCTCATTATCAATAGCAGGGCACAGACCTACATGGATAATAATGCAGTGCCCAGACTGAGATAAGGGCTGTATCCAGAATGAGTATTTTTTCTTGCAAAGTTCTTAACCCAAAATATATGAGCACTCCAAATAACTATGATAAAATTAGTTAAATCTTTAAATACCTGCTTTTTGGGTCAAGGCCATAAACCTCATCTACACATGCTAGCAAAAAAATAAATGCACCAAGACCATAGCATACTAAAATGTAAAAAACAAGTTAATATGAATAAACACAATTATATAAAAAAATCGTTTTTGTATCTTTCAAATTTAAGCTATTATGCTGAGAGAACACTTCTGCATATTGCAAGATTTTTATCACTTATTTTGAAGCATCTTGTTCCAGGCCCTCTCCACAATGGGACAGAGAGCTAGGGCTCCTGGCCTGTTCCAGCAGAATAATTTCTGCATGTCTGGGTAGTGTAATGAAATGTAAAAGGTTTTTTACAGTCTTTTGTGGCAGAAGACATTAAGATTAAAGGAATGCACGTTACCAAGCACTTTTCAAGTATTACATGCTGCGTCATCTCTCCAGCTGCTCAATATCTCCACTAAACTGTAAAATGAATATCAGATGAAAAACAAAATAGTAAGAGGTGTCGGGATTCCGTGAAAACTAAGCAAAAATAATCATTCCTTTTTTTAATTTTGTCTTAGAATCATGGCTGTGTGTGACATTAAGCAATTTTTGTGCATATAAGTTGCTTTTTCTTTTTTGTGTCAAAGGGCAGGTAATTGATTTCTTTTATAAGGGCTTTTTAATGCATTGCTGTCATTGAGATTGCTATTTATGACTCGTTCAGGTTCATCTATTGCATTCTTCTTTCTTATTGCTACCTGGTATTTTATATGCAACAATTTCTGCAACTACTAGATTTGCAGTCTTAAAAAATATATATATCTTTCTCCTTTCATCCACTTTTCTATTCATTCTATACCTTTGTCCATCACCCAGTATCACTCCTATCACTTTTTTGCTAGCCAGCGAGAAAAATAGCATCTAGTAACGTGATGCACGTACCACTTTTCACAAATACATGTTTTCTGCATATGGATGGGGAAGTGAGTTTCAGTATAATGACAGTTTTTAAAAAATACATTTAATCATTGATCCAAAGTGAAATCTTTGTGAAAAAGAGAATATAAAAATGAGGGGAAAAATACTAAAAACCTAACCCAAATTATTTCAGGACAGCTTAGGTTCTATTTGTTTTCAGCTGGTTTTTGAAGGAATAGGGAAGGGAGAAAGGGGATGACCTAAAAACAATTTCAAAGGCAAAAGATTGCCTGAAACACAAGCAATCAGAGTAATACAGCAAACAGGTTTGAAAAAGCGAAGAATTTTAAGAACAAAAACACATGAGAGGAAATAGTTCTTAAAATACCAAAGCAGACTACATGTCCATCTGCCTGGCAGGATGTCTGTCTGTCTGTCTCTGTCTGTCTCCTGTTGCACGCTTTCAGTGAGATTCAGCATCCTAGGAACCCCCACTCCCACCATCATACAAGCTGGTGAAAGATTCTTCTCTTAACTCTAAATGAAATCCTTTCTCCAGATTTAGGAAAATATCACTTAAAAGGTGACTGAGCAGTTTTTGCTCCTGACAACTACCTTAACTCCCAGTTATTTTCTCAGTGTTTATAACTCTTTGATCTGTTAAGATCAAGAGCTGGCAAAGCAAAGCTTGCAACCTGTTGGAAATAGAATGAAAGCCCTTCAGAGCCAGTATGGTTTTCCCTATCATCTTTTAAGGCACATTGGTGACAGGTTATATATAAAATAACTCAGGAGCTTTTCTGTTTTTAGTTCCAGCAAGCTAGTATTTTGCTGATACAGTAATTCTGGAAATCCTAATAATCTGCATAGTGATAGCTCAACTTTACCTAACATAAAATGTTTGTATTGATTATATATCTGTTTTGTTAAATTATCATAGTTCCTATGGCATTTTTAACACCGTTAGATCATTCTATTTCTGCAGTAATCCTCTGTACTAAAGCAGTATTCCTCTACAGTAAACAGCCTTTTAACCAGATCCACACCCAATACTCATCAGCCTAGCAGAGCCCATTTTTTCAAAACAAATCCCACTGAAGTCAAGGAGACAGATAACCTAGCTTTAGACACCAAAATATAAGCATCCATCCATGCTATATGCTGCAAATGCACAGTATGACAACCCAGGATTAAATGTAGGACTAATGCAGACCCACAGGTCAGCATTTCCCAAATCACTATAGTTGATTTGGTAATTATGGCTTATCAGAAAGCACACAGTTAGATGTAAACATACACTTCAATAGTGAGTCTACAGCTTATAATGTTGACAAATGGAACAAATGTTTTCACTGTAGCTGATGATCTCTTTAGTTTGTGCTTTTTGGTATTTTAGGCAGAACACATACCTTGAGGCTTTGCAATGGTAAAAGTAGTCACTTGATCCCTCTCACTCATTCATTCCAGTAGAATTTGCATTGAAATTAGCCTTTAAAACTGACTTCAGTTACTCAGTTACTTTTACACAAGAGTTAAACAGACTAGATGTATTCTATGTATTTTGGCCCTGTTCAGAAGGCCATTTCTTTACTTGTCCCTCTGTATATCATATACTCAACCACTGACAGGTTGAGTAAATCAGCCTTCTTCATAAGTCAATTCCAATACAAATCCCATTAAATGAACAGGATGAATCATTTGAGAGGGTTTTTATAACTGTTAAGTCCCTCCTGTAAAATGAATTACAGAGCAACCTCAATTACCTGAATGCCTCTTGGGACACCTGAAGTCTTTAGATAATTAGGGCTAATCGGGTGGAGCTGGTTGGCTGCACTGATTCTGCTGTGCATGTAGCCACAGTCTAAAATCCCCTGCCTCAAGAGCTAAGAGACTTTTTTGGCAGAAGAGCTTGCTTTCACAAGAGATATGTTCGTTGCAGTAGAGGCTGATAGCACAGAAATGCGAAACTCTTTGTTTCTGGGATGCCCTGGCAGAAAGACTGCAGCCCCATATGCCATGAGGTTGGGGTCACAATAGCTTGTGTTGCATGTGACTCCGCTGACTAAGACCAGTGTGGGGAGGGTCCCTTCTGTTTTTTTTTCTTTGGCTTATCTACTCAAAGTCCAGCCCAGCTACATTAGCAGGCAGATAGAAAGAGATTTCTAAATATAAAGGTGCCTTTTTATGGACATAAACTTTTTCTTTCTCTTTCTATGCCCTAGAAACTGCACCAGTTCCCTACCTCTACCCCAGACTTCCTCTTGGCTGCTAGCCGAAAGCCTGCTAGAAAATTGGAAGTGCTTGCAGAGACTGGGAACATTTACCTATTCCTACCCGCAGTGGCAGCACATCACAAACCCCTTAAGAACCTGTAAAAGTATAGGGGCTTAGATTTGTTAAAGAAATAGCACAGGCAAGGGCGTTGAATTGACAAAAAGAAGTACCAAAGATACTCGTTCACTGAAATGTGGGTTTGATGTTTCAAAAATAAACGGTCCTGTCACATTCTTGTCAGGTTAGAACAAGAACGAGGAGGGGGAGAACATCAGCTGGCAGCCCCAAGCGGTGCTATCAGCCTGCTTGTGCAGTGCAGAGGGCCCAGGCTGAGCACTGGGGGGGCTGTTCTTCCAGTATTGCCCGCAGGCATTAATGTGGGGAGAATAAAAAGAAAAAAACAGGATGGAAAAACATCTTGACGGTTATTCTTGCCTGTATTGTCTCCTTCCAGAAGCATTGTAGTCCAAAAGAAAGTAAAACAGTTGACCGTTTCTGAGCTGTGCCATTCAACTGAATTGGCCTACTACAGAAACTGCTATTAACCGCTGACACATATTCTCCCACACTTGCCCTTTCAAATACGCCAGCGGCTCAGTAGTAGTGCTGATATCTTGATTTATTAAAATTTTACTTTCATTAATTTCTTTCATTGTAGGTTCTGCAGGTATACCAAAAAATACAAGGCTCCAGCTTTGGATTTAAAGCTCAACAGGGCATCAGACGATCAAAATTCTGCGTCCCCCAACAAGCCCTTTTTAAATAATGGAACTTATCAGATTTATATCAATGCAGATAACATTGCTAACCATTGAAACAGTTCAAGCACTACTCTAGCATCTCATAACACTAAATGCTTTTCCAACAACAAGGGCACAGACACTGAATTAACGAAAAATGAGCATTCATTCACTGAAAAGTAGGTTGATGTTCTGGTATAACCATTCACATCACATTCTTGTCAGGCTAGATGGAAAAGGGAAAGAGCCTACAGAGACAAAATGCAGGCAAAAATATAAGCAATCAAAATAAAATATCAGTTCTGCTGATTACTTAGAATTATTTGAATTGATTTTTTTTAACTTTTAATCACTTATTATTTATGCCATGTGGCTCCAAGATCTAATTGTATGTTTACTACCTCTGTTAATATTTCACATCCAGGACTTCAGTCTCCCCAGCATTACCTAATTTTTTTTTTCTAGTTAGAAACATTTTTCCTTGCCTCAAGTTATAATCTCAGGCCTCCTTCTCTCCCCTTTTCTGGACAGCCAGTAGAAGGTCAGAAATCTTCCAAATACAATGACGGTTTGCCTTTTAATATTTCATGCCTCTGGCAAGGGAATTGCTTTCTGTAAGAGTCTGAATCTGATTCAAAGAAAGTTTACCAATCACTCAGCAATATGTGGTACGTTTGAGGAACGCCAACAGATTCCTCATATTTTCTAGAGCTCTTCCATCTACCTGGCGCCAGGGAAGGAAGGATGATGGTTGGTGAGGCTGGTTTTTGGCTCCTTCTTTGGACTGGCTGCTTTCTGTCTCTCCAGATTCTGGCTCTGCCTTTGAGGAGGAGTTTGGAGGCTTCACTAGCTGTGACAGCTCCTGAGGAACGTGGTGCCACGTTGGTGCCTGCCATCGCCCTGAACCTAGCCCAGCGCTCACTGTAGGAGCTCCTCCTCGAGAGCTTCTGACTCTGCCTTGAGACAGCACTTGCTGGCACCTAAAATGGAGTTTTCAGTGGTCATACCTTTATTTCCCATGGTTTTATCCAGGTCGCCTAAATCAACATGTTGTTCATTAAAAATACCTTTGTTTTTTCTTATATTTACTGCAGCTCTTCCTGAACGGCATCTACGGCTATAGCAATCCCGGTAGTTCCCTGTTTCCTTATTAGTAAGTGATATTGGGGTAATAAAATGCTGCAAAGCTGTATGGGACAAGAACACAGTGTCATACTCCTGGAAGTATATTTGTTTAGTGCTAAGTTAGGCTCTTCCTGTCAAATATGTTTGGGCTAATTATGCAGAGGTAAACAGCAAAATTAATCTTGTTCTATGACTTCTTACTCCAATCTACAGTATATCTACTGGTTACTTGTATCTACAGTACTTATTTGCATATTTTTGATTGTTTATATAGAAGAGGGGGGTATACACATATGTAAATCATCTAGTTAAAAAAAAAGCCCTAAAATAAAAAAAAAAATGCTGGGATGATTATGTGCCTTGATGAATATACCCTACTGTGTTTGATGCCAGCCAGCATTTCCAGTTTTGGTTCATTCTTCTACTGCTTTATACACCATCCATTGAGAAGAAGTGAGTCTTAGGACACAGGACTGATTTTCCTGCAGGGAATGAAGATGAGATTTATGACAGAAAAGTGCTGACATGCCAGTATGGTTATAGGGTCCATTGGCATTTTTTTAGTCCATTCTGTTCCTGTATCTATTGAACATACTTATTGGCTCCTATTGGTTTAGTATCTAATCCGAATAGCATTTATTATAAAACCCTTTGGGTCTGAGAAGTGGGATTGTTCCTGTTTTCACAGGCAGGTGGAATGAGACACAAAGATTTTAAATTGTTTGCCCAGGATCATAGAGGGAGTTCCTCATCCTTTGTAAATTAAGTCAGAGCTACAACAGCTCTATGTTATGTCCAACATTTTGCGATTTAATGAATTCTGAACTCTTAAACTCCTTGACAAATAAGCAAAGCAGGGCAGCGTGGTGGTGATGGGAGCAGGAATCTGAAGCGTGGCCACACACAGCACTTGGCAGCACAAGGCTGGCAATGAAGTTACAGCAGGCGGTGCTGCCCACCTTTTCTCTCCTTACACAATTGCCTGCCATATACACCAGAGCTTCACTGGTGGATATAAATTCTTGTGCTAAGACAGGGTAAAGCCCATGCAACTACTGCAATGAAGCTAGTTAGACAAGAATAAAACAGGGGTGAGACTAGAGAGTCTCTGAAGCACTCTGCTGAGTGCATATGTCCTGGAACTACACAGAGACCTTTCTGAACCACAGCTGGGAAAAATCACATTCGATACTAGCTTTTTACTACTTTTAGCCCGCTAGAGCTGGTGCAGCGGGCACAGAGATTAGAGCCATTACAGGTAAAAGGAAAAAAATGCAGCAGACAAGGCTGCTGCACGTTAACTTGTGCTTTGCTTATACAGTATTGGGCCTGATGCTTCTTGTCTGGGAAGAGAGGCCTCTTACGCCCCAGAAAGCCTTGCTGGGACTTATAGGGAAAGGTACCAGCCTTTAGATATATGGACATCAGATCAAGAGCTGTTTGTCAAAGTGACACAAAGTCTTATTAAGGCAGTTTCTACTGACCCTGGGAAGAGAAGCTACGAGGCTGCGTGCTTGATCCTCAGAGCCCTCTGTATTATGCATAGACAGCTGAGGTCAGCCAGACTCTGTCTGCATGGCGAATATAAACCCGTTCCCTTTGAATACAACAAATACACGGCATTCTGACTCTCTTCAAGATCCAAGAAGTCTTTAATGGAGAAGCTGAAGAATTTTATGCTCCTCATTTTGTGCTCTCAAGAACACTTGCCTCCCCTCACCATTATTTATGTCACCTAGTATGTCACTTAGCAAACTTCCTAAGTCCAAAACCACTACAGGCATTGATAGTATAAATGAAGCCAGATAAAGGCTTTGTGTTAGATCCCAGCACAGGTTCTCAGAGGTGTTCAGGGAGCCATTCTC
Source organism: Struthio camelus (assembly GCF_040807025.1). NCBI lineage: Eukaryota > Metazoa > Chordata > Aves > Struthioniformes > Struthionidae > Struthio > Struthio camelus. The sequence goes on from NC_090942.1 coordinate 27,348,259, forward strand.
CTCCTCTGGGAGGAGATCAAACTTAGCTGACCTTGCTTACTGCAGTCTCTCACTCCTAGAAAGAGGAGTGGAGTGTCAGATGAAGGATCAGGTTTGAGGTTTATAACTTAGGACCAGGAGATATAGAAATAAGATGACTTGTGTTGATTGTTTTGTGTGGATAGATTGTGCTGGGATTTTTTTCCCTCTTCCTCTTGTTTAGACTGGATAGTATGTTTGTAATGCAGGTCTGTGATGTTTCGGATGTATGAATGTCATATAATTATAAGATGAAACTCTGTGGAAGGAAAATGTTCCCACTTTGTAGCCCCAAAGCCTGTTTCAAGTGACCAAAACATGCTTCTTTTGTTATTGGAAGAAAGACAATATTTAAAATGAAAACTCGTTTGCTCTAATTTGATCATTCCAAACACTCCTATTTGTACATAACTTGGTGACCTAATTTGTTACATTCCTCTCTGTGGTTAAGCTGTAACAGTCAACTATGAAAAAAAATCGCTTAAGTGAATTTACTCTTGGTCCATTTCTAGCTCATACAAATTGGTGAATGATGTCACACTTCTTAATGGCCCACTTTGTTAATCAGCAAGAGTTTTGTTGAATCTAGCAATTGTCACTATCGTCTGATCTTCTGTTCCCTTATTGCCATTAACATATTTAGGTATCTGCCTTCCCTCACTTCTGTCATTTTTGATAGATAAGTCAATCTAATAGCCTTAAAATTATCTCCCCTCCAGCTTCTTCACTAATGACAGTGTATCAGCTTAAATTTACTGCATTAAATTTACTGCATACACAGTCTTTGATATTCTCTGGTTAATTTCAGTTTACAGTTTCTCTTTTCCTCCCACCTCTCCCAGAAAAATATTATGTTTTGACCCATGTCTCCCATTTATCTCTCCTAAACTGCAATAGCTAATGCCTTTTCACTGCTGTTTAAAATGTCCTCCAAACCATTCATCATTTTAGGGCAGAGCGGTGCAGTGAGTCAGACGCAACACAGCTCTGTGACTGACAGGATCCACTACAGTGTAGGGTCAGTCAATAAAAGCAGCAAAAATCTGCAACATAACAAACAACCTACCAGATTGACTACAGCAATGGAAAATACAAATGTCTTAAATTAAGTACGTCTGATAGCATCCTAAACTATTTCTCACATTTCATGTCAGGCTGTACATACCTTCAGCACAAGCCATGACAGTCTGCAGAAGAATAACATGGATGGAGAGAGCCTTGATCTAAACAGGGGGAAAGGAGGGGAAGGGGGAGGGAGGGCTGTACAGCCATTCAGCTGTACAACATAGACATGGAGGTAGAAATATGTTTTGTGTCAGGTGATGCTAATGAAAAGAATAAAGCCTCCTTATCCTTGCTGGTAAATCTGTATCTGGTTATTACTCTGATTTCCTCAGTAAAATCAACGCAGCTAACTTATCTGCCCTGTAGTTCACATATATCCCATACATTAAACCTGTCATGACTTAGAGATATTGACTCGTGTGATATTTACTCACCTTCCAAAAATTGCTACAATGTGATATATTTGAAGTCTTGCACTAAGACAATTGCTGTCATTCAAATATATTTCTAAAGCACACAGACTTTTTCGCAATGGTTATTTGCAATTTCTTAATCTCCAAGCTAATTTTGCTGTAATATAATATGCACATAGCATTTGCTCACATATATAAGAAAACTGCATAATAGCAAGGATCCATTGGGCTTGAGCATTCAGCCATTTCTCAGATGAATAAGCCTAGAGCTTCAGTGGTTCCAAACACATAAGTATGAAATGCAAGCCAGGCTCTTCTTGCCTTGTTGAAATCATGTTCTGCAAAGCCTTGTCCAAGACTTTGGAATTGTCCATAGCTAAGGAAGGCAATATTTTTATTCTTTCTAAACAGGATGAGGAAAATAGCTGTTTTATTTCAACAAAAAATGTAACTCCTCCATATAGCTAGATCCTCTCCTGTTTATCCTTCATGCCTATTTGTACTTCGATAACATAGGACCAGATTCTGGCTTCCTGGTCAGCTTCAGTGGGATATTATTTTCTTACTAGTTTCACAGAAATAAATGAACCTATCACAGAAGTGTGCACTAAAGAATAGAAGTAAATAAAGCACATCTTCACCTATCATTCAAGCTTTATGAAAAGAGAGGCAAAACAATCTGCAAGGAACACTGGGAAGAGAACTACAAAACACTTATACAGATGAGTATAGAACTGACTATTTCTTTGTCTATTTGCATATTTTCATTTCTGCCTAAGTTTGGTTATTTTAGCTGCTGTTGTGGAGATAGAAAATGAGGAAAGATAGGTGTAATTTACCAAAAATAGGTCATCTTTTTTTTGCAAAATCAATTGATGAGAAGTCGATGGGTAATTTCTCTTGAAAATTCAGTATAGTTAAAGTTGTACTTTATGCTTAGGCTCTAGATACTCTCAGGGCAATAGACAAGTTATTTACTTGTATAAGATGTGCTAGCAGAATCCTGAGCCACTAAAATTTTTTAGAAGAGCTTGCTTTTCTTCAGCAGTGGGATGTCTTACCAACAGTGATATAGAATAAGGATACATGTTGCTGATTATGTGTCTTGAGTGTTAGAACAGAGGAGAAGAAAGAACAGGAAAGTGCGTTTGGTCATTACAATAGTTAAACTGATACTTATGCTCAATTTCGATGAGATTAATCTCACCTAATTTAGGCACTCTATGACTTAGTTATTTAGTTACTTAGCTAGTTGTATAGAAGCTCTTCTCTCACTGACAAGAGGATAACTATTAAAATATAGCTCATATTCCAAGATAAGTGGAGGAGCCTCTTTCCTGCTGTTGGCTATTCAGCAAGCCTGATTTAGCTTAGGCTGGATGAGAACTAGACAGTTAACACTAGCTGAGATGACTTGCACCCTATTAGATGCTTGGTGTCTGAATCACTAGTATGAATAATAGTCCTGTAAGTCTTATAAAGGGAAATACTGAAAGGACTGAAGGACTGCAGGTGTTGTTTCTGTATTTTAAAAGATAAAAAAGGATAACCTAGCAAAATGTAAACTAGTTAGTCTGACATCACTCCCAACTAAAATTATAATACAGTTAAAAAATTCAACTAACAAATTATATTACAGTATGTCATTACAGTACTCCAAATGCAATTACAGTGAGCCAAAACGTGGATTTAAAGAAGACAGGTCTTGCGATACAAACCTGTTTCTTTTTTCTTTGAGATAATTATAGGGTAGACTGATAAAGACAACTATGCTGGTATTTTTCCAGGTTTTCACAAGCATCGCTTATTACCACATGATACTTCAAATAAAAAAATCCTCACTACATAGAGTTATTAGGCCACTCCATACGTGGGTTAAAAAGTGGTTGTTAACAGATCCTTAGCAGTAGCTGTTAATGAGGTGATGTAAACCTGTCATTGGTAGGGTCCCTGCAGGGATGAGCTCTTGATCCAGCTCTAACATTTTCAGAAGTGAATTACATGATACTAAGTCTGGAGATCTCTCATTGAATTGGGTCCCACCTTCAAAAGGATTTTAGCTTTTGGTAGGACCCTCCTGTCTTTAATCTGTACCCAGAGTTACACACAGAGTCCTAAGCACTGTGCTAAAGTTCTTGGGCTGGCCACAAGGAACATAAAGTTGATCCTTCATGGCCTCTAATGTAAATGAATTCAGACTGGCTGATCTCAGTAGTAAGACCTGACTGTGCTTTCTGTAAAATTTTGTAACCTGTTATGTAACACCCCCCCCCCCCCATGCAGGCTGACCATGAAGGTTCAGAGACTGGTCCCTTCAGCAATGGCATGCCTGATATATGAAGTACAGAGAATAGATAATACATCAGAGTTAGCAGCCCTATGCAGATTCCTCTGTTGGTGTTAATTTTTCATACAACAACAGAGGAAAAAAATATCAGTATATATTAAAGTATGGTCGCACACCCACAAACCCTCGCAGCAGAGCTGAGAGAGACATATATCTGAGGCTTTTTCTATATTACCTTAAACTGACTAACTTTCCAGTCAAAAATTTTGCCATAGTTATACTAGATGCCATCACAAACTTGTTATTATCTTTAATGTGATCTGTATAAATCATGGGCACCTATAAAGAGCTTGCCACTGTATTATTTTTTAATAGAACAAACCAAGTGCAATCCTATAAACCAGGTACTTCTCTCCTGTTCTGAATGTAAATGGGGCCACTAATCTCAGCGCCAAGTCTTCTGCCCATACTGGATTGAATCTTGGATATAAACTTAGAACAAAGCAATGAGTAACTTATGTATGTTTTTCCATTAAGTAGAAAGGCTGAAGTGTAATTACCTTATCTGATCTAGGAACAACATTAGTTCCTCACACTCATTAGCTATTTTTGTTTGTTTACTAGGTATGAAATAACATGGTAAATGTACTAACCTTTCTTTTTAGTAACTCTTCTGAATATATCACACAACTCTTTTGGCAGTGAAGGAAATAGGTATTTTCATCCCACACCTAAACTCACAGACTACTTACTTTCTTTCATGTGTACTTTGTGTGCTCTTCTCTTCCATTCATAAGCTGTCATACATGTAGTTCTCAGTTTTTCTTTGCCCATGTCTTCCTTACTCAGCCTAGCTTACAGTACACTATCCCTGTTAAGATACAAGGTACAGCATCTGTAGAGAACAGTCAAATTGCCATGTTCATCCTGTTGAAAGAACTGAATAAATTTACACCATTTACTTGTCACCATTTACTTTACACCATTTACTTTTTTTCTCATTCTAACTTTAGTCAAATGAAAATAATTTCTACAATTTCTGTTCACACAGTAATCTTAATGCTGAGTTTTGTTCTCACTACATTTTTTTATCAGACAGCTGTAATTCTGAACCCTTTTTGTTCTCCTTAAAATTTATTAGATGAATGGATTAATTGTGTACCAGTGTTTGGTCTCTTATGATCTTTGCAGGAAGAATCAACCAAAATCTTTCTGAAAAGGGGGTGGATAAGTTGTTGTTAGGTCTTATGGTTGGAGGATTTTTTAATTTCATTTTTCCTTTCCCTTTTTTAACTTAATTTCTGAAGGAAGTCATGGGTTTCAAAATAATGAGCATTTTCCCTGAGACGATGTCTCCTTGAGGGAGATGTCATATCTGGCTGTCACAGTCACCATGTATTACTCCACATGATGGAAGATGACATGACTGAGCAACCACTGGCAACATATTACCGGGGAAATTTGAGGAAAGAAACATTTCCTCTGGGAGCATTTAAACAAAGCTTTTCCTCTCCCTTAGATGTGAAGCATATGTTCCTTAGAAAGGAAAAGGATCAAACATAAAAACAATAAGAACATTGAGGTTCACTAATGGATTCTGCAATTCTGTGTTTGCCTGAAAGATTTATTTTAGACTGAAGAAATAACTAAAATATCCATCTTTTCTTTTTTTTTTTTTTTTTTTGGTCTAATTCAGGAACTTAACTAAGCCTTTTGTTAAAGGAGAACATAAAAAGTCCACTCGCTCAAACGCAGACTTGGGAAAATTGGCAAGGAAGAATTTCAGGCCCTTACCTTGTAAATATGCACAAAAGCTAAGCACTCGCCCACTTCCATAACTGGAGTTCAAAGGCTAACTATATTATTAGGGTTCAAGAAATGTCTGTATTGAATTATATGGCTAGAGAAGGTGCAATACGGAAACTGGGATGGAATTCATCTTAGCCTATATATGAGCGAGTCACTCGAGACTTCTTTGATAGTGGAAATTCGCCTCACCCTGAAGCACATAATTAAAGCAAATCAAATGATCAATGCTTGAGAAATGCCTGTATCTCTCCTTGGCTTGAAAGAGATAGCTGAGAGGCATAGCTGAAATGGAGATATCTAAAGTTAGGCGAGATGGCTCTTACCACAAAGTATTACTGTGACTTGAACTCATTCCAGGAAATAGGGAGCTTTACCTTCACACATATTAGCCATGCACACATAGAATCCAGCAGCCAGACTTACCCTCTTCGTCCTTTATTGAGTTTAGTACACATGAAAATCCTAGTTTCAGTTAGAATTGCTGGGAGTTTTATCAAACTGAAGAGAAAATGCCTAGCGTTAGAGAGGGAAAAATACATATTTCCATTTTTATTCTGCATTTCCTCTCAAGGTAAAAGTTCTAGTTGGCATTAAGCCTTAGCACACTATTAGTTTTGGAGGAGGCAAGGCAAGGCTTATACCTAAATTGGAGCTTATATCTAAACACTGTGAAGGAAAGTTTCCTTTGCATTTGTATAAATTTAGTATTCAGAGTGCTTAAAAAGAGCAACGCTTCAAGCAGAGGAGCTCAGGGAAGGGGTTTTCTATGTCAGAGACAAAAGCGGTTTAACAACTTTGAAATAAATATCTGACGATCTTGTTTAGGTTCCAGTCTGTACCTGTGACTTACTAAACAGACTACTGTTTTCTGTGTTCCAGTCAAAATCTCCACCCCATTAGTTTCTAAGCAAGCTTCCAAGGTTCCCCATCTACAAATACCACACACACCTAATTCTGAAATGACATTAAGTCTGGTGCCTTGCAGCCCCATTAGTATATCACTGTATTGGAGTCTACATAGCTGTAAAATTTTCGTATAGGATGTGTTTCACCTGTGGGCATCTTAAAATGTCTGTAAATATCCCTATGATGACCTTGAAGTTCGGCATACAGCTCATTAACAAAAGTAATGTAACTGCCCGCTGCCCAAGGAGCCTAGGAACCTCACACAAGCCATGGTGAGTCAGGCGAGTCAGACCTCAGAAGAAGGATCCAAACCAGCCAGCACACCGCTTAGAGAACTGCCTTAACTAGCAACAAGAAATGGTGACCATTAGCTGGTGTCCGAAATCCTGCAGCTCCTCGGGCCTCTATCTGCTCAGATCCGCAGGTCTTTGCCAAGAGCAATGCCTCAGTTCAGCCTTGCACCCTGGGAGACCCACATTCAGCTCCTCTCACACCCTGCAGGGGTTCAAACCCGTCCCTTGCTCCAAAGAAACAACTCTGTCCTCCAGCTGTAGGGCAGCTTGGCTGGAAATATGCATCTGCCTACTGAAGCTAATGCAAGGAGTGTCAGGAGCACCTAGGCTAGCACACTGGGAGCCAAGGGCCACAGCAGGACAGGCAAGGGCCATGGCCTCCCCACTGGGGCACAGCCCAAGAGGACCTGAGCAAGAAGAGCAGAGCAGGTCTGGTGACGGTAAGCAGGGTGTGCCAAGAGTCCAGATGGCGAGAGCAGTGTGTAGGGATGCACAGGTCCACAACCAGGCCAGGAGGTCCCCATATCGGCCAGCTTTCTCACACAGCCCTTCCCAAAGTGGTCAGCTCCATTGCTGCTCAGTTGCACCACACTGGGGCCAGCCTGAGCCAAGTCAGCCCAGCCCTGGGGTCAAGGATGTGCCTGGGGCCCTGACAAAACAGTAATGAAAGACCTCCACTTCTCACCCTAGTTTTGAACACAAGTGCACCACTTTTGTGTTCTGCTCTAAGTACCTGTCTTTCATCATGCGTGGTCCCTCTTTCCCTCTGCCATCCACATTGAAGCAGGGACCAAAGCCGCCTCGGTGCAAAAGGGCATGCCCTCCACCTACTCACCTGCACACTGGAGCACTTGGAGGGAAGGTTCTCCCTGAGGGGCACCAAGGGGTCGCTCAGATGTCAGTACTACAGAGGAAAAGCCAGGAATGAGAACTAATAAGGGAGCTTAAATTCTTCCATCCCACAACAAATCAATGCCTGTACTGCGTTCTCTAAGATTTCCTGGTCTCAGTTACATCCCTCAGGATCCTGTGAAATACAGAAGATGCTGTAAAACAGGAATTTCATAAAGAAAAGCACCAGCCCAGTATGATCTTCATTTCCACAACATAGCAGATAGAATGCCTATATTGTGAAGGAGTGAGAGACCTCATACTTTGTCTTAATTAACACTGTCTCCATGCTGCAAAATGAGTAATAATTAGATGCAAAAATCTGCCTTTGTGTAATGCTAGGGTTAATATTTTATGCAGAGTTTTAAGTAGGAGTCAGGAAGGAACAGAATTATATTGTCTACCAAATCAGACAAAATTCATCAACGCAGAATATTTTATATGTAAAGAAATACATTGCTCACTGGAGGGTAAAAATAGGATTCACGTCATTAAAATGCTAGAAATAATCTAATTCGTGCAGTAGATCATGTTACCATAATAGCAATATTTTTGAAAGGTATGCAATGCTGTTCTCTGTCTTAGGGAGTTTTGTTGTTTTACTTGCTGTCACTAGTGGTCACATGTTCCAGGTTATGCTCCTGCAGCTTTGAATAAAATGGACAGCTAGTACTGCATAGAGCTATTTAACAAATACAAAACATTTAACTGCATCTATGCAAGAAGTAGTCTGAATATAAAGATTTACTGTGAATACTGTGAATCACTGCCAATGTTTCTGCTCTCAATTAAACTACTTTGTCACCTTAAAAAACGATATCATCTTCTGAAGGGAAAACTTTCTGAAAGCTTAGATACTGGTATCTCCTGGCTCCTACTATCTTCCTATGTGCACTTATCATTTGACCTCTGCTAAAGCCTGCCTTGTGGCGTGTACCCATCAATTACAGTGGCAGCTGTGCCACTTTTATACTGTGAATATCTGCCAACCAGAATCAATCCTGTTCTGGAGCATCTAACACCACCATGAGTTCAGGGTCTGTGCCCCTCCAGGTCTTAGCCTCTGCAATAAAGGGATTTTTCATGTGCACTACTATGGCAGCCTTCTTCCATATGAAATGTTGTGTTGCTTCTAATGCTGCTGTTTGTGTGGCAACACATGCTATATGCACTTGCCCCCGTAAAGCCTGCAATACTAAGTGGGGTATGTATTTCTATATAGGCATGGCCTTAGAACAACACAGGTGAAACACAATTTGTCGTGTACTGTTGTGTGATGTACTTTGGCATGCTGAAATAGGTTGCTTGCAAATATTGTGAACAGATAAGTTCCTTTTTTTTTTCCTAAACATGTTTCTAGACTTTTAGGAATGTAAGTATCTTCCCATCTTTCTCAAAATCTGGTTCCTCACATCTATATACTTACCTCCTTATTTAACGCATCACCTTTGCTGTAGTTTACACTTTATAGCCATTGGAATTTTACTAATGTACATTTCTTTTTTTCCTAGCAGTAGACAAAAGTATATCCTGAAATAGTCTCTTGCTATAATTGAAAATTACAGTACATATTTTGGCATCGTGATAACATTTTTTACCTTGGAAGAGACATGTAACTCCTGCATCTCTAGCCTGACAGCCTTCTAGCTCCTTTTCAGCAATTGAGTTATCACAGCATGGAAGTCTGGGGAGTACTACAATGTTTGCGCATTATTACAACTCTCTCATGCCTTTCAAAGTTATGTTGTGCTACTGTAAAAATTAGTAACCAAATGGGATTTTCGGGAAGACACACCTGCGCTTATTTTGGCTTTGAACCAACAATGTATTTAATCATTTGTTTATTTTTGAGCATGAGATTGGAACCATTAACTTCAAGTGAGAAGATCAGCAAATACTTAAATGCTTTGCTAGATCAAGACTATGAATTGTACTAAAAATTACAGTGCTAAAGAAATAGTCCTGCCTTTCCATGTAAAAACCCAAGGAAAGGCAAAAGAACTAGAGGGGGAAGGTGGTCTTAGGAAAGAACTTCAATAGTGGAATGGACAAGAGGAGTGGACAATGTGGGAAAATGGGGACTTCTTAGACTGATTGCCTGAGGCTTCCGTGCAATGGCCTGATCTCATTCAAACCTGTGAGTAGTTGATGACTACACTAAACACAACCATTGTGCACAAAAGAAATCTCTAAAGATCTGCAGGAATATGAGGAAAATGCAAGGGTTCTTACTGGGCTGCTTCACTCCCTTGAAAATATGCAGATGTAAAATGATATGCTTTTGCAAAGCTGGATCAGTTCAGGCCGTCTGGGAATATGCAGGAGGGTTCAGTAAAGCTGGAGAAAAAAGAGATTTCAACAGAAGACTTTGTCTCAAGGGAACTTTAATACCATAGTCCTAAAAGAAGATCTGTGGAATTCTGGATAGGTAGATATGCCACAGCACAGACTGTAAGTAAAGGGTTTTTTTTTTTTTAAAAAAAAAAAAAGGGCAGAGACAAAGTTGGCTTAGGCAACAGAGGTTGATGAAATATTTATGTAAATTAATTTAACAATACAGTACCCACAGGAAGTGTATGCAATGTTACTGAACTTGAACAGGCAATCCTAGAATTTCCGCTCATACACCTGCTGGAAAAGGGACTGAAAATCTGAAGAACTGAACTTGACCAGAGTGTTCTCATACTGGCAAAGACTTTGCTATTGTCTGCCTTGTGCACCCAAATTGCTTACAGTATCAGAGATACTAACACCAAAGAGTCTTCATCGTCATCCTAGCTGCTTTTCTTTACTCAAGGGCTATGAAGTTATTTGAACACTATAATGGAATGTAACAGGAAGGGGGGAAAGGAAGCATAAAATTTTGCATATTAGAGATTAGCAGCTCATATACAAGCAGCCTGTTCTTGTAAATGAGAGAGAGGGAGAGAGATGTCATGCTTATCTTCTGTTTTTCTTCTATTTCTCAAAACCCATCTATCACCAGTGCTCAGGTTATGAAACTGTTCTGCTTAATGACTTAACAGCCAGAAAAAAATTCCACTCCCACGCACATCTTCTGTGGTAAAAAGCCTGCAAAACTTATGTCATTGTGTTTTGGCATATAAAGGAGAAATTAAATCCTATCATTACTATGAATGCTGCATTCTGTACTAAAAGTGGATTTTCAGTATTGCTGAAAAATTCCTGTAGTAGTTAACTAATAAACTAGTCGAAATATTGAAGATCTATCACTGATATTCTGGAACAGCCAAACCTCACTCATTTACACTAAAGATTGAGAGGCTCAAATTATTCAATATATGAACAAATGCATTACCAAAGCAGAGTAATGCATCATCAAAAGTTATGTGTTAATTTATTTGACAAGAACAGTTTAGTTTCTTATGCAATGATTTATGATTATTAAGAGTCAACTGGATTTTTTTTTTTGACAAAATGCATTCACAGTGGCAAATGCCAATTTGTTAAAATTGAAATATTCTGCAGAAACATCTGAACTCAGGAAAACACTTCTGGAGAACAACTGCACACCTCCCTAGCTCTTTGGCACCCTACAAAAGGTCAGTCTGCCCTACCCAAATTGGTGTCAGGCTGAAACACTGGGTCTATCCCCAGATAAAGTGGTATTTCCATACAGCAGAGACCAGTGCTATCCAGCTGTCAGCTTGCGTCCCAGAAGCAGAACAACTACATTTGCACAAAACCTCTGCTCGTGTTAATTAGCCCAGGCAATACCAAGTGGCATATCCATAGTGCTTGGGGGGGTGCAGAGCTGGCAGGTTCAGATGACCTTGTGCAGTGCAGATGCATACCTGGAGCTGACTGGCAGCTCCAGACTCCAGCAGAGATCCTGGACGTCCTGAGTGCATCATCTGGATCCCCTTGCTGTTTGTATTTATACATAGTGATGGTGGGATTCCCTCAGCTCCACCCTGGCCTCACGTACTTCCCCTCAGGCTGACCTCGACTGCTCCGTTCACTAGGAAATTAACTGAACAACTGATTTCTATTTTTTCCTAAACTAAAAACTTTAGAATTCGTTTTCCAATAAAACTATTTGAAGTCCACATTTTCTAATTTCTGAAATGACAGAATTTCAGGAATTGCATTGCATGGCTTGCTAGCATGGTAATAGCACATCTAAGCCCTAAAACGCAGACTAAAACTTACCATCGTAGAAATCACGAAATTTCTTAATGTGCCTGTGGTCTAAACTTGCTCCCTTAGAAATGTCCCTAAATTTACCTGCTGGACAGTGAGGGATCTACTGAAGCACACCACAGCTCTCATCAGGCATCTGGGTTACCTTTCAGACGGATTCATTATTGGAAATACATCTTCCAGAGGGATTTGAATATAGAAGGAAGGCTGGAAGAAAACTCACTTTTATGTGAAATGATTAATCATGCAAAGTGTAAATTAGTAAAATTATGTTTTAATGCTTCCTCCTGAGATATGATTGCTGATGCGGCGCACTAGTGAAGCAGCAAAATAGAGACTGCACATACAAAAGTAATCTGGCAAAGTCGGTAAACACAAATGTTGAACTTGTACCACCCAAGTACTTGGCGTGCATAGGGGGAGAGCCCCACTGAACCTGCCTGCCCCTCTGTCGCTGAATTTGCAGTATAAAGCCGTGGCGCTTTGCGGCCTGGGGGGCGGGTTAGCGTTAGGGTGGGCAGCCAGAGGAAGCCGCACAGCGAGGTAACCGCGGCGTGTCTCCGCCGGGGCGGAGCCTGCCCGCAGCCTCCCCCTCCGCTGCGCGCCCGCCGCCGAGCCACCAACAGCTCTTCAGCCCGGAGCCCCGCAGCGGCCGCCGCGCGGAGCGGCCGCGGGAGGGCGCGGCGAGGTGGCGGCGTCTCACTTCGCCGTGTGGAAACAGCAAACAGCAGCGCGGGCAGCGGCCGGCACCACATCGAAGGAGACGTGGGCAGAGCTTGCGGCGGGGCTGCGGCGGCCCGGGAGGAGGGCTCCTCTCCGCCGCGGGGCTTCACGGCACTCCTGCCTCCGCGGGCACCAGCTTGCTTCAACTCCCCTCCACCTCCCCCGCGGCTCTTTCTTTTATTAAACATACTGACATACGGACATACTGTGAATAAATGAATTCGCCTAGGAAATTACTTCCTGTGTCACTAACTTCTCCACAGTCTCTGCTTCCAGAGGCTTGAAAATGACCGGCACTGAGCAAACAGGCCAAACTGATTAACCTGCCTGCCCTTCCGGCTGATCAGCTGTGACCGCCCTTCCTTTCTTCCGGCTAGGAGGAACAAGCTTCTGAAATGGCTTTTTTATGGTTTACCAGTGGTCACTGCATGGGAAATTATGAGAACTACTGATGCAGAAAGAGCTTATAATTAACTCTCTGAGATCTTCGGAAAGCCAAACCAAAGGGTCAAAGATGACATCTGAGCCCTTATCACACATCCACTGAAAATGACCACTTGGTGACAAAGCCCAGCCTTCTACTAGTAATAGTCTGCTCTAGAAGGATTTAACACTTAGACACTATTTTGAACTATTTTGAATGAGGGGATTCTGTTGCAATGTTCACATGAAATAGTTAGAACAAATGCAGGTTTGCCCTTCCAATGACCCAGTTGCTTAGCTTTATAGATGTTCACCAGTGATGTGTAATGTAGCTTCGAATCCCAGAACAGCTGTCTGCCTCTAAGCACCGTTTAACATTATTTATTAAAGCGGGCACTGAACTGATTCCAAACCTGTGTTACAAGTAATTCCCTCAAGAAGCCACAATTCTTTCCACATTCAAAAAAAGACATAGATATCTTCATTCCAAACCTTCTGGAGATGTTGAGCAAGGAATTGTGAAAAAGGTTGGAAAGTATTTTATAATAACTGAGTGTTTGAAAGTTGATGCTCTTTCACTGACATATATATGCTATGCCCTAGGCTGATCTGCTGTATCTTCATTTTTCCTCGTAATTATAAAACTAACGTCACTTCCTCCAATGTTGACATTGGAGTTGTTGTAACTTTTCCACCCCCAATTTTAGGCACAGAAAAGACAGAAGGGATCAGAAGTTATGCAGGGTGCTCTGGAGCCAGTGGGGCTGTGTTGGGGGGGTGATCCTGATGTGATGGGGTGGGAAGTGTGGTGTCACTGGGTTCATGGAGGGTGCTCCTTTTTTGGAAGCAGAAGGGGGTGACCATGGTGAGCGGGAGGTTTAGTCAGTGCCAGGTGACTGAGGAGATAGTTCTCCTCCAGGGGCATCAGTGGCACCATCTGCAGATTTAAGGAGACTGTCTTGGAGAAAGAGATGAAGAGGAATGCTTATTTGGAGGATTTGATACCCAGCCAGGGTGGGGACAAAGGGATCTAATTCCAAAACTATCCCAGTGAAAACAGGACAGGCGGCCAGCCCGTCCAAATCCCTGTGACTGTGGGAACCAGAGCAACTCCACCAGTTACCCCTGCTGGACGCTGGCTCTCATGGAAGACACCTGGTTTTACACAGCTGTTGACTGGCCTTGTCCTCAACTCATTGAGTTTCTGAGCCTGTGTCTGAGGTGGCTAGGGTTTTACTTCAAAAGTGGCAAACCTCGATGCAATATAGGCTATTGTTCACTGAAAACAGAGAACATCTCTGCCCTAAACAGAAACACCAACTTAGTCGTCCTCCTTTTTACAATTAAGAATATGATTGAGCCAAATAACTCACATTTTACAGATTCTATTTGTTGTCCTCTTCTTGACATTTTTCTCTGGAGTACTCCCATTTCTAATTTCCTCTCTTGTGTTGTTCTCTTTCTTCATACCTGCTTTAGTCTCCTCTCTTTAAACTGGAGCACCTGCTAAGTCACTTGTGCTGCTACTCAGCCGAGCTTGAGCATATAATGTATAGAATAAAATGGAGCCCACTATTATTAATCTTAAATGACTGCTGGATATCTAGTTATCTAGATGTAAACAATTACTCCAGAACCTCTTGACAAACCTGGCACAACTAATTATTCAGTAGTAGATAATGGTGATTAGTGACCAGTGCAATGAAATGCATCAAGATGAAACCATTAAACTTGTGTACGCTACCGATTCCCATAAATTGTACTTCTGTAGAGAAAGGAGAAGTGGCCAGCCAAGTGAAAACCCAGGAAATATTCAGATGTATTAAGCTGATACTAGATAATAAGAAAATCTAGGGGTGCTTTAGCAGAAATGGTGGTTCACTCACATGTGGAGCTCACCAGAACTTCAGAAAACAAACAAACAGACAATATAGAAATGTAAATTTACAGTGGAAACAGGAGAAATTTGGCTCCATGGCTAGGATTCCTGTCACTAGGATGGGACTCAGCTAAGCCAAAGGCTATTGCACTCAAGGTGCTGAACTAGGCAGACAAGCAAAAAGCCTCAGAGGAGGAGTGACAAGAACTGTGAAAGTCCCACTTTTATGGATTATTTTTCTCTCTTTTTTGTAATGTGGTTAAAACTAGAGCTGTCCTACTGACCTCAGGCATGAGGGGAAGAAAGTCAAAATGTGTTAGGTTTCTCTGAAAAGATTCTTCTTTCTTTTTACACAACGCCATATCCATAAAACTCTCTCCTGGGAGACAAACGCAAGCAGCCTGGTGAAGAGGCTGACAGTAGCCATCAGATGCCTGGGAACAGCACTGGGGTTCACTGCTGATCCTCACCATGTCGTCTGCAGTAGCTATGTGCAGAGAGGAGCCTTGTGATGTGTCATAGTACCCTGAGACGGGCATGTTATTTGTGATGAGCAAGGCACTTCTACTATCCCTCTATGGCTTTTTAATGAGAAGAAACACTTGTTTCTCTCAGCCTTGCCCTCTCCTTGGAATAAGGAGAAAAAAATTATTATTTTCTGGATTAGATCCTTGGTGAGTTAGAATTAGTTATTACAATAGTGAATTCTTTGTTTGTTTGTTTGTTTGTTTTTGGCATAAACAAATGGGAGGGGAGACTTTTCCTAAGTGGTTTACAAGCATAATTCCCTTTGAAAACAAACAATACTTGTATTCCAAAGCTAGTTACACAGTTTAAATAGCCTAACAATTGTATTATGTAAACATATTTATTCAACTATTTATGTACATATGTATGTATGTATTTAAAGACATCCACAGATATTGCAAGGCGTATAGCAAGGACTACTGTGACGAAATATACAGCATAGGGCAAGAAAAGCTCCAGTTCTTGTTACTAAGAAGAAATTGATTGATTTGTGATAGCCCCATTTAAAATCTTAAGTAGAAATCAACAAAAAGTAAATACATGGCATAACAGTGGTACCCAGAGACAGAACACAGAAATGCACCCAGTGATTTCACATCATTTAGAAAATAGTTGTTTCTCAGAATACTAATATTTTCATTACTAAAAGGAATCATATCAGTACATCATGTAAAATTCATACCCTGTATTTTCTTTTTTCCGTTAGCTTAACATTATTCTGAGTTGTCTGTAAATGCTTTGAATTGTGTCTACCTGATCTGCCAGAGAACCTCTTAGAAGTGGAATTCTGATGGCTATTTTCTTCAGGACTCAATTGCCTGTTACACACCATATTTACAGAAATCCCATAACATATTAGAAAAATTCAACCAGAGACCAGGCAAGGAGCATGCTTTATGTGGAAAAAATGGGAAGAAACAATATCTACATCTAACTACATCTCCCATGAGACATCACAAGATGTCATGCAGAGAAAAATTCACTGGATAGCTAACTGATGATAAAAAATTTTAAGACATTTTAATTTGATATGAAAAACTAAAAAGCAACCATGGGGCCTTATAAAATGAAGAATTTATTTTCAGTTTTTCTGGTTTTTAAGTCAGTATCATAAGAATTCTCTTATATGCATTTTTAGAGCAAATTTTCTGTTGAAAACTAAAAACTAAAATAAATCCAGAACAGTTCTAGTGAGTTTCTCAGAGCTGAAAAATCAATTGAAAAGATGACATCTAAAAATCCGTTGAGAAAAGATGTACTTTATGGCAACAGTAGCCAGACCAACTATATACGTCTTCAGCAAGTCATCTACTGCTCTCAAAGAAAAAAAGAAGTCCGAGCATCCAAGAGGACTCTGAGCTACTGCTGCAGCACCACAGAGAAGCAAGCATATCACGGTGCTCAGACAGCATCGCAGGGCAGCCAACCCACACGTTGCTGCCGCTAGATGGCAAAAAGCACACACGGAAAACAGCAACACTTTTCTGAGAGAACAGCAGTTCTCTTCACTAACAAGAGTTCATTTTTCCCTAGGGACTCCCAAGCAGGAAGGAAAGGAGGTAGTGCAGAGGTCCTGCCCGAGAAAGCAGGCTTAGGTCCCACTTCCACCTAATTATCCATCTCCCTCCTAGTGGTTTGGGTTTCTCTTGACCAAGAACCTAGTTATAGCAATCTTAAAAGAAACACTGAACATGGAAAGTGGAAGCGACTTGTGTTGTAAAGCTAGCAACAAATTTAAAACATAAAATAAAGACATCTGCAGCGGGAACCCTTACAGAGGTCATGGAGAAGCTTTGAGGACCAGGCTCAACAGAGCTGGGAAGACTGCAGAGCTCTGGGGAGGGATCAAAAAGGGGGCACGGGAAAACCCTTAGCCGAGAGCTCAATACTGAAGGACTTCTTTTTTTTTTAATTTCCTTTTTGCCTGTGTGATTGTGGAACACACCAGCATTGTGACCAGAGACTTAACAACACAAACTCATTCCACCCGTCTCAGCCTTGGAGATAGAGAAAACTCAGGTACCACACCCTAGCCACTACAGTGATGGTGTTACAGGATTTCTTCCCACTATGTACTGGGGAACGAATTTCCCAGCATATCTTCCTCCATCTATATGGCACCATCTCCACTGAACATTAGCCTAGAGAGCAATTTCTACTGCCATGTCTTCTCTGTGAACTCAAAGATGAGCTTTTCTTGGGGAACGAAAAACTGCATGGTTCACATGCTACATGGCAGAGACAACTTGACCTATAGAAGCATGGTGCTACAAGGGACCATGTTACTGGTAAGCTTAATTTTCTCCAGCATATTACTAAAGGCAGGGCATATTCATCCTCTTTTTGTGCCTACTAAATTTCTTTACAACAAAAAATAAACCCATATATCATGGGTTTAACAGATTTTGCAGAGCACAGTGATACAGCAAAAGGCAGACTGAAGCAGTCCCATTCCCATTTGCACTAAGGCCACTCTATGCCCATTGGCAATGGGCAGGAATGCCAAAGGAAACATGACATGCATTAACCTTCAAGTGGTTTTCCATTGCCAGACTGATGTAAATGCTACTCACTCAGGAGACTAATAGTTGATTAATACATATTTGTCCTCCACAGTACCCAAGGACTAAATCGCACCTTTCTTGTGCTGACTCCTGTACAAATACAAAAGCCTGAGCTTCTGACTGTCTGAAGACACCATTCAGACTTGCATCTTCTTCTGCAGTGCTTGTCCTCCTTGCACACTTCTTCCTCAGGGTGGGAACAGGACTCTTGGAACAACCTGAACATACAGGTGGGAGAACGTTTCTCTAGCAAGTGGATTGCCACATCACCACCAAGAGCAATAGGTGGCATACTGCACACCAAGGGAAGGTGAGAGGACTCATGGAGGACAGCCTGTATAAAAAGCACAGAGCACCTGTAAGGGAGACAAATGCCAAGGGAGCCTCCTCCTATCCTTGTGCTTGGGTGACACTAAAATGCCAAAGAGAAGTCCTGGTGTTGGTGCTCTCTGAAGAGAGGAGCAATTTACCATGAAGGCCTATCCCTTCCTCAGATGAGTGCAGATAAATACATCCCCAGCATAGGCACTGAACATCCTGATGTTTTGGTAAAGGAAAAGAAGCTGTTACAAGCTTTTCCGGCTGTGTTTTAATGTATTTTCCACAGCAGAAAAAGAAATTTTGACATTTGTAAAGAACAGAGTAACTAGGAAAAACAGAAAATGCAGTTTTAAGTTCTTCTAAGATCAAACAGAGACTGAAATGCACTGTGGACATATTGGGTGGGAGTTAGGGAGATAAAAACTGGGATTTCATGGAAATGGAAGGAAATTGGGATGGGACTTCAGGGAGACAAAGTATCCAAAATGAATTCTAAGTTTTCATTGGCTGTATTTCAAACCAGCAATGCTCCTCGTGACCATGATGGGAAACCCTCTGTTAATGTGTCTGTACTGCTTGCAGCTGTGAAACCAGCTTGTGCAGCACTAACACAGGGATCCTTAGAGCTCACTGCGCTGCATGGGTGAGACCTGCACACCTGCAGCAGCTATTATGAGCTGTACCTAAACTACCACCCCAGGCTGCCAAGACAAATTTGGGTAAAATCACACTGGTATGAGTTTTTTGCTCTTACAGCTAAATAAAAAGGGCACAAATGTCTCTAGTGGGATTCCATTCACAAGTTGCAGGCTCAGTTTTATTCAGATAGACATGCTGCCCAGTTTAATGAGCCTTTTGCCTGAGTCTGGCCTCATTTGAGCTTTTACTGTAGTTTTCCTTTGACCACATTCACCAACAAAAGTACTGCAGAATGTATGCAACTCCTCCATGCAAAAAACACAAAGATTAGAACAACTTTCTTAAGCAGAAAATCATGTTGTGAGACATGATGCCAGGAGAGATGAATGGACAAATTCTTTGAGCCACTGGAATCTTGATTTCCACTCTAAGTCACAAAGAAAGAGGCTTCGTCAGCTTCTCTGCTTCCTCGACCATTTCTTCTTCTCTTCTATGGACTCTTAAGAGAGCTGCTGACAAAACACCCTAGAGGCATCAGTCAGTGAGACACCTTTCCGTGACAGGCCCAAATTATCTGTTACCATACTAACACCCTTGCTACCATCAGTTCATGCCTTCCTCTATGTCTCTCTCTGGGCCAATACAGGTGCCTGTGCTGCCCATGCTGAACCATGACTGTGGCTATGCTCCAGCAGGAGGAAGGGAATATTTCTCAGCAGAATCAGTTTTCCCAGAGTGGCTCCTACCACTGCTGCACAAATGCTTTTGCTGGTCTGAAGCAGAAGGCAGCTTGAGAGAGGGAAGGAATGAGCAGCTAAGACTGGCAATTCTTTAAACCACTGCCAGAAGTTACACCACAGCCTTGGCTACAGTGAGCGCACTCCTGTGACACTAGTTCCTCAGCAAGGAACACAAGCTATAATCACAACACTTCAGTGTTGCTTGGGTGGAGTTCTAGTTTCTCAGTGTGTTTTCTGCTAACAGCTGTAGTGATCCACTTTCAGTGAGTTGGTTTATTTTACTGTAATCTGACATGTGGCTGCATTTTGATACTTTCTGGCTTTCGTTTCCTATGGTCCAGTTGGAGACGAGGTTGCTTCTACTTCTTTGGGATCACGGCTGCATGATCTGACAGTCCTGTTTAAAAGTCTGAGTGTGACCTGGACTCACTCACTCTTCCATTAAGGCAGTCGAGGGGTCAGCACGGAAGCAGCTGCCCAGTGCCCCTTTCCTGAAAAGGCCTTTTCCTCTATAGCAGACCTCATACCAAATCAGGACCATCTAGTCTGGCAGAAGCTGAGCAAAGCCTTTCCTAAACCCGCTCCAGTCAAGGCACGTTAAAGACCGCACGTTATTCTCACCTACACCGCACTGTTGCACTCGTACAAAAACAGTGGCAAGGGTTGCTTTTCCTCACAGCCTGGTAACGCGAGTCCCTCTGTCAGGAGGTAGTAGTCTCAGGATAACCACTCTTAGCTCTCTGGAACGGGGCTGTCAAAACATCGCGGCACTCTTGCGTTGCCCTGGAAAGCGGCTCCTGGTCTACGTTTTCTGAAGATCCTTCAGTAGATGCCCAGGGAGAAGCTCCAGCCGATCCAACGTTCAGCTCAGCCATTGCTGGGGAAGGGGCGGGGCGAGAGCGGGAGGGGAGAAAATGCCCTATGTTAGTGTTGCAGTAGGAAAAGGTCCCCAAAGCAAACAAACCTTATTACTCCCAGGAGACAGGCAACTCCAGTCACAATGCAAACGGATTCAATGCCACGGATTTGTGTCCGTCCTAGCAAACGGAAAGAGCTCTAGCGCAACGGCTGGCCACTCGCTAGGAGAGTAAAGGCTACTGGGACAGAAGGAATTGCTCTCAGGGGCTACCTGCTTTGCAACAGGCCCAGTCACCGCCAAGCCACAACTCTGGAGAAACAATTATCCTGAAGAGGTGGAATTGCTCAGGGCTCGGGGGCAGGGGCTGAACGTGCGCATAGGCCGCTTTTCCTCTCTGTGATCTAAAGGCAACTGCATACGACTCTGTACGACTATTATTTGCATAAGCAGCAAGTTGCCTCGCAGAGCTCTAGGTTGGAAAGCTAGTAGAAAACAACTGTGCTTAGCACAGGAGCTTGGCAGCTTTCCAGTAGTTGTGTTCAAAATGGAGGAACCGTCCTCTTCCTTGGTAACACCGCTAACAGATCCTGACAGATTACCTTGCTCAAGTTCTTCAGCGATATTTTTGACCATTCCCGCCGCACCTGCAAGTACAGACAAGATACCCTTAAGGCCTCAGTAGCTACATTCTTGTAGCATTAGCTTCTCAAGCCAACTGCAACATGGGAATAAACACTGGAAACATCACCCCCACTACAGAGAAAGTCTTTGTCCACCAAGGCCCAGCGTTCCCATTACTCTATGGCATTAACCGTCTCACAAAGCAATCCCCAACTCGAGAGCTTCTCCACACCCCCACTCTGTGCAAAGGCGGGAACGGATCACGGCATTTTGTGAAGAATCACGTGCTCCCTTGCCCCACTCTCGGCATGCGCTTCCCAAACCTCAGGGCACGCTGCTCACCGCGCTGTGAGGAACATGCCGTCACACGGACTGCTAATTCTGGGGCGCGCCCGGACCAGAGCTTTTGCCGAGGTTGCAGCGCTCTGAGGGTCAGCAGGCGTGTCTAGACTCCTAGATTGGGCGCGGTGGAGCTAGGAACGGATGCTCATTTTCAGCTTGAGAATAACAGGTATTCCCAATGCCTTACCTCAGCCATATGAGCTTCCACTCTCTCCGTCACAGAGGAAGCGCTGCCCACCGGGTTCGTTGCCAGAGAGTGGCTTCTGCAGGGCTCATAGCATTGCACAGCAGCAGCAGCTTCCGCAAGCCTCTCGTTAGCGCTCTCTCACTGCAGGCGTTTTGTGAGAGCCAATTCATATTCTAAATGCCTAACTCTCTGCTGCAGTCGGCCTACCGCGGAAGCTGCAGAAGCGGCTCTTAGTTGTTCCGCTCGGTCCTGGGCGGCTGCCTGTGTCTGAAGCAGATAATGCAGTTTCAACCCCCAGGAAAGAAAAAGAGATCATTCCCCCCAGGCCCTTTCACACACCCACTTTGAAGAGCACAACCTCACCCAGGGAGCCAACTGGGCCTCCTCACTGCCCTCTACAATCAAGGGCAAAACCCAAAAGCACCCCATTACATCATCCTTTTCGTTCAGAAAGAAACCGGCTCTCTCAGCGCAACTTTTTGCTTTGCTTTGTTTTGTTTTGAATCAGAGCTAGTACTAAGCCACCTCTGTCTCTCTAAGACACTAGTCCACTTGCAATTCTCGTCTTTCTTGGCGCTGTTACAGATTCGCCAGTGACCGAGGTGCGTAAAGAAGATTATTCACCACATCTCAGAATGCCTGAGGACAAGCATCCAACAAGCTCGCACCCTTCAGCAACCTCCTGAAGCTATAACGAGCCCATGACCCCACAGCACTGACCGGCACAAGCATAACATACCGAGAAATGACAACAGTAAAGAATGAATGACAAGCCACAAACGGACTGCGCGTACTAGCGGTAAGGGAGCTCACCTGCAGAAAGAGATTGACTTCCTGTAGTTTTTGCCTTAGCTCTTGCCCAGCCTTTTGCTCAATCTCCCTTTTATCCTCTTCTCTGTGCCTCTGATCCCTCATCTTGGCCTCTAAGCGACACCTCAGCGCAACCACCTCTTCTTCCAGCTGCCGCTTGCTCTTCCGCAGTTTGTCACGGCTCCCATGCAGCCAAGCCAACTCTTCTCGCGCACCTTCGTTTGCTTTCTCTAGCTGCCTCGACTTCCTCCGCTCTGCCTCCAGGGAGCAGCACAGCTCACGGACCTGCACACAGGGAAAGGACTCACTCACCTAAGCAGACCCAGAGGTCTAAGCGTACGCAGTTCTGTGACAATCCACCGAGCGTGTCCCTTTGTGCCGGGAGGCCTCCGCAGAACGACCGAACCAGTTGAGAGGCATTTTGCCCTGGTAAGGTAATTCGGCGGGCTCCCGACACTAAACAGGGTCGGCTGGTAGTGTAGGTGTCCCTACTCCTTAGGAATGAGTTTACTATTGTAACAGGTAAGTAACCGAGTGTAATGAACTAATGAACGGGAACGATAACAACTGCAATCATATTGACAACAATATACAATAATCACAAGGTATTCACTTGTTTACAGTGGTATACCTGAAGCTTCAGGAAAGAGGAAACAGAAATGATTATCTCTTTCTACATACACGCACACACACGCGCACACACACACACACACAGGTTTGAGTTTAGAAGACAATCAACAAAGAAGTGCCAGGGTTTCAGTAGGCCCCAAAGGTCAACTAAAACTCTGCCGCCGTCGTCGTCGTCGTCGTCTTCTCTCCGCAGAAACGCACCTTTTCCACACCTCTCACACCTATGCTTCCGATGTCCTTGCCTTTCATACTGTGGTTAGGCTTATAATGGTCCTACTTACCGGTCTTCCAGAGCACAAATTCATCTGTCAGACCTCAAAGATGCTGCCAGGGCCTCAAGCTTTCAAGCTGGGCTCTCGCCCAGAAAGACCCAGGCTCACAAGTGCCCCGCTACCGCAACGCCTCTTCACTTCCCAAAGGATTACACAGGCTTTTTCAGGGACCATAAGAGACAGCCGTTCTTTTCAAAACACGGCCACCACATAATTAACACCACAACCCAACAGCCAGGAAAAGAATCTTACAGCTTTCCAAAACAAGCACCACAACAAGCCAACCAAAGCTCACCTTTGTTCGTAATTTAGCAACTTCTCTGCCCCTTCCCGAACACGGGTCCTCCCTTTCGCCCGGGAAATTCATCTGGGACTCTCGCGCCCGCCTCTCATACGCCCTCACTTTCTTCATAGCTTTCTCCAGAAGCCTCTTCGACCTGCACAGCACATTAGCAAGTAAAGTAGGAAGCCCAAGCACAGTCCGCCTTTACGCATGCACTTCCCTAAGCACCACGCATACGGTGCGGGGCTTACTTCATTTGTACCATGGCGGACAGGCCAGGACTTCCAGAACAAGACACCAAGCCAAAACACCACACCAACCCACCCACCCACATCATTCCCCTCCCACACATCACTTGCCCAGTCAACATTTCATCTGCTCCCTTGAAGCTTCTCCCTCTGCCTGACAACAGGCACAAGACACAAGCGACTTCTTCCTGCCCTCCCGCCCTCCCTCTCTTCCCAGGACAACTGCCCTCCTGCCTGCACTTCCACCTACCTAAAACCGCACGCTCCCCTACAGAAGCCACTTGCAAGACCTAACGCAAGCCTTGAGCTCGCTCACCAACAGATACGTACTCGGAGTCTCAGGGGCAAGGTACATAACGCCTGACTCCCCGCTCATTCGACAGCTCTTACAAGTACTCAACGGCTGTACCTGTTGCATTCTTTCTGCAGTGCAACGTTTTTCTTCATTTCTTCCTCCAGGCGGGCTTCTGCGGGTTGTTTCCACTCTGCCAGCTCCTTCCCTGGCTTTCTTCCGCTCTCACGCTTTCCGGACAGGAAGAAGAAATGGCACACACGACTCACTCACGGCACCTAGAGGCACTAGGTGCGCACAGCCTTCCTCACAAAGGTGCGGCAGGACATCTCTCTCTGCTAGCCGAGGGCCGGCCCCACAACTCCAGGGGACAGAATCCCACGCAAACTGCAGCACTTCAATATTTCCACCACCCAGGCTAAGACCGAGGGACAGAAACTGGTGCCTGCCACCCCTCTCTCCCCCCACACCACCCTCCCCCCGACCCCCACTAAAGCAAAGACCACCCGCTACTAGCGAGGGGCTCACGGGGGCAAAGGTGCCACGCACACTGGAGAACACCTTCCTCAGGCCCTCCGCTAATAGCCGACGGTACTTAGGTATCCCCATCCGGGCAGAGCACAGCTTAATTTAAAGCTCCAGGGGGATCTTCAGCGACCAGCGGCGAATGGAATTCCTGGCACAGCCTGAGGAGGCCGCTTAAGACTTGGCAACGACGTGCTTGGCACCAAGGACGTTCCACAAGTTCACTTGCAGAACGCCTTTAAGGCAGCAACAGCTGAAGTGCTGCTGCCACACGGCTTAAGCACCACAACCGGTACAAAGCAGCAACCATTCACACCGGCGCACAAGTGCCGTAAGTGCCCTTACCTCAAACACTGTTAAGTAAGACTCAGCAGAGTAGCGCACAAAACCAGAAAGCCTGCGAGCGGACCAACAGCAGCCGATCGCCTGCAGCCTGCAGGGAATGATTTCCCCGAGGCTCCCCAGGAAAATCTCTTCCGAAAACGCCCCCGCATACATACACACACAACTGCGCACAGTAGCTCATGAAACAGGAAGGCTATGACTAGCTTACAGAGGCAGAGGCGTGCAGCTCTTTCTGAAGAGCTTCGAGTCTAGCTGCCTGCTGCTGCCCTGTGTCTTCCAGCCGGGCGTTTTCCAGTTCAAGTCTTGAAAAGAAACACAGGCCTCGTCATGGAAATCCACAGGAGCACCAACACTGGCACAACAGCGCCAAATCACACAGTCCAAAGCAAAAGCCTCTCCCAAAATCGTGTACTGACTTGCTGAGATGCAACAAGGCCATCCTGCTGCTATTACACCAGCCCACAAAGCAAAGCCTTGCTTCACTGTGCCACTTCCTTACCGTCCCACTCGTTCCTCCAGGTCTTTTAGGCTAACGCCTCCCAAAGAGGCTTCCAGAAGGTCTTGCAGTTGCCGGGAAGAAGCTGTCGCTTCCCTCTGTTTCTCTGCCAGGGCCGTCTTCAAATCCTGAACACAACGCTCAGCCTGAACATGCTGCTCTTCCAACGCCTGCAACTGTAAAACCACGCTAGTCAGGACCCACGCTAGTCAGCTTCGCTTTCAGACAGACGACTCCACTGCTTCGACTCTCCAAAACCACGTTGCTCCTTCCGCTTTCATACCGGCCTCTCCCATCCCCATCTCAATTTCCTACCAGCTGCCCAAACGCAGCTGCAACACCAATCCTACTCCTTCCCGTGACTCGGGACGCTCCTAGCATCCAGCTGCTCGCTCCCCCACGGGAAGCATTACTGCAAAGGCTCTCCCTTCTCCTGCTGGCACTTCCCAACTCCAGGATAACGACCACAATCACAAAGACTTCTAGTCCAACGCTGCCCACGCTGCTCTACCTTATTCTTACACAAATGGTGGAAAGCCGGTCCCTACACTCCTTCCTTCAACTCCGTACTTGCGTTGGTGGCAGCGGTGGGCGTAGTGAACGGAAAGCAAGTCAGTAGCTCTGAACGTAGCTCTCTCCAAAAACAACTTGGAAGTGAATTAGCATTTCGGGATCCTAATGCTTACTAACTACAGGTTCATCCCCAGGGCCCTGCAGGAACTATAGCACTTTGCGGCACATTTGCATCATGCAGCCACAAGATGGCCAAGATGTTTTCTACAGAAAAAGCTCAGCACTAGGGCCAACCCACAGCCTTCTCCGGGCAGCTAGGTTAGGAGGTCAAGTTCCTCCTACAGTCAGGGAACAGGACAAGTCACAGCACCTGCCTGACATGCTGCTTCCCGTATACAGTGCAAAAACCCCACCTAGCAACCAGCGCTGCGTGTGCGAGCGCAAACCATGAAGAAGGATCGCACCCTTTCAAGTGCTGCCCCCCCCCAGAACACAGACTGTCACCTTCGCAGGCATTTGACCAGCTACAAAGAAGGAACCAAAGCTCTACACACACAGCCAAATATAGAGAAAGAGTACAACAGCCTCAACAGGAAAACACGCAGCACTCTCAGGGCACCCGGAGCTCACCCACTGTCACCTTCAGGTCCACCTCAAAGCTCAGGCGGGTTCGGAGAGACAACAAGCTGCTTGAGCAGCCTCCTCGTGGGTAGGTGTGACCCCCAACACACTGCTTGGCCCCTCACGCTTGAAAGGGCAGCTCCCTGACGCGCTTGGTCTGTTTGCCACCATGGGGCAGCGGCGGGAAGAAGGGAAGGCAACAGAAGGGACACCACTGCACTACTACCCTACAGCCTCAACAAGGGCTTTTCCCCATCGTTTACAGGGGAAAACCACCTCCTCACAGTCATGCAGGCCGCTACAGGCTTTGCCTACCTTGGCTTTCACCCTGGCCAGTTCCTCTTGCAACCGCAACTTGTCTCCCTGCAGCTCACCGCAGGAAACCTTTGGAACTTCAAGTGAACCTTCTGGAAGCAACTGCTTTCCAGGAGCTACAGCAACCTCCGCCGGCAGCTCTGCGGCCATCGCCTAAGGAAAGATTGTGCCGTGAGCCTCACGTGTGGTCGTTATCCTGGAGTTGGGAAGTGCCAGCAGGAGAAGGGAGAGCCTTTGCAGTAATGCTTCCCGTGGGGGAGCGAGCAGCTGGATGCTAGGAGCGTCCCGAGTCACGGGAAGGAGTAGGATTGGTGTTGCAGCTGCGTTTGGGCAGCTGGTAGGAAATTGAGATGGGGATGGGAGAGGCCGGTATGAAAGCGGAAGGAGCAACGTGGTTTTGGAGAGTCGAAGCAGTGGAGTCGTCTGTCTGAAAGCGAAGCTGACTAGCGTGGGTCCTGACTAGCGTGGTTTTACAGTTGCAGGCGTTGGAAGAGCAGCATGTTCAGGCTGAGCGTTGTGTTCAGGATTTGAAGACGGCCCTGGCAGAGAAACAGAGGGAAGCGACAGCTTCTTCCCGGCAACTGCAAGACCTTCTGGAAGCCTCTTTGGGAGGCGTTAGCCTAAAAGACCTGGAGGAACGAGTGGGACGGTAAGGAAGTGGCACAGTGAAGCAAGGCTTTGCTTTGTGGGCTGGTGTAATAGCAGCAGGATGGCCTTGTTGCATCTCAGCAAGTCAGTACACGATTTTGGGAGAGGCTTTTGCTTTGGACTGTGTGATTTGGCGCTGTTGTGCCAGTGTTGGTGCTCCTGTGGATTTCCATGACGAGGCCTGTGTTTCTTTTCAAGACTTGAACTGGAAAACGCCCGGCTGGAAGACACAGGGCAGCAGCAGGCAGCTAGACTCGAAGCTCTTCAGAAAGAGCTGCACGCCTCTGCCTCTGTAAGCTAGTCATAGCCTTCCTGTTTCATGAGCTACTGTGCGCAGTTGTGTGTGTATGTATGCGGGGGCGTTTTCGGAAGAGATTTTCCTGGGGAGCCTCGGGGAAATCATTCCCTGCAGGCTGCAGGCGATCGGCTGCTGTTGGTCCGCTCGCAGGCTTTCTGGTTTTGTGCGCTACTCTGCTGAGTCTTACTTAACAGTGTTTGAGGTAAGGGCACTTACGGCACTTGTGCGCCGGTGTGAATGGTTGCTGCTTTGTACCGGTTGTGGTGCTTAAGCCGTGTGGCAGCAGCACTTCAGCTGTTGCCGCCTTAAAGGCGTTCTGCAAGTGAACTTGTGGAACGTCCTTGGTGCCAAGCACGTCGTTGCCAAGTCTTAAGCGGCCTCCTCAGGCTGTGCCAGGAATTCCATTCGCCGCTGGTCGCTGAAGATCCCCCTGGAGCTTTAAATTAAGCTGTGCTCTGCCCGGATGGGGATACCTAAGTACCGTCGGCTATTAGCGGAGGGCCTGAGGAAGGTGTTCTCCAGTGTGCGTGGCACCTTTGCCCCCGTGAGCCCCTCGCTAGTAGCGGGTGGTCTTTGCTTTAGTGGGGGTCGGGGGGAGGGTGGTGTGGGGGGAGAGAGGGGTGGCAGGCACCAGTTTCTGTCCCTCGGTCTTAGCCTGGGTGGTGGAAATATTGAAGTGCTGCAGTTTGCGTGGGATTCTGTCCCCTGGAGTTGTGGGGCCGGCCCTCGGCTAGCAGAGAGAGATGTCCTGCCGCACCTTTGTGAGGAAGGCTGTGCGCACCTAGTGCCTCTAGGTGCCGTGAGTGAGTCGTGTGTGCCATTTCTTCTTCCTGTCCGGAAAGCGTGAGAGCGGAAGAAAGCCAGGGAAGGAGCTGGCAGAGTGGAAACAACCCGCAGAAGCCCGCCTGGAGGAAGAAATGAAGAAAAACGTTGCACTGCAGAAAGAATGCAACAGGTACAGCCGTTGAGTACTTGTAAGAGCTGTCGAATGAGCGGGGAGTCAGGCGTTATGTACCTTGCCCCTGAGACTCCGAGTACGTATCTGTTGGTGAGCGAGCTCAAGGCTTGCGTTAGGTCTTGCAAGTGGCTTCTGTAGGGGAGCGTGCGGTTTTAGGTAGGTGGAAGTGCAGGCAGGAGGGCAGTTGTCCTGGGAAGAGAGGGAGGGCGGGAGGGCAGGAAGAAGTCGCTTGTGTCTTGTGCCTGTTGTCAGGCAGAGGGAGAAGCTTCATGGGAGCAGATGAAATGTTGACTGGGCAAGTGATGTGTGGGAGGGGAATGATGTGGGTGGGTGGGTTGGTGTGGTGTTTTGGCTTGGTGTCTTGTTCTGGAAGTCCTGGCCTGTCCGCCATGGTACAAATGAAGTAAGCCCCGCACCGTATGCGTGGTGCTTAGGGAAGTGCATGCGTAAAGGCGGACTGTGCTTGGGCTTCCTACTTTACTTGCTAATGTGCTGTGCAGGTCGAAGAGGCTTCTGGAGAAAGCTATGAAGAAAGTGAGGGCGTATGAGAGGCGGGCGCGAGAGTCCCAGATGAATTTCCCGGGCGAAAGGGAGGACCCGTGTTCGGGAAGGGGCAGAGAAGTTGCTAAATTACGAACAAAGGTGAGCTTTGGTTGGCTTGTTGTGGTGCTTGTTTTGGAAAGCTGTAAGATTCTTTTCCTGGCTGTTGGGTTGTGGTGTTAATTATGTGGTGGCCGTGTTTTGAAAAGAACGGCTGTCTCTTATGGTCCCTGAAAAAGCCTGTGTAATCCTTTGGGAAGTGAAGAGGCGTTGCGGTAGCGGGGCACTTGTGAGCCTGGGTCTTTCTGGGCGAGAGCCCAGCTTGAAAGCTTGAGGCCCTGGCAGCATCTTTGAGGTCTGACAGATGAATTTGTGCTCTGGAAGACCGGTAAGTAGGACCATTATAAGCCTAACCACAGTATGAAAGGCAAGGACATCGGAAGCATAGGTGTGAGAGGTGTGGAAAAGGTGCGTTTCTGCGGAGAGAAGACGACGACGACGACGACGGCGGCAGAGTTTTAGTTGACCTTTGGGGCCTACTGAAACCCTGGCACTTCTTTGTTGATTGTCTTCTAAACTCAAACCTGTGTGTGTGTGTGTGTGTGTGTGTGCGCGTGTGTGTGCGTGTATGTAGAAAGAGATAATCATTTCTGTTTCCTCTTTCCTGAAGCTTCAGGTATACCACTGTAAACAAGTGAATACCTTGTGATTATTGTATATTGTTGTCAATATGATTACAGTTGTTATCGTTCCCGTTCATTAGTTCATTACACTCGGTTACTTACCTGTTACAATAGTAAACTCATTCCTAAGGAGTAGGGACACCTACACTACCAGCCGACCCTGTTTAGTGTCGGGAGCCCGCCGAATTACCTTACCAGGGCAAAATGCCTCTCAACTGGTTCGGTCGTTCTGCGGAGGCCTCCCGGCACAAAGGGACACGCTCGGTGGATTGTCACAGAACTGCGTACGCTTAGACCTCTGGGTCTGCTTAGGTGAGTGAGTCCTTTCCCTGTGTGCAGGTCCGTGAGCTGTGCTGCTCCCTGGAGGCAGAGCGGAGGAAGTCGAGGCAGCTAGAGAAAGCAAACGAAGGTGCGCGAGAAGAGTTGGCTTGGCTGCATGGGAGCCGTGACAAACTGCGGAAGAGCAAGCGGCAGCTGGAAGAAGAGGTGGTTGCGCTGAGGTGTCGCTTAGAGGCCAAGATGAGGGATCAGAGGCACAGAGAAGAGGATAAAAGGGAGATTGAGCAAAAGGCTGGGCAAGAGCTAAGGCAAAAACTACAGGAAGTCAATCTCTTTCTGCAGGTGAGCTCCCTTACCGCTAGTACGCGCAGTCCGTTTGTGGCTTGTCATTCATTCTTTACTGTTGTCATTTCTCGGTATGTTATGCTTGTGCCGGTCAGTGCTGTGGGGTCATGGGCTCGTTATAGCTTCAGGAGGTTGCTGAAGGGTGCGAGCTTGTTGGATGCTTGTCCTCAGGCATTCTGAGATGTGGTGAATAATCTTCTTTACGCACCTCGGTCACTGGCGAATCTGTAACAGCGCCAAGAAAGACGAGAATTGCAAGTGGACTAGTGTCTTAGAGAGACAGAGGTGGCTTAGTACTAGCTCTGATTCAAAACAAAACAAAGCAAAGCAAAAAGTTGCGCTGAGAGAGCCGGTTTCTTTCTGAACCAAAAGGATGATGTAATGGGGTGCTTTTGGGTTTTGCCCTTGATTGTAGAGGGCAGTGAGGAGGCCCAGTTGGCTCCCTGGGTGAGGTTGTGCTCTTCAAAGTGGGTGTGTGAAAGGGCCTGGGGGGAATGATCTCTTTTTCTTTCCTGGGGGTTGAAACTGCATTATCTGCTTCAGACACAGGCAGCCGCCCAGGACCGAGCGGAACAACTAAGAGCCGCTTCTGCAGCTTCCGCGGTAGGCCGACTGCAGCAGAGAGTTAGGCATTTAGAATATGAATTGGCTCTCACAAAACGCCTGCAGTGAGAGAGCGCTAACGAGAGGCTTGCGGAAGCTGCTGCTGCTGTGCAATGCTACGAGCCCTGCAGAAGCCACTCTCTGGCAACGAACCCGGTGGGCAGCGCTTCCTCTGTGACGGAGAGAGTGGAAGCTCATATGGCTGAGGTAAGGCATTGGGAATACCTGTTATTCTCAAGCTGAAAATGAGCATCCGTTCCTAGCTCCACCGCACCCAATCTAGGAGTCTAGACACGCCTGCTGACCCTCAGAGCGCTGCAACCTCGGCAAAAGCTCTGGTCCGGGCGCGCCCCAGAATTAGCAGTCCGTGTGACGGCATGTTCCTCACAGCGCGGTGAGCAGCGTGCCCTGAGGTTTGGGAAGCGCATGCCGAGAGTGGGGCAAGGGAGCACGTGATTCTTCACAAAATGCCGTGATCCGTTCCCGCCTTTGCACAGAGTGGGGGTGTGGAGAAGCTCTCGAGTTGGGGATTGCTTTGTGAGACGGTTAATGCCATAGAGTAATGGGAACGCTGGGCCTTGGTGGACAAAGACTTTCTCTGTAGTGGGGGTGATGTTTCCAGTGTTTATTCCCATGTTGCAGTTGGCTTGAGAAGCTAATGCTACAAGAATGTAGCTACTGAGGCCTTAAGGGTATCTTGTCTGTACTTGCAGGTGCGGCGGGAATGGTCAAAAATATCGCTGAAGAACTTGAGCAAGGTAATCTGTCAGGATCTGTTAGCGGTGTTACCAAGGAAGAGGACGGTTCCTCCATTTTGAACACAACTACTGGAAAGCTGCCAAGCTCCTGTGCTAAGCACAGTTGTTTTCTACTAGCTTTCCAACCTAGAGCTCTGCGAGGCAACTTGCTGCTTATGCAAATAATAGTCGTACAGAGTCGTATGCAGTTGCCTTTAGATCACAGAGAGGAAAAGCGGCCTATGCGCACGTTCAGCCCCTGCCCCCGAGCCCTGAGCAATTCCACCTCTTCAGGATAATTGTTTCTCCAGAGTTGTGGCTTGGCGGTGACTGGGCCTGTTGCAAAGCAGGTAGCCCCTGAGAGCAATTCCTTCTGTCCCAGTAGCCTTTACTCTCCTAGCGAGTGGCCAGCCGTTGCGCTAGAGCTCTTTCCGTTTGCTAGGACGGACACAAATCCGTGGCATTGAATCCGTTTGCATTGTGACTGGAGTTGCCTGTCTCCTGGGAGTAATAAGGTTTGTTTGCTTTGGGGACCTTTTCCTACTGCAACACTAACATAGGGCATTTTCTCCCCTCCCGCTCTCGCCCCGCCCCTTCCCCAGCAATGGCTGAGCTGAACGTTGGATCAGCTGGAGCTTCTCCCTGGGCATCTACTGAAGGATCTTCAGAAAACGTAGACCAGGAGCCGCTTTCCAGGGCAACGCAAGAGTGCCGCGATGTTTTGACAGCCCCGTTCCAGAGAGCTAAGAGTGGTTATCCTGAGACTACTACCTCCTGACAGAGGGACTCGCGTTACCAGGCTGTGAGGAAAAGCAACCCTTGCCACTGTTTTTGTACGAGTGCAACAGTGCGGTGTAGCCAATAATAACAACGTGCGGTCTTTAACTGCAAGTATTGTGTTCCAACTTGGTATTTAATAAATGTTGTAATCTAGTAGGTCTCTCCGTTTTATTCTGTTCCCCTTCCTGACTTTGCCTGCCCTGCGCATATGACTGTCCCCTCTGCTCGTGTCTCTTATGGAGTAGTACGTGTTGCATTGCTGCCAAATGGTGGATGCTGGTGGAAGTCTGGCCTGCTGCGGCATTTGCGGGCAAGGGCTGCGTTTTGTCCCTGCGTTTTGCGAGTTGTTCAGCGCTAGCCAGCACGGATGATGGAAGTCATGTTTTTGAAGGCCTAGCCAGGCTTTCTTCCTGGGTAGGCGCTTAGCCCTTCTGCCTCGCGCTGGTCTGACCAAAAGTCACTTATGCAGACAGCTCCAGGCCTGAGGGCAGAGAGGCCGTTTGTCCAAGGGAGAGCTCAGCTCTGCTCTGCTCTGCTCCCTTCAGCTGGCTTCCCAGCTGCTCCTTCAGCCTGTCCTGGCAGCCAGGCCAAGGGCCAGCATGCAGACTGTGTGTTTTTCCTCAGCGGGGGCTGGAAGCACGAGTGTGTGAAGACAGGGGCCTCGATCGTCCCCAGGTGCAGCCCTTGGCGGTTCCCCTTGTTGAACTTGACAAGGTGCCCGGTTGCCTCACGTCTCGCTCGTAGCGGGGCACTGGCCTCTTGCTGCCTTTGAGAACGATGCTTCCTGTGGTCTGGGCAGAAGGGAGGGCGAGAGCTTCTGGTAGCCAGGAAAGGTCGCAAAGCCCGCCGGTCTGGAAGGCTGTTGGATCCGCTTGCAGTCTGCAAAGGGGAAAGGGGTTATGGAAGTTCTCTGCCCTGCAGCGTGACTGGCAAAGCGGAACCGCTGTCCAGTGCTGGGCACTTGCTCTTCTCTCTGCAAAGCAAAAGCAGGTGCGGAACGCCTCTGAAGTGCCTTCGCTTTGGGTTGTCCTGTTGCCAAACTCTGAGAGGAACTGTTTTCCAGTGGTTCCCTGCCTGCTTCTGTCCTGCTGGGTGTCAGGGAGAGGTGAAAGTTCTTGGCCGCCGGAGCAGCAGCACTGAAATTCAGCGCTGGCATCTGGCATGACAGGAGCTGGTAGCGCTTACAAGGCGGGTAGAGCAAAGTCCCGTCTGTTCTGGCCCCTGCACTAGAGGAGAGGGATGGAGCTACTGGAGCGAGTCCAGCGAAGGGCTACTAAGATGATTAAGGGACTGGAGTAGCTCTCATACGAGGAAAGGCTGAGAGAGCTGGGATTGTTCAGCCTGCAGAAGAGAAGACCGCGGATCAGGGTGTAGGCAGGATGCGAAGGGAGGGTGTAAAGAAGTCGGAGGCAGACTCTTCTCAGCGGTGCCTAGCGGTAGGACGAGGGGCAAGGGGCACAAACTGAAACACAGGCCGTCCTGTCTGAACAGGAGGAAAAAGTTCTTTGCTGTGAGGGGTGACTGAGCCCTGGAAGAGGTTGCCCAGAGAGCTTGGGGAGTCTCCGTCCTCGGAGATGTTCCCAAGCCGTCTGGCTAGGGTCCTGGGCCGACTACTTGAGGTGATCCTGCTTGAGTAGGGGGGGCTGGACGAGACGATCTCCAGAGGTGCCTTCCAACCTCAAACGTCCGGTGATTCTGTGACAAGCAGGAGAAGCGGGCGACCGGGCATCTAGTCAAGTTCGACAAGGGGAACTGTCAAGGGCTGCACCTGGGGCAGGCTGGGGGCTACTGCCAGGAAAGCAGCTGGGCAGAGGAAGGCCTGGGGGTGCAGGTGGGCAGCAAGGAGTCAGCAATGGTTAGAGAAAGAAATCGTAACCACATTTTAATCGTTTTGATAATAACTTTCTGCCAAAGGGAGCAATCGCCCTCCAGCCTCTCGCTGTGGTCTCTGCTAACAGCTGGAGCGATCCGCTTTCGGTGAGAGTCGCTCACCTCGGTGAGAGTCGCGACTCGCGGCCAATTTGGCTCCCTCCGGCACTTGGGCTTCCTACGGCGCAGGCGCAGAGCTGGGAGCCCAGAAGGACCGGCACGCTCGCGGCCTGGCCGGGCAGCAGCCAGAGCAGCCAGCTGCGGGGCTCAACCTAAGCAGTCGCCGTCTCTTCAGGCGCAACGAGCTACTTCAGCCCTGCGAGCTCGGCCAAGCGCTCGCGACGCCCGCGCCCTTAGGGAAACAGTGGGAGCGCAGGTTTGCGAGGAGCACAGTGTCCCGCACCTGGAGCAGCAGCAGCATGAATTCTTCAGGGAAATGACGGCACAGCAGAGTAAGAGCTGGAGCTGGGGGCCGCCGGGGAGGGACCCCCAACAAAGACGTCCTTCGGCCGGCCGCAGCCACCCGCCGCCGCCGCCGCCCCCCGGCCCGGCCCGGCAGCGCCGCGAAGGAGGCGGCAGCGCCCCCCCCCCGCCCCGCCCCGGGCCCGCCCCGGCCGCAGCCCCGCCCCCTCGCTGCACAGCCCCGCCCCTCGGCGCGTCACCCCGCTGCCCTGTGACGCCCCCCCCCCGCGCCCTCGCCGCGGCTGTTGCGTATGCGCGGCGCGCCCGCCACCGCCTCCGGAGCCGGTGGTCCTCGGTGCTGTTGCGGCCGTGTGCCTCGCTGCCAGCGTCGCTGCGTCGCTGTCCTCGGCCGGCGCCTCTGCCCCCGGCCCGGGGGCTCCGAGCTCGCCGGGACTCAGCCCCGCAGCAGCTGGCCCGGGCCGCGGCCCCTGCTCGGGGCTGTCCGCCGCCCGCGTGCCCGCCGCAGCATGAAGAGGCTCTTGGGGCTCTTCGGCCAGGGCCAGGGGCAGCCGCCGTCGCCGTCGCCGTCGCCGTCGCGGTCGCGGTCGCGGTGGGCGTGCGGCGGCAGCGCGCCCCTGCGCTGCGTCGGCGCTGCCTACGAGCTCCGGGAGAAGGAGCTGGGCAAGCTGCACCGCGCGGCCGCCAGCGGCGACCTGGCGCGGGTGCGGCGGCGGCGGTGGCTGCCGAGAGTCGGCCTCGACGGGCGGGACAAGGCGAAGCGGTGAGGGGCGGCGGGGGGGCCGGGGCGGCGCGGGGGGTGGGGGGGGCGGCGGCGAGGGCCGGGCTGCTGCGTCGGTGCCGGCGGGGGCGGCGGCTGGTGGGTTGGAGCTGGCGTGCAGCTGGCAGGAGCGCCTTTGTGCCGGGAAGGCAGGGCCGTTTGCTTGGGCTGGCGAGGGAGTGCGGGAGGGCAGTCGGCCTTGCGCGCGCGGGGTGGGCTCGGGGCTCGGAGGCCGGTTGCGTGTGTGGCCAGGCCGGAGCGGGACTTTGTTGCTGGGAGCGTGACAGGGTCGAGGGGGAAGGTTTCTGCTGTCGGGTTTGGTAGGTGTTGTGGAGGGCCCTTGGGAGCGAGCGCGTGCTGGTGCTTGCTGCAGCAGTAAGGCCGGGAAGAGGCCAGAGGGCGCGACTTCCCGGCAAGGCCAGCAGCGAGGGGATGTTCTGGTGTTATAAAAGGCACGTGCTGGGCCTGCGGCCTGCTGCTGTGGCGTGAGTGGTCCTGGCAGCAGGTGGAGGTTGCCTTGCCGTAGGCTGGAGGTGCGCAAGCCTTGCTCTTGCTTGCTGGGCTGCGTGCGTAGTGGTGTTGGAGGCAGGGAGGAGGTGCCGGGGCGGAGGGCAGCAGTTGCAGAGCGGAAGCCGGAGGCTGGCTGGGAGAAATGGGGGGCCTGGGCGCAGGGATGCACGCGCAGGGAAGGGAGCGCGGAGCTGAGGCAACGTTGTCTTCCTAAATGGGGGCTGGGGCTGGGGCTGGGGCGGGGAGGGGCTTTTTCCTAGCCCCGGCGTCTCGGGCTTTGGGTGTGCAGCGGTCACCCGCGTGACATGGGCAGGCGCGGTCTCTTCAGCTGTCTGGCCTGCGCTAAGGTAACATGCTCAATTTTTAGGACACCTCTGCATCTGGCTTGCGCTAACGGACATGCGGAGGTTGTCTTGTACTTAGTAGAGAGGAAGTGCAAGCTAAATCCTCGTGACAACTTCAAGAGATCGCCACTGATGAAGGTACGTGGGTGCTGCGGTAGGCAGGGCTTCTAAATTGCGCCCCGAGCGATCGAGCTCTTGGGTGATTCTGGAGGTAGGTCTGGGTGGAGCTTGTGGTGCGCTGGGCGCTGGCTAGGCGTGCGTTGCCTAATGTTTGGGCGCGTTATTGTTGTCCGAGGTCGGCAAGCTGTGGGAATTCTGCCAGAGGGAAGCGTAATTGCTGGCAACGTTTCCTTGTTTCCCGTGTGGTTGGCAGGCAGTGCAGTGCCAGCACGAAGGCTGCGTCGCCATTCTGCTAGCGCATGGCGCCGACGCTAACCTTGCGGATGCTAACGGCAACACTGCCCTTCACCTGGCTGCCCTTGCTCCTAACACCTGCCTAGCAGGGCAGTTACTGGCGCACAACGCCCATCTTGATGCGCAGAATAAGGTAAGCGTGGAATTTGGGTCAGGCCGCTCCTGAGAAGAAAAAGTTGCTTTGCTTCTCTGTGTTTTTCTAACTGGAGAGGGGCGTTATGCTTTCAGATGGGATACACGCCCCTTTCTCTGGCCGTGTCCGCGCATCACGTAGAGATGGTGGAGTTCCTGCTTAGCAAAGGAGCCGACGTGCACGCTCGAGATCAGTCGGAAAGGTGAAGGGTTTGTCAAAACGGGGCGTGGGTCTCCTGAGCATTGGTGAAGTTTGCCTGGTCTGGCCGGGTAGCCGAGGGTGCTTAGCGGGGGAGACGTTTGGCCCAGGGACGTGCTGCGGCCCCTTGCAACCCGAGTTCTCGTGGGCTTCCGTGTGGTTGGCTTTGCTTTCCTCCTGGCTGTAGGAAAGGGGGAGGTGTAATTGTTTTGGGAGCAAATAGGGATGAAAGGAACGCCAGTGAAACGTCGGTGTCTCCTGATAGCTTTTGTCTCGTCTTGTGGCTGCTTTAGGACCCCTCTGATGCTTGCCGCCTCTGCCGGGGACGTGAGCATGATAGAAGTTCTTCTTGGCTATGGTGCTGACCTTTGCCAGAAAGACGTTCTTGGATGGACAGCGGAGGCTTATGCTAGGAGGTCTGGACACACTGGGTAAGTGCTTTAGGTCACGGTGAGAGTCGCTAAGCGGTCCGAATGTCCGTGTTGGTGTGCGGACGTGTTTGGTAAGAGGCGCAAGGTTTAATGATGCGTGGAGACCTTTGTTGAAGGTGGGCTCAGTGGAATCTTCCGGGACGTAGCGTTCCCTGTGTCAAGTGTGAGTTGGGGAGTTGAGGAAAGCTTCCCCCGCAAATCGTCTTGTTTGGTAAGTGGTGTTATGCAAGGATGTAGTTGATTATAGTGACAGTGTTCCCTTTCTTTCCGCACCTCCCTAGTGTTAGTGAACAGCTGGCAGACCGCGCAGCCGAGAAAAACGTGGGAGAAGCTTGTGCAGGCAGCGCAGAAAGCACGCCAGTGCTTAGCACTCGTTGCGAGGCAGGAGCTGCTGCGTTTGCGTTGGGCACACCTGCTGCGGACAGAGGAGGTAGGAGGCTTAACTGTGGAGGAGCTGAGGAGGAGAATGCCTACGGCCTTTTCTTGTGGTGGCTTGTATTGAAGCTTGGCAGGGTTCCGTCCCTCTTGCCTGTTGAGTACCCTTGCTAGGGACGGAGTAGAGACGCGCTGGTGATCCTCCTCCGTGAGGATAGTCCTTTGGTTTTGAGGCTGGCTTTTGGTTTTGGGGGTGATGGGTGGGAGGCTGGGTAGAGCAGGAAATACAGCGTAGTCTCTGGCATTTTGAAGCACAGGTTGGCGGGGGTGGGGGTAGAGGCAAAGAGAGCACGAGAGAGAGACCGATCTCTGCCTGTGTGGTATGAAGAGCTCGGCAGTTTGTTTCCTTCTTGTCCTGTTCAACCGCTACCAGCATTTGCTCGCTGCCTGCTCACATAGCATATTCATGCCATGGCAGGTTTGAGGTTTGGAACGTTCGAAGGAAAGACAAGGGCGGTGTGGAATTCTTGTCCTTTTTTATTTTGCGGGGGGTGGGGGGGGCAGCGAGAATTGAGTAGGATGGGAGAAATTGGTGGTTTGGGGCATGCTTTCGTTCATGCTGTCTGGCATGACTGCTTCACTCTAGTCTGGCCTGTAGAATTGTCCGTGTAACATGCTTGTCTGCATTGCTGAAAGTCGAAGGTCCGACATGCTAAGAATTAATCCTGTCAATTAATATTTGAACAGTGAGAGGTGGCTTTTCCCACGAATACTTCACGAGGTGAGCCTCGAACAGTAGCTTTTGCCAACGACCTTAACCTGCCGAAAAAGAGGGGAGATTTGAGCGAGACGGTCCTTCTTGCCTTTGCCTTTGCCTTTGCCTTTGAAGAGTGTTGGAGGCAGAGGAGAGCGATGACAGCTGTCCTG
This sequence comes from Struthio camelus, assembly GCF_040807025.1. NCBI lineage: Eukaryota > Metazoa > Chordata > Aves > Struthioniformes > Struthionidae > Struthio > Struthio camelus. The sequence goes on from NC_090942.1 coordinate 27,387,533, forward strand.
CTTCTGAGGAAGAAAAAAGCAGTTTAGCTGCCAAGGTAAAGTGCCTCCAGAAGGAGAACTGCCCGTGGAGCGACTCGTTTGCAGGGCAGAGCTGTCTAGATTTGGGCAAAAGCGCGTGTCCAGGCAGGGTGGTTTTCTCCTGCCCCACGGTCTCCTGCCTGCCAGTCTTTCAGCTGCGGTGAGCTGTTTGCTCCAAGCCTTGTAGCTGTCCGTGGCAGAGCATGCAGCAGGCTTGCGGTTGCGGGTGGGAAGAGCAGTAGGTGACAAGAAAAGCGACCGCATGGTTTTCTTCACCTGAGTCAGAGTTCTCGTCCCAAAGCTGATCAGCCTCTAGATGGCCTGTTCTTTTGTCCTCCAAGCCTTGCTGTTTGTTTCCAGTAACTTTGGTGATAGAATTCAGGCTGATATGGGGAAAAGGGCACTTGCTGTTCAAGATCTGCTGCAATGCTTCATCTCCTGGCTCTCCTTTCTTTCGTCCTTGTCAGGTTGCCCAAGAGTGCTTGGGGGCGGGGGGAGTGGCTCAAGAGGGTCTTTTTTTCCTCCTGGGGGATGGCATTGCGGGCTTGCATGGGATCTCACACCACCTGTTTCCCCTTCCTTTTGTTTCTTTTGTTTTGTTTTGGTTTGTTTTTCAGTTGAGGTGTGTGGCATTGGGGCTGTGCCATGATGAAGAAGCTGAAGAAGCCGAGTGTGGTGCAGGAACGCACCCCGTAGTGCTGGAGATGCAGGCATGTTTATTTGCAACCTGGTTGCCCTTGTCTCAGTGGCCTGTCAGAGAGTGTGGCAGCTGTTGTGTGAGAAGAGCTAGTGTGGCATAGTAAGATGTGATGGTGGTTGGAGGAGTGAAAGTGAGGAAAGAGGGGGAGGTGAGACTACGGTAGTTTGAGAAGCAGGCAGCTGGTGGTCTCGTGAGCCCAAGGGAGGGGGAAAGGGTGTGTGTGCTGCTGGATAAGGTAACGTAGGTGAAGGCAGAGCCTGACTGTGTGCGGGCAGTGCTTCTCGGGGGGCTTTATGGAATGGGAGCAGGACGTTAGTGACATTAGGTATTGCTGTGTACATAAAGACATCTGCAGGCCTTGTAAAAGAGGAGCGAGAAGGTTTTTCTCTGTGGCTCGAGAGAGGAGAAGTATTTGGCAAGGTGTGGATGGCCTGGGCAGAGGCTGCTGTCCTGGGAGTGGCAGCAAGTGGCCTTTGAGTTGTATTTCTAGAGTCCTACTGCAAGAGAGAAGGTTCTGGTTCTGTGCGTGCTTGGAAGGGTTGCTGCTGCTTTGCCAGGTTATGCAGTGAAAGGAGCGTGTTTGGGACGGTGCAGCCAAGTACTAAGGACAGCAGCAGAGTGGGTGTAGGCTTGGAGGGAGCGCAGTTGGGGGTTGGAGAGTGGAAGCGAGGGCCCAGGGGGAGGTTTGCCTCAGGTTGTTGGAGAAGCAGGCAGCTGGCGGTGTTTGTTGGTGCAAAGGAGGGGGGAAGGATGTGTGTGCTGCTGAGTATTGCCGTGTAGGGGAAGCTGGAGTGTGGGTAGTGCTTCTCAGGGGCTTTAGGGGAAGGGAGCAGGGCGTTTGTGAGCTTCGGCATTGCCGTCCCTTCACATACGTTCTCGTGGAGGCTGCTTGTTTCTGTTCTTTCTAAGTGTGCGGGCCGATCTCTTTTAGGACGACTCACCGGAAAGGAAGGGAGAGGAGGCTCCTGGTGGTGCCCAAGTGGCGGCTGCTGCAGGAGCCCCTGCTGGTGTGAGAGGTGAGTTTCTAGACATGGAGGGGCTTTGTTTCTCTGCTCTTTGGGCTGGGTGAATGAACTGAAATGGCGATCTGCCTGTGAGAGGGTAGAGCAGGCAGGTAGGCGCTGGGCAGGCAATGGTGGGGAGGGGGGGAGGGAACGTAGCTGGAGGGAGATGTTTTGTGGTAGTGCTAGGGAAGGAGGGTTGTTTCTTGGTGACTTCCTGCGGGTGGGAGGGTGTTTGGCTAGTGCTTTGCGGGTCGCTCCTGTAGCGTGCCGAGGGATTGTGAAGGGCCAACTCTGGAGCTGTAGTTTGGAGGGGAGATGCCGTCAGAGCTGCGTAGTCGGCGACTGTGGCATGGCAGAGCCTTGTTTGGATGCTCGCCGAGCATGTGTTGGGCGTTCTTGGTAGGGGCGTGAGCTGTGCTGCTGGGCTTGGGCCTGTGGTGCTGGCAAGAAGGCGGCAGGAAGTGGCGATGGCGTGGTGGTGCGGCTGGGGGTGCAGGCGCCCTTAAATGACGCTGCTTTGTTTTTCCTGGGGAGTGGAACGGTTTGGTGTGTCCTGGGCGCAGGGCTTGCGTGCTGGAGGAGAGCAGGAGAGGGAAAGAAGGAGCGGTGGTGTGTCATTTGTGGCTTCCTTTGCAGGTGTTGCGTCGTCCGCAGGAGCGGAGCAGGAGGACGAGAGCGACTCTCCCTGGGATTCCGAGGTGCTTGGTGTGAGGGGCGCAGTGGGTTGCCCGTGGGGGGAAGTGCGCGGGAGCTTGCCTTGGACGTGGGCCCTAGCAGGGATGAGGCTCAGTTGCCGCTTGTGGTGGCTGCGCCACAGGTTTGTTCCTGTGACCTGGAGCCGCTTGTGCTCTGTGCAAGCGGTTTGGTGAGGACTGTGCCTAAGTGGGGTGTGCTAATGTCCTGGGAGTGGCAGCAAGTGGCCTTTGAGTTGTATTTCTAGAGTCCTACTGCAAGAGAGAAGGTTCTGGTTCTGTGCGTGCTTGGAAGGGTTGCTGCTGCTTTGCCAGGTTATGCAGTGAAAGGAGCGTGTTTGGGACGGTGCAGCCAAGTACTAAGGACAGCAGCAGAGTGGGTGTAGGCTTGGAGGGAGCGCAGTTGGGGGTTGGAGAGTGGAAGCGAGGGCCCAGGGGGAGGTTTGCCTCAGGTTGTTGGAGAAGCAGGCAGCTGGCGGTGTTTGTTGGTGCAAAGGAGGGGGGAAGGATGTGTGTGCGGCTGAGTATTGCCGTGTAGGGGAAGCTGGAGTGTGGGTAGTGCTTCTCAGGGGCTTTAGGGGAAGGGAGCAGGGCGTTTGTGAGCTTCGGCATTGCCGTCCCTTCACATACGTTCTCGTGGAGGCTGCTTGTTTCTGTTCTTTCTAAGTGTGCGGGCCGATCTCTTTTAGGACGACTCACCGGAAAGGAAGGGAGAGGAGGCTCCTGGTGGTGCCCAAGTGGCGGCTGCTGCAGGAGCCCCTGCTGGTGTGAGAGGTGAGTTTCTAGACATGGAGGGGCTTTGTTTCTCTGCTCTTTGGGCTGGGTGAATGAACTGAAATGGCGATCTGCCTGTGAGAGGGTAGAGCAGGCAGGTAGGCGCTGGGCAGGCAATGGCGGGGAGGGGGGGAGGGAACGTAGCTGGAGGGAGATGTTTTGTGGTAGTGCTAGGGAAGGAGGGTTGTTTCTTGGTGACTTCCTGCGGGTGGGAGGGTGTTTGGCTAGTGCTTTGCGGGTCGCTCCTGTAGCGTGCCGAGGGATTGTGAAGGGCCAACTCTGGAGCTGTAGTTTGGAGGGGAGATGCCGTCAGAGCTGCGTAGTCGGCGACTGTGGCATGGCAGAGCCTTGTTTGGATGCTCGCCGAGCATGTGTTGGGCGTTCTTGGTAGGGGCGTGAGCTGTGCTGCTGGGCTTGGGCCTGTGGTGCTGGCAAGAAGGCGGCAGGAAGTGGCGATGGCGTGGTGGTGCGGCTGGGGGTGCAGGCGCCCTTAAATGACGCTGCTTTGTTTTTCCTGGGGAGTGGAACGGTTTGGTGTGTCCTGGGCGCAGGGCTTGCGTGCTGGAGGAGAGCAGGAGAGGGAAAGAAGGAGCGGTGGTGTGTCATTTGTGGCTTCCTTTGCAGGTGTTGCGTCGTCCGCAGGAGCGGAGCAGGAGGACGAGAGCGACTCTCCCTGGGATTCCGAGGTGCTTGGTGTGAGGGGCGCAGTGGGTTGCCCGAGGGGGGAAGTGCGCGGGAGCTTGCCTTGGACGTGGGCCCTAGCAGGGATGAGGCTCAGTTGCCGCTTGTGGTGGCTGCGCCACAGGTTTGTTCCTGTGACCTGGAGCCGCTTGTGCTCTGTGCAAGCGGTTTGGTGAGGACTGTGCCTAAGTGGGGTGTGCTAATGTCCTGGGAGTGGCAGCAAGTGGCCTTTGAGTTGTATTTCTAGAGTCCTACTGCAAGAGAGAAGGTTCTGGTTCTGTGCGTGCTTGGAAGGGTTGCTGCTGCTTTGCCAGGTTATGCAGTGAAAGGAGCGTGTTTGGGACGGTGCAGCCAAGTACTAAGGACAGCAGCAGAGTGGGTGTAGGCTTGGAGGGAGCGCAGTTGGGGGTTGGAGAGTGGAAGCGAGGGCCCAGGGGGAGGTTTGCCTCAGGTTGTTGGAGAAGCAGGCAGCTGGCGGTGTTTGTTGGTGCAAAGGAGGGGGGAAGGATGTGTGTGCGGCTGAGTATTGCCGTGTAGGGGAAGCTGGAGTGTGGGTAGTGCTTCTCAGGGGCTTTAGGGGAAGGGAGCAGGGCGTTTGTGAGCTTCGGCATTGCCGTCCCTTCACATACGTTCTCGTGGAGGCTGCTTGTTTCTGTTCTTTCTAAGTGTGCGGGCCGATCTCTTTTAGGACGACTCACCGGAAAGGAAGGGAGAGGAGGCTCCTGGTGGTGCCCAAGTGGCGGCTGCTGCAGGAGCCCCTGCTGGTGTGAGAGGTGAGTTTCTAGACATGGAGGGGCTTTGTTTCTCTGCTCTTTGGGCTGGGTGAATGAACTGAAATGGCGATCTGCCTGTGAGAGGGTAGAGCAGGCAGGTAGGCGCTGGGCAGGCAATGGTGGGGAGGGGGGGAGGGAACGTAGCTGGAGGGAGATGTTTTGTGGTAGTGCTAGGGAAGGAGGGTTGTTTCTTGGTGACTTCCTGCGGGTGGGAGGGTGTTTGGCTAGTGCTTTGCGGGTCGCTCCTGTAGCGTGCCGAGGGATTGTGAAGGGCCAACTCTGGAGCTGTAGTTTGGAGGGGAGATGCCGTCAGAGCTGCGTAGTCGGCGACTGTGGCATGGCAGAGCCTTGTTTGGATGCTCGCCGAGCATGTGTTGGGCGTTCTTGGTAGGGGCGTGAGCTGTGCTGCTGGGCTTGGGCCTGTGGTGCTGGCAAGAAGGCGGCAGGAAGTGGCGATGGCGTGGTGGTGCGGCTGGGGGTGCAGGCGCCCTTAAATGACGCTGCTTTGTTTTTCCTGGGGAGTGGAACGGTTTGGTGTGTCCTGGGCGCAGGGCTTGCGTGCTGGAGGAGAGCAGGAGAGGGAAAGAAGGAGCGGTGGTGTGTCATTTGTGGCTTCCTTTGCAGGTGTTGCGTCGTCCGCAGGAGCGGAGCAGGAGGACGAGAGCGACTCTCCCTGGGATTCCGAGGTGCTTGGTGTGAGGGGCGCAGTGGGTTGCCCGTGGGGGGAAGTGCGCGGGAGCTTGCCTTGGACGTGGGCCCTAGCAGGGATGAGGCTCAGTTGCCGCTTGTGGTGGCTGCGCCACAGGTTTGTTCCTGTGACCTGGAGCCGCTTGTGCTCTGTGCAAGCGGTTTGGTGAGGACTGTGCCTAAGTGGGGTGTGCTAATGTCCTGGGAGTGGCAGCAAGTGGCCTTTGAGTTGTATTTCTAGAGTCCTACTGCAAGAGAGAAGGTTCTGGTTCTGTGCGTGCTTGGAAGGGTTGCTGCTGCTTTGCCAGGTTATGCAGTGAAAGGAGCGTGTTTGGGACGGTGCAGCCAAGTACTAAGGACAGCAGCAGAGTGGGTGTAGGCTTGGAGGGAGCGCAGTTGGGGGTTGGAGAGTGGAAGCGAGGGCCCAGGGGGAGGTTTGCCTCAGGTTGTTGGAGAAGCAGGCAGCTGGCGGTGTTTGTTGGTGCAAAGGAGGGGGGAAGGATGTGTGTGCGGCTGAGTATTGCCGTGTAGGGGAAGCTGGAGTGTGGGTAGTGCTTCTCAGGGGCTTTAGGGGAAGGGAGCAGGGCGTTTGTGAGCTTCGGCATTGCCGTCCCTTCACATACGTTCTCGTGGAGGCTGCTTGTTTCTGTTCTTTCTAAGTGTGCGGGCCGATCTCTTTTAGGACGACTCACCGGAAAGGAAGGGAGAGGAGGCTCCTGGTGGTGCCCAAGTGGCGGCTGCTGCAGGAGCCCCTGCTGGTGTGAGAGGTGAGTTTCTAGACATGGAGGGGCTTTGTTTCTCTGCTCTTTGGGCTGGGTGAATGAACTGAAATGGCGATCTGCCTGTGAGAGGGTAGAGCAGGCAGGTAGGCGCTGGGCAGGCAATGGCGGGGAGGGGGGGAGGGAACGTAGCTGGAGGGAGATGTTTTGTGGTAGTGCTAGGGAAGGAGGGTTGTTTCTTGGTGACTTCCTGCGGGTGGGAGGGTGTTTGGCTAGTGCTTTGCGGGTCGCTCCTGTAGCGTGCCGAGGGATTGTGAAGGGCCAACTCTGGAGCTGTAGTTTGGAGGGGAGATGCCGTCAGAGCTGCGTAGTCGGCGACTGTGGCATGGCAGAGCCTTGTTTGGATGCTCGCCGAGCATGTGTTGGGCGTTCTTGGTAGGGGCGTGAGCTGTGCTGCTGGGCTTGGGCCTGTGGTGCTGGCAAGAAGGCGGCAGGAAGTGGCGATGGCGTGGTGGTGCGGCTGGGGGTGCAGGCGCCCTTAAATGACGCTGCTTTGTTTTTCCTGGGGAGTGGAACGGTTTGGTGTGTCCTGGGCGCAGGGCTTGCGTGCTGGAGGAGAGCAGGAGAGGGAAAGAAGGAGCGGTGGTGTGTCATTTGTGGCTTCCTTTGCAGGTGTTGCGTCGTCCGCAGGAGCGGAGCAGGAGGACGAGAGCGACTCTCCCTGGGATTCCGAGGTGCTTGGTGTGAGGGGCGCAGTGGGTTGCCCGAGGGGGGAAGTGCGCGGGAGCTTGCCTTGGACGTGGGCCCTAGCAGGGATGAGGCTCAGTTGCCGCTTGTGGTGGCTGCGCCACAGGTTTGTTCCTGTGACCTGGAGCCGCTTGTGCTCTGTGCAAGCGGTTTGGTGAGGACTGTGCCTAAGTGGGGTGTGCTAATGTCCTGGGAGTGGCAGCAAGTGGCCTTTGAGTTGTATTTCTAGAGTCCTACTGCAAGAGAGAAGGTTCTGGTTCTGTGCGTGCTTGGAAGGGTTGCTGCTGCTTTGCCGGGTTATGCAGTGAAAGGAGCGTGTTTGGGACGGTGCAGCCAAGTACTAAGGACAGCAGCAGAGTGGGTGTAGGCTTGGAGGGAGCGCAGTTGGGGGTTCTGAAAGGGCTGTTCTACTTCCAGAGCCTGCGTTCCTTGACGGCCTGCCAAAGTCCCGAAGCAGCAGTGAATCTGCAGGTAATGCTTGATCGACAATCCGAGTTGTGCTTGGGTAGTCCTGCATTTGAAATGCAGTTTGTGGGTGAAGCGTTTCTGGAGATTGCTTGCACCACTCTCTGCTTGTTTGTGTTCTCGCTCACCTAGGTGTCTGCAAAGGAGGGAGGAGAGCATGAAGGACGCGAGGCTGCTGCAACACAGACTGATTTTCAGTGTGACGGACAGGTGAGGAGCTGTGTTGAAGAGCTGTGGAGATGTTAGCCTAGAGCGAGGTGTTATTGCCAAAAGAGCGCAGGCGGAAGACCGCAGAGAGTGGCAGATGTGAAATATACTTTAGATGTATGTTATCTTTGGGCTCCCTCTGAAGAAGGCTGTCGTGAGTGAAAAGAAGGTGGTAGTGCATGTTCGTGCCCTTTTTGTGAGGCTCACGGCACAATCTTTCCTTAGGCGATGGCCGCAGAGCTGCCGGCGGAGGTTGCTGAAGCTCCTGGAAAGCAGTTGCTTCCAGAAGGTTCACTTGAAGTTCCAAAGGTTTCCTGCGGTGAGCTGCAGGGAGACAAGTTGCGGTTGCAAGAGGAACTGGCCAGGGTGAAAGCCAAGGTAGGCAAAGCCTGTAGCGGCCTGCATGACTGTGAGGAGGTGGTTTTCCCCTGTAAACGATGGGGAAAAGCCCTTGTTGAGGCTGTAGGGTAGTAGTGCAGTGGTGTCCCTTCTGTTGCCTTCCCTTCTTCCCGCCGCTGCCCCATGGTGGCAAACAGACCAAGCGCGTCAGGGAGCTGCCCTTTCAAGCATGAGGGGCCAAGCAGTGTGTTGGGGGTCACACCTACCCACGAGGAGGCTGCTCAAGCAGCTTGTTGTCTCTCCGAACCCGCCTGAGCTTTGAGGTGGACCTGAAGGTGACAGTGGGTGAGCTCCGGGTGCCCTGAGAGTGCTGCGTGTTTTCCTGTTGAGGCTGTTGTACTCTTTCTCTATATTTGGCTGTGTGTGTAGAGCTTTGGTTCCTTCTTTGTAGCTGGTCAAATGCCTGCGAAGGTGACAGTCTGTGTTCTGGGGGGGGGCAGCACTTGAAAGGGTGCGATCCTTCTTCATGGTTTGCGCTCGCACACGCAGCGCTGGTTGCTAGGTGGGGTTTTTGCACTGTATACGGGAAGCAGCATGTCAGGCAGGTGCTGTGACTTGTCCTGTTCCCTGACTGTAGGAGGAACTTGACCTCCTAACCTAGCTGCCCGGAGAAGGCCGTGGGTTGGCCCTAGTGCTGAGCTTTTTCTGTAGAAAACATCTTGGCCATCTTGTGGCTGCATGATGCAAATGTGCCGCAAAGTGCTATAGTTCCTGCAGGGCCCTGGGGATGAACCTGTAGTTAGTAAGCATTAGGATCCCGAAATGCTAATTCACTTCCAAGTTGTTTTTGGAGAGAGCTACGTTCAGAGCTACTGACTTGCTTTCCGTTCACTACGCCCACCGCTGCCACCAACGCAAGTACGGAGTTGAAGGAAGGAGTGTAGGGACCGGCTTTCCACCATTTGTGTAAGAATAAGGTAGAGCAGCGTGGGCAGCGTTGGACTAGAAGTCTTTGTGATTGTGGTCGTTATCCTGGAGTTGGGAAGTGCCAGCAGGAGAAGGGAGAGCCTTTGCAGTAATGCTTCCCGTGGGGGAGCGAGCAGCTGGATGCTAGGAGCGTCCCGAGTCACGGGAAGGAGTAGGATTGGTGTTGCAGCTGCGTTTGGGCAGCTGGTAGGAAATTGAGATGGGGATGGGAGAGGCCGGTATGAAAGCGGAAGGAGCAACGTGGTTTTGGAGAGTCGAAGCAGTGGAGTCGTCTGTCTGAAAGCGAAGCTGACTAGCGTGGGTCCTGACTAGCGTGGTTTTACAGTTGCAGGCGTTGGAAGAGCAGCATGTTCAGGCTGAGCGTTGTGTTCAGGATTTGAAGACGGCCCTGGCAGAGAAACAGAGGGAAGCGACAGCTTCTTCCCGGCAACTGCAAGACCTTCTGGAAGCCTCTTTGGGAGGCGTTAGCCTAAAAGACCTGGAGGAACGAGTGGGACGGTAAGGAAGTGGCACAGTGAAGCAAGGCTTTGCTTTGTGGGCTGGTGTAATAGCAGCAGGATGGCCTTGTTGCATCTCAGCAAGTCAGTACACGATTTTGGGAGAGGCTTTTGCTTTGGACTGTGTGATTTGGCGCTGTTGTGCCAGTGTTGGTGCTCCTGTGGATTTCCATGACGAGGCCTGTGTTTCTTTTCAAGACTTGAACTGGAAAACGCCCGGCTGGAAGACACAGGGCAGCAGCAGGCAGCTAGACTCGAAGCTCTTCAGAAAGAGCTGCACGCCTCTGCCTCTGTAAGCTAGTCATAGCCTTCCTGTTTCATGAGCTACTGTGCGCAGTTGTGTGTGTATGTATGCGGGGGCGTTTTCGGAAGAGATTTTCCTGGGGAGCCTCGGGGAAATCATTCCCTGCAGGCTGCAGGCGATCGGCTGCTGTTGGTCCGCTCGCAGGCTTTCTGGTTTTGTGCGCTACTCTGCTGAGTCTTACTTAACAGTGTTTGAGGTAAGGGCACTTACGGCACTTGTGCGCCGGTGTGAATGGTTGCTGCTTTGTACCGGTTGTGGTGCTTAAGCCGTGTGGCAGCAGCACTTCAGCTGTTGCCGCCTTAAAGGCGTTCTGCAAGTGAACTTGTGGAACGTCCTTGGTGCCAAGCACGTCGTTGCCAAGTCTTAAGCGGCCTCCTCAGGCTGTGCCAGGAATTCCATTCGCCGCTGGTCGCTGAAGATCCCCCTGGAGCTTTAAATTAAGCTGTGCTCTGCCCGGATGGGGATACCTAAGTACCGTCGGCTATTAGCGGAGGGCCTGAGGAAGGTGTTCTCCAGTGTGCGTGGCACCTTTGCCCCCGTGAGCCCCTCGCTAGTAGCGGGTGGTCTTTGCTTTAGTGGGGGTCGGGGGGAGGGTGGTGTGGGGGGAGAGAGGGGTGGCAGGCACCAGTTTCTGTCCCTCGGTCTTAGCCTGGGTGGTGGAAATATTGAAGTGCTGCAGTTTGCGTGGGATTCTGTCCCCTGGAGTTGTGGGGCCGGCCCTCGGCTAGCAGAGAGAGATGTCCTGCCGCACCTTTGTGAGGAAGGCTGTGCGCACCTAGTGCCTCTAGGTGCCGTGAGTGAGTCGTGTGTGCCATTTCTTCTTCCTGTCCGGAAAGCGTGAGAGCGGAAGAAAGCCAGGGAAGGAGCTGGCAGAGTGGAAACAACCCGCAGAAGCCCGCCTGGAGGAAGAAATGAAGAAAAACGTTGCACTGCAGAAAGAATGCAACAGGTACAGCCGTTGAGTACTTGTAAGAGCTGTCGAATGAGCGGGGAGTCAGGCGTTATGTACCTTGCCCCTGAGACTCCGAGTACGTATCTGTTGGTGAGCGAGCTCAAGGCTTGCGTTAGGTCTTGCAAGTGGCTTCTGTAGGGGAGCGTGCGGTTTTAGGTAGGTGGAAGTGCAGGCAGGAGGGCAGTTGTCCTGGGAAGAGAGGGAGGGCGGGAGGGCAGGAAGAAGTCGCTTGTGTCTTGTGCCTGTTGTCAGGCAGAGGGAGAAGCTTCATGGGAGCAGATGAAATGTTGACTGGGCAAGTGATGTGTGGGAGGGGAATGATGTGGGTGGGTGGGTTGGTGTGGTGTTTTGGCTTGGTGTCTTGTTCTGGAAGTCCTGGCCTGTCCGCCATGGTACAAATGAAGTAAGCCCCGCACCGTATGCGTGGTGCTTAGGGAAGTGCATGCGTAAAGGCGGACTGTGCTTGGGCTTCCTACTTTACTTGCTAATGTGCTGTGCAGGTCGAAGAGGCTTCTGGAGAAAGCTATGAAGAAAGTGAGGGCGTATGAGAGGCGGGCACGAGAGTCCCAGATGAATTTCCCGGGCGAAAGGGAGGACCCGTGTTCGGGAAGGGGCAGAGAAGTTGCTAAATTACGAACAAAGGTGAGCTTTGGCTGGCTTGTTGTGGTGCTTGTTTTGGAAAGCTGTAAGATTCTTTTCCTGGCTGTTGGGTTGTGGTGTTAATTATGTGGTGGCCGTGTTTTGAAAAGAACGGCTGTCTCTTATGGTCCCTGAAAAAGCCTGTGTAATCCTTTGGGAAGTGAAGAGGCGTTGCGGTAGCGGGGCACTTGTGAGCCTGGGTCTTTCTGGGCGAGAGCCCAGCTTGAAAGCTTGAGGCCCTGGCAGCATCTTTGAGGTCTGACAGATGAATTTGTGCTCTGGAAGACCGGTAAGTAGGACCATTATAAGCCTAACCACAGTATGAAAGGCAAGGACATCGGAAGCATAGGTGTGAGAGGTGTGGAAAAGGTGCGTTTCTGCGGAGAGAAGACGACGACGACGACGACGGCGGCAGAGTTTTAGTTGACCTTTGGGGCCTACTGAAACCCTGGCACTTCTTTGTTGATTGTCTTCTAAACTCAAACCTGTGTGTGTGTGTGTGTGTGTGTGTGTGTGTGCGCGTGTGTGTGCGTGTATGTAGAAAGAGATAATCATTTCTGTTTCCTCTTTCCTGAAGCTTCAGGTATACCACTGTAAACAAGTGAATACCTTGTGATTATTGTATATTGTTGTCAATATGATTACAGTTGTTATCGTTCCCGTTCATTAGTTCATTACACTCGGTTACTTACCTGTTACAATAGTAAACTCATTCCTAAGGAGTAGGGACACCTACACTACCAGCCGACCCTGTTTAGTGTCGGGAGCCCGCCGAATTACCTTACCAGGGCAAAATGCCTCTCAACTGGTTCGGTCGTTCTGCGGAGGCCTCCCGGCACAAAGGGACACGCTCGGTGGATTGTCACAGAACTGCGTACGCTTAGACCTCTGGGTCTGCTTAGGTGAGTGAGTCCTTTCCCTGTGTGCAGGTCCGTGAGCTGTGCTGCTCCCTGGAGGCAGAGCGGAGGAAGTCGAGGCAGCTAGAGAAAGCAAACGAAGGTGCGCGAGAAGAGTTGGCTTGGCTGCATGGGAGCCGTGACAAACTGCGGAAGAGCAAGCGGCAGCTGGAAGAAGAGGTGGTTGCGCTGAGGTGTCGCTTAGAGGCCAAGATGAGGGATCAGAGGCACAGAGAAGAGGATAAAAGGGAGATTGAGCAAAAGGCTGGGCAAGAGCTAAGGCAAAAACTACAGGAAGTCAATCTCTTTCTGCAGGTGAGCTCCCTTACCGCTAGTACGCGCAGTCCGTTTGTGGCTTGTCATTCATTCTTTACTGTTGTCATTTCTCGGTATGTTATGCTTGTGCCGGTCAGTGCTGTGGGGTCATGGGCTCGTTATAGCTTCAGGAGGTTGCTGAAGGGTGCGAGCTTGTTGGATGCTTGTCCTCAGGCATTCTGAGATGTGGTGAATAATCTTCTTTACGCACCTCGGTCACTGGCGAATCTGTAACAGCGCCAAGAAAGACGAGAATTGCAAGTGGACTAGTGTCTTAGAGAGACAGAGGTGGCTTAGTACTAGCTCTGATTCAAAACAAAACAAAGCAAAGCAAAAAGTTGCGCTGAGAGAGCCGGTTTCTTTCTGAACCAAAAGGATGATGTAATGGGGTGCTTTTGGGTTTTGCCCTTGATTGTAGAGGGCAGTGAGGAGGCCCAGTTGGCTCCCTGGGTGAGGTTGTGCTCTTCAAAGTGGGTGTGTGAAAGGGCCTGGGGGGAATGATCTCTTTTTCTTTCCTGGGGGTTGAAACTGCATTATCTGCTTCAGACACAGGCAGCCGCCCAGGACCGAGCGGAACAACTAAGAGCCGCTTCTGCAGCTTCCGCGGTAGGCCGACTGCAGCAGAGAGTTAGGCATTTAGAATATGAATTGGCTCTCACAAAACGCCTGCAGTGAGAGAGCGCTAACGAGAGGCTTGCGGAAGCTGCTGCTGCTGCGCAATGCTACGAGCCCTGCAGAAGCCACTCTCTGGCAACGAACCCGGTGGGCAGCGCTTCCTCTGTGACGGAGAGAGTGGAAGCTCATATGGCTGAGGTAAGGCATTGGGAATACCTGTTATTCTCAAGCTGAAAATGAGCATCCGTTCCTAGCTCCACCGCACCCAATCTAGGAGTCTAGACACGCCTGCTGACCCTCAGAGCGCTGCAACCTCGGCAAAAGCTCTGGTCCGGGCGCGCCCCAGAATTAGCAGTCCGTGTGACGGCATGTTCCTCACAGCGCGGTGAGCAGCGTGCCCTGAGGTTTGGGAAGCGCATGCCGAGAGTGGGGCAAGGGAGCACGTGATTCTTCACAAAATGCCGTGATCCGTTCCCGCCTTTGCACAGAGTGGGGGTGTGGAGAAGCTCTCGAGTTGGGGATTGCTTTGTGAGACGGTTAATGCCATAGAGTAATGGGAACGCTGGGCCTTGGTGGACAAAGACTTTCTCTGTAGTGGGGGTGATGTTTCCAGTGTTTATTCCCATGTTGCAGTTGGCTTGAGAAGCTAATGCTACAAGAATGTAGCTACTGAGGCCTTAAGGGTATCTTGTCTGTACTTGCAGGTGCGGCGGGAATGGTCAAAAATATCGCTGAAGAACTTGAGCAAGGTAATCTGTCAGGATCTGTTAGCGGTGTTACCAAGGAAGAGGACGGTTCCTCCATTTTGAACACAACTACTGGAAAGCTGCCAAGCTCCTGTGCTAAGCACAGTTGTTTTCTACTAGCTTTCCAACCTAGAGCTCTGCGAGGCAACTTGCTGCTTATGCAAATAATAGTCGTACAGAGTCGTATGCAGTTGCCTTTAGATCACAGAGAGGAAAAGCGGCCTATGCGCACGTTCAGCCCCTGCCCCCGAGCCCTGAGCAATTCCACCTCTTCAGGATAATTGTTTCTCCAGAGTTGTGGCTTGGCGGTGACTGGGCCTGTTGCAAAGCAGGTAGCCCCTGAGAGCAATTCCTTCTGTCCCAGTAGCCTTTACTCTCCTAGCGAGTGGCCAGCCGTTGCGCTAGAGCTCTTTCCGTTTGCTAGGACGGACACAAATCCGTGGCATTGAATCCGTTTGCATTGTGACTGGAGTTGCCTGTCTCCTGGGAGTAATAAGGTTTGTTTGCTTTGGGGACCTTTTCCTACTGCAACACTAACATAGGGCATTTTCTCCCCTCCCGCTCTCGCCCCGCCCCTTCCCCAGCAATGGCTGAGCTGAACGTTGGATCGGCTGGAGCTTCTCCCTGGGCATCTACTGAAGGATCTTCAGAAAACGTAGACCAGGAGCCGCTTTCCAGGGCAACGCAAGAGTGCCGCGATGTTTTGACAGCCCCGTTCCAGAGAGCTAAGAGTGGTTATCCTGAGACTACTACCTCCTGACAGAGGGACTCGCGTTACCAGGCTGTGAGGAAAAGCAACCCTTGCCACTGTTTTTGTACGAGTGCAACAGTGCGGTGTAGCCAATAATAACAACGTGCGGTCTTTAACTGCAAGTATTGTGTTCCAACTTGGTATTTAATAAATGTTGTAATCTAGTAGGTCTCTCCGTTTTATTCTGTTCCCCTTCCTGACTTTGCCTGCCCTGCGCATATGACTGTCCCCTCTGCTCGTGTCTCTTATGGAGTAGTACGTGTTGCATTGCTGCCAAATGGTGGATGCTGGTGGAAGTCTGGCCTGCTGCGGCATTTGCGGGCAAGGGCTGCGTTTTGTCCCTGCGTTTTGCGAGTTGTTCAGCGCTAGCCAGCACGGATGATGGAAGTCATGTTTTTGAAGGCCTAGCCAGGCTTTCTTCCTGGGCAGGCGCTTAGCCCTTCTGCCTCGCGCTGGTCTGACCAAAAGTCACTTATGCAGACAGCTCCAGGCCTGAGGGCAGAGAGGCCGTTTGTCCAAGGGAGAGCTCAGCTCTGCTCTGCTCTGCTCCCTTCAGCTGGCTTCCCAGCTGCTCCTTCAGCCTGTCCTGGCAGCCAGGCCAAGGGCCAGCATGCAGACTGTGTGTTTTTCCTCAGCGGGGGCTGGAAGCACGAGTGTGTGAAGACAGGGGCCTCGATCGTCCCCAGGTGCAGCCCTTGGCGGTTCCCCTTGTTGAACTTGACAAGGTGCCCGGTTGCCTCACGTCTCGCTCGTAGCGGGGCACTGGCCTCTTGCTGCCTTTGAGAACGATGCTTCCTGTGGTCTGGGCAGAAGGGAGGGCGAGAGCTTCTGGTAGCCAGGAAAGGTCGCAAAGCCCGCCGGTCTGGAAGGCTGTTGGATCCGCTTGCAGTCTGCAAAGGGGAAAGGGGTTATGGAAGTTCTCTGCCCTGCAGCGTGACTGGCAAAGCGGAACCGCTGTCCAGTGCTGGGCACTTGCTCTTCTCTCTGCAAAGCAAAAGCAGGTGCGGAACGCCTCTGAAGTGCCTTCGCTTTGGGTTGTCCTGTTGCCAAACTCTGAGAGGAACTGTTTTCCAGTGGTTCCCTGCCTGCTTCTGTCCTGCTGGGTGTCAGGGAGAGGTGAAAGTTCTTGGCCGCCGGAGCAGCAGCACTGAAATTCAGCGCTGGCATCTGGCATGACAGGAGCTGGTAGCGCTTACAAGGCGGGTAGAGCAAAGTCCCGTCTGTTCTGGCCCCTGCACTAGAGGAGAGGGATGGAGCTACTGGAGCGAGTCCAGCGAAGGGCTACTAAGATGATTAAGGGACTGGAGTAGCTCTCATACGAGGAAAGGCTGAGAGAGCTGGGATTGTTCAGCCTGCAGAAGAGAAGACCGCGGATCAGGGTGTAGGCAGGATGCGAAGGGAGGGTGTAAAGAAGTCGGAGGCAGACTCTTCTCAGCGGTGCCTAGCGGTAGGACGAGGGGCAAGGGGCACAAACTGAAACACAGGCCGTCCTGTCTGAACAGGAGGAAAAAGGTCTTTGCTGTGAGGGGTGACTGAGCCCTGGAAGAGGTTGCCCAGAGAGCTTGGGGAGTCTCCGTCCTCGGAGATGTTCCCAAGCCGTCTGGCTAGGGTCCTGGGCCGACTACTTGAGGTGATCCTGCTTGAGTAGGGGGGGCTGGACGAGACGATCTCCAGAGGTGCCTTCCAACCTCAAACGTCCGGTGATTCTGTGACAAGCAGGAGAAGCGGGCGACCGGGCATCTAGTCAAGTTCGACAAGGGGAACTGTCAAGGGCTGCACCTGGGGCAGGCTGGGGGCTACTGCCAGGAAAGCAGCTGGGCAGAGGAAGGCCTGGGGGTGCAGGT
The DNA here is from genome assembly GCF_040807025.1 of Struthio camelus. Taxonomy (NCBI): domain Eukaryota; kingdom Metazoa; phylum Chordata; class Aves; order Struthioniformes; family Struthionidae; genus Struthio; species Struthio camelus. Next base: position 27,403,885 of record NC_090942.1, read on the forward strand.
GGGCAGCAAGGAGTCAGCAATGGTTAGAGAAAGAAATCGTAACCACATTTTAATCGTTTTGATAATAACTTTCTGCCAAAGGGAGCAATCGCCCTCCAGCCTCTCGCTGTGGTCTCTGCTAACAGCTGGAGCGATCCGCTTTCGGTGAGAGTCGCTCACCTCGGTGAGAGTCGCGACTCGCGGCCAATTTGGCTCCCTCCGGCACTTGGGCTTCCTACGGCGCAGGCGCAGAGCTGGGAGCCCAGAAGGACCGGCACGCTCGCGGCCTGGCCGGGCAGCAGCCAGAGCAGCCAGCTGCGGGGCTCAACCTAAGCAGTCGCCGTCTCTTCAGGCGCAACGAGCTACTTCAGCCCTGCGAGCTCGGCCAAGCGCTCGCGACGCCCGCGCCCTTAGGGAAACAGTGGGAGCGCAGGTTTGCGAGGAGCACAGTGTCCCGCACCTGGAGCAGCAGCAGCATGAATTCTTCAGGGAAATGACGGCACAGCAGAGTAAGAGCTGGAGCTGGGGGCCGCCGGGGAGGGACCCCCAACAAAGACGTCCTTCGGCCGGCCGCAGCCACCCGCCGCCGCCGCCGCCGCCGCCCCCCGGCCCGGCCCGGCAGCGCCGCGAAGGAGGCGGCAGCGCCCCCCCCCGCCCCGCCCCGGGCCCGCCCCGGCCGCAGCCCCGCCCCCTCGCTGCACAGCCCCGCCCCTCGGCGCGTCACCCCGCTGCCCTGTGACGCCCCCCCCCCGCGCCCTCGCCGCGGCTGTTGCGCATGCGCGGCGCGCCCGCCACCGCCTCCGGAGCCGGTGGTCCTCGGTGCTGTTGCGGCCGTGTGCCTCGCTGCCAGCGTCGCTGCGTCGCTGTCCTCGGCCGGCGCCTCTGCCCCCGGCCCGGGGGCTCCGAGCTCGCCGGGACTCAGCCCCGCAGCAGCTGGCCCGGGCCGCGGCCCCTGCTCGGGGCTGTCCGCCGCCCGCGTGCCCGCCGCAGCATGAAGAGGCTCTTGGGGCTCTTCGGCCAGGGCCAGGGGCAGCCGCCTTCGCCGTCGCCGTCGCCGTCGCGGTCGCGGTCGCGGTGGGCGTGCGGCGGCAGCGCGCCCCTGCGCTGCGTCGGCGCTGCCTACGAGCTCCGGGAGAAGGAGCTGGGCAAGCTGCACCGCGCGGCCGCCAGCGGCGACCTGGCGCGGGTGCGGCGGCGGCGGTGGCTGCCGAGAGTCGGCCTCGACGGGCGGGACAAGGCGAAGCGGTGAGGGGCGGCGGGGGGGCCGGGGCGGCGCGGGGGGTGGGGGGGGCGGCGGCGAGGGCCGGGCTGCTGCGTCGGTGCCGGCGGGGGCGGCGGCTGGTGGGTTGGAGCTGGCGTGCAGCTGGCAGGAGCGCCTTTGTGCCGGGAAGGCAGGGCCGTTTGCTTGGGCTGGCGAGGGAGTGCGGGAGGGCAGTCGGCCTTGCGCGCGCGGGGTGGGCTCGGGGCTCGGGGCTCGGAGGCCAGTTGCGTGTGTGGCCAGGCCGGAGCGGGACTTTGTTGCTGGGAGCGTGACAGGGTCGAGGGGGAAGGTTTCTGCTGTCGGGTTTGGTAGGTGTTGTGGAGGGCCCTTGGGAGCGAGCGCGTGCTGGTGCTTGCTGCAGCAGTAAGGCCGGGAAGAGGCCAGAGGGCGCGACTTCCCGGCAAGGCCAGCAGCGAGGGGATGTTCTGGTGTTATAAAAGGCACGTGCTGGGCCTGCGGCCCGCTGCTGTGGCGTGAGTGGTCCTGGCAGCAGGTGGAGGTTGCCTTGCCGTAGGCTGGAGGTGCGCAAGCCTTGCTCTTGCTTGCTGGGCTGCGTGCGTAGTGGTGTTGGAGGCAGGGAGGAGGTGCCGGGGCGGAGGGCAGCAGTTGCAGAGCGGAAGCCGGAGGCTGGCTGGGAGAAATGGGGGGCCTGGGCGCAGGGATGCACGCGCAGGGAAGGGAGCGCGGAGCTGAGGCAACGTTGTCTTCCTAAGTGGGGGCTGGGGCTGGGGCTGGGGCTGGGGCTGGGGCTGGGGCGGGGAGGGGCTTTTTCCTAGCCCCGGCGTCTCGGGCTTTGGGTGTGCAGCGGTCACCCGCGTGACATGGGCAGGCGCGGTCTCTTCAGCTGTCTGGCCTGCGCTAAGGTAACATGCTCAATTTTTAGGACCCCTCTGCATCTGGCTTGCGCTAACGGACATGCGGAGGTTGTCTTGTACTTAGTAGAGAGGAAGTGCAAGCTAAATCCTCGTGACAACTTCAAGAGATCGCCACTGATGAAGGTACGTGGGTGCTGCGGTAGGCAGGGCTTCTAAATTGCGCCCCGAGCGATCGAGCTCTTGGGTGATTCTGGAGGTAGGTCTGGGTGGAGCTTGTGGTGCGCTGGGCGCTGGCTAGGCGTGCGTTGCCTAATGTTTGGGCGCGTTATTGTTGTCCGAGGTCGGCAAGCTGTGGGAATTCTGCCAGAGGGAAGCGTAATTGCTGGCAACGTTTCCTTGTTTCCCGTGTGGTTGGCAGGCAGTGCAGTGCCAGCACGAAGGCTGCGTCGCCATTCTGCTAGCGCATGGCGCCGACGCTAACCTTGCGGATGCTAACGGCAACACTGCCCTTCACCTGGCTGCCCTTGCTCCTAACACCTGCCTAGCAGGGCAGTTACTGGCGCACAACGCCCATCTTGATGCGCAGAATAAGGTAAGCGTGGAATTTGGGTCAGGCCGCTCCTGAGAAGAAAAAGTTGCTTTGCTTCTCTGTGTTTTTCTAACTGGAGAGGGGCGTTATGCTTTCAGATGGGATACACGCCCCTTTCTCTGGCCGTGTCCGCGCATCACGTAGAGATGGTGGAGTTCCTGCTTAGCAAAGGAGCCGACGTGCACGCTCGAGATCAGTCGGAAAGGTGAAGGGTTTGTCAAAACGGGGCGTGGGTCTCCTGAGCATTGGTGAAGTTTGCCTGGTCTGGCCGGGTAGCCGAGGGTGCTTAGCGGGGGAGACGTTTGGCCCAGGGACGTGCTGCGGCCCCTTGCAACCCGAGTTCTCGTGGGCTTCCGTGTGGTTGGCTTTGCTTTCCTCCTGGCTGTAGGAAAGGGGGAGGTGTAATTGTTTTGGGAGCAAATAGGGATGAAAGGAACGCCAGTGAAACGTCGGTGTCTCCTGATAGCTTTTGTCTCGTCTTGTGGCTGCTTTAGGACCCCTCTGATGCTTGCCGCCTCTGCCGGGGATGTGAGCATGATAGAAGTTCTTCTTGGCTATGGTGCTGACCTTTGCCAGAAAGACGTTCTTGGATGGACAGCGGAGGCTTATGCTAGGAGGTCTGGACACACTGGGTAAGTGCTTTAGGTCACGGTGAGAGTCGCTAAGCGGTCCGAATGTCCGTGTTGGTGTGCGGACGTGTTTGGTAAGAGGCGCAAGGTTTAATGATGCGTGGAGACCTTTGTTGAAGGTGGACTCAGTGGAATCTTCCGGGACGTAGCGTTCCCTGTGTCAAGTGTGAGTTGGGGAGTTGAGGAAAGCTTCCCCCGCAAATCGTCTTGTTTGGTAAGTGGTGTTATGCAAGGATGTAGTTGATTATAGTGACAGTGTTCCCTTTCTTTCCGCACCTCCCTAGTGTTAGTGAACAGCTGGCAGACCGCGCAGCCGAGAAAAACGTGGGAGAAGCTTGTGCAGGCAGCGCAGAAAGCACGCCAGTGCTTAGCACTCGTTGCGAGGCAGGAGCTGCTGCGTTTGCGTTGGGCACACCTGCTGCGGACAGAGGAGGTAGGAGGCTTAACTGTGGAGGAGCTGAGGAGGAGAATGCCTACGGCCTTTTCTTGTGGTGGCTTGTATTGAAGCTTGGCAGGGTTCCGTCCCTCTTGCCTGTTGAGTACCCTTGCTAGGGACGGAGTAGAGACGCGCTGGTGATCCTCCTCCGTGAGGATAGTCCTTTGGTTTTGAGGCTGGCTTTTGGTTTTGGGGGTGATGGGTGGGAGGCTGGGTAGAGCAGGAAATACAGCGTAGTCTCTGGCATTTTGAAGCACAGGTTGGCGGGGGTGGGGGTAGAGGCAAAGAGAGCACGAGAGAGAGACCGATCTCTGCCTGTGTGGTATGAAGAGCTCGGCAGTTTGTTTCCTTCTTGTCCTGTTCAACCGCTACCAGCATTTGCTCGCTGCCTGCTCACATAGCATATTCATGCCATGGCAGGTTTGAGGTTTGGAACGTTCGAAGGAAAGACAAGGGCGGTGTGGAATTCTTGTCCTTTTTTATTTTGCGGGGGGTGGGGGGGGGCAGCGAGAATTGAGTAGGATGGGAGAAATTGGTGGTTTGGGGCATGCTTTCGTTCATGCTGTCTGGCATGACTGCTTCACTCTAGTCTGGCCTGTAGAATTGTCCGTGTAACATGCTTGTCTGCATTGCTGAAAGTCGAAGGTCCGACATGCTAAGAATTAATCCTGTCAATTAATATTTGAACAGTGAGAGGTGGCTTTTCCCACGAATACTTCACGAGGTGAGACTCGAACAGTAGCTTTTGCCAACGACCTTAACCTGCCGAAAAAGAGGGGAGATTTGAGCGAGACGGTCCTTCTTGCCTTTGCCTTTGCCTTTGAAGAGTGTTGGAGGCAGAGGAGAGCGATGACAGCTGTCCTGCTTCTGAGGAAGAAAAAAGCAGTTTAGCTGCCAAGGTAAAGTGCCTCCAGAAGGAGAACTGCCCGTGGAGCGACTCGTTTGCAGGGCAGAGCTGTCTAGATTTGGGCAAAAGCGCGTGTCCAGGCAGGGTGGTTTTCTCCTGCCCCGCGGTCTCCTGCCTGCCAGTCTTTCAGCTGCGGTGAGCTGTTTGCTCCAAGCCTTGTAGCTGTCCGTGGCAGAGCATGCAGCAGGCTTGCGGTTGCGGGTGGGAAGAGCAGTAGGTGACAAGAAAAGCGACCGCATGGTTTTCTTCACCTGAGTCAGAGTTCTCGTCCCAAAGCTGATCAGCCTCTAGATGGCCTGTTCTTTTGTCCTTGCTGTTTGTTTCCAGTAACTTTGGTGATAGAATTCAGGCTGATATGGGGAAAAGGGCACTTGCTGTTCAAGATCTGCTGCAATGCTTCATCTCCTGGCTCTCCTTTCTTTCGTCCTTGTCAGGTTGCCCAAGAGTGCTTGGGGGCGGGGGGAGTGGCTCAAGAGGGTCTTTTTTTCCTCCTGGGGGATGGCATTGCGGGCTTGCATGGGATCTCACACCACCTGTTTCCCCTTCCTTTTGTTTCTTTTGTTTTGTTTTGGTTTGTTTTTCAGTTGAGGTGTGTGGCATTGGGGCTGTGCCATGATGAAGAAGCTGAAGAAGCCGAGTGTGGTGCAGGAACGCACCCCGTAGTGCTGGAGATGCAGGCATGTTTATTTGCAACCTGGTTGCCCTTGTCTCAGTGGCCTGTCAGAGAGTGTGGCAGCTGTTGTGTGAGAAGAGCTAGTGTGGCATAGTAAGATGTGATGGTGGTTGGAGGAGTGAAAGTGAGGAAAGAGGGGGAGGTGAGACTACGGTAGTTTGAGAAGCAGGCAGCTGGTGGTCTCGTGAGCCCAAGGGAGGGGGAAAGGGTGTGTGTGCTGCTGGATAAGGTAACGTAGGTGAAGGCAGAGCCTGACTGTGTGCGGGCAGTGCTTCTCGGGGGGCTTTATGGAATGGGAGCAGGACGTTAGTGACATTAGGTATTGCTGTGTACATAAAGACATCTGCAGGCCTTGTAAAAGAGGAGCGAGAAGGTTTTTCTCTGTGGCTCGAGAGAGGAGAAGTATTTGGCAAGGTGTGGATGGCCTGGGCAGAGGCTGCTGTCCTGGGAGTGGCAGCAAGTGGCCTTTGAGTTGTATTTCTAGAGTCCTACTGCAAGAGAGAAGGTTCTGGTTCTGTGCGTGCTTGGAAGGGTTGCTGCTGCTTTGCCAGGTTATGCAGTGAAAGGAGCGTGTTTGGGACGGTGCAGCCAAGTACTAAGGACAGCAGCAGAGTGGGTGTAGGCTTGGAGGGAGCGCAGTTGGGGGTTGGAGAGTGGAAGCGAGGGCCCAGGGGGAGGTTTGCCTCAGGTTGTTGGAGAAGCAGGCAGCTGGCGGTGTTTGTTGGTGCAAAGGAGGGGGGAAGGATGTGTGTGCTGCTGAGTATTGCCGTGTAGGGGAAGCTGGAGTGTGGGTAGTGCTTCTCAGGGGCTTTAGGGGAAGGGAGCAGGGCGTTTGTGAGCTTCGGCATTGCCGTCCCTTCACATACGTTCTCGTGGAGGCTGCTTGTTTCTGTTCTTTCTAAGTGTGCGGGCCGATCTCTTTTAGGACGACTCACCGGAAAGGAAGGGAGAGGAGGCTCCTGGTGGTGCCCAAGTGGCGGCTGCTGCAGGAGCCCCTGCTGGTGTGAGAGGTGAGTTTCTAGACATGGAGGGGCTTTGTTTCTCTGCTCTTTGGGCTGGGTGAATGAACTGAAATGGCGATCTGCCTGTGAGAGGGTAGAGCAGGCAGGTAGGCGCTGGGCAGGCAATGGCGGGGAGGGGGGGAGGGAACGTAGCTGGAGGGAGATGTTTTGTGGTAGTGCTAGGGAAGGAGGGTTGTTTCTTGGTGACTTCCTGCGGGTGGGAGGGTGTTTGGCTAGTGCTTTGCGGGTCGCTCCTGTAGCGTGCCGAGGGATTGTGAAGGGCCAACTCTGGAGCTGTAGTTTGGAGGGGAGATGCCGTCAGAGCTGCGTAGTCGGCGACTGTGGCATGGCAGAGCCTTGTTTGGATGCTCGCCGAGCATGTGTTGGGCGTTCTTGGTAGGGGCGTGAGCTGTGCTGCTGGGCTTGGGCCTGTGGTGCTGGCAAGAAGGCGGCAGGAAGTGGCGATGGCGTGGTGGTGCGGCTGGGGGTGCAGGCGCCCTTAAATGACGCTGCTTTGTTTTTCCTGGGGAGTGGAACGGTTTGGTGTGTCCTGGGCGCAGGGCTTGCGTGCTGGAGGAGAGCAGGAGAGGGAAAGAAGGAGCGGTGGTGTGTCATTTGTGGCTTCCTTTGCAGGTGTTGCGTCGTCCGCAGGAGCGGAGCAGGAGGACGAGAGCGACTCTCCCTGGGATTCCGAGGTGCTTGGTGTGAGGGGCGCAGTGGGTTGCCCGTGGGGGGAAGTGCGCGGGAGCTTGCCTTGGACGTGGGCCCTAGCAGGGATGAGGCTCAGTTGCCGCTTGTGGTGGCTGCGCCACAGGTTTGTTCCTGTGACCTGGAGCCGCTTGTGCTCTGTGCAAGCGGTTTGGTGAGGACTGTGCCTAAGTGGGGTGTGCTAATGTCCTGGGAGTGGCAGCAAGTGGCCTTTGAGTTGTATTTCTAGAGTCCTACTGCAAGAGAGAAGGTTCTGGTTCTGTGCGTGCTTGGAAGGGTTGCTGCTGCTTTGCCAGGTTATGCAGTGAAAGGAGCGTGTTTGGGACGGTGCAGCCAAGTACTAAGGACAGCAGCAGAGTGGGTGTAGGCTTGGAGGGAGCGCAGTTGGGGGTTGGAGAGTGGAAGCGAGGGCCCAGGGGGAGGTTTGCCTCAGGTTGTTGGAGAAGCAGGCAGCTGGCGGTGTTTGTTGGTGCAAAGGAGGGGGGAAGGATGTGTGTGCGGCTGAGTATTGCCGTGTAGGGGAAGCTGGAGTGTGGGTAGTGCTTCTCAGGGGCTTTAGGGGAAGGGAGCAGGGCGTTTGTGAGCTTCGGCATTGCCGTCCCTTCACATACGTTCTCGTGGAGGCTGCTTGTTTCTGTTCTTTCTAAGTGTGCGGGCCGATCTCTTTTAGGACGACTCACCGGAAAGGAAGGGAGAGGAGGCTCCTGGTGGTGCCCAAGTGGCGGCTGCTGCAGGAGCCCCTGCTGGTGTGAGAGGTGAGTTTCTAGACATGGAGGGGCTTTGTTTCTCTGCTCTTTGGGCTGGGTGAATGAACTGAAATGGCGATCTGCCTGTGAGAGGGTAGAGCAGGCAGGTAGGCGCTGGGCAGGCAATGGCGGGGAGGGGGGGAGGGAACGTAGCTGGAGGGAGATGTTTTGTGGTAGTGCTAGGGAAGGAGGGTTGTTTCTTGGTGACTTCCTGCGGGTGGGAGGGTGTTTGGCTAGTGCTTTGCGGGTCGCTCCTGTAGCGTGCCGAGGGATTGTGAAGGGCCAACTCTGGAGCTGTAGTTTGGAGGGGAGATGCCGTCAGAGCTGCGTAGTCGGCGACTGTGGCATGGCAGAGCCTTGTTTGGATGCTCGCCGAGCATGTGTTGGGCGTTCTTGGTAGGGGCGTGAGCTGTGCTGCTGGGCTTGGGCCTGTGGTGCTGGCAAGAAGGCGGCAGGAAGTGGCGATGGCGTGGTGGTGCGGCTGGGGGTGCAGGCGCCCTTAAATGACGCTGCTTTGTTTTTCCTGGGGAGTGGAACGGTTTGGTGTGTCCTGGGCGCAGGGCTTGCGTGCTGGAGGAGAGCAGGAGAGGGAAAGAAGGAGCGGTGGTGTGTCATTTGTGGCTTCCTTTGCAGGTGTTGCGTCGTCCGCAGGAGCGGAGCAGGAGGACGAGAGCGACTCTCCCTGGGATTCCGAGGTGCTTGGTGTGAGGGGCGCAGTGGGTTGCCCGTGGGGGGAAGTGCGCGGGAGCTTGCCTTGGACGTGGGCCCTAGCAGGGATGAGGCTCAGTTGCCGCTTGTGGTGGCTGCGCCACAGGTTTGTTCCTGTGACCTGGAGCCGCTTGTGCTCTGTGCAAGCGGTTTGGTGAGGACTGTGCCTAAGTGGGGTGTGCTAATGTCCTGGGAGTGGCAGCAAGTGGCCTTTGAGTTGTATTTCTAGAGTCCTACTGCAAGAGAGAAGGTTCTGGTTCTGTGCGTGCTTGGAAGGGTTGCTGCTGCTTTGCCAGGTTATGCAGTGAAAGGAGCGTGTTTGGGACGGTGCAGCCAAGTACTAAGGACAGCAGCAGAGTGGGTGTAGGCTTGGAGGGAGCGCAGTTGGGGGTTGGAGAGTGGAAGCGAGGGCCCAGGGGGAGGTTTGCCTCAGGTTGTTGGAGAAGCAGGCAGCTGGCGGTGTTTGTTGGTGCAAAGGAGGGGGGAAGGATGTGTGTGCGGCTGAGTATTGCCGTGTAGGGGAAGCTGGAGTGTGGGTAGTGCTTCTCAGGGGCTTTAGGGGAAGGGAGCAGGGCGTTTGTGAGCTTCGGCATTGCCGTCCCTTCACATACGTTCTCGTGGAGGCTGCTTGTTTCTGTTCTTTCTAAGTGTGCGGGCCGATCTCTTTTAGGACGACTCACCGGAAAGGAAGGGAGAGGAGGCTCCTGGTGGTGCCCAAGTGGCGGCTGCTGCAGGAGCCCCTGCTGGTGTGAGAGGTGAGTTTCTAGACATGGAGGGGCTTTGTTTCTCTGCTCTTTGGGCTGGGTGAATGAACTGAAATGGCGATCTGCCTGTGAGAGGGTAGAGCAGGCAGGTAGGCGCTGGGCAGGCAATGGTGGGGAGGGGGGGAGGGAACGTAGCTGGAGGGAGATGTTTTGTGGTAGTGCTAGGGAAGGAGGGTTGTTTCTTGGTGACTTCCTGCGGGTGGGAGGGTGTTTGGCTAGTGCTTTGCGGGTCGCTCCTGTAGCGTGCCGAGGGATTGTGAAGGGCCAACTCTGGAGCTGTAGTTTGGAGGGGAGATGCCGTCAGAGCTGCGTAGTCGGCGACTGTGGCATGGCAGAGCCTTGTTTGGATGCTCGCCGAGCATGTGTTGGGCGTTCTTGGTAGGGGCGTGAGCTGTGCTGCTGGGCTTGGGCCTGTGGTGCTGGCAAGAAGGCGGCAGGAAGTGGCGATGGCGTGGTGGTGCGGCTGGGGGTGCAGGCGCCCTTAAATGACGCTGCTTTGTTTTTCCTGGGGAGTGGAACGGTTTGGTGTGTCCTGGGCGCAGGGCTTGCGTGCTGGAGGAGAGCAGGAGAGGGAAAGAAGGAGCGGTGGTGTGTCATTTGTGGCTTCCTTTGCAGGTGTTGCGTCGTCCGCAGGAGCGGAGCAGGAGGACGAGAGCGACTCTCCCTGGGATTCCGAGGTGCTTGGTGTGAGGGGCGCAGTGGGTTGCCCGAGGGGGGAAGTGCGCGGGAGCTTGCCTTGGACGTGGGCCCTAGCAGGGATGAGGCTCAGTTGCCGCTTGTGGTGGCTGCGCCACAGGTTTGTTCCTGTGACCTGGAGCCGCTTGTGCTCTGTGCAAGCGGTTTGGTGAGGACTGTGCCTAAGTGGGGTGTGCTAATGTCCTGGGAGTGGCAGCAAGTGGCCTTTGAGTTGTATTTCTAGAGTCCTACTGCAAGAGAGAAGGTTCTGGTTCTGTGCGTGCTTGGAAGGGTTGCTGCTGCTTTGCCAGGTTATGCAGTGAAAGGAGCGTGTTTGGGACGGTGCAGCCAAGTACTAAGGACAGCAGCAGAGTGGGTGTAGGCTTGGAGGGAGCGCAGTTGGGGGTTGGAGAGTGGAAGCGAGGGCCCAGGGGGAGGTTTGCCTCAGGTTGTTGGAGAAGCAGGCAGCTGGCGGTGTTTGTTGGTGCAAAGGAGGGGGGAAGGATGTGTGTGCTGCTGAGTATTGCCGTGTAGGGGAAGCTGGAGTGTGGGTAGTGCTTCTCAGGGGCTTTAGGGGAAGGGAGCAGGGCGTTTGTGAGCTTCGGCATTGCCGTCCCTTCACATACGTTCTCGTGGAGGCTGCTTGTTTCTGTTCTTTCTAAGTGTGCGGGCCGATCTCTTTTAGGACGACTCACCGGAAAGGAAGGGAGAGGAGGCTCCTGGTGGTGCCCAAGTGGCGGCTGCTGCAGGAGCCCCTGCTGGTGTGAGAGGTGAGTTTCTAGACATGGAGGGGCTTTGTTTCTCTGCTCTTTGGGCTGGGTGAATGAACTGAAATGGCGATCTGCCTGTGAGAGGGTAGAGCAGGCAGGTAGGCGCTGGGCAGGCAATGGCGGGGAGGGGGGGAGGGAACGTAGCTGGAGGGAGATGTTTTGTGGTAGTGCTAGGGAAGGAGGGTTGTTTCTTGGTGACTTCCTGCGGGTGGGAGGGTGTTTGGCTAGTGCTTTGCGGGTCGCTCCTGTAGCGTGCCGAGGGATTGTGAAGGGCCAACTCTGGAGCTGTAGTTTGGAGGGGAGATGCCGTCAGAGCTGCGTAGTCGGCGACTGTGGCATGGCAGAGCCTTGTTTGGATGCTCGCCGAGCATGTGTTGGGCGTTCTTGGTAGGGGCGTGAGCTGTGCTGCTGGGCTTGGGCCTGTGGTGCTGGCAAGAAGGCGGCAGGAAGTGGCGATGGCGTGGTGGTGCGGCTGGGGGTGCAGGCGCCCTTAAATGACGCTGCTTTGTTTTTCCTGGGGAGTGGAACGGTTTGGTGTGTCCTGGGCGCAGGGCTTGCGTGCTGGAGGAGAGCAGGAGAGGGAAAGAAGGAGCGGTGGTGTGTCATTTGTGGCTTCCTTTGCAGGTGTTGCGTCGTCCGCAGGAGCGGAGCAGGAGGACGAGAGCGACTCTCCCTGGGATTCCGAGGTGCTTGGTGTGAGGGGCGCAGTGGGTTGCCCGTGGGGGGAAGTGCGCGGGAGCTTGCCTTGGACGTGGGCCCTAGCAGGGATGAGGCTCAGTTGCCGCTTGTGGTGGCTGCGCCACAGGTTTGTTCCTGTGACCTGGAGCCGCTTGTGCTCTGTGCAAGCGGTTTGGTGAGGACTGTGCCTAAGTGGGGTGTGCTAATGTCCTGGGAGTGGCAGCAAGTGGCCTTTGAGTTGTATTTCTAGAGTCCTACTGCAAGAGAGAAGGTTCTGGTTCTGTGCGTGCTTGGAAGGGTTGCTGCTGCTTTGCCAGGTTATGCAGTGAAAGGAGCGTGTTTGGGACGGTGCAGCCAAGTACTAAGGACAGCAGCAGAGTGGGTGTAGGCTTGGAGGGAGCGCAGTTGGGGGTTGGAGAGTGGAAGCGAGGGCCCAGGGGGAGGTTTGCCTCAGGTTGTTGGAGAAGCAGGCAGCTGGCGGTGTTTGTTGGTGCAAAGGAGGGGGGAAGGATGTGTGTGCGGCTGAGTATTGCCGTGTAGGGGAAGCTGGAGTGTGGGTAGTGCTTCTCAGGGGCTTTAGGGGAAGGGAGCAGGGCGTTTGTGAGCTTCGGCATTGCCGTCCCTTCACATACGTTCTCGTGGAGGCTGCTTGTTTCTGTTCTTTCTAAGTGTGCGGGCCGATCTCTTTTAGGACGACTCACCGGAAAGGAAGGGAGAGGAGGCTCCTGGTGGTGCCCAAGTGGCGGCTGCTGCAGGAGCCCCTGCTGGTGTGAGAGGTGAGTTTCTAGACATGGAGGGGCTTTGTTTCTCTGCTCTTTGGGCTGGGTGAATGAACTGAAATGGCGATCTGCCTGTGAGAGGGTAGAGCAGGCAGGTAGGCGCTGGGCAGGCAATGGTGGGGAGGGGGGGAGGGAACGTAGCTGGAGGGAGATGTTTTGTGGTAGTGCTAGGGAAGGAGGGTTGTTTCTTGGTGACTTCCTGCGGGTGGGAGGGTGTTTGGCTAGTGCTTTGCGGGTCGCTCCTGTAGCGTGCCGAGGGATTGTGAAGGGCCAACTCTGGAGCTGTAGTTTGGAGGGGAGATGCCGTCAGAGCTGCGTAGTCGGCGACTGTGGCATGGCAGAGCCTTGTTTGGATGCTCGCCGAGCATGTGTTGGGCGTTCTTGGTAGGGGCGTGAGCTGTGCTGCTGGGCTTGGGCCTGTGGTGCTGGCAAGAAGGCGGCAGGAAGTGGCGATGGCGTGGTGGTGCGGCTGGGGGTGCAGGCGCCCTTAAATGACGCTGCTTTGTTTTTCCTGGGGAGTGGAACGGTTTGGTGTGTCCTGGGCGCAGGGCTTGCGTGCTGGAGGAGAGCAGGAGAGGGAAAGAAGGAGCGGTGGTGTGTCATTTGTGGCTTCCTTTGCAGGTGTTGCGTCGTCCGCAGGAGCGGAGCAGGAGGACGAGAGCGACTCTCCCTGGGATTCCGAGGTGCTTGGTGTGAGGGGCGCAGTGGGTTGCCCGAGGGGGGAAGTGCGCGGGAGCTTGCCTTGGACGTGGGCCCTAGCAGGGATGAGGCTCAGTTGCCACTTGTAGTGGCTGCGCCACAGGTTTGTTCCTGTGACCTGGAGCCGCTTGTGCTCTGTGCAAGCGGTTTGGTGAGGACTGTGCCTAAGTGGGGTGTGCTAATGTCCTGGGAGTGGCAGCAAGTGGCCTTTGAGTTGTATTTCTAGAGTCCTACTGCAAGAGAGAAGGTTCTGGTTCTGTGCGTGCTTGGAAGGGTTGCTGCTGCTTTGCCGGGTTATGCAGTGAAAGGAGCGTGTTTGGGACGGTGCAGCCAAGTACTAAGGACAGCAGCAGAGTGGGTGTAGGCTTGGAGGGAGCGCAGTTGGGGGTTCTGAAAGGGCTGTTCTACTTCCAGAGCCTGCGTTCCTTGACGGCCTGCCAAAGTCCCGAAGCAGCAGTGAATCTGCAGGTAATGCTTGATCGACAATCCGAGTTGTGCTTGGGTAGTCCTGCATTTGAAATGCAGTTTGTGGGTGAAGCGTTTCTGGAGATTGCTTGCACCACTCTCTGCTTGTTTGTGTTCTCGCTCACCTAGGTGTCTGCAAAGGAGGGAGGAGAGCATGAAGGACGCGAGGCTGCTGCAACACAGACTGATTTTCAGTGTGACGGACAGGTGAGGAGCTGTGTTGAAGAGCTGTGGAGATGTTAGCCTAGAGCGAGGTGTTATTGCCAAAAGAGCGCAGGCGGAAGACCGCAGAGAGTGGCAGATGTGAAATATACTTTAGATGTATGTTATCTTTGGGCTCCCTCTGAAGAAGGCTGTCGTGAGTGAAAAGAAGGTGGTAGTGCATGTTCGTGCCCTTTTTGTGAGGCTCACGGCACAATCTTTCCTTAGGCGATGGCCGCAGAGCTGCCGGCGGAGGTTGCTGAAGCTCCTGGAAAGCAGTTGCTTCCAGAAGGTTCACTTGAAGTTCCAAAGGTTTCCTGCGGTGAGCTGCAGGGAGACAAGTTGCGGTTGCAAGAGGAACTGGCCAGGGTGAAAGCCAAGGTAGGCAAAGCCTGTAGCGGCCTGCATGACTGTGAGGAGGTGGTTTTCCCCTGTAAACGATGGGGAAAAGCCCTTGTTGAGGCTGTAGGGTAGTAGTGCAGTGGTGTCCCTTCTGTTGCCTTCCCTTCTTCCCGCCGCTGCCCCATGGTGGCAAACAGACCAAGCGCGTCAGGGAGCTGCCCTTTCAAGCATGAGGGGCCAAGCAGTGTGTTGGGGGTCACACCTACCCACGAGGAGGCTGCTCAAGCAGCTTGTTGTCTCTCCGAACCCGCCTGAGCTTTGAGGTGGACCTGAAGGTGACAGTGGGTGAGCTCCGGGTGCCCTGAGAGTGCTGCGTGTTTTCCTGTTGAGGCTGTTGTACTCTTTCTCTATATTTGGCTGTGTGTGTAGAGCTTTGGTTCCTTCTTTGTAGCTGGTCAAATGCCTGCGAAGGTGACAGTCTGTGTTCTGGGGGGGGGCAGCACTTGAAAGGGTGCGATCCTTCTTCATGGTTTGCGCTCGCACACGCAGCGCTGGTTGCTAGGTGGGGTTTTTGCACTGTATACGGGAAGCAGCATGTCAGGCAGGTGCTGTGACTTGTCCTGTTCCCTGACTGTAGGAGGAACTTGACCTCCTAACCTAGCTGCCCGGAGAAGGCCGTGGGTTGGCCCTAGTGCTGAGCTTTTTCTGTAGAAAACATCTTGGCCATCTTGTGGCTGCATGATGCAAATGTGCCGCAAAGTGCTATAGTTCCTGCAGGGCCCTGGGGATGAACCTGTAGTTAGTAAGCATTAGGATCCCGAAATGCTAATTCACTTCCAAGTTGTTTTTGGAGAGAGCTACGTTCAGAGCTACTGACTTGCTTTCCGTTCACTACGCCCACCGCTGCCACCAACGCAAGTACGGAGTTGAAGGAAGGAGTGTAGGGACCGGCTTTCCACCATTTGTGTAAGAATAAGGTAGAGCAGCGTGGGCAGCGTTGGACTAGAAGTCTTTGTGATTGTGGTCGTTATCCTGGAGTTGGGAAGTGCCAGCAGGAGAAGGGAGAGCCTTTGCAGTAATGCTTCCCGTGGGGGAGCGAGCAGCTGGATGCTAGGAGCGTCCCGAGTCACGGGAAGGAGTAGGATTGGTGTTGCAGCTGCGTTTGGGCAGCTGGTAGGAAATTGAGATGGGGATGGGAGAGGCCGGTATGAAAGCGGAAGGAGCAACGTGGTTTTGGAGAGTCGAAGCAGTGGAGTCGTCTGTCTGAAAGCGAAGCTGACTAGCGTGGGTCCTGACTAGCGTGGTTTTACAGTTGCAGGCGTTGGAAGAGCAGCATGTTCAGGCTGAGCGTTGTGTTCAGGATTTGAAGACGGCCCTGGCAGAGAAACAGAGGGAAGCGACAGCTTCTTCCCGGCAACTGCAAGACCTTCTGGAAGCCTCTTTGGGAGGCGTTAGCCTAAAAGACCTGGAGGAACGAGTGGGACGGTAAGGAAGTGGCACAGTGAAGCAAGGCTTTGCTTTGTGGGCTGGTGTAATAGCAGCAGGATGGCCTTGTTGCATCTCAGCAAGTCAGTACACGATTTTGGGAGAGGCTTTTGCTTTGGACTGTGTGATTTGGCGCTGTTGTGCCAGTGTTGGTGCTCCTGTGGATTTCCATGACGAGGCCTGTGTTTCTTTTCAAGACTTGAACTGGAAAACGCCCGGCTGGAAGACACAGGGCAGCAGCAGGCAGCTAGACTCGAAGCTCTTCAGAAAGAGCTGCACGCCTCTGCCTCTGTAAGCTAGTCATAGCCTTCCTGTTTCATGAGCTACTGTGCGCAGTTGTGTGTGTATGTATGCGGGGGCGTTTTCGGAAGAGATTTTCCTGGGGAGCCTCGGGGAAATCATTCCCTGCAGGCTGCAGGCGATCGGCTGCTGTTGGTCCGCTCGCAGGCTTTCTGGTTTTGTGCGCTACTCTGCTGAGTCTTACTTAACAGTGTTTGAGGTAAGGGCACTTACGGCACTTGTGCGCCGGTGTGAATGGTTGCTGCTTTGTACCGGTTGTGGTGCTTAAGCCGTGTGGCAGCAGCACTTCAGCTGTTGCCGCCTTAAAGGCGTTCTGCAAGTGAACTTGTGGAACGTCCTTGGTGCCAAGCACGTCGTTGCCAAGTCTTAAGCGGCCTCCTCAGGCTGTGCCAGGAATTCCATTCGCCGCTGGTCGCTGAAGATCCCCCTGGAGCTTTAAATTAAGCTGTGCTCTGCCCGGATGGGGATACCTAAGTACCGTCGGCTATTAGCGGAGGGCCTGAGGAAGGTGTTCTCCAGTGTGCGTGGCACCTTTGCCCCCGTGAGCCCCTCGCTAGTAGCGGGTGGTCTTTGCTTTAGTGGGGGTCGGGGGGAGGGTGGTGTGGGGGGAGAGAGGGGTGGCAGGCACCAGTTTCTGTCCCTCGGTCTTAGCCTGGGTGGTGGAAATATTGAAGTGCTGCAGTTTGCGTGGGATTCTGTCCCCTGGAGTTGTGGGGCCGGCCCTCGGCTAGCAGAGAGAGATGTCCTGCCGCACCTTTGTGAGGAAGGCTGTGCGCACCTAGTGCCTCTAGGTGCCGTGAGTGAGTCGTGTGTGCCATTTCTTCTTCCTGTCCGGAAAGCGTGAGAGCGGAAGAAAGCCAGGGAAGGAGCTGGCAGAGTGGAAACAACCCGCAGAAGCCCGCCTGGAGGAAGAAATGAAGAAAAACGTTGCACTGCAGAAAGAATGCAACAGGTACAGCCGTTGAGTACTTGTAAGAGCTGTCGAATGAGCGGGGAGTCAGGCGTTATGTACCTTGCCCCTGAGACTCCGAGTACGTATCTGTTGGTGAGCGAGCTCAAGGCTTGCGTTAGGTCTTGCAAGTGGCTTCTGTAGGGGAGCGTGCGGTTTTAGGTAGGTGGAAGTGCAGGCAGGAGGGCAGTTGTCCTGGGAAGAGAGGGAGGGCGGGAGGGCAGGAAGAAGTCGCTTGTGTCTTGTGCCTGTTGTCAGGCAGAGGGAGAAGCTTCAAGGGAGCAGATGAAATGTTGACTGGGCAAGTGATGTGTGGGAGGGGAATGATGTGGGTGGGTGGGTTGGTGTGGTGTTTTGGCTTGGTGTCTTGTTCTGGAAGTCCTGGCCTGTCCGCCATGGTACAAATGAAGTAAGCCCCGCACCGTATGCGTGGTGCTTAGGGAAGTGCATGCGTAAAGGCGGACTGTGCTTGGGCTTCCTACTTTACTTGCTAATGTGCTGTGCAGGTCGAAGAGGCTTCTGGAGAAAGCTATGAAGAAAGTGAGGGCGTATGAGAGGCGGGCACGAGAGTCCCAGATGAATTTCCCGGGCGAAAGGGAGGACCCGTGTTCGGGAAGGGGCAGAGAAGTTGCTAAATTACGAACAAAGGTGAGCTTTGGCTGGCTTGTTGTGGTGCTTGTTTTGGAAAGCTGTAAGATTCTTTTCCTGGCTGTTGGGTTGTGGTGTTAATTATGTGGTGGCCGTGTTTTGAAAAGAACGGCTGTCTCTTATGGTCCCTGAAAAAGCCTGTGTAATCCTTTGGGAAGTGAAGAGGCGTTGCGGTAGCGGGGCACTTGTGAGCCTGGGCCTTTCTGGGCGAGAGCCCAGCTTGAAAGCTTGAGGCCCTGGCAGCATCTTTGAGGTCTGACAGATGAATTTGTGCTCTGGAAGACCGGTAAGTAGGACCATTATAAGCCTAACCACAGTATGAAAGGCAAGGACATCGGAAGCATAGGTGTGAGAGGTGTGGAAAAGGTGCGTTTCTGCGGAGAGAAGACGACGACGACGACGACGGCGGCAGAGTTTTAGTTGACCTTTGGGGCCTACTGAAACCCTGGCACTTCTTTGTTGATTGTCTTCTAAACTCAAACCTGTGTGTGTGTGTGTGTGCGTGCGTGTATGTAGAAAGAGATAATCATTTCTGTTTCCTCTTTCCTGAAGCTTCAGGTATACCACTGTAAACAAGTGAATACCTTGTGATTATTGTATATTGTTGTCAATATGATTACAGTTGTTATCGTTCCCGTTCATTAGTTCATTACACTCGGTTACTTACCTGTTACAATAGTAAACTCATTCCTAAGGAGTAGGGACACCTACACTACCAGCCGACCCTGTTTAGTGTCGGGAGCCCGCCGAATTACCTTACCAGGGCAAAATGCCTCTCAACTGGTTCGGTCGTTCTGCGGAGGCCTCCCGGCACAAAGGGACACGCTCGGTGGATTGTCACAGAACTGCGTACGCTTAGACCTCTGGGTCTGCTTAGGTGAGTGAGTCCTTTCCCTGTGTGCAGGTCCGTGAGCTGTGCTGCTCCCTGGAGGCAGAGCGGAGGAAGTCGAGGCAGCTAGAGAAAGCAAACGAAGGTGCGCGAGAAGAGTTGGCTTGGCTGCATGGGAGCCGTGACAAACTGCGGAAGAGCAAGCGGCAGCTGGAAGAAGAGGTGGTTGCGCTGAGGTGTCGCTTAGAGGCCAAGATGAGGGATCAGAGGCACAGAGAAGAGGATAAAAGGGAGATTGAGCAAAAGGCTGGGCAAGAGCTAAGGCAAAAACTACAGGAAGTCAATCTCTTTCTGCAGGTGAGCTCCCTTACCGCTAGTACGCGCAGTCCGTTTGTGGCTTGTCATTCATTCTTTACTGTTGTCATTTCTCGGTATGTTATGCTTGTGCCGGTCAGTGCTGTGGGGTCATGGGCTCGTTATAGCTTCAGGAGGTTGCTGAAGGGTGCGAGCTTGTTGGATGCTTGTCCTCAGGCATTCTGAGATGTGGTGAATAATCTTCTTTACGCACCTCGGTCACTGGCGAATCTGTAACAGCGCCAAGAAAGACGAGAATTGCAAGTGGACTAGTGTCTTAGAGAGACAGAGGTGGCTTAGTACTAGCTCTGATTCAAAACAAAACAAAGCAAAGCAAAAAGTTGCGCTGAGAGAGCCGGTTTCTTTCTGAACCAAAAGGATGATGTAATGGGGTGCTTTTGGGTTTTGCCCTTGATTGTAGAGGGCAGTGAGGAGGCCCAGTTGGCTCCCTGGGTGAGGTTGTGCTCTTCAAAGTGGGTGTGTGAAAGGGCCTGGGGGGAATGATCTCTTTTTCTTTCCTGGGGGTTGAAACTGCATTATCTGCTTCAGACACAGGCAGCCGCCCAGGACCGAGCGGAACAACTAAGAGCCGCTTCTGCAGCTTCCGCGGTAGGCCGACTGCAGCAGAGAGTTAGGCATTTAGAATATGAATTGGCTCTCACAAAACGCCTGCAGTGAGAGAGCGCTAACGAGAGGCTTGCGGAAGCTGCTGCTGCTGCGCAATGCTACGAGCCCTGCAGAAGCCACTCTCTGGCAACGAACCCGGTGGGCAGCGCTTCCTCTGTGACGGAGAGAGTGGAAGCTCATATGGCTGAGGTAAGGCATTGGGAATACCTGTTATTCTCAAGCTGAAAATGAGCATCCGTTCCTAGCTCCACCGCACCCAATCTAGGAGTCTAGACACGCCTGCTGACCCTCAGAGCGCTGCAACCTCGGCAAAAGCTCTGGTCCGGGCGCGCCCCAGAATTAGCAGTCCGTGTGACGGCATGTTCCTCACAGCGCGGTGAGCAGCGTGCCCTGAGGTTTGGGAAGCGCATGCCGAGAGTGGGGCAAGGGAGCACGTGATTCTTCACAAAATGCCGTGATCCGTTCCCGCCTTTGCACAGAGTGGGGGTGTGGAGAAGCTCTCGAGTTGGGGATTGCTTTGTGAGACGGTTAATGCCATAGAGTAATGGGAACGCTGGGCCTTGGTGGACAAAGACTTTCTCTGTAGTGGGGGTGATGTTTCCAGTGTTTATTCCCATGTTGCAGTTGGCTTGAGAAGCTAATGCTACAAGAATGTAGCTACTGAGGCCTTAAGGGTATCTTGTCTGTACTTGCAGGTGCGGCGGGAATGGTCAAAAATATCGCTGAAGAACTTGAGCAAGGTAATCTGTCAGGATCTGTTAGCGGTGTTACCAAGGAAGAGGACGGTTCCTCCATTTTGAACACAACTACTGGAAAGCTGCCAAGCTCCTGTGCTAAGCACAGTTGTTTTCTACTAGCTTTCCAACCTAGAGCTCTGCGAGGCAACTTGCTGCTTATGCAAATAATAGTCGTACAGAGTCGTATGCAGTTGCCTTTAGATCACAGAGAGGAAAAGCGGCCTATGCGCACGTTCAGCCCCTGCCCCCGAGCCCTGAGCAATTCCACCTCTTCAGGATAATTGTTTCTCCAGAGTTGTGGCTTGGCGGTGACTGGGCCTGTTGCAAAGCAGGTAGCCCCTGAGAGCAATTCCTTCTGTCCCAGTAGCCTTTACTCTCCTAGCGAGTGGCCAGCCGTTGCGCTAGAGCTCTTTCCGTTTGCTAGGACGGACACAAATCCGTGGCATTGAATCCGTTTGCATTGTGACTGGAGTTGCCTGTCTCCTGGGAGTAATAAGGTTTGTTTGCTTTGGGGACCTTTTCCTACTGCAACACTAACATAGGGCATTTTCTCCCCTCCCGCTCTCGCCCCGCCCCTTCCCCAGCAATGGCTGAGCTGAACGTTGGATCGGCTGGAGCTTCTCCCTGGGCATCTACTGAAGGATCTTCAGAAAACGTAGACCAGGAGCCGCTTTCCAGGGCAACGCAAGAGTGCCGCGATGTTTTGACAGCCCCGTTCCAGAGAGCTAAGAGTGGTTATCCTGAGACTACTACCTTCTGACAGAGGGACTCGCGTTACCAGGCTGTGAGGAAAAGCAACCCTTGCCACTGTTTTTGTACGAGTGCAACAGTGCGGTGTAGCCAATAATAATAACGTGCGGTCTTTAACTGCAAGTATTGTGTTCCAACTTGGTATTTAATAAATGTTGTAATCTAGTAGGTCTCTCCGTTTTATTCTGTTCCCCTTCCTGACTTTGCCTGCCCTGCGCATATGACTGTCCCCTCTGCTCGTGTCTCTTATGGAGTAGTATGTGTTGCATTGCTGCCAAATGGTGCATGCTGGTGGAAGTCTGGCCTGCTGCGGCATTTGCGGGCAAGGGCTGCGTTTTGTCCCTGCGTTTTGCGAGTTGTTCAGCGCTAGCCAGCACGGATGATGGAAGTCATGTTTTTGAAGGCCTAGCCAGGCTTTCTTCCTGGGCAGGCGCTTAGCCCTTCTGCCTCGCGCTGGTCTGACCAAAAGTCACTTATGCAGACAGCTCCAGGCCTGAGGGCAGAGAGGCCGTTTGTCCAAGGGAGAGCTCAGCTCTGCTCTGCTCTGCTCCCTTCAGCTGGCTTCCCAGCTGCTCCTTCAGCCTGTCCTGGCAGCCAGACCAAGGGCCAGCATGCAGACTGTGTGTTTTTCCTCAGCGGGGGCTGGAAGCACGAGTGTGTGAAGACAGGGGCCTCGATCGTCCCCAGGTGCAGCCCTTGGCGGTTCCCCTTGTTGAACTTGACAAGGTGCCCGGTTGCCTCACGTCTCGCTCGTAGCGGGGCACTGGCCTCTTGCTGCCTTTGAGAACGATGCTTCCTGTGGTCTGGGCAGAAGGGAGGGCGAGAGCTTCTGGTAGCCAGGAAAGGTCGCAAAGCCCGCCGGTCTGGAAGGCTGTTGGATCCGCTTGCAGTCTGCAAAGGGGAAAGGGGTTATGGAAGTTCTCTGCCCTGCAGCGTGACTGGCAAAGCGGAACCGCTGTCCAGTGCTGGGCACTTGCTCTTCTCTCTGCAAAGCAAAAGCAGGTGCGGAACGCCTCTGAAGTGCCTTCGCTTTGGGTTGTCCTGTTGCCAAACTCTGAGAGGAACTGTTTTCCAGTGGTTCCCTGCCTGCTTCTGTCCTGCTGGGTGTCAGGGAGAGGTGAAAGTTCTTGGCCGCCGGAGCAGCAGCACTGAAATTCAGCGCTGGCATCTGGCATGACAGGAGCTGGTAGCGCTTACAAGGCGGGTAGAGCAAAGTCCCGTCTGTTCTGGCCCCTGCACTAGAGGAGAGGGATGGAGCTACTGGAGCGAGTCCAGCGAAGGGCTACTAAGATGATTAAGGGACTGGAGTAGCTCTCATACGAGGAAAGGCTGAGAGAGCTGGGATTGTTCAGCCTGCAGAAGAGAAGACCGCGGATCAGGGTGTAGGCAGGATGCGAAGGGAGGGTGTAAAGAAGTCGGAGGCAGACTCTTCTCAGCGGTGCCTAGCGGTAGGACGAGGGGCAAGGGGCACAAACTGAAACACAGGCCGTCCTGTCTGAACAGGAGGAAAAAGGTCTTTGCTGTGAGGGGTGACTGAGCCCTGGAAGAGGTTGCCCAGAGAGCTTGGGGAGTCTCCGTCCTCGGAGATGTTCCCAAGCCGTCTGGCTAGGGTCCTGGGCCGACTACTTGAGGTGATCCTGCTTGAGTAGGGGGGGCTGGACGAGACGATCTCCAGAGGTGCCTTCCAACCTCAAACGTCCGGTGATTCTGTGACAAGCAGGAGAAGCGGGCGACCGGGCATCTAGTCAAGTTCGACAAGGGGAACTGTCAAGGGCTGCACCTGGGGCAGGCTGGGGGCTACTGCCAGGAAAGCAGCTGGGCAGAGGAAGGCCTGGGGGTGCAGGTGGGCAGCAAGGAGTCAGCAATGGTTAGAGAAAGAAATCGTAACCACATTTTAATCGTTTTGATAATAACTTTCTGCCAAAGGGAGCAATCGCCCTCCAGCCTCTCGCTGTGGTCTCTGCTAACAGCTGGAGCGATCCGCTTTCGGTGAGAGTCGCTCACCTCGGTGAGAGTCGCGACTCGCGGCCAATTTGGCTCCCTCCGGCACTTGGGCTTCCTACGGCGCAGGCGCAGAGCTGGGAGCCCAGAAGGACCGGCACGCTCGCGGCCTGGCCGGGCAGCAGCCAGAGCAGCCAGCTGCGGGGCTCAACCTAAGCAGTCGCCGTCTCTTCAGGCGCAACGAGCTACTTCAGCCCTGCGAGCTCGGCCAAGCGCTCGCGACGCCCGCGCCCTTAGGGAAACAGTGGGAGCGCAGGTTTGCGAGGAGCACAGTGTCCCGCACCTGGAGCAGCAGCAGCATGAATTCTTCAGGGAAATGACGGCACAGCAGAGTAAGAGCTGGAGCTGGGGGCCGCCGGGGAGGGACCCCCAACAAAGACGTCCTTCGGCCGGCCGCAGCCACCCGCCGCCGCCGCCGCCGCCGCCGCCGCCGCCCCCCGGCCCGGCCCGGCAGCGCCGCGAAGGAGGCGGCAGCGCCCCCCCCCGCCCCGCCCCGGGCCCGCCCCGGCCGCAGCCCCGCCCCCTCGCTGCACAGCCCCGCCCCTCGGCGCGTCACCCCGCTGCCCTGTGACGCCCCCCCCCGCGCCCTCGCCGCGGCTGTTGCGCATGCGCGGCGCGCCCGCCACCGCCTCCGGAGCCGGTGGTCCTCGGTGCTGTTGCGGCCGTGTGCCTCGCTGCCAGCGTCGCTGCGTCGCTGTCCTCGGCCGGCGCCTCTGCCCCCGGCCCGGGGGCTCCGAGCTCGCCGGGACTCAGCCCCGCAGCAGCTGGCCCGGGCCGCGGCCCCTGCTCGGGGCTGTCCGCCGCCCGCGTGCCCGCCGCAGCATGAAGAGGCTCTTGGGGCTCTTCGGCCAGGGCCAGGGGCAGCCGCCTTCGCCGTCGCCGTCGCCGTCGCGGTCGCGGTCGCGGTCGCGGTGGGCGTGCGGCGGCAGCGCGCCCCTGCGCTGCGTCGGCGCTGCCTACGAGCTCCGGGAGAAGGAGCTGGGCAAGCTGCACCGCGCGGCCGCCAGCGGCGACCTGGCGCGGGTGCGGCGGCGGCGGTGGCTGCCGAGAGTCGGCCTCGACGGGCGGGACAAGGCGAAGCGGTGAGGGGCGGCGGGGGGGCCGGGGCGGCGCGGGGGGTGGGGGGGGCGGCGGCGAGGGCCGGGCTGCTGCGTCGGTGCCGGCGGGGGCGGCGGCTGGTGGGTTGGAGCTGGCGTGCAGCTGGCAGGAGCGCCTTTGTGCCGGGAAGGCAGGGCCGTTTGCTTGGGCTGGCGAGGGAGTGCGGGAGGGCAGTCGGCCTTGCGCGCGCGGGGTGGGCTCGGGGCTCGGGGCTCGGAGGCCAGTTGCGTGTGTGGCCAGGCCGGAGCGGGACTTTGTTGCTGGGAGCGTGACAGGGTCGAGGGGGAAGGTTTCTGCTGTCGGGTTTGGTAGGTGTTGTGGAGGGCCCTTGGGAGCGAGCGCGTGCTGGTGCTTGCTGCAGCAGTAAGGCCGGGAAGAGGCCAGAGGGCGCGACTTCCCGGCAAGGCCAGCAGCGAGGGGATGTTCTGGTGTTATAAAAGGCACGTGCTGGGCCTGCGGCCCGCTGCTGTGGCGTGAGTGGTCCTGGCAGCAGGTGGAGGTTGCCTTGCCGTAGGCTGGAGGTGCGCAAGCCTTGCTCTTGCTTGCTGGGCTGCGTGCGTAGTGGTGTTGGAGGCAGGGAGGAGGTGCCGGGGCGGAGGGCAGCAGTTGCAGAGCGGAAGCCGGAGGCTGGCTGGGAGAAATGGGGGGCCTGGGCGCAGGGATGCACGCGCAGGGAAGGGAGCGCGGAGCTGAGGCAACGTTGTCTTCCTAAGTGGGGGCTGGGGCTGGGGCTGGGGCTGGGGCTGGGGCTGGGGCTGGGGCGGGGAGGGGCTTTTTCCTAGCCCCGGCGTCTCGGGCTTTGGGTGTGCAGCGGTCACCCGCGTGACATGGGCAGGCGCGGTCTCTTCAGCTGTCTGGCCTGCGCTAAGGTAACATGCTCAATTTTTAGGACCCCTCTGCATCTGGCTTGCGCTAACGGACATGCGGAGGTTGTCTTGTACTTAGTAGAGAGGAAGTGCAAGCTAAATCCTCGTGACAACTTCAAGAGATCGCCACTGATGAAGGTACGTGGGTGCTGCGGTAGGCAGGGCTTCTAAATTGCGCCCCGAGCGATCGAGCTCTTGGGTGATTCTGGAGGTAGGTCTGGGTGGAGCTTGTGGTGCGCTGGGTGCTGGCTAGGCGTGCGTTGCCTAATGTTTGGGCGCGTTATTGTTGTCCGAGGTCGGCAAGCTGTGGGAATTCTGCCAGAGGGAAGCGTAATTGCTGGCAACGTTTCCTTGTTTCCCGTGTGGTTGGCAGGCAGTGCAGTGCCAGCACGAAGGCTGCGTCGCCATTCTGCTAGCGCATGGCGCCGACGCTAACCTTGCGGATGCTAACGGCAACACTGCCCTTCACCTGGCTGCCCTTGCTCCTAACACCTGCCTAGCAGGGCAGTTACTGGCGCACAACGCCCATCTTGATGCGCAGAATAAGGTAAGCGTGGAATTTGGGTCAGGCCGCTCCTGAGAAGAAAAAGTTGCTTTGCTTCTCTGTGTTTTTCTAACTGGAGAGGGGCGTTATGCTTTCAGATGGGATACACGCCCCTTTCTCTGGCCGTGTCCGCGCATCACGTAGAGATGGTGGAGTTCCTGCTTAGCAAAGGAGCCGACGTGCACGCTCGAGATCAGTCGGAAAGGTGAAGGGTTTGTCAAAACGGGGCGTGGGTCTCCTGAGCATTGGTGAAGTTTGCCTGGTCTGGCCGGGTAGCCGAGGGTGCTTAGCGGGGGAGACGTTTGGCCCAGGGACGTGCTGCGGCCCCTTGCAACCCGAGTTCTCGTGGGCTTCCGTGTGGTTGGCTTTGCTTTCCTCCTGGCTGTAGGAAAGGGGGAGGTGTAATTGTTTTGGGAGCAAATAGGGATGAAAGGAACGCCAGTGAAACGTCGGTGTCTCCTGATAGCTTTTGTCTCGTCTTGTGGCTGCTTTAGGACCCCTCTGATGCTTGCCGCCTCTGCCGGGGACGTGAGCATGATAGAAGTTCTTCTTGGCTATGGTGCTGACCTTTGCCAGAAAGACGTTCTTGGATGGACAGCGGAGGCTTATGCTAGGAGGTCTGGACACACTGGGTAAGTGCTTTAGGTCACGGTGAGAGTCGCTAAGCGGTCCGAATGTCCGTGTTGGTGTGCGGACGTGTTTGGTAAGAGGCGCAAGGTTTAATGATGCGTGGAGACCTTTGTTGAAGGTGGGCTCAGTGGAATCTTCCGGGACGTAGCGTTCCCTGTGTCAAGTGTGAGTTGGGGAGTTGAGGAAAGCTTCCCCCGCAAATCGTCTTGTTTGGTAAGTGGTGTTATGCAAGGATGTAGTTGATTATAGTGACAGTGTTCCCTTTCTTTCCGCACCTCCCTAGTGTTAGTGAACAGCTGGCAGACCGCGCAGCCGAGAAAAACGTGGGAGAAGCTTGTGCAGGCAGCGCAGAAAGCACGCCAGTGCTTAGCACTCGTTGCGAGGCAGGAGCTGCTGCGTTTGCGTTGGGCACACCTGCTGCGGACAGAGGAGGTAGGAGGCTTAACTGTGGAGGAGCTGAGGAGGAGAATGCCTACGGCCTTTTCTTGTGGTGGCTTGTATTGAAGCTTGGCAGGGTTCCGTCCCTCTTGCCTGTTGAGTACCCTTGCTAGGGACGGAGTAGAGACGCGCTGGTGATCCTCCTCCGTGAGGATAGTCCTTTGGTTTTGAGGCTGGCTTTTGGTTTTGGGGGTGATGGGTGGGAGGCTGGGTAGAGCAGGAAATACAGCGTAGTCTCTGGCATTTTGAAGCACAGGTTGGCGGGGGTGGGGGTAGAGGCAAAGAGAGCACGAGAGAGAGACCGATCTCTGCCTGTGCGGTATGAAGAGCTCGGCAGTTTGTTTCCTTCTTGTCCTGTTCAACCGCTACCAGCATTTGCTCGCTGCCTGCTCACATAGCATATTCATGCCATGGCAGGTTTGAGGTTTGGAACGTTCGAAGGAAAGACAAGGGCGGTGTGGAATTCTTGTCCTTTTTTATTTTGCGGGGGGTGGGGGGGGCAGCGAGAATTGAGTAGGATGGGAGAAATTGGTGGTTTGGGGCATGCTTTCGTTCATGCTGTCTGGCATGACTGCTTCACTCTAGTCTGGCCTGTAGAATTGTCCGTGTAACATGCTTGTCTGCATTGCTGAAAGTCGAAGGTCCGACATGCTAAGAATTAATCCTGTCAATTAATATTTGAACAGTGAGAGGTGGCTTTTCCCACGAATACTTCACGAGGTGAGCCTCGAACAGTAGCTTTTGCCAACGACCTTAACCTGCCGAAAAAGAGGGGAGATTTGAGCGAGACGGTCCTTCTTGCCTTTGCCTTTGCCTTTGCCTTTGAAGAGTGTTGGAGGCAGAGGAGAGCGATGACAGCTGTCCTGCTTCTGAGGAAGA
Organism: Struthio camelus; assembly: GCF_040807025.1. Classification (NCBI taxonomy): domain Eukaryota; kingdom Metazoa; phylum Chordata; class Aves; order Struthioniformes; family Struthionidae; genus Struthio; species Struthio camelus. The sequence goes on from NC_090942.1 coordinate 27,430,845, forward strand.
AAAAAGCAGTTTAGCTGCCAAGGTAAAGTGCCTCCAGAAGGAGAACTGCCCGTGGAGCGACTCGTTTGCAGGGCAGAGCTGTCTAGATTTGGGCAAAAGCGCGTGTCCAGGCAGGGTGGTTTTCTCCTGCCCCGCGGTCTCCTGCCTGCCAGTCTTTCAGCTGCGGTGAGCTGTTTGCTCCAAGCCTTGTAGCCGTCCGTGGCAGAGCATGCAGCAGGCTTGCGGTTGCGGGTGGGAAGAGCAGTAGGTGACAAGAAAAGCGACCGCATGGTTTTCTTCACCTGAGTCAGAGTTCTCGTCCCAAAGCTGATCAGCCTCTAGATGGCCTGTTCTTTTGTCCTCCAAGCCTTGCTGTTTGTTTCCAGTAACTTTGGTGATAGAATTCAGGCTGATATGGGGAAAAGGGCACTTGCTGTTCAAGATCTGCTGCAATGCTTCATCTCCTGGCTCTCCTTTCTTTCGTCCTTGTCAGGTTGCCCAAGAGTGCTTGGGGGCGGGGGGAGTGGCTCAAGAGGGTCTTTTTTTCCTCCTGGGGGATGGCATTGCGGGCTTGCATGGGATCTCACAGCACCTGTTTCCCCTTCCTTTTGTTTCTTTTGTTTTGTTTTGGTTTGTTTTTCAGTTGAGGTGTGTGGCATTGGGGCTGTGCCATGATGAAGAAGCTGAAGAAGCCGAGTGTGGTGCAGGAACGCACCCCGTAGTGCTGGAGATGCAGGCATGTTTATTTGCAACCTGGTTGCCCTTGTCTCAGTGGCCTGTCAGAGAGTGTGGCAGCTGTTGTGTGAGAAGAGCTAGTGTGGCATAGTAAGATGTGATGGTGGTTGGAGGAGTGAAAGTGAGGAAAGAGGGGGAGGTGAGACTACGGTAGTTTGAGAAGCAGGCAGCTGGTGGTCTCGTGAGCCCAAGGGAGGGGGAAAGGGTGTGTGTGCTGCTGGATAAGGTAACGTAGGTGAAGGCAGAGCCTGACTGTGTGCGGGCAGTGCTTCTCGGGGGGCTTTATGGAATGGGAGCAGGACGTTAGTGACATTAGGTATTGCTGTGTACATAAAGACATCTGCAGGCCTTGTAAAAGAGGAGCGAGAAGGTTTTTCTCTGTGGCTCGAGAGAGGAGAAGTATTTGGCAAGGTGTGGATGGCCTGGGCAGAGGCTGCTGTCCTGGGAGTGGCAGCAAGTGGCCTTTGAGTTGTATTTCTAGAGTCCTACTGCAAGAGAGAAGGTTCTGGTTCTGTGCGTGCTTGGAAGGGTTGCTGCTGCTTTGCCAGGTTATGCAGTGAAAGGAGCGTGTTTGGGACGGTGCAGCCAAGTACTAAGGACAGCAGCAGAGTGGGTGTAGGCTTGGAGGGAGCGCAGTTGGGGGTTGGAGAGTGGAAGCGAGGGCCCAGGGGGAGGTTTGCCTCAGGTTGTTGGAGAAGCAGGCAGCTGGCGGTGTTTGTTGGTGCAAAGGAGGGGGGAAGGATGTGTGTGCTGCTGAGTATTGCCGTGTAGGGGAAGCTGGAGTGTGGGTAGTGCTTCTCAGGGGCTTTAGGGGAAGGGAGCAGGGCGTTTGTGAGCTTCGGCATTGCCGTCCCTTCACATACGTTCTCGTGGAGGCTGCTTGTTTCTGTTCTTTCTAAGTGTGCGGGCCGATCTCTTTTAGGACGACTCACCGGAAAGGAAGGGAGAGGAGGCTCCTGGTGGTGCCCAAGTGGCGGCTGCTGCAGGAGCCCCTGCTGGTGTGAGAGGTGAGTTTCTAGACATGGAGGGGCTTTGTTTCTCTGCTCTTTGGGCTGGGTGAATGAACTGAAATGGCGATCTGCCTGTGAGAGGGTAGAGCAGGCAGGTAGGCGCTGGGCAGGCAATGGCGGGGAGGGGGGGAGGGAACGTAGCTGGAGGGAGATGTTTTGTGGTAGTGCTAGGGAAGGAGGGTTGTTTCTTGGTGACTTCCTGCGGGTGGGAGGGTGTTTGGCTAGTGCTTTGCGGGTCGCTCCTGTAGCGTGCCGAGGGATTGTGAAGGGCCAACTCTGGAGCTGTAGTTTGGAGGGGAGATGCCGTCAGAGCTGCGTAGTCGGCGACTGTGGCATGGCAGAGCCTTGTTTGGATGCTCGCCGAGCATGTGTTGGGCGTTCTTGGTAGGGGCGTGAGCTGTGCTGCTGGGCTTGGGCCTGTGGTGCTGGCAAGAAGGCGGCAGGAAGTGGCGATGGCGTGGTGGTGCGGCTGGGGGTGCAGGCGCCCTTAAATGACGCTGCTTTGTTTTTCCTGGGGAGTGGAACGGTTTGGTGTGTCCTGGGCGCAGGGCTTGCGTGCTGGAGGAGAGCAGGAGAGGGAAAGAAGGAGCGGTGGTGTGTCATTTGTGGCTTCCTTTGCAGGTGTTGCGTCGTCCGCAGGAGCGGAGCAGGAGGACGAGAGCGACTCTCCCTGGGATTCCGAGGTGCTTGGTGTGAGGGGCGCAGTGGGTTGCCCGTGGGGGGAAGTGCGCGGGAGCTTGCCTTGGACGTGGGCCCTAGCAGGGATGAGGCTCAGTTGCCGCTTGTGGTGGCTGCGCCACAGGTTTGTTCCTGTGACCTGGAGCCGCTTGTGCTCTGTGCAAGCGGTTTGGTGAGGACTGTGCCTAAGTGGGGTGTGCTAATGTCCTGGGAGTGGCAGCAAGTGGCCTTTGAGTTGTATTTCTAGAGTCCTACTGCAAGAGAGAAGGTTCTGGTTCTGTGCGTGCTTGGAAGGGTTGCTGCTGCTTTGCCAGGTTATGCAGTGAAAGGAGCGTGTTTGGGACGGTGCAGCCAAGTACTAAGGACAGCAGCAGAGTGGGTGTAGGCTTGGAGGGAGCGCAGTTGGGGGTTGGAGAGTGGAAGCGAGGGCCCAGGGGGAGGTTTGCCTCAGGTTGTTGGAGAAGCAGGCAGCTGGCGGTGTTTGTTGGTGCAAAGGAGGGGGGAAGGATGTGTGTGCGGCTGAGTATTGCCGTGTAGGGGAAGCTGGAGTGTGGGTAGTGCTTCTCAGGGGCTTTAGGGGAAGGGAGCAGGGCGTTTGTGAGCTTCGGCATTGCCGTCCCTTCACATACGTTCTCGTGGAGGCTGCTTGTTTCTGTTCTTTCTAAGTGTGCGGGCCGATCTCTTTTAGGACGACTCACCGGAAAGGAAGGGAGAGGAGGCTCCTGGTGGTGCCCAAGTGGCGGCTGCTGCAGGAGCCCCTGCTGGTGTGAGAGGTGAGTTTCTAGACATGGAGGGGCTTTGTTTCTCTGCTCTTTGGGCTGGGTGAATGAACTGAAATGGCGATCTGCCTGTGAGAGGGTAGAGCAGGCAGGTAGGCGCTGGGCAGGCAATGGCGGGGAGGGGGGGAGGGAACGTAGCTGGAGGGAGATGTTTTGTGGTAGTGCTAGGGAAGGAGGGTTGTTTCTTGGTGACTTCCTGCGGGTGGGAGGGTGTTTGGCTAGTGCTTTGCGGGTCGCTCCTGTAGCGTGCCGAGGGATTGTGAAGGGCCAACTCTGGAGCTGTAGTTTGGAGGGGAGATGCCGTCAGAGCTGCGTAGTCGGCGACTGTGGCATGGCAGAGCCTTGTTTGGATGCTCGCCGAGCATGTGTTGGGCGTTCTTGGTAGGGGCGTGAGCTGTGCTGCTGGGCTTGGGCCTGTGGTGCTGGCAAGAAGGCGGCAGGAAGTGGCGATGGCGTGGTGGTGCGGCTGGGGGTGCAGGCGCCCTTAAATGACGCTGCTTTGTTTTTCCTGGGGAGTGGAACGGTTTGGTGTGTCCTGGGCGCAGGGCTTGCGTGCTGGAGGAGAGCAGGAGAGGGAAAGAAGGAGCGGTGGTGTGTCATTTGTGGCTTCCTTTGCAGGTGTTGCGTCGTCCGCAGGAGCGGAGCAGGAGGACGAGAGCGACTCTCCCTGGGATTCCGAGGTGCTTGGTGTGAGGGGCGCAGTGGGTTGCCCGTGGGGGGAAGTGCGCGGGAGCTTGCCTTGGACGTGGGCCCTAGCAGAGATGAGGCTCAGTTGCCGCTTGTGGTGGCTGCGCCACAGGTTTGTTCCTGTGACCTGGAGCCGCTTGTGCTCTGTGCAAGCGGTTTGGTGAGGACTGTGCCTAAGTGGGGTGTGCTAATGTCCTGGGAGTGGCAGCAAGTGGCCTTTGAGTTGTATTTCTAGAGTCCTACTGCAAGAGAGAAGGTTCTGGTTCTGTGCGTGCTTGGAAGGGTTGCTGCTGCTTTGCCAGGTTATGCAGTGAAAGGAGCGTGTTTGGGACGGTGCAGCCAAGTACTAAGGACAGCAGCAGAGTGGGTGTAGGCTTGGAGGGAGCGCAGTTGGGGGTTGGAGAGTGGAAGCGAGGGCCCAGGGGGAGGTTTGCCTCAGGTTGTTGGAGAAGCAGGCAGCTGGCGGTGTTTGTTGGTGCAAAGGAGGGGGGAAGGATGTGTGTGCGGCTGAGTATTGCCGTGTAGGGGAAGCTGGAGTGTGGGTAGTGCTTCTCAGGGGCTTTAGGGGAAGGGAGCAGGGCGTTTGTGAGCTTCGGCATTGCCGTCCCTTCACATACGTTCTCGTGGAGGCTGCTTGTTTCTGTTCTTTCTAAGTGTGCGGGCCGATCTCTTTTAGGACGACTCACCGGAAAGGAAGGGAGAGGAGGCTCCTGGTGGTGCCCAAGTGGCGGCTGCTGCAGGAGCCCCTGCTGGTGTGAGAGGTGAGTTTCTAGACATGGAGGGGCTTTGTTTCTCTGCTCTTTGGGCTGGGTGAATGAACTGAAATGGCGATCTGCCTGTGAGAGGGTAGAGCAGGCAGGTAGGCGCTGGGCAGGCAATGGCGGGGAGGGGGGGAGGGAACGTAGCTGGAGGGAGATGTTTTGTGGTAGTGCTAGGGAAGGAGGGTTGTTTCTTGGTGACTTCCTGCGGGTGGGAGGGTGTTTGGCTAGTGCTTTGCGGGTCGCTCCTGTAGCGTGCCGAGGGATTGTGAAGGGCCAACTCTGGAGCTGTAGTTTGGAGGGGAGATGCCGTCAGAGCTGCGTAGTCGGCGACTGTGGCATGGCAGAGCCTTGTTTGGATGCTCGCCGAGCATGTGTTGGGCGTTCTTGGTAGGGGCGTGAGCTGTGCTGCTGGGCTTGGGCCTGTGGTGCTGGCAAGAAGGCGGCAGGAAGTGGCGATGGCGTGGTGGTGCGGCTGGGGGTGCAGGCGCCCTTAAATGACGCTGCTTTGTTTTTCCTGGGGAGTGGAACGGTTTGGTGTGTCCTGGGCGCAGGGCTTGCGTGCTGGAGGAGAGCAGGAGAGGGAAAGAAGGAGCGGTGGTGTGTCATTTGTGGCTTCCTTTGCAGGTGTTGCGTCGTCCGCAGGAGCGGAGCAGGAGGACGAGAGCGACTCTCCCTGGGATTCCGAGGTGCTTGGTGTGAGGGGCGCAGTGGGTTGCCCGAGGGGGGAAGTGCGCGGGAGCTTGCCTTGGACGTGGGCCCTAGCAGGGATGAGGCTCAGTTGCCGCTTGTGGTGGCTGCGCCACAGGTTTGTTCCTGTGACCTGGAGCCGCTTGTGCTCTGTGCAAGCGGTTTGGTGAGGACTGTGCCTAAGTGGGGTGTGCTAATGTCCTGGGAGTGGCAGCAAGTGGCCTTTGAGTTGTATTTCTAGAGTCCTACTGCAAGAGAGAAGGTTCTGGTTCTGTGCGTGCTTGGAAGGGTTGCTGCTGCTTTGCCAGGTTATGCAGTGAAAGGAGCGTGTTTGGGACGGTGCAGCCAAGTACTAAGGACAGCAGCAGAGTGGGTGTAGGCTTGGAGGGAGCGCAGTTGGGGGTTGGAGAGTGGAAGCGAGGGCCCAGGGGGAGGTTTGCCTCAGGTTGTTGGAGAAGCAGGCAGCTGGCGGTGTTTGTTGGTGCAAAGGAGGGGGGAAGGATGTGTGTGCTGCTGAGTATTGCCGTGTAGGGGAAGCTGGAGTGTGGGTAGTGCTTCTCAGGGGCTTTAGGGGAAGGGAGCAGGGCGTTTGTGAGCTTCGGCATTGCCGTCCCTTCACATACGTTCTCGTGGAGGCTGCTTGTTTCTGTTCTTTCTAAGTGTGCGGGCCGATCTCTTTTAGGACGACTCACCGGAAAGGAAGGGAGAGGAGGCTCCTGGTGGTGCCCAAGTGGCGGCTGCTGCAGGAGCCCCTGCTGGTGTGAGAGGTGAGTTTCTAGACATGGAGGGGCTTTGTTTCTCTGCTCTTTGGGCTGGGTGAATGAACTGAAATGGCGATCTGCCTGTGAGAGGGTAGAGCAGGCAGGTAGGCGCTGGGCAGGCAATGGCGGGGAGGGGGGGAGGGAACGTAGCTGGAGGGAGATGTTTTGTGGTAGTGCTAGGGAAGGAGGGTTGTTTCTTGGTGACTTCCTGCGGGTGGGAGGGTGTTTGGCTAGTGCTTTGCGGGTCGCTCCTGTAGCGTGCCGAGGGATTGTGAAGGGCCAACTCTGGAGCTGTAGTTTGGAGGGGAGATGCCGTCAGAGCTGCGTAGTCGGCGACTGTGGCATGGCAGAGCCTTGTTTGGATGCTCGCCGAGCATGTGTTGGGCGTTCTTGGTAGGGGCGTGAGCTGTGCTGCTGGGCTTGGGCCTGTGGTGCTGGCAAGAAGGCGGCAGGAAGTGGCGATGGCGTGGTGGTGCGGCTGGGGGTGCAGGCGCCCTTAAATGACGCTGCTTTGTTTTTCCTGGGGAGTGGAACGGTTTGGTGTGTCCTGGGCGCAGGGCTTGCGTGCTGGAGGAGAGCAGGAGAGGGAAAGAAGGAGCGGTGGTGTGTCATTTGTGGCTTCCTTTGCAGGTGTTGCGTCGTCCGCAGGAGCGGAGCAGGAGGACGAGAGCGACTCTCCCTGGGATTCCGAGGTGCTTGGTGTGAGGGGCGCAGTGGGTTGCCCGAGGGGGGAAGTGCGCGGGAGCTTGCCTTGGACGTGGGCCCTAGCAGGGATGAGGCTCAGTTGCCGCTTGTGGTGGCTGCGCCACAGGTTTGTTCCTGTGACCTGGAGCCGCTTGTGCTCTGTGCAAGCGGTTTGGTGAGGACTGTGCCTAAGTGGGGTGTGCTAATGTCCTGGGAGTGGCAGCAAGTGGCCTTTGAGTTGTATTTCTAGAGTCCTACTGCAAGAGAGAAGGTTCTGGTTCTGTGCGTGCTTGGAAGGGTTGCTGCTGCTTTGCCGGGTTATGCAGTGAAAGGAGCGTGTTTGGGACGGTGCAGCCAAGTACTAAGGACAGCAGCAGAGTGGGTGTAGGCTTGGAGGGAGCGCAGTTGGGGGTTCTGAAAGGGCTGTTCTACTTCCAGAGCCTGCGTTCCTTGACGGCCTGCCAAAGTCCCGAAGCAGCAGTGAATCTGCAGGTAATGCTTGAGCGACAATCCGAGTTGTGCTTGGGTAGTCCTGCATTTGAAATGCAGTTTGTGGGTGAAGCGTTTCTGGAGATTGCTTGCACCACTCTCTGCTTGTTTGTGTTCTCGCTCACCTAGGTGTCTGCAAAAGAGGGAGGAGAGCGTGAAGGACGCGAGGCTGCTGCAACACAGACTGATTTTCAGTGTGACGGACAGGTGAGGAGCTGTGTTGAAGAGCTGTGGAGATGTTAGCCTAGAGCGAGGTGTTATTGCCAAAAGAGCGCAGGCGGAAGACCGCAGAGAGTGGCAGATGTGAAATATACTTTAGATGTATGTTATCTTTGGGCTCCCTCTGAAGAAGGCTGTCGTGAGTGAAAAGAAGGTGGTAGTGCATGTTCGTGCCCTTTTTGTGAGGCTCACAGCACAATCTTTCCTTAGGCGATGGCCGCAGAGCTGCCGGCGGAGGTTGCTGAAGCTCCTGGAAAGCAGTTGCTTCCAGAAGGTTCACTTGAAGTTCCAAAGGTTTCCTGCGGTGAGCTGCAGGGAGACAAGTTGCGGTTGCAAGAGGAACTGGCCAGGGTGAAAGCCAAGGTAGGCAAAGCCTGTAGCGGCCTGCATGACTGTGAGGAGGTGGTTTTCCCCTGTAAACGATGGGGAAAAGCCCTTGTTGAGGCTGTAGGGTAGTAGTGCAGTGGTGTCCCTTCTGTTGCCTTCCCTTCTTCCCGCCGCTGCCCCATGGTGGCAAACAGACCAAGCGCGTCAGGGAGCTGCCCTTTCAAGCGTGAGGGGCCAAGCAGTGTGTTGGGGGTCACACCTACCCACGAGGAGGCTGCTCAAGCAGCTTGTTGTCTCTCCGAACCCGCCTGAGCTTTGAGGTGGACCTGAAGGTGACAGTGGGTGAGCTCCGGGTGCCCTGAGAGTGCTGCGTGTTTTCCTGTTGAGGCTGTTGTACTCTTTCTCTATATTTGGCTGTGTGTGTAGAGCTTTGGTTCCTTCTTTGTAGCTGGTCAAATGCCTGCGAAGGTGACAGTCTGTGTTCTGGGGGGGGGCAGCACTTGAAAGGGTGCGATCCTTCTTCATGGTTTGCGCTCGCACACGCAGCGCTGGTTGCTAGGTGGGGTTTTTGCACTGTATACGGGAAGCAGCATGTCAGGCAGGTGCTGTGACTTGTCCTGTTCCCTGACTGTAGGAGGAACTTGACCTCCTAACCTAGCTGCCCGGAGAAGGCCGTGGGTTGGCCCTAGTGCTGAGCTTTTTCTGTAGAAAACATCTTGGCCATCTTGTGGCTGCATGATGCAAATGTGCCGCAAAGTGCTATAGTTCCTGCAGGGCCCTGGGGATGAACCTGTAGTTAGTAAGCATTAGGATCCCGAAATGCTAATTCACTTCCAAGTTGTTTTTGGAGAGAGCTACGTTCAGAGCTACTGACTTGCTTTCCGTTCACTACGCCCACCGCTGCCACCAACGCAAGTACGGAGTTGAAGGAAGGAGTGTAGGGACCGGCTTTCCACCATTTGTGTAAGAATAAGGTATAGCAGCGTGGGCAGCGTTGGACTAGAAGTCTTTGTGATTGTGGTCGTTATCCTGGAGTTGGGAAGTGCCAGCAGGAGAAGGGAGAGCCTTTGCAGTAATGCTTCCCGTGGGGGAGCGAGCAGCTGGATGCTAGGAGCGTCCCGAGTCACGGGAAGGAGTAGGATTGGTGTTGCAGCTGCGTTTGGGCAGCTGGTAGGAAATTGAGATGGGGATGGGAGAGGCCGGTATGAAAGCGGAAGGAGCAACGTGGTTTTGGAGAGTCGAAGCAGTGGAGTCGTCTGTCTGAAAGCGAAGCTGACTAGCGTGGGTCCTGACTAGCGTGGTTTTACAGTTGCAGGCGTTGGAAGAGCAGCATGTTCAGGCTGAGCGTTGTGTTCAGGATTTGAAGACGGCCCTGGCAGAGAAACAGAGGGAAGCGACAGCTTCTTCCCGGCAACTGCAAGACCTTCTGGAAGCCTCTTTGGGAGGCGTTAGCCTAAAAGACCTGGAGGAACGAGTGGGACGGTAAGGAAGTGGCACAGTGAAGCAAGGCTTTGCTTTGTGGGCTGGTGTAATAGCAGCAGGATGGCCTTGTTGCATCTCAGCAAGTCAGTACACGATTTTGGGAGAGGCTTTTGCTTTGGACTGTGTGATTTGGCGCTGTTGTGCCAGTGTTGGTGCTCCTGTGGATTTCCATGACGAGGCCTGTGTTTCTTTTCAAGACTTGAACTGGAAAACGCCCGGCTGGAAGACACAGGGCAGCAGCAGGCAGCTAGACTCGAAGCTCTTCAGAAAGAGCTGCACGCCTCTGCCTCTGTAAGCTAGTCATAGCCTTCCTGTTTCATGAGCTACTGTGCGCAGTTGTGTGTGTATGTATGCGGGGGCGTTTTCGGAAGAGATTTTCCTGGGGAGCCTCGGGGAAATCATTCCCTGCAGGCTGCAGGCGATCGGCTGCTGTTGGTCCGCTCGCAGGCTTTCTGGTTTTGTGCGCTACTCTGCTGAGTCTTACTTAACAGTGTTTGAGGTAAGGGCACTTACGGCACTTGTGCGCCGGTGTGAATGGTTGCTGCTTTGTACCGGTTGTGGTGCTTAAGCCGTGTGGCAGCAGCACTTCAGCTGTTGCCGCCTTAAAGGCGTTCTGCAAGTGAACTTGTGGAACGTCCTTGGTGCCAAGCACGTCGTTGCCAAGTCTTAAGCGGCCTCCTCAGGCTGTGCCAGGAATTCCATTCGCCGCTGGTCGCTGAAGATCCCCCTGGAGCTTTAAATTAAGCTGTGCTCTGCCCGGATGGGGATACCTAAGTACCGTCGGCTATTAGCGGAGGGCCTGAGGAAGGTGTTCTCCAGTGTGCGTGGCACCTTTGCCCCCGTGAGCCCCTCGCTAGTAGCGGGTGGTCTTTGCTTTAGTGGGGGTCGGGGGGAGGGTGGTGTGGGGGGAGAGAGGGGTGGCAGGCACCAGTTTCTGTCCCTCGGTCTTAGCCTGGATGGTGGAAATATTGAAGTGCTGCAGTTTGCGTGGGATTCTGTCCCCTGGAGTTGTGGGGCCGGCCCTCGGCTAGCAGAGAGAGATGTCCTGCCGCACCTTTGTGAGGAAGGCTGTGCGCACCTAGTGCCTCTAGGTGCCGTGAGTGAGTCGTGTGTGCCATTTCTTCTTCCTGTCCGGAAAGCGTGAGAGCGGAAGAAAGCCAGGGAAGGAGCTGGCAGAGTGGAAACAACCCGCAGAAGCCCGCCTGGAGGAAGAAATGAAGAAAAACGTTGCACTGCAGAAAGAATGCAACAGGTACAGCCGTTGAGTACTTGTAAGAGCTGTCGAATGAGCGGGGAGTCAGGCGTTATGTACCTTGCCCCTGAGACTCCGAGTACGTATCTGTTGGTGAGCGAGCTCAAGGCTTGCGTTAGGTCTTGCAAGTGGCTTCTGTAGGGGAGCGTGCGGTTTTAGGTAGGTGGAAATGCAGGCAGGAGGGCAGTTGTCCTGGGAAGAGAGGGAGGGCGGGAGGGCAGGAAGAAGTCACTTGTGTCTTGTGCCTGTTGTCAGGCAGAGGGAGAAGCTTCATGGGAGCAGATGAAATGTTGACTGGGCAAGTGATGTGTGGGAGGGGAATGATGTGGGTGGGTGGGTTGGTGTGGTGTTTTGGCTTGGTGTCTTGTTCTGGAAGTCCTGGCCTGTCCGCCATGGTACAAATGAAGTAAGCCCCGCACCGTATGCGTGGTGCTTAGGGAAGTGCATGCGTAAAGGCGGACTGTGCTTGGGCTTCCTACTTTACTTGCTAATGTGCTGTGCAGGTCGAAGAGGCTTCTGGAGAAAGCTATGAAGAAAGTGAGGGCGTATGAGAGGCGGGCACGAGAGTCCCAGATGAATTTCCCGGGCGAAAGGGAGGACCCGTGTTCGGGAAGGGGCAGAGAAGTTGCTAAATTACGAACAAAGGTGAGCTTTGGCTGGCTTGTTGTGGTGCTTGTTTTGGAAAGCTGTAAGATTCTTTTCCTGGCTGTTGGGTTGTGGTGTTAATTATGTGGTGGCCGTGTTTTGAAAAGAACGGCTGTCTCTTATGGTCCCTGAAAAAGCCTGTGTAATCCTTTGGGAAGTGAAGAGGCGTTGCGGTAGCGGGGCACTTGTGAGCCTGGGTCTTTCTGGGCGAGAGCCCAGCTTGAAAGCTTGAGGCCCTGGCAGCATCTTTGAGGTCTGACAGATGAATTTGTGCTCTGGAAGACCGGTAAGTAGGACCATTATAAGCCTAACCACAGTATGAAAGGCAAGGACATCGGAAGCATAGGTGTGAGAGGTGTGGAAAAGGTGCGTTTCTGCGGAGAGAAGACGACGACGACGACGACGGCGGCAGAGTTTTAGTTGACCTTTGGGGCCTACTGAAACCCTGGCACTTCTTTGTTGATTGTCTTCTAAACTCAAACCTGTGTGTGTGTGTGCGCGTGTGTGTGCGTGTATGTAGAAAGAGATAATCATTTCTGTTTCCTCTTTCCTGAAGCTTCAGGTATACCACTGTAAACAAGTGAATACCTTGTGATTATTGTATATTGTTGTCAATATGATTACAGTTGTTATCGTTCCCGTTCATTAGTTCATTACACTCGGTTACTTACCTGTTACAATAGTAAACTCATTCCTAAGGAGTAGGGACACCTACACTACCAGCCGACCCTGTTTAGTGTCGGGAGCCCGCCGAATTACCTTACCAGGGCAAAATGCCTCTCAACTGGTTCGGTCGTTCTGCGGAGGCCTCCCGGCACAAAGGGACACGCTCGGTGGATTGTCACAGAACTGCATACGCTTAGACCTCTGGGTCTGCTTAGGTGAGTGAGTCCTTTCCCTGTGTGCAGGTCCGTGAGCTGTGCTGCTCCCTGGAGGCAGAGCGGAGGAAGTCGAGGCAGCTAGAGAAAGCAAACGAAGGTGCGCGAGAAGAGTTGGCTTGGCTGCATGGGAGCCGTGACAAACTGCGGAAGAGCAAGCGGCAGCTGGAAGAAGAGGTGGTTGCGCTGAGGTGTCGCTTAGAGGCCAAGATGAGGGATCAGAGGCACAGAGAAGAGGATAAAAGGGAGATTGAGCAAAAGGCTGGGCAAGAGCTAAGGCAAAAACTACAGGAAGTCAATCTCTTTCTGCAGGTGAGCTCCCTTACCGCTAGTACGCGCAGTCCGTTTGTGGCTTGTCATTCATTCTTTACTGTTGTCATTTCTCGGTATGTTATGCTTGTGCCGGTCAGTGCTGTGGGGTCATGGGCTCGTTATAGCTTCAGGAGGTTGCTGAAGGGTGCGAGCTTGTTGGATGCTTGTCCTCAGGCATTCTGAGATGTGGTGAATAATCTTCTTTACGCACCTCGGTCACTGGCGAATCTGTAACAGCGCCAAGAAAGACGAGAATTGCAAGTGGACTAGTGTCTTAGAGAGACAGAGGTGGCTTAGTACTAGCTCTGATTCAAAACAAAACAAAGCAAAGCAAAAAGTTGCGCTGAGAGAGCCGGTTTCTTTCTGAACGAAAAGGATGATGTAATGGGGTGCTTTTGGGTTTTGCCCTTGATTGTAGAGGGCAGTGAGGAGGCCCAGTTGGCTCCCTGGGTGAGGTTGTGCTCTTCAAAGTGGGTGTGTGAAAGGGCCTGGGGGGAATGATCTCTTTTTCTTTCCTGGGGGTTGAAACTGCATTATCTGCTTCAGGCACAGGCAGCCGCCCAGGACCGAGCGGAACAACTAAGAGCCGCTTCTGCAGCTTCCGCGGTAGGCCGACTGCAGCAGAGAGTTAGGCATTTAGAATATGAATTGGCTCTCACAAAACGCCTGCAGTGAGAGAGCGCTAACGAGAGGCTTGCGGAAGCTGCTGCTGCTGCGCAATGCTACGAGCCCTGCAGAAGCCACTCTCTGGCAACGAACCCGGTGGGCAGCGCTTCCTCTGTGACGGAGAGAGTGGAAGCTCATATGGCTGAGGTAAGGCATTGGGAATACCTGTTATTCTCAAGCTGAAAATGAGCATCCGTTCCTAGCTCCACCGCACCCAATCTAGGAGTCTAGACACGCCTGCTGACCCTCAGAGCGCTGCAACCTCGGCAAAAGCTCTGGTCCGGGCGCGCCCCAGAATTAGCAGTCCGTGTGACGGCATGTTCCTCACAGCGCGGTGAGCAGCGTGCCCTGAGGTTTGGGAAGCGCATGCCGAGAGTGGGGCAAGGGAGCACGTGATTCTTCACAAAATGCCGTGATCCGTTCCCGCCTTTGCACAGAGTGGGGGTGTGGAGAAGCTCTCGAGTTGGGGATTGCTTTGTGAGACGGTTAATGCCATAGAGTAATGGGAACGCTGGGCCTTGGTGGACAAAGACTTTCTCTGTAGTGGGGGTGATGTTTCCAGTGTTTATTCCCATGTTGCAGTTGGCTTGAGAAGCTAATGCTACAAGAATGTAGCTACTGAGGCCTTAAGGGTATCTTGTCTGTACTTGCAGGTGTGGCGGGAATGGTCAAAAATATCACTGAAGAACTTGAGCAAGGTAATCTGTCAGGATCTGTTAGCGGTGTTACCAAGGAAGAGGACGGTTCCTCCATTTTGAACACAACTACTGGAAAGCTGCCAAGCTCCTGTGCTAAGCACAGTTGTTTTCTACTAGCTTTCCAACCTAGAGCTCTGCGAGGCAACTTGCTGCTTATGCAAATAATAGTCGTACAGAGTCGTATGCAGTTGCCTTTAGATCACAGAGAGGAAAAGCGGCCTATGCGCACGTTCAGCCCCTGCCCCCGAGCCCTGAGCAATTCCACCTCTTCAGGATAATTGTTTCTCCAGAGTTGTGGCTTGGCGGTGACTGGGCCTGTTGCAAAGCAGGTAGCCCCTGAGAGCAATTCCTTCTGTCCCAGTAGCCTTTACTCTCCTAGCGAGTGGCCAGCCATTGCGCTAGAGCTCTTTCCGTTTGCTAGGACGGACACAAATCCGTGGCATTGAATCCGTTTGCATTGTGACTGGAGTTGCCTGTCTCCTGGGAGTAATAAGGTTTGTTTGCTTTGGGGACCTTTTCCTACTGCAACACTAACATAGGGCATTTTCTCCCCTCCCGCTCTCGCCCCGCCCCTTCCCCAGCAATGGCTGAGCTGAACGTTGGATCGGCTGGAGCTTCTCCCTGGGCATCTACTGAAGGATCTTCAGAAAACGTAGACCAGGAGCCGCTTTCCAGGGCAACGCAAGAGTGCCGCGATGTTTTGACAGCCCCGTTCCAGAGAGCTAAGAGTGGTTATCCTGAGACTACTACCTCCTGACAGAGGGACTCGCGTTACCAGGCTGTGAGGAAAAGCAACCCTTGCCACTGTTTTTGTACGAGTGCAACAGTGCGGTGTAGCCAATAATAATAACGTGCGGTCTTTAACTGCAAGTATTGTGTTCCAACTTGGTATTTAATAAATGTTGTAATCTAGTAGGTCTCTCCGTTTTATTCTGTTCCCCTTCCTGACTTTGCCTGCCCTGCGCATATGACTGTCCCCTCTGCTCGTGTCTCTTATGGAGTAGTACGTGTTGCATTGCTGCCAAATGGTGCATGCTGGTGGAAGTCTGGCCTGCTGCGGCATTTGCGGGCAAGGGCTGCGTTTTGTCCCTGCGTTTTGCGAGTTGTTCAGCGCTAGCCAGCACGGATGATGGAAGTCATGTTTTTGAAGGCCTAGCCAGGCTTTCTTCCTGGGCAGGCGCTTAGCCCTTCTGCCTCGCGCTGGTCTGACCAAAAGTCACTTATGCAGACAGCTCCAGGCCTGAGGGCAGAGAGGCCGTTTGTCCAAGGGAGAGCTCAGCTCTGCTCTGCTCTGCTCCCTTCAGCTGGCTTCCCAGCTGCTCCTTCAGCCTGTCCTGGCAGCCAGGCCAAGGGCCAGCATGCAGACTGTGTGTTTTTCCTCAGCGGGGGCTGGAAGCACGAGTGTGTGAAGACAGGGGCCTCGATCGTCCCCAGGTGCAGCCCTTGGCGGTTCCCCTTGTTGAACTTGACAAGGTGCCCGGTTGCCTCACGTCTCGCTCGTAGCGGGGCACTGGCCTCTTGCTGCCTTTGAGAACGATGCTTCCTGTGGTCTGGGCAGAAGGGAGGGCGAGAGCTTCTGGTAGCCAGGAAAGGTCGCAAAGCCCGCCGGTCTGGAAGGCTGTTGGATCCGCTTGCAGTCTGCAAAGGGGAAAGGGGTTATGGAAGTTCTCTGCCCTGCAGCGTGACTGGCAAAGCGGAACCGCTGTCCAGTGCTGGGCACTTGCTCTTCTCTCTGCAAAGCAAAAGCAGGTGCGGAACGCCTCTGAAGTGCCTTCGCTTTGGGTTGTCCTGTTGCCAAACTCTGAGAGGAACTGTTTTCCAGTGGTTCCCTGCCTGCTTCTGTCCTGCTGGGTGTCAGGGAGAGGTGAAAGTTCTTGGCCGCCGGAGCAGCAGCACTGAAATTCAGCGCTGGCATCTGGCATGACAGGAGCTGGTAGCGCTTACAAGGCGGGTAGAGCAAAGTCCCGTCTGTTCTGGCCCCTGCACTAGAGGAGAGGGATGGAGCTACTGGAGCGAGTCCAGCGAAGGGCTACTAAGATGATTAAGGGACTGGAGTAGCTCTCATACGAGGAAAGGCTGAGAGAGCTGGGATTGTTCAGCCTGCAGAAGAGAAGACCGCGGATCAGGGTGTAGGCAGGATGCGAAGGGAGGGTGTAAAGAAGTCGGAGGCAGACTCTTCTCAGCGGTGCCTAGCGGTAGGACGAGGGGCAAGGGGCACAAACTGAAACACAGGCCGTCCTGTCTGAACAGGAGGAAAAAGGTCTTTGCTGTGAGGGGTGACTGAGCCCTGGAAGAGGTTGCCCAGAGAGCTTGGGGAGTCTCCGTCCTCGGAGATGTTCCCAAGCCGTCTGGCTAGGGTCCTGGGCCGACTACTTGAGGTGATCCTGCTTGAGTAGGGGGGGCTGGACGAGACGATCTCCAGAGGTGCCTTCCAACCTCAAACGTCCGGTGATTCTGTGACAAGCAGGAGAAGCGGGCGACCGGGCATCTAGTCAAGTTCGACAAGGGGAACTGTCAAGGGCTGCACCTGGGGCAGGCTGGGGGCTACTGCCAGGAAAGCAGCTGGGCAGAGGAAGGCCTGGGGGTGCAGGTGGGCAGCAAGGAGTCAGCAATGGTTAGAGAAAGAAATCGTAACCACATTTTAATCGTTTTGATAATAACTTTCTGCCAAAGGGAGCAATCGCCCTCCAGCCTCTCGCTGTGGTCTCTGCTAACAGCTGGAGCGATCCGCTTTCGGTGAGAGTCGCTCACCTCGGTGAGAGTCGCGACTCGCGGCCAATTTGGCTCCCTCCGGCACTTGGGCTTCCTACGGCGCAGGCGCAGAGCTGGGAGCCCAGAAGGACCGGCACGCTCGCGGCCTGGCCGGGCAGCAGCCAGAGCAGCCAGCTGCGGGGCTCAACCTAAGCAGTCGCCGTCTCTTCAGGCGCAACGAGCTACTTCAGCCCTGCGAGCTCGGCCAAGCGCTCGCGACGCCCGCGCCCTTAGGGAAACAGTGGGAGCGCAGGTTTGCGAGGAGCACAGTGTCCCGCACCTGGAGCAGCAGCAGCATGAATTCTTCAGGGAAATGACGGCACAGCAGAGTAAGAGCTGGAGCTGGGGGCCGCCGGGGAGGGACCCCCAACAAAGACGTCCTTCGGCCGGCCGCAGCCACCCGCCGCCGCCGCCGCCGCCGCCCCCCGGCCCGGCCCGGCAGCGCCGCGAAGGAGGCGGCAGCGCCCCCCCCCGCCCCGCCCCGGGCCCGCCCCGGCCGCAGCCCCGCCCCCTCGCTGCACAGCCCCGCCCCTCGGCGCGTCACCCCGCTGCCCTGTGACGCCCCCCCCCGCGCCCTCGCCGCGGCTGTTGCGCATGCGCGGCGCGCCCGCCACCGCCTCCGGAGCCGGTGGTCCTCGGTGCTGTTGCGGCCGTGTGCCTCGCTGCCAGCGTCGCTGCGTCGCTGTCCTCGGCCGGCGCCTCTGCCCCCGGCCCGGGGGCTCCGAGCTCGCCGGGACTCAGCCCCGCAGCAGCTGGCCCGGGCCGCGGCCCCTGCTCGGGGCTGTCCGCCGCCCGCGTGCCCGCCGCAGCATGAAGAGGCTCTTGGGGCTCTTCGGCCAGGGCCAGGGGCAGCCGCCTTCGCCGTCGCCGTCGCGGTCGCGGTCGCGGTGGGCGTGCGGCGGCAGCGCGCCCCTGCGCTGCGTCGGCGCTGCCTACGAGCTCCGGGAGAAGGAGCTGGGCAAGCTGCACCGCGCGGCCGCCAGCGGCGACCTGGCGCGGGTGCGGCGGCGGCGGTGGCTGCCGAGAGTCGGCCTCGACGGGCGGGACAAGGCGAAGCGGTGAGGGGCGGCGGGGGGGCCGGGGCGGCGCGGGGGGTGGGGGGGGCGGCGGCGAGGGCCGGGCTGCTGCGTCGGTGCCGGCGGGGGCGGCGGCTGGTGGGTTGGAGCTGGCGTGCAGCTGGCAGGAGCGCCTTTGTGCCGGGAAGGCAGGGCCGTTTGCTTGGGCTGGCGAGGGAGTGCGGGAGGGCAGTCGGCCTTGCGCGCGCGGGGTGGGCTCGGGGCTCGGGGCTCGGGGCTCGGAGGCCGGTTGCGTGTGTGGCCAGGCCGGAGCGGGACTTTGTTGCTGGGAGCGTGACAGGGTCGAGGGGGAAGGTTTCTGCTGTCGGGTTTGGTAGGTGTTGTGGAGGGCCCTTGGGAGCGAGCGCGTGCTGGTGCTTGCTGCAGCAGTAAGGCCGGGAAGAGGCCAGAGGGCGCGACTTCCCGGCAAGGCCAGCAGCGAGGGGATGTTCTGGTGTTATAAAAGGCACGTGCTGGGCCTGCGGCCTGCTGCTGTGGCGTGAGTGGTCCTGGCAGCAGGTGGAGGTTGCCTTGCCGTAGGCTGGAGGTGCGCAAGCCTTGCTCTTGCTTGCTGGGCTGCGTGCGTAGTGGTGTTGGAGGCAGGGAGGAGGTGCCGGGGCGGAGGGCAGCAGTTGCAGAGCGGAAGCCGGAGGCTGGCTGGGAGAAATGGGGGGCCTGGGCGCAGGGATGCACGCGCAGGGAAGGGAGCGCGGAGCTGAGGCAACGTTGTCTTCCTAAGTGGGGGCTGGGGCTGGGGCTGGGGCTGGGGCTGGGGCGGGGAGGGGCTTTTTCCTAGCCCCGGCGTCTCGGGCTTTGGGTGTGCAGCGGTCACCCGCGTGACATGGGCAGGCGCGGTCTCTTCAGCTGTCTGGCCTGCGCTAAGGTAACATGCTCAATTTTTAGGACCCCTCTGCATCTGGCTTGCGCTAACGGACATGCGGAGGTTGTCTTGTACTTAGTAGAGAGGAAGTGCAAGCTAAATCCTCGTGACAACTTCAAGAGATCGCCACTGATGAAGGTACGTGGGTGCTGCGGTGAGGCAGGGCTTCTAAATTGCGCCCCGAGCGATCGAGCTCTTGGGTGATTCTGGAGGTAGGTCTGGGTGGAGCTTGTGGTGCGCTGGGCGCTGGCTAGGCGTGCGTTGCCTAATGTTTGGGCGCGTTATTGTTGTCCGAGGTCGGCAAGCTGTGGGAATTCTGCCAGAGGGAAGCGTAATTGCTGGCAACGTTTCCTTGTTTCCCGTGTGGTTGGCAGGCAGTGCAGTGCCAGCACGAAGGCTGCGTCGCCATTCTGCTAGCGCATGGCGCCGACGCTAACCTTGCGGATGCTAACGGCAACACTGCCCTTCACCTGGCTGCCCTTGCTCCTAACACCTGCCTAGCAGGGCAGTTACTGGCGCACAACGCCCATCTTGATGCGCAGAATAAGGTAAGCGTGGAATTTGGGTCAGGCCGCTCCTGAGAAGAAAAAGTTGCTTTGCTTCTCTGTGTTTTTCTAACTGGAGAGGGGCGTTATGCTTTCAGATGGGATACACGCCCCTTTCTCTGGCCGTGTCCGCGCATCACGTAGAGATGGTGGAGTTCCTGCTTAGCAAAGGAGCCGACGTGCACGCTCGAGATCAGTCGGAAAGGTGAAGGGTTTGTCAAAACGGGGCGTGGGTCTCCTGAGCATTGGTGAAGTTTGCCTGGTCTGGCCGGGTAGCCGAGGGTGCTTAGCGGGGGAGACGTTTGGCCCAGGGACGTGCTGCGGCCCCTTGCAACCCGAGTTCTCGTGGGCTTCCGTGTGGTTGGCTTTGCTTTCCTCCTGGCTGTAGGAAAGGGGGAGGTGTAATTGTTTTGGGAGCAAATAGGGATGAAAGGAACGCCAGTGAAACGTCGGTGTCTCCTGATAGCTTTTGTCTCGTCTTGTGGCTGCTTTAGGACCCCTCTGATGCTTGCCGCCTCTGCCGGGGACGTGAGCATGATAGAAGTTCTTCTTGGCTATGGTGCTGACCTTTGCCAGAAAGACGTTCTTGGATGGACAGCGGAGGCTTATGCTAGGAGGTCTGGACACACTGGGTAAGTGCTTTAGGTCACGGTGAGAGTCGCTAAGCGGTCCGAATGTCCGTGTTGGTGTGCGGACGTGTTTGGTAAGAGGCGCAAGGTTTAATGATGCGTGGAGACCTTTGTTGAAGGTGGGCTCAGTGGAATCTTCCGGGACGTAGCGTTCCCTGTGTCAAGTGTGAGTTGGGGAGTCGAGGAAAGCTTCCCCCGCAAATCGTCTTGTTTGGTAAGTGGTGTTATGCAAGGATGTAGTTGATTATAGTGACAGTGTTCCCTTTCTTTCCGCACCTCCCTAGTGTTAGTGAACAGCTGGCAGACCGCGCAGCCGAGAAAAACGTGGGAGAAGCTTGTGCAGGCAGCGCAGAAAGCACGCCAGTGCTTAGCACTCGTTGCGAGGCAGGAGCTGCTGCGTTTGCGTTGGGCACACCTGCTGCGGACAGAGGAGGTAGGAGGCTTAACTGTGGAGGAGCTGAGGAGGAGAATGCCTACGGCCTTTTCTTGTGGTGGCTTGTATTGAAGCTTGGCAGGGTTCCGTCCCTCTTGCCTGTTGAGTACCCTTGCTAGGGACGGAGTAGAGACGCGCTGGTGATCCTCCTCCGTGAGGATAGTCCTTTGGTTTTGAGGCTGGCTTTTGGTTTTGGGGGTGATGGGTGGGAGGCTGGGTAGAGCAGGAAATACAGCGTAGTCTCTGGCATTTTGAAGCACAGGTTGGCGGGGGTGGGGGTAGAGGCAAAGAGAGCACGAGAGAGAGACCGATCTCTGCCTGTGTGGTATGAAGAGCTCGGCAGTTTGTTTCCTTCTTGTCCTGTTCAACCGCTACCAGCATTTGCTCGCTGCCTGCTCACATAGCATATTCATGCCATGGCAGGTTTGAGGTTTGGAACGTTCGAAGGAAAGACAAGGGCGGTGTGGAATTCTTGTCCTTTTTTATTTTGCGGGGGGTGGGGGGGGGCAGCGAGAATTGAGTAGGATGGGAGAAATTGGTGGTTTGGGGCATGCTTTCGTTCATGCTGTCTGGCATGACTGCTTCACTCTAGTCTGGCCTGTAGAATTGTCCGTGTAACATGCTTGTCTGCATTGCTGAAAGTCGAAGGTCCGACATGCTAAGAATTAATCCTGTCAATTAATATTTGAACAGTGAGAGGTGGCTTTTCCCACGAATACTTCACGAGGTGAGCCTCGAACAGTAGCTTTTGCCAACGACCTTAACCTGCCGAAAAAGAGGGGAGATTTGAGCGAGACGGTCCTTCTTGCCTTTGCCTTTGCCTTTGCCTTTGAAGAGTGTTGGAGGCAGAGGAGAGCGATGACAGCTGTCCTGCTTCTGAGGAAGAAAAAAGCAGTTTAGCTGCCAAGGTAAAGTGCCTCCAGAAGGAGAACTGCCCGTGGAGCGACTCGTTTGCAGGGCAGAGCTGTCTAGATTTGGGCAAAAGCGCGTGTCCAGGCAGGGTGGTTTTCTCCTGCCCCGCGGTCTCCTGCCTGCCAGTCTTTCAGCTGCGGTGAGCTGTTTGCTCCAAGCCTTGTAGCTGTCCGTGGCAGAGCATGCAGCAGGCTTGCGGTTGCGGGTGGGAAGAGCAGTAGGTGACAAGAAAAGCGACCGCATGGTTTTCTTCACCTGAGTCAGAGTTCTCGTCCCAAAGCTGATCAGCCTCTAGATGGCCTGTTCTTTTGTCCTCCAAGCCTTGCTGTTTGTTTCCAGTAACTTTGGTGATAGAATTCAGGCTGATATGGGGAAAAGGGCACTTGCTGTTCAAGATCTGCTGCAATGCTTCATCTCCTGGCTCTCCTTTCTTTCGTCCTTGTCAGGTTGCCCAAGAGTGCTTGGGGGCGGGGGGAGTGGCTCAAGAGGGTCTTTTTTTCCTCCTGGGGGATGGCATTGCGGGCTTGCATGGGATCTCACACCACCTGTTTCCCCTTCCTTTTGTTTCTTTTGTTTTGTTTTGGTTTGTTTTTCAGTTGAGGTGTGTGGCATTGGGGCTGTGCCATGATGAAGAAGCTGAAGAAGCCGAGTGTGGTGCAGGAACGCACCCCGTAGTGCTGGAGATGCAGGCATGTTTATTTGCAACCTGGTTGCCCTTGTCTCAGTGGCCTGTCAGAGACTGTGGCAGCTGTTGTGTGAGAAGAGCTAGTGTGGCATAGTAAGATGTGATGGTGGTTGGAGGAGTGAAAGTGAGGAAAGAGGGGGAGGTGAGACTACGGTAGTTTGAGAAGCAGGCAGCTGGTGGTCTCGTGAGCCCAAGGGAGGGGGAAAGGGTGTGTGTGCTGCTGGATAAGGTAACGTAGGTGAAGGCAGAGCCTGACTGTGTGCGGGCAGTGCTTCTCGGGGGGCTTTATGGAATGGGAGCAGGACGTTAGTGACATTAGGTATTGCTGTGTACATAAAGACATCTGCAGGCCTTGTAAAAGAGGAGCGAGAAGGTTTTTCTCTGTGGCTCGAGAGAGGAGAAGTATTTGGCAAGGTGTGGATGGCCTGGGCAGAGGCTGCTGTCCTGGGAGTGGCAGCAAGTGGCCTTTGAGTTGTATTTCTAGAGTCCTACTGCAAGAGAGAAGGTTCTGGTTCTGTGCGTGCTTGGAAGGGTTGCTGCTGCTTTGCCAGGTTATGCAGTGAAAGGAGCGTGTTTGGGACGGTGCAGCCAAGTACTAAGGACAGCAGCAGAGTGGGTGTAGGCTTGGAGGGAGCGCAGTTGGGGGTTGGAGAGTGGAAGCGAGGGCCCAGGGGGAGGTTTGCCTCAGGTTGTTGGAGAAGCAGGCAGCTGGCGGTGTTTGTTGGTGCAAAGGAGGGGGGAAGGATGTGTGTGCTGCTGAGTATTGCCGTGTAGGGGAAGCTGGAGTGTGGGTAGTGCTTCTCAGGGGCTTTAGGGGAAGGGAGCAGGGCGTTTGTGAGCTTCGGCATTGCCGTCCCTTCACATACGTTCTCGTGGAGGCTGCTTGTTTCTGTTCTTTCTAAGTGTGCGGGCCGATCTCTTTTAGGACGACTCACCGGAAAGGAAGGGAGAGGAGGCTCCTGGTGGTGCCCAAGTGGCGGCTGCTGCAGGAGCCCCTGCTGGTGTGAGAGGTGAGTTTCTAGACATGGAGGGGCTTTGTTTCTCTGCTCTTTGGGCTGGGTGAATGAACTGAAATGGCGATCTGCCTGTGAGAGGGTAGAGCAGGCAGGTAGGCGCTGGGCAGGCAATGGTGGGGAGGGGGGGAGGGAACGTAGCTGGAGGGAGATGTTTTGTGGTAGTGCTAGGGAAGGAGGGTTGTTTCTTGGTGACTTCCTGCGGGTGGGAGGGTGTTTGGCTAGTGCTTTGCGGGTCGCTCCTGTAGCGTGCCGAGGGATTGTGAAGGGCCAACTCTGGAGCTGTAGTTTGGAGGGGAGATGCCGTCAGAGCTGCGTAGTCGGCGACTGTGGCATGGCAGAGCCTTGTTTGGATGCTCGCCGAGCATGTGTTGGGCGTTCTTGGTAGGGGCGTGAGCTGTGCTGCTGGGCTTGGGCCTGTGGTGCTGGCAAGAAGGCGGCAGGAAGTGGCGAGGGCGTGGTGGTGCGGCTGGGGGTGCAGGCGCCCTTAAATGACGCTGCTTTGTTTTTCCTGGGGAGTGGAACGGTTTGGTGTGTCCTGGGCGCAGGGCTTGCGTGCTGGAGGAGAGCAGGAGAGGGAAAGAAGGAGCGGTGGTGTGTCATTTGTGGCTTCCTTTGCAGGTGTTGCGTCGTCCGCAGGAGCGGAGCAGGAGGACGAGAGCGACTCTCCCTGGGATTCCGAGGTGCTTGGTGTGAGGGGCGCAGTGGGTTGCCCGAGGGGGGAAGTGCGCGGGAGCTTGCCTTGGACGTGGGCCCTAGCAGGGATGAGGCTCAGTTGCCGCTTGTGGTGGCTGCGCCACAGGTTTGTTCCTGTGACCTGGAGCCGCTTGTGCTCTGTGCAAGCGGTTTGGTGAGGACTGTGCCTAAGTGGGGTGTGCTAATGTCCTGGGAGTGGCAGCAAGTGGCCTTTGAGTTGTATTTCTAGAGTCCTACTGCAAGAGAGAAGGTTCTGGTTCTGTGCGTGCTTGGAAGGGTTGCTGCTGCTTTGCCGGGTTATGCAGTGAAAGGAGCGTGTTTGGGACGGTGCAGCCAAGTACTAAGGACAGCAGCAGAGTGGGTGTAGGCTTGGAGGGAGCGCAGTTGGGGGTTGGAGAGTGGAAGCGAGGGCCCAGGGGGAGGTTTGCCTCAGGTTGTTGGAGAAGCAGGCAGCTGGCGGTGTTTGTTGGTGCAAAGGAGGGGGGAAGGATGTGTGTGCTGCTGAGTATTGCCGTGTAGGGGAAGCTGGAGTGTGGGTAGTGCTTCTCAGGGGCTTTAGGGGAAGGGAGCAGGGCGTTTGTGAGCTTCGGCATTGCCGTCCCTTCACATACGTTCTCGTGGAGGCTGCTTGTTTCTGTTCTTTCTAAGTGTGCGGGCCGATCTCTTTTAGGACGACTCACCGGAAAGGAAGGGAGAGGAGGCTCCTGGTGGTGCCCAAGTGGCGGCTGCTGCAGGAGCCCCTGCTGGTGTGAGAGGTGAGTTTCTAGACATGGAGGGGCTTTGTTTCTCTGCTCTTTGGGCTGGGTGAATGAACTGAAATGGCGATCTGCCTGTGAGAGGGTAGAGCAGGCAGGTAGGCGCTGGGCAGGCAATGGCGGGGAGGGGGGGAGGGAACGTAGCTGGAGGGAGATGTTTTGTGGTAGTGCTAGGGAAGGAGGGTTGTTTCTTGGTGACTTCCTGCGGGTGGGAGGGTGTTTGGCTAGTGCTTTGCGGGTCGCTCCTGTAGCGTGCCGAGGGATTGTGAAGGGCCAACTCTGGAGCTGTAGTTTGGAGGGGAGATGCCGTCAGAGCTGCGTAGTCGGCGACTGTGGCATGGCAGAGCCTTGTTTGGATGCTCGCCGAGCATGTGTTGGGCGTTCTTGGTAGGGGCGTGAGCTGTGCTGCTGGGCTTGGGCCTGTGGTGCTGGCAAGAAGGCGGCAGGAAGTGGCGATGGCGTGGTGGTGCGGCTGGGGGTGCAGGCGCCCTTAAATGACGCTGCTTTGTTTTTCCTGGGGAGTGGAACGGTTTGGTGTGTCCTGGGCGCAGGGCTTGCGTGCTGGAGGAGAGCAGGAGAGGGAAAGAAGGAGCGGTGGTGTGTCATTTGTGGCTTCCTTTGCAGGTGTTGCGTCGTCCGCAGGAGCGGAGCAGGAGGACGAGAGCGACTCTCCCTGGGATTCCGAGGTGCTTGGTGTGAGGGGCGCAGTGGGTTGCCCGTGGGGGGAAGTGCGCGGGAGCTTGCCTTGGACGTGGGCCCTAGCAGGGATGAGGCTCAGTTGCCGCTTGTGGTGGCTGCGCCACAGGTTTGTTCCTGTGACCTGGAGCCGCTTGTGCTCTGTGCAAGCGGTTTGGTGAGGACTGTGCCTAAGTGGGGTGTGCTAATGTCCTGGGAGTGGCAGCAAGTGGCCTTTGAGTTGTATTTCTAGAGTCCTACTGCAAGAGAGAAGGTTCTGGTTCTGTGCGTGCTTGGAAGGGCTGCTGCTGCTTTGCCGGGTTATGCAGTGAAAGGAGCGTGTTTGGGACGGTGCAGCCAAGTACTAAGGACAGCAGCAGAGTGGGTGTAGGCTTGGAGGGAGCGCAGTTGGGGGTTCTGAAAGGGCTGTTCTACTTCCAGAGCCTGCGTTCCTTGACGGCCTGCCAAAGTCCCGAAGCAGCAGTGAATCTGCAGGTAATGCTTGAGCGACAATCCGAGTTGTGCTTGGGTAGTCCTGCATTTGAAATGCAGTTTGTGGGTGAAGCGTTTCTGGAGATTGCTTGCACCACTCTCTGCTTGTTTGTGTTCTCGCTCACCTAGGTGTCTGCAAAGGAGGGAGGAGAGCGTGAAGGACGCGAGGCTGCTGCAACACAGACTGATTTTCAGTGTGACGGACAGGTGAGGAGCTGTGTTGAAGAGCTGTGGAGATGTTAGCCTAGAGCGAGGTGTTATTGCCAAAAGAGCGCAGGCGGAAGACCGCAGAGAGTGGCAGATGTGAAATATACTTTAGATGTATGTTATCTTTGGGCTCCCTCTGAAGAAGGCTGTCGTGAGTGAAAAGAAGGTGGTAGTGCATGTTCGTGCCCTTTTTGTGAGGCTCACGGCACAATCTTTCCTTAGGCGATGGCCGCAGAGCTGCCGGCGGAGGTTGCTGAAGCTCCTGGAAAGCAGTTGCTTCCAGAAGGTTCACTTGAAGTTCCAAAGGTTTCCTGCGGTGAGCTGCAGGGAGACAAGTTGCGGTTGCAAGAGGAACTGGCCAGGGTGAAAGCCAAGGTAGGCAAAGCCTGTAGCGGCCTGCATGACTGTGAGGAGGTGGTTTTCCCCTGTAAACGATGGGGAAAAGCCCTTGTTGAGGCTGTAGGGTAGTAGTGCAGTGGTGTCCCTTCTGTTGCCTTCCCTTCTTCCCGCCGCTGCCCCATGGTGGCAAACAGACCAAGCGCGTCAGGGAGCTGCCCTTTCAAGCGTGAGGGGCCAAGCAGTGTGTTGGGGGTCACACCTACCCACGAGGAGGCTGCTCAAGCAGCTTGTTGTCTCTCCGAACCCGCCTGAGCTTTGAGGTGGACCTGAAGGTGACAGTGGGTGAGCTCCGGGTGCCCTGAGAGTGCTGCGTGTTTTCCTGTTGAGGCTGTTGTACTCTTTCTCTATATTTGGCTGTGTGTGTAGAGCTTTGGTTCCTTCTTTGTAGCTGGTCAAATGCCTGCGAAGGTGACAGTCTGTGTTCTGGGGGGGGGCAGCACTTGAAAGGGTGCGATCCTTCTTCATGGTTTGCGCTCGCACACGCAGCGCTGGTTGCTAGGTGGGGTTTTTGCACTGTATACGGGAAGCAGCATGTCAGGCAGGTGCTGTGACTTGTCCTGTTCCCTGACTGTAGGAGGAACTTGACCTCCTAACCTAGCTGCCCGGAGAAGGCCGTGGGTTGGCCCTAGTGCTGAGCTTTTTCTGTAGAAAACATCTTGGCCATCTTGTGGCTGCATGATGCAAATGTGCCGCAAAGTGCTATAGTTCCTGCAGGGCCCTGGGGATGAACCTGTAGTTAGTAAGCATTAGGATCCCGAAATGCTAATTCACTTCCAAGTTGTTTTTGGAGAGAGCTACGTTCAGAGCTACTGACTTGCTTTCCGTTCACTACGCCCACCGCTGCCACCAACGCAAGTACGGAGTTGAAGGAAGGAGTGTAGGGACCGGCTTTCCACCATTTGTGTAAGAATAAGGTATAGCAGCGTGGGCAGCGTTGGACTAGAAGTCTTTGTGATTGTGGTCGTTATCCTGGAGTTGGGAAGTGCCAGCAGGAGAAGGGAGAGCCTTTGCAGTAATGCTTCCCGTGGGGGAGCGAGCAGCTGGATGCTAGGAGCGTCCCGAGTCACGGGAAGGAGTAGGATTGGTGTTGCAGCTGCGTTTGGGCAGCTGGTAGGAAATTGAGATGGGGATGGGAGAGGCCGGTATGAAAGCGGAAGGAGCAACGTGGTTTTGGAGAGTCGAAGCAGTGGAGTCGTCTGTCTGAAAGCGAAGCTGACTAGCGTGGGTCCTGACTAGCGTGGTTTTACAGTTGCAGGCGTTGGAAGAGCAGCATGTTCAGGCTGAGCGTTGTGTTCAGGATTTGAAGACGGCCCTGGCAGAGAAACAGAGGGAAGCGACAGCTTCTTCCCGGCAACTGCAAGACCTTCTGGAAGCCTCTTTGGGAGGCGTTAGCCTAAAAGACCTGGAGGAACGAGTGGGACGGTAAGGAAGTGGCACAGTGAAGCAAGGCTTTGCTTTGTGGGCTGGTGTAATAGCAGCAGGATGGCCTTGTTGCATCTCAGCAAGTCAGTACACGATTTTGGGAGAGGCTTTTGCTTTGGACTGTGTGATTTGGCGCTGTTGTGCCAGTGTTGGTGCTCCTGTGGATTTCCATGACGAGGCCTGTGTTTCTTTTCAAGACTTGAACTGGAAAACGCCCGGCTGGAAGACACAGGGCAGCAGCAGGCAGCTAGACTCGAAGCTCTTCAGAAAGAGCTGCACGCCTCTGCCTCTGTAAGCTAGTCATAGCCTTCCTGTTTCATGAGCTACTGTGCGCAGTTGTGTGTGTATGTATGCGGGGGCGTTTTCGGAAGAGATTTTCCTGGGGAGCCTCGGGGAAATCATTCCCTGCAGGCTGCAGGCGATCGGCTGCTGTTGGTCCGCTCGCAGGCTTTCTGGTTTTGTGCGCTACTCTGCTGAGTCTTACTTAACAGTGTTTGAGGTAAGGGCACTTACGGCACTTGTGCGCCGGTGTGAATGGTTGCTGCTTTGTACCGGTTGTGGTGCTTAAGCCGTGTGGCAGCAGCACTTCAGCTGTTGCCGCCTTAAAGGCGTTCTGCAAGTGAACTTGTGGAACGTCCTTGGTGCCAAGCACGTCGTTGCCAAGTCTTAAGCGGCCTCCTCAGGCTGTGCCAGGAATTCCATTTGCCGCTGGTCGCTGAAGATCCCCCTGGAGCTTTAAATTAAGCTGTGCTCTGCCCGGATGGGGATACCTAAGTACCGTCGGCTATTAGCGGAGGGCCTGAGGAAGGTGTTCTCCAGTGTGCGTGGCACCTTTGCCCCCGTGAGCCCCTCGCTAGTAGCGCGTGGTCTTTGCTTTAGTGGGGGTCGGGGGGAGGGTGGTGTGGGGGGAGAGAGGGGTGGCAGGCACCAGTTTCTGTCCCTCGGTCTTAGCCTGGGTGGTGGAAATATTGAAGTGCTGCAGTTTGCGTGGGATTCTGTCCCCTGGAGTTGTGGGGCCGGCCCTCGGCTAGCAGAGAGAGATGTCCTGCCGCACCTTTGTGAGGAAGGCTGTGCGCACCTAGTGCCTCTAGGTGCCGTGAGTGAGTCGTGTGTGCCATTTCTTCTTCCTGTCCGGAAAGCGTGAGAGCGGAAGAAAGCCAGGGAAGGAGCTGGCAGAGTGGAAACAACCCGCAGAAGCCCGCCTGGAGGAAGAAATGAAGAAAAACGTTGCACTGCAGAAAGAATGCAACAGGTACAGCCGTTGAGTACTTGTAAGAGCTGTCGAATGAGCGGGGAGTCAGGCGTTATGTACCTTGCCCCTGAGACTCCGAGTACGTATCTGTTGGTGAGCGAGCTCAAGGCTTGCGTTAGGTCTTGCAAGTGGCTTCTGTAGGGGAGCGTGCGGTTTTAGGTAGGTGGAAGTGCAGGCAGGAGGGCAGTTGTCCTGGGAAGAGAGGGAGGGCGGGAGGGCAGGAAGAAGTCGCTTGTGTCTTGTGCCTGTTGTCAGGCAGAGGGAGAAGCTTCAAGGGAGCAGATGAAATGTTGACTGGGCAAGTGATGTGTGGGAGGGGAATGATGTGGGTGGGTGGGTTGGTGTGGTGTTTTGGCTTGGTGTCTTGTTCTGGAAGTCCTGGCCTGTCCGCCATGGTACAAATGAAGTAAGCCCCGCACCGTATGCGTGGTGCTTAGGGAAGTGCATGCGTAAAGGCGGACTGTGCTTGGGCTTCCTACTTTACTTGCTAATGTGCTGTGCAGGTCGAAGAGGCTTCTGGAGAAAGCTATGAAGAAAGTGAGGGCGTATGAGAGGCGGGCGCGAGAGTCCCAGATGAATTTCCCGGGCGAAAGGGAGGACCCGTGTTCGGGAAGGGGCAGAGAAGTTGCTAAATTACGAACAAAGGTGAGCTTTGGTTGGCTTGTTGTGGTGCTTGTTTTGGAAAGCTGTAAGATTCTTTTCCTGGCTGTTGGGTTGTGGTGTTAATTATGTGGTGGCCGTGTTTGAAAAGAACGGCTGTCTCTTATGGTCCCTGAAAAAGCCTGTGTAATCCTTTGGGAAGTGAAGAGGCGTTGCGATAGCGGGGCACTTGTGAGCCTGGGCCTTTCTGGGCGAGAGCCCAGCTTGAAAGCTTGAGGCCCTGGCAGCATCTTTGAGGTCTGACAGATGAATTTGTGCTCTGGAAGACCGGTAAGTAGGACCATTATAAGCCTAACCACAGTATGAAAGGCAAGGACATCGGAAGCATAGGTGTGAGAGGTGTGGAAAAGGTGCGTTTCTGTGGAGAGAAGACGACGACGACGGCGGCAGAGTTTTAGTTGACCTTTGGGGCCTACTGAAACCCTGGCACTTCTTTGTTGATTGTCTTCTAAACTCAAACCTGTGTGTGTGTGTGTGTGTGCGTGTATGTAGAAAGAGATAATCATTTCTGTTTCCTCTTTCCTGAAGCTTCAGGTATACCACTGTAAACAAGTGAATACCTTGTGATTATTGTATATTGTTGTCAATATGATTACAGTTGTTATCGTTCCCGTTCATTAGTTCATTACACTCGGTTACTTACCTGTTACAATAGTAAACTCATTCCTAAGGAGTAGGGACACCTACACTACCAGCCGACCCTGTTTAGTGTCGGGAGCCCGCCGAATTACCTTACCAGGGCAAAATGCCTCTCAACTGGTTCGGTCGTTCTGCGGAGGCCTCCCGGCACAAAGGGACACGCTCGGTGGATTGTCACAGAACTGCGTACGCTTAGACCTCTGGGTCTGCTTAGGTGAGTGAGTCCTTTCCCTGTGTGCAGGTCCGTGAGCTGTGCTGCTCCCTGGAGGCAGAGCGGAGGAAGTCGAGGCAGCTAGAGAAAGCAAACGAAGGTGCGCGAGAAGAGTTGGCTTGGCTGCATGGGAGCCGTGACAAACTGCGGAAGAGCAAGCGGCAGCTGGAAGAAGAGGTGGTTGCGCTGAGGTGTCGCTTAGAGGCCAAGATGAGGGATCAGAGGCACAGAGAAGAGGATAAAAGGGAGATTGAGCAAAAGGCTGGGCAAGAGCTAAGGCAAAAACTACAGGAAGTCAATCTCTTTCTGCAGGTGAGCTCCCTTACCGCTAGTACGCGCAGTCCGTTTGTGGCTTGTCATTCATTCTTTACTGTTGTCATTTCTCGGTATGTTATGCTTGTGCCGGTCAGTGCTGTGGGGTCATGGGCTCGTTATAGCTTCAGGAGGTTGCTGAAGGGTGCGAGCTTGTTGGATGCTTGTCCTCAGGCATTCTGAGATGTGGTGAATAATCTTCTTTACGCACCTCGGTCACTGGCGAATCTGTAACAGCGCCAAGAAAGACGAGAATTGCAAGTGGACTAGTGTCTTAGAGAGACAGAGGTGGCTTAGTACTAGCTCTGATTCAAAACAAAACAAAGCAAAGCAAAAAGTTGCGCTGAGAGAGCCGGTTTCTTTCTGAACCAAAAGGATGATGTAATGGGGTGCTTTTGGGTTTTGCCCTTGATTGTAGAGGGCAGTGAGGAGGCCCAGTTGGCTCCCTGGGTGAGGTTGTGCTCTTCAAAGTGGGTGTGTGAAAGGGCCTGGGGGGAATGATCTCTTTTTCTTTCCTGGGGGTTGAAACTGCATTATCTGCTTCAGACACAGGCAGCCGCCCAGGACCGAGCGGAACAACTAAGAGCCGCTTCTGCAGCTTCCGCGGTAGGCCGACTGCAGCAGAGAGTTAGGCATTTAGAATATGAATTGGCTCTCACAAAACGCCTGCAGTGAGAGAGCGCTAACGAGAGGCTTGCGGAAGCTGCTGCTGCTGCGCAATGCTATGAGCCCTGCAGAAGCCACTCTCTGGCAACGAACCCGGTGGGCAGCGCTTCCTCTGTGACGGAGAGAGTGGAAGCTCATATGGCTGAGGTAAGGCATTGGGAATACCTGTTATTCTCAAGCTGAAAATGAGCATCCGTTCCTAGCTCCACCGCACCCAATCTAGGAGTCTAGACACGCCTGCTGACCCTCAGAGCGCTGCAACCTCGGCAAAAGCTCTGGTCCGGGCGCGCCCCAGAATTAGCAGTCCGTGTGACGGCATGTTCCTCACAGCGTGGTGAGCAGTGTGCCCTGAGGTTTGGGAAGCGCATGCCGAGAGTGGGGCAAGGGAGCACGTGATTCTTCACAAAATGCCGTGATCCGTTCCCGCCTTTGCACAGAGTGGGGGTGTGGAGAAGCTCTCGAGTTGGGGATTGCTTTGTGAGACGGTTAATGCCATAGAGCAATGGGAACGCTGGGCCTTGGTGGACAAAGACTTTCTCTGTAGTGGGGGTGATGTTTCCAGTGTTTATTCCCATGTTGCAGTTGGCTTGAGAAGCTAATGCTACAAGAATGTAGCTACTGAGGCCTTAAGGGTATCTTGTCTGTACTTGCAGGTGCGGCGGGAATGGTCAAAAATATCGCTGAAGAACTTGAGCAAGGTAATCTGTCAGGATCTGTTAGCGGTGTTACCAAGGAAGAGGACGGTTCCTCCATTTTGAACACAACTACTGGAAAGCTGCCAAGCTCCTGTGCTAAGCACAGTTGTTTTCTACTAGCTTTCCAACCTAGAGCTCTGCGAGGCAACTTGCTGCTTATGCAAATAATAGTCGTACAGAGTCGTATGCAGTTGCCTTTAGATCACAGAGAGGAAAAGCGGCCTATGCGCACGTTCAGCCCCTGCCCCCGAGCCCTGAGCAATTCCACCTCTTCAGGATAATTGTTTCTCCAGAGTTGTGGCTTGGCGGTGACTGGGCCTGTTGCAAAGCAGGTAGCCCCTGAGAGCAATTCCTTCTGTCCCAGTAGCCTTTACTCTCCTAGCGAGTGGCCAGCCGTTGCGCTAGAGCTCTTTCCGTTTGCTAGGACGGACACAAATCCGTGGCATTGAATCCGTTTGCATTGTGACTGGAGTTGCCTGTCTCCTGGGAGTAATAAGGTTTGTTTGCTTTGGGGACCTTTTCCTACTGCAACACTAACATAGGGCATTTTCTCCCCTCCCGCTCTCGCCCCGCCCCTTCCCCAGCAATGGCTGAGCTGAACGTTGGATCGGCTGGAGCTTCTCCCTGGGCATCTACTGAAGGATCTTCAGAAAACGTAGACCAGGAGCCGCTTTCCAGGGCAACGCAAGAGTGCCGCGATGTTTTGACAGCCCCGTTCCAGAGAGCTAAGAGTGGTTATCCTGAGACTACTACCTCCTGACAGAGGGACTCGCGTTACCAGGCTGTGAGGAAAAGCAACCCTTGCCACTGTTTTTGTACGAGTGCAACAGTGCGGTGTAGCCAATAATAATAACGTGCGGTCTTTAACTGCAAGTATTGTGTTCCAACTTGGTATTTAATAAATGTTGTAATCTAGTAGGTCTCTCCGTTTTATTCTGTTCCCCTTCCTGACTTTGCCTGCCCTGCGCATATGACTGTCCCCTCTGCTCGTGTCTCTTATGGAGTAGTACGTGTTGCATTGCTGCCAAATGGTGGATGCTGGTGGAAGTCTGGCCTGCTGCGGCATTTGCGGGCAAGGGCTGCGTTTTGTCCCTGCGTTTTGCGAGTTGTTCAGCGCTAGCCAGCACGGATGATGGAAGTCATGTTTTTGAAGGCCTAGCCAGGCTTTCTTCCTGGGCAGGCGCTTAGCCCTTCTGCCTCGCGCTGGTCTGACCAAAAGTCACTTATGCAGACAGCTCCAGGCCTGAGGGCAGAGAGGCCGTTTGTCCAAGGGAGAGCTCAGCTCTGCTCTGCTCTGCTCCCTTCAGCTGGCTTCCCAGCTGCTCCTTCAGCCTGTCCTGGCAGCCAGGCCAAGGGCCAGCATGCAGACTGTGTGTTTTTCCTCAGCGGGGGCTGGAAGCACGAGTGTGTGAAGACAGGGGCCTCGATCGTCCCCAGGTGCAGCCCTTGGCGGTTCCCCTTGTTGAACTTGACAAGGTGCCCGGTTGCCTCACGTCTCGCTCGTAGCGGGGCACTGGCCTCTTGCTGCCTTTGAGAACGATGCTTCCTGTGGTCTGGGCAGAAGGGAGGGCGAGAGCTTCTGGTAGCCAGGAAAGGTCGCAAAGCCCGCCGGTCTGGAAGGCTGTTGGATCCGCTTGCAGTCTGCAAAGGGGAAAGGGGTTATGGAAGTTCTCTGCCCTGCAGCGTGACTGGCAAAGCGGAACCGCTGTCCAGTGCTGGGCACTTGCTCTTCTCTCTGCAAAGCAAAAGCAGGTGCGGAACGCCTCTGAAGTGCCTTCGCTTTGGGTTGTCCTGTTGCCAAACTCTGAGAGGAACTGTTTTCCAGTGGTTCCCTGCCTGCTTCTGTCCTGCTGGGTGTCAGGGAGAGGTGAAAGTTCTTGGCCGCCGGAGCAGCAGCACTGAAATTCAGCGCTGGCATCTGGCATGACAGGAGCTGGTAGCGCTTACAAGGCGGGTAGAGCAAAGTCCCGTCTGTTCTGGCCCCTGCACTAGAGGAGAGGGATGGAGCTACTGGAGCGAGTCCAGCGAAGGGCTACTAAGATGATTAAGGGACTGGAGTAGCTCTCATACGAGGAAAGGCTGAGAGAGCTGGGATTGTTCAGCCTGCAGAAGAGAAGACCGCGGATCAGGGTGTAGGCAGGATGCGAAGGGAGGGTGTAAAGAAGTCGGAGGCAGACTCTTCTCAGCGGTGCCTAGCGGTAGGACGAGGGGCAAGGGGCACAAACTGAAACACAGGCCGTCCTGTCTGAACAGGAGGAAAAAGGTCTTTGCTGTGAGGGGTGACTGAGCCCTGGAAGAGGTTGCCCAGAGAGCTTGGGGAGTCTCCGTCCTCGGAGATGTTCCCAAGCCGTCTGGCTAGGGTCCTGGGCCGACTACTTGAGGTGATCCTGCTTGAGTAGGGGGGGCTGGACGAGACGATCTCCAGAGGTGCCTTCCAACCTCAAACGTCCGGTGATTCTGTGACAAGCAGGAGAAGCGGGCGACCGGGCATCTAGTCAAGTTCGACAAGGGGAACTGTCAAGGGCTGCACCTGGGGCAGGCTGGGGGCTACTGCCAGGAAAGCAGCTGGGCAGAGGAAGGCCTGGGGGTGCAGGTGGGCAGCAAGGAGTCAGCAATGGTTAGAGAAAGAAATCGTAACCACATTTTAATCGTTTTGATAATAACTTTCTGCCAAAGGGAGCAATCGCCCTCCAGCCTCTCGCTGTGGTCTCTGCTAACAGCTGGAGCGATCCGCTTTCGGTGAGAGTCGCTCACCTCGGTGAGAGTCGCGACTCGCGGCCAATTTGGCTCCCTCCGGCACTTGGGCTTCCTACGGCGCAGGCGCAGAGCTGGGAGCCCAGAAGGACCGGCACGCTCGCGGCCTGGCCGGGCAGCAGCCAGAGCAGCCAGCTGCGGGGCTCAACCTAAGCAGTCGCCGTCTCTTCAGGCGCAACGAGCTACTTCAGCCCTGCGAGCTCGGCCAAGCGCTCGCGACGCCCGCGCCCTTAGGGAAACAGTGGGAGCGCAGGTTTGCGAGGAGCACAGTGTCCCGCACCTGGAGCAGCAGCAGCATGAATTCTTCAGGGAAATGACGGCACAGCAGAGTAAGAGCTGGAGCTGGGGGCCGCCGGGGAGGGACCCCCAACAAAGACGTCCTTCGGCCGGCCGCAGCCACCCGCCGCCGCCGCCGCCGCCCCCCGGCCCGGCCCGGCAGCGCCGCGAAGGAGGCGGCAGCGCCCCCCCCCGCCCCGCCCCGGGCCCGCCCCGGCCGCAGCCCCGCCCCCTCGCTGCACAGCCCCGCCCCTCGGCGCGTCACCCCGCTGCCCTGTGACGCCCCCCCCCGCGCCCTCGCCGCGGCTGTTGCGCATGCGCGGCGCGCCCGCCACCGCCTCCGGAGCCGGTGGTCCTCGGTGCTGTTGCGGCCGTGTGCCTCGCTGCCAGCGTCGCTGCGTCGCTGTCCTCGGCCGGCGCCTCTGCCCCCGGCCCGGGGGCTCCGAGCTCGCCGGGACTCAGCCCCGCAGCAGCTGGCCCGGGCCGCGGCCCCTGCTCGGGGCTGTCCGCCGCCCGCGTGCCCGCCGCAGCATGAAGAGGCTCTTGGGGCTCTTCGGCCAGGGCCAGGGGCAGCCGCCTTCGCCGTCGCCGTCGCGGTCGCGGTCGCGGTCGCGGTGGGCGTGCGGCGGCAGCGCGCCCCTGCGCTGCGTCGGCGCTGCCTACGAGCTCCGGGAGAAGGAGCTGGGCAAGCTGCACCGCGCGGCCGCCAGCGGCGACCTGGCGCGGGTGCGGCGGCGGCGGTGGCTGCCGAGAGTCGGCCTCGACGGGCGGGACAAGGCGAAGCGGTGAGGGGCGGCGGGGGGGCCGGGGCGGCGCGGGGGGTGGGGGGGGCGGCGGCGAGGGCCGGGCTGCTGCGTCGGTGCCGGCGGGGGCGGCGGCTGGTGGGTTGGAGCTGGCGTGCAGCTGGCAGGAGCGCCTTTGTGCCGGGAAGGCAGGGCCGTTTGCTTGGGCTGGCGAGGGAGTGCGGGAGGGCAGTCGGCCTTGCGCGCGCGGGGTGGGCTCGGGGCTCGGGGCTCGGGGCTCGGAGGCCGGTTGCGTGTGTGGCCAGGCCGGAGCGGGACTTTGTTGCTGGGAGCGTGACAGGGTCGAGGGGGAAGGTTTCTGCTGTCGGGTTTGGTAGGTGTTGTGGAGGGCCCTTGGGAGCGAGCGCGTGCTGGTGCTTGCTGCAGCAGTAAGGCCGGGAAGAGGCCAGAGGGCGCGACTTCCCGGCAAGGCCAGCAGCGAGGGGATGTTCTGGTGTTATAAAAGGCACGTGCTGGGCCTGCGGCCTGCTGCTGTGGCGTGAGTGGTCCTGGCAGCAGGTGGAGGTTGCCTTGCCGTAGGCTGGAGGTGCGCAAGCCTTGCTCTTGCTTGCTGGGCTGCGTGCGTAGTGGTGTTGGAGGCAGGGAGGAGGTGCCGGGGCGGAGGGCAGCAGTTGCAGAGCGGAAGCCGGAGGCTGGCTGGGAGAAATGGGGGGCCTGGGCGCAGGGATGCACGCGCAGGGAAGGGAGCGCGGAGCTGAGGCAACGTTGTCTTCCTAAGTGGGGGCTGGGGCTGGGGCTGGGGCTGGGGCGGGGAGGGGCTTTTTCCTAGCCCCGGCGTCTCGGGCTTTGGGTGTGCAGCGGTCACCCGCGTGACATGGGCAGGCGCGGTCTCTTCAGCTGTCTGGCCTGCGCTAAGGTAACATGCTCAATTTTTAGGACCCCTCTGCATCTGGCTTGCGCTAACGGACATGCGGAGGTTGTCTTGTACTTAGTAGAGAGGAAGTGCAAGCTAAATCCTCGTGACAACTTCAAGAGATCGCCACTGATGAAGGTACGTGGGTGCTGCGGTGAGGCAGGGCTTCTAAATTGCGCCCCGAGCGATCGAGCTCTTGGGTGATTCTGGAGGTAGGTCTGGGTGGAGCTTGTGGTGCGCTGGGCGCTGGCTAGGCGTGCGTTGCCTAATGTTTGGGCGCGTTATTGTTGTCCGAGGTCGGCAAGCTGTGGGAATTCTGCCAGAGGGAAGCGTAATTGCTGGCAACGTTTCCTTGTTTCCCGTGTGGTTGGCAGGCAGTGCAGTGCCAGCACGAAGGCTGCGTCGCCATTCTGCTAGCGCATGGCGCCGACGCTAACCTTGCGGATGCTAACGGCAACACTGCCCTTCACCTGGCTGCCCTTGCTCCTAACACCTGCCTAGCAGGGCAGTTACTGGCGCACAACGCCCATCTTGATGCGCAGAATAAGGTAAGCGTGGAATTTGGGTCAGGCCGCTCCTGAGAAGAAAAAGTTGCTTTGCTTCTCTGTGTTTTTCTAACTGGAGAGGGGCGTTATGCTTTCAGATGGGATACACGCCCCTTTCTCTGGCCGTGTCCGCGCATCACGTAGAGATGGTGGAGTTCCTGCTTAGCAAAGGAGCCGACGTGCACGCTCGAGATCAGTCGGAAAGGTGAAGGGTTTGTCAAAACGGGGCGTGGGTCTCCTGAGCATTGGTGAAGTTTGCCTGGTCTGGCCGGGTAGCCGAGGGTGCTTAGCGGAGGAGACGTTTGGCCCAGGGACGTGCTGCGGCCCCTTGCAACCCGAGTTCTCGTGGGCTTCCGTGTGGTTGGCTTTGCTTTCCTCCTGGCTGTAGGAAAGGGGGAGGTGTAATTGTTTTGGGAGCAAATAGGGATGAAAGGAACGCCAGTGAAACGTCGGTGTCTCCTGATAGCTTTTGTCTCGTCTTGTGGCTGCTTTAGGACCCCTCTGATGCTTGCCGCCTCTGCCGGGGACGTGAGCATGATAGAAGTTCTTCTTGGCTATGGTGCTGACCTTTGCCAGAAAGACGTTCTTGGATGGACAGCGGAGGCTTATGCTAGGAGGTCTGGACACACTGGGTAAGTGCTTTAGGTCACGGTGAGAGTCGCTAAGCGGTCCGAATGTCCGTGTTGGTGTGCGGACGTGTTTGGTAAGAGGCGCAAGGTTTAATGATGCGTGGAGACCTTTGTTGAAGGTGGGCTCAGTGGAATCTTCCGGGACGTAGCGTTCCCTGTGTCAAGTGTGAGTTGGGGAGTCGAGGAAAGCTTCCCCCGCAAATCGTCTTGTTTGGTAAGTGGTGTTATGCAAGGATGTAGTTGATTATAGTGACAGTGTTCCCTTTCTTTCCGCACCTCCCTAGTGTTAGTGAACAGCTGGCAGACCGCGCAGCCGAGAAAAACGTGGGAGAAGCTTGTGCAGGCAGCGCAGAAAGCACGCCAGTGCTTAGCACTCGTTGCGAGGCAGGAGCTGCTGCGTTTGCGTTGGGCACACCTGCTGCGGACAGAGGAGGTAGGAGGCTTAACTGTGGAGGAGCTGAGGAGGAGAATGCCTACGGCCTTTTCTTGTGGTGGCTTGTATTGAAGCTTGGCAGGGTTCCGTCCCTCTTGCCTGTTGAGTACCCTTGCTAGGGACGGAGTAGAGACGCGCTGGTGATCCTCCTCCGTGAGGATAGTCCTTTGGTTTTGAGGCTGGCTTTTGGTTTTGGGGGTGATGGGTGGGAGGCTGGGTAGAGCAGGAAATACAGCGTAGTCTCTGGCATTTTGAAGCACAGGTTGGCGGGGGTGGGGGTAGAGGCAAAGAGAGCACGAGAGAGAGACCGATCTCTGCCTGTGTGGTATGAAGAGCTCGGCAGTTTGTTTCCTTCTTGTCCTGTTCAACCGCTACCAGCATTTGCTCGCTGCCTGCTCACATAGCATATTCATGCCATGGCAGGTTTGAGGTTTGGAACGTTCGAAGGAAAGACAAGGGCGGTGTGGAATTCTTGTCCTTTTTTATTTTGCGGGGGGTGGGGGGGGGCAGCGAGAATTGAGTAGGATGGGAGAAATTGGTGGTTTGGGGCATGCTTTCGTTCATGCTGTCTGGCATGACTGCTTCACTCTAGTCTGGCCTGTAGAATTGTCCGTGTAACATGCTTGTCTGCATTGCTGAAAGTCGAAGGTCCGACATGCTAAGAATTAATCCTGTCAATTAATATTTGAACAGTGAGAGGTGGCTTTTCCCACGAATACTTCACGAGGTGAGCCTCGAACAGTAGCTTTTGCCAACGACCTTAACCTGCCGAAAAAGAGGGGAGATTTGAGCGAGACGGTCCTTCTTGCCTTTGCCTTTGCCTTTGCCTTTGAAGAGTGTTGGAGGCAGAGGAGAGCGATGACAGCTGTCCTGCTTCTGAGGAAGAAAAAAGCAGTTTAGCTGCCAAGGTAAAGTGCCTCCAGAAGGAGAACTGCCCGTGGAGCGACTCGTTTGCAGGGCAGAGCTGTCTAGATTTGGGCAAAAGCGCGTGTCCAGGCAGGGTGGTTTTCTCCTGCCCCGCGGTCTCCTGCCTGCCAGTCTTTCAGCTGCGGTGAGCTGTTTGCTCCAAGCCTTGTAGCTGTCCGTGGCAGAGCATGCAGCAGGCTTGCGGTTGCGGGTGGGAAGAGCAGTAGGTGACAAGAAAAGCGACCGCATGGTTTTCTTCACCTGAGTCAGAGTTCTCGTCCCAAAGCTGATCAGCCTCTAGATGGCCTGTTCTTTTGTCCTCCAAGCCTTGCTGTTTGTTTCCAGTAACTTTGGTGATAGAATTCAGGCTGATATGGGGAAAAGGGCACTTGCTGTTCAAGATCTGCTGCAATGCTTCATCTCCTGGCTCTCCTTTCTTTCGTCCTTGTCAGGTTGCCCAAGAGTGCTTGGGGGCGGGGGGAGTGGCTCAAGAGGGTCTTTTTTTCCTCCTGGGGGATGGCATTGCGGGCTTGCATGGGATCTCACAGCACCTGTTTCCCCTTCCTTTTGTTTCTTTTGTTTTGTTTTGGTTTGTTTTTCAGTTGAGGTGTGTGGCATTGGGGCTGTGCCATGATGAAGAAGCTGAAGAAGCCGAGTGTGGTGCAGGAACGCACCCCGTAGTGCTGGAGATGCAGGCATGTTTATTTGCAACCTGGTTGCCCTTGTCTCAGTGGCCTGTCAGAGAGTGTGGCAGCTGTTGTGTGAGAAGAGCTAGTGTGGCATAGTAAGATGTGATGGTGGTTGGAGGAGTGAAAGTGAGGAAAGAGGGGGAGGTGAGACTACGGTAGTTTGAGAAGCAGGCAGCTGGTGGTCTCGTGAGCCCAAGGGAGGGGGAAAGGGTGTGTGTGCTGCTGGATAAGGTAACGTAGGTGAAGGCAGAGCCTGACTGTGTGCGGGCAGTGCTTCTCGGGGGGCTTTATGGAATGGGAGCAGGACGTTAGTGACATTAGGTATTGCTGTGTACATAAAGACATCTGCAGGCCTTGTAAAAGAGGAGCGAGAAGGTTTTTCTCTGTGGCTCGAGAGAGGAGAAGTATTTGGCAAGGTGTGGATGGCCTGGGCAGAGGCTGCTGTCCTGGGAGTGGCAGCAAGTGGCCTTTGAGTTGTATTTCTAGAGTCCTACTGCAAGAGAGAAGGTTCTGGTTCTGTGCGTGCTTGGAAGGGTTGCTGCTGCTTTGCCAGGTTATGCAGTGAAAGGAGCGTGTTTGGGACGGTGCAGCCAAGTACTAAGGACAGCAGCAGAGTGGGTGTAGGCTTGGAGGGAGCGCAGTTGGGGGTTGGAGAGTGGAAGCGAGGGCCCAGGGGGAGGTTTGCCTCAGGTTGTTGGAGAAGCAGGCAGCTGGCGGTGTTTGTTGGTGCAAAGGAGGGGGGAAGGATGTGTGTGCTGCTGAGTATTGCCGTGTAGGGGAAGCTGGAGTGTGGGTAGTGCTTCTCAGGGGCTTTAGGGGAAGGGAGCAGGGCGTTTGTGAGCTTCGGCATTGCCGTCCCTTCACATACGTTCTCGTGGAGGCTGCTTGTTTCTGTTCTTTCTAAGTGTGCGGGCCGATCTCTTTCAGGACGACTCACCGGAAAGGAAGGGAGAGGAGGCTCCTGGTGGTGCCCAAGTGGCGGCTGCTGCAGGAGCCCCTGCTGGTGTGAGAGGTGAGTTTCTAGACATGGAGGGGCTTTGTTTCTCTGCTCTTTGGGCTGGGTGAATGAACTGAAATGGCGATCTGCCTGTGAGAGGGTAGAGCAGGCAGGTAGGCGCTGGGCAGGCAATGGCGGGGAGGGGGGGAGGGAACGTAGCTGGAGGGAGATGTTTTGTGGTAGTGCTAGGGAAGGAGGGTTGTTTCTTGGTGACTTCCTGCGGGTGGGAGGGTGTTTGGCTAGTGCTTTGCGGGTCGCTCCTGTAGCGTGCCGAGGGATTGTGAAGGGCCAACTCTGGAGCTGTAGTTTGGAGGGGAGATGCCGTCAGAGCTGCGTAGTCGGCGACTGTGGCATGGCAGAGCCTTGTTTGGATGCTCGCCGAGCATGTGTTGGGCGTTCTTGGTAGGGGCGTGAGCTGTGCTGCTGGGCTTGGGCCTGTGGTGCTGGCAAGAAGGCGGCAGGAAGTGGCGATGGCGTGGTGGTGCGGCTGGGGGTGCAGGCGCCCTTAAATGACGCTGCTTTGTTTTTCCTGGGGAGTGGAACGGTTTGGTGTGTCCTGGGCACAGGGCTTGCGTGCTGGAGGAGAGCAGGAGAGGGAAAGAAGGAGCGGTGGTGTGTCATTTGTGGCTTCCTTTGCAGGTGTTGCGTCGTCCGCAGGAGCGGAGCAGGAGGACGAGAGCGACTCTCCCTGGGATTCCGAGGTGCTTGGTGTGAGGGGCGCAGTGGGTTGCCCGAGGGGGGAAGTGCGCGGGAGCTTGCCTTGGACGTGGGCCCTAGCAGGGATGAGGCTCAGTTGCCGCTTGTGGTGGCTGCGCCACAGGTTTGTTCCTGTGACCTGGAGCCGCTTGTGCTCTGTGCAAGCGGTTTGGTGAGGACTGTGCCTAAGTGGGGTGTGCTAATGTCCTGGGAGTGGCAGCAAGTGGCCTTTGAGTTGTATTTCTAGAGTCCTACTGCAAGAGAGAAGGTTCTGGTTCTGTGCGTGCTTGGAAGGGTTGCTGCTGCTTTGCCGGGTTATGCAGTGAAAGGAGCGTGTTTGGGACGGTGCAGCCAAGTACTAAGGACAGCAGCAGAGTGGGTGTAGGCTTGGAGGGAGCGCAGTTGGGGGTTGGAGAGTGGAAGCGAGGGCCCAGGGGGAGGTTTGCCTCAGGTTGTTGGAGAAGCAGGCAGCTGGCGGTGTTTGTTGGTGCAAAGGAGGGGGGAAGGATGTGTGTGCTGCTGAGTATTGCCGTGTAGGGGAAGCTGGAGTGTGGGTAGTGCTTCTCAGGGGCTTTAGGGGAAGGGAGCAGGGCGTTTGTGAGCTTCGGCATTGCCGTCCCTTCACATACGTTCTCGTGGAGGCTGCTTGTTTCTGTTCTTTCTAAGTGTGCGGGCCGATCTCTTTTAGGACGACTCACCGGAAAGGAAGGGAGAGGAGGCTCCTGGTGGTGCCCAAGTGGCGGCTGCTGCAGGAGCCCCTGCTGGTGTGAGAGGTGAGTTTCTAGACATGGAGGGGCTTTGTTTCTCTGCTCTTTGGGCTGGGTGAATGAACTGAAATGGCGATCTGCCTGTGAGAGGGTAGAGCAGGCAGGTAGGCGCTGGGCAGGCAATGGCGGGGAGGGGGGGAGGGAACGTAGCTGGAGGGAGATGTTTTGTGGTAGTGCTAGGGAAGGAGGGTTGTTTCTTGGTGACTTCCTGCGGGTGGGAGGGTGTTTGGCTAGTGCTTTGCGGGTCGCTCCTGTAGCGTGCCGAGGGATTGTGAAGGGCCAACTCTGGAGCTGTAGTTTGGAGGGGAGATGCCGTCAGAGCTGCGTAGTCGGCGACTGTGGCATGGCAGAGCCTTGTTTGGATGCTCGCCGAGCATGTGTTGGGCGTTCTTGGTAGGGGCGTGAGCTGTGCTGCTGGGCTTGGGCCTGTGGTGCTGGCAAGAAGGCGGCAGGAAGTGGCGATGGCGTGGTGGTGCGGCTGGGGGTGCAGGCGCCCTTAAATGACGCTGCTTTGTTTTTCCTGGGGAGTGGAACGGTTTGGTGTGTCCTGGGCGCAGGGCTTGCGTGCTGGAGGAGAGCAGGAGAGGGAAAGAAGGAGCGGTGGTGTGTCATTTGTGGCTTCCTTTGCAGGTGTTGCGTCGTCCGCAGGAGCGGAGCAGGAGGACGAGAGCGACTCTCCCTGGGATTCCGAGGTGCTTGGTGTGAGGGGCGCAGTGGGTTGCCCGTGGGGGGAAGTGCGCGGGAGCTTGCCTTGGACGTGGGCCCTAGCAGGGATGAGGCTCAGTTGCCGCTTGTGGTGGCTGCGCCACAGGTTTGTTCCTGTGACCTGGAGCCGCTTGTGCTCTGTGCAAGCGGTTTGGTGAGGACTGTGCCTAAGTGGGGTGTGCTAATGTCCTGGGAGTGGCAGCAAGTGGCCTTTGAGTTGTATTTCTAGAGTCCTACTGCAAGAGAGAAGGTTCTGGTTCTGTGCGTGCTTGGAAGGGCTGCTGCTGCTTTGCCGGGTTATGCAGTGAAAGGAGCGTGTTTGGGACGGTGCAGCCAAGTACTAAGGACAGCAGCAGAGTGGGTGTAGGCTTGGAGGGAGCGCAGTTGGGGGTTCTGAAAGGGCTGTTCTACTTCCAGAGCCTGCGTTCCTTGACGGCCTGCCAAAGTCCCGAAGCAGCAGTGAATCTGCAGGTAATGCTTGAGCGACAATCCGAGTTGTGCTTGGGTAGTCCTGCATTTGAAATGCAGTTTGTGGGTGAAGCGTTTCTGGAGATTGCTTGCACCACTCTCTGCTTGTTTGTGTTCTCGCTCACCTAGGTGTCTGCAAAGGAGGGAGGAGAGCGTGAAGGACGCGAGGCTGCTGCAACACAGACTGATTTTCAGTGTGACGGACAGGTGAGGAGCTGTGTTGAAGAGCTGTGGAGATGTTAGCCTAGAGCGAGGTGTTATTGCCAAAAGAGCGCAGGCGGAAGACCGCAGAGAGTGGCAGATGTGAAATATACTTTAGATGTATGTTATCTTTGGGCTCCCTCTGAAGAAGGCTGTCGTGAGTGAAAAGAAGGTGGTAGTGCATGTTCGTGCCCTTTTTGTGAGGCTCACGGCACAATCTTTCCTTAGGCGATGGCCGCAGAGCTGCCGGCGGAGGTTGCTGAAGCTCCTGGAAAGCAGTTGCTTCCAGAAGGTTCACTTGAAGTTCCAAAGGTTTCCTGCGGTGAGCTGCAGGGAGACAAGTTGCGGTTGCAAGAGGAACTGGCCAGGGTGAAAGCCAAGGTAGGCAAAGCCTGTAGCGGCCTGCATGACTGTGAGGAGGTGGTTTTCCCCTGTAAACGATGGGGAAAAGCCCTTGTTGAGGCTGTAGGGTAGTAGTGCAGTGGTGTCCCTTCTGTTGCCTTCCCTTCTTCCCGCCGCTGCCCCATGGTGGCAAACAGACCAAGCGCGTCAGGGAGCTGCCCTTTCAAGCGTGAGGGGCCAAGCAGTGTGTTGGGGGTCACACCTACCCACGAGGAGGCTGCTCAAGCAGCTTGTTGTCTCTCCGAACCCGCCTGAGCTTTGAGGTGGACCTGAAGGTGACAGTGGGTGAGCTCCGGGTGCCCTGAGAGTGCTGCGTGTTTTCCTGTTGAGGCTGTTGTACTCTTTCTCTATATTTGGCTGTGTGTGTAGAGCTTTGGT
The DNA here is from genome assembly GCF_040807025.1 of Struthio camelus. Classification (NCBI taxonomy): domain Eukaryota; kingdom Metazoa; phylum Chordata; class Aves; order Struthioniformes; family Struthionidae; genus Struthio; species Struthio camelus. The sequence continues at coordinate 27,475,060 of NC_090942.1, forward strand.
TCCTTCTTTGTAGCTGGTCAAATGCCTGCGAAGGTGACAGTCTGTGTTCTGGGGGGGGGCAGCACTTGAAAGGGTGCGATCCTTCTTCATGGTTTGCGCTCGCACACGCAGCGCTGGTTGCTAGGTGGGGTTTTTGCACTGTATACGGGAAGCAGCATGTCAGGCAGGTGCTGTGACTTGTCCTGTTCCCTGACTGTAGGAGGAACTTGACCTCCTAACCTAGCTGCCCGGAGAAGGCCGTGGGTTGGCCCTAGTGCTGAGCTTTTTCTGTAGAAAACATCTTGGCCATCTTGTGGCTGCATGATGCAAATGTGCCGCAAAGTGCTATAGTTCCTGCAGGGCCCTGGGGATGAACCTGTAGTTAGTAAGCATTAGGATCCCGAAATGCTAATTCACTTCCAAGTTGTTTTTGGAGAGAGCTACGTTCAGAGCTACTGACTTGCTTTCCGTTCACTACGCCCACCGCTGCCACCAACGCAAGTACGGAGTTGAAGGAAGGAGTGTAGGGACCGGCTTTCCACCATTTGTGTAAGAATAAGGTAGAGCAGCGTGGGCAGCGTTGGACTAGAAGTCTTTGTGATTGTGGTCGTTATCCTGGAGTTGGGAAGTGCCAGCAGGAGAAGGGAGAGCCTTTGCAGTAATGCTTCCCGTGGGGGAGCGAGCAGCTGGATGCTAGGAGCGTCCCGAGTCACGGGAAGGAGTAGGATTGGTGTTGCAGCTGCGTTTGGGCAGCTGGTAGGAAATTGAGATGGGGATGGGAGAGGCCGGTATGAAAGCGGAAGGAGCAACGTGGTTTTGGAGAGTCGAAGCAGTGGAGTCGTCTGTCTGAAAGCGAAGCTGACTAGCGTGGGTCCTGACTAGCGTGGTTTTACAGTTGCAGGCGTTGGAAGAGCAGCATGTTCAGGCTGAGCGTTGTGTTCAGGATTTGAAGACGGCCCTGGCAGAGAAACAGAGGGAAGCGACAGCTTCTTCCCGGCAACTGCAAGACCTTCTGGAAGCCTCTTTGGGAGGCGTTAGCCTAAAAGACCTGGAGGAACGAGTGGGACGGTAAGGAAGTGGCACAGTGAAGCAAGGCTTTGCTTTGTGGGCTGGTGTAATAGCAGCAGGATGGCCTTGTTGCATCTCAGCAAGTCAGTACACGATTTTGGGAGAGGCTTTTGCTTTGGACTGTGTGATTTGGCGCTGTTGTGCCAGTGTTGGTGCTCCTGTGGATTTCCATGACGAGGCCTGTGTTTCTTTTCAAGACTTGAACTGGAAAACGCCCGGCTGGAAGACACAGGGCAGCAGCAGGCAGCTAGACTCGAAGCTCTTCAGAAAGAGCTGCACGCCTCTGCCTCTGTAAGCTAGTCATAGCCTTCCTGTTTCATGAGCTACTGTGCGCAGTTGTGTGTGTATGTATGCGGGGGCGTTTTCGGAAGAGATTTTCCTGGGGAGCCTCGGGGAAATCATTCCCTGCAGGCTGCAGGCGATCGGCTGCTGTTGGTCCGCTCGCAGGCTTTCTGGTTTTGTGCGCTACTCTGCTGAGTCTTACTTAACAGTGTTTGAGGTAAGGGCACTTACGGCACTTGTGCGCCGGTGTGAATGGTTGCTGCTTTGTACCGGTTGTGGTGCTTAAGCCGTGTGGCAGCAGCACTTCAGCTGTTGCCGCCTTAAAGGCGTTCTGCAAGTGAACTTGTGGAACGTCCTTGGTGCCAAGCACGTCGTTGCCAAGTCTTAAGCGGCCTCCTCAGGCTGTGCCAGGAATTCCATTCGCCGCTGGTCGCTGAAGATCCCCCTGGAGCTTTAAATTAAGCTGTGCTCTGCCCGGATGGGGATACCTAAGTACCGTCGGCTATTAGCGGAGGGCCTGAGGAAGGTGTTCTCCAGTGTGCGTGGCACCTTTGCCCCCGTGAGCCCCTCGCTAGTAGCGGGTGGTCTTTGCTTTAGTGGGGGTCGGGGGGAGGGTGGTGTGGGGGGAGAGAGGGGTGGCAGGCACCAGTTTCTGTCCCTCGGTCTTAGCCTGGGTGGTGGAAATATTGAAGTGCTGCAGTTTGCGTGGGATTCTGTCCCCTGGAGTTGTGGGGCCGGCCCTCGGCTAGCAGAGAGAGATGTCCTGCCGCACCTTTGTGAGGAAGGCTGTGCGCACCTAGTGCCTCTAGGTGCCGTGAGTGAGTCGTGTGTGCCATTTCTTCTTCCTGTCCGGAAAGCGTGAGAGCGGAAGAAAGCCAGGGAAGGAGCTGGCAGAGTGGAAACAACCCGCAGAAGCCCGCCTGGAGGAAGAAATGAAGAAAAACGTTGCACTGCAGAAAGAATGCAACAGGTACAGCCGTTGAGTACTTGTAAGAGCTGTCGAATGAGCGGGGAGTCAGGCGTTATGTACCTTGCCCCTGAGACTCCGAGTACGTATCTGTTGGTGAGCGAGCTCAAGGCTTGCGTTAGGTCTTGCAAGTGGCTTCTGTAGGGGAGCGTGCGGTTTTAGGTAGGTGGAAGTGCAGGCAGGAGGGCAGTTGTCCTGGGAAGAGAGGGAGGGCGGGAGGGCAGGAAGAAGTCGCTTGTGTCTTGTGCCTGTTGTCAGGCAGAGGGAGAAGCTTCAAGGGAGCAGATGAAATGTTGACTGGGCAAGTGATGTGTGGGAGGGGAATGATGTGGGTGGGTGGGTTGGTGTGGTGTTTTGGCTTGGTGTCTTGTTCTGGAAGTCCTGGCCTGTCCGCCATGGTACAAATGAAGTAAGCCCCGCACCGTATGCGTGGTGCTTAGGGAAGTGCATGCGTAAAGGCGGACTGTGCTTGGGCTTCCTACTTTACTTGCTAATGTGCTGTGCAGGTCGAAGAGGCTTCTGGAGAAAGCTATGAAGAAAGTGAGGGCGTATGAGAGGCGGGCGCGAGAGTCCCAGATGAATTTCCCGGGCGAAAGGGAGGACCCGTGTTCGGGAAGGGGCAGAGAAGTTGCTAAATTACGAACAAAGGTGAGCTTTGGTTGGCTTGTTGTGGTGCTTGTTTTGGAAAGCTGTAAGATTCTTTTCCTGGCTGTTGGGTTGTGGTGTTAATTATGTGGTGGCCGTGTTTGAAAAGAACGGCTGTCTCTTATGGTCCCTGAAAAAGCCTGTGTAATCCTTTGGGAAGTGAAGAGGCGTTGCGATAGCGGGGCACTTGTGAGCCTGGGCCTTTCTGGGCGAGAGCCCAGCTTGAAAGCTTGAGGCCCTGGCAGCATCTTTGAGGTCTGACAGATGAATTTGTGCTCTGGAAGACCGGTAAGTAGGACCATTATAAGCCTAACCACAGTATGAAAGGCAAGGACATCGGAAGCATAGGTGTGAGAGGTGTGGAAAAGGTGCGTTTCTGTGGAGAGAAGACGACGACGACGGCGGCAGAGTTTTAGTTGACCTTTGGGGCCTACTGAAACCCTGGCACTTCTTTGTTGATTGTCTTCTAAACTCAAACCTGTGTGTGTGTGTGTGTGTGCGTGTATGTAGAAAGAGATAATCATTTCTGTTTCCTCTTTCCTGAAGCTTCAGGTATACCACTGTAAACAAGTGAATACCTTGTGATTATTGTATATTGTTGTCAATATGATTACAGTTGTTATCGTTCCCGTTCATTAGTTCATTACACTCGGTTACTTACCTGTTACAATAGTAAACTCATTCCTAAGGAGTAGGGACACCTACACTACCAGCCGACCCTGTTTAGTGTCGGGAGCCCGCCGAATTACCTTACCAGGGCAAAATGCCTCTCAACTGGTTCGGTCGTTCTGCGGAGGCCTCCCGGCACAAAGGGACACGCTCGGTGGATTGTCACAGAACTGCGTACGCTTAGACCTCTGGGTCTGCTTAGGTGAGTGAGTCCTTTCCCTGTGTGCAGGTCCGTGAGCTGTGCTGCTCCCTGGAGGCAGAGCGGAGGAAGTCGAGGCAGCTAGAGAAAGCAAACGAAGGTGCGCGAGAAGAGTTGGCTTGGCTGCATGGGAGCCGTGACAAACTGCGGAAGAGCAAGCGGCAGCTGGAAGAAGAGGTGGTTGCGCTGAGGTGTCGCTTAGAGGCCAAGATGAGGGATCAGAGGCACAGAGAAGAGGATAAAAGGGAGATTGAGCAAAAGGCTGGGCAAGAGCTAAGGCAAAAACTACAGGAAGTCAATCTCTTTCTGCAGGTGAGCTCCCTTACCGCTAGTACGCGCAGTCCGTTTGTGGCTTGTCATTCATTCTTTACTGTTGTCATTTCTCGGTATGTTATGCTTGTGCCGGTCAGTGCTGTGGGGTCATGGGCTCGTTATAGCTTCAGGAGGTTGCTGAAGGGTGCGAGCTTGTTGGATGCTTGTCCTCAGGCATTCTGAGATGTGGTGAATAATCTTCTTTACGCACCTCGGTCACTGGCGAATCTGTAACAGCGCCAAGAAAGACGAGAATTGCAAGTGGACTAGTGTCTTAGAGAGACAGAGGTGGCTTAGTACTAGCTCTGATTCAAAACAAAACAAAGCAAAGCAAAAAGTTGCGCTGAGAGAGCCGGTTTCTTTCTGAACCAAAAGGATGATGTAATGGGGTGCTTTTGGGTTTTGCCCTTGATTGTAGAGGGCAGTGAGGAGGCCCAGTTGGCTCCCTGGGTGAGGTTGTGCTCTTCAAAGTGGGTGTGTGAAAGGGCCTGGGGGGAATGATCTCTTTTTCTTTCCTGGGGGTTGAAACTGCATTATCTGCTTCAGACACAGGCAGCCGCCCAGGACCGAGCGGAACAACTAAGAGCCGCTTCTGCAGCTTCCGCGGTAGGCCGACTGCAGCAGAGAGTTAGGCATTTAGAATATGAATTGGCTCTCACAAAACGCCTGCAGTGAGAGAGCGCTAACGAGAGGCTTGCGGAAGCTGCTGCTGCTGCGCAATGCTACGAGCCCTGCAGAAGCCACTCTCTGGCAACGAACCCGGTGGGCAGCGCTTCCTCTGTGACGGAGAGAGTGGAAGCTCATATGGCTGAGGTAAGGCATTGGGAATACCTGTTATTCTCAAGCTGAAAATGAGCATCCGTTCCTAGCTCCACCGCACCCAATCTAGGAGTCTAGACACGCCTGCTGACCCTCAGAGCGCTGCAACCTCGGCAAAAGCTCTGGTCCGGGCGCGCCCCAGAATTAGCAGTCCGTGTGACGGCATGTTCCTCACAGCGCGGTGAGCAGCGTGCCCTGAGGTTTGGGAAGCGCATGCCGAGAGTGGGGCAAGGGAGCACGTGATTCTTCACAAAATGCCGTGATCCGTTCCCGCCTTTGCACAGAGTGGGGGTGTGGAGAAGCTCTCGAGTTGGGGATTGCTTTGTGAGACGGTTAATGCCATAGAGTAATGGGAACGCTGGGCCTTGGTGGACAAAGACTTTCTCTGTAGTGGGGGTGATGTTTCCAGTGTTTATTCCCATGTTGCAGTTGGCTTGAGAAGCTAATGCTACAAGAATGTAGCTACTGAGGCCTTAAGGGTATCTTGTCTGTACTTGCAGGTGCGGCGGGAATGGTCAAAAATATCGCTGAAGAACTTGAGCAAGGTAATCTGTCAGGATCTGTTAGCGGTGTTACCAAGGAAGAGGACGGTTCCTCCATTTTGAACACAACTACTGGAAAGCTGCCAAGCTCCTGTGCTAAGCACAGTTGTTTTCTACTAGCTTTCCAACCTAGAGCTCTGCGAGGCAACTTGCTGCTTATGCAAATAATAGTCGTACAGAGTCGTATGCAGTTGCCTTTAGATCACAGAGAGGAAAAGCGGCCTATGCGCACGTTCAGCCCCTGCCCCCGAGCCCTGAGCAATTCCACCTCTTCAGGATAATTGTTTCTCCAGAGTTGTGGCTTGGCGGTGACTGGGCCTGTTGCAAAGCAGGTAGCCCCTGAGAGCAATTCCTTCTGTCCCAGTAGCCTTTACTCTCCTAGCGAGTGGCCAGCCGTTGCGCTAGAGCTCTTTCCGTTTGCTAGGACGGACACAAATCCGTGGCATTGAATCCGTTTGCATTGTGACTGGAGTTGCCTGTCTCCTGGGAGTAATAAGGTTTGTTTGCTTTGGGGACCTTTTCCTACTGCAACACTAACATAGGGCATTTTCTCCCCTCCCGCTCTCGCCCCGCCCCTTCCCCAGCAATGGCTGAGCTGAACGTTGGATCGGCTGGAGCTTCTCCCTGGGCATCTACTGAAGGATCTTCAGAAAACGTAGACCAGGAGCCACTTTCCAGGGCAACGCAAGAGTGCCGCGATGTTTTGACAGCCCCGTTCCAGAGAGCTAAGAGTGGTTATCCTGAGACTACTACCTCCTGACAGAGGGACTCGCGTTACCAGGCTGTGAGGAAAAGCAACCCTTGCCACTGTTTTTGTACGAGTGCAACAGTGCGGTGTAGCCAATAATAATAACGTGCGGTCTTTAACTGCAAGTATTGTGTTCCAACTTGGTATTTAATAAATGTTGTAATCTAGTAGGTCTCTCCGTTTTATTCTGTTCCCCTTCCTGACTTTGCCTGCCCTGCGCATATGACTGTCCCCTCTGCTCGTGTCTCTTATGGAGTAGTACGTGTTGCATTGCTGCCAAATGGTGCATGCTGGTGGAAGTCTGGCCTGCTGCGGCATTTGCGGGCAAGGGCTGCGTTTTGTCCCTGCGTTTTGCGAGTTGTTCAGCGCTAGCCAGCACGGATGATGGAAGTCATGTTTTTGAAGGCCTAGCCAGGCTTTCTTCCTGGGCAGGCGCTTAGCCCTTCTGCCTCGCGCTGGTCTGACCAAAAGTCACTTATGCAGACAGCTCCAGGCCTGAGGGCAGAGAGGCCGTTTGTCCAAGGGAGAGCTCAGCTCTGCTCTGCTCTGCTCCCTTCAGCTGGCTTCCCAGCTGCTCCTTCAGCCTGTCCTGGCAGCCAGGCCAAGGGCCAGCATGCAGACTGTGTGTTTTTCCTCAGCGGGGGCTGGAAGCACGAGTGTGTGAAGACAGGGGCCTCGATCGTCCCCAGGTGCAGCCCTTGGCGGTTCCCCTTGTTGAACTTGACAAGGTGCCCGGTTGCCTCACGTCTCGCTCGTAGCGGGGCACTGGCCTCTTGCTGCCTTTGAGAACGATGCTTCCTGTGGTCTGGGCAGAAGGGAGGGCGAGAGCTTCTGGTAGCCAGGAAAGGTCGCAAAGCCCGCCGGTCTGGAAGGCTGTTGGATCCGCTTGCAGTCTGCAAAGGGGAAAGGGGTTATGGAAGTTCTCTGCCCTGCAGCGTGACTGGCAAAGCGGAACCGCTGTCCAGTGCTGGGCACTTGCTCTTCTCTCTGCAAAGCAAAAGCAGGTGCGGAACGCCTCTGAAGTGCCTTCGCTTTGGGTTGTCCTGTTGCCAAACTCTGAGAGGAACTGTTTTCCAGTGGTTCCCTGCCTGCTTCTGTCCTGCTGGGTGTCAGGGAGAGGTGAAAGTTCTTGGCCGCCGGAGCAGCAGCACTGAAATTCAGCGCTGGCATCTGGCATGACAGGAGCTGGTAGCGCTTACAAGGCGGGTAGAGCAAAGTCCCGTCTGTTCTGGCCCCTGCACTAGAGGAGAGGGATGGAGCTACTGGAGCGAGTCCAGCGAAGGGCTACTAAGATGATTAAGGGACTGGAGTAGCTCTCATACGAGGAAAGGCTGAGAGAGCTGGGATTGTTCAGCCTGCAGAAGAGAAGACCGCGGATCAGGGTGTAGGCAGGATGCGAAGGGAGGGTGTAAAGAAGTCGGAGGCAGACTCTTCTCAGCGGTGCCTAGCGGTAGGACGAGGGGCAAGGGGCACAAACTGAAACACAGGCCGTCCTGTCTGAACAGGAGGAAAAAGGTCTTTGCTGTGAGGGGTGACTGAGCCCTGGAAGAGGTTGCCCAGAGAGCTTGGGGAGTCTCCGTCCTCGGAGATGTTCCCAAGCCGTCTGGCTAGGGTCCTGGGCCGACTACTTGAGGTGATCCTGCTTGAGTAGGGGGGGCTGGACGAGACGATCTCCAGAGGTGCCTTCCAACCTCAAACGTCCGGTGATTCTGTGACAAGCAGGAGAAGCGGGCGACCGGGCATCTAGTCAAGTTCGACAAGGGGAACTGTCAAGGGCTGCACCTGGGGCAGGCTGGGGGCTACTGCCAGGAAAGCAGCTGGGCAGAGGAAGGCCTGGGGGTGCAGGTGGGCAGCAAGGAGTCAGCAATGGTTAGAGAAAGAAATCGTAACCACATTTTAATCGTTTTGATAATAACTTTCTGCCAAAGGGAGCAATCGCCCTCCAGCCTCTCGCTGTGGTCTCTGCTAACAGCTGGAGCGATCCACTTTCGGTGAGAGTCGCTCACCTCGGTGAGAGTCGCGACTCGCGGCCAATTTGGCTCCCTCCGGCACTTGGGCTTCCTACGGCGCAGGCGCAGAGCTGGGAGCCCAGAAGGACCGGCACGCTCGCGGCCTGGCCGGGCAGCAGCCAGAGCAGCCAGCTGCGGGGCTCAACCTAAGCAGTCGCCGTCTCTTCAGGCGCAACGAGCTACTTCAGCCCTGCGAGCTCGGCCAAGCGCTCGCGACGCCCGCGCCCTTAGGGAAACAGTGGGAGCGCAGGTTTGCGAGGAGCACAGTGTCCCGCACCTGGAGCAGCAGCAGCATGAATTCTTCAGGGAAATGACGGCACAGCAGAGTAAGAGCTGGAGCTGGGGGCCGCCGGGGAGGGACCCCCAACAAAGACGTCCTTCGGCCGGCCGCAGCCACCCGCCGCCGCCGCCGCCGCCGCCCCCCGGCCCGGCCCGGCAGCGCCGCGAAGGAGGCGGCAGCGCCCCCCCCCGCCCCGCCCCGGGCCCGCCCCGGCCGCAGCCCCGCCCCCTCGCTGCACAGCCCCGCCCCTCGGCGCGTCACCCCGCTGCCCTGTGACGCCCCCCCCGCGCCCTCGCCGCGGCTGTTGCGCATGCGCGGCGCGCCCGCCACCGCCTCCGGAGCCGGTGGTCCTCGGTGCTGTTGCGGCCGTGTGCCTCGCTGCCAGCGTCGCTGCGTCGCTGTCCTCGGCCGGCGCCTCTGCCCCCGGCCCGGGGGCTCCGAGCTCGCCGGGACTCAGCCCCGCAGCAGCTGGCCCGGGCCGCGGCCCCTGCTCGGGGCTGTCCGCCGCCCGCGTGCCCGCCGCAGCATGAAGAGGCTCTTGGGGCTCTTCGGCCAGGGCCAGGGGCAGCCGCCTTCGCCGTCGCCGTCGCCGTCGCCGTCGCGGTCGCGGTCGCGGTGGGCGTGCGGCGGCAGCGCGCCTCTGCGCTGCGTCGGCGCTGCCTACGAGCTCCGGGAGAAGGAGCTGGGCAAGCTGCACCGCGCGGCCGCCAGCGGCGACCTGGCGCGGGTGCGGCGGCGGCGGTGGCTGCCGAGAGTCGGCCTCGACGGGCGGGACAAGGCGAAGCGGTGAGGGGCGGCGGGGGGGCCGGGGCGGCGCGGGGGGTGGGGGGGGCGGCGGCGAGGGCCGGGCTGCTGCGTCGGTGCCGGCGGGGGCGGCGGCTGGTGGGTTGGAGCTGGCGTGCAGCTGGCAGGAGCGCCTTTGTGCCGGGAAGGCAGGGCCGTTTGCTTGGGCTGGCGAGGGAGTGCGGGAGGGCAGTCGGCCTTGCGCGCGCGGGGTGGGCTCGGGGCTCGGGGCTCGGGGCTCGGAGGCCGGTTGCGTGTGTGGCCAGGCCGGAGCGGGACTTTGTTGCTGGGAGCGTGACAGGGTCGAGGGGGAAGGTTTCTGCTGTCGGGTTTGGTAGGTGTTGTGGAGGGCCCTTGGGAGCGAGCGCGTGCTGGTGCTTGCTGCAGCAGTAAGGCCGGGAAGAGGCCAGAGGGCGCGACTTCCCGGCAAGGCCAGCAGCGAGGGGATGTTCTGGTGTTATAAAAGGCACGTGCTGGGCCTGCGGCCCGCTGCTGTGGCGTGAGTGGTCCTGGCAGCAGGTGGAGGTTGCCTTGCCGTAGGCTGGAGGTGCGCAAGCCTTGCTCTTGCTTGCTGGGCTGCGTGCGTAGTGGTGTTGGAGGCAGGGAGGAGGTGCCGGGGCGGAGGGCAGCAGTTGCAGAGCGGAAGCCGGAGGCTGGCTGGGAGAAATGGGGGGCCTGGGCGCAGGGATGCACGCGCAGGGAAGGGAGCGCGGAGCTGAGGCAACGTTGTCTTCCTAAGTGGGGGCTGGGGCTGGGGCGGGGAGGGGCTTTTTCCTAGCCCCGGCGTCTCGGGCTTTGGGTGTGCAGCGGTCACCCGCGTGACATGGGCAGGCGCGGTCTCTTCAGCTGTCTGGCCTGCGCTAAGGTAACATGCTCAATTTTTAGGACCCCTCTGCATCTGGCTTGCGCTAACGGACATGCGGAGGTTGTCTTGTACTTAGTAGAGAGGAAGTGCAAGCTAAATCCTCGTGACAACTTCAAGAGATCGCCACTGATGAAGGTACGTGGGTGCTGCGGTAGGCAGGGCTTCTAAATTGCGCCCCGAGCGATCGAGCTCTTGGGTGATTCTGGAGGTAGGTCTGGGTGGAGCTTGTGGTGCGCTGGGCGCTGGCTAGGCGTGCGTTGCCTAATGTTTGGGCGCGTTATTGTTGTCCGAGGTCGGCAAGCTGTGGGAATTCTGCCAGAGGGAAGCGTAATTGCTGGCAACGTTTCCTTGTTTCCCGTGTGGTTGGCAGGCAGTGCAGTGCCAGCACGAAGGCTGCGTCGCCATTCTGCTAGCGCATGGCACCGACGCTAACCTTGCGGATGCTAACGGCAACACTGCCCTTCACCTGGCTGCCCTTGCTCCTAACACCTGCCTAGCAGGGCAGTTACTGGCGCACAACGCCCATCTTGATGCGCAGAATAAGGTAAGCGTGGAATTTGGGTCAGGCCGCTCCTGAGAAGAAAAAGTTGCTTTGCTTCTCTGTGTTTTTCTAACTGGAGAGGGGCGTTATGCTTTCAGATGGGATACACGCCCCTTTCTCTGGCCGTGTCCGCGCATCACGTAGAGATGGTGGAGTTCCTGCTTAGCAAAGGAGCCGACGTGCACGCTCGAGATCAGTCGGAAAGGTGAAGGGTTTGTCAAAACGGGGCGTGGGTCTCCTGAGCATTGGTGAAGTTTGCCTGGTCTGGCCGGGTAGCCGAGGGTGCTTAGCGGGGGAGACGTTTGGCCCAGGGATGTGCTGCGGCCCCTTGCAACCCGAGTTCTCGTGGGCTTCCGTGTGGTTGGCTTTGCTTTCCTCCTGGCTGTAGGAAAGGGGGAGGTGTAATTGTTTTGGGAGCAAATAGGGATGAAAGGAACGCCAGTGAAACGTCGGTGTCTCCTGATAGCTTTTGTCTCGTCTTGTGGCTGCTTTAGGACCCCTCTGATGCTTGCCGCCTCTGCCGGGGACGTGAGCATGATAGAAGTTCTTCTTGGCTATGGTGCTGACCTTTGCCAGAAAGACGTTCTTGGATGGACAGCGGAGGCTTATGCTAGGAGGTCTGGACACACTGGGTAAGTGCTTTAGGTCACGGTGAGAGTCGCTAAGCGGTCCGAATGTCCGTGTTGGTGTGCGGACGTGTTTGGTAAGAGGCGCAAGGTTTAATGATGCGTGGAGACCTTTGTTGAAGGTGGGCTCAGTGGAATCTTCCGGGACGTAGCGTTCCCTGTGTCAAGTGTGAGTTGGGGAGTTGAGGAAAGCTTCCCCCGCAAATCGTCTTGTTTGGTAAGTGGTGTTATGCAAGGATGTAGTTGATTATAGTGACAGTGTTCCCTTTCTTTCCGCACCTCCCTAGTGTTAGTGAACAGCTGGCAGACCGCGCAGCCGAGAAAAACGTGGGAGAAGCTTGTGCAGGCAGCGCAGAAAGCACGCCAGTGCTTAGCACTCGTTGCGAGGCAGGAGCTGCTGCGTTTGCGTTGGGCACACCTGCTGCGGACAGAGGAGGTAGGAGGCTTAACTGTGGAGGAGCTGAGGAGGAGAATGCCTACGGCCTTTTCTTGTGGTGGCTTGTATTGAAGCTTGGCAGGGTTCCGTCCCTCTTGCCTGTTGAGTACCCTTGCTAGGGACGGAGTAGAGACGCGCTGGTGATCCTCCTCCGTGAGGATAGTCCTTTGGTTTTGAGGCTGGCTTTTGGTTTTGGGGGTGATGGGTGGGAGGCTGGGTAGAGCAGGAAATACAGCGTAGTCTCTGGCATTTTGAAGCACAGGTTGGCGGGGGTGGGGGTAGAGGCAAAGAGAGCACGAGAGAGAGACCGATCTCTGCCTGTGTGGTATGAAGAGCTCGGCAGTTTGTTTCCTTCTTGTCCTGTTCAACCGCTACCAGCATTTGCTCGCTGCCTGCTCACATAGCATATTCATGCCATGGCAGGTTTGAGGTTTGGAACGTTCGAAGGAAAGACAAGGGCGGTGTGGAATTCTTGTCCTTTTTTATTTTGCGGGGGGTGGGGGAGGGCAGCAAGAATTGAGTAGGATGGGAGAAATTGGTGGTTTGGGGCATGCTTTCGTTCATGCTGTCTGGCATGACTGCTTCACTCTAGTCTGGCCTGTAGAATTGTCCGTGTAACATGCTTGTCTGCATTGCTGAAAGTCGAAGGTCCGACATGCTAAGAATTAATCCTGTCAATTAATATTTGAACAGTGAGAGGTGGCTTTTCCCACGAATACTTCACGAGGTGAGCCTCGAACAGTAGCTTTTGCCAACGACCTTAACCTGCCGAAAAAGAGGGGAGATTTGAGCGAGACGGTCCTTCTTGCCTTTGCCTTTGCCTTTGCCTTTGCCTTTGAAGAGTGTTGGAGGCAGAGGAGAGCGATGACAGCTGTCCTGCTTCTGAGGAAGAAAAAAGCAGTTTAGCTGCCAAGGTAAAGTGCCTCCAGAAGGAGAACTGCCCGTGGAGCGACTCGTTTGCAGGGCAGAGCTGTCTAGATTTGGGCAAAAGCGCGTGTCCAGGCAGGGTGGTTTTCTCCTGCCCCGCGGTCTCCTGCCTGCCAGTCTTTCAGCTGCGGTGAGCTGTTTGCTCCAAGCCTTGTAGCCGTCCGTGGCAGAGCATGCAGCAGGCTTGCGGTTGCGGGTGGGAAGAGCAGTAGGTGACAAGAAAAGCGACCGCATGGTTTTCTTCACCTGAGTCAGAGTTCTCGTCCCAAAGCTGATCAGCCTCTAGATGGCCTGTTCTTTTGTCCTCCAAGCCTTGCTGTTTGTTTCCAGTAACTTTGGTGATAGAATTCAGGCTGATATGGGGAAAAGGGCACTTGCTGTTCAAGATCTGCTGCAATGCTTCATCTCCTGGCTCTCCTTTCTTTCGTCCTTGTCAGGTTGCCCAAGAGTGCTTGGGGGCGGGGGGAGTGGCTCAAGAGGGTCTTTTTTTCCTCCTGGGGGATGGCATTGCGGGCTTGCATGGGATCTCACACCACCTGTTTCCCCTTCCTTTTGTTTCTTTTGTTTTGTTTTGGTTTGTTTTTCAGTTGAGGTGTGTGGCATTGGGGCTGTGCCATGATGAAGAAGCTGAAGAAGCCGAGTGTGGTGCAGGAACGCACCCCGTAGTGCTGGAGATGCAGGCATGTTTATTTGCAACCTGGTTGCCCTTGTCTCAGTGGCCTGTCAGAGACTGTGGCAGCTGTTGTGTGAGAAGAGCTAGTGTGGCATAGTAAGATGTGATGGTGGTTGGAGGAGTGAAAGTGAGGAAAGAGGGGGAGGTGAGACTACGGTAGTTTGAGAAGCAGGCAGCTGGTGGTCTCGTGAGCCCAAGGGAGGGGGAAAGGGTGTGTGTGCTGCTGGATAAGGTAACGTAGGTGAAGGCAGAGCCTGACTGTGTGCGGGCAGTGCTTCTCGGGGGGCTTTATGGAATGGGAGCAGGACGTTAGTGACATTAGGTATTGCTGTGTACATAAAGACATCTGCAGGCCTTGTAAAAGAGGAGCGAGAAGGTTTTTCTCTGTGGCTCGAGAGAGGAGAAGTATTTGGCAAGGTGTGGATGGCCTGGGCAGAGGCTGCTGTCCTGGGAGTGGCAGCAAGTGGCCTTTGAGTTGTATTTCTAGAGTCCTACTGCAAGAGAGAAGGTTCTGGTTCTGTGCGTGCTTGGAAGGGTTGCTGCTGCTTTGCCAGGTTATGCAGTGAAAGGAGCGTGTTTGGGACGGTGCAGCCAAGTACTAAGGACAGCAGCAGAGTGGGTGTAGGCTTGGAGGGAGCGCAGTTGGGGGTTGGAGAGTGGAAGCGAGGGCCCAGGGGGAGGTTTGCCTCAGGTTGTTGGAGAAGCAGGCAGCTGGCGGTGTTTGTTGGTGCAAAGGAGGGGGGAAGGATGTGTGTGCTGCTGAGTATTGCCGTGTAGGGGAAGCTGGAGTGTGGGTAGTGCTTCTCAGGGGCTTTAGGGGAAGGGAGCAGGGCGTTTGTGAGCTTCGGCATTGCCGTCCCTTCACATACGTTCTCGTGGAGGCTGCTTGTTTCTGTTCTTTCTAAGTGTGCGGGCCGATCTCTTTTAGGACGACTCACCGGAAAGGAAGGGAGAGGAGGCTCCTGGTGGTGCCCAAGTGGCGGCTGCTGCAGGAGCCCCTGCTGGTGTGAGAGGTGAGTTTCTAGACATGGAGGGGCTTTGTTTCTCTGCTCTTTGGGCTGGGTGAATGAACTGAAATGGCGATCTGCCTGTGAGAGGGTAGAGCAGGCAGGTAGGCGCTGGGCAGGCAATGGCGGGGAGGGGGGGAGGGAACGTAGCTGGAGGGAGATGTTTTGTGGTAGTGCTAGGGAAGGAGGGTTGTTTCTTGGTGACTTCCTGCGGGTGGGAGGGTGTTTGGCTAGTGCTTTGCGGGTCGCTCCTGTAGCGTGCCGAGGGATTGTGAAGGGCCAACTCTGGAGCTGTAGTTTGGAGGGGAGATGCCGTCAGAGCTGCGTAGTCGGCGACTGTGGCATGGCAGAGCCTTGTTTGGATGCTCACCGAGCATGTGTTGGGCGTTCTTGGTAGGGGCGTGAGCTGTGCTGCTGGGCTTGGGCCTGTGGTGCTGGCAAGAAGGCGGCAGGAAGTGGCGATGGCGTGGTGGTGCGGCTGGGGGTGCAGGCGCCCTTAAATGACGCTGCTTTGTTTTTCCTGGGGAGTGGAACGGTTTGGTGTGTCCTGGGCGCAGGGCTTGCGTGCTGGAGGAGAGCAGGAGAGGGAAAGAAGGAGCGGTGGTGTGTCATTTGTGGCTTCCTTTGCAGGTGTTGCGTCGTCCGCAGGAGCGGAGCAGGAGGACGAGAGCGACTCTCCCTGGGATTCCGAGGTGCTTGGTGTGAGGGGCGCAGTGGGTTGCCCGTGGGGGGAAGTGCGCGGGAGCTTGCCTTGGACGTGGGCCCTAGCAGGGATGAGGCTCAGTTGCCGCTTGTGGTGGCTGCGCCACAGGTTTGTTCCTGTGACCTGGAGCCGCTTGTGCTCTGTGCAAGCGGTTTGGTGAGGACTGTGCCTAAGTGGGGTGTGCTAATGTCCTGGGAGTGGCAGCAAGTGGCCTTTGAGTTGTATTTCTAGAGTCCTACTGCAAGAGAGAAGGTTCTGGTTCTGTGCGTGCTTGGAAGGGCTGCTGCTGCTTTGCCAGGTTATGCAGTGAAAGGAGCGTGTTTGGGACGGTGCAGCCAAGTACTAAGGACAGCAGCAGAGTGGGTGTAGGCTTGGAGGGAGCGCAGTTGGGGGTTGGAGAGTGGAAGCGAGGGCCCAGGGGGAGGTTTGCCTCAGGTTGTTGGAGAAGCAGGCAGCTGGCGGTGTTTGTTGGTGCAAAGGAGGGGGGAAGGATGTGTGTGCTGCTGAGTATTGCCGTGTAGGGGAAGCTGGAGTGTGGGTAGTGCTTCTCAGGGGCTTTAGGGGAAGGGAGCAGGGCGTTTGTGAGCTTCGGCATTGCCGTCCCTTCACATACGTTCTCGTGGAGGCTGCTTGTTTCTGTTCTTTCTAAGTGTGCGGGCCGATCTCTTTTAGGACGACTCACCGGAAAGGAAGGGAGAGGAGGCTCCTGGTGGTGCCCAAGTGGCGGCTGCTGCAGGAGCCCCTGCTGGTGTGAGAGGTGAGTTTCTAGACATGGAGGGGCTTTGTTTCTCTGCTCTTTGGGCTGGGTGAATGAACTGAAATGGCGATCTGCCTGTGAGAGGGTAGAGCAGGCAGGTAGGCGCTGGGCAGGCAATGGCGGGGAGGGGGGGAGGGAACGTAGCTGGAGGGAGATGTTTTGTGGTAGTGCTAGGGAAGGAGGGTTGTTTCTTGGTGACTTCCTGCGGGTGGGAGGGTGTTTGGCTAGTGCTTTGCGGGTCGCTCCTGTAGCGTGCCGAGGGATTGTGAAGGGCCAACTCTGGAGCTGTAGTTTGGAGGGGAGATGCCGTCAGAGCTGCGTAGTCGGCGACTGTGGCATGGCAGAGCCTTGTTTGGATGCTCGCCGAGCATGTGTTGGGCGTTCTTGGTAGGGGCGTGAGCTGTGCTGCTGGGCTTGGGCCTGTGGTGCTGGCAAGAAGGCGGCAGGAAGTGGCGATGGCGTGGTGGTGCGGCTGGGGGTGCAGGCGCCCTTAAATGACGCTGCTTTGTTTTTCCTGGGGAGTGGAACGGTTTGGTGTGTCCTGGGCGCAGGGCTTGCGTGCTGGAGGAGAGCAGGAGAGGGAAAGAAGGAGCGGTGGTGTGTCATTTGTGGCTTCCTTTGCAGGTGTTGCGTCGTCCGCAGGAGCGGAGCAGGAGGACGAGAGCGACTCTCCCTGGGATTCCGAGGTGCTTGGTGTGAGGGGCGCAGTGGGTTGCCCGTGGGGGGAAGTGCGCGGGAGCTTGCCTTGGACGTGGGCCCTAGCAGGGATGAGGCTCAGTTGCCGCTTGTGGTGGCTGCGCCACAGGTTTGTTCCTGTGACCTGGAGCCGCTTGTGCTCTGTGCAAGCGGTTTGGTGAGGACTGTGCCTAAGTGGGGTGTGCTAATGTCCTGGGAGTGGCAGCAAGTGGCCTTTGAGTTGTATTTCTAGAGTCCTACTGCAAGAGAGAAGGTTCTGGTTCTGTGCGTGCTTGGAAGGGTTGCTGCTGCTTTGCCGGGTTATGCAGTGAAAGGAGCGTGTTTGGGACGGTGCAGCCAAGTACTAAGGACAGCAGCAGAGTGGGTGTAGGCTTGGAGGGAGCGCAGTTGGGGGTTCTGAAAGGGCTGTTCTACTTCCAGAGCCTGCGTTCCTTGACGGCCTGCCAAAGTCCCGAAGCAGCAGTGAATCTGCAGGTAATGCTTGAGCGACAATCCGAGTTGTGCTTGGGTAGTCCTGCATTTGAAATGCAGTTTGTGGGTGAAGCGTTTCTGGAGATTGCTTGCACCACTCTCTGCTTGTTTGTGTTCTCGCTCACCTAGGTGTCTGCAAAGGAGGGAGGAGAGCGTGAAGGACGCGAGGCTGCTGCAACACAGACTGATTTTCAGTGTGACGGACAGGTGAGGAGCTGTGTTGAAGAGCTGTGGAGATGTTAGCCTAGAGCGAGGTGTTATTGCCAAAAGAGCGCAGGCGGAAGACCGCAGAGAGTGGCAGATGTGAAATATACTTTAGATGTATGTTATCTTTGGGCTCCCTCTGAAGAAGGCTGTCGTGAGTGAAAAGAAGGTGGTAGTGCATGTTCGTGCCCTTTTTGTGAGGCTCACGGCACAATCTTTCCTTAGGCGATGGCCGCAGAGCTGCCGGCGGAGGTTGCTGAAGCTCCTGGAAAGCAGTTGCTTCCAGAAGGTTCACTTGAAGTTCCAAAGGTTTCCTGCGGTGAGCTGCAGGGAGACAAGTTGCGGTTGCAAGAGGAACTGGCCAGGGTGAAAGCCAAGGTAGGCAAAGCCTGTAGCGGCCTGCATGACTGTGAGGAGGTGGTTTTCCCCTGTAAACGATGGGGAAAAGCCCTTGTTGAGGCTGTAGGGTAGTAGTGCAGTGGTGTCCCTTCTGTTGCCTTCCCTTCTTCCCGCCGCTGCCCCATGGTGGCAAACAGACCAAGCGCGTCAGGGAGCTGCCCTTTCAAGCGTGAGGGGCCAAGCAGTGTGTTGGGGGTCACACCTACCCACGAGGAGGCTGCTCAAGCAGCTTGTTGTCTCTCCGAACCCGCCTGAGCTTTGAGGTGGACCTGAAGGTGACAGTGGGTGAGCTCCGGGTGCCCTGAGAGTGCTGCGTGTTTTCCTGTTGAGGCTGTTGTACTCTTTCTCTATATTTGGCTGTGTGTGTAGAGCTTTGGTTCCTTCTTTGTAGCTGGTCAAATGCCTGCGAAGGTGACAGTCTGTGTTCTGGGGGGGGGCAGCACTTGAAAGGGTGCGATCCTTCTTCATGGTTTGCGCTCGCACACGCAGCGCTGGTTGCTAGGTGGGGTTTTTGCACTGTATACGGGAAGCAGCATGTCAGGCAGGTGCTGTGACTTGTCCTGTTCCCTGACTGTAGGAGGAACTTGACCTCCTAACCTAGCTGCCCGGAGAAGGCCGTGGGTTGGCCCTAGTGCTGAGCTTTTTCTGTAGAAAACATCTTGGCCATCTTGTGGCTGCATGATGCAAATGTGCCGCAAAGTGCTATAGTTCCTGCAGGGCCCTGGGGATGAACCTGTAGTTAGTAAGCATTAGGATCCCGAAATGCTAATTCACTTCCAAGTTGTTTTTGGAGAGAGCTACGTTCAGAGCTACTGACTTGCTTTCCGTTCACTACGCCCACCGCTGCCACCAACGCAAGTACGGAGTTGAAGGAAGGAGTGTAGGGACCGGCTTTCCACCATTTGTGTAAGAATAAGGTATAGCAGCGTGGGCAGCGTTGGACTAGAAGTCTTTGTGATTGTGGTCGTTATCCTGGAGTTGGGAAGTGCCAGCAGGAGAAGGGAGAGCCTTTGCAGTAATGCTTCCCGTGAGGGAGCGAGCAGCTGGATGCTAGGAGCGTCCCGAGTCACGGGAAGGAGTAGGATTGGTGTTGCAGCTGCGTTTGGGCAGCTGGTAGGAAATTGAGATGGGGATGGGAGAGGCCGGTATGAAAGCGGAAGGAGCAACGTGGTTTTGGAGAGTCGAAGCAGTGGAGTCGTCTGTCTGAAAGCGAAGCTGACTAGCGTGGGTCCTGACTAGCGTGGTTTTACAGTTGCAGGCGTTGGAAGAGCAGCATGTTCAGGCTGAGCGTTGTGTTCAGGATTTGAAGACGGCCCTGGCAGAGAAACAGAGGGAAGCGACAGCTTCTTCCCGGCAACTGCAAGACCTTCTGGAAGCCTCTTTGGGAGGCGTTAGCCTAAAAGACCTGGAGGAACGAGTGGGACGGTAAGGAAGTGGCACAGTGAAGCAAGGCTTTGCTTTGTGGGCTGGTGTAATAGCAGCAGGATGGCCTTGTTGCATCTCAGCAAGTCAGTACACGATTTTGGGAGAGGCTTTTGCTTTGGACTGTGTGATTTGGCGCTGTTGTGCCAGTGTTGGTGCTCCTGTGGATTTCCATGACGAGGCCTGTGTTTCTTTTCAAGACTTGAACTGGAAAACGCCCGGCTGGAAGACACAGGGCAGCAGCAGGCAGCTAGACTCGAAGCTCTTCAGAAAGAGCTGCACGCCTCTGCCTCTGTAAGCTAGTCATAGCCTTCCTGTTTCATGAGCTACTGTGCGCAGTTGTGTGTGTATGTATGCGGGGGCGTTTTCGGAAGAGATTTTCCTGGGGAGCCTCGGGGAAATCATTCCCTGCAGGCTGCAGGCGATCGGCTGCTGTTGGTCCGCTCGCAGGCTTTCTGGTTTTGTGCGCTACTCTGCTGAGTCTTACTTAACAGTGTTTGAGGTAAGGGCACTTACGGCACTTGTGCGCCGGTGTGAATGGTTGCTGCTTTGTACCGGTTGTGGTGCTTAAGCCGTGTGGCAGCAGCACTTCAGCTGTTGCCGCCTTAAAGGCGTTCTGCAAGTGAACTTGTGGAACGTCCTTGGTGCCAAGCACGTCGTTGCCAAGTCTTAAGCGGCCTCCTCAGGCTGTGCCAGGAATTCCATTTGCCGCTGGTCGCTGAAGATCCCCCTGGAGCTTTAAATTAAGCTGTGCTCTGCCCGGATGGGGATACCTAAGTACCGTCGGCTATTAGCGGAGGGCCTGAGGAAGGTGTTCTCCAGTGTGCGTGGCACCTTTGCCCCCGTGAGCCCCTCGCTAGTAGCGGGTGGTCTTTGCTTTAGTGGGGGTCGGGGGGAGGGTGGTGTGGGGGGAGAGAGGGGTGGCAGGCACCAGTTTCTGTCCCTCGGTCTTAGCCTGGGTGGTGGAAATATTGAAGTGCTGCAGTTTGCGTGGGATTCTGTCCCCTGGAGTTGTGGGGCCGGCCCTCGGCTAGCAGAGAGAGATGTCCTGCCGCACCTTTGTGAGGAAGGCTGTGCGCACCTAGTGCTTCTAGGTGCCGTGAGTGAGTCGTGTGTGCCATTTCTTCTTCCTGTCCGGAAAGCGTGAGAGCGGAAGAAAGCCAGGGAAGGAGCTGGCAGAGTGGAAACAACCCGCAGAAGCCCGCCTGGAGGAAGAAATGAAGAAAAACGTTGCACTGCAGAAAGAATGCAACAGGTACAGCCGTTGAGTACTTGTAAGAGCTGTCGAATGAGCGGGGAGTCAGGCGTTATGTACCTTGCCCCTGAGACTCCGAGTACGTATCTGTTGGTGAGCGAGCTCAAGGCTTGCGTTAGGTCTTGCAAGTGGCTTCTGTAGGGGAGCGTGCGGTTTTAGGTAGGTGGAAGTGCAGGCAGGAGGGCAGTTGTCCTGGGAAGAGAGGGAGGGCGGGAGGGCAGGAAGAAGTCGCTTGTGTCTTGTGCCTGTTGTCAGGCAGAGGGAGAAGCTTCATGGGAGCAGATGAAATGTTGACTGGGCAAGTGATGTGTGGGAGGGGAATGATGTGGGTGGGTGGGTTGGTGTGGTGTTTTGGCTTGGTGTCTTGTTCTGGAAGTCCTGGCCTGTCCGCCATGGTACAAATGAAGTAAGCCCCGCACCGTATGCGTGGTGCTTAGGGAAGTGCATGCGTAAAGGCGGACTGTGCTTGGGCTTCCTACTTTACTTGCTAATGTGCTGTGCAGGTCGAAGAGGCTTCTGGAGAAAGCTATGAAGAAAGTGAGGGCGTATGAGAGGCGGGCGCGAGAGTCCCAGATGAATTTCCCGGGCGAAAGGGAGGACCCGTGTTCGGGAAGGGGCAGAGAAGTTGCTAAATTACGAACAAAGGTGAGCTTTGGCTGGCTTGTTGTGGTGCTTGTTTTGGAAAGCTGTAAGATTCTTTTCCTGGCTGTTGGGTTGTGGTGTTAATTATGTGGTGGCCGTGTTTGAAAAGAACGGCTGTCTCTTATGGTCCCTGAAAAAGCCTGTGTAATCCTTTGGGAAGTGAAGAGGCGTTGCGATAGCGGGGCACTTGTGAGCCTGGGCCTTTCTGGGCGAGAGCCCAGCTTGAAAGCTTGAGGCCCTGGCAGCATCTTTGAGGTCTGACAGATGAATTTGTGCTCTGGAAGACCGGTAAGTAGGACCATTATAAGCCTAACCACAGTATGAAAGGCAAGGACATCGGAAGCATAGGTGTGAGAGGTGTGGAAAAGGTGCGTTTCTGCGGAGAGAAGACGACGACGACGACGACGGCGGCAGAGTTTTAGTTGACCTTTGGGGCCTACTGAAACCCTGGCACTTCTTTGTTGATTGTCTTCTAAACTCAAACCTGTGTGTGTGTGTGTGTGTGTGTGTGCGTGTATGTAGAAAGAGATAATCATTTCTGTTTCCTCTTTCCTGAAGCTTCAGGTATACCACTGTAAACAAGTGAATACCTTGTGATTATTGTATATTGTTGTCAATATGATTACAGTTGTTATCGTTCCCGTTCATTAGTTCATTACACTCGGTTACTTACCTGTTACAATAGTAAACTCATTCCTAAGGAGTAGGGACACCTACACTACCAGCCGACCCTGTTTAGTGTCGGGAGCCCGCCGAATTACCTTACCAGGGCAAAATGCCTCTCAACTGGTTCGGTCGTTCTGCGGAGGCCTCCCGGCACAAAGGGACACGCTCGGTGGATTGTCACAGAACTGCGTACGCTTAGACCTCTGGGTCTGCTTAGGTGAGTGAGTCCTTTCCCTGTGTGCAGGTCCGTGAGCTGTGCTGCTCCCTGGAGGCAGAGCGGAGGAAGTCGAGGCAGCTAGAGAAAGCAAACGAAGGTGCGCGAGAAGAGTTGGCTTGGCTGCATGGGAGCCGTGACAAACTGCGGAAGAGCAAGCGGCAGCTGGAAGAAGAGGTGGTTGCGCTGAGGTGTCGCTTAGAGGCCAAGATGAGGGATCAGAGGCACAGAGAAGAGGATAAAAGGGAGATTGAGCAAAAGGCTGGGCAAGAGCTAAGGCAAAAACTACAGGAAGTCAATCTCTTTCTGCAGGTGAGCTCCCTTACCGCTAGTACGCGCAGTCCGTTTGTGGCTTGTCATTCATTCTTTACTGTTGTCATTTCTCGGTATGTTATGCTTGTGCCGGTCAGTGCTGTGGGGTCATGGGCTCGTTATAGCTTCAGGAGGTTGCTGAAGGGTGCGAGCTTGTTGGATGCTTGTCCTCAGGCATTCTGAGATGTGGTGAATAATCTTCTTTACGCACCTCGGTCACTGGCGAATCTGTAACAGCGCCAAGAAAGACGAGAATTGCAAGTGGACTAGTGTCTTAGAGAGACAGAGGTGGCTTAGTACTAGCTCTGATTCAAAACAAAACAAAGCAAAGCAAAAAGTTGCGCTGAGAGAGCCGGTTTCTTTCTGAACCAAAAGGATGATGTAATGGGGTGCTTTTGGGTTTTGCCCTTGATTGTAGAGGGCAGTGAGGAGGCCCAGTTGGCTCCCTGGGTGAGGTTGTGCTCTTCAAAGTGGGTGTGTGAAAGGGCCTGGGGGGAATGATCTCTTTTTCTTTCCTGGGGGTTGAAACTGCATTATCTGCTTCAGACACAGGCAGCCGCCCAGGACCGAGCGGAACAACTAAGAGCCGCTTCTGCAGCTTCCGCGGTAGGCCGACTGCAGCAGAGAGTTAGGCATTTAGAATATGAATTGGCTCTCACAAAACGCCTGCAGTGAGAGAGCGCTAACGAGAGGCTTGCGGAAGCTGCTGCTGCTGCGCAATGCTATGAGCCCTGCAGAAGCCACTCTCTGGCAACGAACCCGGTGGGCAGCGCTTCCTCTGTGACGGAGAGAGTGGAAGCTCATATGGCTGAGGTAAGGCATTGGGAATACCTGTTATTCTCAAGCTGAAAATGAGCATCCGTTCCTAGCTCCACCGCACCCAATCTAGGAGTCTAGACACGCCTGCTGACCCTCAGAGCGCTGCAACCTCGGCAAAAGCTCTGGTCCGGGCGCGCCCCAGAATTAGCAGTCCGTGTGACGGCATGTTCCTCACAGCGCGGTGAGCAGCGTGCCCTGAGGTTTGGGAAGCGCATGCCGAGAGTGGGGCAAGGGAGCACGTGATTCTTCACAAAATGCCGTGATCCGTTCCCGCCTTTGCACAGAGTGGGGGTGTGGAGAAGCTCTCGAGTTGGGGATTGCTTTGTGAGACGGTTAATGCCATAGAGTAATGGGAACGCTGGGCCTTGGTGGACAAAGACTTTCTCTGTAGTGGGGGTGATGTTTCCAGTGTTTATTCCCATGTTGCAGTTGGCTTGAGAAGCTAATGCTACAAGAATGTAGCTACTGAGGCCTTAAGGGTATCTTGTCTGTACTTGCAGGTGCGGCGGGAATGGTCAAAAATATCGCTGAAGAACTTGAGCAAGGTAATCTGTCAGGATCTGTTAGCGGTGTTACCAAGGAAGAGGACGGTTCCTCCATTTTGAACACAACTACTGGAAAGCTGCCAAGCTCCTGTGCTAAGCACAGTTGTTTTCTACTAGCTTTCCAACCTAGAGCTCTGCGAGGCAACTTGCTGCTTATGCAAATAATAGTCGTACAGAGTCGTATGCAGTTGCCTTTAGATCACAGAGAGGAAAAGCGGCCTATGCGCACGTTCAGCCCCTGCCCCCGAGCCCTGAGCAATTCCACCTCTTCAGGATAATTGTTTCTCCAGAGTTGTGGCTTGGCGGTGACTGGGCCTGTTGCAAAGCAGGTAGCCCCTGAGAGCAATTCCTTCTGTCCCAGTAGCCTTTACTCTCCTAGCGAGTGGCCAGCCGTTGCGCTAGAGCTCTTTCCGTTTGCTAGGACGGACACAAATCCGTGGCATTGAATCCGTTTGCATTGTGACTGGAGTTGCCTGTCTCCTGGGAGTAATAAGGTTTGTTTGCTTTGGGGACCTTTTCCTACTGCAACACTAACATAGGGCATTTTCTCCCCTCCCGCTCTCGCCCCGCCCCTTCCCCAGCAATGGCTGAGCTGAACGTTGGATCGGCTGGAGCTTCTCCCTGGGCATCTACTGAAGGATCTTCAGAAAACGTAGACCAGGAGCCGCTTTCCAGGGCAACGCAAGAGTGCCGCGATGTTTTGACAGCCCCGTTCCAGAGAGCTAAGAGTGGTTATCCTGAGACTACTACCTCCTGACAGAGGGACTCGCGTTACCAGGCTGTGAGGAAAAGCAACCCTTGCCACTGTTTTTGTACGAGTGCAACAGTGCGGTGTAGCCAATAATAATAACGTGCGGTCTTTAACTGCAAGTATTGTGTTCCAACTTGGTATTTAATAAATGTTGTAATCTAGTAGGTCTCTCCGTTTTATTCTGTTCCCCTTCCTGACTTTGCCTGCCCTGCGCATATGACTGTCCCCTCTGCTCGTGTCTCTTATGGAGTAGTACGTGTTGCATTGCTGCCAAATGGTGCATGCTGGTGGAAGTCTGGCCTGCTGCGGCATTTGCGGGCAAGGGCTGCGTTTTGTCCCTGCGTTTTGCGAGTTGTTCAGCGCTAGCCAGCACGGATGATGGAAGTCATGTTTTTGAAGGCCTAGCCAGGCTTTCTTCCTGGGCAGGCGCTTAGCCCTTCTGCCTCGCGCTGGTCTGACCAAAAGTCACTTATGCAGACAGCTCCAGGCCTGAGGGCAGAGAGGCCGTTTGTCCAAGGGAGAGCTCAGCTCTGCTCTGCTCTGCTCCCTTCAGCTGGCTTCCCAGCTGCTCCTTCAGCCTGTCCTGGCAGCCAGGCCAAGGGCCAGCATGCAGACTGTGTGTTTTTCCTCAGCGGGGGCTGGAAGCACGAGTGTGTGAAGACAGGGGCCTCGATCGTCCCCAGGTGCAGCCCTTGGCGGTTCCCCTTGTTGAACTTGACAAGGTGCCCGGTTGCCTCACGTCTCGCTCGTAGCGGGGCACTGGCCTCTTGCTGCCTTTGAGAACGATGCTTCCTGTGGTCTGGGCAGAAGGGAGGGCGAGAGCTTCTGGTAGCCAGGAAAGGTCGCAAAGCCCGCCGGTCTGGAAGGCTGTTGGATCCGCTTGCAGTCTGCAAAGGGGAAAGGGGTTATGGAAGTTCTCTGCCCTGCAGCGTGACTGGCAAAGCGGAACCGCTGTCCAGTGCTGGGCACTTGCTCTTCTCTCTGCAAAGCAAAAGCAGGTGCGGAACGCCTCTGAAGTGCCTTCGCTTTGGGTTGTCCTGTTGCCAAACTCTGAGAGGAACTGTTTTCCAGTGGTTCCCTGCCTGCTTCTGTCCTGCTGGGTGTCAGGGAGAGGTGAAAGTTCTTGGCCGCCGGAGCAGCAGCACTGAAATTCAGCGCTGGCATCTGGCATGACAGGAGCTGGTAGCGCTTACAAGGCGGGTAGAGCAAAGTCCCGTCTGTTCTGGCCCCTGCACTAGAGGAGAGGGATGGAGCTACTGGAGCGAGTCCAGCGAAGGGCTACTAAGATGATTAAGGGACTGGAGTAGCTCTCATACGAGGAAAGGCTGAGAGAGCTGGGATTGTTCAGCCTGCAGAAGAGAAGACCGCGGATCAGGGTGTAGGCAGGATGCGAAGGGAGGGTGTAAAGAAGTCGGAGGCAGACTCTTCTCAGCGGTGCCTAGCGGTAGGACGAGGGGCAAGGGGCACAAACTGAAACACAGGCCGTCCTGTCTGAACAGGAGGAAAAAGGTCTTTGCTGTGAGGGGTGACTGAGCCCTGGAAGAGGTTGCCCAGAGAGCTTGGGGAGTCTCCGTCCTCGGAGATGTTCCCAAGCCGTCTGGCTAGGGTCCTGGGCCGACTACTTGAGGTGATCCTGCTTGAGTAGGGGGGGCTGGACGAGACGATCTCCAGAGGTGCCTTCCAACCTCAAACGTCCGGTGATTCTGTGACAAGCAGGAGAAGCGGGCGACCGGGCATCTAGTCAAGTTCGACAAGGGGAACTGTCAAGGGCTGCACCTGGGGACAAATAGCCCCTGTGCCCTGGGGCAGGCTGGGGGCTACTGCCAGGAAAGCAGCTGGGCAGAGGAAGGCCTGGGGGTGCAGGTGGGCAGCAAGGAGTCAGCAATGGTTAGAGAAAGAAATCGTAACCACATTTTAATCGTTTTGATAATAACTTTCTGCCAAAGGGAGCAATCGCCCTCCAGCCTCTCGCTGTGGTCTCTGCTAACAGCTGGAGCGATCCGCTTTCGGTGAGAGTCGCTCACCTCGGTGAGAGTCGCGACTCGCGGCCAATTTGGCTCCCTCCGGCACTTGGGCTTCCTACGGCGCAGGCGCAGAGCTGGGAGCCCAGAAGGACCGGCACGCTCGCGGCCTGGCCGGGCAGCAGCCAGAGCAGCCAGCTGCGGGGCTCAACCTAAGCAGTTGCCGTCTCTTCAGGCGCAACGAGCTACTTCAGCCCTGCGAGCTCGGCCAAGCGCTCGCGACGCCCGCGCCCTTAGGGAAACAGTGGGAGCGCAGGTTTGCGAGGAGCACAGTGTCCCGCACCTGGAGCAGCAGCAGCATGAATTCTTCAGGGAAATGACGGCACAGCAGAGTAAGAGCTGGAGCTGGGGGCCGCCGGGGAGGGACCCCCAACAAAGACGTCCTTCGGCCGGCCGCAGCCACCCGCCGCCGCCGCCGCCGCCGCCCCCCGGCCCGGCCCGGCAGCGCCGCGAAGGAGGCGGCAGCGCCCCCCCCCGCCCCGCCCCGGGCCCGCCCCGGCCGCAGCCCCGCCCCCTCGCTGCACAGCCCCGCCCCTCGGCGCGTCACCCCGCTGCCCTGTGACGCCCCCCCCGCGCCCTCGCCGCGGCTGTTGCGCATGCGCGGCGCGCCCGCCACCGCCTCCGGAGCCGGTGGTCCTCGGTGCTGTTGCGGCCGTGTGCCTCGCTGCCAGCGTCGCTGCGTCGCTGTCCTCGGCCGGCGCCTCTGCCCCCGGCCCGGGGGCTCCGAGCTCGCCGGGACTCAGCCCCGCAGCAGCTGGCCCGGGCCGCGGCCCCTGCTCGGGGCTGTCCGCCGCCCGCGTGCCCGCCGCAGCATGAAGAGGCTCTTGGGGCTCTTCGGCCAGGGCCAGGGGCAGCCGCCTTCGCCGTCGCCGTCGCCGTCGCGGTCGCGGTGGGCGTGCGGCGGCAGCGCGCCCCTGCGCTGCGTCGGCGCTGCCTACGAGCTCCGGGAGAAGGAGCTGGGCAAGCTGCACCGCGCGGCCGCCAGCGGCGACCTGGCGCGGGTGCGGCGGCGGCGGTGGCTGCCGAGAGTCGGCCTCGACGGGCGGGACAAGGCGAAGCGGTGAGGGGCGGCGGGGGGGCCGGGGCGGCGCGGGGGGTGGGGGGGGCGGCGGCGAGGGCCGGGCTGCTGCGTCGGTGCCGGCGGGGGCGGCGGCTGGTGGGTTGGAGCTGGCGTGCAGCTGGCAGGAGCGCCTTTGTGCCGGGAAGGCAGGGCCGTTTGCTTGGGCTGGCGAGGGAGTGCGGGAGGGCAGTCGGCCTTGCGCGCGCGGGGTGGGCTCGGGGCTCGGGGCTCGGGGCTCGGGGCTCGGAGGCCGGTTGCGTGTGTGGCCAGGCCGGAGCGGGACTTTGTTGCTGGGAGCGTGACAGGGTCGAGGGGGAAGGTTTCTGCTGTCGGGTTTGGTAGGTGTTGTGGAGGGCCCTTGGGAGCGAGCGCGTGCTGGTGCTTGCTGCAGCAGTAAGGCCGGGAAGAGGCCAGAGGGCGCGACTTCCCGGCAAGGCCAGCAGCGAGGGGATGTTCTGGTGTTATAAAAGGCACGTGCTGGGCCTGCGGCCCGCTGCTGTGGCGTGAGTGGTCCTGGCAGCAGGTGGAGGTTGCCTTGCCGTAGGCTGGAGGTGCGCAAGCCTTGCTCTTGCTTGCTGGGCTGCGTGCGTAGTGGTGTTGGAGGCAGGGAGGAGGTGCCGGGGCGGAGGGCAGCAGTTGCAGAGCGGAAGCCGGAGGCTGGCTGGGAGAAATGGGGGGCCTGGGCGCAGGGATGCACGCGCAGGGAAGGGAGCGCGGAGCTGAGGCAACGTTGTCTTCCTAAGTGGGGGCTGGGGCTGGGGCGGGGAGGGGCTTTTTCCTAGCCCCGGCGTCTCGGGCTTTGGGTGTGCAGCGGTCACCCGCGTGACATGGGCAGGCGCGGTCTCTTCAGCTGTCTGGCCTGCGCTAAGGTAACATGCTCAATTTTTAGGACACCTCTGCATCTGGCTTGCGCTAACGGACATGCGGAGGTTGTCTTGTACTTAGTAGAGAGGAAGTGCAAGCTAAATCCTCGTGACAACTTCAAGAGATCGCCACTGATGAAGGTACGTGGGTGCTGCGGTGAGGCAGGGCTTCTAAATTGCGCCCCGAGCGATCGAGCTCTTGGGTGATTCTGGAGGTAGGTCTGGGTGGAGCTTGTGGTGCGCTGGGCGCTGGCTAGGCGTGCGTTGCCTAATGTTTGGGCGCGTTATTGTTGTCCGAGGTCGGCAAGCTGTGGGAATTCTGCCAGAGGGAAGCGTAATTGCTGGCAACGTTTCCTTGTTTCCCGTGTGGTTGGCAGGCAGTGCAGTGCCAGCACGAAGGCTGCGTCGCCATTCTGCTAGCGCATGGCGCCGACGCTAACCTTGCGGATGCTAACGGCAACACTGCCCTTCACCTGGCTGCCCTTGCTCCTAACACCTGCCTAGCAGGGCAGTTACTGGCGCACAACGCCCATCTTGATGCGCAGAATAAGGTAAGCGTGGAATTTGGGTCAGGCCGCTCCTGAGAAGAAAAAGTTGCTTTGCTTCTCTGTGTTTTTCTAACTGGAGAGGGGCGTTATGCTTTCAGATGGGATACACGCCCCTTTCTCTGGCCGTGTCCGCGCATCACGTAGAGATGGTGGAGTTCCTGCTTAGCAAAGGAGCCGACGTGCACGCTCGAGATCAGTCGGAAAGGTGAAGGGTTTGTCAAAACGGGGCGTGGGTCTCCTGAGCATTGGTGAAGTTTGCCTGGTCTGGCCGGGTAGCCGAGGGTGCTTAGCGGGGGAGACGTTTGGCCCAGGGACGTGCTGCGGCCCCTTGCAACCCGAGTTCTCGTGGGCTTCCGTGTGGTTGGCTTTGCTTTCCTCCTGGCTGTAGGAAAGGGGGAGGTGTAATTGTTTTGGGAGCAAATAGGGATGAAAGGAACGCCAGTGAAACGTCGGTGTCTCCTGATAGCTTTTGTCTCGTCTTGTGGCTGCTTTAGGACCCCTCTGATGCTTGCCGCCTCTGCCGGGGACGTGAGCATGATAGAAGTTCTTCTTGGCTATGGTGCTGACCTTTGCCAGAAAGACGTTCTTGGATGGACAGCGGAGGCTTATGCTAGGAGGTCTGGACACACTGGGTAAGTGCTTTAGGTCACGGTGAGAGTCGCTAAGCGGTCCGAATGTCCGTGTTGGTGTGCGGACGTGTTTGGTAAGAGGCGCAAGGTTTAATGATGCGTGGAGACCTTTGTTGAAGGTGGGCTCAGTGGAATCTTCCGGGACGTAGCGTTCCCTGTGTCAAGTGTGAGTTGGGGAGTTGAGGAAAGCTTCCCCCGCAAATCGTCTTGTTTGGTAAGTGGTGTTATGCAAGGATGTAGTTGATTATAGTGACAGTGTTCCCTTTCTTTCCGCACCTCCCTAGTGTTAGTGAACAGCTGGCAGACCGCGCAGCCGAGAAAAACGTGGGAGAAGCTTGTGCAGGCAGCGCAGAAAGCACGCCAGTGCTTAGCACTCGTTGCGAGGCAGGAGCTGCTGCGTTTGCGTTGGGCACACCTGCTGCGGACCGAGGAGGTAGGAGGCTTAACTGTGGAGGAGCTGAGGAGGAGAATGCCTACGGCCTTTTCTTGTGGTGGCTTGTATTGAAGCTTGGCAGGGTTCCGTCCCTCTTGCCTGTTGAGTACCCTTGCTAGGGACGGAGTAGAGACGCGCTGGTGATCCTCCTCCGTGAGGATAGTCCTTTGGTTTTGAGGCTGGCTTTTGGTTTTGGGGGTGATGGGTGGGAGGCTGGGTAGAGCAGGAAATACAGCGTAGTCTCTGGCATTTTGAAGCACAGGTTGGCGGGGGTGGGGGTAGAGGCAAAGAGAGCACGAGAGAGAGACCGATCTCTGCCTGTGTGGTATGAAGAGCTCGGCAGTTTGTTTCCTTCTTGTCCTGTTCAACCGCTACCAGCATTTGCTCGCTGCCTGCTCACATAGCATATTCATGCCATGGCAGGTTTGAGGTTTGGAACGTTCGAAGGAAAGACAAGGGCGGTGTGGAATTCTTGTCCTTTTTTATTTTGCGGGGGGTGGGGGGGGGCAGCGAGAATTGAGTAGGATGGGAGAAATTGGTGGTTTGGGGCATGCTTTCGTTCATGCTGTCTGGCATGACTGCTTCACTCTAGTCTGGCCTGTAGAATTGTCCGTGTAACATGCTTGTCTGCATTGCTGAAAGTCGAAG
The DNA here is from genome assembly GCF_040807025.1 of Struthio camelus. Taxonomy (NCBI): domain Eukaryota; kingdom Metazoa; phylum Chordata; class Aves; order Struthioniformes; family Struthionidae; genus Struthio; species Struthio camelus. The sequence continues at coordinate 27,505,495 of NC_090942.1, forward strand.
GTCCGACATGCTAAGAATTAATCCTGTCAATTAATATTTGAACAGTGAGAGGTGGCTTTTCCCACGAATACTTCACGAGGTGAGCCTCGAACAGTAGCTTTTGCCAACGACCTTAACCTGCCGAAAAAGAGGGGAGATTTGAGCGAGACGGTCCTTCTTGCCTTTGCCTTTGCCTTTGAAGAGTGTTGGAGGCAGAGGAGAGCGATGACAGCTGTCCTGCTTCTGAGGAAGAAAAAAGCAGTTTAGCTGCCAAGGTAAAGTGCCTCCAGAAGGAGAACTGCCCGTGGAGCGACTCGTTTGCAGGGCAGAGCTGTCTAGATTTGGGCAAAAGCGCGTGTCCAGGCAGGGTGGTTTTCTCCTGCCCCGCGGTCTCCTGCCTGCCAGTCTTTCAGCTGCGGTGAGCTGTTTGCTCCAAGCCTTGTAGCTGTCCGTGGCAGAGCATGCAGCAGGCTTGCGGTTGCGGGTGGGAAGAGCAGTAGGTGACAAGAAAAGCGACCGCATGGTTTTCTTCACCTGAGTCAGAGTTCTCGTCCCAAAGCTGATCAGCCTCTAGATGGCCTGTTCTTTTGTCCTCCAAGCCTTGCTGTTTGTTTCCAGTAACTTTGGTGATAGAATTCAGGCTGATATGGGGAAAAGGGCACTTGCTGTTCAAGATCTGCTGCAATGCTTCATCTCCTGGCTCTCCTTTCTTTCGTCCTTGTCAGGTTGCCCAAGAGTGCTTGGGGGCGGGGGGAGTGGCTCAAGAGGGTCTTTTTTTCCTCCTGGGGGATGGCATTGCGGGCTTGCATGGGATCTCACACCACCTGTTTCCCCTTCCTTTTGTTTCTTTTGTTTTGTTTTGGTTTGTTTTTCAGTTGAGGTGTGTGGCATTGGGGCTGTGCCATGATGAAGAAGCTGAAGAAGCCGAGTGTGGTGCAGGAACGCACCCCGTAGTGCTGGAGATGCAGGCATGTTTATTTGCAACCTGGTTGCCCTTGTCTCAGTGGCCTGTCAGAGACTGTGGCAGCTGTTGTGTGAGAAGAGCTAGTGTGGCATAGTAAGATGTGATGGTGGTTGGAGGAGTGAAAGTGAGGAAAGAGGGGGAGGTGAGACTACGGTAGTTTGAGAAGCAGGCAGCTGGTGGTCTCGTGAGCCCAAGGGAGGGGGAAAGGGTGTGTGTGCTGCTGGATAAGGTAACGTAGGTGAAGGCAGAGCCTGACTGTGTGCGGGCAGTGCTTCTCGGGGGGCTTTATGGAATGGGAGCAGGACGTTAGTGACATTAGGTATTGCTGTGTACATAAAGACATCTGCAGGCCTTGTAAAAGAGGAGCGAGAAGGTTTTTCTCTGTGGCTCGAGAGAGGAGAAGTATTTGGCAAGGTGTGGATGGCCTGGGCAGAGGCTGCTGTCCTGGGAGTGGCAGCAAGTGGCCTTTGAGTTGTATTTCTAGAGTCCTACTGCAAGAGAGAAGGTTCTGGTTCTGTGCGTGCTTGGAAGGGTTGCTGCTGCTTTGCCGGGTTATGCAGTGAAAGGAGCGTGTTTGGGACGGTGCAGCCAAGTACTAAGGACAGCAGCAGAGTGGGTGTAGGCTTGGAGGGAGCGCAGTTGGGGGTTGGAGAGTGGAAGCGAGGGCCCAGGGGGAGGTTTGCCTCAGGTTGTTGGAGAAGCAGGCAGCTGGCGGTGTTTGTTGGTGCAAAGGAGGGGGGAAGGATGTGTGTGCTGCTGAGTATTGCCGTGTAGGGGAAGCTGGAGTGTGGGTAGTGCTTCTCAGGGGCTTTAGGGGAAGGGAGCAGGGCGTTTGTGAGCTTCGGCATTGCCGTCCCTTCACATACGTTCTCGTGGAGGCTGCTTGTTTCTGTTCTTTCTAAGTGTGCGGGCCGATCTCTTTTAGGACGACTCACCGGAAAGGAAGGGAGAGGAGGCTCCTGGTGGTGCCCAAGTGGCGGCTGCTGCAGGAGCCCCTGCTGGTGTGAGAGGTGAGTTTCTAGACATGGAGGGGCTTTGTTTCTCTGCTCTTTGGGCTGGGTGAATGAACTGAAATGGCGATCTGCCTGTGAGAGGGTAGAGCAGGCAGGTAGGCGCTGGGCAGGCAATGGCGGGGAGGGGGGGAGGGAACGTAGCTGGAGGGAGATGTTTTGTGGTAGTGCTAGGGAAGGAGGGTTGTTTCTTGGTGACTTCCTGCGGGTGGGAGGGTGTTTGGCTAGTGCTTTGCGGGTCGCTCCTGTAGCGTGCCGAGGGATTGTGAAGGGCCAACTCTGGAGCTGTAGTTTGGAGGGGAGATGCCGTCAGAGCTGCATAGTCGGCGACTGTGGCATGGCAGAGCCTTGTTTGGATGCTCGCCGAGCATGTGTTGGGCGTTCTTGGTAGGGGCGTGAGCTGTGCTGCTGGGCTTGGGCCTGTGGTGCTGGCAAGAAGGCGGCAGGAAGTGGCGATGGCGTGGTGGTGCGGCTGGGGGTGCAGGCGCCCTTAAATGACGCTGCTTTGTTTTTCCTGGGGAGTGGAACGGTTTGGTGTGTCCTGGGCGCAGGGCTTGCGTGCTGGAGGAGAGCAGGAGAGGGAAAGAAGGAGCGGTGGTGTGTCATTTGTGGCTTCCTTTGCAGGTGTTGCGTCGTCCGCAGGAGCGGAGCAGGAGGACGAGAGCGACTCTCCCTGGGATTCCGAGGTGCTTGGTGTGAGGGGCGCAGTGGGTTGCCCGAGGGGGGAAGTGCGCGGGAGCTTGCCTTGGACGTGGGCCCTAGCAGGGATGAGGCTCAGTTGCCGCTTGTGGTGGCTGCATCACAGGTTTGTTCCTGTGACCTGGAGCCGCTTGTGCTCTGTGCAAGCGGTTTGGTGAGGACTGTGCCTAAGTGGGGTGTGCTAATGTCCTGGGAGTGGCAGCAAGTGGCCTTTGAGTTGTATTTCTAGAGTCCTACTGCAAGAGAGAAGGTTCTGGTTCTGTGCGTGCTTGGAAGGGCTGCTGCTGCTTTGCCGGGTTATGCAGTGAAAGGAGCGTGTTTGGGACGGTGCAGCCAAGTACTAAGGACAGCAGCAGAGTGGGTGTAGGCTTGGAGGGAGCGCAGTTGGGGGTTGGAGAGTGGAAGCGAGGGCCCAGGGGGAGGTTTGCCTCAGGTTGTTGGAGAAGCAGGCAGCTGGCGGTGTTTGTTAGTGCAAAGGAGGGGGGAAGGATGTGTGTGCGGCTGAGTATTGCCGTGTAGGGGAAGCTGGAGTGTGGGTAGTGCTTCTCAGGGGCTTTAGGGGAAGGGAGCAGGGCGTTTGTGAGCTTCGGCATTGCCGTCCCTTCACATACGTTCTCGTGGAGGCTGCTTGTTTCTGTTCTTTCTAAGTGTGCGGGCCGATCTCTTTTAGGACGACTCACCGGAAAGGAAGGGAGAGGAGGCTCCTGGTGGTGCCCAAGTGGCGGCTGCTGCAGGAGCCCCTGCTGGTGTGAGAGGTGAGTTTCTAGACATGGAGGGGCTTTGTTTCTCTGCTCTTTGGGCTGGGTGAATGAACTGAAATGGCGATCTGCCTGTGAGAGGGTAGAGCAGGCAGGTAGGCGCTGGGCAGGCAATGGCGGGGAGGGGGGGAGGGAACGTAGCTGGAGGGAGATGTTTTGTGGTAGTGCTAGGGAAGGAGGGTTGTTTCTTGGTGACTTCCTGCGGGTGGGAGGGTGTTTGGCTAGTGCTTTGCGGGTCGCTCCTGTAGCGTGCCGAGGGATTGTGAAGGGCCAACTCTGGAGCTGTAGTTTGGAGGGGAGATGCCGTCAGAGCTGCGTAGTCGGCGACTGTGGCATGGCAGAGCCTTGTTTGGATGCTCGCCGAGCATGTGTTGGGCGTTCTTGGTAGGGGCGTGAGCTGTGCTGCTGGGCTTGGGCCTGTGGTGCTGGCAAGAAGGCGGCAGGAAGTGGCGATGGCGTGGTGGTGCGGCTGGGGGTGCAGGCGCCCTTAAATGATGCTGCTTTGTTTTTCCTGGGGAGTGGAACGGTTTGGTGTGTCCTGGGCGCAGGGCTTGCGTGCTGGAGGAGAGCAGGAGAGGGAAAGAAGGAGCGGTGGTGTGTCATTTGTGGCTTCCTTTGCAGGTGTTGCGTCGTCCGCAGGAGCGGAGCAGGAGGACGAGAGCGACTCTCCCTGGGATTCCGAGGTGCTTGGTGTGAGGGGCGCAGTGGGTTGCCCGAGGGGGGAAGTGCGCGGGAGCTTGCCTTGGACGTGGGCCCTAGCAGGGATGAGGCTCAGTTGCCGCTTGTGGTGGCTGCGCCACAGGTTTGTTCCTGTGACCTGGAGCCGCTTGTGCTCTGTGCAAGCGGTTTGGTGAGGACTGTGCCTAAGTGGGGTGTGCTAATGTCCTGGGAGTGGCAGCAAGTGGCCTTTGAGTTGTATTTCTAGAGTCCTACTGCAAGAGAGAAGGTTCTGGTTCTGTGCGTGCTTGGAAGGGTTGCTGCTGCTTTGCCGGGTTATGCAGTGAAAGGAGCGTGTTTGGGACGGTGCAGCCAAGTACTAAGGACAGCAGCAGAGTGGGTGTAGGCTTGGAGGGAGCGCAGTTGGGGGTTCTGAAAGGGCTGTTCTACTTCCAGAGCCTGCGTTCCTTGACGGCCTGCCAAAGTCCCGAAGCAGCAGTGAATCTGCAGGTAATGCTTGAGCGACAATCCGAGTTGTGCTTGGGTAGTCCTGCATTTGAAATGCAGTTTGTGGGTGAAGCGTTTCTGGAGATTGCTTGCACCACTCTCTGCTTGTTTGTGTTCTCGCTCACCTAGGTGTCTGCAAAGGAGGGAGGAGAGCGTGAAGGACGCGAGGCTGCTGCAACACAGACTGATTTTCAGTGTGACGGACAGGTGAGGAGCTGTGTTGAAGAGCTGTGGAGATGTTAGCCTAGAGCGAGGTGTTATTGCCAAAAGAGCGCAGGCGGAAGACCGCAGAGAGTGGCAGATGTGAAATATACTTTAGATGTATGTTATCTTTGGGCTCCCTCTGAAGAAGGCTGTCGTGAGTGAAAAGAAGGTGGTAGTGCATGTTCGTGCCCTTTTTGTGAGGCTCACGGCACAATCTTTCCTTAGGCGATGGCCGCAGAGCTGCCGGCGGAGGTTGCTGAAGCTCCTGGAAAGCAGTTGCTTCCAGAAGGTTCACTTGAAGTTCCAAAGGTTTCCTGCGGTGAGCTGCAGGGAGACAAGTTGCGGTTGCAAGAGGAACTGGCCAGGGTGAAAGCCAAGGTAGGCAAAGCCTGTAGCGGCCTGCATGACTGTGAGGAGGTGGTTTTCCCCTGTAAACGATGGGGAAAAGCCCTTGTTGAGGCTGTAGGGTAGTAGTGCAGTGGTGTCCCTTCTGTTGCCTTCCCTTCTTCCCGCCGCTGCCCCATGGTGGCAAACAGACCAAGCGCGTCAGGGAGCTGCCCTTTCAAGCGTGAGGGGCCAAGCAGTGTGTTGGGGGTCACACCTACCCACGAGGAGGCTGCTCAAGCAGCTTGTTGTCTCTCCGAACCCGCCTGAGCTTTGAGGTGGACCTGAAGGTGACAGTGGGTGAGCTCCGGGTGCCCTGAGAGTGCTGCGTGTTTTCCTGTTGAGGCTGTTGTACTCTTTCTCTATATTTGGCTGTGTGTGTAGAGCTTTGGTTCCTTCTTTGTAGCTGGTCAAATGCCTGCGAAGGTGACAGTCTGTGTTCTGGGGGGGGGCAGCACTTGAAAGGGTGCGATCCTTCTTCATGGTTTGCGCTCGCACACGCAGCGCTGGTTGCTAGGTGGGGTTTTTGCACTGTATACGGGAAGCAGCATGTCAGGCAGGTGCTGTGACTTGTCCTGTTCCCTGACTGTAGGAGGAACTTGACCTCCTAACCTAGCTGCCCGGAGAAGGCTGTGGGTTGGCCCTAGTGCTGAGCTTTTTCTGTAGAAAACATCTTGGCCATCTTGTGGCTGCATGATGCAAATGTGCCGCAAAGTGCTATAGTTCCTGCAGGGCCCTGGGGATGAACCTGTAGTTAGTAAGCATTAGGATCCCGAAATGCTAATTCACTTCCAAGTTGTTTTTGGAGAGAGCTACGTTCAGAGCTACTGACTTGCTTTCCGTTCACTACGCCCACCGCTGCCACCAACGCAAGTACGGAGTTGAAGGAAGGAGTGTAGGGACCGGCTTTCCACCATTTGTGTAAGAATAAGGTATAGCAGCGTGGGCAGCGTTGGACTAGAAGTCTTTGTGATTGTGGTCGTTATCCTGGAGTTGGGAAGTGCCAGCAGGAGAAGGGAGAGCCTTTGCAGTAATGCTTCCCGTGAGGGAGCGAGCAGCTGGATGCTAGGAGCGTCCCGAGTCACGGGAAGGAGTAGGATTGGTGTTGCAGCTGCGTTTGGGCAGCTGGTAGGAAATTGAGATGGGGATGGGAGAGGCCGGTATGAAAGCGGAAGGAGCAACGTGGTTTTGGAGAGTCGAAGCAGTGGAGTCGTCTGTCTGAAAGCGAAGCTGACTAGCGTGGGTCCTGACTAGCGTGGTTTTACAGTTGCAGGCGTTGGAAGAGCAGCATGTTCAGGCTGAGCGTTGTGTTCAGGATTTGAAGACGGCCCTGGCAGAGAAACAGAGGGAAGCGACAGCTTCTTCCCGGCAACTGCAAGACCTTCTGGAAGCCTCTTTGGGAGGCGTTAGCCTAAAAGACCTGGAGGAACGAGTGGGACGGTAAGGAAGTGGCACAGTGAAGCAAGGCTTTGCTTTGTGGGCTGGTGTAATAGCAGCAGGATGGCCTTGTTGCATCTCAGCAAGTCAGTACACGATTTTGGGAGAGGCTTTTGCTTTGGACTGTGTGATTTGGCGCTGTTGTGCCAGTGTTGGTGCTCCTGTGGATTTCCATGACGAGGCCTGTGTTTCTTTTCAAGACTTGAACTGGAAAACGCCCGGCTGGAAGACACAGGGCAGCAGCAGGCAGCTAGACTCGAAGCTCTTCAGAAAGAGCTGCACGCCTCTGCCTCTGTAAGCTAGTCATAGCCTTCCTGTTTCATGAGCTACTGTGCGCAGTTGTGTGTGTATGTATGCGGGGGCGTTTTCGGAAGAGATTTTCCTGGGGAGCCTCGGGGAAATCATTCCCTGCAGGCTGCAGGCGATCGGCTGCTGTTGGTCCGCTCGCAGGCTTTCTGGTTTTGTGCGCTACTCTGCTGAGTCTTACTTAACAGTGTTTGAGGTAAGGGCACTTACGGCACTTGTGCGCCGGTGTGAATGGTTGCTGCTTTGTACCGGTTGTGGTGCTTAAGCCGTGTGGCAGCAGCACTTCAGCTGTTGCCGCCTTAAAGGCGTTCTGCAAGTGAACTTGTGGAACGTCCTTGGTGCCAAGCACGTCGTTGCCAAGTCTTAAGCGGCCTCCTCAGGCTGTGCCAGGAATTCCATTCGCCGCTGGTCGCTGAAGATCCCCCTGGAGCTTTAAATTAAGCTGTGCTCTGCCCGGATGGGGATACCTAAGTACCGTCGGCTATTAGCGGAGGGCCTGAGGAAGGTGTTCTCCAGTGTGCGTGGCACCTTTGCCCCCGTGAGCCCCTCGCTAGTAGCGCGTGGTCTTTGCTTTAGTGGGGGTCGGGGGGAGGGTGGTGTGGGGGGAGAGAGGGGTGGCAGGCACCAGTTTCTGTCCCTCGGTCTTAGCCTGGGTGGTGGAAATATTGAAGTGCTGCAGTTTGCGTGGGATTCTGTCCCCTGGAGTTGTGGGGCCGGCCCTCGGCTAGCAGAGAGAGATGTCCTGCCGCACCTTTGTGAGGAAGGCTGTGCGCACCTAGTGCCTCTAGGTGCCGTGAGTGAGTCGTGTGTGCCATTTCTTCTTCCTGTCCGGAAAGCGTGAGAGCGGAAGAAAGCCAGGGAAGGAGCTGGCAGAGTGGAAACAACCCGCAGAAGCCCGCCTGGAGGAAGAAATGAAGAAAAACGTTGCACTGCAGAAAGAATGCAACAGGTACAGCCGTTGAGTACTTGTAAGAGCTGTCGAATGAGCGGGGAGTCAGGCGTTATGTACCTTGCCCCTGAGACTCCGAGTACGTATCTGTTGGTGAGCGAGCTCAAGGCTTGCGTTAGGTCTTGCAAGTGGCTTCTGTAGGGGAGCGTGCGGTTTTAGGTAGGTGGAAGTGCAGGCAGGAGGGCAGTTGTCCTGGGAAGAGAGGGAGGGCGGGAGGGCAGGAAGAAGTCGCTTGTGTCTTGTGCCTGTTGTCAGGCAGAGGGAGAAGCTTCAAGGGAGCAGATGAAATGTTGACTGGGCAAGTGATGTGTGGGAGGGGAATGATGTGGGTGGGTGGGTTGGTGTGGTGTTTTGGCTTGGTGTCTTGTTCTGGAAGTCCTGGCCTGTCCGCCATGGTACAAATGAAGTAAGCCCCGCACCGTATGCGTGGTGCTTAGGGAAGTGCATGCGTAAAGGCGGACTGTGCTTGGGCTTCCTACTTTACTTGCTAATGTGCTGTGCAGGTCGAAGAGGCTTCTGGAGAAAGCTATGAAGAAAGTGAGGGCGTATGAGAGGCGGGCGCGAGAGTCCCAGATGAATTTCCCGGGCGAAAGGGAGGACCCGTGTTCGGGAAGGGGCAGAGAAGTTGCTAAATTACGAACAAAGGTGAGCTTTGGTTGGCTTGTTGTGGTGCTTGTTTTGGAAAGCTGTAAGATTCTTTTCCTGGCTGTTGGGTTGTGGTGTTAATTATGTGGTGGCCGTGTTTGAAAAGAACGGCTGTCTCTTATGGTCCCTGAAAAAGCCTGTGTAATCCTTTGGGAAGTGAAGAGGCGTTGCGATAGCGGGGCACTTGTGAGCCTGGGTCTTTCTGGGCGAGAGCCCAGCTTGAAAGCTTGAGGCCCTGGCAGCATCTTTGAGGTCTGACAGATGAATTTGTGCTCTGGAAGACCGGTAAGTAGGACCATTATAAGCCTAACCACAGTATGAAAGGCAAGGACATCGGAAGCATAGGTGTGAGAGGTGTGGAAAAGGTGCGTTTCTGCGGAGAGAAGACGACGACGACGACGGCGGCAGAGTTTTAGTTGACCTTTGGGGCCTACTGAAACCCTGGCACTTCTTTGTTGATTGTCTTCTAAACTCAAACCTGTGTGTGTGTGTGTGTGTGTGTGTGTGTGTGTGTGCGTGTGTGTGCGTGTATGTAGAAAGAGATAATCATTTCTGTTTCCTCTTTCCTGAAGCTTCAGGTATACCACTGTAAACAAGTGAATACCTTGTGATTATTGTATATTGTTGTCAATATGATTACAGTTGTTATCGTTCCCGTTCATTAGTTCATTACACTCGGTTACTTACCTGTTACAATAGTAAACTCATTCCTAAGGAGTAGGGACACCTACACTACCAGCCGACCCTGTTTAGTGTCGGGAGCCCGCCGAATTACCTTACCAGGGCAAAATGCCTCTCAACTGGTTCAGTCGTTCTGCGGAGGCCTCCCGGCACAAAGGGACACGCTCGGTGGATTGTCACAGAACTGCATACGCTTAGACCTCTGGGTCTGCTTAGGTGAGTGAGTCCTTTCCCTGTGTGCAGGTCCGTGAGCTGTGCTGCTCCCTGGAGGCAGAGCGGAGGAAGTCGAGGCAGCTAGAGAAAGCAAACGAAGGTGCGCGAGAAGAGTTGGCTTGGCTGCATGGGAGCCGTGACAAACTGCGGAAGAGCAAGCGGCAGCTGGAAGAAGAGGTGGTTGCGCTGAGGTGTCGCTTAGAGGCCAAGATGAGGGATCAGAGGCACAGAGAAGAGGATAAAAGGGAGATTGAGCAAAAGGCTGGGCAAGAGCTAAGGCAAAAACTACAGGAAGTCAATCTCTTTCTGCAGGTGAGCTCCCTTACCGCTAGTACGCGCAGTCCGTTTGTGGCTTGTCATTCATTCTTTACTGTTGTCATTTCTCGGTATGTTATGCTTGTGCCGGTCAGTGCTGTGGGGTCATGGGCTCGTTATAGCTTCAGGAGGTTGCTGAAGGGTGCGAGCTTGTTGGATGCTTGTCCTCAGGCATTCTGAGATGTGGTGAATAATCTTCTTTACGCACCTCGGTCACTGGCGAATCTGTAACAGCGCCAAGAAAGACGAGAATTGCAAGTGGACTAGTGTCTTAGAGAGACAGAGGTGGCTTAGTACTAGCTCTGATTCAAAACAAAACAAAGCAAAGCAAAAAGTTGCGCTGAGAGAGCCGGTTTCTTTCTGAACGAAAAGGATGATGTAATGGGGTGCTTTTGGGTTTTGCCCTTGATTGTAGAGGGCAGTGAGGAGGCCCAGTTGGCTCCCTGGGTGAGGTTGTGCTCTTCAAAGTGGGTGTGTGAAAGGGCCTGGGGGGAATGATCTCTTTTTCTTTCCTGGGGGTTGAAACTGCATTATCTGCTTCAGACACAGGCAGCCGCCCAGGACCGAGCGGAACAACTAAGAGCCGCTTCTGCAGCTTCCGCGGTAGGCCGACTGCAGCAGAGAGTTAGGCATTTAGAATATGAATTGGCTCTCACAAAACGCCTGCAGTGAGAGAGCGCTAACGAGAGGCTTGCGGAAGCTGCTGCTGCTGCGCAATGCTATGAGCCCTGCAGAAGCCACTCTCTGGCAACGAACCCGGTGGGCAGCGCTTCCTCTGTGACGGAGAGAGTGGAAGCTCATATGGCTGAGGTAAGGCATTGGGAATACCTGTTATTCTCAAGCTGAAAATGAGCATCCGTTCCTAGCTCCACCGCACCCAATCTAGGAGTCTAGACACGCCTGCTGACCCTCAGAGTGCTGCAACCTCGGCAAAAGCTCTGGTCCGGGCGCGCCCCAGAATTAGCAGTCCGTGTGACGGCATGTTCCTCACAGCGTGGTGAGCAGCGTGCCCTGAGGTTTGGGAAGCGCATGCCGAGAGTGGGGCAAGGGAGCACGTGATTCTTCACAAAATGCCGTGATCCGTTCCCGCCTTTGCACAGAGTGGGGGTGTGGAGAAGCTCTCGAGTTGGGGATTGCTTTGTGAGACGGTTAATGCCATAGAGTAATGGGAACGCTGGGCCTTGGTGGACAAAGACTTTCTCTGTAGTGGGGGTGATGTTTCCAGTGTTTATTCCCATGTTGCAGTTGGCTTGAGAAGCTAATGCTACAAGAATGTAGCTACTGAGGCCTTAAGGGTATCTTGTCTGTACTTGCAGGTGCGGCGGGAATGGTCAAAAATATCGCTGAAGAACTTGAGCAAGGTAATCTGTCAGGATCTGTTAGCGGTGTTACCAAGGAAGAGGACGGTTCCTCCATTTTGAACACAACTACTGGAAAGCTGCCAAGCTCCTGTGCTAAGCACAGTTGTTTTCTACTAGCTTTCCAACCTAGAGCTCTGCGAGGCAACTTGCTGCTTATGCAAATAATAGTCGTACAGAGTCGTATGCAGTTGCCTTTAGATCACAGAGAGGAAAAGCGGCCTATGCGCACATTCAGCCCCTGCCCCCGAGCCCTGAGCAATTCCACCTCTTCAGGATAATTGTTTCTCCAGAGTTGTGGCTTGGCGGTGACTGGGCCTGTTGCAAAGCAGGTAGCCCCTGAGAGCAATTCCTTCTGTCCCAGTAGCCTTTACTCTCCTAGCGAGTGGCCAGCCGTTGCGCTAGAGCTCTTTCCGTTTGCTAGGACGGACACAAATCCGTGGCATTGAATCCGTTTGCATTGTGACTGGAGTTGCCTGTCTCCTGGGAGTAATAAGGTTTGTTTGCTTTGGGGACCTTTTCCTACTGCAACACTAACATAGGGCATTTTCTCCCCTCCCGCTCTCGCCCCGCCCCTTCCCCAGCAATGGCTGAGCTGAACGTTGGATCGGCTGGAGCTTCTCCCTGGGCATCTACTGAAGGATCTTCAGAAAACGTAGACCAGGAGCCGCTTTCCAGGGCAACGCAAGAGTGCCGCGATGTTTTGACAGCCCCGTTCCAGAGAGCTAAGAGTGGTTATCCTGAGACTACTACCTCCTGACAGAGGGACTCGCGTTACCAGGCTGTGAGGAAAAGCAACCCTTGCCACTGTTTTTGTACGAGTGCAACAGTGCGGTGTAGCCAATAATAATAACGTGCGGTCTTTAACTGCAAGTATTGTGTTCCAACTTGGTATTTAATAAATGTTGTAATCTAGTAGGTCTCTCCGTTTTATTCTGTTCCCCTTCCTGACTTTGCCTGCCCTGCGCATATGACTGTCCCCTCTGCTCGTGTCTCTTATGGAGTAGTACGTGTTGCATTGCTGCCAAATGGTGCATGCTGGTGGAAGTCTGGCCTGCTGCGGCATTTGCGGGCAAGGGCTGCGTTTTGTCCCTGCGTTTTGCGAGTTGTTCAGCGCTAGCCAGCACGGATGATGGAAGTCATGTTTTTGAAGGCCTAGCCAGGCTTTCTTCCTGGGCAGGCGCTTAGCCCTTCTGCCTCGCGCTGGTCTGACCAAAAGTCACTTATGCAGACAGCTCCAGGCCTGAGGGCAGAGAGGCCGTTTGTCCAAGGGAGAGCTCAGCTCTGCTCTGCTCTGCTCCCTTCAGCTGGCTTCCCAGCTGCTCCTTCAGCCTGTCCTGGCAGCCAGGCCAAGGGCCAGCATGCAGACTGTGTGTTTTTCCTCAGCGGGGGCTGGAAGCACGAGTGTGTGAAGACAGGGGCCTCGATCGTCCCCAGGTGCAGCCCTTGGCGGTTCCCCTTGTTGAACTTGACAAGGTGCCCGGTTGCCTCACGTCTCGCTCGTAGCGGGGCACTGGCCTCTTGCTGCCTTTGAGAACGATGCTTCCTGTGGTCTGGGCAGAAGGGAGGGCGAGAGCTTCTGGTAGCCAGGAAAGGTCACAAAGCCCGCCGGTCTGGAAGGCTGTTGGATCCGCTTGCAGTCTGCAAAGGGGAAAGGGGTTATGGAAGTTCTCTGCCCTGCAGCGTGACTGGCAAAGCGGAACCGCTGTCCAGTGCTGGGCACTTGCTCTTCTCTCTGCAAAGCAAAAGCAGGTGCGGAACGCCTCTGAAGTGCCTTCGCTTTGGGTTGTCCTGTTGCCAAACTCTGAGAGGAACTGTTTTCCAGTGGTTCCCTGCCTGCTTCTGTCCTGCTGGGTGTCAGGGAGAGGTGAAAGTTCTTGGCCACCGGAGCAGCAGCACTGAAATTCAGCGCTGGCATCTGGCATGACAGGAGCTGGTAGCGCTTACAAGGCGGGTAGAGCAAAGTCCCGTCTGTTCTGGCCCCTGCACTAGAGGAGAGGGATGGAGCTACTGGAGCGAGTCCAGCGAAGGGCTACTAAGATGATTAAGGGACTGGAGTAGCTCTCATACGAGGAAAGGCTGAGAGAGCTGGGATTGTTCAGCCTGCAGAAGAGAAGACCGCGGATCAGGGTGTAGGCAGGATGCGAAGGGAGGGTGTAAAGAAGTCGGAGGCAGACTCTTCTCAGCGGTGCCTAGCGGTAGGACGAGGGGCAAGGGGCACAAACTGAAACACAGGCCGTCCTGTCTGAACAGGAGGAAAAAGTTCTTTGCTGTGAGGGGTGACTGAGCCCTGGAAGAGGTTGCCCAGAGAGCTTGGGGAGTCTCCGTCCTCGGAGATGTTCCCAAGCCGTCTGGCTAGGGTCCTGGGCCGACTACTTGAGGTGATCCTGCTTGAGTAGGGGGGGCTGGACGAGACGATCTCCAGAGGTGCCTTCCAACCTCAAACGTCCGGTGATTCTGTGACAAGCAGGAGAAGCGGGCGACCGGGCATCTAGTCAAGTTCGACAAGGGGAACTGTCAAGGGCTGCACCTGGGGACAAATAGCCCCTGTGCCCTGGGGCAGGCTGGGGGCTACTGCCAGGAAAGCAGCTGGGCAGAGGAAGGCCTGGGGGTGCAGGTGGGCAGCAAGGAGTCAGCAATGGTTAGAGAAAGAAATCGTAACCACATTTTAATCGTTTTGATAATAACTTTCTGCCAAAGGGAGCAATCGCCCTCCAGCCTCTCGCTGTGGTCTCTGCTAACAGCTGGAGCGATCCGCTTTCGGTGAGAGTCGCTCACCTCGGTGAGAGTCGCGACTCGCGGCCAATTTGGCTCCCTCCGGCACTTGGGCTTCCTACGGCGCAGGCGCAGAGCTGGGAGCCCAGAAGGACCGGCACGCTCGCGGCCTGGCCGGGCAGCAGCCAGAGCAGCCAGCTGCGGGGCTCAACCTAAGCAGTCGCCGTCTCTTCAGGCGCAACGAGCTACTTCAGCCCTGCGAGCTCGGCCAAGCGCTCGCGACGCCCGCGCCCTTAGGGAAACAGTGGGAGCGCAGGTTTGCGAGGAGCACAGTGTCCCGCACCTGGAGCAGCAGCAGCATGAATTCTTCAGGGAAATGACGGCACAGCAGAGTAAGAGCTGGAGCTGGGGGCCGCCGGGGAGGGACCCCCAACAAAGACGTCCTTCGGCCGGCCGCAGCCACCCGCCGCCGCCGCCGCCGCCGCCCCCCGGCCCGGCCCGGCAGCGCCGCGAAGGAGGCGGCAGCGCCCCCCCCCGCCCCGCCCCGGGCCCGCCCCGGCCGCAGCCCCGCCCCCTCGCTGCACAGCCCCGCCCCTCGGCGCGTCACCCCGCTGCCCTGTGACGCCCCCCCCCGCGCCCTCGCCGCGGCTGTTGCGCATGCGCGGCGCGCCCGCCACCGCCTCCGGAGCCGGTGGTCCTCGGTGCTGTTGCGGCCGTGTGCCTCGCTGCCAGCGTCGCTGCGTCGCTGTCCTCGGCCGGCGCCTCTGCCCCCGGCCCGGGGGCTCCGAGCTCGCCGGGACTCAGCCCCGCAGCAGCTGGCCCGGGCCGCGGCCCCTGCTCGGGGCTGTCCGCCGCCCGCGTGCCCGCCGCAGCATGAAGAGGCTCTTGGGGCTCTTCGGCCAGGGCCAGGGGCAGCCGCCTTCGCCGTCGCCGTCGCGGTCGCGGTCGCGGTCGCGGTGGGCGTGCGGCGGCAGCGCGCCCCTGCGCTGCGTCGGCGCTGCCTACGAGCTCCGGGAGAAGGAGCTGGGCAAGCTGCACCGCGCGGCCGCCAGCGGCGACCTGGCGCGGGTGCGGCGGCGGCGGTGGCTGCCGAGAGTCGGCCTCGACGGGCGGGACAAGGCGAAGCGGTGAGGGGCGGCGGGGGGGCCGGGGCGGCGCGGGGGGTGGGGGGGGCGGCGGCGAGGGCCGGGCTGCTGCGTCGGTGCCGGCGGGGGCGGCGGCTGGTGGGTTGGAGCTGGCGTGCAGCTGGCAGGAGCGCCTTTGTGCCGGGAAGGCAGGGCCGTTTGCTTGGGCTGGCGAGGGAGTGCGGGAGGGCAGTCGGCCTTGCGCGCGCGGGGTGGGCTCGGGGCTCGGGGCTCGGGGCTCGGGGCTCGGAGGCCGGTTGCGTGTGTGGCCAGGCCGGAGCGGGACTTTGTTGCTGGGAGCGTGACAGGGTCGAGGGGGAAGGTTTCTGCTGTCGGGTTTGGTAGGTGTTGTGGAGGGCCCTTGGGAGCGAGCGCGTGCTGGTGCTTGCTGCAGCAGTAAGGCCGGGAAGAGGCCAGAGGGCGCGACTTCCCGGCAAGGCCAGCAGCGAGGGGATGTTCTGGTGTTATAAAAGGCACGTGCTGGGCCTGCGGCCCGCTGCTGTGGCGTGAGTGGTCCTGGCAGCAGGTGGAGGTTGCCTTGCCGTAGGCTGGAGGTGCGCAAGCCTTGCTCTTGCTTGCTGGGCTGCGTGCGTAGTGGTGTTGGAGGCAGGGAGGAGGTGCCGGGGCGGAGGGCAGCAGTTGCAGAGCGGAAGCCGGAGGCTGGCTGGGAGAAATGGGGGGCCTGGGCGCAGGGATGCACGCGCAGGGAAGGGAGCGCGGAGCTGAGGCAACGTTGTCTTCCTAAGTGGGGGCTGGGGCTGGGGCTGGGGCTGGGGCGGGGAGGGGCTTTTTCCTAGCCCCGGCGTCTCGGGCTTTGGGTGTGCAGCGGTCACCTGCGTGACATGGGCAGGCGCGGTCTCTTCAGCTGTCTGGCCTGCGCTAAGGTAACATGCTCAATTTTTAGGACACCTCTGCATCTGGCTTGCGCTAACGGACATGCGGAGGTTGTCTTGTACTTAGTAGAGAGGAAGTGCAAGCTAAATCCTCGTGACAACTTCAAGAGATCGCCACTGATGAAGGTACGTGGGTGCTGCGGTAGGCAGGGCTTCTAAATTGCGCCCCGAGCGATCGAGCTCTTGGGTGATTCTGGAGGTAGGTCTGGGTGGAGCTTGTGGTGCGCTGGGCGCTGGCTAGGCGTGCGTTGCCTAATGTTTGGGCGCGTTATTGTTGTCCGAGGTCGGCAAGCTGTGGGAATTCTGCCAGAGGGAAGCGTAATTGCTGGCAACGTTTCCTTGTTTCCCGTGTGGTTGGCAGGCAGTGCAGTGCCAGCACGAAGGCTGCGTCGCCATTCTGCTAGCGCATGGCGCCGACGCTAACCTTGCGGATGCTAACGGCAACACTGCCCTTCACCTGGCTGCCCTTGCTCCTAACACCTGCCTAGCAGGGCAGTTACTGGCGCACAACGCCCATCTTGATGCGCAGAATAAGGTAAGCGTGGAATTTGGGTCAGGCCGCTCCTGAGAAGAAAAAGTTGCTTTGCTTCTCTGTGTTTTTCTAACTGGAGAGGGGCGTTATGCTTTCAGATGGGATACACGCCCCTTTCTCTGGCCGTGTCCGCGCATCACGTAGAGATGGTGGAGTTCCTGCTTAGCAAAGGAGCCGACGTGCACGCTCGAGATCAGTCGGAAAGGTGAAGGGTTTGTCAAAACGGGGCGTGGGTCTCCTGAGCATTGGTGAAGTTTGCCTGGTCTGGCCGGGTAGCCGAGGGTGCTTAGCGGGGGAGACGTTTGGCCCAGGGACGTGCTGCGGCCCCTTGCAACCCGAGTTCTCGTGGGCTTCCGTGTGGTTGGCTTTGCTTTCCTCCTGGCTGTAGGAAAGGGGGAGGTGTTTTGGGAGCAAATAGGGATGAAAGGAACGCCAGTGAAACGTCGGTGTCTCCTGATAGCTTTTGTCTCGTCTTGTGGCTGCTTTAGGACCCCTCTGATGCTTGCCGCCTCTGCCGGGGACGTGAGCATGATAGAAGTTCTTCTTGGCTATGGTGCTGACCTTTGCCAGAAAGACGTTCTTGGATGGACAGCGGAGGCTTATGCTAGGAGGTCTGGACACACTGGGTAAGTGCTTTAGGTCACGGTGAGAGTCGCTAAGCGGTCCGAATGTCCGTGTTGGTGTGCGGACGTGTTTGGTAAGAGGCGCAAGGTTTAATGATGCGTGGAGACCTTTGTTGAAGGTGGGCTCAGTGGAATCTTCCGGGACGTAGCGTTCCCTGTGTCAAGTGTGAGTTGGGGAGTTGAGGAAAGCTTCCCCCGCAAATCGTCTTGTTTGGTAAGTGGTGTTATGCAAGGATGTAGTTGATTATAGTGACAGTGTTCCCTTTCTTTCCGCACCTCCCTAGTGTTAGTGAACAGCTGGCAGACCGCGCAGCCGAGAAAAACGTGGGAGAAGCTTGTGCAGGCAGCGCAGAAAGCACGCCAGTGCTTAGCACTCGTTGCGAGGCAGGAGCTGCTGCGTTTGCGTTGGGCACACCTGCTGCGGACAGAGGAGGTAGGAGGCTTAACTGTGGAGGAGCTGAGGAGGAGAATGCCTACGGCCTTTTCTTGTGGTGGCTTGTATTGAAGCTTGGCAGGGTTCCGTCCCTCTTGCCTGTTGAGTACCCTTGCTAGGGACGGAGTAGAGACGCGCTGGTGATCCTCCTCCGTGAGGATAGTCCTTTGGTTTTGAGGCTGGCTTTTGGTTTTGGGGGTGATGGGTGGGAGGCTGGGTAGAGCAGGAAATACAGCGTAGTCTCTGGCATTTTGAAGCACAGGTTGGCGGGGGTGGGGGTAGAGGCAAAGAGAGCACGAGAGAGAGACCGATCTCTGCCTGTGTGGTATGAAGAGCTCGGCAGTTTGTTTCCTTCTTGTCCTGTTCAACCGCTACCAGCATTTGCTCGCTGCCTGCTCACATAGCATATTCATGCCATGGCAGGTTTGAGGTTTGGAACGTTCGAAGGAAAGACAAGGGCGGTGTGGAATTCTTGTCCTTTTTTATTTTGCGGGGGGTGGGGGGGGGCAGCGAGAATTGAGTAGGATGGGAGAAATTGGTGGTTTGGGGCATGCTTTCGTTCATGCTGTCTGGCATGACTGCTTCACTCTAGTCTGGCCTGTAGAATTGTCCGTGTAACATGCTTGTCTGCATTGCTGAAAGTCGAAGGTCCGACATGCTAAGAATTAATCCTGTCAATTAATATTTGAACAGTGAGAGGTGGCTTTTCCCACGAATACTTCACGAGGTGAGACTCGAACAGTAGCTTTTGCCAACGACCTTAACCTGCCGAAAAAGAGGGGAGATTTGAGCGAGACGGTCCTTCTTGCCTTTGCCTTTGCCTTTGCCTTTGAAGAGTGTTGGAGGCAGAGGAGAGCGATGACAGCTGTCCTGCTTCTGAGGAAGAAAAAAGCAGTTTAGCTGCCAAGGTAAAGTGCCTCCAGAAGGAGAACTGCCCGTGGAGCGACTCGTTTGCAGGGCAGAGCTGTCTAGATTTGGGCAAAAGCGCGTGTCCAGGCAGGGTGGTTTTCTCCTGCCCCGCGGTCTCCTGCCTGCCAGTCTTTCAGCTGCGGTGAGCTGTTTGCTCCAAGCCTTGTAGCCGTCCGTGGCAGAGCATGCAGCAGGCTTGCGGTTGCGGGTGGGAAGAGCAGTAGGTGACAAGAAAAGCGACCGCATGGTTTTCTTCACCTGAGTCAGAGTTCTCGTCCCAAAGCTGATCAGCCTCTAGATGGCCTGTTCTTTTGTCCTCCAAGCCTTGCTGTTTGTTTCCAGTAACTTTGGTGATAGAATTCAGGCTGATATGGGGAAAAGGGCACTTGCTGTTCAAGATCTGCTGCAATGCTTCATCTCCTGGCTCTCCTTTCTTTCGTCCTTGTCAGGTTGCCCAAGAGCGCTTGGGGGCGGGGGGAGTGGCTCAAGAGGGTCTTTTTTTCCTCCTGGGGGATGGCATTGCGGGCTTGCATGGGATCTCACACCACCTGTTTCCCCTTCCTTTTGTTTCTTTTGTTTTGTTTTGGTTTGTTTTTCAGTTGAGGTGTGTGGCATTGGGGCTGTGCCATGATGAAGAAGCTGAAGAAGCCGAGTGTGGTGCAGGAACGCACCCCGTAGTGCTGGAGATGCAGGCATGTTTATTTGCAACCTGGTTGCCCTTGTCTCAGTGGCCTGTCAGAGACTGTGGCAGCTGTTGTGTGAGAAGAGCTAGTGTGGCATAGTAAGATGTGATGGTGGTTGGAGGAGTGAAAGTGAGGAAAGAGGGGGAGGTGAGACTACGGTAGTTTGAGAAGCAGGCAGCTGGTGGTCTCGTGAGCCCAAGGGAGGGGGAAAGGGTGTGTGTGCTGCTGGATAAGGTAACGTAGGTGAAGGCAGAGCCTGACTGTGTGCGGGCAGTGCTTCTCGGGGGGCTTTATGGAATGGGAGCAGGACGTTAGTGACATTAGGTATTGCTGTGTACATAAAGACATCTGCAGGCCTTGTAAAAGAGGAGCGAGAAGGTTTTTCTCTGTGGCTCGAGAGAGGAGAAGTATTTGGCAAGGTGTGGATGGCCTGGGCAGAGGCTGCTGTCCTGGGAGTGGCAGCAAGTGGCCTTGGAGTTGTATTTCTAGAGTCCTACTGCAAGAGAGAAGGTTCTGGTTCTGTGCGTGCTTGGAAGGGTTGCTGCTGCTTTGCCAGGTTATGCAGTGAAAGGAGCGTGTTTGGGACGGTGCAGCCAAGTACTAAGGACAGCAGCAGAGTGGGTGTAGGCTTGGAGGGAGCGCAGTTGGGGGTTGGAGAGTGGAAGCGAGGGCCCAGGGGGAGGTTTGCCTCAGGTTGTTGGAGAAGCAGGCAGCTGGCGGTGTTTGTTGGTGCAAAGGAGGGGGGGAGGATGTGTGTGCTGCTGAGTATTGCCGTGTAGGGGAAGCTGGAGTGTGGGTAGTGCTTCTCAGGGGCTTTAGGGGAAGGGAGCAGGGCGTTTGTGAGCTTCGGCATTGCCGTCCCTTCACATACGTTCTCGTGGAGGCTGCTTGTTTCTGTTCTTTCTAAGTGTGCAGGCCGATCTCTTTTAGGACGACTCACCGGAAAGGAAGGGAGAGGAGGCTCCTGGTGGTGCCCAAGTGGCGGCTGCTGCAGGAGCCCCTGCTGGTGTGAGAGGTGAGTTTCTAGACATGGAGGGGCTTTGTTTCTCTGCTCTTTGGGCTGGGTGAATGAACTGAAATGGCGATCTGCCTGTGAGAGGGTAGAGCAGGCAGGTAGGCGCTGGGCAGGCAATGGCGGGGAAGGGGGGAGGGAACGTAGCTGGAGGGAGATGTTTTGTGGTAGTGCTAGGGAAGGAGGGTTGTTTCTTGGTGACTTCCTGCGGGTGGGAGGGTGTTTGGCTAGTGCTTTGCGGGTCGCTCCTGTAGCGTGCCGAGGGATTGTGAAGGGCCAACTCTGGAGCTGTAGTTTGGAGGGGAGATGCCGTCAGAGCTGCGTAGTCGGCGACTGTGGCATGGCAGAGCCTTGTTTGGATGCTCGCCGAGCATGTGTTGGGCGTTCTTGGTAGGGGCGTGAGCTGTGCTGCTGGGCTTGGGCCTGTGGTGCTGGCAAGAAGGCGGCAGGAAGTGGCGATGGCGTGGTGGTGCGGCTGGGGGTGCAGGCGCCCTTAAATGACGCTGCTTTGTTTTTCCTGGGGAGTGGAACGGTTTGGTGTGTCCTGGGCGCAGGGCTTGCGTGCTGGAGGAGAGCAGGAGAGGGAAAGAAGGAGCGGTGGTGTGTCATTTGTGGCTTCCTTTGCAGGTGTTGCGTCGTCCGCAGGAGCGGAGCAGGAGGATGAGAGCGACTCTCCCTGGGATTCCGAGGTGCTTGGTGTGAGGGGCGCAGTGGGTTGCCCGTGGGGGGAAGTGCGCGGGAGCTTGCCTTGGACGTGGGCCCTAGCAGGGATGAGGCTCAGTTGCCGCTTGTGGTGGCTGCGCCACAGGTTTGTTCCTGTGACCTGGAGCCGCTTGTGCTCTGTGCAAGCGGTTTGGTGAGGACTGTGCCTAAGTGGGGTGTGCTAATGTCCTGGGAGTGGCAGCAAGTGGCCTTTGAGTTGTATTTCTAGAGTCCTACTGCAAGAGAGAAGGTTCTGGTTCTGTGCGTGCTTGGAAGGGTTGCTGCTGCTTTGCCGGGTTATGCAGTGAAAGGAGCGTGTTTGGGACGGTGCAGCCAAGTACTAAGGACAGCAGCAGAGTGGGTGTAGGCTTGGAGGGAGCGCAGTTGGGGGTTGGAGAGTGGAAGCGAGGGCCCAGGGGGAGGTTTGCCTCAGGTTGTTGGAGAAGCAGGCAGCTGGCGGTGTTTGTTGGTGCAAAGGAGGGGGGAAGGATGTGTGTGCTGCTGAGTATTGCCGTGTAGGGGAAGCTGGAGTGTGGGTAGTGCTTCTCAGGGGCTTTAGGGGAAGGGAGCAGGGCGTTTGTGAGCTTCGGCATTGCCGTCCCTTCACATACGTTCTCGTGGAGGCTGCTTGTTTCTGTTCTTTCTAAGTGTGCAGGCCGATCTCTTTTAGGACGACTCACCGGAAAGGAAGGGAGAGGAGGCTCCTGGTGGTGCCCAAGTGGCGGCTGCTGCAGGAGCCCCTGCTGGTGTGAGAGGTGAGTTTCTAGACATGGAGGGGCTTTGTTTCTCTGCTCTTTGGGCTGGGTGAATGAACTGAAATGGCGATCTGCCTGTGAGAGGGTAGAGCAGGCAGGTAGGCGCTGGGCAGGCAATGGCGGGGAGGGGGGGAGGGAACGTAGCTGGAGGGAGATGTTTTGTGGTAGTGCTAGGGAAGGAGGGTTGTTTCTTGGTGACTTCCTGCGGGTGGGAGGGTGTTTGGCTAGTGCTTTGCGGGTCGCTCCTGTAGCGTGCCGAGGGATTGTGAAGGGCCAACTCTGGAGCTGTAGTTTGGAGGGGAGATGCCGTCAGAGCTGCGTAGTCGGCGACTGTGGCATGGCAGAGCCTTGTTTGGATGCTCGCCGAGCATGTGTTGGGCGTTCTTGGTAGGGGCGTGAGCTGTGCTGCTGGGCTTGGGCCTGTGGTGCTGGCAAGAAGGCGGCAGGAAGTGGCGATGGCGTGGTGGTGCGGCTGGGGGTGCAGGCGCCCTTAAATGACGCTGCTTTGTTTTTCCTGGGGAGTGGAACGGTTTGGTGTGTCCTGGGCGCAGGGCTTGCGTGCTGGAGGAGAGCAGGAGAGGGAAAGAAGGAGCGGTGGTGTGTCATTTGTGGCTTCCTTTGCAGGTGTTGCGTCGTCCGCAGGAGCGGAGCAGGAGGACGAGAGCGACTCTCCCTGGGATTCCGAGGTGCTTGGTGTGAGGGGCGCAGTGGGTTGCCCGAGGGGGGAAGTGCGCGGGAGCTTGCCTTGGACGTGGGCCCTAGCAGGGATGAGGCTCAGTTGCCGCTTGTGGTGGCTGCGCCACAGGTTTGTTCCTGTGACCTGGAGCCGCTTGTGCTCTGTGCAAGCGGTTTGGTGAGGACTGTGCCTAAGTGGGGTGTGCTAATGTCCTGGGAGTGGCAGCAAGTGGCCTTGGAGTTGTATTTCTAGAGTCCTACTGCAAGAGAGAAGGTTCTGGTTCTGTGCGTGCTTGGAAGGGTTGCTGCTGCTTTGCCAGGTTATGCAGTGAAAGGAGCGTGTTTGGGACGGTGCAGCCAAGTACTAAGGACAGCAGCAGAGTGGGTGTAGGCTTGGAGGGAGCGCAGTTGGGGGTTGGAGAGTGGAAGCGAGGGCCCAGGGGGAGGTTTGCCTCAGGTTGTTGGAGAAGCAGGCAGCTGGCGGTGTTTGTTAGTGCAAAGGAGGGGGGAAGGATGTGTGTGCGGCTGAGTATTGCCGTGTAGGGGAAGCTGGAGTGTGGGTAGTGCTTCTCAGGGGCTTTAGGGGAAGGGAGCAGGGCGTTTGTGAGCTTCGGCATTGCCGTCCCTTCACATACGTTCTCGTGGAGGCTGCTTGTTTCTGTTCTTTCTAAGTGTGCGGGCCGATCTCTTTTAGGACGACTCACCGGAAAGGAAGGGAGAGGAGGCTCCTGGTGGTGCCCAAGTGGCGGCTGCTGCAGGAGCCCCTGCTGGTGTGAGAGGTGAGTTTCTAGACATGGAGGGGCTTTGTTTCTCTGCTCTTTGGGCTGGGTGAATGAACTGAAATGGCGATCTGCCTGTGAGAGGGTAGAGCAGGCAGGTAGGCGCTGGGCAGGCAATGGCGGGGAAGGGGGGAGGGAACGTAGCTGGAGGGAGATGTTTTGTGGTAGTGCTAGGGAAGGAGGGTTGTTTCTTGGTGACTTCCTGCGGGTGGGAGGGTGTTTGGCTAGTGCTTTGCGGGTCGCTCCTGTAGCGTGCCGAGGGATTGTGAAGGGCCAACTCTGGAGCTGTAGTTTGGAGGGGAGATGCCGTCAGAGCTGCGTAGTCGGCGACTGTGGCATGGCAGAGCCTTGTTTGGATGCTCGCCGAGCATGTGTTGGGCGTTCTTGGTAGGGGCGTGAGCTGTGCTGCTGGGCTTGGGCCTGTGGTGCTGGCAAGAAGGCGGCAGGAAGTGGCGATGGCGTGGTGGTGCGGTTGGGGTTGCAGGCGCCCTTAAATGATGCTGCTTTGTTTTTCCTGGGGAGTGGAACGGTTTGGTGTGTCCTGGGCGCAGGGCTTGCGTGCTGGAGGAGAGCAGGAGAGGGAAAGAAGGAGCGGTGGTGTGTCATTTGTGGCTTCCTTTGCAGGTGTTGCGTCGTCCGCAGGAGCGGAGCAGGAGGACGAGAGCGACTCTCCCTGGGATTCCGAGGTGCTTGGTGTGAGGGGCGCAGTGGGTTGCCCGAGGGGGGAAGTGCGCGGGAGCTTGCCTTGGACGTGGGCCCTAGCAGGGATGAGGCTCAGTTGCCGCTTGTGGTGGCTGCGCCACAGGTTTGTTCCTGTGACCTGGAGCCGCTTGTGCTCTGTGCAAGCGGTTTGGTGAGGACTGTGCCTAAGTGGGGTGTGCTAATGTCCTGGGAGTGGCAGCAAGTGGCCTTTGAGTTGTATTTCTAGAGTCCTACTGCAAGAGAGAAGGTTCTGGTTCTGTGCGTGCTTGGAAGGGTTGCTGCTGCTTTGCCGGGTTATGCAGTGAAAGGAGCGTGTTTGGGACGGTGCAGCCAAGTACTAAGGACAGCAGCAGAGTGGGTGTAGGCTTGGAGGGAGCGCAGTTGGGGGTTCTGAAAGGGCTGTTCTACTTCCAGAGCCTGCGTTCCTTGACGGCCTGCCAAAGTCCCGAAGCAGCAGTGAATCTGCAGGTAATGCTTGAGCGACAATCCGAGTTGTGCTTGGGTAGTCCTGCATTTGAAATGCAGTTTGTGGGTGAAGCGTTTCTGGAGATTGCTTGCACCACTCTCTGCTTGTTTGTGTTCTCGCTCACCTAGGTGTCTGCAAAGGAGGGAGGAGAGCGTGAAGGACGCGAGGCTGCTGCAACACAGACTGATTTTCAGTGTGACGGACAGGTGAGGAGCTGTGTTGAAGAGCTGTGGAGATGTTAGCCTAGAGCGAGGTGTTATTGCCAAAAGAGCGCAGGCGGAAGACCGCAGAGAGTGGCAGATGTGAAATATACTTTAGATGTATGTTATCTTTGGGCTCCCTCTGAAGAAGGCTGTCGTGAGTGAAAAGAAGGTGGTAGTGCATGTTCGTGCCCTTTTTGTGAGGCTCACGGCACAATCTTTCCTTAGGCGATGGCCGCAGAGCTGCCGGCGGAGGTTGCTGAAGCTCCTGGAAAGCAGTTGCTTCCAGAAGGTTCACTTGAAGTTCCAAAGGTTTCCTGCGGTGAGCTGCAGGGAGACAAGTTGCGGTTGCAAGAGGAACTGGCCAGGGTGAAAGCCAAGGTAGGCAAAGCCTGTAGCGGCCTGCATGACTGTGAGGAGGTGGTTTTCCCCTGTAAACGATGGGGAAAAGCCCTTGTTGAGGCTGTAGGGTAGTAGTGCAGTGGTGTCCCTTCTGTTGCCTTCCCTTCTTCCCGCCGCTGCCCCATGGTGGCAAACAGACCAAGCGCGTCAGGGAGCTGCCCTTTCAAGCGTGAGGGGCCAAGCAGTGTGTTGGGGGTCACACCTACCCACGAGGAGGCTGCTCAAGCAGCTTGTTGTCTCTCCGAACCCGCCTGAGCTTTGAGGTGGACCTGAAGGTGACAGTGGGTGAGCTCCGGGTGCCCTGAGAGTGCTGCGTGTTTTCCTGTTGAGGCTGTTGTACTCTTTCTCTATATTTGGCTGTGTGTGTAGAGCTTTGGTTCCTTCTTTGTAGCTGGTCAAATGCCTGCGAAGGTGACAGTCTGTGTTCTGGGGGGGGGCAGCACTTGAAAGGGTGCGATCCTTCTTCATGGTTTGCGCTCGCACACGCAGCGCTGGTTGCTAGGTGGGGTTTTTGCACTGTATACGGGAAGCAGCATGTCAGGCAGGTGCTGTGACTTGTCCTGTTCCCTGACTGTAGGAGGAACTTGACCTCCTAACCTAGCTGCCCGGAGAAGGCCGTGGGTTGGCCCTAGTGCTGAGCTTTTTCTGTAGAAAACATCTTGGCCATCTTGTGGCTGCATGATGCAAATGTGCCGCAAAGTGCTATAGTTCCTGCAGGGCCCTGGGGATGAACCTGTAGTTAGTAAGCATTAGGATCCCGAAATGCTAATTCACTTCCAAGTTGTTTTTGGAGAGAGCTACGTTCAGAGCTACTGACTTGCTTTCCGTTCACTACGCCCACCGCTGCCACCAACGCAAGTACGGAGTTGAAGGAAGGAGTGTAGGGACCGGCTTTCCACCATTTGTGTAAGAATAAGGTATAGCAGCGTGGGCAGCGTTGGACTAGAAGTCTTTGTGATTGTGGTCGTTATCCTGGAGTTGGGAAGTGCCAGCAGGAGAAGGGAGAGCCTTTGCAGTAATGCTTCCCGTGAGGGAGCGAGCAGCTGGATGCTAGGAGCGTCCCGAGTCACGGGAAGGAGTAGGATTGGTGTTGCAGCTGCGTTTGGGCAGCTGGTAGGAAATTGAGATGGGGATGGGAGAGGCCGGTATGAAAGCGGAAGGAGCAACGTGGTTTTGGAGAGTCGAAGCAGTGGAGTCGTCTGTCTGAAAGCGAAGCTGACTAGCGTGGGTCCTGACTAGCGTGGTTTTACAGTTGCAGGCGTTGGAAGAGCAGCATGTTCAGGCTGAGCGTTGTGTTCAGGATTTGAAGACGGCCCTGGCAGAGAAACAGAGGGAAGCGACAGCTTCTTCCCGGCAACTGCAAGACCTTCTGGAAGCCTCTTTGGGAGGCGTTAGCCTAAAAGACCTGGAGGAACGAGTGGGACGGTAAGGAAGTGGCACAGTGAAGCAAGGCTTTGCTTTGTGGGCTGGTGTAATAGCAGCAGGATGGCCTTGTTGCATCTCAGCAAGTCAGTACACGATTTTGGGAGAGGTTTTTGCTTTGGACTGTGTGATTTGGCGCTGTTGTGCCAGTGTTGGTGCTCCTGTGGATTTCCATAACGAGGCCTGTGTTTCTTTTCAAGACTTGAACTGGAAAACGCCCGGCTGGAAGACACAGGGCAGCAGCAGGCAGCTAGACTCGAAGCTCTTCAGAAAGAGCTGCACGCCTCTGCCTCTGTAAGCTAGTCATAGCCTTCCTGTTTCATGAGCTACTGTGCGCAGTTGTGTGTGTATGTATGCGGGGGCGTTTTCGGAAGAGATTTTCCTGGGGAGCCTCGGGGAAATCATTCCCTGCAGGCTGCAGGCGATCGGCTGCTGTTGGTCCGCTCGCAGGCTTTCTGGTTTTGTGCGCTACTCTGCTGAGTCTTACTTAACAGTGTTTGAGGTAAGGGCACTTACGGCACTTGTGCGCCGGTGTGAATGGTTGCTGCTTTGTACCGGTTGTGGTGCTTAAGCCGTGTGGCAGCAGCACTTCAGCTGTTGCCGCCTTAAAGGCGTTCTGCAAGTGAACTTGTGGAACGTCCTTGGTGCCAAGCACGTCGTTGCCAAGTCTTAAGCGGCCTCCTCAGGCTGTGCCAGGAATTCCATTCGCCGCTGGTCGCTGAAGATCCCCCTGGAGCTTTAAATTAAGCTGTGCTCTGCCCGGATGGGGATACCTAAGTACCGTCGGCTATTAGCGGAGGGCCTGAGGAAGGTGTTCTCCAGTGTGCGTGGCACCTTTGCCCCCGTGAGCCCCTCGCTAGTAGCGGGTGGTCTTTGCTTTAGTGGGGGTCGGGGGGAGGGTGGTGTGGGGGGAGAGAGGGGTGGCAGGCACCAGTTTCTGTCCCTCGGTCTTAGCCTGGGTGGTGGAAATATTGAAGTGCTGCAGTTTGCGTGGGATTCTGTCCCCTGGAGTTGTGGGGCCGGCCCTCGGCTAGCAGAGAGAGATGTCCTGCCGCACCTTTGTGAGGAAGGCTGTGCGCACCTAGTGCTTCTAGGTGCCGTGAGTGAGTCGTGTGTGCCATTTCTTCTTCCTGTCCGGAAAGCGTGAGAGCGGAAGAAAGCCAGGGAAGGAGCTGGCAGAGTGGAAACAACCCGCAGAAGCCCGCCTGGAGGAAGAAATGAAGAAAAACGTTGCACTGCAGAAAGAATGCAACAGGTACAGCCGTTGAGTACTTGTAAGAGCTGTCGAATGAGCGGGGAGTCAGGCGTTATGTACCTTGCCCCTGAGACTCCGAGTACGTATCTGTTGGTGAGCGAGCTCAAGGCTTGCGTTAGGTCTTGCAAGTGGCTTCTGTAGGGGAGCGTGCGGTTTTAGGTAGGTGGAAGTGCAGGCAGGAGGGCAGTTGTCCTGGGAAGAGAGGGAGGGCGGGAGGGCAGGAAGAAGTCGCTTGTGTCTTGTGCCTGTTGTCAGGCAGAGGGAGAAGCTTCAAGGGAGCAGATGAAATGTTGACTGGGCAAGTGATGTGTGGGAGGGGAATGATGTGGGTGGGTGGGTTGGTGTGGTGTTTTGGCTTGGTGTCTTGTTCTGGAAGTCCTGGCCTGTCCGCCATGGTACAAATGAAGTAAGCCCCGCACCGTATGCGTGGTGCTTAGGGAAGTGCATGCGTAAAGGCGGACTGTGCTTGGGCTTCCTACTTTACTTGCTAATGTGCTGTGCAGGTCGAAGAGGCTTCTGGAGAAAGCTATGAAGAAAGTGAGGGCGTATGAGAGGCGGGCGCGAGAGTCCCAGATGAATTTCCCGGGCGAAAGGGAGGACCCGTGTTCGGGAAGGGGCAGAGAAGTTGCTAAATTACGAACAAAGGTGAGCTTTGGTTGGCTTGTTGTGGTGCTTGTTTTGGAAAGCTGTAAGATTCTTTTCCTGGCTGTTGGGTTGTGGTGTTAATTATGTGGTGGCCGTGTTTGAAAAGAACGGCTGTCTCTTATGGTCCCTGAAAAAGCCTGTGTAATCCTTTGGGAAGTGAAGAGGCGTTGCGATAGCGGGGCACTTGTGAGCCTGGGCCTTTCTGGGCGAGAGCCCAGCTTGAAAGCTTGAGGCCCTGGCAGCATCTTTGAGGTCTGACAGATGAATTTGTGCTCTGGAAGACCGGTAAGTAGGACCATTATAAGCCTAACCACAGTATGAAAGGCAAGGACATCGGAAGCATAGGTGTGAGAGGTGTGGAAAAGGTGCGTTTCTGCGGAGAGAAGACGACGACGACGGCGGCAGAGTTTTAGTTGACCTTTGGGGCCTACTGAAACCCTGGCACTTCTTTGTTGATTGTCTTCTAAACTCAAACCTGTGTGTGTGTGTGTGTGTGTGTGCGTGTGTGTGCGTGTATGTAGAAAGAGATAATCATTTCTGTTTCCTCTTTCCTGAAGCTTCAGGTATACCACTGTAAACAAGTGAATACCTTGTGATTATTGTATATTGTTGTCAATATGATTACAGTTGTTACCGTTCCCGTTCATTAGTTCATTACACTCGGTTACTTACCTGTTACAATAGTAAACTCATTCCTAAGGAGTAGGGACACCTACACTACCAGCCGACCCTGTTTAGTGTCGGGAGCCCGCCGAATTACCTTACCAGGGCAAAATGCCTCTCAACTGGTTCGGTCGTTCTGCGGAGGCCTCCCGGCACAAAGGGACACGCTCGGTGGATTGTCACAGAACTGCGTACGCTTAGACCTCTGGGTCTGCTTAGGTGAGTGAGTCCTTTCCCTGTGTGCAGGTCCGTGAGCTGTGCTGCTCCCTGGAGGCAGAGCGGAGGAAGTCGAGGCAGCTAGAGAAAGCAAACGAAGGTGCGCGAGAAGAGTTGGCTTGGCTGCATGGGAGCCGTGACAAACTGTGGAAGAGCAAGCGGCAGCTGGAAGAAGAGGTGGTTGCGCTGAGGTGTCGCTTAGAGGCCAAGATGAGGGATCAGAGGCACAGAGAAGAGGATAAAAGGGAGATTGAGCAAAAGGCTGGGCAAGAGCTAAGGCAAAAACTACAGGAAGTCAATCTCTTTCTGCAGGTGAGCTCCCTTACCGCTAGTACGCGCAGTCCGTTTGTGGCTTGTCATTCATTCTTTACTGTTGTCATTTCTCGGTATGTTATGCTTGTGCCGGTCAGTGCTGTGGGGTCATGGGCTCGTTATAGCTTCAGGAGGTTGCTGAAGGGTGCGAGCTTGTTGGATGCTTGTCCTCAGGCATTCTGAGATGTGGTGAATAATCTTCTTTACGCACCTCGGTCACTGGCGAATCTGTAACAGCGCCAAGAAAGACGAGAATTGCAAGTGGACTAGTGTCTTAGAGAGACAGAGGTGGCTTGAATCAGAACTAGCTCTGATTCAAAACAAAACAAAGCAAAGCAAAAAGTTGCGCTGAGAGAGCCGGTTTCTTTCTGAACCAAAAGGATGATGTAATGGGGTGCTTTTGGGTTTTGCCCTTGATTGTAGAGGGCAGTGAGGAGGCCCAGTTGGCTCCCTGGGTGAGGTTGTGCTCTTCAAAGTGGGTGTGTGAAAGGGCCTGGGGGGAATGATCTCTTTTTCTTTCCTGGGGGTTGAAACTGCATTATCTGCTTCAGACACAGGCAGCCGCCCAGGACCGAGCGGAACAACTAAGAGCCGCTTCTGCAGCTTCCGCGGTAGGCCGACTGCAGCAGAGAGTTAGGCATTTAGAATATGAATTGGCTCTCACAAAACGCCTGCAGTGAGAGAGCGCTAACGAGAGGCTTGCGGAAGCTGCTGCTGCTGCCCAATGCTATGAGCCCTGCAGAAGCCACTCTCTGGCAACGAACCCGGTGGGCAGCGCTTCCTCTGTGACGGAGAGAGTGGAAGCTCATATGGCTGAGGTAAGGCATTGGGAATACCTGTTATTCTCAAGCTGAAAATGAGCATCCGTTCCTAGCTCCACCGCGCCCAATCTAGGAGTCTAGACACGCCTGCTGACCCTCAGAGCGCTGCAACCTCGGCAAAAGCTCTGGTCCGGGCGCGCCCCAGAATTAGCAGTCCGTGTGACGGCATGTTCCTCACAGCGTGGTGAGCAGCGTGCCCTGAGGTTTGGGAAGCGCATGCCGAGAGTGGGGCAAGGGAGCACGTGATTCTTCACAAAATGCCGTGATCCGTTCCCGCCTTTGCACAGAGTGGGGGTGTGGAGAAGCTCTCGAGTTGGGGATTGCTTTGTGAGACGGTTAATGCCATAGAGTAATGGGAACGCTGGGCCTTGGTGGACAAAGACTTTCTCTGTAGTGGGGGTGATGTTTCCAGTGTTTATTCCCATGTTGCAGTTGGCTTGAGAAGCTAATGCTACAAGAATGTAGCTACTGAGGCCTTAAGGGTATCTTGTCTGTACTTGCAGGTGCGGCGGGAATGGTCAAAAATATCGCTGAAGAACTTGAGCAAGGTAATCTGTCAGGATCTGTTAGCGGTGTTACCAAGGAAGAGGACGGTTCCTCCATTTTGAACACAACTACTGGAAAGCTGCCAAGCTCCTGTGCTAAGCACAGTTGTTTTCTACTAGCTTTCCAACCTAGAGCTCTGCGAGGCAACTTGCTGCTTATGCAAATAATAGTCGTACAGAGTCGTATGCAGTTGCCTTTAGATCACAGAGAGGAAAAGCGGCCTATGCGCACGTTCAGCCCCTGCCCCCGAGCCCTGAGCAATTCCACCTCTTCAGGATAATTGTTTCTCCAGAGTTGTGGCTTGGCGGTGACTGGGCCTGTTGCAAAGCAGGTAGCCCCTGAGAGCAATTCCTTCTGTCCCAGTAGCCTTTACTCTCCTAGCGAGTGGCCAGCCGTTGCGCTAGAGCTCTTTCCGTTTGCTAGGACGGACACAAATCCGTGGCATTGAATCCGTTTGCATTGTGACTGGAGTTGCCTGTCTCCTGGGAGTAATAAGGTTTGTTTGCTTTGGGGACCTTTTCCTACTGCAACACTAACATAGGGCATTTTCTCCCCTCCCGCTCTCGCCCCGCCCCTTCCCCAGCAATGGCTGAGCTGAACGTTGGATCGGCTGGAGCTTCTCCCTGGGCATCTACTGAAGGATCTTCAGAAAACGTAGACCAGGAGCCACTTTCCAGGGCAACGCAAGAGTGCCGCGATGTTTTGACAGCCCCGTTCCAGAGAGCTAAGAGTGGTTATCCTGAGACTACTACCTCCTGACAGAGGGACTCGCGTTACCAGGCTGTGAGGAAAAGCAACCCTTGCCACTGTTTTTGTACGAGTGCAACAGTGCGGTGTAGCCAATAATAATAACGTGCGGTCTTTAACTGCAAGTATTGTGTTCCAACTTGGTATTTAATAAATGTTGTAATCTAGTAGGTCTCTCCGTTTTATTCTGTTCCCCTTCCTGACTTTGCCTGCCCTGCGCATATGACTGTCCCCTCTGCTCGTGTCTCTTATGGAGTAGTACGTGTTGCATTGCTGCCAAATGGTGCATGCTGGTGGAAGTCTGGCCTGCTGCGGCATTTGCGGGCAAGGGCTGCGTTTTGTCCCTGCGTTTTGCGAGTTGTTCAGCGCTAGCCAGCACGGATGATGGAAGTCATGTTTTTGAAGGCCTAGCCAGGCTTTCTTCCTGGGCAGGCGCTTAGCCCTTCTGCCTCGCGCTGGTCTGACCAAAAGTCACTTATGCAGACAGCTCCAGGCCTGAGGGCAGAGAGGCCGTTTGTCCAAGGGAGAGCTCAGCTCTGCTCTGCTCTGCTCCCTTCAGCTGGCTTCCCAGCTGCTCCTTCAGCCTGTCCTGGCAGCCAGGCCAAGGGCCAGCATGCAGACTGTGTGTTTTTCCTCAGCGGGGGCTGGAAGCACGAGTGTGTGAAGACAGGGGCCTCGATCGTCCCCAGGTGCAGCCCTTGGCGGTTCCCCTTGTTGAACTTGACAAGGTGCCCGGTTGCCTCACGTCTCGCTCGTAGCGGGGCACTGGCCTCTTGCTGCCTTTGAGAACGATGCTTCCTGTGGTCTGGGCAGAAGGGAGGGCGAGAGCTTCTGGTAGCCAGGAAAGGTCGCAAAGCCCGCCGGTCTGGAAGGCTGTTGGATCCGCTTGCAGTCTGCAAAGGGGAAAGGGGTTATGGAAGTTCTCTGCCCTGCAGCGTGACTGGCAAAGCGGAACCGCTGTCCAGTGCTGGGCACTTGCTCTTCTCTCTGCAAAGCAAAAGCAGGTGCGGAACGCCTCTGAAGTGCCTTCGCTTTGGGTTGTCCTGTTGCCAAACTCTGAGAGGAACTGTTTTCCAGTGGTTCCCTGCCTGCTTCTGTCCTGCTGGGTGTCAGGGAGAGGTGAAAGTTCTTGGCCGCCGGAGCAGCAGCACTGAAATTCAGCGCTGGCATCTGGCATGACAGGAGCTGGTAGCGCTTACAAGGCGGGTAGAGCAAAGTCCCGTCTGTTCTGGCCCCTGCACTAGAGGAGAGGGATGGAGCTACTGGAGCGAGTCCAGCGAAGGGCTACTAAGATGATTAAGGGACTGGAGTAGCTCTCATACGAGGAAAGGCTGAGAGAGCTGGGATTGTTCAGCCTGCAGAAGAGAAGACCGCGGATCAGGGTGTAGGCAGGATGCGAAGGGAGGGTGTAAAGAAGTCGGAGGCAGACTCTTCTCAGCGGTGCCTAGCGGTAGGACGAGGGGCAAGGGGCACAAACTGAAACACAGGCCGTCCTGTCTGAACAGGAGGAAAAAGTTCTTTGCTGTGAGGGGTGACTGAGCCCTGGAAGAGGTTGCCCAGAGAGCTTGGGGAGTCTCCGTCCTCGGAGATGTTCCCAAGCCGTCTGGCTAGGGTCCTGGGCCGACTACTTGAGGTGATCCTGCTTGAGTAGGGGGGGCTGGACGAGACGATCTCCAGAGGTGCCTTCCAACCTCAAACGTCCGGTGATTCTGTGACAAGCAGGAGAAGCGGGCGACCGGGCATCTAGTCAAGTTCGACAAGGGGAACTGTCAAGGGCTGCACCTGGGGCAGGCTGGGGGCTACTGCCAGGAAAGCAGCTGGGCAGAGGAAGGCCTGGGGGTGCAGGTGGGCAGCAAGGAGTCAGCAATGGTTAGAGAAAGAAATCGTAACCACATTTTAATCGTTTTGATAATAACTTTCTGCCAAAGGGAGCAATCGCCCTCCAGCCTCTCGCTGTGGTCTCTGCTAACAGCTGGAGCGATCCGCTTTCGGTGAGAGTCGCTCACCTCGGTGAGAGTCGCGACTCGCGGCCAATTTGGCTCCCTCCGGCACTTGGGCTTCCTACGGCGCAGGCGCAGAGCTGGGAGCCCAGAAGGACCGGCACGCTCGCGGCCTGGCCGGGCAGCAGCCAGAGCAGCCAGCTGCGGGGCTCAACCTAAGCAGTCGCCGTCTCTTCAGGCGCAACGAGCTACTTCAGCCCTGCGAGCTCGGCCAAGCGCTCGCGACGCCCGCGCCCTTAGGGAAACAGTGGGAGCGCAGGTTTGCGAGGAGCACAGTGTCCCGCACCTGGAGCAGCAGCAGCATGAATTCTTCAGGGAAATGACGGCACAGCAGAGTAAGAGCTGGAGCTGGGGGCCGCCGGGGAGGGACCCCCAACAAAGACGTCCTTCGGCCGGCCGCAGCCACCCGCCGCCGCCGCCGCCGCCGCCGCCGCCCCCCGGCCCGGCCCGGCAGCGCCGCGAAGGAGGCGGCAGCGCCCCCCCCCGCCCCGCCCCGGGCCCGCCCCGGCCGCAGCCCCGCCCCCTCGCTGCACAGCCCCGCCCCTCGGCGCGTCACCCCGCTGCCCTGTGACGCCCCCCCCCGCGCCCTCGCCGCGGCTGTTGCGCATGCGCGGCGCGCCCGCCACCGCCTCCGGAGCCGGTGGTCCTCGGTGCTGTTGCGGCCGTGTGCCTCGCTGCCAGCGTCGCTGCGTCGCTGTCCTCGGCCGGCGCCTCTGCCCCCGGCCCGGGGGCTCCGAGCTCGCCGGGACTCAGCCCCGCAGCAGCTGGCCCGGGCCGCGGCCCCTGCTCGGGGCTGTCCGCCGCCCGCGTGCCCGCCGCAGCATGAAGAGGCTCTTGGGGCTCTTCGGCCAGGGCCAGGGGCAGCCGCCTTCGCCGTCGCCGTCGCGGTCGCGGTCGCGGTCGCGGTGGGCGTGCGGCGGCAGCGCGCCCCTGCGCTGCGTCGGCGCTGCCTACGAGCTCCGGGAGAAGGAGCTGGGCAAGCTGCACCGCGCGGCCGCCAGCGGCGACCTGGCGCGGGTGCGGCGGCGGCGGTGGCTGCCGAGAGTCGGCCTCGACGGGCGGGACAAGGCGAAGCGGTGAGGGGCGGCGGGGGGGCCGGGGCGGCGCGGGGGGTGGGGGGGGCGGCGGCGAGGGCCGGGCTGCTGCGTCGGTGCCGGCGGGGGCGGCGGCTGGTGGGTTGGAGCTGGCGTGCAGCTGGCAGGAGCGCCTTTGTGCCGGGAAGGCAGGGCCGTTTGCTTGGGCTGGCGAGGGAGTGCGGGAGGGCAGTCGGCCTTGCGCGCGCGGGGTGGGCTCGGGGCTCGGGGCTCGGGGCTCGGAGGCCGGTTGCGTGTGTGGCCAGGCCGGAGCGGGACTTTGTTGCTGGGAGCGTGACAGGGTCGAGGGGGAAGGTTTCTGCTGTCGGGTTTGGTAGGTGTTGTGGAGGGCCCTTGGGAGCGAGCGCGTGCTGGTGCTTGCTGCAGCAGTAAGGCCGGGAAGAGGCCAGAGGGCGCGACTTCCCGGCAAGGCCAGCAGCGAGGGGATGTTCTGGTGTTATAAAAGGCACGTGCTGGGCCTGCGGCCTGCTGCTGTGGCGTGAGTGGTCCTGGCAGCAGGTGGAGGTTGCCTTGCCGTAGGCTGGAGGTGCGCAAGCCTTGCTCTTGCTTGCTGGGCTGTGTGCGTAGTGGTGTTGGAGGCAGGGAGGAGGTGCCGGGGCGGAGGGCAGCAGTTGCAGAGCGGAAGCCGGAGGCTGGCTGGGAGAAATGGGGGGCCTGGGCGCAGGGATGCACGCGCAGGGAAGGGAGCGCGGAGCTGAGGCAACGTTGTCTTCCTAAGTGGGGGCTGGGGCTGGGGCTGGGGCTGGGGCGGGGAGGGGCTTTTTCCTAGCCCCGGCGTCTCGGGCTTTGGGTGTGCAGCGGTCACCCGCGTGACATGGGCAGGCGCGGTCTCTTCAGCTGTCTGGCCTGCGCTAAGGTAACATGCTCAATTTTTAGGACACCTCTGCATCTGGCTTGCGCTAACGGACATGCGGAGGTTGTCTTGTACTTAGTAGAGAGGAAGTGCAAGCTAAATCCTCGTGACAACTTCAAGAGATCGCCACTGATGAAGGTACGTGGGTGCTGCGGTAGGCAGGGCTTCTAAATTGCGCCCCGAGCGATCGAGCTCTTGGGTGATTCTGGAGGTAGGTCTGGGTGGAGCTTGTGGTGCGCTGGGCGCTGGCTAGGCGTGCGTTGCCTAATGTTTGGGCGCGTTATTGTTGTCCGAGGTCGGCAAGCTGTGGGAATTCTGCCAGAGGGAAGCGTAATTGCTGGCAACGTTTCCTTGTTTCCCGTGTGGTTGGCAGGCAGTGCAGTGCCAGCACGAAGGCTGCGTCGCCATTCTGCTAGCGCATGGCGCCGACGCTAACCTTGCGGATGCTAACGGCAACACTGCCCTTCACCTGGCTGCCCTTGCTCCTAACACCTGCCTAGCAGGGCAGTTACTGGCGCACAACGCCCATCTTGATGCGCAGAATAAGGTAAGCGTGGAATTTGGGTCAGGCCGCTCCTGAGAAGAAAAAGTTGCTTTGCTTCTCTGTGTTTTTCTAACTGGAGAGGGGCGTTATGCTTTCAGATGGGATACACGCCCCTTTCTCTGGCCGTGTCCGCGCATCACGTAGAGATGGTGGAGTTCCTGCTTAGCAAAGGAGCCGACGTGCACGCTCGAGATCAGTCGGAAAGGTGAAGGGTTTGTCAAAACGGGGCGTGGGTCTCCTGAGCATTGGTGAAGTTTGCCTGGTCTGGCCGGGTAGCCGAGGGTGCTTAGCGGGGGAGACGTTTGGCCCAGGGACGTGCTGCGGCCCCTTGCAACCCGAGTTCTCGTGGGCTTCCGTGTGGTTGGCTTTGCTTTCCTCCTGGCTGTAGGAAAGGGGGAGGTGTAATTGTTTTGGGAGCAAATAGGGATGAAAGGAACGCCAGTGAAACGTCGGTGTCTCCTGATAGCTTTTGTCTCGTCTTGTGGCTGCTTTAGGACCCCTCTGATGCTTGCCGCCTCTGCCGGGGACGTGAGCATGATAGAAGTTCTTCTTGGCTATGGTGCTGACCTTTGCCAGAAAGACGTTCTTGGATGGACAGCGGAGGCTTATGCTAGGAGGTCTGGACACACTGGGTAAGTGCTTTAGGTCACGGTGAGAGTCGCTAAGCGGTCCGAATGTCCGTGTTGGTGTGCGGACGTGTTTGGTAAGAGGCGCAAGGTTTAATGATGCGTGGAGACCTTTGTTGAAGGTGGGCTCAGTGGAATCTTCCGGGACGTAGCGTTCCCTGTGTCAAGTGTGAGTTGGGGAGTTGAGGAAAGCTTCCCCCGCAAATCGTCTTGTTTGGTAAGTGGTGTTATGCAAGGATGTAGTTGATTATAGTGACAGTGTTCCCTTTCTTTCCGCACCTCCCTAGTGTTAGTGAACAGCTGGCAGACCGCGCAGCCGAGAAAAACGTGGGAGAAGCTTGTGCAGGCAGCGCAGAAAGCACGCCAGTGCTTAGCACTCGTTGCGAGGCAGGAGCTGCTGCGTTTGCGTTGGGCACACCTGCTGCGGACCGAGGAGGTAGGAGGCTTAACTGTGGAGGAGCTGAGGAGGAGAATGCCTACGGCCTTTTCTTGTGGTGGCTTGTATTGAAGCTTGGCAGGGTTCCGTCCCTCTTGCCTGTTGAGTACCCTTGCTAGGGACGGAGTAGAGACGCGCTGGTGATCCTCCTCCGTGAGGATAGTCCTTTGGTTTTGAGGCTGGCTTTTGGTTTTGGGGGTGATGGGTGGGAGGCTGGGTAGAGCAGGAAATACAGCGTAGTCTCTGGCATTTTGAAGCACAGGTTGGCGGGGGTGGGGGTAGAGGCAAAGAGAGCACGAGAGAGAGACCGATCTCTGCCTGTGTGGTATGAAGAGCTCGGCAGTTTGTTTCCTTCTTGTCCTGTTCAACCGCTACCAGCATTTGCTCGCTGCCTGCTCACATAGCATATTCATGCCATGGCAGGTTTGAGGTTTGGAACGTTCGAAGGAAAGACAAGGGCGGTGTGGAATTCTTGTCCTTTTTTATTTTGCGGGGGGTGGGGGGGGGCAGCGAGAATTGAGTAGGATGGGAGAAATTGGTGGTTTGGGGCATGCTTTCGTTCATGCTGTCTGGCATGACTGCTTCACTCTAGTCTGGCCTGTAGAATTGTCCGTGTAACATGCTTGTCTGCATTGCTGAAAGTCGAAGGTCCGACATGCTAAGAATTAATCCTGTCAATTAATATTTGAACAGTGAGAGGTGGCTTTTCCCACGAATACTTCACGAGGTGAGACTCGAACAGTAGCTTTTGCCAACGACCTTAACCTGCCGAAAAAGAGGGGAGATTTGAGCGAGACGGTCCTTCTTGCCTTTGCCTTTGCCTTTGAAGAGTGTTGGAGGCAGAGGAGAGCGATGACAGCTGTCCTGCTTCTGAGGAAGAAAAAAGCAGTTTAGCTGCCAAGGTAAAGTGCCTCCAGAAGGAGAACTGCCCGTGGAGCGACTCGTTTGCAGGGCAGAGCTGTCTAGATTTGGGCAAAAGCGCGTGTCCAGGCAGGGTGGTTTTCTCCTGCCCCGCGGTCTCCTGCCTGCCAGTCTTTCAGCTGCGGTGAGCTGTTTGCTCCAAGCCTTGTAGCCGTCCGTGGCAGAGCATGCAGCAGGCTTGCGGTTGCGGGTGGGAAGAGCAGTAGGTGACAAGAAAAGCGACCGCATGGTTTTCTTCACCTGAGTCAGAGTTCTCGTCCCAAAGCTGATCAGCCTCTAGATGGCCTGTTCTTTTGTCCTCCAAGCCTTGCTGTTTGTTTCCAGTAACTTTGGTGATAGAATTCAGGCTGATATGGGGAAAAGGGCACTTGCTGTTCAAGATCTGCTGCAATGCTTCATCTCCTGGCTCTCCTTTCTTTCGTCCTTGTCAGGTTGCCCAAGAGTGCTTGGGGGCGGGGGGAGTGGCTCAAGAGGGTCTTTTTTTCCTCCTGGGGGATGGCATTGCGGGCTTGCATGGGATCTCACACCACCTGTTTCCCCTTCCTTTTGTTTCTTTTGTTTTGTTTTGGTTTGTTTTTCAGTTGAGGTGTGTGGCATTGGGGCTGTGCCATGATGAAGAAGCTGAAGAAGCCGAGTGTGGTGCAGGAACGCACCCCGTAGTGCTGGAGATGCAGGCATGTTTATTTGCAACCTGGTTGCCCTTGTCTCAGTGGCCTGTCAGAGACTGTGGCAGCTGTTGTGTGAGAAGAGCTAGTGTGGCATAGTAAGATGTGATGGTGGTTGGAGGAGTGAAAGTGAGGAAAGAGGGGGAGGTGAGACTACGGTAGTTTGAGAAGCAGGCAGCTGGTGGTCTCGTGAGCCCAAGGGAGGGGGAAAGGGTGTGTGTGCTGCTGGATAAGGTAACGTAGGTGAAGGCAGAGCCTGACTGTGTGCGGGCAGTGCTTCTCGGGGGGCTTTATGGAATGGGAGCAGGACGTTAGTGACATTAGGTATTGCTGTGTACATAAAGACATCTGCAGGCCTTGTAAAAGAGGAGCGAGAAGGTTTTTCTCTGTGGCTCGAGAGAGGAGAAGTATTTGGCAAGGTGTGGATGGCCTGGGCAGAGGCTGCTGTCCTGGGAGTGGCAGCAAGTGGCCTTGGAGTTGTATTTCTAGAGTCCTACTGCAAGAGAGAAGGTTCTGGTTCTGTGCGTGCTTGGAAGGGTTGCTGCTGCTTTGCCAGGTTATGCAGTGAAAGGAGCGTGTTTGGGACGGTGCAGCCAAGTACTAAGGACAGCAGCAGAGTGGGTGTAGGCTTGGAGGGAGCGCAGTTGGGGGTTGGAGAGTGGAAGCGAGGGCCCAGGGGGAGGTTTGCCTCAGGTTGTTGGAGAAGCAGGCAGCTGGCGGTGTTTGTTGGTGCAAAGGAGGGGGGGAGGATGTGTGTGCTGCTGAGTATTGCCGTGTAGGGGAAGCTGGAGTGTGGGTAGTGCTTCTCAGGGGCTTTAGGGGAAGGGAGCAGGGCGTTTGTGAGCTTCGGCATTGCCGTCCCTTCACATACGTTCTCGTGGAGGCTGCTTGTTTCTGTTCTTTCTAAGTGTGCGGGCCGATCTCTTTCAGGACGACTCACCGGAAAGGAAGGGAGAGGAGGCTCCTGGTGGTGCCCAAGTGGCGGCTGCTGCAGGAGCCCCTGCTGGTGTGAGAGGTGAGTTTCTAGACATGGAGGGGCTTTGTTTCTCTGCTCTTTGGGCTGGGTGAATGAACTGAAATGGCGATCTGCCTGTGAGAGGGTAGAGCAGGCAGGTAGGCGCTGGGCAGGCAATGGCGGGGAGGGGGGGAGGGAACGTAGCTGGAGGGAGATGTTTTGTGGTAGTGCTAGGGAAGGAGGGTTGTTTCTTGGTGACTTCCTGCGGGTGGGAGGGTGTTTGGCTAGTGCTTTGCGGGTCGCTCCTGTAGCGTGCCGAGGGATTGTGAAGGGCCAACTCTGGAGCTGTAGTTTGGAGGGGAGATGCCGTCAGAGCTGCGTAGTCGGCGACTGTGGCATGGCAGAGCCTTGTTTGGATGCTCGCCGAGCATGTGTTGGGCGTTCTTGGTAGGGGCGTGAGCTGTGCTGCTGGGCTTGGGCCTGTGGTGCTGGCAAGAAGGCGGCAGGAAGTGGCGATGGCGTGGTGGTGCGGCTGGGGGTGCAGGCGCCCTTAAATGACGCTGCTTTGTTTTTCCTGGGGAGTGGAACGGTTTGGTGTGTCCTGGGCGCAGGGCTTGCGTGCTGGAGGAGAGCAGGAGAGGGAAAGAAGGAGCGGTGGTGTGTCATTTGTGGCTTCCTTTGCAGGTGTTGCGTCGTCCGCAGGAGCGGAGCAGGAGGACGAGAGCGACTCTCCCTGGGATTCCGAGGTGCTTGGTGTGAGGGGCGCAGTGGGTTGCCCGAGGGGGGAAGTGCGCGGGAGCTTGCCTTGGACGTGGGCCCTAGCAGGGATGAGGCTCAGTTGCCGCTTGTGGTGGCTGCGCCACAGGTTTGTTCCTGTGACCTGGAGCCGCTTGTGCTCTGTGCAAGCGGTTTGGTGAGGACTGTGCCTAAGTGGGGTGTGCTAATGTCCTGGGAGTGGCAGCAAGTGGCCTTTGAGTTGTATTTCTAGAGTCCTACTGCAAGAGAGAAGGTTCTGGTTCTGTGCGTGCTTGGAAGGGTTGCTGCTGCTTTGCCAGGTTATGCAGTGAAAAGAGCGTGTTTGGGACGGTGCAGCCAAGTACTAAGGACAGCAGCAGAGTGGGTGTAGGCTTGGAGGGAGCGCAGTTGGGGGTTGGAGAGTGGAAGCGAGGGCCCAGGGGGAGGTTTGCCTCAGGTTGTTGGAGAAGCAGGCAGCTGGCGGTGTTTGTTGGTGCAAAGGAGGGGGGGAGGATGTGTGTGCTGCTGAGTATTGCCGCGTAGGGGAAGCTGGAGTGTGGGTAGTGCTTCTCAGGGGCTTTAGGGGAAGGGAGCAGGGCGTTTGTGAGCTTCGGCATTGCCGTCCCTTCACATACGTTCTCGTGGAGGCTGCTTGTTTCTGTTCTTTCTAAGTGTGCGGGCCGATCTCTTTTAGGACGACTCACCGGAAAGGAAGGGAGAGGAGGCTCCTGGTGGTGCCCAAGTGGCGGCTGCTGCAGGAGCCCCTGCTGGTGTGAGAGGTGAGTTTCTAGACATGGAGGGGCTTTGTTTCTCTGCTCTTTGGGCTGGGTGAATGAACTGAAATGGCGATCTGCCTGTGAGAGGGTAGAGCAGGCAGGTAGGCGCTGGGCAGGCAATGGCGGGGAG
Source organism: Struthio camelus (assembly GCF_040807025.1). Lineage (NCBI taxonomy): Eukaryota > Metazoa > Chordata > Aves > Struthioniformes > Struthionidae > Struthio > Struthio camelus. Next base: position 27,546,528 of record NC_090942.1, read on the forward strand.
GGGGGGAGGGAACGTAGCTGGAGGGAGATGTTTTGTGGTAGTGCTAGGGAAGGAGGGTTGTTTCTTGGTGACTTCCTGCGGGTGGGAGGGTGTTTGGCTAGTGCTTTGCGGGTCGCTCCTGTAGCGTGCCGAGGGATTGTGAAGGGCCAACTCTGGAGCTGTAGTTTGGAGGGGAGATGCCGTCAGAGCTGCGTAGTCGGCGACTGTGGCATGGCAGAGCCTTGTTTGGATGCTCGCCGAGCATGTGTTGGGCGTTCTTGGTAGGGGCGTGAGCTGTGCTGCTGGGCTTGGGCCTGTGGTGCTGGCAAGAAGGCGGCAGGAAGTGGCGATGGCGTGGTGGTGCGGCTGGGGGTGCAGGCGCCCTTAAATGACGCTGCTTTGTTTTTCCTGGGGAGTGGAACGGTTTGGTGTGTCCTGGGCGCAGGGCTTGCGTGCTGGAGGAGAGCAGGAGAGGGAAAGAAGGAGCGGTGGTGTGTCATTTGTGGCTTCCTTTGCAGGTGTTGCGTCGTCCGCAGGAGCGGAGCAGGAGGACGAGAGCGACTCTCCCTGGGATTCCGAGGTGCTTGGTGTGAGGGGCGCAGTGGGTTGCCCGTGGGGGGAAGTGCGCGGGAGCTTGCCTTGGACGTGGGCCCTAGCAGGGATGAGGCTCAGTTGCCGCTTGTGGTGGCTGCGCCACAGGTTTGTTCCTGTGACCTGGAGCCGCTTGTGCTCTGTGCAAGCGGTTTGGTGAGGACTGTGCCTAAGTGGGGTGTGCTAATGTCCTGGGAGTGGCAGCAAGTGGCCTTTGAGTTGTATTTCTAGAGTCCTACTGCAAGAGAGAAGGTTCTGGTTCTGTGCGTGCTTGGAAGGGTTGCTGCTGCTTTGCCGGGTTATGCAGTGAAAGGAGCGTGTTTGGGACGGTGCAGCCAAGTACTAAGGACAGCAGCAGAGTGGGTGTAGGCTTGGAGGGAGCGCAGTTGGGGGTTCTGAAAGGGCTGTTCTACTTCCAGAGCCTGCGTTCCTTGACGGCCTGCCAAAGTCCCGAAGCAGCAGTGAATCTGCAGGTAATGCTTGATCGACAATCCGAGTTGTGCTTGGGTAGTCCTGCATTTGAAATGCAGTTTGTGGGTGAAGCGTTTCTGGAGATTGCTTGCACCACTCTCTGCTTGTTTGTGTTCTCGCTCACCTAGGTGTCTGCAAAGGAGGGAGGAGAGCGTGAAGGACGCGAGGCTGCTGCAACACAGACTGATTTTCAGTGTGACGGACAGGTGAGGAGCTGTGTTGAAGAGCTGTGGAGATGTTAGCCTAGAGCAAGGTGTTATTGCCAAAAGAGCGCAGGCGGAAGACCGCAGAGAGTGGCAGATGTGAAATATACTTTAGATGTATGTTATCTTTGGGCTCCCTCTGAAGAAGGCTGTCGTGAGTGAAAAGAAGGTGGTAGTGCATGTTCGTGCCCTTTTTGTGAGGCTCACGGCACAATCTTTCCTTAGGCGATGGCCGCAGAGCTGCCGGCGGAGGTTGCTGAAGCTCCTGGAAAGCAGTTGCTTCCAGAAGGTTCACTTGAAGTTCCAAAGGTTTCCTGCGGTGAGCTGCAGGGAGACAAGTTGCGGTTGCAAGAGGAACTGGCCAGGGTGAAAGCCAAGGTAGGCAAAGCCTGTAGCGGCCTGCATGACTGTGAGGAGGTGGTTTTCCCCTGTAAACGATGGGGAAAAGCCCTTGTTGAGGCTGTAGGGTAGTAGTGCAGTGGTGTCCCTTCTGTTGCCTTCCCTTCTTCCCGCCGCTGCCCCATGGTGGCAAACAGACCAAGCGCGTCAGGGAGCTGCCCTTTCAAGCGTGAGGGGCCAAGCAGTGTGTTGGGGGTCACACCTACCCACGAGGAGGCTGCTCAAGCAGCTTGTTGTCTCTCCGAACCCGCCTGAGCTTTGAGGTGGACCTGAAGGTGACAGTGGGTGAGCTCCGGGTGCCCTGAGAGTGCTGCGTGTTTTCCTGTTGAGGCTGTTGTACTCTTTCTCTATATTTGGCTGTGTGTGTAGAGCTTTGGTTCCTTCTTTGTAGCTGGTCAAATGCCTGCGAAGGTGACAGTCTGTGTTCTGGGGGGGGGCAGCACTTGAAAGGGTGCGATCCTTCTTCATGGTTTGCGCTCGCACACGCAGCGCTGGTTGCTAGGTGGGGTTTTTGCACTGTATACGGGAAGCAGCATGTCAGGCAGGTGCTGTGACTTGTCCTGTTCCCTGACTGTAGGAGGAACTTGACCTCCTAACCTAGCTGCCCGGAGAAGGCCGTGGGTTGGCCCTAGTGCTGAGCTTTTTCTGTAGAAAACATCTTGGCCATCTTGTGGCTGCATGATGCAAATGTGCCGCAAAGTGCTATAGTTCCTGCAGGGCCCTGGGGATGAACCTGTAGTTAGTAAGCATTAGGATCCCGAAATGCTAATTCACTTCCAAGTTGTTTTTGGAGAGAGCTACGTTCAGAGCTACTGACTTGCTTTCCGTTCACTACGCCCACCGCTGCCACCAACGCAAGTACGGAGTTGAAGGAAGGAGTGTAGGGACCGGCTTTCCACCATTTGTGTAAGAATAAGGTATAGCAGCGTGGGCAGCGTTGGACTAGAAGTCTTTGTGATTGTGGTCGTTATCCTGGAGTTGGGAAGTGCCAGCAGGAGAAGGGAGAGCCTTTGCAGTAATGCTTCCCGTGGGGGAGCGAGCAGCTGGATGCTAGGAGCGTCCCGAGTCACGGGAAGGAGTAGGATTGGTGTTGCAGCTGCGTTTGGGCAGCTGGTAGGAAATTGAGATGGGGATGGGAGAGGCCGGTATGAAAGCGGAAGGAGCAACGTGGTTTTGGAGAGTCGAAGCAGTGGAGTCGTCTGTCTGAAAGCGAAGCTGACTAGCGTGGGTCCTGACTAGCGTGGTTTTACAGTTGCAGGCGTTGGAAGAGCAGCATGTTCAGGCTGAGCGTTGTGTTCAGGATTTGAAGACGGCCCTGGCAGAGAAACAGAGGGAAGCGACAGCTTCTTCCCGGCAACTGCAAGACCTTCTGGAAGCCTCTTTGGGAGGCGTTAGCCTAAAAGACCTGGAGGAACGAGTGGGACGGTAAGGAAGTGGCACAGTGAAGCAAGGCTTTGCTTTGTGGGCTGGTGTAATAGCAGCAGGATGGCCTTGTTGCATCTCAGCAAGTCAGTACACGATTTTGGGAGAGGCTTTTGCTTTGGACTGTGTGATTTGGCGCTGTTGTGCCAGTGTTGGTGCTCCTGTGGATTTCCATGACGAGGCCTGTGTTTCTTTTCAAGACTTGAACTGGAAAACGCCCGGCTGGAAGACACAGGGCAGCAGCAGGCAGCTAGACTCGAAGCTCTTCAGAAAGAGCTGCACGCCTCTGCCTCTGTAAGCTAGTCATAGCCTTCCTGTTTCATGAGCTACTGTGCGCAGTTGTGTGTGTATGTATGCGGGGGCGTTTTCGGAAGAGATTTTCCTGGGGAGCCTCGGGGAAATCATTCCCTGCAGGCTGCAGGCGATCGGCTGCTGTTGGTCCGCTCGCAGGCTTTCTGGTTTTGTGCGCTACTCTGCTGAGTCTTACTTAACAGTGTTTGAGGTAAGGGCACTTACGGCACTTGTGCGCCGGTGTGAATGGTTGCTGCTTTGTACCGGTTGTGGTGCTTAAGCCGTGTGGCAGCAGCACTTCAGCTGTTGCCGCCTTAAAGGCGTTCTGCAAGTGAACTTGTGGAACGTCCTTGGTGCCAAGCACGTCGTTGCCAAGTCTTAAGCGGCCTCCTCAGGCTGTGCCAGGAATTCCATTTGCCGCTGGTCGCTGAAGATCCCCCTGGAGCTTTAAATTAAGCTGTGCTCTGCCCGGATGGGGATACCTAAGTACCGTCGGCTATTAGCGGAGGGCCTGAGGAAGGTGTTCTCCAGTGTGCGTGGCACCTTTGCCCCCGTGAGCCCCTCGCTAGTAGCGGGTGGTCTTTGCTTTAGTGGGGGTCGGGGGGAGGGTGGTGTGGGGGGAGAGAGGGGTGGCAGGCACCAGTTTCTGTCCCTCGGTCTTAGCCTGGGTGGTGGAAATATTGAAGTGCTGCAGTTTGCGTGGGATTCTGTCCCCTGGAGTTGTGGGGCCGGCCCTCGGCTAGCAGAGAGAGATGTCCTGCCGCACCTTTGTGAGGAAGGCTGTGCGCACCTAGTGCTTCTAGGTGCCGTGAGTGAGTCGTGTGTGCCATTTCTTCTTCCTGTCCGGAAAGCGTGAGAGCGGAAGAAAGCCAGGGAAGGAGCTGGCAGAGTGGAAACAACCCGCAGAAGCCCGCCTGGAGGAAGAAATGAAGAAAAACGTTGCACTGCAGAAAGAATGCAACAGGTACAGCCGTTGAGTACTTGTAAGAGCTGTCGAATGAGCGGGGAGTCAGGCGTTATGTACCTTGCCCCTGAGACTCCGAGTACGTATCTGTTGGTGAGCGAGCTCAAGGCTTGCGTTAGGTCTTGCAAGTGGCTTCTGTAGGGGAGCGTGCGGTTTTAGGTAGGTGGAAGTGCAGGCAGGAGGGCAGTTGTCCTGGGAAGAGAGGGAGGGCGGGAGGGCAGGAAGAAGTCGCTTGTGTCTTGTGCCTGTTGTCAGGCAGAGGGAGAAGCTTCAAGGGAGCAGATGAAATGTTGACTGGGCAAGTGATGTGTGGGAGGGGAATGATGTGGGTGGGTGGGTTGGTGTGGTGTTTTGGCTTGGTGTCTTGTTCTGGAAGTCCTGGCCTGTCCGCCATGGTACAAATGAAGTAAGCCCCGCACCGTATGCGTGGTGCTTAGGGAAGTGCATGCGTAAAGGCGGACTGTGCTTGGGCTTCCTACTTTACTTGCTAATGTGCTGTGCAGGTCGAAGAGGCTTCTGGAGAAAGCTATGAAGAAAGTGAGGGCGTATGAGAGGCGGGCGCGAGAGTCCCAGATGAATTTCCCGGGCGAAAGGGAGGACCCGTGTTCGGGAAGGGGCAGAGAAGTTGCTAAATTACGAACAAAGGTGAGCTTTGGTTGGCTTGTTGTGGTGCTTGTTTTGGAAAGCTGTAAGATTCTTTTCCTGGCTGTTGGGTTGTGGTGTTAATTATGTGGTGGCCGTGTTTGAAAAGAACGGCTGTCTCTTATGGTCCCTGAAAAAGCCTGTGTAATCCTTTGGGAAGTGAAGAGGCGTTGCGATAGCGGGGCACTTGTGAGCCTGGGCCTTTCTGGGCGAGAGCCCAGCTTGAAAGCTTGAGGCCCTGGCAGCATCTTTGAGGTCTGACAGATGAATTTGTGCTCTGGAAGACCGGTAAGTAGGACCATTATAAGCCTAACCACAGTATGAAAGGCAAGGACATCGGAAGCATAGGTGTGAGAGGTGTGGAAAAGGTGCGTTTCTGCGGAGAGAAGACGACGACGACGGCGGCAGAGTTTTAGTTGACCTTTGGGGCCTACTGAAACCCTGGCACTTCTTTGTTGATTGTCTTCTAAACTCAAACCTGTGTGTGTGTGTGTGTGTGTGTGTGTGTGTGCGTGTGTGTGCGTGTATGTAGAAAGAGATAATCATTTCTGTTTCCTCTTTCCTGAAGCTTCAGGTATACCACTGTAAACAAGTGAATACCTTGTGATTATTGTATATTGTTGTCAATATGATTACAGTTGTTATCGTTCCCGTTCATTAGTTCATTACACTCGGTTACTTACCTGTTACAATAGTAAACTCATTCCTAAGGAGTAGGGACACCTACACTACCAGCCGACCCTGTTTAGTGTCGGGAGCCCGCCGAATTACCTTACCAGGGCAAAATGCCTCTCAACTGGTTCGGTCGTTCTGCGGAGGCCTCCCGGCACAAAGGGACACGCTCGGTGGATTGTCACAGAACTGCGTACGCTTAGACCTCTGGGTCTGCTTAGGTGAGTGAGTCCTTTCCCTGTGTGCAGGTCCGTGAGCTGTGCTGCTCCCTGGAGGCAGAGCGGAGGAAGTCGAGGCAGCTAGAGAAAGCAAACGAAGGTGCGCGAGAAGAGTTGGCTTGGCTGCATGGGAGCCGTGACAAACTGCGGAAGAGCAAGCGGCAGCTGGAAGAAGAGGTGGTTGCGCTGAGGTGTCGCTTAGAGGCCAAGATGAGGGATCAGAGGCACAGAGAAGAGGATAAAAGGGAGATTGAGCAAAAGGCTGGGCAAGAGCTAAGGCAAAAACTACAGGAAGTCAATCTCTTTCTGCAGGTGAGCTCCCTTACCGCTAGTACGCGCAGTCCGTTTGTGGCTTGTCATTCATTCTTTACTGTTGTCATTTCTCGGTATGTTATGCTTGTGCCGGTCAGTGCTGTGGGGTCATGGGCTCGTTATAGCTTCAGGAGGTTGCTGAAGGGTGCGAGCTTGTTGGATGCTTGTCCTCAGGCATTCTGAGATGTGGTGAATAATCTTCTTTACGCACCTCGGTCACTGGCGAATCTGTAACAGCGCCAAGAAAGACGAGAATTGCAAGTGGACTAGTGTCTTAGAGAGACAGAGGTGGCTTGAATCAGAACTAGCTCTGATTCAAAACAAAACAAAGCAAAGCAAAAAGTTGCGCTGAGAGAGCCGGTTTCTTTCTGAACCAAAAGGATGATGTAATGGGGTGCTTTTGGGTTTTGCCCTTGATTGTAGAGGGCAGTGAGGAGGCCCAGTTGGCTCCCTGGGTGAGGTTGTGCTCTTCAAAGTGGGTGTGTGAAAGGGCCTGGGGGGAATGATCTCTTTTTCTTTCCTGGGGGTTGAAACTGCATTATCTGCTTCAGGCACAGGCAGCCGCCCAGGACCGAGCGGAACAACTAAGAGCCGCTTCTGCAGCTTCCGCGGTAGGCCGACTGCAGCAGAGAGTTAGGCATTTAGAATATGAATTGGCTCTCACAAAACGCCTGCAGTGAGAGAGCGCTAACGAGAGGCTTGCGGAAGCTGCTGCTGCTGCGCAATGCTATGAGCCCTGCAGAAGCCACTCTCTGGCAACGAACCCGGTGGGCAGCGCTTCCTCTGTGACGGAGAGAGTGGAAGCTCATATGGCTGAGGTAAGGCATTGGGAATACCTGTTATTCTCAAGCTGAAAATGAGCATCCGTTCCTAGCTCCACCGCACCCAATCTAGGAGTCTAGACACGCCTGCTGACCCTCAGAGCGCTGCAACCTCGGCAAAAGCTCTGGTCCGGGCGCGCCCCAGAATTAGCAGTCCGTGTGACGGCATGTTCCTCACAGCGTGGTGAGCAGCGTGCCCTGAGGTTTGGGAAGCGCATGCCGAGAGTGGGGCAAGGGAGCACGTGATTCTTCACAAAATGCCGTGATCCGTTCCCGCCTTTGCACAGAGTGGGGGTGTGGAGAAGCTCTCGAGTTGGGGATTGCTTTGTGAGACGGTTAATGCCATAGAGTAATGGGAACGCTGGGCCTTGGTGGACAAAGACTTTCTCTGTAGTGGGGGTGATGTTTCCAGTGTTTATTCCCATGTTGCAGTTGGCTTGAGAAGCTAATGCTACAAGAATGTAGCTACTGAGGCCTTAAGGGTATCTTGTCTGTACTTGCAGGTGCGGCGGGAATGGTCAAAAATATCGCTGAAGAACTTGAGCAAGGTAATCTGTCAGGATCTGTTAGCGGTGTTACCAAGGAAGAGGACGGTTCCTCCATTTTGAACACAACTACTGGAAAGCTGCCAAGCTCCTGTGCTAAGCACAGTTGTTTTCTACTAGCTTTCCAACCTAGAGCTCTGCGAGGCAACTTGCTGCTTATGCAAATAATAGTCGTACAGAGTCGTATGCAGTTGCCTTTAGATCACAGAGAGGAAAAGCGGCCTATGCGCACGTTCAGCCCCTGCCCCCGAGCCCTGAGCAATTCCACCTCTTCAGGATAATTGTTTCTCCAGAGTTGTGGCTTGGCGGTGACTGGGCCTGTTGCAAAGCAGGTAGCCCCTGAGAGCAATTCCTTCTGTCCCAGTAGCCTTTACTCTCCTAGCGAGTGGCCAGCCGTTGCGCTAGAGCTCTTTCCGTTTGCTAGGACGGACACAAATCCGTGGCATTGAATCCGTTTGCATTGTGACTGGAGTTGCCTGTCTCCTGGGAGTAATAAGGTTTGTTTGCTTTGGGGACCTTTTCCTACTGCAACACTAACATAGGGCATTTTCTCCCCTCCCGCTCTCGCCCCGCCCCTTCCCCAGCAATGGCTGAGCTGAACGTTGGATCGGCTGGAGCTTCTCCCTGGGCATCTACTGAAGGATCTTCAGAAAACGTAGACCAGGAGCCACTTTCCAGGGCAACGCAAGAGTGCCGCGATGTTTTGACAGCCCCGTTCCAGAGAGCTAAGAGTGGTTATCCTGAGACTACTACCTCCTGACAGAGGGACTCGCGTTACCAGGCTGTGAGGAAAAGCAACCCTTGCCACTGTTTTTGTACGAGTGCAACAGTGCGGTGTAGCCAATAATAATAACGTGCGGTCTTTAACTGCAAGTATTGTGTTCCAACTTGGTATTTAATAAATGTTGTAATCTAGTAGGTCTCTCCGTTTTATTCTGTTCCCCTTCCTGACTTTGCCTGCCCTGCGCATATGACTGTCCCCTCTGCTCGTGTCTCTTATGGAGTAGTACGTGTTGCATTGCTGCCAAATGGTGGATGCTGGTGGAAGTCTGGCCTGCTGCGGCATTTGCGGGCAAGGGCTGCGTTTTGTCCCTGCGTTTTGCGAGTTGTTCAGCGCTAGCCAGCACGGATGATGGAAGTCATGTTTTTGAAGGCCTAGCCAGGCTTTCTTCCTGGGCAGGCGCTTAGCCCTTCTGCCTCGCGCTGGTCTGACCAAAAGTCACTTATGCAGACAGCTCCAGGCCTGAGGGCAGAGAGGCCGTTTGTCCAAGGGAGAGCTCAGCTCTGCTCTGCTCTGCTCCCTTCAGCTGGCTTCCCAGCTGCTCCTTCAGCCTGTCCTGGCAGCCAGGCCAAGGGCCAGCATGCAGACTGTGTGTTTTTCCTCAGCGGGGGCTGGAAGCACGAGTGTGTGAAGACAGGGGCCTCGATCGTCCCCAGGTGCAGCCCTTGGCGGTTCCCCTTGTTGAACTTGACAAGGTGCCCGGTTGCCTCACGTCTCGCTCGTAGCGGGGCACTGGCCTCTTGCTGCCTTTGAGAACGATGCTTCCTGTGGTCTGGGCAGAAGGGAGGGCGAGAGCTTCTGGTAGCCAGGAAAGGTCGCAAAGCCCGCCGGTCTGGAAGGCTGTTGGATCCGCTTGCAGTCTGCAAAGGGGAAAGGGGTTATGGAAGTTCTCTGCCCTGCAGCGTGACTGGCAAAGCAGAACCGCTGTCCAGTGCTGGGCACTTGCTCTTCTCTCTGCAAAGCAAAAGCAGGTGCGGAACGCCTCTGAAGTGCCTTCGCTTTGGGTTGTCCTGTTGCCAAACTCTGAGAGGAACTGTTTTCCAGTGGTTCCCTGCCTGCTTCTGTCCTGCTGGGTGTCAGGGAGAGGTGAAAGTTCTTGGCCGCCGGAGCAGCAGCACTGAAATTCAGCGCTGGCATCTGGCATGACAGGAGCTGGTAGCGCTTACAAGGCGGGTAGAGCAAAGTCCCGTCTGTTCTGGCCCCTGCACTAGAGGAGAGGGATGGAGCTACTGGAGCGAGTCCAGCGAAGGGCTACTAAGATGATTAAGGGACTGGAGTAGCTCTCATACGAGGAAAGGCTGAGAGAGCTGGGATTGTTCAGCCTGCAGAAGAGAAGACCGCGGATCAGGGTGTAGGCAGGATGCGAAGGGAGGGTGTAAAGAAGTCGGAGGCAGACTCTTCTCAGCGGTGCCTAGCGGTAGGACGAGGGGCAAGGGGCACAAACTGAAACACAGGCCGTCCTGTCTGAACAGGAGGAAAAAGTTCTTTGCTGTGAGGGGTGACTGAGCCCTGGAAGAGGTTGCCCAGAGAGCTTGGGGAGTCTCCGTCCTCGGAGATGTTCCCAAGCCGTCTGGCTAGGGTCCTGGGCCGACTACTTGAGGTGATCCTGCTTGAGTAGGGGGGGCTGGACGAGACGATCTCCAGAGGTGCCTTCCAACCTCAAACGTCCGGTGATTCTGTGACAAGCAGGAGAAGCGGGCGACCGGGCATCTAGTCAAGTTCGACAAGGGGAACTGTCAAGGGCTGCACCTGGGGCAGGCTGGGGGCTACTGCCAGGAAAGCAGCTGGGCAGAGGAAGGCCTGGGGGTGCAGGTGGGCAGCAAGGAGTCAGCAATGGTTAGAGAAAGAAATCGTAACCACATTTTAATCGTTTTGATAATAACTTTCTGCCAAAGGGAGCAATCGCCCTCCAGCCTCTCGCTGTGGTCTCTGCTAACAGCTGGAGCGATCCGCTTTCGGTGAGAGTCGCTCACCTCGGTGAGAGTCGCGACTCGCGGCCAATTTGGCTCCCTCCGGCACTTGGGCTTCCTACGGCGCAGGCGCAGAGCTGGGAGCCCAGAAGGACCGGCACGCTCGCGGCCTGGCCGGGCAGCAGCCAGAGCAGCCAGCTGCGGGGCTCAACCTAAGCAGTCGCCGTCTCTTCAGGCGCAACGAGCTACTTCAGCCCTGCGAGCTCGGCCAAGCGCTCGCGACGCCCGCGCCCTTAGGGAAACAGTGGGAGCGCAGGTTTGCGAGGAGCACAGTGTCCCGCACCTGGAGCAGCAGCAGCATGAATTCTTCAGGGAAATGACGGCACAGCAGAGTAAGAGCTGGAGCTGGGGGCCGCCGGGGAGGGACCCCCAACAAAGACGTCCTTCGGCCGGCCGCAGCCACCCGCCGCCGCCGCCGCCGCCCCCCGGCCCGGCCCGGCAGCGCCGCGAAGGAGGCGGCAGCGCCCCCCCCCGCCCCGCCCCGGGCCCGCCCCGGCCGCAGCCCCGCCCCCTCGCTGCACAGCCCCGCCCCTCGGCGCGTCACCCCGCTGCCCTGTGACGCCCCCCCCCGCGCCCTCGCCGCGGCTGTTGCGCATGCGCGGCGCGCCCGCCACCGCCTCCGGAGCCGGTGGTCCTCGGTGCTGTTGCGGCCGTGTGCCTCGCTGCCAGCGTCGCTGCGTCGCTGTCCTCGGCCGGCGCCTCTGCCCCCGGCCCGGGGGCTCCGAGCTCGCCGGGACTCAGCCCCGCAGCAGCTGGCCCGGGCCGCGGCCCCTGCTCGGGGCTGTCCGCCGCCCGCGTGCCCGCCGCAGCATGAAGAGGCTCTTGGGGCTCTTCGGCCAGGGCCAGGGGCAGCCGCCTTCGCCGTCGCCGTCGCGGTCGCGGTCGCGGTCGCGGTGGGCGTGCGGCGGCAGCGCGCCCCTGCGCTGCGTCGGCGCTGCCTACGAGCTCCGGGAGAAGGAGCTGGGCAAGCTGCACCGCGCGGCCGCCAGCGGCGACCTGGCGCGGGTGCGGCGGCGGCGGTGGCTGCCGAGAGTCGGCCTCGACGGGCGGGACAAGGCGAAGCGGTGAGGGGCGGCGGGGGGGCCGGGGCGGCGCGGGGGGTGGGGGGGGCGGCGGCGAGGGCCGGGCTGCTGCGTCGGTGCCGGCGGGGGCGGCGGCTGGTGGGTTGGAGCTGGCGTGCAGCTGGCAGGAGCGCCTTTGTGCCGGGAAGGCAGGGCCGTTTGCTTGGGCTGGCGAGGGAGTGCGGGAGGGCAGTCGGCCTTGCGCGCGCGGGGTGGGCTCGGGGCTCGGAGGCCGGTTGCGTGTGTGGCCAGGCCGGAGCGGGACTTTGTTGCTGGGAGCGTGACAGGGTCGAGGGGGAAGGTTTCTGCTGTCGGGTTTGGTAGGTGTTGTGGAGGGCCCTTGGGAGCGAGCGCGTGCTGGTGCTTGCTGCAGCAGTAAGGCCGGGAAGAGGCCAGAGGGCGCGACTTCCCGGCAAGGCCAGCAGCGAGGGGATGTTCTGGTGTTATAAAAGGCACGTGCTGGGCCTGCGGCCTGCTGCTGTGGCGTGAGTGGTCCTGGCAGCAGGTGGAGGTTGCCTTGCCGTAGGCTGGAGGTGCGCAAGCCTTGCTCTTGCTTGCTGGGCTGCGTGCGTAGTGGTGTTGGAGGCAGGGAGGAGGTGCCGGGGCGGAGGGCAGCAGTTGCAGAGCGGAAGCCGGAGGCTGGCTGGGAGAAATGGGGGGCCTGGGCGCAGGGATGCACGCGCAGGGAAGGGAGCGCGGAGCTGAGGCAACGTTGTCTTCCTAAGTGGGGGCTGGGGCTGGGGCTGGGGCTGGGGCTGGGGCTGGGGCTGGGGCGGGGAGGGGCTTTTTCCTAGCCCCGGCGTCTCGGGCTTTGGGTGTGCAGCGGTCACCCGCGTGACATGGGCAGGCGCGGTCTCTTCAGCTGTCTGGCCTGCGCTAAGGTAACATGCTCAATTTTTAGGACACCTCTGCATCTGGCTTGCGCTAACGGACATGCGGAGGTTGTCTTGTACTTAGTAGAGAGGAAGTGCAAGCTAAATCCTCGTGACAACTTCAAGAGATCGCCACTGATGAAGGTACGTGGGTGCTGCGGTAGGCAGGGCTTCTAAATTGCGCCCCGAGCGATCGAGCTCTTGGGTGATTCTGGAGGTAGGTCTGGGTGGAGCTTGTGGTGCGCTGGGCGCTGGCTAGGCGTGCGTTGCCTAATGTTTGGGCGCGTTATTGTTGTCCGAGGTCGGCAAGCTGTGGGAATTCTGCCAGAGGGAAGCGTAATTGCTGGCAACGTTTCCTTGTTTCCCGTGTGGTTGGCAGGCAGTGCAGTGCCAGCACGAAGGCTGCGTCGCCATTCTGCTAGCGCATGGCGCCGACGCTAACCTTGCGGATGCTAACGGCAACACTGCCCTTCACCTGGCTGCCCTTGCTCCTAACACCTGCCTAGCAGGGCAGTTACTGGCGCACAACGCCCATCTTGATGCGCAGAATAAGGTAAGCGTGGAATTTGGGTCAGGCCGCTCCTGAGAAGAAAAAGTTGCTTTGCTTCTCTGTGTTTTTCTAACTGGAGAGGGGCGTTATGCTTTCAGATGGGATACACGCCCCTTTCTCTGGCCGTGTCCGCGCATCACGTAGAGATGGTGGAGTTCCTGCTTAGCAAAGGAGCCGACGTGCACGCTCGAGATCAGTCGGAAAGGTGAAGGGTTTGTCAAAACGGGGCGTGGGTCTCCTGAGCATTGGTGAAGTTTGCCTGGTCTGGCCGGGTAGCCGAGGGTGCTTAGCGGGGGAGACGTTTGGCCCAGGGACGTGCTGCGGCCCCTTGCAACCCGAGTTCTCGTGGGCTTCCGTGTGGTTGGCTTTGCTTTCCTCCTGGCTGTAGGAAAGGGGGAGGTGTAATTGTTTTGGGAGCAAATAGGGATGAAAGGAACGCCAGTGAAACGTCGGTGTCTCCTGATAGCTTTTGTCTCGTCTTGTGGCTGCTTTAGGACCCCTCTGATGCTTGCCGCCTCTGCCGGGGACGTGAGCATGATAGAAGTTCTTCTTGGCTATGGTGCTGACCTTTGCCAGAAAGACGTTCTTGGATGGACAGCGGAGGCTTATGCTAGGAGGTCTGGACACACTGGGTAAGTGCTTTAGGTCACGGTGAGAGTCGCTAAGCGGTCCGAATGTCCGTGTTGGTGTGCGGACGTGTTTGGTAAGAGGCGCAAGGTTTAATGATGCGTGGAGACCTTTGTTGAAGGTGGGCTCAGTGGAATCTTCCGGGACGTAGCGTTCCCTGTGTCAAGTGTGAGTTGGGGAGTTGAGGAAAGCTTCCCCCGCAAATCGTCTTGTTTGGTAAGTGGTGTTATGCAAGGATGTAGTTGATTATAGTGACAGTGTTCCCTTTCTTTCCGCACCTCCCTAGTGTTAGTGAACAGCTGGCAGACCGCGCAGCCGAGAAAAACGTGGGAGAAGCTTGTGCAGGCAGCGCAGAAAGCACGCCAGTGCTTAGCACTCGTTGCGAGGCAGGAGCTGCTGCGTTTGCGTTGGGCACACCTGCTGCGGACAGAGGAGGTAGGAGGCTTAACTGTGGAGGAGCTGAGGAGGAGAATGCCTACGGCCTTTTCTTGTGGTGGCTTGTATTGAAGCTTGGCAGGGTTCCGTCCCTCTTGCCTGTTGAGTACCCTTGCTAGGGACGGAGTAGAGACGCGCTGGTGATCCTCCTCCGTGAGGATAGTCCTTTGGTTTTGAGGCTGGCTTTTGGTTTTGGGGGTGATGGGTGGGAGGCTGGGTAGAGCAGGAAATACAGCGTAGTCTCTGGCATTTTGAAGCACAGGTTGGCGGGGGTGGGGGTAGAGGCAAAGAGAGCACGAGAGAGAGACCGATCTCTGCCTGTGTGGTATGAAGAGCTCGGCAGTTTGTTTCCTTCTTGTCCTGTTCAACCGCTACCAGCATTTGCTCGCTGCCTGCTCACATAGCATATTCATGCCATGGCAGGTTTGAGGTTTGGAACGTTCGAAGGAAAGACAAGGGTGGTGTGGAATTCTTGTCCTTTTTTATTTTGCGGGGGGTGGGGGGGGGCAGCGAGAATTGAGTAGGATGGGAGAAATTGGTGGTTTGGGGCATGCTTTCGTTCATGCTGTCTGGCATGACTGCTTCACTCTAGTCTGGCCTGTAGAATTGTCCGTGTAACATGCTTGTCTGCATTGCTGAAAGTCGAAGGTCCGACATGCTAAGAATTAATCCTGTCAATTAATATTTGAACAGTGAGAGGTGGCTTTTCCCACGAATACTTCACGAGGTGAGACTCGAACAGTAGCTTTTGCCAACGACCTTAACCTGCCGAAAAAGAGGGGAGATTTGAGCGAGACGGTCCTTCTTGCCTTTGCCTTTGCCTTTGCCTTTGAAGAGTGTTGGAGGCAGAGGAGAGCGATGACAGCTGTCCTGCTTCTGAGGAAGAAAAAAGCAGTTTAGCTGCCAAGGTAAAGTGCCTCCAGAAGGAGAACTGCCCGTGGAGCGACTCGTTTGCAGGGCAGAGCTGTCTAGATTTGGGCAAAAGCGCGTGTCCAGGCAGGGTGGTTTTCTCCTGCCCCGCGGTCTCCTGCCTGCCAGTCTTTCAGCTGCGGTGAGCTGTTTGCTCCAAGCCTTGTAGCCGTCCGTGGCAGAGCATGCAGCAGGCTTGCGGTTGCGGGTGGGAAGAGCAGTAGGTGACAAGAAAAGCGACCGCATGGTTTTCTTCACCTGAGTCAGAGTTCTCGTCCCAAAGCTGATCAGCCTCTAGATGGCCTGTTCTTTTGTCCTCCAAGCCTTGCTGTTTGTTTCCAGTAACTTTGGTGATAGAATTCAGGCTGATATGGGGAAAAGGGCACTTGCTGTTCAAGATCTGCTGCAATGCTTCATCTCCTGGCTCTCCTTTCTTTCGTCCTTGTCAGGTTGCCCAAGAGCGCTTGGGGGCGGGGGGAGTGGCTCAAGAGGGTCTTTTTTTCCTCCTGGGGGATGGCATTGCGGGCTTGCATGGGATCTCACACCACCTGTTTCCCCTTCCTTTTGTTTCTTTTGTTTTGTTTTGGTTTGTTTTTCAGTTGAGGTGTGTGGCATTGGGGCTGTGCCATGATGAAGAAGCTGAAGAAGCCGAGTGTGGTGCAGGAACGCACCCCGTAGTGCTGGAGATGCAGGCATGTTTATTTGCAACCTGGTTGCCCTTGTCTCAGTGGCCTGTCAGAGACTGTGGCAGCTGTTGTGTGAGAAGAGCTAGTGTGGCATAGTAAGATGTGATGGTGGTTGGAGGAGTGAAAGTGAGGAAAGAGGGGGAGGTGAGACTACGGTAGTTTGAGAAGCAGGCAGCTGGTGGTCTCGTGAGCCCAAGGGAGGGGGAAAGGGTGTGTGTGCTGCTGGATAAGGTAACGTAGGTGAAGGCAGAGCCTGACTGTGTGCGGGCAGTGCTTCTCGGGGGGCTTTATGGAATGGGAGCAGGACGTTAGTGACATTAGGTATTGCTGTGTACATAAAGACATCTGCAGGCCTTGTAAAAGAGGAGCGAGAAGGTTTTTCTCTGTGGCTCGAGAGAGGAGAAGTATTTGGCAAGGTGTGGATGGCCTGGGCAGAGGCTGCTGTCCTGGGAGTGGCAGCAAGTGGCCTTGGAGTTGTATTTCTAGAGTCCTACTGCAAGAGAGAAGGTTCTGGTTCTGTGCGTGCTTGGAAGGGTTGCTGCTGCTTTGCCAGGTTATGCAGTGAAAGGAGCGTGTTTGGGACGGTGCAGCCAAGTACTAAGGACAGCAGCAGAGTGGGTGTAGGCTTGGAGGGAGCGCAGTTGGGGGTTGGAGAGTGGAAGCGAGGGCCCAGGGGGAGGTTTGCCTCAGGTTGTTGGAGAAGCAGGCAGCTGGCGGTGTTTGTTGGTGCAAAGGAGGGGGGGAGGATGTGTGTGCTGCTGAGTATTGCCGTGTAGGGGAAGCTGGAGTGTGGGTAGTGCTTCTCAGGGGCTTTAGGGGAAGGGAGCAGGGCGTTTGTGAGCTTCGGCATTGCCGTCCCTTCACATACGTTCTCGTGGAGGCTGCTTGTTTCTGTTCTTTCTAAGTGTGCGGGCCGATCTCTTTTAGGACGACTCACCGGAAAGGAAGGGAGAGGAGGCTCCTGGTGGTGCCCAAGTGGCGGCTGCTGCAGGAGCCCCTGCTGGTGTGAGAGGTGAGTTTCTAGACATGGAGGGGCTTTGTTTCTCTGCTCTTTGGGCTGGGTGAATGAACTGAAATGGCGATCTGCCTGTGAGAGGGTAGAGCAGGCAGGTAGGCGCTGGGCAGGCAATGGCGGGGAAGGGGGGAGGGAACGTAGCTGGAGGGAGATGTTTTGTGGTAGTGCTAGGGAAGGAGGGTTGTTTCTTGGTGACTTCCTGCGGGTGGGAGGGTGTTTGGCTAGTGCTTTGCGGGTCGCTCCTGTAGCGTGCCGAGGGATTGTGAAGGGCCAACTCTGGAGCTGTAGTTTGGAGGGGAGATGCCGTCAGAGCTGCGTAGTCGGCGACTGTGGCATGGCAGAGCCTTGTTTGGATGCTCGCCGAGCATGTGTTGGGCGTTCTTGGTAGGGGCGTGAGCTGTGCTGCTGGGCTTGGGCCTGTGGTGCTGGCAAGAAGGCGGCAGGAAGTGGCGATGGCGTGGTGGTGCGGCTGGGGGTGCAGGCGCCCTTAAATGACGCTGCTTTGTTTTTCCTGGGGAGTGGAACGGTTTGGTGTGTCCTGGGCGCAGGGCTTGCGTGCTGGAGGAGAGCAGGAGAGGGAAAGAAGGAGCGGTGGTGTGTCATTTGTGGCTTCCTTTGCAGGTGTTGCGTCGTCCGCAGGAGCGGAGCAGGAGGATGAGAGCGACTCTCCCTGGGATTCCGAGGTGCTTGGTGTGAGGGGCGCAGTGGGTTGCCCGAGGGGGGAAGTGCGCGGGAGCTTGCCTTGGACGTGGGCCCTAGCAGGGATGAGGCTCAGTTGCCGCTTGTGGTGGCTGCGCCACAGGTTTGTTCCTGTGACCTGGAGCCGCTTGTGCTCTGTGCAAGCGGTTTGGTGAGGACTGTGCCTAAGTGGGGTGTGCTAATGTCCTGGGAGTGGCAGCAAGTGGCCTTTGAGTTGTATTTCTAGAGTCCTACTGCAAGAGAGAAGGTTCTGGTTCTGTGCGTGCTTGGAAGGGTTGCTGCTGCTTTGCCGGGTTATGCAGTGAAAGGAGCGTGTTTGGGACGGTGCAGCCAAGTACTAAGGACAGCAGCAGAGTGGGTGTAGGCTTGGAGGGAGCGCAGTTGGGGGTTGGAGAGTGGAAGCGAGGGCCCAGGGGGAGGTTTGCCTCAGGTTGTTGGAGAAGCAGGCAGCTGGCGGTGTTTGTTGGTGCAAAGGAGGGGGGAAGGATGTGTGTGCTGCTGAGTATTGCCGTGTAGGGGAAGCTGGAGTGTGGGTAGTGCTTCTCAGGGGCTTTAGGGGAAGGGAGCAGGGCGTTTGTGAGCTTCGGCATTGCCGTCCCTTCACATACGTTCTCGTGGAGGCTGCTTGTTTCTGTTCTTTCTAAGTGTGCGGGCCGATCTCTTTTAGGACGACTCACCGGAAAGGAAGGGAGAGGAGGCTCCTGGTGGTGCCCAAGTGGCGGCTGCTGCAGGAGCCCCTGCTGGTGTGAGAGGTGAGTTTCTAGACATGGAGGGGCTTTGTTTCTCTGCTCTTTGGGCTGGGTGAATGAACTGAAATGGCGATCTGCCTGTGAGAGGGTAGAGCAGGCAGGTAGGCGCTGGGCAGGCAATGGCGGGGAGGGGGGGAGGGAACGTAGCTGGAGGGAGATGTTTTGTGGTAGTGCTAGGGAAGGAGGGTTGTTTCTTGGTGACTTCCTGCGGGTGGGAGGGTGTTTGGCTAGTGCTTTGCGGGTCGCTCCTGTAGCGTGCCGAGGGATTGTGAAGGGCCAACTCTGGAGCTGTAGTTTGGAGGGGAGATGCCGTCAGAGCTGCGTAGTCGGCGACTGTGGCATGGCAGAGCCTTGTTTGGATGCTCGCCGAGCATGTGTTGGGCGTTCTTGGTAGGGGCGTGAGCTGTGCTGCTGGGCTTGGGCCTGTGGTGCTGGCAAGAAGGCGGCAGGAAGTGGCGATGGCGTGGTGGTGCGGCTGGGGGTGCAGGCGCCCTTAAATGACGCTGCTTTGTTTTTCCTGGGGAGTGGAACGGTTTGGTGTGTCCTGGGCGCAGGGCTTGCGTGCTGGAGGAGAGCAGGAGAGGGAAAGAAGGAGCGGTGGTGTGTCATTTGTGGCTTCCTTTGCAGGTGTTGCGTCGTCCGCAGGAGCGGAGCAGGAGGACGAGAGCGACTCTCCCTGGGATTCCGAGGTGCTTGGTGTGAGGGGCGCAGTGGGTTGCCCGAGGGGGGAAGTGCGCGGGAGCTTGCCTTGGACGTGGGCCCTAGCAGGGATGAGGCTCAGTTGCCGCTTGTGGTGGCTGCGCCACAGGTTTGTTCCTGTGACCTGGAGCCGCTTGTGCTCTGTGCAAGCGGTTTGGTGAGGACTGTGCCTAAGTGGGGTGTGCTAATGTCCTGGGAGTGGCAGCAAGTGGCCTTTGAGTTGTATTTCTAGAGTCCTACTGCAAGAGAGAAGGTTCTGGTTCTGTGCGTGCTTGGAAGGGTTGCTGCTGCTTTGCCGGGTTATGCAGTGAAAGGAGCGTGTTTGGGACGGTGCAGCCAAGTACTAAGGACAGCAGCAGAGTGGGTGTAGGCTTGGAGGGAGCGCAGTTGGGGGTTGGAGAGTGGAAGCGAGGGCCCAGGGGGAGGTTTGCCTCAGGTTGTTGGAGAAGCAGGCAGCTGGCGGTGTTTGTTGGTGCAAAGGAGGGGGGAAGGATGTGTGTGCTGCTGAGTATTGCCGTGTAGGGGAAGCTGGAGTGTGGGTAGTGCTTCTCAGGGGCTTTAGGGGAAGGGAGCAGGGCGTTTGTGAGCTTCGGCATTGCCGTCCCTTCACATACGTTCTCGTGGAGGCTGCTTGTTTCTGTTCTTTCTAAGTGTGCGGGCCGATCTCTTTTAGGACGACTCACCGGAAAGGAAGGGAGAGGAGGCTCCTGGTGGTGCCCAAGTGGCGGCTGCTGCAGGAGCCCCTGCTGGTGTGAGAGGTGAGTTTCTAGACATGGAGGGGCTTTGTTTCTCTGCTCTTTGGGCTGGGTGAATGAACTGAAATGGCGATCTGCCTGTGAGAGGGTAGAGCAGGCAGGTAGGCGCTGGGCAGGCAATGGCGGGGAAGGGGGGAGGGAACGTAGCTGGAGGGAGATGTTTTGTGGTAGTGCTAGGGAAGGAGGGTTGTTTCTTGGTGACTTCCTGCGGGTGGGAGGGTGTTTGGCTAGTGCTTTGCGGGTCGCTCCTGTAGCGTGCCGAGGGATTGTGAAGGGCCAACTCTGGAGCTGTAGTTTGGAGGGGAGATGCCGTCAGAGCTGCGTAGTCGGCGACTGTGGCATGGCAGAGCCTTGTTTGGATGCTCGCCGAGCATGTGTTGGGCGTTCTTGGTAGGGGCGTGAGCTGTGCTGCTGGGCTTGGGCCTGTGGTGCTGGCAAGAAGGCGGCAGGAAGTGGCGATGGCGTGGTGGTGCGGCTGGGGGTGCAGGCGCCCTTAAATGACGCTGCTTTGTTTTTCCTGGGGAGTGGAACGGTTTGGTGTGTCCTGGGCGCAGGGCTTGCGTGCTGGAGGAGAGCAGGAGAGGGAAAGAAGGAGCGGTGGTGTGTCATTTGTGGCTTCCTTTGCAGGTGTTGCGTCGTCCGCAGGAGCGGAGCAGGAGGACGAGAGCGACTCTCCCTGGGATTCCGAGGTGCTTGGTGTGAGGGGCGCAGTGGGTTGCCCGAGGGGGGAAGTGCGCGGGAGCTTGCCTTGGACGTGGGCCCTAGCAGGGATGAGGCTCAGTTGCCGCTTGTGGTGGCTGCGCCACAGGTTTGTTCCTGTGACCTGGAGCCGCTTGTGCTCTGTGCAAGCGGTTTGGTGAGGACTGTGCCTAAGTGGGGTGTGCTAATGTCCTGGGAGTGGCAGCAAGTGGCCTTTGAGTTGTATTTCTAGAGTCCTACTGCAAGAGAGAAGGTTCTGGTTCTGTGCGTGCTTGGAAGGGTTGCTGCTGCTTTGCCAGGTTATGCAGTGAAAAGAGCGTGTTTGGGACGGTGCAGCCAAGTACTAAGGACAGCAGCAGAGTGGGTGTAGGCTTGGAGGGAGCGCAGTTGGGGGTTGGAGAGTGGAAGCGAGGGCCCAGGGGGAGGTTTGCCTCAGGTTGTTGGAGAAGCAGGCAGCTGGCGGTGTTTGTTGGTGCAAAGGAGGGGGGAAGGATGTGTGTGCTGCTGAGTATTGCCGTGTAGGGGAAGCTGGAGTGTGGGTAGTGCTTCTCAGGGGCTTTAGGGGAAGGGAGCAGGGCGTTTGTGAGCTTCGGCATTGCCGTCCCTTCACATACGTTCTCGTGGAGGCTGCTTGTTTCTGTTCTTTCTAAGTGTGCGGGCCGATCTCTTTTAGGACGACTCACCGGAAAGGAAGGGAGAGGAGGCTCCTGGTGGTGCCCAAGTGGCGGCTGCTGCAGGAGCCCCTGCTGGTGTGAGAGGTGAGTTTCTAGACATGGAGGGGCTTTGTTTCTCTGCTCTTTGGGCTGGGTGAATGAACTGAAATGGCGATCTGCCTGTGAGAGGGTAGAGCAGGCAGGTAGGCGCTGGGCAGGCAATGGCGGGGAGGGGGGGAGGGAACGTAGCTGGAGGGAGATGTTTTGTGGTAGTGCTAGGGAAGGAGGGTTGTTTCTTGGTGACTTCCTGCGGGTGGGAGGGTGTTTGGCTAGTGCTTTGCGGGTCGCTCCTGTAGCGTGCCGAGGGATTGTGAAGGGCCAACTCTGGAGCTGTAGTTTGGAGGGGAGATGCCGTCAGAGCTGCGTAGTCGGCGACTGTGGCATGGCAGAGCCTTGTTTGGATGCTCGCCGAGCATGTGTTGGGCGTTCTTGGTAGGGGCGTGAGCTGTGCTGCTGGGCTTGGGCCTGTGGTGCTGGCAAGAAGGCGGCAGGAAGTGGCGATGGCGTGGTGGTGCGGCTGGGGGTGCAGGCGCCCTTAAATGACGCTGCTTTGTTTTTCCTGGGGAGTGGAACGGTTTGGTGTGTCCTGGGCGCAGGGCTTGCGTGCTGGAGGAGAGCAGGAGAGGGAAAGAAGGAGCGGTGGTGTGTCATTTGTGGCTTCCTTTGCAGGTGTTGCATCGTCCGCAGGAGCGGAGCAGGAGGACGAGAGCGACTCTCCCTGGGATTCCGAGGTGCTTGGTGTGAGGGGCGCAGTGGGTTGCCCGAGGGGGGAAGTGCGCGGGAGCTTGCCTTGGACGTGGGCCCTAGCAGGGATGAGGCTCAGTTGCCGCTTGTGGTGGCTGCGCCACAGGTTTGTTCCTGTGACCTGGAGCCGCTTGTGCTCTGTGCAAGCGGTTTGGTGAGGACTGTGCCTAAGTGGGGTGTGCTAATGTCCTGGGAGTGGCAGCAAGTGGCCTTTGAGTTGTATTTCTAGAGTCCTACTGCAAGAGAGAAGGTTCTGGTTCTGTGCGTGCTTGGAAGGGTTGCTGCTGCTTTGCCAGGTTATGCAGTGAAAGGAGCGTGTTTGGGACGGTGCAGCCAAGTACTAAGGACAGCAGCAGAGTGGGTGTAGGCTTGGAGGGAGCGCAGTTGGGGGTTCTGAAAGGGCTGTTCTACTTCCAGAGCCTGCGTTCCTTGACGGCCTGCCAAAGTCCCGAAGCAGCAGTGAATCTGCAGGTAATGCTTGATCGACAATCCGAGTTGTGCTTGGGTAGTCCTGCATTTGAAATGCAGTTTGTGGGTGAAGCGTTTCTGGAGATTGCTTGCACCACTCTCTGCTTGTTTGTGTTCTCGCTCACCTAGGTGTCTGCAAAGGAGGGAGGAGAGCGTGAAGGACGCGAGGCTGCTGCAACACAGACTGATTTTCAGTGTGACGGACAGGTGAGGAGCTGTGTTGAAGAGCTGTGGAGATGTTAGCCTAGAGCGAGGTGTTATTGCCAAAAGAGCGCAGGCGGAAGACCGCAGAGAGTGGCAGATGTGAAATATACTTTAGATGTATGTTATCTTTGGGCTCCCTCTGAAGAAGGCTGTTGTGAGTGAAAAGAAGGTGGTAGTGCATGTTCGTGCCCTTTTTGTGAGGCTCACGGCACAATCTTTCCTTAGGCGATGGCCGCAGAGCTGCCGGCGGAGGTTGCTGAAGCTCCTGGAAAGCAGTTGCTTCCAGAAGGTTCACTTGAAGTTCCAAAGGTTTCCTGCGGTGAGCTGCAGGGAGACAAGTTGCGGTTGCAAGAGGAACTGGCCAGGGTGAAAGCCAAGGTAGGCAAAGCCTGTAGCGGCCTGCATGACTGTGAGGAGGTGGTTTTCCCCTGTAAACGATGGGGAAAAGCCCTTGTTGAGGCTGTAGGGTAGTAGTGCAGTGGTGTCCCTTCTGTTGCCTTCCCTTCTTCCCGCCGCTGCCCCATGGTGGCAAACAGACCAAGCGCGTCAGGGAGCTGCCCTTTCAAGCGTGAGGGGCCAAGCAGTGTGTTGGGGGTCACACCTACCCACGAGGAGGCTGCTCAAGCAGCTTGTTGTCTCTCCGAACCCGCCTGAGCTTTGAGGTGGACCTGAAGGTGACAGTGGGTGAGCTCCGGGTGCCCTGAGAGTGCTGCGTGTTTTCCTGTTGAGGCTGTTGTACTCTTTCTCTATATTTGGCTGTGTGTGTAGAGCTTTGGTTCCTTCTTTGTAGCTGGTCAAATGCCTGCGAAGGTGACAGTCTGTGTTCTGGGGGGGGGCAGCACTTGAAAGGGTGCGATCCTTCTTCATGGTTTGCGCTCGCACACGCAGCGCTGGTTGCTAGGTGGGGTTTTTGCACTGTATACGGGAAGCAGCATGTCAGGCAGGTGCTGTGACTTGTCCTGTTCCCTGACTGTAGGAGGAACTTGACCTCCTAACCTAGCTGCCCGGAGAAGGCCGTGGGTTGGCCCTAGTGCTGAGCTTTTTCTGTAGAAAACATCTTGGCCATCTTGTGGCTGCATGATGCAAATGTGCCGCAAAGTGCTATAGTTCCTGCAGGGCCCTGGGGATGAACCTGTAGTTAGTAAGCATTAGGATCCCGAAATGCTAATTCACTTCCAAGTTGTTTTTGGAGAGAGCTACGTTCAGAGCTACTGACTTGCTTTCCGTTCACTACGCCCACCGCTGCCACCAACGCAAGTACGGAGTTGAAGGAAGGAGTGTAGGGACCGGCTTTCCACCATTTGTGTAAGAATAAGGTATAGCAGCGTGGGCAGCGTTGGACTAGAAGTCTTTGTGATTGTGGTCGTTATCCTGGAGTTGGGAAGTGCCAGCAGGAGAAGGGAGAGCCTTTGCAGTAATGCTTCCCGTGGGGGAGCGAGCAGCTGGATGCTAGGAGCGTCCCGAGTCACGGGAAGGAGTAGGATTGGTGTTGCAGCTGCGTTTGGGCAGCTGGTAGGAAATTGAGATGGGGATGGGAGAGGCCGGTATGAAAGCGGAAGGAGCAACGTGGTTTTGGAGAGTCGAAGCAGTGGAGTCGTCTGTCTGAAAGCGAAGCTGACTAGCGTGGGTCCTGACTAGCGTGGTTTTACAGTTGCAGGCGTTGGAAGAGCAGCATGTTCAGGCTGAGCGTTGTGTTCAGGATTTGAAGACGGCCCTGGCAGAGAAACAGAGGGAAGCGACAGCTTCTTCCCGGCAACTGCAAGACCTTCTGGAAGCCTCTTTGGGAGGCGTTAGCCTAAAAGACCTGGAGGAACGAGTGGGACGGTAAGGAAGTGGCACAGTGAAGCAAGGCTTTGCTTTGTGGGCTGGTGTAATAGCAGCAGGATGGCCTTGTTGCATCTCAGCAAGTCAGTACACGATTTTGGGAGAGGCTTTTGCTTTGGACTGTGTGATTTGGCGCTGTTGTGCCAGTGTTGGTGCTCCTGTGGATTTCCATGACGAGGCCTGTGTTTCTTTTCAAGACTTGAACTGGAAAACGCCCGGCTGGAAGACACAGGGCAGCAGCAGGCAGCTAGACTCGAAGCTCTTCAGAAAGAGCTGCACGCCTCTGCCTCTGTAAGCTAGTCATAGCCTTCCTGTTTCATGAGCTACTGTGCGCAGTTGTGTGTGTATGTATGCGGGGGCGTTTTCGGAAGAGATTTTCCTGGGGAGCCTCGGGGAAATCATTCCCTGCAGGCTGCAGGCGATCGGCTGCTGTTGGTCCGCTCGCAGGCTTTCTGGTTTTGTGCGCTACTCTGCTGAGTCTTACTTAACAGTGTTTGAGGTAAGGGCACTTACGGCACTTGTGCGCCGGTGTGAATGGTTGCTGCTTTGTACCGGTTGTGGTGCTTAAGCCGTGTGGCAGCAGCACTTCAGCTGTTGCCGCCTTAAAGGCGTTCTGCAAGTGAACTTGTGGAACGTCCTTGGTGCCAAGCACGTCGTTGCCAAGTCTTAAGCGGCCTCCTCAGGCTGTGCCAGGAATTCCATTCGCCGCTGGTCGCTGAAGATCCCCCTGGAGCTTTAAATTAAGCTGTGCTCTGCCCGGATGGGGATACCTAAGTACCGTCGGCTATTAGCGGAGGGCCTGAGGAAGGTGTTCTCCAGTGTGCGTGGCACCTTTGCCCCCGTGAGCCCCTCGCTAGTAGCGGGTGGTCTTTGCTTTAGTGGGGGTCGGGGGGAGGGTGGTGTGGGGGGAGAGAGGGGTGGCAGGCACCAGTTTCTGTCCCTCGGTCTTAGCCTGGGTGGTGGAAATATTGAAGTGCTGCAGTTTGCGTGGGATTCTGTCCCCTGGAGTTGTGGGGCCGGCCCTCGGCTAGCAGAGAGAGATGTCCTGCCGCACCTTTGTGAGGAAGGCTGTGCGCACCTAGTGCTTCTAGGTGCCGTGAGTGAGTCGTGTGTGCCATTTCTTCTTCCTGTCCGGAAAGCGTGAGAGCGGAAGAAAGCCAGGGAAGGAGCTGGCAGAGTGGAAACAACCCGCAGAAGCCCGCCTGGAGGAAGAAATGAAGAAAAACGTTGCACTGCAGAAAGAATGCAACAGGTACAGCCGTTGAGTACTTGTAAGAGCTGTCGAATGAGCGGGGAGTCAGGCGTTATGTACCTTGCCCCTGAGACTCCGAGTACGTATCTGTTGGTGAGCGAGCTCAAGGCTTGCGTTAGGTCTTGCAAGTGGCTTCTGTAGGGGAGCGTGCGGTTTTAGGTAGGTGGAAGTGCAGGCAGGAGGGCAGTTGTCCTGGGAAGAGAGGGAGGGCGGGAGGGCAGGAAGAAGTCGCTTGTGTCTTGTGCCTGTTGTCAGGCAGAGGGAGAAGCTTCAAGGGAGCAGATGAAATGTTGACTGGGCAAGTGATGTGTGGGAGGGGAATGATGTGGGTGGGTGGGTTGGTGTGGTGTTTTGGCTTGGTGTCTTGTTCTGGAAGTCCTGGCCTGTCCGCCATGGTACAAATGAAGTAAGCCCCGCACCGTATGCGTGGTGCTTAGGGAAGTGCATGCGTAAAGGCGGACTGTGCTTGGGCTTCCTACTTTACTTGCTAATGTGCTGTGCAGGTCGAAGAGGCTTCTGGAGAAAGCTATGAAGAAAGTGAGGGCGTATGAGAGGCGGGCGCGAGAGTCCCAGATGAATTTCCCGGGCGAAAGGGAGGACCCGTGTTCGGGAAGGGGCAGAGAAGTTGCTAAATTACGAACAAAGGTGAGCTTTGGTTGGCTTGTTGTGGTGCTTGTTTTGGAAAGCTGTAAGATTCTTTTCCTGGCTGTTGGGTTGTGGTGTTAATTATGTGGTGGCCGTGTTTGAAAAGAACGGCTGTCTCTTATGGTCCCTGAAAAAGCCTGTGTAATCCTTTGGGAAGTGAAGAGGCGTTGCGATAGCGGGGCACTTGTGAGCCTGGGCCTTTCTGGGCGAGAGCCCAGCTTGAAAGCTTGAGGCCCTGGCAGCATCTTTGAGGTCTGACAGATGAATTTGTGCTCTGGAAGACCGGTAAGTAGGACCATTATAAGCCTAACCACAGTATGAAAGGCAAGGACATCGGAAGCATAGGTGTGAGAGGTGTGGAAAAGGTGCGTTTCTGCGGAGAGAAGACGACGACGACGGCGGCAGAGTTTTAGTTGACCTTTGGGGCCTACTGAAACCCTGGCACTTCTTTGTTGATTGTCTTCTAAACTCAAACCTGTGTGTGTGTGTGCGCGTGTGTGTGCGTGTATGTAGAAAGAGATAATCATTTCTGTTTCCTCTTTCCTGAAGCTTCAGGTATACCACTGTAAACAAGTGAATACCTTGTGATTATTGTATATTGTTGTCAATATGATTACAGTTGTTATCGTTCCCGTTCATTAGTTCATTACACTCGGTTACTTACCTGTTACAATAGTAAACTCATTCCTAAGGAGTAGGGACACCTACACTACCAGCCGACCCTGTTTAGTGTCGGGAGCCCGCCGAATTACCTTACCAGGGCAAAATGCCTCTCAACTGGTTCGGTCGTTCTGCGGAGGCCTCCCGGCACAAAGGGACACGCTCGGTGGATTGTCACAGAACTGCGTACGCTTAGACCTCTGGGTCTGCTTAGGTGAGTGAGTCCTTTCCCTGTGTGCAGGTCCGTGAGCTGTGCTGCTCCCTGGAGGCAGAGCGGAGGAAGTCGAGGCAGCTAGAGAAAGCAAACAAAGGTGCGCGAGAAGAGTTGGCTTGGCTGCATGGGAGCCGTGACAAACTGCGGAAGAGCAAGCGGCAGCTGGAAGAAGAGGTGGTTGCGCTGAGGTGTCGCTTAGAGGCCAAGATGAGGGATCAGAGGCACAGAGAAGAGGATAAAAGGGAGATTGAGCAAAAGGCTGGGCAAGAGCTAAGGCAAAAACTACAGGAAGTCAATCTCTTTCTGCAGGTGAGCTCCCTTACCGCTAGTACGCGCAGTCCGTTTGTGGCTTGTCATTCATTCTTTACTGTTGTCATTTCTCGGTATGTTATGCTTGTGCCGGTCAGTGCTGTGGGGTCATGGGCTCGTTATAGCTTCAGGAGGTTGCTGAAGGGTGCGAGCTTGTTGGATGCTTGTCCTCAGGCATTCTGAGATGTGGTGAATAATCTTCTTTACGCACCTCGGTCACTGGCGAATCTGTAACAGCGCCAAGAAAGACGAGAATTGCAAGTGGACTAGTGTCTTAGAGAGACAGAGGTGGCTTGAATCAGAACTAGCTCTGATTCAAAACAAAACAAAGCAAAGCAAAAAGTTGCGCTGAGAGAGCCGGTTTCTTTCTGAACGAAAAGGATGATGTAATGGGGTGCTTTTGGGTTTTGCCCTTGATTGTAGAGGGCAGTGAGGAGGCCCAGTTGGCTCCCTGGGTGAGGTTGTGCTCTTCAAAGTGGGTGTGTGAAAGGGCCTGGGGGGAATGATCTCTTTTTCTTTCCTGGGGGTTGAAACTGCATTATCTGCTTCAGACACAGGCAGCCGCCCAGGACCGAGCGGAACAACTAAGAGCCGCTTCTGCAGCTTCCGCGGTAGGCCGACTGCAGCAGAGAGTTAGGCATTTAGAATATGAATTGGCTCTCACAAAACGCCTGCAGTGAGAGAGCGCTAACGAGAGGCTTGCGGAAGCTGCTGCTGCTGCGCAATGCTATGAGCCCTGCAGAAGCCACTCTCTGGCAACGAACCCGGTGGGCAGCGCTTCCTCTGTGACGGAGAGAGTGGAAGCTCATATGGCTGAGGTAAGGCATTGGGAATACCTGTTATTCTCAAGCTGAAAATGAGCATCCGTTCCTAGCTCCACCGCGCCCAATCTAGGAGTCTAGACACGCCTGCTGACCCTCAGAGCGCTGCAACCTCGGCAAAAGCTCTGGTCCGGGCGCGCCCCAGAATTAGCAGTCCGTGTGACGGCATGTTCCTCACAGCGCGGTGAGCAGCGTGCCCTGAGGTTTGGGAAGCGCATGCCGAGAGTGGGGCAAGGGAGCACGTGATTCTTCACAAAATGCCGTGATCCGTTCCCGCCTTTGCACAGAGTGGGGGTGTGGAGAAGCTCTCGAGTTGGGGATTGCTTTGTGAGACGGTTAATGCCATAGAGCAATGGGAACGCTGGGCCTTGGTGGACAAAGACTTTCTCTGTAGTGGGGGTGATGTTTCCAGTGTTTATTCCCATGTTGCAGTTGGCTTGAGAAGCTAATGCTACAAGAATGTAGCTACTGAGGCCTTAAGGGTATCTTGTCTGTACTTGCAGGTGCGGCGGGAATGGTCAAAAATATCGCTGAAGAACTTGAGCAAGGTAATCTGTCAGGATCTGTTAGCGGTGTTACCAAGGAAGAGGACGGTTCCTCCATTTTGAACACAACTACTGGAAAGCTGCCAAGCTCCTGTGCTAAGCACAGTTGTTTTCTACTAGCTTTCCAACCTAGAGCTCTGCGAGGCAACTTGCTGCTTATGCAAATAATAGTCGTACAGAGTCGTATGCAGTTGCCTTTAGATCACAGAGAGGAAAAGCGGCCTATGCGCACGTTCAGCCCCTGCCCCCGAGCCCTGAGCAATTCCACCTCTTCAGGATAATTGTTTCTCCAGAGTTGTGGCTTGGCGGTGACTGGGCCTGTTGCAAAGCAGGTAGCCCCTGAGAGCAATTCCTTCTGTCCCAGTAGCCTTTACTCTCCTAGCGAGTGGCCAGCCGTTGCGCTAGAGCTCTTTCCGTTTGCTAGGACGGACACAAATCCGTGGCATTGAATCCGTTTGCATTGTGACTGGAGTTGCCTGTCTCCTGGGAGTAATAAGGTTTGTTTGCTTTGGGGACCTTTTCCTACTGCAACACTAACATAGGGCATTTTCTCCCCTCCCGCTCTCGCCCCGCCCCTTCCCCAGCAATGGCTGAGCTGAACGTTGGATCGGCTGGAGCTTCTCCCTGGGCATCTACTGAAGGATCTTCAGAAAACGTAGACCAGGAGCCGCTTTCCAGGGCAACGCAAGAGTGCCGCGATGTTTTGACAGCCCCGTTCCAGAGAGCTAAGAGTGGTTATCCTGAGACTACTACCTCCTGACAGAGGGACTCGCGTTACCAGGCTGTGAGGAAAAGCAACCCTTGCCACTGTTTTTGTACGAGTGCAACAGTGCGGTGTAGCCAATAATAATAACGTGCGGTCTTTAACTGCAAGTATTGTGTTCCAACTTGGTATTTAATAAATGTTGTAATCTAGTAGGTCTCTCCGTTTTATTCTGTTCCCCTTCCTGACTTTGCCTGCCCTGCGCATATGACTGTCCCCTCTGCTCGTGTCTCTTATGGAGTAGTACGTGTTGCATTGCTGCCAAATGGTGCATGCTGGTGGAAGTCTGGCCTGCTGCGGCATTTGCGGGCAAGGGCTGCGTTTTGTCCCTGCGTTTTGCGAGTTGTTCAGCACTAGCCAGCACGGATGATGGAAGTCATGTTTTTGAAGGCCTAGCCAGGCTTTCTTCCTGGGCAGGCGCTTAGCCCTTCTGCCTCGCGCTGGTCTGACCAAAAGTCACTTATGCAGACAGCTCCAGGCCTGAGGGCAGAGAGGCCGTTTGTCCAAGGGAGAGCTCAGCTCTGCTCTGCTCTGCTCCCTTCAGCTGGCTTCCCAGCTGCTCCTTCAGCCTGTCCTGGCAGCCAGGCCAAGGGCCAGCATGCAGACTGTGTGTTTTTCCTCAGCGGGGGCTGGAAGCACGAGTGTGTGAAGACAGGGGCCTCGATCGTCCCCAGGTGCAGCCCTTGGCGGTTCCCCTTGTTGAACTTGACAAGGTGCCCGGTTGCCTCACGTCTCGCTCGTAGCGGGGCACTGGCCTCTTGCTGCCTTTGAGAACGATGCTTCCTGTGGTCTGGGCAGAAGGGAGGGCGAGAGCTTCTGGTAGCCAGGAAAGGTCGCAAAGCCCGCCGGTCTGGAAGGCTGTTGGATCCGCTTGCAGTCTGCAAAGGGGAAAGGGGTTATGGAAGTTCTCTGCCCTGCAGCGTGACTGGCAAAGCGGAACCGCTGTCCAGTGCTGGGCACTTGCTCTTCTCTCTGCAAAGCAAAAGCAGGTGCGGAACGCCTCTGAAGTGCCTTCGCTTTGGGTTGTCCTGTTGCCAAACTCTGAGAGGAACTGTTTTCCAGTGGTTCCCTGCCTGCTTCTGTCCTGCTGGGTGTCAGGGAGAGGTGAAAGTTCTTGGCCGCCGGAGCAGCAGCACTGAAATTCAGCGCTGGCATCTGGCATGACAGGAGCTGGTAGCGCTTACAAGGCGGGTAGAGCAAAGTCCCGTCTGTTCTGGCCCCTGCACTAGAGGAGAGGGATGGAGCTACTGGAGCGAGTCCAGCGAAGGGCTACTAAGATGATTAAGGGACTGGAGTAGCTCTCATACGAGGAAAGGCTGAGAGAGCTGGGATTGTTCAGCCTGCAGAAGAGAAGACCGCGGATCAGGGTGTAGGCAGGATGCGAAGGGAGGGTGTAAAGAAGTCGGAGGCAGACTCTTCTCAGCGGTGCCTAGCGGTAGGACGAGGGGCAAGGGGCACAAACTGAAACACAGGCCGTCCTGTCTGAACAGGAGGAAAAAGTTCTTTGCTGTGAGGGGTGACTGAGCCCTGGAAGAGGTTGCCCAGAGAGCTTGGGGAGTCTCCGTCCTCGGAGATGTTCCCAAGCCGTCTGGCTAGGGTCCTGGGCCGACTACTTGAGGTGATCCTGCTTGAGTAGGGGGGGCTGGACGAGACGATCTCCAGAGGTGCCTTCCAACCTCAAACGTCCGGTGATTCTGTGACAAGCAGGAGAAGCGGGCGACCGGGCATCTAGTCAAGTTCGACAAGGGGAACTGTCAAGGGCTGCACCTGGGGCAGGCTGGGGGCTACTGCCAGGAAAGCAGCTGGGCAGAGGAAGGCCTGGGGGTGCAGGTGGGCAGCAAGGAGTCAGCAATGGTTAGAGAAAGAAATCGTAACCACATTTTAATCGTTTTGATAATAACTTTCTGCCAAAGGGAGCAATCGCCCTCCAGCCTCTCGCTGTGGTCTCTGCTAACAGCTGGAGCGATCCGCTTTCGGTGAGAGTCGCTCACCTCGGTGAGAGTCGCGACTCGCGGCCAATTTGGCTCCCTCCGGCACTTGGGCTTCCTACGGCGCAGGCGCAGAGCTGGGAGCCCAGAAGGACCGGCACGCTCGCGGCCTGGCCGGGCAGCAGCCAGAGCAGCCAGCTGCGGGGCTCAACCTAAGCAGTCGCCGTCTCTTCAGGCGCAACGAGCTACTTCAGCCCTGCGAGCTCGGCCAAGCGCTCGCGACGCCCGCGCCCTTAGGGAAACAGTGGGAGCGCAGGTTTGCGAGGAGCACAGTGTCCCGCACCTGGAGCAGCAGCAGCATGAATTCTTCAGGGAAATGACGGCACAGCAGAGTAAGAGCTGGAGCTGGGGGCCGCCGGGGAGGGACCCCCAACAAAGACGTCCTTCGGCCGGCCGCAGCCACCCGCCGCCGCCGCCGCCGCCGCCCCCCGGCCCGGCCCGGCAGCGCCGCGAAGGAGGCGGCAGCGCCCCCCCCCGCCCCGCCCCGGGCCCGCCCCGGCCGCAGCCCCGCCCCCTCGCTGCACAGCCCCGCCCCTCGGCGCGTCACCCCGCTGCCCTGTGACGCCCCCCCCCGCGCCCTCGCCGCGGCTGTTGCGCATGCGCGGCGCGCCCGCCACCGCCTCCGGAGCCGGTGGTCCTCGGTGCTGTTGCGGCCGTGTGCCTCGCTGCCAGCGTCGCTGCGTCGCTGTCCTCGGCCGGCGCCTCTGCCCCCGGCCCGGGGGCTCCGAGCTCGCCGGGACTCAGCCCCGCAGCAGCTGGCCCGGGCCGCGGCCCCTGCTCGGGGCTGTCCGCCGCCCGCGTGCCCGCCGCAGCATGAAGAGGCTCTTGGGGCTCTTCGGCCAGGGCCAGGGGCAGCCGCCTTCGCCGTCGCCGTCGCGGTCGCGGTCGCGGTCGCGGTGGGCGTGCGGCGGCAGCGCGCCCCTGCGCTGCGTCGGCGCTGCCTACGAGCTCCGGGAGAAGGAGCTGGGCAAGCTGCACCGCGCGGCCGCCAGCGGCGACCTGGCGCGGGTGCGGCGGCGGCGGTGGCTGCCGAGAGTCGGCCTCGACGGGCGGGACAAGGCGAAGCGGTGAGGGGCGGCGGGGGGGCCGGGGCGGCGCGGGGGGTGGGGGGGGCGGCGGCGAGGGCCGGGCTGCTGCGTCGGTGCCGGCGGGGGCGGCGGCTGGTGGGTTGGAGCTGGCGTGCAGCTGGCAGGAGCGCCTTTGTGCCGGGAAGGCAGGGCCGTTTGCTTGGGCTGGCGAGGGAGTGCGGGAGGGCAGTCGGCCTTGCGCGCGCGGGGTGGGCTCGGGGCTCGGGGCTCGGGGCTCGGGGCTCGGGGCTCGGAGGCCGGTTGCGTGTGTGGCCAGGCCGGAGCGGGACTTTGTTGCTGGGAGCGTGACAGGGTCGAGGGGGAAGGTTTCTGCTGTCGGGTTTGGTAGGTGTTGTGGAGGGCCCTTGGGAGCGAGCGCGTGCTGGTGCTTGCTGCAGCAGTAAGGCCGGGAAGAGGCCAGAGGGCGCGACTTCCCGGCAAGGCCAGCAGCGAGGGGATGTTCTGGTGTTATAAAAGGCACGTGCTGGGCCTGCGGCCTGCTGCTGTGGCGTGAGTGGTCCTGGCAGCAGGTGGAGGTTGCCTTGCCGTAGGCTGGAGGTGCGCAAGCCTTGCTCTTGCTTGCTGGGCTGCGTGCGTAGTGGTGTTGGAGGCAGGGAGGAGGTGCCGGGGCGGAGGGCAGCAGTTGCAGAGCGGAAGCCGGAGGCTGGCTGGGAGAAATGGGGGGCCTGGGCGCAGGGATGCACGCGCAGGGAAGGGAGCGCGGAGCTGAGGCAACGTTGTCTTCCTAAGTGGGGGCTGGGGCTGGGGCTGGGGCTGGGGCGGGGAGGGGCTTTTTCCTAGCCCCGGCGTCTCGGGCTTTGGGTGTGCAGCGGTCACCCGCGTGACATGGGCAGGCGCGGTCTCTTCAGCTGTCTGGCCTGCGCTAAGGTAACATGCTCAATTTTTAGGACACCTCTGCATCTGGCTTGCGCTAACGGACATGCGGAGGTTGTCTTGTACTTAGTAGAGAGGAAGTGCAAGCTAAATCCTCGTGACAACTTCAAGAGATCGCCACTGATGAAGGTACGTGGGTGCTGCGGTAGGCAGGGCTTCTAAATTGCGCCCCGAGCGATCGAGCTCTTGGGTGATTCTGGAGGTAGGTCTGGGTGGAGCTTGTGGTGCGCTGGGCGCTGGCTAGGCGTGCGTTGCCTAATGTTTGGGCGCGTTATTGTTGTCCGAGGTCGGCAAGCTGTGGGAATTCTGCCAGAGGGAAGCGTAATTGCTGGCAACGTTTCCTTGTTTCCCGTGTGGTTGGCAGGCAGTGCAGTGCCAGCACGAAGGCTGCGTCGCCATTCTGCTAGCGCATGGCGCCGACGCTAACCTTGCGGATGCTAACGGCAACACTGCCCTTCACCTGGCTGCCCTTGCTCCTAACACCTGCCTAGCAGGGCAGTTACTGGCGCACAACGCCCATCTTGATGCGCAGAATAAGGTAAGCGTGGAATTTGGGTCAGGCCGCTCCTGAGAAGAAAAAGTTGCTTTGCTTCTCTGTGTTTTTCTAACTGGAGAGGGGCGTTATGCTTTCAGATGGGATACACGCCCCTTTCTCTGGCCGTGTCCGCGCATCACGTAGAGATGGTGGAGTTCCTGCTTAGCAAAGGAGCCGACGTGCACGCTCGAGATCAGTCGGAAAGGTGAAGGGTTTGTCAAAACGGGGCGTGGGTCTCCTGAGCATTGGTGAAGTTTGCCTGGTCTGGCCAGGTAGCCGAGGGTGCTTAGCGGGGGAGACGTTTGGCCCAGGGACGTGCTGCGGCCCCTTGCAACCCGAGTTCTCGTGGGCTTCCGTGTGGTTGGCTTTGCTTTCCTCCTGGCTGTAGGAAAGGGGGAGGTGTAATTGTTTTGGGAGCAAATAGGGATGAAAGGAACGCCAGTGAAACGTCGGTGTCTCCTGATAGCTTTTGTCTCGTCTTGTGGCTGCTTTAGGACCCCTCTGATGCTTGCCGCCTCTGCCGGGGACGTGAGCATGATAGAAGTTCTTCTTGGCTATGGTGCTGACCTTTGCCAGAAAGACGTTCTTGGATGGACAGCGGAGGCTTATGCTAGGAGGTCTGGACACACTGGGTAAGTGCTTTAGGTCACGGTGAGAGTCGCTAAGCGGTCCGAATGTCCGTGTTGGTGTGCGGACGTGTTTGGTAAGAGGCGCAAGGTTTAATGATGCGTGGAGACCTTTGTTGAAGGTGGGCTCAGTGGAATCTTCCGGGACGTAGCGTTCCCTGTGTCAAGTGTGAGTTGGGGAGTTGAGGAAAGCTTCCCCCGCAAATCGTCTTGTTTGGTAAGTGGTGTTATGCAAGGATGTAGTTGATTATAGTGACAGTGTTCCCTTTCTTTCCGCACCTCCCTAGTGTTAGTGAACAGCTGGCAGACCGCGCAGCCGAGAAAAACGTGGGAGAAGCTTGTGCAGGCAGCGCAGAAAGCACGCCAGTGCTTAGCACTCGTTGCGAGGCAGGAGCTGCTGCGTTTGCGTTGGGCACACCTGCTGCGGACAGAGGAGGTAGGAGGCTTAACTGTGGAGGAGCTGAGGAGGAGAATGCCTACGGCCTTTTCTTGTGGTGGCTTGTATTGAAGCTTGGCAGGGTTCCGTCCCTCTTGCCTGTTGAGTACCCTTGCTAGGGACGGAGTAGAGACGCGCTGGTGATCCTCCTCCGTGAGGATAGTCCTTTGGTTTTGAGGCTGGCTTTTGGTTTTGGGGGTGATGGGTGGGAGGCTGGGTAGAGCAGGAAATACAGCGTAGTCTCTGGCATTTTGAAGCACAGGTTGGCGGGGGTGGGGGTAGAGGCAAAGAGAGCACGAGAGAGAGACCGATCTCTGCCTGTGTGGTATGAAGAGCTCGGCAGTTTGTTTCCTTCTTGTCCTGTTCAACCGCTACCAGCATTTGCTCGCTGCCTGCTCACATAGCATATTCATGCCATGGCAGGTTTGAGGTTTGGAACGTTCGAAGGAAAGACAAGGGTGGTGTGGAATTCTTGTCCTTTTTTATTTTGCGGGGGGGGGGGGGGCAGCGAGAATTGAGTAGGATGGGAGAAATTGGTGGTTTGGGGCATGCTTTCGTTCATGCTGTCTGGCATGACTGCTTCACTCTAGTCTGGCCTGTAGAATTGTCCGTGTAACATGCTTGTCTGCATTGCTGAAAGTCGAAGGTCCGACATGCTAAGAATTAATCCTGTCAATTAATATTTGAACAGTGAGAGGTGGCTTTTCCCACGAATACTTCACGAGGTGAGACTCGAACAGTAGCTTTTGCCAACGACCTTAACCTGCCGAAAAAGAGGGGAGATTTGAGCGAGACGGTCCTTCTTGCCTTTGCCTTTGCCTTTGCCTTTGAAGAGTGTTGGAGGCAGAGGAGAGCGATGACAGCTGTCCTGCTTCTGAGGAAGAAAAAAGCAGTTTAGCTGCCAAGGTAAAGTGCCTCCAGAAGGAGAACTGCCCGTGGAGCGACTCGTTTGCAGGGCAGAGCTGTCTAGATTTGGGCAAAAGCGCGTGTCCAGGCAGGGTGGTTTTCTCCTGCCCCGCGGTCTCCTGCCTGCCAGTCTTTCAGCTGCGGTGAGCTGTTTGCTCCAAGCCTTGTAGCCGTCCGTGGCAGAGCATGCAGCAGGCTTGCGGTTGCGGGTGGGAAGAGCAGTAGGTGACAAGAAAAGCGACCGCATGGTTTTCTTCACCTGAGTCAGAGTTCTCGTCCCAAAGCTGATCAGCCTCTAGATGGCCTGTTCTTTTGTCCTCCAAGCCTTGCTGTTTGTTTCCAGTAACTTTGGTGATAGAATTCAGGCTGATATGGGGAAAAGGGCACTTGCTGTTCAAGATCTGCTGCAATGCTTCATCTCCTGGCTCTCCTTTCTTTCGTCCTTGTCAGGTTGCCCAAGAGTGCTTGGGGGCGGGGGGAGTGGCTCAAGAGGGTCTTTTTTTCCTCCTGGGGGATGGCATTGCGGGCTTGCATGGGATCTCACACCACCTGTTTCCCCTTCCTTTTGTTTCTTTTGTTTTGTTTTGGTTTGTTTTTCAGTTGAGGTGTGTGGCATTGGGGCTGTGCCATGATGAAGAAGCTGAAGAAGCCGAGTGTGGTGCAGGAACGCACCCCGTAGTGCTGGAGATGCAGGCATGTTTATTTGCAACCTGGTTGCCCTTGTCTCAGTGGCCTGTCAGAGACTGTGGCAGCTGTTGTGTGAGAAGAGCTAGTGTGGCATAGTAAGATGTGATGGTGGTTGGAGGAGTGAAAGTGAGGAAAGAGGGGGAGGTGAGACTACGGTAGTTTGAGAAGCAGGCAGCTGGTGGTCTCGTGAGCCCAAGGGAGGGGGAAAGGGTGTGTGTGCTGCTGGATAAGGTAACGTAGGTGAAGGCAGAGCCTGACTGTGTGCGGGCAGTGCTTCTCGGGGGGCTTTATGGAATGGGAGCAGGACGTTAGTGACATTAGGTATTGCTGTGTACATAAAGACATCTGCAGGCCTTGTAAAAGAGGAGCGAGAAGGTTTTTCTCTGTGGCTCGAGAGAGGAGAAGTATTTGGCAAGGTGTGGATGGCCTGGGCAGAGGCTGCTGTCCTGGGAGTGGCAGCAAGTGGCCTTTGAGTTGTATTTCTAGAGTCCTACTGCAAGAGAGAAGGTTCTGGTTCTGTGCGTGCTTGGAAGGGTTGCTGCTGCTTTGCCAGGTTATGCAGTGAAAGGAGCGTGTTTGGGACGGTGCAGCCAAGTACTAAGGACAGCAGCAGAGTGGGTGTAGGCTTGGAGGGAGCGCAGTTGGGGGTTGGAGAGTGGAAGCGAGGGCCCAGGGGGAGGTTTGCCTCAGGTTGTTGGAGAAGCAGGCAGCTGGCGGTGTTTGTTGGTGCAAAGGAGGGGGGAAGGATGTGTGTGCTGCTGAGTATTGCCGTGTAGGGGAAGCTGGAGTGTGGGTAGTGCTTCTCAGGGGCTTTAGGGGAAGGGAGCAGGGCGTTTGTGAGCTTCGGC
Organism: Struthio camelus; assembly: GCF_040807025.1. Taxonomy (NCBI): domain Eukaryota; kingdom Metazoa; phylum Chordata; class Aves; order Struthioniformes; family Struthionidae; genus Struthio; species Struthio camelus. The sequence goes on from NC_090942.1 coordinate 27,583,714, forward strand.
ATTGCCGTCCCTTCACATACGTTCTCGTGGAGGCTGCTTGTTTCTGTTCTTTCTAAGTGTGCGGGCCGATCTCTTTTAGGACGACTCACCGGAAAGGAAGGGAGAGGAGGCTCCTGGTGGTGCCCAAGTGGCGGCTGCTGCAGGAGCCCCTGCTGGTGTGAGAGGTGAGTTTCTAGACATGGAGGGGCTTTGTTTCTCTGCTCTTTGGGCTGGGTGAATGAACTGAAATGGCGATCTGCCTGTGAGAGGGTAGAGCAGGCAGGTAGGCGCTGGGCAGGCAATGGCGGGGAGGGGGGGAGGGAACGTAGCTGGAGGGAGATGTTTTGTGGTAGTGCTAGGGAAGGAGGGTTGTTTCTTGGTGACTTCCTGCGGGTGGGAGGGTGTTTGGCTAGTGCTTTGCGGGTCGCTCCTGTAGCGTGCCGAGGGATTGTGAAGGGCCAACTCTGGAGCTGTAGTTTGGAGGGGAGATGCCGTCAGAGCTGCGTAGTCGGCGACTGTGGCATGGCAGAGCCTTGTTTGGATGCTCGCCGAGCATGTGTTGGGCGTTCTTGGTAGGGGCGTGAGCTGTGCTGCTGGGCTTGGGCCTGTGGTGCTGGCAAGAAGGCGGCAGGAAGTGGCGATGGCGTGGTGGTGCGGCTGGGGGTGCAGGCGCCCTTAAATGACGCTGCTTTGTTTTTCCTGGGGAGTGGAACGGTTTGGTGTGTCCTGGGCGCAGGGCTTGCGTGCTGGAGGAGAGCAGGAGAGGGAAAGAAGGAGCGGTGGTGTGTCATTTGTGGCTTCCTTTGCAGGTGTTGCGTCGTCCGCAGGAGCGGAGCAGGAGGACGAGAGCGACTCTCCCTGGGATTCCGAGGTGCTTGGTGTGAGGGGCGCAGTGGGTTGCCCGAGGGGGGAAGTGCGCGGGAGCTTGCCTTGGACGTGGGCCCTAGCAGGGATGAGGCTCAGTTGCCGCTTGTGGTGGCTGCGCCACAGGTTTGTTCCTGTGACCTGGAGCCGCTTGTGCTCTGTGCAAGCGGTTTGGTGAGGACTGTGCCTAAGTGGGGTGTGCTAATGTCCTGGGAGTGGCAGCAAGTGGCCTTTGAGTTGTATTTCTAGAGTCCTACTGCAAGAGAGAAGGTTCTGGTTCTGTGCGTGCTTGGAAGGGTTGCTGCTGCTTTGCCGGGTTATGCAGTGAAAGGAGCGTGTTTGGGACGGTGCAGCCAAGTACTAAGGACAGCAGCAGAGTGGGTGTAGGCTTGGAGGGAGCGCAGTTGGGGGTTGGAGAGTGGAAGCGAGGGCCCAGGGGGAGGTTTGCCTCAGGTTGTTGGAGAAGCAGGCAGCTGGCGGTGTTTGTTGGTGCAAAGGAGGGGGGAAGGATGTGTGTGCTGCTGAGTATTGCCGTGTAGGGGAAGCTGGAGTGTGGGTAGTGCTTCTCAGGGGCTTTAGGGGAAGGGAGCAGGGCGTTTGTGAGCTTCGGCATTGCCGTCCCTTCACATACGTTCTCGTGGAGGCTGCTTGTTTCTGTTCTTTCTAAGTGTGCGGGCCGATCTCTTTTAGGACGACTCACCGGAAAGGAAGGGAGAGGAGGCTCCTGGTGGTGCCCAAGTGGCGGCTGCTGCAGGAGCCCCTGCTGGTGTGAGAGGTGAGTTTCTAGACATGGAGGGGCTTTGTTTCTCTGCTCTTTGGGCTGGGTGAATGAACTGAAATGGCGATCTGCCTGTGAGAGGGTAGAGCAGGCAGGTAGGCGCTGGGCAGGCAATGGCGGGGAGGGGGGGAGGGAACGTAGCTGGAGGGAGATGTTTTGTGGTAGTGCTAGGGAAGGAGGGTTGTTTCTTGGTGACTTCCTGCGGGTGGGAGGGTGTTTGGCTAGTGCTTTGCGGGTCGCTCCTGTAGCGTGCCGAGGGATTGTGAAGGGCCAACTCTGGAGCTGTAGTTTGGAGGGGAGATGCCGTCAGAGCTGCGTAGTCGGCGACTGTGGCATGGCAGAGCCTTGTTTGGATGCTCGCCGAGCATGTGTTGGGCGTTCTTGGTAGGGGCGTGAGCTGTGCTGCTGGGCTTGGGCCTGTGGTGCTGGCAAGAAGGCGGCAGGAAGTGGCGATGGCGTGGTGGTGCGGCTGGGGGTGCAGGCGCCCTTAAATGACGCTGCTTTGTTTTTCCTGGGGAGTGGAACGGTTTGGTGTGTCCTGGGCGCAGGGCTTGCGTGCTGGAGGAGAGCAGGAGAGGGAAAGAAGGAGCGGTGGTGTGTCATTTGTGGCTTCCTTTGCAGGTGTTGCGTCGTCCGCAGGAGCGGAGCAGGAGGACGAGAGCGACTCTCCCTGGGATTCCGAGGTGCTTGGTGTGAGGGGCGCAGTGGGTTGCCCGAGGGGGGAAGTGCGCGGGAGCTTGCCTTGGACGTGGGCCCTAGCAGGGATGAGGCTCAGTTGCCGCTTGTGGTGGCTGCGCCACAGGTTTGTTCCTGTGACCTGGAGCCGCTTGTGCTCTGTGCAAGCGGTTTGGTGAGGACTGTGCCTAAGTGGGGTGTGCTAATGTCCTGGGAGTGGCAGCAAGTGGCCTTGGAGTTGTATTTCTAGAGTCCTACTGCAAGAGAGAAGGTTCTGGTTCTGTGCGTGCTTGGAAGGGTTGCTGCTGCTTTGCCAGGTTATGCAGTGAAAAGAGCGTGTTTGGGACGGTGCAGCCAAGTACTAAGGACAGCAGCAGAGTGGGTGTAGGCTTGGAGGGAGCGCAGTTGGGGGTTGGAGAGTGGAAGCGAGGGCCCAGGGGGAGGTTTGCCTCAGGTTGTTGGAGAAGCAGGCAGCTGGCGGTGTTTGTTGGTGCAAAGGAGGGGGGGAGGATGTGTGTGCGGCTGAGTATTGCCGTGTAGGGGAAGCTGGAGTGTGGGTAGTGCTTCTCAGGGGCTTTAGGGGAAGGGAGCAGGGCGTTTGTGAGCTTCGGCATTGCCGTCCCTTCACATACGTTCTCGTGGAGGCTGCTTGTTTCTGTTCTTTCTAAGTGTGCGGGCCGATCTCTTTTAGGACGACTCACCGGAAAGGAAGGGAGAGGAGGCTCCTGGTGGTGCCCAAGTGGCGGCTGCTGCAGGAGCCCCTGCTGGTGTGAGAGGTGAGTTTCTAGACATGGAGGGGCTTTGTTTCTCTGCTCTTTGGGCTGGGTGAATGAACTGAAATGGCGATCTGCCTGTGAGAGGGTAGAGCAGGCAGGTAGGCGCTGGGCAGGCAATGGCGGGGAGGGGGGGAGGGAACGTAGCTGGAGGGAGATGTTTTGTGGTAGTGCTAGGGAAGGAGGGTTGTTTCTTGGTGACTTCCTGCGGGTGGGAGGGTGTTTGGCTAGTGCTTTGCGGGTCGCTCCTGTAGCGTGCCGAGGGATTGTGAAGGGCCAACTCTGGAGCTGTAGTTTGGAGGGGAGATGCCGTCAGAGCTGCGTAGTCGGCGACTGTGGCATGGCAGAGCCTTGTTTGGATGCTCGCCGAGCATGTGTTGGGCGTTCTTGGTAGGGGCGTGAGCTGTGCTGCTGGGCTTGGGCCTGTGGTGCTGGCAAGAAGGCGGCAGGAAGTGGCGATGGCGTGGTGGTGCGGCTGGGGGTGCAGGCGCCCTTAAATGACGCTGCTTTGTTTTTCCTGGGGAGTGGAACGGTTTGGTGTGTCCTGGGCGCAGGGCTTGCGTGCTGGAGGAGAGCAGGAGAGGGAAAGAAGGAGCGGTGGTGTGTCATTTGTGGCTTCCTTTGCAGGTGTTGCGTCGTCCGCAGGAGCGGAGCAGGAGGACGAGAGCGACTCTCCCTGGGATTCCGAGGTGCTTGGTGTGAGGGGCGCAGTGGGTTGCCCGAGGGGGGAAGTGCGCGGGAGCTTGCCTTGGACGTGGGCCCTAGCAGGGATGAGGCTCAGTTGCCGCTTGTGGTGGCTGCGCCACAGGTTTGTTCCTGTGACCTGGAGCCGCTTGTGCTCTGTGCAAGCGGTTTGGTGAGGACTGTGCCTAAGTGGGGTGTGCTAATGTCCTGGGAGTGGCAGCAAGTGGCCTTTGAGTTGTATTTCTAGAGTCCTACTGCAAGAGAGAAGGTTCTGGTTCTGTGCGTGCTTGGAAGGGTTGCTGCTGCTTTGCCGGGTTATGCAGTGAAAGGAGCGTGTTTGGGACGGTGCAGCCAAGTACTAAGGACAGCAGCAGAGTGGGTGTAGGCTTGGAGGGAGCGCAGTTGGGGGTTGGAGAGTGGAAGCGAGGGCCCAGGGGGAGGTTTGCCTCAGGTTGTTGGAGAAGCAGGCAGCTGGCGGTGTTTGTTGGTGCAAAGGAGGGGGGAAGGATGTGTGTGCTGCTGAGTATTGCCGTGTAGGGGAAGCTGGAGTGTGGGTAGTGCTTCTCAGGGGCTTTAGGGGAAGGGAGCAGGGCGTTTGTGAGCTTCGGCATTGCCGTCCCTTCACATACGTTCTCGTGGAGGCTGCTTGTTTCTGTTCTTTCTAAGTGTGCAGGCCGATCTCTTTTAGGACGACTCACCGGAAAGGAAGGGAGAGGAGGCTCCTGGTGGTGCCCAAGTGGCGGCTGCTGCAGGAGCCCCTGCTGGTGTGAGAGGTGAGTTTCTAGACATGGAGGGGCTTTGTTTCTCTGCTCTTTGGGCTGGGTGAATGAACTGAAATGGCGATCTGCCTGTGAGAGGGTAGAGCAGGCAGGTAGGCGCTGGGCAGGCAATGGTGGGGAGGGGGGGAGGGAACGTAGCTGGAGGGAGATGTTTTGTGGTAGTGCTAGGGAAGGAGGGTTGTTTCTTGGTGACTTCCTGCGGGTGGGAGGGTGTTTGGCTAGTGCTTTGCGGGTCGCTCCTGTAGCGTGCCGAGGGATTGTGAAGGGCCAACTCTGGAGCTGTAGTTTGGAGGGGAGATGCCGTCAGAGCTGCGTAGTCGGCGACTGTGGCATGGCAGAGCCTTGTTTGGATGCTCGCCGAGCATGTGTTGGGCGTTCTTGGTAGGGGCGTGAGCTGTGCTGCTGGGCTTGGGCCTGTGGTGCTGGCAAGAAGGCGGCAGGAAGTGGCGATGGCGTGGTGGTGCGGCTGGGGGTGCAGGCGCCCTTAAATGACGCTGCTTTGTTTTTCCTGGGGAGTGGAACGGTTTGGTGTGTCCTGGGCGCAGGGCTTGCGTGCTGGAGGAGAGCAGGAGAGGGAAAGAAGGAGCGGTGGTGTGTCATTTGTGGCTTCCTTTGCAGGTGTTGCGTCGTCCGCAGGAGCGGAGCAGGAGGACGAGAGCGACTCTCCCTGGGATTCCGAGGTGCTTGGTGTGAGGGGCGCAGTGGGTTGCCCGAGGGGGGAAGTGCGCGGGAGCTTGCCTTGGACGTGGGCCCTAGCAGGGATGAGGCTCAGTTGCCGCTTGTGGTGGCTGCGCCACAGGTTTGTTCCTGTGACCTGGAGCCGCTTGTGCTCTGTGCAAGCGGTTTGGTGAGGACTGTGCCTAAGTGGGGTGTGCTAATGTCCTGGGAGTGGCAGCAAGTGGCCTTTGAGTTGTATTTCTAGAGTCCTACTGCAAGAGAGAAGGTTCTGGTTCTGTGCGTGCTTGGAAGGGTTGCTGCTGCTTTGCCAGGTTATGCAGTGAAAGGAGCGTGTTTGGGACGGTGCAGCCAAGTACTAAGGACAGCAGCAGAGTGGGTGTAGGCTTGGAGGGAGCGCAGTTGGGGGTTCTGAAAGGGCTGTTCTACTTCCAGAGCCTGCGTTCCTTGACGGCCTGCCAAAGTCCCGAAGCAGCAGTGAATCTGCAGGTAATGCTTGATCGACAATCCGAGTTGTGCTTGGGTAGTCCTGCATTTGAAATGCAGTTTGTGGGTGAAGCGTTTCTGGAGATTGCTTGCACCACTCTCTGCTTGTTTGTGTTCTCGCTCACCTAGGTGTCTGCAAAGGAGGGAGGAGAGCGTGAAGGACGCGAGGCTGCTGCAACACAGACTGATTTTCAGTGTGACGGACAGGTGAGGAGCTGTGTTGAAGAGCTGTGGAGATGTTAGCCTAGAGCGAGGTGTTATTGCCAAAAGAGCGCAGGCGGAAGACCGCAGAGAGTGGCAGATGTGAAATATACTTTAGATGTATGTTATCTTTGGGCTCCCTCTGAAGAAGGCTGTTGTGAGTGAAAAGAAGGTGGTAGTGCATGTTCGTGCCCTTTTTGTGAGGCTCACGGCACAATCTTTCCTTAGGCGATGGCCGCAGAGCTGCCGGCGGAGGTTGCTGAAGCTCCTGGAAAGCAGTTGCTTCCAGAAGGTTCACTTGAAGTTCCAAAGGTTTCCTGCGGTGAGCTGCAGGGAGACAAGTTGCGGTTGCAAGAGGAACTGGCCAGGGTGAAAGCCAAGGTAGGCAAAGCCTGTAGCGGCCTGCATGACTGTGAGGAGGTGGTTTTCCCCTGTAAACGATGGGGAAAAGCCCTTGTTGAGGCTGTAGGGTAGTAGTGCAGTGGTGTCCCTTCTGTTGCCTTCCCTTCTTCCCGCCGCTGCCCCATGGTGGCAAACAGACCAAGCGCGTCAGGGAGCTGCCCTTTCAAGCGTGAGGGGCCAAGCAGTGTGTTGGGGGTCACACCTACCCACGAGGAGGCTGCTCAAGCAGCTTGTTGTCTCTCCGAACCCGCCTGAGCTTTGAGGTGGACCTGAAGGTGACAGTGGGTGAGCTCCGGGTGCCCTGAGAGTGCTGCGTGTTTTCCTGTTGAGGCTGTTGTACTCTTTCTCTATATTTGGCTGTGTGTGTAGAGCTTTGGTTCCTTCTTTGTAGCTGGTCAAATGCCTGCGAAGGTGACAGTCTGTGTTCTGGGGGGGGGCAGCACTTGAAAGGGTGCGATCCTTCTTCATGGTTTGCGCTCGCACACGCAGCGCTGGTTGCTAGGTGGGGTTTTTGCACTGTATACGGGAAGCAGCATGTCAGGCAGGTGCTGTGACTTGTCCTGTTCCCTGACTGTAGGAGGAACTTGACCTCCTAACCTAGCTGCCCGGAGAAGGCCGTGGGTTGGCCCTAGTGCTGAGCTTTTTCTGTAGAAAACATCTTGGCCATCTTGTGGCTGCATGATGCAAATGTGCCGCAAAGTGCTATAGTTCCTGCAGGGCCCTGGGGATGAACCTGTAGTTAGTAAGCATTAGGATCCCGAAATGCTAATTCACTTCCAAGTTGTTTTTGGAGAGAGCTACGTTCAGAGCTACTGACTTGCTTTCCGTTCACTACGCCCACCGCTGCCACCAACGCAAGTACGGAGTTGAAGGAAGGAGTGTAGGGACCGGCTTTCCACCATTTGTGTAAGAATAAGGTATAGCAGCGTGGGCAGCGTTGGACTAGAAGTCTTTGTGATTGTGGTCGTTATCCTGGAGTTGGGAAGTGCCAGCAGGAGAAGGGAGAGCCTTTGCAGTAATGCTTCCCGTGGGGGAGCGAGCAGCTGGATGCTAGGAGCGTCCCGAGTCACGGGAAGGAGTAGGATTGGTGTTGCAGCTGCGTTTGGGCAGCTGGTAGGAAATTGAGATGGGGATGGGAGAGGCCGGTATGAAAGCGGAAGGAGCAACGTGGTTTTGGAGAGTCGAAGCAGTGGAGTCGTCTGTCTGAAAGCGAAGCTGACTAGCGTGGGTCCTGACTAGCGTGGTTTTACAGTTGCAGGCGTTGGAAGAGCAGCATGTTCAGGCTGAGCGTTGTGTTCAGGATTTGAAGACGGCCCTGGCAGAGAAACAGAGGGAAGCGACAGCTTCTTCCCGGCAACTGCAAGACCTTCTGGAAGCCTCTTTGGGAGGCGTTAGCCTAAAAGACCTGGAGGAACGAGTGGGACGGTAAGGAAGTGGCACAGTGAAGCAAGGCTTTGCTTTGTGGGCTGGTGTAATAGCAGCAGGATGGCCTTGTTGCATCTCAGCAAGTCAGTACACGATTTTGGGAGAGGCTTTTGCTTTGGACTGTGTGATTTGGCGCTGTTGTGCCAGTGTTGGTGCTCCTGTGGATTTCCATGACGAGGCCTGTGTTTCTTTTCAAGACTTGAACTGGAAAACGCCCGGCTGGAAGACACAGGGCAGCAGCAGGCAGCTAGACTCGAAGCTCTTCAGAAAGAGCTGCACGCCTCTGCCTCTGTAAGCTAGTCATAGCCTTCCTGTTTCATGAGCTACTGTGCGCAGTTGTGTGTGTATGTATGCGGGGGCGTTTTCGGAAGAGATTTTCCTGGGGAGCCTCGGGGAAATCATTCCCTGCAGGCTGCAGGCGATCGGCTGCTGTTGGTCCGCTCGCAGGCTTTCTGGTTTTGTGCGCTACTCTGCTGAGTCTTACTTAACAGTGTTTGAGGTAAGGGCACTTACGGCACTTGTGCGCCGGTGTGAATGGTTGCTGCTTTGTACCGGTTGTGGTGCTTAAGCCGTGTGGCAGCAGCACTTCAGCTGTTGCCGCCTTAAAGGCGTTCTGCAAGTGAACTTGTGGAACGTCCTTGGTGCCAAGCACGTCGTTGCCAAGTCTTAAGCGGCCTCCTCAGGCTGTGCCAGGAATTCCATTCGCCGCTGGTCGCTGAAGATCCCCCTGGAGCTTTAAATTAAGCTGTGCTCTGCCCGGATGGGGATACCTAAGTACCGTCGGCTATTAGCGGAGGGCCTGAGGAAGGTGTTCTCCAGTGTGCGTGGCACCTTTGCCCCCGTGAGCCCCTCGCTAGTAGCGCGTGGTCTTTGCTTTAGTGGGGGTCGGGGGGAGGGTGGTGTGGGGGGAGAGAGGGGTGGCAGGCACCAGTTTCTGTCCCTCGGTCTTAGCCTGGGTGGTGGAAATATTGAAGTGCTGCAGTTTGCGTGGGATTCTGTCCCCTGGAGTTGTGGGGCCGGCCCTCGGCTAGCAGAGAGAGATGTCCTGCCGCACCTTTGTGAGGAAGGCTGTGCGCACCTAGTGCTTCTAGGTGCCGTGAGTGAGTCGTGTGTGCCATTTCTTCTTCCTGTCCGGAAAGCGTGAGAGCGGAAGAAAGCCAGGGAAGGAGCTGGCAGAGTGGAAACAACCCGCAGAAGCCCGCCTGGAGGAAGAAATGAAGAAAAACGTTGCACTGCAGAAAGAATGCAACAGGTACAGCCGTTGAGTACTTGTAAGAGCTGTCGAATGAGCGGGGAGTCAGGCGTTATGTACCTTGCCCCTGAGACTCCGAGTACGTATCTGTTGGTGAGCGAGCTCAAGGCTTGCGTTAGGTCTTGCAAGTGGCTTCTGTAGGGGAGCGTGCGGTTTTAGGTAGGTGGAAGTGCAGGCAGGAGGGCAGTTGTCCTGGGAAGAGAGGGAGGGCGGGAGGGCAGGAAGAAGTCGCTTGTGTCTTGTGCCTGTTGTCAGGCAGAGGGAGAAGCTTCAAGGGAGCAGATGAAATGTTGACTGGGCAAGTGATGTGTGGGAGGGGAATGATGTGGGTGGGTGGGTTGGTGTGGTGTTTTGGCTTGGTGTCTTGTTCTGGAAGTCCTGGCCTGTCCGCCATGGTACAAATGAAGTAAGCCCCGCACCGTATGCGTGGTGCTTAGGGAAGTGCATGCGTAAAGGCGGACTGTGCTTGGGCTTCCTACTTTACTTGCTAATGTGCTGTGCAGGTCGAAGAGGCTTCTGGAGAAAGCTATGAAGAAAGTGAGGGCGTATGAGAGGCGGGCGCGAGAGTCCCAGATGAATTTCCCGGGCGAAAGGGAGGACCCGTGTTCGGGAAGGGGCAGAGAAGTTGCTAAATTACGAACAAAGGTGAGCTTTGGTTGGCTTGTTGTGGTGCTTGTTTTGGAAAGCTGTAAGATTCTTTTCCTGGCTGTTGGGTTGTGGTGTTAATTATGTGGTGGCCGTGTTTGAAAAGAACGGCTGTCTCTTATGGTCCCTGAAAAAGCCTGTGTAATCCTTTGGGAAGTGAAGAGGCGTTGCGATAGCGGGGCACTTGTGAGCCTGGGTCTTTCTGGGCGAGAGCCCAGCTTGAAAGCTTGAGGCCCTGGCAGCATCTTTGAGGTCTGACAGATGAATTTGTGCTCTGGAAGACCGGTAAGTAGGACCATTATAAGCCTAACCACAGTATGAAAGGCAAGGACATCGGAAGCATAGGTGTGAGAGGTGTGGAAAAGGTGCGTTTCTGCGGAGAGAAGACGACGACGACGGCGGCAGAGTTTTAGTTGACCTTTGGGGCCTACTGAAACCCTGGCACTTCTTTGTTGATTGTCTTCTAAACTCAAACCTGTGTGTGTGTGTGTGCGTGTGTGTGCGTGTATGTAGAAAGAGATAATCATTTCTGTTTCCTCTTTCCTGAAGCTTCAGGTATACCACTGTAAACAAGTGAATACCTTGTGATTATTGTATATTGTTGTCAATATGATTACAGTTGTTATCGTTCCCGTTCATTAGTTCATTACACTCGGTTACTTACCTGTTACAATAGTAAACTCATTCCTAAGGAGTAGGGACACCTACACTACCAGCCGACCCTGTTTAGTGTCGGGAGCCCGCCGAATTACCTTACCAGGGCAAAATGCCTCTCAACTGGTTCGGTCGTTCTGCGGAGGCCTCCCGGCACAAAGGGACACGCTCGGTGGATTGTCACAGAACTGCGTACGCTTAGACCTCTGGGTCTGCTTAGGTGAGTGAGTCCTTTCCCTGTGTGCAGGTCCGTGAGCTGTGCTGCTCCCTGGAGGCAGAGCGGAGGAAGTCGAGGCAGCTAGAGAAAGCAAACGAAGGTGCGCGAGAAGAGTTGGCTTGGCTGCATGGGAGCCGTGACAAACTGCGGAAGAGCAAGCGGCAGCTGGAAGAAGAGGTGGTTGCGCTGAGGTGTCGCTTAGAGGCCAAGATGAGGGATCAGAGGCACAGAGAAGAGGATAAAAGGGAGATTGAGCAAAAGGCTGGGCAAGAGCTAAGGCAAAAACTACAGGAAGTCAATCTCTTTCTGCAGGTGAGCTCCCTTACCGCTAGTACGCGCAGTCCGTTTGTGGCTTGTCATTCATTCTTTACTGTTGTCATTTCTCGGTATGTTATGCTTGTGCCGGTCAGTGCTGTGGGGTCATGGGCTCGTTATAGCTTCAGGAGGTTGCTGAAGGGTGCGAGCTTGTTGGATGCTTGTCCTCAGGCATTCTGAGATGTGGTGAATAATCTTCTTTACGCACCTCGGTCACTGGCGAATCTGTAACAGCGCCAAGAAAGACGAGAATTGCAAGTGGACTAGTGTCTTAGAGAGACAGAGGTGGCTTAGTACTAGCTCTGATTCAAAACAAAACAAAGCAAAGCAAAAAGTTGCGCTGAGAGAGCCGGTTTCTTTCTGAACGAAAAGGATGATGTAATGGGGTGCTTTTGGGTTTTGCCCTTGATTGTAGAGGGCAGTGAGGAGGCCCAGTTGGCTCCCTGGGTGAGGTTGTGCTCTTCAAAGTGGGTGTGTGAAAGGGCCTGGGGGGAATGATCTCTTTTTCTTTCCTGGGGGTTGAAACTGCATTATCTGCTTCAGGCACAGGCAGCCGCCCAGGACCGAGCGGAACAACTAAGAGCCGCTTCTGCAGCTTCCGCGGTAGGCCGACTGCAGCAGAGAGTTAGGCATTTAGAATATGAATTGGCTCTCACAAAACGCCTGCAGTGAGAGAGCGCTAACGAGAGGCTTGCGGAAGCTGCTGCTGCTGCGCAATGCTATGAGCCCTGCAGAAGCCACTCTCTGGCAACGAACCCGGTGGGCAGCGCTTCCTCTGTGACGGAGAGAGTGGAAGCTCATATGGCTGAGGTAAGGCATTGGGAATACCTGTTATTCTCAAGCTGAAAATGAGCATCCGTTCCTAGCTCCACCGCACCCAATCTAGGAGTCTAGACACGCCTGCTGACCCTCAGAGCGCTGCAACCTCGGCAAAAGCTCTGGTCCGGGCGCGCCCCAGAATTAGCAGTCCGTGTGACGGCATGTTCCTCACAGCGTGGTGAGCAGCGTGCCCTGAGGTTTGGGAAGCGCATGCCGAGAGTGGGGCAAGGGAGCACGTGATTCTTCACAAAATGCCGTGATCCGTTCCCGCCTTTGCACAGAGTGGGGGTGTGGAGAAGCTCTCGAGTTGGGGATTGCTTTGTGAGACGGTTAATGCCATAGAGTAATGGGAACGCTGGGCCTTGGTGGACAAAGACTTTCTCTGTAGTGGGGGTGATGTTTCCAGTGTTTATTCCCATGTTGCAGTTGGCTTGAGAAGCTAATGCTACAAGAATGTAGCTACTGAGGCCTTAAGGGTATCTTGTCTGTACTTGCAGGTGCGGCGGGAATGGTCAAAAATATCGCTGAAGAACTTGAGCAAGGTAATCTGTCAGGATCTGTTAGCGGTGTTACCAAGGAAGAGGACGGTTCCTCCATTTTGAACACAACTACTGGAAAGCTGCCAAGCTCCTGTGCTAAGCACAGTTGTTTTCTACTAGCTTTCCAACCTAGAGCTCTGCGAGGCAACTTGCTGCTTATGCAAATAATAGTCGTACAGAGTCGTATGCAGTTGCCTTTAGATCACAGAGAGGAAAAGCGGCCTATGCGCACGTTCAGCCCCTGCCCCCGAGCCCTGAGCAATTCCACCTCTTCAGGATAATTGTTTCTCCAGAGTTGTGGCTTGGCGGTGACTGGGCCTGTTGCAAAGCAGGTAGCCCCTGAGAGCAATTCCTTCTGTCCCAGTAGCCTTTACTCTCCTAGCGAGTGGCCAGCCGTTGCGCTAGAGCTCTTTCCGTTTGCTAGGACGGACACAAATCCGTGGCATTGAATCCGTTTGCATTGTGACTGGAGTTGCCTGTCTCCTGGGAGTAATAAGGTTTGTTTGCTTTGGGGACCTTTTCCTACTGCAACACTAACATAGGGCATTTTCTCCCCTCCCGCTCTCGCCCCGCCCCTTCCCCAGCAATGGCTGAGCTGAACGTTGGATCGGCTGGAGCTTCTCCCTGGGCATCTACTGAAGGATCTTCAGAAAACGTAGACCAGGAGCCACTTTCCAGGGCAACGCAAGAGTGCCGCGATGTTTTGACAGCCCCGTTCCAGAGAGCTAAGAGTGGTTATCCTGAGACTACTACCTCCTGACAGAGGGACTCGCGTTACCAGGCTGTGAGGAAAAGCAACCCTTGCCACTGTTTTTGTACGAGTGCAACAGTGCGGTGTAGCCAATAATAATAACGTGCGGTCTTTAACTGCAAGTATTGTGTTCCAACTTGGTATTTAATAAATGTTGTAATCTAGTAGGTCTCTCCGTTTTATTCTGTTCCCCTTCCTGACTTTGCCTGCCCTGCGCATATGACTGTCCCCTCTGCTCGTGTCTCTTATGGAGTAGTACGTGTTGCATTGCTGCCAAATGGTGCATGCTGGTGGAAGTCTGGCCTGCTGCGGCATTTGCGGGCAAGGGCTGCGTTTTGTCCCTGCGTTTTGCGAGTTGTTCAGCGCTAGCCAGCACGGATGATGGAAGTCATGTTTTTGAAGGCCTAGCCAGGCTTTCTTCCTGGGCAGGCGCTTAGCCCTTCTGCCTCGCGCTGGTCTGACCAAAAGTCACTTATGCAGACAGCTCCAGGCCTGAGGGCAGAGAGGCCGTTTGTCCAAGGGAGAGCTCAGCTCTGCTCTGCTCTGCTCCCTTCAGCTGGCTTCCCAGCTGCTCCTTCAGCCTGTCCTGGCAGCCAGGCCAAGGGCCAGCATGCAGACTGTGTGTTTTTCCTCAGCGGGGGCTGGAAGCACGAGTGTGTGAAGACAGGGGCCTCGATCGTCCCCAGGTGCAGCCCTTGGCGGTTCCCCTTGTTGAACTTGACAAGGTGCCCGGTTGCCTCACGTCTCGCTCGTAGCGGGGCACTGGCCTCTTGCTGCCTTTGAGAACGATGCTTCCTGTGGTCTGGGCAGAAGGGAGGGCGAGAGCTTCTGGTAGCCAGGAAAGGTCGCAAAGCCCGCCGGTCTGGAAGGCTGTTGGATCCGCTTGCAGTCTGCAAAGGGGAAAGGGGTTATGGAAGTTCTCTGCCCTGCAGCGTGACTGGCAAAGCGGAACCGCTGTCCAGTGCTGGGCACTTGCTCTTCTCTCTGCAAAGCAAAAGCAGGTGCGGAACGCCTCTGAAGTGCCTTCGCTTTGGGTTGTCCTGTTGCCAAACTCTGAGAGGAACTGTTTTCCAGTGGTTCCCTGCCGCTTCTGTCCTGCTGGGTGTCAGGGAGAGGTGAAAGTTCTTGGCCGCCGGAGCAGCAGCACTGAAATTCAGCGCTGGCATCTGGCATGACAGGAGCTGGTAGCGCTTACAAGGCGGGTAGAGCAAAGTCCCGTCTGTTCTGGCCCCTGCACTAGAGGAGAGGGATGGAGCTACTGGAGCGAGTCCAGCGAAGGGCTACTAAGATGATTAAGGGACTGGAGTAGCTCTCATACGAGGAAAGGCTGAGAGAGCTGGGATTGTTCAGCCTGCAGAAGAGAAGACCGCGGATCAGGGTGTAGGCAGGATGCGAAGGGAGGGTGTAAAGAAGTCGGAGGCAGACTCTTCTCAGCGGTGCCTAGCGGTAGGACGAGGGGCAAGGGGCACAAACTGAAACACAGGCCGTCCTGTCTGAACAGGAGGAAAAAGTTCTTTGCTGTGAGGGGTGACTGAGCCCTGGAAGAGGTTGCCCAGAGAGCTTGGGGAGTCTCCGTCCTCGGAGATGTTCCCAAGCCGTCTGGCTAGGGTCCTGGGCCGACTACTTGAGGTGATCCTGCTTGAGTAGGGGGGGCTGGACGAGACGATCTCCAGAGGTGCCTTCCAACCTCAAACGTCCGGTGATTCTGTGACAAGCAGGAGAAGCGGGCGACCGGGCATCTAGTCAAGTTCGACAAGGGGAACTGTCAAGGGCTGCACCTGGGGCAGGCTGGGGGCTACTGCCAGGAAAGCAGCTGGGCAGAGGAAGGCCTGGGGGTGCAGGTGGGCAGCAAGGAGTCAGCAATGGTTAGAGAAAGAAATCGTAACCACATTTTAATCGTTTTGATAATAACTTTCTGCCAAAGGGAGCAATCGCCCTCCAGCCTCTCGCTGTGGTCTCTGCTAACAGCTGGAGCGATCCGCTTTCGGTGAGAGTCGCTCACCTCGGTGAGAGTCGCGACTCGCGGCCAATTTGGCTCCCTCCGGCACTTGGGCTTCCTACGGCGCAGGCGCAGAGCTGGGAGCCCAGAAGGACCGGCACGCTCGCGGCCTGGCCGGGCAGCAGCCAGAGCAGCCAGCTGCGGGGCTCAACCTAAGCAGTCGCCGTCTCTTCAGGCGCAACGAGCTACTTCAGCCCTGCGAGCTCGGCCAAGCGCTCGCGACGCCCGCGCCCTTAGGGAAACAGTGGGAGCGCAGGTTTGCGAGGAGCACAGTGTCCCGCACCTGGAGCAGCAGCAGCATGAATTCTTCAGGGAAATGACGGCACAGCAGAGTAAGAGCTGGAGCTGGGGGCCGCCGGGGAGGGACCCCCAACAAAGACGTCCTTCGGCCGGCCGCAGCCACCCGCCGCCGCCGCCGCCCCCCGGCCCGGCCCGGCAGCGCCGCGAAGGAGGCGGCAGCGCCCCCCCCCGCCCCGCCCCGGGCCCGCCCCGGCCGCAGCCCCGCCCCCTCGCTGCACAGCCCCGCCCCTCGGCGCGTCACCCCGCTGCCCTGTGACGCCCCCCCCCCGCGCCCTCGCCGCGGCTGTTGCGCATGCGCGGCGCGCCCGCCACCGCCTCCGGAGCCGGTGGTCCTCGGTGCTGTTGCGGCCGTGTGCCTCGCTGCCAGCGTCGCTGCGTCGCTGTCCTCGGCCGGCGCCTCTGCCCCCGGCCCGGGGGCTCCGAGCTCGCCGGGACTCAGCCCCGCAGCAGCTGGCCCGGGCCGCGGCCCCTGCTCGGGGCTGTCCGCCGCCCGCGTGCCCGCCGCAGCATGAAGAGGCTCTTGGGGCTCTTCGGCCAGGGCCAGGGGCAGCCGCCTTCGCCGTCGCCGTCGCCGTCGCCGTCGCGGTCGCGGTCGCGGTGGGCGTGCGGCGGCAGCGCGCCTCTGCGCTGCGTCGGCGCTGCCTACGAGCTCCGGGAGAAGGAGCTGGGCAAGCTGCACCGCGCGGCCGCCAGCGGCGACCTGGCGCGGGTGCGGCGGCGGCGGTGGCTGCCGAGAGTCGGCCTCGACGGGCGGGACAAGGCGAAGCGGTGAGGGGCGGCGGGGGGGCCGGGGCGGCGCGGGGGGTGGGGGGGGCGGCGGCGAGGGCCGGGCTGCTGCGTCGGTGCCGGCGGGGGCGGCGGCTGGTGGGTTGGAGCTGGCGTGCAGCTGGCAGGAGCGCCTTTGTGCCGGGAAGGCAGGGCCGTTTGCTTGGGCTGGCGAGGGAGTGCGGGAGGGCAGTCGGCCTTGCGCGCGCGGGGTGGGCTCGGGGCTCGGAGGCCGGTTGCGTGTGTGGCCAGGCCGGAGCGGGACTTTGTTGCTGGGAGCGTGACAGGGTCGAGGGGGAAGGTTTCTGCTGTCGGGTTTGGTAGGTGTTGTGGAGGGCCCTTGGGAGCGAGCGCGTGCTGGTGCTTGCTGCAGCAGTAAGGCCGGGAAGAGGCCAGAGGGCGCGACTTCCCGGCAAGGCCAGCAGCGAGGGGATGTTCTGGTGTTATAAAAGGCACGTGCTGGGCCTGCGGCCCGCTGCTGTGGCGTGAGTGGTCCTGGCAGCAGGTGGAGGTTGCCTTGCCGTAGGCTGGAGGTGCGCAAGCCTTGCTCTTGCTTGCTGGGCTGCGTGCGTAGTGGTGTTGGAGGCAGGGAGGAGGTGCCAGGGCGGAGGGCAGCAGTTGCAGAGCGGAAGCCGGAGGCTGGCTGGGAGAAATGGGGGGCCTGGGCGCAGGGATGCACGCGCAGGGAAGGGAGCGCGGAGCTGAGGCAACGTTGTCTTCCTAAGTGGGGGCTGGGGCTGGGGCTGGGGCTGGGGCTGGGGCGGGGAGGGGCTTTTTCCTAGCCCCGGCGTCTCGGGCTTTGGGTGTGCAGCGGTCACCCGCGTGACATGGGCAGGCGCGGTCTCTTCAGCTGTCTGGCCTGCGCTAAGGTAACATGCTCAATTTTTAGGACACCTCTGCATCTGGCTTGCGCTAACGGACATGCGGAGGTTGTCTTGTACTTAGTAGAGAGGAAGTGCAAGCTAAATCCTCGTGACAACTTCAAGAGATCGCCACTGATGAAGGTACGTGGGTGCTGCGGTAGGCAGGGCTTCTAAATTGCGCCCCGAGCGATCGAGCTCTTGGGTGATTCTGGAGGTAGGTCTGGGTGGAGCTTGTGGTGCGCTGGGCGCTGGCTAGGCGTGCGTTGCCTAATGTTTGGGCGCGTTATTGTTGTCCGAGGTCGGCAAGCTGTGGGAATTCTGCCAGAGGGAAGCGTAATTGCTGGCAACGTTTCCTTGTTTCCCGTGTGGTTGGCAGGCAGTGCAGTGCCAGCACGAAGGCTGCGTCGCCATTCTGCTAGCGCATGGCGCCGACGCTAACCTTGCGGATGCTAACGGCAACACTGCCCTTCACCTGGCTGCCCTTGCTCCTAACACCTGCCTAGCAGGGCAGTTACTGGCGCACAACGCCCATCTTGATGCGCAGAATAAGGTAAGCGTGGAATTTGGGTCAGGCCGCTCCTGAGAAGAAAAAGTTGCTTTGCTTCTCTGTGTTTTTCTAACTGGAGAGGGGCGTTATGCTTTCAGATGGGATACACGCCCCTTTCTCTGGCCGTGTCCGCGCATCACGTAGAGATGGTGGAGTTCCTGCTTAGCAAAGGAGCCGACGTGCACGCTCGAGATCAGTCGGAAAGGTGAAGGGTTTGTCAAAACGGGGCGTGGGTCTCCTGAGCATTGGTGAAGTTTGCCTGGTCTGGCCGGGTAGCCGAGGGTGCTTAGCGGGGGAGACGTTTGGCCCAGGGACGTGCTGCGGCCCCTTGCAACCCGAGTTCTCGTGGGCTTCCGTGTGGTTGGCTTTGCTTTCCTCCTGGCTGTAGGAAAGGGGGAGGTGTAATTGTTTTGGGAGCAAATAGGGATGAAAGGAACACCAGTGAAACGTCGGTGTCTCCTGATAGCTTTTGTCTCGTCTTGTGGCTGCTTTAGGACCCCTCTGATGCTTGCCGCCTCTGCCGGGGACGTGAGCATGATAGAAGTTCTTCTTGGCTATGGTGCTGACCTTTGCCAGAAAGACGTTCTTGGATGGACAGCGGAGGCTTATGCTAGGAGGTCTGGACACACTGGGTAAGTGCTTTAGGTCACGGTGAGAGTCGCTAAGCGGTCCGAATGTCCGTGTTGGTGTGCGGACGTGTTTGGTAAGAGGCGCAAGGTTTAATGATGCGTGGAGACCTTTGTTGAAGGTGGGCTCAGTGGAATCTTCCGGGACGTAGCGTTCCCTGTGTCAAGTGTGAGTTGGGGAGTTGAGGAAAGCTTCCCCCGCAAATCGTCTTGTTTGGTAAGTGGTGTTATGCAAGGATGTAGTTGATTATAGTGACAGTGTTCCCTTTCTTTCCGCACCTCCCTAGTGTTAGTGAACAGCTGGCAGACCGCGCAGCCGAGAAAAACGTGGGAGAAGCTTGTGCAGGCAGCGCAGAAAGCACGCCAGTGCTTAGCACTCGTTGCGAGGCAGGAGCTGCTGCGTTTGCGTTGGGCACACCTGCTGCGGACAGAGGAGGTAGGAGGCTTAACTGTGGAGGAGCTGAGGAGGAGAATGCCTACGGCCTTTTCTTGTGGTGGCTTGTATTGAAGCTTGGCAGGGTTCCGTCCCTCTTGCCTGTTGAGTACCCTTGCTAGGGACGGAGTAGAGACGCGCTGGTGATCCTCCTCCGTGAGGATAGTCCTTTGGTTTTGAGGCTGGCTTTTGGTTTTGGGGGTGATGGGTGGGAGGCTGGGTAGAGCAGGAAATACAGCGTAGTCTCTGGCATTTTGAAGCACAGGTTGGCGGGGGTGGGGGTAGAGGCAAAGAGAGCACGAGAGAGAGACCGATCTCTGCCTGTGTGGTATGAAGAGCTCGGCAGTTTGTTTCCTTCTTGTCCTGTTCAACCGCTACCAGCATTTGCTCGCTGCCTGCTCACATAGCATATTCATGCCATGGCAGGTTTGAGGTTTGGAACGTTCGAAGGAAAGACAAGGGCGGTGTGGAATTCTTGTCCTTTTTTATTTTGCGGGGGGGGGGGGGGGGGCAGCGAGAATTGAGTAGGATGGGAGAAATTGGTGGTTTGGGGCATGCTTTCGTTCATGCTGTCTGGCATGACTGCTTCACTCTAGTCTGGCCTGTAGAATTGTCCGTGTAACATGCTTGTCTGCATTGCTGAAAGTCGAAGGTCCGACATGCTAAGAATTAATCCTGTCAATTAATATTTGAACAGTGAGAGGTGGCTTTTCCCACGAATACTTCATGAGGTGAGACTCGAACAGTAGCTTTTGCCAACGACCTTAACCTGCCGAAAAAGAGGGGAGATTTGAGCGAGACGGTCCTTCTTGCCTTTGCCTTTGCCTTTGCCTTTGAAGAGTGTTGGAGGCAGAGGAGAGCGATGACAGCTGTCCTGCTTCTGAGGAAGAAAAAAGCAGTTTAGCTGCCAAGGTAAAGTGCCTCCAGAAGGAGAACTGCCCGTGGAGCGACTCGTTTGCAGGGCAGAGCTGTCTAGATTTGGGCAAAAGCGCGTGTCCAGGCAGGGTGGTTTTCTCCTGCCCCGCGGTCTCCTGCCTGCCAGTCTTTCAGCTGCGGTGAGCTGTTTGCTCCAAGCCTTGTAGCCGTCCGTGGCAGAGCATGCAGCAGGCTTGCGGTTGCGGGTGGGAAGAGCAGTAGGTGACAAGAAAAGCGACCGCATGGTTTTCTTCACCTGAGTCAGAGTTCTCGTCCCAAAGCTGATCAGCCTCTAGATGGCCTGTTCTTTTGTCCTCCAAGCCTTGCTGTTTGTTTCCAGTAACTTTGGTGATAGAATTCAGGCTGATATGGGGAAAAGGGCACTTGCTGTTCAAGATCTGCTGCAATGCTTCATCTCCTGGCTCTCCTTTCTTTCGTCCTTGTCAGGTTGCCCAAGAGTGCTTGGGGGCGGGGGGAGTGGCTCAAGAGGGTCTTTTTTTCCTCCTGGGGGATGGCATTGCGGGCTTGCATGGGATCTCACAGCACCTGTTTCCCCTTCCTTTTGTTTCTTTTGTTTTGTTTTGGTTTGTTTTTCAGTTGAGGTGTGTGGCATTGGGGCTGTGCCATGATGAAGAAGCTGAAGAAGCCGAGTGTGGTGCAGGAACGCACCCCGTAGTGCTGGAGATGCAGGCATGTTTATTTGCAACCTGGTTGCCCTTGTCTCAGTGGCCTGTCAGAGACTGTGGCAGCTGTTGTGTGAGAAGAGCTAGTGTGGCATAGTAAGATGTGATGGTGGTTGGAGGAGTGAAAGTGAGGAAAGAGGGGGAGGTGAGACTACGGTAGTTTGAGAAGCAGGCAGCTGGTGGTCTCGTGAGCCCAAGGGAGGGGGAAAGGGTGTGTGTGCTGCTGGATAAGGTAACGTAGGTGAAGGCAGAGCCTGACTGTGTGCGGGCAGTGCTTCTCGGGGGGCTTTATGGAATGGGAGCAGGACGTTAGTGACATTAGGTATTGCTGTGTACATAAAGACATCTGCAGGCCTTGTAAAAGAGGAGCGAGAAGGTTTTTCTCTGTGGCTCGAGAGAGGAGAAGTATTTGGCAAGGTGTGGATGGCCTGGGCAGAGGCTGCTGTCCTGGGAGTGGCAGCAAGTGGCCTTTGAGTTGTATTTCTAGAGTCCTACTGCAAGAGAGAAGGTTCTGGTTCTGTGCGTGCTTGGAAGGGTTGCTGCTGCTTTGCCAGGTTATGCAGTGAAAGGAGCGTGTTTGGGACGGTGCAGCCAAGTACTAAGGACAGCAGCAGAGTGGGTGTAGGCTTGGAGGGAGCGCAGTTGGGGGTTGGAGAGTGGAAGCGAGGGCCCAGGGGGAGGTTTGCCTCAGGTTGTTGGAGAAGCAGGCAGCTGGCGGTGTTTGTTGGTGCAAAGGAGGGGGGGAGGATGTGTGTGCTGCTGAGTATTGCCGTGTAGGGGAAGCTGGAGTGTGGGTAGTGCTTCTCAGGGGCTTTAGGGGAAGGGAGCAGGGCGTTTGTGAGCTTCGGCATTGCCGTCCCTTCACATACGTTCTCGTGGAGGCTGCTTGTTTCTGTTCTTTCTAAGTGTGCGGGCCGATCTCTTTTAGGACGACTCACCGGAAAGGAAGGGAGAGGAGGCTCCTGGTGGTGCCCAAGTGGCGGCTGCTGCAGGAGCCCCTGCTGGTGTGAGAGGTGAGTTTCTAGACATGGAGGGGCTTTGTTTCTCTGCTCTTTGGGCTGGGTGAATGAACTGAAATGGCGATCTGCCTGTGAGAGGGTAGAGCAGGCAGGTAGGCGCTGGGCAGGCAATGGCGGGGAGGGGGGGAGGGAACGTAGCTGGAGGGAGATGTTTTGTGGTAGTGCTAGGGAAGGAGGGTTGTTTCTTGGTGACTTCCTGCGGGTGGGAGGGTGTTTGGCTAGTGCTTTGCGGGTCGCTCCTGTAGCGTGCCGAGGGATTGTGAAGGGCCAACTCTGGAGCTGTAGTTTGGAGGGGAGATGCCGTCAGAGCTGCGTAGTCGGCAACTGTGGCATGGCAGAGCCTTGTTTGGATGCTCGCCGAGCATGTGTTGGGCGTTCTTGGTAGGGGCGTGAGCTGTGCTGCTGGGCTTGGGCCTGTGGTGCTGGCAAGAAGGCGGCAGGAAGTGGCGATGGCGTGGTGGTGCGGCTGGGGGTGCAGGCGCCCTTAAATGACGCTGCTTTGTTTTTCCTGGGGAGTGGAACGGTTTGGTGTGTCCTGGGCGCAGGGCTTGCGTGCTGGAGGAGAGCAGGAGAGGGAAAGAAGGAGCGGTGGTGTGTCATTTGTGGCTTCCTTTGCAGGTGTTGCGTCGTCCGCAGGAGCGGAGCAGGAGGACGAGAGCGACTCTCCCTGGGATTCCGAGGTGCTTGGTGTGAGGGGCGCAGTGGGTTGCCCGAGGGGGGAAGTGCGCGGGAGCTTGCCTTGGACGTGGGCCCTAGCAGGGATGAGGCTCAGTTGCCGCTTGTGGTGGCTGCGCCACAGGTTTGTTCCTGTGACCTGGAGCCGCTTGTGCTCTGTGCAAGCGGTTTGGTGAGGACTGTGCCTAAGTGGGGTGTGCTAATGTCCTGGGAGTGGCAGCAAGTGGCCTTTGAGTTGTATTTCTAGAGTCCTACTGCAAGAGAGAAGGTTCTGGTTCTGTGCGTGCTTGGAAGGGTTGCTGCTGCTTTGCCGGGTTATGCAGTGAAAGGAGCGTGTTTGGGACGGTGCAGCCAAGTACTAAGGACAGCAGCAGAGTGGGTGTAGGCTTGGAGGGAGCGCAGTTGGGGGTTGGAGAGTGGAAGCGAGGGCCCAGGGGGAGGTTTGCCTCAGGTTGTTGGAGAAGCAGGCAGCTGGCGGTGTTTGTTGGTGCAAAGGAGGGGGGAAGGATGTGTGTGCTGCTGAGTATTGCCGTGTAGGGGAAGCTGGAGTGTGGGTAGTGCTTCTCAGGGGCTTTAGGGGAAGGGAGCAGGGCGTTTGTGAGCTTCGGCATTGCCATCCCTTCACATACGTTCTCGTGGAGGCTGCTTGTTTCTGTTCTTTCTAAGTGTGCGGGCCGATCTCTTTTAGGACGACTCACCGGAAAGGAAGGGAGAGGAGGCTCCTGGTGGTGCCCAAGTGGCGGCTGCTGCAGGAGCCCCTGCTGGTGTGAGAGGTGAGTTTCTAGACATGGAGGGGCTTTGTTTCTCTGCTCTTTGGGCTGGGTGAATGAACTGAAATGGCGATCTGCCTGTGAGAGGGTAGAGCAGGCAGGTAGGCGCTGGGCAGGCAATGGCGGGGAGGGGGGGAGGGAACGTAGCTGGAGGGAGATGTTTTGTGGTAGTGCTAGGGAAGGAGGGTTGTTTCTTGGTGACTTCCTGCGGGTGGGAGGGTGTTTGGCTAGTGCTTTGCGGGTCGCTCCTGTAGCGTGCCGAGGGATTGTGAAGGGCCAACTCTGGAGCTGTAGTTTGGAGGGGAGATGCCATCAGAGCTGCGTAGTCGGCGACTGTGGCATGGCAGAGCCTTGTTTGGATGCTCGCCGAGCATGTGTTGGGCGTTCTTGGTAGGGGCGTGAGCTGTGCTGCTGGGCTTGGGCCTGTGGTGCTGGCAAGAAGGCGGCAGGAAGTGGCGATGGCGTGGTGGTGCGGCTGGGGGTGCAGGCGCCCTTAAATGACGCTGCTTTGTTTTTCCTGGGGAGTGGAACGGTTTGGTGTGTCCTGGGCGCAGGGCTTGCGTGCTGGAGGAGAGCAGGAGAGGGAAAGAAGGAGCGGTGGTGTGTCATTTGTGGCTTCCTTTGCAGGTGTTGCGTCGTCCGCAGGAGCGGAGCAGGAGGACGAGAGCGACTCTCCCTGGGATTCCGAGGTGCTTGGTGTGAGGGGCACAGTGGGTTGCCCGAGGGGGGAAGTGCGCGGGAGCTTGCCTTGGACGTGGGCCCTAGCAGGGATGAGGCTCAGTTGCCGCTTGTGGTGGCTGCGCCACAGGTTTGTTCCTGTGACCTGGAGCCGCTTGTGCTCTGTGCAAGCGGTTTGGTGAGGACTGTGCCTAAGTGGGGTGTGCTAATGTCCTGGGAGTGGCAGCAAGTGGCCTTGGAGTTGTATTTCTAGAGTCCTACTGCAAGAGAGAAGGTTCTGGTTCTGTGCGTGCTTGGAAGGGTTGCTGCTGCTTTGCCGGGTTATGCAGTGAAAGGAGCGTGTTTGGGACGGTGCAGCCAAGTACTAAGGACAGCAGCAGAGTGGGTGTAGGCTTGGAGGGAGCGCAGTTGGGGGTTGGAGAGTGGAAGCGAGGGCCCAGGGGGAGGTTTGCCTCAGGTTGTTGGAGAAGCAGGCAGCTGGCGGTGTTTGTTGGTGCAAAGGAGGGGGGAAGGATGTGTGTGCTGCTGAGTATTGCCGTGTAGGGGAAGCTGGAGTGTGGGTAGTGCTTCTCAGGGGCTTTAGGGGAAGGGAGCAGGGCGTTTGTGAGCTTCGGCATTGCCGTCCCTTCACATACGTTCTCGTGGAGGCTGCTTGTTTCTGTTCTTTCTAAGTGTGCGGGCCGATCTCTTTTAGGACGACTCACCGGAAAGGAAGGGAGAGGAGGCTCCTGGTGGTGCCCAAGTGGCGGCTGCTGCAGGAGCCCCTGCTGGTGTGAGAGGTGAGTTTCTAGACATGGAGGGGCTTTGTTTCTCTGCTCTTTGGGCTGGGTGAATGAACTGAAATGGCGATCTGCCTGTGAGAGGGTAGAGCAGGCAGGTAGGCGCTGGGCAGGCAATGGCGGGGAGGGGGGGAGGGAACGTAGCTGGAGGGAGATGTTTTGTGGTAGTGCTAGGGAAGGAGGGTTGTTTCTTGGTGACTTCCTGCGGGTGGGAGGGTGTTTGGCTAGTGCTTTGCGGGTCGCTCCTGTAGCGTGCCGAGGGATTGTGAAGGGCCAACTCTGGAGCTGTAGTTTGGAGGGGAGATGCCGTCAGAGCTGCGTAGTCGGCGACTGTGGCATGGCAGAGCCTTGTTTGGATGCTCGCCGAGCATGTGTTGGGCGTTCTTGGTAGGGGCGTGAGCTGTGCTGCTGGGCTTGGGCCTGTGGTGCTGGCAAGAAGGCGGCAGGAAGTGGCGATGGCGTGGTGGTGCGGCTGGGGGTGCAGGCGCCCTTAAATGACGCTGCTTTGTTTTTCCTGGGGAGTGGAACGGTTTGGTGTGTCCTGGGCGCAGGGCTTGCGTGCTGGAGGAGAGCAGGAGAGGGAAAGAAGGAGCGGTGGTGTGTCATTTGTGGCTTCCTTTGCAGGTGTTGCGTCGTCCGCAGGAGCGGAGCAGGAGGACGAGAGCGACTCTCCCTGGGATTCCGAGGTGCTTGGTGTGAGGGGCGCAGTGGGTTGCCCGAGGGGGGAAGTGCGCGGGAGCTTGCCTTGGACGTGGGCCCTAGCAGGGATGAGGCTCAGTTGCCGCTTGTGGTGGCTGCGCCACAGGTTTGTTCCTGTGACCTGGAGCCGCTTGTGCTCTGTGCAAGCGGTTTGGTGAGGACTGTGCCTAAGTGGGGTGTGCTAATGTCCTGGGAGTGGCAGCAAGTGGCCTTTGAGTTGTATTTCTAGAGTCCTACTGCAAGAGAGAAGGTTCTGGTTCTGTGCGTGCTTGGAAGGGTTGCTGCTGCTTTGCCAGGTTATGCAGTGAAAGGAGCGTGTTTGGGACGGTGCAGCCAAGTACTAAGGACAGCAGCAGAGTGGGTGTAGGCTTGGAGGGAGCGCAGTTGGGGGTTCTGAAAGGGCTGTTCTACTTCCAGAGCCTGCGTTCCTTGACGGCCTGCCAAAGTCCCGAAGCAGCAGTGAATCTGCAGGTAATGCTTGAGCGACAATCCGAGTTGTGCTTGGGTAGTCCTGCATTTGAAATGCAGTTTGTGGGTGAAGCGTTTCTGGAGATTGCTTGCACCACTCTCTGCTTGTTTGTGTTCTCGCTCACCTAGGTGTCTGCAAAGGAGGGAGGAGAGCGTGAAGGACGCGAGGCTGCTGCAACACAGACTGATTTTCAGTGTGACGGACAGGTGAGGAGCTGTGTTGAAGAGCTGTGGAGATGTTAGCCTAGAGCGAGGTGTTATTGCCAAAAGAGCGCAGGCGGAAGACCGCAGAGAGTGGCAGATGTGAAATATACTTTAGATGTATGTTATCTTTGGGCTCCCTCTGAAGAAGGCTGTCGTGAGTGAAAAGAAGGTGGTAGTGCATGTTCGTGCCCTTTTTGTGAGGCTCACGGCACAATCTTTCCTTAGGCGATGGCCGCAGAGCTGCCGGCGGAGGTTGCTGAAGCTCCTGGAAAGCAGTTGCTTCCAGAAGGTTCACTTGAAGTTCCAAAGGTTTCCTGCGGTGAGCTGCAGGGAGACAAGTTGCGGTTGCAAGAGGAACTGGCCAGGGTGAAAGCCAAGGTAGGCAAAGCCTGTAGCGGCCTGCATGACTGTGAGGAGGTGGTTTTCCCCTGTAAACGATGGGGAAAAGCCCTTGTTGAGGCTGTAGGGTAGTAGTGCAGTGGTGTCCCTTCTGTTGCCTTCCCTTCTTCCCGCCGCTGCCCCATGGTGGCAAACAGACCAAGCGCGTCAGGGAGCTGCCCTTTCAAGCGTGAGGGGCCAAGCAGTGTGTTGGGGGTCACACCTACCCACGAGGAGGCTGCTCAAGCAGCTTGTTGTCTCTCCGAACCCGCCTGAGCTTTGAGGTGGACCTGAAGGTGACAGTGGGTGAGCTCCGGGTGCCCTGAGAGTGCTGCGTGTTTTCCTGTTGAGGCTGTTGTACTCTTTCTCTATATTTGGCTGTGTGTGTAGAGCTTTGGTTCCTTCTTTGTAGCTGGTCAAATGCCTGCGAAGGTGACAGTCTGTGTTCTGGGGGGGGGCAGCACTTGAAAGGGTGCGATCCTTCTTCATGGTTTGCGCTCGCACACGCAGCGCTGGTTGCTAGGTGGGGTTTTTGCACTGTATACGGGAAGCAGCA
Source organism: Struthio camelus (assembly GCF_040807025.1). NCBI lineage: Eukaryota > Metazoa > Chordata > Aves > Struthioniformes > Struthionidae > Struthio > Struthio camelus. The sequence goes on from NC_090942.1 coordinate 27,609,984, forward strand.
TGTCAGGCAGGTGCTGTGACTTGTCCTGTTCCCTGACTGTAGGAGGAACTTGACCTCCTAACCTAGCTGCCCGGAGAAGGCCGTGGGTTGGCCCTAGTGCTGAGCTTTTTCTGTAGAAAACATCTTGGCCATCTTGTGGCTGCATGATGCAAATGTGCCGCAAAGTGCTATAGTTCCTGCAGGGCCCTGGGGATGAACCTGTAGTTAGTAAGCATTAGGATCCCGAAATGCTAATTCACTTCCAAGTTGTTTTTGGAGAGAGCTACGTTCAGAGCTACTGACTTGCTTTCCGTTCACTACGCCCACCGCTGCCACCAACGCAAGTACGGAGTTGAAGGAAGGAGTGTAGGGACCGGCTTTCCACCATTTGTGTAAGAATAAGGTATAGCAGCGTGGGCAGCGTTGGACTAGAAGTCTTTGTGATTGTGGTCGTTATCCTGGAGTTGGGAAGTGCCAGCAGGAGAAGGGAGAGCCTTTGCAGTAATGCTTCCCGTGGGGGAGCGAGCAGCTGGATGCTAGGAGGGTCCCGAGTCACGGGAAGGAGTAGGATTGGTGTTGCAGCTGCGTTTGGGCAGCTGGTAGGAAATTGAGATGGGGATGGGAGAGGCCGGTATGAAAGCGGAAGGAGCAACGTGGTTTTGGAGAGTCGAAGCAGTGGAGTCGTCTGTCTGAAAGCGAAGCTGACTAGCGTGGGTCCTGACTAGCGTGGTTTTACAGTTGCAGGCGTTGGAAGAGCAGCATGTTCAGGCTGAGCGTTGTGTTCAGGATTTGAAGACGGCCCTGGCAGAGAAACAGAGGGAAGCGACAGCTTCTTCCCGGCAACTGCAAGACCTTCTGGAAGCCTCTTTGGGAGGCGTTAGCCTAAAAGACCTGGAGGAACGAGTGGGACGGTAAGGAAGTGGCACAGTGAAGCAAGGCTTTGCTTTGTGGGCTGGTGTAATAGCAGCAGGATGGCCTTGTTGCATCTCAGCAAGTCAGTACACGATTTTGGGAGAGGCTTTTGCTTTGGACTGTGTGATTTGGCGCTGTTGTGCCAGTGTTGGTGCTCCTGTGGATTTCCATGACGAGGCCTGTGTTTCTTTTCAAGACTTGAACTGGAAAACGCCCGGCTGGAAGACACAGGGCAGCAGCAGGCAGCTAGACTCGAAGCTCTTCAGAAAGAGCTGCACGCCTCTGCCTCTGTAAGCTAGTCATAGCCTTCCTGTTTCATGAGCTACTGTGCGCAGTTGTGTGTGTATGTATGCGGGGGCGTTTTCGGAAGAGATTTTCCTGGGGAGCCTCGGGGAAATCATTCCCTGCAGGCTGCAGGCGATCGGCTGCTGTTGGTCCGCTCGCAGGCTTTCTGGTTTTGTGCGCTACTCTGCTGAGTCTTACTTAACAGTGTTTGAGGTAAGGGCACTTACGGCACTTGTGCGCCGGTGTGAATGGTTGCTGCTTTGTACCGGTTGTGGTGCTTAAGCCGTGTGGCAGCAGCACTTCAGCTGTTGCCGCCTTAAAGGCGTTCTGCAAGTGAACTTGTGGAACGTCCTTGGTGCCAAGCACGTCGTTGCCAAGTCTTAAGCGGCCTCCTCAGGCTGTGCCAGGAATTCCATTCGCCGCTGGTCGCTGAAGATCCCCCTGGAGCTTTAAATTAAGCTGTGCTCTGCCCGGATGGGGATACCTAAGTACCGTCGGCTATTAGCGGAGGGCCTGAGGAAGGTGTTCTCCAGTGTGCGTGGCACCTTTGCCCCCGTGAGCCCCTCACTAGTAGCGGGTGGTCTTTGCTTTAGTGGGGGTCGGGGGGAGGGTGGTGTGGGGGGAGAGAGGGGTGGCAGGCACCAGTTTCTGTCCCTCGGTCTTAGCCTGGGTGGTGGAAATATTGAAGTGCTGCAGTTTGCGTGGGATTCTGTCCCCTGGAGTTGTGGGGCCGGCCCTCGGCTAGCAGAGAGAGATGTCCTGCCGCACCTTTGTGAGGAAGGCTGTGCGCACCTAGTGCTTCTAGGTGCCGTGAGTGAGTCGTGTGTGCCATTTCTTCTTCCTGTCCGGAAAGCGTGAGAGCGGAAGAAAGCCAGGGAAGGAGCTGGCAGAGTGGAAACAACCCGCAGAAGCCCGCCTGGAGGAAGAAATGAAGAAAAACGTTGCACTGCAGAAAGAATGCAACAGGTACAGCCGTTGAGTACTTGTAAGAGCTGTCGAATGAGCGGGGAGTCAGGCGTTATGTACCTTGCCCCTGAGACTCCGAGTACGTATCTGTTGGTGAGCGAGCTCAAGGCTTGCGTTAGGTCTTGCAAGTGGCTTCTGTAGGGGAGCGTGCGGTTTTAGGTAGGTGGAAGTGCAGGCAGGAGGGCAGTTGTCCTGGGAAGAGAGGGAGGGCGGGAGGGCAGGAAGAAGTCGCTTGTGTCTTGTGCCTGTTGTCAGGCAGAGGGAGAAGCTTCAAGGGAGCAGATGAAATGTTGACTGGGCAAGTGATGTGTGGGAGGGGAATGATGTGGGTGGGTGGGTTGGTGTGGTGTTTTGGCTTGGTGTCTTGTTCTGGAAGTCCTGGCCTGTCCGCCATGGTACAAATGAAGTAAGCCCCGCACCGTATGCGTGGTGCTTAGGGAAGTGCATGCGTAAAGGCGGACTGTGCTTGGGCTTCCTACTTTACTTGCTAATGTGCTGTGCAGGTCGAAGAGGCTTCTGGAGAAAGCTATGAAGAAAGTGAGGGCGTATGAGAGGCGGGCGCGAGAGTCCCAGATGAATTTCCCGGGCGAAAGGGAGGACCCGTGTTCGGGAAGGGGCAGAGAAGTTGCTAAATTACGAACAAAGGTGAGCTTTGGTTGGCTTGTTGTGGTGCTTGTTTTGGAAAGCTGTAAGATTCTTTTCCTGGCTGTTGGGTTGTGGTGTTAATTATGTGGTGGCCGTGTTTGAAAAGAACGGCTGTCTCTTATGGTCCCTGAAAAAGCCTGTGTAATCCTTTGGGAAGTGAAGAGGCGTTGCGATAGCGGGGCACTTGTGAGCCTGGGTCTTTCTGGGCGAGAGCCCAGCTTGAAAGCTTGAGGCCCTGGCAGCATCTTTGAGGTCTGACAGATGAATTTGTGCTCTGGAAGACCGGTAAGTAGGACCATTATAAGCCTAACCACAGTATGAAAGGCAAGGACATCGGAAGCATAGGTGTGAGAGGTGTGGAAAAGGTGCGTTTCTGCGGAGAGAAGACGACGACGACGGCGGCAGAGTTTTAGTTGACCTTTGGGGCCTACTGAAACCCTGGCACTTCTTTGTTGATTGTCTTCTAAACTCAAACCTGTGTGTGTGTGTGTGCGTGTGTGTGCGTGTATGTAGAAAGAGATAATCATTTCTGTTTCCTCTTTCCTGAAGCTTCAGGTATACCACTGTAAACAAGTGAATACCTTGTGATTATTGTATATTGTTGTCAATATGATTACAGTTGTTATCGTTCCCGTTCATTAGTTCATTACACTCGGTTACTTACCTGTTACAATAGTAAACTCATTCCTAAGGAGTAGGGACACCTACACTACCAGCCGACCCTGTTTAGTGTCGGGAGCCCGCCGAATTACCTTACCAGGGCAAAATGCCTCTCAACTGGTTCGGTCGTTCTGCGGAGGCCTCCCGGCACAAAGGGACACGCTCGGTGGATTGTCACAGAACTGCGTACGCTTAGACCTCTGGGTCTGCTTAGGTGAGTGAGTCCTTTCCCTGTGTGCAGGTCCGTGAGCTGTGCTGCTCCCTGGAGGCAGAGCGGAGGAAGTCGAGGCAGCTAGAGAAAGCAAACGAAGGTGCGCGAGAAGAGTTGGCTTGGCTGCATGGGAGCCGTGACAAACTGCGGAAGAGCAAGCGGCAGCTGGAAGAAGAGGTGGTTGCGCTGAGGTGTCGCTTAGAGGCCAAGATGAGGGATCAGAGGCACAGAGAAGAGGATAAAAGGGAGATTGAGCAAAAGGCTGGGCAAGAGCTAAGGCAAAAACTACAGGAAGTCAATCTCTTTCTGCAGGTGAGCTCCCTTACCGCTAGTACGCGCAGTCCGTTTGTGGCTTGTCATTCATTCTTTACTGTTGTCATTTCTCGGTATGTTATGCTTGTGCCGGTCAGTGCTGTGGGGTCATGGGCTCGTTATAGCTTCAGGAGGTTGCTGAAGGGTGCGAGCTTGTTGGATGCTTGTCCTCAGGCATTCTGAGATGTGGTGAATAATCTTCTTTACGCACCTCGGTCACTGGCGAATCTGTAACAGCGCCAAGAAAGACGAGAATTGCAAGTGGACTAGTGTCTTAGAGAGACAGAGGTGGCTTGAATCAGAACTAGCTCTGATTCAAAACAAAACAAAGCAAAGCAAAAAGTTGCGCTGAGAGAGCCGGTTTCTTTCTGAACCAAAAGGATGATGTAATGGGGTGCTTTTGGGTTTTGCCCTTGATTGTAGAGGGCAGTGAGGAGGCCCAGTTGGCTCCCTGGGTGAGGTTGTGCTCTTCAAAGTGGGTGTGTGAAAGGGCCTGGGGGGAATGATCTCTTTTTCTTTCCTGGGGGTTGAAACTGCATTATCTGCTTCAGACACAGGCAGCCGCCCAGGACCGAGCGGAACAACTAAGAGCCGCTTCTGCAGCTTCCGCGGTAGGCCGACTGCAGCAGAGAGTTAGGCATTTAGAATATGAATTGGCTCTCACAAAACGCCTGCAGTGAGAGAGCGCTAACGAGAGGCTTGCGGAAGCTGCTGCTGCTGCGCAATGCTATGAGCCCTGCAGAAGCCACTCTCTGGCAACGAACCCGGTGGGCAGCGCTTCCTCTGTGACGGAGAGAGTGGAAGCTCATATGGCTGAGGTAAGGCATTGGGAATACCTGTTATTCTCAAGCTGAAAATGAGCATCCGTTCCTAGCTCCACCGCGCCCAATCTAGGAGTCTAGACACGCCTGCTGACCCTCAGAGCGCTGCAACCTCGGCAAAAGCTCTGGTCCGGGCGCGCCCCAGAATTAGCAGTCCGTGTGACGGCATGTTCCTCACAGCGCGGTGAGCAGCGTGCCCTGAGGTTTGGGAAGCGCATGCCGAGAGTGGGGCAAGGGAGCACGTGATTCTTCACAAAATGCCGTGATCCGTTCCCGCCTTTGCACAGAGTGGGGGTGTGGAGAAGCTCTCGAGTTGGGGATTGCTTTGTGAGACGGTTAATGCCATAGAGCAATGGGAACGCTGGGCCTTGGTGGACAAAGACTTTCTCTGTAGTGGGGGTGATGTTTCCAGTGTTTATTCCCATGTTGCAGTTGGCTTGAGAAGCTAATGCTACAAGAATGTAGCTACTGAGGCCTTAAGGGTATCTTGTCTGTACTTGCAGGTGCGGCGGGAATGGTCAAAAATATCGCTGAAGAACTTGAGCAAGGTAATCTGTCAGGATCTGTTAGCGGTGTTACCAAGGAAGAGGACGGTTCCTCCATTTTGAACACAACTACTGGAAAGCTGCCAAGCTCCTGTGCTAAGCACAGTTGTTTTCTACTAGCTTTCCAACCTAGAGCTCTGCGAGGCAACTTGCTGCTTATGCAAATAATAGTCGTACAGAGTCGTATGCAGTTGCCTTTAGATCACAGAGAGGAAAAGCGGCCTATGCGCACGTTCAGCCCCTGCCCCCGAGCCCTGAGCAATTCCACCTCTTCAGGATAATTGTTTCTCCAGAGTTGTGGCTTGGCGGTGACTGGGCCTGTTGCAAAGCAGGTAGCCCCTGAGAGCAATTCCTTCTGTCCCAGTAGCCTTTACTCTCCTAGCGAGTGGCCAGCCGTTGCGCTAGAGCTCTTTCCGTTTGCTAGGACGGACACAAATCCGTGGCATTGAATCCGTTTGCATTGTGACTGGAGTTGCCTGTCTCCTGGGAGTAATAAGGTTTGTTTGCTTTGGGGACCTTTTCCTACTGCAACACTAACATAGGGCATTTTCTCCCCTCCCGCTCTCGCCCCGCCCCTTCCCCAGCAATGGCTGAGCTGAACGTTGGATCGGCTGGAGCTTCTCCCTGGGCATCTACTGAAGGATCTTCAGAAAACGTAGACCAGGAGCCGCTTTCCAGGGCAACGCAAGAGTGCCGCGATGTTTTGACAGCCCCGTTCCAGAGAGCTAAGAGTGGTTATCCTGAGACTACTACCTCCTGACAGAGGGACTCGCGTTACCAGGCTGTGAGGAAAAGCAACCCTTGCCACTGTTTTTGTACGAGTGCAACAGTGCGGTGTAGCCAATAATAACAACGTGCGGTCTTTAACTGCAAGTATTGTGTTCCAACTTGGTATTTAATAAATGTTGTAATCTAGTAGGTCTCTCCGTTTTATTCTGTTCCCCTTCCTGACTTTGCCTGCCCTGCGCATATGACTGTCCCCTCTGCTCGTGTCTCTTATGGAGTAGTACGTGTTGCATTGCTGCCAAATGGTGGATGCTGGTGGAAGTCTGGCCTGCTGCGGCATTTGCGGGCAAGGGCTGCGTTTTGTCCCTGCGTTTTGCGAGTTGTTCAGCGCTAGCCAGCACGGATGATGGAAGTCATGTTTTTGAAGGCCTAGCCAGGCTTTCTTCCTGGGCAGGCGCTTAGCCCTTCTGCCTCGCGCTGGTCTGACCAAAAGTCACTTATGCAGACAGCTCCAGGCCTGAGGGCAGAGAGGCCGTTTGTCCAAGGGAGAGCTCAGCTCTGCTCTGCTCTGCTCCCTTCAGCTGGCTTCCCAGCTGCTTCTTCAGCCTGTCCTGGCAGCCAGGCCAAGGGCCAGCATGCAGACTGTGTGTTTTTCCTCAGCGGGGGCTGGAAGCACGAGTGTGTGAAGACAGGGGCCTCGATCGTCCCCAGGTGCAGCCCTTGGCGGTTCCCCTTGTTGAACTTGACAAGGTGCCCGGTTGCCTCACGTCTCGCTCGTAGCGGGGCACTGGCCTCTTGCTGCCTTTGAGAACGATGCTTCCTGTGGTCTGGGCAGAAGGGAGGGCGAGAGCTTCTGGTAGCCAGGAAAGGTCGCAAAGCCCGCCGGTCTGGAAGGCTGTTGGATCCGCTTGCAGTCTGCAAAGGGGAAAGGGGTTATGGAAGTTCTCTGCCCTGCAGCGTGACTGGCAAAGCGGAACCGCTGTCCAGTGCTGGGCACTTGCTCTTCTCTCTGCAAAGCAAAAGCAGGTGCGGAACGCCTCTGAAGTGCCTTCGCTTTGGGTTGTCCTGTTGCCAAACTCTGAGAGGAACTGTTTTCCAGTGGTTCCCTGCCTGCTTCTGTCCTGCTGGGTGTCAGGGAGAGGTGAAAGTTCTTGGCCGCCGGAGCAGCAGCACTGAAATTCAGCGCTGGCATCTGGCATGACAGGAGCTGGTAGCGCTTACAAGGCGGGTAGAGCAAAGTCCCGTCTGTTCTGGCCCCTGCACTAGAGGAGAGGGATGGAGCTACTGGAGCGAGTCCAGCGAAGGGCTACTAAGATGATTAAGGGACTGGAGTAGCTCTCATACGAGGAAAGGCTGAGAGAGCTGGGATTGTTCAGCCTGCAGAAGAGAAGACCGCGGATCAGGGTGTAGGCAGGATGCGAAGGGAGGGTGTAAAGAAGTCGGAGGCAGACTCTTCTCAGCGGTGCCTAGCGGTAGGACGAGGGGCAAGGGGCACAAACTGAAACACAGGCCGTCCTGTCTGAACAGGAGGAAAAAGTTCTTTGCTGTGAGGGGTGACTGAGCCCTGGAAGAGGTTGCCCAGAGAGCTTGGGGAGTCTCCGTCCTCGGAGATGTTCCCAAGCCGTCTGGCTAGGGTCCTGGGCCGACTACTTGAGGTGATCCTGCTTGAGTAGGGGGGGCTGGACGAGACGATCTCCAGAGGTGCCTTCCAACCTCAAACGTCCGGTGATTCTGTGACAAGCAGGAGAAGCGGGCGACCGGGCATCTAGTCAAGTTCGACAAGGGGAACTGTCAAGGGCTGCACCTGGGGACAAATAGCCCCTGTGCCCTGGGGCAGGCTGGGGGCTACTGCCAGGAAAGCAGCTGGGCAGAGGAAGGCCTGGGGGTGCAGGTGGGCAGCAAGGAGTCAGCAATGGTTAGAGAAAGAAATCGTAACCACATTTTAATCGTTTTGATAATAACTTTCTGCCAAAGGGAGCAATCGCCCTCCAGCCTCTCGCTGTGGTCTCTGCTAACAGCTGGAGCGATCCGCTTTCGGTGAGAGTCGCTCACCTCGGTGAGAGTCGCGACTCGCGGCCAATTTGGCTCCCTCCGGCACTTGGGCTTCCTACGGCGCAGGCGCAGAGCTGGGAGCCCAGAAGGACCGGCACGCTCGCGGCCTGGCCGGGCAGCAGCCAGAGCAGCCAGCTGCGGGGCTCAACCTAAGCAGTCGCCGTCTCTTCAGGCGCAACGAGCTACTTCAGCCCTGCGAGCTCGGCCAAGCGCTCGCGACGCCCGCGCCCTTAGGGAAACAGTGGGAGCGCAGGTTTGCGAGGAGCACAGTGTCCCGCACCTGGAGCAGCAGCAGCATGAATTCTTCAGGGAAATGACGGCACAGCAGAGTAAGAGCTGGAGCTGGGGGCCGCCGGGGAGGGACCCCCAACAAAGACGTCCTTCGGCCGGCCGCAGCCACCCGCCGCCGCCGCCGCCGCCGCCCCCCGGCCCGGCCCGGCAGCGCCGCGAAGGAGGCGGCAGCGCCCCCCCCCGCCCCGCCCCGGGCCCGCCCCGGCCGCAGCCCCGCCCCCTCGCTGCACAGCCCCGCCCCTCGGCGCGTCACCCCGCTGCCCTGTGACGCCCCCCCCCGCGCCCTCGCCGCGGCTGTTGCGCATGCGCGGCGCGCCCGCCACCGCCTCCGGAGCCGGTGGTCCTCGGTGCTGTTGCGGCCGTGTGCCTCGCTGCCAGCGTCGCTGCGTCGCTGTCCTCGGCCGGCGCCTCTGCCCCCGGCCCGGGGGCTCCGAGCTCGCCGGGACTCAGCCCCGCAGCAGCTGGCCCGGGCCGCGGCCCCTGCTCGGGGCTGTCCGCCGCCCGCGTGCCCGCCGCAGCATGAAGAGGCTCTTGGGGCTCTTCGGCCAGGGCCAGGGGCAGCCGCCTTCGCCGTCGCCGTCGCCGTCGCGGTCGCGGTCGCGGTGGGCGTGCGGCGGCAGCGCGCCCCTGCGCTGCGTCGGCGCTGCCTACGAGCTCCGGGAGAAGGAGCTGGGCAAGCTGCACCGCGCGGCCGCCAGCGGCGACCTGGCGCGGGTGCGGCGGCGGCGGTGGCTGCCGAGAGTCGGCCTCGACGGGCGGGACAAGGCGAAGCGGTGAGGGGCGGCGGGGGGGCCGGGGCGGCGCGGGGGGTGGGGGGGGCGGCGGCGAGGGCCGGGCTGCTGCGTCGGTGCCGGCGGGGGCGGCGGCTGGTGGGTTGGAGCTGGCGTGCAGCTGGCAGGAGCGCCTTTGTGCCGGGAAGGCAGGGCCGTTTGCTTGGGCTGGCGAGGGAGTGCGGGAGGGCAGTCGGCCTTGCGCGCGCGGGGTGGGCTCGGGGCTCGGGGCTCGGGGCTCGGAGGCCGGTTGCGTGTGTGGCCAGGCCGGAGCGGGACTTTGTTGCTGGGAGCGTGACAGGGTCGAGGGGGAAGGTTTCTGCTGTCGGGTTTGGTAGGTGTTGTGGAGGGCCCTTGGGAGCGAGCGCGTGCTGGTGCTTGCTGCAGCAGTAAGGCCGGGAAGAGGCCAGAGGGCGCGACTTCCCGGCAAGGCCAGCAGCGAGGGGATGTTCTGGTGTTATAAAAGGCACGTGCTGGGCCTGCGGCCTGCTGCTGTGGCGTGAGTGGTCCTGGCAGCAGGTGGAGGTTGCCTTGCCGTAGGCTGGAGGTGCTCAAGCCTTGCTCTTGCTTGCTGGGCTGCGTGCGTAGTGGTGTTGGAGGCAGGGAGGAGGTGCCGGGGCGGAGGGCAGCAGTTGCAGAGCGGAAGCCGGAGGCTGGCTGGGAGAAATGGGGGGCCTGGGCGCAGGGATGCACGCGCAGGGAAGGGAGCGCGGAGCTGAGGCAACGTTGTCTTCCTAAGTGGGGGCTGGGGCTGGGGCTGGGGCTGGGGCGGGGAGGGGCTTTTTCCTAGCCCCGGCGTCTCGGGCTTTGGGTGTGCAGCGGTCACCCGCGTGACATGGGCAGGCGCGGTCTCTTCAGCTGTCTGGCCTGCGCTAAGGTAACATGCTCAATTTTTAGGACACCTCTGCATCTGGCTTGCGCTAACGGACATGCGGAGGTTGTCTTGTACTTAGTAGAGAGGAAGTGCAAGCTAAATCCTCGTGACAACTTCAAGAGATCGCCACTGATGAAGGTACGTGGGTGCTGCGGTAGGCAGGGCTTCTAAATTGCGCCCCGAGCGATCGAGCTCTTGGGTGATTCTGGAGGTAGGTCTGGGTGGAGCTTGTGGTGCGCTGGGCGCTGGCTAGGCGTGCGTTGCCTAATGTTTGGGCGCGTTATTGTTGTCCGAGGTCGGCAAGCTGTGGGAATTCTGCCAGAGGGAAGCGTAATTGCTGGCAACGTTTCCTTGTTTCCCGTGTGGTTGGCAGGCAGTGCAGTGCCAGCACGAAGGCTGCGTCGCCATTCTGCTAGCGCATGGTGCCGACGCTAACCTTGCGGATGCTAACGGCAACACTGCCCTTCACCTGGCTGCCCTTGCTCCTAACACCTGCCTAGCAGGGCAGTTACTGGCGCACAACGCCCATCTTGATGCGCAGAATAAGGTAAGCGTGGAATTTGGGTCAGGCCGCTCCTGAGAAGAAAAAGTTGCTTTGCTTCTCTGTGTTTTTCTAACTGGAGAGGGGCGTTATGCTTTCAGATGGGATACACGCCCCTTTCTCTGGCCGTGTCCGCGCATCACGTAGAGATGGTGGAGTTCCTGCTTAGCAAAGGAGCCGACGTGCACGCTCGAGATCAGTCGGAAAGGTGAAGGGTTTGTCAAAACGGGGCGTGGGTCTCCTGAGCATTGGTGAAGTTTGCCTGGTCTGGCCGGGTAGCCGAGGGTGCTTAGCGGGGGAGACGTTTGGCCCAGGGACGTGCTGCGGCCCCTTGCAACCCGAGTTCTCGTGGGCTTCCGTGTGGTTGGCTTTGCTTTCCTCCTGGCTGTAGGAAAGGGGGAGGTGTAATTGTTTTGGGAGCAAATAGGGATGAAAGGAACGCCAGTGAAACGTCGGTGTCTCCTGATAGCTTTTGTCTCGTCTTGTGGCTGCTTTAGGACCCCTCTGATGCTTGCCGCCTCTGCCGGGGACGTGAGCATGATAGAAGTTCTTCTTGGCTATGGTGCTGACCTTTGCCAGAAAGACGTTCTTGGATGGACAGCGGAGGCTTATGCTAGGAGGTCTGGACACACTGGGTAAGTGCTTTAGGTCATGGTGAGAGTCGCTAAGCGGTCCGAATGTCCGTGTTGGTGTGCGGACGTGTTTGGTAAGAGGCGCAAGGTTTAATGATGCGTGGAGACCTTTGTTGAAGGTGGGCTCAGTGGAATCTTCCGGGACGTAGCGTTCCCTGTGTCAAGTGTGAGTTGGGGAGTTGAGGAAAGCTTCCCCCGCAAATCGTCTTGTTTGGTAAGTGGTGTTATGCAAGGATGTAGTTGATTATAGTGACAGTGTTCCCTTTCTTTCCGCACCTCCCTAGTGTTAGTGAACAGCTGGCAGACCGCGCAGCCGAGAAAAACGTGGGAGAAGCTTGTGCAGGCAGCGCAGAAAGCACGCCAGTGCTTAGCACTCGTTGCGAGGCAGGAGCTGCTGCGTTTGCGTTGGGCACACCTGCTGCGGACAGAGGAGGTAGGAGGCTTAACTGTGGAGGAGCTGAGGAGGAGAATGCCTACGGCCTTTTCTTGTGGTGGCTTGTATTGAAGCTTGGCAGGGTTCCGTCCCTCTTGCCTGTTGAGTACCCTTGCTAGGGACGGAGTAGAGACGCGCTGGTGATCCTCCTCCGTGAGGATAGTCCTTTGGTTTTGAGGCTGGCTTTTGGTTTTGGGGGTGATGGGTGGGAGGCTGGGTAGAGCAGGAAATACAGCGTAGTCTCTGGCATTTTGAAGCACAGGTTGGCGGGGGTGGGGGTAGAGGCAAAGAGAGCACGAGAGAGAGACCGATCTCTGCCTGTGTGGTATGAAGAGCTCGGCAGTTTGTTTCCTTCTTGTCCTGTTCAACCGCTACCAGCATTTGCTCGCTGCCTGCTCACATAGCATATTCATGCCATGGCAGGTTTGAGGTTTGGAACGTTCGAAGGAAAGACAAGGGCGGTGTGGAATTCTTGTCCTTTTTTATTTTGCGGGGGGTGGGGGAGGGCAGCGAGAATTGAGTAGGATGGGAGAAATTGGTGGTTTGGGGCATGCTTTCGTTCATGCTGTCTGGCATGACTGCTTCACTCTAGTCTGGCCTGTAGAATTGTCCGTGTAACATGCTTGTCTGCATTGCTGAAAGTCGAAGGTCCGACATGCTAAGAATTAATCCTGTCAATTAATATTTGAACAGTGAGAGGTGGCTTTTCCCACGAATACTTCACGAGGTGAGCCTCGAACAGTAGCTTTTGCCAACGACCTTAACCTGCCGAAAAAGAGGGGAGATTTGAGCGAGACGGTCCTTCTTGCCTTTGCCTTTGCCTTTGCCTTTGAAGAGTGTTGGAGGCAGAGGAGAGCGATGACAGCTGTCCTGCTTCTGAGGAAGAAAAAAGCAGTTTAGCTGCCAAGGTAAAGTGCCTCCAGAAGGAGAACTGCCCGTGGAGCGACTCGTTTGCAGGGCAGAGCTGTCTAGATTTGGGCAAAAGCGCGTGTCCAGGCAGGGTGGTTTTCTCCTGCCCCGCGGTCTCCTGCCTGCCAGTCTTTCAGCTGCGGTGAGCTGTTTGCTCCAAGCCTTGTAGCCGTCCGTGGCAGAGCATGCAGCAGGCTTGCGGTTGCGGGTGGGAAGAGCAGTAGGTGACAAGAAAAGCGACCGCATGGTTTTCTTCACCTGAGTCAGAGTTCTCGTCCCAAAGCTGATCAGCCTCTAGATGGCCTGTTCTTTTGTCCTCCAAGCCTTGCTGTTTGTTTCCAGTAACTTTGGTGATAGAATTCAGGCTGATATGGGGAAAAGGGCACTTGCTGTTCAAGATCTGCTGCAATGCTTCATCTCCTGGCTCTCCTTTCTTTCGTCCTTGTCAGGTTGCCCAAGAGTGCTTGGGGGCGGGGGGAGTGGCTCAAGAGGGTCTTTTTTTCCTCCTGGGGGATGGCATTGCGGGCTTGCATGGGATCTCACAGCACCTGTTTCCCCTTCCTTTTGTTTCTTTTGTTTTGTTTTGGTTTGTTTTTCAGTTGAGGTGTGTGGCATTGGGGCTGTGCCATGATGAAGAAGCTGAAGAAGCCGAGTGTGGTGCAGGAACGCACCCCGTAGTGCTGGAGATGCAGGCATGTTTATTTGCAACCTGGTTGCCCTTGTCTCAGTGGCCTGTCAGAGACTGTGGCAGCTGTTGTGTGAGAAGAGCTAGTGTGGCATAGTAAGATGTGATGGTGGTTGGAGGAGTGAAAGTGAGGAAAGAGGGGGAGGTGAGACTACGGTAGTTTGAGAAGCAGGCAGCTGGTGGTCTCGTGAGCCCAAGGGAGGGGGAAAGGGTGTGTGTGCTGCTGGATAAGGTAACGTAGGTGAAGGCAGAGCCTGACTGTGTGCGGGCAGTGCTTCTCGGGGGGCTTTATGGAATGGGAGCAGGACGTTAGTGACATTAGGTATTGCTGTGTACATAAAGACATCTGCAGGCCTTGTAAAAGAGGAGCGAGAAGGTTTTTCTCTGTGGCTCGAGAGAGGAGAAGTATTTGGCAAGGTGTGGATGGCCTGGGCAGAGGCTGCTGTCCTGGGAGTGGCAGCAAGTGGCCTTGGAGTTGTATTTCTAGAGTCCTACTGCAAGAGAGAAGGTTCTGGTTCTGTGCGTGCTTGGAAGGGTTGCTGCTGCTTTGCCAGGTTATGCAGTGAAAGGAGCGTGTTTGGGACGGTGCAGCCAAGTACTAAGGACAGCAGCAGAGTGGGTGTAGGCTTGGAGGGAGCGCAGTTGGGGGTTGGAGAGTGGAAGCGAGGGCCCAGGGGGAGGTTTGCCTCAGGTTGTTGGAGAAGCAGGCAGCTGGCGGTGTTTGTTGGTGCAAAGGAGGGGGGGAGGATGTGTGTGCTGCTGAGTATTGCCGTGTAGGGGAAGCTGGAGTGTGGGTAGTGCTTCTCAGGGGCTTTAGGGGAAGGGAGCAGGGCGTTTGTGAGCTTCGGCATTGCCGTCCCTTCACATACGTTCTCGTGGAGGCTGCTTGTTTCTGTTCTTTCTAAGTGTGCGGGCCGATCTCTTTTAGGACGACTCACCGGAAAGGAAGGGAGAGGAGGCTCCTGGTGGTGCCCAAGTGGCGGCTGCTGCAGGAGCCCCTGCTGGTGTGAGAGGTGAGTTTCTAGACATGGAGGGGCTTTGTTTCTCTGCTCTTTGGGCTGGGTGAATGAACTGAAATGGCGATCTGCCTGTGAGAGGGTAGAGCAGGCAGGTAGGCGCTGGGCAGGCAATGGCGGGGAGGGGGGGAGGGAACGTAGCTGGAGGGAGATGTTTTGTGGTAGTGCTAGGGAAGGAGGGTTGTTTCTTGGTGACTTCCTGCGGGTGGGAGGGTGTTTGGCTAGTGCTTTGCGGGTCGCTCCTGTAGCGTGCCGAGGGATTGTGAAGGGCCAACTCTGGAGCTGTAGTTTGGAGGGGAGATGCCGTCAGAGCTGCGTAGTCGGCGACTGTGGCATGGCAGAGCCTTGTTTGGATGCTCGCCGAGCATGTGTTGGGCATTCTTGGTAGGGGCGTGAGCTGTGCTGCTGGGCTTGGGCCTGTGGTGCTGGCAAGAAGGCGGCAGGAAGTGGCGATGGCGTGGTGGTGCGGCTGGGGGTGCAGGCGCCCTTAAATGACGCTGCTTTGTTTTTCCTGGGGAGTGGAACGGTTTGGTGTGTCCTGGGCGCAGGGCTTGCGTGCTGGAGGAGAGCAGGAGAGGGAAAGAAGGAGCGGTGGTGTGTCATTTGTGGCTTCCTTTGCAGGTGTTGCGTCGTCCGCAGGAGCGGAGCAGGAGGACGAGAGCGACTCTCCCTGGGATTCCGAGGTGCTTGGTGTGAGGGGCGCAGTGGGTTGCCCGAGGGGGGGAAGTGCGCGGGAGCTTGCCTTGGACGTGGGCCCTAGCAGGGATGAGGCTCAGTTGCCGCTTGTGGTGGCTGCGCCACAGGTTTGTTCCTGTGACCTGGAGCCGCTTGTGCTCTGTGCAAGCGGTTTGGTGAGGACTGTGCCTAAGTGGGGTGTGCTAATGTCCTGGGAGTGGCAGCAAGTGGCCTTTGAGTTGTATTTCTAGAGTCCTACTGCAAGAGAGAAGGTTCTGGTTCTGTGCGTGCTTGGAAGGGTTGCTGCTGCTTTGCCGGGTTATGCAGTGAAAGGAGCGTGTTTGGGACGGTGCAGCCAAGTACTAAGGACAGCAGCAGAGTGGGTGTAGGCTTGGAGGGAGCGCAGTTGGGGGTTGGAGAGTGGAAGCGAGGGCCCAGGGGGAGGTTTGCCTCAGGTTGTTGGAGAAGCAGGCAGCTGGCGGTGTTTGTTGGTGCAAAGGAGGGGGGAAGGATGTGTGTGCTGCTGAGTATTGCCGTGTAGGGGAAGCTGGAGTGTGGGTAGTGCTTCTCAGGGGCTTTAGGGGAAGGGAGCAGGGCGTTTGTGAGCTTCGGCATTGCCGTCCCTTCACATACGTTCTCGTGGAGGCTGCTTGTTTCTGTTCTTTCTAAGTGTGCGGGCCGATCTCTTTTAGGACGACTCACCGGAAAGGAAGGGAGAGGAGGCTCCTGGTGGTGCCCAAGTGGCGGCTGCTGCAGGAGCCCCTGCTGGTGTGAGAGGTGAGTTTCTAGACATGGAGGGGCTTTGTTTCTCTGCTCTTTGGGCTGGGTGAATGAACTGAAATGGCGATCTGCCTGTGAGAGGGTAGAGCAGGCAGGTAGGCGCTGGGCAGGCAATGGCGGGGAGGGGGGGGAGGGAACGTAGCTGGAGGGAGATGTTTTGTGGTAGTGCTAGGGAAGGAGGGTTGTTTCTTGGTGACTTCCTGCGGGTGGGAGGGTGTTTGGCTAGTGCTTTGCGGGTCGCTCCTGTAGCGTGCCGAGGGATTGTGAAGGGCCAACTCTGGAGCTGTAGTTTGGAGGGGAGATGCCGTCAGAGCTGCGTAGTCGGCGACTGTGGCATGGCAGAGCCTTGTTTGGATGCTCGCCGAGCATGTGTTGGGCGTTCTTGGTAGGGGCGTGAGCTGTGCTGCTGGGCTTGGGCCTGTGGTGCTGGCAAGAAGGCGGCAGGAAGTGGCGATGGCGTGGTGGTGCGGCTGGGGGTGCAGGCGCCCTTAAATGACGCTGCTTTGTTTTTCCTGGGGAGTGGAACGGTTTGGTGTGTCCTGGGCGCAGGGCTTGCGTGCTGGAGGAGAGCAGGAGAGGGAAAGAAGGAGCGGTGGTGTGTCATTTGTGGCTTCCTTTGCAGGTGTTGCGTCGTCCGCAGGAGCGGAGCAGGAGGACGAGAGCGACTCTCCCTGGGATTCCGAGGTGCTTGGTGTGAGGGGCGCAGTGGGTTGCCCGAGGGGGGAAGTGCGCGGGAGCTTGCCTTGGACGTGGGCCCTAGCAGGGATGAGGCTCAGTTGCCGCTTGTGGTGGCTGCGCCACAGGTTTGTTCCTGTGACCTGGAGCCGCTTGTGCTCTGTGCAAGCGGTTTGGTGAGGACTGTGCCTAAGTGGGGTGTGCTAATGTCCTGGGAGTGGCAGCAAGTGGCCTTTGAGTTGTATTTCTAGAGTCCTACTGCAAGAGAGAAGGTTCTGGTTCTGTGCGTGCTTGGAAGGGCTGCTGCTGCTTTGCCAGGTTATGCAGTGAAAGGAGCGTGTTTGGGACGGTGCAGCCAAGTACTAAGGACAGCAGCAGAGTGGGTGTAGGCTTGGAGGGAGCGCAGTTGGGGGTTCTGAAAGGGCTGTTCTACTTCCAGAGCCTGCGTTCCTTGACGGCCTGCCAAAGTCCCGAAGCAGCAGTGAATCTGCAGGTAATGCTTGAGCGACAATCCGAGTTGTGCTTGGGTAGTCCTGCATTTGAAATGCAGTTTGTGGGTGAAGCGTTTCTGGAGATTGCTTGCACCACTCTCTGCTTGTTTGTGTTCTCGCTCACCTAGGTGTCTGCAAAGGAGGGAGGAGAGCGTGAAGGACGCGAGGCTGCTGCAACACAGACTGATTTTCAGTGTGACGGACAGGTGAGGAGCTGTGTTGAAGAGCTGTGGAGATGTTAGCCTAGAGCGAGGTGTTATTGCCAAAAGAGCGCAGGCGGAAGACCGCAGAGAGTGGCAGATGTGAAATATACTTTAGATGTATGTTATCTTTGGGCTCCCTCTGAAGAAGGCTGTTGTGAGTGAAAAGAAGGTGGTAGTGCATGTTCGTGCCCTTTTTGTGAGGCTCACGGCACAATCTTTCCTTAGGCGATGGCCGCAGAGCTGCCGGCGGAGGTTGCTGAAGCTCCTGGAAAGCAGTTGCTTCCAGAAGGTTCACTTGAAGTTCCAAAGGTTTCCTGCGGTGAGCTGCAGGGAGACAAGTTGCGGTTGCAAGAGGAACTGGCCAGGGTGAAAGCCAAGGTAGGCAAAGCCTGTAGCGGCCTGCATGACTGTGAGGAGGTGGTTTTCCCCTGTAAACGATGGGGAAAAGCCCTTGTTGAGGCTGTAGGGTAGTAGTGCAGTGGTGTCCCTTCTGTTGCCTTCCCTTCTTCCCGCCGCTGCCCCATGGTGGCAAACAGACCAAGCGCGTCAGGGAGCTGCCCTTTCAAGCGTGAGGGGCCAAGCAGTGTGTTGGGGGTCACACCTACCCACGAGGAGGCTGCTCAAGCAGCTTGTTGTCTCTCCGAACCCGCCTGAGCTTTGAGGTGGACCTGAAGGTGACAGTGGGTGAGCTCCGGGTGCCCTGAGAGTGCTGCGTGTTTTCCTGTTGAGGCTGTTGTACTCTTTCTCTATATTTGGCTGTGTGTGTAGAGCTTTGGTTCCTTCTTTGTAGCTGGTCAAATGCCTGCGAAGGTGACAGTCTGTGTTCTGGGGGGGGGCAGCACTTGAAAGGGTGCGATCCTTCTTCATGGTTTGCGCTCGCACACGCAGCGCTGGTTGCTAGGTGGGGTTTTTGCACTGTATACGGGAAGCAGCATGTCAGGCAGGTGCTGTGACTTGTCCTGTTCCCTGACTGTAGGAGGAACTTGACCTCCTAACCTAGCTGCCCGGAGAAGGCCGTGGGTTGGCCCTAGTGCTGAGCTTTTTCTGTAGAAAACATCTTGGCCATCTTGTGGCTGCATGATGCAAATGTGCCGCAAAGTGCTATAGTTCCTGCAGGGCCCTGGGGATGAACCTGTAGTTAGTAAGCATTAGGATCCCGAAATGCTAATTCACTTCCAAGTTGTTTTTGGAGAGAGCTACGTTCAGAGCTACTGACTTGCTTTCCGTTCACTACGCCCACCGCTGCCACCAACGCAAGTACGGAGTTGAAGGAAGGAGTGTAGGGACCGGCTTTCCACCATTTGTGTAAGAATAAGGTAGAGCAGCGTGGGCAGCGTTGGACTAGAAGTCTTTGTGATTGTGGTCGTTATCCTGGAGTTGGGAAGTGCCAGCAGGAGAAGGGAGAGCCTTTGCAGTAATGCTTCCCGTGGGGGAGCGAGCAGCTGGATGCTAGGAGGGTCCCGAGTCACGGGAAGGAGTAGGATTGGTGTTGCAGCTGCGTTTGGGCAGCTGGTAGGAAATTGAGATGGGGATGGGAGAGGCCGGTATGAAAGCGGAAGGAGCAACGTGGTTTTGGAGAGTCGAAGCAGTGGAGTCGTCTGTCTGAAAGCGAAGCTGACTAGCGTGGGTCCTGACTAGCGTGGTTTTACAGTTGCAGGCGTTGGAAGAGCAGCATGTTCAGGCTGAGCGTTGTGTTCAGGATTTGAAGACGGCCCTGGCAGAGAAACAGAGGGAAGCGACAGCTTCTTCCCGGCAACTGCAAGACCTTCTGGAAGCCTCTTTGGGAGGCGTTAGCCTAAAAGACCTGGAGGAACGAGTGGGACGGTAAGGAAGTGGCACAGTGAAGCAAGGCTTTGCTTTGTGGGCTGGTGTAATAGCAGCAGGATGGCCTTGTTGCATCTCAGCAAGTCAGTACACGATTTTGGGAGAGGCTTTTGCTTTGGACTGTGTGATTTGGCGCTGTTGTGCCAGTGTTGGTGCTCCTGTGGATTTCCATGACGAGGCCTGTGTTTCTTTTCAAGACTTGAACTGGAAAACGCCCGGCTGGAAGACACAGGGCAGCAGCAGGCAGCTAGACTCGAAGCTCTTCAGAAAGAGCTGCACGCCTCTGCCTCTGTAAGCTAGTCATAGCCTTCCTGTTTCATGAGCTACTGTGCGCAGTTGTGTGTGTATGTATGCGGGGGCGTTTTCGGAAGAGATTTTCCTGGGGAGCCTCGGGGAAATCATTCCCTGCAGGCTGCAGGCGATCGGCTGCTGTTGGTCCGCTCGCAGGCTTTCTGGTTTTGTGCGCTACTCTGCTGAGTCTTACTTAACAGTGTTTGAGGTAAGGGCACTTACGGCACTTGTGCGCCGGTGTGAATGGTTGCTGCTTTGTACCGGTTGTGGTGCTTAAGCCGTGTGGCAGCAGCACTTCAGCTGTTGCCGCCTTAAAGGCGTTCTGCAAGTGAACTTGTGGAACGTCCTTGGTGCCAAGCACGTCGTTGCCAAGTCTTAAGCGGCCTCCTCAGGCTGTGCCAGGAATTCCATTCGCCGCTGGTCGCTGAAGATCCCCCTGGAGCTTTAAATTAAGCTGTGCTCTGCCCGGATGGGGATACCTAAGTACCGTCGGCTATTAGCGGAGGGCCTGAGGAAGGTGTTCTCCAGTGTGCGTGGCACCTTTGCCCCCGTGAGCCCCTCGCTAGTAGCGGGTGGTCTTTGCTTTAGTGGGGGTCGGGGGGAGGGTGGTGTGGGGGGAGAGAGGGGTGGCAGGCACCAGTTTCTGTCCCTCGGTCTTAGCCTGGGTGGTGGAAATATTGAAGTGCTGCAGTTTGCGTGGGATTCTGTCCCCTGGAGTTGTGGGGCCGGCCCTCGGCTAGCAGAGAGAGATGTCCTGCCGCACCTTTGTGAGGAAGGCTGTGCGCACCTAGTGCCTCTAGGTGCCGTGAGTGAGTCGTGTGTGCCATTTCTTCTTCCTGTCCGGAAAGCGTGAGAGCGGAAGAAAGCCAGGGAAGGAGCTGGCAGAGTGGAAACAACCCGCAGAAGCCCGCCTGGAGGAAGAAATGAAGAAAAACGTTGCACTGCAGAAAGAATGCAACAGGTACAGCCGTTGAGTACTTGTAAGAGCTGTCGAATGAGCGGGGAGTCAGGCGTTATGTACCTTGCCCCTGAGACTCCGAGTACGTATCTGTTGGTGAGCGAGCTCAAGGCTTGCGTTAGGTCTTGCAAGTGGCTTCTGTAGGGGAGCGTGCGGTTTTAGGTAGGTGGAAGTGCAGGCAGGAGGGCAGTTGTCCTGGGAAGAGAGGGAGGGCGGGAGGGCAGGAAGAAGTCGCTTGTGTCTTGTGCCTGTTGTCAGGCAGAGGGAGAAGCTTCAAGGGAGCAGATGAAATGTTGACTGGGCAAGTGATGTGTGGGAGGGGAATGATGTGGGTGGGTGGGTTGGTGTGGTGTTTTGGCTTCGTGTCTTGTTCTGGAAGTCCTGGCCTGTCCGCCATGGTACAAATGAAGTAAGCCCCGCACCGTATGCGTGGTGCTTAGGGAAGTGCATGCGTAAAGGCGGACTGTGCTTGGGCTTCCTACTTTACTTGCTAATGTGCTGTGCAGGTCGAAGAGGCTTCTGGAGAAAGCTATGAAGAAAGTGAGGGCGTATGAGAGGCGGGCGCGAGAGTCCCAGATGAATTT
The DNA here is from genome assembly GCF_040807025.1 of Struthio camelus. Taxonomy (NCBI): domain Eukaryota; kingdom Metazoa; phylum Chordata; class Aves; order Struthioniformes; family Struthionidae; genus Struthio; species Struthio camelus. Next base: position 27,630,730 of record NC_090942.1, read on the forward strand.
CCCGGGCGAAAGGGAGGACCCGTGTTCGGGAAGGGGCAGAGAAGTTGCTAAATTACGAACAAAGGTGAGCTTTGGTTGGCTTGTTGTGGTGCTTGTTTTGGAAAGCTGTAAGATTCTTTTCCTGGCTGTTGGGTTGTGGTGTTAATTATGTGGTGGCCGTGTTTGAAAAGAACGGCTGTCTCTTATGGTCCCTGAAAAAGCCTGTGTAATCCTTTGGGAAGTGAAGAGGCGTTGCGATAGCGGGGCACTTGTGAGCCTGGGCCTTTCTGGGCGAGAGCCCAGCTTGAAAGCTTGAGGCCCTGGCAGCATCTTTGAGGTCTGACAGATGAATTTGTGCTCTGGAAGACCGGTAAGTAGGACCATTATAAGCCTAACCACAGTATGAAAGGCAAGGACATCGGAAGCATAGGTGTGAGAGGTGTGGAAAAGGTGCGTTTCTGCGGAGAGAAGACGACGACGACGGCGGCAGAGTTTTAGTTGACCTTTGGGGCCTACTGAAACCCTGGCACTTCTTTGTTGATTGTCTTCTAAACTCAAACCTGTGTGTGTGTGTGTGCGTGTGTGTGCGTGTATGTAGAAAGAGATAATCATTTCTGTTTCCTCTTTCCTGAAGCTTCAGGTATACCACTGTAAACAAGTGAATACCTTGTGATTATTGTATATTGTTGTCAATATGATTACAGTTGTTATCGTTCCCGTTCATTAGTTCATTACACTCGGTTACTTACCTGTTACAATAGTAAACTCATTCCTAAGGAGTAGGGACACCTACACTACCAGCCGACCCTGTTTAGTGTCGGGAGCCCGCCGAATTACCTTACCAGGGCAAAATGCCTCTCAACTGGTTCGGTCGTTCTGCGGAGGCCTCCCGGCACAAAGGGACACGCTCGGTGGATTGTCACAGAACTGCGTACGCTTAGACCTCTGGGTCTGCTTAGGTGAGTGAGTCCTTTCCCTGTGTGCAGGTCCGTGAGCTGTGCTGCTCCCTGGAGGCAGAGCGGAGGAAGTCGAGGCAGCTAGAGAAAGCAAACGAAGGTGCGCGAGAAGAGTTGGCTTGGCTGCATGGGAGCCGTGACAAACTGCGGAAGAGCAAGCGGCAGCTGGAAGAAGAGGTGGTTGCGCTGAGGTGTCGCTTAGAGGCCAAGATGAGGGATCAGAGGCACAGAGAAGAGGATAAAAGGGAGATTGAGCAAAAGGCTGGGCAAGAGCTAAGGCAAAAACTACAGGAAGTCAATCTCTTTCTGCAGGTGAGCTCCCTTACCGCTAGTACGCGCAGTCCGTTTGTGGCTTGTCATTCATTCTTTACTGTTGTCATTTCTCGGTATGTTATGCTTGTGCCGGTCAGTGCTGTGGGGTCATGGGCTCGTTATAGCTTCAGGAGGTTGCTGAAGGGTGCGAGCTTGTTGGATGCTTGTCCTCAGGCATTCTGAGATGTGGTGAATAATCTTCTTTACGCACCTCGGTCACTGGCGAATCTGTAACAGCGCCAAGAAAGACGAGAATTGCAAGTGGACTAGTGTCTTAGAGAGACAGAGGTGGCTTGAATCAGAACTAGCTCTGATTCAAAACAAAACAAAGCAAAGCAAAAAGTTGCGCTGAGAGAGCCGGTTTCTTTCTGAACCAAAAGGATGATGTAATGGGGTGCTTTTGGGTTTTGCCCTTGATTGTAGAGGGCAGTGAGGAGGCCCAGTTGGCTCCCTGGGTGAGGTTGTGCTCTTCAAAGTGGGTGTGTGAAAGGGCCTGGGGGGAATGATCTCTTTTTCTTTCCTGGGGGTTGAAACTGCATTATCTGCTTCAGACACAGGCAGCCGCCCAGGACCGAGCGGAACAACTAAGAGCCGCTTCTGCAGCTTCCGCGGTAGGCCGACTGCAGCAGAGAGTTAGGCATTTAGAATATGAATTGGCTCTCACAAAACGCCTGCAGTGAGAGAGCGCTAACGAGAGGCTTGCGGAAGCTGCTGCTGCTGCGCAATGCTATGAGCCCTGCAGAAGCCACTCTCTGGCAACGAACCCGGTGGGCAGCGCTTCCTCTGTGACGGAGAGAGTGGAAGCTCATATGGCTGAGGTAAGGCATTGGGAATACCTGTTATTCTCAAGCTGAAAATGAGCATCCGTTCCTAGCTCCACCGCACCCAATCTAGGAGTCTAGACACGCCTGCTGACCCTCAGAGCGCTGCAATCTCGGCAAAAGCTCTGGTCCGGGCGCGCCCCAGAATTAGCAGTCCGTGTGACGGCATGTTCCTCACAGCGTGGTGAGCAGCGTGCCCTGAGGTTTGGGAAGCGCATGCCGAGAGTGGGGCAAGGGAGCACGTGATTCTTCACAAAATGCCGTGATCCGTTCCCGCCTTTGCACAGAGTGGGGGTGTGGAGAAGCTCTCGAGTTGGGGATTGCTTTGTGAGACGGTTAATGCCATAGAGCAATGGGAACGCTGGGCCTTGGTGGACAAAGACTTTCTCTGTAGTGGGGGTGATGTTTCCAGTGTTTATTCCCATGTTGCAGTTGGCTTGAGAAGCTAATGCTACAAGAATGTAGCTACTGAGGCCTTAAGGGTATCTTGTCTGTACTTGCAGGTGCGGCGGGAATGGTCAAAAATATCGCTGAAGAACTTGAGCAAGGTAATCTGTCAGGATCTGTTAGCGGTGTTACCAAGGAAGAGGACGGTTCCTCCATTTTGAACACAACTACTGGAAAGCTGCCAAGCTCCTGTGCTAAGCACAGTTGTTTTCTACTAGCTTTCCAACCTAGAGCTCTGCGAGGCAACTTGCTGCTTATGCAAATAATAGTCGTACAGAGTCGTATGCAGTTGCCTTTAGATCACAGAGAGGAAAAGCGGCCTATGCGCACGTTCAGCCCCTGCCCCCGAGCCCTGAGCAATTCCACCTCTTCAGGATAATTGTTTCTCCAGAGTTGTGGCTTGGCGGTGACTGGGCCTGTTGCAAAGCAGGTAGCCCCTGAGAGCAATTCCTTCTGTCCCAGTAGCCTTTACTCTCCTAGCGAGTGGCCAGCCGTTGCGCTAGAGCTCTTTCCGTTTGCTAGGACGGACACAAATCCGTGGCATTGAATCCGTTTGCATTGTGACTGGAGTTGCCTGTCTCCTGGGAGTAATAAGGTTTGTTTGCTTTGGGGACCTTTTCCTACTGCAACACTAACATAGGGCATTTTCTCCCCTCCCGCTCTCGCCCCGCCCCTTCCCCAGCAATGGCTGAGCTGAACGTTGGATCGGCTGGAGCTTCTCCCTGGGCATCTACTGAAGGATCTTCAGAAAACGTAGACCAGGAGCCACTTTCCAGGGCAACGCAAGAGTGCCGCGATGTTTTGACAGCCCCGTTCCAGAGAGCTAAGAGTGGTTATCCTGAGACTACTACCTCCTGACAGAGGGACTCGCGTTACCAGGCTGTGAGGAAAAGCAACCCTTGCCACTGTTTTTGTACGAGTGCAACAGTGCGGTGTAGCCAATAATAATAACGTGCGGTCTTTAACTGCAAGTATTGTGTTCCAACTTGGTATTTAATAAATGTTGTAATCTAGTAGGTCTCTCCGTTTTATTCTGTTCCCCTTCCTGACTTTGCCTGCCCTGCGCATATGACTGTCCCCTCTGCTCGTGTCTCTTATGGAGTAGTACGTGTTGCATTGCTGCCAAATGGTGCATGCTGGTGGAAGTCTGGCCTGCTGCGGCATTTGCGGGCAAGGGCTGCGTTTTGTCCCTGCGTTTTGCGAGTTGTTCAGCGCTAGCCAGCACGGATGATGGAAGTCATGTTTTTGAAGGCCTAGCCAGGCTTTCTTCCTGGGCAGGCGCTTAGCCCTTCTGCCTCGCGCTGGTCTGACCAAAAGTCACTTATGCAGACAGCTCCAGGCCTGAGGGCAGAGAGGCCGTTTGTCCAAGGGAGAGCTCAGCTCTGCTCTGCTCTGCTCCCTTCAGCTGGCTTCCCAGCTGCTCCTTCAGCCTGTCCTGGCAGCCAGGCCAAGGGCCAGCATGCAGACTGTGTGTTTTTCCTCAGCGGGGGCTGGAAGCACGAGTGTGTGAAGACAGGGGCCTCGATCGTCCCCAGGTGCAGCCCTTGGCGGTTCCCCTTGTTGAACTTGACAAGGTGCCCGGTTGCCTCACGTCTCGCTCGTAGCGGGGCACTGGCCTCTTGCTGCCTTTGAGAACGATGCTTCCTGTGGTCTGGGCAGAAGGGAGGGCGAGAGCTTCTGGTAGCCAGGAAAGGTCGCAAAGCCCGCCGGTCTGGAAGGCTGTTGGATCCGCTTGCAGTCTGCAAAGGGGAAAGGGGTTATGGAAGTTCTCTGCCCTGCAGCGTGACTGGCAAAGCGGAACCGCTGTCCAGTGCTGGGCACTTGCTCTTCTCTCTGCAAAGCAAAAGCAGGTGCGGAACGCCTCTGAAGTGCCTTCGCTTTGGGTTGTCCTGTTGCCAAACTCTGAGAGGAACTGTTTTCCAGTGGTTCCCTGCCTGCTTCTGTCCTGCTGGGTGTCAGGGAGAGGTGAAAGTTCTTGGCCGCCGGAGCAGCAGCACTGAAATTCAGCGCTGGCATCTGGCATGACAGGAGCTGGTAGCGCTTACAAGGCGGGTAGAGCAAAGTCCCGTCTGTTCTGGCCCCTGCACTAGAGGAGAGGGATGGAGCTACTGGAGCGAGTCCAGCGAAGGGCTACTAAGATGATTAAGGGACTGGAGTAGCTCTCATACGAGGAAAGGCTGAGAGAGCTGGGATTGTTCAGCCTGCAGAAGAGAAGACCGCGGATCAGGGTGTAGGCAGGATGCGAAGGGAGGGTGTAAAGAAGTCGGAGGCAGACTCTTCTCAGCGGTGCCTAGCGGTAGGACGAGGGGCAAGGGGCACAAACTGAAACACAGGCCGTCCTGTCTGAACAGGAGGAAAAAGTTCTTTGCTGTGAGGGGTGACTGAGCCCTGGAAGAGGTTGCCCAGAGAGCTTGGGGAGTCTCCGTCCTCGGAGATGTTCCCAAGCCGTCTGGCTAGGGTCCTGGGCCGACTACTTGAGGTGATCCTGCTTGAGTAGGGGGGGCTGGACGAGACGATCTCCAGAGGTGCCTTCCAACCTCAAACGTCCGGTGATTCTGTGACAAGCAGGAGAAGCGGGCGACCGGGCATCTAGTCAAGTTCGACAAGGGGAACTGTCAAGGGCTGCACCTGGGGACAAATAGCCCCTGTGCCCTGGGGCAGGCTGGGGGCTACTGCCAGGAAAGCAGCTGGGCAGAGGAAGGCCTGGGGGTGCAGGTGGGCAGCAAGGAGTCAGCAATGGTTAGAGAAAGAAATCGTAACCACATTTTAATCGTTTTGATAATAACTTTCTGCCAAAGGGAGCAATCGCCCTCCAGCCTCTCGCTGTGGTCTCTGCTAACAGCTGGAGCGATCCGCTTTCGGTGAGAGTCGCTCACCTCGGTGAGAGTCGCGACTCGCGGCCAATTTGGCTCCCTCCGGCACTTGGGCTTCCTACGGCGCAGGCGCAGAGCTGGGAGCCCAGAAGGACCGGCACGCTCGCGGCCTGGCCGGGCAGCAGCCAGAGCAGCCAGCTGCGGGGCTCAACCTAAGCAGTCGCCGTCTCTTCAGGCGCAACGAGCTACTTCAGCCCTGCGAGCTCGGCCAAGCGCTCGCGACGCCCGCGCCCTTAGGGAAACAGTGGGAGCGCAGGTTTGCGAGGAGCACAGTGTCCCGCACCTGGAGCAGCAGCAGCATGAATTCTTCAGGGAAATGACGGCACAGCAGAGTAAGAGCTGGAGCTGGGGGCCGCCGGGGAGGGACCCCCAACAAAGACGTCCTTCGGCCGGCCGCAGCCACCCGCCGCCGCCGCCGCCGCCGCCCCCCGGCCCGGCCCGGCAGCGCCGCGAAGGAGGCGGCAGCGCCCCCCCCCGCCCCGCCCCGGGCCCGCCCCGGCCGCAGCCCCGCCCCCTCGCTGCACAGCCCCGCCCCTCGGCGCGTCACCCCGCTGCCCTGTGACGCCCCCCCCGCGCCCTCGCCGCGGCTGTTGCGCATGCGCGGCGCGCCCGCCACCGCCTCCGGAGCCGGTGGTCCTCGGTGCTGTTGCGGCCGTGTGCCTCGCTGCCAGCGTCGCTGCGTCGCTGTCCTCGGCCGGCGCCTCTGCCCCCGGCCCGGGGGCTCCGAGCTCGCCGGGACTCAGCCCCGCAGCAGCTGGCCCGGGCCGCGGCCCCTGCTCGGGGCTGTCCGCCGCCCGCGTGCCCGCCGCAGCATGAAGAGGCTCTTGGGGCTCTTCGGCCAGGGCCAGGGGCAGCCGCCTTCGCCGTCGCCGTCGCCGTCGCGGTCGCGGTCGCGGTGGGCGTGCGGCGGCAGCGCGCCCCTGCGCTGCGTCGGCGCTGCCTACGAGCTCCGGGAGAAGGAGCTGGGCAAGCTGCACCGCGCGGCCGCCAGCGGCGACCTGGCGCGGGTGCGGCGGCGGCGGTGGCTGCCGAGAGTCGGCCTCGACGGGCGGGACAAGGCGAAGCGGTGAGGGGCGGCGGGGGGGCCGGGGCGGCGCGGGGGGTGGGGGGGGCGGCGGCGAGGGCCGGGCTGCTGCGTCGGTGCCGGCGGGGGCGGCGGCTGGTGGGTTGGAGCTGGCGTGCAGCTGGCAGGAGCGCCTTTGTGCCGGGAAGGCAGGGCCGTTTGCTTGGGCTGGCGAGGGAGTGCGGGAGGGCAGTCGGCCTTGCGCGCGCGGGGTGGGCTCGGGGCTCGGGGCTCGGGGCTCGGAGGCCGGTTGCGTGTGTGGCCAGGCCGGAGTGGGACTTTGTTGCTGGGAGCGTGACAGGGTCGAGGGGGAAGGTTTCTGCTGTCGGGTTTGGTAGGTGTTGTGGAGGGCCCTTGGGAGCGAGCGCGTGCTGGTGCTTGCTGCAGCAGTAAGGCCGGGAAGAGGCCAGAGGGCGCGACTTCCCGGCAAGGCCAGCAGCGAGGGGATGTTCTGGTGTTATAAAAGGCACGTGCTGGGCCTGCGGCCTGCTGCTGTGGCGTGAGTGGTCCTGGCAGCAGGTGGAGGTTGCCTTGCCGTAGGCTGGAGGTGCGCAAGCCTTGCTCTTGCTTGCTGGGCTGCGTGCGTAGTGGTGTTGGAGGCAGGGAGGAGGTGCCGGGGCGGAGGGCAGCAGTTGCAGAGCGGAAGCCGGAGGCTGGCTGGGAGAAATGGGGGGCCTGGGCGCAGGGATGCACGCGCAGGGAAGGGAGCGCGGAGCTGAGGCAACGTTGTCTTCCTAAGTGGGGGCTGGGGCTGGGGCTGGGGCTGGGGCGGGGAGGGGCTTTTTCCTAGCCCCGGCGTCTCGGGCTTTGGGTGTGCAGCGGTCACCCGCGTGACATGGGCAGGCGCGGTCTCTTCAGCTGTCTGGCCTGCGCTAAGGTAACATGCTCAATTTTTAGGACACCTCTGCATCTGGCTTGCGCTAACGGACATGCGGAGGTTGTCTTGTACTTAGTAGAGAGGAAGTGCAAGCTAAATCCTCGTGACAACTTCAAGAGATCGCCACTGATGAAGGTACGTGGGTGCTGCGGTAGGCAGGGCTTCTAAATTGCGCCCCGAGCGATCGAGCTCTTGGGTGATTCTGGAGGTAGGTCTGGGTGGAGCTTGTGGTGCGCTGGGCGCTGGCTAGGCGTGCGTTGCCTAATGTTTGGGCGCGTTATTGTTGTCCGAGGTCGGCAAGCTGTGGGAATTCTGCCAGAGGGAAGCGTAATTGCTGGCAACGTTTCCTTGTTTCCCGTGTGGTTGGCAGGCAGTGCAGTGCCAGCACGAAGGCTGCGTCGCCATTCTGCTAGCGCATGGTGCCGACGCTAACCTTGCGGATGCTAACGGCAACACTGCCCTTCACCTGGCTGCCCTTGCTCCTAACACCTGCCTAGCAGGGCAGTTACTGGCGCACAACGCCCATCTTGATGCGCAGAATAAGGTAAGCGTGGAATTTGGGTCAGGCCGCTCCTGAGAAGAAAAAGTTGCTTTGCTTCTCTGTGTTTTTCTAACTGGAGAGGGGCGTTATGCTTTCAGATGGGATACACGCCCCTTTCTCTGGCCGTGTCCGCGCATCACGTAGAGATGGTGGAGTTCCTGCTTAGCAAAGGAGCCGACGTGCACGCTCGAGATCAGTCGGAAAGGTGAAGGGTTTGTCAAAACGGGGCGTGGGTCTCCTGAGCATTGGTGAAGTTTGCCTGGTCTGGCCGGGTAGCCGAGGGTGCTTAGCGGGGGAGACGTTTGGCCCAGGGACGTGCTGCGGCCCCTTGCAACCCGAGTTCTCGTGGGCTTCCGTGTGGTTGGCTTTGCTTTCCTCCTGGCTGTAGGAAAGGGGGAGGTGTAATTGTTTTGGGAGCAAATAGGGATGAAAGGAACGCCAGTGAAACGTCGGTGTCTCCTGATAGCTTTTGTCTCGTCTTGTGGCTGCTTTAGGACCCCTCTGATGCTTGCCGCCTCTGCCGGGGACGTGAGCATGATAGAAGTTCTTCTTGGCTATGGTGCTGACCTTTGCCAGAAAGACGTTCTTGGATGGACAGCGGAGGCTTATGCTAGGAGGTCTGGACACACTGGGTAAGTGCTTTAGGTCACGGTGAGAGTCGCTAAGCGGTCCGAATGTCCGTGTTGGTGTGCGGACGTGTTTGGTAAGAGGCGCAAGGTTTAATGATGCGTGGAGACCTTTGTTGAAGGTGGGCTCAGTGGAATCTTCCGGGACGTAGCGTTCCCTGTGTCAAGTGTGAGTTGGGGAGTTGAGGAAAGCTTCCCCCGCAAATCGTCTTGTTTGGTAAGTGGTGTTATGCAAGGATGTAGTTGATTATAGTGACAGTGTTCCCTTTCTTTCCGCACCTCCCTAGTGTTAGTGAACAGCTGGCAGACCGCGCAGCCGAGAAAAACGTGGGAGAAGCTTGTGCAGGCAGCGCAGAAAGCACGCCAGTGCTTAGCACTCGTTGCGAGGCAGGAGCTGCTGCGTTTGCGTTGGGCACACCTGCTGCGGACAGAGGAGGTAGGAGGCTTAACTGTGGAGGAGCTGAGGAGGAGAATGCCTACGGCCTTTTCTTGTGGTGGCTTGTATTGAAGCTTGGCAGGGTTCCGTCCCTCTTGCCTGTTGAGTACCCTTGCTAGGGACGGAGTAGAGACGCGCTGGTGATCCTCCTCCGTGAGGATAGTCCTTTGGTTTTGAGGCTGGCTTTTGGTTTTGGGGGTGATGGGTGGGAGGCTGGGTAGAGCAGGAAATACAGCGTAGTCTCTGGCATTTTGAAGCACAGGTTGGCGGGGGTGGGGGTAGAGGCAAAGAGAGCACGAGAGAGAGACCGATCTCTGCCTGTGTGGTATGAAGAGCTCGGCAGTTTGTTTCCTTCTTGTCCTGTTCAACCGCTACCAGCATTTGCTCGCTGCCTGCTCACATAGCATATTCATGCCATGGCAGGTTTGAGGTTTGGAACGTTCGAAGGAAAGACAAGGGCAGTGTGGAATTCTTGTCCTTTTTTATTTTGCGGGGGGTGGGGGGGGCAGCGAGAATTGAGTAGGATGGGAGAAATTGGTGGTTTGGGGCATGCTTTCGTTCATGCTGTCTGGCATGACTGCTTCACTCTAGTCTGGCCTGTAGAATTGTCCGTGTAACATGCTTGTCTGCATTGCTGAAAGTCGAAGGTCCGACATGCTAAGAATTAATCCTGTCAATTAATATTTGAACAGTGAGAGGTGGCTTTTCCCACGAATACTTCACGAGGTGAGACTCGAACAGTAGCTTTTGCCAACGACCTTAACCTGCCGAAAAAGAGGGGAGATTTGAGCGAGACGGTCCTTCTTGCCTTTGCCTTTGCCTTTGCCTTTGAAGAGTGTTGGAGGCAGAGGAGAGCGATGACAGCTGTCCTGCTTCTGAGGAAGAAAAAAGCAGTTTAGCTGCCAAGGTAAAGTGCCTCCAGAAGGAGAACTGCCCGTGGAGCGACTCGTTTGCAGGGCAGAGCTGTCTAGATTTGGGCAAAAGCGCGTGTCCAGGCAGGGTGGTTTTCTCCTGCCCCGCGGTCTCCTGCCTGCCAGTCTTTCAGCTGCGGTGAGCTGTTTGCTCCAAGCCTTGTAGCTGTCCGTGGCAGAGCATGCAGCAGGCTTGCGGTTGCGGGTGGGAAGAGCAGTAGGTGACAAGAAAAGCGACCGCATGGTTTTCTTCACCTGAGTCAGAGTTCTCGTCCCAAAGCTGATCAGCCTCTAGATGGCCTGTTCTTTTGTCCTCCAAGCCTTGCTGTTTGTTTCCAGTAACTTTGGTGATAGAATTCAGGCTGATATGGGGAAAAGGGCACTTGCTGTTCAAGATCTGCTGCAATGCTTCATCTCCTGGCTCTCCTTTCTTTCGTCCTTGTCAGGTTGCCCAAGAGTGCTTGGGGGCGGGGGGAGTGGCTCAAGAGGGTCTTTTTTTCCTCCTGGGGGATGGCATTGCGGGCTTGCATGGGATCTCACACCACCTGTTTCCCCTTCCTTTTGTTTCTTTTGTTTTGTTTTGGTTTGTTTTTCAGTTGAGGTGTGTGGCATTGGGGCTGTGCCATGATGAAGAAGCTGAAGAAGCCGAGTGTGGTGCAGGAACGCACCCCGTAGTGCTGGAGATGCAGGCATGTTTATTTGCAACCTGGTTGCCCTTGTCTCAGTGGCCTGTCAGAGACTGTGGCAGCTGTTGTGTGAGAAGAGCTAGTGTGGCATAGTAAGATGTGATGGTGGTTGGAGGAGTGAAAGTGAGGAAAGAGGGGGAGGTGAGACTACGGTAGTTTGAGAAGCAGGCAGCTGGTGGTCTCGTGAGCCCAAGGGAGGGGGAAAGGGTGTGTGTGCTGCTGGATAAGGTAACGTAGGTGAAGGCAGAGCCTGACTGTGTGCGGGCAGTGCTTCTCGGGGGGCTTTATGGAATGGGAGCAGGACGTTAGTGACATTAGGTATTGCTGTGTACATAAAGACATCTGCAGGCCTTGTAAAAGAGGAGCGAGAAGGTTTTTCTCTGTGGCTCGAGAGAGGAGAAGTATTTGGCAAGGTGTGGATGGCCTGGGCAGAGGCTGCTGTCCTGGGAGTGGCAGCAAGTGGCCTTGGAGTTGTATTTCTAGAGTCCTACTGCAAGAGAGAAGGTTCTGGTTCTGTGCGTGCTTGGAAGGGCTGCTGCTGCTTTGCCAGGTTATGCAGTGAAAGGAGCGTGTTTGGGACGGTGCAGCCAAGTACTAAGGACAGCAGCAGAGTGGGTGTAGGCTTGGAGGGAGCGCAGTTGGGGGTTGGAGAGTGGAAGCGAGGGCCCAGGGGGAGGTTTGCCTCAGGTTGTTGGAGAAGCAGGCAGCTGGCGGTGTTTGTTGGTGCAAAGGAGGGGGGGAGGATGTGTGTGCTGCTGAGTATTGCCGTGTAGGGGAAGCTGGAGTGTGGGTAGTGCTTCTCAGGGGCTTTAGGGGAAGGGAGCAGGGCGTTTGTGAGCTTCGGCATTGCCGTCCCTTCACATACGTTCTCGTGGAGGCTGCTTGTTTCTGTTCTTTCTAAGTGTGCGGGCCGATCTCTTTTAGGACGACTCACCGGAAAGGAAGGGAGAGGAGGCTCCTGGTGGTGCCCAAGTGGCGGCTGCTGCAGGAGCCCCTGCTGGTGTGAGAGGTGAGTTTCTAGACATGGAGGGGCTTTGTTTCTCTGCTCTTTGGGCTGGGTGAATGAACTGAAATGGCGATCTGCCTGTGAGAGGGTAGAGCAGGCAGGTAGGCGCTGGGCAGGCAATGGCGGGGAGGGGGGGAGGGAACGTAGCTGGAGGGAGATGTTTTGTGGTAGTGCTAGGGAAGGAGGGTTGTTTCTTGGTGACTTCCTGCGGGTGGGAGGGTGTTTGGCTAGTGCTTTGCGGGTCGCTCCTGTAGCGTGCCGAGGGATTGTGAAGGGCCAACTCTGGAGCTGTAGTTTGGAGGGGAGATGCCGTCAGAGCTGCGTAGTCGGCGACTGTGGCATGGCAGAGCCTTGTTTGGATGCTCGCCGAGCATGTGTTGGGCGTTCTTGGTAGGGGCGTGAGCTGTGCTGCTGGGCTTGGGCCTGTGGTGCTGGCAAGAAGGCGGCAGGAAGTGGCGATGGCGTGGTGGTGCGGCTGGGGGTGCAGGCGCCCTTAAATGACGCTGCTTTGTTTTTCCTGGGGAGTGGAACGGTTTGGTGTGTCCTGGGCGCAGGGCTTGCGTGCTGGAGGAGAGCAGGAGAGGGAAAGAAGGAGCGGTGGTGTGTCATTTGTGGCTTCCTTTGCAGGTGTTGCGTCGTCCGCAGGAGCGGAGCAGGAGGACGAGAGCGACTCTCCCTGGGATTCCGAGGTGCTTGGTGTGAGGGGCGCAGTGGGTTGCCCGTGGGGGGAAGTGCGCGGGAGCTTGCCTTGGACGTGGGCCCTAGCAGGGATGAGGCTCAGTTGCCGCTTGTGGTGGCTGCGCCACAGGTTTGTTCCTGTGACCTGGAGCCGCTTGTGCTCTGTGCAAGCGGTTTGGTGAGGACTGTGCCTAAGTGGGGTGTGCTAATGTCCTGGGAGTGGCAGCAAGTGGCCTTTGAGTTGTATTTCTAGAGTCCTACTGCAAGAGAGAAGGTTCTGGTTCTGTGCGTGCTTGGAAGGGTTGCTGCTGCTTTGCCGGGTTATGCAGTGAAAGGAGCGTGTTTGGGACGGTGCAGCCAAGTACTAAGGACAGCAGCAGAGTGGGTGTAGGCTTGGAGGGAGCGCAGTTGGGGGTTGGAGAGTGGAAGCGAGGGCCCAGGGGGAGGTTTGCCTCAGGTTGTTGGAGAAGCAGGCAGCTGGCGGTGTTTGTTGGTGCAAAGGAGGGGGGAAGGATGTGTGTGCTGCTGAGTATTGCCGTGTAGGGGAAGCTGGAGTGTGGGTAGTGCTTCTCAGGGGCTTTAGGGGAAGGGAGCAGGGCGTTTGTGAGCTTCGGCATTGCCGTCCCTTCACATACGTTCTCGTGGAGGCTGCTTGTTTCTGTTCTTTCTAAGTGTGCGGGCCGATCTCTTTTAGGACGACTCACCGGAAAGGAAGGGAGAGGAGGCTCCTGGTGGTGCCCAAGTGGCGGCTGCTGCAGGAGCCCCTGCTGGTGTGAGAGGTGAGTTTCTAGACATGGAGGGGCTTTGTTTCTCTGCTCTTTGGGCTGGGTGAATGAACTGAAATGGCGATCTGCCTGTGAGAGGGTAGAGCAGGCAGGTAGGCGCTGGGCAGGCAATGGCGGGGAGGGGGGGGAGGGAACGTAGCTGGAGGGAGATGTTTTGTGGTAGTGCTAGGGAAGGAGGGTTGTTTCTTGGTGACTTCCTGCGGGTGGGAGGGTGTTTGGCTAGTGCTTTGCGGGTCGCTCCTGTAGCGTGCCGAGGGATTGTGAAGGGCCAACTCTGGAGCTGTAGTTTGGAGGGGAGATGCCGTCAGAGCTGCGTAGTCGGCGACTGTGGCATGGCAGAGCCTTGTTTGGATGCTCGCCGAGCATGTGTTGGGCGTTCTTGGTAGGGGCGTGAGCTGTGCTGCTGGGCTTGGGCCTGTGGTGCTGGCAAGAAGGCGGCAGGAAGTGGCGATGGCGTGGTGGTGCGGCTGGGGGTGCAGGCGCCCTTAAATGACGCTGCTTTGTTTTTCCTGGGGAGTGGAACGGTTTGGTGTGTCCTGGGCGCAGGGCTTGCGTGCTGGAGGAGAGCAGGAGAGGGAAAGAAGGAGCGGTGGTGTGTCATTTGTGGCTTCCTTTGCAGGTGTTGCGTCGTCCGCAGGAGCGGAGCAGGAGGACGAGAGCGACTCTCCCTGGGATTCCGAGGTGCTTGGTGTGAGGGGCGCAGTGGGTTGCCCGAGGGGGGAAGTGCGCGGGAGCTTGCCTTGGACGTGGGCCCTAGCAGGGATGAGGCTCAGTTGCCGCTTGTGGTGGCTGCGCCACAGGTTTGTTCCTGTGACCTGGAGCCGCTTGTGCTCTGTGCAAGCGGTTTGGTGAGGACTGTGCCTAAGTGGGGTGTGCTAATGTCCTGGGAGTGGCAGCAAGTGGCCTTTGAGTTGTATTTCTAGAGTCCTACTGCAAGAGAGAAGGTTCTGGTTCTGTGCGTGCTTGGAAGGGTTGCTGCTGCTTTGCCGGGTTATGCAGTGAAAGGAGCGTGTTTGGGACGGTGCAGCCAAGTACTAAGGACAGCAGCAGAGTGGGTGTAGGCTTGGAGGGAGCGCAGTTGGGGGTTCTGAAAGGGCTGTTCTACTTCCAGAGCCTGCGTTCCTTGACGGCCTGCCAAAGTCCCGAAGCAGCAGTGAATCTGCAGGTAATGCTTGATCGACAATCCGAGTTGTGCTTGGGTAGTCCTGCATTTGAAATGCAGTTTGTGGGTGAAGCGTTTCTGGAGATTGCTTGCACCACTCTCTGCTTGTTTGTGTTCTCGCTCACCTAGGTGTCTGCAAAAGAGGGAGGAGAGCGTGAAGGACGCGAGGCTGCTGCAACACAGACTGATTTTCAGTGTGACGGACAGGTGAGGAGCTGTGTTGAAGAGCTGTGGAGATGTTAGCCTAGAGCGAGGTGTTATTGCCAAAAGAGCGCAGGCGGAAGACCGCAGAGAGTGGCAGATGTGAAATATACTTTAGATGTATGTTATCTTTGGGCTCCCTCTGAAGAAGGCTGTCGTGAGTGAAAAGAAGGTGGTAGTGCATGTTCGTGCCCTTTTTGTGAGGCTCACGGCACAATCTTTCCTTAGGCGATGGCCGCAGAGCTGCCGGCGGAGGTTGCTGAAGCTCCTGGAAAGCAGTTGCTTCCAGAAGGTTCACTTGAAGTTCCAAAGGTTTCCTGCGGTGAGCTGCAGGGAGACAAGTTGCGGTTGCAAGAGGAACTGGCCAGGGTGAAAGCCAAGGTAGGCAAAGCCTGTAGCGGCCTGCATGACTGTGAGGAGGTGGTTTTCCCCTGTAAACGATGGGGAAAAGCCCTTGTTGAGGCTGTAGGGTAGTAGTGCAGTGGTGTCCCTTCTGTTGCCTTCCCTTCTTCCCGCCGCTGCCCCATGGTGGCAAACAGACCAAGCGCGTCAGGGAGCTGCCCTTTCAAGCGTGAGGGGCCAAGCAGTGTGTTGGGGGTCACACCTACCCACGAGGAGGCTGCTCAAGCAGCTTGTTGTCTCTCCGAACCCGCCTGAGCTTTGAGGTGGACCTGAAGGTGACAGTGGGTGAGCTCCGGGTGCCCTGAGAGTGCTGCGTGTTTTCCTGTTGAGGCTGTTGTACTCTTTCTCTATATTTGGCTGTGTGTGTAGAGCTTTGGTTCCTTCTTTGTAGCTGGTCAAATGCCTGCGAAGGTGACAGTCTGTGTTCTGGGGGGGGGCAGCACTTGAAAGGGTGCGATCCTTCTTCATGGTTTGCGCTCGCACACGCAGCGCTGGTTGCTAGGTGGGGTTTTTGCACTGTATACGGGAAGCAGCATGTCAGGCAGGTGCTGTGACTTGTCCTGTTCCCTGACTGTAGGAGGAACTTGACCTCCTAACCTAGCTGCCTGGAGAAGGCCGTGGGTTGGCCCTAGTGCTGAGCTTTTTCTGTAGAAAACATCTTGGCCATCTTGTGGCTGCATGATGCAAATGTGCCGCAAAGTGCTATAGTTCCTGCAGGGCCCTGGGGATGAACCTGTAGTTAGTAAGCATTAGGATCCCGAAATGCTAATTCACTTCCAAGTTGTTTTTGGAGAGAGCTACGTTCAGAGCTACTGACTTGCTTTCCGTTCACTACGCCCACCGCTGCCACCAACGCAAGTACGGAGTTGAAGGAAGGAGTGTAGGGACCGGCTTTCCACCATTTGTGTAAGAATAAGGTAGAGCAGCGTGGGCAGCGTTGGACTAGAAGTCTTTGTGATTGTGGTCGTTATCCTGGAGTTGGGAAGTGCCAGCAGGAGAAGGGAGAGCCTTTGCAGTAATGCTTCCCGTGGGGGAGCGAGCAGCTGGATGCTAGGAGCGTCCCGAGTCACGGGAAGGAGTAGGATTGGTGTTGCAGCTGCGTTTGGGCAGCTGGTAGGAAATTGAGATGGGGATGGGAGAGGCCGGTATGAAAGCGGAAGGAGCAACGTGGTTTTGGAGAGTCGAAGCAGTGGAGTCGTCTGTCTGAAAGCGAAGCTGACTAGCGTGGGTCCTGACTAGCGTGGTTTTACAGTTGCAGGCGTTGGAAGAGCAGCATGTTCAGGCTGAGCGTTGTGTTCAGGATTTGAAGACGGCCCTGGCAGAGAAACAGAGGGAAGCGACAGCTTCTTCCCGGCAACTGCAAGACCTTCTGGAAGCCTCTTTGGGAGGCGTTAGCCTAAAAGACCTGGAGGAACGAGTGGGACGGTAAGGAAGTGGCACAGTGAAGCAAGGCTTTGCTTTGTGGGCTGGTGTAATAGCAGCAGGATGGCCTTGTTGCATCTCAGCAAGTCAGTACACGATTTTGGGAGAGGCTTTTGCTTTGGACTGTGTGATTTGGCGCTGTTGTGCCAGTGTTGGTGCTCCTGTGGATTTCCATGACGAGGCCTGTGTTTCTTTTCAAGACTTGAACTGGAAAACGCCCGGCTGGAAGACACAGGGCAGCAGCAGGCAGCTAGACTCGAAGCTCTTCAGAAAGAGCTGCACGCCTCTGCCTCTGTAAGCTAGTCATAGCCTTCCTGTTTCATGAGCTACTGTGCGCAGTTGTGTGTGTATGTATGCGGGGGCGTTTTCGGAAGAGATTTTCCTGGGGAGCCTCGGGGAAATCATTCCCTGCAGGCTGCAGGCGATCGGCTGCTGTTGGTCCGCTCGCAGGCTTTCTGGTTTTGTGCGCTACTCTGCTGAGTCTTACTTAACAGTGTTTGAGGTAAGGGCACTTACGGCACTTGTGCGCCGGTGTGAATGGTTGCTGCTTTGTACCGGTTGTGGTGCTTAAGCCGTGTGGCAGCAGCACTTCAGCTGTTGCCGCCTTAAAGGCGTTCTGCAAGTGAACTTGTGGAACGTCCTTGGTGCCAAGCACGTCGTTGCCAAGTCTTAAGCGGCCTCCTCAGGCTGTGCCAGGAATTCCATTCGCCGCTGGTCGCTGAAGATCCCCCTGGAGCTTTAAATTAAGCTGTGCTCTGCCCGGATGGGGATACCTAAGTACCGTCGGCTATTAGCGGAGGGCCTGAGGAAGGTGTTCTCCAGTGTGCGTGGCACCTTTGCCCCCGTGAGCCCCTCGCTAGTAGCGGGTGGTCTTTGCTTTAGTGGGGGTCGGGGGGAGGGTGGTGTGGGGGGAGAGAGGGGTGGCAGGCACCAGTTTCTGTCCCTCGGTCTTAGCCTGGGTGGTGGAAATATTGAAGTGCTGCAGTTTGCGTGGGATTCTGTCCCCTGGAGTTGTGGGGCCGGCCCTCGGCTAGCAGAGAGAGATGTCCTGCCGCACCTTTGTGAGGAAGGCTGTGCGCACCTAGTGCTTCTAGGTGCCGTGAGTGAGTCGTGTGTGCCATTTCTTCTTCCTGTCCGGAAAGCGTGAGAGCGGAAGAAAGCCAGGGAAGGAGCTGGCAGAGTGGAAACAACCCGCAGAAGCCCGCCTGGAGGAAGAAATGAAGAAAAACGTTGCACTGCAGAAAGAATGCAACAGGTACAGCCGTTGAGTACTTGTAAGAGCTGTCGAATGAGCGGGGAGTCAGGCGTTATGTACCTTGCCCCTGAGACTCCGAGTACGTATCTGTTGGTGAGCGAGCTCAAGGCTTGCGTTAGGTCTTGCAAGTGGCTTCTGTAGGGGAGCGTGCGGTTTTAGGTAGGTGGAAGTGCAGGCAGGAGGGCAGTTGTCCTGGGAAGAGAGGGAGGGCGGGAGGGCAGGAAGAAGTCGCTTGTGTCTTGTGCCTGTTGTCAGGCAGAGGGAGAAGCTTCAAGGGAGCAGATGAAATGTTGACTGGGCAAGTGATGTGTGGGAGGGGAATGATGTGGGTGGGTGGGTTGGTGTGGTGTTTTGGCTTCGTGTCTTGTTCTGGAAGTCCTGGCCTGTCCGCCATGGTACAAATGAAGTAAGCCCCGCACCGTATGCGTGGTGCTTAGGGAAGTGCATGCGTAAAGGCGGACTGTGCTTGGGCTTCCTACTTTACTTGCTAATGTGCTGTGCAGGTCGAAGAGGCTTCTGGAGAAAGCTATGAAGAAAGTGAGGGCGTATGAGAGGCGGGCGCGAGAGTCCCAGATGAATTTCCCGGGCGAAAGGGAGGACCCGTGTTCGGGAAGGGGCAGAGAAGTTGCTAAATTACGAACAAAGGTGAGCTTTGGTTGGCTTGTTGTGGTGCTTGTTTTGGAAAGCTGTAAGATTCTTTTCCTGGCTGTTGGGTTGTGGTGTTAATTATGTGGTGGCCGTGTTTGAAAAGAACGGCTGTCTCTTATGGTCCCTGAAAAAGCCTGTGTAATCCTTTGGGAAGTGAAGAGGCGTTGCGATAGCGGGGCACTTGTGAGCCTGGGCCTTTCTGGGCGAGAGCCCAGCTTGAAAGCTTGAGGCCCTGGCAGCATCTTTGAGGTCTGACAGATGAATTTGTGCTCTGGAAGACCGGTAAGTAGGACCATTATAAGCCTAACCACAGTATGAAAGGCAAGGACATCGGAAGCATAGGTGTGAGAGGTGTGGAAAAGGTGCGTTTCTGCGGAGAGAAGACGACGACGACGGCGGCAGAGTTTTAGTTGACCTTTGGGGCCTACTGAAACCCTGGCACTTCTTTGTTGATTGTCTTCTAAACTCAAACCTGTGTGTGTGTGTGTGCGTGTGTGTGCGTGTATGTAGAAAGAGATAATCATTTCTGTTTCCTCTTTCCTGAAGCTTCAGGTATACCACTGTAAACAAGTGAATACCTTGTGATTATTGTATATTGTTGTCAATATGATTACAGTTGTTATCGTTCCCGTTCATTAGTTCATTACACTCGGTTACTTACCTGTTACAATAGTAAACTCATTCCTAAGGAGTAGGGACACCTACACTACCAGCCGACCCTGTTTAGTGTCGGGAGCCCGCCGAATTACCTTACCAGGGCAAAATGCCTCTCAACTGGTTCAGTCGTTCTGCGGAGGCCTCCCGGCACAAAGGGACACGCTCGGTGGATTGTCACAGAACTGCGTACGCTTAGACCTCTGGGTCTGCTTAGGTGAGTGAGTCCTTTCCCTGTGTGCAGGTCCGTGAGCTGTGCTGCTCCCTGGAGGCAGAGCGGAGGAAGTCGAGGCAGCTAGAGAAAGCAAACGAAGGTGCGCGAGAAGAGTTGGCTTGGCTGCATGGGAGCCGTGACAAACTGCGGAAGAGCAAGCGGCAGCTGGAAGAAGAGGTGGTTGCGCTGAGGTGTCGCTTAGAGGCCAAGATGAGGGATCAGAGGCACAGAGAAGAGGATAAAAGGGAGATTGAGCAAAAGGCTGGGCAAGAGCTAAGGCAAAAACTACAGGAAGTCAATCTCTTTCTGCAGGTGAGCTCCCTTACCGCTAGTACGCGCAGTCCGTTTGTGGCTTGTCATTCATTCTTTACTGTTGTCATTTCTCGGTATGTTATGCTTGTGCCGGTCAGTGCTGTGGGGTCATGGGCTCGTTATAGCTTCAGGAGGTTGCTGAAGGGTGCGAGCTTGTTGGATGCTTGTCCTCAGGCATTCTGAGATGTGGTGAATAATCTTCTTTACGCACCTCGGTCACTGGCGAATCTGTAACAGCGCCAAGAAAGACGAGAATTGCAAGTGGACTAGTGTCTTAGAGAGACAGAGGTGGCTTGAATCAGAACTAGCTCTGATTCAAAACAAAACAAAGCAAAGCAAAAAGTTGCGCTGAGAGAGCCGGTTTCTTTCTGAACGAAAAGGATGATGTAATGGGGTGCTTTTGGGTTTTGCCCTTGATTGTAGAGGGCAGTGAGGAGGCCCAGTTGGCTCCCTGGGTGAGGTTGTGCTCTTCAAAGTGGGTGTGTGAAAGGGCCTGGGGGGAATGATCTCTTTTTCTTTCCTGGGGGTTGAAACTGCATTATCTGCTTCAGGCACAGGCAGCCGCCCAGGACCGAGCGGAACAACTAAGAGCCGCTTCTGCAGCTTCCGCGGTAGGCCGACTGCAGCAGAGAGTTAGGCATTTAGAATATGAATTGGCTCTCACAAAACGCCTGCAGTGAGAGAGCGCTAACGAGAGGCTTGCGGAAGCTGCTGCTGCTGCCCAATGCTATGAGCCCTGCAGAAGCCACTCTCTGGCAACGAACCCGGTGGGCAGCGCTTCCTCTGTGACGGAGAGAGTGGAAGCTCATATGGCTGAGGTAAGGCATTGGGAATACCTGTTATTCTCAAGCTGAAAATGAGCATCCGTTCCTAGCTCCACCGCACCCAATCTAGGAGTCTAGACACGCCTGCTGACCCTCAGAGCGCTGCAATCTCGGCAAAAGCTCTGGTCCGGGCGCGCCCCAGAATTAGCAGTCCGTGTGACGGCATGTTCCTCACAGCGTGGTGAGCAGCGTGCCCTGAGGTTTGGGAAGCGCATGCCGAGAGTGGGGCAAGGGAGCACGTGATTCTTCACAAAATGCCGTGATCCGTTCCCGCCTTTGCACAGAGTGGGGGTGTGGAGAAGCTCTCGAGTTGGGGATTGCTTTGTGAGACGGTTAATGCCATAGAGCAATGGGAACGCTGGGCCTTGGTGGACAAAGACTTTCTCTGTAGTGGGGGTGATGTTTCCAGTGTTTATTCCCATGTTGCAGTTGGCTTGAGAAGCTAATGCTACAAGAATGTAGCTACTGAGGCCTTAAGGGTATCTTGTCTGTACTTGCAGGTGCGGCGGGAATGGTCAAAAATATCGCTGAAGAACTTGAGCAAGGTAATCTGTCAGGATCTGTTAGCGGTGTTACCAAGGAAGAGGACGGTTCCTCCATTTTGAACACAACTACTGGAAAGCTGCCAAGCTCCTGTGCTAAGCACAGTTGTTTTCTACTAGCTTTCCAACCTAGAGCTCTGCGAGGCAACTTGCTGCTTATGCAAATAATAGTCGTACAGAGTCGTATGCAGTTGCCTTTAGATCACAGAGAGGAAAAGCGGCCTATGCGCACGTTCAGCCCCTGCCCCCGAGCCCTGAGCAATTCCACCTCTTCAGGATAATTGTTTCTCCAGAGTTGTGGCTTGGCGGTGACTGGGCCTGTTGCAAAGCAGGTAGCCCCTGAGAGCAATTCCTTCTGTCCCAGTAGCCTTTACTCTCCTAGCGAGTGGCCAGCCGTTGCGCTAGAGCTCTTTCCGTTTGCTAGGACGGACACAAATCCGTGGCATTGAATCCGTTTGCATTGTGACTGGAGTTGCCTGTCTCCTGGGAGTAATAAGGTTTGTTTGCTTTGGGGACCTTTTCCTACTGCAACACTAACATAGGGCATTTTCTCCCCTCCCGCTCTCGCCCCGCCCCTTCCCCAGCAATGGCTGAGCTGAACGTTGGATCGGCTGGAGCTTCTCCCTGGGCATCTACTGAAGGATCTTCAGAAAACGTAGACCAGGAGCCACTTTCCAGGGCAACGCAAGAGTGCCGCGATGTTTTGACAGCCCCGTTCCAGAGAGCTAAGAGTGGTTATCCTGAGACTACTACCTCCTGACAGAGGGACTCGCGTTACCAGGCTGTGAGGAAAAGCAACCCTTGCCACTGTTTTTGTACGAGTGCAACAGTGCGGTGTAGCCAATAATAATAACGTGCGGTCTTTAACTGCAAGTATTGTGTTCCAACTTGGTATTTAATAAATGTTGTAATCTAGTAGGTCTCTCCGTTTTATTCTGTTCCCCTTCCTGACTTTGCCTGCCCTGCGCATATGACTGTCCCCTCTGCTCGTGTCTCTTATGGAGTAGTACATGTTGCATTGCTGCCAAATGGTGCATGCTGGTGGAAGTCTGGCCTGCTGCGGCATTTGCGGGCAAGGGCTGCGTTTTGTCCCTGCGTTTTGCGAGTTGTTCAGCGCTAGCCAGCACGGATGATGGAAGTCATGTTTTTGAAGGCCTAGCCAGGCTTTCTTCCTGGGCAGGCGCTTAGCCCTTCTGCCTCGCGCTGGTCTGACCAAAAGTCACTTATGCAGACAGCTCCAGGCCTGAGGGCAGAGAGGCCGTTTGTCCAAGGGAGAGCTCAGCTCTGCTCTGCTCTGCTCCCTTCAGCTGGCTTCCCAGCTGCTCCTTCAGCCTGTCCTGGCAGCCAGGCCAAGGGCCAGCATGCAGACTGTGTGTTTTTCCTCAGCGGGGGCTGGAAGCACGAGTGTGTGAAGACAGGGGCCTCGATCGTCCCCAGGTGCAGCCCTTGGCGGTTCCCCTTGTTGAACTTGACAAGGTGCCCGGTTGCCTCACGTCTCGCTCGTAGCGGGGCACTGGCCTCTTGCTGCCTTTGAGAACGATGCTTCCTGTGGTCTGGGCAGAAGGGAGGGCGAGAGCTTCTGGTAGCCAGGAAAGGTCGCAAAGCCCGCCGGTCTGGAAGGCTGTTGGATCCGCTTGCAGTCTGCAAAGGGGAAAGGGGTTATGGAAGTTCTCTGCCCTGCAGCGTGACTGGCAAAGCGGAACCGCTGTCCAGTGCTGGGCACTTGCTCTTCTCTCTGCAAAGCAAAAGCAGGTGCGGAACGCCTCTGAAGTGCCTTCGCTTTGGGTTGTCCTGTTGCCAAACTCTGAGAGGAACTGTTTTCCAGTGGTTCCCTGCCTGCTTCTGTCCTGCTGGGTGTCAGGGAGAGGTGAAAGTTCTTGGCCGCCGGAGCAGCAGCACTGAAATTCAGCGCTGGCATCTGGCATGACAGGAGCTGGTAGCGCTTACAAGGCGGGTAGAGCAAAGTCCCGTCTGTTCTGGCCCCTGCACTAGAGGAGAGGGATGGAGCTACTGGAGCGAGTCCAGCGAAGGGCTACTAAGATGATTAAGGGACTGGAGTAGCTCTCATACGAGGAAAGGCTGAGAGAGCTGGGATTGTTCAGCCTGCAGAAGAGAAGACCGCGGATCAGGGTGTAGGCAGGATGCGAAGGGAGGGTGTAAAGAAGTCGGAGGCAGACTCTTCTCAGCGGTGCCTAGCGGTAGGACGAGGGGCAAGGGGCACAAACTGAAACACAGGCCGTCCTGTCTGAACAGGAGGAAAAAGTTCTTTGCTGTGAGGGGTGACTGAGCCCTGGAAGAGGTTGCCCAGAGAGCTTGGGGAGTCTCCGTCCTCGGAGATGTTCCCAAGCCGTCTGGCTAGGGTCCTGGGCCGACTACTTGAGGTGATCCTGCTTGAGTAGGGGGGGCTGGACGAGACGATCTCCAGAGGTGCCTTCCAACCTCAAACGTCCGGTGATTCTGTGACAAGCAGGAGAAGCGGGCGACCGGGCATCTAGTCAAGTTCGACAAGGGGAACTGTCAAGGGCTGCACCTGGGGACAAATAGCCCCTGTGCCCTGGGGCAGGCTGGGGGCTACTGCCAGGAAAGCAGCTGGGCAGAGGAAGGCCTGGGGGTGCAGGTGGGCAGCAAGGAGTCAGCAATGGTTAGAGAAAGAAATCGTAACCACATTTTAATCGTTTTGATAATAACTTTCTGCCAAAGGGAGCAATCGCCCTCCAGCCTCTCGCTGTGGTCTCTGCTAACAGCTGGAGCGATCCGCTTTCGGTGAGAGTCGCTCACCTCGGTGAGAGTCGCGACTCGCGGCCAATTTGGCTCCCTCCGGCACTTGGGCTTCCTACGGCGCAGGCGCAGAGCTGGGAGCCCAGAAGGACCGGCACGCTCGCGGCCTGGCCGGGCAGCAGCCAGAGCAGCCAGCTGCGGGGCTCAACCTAAGCAGTCGCCGTCTCTTCAGGCGCAACGAGCTACTTCAGCCCTGCGAGCTCGGCCAAGCGCTCGCGACGCCCGCGCCCTTAGGGAAACAGTGGGAGCGCAGGTTTGCGAGGAGCACAGTGTCCCGCACCTGGAGCAGCAGCAGCATGAATTCTTCAGGGAAATGACGGCACAGCAGAGTAAGAGCTGGAGCTGGGGGCCGCCGGGGAGGGACCCCCAACAAAGACGTCCTTCGGCCGGCCGCAGCCACCCGCCGCCGCCGCCCCCCGGCCCGGCCCGGCAGCGCCGCGAAGGAGGCGGCAGCGCCCCCCCCCGCCCCGCCCCGGGCCCGCCCCGGCCGCAGCCCCGCCCCCTCGCTGCACAGCCCCGCCCCTCGGCGCGTCACCCCGCTGCCCTGTGACGCCCCCCCCCGCGCCCTCGCCGCGGCTGTTGCGCATGCGCGGCGCGCCCGCCACCGCCTCCGGAGCCGGTGGTCCTCGGTGCTGTTGCGGCCGTGTGCCTCGCTGCCAGCGTCGCTGCGTCGCTGTCCTCGGCCGGCGCCTCTGCCCCCGGCCCGGGGGCTCCGAGCTCGCCGGGACTCAGCCCCGCAGCAGCTGGCCCGGGCCGCGGCCCCTGCTCGGGGCTGTCCGCCGCCCGCGTGCCCGCCGCAGCATGAAGAGGCTCTTGGGGCTCTTCGGCCAGGGCCAGGGGCAGCCGCCGTCGCGGTCGCGGTCGCGGTCGCGGTGGGCGTGCGGCGGCAGCGCGCCCCTGCGCTGCGTCGGCGCTGCCTACGAGCTCCGGGAGAAGGAGCTGGGCAAGCTGCACCGCGCGGCCGCCAGCGGCGACCTGGCGCGGGTGCGGCGGCGGCGGTGGCTGCCGAGAGTCGGCCTCGACGGGCGGGACAAGGCGAAGCGGTGAGGGGCGGCGGGGGGGCCGGGGCGGCGCGGGGGGTGGGGGGGGCGGCGGCGAGGGCCGGGCTGCTGCGTCGGTGCCGGCGGGGGCGGCGGCTGGTGGGTTGGAGCTGGCGTGCAGCTGGCAGGAGCGCCTTTGTGCCGGGAAGGCAGGGCCGTTTGCTTGGGCTGGCGAGGGAGTGCGGGAGGGCAGTCGGCCTTGCGCGCGCGGGGTGGGCTCGGGGCTCGGGGCTCGGGGCTCGGAGGCCGGTTGCGTGTGTGGCCAGGCCGGAGCGGGACTTTGTTGCTGGGAGCGTGACAGGGTCGAGGGGGAAGGTTTCTGCTGTCGGGTTTGGTAGGTGTTGTGGAGGGCCCTTGGGAGCGAGCGCGTGCTGGTGCTTGCTGCAGCAGTAAGGCCGGGAAGAGGCCAGAGGGCGCGACTTCCCGGCAAGGCCAGCAGCGAGGGGATGTTCTGGTGTTATAAAAGGCACGTGCTGGGCCTGCGGCCTGCTGCTGTGGCGTGAGTGGTCCTGGCAGCAGGTGGAGGTTGCCTTGCCGTAGGCTGGAGGTGCGCAAGCCTTGCTCTTGCTTGCTGGGCTGCGTGCGTAGTGGTGTTGGAGGCAGGGAGGAGGTGCCGGGGCGGAGGGCAGCAGTTGCAGAGCGGAAGCCGGAGGCTGGCTGGGAGAAATGGGGGGCCTGGGCGCAGGGATGCACGCGCAGGGAAGGGAGCGCGGAGCTGAGGCAACGTTGTCTTCCTAAGTGGGGGCTGGGGCTGGGGCTGGGGCTGGGGCTGGGGCGGGGAGGGGCTTTTTCCTAGCCCCGGCGTCTCGGGCTTTGGGTGTGCAGCGGTCACCCGCGTGACATGGGCAGGCGCGGTCTCTTCAGCTGTCTGGCCTGCGCTAAGGTAACATGCTCAATTTTTAGGACACCTCTGCATCTGGCTTGCGCTAACGGACATGCGGAGGTTGTCTTGTACTTAGTAGAGAGGAAGTGCAAGCTAAATCCTCGTGACAACTTCAAGAGATCGCCACTGATGAAGGTACGTGGGTGCTGCGGTAGGCAGGGCTTCTAAATTGCGCCCCGAGCGATCGAGCTCTTGGGTGATTCTGGAGGTAGGTCTGGGTGGAGCTTGTGGTGCGCTGGGCGCTGGCTAGGCGTGCGTTGCCTAATGTTTGGGCGCGTTATTGTTGTCCGAGGTCGGCAAGCTGTGGGAATTCTGCCAGAGGGAAGCGTAATTGCTGGCAACGTTTCCTTGTTTCCCGTGTGGTTGGCAGGCAGTGCAGTGCCAGCACGAAGGCTGCGTCGCCATTCTGCTAGCGCATGGCGCCGACGCTAACCTTGCGGATGCTAACGGCAACACTGCCCTTCACCTGGCTGCCCTTGCTCCTAACACCTGCCTAGCAGGGCAGTTACTGGCGCACAACGCCCATCTTGATGCGCAGAATAAGGTAAGCGTGGAATTTGGGTCAGGCCGCTCCTGAGAAGAAAAAGTTGCTTTGCTTCTCTGTGTTTTTCTAACTGGAGAGGGGCGTTATGCTTTCAGATGGGATACACGCCCCTTTCTCTGGCCGTGTCCGCGCATCACGTAGAGATGGTGGAGTTCCTGCTTAGCAAAGGAGCCGACGTGCACGCTCGAGATCAGTCGGAAAGGTGAAGGGTTTGTCAAAACGGGGCGTGGGTCTCCTGAGCATTGGTGAAGTTTGCCTGGTCTGGCCGGGTAGCCGAGGGTGCTTAGCGGGGGAGACGTTTGGCCCAGGGACGTGCTGCGGCCCCTTGCAACCCGAGTTCTCGTGGGCTTCCGTGTGGTTGGCTTTGCTTTCCTCCTGGCTGTAGGAAAGGGGGAGGTGTAATTGTTTTGGGAGCAAATAGGGATGAAAGGAACGCCAGTGAAACGTCGGTGTCTCCTGATAGCTTTTGTCTCGTCTTGTGGCTGCTTTAGGACCCCTCTGATGCTTGCCGCCTCTGCCGGGGACGTGAGCATGATAGAAGTTCTTCTTGGCTATGGTGCTGACCTTTGCCAGAAAGACGTTCTTGGATGGACAGCGGAGGCTTATGCTAGGAGGTCTGGACACACTGGGTAAGTGCTTTAGGTCACGGTGAGAGTCGCTAAGCGGTCCGAATGTCCGTGTTGGTGTGCGGACGTGTTTGGTAAGAGGCGCAAGGTTTAATGATGCGTGGAGACCTTTGTTGAAGGTGGGCTCAGTGGAATCTTCCGGGACGTAGCGTTCCCTGTGTCAAGTGTGAGTTGGGGAGTTGAGGAAAGCTTCCCCCGCAAATCGTCTTGTTTGGTAAGTGGTGTTATGCAAGGATGTAGTTGATTATAGTGACAGTGTTCCCTTTCTTTCCGCACCTCCCTAGTGTTAGTGAACAGCTGGCAGACCGCGCAGCCGAGAAAAACGTGGGAGAAGCTTGTGCAGGCAGCGCAGAAAGCACGCCAGTGCTTAGCACTCGTTGCGAGGCAGGAGCTGCTGCGTTTGCGTTGGGCACACCTGCTGCGGACCGAGGAGGTAGGAGGCTTAACTGTGGAGGAGCTGAGGAGGAGAATGCCTACGGCCTTTTCTTGTGGTGGCTTGTATTGAAGCTTGGCAGGGTTCCGTCCCTCTTGCCTGTTGAGTACCCTTGCTAGGGACGGAGTAGAGACGCGCTGGTGATCCTCCTCCGTGAGGATAGTCCTTTGGTTTTGAGGCTGGCTTTTGGTTTTGGGGGTGATGGGTGGGAGGCTGGGTAGAGCAGGAAATACAGCGTAGTCTCTGGCATTTTGAAGCACAGGTTGGCGGGGGTGGGGGTAGAGGCAAAGAGAGCACGAGAGAGAGACCGATCTCTGCCTGTGTGGTATGAAGAGCTCGGCAGTTTGTTTCCTTCTTGTCCTGTTCAACCGCTACCAGCATTTGCTCGCTGCCTGCTCACATAGCATATTCATGCCATGGCAGGTTTGAGGTTTGGAACGTTCGAAGGAAAGACAAGGGCAGTGTGGAATTCTTGTCCTTTTTTATTTTGCGGGGGGTGGGGGGGGCAGCGAGAATTGAGTAGGATGGGAGAAATTGGTGGTTTGGGGCATGCTTTCGTTCATGCTGTCTGGCATGACTGCTTCACTCTAGTCTGGCCTGTAGAATTGTCCGTGTAACATGCTTGTCTGCATTGCTGAAAGTCGAAGGTCCGACATGCTAAGAATTAATCCTGTCAATTAATATTTGAACAGTGAGAGGTGGCTTTTCCCACGAATACTTCACGAGGTGAGACTCGAACAGTAGCTTTTGCCAACGACCTTAACCTGCCGAAAAAGAGGGGAGATTTGAGCGAGACGGTCCTTCTTGCCTTTGCCTTTGCCTTTGCCTTTGAAGAGTGTTGGAGGCAGAGGAGAGCGATGACAGCTGTCCTGCTTCTGAGGAAGAAAAAAGCAGTTTAGCTGCCAAGGTAAAGTGCCTCCAGAAGGAGAACTGCCCGTGGAGCGACTCGTTTGCAGGGCAGAGCTGTCTAGATTTGGGCAAAAGCGCGTGTCCAGGCAGGGTGGTTTTCTCCTGCCCCACGGTCTCCTGCCTGCCAGTCTTTCAGCTGCGGTGAGCTGTTTGCTCCAAGCCTTGTAGCTGTCCGTGGCAGAGCATGCAGCAGGCTTGCGGTTGCGGGTGGGAAGAGCAGTAGGTGACAAGAAAAGCGACCGCATGGTTTTCTTCACCTGAGTCAGAGTTCTCGTCCCAAAGCTGATCAGCCTCTAGATGGCCTGTTCTTTTGTCCTCCAAGCCTTGCTGTTTGTTTCCAGTAACTTTGGTGATAGAATTCAGGCTGATATGGGGAAAAGGGCACTTGCTGTTCAAGATCTGCTGCAATGCTTCATCTCCTGGCTCTCCTTTCTTTCGTCCTTGTCAGGTTGCCCAAGAGTGCTTGGGGGCGGGGGGAGTGGCTCAAGAGGGTCTTTTTTTCCTCCTGGGGGATGGCATTGCGGGCTTGCATGGGATCTCACACCACCTGTTTCCCCTTCCTTTTGTTTCTTTTGTTTTGTTTTGGTTTGTTTTTCAGTTGAGGTGTGTGGCATTGGGGCTGTGCCATGATGAAGAAGCTGAAGAAGCCGAGTGTGGTGCAGGAACGCACCCCGTAGTGCTGGAGATGCAGGCATGTTTATTTGCAACCTGGTTGCCCTTGTCTCAGTGGCCTGTCAGAGAGTGTGGCAGCTGTTGTGTGAGAAGAGCTAGTGTGGCATAGTAAGATGTGATGGTGGTTGGAGGAGTGAAAGTGAGGAAAGAGGGGGAGGTGAGACTACGGTAGTTTGAGAAGCAGGCAGCTGGTGGTCTCGTGAGCCCAAGGGAGGGGGAAAGGGTGTGTGTGCTGCTGGATAAGGTAACGTAGGTGAAGGCAGAGCCTGACTGTGTGCGGGCAGTGCTTCTCGGGGGGCTTTATGGAATGGGAGCAGGACGTTAGTGACATTAGGTATTGCTGTGTACATAAAGACATCTGCAGGCCTTGTAAAAGAGGAGCGAGAAGGTTTTTCTCTGTGGCTCGAGAGAGGAGAAGTATTTGGCAAGGTGTGGATGGCCTGGGCAGAGGCTGCTGTCCTGGGAGTGGCAGCAAGTGGCCTTTGAGTTGTATTTCTAGAGTCCTACTGCAAGAGAGAAGGTTCTGGTTCTGTGCGTGCTTGGAAGGGTTGCTGCTGCTTTGCCAGGTTATGCAGTGAAAGGAGCGTGTTTGGGACGGTGCAGCCAAGTACTAAGGACAGCAGCAGAGTGGGTGTAGGCTTGGAGGGAGCGCAGTTGGGGGTTGGAGAGTGGAAGCGAGGGCCCAGGGGGAGGTTTGCCTCAGGTTGTTGGAGAAGCAGGCAGCTGGCGGTGTTTGTTGGTGCAAAGGAGGGGGGGAGGATGTGTGTGCTGCTGAGTATTGCCGTGTAGGGGAAGCTGGAGTGTGGGTAGTGCTTCTCAGGGGCTTTAGGGGAAGGGAGCAGGGCGTTTGTGAGCTTCGGCATTGCCGTCCCTTCACATACGTTCTCGTGGAGGCTGCTTGTTTCTGTTCTTTCTAAGTGTGCGGGCCGATCTCTTTTAGGACGACTCACCGGAAAGGAAGGGAGAGGAGGCTCCTGGTGGTGCCCAAGTGGCGGCTGCTGCAGGAGCCCCTGCTGGTGTGAGAGGTGAGTTTCTAGACATGGAGGGGCTTTGTTTCTCTGCTCTTTGGGCTGGGTGAATGAACTGAAATGGCGATCTGCCTGTGAGAGGGTAGAGCAGGCAGGTAGGCGCTGGGCAGGCAATGGCGGGGAGGGGGGGAGGGAACGTAGCTGGAGGGAGATGTTTTGTGGTAGTGCTAGGGAAGGAGGGTTGTTTCTTGGTGACTTCCTGCGGGTGGGAGGGTGTTTGGCTAGTGCTTTGCGGGTCGCTCCTGTAGCGTGCCGAGGGATTGTGAAGGGCCAACTCTGGAGCTGTAGTTTGGAGGGGAGATGCCGTCAGAGCTGCGTAGTCGGCGACTGTGGCATGGCAGAGCCTTGTTTGGATGCTCGCCGAGCATGTGTTGGGCGTTCTTGGTAGGGGCGTGAGCTGTGCTGCTGGGCTTGGGCCTGTGGTGCTGGCAAGAAGGCGGCAGGAAGTGGCGATGGCGTGGTGGTGCGGCTGGGGGTGCAGGCGCCCTTAAATGACACTGCTTTGTTTTTCCTGGGGAGTGGAACGGTTTGGTGTGTCCTGGGCGCAGGGCTTGCGTGCTGGAGGAGAGCAGGAGAGGGAAAGAAGGAGCGGTGGTGTGTCATTTGTGGCTTCCTTTGCAGGTGTTGCGTCGTCCGCAGGAGCGGAGCAGGAGGACGAGAGCGACTCTCCCTGGGATTCCGAGGTGCTTGGTGTGAGGGGCGCAGTGGGTTGCCCGTGGGGGGAAGTGCGCGGGAGCTTGCCTTGGACGTGGGCCCTAGCAGGGATGAGGCTCAGTTGCCGCTTGTGGTGGCTGCGCCACAGGTTTGTTCCTGTGACCTGGAGCCGCTTGTGCTCTGTGCAAGCGGTTTGGTGAGGACTGTGCCTAAGTGGGGTGTGCTAATGTCCTGGGAGTGGCAGCAAGTGGCCTTTGAGTTGTATTTCTAGAGTCCTACTGCAAGAGAGAAGGTTCTGGTTCTGTGCGTGCTTGGAAGGGTTGCTGCTGCTTTGCCGGGTTATGCAGTGAAAGGAGCGTGTTTGGGACGGTGCAGCCAAGTACTAAGGACAGCAGCAGAGTGGGTGTAGGCTTGGAGGGAGCGCAGTTGGGGGTTGGAGAGTGGAAGCGAGGGCCCAGGGGGAGGTTTGCCTCAGGTTGTTGGAGAAGCAGGCAGCTGGCGGTGTTTGTTGGTGCAAAGGAGGGGGGAAGGATGTGTGTGCTGCTGAGTATTGCCGTGTAGGGGAAGCTGGAGTGTGGGTAGTGCTTCTCAGGGGCTTTAGGGGAAGGGAGCAGGGCGTTTGTGAGCTTCGGCATTGCCGTCCCTTCACATACGTTCTCGTGGAGGCTGCTTGTTTCTGTTCTTTCTAAGTGTGCGGGCCGATCTCTTTTAGGACGACTCACCGGAAAGGAAGGGAGAGGAGGCTCCTGGTGGTGCCCAAGTGGCGGCTGCTGCAGGAGCCCCTGCTGGTGTGAGAGGTGAGTTTCTAGACATGGAGGGGCTTTGTTTCTCTGCTCTTTGGGCTGGGTGAATGAACTGAAATGGCGATCTGCCTGTGAGAGGGTAGAGCAGGCAGGTAGGCGCTGGGCAGGCAATGGCGGGGAGGGGGGGGAGGGAACGTAGCTGGAGGGAGATGTTTTGTGGTAGTGCTAGGGAAGGAGGGTTGTTTCTTGGTGACTTCCTGCGGGTGGGAGGGTGTTTGGCTAGTGCTTTGCGGGTCGCTCCTGTAGCGTGCCGAGGGATTGTGAAGGGCCAACTCTGGAGCTGTAGTTTGGAGGGGAGATGCCGTCAGAGCTGCGTAGTCGGCGACTGTGGCATGGCAGAGCCTTGTTTGGATGCTCGCCGAGCATGTGTTGGGCGTTCTTGGTAGGGGCGTGAGCTGTGCTGCTGGGCTTGGGCCTGTGGTGCTGGCAAGAAGGCGGCAGGAAGTGGCGATGGCGTGGTGGTGCGGCTGGGGGTGCAGGCGCCCTTAAATGACGCTGCTTTGTTTTTCCTGGGGAGTGGAACGGTTTGGTGTGTCCTGGGCGCAGGGCTTGCGTGCTGGAGGAGAGCAGGAGAGGGAAAGAAGGAGCGGTGGTGTGTCATTTGTGGCTTCCTTTGCAGGTGTTGCGTCGTCCGCAGGAGCGGAGCAGGAGGACGAGAGCGACTCTCCCTGGGATTCCGAGGTGCTTGGTGTGAGGGGCGCAGTGGGTTGCCCGAGGGGGGAAGTGCGCGGGAGCTTGCCTTGGACGTGGGCCCTAGCAGGGATGAGGCTCAGTTGCCGCTTGTGGTGGCTGCGCCACAGGTTTGTTCCTGTGACCTGGAGCCGCTTGTGCTCTGTGCAAGCGGTTTGGTGAGGACTGTGCCTAAGTGGGGTGTGCTAATGTCCTGGGAGTGGCAGCAAGTGGCCTTTGAGTTGTATTTCTAGAGTCCTACTGCAAGAGAGAAGGTTCTGGTTCTGTGCGTGCTTGGAAGGGTTGCTGCTGCTTTGCCGGGTTATGCAGTGAAAGGAGCGTGTTTGGGACGGTGCAGCCAAGTACTAAGGACAGCAGCAGAGTGGGTGTAGGCTTGGAGGGAGCGCAGTTGGGGGTTCTGAAAGGGCTGTTCTACTTCCAGAGCCTGCATTCCTTGATGGCCTGCCAAAGTCCCGAAGCAGCAGTGAATCTGCAGGTAATGCTTGATCGACAATCCGAGTTGTGCTTGGGTAGTCCTGCATTTGAAATGCAGTTTGTGGGTGAAGCGTTTCTGGAGATTGCTTGCACCACTCTCTGCTTGTTTGTGTTCTCGCTCACCTAGGTGTCTGCAAAAGAGGGAGGAGAGCGTGAAGGACGCGAGGCTGCTGCAACACAGACTGATTTTCAGTGTGACGGACAGGTGAGGAGCTGTGTTGAAGAGCTGTGGAGATGTTAGCCTAGAGCGAGGTGTTATTGCCAAAAGAGCGCAGGCGGAAGACCGCAGAGAGTGGCAGATGTGAAATATACTTTAGATGTATGTTATCTTTGGGCTCCCTCTGAAGAAGGCTGTCGTGAGTGAAAAGAAGGTGGTAGTGCATGTTCGTGCCCTTTTTGTGAGGCTCACGGCACAATCTTTCCTTAGGCGATGGCCGCAGAGCTGCCGGCGGAGGTTGCTGAAGCTCCTGGAAAGCAGTTGCTTCCAGAAGGTTCACTTGAAGTTCCAAAGGTTTCCTGCGGTGAGCTGCAGGGAGACAAGTTGCGGTTGCAAGAGGAACTGGCCAGGGTGAAAGCCAAGGTAGGCAAAGCCTGTAGCGGCCTGCATGACTGTGAGGAGGTGGTTTTCCCCTGTAAACGATGGGGAAAAGCCCTTGTTGAGGCTGTAGGGTAGTAGTGCAGTGGTGTCCCTTCTGTTGCCTTCCCTTCTTCCCGCCACTGCCCCATGGTGGCAAACAGACCAAGCGCGTCAGGGAGCTGCCCTTTCAAGCGTGAGGGGCCAAGCAGTGTGTTGGGGGTCACACCTACCCACGAGGAGGCTGCTCAAGCAGCTTGTTGTCTCTCCGAACCCGCCTGAGCTTTGAGGTGGACCTGAAGGTGACAGTGGGTGAGCTCCGGGTGCCCTGAGAGTGCTGCGTGTTTTCCTGTTGAGGCTGTTGTACTCTTTCTCTATATTTGGCTGTGTGTGTAGAGCTTTGGTTCCTTCTTTGTAGCTGGTCAAATGCCTGCGAAGGTGACAGTCTGTGTTCTGGGGGGGGGCAGCACTTGAAAGGGTGCGATCCTTCTTCATGGTTTGCGCTCGCACACGCAGCGCTGGTTGCTAGGTGGGGTTTTTGCACTGTATACGGGAAGCAGCATGTCAGGCAGGTGCTGTGACTTGTCCTGTTCCCTGACTGTAGGAGGAACTTGACCTCCTAACCTAGCTGCCTGGAGAAGGCCGTGGGTTGGCCCTAGTGCTGAGCTTTTTCTGTAGAAAACATCTTGGCCATCTTGTGGCTGCATGATGCAAATGTGCCGCAAAGTGCTATAGTTCCTGCAGGGCCCTGGGGATGAACCTGTAGTTAGTAAGCATTAGGATCCCGAAATGCTAATTCACTTCCAAGTTGTTTTTGGAGAGAGCTACGTTCAGAGCTACTGACTTGCTTTCCGTTCACTACGCCCACCGCTGCCACCAACGCAAGTACGGAGTTGAAGGAAGGAGTGTAGGGACCGGCTTTCCACCATTTGTGTAAGAATAAGGTATAGCAGCGTGGGCAGCGTTGGACTAGAAGTCTTTGTGATTGTGGTCGTTATCCTGGAGTTGGGAAGTGCCAGCAGGAGAAGGGAGAGCCTTTGCAGTAATGCTTCCCGTGGGGGAGCGAGCAGCTGGATGCTAGGAGGGTCCCGAGTCACGGGAAGGAGTAGGATTGGTGTTGCAGCTGCGTTTGGGCAGCTGGTAGGAAATTGAGATGGGGATGGGAGAGGCCGGTATGAAAGCGGAAGGAGCAACGTGGTTTTGGAGAGTCGAAGCAGTGGAGTCGTCTGTCTGAAAGCGAAGCTGACTAGCGTGGGTCCTGACTAGCGTGGTTTTACAGTTGCAGGCGTTGGAAGAGCAGCATGTTCAGGCTGAGCGTTGTGTTCAGGATTTGAAGACGGCCCTGGCAGAGAAACAGAGGGAAGCGACAGCTTCTTCCCGGCAACTGCAAGACCTTCTGGAAGCCTCTTTGGGAGGCGTTAGCCTAAAAGACCTGGAGGAACGAGTGGGACGGTAAGGAAGTGGCACAGTGAAGCAAGGCTTTGCTTTGTGGGCTGGTGTAATAGCAGCAGGATGGCCTTGTTGCATCTCAGCAAGTCAGTACACGATTTTGGGAGAGGCTTTTGCTTTGGACTGTGTGATTTGGCGCTGTTGTGCCAGTGTTGGTGCTCCTGTGGATTTCCATGACGAGGCCTGTGTTTCTTTTCAAGACTTGAACTGGAAAACGCCCGGCTGGAAGACACAGGGCAGCAGCAGGCAGCTAGACTCGAAGCTCTTCAGAAAGAGCTGCACGCCTCTGCCTCTGTAAGCTAGTCATAGCCTTCCTGTTTCATGAGCTACTGTGCGCAGTTGTGTGTGTATGTATGCGGGGGCGTTTTCGGAAGAGATTTTCCTGGGGAGCCTCGGGGAAATCATTCCCTGCAGGCTGCAGGCGATCGGCTGCTGTTGGTCCGCTCGCAGGCTTTCTGGTTTTGTGCGCTACTCTGCTGAGTCTTACTTAACAGTGTTTGAGGTAAGGGCACTTACGGCACTTGTGCGCCGGTGTGAATGGTTGCTGCTTTGTACCGGTTGTGGTGCTTAAGCCGTGTGGCAGCAGCACTTCAGCTGTTGCCGCCTTAAAGGCGTTCTGCAAGTGAACTTGTGGAACGTCCTTGGTGCCAAGCACGTCGTTGCCAAGTCTTAAGCGGCCTCCTCAGGCTGTGCCAGGAATTCCATTCGCCGCTGGTCGCTGAAGATCCCCCTGGAGCTTTAAATTAAGCTGTGCTCTGCCCGGATGGGGATACCTAAGTACCGTCGGCTATTAGCGGAGGGCCTGAGGAAGGTGTTCTCCAGTGTGCGTGGCACCTTTGCCCCCGTGAGCCCCTCGCTAGTAGCGCGTGGTCTTTGCTTTAGTGGGGGTCGGGGGGAGGGTGGTGTGGGGGGAGAGAGGGGTGGCAGGCACCAGTTTCTGTCCCTCGGTCTTAGCCTGGGTGGTGGAAATATTGAAGTGCTGCAGTTTGCGTGGGATTCTGTCCCCTGGAGTTGTGGGGCCGGCCCTCGGCTAGCAGAGAGAGATGTCCTGCCGCACCTTTGTGAGGAAGGCTGTGCGCACCTAGTGCTTCTAGGTGCCGTGAGTGAGTCGTGTGTGCCATTTCTTCTTCCTGTCCGGAAAGCGTGAGAGCGGAAGAAAGCCAGGGAAGGAGCTGGCAGAGTGGAAACAACCCGCAGAAGCCCGCCTGGAGGAAGAAATGAAGAAAAACGTTGCACTGCAGAAAGAATGCAACAGGTACAGCCGTTGAGTACTTGTAAGAGCTGTCGAATGAGCGGGGAGTCAGGCGTTATGTACCTTGCCCCTGAGACTCCGAGTACGTATCTGTTGGTGAGCGAGCTCAAGGCTTGCGTTAGGTCTTGCAAGTGGCTTCTGTAGGGGAGCGTGCGGTTTTAGGTAGGTGGAAGTGCAGGCAGGAGGGCAGTTGTCCTGGGAAGAGAGGGAGGGCGGGAGGGCAGGAAGAAGTCGCTTGTGTCTTGTGCCTGTTGTCAGGCAGAGGGAGAAGCTTCAAGGGAGCAGATGAAATGTTGACTGGGCAAGTGATGTGTGGGAGGGGAATGATGTGGGTGGGTGGGTTGGTGTGGTGTTTTGGCTTGGTGTCTTGTTCTGGAAGTCCTGGCCTGTCCGCCATGGTACAAATGAAGTAAGCCCCGCACCGTATGCGTGGTGCTTAGGGAAGTGCATGCGTAAAGGCGGACTGTGCTTGGGCTTCCTACTTTACTTGCTAATGTGCTGTGCAGGTCGAAGAGGCTTCTGGAGAAAGCTATGAAGAAAGTGAGGGCGTATGAGAGGCGGGCGCGAGAGTCCCAGATGAATTTCCCGGGCGAAAGGGAGGACCCGTGTTCGGGAAGGGGCAGAGAAGTTGCTAAATTACGAACAAAGGTGAGCTTTGGTTGGCTTGTTGTGGTGCTTGTTTTGGAAAGCTGTAAGATTCTTTTCCTGGCTGTTGGGTTGTGGTGTTAATTATGTGGTGGCCGTGTTTGAAAAGAACGGCTGTCTCTTATGGTCCCTGAAAAAGCCTGTGTAATCCTTTGGGAAGTGAAGAGGCGTTGCGATAGCAGGGCACTTGTGAGCCTGGGTCTTTCTGGGCGAGAGCCCAGCTTGAAAGCTTGAGGCCCTGGCAGCATCTTTGAGGTCTGACAGATGAATTTGTGCTCTGGAAGACCGGTAAGTAGGACCATTATAAGCCTAACCACAGTATGAAAGGCAAGGACATCGGAAGCATAGGTGTGAGAGGTGTGGAAAAGGTGCGTTTCTGCGGAGAGAAGACGACGACGACGGCGGCAGAGTTTTAGTTGACCTTTGGGGCCTACTGAAACCCTGGCACTTCTTTGTTGATTGTCTTCTAAACTCAAACCTGTGTGTGTGTGTGTGTGTGTGTGTGCGCGTGTGTGCGTGTATGTAGAAAGAGATAATCATTTCTGTTTCCTCTTTCCTGAAGCTTCAGGTATACCACTGTAAACAAGTGAATACCTTGTGATTATTGTATATTGTTGTCAATATGATTACAGTTGTTATCGTTCCCGTTCATTAGTTCATTACACTCGGTTACTTACCTGTTACAATAGTAAACTCATTCCTAAGGAGTAGGGACACCTACACTACCAGCCGACCCTGTTTAGTGTTGGGAGCCCGCCGAATTACCTTACCAGGGCAAAATGCCTCTCAACTGGTTCAGTCGTTCTGCGGAGGCCTCCCGGCACAAAGGGACACGCTCGGTGGATTGTCACAGAACTGCGTACGCTTAGACCTCTGGGTCTGCTTAGGTGAGTGAGTCCTTTCCCTGTGTGCAGGTCCGTGAGCTGTGCTGCTCCCTGGAGGCAGAGCGGAGGAAGTCGAGGCAGCTAGAGAAAGCAAACGAAGGTGCGCGAGAAGAGTTGGCTTGGCTGCATGGGAGCCGTGACAAACTGCGGAAGAGCAAGCGGCAGCTGGAAGAAGAGGTGGTTGCGCTGAGGTGTCGCTTAGAGGCCAAGATGAGGGATCAGAGGCACAGAGAAGAGGATAAAAGGGAGATTGAGCAAAAGGCTGGGCAAGAGCTAAGGCAAAAACTACAGGAAGTCAATCTCTTTCTGCAGGTGAGCTCCCTTACCGCTAGTACGCGCAGTCCGTTTGTGGCTTGTCATTCATTCTTTACTGTTGTCATTTCTCGGTATGTTATGCTTGTGCCGGTCAGTGCTGTGGGGTCATGGGCTCGTTATAGCTTCAGGAGGTTGCTGAAGGGTGCGAGCTTGTTGGATGCTTGTCCTCAGGCATTCTGAGATGTGGTGAATAATCTTCTTTACGCACCTCGGTCACTGGCGAATCTGTAACAGCGCCAAGAAAGACGAGAATTGCAAGTGGACTAGTGTCTTAGAGAGACAGAGGTGGCTTGAATCAGAACTAGCTCTGATTCAAAACAAAACAAAGCAAAGCAAAAAGTTGCGCTGAGAGAGCCGGTTTCTTTCTGAACGAAAAGGATGATGTAATGGGGTGCTTTTGGGTTTTGCCCTTGATTGTAGAGGGCAGTGAGGAGGCCCAGTTGGCTCCCTGGGTGAGGTTGTGCTCTTCAAAGTGGGTGTGTGAAAGGGCCTGGGGGGAATGATCTCTTTTTCTTTCCTGGGGGTTGAAACTGCATTATCTGCTTCAGACACAGGCAGCCGCCCAGGACCGAGCGGAACAACTAAGAGCCGCTTCTGCAGCTTCCGCGGTAGGCCGACTGCAGCAGAGAGTTAGGCATTTAGAATATGAATTGGCTCTCACAAAACGCCTGCAGTGAGAGAGCGCTAACGAGAGGCTTGCGGAAGCTGCTGCTGCTGCGCAATGCTATGAGCCCTGCAGAAGCCACTCTCTGGCAACGAACCCGGTGGGCAGCGCTTCCTCTGTGACGGAGAGAGTGGAAGCTCATATGGCTGAGGTAAGGCATTGGGAATACCTGTTATTCTCAAGCTGAAAATGAGCATCCGTTCCTAGCTCCACCGCACCCAATCTAGGAGTCTAGACACGCCTGCTGACCCTCAGAGCGCTGCAATCTCGGCAAAAGCTCTGGTCCGGGCGCGCCCCAGAATTAGCAGTCCGTGTGACGGCATGTTCCTCACAGCGTGGTGAGCAGCGTGCCCTGAGGTTTGGGAAGCGCATGCCGAGAGTGGGGCAAGGGAGCACGTGATTCTTCACAAAATGCCGTGATCCGTTCCCGCCTTTGCACAGAGTGGGGGTGTGGAGAAGCTCTCGAGTTGGGGATTGCTTTGTGAGACGGTTAATGCCATAGAGCAATGGGAACGCTGGGCCTTGGTGGACAAAGACTTTCTCTGTAGTGGGGGTGATGTTTCCAGTGTTTATTCCCATGTTGCAGTTGGCTTGAGAAGCTAATGCTACAAGAATGTAGCTACTGAGGCCTTAAGGGTATCTTGTCTGTACTTGCAGGTGCGGCGGGAATGGTCAAAAATATCGCTGAAGAACTTGAGCAAGGTAATCTGTCAGGATCTGTTAGCGGTGTTACCAAGGAAGAGGACGGTTCCTCCATTTTGAACACAACTACTGGAAAGCTGCCAAGCTCCTGTGCTAAGCACAGTTGTTTTCTACTAGCTTTCCAACCTAGAGCTCTGCGAGGCAACTTGCTGCTTATGCAAATAATAGTCGTACAGAGTCGTATGCAGTTGCCTTTAGATCACAGAGAGGAAAAGCGGCCTATGCGCACGTTCAGCCCCTGCCCCCGAGCCCTGAGCAATTCCACCTCTTCAGGATAATTGTTTCTCCAGAGTTGTGGCTTGGCGGTGACTGGGCCTGTTGCAAAGCAGGTAGCCCCTGAGAGCAATTCCTTCTGTCCCAGTAGCCTTTACTCTCCTAGCGAGTGGCCAGCCGTTGCGCTAGAGCTCTTTCCGTTTGCTAGGACGGACACAAATCCGTGGCATTGAATCCGTTTGCATTGTGACTGGAGTTGCCTGTCTCCTGGGAGTAATAAGGTTTGTTTGCTTTGGGGACCTTTTCCTACTGCAACACTAACATAGGGCATTTTCTCCCCTCCCGCTCTCGCCCCGCCCCTTCCCCAGCAATGGCTGAGCTGAACGTTGGATCGGCTGGAGCTTCTCCCTGGGCATCTACTGAAGGATCTTCAGAAAACGTAGACCAGGAGCCACTTTCCAGGGCAACGCAAGAGTGCCGCGATGTTTTGACAGCCCCGTTCCAGAGAGCTAAGAGTGGTTATCCTGAGACTACTACCTCCTGACAGAGGGACTCGCGTTACCAGGCTGTGAGGAAAAGCAACCCTTGCCACTGTTTTTGTACGAGTGCAACAGTGCGGTGTAGCCAATAATAATAACGTGCGGTCTTTAACTGCAAGTATTGTGTTCCAACTTGGTATTTAATAAATGTTGTAATCTAGTAGGTCTCTCCGTTTTATTCTGTTCCCCTTCCTGACTTTGCCTGCCCTGCGCATATGACTGTCCCCTCTGCTCGTGTCTCTTATGGAGTAGTACGTGTTGCATTGCTGCCAAATGGTGCATGCTGGTGGAAGTCTGGCCTGCTGCGGCATTTGCGGGCAAGGGCTGCGTTTTGTCCCTGCGTTTTGCGAGTTGTTCAGCGCTAGCCAGCACGGATGATGGAAGTCATGTTTTTGAAGGCCTAGCCAGGCTTTCTTCCTGGGCAGGCGCTTAGCCCTTCTGCCTCGCGCTGGTCTGACCAAAAGTCACTTATGCAGACAGCTCCAGGCCTGAGGGCAGAGAGGCCGTTTGTCCAAGGGAGAGCTCAGCTCTGCTCTGCTCTGCTCCCTTCAGCTGGCTTCCCAGCTGCTCCTTCAGCCTGTCCTGGCAGCCAGGCCAAGGGCCAGCATGCAGACTGTGTGTTTTTCCTCAGCGGGGGCTGGAAGCACGAGTGTGTGAAGACAGGGGCCTCGATCGTCCCCAGGTGCAGCCCTTGGCGGTTCCCCTTGTTGAACTTGACAAGGTGCCCGGTTGCCTCACGTCTCGCTCGTAGCGGGGCACTGGCCTCTTGCTGCCTTTGAGAACGATGCTTCCTGTGGTCTGGGCAGAAGGGAGGGCGAGAGCTTCTGGTAGCCAGGAAAGGTCGCAAAGCCCGCCGGTCTGGAAGGCTGTTGGATCCGCTTGCAGTCTGCAAAGGGGAAAGGGGTTATGGAAGTTCTCTGCCCTGCAGCGTGACTGGCAAAGCGGAACCGCTGTCCAGTGCTGGGCACTTGCTCTTCTCTCTGCAAAGCAAAAGCAGGTGCGGAACGCCTCTGAAGTGCCTTCGCTTTGGGTTGTCCTGTTGCCAAACTCTGAGAGGAACTGTTTTCCAGTGGTTCCCTGCCTGCTTCTGTCCTGCTGGGTGTCAGGGAGAGGTGAAAGTTCTTGGCCGCCGGAGCAGCAGCACTGAAATTCAGCGCTGGCATCTGGCATGACAGGAGCTGGTAGCGCTTACAAGGCGGGTAGAGCAAAGTCCCGTCTGTTCTGGCCCCTGCACTAGAGGAGAGGGATGGAGCTACTGGAGCGAGTCCAGCGAAGGGCTACTAAGATGATTAAGGGACTGGAGTAGCTCTCATACGAGGAAAGGCTGAGAGAGCTGGGATTGTTCAGCCTGCAGAAGAGAAGACCGCGGATCAGGGTGTAGGCAGGATGCGAAGGGAGGGTGTAAAGAAGTCGGAGGCAGACTCTTCTCAGCGGTGCCTAGCGGTAGGACGAGGGGCAAGGGGCACAAACTGAAACACAGGCCGTCCTGTCTGAACAGGAGGAAAAAGTTCTTTGCTGTGAGGGGTGACTGAGCCCTGGAAGAGGTTGCCCAGAGAGCTTGGGGAGTCTCCGTCCTCGGAGATGTTCCCAAGCCGTCTGGCTAGGGTCCTGGGCCGACTACTTGAGGTGATCCTGCTTGAGTAGGGGGGGCTGGACGAGACGATCTCCAGAGGTGCCTTCCAACCTCAAACGTCCGGTGATTCTGTGACAAGCAGGAGAAGCGGGCGACCGGGCATCTAGTCAAGTTCGACAAGGGGAACTGTCAAGGGCTGCACCTGGGGACAAATAGCCCCTGTGCCCTGGGGCAGGCTGGGGGCTACTGCCAGGAAAGCAGCTGGGCAGAGGAAGGCCTGGGGGTGCAGGTGGGCAGCAAGGAGTCAGCAATGGTTAGAGAAAGAAATCGTAACCACATTTTAATCGTTTTGATAATAACTTTCTGCCAAAGGGAGCAATCGCCCTCCAGCCTCTCGCTGTGGTCTCTGCTAACAGCTGGAGCGATCCGCTTTCGGTGAGAGTCGCTCACCTCGGTGAGAGTCGCGACTCGCGGCCAATTTGGCTCCCTCCGGCACTTGGGCTTCCTACGGCGCAGGCGCAGAGCTGGGAGCCCAGAAGGACCGGCACGCTCGCGGCCTGGCCGGGCAGCAGCCAGAGCAGCCAGCTGCGGGGCTCAACCTAAGCAGTCGCCGTCTCTTCAGGCGCAACGAGCTACTTCAGCCCTGCGAGCTCGGCCAAGCGCTCGCGACGCCCGCGCCCTTAGGGAAACAGTGGGAGCGCAGGTTTGCGAGGAGCACAGTGTCCCGCACCTGGAGCAGCAGCAGCATGAATTCTTCAGGGAAATGACGGCACAGCAGAGTAAGAGCTGGAGCTGGGGGCCGCCGGGGAGGGACCCCCAACAAAGACGTCCTTCGGCCGGCCGCAGCCACCCGCCGCCGCCGCCGCCGCCGCCCCCCGGCCCGGCCCGGCAGCGCCGCGAAGGAGGCGGCAGCGCCCCCCCCCGCCCCGCCCCGGGCCCGCCCCGGCCGCAGCCCCGCCCCCTCGCTGCACAGCCCCGCCCCTCGGCGCGTCACCCCGCTGCCCTGTGACGCCCCCCCCGCGCCCTCGCCGCGGCTGTTGCGCATGCGCGGCGCGCCCGCCACCGCCTCCGGAGCCGGTGGTCCTCGGTGCTGTTGCGGCCGTGTGCCTCGCTGCCAGCGTCGCTGCGTCGCTGTCCTCGGCCGGCGCCTCTGCCCCCGGCCCGGGGGCTCCGAGCTCGCCGGGACTCAGCCCCGCAGCAGCTGGCCCGGGCCGCGGCCCCTGCTCGGGGCTGTCCGCCGCCCGCGTGCCCGCCGCAGCATGAAGAGGCTCTTGGGGCTCTTCGGCCAGGGCCAGGGGCAGCCGCCTTCGCCGTCGCCGTCGCGGTCGCGGTCGCGGTGGGCGTGCGGCGGCAGCGCGCCCCTGCGCTGCGTCGGCGCTGCCTACGAGCTCCGGGAGAAGGAGCTGGGCAAGCTGCACCGCGCGGCCGCCAGCGGCGACCTGGCGCGGGTGCGGCGGCGGCGGTGGCTGCCGAGAGTCGGCCTCGACGGGCGGGACAAGGCGAAGCGGTGAGGGGCGGCGGGGGGGCCGGGGCGGCGCGGGGGGTGGGGGGGGCGGCGGCGAGGGCCGGGCTGCTGCGTCGGTGCCGGCGGGGGCGGCGGCTGGTGGGTTGGAGCTGGCGTGCAGCTGGCAGGAGCGCCTTTGTGCCGGGAAGGCAGGGCCGTTTGCTTGGGCTGGCGAGGGAGTGCGGGAGGGCAGTCGGCCTTGCGCGCGCGGGGTGGGCTCGGGGCTCGGGGCTCGGGGCTCGGAGGCCGGTTGCGTGTGTGGCCAGGCCGGAGCGGGACTTTGTTGCTGGGAGCGTGACAGGGTCGAGGGGGAAGGTTTCTGCTGTCGGGTTTGGTAGGTGTTGTGGAGGGCCCTTGGGAGCGAGCGCGTGCTGGTGCTTGCTGCAGCAGTAAGGCCGGGAAGAGGCCAGAGGGCGCGACTTCCCGGCAAGGCCAGCAGCGAGGGGATGTTCTGGTGTTATAAAAGGCACGTGCTGGGCCTGCGGCCTGCTGCTGTGGCGTGAGTGGTCCTGGCAGCAGGTGGAGGTTGCCTTGCCGTAGGCTGGAGGTGCGCAAGCCTTGCTCTTGCTTGCTGGGCTGCGTGCGTAGTGGTGTTGGAGGCAGGGAGGAGGTGCCGGGGCGGAGGGCAGCAGTTGCAGAGCGGAAGCCGGAGGCTGGCTGGGAGAAATGGGGGGCCTGGGCGCAGGGATGCACGCGCAGGGAAGGGAGCGCGGAGCTGAGGCAACGTTGTCTTCCTAAGTGGGGGCTGGGGCTGGGGCTGGGGCTGGGGCTGGGGCTGGGGCTGGGGCGGGGAGGGGCTTTTTCCTAGCCCCGGCGTCTCGGGCTTTGGGTGTGCAGCGGTCACCCGCGTGACATGGGCAGGCGCGGTCTCTTCAGCTGTCTGGCCTGCGCTAAGGTAACATGCTCAATTTTTAGGACACCTCTGCATCTGGCTTGCGCTAACGGACATGCGGAGGTTGTCTTGTACTTAGTAGAGAGGAAGTGCAAGCTAAATCCTCGTGACAACTTCAAGAGATCGCCACTGATGAAGGTACGTGGGTGCTGCGGTAGGCAGGGCTTCTAAATTGCGCCCCGAGCGATCGAGCTCTTGGGTGATTCTGGAGGTAGGTCTGGGTGGAGCTTGTGGTGCGCTGGGCGCTGGCTAGGCGTGCGTTGCCTAATGTTTGGGCGCGTTATTGTTGTCCGAGGTCGGCAAGCTGTGGGAATTCTGCCAGAGGGAAGCGTAATTGCTGGCAACGTTTCCTTGTTTCCCGTGTGGTTGGCAGGCAGTGCAGTGCCAGCACGAAGGCTGCGTCGCCATTCTGCTAGCGCATGGCGCCGACGCTAACCTTGCGGATGCTAACGGCAACACTGCCCTTCACCTGGCTGCCCTTGCTCCTAACACCTGCCTAGCAGGGCAGTTACTGGCGCACAACGCCCATCTTGATGCGCAGAATAAGGTAAGCGTGGAATTTGGGTCAGGCCGCTCCTGAGAAGAAAAAGTTGC
Organism: Struthio camelus; assembly: GCF_040807025.1. NCBI lineage: Eukaryota > Metazoa > Chordata > Aves > Struthioniformes > Struthionidae > Struthio > Struthio camelus. The sequence goes on from NC_090942.1 coordinate 27,674,697, forward strand.
TTTGCTTCTCTGTGTTTTTCTAACTGGAGAGGGGCGTTATGCTTTCAGATGGGATACACGCCCCTTTCTCTGGCCGTGTCCGCGCATCACGTAGAGATGGTGGAGTTCCTGCTTAGCAAAGGAGCCGACGTGCACGCTCGAGATCAGTCGGAAAGGTGAAGGGTTTGTCAAAACGGGGCGTGGGTCTCCTGAGCATTGGTGAAGTTTGCCTGGTCTGGCCGGGTAGCCGAGGGTGCTTAGCGGGGGAGACGTTTGGCCCAGGGACGTGCTGCGGCCCCTTGCAACCCGAGTTCTCGTGGGCTTCCGTGTGGTTGGCTTTGCTTTCCTCCTGGCTGTAGGAAAGGGGGAGGTGTAATTGTTTTGGGAGCAAATAGGGATGAAAGGAACGCCAGTGAAACGTCGGTGTCTCCTGATAGCTTTTGTCTCGTCTTGTGGCTGCTTTAGGACCCCTCTGATGCTTGCCGCCTCTGCCGGGGACGTGAGCATGATAGAAGTTCTTCTTGGCTATGGTGCTGACCTTTGCCAGAAAGACGTTCTTGGATGGACAGCGGAGGCTTATGCTAGGAGGTCTGGACACACTGGGTAAGTGCTTTAGGTCACGGTGAGAGTCGCTAAGCGGTCCGAATGTCCGTGTTGGTGTGCGGACGTGTTTGGTAAGAGGCGCAAGGTTTAATGATGCGTGGAGACCTTTGTTGAAGGTGGGCTCAGTGGAATCTTCCGGGACGTAGCGTTCCCTGTGTCAAGTGTGAGTTGGGGAGTTGAGGAAAGCTTCCCCCGCAAATCGTCTTGTTTGGTAAGTGGTGTTATGCAAGGATGTAGTTGATTATAGTGACAGTGTTCCCTTTCTTTCCGCACCTCCCTAGTGTTAGTGAACAGCTGGCAGACCGCGCAGCCGAGAAAAACGTGGGAGAAGCTTGTGCAGGCAGCGCAGAAAGCACGCCAGTGCTTAGCACTCGTTGCGAGGCAGGAGCTGCTGCGTTTGCGTTGGGCACACCTGCTGCGGACAGAGGAGGTAGGAGGCTTAACTGTGGAGGAGCTGAGGAGGAGAATGCCTACGGCCTTTTCTTGTGGTGGCTTGTATTGAAGCTTGGCAGGGTTCCGTCCCTCTTGCCTGTTGAGTACCCTTGCTAGGGACGGAGTAGAGACGCGCTGGTGATCCTCCTCCGTGAGGATAGTCCTTTGGTTTTGAGGCTGGCTTTTGGTTTTGGGGGTGATGGGTGGGAGGCTGGGTAGAGCAGGAAATACAGCGTAGTCTCTGGCATTTTGAAGCACAGGTTGGCGGGGGTGGGGGTAGAGGCAAAGAGAGCACGAGAGAGAGACCGATCTCTGCCTGTGTGGTATGAAGAGCTCGGCAGTTTGTTTCCTTCTTGTCCTGTTCAACCGCTACCAGCATTTGCTCGCTGCCTGCTCACATAGCATATTCATGCCATGGCAGGTTTGAGGTTTGGAACGTTCGAAGGAAAGACAAGGGCGGTGTGGAATTCTTGTCCTTTTTTATTTTGCGGGGGGTGGGGGGGGCAGCGAGAATTGAGTAGGATGGGAGAAATTGGTGGTTTGGGGCATGCTTTCGTTCATGCTGTCTGGCATGACTGCTTCACTCTAGTCTGGCCTGTAGAATTGTCCGTGTAACATGCTTGTCTGCATTGCTGAAAGTCGAAGGTCCGACATGCTAAGAATTAATCCTGTCAATTAATATTTGAACAGTGAGAGGTGGCTTTTCCCACGAATACTTCACGAGGTGAGACTCGAACAGTAGCTTTTGCCAACGACCTTAACCTGCCGAAAAAGAGGGGAGATTTGAGCGAGACGGTCCTTCTTGCCTTTGCCTTTGCCTTTGCCTTTGAAGAGTGTTGGAGGCAGAGGAGAGCGATGACAGCTGTCCTGCTTCTGAGGAAGAAAAAAGCAGTTTAGCTGCCAAGGTAAAGTGCCTCCAGAAGGAGAACTGCCCGTGGAGCGACTCGTTTGCAGGGCAGAGCTGTCTAGATTTGGGCAAAAGCGCGTGTCCAGGCAGGGTGGTTTTCTCCTGCCCCGCGGTCTCCTGCCTGCCAGTCTTTCAGCTGCGGTGAGCTGTTTGCTCCAAGCCTTGTAGCTGTCCGTGGCAGAGCATGCAGCAGGCTTGCGGTTGCGGGTGGGAAGAGCAGTAGGTGACAAGAAAAGCGACCGCATGGTTTTCTTCACCTGAGTCAGAGTTCTCGTCCCAAAGCTGATCAGCCTCTAGATGGCCTGTTCTTTTGTCCTCCAAGCCTTGCTGTTTGTTTCCAGTAACTTTGGTGATAGAATTCAGGCTGATATGGGGAAAAGGGCACTTGCTGTTCAAGATCTGCTGCAATGCTTCATCTCCTGGCTCTCCTTTCTTTCGTCCTTGTCAGGTTGCCCAAGAGTGCTTGGGGGCGGGGGGAGTGGCTCAAGAGGGTCTTTTTTTCCTCCTGGGGGATGGCATTGCGGGCTTGCATGGGATCTCACAGCACCTGTTTCCCCTTCCTTTTGTTTCTTTTGTTTTGTTTTGGTTTGTTTTTCAGTTGAGGTGTGTGGCATTGGGGCTGTGCCATGATGAAGAAGCTGAAGAAGCCGAGTGTGGTGCAGGAACGCACCCCGTAGTGCTGGAGATGCAGGCATGTTTATTTGCAACCTGGTTGCCCTTGTCTCAGTGGCCTGTCAGAGACTGTGGCAGCTGTTGTGTGAGAAGAGCTAGTGTGGCATAGTAAGATGTGATGGTGGTTGGAGGAGTGAAAGTGAGGAAAGAGGGGGAGGTGAGACTACGGTAGTTTGAGAAGCAGGCAGCTGGTGGTCTCGTGAGCCCAAGGGAGGGGGAAAGGGTGTGTGTGCTGCTGGATAAGGTAACGTAGGTGAAGGCAGAGCCTGACTGTGTGCGGGCAGTGCTTCTCGGGGGGCTTTATGGAATGGGAGCAGGACGTTAGTGACATTAGGTATTGCTGTGTACATAAAGACATCTGCAGGCCTTGTAAAAGAGGAGCGAGAAGGTTTTTCTCTGTGGCTCGAGAGAGGAGAAGTATTTGGCAAGGTGTGGATGGCCTGGGCAGAGGCTGCTGTCCTGGGAGTGGCAGCAAGTGGCCTTGGAGTTGTATTTCTAGAGTCCTACTGCAAGAGAGAAGGTTCTGGTTCTGTGCGTGCTTGGAAGGGTTGCTGCTGCTTTGCCAGGTTATGCAGTGAAAGGAGCGTGTTTGGGACGGTGCAGCCAAGTACTAAGGACAGCAGCAGAGTGGGTGTAGGCTTGGAGGGAGCGCAGTTGGGGGTTGGAGAGTGGAAGCGAGGGCCCAGGGGGAGGTTTGCCTCAGGTTGTTGGAGAAGCAGGCAGCTGGCGGTGTTTGTTGGTGCAAAGGAGGGGGGAAGGATGTGTGTGCTGCTGAGTATTGCCGTGTAGGGGAAGCTGGAGTGTGGGTAGTGCTTCTCAGGGGCTTTAGGGGAAGGGAGCAGGGCGTTTGTGAGCTTCGGCATTGCCGTCCCTTCACATACGTTCTCGTGGAGGCTGCTTGTTTCTGTTCTTTCTAAGTGTGCGGGCCGATCTCTTTTAGGACGACTCACCGGAAAGGAAGGGAGAGGAGGCTCCTGGTGGTGCCCAAGTGGCGGCTGCTGCAGGAGCCCCTGCTGGTGTGAGAGGTGAGTTTCTAGACATGGAGGGGCTTTGTTTCTCTGCTCTTTGGGCTGGGTGAATGAACTGAAATGGCGATCTGCCTGTGAGAGGGTAGAGCAGGCAGGTAGGCGCTGGGCAGGCAATGGCGGGGAGGGGGGGAGGGAACGTAGCTGGAGGGAGATGTTTTGTGGTAGTGCTAGGGAAGGAGGGTTGTTTCTTGGTGACTTCCTGCGGGTGGGAGGGTGTTTGGCTAGTGCTTTGCGGGTCGCTCCTGTAGCGTGCCGAGGGATTGTGAAGGGCCAACTCTGGAGCTGTAGTTTGGAGGGGAGATGCCGTCAGAGCTGCGTAGTCGGCGACTGTGGCATGGCAGAGCCTTGTTTGGATGCTCGCCGAGCATGTGTTGGGCGTTCTTGGTAGGGGCGTGAGCTGTGCTGCTGGGCTTGGGCCTGTGGTGCTGGCAAGAAGGCGGCAGGAAGTGGCGATGGCGTGGTGGTGCGGCTGGGGGTGCAGGCGCCCTTAAATGACGCTGCTTTGTTTTTCCTGGGGAGTGGAACGGTTTGGTGTGTCCTGGGCGCAGGGCTTGCGTGCTGGAGGAGAGCAGGAGAGGGAAAGAAGGAGCGGTGGTGTGTCATTTGTGGCTTCCTTTGCAGGTGTTGCGTCGTCCGCAGGAGCGGAGCAGGAGGACGAGAGCGACTCTCCCTGGGATTCCGAGGTGCTTGGTGTGAGGGGCGCAGTGGGTTGCCCGAGGGGGGAAGTGCGCGGGAGCTTGCCTTGGACGTGGGCCCTAGCAGGGATGAGGCTCAGTTGCCGCTTGTGGTGGCTGCGCCACAGGTTTGTTCCTGTGACCTGGAGCCGCTTGTGCTCTGTGCAAGCGGTTTGGTGAGGACTGTGCCTAAGTGGGGTGTGCTAATGTCCTGGGAGTGGCAGCAAGTGGCCTTTGAGTTGTATTTCTAGAGTCCTACTGCAAGAGAGAAGGTTCTGGTTCTGTGCGTGCTTGGAAGGGTTGCTGCTGCTTTGCCAGGTTATGCAGTGAAAGGAGCGTGTTTGGGACGGTGCAGCCAAGTACTAAGGACAGCAGCAGAGTGGGTGTAGGCTTGGAGGGAGCGCAGTTGGGGGTTCTGAAAGGGCTGTTCTACTTCCAGAGCCTGCGTTCCTTGACGGCCTGCCAAAGTCCCGAAGCAGCAGTGAATCTGCAGGTAATGCTTGATCGACAATCCAAGTTGTGCTTGGGTAGTCCTGCATTTGAAATGCAGTTTGTGGGTGAAGCGTTTCTGGAGATTGCTTGCACCACTCTCTGCTTGTTTGTGTTCTCGCTCACCTAGGTGTCTGCAAAGGAGGGAGGAGAGCGTGAAGGACGCGAGGCTGCTGCAACACAGACTGATTTTCAGTGTGACGGACAGGTGAGGAGCTGTGTTGAAGAGCTGTGGAGATGTTAGCCTAGAGCGAGGTGTTATTGCCAAAAGAGCGCAGGCGGAAGACCGCAGAGAGTGGCAGATGTGAAATATACTTTAGATGTATGTTATCTTTGGGCTCCCTCTGAAGAAGGCTGTCGTGAGTGAAAAGAAGGTGGTAGTGCATGTTCGTGCCCTTTTTGTGAGGCTCACGGCACAATCTTTCCTTAGGCGATGGCCGCAGAGCTGCCGGCGGAGGTTGCTGAAGCTCCTGGAAAGCAGTTGCTTCCAGAAGGTTCACTTGAAGTTCCAAAGGTTTCCTGCGGTGAGCTGCAGGGAGACAAGTTGCGGTTGCAAGAGGAACTGGCCAGGGTGAAAGCCAAGGTAGGCAAAGCCTGTAGCGGCCTGCATGACTGTGAGGAGGTGGTTTTCCCCTGTAAACGATGGGGAAAAGCCCTTGTTGAGGCTGTAGGGTAGTAGTGCAGTGGTGTCCCTTCTGTTGCCTTCCCTTCTTCCCGCCGCTGCCCCATGGTGGCAAACAGACCAAGCGTGTCAGGGAGCTGCCCTTTCAAGCGTGAGGGGCCAAGCAGTGTGTTGGGGGTCACACCTACCCACGAGGAGGCTGCTCAAGCAGCTTGTTGTCTCTCCGAACCCGCCTGAGCTTTGAGGTGGACCTGAAGGTGACAGTGGGTGAGCTCCGGGTGCCCTGAGAGTGCTGCGTGTTTTCCTGTTGAGGCTGTTGTACTCTTTCTCTATATTTGGCTGTGTGTGTAGAGCTTTGGTTCCTTCTTTGTAGCTGGTCAAATGCCTGCGAAGGTGACAGTCTGTGTTCTGGGGGGGGGCAGCACTTGAAAGGGTGCGATCCTTCTTCATGGTTTGCGCTCGCACACGCAGCGCTGGTTGCTAGGTGGGGTTTTTGCACTGTATACGGGAAGCAGCATGTCAGGCAGGTGCTGTGACTTGTCCTGTTCCCTGACTGTAGGAGGAACTTGACCTCCTAACCTAGCTGCCCGGAGAAGGCCGTGGGTTGGCCCTAGTGCTGAGCTTTTTCTGTAGAAAACATCTTGGCCATCTTGTGGCTGCATGATGCAAATGTGCCGCAAAGTGCTATAGTTCCTGCAGGGCCCTGGGGATGAACCTGTAGTTAGTAAGCATTAGGATCCCGAAATGCTAATTCACTTCCAAGTTGTTTTTGGAGAGAGCTACGTTCAGAGCTACTGACTTGCTTTCCGTTCACTACGCCCACCGCTGCCACCAACGCAAGTACGGAGTTGAAGGAAGGAGTGTAGGGACCGGCTTTCCACCATTTGTGTAAGAATAAGGTATAGCAGCGTGGGCAGCGTTGGACTAGAAGTCTTTGTGATTGTGGTCGTTATCCTGGAGTTGGGAAGTGCCAGCAGGAGAAGGGAGAGCCTTTGCAGTAATGCTTCCCGTGGGGGAGCGAGCAGCTGGATGCTAGGAGCGTCCCGAGTCATGGGAAGGAGTAGGATTGGTGTTGCAGCTGCGTTTGGGCAGCTGGTAGGAAATTGAGATGGGGATGGGAGAGGCCGGTATGAAAGCGGAAGGAGCAACGTGGTTTTGGAGAGTCGAAGCAGTGGAGTCGTCTGTCTGAAAGCGAAGCTGACTAGCGTGGGTCCTGACTAGCGTGGTTTTACAGTTGCAGGCGTTGGAAGAGCAGCATGTTCAGGCTGAGCGTTGTGTTCAGGATTTGAAGACGGCCCTGGCAGAGAAACAGAGGGAAGCGACAGCTTCTTCCCGGCAACTGCAAGACCTTCTGGAAGCCTCTTTGGGAGGCGTTAGCCTAAAAGACCTGGAGGAACGAGTGGGACGGTAAGGAAGTGGCACAGTGAAGCAAGGCTTTGCTTTGTGGGCTGGTGTAATAGCAGCAGGATGGCCTTGTTGCATCTCAGCAAGTCAGTACACGATTTTGGGAGAGGCTTTTGCTTTGGACTGTGTGATTTGGCGCTGTTGTGCCAGTGTTGGTGCTCCTGTGGATTTCCATGACGAGGCCTGTGTTTCTTTTCAAGACTTGAACTGGAAAACGCCCGGCTGGAAGACACAGGGCAGCAGCAGGCAGCTAGACTCGAAGCTCTTCAGAAAGAGCTGCACGCCTCTGCCTCTGTAAGCTAGTCATAGCCTTCCTGTTTCATGAGCTACTGTGCGCAGTTGTGTGTGTATGTATGCGGGGGCGTTTTCGGAAGAGATTTTCCTGGGGAGCCTCGGGGAAATCATTCCCTGCAGGCTGCAGGCGATCGGCTGCTGTTGGTCCGCTCGCAGGCTTTCTGGTTTTGTGCGCTACTCTGCTGAGTCTTACTTAACAGTGTTTGAGGTAAGGGCACTTACGGCACTTGTGCGCCGGTGTGAATGGTTGCTGCTTTGTACCGGTTGTGGTGCTTAAGCCGTGTGGCAGCAGCACTTCAGCTGTTGCCGCCTTAAAGGCGTTCTGCAAGTGAACTTGTGGAACGTCCTTGGTGCCAAGCACGTCGTTGCCAAGTCTTAAGCGGCCTCCTCAGGCTGTGCCAGGAATTCCATTCGCCGCTGGTCGCTGAAGATCCCCCTGGAGCTTTAAATTAAGCTGTGCTCTGCCCGGATGGGGATACCTAAGTACCGTCGGCTATTAGCGGAGGGCCTGAGGAAGGTGTTCTCCAGTGTGCGTGGCACCTTTGCCCCCGTGAGCCCCTCGCTAGTAGCGGGTGGTCTTTGCTTTAGTGGGGGTCGGGGGGAGGGTGGTGTGGGGGGAGAGAGGGGTGGCAGGCACCAGTTTCTGTCCCTCGGTCTTAGCCTGGGTGGTGGAAATATTGAAGTGCTGCAGTTTGCGTGGGATTCTGTCCCCTGGAGTTGTGGGGCCGGCCCTCGGCTAGCAGAGAGAGATGTCCTGCCGCACCTTTGTGAGGAAGGCTGTGCGCACCTAGTGCCTCTAGGTGCCGTGAGTGAGTCGTGTGTGCCATTTCTTCTTCCTGTCCGGAAAGGGTGAGAGCGGAAGAAAGCCAGGGAAGGAGCTGGCAGAGTGGAAACAACCCGCAGAAGCCCGCCTGGAGGAAGAAATGAAGAAAAACGTTGCACTGCAGAAAGAATGCAACAGGTACAGCCGTTGAGTACTTGTAAGAGCTGTCGAATGAGCGGGGAGTCAGGCGTTATGTACCTTGCCCCTGAGACTCCGAGTACGTATCTGTTGGTGAGCGAGCTCAAGGCTTGCGTTAGGTCTTGCAAGTGGCTTCTGTAGGGGAGCGTGCGGTTTTAGGTAGGTGGAAGTGCAGGCAGGAGGGCAGTTGTCCTGGGAAGAGAGGGAGGGCGGGAGGGCAGGAAGAAGTCGCTTGTGTCTTGTGCCTGTTGTCAGGCAGAGGGAGAAGCTTCATGGGAGCAGATGAAATGTTGACTGGGCAAGTGATGTGTGGGAGGGGAATGATGTGGGTGGGTGGGTTGGTGTGGTGTTTTGGCTTGGTGTCTTGTTCTGGAAGTCCTGGCCTGTCCGCCATGGTACAAATGAAGTAAGCCCCGCACCGTATGCGTGGTGCTTAGGGAAGTGCATGCGTAAAGGCGGACTGTGCTTGGGCTTCCTACTTTACTTGCTAATGTGCTGTGCAGGTCGAAGAGGCTTCTGGAGAAAGCTATGAAGAAAGTGAGGGCGTATGAGAGGCGGGCGCGAGAGTCCCAGATGAATTTCCCGGGCGAAAGGGAGGACCCGTGTTCGGGAAGGGGCAGAGAAGTTGCTAAATTACAAACAAAGGTGAGCTTTGGCTGGCTTGTTGTGGTGCTTGTTTTGGAAAGCTGTAAGATTCTTTTCCTGGCTGTTGGGTTGTGGTGTTAATTATGTGGTGGCCGTGTTTTGAAAAGAACGGCTGTCTCTTATGGTCCCTGAAAAAGCCTGTGTAATCCTTTGGGAAGTGAAGAGGCGTTGCGATAGCAGGGCACTTGTGAGCCTGGGCCTTTCTGGGCGAGAGCCCAGCTTGAAAGCTTGAGGCCCTGGCAGCATCTTTGAGGTCTGACAGATGAATTTGTGCTCTGGAAGACCGGTAAGTAGGACCATTATAAGCCTAACCACAGTATGAAAGGCAAGGACATCGGAAGCATAGGTGTGAGAGGTGTGGAAAAGGTGCGTTTCTGCGGAGAGAAGACGACGACGACGACGACGGCGGCAGAGTTTTAGTTGACCTTTGGGGCCTACTGAAACCCTGGCACTTCTTTGTTGATTGTCTTCTAAACTCAAACCTGTGTGTGTGTGTGTGTGCGCGTGTGTGTGCGTGTATGTAGAAAGAAATAATCATTTCTGTTTCCTCTTTCCTGAAGCTTCAGGTATACCACTGTAAACAAGTGAATACCTTGTGATTATTATATATTGTTGTCAATATGATTACAGTTGTTATCGTTCCCGTTCATTAGTTCATTACACTCGGTTACTTACCTGTTACAATAGTAAACTCATTCCTAAGGAGTAGGGACACCTACACTACCAGCCGACCCTGTTTAGTGTCGGGAGCCCGCCGAATTACCTTACCAGGGCAAAATGCCTCTCAACTGGTTCGGTCGTTCTGCGGAGGCCTCCCGGCACAAAGGGACACGCTCGGTGGATTGTCACAGAACTGCGTACGCTTAGACCTCTGGGTCTGCTTAGGTGAGTGAGTCCTTTCCCTGTGTGCAGGTCCGTGAGCTGTGCTGCTCCCTGGAGGCAGAGCGGAGGAAGTCGAGGCAGCTAGAGAAAGCAAACGAAGGTGCGCGAGAAGAGTTGGCTTGGCTGCATGGGAGCCGTGACAAACTGCGGAAGAGCAAGCGGCAGCTGGAAGAAGAGGTGGTTGCGCTGAGGTGTCGCTTAGAGGCCAAGATGAGGGATCAGAGGCACAGAGAAGAGGATAAAAGGGAGATTGAGCAAAAGGCTGGGCAAGAGCTAAGGCAAAAACTACAGGAAGTCAATCTCTTTCTGCAGGTGAGCTCCCTTACCGCTAGTACGCGCAGTCCGTTTGTGGCTTGTCATTCATTCTTTACTGTTGTCATTTCTCGGTATGTTATGCTTGTGCCGGTCAGTGCTGTGGGGTCATGGGCTCGTTATAGCTTCAGGAGGTTGCTGAAGGGTGCGAGCTTGTTGGATGCTTGTCCTCAGGCATTCTGAGATGTGGTGAATAATCTTCTTTACGCACCTCGGTCACTGGCGAATCTGTAACAGCGCCAAGAAAGACGAGAATTGCAAGTGGACTAGTGTCTTAGAGAGACAGAGGTGGCTTGAATCAGAACTAGCTCTGATTCAAAACAAAACAAAGCAAAGCAAAAAGTTGCGCTGAGAGAGCCGGTTTCTTTCTGAACCAAAAGGATGATGTAATGGGGTGCTTTTGGGTTTTGCCCTTGATTGTAGAGGGCAGTGAGGAGGCCCAGTTGGCTCCCTGGGTGAGGTTGTGCTCTTCAAAGTGGGTGTGTGAAAGGGCCTGGGGGGAATGATCTCTTTTTCTTTCCTGGGGGTTGAAACTGCATTATCTGCTTCAGACACAGGCAGCCGCCCAGGACCGAGCGGAACAACTAAGAGCCGCTTCTGCAGCTTCCGCGGTAGGCCGACTGCAGCAGAGAGTTAGGCATTTAGAATATGAATTGGCTCTCACAAAACGCCTGCAGTGAGAGAGCGCTAACGAGAGGCTTGCGGAAGCTGCTGCTGCTGCGCAATGCTATGAGCCCTGCAGAAGCCACTCTCTGGCAACGAACCCGGTGGGCAGCGCTTCCTCTGTGACGGAGAGAGTGGAAGCTCATATGGCTGAGGTAAGGCATTGGGAATACCTGTTATTCTCAAGCTGAAAATGAGCATCCGTTCCTAGCTCCACCGCGCCCAATCTAGGAGTCTAGACACGCCTGCTGACCCTCAGAGCGCTGCAACCTCGGCAAAAGCTCTGGTCCGGGCGCGCCCCAGAATTAGCAGTCCGTGTGACGGCATGTTCCTCACAGCGTGGTGAGCAGCGTGCCCTGAGGTTTGGGAAGCGCATGCCGAGAGTGGGGCAAGGGAGCACGTGATTCTTCACAAAATGCCGTGATCCGTTCCCGCCTTTGCACAGAGTGGGGGTGTGGAGAAGCTCTCGAGTTGGGGATTGCTTTGTGAGACGGTTAATGCCATAGAGCAATGGGAACGCTGGGCCTTGGTGGACAAAGACTTTCTCTGTAGTGGGGGTGATGTTTCCAGTGTTTATTCCCATGTTGCAGTTGGCTTGAGAAGCTAATGCTACAAGAATGTAGCTACTGAGGCCTTAAGGGTATCTTGTCTGTACTTGCAGGTGCGGCGGGAATGGTCAAAAATATCGCTGAAGAACTTGAGCAAGGTAATCTGTCAGGATCTGTTAGCGGTGTTACCAAGGAAGAGGACGGTTCCTCCATTTTGAACACAACTACTGGAAAGCTGCCAAGCTCCTGTGCTAAGCACAGTTGTTTTCTACTAGCTTTCCAACCTAGAGCTCTGCGAGGCAACTTGCTGCTTATGCAAATAATAGTCGTACAGAGTCGTATGCAGTTGCCTTTAGATCACAGAGAGGAAAAGCGGCCTATGCGCACGTTCAGCCCCTGCCCCCGAGCCCTGAGCAATTCCACCTCTTCAGGATAATTGTTTCTCCAGAGTTGTGGCTTGGCGGTGACTGGGCCTGTTGCAAAGCAGGTAGCCCCTGAGAGCAATTCCTTCTGTCCCAGTAGCCTTTACTCTCCTAGCGAGTGGCCAGCCGTTGCGCTAGAGCTCTTTCCGTTTGCTAGGACGGACACAAATCCGTGGCATTGAATCCGTTTGCATTGTGACTGGAGTTGCCTGTCTCCTGGGAGTAATAAGGTTTGTTTGCTTTGGGGACCTTTTCCTACTGCAACACTAACATAGGGCATTTTCTCCCCTCCCGCTCTCGCCCCGCCCCTTCCCCAGCAATGGCTGAGCTGAACGTTGGATCGGCTGGAGCTTCTCCCTGGGCATCTACTGAAGGATCTTCAGAAAACGTAGACCAGGAGCCGCTTTCCAGGGCAACGCAAGAGTGCCGCGATGTTTTGACAGCCCCGTTCCAGAGAGCTAAGAGTGGTTATCCTGAGACTACTACCTCCTGACAGAGGGACTCGCGTTACCAGGCTGTGAGGAAAAGCAACCCTTGCCACTGTTTTTGTACGAGTGCAACAGTGCGGTGTAGCCAATAATAATAACGTGCGGTCTTTAACTGCAAGTATTGTGTTCCAACTTGGTATTTAATAAATGTTGTAATCTAGTAGGTCTCTCCGTTTTATTCTGTTCCCCTTCCTGACTTTGCCTGCCCTGCGCATATGACTGTCCCCTCTGCTCGTGTCTCTTATGGAGTAGTACGTGTTGCATTGCTGCCAAATGGTGCATGCTGGTGGAAGTCTGGCCTGCTGCGGCATTTGCGGGCAAGGGCTGCGTTTTGTCCCTGCGTTTTGCGAGTTGTTCAGCGCTAGCCAGCACGGATGATGGAAGTCATGTTTTTGAAGGCCTAGCCAGGCTTTCTTCCTGGGCAGGCGCTTAGCCCTTCTGCCTCGCGCTGGTCTGACCAAAAGTCACTTATGCAGACAGCTCCAGGCCTGAGGGCAGAGAGGCCGTTTGTCCAAGGGAGAGCTCAGCTCTGCTCTGCTCTGCTCCCTTCAGCTGGCTTCCCAGCTGCTCCTTCAGCCTGTCCTGGCAGCCAGGCCAAGGGCCAGCATGCAGACTGTGTGTTTTTCCTCAGCGGGGGCTGGAAGCACGAGTGTGTGAAGACAGGGGCCTCGATCGTCCCCAGGTGCAGCCCTTGGCGGTTCCCCTTGTTGAACTTGACAAGGTGCCCGGTTGCCTCACGTCTCGCTCGTAGCGGGGCACTGGCCTCTTGCTGCCTTTGAGAACGATGCTTCCTGTGGTCTGGGCAGAAGGGAGGGCGAGAGCTTCTGGTAGCCAGGAAAGGTCGCAAAGCCCGCCGGTCTGGAAGGCTGTTGGATCCGCTTGCAGTCTGCAAAGGGGAAAGGGGTTATGGAAGTTCTCTGCCCTGCAGCGTGACTGGCAAAGCGGAACCGCTGTCCAGTGCTGGGCACTTGCTCTTCTCTCTGCAAAGCAAAAGCAGGTGCGGAACGCCTCTGAAGTGCCTTCGCTTTGGGTTGTCCTGTTGCCAAACTCTGAGAGGAACTGTTTTCCAGTGGTTCCCTGCCTGCTTCTGTCCTGCTGGGTGTCAGGGAGAGGTGAAAGTTCTTGGCCGCCGGAGCAGCAGCACTGAAATTCAGCGCTGGCATCTGGCATGACAGGAGCTGGTAGCGCTTACAAGGCGGGTAGAGCAAAGTCCCGTCTGTTCTGGCCCCTGCACTAGAGGAGAGGGATGGAGCTACTGGAGCGAGTCCAGCGAAGGGCTACTAAGATGATTAAGGGACTGGAGTAGCTCTCATACGAGGAAAGGCTGAGAGAGCTGGGATTGTTCAGCCTGCAGAAGAGAAGACCGCGGATCAGGGTGTAGGCAGGATGCGAAGGGAGGGTGTAAAGAAGTCGGAGGCAGACTCTTCTCAGCGGTGCCTAGCGGTAGGACGAGGGGCAAGGGGCACAAACTGAAACACAGGCCGTCCTGTCTGAACAGGAGGAAAAAGTTCTTTGCTGTGAGGGGTGACTGAGCCCTGGAAGAGGTTGCCCAGAGAGCTTGGGGAGTCTCCGTCCTCGGAGATGTTCCCAAGCCGTCTGGCTAGGGTCCTGGGCCGACTACTTGAGGTGATCCTGCTTGAGTAGGGGGGGCTGGACGAGACGATCTCCAGAGGTGCCTTCCAACCTCAAACGTCCGGTGATTCTGTGACAAGCAGGAGAAGCGGGCGACCGGGCATCTAGTCAAGTTCGACAAGGGGAACTGTCAAGGGCTGCACCTGGGGACAAATAGCCCCTGTGCCCTGGGGCAGGCTGGGGGCTACTGCCAGGAAAGCAGCTGGGCAGAGGAAGGCCTGGGGGTGCAGGTGGGCAGCAAGGAGTCAGCAATGGTTAGAGAAAGAAATCGTAACCACATTTTAATCGTTTTGATAATAACTTTCTGCCAAAGGGAGCAATCGCCCTCCAGCCTCTCGCTGTGGTCTCTGCTAACAGCTGGAGCGATCCGCTTTCGGTGAGAGTCGCTCACCTCGGTGAGAGTCGCGACTCGCGGCCAATTTGGCTCCCTCCGGCACTTGGGCTTCCTACGGCGCAGGCGCAGAGCTGGGAGCCCAGAAGGACCGGCACGCTCGCGGCCTGGCCGGGCAGCAGCCAGAGCAGCCAGCTGCGGGGCTCAACCTAAGCAGTCGCCGTCTCTTCAGGCGCAACGAGCTACTTCAGCCCTGCGAGCTCGGCCAAGCGCTCGCGACGCCCGCGCCCTTAGGGAAACAGTGGGAGCGCAGGTTTGCGAGGAGCACAGTGTCCCGCACCTGGAGCAGCAGCAGCATGAATTCTTCAGGGAAATGACGGCACAGCAGAGTAAGAGCTGGAGCTGGGGGCCGCCGGGGAGGGACCCCCAACAAAGACGTCCTTCGGCCGGCCGCAGCCACCCGCCGCCGCCGCCGCCGCCGCCGCCGCCGCCCCCCGGCCCGGCCCGGCAGCGCCGCGAAGGAGGCGGCAGCGCCCCCCCCCGCCCCGCCCCGGGCCCGCCCCGGCCGCAGCCCCGCCCCCTCGCTGCACAGCCCCGCCCCTCGGCGCGTCACCCCGCTGCCCTGTGACGCCCCCCCCCGCGCCCTCGCCGCGGCTGTTGCGCATGCGCGGCGCGCCCGCCACCGCCTCCGGAGCCGGTGGTCCTCGGTGCTGTTGCGGCCGTGTGCCTCGCTGCCAGCGTCGCTGCGTCGCTGTCCTCGGCCGGCGCCTCTGCCCCCGGCCCGGGGGCTCCGAGCTCGCCGGGACTCAGCCCCGCAGCAGCTGGCCCGGGCCGCGGCCCCTGCTCGGGGCTGTCCGCCGCCCGCGTGCCCGCCGCAGCATGAAGAGGCTCTTGGGGCTCTTCGGCCAGGGCCAGGGGCAGCCGCCTTCGCCGTCGCCGTCGCCGTCGCGGTCGCGGTCGCGGTGGGCGTGCGGCGGCAGCGCGCCCCTGCGCTGCGTCGGCGCTGCCTACGAGCTCCGGGAGAAGGAGCTGGGCAAGCTGCACCGCGCGGCCGCCAGCGGCGACCTGGCGCGGGTGCGGCGGCGGCGGTGGCTGCCGAGAGTCGGCCTCGACGGGCGGGACAAGGCGAAGCGGTGAGGGGCGGCGGGGGGGCCGGGGCGGCGCGGGGGGTGGGGGGGGCGGCGGCGAGGGCCGGGCTGCTGCGTCGGTGCCGGCGGGGGCGGCGGCTGGTGGGTTGGAGCTGGCGTGCAGCTGGCAGGAGCGCCTTTGTGCCGGGAAGGCAGGGCCGTTTGCTTGGGCTGGCGAGGGAGTGCGGGAGGGCAGTCGGCCTTGCGCGCGCGGGGTGGGCTCGGGGCTCGGGGCTCGGGGCTCGGAGGCCGGTTGCGTGTGTGGCCAGGCCGGAGCGGGACTTTGTTGCTGGGAGCGTGACAGGGTCGAGGGGGAAGGTTTCTGCTGTCGGGTTTGGTAGGTGTTGTGGAGGGCCCTTGGGAGCGAGCGCGTGCTGGTGCTTGCTGCAGCAGTAAGGCCGGGAAGAGGCCAGAGGGCGCGACTTCCCGGCAAGGCCAGCAGCGAGGGGATGTTCTGGTGTTATAAAAGGCACGTGCTGGGCCTGCGGCCTGCTGCTGTGGCGTGAGTGGTCCTGGCAGCAGGTGGAGGTTGCCTTGCCGTAGGCTGGAGGTGCTCAAGCCTTGCTCTTGCTTGCTGGGCTGCGTGCGTAGTGGTGTTGGAGGCAGGGAGGAGGTGCCGGGGCGGAGGGCAGCAGTTGCAGAGCGGAAGCCGGAGGCTGGCTGGGAGAAATGGGGGGCCTGGGCGCAGGGATGCACGCGCAGGGAAGGGAGCGCGGAGCTGAGGCAACGTTGTCTTCCTAAGTGGGGGCTGGGGCTGGGGCTGGGGCTGGGGCGGGGAGGGGCTTTTTCCTAGCCCCGGCGTCTCGGGCTTTGGGTGTGCAGCGGTCACCCGCGTGACATGGGCAGGCGCGGTCTCTTCAGCTGTCTGGCCTGCGCTAAGGTAACATGCTCAATTTTTAGGACACCTCTGCATCTGGCTTGCGCTAACGGACATGCGGAGGTTGTCTTGTACTTAGTAGAGAGGAAGTGCAAGCTAAATCCTCGTGACAACTTCAAGAGATCGCCACTGATGAAGGTACGTGGGTGCTGCGGTAGGCAGGGCTTCTAAATTGCGCCCCGAGCGATCGAGCTCTTGGGTGATTCTGGAGGTAGGTCTGGGTGGAGCTTGTGGTGCGCTGGGCGCTGGCTAGGCGTGCGTTGCCTAATGTTTGGGCGCGTTATTGTTGTCCGAGGTCGGCAAGCTGTGGGAATTCTGCCAGAGGGAAGCGTAATTGCTGGCAACGTTTCCTTGTTTCCCGTGTGGTTGGCAGGCAGTGCAGTGCCAGCACGAAGGCTGCGTCGCCATTCTGCTAGCGCATGGTGCCGACGCTAACCTTGCGGATGCTAACGGCAACACTGCCCTTCACCTGGCTGCCCTTGCTCCTAACACCTGCCTAGCAGGGCAGTTACTGGCGCACAACGCCCATCTTGATGCGCAGAATAAGGTAAGCGTGGAATTTGGGTCAGGCCGCTCCTGAGAAGAAAAAGTTGCTTTGCTTCTCTGTGTTTTTCTAACTGGAGAGGGGCGTTATGCTTTCAGATGGGATACACGCCCCTTTCTCTGGCCGTGTCCGCGCATCACGTAGAGATGGTGGAGTTCCTGCTTAGCAAAGGAGCCGACGTGCACGCTCGAGATCAGTCGGAAAGGTGAAGGGTTTGTCAAAACGGGGCGTGGGTCTCCTGAGCATTGGTGAAGTTTGCCTGGTCTGGCCGGGTAGCCGAGGGTGCTTAGCGGGGGAGACGTTTGGCCCAGGGACGTGCTGCGGCCCCTTGCAACCCGAGTTCTCGTGGGCTTCCGTGTGGTTGGCTTTGCTTTCCTCCTGGCTGTAGGAAAGGGGGAGGTGTAATTGTTTTGGGAGCAAATAGGGATGAAAGGAACGCCAGTGAAACGTCGGTGTCTCCTGATAGCTTTTGTCTCGTCTTGTGGCTGCTTTAGGACCCCTCTGATGCTTGCCGCCTCTGCCGGGGACGTGAGCATGATAGAAGTTCTTCTTGGCTATGGTGCTGACCTTTGCCAGAAAGACGTTCTTGGATGGACAGCGGAGGCTTATGCTAGGAGGTCTGGACACACTGGGTAAGTGCTTTAGGTCATGGTGAGAGTCGCTAAGCGGTCCGAATGTCCGTGTTGGTGTGCGGACGTGTTTGGTAAGAGGCGCAAGGTTTAATGATGCGTGGAGACCTTTGTTGAAGGTGGGCTCAGTGGAATCTTCCGGGACGTAGCGTTCCCTGTGTCAAGTGTGAGTTGGGGAGTTGAGGAAAGCTTCCCCCGCAAATCGTCTTGTTTGGTAAGTGGTGTTATGCAAGGATGTAGTTGATTATAGTGACAGTGTTCCCTTTCTTTCCGCACCTCCCTAGTGTTAGTGAACAGCTGGCAGACCGCGCAGCCGAGAAAAACGTGGGAGAAGCTTGTGCAGGCAGCGCAGAAAGCACGCCAGTGCTTAGCACTCGTTGCGAGGCAGGAGCTGCTGCGTTTGCGTTGGGCACACCTGCTGCGGACAGAGGAGGTAGGAGGCTTAACTGTGGAGGAGCTGAGGAGGAGAATGCCTACGGCCTTTTCTTGTGGTGGCTTGTATTGAAGCTTGGCAGGGTTCCGTCCCTCTTGCCTGTTGAGTACCCTTGCTAGGGACGGAGTAGAGACGCGCTGGTGATCCTCCTCCGTGAGGATAGTCCTTTGGTTTTGAGGCTGGCTTTTGGTTTTGGGGGTGATGGGTGGGAGGCTGGGTAGAGCAGGAAATACAGCGTAGTCTCTGGCATTTTGAAGCACAGGTTGGCGGGGGTGGGGGTAGAGGCAAAGAGAGCACGAGAGAGAGACCGATCTCTGCCTGTGTGGTATGAAGAGCTCGGCAGTTTGTTTCCTTCTTGTCCTGTTCAACCGCTACCAGCATTTGCTCGCTGCCTGCTCACATAGCATATTCATGCCATGGCAGGTTTGAGGTTTGGAACGTTCGAAGGAAAGACAAGGGCGGTGTGGAATTCTTGTCCTTTTTTATTTTGCGGGGGGTGGGGGAGGGCAGCGAGAATTGAGTAGGATGGGAGAAATTGGTGGTTTGGGGCATGCTTTCGTTCATGCTGTCTGGCATGACTGCTTCACTCTAGTCTGGCCTGTAGAATTGTCCGTGTAACATGCTTGTCTGCATTGCTGAAAGTCGAAGGTCCGACATGCTAAGAATTAATCCTGTCAATTAATATTTGAACAGTGAGAGGTGGCTTTTCCCACGAATACTTCACGAGGTGAGCCTCGAACAGTAGCTTTTGCCAACGACCTTAACCTGCCGAAAAAGAGGGGAGATTTGAGCGAGACGGTCCTTCTTGCCTTTGCCTTTGCCTTTGCCTTTGAAGAGTGTTGGAGGCAGAGGAGAGCGATGACAGCTGTCCTGCTTCTGAGGAAGAAAAAAGCAGTTTAGCTGCCAAGGTAAAGTGCCTCCAGAAGGAGAACTGCCCGTGGAGCGACTCGTTTGCAGGGCAGAGCTGTCTAGATTTGGGCAAAAGCGCGTGTCCAGGCAGGGTGGTTTTCTCCTGCCCCGCGGTCTCCTGCCTGCCAGTCTTTCAGCTGCGGTGAGCTGTTTGCTCCAAGCCTTGTAGCCGTCCGTGGCAGAGCATGCAGCAGGCTTGCGGTTGCGGGTGGGAAGAGCAGTAGGTGACAAGAAAAGCGACCGCATGGTTTTCTTCACCTGAGTCAGAGTTCTCGTCCCAAAGCTGATCAGCCTCTAGATGGCCTGTTCTTTTGTCCTCCAAGCCTTGCTGTTTGTTTCCAGTAACTTTGGTGATAGAATTCAGGCTGATATGGGGAAAAGGGCACTTGCTGTTCAAGATCTGCTGCAATGCTTCATCTCCTGGCTCTCCTTTCTTTCGTCCTTGTCAGGTTGCCCAAGAGTGCTTGGGGGCGGGGGGAGTGGCTCAAGAGGGTCTTTTTTTCCTCCTGGGGGATGGCATTGCGGGCTTGCATGGGATCTCACAGCACCTGTTTCCCCTTCCTTTTGTTTCTTTTGTTTTGTTTTGGTTTGTTTTTCAGTTGAGGTGTGTGGCATTGGGGCTGTGCCATGATGAAGAAGCTGAAGAAGCCGAGTGTGGTGCAGGAACGCACCCCGTAGTGCTGGAGATGCAGGCATGTTTATTTGCAACCTGGTTGCCCTTGTCTCAGTGGCCTGTCAGAGACTGTGGCAGCTGTTGTGTGAGAAGAGCTAGTGTGGCATAGTAAGATGTGATGGTGGTTGGAGGAGTGAAAGTGAGGAAAGAGGGGGAGGTGAGACTACGGTAGTTTGAGAAGCAGGCAGCTGGTGGTCTCGTGAGCCCAAGGGAGGGGGAAAGGGTGTGTGTGCTGCTGGATAAGGTAACGTAGGTGAAGGCAGAGCCTGACTGTGTGCGGGCAGTGCTTCTCGGGGGGCTTTATGGAATGGGAGCAGGACGTTAGTGACATTAGGTATTGCTGTGTACATAAAGACATCTGCAGGCCTTGTAAAAGAGGAGCGAGAAGGTTTTTCTCTGTGGCTCGAGAGAGGAGAAGTATTTGGCAAGGTGTGGATGGCCTGGGCAGAGGCTGCTGTCCTGGGAGTGGCAGCAAGTGGCCTTTGAGTTGTATTTCTAGAGTCCTACTGCAAGAGAGAAGGTTCTGGTTCTGTGCGTGCTTGGAAGGGCTGCTGCTGCTTTGCCAGGTTATGCAGTGAAAGGAGCGTGTTTGGGACGGTGCAGCCAAGTACTAAGGACAGCAGCAGAGTGGGTGTAGGCTTGGAGGGAGCGCAGTTGGGGGTTGGAGAGTGGAAGCGAGGGCCCAGGGGGAGGTTTGCCTCAGGTTGTTGGAGAAGCAGGCAGCTGGCGGTGTTTGTTGGTGCAAAGGAGGGGGGAAGGATGTGTGTGCTGCTGAGTATTGCCGTGTAGGGGAAGCTGGAGTGTGGGTAGTGCTTCTCAGGGGCTTTAGGGGAAGGGAGCAGGGCGTTTGTGAGCTTCGGCATTGCCGTCCCTTCACATACGTTCTCGTGGAGGCTGCTTGTTTCTGTTCTTTCTAAGTGTGCGGGCCGATCTCTTTTAGGACGACTCACCGGAAAGGAAGGGAGAGGAGGCTCCTGGTGGTGCCCAAGTGGCGGCTGCTGCAGGAGCCCCTGCTGGTGTGAGAGGTGAGTTTCTAGACATGGAGGGGCTTTGTTTCTCTGCTCTTTGGGCTGGGTGAATGAACTGAAATGGCGATCTGCCTGTGAGAGGGTAGAGCAGGCAGGTAGGCGCTGGGCAGGCAATGGCGGGGAGGGGGGGAGGGAACGTAGCTGGAGGGAGATGTTTTGTGGTAGTGCTAGGGAAGGAGGGTTGTTTCTTGGTGACTTCCTGCGGGTGGGAGGGTGTTTGGCTAGTGCTTTGCGGGTCGCTCCTGTAGCGTGCCGAGGGATTGTGAAGGGCCAACTCTGGAGCTGTAGTTTGGAGGGGAGATGCCGTCAGAGCTGCGTAGTCGGCGACTGTGGCATGGCAGAGCCTTGTTTGGATGCTCGCCGAGCATGTGTTGGGCGTTCTTGGTAGGGGCGTGAGCTGTGCTGCTGGGCTTGGGCCTGTGGTGCTGGCAAGAAGGCGGCAGGAAGTGGCGAGGGCGTGGTGGTGCGGCTGGGGGTGCAGGCGCCCTTAAATGACGCTGCTTTGTTTTTCCTGGGGAGTGGAACGGTTTGGTGTGTCCTGGGCGCAGGGCTTGCGTGCTGGAGGAGAGCAGGAGAGGGAAAGAAGGAGCGGTGGTGTGTCATTTGTGGCTTCCTTTGCAGGTGTTGCGTCGTCCGCAGGAGCGGAGCAGGAGGACGAGAGCGACTCTCCCTGGGATTCCGAGGTGCTTGGTGTGAGGGGCGCAGTGGGTTGCCCGAGGGGGGAAGTGCGCGGGAGCTTGCCTTGGACGTGGGCCCTAGCAGGGATGAGGCTCAGTTGCCGCTTGTGGTGGCTGCGCCACAGGTTTGTTCCTGTGACCTGGAGCCGCTTGTGCTCTGTGCAAGCGGTTTGGTGAGGACTGTGCCTAAGTGGGGTGTGCTAATGTCCTGGGAGTGGCAGCAAGTGGCCTTTGAGTTGTATTTCTAGAGTCCTACTGCAAGAGAGAAGGTTCTGGTTCTGTGCGTGCTTGGAAGGGTTGCTGCTGCTTTGCCAGGTTATGCAGTGAAAGGAGCGTGTTTGGGACGGTGCAGCCAAGTACTAAGGACAGCAGCAGAGTGGGTGTAGGCTTGGAGGGAGCGCAGTTGGGGGTTGGAGAGTGGAAGCGAGGGCCCAGGGGGAGGTTTGCCTCAGGTTGTTGGAGAAGCAGGCAGCTGGCGGTGTTTGTTGGTGCAAAGGAGGGGGGAAGGATGTGTGTGCTGCTGAGTATTGCCGTGTAGGGGAAGCTGGAGTGTGGGTAGTGCTTCTCAGGGGCTTTAGGGGAAGGGAGCAGGGCGTTTGTGAGCTTCGGCATTGCCGTCCCTTCACATACGTTCTCGTGGAGGCTGCTTGTTTCTGTTCTTTCTAAGTGTGCGGGCCGATCTCTTTTAGGACGACTCACCGGAAAGGAAGGGAGAGGAGGCTCCTGGTGGTGCCCAAGTGGCGGCTGCTGCAGGAGCCCCTGCTGGTGTGAGAGGTGAGTTTCTAGACATGGAGGGGCTTTGTTTCTCTGCTCTTTGGGCTGGGTGAATGAACTGAAATGGCGATCTGCCTGTGAGAGGGTAGAGCAGGCAGGTAGGCGCTGGGCAGGCAATGGCGGGGAGGGGGGGAGGGAACGTAGCTGGAGGGAGATGTTTTGTGGTAGTGCTAGGGAAGGAGGGTTGTTTCTTGGTGACTTCCTGCGGGTGGGAGGGTGTTTGGCTAGTGCTTTGCGGGTCGCTCCTGTAGCGTGCCGAGGGATTGTGAAGGGCCAACTCTGGAGCTGTAGTTTGGAGGGGAGATGCCGTCAGAGCTGCGTAGTCGGCGACTGTGGCATGGCAGAGCCTTGTTTGGATGCTCGCCGAGCATGTGTTGGGCGTTCTTGGTAGGGGCGTGAGCTGTGCTGCTGGGCTTGGGCCTGTGGTGCTGGCAAGAAGGCGGCAGGAAGTGGCGATGGCGTGGTGGTGCGGCTGGGGGTGCAGGCGCCCTTAAATGACGCTGCTTTGTTTTTCCTGGGGAGTGGAACGGTTTGGTGTGTCCTGGGCGCAGGGCTTGCGTGCTGGAGGAGAGCAGGAGAGGGAAAGAAGGAGCGGTGGTGTGTCATTTGTGGCTTCCTTTGCAGGTGTTGCGTCGTCCGCAGGAGCGGAGCAGGAGGACGAGAGCGACTCTCCCTGGGATTCCGAGGTGCTTGGTGTGAGGGGCGCAGTGGGTTGCCCGTGGGGGGAAGTGCGCGGGAGCTTGCCTTGGACGTGGGCCCTAGCAGGGATGAGGCTCAGTTGCCGCTTGTGGTGGCTGCGCCACAGGTTTGTTCCTGTGACCTGGAGCCGCTTGTGCTCTGTGCAAGCGGTTTGGTGAGGACTGTGCCTAAGTGGGGTGTGCTAATGTCCTGGGAGTGGCAGCAAGTGGCCTTTGAGTTGTATTTCTAGAGTCCTACTGCAAGAGAGAAGGTTCTGGTTCTGTGCGTGCTTGGAAGGGTTGCTGCTGCTTTGCCAGGTTATGCAGTGAAAGGAGCGTGTTTGGGACGGTGCAGCCAAGTACTAAGGACAGCAGCAGAGTGGGTGTAGGCTTGGAGGGAGCTCAGTTGGGGGTTCTGAAAGGGCTGTTCTACTTCCAGAGCCTGCGTTCCTTGACGGCCTGCCAAAGTCCCGAAGCAGCAGTGAATCTGCAGGTAATGCTTGAGCGACAATCCGAGTTGTGCTTGGGTAGTCCTGCATTTGAAATGCAGTTTGTGGGTGAAGCGTTTCTGGAGATTGCTTGCACCACTCTCTGCTTGTTTGTGTTCTCGCTCACCTAGGTGTCTGCAAAGGAGGGAGGAGAGCGTGAAGGACGCGAGGCTGCTGCAACACAGACTGATTTTCAGTGTGACGGACAGGTGAGGAGCTGTGTTGAAGAGCTGTGGAGATGTTAGCCTAGAGCGAGGTGTTATTGCCAAAAGAGCGCAGGCGGAAGACCGCAGAGAGTGGCAGATGTGAAATATACTTTAGATGTATGTTATCTTTGGGCTCCCTCTGAAGAAGGCTGTCGTGAGTGAAAAGAAGGTGGTAGTGCATGTTCGTGCCCTTTTTGTGAGGCTCACGGCACAATCTTTCCTTAGGCGATGGCCGCAGAGCTGCCGGCGGAGGTTGCTGAAGCTCCTGGAAAGCAGTTGCTTCCAGAAGGTTCACTTGAAGTTCCAAAGGTTTCCTGCGGTGAGCTGCAGGGAGACAAGTTGCGGTTGCAAGAGGAACTGGCCAGGGTGAAAGCCAAGGTAGGCAAAGCCTGTAGCGGCCTGCATGACTGTGAGGAGGTGGTTTTCCCCTGTAAACGATGGGGAAAAGCCCTTGTTGAGGCTGTAGGGTAGTAGTGCAGTGGTGTCCCTTCTGTTGCCTTCCCTTCTTCCCGCCGCTGCCCCATGGTGGCAAACAGACCAAGCGTGTCAGGGAGCTGCCCTTTCAAGCGTGAGGGGCCAAGCAGTGTGTTGGGGGTCACACCTACCCACGAGGAGGCTGCTCAAGCAGCTTGTTGTCTCTCCGAACCCACCTGAGCTTTGAGGTGGACCTGAAGGTGACAGTGGGTGAGCTCCGGGTGCCCTGAGAGTGCTGCGTGTTTTCCTGTTGAGGCTGTTGTACTCTTTCTCTATATTTGGCTGTGTGTGTAGAGCTTTGGTTCCTTCTTTGTAGCTGGTCAAATGCCTGCGAAGGTGACAGTCTGTGTTCTGGGGGGGGGCAGCACTTGAAAGGGTGCGATCCTTCTTCATGGTTTGCGCTCGCACACGCAGCGCTGGTTGCTAGGTGGGGTTTTTGCACTGTATACGGGAAGCAGCATGTCAGGCAGGTGCTGTGACTTGTCCTGTTCCCTGACTGTAGGAGGAACTTGACCTCCTAACCTAGCTGCCCGGAGAAGGCCGTGGGTTGGCCCTAGTGCTGAGCTTTTTCTGTAGAAAACATCTTGGCCATCTTGTGGCTGCATGATGCAAATGTGCCGCAAAGTGCTATAGTTCCTGCAGGGCCCTGGGGATGAACCTGTAGTTAGTAAGCATTAGGATCCCGAAATGCTAATTCACTTCCAAGTTGTTTTTGGAGAGAGCTACGTTCAGAGCTACTGACTTGCTTTCCGTTCACTACGCCCACCGCTGCCACCAACGCAAGTACGGAGTTGAAGGAAGGAGTGTAGGGACCGGCTTTCCACCATTTGTGTAAGAATAAGGTAGAGCAGCGTGGGCAGCATTGGACTAGAAGTCTTTGTGATTGTGGTCGTTATCCTGGAGTTGGGAAGTGCCAGCAGGAGAAGGGAGAGCCTTTGCAGTAATGCTTCCCGTGGGGGAGCGAGCAGCTGGATGCTAGGAGCGTCCCGAGTCACGGGAAGGAGTAGGATTGGTGTTGCAGCTGCGTTTGGGCAGCTGGTAGGAAATTGAGATGGGGATGGGAGAGGCCGGTATGAAAGCGGAAGGAGCAACGTGGTTTTGGAGAGTCGAAGCAGTGGAGTCGTCTGTCTGAAAGCGAAGCTGACTAGCGTGGGTCCTGACTAGCGTGGTTTTACAGTTGCAGGCGTTGGAAGAGCAGCATGTTCAGGCTGAGCGTTGTGTTCAGGATTTGAAGACGGCCCTGGCAGAGAAACAGAGGGAAGCGACAGCTTCTTCCCGGCAACTGCAAGACCTTCTGGAAGCCTCTTTGGGAGGCGTTAGCCTAAAAGACCTGGAGGAACGAGTGGGACGGTAAGGAAGTGGCACAGTGAAGCAAGGCTTTGCTTTGTGGGCTGGTGTAATAGCAGCAGGATGGCCTTGTTGCATCTCAGCAAGTCAGTACACGATTTTGGGAGAGGCTTTTGCTTTGGACTGTGTGATTTGGCGCTGTTGTGCCAGTGTTGGTGCTCCTGTGGATTTCCATGACGAGGCCTGTGTTTCTTTTCAAGACTTGAACTGGAAAACGCCCGGCTGGAAGACACAGGGCAGCAGCAGGCAGCTAGACTCGAAGCTCTTCAGAAAGAGCTGCACGCCTCTGCCTCTGTAAGCTAGTCATAGCCTTCCTGTTTCATGAGCTACTGTGCGCAGTTGTGTGTGTATGTATGCGGGGGCGTTTTCGGAAGAGATTTTCCTGGGGAGCCTCGGGGAAATCATTCCCTGCAGGCTGCAGGCGATCGGCTGCTGTTGGTCCGCTCGCAGGCTTTCTGGTTTTGTGCGCTACTCTGCTGAGTCTTACTTAACAGTGTTTGAGGTAAGGGCACTTACGGCACTTGTGCGCCGGTGTGAATGGTTGCTGCTTTGTACCGGTTGTGGTGCTTAAGCCGTGTGGCAGCAGCACTTCAGCTGTTGCCGCCTTAAAGGCGTTCTGCAAGTGAACTTGTGGAACGTCCTTGGTGCCAAGCACGTCGTTGCCAAGTCTTAAGCGGCCTCCTCAGGCTGTGCCAGGAATTCCATTCGCCGCTGGTCGCTGAAGATCCCCCTGGAGCTTTAAATTAAGCTGTGCTCTGCCCGGATGGGGATACCTAAGTACCGTCGGCTATTAGCGGAGGGCCTGAGGAAGGTGTTCTCCAGTGTGCGTGGCACCTTTGCCCCCGTGAGCCCCTCGCTAGTAGCGCGTGGTCTTTGCTTTAGTGGGGGTCGGGGGGAGGGTGGTGTGGGGGGAGAGAGGGGTGGCAGGCACCAGTTTCTGTCCCTCGGTCTTAGCCTGGGTGGTGGAAATATTGAAGTGCTGCAGTTTGCGTGGGATTCTGTCCCCTGGAGTTGTGGGGCCGGCCCTCGGCTAGCAGAGAGAGATGTCCTGCCGCACCTTTGTGAGGAAGGCTGTGCGCACCTAGTGCCTCTAGGTGCCGTGAGTGAGTCGTGTGTGCCATTTCTTCTTCCTGTCCGGAAAGGGTGAGAGCGGAAGAAAGCCAGGGAAGGAGCTGGCAGAGTGGAAACAACCCGCAGAAGCCCGCCTGGAGGAAGAAATGAAGAAAAACGTTGCACTGCAGAAAGAATGCAACAGGTACAGCCGTTGAGTACTTGTAAGAGCTGTCGAATGAGCGGGGAGTCAGGCGTTATGTACCTTGCCCCTGAGACTCCGAGTACGTATCTGTTGGTGAGCGAGCTCAAGGCTTGCGTTAGGTCTTGCAAGTGGCTTCTGTAGGGGAGCGTGCGGTTTTAGGTAGGTGGAAGTGCAGGCAGGAGGGCAGTTGTCCTGGGAAGAGAGGGAGGGCGGGAGGGCAGGAAGAAGTCGCTTGTGTCTTGTGCCTGTTGTCAGGCAGAGGGAGAAGCTTCAAGGGAGCAGATGAAATGTTGACTGGGCAAGTGATGTGTGGGAGGGGAATGATGTGGGTGGGTGGGTTGGTGTGGTGTTTTGGCTTGGTGTCTTGTTCTGGAAGTCCTGGCCTGTCCGCCATGGTACAAATGAAGTAAGCCCCGCACCGTATGCGTGGTGCTTAGGGAAGTGCATGCGTAAAGGCGGACTGTGCTTGGGCTTCCTACTTTACTTGCTAATGTGCTGTGCAGGTCGAAGAGGCTTCTGGAGAAAGCTATAAAGAAAGTGAGGGCGTATGAGAGGCGGGCGCAAGAGTCCCAGATGAATTTCCCGGGCGAAAGGGAGGACCCGTGTTCGGGAAGGGGCAGAGAAGTTGCTAAATTACGAACAAAGGTGAGCTTTGGCTGGCTTGTTGTGGTGCTTGTTTTGGAAAGCTGTAAGATTCTTTTCCTGGCTGTTGGGTTGTGGTGTTAATTATGTGGTGGCCGTGTTTTGAAAAGAACGGCTGTCTCTTATGGTCCCTGAAAAAGCCTGTGTAATCCTTTGGGAAGTGAAGAGGCGTTGCGATAGCGGGGCACTTGTGAGCCTGGGCCTTTCTGGGCGAGAGCCCAGCTTGAAAGCTTGAGGCCCTGGCAGCATCTTTGAGGTCTGACAGATGAATTTGTGCTCTGGAAGACCGGTAAGTAGGACCATTATAAGCCTAACCACAGTATGAAAGGCAAGGACATCAGAAGCATAGGTGTGAGAGGTGTGGAAAAGGTGCGTTTCTGCGGAGAGAAGACGACGACGACGGCGGCAGAGTTTTAGTTGACCTTTGGGGCCTACTGAAACCCTGGCACTTCTTTGTTGATTGTCTTCTAAACTCAAACCTGTGTGTGTGTGTGTGTGTGTGTGTGTGTGCGTGTATGTAGAAAGAGATAATCATTTCTGTTTCCTCTTTCCTGAAGCTTCAGGTATACCACTGTAAACAAGTGAATACCTTGTGATTATTGTATATTGTTGTCAATATGATTACAGTTGTTATCATTCCCATTCATTAGTTCATTACACTCGGTTACTTACCTGTTACAATAGTAAACTCATTCCTAAGGAGTAGGGACACCTACACTACCAGCCGACCCTGTTTAGTGTTGGGAGCCCGCCGAATTACCTTACCAGGGCAAAATGCCTCTCAACTGGTTCGGTCGTTCTGCGGAGGCCTCCCGGCACAAAGGGACACGCTCGGTGGATTGTCACAGAACTGCGTACGCTTAGACCTCTGGGTCTGCTTAGGTGAGTGAGTCCTTTCCCTGTGTGCAGGTCCGTGAGCTGTGCTGCTCCCTGGAGGCAGAGCGGAGGAAGTCGAGGCAGCTAGAGAAAGCAAACGAAGGTGCGCGAGAAGAGTTGGCTTGGCTGCATGGGAGCCGTGACAAACTGCGGAAGAGCAAGCGGCAGCTGGAAGAAGAGGTGGTTGCGCTGAGGTGTCGCTTAGAGGCCAAGATGAGGGATCAGAGGCACAGAGAAGAGGATAAAAGGGAGATTGAGCAAAAGGCTGGGCAAGAGCTAAGGCAAAAACTACAGGAAGTCAATCTCTTTCTGCAGGTGAGCTCCCTTACCGCTAGTACGCGCAGTCCGTTTGTGGCTTGTCATTCATTCTTTACTGTTGTCATTTCTCGGTATGTTATGCTTGTGCCGGTCAGTGCTGTGGGGTCATGGGCTCGTTATAGCTTCAGGAGGTTGCTGAAGGGTGCGAGCTTGTTGGATGCTTGTCCTCAGGCATTCTGAGATGTGGTGAATAATCTTCTTTACGCACCTCGGTCACTGGCGAATCTGTAACAGCGCCAAGAAAGACGAGAATTGCAAGTGGACTAGTGTCTTAGAGAGACAGAGGTGGCTTAGTACTAGCTCTGATTCAAAACAAAACAAAGCAAAGCAAAAAGTTGCGCTGAGAGAGCCGGTTTCTTTCTGAACGAAAAGGATGATGTAATGGGGTGCTTTTGGGTTTTGCCCTTGATTGTAGAGGGCAGTGAGGAGGCCCAGTTGGCTCCCTGGGTGAGGTTGTGCTCTTCAAAGTGGGTGTGTGAAAGGGCCTGGGGGGAATGATCTCTTTTTCTTTCCTGGGGGTTGAAACTGCATTATCTGCTTCAGACACAGGCAGCCGCCCAGGACCGAGCGGAACAACTAAGAGCCGCTTCTGCAGCTTCCGCGGTAGGCCGACTGCAGCAGAGAGTTAGGCATTTAGAATATGAATTGGCTCTCACAAAACGCCTGCAGTGAGAGAGCGCTAACGAGAGGCTTGCGGAAGCTGCTGCTGCTGCGCAATGCTATGAGCCCTGCAGAAGCCACTCTCTGGCAACGAACCCGGTGGGCAGCGCTTCCTCTGTGACGGAGAGAGTGGAAGCTCATATGGCTGAGGTAAGGCATTGGGAATACCTGTTATTCTCAAGCTGAAAATGAGCATCCGTTCCTAGCTCCACCGCGCCCAATCTAGGAGTCTAGACACGCCTGCTGACCCTCAGAGCGCTGCAACCTCGGCAAAAGCTCTGGTCCGGGCGCGCCCCAGAATTAGCAGTCCGTGTGACGGCATGTTCCTCACAGCGTGGTGAGCAGCGTGCCCTGAGGTTTGGGAAGCGCATGCCGAGAGTGGGGCAAGGGAGCACGTGATTCTTCACAAAATGCCGTGATCCGTTCCCGCCTTTGCACAGAGTGGGGGTGTGGAGAAGCTCTCGAGTTGGGGATTGCTTTGTGAGACGGTTAATGCCATAGAGCAATGGGAACGCTGGGCCTTGGTGGACAAAGACTTTCTCTGTAGTGGGGGTGATGTTTCCAGTGTTTATTCCCATGTTGCAGTTGGCTTGAGAAGCTAATGCTACAAGAATGTAGCTACTGAGGCCTTAAGGGTATCTTGTCTGTACTTGCAGGTGCGGCGGGAATGGTCAAAAATATCGCTGAAGAACTTGAGCAAGGTAATCTGTCAGGATCTGTTAGCGGTGTTACCAAGGAAGAGGACGGTTCCTCCATTTTGAACACAACTACTGGAAAGCTGCCAAGCTCCTGTGCTAAGCACAGTTGTTTTCTACTAGCTTTCCAACCTAGAGCTCTGCGAGGCAACTTGCTGCTTATGCAAATAATAGTCGTACAGAGTCGTATGCAGTTGCCTTTAGATCACAGAGAGGAAAAGCGGCCTATGCGCACGTTCAGCCCCTGCCCCCGAGCCCTGAGCAATTCCACCTCTTCAGGATAATTGTTTCTCTAGAGTTGTGGCTTGGCGGTGACTGGGCCTGTTGCAAAGCAGGTAGCCCCTGAGAGCAATTCCTTCTGTCCCAGTAGCCTTTACTCTCCTAGCGAGTGGCCAGCCGTTGCGCTAGAGCTCTTTCCGTTTGCTAGGACGGACACAAATCCGTGGCATTGAATCCGTTTGCATTGTGACTGGAGTTGCCTGTCTCCTGGGAGTAATAAGGTTTGTTTGCTTTGGGGACCTTTTCCTACTGCAACACTAACATAGGGCATTTTCTCCCCTCCCGCTCTCGCCCCGCCCCTTCCCCAGCAATGGCTGAGCTGAACGTTGGATCGGCTGGAGCTTCTCCCTGGGCATCTACTGAAGGATCTTCAGAAAACGTAGACCAGGAGCCGCTTTCCAGGGCAACGCAAGAGTGCCGCGATGTTTTGACAGCCCCGTTCCAGAGAGCTAAGAGTGGTTATCCTGAGACTACTACCTCCTGACAGAGGGACTCGCGTTACCAGGCTGTGAGGAAAAGCAACCCTTGCCACTGTTTTTGTACGAGTGCAACAGTGCGGTGTAGCCAATAATAATAACGTGCGGTCTTTAACTGCAAGTATTGTGTTCCAACTTGGTATTTAATAAATGTTGTAATCTAGTAGGTCTCTCCGTTTTATTCTGTTCCCCTTCCTGACTTTGCCTGCCCTGCGCATATGACTGTCCCCTCTGCTCGTGTCTCTTATGGAGTAGTACGTGTTGCATTGCTGCCAAATGGTGGATGCTGGTGGAAGTCTGGCCTGCTGCGGCATTTGCGGGCAAGGGCTGCGTTTTGTCCCTGCGTTTTGCGAGTTGTTCAGCGCTAGCCAGCACGGATGATGGAAGTCATGTTTTTGAAGGCCTAGCCAGGCTTTCTTCCTGGGCAGGCGCTTAGCCCTTCTGCCTCGCGCTGGTCTGACCAAAAGTCACTTATGCAGACAGCTCCAGGCCTGAGGGCAGAGAGGCCGTTTGTCCAAGGGAGAGCTCAGCTCTGCTCTGCTCTGCTCCCTTCAGCTGGCTTCCCAGCTGCTCCTTCAGCCTGTCCTGGCAGCCAGGCCAAGGGCCAGCATGCAGACTGTGTGTTTTTCCTCAGCGGGGGCTGGAAGCACGAGTGTGTGAAGACAGGGGCCTCGATCGTCCCCAGGTGCAGCCCTTGGCGGTTCCCCTTGTTGAACTTGACAAGGTGCCCGGTTGCCTCACGTCTCGCTCGTAGCGGGGCACTGGCCTCTTGCTGCCTTTGAGAACGATGCTTCCTGTGGTCTGGGCAGAAGGGAGGGCGAGAGCTTCTGGTAGCCAGGAAAGGTCGCAAAGCCCGCCGGTCTGGAAGGCTGTTGGATCCGCTTGCAGTCTGCAAAGGGGAAAGGGGTTATGGAAGTTCTCTGCCCTGCAGCGTGACTGGCAAAGCGGAACCGCTGTCCAGTGCTGGGCACTTGCTCTTCTCTCTGCAAAGCAAAAGCAGGTGCGGAACGCCTCTGAAGTGCCTTCGCTTTGGGTTGTCCTGTTGCCAAACTCTGAGAGGAACTGTTTTCCAGTGGTTCCCTGCCTGCTTCTGTCCTGCTGGGTGTCAGGGAGAGGTGAAAGTTCTTGGCCGCCGGAGCAGCAGCACTGAAATTCAGCGCTGGCATCTGGCATGACAGGAGCTGGTAGCGCTTACAAGGCGGGTAGAGCAAAGTCCCGTCTGTTCTGGCCCCTGCACTAGAGGAGAGGGATGGAGCTACTGGAGCGAGTCCAGCGAAGGGCTACTAAGATGATTAAGGGACTGGAGTAGCTCTCATACGAGGAAAGGCTGAGAGAGCTGGGATTGTTCAGCCTGCAGAAGAGAAGACCGCGGATCAGGGTGTAGGCAGGATGCGAAGGGAGGGTGTAAAGAAGTCGGAGGCAGACTCTTCTCAGCGGTGCCTAGCGGTAGGACGAGGGGCAAGGGGCACAAACTGAAACACAGGCCGTCCTGTCTGAACAGGAGGAAAAAGTTCTTTGCTGTGAGGGGTGACTGAGCCCTGGAAGAGGTTGCCCAGAGAGCTTGGGGAGTCTCCGTCCTCGGAGATGTTCCCAAGCCGTCTGGCTAGGGTCCTGGGCCGACTACTTGAGGTGATCCTGCTTGAGTAGGGGGGGCTGGACGAGACGATCTCCAGAGGTGCCTTCCAACCTCAAACGTCCGGTGATTCTGTGACAAGCAGGAGAAGCGGGCGACCGGGCATCTAGTCAAGTTCGACAAGGGGAACTGTCAAGGGCTGCACCTGGGGACAAATAGCCCCTGTGCCCTGGGGCAGGCTGGGGGCTACTGCCAGGAAAGCAGCTGGGCAGAGGAAGGCCTGGGGGTGCAGGTGGGCAGCAAGGAGTCAGCAATGGTTAGAGAAAGAAATCGTAACCACATTTTAATCGTTTTGATAATAACTTTCTGCCAAAGGGAGCAATCGCCCTCCAGCCTCTCGCTGTGGTCTCTGCTAACAGCTGGAGCGATCCGCTTTCGGTGAGAGTCGCTCACCTCGGTGAGAGTCGCGACTCGCGGCCAATTTGGCTCCCTCCGGCACTTGGGCTTCCTACGGCGCAGGCGCAGAGCTGGGAGCCCAGAAGGACTGGCACGCTCGCGGCCTGGCCGGGCAGCAGCCAGAGCAGCCAGCTGCGGGGCTCAACCTAAGCAGTCGCCGTCTCTTCAGGCGCAACGAGCTACTTCAGCCCTGCGAGCTCGGCCAAGCGCTCGCGACGCCCGCGCCCTTAGGGAAACAGTGGGAGCGCAGGTTTGCGAGGAGCACAGTGTCCCGCACCTGGAGCAGCAGCAGCATGAATTCTTCAGGGAAATGACGGCACAGCAGAGTAAGAGCTGGAGCTGGGGGCCGCCGGGGAGGGACCCCCAACAAAGACGTCCTTCGGCCGGCCGCAGCCACCCGCCGCCGCCGCCGCCGCCGCCCCCCGGCCCGGCCCGGCAGCGCCGCGAAGGAGGCGGCAGCGCCCCCCCCCGCCCCGCCCCGGGCCCGCCCCGGCCGCAGCCCCGCCCCCTCGCTGCACAGCCCCGCCCCTCGGCGCGTCACCCCGCTGCCCTGTGACGCCCCCCCCCGCGCCCTCGCCGCGGCTGTTGCGCATGCGCGGCGCGCCCGCCACCGCCTCCGGAGCCGGTGGTCCTCGGTGCTGTTGCGGCCGTGTGCCTCGCTGCCAGCGTCGCTGCGTCGCTGTCCTCGGCCGGCGCCTCTGCCCCCGGCCCGGGGGCTCCGAGCTCGCCGGGACTCAGCCCCGCAGCAGCTGGCCCGGGCCGCGGCCCCTGCTCGGGGCTGTCCGCCGCCCGCGTGCCCGCCGCAGCATGAAGAGGCTCTTGGGGCTCTTCGGCCAGGGCCAGGGGCAGCCGCCTTCGCCGTCGCCGTCGCGGTCGCGGTCGCGGTCGCGGTGGGCGTGCGGCGGCAGCGCGCCCCTGCGCTGCGTCGGCGCTGCCTACGAGCTCCGGGAGAAGGAGCTGGGCAAGCTGCACCGCGCGGCCGCCAGCGGCGACCTGGCGCGGGTGCGGCGGCGGCGGTGGCTGCCGAGAGTCGGCCTCGACGGGCGGGACAAGGCGAAGCGGTGAGGGGCGGCGGGGGGGCCGGGGCGGCGCGGGGGGTGGGGGGGGCGGCGGCGAGGGCCGGGCTGCTGCGTCGGTGCCGGCGGGGGCGGCGGCTGGTGGGTTGGAGCTGGCGTGCAGCTGGCAGGAGCGCCTTTGTGCCGGGAAGGCAGGGCCGTTTGCTTGGGCTGGCGAGGGAGTGCGGGAGGGCAGTCGGCCTTGCGCGCGCGGGGTGGGCTCGGGGCTCGGGGCTCGGGGCTCGGAGGCCGGTTGCGTGTGTGGCCAGGCCGGAGCGGGACTTTGTTGCTGGGAGCGTGACAGGGTCGAGGGGGAAGGTTTCTGCTGTCGGGTTTGGTAGGTGTTG
The DNA here is from genome assembly GCF_040807025.1 of Struthio camelus. Classification (NCBI taxonomy): domain Eukaryota; kingdom Metazoa; phylum Chordata; class Aves; order Struthioniformes; family Struthionidae; genus Struthio; species Struthio camelus. Next base: position 27,708,180 of record NC_090942.1, read on the forward strand.
TGGAGGGCCCTTGGGAGCGAGCGCGTGCTGGTGCTTGCTGCAGCAGTAAGGCCGGGAAGAGGCCAGAGGGCGCGACTTCCCGGCAAGGCCAGCAGCGAGGGGATGTTCTGGTGTTATAAAAGGCACGTGCTGGGCCTGCGGCCTGCTGCTGTGGCGTGAGTGGTCCTGGCAGCAGGTGGAGGTTGCCTTGCCGTAGGCTGGAGGTGCGCAAGCCTTGCTCTTGCTTGCTGGGCTGCGTGCGTAGTGGTGTTGGAGGCAGGGAGGAGGTGCCGGGGCGGAGGGCAGCAGTTGCAGAGCGGAAGCCGGAGGCTGGCTGGGAGAAATGGGGGGCCTGGGCGCAGGGATGCACGCGCAGGGAAGGGAGCGCGGAGCTGAGGCAACGTTGTCTTCCTAAGTGGGGGCTGGGGCTGGGGCTGGGGCTGGGGCTGGGGCGGGGAGGGGCTTTTTCCTAGCCCCGGCGTCTCGGGCTTTGGGTGTGCAGCGGTCACCCGCGTGACATGGGCAGGCGCGGTCTCTTCAGCTGTCTGGCCTGCGCTAAGGTAACATGCTCAATTTTTAGGACACCTCTGCATCTGGCTTGCGCTAACGGACATGCGGAGGTTGTCTTGTACTTAGTAGAGAGGAAGTGCAAGCTAAATCCTCGTGACAACTTCAAGAGATCGCCACTGATGAAGGTACGTGGGTGCTGCGGTAGGCAGGGCTTCTAAATTGCGCCCCGAGCGATCGAGCTCTTGGGTGATTCTGGAGGTAGGTCTGGGTGGAGCTTGTGGTGCGCTGGGCGCTGGCTAGGCGTGCGTTGCCTAATGTTTGGGCGCGTTATTGTTGTCCGAGGTCGGCAAGCTGTGGGAATTCTGCCAGAGGGAAGCGTAATTGCTGGCAACGTTTCCTTGTTTCCCGTGTGGTTGGCAGGCAGTGCAGTGCCAGCACGAAGGCTGCGTCGCCATTCTGCTAGCGCATGGCGCCGACGCTAACCTTGCGGATGCTAACGGCAACACTGCCCTTCACCTGGCTGCCCTTGCTCCTAACACCTGCCTAGCAGGGCAGTTACTGGCGCACAACGCCCATCTTGATGCGCAGAATAAGGTAAGCGTGGAATTTGGGTCAGGCCGCTCCTGAGAAGAAAAAGTTGCTTTGCTTCTCTGTGTTTTTCTAACTGGAGAGGGGCGTTATGCTTTCAGATGGGATACACGCCCCTTTCTCTGGCCGTGTCCGCGCATCACGTAGAGATGGTGGAGTTCCTGCTTAGCAAAGGAGCCGACGTGCACGCTCGAGATCAGTCGGAAAGGTGAAGGGTTTGTCAAAACGGGGCGTGGGTCTCCTGAGCATTGGTGAAGTTTGCCTGGTCTGGCCGGGTAGCCGAGGGTGCTTAGCGGGGGAGACGTTTGGCCCAGGGACGTGCTGCGGCCCCTTGCAACCCGAGTTCTCGTGGGCTTCCGTGTGGTTGGCTTTGCTTTCCTCCTGGCTGTAGGAAAGGGGGAGGTGTAATTGTTTTGGGAGCAAATAGGGATGAAAGGAACGCCAGTGAAACGTCGGTGTCTCCTGATAGCTTTTGTCTCGTCTTGTGGCTGCTTTAGGACCCCTCTGATGCTTGCCGCCTCTGCCGGGGACGTGAGCATGATAGAAGTTCTTCTTGGCTATGGTGCTGACCTTTGCCAGAAAGACGTTCTTGGATGGACAGCGGAGGCTTATGCTAGGAGGTCTGGACACACTGGGTAAGTGCTTTAGGTCACGGTGAGAGTCGCTAAGCGGTCCGAATGTCCGTGTTGGTGTGCGGACGTGTTTGGTAAGAGGCGCAAGGTTTAATGATGCGTGGAGACCTTTGTTGAAGGTGGGCTCAGTGGAATCTTCCGGGACGTAGCGTTCCCTGTGTCAAGTGTGAGTTGGGGAGTTGAGGAAAGCTTCCCCCGCAAATCGTCTTGTTTGGTAAGTGGTGTTATGCAAGGATGTAGTTGATTATAGTGACAGTGTTCCCTTTCTTTCCGCACCTCCCTAGTGTTAGTGAACAGCTGGCAGACCGCGCAGCCGAGAAAAACGTGGGAGAAGCTTGTGCAGGCAGCGCAGAAAGCACGCCAGTGCTTAGCACTCGTTGCGAGGCAGGAGCTGCTGCGTTTGCGTTGGGCACACCTGCTGCGGACAGAGGAGGTAGGAGGCTTAACTGTGGAGGAGCTGAGGAGGAGAATGCCTACGGCCTTTTCTTGTGGTGGCTTGTATTGAAGCTTGGCAGGGTTCCGTCCCTCTTGCCTGTTGAGTACCCTTGCTAGGGACGGAGTAGAGACGCGCTGGTGATCCTCCTCCGTGAGGATAGTCCTTTGGTTTTGAGGCTGGCTTTTGGTTTTGGGGGTGATGGGTGGGAGGCTGGGTAGAGCAGGAAATACAGCGTAGTCTCTGGCATTTTGAAGCACAGGTTGGCGGGGGTGGGGGTAGAGGCAAAGAGAGCACGAGAGAGAGACCGATCTCTGCCTGTGTGGTATGAAGAGCTCGGCAGTTTGTTTCCTTCTTGTCCTGTTCAACCGCTACCAGCATTTGCTCGCTGCCTGCTCACATAGCATATTCATGCCATGGCAGGTTTGAGGTTTGGAACGTTCGAAGGAAAGACAAGGGCGGTGTGGAATTCTTGTCCTTTTTTATTTTGCGGGGGGTGGGGGGGGGCAGCGAGAATTGAGTAGGATGGGAGAAATTGGTGGTTTGGGGCATGCTTTCGTTCATGCTGTCTGGCATGACTGCTTCACTCTAGTCTGGCCTGTAGAATTGTCCGTGTAACATGCTTGTCTGCATTGCTGAAAGTCGAAGGTCCGACATGCTAAGAATTAATCCTGTCAATTAATATTTGAACAGTGAGAGGTGGCTTTTCCCACGAATACTTCACGAGGTGAGACTCGAACAGTAGCTTTTGCCAACGACCTTAACCTGCCGAAAAAGAGGGGAGATTTGAGCGAGACGGTCCTTCTTGCCTTTGCCTTTGCCTTTGAAGAGTGTTGGAGGCAGAGGAGAGCGATGACAGCTGTCCTGCTTCTGAGGAAGAAAAAAGCAGTTTAGCTGCCAAGGTAAAGTGCCTCCAGAAGGAGAACTGCCCGTGGAGCGACTCGTTTGCAGGGCAGAGCTGTCTAGATTTGGGCAAAAGCGCGTGTCCAGGCAGGGTGGTTTTCTCCTGCCCTGCGGTCTCCTGCCTGCCAGTCTTTCAGCTGCGGTGAGCTGTTTGCTCCAAGCCTTGTAGCCGTCCGTGGCAGAGCATGCAGCAGGCTTGCGGTTGCGGGTGGGAAGAGCAGTAGGTGACAAGAAAAGCGACCGCATGGTTTTCTTCACCTGAGTCAGAGTTCTCGTCCCAAAGCTGATCAGCCTCTAGATGGCCTGTTCTTTTGTCCTCCAAGCCTTGCTGTTTGTTTCCAGTAACTTTGGTGATAGAATTCAGGCTGATATGGGGAAAAGGGCACTTGCTGTTCAAGATCTGCTGCAATGCTTCATCTCCTGGCTCTCCTTTCTTTCGTCCTTGTCAGGTTGCCCAAGAGTGCTTGGGGGCGGGGGGAGTGGCTCAAGAGGGTCTTTTTTTCCTCCTGGGGGATGGCATTGCGGGCTTGCATGGGATCTCACACCACCTGTTTCCCCTTCCTTTTGTTTCTTTTGTTTTGTTTTGGTTTGTTTTTCAGTTGAGGTGTGTGGCATTGGGGCTGTGCCATGATGAAGAAGCTGAAGAAGCCGAGTGTGGTGCAGGAACGCACCCCGTAGTGCTGGAGATGCAGGCATGTTTATTTGCAACCTGGTTGCCCTTGTCTCAGTGGCCTGTCAGAGACTGTGGCAGCTGTTGTGTGAGAAGAGCTAGTGTGGCATAGTAAGATGTGATGGTGGTTGGAGGAGTGAAAGTGAGGAAAGAGGGGGAGGTGAGACTACGGTAGTTTGAGAAGCAGGCAGCTGGTGGTCTCGTGAGCCCAAGGGAGGGGGAAAGGGTGTGTGTGCTGCTGGATAAGGTAACGTAGGTGAAGGCAGAGCCTGACTGTGTGCGGGCAGTGCTTCTCGGGGGGCTTTATGGAATGGGAGCAGGACGTTAGTGACATTAGGTATTGCTGTGTACATAAAGACATCTGCAGGCCTTGTAAAAGAGGAGCGAGAAGGTTTTTCTCTGTGGCTCGAGAGAGGAGAAGTATTTGGCAAGGTGTGGATGGCCTGGGCAGAGGCTGCTGTCCTGGGAGTGGCAGCAAGTGGCCTTTGAGTTGTATTTCTAGAGTCCTACTGCAAGAGAGAAGGTTCTGGTTCTGTGCGTGCTTGGAAGGGTTGCTGCTGCTTTGCCAGGTTATGCAGTGAAAGGAGCGTGTTTGGGACGGTGCAGCCAAGTACTAAGGACAGCAGCAGAGTGGGTGTAGGCTTGGAGGGAGCGCAGTTGGGGGTTGGAGAGTGGAAGCGAGGGCCCAGGGGGAGGTTTGCCTCAGGTTGTTGGAGAAGCAGGCAGCTGGCGGTGTTTGTTGGTGCAAAGGAGGGGGGAAGGATGTGTGTGCTGCTGAGTATTGCCGTGTAGGGGAAGCTGGAGTGTGGGTAGTGCTTCTCAGGGGCTTTAGGGGAAGGGAGCAGGGCGTTTGTGAGCTTCGGCATTGCCGTCCCTTCACATACGTTCTCGTGGAGGCTGCTTGTTTCTGTTCTTTCTAAGTGTGCGGGCCGATCTCTTTTAGGACGACTCACCGGAAAGGAAGGGAGAGGAGGCTCCTGGTGGTGCCCAAGTGGCGGCTGCTGCAGGAGCCCCTGCTGGTGTGAGAGGTGAGTTTCTAGACATGGAGGGGCTTTGTTTCTCTGCTCTTTGGGCTGGGTGAATGAACTGAAATGGCGATCTGCCTGTGAGAGGGTAGAGCAGGCAGGTAGGCGCTGGGCAGGCAATGGCGGGGAGGGGGGGAGGGAACGTAGCTGGAGGGAGATGTTTTGTGGTAGTGCTAGGGAAGGAGGGTTGTTTCTTGGTGACTTCCTGCGGGTGGGAGGGTGTTTGGCTAGTGCTTTGCGGGTCGCTCCTGTAGCGTGCCGAGGGATTGTGAAGGGCCAACTCTGGAGCTGTAGTTTGGAGGGGAGATGCCGTCAGAGCTGCGTAGTCGGCGACTGTGGCATGGCAGAGCCTTGTTTGGATGCTCGCCGAGCATGTGTTGGGCGTTCTTGGTAGGGGCGTGAGCTGTGCTGCTGGGCTTGGGCCTGTGGTGCTGGCAAGAAGGCGGCAGGAAGTGGCGATGGCGTGGTGGTGCGGCTGGGGGTGCAGGCGCCCTTAAATGACGCTGCTTTGTTTTTCCTGGGGAGTGGAACGGTTTGGTGTGTCCTGGGCGCAGGGCTTGCGTGCTGGAGGAGAGCAGGAGAGGGAAAGAAGGAGCGGTGGTGTGTCATTTGTGGCTTCCTTTGCAGGTGTTGCGTCGTCCGCAGGAGCGGAGCAGGAGGACGAGAGCGACTCTCCCTGGGATTCCGAGGTGCTTGGTGTGAGGGGCGCAGTGGGTTGCCCGAGGGGGGAAGTGCGCGGGAGCTTGCCTTGGACGTGGGCCCTAGCAGGGATGAGGCTCAGTTGCCGCTTGTGGTGGCTGCGCCACAGGTTTGTTCCTGTGACCTGGAGCCGCTTGTGCTCTGTGCAAGCGGTTTGGTGAGGACTGTGCCTAAGTGGGGTGTGCTAATGTCCTGGGAGTGGCAGCAAGTGGCCTTTGAGTTGTATTTCTAGAGTCCTACTGCAAGAGAGAAGGTTCTGGTTCTGTGCGTGCTTGGAAGGGTTGCTGCTGCTTTGCCAGGTTATGCAGTGAAAGGAGCGTGTTTGGGACGGTGCAGCCAAGTACTAAGGACAGCAGCAGAGTGGGTGTAGGCTTGGAGGGAGCGCAGTTGGGGGTTGGAGAGTGGAAGCGAGGGCCCAGGGGGAGGTTTGCCTCAGGTTGTTGGAGAAGCAGGCAGCTGGCGGTGTTTGTTGGTGCAAAGGAGGGGGGAAGGATGTGTGTGCTGCTGAGTATTGCCGTGTAGGGGAAGCTGGAGTGTGGGTAGTGCTTCTCAGGGGCTTTAGGGGAAGGGAGCAGGGCGTTTGTGAGCTTCGGCATTGCCGTCCCTTCACATACGTTCTCGTGGAGGCTGCTTGTTTCTGTTCTTTCTAAGTGTGCGGGCCGATCTCTTTTAGGACGACTCACCGGAAAGGAAGGGAGAGGAGGCTCCTGGTGGTGCCCAAGTGGCGGCTGCTGCAGGAGCCCCTGCTGGTGTGAGAGGTGAGTTTCTAGACATGGAGGGGCTTTGTTTCTCTGCTCTTTGGGCTGGGTGAATGAACTGAAATGGCGATCTGCCTGTGAGAGGGTAGAGCAGGCAGGTAGGCGCTGGGCAGGCAATGGCGGGGAGGGGGGGAGGGAACGTAGCTGGAGGGAGATGTTTTGTGGTAGTGCTAGGGAAGGAGGGTTGTTTCTTGGTGACTTCCTGCGGGTGGGAGGGTGTTTGGCTAGTGCTTTGCGGGTCGCTCCTGTAGCGTGCCGAGGGATTGTGAAGGGCCAACTCTGGAGCTGTAGTTTGGAGGGGAGATGCCGTCAGAGCTGCGTAGTCGGCGACTGTGGCATGGCAGAGCCTTGTTTGGATGCTCGCCGAGCATGTGTTGGGCGTTCTTGGTAGGGGCGTGAGCTGTGCTGCTGGGCTTGGGCCTGTGGTGCTGGCAAGAAGGCGGCAGGAAGTGGCGATGGCGTGGTGGTGCGGCTGGGGGTGCAGGCGCCCTTAAATGACGCTGCTTTGTTTTTCCTGGGGAGTGGAACGGTTTGGTGTGTCCTGGGCGCGGGGCTTGCGTGCTGGAGGAGAGCAGGAGAGGGAAAGAAGGAGCGGTGGTGTGTCATTTGTGGCTTCCTTTGCAGGTGTTGCGTCGTCCGCAGGAGCGGAGCAGGAGGACGAGAGCGACTCTCCCTGGGATTCCGAGGTGCTTGGTGTGAGGGGCACAGTGGGTTGCCCGAGGGGGGAAGTGCGCGGGAGCTTGCCTTGGACGTGGGCCCTAGCAGGGATGAAGCTCAGTTGCCGCTTGTGGTGGCTGCGCCACAGGTTTGTTCCTGTGACCTGGAGCCGCTTGTGCTCTGTGCAAGCGGTTTGGTGAGGACTGTGCCTAAGTGGGGTGTGCTAATGTCCTGGGAGTGGCAGCAAGTGGCCTTTGAGTTGTATTTCTAGAGTCCTACTGCAAGAGAGAAGGTTCTGGTTCTGTGCGTGCTTGGAAGGGCTGCTGCTGCTTTGCCAGGTTATGCAGTGAAAGGAGCGTGTTTGGGACGGTGCAGCCAAGTACTAAGGACAGCAGCAGAGTGGGTGTAGGCTTGGAGGGAGCGCAGTTGGGGGTTGGAGAGTGGAAGCGAGGGCCCAGGGGGAGGTTTGCCTCAGGTTGTTGGAGAAGCAGGCAGCTGGCGGTGTTTGTTGGTGCAAAGGAGGGGGGAAGGATGTGTGTGCTGCTGAGTATTGCCGTGTAGGGGAAGCTGGAGTGTGGGTAGTGCTTCTCAGGGGCTTTAGGGGAAGGGAGCAGGGCGTTTGTGAGCTTCGGCATTGCCGTCCCTTCACATACGTTCTCGTGGAGGCTGCTTGTTTCTGTTCTTTCTAAGTGTGCGGGCCGATCTCTTTTAGGACGACTCACCGGAAAGGAAGGGAGAGGAGGCTCCTGGTGGTGCCCAAGTGGCGGCTGCTGCAGGAGCCCCTGCTGGTGTGAGAGGTGAGTTTCTAGACATGGAGGGGCTTTGTTTCTCTGCTCTTTGGGCTGGGTGAATGAACTGAAATGGCGATCTGCCTGTGAGAGGGTAGAGCAGGCAGGTAGGCGCTGGGCAGGCAATGGCGGGGAGGGGGGGAGGGAACGTAGCTGGAGGGAGATGTTTTGTGGTAGTGCTAGGGAAGGAGGGTTGTTTCTTGGTGACTTCCTGCGGGTGGGAGGGTGTTTGGCTAGTGCTTTGCGGGTCGCTCCTGTAGCGTGCCGAGGGATTGTGAAGGGCCAACTCTGGAGCTGTAGTTTGGAGGGGAGATGCCGTCAGAGCTGCGTAGTCGGCGACTGTGGCATGGCAGAGCCTTGTTTGGATGCTCGCCGAGCATGTGTTGGGCGTTCTTGGTAGGGGCGTGAGCTGTGCTGCTGGGCTTGGGCCTGTGGTGCTGGCAAGAAGGCGGCAGGAAGTGGCGATGGCGTGGTGGTGCGGCTGGGGGTGCAGGCGCCCTTAAATGACGCTGCTTTGTTTTTCCTGGGGAGTGGAACGGTTTGGTGTGTCCTGGGCGCAGGGCTTGCGTGCTGGAGGAGAGCAGGAGAGGGAAAGAAGGAGCGGTGGTGTGTCATTTGTGGCTTCCTTTGCAGGTGTTGCGTCGTCCGCAGGAGCGGAGCAGGAGGACGAGAGCGACTCTCCCTGGGATTCCGAGGTGCTTGGTGTGAGGGGCGCAGTGGGTTGCCCGTGGGGGGAAGTGCGCGGGAGCTTGCCTTGGACGTGGGCCCTAGCAGGGATGAGGCTCAGTTGCCGCTTGTGGTGGCTGCACCACAGGTTTGTTCCTGTGACCTGGAGCCGCTTGTGCTCTGTGCAAGCGGTTTGGTGAGGACTGTGCCTAAGTGGGGTGTGCTAATGTCCTGGGAGTGGCAGCAAGTGGCCTTTGAGTTGTATTTCTAGAGTCCTACTGCAAGAGAGAAGGTTCTGGTTCTGTGCGTGCTTGGAAGGGTTGCTGCTGCTTTGCCAGGTTATGCAGTGAAAGGAGCGTGTTTGGGACGGTGCAGCCAAGTACTAAGGACAGCAGCAGAGTGGGTGTAGGCTTGGAGGGAGCGCAGTTGGGGGTTCTGAAAGGGCTGTTCTACTTCCAGAGCCTGCGTTCCTTGACGGCCTGCCAAAGTCCCGAAGCAGCAGTGAATCTGCAGGTAATGCTTGAGCGACAATCCGAGTTGTGCTTGGGTAGTCCTGCATTTGAAATGCAGTTTGTGGGTGAAGCGTTTCTGGAGATTGCTTGCACCACTCTCTGCTTGTTTGTGTTCTCGCTCACCTAGGTGTCTGCAAAGGAGGGAGGAGAGCGTGAAGGACGCGAGGCTGCTGCAACACAGACTGATTTTCAGTGTGACGGACAGGTGAGGAGCTGTGTTGAAGAGCTGTGGAGATGTTAGCCTAGAGCGAGGTGTTATTGCCAAAAGAGCGCAGGCGGAAGACCGCAGAGAGTGGCAGATGTGAAATATACTTTAGATGTATGTTATCTTTGGGCTCCCTCTGAAGAAGGCTGTCGTGAGTGAAAAGAAGGTGGTAGTGCATGTTCGTGCCCTTTTTGTGAGGCTCACGGCACAATCTTTCCTTAGGCGATGGCCGCAGAGCTGCCGGCGGAGGTTGCTGAAGCTCCTGGAAAGCAGTTGCTTCCAGAAGGTTCACTTGAAGTTCCAAAGGTTTCCTGCGGTGAGCTGCAGGGAGACAAGTTGCGGTTGCAAGAGGAACTGGCCAGGGTGAAAGCCAAGGTAGGCAAAGCCTGTAGCGGCCTGCATGACTGTGAGGAGGTGGTTTTCCCCTGTAAACGATGGGGAAAAGCCCTTGTTGAGGCTGTAGGGTAGTAGTGCAGTGGTGTCCCTTCTGTTGCCTTCCCTTCTTCCCGCCGCTGCCCCATGGTGGCAAACAGACCAAGCGCGTCAGGGAGCTGCCCTTTCAAGCGTGAGGGGCCAAGCAGTGTGTTGGGGGTCACACCTACCCACGAGGAGGCTGCTCAAGCAGCTTGTTGTCTCTCCGAACCCGCCTGAGCTTTGAGGTGGACCTGAAGGTGACAGTGGGTGAGCTCCGGGTGCCCTGAGAGTGCTGCGTGTTTTCCTGTTGAGGCTGTTGTACTCTTTCTCTATATTTGGCTGTGTGTGTAGAGCTTTGGTTCCTTCTTTGTAGCTGGTCAAATGCCTGTGAAGGTGACAGTCTGTGTTCTGGGGGGGGGCAGCACTTGAAAGGGTGCGATCCTTCTTCATGGTTTGCGCTCGCACACGCAGCGCTGGTTGCTAGGTGGGGTTTTTGCACTGTATACGGGAAGCAGCATGTCAGGCAGGTGCTGTGACTTGTCCTGTTCCCTGACTGTAGGAGGAACTTGACCTCCTAACCTAGCTGCCCGGAGAAGGCCGTGGGTTGGCCCTAGTGCTGAGCTTTTTCTGTAGAAAACATCTTGGCCATCTTGTGGCTGCATGATGCAAATGTGCCGCAAAGTGCTATAGTTCCTGCAGGGCCCTGGGGATGAACCTGTAGTTAGTAAGCATTAGGATCCCGAAATGCTAATTCACTTCCAAGTTGTTTTTGGAGAGAGCTACGTTCAGAGCTACTGACTTGCTTTCCGTTCACTATGCCCACCGCTGCCACCAACGCAAGTACGGAGTTGAAGGAAGGAGTGTAGGGACCGGCTTTCCACCATTTGTGTAAGAATAAGGTATAGCAGCGTGGGCAGCGTTGGACTAGAAGTCTTTGTGATTGTGGTCGTTATCCTGGAGTTGGGAAGTGCCAGCAGGAGAAGGGAGAGCCTTTGCAGTAATGCTTCCCGTGGGGGAGCGAGCAGCTGGATGCTAGGAGCGTCCCGAGTCATGGGAAGGAGTAGGATTGGTGTTGCAGCTGCGTTTGGGCAGCTGGTAGGAAATTGAGATGGGGATGGGAGAGGCCGGTATGAAAGCGGAAGGAGCAACGTGGTTTTGGAGAGTCGAAGCAGTGGAGTCGTCTGTCTGAAAGTGAAGCTGACTAGCGTGGGTCCTGACTAGCGTGGTTTTACAGTTGCAGGCGTTGGAAGAGCAGCATGTTCAGGCTGAGCGTTGTGTTCAGGATTTGAAGACGGCCCTGGCAGAGAAACAGAGGGAAGCGACAGCTTCTTCCCGGCAACTGCAAGACCTTCTGGAAGCCTCTTTGGGAGGCGTTAGCCTAAAAGACCTGGAGGAACGAGTGGGACGGTAAGGAAGTGGCACAGTGAAGCAAGGCTTTGCTTTGTGGGCTGGTGTAATAGCAGCAGGATGGCCTTGTTGCATCTCAGCAAGTCAGTACACGATTTTGGGAGAGGCTTTTGCTTTGGACTGTGTGATTTGGCGCTGTTGTGCCAGTGTTGGTGCTCCTGTGGATTTCCATGACGAGGCCTGTGTTTCTTTTCAAGACTTGAACTGGAAAACGCCCGGCTGGAAGACACAGGGCAGCAGCAGGCAGCTAGACTCGAAGCTCTTCAGAAAGAGCTGCACGCCTCTGCCTCTGTAAGCTAGTCATAGCCTTCCTGTTTCATGAGCTACTGTGCGCAGTTGTGTGTGTATGTATGCGGGGGCGTTTTCGGAAGAGATTTTCCTGGGGAGCCTCGGGGAAATCATTCCCTGCAGGCTGCAGGCGATCGGCTGCTGTTGGTCCGCTCGCAGGCTTTCTGGTTTTGTGCGCTACTCTGCTGAGTCTTACTTAACAGTGTTTGAGGTAAGGGCACTTACGGCACTTGTGCGCCGGTGTGAATGGTTGCTGCTTTGTACCGGTTGTGGTGCTTAAGCCGTGTGGCAGCAGCACTTCAGCTGTTGCCGCCTTAAAGGCGTTCTGCAAGTGAACTTGTGGAACGTCCTTGGTGCCAAGCACGTCGTTGCCAAGTCTTAAGCGGCCTCCTCAGGCTGTGCCAGGAATTCCATTCGCCGCTGGTCGCTGAAGATCCCCCTGGAGCTTTAAATTAAGCTGTGCTCTGCCCGGATGGGGATACCTAAGTACCGTCGGCTATTAGCGGAGGGCCTGAGGAAGGTGTTCTCCAGTGTGCGTGGCACCTTTGCCCCCGTGAGCCCCTCGCTAGTAGCGCGTGGTCTTTGCTTTAGTGGGGGTCGGGGGGAGGGTGGTGTGGGGGGAGAGAGGGGTGGCAGGCACCAGTTTCTGTCCCTCGGTCTTAGCCTGGGTGGTGGAAATATTGAAGTGCTGCAGTTTGCGTGGGATTCTGTCCCCTGGAGTTGTGGGGCCGGCCCTCGGCTAGCAGAGAGAGATGTCCTGCCGCACCTTTGTGAGGAAGGCTGTGCGCACCTAGTGCTTCTAGGTGCCGTGAGTGAGTCATGTGTGCCATTTCTTCTTCCTGTCCGGAAAGCGTGAGAGCGGAAGAAAGCCAGGGAAGGAGCTGGCAGAGTGGAAACAACCCGCAGAAGCCCGCCTGGAGGAAGAAATGAAGAAAAACGTTGCACTGCAGAAAGAATGCAACAGGTACAGCCGTTGAGTACTTGTAAGAGCTGTCGAATGAGCGGGGAGTCAGGCGTTATGTACCTTGCCCCTGAGACTCCGAGTACGTATCTGTTGGTGAGCGAGCTCAAGGCTTGCGTTAGGTCTTGCAAGTGGCTTCTGTAGGGGAGCGTGCGGTTTTAGGTAGGTGGAAGTGCAGGCAGGAGGGCAGTTGTCCTGGGAAGAGAGGGAGGGCGGGAGGGCAGGAAGAAGTCGCTTGTGTCTTGTGCCTGTTGTCAGGCAGAGGGAGAAGCTTCAAGGGAGCAGATGAAATGTTGACTGGGCAAGTGATGTGTGGGAGGGGAATGATGTGGGTGGGTGGGTTGGTGTGGTGTTTTGGCTTGGTGTCTTGTTCTGGAAGTCCTGGCCTATCCGCCATGGTACAATGAAGTAAGCCCCGCACCGTATGCGTGGTGCTTAGGGAAGTGCATGCGTAAAGGCGGACTGTGCTTGGGCTTCCTGCTTTACTTGCTAATGTGCTGTGCAGGTCGAAGAGGCTTCTGGAGAAAGCTATAAAGAAAGTGAGGGCGTATGAGAGGCGGGCGCAAGAGTCCCAGATGAATTTCCCGGGCGAAAGGGAGGACCCGTGTTCGGGAAGGGGCAGAGAAGTTGCTAAATTACGAACAAAGGTGAGCTTTGGCTGGCTTGTTGTGGTGCTTGTTTTGGAAAGCTGTAAGATTCTTTTCCTGGCTGTTGGGTTGTGGTGTTAATTATGTGGTGGCCGTGTTTTGAAAAGAACGGCTGTCTCTTATGGTCCCTGAAAAAGCCTGTGTAATCCTTTGGGAAGTGAAGAGGCGTTGCGATAGCGGGGCACTTGTGAGCCTGGGTCTTTCTGGGTGAGAGCCCAGCTTGAAAGCTTGAGGCCCTGGCAGCATCTTTGAGGTCTGACAGATGAATTTGTGCTCTGGAAGACCGGTAAGTAGGACCATTATAAGCCTAACCACAGTATGAAAGGCAAGGACATCGGAAGCATAGGTGTGAGAGGTGTGGAAAAGGTGCGTTTCTGCGGAGAGAAGACGACGACGACGGCAGAGTTTTAGTTGACCTTTGGGGCCTACTGAAACCCTGGCACTTCTTTGTTGATTGTCTTCTAAACTCAAACCTGTGTGTGTGTGTGTGCGCGTGTGTGTGCGTGTATGTAGAAAGAAATAATCATTTCTGTTTCCTCTTTCCTGAAGCTTCAGGTATACCACTGTAAACAAGTGAATACCTTGTGATTATTATATATTGTTGTCAATATGATTACAGTTGTTATCGTTCCCGTTCATTAGTTCATTACACTCGGTTACTTACCTGTTACAATAGTAAACTCATTCCTAAGGAGTAGGGACACCTACACTACCAGCCGACCCTGTTTAGTGTCGGGAGCCCGCCGAATTACCTTACCAGGGCAAAATGCCTCTCAACTGGTTCGGTCGTTCTGCGGAGGCCTCCCGGCACAAAGGGACACGCTCGGTGGATTGTCACAGAACTGCGTACGCTTAGACCTCTGGGTCTGCTTAGGTGAGTGAGTCCTTTCCCTGTGTGCAGGTCCGTGAGCTGTGCTGCTCCCTGGAGGCAGAGCGGAGGAAGTCGAGGCAGCTAGAGAAAGCAAACGAAGGTGCGCGAGAAGAGTTGGCTTGGCTGCATGGGAGCCGTGACAAACTGCGGAAGAGCAAGCGGCAGCTGGAAGAAGAGGTGGTTGCGCTGAGGTGTCGCTTAGAGGCCAAGATGAGGGATCAGAGGCACAGAGAAGAGGATAAAAGGGAGATTGAGCAAAAGGCTGGGCAAGAGCTAAGGCAAAAACTACAGGAAGTCAATCTCTTTCTGCAGGTGAGCTCCCTTACCGCTAGTACGCGCAGTCCGTTTGTGGCTTGTCATTCATTCTTTACTGTTGTCATTTCTCGGTATGTTATGCTTGTGCCGGTCAGTGCTGTGGGGTCATGGGCTCGTTATAGCTTCAGGAGGTTGCTGAAGGGTGCGAGCTTGTTGGATGCTTGTCCTCAGGCATTCTGAGATGTGGTGAATAATCTTCTTTACGCACCTCGGTCACTGGCGAATCTGTAACAGCGCCAAGAAAGACGAGAATTGCAAGTGGACTAGTGTCTTAGAGAGACAGAGGTGGCTTAGTACTAGCTCTGATTCAAAACAAAACAAAGCAAAGCAAAAAGTTGCGCTGAGAGAGCCGGTTTCTTTCTGAACGAAAAGGATGATGTAATGGGGTGCTTTTGGGTTTTGCCCTTGATTGTAGAGGGCAGTGAGGAGGCCCAGTTGGCTCCCTGGGTGAGGTTGTGCTCTTCAAAGTGGGTGTGTGAAAGGGCCTGGGGGGAATGATCTCTTTTTCTTTCCTGGGGGTTGAAACTGCATTATCTGCTTCAGACACAGGCAGCCGCCCAGGACCGAGCGGAACAACTAAGAGCCGCTTCTGCAGCTTCCGCGGTAGGCCGACTGCAGCAGAGAGTTAGGCATTTAGAATATGAATTGGCTCTCACAAAACGCCTGCAGTGAGAGAGCGCTAACGAGAGGCTTGCGGAAGCTGCTGCTGCTGCGCAATGCTATGAGCCCTGCAGAAGCCACTCTCTGGCAACGAACCCGGTGGGCAGCGCTTCCTCTGTGACGGAGAGAGTGGAAGCTCATATGGCTGAGGTAAGGCATTGGGAATACCTGTTATTCTCAAGCTGAAAATGAGCATCCGTTCCTAGCTCCACCGCGCCCAATCTAGGAGTCTAGACACGCCTGCTGACCCTCAGAGCGCTGCAACCTCGGCAAAAGCTCTGGTCCGGGCGCGCCCCAGAATTAGCAGTCCGTGTGACGGCATGTTCCTCACAGCGTGGTGAGCAGCGTGCCCTGAGGTTTGGGAAGCGCATGCCGAGAGTGGGGCAAGGGAGCACGTGATTCTTCACAAAATGCCGTGATCCGTTCCCGCCTTTGCACAGAGTGGGGGTGTGGAGAAGCTCTCGAGTTGGGGATTGCTTTGTGAGACGGTTAATGCCATAGAGCAATGGGAACGCTGGGCCTTGGTGGACAAAGACTTTCTCTGTAGTGGGGGTGATGTTTCCAGTGTTTATTCCCATGTTGCAGTTGGCTTGAGAAGCTAATGCTACAAGAATGTAGCTACTGAGGCCTTAAGGGTATCTTGTCTGTACTTGCAGGTGCGGCGGGAATGGTCAAAAATATCGCTGAAGAACTTGAGCAAGGTAATCTGTCAGGATCTGTTAGCGGTGTTACCAAGGAAGAGGACGGTTCCTCCATTTTGAACACAACTACTGGAAAGCTGCCAAGCTCCTGTGCTAAGCACAGTTGTTTTCTACTAGCTTTCCAACCTAGAGCTCTGCGAGGCAACTTGCTGCTTATGCAAATAATAGTCGTACAGAGTCGTATGCAGTTGCCTTTAGATCACAGAGAGGAAAAGCGGCCTATGCGCACGTTCAGCCCCTGCCCCCGAGCCCTGAGCAATTCCACCTCTTCAGGATAATTGTTTCTCTAGAGTTGTGGCTTGGCGGTGACTGGGCCTGTTGCAAAGCAGGTAGCCCCTGAGAGCAATTCCTTCTGTCCCAGTAGCCTTTACTCTCCTAGCGAGTGGCCAGCCGTTGCGCTAGAGCTCTTTCCGTTTGCTAGGACGGACACAAATCCGTGGCATTGAATCCGTTTGCATTGTGACTGGAGTTGCCTGTCTCCTGGGAGTAATAAGGTTTGTTTGCTTTGGGGACCTTTTCCTACTGCAACACTAACATAGGGCATTTTCTTCCCTCCCGCTCTCGCCCCGCCCCTTCCCCAGCAATGGCTGAGCTGAACGTTGGATCGGCTGGAGCTTCTCCCTGGGCATCTACTGAAGGATCTTCAGAAAACGTAGACCAGGAGCCGCTTTCCAGGGCAACGCAAGAGTGCCGCGATGTTTTGACAGCCCCGTTCCAGAGAGCTAAGAGTGGTTATCCTGAGACTACTACCTCCTGACAGAGGGACTCGCGTTACCAGGCTGTGAGGAAAAGCAACCCTTGCCACTGTTTTTGTACGAGTGCAACAGTGCGGTGTAGCCAATAATAATAACGTGCGGTCTTTAACTGCAAGTATTGTGTTCCAACTTGGTATTTAATAAATGTTGTAATCTAGTAGGTCTCTCCGTTTTATTCTGTTCCCCTTCCTGACTTTGCCTGCCCTGCGCATATGACTGTCCCCTCTGCTCGTGTCTCTTATGGAGTAGTACGTGTTGCATTGCTGCCAAATGGTGGATGCTGGTGGAAGTCTGGCCTGCTGCGGCATTTGCGGGCAAGGGCTGCGTTTTGTCCCTGCGTTTTGCGAGTTGTTCAGCGCTAGCCAGCACGGATGATGGAAGTCATGTTTTTGAAGGCCTAGCCAGGCTTTCTTCCTGGGCAGGCGCTTAGCCCTTCTGCCTCGCGCTGGTCTGACCAAAAGTCACTTATGCAGACAGCTCCAGGCCTGAGGGCAGAGAGGCCGTTTGTCCAAGGGAGAGCTCAGCTCTGCTCTGCTCTGCTCCCTTCAGCTGGCTTCCCAGCTGCTCCTTCAGCCTGTCCTGGCAGCCAGGCCAAGGGCCAGCATGCAGACTGTGTGTTTTTCCTCAGCGGGGGCTGGAAGCACGAGTGTGTGAAGACAGGGGCCTCGATCGTCCCCAGGTGCAGCCCTTGGCGGTTCCCCTTGTTGAACTTGACAAGGTGCCCGGTTGCCTCACGTCTCGCTCGTAGCGGGGCACTGGCCTCTTGCTGCCTTTGAGAACGATGCTTCCTGTGGTCTGGGCAGAAGGGAGGGCGAGAGCTTCTGGTAGCCAGGAAAGGTCGCAAAGCCCGCCGGTCTGGAAGGCTGTTGGATCCGCTTGCAGTCTGCAAAGGGGAAAGGGGTTATGGAAGTTCTCTGCCCTGCAGCGTGACTGGCAAAGCGGAACCGCTGTCCAGTGCTGGGCACTTGCTCTTCTCTCTGCAAAGCAAAAGCAGGTGCGGAACGCCTCTGAAGTGCCTTCGCTTTGGGTTGTCCTGTTGCCAAACTCTGAGAGGAACTGTTTTCCAGTGGTTCCCTGCCTGCTTCTGTCCTGCTGGGTGTCAGGGAGAGGTGAAAGTTCTTGGCCGCCGGAGCAGCAGCACTGAAATTCAGCGCTGGCATCTGGCATGACAGGAGCTGGTAGCGCTTACAAGGCGGGTAGAGCAAAGTCCCGTCTGTTCTGGCCCCTGCACTAGAGGAGAGGGATGGAGCTACTGGAGCGAGTCCAGCGAAGGGCTACTAAGATGATTAAGGGACTGGAGTAGCTCTCATACGAGGAAAGGCTGAGAGAGCTGGGATTGTTCAGCCTGCAGAAGAGAAGACCGCGGATCAGGGTGTAGGCAGGATGCGAAGGGAGGGTGTAAAGAAGTCGGAGGCAGACTCTTCTCAGCGGTGCCTAGCGGTAGGACGAGGGGCAAGGGGCACAAACTGAAACACAGGCCGTCCTGTCTGAACAGGAGGAAAAAGTTCTTTGCTGTGAGGGGTGACTGAGCCCTGGAAGAGGTTGCCCAGAGAGCTTGGGGAGTCTCCGTCCTCGGAGATGTTCCCAAGCCGTCTGGCTAGGGTCCTGGGCCGACTACTTGAGGTGATCCTGCTTGAGTAGGGGGGGCTGGACGAGACGATCTCCAGAGGTGCCTTCCAACCTCAAACGTCCGGTGATTCTGTGACAAGCAGGAGAAGCGGGCGACCGGGCATCTAGTCAAGTTCGACAAGGGGAACTGTCAAGGGCTGCACCTGGGGACAAATAGCCCCTGTGCCCTGGGGCAGGCTGGGGGCTACTGCCAGGAAAGCAGCTGGGCAGAGGAAGGCCTGGGGGTGCAGGTGGGCAGCAAGGAGTCAGCAATGGTTAGAGAAAGAAATCGTAACCACATTTTAATCGTTTTGATAATAACTTTCTGCCAAAGGGAGCAATCGCCCTCCAGCCTCTCGCTGTGGTCTCTGCTAACAGCTGGAGCGATCCGCTTTCGGTGAGAGTCGCTCACCTCGGTGAGAGTCGCGACTCGCGGCCAATTTGGCTCCCTCCGGCACTTGGGCTTCCTACGGCGCAGGCGCAGAGCTGGGAGCCCAGAAGGACCGGCACGCTCGCGGCCTGGCCGGGCAGCAGCCAGAGCAGCCAGCTGCGGGGCTCAACCTAAGCAGTCGCCGTCTCTTCAGGCGCAACGAGCTACTTCAGCCCTGCGAGCTCGGCCAAGCGCTCGCGACGCCCGCGCCCTTAGGGAAACAGTGGGAGCGCAGGTTTGCGAGGAGCACAGTGTCCCGCACCTGGAGCAGCAGCAGCATGAATTCTTCAGGGAAATGACGGCACAGCAGAGTAAGAGCTGGAGCTGGGGGCCGCCGGGGAGGGACCCCCAACAAAGACGTCCTTCGGCCGGCCGCAGCCACCCGCCGCCGCCGCCGCCGCCGCCCCCCGGCCCGGCCCGGCAGCGCCGCGAAGGAGGCGGCAGCGCCCCCCCCCGCCCCGCCCCGGGCCCGCCCCGGCCGCAGCCCCGCCCCCTCGCTGCACAGCCCCGCCCCTCGGCGCGTCACCCCGCTGCCCTGTGACGCCCCCCCCCGCGCCCTCGCCGCGGCTGTTGCGCATGCGCGGCGCGCCCGCCACCGCCTCCGGAGCCGGTGGTCCTCGGTGCTGTTGCGGCCGTGTGCCTCGCTGCCAGCGTCGCTGCGTCGCTGTCCTCGGCCGGCGCCTCTGCCCCCGGCCCGGGGGCTCCGAGCTCGCCGGGACTCAGCCCCGCAGCAGCTGGCCCGGGCCGCGGCCCCTGCTCGGGGCTGTCCGCCGCCCGCGTGCCCGCCGCAGCATGAAGAGGCTCTTGGGGCTCTTCGGCCAGGGCCAGGGGCAGCCGCCGTCGCGGTCGCGGTCGCGGTCGCGGTGGGCGTGCGGCGGCAGCGCGCCCCTGCGCTGCGTCGGCGCTGCCTACGAGCTCCGGGAGAAGGAGCTGGGCAAGCTGCACCGCGCGGCC
Source organism: Struthio camelus (assembly GCF_040807025.1). NCBI lineage: Eukaryota > Metazoa > Chordata > Aves > Struthioniformes > Struthionidae > Struthio > Struthio camelus. The sequence continues at coordinate 27,727,216 of NC_090942.1, forward strand.
GCCAGCGGCGACCTGGCGCGGGTGCGGCGGCGGCGGTGGCTGCCGAGAGTCGGCCTCGACGGGCGGGACAAGGCGAAGCGGTGAGGGGCGGCGGGGGGGCCGGGGCGGCGCGGGGGGTGGGGGGGGCGGCGGCGAGGGCCGGGCTGCTGCGTCGGTGCCGGCGGGGGCGGCGGCTGGTGGGTTGGAGCTGGCGTGCAGCTGGCAGGAGCGCCTTTGTGCCGGGAAGGCAGGGCCGTTTGCTTGGGCTGGCGAGGGAGTGCGGGAGGGCAGTCGGCCTTGCGCGCGCGGGGTGGGCTCGGGGCTCGGAGGCCGGTTGCGTGTGTGGCCAGGCCGGAGCGGGACTTTGTTGCTGGGAGCGTGACAGGGTCGAGGGGGAAGGTTTCTGCTGTCGGGTTTGGTAGGTGTTGTGGAGGGCCCTTGGGAGCGAGCGCGTGCTGGTGCTTGCTGCAGCAGTAAGGCCGGGAAGAGGCCAGAGGGCGCGACTTCCCGGCAAGGCCAGCAGCGAGGGGATGTTCTGGTGTTATAAAAGGCACGTGCTGGGCCTGCGGCCCGCTGCTGTGGCGTGAGTGGTCCTGGCAGCAGGTGGAGGTTGCCTTGCCGTAGGCTGGAGGTGCGCAAGCCTTGCTCTTGCTTGCTGGGCTGCGTGCGTAGTGGTGTTGGAGGCAGGGAGGAGGTGCCAGGGCGGAGGGCAGCAGTTGCAGAGCGGAAGCCGGAGGCTGGCTGGGAGAAATGGGGGGCCTGGGCGCAGGGATGCACGCGCAGGGAAGGGAGCGCGGAGCTGAGGCAACGTTGTCTTCCTAAGTGGGGGCTGGGGCTGGGGCTGGGGCTGGGGCTGGGGCGGGGAGGGGCTTTTTCCTAGCCCCGGCGTCTCGGGCTTTGGGTGTGCAGCGGTCACCCGCGTGACATGGGCAGGCGCGGTCTCTTCAGCTGTCTGGCCTGCGCTAAGGTAACATGCTCAATTTTTAGGACACCTCTGCATCTGGCTTGCGCTAACGGACATGCGGAGGTTGTCTTGTACTTAGTAGAGAGGAAGTGCAAGCTAAATCCTCGTGACAACTTCAAGAGATCGCCACTGATGAAGGTACGTGGGTGCTGCGGTAGGCAGGGCTTCTAAATTGCGCCCCGAGCGATCGAGCTCTTGGGTGATTCTGGAGGTAGGTCTGGGTGGAGCTTGTGGTGCGCTGGGCGCTGGCTAGGCGTGCGTTGCCTAATGTTTGGGCGCGTTATTGTTGTCCGAGGTCGGCAAGCTGTGGGAATTCTGCCAGAGGGAAGCGTAATTGCTGGCAACGTTTCCTTGTTTCCCGTGTGGTTGGCAGGCAGTGCAGTGCCAGCACGAAGGCTGCGTCGCCATTCTGCTAGCGCATGGCGCCGACGCTAACCTTGCGGATGCTAACGGCAACACTGCCCTTCACCTGGCTGCCCTTGCTCCTAACACCTGCCTAGCAGGGCAGTTACTGGCGCACAACGCCCATCTTGATGCGCAGAATAAGGTAAGCGTGGAATTTGGGTCAGGCCGCTCCTGAGAAGAAAAAGTTGCTTTGCTTCTCTGTGTTTTTCTAACTGGAGAGGGGCGTTATGCTTTCAGATGGGATACACGCCCCTTTCTCTGGCCGTGTCCGCGCATCACGTAGAGATGGTGGAGTTCCTGCTTAGCAAAGGAGCCGACGTGCACGCTCGAGATCAGTCGGAAAGGTGAAGGGTTTGTCAAAACGGGGCGTGGGTCTCCTGAGCATTGGTGAAGTTTGCCTGGTCTGGCCGGGTAGCCGAGGGTGCTTAGCGGGGGAGACGTTTGGCCCAGGGACGTGCTGCGGCCCCTTGCAACCCGAGTTCTCGTGGGCTTCCGTGTGGTTGGCTTTGCTTTCCTCCTGGCTGTAGGAAAGGGGGAGGTGTAATTGTTTTGGGAGCAAATAGGGATGAAAGGAACGCCAGTGAAACGTCGGTGTCTCCTGATAGCTTTTGTCTCGTCTTGTGGCTGCTTTAGGACCCCTCTGATGCTTGCCGCCTCTGCCGGGGACGTGAGCATGATAGAAGTTCTTCTTGGCTATGGTGCTGACCTTTGCCAGAAAGACGTTCTTGGATGGACAGCGGAGGCTTATGCTAGGAGGTCTGGACACACTGGGTAAGTGCTTTAGGTCACGGTGAGAGTCGCTAAGCGGTCCGAATGTCCGTGTTGGTGTGCGGACGTGTTTGGTAAGAGGCGCAAGGTTTAATGATGCGTGGAGACCTTTGTTGAAGGTGGGCTCAGTGGAATCTTCCGGGACGTAGCGTTCCCTGTGTCAAGTGTGAGTTGGGGAGTTGAGGAAAGCTTCCCCCGCAAATCGTCTTGTTTGGTAAGTGGTGTTATGCAAGGATGTAGTTGATTATAGTGACAGTGTTCCCTTTCTTTCCGCACCTCCCTAGTGTTAGTGAACAGCTGGCAGACCGCGCAGCCGAGAAAAACGTGGGAGAAGCTTGTGCAGGCAGCGCAGAAAGCACGCCAGTGCTTAGCACTCGTTGCGAGGCAGGAGCTGCTGCGTTTGCGTTGGGCACACCTGCTGCGGACCGAGGAGGTAGGAGGCTTAACTGTGGAGGAGCTGAGGAGGAGAATGCCTACGGCCTTTTCTTGTGGTGGCTTGTATTGAAGCTTGGCAGGGTTCCGTCCCTCTTGCCTGTTGAGTACCCTTGCTAGGGACGGAGTAGAGACGCGCTGGTGATCCTCCTCCGTGAGGATAGTCCTTTGGTTTTGAGGCTGGCTTTTGGTTTTGGGGGTGATGGGTGGGAGGCTGGGTAGAGCAGGAAATACAGCGTAGTCTCTGGCATTTTGAAGCACAGGTTGGCGGGGGTGGGGGTAGAGGCAAAGAGAGCACGAGAGAGAGACCGATCTCTGCCTGTGTGGTATGAAGAGCTCGGCAGTTTGTTTCCTTCTTGTCCTGTTCAACCGCTACCAGCATTTGCTCGCTGCCTGCTCACATAGCATATTCATGCCATGGCAGGTTTGAGGTTTGGAACGTTCGAAGGAAAGACAAGGGCGGTGTGGAATTCTTGTCCTTTTTTATTTTGCGGGGGGTGGGGGGGGGCAGCGAGAATTGAGTAGGATGGGAGAAATTGGTGGTTTGGGGCATGCTTTCGTTCATGCTGTCTGGCATGACTGCTTCACTCTAGTCTGGTCTGTAGAATTGTCCGTGTAACATGCTTGTCTGCATTGCTGAAAGTCGAAGGTCCGACATGCTAAGAATTAATCCTGTCAATTAATATTTGAACAGTGAGAGGTGGCTTTTCCCACGAATACTTCACGAGGTGAGCCTCGAACAGTAGCTTTTGCCAACGACCTTAACCTGCCGAAAAAGAGGGGAGATTTGAGCGAGACGGTCCTTCTTGCCTTTGCCTTTGCCTTTGCCTTTGAAGAGTGTTGGAGGCAGAGGAGAGCGATGACAGCTGTCCTGCTTCTGAGGAAGAAAAAAGCAGTTTAGCTGCCAAGGTAAAGTGCCTCCAGAAGGAGAACTGCCCGTGGAGCGACTCGTTTGCAGGGCAGAGCTGTCTAGATTTGGGCAAAAGCGCGTGTCCAGGCAGGGTGGTTTTCTCCTGCCCCGCGGTCTCCTGCCTGCCAGTCTTTCAGCTGCGGTGAGCTGTTTGCTCCAAGCCTTGTAGCCGTCCGTGGCAGAGCATGCAGCAGGCTTGCGGTTGCGGGTGGGAAGAGCAGTAGGTGACAAGAAAAGCGACCACATGGTTTTCTTCACCTGAGTCAGAGTTCTCGTCCCAAAGCTGATCAGCCTCTAGATGGCCTGTTCTTTTGTCCTCCAAGCCTTGCTGTTTGTTTCCAGTAACTTTGGTGATAGAATTCAGGCTGATATGGGGAAAAGGGCACTTGCTGTTCAAGATCTGCTGCAATGCTTCATCTCCTGGCTCTCCTTTCTTTCGTCCTTGTCAGGTTGCCCAAGAGTGCTTGGGGGCGGGGGGAGTGGCTCAAGAGGGTCTTTTTTTCCTCCTGGGGGATGGCATTGCGGGCTTGCATGGGATCTCACACCACCTGTTTCCCCTTCCTTTTGTTTCTTTTGTTTTGTTTTGGTTTGTTTTTCAGTTGAGGTGTGTGGCATTGGGGCTGTGCCATGATGAAGAAGCTGAAGAAGCCGAGTGTGGTGCAGGAACGCACCCCGTAGTGCTGGAGATGCAGGCATGTTTATTTGCAACCTGGTTGCCCTTGTCTCAGTGGCCTGTCAGAGACTGTGGCAGCTGTTGTGTGAGAAGAGCTAGTGTGGCATAGTAAGATGTGATGGTGGTTGGAGGAGTGAAAGTGAGGAAAGAGGGGGAGGTGAGACTACGGTAGTTTGAGAAGCAGGCAGCTGGTGGTCTCGTGAGCCCAAGGGAGGGGGAAAGGGTGTGTGTGCTGCTGGATAAGGTAACGTAGGTGAAGGCAGAGCCTGACTGTGTGCGGGCAGTGCTTCTCGGGGGGCTTTATGGAATGGGAGCAGGACGTTAGTGACATTAGGTATTGCTGTGTACATAAAGACATCTGCAGGCCTTGTAAAAGAGGAGCGAGAAGGTTTTTCTCTGTGGCTCGAGAGAGGAGAAGTATTTGGCAAGGTGTGGATGGCCTGGGCAGAGGCTGCTGTCCTGGGAGTGGCAGCAAGTGGCCTTGGAGTTGTATTTCTAGAGTCCTACTGCAAGAGAGAAGGTTCTGGTTCTGTGCGTGCTTGGAAGGGTTGCTGCTGCTTTGCCAGGTTATGCAGTGAAAGGAGCGTGTTTGGGACGGTGCAGCCAAGTACTAAGGACAGCAGCAGAGTGGGTGTAGGCTTGGAGGGAGCGCAGTTGGGGGTTGGAGAGTGGAAGCGAGGGCCCAGGGGGAGGTTTGCCTCAGGTTGTTGGAGAAGCAGGCAGCTGGCGGTGTTTGTTGGTGCAAAGGAGGGGGGAAGGATGTGTGTGCTGCTGAGTATTGCCGTGTAGGGGAAGCTGGAGTGTGGGTAGTGCTTCTCAGGGGCTTTAGGGGAAGGGAGCAGGGCGTTTGTGAGCTTCGGCATTGCCGTCCCTTCACATACGTTCTCGTGGAGGCTGCTTGTTTCTGTTCTTTCTAAGTGTGCGGGCCGATCTCTTTTAGGACGACTCACCGGAAAGGAAGGGAGAGGAGGCTCCTGGTGGTGCCCAAGTGGCGGCTGCTGCAGGAGCCCCTGCTGGTGTGAGAGGTGAGTTTCTAGACATGGAGGGGCTTTGTTTCTCTGCTCTTTGGGCTGGGTGAATGAACTGAAATGGCGATCTGCCTGTGAGAGGGTAGAGCAGGCAGGTAGGCGCTGGGCAGGCAATGGCGGGGAGGGGGGGAGGGAACGTAGCTGGAGGGAGATGTTTTGTGGTAGTGCTAGGGAAGGAGGGTTGTTTCTTGGTGACTTCCTGCGGGTGGGAGGGTGTTTGGCTAGTGCTTTGCGGGTCGCTCCTGTAGCGTGCCGAGGGATTGTGAAGGGCCAACTCTGGAGCTGTAGTTTGGAGGGGAGATGCCGTCAGAGCTGCGTAGTCGGCGACTGTGGCATGGCAGAGCCTTGTTTGGATGCTCGCCGAGCATGTGTTGGGCGTTCTTGGTAGGGGCGTGAGCTGTGCTGCTGGGCTTGGGCCTGTGGTGCTGGCAAGAAGGCGGCAGGAAGTGGCGATGGCGTGGTGGTGCGGCTGGGGGTGCAGGCGCCCTTAAATGACGCTGCTTTGTTTTTCCTGGGGAGTGGAACGGTTTGGTGTGTCCTGGGCGCAGGGCTTGCGTGCTGGAGGAGAGCAGGAGAGGGAAAGAAGGAGCGGTGGTGTGTCATTTGTGGCTTCCTTTGCAGGTGTTGCGTCGTCCGCAGGAGCGGAGCAGGAGGACGAGAGCGACTCTCCCTGGGATTCCGAGGTGCTTGGTGTGAGGGGCGCAGTGGGTTGCCCGAGGGGGGAAGTGCGCGGGAGCTTGCCTTGGACGTGGGCCCTAGCAGGGATGAGGCTCAGTTGCCGCTTGTGGTGGCTGCACCACAGGTTTGTTCCTGTGACCTGGAGCCGCTTGTGCTCTGTGCAAGCGGTTTGGTGAGGACTGTGCCTAAGTGGGGTGTGCTAATGTCCTGGGAGTGGCAGCAAGTGGCCTTTGAGTTGTATTTCTAGAGTCCTACTGCAAGAGAGAAGGTTCTGGTTCTGTGCGTGCTTGGAAGGGTTGCTGCTGCTTTGCCAGGTTATGCAGTGAAAGGAGCGTGTTTGGGACGGTGCAGCCAAGTACTAAGGACAGCAGCAGAGTGGGTGTAGGCTTGGAGGGAGCGCAGTTGGGGGTTCTGAAAGGGCTGTTCTACTTCCAGAGCCTGCGTTCCTTGACGGCCTGCCAAAGTCCCGAAGCAGCAGTGAATCTGCAGGTAATGCTTGAGCGACAATCCGAGTTGTGCTTGGGTAGTCCTGCATTTGAAATGCAGTTTGTGGGTGAAGCGTTTCTGGAGATTGCTTGCACCACTCTCTGCTTGTTTGTGTTCTCGCTCACCTAGGTGTCTGCAAAGGAGGGAGGAGAGCGTGAAGGACGCGAGGCTGCTGCAACACAGACTGATTTTCAGTGTGACGGACAGGTGAGGAGCTGTGTTGAAGAGCTGTGGAGATGTTAGCCTAGAGCGAGGTGTTATTGCCAAAAGAGCGCAGGCGGAAGACCGCAGAGAGTGGCAGATGTGAAATATACTTTAGATGTATGTTATCTTTGGGCTCCCTCTGAAGAAGGCTGTCGTGAGTGAAAAGAAGGTGGTAGTGCATGTTCGTGCCCTTTTTGTGAGGCTCACGGCACAATCTTTCCTTAGGCGATGGCCGCAGAGCTGCCGGCGGAGGTTGCTGAAGCTCCTGGAAAGCAGTTGCTTCCAGAAGGTTCACTTGAAGTTCCAAAGGTTTCCTGCGGTGAGCTGCAGGGAGACAAGTTGCGGTTGCAAGAGGAACTGGCCAGGGTGAAAGCCAAGGTAGGCAAAGCCTGTAGCGGCCTGCATGACTGTGAGGAGGTGGTTTTCCCCTGTAAACGATGGGGAAAAGCCCTTGTTGAGGCTGTAGGGTAGTAGTGCAGTGGTGTCCCTTCTGTTGCCTTCCCTTCTTCCCGCCGCTGCCCCATGGTGGCAAACAGACCAAGCGCGTCAGGGAGCTGCCCTTTCAAGCGTGAGGGGCCAAGCAGTGTGTTGGGGGTCACACCTACCCACGAGGAGGCTGCTCAAGCAGCTTGTTGTCTCTCCGAACCCGCCTGAGCTTTGAGGTGGACCTGAAGGTGACAGTGGGTGAGCTCCGGGTGCCCTGAGAGTGCTGCGTGTTTTCCTGTTGAGGCTGTTGTACTCTTTCTCTATATTTGGCTGTGTGTGTAGAGCTTTGGTTCCTTCTTTGTAGCTGGTCAAATGCCTGCGAAGGTGACAGTCTGTGTTCTGGGGGGGGGCAGCACTTGAAAGGGTGCGATCCTTCTTCATGGTTTGCGCTCGCACACGCAGCGCTGGTTGCTAGGTGGGGTTTTTGCACTGTATACGGGAAGCAGCATGTCAGGCAGGTGCTGTGACTTGTCCTGTTCCCTGACTGTAGGAGGAACTTGACCTCCTAACCTAGCTGCCCGGAGAAGGCCGTGGGTTGGCCCTAGTGCTGAGCTTTTTCTGTAGAAAACATCTTGGCCATCTTGTGGCTGCATGATGCAAATGTGCCGCAAAGTGCTATAGTTCCTGCAGGGCCCTGGGGATGAACCTGTAGTTAGTAAGCATTAGGATCCCGAAATGCTAATTCACTTCCAAGTTGTTTTTGGAGAGAGCTACGTTCAGAGCTACTGACTTGCTTTCCGTTCACTACGCCCACCGCTGCCACCAACGCAAGTACGGAGTTGAAGGAAGGAGTGTAGGGACCGGCTTTCCACCATTTGTGTAAGAATAAGGTATAGCAGCGTGGGCAGCGTTGGACTAGAAGTCTTTGTGATTGTGGTCGTTATCCTGGAGTTGGGAAGTGCCAGCAGGAGAAGGGAGAGCCTTTGCAGTAATGCTTCCCGTGGGGGAGCGAGCAGCTGGATGCTAGGAGCGTCCCGAGTCACGGGAAGGAGTAGGATTGGTGTTGCAGCTGCGTTTGGGCAGCTGGTAGGAAATTGAGATGGGGATGGGAGAGGCCGGTATGAAAGCGGAAGGAGCAACGTGGTTTTGGAGAGTCGAAGCAGTGGAGTCGTCTGTCTGAAAGCGAAGCTGACTAGCGTGGGTCCTGACTAGTGTGGTTTTACAGTTGCAGGCGTTGGAAGAGCAGCATGTTCAGGCTGAGCGTTGTGTTCAGGATTTGAAGACGGCCCTGGCAGAGAAACAGAGGGAAGCGACAGCTTCTTCCCGGCAACTGCAAGACCTTCTGGAAGCCTCTTTGGGAGGCGTTAGCCTAAAAGACCTGGAGGAACGAGTGGGACGGTAAGGAAGTGGCACAGTGAAGCAAGGCTTTGCTTTGTGGGCTGGTGTAATAGCAGCAGGATGGCCTTGTTGCATCTCAGCAAGTCAGTACACGATTTTGGGAGAGGCTTTTGCTTTGGACTGTGTGATTTGGCGCTGTTGTGCCAGTGTTGGTGCTCCTGTGGATTTCCATGACGAGGCCTGTGTTTCTTTTCAAGACTTGAACTGGAAAACGCCCGGCTGGAAGACACAGGGCAGCAGCAGGCAGCTAGACTCGAAGCTCTTCAGAAAGAGCTGCACGCCTCTGCCTCTGTAAGCTAGTCATAGCCTTCCTGTTTCATGAGCTACTGTGCGCAGTTGTGTGTGTATGTATGCGGGGGCGTTTTCGGAAGAGATTTTCCTGGGGAGCCTCGGGGAAATCATTCCCTGCAGGCTGCAGGCGATCGGCTGCTGTTGGTCCGCTCGCAGGCTTTCTGGTTTTGTGCGCTACTCTGCTGAGTCTTACTTAACAGTGTTTGAGGTAAGGGCACTTACGGCACTTGTGCGCCGGTGTGAATGGTTGCTGCTTTGTACCGGTTGTGGTGCTTAAGCCGTGTGGCAGCAGCACTTCAGCTGTTGCCGCCTTAAAGGCGTTCTGCAAGTGAACTTGTGGAACGTCCTTGGTGCCAAGCACGTCGTTGCCAAGTCTTAAGCGGCCTCCTCAGGCTGTGCCAGGAATTCCATTTGCCGCTGGTCGCTGAAGATCCCCCTGGAGCTTTAAATTAAGCTGTGCTCTGCCCGGATGGGGATACCTAAGTACCGTCGGCTATTAGCGGAGGGCCTGAGGAAGGTGTTCTCCAGTGTGCGTGGCACCTTTGCCCCCGTGAGCCCCTCGCTAGTAGCGGGTGGTCTTTGCTTTAGTGGGGGTCGGGGGGAGGGTGGTGTGGGGGGAGAGAGGGGTGGCAGGCACCAGTTTCTGTCCCTCGGTCTTAGCCTGGGTGGTGGAAATATTGAAGTGCTGCAGTTTGCGTGGGATTCTGTCCCCTGGAGTTGTGGGGCCGGCCCTCGGCTAGCAGAGAGAGATGTCCTGCCGCACCTTTGTGAGGAAGGCTGTGCGCACCTAGTGCTTCTAGGTGCCGTGAGTGAGTCGTGTGTGCCATTTCTTCTTCCTGTCCGGAAAGCGTGAGAGCGGAAGAAAGCCAGGGAAGGAGCTGGCAGAGTGGAAACAACCCGCAGAAGCCCGCCTGGAGGAAGAAATGAAGAAAAACGTTGCACTGCAGAAAGAATGCAACAGGTACAGCCGTTGAGTACTTGTAAGAGCTGTCGAATGAGCGGGGAGTCAGGCGTTATGTACCTTGCCCCTGAGACTCCGAGTACGTATCTGTTGGTGAGCGAGCTCAAGGCTTGCGTTAGGTCTTGCAAGTGGCTTCTGTAGGGGAGCGTGCGGTTTTAGGTAGGTGGAAGTGCAGGCAGGAGGGCAGTTGTCCTGGGAAGAGAGGGAGGGCGGGAGGGCAGGAAGAAGTCGCTTGTGTCTTGTGCCTGTTGTCAGGCAGAGGGAGAAGCTTCATGGGAGCAGATGAAATGTTGACTGGGCAAGTGATGTGTGGGAGGGGAATGATGTGGGTGGGTGGGTTGGTGTGGTGTTTTGGCTTGGTGTCTTGTTCTGGAAGTCCTGGCCTGTCCGCCATGGTACAAATGAAGTAAGCCCCGCACCGTATGCGTGGTGCTTAGGGAAGTGCATGCGTAAAGGCGGACTGTGCTTGGGCTTCCTACTTTACTTGCTAATGTGCTGTGCAGGTCGAAGAGGCTTCTGGAGAAAGCTATGAAGAAAGTGAGGGCGTATGAGAGGCGGGCGCGAGAGTCCCAGATGAATTTCCCGGGCGAAAGGGAGGACCCGTGTTCGGGAAGGGGCAGAGAAGTTGCTAAATTACGAACAAAGGTGAGCTTTGGTTGGCTTGTTGTGGTGCTTGTTTTGGAAAGCTGTAAGATTCTTTTCCTGGCTGTTGGGTTGTGGTGTTAATTATGTGGTGGCCGTGTTTGAAAAGAACGGCTGTCTCTTATGGTCCCTGAAAAAGCCTGTGTAATCCTTTGGGAAGTGAAGAGGCGTTGCGATAGCAGGGCACTTGTGAGCCTGGGTCTTTCTGGGCGAGAGCCCAGCTTGAAAGCTTGAGGCCCTGGCAGCATCTTTGAGGTCTGACAGATGAATTTGTGCTCTGGAAGACCGGTAAGTAGGACCATTATAAGCCTAACCACAGTATGAAAGGCAAGGACATCGGAAGCATAGGTGTGAGAGGTGTGGAAAAGGTGCGTTTCTGCGGAGAGAAGACGACGACGACGACGACGGCGGCAGAGTTTTAGTTGACCTTTGGGGCCTACTGAAACCCTGGCACTTCTTTGTTGATTGTCTTCTAAACTCAAACCTGTGTGTGTGTGTGTGTGTGTGCGCGTGTGTGTGCGTGTATGTAGAAAGAGATAATCATTTCTGTTTCCTCTTTCCTGAAGCTTCAGGTATACCACTGTAAACAAGTGAATACCTTGTGATTATTGTATATTGTTGTCAATATGATTACAGTTGTTATCGTTCCCGTTCATTAGTTCATTACACTCGGTTACTTACCTGTTACAATAGTAAATTCATTCCTAAGGAGTAGGGACACCTACACTACCAGCCGACCCTGTTTAGTGTCGGGAGCCCGCCGAATTACCTTACCAGGGCAAAATGCCTCTCAACTGGTTCGGTCGTTCTGCGGAGGCCTCCCGGCACAAAGGGACACGCTCGGTGGATTGTCACAGAACTGCGTACGCTTAGACCTCTGGGTCTGCTTAGGTGAGTGAGTCCTTTCCCTGTGTGCAGGTCCGTGAGCTGTGCTGCTCCCTGGAGGCAGAGCGGAGGAAGTCGAGGCAGCTAGAGAAAGCAAACGAAGGTGCGCGAGAAGAGTTGGCTTGGCTGCATGGGAGCCGTGACAAACTGCGGAAGAGCAAGCGGCAGCTGGAAGAAGAGGTGGTTGCGCTGAGGTGTCGCTTAGAGGCCAAGATGAGGGATCAGAGGCACAGAGAAGAGGATAAAAGGGAGATTGAGCAAAAGGCTGGGCAAGAGCTAAGGCAAAAACTACAGGAAGTCAATCTCTTTCTGCAGGTGAGCTCCCTTACCGCTAGTACGCGCAGTCCGTTTGTGGCTTGTCATTCATTCTTTACTGTTGTCATTTCTCGGTATGTTATGCTTGTGCCGGTCAGTGCTGTGGGGTCATGGGCTCGTTATAGCTTCAGGAGGTTGCTGAAGGGTGCGAGCTTGTTGGATGCTTGTCCTCAGGCATTCTGAGATGTGGTGAATAATCTTCTTTACGCACCTCGGTCACTGGCGAATCTGTAACAGCGCCAAGAAAGACGAGAATTGCAAGTGGACTAGTGTCTTAGAGAGACAGAGGTGGCTTAGTACTAGCTCTGATTCAAAACAAAACAAAGCAAAGCAAAAAGTTGCGCTGAGAGAGCCGGTTTCTTTCTGAACCAAAAGGATGATGTAATGGGGTGCTTTTGGGTTTTGTCCTTGATTGTAGAGGGCAGTGAGGAGGCCCAGTTGGCTCCCTGGGTGAGGTTGTGCTCTTCAAAGTGGGTGTGTGAAAGGGCCTGGGGGGAATGATCTCTTTTTCTTTCCTGGGGGTTGAAACTGCATTATCTGCTTCAGGCACAGGCAGCCGCCCAGGACCGAGCGGAACAACTAAGAGCCGCTTCTGCAGCTTCCGCGGTAGGCCGACTGCAGCAGAGAGTTAGGCATTTAGAATATGAATTGGCTCTCACAAAACGCCTGCAGTGAGAGAGCGCTAACGAGAGGCTTGCGGAAGCTGCTGCTGCTGCGCAATGCTATGAGCCCTGCAGAAGCCACTCTCTGGCAACGAACCCGGTGGGCAGCGCTTCCTCTGTGACGGAGAGAGTGGAAGCTCATATGGCTGAGGTAAGGCATTGGGAATACCTGTTATTCTCAAGCTGAAAATGAGCATCCGTTCCTAGCTCCACCGCACCCAATCTAGGAGTCTAGACACGCCTGCTGACCCTCAGAGCGCTGCAACCTCGGCAAAAGCTCTGGTCCGGGCGCGCCCCAGAATTAGCAGTCCGTGTGACGGCATGTTCCTCACAGCGTGGTGAGCAGCGTGCCCTGAGGTTTGGGAAGCGCATGCCGAGAGTGGGGCAAGGGAGCACGTGATTCTTCACAAAATGCCGTGATCCGTTCCCGCCTTTGCACAGAGTGGGGGTGTGGAGAAGCTCTCGAGTTGGGGATTGCTTTGTGAGACGGTTAATGCCATAGAGCAATGGGAACGCTGGGCCTTGGTGGACAAAGACTTTCTCTGTAGTGGGGGTGATGTTTCCAGTGTTTATTCCCATGTTGCAGTTGGCTTGAGAAGCTAATGCTACAAGAATGTAGCTACTGAGGCCTTAAGGGTATCTTGTCTGTACTTGCAGGTGCGGCGGGAATGGTCAAAAATATCGCTGAAGAACTTGAGCAAGGTAATCTGTCAGGATCTGTTAGCGGTGTTACCAAGGAAGAGGACGGTTCCTCCATTTTGAACACAACTACTGGAAAGCTGCCAAGCTCCTGTGCTAAGCACGGTTGTTTTCTACTAGCTTTCCAACCTAGAGCTCTGCGAGGCAACTTGCTGCTTATGCAAATAATAGTCGTACAGAGTCGTATGCAGTTGCCTTTAGATCACAGAGAGGAAAAGCGGCCTATGCGCACGTTCAGCCCCTGCCCCCGAGCCCTGAGCAATTCCACCTCTTCAGGATAATTGTTTCTCCAGAGTTGTGGCTTGGCAGTGACTGGGCCTGTTGCAAAGCAGGTAGCCCCTGAGAGCAATTCCTTCTGTCCCAGTAGCCTTTACTCTCCTAGCGAGTGGCCAGCCGTTGCGCTAGAGCTCTTTCCGTTTGCTAGGACGGACACAAATCCGTGGCATTGAATCCGTTTGCATTGTGACTGGAGTTGCCTGTCTCCTGGGAGTAATAAGGTTTGTTTGCTTTGGGGACCTTTTCCTACTGCAACACTAACATAGGGCATTTTCTCCCCTCCCGCTCTCGCCCCGCCCCTTCCCCAGCAATGGCTGAGCTGAACGTTGGATCGGCTGGAGCTTCTCCCTGGGCATCTACTGAAGGATCTTCAGAAAACGTAGACCAGGAGCCGCTTTCCAGGGCAACGCAAGAGTGCCGCGATGTTTTGACAGCCCCGTTCCAGAGAGCTAAGAGTGGTTATCCTGAGACTACTACCTCCTGACAGAGGGACTCGCGTTACCAGGCTGTGAGGAAAAGCAACCCTTGCCACTGTTTTTGTACGAGTGCAACAGTGCGGTGTAGCCAATAATAACAACGTGCGGTCTTTAACTGCAAGTATTGTGTTCCAACTTGGTATTTAATAAATGTTGTAATCTAGTAGGTCTCTCCGTTTTATTCTGTTCCCCTTCCTGACTTTGCCTGCCCTGCGCATATGACTGTCCCCTCTGCTCGTGTCTCTTATGGAGTAGTACGTGTTGCATTGCTGCCAAATGGTGGATGCTGGTGGAAGTCTGGCCTGCTGCGGCATTTGCGGGCAAGGGCTGCGTTTTGTCCCTGCGTTTTGCGAGTTGTTCAGCGCTAGCCAGCACGGATGATGGAAGTCATGTTTTTGAAGGCCTAGCCAGGCTTTCTTCCTGGGCAGGCGCTTAGCCCTTCTGCCTCGCGCTGGTCTGACCAAAAGTCACTTATGCAGACAGCTCCAGGCCTGAGGGCAGAGAGGCCGTTTGTCCAAGGGAGAGCTCAGCTCTGCTCTGCTCTGCTCCCTTCAGCTGGCTTCCCAGCTGCTCCTTCAGCCTGTCCTGGCAGCCAGGCCAAGGGCCAGCATGCAGACTGTGTGTTTTTCCTCAGCGGGGGCTGGAAGCACGAGTGTGTGAAGACAGGGGCCTCGATCGTCCCCAGGTGCAGCCCTTGGCGGTTCCCCTTGTTGAACTTGACAAGGTGCCCGGTTGCCTCACGTCTCGCTCGTAGCGGGGCACTGGCCTCTTGCTGCCTTTGAGAACGATGCTTCCTGTGGTCTGGGCAGAAGGGAGGGCGAGAGCTTCTGGTAGCCAGGAAAGGTCGCAAAGCCCGCCGGTCTGGAAGGCTGTTGGATCCGCTTGCAGTCTGCAAAGGGGAAAGGGGTTATGGAAGTTCTCTGCCCTGCAGCGTGACTGGCAAAGCGGAACCGCTGTCCAGTGCTGGGCACTTGCTCTTCTCTCTGCAAAGCAAAAGCAGGTGCGGAACGCCTCTGAAGTGCCTTCGCTTTGGGTTGTCCTGTTGCCAAACTCTGAGAGGAACTGTTTTCCAGTGGTTCCCTGCCTGCTTCTGTCCTGCTGGGTGTCAGGGAGAGGTGAAAGTTCTTGGCCGCCGGAGCAGCAGCACTGAAATTCAGCGCTGGCATCTGGCATGACAGGAGCTGGTAGCGCTTACAAGGCGGGTAGAGCAAAGTCCCGTCTGTTCTGGCCCCTGCACTAGAGGAGAGGGATGGAGCTACTGGAGCGAGTCCAGCGAAGGGCTACTAAGATGATTAAGGGACTGGAGTAGCTCTCATACGAGGAAAGGCTGAGAGAGCTGGGATTGTTCAGCCTGCAGAAGAGAAGACCGCGGATCAGGGTGTAGGCAGGATGCGAAGGGAGGGTGTAAAGAAGTCGGAGGCAGACTCTTCTCAGCGGTGCCTAGCGGTAGGACGAGGGGCAAGGGGCACAAACTGAAACACAGGCCGTCCTGTCTGAACAGGAGGAAAAAGTTCTTTGCTGTGAGGGGTGACTGAGCCCTGGAAGAGGTTGCCCAGAGAGCTTGGGGAGTCTCCGTCCTCGGAGATGTTCCCAAGCCGTCTGGCTAGGGTCCTGGGCCGACTACTTGAGGTGATCCTGCTTGAGTAGGGGGGGCTGGACGAGACGATCTCCAGAGGTGCCTTCCAACCTCAAACGTCCGGTGATTCTGTGACAAGCAGGAGAAGCGGGCGACCGGGCATCTAGTCAAGTTCGACAAGGGGAACTGTCAAGGGCTGCACCTGGGGACAAATAGCCCCTGTGCCCTGGGGCAGGCTGGGGGCTACTGCCAGGAAAGCAGCTGGGCAGAGGAAGGCCTGGGGGTGCAGGTGGGCAGCAAGGAGTCAGCAATGGTTAGAGAAAGAAATCGTAACCACATTTTAATCGTTTTGATAATAACTTTCTGCCAAAGGGAGCAATCGCCCTCCAGCCTCTCGCTGTGGTCTCTGCTAACAGCTGGAGCGATCCGCTTTCGGTGAGAGTCGCTCACCTCGGTGAGAGTCGCGACTCGCGGCCAATTTGGCTCCCTCCGGCACTTGGGCTTCCTACGGCGCAGGCGCAGAGCTGGGAGCCCAGAAGGACTGGCACGCTCGCGGCCTGGCCGGGCAGCAGCCAGAGCAGCCAGCTGCGGGGCTCAACCTAAGCAGTCGCCGTCTCTTCAGGCGCAACGAGCTACTTCAGCCCTGCGAGCTCGGCCAAGCGCTCGCGACGCCCGCGCCCTTAGGGAAACAGTGGGAGCGCAGGTTTGCGAGGAGCACAGTGTCCCGCACCTGGAGCAGCAGCAGCATGAATTCTTCAGGGAAATGACGGCACAGCAGAGTAAGAGCTGGAGCTGGGGGCCGCCGGGGAGGGACCCCCAACAAAGACGTCCTTCGGCCGGCCGCAGCCACCCGCCGCCGCCGCCGCCCCCCGGCCCGGCCCGGCAGCGCCGCGAAGGAGGCGGCAGCGCCCCCCCCCGCCCCGCCCCGGGCCCGCCCCGGCCGCAGCCCCGCCCCCTCGCTGCACAGCCCCGCCCCTCGGCGCGTCACCCCGCTGCCCTGTGACGCCCCCCCCCGCGCCCTCGCCGCGGCTGTTGCGCATGCGCGGCGCGCCCGCCACCGCCTCCGGAGCCGGTGGTCCTCGGTGCTGTTGCGGCCGTGTGCCTCGCTGCCAGCGTCGCTGCGTCGCTGTCCTCGGCCGGCGCCTCTGCCCCCGGCCCGGGGGCTCCGAGCTCGCCGGGACTCAGCCCCGCAGCAGCTGGCCCGGGCCGCGGCCCCTGCTCGGGGCTGTCCGCCGCCCGCGTGCCCGCCGCAGCATGAAGAGGCTCTTGGGGCTCTTCGGCCAGGGCCAGGGGCAGCCGCCGTCGCCGTCGCCGTCGCGGTCGCGGTCGCGGTGGGCGTGCGGCGGCAGCGCGCCCCTGCGCTGCGTCGGCGCTGCCTACGAGCTCCGGGAGAAGGAGCTGGGCAAGCTGCACCGCGCGGCCGCCAGCGGCGACCTGGCGCGGGTGCGGCGGCGGCGGTGGCTGCCGAGAGTCGGCCTCGACGGGCGGGACAAGGCGAAGCGGTGAGGGGCGGCGGGGGGGCCGGGGCGGCGCGGGGGGTGGGGGGGGCGGCGGCGAGGGCCGGGCTGCTGCGTCGGTGCCGGCGGGGGCGGCGGCTGGTGGGTTGGAGCTGGCGTGCAGCTGGCAGGAGCGCCTTTGTGCCGGGAAGGCAGGGCCGTTTGCTTGGGCTGGCGAGGGAGTGCGGGAGGGCAGTCGGCCTTGCGCGCGCGGGGTGGGCTCGGGGCTCGGGGCTCGGGGCTCGGGGCTCGGAGGCCGGTTGCGTGTGTGGCCAGGCCGGAGCGGGACTTTGTTGCTGGGAGCGTGACAGGGTCGAGGGGGAAGGTTTCTGCTGTCGGGTTTGGTAGGTGTTGTGGAGGGCCCTTGGGAGCGAGCGCGTGCTGGTGCTTGCTGCAGCAGTAAGGCCGGGAAGAGGCCAGAGGGCGCGACTTCCCGGCAAGGCCAGCAGCGAGGGGATGTTCTGGTGTTATAAAAGGCACGTGCTGGGCCTGCGGCCCGCTGCTGTGGCGTGAGTGGTCCTGGCAGCAGGTGGAGGTTGCCTTGCCGTAGGCTGGAGGTGCGCAAGCCTTGCTCTTGCTTGCTGGGCTGCGTGCGTAGTGGTGTTGGAGGCAGGGAGGAGGTGCCGGGGCGGAGGGCAGCAGTTGCAGAGCGGAAGCCGGAGGCTGGCTGGGAGAAATGGGGGGCCTGGGCGCAGGGATGCACGCGCAGGGAAGGGAGCGCGGAGCTGAGGCAACGTTGTCTTCCTAAGTGGGGGCTGGGGCTGGGGCGGGGAGGAGCTTTTTCCTAGCCCCGGCGTCTCGGGCTTTGGGTGTGCAGCGGTCACCCGCGTGACATGGGCAGGCGCGGTCTCTTCAGCTGTCTGGCCTGCGCTAAGGTAACATGCTCAATTTTTAGGACACCTCTGCATCTGGCTTGCGCTAACGGACATGCGGAGGTTGTCTTGTACTTAGTAGAGAGGAAGTGCAAGCTAAATCCTCGTGACAACTTCAAGAGATCGCCACTGATGAAGGTACGTGGGTGCTGCGGTGAGGCAGGGCTTCTAAATTGCGCCCCGAGCGATCGAGCTCTTGGGTGATTCTGGAGGTAGGTCTGGGTGGAGCTTGTGGTGCGCTGGGCGCTGGCTAGGCGTGCGTTGCCTAATGTTTGGGCGCGTTATTGTTGTCCGAGGTCGGCAAGCTGTGGGAATTCTGCCAGAGGGAAGCGTAATTGCTGGCAACGTTTCCTTGTTTCCCGTGTGGTTGGCAGGCAGTGCAGTGCCAGCACGAAGGCTGCGTCGCCATTCTGCTAGCGCATGGCGCCGACGCTAACCTTGCGGATGCTAACGGCAACACTGCCCTTCACCTGGCTGCCCTTGCTCCTAACACCTGCCTAGCAGGGCAGTTACTGGCGCACAACGCCCATCTTGATGCGCAGAATAAGGTAAGCGTGGAATTTGGGTCAGGCCGCTCCTGAGAAGAAAAAGTTGCTTTGCTTCTCTGTGTTTTTCTAACTGGAGAGGGGCGTTATGCTTTCAGATGGGATACACGCCCCTTTCTCTGGCCGTGTCCGCGCATCACGTAGAGATGGTGGAGTTCCTGCTTAGCAAAGGAGCCGACGTGCACGCTCGAGATCAGTCGGAAAGGTGAAGGGTTTGTCAAAACGGGGCGTGGGTCTCCTGAGCATTGGTGAAGTTTGCCTGGTCTGGCCGGGTAGCCGAGGGTGCTTAGCGGGGGAGACGTTTGGCCCAGGGACGTGCTGCGGCCCCTTGCAACCCGAGTTCTCGTGGGCTTCCGTGTGGTTGGCTTTGCTTTCCTCCTGGCTGTAGGAAAGGGGGAGGTGTAATTGTTTTGGGAGCAAATAGGGATGAAAGGAACGCCAGTGAAACGTCGGTGTCTCCTGATAGCTTTTGTCTCGTCTTGTGGCTGCTTTAGGACCCCTCTGATGCTTGCCGCCTCTGCCGGGGACGTGAGCATGATAGAAGTTCTTCTTGGCTATGGTGCTGACCTTTGCCAGAAAGACGTTCTTGGATGGACAGCGGAGGCTTATGCTAGGAGGTCTGGACACACTGGGTAAGTGCTTTAGGTCACGGTGAGAGTCGCTAAGCGGTCCGAATGTCCGTGTTGGTGTGCGGACGTGTTTGGTAAGAGGCGCAAGGTTTAATGATGCGTGGAGACCTTTGTTGAAGGTGGGCTCAGTGGAATCTTCCGGGACGTAGCGTTCCCTGTGTCAAGTGTGAGTTGGGGAGTTGAGGAAAGCTTCCCCTGCAAATCGTCTTGTTTGGTAAGTGGTGTTATGCAAGGATGTAGTTGATTATAGTGACAGTGTTCCCTTTCTTTCCGCACCTCCCTAGTGTTAGTGAACAGCTGGCAGACCGCGCAGCCGAGAAAAACGTGGGAGAAGCTTGTGCAGGCAGCGCAGAAAGCACGCCAGTGCTTAGCACTCGTTGCGAGGCAGGAGCTGCTGCGTTTGCGTTGGGCACACCTGCTGCGGACCGAGGAGGTAGGAGGCTTAACTGTGGAGGAGCTGAGGAGGAGAATGCCTACGGCCTTTTCTTGTGGTGGCTTGTATTGAAGCTTGGCAGGGTTCCGTCCCTCTTGCCTGTTGAGTACCCTTGCTAGGGACGGAGTAGAGACGCGCTGGTGATCCTCCTCCGTGAGGATAGTCCTTTGGTTTTGAGGCTGGCTTTTGGTTTTGGGGGTGATGGGTGGGAGGCTGGGTAGAGCAGGAAATACAGCGTAGTCTCTGGCATTTTGAAGCACAGGTTGGCGGGGGTGGGGGTAGAGGCAAAGAGAGCACGAGAGAGAGACCGATCTCTGCCTGTGTGGTATGAAGAGCTCGGCAGTTTGTTTCCTTCTTGTCCTGTTCAACCGCTACCAGCATTTGCTCGCTGCCTGCTCACATAGCATATTCATGCCATGGCAGGTTTGAGGTTTGGAACGTTCGAAGGAAAGACAAGGGCGGTGTGGAATTCTTGTCCTTTTTTATTTTGCGGGGGGTGGGGGGGGGCAGCGAGAATTGAGTAGGATGGGAGAAATTGGTGGTTTGGGGCATGCTTTCGTTCATGCTGTCTGGCATGACTGCTTCACTCTAGTCTGGCCTGTAGAATTGTCCGTGTAACATGCTTGTCTGCATTGCTGAAAGTCGAAGGTCCGACATGCTAAGAATTAATCCTGTCAATTAATATTTGAACAGTGAGAGGTGGCTTTTCCCACGAATACTTCACGAGGTGAGCCTCGAACAGTAGCTTTTGCCAACGACCTTAACCTGCCGAAAAAGAGGGGAGATTTGAGCGAGACGGTCCTTCTTGCCTTTGCCTTTGCCTTTGCCTTTGAAGAGTGTTGGAGGCAGAGGAGAGCGATGACAGCTGTCCTGCTTCTGAGGAAGAAAAAAGCAGTTTAGCTGCCAAGGTAAAGTGCCTCCAGAAGGAGAACTGCCCGTGGAGCGACTCGTTTGCAGGGCAGAGCTGTCTAGATTTGGGCAAAAGCGCGTGTCCAGGCAGGGTGGTTTTCTCCTGCCCCGCGGTCTCCTGCCTGCCAGTCTTTCAGCTGCGGTGAGCTGTTTGCTCCAAGCCTTGTAGCCGTCCGTGGCAGAGCATGCAGCAGGCTTGCGGTTGCGGGTGGGAAGAGCAGTAGGTGACAAGAAAAGCGACCACATGGTTTTCTTCACCTGAGTCAGAGTTCTCGTCCCAAAGCTGATCAGCCTCTAGATGGCCTGTTCTTTTGTCCTCCAAGCCTTGCTGTTTGTTTCCAGTAACTTTGGTGATAGAATTCAGGCTGATATGGGGAAAAGGGCACTTGCTGTTCAAGATCTGCTGCAATGCTTCATCTCCTGGCTCTCCTTTCTTTCGTCCTTGTCAGGTTGCCCAAGAGTGCTTGGGGGCGGGGGGAGTGGCTCAAGAGGGTCTTTTTTTCCTCCTGGGGGATGGCATTGCGGGCTTGCATGGGATCTCACAGCACCTGTTTCCCCTTCCTTTTGTTTCTTTTGTTTTGTTTTGGTTTGTTTTTCAGTTGAGGTGTGTGGCATTGGGGCTGTGCCATGATGAAGAAGCTGAAGAAGCCGAGTGTGGTGCAGGAACGCACCCCGTAGTGCTGGAGATGCAGGCATGTTTATTTGCAACCTGGTTGCCCTTGTCTCAGTGGCCTGTCAGAGACTGTGGCAGCTGTTGTGTGAGAAGAGCTAGTGTGGCATAGTAAGATGTGATGGTGGTTGGAGGAGTGAAAGTGAGGAAAGAGGGGGAGGTGAGACTACGGTAGTTTGAGAAGCAGGCAGCTGGTGGTCTCGTGAGCCCAAGGGAGGGGGAAAGGGTGTGTGTGCTGCTGGATAAGGTAACGTAGGTGAAGGCAGAGCCTGACTGTGTGCGGGCAGTGCTTCTCGGGGGGCTTTATGGAATGGGAGCAGGACGTTAGTGACATTAGGTATTGCTGTGTACATAAAGACATCTGCAGGCCTTGTAAAAGAGGAGCGAGAAGGTTTTTCTCTGTGGCTCGAGAGAGGAGAAGTATTTGGCAAGGTGTGGATGGCCTGGGCAGAGGCTGCTGTCCTGGGAGTGGCAGCAAGTGGCCTTGGAGTTGTATTTCTAGAGTCCTACTGCAAGAGAGAAGGTTCTGGTTCTGTGCGTGCTTGGAAGGGTTGCTGCTGCTTTGCCAGGTTATGCAGTGAAAGGAGCGTGTTTGGGACGGTGCAGCCAAGTACTAAGGACAGCAGCAGAGTGGGTGTAGGCTTGGAGGGAGCGCAGTTGGGGGTTGGAGAGTGGAAGCGAGGGCCCAGGGGGAGGTTTGCCTCAGGTTGTTGGAGAAGCAGGCAGCTGGCGGTGTTTGTTGGTGCAAAGGAGGGGGGAAGGATGTGTGTGCTGCTGAGTATTGCCGTGTAGGGGAAGCTGGAGTGTGGGTAGTGCTTCTCAGGGGCTTTAGGGGAAGGGAGCAGGGCGTTTGTGAGCTTCGGCATTGCCGTCCCTTCACATACGTTCTCGTGGAGGCTGCTTGTTTCTGTTCTTTCTAAGTGTGCGGGCCGATCTCTTTTAGGACGACTCACCGGAAAGGAAGGGAGAGGAGGCTCCTGGTGGTGCCCAAGTGGCGGCTGCTGCAGGAGCCCCTGCTGGTGTGAGAGGTGAGTTTCTAGACATGGAGGGGCTTTGTTTCTCTGCTCTTTGGGCTGGGTGAATGAACTGAAATGGCGATCTGCCTGTGAGAGGGTAGAGCAGGCAGGTAGGCGCTGGGCAGGCAATGGCGGGGAAGGGGGGAGGGAACGTAGCTGGAGGGAGATGTTTTGTGGTAGTGCTAGGGAAGGAGGGTTGTTTCTTGGTGACTTCCTGCGGGTGGGAGGGTGTTTGTCTAGTGCTTTGCGGGTCGCTCCTGTAGCGTGCCGAGGGATTGTGAAGGGCCAACTCTGGAGCTGTAGTTTGGAGGGGAGATGCCGTCAGAGCTGCGTAGTCGGCGACTGTGGCATGGCAGAGCCTTGTTTGGATGCTCGCCGAGCATGTGTTGGGCGTTCTTGGTAGGGGCGTGAGCTGTGCTGCTGGGCTTGGGCCTGTGGTGCTGGCAAGAAGGCGGCAGGAAGTGGCGATGGCGTGGTGGTGCGGCTGGGGGTGCAGGCGCCCTTAAATGACGCTGCTTTGTTTTTCCTGGGGAGTGGAACGGTTTGGTGTGTCCTGGGCGCAGGGCTTGCGTGCTGGAGGAGAGCAGGAGAGGGAAAGAAGGAGCGGTGGTGTGTCATTTGTGGCTTCCTTTGCAGGTGTTGCGTCGTCCGCAGGAGCGGAGCAGGAGGACGAGAGCGACTCTCCCTGGGATTCCGAGGTGCTTGGTGTGAGGGGCGCAGTGGGTTGCCCGAGGGGGGAAGTGCGCGGGAGCTTGCCTTGGACGTGGGCCCTAGCAGGGATGAGGCTCAGTTGCCGCTTGTGGTGGCTGCACCACAGGTTTGTTCCTGTGACCTGGAGCCGCTTGTGCTCTGTGCAAGCGGTTTGGTGAGGACTGTGCCTAAGTGGGGTGTGCTAATGTCCTGGGAGTGGCAGCAAGTGGCCTTTGAGTTGTATTTCTAGAGTCCTACTGCAAGAGAGAAGGTTCTGGTTCTGTGCGTGCTTGGAAGGGTTGCTGCTGCTTTGCCAGGTTATGCAGTGAAAGGAGCGTGTTTGGGACGGTGCAGCCAAGTACTAAGGACAGCAGCAGAGTGGGTGTAGGCTTGGAGGGAGCGCAGTTGGGGGTTCTGAAAGGGCTGTTCTACTTCCAGAGCCTGCGTTCCTTGACGGCCTGCCAAAGTCCCGAAGCAGCAGTGAATCTGCAGGTAATGCTTGAGCGACAATCCGAGTTGTGCTTGGGTAGTCCTGCATTTGAAATGCAGTTTGTGGGTGAAGCGTTTCTGGAGATTGCTTGCACCACTCTCTGCTTGTTTGTGTTCTCGCTCACCTAGGTGTCTGCAAAGGAGGGAGGAGAGCGTGAAGGACGCGAGGCTGCTGCAACACAGACTGATTTTCAGTGTGACGGACAGGTGAGGAGCTGTGTTGAAGAGCTGTGGAGATGTTAGCCTAGAGCGAGGTGTTATTGCCAAAAGAGCGCAGGCGGAAGACCGCAGAGAGTGGCAGATGTGAAATATACTTTAGATGTATGTTATCTTTGGGCTCCCTCTGAAGAAGGCTGTCGTGAGTGAAAAGAAGGTGGTAGTGCATGTTCGTGCCCTTTTTGTGAGGCTCACGGCACAATCTTTCCTTAGGCGATGGCCGCAGAGCTGCCGGCGGAGGTTGCTGAAGCTCCTGGAAAGCAGTTGCTTCCAGAAGGTTCACTTGAAGTTCCAAAGGTTTCCTGCGGTGAGCTGCAGGGAGACAAGTTGCGGTTGCAAGAGGAACTGGCCAGGGTGAAAGCCAAGGTAGGCAAAGCCTGTAGCGGCCTGCATGACTGTGAGGAGGTGGTTTTCCCCTGTAAACGATGGGGAAAAGCCCTTGTTGAGGCTGTAGGGTAGTAGTGCAGTGGTGTCCCTTCTGTTGCCTTCCCTTCTTCCCGCCGCTGCCCCATGGTGGCAAACAGACCAAGCGCGTCAGGGAGCTGCCCTTTCAAGCGTGAGGGGCCAAGCAGTGTGTTGGGGGTCACACCTACCCACGAGGAGGCTGCTCAAGCAGCTTGTTGTCTCTCCGAACCCGCCTGAGCTTTGAGGTGGACCTGAAGGTGACAGTGGGTGAGCTCCGGGTGCCCTGAGAGTGCTGCGTGTTTTCCTGTTGAGGCTGTTGTACTCTTTCTCTATATTTGGCTGTGTGTGTAGAGCTTTGGTTCCTTCTTTGTAGCTGGTCAAATGCCTGCGAAGGTGACAGTCTGTGTTCTGGGGGGGGGCAGCACTTGAAAGGGTGCGATCCTTCTTCATGGTTTGCGCTCGCACACGCAGCGCTGGTTGCTAGGTGGGGTTTTTGCACTGTATACGGGAAGCAGCATGTCAGGCAGGTGCTGTGACTTGTCCTGTTCCCTGACTGTAGGAGGAACTTGACCTCCTAACCTAGCTGCCCGGAGAAGGCCGTGGGTTGGCCCTAGTGCTGAGCTTTTTCTGTAGAAAACATCTTGGCCATCTTGTGGCTGCATGATGCAAATGTGCCGCAAAGTGCTATAGTTCCTGCAGGGCCCTGGGGATGAACCTGTAGTTAGTAAGCATTAGGATCCCGAAATGCTAATTCACTTCCAAGTTGTTTTTGGAGAGAGCTACGTTCAGAGCTACTGACTTGCTTTCCGTTCACTACGCCCACCGCTGCCACCAACGCAAGTACGGAGTTGAAGGAAGGAGTGTAGGGACCGGCTTTCCACCATTTGTGTAAGAATAAGGTATAGCAGCGTGGGCAGCGTTGGACTAGAAGTCTTTGTGATTGTGGTCGTTATCCTGGAGTTGGGAAGTGCCAGCAGGAGAAGGGAGAGCCTTTGCAGTAATGCTTCCCGTGGGGGAGCGAGCAGCTGGATGCTAGGAGCGTCCCGAGTCACGGGAAGGAGTAGGATTGGTGTTGCAGCTGCGTTTGGGCAGCTGGTAGGAAATTGAGATGGGGATGGGAGAGGCCGGTATGAAAGCGGAAGGAGCAACGTGGTTTTGGAGAGTCGAAGCAGTGGAGTCGTCTGTCTGAAAGCGAAGCTGACTAGCGTGGGTCCTGACTAGCGTGGTTTTACAGTTGCAGGCGTTGGAAGAGCAGCATGTTCAGGCTGAGCGTTGTGTTCAGGATTTGAAGACGGCCCTGGCAGAGAAACAGAGGGAAGCGACAGCTTCTTCCCGGCAACTGCAAGACCTTCTGGAAGCCTCTTTGGGAGGCGTTAGCCTAAAAGACCTGGAGGAACGAGTGGGACGGTAAGGAAGTGGCACAGTGAAGCAAGGCTTTGCTTTGTGGGCTGGTGTAATAGCAGCAGGATGGCCTTGTTGCATCTCAGCAAGTCAGTACACGATTTTGGGAGAGGCTTTTGCTTTGGACTGTGTGATTTGGCGCTGTTGTGCCAGTGTTGGTGCTCCTGTGGATTTCCATGACGAGGCCTGTGTTTCTTTTCAAGACTTGAACTGGAAAACGCCCGGCTGGAAGACACAGGGCAGCAGCAGGCAGCTAGACTCGAAGCTCTTCAGAAAGAGCTGCACGCCTCTGCCTCTGTAAGCTAGTCATAGCCTTCCTGTTTCATGAGCTACTGTGCGCAGTTGTGTGTGTATGTATGCGGGGGCGTTTTCGGAAGAGATTTTCCTGGGGAGCCTCGGGGAAATCATTCCCTGCAGGCTGCAGGCGATCGGCTGCTGTTGGTCCGCTCGCAGGCTTTCTGGTTTTGTGCGCTACTCTGCTGAGTCTTACTTAACAGTGTTTGAGGTAAGGGCACTTACGGCACTTGTGCGCCGGTGTGAATGGTTGCTGCTTTGTACCGGTTGTGGTGCTTAAGCCGTGTGGCAGCAGCACTTCAGCTGTTGCCGCCTTAAAGGCGTTCTGCAAGTGAACTTGTGGAACGTCCTTGGTGCCAAGCACGTCGTTGCCAAGTCTTAAGCGGCCTCCTCAGGCTGTGCCAGGAATTCCATTCGCCGCTGGTCGCTGAAGATCCCCCTGGAGCTTTAAATTAAGCTGTGCTCTGCCCGGATGGGGATACCTAAGTACCGTCGGCTATTAGCGGAGGGCCTGAGGAAGGTGTTCTCCAGTGTGCGTGGCACCTTTGCCCCCGTGAGCCCCTCGCTAGTAGCGCGTGGTCTTTGCTTTAGTGGGGGTCGGGGGGAGGGTGGTGTGGGGGGAGAGAGGGGTGGCAGGCACCAGTTTCTGTCCCTCGGTCTTAGCCTGGGTGGTGGAAATATTGAAGTGCTGCAGTTTGCGTGGGATTCTGTCCCCTGGAGTTGTGGGGCCGGCCCTCGGCTAGCAGAGAGAGATGTCCTGCCGCACCTTTGTGAGGAAGGCTGTGCGCACCTAGTGCTTCTAGGTGCCGTGAGTGAGTCGTGTGTGCCATTTCTTCTTCCTGTCCGGAAAGCGTGAGAGCGGAAGAAAGCCAGGGAAGGAGCTGGCAGAGTGGAAACAACCCGCAGAAGCCCGCCTGGAGGAAGAAATGAAGAAAAACGTTGCACTGCAGAAAGAATGCAACAGGTACAGCCGTTGAGTACTTGTAAGAGCTGTCGAATGAGCGGGGAGTCAGGCGTTATGTACCTTGCCCCTGAGACTCCGAGTACGTATCTGTTGGTGAGCGAGCTCAAGGCTTGCGTTAGGTCTTGCAAGTGGCTTCTGTAGGGGAGCGTGCGGTTTTAGGTAGGTGGAAGTGCAGGCAGGAGGGCAGTTGTCCTGGGAAGAGAGGGAGGGCGGGAGGGCAGGAAGAAGTCGCTTGTGTCTTGTGCCTGTTGTCAGGCAGAGGGAGAAGCTTCATGGGAGCAGATGAAATGTTGACTGGGCAAGTGATGTGTGGGAGGGGAATGATGTGGGTGGGTGGGTTGGTGTGGTGTTTTGGCTTGGTGTCTTGTTCTGGAAGTCCTGGCCTGTCCGCCATGGTACAAATGAAGTAAGCCCCGCACCGTATGCGTGGTGCTTAGGGAAGTGCATGCGTAAAGGCGGACTGTGCTTGGGCTTCCTACTTTACTTGCTAATGTGCTGTGCAGGTCGAAGAGGCTTCTGGAGAAAGCTATGAAGAAAGTGAGGGCGTATGAGAGGCGGGCGCGAGAGTCCCAGATGAATTTCCCGGGCGAAAGGGAGGACCCGTGTTCGGGAAGGGGCAGAGAAGTTGCTAAATTACGAACAAAGGTGAGCTTTGGTTGGCTTGTTGTGGTGCTTGTTTTGGAAAGCTGTAAGATTCTTTTCCTGGCTGTTGGGTTGTGGTGTTAATTATGTGGTGGCCGTGTTTGAAAAGAACGGCTGTCTCTTATGGTCCCTGAAAAAGCCTGTGTAATCCTTTGGGAAGTGAAGAGGCGTTGCGATAGCGGGGCACTTGTGAGCCTGGGTCTTTCTGGGCGAGAGCCCAGCTTGAAAGCTTGAGGCCCTGGCAGCATCTTTGAGGTCTGACAGATGAATTTGTGCTCTGGAAGACCGGTAAGTAGGACCATTATAAGCCTAACCACAGTATGAAAGGCAAGGACATCGGAAGCATAGGTGTGAGAGGTGTGGAAAAGGTGCGTTTCTGCGGAGAGAAGACGACGACGACGACGACGGCGGCAGAGTTTTAGTTGACCTTTGGGGCCTACTGAAACCCTGGCACTTCTTTGTTGATTGTCTTCTAAACTCAAACCTGTGTGTGTGTGTGTGTGTGTGTGTGTGCGCGTGTGTGTGCGTGTATGTAGAAAGAGATAATCATTTCTGTTTCCTCTTTCCTGAAGCTTCAGGTATACCACTGTAAACAAGTGAATACCTTGTGATTATTGTATATTGTTGTCAATATGATTACAGTTGTTATCGTTCCCGTTCATTAGTTCATTACACTCGGTTACTTACCTGTTACAATAGTAAACTCATTCCTAAGGAGTAGGGACACCTACACTACCAGCCGACCCTGTTTAGTGTCGGGAGCCCGCCGAATTACCTTACCAGGGCAAAATGCCTCTCAACTGGTTCGGTCGTTCTGCGGAGGCCTCCCGGCACAAAGGGACACGCTCGGTGGATTGTCACAGAACTGCGTACGCTTAGACCTCTGGGTCTGCTTAGGTGAGTGAGTCCTTTCCCTGTGTGCAGGTCCGTGAGCTGTGCTGCTCCCTGGAGGCAGAGCGGAGGAAGTCGAGGCAGCTAGAGAAAGCAAACGAAGGTGCGCGAGAAGAGTTGGCTTGGCTGCATGGGAGCCGTGACAAACTGCGGAAGAGCAAGCGGCAGCTGGAAGAAGAGGTGGTTGCGCTGAGGTGTCGCTTAGAGGCCAAGATGAGGGATCAGAGGCACAGAGAAGAGGATAAAAGGGAGATTGAGCAAAAGGCTGGGCAAGAGCTAAGGCAAAAACTACAGGAAGTCAATCTCTTTCTGCAGGTGAGCTCCCTTACCGCTAGTACGCGCAGTCCGTTTGTGGCTTGTCATTCATTCTTTACTGTTGTCATTTCTCGGTATGTTATGCTTGTGCCGGTCAGTGCTGTGGGGTCATGGGCTCGTTATAGCTTCAGGAGGTTGCTGAAGGGTGCGAGCTTGTTGGATGCTTGTCCTCAGGCATTCTGAGATGTGGTGAATAATCTTCTTTACGCACCTCGGTCACTGGCGAATCTGTAACAGCGCCAAGAAAGACGAGAATTGCAAGTGGACTAGTGTCTTAGAGAGACAGAGGTGGCTTAGTACTAGCTCTGATTCAAAACAAAACAAAGCAAAGCAAAAAGTTGCGCTGAGAGAGCCGGTTTCTTTCTGAACCAAAAGGATGATGTAATGGGGTGCTTTTGGGTTTTGCCCTTGATTGTAGAGGGCAGTGAGGAGGCCCAGTTGGCTCCCTGGGTGAGGTTGTGCTCTTCAAAGTGGGTGTGTGAAAGGGCCTGGGGGGAATGATCTCTTTTTCTTTCCTGGGGGTTGAAACTGCATTATCTGCTTCAGGCACAGGCAGCCGCCCAGGACCGAGCGGAACAACTAAGAGCCGCTTCTGCAGCTTCCGCGGTAGGCCGACTGCAGCAGAGAGTTAGGCATTTAGAATATGAATTGGCTCTCACAAAACGCCTGCAGTGAGAGAGCGCTAACGAGAGGCTTGCGGAAGCTGCTGCTGCTGCGCAATGCTATGAGCCCTGCAGAAGCCACTCTCTGGCAACGAACCCGGTGGGCAGCGCTTCCTCTGTGACGGAGAGAGTGGAAGCTCATATGGCTGAGGTAAGGCATTGGGAATACCTGTTATTCTCAAGCTGAAAATGAGCATCCGTTCCTAGCTCCACCGCACCCAATCTAGGAGTCTAGACACGCCTGCTGACCCTCAGAGCGCTGCAACCTCGGCAAAAGCTCTGGTCCGGGCGCGCCCCAGAATTAGCAGTCCGTGTGACGGCATGTTCCTCACAGCGTGGTGAGCAGCGTGCCCTGAGGTTTGGGAAGCGCATGCCGAGAGTGGGGCAAGGGAGCACGTGATTCTTCACAAAATGCCGTGATCCGTTCCCGCCTTTGCACAGAGTGGGGGTGTGGAGAAGCTCTCGAGTTGGGGATTGCTTTGTGAGACGGTTAATGCCATAGAGCAATGGGAACGCTGGGCCTTGGTGGACAAAGACTTTCTCTGTAGTGGGGGTGATGTTTCCAGTGTTTATTCCCATGTTGCAGTTGGCTTGAGAAGCTAATGCTACAAGAATGTAGCTACTGAGGCCTTAAGGGTATCTTGTCTGTACTTGCAGGTGCGGCGGGAATGGTCAAAAATATCGCTGAAGAACTTGAGCAAGGTAATCTGTCAGGATCTGTTAGCGGTGTTACCAAGGAAGAGGACGGTTCCTCCATTTTGAACACAACTACTGGAAAGCTGCCAAGCTCCTGTGCTAAGCACGGTTGTTTTCTACTAGCTTTCCAACCTAGAGCTCTGCGAGGCAACTTGCTGCTTATGCAAATAATAGTCGTACAGAGTCGTATGCAGTTGCCTTTAGATCACAGAGAGGAAAAGCGGCCTATGCGCACGTTCAGCCCCTGCCCCCGAGCCCTGAGCAATTCCACCTCTTCAGGATAATTGTTTCTCCAGAGTTGTGGCTTGGCGGTGACTGGGCCTGTTGCAAAGCAGGTAGCCCCTGAGAGCAATTCCTTCTGTCCCAGTAGCCTTTACTCTCCTAGCGAGTGGCCAGCCGTTGCGCTAGAGCTCTTTCCGTTTGCTAGGACGGACACAAATCCGTGGCATTGAATCCGTTTGCATTGTGACTGGAGTTGCCTGTCTCCTGGGAGTAATAAGGTTTGTTTGCTTTGGGGACCTTTTCCTACTGCAACACTAACATAGGGCATTTTCTCCCCTCCCGCTCTCGCCCCGCCCCTTCCCCAGCAATGGCTGAGCTGAACGTTGGATCGGCTGGAGCTTCTCCCTGGGCATCTACTGAAGGATCTTCAGAAAACGTAGACCAGGAGCCGCTTTCCAGGGCAACGCAAGAGTGCCGCGATGTTTTGACAGCCCCGTTCCAGAGAGCTAAGAGTGGTTATCCTGAGACTACTACCTCCTGACAGAGGGACTCGCGTTACCAGGCTGTGAGGAAAAGCAACCCTTGCCACTGTTTTTGTACGAGTGCAACAGTGCGGTGTAGCCAATAATAATAACGTGCGGTCTTTAACTGCAAGTATTGTGTTCCAACTTGGTATTTAATAAATGTTGTAATCTAGTAGGTCTCTCCGTTTTATTCTGTTCCCCTTCCTGACTTTGCCTGCCCTGCGCATATGACTGTCCCCTCTGCTCGTGTCTCTTATGGAGTAGTACGTGTTGCATTGCTGCCAAATGGTGGATGCTGGTGGAAGTCTGGCCTGCTGCGGCATTTGCGGGCAAGGGCTGCGTTTTGTCCCTGCGTTTTGCGAGTTGTTCAGCGCTAGCCAGCACAGATGATGGAAGTCAAGTTTTTGAAGGCCTAGCCAGGCTTTCTTCCTGAGCAGGCGCTTAGCCCTTCTGCCTCGCGCTGGTCTGACCAAAAGTCACTTATGCAGACAGCTCCAGGCCTGAGGGCAGAGAGGCCGTTTGTCCAAGGGAGAGCTCAGCTCTGCTCTGCTCTGCTCCCTTCAGCTGGCTTCCCAGCTGCTCCTTCAGCCTGTCCTGGCAGCCAGGCCAAGGGCCAGCATGCAGACTGTGTGTTTTTCCTCAGCGGGGGCTGGAAGCACGAGTGTGTGAAGACAGGGGCCTCGATCGTCCCCAGGTGCAGCCCTTGGCGGTTCCCCTTGTTGAACTTGACAAGGTGCCCGGTTGCCTCACGTCTCGCTCGTAGCGGGGCACTGGCCTCTTGCTGCCTTTGAGAACGATGCTTCCTGTGGTCTGGGCAGAAGGGAGGGCGAGAGCTTCTGGTAGCCAGGAAAGGTCGCAAAGCCCGCCGGTCTGGAAGGCTGTTGGATCCGCTTGCAGTCTGCAAAGGGGAAAGGGGTTATGGAAGTTCTCTGCCCTGCAGCGTGACTGGCAAAGCGGAACCGCTGTCCAGTGCTGGGCACTTGCTCTTCTCTCTGCAAAGCAAAAGCAGGTGCGGAACGCCTCTGAAGTGCCTTCGCTTTGGGTTGTCCTGTTGCCAAACTCTGAGAGGAACTGTTTTCCAGTGGTTCCCTGCCTGCTTCTGTCCTGCTGGGTGTCAGGGAGAGGTGAAAGTTCTTGGCCGCCGGAGCAGCAGCACTGAAATTCAGCGCTGGCATCTGGCATGACAGGAGCTGGTAGCGCTTACAAGGCGGGTAGAGCAAAGTCCCGTCTGTTCTGGCCCCTGCACTAGAGGAGAGGGATGGAGCTACTGGAGCGAGTCCAGCGAAGGGCTACTAAGATGATTAAGGGACTGGAGTAGCTCTCATACGAGGAAAGGCTGAGAGAGCTGGGATTGTTCAGCCTGCAGAAGAGAAGACCGCGGATCAGGGTGTAGGCAGGATGCGAAGGGAGGGTGTAAAGAAGTCGGAGGCAGACTCTTCTCAGCGGTGCCTAGCGGTAGGATGAGGGGCAAGGGGCACAAACTGAAACACAGGCCGTCCTGTCTGAACAGGAGGAAAAAGTTCTTTGCTGTGAGGGGTGACTGAGCCCTGGAAGAGGTTGCCCACAGAGCTTGGGGAGTCTCCGTCCTCGGAGATGTTCCCAAGCCGTCTGGCTAGGATCCTGGGCCGACTACTTGAGGTGATCCTGCTTGAGTAGGGGGGGCTGGACGAGACGATCTCCAGAGGTGCCTTCCAACCTCAAACGTCCGGTGATTCTGTGACAAGCAGGAGAAGCGGGCGACCGGGCATCTAGTCAAGTTCGACAAGGGGAACTGTCAAGGGCTGCACCTGGGGACAAATAGCCCCTGTGCCCTGGGGCAGGCTGGGGGCTACTGCCAGGAAAGCAGCTGGGCAGAGGAAGGCCTGGGGGTGCAGGTGGGCAGCAAGGAGTCAGCAATGGTTAGAGAAAGAAATCGTAACCACATTTTAATCGTTTTGATAATAACTTTCTGCCAAAGGGAGCAATCGCCCTCCAGCCTCTCGCTGTGGTCTCTGCTAACAGCTGGAGCGATCCGCTTTCGGTGAGAGTCGCTCACCTCGGTGAGAGTCGCGACTCGCGGCCAATTTGGCTCCCTCCGGCACTTGGGCTTCCTACGGCGCAGGCGCAGAGCTGGGAGCCCAGAAGGACCGGCACGCTCGCGGCCTGGCCGGGCAGCAGCCAGAGCAGCCAGCTGCGGGGCTCAACCTAAGCAGTCGCCGTCTCTTCAGGCGCAACGAGCTACTTCAGCCCTGCGAGCTCGGCCAAGCGCTCGCGACGCCCGCGCCCTTAGGGAAACAGTGGGAGCGCAGGTTTGCGAGGAGCACAGTGTCCCGCACCTGGAGCAGCAGCAGCATGAATTCTTCAGGGAAATGACGGCACAGCAGAGTAAGAGCTGGAGCTGGGGGCCGCCGGGGAGGGACCCCCAACAAAGACGTCCTTCGGCCGGCCGCAGCCACCCGCCGCCGCCGCCGCCCCCCGGCCCGGCCCGGCAGCGCCGCGAAGGAGGCGGCAGCGCCCCGCCCCGCCCCGGGCCCGCCCCGGCCGCAGCCCCGCCCCCTCGCTGCACAGCCCCGCCCCTCGGCGCGTCACCCCGCTGCCCTGTGACGCCCCCCCCCGCGCCCTCGCCGCGGCTGTTGCGCATGCGCGGCGCGCCCGCCACCGCCTCCGGAGCCGGTGGTCCTCGGTGCTGTTGCGGCCGTGTGCCTCGCTGCCAGCGTCGCTGCGTCGCTGTCCTCGGCCGGCGCCTCTGCCCCCGGCCCGGGGGCTCCGAGCTCGCCGGGACTCAGCCCCGCAGCAGCTGGCCCGGGCCGCGGCCCCTGCTCGGGGCTGTCCGCCGCCCGCGTGCCCGCCGCAGCATGAAGAGGCTCTTGGGGCTCTTCGGCCAGGGCCAGGGGCAGCCGCCGTCGCCGCCGCCGTCGCGGTCGCGGTCGCGGTGGGCGTGCGGCGGCAGCGCGCCCCTGCGCTGCGTCGGCGCTGCCTACGAGCTCCGGGAGAAGGAGCTGGGCAAGCTGCACCGCGCGGCCGCCAGCGGCGACCTGGCGCGGGTGCGGCGGCGGCGGTGGCTGCCGAGAGTCGGCCTCGACGGGCGGGACAAGGCGAAGCGGTGAGGGGCGGCGGGGGGGCCGGGGCGGCGCGGGGGGTGGGGGGGGCGGCGGCGAGGGCCGGGCTGCTGCGTCGGTGCCGGCGGGGGCGGCGGCTGGTGGGTTGGAGCTGGCGTGCAGCTGGCAGGAGCGCCTTTGTGCCGGGAAGGCAGGGCCGTTTGCTTGGGCTGGCGAGGGAGTGCGGGAGGGCAGTCGGCCTTGCGCGCGCGGGGTGGGCTCGGGGCTCGGGGCTCGGGGCTCGGGGCTCGGGGCTCGGAGGCCGGTTGCGTGTGTGGCCAGGCCGGAGCGGGACTTTGTTGCTGGGAGCGTGACAGGGTCGAGGGGGAAGGTTTCTGCTGTCGGGTTTGGTAGGTGTTGTGGAGGGCCCTTGGGAGCGAGCGCGTGCTGGTGCTTGCTGCAGCAGTAAGGCCGGGAAGAGGCCAGAGGGCGCGACTTCCCGGCAAGGCCAGCAGCAAGGGGATGTTCTGGTGTTATAAAAGGCACGTGCTGGGCCTGCGGCCTGCTGCTGTGGCGTGAGTGGTCCTGGCAGCAGGTGGAGGTTGCCTTGCCGTAGGCTGGAGGTGCGCAAGCCTTGCTCTTGCTTGCTGGGCTGCGTGCGTAGTGGTGTTGGAGGCAGGGAGGAGGTGCCGGGGCGGAGGGCAGCAGTTGCAGAGCGGAAGCCGGAGGCTGGCTGGGAGAAATGGGGGGCCTGGGCGCAGGGATGCACGCGCAGGGAAGGGAGCGCGGAGCTGAGGCAACGTTGTCTTCCTAAGTGGGGGCTGGGGCTGGGGCTGGGGCTGGGGCTGGGGCTGGGGCGGGGAGGGGCTTTTTCCTAGCCCCGGCGTCTCGGGCTTTGGGTGTGCAGCGGTCACCCGCGTGACATGGGCAGGCGCGGTCTCTTCAGCTGTCTGGCCTGCGCTAAGGTAACATGCTCAATTTTTAGGACACCTCTGCATCTGGCTTGCGCTAACGGACATGCGGAGGTTGTCTTGTACTTAGTAGAGAGGAAGTGCAAGCTAAATCCTCGTGACAACTTCAAGAGATCGCCACTGATGAAGGTACGTGGGTGCTGCGGTAGGCAGGGCTTCTAAATTGCGCCCCGAGCGATCGAGCTCTTGGGTGATTCTGGAGGTAGGTCTGGGTGGAGCTTGTGGTGCGCTGGGCGCTGGCTAGGCGTGCGTTGCCTAATGTTTGGGCGCGTTATTGTTGTCCGAGGTCGGCAAGCTGTGGGAATTCTGCCAGAGGGAAGCGTAATTGCTGGCAACGTTTCCTTGTTTCCCGTGTGGTTGGCAGGCAGTGCAGTGCCAGCACGAAGGCTGCGTCGCCATTCTGCTAGCGCATGGCGCCGACGCTAACCTTGCGGATGCTAACGGCAACACTGCCCTTCACCTGGCTGCCCTTGCTCCTAACACCTGCCTAGCAGGGCAGTTACTGGCGCACAACGCCCATCTTGATGCGCAGAATAAGGTAAGCGTGGAATTTGGGTCAGGCCGCTCCTGAGAAGAAAAAGTTGCTTTGCTTCTCTGTGTTTTTCTAACTGGAGAGGGGCGTTATGCTTTCAGATGGGATACACGCCCCTTTCTCTGGCCGTGTCCGCGCATCACGTAGAGATGGTGGAGTTCCTGCTTAGCAAAGGAGCCGACGTGCACGCTCGAGATCAGTCGGAAAGGTGAAGGGTTTGTCAAAACGGGGCGTGGGTCTCCTGAGCATTGGTGAAGTTTGCCTGGTCTGGCCGGGTAGCCGAGGGTGCTTAGCGGGGGAGACGTTTGGCCCAGGGACGTGCTGCGGCCCCTTGCAACCCGAGTTCTCGTGGGCTTCCGTGTGGTTGGCTTTGCTTTCCTCCTGGCTGTAGGAAAGGGGGAGGTGTAATTGTTTTGGGAGCAAATAGGGATGAAAGGAACGCCAGTGAAACGTCGGTGTCTCCTGATAGCTTTTGTCTCGTCTTGTGGCTGCTTTAGGACCCCTCTGATGCTTGCCGCCTCTGCCGGGGACGTGAGCATGATAGAAGTTCTTCTTGGCTATGGTGCTGACCTTTGCCAGAAAGACGTTCTTGGATGGACAGCGGAGGCTTATGCTAGGAGGTCTGGACACACTGGGTAAGTGCTTTAGGTCACGGTGAGAGTCGCTAAGCGGTCCGAATGTCCGTGTTGGTGTGCGGACGTGTTTGGTAAGAGGCGCAAGGTTTAATGATGCGTGGAGACCTTTGTTGAAGGTGGGCTCAGTGGAATCTTCCGGGACGTAGCGTTCCCTGTGTCAAGTGTGAGTTGGGGAGTTGAGGAAAGCTTCCCCTGCAAATCGTCTTGTTTGGTAAGTGGTGTTATGCAAGGATGTAGTTGATTATAGTGACAGTGTTCCCTTTCTTTCCGCACCTCCCTAGTGTTAGTGAACAGCTGGCAGACCGCGCAGCCGAGAAAAACGTGGGAGAAGCTTGTGCAGGCAGCGCAGAAAGCACGCCAGTGCTTAGCACTCGTTGCGAGGCAGGAGCTGCTGCGTTTGCGTTGGGCACACCTGCTGCGGACCGAGGAGGTAGGAGGCTTAACTGTGGAGGAGCTGAGGAGGAGAATGCCTACGGCCTTTTCTTGTGGTGGCTTGTATTGAAGCTTGGCAGGGTTCCGTCCCTCTTGCCTGTTGAGTACCCTTGCTAGGGACGGAGTAGAGACGCGCTGGTGATCCTCCTCCGTGAGGATAGTCCTTTGGTTTTGAGGCTGGCTTTTGGTTTTGGGGGTGATGGGTGGGAGGCTGGGTAGAGCAGGAAATACAGCGTAGTCTCTGGCATTTTGAAGCACAGGTTGGCGGGGGTGGGGGTAGAGGCAAAGAGAGCACGAGAGAGAGACCGATCTCTGCCTGTGTGGTATGAAGAGCTCGGCAGTTTGTTTCCTTCTTGTCCTGTTCAACCGCTACCAGCATTTGCTCGCTGCCTGCTCACATAGCATATTCATGCCATGGCAGGTTTGAGGTTTGGAACGTTCGAAGGAAAGACAAGGGCGGTGTGGAATTCTTGTCCTTTTTTATTTTGCGGGGGGTGGGGGGGGGCAGCGAGAATTGAGTAGGATGGGAGAAATTGGTGGTTTGGGGCATGCTTTCGTTCATGCTGTCTGGCATGACTGCTTCACTCTAGTCTGGCCTGTAGAATTGTCCGTGTAACATGCTTGTCTGCATTGCTGAAAGTCGAAGGTCCGACATGCTAAGAATTAATCCTGTCAATTAATATTTGAACAGTGAGAGGTGGCTTTTCCCACGAATACTTCACGAGGTGAGCCTCGAACAGTAGCTTTTGCCAACGACCTTAACCTGCCGAAAAAGAGGGGAGATTTGAGCGAGACGGTCCTTCTTGCCTTTGCCTTTGCCTTTGCCTTTGAAGAGTGTTGGAGGCAGAGGAGAGCGATGACAGCTGTCCTGCTTCTGAGGAAGAA
Source organism: Struthio camelus (assembly GCF_040807025.1). NCBI lineage: Eukaryota > Metazoa > Chordata > Aves > Struthioniformes > Struthionidae > Struthio > Struthio camelus. The sequence goes on from NC_090942.1 coordinate 27,763,803, forward strand.
AAAAGCAGTTTAGCTGCCAAGGTAAAGTGCCTCCAGAAGGAGAACTGCCCGTGGAGCGACTCGTTTGCAGGGCAGAGCTGTCTAGATTTGGGCAAAAGCGCGTGTCCAGGCAGGGTGGTTTTCTCCTGCCCCGCGGTCTCCTGCCTGCCAGTCTTTCAGCTGCGGTGAGCTGTTTGCTCCAAGCCTTGTAGCTGTCCGTGGCAGAGCATGCAGCAGGCTTGCGGTTGCGGGTGGGAAGAGCAGTAGGTGACAAGAAAAGCGACCGCATGGTTTTCTTCACCTGAGTCAGAGTTCTCGTCCCAAAGCTGATCAGCCTCTAGATGGCCTGTTCTTTTGTCCTCCAAGCCTTGCTGTTTGTTTCCAGTAACTTTGGTGATAGAATTCAGGCTGATATGGGGAAAAGGGCACTTGCTGTTCAAGATCTGCTGCAATGCTTCATCTCCTGGCTCTCCTTTCTTTCGTCCTTGTCAGGTTGCCCAAGAGTGCTTGGGGGCGGGGGGAGTGGCTCAAGAGGGTCTTTTTTTCCTCCTGGGGGATGGCATTGCGGGCTTGCATGGGATCTCACAGCACCTGTTTCCCCTTCCTTTTGTTTCTTTTGTTTTGTTTTGGTTTGTTTTTCAGTTGAGGTGTGTGGCATTGGGGCTGTGCCATGATGAAGAAGCTGAAGAAGCCGAGTGTGGTGCAGGAACGCACCCCGTAGTGCTGGAGATGCAGGCATGTTTATTTGCAACCTGGTTGCCCTTGTCTCAGTGGCCTGTCAGAGAGTGTGGCAGCTGTTGTGTGAGAAGAGCTAGTGTGGCATAGTAAGATGTGATGGTGGTTGGAGGAGTGAAAGTGAGGAAAGAGGGGGAGGTGAGACTACGGTAGTTTGAGAAGCAGGCAGCTGGTGGTCTCGTGAGCCCAAGGGAGGGGGAAAGGGTGTGTGTGCTGCTGGATAAGGTAACGTAGGTGAAGGCAGAGCCTGACTGTGTGCGGGCAGTGCTTCTCGGGGGGCTTTATGGAATGGGAGCAGGACGTTAGTGACATTAGGTATTGCTGTGTACATAAAGACATCTGCAGGCCTTGTAAAAGAGGAGCGAGAAGGTTTTTCTCTGTGGCTCGAGAGAGGAGAAGTATTTGGCAAGGTGTGGATGGCCTGGGCAGAGGCTGCTGTCCTGGGAGTGGCAGCAAGTGGCCTTGGAGTTGTATTTCTAGAGTCCTACTGCAAGAGAGAAGGTTCTGGTTCTGTGCGTGCTTGGAAGGGTTGCTGCTGCTTTGCCAGGTTATGCAGTGAAAGGAGCGTGTTTGGGACGGTGCAGCCAAGTACTAAGGACAGCAGCAGAGTGGGTGTAGGCTTGGAGGGAGCGCAGTTGGGGGTTGGAGAGTGGAAGCGAGGGCCCAGGGGGAGGTTTGCCTCAGGTTGTTGGAGAAGCAGGCAGCTGGCGGTGTTTGTTGGTGCAAAGGAGGGGGGAAGGATGTGTGTGCGGCTGAGTATTGCCGTGTAGGGGAAGCTGGAGTGTGGGTAGTGCTTCTCAGGGGCTTTAGGGGAAGGGAGCAGGGCGTTTGTGAGCTTCGGCATTGCCGTCCCTTCACATACGTTCTCGTGGAGGCTGCTTGTTTCTGTTCTTTCTAAGTGTGCGGGCCGATCTCTTTTAGGACGACTCACCGGAAAGGAAGGGAGAGGAGGCTCCTGGTGGTGCCCAAGTGGCGGCTGCTGCAGGAGCCCCTGCTGGTGTGAGAGGTGAGTTTCTAGACATGGAGGGGCTTTGTTTCTCTGCTCTTTGGGCTGGGTGAATGAACTGAAATGGCGATCTGCCTGTGAGAGGGTAGAGCAGGCAGGTAGGCGCTGGGCAGGCAATGGCGGGGAGGGGGGGAGGGAACGTAGCTGGAGGGAGATGTTTTGTGGTAGTGCTAGGGAAGGAGGGTTGTTTCTTGGTGACTTCCTGCGGGTGGGAGGGTGTTTGGCTAGTGCTTTGCGGGTCGCTCCTGTAGCGTGCCGAGGGATTGTGAAGGGCCAACTCTGGAGCTGTAGTTTGGAGGGGAGATGCCGTCAGAGCTGCGTAGTCGGCGACTGTGGCATGGCAGAGCCTTGTTTGGATGCTCGCCGAGCATGTGTTGGGCGTTCTTGGTAGGGGCGTGAGCTGTGCTGCTGGGCTTGGGCCTGTGGTGCTGGCAAGAAGGCGGCAGGAAGTGGCGATGGCGTGGTGGTGCGGCTGGGGGTGCAGGCGCCCTTAAATGACGCTGCTTTGTTTTTCCTGGGGAGTGGAACGGTTTGGTGTGTCCTGGGCGCAGGGCTTGCGTGCTGGAGGAGAGCAGGAGAGGGAAAGAAGGAGCGGTGGTGTGTCATTTGTGGCTTCCTTTGCAGGTGTTGCGTCGTCCGCAGGAGCGGAGCAGGAGGACGAGAGCGACTCTCCCTGGGATTCCGAGGTGCTTGGTGTGAGGGGCGCAGTGGGTTGCCCGAGGGGGGGAGTGCGCGGGAGCTTGCCTTGGACGTGGGCCCTAGCAGGGATGAGGCTCAGTTGCCGCTTGTGGTGGCTGCGCCACAGGTTTGTTCCTGTGACCTGGAGCCGCTTGTGCTCTGTGCAAGCGGTTTGGTGAGGACTGTGCCTAAGTGGGGTGTGCTAATGTCCTGGGAGTGGCAGCAAGTGGCCTTTGAGTTGTATTTCTAGAGTCCTACTGCAAGAGAGAAGGTTCTGGTTCTGTGCGTGCTTGGAAGGGCTGCTGCTGCTTTGCCAGGTTATGCAGTGAAAGGAGCGTGTTTGGGACGGTGCAGCCAAGTACTAAGGACAGCAGCAGAGTGGGTGTAGGCTTGGAGGGAGCGCAGTTGGGGGTTGGAGAGTGGAAGCGAGGGCCCAGGGGGAGGTTTGCCTCAGGTTGTTGGAGAAGCAGGCAGCTGGCGGTGTTTGTTGGTGCAAAGGAGGGGGGAAGGATGTGTGTGCTGCTGAGTATTGCCGTGTAGGGGAAGCTGGAGTGTGGGTAGTGCTTCTCAGGGGCTTTAGGGGAAGGGAGCAGGGCGTTTGTGAGCTTCGGCATTGCCGTCCCTTCACATACGTTCTCGTGGAGGCTGCTTGTTTCTGTTCTTTCTAAGTGTGCGGGCCGATCTCTTTTAGGACGACTCACCGGAAAGGAAGGGAGAGGAGGCTCCTGGTGGTGCCCAAGTGGCGGCTGCTGCAGGAGCCCCTGCTGGTGTGAGAGGTGAGTTTCTAGACATGGAGGGGCTTTGTTTCTCTGCTCTTTGGGCTGGGTGAATGAACTGAAATGGCGATCTGCCTGTGAGAGGGTAGAGCAGGCAGGTAGGCGCTGGGCAGGCAATGGCGGGGAGGGGGGGAGGGAACGTAGCTGGAGGGAGATGTTTTGTGGTAGTGCTAGGGAAGGAGGGTTGTTTCTTGGTGACTTCCTGCGGGTGGGAGGGTGTTTGGCTAGTGCTTTGCGGGTCGCTCCTGTAGCGTGCCGAGGGATTGTGAAGGGCCAACTCTGGAGCTGTAGTTTGGAGGGGAGATGCCGTCAGAGCTGCGTAGTCGGCGACTGTGGCATGGCAGAGCCTTGTTTGGATGCTCGCCGAGCATGTGTTGGGCGTTCTTGGTAGGGGCGTGAGCTGTGCTGCTGGGCTTGGGCCTGTGGTGCTGGCAAGAAGGCGGCAGGAAGTGGCGATGGCGTGGTGGTGCGGCTGGGGGTGCAGGCGCCCTTAAATGACGCTGCTTTGTTTTTCCTGGGGAGTGGAACGGTTTGGTGTGTCCTGGGCGCAGGGCTTGCGTGCTGGAGGAGAGCAGGAGAGGGAAAGAAGGAGCGGTGGTGTGTCATTTGTGGCTTCCTTTGCAGGTGTTGCGTCGTCCGCAGGAGCGGAGCAGGAGGACGAGAGCGACTCTCCCTGGGATTCCGAGGTGCTTGGTGTGAGGGGCGCAGTGGGTTGCCCGAGGGGGGAAGTGCGCGGGAGCTTGCCTTGGACGTGGGCCCTAGCAGGGATGAGGCTCAGTTGCCGCTTGTGGTGGCTGCGCCACAGGTTTGTTCCTGTGACCTGGAGCCGCTTGTGCTCTGTGCAAGCGGTTTGGTGAGGACTGTGCCTAAGTGGGGTGTGCTAATGTCCTGGGAGTGGCAGCAAGTGGCCTTTGAGTTGTATTTCTAGAGTCCTACTGCAAGAGAGAAGGTTCTGGTTCTGTGCGTGCTTGGAAGGGCTGCTGCTGCTTTGCCAGGTTATGCAGTGAAAGGAGCGTGTTTGGGACGGTGCAGCCAAGTACTAAGGACAGCAGCAGAGTGGGTGTAGGCTTGGAGGGAGCGCAGTTGGGGGTTGGAGAGTGGAAGCGAGGGCCCAGGGGGAGGTTTGCCTCAGGTTGTTGGAGAAGCAGGCAGCTGGCGGTGTTTGTTGGTGCAAAGGAGGGGGGAAGGATGTGTGTGCTGCTGAGTATTGCCGTGTAGGGGAAGCTGGAGTGTGGGTAGTGCTTCTCAGGGGCTTTAGGGGAAGGGAGCAGGGCGTTTGTGAGCTTCGGCATTGCCGTCCCTTCACATACGTTCTCGTGGAGGCTGCTTGTTTCTGTTCTTTCTAAGTGTGCGGGCCGATCTCTTTTAGGACGACTCACCGGAAAGGAAGGGAGAGGAGGCTCCTGGTGGTGCCCAAGTGGCGGCTGCTGCAGGAGCCCCTGCTGGTGTGAGAGGTGAGTTTCTAGACATGGAGGGGCTTTGTTTCTCTGCTCTTTGGGCTGGGTGAATGAACTGAAATGGCGATCTGCCTGTGAGAGGGTAGAGCAGGCAGGTAGGCGCTGGGCAGGCAATGGCGGGGAGGGGGGGAGGGAACGTAGCTGGAGGGAGATGTTTTGTGGTAGTGCTAGGGAAGGAGGGTTGTTTCTTGGTGACTTCCTGCGGGTGGGAGGGTGTTTGGCTAGTGCTTTGCGGGTCGCTCCTGTAGCGTGCCGAGGGATTGTGAAGGGCCAACTCTGGAGCTGTAGTTTGGAGGGGAGATGCCGTCAGAGCTGCGTAGTCGGCGACTGTGGCATGGCAGAGCCTTGTTTGGATGCTCGCCGAGCATGTGTTGGGCGTTCTTGGTAGGGGCGTGAGCTGTGCTGCTGGGCTTGGGCCTGTGGTGCTGGCAAGAAGGCGGCAGGAAGTGGCGATGGCGTGGTGGTGCGGCTGGGGGTGCAGGCGCCCTTAAATGACGCTGCTTTGTTTTTCCTGGGGAGTGGAACGGTTTGGTGTGTCCTGGGCGCGGGGCTTGCGTGCTGGAGGAGAGCAGGAGAGGGAAAGAAGGAGTGGTGGTGTGTCATTTGTGGCTTCCTTTGCAGGTGTTGCGTCGTCCGCAGGAGCGGAGCAGGAGGACGAGAGCGACTCTCCCTGGGATTCCGAGGTGCTTGGTGTGAGGGGCGCAGTGGGTTGCCCGAGGGGGGAAGTGCGCGGGAGCTTGCCTTGGACGTGGGCCCTAGCAGGGATGAGGCTCAGTTGCCGCTTGTGGTGGCTGCGCCACAGGTTTGTTCCTGTGACCTGGAGCCGCTTGTGCTCTGTGCAAGCGGTTTGGTGAGGACTGTGCCTAAGTGGGGTGTGCTAATGTCCTGGGAGTGGCAGCAAGTGGCCTTTGAGTTGTATTTCTAGAGTCCTACTGCAAGAGAGAAGGTTCTGGTTCTGTGCGTGCTTGGAAGGGCTGCTGCTGCTTTGCCAGGTTATGCAGTGAAAGGAGCGTGTTTGGGACGGTGCAGCCAAGTACTAAGGACAGCAGCAGAGTGGGTGTAGGCTTGGAGGGAGCGCAGTTGGGGGTTCTGAAAGGGCTGTTCTACTTCCAGAGCCTGCGTTCCTTGACGGCCTGCCAAAGTCCCGAAGCAGCAGTGAATCTGCAGGTAATGCTTGAGCGACAATCCGAGTTGTGCTTGGGTAGTCCTGCATTTGAAATGCAGTTTGTGGGTGAAGCGTTTCTGGAGATTGCTTGCACCACTCTCTGCTTGTTTGTGTTCTCGCTCACCTAGGTGTCTGCAAAGGAGGGAGGAGAGCGTGAAGGACGCGAGGCTGCTGCAACACAGACTGATTTTCAGTGTGACGGACAGGTGAGGAGCTGTGTTGAAGAGCTGTGGAGATGTTAGCCTAGAGCGAGGTGTTATTGCCAAAAGAGCGCAGGCGGAAGACCGCAGAGAGTGGCAGATGTGAAATATACTTTAGATGTATGTTATCTTTGGGCTCCCTCTGAAGAAGGCTGTCGTGAGTGAAAAGAAGGTGGTAGTGCATGTTCGTGCCCTTTTTGTGAGGCTCACGGCACAATCTTTCCTTAGGCGATGGCCGCAGAGCTGCCGGCGGAGGTTGCTGAAGCTCCTGGAAAGCAGTTGCTTCCAGAAGGTTCACTTGAAGTTCCAAAGGTTTCCTGCGGTGAGCTGCAGGGAGACAAGTTGCGGTTGCAAGAGGAACTGGCCAGGGTGAAAGCCAAGGTAGGCAAAGCCTGTAGCGGCCTGCATGACTGTGAGGAGGTGGTTTTCCCCTGTAAACGATGGGGAAAAGCCCTTGTTGAGGCTGTAGGGTAGTAGTGCAGTGGTGTCCCTTCTGTTGCCTTCCCTTCTTCCCGCCGCTGCCCCATGGTGGCAAACAGACCAAGCGCGTCAGGGAGCTGCCCTTTCAAGCGTGAGGGGCCAAGCAGTGTGTTGGGGGTCACACCTACCCACGAGGAGGCTGCTCAAGCAGCTTGTTGTCTCTCCGAACCCGCCTGAGCTTTGAGGTGGACCTGAAGGTGACAGTGGGTGAGCTCCGGGTGCCCTGAGAGTGCTGCGTGTTTTCCTGTTGAGGCTGTTGTACTCTTTCTCTATATTTGGCTGTGTGTGTAGAGCTTTGGTTCCTTCTTTGTAGCTGGTCAAATGCCTGCGAAGGTGACAGTCTGTGTTCTGGGGGGGGGCAGCACTTGAAAGGGTGCGATCCTTCTTCATGGTTTGCGCTCGCACACGCAGCGCTGGTTGCTAGGTGGGGTTTTTGCACTGTATACGGGAAGCAGCATGTCAGGCAGGTGCTGTGACTTGTCCTGTTCCCTGACTGTAGGAGGAACTTGACCTCCTAACCTAGCTGCCCGGAGAAGGCCGTGGGTTGGCCCTAGTGCTGAGCTTTTTCTGTAGAAAACATCTTGGCCATCTTGTGGCTGCATGATGCAAATGTGCCGCAAAGTGCTATAGTTCCTGCAGGGCCCTGGGGATGAACCTGTAGTTAGTAAGCATTAGGATCCCGAAATGCTAATTCACTTCCAAGTTGTTTTTGGAGAGAGCTACGTTCAGAGCTACTGACTTGCTTTCCGTTCACTACGCCCACCGCTGCCACCAACGCAAGTACGGAGTTGAAGGAAGGAGTGTAGGGACCGGCTTTCCACCATTTGTGTAAGAATAAGGTATAGCAGCGTGGGCAGCGTTGGACTAGAAGTCTTTGTGATTGTGGTCGTTATCCTGGAGTTGGGAAGTGCCAGCAGGAGAAGGGAGAGCCTTTGCAGTAATGCTTCCCGTGGGGGAGCGAGCAGCTGGATGCTAGGAGCGTCCCGAGTCACGGGAAGGAGTAGGATTGGTGTTGCAGCTGCGTTTGGGCAGCTGGTAGGAAATTGAGATGGGGATGGGAGAGGCCGGTATGAAAGCGGAAGGAGCAACGTGGTTTTGGAGAGTCGAAGCAGTGGAGTCGTCTGTCTGAAAGCGAAGCTGACTAGCGTGGGTCCTGACTAGCGTGGTTTTACAGTTGCAGGCGTTGGAAGAGCAGCATGTTCAGGCTGAGCGTTGTGTTCAGGATTTGAAGACGGCCCTGGCAGAGAAACAGAGGGAAGCGACAGCTTCTTCCCGGCAACTGCAAGACCTTCTGGAAGCCTCTTTGGGAGGCGTTAGCCTAAAAGACCTGGAGGAACGAGTGGGACGGTAAGGAAGTGGCACAGTGAAGCAAGGCTTTGCTTTGTGGGCTGGTGTAATAGCAGCAGGATGGCCTTGTTGCATCTCAGCAAGTCAGTACACGATTTTGGGAGAGGCTTTTGCTTTGGACTGTGTGATTTGGCGCTGTTGTGCCAGTGTTGGTGCTCCTGTGGATTTCCATGACGAGGCCTGTGTTTCTTTTCAAGACTTGAACTGGAAAACGCCCGGCTGGAAGACACAGGGCAGCAGCAGGCAGCTAGACTCGAAGCTCTTCAGAAAGAGCTGCACGCCTCTGCCTCTGTAAGCTAGTCATAGCCTTCCTGTTTCATGAGCTACTGTGCGCAGTTGTGTGTGTATGTATGCGGGGGCGTTTTCGGAAGAGATTTTCCTGGGGAGCCTCGGGGAAATCATTCCCTGCAGGCTGCAGGCGATCGGCTGCTGTTGGTCCGCTCGCAGGCTTTCTGGTTTTGTGCGCTACTCTGCTGAGTCTTACTTAACAGTGTTTGAGGTAAGGGCACTTACGGCACTTGTGCGCCGGTGTGAATGGTTGCTGCTTTGTACCGGTTGTGGTGCTTAAGCCGTGTGGCAGCAGCACTTCAGCTGTTGCCGCCTTAAAGGCGTTCTGCAAGTGAACTTGTGGAACGTCCTTGGTGCCAAGCACGTCGTTGCCAAGTCTTAAGCGGCCTCCTCAGGCTGTGCCAGGAATTCCATTCGCCGCTGGTCGCTGAAGATCCCCCTGGAGCTTTAAATTAAGCTGTGCTCTGCCCGGATGGGGATACCTAAGTACCGTCGGCTATTAGCGGAGGGCCTGAGGAAGGTGTTCTCCAGTGTGCGTGGCACCTTTGCCCCCGTGAGCCCCTCGCTAGTAGCGGGTGGTCTTTGCTTTAGTGGGGGTCGGGGGGAGGGTGGTGTGGGGGGAGAGAGGGGTGGCAGGCACCAGTTTCTGTCCCTCGGTCTTAGCCTGGGTGGTGGAAATATTGAAGTGCTGCAGTTTGCGTGGGATTCTGTCCCCTGGAGTTGTGGGGCCGGCCCTCGGCTAGCAGAGAGAGATGTCCTGCCGCACCTTTGTGAGGAAGGCTGTGCGCACCTAGTGCCTCTAGGTGCCGTGAGTGAGTCGTGTGTGCCATTTCTTCTTCCTGTCCGGAAAGCGTGAGAGCGGAAGAAAGCCAGGGAAGGAGCTGGCAGAGTGGAAACAACCCGCAGAAGCCCGCCTGGAGGAAGAAATGAAGAAAAACGTTGCACTGCAGAAAGAATGCAACAGGTACAGCCGTTGAGTACTTGTAAGAGCTGTCGAATGAGCGGGGAGTCAGGCGTTATGTACCTTGCCCCTGAGACTCCGAGTACGTATCTGTTGGTGAGCGAGCTCAAGGCTTGCGTTAGGTCTTGCAAGTGGCTTCTGTAGGGGAGCGTGCGGTTTTAGGTAGGTGGAAGTGCAGGCAGGAGGGCAGTTGTCCTGGGAAGAGAGGGAGGGCGGGAGGGCAGGAAGAAGTCGCTTGTGTCTTGTGCCTGTTGTCAGGCAGAGGGAGAAGCTTCAAGGGAGCAGATGAAATGTTGACTGGGCAAGTGATGTGTGGGAGGGGAATGATGTGGGTGGGTGGGTTGGTGTGGTGTTTTGGCTTGGTGTCTTGTTCTGGAAGTCCTGGCCTGTCCGCCATGGTACAAATGAAGTAAGCCCCGCACCGTATGCGTGGTGCTTAGGGAAGTGCATGCGTAAAGGCGGACTGTGCTTGGGCTTCCTACTTTACTTGCTAATGTGCTGTGCAGGTCGAAGAGGCTTCTGGAGAAAGCTATGAAGAAAGTGAGGGCGTATGAGAGGCGGGCGCAAGAGTCCCAGATGAATTTCCCGGGCGAAAGGGAGGACCCGTGTTCGGGAAGGGGCAGAGAAGTTGCTAAATTACGAACAAAGGTGAGCTTTGGTTGGCTTGTTGTGGTGCTTGTTTTGGAAAGCTGTAAGATTCTTTTCCTGGCTGTTGGGTTGTGGTGTTAATTATGTGGTGGCCGTGTTTGAAAAGAACGGCTGTCTCTTATGGTCCCTGAAAAAGCCTGTGTAATCCTTTGGGAAGTGAAGAGGCGTTGCGATAGCGGGGCACTTGTGAGCCTGGGTCTTTCTGGGCGAGAGCCCAGCTTGAAAGCTTGAGGCCCTGGCAGCATCTTTGAGGTCTGACAGATGAATTTGTGCTCTGGAAGACCGGTAAGTAGGACCATTATAAGCCTAACCACAGTATGAAAGGCAAGGACATCGGAAGCATAGGTGTGAGAGGTGTGGAAAAGGTGCGTTTCTGCGGAGAGAAGACGACGACGACGACGGCGGCGGCAGAGTTTTAGTTGACCTTTGGGGCCTACTGAAACCCTGGCACTTCTTTGTTGATTGTCTTCTAAACTCAAACCTCTGTGTGTGTGTGTGTGTGTGTGTGCGTGTATGTAGAAAGAGATAATCATTTCTGTTTCCTCTTTCCTGAAGCTTCAGGTATACCACTGTAAACAAGTGAATACCTTGTGATTATTGTATATTGTTGTCAATATGATTACAGTTGTTATCGTTCCCGTTCATTAGTTCATTACACTCGGTTACTTACCTGTTACAATAGTAAACTCATTCCTAAGGAGTAGGGACACCTACACTACCAGCCGACCCTGTTTAGTGTCGGGAGCCCGCCGAATTACCTTACCAGGGCAAAATGCCTCTCAACTGGTTCGGTCGTTCTGCGGAGGCCTCCCGGCACAAAGGGACACGCTCGGTGGATTGTCACAGAACTGCGTACGCTTAGACCTCTGGGTCTGCTTAGGTGAGTGAGTCCTTTCCCTGTGTGCAGGTCCGTGAGCTGTGCTGCTCCCTGGAGGCAGAGCGGAGGAAGTCGAGGCAGCTAGAGAAAGCAAACAAAGGTGCGCGAGAAGAGTTGGCTTGGCTGCATGGGAGCTGTGACAAACTGCGGAAGAGCAAGCGGCAGCTGGAAGAAGAGGTGGTTGTGCTGAGGTGTCGCTTAGAGGCCAAGATGAGGGATCAGAGGCACAGAGAAGAGGATAAAAGGGAGATTGAGCAAAAGGCTGGGCAAGAGCTAAGGCAAAAACTACAGGAAGTCAATCTCTTTCTGCAGGTGAGCTCCCTTACCGCTAGTACGCGCAGTCTGTTTGTGGCTTGTCATTCATTCTTTACTGTTGTCATTTCTCGGTATGTTATGCTTGTGCCGGTCAGTGCTGTGGGGTCATGGGCTCGTTATAGCTTCAGGAGGTTGCTGAAGGGTGCGAGCTTGTTGGATGCTTGTCCTCAGGCATTCTGAGATGTGGTGAATAATCTTCTTTACGCACCTCGGTCACTGGCGAATCTGTAACAGCGCCAAGAAAGACGAGAATTGCAAGTGGACTAGTGTCTTAGAGAGACAGAGGTGGCTTAGTACTAGCTCTGATTCAAAACAAAACAAAGCAAAGCAAAAAGTTGCGCTGAGAGAGCCGGTTTCTTTCTGAACCAAAAGGATGATGTAATGGGGTGCTTTTGGGTTTTGCCCTTGATTGTAGAGGGCAGTGAGGAGGCCCAGTTGGCTCCCTGGGTGAGGTTGTGCTCTTCAAAGTGGGTGTGTGAAAGGGCCTGGGGGGAATGATCTCTTTTTCTTTCCTGGGGGTTGAAACTGCATTATCTGCTTCAGGCACAGGCAGCCGCCCAGGACCGAGCGGAACAACTAAGAGCCGCTTCTGCAGCTTCCGCGGTAGGCCGACTGCAGCAGAGAGTTAGGCATTTAGAATATGAATTGGCTCTCACAAAACGCCTGCAGTGAGAGAGCGCTAACGAGAGGCTTGCGGAAGCTGCTGCTGCTGCGCAATGCTATGAGCCCTGCAGAAGCCACTCTCTGGCAACGAACCCGGTGGGCAGCGCTTCCTCTGTGACGGAGAGAGTGGAAGCTCATATGGCTGAGGTAAGGCATTGGGAATACCTGTTATTCTCAAGCTGAAAATGAGCATCCGTTCCTAGCTCCACCGCGCCCAATCTAGGAGTCTAGACACGCCTGCTGACCCTCAGAGCGCTGCAACCTCGGCAAAAGCTCTGGTCCGGGCGCGCCCCAGAATTAGCAGTCCGTGTGACGGCATGTTCCTCACAGCGTGGTGAGCAGCGTGCCCTGAGGTTTGGGAAGCGCATGCCGAGAGTGGGGCAAGGGAGCACGTGATTCTTCACAAAATGCCGTGATCCGTTCCCGCCTTTGCACAGAGTGGGGGTGTGGAGAAGCTCTCGAGTTGGGGATTGCTTTGTGAGACGGTTAATGCCATAGAGTAATGGGAACGCTGGGCCTTGGTGGACAAAGACTTTCTCTGTAGTGGGGGTGATGTTTCCAGTGTTTATTCCCATGTTGCAGTTGGCTTGAGAAGCTAATGCTACAAGAATGTAGCTACTGAGGCCTTAAGGGTATCTTGTCTGTACTTGCAGGTGCGGCGGGAATGGTCAAAAATATCGCTGAAGAACTTGAGCAAGGTAATCTGTCAGGATCTGTTAGCGGTGTTACCAAGGAAGAGGACGGTTCCTCCATTTTGAACACAACTACTGGAAAGCTGCCAAGCTCCTGTGCTAAGCACAGTTGTTTTCTACTAGCTTTCCAACCTAGAGCTCTGCGAGGCAACTTGCTGCTTATGCAAATAATAGTCGTACAGAGTCGTATGCAGTTGCCTTTAGATCACAGAGAGGAAAAGCGGCCTATGCGCACGTTCAGCCCCTGCCCCCGAGCCCTGAGCAATTCCACCTCTTCAGGATAATTGTTTCTCCAGAGTTGTGGCTTGGCGGTGACTGGGCCTGTTGCAAAGCAGGTAGCCCCTGAGAGCAATTCCTTCTGTCCCAGTAGCCTTTACTCTCCTAGCGAGTGGCCAGCCGTTGCGCTAGAGCTCTTTCCGTTTGCTAGGACGGACACAAATCCGTGGCATTGAATCCGTTTGCATTGTGACTGGAGTTGCCTGTCTCCTGGGAGTAATAAGGTTTGTTTGCTTTGGGGACCTTTTCCTACTGCAACACTAACATAGGGCATTTTCTCCCCTCCCGCTCTCGCCCCGCCCCTTCCCCAGCAATGGCTGAGCTGAACGTTGGATCGGCTGGAGCTTCTCCCTGGGCATCTACTGAAGGATCTTCAGAAAACGTAGACCAGGAGCCGCTTTCCAGGGCAACGCAAGAGTGCCGCGATGTTTTGACAGCCCCGTTCCAGAGAGCTAAGAGTGGTTATCCTGAGACTACTACCTCCTGACAGAGGGACTCGCGTTACCAGGCTGTGAGGAAAAGCAACCCTTGCCACTGTTTTTGTACGAGTGCAACAGTGCGGTGTAGCCAATAATAACAACGTGCGGTCTTTAACTGCAAGTATTGTGTTCCAACTTGGTATTTAATAAATGTTGTAATCTAGTAGGTCTCTCCGTTTTATTCTGTTCCCCTTCCTGACTTTGCCTGCCCTGCGCATATGACTGTCCCCTCTGCTCGTGTCTCTTATGGAGTAGTACGTGTTGCATTGCTGCCAAATGGTGGATGCTGGTGGAAGTCTGGCCTGCTGCGGCATTTGCGGGCAAGGGCTGCGTTTTGTCCCTGCGTTTTGCGAGTTGTTCAGCGCTAGCCAGCACGGATGATGGAAGTCATGTTTTTGAAGGCCTAGCCAGGCTTTCTTCCTGGGCAGGCGCTTAGCCCTTCTGCCTCGCGCTGGTCTGACCAAAAGTCACTTATGCAGACAGCTCCAGGCCTGAGGGCAGAGAGGCCGTTTGTCCAAGGGAGAGCTCAGCTCTGCTCTGCTCTGCTCCCTTCAGCTGGCTTCCCAGCTGCTCCTTCAGCCTGTCCTGGCAGCCAGGCCAAGGGCCAGCATGCAGACTGTGTGTTTTTCCTCAGCGGGGGCTGGAAGCACGAGTGTGTGAAGACAGGGGCCTCGATCGTCCCCAGGTGCAGCCCTTGGCGGTTCCCCTTGTTGAACTTGACAAGGTGCCCGGTTGCCTCACGTCTCGCTCGTAGCGGGGCACTGGCCTCTTGCTGCCTTTGAGAACGATGCTTCCTGTGGTCTGGGCAGAAGGGAGGGCGAGAGCTTCTGGTAGCCAGGAAAGGTCGCAAAGCCCGCCGGTCTGGAAGGCTGTTGGATCCGCTTGCAGTCTGCAAAGGGGAAAGGGGTTATGGAAGTTCTCTGCCCTGCAGCGTGACTGGCAAAGCGGAACCGCTGTCCAGTGCTGGGCACTTGCTCTTCTCTCTGCAAAGCAAAAGCAGGTGCGGAACGCCTCTGAAGTGCCTTCGCTTTGGGTTGTCCTGTTGCCAAACTCTGAGAGGAACTGTTTTCCAGTGGTTCCCTGCCTGCTTCTGTCCTGCTGGGTGTCAGGGAGAGGTGAAAGTTCTTGGCCGCCGGAGCAGCAGCACTGAAATTCAGCGCTGGCATCTGGCATGACAGGAGCTGGTAGCGCTTACAAGGCGGGTAGAGCAAAGTCCCGTCTGTTCTGGCCCCTGCACTAGAGGAGAGGGATGGAGCTACTGGAGCGAGTCCAGCGAAGGGCTACTAAGATGATTAAGGGACTGGAGTAGCTCTCATACGAGGAAAGGCTGAGAGAGCTGGGATTGTTCAGCCTGCAGAAGAGAAGACCGCGGATCAGGGTGTAGGCAGGATGCGAAGGGAGGGTGTAAAGAAGTCGGAGGCAGACTCTTCTCAGCGGTGCCTAGCGGTAGGACGAGGGGCAAGGGGCACAAACTGAAACACAGGCCGTCCTGTCTGAACAGGAGGAAAAAGTTCTTTGCTGTGAGGGGTGACTGAGCCCTGGAAGAGGTTGCCCAGAGAGCTTGGGGAGTCTCCGTCCTCGGAGATGTTCCCAAGCCGTCTGGCTAGGGTCCTGGGCCGACTACTTGAGGTGATCCTGCTTGAGTAGGGGGGGCTGGACGAGACGATCTCCAGAGGTGCCTTCCAACCTCAAACGTCCGGTGATTCTGTGACAAGCAGGAGAAGCGGGCGACCGGGCATCTAGTCAAGTTCGACAAGGGGAACTGTCAAGGGCTGCACCTGGGGACAAATAGCCCCTGTGCCCTGGGGCAGGCTGGGGGCTACTGCCAGGAAAGCAGCTGGGCAGAGGAAGGCCTGGGGGTGCAGGTGGGCAGCAAGGAGTCAGCAATGGTTAGAGAAAGAAATCGTAACCACATTTTAATCGTTTTGATAATAACTTTCTGCCAAAGGGAGCAATCGCCCTCCAGCCTCTCGCTGTGGTCTCTGCTAACAGCTGGAGCGATCCGCTTTCGGTGAGAGTCGCTCACCTCGGTGAGAGTCGCGACTCGCGGCCAATTTGGCTCCCTCCGGCACTTGGGCTTCCTACGGCGCAGGCGCAGAGCTGGGAGCCCAGAAGGACCGGCACGCTCGCGGCCTGGCCGGGCAGCAGCCAGAGCAGCCAGCTGCGGGGCTCAACCTAAGCAGTCGCCGTCTCTTCAGGCGCAACGAGCTACTTCAGCCCTGCGAGCTCGGCCAAGCGCTCGCGACGCCCGCGCCCTTAGGGAAACAGTGGGAGCGCAGGTTTGCGAGGAGCACAGTGTCCCGCACCTGGAGCAGCAGCAGCATGAATTCTTCAGGGAAATGACGGCACAGCAGAGTAAGAGCTGGAGCTGGGGGCCGCCGGGGAGGGACCCCCAACAAAGACGTCCTTCGGCCGGCCGCAGCCACCCGCCGCCGCCGCCGCCGCCGCCCCCCGGCCCGGCCCGGCAGCGCCGCGAAGGAGGCGGCAGCGCCCCCCCCCGCCCCGCCCCGGGCCCGCCCCGGCCGCAGCCCCGCCCCCTCGCTGCACAGCCCCGCCCCTCGGCGCGTCACCCCGCTGCCCTGTGACGCCCCCCCCCGCGCCCTCGCCGCGGCTGTTGCGCATGCGCGGCGCGCCCGCCACCGCCTCCGGAGCCGGTGGTCCTCGGTGCTGTTGCGGCCGTGTGCCTCGCTGCCAGCGTCGCTGTCCTCGGCCGGCGCCTCTGCCCCCGGCCCGGGGGCTCCGAGCTCGCCGGGACTCAGCCCCGCAGCAGCTGGCCCGGGCCGCGGCCCCTGCTCGGGGCTGTCCGCCGCCCGCGTGCCCGCCGCAGCATGAAGAGGCTCTTGGGGCTCTTCGGCCAGGGCCAGGGGCAGCCGCCTTCGCCGTCGCCGTCGCGGTCGCGGTCGCGGTCGCGGTGGGCGTGCGGCGGCAGCGCGCCCCTGCGCTGCGTCGGCGCTGCCTACGAGCTCCGGGAGAAGGAGCTGGGCAAGCTGCACCGCGCGGCCGCCAGCGGCGACCTGGCGCGGGTGCGGCGGCGGCGGTGGCTGCCGAGAGTCGGCCTCGACGGGCGGGACAAGGCGAAGCGGTGAGGGGCGGCGGGGGGGCCGGGGCGGCGCGGGGGGTGGGGGGGGCGGCGGCGAGGGCCGGGCTGCTGCGTCGGTGCCGGCGGGGGCGGCGGCTGGTGGGTTGGAGCTGGCGTGCAGCTGGCAGGAGCGCCTTTGTGCCGGGAAGGCAGGGCCGTTTGCTTGGGCTGGCGAGGGAGTGCGGGAGGGCAGTCGGCCTTGCGCGCGCGGGGTGGGCTCGGGGCTCGGGGCTCGGGGCTCGGAGGCCGGTTGCGTGTGTGGCCAGGCCGGAGCGGGACTTTGTTGCTGGGAGCGTGACAGGGTCGAGGGGGAAGGTTTCTGCTGTCGGGTTTGGTAGGTGTTGTGGAGGGCCCTTGGGAGCGAGCGCGTGCTGGTGCTTGCTGCAGCAGTAAGGCCGGGAAGAGGCCAGAGGGCGCGACTTCCCGGCAAGGCCAGCAGCGAGGGGATGTTCTGGTGTTATAAAAGGCACGTGCTGGGCCTGCGGCCCGCTGCTGTGGCGTGAGTGGTCCTGGCAGCAGGTGGAGGTTGCCTTGCCGTAGGCTGGAGGTGCGCAAGCCTTGCTCTTGCTTGCTGGGCTGCGTGCGTAGTGGTGTTGGAGGCAGGGAGGAGGTGCCAGGGCGGAGGGCAGCAGTTGCAGAGCGGAAGCCGGAGGCTGGCTGGGAGAAATGGGGGGCCTGGGCGCAGGGATGCACGCGCAGGGAAGGGAGCGCGGAGCTGAGGCAACGTTGTCTTCCTAAGTGGGGGCTGGGGCTGGGGCTGGGGCTGGGGCTGGGGCGGGGAGGGGCTTTTTCCTAGCCCCGGCGTCTCGGGCTTTGGGTGTGCAGCGGTCACCCGCGTGACATGGGCAGGCGCGGTCTCTTCAGCTGTCTGGCCTGCGCTAAGGTAACATGCTCAATTTTTAGGACACCTCTGCATCTGGCTTGCGCTAACGGACATGCGGAGGTTGTCTTGTACTTAGTAGAGAGGAAGTGCAAGCTAAATCCTCGTGACAACTTCAAGAGATCGCCACTGATGAAGGTACGTGGGTGCTGCGGTAGGCAGGGCTTCTAAATTGCGCCCCGAGCGATCGAGCTCTTGGGTGATTCTGGAGGTAGGTCTGGGTGGAGCTTGTGGTGCGCTGGGCGCTGGCTAGGCGTGCGTTGCCTAATGTTTGGGCGCGTTATTGTTGTCCGAGGTCGGCAAGCTGTGGGAATTCTGCCAGAGGGAAGCGTAATTGCTGGCAACGTTTCCTTGTTTCCCGTGTGGTTGGCAGGCAGTGCAGTGCCAGCACGAAGGCTGCGTCGCCATTCTGCTAGCGCATGGCGCCGACGCTAACCTTGCGGATGCTAACGGCAACACTGCCCTTCACCTGGCTGCCCTTGCTCCTAACACCTGCCTAGCAGGGCAGTTACTGGCGCACAACGCCCATCTTGATGCGCAGAATAAGGTAAGCGTGGAATTTGGGTCAGGCCGCTCCTGAGAAGAAAAAGTTGCTTTGCTTCTCTGTGTTTTTCTAACTGGAGAGGGGCGTTATGCTTTCAGATGGGATACACGCCCCTTTCTCTGGCCGTGTCCGCGCATCACGTAGAGATGGTGGAGTTCCTGCTTAGCAAAGGAGCCGACGTGCACGCTCGAGATCAGTCGGAAAGGTGAAGGGTTTGTCAAAACGGGGCGTGGGTCTCCTGAGCATTGGTGAAGTTTGCCTGGTCTGGCCGGGTAGCCGAGGGTGCTTAGCGGGGGAGACGTTTGGCCCAGGGACGTGCTGCGGCCCCTTGCAACCCGAGTTCTCGTGGGCTTCCGTGTGGTTGGCTTTGCTTTCCTCCTGGCTGTAGGAAAGGGGGAGGTGTAATTGTTTTGGGAGCAAATAGGGATGAAAGGAACGCCAGTGAAACGTCGGTGTCTCCTGATAGCTTTTGTCTCGTCTTGTGGCTGCTTTAGGACCCCTCTGATGCTTGCCGCCTCTGCCGGGGACGTGAGCATGATAGAAGTTCTTCTTGGCTATGGTGCTGACCTTTGCCAGAAAGACGTTCTTGGATGGACAGCGGAGGCTTATGCTAGGAGGTCTGGACACACTGGGTAAGTGCTTTAGGTCACGGTGAGAGTCGCTAAGCGGTCCGAATGTCCGTGTTGGTGTGCGGACGTGTTTGGTAAGAGGCGCAAGGTTTAATGATGCGTGGAGACCTTTGTTGAAGGTGGGCTCAGTGGAATCTTCCGGGACGTAGCGTTCCCTGTGTCAAGCGTGAGTTGGGGAGTTGAGGAAAGCTTCCCCCGCAAATCGTCTTGTTTGGTAAGTGGTGTTATGCAAGGATGTAGTTGATTATAGTGACAGTGTTCCCTTTCTTTCCGCACCTCCCTAGTGTTAGTGAACAGCTGGCAGACCGCGCAGCCGAGAAAAACGTGGGAGAAGCTTGTGCAGGCAGCGCAGAAAGCACGCCAGTGCTTAGCACTCGTTGCGAGGCAGGAGCTGCTGCGTTTGCGTTGGGCACACCTGCTGCGGACAGAGGAGGTAGGAGGCTTAACTGTGGAGGAGCTGAGGAGGAGAATGCCTACGGCCTTTTCTTGTGGTGGCTTGTATTGAAGCTTGGCAGGGTTCCGTCCCTCTTGCCTGTTGAGTACCCTTGCTAGGGACGGAGTAGAGACGCGCTGGTGATCCTCCTCCGTGAGGATAGTCCTTTGGTTTTGAGGCTGGCTTTTGGTTTTGGGGGTGATGGGTGGGAGGCTGGGTAGAGCAGGAAATACAGCGTAGTCTCTGGCATTTTGAAGCACAGGTTGGCGGGGGTGGGGGTAGAGGCAAAGAGAGCACGAGAGAGAGACCGATCTCTGCCTGTGTGGTATGAAGAGCTCGGCAGTTTGTTTCCTTCTTGTCCTGTTCAACCGCTACCAGCATTTGCTCGCTGCCTGCTCACATAGCATATTCATGCCATGGCAGGTTTGAGGTTTGGAACGTTCGAAGGAAAGACAAGGGCGGTGTGGAATTCTTGTCCTTTTTTATTTTGCGGGGGGTGGGGGGGGGCAGCGAGAATTGAGTAGGATGGGAGAAATTGGTGGTTTGGGGCATGCTTTCGTTCATGCTGTCTGGCATGACTGCTTCACTCTAGTCTGGCCTGTAGAATTGTCCGTGTAACATGCTTGTCTGCATTGCTGAAAGTCGAAGGTCCGACATGCTAAGAATTAATCCTGTCAATTAATATTTGAACAGTGAGAGGTGGCTTTTCCCACGAATACTTCACGAGGTGAGCCTCGAACAGTAGCTTTTGCCAACGACCTTAACCTGCCGAAAAAGAGGGGAGATTTGAGCGAGACGGTCCTTCTTGCCTTTGCCTTTGCCTTTGAAGAGTGTTGGAGGCAGAGGAGAGCGATGACAGCTGTCCTGCTTCTGAGGAAGAAAAAAGCAGTTTAGCTGCCAAGGTAAAGTGCCTCCAGAAGGAGAACTGCCCGTGGAGCGACTCGTTTGCAGGGCAGAGCTGTCTAGATTTGGGCAAAAGCGCGTGTCCAGGCAGGGTGGTTTTCTCCTGCCCCGCGGTCTCCTGCCTGCCAGTCTTTCAGCTGCGGTGAGCTGTTTGCTCCAAGCCTTGTAGCCGTCCGTGGCAGAGCATGCAGCAGGCTTGCGGTTGCGGGTGGGAAGAGCAGTAGGTGACAAGAAAAGCGACCACATGGTTTTCTTCACCTGAGTCAGAGTTCTCGTCCCAAAGCTGATCAGCCTCTAGATGGCCTGTTCTTTTGTCCTCCAAGCCTTGCTGTTTGTTTCCAGTAACTTTGGTGATAGAATTCAGGCTGATATGGGGAAAAGGGCACTTGCTGTTCAAGATCTGCTGCAATGCTTCATCTCCTGGCTCTCCTTTCTTTCGTCCTTGTCAGGTTGCCCAAGAGTGCTTGGGGGCGGGGGGAGTGGCTCAAGAGGGTCTTTTTTTCCTCCTGGGGGATGGCATTGCGGGCTTGCATGGGATCTCACAGCACCTGTTTCCCCTTCCTTTTGTTTCTTTTGTTTTGTTTTGGTTTGTTTTTCAGTTGAGGTGTGTGGCATTGGGGCTGTGCCATGATGAAGAAGCTGAAGAAGCCGAGTGTGGTGCAGGAACGCACCCCGTAGTGCTGGAGATGCAGGCATGTTTATTTGCAACCTGGTTGCCCTTGTCTCAGTGGCCTGTCAGAGAGTGTGGCAGCTGTTGTGTGAGAAGAGCTAGTGTGGCATAGTAAGATGTGATGGTGGTTGGAGGAGTGAAAGTGAGGAAAGAGGGGGAGGTGAGACTACGGTAGTTTGAGAAGCAGGCAGCTGGTGGTCTCGTGAGCCCAAGGGAGGGGGAAAGGGTGTGTGTGCTGCTGGATAAGGTAACGTAGGTGAAGGCAGAGCCTGACTGTGTGCGGGCAGTGCTTCTCGGGGGGCTTTATGGAATGGGAGCAGGACGTTAGTGACATTAGGTATTGCTGTGTACATAAAGACATCTGCAGGCCTTGTAAAAGAGGAGCGAGAAGGTTTTTCTCTGTGGCTCGAGAGAGGAGAAGTATTTGGCAAGGTGTGGATGGCCTGGGCAGAGGCTGCTGTCCTGGGAGTGGCAGCAAGTGGCCTTGGAGTTGTATTTCTAGAGTCCTACTGCAAGAGAGAAGGTTCTGGTTCTGTGCGTGCTTGGAAGGGCTGCTGCTGCTTTGCCGGGTTATGCAGTGAAAGGAGCGTGTTTGGGACGGTGCAGCCAAGTACTAAGGACAGCAGCAGAGTGGGTGTAGGCTTGGAGGGAGCGCAGTTGGGGGTTGGAGAGTGGAAGCGAGGGCCCAGGGGGAGGTTTGCCTCAGGTTGTTGGAGAAGCAGGCAGCTGGCGGTGTTTGTTGGTGCAAAGGAGGGGGGAAGGATGTGTGTGCGGCTGAGTATTGCCGTGTAGGGGAAGCTGGAGTGTGGGTAGTGCTTCTCAGGGGCTTTAGGGGAAGGGAGCAGGGCGTTTGTGAGCTTCGGCATTGCCGTCCCTTCACATACGTTCTCGTGGAGGCTGCTTGTTTCTGTTCTTTCTAAGTGTGCGGGCCGATCTCTTTTAGGACGACTCACCGGAAAGGAAGGGAGAGGAGGCTCCTGGTGGTGCCCAAGTGGCGGCTGCTGCAGGAGCCCCTGCTGGTGTGAGAGGTGAGTTTCTAGACATGGAGGGGCTTTGTTTCTCTGCTCTTTGGGCTGGGTGAATGAACTGAAATGGCGATCTGCCTGTGAGAGGGTAGAGCAGGCAGGTAGGCGCTGGGCAGGCAATGGCGGGGAGGGGGGGAGGGAACGTAGCTGGAGGGAGATGTTTTGTGGTAGTGCTAGGGAAGGAGGGTTGTTTCTTGGTGACTTCCTGCGGGTGGGAGGGTGTTTGGCTAGTGCTTTGCGGGTCGCTCCTGTAGCGTGCCGAGGGATTGTGAAGGGCCAACTCTGGAGCTGTAGTTTGGAGGGGAGATGCCGTCAGAGCTGCGTAGTCGGCGACTGTGGCATGGCAGAGTCTTGTTTGGATGCTCGCCGAGCATGTGTTGGGCGTTCTTGGTAGGGGCGTGAGCTGTGCTGCTGGGCTTGGGCCTGTGGTGCTGGCAAGAAGGCGGCAGGAAGTGGCGATGGCGTGGTGGTGCGGCTGGGGGTGCAGGCGCCCTTAAATGACGCTGCTTTGTTTTTCCTGGGGAGTGGAACGGTTTGGTGTGTCCTGGGCGCAGGGCTTGCGTGCTGGAGGAGAGCAGGAGAGGGAAAGAAGGAGCGGTGGTGTGTCATTTGTGGCTTCCTTTGCAGGTGTTGCGTCGTCCGCAGGAGCGGAGCAGGAGGACGAGAGCGACTCTCCCTGGGATTCCGAGGTGCTTGGTGTGAGGGGCGCAGTGGGTTGCCCGAGGGGGGAAGTGCGCGGGAGCTTGCCTTGGACGTGGGCCCTAGCAGGGATGAGGCTCAGTTGCCGCTTGTGGTGGCTGCGCCACAGGTTTGTTCCTGTGACCTGGAGCCGCTTGTGCTCTGTGCAAGCGGTTTGGTGAGGACTGTGCCTAAGTGGGGTGTGCTAATGTCCTGGGAGTGGCAGCAAGTGGCCTTTGAGTTGTATTTCTAGAGTCCTACTGCAAGAGAGAAGGTTCTGGTTCTGTGCGTGCTTGGAAGGGCTGCTGCTGCTTTGCCAGGTTATGCAGTGAAAGGAGCGTGTTTGGGACGGTGCAGCCAAGTACTAAGGACAGCAGCAGAGTGGGTGTAGGCTTGGAGGGAGCGCAGTTGGGGGTTCTGAAAGGGCTGTTCTACTTCCAGAGCCTGCGTTCCTTGACGGCCTGCCAAAGTCCCGAAGCAGCAGTGAATCTGCAGGTAATGCTTGAGCGACAATCCGAGTTGTGCTTGGGTAGTCCTGCATTTGAAATGCAGTTTGTGGGTGAAGCGTTTCTGGAGATTGCTTGCACCACTCTCTGCTTGTTTGTGTTCTCGCTCACCTAGGTGTCTGCAAAGGAGGGAGGAGAGCGTGAAGGACGCGAGGCTGCTGCAACACAGACTGATTTTCAGTGTGACGGACAGGTGAGGAGCTGTGTTGAAGAGCTGTGGAGATGTTAGCCTAGAGCGAGGTGTTATTGCCAAAAGAGCGCAGGCGGAAGACCGCAGAGAGTGGCAGATGTGAAATATACTTTAGATGTATGTTATCTTTGGGCTCCCTCTGAAGAAGGCTGTCGTGAGTGAAAAGAAGGTGGTAGTGCATGTTCGTGCCCTTTTTGTGAGGCTCACGGCACAATCTTTCCTTAGGCGATGGCCGCAGAGCTGCCGGCGGAGGTTGCTGAAGCTCCTGGAAAGCAGTTGCTTCCAGAAGGTTCACTTGAAGTTCCAAAGGTTTCCTGCGGTGAGCTGCAGGGAGACAAGTTGCGGTTGCAAGAGGAACTGGCCAGGGTGAAAGCCAAGGTAGGCAAAGCCTGTAGCGGCCTGCATGACTGTGAGGAGGTGGTTTTCCCCTGTAAACGATGGGGAAAAGCCCTTGTTGAGGCTGTAGGGTAGTAGTGCAGTGGTGTCCCTTCTGTTGCCTTCCCTTCTTCCCGCCGCTGCCCCATGGTGGCAAACAGACCAAGCGCGTCAGGGAGCTGCCCTTTCAAGCGTGAGGGGCCAAGCAGTGTGTTGGGGGTCACACCTACCCACGAGGAGGCTGCTCAAGCAGCTTGTTGTCTCTCCGAACCCGCCTGAGCTTTGAGGTGGACCTGAAGGTGACAGTGGGTGAGCTCCGGGTGCCCTGAGAGTGCTGCGTGTTTTCCTGTTGAGGCTGTTGTACTCTTTCTCTATATTTGGCTGTGTGTGTAGAGCTTTGGTTCCTTCTTTGTAGCTGGTCAAATGCCTGCGAAGGTGACAGTCTGTGTTCTGGGGGGGGGGCAGCACTTGAAAGGGTGCGATCCTTCTTCATGGTTTGCGCTCGCACACGCAGCGCTGGTTGCTAGGTGGGGTTTTTGCACTGTATACGGGAAGCAGCATGTCAGGCAGGTGCTGTGACTTGTCCTGTTCCCTGACTGTAGGAGGAACTTGACCTCCTAACCTAGCTGCCCGGAGAAGGCCGTGGGTTGGCCCTAGTGCTGAGCTTTTTCTGTAGAAAACATCTTGGCCATCTTGTGGCTGCATGATGCAAATGTGCCGCAAAGTGCTATAGTTCCTGCAGGGCCCTGGGGATGAACCTGTAGTTAGTAAGCATTAGGATCCCGAAATGCTAATTCACTTCCAAGTTGTTTTTGGAGAGAGCTACGTTCAGAGCTACTGACTTGCTTTCCGTTCACTACGCCCACCGCTGCCACCAACGCAAGTACGGAGTTGAAGGAAGGAGTGTAGGGACCGGCTTTCCACCATTTGTGTAAGAATAAGGTATAGCAGCGTGGGCAGCGTTGGACTAGAAGTCTTTGTGATTGTGGTCGTTATCCTGGAGTTGGGAAGTGCCAGCAGGAGAAGGGAGAGCCTTTGCAGTAATGCTTCCCGTGGGGGAGCGAGCAGCTGGATGCTAGGAGCGTCCCGAGTCACGGGAAGGAGTAGGATTGGTGTTGCAGCTGCGTTTGGGCAGCTGGTAGGAAATTGAGATGGGGATGGGAGAGGCCGGTATGAAAGCGGAAGGAGCAACGTGGTTTTGGAGAGTCGAAGCAGTGGAGTCGTCTGTCTGAAAGCGAAGCTGACTAGCGTGGGTCCTGACTAGCGTGGTTTTACAGTTGCAGGCGTTGGAAGAGCAGCATGTTCAGGCTGAGCGTTGTGTTCAGGATTTGAAGACGGCCCTGGCAGAGAAACAGAGGGAAGCGACAGCTTCTTCCCGGCAACTGCAAGACCTTCTGGAAGCCTCTTTGGGAGGCGTTAGCCTAAAAGACCTGGAGGAACGAGTGGGACGGTAAGGAAGTGGCACAGTGAAGCAAGGCTTTGCTTTGTGGGCTGGTGTAATAGCAGCAGGATGGCCTTGTTGCATCTCAGCAAGTCAGTACACGATTTTGGGAGAGGCTTTTGCTTTGGACTGTGTGATTTGGCGCTGTTGTGCCAGTGTTGGTGCTCCTGTGGATTTCCATAACGAGGCCTGTGTTTCTTTTCAAGACTTGAACTGGAAAACGCCCGGCTGGAAGACACAGGGCAGCAGCAGGCAGCTAGACTCGAAGCTCTTCAGAAAGAGCTGCACGCCTCTGCCTCTGTAAGCTAGTCATAGCCTTCCTGTTTCATGAGCTACTGTGCGCAGTTGTGTGTGTATGTATGCGGGGGCGTTTTCGGAAGAGATTTTCCTGGGGAGCCTCGGGGAAATCATTCCCTGCAGGCTGCAGGCGATCGGCTGCTGTTGGTCCGCTCGCAGGCTTTCTGGTTTTGTGTGCTACTCTGCTGAGTCTTACTTAACAGTGTTTGAGGTAAGGGCACTTACGGCACTTGTGCGCCGGTGTGAATGGTTGCTGCTTTGTACCGGTTGTGGTGCTTAAGCCGTGTGGCAGCAGCACTTCAGCTGTTGCCGCCTTAAAGGCGTTCTGCAAGTGAACTTGTGGAACGTCCTTGGTGCCAAGCACGTCGTTGCCAAGTCTTAAGCGGCCTCCTCAGGCTGTGCCAGGAATTCCATTTGCCGCTGGTCGCTGAAGATCCCCCTGGAGCTTTAAATTAAGCTGTGCTCTGCCCGGATGGGGATACCTAAGTACCGTCGGCTATTAGCGGAGGGCCTGAGGAAGGTGTTCTCCAGTGTGCGTGGCACCTTTGCCCCCGTGAGCCCCTCGCTAGTAGCGGGTGGTCTTTGCTTTAGTGGGGGTCGGGGGGAGGGTGGTGTGGGGGGAGAGAGGGGTGGCAGGCACCAGTTTCTGTCCCTCGGTCTTAGCCTGGGTGGTGGAAATATTGAAGTGCTGCAGTTTGCGTGGGATTCTGTCCCCTGGAGTTGTGGGGCCGGCCCTCGGCTAGCAGAGAGAGATGTCCTGCCGCACCTTTGTGAGGAAGGCTGTGCGCACCTAGTGCTTCTAGGTGCCGTGAGTGAGTCGTGTGTGCCATTTCTTCTTCCTGTCCGGAAAGCGTGAGAGCGGAAGAAAGCCAGGGAAGGAGCTGGCAGAGTGGAAACAACCCGCAGAAGCCCGCCTGGAGGAAGAAATGAAGAAAAACGTTGCACTGCAGAAAGAATGCAACAGGTACAGCCGTTGAGTACTTGTAAGAGCTGTCGAATGAGCGGGGAGTCAGGCGTTATGTACCTTGCCCCTGAGACTCCGAGTACGTATCTGTTGGTGAGCGAGCTCAAGGCTTGCGTTAGGTCTTGCAAGTGGCTTCTGTAGGGGAGCGTGCGGTTTTAGGTAGGTGGAAGTGCAGGCAGGAGGGCAGTTGTCCTGGGAAGAGAGGGAGGGCGGGAGGGCAGGAAGAAGTCGCTTGTGTCTTGTGCCTGTTGTCAGGCAGAGGGAGAAGCTTCAAGGGAGCAGATGAAATGTTGACTGGGCAAGTGATGTGTGGGAGGGGAATGATGTGGGTGGGTGGGTTGGTGTGGTGTTTTGGCTTGGTGTCTTGTTCTGGAAGTCCTGGCCTGTCCGCCATGGTACAAATGAAGTAAGCCCCGCACCGTATGCGTGGTGCTTAGGGAAGTGCATGCGTAAAGGCGGACTGTGCTTGGGCTTCCTACTTTACTTGCTAATGTGCTGTGCAGGTCGAAGAGGCTTCTGGAGAAAGCTATGAAGAAAGTGAGGGCGTATGAGAGGCGGGCGCGAGAGTCCCAGATGAATTTCCCGGGCGAAAGGGAGGACCCGTGTTCGGGAAGGGGCAGAGAAGTTGCTAAATTACGAACAAAGGTGAGCTTTGGCTGGCTTGTTGTGGTGCTTGTTTTGGAAAGCTGTAAGATTCTTTTCCTGGCTGTTGGGTTGTGGTGTTAATTATGTGGTGGCCGTGTTTTGAAAAGAACGGCTGTCTCTTATGGTCCCTGAAAAAGCCTGTGTAATCCTTTGGGAAGTGAAGAGGCGTTGCGATAGCGGGGCACTTGTGAGCCTGGGCCTTTCTGGGCGAGAGCCCAGCTTGAAAGCTTGAGGCCCTGGCAGCATCTTTGAGGTCTGACAGATGAATTTGTGCTCTGGAAGACCGGTAAGTAGGACCATTATAAGCCTAACCACAGTATGAAAGGCAAGGACATCGGAAGCATAGGTGTGAGAGGTGTGGAAAAGGTGCGTTTCTGCGGAGAGAAGACGACGACGACGACGACGGCGGCAGAGTTTTAGTTGACCTTTGGGGCCTACTGAAACCCTGGCACTTCTTTGTTGATTGTCTTCTAAACTCAAACCTGTGTGTGTGTGTGTGTGCGTGTATGTAGAAAGAGATAATCATTTCTGTTTCCTCTTTCCTGAAGCTTCAGGTATACCACTGTAAACAAGTGAATACCTTGTGATTATTGTATATTGTTGTCAATATGATTACAGTTGTTATCGTTCCCGTTCATTAGTTCATTACACTCGGTTACTTACCTGTTACAATAGTAAACTCATTCCTAAGGAGTAGGGACACCTACACTACCAGCCGACCCTGTTTAGTGTCGGGAGCCCGCCGAATTACCTTACCAGGGCAAAATGCCTCTCAACTGGTTCGGTCGTTCTGCGGAGGCCTCCCGGCACAAAGGGACACGCTCGGTGGATTGTCACAGAACTGCGTACGCTTAGACCTCTGGGTCTGCTTAGGTGAGTGAGTCCTTTCCCTGTGTGCAGGTCCGTGAGCTGTGCTGCTCCCTGGAGGCAGAGCGGAGGAAGTCGAGGCAGCTAGAGAAAGCAAACGAAGGTGCGCGAGAAGAGTTGGCTTGGCTGCATGGGAGCCGTGACAAACTGCGGAAGAGCAAGCGGCAGCTGGAAGAAGAGGTGGTTGCGCTGAGGTGTCGCTTAGAGGCCAAGATGAGGGATCAGAGGCACAGAGAAGAGGATAAAAGGGAGATTGAGCAAAAGGCTGGGCAAGAGCTAAGGCAAAAACTACAGGAAGTCAATCTCTTTCTGCAGGTGAGCTCCCTTACCGCTAGTACGCGCAGTCCGTTTGTGGCTTGTCATTCATTCTTTACTGTTGTCATTTCTCGGTATGTTATGCTTGTGCCGGTCAGTGCTGTGGGGTCATGGGCTCGTTATAGCTTCAGGAGGTTGCTGAAGGGTGCGAGCTTGTTGGATGCTTGTCCTCAGGCATTCTGAGATGTGGTGAATAATCTTCTTTACGCACCTCGGTCACTGGCGAATCTGTAACAGCGCCAAGAAAGACGAGAATTGCAAGTGGACTAGTGTCTTAGAGAGACAGAGGTGGCTTAGTACTAGCTCTGATTCAAAACAAAACAAAGCAAAGCAAAAAGTTGCGCTGAGAGAGCCGGTTTCTTTCTGAACCAAAAGGATGATGTAATGGGGTGCTTTTGGGTTTTGCCCTTGATTGTAGAGGGCAGTGAGGAGGCCCAGTTGGCTCCCTGGGTGAGGTTGTGCTCTTCAAAGTGGGTGTGTGAAAGGGCCTGGGGGGAATGATCTCTTTTTCTTTCCTGGGGGTTGAAACTGCATTATCTGCTTCAGACACAGGCAGCCGCCCAGGACCGAGCGGAACAACTAAGAGCCGCTTCTGCAGCTTCCGCGGTAGGCCGACTGCAGCAGAGAGTTAGGCATTTAGAATATGAATTGGCTCTCACAAAACGCCTGCAGTGAGAGAGCGCTAACGAGAGGCTTGCGGAAGCTGCTGCTGCTGCGCAATGCTATGAGCCCTGCAGAAGCCACTCTCTGGCAACGAACCCGGTGGGCAGCGCTTCCTCTGTGACGGAGAGAGTGGAAGCTCATATGGCTGAGGTAAGGCATTGGGAATACCTGTTATTCTCAAGCTGAAAATGAGCATCCGTTCCTAGCTCCACCGCGCCCAATCTAGGAGTCTAGACACGCCTGCTGACCCTCAGAGCGCTGCAACCTCGGCAAAAGCTCTGGTCCGGGCGCGCCCCAGAATTAGCAGTCCGTGTGACGGCATGTTCCTCACAGCGTGGTGAGCAGCGTGCCCTGAGGTTTGGGAAGCGCATGCCGAGAGTGGGGCAAGGGAGCACGTGATTCTTCACAAAATGCCGTGATCCGTTCCCGCCTTTGCACAGAGTGGGGGTGTGGAGAAGCTCTCGAGTTGGGGATTGCTTTGTGAGACGGTTAATGCCATAGAGTAATGGGAACGCTGGGCCTTGGTGGACAAAGACTTTCTCTGTAGTGGGGGTGATGTTTCCAGTGTTTATTCCCATGTTGCAGTTGGCTTGAGAAGCTAATGCTACAAGAATGTAGCTACTGAGGCCTTAAGGGTATCTTGTCTGTACTTGCAGGTGCGGCGGGAATGGTCAAAAATATCGCTGAAGAACTTGAGCAAGGTAATCTGTCAGGATCTGTTAGCGGTGTTACCAAGGAAGAGGACGGTTCCTCCATTTTGAACACAACTACTGGAAAGCTGCCAAGCTCCTGTGCTAAGCACAGTTGTTT
Source organism: Struthio camelus (assembly GCF_040807025.1). Classification (NCBI taxonomy): domain Eukaryota; kingdom Metazoa; phylum Chordata; class Aves; order Struthioniformes; family Struthionidae; genus Struthio; species Struthio camelus. Next base: position 27,792,739 of record NC_090942.1, read on the forward strand.
TCTACTAGCTTTCCAACCTAGAGCTCTGCGAGGCAACTTGCTGCTTATGCAAATAATAGTCGTACAGAGTCGTATGCAGTTGCCTTTAGATCACAGAGAGGAAAAGCGGCCTATGCGCACGTTCAGCCCCTGCCCCCGAGCCCTGAGCAATTCCACCTCTTCAGGATAATTGTTTCTCCAGAGTTGTGGCTTGGCGGTGACTGGGCCTGTTGCAAAGCAGGTAGCCCCTGAGAGCAATTCCTTCTGTCCCAGTAGCCTTTACTCTCCTAGCGAGTGGCCAGCCGTTGCGCTAGAGCTCTTTCCGTTTGCTAGGACGGACACAAATCCGTGGCATTGAATCCGTTTGCATTGTGACTGGAGTTGCCTGTCTCCTGGGAGTAATAAGGTTTGTTTGCTTTGGGGACCTTTTCCTACTGCAACACTAACATAGGGCATTTTCTCCCCTCCCGCTCTCGCCCCGCCCCTTCCCCAGCAATGGCTGAGCTGAACATTGGATCGGCTGGAGCTTCTCCCTGGGCATCTACTGAAGGATCTTCAGAAAACGTAGACCAGGAGCCGCTTTCCAGGGCAACGCAAGAGTGCCGCGATGTTTTGACAGCCCCGTTCCAGAGAGCTAAGAGTGGTTATCCTGAGACTACTACCTCCTGACAGAGGGACTCGCGTTACCAGGCTGTGAGGAAAAGCAACCCTTGCCACTGTTTTTGTACGAGTGCAACAGTGCGGTGTAGCCAATAATAATAACGTGCGGTCTTTAACTGCAAGTATTGTGTTCCAACTTGGTATTTAATAAATGTTGTAATCTAGTAGGTCTCTCCGTTTTATTCTGTTCCCCTTCCTGACTTTGCCTGCCCTGCGCATATGACTGTCCCCTCTGCTCGTGTCTCTTATGGAGTAGTACGTGTTGCATTGCTGCCAAATGGTGGATGCTGGTGGAAGTCTGGCCTGCTGCGGCATTTGCGGGCAAGGGCTGCGTTTTGTCCCTGCGTTTTGCGAGTTGTTCAGCGCTAGCCAGCACGGATGATGGAAGTCATGTTTTTGAAGGCCTAGCCAGGCTTTCTTCCTGGGCAGGCGCTTAGCCCTTCTGCCTCGCGCTGGTCTGACCAAAAGTCACTTATGCAGACAGCTCCAGGCCTGAGGGCAGAGAGGCCGTTTGTCCAAGGGAGAGCTCAGCTCTGCTCTGCTCTGCTCCCTTCAGCTGGCTTCCCAGCTGCTCCTTCAGCCTGTCCTGGCAGCCAGGCCAAGGGCCAGCATGCAGACTGTGTGTTTTTCCTCAGCGGGGGCTGGAAGCACGAGTGTGTGAAGACAGGGGCCTCGATCGTCCCCAGGTGCAGCCCTTGGCGGTTCCCCTTGTTGAACTTGACAAGGTGCCCGGTTGCCTCACGTCTCGCTCGTAGCGGGGCACTGGCCTCTTGCTGCCTTTGAGAACGATGCTTCCTGTGGTCTGGGCAGAAGGGAGGGCGAGAGCTTCTGGTAGCCAGGAAAGGTCGCAAAGCCCGCCGGTCTGGAAGGCTGTTGGATCCGCTTGCAGTCTGCAAAGGGGAAAGGGGTTATGGAAGTTCTCTGCCCTGCAGCGTGACTGGCAAAGCGGAACCGCTGTCCAGTGCTGGGCACTTGCTCTTCTCTCTGCAAAGCAAAAGCAGGTGCGGAACGCCTCTGAAGTGCCTTCGCTTTGGGTTGTCCTGTTGCCAAACTCTGAGAGGAACTGTTTTCCAGTGGTTCCCTGCCTGCTTCTGTCCTGCTGGGTGTCAGGGAGAGGTGAAAGTTCTTGGCCGCCGGAGCAGCAGCACTGAAATTCAGCGCTGGCATCTGGCATGACAGGAGCTGGTAGCGCTTACAAGGCGGGTAGAGCAAAGTCCCGTCTGTTCTGGCCCCTGCACTAGAGGAGAGGGATGGAGCTACTGGAGCGAGTCCAGCGAAGGGCTACTAAGATGATTAAGGGACTGGAGTAGCTCTCATACGAGGAAAGGCTGAGAGAGCTGGGATTGTTCAGCCTGCAGAAGAGAAGACCGCGGATCAGGGTGTAGGCAGGATGCGAAGGGAGGGTGTAAAGAAGTCGGAGGCAGACTCTTCTCAGCGGTGCCTAGCGGTAGGACGAGGGGCAAGGGGCACAAACTGAAACACAGGCTGTCCTGTCTGAACAGGAGGAAAAAGTTCTTTGCTGTGAGGGGTGACTGAGCCCTGGAAGAGGTTGCCCAGAGAGCTTGGGGAGTCTCCGTCCTCGGAGATGTTCCCAAGCCGTCTGGCTAGGGTCCTGGGCCGACTACTTGAGGTGATCCTGCTTGAGTAGGGGGGGCTGGACGAGACGATCTCCAGAGGTGCCTTCCAACCTCAAACGTCCGGTGATTCTGTGACAAGCGGGAGAAGCGGGCGACCGGGCATCTAGTCAAGTTCGACAAGGGGAACTGTCAAGGGCTGCACCTGGGGCAGGCTGGGGGCTACTGCCAGGAAAGCAGCTGGGCAGAGGAAGGCCTGGGGGTGCAGGTGGGCAGCAAGGAGTCAGCAATGGTTAGAGAAAGAAATCGTAACCACATTTTAATCGTTTTGATAATAACTTTCTGCCAAAGGGAGCAATCGCCCTCCAGCCTCTCGCTGTGGTCTCTGCTAACAGCTGGAGCGATCCGCTTTCGGTGAGAGTCGCTCACCTCGGTGAGAGTCGCGACTCGCGGCCAATTTGGCTCCCTCCGGCACTTGGGCTTCCTACGGCGCAGGCGCAGAGCTGGGAGCCCAGAAGGACCGGCACGCTCGCGGCCTGGCCGGGCAGCAGCCAGAGCAGCCAGCTGCGGGGCTCAACCTAAGCAGTCGCCGTCTCTTCAGGCGCAACGAGCTACTTCAGCCCTGCGAGCTCGGCCAAGCGCTCGCGACGCCCGTGCCCTTAGGGAAACAGTGGGAGCGCAGGTTTGCGAGGAGCACAGTGTCCCGCACCTGGAGCAGCAGCAGCATGAATTCTTCAGGGAAATGACGGCACAGCAGAGTAAGAGCTGGAGCTGGGGGCCGCCGGGGAGGGACCCCCAACAAAGACGTCCTTCGGCCGGCCGCAGCCACCCGCAGCCACCCGCCGCCGCCGCCGCCCCCCGGCCCGGCCCGGCAGCGCCGCGAAGGAGGCGGCAGCGCCCCCCCCCGCCCCGCCCCGGGCCCGCCCCGGCCGCAGCCCCGCCCCCTCGCTGCACAGCCCCGCCCCTCGGCGCGTCACCCCGCTGCCCTGTGACGCCCCCCCCCGCGCCCTCGCCGCGGCTGTTGCGCATGCGCGGCGCGCCCGCCACCGCCTCCGGAGCCGGTGGTCCTCGGTGCTGTTGCGGCCGTGTGCCTCGCTGCCAGCGTCGCTGCGTCGCTGTCCTCGGCCGGCGCCTCTGCCCCCGGCCCGGGGGCTCCGAGCTCGCCGGGACTCAGCCCCGCAGCAGCTGGCCCGGGCCGCGGCCCCTGCTCGGGGCTGTCCGCCGCCCGCGTGCCCGCCGCAGCATGAAGAGGCTCTTGGGGCTCTTCGGCCAGGGCCAGGGGCAGCCGCCTTCGCCGTCGCCGTCGCGGTCGCGGTCGCGGTCGCGGTCGCGGTGGGCGTGCGGCGGCAGCGCGCCCCTGCGCTGCGTCGGCGCTGCCTACGAGCTCCGGGAGAAGGAGCTGGGCAAGCTGCACCGCGCGGCCGCCAGCGGCGACCTGGCGCGGGTGCGGCGGCGGCGGTGGCTGCCGAGAGTCGGCCTCGACGGGCGGGACAAGGCGAAGCGGTGAGGGGCGGCGGGGGGGCCGGGGCGGCGCGGGGGGTGGGGGGGGCGGCGGCGAGGGCCGGGCTGCTGCGTCGGTGCCGGCGGGGGCGGCGGCTGGTGGGTTGGAGCTGGCGTGCAGCTGGCAGGAGCGCCTTTGTGCCGGGAAGGCAGGGCCGTTTGCTTGGGCTGGCGAGGGAGTGCGGGAGGGCAGTCGGCCTTGCGCGCGCGGGGTGGGCTCGGGGCTCGGAGGCCGGTTGCGTGTGTGGCCAGGCCGGAGCGGGACTTTGTTGCTGGGAGCGTGACAGGGTCGAGGGGGAAGGTTTCTGCTGTCGGGTTTGGTAGGTGTTGTGGAGGGCCCTTGGGAGCGAGCGCGTGCTGGTGCTTGCTGCAGCAGTAAGGCCGGGAAGAGGCCAGAGGGCGCGACTTCCCGGCAAGGCCAGCAGCGAGGGGATGTTCTGGTGTTATAAAAGGCACGTGCTGGGCCTGCGGCCCGCTGCTGTGGCGTGAGTGGTCCTGGCAGCAGGTGGAGGTTGCCTTGCCGTAGGCTGGAGGTGCGCAAGCCTTGCTCTTGCTTGCTGGGCTGCGTGCGTAGTGGTGTTGGAGGCAGGGAGGAGGTGCCGGGGCGGAGGGCAGCAGTTGCAGAGCGGAAGCCGGAGGCTGGCTGGGAGAAATGGGGGGCCTGGGCGCAGGGATGCACGCGCAGGGAAGGGAGCGCGGAGCTGAGGCAACGTTGTCTTCCTAAGTGGGGGCTGGGGCTGGGGCTGGGGCTGGGGCGGGGAGGGGCTTTTTCCTAGCCCCGGCGTCTCGGGCTTTGGGTGTGCAGCGGTCACCCGCGTGACATGGGCAGGCGCGGTCTCTTCAGCTGTCTGGCCTGCGCTAAGGTAACATGCTCAATTTTTAGGACACCTCTGCATCTGGCTTGCGCTAACGGACATGCGGAGGTTGTCTTGTACTTAGTAGAGAGGAAGTGCAAGCTAAATCCTCGTGACAACTTCAAGAGATCGCCACTGATGAAGGTACGTGGGTGCTGCGGTAGGCAGGGCTTCTAAATTGCGCCCCGAGCGATCGAGCTCTTGGGTGATTCTGGAGGTAGGTCTGGGTGGAGCTTGTGGTGCGCTGGGCGCTGGCTAGGCGTGCGTTGCCTAATGTTTGGGCGCGTTATTGTTGTCCGAGGTCGGCAAGCTGTGGGAATTCTGCCAGAGGGAAGCGTAATTGCTGGCAACGTTTCCTTGTTTCCCGTGTGGTTGGCAGGCAGTGCAGTGCCAGCACGAAGGCTGCGTCGCCATTCTGCTAGCGCATGGCGCCGACGCTAACCTTGCGGATGCTAACGGCAACACTGCCCTTCACCTGGCTGCCCTTGCTCCTAACACCTGCCTAGCAGGGCAGTTACTGGCGCACAACGCCCATCTTGATGCGCAGAATAAGGTAAGCGTGGAATTTGGGTCAGGCCGCTCCTGAGAAGAAAAAGTTGCTTTGCTTCTCTGTGTTTTTCTAACTGGAGAGGGGCGTTATGCTTTCAGATGGGATACACGCCCCTTTCTCTGGCCGTGTCCGCGCATCACGTAGAGATGGTGGAGTTCCTGCTTAGCAAAGGAGCCGACGTGCACGCTCGAGATCAGTCGGAAAGGTGAAGGGTTTGTCAAAACGGGGCGTGGGTCTCCTGAGCATTGGTGAAGTTTGCCTGGTCTGGCCGGGTAGCCGAGGGTGCTTAGCGGGGGAGACGTTTGGCCCAGGGACGTGCTGCGGCCCCTTGCAACCCGAGTTCTCGTGGGCTTCCGTGTGGTTGGCTTTGCTTTCCTCCTGGCTGTAGGAAAGGGGGAGGTGTAATTGTTTTGGGAGCAAATAGGGATGAAAGGAACGCCAGTGAAACGTCGGTGTCTCCTGATAGCTTTTGTCTCGTCTTGTGGCTGCTTTAGGACCCCTCTGATGCTTGCCGCCTCTGCCGGGGACGTGAGCATGATAGAAGTTCTTCTTGGCTATGGTGCTGACCTTTGCCAGAAAGACGTTCTTGGATGGACAGCGGAGGCTTATGCTAGGAGGTCTGGACACACTGGGTAAGTGCTTTAGGTCACGGTGAGAGTCGCTAAGCGGTCCGAATGTCCGTGTTGGTGTGCGGACGTGTTTGGTAAGAGGCGCAAGGTTTAATGATGCGTGGAGACCTTTGTTGAAGGTGGGCTCAGTGGAATCTTCCGGGACGTAGCGTTCCCTGTGTCAAGTGTGAGTTGGGGAGTTGAGGAAAGCTTCCCCCGCAAATCGTCTTGTTTGGTAAGTGGTGTTATGCAAGGATGTAGTTGATTATAGTGACAGTGTTCCCTTTCTTTCCGCACCTCCCTAGTGTTAGTGAACAGCTGGCAGACCGCGCAGCCGAGAAAAACGTGGGAGAAGCTTGTGCAGGCAGCGCAGAAAGCACGCCAGTGCTTAGCACTCGTTGCGAGGCAGGAGCTGCTGCGTTTGCGTTGGGCACACCTGCTGCGGACAGAGGAGGTAGGAGGCTTAACTGTGGAGGAGCTGAGGAGGAGAATGCCTACGGCCTTTTCTTGTGGTGGCTTGTATTGAAGCTTGGCAGGGTTCCGTCCCTCTTGCCTGTTGAGTACCCTTGCTAGGGACGGAGTAGAGACGCGCTGGTGATCCTCCTCCGTGAGGATAGTCCTTTGGTTTTGAGGCTGGCTTTTGGTTTTGGGGGTGATGGGTGGGAGGCTGGGTAGAGCAGGAAATACAGCGTAGTCTCTGGCATTTTGAAGCACAGGTTGGCGGGGGTGGGGGTAGAGGCAAAGAGAGCACGAGAGAGAGACCGATCTCTGCCTGTGTGGTATGAAGAGCTCGGCAGTTTGTTTCCTTCTTGTCCTGTTCAACCGCTACCAGCATTTGCTCGCTGCCTGCTCACATAGCATATTCATGCCATGGCAGGTTTGAGGTTTGGAACGTTCGAAGGAAAGACAAGGGCGGTGTGGAATTCTTGTCCTTTTTTATTTTGCGGGGGGTGGGGGGGGGCAGCGAGAATTGAGTAGGATGGGAGAAATTGGTGGTTTGGGGCATGCTTTCGTTCATGCTGTCTGGCATGACTGCTTCACTCTAGTCTGGCCTGTAGAATTGTCCGTGTAACGTGCTTGTCTGCATTGCTGAAAGTCGAAGGTCCGACATGCTAAGAATTAATCCTGTCAATTAATATTTGAACAGTGAGAGGTGGCTTTTCCCACGAATACTTCACGAGGTGAGCCTCGAACAGTAGCTTTTGCCAACGACCTTAACCTGCCGAAAAAGAGGGGAGATTTGAGCGAGACGGTCCTTCTTGCCTTTGCCTTTGCCTTTGCCTTTGAAGAGTGTTGGAGGCAGAGGAGAGCGATGACAGCTGTCCTGCTTCTGAGGAAGAAAAAAGCAGTTTAGCTGCCAAGGTAAAGTGCCTCCAGAAGGAGAACTGCCCGTGGAGCGACTCGTTTGCAGGGCAGAGCTGTCTAGATTTGGGCAAAAGCGCGTGTCCAGGCAGGGTGGTTTTCTCCTGCCCCGCGGTCTCCTGCCTGCCAGTCTTTCAGCTGCGGTGAGCTGTTTGCTCCAAGCCTTGTAGCCGTCCGTGGCAGAGCATGCAGCAGGCTTGCGGTTGCGGGTGGGAAGAGCAGTAGGTGACAAGAAAAGCGACCGCATGGTTTTCTTCACCTGAGTCAGAGTTCTCGTCCCAAAGCTGATCAGCCTCTAGATGGCCTGTTCTTTTGTCCTCCAAGCCTTGCTGTTTGTTTCCAGTAACTTTGGTGATAGAATTCAGGCTGATATGGGGAAAAGGGCACTTGCTGTTCAAGATCTGCTGCAATGCTTCATCTCCTGGCTCTCCTTTCTTTCGTCCTTGTCAGGTTGCCCAAGAGTGCTTGGGGGCGGGGGGAGTGGCTCAAGAGGGTCTTTTTTTCCTCCTGGGGGATGGCATTGCGGGCTTGCATGGGATCTCACAGCACCTGTTTCCCCTTCCTTTTGTTTCTTTTGTTTTGTTTTGGTTTGTTTTTCAGTTGAGGTGTGTGGCATTGGGGCTGTGCCATGATGAAGAAGCTGAAGAAGCCGAGTGTGGTGCAGGAACGCACCCCGTAGTGCTGGAGATGCAGGCATGTTTATTTGCAACCTGGTTGCCCTTGTCTCAGTGGCCTGTCAGAGAGTGTGGCAGCTGTTGTGTGAGAAGAGCTAGTGTGGCATAGTAAGATGTGATGGTGGTTGGAGGAGTGAAAGTGAGGAAAGAGGGGGAGGTGAGACTACGGTAGTTTGAGAAGCAGGCAGCTGGTGGTCTCGTGAGCCCAAGGGAGGGGGAAAGGGTGTGTGTGCTGCTGGATAAGGTAACGTAGGTGAAGGCAGAGCCTGACTGTGTGCGGGCAGTGCTTCTCGGGGGGCTTTATGGAATGGGAGCAGGACGTTAGTGACATTAGGTATTGCTGTGTACATAAAGACATCTGCAGGCCTTGTAAAAGAGGAGCGAGAAGGTTTTTCTCTGTGGCTCGAGAGAGGAGAAGTATTTGGCAAGGTGTGGATGGCCTGGGCAGAGGCTGCTGTCCTGGGAGTGGCAGCAAGTGGCCTTGGAGTTGTATTTCTAGAGTCCTACTGCAAGAGAGAAGGTTCTGGTTCTGTGCGTGCTTGGAAGGGTTGCTGCTGCTTTGCCGGGTTATGCAGTGAAAGGAGCGTGTTTGGGACGGTGCAGCCAAGTACTAAGGACAGCAGCAGAGTGGGTGTAGGCTTGGAGGGAGCGCAGTTGGGGGTTGGAGAGTGGAAGCGAGGGCCCAGGGGGAGGTTTGCCTCAGGTTGTTGGAGAAGCAGGCAGCTGGCGGTGTTTGTTGGTGCAAAGGAGGGGGGAAGGATGTGTGTGCTGCTGAGTATTGCCGTGTAGGGGAAGCTGGAGTGTGGGTAGTGCTTCTCAGGGGCTTTAGGGGAAGGGAGCAGGGCGTTTGTGAGCTTCGGCATTGCCGTCCCTTCACATACGTTCTCGTGGAGGCTGCTTGTTTCTGTTCTTTCTAAGTGTGCAGGCCGATCTCTTTTAGGACGACTCACCGGAAAGGAAGGGAGAGGAGGCTCCTGGTGGTGCCCAAGTGGCGGCTGCTGCAGGAGCCCCTGCTGGTGTGAGAGGTGAGTTTCTAGACATGGAGGGGCTTTGTTTCTCTGCTCTTTGGGCTGGGTGAATGAACTGAAATGGCGATCTGCCTGTGAGAGGGTAGAGCAGGCAGGTAGGCGCTGGGCAGGCAATGGCGGGGAGGGGGGGAGGGAACGTAGCTGGAGGGAGATGTTTTGTGGTAGTGCTAGGGAAGGAGGGTTGTTTCTTGGTGACTTCCTGCGGGTGGGAGGGTGTTTGGCTAGTGCTTTGCGGGTCGCTCCTGTAGCGTGCCGAGGGATTGTGAAGGGCCAACTCTGGAGCTGTAGTTTGGAGGGGAGATGCCGTCAGAGCTGCGTAGTCGGCGACTGTGGCATGGCAGAGCCTTGTTTGGATGCTCGCCGAGCATGTGTTGGGCGTTCTTGGTAGGGGCGTGAGCTGTGCTGCTGGGCTTGGGCCTGTGGTGCTGGCAAGAAGGCGGCAGGAAGTGGCGATGGCGTGGTGGTGCGGCTGGGGGTGCAGGCGCCCTTAAATGACGCTGCTTTGTTTTTCCTGGGGAGTGGAACGGTTTGGTGTATCCTGGGCGCAGGGCTTGCGTGCTGGAGGAGAGCAGGAGAGGGAAAGAAGGAGCGGTGGTGTGTCATTTGTGGCTTCCTTTGCAGGTGTTGCGTCGTCCGCAGGAGCGGAGCAGGAGGACGAGAGCGACTCTCCCTGGGATTCCGAGGTGCTTGGTGTGAGGGGCGCAGTGGGTTGCCCGAGGGGGGAAGTGCGCGGGAGCTTGCCTTGGACGTGGGCCCTAGCAGGGATGAGGCTCAGTTGCCGCTTGTGGTGGCTGCGCCACAGGTTTGTTCCTGCGACCTGGAGCCGCTTGTGCTCTGTGCAAGCGGTTTGGTGAGGACTGTGCCTAAGTGGGGTGTGCTAATGTCCTGGGAGTGGCAGCAAGTGGCCTTGGAGTTGTATTTCTAGAGTCCTACTGCAAGAGAGAAGGTTCTGGTTCTGTGCGTGCTTGGAAGGGTTGCTGCTGCTTTGCCGGGTTATGCAGTGAAAGGAGCGTGTTTGGGACGGTGCAGCCAAGTACTAAGGACAGCAGCAGAGTGGGTGTAGGCTTGGAGGGAGCGCAGTTGGGGGTTGGAGAGTGGAAGCGAGGGCCCAGGGGGAGGTTTGCCTCAGGTTGTTGGAGAAGCAGGCAGCTGGCGGTGTTTGTTGGTGCAAAGGAGGGGGGAAGGATGTGTGTGCTGCTGAGTATTGCCGTGTAGGGGAAGCTGGAGTGTGGGTAGTGCTTCTCAGGGGCTTTAGGGGAAGGGAGCAGGGCGTTTGTGAGCTTCGGCATTGCCGTCCCTTCACATACGTTCTCGTGGAGGCTGCTTGTTTCTGTTCTTTCTAAGTGTGCGGGCCGATCTCTTTTAGGACGACTCACCGGAAAGGAAGGGAGAGGAGGCTCCTGGTGGTGCCCAAGTGGCGGCTGCTGCAGGAGCCCCTGCTGGTGTGAGAGGTGAGTTTCTAGACATGGAGGGGCTTTGTTTCTCTGCTCTTTGGGCTGGGTGAATGAACTGAAATGGCGATCTGCCTGTGAGAGGGTAGAGCAGGCAGGTAGGCGCTGGGCAGGCAATGGCGGGGAGGGGGGGAGGGAACGTAGCTGGAGGGAGATGTTTTGTGGTAGTGCTAGGGAAGGAGGGTTGTTTCTTGGTGACTTCCTGCGGGTGGGAGGGTGTTTGGCTAGTGCTTTGCGAGTCGCTCCTGTAGCATGCCGAGGGATTGTGAAGGGCCAACTCTGGAGCTGTAGTTTGGAGGGGAGATGCCGTCAGAGCTGCGTAGTCGGCGACTGTGGCATGGCAGAGCCTTGTTTGGATGCTCGCCGAGCATGTGTTGGGCGTTCTTGGTAGGGGCGTGAGCTGTGCTGCTGGGCTTGGGCCTGTGGTGCTGGCAAGAAGGCGGCAGGAAGTGGCGATGGCGTGGTGGTGCGGCTGGGGGTGCAGGCGCCCTTAAATGACGCTGCTTTGTTTTTCCTGGGGAGTGGAACGGTTTGGTGTGTCCTGGGCGCAGGGCTTGCGTGCTGGAGGAGAGCAGGAGAGGGAAAGAAGGAGCGGTGGTGTGTCATTTGTGGCTTCCTTTGCAGGTGTTGCGTCGTCCGCAGGAGCGGAGCAGGAGGACGAGAGCGACTCTCCCTGGGATTCCGAGGTGCTTGGTGTGAGGGGCGCAGTGGGTTGCCCGAGGGGGGAAGTGCGCGGGAGCTTGCCTTGGACGTGGGCCCTAGCAGGGATGAGGCTCAGTTGCCGCTTGTGGTGGCTGCGCCACAGGTTTGTTCCTGCGACCTGGAGCCGCTTGTGCTCTGTGCAAGCGGTTTGGTGAGGACTGTGCCTAAGTGGGGTGTGCTAATGTCCTGGGAGTGGCAGCAAGTGGCCTTGGAGTTGTATTTCTAGAGTCCTACTGCAAGAGAGAAGGTTCTGGTTCTGTGCGTGCTTGGAAGGGTTGCTGCTGCTTTGCCGGGTTATGCAGTGAAAGGAGCGTGTTTGGGACGGTGCAGCCAAGTACTAAGGACAGCAGCAGAGTGGGTGTAGGCTTGGAGGGAGCGCAGTTGGGGGTTGGAGAGTGGAAGCGAGGGCCCAGGGGGAGGTTTGCCTCAGGTTGTTGGAGAAGCAGGCAGCTGGCGGTGTTTGTTGGTGCAAAGGAGGGGGGAAGGATGTGTGTGCTGCTGAGTATTGCCGTGTAGGGGAAGCTGGAGTGTGGGTAGTGCTTCTCAGGGGCTTTAGGGGAAGGGAGCAGGGCGTTTGTGAGCTTCGGCATTGCCGTCCCTTCACATACGTTCTCGTGGAGGCTGCTTGTTTCTGTTCTTTCTAAGTGTGCGGGCCGATCTCTTTTAGGACGACTCACCGGAAAGGAAGGGAGAGGAGGCTCCTGGTGGTGCCCAAGTGGCGGCTGCTGCAGGAGCCCCTGCTGGTGTGAGAGGTGAGTTTCTAGACATGGAGGGGCTTTGTTTCTCTGCTCTTTGGGCTGGGTGAATGAACTGAAATGGCGATCTGCCTGTGAGAGGGTAGAGCAGGCAGGTAGGCGCTGGGCAGGCAATGGCGGGGAGGGGGGGAGGGAACGTAGCTGGAGGGAGATGTTTTGTGGTAGTGCTAGGGAAGGAGGGTTGTTTCTTGGTGACTTCCTGCGGGTGGGAGGGTGTTTGGCTAGTGCTTTGCGGGTCGCTCCTGTAGCGTGCCGAGGGATTGTGAAGGGCCAACTCTGGAGCTGTAGTTTGGAGGGGAGATGCCGTCAGAGCTGCGTAGTCGGCGACTGTGGCATGGCAGAGCCTTGTTTGGATGCTCGCCGAGCATGTGTTGGGCGTTCTTGGTAGGGGCGTGAGCTGTGCTGCTGGGCTTGGGCCTGTGGTGCTGGCAAGAAGGCGGCAGGAAGTGGCGATGGCGTGGTGGTGCGGCTGGGGGTGCAGGCGCCCTTAAATGACGCTGCTTTGTTTTTCCTGGGGAGTGGAACGGTTTGGTGTGTCCTGGGCGCAGGGCTTGCGTGCTGGAGGAGAGCAGGAGAGGGAAAGAAGGAGCGGTGGTGTGTCATTTGTGGCTTCCTTTGCAGGTGTTGCGTCGTCCGCAGGAGCGGAGCAGGAGGACGAGAGCGACTCTCCCTGGGATTCCGAGGTGCTTGGTGTGAGGGGCGCAGTGGGTTGCCCGAGGGGGGAAGTGCGCGGGAGCTTGCCTTGGACGTGGGCCCTAGCAGGGATGAGGCTCAGTTGCCGCTTGTGGTGGCTGCGCCACAGGTTTGTTCCTGTGACCTGGAGCCGCTTGTGCTCTGTGCAAGCGGTTTGGTGAGGACTGTGCCTAAGTGGGGTGTGCTAATGTCCTGGGAGTGGCAGCAAGTGGCCTTGGAGTTGTATTTCTAGAGTCCTACTGCAAGAGAGAAGGTTCTGGTTCTGTGCGTGCTTGGAAGGGTTGCTGCTGCTTTGCCAGGTTATGCAGTGAAAGGAGCGTGTTTGGGACGGTGCAGCCAAGTACTAAGGACAGCAGCAGAGTGGGTGTAGGCTTGGAGGGAGCGCAGTTGGGGGTTGGAGAGTGGAAGCGAGGGCCCAGGGGGAGGTTTGCCTCAGGTTGTTGGAGAAGCAGGCAGCTGGCGGTGTTTGTTGGTGCAAAGGAGGGGGGAAGGATGTGTGTGCTGCTGAGTATTGCCGTGTAGGGGAAGCTGGAGTGTGGGTAGTGCTTCTCAGGGGCTTTAGGGGAAGGGAGCAGGGCGTTTGTGAGCTTCGGCATTGCCGTCCCTTCACATACGTTCTCGTGGAGGCTGCTTGTTTCTGTTCTTTCTAAGTGTGCGGGCCGATGTCTTTCAGGACGACTCACCGGAAAGGAAGGGAGAGGAGGCTCCTGGTGGTGCCCAAGTGGCGGCTGCTGCAGGAGCCCCTGCTGGTGTGAGAGGTGAGTTTCTAGACATGGAGGGGCTTTGTTTCTCTGCTCTTTGGGCTGGGTGAATGAACTGAAATGGCGATCTGCCTGTGAGAGGGTAGAGCAGGCAGGTAGGCGCTGGGCAGGCAATGGCGGGGAGGGGGGGAGGGAACGTAGCTGGAGGGAGATGTTTTGTGGTAGTGCTAGGGAAGGAGGGTTGTTTCTTGGTGACTTCCTGCGGGTGGGAGGGTGTTTGGCTAGTGCTTTGCGGGTCGCTCCTGTAGCGTGCCGAGGGATTGTGAAGGGCCAACTCTGGAGCTGTAGTTTGGAGGGGAGATGCCGTCAGAGCTGCGTAGTCGGCGACTGTGGCATGGCAGAGCCTTGTTTGGATGCTCGCCGAGCATGTGTTGGGCGTTCTTGGTAGGGGCGTGAGCTGTGCTGCTGGGCTTGGGCCTGTGGTGCTGGCAAGAAGGCGGCAGGAAGTGGCGATGGCGTGGTGGTGCGGCTGGGGGTGCAGGCGCCCTTAAATGACGCTGCTTTGTTTTTCCTGGGGAGTGGAACGGTTTGGTGTGTCCTGGGCGCGGGGCTTGCGTGCTGGAGGAGAGCAGGAGAGGGAAAGAAGGAGCGGTGGTGTGTCATTTGTGGCTTCCTTTGCAGGTGTTGCGTCGTCCGCAGGAGCGGAGCAGGAGGACGAGAGCGACTCTCCCTGGGATTCCGAGGTGCTTGGTGTGAGGGGCGCAGTGGGTTGCCCGAGGGGGGAAGTGCGCGGGAGCTTGCCTTGGACGTGGGCCCTAGCAGGGATGAGGCTCAGTTGCCGCTTGTGGTGGCTGCGCCACAGGTTTGTTCCTGTGACCTGGAGCCGCTTGTGCTCTGTGCAAGCGGTTTGGTGAGGACTGTGCCTAAGTGGGGTGTGCTAATGTCCTGGGAGTGGCAGCAAGTGGCCTTGGAGTTGTATTTCTAGAGTCCTACTGCAAGAGAGAAGGTTCTGGTTCTGTGCGTGCTTGGAAGGGTTGCTGCTGCTTTGCCGGGTTATGCAGTGAAAGGAGCGTGTTTGGGACGGTGCAGCCAAGTACTAAGGACAGCAGCAGAGTGGGTGTAGGCTTGGAGGGAGCGCAGTTGGGGGTTGGAGAGTGGAAGCGAGGGCCCAGGGGGAGGTTTGCCTCAGGTTGTTGGAGAAGCAGGCAGCTGGCGGTGTTTGTTGGTGCAAAGGAGGGGGGAAGGATGTGTGTGCTGCTGAGTATTGCCGTGTAGGGGAAGCTGGAGTGTGGGTAGTGCTTCTCAGGGGCTTTAGGGGAAGGGAGCAGGGCGTTTGTGAGCTTCGGCATTGCCGTCCCTTCACATACGTTCTCGTGGAGGCTGCTTGTTTCTGTTCTTTCTAAGTGTGCGGGCCGATGTCTTTCAGGACGACTCACCGGAAAGGAAGGGAGAGGAGGCTCCTGGTGGTGCCCAAGTGGCGGCTGCTGCAGGAGCCCCTGCTGGTGTGAGAGGTGAGTTTCTAGACATGGAGGGGCTTTGTTTCTCTGCTCTTTGGGCTGGGTGAATGAACTGAAATGGCGATCTGCCTGTGAGAGGGTAGAGCAGGCAGGTAGGCGCTGGGCAGGCAATGGCGGGGAGGGGGGGAGGGAACGTAGCTGGAGGGAGATGTTTTGTGGTAGTGCTAGGGAAGGAGGGTTGTTTCTTGGTGACTTCCTGCGGGTGGGAGGGTGTTTGGCTAGTGCTTTGCGGGTCGCTCCTGTAGCGTGCCGAGGGATTGTGAAGGGCCAACTCTGGAGCTGTAGTTTGGAGGGGAGATGCCGTCAGAGCTGCGTAGTCGGCGACTGTGGCATGGCAGAGCCTTGTTTGGATGCTCGCCGAGCATGTGTTGGGCGTTCTTGGTAGGGGCGTGAGCTGTGCTGCTGGGCTTGGGCCTGTGGTGCTGGCAAGAAGGCGGCAGGAAGTGGCGATGGCGTGGTGGTGCGGCTGGGGGTGCAGGCGCCCTTAAATGACGCTGCTTTGTTTTTCCTGGGGAGTGGAACGGTTTGGTGTGTCCTGGGCGCAGGGCTTGCGTGCTGGAGGAGAGCAGGAGAGGGAAAGAAGGAGCGGTGGTGTGTCATTTGTGGCTTCCTTTGCAGGTGTTGCGTCGTCCGCAGGAGCGGAGCAGGAGGACGAGAGCGACTCTCCCTGGGATTCCGAGGTGCTTGGTGTGAGGGGCGCAGTGGGTTGCCCGAGGGGGGAAGTGCGCGGGAGCTTGCCTTGGACGTGGGCCCTAGCAGGGATGAGGCTCAGTTGCCGCTTGTGGTGGCTGCGCCACAGGTTTGTTCCTGTGACCTGGAGCCGCTTGTGCTCTGTGCAAGCGGTTTGGTGAGGACTGTGCCTAAGTGGGGTGTGCTAATGTCCTGGGAGTGGCAGCAAGTGGCCTTGGAGTTGTATTTCTAGAGTCCTACTGCAAGAGAGAAGGTTCTGGTTCTGTGCGTGCTTGGAAGGGTTGCTGCTGCTTTGCCGGGTTATGCAGTGAAAGGAGCGTGTTTGGGACGGTGCAGCCAAGTACTAAGGACAGCAGCAGAGTGGGTGTAGGCTTGGAGGGAGCGCAGTTGGGGGTTGGAGAGTGGAAGCGAGGGCCCAGGGGGAGGTTTGCCTCAGGTTGTTGGAGAAGCAGGCAGCTGGCGGTGTTTGTTGGTGCAAAGGAGGGGGGAAGGATGTGTGTGCTGCTGAGTATTGCCGTGTAGGGGAAGCTGGAGTGTGGGTAGTGCTTCTCAGGGGCTTTAGGGGAAGGGAGCAGGGCGTTTGTGAGCTTCGGCATTGCCGTCCCTTCACATACGTTCTCGTGGAGGCTGCTTGTTTCTGTTCTTTCTAAGTGTGCGGGCCGATGTCTTTCAGGACGACTCACCGGAAAGGAAGGGAGAGGAGGCTCCTGGTGGTGCCCAAGTGGCGGCTGCTGCAGGAGCCCCTGCTGGTGTGAGAGGTGAGTTTCTAGACATGGAGGGGCTTTGTTTCTCTGCTCTTTGGGCTGGGTGAATGAACTGAAATGGCGATCTGCCTGTGAGAGGGTAGAGCAGGCAGGTAGGCGCTGGGCAGGCAATGGCGGGGAGGGGGGGAGGGAACGTAGCTGGAGGGAGATGTTTTGTGGTAGTGCTAGGGAAGGAGGGTTGTTTCTTGGTGACTTCCTGCGGGTGGGAGGGTGTTTGGCTAGTGCTTTGCGGGTCGCTCCTGTAGCGTGCCGAGGGATTGTGAAGGGCCAACTCTGGAGCTGTAGTTTGGAGGGGAGATGCCGTCAGAGCTGCGTAGTCGGCGACTGTGGCATGGCAGAGCCTTGTTTGGATGCTCGCCGAGCATGTGTTGGGCGTTCTTGGTAGGGGCGTGAGCTGTGCTGCTGGGCTTGGGCCTGTGGTGCTGGCAAGAAGGCGGCAGGAAGTGGCGATGGCGTGGTGGTGCGGCTGGGGGTGCAGGCGCCCTTAAATGACGCTGCTTTGTTTTTCCTGGGGAGTGGAACGGTTTGGTGTATCCTGGGCGCAGGGCTTGCGTGCTGGAGGAGAGCAGGAGAGGGAAAGAAGGAGCGGTGGTGTGTCATTTGTGGCTTCCTTTGCAGGTGTTGCGTCGTCCGCAGGAGCGGAGCAGGAGGACGAGAGCGACTCTCCCTGGGATTCCGAGGTGCTTGGTGTGAGGGGCGCAGTGGGTTGCCCGAGGGGGGAAGTGCGCGGGAGCTTGCCTTGGACGTGGGCCCTAGCAGGGATGAGGCTCAGTTGCCGCTTGTGGTGGCTGCGCCACAGGTTTGTTCCTGCGACCTGGAGCCGCTTGTGCTCTGTGCAAGCGGTTTGGTGAGGACTGTGCCTAAGTGGGGTGTGCTAATGTCCTGGGAGTGGCAGCAAGTGGCCTTGGAGTTGTATTTCTAGAGTCCTACTGCAAGAGAGAAGGTTCTGGTTCTGTGCGTGCTTGGAAGGGTTGCTGCTGCTTTGCCGGGTTATGCAGTGAAAGGAGCGTGTTTGGGACGGTGCAGCCAAGTACTAAGGACAGCAGCAGAGTGGGTGTAGGCTTGGAGGGAGCGCAGTTGGGGGTTGGAGAGTGGAAGCGAGGGCCCAGGGGGAGGTTTGCCTCAGGTTGTTGGAGAAGCAGGCAGCTGGCGGTGTTTGTTGGTGCAAAGGAGGGGGGAAGGATGTGTGTGCTGCTGAGTATTGCCGTGTAGGGGAAGCTGGAGTGTGGGTAGTGCTTCTCAGGGGCTTTAGGGGAAGGGAGCAGGGCGTTTGTGAGCTTCGGCATTGCCGTCCCTTCACATACGTTCTCGTGGAGGCTGCTTGTTTCTGTTCTTTCTAAGTGTGCGGGCCGATCTCTTTTAGGACGACTCACCGGAAAGGAAGGGAGAGGAGGCTCCTGGTGGTGCCCAAGTGGCGGCTGCTGCAGGAGCCCCTGCTGGTGTGAGAGGTGAGTTTCTAGACATGGAGGGGCTTTGTTTCTCTGCTCTTTGGGCTGGGTGAATGAACTGAAATGGCGATCTGCCTGTGAGAGGGTAGAGCAGGCAGGTAGGCGCTGGGCAGGCAATGGCGGGGAGGGGGGGAGGGAACGTAGCTGGAGGGAGATGTTTTGTGGTAGTGCTAGGGAAGGAGGGTTGTTTCTTGGTGACTTCCTGCGGGTGGGAGGGTGTTTGGCTAGTGCTTTGCGAGTCGCTCCTGTAGCATGCCGAGGGATTGTGAAGGGCCAACTCTGGAGCTGTAGTTTGGAGGGGAGATGCCGTCAGAGCTGCGTAGTCGGCGACTGTGGCATGGCAGAGCCTTGTTTGGATGCTCGCCGAGCATGTGTTGGGCGTTCTTGGTAGGGGCGTGAGCTGTGCTGCTGGGCTTGGGCCTGTGGTGCTGGCAAGAAGGCGGCAGGAAGTGGCGATGGCGTGGTGGTGCGGCTGGGGGTGCAGGCGCCCTTAAATGACGCTGCTTTGTTTTTCCTGGGGAGTGGAACGGTTTGGTGTGTCCTGGGCGCAGGGCTTGCGTGCTGGAGGAGAGCAGGAGAGGGAAAGAAGGAGCGGTGGTGTGTCATTTGTGGCTTCCTTTGCAGGTGTTGCGTCGTCCGCAGGAGCGGAGCAGGAGGACGAGAGCGACTCTCCCTGGGATTCCGAGGTGCTTGGTGTGAGGGGCGCAGTGGGTTGCCCGAGGGGGGAAGTGCGCGGGAGCTTGCCTTGGACGTGGGCCCTAGCAGGGATGAGGCTCAGTTGCCGCTTGTGGTGGCTGCGCCACAGGTTTGTTCCTGCGACCTGGAGCCGCTTGTGCTCTGTGCAAGCGGTTTGGTGAGGACTGTGCCTAAGTGGGGTGTGCTAATGTCCTGGGAGTGGCAGCAAGTGGCCTTGGAGTTGTATTTCTAGAGTCCTACTGCAAGAGAGAAGGTTCTGGTTCTGTGCGTGCTTGGAAGGGTTGCTGCTGCTTTGCCGGGTTATGCAGTGAAAGGAGCGTGTTTGGGACGGTGCAGCCAAGTACTAAGGACAGCAGCAGAGTGGGTGTAGGCTTGGAGGGAGCGCAGTTGGGGGTTGGAGAGTGGAAGCGAGGGCCCAGGGGGAGGTTTGCCTCAGGTTGTTGGAGAAGCAGGCAGCTGGCGGTGTTTGTTGGTGCAAAGGAGGGGGGAAGGATGTGTGTGCTGCTGAGTATTGCCGTGTAGGGGAAGCTGGAGTGTGGGTAGTGCTTCTCAGGGGCTTTAGGGGAAGGGAGCAGGGCGTTTGTGAGCTTCGGCATTGCCGTCCCTTCACATACGTTCTCGTGGAGGCTGCTTGTTTCTGTTCTTTCTAAGTGTGCGGGCCGATCTCTTTTAGGACGACTCACCGGAAAGGAAGGGAGAGGAGGCTCCTGGTGGTGCCCAAGTGGCGGCTGCTGCAGGAGCCCCTGCTGGTGTGAGAGGTGAGTTTCTAGACATGGAGGGGCTTTGTTTCTCTGCTCTTTGGGCTGGGTGAATGAACTGAAATGGCGATCTGCCTGTGAGAGGGTAGAGCAGGCAGGTAGGCGCTGGGCAGGCAATGGCGGGGAGGGGGGGAGGGAACGTAGCTGGAGGGAGATGTTTTGTGGTAGTGCTAGGGAAGGAGGGTTGTTTCTTGGTGACTTCCTGCGGGTGGGAGGGTGTTTGGCTAGTGCTTTGCGGGTCGCTCCTGTAGCGTGCCGAGGGATTGTGAAGGGCCAACTCTGGAGCTGTAGTTTGGAGGGGAGATGCCGTCAGAGCTGCGTAGTCGGCGACTGTGGCATGGCAGAGCCTTGTTTGGATGCTCGCCGAGCATGTGTTGGGCGTTCTTGGTAGGGGCGTGAGCTGTGCTGCTGGGCTTGGGCCTGTGGTGCTGGCAAGAAGGCGGCAGGAAGTGGCGATGGCGTGGTGGTGCGGCTGGGGGTGCAGGCGCCCTTAAATGACGCTGCTTTGTTTTTCCTGGGGAGTGGAACGGTTTGGTGTGTCCTGGGCGCAGGGCTTGCGTGCTGGAGGAGAGCAGGAGAGGGAAAGAAGGAGCGGTGGTGTGTCATTTGTGGCTTCCTTTGCAGGTGTTGCGTCGTCCGCAGGAGCGGAGCAGGAGGACGAGAGCGACTCTCCCTGGGATTCCGAGGTGCTTGGTGTGAGGGGCGCAGTGGGTTGCCCGAGGGGGGAAGTGCGCGGGAGCTTGCCTTGGACGTGGGCCCTAGCAGGGATGAGGCTCAGTTGCCGCTTGTGGTGGCTGCGCCACAGGTTTGTTCCTGTGACCTGGAGCCGCTTGTGCTCTGTGCAAGCGGTTTGGTGAGGACTGTGCCTAAGTGGGGTGTGCTAATGTCCTGGGAGTGGCAGCAAGTGGCCTTGGAGTTGTATTTCTAGAGTCCTACTGCAAGAGAGAAGGTTCTGGTTCTGTGCGTGCTTGGAAGGGTTGCTGCTGCTTTGCCAGGTTATGCAGTGAAAGGAGCGTGTTTGGGACGGTGCAGCCAAGTACTAAGGACAGCAGCAGAGTGGGTGTAGGCTTGGAGGGAGCGCAGTTGGGGGTTGGAGAGTGGAAGCGAGGGCCCAGGGGGAGGTTTGCCTCAGGTTGTTGGAGAAGCAGGCAGCTGGCGGTGTTTGTTGGTGCAAAGGAGGGGGGAAGGATGTGTGTGCTGCTGAGTATTGCCGTGTAGGGGAAGCTGGAGTGTGGGTAGTGCTTCTCAGGGGCTTTAGGGGAAGGGAGCAGGGCGTTTGTGAGCTTCGGCATTGCCGTCCCTTCACATACGTTCTCGTGGAGGCTGCTTGTTTCTGTTCTTTCTAAGTGTGCGGGCCGATGTCTTTCAGGACGACTCACCGGAAAGGAAGGGAGAGGAGGCTCCTGGTGGTGCCCAAGTGGCGGCTGCTGCAGGAGCCCCTGCTGGTGTGAGAGGTGAGTTTCTAGACATGGAGGGGCTTTGTTTCTCTGCTCTTTGGGCTGGGTGAATGAACTGAAATGGCGATCTGCCTGTGAGAGGGTAGAGCAGGCAGGTAGGCGCTGGGCAGGCAATGGCGGGGAGGGGGGGAGGGAACGTAGCTGGAGGGAGATGTTTTGTGGTAGTGCTAGGGAAGGAGGGTTGTTTCTTGGTGACTTCCTGCGGGTGGGAGGGTGTTTGGCTAGTGCTTTGCGGGTCGCTCCTGTAGCGTGCCGAGGGATTGTGAAGGGCCAACTCTGGAGCTGTAGTTTGGAGGGGAGATGCCGTCAGAGCTGCGTAGTCGGCGACTGTGGCATGGCAGAGCCTTGTTTGGATGCTCGCCGAGCATGTGTTGGGCGTTCTTGGTAGGGGCGTGAGCTGTGCTGCTGGGCTTGGGCCTGTGGTGCTGGCAAGAAGGCGGCAGGAAGTGGCGATGGCGTGGTGGTGCGGCTGGGGGTGCAGGCGCCCTTAAATGACGCTGCTTTGTTTTTCCTGGGGAGTGGAACGGTTTGGTGTGTCCTGGGCGCGGGGCTTGCGTGCTGGAGGAGAGCAGGAGAGGGAAAGAAGGAGCGGTGGTGTGTCATTTGTGGCTTCCTTTGCAGGTGTTGCGTCGTCCGCAGGAGCGGAGCAGGAGGACGAGAGCGACTCTCCCTGGGATTCCGAGGTGCTTGGTGTGAGGGGCGCAGTGGGTTGCCCGAGGGGGGAAGTGCGCGGGAGCTTGCCTTGGACGTGGGCCCTAGCAGGGATGAGGCTCAGTTGCCGCTTGTGGTGGCTGCGCCACAGGTTTGTTCCTGTGACCTGGAGCCGCTTGTGCTCTGTGCAAGCGGTTTGGTGAGGACTGTGCCTAAGTGGGGTGTGCTAATGTCCTGGGAGTGGCAGCAAGTGGCCTTGGAGTTGTATTTCTAGAGTCCTACTGCAAGAGAGAAGGTTCTGGTTCTGTGCGTGCTTGGAAGGGTTGCTGCTGCTTTGCCGGGTTATGCAGTGAAAGGAGCGTGTTTGGGACGGTGCAGCCAAGTACTAAGGACAGCAGCAGAGTGGGTGTAGGCTTGGAGGGAGCGCAGTTGGGGGTTGGAGAGTGGAAGCGAGGGCCCAGGGGGAGGTTTGCCTCAGGTTGTTGGAGAAGCAGGCAGCTGGCGGTGTTTGTTGGTGCAAAGGAGGGGGGAAGGATGTGTGTGCTGCTGAGTATTGCCGTGTAGGGGAAGCTGGAGTGTGGGTAGTGCTTCTCAGGGGCTTTAGGGGAAGGGAGCAGGGCGTTTGTGAGCTTCGGCATTGCCGTCCCTTCACATACGTTCTCGTGGAGGCTGCTTGTTTCTGTTCTTTCTAAGTGTGCGGGCCGATGTCTTTCAGGACGACTCACCGGAAAGGAAGGGAGAGGAGGCTCCTGGTGGTGCCCAAGTGGCGGCTGCTGCAGGAGCCCCTGCTGGTGTGAGAGGTGAGTTTCTAGACATGGAGGGGCTTTGTTTCTCTGCTCTTTGGGCTGGGTGAATGAACTGAAATGGCGATCTGCCTGTGAGAGGGTAGAGCAGGCAGGTAGGCGCTGGGCAGGCAATGGCGGGGAGGGGGGGAGGGAACGTAGCTGGAGGGAGATGTTTTGTGGTAGTGCTAGGGAAGGAGGGTTGTTTCTTGGTGACTTCCTGCGGGTGGGAGGGTGTTTGGCTAGTGCTTTGCGGGTCGCTCCTGTAGCGTGCCGAGGGATTGTGAAGGGCCAACTCTGGAGCTGTAGTTTGGAGGGGAGATGCCGTCAGAGCTGCGTAGTCGGCGACTGTGGCATGGCAGAGCCTTGTTTGGATGCTCGCCGAGCATGTGTTGGGCGTTCTTGGTAGGGGCGTGAGCTGTGCTGCTGGGCTTGGGCCTGTGGTGCTGGCAAGAAGGCGGCAGGAAGTGGCGATGGCGTGGTGGTGCGGCTGGGGGTGCAGGCGCCCTTAAATGACGCTGCTTTGTTTTTCCTGGGGAGTGGAACGGTTTGGTGTGTCCTGGGCGCAGGGCTTGCGTGCTGGAGGAGAGCAGGAGAGGGAAAGAAGGAGCGGTGGTGTGTCATTTGTGGCTTCCTTTGCAGGTGTTGCGTCGTCCGCAGGAGCGGAGCAGGAGGACGAGAGCGACTCTCCCTGGGATTCCGAGGTGCTTGGTGTGAGGGGCGCAGTGGGTTGCCCGAGGGGGGAAGTGCGCGGGAGCTTGCCTTGGACGTGGGCCCTAGCAGGGATGAGGCTCAGTTGCCGCTTGTGGTGGCTGCGCCACAGGTTTGTTCCTGTGACCTGGAGCCGCTTGTGCTCTGTGCAAGCGGTTTGGTGAGGACTGTGCCTAAGTGGGGTGTGCTAATGTCCTGGGAGTGGCAGCAAGTGGCCTTGGAGTTGTATTTCTAGAGTCCTACTGCAAGAGAGAAGGTTCTGGTTCTGTGCGTGCTTGGAAGGGTTGCTGCTGCTTTGCCGGGTTATGCAGTGAAAGGAGCGTGTTTGGGACGGTGCAGCCAAGTACTAAGGACAGCAGCAGAGTGGGTGTAGGCTTGGAGGGAGCGCAGTTGGGGGTTGGAGAGTGGAAGCGAGGGCCCAGGGGGAGGTTTGCCTCAGGTTGTTGGAGAAGCAGGCAGCTGGCGGTGTTTGTTGGTGCAAAGGAGGGGGGAAGGATGTGTGTGCTGCTGAGTATTGCCGTGTAGGGGAAGCTGGAGTGTGGGTAGTGCTTCTCAGGGGCTTTAGGGGAAGGGAGCAGGGCGTTTGTGAGCTTCGGCATTGCCGTCCCTTCACATACGTTCTCGTGGAGGCTGCTTGTTTCTGTTCTTTCTAAGTGTGCGGGCCGATGTCTTTCAGGACGACTCACCGGAAAGGAAGGGAGAGGAGGCTCCTGGTGGTGCCCAAGTGGCGGCTGCTGCAGGAGCCCCTGCTGGTGTGAGAGGTGAGTTTCTAGACATGGAGGGGCTTTGTTTCTCTGCTCTTTGGGCTGGGTGAATGAACTGAAATGGCGATCTGCCTGTGAGAGGGTAGAGCAGGCAGGTAGGCGCTGGGCAGGCAATGGCGGGGAGGGGGGGAGGGAACGTAGCTGGAGGGAGATGTTTTGTGGTAGTGCTAGGGAAGGAGGGTTGTTTCTTGGTGACTTCCTGCGGGTGGGAGGGTGTTTGGCTAGTGCTTTGCGGGTCGCTCCTGTAGCGTGCCGAGGGATTGTGAAGGGCCAACTCTGGAGCTGTAGTTTGGAGGGGAGATGCCGTCAGAGCTGCGTAGTCGGCGACTGTGGCATGGCAGAGCCTTGTTTGGATGCTCGCCGAGCATGTGTTGGGCGTTCTTGGTAGGGGCGTGAGCTGTGCTGCTGGGCTTGGGCCTGTGGTGCTGGCAAGAAGGCGGCAGGAAGTGGCGATGGCGTGGTGGTGCGGCTGGGGGTGCAGGCGCCCTTAAATGACGCTGCTTTGTTTTTCCTGGGGAGTGGAACGGTTTGGTGTGTCCTGGGCGCAGGGCTTGCGTGCTGGAGGAGAGCAGGAGAGGGAAAGAAGGAGCGGTGGTGTGTCATTTGTGGCTTCCTTTGCAGGTGTTGCGTCGTCCGCAGGAGCGGAGCAGGAGGACGAGAGCGACTCTCCCTGGGATTCCGAGGTGCTTGGTGTGAGGGGCGCAGTGGGTTGCCCGAGGGGGGAAGTGCGCGGGAGCTTGCCTTGGACGTGGGCCCTAGCAGGGATGAGGCTCAGTTGCCGCTTGTGGTGGCTGCGCCACAGGTTTGTTCCTGTGACCTGGAGCCGCTTGTGCTCTGTGCAAGCGGTTTGGTGAGGACTGTGCCTAAGTGGGGTGTGCTAATGTCCTGGGAGTGGCAGCAAGTGGCCTTGGAGTTGTATTTCTAGAGTCCTACTGCAAGAGAGAAGGTTCTGGTTCTGTGCGTGCTTGGAAGGGCTGCTGCTGCTTTGCCAGGTTATGCAGTGAAAGGAGCGTGTTTGGGACGGTGCAGCCAAGTACTAAGGACAGCAGCAGAGTGGGTGTAGGCTTGGAGGGAGCGCAGTTGGGGGTTGGAGAGTGGAAGCGAGGGCCCAGGGGGAGGTTTGCCTCAGGTTGTTGGAGAAGCAGGCAGCTGGCGGTGTTTGTTGGTGCAAAGGAGGGGGGAAGGATGTGTGTGCGGCTGAGTATTGCCGTGTAGGGGAAGCTGGAGTGTGGGTAGTGCTTCTCAGGGGCTTTAGGGGAAGGGAGCAGGGCGTTTGTGAGCTTCGGCATTGCCGTCCCTTCACATACGTTCTCGTGGAGGCTGCTTGTTTCTGTTCTTTCTAAGTGTGCGGGCCGATCTCTTTTAGGACGACTCACCGGAAAGGAAGGGAGAGGAGGCTCCTGGTGGTGCCCAAGTGGCGGCTGCTGCAGGAGCCCCTGCTGGTGTGAGAGGTGAGTTTCTAGACATGGAGGGGCTTTGTTTCTCTGCTCTTTGGGCTGGGTGAATGAACTGAAATGGCGATCTGCCTGTGAGAGGGTAGAGCAGGCAGGTAGGCGCTGGGCAGGCAATGGCGGGGAGGGGGGGAGGGAACGTAGCTGGAGGGAGATGTTTTGTGGTAGTGCTAGGGAAGGAGGGTTGTTTCTTGGTGACTTCCTGCGGGTGGGAGGGTGTTTGGCTAGTGCTTTGCGGGTCGCTCCTGTAGCGTGCCGAGGGATTGTGAAGGGCCAACTCTGGAGCTGTAGTTTGGAGGGGAGATGCCGTCAGAGCTGCGTAGTCGGCGACTGTGGCATGGCAGAGCCTTGTTTGGATGCTCGCCGAGCATGTGTTGGGCGTTCTTGGTAGGGGCGTGAGCTGTGCTGCTGGGCTTGGGCCTGTGGTGCTGGCAAGAAGGCGGCAGGAAGTGGCGATGGCGTGGTGGTGCGGCTGGGGGTGCAGGCGCCCTTAAATGACGCTGCTTTGTTTTTCCTCGGGAGTGGAACGGTTTGGTGTGTCCTGGGCGCAGGGCTTGCGTGCTGGAGGAGAGCAGGAGAGGGAAAGAAGGAGCGGTGGTGTGTCATTTGTGGCTTCCTTTGCAGGTGTTGCGTCGTCCGCAGGAGCGGAGCAGGAGGACGAGAGCGACTCTCCCTGGGATTCCGAGGTGCTTGGTGTGAGGGGCGCAGTGGGTTGCCCGAGGGGGGAAGTGCGCGGGAGCTTGCCTTGGACGTGGGCCCTAGCAGGGATGAGGCTCAGTTGCCGCTTGTGGTGGCTGCGCCACAGGTTTGTTCCTGTGACCTGGAGCCGCTTGTGCTCTGTGCAAGCGGTTTGGTGAGGACTGTGCCTAAGTGGGGTGTGCTAATGTCCTGGGAGTGGCAGCAAGTGGCCTTGGAGTTGTATTTCTAGAGTCCTACTGCAAGAGAGAAGGTTCTGGTTCTGTGCGTGCTTGGAAGGGCTGCTGCTGCTTTGCCAGGTTATGCAGTGAAAGGAGCGTGTTTGGGACGGTGCAGCCAAGTACTAAGGACAGCAGCAGAGTGGGTGTAGGCTTGGAGGGAGCGCAGTTGGGGGTTCTGAAAGGGCTGTTCTACTTCCAGAGCCTGCGTTCCTTGACGGCCTGCCAAAGTCCCGAAGCAGCAGTGAATCTGCAGGTAATGCTTGAGCGACAATCCGAGTTGTGCTTGGGTAGTCCTGCATTTGAAATGCAGTTTGTGGGTGAAGCGTTTCTGGAGATTGCTTGCACCACTCTCTGCTTGTTTGTGTTCTCGCTCACCTAGGTGTCTGCAAAGGAGGGAGGAGAGCGTGAAGGACGCGAGGCTGCTGCAACACAGACTGATTTTCAGTGTGACGGACAGGTGAGGAGCTGTGTTGAAGAGCTGTGGAGATGTTAGCCTAGAGCGAGGTGTTATTGCCAAAAGAGCGCAGGCGGAAGACCGCAGAGAGTGGCAGATGTGAAATATACTTTAGATGTATGTTATCTTTGGGCTCCCTCTGAAGAAGGCTGTCGTGAGTGAAAAGAAGGTGGTAGTGCATGTTCGTGCCCTTTTTGTGAGGCTCACGGCACAATCTTTCCTTAGGCGATGGCCGCAGAGCTGCCGGCGGAGGTTGCTGAAGCTCCTGGAAAGCAGTTGCTTCCAGAAGGTTCACTTGAAGTTCCAAAGGTTTCCTGCGGTGAGCTGCAGGGAGACAAGTTGCGGTTGCAAGAGGAACTGGCCAGGGTGAAAGCCAAGGTAGGCAAAGCCTGTAGTGGCCTGCATGACTGTGAGGAGGTGGTTTTCCCCTGTAAACGATGGGGAAAAGCCCTTGTTGAGGCTGTAGGGTAGTAGTGCAGTGGTGTCCCTTCTGTTGCCTTCCCTTCTTCCCGCCGCTGCCCCATGGTGGCAAACAGACCAAGCGCGTCAGGGAGCTGCCCTTTCAAGCATGAGGGGCCAAGCAGTGTGTTGGGGGTCACACCTACCCACGAGGAGGCTGCTCAAGCAGCTTGTTGTCTCTCCGAACCCGCCTGAGCTTTGAGGTGGACCTGAAGGTGACAGTGGGTGAGCTCCGGGTGCCCTGAGAGTGCTGCGTGTTTTCCTGTTGAGGCTGTTGTACTCTTTCTCTATATTTGGCTGTGTGTGTAGAGCTTTGGTTCCTTCTTTGTAGCTGGTCAAATGCCTGCGAAGGTGACAGTCTGTGTTCTGGGGGGGGGCAGCACTTGAAAGGGTGCGATCCTTCTTCATGGTTTGCGCTCGCACACGCAGCGCTGGTTGCTAGGTGGGGTTTTTGCACTGTATACGGGAAGCAGCATGTCAGGCAGGTGCTGTGACTTGTCCTGTTCCCTGACTGTAGGAGGAACTTGACCTCCTAACCTAGCTGCCCGGAGAAGGCCGTGGGTTGGCCCTAGTGCTGAGCTTTTTCTGTAGAAAACATCTTGGCCATCTTGTGGCTGCATGATGCAAATGTGCCGCAAAGTGCTATAGTTCCTGCAGGGCCCTGGGGATGAACCTGTAGTTAGTAAGCATTAGGATCCCGAAATGCTAATTCACTTCCAAGTTGTTTTTGGAGAGAGCTACGTTCAGAGCTACTGACTTGCTTTCCGTTCACTACGCCCACCGCTGCCACCAACGCAAGTACGGAGTTGAAGGAAGGAGTGTAGGGACCGGCTTTCCACCATTTGTGTAAGAATAAGGTATAGCAGCGTGGGCAGCGTTGGACTAGAAGTCTTTGTGATTGTGGTCGTTATCCTGGAGTTGGGAAGTGCCAGCAGGAGAAGGGAGAGCCTTTGCAGTAATGCTTCCCGTGGGGGAGCGAGCAGCTGGATGCTAGGAGCGTCCCGAGTCACGGGAAGGAGTAGGATTGGTGTTGCAGCTGCGTTTGGGCAGCTGGTAGGAAATTGAGATGGGGATGGGAGAGGCCGGTATGAAAGCGGAAGGAGCAACGTGGTTTTGGAGAGTCGAAGCAGTGGAGTCGTCTGTCTGAAAGCGAAGCTGACTAGCGTGGGTCCTGACTAGCGTGGTTTTACAGTTGCAGGCGTTGGAAGAGCAGCATGTTCAGGCTGAGCGTTGTGTTCAGGATTTGAAGACGGCCCTGGCAGAGAAACAGAGGGAAGCGACAGCTTCTTCCCGGCAACTGCAAGACCTTCTGGAAGCCTCTTTGGGAGGCGTTAGCCTAAAAGACCTGGAGGAACGAGTGGGACGGTAAGGAAGTGGCACAGTGAAGCAAGGCTTTGCTTTGTGGGCTGGTGTAATAGCAGCAGGATGGCCTTGTTGCATCTCAGCAAGTCAGTACACGATTTTGGGAGAGGCTTTTGCTTTGGACTGTGTGATTTGGCGCTGTTGTGCCAGTGTTGGTGCTCCTGTGGATTTCCATAACGAGGCCTGTGTTTCTTTTCAAGACTTGAACTGGAAAACGCCCGGCTGGAAGACACAGGGCAGCAGCAGGCAGCTAGACTCGAAGCTCTTCAGAAAGAGCTGCACGCCTCTGCCTCTGTAAGCTAGTCATAGCCTTCCTGTTTCATGAGCTACTGTGCGCAGTTGTGTGTGTATGTATGCGGGGGCGTTTTCGGAAGAGATTTTCCTGGGGAGCCTCGGGGAAATCATTCCCTGCAGGCTGCAGGCGATCGGCTGCTGTTGGTCCGCTCGCAGGCTTTCTGGTTTTGTGTGCTACTCTGCTGAGTCTTACTTAACAGTGTTTGAGGTAAGGGCACTTACGGCACTTGTGCGCCGGTGTGAATGGTTGCTGCTTTGTACCGGTTGTGGTGCTTAAGCCGTGTGGCAGCAGCACTTCAGCTGTTGCCGCCTTAAAGGCGTTCTGCAAGTGAACTTGTGGAACGTCCTTGGTGCCAAGCACGTCGTTGCCAAGTCTTAAGCGGCCTCCTCAGGCTGTGCCAGGAATTCCATTTGCCGCTGGTCGCTGAAGATCCCCCTGGAGCTTTAAATTAAGCTGTGCTCTGCCCGGATGGGGATACCTAAGTACCGTCGGCTATTAGCGGAGGGCCTGAGGAAGGTGTTCTCCAGTGTGCGTGGCACCTTTGCCCCCGTGAGCCCCTCGCTAGTAGCGGGTGGTCTTTGCTTTAGTGGGGGTCGGGGGGAGGGTGGTGTGGGGGGAGAGAGGGGTGGCAGGCACCAGTTTCTGTCCCTCGGTCTTAGCCTGGGTGGTGGAAATATTGAAGTGCTGCAGTTTGCGTGGGATTCTGTCCCCTGGAGTTGTGGGGCCGGCCCTCGGCTAGCAGAGAGAGATGTCCTGCCGCACCTTTGTGAGGAAGGCTGTGCGCACCTAGTGCTTCTAGGTGCCGTGAGTGAGTCGTGTGTGCCATTTCTTCTTCCTGTCCGGAAAGCGTGAGAGCGGAAGAAAGCCAGGGAAGGAGCTGGCAGAGTGGAAACAACCCGCAGAAGCCCGCCTGGAGGAAGAAATGAAGAAAAACGTTGCACTGCAGAAAGAATGCAACAGGTACAGCCGTTGAGTACTTGTAAGAGCTGTCGAATGAGCGGGGAGTCAGGCGTTATGTACCTTGCCCCTGAGACTCCGAGTACGTATCTGTTGGTGAGCGAGCTCAAGGCTTGCGTTAGGTCTTGCAAGTGGCTTCTGTAGGGGAGCGTGCGGTTTTAGGTAGGTGGAAGTGCAGGCAGGAGGGCAGTTGTCCTGGGAAGAGAGGGAGGGCGGGAGGGCAGGAAGAAGTCGCTTGTGTCTTGTGCCTGTTGTCAGGCAGAGGGAGAAGCTTCAAGGGAGCAGATGAAATGTTGACTGGGCAAGTGATGTGTGGGAGGGGAATGATGTGGGTGGGTGGGTTGGTGTGGTGTTTTGGCTTGGTGTCTTGTTCTGGAAGTCCTGGCCTGTCCGCCATGGTACAAATGAAGTAAGCCCCGCACCGTATGCGTGGTGCTTAGGGAAGTGCATGCGTAAAGGCGGACTGTGCTTGGGCTTCCTACTTTACTTGCTAATGTGCTGTGCAGGTCGAAGAGGCTTCTGGAGAAAGCTATGAAGAAAGTGAGGGCGTATGAGAGGCGGGCGCGAGAGTCCCAGATGAATTTCCCGGGCGAAAGGGAGGACCCGTGTTCGGGAAGGGGCAGAGAAGTTGCTAAATTACGAACAAAGGTGAGCTTTGGCTGGCTTGTTGTGGTGCTTGTTTTGGAAAGCTGTAAGATTCTTTTCCTGGCTGTTGGGTTGTGGTGTTAATTATGTGGTGGCCGTGTTTGAAAAGAACGGCTGTCTCTTATGGTCCCTGAAAAAGCCTGTGTAATCCTTTGGGAAGTGAAGAGGCGTTGCGATAGCGGGGCACTTGTGAGCCTGGGCCTTTCTGGGCGAGAGCCCAGCTTGAAAGCTTGAGGCCCTGGCAGCATCTTTGAGGTCTGACAGATGAATTTGTGCTCTGGAAGACCGGTAAGTAGGACCATTATAAGCCTAACCACAGTATGAAAGGCAAGGACATCGGAAGCATAGGTGTGAGAGGTGTGGAAAAGGTGCGTTTCTGCGGAGAGAAGACGACGACGACGGCGGCAGAGTTTTAGTTGACCTTTGGGGCCTACTGAAACCCTGGCACTTCTTTGTTGATTGTCTTCTAAACTCAAACCTGTGTGTGTGTGTGTGCGTGTATGTAGAAAGAGATAATCATTTCTGTTTCCTCTTTCCTGAAGCTTCAGGTATACCACTGTAAACAAGTGAATACCTTGTGATTATTGTATATTGTTGTCAATATGATTACAGTTGTTATCGTTCCCGTTCATTAGTTCATTACACTCGGTTACTTACCTGTTACAATAGTAAACTCATTCCTAAGGAGTAGGGACACCTACACTACCAGCCGACCCTGTTTAGTGTCGGGAGCCCGCCGAATTACCTTACCAGGGCAAAATGCCTCTCAACTGGTTCGGTCGTTCTGCGGAGGCCTCCCGGCACAAAGGGACACGCTCGGTGGATTGTCACAGAACTGCGTACGCTTAGACCTCTGGGTCTGCTTAGGTGAGTGAGTCCTTTCCCTGTGTGCAGGTCCGTGAGCTGTGCTGCTCCCTGGAGGCAGAGCGGAGGAAGTCGAGGCAGCTAGAGAAAGCAAACGAAGGTGCGCGAGAAGAGTTGGCTTGGCTGCATGGGAGCCGTGACAAACTGCGGAAGAGCAAGCGGCAGCTGGAAGAAGAGGTGGTTGCGCTGAGGTGTCGCTTAGAGGCCAAGATGAGGGATCAGAGGCACAGAGAAGAGGATAAAAGGGAGATTGAGCAAAAGGCTGGGCAAGAGCTAAGGCAAAAACTACAGGAAGTCAATCTCTTTCTGCAGGTGAGCTCCCTTACCGCTAGTACGCGCAGTCCGTTTGTGGCTTGTCATTCATTCTTTACTGTTGTCATTTCTCGGTATGTTATGCTTGTGCCGGTCAGTGCTGTGGGGTCATGGGCTCGTTATAGCTTCAGGAGGTTGCTGAAGGGTGCGAGCTTGTTGGATGCTTGTCCTCAGGCATTCTGAGATGTGGTGAATAATCTTCTTTACGCACCTCGGTCACTGGCGAATCTGTAACAGCGCCAAGAAAGACGAGAATTGCAAGTGGACTAGTGTCTTAGAGAGACAGAGGTGGCTTAGTACTAGCTCTGATTCAAAACAAAACAAAGCAAAGCAAAAAGTTGCGCTGAGAGAGCCGGTTTCTTTCTGAACGAAAAGGATGATGTAATGGGGTGCTTTTGGGTTTTGCCCTTGATTGTAGAGGGCAGTGAGGAGGCCCAGTTGGCTCCCTGGGTGAGGTTGTGCTCTTCAAAGTGGGTGTGTGAAAGGGCCTGGGGGGAATGATCTCTTTTTCTTTCCTGGGGGTTGAAACTGCATTATCTGCTTCAGACACAGGCAGCCGCCCAGGACCGAGCGGAACAACTAAGAGCCGCTTCTGCAGCTTCCGCGGTAGGCCGACTGCAGCAGAGAGTTAGGCATTTAGAATATGAATTGGCTCTCACAAAACGCCTGCAGTGAGAGAGCGCTAACGAGAGGCTTGCGGAAGCTGCTGCTGCTGCGCAATGCTATGAGCCCTGCAGAAGCCACTCTCTGGCAACGAACCCGGTGGGCAGCGCTTCCTCTGTGACGGAGAGAGTGGAAGCTCATATGGCTGAGGTAAGGCATTGGGAATACCTGTTATTCTCAAGCTGAAAATGAGCATCCGTTCCTAGCTCCACCGCACCCAATCTAGGAGTCTAGACACGCCTGCTGACCCTCAGAGCGCTGCAACCTCGGCAAAAGCTCTGGTCCGGGCGCGCCCCAGAATTAGCAGTCCGTGTGACGGCATGTTCCTCACAGCGTGGTGAGCAGCGTGCCCTGAGGTTTGGGAAGCGCATGCCGAGAGTGGGGCAAGGGAGCACGTGATTCTTCACAAAATGCCGTGATCCGTTCCCGCCTTTGCACAGAGTGGGGGTGTGGAGAAGCTCTCGAGTTGGGGATTGCTTTGTGAGACGGTTAATGCCATAGAGTAATGGGAACGCTGGGCCTTGGTGGACAAAGACTTTCTCTGTAGTGGGGGTGATGTTTCCAGTGTTTATTCCCATGTTGCAGTTGGCTTGAGAAGCTAATGCTACAAGAATGTAGCTACTGAGGCC
Organism: Struthio camelus; assembly: GCF_040807025.1. NCBI lineage: Eukaryota > Metazoa > Chordata > Aves > Struthioniformes > Struthionidae > Struthio > Struthio camelus. The sequence continues at coordinate 27,825,076 of NC_090942.1, forward strand.
TTAAGGGTATCTTGTCTGTACTTGCAGGTGCGGCGGGAATGGTCAAAAATATCGCTGAAGAACTTGAGCAAGGTAATCTGTCAGGATCTGTTAGCGGTGTTACCAAGGAAGAGGACGGTTCCTCCATTTTGAACACAACTACTGGAAAGCTGCCAAGCTCCTGTGCTAAGCACAGTTGTTTTCTACTAGCTTTCCAACCTAGAGCTCTGCGAGGCAACTTGCTGCTTATGCAAATAATAGTCGTACAGAGTCGTATGCAGTTGCCTTTAGATCACAGAGAGGAAAAGCGGCCTATGCGCACGTTCAGCCCCTGCCCCCGAGCCCTGAGCAATTCCACCTCTTCAGGATAATTGTTTCTCCAGAGTTGTGGCTTGGCGGTGACTGGGCCTGTTGCAAAGCAGGTAGCCCCTGAGAGCAATTCCTTCTGTCCCAGTAGCCTTTACTCTCCTAGCGAGTGGCCAGCCGTTGCGCTAGAGCTCTTTCCGTTTGCTAGGACGGACACAAATCCGTGGCATTGAATCCGTTTGCATTGTGACTGGAGTTGCCTGTCTCCTGGGAGTAATAAGGTTTGTTTGCTTTGGGGACCTTTTCCTACTGCAACACTAACATAGGGCATTTTCTCCCCTCCCGCTCTCGCCCCGCCCCTTCCCCAGCAATGGCTGAGCTGAACGTTGGATCGGCTGGAGCTTCTCCCTGGGCATCTACTGAAGGATCTTCAGAAAACGTAGACCAGGAGCCGCTTTCCAGGGCAACGCAAGAGTGCCGCGATGTTTTGACAGCCCCGTTCCAGAGAGCTAAGAGTGGTTATCCTGAGACTACTACCTCCTGACAGAGGGACTCGCGTTACCAGGCTGTGAGGAAAAGCAACCCTTGCCACTGTTTTTGTACGAGTGCAACAGTGCGGTGTAGCCAATAATAATAACGTGCGGTCTTTAACTGCAAGTATTGTGTTCCAACTTGGTATTTAATAAATGTTGTAATCTAGTAGGTCTCTCCGTTTTATTCTGTTCCCCTTCCTGACTTTGCCTGCCCTGCGCATATGACTGTCCCCTCTGCTCGTGTCTCTTATGGAGTAGTACGTGTTGCATTGCTGCCAAATGGTGGATGCTGGTGGAAGTCTGGCCTGCTGCGGCATTTGCGGGCAAGGGCTGCGTTTTGTCCCTGCGTTTTGCGAGTTGTTCAGCGCTAGCCAGCACGGATGATGGAAGTCATGTTTTTGAAGGCCTAGCCAGGCTTTCTTCCTGGGCAGGCGCTTAGCCCTTCTGCCTCGCGCTGGTCTGACCAAAAGTCACTTATGCAGACAGCTCCAGGCCTGAGGGCAGAGAGGCCGTTTGTCCAAGGGAGAGCTCAGCTCTGCTCTGCTCTGCTCCCTTCAGCTGGCTTCCCAGCTGCTCCTTCAGCCTGTCCTGGCAGCCAGGCCAAGGGCCAGCATGCAGACTGTGTGTTTTTCCTCAGCGGGGGCTGGAAGCACGAGTGTGTGAAGACAGGGGCCTCGATCGTCCCCAGGTGCAGCCCTTGGCGGTTCCCCTTGTTGAACTTGACAAGGTGCCCGGTTGCCTCACGTCTCGCTCGTAGCGGGGCACTGGCCTCTTGCTGCCTTTGAGAACGATGCTTCCTGTGGTCTGGGCAGAAGGGAGGGCGAGAGCTTCTGGTAGCCAGGAAAGGTCGCAAAGCCCGCCGGTCTGGAAGGCTGTTGGATCCGCTTGCAGTCTGCAAAGGGGAAAGGGGTTATGGAAGTTCTCTGCCCTGCAGCGTGACTGGCAAAGCGGAACCGCTGTCCAGTGCTGGGCACTTGCTCTTCTCTCTGCAAAGCAAAAGCAGGTGCGGAACGCCTCTGAAGTGCCTTCGCTTTGGGTTGTCCTGTTGCCAAACTCTGAGAGGAACTGTTTTCCAGTGGTTCCCTGCCTGCTTCTGTCCTGCTGGGTGTCAGGGAGAGGTGAAAGTTCTTGGCCGCCGGAGCAGCAGCACTGAAATTCAGCGCTGGCATCTGGCATGACAGGAGCTGGTAGCGCTTACCAGGCGGGTAGAGCAAAGTCCCGTCTGTTCTGGCCCCTGCACTAGAGGAGAGGGATGGAGCTACTGGAGCGAGTCCAGCGAAGGGCTACTAAGATGATTAAGGGACTGGAGTAGCTCTCATACGAGGAAAGGCTGAGAGAGCTGGGATTGTTCAGCCTGCAGAAGAGAAGACCGCGGATCAGGGTGTAGGCAGGATGCGAAGGGAGGGTGTAAAGAAGTCGGAGGCAGACTCTTCTCAGCGGTGCCTAGCGGTAGGACGAGGGGCAAGGGGCACAAACTGAAACACAGGCCGTCCTGTCTGAACAGGAGGAAAAAGTTCTTTGCTGTGAGGGGTGACTGAGCCCTGGAAGAGGTTGCCCAGAGAGCTTGGGGAGTCTCCGTCCTCGGAGATGTTCCCAAGCCGTCTGGCTAGGGTCCTGGGCCGACTACTTGAGGTGATCCTGCTTGAGTAGGGGGGGCTGGACGAGACGATCTCCAGAGGTGCCTTCCAACCTCAAACGTCCGGTGATTCTGTGACAAGCAGGAGAAGCGGGCGACCGGGCATCTAGTCAAGTTCGACAAGGGGAACTGTCAAGGGCTGCACCTGGGGACAAATAGCCCCTGTGCCCTGGGGCAGGCTGGGGGCTACTGCCAGGAAAGCAGCTGGGCAGAGGAAGGCCTGGGGGTGCAGGTGGGCAGCAAGGAGTCAGCAATGGTTAGAGAAAGAAATCGTAACCACATTTTAATCGTTTTGATAATAACTTTCTGCCAAAGGGAGCAATCGCCCTCCAGCCTCTCGCTGTGGTCTCTGCTAACAGCTGGAGCGATCCGCTTTCGGTGAGAGTCGCTCACCTCGGTGAGAGTCGCGACTCGCGGCCAATTTGGCTCCCTCCGGCACTTGGGCTTCCTACGGCGCAGGCGCAGAGCTGGGAGCCCAGAAGGACCGGCACGCTCGCGGCCTGGCCGGGCAGCAGCCAGAGCAGCCAGCTGCGGGGCTCAACCTAAGCAGTCGCCGTCTCTTCAGGCGCAACGAGCTACTTCAGCCCTGCGAGCTCGGCCAAGCGCTCGCGACGCCCGCGCCCTTAGGGAAACAGTGGGAGCGCAGGTTTGCGAGGAGCACAGTGTCCCGCACCTGGAGCAGCAGCAGCATGAATTCTTCAGGGAAATGACGGCACAGCAGAGTAAGAGCTGGAGCTGGGGGCCGCCGGGGAGGGACCCCCAACAAAGACGTCCTTCGGCCGGCCGCAGCCACCCGCCGCCGCCGCCGCCCCCCGGCCCGGCCCGGCAGCGCCGCGAAGGAGGCGGCAGCGCCCCCCCCCGCCCCGCCCCGGGCCCGCCCCGGCCGCAGCCCCGCCCCCTCGCTGCACAGCCCCGCCCCTCGGCGCGTCACCCCGCTGCCCTGTGACGCCCCCCCCCGCGCCCTCGCCGCGGCTGTTGCGCATGCGCGGCGCGCCCGCCACCGCCTCCGGAGCCGGTGGTCCTCGGTGCTGTTGCGGCCGTGTGCCTCGCTGCCAGCGTCGCTGCGTCGCTGTCCTCGGCCGGCGCCTCTGCCCCCGGCCCGGGGGCTCCGAGCTCGCCGGGACTCAGCCCCGCAGCAGCTGGCCCGGGCCGCGGCCCCTGCTCGGGGCTGTCCGCCGCCCGCGTGCCCGCCGCAGCATGAAGAGGCTCTTGGGGCTCTTCGGCCAGGGCCAGGGGCAGCCGCCTTCGCCGTCGCCGTCGCGGTCGCGGTCGCGGTCGCGGTGGGCGTGCGGCGGCAGCGCGCCCCTGCGCTGCGTCGGCGCTGCCTACGAGCTCCGGGAGAAGGAGCTGGGCAAGCTGCACCGCGCGGCCGCCAGCGGCGACCTGGCGCGGGTGCGGCGGCGGCGGTGGCTGCCGAGAGTCGGCCTCGACGGGCGGGACAAGGCGAAGCGGTGAGGGGCGGCGGGGGGGCCGGGGCGGCGCGGGGGGTGGGGGGGGCGGCGGCGAGGGCCGGGCTGCTGCGTCGGTGCCGGCGGGGGCGGCGGCTGGTGGGTTGGAGCTGGCGTGCAGCTGGCAGGAGCGCCTTTGTGCCGGGAAGGCAGGGCCGTTTGCTTGGGCTGGCGAGGGAGTGCGGGAGGGCAGTCGGCCTTGCGCGCGCGGGGTGGGCTCGGGGCTCGGGGCTCGGGGCTCGGGGCTCGGAGGCCGGTTGCGTGTGTGGCCAGGCCGGAGCGGGACTTTGTTGCTGGGAGCGTGACAGGGTCGAGGGGGAAGGTTTCTGCTGTCGGGTTTGGTAGGTGTTGTGGAGGGCCCTTGGGAGCGAGCGCGTGCTGGTGCTTGCTGCAGCAGTAAGGCCGGGAAGAGGCCAGAGGGCGCGACTTCCCGGCAAGGCCAGCAGCGAGGGGATGTTCTGGTGTTATAAAAGGCACGTGCTGGGCCTGCGGCCTGCTGCTGTGGCGTGAGTGGTCCTGGCAGCAGGTGGAGGTTGCCTTGCCGTAGGCTGGAGGTGCGCAAGCCTTGCTCTTGCTTGCTGGGCTGCGTGCGTAGTGGTGTTGGAGGCAGGGAGGAGGTGCCGGGGCGGAGGGCAGCAGTTGCAGAGCGGAAGCCGGAGGCTGGCTGGGAGAAATGGGGGGCCTGGGCGCAGGGATGCACGCGCAGGGAAGGGAGCGCGGAGCTGAGGCAACGTTGTCTTCCTAAGTGGGGGCTGGGGCTGGGGCTGGGGCTGGGGCGGGGAGGGGCTTTTTCCTAGCCCCGGCGTCTCGGGCTTTGGGTGTGCAGCGGTCACCCGCGTGACATGGGCAGGCGCGGTCTCTTCAGCTGTCTGGCCTGCGCTAAGGTAACATGCTCAATTTTTAGGACACCTCTGCATCTGGCTTGCGCTAACGGACATGCGGAGGTTGTCTTGTACTTAGTAGAGAGGAAGTGCAAGCTAAATCCTCGTGACAACTTCAAGAGATCGCCACTGATGAAGGTACGTGGGTGCTGCGGTAGGCAGGGCTTCTAAATTGCGCCCCGAGCGATCGAGCTCTTGGGTGATTCTGGAGGTAGGTCTGGGTGGAGCTTGTGGTGCGCTGGGCGCTGGCTAGGCGTGCGTTGCCTAATGTTTGGGCGCGTTATTGTTGTCCGAGGTTGGCAAGCTGTGGGAATTCTGCCAGAGGGAAGCGTAATTGCTGGCAACGTTTCCTTGTTTCCCGTGTGGTTGGCAGGCAGTGCAGTGCCAGCACGAAGGCTGCGTCGCCATTCTGCTAGCGCATGGCGCCGACGCTAACCTTGCGGATGCTAACGGCAACACTGCCCTTCACCTGGCTGCCCTTGCTCCTAACACCTGCCTAGCAGGGCAGTTACTGGCGCACAACGCCCATCTTGATGCGCAGAATAAGGTAAGCGTGGAATTTGGGTCAGGCCGCTCCTGAGAAGAAAAAGTTGCTTTGCTTCTCTGTGTTTTTCTAACTGGAGAGGGGCGTTATGCTTTCAGATGGGATACACGCCCCTTTCTCTGGCCGTGTCCGCGCATCACGTAGAGATGGTGGAGTTCCTGCTTAGCAAAGGAGCCGACGTGCACGCTCGAGATCAGTCGGAAAGGTGAAGGGTTTGTCAAAACGGGGCGTGGGTCTCCTGAGCATTGGTGAAGTTTGCCTGGTCTGGCCGGGTAGCCGAGGGTGCTTAGCGGGGGAGACGTTTGGCCCAGGGACGTGCTGCGGCCCCTTGCAACCCGAGTTCTCGTGGGCTTCCGTGTGGTTGGCTTTGCTTTCCTCCTGGCTGTAGGAAAGGGGGAGGTGTAATTGTTTTGGGAGCAAATAGGGATGAAAGGAACGCCAGTGAAACGTCGGTGTCTCCTGATAGCTTTTGTCTCGTCTTGTGGCTGCTTTAGGACCCCTCTGATGCTTGCCGCCTCTGCCGGGGACGTGAGCATGATAGAAGTTCTTCTTGGCTATGGTGCTGACCTTTGCCAGAAAGACGTTCTTGGATGGACAGCGGAGGCTTATGCTAGGAGGTCTGGACACACTGGGTAAGTGCTTTAGGTCACGGTGAGAGTCGCTAAGCGGTCCGAATGTCCGTGTTGGTGTGCGGACGTGTTTGGTAAGAGGCGCAAGGTTTAATGATGCGTGGAGACCTTTGTTGAAGGTGGGCTCAGTGGAATCTTCCGGGACGTAGCGTTCCCTGTGTCAAGTGTGAGTTGGGGAGTTGAGGAAAGCTTCCCCCGCAAATCGTCTTGTTTGGTAAGTGGTGTTATGCAAGGATGTAGTTGATTATAGTGACAGTGTTCCCTTTCTTTCCGCACCTCCCTAGTGTTAGTGAACAGCTGGCAGACCGCGCAGCCGAGAAAAACGTGGGAGAAGCTTGTGCAGGCAGCGCAGAAAGCACGCCAGTGCTTAGCACTCGTTGCGAGGCAGGAGCTGCTGCGTTTGCGTTGGGCACACCTGCTGCGGACAGAGGAGGTAGGAGGCTTAACTGTGGAGGAGCTGAGGAGGAGAATGCCTACGGCCTTTTCTTGTGGTGGCTTGTATTGAAGCTTGGCAGGGTTCCGTCCCTCTTGCCTGTTGAGTACCCTTGCTAGGGACGGAGTAGAGACGCGCTGGTGATCCTCCTCCGTGAGGATAGTCCTTTGGTTTTGAGGCTGGCTTTTGGTTTTGGGGGTGATGGGTGGGAGGCTGGGTAGAGCAGGAAATACAGCGTAGTCTCTGGCATTTTGAAGCACAGGTTGGCGGGGGTGGGGGTAGAGGCAAAGAGAGCACGAGAGAGAGACCGATCTCTGCCTGTGTGGTATGAAGAGCTCGGCAGTTTGTTTCCTTCTTGTCCTGTTCAACCGCTACCAGCATTTGCTCGCTGCCTGCTCACATAGCATATTCATGCCATGGCAGGTTTGAGGTTTGGAACGTTCGAAGGAAAGACAAGGGCGGTGTGGAATTCTTGTCCTTTTTTATTTTGCGGGGGGTGGGGGGGGGCAGCGAGAATTGAGTAGGATGGGAGAAATTGGTGGTTTGGGGCATGCTTTCGTTCATGCTGTCTGGCATGACTGCTTCACTCTAGTCTAGCCTGTAGAATTGTCCGTGTAACGTGCTTGTCTGCATTGCTGAAAGTCGAAGGTCCGACATGCTAAGAATTAATCCTGTCAATTAATATTTGAACAGTGAGAGGTGGCTTTTCCCACGAATACTTCACGAGGTGAGCCTCGAACAGTAGCTTTTGCCAACGACCTTAACCTGCCGAAAAAGAGGGGAGATTTGAGCGAGACGGTCCTTCTTGCCTTTGCCTTTGCCTTTGCCTTTGAAGAGTGTTGGAGGCAGAGGAGAGCGATGACAGCTGTCCTGCTTCTGAGGAAGAAAAAAGCAGTTTAGCTGCCAAGGTAAAGTGCCTCCAGAAGGAGAACTGCCCGTGGAGCGACTCGTTTGCAGGGCAGAGCTGTCTAGATTTGGGCAAAAGCGCGTGTCCAGGCAGGGTGGTTTTCTCCTGCCCCGCGGTCTCCTGCCTGCCAGTCTTTCAGCTGCGGTGAGCTGTTTGCTCCAAGCCTTGTAGCTGTCCGTGGCAGAGCATGCAGCAGGCTTGCGGTTGCGGGTGGGAAGAGCAGTAGGTGACAAGAAAAGCGACCGCATGGTTTTCTTCACCTGAGTCAGAGTTCTCGTCCCAAAGCTGATCAGCCTCTAGATGGCCTGTTCTTTTGTCCTCCAAGCCTTGCTGTTTGTTTCCAGTAACTTTGGTGATAGAATTCAGGCTGATATGGGGAAAAGGGCACTTGCTGTTCAAGATCTGCTGCAATGCTTCATCTCCTGGCTCTCCTTTCTTTCGTCCTTGTCAGGTTGCCCAAGAGTGCTTGGGGGCGGGGGGAGTGGCTCAAGAGGGTCTTTTTTTCCTCCTGGGGGATGGCATTGTGGGCTTGCATGGGATCTCACAGCACCTGTTTCCCCTTCCTTTTGTTTCTTTTGTTTTGTTTTGGTTTGTTTTTCAGTTGAGGTGTGTGGCATTGGGGCTGTGCCATGATGAAGAAGCTGAAGAAGCCGAGTGTGGTGCAGGAACGCACCCCGTAGTGCTGGAGATGCAGGCATGTTTATTTGCAACCTGGTTGCCCTTGTCTCAGTGGCCTGTCAGAGAGTGTGGCAGCTGTTGTGTGAGAAGAGCTAGTGTGGCATAGTAAGATGTGATGGTGGTTGGAGGAGTGAAAGTGAGGAAAGAGGGGGAGGTGAGACTACGGTAGTTTGAGAAGCAGGCAGCTGGTGGTCTCGTGAGCCCAAGGGAGGGGGAAAGGGTGTGTGTGCTGCTGGATAAGGTAACGTAGGTGAAGGCAGAGCCTGACTGTGTGCGGGCAGTGCTTCTCGGGGGGCTTTATGGAATGGGAGCAGGACGTTAGTGACATTAGGTATTGCTGTGTACATAAAGACATCTGCAGGCCTTGTAAAAGAGGAGCGAGAAGGTTTTTCTCTGTGGCTCGAGAGAGGAGAAGTATTTGGCAAGGTGTGGATGGCCTGGGCAGAGGCTGCTGTCCTGGGAGTGGCAGCAAGTGGCCTTTGAGTTGTATTTCTAGAGTCCTACTGCAAGAGAGAAGGTTCTGGTTCTGTGCGTGCTTGGAAGGGCTGCTGCTGCTTTGCCAGGTTATGCAGTGAAAGGAGCGTGTTTGGGACGGTGCAGCCAAGTACTAAGGACAGCAGCAGAGTGGGTGTAGGCTTGGAGGGAGCGCAGTTGGGGGTTGGAGAGTGGAAGCGAGGGCCCAGGGGGAGGTTTGCCTCAGGTTGTTGGAGAAGCAGGCAGCTGGCGGTGTTTGTTGGTGCAAAGGAGGGGGGAAGGATGTGTGTGCGGCTGAGTATTGCCGTGTAGGGGAAGCTGGAGTGTGGGTAGTGCTTCTCAGGGGCTTTAGGGGAAGGGAGCAGGGCGTTTGTGAGCTTCGGCATTGCCGTCCCTTCACATACGTTCTCGTGGAGGCTGCTTGTTTCTGTTCTTTCTAAGTGTGCGGGCCGATCTCTTTTAGGACGACTCACCGGAAAGGAAGGGAGAGGAGGCTCCTGGTGGTGCCCAAGTGGCGGCTGCTGCAGGAGCCCCTGCTGGTGTGAGAGGTGAGTTTCTAGACATGGAGGGGCTTTGTTTCTCTGCTCTTTGGGCTGGGTGAATGAACTGAAATGGCGATCTGCCTGTGAGAGGGTAGAGCAGGCAGGTAGGCGCTGGGCAGGCAATGGCGGGGAGGGGGGGAGGGAACGTAGCTGGAGGGAGATGTTTTGTGGTAGTGCTAGGGAAGGAGGGTTGTTTCTTGGTGACTTCCTGCGGGTGGGAGGGTGTTTGGCTAGTGCTTTGCGGGTCGCTCCTGTAGCGTGCCGAGGGATTGTGAAGGGCCAACTCTGGAGCTGTAGTTTGGAGGGGAGATGCCGTCAGAGCTGCGTAGTCGGCGACTGTGGCATGGCAGAGCCTTGTTTGGATGCTCGCCGAGCATGTGTTGGGCGTTCTTGGTAGGGGCGTGAGCTGTGCTGCTGGGCTTGGGCCTGTGGTGCTGGCAAGAAGGCGGCAGGAAGTGGCGATGGCGTGGTGGTGCGGCTGGGGGTGCAGGCGCCCTTAAATGACGCTGCTTTGTTTTTCCTGGGGAGTGGAACGGTTTGGTGTGTCCTGGGCGCAGGGCTTGCGTGCTGGAGGAGAGCAGGAGAGGGAAAGAAGGAGCGGTGGTGTGTCATTTGTGGCTTCCTTTGCAGGTGTTGCGTCGTCCGCAGGAGCGGAGCAGGAGGACGAGAGCGACTCTCCCTGGGATTCCGAGGTGCTTGGTGTGAGGGGCGCAGTGGGTTGCCCGAGGGGGGAAGTGCGCGGGAGCTTGCCTTGGACGTGGGCCCTAGCAGGGATGAGGCTCAGTTGCCGCTTGTGGTGGCTGCGCCACAGGTTTGTTCCTGTGACCTGGAGCCGCTTGTGCTCTGTGCAAGCGGTTTGGTGAGGACTGTGCCTAAGTGGGGTGTGCTAATGTCCTGGGAGTGGCAGCAAGTGGCCTTGGAGTTGTATTTCTAGAGTCCTACTGCAAGAGAGAAGGTTCTGGTTCTGTGCGTGCTTGGAAGGGTTGCTGCTGCTTTGCCGGGTTATGCAGTGAAAGGAGCGTGTTTGGGACGGTGCAGCCAAGTACTAAGGACAGCAGCAGAGTGGGTGTAGGCTTGGAGGGAGCGCAGTTGGGGGTTGGAGAGTGGAAGCGAGGGCCCAGGGGGAGGTTTGCCTCAGGTTGTTGGAGAAGCAGGCAGCTGGCGGTGTTTGTTGGTGCAAAGGAGGGGGGAAGGATGTGTGTGCTGCTGAGTATTGCCGTGTAGGGGAAGCTGGAGTGTGGGTAGTGCTTCTCAGGGGCTTTAGGGGAAGGGAGCAGGGCGTTTGTGAGCTTCGGCATTGCCGTCCCTTCACATACGTTCTCGTGGAGGCTGCTTGTTTCTGTTCTTTCTAAGTGTGCGGGCCGATCTCTTTTAGGACGACTCACCGGAAAGGAAGGGAGAGGAGGCTCCTGGTGGTGCCCAAGTGGCGGCTGCTGCAGGAGCCCCTGCTGGTGTGAGAGGTGAGTTTCTAGACATGGAGGGGCTTTGTTTCTCTGCTCTTTGGGCTGGGTGAATGAACTGAAATGGCGATCTGCCTGTGAGAGGGTAGAGCAGGCAGGTAGGCGCTGGGCAGGCAATGGCGGGGAGGGGGGGAGGGAACGTAGCTGGAGGGAGATGTTTTGTGGTAGTGCTAGGGAAGGAGGGTTGTTTCTTGGTGACTTCCTGCGGGTGGGAGGGTGTTTGGCTAGTGCTTTGCGGGTCGCTCCTGTAGCGTGCCGAGGGATTGTGAAGGGCCAACTCTGGAGCTGTAGTTTGGAGGGGAGATGCCGTCAGAGCTGCGTAGTCGGCGACTGTGGCATGGCAGAGCCTTGTTTGGATGCTCGCCGAGCATGTGTTGGGCGTTCTTGGTAGGGGCGTGAGCTGTGCTGCTGGGCTTGGGCCTGTGGTGCTGGCAAGAAGGCGGCAGGAAGTGGCGATGGCGTGGTGGTGCGGCTGGGGGTGCAGGCGCCCTTAAATGACGCTGCTTTGTTTTTCCTGGGGAGTGGAACGGTTTGGTGTGTCCTGGGCGCAGGGCTTGCGTGCTGGAGGAGAGCAGGAGAGGGAAAGAAGGAGCGGTGGTGTGTCATTTGTGGCTTCCTTTGCAGGTGTTGCGTCGTCCGCAGGAGCGGAGCAGGAGGACGAGAGCGACTCTCCCTGGGATTCCGAGGTGCTTGGTGTGAGGGGCGCAGTGGGTTGCCCGAGGGGGGAAGTGCGCGGGAGCTTGCCTTGGACGTGGGCCCTAGCAGGGATGAGGCTCAGTTGCCGCTTGTGGTGGCTGCGCCACAGGTTTGTTCCTGTGACCTGGAGCCGCTTGTGCTCTGTGCAAGCGGTTTGGTGAGGACTGTGCCTAAGTGGGGTGTGCTAATGTCCTGGGAGTGGCAGCAAGTGGCCTTGGAGTTGTATTTCTAGAGTCCTACTGCAAGAGAGAAGGTTCTGGTTCTGTGCGTGCTTGGAAGGGTTGCTGCTGCTTTGCCGGGTTATGCAGTGAAAGGAGCGTGTTTGGGACGGTGCAGCCAAGTACTAAGGACAGCAGCAGAGTGGGTGTAGGCTTGGAGGGAGCGCAGTTGGGGGTTGGAGAGTGGAAGCGAGGGCCCAGGGGGAGGTTTGCCTCAGGTTGTTGGAGAAGCAGGCAGCTGGCGGTGTTTGTTGGTGCAAAGGAGGGGGGAAGGATGTGTGTGCTGCTGAGTATTGCCGTGTAGGGGAAGCTGGAGTGTGGGTAGTGCTTCTCAGGGGCTTTAGGGGAAGGGAGCAGGGCGTTTGTGAGCTTCGGCATTGCCGTCCCTTCACATACGTTCTCGTGGAGGCTGCTTGTTTCTGTTCTTTCTAAGTGTGCGGGCCGATCTCTTTCAGGACGACTCACTGGAAAGGAAGGGAGAGGAGGCTCCTGGTGGTGCCCAAGTGGCGGCTGCTGCAGGAGCCCCTGCTGGTGTGAGAGGTGAGTTTCTAGACATGGAGGGGCTTTGTTTCTCTGCTCTTTGGGCTGGGTGAATGAACTGAAATGGCGATCTGCCTGTGAGAGGGTAGAGCAGGCAGGTAGGCGCTGGGCAGGCAATGGCGGGGAGGGGGGGAGGGAACGTAGCTGGAGGGAGATGTTTTGTGGTAGTGCTAGGGAAGGAGGGTTGTTTCTTGGTGACTTCCTGCGGGTGGGAGGGTGTTTGGCTAGTGCTTTGCGGGTCGCTCCTGTAGCGTGCCGAGGGATTGTGAAGGGCCAACTCTGGAGCTGTAGTTTGGAGGGGAGATGCCGTCAGAGCTGCGTAGTCGGCGACTGTGGCATGGCAGAGCCTTGTTTGGATGCTCGCCGAGCATGTGTTGGGCGTTCTTGGTAGGGGCGTGAGCTGTGCTGCTGGGCTTGGGCCTGTGGTGCTGGCAAGAAGGCGGCAGGAAGTGGCGATGGCGTGGTGGTGCGGCTGGGGGTGCAGGCGCCCTTAAATGACGCTGCTTTGTTTTTCCTGGGGAGTGGAACGGTTTGGTGTGTCCTGGGCGCAGGGCTTGCGTGCTGGAGGAGAGCAGGAGAGGGAAAGAAGGAGCGGTGGTGTGTCATTTGTGGCTTCCTTTGCAGGTGTTGCGTCGTCCGCAGGAGCGGAGCAGGAGGACGAGAGCGACTCTCCCTGGGATTCCGAGGTGCTTGGTGTGAGGGGCGCAGTGGGTTGCCCGAGGGGGGAAGTGCGCGGGAGCTTGCCTTGGACGTGGGCCCTAGCAGGGATGAGGCTCAGTTGCCGCTTGTGGTGGCTGCGCCACAGGTTTGTTCCTGTGACCTGGAGCCGCTTGTGCTCTGTGCAAGCGGTTTGGTGAGGACTGTGCCTAAGTGGGGTGTGCTAATGTCCTGGGAGTGGCAGCAAGTGGCCTTGGAGTTGTATTTCTAGAGTCCTACTGCAAGAGAGAAGGTTCTGGTTCTGTGCGTGCTTGGAAGGGTTGCTGCTGCTTTGCCGGGTTATGCAGTGAAAGGAGCGTGTTTGGGACGGTGCAGCCAAGTACTAAGGACAGCAGCAGAGTGGGTGTAGGCTTGGAGGGAGCGCAGTTGGGGGTTGGAGAGTGGAAGCGAGGGCCCAGGGGGAGGTTTGCCTCAGGTTGTTGGAGAAGCAGGCAGCTGGCGGTGTTTGTTGGTGCAAAGGAGGGGGGAAGGATGTGTGTGCTGCTGAGTATTGCCGTGTAGGGGAAGCTGGAGTGTGGGTAGTGCTTCTCAGGGGCTTTAGGGGAAGGGAGCAGGGCGTTTGTGAGCTTCGGCATTGCCGTCCCTTCACATACGTTCTCGTGGAGGCTGCTTGTTTCTGTTCTTTCTAAGTGTGCGGGCCGATCTCTTTTAGGACGACTCACCGGAAAGGAAGGGAGAGGAGGCTCCTGGTGGTGCCCAAGTGGCGGCTGCTGCAGGAGCCCCTGCTGGTGTGAGAGGTGAGTTTCTAGACATGGAGGGGCTTTGTTTCTCTGCTCTTTGGGCTGGGTGAATGAACTGAAATGGCGATCTGCCTGTGAGAGGGTAGAGCAGGCAGGTAGGCGCTGGGCAGGCAATGGCGGGGAGGGGGGGAGGGAACGTAGCTGGAGGGAGATGTTTTGTGGTAGTGCTAGGGAAGGAGGGTTGTTTCTTGGTGACTTCCTGCGGGTGGGAGGGTGTTTGGCTAGTGCTTTGCGGGTCGCTCCTGTAGCGTGCCGAGGGATTGTGAAGGGCCAACTCTGGAGCTGTAGTTTGGAGGGGAGATGCCGTCAGAGCTGCGTAGTCGGCGACTGTGGCATGGCAGAGCCTTGTTTGGATGCTCGCCGAGCATGTGTTGGGCGTTCTTGGTAGGGGCGTGAGCTGTGCTGCTGGGCTTGGGCCTGTGGTGCTGGCAAGAAGGCGGCAGGAAGTGGCGATGGCGTGGTGGTGCGGCTGGGGGTGCAGGCGCCCTTAAATGACGCTGCTTTGTTTTTCCTGGGGAGTGGAACGGTTTGGTGTGTCCTGGGCGCAGGGCTTGCGTGCTGGAGGAGAGCAGGAGAGGGAAAGAAGGAGCGGTGGTGTGTCATTTGTGGCTTCCTTTGCAGGTGTTGCGTCGTCCGCAGGAGCGGAGCAGGAGGACGAGAGCGACTCTCCCTGGGATTCCGAGGTGCTTGGTGTGAGGGGCGCAGTGGGTTGCCCGAGGGGGGAAGTGCGCGGGAGCTTGCCTTGGACGTGGGCCCTAGCAGGGATGAGGCTCAGTTGCCGCTTGTGGTGGCTGCGCCACAGGTTTGTTCCTGTGACCTGGAGCCGCTTGTGCTCTGTGCAAGCGGTTTGGTGAGGACTGTGCCTAAGTGGGGTGTGCTAATGTCCTGGGAGTGGCAGCAAGTGGCCTTGGAGTTGTATTTCTAGAGTCCTACTGCAAGAGAGAAGGTTCTGGTTCTGTGCGTGCTTGGAAGGGTTGCTGCTGCTTTGCCGGGTTATGCAGTGAAAGGAGCGTGTTTGGGACGGTGCAGCCAAGTACTAAGGACAGCAGCAGAGTGGGTGTAGGCTTGGAGGGAGCGCAGTTGGGGGTTGGAGAGTGGAAGCGAGGGCCCAGGGGGAGGTTTGCCTCAGGTTGTTGGAGAAGCAGGCAGCTGGCGGTGTTTGTTGGTGCAAAGGAGGGGGGAAGGATGTGTGTGCTGCTGAGTATTGCCGTGTAGGGGAAGCTGGAGTGTGGGTAGTGCTTCTCAGGGGCTTTAGGGGAAGGGAGCAGGGCGTTTGTGAGCTTCGGCATTGCCGTCCCTTCACATACGTTCTCGTGGAGGCTGCTTGTTTCTGTTCTTTCTAAGTGTGCGGGCCGATCTCTTTCAGGACGACTCACTGGAAAGGAAGGGAGAGGAGGCTCCTGGTGGTGCCCAAGTGGCGGCTGCTGCAGGAGCCCCTGCTGGTGTGAGAGGTGAGTTTCTAGACATGGAGGGGCTTTGTTTCTCTGCTCTTTGGGCTGGGTGAATGAACTGAAATGGCGATCTGCCTGTGAGAGGGTAGAGCAGGCAGGTAGGCGCTGGGCAGGCAATGGCGGGGAGGGGGGGAGGGAACGTAGCTGGAGGGAGATGTTTTGTGGTAGTGCTAGGGAAGGAGGGTTGTTTCTTGGTGACTTCCTGCGGGTGGGAGGGTGTTTGGCTAGTGCTTTGCGGGTCGCTCCTGTAGCGTGCCGAGGGATTGTGAAGGGCCAACTCTGGAGCTGTAGTTTGGAGGGGAGATGCCGTCAGAGCTGCGTAGTCGGCGACTGTGGCATGGCAGAGCCTTGTTTGGATGCTCGCCGAGCATGTGTTGGGCGTTCTTGGTAGGGGCGTGAGCTGTGCTGCTGGGCTTGGGCCTGTGGTGCTGGCAAGAAGGCGGCAGGAAGTGGCGATGGCGTGGTGGTGCGGCTGGGGGTGCAGGCGCCCTTAAATGACGCTGCTTTGTTTTTC
Organism: Struthio camelus; assembly: GCF_040807025.1. Classification (NCBI taxonomy): domain Eukaryota; kingdom Metazoa; phylum Chordata; class Aves; order Struthioniformes; family Struthionidae; genus Struthio; species Struthio camelus. The sequence goes on from NC_090942.1 coordinate 27,840,402, forward strand.
CTGGGGAGTGGAACGGTTTGGTGTGTCCTGGGCGCAGGGCTTGCGTGCTGGAGGAGAGCAGGAGAGGGAAAGAAGGAGCGGTGGTGTGTCATTTGTGGCTTCCTTTGCAGGTGTTGCGTCGTCCGCAGGAGCGGAGCAGGAGGACGAGAGCGACTCTCCCTGGGATTCCGAGGTGCTTGGTGTGAGGGGCGCAGTGGGTTGCCCGAGGGGGGAAGTGCGCGGGAGCTTGCCTTGGACGTGGGCCCTAGCAGGGATGAGGCTCAGTTGCCGCTTGTGGTGGCTGCGCCACAGGTTTGTTCCTGTGACCTGGAGCCGCTTGTGCTCTGTGCAAGCGGTTTGGTGAGGACTGTGCCTAAGTGGGGTGTGCTAATGTCCTGGGAGTGGCAGCAAGTGGCCTTGGAGTTGTATTTCTAGAGTCCTACTGCAAGAGAGAAGGTTCTGGTTCTGTGCGTGCTTGGAAGGGTTGCTGCTGCTTTGCCGGGTTATGCAGTGAAAGGAGCGTGTTTGGGACGGTGCAGCCAAGTACTAAGGACAGCAGCAGAGTGGGTGTAGGCTTGGAGGGAGCGCAGTTGGGGGTTGGAGAGTGGAAGCGAGGGCCCAGGGGGAGGTTTGCCTCAGGTTGTTGGAGAAGCAGGCAGCTGGCGGTGTTTGTTGGTGCAAAGGAGGGGGGAAGGATGTGTGTGCTGCTGAGTATTGCCGTGTAGGGGAAGCTGGAGTGTGGGTAGTGCTTCTCAGGGGCTTTAGGGGAAGGGAGCAGGGCGTTTGTGAGCTTCGGCATTGCCGTCCCTTCACATACGTTCTCGTGGAGGCTGCTTGTTTCTGTTCTTTCTAAGTGTGCGGGCCGATCTCTTTTAGGACGACTCACCGGAAAGGAAGGGAGAGGAGGCTCCTGGTGGTGCCCAAGTGGCGGCTGCTGCAGGAGCCCCTGCTGGTGTGAGAGGTGAGTTTCTAGACATGGAGGGGCTTTGTTTCTCTGCTCTTTGGGCTGGGTGAATGAACTGAAATGGCGATCTGCCTGTGAGAGGGTAGAGCAGGCAGGTAGGCGCTGGGCAGGCAATGGCGGGGAGGGGGGGAGGGAACGTAGCTGGAGGGAGATGTTTTGTGGTAGTGCTAGGGAAGGAGGGTTGTTTCTTGGTGACTTCCTGCGGGTGGGAGGGTGTTTGGCTAGTGCTTTGCGGGTCGCTCCTGTAGCGTGCCGAGGGATTGTGAAGGGCCAACTCTGGAGCTGTAGTTTGGAGGGGAGATGCCGTCAGAGCTGCGTAGTCGGCGACTGTGGCATGGCAGAGCCTTGTTTGGATGCTCGCCGAGCATGTGTTGGGCGTTCTTGGTAGGGGCGTGAGCTGTGCTGCTGGGCTTGGGCCTGTGGTGCTGGCAAGAAGGCGGCAGGAAGTGGCGATGGCGTGGTGGTGCGGCTGGGGGTGCAGGCGCCCTTAAATGACGCTGCTTTGTTTTTCCTGGGGAGTGGAACGGTTTGGTGTGTCCTGGGCGCAGGGCTTGCGTGCTGGAGGAGAGCAGGAGAGGGAAAGAAGGAGCGGTGGTGTGTCATTTGTGGCTTCCTTTGCAGGTGTTGCGTCGTCCGCAGGAGCGGAGCAGGAGGACGAGAGCGACTCTCCCTGGGATTCCGAGGTGCTTGGTGTGAGGGGCGCAGTGGGTTGCCCGAGGGGGGAAGTGCGCGGGAGCTTGCCTTGGACGTGGGCCCTAGCAGGGATGAGGCTCAGTTGCCGCTTGTGGTGGCTGCGCCACAGGTTTGTTCCTGTGACCTGGAGCCGCTTGTGCTCTGTGCAAGCGGTTTGGTGAGGACTGTGCCTAAGTGGGGTGTGCTAATGTCCTGGGAGTGGCAGCAAGTGGCCTTGGAGTTGTATTTCTAGAGTCCTACTGCAAGAGAGAAGGTTCTGGTTCTGTGCGTGCTTGGAAGGGTTGCTGCTGCTTTGCCAGGTTATGCAGTGAAAGGAGCGTGTTTGGGACGGTGCAGCCAAGTACTAAGGACAGCAGCAGAGTGGGTGTAGGCTTGGAGGGAGCGCAGTTGGGGGTTCTGAAAGGGCTGTTCTACTTCCAGAGCCTGCGTTCCTTGACGGCCTGCCAAAGTCCCGAAGCAGCAGTGAATCTGCAGGTAATGCTTGAGCGACAATCCGAGTTGTGCTTGGGTAGTCCTGCATTTGAAATGCAGTTTGTGGGTGAAGCGTTTCTGGAGATTGCTTGCACCACTCTCTGCTTGTTTGTGTTCTCGCTCACCTAGGTGTCTGCAAAGGAGGGAGGAGAGCGTGAAGGACGCGAGGCTGCTGCAACACAGACTGATTTTCAGTGTGACGGACAGGTGAGGAGCTGTGTTGAAGAGCTGTGGAGATGTTAGCCTAGAGCGAGGTGTTATTGCCAAAAGAGCGCAGGCGGAAGACCGCAGAGAGTGGCAGATGTGAAATATACTTTAGATGTATGTTATCTTTGGGCTCCCTCTGAAGAAGGCTGTCGTGAGTGAAAAGAAGGTGGTAGTGCATGTTCGTGCCCTTTTTGTGAGGCTCACGGCACAATCTTTCCTTAGGCGATGGCCGCAGAGCTGCCGGCGGAGGTTGCTGAAGCTCCTGGAAAGCAGTTGCTTCCAGAAGGTTCACTTGAAGTTCCAAAGGTTTCCTGCGGTGAGCTGCAGGGAGACAAGTTGCGGTTGCAAGAGGAACTGGCCAGGGTGAAAGCCAAGGTAGGCAAAGCCTGTAGCGGCCTGCATGACTGTGAGGAGGTGGTTTTCCCCTGTAAACGATGGGGAAAAGCCCTTGTTGAGGCTGTAGGGTAGTAGTGCAGTGGTGTCCCTTCTGTTGCCTTCCCTTCTTCCCGCCGCTGCCCCATGGTGGCAAACAGACCAAGCGCGTCAGGGAGCTGCCCTTTCAAGCGTGAGGGGCCAAGCAGTGTGTTGGGGGTCACACCTACCCACGAGGAGGCTGCTCAAGCAGCTTGTTGTCTCTCCGAACCCGCCTGAGCTTTGAGGTGGACCTGAAGGTGACAGTGGGTGAGCTCCGGGTGCCCTGAGAGTGCTGCGTGTTTTCCTGTTGAGGCTGTTGTACTCTTTCTCTATATTTGGCTGTGTGTGTAGAGCTTTGGTTCCTTCTTTGTAGCTGGTCAAATGCCTGCGAAGGTGACAGTCTGTGTTCTGGGGGGGGGGGCAGCACTTGAAAGGGTGCGATCCTTCTTCATGGTTTGCGCTCGCACACGCAGCGCTGGTTGCTAGGTGGGGTTTTTGCACTGTATACGGGAAGCAGCATGTCAGGCAGGTGCTGTGACTTGTCCTGTTCCCTGACTGTAGGAGGAACTTGACCTCCTAACCTAGCTGCCCGGAGAAGGCCGTGGGTTGGCCCTAGTGCTGAGCTTTTTCTGTAGAAAACATCTTGGCCATCTTGTGGCTGCATGATGCAAATGTGCCGCAAAGTGCTATAGTTCCTGCAGGGCCCTGGGGATGAACCTGTAGTTAGTAAGCATTAGGATCCCGAAATGCTAATTCACTTCCAAGTTGTTTTTGGAGAGAGCTACGTTCAGAGCTACTGACTTGCTTTCCGTTCACTACGCCCACCGCTGCCACCAACGCAAGTACGGAGTTGAAGGAAGGAGTGTAGGGACCGGCTTTCCACCATTTGTGTAAGAATAAGGTATAGCAGCGTGGGCAGCGTTGGACTAGAAGTCTTTGTGATTGTGGTCGTTATCCTGGAGTTGGGAAGTGCCAGCAGGAGAAGGGAGAGCCTTTGCAGTAATGCTTCCCGTGGGGGAGCGAGCAGCTGGATGCTAGGAGCGTCCCGAGTCACGGGAAGGAGTAGGATTGGTGTTGCAGCTGCGTTTGGGCAGCTGGTAGGAAATTGAGATGGGGATGGGAGAGGCCGGTATGAAAGCGGAAGGAGCAACGTGGTTTTGGAGAGTCGAAGCAGTGGAGTCGTCTGTCTGAAAGCGAAGCTGACTAGCGTGGGTCCTGACTAGCGTGGTTTTACAGTTGCAGGCGTTGGAAGAGCAGCATGTTCAGGCTGAGCGTTGTGTTCAGGATTTGAAGACGGCCCTGGCAGAGAAACAGAGGGAAGCGACAGCTTCTTCCCGGCAACTGCAAGACCTTCTGGAAGCCTCTTTGGGAGGCGTTAGCCTAAAAGACCTGGAGGAACGAGTGGGACGGTAAGGAAGTGGCACAGTGAAGCAAGGCTTTGCTTTGTGGGCTGGTGTAATAGCAGCAGGATGGCCTTGTTGCATCTCAGCAAGTCAGTACACGATTTTGGGAGAGGCTTTTGCTTTGGACTGTGTGATTTGGCGCTGTTGTGCCAGTGTTGGTGCTCCTGTGGATTTCCATGACGAGGCCTGTGTTTCTTTTCAAGACTTGAACTGGAAAACGCCCGGCTGGAAGACACAGGGCAGCAGCAGGCAGCTAGACTCGAAGCTCTTCAGAAAGAGCTGCACGCCTCTGCCTCTGTAAGCTAGTCATAGCCTTCCTGTTTCATGAGCTACTGTGCGCAGTTGTGTGTGTATGTATGCGGGGGCGTTTTCGGAAGAGATTTTCCTGGGGAGCCTCGGGGAAATCATTCCCTGCAGGCTGCAGGCGATCGGCTGCTGTTGGTCCGCTCGCAGGCTTTCTGGTTTTGTGTGCTACTCTGCTGAGTCTTACTTAACAGTGTTTGAGGTAAGGGCACTTACGGCACTTGTGCGCCGGTGTGAATGGTTGCTGCTTTGTACCGGTTGTGGTGCTTAAGCCGTGTGGCAGCAGCACTTCAGCTGTTGCCGCCTTAAAGGCGTTCTGCAAGTGAACTTGTGGAACGTCCTTGGTGCCAAGCACGTCGTTGCCAAGTCTTAAGCGGCCTCCTCAGGCTGTGCCAGGAATTCCATTTGCCGCTGGTCGCTGAAGATCCCCCTGGAGCTTTAAATTAAGCTGTGCTCTGCCCGGATGGGGATACCTAAGTACCGTCGGCTATTAGCGGAGGGCCTGAGGAAGGTGTTCTCCAGTGTGCGTGGCACCTTTGCCCCCGTGAGCCCCTCGCTAGTAGCGGGTGGTCTTTGCTTTAGTGGGGATCGGGGGGAGGGTGGTGTGGGGGGAGAGAGGGGTGGCAGGCACCAGTTTCTGTCCCTCGGTCTTAGCCTGGGTGGTGGAAATATTGAAGTGCTGCAGTTTGCGTGGGATTCTGTCCCCTGGAGTTGTGGGGCCGGCCCTCGGCTAGCAGAGAGAGATGTCCTGCCGCACCTTTGTGAGGAAGGCTGTGCGCACCTAGTGCTTCTAGGTGCCGTGAGTGAGTCGTGTGTGCCATTTCTTCTTCCTGTCCGGAAAGCGTGAGAGCGGAAGAAAGCCAGGGAAGGAGCTGGCAGAGTGGAAACAACCCGCAGAAGCCCGCCTGGAGGAAGAAATGAAGAAAAACGTTGCACTGCAGAAAGAATGCAACAGGTACAGCCGTTGAGTACTTGTAAGAGCTGTCGAATGAGCGGGGAGTCAGGCGTTATGTACCTTGCCCCTGAGACTCCGAGTACGTATCTGTTGGTGAGCGAGCTCAAGGCTTGCGTTAGGTCTTGCAAGTGGCTTCTGTAGGGGAGCGTGCGGTTTTAGGTAGGTGGAAGTGCAGGCAGGAGGGCAGTTGTCCTGGGAAGAGAGGGAGGGCGGGAGGGCAGGAAGAAGTCGCTTGTGTCTTGTGCCTGTTGTCAGGCAGAGGGAGAAGCTTCAAGGGAGCAGATGAAATGTTGACTGGGCAAGTGATGTGTGGGAGGGGAATGATGTGGGTGGGTGGGTTGGTGTGGTGTTTTGGCTTGGTGTCTTGTTCTGGAAGTCCTGGCCTGTCCGCCATGGTACAAATGAAGTAAGCCCCGCACCGTATGCGTGGTGCTTAGGGAAGTGCATGCGTAAAGGCGGACTGTGCTTGGGCTTCCTACTTTACTTGCTAATGTGCTGTGCAGGTCGAAGAGGCTTCTGGAGAAAGCTATGAAGAAAGTGAGGGCGTATGAGAGGCGGGCGCGAGAGTCCCAGATGAATTTCCCGGGCGAAAGGGAGGACCCGTGTTCGGGAAGGGGCAGAGAAGTTGCTAAATTACGAACAAAGGTGAGCTTTGGTTGGCTTGTTGTGGTGCTTGTTTTGGAAAGCTGTAAGATTCTTTTCCTGGCTGTTGGGTTGTGGTGTTAATTATGTGGTGGCCGTGTTTTGAAAAGAACGGCTGTCTCTTATGGTCCCTGAAAAAGCCTGTGTAATCCTTTGGGAAGTGAAGAGGCGTTGCGATAGCGGGGCACTTGTGAGCCTGGGTCTTTCTGGGCGAGAGCCCAGCTTGAAAGCTTGAGGCCCTGGCAGCATCTTTGAGGTCTGACAGATGAATTTGTGCTCTGGAAGACCGGTAAGTAGGACCATTATAAGCCTAACCACAGTATGAAAGGCAAGGACATCGGAAGCATAGGTGTGAGAGGTGTGGAAAAGGTGCGTTTCTGCGGAGAGAAGACGACGACGACGACGACGGCGGCAGAGTTTTAGTTGACCTTTGGGGCCTACTGAAACCCTGGCACTTCTTTGTTGATTGTCTTCTAAACTCAAACCTGTGTGTGTGTGTGTGCGTGTATGTAGAAAGAGATAATCATTTCTGTTTCCTCTTTCCTGAAGCTTCAGGTATACCACTGTAAACAAGTGAATACCTTGTGATTATTGTATATTGTTGTCAATATGATTACAGTTGTTATCGTTCCCGTTCATTAGTTCATTACACTCGGTTACTTACCTGTTACAATAGTAAACTCATTCCTAAGGAGTAGGGACACCTACACTACCAGCCGACCCTGTTTAGTGTCGGGAGCCCGCCGAATTACCTTACCAGGGCAAAATGCCTCTCAACTGGTTCGGTCGTTCTGCGGAGGCCTCCCGGCACAAAGGGACACGCTCGGTGGATTGTCACAGAACTGCGTACGCTTAGACCTCTGGGTCTGCTTAGGTGAGTGAGTCCTTTCCCTGTGTGCAGGTCCGTGAGCTGTGCTGCTCCCTGGAGGCAGAGCGGAGGAAGTCGAGGCAGCTAGAGAAAGCAAACGAAGGTGCGCGAGAAGAGTTGGCTTGGCTGCATGGGAGCCGTGACAAACTGCGGAAGAGCAAGCGGCAGCTGGAAGAAGAGGTGGTTGCGCTGAGGTGTCGCTTAGAGGCCAAGATGAGGGATCAGAGGCACAGAGAAGAGGATAAAAGGGAGATTGAGCAAAAGGCTGGGCAAGAGCTAAGGCAAAAACTACAGGAAGTCAATCTCTTTCTGCAGGTGAGCTCCCTTACCGCTAGTACGCGCAGTCCGTTTGTGGCTTGTCATTCATTCTTTACTGTTGTCATTTCTCGGTATGTTATGCTTGTGCCGGTCAGTGCTGTGGGGTCATGGGCTCGTTATAGCTTCAGGAGGTTGCTGAAGGGTGCGAGCTTGTTGGATGCTTGTCCTCAGGCATTCTGAGATGTGGTGAATAATCTTCTTTACGCACCTCGGTCACTGGCGAATCTGTAACAGCGCCAAGAAAGACGAGAATTGCAAGTGGACTAGTGTCTTAGAGAGACAGAGGTGGCTTGAATCAGAACTAGCTCTGATTCAAAACAAAACAAAGCAAAGCAAAAAGTTGCGCTGAGAGAGCCGGTTTCTTTCTGAACCAAAAGGATGATGTAATGGGGTGCTTTTGGGTTTTGCCCTTGATTGTAGAGGGCAGTGAGGAGGCCCAGTTGGCTCCCTGGGTGAGGTTGTGCTCTTCAAAGTGGGTGTGTGAAAGGGCCTGGGGGGAATGATCTCTTTTTCTTTCCTGGGGGTTGAAACTGCATTATCTGCTTCAGACACAGGCAGCCGCCCAGGACCGAGCGGAACAACTAAGAGCCGCTTCTGCAGCTTCCGCGGTAGGCCGACTGCAGCAGAGAGTTAGGCATTTAGAATATGAATTGGCTCTCACAAAACGCCTGCAGTGAGAGAGCGCTAACGAGAGGCTTGCGGAAGCTGCTGCTGCTGCGCAATGCTATGAGCCCTGCAGAAGCCACTCTCTGGCAACGAACCCGGTGGGCAGCGCTTCCTCTGTGACGGAGAGAGTGGAAGCTCATATGGCTGAGGTAAGGCATTGGGAATACCTGTTATTCTCAAGCTGAAAATGAGCATCCGTTCCTAGCTCCACCGCGCCCAATCTAGGAGTCTAGACACGCCTGCTGACCCTCAGAGCGCTGCAACCTCGGCAAAAGCTCTGGTCCGGGCGCGCCCCAGAATTAGCAGTCCGTGTGACGGCATGTTCCTCACAGCGTGGTGAGCAGCGTGCCCTGAGGTTTGGGAAGCGCATGCCGAGAGTGGGGCAAGGGAGCACGTGATTCTTCACAAAATGCTGTGATCCGTTCCCGCCTTTGCACAGAGTGGGGGTGTGGAGAAGCTCTCGAGTTGGGGATTGCTTTGTGAGACGGTTAATGCCATAGAGTAATGGGAACGCTGGGCCTTGGTGGACAAAGACTTTCTCTGTAGTGGGGGTGATGTTTCCAGTGTTTATTCCCATGTTGCAGTTGGCTTGAGAAGCTAATGCTACAAGAATGTAGCTACTGAGGCCTTAAGGGTATCTTGTCTGTACTTGCAGGTGCGGCGGGAATGGTCAAAAATATCGCTGAAGAACTTGAGCAAGGTAATCTGTCAGGATCTGTTAGCGGTGTTACCAAGGAAGAGGACGGTTCCTCCATTTTGAACACAACTACTGGAAAGCTGCCAAGCTCCTGTGCTAAGCACAGTTGTTTTCTACTAGCTTTCCAACCTAGAGCTCTGCGAGGCAACTTGCTGCTTATGCAAATAATAGTCGTACAGAGTCGTATGCAGTTGCCTTTAGATCACAGAGAGGAAAAGCGGCCTATGCGCACGTTCAGCCCCTGCCCCCGAGCCCTGAGCAATTCCACCTCTTCAGGATAATTGTTTCTCCAGAGTTGTGGCTTGGCGGTGACTGGGCCTGTTGCAAAGCAGGTAGCCCCTGAGAGCAATTCCTTCTGTCCCAGTAGCCTTTACTCTCCTAGCGAGTGGCCAGCCGTTGCGCTAGAGCTCTTTCCGTTTGCTAGGACGGACACAAATCCGTGGCATTGAATCCGTTTGCATTGTGACTGGAGTTGCCTGTCTCCTGGGAGTAATAAGGTTTGTTTGCTTTGGGGACCTTTTCCTACTGCAACACTAACATAGGGCATTTTCTCCCCTCCCGCTCTCGCCCCGCCCCTTCCCCAGCAATGGCTGAGCTGAACGTTGGATCGGCTGGAGCTTCTCCCTGGGCATCTACTGAAGGATCTTCAGAAAACGTAGACCAGGAGCCGCTTTCCAGGGCAACGCAAGAGTGCCGCGATGTTTTGACAGCCCCGTTCCAGAGAGCTAAGAGTGGTTATCCTGAGACTACTACCTCCTGACAGAGGGACTCGCGTTACCAGGCTGTGAGGAAAAGCAACCCTTGCCACTGTTTTTGTACGAGTGCAACAGTGCGGTGTAGCCAATAATAATAACGTGCGGTCTTTAACTGCAAGTATTGTGTTCCAACTTGGTATTTAATAAATGTTGTAATCTAGTAGGTCTCTCCGTTTTATTCTGTTCCCCTTCCTGACTTTGCCTGCCCTGCGCATATGACTGTCCCCTCTGCTCGTGTCTCTTATGGAGTAGTACGTGTTGCATTGCTGCCAAATGGTGGATGCTGGTGGAAGTCTGGCCTGCTGCGGCATTTGCGGGCAAGGGCTGCGTTTTGTCCCTGCGTTTTGCGAGTTGTTCAGCGCTAGCCAGCACGGATGATGGAAGTCATGTTTTTGAAGGCCTAGCCAGGCTTTCTTCCTGGGCAGGCGCTTAGCCCTTCTGCCTCGCGCTGGTCTGACCAAAAGTCACTTATGCAGACAGCTCCAGGCCTGAGGGCAGAGAGGCCGTTTGTCCAAGGGAGAGCTCAGCTCTGCTCTGCTCTGCTCCCTTCAGCTGGCTTCCCAGCTGCTCCTTCAGCCTGTCCTGGCAGCCAGGCCAAGGGCCAGCATGCAGACTGTGTGTTTTTCCTCAGCGGGGGCTGGAAGCACGAGTGTGTGAAGACAGGGGCCTCGATCGTCCCCAGGTGCAGCCCTTGGCGGTTCCCCTTGTTGAACTTGACAAGGTGCCCGGTTGCCTCACGTCTCGCTCGTAGCGGGGCACTGGCCTCTTGCTGCCTTTGAGAACGATGCTTCCTGTGGTCTGGGCAGAAGGGAGGGCGAGAGCTTCTGGTAGCCAGGAAAGGTCGCAAAGCCCGCCGGTCTGGAAGGCTGTTGGATCCGCTTGCAGTCTGCAAAGGGGAAAGGGGTTATGGAAGTTCTCTGCCCTGCAGCGTGACTGGCAAAGCGGAACCGCTGTCCAGTGCTGGGCACTTGCTCTTCTCTCTGCAAAGCAAAAGCAGGTGCGGAACGCCTCTGAAGTGCCTTCGCTTTGGGTTGTCCTGTTGCCAAACTCTGAGAGGAACTGTTTTCCAGTGGTTCCCTGCCTGCTTCTGTCCTGCTGGGTGTCAGGGAGAGGTGAAAGTTCTTGGCCGCCGGAGCAGCAGCACTGAAATTCAGCGCTGGCATCTGGCATGACAGGAGCTGGTAGCGCTTACAAGGCGGGTAGAGCAAAGTCCCGTCTGTTCTGGCCCCTGCACTAGAGGAGAGGGATGGAGCTACTGGAGCGAGTCCAGCGAAGGGCTACTAAGATGATTAAGGGACTGGAGTAGCTCTCATACGAGGAAAGGCTGAGAGAGCTGGGATTGTTCAGCCTGCAGAAGAGAAGACCGCGGATCAGGGTGTAGGCAGGATGCGAAGGGAGGGTGTAAAGAAGTCGGAGGCAGACTCTTCTCAGCGGTGCCTAGCGGTAGGACGAGGGGCAAGGGGCACAAACTGAAACACAGGCCGTCCTGTCTGAACAGGAGGAAAAAGTTCTTTGCTGTGAGGAGTGACTGAGCCCTGGAAGAGGTTGCCCAGAGAGCTTGGGGAGTCTCCGTCCTCGGAGATGTTCCCAAGCCGTCTGGCTAGGGTCCTGGGCCGACTACTTGAGGTGATCCTGCTTGAGTAGGGGGGGCTGGACGAGACGATCTCCAGAGGTGCCTTCCAACCTCAAACGTCCGGTGATTCTGTGACAAGCAGGAGAAGCGGGCGACCGGGCATCTAGTCAAGTTCGACAAGGGGAACTGTCAAGGGCTGCACCTGGGGACAAATAGCCCCTGTGCCCTGGGGCAGGCTGGGGGCTACTGCCAGGAAAGCAGCTGGGCAGAGGAAGGCCTGGGGGTGCAGGTGGGCAGCAAGGAGTCAGCAATGGTTAGAGAAAGAAATCGTAACCACATTTTAATCGTTTTGATAATAACTTTCTGCCAAAGGGAGCAATCGCCCTCCAGCCTCTCGCTGTGGTCTCTGCTAACAGCTGGAGCGATCCGCTTTCGGTGAGAGTCGCTCACCTCGGTGAGAGTCGCGACTCGCGGCCAATTTGGCTCCCTCCGGCACTTGGGCTTCCTACGGCGCAGGCGCAGAGCTGGGAGCCCAGAAGGACCGGCACGCTCGCGGCCTGGCCGGGCAGCAGCCAGAGCAGCCAGCTGCGGGGCTCAACCTAAGCAGTCGCCGTCTCTTCAGGCGCAACGAGCTACTTCAGCCCTGCGAGCTCGGCCAAGCGCTCGCGACGCCCGCGCCCTTAGGGAAACAGTGGGAGCGCAGGTTTGCGAGGAGCACAGTGTCCCGCACCTGGAGCAGCAGCAGCATGAATTCTTCAGGGAAATGACGGCACAGCAGAGTAAGAGCTGGAGCTGGGGGCCGCCGGGGAGGGACCCCCAACAAAGACGTCCTTCGGCCGGCCGCAGCCACCCGCCGCCGCCGCCGCCCCCCGGCCCGGCCCGGCAGCGCCGCGAAGGAGGCGGCAGCGCCCCCCCCCGCCCCGCCCCGGGCCCGCCCCGGCCGCAGCCCCGCCCCCTCGCTGCACAGCCCCGCCCCTCGGCGCGTCACCCCGCTGCCCTGTGACGCCCCCCCCCGCGCCCTCGCCGCGGCTGTTGCGCATGCGCGGCGCGCCCGCCACCGCCTCCGGAGCCGGTGGTCCTCGGTGCTGTTGCGGCCGTGTGCCTCGCTGCCAGCGTCGCTGCGTCGCTGTCCTCGGCCGGCGCCTCTGCCCCCGGCCCGGGGGCTCCGAGCTCGCCGGGACTCAGCCCCGCAGCAGCTGGCCCGGGCCGCGGCCCCTGCTCGGGGCTGTCCGCCGCCCGCGTGCCCGCCGCAGCATGAAGAGGCTCTTGGGGCTCTTCGGCCAGGGCCAGGGGCAGCCGCCTTCGCCGTCGCCGTCGCGGTCGCGGTCGCGGTCGCGGTGGGCGTGCGGCGGCAGCGCGCCCCTGCGCTGCGTCGGCGCTGCCTACGAGCTCCGGGAGAAGGAGCTGGGCAAGCTGCACCGCGCGGCCGCCAGCGGCGACCTGGCGCGGGTGCGGCGGCGGCGGTGGCTGCCGAGAGTCGGCCTCGACGGGCGGGACAAGGCGAAGCGGTGAGGGGCGGCGGGGGGGCCGGGGCGGCGCGGGGGGTGGGGGGGGCGGCGGCGAGGGCCGGGCTGCTGCGTCGGTGCCGGCGGGGGCGGCGGCTGGTGGGTTGGAGCTGGCGTGCAGCTGGCAGGAGCGCCTTTGTGCCGGGAAGGCAGGGCCGTTTGCTTGGGCTGGCGAGGGAGTGCGGGAGGGCAGTCGGCCTTGCGCGCGCGGGGTGGGCTCGGGGCTCGGGGCTCGGGGCTCGGAGGCCGGTTGCGTGTGTGGCCAGGCCGGAGCGGGACTTTGTTGCTGGGAGCGTGACAGGGTCGAGGGGGAAGGTTTCTGCTGTCGGGTTTGGTAGGTGTTGTGGAGGGCCCTTGGGAGCGAGCGCGTGCTGGTGCTTGCTGCAGCAGTAAGGCCGGGAAGAGGCCAGAGGGCGCGACTTCCCGGCAAGGCCAGCAGCGAGGGGATGTTCTGGTGTTATAAAAGGCACGTGCTGGGCCTGCGGCCCGCTGCTGTGGCGTGAGTGGTCCTGGCAGCAGGTGGAGGTTGCCTTGCCGTAGGCTGGAGGTGCGCAAGCCTTGCTCTTGCTTGCTGGGCTGCGTGCGTAGTGGTGTTGGAGGCAGGGAGGAGGTGCCGGGGCGGAGGGCAGCAGTTGCAGAGCGGAAGCCGGAGGCTGGCTGGGAGAAATGGGGGGCCTGGGCGCAGGGATGCACGCGCAGGGAAGGGAGCGCGGAGCTGAGGCAACGTTGTCTTCCTAAGTGGGGGCTGGGGCTGGGGCTGGGGCTGGGGCGGGGAGGGGCTTTTTCCTAGCCCCGGCGTCTCGGGCTTTGGGTGTGCAGCGGTCACCCGCGTGACATGGGCAGGCGCGGTCTCTTCAGCTGTCTGGCCTGCGCTAAGGTAACATGCTCAATTTTTAGGACACCTCTGCATCTGGCTTGCGCTAACGGACATGCGGAGGTTGTCTTGTACTTAGTAGAGAGGAAGTGCAAGCTAAATCCTCGTGACAACTTCAAGAGATCGCCACTGATGAAGGTACGTGGGTGCTGCGGTAGGCAGGGCTTCTAAATTGCGCCCCGAGCGATCGAGCTCTTGGGTGATTCTGGAGGTAGGTCTGGGTGGAGCTTGTGGTGCGCTGGGCGCTGGCTAGGCGTGCGTTGCCTAATGTTTGGGCGCGTTATTGTTGTCCGAGGTCGGCAAGCTGTGGGAATTCTGCCAGAGGGAAGCGTAATTGCTGGCAACGTTTCCTTGTTTCCCGTGTGGTTGGCAGGCAGTGCAGTGCCAGCACGAAGGCTGCGTCGCCATTCTGCTAGCGCATGGCGCCGACGCTAACCTTGCGGATGCTAACGGCAACACTGCCCTTCACCTGGCTGCCCTTGCTCCTAACACCTGCCTAGCAGGGCAGTTACTGGCGCACAACGCCCATCTTGATGCGCAGAATAAGGTAAGCGTGGAATTTGGGTCAGGCCGCTCCTGAGAAGAAAAAGTTGCTTTGCTTCTCTGTGTTTTTCTAACTGGAGAGGGGCGTTATGCTTTCAGATGGGATACACGCCCCTTTCTCTGGCCGTGTCCGCGCATCACGTAGAGATGGTGGAGTTCCTGCTTAGCAAAGGAGCCGACGTGCACGCTCGAGATCAGTCGGAAAGGTGAAGGGTTTGTCAAAACGGGGCGTGGGTCTCCTGAGCATTGGTGAAGTTTGCCTGGTCTGGCCGGGTAGCCGAGGGTGCTTAGCGGGGGAGACGTTTGGCCCAGGGACGTGCTGCGGCCCCTTGCAACCCGAGTTCTCGTGGGCTTCCGTGTGGTTGGCTTTGCTTTCCTCCTGGCTGTAGGAAAGGGGGAGGTGTAATTGTTTTGGGAGCAAATAGGGATGAAAGGAACGCCAGTGAAACGTCGGTGTCTCCTGATAGCTTTTGTCTCGTCTTGTGGCTGCTTTAGGACCCCTCTGATGCTTGCCGCCTCTGCCGGGGACGTGAGCATGATAGAAGTTCTTCTTGGCTATGGTGCTGACCTTTGCCAGAAAGACGTTCTTGGATGGACAGCGGAGGCTTATGCTAGGAGGTCTGGACACACTGGGTAAGTGCTTTAGGTCACGGTGAGAGTCGCTAAGCGGTCCGAATGTCCGTGTTGGTGTGCGGACGTGTTTGGTAAGAGGCGCAAGGTTTAATGATGCGTGGAGACCTTTGTTGAAGGTGGGCTCAGTGGAATCTTCCGGGACGTAGCGTTCCCTGTGTCAAGTGTGAGTTGGGGAGTTGAGGAAAGCTTCCCCCGCAAATCGTCTTGTTTGGTAAGTGGTGTTATGCAAGGATGTAGTTGATTATAGTGACAGTGTTCCCTTTCTTTCCGCACCTCCCTAGTGTTAGTGAACAGCTGGCAGACCGCGCAGCCGAGAAAAACGTGGGAGAAGCTTGTGCAGGCAGCGCAGAAAGCACGCCAGTGCTTAGCACTCGTTGCGAGGCAGGAGCTGCTGCGTTTGCGTTGGGCACACCTGCTGCGGACAGAGGAGGTAGGAGGCTTAACTGTGGAGGAGCTGAGGAGGAGAATGCCTACGGCCTTTTCTTGTGGTGGCTTGTATTGAAGCTTGGCAGGGTTCCGTCCCTCTTGCCTGTTGAGTACCCTTGCTAGGGACGGAGTAGAGACGCGCTGGTGATCCTCCTCCGTGAGGATAGTCCTTTGGTTTTGAGGCTGGCTTTTGGTTTTGGGGGTGATGGGTGGGAGGCTGGGTAGAGCAGGAAATACAGCGTAGTCTCTGGCATTTTGAAGCACAGGTTGGCGGGGGTGGGGGTAGAGGCAAAGAGAGCACGAGAGAGAGACCGATCTCTGCCTGTGTGGTATGAAGAGCTCGGCAGTTTGTTTCCTTCTTGTCCTGTTCAACCGCTACCAGCATTTGCTCGCTGCCTGCTCACATAGCATATTCATGCCATGGCAGGTTTGAGGTTTGGAACGTTCGAAGGAAAGACAAGGGCGGTGTGGAATTCTTGTCCTTTTTTATTTTGCGGGGGGTGGGGGGGGGCAGCGAGAATTGAGTAGGATGGGAGAAATTGGTGGTTTGGGGCATGCTTTCGTTCATGCTGTCTGGCATGACTGCTTCACTCTAGTCTGGCCTGTAGAATTGTCCGTGTAACATGCTTGTCTGCATTGCTGAAAGTCGAAGGTCCGACATGCTAAGAATTAATCCTGTCAATTAATATTTGAACAGTGAGAGGTGGCTTTTCCCACGAATACTTCACGAGGTGAGCCTCGAACAGTAGCTTTTGCCAACGACCTTAACCTGCCGAAAAAGAGGGGAGATTTGAGCGAGACGGTCCTTCTTGCCTTTGCCTTTGCCTTTGCCTTTGCCTTTGAAGAGTGTTGGAGGCAGAGGAGAGCGATGACAGCTGTCCTGCTTCTGAGGAAGAAAAAAGCAGTTTAGCTGCCAAGGTAAAGTGCCTCCAGAAGGAGAACTGCCCGTGGAGCGACTCGTTTGCAGGGCAGAGCTGTCTAGATTTGGGCAAAAGCGCGTGTCCAGGCAGGGTGGTTTTCTCCTGCCCCGCGGTCTCCTGCCTGCCAGTCTTTCAGCTGCGGTGAGCTGTTTGCTCCAAGCCTTGTAGCCGTCCGTGGCAGAGCATGCAGCAGGCTTGCGGTTGCGGGTGGGAAGAGCAGTAGGTGACAAGAAAAGCGACCGCATGGTTTTCTTCACCTGAGTCAGAGTTCTCGTCCCAAAGCTGATCAGCCTCTAGATGGCCTGTTCTTTTGTCCTCCAAGCCTTGCTGTTTGTTTCCAGTAACTTTGGTGATAGAATTCAGGCTGATATGGGGAAAAGGGCACTTGCTGTTCAAGATCTGCTGCAATGCTTCATCTCCTGGCTCTCCTTTCTTTCGTCCTTGTCAGGTTGCCCAAGAGTGCTTGGGGGCGGGGGGAGTGGCTCAAGAGGGTCTTTTTTTCCTCCTGGGGGATGGCATTGCGGGCTTGCATGGGATCTCACAGCACCTGTTTCCCCTTCCTTTTGTTTCTTTTGTTTTGTTTTGGTTTGTTTTTCAGTTGAGGTGTGTGGCATTGGGGCTGTGCCATGATGAAGAAGCTGAAGAAGCCGAGTGTGGTGCAGGAACGCACCCCGTAGTGCTGGAGATGCAGGCATGTTTATTTGCAACCTGGTTGCCCTTGTCTCAGTGGCCTGTCAGAGAGTGTGGCAGCTGTTGTGTGAGAAGAGCTAGTGTGGCATAGTAAGATGTGATGGTGGTTGGAGGAGTGAAAGTGAGGAAAGAGGGGGAGGTGAGACTACGGTAGTTTGAGAAGCAGGCAGCTGGTGGTCTCGTGAGCCCAAGGGAGGGGGAAAGGGTGTGTGTGCTGCTGGATAAGGTAACGTAGGTGAAGGCAGAGCCTGACTGTGTGCGGGCAGTGCTTCTCGGGGGGCTTTATGGAATGGGAGCAGGACGTTAGTGACATTAGGTATTGCTGTGTACATAAAGACATCTGCAGGCCTTGTAAAAGAGGAGCGAGAAGGTTTTTCTCTGTGGCTCGAGAGAGGAGAAGTATTTGGCAAGGTGTGGATGGCCTGGGCAGAGGCTGCTGTCCTGGGAGTGGCAGCAAGTGGCCTTGGAGTTGTATTTCTAGAGTCCTACTGCAAGAGAGAAGGTTCTGGTTCTGTGCGTGCTTGGAAGGGTTGCTGCTGCTTTGCCAGGTTATGCAGTGAAAGGAGCGTGTTTGGGACGGTGCAGCCAAGTACTAAGGACAGCAGCAGAGTGGGTGTAGGCTTGGAGGGAGCGCAGTTGGGGGTTGGAGAGTGGAAGCGAGGGCCCAGGGGGAGGTTTGCCTCAGGTTGTTGGAGAAGCAGGCAGCTGGCGGTGTTTGTTGGTGCAAAGGAGGGGGGAAGGATGTGTGTGCTGCTGAGTATTGCCGTGTAGGGGAAGCTGGAGTGTGGGTAGTGCTTCTCAGGGGCTTTAGGGGAAGGGAGCAGGGCGTTTGTGAGCTTCGGCATTGCCGTCCCTTCACATACGTTCTCGTGGAGGCTGCTTGTTTCTGTTCTTTCTAAGTGTGCGGGCCGATCTCTTTTAGGACGACTCACCGGAAAGGAAGGGAGAGGAGGCTCCTGGTGGTGCCCAAGTGGCGGCTGCTGCAGGAGCCCCTGCTGGTGTGAGAGGTGAGTTTCTAGACATGGAGGGGCTTTGTTTCTCTGCTCTTTGGGCTGGGTGAATGAACTGAAATGGCGATCTGCCTGTGAGAGGGTAGAGCAGGCAGGTAGGCGCTGGGCAGGCAATGGCGGGGAGGGGGGGAGGGAACGTAGCTGGAGGGAGATGTTTTGTGGTAGTGCTAGGGAAGGAGGGTTGTTTCTTGGTGACTTCCTGCGGGTGGGAGGGTGTTTGGCTAGTGCTTTGCGGGTCGCTCCTGTAGCGTGCCGAGGGATTGTGAAGGGCCAACTCTGGAGCTGTAGTTTGGAGGGGAGATGCCGTCAGAGCTGCGTAGTCGGCGACTGTGGCATGGCAGAGCCTTGTTTGGATGCTCGCCGAGCATGTGTTGGGCGTTCTTGGTAGGGGCGTGAGCTGTGCTGCTGGGCTTGGGCCTGTGGTGCTGGCAAGAAGGCGGCAGGAAGTGGCGATGGCGTGGTGGTGCGGCTGGGGGTGCAGGCGCCCTTAAATGACGCTGCTTTGTTTTTCCTGGGGAGTGGAACGGTTTGGTGTGTCCTGGGCGCGGGGCTTGCGTGCTGGAGGAGAGCAGGAGAGGGAAAGAAGGAGCGGTGGTGTGTCATTTGTGGCTTCCTTTGCAGGTGTTGCGTCGTCCGCAGGAGCGGAGCAGGAGGACGAGAGCGACTCTCCCTGGGATTCCGAGGTGCTTGGTGTGAGGGGCGCAGTGGGTTGCCCGTGGGGGGAAGTGCGCGGGAGCTTGCCTTGGACGTGGGCCCTAGCAGGGATGAGGCTCAGTTGCCGCTTGTGGTGGCTGCGCCACAGGTTTGTTCCTGTGACCTGGAGCCGCTTGTGCTCTGTGCAAGCGGTTTGGTGAGGACTGTGCCTAAGTGGGGTGTGCTAATGTCCTGGGAGTGGCAGCAAGTGGCCTTGGAGTTGTATTTCTAGAGTCCTACTGCAAGAGAGAAGGTTCTGGTTCTGTGCGTGCTTGGAAGGGTTGCTGCTGCTTTGCCAGGTTATGCAGTGAAAGGAGCGTGTTTGGGACGGTGCAGCCAAGTACTAAGGACAGCAGCAGAGTGGGTGTAGGCTTGGAGGGAGCGCAGTTGGGGGTTCTGAAAGGGCTGTTCTACTTCCAGAGCCTGCGTTCCTTGACGGCCTGCCAAAGTCCCGAAGCAGCAGTGAATCTGCAGGTAATGCTTGAGCGACAATCCGAGTTGTGCTTGGGTAGTCCTGCATTTGAAATGCAGTTTGTGGGTGAAGCGTTTCTGGAGATTGCTTGCACCACTCTCTGCTTGTTTGTGTTCTCGCTCACCTAGGTGTCTGCAAAGGAGGGAGGAGAGCGTGAAGGACGCGAGGCTGCTGCAACACAGACTGATTTTCAGTGTGACGGACAGGTGAGGAGCTGTGTTGAAGAGCTGTGGAGATGTTAGCCTAGAGCGAGGTGTTATTGCCAAAAGAGCGCAGGCGGAAGACCGCAGAGAGTGGCAGATGTGAAATATACTTTAGATGTATGTTATCTTTGGGCTCCCTCTGAAGAAGGCTGTCGTGAGTGAAAAGAAGGTGGTAGTGCATGTTCGTGCCCTTTTTGTGAGGCTCACGGCACAATCTTTCCTTAGGCGATGGCCGCAGAGCTGCCGGCGGAGGTTGCTGAAGCTCCTGGAAAGCAGTTGCTTCCAGAAGGTTCACTTGAAGTTCCAAAGGTTTCCTGCGGTGAGCTGCAGGGAGACAAGTTGCGGTTGCAAGAGGAACTGGCCAGGGTGAAAGCCAAGGTAGGCAAAGCCTGTAGCGGCCTGCATGACTGTGAGGAGGTGGTTTTCCCCTGTAAACGATGGGGAAAAGCCCTTGTTGAGGCTGTAGGGTAGTAGTGCAGTGGTGTCCCTTCTGTTGCCTTCCCTTCTTCCCGCCGCTGCCCCATGGTGGCAAACAGACCAAGCGCATCAGGGAGCTGCCCTTTCAAGCGTGAGGGGCCAAGCAGTGTGTTGGGGGTCACACCTACCCACGAGGAGGCTGCTCAAGCAGCTTGTTGTCTCTCCGAACCCGCCTGAGCTTTGAGGTGGACCTGAAGGTGACAGTGGGTGAGCTCCGGGTGCCCTGAGAGTGCTGCGTGTTTTCCTGTTGAGGCTGTTGTACTCTTTCTCTATATTTGGCTGTGTGTGTAGAGCTTTGGTTCCTTCTTTGTAGCTGGTCAAATGCCTGCGAAGGTGACAGTCTGTGTTCTGGGGGGGGGCAGCACTTGAAAGGGTGCGATCCTTCTTCATGGTTTGCGCTCGCACACGCAGCGCTGGTTGCTAGGTGGGGTTTTTGCACTGTATACGGGAAGCAGCATGTCAGGCAGGTGCTGTGACTTGTCCTGTTCCCTGACTGTAGGAGGAACTTGACCTCCTAACCTAGCTGCCCGGAGAAGGCCGTGGGTTGGCCCTAGTGCTGAGCTTTTTCTGTAGAAAACATCTTGGCCATCTTGTGGCTGCATGATGCAAATGTGCCGCAAAGTGCTATAGTTCCTGCAGGGCCCTGGGGATGAACCTGTAGTTAGTAAGCATTAGGATCCCGAAATGCTAATTCACTTCCAAGTTGTTTTTGGAGAGAGCTACGTTCAGAGCTACTGACTTGCTTTCCGTTCACTATGCCCACCGCTGCCACCAACGCAAGTACGGAGTTGAAGGAAGGAGTGTAGGGACCGGCTTTCCACCATTTGTGTAAGAATAAGGTATAGCAGCGTGGGCAGCGTTGGACTAGAAGTCTTTGTGATTGTGGTCGTTATCCTGGAGTTGGGAAGTGCCAGCAGGAGAAGGGAGAGCCTTTGCAGTAATGCTTCCCGTGGGGGAGCGAGCAGCTGGATGCTAGGAGCGTCCCGAGTCACGGGAAGGAGTAGGATTGGTGTTGCAGCTGCGTTTGGGCAGCTGGTAGGAAATTGAGATGGGGATGGGAGAGGCCGGTATGAAAGCGGAAGGAGCAACGTGGTTTTGGAGAGTCGAAGCAGTGGAGTCGTCTGTCTGAAAGCGAAGCTGACTAGCGTGGGTCCTGACTAGCGTGGTTTTACAGTTGCAGGCGTTGGAAGAGCAGCATGTTCAGGCTGAGCGTTGTGTTCAGGATTTGAAGACGGCCCTGGCAGAGAAACAGAGGGAAGCGACAGCTTCTTCCCGGCAACTGCAAGACCTTCTGGAAGCCTCTTTGGGAGGCGTTAGCCTAAAAGACCTGGAGGAACGAGTGGGACGGTAAGGAAGTGGCACAGTGAAGCAAGGCTTTGCTTTGTGGGCTGGTGTAATAGCAGCAGGATGGCCTTGTTGCATCTCAGCAAGTCAGTACACGATTTTGGGAGAGGCTTTTGCTTTGGACTGTGTGATTTGGCGCTGTTGTGCCAGTGTTGGTGCTCCTGTGGATTTCCATGACGAGGCCTGTGTTTCTTTTCAAGACTTGAACTGGAAAACGCCCGGCTGGAAGACACAGGGCAGCAGCAGGCAGCTAGACTCGAAGCTCTTCAGAAAGAGCTGCACGCCTCTGCCTCTGTAAGCTAGTCATAGCCTTCCTGTTTCATGAGCTACTGTGCGCAGTTGTGTGTGTATGTATGCGGGGGCGTTTTCGGAAGAGATTTTCCTGGGGAGCCTCGGGGAAATCATTCCCTGCAGGCTGCAGGCGATCGGCTGCTGTTGGTCCGCTCGCAGGCTTTCTGGTTTTGTGCGCTACTCTGCTGAGTCTTACTTAACAGTGTTTGAGGTAAGGGCACTTACGGCACTTGTGCGCCGGTGTGAATGGTTGCTGCTTTGTACCGGTTGTGGTGCTTAAGCCGTGTGGCAGCAGCACTTCAGCTGTTGCCGCCTTAAAGGCGTTCTGCAAGTGAACTTGTGGAACGTCCTTGGTGCCAAGCACGTCGTTGCCAAGTCTTAAGCGGCCTCCTCAGGCTGTGCCAGGAATTCCATTTGCCGCTGGTCGCTGAAGATCCCCCTGGAGCTTTAAATTAAGCTGTGCTCTGCCCGGATGGGGATACCTAAGTACCGTCGGCTATTAGCGGAGGGCCTGAGGAAGGTGTTCTCCAGTGTGCGTGGCACCTTTGCCCCCGTGAGCCCCTCGCTAGTAGCGGGTGGTCTTTGCTTTAGTGGGGATCGGGGGGAGGGTGGTGTGGGGGGAGAGAGGGGTGGCAGGCACCAGTTTCTGTCCCTCGGTCTTAGCCTGGGTGGTGGAAATATTGAAGTGCTGCAGTTTGCGTGGGATTCTGTCCCCTGGAGTTGTGGGGCCGGCCCTCGGCTAGCAGAGAGAGATGTCCTGCCGCACCTTTGTGAGGAAGGCTGTGCGCACCTAGTGCTTCTAGGTGCCGTGAGTGAGTCGTGTGTGCCATTTCTTCTTCCTGTCCGGAAAGCGTGAGAGCGGAAGAAAGCCAGGGAAGGAGCTGGCAGAGTGGAAACAACCCGCAGAAGCCCGCCTGGAGGAAGAAATGAAGAAAAACGTTGCACTGCAGAAAGAATGCAACAGGTACAGCCGTTGAGTACTTGTAAGAGCTGTCGAATGAGCGGGGAGTCAGGCGTTATGTACCTTGCCCCTGAGACTCCGAGTACGTATCTGTTGGTGAGCGAGCTCAAGGCTTGCGTTAGGTCTTGCAAGTGGCTTCTGTAGGGGAGCGTGCGGTTTTAGGTAGGTGGAAGTGCAGGCAGGAGGGCAGTTGTCCTGGGAAGAGAGGGAGGGCGGGAGGGCAGGAAGAAGTCGCTTGTGTCTTGTGCCTGTTGTCAGGCAGAGGGAGAAGCTTCATGGGAGCAGATGAAATGTTGACTGGGCAAGTGATGTGTGGGAGGGGAATGATGTGGGTGGGTGGGTTGGTGTGGTGTTTTGGCTTGGTGTCTTGTTCTGGAAGTCCTGGCCTGTCCGCCATGGTACAAATGAAGTAAGCCCCGCACCGTATGCGTGGTGCTTAGGGAAGTGCATGCGTAAAGGCGGACTGTGCTTGGGCTTCCTACTTTACTTGCTAATGTGCTGTGCAGGTCGAAGAGGCTTCTGGAGAAAGCTATGAAGAAAGTGAGGGCGTATGAGAGGCGGGCGCGAGAGTCCCAGATGAATTTCCCGGGCGAAAGGGAGGACCCGTGTTCGGGAAGGGGCAGAGAAGTTGCTAAATTACGAACAAAGGTGAGCTTTGGTTGGCTTGTTGTGGTGCTTGTTTTGGAAAGCTGTAAGATTCTTTTCCTGGCTGTTGGGTTGTGATGTTAATTATGTGGTGGCCGTGTTTGAAAAGAACGGCTGTCTCTTATGGTCCCTGAAAAAGCCTGTGTAATCCTTTGGGAAGTGAAGAGGCGTTGCGATAGCAGGGCACTTGTGAGCCTGGGCCTTTCTGGGCGAGAGCCCAGCTTGAAAGCTTGAGGCCCTGGCAGCATCTTTGAGGTCTGACAGATGAATTTGTGCTCTGGAAGACCGGTAAGTAGGACCATTATAAGCCTAACCACAGTATGAAAGGCAAGGACATCGGAAGCATAGGTGTGAGAGGTGTGGAAAAGGTGCGTTTCTGTGGAGAGAAGACGACGACGACGGCGGCAGAGTTTTAGTTGACCTTTGGGGCCTACTGAAACCCTGGCACTTCTTTGTTGATTGTCTTCTAAACTCAAACCTGTGTGTGTGTGTGTGTGTGCGCGTGTGTGTGCGTGTATGTAGAAAGAGATAATCATTTCTGTTTCCTCTTTCCTGAAGCTTCAGGTATACCACTGTAAACAAGTGAATACCTTGTGATTATTGTATATTGTTGTCAATATGATTACAGTTGTTATCGTTCCCGTTCATTAGTTCATTACACTCGGTTACTTACCTGTTACAATAGTAAACTCATTCCTAAGGAGTAGGGACACCTACACTACCAGCCGACCCTGTTTAGTGTCGGGAGCCCGCCGAATTACCTTACCAGGGCAAAATGCCTCTCAACTGGTTCGGTCGTTCTGCGGAGGCCTCCCGGCACAAAGGGACACGCTCGGTGGATTGTCACAGAACTGCGTACGCTTAGACCTCTGGGTCTGCTTAGGTGAGTGAGTCCTTTCCCTGTGTGCAGGTCCGTGAGCTGTGCTGCTCCCTGGAGGCAGAGCGGAGGAAGTCGAGGCAGCTAGAGAAAGCAAACGAAGGTGCGCGAGAAGAGTTGGCTTGGCTGCATGGGAGCCGTGACAAACTGCGGAAGAGCAAGCGGCAGCTGGAAGAAGAGGTGGTTGCGCTGAGGTGTCGCTTAGAGGCCAAGATGAGGGATCAGAGGCACAGAGAAGAGGATAAAAGGGAGATTGAGCAAAAGGCTGGGCAAGAGCTAAGGCAAAAACTACAGGAAGTCAATCTCTTTCTGCAGGTGAGCTCCCTTACCGCTAGTACGCGCAGTCCGTTTGTGGCTTGTCATTCATTCTTTACTGTTGTCATTTCTCGGTATGTTATGCTTGTGCCGGTCAGTGCTGTGGGGTCATGGGCTCGTTATAGCTTCAGGAGGTTGCTGAAGGGTGCGAGCTTGTTGGATGCTTGTCCTCAGGCATTCTGAGATGTGGTGAATAATCTTCTTTACGCACCTCGGTCACTGGCGAATCTGTAACAGCGCCAAGAAAGACGAGAATTGCAAGTGGACTAGTGTCTTAGAGAGACAGAGGTGGCTTAGTACTAGCTCTGATTCAAAACAAAACAAAGCAAAGCAAAAAGTTGCGCTGAGAGAGCCGGTTTCTTTCTGAACGAAAAGGATGATGTAATGGGGTGCTTTTGGGTTTTGCCCTTGATTGTAGAGGGCAGTGAGGAGGCCCAGTTGGCTCCCTGGGTGAGGTTGTGCTCTTCAAAGTGGGTGTGTGAAAGGGCCTGGGGGGAATGATCTCTTTTTCTTTCCTGGGGGTTGAAACTGCATTATCTGCTTCAGACACAGGCAGCCGCCCAGGACCGAGCGGAACAACTAAGAGCCGCTTCTGCAGCTTCCGCGGTAGGCCGACTGCAGCAGAGAGTTAGGCATTTAGAATATGAATTGGCTCTCACAAAACGCCTGCAGTGAGAGAGCGCTAACGAGAGGCTTGCGGAAGCTGCTGCTGCTGCGCAATGCTATGAGCCCTGCAGAAGCCACTCTCTGGCAACGAACCCGGTGGGCAGCGCTTCCTCTGTGACGGAGAGAGTGGAAGCTCATATGGCTGAGGTAAGGCATTGGGAATACCTGTTATTCTCAAGCTGAAAATGAGCATCCGTTCCTAGCTCCACCGCACCCAATCTAGGAGTCTAGACACGCCTGCTGACCCTCAGAGCGCTGCAACCTCGGCAAAAGCTCTGGTCCGGGCGCGCCCCAGAATTAGCAGTCCGTGTGACGGCATGTTCCTCACAGCGTGGTGAGCAGCGTGCCCTGAGGTTTGGGAAGCGCATGCCGAGAGTGGGGCAAGGGAGCACGTGATTCTTCACAAAATGCCGTGATCCGTTCCCGCCTTTGCACAGAGTGGGGGTGTGGAGAAGCTCTCGAGTTGGGGATTGCTTTGTGAGACGGTTAATGCCATAGAGTAATGGGAACGCTGGGCCTTGGTGGACAAAGACTTTCTCTGTAGTGGGGGTGATGTTTCCAGTGTTTATTCCCATGTTGCAGTTGGCTTGAGAAGCTAATGCTACAAGAATGTAGCTACTGAGGCCTTAAGGGTATCTTGTCTGTACTTGCAGGTGCGGCGGGAATGGTCAAAAATATCGCTGAAGAACTTGAGCAAGGTAGTCTGTCAGGATCTGTTAGCGGTGTTACCAAGGAAGAGGACGGTTCCTCCATTTTGAACACAACTACTGGAAAGCTGCCAAGCTCCTGTGCTAAGCACAGTTGTTTTCTACTAGCTTTCCAACCTAGAGCTCTGCGAGGCAACTTGCTGCTTATGCAAATAATAGTCGTACAGAGTCGTATGCAGTTGCCTTTAGATCACAGAGAGGAAAAGCGGCCTATGCGCACGTTCAGCCCCTGCCCCCGAGCCCTGAGCAATTCCACCTCTTCAGGATAATTGTTTCTCCAGAGTTGTGGCTTGGCGGTGACCGGGCCTGTTGCAAAGCAGGTAGCCCCTGAGAGCAATTCCTTCTGTCCCAGTAGCCTTTACTCTCCTAGCGAGTGGCCAGCCGTTGCGCTAGAGCTCTTTCCGTTTGCTAGGACGGACACAAATCCGTGGCATTGAATCCGTTTGCATTGTGACTGGAGTTGCCTGTCTCCTGGGAGTAATAAGGTTTGTTTGCTTTGGGGACCTTTTCCTACTGCAACACTAACATAGGGCATTTTCTCCCCTCCCGCTCTCGCCCCGCCCCTTCCCCAGCAATGGCTGAGCTGAACGTTGGATCGGCTGGAGCTTCTCCCTGGGCATCTACTGAAGGATCTTCAGAAAACGTAGACCAGGAGCCGCTTTCCAGGGCAACGCAAGAGTGCCGCGATGTTTTGACAGCCCCGTTCCAGAGAGCTAAGAGTGGTTATCCTGAGACTACTACCTCCTGACAGAGGGACTCGCGTTACCAGGCTGTGAGGAAAAGCAACCCTTGCCACTGTTTTTGTACGAGTGCAACAGTGCGGTGTAGCCAATAATAATAACGTGCGGTCTTTAACTGCAAGTATTGTGTTCCAACTTGGTATTTAATAAATGTTGTAATCTAGTAGGTCTCTCCGTTTTATTCTGTTCCCCTTCCTGACTTTGCCTGCCCTGCGCATATGACTGTCCCCTCTGCTCGTGTCTCTTATGGAGTAGTACGTGTTGCATTGCTGCCAAATGGTGGATGCTGGTGGAAGTCTGGCCTGCTGCGGCATTTGCGGGCAAGGGCTGCGTTTTGTCCCTGCGTTTTGCGAGTTGTTCAGCGCTAGCCAGCACGGATGATGGAAGTCATGTTTTTGAAGGCCTAGCCAGGCTTTCTTCCTGGGCAGGCGCTTAGCCCTTCTGCCTCGCGCTGGTCTGACCAAAAGTCACTTATGCAGACAGCTCCAGGCCTGAGGGCAGAGAGGCCGTTTGTCCAAGGGAGAGCTCAGCTCTGCTCTGCTCTGCTCCCTTCAGCTGGCTTCCCAGCTGCTCCTTCAGCCTGTCCTGGCAGCCAGGCCAAGGGCCAGCATGCAGACTGTGTGTTTTTCCTCAGCGGGGGCTGGAAGCACGAGTGTGTGAAGACAGGGGCCTCGATCGTCCCCAGGTGCAGCCCTTGGCGGTTCCCCTTGTTGAACTTGACAAGGTGCCCGGTTGCCTCACGTCTCGCTCGTAGCGGGGCACTGGCCTCTTGCTGCCTTTGAGAACGATGCTTCCTGTGGTCTGGGCAGAAGGGAGGGCGAGAGCTTCTGGTAGCCAGGAAAGGTCGCAAAGCCCGCCGGTCTGGAAGGCTGTTGGATCCGCTTGCAGTCTGCAAAGGGGAAAGGGGTTATGGAAGTTCTCTGCCCTGCAGCGTGACTGGCAAAGCGGAACCGCTGTCCAGTGCTGGGCACTTGCTCTTCTCTCTGCAAAGCAAAAGCAGGTGCGGAACGCCTCTGAAGTGCCTTCGCTTTGGGTTGTCCTGTTGCCAAACTCTGAGAGGAACTGTTTTCCAGTGGTTCCCTGCCTGCTTCTGTCCTGCTGGGTGTCAGGGAGAGGTGAAAGTTCTTGGCCGCCGGAGCAGCAGCACTGAAATTCAGCGCTGGCATCTGGCATGACAGGAGCTGGTAGCGCTTACAAGGCGGGTAGAGCAAAGTCCCGTCTGTTCTGGCCCCTGCACTAGAGGAGAGGGATGGAGCTACTGGAGCGAGTCCAGCGAAGGGCTACTAAGATGATTAAGGGACTGGAGTAGCTCTCATACGAGGAAAGGCTGAGAGAGCTGGGATTGTTCAGCCTGCAGAAGAGAAGACCGCGGATCAGGGTGTAGGCAGGATGCGAAGGGAGGGTGTAAAGAAGTCGGAGGCAGACTCTTCTCAGCGGTGCCTAGCGGTAGGACGAGGGGCAAGGGGCACAAACTGAAACACAGGCCGTCCTGTCTGAACAGGAGGAAAAAGTTCTTTGCTGTGAGGGGTGACTGAGCCCTGGAAGAGGTTGCCCAGAGAGCTTGGGGAGTCTCCGTCCTCGGAGATGTTCCCAAGCCGTCTGGCTAGGGTCCTGGGCCGACTACTTGAGGTGATCCTGCTTGAGTAGGGGGGGCTGGACGAGACGATCTCCAGAGGTGCCTTCCAACCTCAAACGTCCGGTGATTCTGTGACAAGCGGGAGAAGCGGGCGACCGGGCATCTAGTCAAGTTCGACAAGGGGAACTGTCAAGGGCTGCACCTGGGGACAAATAGCCCCTGTGCCCTGGGGCAGGCTGGGGGCTACTGCCAGGAAAGCAGCTGGGCAGAGGAAGGCCTGGGGGTGCAGGTGGGCAGCAAGGAGTCAGCAATGGTTAGAGAAAGAAATCGTAACCACATTTTAATCGTTTTGATAATAACTTTCTGCCAAAGGGAGCAATCGCCCTCCAGCCTCTCGCTGTGGTCTCTGCTAACAGCTGGAGCGATCCGCTTTCGGTGAGAGTCGCTCACCTCGGTGAGAGTCGCGACTCGCGGCCAATTTGGCTCCCTCCGGCACTTGGGCTTCCTACGGCGCAGGCGCAGAGCTGGGAGCCCAGAAGGACCGGCACGCTCGCGGCCTGGCCGGGCAGCAGCCAGAGCAGCCAGCTGCGGGGCTCAACCTAAGCAGTCGCCGTCTCTTCAGGCGCAACGAGCTACTTCAGCCCTGCGAGCTCGGCCAAGCGCTCGCGACGCCCGCGCCCTTAGGGAAACAGTGGGAGCGCAGGTTTGCGAGGAGCACAGTGTCCCGCACCTGGAGCAGCAGCAGCATGAATTCTTCAGGGAAATGACGGCACAGCAGAGTAAGAGCTGGAGCTGGGGGCCGCCGGGGAGGGACCCCCAACAAAGACGTCCTTCGGCCGGCCGCAGCCACCCGCCGCCGCCGCCGCCGCCGCCCCCCGGCCCGGCCCGGCAGCGCCGCGAAGGAGGCGGCAGCGCCCCCCCCCGCCCCGCCCCGGGCCCGCCCCGGCCGCAGCCCCGCCCCCTCGCTGCACAGCCCCGCCCCTCGGCGCGTCACCCCGCTGCCCTGTGACGCCCCCCCCCGCGCCCTCGCCGCGGCTGTTGCGCATGCGCGGCGCGCCCGCCACCGCCTCCGGAGCCGGTGGTCCTCGGTGCTGTTGCGGCCGTGTGCCTCGCTGCCAGCGTCGCTGCGTCGCTGTCCTCGGCCGGCGCCTCTGCCCCCGGCCCGGGGGCTCCGAGCTCGCCGGGACTCAGCCCCGCAGCAGCTGGCCCGGGCCGCGGCCCCTGCTCGGGGCTGTCCGCCGCCCGCGTGCCCGCCGCAGCATGAAGAGGCTCTTGGGGCTCTTCGGCCAGGGCCAGGGGCAGCCGCCTTCGCCGTCGCCGTCGCCGTCGCGGTCGCGGTCGCGGTCGCGGTGGGCGTGCGGCGGCAGCGCGCCCCTGCGCTGCGTCGGCGCTGCCTACGAGCTCCGGGAGAAGGAGCTGGGCAAGCTGCACCGCGCGGCCGCCAGCGGCGACCTGGCGCGGGTGCGGCGGCGGCGGTGGCTGCCGAGAGTCGGCCTCGACGGGCGGGACAAGGCGAAGCGGTGAGGGGCGGCGGGGGGGCCGGGGCGGCGCGGGGGGTGGGGGGGGCGGCGGCGAGGGCCGGGCTGCTGCGTCGGTGCCGGCGGGGGCGGCGGCTGGTGGGTTGGAGCTGGCGTGCAGCTGGCAGGAGCGCCTTTGTGCCGGGAAGGCAGGGCCGTTTGCTTGGGCTGGCGAGGGAGTGCGGGAGGGCAGTCGGCCTTGCGCGCGCGGGGTGGGCTCGGGGCTCGGGGCTCGGGGCTCGGGGCTCGGAGGCCGGTTGCGTGTGTGGCCAGGCCGGAGCGGGACTTTGTTGCTGGGAGCGTGACAGGGTCGAGGGGGAAGGTTTCTGCTGTCGGGTTTGGTAGGTGTTGTGGAGGGCCCTTGGGAGCGAGCGCGTGCTGGTGCTTGCTGCAGCAGTAAGGCCGGGAAGAGGCCAGAGGGCGCGACTTCCCGGCAAGGCCAGCAGCGAGGGGATGTTCTGGTGTTATAAAAGGCACGTGCTGGGCCTGCGGCCCGCTGCTGTGGCGTGAGTGGTCCTGGCAGCAGGTGGAGGTTGCCTTGCCGTAGGCTGGAGGTGCGCAAGCCTTGCTCTTGCTTGCTGGGCTGCGTGCGTAGTGGTGTTGGAGGCAGGGAGGAGGTGCCGGGGCGGAGGGCAGCAGTTGCAGAGCGGAAGCCGGAGGCTGGCTGGGAGAAATGGGGGGCCTGGGCGCAGGGATGCACGCGCAGGGAAGGGAGCGCGGAGCTGAGGCAACGTTGTCTTCCTAAGTGGGGGCTGGGGCTGGGGCTGGGGCTGGGGCGGGGAGGGGCTTTTTCCTAGCCCCGGCGTCTCGGGCTTTGGGTGTGCAGCGGTCACCCGCGTGACATGGGCAGGCGCGGTCTCTTCAGCTGTCTGGCCTGCGCTAAGGTAACATGCTCAATTTTTAGGACACCTCTGCATCTGGCTTGCGCTAACGGACATGCGGAGGTTGTCTTGTACTTAGTAGAGAGGAAGTGCAAGCTAAATCCTCGTGACAACTTCAAGAGATCGCCACTGATGAAGGTACGTGGGTGCTGCGGTAGGCAGGGCTTCTAAATTGCGCCCCGAGCGATCGAGCTCTTGGGTGATTCTGGAGGTAGGTCTGGGTGGAGCTTGTGGTGCGCTGGGCGCTGGCTAGGCGTGCGTTGCCTAATGTTTGGGCGCGTTATTGTTGTCCGAGGTCGGCAAGCTGTGGGAATTCTGCCAGAGGGAAGCGTAATTGCTGGCAACGTTTCCTTGTTTCCCGTGTGGTTGGCAGGCAGTGCAGTGCCAGCACGAAGGCTGCGTCGCCATTCTGCTAGCGCATGGCGCCGACGCTAACCTTGCGGATGCTAACGGCAACACTGCCCTTCACCTGGCTGCCCTTGCTCCTAACACCTGCCTAGCAGGGCAGTTACTGGCGCACAACGCCCATCTTGATGCGCAGAATAAGGTAAGCGTGGAATTTGGGTCAGGCCGCTCCTGAGAAGAAAAAGTTGCTTTGCTTCTCTGTGTTTTTCTAACTGGAGAGGGGCGTTATGCTTTCAGATGGGATACACGCCCCTTTCTCTGGCCGTGTCCGCGCATCACGTAGAGATGGTGGAGTTCCTGCTTAGCAAAGGAGCCGACGTGCACGCTCGAGATCAGTCGGAAAGGTGAAGGGTTTGTCAAAACGGGGCGTGGGTCTCCTGAGCATTGGTGAAGTTTGCCTGGTCTGGCCGGGTAGCCGAGGGTGCTTAGCGGGGGAGACGTTTGGCCCAGGGACGTGCTGCGGCCCCTTGCAACCCGAGTTCTCGTGGGCTTCCGTGTGGTTGGCTTTGCTTTCCTCCTGGCTGTAGGAAAGGGGGAGGTGTAATTGTTTTGGGAGCAAATAGGGATGAAAGGAACGCCAGTGAAACGTCGGTGTCTCCTGATAGCTTTTGTCTCGTCTTGTGGCTGCTTTAGGACCCCTCTGATGCTTGCCGCCTCTGCCGGGGACGTGAGCATGATAGAAGTTCTTCTTGGCTATGGTGCTGACCTTTGCCAGAAAGACGTTCTTGGATGGACAGCGGAGGCTTATGCTAGGAGGTCTGGACACACTGGGTAAGTGCTTTAGGTCACGGTGAGAGTCGCTAAGCGGTCCGAATGTCCGTGTTGGTGTGCGGACGTGTTTGGTAAGAGGCGCAAGGTTTAATGATGCGTGGAGACCTTTGTTGAAGGTGGGCTCAGTGGAATCTTCCGGGACGTAGCGTTCCCTGTGTCAAGTGTGAGTTGGGGAGTTGAGGAAAGCTTCCCCCGCAAATCGTCTTGTTTGGTAAGTGGTGTTATGCAAGGATGTAGTTGATTATAGTGACAGTGTTCCCTTTCTTTCCGCACCTCCCTAGTGTTAGTGAACAGCTGGCAGACCGCGCAGCCGAGAAAAACGTGGGAGAAGCTTGTGCAGGCAGCGCAGAAAGCACGCCAGTGCTTAGCACTCGTTGCGAGGCAGGAGCTGCTGCGTTTGCGTTGGGCACACCTGCTGCGGACAGAGGAGGTAGGAGGCTTAACTGTGGAGGAGCTGAGGAGGAGAATGCCTACGGCCTTTTCTTGTGGTGGCTTGTATTGAAGCTTGGCAGGGTTCCGTCCCTCTTGCCTGTTGAGTACCCTTGCTAGGGACGGAGTAGAGACGCGCTGGTGATCCTCCTCCGTGAGGATAGTCCTTTGGTTTTGAGGCTGGCTTTTGGTTTTGGGGGTGATGGGTGGGAGGCTGGGTAGAGCAGGAAATACAGCGTAGTCTCTGGCATTTTGAAGCACAGGTTGGCGGGGGTGGGGGTAGAGGCAAAGAGAGCACGAGAGAGAGACCGATCTCTGCCTGTGTGGTATGAAGAGCTCGGCAGTTTGTTTCCTTCTTGTCCTGTTCAACCGCTACCAGCATTTGCTCGCTGCCTGCTCACATAGCATATTCATGCCATGGCAGGTTTGAGGTTTGGAACGTTCGAAGGAAAGACAAGGGCGGTGTGGAATTCTTGTCCTTTTTTATTTTGCGGGGGGTGGGGGGGGCAGCGAGAATTGAGTAGGATGGGAGAAATTGGTGGTTTGGGGCATGCTTTCGTTCATGCTGTCTGGCATGACTGCTTCACTCTAGTCTGGCCTGTAGAATTGTCCGTGTAACATGCTTGTCTGCATTGCTGAAAGTCGAAGGTCCGACATGCTAAGAATTAATCCTGTCAATTAATATTTGAACAGTGAGAGGTGGCTTTTCCCACGAATACTTCACGAGGTGAGCCTCGAACAGTAGCTTTTGCCAACGACCTTAACCTGCCGAAAAAGAGGGGAGATTTGAGCGAGACGGTCCTTCTTGCCTTTGCCTTTGCCTTTGCCTTTGCCTTTGAAGAGTGTTGGAGGCAGAGGAGAGCGATGACAGCTGTCCTGCTTCTGAGGAAGAAAAAAGCAGTTTAGCTGCCAAGGTAAAGTGCCTCCAGAAGGAGAACTGCCCGTGGAGCGACTCGTTTGCAGGGCAGAGCTGTCTAGATTTGGGCAAAAGCGCGTGTCCAGGCAGGGTGGTTTTCTCCTGCCCCGCGGTCTCCTGCCTGCCAGTCTTTCAGCTGCGGTGAGCTGTTTGCTCCAAGCCTTGTAGCCGTCCGTGGCAGAGCATGCAGCAGGCTTGCGGTTGCGGGTGGGAAGAGCAGTAGGTGACAAGAAAAGCGACCGCATGGTTTTCTTCACCTGAGTCAGAGTTCTCGTCCCAAAGCTGATCAGCCTCTAGATGGCCTGTTCTTTTGTCCTCCAAGCCTTGCTGTTTGTTTCCAGTAACTTTGGTGATAGAATTCAGGCTGATATGGGGAAAAGGGCACTTGCTGTTCAAGATCTGCTGCAATGCTTCATCTCCTGGCTCTCCTTTCTTTCGTCCTTGTCAGGTTGCCCAAGAGTGCTTGGGGGCGGGGGGAGTGGCTCAAGAGGGTCTTTTTTTCCTCCTGGGGGATGGCATTGCGGGCTTGCATGGGATCTCACAGCACCTGTTTCCCCTTCCTTTTGTTTCTTTTGTTTTGTTTTGGTTTGTTTTTCAGTTGAGGTGTGTGGCATTGGGGCTGTGCCATGATGAAGAAGCTGAAGAAGCCGAGTGTGGTGCAGGAACGCACCCCGTAGTGCTGGAGATGCAGGCATGTTTATTTGCAACCTGGTTGCCCTTGTCTCAGTGGCCTGTCAGAGAGTGTGGCAGCTGTTGTGTGAGAAGAGCTAGTGTGGCATAGTAAGATGTGATGGTGGTTGGAGGAGTGAAAGTGAGGAAAGAGGGGGAGGTGAGACTACGGTAGTTTGAGAAGCAGGCAGCTGGTGGTCTCGTGAGCCCAAGGGAGGGGGAAAGGGTGTGTGTGCTGCTGGATAAGGTAACGTAGGTGAAGGCAGAGCCTGACTGTGTGCGGGCAGTGCTTCTCGGGGGGCTTTATGGAATGGGAGCAGGACGTTAGTGACATTAGGTATTGCTGTGTACATAAAGACATCTGCAGGCCTTGTAAAAGAGGAGCGAGAAGGTTTTTCTCTGTGGCTCGAGAGAGGAGAAGTATTTGGCAAGGTGTGGATGGCCTGGGCAGAGGCTGCTGTCCTGGGAGTGGCAGCAAGTGGCCTTGGAGTTGTATTTCTAGAGTCCTACTGCAAGAGAGAAGGTTCTGGTTCTGTGCGTGCTTGGAAGGGTTGCTGCTGCTTTGCCAGGTTATGCAGTGAAAGGAGCGTGTTTGGGACGGTGCAGCCAAGTACTAAGGACAGCAGCAGAGTGGGTGTAGGCTTGGAGGGAGCGCAGTTGGGGGTTGGAGAGTGGAAGCGAGGGCCCAGGGGGAGGTTTGCCTCAGGTTGTTGGAGAAGCAGGCAGCTGGCGGTGTTTGTTGGTGCAAAGGAGGGGGGAAGGATGTGTGTGCTGCTGAGTATTGCCGTGTAGGGGAAGCTGGAGTGTGGGTAGTGCTTCTCAGGGGCTTTAGGGGAAGGGAGCAGGGCGTTTGTGAGCTTCGGCATTGCCGTCCCTTCACATACGTTCTCGTGGAGGCTGCTTGTTTCTGTTCTTTCTAAGTGTGCGGGCCGATCTCTTTCAGGACGACTCACCGGAAAGGAAGGGAGAGGAGGCTCCTGGTGGTGCCCAAGTGGCGGCTGCTGCAGGAGCCCCTGCTGGTGTGAGAGGTGAGTTTCTAGACATGGAGGGGCTTTGTTTCTCTGCTCTTTGGGCTGGGTGAATGAACTGAAATGGCGATCTGCCTGTGAGAGGGTAGAGCAGGCAGGTAGGCGCTGGGCAGGCAATGGCGGGGAGGGGGGGAGGGAACGTAGCTGGAGGGAGATGTTTTGTGGTAGTGCTAGGGAAGGAGGGTTGTTTCTTGGTGACTTCCTGCGGGTGGGAGGGTGTTTGGCTAGTGCTTTGCGGGTCGCTCCTGTAGCGTGCCGAGGGATTGTGAAGGGCCAACTCTGGAGCTGTAGTTTGGAGGGGAGATGCCGTCAGAGCTGCGTAGTCGGCGACTGTGGCATGGCAGAGCCTTGTTTGGATGCTCGCCGAGCATGTGTTGGGCGTTCTTGGTAGGGGCGTGAGCTGTGCTGCTGGGCTTGGGCCTGTGGTGCTGGCAAGAAGGCGGCAGGAAGTGGCGATGGCGTGGTGGTGCGGCTGGGGGTGCAGGCGCCCTTAAATGACGCTGCTTTGTTTTTCCTGGGGAGTGGAACGGTTTGGTGTGTCCTGGGCGCGGGGCTTGCGTGCTGGAGGAGAGCAGGAGAGGGAAAGAAGGAGCGGTGGTGTGTCATTTGTGGCTTCCTTTGCAGGTGTTGCGTCGTCCGCAGGAGCGGAGCAGGAGGACGAGAGCGACTCTCCCTGGGATTCCGAGGTGCTTGGTGTGAGGGGCGCAGTGGGTTGCCCGTGGGGGGAAGTGCGCGGGAGCTTGCCTTGGACGTGGGCCCTAGCAGGGATGAGGCTCAGTTGCCGCTTGTGGTGGCTGCGCCACAGGTTTGTTCCTGTGACCTGGAGCCGCTTGTGCTCTGTGCAAGCGGTTTGGTGAGGACTGTGCCTAAGTGGGGTGTGCTAATGTCCTGGGAGTGGCAGCAAGTGGCCTTGGAGTTGTATTTCTAGAGTCCTACTGCAAGAGAGAAGGTTCTGGTTCTGTGCGTGCTTGGAAGGGTTGCTGCTGCTTTGCCAGGTTATGCAGTGAAAGGAGCGTGTTTGGGACGGTGCAGCCAAGTACTAAGGACAGCAGCAGAGTGGGTGTAGGCTTGGAGGGAGCGCAGTTGGGGGTTCTGAAAGGGCTGTTCTACTTCCAGAGCCTGCGTTCCTTGACGGCCTGCCAAAGTCCCGAAGCAGCAGTGAATCTGCAGGTAATGCTTGAGCGACAATCCGAGTTGTGCTTGGGTAGTCCTGCATTTGAAATGCAGTTTGTGGGTGAAGCGTTTCTGGAGATTGCTTGCACCACTCTCTGCTTGTTTGTGTTCTCGCTCACCTAGGTGTCTGCAAAGGAGGGAGGAGAGCGTGAAGGACGCGAGGCTGCTGCAACACAGACTGATTTTCAGTGTGACGGACAGGTGAGGAGCTGTGTTGAAGAGCTGTGGAGATGTTAGCCTAGAGCGAGGTGTTATTGCCAAAAGAGCGCAGGCGGAAGACCGCAGAGAGTGGCAGATGTGAAATATACTTTAGATGTATGTTATCTTTGGGCTCCCTCTGAAGAAGGCTGTCGTGAGTGAAAAGAAGGTGGTAGTGCATGTTCGTGCCCTTTTTGTGAGGCTCACGGCACAATCTTTCCTTAGGCGATGGCCGCAGAGCTGCCGGCGGAGGTTGCTGAAGCTCCTGGAAAGCAGTTGCTTCCAGAAGGTTCACTTGAAGTTCCAAAGGTTTCCTGCGGTGAGCTGCAGGGAGACAAGTTGCGGTTGCAAGAGGAACTGGCCAGGGTGAAAGCCAAGGTAGGCAAAGCCTGTAGCGGCCTGCATGACTGTGAGGAGGTGGTTTTCCCCTGTAAACGATGGGGAAAAGCCCTTGTTGAGGCTGTAGGGTAGTAGTGCAGTGGTGTCCCTTCTGTTGCCTTCCCTTCTTCCCGCCGCTGCCCCATGGTGGCAAACAGACCAAGCGCATCAGGGAGCTGCCCTTTCAAGCGTGAGGGGCCAAGCAGTGTGTTGGGGGTCACACCTACCCACGAGGAGGCTGCTCAAGCAGCTTGTTGTCTCTCCGAACCCGCCTGAGCTTTGAGGTGGACCTGAAGGTGACAGTGGGTGAGCTCCGGGTGCCCTGAGAGTGCTGCGTGTTTTCCTGTTGAGGCTGTTGTACTCTTTCTCTATATTTGGCTGTGTGTGTAGAGCTTTGGTTCCTTCTTTGTAGCTGGTCAAATGCCTGCGAAGGTGACAGTCTGTGTTCTGGGGGGGGGCAGCACTTGAAAGGGTGCGATCCTTCTTCATGGTTTGCGCTCGCACACGCAGCGCTGGTTGCTAGGTGGGGTTTTTGCACTGTATACGGGAAGCAGCATGTCAGGCAGGTGCTGTGACTTGTCCTGTTCCCTGACTGTAGGAGGAACTTGACCTCCTAACCTAGCTGCCCGGAGAAGGCCGTGGGTTGGCCCTAGTGCTGAGCTTTTTCTGTAGAAAACATCTTGGCCATCTTGTGGCTGCATGATGCAAATGTGCCGCAAAGTGCTATAGTTCCTGCAGGGCCCTGGGGATGAACCTGTAGTTAGTAAGCATTAGGATCCCGAAATGCTAATTCACTTCCAAGTTGTTTTTGGAGAGAGCTACGTTCAGAGCTACTGACTTGCTTTCCGTTCACTACGCCCACCGCTGCCACCAACGCAAGTACGGAGTTGAAGGAAGGAGTGTAGGGACCGGCTTTCCACCATTTGTGTAAGAATAAGGTATAGCAGCGTGGGCAGCGTTGGACTAGAAGTCTTTGTGATTGTGGTCGTTATCCTGGAGTTGGGAAGTGCCAGCAGGAGAAGGGAGAGCCTTTGCAGTAATGCTTCCCGTGGGGGAGCGAGCAGCTGGATGCTAGGAGCGTCCCGAGTCACGGGAAGGAGTAGGATTGGTGTTGCAGCTGCGTTTGGGCAGCTGGTAGGAAATTGAGATGGGGATGGGAGAGGCCGGTATGAAAGCGGAAGGAGCAACGTGGTTTTGGAGAGTCGAAGCAGTGGAGTCGTCTGTCTGAAAGCGAAGCTGACTAGCGTGGGTCCTGACTAGCGTGGTTTTACAGTTGCAGGCGTTGGAAGAGCAGCATGTTCAGGCTGAGCGTTGTGTTCAGGATTTGAAGACGGCCCTGGCAGAGAAACAGAGGGAAGCGACAGCTTCTTCCCGGCAACTGCAAGACCTTCTGGAAGCCTCTTTGGGAGGCGTTAGCCTAAAAGACCTGGAGGAACGAGTGGGACGGTAAGGAAGTGGCACAGTGAAGCAAGGCTTTGCTTTGTGGGCTGGTGTAATAGCAGCAGGATGGCCTTGTTGCATCTCAGCAAGTCAGTACACGATTTTGGGAGAGGCTTTTGCTTTGGACTGTGTGATTTGGCGCTGTTGTGCCAGTGTTGGTGCTCCTGTGGATTTCCATGACGAGGCCTGTGTTTCTTTTCAAGACTTGAACTGGAAAACGCCCGGCTGGAAGACACAGGGCAGCAGCAGGCAGCTAGACTCGAAGCTCTTCAGAAAGAGCTGCACGCCTCTGCCTCTGTAAGCTAGTCATAGCCTTCCTGTTTCATGAGCTACTGTGCGCAGTTGTGTGTGTATGTATGCGGGGGCGTTTTCGGAAGAGATTTTCCTGGGGAGCCTCGGGGAAATCATTCCCTGCAGGCTGCAGGCGATCGGCTGCTGTTGGTCCGCTCGCAGGCTTTCTGGTTTTGTGCGCTACTCTGCTGAGTCTTACTTAACAGTGTTTGAGGTAAGGGCACTTACGGCACTTGTGCGCCGGTGTGAATGGTTGCTGCTTTGTACCGGTTGTGGTGCTTAAGCCGTGTGGCAGCAGCACTTCAGCTGTTGCCGCCTTAAAGGCGTTCTGCAAGTGAACTTGTGGAACGTCCTTGGTGCCAAGCACGTCGTTGCCAAGTCTTAAGCGGCCTCCTCAGGCTGTGCCAGGAATTCCATTTGCCGCTGGTCGCTGAAGATCCCCCTGGAGCTTTAAATTAAGCTGTGCTCTGCCCGGATGGGGATACCTAAGTACCGTCGGCTATTAGCGGAGGGCCTGAGGAAGGTGTTCTCCAGTGTGCGTGGCACCTTTGCCCCCGTGAGCCCCTCGCTAGTAGCGGGTGGTCTTTGCTTTAGTGGGGATCGGGGGGAGGGTGGTGTGGGGGGAGAGAGGGGTGGCAGGCACCAGTTTCTGTCCCTCGGTCTTAGCCTGGGTGGTGGAAATATTGAAGTGCTGCAGTTTGCGTGGGATTCTGTCCCCTGGAGTTGTGGGGCCGGCCCTCGGCTAGCAGAGAGAGATGTCCTGCCGCACCTTTGTGAGGAAGGCTGTGCGCACCTAGTGCTTCTAGGTGCCGTGAGTGAGTCGTGTGTGCCATTTCTTCTTCCTGTCCGGAAAGGGTGAGAGCGGAAGAAAGCCAGGGAAGGAGCTGGCAGAGTGGAAACAACCCGCAGAAGCCCGCCTGGAGGAAGAAATGAAGAAAAACGTTGCACTGCAGAAAGAATGCAACAGGTACAGCCGTTGAGTACTTGTAAGAGCTGTCGAATGAGCGGGGAGTCAGGCGTTATGTACCTTGCCCCTGAGACTCCGAGTACGTATCTGTTGGTGAGCGAGCTCAAGGCTTGCGTTAGGTCTTGCAAGTGGCTTCTGTAGGGGAGCGTGCGGTTTTAGGTAGGTGGAAGTGCAGGCAGGAGGGCAGTTGTCCTGGGAAGAGAGGGAGGGCGGGAGGGCAGGAAGAAGTCGCTTGTGTCTTGTGCCTGTTGTCAGGCAGAGGGAGAAGCTTCATGGGAGCAGATGAAATGTTGACTGGGCAAGTGATGTGTGGGAGGGGAATGATGTGGGTGGGTGGGTTGGTGTGGTGTTTTGGCTTGGTGTCTTGTTCTGGAAGTCCTGGCCTGTCCGCCATGGTACAAATGAAGTAAGCCCCGCACCGTATGCGTGGTGCTTAGGGAAGTGCATGCGTAAAGGCGGACTGTGCTTGGGCTTCCTACTTTACTTGCTAATGTGCTGTGCAGGTCGAAGAGGCTTCTGGAGAAAGCTATGAAGAAAGTGAGGGCGTATGAGAGGCGGGCGCGAGAGTCCCAGATGAATTTCCCGGGCGAAAGGGAGGACCCGTGTTCGGGAAGGGGCAGAGAAGTTGCTAAATTACGAACAAAGGTGAGCTTTGGTTGGCTTGTTGTGGTGCTTGTTTTGGAAAGCTGTAAGATTCTTTTCCTGGCTGTTGGGTTGTGATGTTAATTATGTGGTGGCCGTGTTTGAAAAGAACGGCTGTCTCTTATGGTCCCTGAAAAAGCCTGTGTAATCCTTTGGGAAGTGAAGAGGCGTTGCGATAGCAGGGCACTTGTGAGCCTGGGCCTTTCTGGGCGAGAGCCCAGCTTGAAAGCTTGAGGCCCTGGCAGCATCTTTGAGGTCTGACAGATGAATTTGTGCTCTGGAAGACCGGTAAGTAGGACCATTATAAGCCTAACCACAGTATGAAAGGCAAGGACATCGGAAGCATAGGTGTGAGAGGTGTGGAAAAGGTGCGTTTCTGTGGAGAGAAGACGACGACGACGGCGGCAGAGTTTTAGTTGACCTTTGGGGCCTACTGAAACCCTGGCACTTCTTTGTTGATTGTCTTCTAAACTCAAACCTGTGTGTGTGTGTGTGTGTGCGCGTGTGTGTGCGTGTATGTAGAAAGAGATAATCATTTCTGTTTCCTCTTTCCTGAAGCTTCAGGTATACCACTGTAAACAAGTGAATACCTTGTGATTATTGTATATTGTTGTCAATATGATTACAGTTGTTATCGTTCCCGTTCATTAGTTCATTACACTCGGTTACTTACCTGTTACAATAGTAAACTCATTCCTAAGGAGTAGGGACACCTACACTACCAGCCGACCCTGTTTAGTGTCGGGAGCCCGCCGAATTACCTTACCAGGGCAAAATGCCTCTCAACTGGTTCGGTCGTTCTGCGGAGGCCTCCCGGCACAAAGGGACACGCTCGGTGGATTGTCACAGAACTGCGTACGCTTAGACCTCTGGGTCTGCTTAGGTGAGTGAGTCCTTTCCCTGTGTGCAGGTCCGTGAGCTGTGCTGCTCCCTGGAGGCAGAGCGGAGGAAGTCGAGGCAGCTAGAGAAAGCAAACGAAGGTGCGCGAGAAGAGTTGGCTTGGCTGCATGGGAGCCGTGACAAACTGCGGAAGAGCAAGCGGCAGCTGGAAGAAGAGGTGGTTGCGCTGAGGTGTCGCTTAGAGGCCAAGATGAGGGATCAGAGGCACAGAGAAGAGGATAAAAGGGAGATTGAGCAAAAGGCTGGGCAAGAGCTAAGGCAAAAACTACAGGAAGTCAATCTCTTTCTGCAGGTGAGCTCCCTTACCGCTAGTACGCGCAGTCCGTTTGTGGCTTGTCATTCATTCTTTACTGTTGTCATTTCT
This sequence comes from Struthio camelus, assembly GCF_040807025.1. Classification (NCBI taxonomy): domain Eukaryota; kingdom Metazoa; phylum Chordata; class Aves; order Struthioniformes; family Struthionidae; genus Struthio; species Struthio camelus. The sequence continues at coordinate 27,880,847 of NC_090942.1, forward strand.
CGGTATGTTATGCTTGTGCCGGTCAGTGCTGTGGGGTCATGGGCTCGTTATAGCTTCAGGAGGTTGCTGAAGGGTGCGAGCTTGTTGGATGCTTGTCCTCAGGCATTCTGAGATGTGGTGAATAATCTTCTTTACGCACCTCGGTCACTGGCGAATCTGTAACAGCGCCAAGAAAGACGAGAATTGCAAGTGGACTAGTGTCTTAGAGAGACAGAGGTGGCTTAGTACTAGCTCTGATTCAAAACAAAACAAAGCAAAGCAAAAAGTTGCGCTGAGAGAGCCGGTTTCTTTCTGAACGAAAAGGATGATGTAATGGGGTGCTTTTGGGTTTTGCCCTTGATTGTAGAGGGCAGTGAGGAGGCCCAGTTGGCTCCCTGGGTGAGGTTGTGCTCTTCAAAGTGGGTGTGTGAAAGGGCCTGGGGGGAATGATCTCTTTTTCTTTCCTGGGGGTTGAAACTGCATTATCTGCTTCAGACACAGGCAGCCGCCCAGGACCGAGCGGAACAACTAAGAGCCGCTTCTGCAGCTTCCGCGGTAGGCCGACTGCAGCAGAGAGTTAGGCATTTAGAATATGAATTGGCTCTCACAAAACGCCTGCAGTGAGAGAGCGCTAACGAGAGGCTTGCGGAAGCTGCTGCTGCTGCGCAATGCTATGAGCCCTGCAGAAGCCACTCTCTGGCAACGAACCCGGTGGGCAGCGCTTCCTCTGTGACGGAGAGAGTGGAAGCTCATATGGCTGAGGTAAGGCATTGGGAATACCTGTTATTCTCAAGCTGAAAATGAGCATCCGTTCCTAGCTCCACCGCGCCCAATCTAGGAGTCTAGACACGCCTGCTGACCCTCAGAGCGCTGCAACCTCGGCAAAAGCTCTGGTCCGGGCGCGCCCCAGAATTAGCAGTCCGTGTGACGGCATGTTCCTCACAGCGTGGTGAGCAGCGTGCCCTGAGGTTTGGGAAGCGCATGCCGAGAGTGGGGCAAGGGAGCACGTGATTCTTCACAAAATGCCGTGATCCGTTCCCGCCTTTGCACAGAGTGGGGGTGTGGAGAAGCTCTCGAGTTGGGGATTGCTTTGTGAGACGGTTAATGCCATAGAGTAATGGGAACGCTGGGCCTTGGTGGACAAAGACTTTCTCTGTAGTGGGGGTGATGTTTCCAGTGTTTATTCCCATGTTGCAGTTGGCTTGAGAAGCTAATGCTACAAGAATGTAGCTACTGAGGCCTTAAGGGTATCTTGTCTGTACTTGCAGGTGCGGCGGGAATGGTCAAAAATATCGCTGAAGAACTTGAGCAAGGTAGTCTGTCAGGATCTGTTAGCGGTGTTACCAAGGAAGAGGACGGTTCCTCCATTTTGAACACAACTACTGGAAAGCTGCCAAGCTCCTGTGCTAAGCACAGTTGTTTTCTACTAGCTTTCCAACCTAGAGCTCTGCGAGGCAACTTGCTGCTTATGCAAATAATAGTCGTACAGAGTCGTATGCAGTTGCCTTTAGATCACAGAGAGGAAAAGCGCCTATGCGCACGTTCAGCCCCTGCCCCCGAGCCCTGAGCAATTCCACCTCTTCAGGATAATTGTTTCTCCAGAGTTGTGGCTTGGCGGTGACTGGGCCTGTTGCAAAGCAGGTAGCCCCTGAGAGCAATTCCTTCTGTCCCAGTAGCCTTTACTCTCCTAGCGAGTGGCCAGCCGTTGCGCTAGAGCTCTTTCCGTTTGCTAGGACGGACACAAATCCGTGGCATTGAATCCGTTTGCATTGTGACTGGAGTTGCCTGTCTCCTGGGAGTAATAAGGTTTGTTTGCTTTGGGGACCTTTTCCTACTGCAACACTAACATAGGGCATTTTCTCCCCTCCCGCTCTCGCCCCGCCCCTTCCCCAGCAATGGCTGAGCTGAACGTTGGATCGGCTGGAGCTTCTCCCTGGGCATCTACTGAAGGATCTTCAGAAAACGTAGACCAGGAGCCGCTTTCCAGGGCAACGCAAGAGTGCCGCGATGTTTTGACAGCCCCGTTCCAGAGAGCTAAGAGTGGTTATCCTGAGACTACTACCTCCTGACAGAGGGACTCGCGTTACCAGGCTGTGAGGAAAAGCAACCCTTGCCACTGTTTTTGTACGAGTGCAACAGTGCGGTGTAGCCAATAATAATAACGTGCGGTCTTTAACTGCAAGTATTGTGTTCCAACTTGGTATTTAATAAATGTTGTAATCTAGTAGGTCTCTCCGTTTTATTCTGTTCCCCTTCCTGACTTTGCCTGCCCTGCGCATATGACTGTCCCCTCTGCTCGTGTCTCTTATGGAGTAGTACGTGTTGCATTGCTGCCAAATGGTGGATGCTGGTGGAAGTCTGGCCTGCTGCGGCATTTGCGGGCAAGGGCTGCGTTTTGTCCCTGCGTTTTGCGAGTTGTTCAGCGCTAGCCAGCACGGATGATGGAAGTCATGTTTTTGAAGGCCTAGCCAGGCTTTCTTCCTGGGCAGGCGCTTAGCCCTTCTGCCTCGCGCTGGTCTGACCAAAAGTCACTTATGCAGACAGCTCCAGGCCTGAGGGCAGAGAGGCCGTTTGTCCAAGGGAGAGCTCTGCTCTGCTCTGCTCTGCTCCCTTCAGCTGGCTTCCCAGCTGCTCCTTCAGCCTGTCCTGGCAGCCAGGCCAAGGGCCAGCATGCAGACTGTGTGTTTTTCCTCAGCGGGGGCTGGAAGCACGAGTGTGTGAAGACAGGGGCCTCGATCGTCCCCAGGTGCAGCCCTTGGCGGTTCCCCTTGTTGAACTTGACAAGGTGCCCGGTTGCCTCACGTCTCGCTCGTAGCGGGGCACTGGCCTCTTGCTGCCTTTGAGAACGATGCTTCCTGTGGTCTGGGCAGAAGGGAGGGCGAGAGCTTCTGGTAGCCAGGAAAGGTCGCAAAGCCCGCCGGTCTGGAAGGCTGTTGGATCCGCTTGCAGTCTGCAAAGGGGAAAGGGGTTATGGAAGTTCTCTGCCCTGCAGCGTGACTGGCAAAGCGGAACCGCTGTCCAGTGCTGGGCACTTGCTCTTCTCTCTGCAAAGCAAAAGCAGGTGCGGAACGCCTCTGAAGTGCCTTCGCTTTGGGTTGTCCTGTTGCCAAACTCTGAGAGGAACTGTTTTCCAGTGGTTCCCTGCCTGCTTCTGTCCTGCTGGGTGTCAGGGAGAGGTGAAAGTTCTTGGCCGCCGGAGCAGCAGCACTGAAATTCAGCGCTGGCATCTGGCATGACAGGAGCTGGTAGCGCTTACCAGGCGGGTAGAGCAAAGTCCCGTCTGTTCTGGCCCCTGCACTAGAGGAGAGGGATGGAGCTACTGGAGCGAGTCCAGCGAAGGGCTACTAAGATGATTAAGGGACTGGAGTAGCTCTCATACGAGGAAAGGCTGAGAGAGCTGGGATTGTTCAGCCTGCAGAAGAGAAGACCGCGGATCAGGGTGTAGGCAGGATGCGAAGGGAGGGTGTAAAGAAGTCGGAGGCAGACTCTTCTCAGCGGTGCCTAGCGGTAGGACGAGGGGCAAGGGGCACAAACTGAAACACAGGCCGTCCTGTCTGAACAGGAGGAAAAAGTTCTTTGCTGTGAGGGGTGACTGAGCCCTGGAAGAGGTTGCCCAGAGAGCTTGGGGAGTCTCCGTCCTCGGAGATGTTCCCAAGCCGTCTGGCTAGGGTCCTGGGCCGACTACTTGAGGTGATCCTGCTTGAGTAGGGGGGGCTGGACGAGACGATCTCCAGAGGTGCCTTCCAACCTCAAACGTCCGGTGATTCTGTGACAAGCAGGAGAAGCGGGCGACCGGGCATCTAGTCAAGTTCGACAAGGGGAACTGTCAAGGGCTGCACCTGGGGACAAATAGCCCCTGTGCCCTGGGGCAGGCTGGGGGCTACTGCCAGGAAAGCAGCTGGGCAGAGGAAGGCCTGGGGGTGCAGGTGGGCAGCAAGGAGTCAGCAATGGTTAGAGAAAGAAATCGTAACCACATTTTAATCGTTTTGATAATAACTTTCTGCCAAAGGGAGCAATCGCCCTCCAGCCTCTCGCTGTGGTCTCTGCTAACAGCTGGAGCGATCCGCTTTCGGTGAGAGTCGCTCACCTCGGTGAGAGTCGCGACTCGCGGCCAATTTGGCTCCCTCCGGCACTTGGGCTTCCTACGGCGCAGGCGCAGAGCTGGGAGCCCAGAAGGACCGGCACGCTCGCGGCCTGGCCGGGCAGCAGCCAGAGCAGCCAGCTGCGGGGCTCAACCTAAGCAGTCGCCGTCTCTTCAGGCGCAACGAGCTACTTCAGCCCTGCGAGCTCGGCCAAGCGCTCGCGACGCCCGCGCCCTTAGGGAAACAGTGGGAGCGCAGGTTTGCAAGGAGCACAGTGTCCCGCACCTGGAGCAGCAGCAGCATGAATTCTTCAGGGAAATGACGGCACAGCAGAGTAAGAGCTGGAGCTGGGGGCCGCCGGGGAGGGACCCCCAACAAAGACGTCCTTCGGCCGGCCGCAGCCACCCGCCGCCGCCGCCGCCGCCGCCGCCCCCCGGCCCGGCCCGGCAGCGCCGCGAAGGAGGCGGCAGCGCCCCCCCCCGCCCCGCCCCGGGCCCGCCCCGGCCGCAGCCCCGCCCCCTCGCTGCACAGCCCCGCCCCTCGGCGCGTCACCCCGCTGCCCTGTGACGCCCCCCCCCCGCGCCCTCGCCGCGGCTGTTGCGCATGCGCGGCGCGCCCGCCACCGCCTCCGGAGCCGGTGGTCCTCGGTGCTGTTGCGGCCGTGTGCCTCGCTGCCAGCGTCGCTGCGTCGCTGTCCTCGGCCGGCGCCTCTGCCCCCGGCCCGGGGGCTCCGAGCTCGCCGGGACTCAGCCCCGCAGCAGCTGGCCCGGGCCGCGGCCCCTGCTCGGGGCTGTCCGCCGCCCGCGTGCCCGCCGCAGCATGAAGAGGCTCTTGGGGCTCTTCGGCCAGGGCCAGGGGCAGCCGCCTTCGCCGTCGCCGTCGCGGTCGCGGTCGCGGTCGCGGTGGGCGTGCGGCGGCAGCGCGCCCCTGCGCTGCGTCGGCGCTGCCTACGAGCTCCGGGAGAAGGAGCTGGGCAAGCTGCACCGCGCGGCCGCCAGCGGCGACCTGGCGCGGGTGCGGCGGCGGCGGTGGCTGCCGAGAGTCGGCCTCGACGGGCGGGACAAGGCGAAGCGGTGAGGGGCGGCGGGGGGGCCGGGGCGGCGCGGGGGGTGGGGGGGGCGGCGGCGAGGGCCGGGCTGCTGCGTCGGTGCCGGCGGGGGCGGCGGCTGGTGGGTTGGAGCTGGCGTGCAGCTGGCAGGAGCGCCTTTGTGCCGGGAAGGCAGGGCCGTTTGCTTGGGCTGGCGAGGGAGTGCGGGAGGGCAGTCGGCCTTGCGCGCGCGGGGTGGGCTCGGGGCTCGGAGGCCGGTTGCGTGTGTGGCCAGGCCGGAGCGGGACTTTGTTGCTGGGAGCGTGACAGGGTCGAGGGGGAAGGTTTCTGCTGTCGGGTTTGGTAGGTGTTGTGGAGGGCCCTTGGGAGCGAGCGCGTGCTGGTGCTTGCTGCAGCAGTAAGGCCGGGAAGAGGCCAGAGGGCGCGACTTCCCGGCAAGGCCAGCAGCAAGGGGATGTTCTGGTGTTATAAAAGGCACGTGCTGGGCCTGCGGCCCGCTGCTGTGGCGTGAGTGGTCCTGGCAGCAGGTGGAGGTTGCCTTGCCGTAGGCTGGAGGTGCGCAAGCCTTGCTCTTGCTTGCTGGGCTGCGTGCGTAGTGGTGTTGGAGGCAGGGAGGAGGTGCCAGGGCGGAGGGCAGCAGTTGCAGAGCGGAAGCCGGAGGCTGGCTGGGAGAAATGGGGGGCCTGGGCGCAGGGATGCACGCGCAGGGAAGGGAGCGCGGAGCTGAGGCAACGTTGTCTTCCTAAGTGGGGGCTGGGGCTGGGGCTGGGGCTGGGGCGGGGAGGGGCTTTTTCCTAGCCCCGGCGTCTCGGGCTTTGGGTGTGCAGCGGTCACCCGCGTGACATGGGCAGGCGCGGTCTCTTCAGCTGTCTGGCCTGCGCTAAGGTAACATGCTCAATTTTTAGGACACCTCTGCATCTGGCTTGCGCTAACGGACATGCGGAGGTTGTCTTGTACTTAGTAGAGAGGAAGTGCAAGCTAAATCCTCGTGACAACTTCAAGAGATCGCCACTGATGAAGGTACGTGGGTGCTGCGGTAGGCAGGGCTTCTAAATTGCGCCCCGAGCGATCGAGCTCTTGGGTGATTCTGGAGGTAGGTCTGGGTGGAGCTTGTGGTGCGCTGGGCGCTGGCTAGGCGTGCGTTGCCTAATGTTTGGGCGCGTTATTGTTGTCCGAGGTCGGCAAGCTGTGGGAATTCTGCCAGAGGGAAGCGTAATTGCTGGCAACGTTTCCTTGTTTCCCGTGTGGTTGGCAGGCAGTGCAGTGCCAGCACGAAGGCTGCGTCGCCATTCTGCTAGCGCATGGCGCCGACGCTAACCTTGCGGATGCTAACGGCAACACTGCCCTTCACCTGGCTGCCCTTGCTCCTAACACCTGCCTAGCAGGGCAGTTACTGGCGCACAACGCCCATCTTGATGCGCAGAATAAGGTAAGCGTGGAATTTGGGTCAGGCCGCTCCTGAGAAGAAAAAGTTGCTTTGCTTCTCTGTGTTTTTCTAACTGGAGAGGGGCGTTATGCTTTCAGATGGGATACACGCCCCTTTCTCTGGCCGTGTCCGCGCATCACGTAGAGATGGTGGAGTTCCTGCTTAGCAAAGGAGCCGACGTGCACGCTCGAGATCAGTCGGAAAGGTGAAGGGTTTGTCAAAACGGGGCGTGGGTCTCCTGAGCATTGGTGAAGTTTGCCTGGTCTGGCCGGGTAGCCGAGGGTGCTTAGCGGGGGAGACGTTTGGCCCAGGGACGTGCTGCGGCCCCTTGCAACCCGAGTTCTCGTGGGCTTCCGTGTGGTTGGCTTTGCTTTCCTCCTGGCTGTAGGAAAGGGGGAGGTGTAATTGTTTTGGGAGCAAATAGGGATGAAAGGAACGCCAGTGAAACGTCGGTGTCTCCTGATAGCTTTTGTCTCGTCTTGTGGCTGCTTTAGGACCCCTCTGATGCTTGCCGCCTCTGCCGGGGACGTGAGCATGATAGAAGTTCTTCTTGGCTATGGTGCTGACCTTTGCCAGAAAGACGTTCTTGGATGGACAGCGGAGGCTTATGCTAGGAGGTCTGGACACACTGGGTAAGTGCTTTAGGTCACGGTGAGAGTCGCTAAGCGGTCCGAATGTCCGTGTTGGTGTGCGGACGTGTTTGGTAAGAGGCGCAAGGTTTAATGATGCGTGGAGACCTTTGTTGAAGGTGGGCTCAGTGGAATCTTCCGGGACGTAGCGTTCCCTGTGTCAAGTGTGAGTTGGGGAGTTGAGGAAAGCTTCCCCCGCAAATCGTCTTGTTTGGTAAGTGGTGTTATGCAAGGATGTAGTTGATTATAGTGACAGTGTTCCCTTTCTTTCCGCACCTCCCTAGTGTTAGTGAACAGCTGGCAGACCGCGCAGCCGAGAAAAACGTGGGAGAAGCTTGTGCAGGCAGCGCAGAAAGCACGCCAGTGCTTAGCACTCGTTGCGAGGCAGGAGCTGCTGCGTTTGCGTTGGGCACACCTGCTGCGGACAGAGGAGGTAGGAGGCTTAACTGTGGAGGAGCTGAGGAGGAGAATGCCTACGGCCTTTTCTTGTGGTGGCTTGTATTGAAGCTTGGCAGGGTTCCGTCCCTCTTGCCTGTTGAGTACCCTTGCTAGGGACGGAGTAGAGACGCGCTGGTGATCCTCCTCCGTGAGGATAGTCCTTTGGTTTTGAGGCTGGCTTTTGGTTTTGGGGGTGATGGGTGGGAGGCTGGGTAGAGCAGGAAATACAGCGTAGTCTCTGGCATTTTGAAGCACAGGTTGGCGGGGGTGGGGGTAGAGGCAAAGAGAGCACGAGAGAGAGACCGATCTCTGCCTGTGTGGTATGAAGAGCTCGGCAGTTTGTTTCCTTCTTGTCCTGTTCAACCGCTACCAGCATTTGCTCGCTGCCTGCTCACATAGCATATTCATGCCATGGCAGGTTTGAGGTTTGGAACGTTCGAAGGAAAGACAAGGGCGGTGTGGAATTCTTGTCCTTTTTTATTTTGCGGGGGGTGGGGGGGGGGCAGCGAGAATTGAGTAGGATGGGAGAAATTGGTGGTTTGGGGCATGCTTTCGTTCATGCTGTCTGGCATGACTGCTTCACTCTAGTCTGGCCTGTAGAATTGTCCGTGTAACATGCTTGTCTGCATTGCTGAAAGTCGAAGGTCCGACATGCTAAGAATTAATCCTGTCAATTAATATTTGAACAGTGAGAGGTGGCTTTTCCCACGAATACTTCACGAGGTGAGCCTCGAACAGTAGCTTTTGCCAACGACCTTAACCTGCCGAAAAAGAGGGGAGATTTGAGCGAGACGGTCCTTCTTGCCTTTGCCTTTGCCTTTGCCTTTGCCTTTGAAGAGTGTTGGAGGCAGAGGAGAGCGATGACAGCTGTCCTGCTTCTGAGGAAGAAAAAAGCAGTTTAGCTGCCAAGGTAAAGTGCCTCCAGAAGGAGAACTGCCCGTGGAGCGACTCGTTTGCAGGGCAGAGCTGTCTAGATTTGGGCAAAAGCGCGTGTCCAGGCAGGGTGGTTTTCTCCTGCCCCGCGGTCTCCTGCCTGCCAGTCTTTCAGCTGCGGTGAGCTGTTTGCTCCAAGCCTTGTAGCTGTCCGTGGCAGAGCATGCAGCAGGCTTGCGGTTGCGGGTGGGAAGAGCAGTAGGTGACAAGAAAAGTGACCGCATGGTTTTCTTCACCTGAGTCAGAGTTCTCGTCCCAAAGCTGATCAGCCTCTAGATGGCCTGTTCTTTTGTCCTCCAAGCCTTGCTGTTTGTTTCCAGTAACTTTGGTGATAGAATTCAGGCTGATATGGGGAAAAGGGCACTTGCTGTTCAAGATCTGCTGCAATGCTTCATCTCCTGGCTCTCCTTTCTTTCGTCCTTGTCAGGTTGCCCAAGAGTGCTTGGGGGCGGGGGGAGTGGCTCAAGAGGGTCTTTTTTTCCTCCTGGGGGATGGCATTGCAGGCTTGCATGGGATCTCACAGCACCTGTTTCCCCTTCCTTTTGTTTCTTTTGTTTTGTTTTGGTTTGTTTTTCAGTTGAGGTGTGTGGCATTGGGGCTGTGCCATGATGAAGAAGCTGAAGAAGCCGAGTGTGGTGCAGGAACGCACCCCGTAGTGCTGGAGATGCAGGCATGTTTATTTGCAACCTGGTTGCCCTTGTCTCAGTGGCCTGTCAGAGAGTGTGGCAGCTGTTGTGTGAGAAGAGCTAGTGTGGCATAGTAAGATGTGATGGTGGTTGGAGGAGTGAAAGTGAGGAAAGAGGGGGAGGTGAGACTACGGTAGTTTGAGAAGCAGGCAGCTGGTGGTCTCGTGAGCCCAAGGGAGGGGGAAAGGGTGTGTGTGCTGCTGGATAAGGTAACGTAGGTGAAGGCAGAGCCTGACTGTGTGCGGGCAGTGCTTCTCGGGGGGCTTTATGGAATGGGAGCAGGACGTTAGTGACATTAGGTATTGCTGTGTACATAAAGACATCTGCAGGCCTTGTAAAAGAGGAGCGAGAAGGTTTTTCTCTGTGGCTCGAGAGAGGAGAAGTATTTGGCAAGGTGTGGATGGCCTGGGCAGAGGCTGCTGTCCTGGGAGTGGCAGCAAGTGGCCTTTGAGTTGTATTTCTAGAGTCCTACTGCAAGAGAGAAGGTTCTGGTTCTGTGCGTGCTTGGAAGGGCTGCTGCTGCTTTGCCAGGTTATGCAGTGAAAGGAGCGTGTTTGGGACGGTGCAGCCAAGTACTAAGGACAGCAGCAGAGTGGGTGTAGGCTTGGAGGGAGCGCAGTTGGGGGTTGGAGAGTGGAAGCGAGGGCCCAGGGGGAGGTTTGCCTCAGGTTGTTGGAGAAGCAGGCAGCTGGCGGTGTTTGTTGGTGCAAAGGAGGGGGGAAGGATGTGTGTGCTGCTGAGTATTGCCGTGTAGGGGAAGCTGGAGTGTGGGTAGTGCTTCTCAGGGGCTTTAGGGGAAGGGAGCAGGGCGTTTGTGAGCTTCGGCATTGCCGTCCCTTCACATACGTTCTCGTGGAGGCTGCTTGTTTCTGTTCTTTCTAAGTGTGCGGGCCGATCTCTTTTAGGACGACTCACCGGAAAGGAAGGGAGAGGAGGCTCCTGGTGGTGCCCAAGTGGCGGCTGCTGCAGGAGCCCCTGCTGGTGTGAGAGGTGAGTTTCTAGACATGGAGGGGCTTTGTTTCTCTGCTCTTTGGGCTGGGTGAATGAACTGAAATGGCGATCTGCCTGTGAGAGGGTAGAGCAGGCAGGTAGGCGCTGGGCAGGCAATGGCGGGGAGGGGGGGAGGGAACGTAGCTGGAGGGAGATGTTTTGTGGTAGTGCTAGGGAAGGAGGGTTGTTTCTTGGTGACTTCCTGCGGGTGGGAGGGTGTTTGGCTAGTGCTTTGCGGGTCGCTCCTGTAGCGTGCTGAGGGATTGTGAAGGGCCAACTCTGGAGCTGTAGTTTGGAGGGGAGATGCCGTCAGAGCTGCGTAGTCGGCGACTGTGGCATGGCAGAGCCTTGTTTGGATGCTCGCCGAGCATGTGTTGGGCGTTCTTGGTAGGGGCGTGAGCTGTGCTGCTGGGCTTGGGCCTGTGGTGCTGGCAAGAAGGCGGCAGGAAGTGGCGATGGCGTGGTGGTGCGGCTGGGGGTGCAGGCGCCCTTAAATGACGCTGCTTTGTTTTTCCTGGGGAGTGGAACGGTTTGGTGTGTCCTGGGCGCAGGGCTTGCGTGCTGGAGGAGAGCAGGAGAGGGAAAGAAGGAGCGGTGGTGTGTCATTTGTGGCTTCCTTTGCAGGTGTTGCGTCGTCCGCAGGAGCGGAGCAGGAGGACGAGAGCGACTCTCCCTGGGATTCCGAGGTGCTTGGTGTGAGGGGCGCAGTGGGTTGCCCGTGGGGGGAAGTGCGCGGGAGCTTGCCTTGGACGTGGGCCCTAGCAGGGATGAGGCTCAGTTGCCGCTTGTGGTGGCTGCGCCACAGGTTTGTTCCTGTGACCTGGAGCCGCTTGTGCTCTGTGCAAGCGGTTTGGTGAGGACTGTGCCTAAGTGGGGTGTGCTAATGTCCTGGGAGTGGCAGCAAGTGGCCTTGGAGTTGTATTTCTAGAGTCCTACTGCAAGAGAGAAGGTTCTGGTTCTGTGCGTGCTTGGAAGGGTTGCTGCTGCTTTGCCAGGTTATGCAGTGAAAGGAGCGTGTTTGGGACGGTGCAGCCAAGTACTAAGGACAGCAGCAGAGTGGGTGTAGGCTTGGAGGGAGCGCAGTTGGGGGTTGGAGAGTGGAAGCGAGGGCCCAGGGGGAGGTTTGCCTCAGGTTGTTGGAGAAGCAGGCAGCTGGCGGTGTTTGTTGGTGCAAAGGAGGGGGGAAGGATGTGTGTGCTGCTGAGTATTGCCGTGTAGGGGAAGCTGGAGTGTGGGTAGTGCTTCTCAGGGGCTTTAGGGGAAGGGAGCAGGGCGTTTGTGAGCTTCGGCATTGCCGTCCCTTCACATACGTTCTCATGGAGGCTGCTTGTTTCTGTTCTTTCTAAGTGTGCGGGCCGATCTCTTTCAGGACGACTCACCGGAAAGGAAGGGAGAGGAGGCTCCTGGTGGTGCCCAAGTGGCGGCTGCTGCAGGAGCCCCTGCTGGTGTGAGAGGTGAGTTTCTAGACATGGAGGGGCTTTGTTTCTCTGCTCTTTGGGCTGGGTGAATGAACTGAAATGGCGATCTGCCTGTGAGAGGGTAGAGCAGGCAGGTAGGCGCTGGGCAGGCAATGGCGGGGAGGGGGGGAGGGAACGTAGCTGGAGGGAGATGTTTTGTGGTAGTGCTAGGGAAGGAGGGTTGTTTCTTGGTGACTTCCTGCGGGTGGGAGGGTGTTTGGCTAGTGCTTTGCGGGTCGCTCCTGTAGCGTGCCGAGGGATTGTGAAGGGCCAACTCTGGAGCTGTAGTTTGGAGGGGAGATGCCGTCAGAGCTGCGTAGTCGGCGACTGTGGCATGGCAGAGCCTTGTTTGGATGCTCGCCGAGCATGTGTTGGGCGTTCTTGGTAGGGGCGTGAGCTGTGCTGCTGGGCTTGGGCCTGTGGTGCTGGCAAGAAGGCGGCAGGAAGTGGCGATGGCGTGGTGGTGCGGCTGGGGGTGCAGGCGCCCTTAAATGACGCTGCTTTGTTTTTCCTCGGGAGTGGAACGGTTTGGTGTATCCTGGGCGCAGGGCTTGCGTGCTGGAGGAGAGCAGGAGAGGGAAAGAAGGAGCGGTGGTGTGTCATTTGTGGCTTCCTTTGCAGGTGTTGCGTCGTCCGCAGGAGCGGAGCAGGAGGACGAGAGCGACTCTCCCTGGGATTCCGAGGTGCTTGGTGTGAGGGGCGCAGTGGGTTGCCCGAGGGGGGAAGTGCGCGGGAGCTTGCCTTGGACGTGGGCCCTAGCAGGGATGAGGCTCAGTTGCCGCTTGTGGTGGCTGCGCCACAGGTTTGTTCCTGTGACCTGGAGCCGCTTGTGCTCTGTGCAAGCGGTTTGGTGAGGACTGTGCCTAAGTGGGGTGTGCTAATGTCCTGGGAGTGGCAGCAAGTGGCCTTGGAGTTGTATTTCTAGAGTCCTACTGCAAGAGAGAAGGTTCTGGTTCTGTGCGTGCTTGGAAGGGTTGCTGCTGCTTTGCCAGGTTATGCAGTGAAAGGAGCGTGTTTGGGACGGTGCAGCCAAGTACTAAGGACAGCAGCAGAGTGGGTGTAGGCTTGGAGGGAGCGCAGTTGGGGGTTCTGAAAGGGCTGTTCTACTTCCAGAGCCTGCGTTCCTTGACGGCCTGCCAAAGTCCCGAAGCAGCAGTGAATCTGCAGGTAATGCTTGAGCGACAATCCGAGTTGTGCTTGGGTAGTCCTGCATTTGAAATGCAGTTTGTGGGTGAAGCGTTTCTGGAGATTGCTTGCACCACTCTCTGCTTGTTTGTGTTCTCGCTCACCTAGGTGTCTGCAAAGGAGGGAGGAGAGCGTGAAGGACGCGAGGCTGCTGCAACACAGACTGATTTTCAGTGTGACGGACAGGTGAGGAGCTGTGTTGAAGAGCTGTGGAGATGTTAGCCTAGAGCGAGGTGTTATTGCCAAAAGAGCGCAGGCGGAAGACCGCAGAGAGTGGCAGATGTGAAATATACTTTAGATGTATGTTATCTTTGGGCTCCCTCTGAAGAAGGCTGTCGTGAGTGAAAAGAAGGTGGTAGTGCATGTTCGTGCCCTTTTTGTGAGGCTCACGGCACAATCTTTCCTTAGGCGATGGCCGCAGAGCTGCCGGCGGAGGTTGCTGAAGCTCCTGGAAAGCAGTTGCTTCCAGAAGGTTCACTTGAAGTTCCAAAGGTTTCCTGCGGTGAGCTGCAGGGAGACAAGTTGCGGTTGCAAGAGGAACTGGCCAGGGTGAAAGCCAAGGTAGGCAAAGCCTGTAGCGGCCTGCATGACTGTGAGGAGGTGGTTTTCCCCTGTAAACGATGGGGAAAAGCCCTTGTTGAGGCTGTAGGGTAGTAGTGCAGTGGTGTCCCTTCTGTTGCCTTCCCTTCTTCCCGCCGCTGCCCCATGGTGGCAAACAGACCAAGCGCGTCAGGGAGCTGCCCTTTCAAGCGTGAGGGGCCAAGCAGTGTGTTGGGGGTCACACCTACCCACGAGGAGGCTGCTCAAGCAGCTTGTTGTCTCTCCGAACCCGCCTGAGCTTTGAGGTGGACCTGAAGGTGACAGTGGGTGAGCTCCGGGTGCCCTGAGAGTGCTGCGTGTTTTCCTGTTGAGGCTGTTGTACTCTTTCTCTATATTTGGCTGTGTGTGTAGAGCTTTGGTTCCTTCTTTGTAGCTGGTCAAATGCCTGCGAAGGTGACAGTCTGTGTTCTGGGGGGGGGCAGCACTTGAAAGGGTGCGATCCTTCTTCATGGTTTGCGCTCGCACACGCAGCGCTGGTTGCTAGGTGGGGTTTTTGCACTGTATACGGGAAGCAGCATGTCAGGCAGGTGCTGTGACTTGTCCTGTTCCCTGACTGTAGGAGGAACTTGACCTCCTAACCTAGCTGCCCGGAGAAGGCCGTGGGTTGGCCCTAGTGCTGAGCTTTTTCTGTAGAAAACATCTTGGCCATCTTGTGGCTGCATGATGCAAATGTGCCGCAAAGTGCTATAGTTCCTGCAGGGCCCTGGGGATGAACCTGTAGTTAGTAAGCATTAGGATCCCGAAATGCTAATTCACTTCCAAGTTGTTTTTGGAGAGAGCTACGTTCAGAGCTACTGACTTGCTTTCCGTTCACTACGCCCACCGCTGCCACCAACGCAAGTACGGAGTTGAAGGAAGGAGTGTAGGGACCGGCTTTCCACCATTTGTGTAAGAATAAGGTATAGCAGCGTGGGCAGCGTTGGACTAGAAGTCTTTGTGATTGTGGTCGTTATCCTGGAGTTGGGAAGTGCCAGCAGGAGAAGGGAGAGCCTTTGCAGTAATGCTTCCCGTGGGGGAGCGAGCAGCTGGATGCTAGGAGCGTCCCGAGTCACGGGAAGGAGTAGGATTGGTGTTGCAGCTGCGTTTGGGCAGCTGGTAGGAAATTGAGATGGGGATGGGAGAGGCCGGTATGAAAGCGGAAGGAGCAACGTGGTTTTGGAGAGTCGAAGCAGTGGAGTCGTCTGTCTGAAAGCGAAGCTGACTAGCGTGGGTCCTGACTAGCGTGGTTTTACAGTTGCAGGCGTTGGAAGAGCAGCATGTTCAGGCTGAGCGTTGTGTTCAGGATTTGAAGACGGCCCTGGCAGAGAAACAGAGGGAAGCGACAGCTTCTTCCCGGCAACTGCAAGACCTTCTGGAAGCCTCTTTGGGAGGCGTTAGCCTAAAAGACCTGGAGGAACGAGTGGGACGGTAAGGAAGTGGCACAGTGAAGCAAGGCTTTGCTTTGTGGGCTGGTGTAATAGCAGCAGGATGGCCTTGTTGCATCTCAGCAAGTCAGTACACGATTTTGGGAGAGGCTTTTGCTTTGGACTGTGTGATTTGGCGCTGTTGTGCCAGTGTTGGTGCTCCTGTGGATTTCCATGACGAGGCCTGTGTTTCTTTTCAAGACTTGAACTGGAAAACGCCCGGCTGGAAGACACAGGGCAGCAGCAGGCAGCTAGACTCGAAGCTCTTCAGAAAGAGCTGCACGCCTCTGCCTCTGTAAGCTAGTCATAGCCTTCCTGTTTCATGAGCTACTGTGCGCAGTTGTGTGTGTATGTATGCGGGGGCGTTTTCGGAAGAGATTTTCCTGGGGAGCCTCGGGGAAATCATTCCCTGCAGGCTGCAGGCGATCGGCTGCTGTTGGTCCGCTCGCAGGCTTTCTGGTTTTGTGTGCTACTCTGCTGAGTCTTACTTAACAGTGTTTGAGGTAAGGGCACTTACGGCACTTGTGCGCCGGTGTGAATGGTTGCTGCTTTGTACCGGTTGTGGTGCTTAAGCCGTGTGGCAGCAGCACTTCAGCTGTTGCCGCCTTAAAGGCGTTCTGCAAGTGAACTTGTGGAACGTCCTTGGTGCCAAGCACGTCGTTGCCAAGTCTTAAGCGGCCTCCTCAGGCTGTGCCAGGAATTCCATTTGCCGCTGGTCGCTGAAGATCCCCCTGGAGCTTTAAATTAAGCTGTGCTCTGCCCGGATGGGGATACCTAAGTACCGTCGGCTATTAGCGGAGGGCCTGAGGAAGGTGTTCTCCAGTGTGCGTGGCACCTTTGCCCCCGTGAGCCCCTCGCTAGTAGCGGGTGGTCTTTGCTTTAGTGGGGGTCGGGGGGAGGGTGGTGTGGGGGGAGAGAGGGGTGGCAGGCACCAGTTTCTGTCCCTCGGTCTTAGCCTGGGTGGTGGAAATATTGAAGTGCTGCAGTTTGCGTGGGATTCTGTCCCCTGGAGTTGTGGGGCCGGCCCTCGGCTAGCAGAGAGAGATGTCCTGCCGCACCTTTGTGAGGAAGGCTGTGCGCACCTAGTGCTTCTAGGTGCCGTGAGTGAGTCGTGTGTGCCATTTCTTCTTCCTGTCCGGAAAGCGTGAGAGCGGAAGAAAGCCAGGGAAGGAGCTGGCAGAGTGGAAACAACCCGCAGAAGCCCGCCTGGAGGAAGAAATGAAGAAAAACGTTGCACTGCAGAAAGAATGCAACAGGTACAGCCGTTGAGTACTTGTAAGAGCTGTCGAATGAGCGGGGAGTCAGGCGTTATGTACCTTGCCCCTGAGACTCCGAGTACGTATCTGTTGGTGAGCGAGCTCAAGGCTTGCGTTAGGTCTTGCAAGTGGCTTCTGTAGGGGAGCGTGCGGTTTTAGGTAGGTGGAAGTGCAGGCAGGAGGGCAGTTGTCCTGGGAAGAGAGGGAGGGCGGGAGGGCAGGAAGAAGTCGCTTGTGTCTTGTGCCTGTTGTCAGGCAGAGGGAGAAGCTTCATGGGAGCAGATGAAATGTTGACTGGGCAAGTGATGTGTGGGAGGGGAATGATGTGGGTGGGTGGGTTGGTGTGGTGTTTTGGCTTGGTGTCTTGTTCTGGAAGTCCTGGCCTGTCCGCCATGGTACAAATGAAGTAAGCCCCGCACCGTATGCGTGGTGCTTAGGGAAGTGCATGCGTAAAGGCGGACTGTGCTTGGGCTTCCTACTTTACTTGCTAATGTGCTGTGCAGGTCGAAGAGGCTTCTGGAGAAAGCTATGAAGAAAGTGAGGGCGTATGAGAGGCGGGCGCAAGAGTCCCAGATGAATTTCCCGGGCGAAAGGGAGGACCCGTGTTCGGGAAGGGGCAGAGAAGTTGCTAAATTACGAACAAAGGTGAGCTTTGGCTGGCTTGTTGTGGTGCTTGTTGTGGAAAGCTGTAAGATTCTTTTCCTGGCTGTTGGGTTGTGGTGTTAATTATGTGGTGGCCGTGTTTGAAAAGAACGGCTGTCTCTTATGGTCCCTGAAAAAGCCTGTGTAATCCTTTGGGAAGTGAAGAGGCGTTGCGATAGCGGGGCACTTGTGAGCCTGGGCCTTTCTGGGCGAGAGCCCAGCTTGAAAGCTTGAGGCCCTGGCAGCATCTTTGAGGTCTGACAGATGAATTTGTGCTCTGGAAGACCGGTAAGTAGGACCATTATAAGCCTAACCACAGTATGAAAGGCAAGGACATCGGAAGCATAGGTGTGAGAGGTGTGGAAAAGGTGCGTTTCTGCGGAGAGAAGACGACGACGACGGCGGCAGAGTTTTAGTTGACCTTTGGGGCCTACTGAAACCCTGGCACTTCTTTGTTGATTGTCTTCTAAACTCAAACCTGTGTGTGTGTGTGTGTGTGTGTGTGCGCGTGTGTGTGCGTGTATGTAGAAAGAGATAATCATTTCTGTTTCCTCTTTCCTGAAGCTTCAGGTATACCACTGTAAACAAGTGAATACCTTGTGATTATTGTATATTGTTGTCAATATGATTACAGTTGTTATCGTTCCCGTTCATTAGTTCATTACACTCGGTTACTTACCTGTTACAATAGTAAACTCATTCCTAAGGAGTAGGGACACCTACACTACCAGCCGACCCTGTTTAGTGTCGGGAGCCCGCCGAATTACCTTACCAGGGCAAAATGCCTCTCAACTGGTTCGGTCGTTCTGCGGAGGCCTCCCGGCACAAAGGGACACGCTCGGTGGATTGTCACAGAACTGCGTACGCTTAGACCTCTGGGTCTGCTTAGGTGAGTGAGTCCTTTCCCTGTGTGCAGGTCCGTGAGCTGTGCTGCTCCCTGGAGGCAGAGCGGAGGAAGTCGAGGCAGCTAGAGAAAGCAAACGAAGGTGCGCGAGAAGAGTTGGCTTGGCTGCATGGGAGCCGTGACAAACTGCGGAAGAGCAAGCGGCAGCTGGAAGAAGAGGTGGTTGCGCTGAGGTGTCGCTTAGAGGCCAAGATGAGGGATCAGAGGCACAGAGAAGAGGATAAAAGGGAGATTGAGCAAAAGGCTGGGCAAGAGCTAAGGCAAAAACTACAGGAAGTCAATCTCTTTCTGCAGGTGAGCTCCCTTACCGCTAGTACGCGCAGTCCGTTTGTGGCTTGTCATTCATTCTTTACTGTTGTCATTTCTCGGTATGTTATGCTTGTGCCGGTCAGTGCTGTGGGGTCATGGGCTCGTTATAGCTTCAGGAGGTTGCTGAAGGGTGCGAGCTTGTTGGATGCTTGTCCTCAGGCATTCTGAGATGTGGTGAATAATCTTCTTTACGCACCTCGGTCACTGGCGAATCTGTAACAGCGCCAAGAAAGACGAGAATTGCAAGTGGACTAGTGTCTTAGAGAGACAGAGGTGGCTTGAATCAGTACTAGCTCTGATTCAAAACAAAACAAAGCAAAGCAAAAAGTTGCGCTGAGAGAGCCGGTTTCTTTCTGAACGAAAAGGATGATGTAATGGGGTGCTTTTGGGTTTTGCCCTTGATTGTAGAGGGCAGTGAGGAGGCCCAGTTGGCTCCCTGGGTGAGGTTGTGCTCTTCAAAGTGGGTGTGTGAAAGGGCCTGGGGGGAATGATCTCTTTTTCTTTCCTGGGGGTTGAAACTGCATTATCTGCTTCAGACACAGGCAGCCGCCCAGGACCGAGCGGAACAACTAAGAGCCGCTTCTGCAGCTTCCGCGGTAGGCCGACTGCAGCAGAGAGTTAGGCATTTAGAATATGAATTGGCTCTCACAAAACGCCTGCAGTGAGAGAGCGCTAACGAGAGGCTTGCGGAAGCTGCTGCTGCTGCGCAATGCTATGAGCCCTGCAGAAGCCACTCTCTGGCAACGAACCCGGTGGGCAGCGCTTCCTCTGTGACGGAGAGAGTGGAAGCTCATATGGCTGAGGTAAGGCATTGGGAATACCTGTTATTCTCAAGCTGAAAATGAGCATCCGTTCCTAGCTCCACCGCGCCCAATCTAGGAGTCTAGACACGCCTGCTGACCCTCAGAGCGCTGCAACCTCGGCAAAAGCTCTGGTCCGGGCGCGCCCCAGAATTAGCAGTCCGTGTGACGGCATGTTCCTCACAGCGTGGTGAGCAGCGTGCCCTGAGGTTTGGGAAGCGCATGCCGAGAGTGGGGCAAGGGAGCACGTGATTCTTCACAAAATGCCGTGATCCGTTCCCGCCTTTGCACAGAGTGGGGGTGTGGAGAAGCTCTCGAGTTGGGGATTGCTTTGTGAGACGGTTAATGCCATAGAGTAATGGGAACGCTGGGCCTTGGTGGACAAAGACTTTCTCTGTAGTGGGGGTGATGTTTCCAGTGTTTATTCCCATGTTGCAGTTGGCTTGAGAAGCTAATGCTACAAGAATGTAGCTACTGAGGCCTTAAGGGTATCTTGTCTGTACTTGCAGGTGCGGCGGGAATGGTGAAAAATATCGCTGAAGAACTTGAGCAAGGTAATCTGTCAGGATCTGTTAGCGGTGTTACCAAGGAAGAGGACGGTTCCTCCATTTTGAACACAACTACTGGAAAGCTGCCAAGCTCCTGTGCTAAGCACAGTTGTTTTCTACTAGCTTTCCAACCTAGAGCTCTGCGAGGCAACTTGCTGCTTATGCAAATAATAGTCGTACAGAGTCGTATGCAGTTGCCTTTAGATCACAGAGAGGAAAAGCGGCCTATGCGCACGTTCAGCCCCTGCCCCCGAGCCCTGAGCAATTCCACCTCTTCAGGATAATTGTTTCTCCAGAGTTGTGGCTTGGCGGTGACTGGGCCTGTTGCAAAGCAGGTAGCCCCTGAGAGCAATTCCTTCTGTCCCAGTAGCCTTTACTCTCCTAGCGAGTGGCCAGCCGTTGCGCTAGAGCTCTTTCCGTTTGCTAGGACGGACACAAATCCGTGGCATTGAATCCGTTTGCATTGTGACTGGAGTTGCCTGTCTCCTGGGAGTAATAAGGTTTGTTTGCTTTGGGGACCTTTTCCTACTGCAACACTAACATAGGGCATTTTCTCCCCTCCCGCTCTCGCCCCGCCCCTTCCCCAGCAATGGCTGAGCTGAACGTTGGATCGGCTGGAGCTTCTCCCTGGGCATCTACTGAAGGATCTTCAGAAAACGTAGACCAGGAGCCGCTTTCCAGGGCAACGCAAGAGTGCCGCGATGTTTTGACAGCCCCGTTCCAGAGAGCTAAGAGTGGTTATCCTGAGACTACTACCTCCTGACAGAGGGACTCGCGTTACCAGGCTGTGAGGAAAAGCAACCCTTGCCACTGTTTTTGTACGAGTGCAACAGTGCGGTGTAGCCAATAATAATAACGTGCGGTCTTTAACTGCAAGTATTGTGTTCCAACTTGGTATTTAATAAATGTTGTAATCTAGTAGGTCTCTCCGTTTTATTCTGTTCCCCTTCCTGACTTTGCCTGCCCTGCGCATATGACTGTCCCCTCTGCTCGTGTCTCTTATGGAGTAGTACGTGTTGCATTGCTGCCAAATGGTGGATGCTGGTGGAAGTCTGGCCTGCTGCGGCATTTGCGGGCAAGGGCTGCGTTTTGTCCCTGCGTTTTGCGAGTTGTTCAGCGCTAGCCAGCACGGATGATGGAAGTCATGTTTTTGAAGGCCTAGCCAGGCTTTCTTCCTGGGCAGGCGCTTAGCCCTTCTGCCTCGCGCTGGTCTGACCAAAAGTCACTTATGCAGACAGCTCCAGGCCTGAGGGCAGAGAGGCCGTTTGTCCAAGGGAGAGCTCAGCTCTGCTCTGCTCTGCTCCCTTCAGCTGGCTTCCCAGCTGCTCCTTCAGCCTGTCCTGGCAGCCAGGCCAAGGGCCAGCATGCAGACTGTGTGTTTTTCCTCAGCGGGGGCTGGAAGCACGAGTGTGTGAAGACAGGGGCCTCGATCGTCCCCAGGTGCAGCCCTTGGCGGTTCCCCTTGTTGAACTTGACAAGGTGCCCGGTTGCCTCACGTCTCGCTCGTAGCGGGGCACTGGCCTCTTGCTGCCTTTGAGAACGATGCTTCCTGTGGTCTGGGCAGAAGGGAGGGCGAGAGCTTCTGGTAGCCAGGAAAGGTCGCAAAGCCCGCCGGTCTGGAAGGCTGTTGGATCCGCTTGCAGTCTGCAAAGGGGAAAGGGGTTATGGAAGTTCTCTGCCCTGCAGCGTGACTGGCAAAGCGGAACCGCTGTCCAGTGCTGGGCACTTGCTCTTCTCTCTGCAAAGCAAAAGCAGGTGCGGAACGCCTCTGAAGTGCCTTCGCTTTGGGTTGTCCTGTTGCCAAACTCTGAGAGGAACTGTTTTCCAGTGGTTCCCTGCCTGCTTCTGTCCTGCTGGGTGTCAGGGAGAGGTGAAAGTTCTTGGCCGCCGGAGCAGCAGCACTGAAATTCAGCGCTGGCATCTGGCATGACAGGAGCTGGTAGCGCTTACCAGGCGGGTAGAGCAAAGTCCCGTCTGTTCTGGCCCCTGCACTAGAGGAGAGGGATGGAGCTACTGGAGCGAGTCCAGCGAAGGGCTACTAAGATGATTAAGGGACTGGAGTAGCTCTCATACGAGGAAAGGCTGAGAGAGCTGGGATTGTTCAGCCTGCAGAAGAGAAGACCGCGGATCAGGGTGTAGGCAGGATGCGAAGGGAGGGTGTAAAGAAGTCGGAGGCAGACTCTTCTCAGCGGTGCCTAGCGGTAGGACGAGGGGCAAGGGGCACAAACTGAAACACAGGCCGTCCTGTCTGAACAGGAGGAAAAAGTTCTTTGCTGTGAGGGGTGACTGAGCCCTGGAAGAGGTTGCCCAGAGAGCTTGGGGAGTCTCCGTCCTCGGAGATGTTCAAGCGGGAGAAGCGGGCGACCGGGCATCTAGTCAAGTTCGACAAGGGGAACTGTCAAGGGCTGCACCTGGGGCAGGCTGGGGGCTACTGCCAGGAAAGCAGCTGGGCAGAGGAAGGCCTGGGGGTGCAGGTGGGCAGCAAGGAGTCAGCAATGGTTAGAGAAAGAAATCGTAACCACATTTTAATCGTTTTGATAATAACTTTCTGCCAAAGGGAGCAATCGCCCTCCAGCCTCTCGCTGTGGTCTCTGCTAACAGCTGGAGCGATCCGCTTTCGGTGAGAGTCGCTCACCTCGGTGAGAGTCGCGACTCGCGGCCAATTTGGCTCCCTCCGGCACTTGGGCTTCCTACGGCGCAGGCGCAGAGCTGGGAGCCCAGAAGGACCGGCACGCTCGCGGCCTGGCCGGGCAGCAGCCAGAGCAGCCAGCTGCGGGGCTCAACCTAAGCAGTCGCCGTCTCTTCAGGCGCAACGAGCTACTTCAGCCCTGCGAGCTCGGCCAAGCGCTCGCGACGCCCGCGCCCTTAGGGAAACAGTGGGAGCGCAGGTTTGCGAGGAGCACAGTGTCCCGCACCTGGAGCAGCAGCAGCATGAATTCTTCAGGGAAATGACGGCACAGCAGAGTAAGAGCTGGAGCTGGGGGCCGCCGGGGAGGGACCCCCAACAAAGACGTCCTTCGGCCGGCCGCAGCCACCCGCAGCCACCCGCCGCCGCCGCCGCCCCCCGGCCCGGCCCGGCAGCGCCGCGAAGGAGGCGGCAGCGCCCCCCCCCGCCCCGCCCCGGGCCCGCCCCGGCCGCAGCCCCGCCCCCTCGCTGCACAGCCCCGCCCCTCGGCGCGTCACCCCGCTGCCCTGTGACGCCCCCCCCCGCGCCCTCGCCGCGGCTGTTGCGCATGCGCGGCGCGCCCGCCACCGCCTCCGGAGCCGGTGGTCCTCGGTGCTGTTGCGGCCGTGTGCCTCGCTGCCAGCGTCGCTGCGTCGCTGTCCTCGGCCGGCGCCTCTGCCCCCGGCCCGGGGGCTCCGAGCTCGCCGGGACTCAGCCCCGCAGCAGCTGGCCCGGGCCGCGGCCCCTGCTCGGGGCTGTCCGCCGCCCGCGTGCCCGCCGCAGCATGAAGAGGCTCTTGGGGCTCTTCGGCCAGGGCCAGGGGCAGCCGCCTTCGCCGTCGCCGTCGCGGTCGCGGTCGCGGTCGCGGTGGGCGTGCGGCGGCAGCGCGCCCCTGCGCTGCGTCGGCGCTGCCTACGAGCTCCGGGAGAAGGAGCTGGGCAAGCTGCACCGCGCGGCCGCCAGCGGCGACCTGGCGCGGGTGCGGCGGCGGCGGTGGCTGCCGAGAGTCGGCCTCGACGGGCGGGACAAGGCGAAGCGGTGAGGGGCGGCGGGGGGGCCGGGGCGGCGCGGGGGGTGGGGGGGGCGGCGGCGAGGGCCGGGCTGCTGCGTCGGTGCCGGCGGGGGCAGCGGCTGGTGGGTTGGAGCTGGCGTGCAGCTGGCAGGAGCGCCTTTGTGCCGGGAAGGCAGGGCCGTTTGCTTGGGCTGGCGAGGGAGTGCGGGAGGGCAGTCGGCCTTGCGCGCGCGGGGTGGGCTCGGGGCTCGGGGCTCGGAGGCCGGTTGCGTGTGTGGCCAGGCCGGAGCGGGACTTTGTTGCTGGGAGCGTGACAGGGTCGAGGGGGAAGGTTTCTGCTGTCGGGTTTGGTAGGTGTTGTGGAGGGCCCTTGGGAGCGAGCGCGTGCTGGTGCTTGCTGCAGCAGTAAGGCCGGGAAGAGGCCAGAGGGCGCGACTTCCCGGCAAGGCCAGCAGCGAGGGGATGTTCTGGTGTTATAAAAGGCACGTGCTGGGCCTGCGGCCCGCTGCTGTGGCGTGAGTGGTCCTGGCAGCAGGTGGAGGTTGCCTTGCCGTAGGCTGGAGGTGCGCAAGCCTTGCTCTTGCTTGCTGGGCTGCGTGCGTAGTGGTGTTGGAGGCAGGGAGGAGGTGCCGGGGCGGAGGGCAGCAGTTGCAGAGCGGAAGCCGGAGGCTGGCTGGGAGAAATGGGGGGCCTGGGCGCAGGGATGCACGCGCAGGGAAGGGAGCGCGGAGCTGAGGCAACGTTGTCTTCCTAAGTGGGGGCTGGGGCTGGGGCTGGGGCTGGGGCGGGGAGGGGCTTTTTCCTAGCCCCGGCGTCTCGGGCTTTGGGTGTGCAGCGGTCACCCGCGTGACATGGGCAGGCGCGGTCTCTTCAGCTGTCTGGCCTGCGCTAAGGTAACATGCTCAATTTTTAGGACACCTCTGCATCTGGCTTGCGCTAACGGACATGCGGAGGTTGTCTTGTACTTAGTAGAGAGGAAGTGCAAGCTAAATCCTCGTGACAACTTCAAGAGATCGCCACTGATGAAGGTACGTGGGTGCTGCGGTAGGCAGGGCTTCTAAATTGCGCCCCGAGCGATCGAGCTCTTGGGTGATTCTGGAGGTAGGTCTGGGTGGAGCTTGTGGTGCGCTGGGCGCTGGCTAGGCGTGCGTTGCCTAATGTTTGGGCGCGTTATTGTTGTCCGAGGTCGGCAAGCTGTGGGAATTCTGCCAGAGGGAAGCGTAATTGCTGGCAACGTTTCCTTGTTTCCCGTGTGGTTGGCAGGCAGTGCAGTGCCAGCACGAAGGCTGCGTCGCCATTCTGCTAGCGCATGGCGCCGACGCTAACCTTGCGGATGCTAACGGCAACACTGCCCTTCACCTGGCTGCCCTTGCTCCTAACACCTGCCTAGC
Organism: Struthio camelus; assembly: GCF_040807025.1. Classification (NCBI taxonomy): domain Eukaryota; kingdom Metazoa; phylum Chordata; class Aves; order Struthioniformes; family Struthionidae; genus Struthio; species Struthio camelus. Next base: position 27,905,230 of record NC_090942.1, read on the forward strand.
AGGGCAGTTACTGGCGCACAACGCCCATCTTGATGCGCAGAATAAGGTAAGCGTGGAATTTGGGTCAGGCCGCTCCTGAGAAGAAAAAGTTGCTTTGCTTCTCTGTGTTTTTCTAACTGGAGAGGGGCGTTATGCTTTCAGATGGGATACACGCCCCTTTCTCTGGCCGTGTCCGCGCATCACGTAGAGATGGTGGAGTTCCTGCTTAGCAAAGGAGCCGACGTGCACGCTCGAGATCAGTCGGAAAGGTGAAGGGTTTGTCAAAACGGGGCGTGGGTCTCCTGAGCATTGGTGAAGTTTGCCTGGTCTGGCCGGGTAGCCGAGGGTGCTTAGCGGGGGAGACGTTTGGCCCAGGGACGTGCTGCGGCCCCTTGCAACCCGAGTTCTCGTGGGCTTCCGTGTGGTTGGCTTTGCTTTCCTCCTGGCTGTAGGAAAGGGGGAGGTGTAATTGTTTTGGGAGCAAATAGGGATGAAAGGAACACCAGTGAAACGTCGGTGTCTCCTGATAGCTTTTGTCTCGTCTTGTGGCTGCTTTAGGACCCCTCTGATGCTTGCCGCCTCTGCCGGGGACGTGAGCATGATAGAAGTTCTTCTTGGCTATGGTGCTGACCTTTGCCAGAAAGACGTTCTTGGATGGACAGCGGAGGCTTATGCTAGGAGGTCTGGACACACTGGGTAAGTGCTTTAGGTCACGGTGAGAGTCGCTAAGCGGTCCGAATGTCCGTGTTGGTGTGCGGACGTGTTTGGTAAGAGGCGCAAGGTTTAATGATGCGTGGAGACCTTTGTTGAAGGTGGGCTCAGTGGAATCTTCCGGGACGTAGCGTTCCCTGTGTCAAGTGTGAGTTGGGGAGTTGAGGAAAGCTTCCCCCGCAAATCGTCTTGTTTGGTAAGTGGTGTTATGCAAGGATGTAGTTGATTATAGTGACAGTGTTCCCTTTCTTTCCGCACCTCCCTAGTGTTAGTGAACAGCTGGCAGACCGCGCAGCCGAGAAAAACGTGGGAGAAGCTTGTGCAGGCAGCGCAGAAAGCACGCCAGTGCTTAGCACTCGTTGCGAGGCAGGAGCTGCTGCGTTTGCGTTGGGCACACCTGCTGCGGACAGAGGAGGTAGGAGGCTTAACTGTGGAGGAGCTGAGGAGGAGAATGCCTACGGCCTTTTCTTGTGGTGGCTTGTATTGAAGCTTGGCAGGGTTCCGTCCCTCTTGCCTGTTGAGTACCCTTGCTAGGGACGGAGTAGAGACGCGCTGGTGATCCTCCTCCGTGAGGATAGTCCTTTGGTTTTGAGGCTGGCTTTTGGTTTTGGGGGTGATGGGTGGGAGGCTGGGTAGAGCAGGAAATACAGCGTAGTCTCTGGCATTTTGAAGCACAGGTTGGCGGGGGTGGGGGTAGAGGCAAAGAGAGCACGAGAGAGAGACCGATCTCTGCCTGTGTGGTATGAAGAGCTCGGCAGTTTGTTTCCTTCTTGTCCTGTTCAACCGCTACCAGCATTTGCTCGCTGCCTGCTCACATAGCATATTCATGCCATGGCAGGTTTGAGGTTTGGAACGTTCGAAGGAAAGACAAGGGCGGTGTGGAATTCTTGTCCTTTTTTATTTTGCGGGGGGTGGGGGGGGGCAGCGAGAATTGAGTAGGATGGGAGAAATTGGTGGTTTGGGGCATGCTTTCGTTCATGCTGTCTGGCATGACTGCTTCACTCTAGTCTGGCCTGTAGAATTGTCCGTGTAACATGCTTGTCTGCATTGCTGAAAGTCGAAGGTCCGACATGCTAAGAATTAATCCTGTCAATTAATATTTGAACAGTGAGAGGTGGCTTTTCCCACGAATACTTCACGAGGTGAGACTCGAACAGTAGCTTTTGCCAACGACCTTAACCTGCCGAAAAAGAGGGGAGATTTGAGCGAGACGGTCCTTCTTGCCTTTGCCTTTGCCTTTGCCTTTGAAGAGTGTTGGAGGCAGAGGAGAGCGATGACAGCTGTCCTGCTTCTGAGGAAGAAAAAAGCAGTTTAGCTGCCAAGGTAAAGTGCCTCCAGAAGGAGAACTGCCCGTGGAGCGACTCGTTTGCAGGGCAGAGCTGTCTAGATTTGGGCAAAAGCGCGTGTCCAGGCAGGGTGGTTTTCTCCTGCCCCGCGGTCTCCTGCCTGCCAGTCTTTCAGCTGCGGTGAGCTGTTTGCTCCAAGCCTTGTAGCCGTCCGTGGCAGAGCATGCAGCAGGCTTGCGGTTGCGGGTGGGAAGAGCAGTAGGTGACAAGAAAAGCGACCGCATGGTTTTCTTCACCTGAGTCAGAGTTCTCGTCCCAAAGCTGATCAGCCTCTAGATGGCCTGTTCTTTTGTCCTCCAAGCCTTGCTGTTTGTTTCCAGTAACTTTGGTGATAGAATTCAGGCTGATATGGGGAAAAGGGCACTTGCTGTTCAAGATCTGCTGCAATGCTTCATCTCCTGGCTCTCCTTTCTTTCGTCCTTGTCAGGTTGCCCAAGAGTGCTTGGGGGCGGGGGGAGTGGCTCAAGAGGGTCTTTTTTTCCTCCTGGGGGATGGCATTGCGGGCTTGCATGGGATCTCACAGCACCTGTTTCCCCTTCCTTTTGTTTCTTTTGTTTTGTTTTGGTTTGTTTTTCAGTTGAGGTGTGTGGCATTGGGGCTGTGCCATGATGAAGAAGCTGAAGAAGCCGAGTGTGGTGCAGGAACGCACCCCGTAGTGCTGGAGATGCAGGCATGTTTATTTGCAACCTGGTTGCCCTTGTCTCAGTGGCCTGTCAGAGAGTGTGGCAGCTGTTGTGTGAGAAGAGCTAGTGTGGCATAGTAAGATGTGATGGTGGTTGGAGGAGTGAAAGTGAGGAAAGAGGGGGAGGTGAGACTACGGTAGTTTGAGAAGCAGGCAGCTGGTGGTCTCGTGAGCCCAAGGGAGGGGGAAAGGGTGTGTGTGCTGCTGGATAAGGTAACGTAGGTGAAGGCAGAGCCTGACTGTGTGCGGGCAGTGCTTCTCGGGGGGCTTTATGGAATGGGAGCAGGACGTTAGTGACATTAGGTATTGCTGTGTACATAAAGACATCTGCAGGCCTTGTAAAAGAGGAGCGAGAAGGTTTTTCTCTGTGGCTCGAGAGAGGAGAAGTATTTGGCAAGGTGTGGATGGCCTGGGCAGAGGCTGCTGTCCTGGGAGTGGCAGCAAGTGGCCTTGGAGTTGTATTTCTAGAGTCCTACTGCAAGAGAGAAGGTTCTGGTTCTGTGCGTGCTTGGAAGGGCTGCTGCTGCTTTGCCAGGTTATGCAGTGAAAGGAGCGTGTTTGGGACGGTGCAGCCAAGTACTAAGGACAGCAGCAGAGTGGGTGTAGGCTTGGAGGGAGCGCAGTTGGGGGTTGGAGAGTGGAAGCGAGGGCCCAGGGGGAGGTTTGCCTCAGGTTGTTGGAGAAGCAGGCAGCTGGCGGTGTTTGTTGGTGCAAAGGAGGGGGGAAGGATGTGTGTGCTGCTGAGTATTGCCGTGTAGGGGAAGCTGGAGTGTGGGTAGTGCTTCTCAGGGGCTTTAGGGGAAGGGAGCAGGGCGTTTGTGAGCTTCGGCATTGCCGTCCCTTCACATACGTTCTCGTGGAGGCTGCTTGTTTCTGTTCTTTCTAAGTGTGCGGGCCGATGTCTTTCAGGACGACTCACCGGAAAGGAAGGGAGAGGAGGCTCCTGGTGGTGCCCAAGTGGCGGCTGCTGCAGGAGCCCCTGCTGGTGTGAGAGGTGAGTTTCTAGACATGGAGGGGCTTTGTTTCTCTGCTCTTTGGGCTGGGTGAATGAACTGAAATGGCGATCTGCCTGTGAGAGGGTAGAGCAGGCAGGTAGGCGCTGGGCAGGCAATGGCGGGGAGGGGGGGAGGGAACGTAGCTGGAGGGAGATGTTTTGTGGTAGTGCTAGGGAAGGAGGGTTGTTTCTTGGTGACTTCCTGCGGGTGGGAGGGTGTTTGGCTAGTGCTTTGCGGGTCGCTCCTGTAGCGTGCCGAGGGATTGTGAAGGGCCAACTCTGGAGCTGTAGTTTGGAGGGGAGATGCCGTCAGAGCTGCGTAGTCGGCGACTGTGGCATGGCAGAGCCTTGTTTGGATGCTCGCCGAGCATGTGTTGGGCGTTATTGGTAGGGGCGTGAGCTGTGCTGCTGGGCTTGGGCCTGTGGTGCTGGCAAGAAGGCAGCAGGAAGTGGCGATGGCGTGGTGGTGCGGCTGGGGGTGCAGGCGCCCTTAAATGACGCTGCTTTGTTTTTCCTGGGGAGTGGAACGGTTTGGTGTGTCCTGGGCGCAGGGCTTGCGTGCTGGAGGAGAGCAGGAGAGGGAAAGAAGGAGCGGTGGTGTGTCATTTGTGGCTTCCTTTGCAGGTGTTGCGTCGTCCGCAGGAGCGGAGCAGGAGGACGAGAGCGACTCTCCCTGGGATTCCGAGGTGCTTGGTGTGAGGGGCGCAGTGGGTTGCCCGTGGGGGGAAGTGCGCGGGAGCTTGCCTTGGACGTGGGCCCTAGCAGGGATGAGGCTCAGTTGCCGCTTGTGGTGGCTGCGCCACAGGTTTGTTCCTGTGACCTGGAGCCGCTTGTGCTCTGTGCAAGCGGTTTGGTGAGGACTGTGCCTAAGTGGGGTGTGCTAATGTCCTGGGAGTGGCAGCAAGTGGCCTTTGAGTTGTATTTCTAGAGTCCTACTGCAAGAGAGAAGGTTCTGGTTCTGTGCGTGCTTGGAAGGGCTGCTGCTGCTTTGCCAGGTTATGCAGTGAAAGGAGCGTGTTTGGGACGGTGCAGCCAAGTACTAAGGACAGCAGCAGAGTGGGTGTAGGCTTGGAGGGAGCGCAGTTGGGGGTTCTGAAAGGGCTGTTCTACTTCCAGAGCCTGCGTTCCTTGACGGCCTGCCAAAGTCCCGAAGCAGCAGTGAATCTGCAGGTAATGCTTGAGCGACAATCCGAGTTGTGCTTGGGTAGTCCTGCATTTGAAATGCAGTTTGTGGGTGAAGCGTTTCTGGAGATTGCTTGCACCACTCTCTGCTTGTTTGTGTTCTCGCTCACCTAGGTGTCTGCAAAGGAGGGAGGAGAGCGTGAAGGACGCGAGGCTGCTGCAACACAGACTGATTTTCAGTGTGACGGACAGGTGAGGAGCTGTGTTGAAGAGCTGTGGAGATGTTAGCCTAGAGCGAGGTGTTATTGCCAAAAGAGCGCAGGCGGAAGACCGCAGAGAGTGGCAGATGTGAAATATACTTTAGATGTATGTTATCTTTGGGCTCCCTCTGAAGAAGGCTGTCGTGAGTGAAAAGAAGGTGGTAGTGCATGTTCGTGCCCTTTTTGTGAGGCTCACGGCACAATCTTTCCTTAGGCGATGGCCGCAGAGCTGCCGGCGGAGGTTGCTGAAGCTCCTGGAAAGCAGTTGCTTCCAGAAGGTTCACTTGAAGTTCCAAAGGTTTCCTGCGGTGAGCTGCAGGGAGACAAGTTGCGGTTGCAAGAGGAACTGGCCAGGGTGAAAGCCAAGGTAGGCAAAGCCTGTAGCGGCCTGCATGACTGTGAGGAGGTGGTTTTCCCCTGTAAACGATGGGGAAAAGCCCTTGTTGAGGCTGTAGGGTAGTAGTGCAGTGGTGTCCCTTCTGTTGCCTTCCCTTCTTCCCGCCGCTGCCCCATGGTGGCAAACAGACCAAGCGCGTCAGGGAGCTGCCCTTTCAAGCGTGAGGGGCCAAGCAGTGTGTTGGGGGTCACACCTACCCACGAGGAGGCTGCTCAAGCAGCTTGTTGTCTCTCCGAACCCGCCTGAGCTTTGAGGTGGACCTGAAGGTGACAGTGGGTGAGCTCCGGGTGCCCTGAGAGTGCTGCGTGTTTTCCTGTTGAGGCTGTTGTACTCTTTCTCTATATTTGGCTGTGTGTGTAGAGCTTTGGTTCCTTCTTTGTAGCTGGTCAAATGCCTGCGAAGGTGACAGTCTGTGTTCTGGGGGGGGGCAGCACTTGAAAGGGTGCGATCCTTCTTCATGGTTTGCGCTCGCACACGCAGCGCTGGTTGCTAGGTGGGGTTTTTGCACTGTATACGGGAAGCAGCATGTCAGGCAGGTGCTGTGACTTGTCCTGTTCCCTGACTGTAGGAGGAACTTGACCTCCTAACCTAGCTGCCCGGAGAAGGCCGTGGGTTGGCCCTAGTGCTGAGCTTTTTCTGTAGAAAACATCTTGGCCATCTTGTGGCTGCATGATGCAAATGTGCCGCAAAGTGCTATAGTTCCTGCAGGGCCCTGGGGATGAACCTGTAGTTAGTAAGCATTAGGATCCCGAAATGCTAATTCACTTCCAAGTTGTTTTTGGAGAGAGCTACGTTCAGAGCTACTGACTTGCTTTCCGTTCACTACGCCCACCGCTGCCACCAACGCAAGTACGGAGTTGAAGGAAGGAGTGTAGGGACCGGCTTTCCACCATTTGTGTAAGAATAAGGTATAGCAGCGTGGGCAGCGTTGGACTAGAAGTCTTTGTGATTGTGGTCGTTATCCTGGAGTTGGGAAGTGCCAGCAGGAGAAGGGAGAGCCTTTGCAGTAATGCTTCCCGTGGGGGAGCGAGCAGCTGGATGCTAGGAGCGTCCCGAGTCACGGGAAGGAGTAGGATTGGTGTTGCAGCTGCGTTTGGGCAGCTGGTAGGAAATTGAGATGGGGATGGGAGAGGCCGGTATGAAAGCGGAAGGAGCAACGTGGTTTTGGAGAGTCGAAGCAGTGGAGTCGTCTGTCTGAAAGCGAAGCTGACTAGCGTGGGTCCTGACTAGCGTGGTTTTACAGTTGCAGGCGTTGGAAGAGCAGCATGTTCAGGCTGAGCGTTGTGTTCAGGATTTGAAGACGGCCCTGGCAGAGAAACAGAGGGAAGCGACAGCTTCTTCCCGGCAACTGCAAGACCTTCTGGAAGCCTCTTTGGGAGGCGTTAGCCTAAAAGACCTGGAGGAACGAGTGGGACGGTAAGGAAGTGGCACAGTGAAGCAAGGCTTTGCTTTGTGGGCTGGTGTAATAGCAGCAGGATGGCCTTGTTGCATCTCAGCAAGTCAGTACACGATTTTGGGAGAGGCTTTTGCTTTGGACTGTGTGATTTGGCGCTGTTGTGCCAGTGTTGGTGCTCCTGTGGATTTCCATGACGAGGCCTGTGTTTCTTTTCAAGACTTGAACTGGAAAACGCCCGGCTGGAAGACACAGGACAGCAGCAGGCAGCTAGACTCGAAGCTCTTCAGAAAGAGCTGCACGCCTCTGCCTCTGTAAGCTAGTCATAGCCTTCCTGTTTCATGAGCTACTGTGCGCAGTTGTGTGTGTATGTATGCGGGGGCGTTTTCGGAAGAGATTTTCCTGGGGAGCCTCGGGGAAATCATTCCCTGCAGGCTGCAGGCGATCGGCTGCTGTTGGTCCGCTCGCAGGCTTTCTGGTTTTGTGTGCTACTCTGCTGAGTCTTACTTAACAGTGTTTGAGGTAAGGGCACTTACGGCACTTGTGCGCCGGTGTGAATGGTTGCTGCTTTGTACCGGTTGTGGTGCTTAAGCCGTGTGGCAGCAGCACTTCAGCTGTTGCCGCCTTAAAGGCGTTCTGCAAGTGAACTTGTGGAACGTCCTTGGTGCCAAGCACGTCGTTGCCAAGTCTTAAGCGGCCTCCTCAGGCTGTGCCAGGAATTCCATTTGCCGCTGGTCGCTGAAGATCCCCCTGGAGCTTTAAATTAAGCTGTGCTCTGCCCGGATGGGGATACCTAAGTACCGTCGGCTATTAGCGGAGGGCCTGAGGAAGGTGTTCTCCAGTGTGCGTGGCACCTTTGCCCCCGTGAGCCCCTCGCTAGTAGCGGGTGGTCTTTGCTTTAGTGGGGGTCGGGGGGAGGGTGGTGTGGGGGGAGAGAGGGGTGGCAGGCACCAGTTTCTGTCCCTCGGTCTTAGCCTGGGTGGTGGAAATATTGAAGTGCTGCAGTTTGCGTGGGATTCTGTCCCCTGGAGTTGTGGGGCCGGCCCTCGGCTAGCAGAGAGAGATGTCCTGCCGCACCTTTGTGAGGAAGGCTGTGCGCACCTAGTGCTTCTAGGTGCCGTGAGTGAGTCGTGTGTGCCATTTCTTCTTCCTGTCCGGAAAGCGTGAGAGCGGAAGAAAGCCAGGGAAGGAGCTGGCAGAGTGGAAACAACCCGCAGAAGCCCGCCTGGAGGAAGAAATGAAGAAAAACGTTGCACTGCAGAAAGAATGCAATAGGTACAGCCGTTGAGTACTTGTAAGAGCTGTCGAATGAGCGGGGAGTCAGGCGTTATGTACCTTGCCCCTGAGACTCCGAGTACGTATCTGTTGGTGAGCGAGCTCAAGGCTTGCGTTAGGTCTTGCAAGTGGCTTCTGTAGGGGAGCGTGCGGTTTTAGGTAGGTGGAAGTGCAGGCAGGAGGGCAGTTGTCCTGGGAAGAGAGGGAGGGCGGGAGGGCAGGAAGAAGTCGCTTGTGTCTTGTGCCTGTTGTCAGGCAGAGGGAGAAGCTCATGGGAGCAGATGAAATGTTGACTGGGCAAGTGATGTGTGGGAGGGGAATGATGTGGGTGGGTGGGTTGGTGTGGTGTTTTGGCTTGGTGTCTTGTTCTGGAAGTCCTGGCCTGTCCGCCATGGTACAAATGAAGTAAGCCCCGCACCGTATGCGTGGTGCTTAGGGAAGTGCATGCGTAAAGGCGGACTGTGCTTGGGCTTCCTACTTTACTTGCTAATGTGCTGTGCAGGTCGAAGAGGCTTCTGGAGAAAGCTATGAAGAAAGTGAGGGCGTATGAGAGGCGGGCGCGAGAGTCCCAGATGAATTTCCCGGGCGAAAGGGAGGACCCGTGTTCGGGAAGGGGCAGAGAAGTTGCTAAATTACGAACAAAGGTGAGCTTTGGCTGGCTTGTTGTGGTGCTTGTTTTGGAAAGCTGTAAGATTCTTTTCCTGGCTGTTGGGTTGTGGTGTTAATTATGTGGTGGCCGTGTTTGAAAAGAACGGCTGTCTCTTATGGTCCCTGAAAAAGCCTGTGTAATCCTTTGGGAAGTGAAGAGGCGTTGCGATAGCAGGGCACTTGTGAGCCTGGGCCTTTCTGGGCGAGAGCCCAGCTTGAAAGCTTGAGGCCCTGGCAGCATCTTTGAGGTCTGACAGATGAATTTGTGCTCTGGAAGACCGGTAAGTAGGACCATTATAAGCCTAACCACAGTATGAAAGGCAAGGACATCGGAAGCATAGGTGTGAGAGGTGTGGAAAAGGTGCGTTTCTGCGGAGAGAAGACGACGACGACGACGGCGGCGGCAGAGTTTTAGTTGACCTTTGGGGCCTACTGAAACCCTGGCACTTCTTTGTTGATTGTCTTCTAAACTCAAACCTCTGTGTGTGTGTGTGTGTGTGTGTGCGTGTATGTAGAAAGAGATAATCATTTCTGTTTCCTCTTTCCTGAAGCTTCAGGTATACCACTGTAAACAAGTGAATACCTTGTGATTATTGTATATTGTTGTCAATATGATTACAGTTGTTATCGTTCCCGTTCATTAGTTCATTACACTCGGTTACTTACCTGTTACAATAGTAAACTCATTCCTAAGGAGTAGGGACACCTACACTACCAGCCGACCCTGTTTAGTGTCGGGAGCCCGCCGAATTACCTTACCAGGGCAAAATGCCTCTCAACTGGTTCGGTCGTTCTGCGGAGGCCTCCCGGCACAAAGGGACACGCTCGGTGGATTGTCACAGAACTGCGTACGCTTAGACCTCTGGGTCTGCTTAGGTGAGTGAGTCCTTTCCCTGTGTGCAGGTCCGTGAGCTGTGCTGCTCCCTGGAGGCAGAGCGGAGGAAGTCGAGGCAGCTAGAGAAAGCAAACGAAGGTGCGCGAGAAGAGTTGGCTTGGCTGCATGGGAGCCGTGACAAACTGCGGAAGAGCAAGCGGCAGCTGGAAGAAGAGGTGGTTGCGCTGAGGTGTCGCTTAGAGGCCAAGATGAGGGATCAGAGGCACAGAGAAGAGGATAAAAGGGAGATTGAGCAAAAGGCTGGGCAAGAGCTAAGGCAAAAACTACAGGAAGTCAATCTCTTTCTGCAGGTGAGCTCCCTTACCGCTAGTACGCGCAGTCCGTTTGTGGCTTGTCATTCATTCTTTACTGTTGTCATTTCTCGGTATGTTATGCTTGTGCCGGTCAGTGCTGTGGGGTCATGGGCTCGTTATAGCTTCAGGAGGTTGCTGAAGGGTGCGAGCTTGTTGGATGCTTGTCCTCAGGCATTCTGAGATGTGGTGAATAATCTTCTTTACGCACCTCGGTCACTGGCGAATCTGTAACAGCGCCAAGAAAGACGAGAATTGCAAGTGGACTAGTGTCTTAGAGAGACAGAGGTGGCTTGAATCAGTACTAGCTCTGATTCAAAACAAAACAAAGCAAAGCAAAAAGTTGCGCTGAGAGAGCCGGTTTCTTTCTGAACCAAAAGGATGATGTAATGGGGTGCTTTTGGGTTTTGCCCTTGATTGTAGAGGGCAGTGAGGAGGCCCAGTTGGCTCCCTGGGTGAGGTTGTGCTCTTCAAAGTGGGTGTGTGAAAGGGCCTGGGGGGAATGATCTCTTTTTCTTTCCTGGGGGTTGAAACTGCATTATCTGCTTCAGACACAGGCAGCCGCCCAGGACCGAGCGGAACAACTAAGAGCCGCTTCTGCAGCTTCCGCGGTAGGCCGACTGCAGCAGAGAGTTAGGCATTTAGAATATGAATTGGCTCTCACAAAACGCCTGCAGTGAGAGAGCGCTAACGAGAGGCTTGCGGAAGCTGCTGCTGCTGCGCAATGCTATGAGCCCTGCAGAAGCCACTCTCTGGCAACGAACCCGGTGGGCAGCGCTTCCTCTGTGACGGAGAGAGTGGAAGCTCATATGGCTGAGGTAAGGCATTGGGAATACCTGTTATTCTCAAGCTGAAAATGAGCATCCGTTCCTAGCTCCACCGCGCCCAATCTAGGAGTCTAGACACGCCTGCTGACCCTCAGAGCGCTGCAACCTCGGCAAAAGCTCTGGTCCGGGCGCGCCCCAGAATTAGCAGTCCGTGTGACGGCATGTTCCTCACAGCGTGGTGAGCAGCGTGCCCTGAGGTTTGGGAAGCGCATGCCGAGAGTGGGGCAAGGGAGCACGTGATTCTTCACAAAATGCCGTGATCCGTTCCCGCCTTTGCACAGAGTGGGGGTGTGGAGAAGCTCTCGAGTTGGGGATTGCTTTGTGAGACGGTTAATGCCATAGAGTAATGGGAACGCTGGGCCTTGGTGGACAAAGACTTTCTCTGTAGTGGGGGTGATGTTTCCAGTGTTTATTCCCATGTTGCAGTTGGCTTGAGAAGCTAATGCTACAAGAATGTAGCTACTGAGGCCTTAAGGGTATCTTGTCTGTACTTGCAGGTGCGGCGGGAATGGTGAAAAATATCGCTGAAGAACTTGAGCAAGGTAATCTGTCAGGATCTGTTAGCGGTGTTACCAAGGAAGAGGACGGTTCCTCCATTTTGAACACAACTACTGGAAAGCTGCCAAGCTCCTGTGCTAAGCACAGTTGTTTTCTACTAGCTTTCCAACCTAGAGCTCTGCGAGGCAACTTGCTGCTTATGCAAATAATAGTCGTACAGAGTCGTATGCAGTTGCCTTTAGATCACAGAGAGGAAAAGCGGCCTATGCGCACGTTCAGCCCCTGCCCCCGAGCCCTGAGCAATTCCACCTCTTCAGGATAATTGTTTCTCCAGAGTTGTGGCTTGGCGGTGACTGGGCCTGTTGCAAAGCAGGTAGCCCCTGAGAGCAATTCCTTCTGTCCCAGTAGCCTTTACTCTCCTAGCGAGTGGCCAGCCGTTGCGCTAGAGCTCTTTCCGTTTGCTAGGACGGACACAAATCCGTGGCATTGAATCCGTTTGCATTGTGACTGGAGTTGCCTGTCTCCTGGGAGTAATAAGGTTTGTTTGCTTTGGGGACCTTTTCCTACTGCAACACTAACATAGGGCATTTTCTCCCCTCCCGCTCTCGCCCCGCCCCTTCCCCAGCAATGGCTGAGCTGAACGTTGGATCGGCTGGAGCTTCTCCCTGGGCATCTACTGAAGGATCTTCAGAAAACGTAGACCAGGAGCCGCTTTCCAGGGCAACGCAAGAGTGCCGCGATGTTTTGACAGCCCCGTTCCAGAGAGCTAAGAGTGGTTATCCTGAGACTACTACCTCCTGACAGAGGGACTCGCGTTACCAGGCTGTGAGGAAAAGCAACCCTTGCCACTGTTTTTGTACGAGTGCAACAGTGCGGTGTAGCCAATAATAATAACGTGCGGTCTTTAACTGCAAGTATTGTGTTCCAACTTGGTATTTAATAAATGTTGTAATCTAGTAGGTCTCTCCGTTTTATTCTGTTCCCCTTCCTGACTTTGCCTGCCCTGCGCATATGACTGTCCCCTCTGCTCGTGTCTCTTATGGAGTAGTACGTGTTGCATTGCTGCCAAATGGTGGATGCTGGTGGAAGTCTGGCCTGCTGCGGCATTTGCGGGCAAGGGCTGCGTTTTGTCCCTGCGTTTTGCGAGTTGTTCAGCGCTAGCCAGCACGGATGATGGAAGTCATGTTTTTGAAGGCCTAGCCAGGCTTTCTTCCTGGGCAGGCGCTTAGCCCTTCTGCCTCGCGCTGGTCTGACCAAAAGTCACTTATGCAGACAGCTCCAGGCCTGAGGGCAGAGAGGCCGTTTGTCCAAGGGAGAGCTCAGCTCTGCTCTGCTCTGCTCCCTTCAGCTGGCTTCCCAGCTGCTCCTTCAGCCTGTCCTGGCAGCCAGGCCAAGGGCCAGCATGCAGACTGTGTGTTTTTCCTCAGCGGGGGCTGGAAGCACGAGTGTGTGAAGACAGGGGCCTCGATCGTCCCCAGGTGCAGCCCTTGGCGGTTCCCCTTGTTGAACTTGACAAGGTGCCCGGTTGCCTCACGTCTCGCTCGTAGCGGGGCACTGGCCTCTTGCTGCCTTTGAGAACGATGCTTCCTGTGGTCTGGGCAGAAGGGAGGGCGAGAGCTTCTGGTAGCCAGGAAAGGTCGCAAAGCCCGCCGGTCTGGAAGGCTGTTGGATCCGCTTGCAGTCTGCAAAGGGGAAAGGGGTTATGGAAGTTCTCTGCCCTGCAGCGTGACTGGCAAAGCGGAACCGCTGTCCAGTGCTGGGCACTTGCTCTTCTCTCTGCAAAGCAAAAGCAGGTGCGGAACGCCTCTGAAGTGCCTTCGCTTTGGGTTGTCCTGTTGCCAAACTCTGAGAGGAACTGTTTTCCAGTGGTTCCCTGCCTGCTTCTGTCCTGCTGGGTGTCAGGGAGAGGTGAAAGTTCTTGGCCGCCGGAGCAGCAGCACTGAAATTCAGCGCTGGCATCTGGCATGACAGGAGCTGGTAGCGCTTACCAGGCGGGTAGAGCAAAGTCCCGTCTGTTCTGGCCCCTGCACTAGAGGAGAGGGATGGAGCTACTGGAGCGAGTCCAGCGAAGGGCTACTAAGATGATTAAGGGACTGGAGTAGCTCTCATACGAGGAAAGGCTGAGAGAGCTGGGATTGTTCAGCCTGCAGAAGAGAAGACCGCGGATCAGGGTGTAGGCAGGATGCGAAGGGAGGGTGTAAAGAAGTCGGAGGCAGACTCTTCTCAGCGGTGCCTAGCGGTAGGACGAGGGGCAAGGGGCACAAACTGAAACACAGGCCGTCCTGTCTGAACAGGAGGAAAAAGTTCTTTGCTGTGAGGGGTGACTGAGCCCTGGAAGAGGTTGCCCAGAGAGCTTGGGGAGTCTCCGTCCTCGGAGATGTTCAAGCGGGAGAAGCGGGCGACCGGGCATCTAGTCAAGTTCGACAAGGGGAACTGTCAAGGGCTGCACCTGGGGCAGGCTGGGGGCTACTGCCAGGAAAGCAGCTGGGCAGAGGAAGGCCTGGGGGTGCAGGTGGGCAGCAAGGAGTCAGCAATGGTTAGAGAAAGAAATCGTAACCACATTTTAATCGTTTTGATAATAACTTTCTGCCAAAGGGAGCAATCGCCCTCCAGCCTCTCGCTGTGGTCTCTGCTAACAGCTGGAGCGATCCGCTTTCGGTGAGAGTCGCTCACCTCGGTGAGAGTCGCGACTCGCGGCCAATTTGGCTCCCTCCGGCACTTGGGCTTCCTACGGCGCAGGCGCAGAGCTGGGAGCCCAGAAGGACCGGCACGCTCGCGGCCTGGCCGGGCAGCAGCCAGAGCAGCCAGCTGCGGGGCTCAACCTAAGCAGTCGCCGTCTCTTCAGGCGCAACGAGCTACTTCAGCCCTGCGAGCTCGGCCAAGCGCTCGCGACGCCCGCGCCCTTAGGGAAACAGTGGGAGCGCAGGTTTGCGAGGAGCACAGTGTCCCGCACCTGGAGCAGCAGCAGCATGAATTCTTCAGGGAAATGACGGCACAGCAGAGTAAGAGCTGGAGCTGGGGGCCGCCGGGGAGGGACCCCCAACAAAGACGTCCTTCGGCCGGCCGCAGCCACCCGCAGCCACCCGCCGCCGCCGCCGCCCCCCGGCCCGGCCCGGCAGCGCCGCGAAGGAGGCGGCAGCGCCCCCCCCCGCCCCGCCCCGGGCCCGCCCCGGCCGCAGCCCCGCCCCCTCGCTGCACAGCCCCGCCCCTCGGCGCGTCACCCCGCTGCCCTGTGACGCCCCCCCCCGCGCCCTCGCCGCGGCTGTTGCGCATGCGCGGCGCGCCCGCCACCGCCTCCGGAGCCGGTGGTCCTCGGTGCTGTTGCGGCCGTGTGCCTCGCTGCCAGCGTCGCTGCGTCGCTGTCCTCGGCCGGCGCCTCTGCCCCCGGCCCGGGGGCTCCGAGCTCGCCGGGACTCAGCCCCGCAGCAGCTGGCCCGGGCCGCGGCCCCTGCTCGGGGCTGTCCGCCGCCCGCGTGCCCGCCGCAGCATGAAGAGGCTCTTGGGGCTCTTCGGCCAGGGCCAGGGGCAGCCGCCTTCGCCGTCGCCGTCGCCGTCGCGGTCGCGGTCGCGGTGGGCGTGCGGCGGCAGCGCGCCCCTGCGCTGCGTCGGCGCTGCCTACGAGCTCCGGGAGAAGGAGCTGGGCAAGCTGCACCGCGCGGCCGCCAGCGGCGACCTGGCGCGGGTGCGGCGGCGGCGGTGGCTGCCGAGAGTCGGCCTCGACGGGCGGGACAAGGCGAAGCGGTGAGGGGCGGCGGGGGGGCCGGGGCGGCGCGGGGGGTGGGGGGGGCGGCGGCGAGGGCCGGGCTGCTGCGTCGGTGCCGGCGGGGGCAGCGGCTGGTGGGTTGGAGCTGGCGTGCAGCTGGCAGGAGCGCCTTTGTGCCGGGAAGGCAGGGCCGTTTGCTTGGGCTGGCGAGGGAGTGCGGGAGGGCAGTCGGCCTTGCGCGCGCGGGGTGGGCTCGGGGCTCGGGGCTCGGGGCTCGGAGGCCGGTTGCGTGTGTGGCCAGGCCGGAGCGGGACTTTGTTGCTGGGAGCGTGACAGGGTCGAGGGGGAAGGTTTCTGCTGTCGGGTTTGGTAGGTGTTGTGGAGGGCCCTTGGGAGCGAGCGCGTGCTGGTGCTTGCTGCAGCAGTAAGGCCGGGAAGAGGCCAGAGGGCGCGACTTCCCGGCAAGGCCAGCAGCGAGGGGATGTTCTGGTGTTATAAAAGGCACGTGCTGGGCCTGCGGCCCGCTGCTGTGGCGTGAGTGGTCCTGGCAGCAGGTGGAGGTTGCCTTGCCGTAGGCTGGAGGTGCGCAAGCCTTGCTCTTGCTTGCTGGGCTGCGTGCGTAGTGGTGTTGGAGGCAGGGAGGAGGTGCCGGGGCGGAGGGCAGCAGTTGCAGAGCGGAAGCCGGAGGCTGGCTGGGAGAAATGGGGGGCCTGGGCGCAGGGATGCACGCGCAGGGAAGGGAGCGCGGAGCTGAGGCAACGTTGTCTTCCTAAGTGGGGGCTGGGGCTGGGGCTGGGGCTGGGGCGGGGAGGGGCTTTTTCCTAGCCCCGGCGTCTCGGGCTTTGGGTGTGCAGCGGTCACCCGCGTGACATGGGCAGGCGCGGTCTCTTCAGCTGTCTGGCCTGCGCTAAGGTAACATGCTCAATTTTTAGGACACCTCTGCATCTGGCTTGCGCTAACGGACATGCGGAGGTTGTCTTGTACTTAGTAGAGAGGAAGTGCAAGCTAAATCCTCGTGACAACTTCAAGAGATCGCCACTGATGAAGGTACGTGGGTGCTGCGGTAGGCAGGGCTTCTAAATTGCGCCCCGAGCGATCGAGCTCTTGGGTGATTCTGGAGGTAGGTCTGGGTGGAGCTTGTGGTGCGCTGGGCGCTGGCTAGGCGTGCGTTGCCTAATGTTTGGGCGCGTTATTGTTGTCCGAGGTCGGCAAGCTGTGGGAATTCTGCCAGAGGGAAGCGTAATTGCTGGCAACGTTTCCTTGTTTCCCGTGTGGTTGGCAGGCAGTGCAGTGCCAGCACGAAGGCTGCGTCGCCATTCTGCTAGCGCATGGCGCCGACGCTAACCTTGCGGATGCTAACGGCAACACTGCCCTTCACCTGGCTGCCCTTGCTCCTAACACCTGCCTAGCAGGGCAGTTACTGGCGCACAACGCCCATCTTGATGCGCAGAATAAGGTAAGCGTGGAATTTGGGTCAGGCCGCTCCTGAGAAGAAAAAGTTGCTTTGCTTCTCTGTGTTTTTCTAACTGGAGAGGGGCGTTATGCTTTCAGATGGGATACACGCCCCTTTCTCTGGCCGTGTCCGCGCATCACGTAGAGATGGTGGAGTTCCTGCTTAGCAAAGGAGCCGACGTGCACGCTCGAGATCAGTCGGAAAGGTGAAGGGTTTGTCAAAACGGGGCGTGGGTCTCCTGAGCATTGGTGAAGTTTGCCTGGTCTGGCCGGGTAGCCGAGGGTGCTTAGCGGGGGAGACGTTTGGCCCAGGGACGTGCTGCGGCCCCTTGCAACCCGAGTTCTCGTGGGCTTCCGTGTGGTTGGCTTTGCTTTCCTCCTGGCTGTAGGAAAGGGGGAGGTGTAATTGTTTTGGGAGCAAATAGGGATGAAAGGAACACCAGTGAAACGTCGGTGTCTCCTGATAGCTTTTGTCTCGTCTTGTGGCTGCTTTAGGACCCCTCTGATGCTTGCCGCCTCTGCCGGGGACGTGAGCATGATAGAAGTTCTTCTTGGCTATGGTGCTGACCTTTGCCAGAAAGACGTTCTTGGATGGACAGCGGAGGCTTATGCTAGGAGGTCTGGACACACTGGGTAAGTGCTTTAGGTCACGGTGAGAGTCGCTAAGCGGTCCGAATGTCCGTGTTGGTGTGCGGACGTGTTTGGTAAGAGGCGCAAGGTTTAATGATGCGTGGAGACCTTTGTTGAAGGTGGGCTCAGTGGAATCTTCCGGGACGTAGCGTTCCCTGTGTCAAGTGTGAGTTGGGGAGTTGAGGAAAGCTTCCCCCGCAAATCGTCTTGTTTGGTAAGTGGTGTTATGCAAGGATGTAGTTGATTATAGTGACAGTGTTCCCTTTCTTTCCGCACCTCCCTAGTGTTAGTGAACAGCTGGCAGACCGCGCAGCCGAGAAAAACGTGGGAGAAGCTTGTGCAGGCAGCGCAGAAAGCACGCCAGTGCTTAGCACTCGTTGCGAGGCAGGAGCTGCTGCGTTTGCGTTGGGCACACCTGCTGCGGACAGAGGAGGTAGGAGGCTTAACTGTGGAGGAGCTGAGGAGGAGAATGCCTACGGCCTTTTCTTGTGGTGGCTTGTATTGAAGCTTGGCAGGGTTCCGTCCCTCTTGCCTGTTGAGTACCCTTGCTAGGGACGGAGTAGAGACGCGCTGGTGATCCTCCTCCATGAGGATAGTCCTTTGGTTTTGAGGCTGGCTTTTGGTTTTGGGGGTGATGGGTGGGAGGCTGGGTAGAGCAGGAAATACAGCGTAGTCTCTGGCATTTTGAAGCACAGGTTGGCGGGGGTGGGGGTAGAGGCAAAGAGAGCACGAGAGAGAGACCGATCTCTGCCTGTGTGGTATGAAGAGCTCGGCAGTTTGTTTCCTTCTTGTCCTGTTCAACCGCTACCAGCATTTGCTCGCTGCCTGCTCACATAGCATATTCATGCCATGGCAGGTTTGAGGTTTGGAACGTTCGAAGGAAAGACAAGGGCGGTGTGGAATTCTTGTCCTTTTTTATTTTGCGGGGGGTGGGGGGGGGCAGCGAGAATTGAGTAGGATGGGAGAAATTGGTGGTTTGGGGCATGCTTTCGTTCATGCTGTCTGGCATGACTGCTTCACTCTAGTCTGGCCTGTAGAATTGTCCGTGTAACATGCTTGTCTGCATTGCTGAAAGTCGAAGGTCCGACATGCTAAGAATTAATCCTGTCAATTAATATTTGAACAGTGAGAGGTGGCTTTTCCCACGAATACTTCACGAGGTGAGACTCGAACAGTAGCTTTTGCCAACGACCTTAACCTGCCGAAAAAGAGGGGAGATTTGAGCGAGACGGTCCTTCTTGCCTTTGCCTTTGCCTTTGCCTTTGAAGAGTGTTGGAGGCAGAGGAGAGCGATGACAGCTGTCCTGCTTCTGAGGAAGAAAAAAGCAGTTTAGCTGCCAAGGTAAAGTGCCTCCAGAAGGAGAACTGCCCGTGGAGCGACTCGTTTGCAGGGCAGAGCTGTCTAGATTTGGGCAAAAGCGCGTGTCCAGGCAGGGTGGTTTTCTCCTGCCCCGCGGTCTCCTGCCTGCCAGTCTTTCAGCTGCGGTGAGCTGTTTGCTCCAAGCCTTGTAGCCGTCCGTGGCAGAGCATGCAGCAGGCTTGCGGTTGCGGGTGGGAAGAGCAGTAGGTGACAAGAAAAGCGACCGCATGGTTTTCTTCACCTGAGTCAGAGTTCTCGTCCCAAAGCTGATCAGCCTCTAGATGGCCTGTTCTTTTGTCCTCCAAGCCTTGCTGTTTGTTTCCAGTAACTTTGGTGATAGAATTCAGGCTGATATGGGGAAAAGGGCACTTGCTGTTCAAGATCTGCTGCAATGCTTCATCTCCTGGCTCTCCTTTCTTTCGTCCTTGTCAGGTTGCCCAAGAGTGCTTGGGGGCGGGGGGAGTGGCTCAAGAGGGTCTTTTTTTCCTCCTGGGGGATGGCATTGCGGGCTTGCATGGGATCTCACAGCACCTGTTTCCCCTTCCTTTTGTTTCTTTTGTTTTGTTTTGGTTTGTTTTTCAGTTGAGGTGTGTGGCATTGGGGCTGTGCCATGATGAAGAAGCTGAAGAAGCCGAGTGTGGTGCAGGAACGCACCCCGTAGTGCTGGAGATGCAGGCATGTTTATTTGCAACCTGGTTGCCCTTGTCTCAGTGGCCTGTCAGAGAGTGTGGCAGCTGTTGTGTGAGAAGAGCTAGTGTGGCATAGTAAGATGTGATGGTGGTTGGAGGAGTGAAAGTGAGGAAAGAGGGGGAGGTGAGACTACGGTAGTTTGAGAAGCAGGCAGCTGGTGGTCTCGTGAGCCCAAGGGAGGGGGAAAGGGTGTGTGTGCTGCTGGATAAGGTAACGTAGGTGAAGGCAGAGCCTGACTGTGTGCGGGCAGTGCTTCTCGGGGGGCTTTATGGAATGGGAGCAGGACGTTAGTGACATTAGGTATTGCTGTGTACATAAAGACATCTGCAGGCCTTGTAAAAGAGGAGCGAGAAGGTTTTTCTCTGTGGCTCGAGAGAGGAGAAGTATTTGGCAAGGTGTGGATGGCCTGGGCAGAGGCTGCTGTCCTGGGAGTGGCAGCAAGTGGCCTTGGAGTTGTATTTCTAGAGTCCTACTGCAAGAGAGAAGGTTCTGGTTCTGTGCGTGCTTGGAAGGGCTGCTGCTGCTTTGCCAGGTTATGCAGTGAAAGGAGCGTGTTTGGGACGGTGCAGCCAAGTACTAAGGACAGCAGCAGAGTGGGTGTAGGCTTGGAGGGAGCGCAGTTGGGGGTTGGAGAGTGGAAGCGAGGGCCCAGGGGGAGGTTTGCCTCAGGTTGTTGGAGAAGCAGGCAGCTGGCGGTGTTTGTTGGTGCAAAGGAGGGGGGAAGGATGTGTGTGCTGCTGAGTATTGCCGTGTAGGGGAAGCTGGAGTGTGGGTAGTGCTTCTCAGGGGCTTTAGGGGAAGGGAGCAGGGCGTTTGTGAGCTTCGGCATTGCCGTCCCTTCACATACGTTCTCGTGGAGGCTGCTTGTTTCTGTTCTTTCTAAGTGTGCGGGCCGATGTCTTTCAGGACGACTCACCGGAAAGGAAGGGAGAGGAGGCTCCTGGTGGTGCCCAAGTGGCGGCTGCTGCAGGAGCCCCTGCTGGTGTGAGAGGTGAGTTTCTAGACATGGAGGGGCTTTGTTTCTCTGCTCTTTGGGCTGGGTGAATGAACTGAAATGGCGATCTGCCTGTGAGAGGGTAGAGCAGGCAGGTAGGCGCTGGGCAGGCAATGGCGGGGAGGGGGGGAGGGAACGTAGCTGGAGGGAGATGTTTTGTGGTAGTGCTAGGGAAGGAGGGTTGTTTCTTGGTGACTTCCTGCGGGTGGGAGGGTGTTTCGCTAGTGCTTTGCGGGTCGCTCCTGTAGCGTGCCGAGGGATTGTGAAGGGCCAACTCTGGAGCTGTAGTTTGGAGGGGAGATGCCGTCAGAGCTGCGTAGTCGGCGACTGTGGCATGGCAGAGCCTTGTTTGGATGCTCGCCGAGCATGTGTTGGGCGTTATTGGTAGGGGCGTGAGCTGTGCTGCTGGGCTTGGGCCTGTGGTGCTGGCAAGAAGGCAGCAGGAAGTGGCGAGGGCGTGGTGGTGCGGCTGGGGGTGCAGGCGCCCTTAAATGACGCTGCTTTGTTTTTCCTGGGGAGTGGAACGGTTTGGTGTGTCCTGGGCGCAGGGCTTGCGTGCTGGAGGAGAGCAGGAGAGGGAAAGAAGGAGCGGTGGTGTGTCATTTGTGGCTTCCTTTGCAGGTGTTGCGTCGTCCGCAGGAGCGGAGCAGGAGGACGAGAGCGACTCTCCCTGGGATTCCGAGGTGCTTGGTGTGAGGGGCGCAGTGGGTTGCCCGTGGGGGGAAGTGCGCGGGAGCTTGCCTTGGACGTGGGCCCTAGCAGGGATGAGGCTCAGTTGCCGCTTGTGGTGGCTGCGCCACAGGTTTGTTCCTGTGACCTGGAGCCGCTTGTGCTCTGTGCAAGCGGTTTGGTGAGGACTGTGCCTAAGTGGGGTGTGCTAATGTCCTGGGAGTGGCAGCAAGTGGCCTTTGAGTTGTATTTCTAGAGTCCTACTGCAAGAGAGAAGGTTCTGGTTCTGTGCGTGCTTGGAAGGGCTGCTGCTGCTTTGCCAGGTTATGCAGTGAAAGGAGCGTGTTTGGGACGGTGCAGCCAAGTACTAAGGACAGCAGCAGAGTGGGTGTAGGCTTGGAGGGAGCGCAGTTGGGGGTTCTGAAAGGGCTGTTCTACTTCCAGAGCCTGCGTTCCTTGACGGCCTGCCAAAGTCCCGAAGCAGCAGTGAATCTGCAGGTAATGCTTGAGCGACAATCCGAGTTGTGCTTGGGTAGTCCTGCATTTGAAATGCAGTTTGTGGGTGAAGCGTTTCTGGAGATTGCTTGCACCACTCTCTGCTTGTTTGTGTTCTCGCTCACCTAGGTGTCTGCAAAGGAGGGAGGAGAGCGTGAAGGACGCGAGGCTGCTGCAACACAGACTGATTTTCAGTGTGACGGACAGGTGAGGAGCTGTGTTGAAGAGCTGTGGAGATGTTAGCCTAGAGCGAGGTGTTATTGCCAAAAGAGCGCAGGCGGAAGACCGCAGAGAGTGGCAGATGTGAAATATACTTTAGATGTATGTTATCTTTGGGCTCCCTCTGAAGAAGGCTGTCGTGAGTGAAAAGAAGGTGGTAGTGCATGTTCGTGCCCTTTTTGTGAGGCTCACGGCACAATCTTTCCTTAGGCGATGGCCGCAGAGCTGCCGGCGGAGGTTGCTGAAGCTCCTGGAAAGCAGTTGCTTCCAGAAGGTTCACTTGAAGTTCCAAAGGTTTCCTGCGGTGAGCTGCAGGGAGACAAGTTGCGGTTGCAAGAGGAACTGGCCAGGGTGAAAGCCAAGGTAGGCAAAGCCTGTAGCGGCCTGCATGACTGTGAGGAGGTGGTTTTCCCCTGTAAACGATGGGGAAAAGCCCTTGTTGAGGCTGTAGGGTAGTAGTGCAGTGGTGTCCCTTCTGTTGCCTTCCCTTCTTCCCGCCGCTGCCCCATGGTGGCAAACAGACCAAGCGCGTCAGGGAGCTGCCCTTTCAAGCGTGAGGGGCCAAGCAGTGTGTTGGGGGTCACACCTACCCACGAGGAGGCTGCTCAAGCAGCTTGTTGTCTCTCCGAACCCGCCTGAGCTTTGAGGTGGACCTGAAGGTGACAGTGGGTGAGCTCCGGGTGCCCTGAGAGTGCTGCGTGTTTTCCTGTTGAGGCTGTTGTACTCTTTCTCTATATTTGGCTGTGTGTGTAGAGCTTTGGTTCCTTCTTTGTAGCTGGTCAAATGCCTGCGAAGGTGACAGTCTGTGTTCTGGGGGGGGGCAGCACTTGAAAGGGTGCGATCCTTCTTCATGGTTTGCGCTCGCACACGCAGCGCTGGTTGCTAGGTGGGGTTTTTGCACTGTATACGGGAAGCAGCATGTCAGGCAGGTGCTGTGACTTGTCCTGTTCCCTGACTGTAGGAGGAACTTGACCTCCTAACCTAGCTGCCCGGAGAAGGCCGTGGGTTGGCCCTAGTGCTGAGCTTTTTCTGTAGAAAACATCTTGGCCATCTTGTGGCTGCATGATGCAAATGTGCCGCAAAGTGCTATAGTTCCTGCAGGGCCCTGGGGATGAACCTGTAGTTAGTAAGCATTAGGATCCCGAAATGCTAATTCACTTCCAAGTTGTTTTTGGAGAGAGCTACGTTCAGAGCTACTGACTTGCTTTCCGTTCACTACGCCCACCGCTGCCACCAACGCAAGTACGGAGTTGAAGGAAGGAGTGTAGGGACCGGCTTTCCACCATTTGTGTAAGAATAAGGTATAGCAGCGTGGGCAGCGTTGGACTAGAAGTCTTTGTGATTGTGGTCGTTATCCTGGAGTTGGGAAGTGCCAGCAGGAGAAGGGAGAGCCTTTGCAGTAATGCTTCCCGTGGGGGAGCGAGCAGCTGGATGCTAGGAGCGTCCCGAGTCACGGGAAGGAGTAGGATTGGTGTTGCAGCTGCGTTTGGGCAGCTGGTAGGAAATTGAGATGGGGATGGGAGAGGCCGGTATGAAAGCGGAAGGAGCAACGTGGTTTTGGAGAGTCGAAGCAGTGGAGTCGTCTGTCTGAAAGCGAAGCTGACTAGCGTGGGTCCTGACTAGCGTGGTTTTACAGTTGCAGGCGTTGGAAGAGCAGCATGTTCAGGCTGAGCGTTGTGTTCAGGATTTGAAGACGGCCCTGGCAGAGAAACAGAGGGAAGCGACAGCTTCTTCCCGGCAACTGCAAGACCTTCTGGAAGCCTCTTTGGGAGGCGTTAGCCTAAAAGACCTGGAGGAACGAGTGGGACGGTAAGGAAGTGGCACAGTGAAGCAAGGCTTTGCTTTGTGGGCTGGTGTAATAGCAGCAGGATGGCCTTGTTGCATCTCAGCAAGTCAGTACACGATTTTGGGAGAGGCTTTTGCTTTGGACTGTGTGATTTGGCGCTGTTGTGCCAGTGTTGGTGCTCCTGTGGATTTCCATGACGAGGCCTGTGTTTCTTTTCAAGACTTGAACTGGAAAACGCCCGGCTGGAAGACACAGGACAGCAGCAGGCAGCTAGACTCGAAGCTCTTCAGAAAGAGCTGCACGCCTCTGCCTCTGTAAGCTAGTCATAGCCTTCCTGTTTCATGAGCTACTGTGCGCAGTTGTGTGTGTATGTATGCGGGGGCGTTTTCGGAAGAGATTTTCCTGGGGAGCCTCGGGGAAATCATTCCCTGCAGGCTGCAGGCGATCGGCTGCTGTTGGTCCGCTCGCAGGCTTTCTGGTTTTGTGTGCTACTCTGCTGAGTCTTACTTAACAGTGTTTGAGGTAAGGGCACTTACGGCACTTGTGCACCGGTGTGAATGGTTGCTGCTTTGTACCGGTTGTGGTGCTTAAGCCGTGTGGCAGCAGCACTTCAGCTGTTGCCGCCTTAAAGGCGTTCTGCAAGTGAACTTGTGGAACGTCCTTGGTGCCAAGCACGTCGTTGCCAAGTCTTAAGCGGCCTCCTCAGGCTGTGCCAGGAATTCCATTTGCCGCTGGTCGCTGAAGATCCCCCTGGAGCTTTAAATTAAGCTGTGCTCTGCCCGGATGGGGATACCTAAGTACCGTCGGCTATTAGCGGAGGGCCTGAGGAAGGTGTTCTCCAGTGTGCGTGGCACCTTTGCCCCCGTGAGCCCCTCGCTAGTAGCGGGTGGTCTTTGCTTTAGTGGGGGTCGGGGGGAGGGTGGTGTGGGGGGAGAGAGGGGTGGCAGGCACCAGTTTCTGTCCCTCGGTCTTAGCCTGGGTGGTGGAAATATTGAAGTGCTGCAGTTTGCGTGGGATTCTGTCCCCTGGAGTTGTGGGGCCGGCCCTCGGCTAGCAGAGAGAGATGTCCTGCCGCACCTTTGTGAGGAAGGCTGTGCGCACCTAGTGCTTCTAGGTGCCGTGAGTGAGTCGTGTGTGCCATTTCTTCTTCCTGTCCGGAAAGCGTGAGAGCGGAAGAAAGCCAGGGAAGGAGCTGGCAGAGTGGAAACAACCCGCAGAAGCCCGCCTGGAGGAAGAAATGAAGAAAAACGTTGCACTGCAGAAAGAATGCAATAGGTACAGCCGTTGAGTACTTGTAAGAGCTGTCGAATGAGCGGGGAGTCAGGCGTTATGTACCTTGCCCCTGAGACTCCGAGTACGTATCTGTTGGTGAGCGAGCTCAAGGCTTGCGTTAGGTCTTGCAAGTGGCTTCTGTAGGGGAGCGTGCGGTTTTAGGTAGGTGGAAGTGCAGGCAGGAGGGCAGTTGTCCTGGGAAGAGAGGGAGGGCGGGAGGGCAGGAAGAAGTCGCTTGTGTCTTGTGCCTGTTGTCAGGCAGAGGGAGAAGCTCATGGGAGCAGATGAAATGTTGACTGGGCAAGTGATGTGTGGGAGGGGAATGATGTGGGTGGGTGGGTTGGTGTGGTGTTTTGGCTTGGTGTCTTGTTCTGGAAGTCCTGGCCTGTCCGCCATGGTACAAATGAAGTAAGCCCCGCACCGTATGCGTGGTGCTTAGGGAAGTGCATGCGTAAAGGCGGACTGTGCTTGGGCTTCCTACTTTACTTGCTAATGTGCTGTGCAGGTCGAAGAGGCTTCTGGAGAAAGCTATGAAGAAAGTGAGGGCGTATGAGAGGCGGGCGCGAGAGTCCCAGATGAATTTCCCGGGCGAAAGGGAGGACCCGTGTTCGGGAAGGGGCAGAGAAGTTGCTAAATTACGAACAAAGGTGAGCTTTGGCTGGCTTGTTGTGGTGCTTGTTTTGGAAAGCTGTAAGATTCTTTTCCTGGCTGTTGGGTTGTGGTGTTAATTATGTGGTGGCCGTGTTTGAAAAGAACGGCTGTCTCTTATGGTCCCTGAAAAAGCCTGTGTAATCCTTTGGGAAGTGAAGAGGCGTTGCGATAGCAGGGCACTTGTGAGCCTGGGCCTTTCTGGGCGAGAGCCCAGCTTGAAAGCTTGAGGCCCTGGCAGCATCTTTGAGGTCTGACAGATGAATTTGTGCTCTGGAAGACCGGTAAGTAGGACCATTATAAGCCTAACCACAGTATGAAAGGCAAGGACATCGGAAGCATAGGTGTGAGAGGTGTGGAAAAGGTGCGTTTCTGCGGAGAGAAGACGACGACGACGGCGGCAGAGTTTTAGTTGACCTTTGGGGCCTACTGAAACCCTGGCACTTCTTTGTTGATTGTCTTCTAAACTCAAACCTGTGTGTGTGTGTGTGTGTGTGTGTGCGCGTGTGTGTGCGTGTATGTAGAAAGAGATAATCATTTCTGTTTCCTCTTTCCTGAAGCTTCAGGTATACCACTGTAAACAAGTGAATACCTTGTGATTATTGTATATTGTTGTCAATATGATTACAGTTGTTATCGTTCCCGTTCATTAGTTCATTACACTCGGTTACTTACCTGTTACAATAGTAAACTCATTCCTAAGGAGTAGGGACACCTACACTACCAGCCGACCCTGTTTAGTGTCGGGAGCCCGCCGAATTACCTTACCAGGGCAAAATGCCTCTCAACTGGTTCGGTCGTTCTGCGGAGGCCTCCCGGCACAAAGGGACACGCTCGGTGGATTGTCACAGAACTGCGTACGCTTAGACCTCTGGGTCTGCTTAGGTGAGTGAGTCCTTTCCCTGTGTGCAGGTCCGTGAGCTGTGCTGCTCCCTGGAGGCAGAGCGGAGGAAGTCGAGGCAGCTAGAGAAAGCAAACGAAGGTGCGCGAGAAGAGTTGGCTTGGCTGCATGGGAGCCGTGACAAACTGCGGAAGAGCAAGCGGCAGCTGGAAGAAGAGGTGGTTGCGCTGAGGTGTCGCTTAGAGGCCAAGATGAGGGATCAGAGGCACAGAGAAGAGGATAAAAGGGAGATTGAGCAAAAGGCTGGGCAAGAGCTAAGGCAAAAACTACAGGAAGTCAATCTCTTTCTGCAGGTGAGCTCCCTTACCGCTAGTACGCGCAGTCCGTTTGTGGCTTGTCATTCATTCTTTACTGTTGTCATTTCTCGGTATGTTATGCTTGTGCCGGTCAGTGCTGTGGGGTCATGGGCTCGTTATAGCTTCAGGAGGTTGCTGAAGGGTGCGAGCTTGTTGGATGCTTGTCCTCAGGCATTCTGAGATGTGGTGAATAATCTTCTTTACGCACCTCGGTCACTGGCGAATCTGTAACAGCGCCAAGAAAGACGAGAATTGCAAGTGGACTAGTGTCTTAGAGAGACAGAGGTGGCTTGAATCAGAACTAGCTCTGATTCAAAACAAAACAAAGCAAAGCAAAAAGTTGCGCTGAGAGAGCCGGTTTCTTTCTGAACGAAAAGGATGATGTAATGGGGTGCTTTTGGGTTTTGCCCTTGATTGTAGAGGGCAGTGAGGAGGCCCAGTTGGCTCCCTGGGTGAGGTTGTGCTCTTCAAAGTGGGTGTGTGAAAGGGCCTGGGGGGAATGATCTCTTTTTCTTTCCTGGGGGTTGAAACTGCATTATCTGCTTCAGACACAGGCAGCCGCCCAGGACCGAGCGGAACAACTAAGAGCCGCTTCTGCAGCTTCCGCGGTAGGCCGACTGCAGCAGAGAGTTAGGCATTTAGAATATGAATTGGCTCTCACAAAACGCCTGCAGTGAGAGAGCGCTAACGAGAGGCTTGCGGAAGCTGCTGCTGCTGCGCAATGCTATGAGCCCTGCAGAAGCCACTCTCTGGCAACGAACCCGGTGGGCAGCGCTTCCTCTGTGACGGAGAGAGTGGAAGCTCATATGGCTGAGGTAAGGCATTGGGAATACCTGTTATTCTCAAGCTGAAAATGAGCATCCGTTCCTAGCTCCACCGCACCCAATCTAGGAGTCTAGACACGCCTGCTGACCCTCAGAGCGCTGCAACCTCGGCAAAAGCTCTGGTCCGGGCGCGCCCCAGAATTAGCAGTCCGTGTGACGGCATGTTCCTCACAGCGTGGTGAGCAGCGTGCCCTGAGGTTTGGGAAGCGCATGCCGAGAGTGGGGCAAGGGAGCACGTGATTCTTCACAAAATGCCGTGATCCGTTCCCGCCTTTGCACAGAGTGGGGGTGTGGAGAAGCTCTCGAGTTGGGGATTGCTTTGTGAGACGGTTAATGCCATAGAGTAATGGGAACGCTGGGCCTTGGTGGACAAAGACTTTCTCTGTAGTGGGGGTGATGTTTCCAGTGTTTATTCCCATGTTGCAGTTGGCTTGAGAAGCTAATGCTACAAGAATGTAGCTACTGAGGCCTTAAGGGTATCTTGTCTGTACTTGCAGGTGCGGCGGGAATGGTCAAAAATATCGCTGAAGAACTTGAGCAAGGTAATCTGTCAGGATCTGTTAGCGGTGTTACCAAGGAAGAGGACGGTTCCTCCATTTTGAACACAACTACTGGAAAGCTGCCAAGCTCCTGTGCTAAGCACAGTTGTTTTCTACTAGCTTTCCAACCTAGAGCTCTGCGAGGCAACTTGCTGCTTATGCAAATAATAGTCGTACAGAGTCGTATGCAGTTGCCTTTAGATCACAGAGAGGAAAAGCGGCCTATGCGCACGTTCAGCCCCTGCCCCCGAGCCCTGAGCAATTCCACCTCTTCAGGATAATTGTTTCTCCAGAGTTGTGGCTTGGCGGTGACTGGGCCTGTTGCAAAGCAGGTAGCCCCTGAGAGCAATTCCTTCTGTCCCAGTAGCCTTTACTCTCCTAGCGAGTGGCCAGCCGTTGCGCTAGAGCTCTTTCCGTTTGCTAGGACGGACACAAATCCGTGGCATTGAATCCGTTTGCATTGTGACTGGAGTTGCCTGTCTCCTGGGAGTAATAAGGTTTGTTTGCTTTGGGGACCTTTTCCTACTGCAACACTAACATAGGGCATTTTCTCCCCTCCCGCTCTCGCCCCGCCCCTTCCCCAGCAATGGCTGAGCTGAACGTTGGATCGGCTGGAGCTTCTCCCTGGGCATCTACTGAAGGATCTTCAGAAAACGTAGACCAGGAGCCGCTTTCCAGGGCAACGCAAGAGTGCCGCGATGTTTTGACAGCCCCGTTCCAGAGAGCTAAGAGTGGTTATCCTGAGACTACTACCTCCTGACAGAGGGACTCGCGTTACCAGGCTGTGAGGAAAAGCAACCCTTGCCACTGTTTTTGTACGAGTGCAACAGTGCGGTGTAGCCAATAATAATAACGTGCGGTCTTTAACTGCAAGTATTGTGTTCCAACTTGGTATTTAATAAATGTTGTAATCTAGTAGGTCTCTCCGTTTTATTCTGTTCCCCTTCCTGACTTTGCCTGCCCTGCGCATATGACTGTCCCCTCTGCTCGTGTCTCTTATGGAGTAGTACGTGTTGCATTGCTGCCAAATGGTGGATGCTGGTGGAAGTCTGGCCTGCTGCGGCATTTGCGGGCAAGGGCTGCGTTTTGTCCCTGCGTTTTGCGAGTTGTTCAGCGCTAGCCAGCACAGATGATGGAAGTCATGTTTTTGAAGGCCTAGCCAGGCTTTCTTCCTGGGCAGGCGCTTAGCCCTTCTGCCTCGCGCTGGTCTGACCAAAAGTCACTTATGCAGACAGCTCCAGGCCTGAGGGCAGAGAGGCCGTTTGTCCAAGGGAGAGCTCAGCTCTGCTCTGCTCTGCTCCCTTCAGCTGGCTTCCCAGCTGCTCCTTCAGCCTGTCCTGGCAGCCAGGCCAAGGGCCAGCATGCAGACTGTGTGTTTTTCCTCAGCGGGGGCTGGAAGCACGAGTGTGTGAAGACAGGGGCCTCGATCGTCCCCAGGTGCAGCCCTTGGCGGTTCCCCTTGTTGAACTTGACAAGGTGCCCGGTTGCCTCACGTCTCGCTCGTAGCGGGGCACTGGCCTCTTGCTGCCTTTGAGAACGATGCTTCCTGTGGTCTGGGCAGAAGGGAGGGCGAGAGCTTCTGGTAGCCAGGAAAGGTCGCAAAGCCCGCCGGTCTGGAAGGCTGTTGGATCCGCTTGCAGTCTGCAAAGGGGAAAGGGGTTATGGAAGTTCTCTGCCCTGCAGCGTGACTGGCAAAGCGGAACCGCTGTCCAGTGCTGGGCACTTGCTCTTCTCTCTGCAAAGCAAAAGCAGGTGCGGAACGCCTCTGAAGTGCCTTCGCTTTGGGTTGTCCTGTTGCCAAACTCTGAGAGGAACTGTTTTCCAGTGGTTCCCTGCCTGCTTCTGTCCTGCTGGGTGTCAGGGAGAGGTGAAAGTTCTTGGCCGCCGGAGCAGCAGCACTGAAATTCAGCGCTGGCATCTGGCATGACAGGAGCTGGTAGCGCTTACCAGGCGGGTAGAGCAAAGTCCCGTCTGTTCTGGCCCCTGCACTAGAGGAGAGGGATGGAGCTACTGGAGCGAGTCCAGCGAAGGGCTACTAAGATGATTAAGGGACTGGAGTAGCTCTCATACGAGGAAAGGCTGAGAGAGCTGGGATTGTTCAGCCTGCAGAAGAGAAGACCGCGGATCAGGGTGTAGGCAGGATGCGAAGGGAGGGTGTAAAGAAGTCGGAGGCAGACTCTTCTCAGCGGTGCCTAGCGGTAGGACGAGGGGCAAGGGGCACAAACTGAAACACAGGCCGTCCTGTCTGAACAGGAGGAAAAAGTTCTTTGCTGTGAGGAGTGACTGAGCCCTGGAAGAGGTTGCCCAGAGAGCTTGGGGAGTCTCCGTCCTCGGAGATGTTCCCAAGCCGTCTGGCTAGGATCCTGGGCCGACTACTTGAGGTGATCCTGCTTGAGTAGGGGGGGCTGGACGAGACGATCTCCAGAGGTGCCTTCCAACCTCAAACGTCCGGTGATTCTGTGACAAGCAGGAGAAGCGGGCGACCGGGCATCTAGTCAAGTTCGACAAGGGGAACTGTCAAGGGCTGCACCTGGGGACAAATAGCCCCTGTGCCCTGGGGCAGGCTGGGGGCTACTGCCAGGAAAGCAGCTGGGCAGAGGAAGGCCTGGGGGTGCAGGTGGGCAGCAAGGAGTCAGCAATGGTTAGAGAAAGAAATCGTAACCACATTTTAATCGTTTTGATAATAACTTTCTGCCAAAGGGAGCAATCGCCCTCCAGCCTCTCGCTGTGGTCTCTGCTAACAGCTGGAGCGATCCGCTTTCGGTGAGAGTCGCTCACCTCGGTGAGAGTCGCGACTCGCGGCCAATTTGGCTCCCTCCGGCACTTGGGCTTCCTACGGCGCAGGCGCAGAGCTGGGAGCCCAGAAGGACCGGCACGCTCGCGGCCTGGCCGGGCAGCAGCCAGAGCAGCCAGCTGCGGGGCTCAACCTAAGCAGTCGCCGTCTCTTCAGGCGCAACGAGCTACTTCAGCCCTGCGAGCTCGGCCAAGCGCTCGCGACGCCCGCGCCCTTAGGGAAACAGTGGGAGCGCAGGTTTGCGAGGAGCACAGTGTCCCGCACCTGGAGCAGCAGCAGCATGAATTCTTCAGGGAAATGACGGCACAGCAGAGTAAGAG
Organism: Struthio camelus; assembly: GCF_040807025.1. Taxonomy (NCBI): domain Eukaryota; kingdom Metazoa; phylum Chordata; class Aves; order Struthioniformes; family Struthionidae; genus Struthio; species Struthio camelus. The sequence goes on from NC_090942.1 coordinate 27,936,138, forward strand.
CTGGAGCTGGGGGCCGCCGGGGAGGGACCCCCAACAAAGACGTCCTTCGGCCGGCCGCAGCCACCCGCAGCCACCCGCCGCCGCCGCCGCCCCCCGGCCCGGCCCGGCAGCGCCGCGAAGGAGGCGGCAGCGCCCCCCCCCGCCCCGCCCCGGGCCCGCCCCGGCCGCAGCCCCGCCCCCTCGCTGCACAGCCCCGCCCCTCGGCGCGTCACCCCGCTGCCCTGTGACGCCCCCCCCGCGCCCTCGCCGCGGCTGTTGCGCATGCGCGGCGCGCCCGCCACCGCCTCCGGAGCCGGTGGTCCTCGGTGCTGTTGCGGCCGTGTGCCTCGCTGCCAGCGTCGCTGCGTCGCTGTCCTCGGCCGGCGCCTCTGCCCCCGGCCCGGGGGCTCCGAGCTCGCCGGGACTCAGCCCCGCAGCAGCTGGCCCGGGCCGCGGCCCCTGCTCGGGGCTGTCCGCCGCCCGCGTGCCCGCCGCAGCATGAAGAGGCTCTTGGGGCTCTTCGGCCAGGGCCAGGGGCAGCCGCCTTCGCCGTCGCCGTCGCGGTCGCGGTCGCGGTCGCGGTGGGCGTGCGGCGGCAGCGCGCCCCTGCGCTGCGTCGGCGCTGCCTACGAGCTCCGGGAGAAGGAGCTGGGCAAGCTGCACCGCGCGGCCGCCAGCGGCGACCTGGCGCGGGTGCGGCGGCGGCGGTGGCTGCCGAGAGTCGGCCTCGACGGGCGGGACAAGGCGAAGCGGTGAGGGGCGTCGGGGGGGCCGGGGCGGCGCGGGGGGTGGGGGGGGCGGCGGCGAGGGCCGGGCTGCTGCGTCGGTGCCGGCGGGGGCGGCGGCTGGTGGGTTGGAGCTGGCGTGCAGCTGGCAGGAGCGCCTTTGTGCCGGGAAGGCAGGGCCGTTTGCTTGGGCTGGCGAGGGAGTGCGGGAGGGCAGTCGGCCTTGCGCGCGCGGGGTGGGCTCGGGGCTCGGGGCTCGGGGCTCGGGGCTCGGAGGCCGGTTGCGTGTGTGGCCAGGCCGGAGCGGGACTTTGTTGCTGGGAGCGTGACAGGGTCGAGGGGGAAGGTTTCTGCTGTCGGGTTTGGTAGGTGTTGTGGAGGGCCCTTGGGAGCGAGCGCGTGCTGGTGCTTGCTGCAGCAGTAAGGCCGGGAAGAGGCCAGAGGGCGCGACTTCCCGGCAAGGCCAGCAGCGAGGGGATGTTCTGGTGTTATAAAAGGCACGTGCTGGGCCTGCGGCCCGCTGCTGTGGCGTGAGTGGTCCTGGCAGCAGGTGGAGGTTGCCTTGCCGTAGGCTGGAGGTGCGCAAGCCTTGCTCTTGCTTGCTGGGCTGCGTGCGTAGTGGTGTTGGAGGCAGGGAGGAGGTGCCGGGGCGGAGGGCAGCAGTTGCAGAGCGGAAGCCGGAGGCTGGCTGGGAGAAATGGGGGGCCTGGGCGCAGGGATGCACGCGCAGGGAAGGGAGCGCGGAGCTGAGGCAACGTTGTCTTCCTAAGTGGGGGCTGGGGCTGGGGCTGGGGCTGGGGCGGGGAGGGGCTTTTTCCTAGCCCCGGCGTCTCGGGCTTTGGGTGTGCAGCGGTCACCCGCGTGACATGGGCAGGCGCGGTCTCTTCAGCTGTCTGGCCTGCGCTAAGGTAACATGCTCAATTTTTAGGACACCTCTGCATCTGGCTTGCGCTAACGGACATGCGGAGGTTGTCTTGTACTTAGTAGAGAGGAAGTGCAAGCTAAATCCTCGTGACAACTTCAAGAGATCGCCACTGATGAAGGTACGTGGGTGCTGCGGTAGGCAGGGCTTCTAAATTGCGCCCCGAGCGATCGAGCTCTTGGGTGATTCTGGAGGTAGGTCTGGGTGGAGCTTGTGGTGCGCTGGGCGCTGGCTAGGCGTGCGTTGCCTAATGTTTGGGCGCGTTATTGTTGTCCGAGGTCGGCAAGCTGTGGGAATTCTGCCAGAGGGAAGCGTAATTGCTGGCAACGTTTCCTTGTTTCCCGTGTGGTTGGCAGGCAGTGCAGTGCCAGCACGAAGGCTGCGTCGCCATTCTGCTAGCGCATGGCGCCGACGCTAACCTTGCGGATGCTAACGGCAACACTGCCCTTCACCTGGCTGCCCTTGCTCCTAACACCTGCCTAGCAGGGCAGTTACTGGCGCACAACGCCCATCTTGATGCGCAGAATAAGGTAAGCGTGGAATTTGGGTCAGGCCGCTCCTGAGAAGAAAAAGTTGCTTTGCTTCTCTGTGTTTTTCTAACTGGAGAGGGGCGTTATGCTTTCAGATGGGATACACGCCCCTTTCTCTGGCCGTGTCCGCGCATCACGTAGAGATGGTGGAGTTCCTGCTTAGCAAAGGAGCCGACGTGCACGCTCGAGATCAGTCGGAAAGGTGAAGGGTTTGTCAAAACGGGGCGTGGGTCTCCTGAGCATTGGTGAAGTTTGCCTGGTCTGGCCGGGTAGCCGAGGGTGCTTAGCGGGGGAGACGTTTGGCCCAGGGACGTGCTGCGGCCCCTTGCAACCCGAGTTCTCGTGGGCTTCCGTGTGGTTGGCTTTGCTTTCCTCCTGGCTGTAGGAAAGGGGGAGGTGTAATTGTTTTGGGAGCAAATAGGGATGAAAGGAACGCCAGTGAAACGTCGGTGTCTCCTGATAGCTTTTGTCTCGTCTTGTGGCTGCTTTAGGACCCCTCTGATGCTTGCCGCCTCTGCCGGGGACGTGAGCATGATAGAAGTTCTTCTTGGCTATGGTGCTGACCTTTGCCAGAAAGACGTTCTTGGATGGACAGCGGAGGCTTATGCTAGGAGGTCTGGACACACTGGGTAAGTGCTTTAGGTCACGGTGAGAGTCGCTAAGCGGTCCGAATGTCCGTGTTGGTGTGCGGACGTGTTTGGTAAGAGGCGCAAGGTTTAATGATGCGTGGAGACCTTTGTTGAAGGTGGGCTCAGTGGAATCTTCCGGGACGTAGCGTTCCCTGTGTCAAGTGTGAGTTGGGGAGTTGAGGAAAGCTTCCCCCGCAAATCGTCTTGTTTGGTAAGTGGTGTTATGCAAGGATGTAGTTGATTATAGTGACAGTGTTCCCTTTCTTTCCGCACCTCCCTAGTGTTAGTGAACAGCTGGCAGACCGCGCAGCCGAGAAAAACGTGGGAGAAGCTTGTGCAGGCAGCGCAGAAAGCACGCCAGTGCTTAGCACTCGTTGCGAGGCAGGAGCTGCTGCGTTTGCGTTGGGCACACCTGCTGCGGACAGAGGAGGTAGGAGGCTTAACTGTGGAGGAGCTGAGGAGGAGAATGCCTACGGCCTTTTCTTGTGGTGGCTTGTATTGAAGCTTGGCAGGGTTCCGTCCCTCTTGCCTGTTGAGTACCCTTGCTAGGGACGGAGTAGAGACGCGCTGGTGATCCTCCTCCGTGAGGATAGTCCTTTGGTTTTGAGGCTGGCTTTTGGTTTTGGGGGTGATGGGTGGGAGGCTGGGTAGAGCAGGAAATACAGCGTAGTCTCTGGCATTTTGAAGCACAGGTTGGCGGGGGTGGGGGTAGAGGCAAAGAGAGCACGAGAGAGAGACCGATCTCTGCCTGTGTGGTATGAAGAGCTCGGCAGTTTGTTTCCTTCTTGTCCTGTTCAACCGCTACCAGCATTTGCTCGCTGCCTGCTCACATAGCATATTCATGCCATGGCAGGTTTGAGGTTTGGAACGTTCGAAGGAAAGACAAGGGCGGTGTGGAATTCTTGTCCTTTTTTATTTTGCGGGGGGTGGGGGGGGGCAGCGAGAATTGAGTAGGATGGGAGAAATTGGTGGTTTGGGGCATGCTTTCGTTCATGCTGTCTGGCATGACTGCTTCACTCTAGTCTGGCCTGTAGAATTGTCCGTGTAACATGCTTGTCTGCATTGCTGAAAGTCGAAGGTCCGACATGCTAAGAATTAATCCTGTCAATTAATATTTGAACAGTGAGAGGTGGCTTTTCCCACGAATACTTCACGAGGTGAGCCTCGAACAGTAGCTTTTGCCAACGACCTTAACCTGCCGAAAAAGAGGGGAGATTTGAGCGAGACGGTCCTTCTTGCCTTTGCCTTTGCCTTTGCCTTTGAAGAGTGTTGGAGGCAGAGGAGAGCGATGACAGCTGTCCTGCTTCTGAGGAAGAAAAAAGCAGTTTAGCTGCCAAGGTAAAGTGCCTCCAGAAGGAGAACTGCCCGTGGAGCGACTCGTTTGCAGGGCAGAGCTGTCTAGATTTGGGCAAAAGCGCGTGTCCAGGCAGGGTGGTTTTCTCCTGCCCCGCGGTCTCCTGCCTGCCAGTCTTTCAGCTGCGGTGAGCTGTTTGCTCCAAGCCTTGTAGCTGTCCGTGGCAGAGCATGCAGCAGGCTTGCGGTTGCGGGTGGGAAGAGCAGTAGGTGACAAGAAAAGTGACCGCATGGTTTTCTTCACCTGAGTCAGAGTTCTCGTCCCAAAGCTGATCAGCCTCTAGATGGCCTGTTCTTTTGTCCTCCAAGCCTTGCTGTTTGTTTCCAGTAACTTTGGTGATAGAATTCAGGCTGATATGGGGAAAAGGGCACTTGCTGTTCAAGATCTGCTGCAATGCTTCATCTCCTGGCTCTCCTTTCTTTCGTCCTTGTCAGGTTGCCCAAGAGTGCTTGGGGGCGGGGGGAGTGGCTCAAGAGGGTCTTTTTTTCCTCCTGGGGGATGGCATTGCGGGCTTGCATGGGATCTCACAGCACCTGTTTCCCCTTCCTTTTGTTTCTTTTGTTTTGTTTTGGTTTGTTTTTCAGTTGAGGTGTGTGGCATTGGGGCTGTGCCATGATGAAGAAGCTGAAGAAGCCGAGTGTGGTGCAGGAACGCACCCCGTAGTGCTGGAGATGCAGGCATGTTTATTTGCAACCTGGTTGCCCTTGTCTCAGTGGCCTGTCAGAGAGTGTGGCAGCTGTTGTGTGAGAAGAGCTAGTGTGGCATAGTAAGATGTGATGGTGGTTGGAGGAGTGAAAGTGAGGAAAGAGGGGGAGGTGAGACTACGGTAGTTTGAGAAGCAGGCAGCTGGTGGTCTCGTGAGCCCAAGGGAGGGGGAAAGGGTGTGTGTGCTGCTGGATAAGGTAACGTAGGTGAAGGCAGAGCCTGACTGTGTGCGGGCAGTGCTTCTCGGGGGGCTTTATGGAATGGGAGCAGGACGTTAGTGACATTAGGTATTGCTGTGTACATAAAGACATCTGCAGGCCTTGTAAAAGAGGAGCGAGAAGGTTTTTCTCTGTGGCTCGAGAGAGGAGAAGTATTTGGCAAGGTGTGGATGGCCTGGGCAGAGGCTGCTGTCCTGGGAGTGGCAGCAAGTGGCCTTGGAGTTGTATTTCTAGAGTCCTACTGCAAGAGAGAAGGTTCTGGTTCTGTGCGTGCTTGGAAGGGTTGCTGCTGCTTTGCCAGGTTATGCAGTGAAAGGAGCGTGTTTGGGACGGTGCAGCCAAGTACTAAGGACAGCAGCAGAGTGGGTGTAGGCTTGGAGGGAGCGCAGTTGGGGGTTGGAGAGTGGAAGCGAGGGCCCAGGGGGAGGTTTGCCTCAGGTTGTTGGAGAAGCAGGCAGCTGGCGGTGTTTGTTGGTGCAAAGGAGGGGGGAAGGATGTGTGTGCTGCTGAGTATTGCCGTGTAGGGGAAGCTGGAGTGTGGGTAGTGCTTCTCAGGGGCTTTAGGGGAAGGGAGCAGGGCGTTTGTGAGCTTCGGCATTGCCGTCCCTTCACATACGTTCTCGTGGAGGCTGCTTGTTTCTGTTCTTTCTAAGTGTGCGGGCCGATCTCTTTCAGGACGACTCACCGGAAAGGAAGGGAGAGGAGGCTCCTGGTGGTGCCCAAGTGGCGGCTGCTGCAGGAGCCCCTGCTGGTGTGAGAGGTGAGTTTCTAGACATGGAGGGGCTTTGTTTCTCTGCTCTTTGGGCTGGGTGAATGAACTGAAATGGCGATCTGCCTGTGAGAGGGTAGAGCAGGCAGGTAGGCGCTGGGCAGGCAATGGCGGGGAGGGGGGGAGGGAACGTAGCTGGAGGGAGATGTTTTGTGGTAGTGCTAGGGAAGGAGGGTTGTTTCTTGGTGACTTCCTGCGGGTGGGAGGGTGTTTGGCTAGTGCTTTGCGGGTCGCTCCTGTAGCGTGCCGAGGGATTGTGAAGGGCCAACTCTGGAGCTGTAGTTTGGAGGGGAGATGCCGTCAGAGCTGCGTAGTCGGCGACTGTGGCATGGCAGAGCCTTGTTTGGATGCTCGCCGAGCATGTGTTGGGCGTTCTTGGTAGGGGCGTGAGCTGTGCTGCTGGGCTTGGGCCTGTGGTGCTGGCAAGAAGGCGGCAGGAAGTGGCGATGGCGTGGTGGTGCGGCTGGGGGTGCAGGCGCCCTTAAATGACGCTGCTTTGTTTTTCCTCAGGAGTGGAACGGTTTGGTGTGTCCTGGGCGCAGGGCTTGCGTGCTGGAGGAGAGCAGGAGAGGGAAAGAAGGAGAGGGAAAGAAGGAGCGGTGGTGTGTCATTTGTGGCTTCCTTTGCAGGTGTTGCGTCGTCCGCAGGAGCGGAGCAGGAGGACGAGAGCGACTCTCCCTGGGATTCCGAGGTGCTTGGTGTGAGGGGCGCAGTGGGTTGCCCGTGGGGGGAAGTGCGCGGGAGCTTGCCTTGGACGTGGGCCCTAGCAGGGATGAGGCTCAGTTGCCGCTTGTGGTGGCTGCGCCACAGGTTTGTTCCTGTGACCTGGAGCCGCTTGTGCTCTGTGCAAGCGGTTTGGTGAGGACTGTGCCTAAGTGGGGTGTGCTAATGTCCTGGGAGTGGCAGCAAGTGGCCTTGGAGTTGTATTTCTAGAGTCCTACTGCAAGAGAGAAGGTTCTGGTTCTGTGCGTGCTTGGAAGGGTTGCTGCTGCTTTGCCAGGTTATGCAGTGAAAGGAGCGTGTTTGGGACGGTGCAGCCAAGTACTAAGGACAGCAGCAGAGTGGGTGTAGGCTTGGAGGGAGCGCAGTTGGGGGTTGGAGAGTGGAAGCGAGGGCCCAGGGGGAGGTTTGCCTCAGGTTGTTGGAGAAGCAGGCAGCTGGCGGTGTTTGTTGGTGCAAAGGAGGGGGGAAGGATGTGTGTGCTGCTGAGTATTGCCGTGTAGGGGAAGCTGGAGTGTGGGTAGTGCTTCTCAGGGGCTTTAGGGGAAGGGAGCAGGGCGTTTGTGAGCTTCGGCATTGCCGTCCCTTCACATACGTTCTCGTGGAGGCTGCTTGTTTCTGTTCTTTCTAAGTGTGCGGGCCGATCTCTTTTAGGACGACTCACCGGAAAGGAAGGGAGAGGAGGCTCCTGGTGGTGCCCAAGTGGCGGCTGCTGCAGGAGCCCCTGCTGGTGTGAGAGGTGAGTTTCTAGACATGGAGGGGCTTTGTTTCTCTGCTCTTTGGGCTGGGTGAATGAACTGAAATGGTGATCTGCCTGTGAGAGGGTAGAGCAGGCAGGTAGGCGCTGGGCAGGCAATGGCGGGGAGGGGGGGAGGGAACGTAGCTGGAGGGAGATGTTTTGTGGTAGTGCTAGGGAAGGAGGGTTGTTTCTTGGTGACTTCCTGCGGGTGGGAGGGTGTTTGGCTAGTGCTTTGCGGGTCGCTCCTGTAGCGTGCCGAGGGATTGTGAAGGGCCAACTCTGGAGCTGTAGTTTGGAGGGGAGATGCCGTCAGAGCTGCGTAGTCGGCGACTGTGGCATGGCAGAGCCTTGTTTGGATGCTCGCCGAGCATGTGTTGGGCGTTCTTGGTAGGGGCGTGAGCTGTGCTGCTGGGCTTGGGCCTGTGGTGCTGGCAAGAAGGCGGCAGGAAGTGGCGATGGCGTGGTGGTGCGGCTGGGGGTGCAGGTGCCCTTAAATGACGCTGCTTTGTTTTTCCTGGGGAGTGGAACGGTTTGGTGTGTCCTGGGCGCAGGGCTTGCGTGCTGGAGGAGAGCAGGAGAGGGAAAGAAGGAGCGGTGGTGTGTCATTTGTGGCTTCCTTTGCAGGTGTTGCGTCGTCCGCAGGAGCGGAGCAGGAGGACGAGAGCGACTCTCCCTGGGATTCCGAGGTGCTTGGTGTGAGGGGCGCAGTGGGTTGCCCGTGGGGGGAAGTGCGCGGGAGCTTGCCTTGGACGTGGGCCCTAGCAGGGATGAGGCTCAGTTGCCGCTTGTGGTGGCTGCGCCACAGGTTTGTTCCTGTGACCTGGAGCCGCTTGTGCTCTGTGCAAGCGGTTTGGTGAGGACTGTGCCTAAGTGGGGTGTGCTAATGTCCTGGGAGTGGCAGCAAGTGGCCTTGGAGTTGTATTTCTAGAGTCCTACTGCAAGAGAGAAGGTTCTGGTTCTGTGCGTGCTTGGAAGGGTTGCTGCTGCTTTGCCAGGTTATGCAGTGAAAGGAGCGTGTTTGGGACGGTGCAGCCAAGTACTAAGGACAGCAGCAGAGTGGGTGTAGGCTTGGAGGGAGCGCAGTTGGGGGTTGGAGAGTGGAAGCGAGGGCCCAGGGGGAGGTTTGCCTCAGGTTGTTGGAGAAGCAGGCAGCTGGCGGTGTTTGTTGGTGCAAAGGAGGGGGGAAGGATGTGTGTGCTGCTGAGTATTGCCGTGTAGGGGAAGCTGGAGTGTGGGTAGTGCTTCTCAGGGGCTTTAGGGGAAGGGAGCAGGGCGTTTGTGAGCTTCGGCATTGCCGTCCCTTCACATACGTTCTCGTGGAGGCTGCTTGTTTCTGTTCTTTCTAAGTGTGCGGGCCGATCTCTTTTAGGACGACTCACCGGAAAGGAAGGGAGAGGAGGCTCCTGGTGGTGCCCAAGTGGCGGCTGCTGCAGGAGCCCCTGCTGGTGTGAGAGGTGAGTTTCTAGACATGGAGGGGCTTTGTTTCTCTGCTCTTTGGGCTGGGTGAATGAACTGAAATGGCGATCTGCCTGTGAGAGGGTAGAGCAGGCAGGTAGGCGCTGGGCAGGCAATGGCGGGGAGGGGGGGAGGGAACGTAGCTGGAGGGAGATGTTTTGTGGTAGTGCTAGGGAAGGAGGGTTGTTTCTTGGTGACTTCCTGCGGGTGGGAGGGTGTTTGGCTAGTGCTTTGCGGGTCGCTCCTGTAGCGTGCCGAGGGATTGTGAAGGGCCAACTCTGGAGCTGTAGTTTGGAGGGGAGATGCCGTCAGAGCTGCGTAGTCGGCGACTGTGGCATGGCAGAGCCTTGTTTGGATGCTCGCCGAGCATGTGTTGGGCGTTCTTGGTAGGGGCGTGAGCTGTGCTGCTGGGCTTGGGCCTGTGGTGCTGGCAAGAAGGCGGCAGGAAGTGGCGATGGCGTGGTGGTGCGGCTGGGGGTGCAGGCGCCCTTAAATGACGCTGCTTTGTTTTTCCTGGGGAGTGGAACGGTTTGGTGTGTCCTGGGCGCAGGGCTTGCGTGCTGGAGGAGAGCAGGAGAGGGAAAGAAGGAGCGGTGGTGTGTCATTTGTGGCTTCCTTTGCAGGTGTTGCGTCGTCCGCAGGAGCGGAGCAGGAGGACGAGAGCGACTCTCCCTGGGATTCCGAGGTGCTTGGTGTGAGGGGCGCAGTGGGTTGCCCGTGGGGGGAAGTGCGCGGGAGCTTGCCTTGGACGTGGGCCCTAGCAGGGATGAGGCTCAGTTGCCGCTTGTGGTGGCTGCGCCACAGGTTTGTTCCTGTGACCTGGAGCCGCTTGTGCTCTGTGCAAGCGGTTTGGTGAGGACTGTGCCTAAGTGGGGTGTGCTAATGTCCTGGGAGTGGCAGCAAGTGGCCTTGGAGTTGTATTTCTAGAGTCCTACTGCAAGAGAGAAGGTTCTGGTTCTGTGCGTGCTTGGAAGGGCTGCTGCTGCTTTGCCAGGTTATGCAGTGAAAGGAGCGTGTTTGGGACGGTGCAGCCAAGTACTAAGGACAGCAGCAGAGTGGGTGTAGGCTTGGAGGGAGCGCAGTTGGGGGTTGGAGAGTGGAAGCGAGGGCCCAGGGGGAGGTTTGCCTCAGGTTGTTGGAGAAGCAGGCAGCTGGCGGTGTTTGTTGGTGCAAAGGAGGGGGGAAGGATGTGTGTGCTGCTGAGTATTGCCGTGTAGGGGAAGCTGGAGTGTGGGTAGTGCTTCTCAGGGGCTTTAGGGGAAGGGAGCAGGGCGTTTGTGAGCTTCGGCATTGCCGTCCCTTCACATACGTTCTCGTGGAGGCTGCTTGTTTCTGTTCTTTCTAAGTGTGCGGGCCGATCTCTTTTAGGACGACTCACCGGAAAGGAAGGGAGAGGAGGCTCCTGGTGGTGCCCAAGTGGCGGCTGCTGCAGGAGCCCCTGCTGGTGTGAGAGGTGAGTTTCTAGACATGGAGGGGCTTTGTTTCTCTGCTCTTTGGGCTGGGTGAATGAACTGAAATGGCGATCTGCCTGTGAGAGGGTAGAGCAGGCAGGTAGGCGCTGGGCAGGCAATGGCGGGGAGGGGGGGAGGGAACGTAGCTGGAGGGAGATGTTTTGTGGTAGTGCTAGGGAAGGAGGGTTGTTTCTTGGTGACTTCCTGCGGGTGGGAGGGTGTTTGGCTAGTGCTTTGCGGGTCGCTCCTGTAGCGTGCCGAGGGATTGTGAAGGGCCAACTCTGGAGCTGTAGTTTGGAGGGGAGATGCCGTCAGAGCTGCGTAGTCGGCGACTGTGGCATGGCAGAGCCTTGTTTGGATGCTCGCCGAGCATGTGTTGGGCGTTCTTGGTAGGGGCGTGAGCTGTGCTGCTGGGCTTGGGCCTGTGGTGCTGGCAAGAAGGCGGCAGGAAGTGGCGATGGCGTGGTGGTGCGGCTGGGGGTGCAGGCGCCCTTAAATGACGCTGCTTTGTTTTTCCTCAGGAGTGGAACGGTTTGGTGTGTCCTGGGCGCGGGGCTTGCGTGCTGGAGGAGAGCAGGAGAGGGAAAGAAGGAGCGGTGGTGTGTCATTTGTGGCTTCCTTTGCAGGTGTTGCGTCGTCCGCAGGAGCGGAGCAGGAGGACGAGAGCGACTCTCCCTGGGATTCCGAGGTGCTTGGTGTGAGGGGCGCAGTGGGTTGCCCGTGGGGGGAAGTGCGCGGGAGCTTGCCTTGGACGTGGGCCCTAGCAGGGATGAGGCTCAGTTGCCGCTTGTGGTGGCTGCGCCACAGGTTTGTTCCTGTGACCTGGAGCCGCTTGTGCTCTGTGCAAGCGGTTTGGTGAGGACTGTGCCTAAGTGGGGTGTGCTAATGTCCTGGGAGTGGCAGCAAGTGGCCTTGGAGTTGTATTTCTAGAGTCCTACTGCAAGAGAGAAGGTTCTGGTTCTGTGCGTGCTTGGAAGGGCTGCTGCTGCTTTGCCAGGTTATGCAGTGAAAGGAGCGTGTTTGGGACGGTGCAGCCAAGTACTAAGGACAGCAGCAGAGTGGGTGTAGGCTTGGAGGGAGCGCAGTTGGGGGTTGGAGAGTGGAAGCGAGGGCCCAGGGGGAGGTTTGCCTCAGGTTGTTGGAGAAGCAGGCAGCTGGCGGTGTTTGTTGGTGCAAAGGAGGGGGGAAGGATGTGTGTGCTGCTGAGTATTGCCGTGTAGGGGAAGCTGGAGTGTGGGTAGTGCTTCTCAGGGGCTTTAGGGGAAGGGAGCAGGGCGTTTGTGAGCTTCGGCATTGCCGTCCCTTCACATACGTTCTCGTGGAGGCTGCTTGTTTCTGTTCTTTCTAAGTGTGCGGGCCGATCTCTTTTAGGACGACTCACCGGAAAGGAAGGGAGAGGAGGCTCCTGGTGGTGCCCAAGTGGCGGCTGCTGCAGGAGCCCCTGCTGGTGTGAGAGGTGAGTTTCTAGACATGGAGGGGCTTTGTTTCTCTGCTCTTTGGGCTGGGTGAATGAACTGAAATGGCGATCTGCCTGTGAGAGGGTAGAGCAGGCAGGTAGGCGCTGGGCAGGCAATGGCGGGGAGGGGGGGAGGGAACGTAGCTGGAGGGAGATGTTTTGTGGTAGTGCTAGGGAAGGAGGGTTGTTTCTTGGTGACTTCCTGCGGGTGGGAGGGTGTTTGGCTAGTGCTTTGCGGGTCGCTCCTGTAGCGTGCCGAGGGATTGTGAAGGGCCAACTCTGGAGCTGTAGTTTGGAGGGGAGATGCCGTCAGAGCTGCGTAGTCGGCGACTGTGGCATGGCAGAGCCTTGTTTGGATGCTCGCCGAGCATGTGTTGGGCGTTCTTGGTAGGGGCGTGAGCTGTGCTGCTGGGCTTGGGCCTGTGGTGCTGGCAAGAAGGCGGCAGGAAGTGGCGATGGCGTGGTGGTGCGGCTGGGGGTGCAGGCGCCCTTAAATGACGCTGCTTTGTTTTTCCTGGGGAGTGGAACGGTTTGGTGTATCCTGGGCGCAGGGCTTGCGTGCTGGAGGAGAGCAGGAGAGGGAAAGAAGGAGCGGTGGTGTGTCATTTGTGGCTTCCTTTGCAGGTGTTGCGTCGTCCGCAGGAGCGGAGCAGGAGGACGAGAGCGACTCTCCCTGGGATTCCGAGGTGCTTGGTGTGAGGGGCGCAGTGGGTTGCCCGTGGGGGGAAGTGCGCGGGAGCTTGCCTTGGACGTGGGCCCTAGCAGGGATGAGGCTCAGTTGCCGCTTGTGGTGGCTGCGCCACAGGTTTGTTCCTGTGACCTGGAGCCGCTTGTGCTCTGTGCAAGCGGTTTGGTGAGGACTGTGCCTAAGTGGGGTGTGCTAATGTCCTGGGAGTGGCAGCAAGTGGCCTTGGAGTTGTATTTCTAGAGTCCTACTGCAAGAGAGAAGGTTCTGGTTCTGTGCGTGCTTGGAAGGGTTGCTGCTGCTTTGCCAGGTTATGCAGTGAAAGGAGCGTGTTTGGGACGGTGCAGCCAAGTACTAAGGACAGCAGCAGAGTGGGTGTAGGCTTGGAGGGAGCGCAGTTGGGGGTTGGAGAGTGGAAGCGAGGGCCCAGGGGGAGGTTTGCCTCAGGTTGTTGGAGAAGCAGGCAGCTGGCGGTGTTTGTTGGTGCAAAGGAGGGGGGAAGGATGTGTGTGCTGCTGAGTATTGCCGTGTAGGGGAAGCTGGAGTGTGGGTAGTGCTTCTCAGGGGCTTTAGGGGAAGGGAGCAGGGCGTTTGTGAGCTTCGGCATTGCCGTCCCTTCACATACGTTCTCGTGGAGGCTGCTTGTTTCTGTTCTTTCTAAGTGTGCGGGCCGATCTCTTTTAGGACGACTCACCGGAAAGGAAGGGAGAGGAGGCTCCTGGTGGTGCCCAAGTGGCGGCTGCTGCAGGAGCCCCTGCTGGTGTGAGAGGTGAGTTTCTAGACATGGAGGGGCTTTGTTTCTCTGCTCTTTGGGCTGGGTGAATGAACTGAAATGGCGATCTGCCTGTGAGAGGGTAGAGCAGGCAGGTAGGCGCTGGGCAGGCAATGGCGGGGAGGGGGGGAGGGAACGTAGCTGGAGGGAGATGTTTTGTGGTAGTGCTAGGGAAGGAGGGTTGTTTCTTGGTGACTTCCTGCGGGTGGGAGGGTGTTTGGCTAGTGCTTTGCGGGTCGCTCCTGTAGCGTGCCGAGGGATTGTGAAGGGCCAACTCTGGAGCTGTAGTTTGGAGGGGAGATGCCGTCAGAGCTGCGTAGTCGGCGACTGTGGCATGGCAGAGCCTTGTTTGGATGCTCGCCGAGCATGTGTTGGGCGTTCTTGGTAGGGGCGTGAGCTGTGCTGCTGGGCTTGGGCCTGTGGTGCTGGCAAGAAGGCGGCAGGAAGTGGCGATGGCGTGGTGGTGCGGCTGGGGGTGCAGGCGCCCTTAAATGACGCTGCTTTGTTTTTCCTGGGGAGTGGAATGGTTTGGTGTGTCCTGGGCGCGGGGCTTGCGTGCTGGAGGAGAGCAGGAGAGGGAAAGAAGGAGCGGTGGTGTGTCATTTGTGGCTTCCTTTGCAGGTGTTGCGTCGTCCGCAGGAGCGGAGCAGGAGGACGAGAGCGACTCTCCCTGGGATTCCGAGGTGCTTGGTGTGAGGGGCGCAGTGGGTTGCCCGTGGGGGGAAGTGCGCGGGAGCTTGCCTTGGACGTGGGCCCTAGCAGGGATGAGGCTCAGTTGCCGCTTGTGGTGGCTGCGCCACAGGTTTGTTCCTGTGACCTGGAGCCGCTTGTGCTCTGTGCAAGCGGTTTGGTGAGGACTGTGCCTAAGTGGGGTGTGCTAATGTCCTGGGAGTGGCAGCAAGTGGCCTTGGAGTTGTATTTCTAGAGTCCTACTGCAAGAGAGAAGGTTCTGGTTCTGTGCGTGCTTGGAAGGGTTGCTGCTGCTTTGCCAGGTTATGCAGTGAAAGGAGCGTGTTTGGGACGGTGCAGCCAAGTACTAAGGACAGCAGCAGAGTGGGTGTAGGCTTGGAGGGAGCGCAGTTGGGGGTTGGAGAGTGGAAGCGAGGGCCCAGGGGGAGGTTTGCCTCAGGTTGTTGGAGAAGCAGGCAGCTGGCGGTGTTTGTTGGTGCAAAGGAGGGGGGAAGGATGTGTGTGCTGCTGAGTATTGCCGTGTAGGGGAAGCTGGAGTGTGGGTAGTGCTTCTCAGGGGCTTTAGGGGAAGGGAGCAGGGCGTTTGTGAGCTTCGGCATTGCCGTCCCTTCACATACGTTCTCGTGGAGGCTGCTTGTTTCTGTTCTTTCTAAGTGTGCGGGCCGATCTCTTTTAGGACGACTCACCGGAAAGGAAGGGAGAGGAGGCTCCTGGTGGTGCCCAAGTGGCGGCTGCTGCAGGAGCCCCTGCTGGTGTGAGAGGTGAGTTTCTAGACATGGAGGGGCTTTGTTTCTCTGCTCTTTGGGCTGGGTGAATGAACTGAAATGGCGATCTGCCTGTGAGAGGGTAGAGCAGGCAGGTAGGCGCTGGGCAGGCAATGGCGGGGAGGGGGGGAGGGAACGTAGCTGGAGGGAGATGTTTTGTGGTAGTGCTAGGGAAGGAGGGTTGTTTCTTGGTGACTTCCTGCGGGTGGGAGGGTGTTTGGCTAGTGCTTTGCGGGTCGCTCCTGTAGCGTGCCGAGGGATTGTGAAGGGCCAACTCTGGAGCTGTAGTTTGGAGGGGAGATGCCGTCAGAGCTGCGTAGTCGGCGACTGTGGCATGGCAGAGCCTTGTTTGGATGCTCGCCGAGCATGTGTTGGGCGTTCTTGGTAGGGGCGTGAGCTGTGCTGCTGGGCTTGGGCCTGTGGTGCTGGCAAGAAGGCGGCAGGAAGTGGCGATGGCGTGGTGGTGCGGCTGGGGGTGCAGGCGCCCTTAAATGACGCTGCTTTGTTTTTCCTGGGGAGTGGAACGGTTTGGTGTGTCCTGGGCGCGGGGCTTGCGTGCTGGAGGAGAGCAGGAGAGGGAAAGAAGGAGCGGTGGTGTGTCATTTGTGGCTTCCTTTGCAGGTGTTGCGTCGTCCGCAGGAGCGGAGCAGGAGGACGAGAGCGACTCTCCCTGGGATTCCGAGGTGCTTGGTGTGAGGGGCGCAGTAGGTTGCCCGAGGGGGGAAGTGCGCGGGAGCTTGCCTTGGACGTGGGCCCTAGCAGGGATGAGGCTCAGTTGCCGCTTGTGGTGGCTGCGCCACAGGTTTGTTCCTGTGACCTGGAGCCGCTTGTGCTCTGTGCAAGCGGTTTGGTGAGGACTGTGCCTAAGTGGGGTGTGCTAATGTCCTGGGAGTGGCAGCAAGTGGCCTTGGAGTTGTATTTCTAGAGTCCTACTGCAAGAGAGAAGGTTCTGGTTCTGTGCGTGCTTGGAAGGGTTGCTGCTGCTTTGCCAGGTTATGCAGTGAAAGGAGCGTGTTTGGGACGGTGCAGCCAAGTACTAAGGACAGCAGCAGAGTGGGTGTAGGCTTGGAGGGAGCGCAGTTGGGGGTTGGAGAGTGGAAGCGAGGGCCCAGGGGGAGGTTTGCCTCAGGTTGTTGGAGAAGCAGGCAGCTGGCGGTGTTTGTTGGTGCAAAGGAGGGGGGAAGGATGTGTGTGCTGCTGAGTATTGCCGTGTAGGGGAAGCTGGAGTGTGGGTAGTGCTTCTCAGGGGCTTTAGGGGAAGGGAGCAGGGCGTTTGTGAGCTTCGGCATTGCCGTCCCTTCACATACGTTCTCGTGGAGGCTGCTTGTTTCTGTTCTTTCTAAGTGTGCGGGCCGATGTCTTTCAGGACGACTCACCGGAAAGGAAGGGAGAGGAGGCTCCTGGTGGTGCCCAAGTGGCGGCTGCTGCAGGAGCCCCTGCTGGTGTGAGAGGTGAGTTTCTAGACATGGAGGGGCTTTGTTTCTCTGCTCTTTGGGCTGGGTGAATGAACTGAAATGGCGATCTGCCTGTGAGAGGGTAGAGCAGGCAGGTAGGCGCTGGGCAGGCAATGGCGGGGAGGGGGGGAGGGAACGTAGCTGGAGGGAGATGTTTTGTGGTAGTGCTAGGGAAGGAGGGTTGTTTCTTGGTGACTTCCTGCGGGTGGGAGGGTGTTTGGCTAGTGCTTTGCGGGTCGCTCCTGTAGCGTGCCGAGGGATTGTGAAGGGCCAACTCTGGAGCTGTAGTTTGGAGGGGAGATGCCGTCAGAGCTGCGTAGTCGGCGACTGTGGCATGGCAGAGCCTTGTTTGGATGCTCGCCGAGCATGTGTTGGGCGTTCTTGGTAGGGGCGTGAGCTGTGCTGCTGGGCTTGGGCCTGTGGTGCTGGCAAGAAGGCGGCAGGAAGTGGCGATGGCGTGGTGGTGCGGCTGGGGGTGCAGGCGCCCTTAAATGACGCTGCTTTGTTTTTCCTGGGGAGTGGAACGGTTTGGTGTGTCCTGGGCGCAGGGCTTGCGTGCTGGAGGAGAGCAGGAGAGGGAAAGAAGGAGCGGTGGTGTGTCATTTGTGGCTTCCTTTGCAGGTGTTGCGTCGTCCGCAGGAGCGGAGCAGGAGGACGAGAGCGACTCTCCCTGGGATTCCGAGGTGCTTGGTGTGAGGGGCGCAGTGGGTTGCCCGTGGGGGGAAGTGCGCGGGAGCTTGCCTTGGACGTGGGCCCTAGCAGGGATGAGGCTCAGTTGCCGCTTGTGGTGGCTGCACCACAGGTTTGTTCCTGTGACCTGGAGCCGCTTGTGCTCTGTGCAAGCGGTTTGGTGAGGACTGTGCCTAAGTGGGGTGTGCTAATGTCCTGGGAGTGGCAGCAAGTGGCCTTGGAGTTGTATTTCTAGAGTCCTACTGCAAGAGAGAAGGTTCTGGTTCTGTGCGTGCTTGGAAGGGTTGCTGCTGCTTTGCCAGGTTATGCAGTGAAAGGAGCGTGTTTGGGACGGTGCAGCCAAGTACTAAGGACAGCAGCAGAGTGGGTGTAGGCTTGGAGGGAGCGCAGTTGGGGGTTCTGAAAGGGCTGTTCTACTTCCAGAGCCTGCGTTCCTTGACGGCCTGCCAAAGTCCCGAAGCAGCAGTGAATCTGCAGGTAATGCTTGAGCGACAATCCGAGTTGTGCTTGGGTAGTCCTGCATTTGAAATGCAGTTTGTGGGTGAAGCGTTTCTGGAGATTGCTTGCACCACTCTCTGCTTGTTTGTGTTCTCGCTCACCTAGGTGTCTGCAAAGGAGGGAGGAGAGCGTGAAGGACGCGAGGCTGCTGCAACACAGACTGATTTTCAGTGTGACGGACAGGTGAGGAGCTGTGTTGAAGAGCTGTGGAGATGTTAGCCTAGAGCGAGGTGTTATTGCCAAAAGAGCGCAGGCGGAAGACCGCAGAGAGTGGCAGATGTGAAATATACTTTAGATGTATGTTATCTTTGGGCTCCCTCTGAAGAAGGCTGTCGTGAGTGAAAAGAAGGTGGTAGTGCATGTTCGTGCCCTTTTTGTGAGGCTCACGGCACAATCTTTCCTTAGGCGATGGCCGCAGAGCTGCCGGCGGAGGTTGCTGAAGCTCCTGGAAAGCAGTTGCTTCCAGAAGGTTCACTTGAAGTTCCAAAGGTTTCCTGCGGTGAGCTGCAGGGAGACAAGTTGCGGTTGCAAGAGGAACTGGCCAGGGTGAAAGCCAAGGTAGGCAAAGCCTGTAGCGGCCTGCATGACTGTGAGGAGGTGGTTTTCCCCTGTAAACGATGGGGAAAAGCCCTTGTTGAGGCTGTAGGGTAGTAGTGCAGTGGTGTCCCTTCTGTTGCCTTCCCTTCTTCCCGCCGCTGCCCCATGGTGGCAAACAGACCAAGCGCGTCAGGGAGCTGCCCTTTCAAGCGTGAGGGGCCAAGCAGTGTGTTGGGGGTCACACCTACCCACGAGGAGGCTGCTCAAGCAGCTTGTTGTCTCTCCGAACCCGCCTGAGCTTTGAGGTGGACCTGAAGGTGACAGTGGGTGAGCTCCGGGTGCCCTGAGAGTGCTGCGTGTTTTCCTGTTGAGGCTGTTGTACTCTTTCTCTATATTTGGCTGTGTGTGTAGAGCTTTGGTTCCTTCTTTGTAGCTGGTCAAATGCCTGCGAAGGTGACAGTCTGTGTTCTGGGGGGGGGCAGCACTTGAAAGGGTGCGATCCTTCTTCATGGTTTGCGCTCGCACACGCAGCGCTGGTTGCTAGGTGGGGTTTTTGCACTGTATACGGGAAGCAGCATGTCAGGCAGGTGCTGTGACTTGTCCTGTTCCCTGACTGTAGGAGGAACTTGACCTCCTAACCTAGCTGCCCGGAGAAGGCCGTGGGTTGGCCCTAGTGCTGAGCTTTTTCTGTAGAAAACATCTTGGCCATCTTGTGGCTGCATGATGCAAATGTGCCGCAAAGTGCTATAGTTCCTGCAGGGCCCTGGGGATGAACCTGTAGTTAGTAAGCATTAGGATCCCGAAATGCTAATTCACTTCCAAGTTGTTTTTGGAGAGAGCTACGTTCAGAGCTACTGACTTGCTTTCCGTTCACTACGCCCACCGCTGCCACCAACGCAAGTACGGAGTTGAAGGAAGGAGTGTAGGGACCGGCTTTCCACCATTTGTGTAAGAATAAGGTATAGCAGCGTGGGCAGCGTTGGACTAGAAGTCTTTGTGATTGTGGTCGTTATCCTGGAGTTGGGAAGTGCCAGCAGGAGAAGGGAGAGCCTTTGCAGTAATGCTTCCCGTGGGGGAGCGAGCAGCTGGATGCTAGGAGGGTCCCGAGTCACGGGAAGGAGTAGGATTGGTGTTGCAGCTGCGTTTGGGCAGCTGGTAGGAAATTGAGATGGGGATGGGAGAGGCCGGTATGAAAGCGGAAGGAGCAACGTGGTTTTGGAGAGTCGAAGCAGTGGAGTCGTCTGTCTGAAAGCGAAGCTGACTAGCGTGGGTCCTGACTAGCGTGGTTTTACAGTTGCAGGCGTTGGAAGAGCAGCATGTTCAGGCTGAGCGTTGTGTTCAGGATTTGAAGACGGCCCTGGCAGAGAAACAGAGGGAAGCGACAGCTTCTTCCCGGCAACTGCAAGACCTTCTGGAAGCCTCTTTGGGAGGCGTTAGCCTAAAAGACCTGGAGGAACGAGTGGGACGGTAAGGAAGTGGCACAGTGAAGCAAGGCTTTGCTTTGTGGGCTGGTGTAATAGCAGCAGGATGGCCTTGTTGCATCTCAGCAAGTCAGTACACGATTTTGGGAGAGGCTTTTGCTTTGGACTGTGTGATTTGGCGCTGTTGTGCCAGTGTTGGTGCTCCTGTGGATTTCCATGACGAGGCCTGTGTTTCTTTTCAAGACTTGAACTGGAAAACGCCCGGCTGGAAGACACAGGGCAGCAGCAGGCAGCTAGACTCGAAGCTCTTCAGAAAGAGCTGCACGCCTCTGCCTCTGTAAGCTAGTCATAGCCTTCCTGTTTCATGAGCTACTGTGCGCAGTTGTGTGTGTATGTATGCGGGGGCGTTTTCGGAAGAGATTTTCCTGGGGAGCCTCGGGGAAATCATTCCCTGCAGGCTGCAGGCGATCGGCTGCTGTTGGTCCGCTCGCAGGCTTTCTGGTTTTGTGCGCTACTCTGCTGAGTCTTACTTAACAGTGTTTGAGGTAAGGGCACTTACGGCACTTGTGCGCCGGTGTGAATGGTTGCTGCTTTGTACCGGTTGTGGTGCTTAAGCCGTGTGGCAGCAGCACTTCAGCTGTTGCCGCCTTAAAGGCGTTCTGCAAGTGAACTTGTGGAACGTCCTTGGTGCCAAGCACGTCGTTGCCAAGTCTTAAGCGGCCTCCTCAGGCTGTGCCAGGAATTCCATTCGCCGCTGGTCGCTGAAGATCCCCCTGGAGCTTTAAATTAAGCTGTGCTCTGCCCGGATGGGGATACCTAAGTACCGTCGGCTATTAGCGGAGGGCCTGAGGAAGGTGTTCTCCAGTGTGCGTGGCACCTTTGCCCCCGTGAGCCCCTCGCTAGTAGCGCGTGGTCTTTGCTTTAGTGGGGGTCGGGGGGAGGGTGGTGTGGGGGGAGAGAGGGGTGGCAGGCACCAGTTTCTGTCCCTCGGTCTTAGCCTGGGTGGTGGAAATATTGAAGTGCTGCAGTTTGCGTGGGATTCTGTCCCCTGGAGTTGTGGGGCCGGCCCTCGGCTAGCAGAGAGAGATGTCCTGCCGCACCTTTGTGAGGAAGGCTGTGCGCACCTAGTGCCTCTAGGTGCCGTGAGTGAGTCGTGTGTGCCATTTCTTCTTCCTGTCCGGAAAGCGTGAGAGCGGAAGAAAGCCAGGGAAGGAGCTGGCAGAGTGGAAACAACCCGCAGAAGCCCGCCTGGAGGAAGAAATGAAGAAAAACGTTGCACTGCAGAAAGAATGCAACAGGTACAGCCGTTGAGTACTTGTAAGAGCTGTCGAATGAGCGGGGAGTCAGGCGTTATGTACCTTGCCCCTGAGACTCCGAGTACGTATCTGTTGGTGAGCGAGCTCAAGGCTTGCGTTAGGTCTTGCAAGTGGCTTCTGTAGGGGAGCGTGCGGTTTTAGGTAGGTGGAAGTGCAGGCAGGAGGGCAGTTGTCCTGGGAAGAGAGGGAGGGCGGGAGGGCAGGAAGAAGTCGCTTGTGTCTTGTGCCTGTTGTCAGGCAGAGGGAGAAGCTTCAAGGGAGCAGATGAAATGTTGACTGGGCAAGTGATGTGTGGGAGGGGAATGATGTGGGTGGGTGGGTTGGTGTGGTGTTTTGGCTTGGTGTCTTGTTCTGGAAGTCCTGGCCTGTCCGCCATGGTACAAATGAAGTAAGCCCCGCACCGTATGCGTGGTGCTTAGGGAAGTGCATGCGTAAAGGCGGACTGTGCTTGGGCTTCCTACTTTACTTGCTAATGTGCTGTGCAGGTCGAAGAGGCTTCTGGAGAAAGCTATGAAGAAAGTGAGGGCGTATGAGAGGCGGGCGCAAGAGTCCCAGATGAATTTCCCGGGCGAAAGGGAGGACCCGTGTTCGGGAAGGGGCAGAGAAGTTGCTAAATTACGAACAAAGGTGAGCTTTGGTTGGCTTGTTGTGGTGCTTGTTTTGGAAAGCTGTAAGATTCTTTTCCTGGCTGTTGGGTTGTGGTGTTAATTATGTGGTGGCCGTGTTTGAAAAGAACGGCTGTCTCTTATGGTCCCTGAAAAAGCCTGTGTAATCCTTTGGGAAGTGAAGAGGCGTTGCGATAGCGGGGCACTTGTGAGCCTGGGTCTTTCTGGGCGAGAGCCCAGCTTGAAAGCTTGAGGCCCTGGCAGCATCTTTGAGGTCTGACAGATGAATTTGTGCTCTGGAAGACCGGTAAGTAGGACCATTATAAGCCTAACCACAGTATGAAAGGCAAGGACATCGGAAGCATAGGTGTGAGAGGTGTGGAAAAGGTGCGTTTCTGCGGAGAGAAGACGACGACGACGACGGCGGCGGCAGAGTTTTAGTTGACCTTTGGGGCCTACTGAAACCCTGGCACTTCTTTGTTGATTGTCTTCTAAACTCAAACCTCTGTGTGTGTGTGTGTGTGTGTGTGCGTGTATGTAGAAAGAGATAATCATTTCTGTTTCCTCTTTCCTGAAGCTTCAGGTATACCACTGTAAACAAGTGAATACCTTGTGATTATTGTATATTGTTGTCAATATGATTACAGTTGTTATCGTTCCCGTTCATTAGTTCATTACACTCGGTTACTTACCTGTTACAATAGTAAACTCATTCCTAAGGAGTAGGGACACCTACACTACCAGCCGACCCTGTTTAGTGTCGGGAGCCCGCCGAATTACCTTACCAGGGCAAAATGCCTCTCAACTGGTTCGGTCGTTCTGCGGAGGCCTCCCGGCACAAAGGGACACGCTCGGTGGATTGTCACAGAACTGCGTACGCTTAGACCTCTGGGTCTGCTTAGGTGAGTGAGTCCTTTCCCTGTGTGCAGGTCCGTGAGCTGTGCTGCTCCCTGGAGGCAGAGCGGAGGAAGTCGAGGCAGCTAGAGAAAGCAAACGAAGGTGCGCGAGAAGAGTTGGCTTGGCTGCATGGGAGCCGTGACAAACTGCGGAAGAGCAAGCGGCAGCTGGAAGAAGAGGTGGTTGCGCTGAGGTGTCGCTTAGAGGCCAAGATGAGGGATCAGAGGCACAGAGAAGAGGATAAAAGGGAGATTGAGCAAAAGGCTGGGCAAGAGCTAAGGCAAAAACTACAGGAAGTCAATCTCTTTCTGCAGGTGAGCTCCCTTACCGCTAGTACGCGCAGTCCGTTTGTGGCTTGTCATTCATTCTTTACTGTTGTCATTTCTCGGTATGTTATGCTTGTGCCGGTCAGTGCTGTGGGGTCATGGGCTCGTTATAGCTTCAGGAGGTTGCTGAAGGGTGCGAGCTTGTTGGATGCTTGTCCTCAGGCATTCTGAGATGTGGTGAATAATCTTCTTTACGCACCTCGGTCACTGGCGAATCTGTAACAGCGCCAAGAAAGACGAGAATTGCAAGTGGACTAGTGTCTTAGAGAGACAGAGGTGGCTTGAATCAGAACTAGCTCTGATTCAAAACAAAACAAAGCAAAGCAAAAAGTTGCGCTGAGAGAGCCGGTTTCTTTCTGAACGAAAAGGATGATGTAATGGGGTGCTTTTGGGTTTTGCCCTTGATTGTAGAGGGCAGTGAGGAGGCCCAGTTGGCTCCCTGGGTGAGGTTGTGCTCTTCAAAGTGGGTGTGTGAAAGGGCCTGGGGGGAATGATCTCTTTTTCTTTCCTGGGGGTTGAAACTGCATTATCTGCTTCAGACACAGGCAGCCGCCCAGGACCGAGCGGAACAACTAAGAGCCGCTTCTGCA
Organism: Struthio camelus; assembly: GCF_040807025.1. Lineage (NCBI taxonomy): Eukaryota > Metazoa > Chordata > Aves > Struthioniformes > Struthionidae > Struthio > Struthio camelus. Next base: position 27,959,035 of record NC_090942.1, read on the forward strand.
GCTTCCGCGGTAGGCCGACTGCAGCAGAGAGTTAGGCATTTAGAATATGAATTGGCTCTCACAAAATGCCTGCAGTGAGAGAGCGCTAACGAGAGGCTTGCGGAAGCTGCTGCTGCTGCGCAATGCTATGAGCCCTGCAGAAGCCACTCTCTGGCAACGAACCCGGTGGGCAGCGCTTCCTCTGTGACGGAGAGAGTGGAAGCTCATATGGCTGAGGTAAGGCATTGGGAATACCTGTTATTCTCAAGCTGAAAATGAGCATCCGTTCCTAGCTCCACCGCGCCCAATCTAGGAGTCTAGACACGCCTGCTGACCCTCAGAGCGCTGCAACCTCGGCAAAAGCTCTGGTCCGGGCGCGCCCCAGAATTAGCAGTCCGTGTGACGGCATGTTCCTCACAGCGTGGTGAGCAGCGTGCCCTGAGGTTTGGGAAGCGCATGCCGAGAGTGGGGCAAGGGAGCACGTGATTCTTCACAAAATGCCGTGATCCGTTCCCGCCTTTGCACAGAGTGGGGGTGTGGAGAAGCTCTCGAGTTGGGGATTGCTTTGTGAGACGGTTAATGCCATAGAGTAATGGGAACGCTGGGCCTTGGTGGACAAAGACTTTCTCTGTAGTGGGGGTGATGTTTCCAGTGTTTATTCCCATGTTGCAGTTGGCTTGAGAAGCTAATGCTACAAGAATGTAGCTACTGAGGCCTTAAGGGTATCTTGTCTGTACTTGCAGGTGCGGCGGGAATGGTCAAAAATATCGCTGAAGAACTTGAGCAAGGTAGTCTGTCAGGATCTGTTAGCGGTGTTACCAAGGAAGAGGACGGTTCCTCCATTTTGAACACAACTACTGGAAAGCTGCCAAGCTCCTGTGCTAAGCACAGTTGTTTTCTACTAGCTTTCCAACCTAGAGCTCTGCGAGGCAACTTGCTGCTTATGCAAATAATAGTCGTACAGAGTCGTATGCAGTTGCCTTTAGATCACAGAGAGGAAAAGCGGCCTATGCGCACGTTCAGCCCCTGCCCCCGAGCCCTGAGCAATTCCACCTCTTCAGGATAATTGTTTCTCCAGAGTTGTGGCTTGGCGGTGACTGGGCCTGTTGCAAAGCAGGTAGCCCCTGAGAGCAATTCCTTCTGTCCCAGTAGCCTTTACTCTCCTAGCGAGTGGCCAGCCGTTGCGCTAGAGCTCTTTCCGTTTGCTAGGACGGACACAAATCCGTGGCATTGAATCCGTTTGCATTGTGACTGGAGTTGCCTGTCTCCTGGGAGTAATAAGGTTTGTTTGCTTTGGGGACCTTTTCCTACTGCAACACTAACATAGGGCATTTTCTCCCCTCCCGCTCTCGCCCCGCCCCTTCCCCAGCAATGGCTGAGCTGAACGTTGGATCGGCTGGAGCTTCTCCCTGGGCATCTACTGAAGGATCTTCAGAAAACGTAGACCAGGAGCCGCTTTCCAGGGCAACGCAAGAGTGCCGCGATGTTTTGACAGCCCCGTTCCAGAGAGCTAAGAGTGGTTATCCTGAGACTACTACCTCCTGACAGAGGGACTCGCGTTACCAGGCTGTGAGGAAAAGCAACCCTTGCCACTGTTTTTGTACGAGTGCAACAGTGCGGTGTAGCCAATAATAATAACGTGCGGTCTTTAACTGCAAGTATTGTGTTCCAACTTGGTATTTAATAAATGTTGTAATCTAGTAGGTCTCTCCGTTTTATTCTGTTCCCCTTCCTGACTTTGCCTGCCCTGCGCATATGACTGTCCCCTCTGCTCGTGTCTCTTATGGAGTAGTACGTGTTGCATTGCTGCCAAATGGTGGATGCTGGTGGAAGTCTGGCCTGCTGCGGCATTTGCGGGCAAGGGCTGCGTTTTGTCCCTGCGTTTTGCGAGTTGTTCAGCGCTAGCCAGCACGGATGATGGAAGTCATGTTTTTGAAGGCCTAGCCAGGCTTTCTTCCTGGGCAGGCGCTTAGCCCTTCTGCCTCGCGCTGGTCTGACCAAAAGTCACTTATGCAGACAGCTCCAGGCCTGAGGGCAGAGAGGCCGTTTGTCCAAGGGAGAGCTCTGCTCTGCTCTGCTCTGCTCCCTTCAGCTGGCTTCCCAGCTGCTCCTTCAGCCTGTCCTGGCAGCCAGGCCAAGGGCCAGCATGCAGACTGTGTGTTTTTCCTCAGCGGGGGCTGGAAGCACGAGTGTGTGAAGACAGGGGCCTCGATCGTCCCCAGGTGCAGCCCTTGGCGGTTCCCCTTGTTGAACTTGACAAGGTGCCCGGTTGCCTCACGTCTCGCTCGTAGCGGGGCACTGGCCTCTTGCTGCCTTTGAGAACGATGCTTCCTGTGGTCTGGGCAGAAGGGAGGGCGAGAGCTTCTGGTAGCCAGGAAAGGTCGCAAAGCCCGCCGGTCTGGAAGGCTGTTGGATCCGCTTGCAGTCTGCAAAGGGGAAAGGGGTTATGGAAGTTCTCTGCCCTGCAGCGTGACTGGCAAAGCGGAACCGCTGTCCAGTGCTGGGCACTTGCTCTTCTCTCTGCAAAGCAAAAGCAGGTGCGGAACGCCTCTGAAGTGCCTTCGCTTTGGGTTGTCCTGTTGCCAAACTCTGAGAGGAACTGTTTTCCAGTGGTTCCCTGCCTGCTTCTGTCCTGCTGGGTGTCAGGGAGAGGTGAAAGTTCTTGGCCGCCGGAGCAGCAGCACTGAAATTCAGCGCTGGCATCTGGCATGACAGGAGCTGGTAGCGCTTACAAGGCGGGTAGAGCAAAGTCCCGTCTGTTCTGGCCCCTGCACTAGAGGAGAGGGATGGAGCTACTGGAGCGAGTCCAGCGAAGGGCTACTAAGATGATTAAGGGACTGGAGTAGCTCTCATACGAGGAAAGGCTGAGAGAGCTGGGATTGTTCAGCCTGCAGAAGAGAAGACCGCGGATCAGGGTGTAGGCAGGATGCGAAGGGAGGGTGTAAAGAAGTCGGAGGCAGACTCTTCTCAGCGGTGCCTAGCGGTAGGACGAGGGGCAAGGGGCACAAACTGAAACACAGGCCGTCCTGTCTGAACAGGAGGAAAAAGTTCTTTGCTGTGAGGGGTGACTGAGCCCTGGAAGAGGTTGCCCAGAGAGCTTGGGGAGTCTCCGTCCTCGGAGATGTTCCCAAGCCGTCTGGCTAGGGTCCTGGGCCGACTACTTGAGGTGATCCTGCTTGAGTAGGGGGGGCTGGACGAGACGATCTCCAGAGGTGCCTTCCAACCTCAAACGTCCGGTGATTCTGTGACAAGCAGGAGAAGCGGGCGACCGGGCATCTAGTCAAGTTCGACAAGGGGAACTGTCAAGGGCTGCACCTGGGGACAAATAGCCCCTGTGCCCTGGGGCAGGCTGGGGGCTACTGCCAGGAAAGCAGCTGGGCAGAGGAAGGCCTGGGGGTGCAGGTGGGCAGCAAGGAGTCAGCAATGGTTAGAGAAAGAAATCGTAACCACATTTTAATCGTTTTGATAATAACTTTCTGCCAAAGGGAGCAATCGCCCTCCAGCCTCTCGCTGTGGTCTCTGCTAACAGCTGGAGCGATCCGCTTTCGGTGAGAGTCGCTCACCTCAGTGAGAGTCGCGACTCGCGGCCAATTTGGCTCCCTCCGGCACTTGGGCTTCCTACGGCGCAGGCGCAGAGCTGGGAGCCCAGAAGGACCGGCACGCTCGCGGCCTGGCCGGGCAGCAGCCAGAGCAGCCAGCTGCGGGGCTCAACCTAAGCAGTCGCCGTCTCTTCAGGCGCAACGAGCTACTTCAGCCCTGCGAGCTCGGCCAAGCGCTCGCGACGCCCGCGCCCTTAGGGAAACAGTGGGAGCGCAGGTTTGCGAGGAGCACAGTGTCCCGCACCTGGAGCAGCAGCAGCATGAATTCTTCAGGGAAATGACGGCACAGCAGAGTAAGAGCTGGAGCTGGGGGCCGCCGGGGAGGGACCCCCAACAAAGACGTCCTTCGGCCGGCCGCAGCCACCCGCCGCCGCCGCCGCCGCCGCCCCCCGGCCCGGCCCGGCAGCGCCGCGAAGGAGGCGGCAGCGCCCCCCCCCGCCCCGCCCCGGGCCCGCCCCGGCCGCAGCCCCGCCCCCTCGCTGCACAGCCCCGCCCCTCGGCGCGTCACCCCGCTGCCCTGTGACGCCCCCCCCCGCGCCCTCGCCGCGGCTGTTGCGCATGCGCGGCGCGCCCGCCACCGCCTCCGGAGCCGGTGGTCCTCGGTGCTGTTGCGGCCGTGTGCCTCGCTGCCAGCGTCGCTGCGTCGCTGTCCTCGGCCGGCGCCTCTGCCCCCGGCCCGGGGGCTCCGAGCTCGCCGGGACTCAGCCCCGCAGCAGCTGGCCCGGGCCGCGGCCCCTGCTCGGGGCTGTCCGCCGCCCGCGTGCCCGCCGCAGCATGAAGAGGCTCTTGGGGCTCTTCGGCCAGGGCCAGGGGCAGCCGCCTTCGCCGTCGCCGTCGCCGTCGCGGTCGCGGTCGCGGTGGGCGTGCGGCGGCAGCGCGCCCCTGCGCTGCGTCGGCGCTGCCTACGAGCTCCGGGAGAAGGAGCTGGGCAAGCTGCACCGCGCGGCCGCCAGCGGCGACCTGGCGCGGGTGCGGCGGCGGCGGTGGCTGCCGAGAGTCGGCCTCGACGGGCGGGACAAGGCGAAGCGGTGAGGGGCGGCGGGGGGGCCGGGGCGGCGCGGGGGGTGGGGGGGGCGGCGGCGAGGGCCGGGCTGCTGCGTCGGTGCCGGCGGGGGCGGCGGCTGGTGGGTTGGAGCTGGCGTGCAGCTGGCAGGAGCGCCTTTGTGCCGGGAAGGCAGGGCCGTTTGCTTGGGCTGGCGAGGGAGTGCGGGAGGGCAGTCGGCCTTGCGCGCGCGGGGTGGGCTCGGGGCTCGGGGCTCGGGGCTCGGGGCTCGGAGGCCGGTTGCGTGTGTGGCCAGGCCGGAGCGGGACTTTGTTGCTGGGAGCGTGACAGGGTCGAGGGGGAAGGTTTCTGCTGTCGGGTTTGGTAGGTGTTGTGGAGGGCCCTTGGGAGCGAGCGCGTGCTGGTGCTTGCTGCAGCAGTAAGGCCGGGAAGAGGCCAGAGGGCGCGACTTCCCGGCAAGGCCAGCAGCAAGGGGATGTTCTGGTGTTATAAAAGGCACGTGCTGGGCCTGCGGCCCGCTGCTGTGGCGTGAGTGGTCCTGGCAGCAGGTGGAGGTTGCCTTGCCGTAGGCTGGAGGTGCGCAAGCCTTGCTCTTGCTTGCTGGGCTGCGTGCGTAGTGGTGTTGGAGGCAGGGAGGAGGTGCCAGGGCGGAGGGCAGCAGTTGCAGAGCGGAAGCCGGAGGCTGGCTGGGAGAAATGGGGGGCCTGGGCGCAGGGATGCACGCGCAGGGAAGGGAGCGCGGAGCTGAGGCAACGTTGTCTTCCTAAGTGGGGGCTGGGGCTGGGGCTGGGGCTGGGGCTGGGGCGGGGAGGGGCTTTTTCCTAGCCCCGGCGTCTCGGGCTTTGGGTGTGCAGCGGTCACCCGCGTGACATGGGCAGGCGCGGTCTCTTCAGCTGTCTGGCCTGCGCTAAGGTAACATGCTCAATTTTTAGGACACCTCTGCATCTGGCTTGCGCTAACGGACATGCGGAGGTTGTCTTGTACTTAGTAGAGAGGAAGTGCAAGCTAAATCCTCGTGACAACTTCAAGAGATCGCCACTGATGAAGGTACGTGGGTGCTGCGGTAGGCAGGGCTTCTAAATTGCGCCCCGAGCGATCGAGCTCTTGGGTGATTCTGGAGGTAGGTCTGGGTGGAGCTTGTGGTGCGCTGGGCGCTGGCTAGGCGTGCGTTGCCTAATGTTTGGGCGCGTTATTGTTGTCCGAGGTCGGCAAGCTGTGGGAATTCTGCCAGAGGGAAGCGTAATTGCTGGCAACGTTTCCTTGTTTCCCGTGTGGTTGGCAGGCAGTGCAGTGCCAGCACGAAGGCTGCGTCGCCATTCTGCTAGCGCATGGCGCCGACGCTAACCTTGCGGATGCTAACGGCAACACTGCCCTTCACCTGGCTGCCCTTGCTCCTAACACCTGCCTAGCAGGGCAGTTACTGGCGCACAACGCCCATCTTGATGCGCAGAATAAGGTAAGCGTGGAATTTGGGTCAGGCCGCTCCTGAGAAGAAAAAGTTGCTTTGCTTCTCTGTGTTTTTCTAACTGGAGAGGGGCGTTATGCTTTCAGATGGGATACACGCCCCTTTCTCTGGCCGTGTCCGCGCATCACGTAGAGATGGTGGAGTTCCTGCTTAGCAAAGGAGCCGACGTGCACGCTCGAGATCAGTCGGAAAGGTGAAGGGTTTGTCAAAACGGGGCGTGGGTCTCCTGAGCATTGGTGAAGTTTGCCTGGTCTGGCCGGGTAGCCGAGGGTGCTTAGCGGGGGAGACGTTTGGCCCAGGGACGTGCTGCGGCCCCTTGCAACCCGAGTTCTCGTGGGCTTCCGTGTGGTTGGCTTTGCTTTCCTCCTGGCTGTAGGAAAGGGGGAGGTGTAATTGTTTTGGGAGCAAATAGGGATGAAAGGAACGCCAGTGAAACGTCGGTGTCTCCTGATAGCTTTTGTCTCGTCTTGTGGCTGCTTTAGGACCCCTCTGATGCTTGCCGCCTCTGCCGGGGACGTGAGCATGATAGAAGTTCTTGGCTATGGTGCTGACCTTTGCCAGAAAGACGTTCTTGGATGGACAGCGGAGGCTTATGCTAGGAGGTCTGGACACACTGGGTAAGTGCTTTAGGTCACGGTGAGAGTCGCTAAGCGGTCCGAATGTCCGTGTTGGTGTGCGGACGTGTTTGGTAAGAGGCGCAAGGTTTAATGATGCGTGGAGACCTTTGTTGAAGGTGGGCTCAGTGGAATCTTCCGGGACGTAGCGTTCCCTGTGTCAAGCGTGAGTTGGGGAGTTGAGGAAAGCTTCCCCCGCAAATCGTCTTGTTTGGTAAGTGGTGTTATGCAAGGATGTAGTTGATTATAGTGACAGTGTTCCCTTTCTTTCCGCACCTCCCTAGTGTTAGTGAACAGCTGGCAGACCGCGCAGCCGAGAAAAACGTGGGAGAAGCTTGTGCAGGCAGCGCAGAAAGCACGCCAGTGCTTAGCACTCGTTGCGAGGCAGGAGCTGCTGCGTTTGCGTTGGGCACACCTGCTGCGGACAGAGGAGGTAGGAGGCTTAACTGTGGAGGAGCTGAGGAGGAGAATGCCTACGGCCTTTTCTTGTGGTGGCTTGTATTGAAGCTTGGCAGGGTTCCGTCCCTCTTGCCTGTTGAGTACCCTTGCTAGGGACGGAGTAGAGACGCGCTGGTGATCCTCCTCCGTGAGGATAGTCCTTTGGTTTTGAGGCTGGCTTTTGGTTTTGGGGGTGATGGGTGGGAGGCTGGGTAGAGCAGGAAATACAGCGTAGTCTCTGGCATTTTGAAGCACAGGTTGGCGGGGGTGGGGGTAGAGGCAAAGAGAGCACGAGAGAGAGACCGATCTCTGCCTGTGTGGTATGAAGAGCTCGGCAGTTTGTTTCCTTCTTGTCCTGTTCAACCGCTACCAGCATTTGCTCGCTGCCTGCTCACATAGCATATTCATGCCATGGCAGGTTTGAGGTTTGGAACGTTCGAAGGAAAGACAAGGGCGGTGTGGAATTCTTGTCCTTTTTTATTTTGCGGGGGGTGGGGGGGGGCAGCGAGAATTGAGTAGGATGGGAGAAATTGGTGGTTTGGGGCATGCTTTCGTTCATGCTGTCTGGCATGACTGCTTCACTCTAGTCTGGCCTGTAGAATTGTCCGTGTAACATGCTTGTCTGCATTGCTGAAAGTCGAAGGTCCGACATGCTAAGAATTAATCCTGTCAATTAATATTTGAACAGTGAGAGGTGGCTTTTCCCACGAATACTTCACGAGGTGAGCCTCGAACAGTAGCTTTTGCCAACGACCTTAACCTGCCGAAAAAGAGGGGAGATTTGAGCGAGACGGTCCTTCTTGCCTTTGCCTTTGCCTTTGCCTTTGAAGAGTGTTGGAGGCAGAGGAGAGCGATGACAGCTGTCCTGCTTCTGAGGAAGAAAAAAGCAGTTTAGCTGCCAAGGTAAAGTGCCTCCAGAAGGAGAACTGCCCGTGGAGCGACTCGTTTGCAGGGCAGAGCTGTCTAGATTTGGGCAAAAGCGCGTGTCCAGGCAGGGTGGTTTTCTCCTGCCCCGCGGTCTCCTGCCTGCCAGTCTTTCAGCTGCGGTGAGCTGTTTGCTCCAAGCCTTGTAGCTGTCCGTGGCAGAGCATGCAGCAGGCTTGCGGTTGCGGGTGGGAAGAGCAGTAGGTGACAAGAAAAGTGACCGCATGGTTTTCTTCACCTGAGTCAGAGTTCTCGTCCCAAAGCTGATCAGCCTCTAGATGGCCTGTTCTTTTGTCCTCCAAGCCTTGCTGTTTGTTTCCAGTAACTTTGGTGATAGAATTCAGGCTGATATGGGGAAAAGGGCACTTGCTGTTCAAGATCTGCTGCAATGCTTCATCTCCTGGCTCTCCTTTCTTTCGTCCTTGTCAGGTTGCCCAAGAGTGCTTGGGGGCGGGGGGAGTGGCTCAAGAGGGTCTTTTTTTCCTCCTGGGGGATGGCATTGCAGGCTTGCATGGGATCTCACAGCACCTGTTTCCCCTTCCTTTTGTTTCTTTTGTTTTGTTTTGGTTTGTTTTTCAGTTGAGGTGTGTGGCATTGGGGCTGTGCCATGATGAAGAAGCTGAAGAAGCCGAGTGTGGTGCAGGAACGCACCCCGTAGTGCTGGAGATGCAGGCATGTTTATTTGCAACCTGGTTGCCCTTGTCTCAGTGGCCTGTCAGAGAGTGTGGCAGCTGTTGTGTGAGAAGAGCTAGTGTGGCATAGTAAGATGTGATGGTGGTTGGAGGAGTGAAAGTGAGGAAAGAGGGGGAGGTGAGACTACGGTAGTTTGAGAAGCAGGCAGCTGGTGGTCTCGTGAGCCCAAGGGAGGGGGAAAGGGTGTGTGTGCTGCTGGATAAGGTAACGTAGGTGAAGGCAGAGCCTGACTGTGTGCGGGCAGTGCTTCTCGGGGGGCTTTATGGAATGGGAGCAGGACGTTAGTGACATTAGGTATTGCTGTGTACATAAAGACATCTGCAGGCCTTGTAAAAGAGGAGCGAGAAGGTTTTTCTCTGTGGCTCGAGAGAGGAGAAGTATTTGGCAAGGTGTGGATGGCCTGGGCAGAGGCTGCTGTCCTGGGAGTGGCAGCAAGTGGCCTTTGAGTTGTATTTCTAGAGTCCTACTGCAAGAGAGAAGGTTCTGGTTCTGTGCGTGCTTGGAAGGGCTGCTGCTGCTTTGCCAGGTTATGCAGTGAAAGGAGCGTGTTTGGGACGGTGCAGCCAAGTACTAAGGACAGCAGCAGAGTGGGTGTAGGCTTGGAGGGAGCGCAGTTGGGGGTTGGAGAGTGGAAGCGAGGGCCCAGGGGGAGGTTTGCCTCAGGTTGTTGGAGAAGCAGGCAGCTGGCGGTGTTTGTTGGTGCAAAGGAGGGGGGAAGGATGTGTGTGCTGCTGAGTATTGCCGTGTAGGGGAAGCTGGAGTGTGGGTAGTGCTTCTCAGGGGCTTTAGGGGAAGGGAGCAGGGCGTTTGTGAGCTTCGGCATTGCCGTCCCTTCACATACGTTCTCGTGGAGGCTGCTTGTTTCTGTTCTTTCTAAGTGTGCGGGCCGATCTCTTTCAGGACGACTCACCGGAAAGGAAGGGAGAGGAGGCTCCTGGTGGTGCCCAAGTGGCGGCTGCTGCAGGAGCCCCTGCTGGTGTGAGAGGTGAGTTTCTAGACATGGAGGGGCTTTGTTTCTCTGCTCTTTGGGCTGGGTGAATGAACTGAAATGGCGATCTGCCTGTGAGAGGGTAGAGCAGGCAGGTAGGCGCTGGGCAGGCAATGGCGGGGAAGGGGGGAGGGAACGTAGCTGGAGGGAGATGTTTTGTGGTAGTGCTAGGGAAGGAGGGTTGTTTCTTGGTGACTTCCTGCGGGTGGGAGGGTGTTTGGCTAGTGCTTTGCGGGTCGCTCCTGTAGCGTGCCGAGGGATTGTGAAGGGCCAACTCTGGAGCTGTAGTTTGGAGGGGAGATGCCGTCAGAGCTGCGTAGTCGGCGACTGTGGCATGGCAGAGCCTTGTTTGGATGCTCGCCGAGCATGTGTTGGGCGTTCTTGGTAGGGGCGTGAGCTGTGCTGCTGGGCTTGGGCCTGTGGTGCTGGCAAGAAGGCGGCAGGAAGTGGCGATGGCGTGGTGGTGCGGCTGGGGGTGCAGGCGCCCTTAAATGACGCTGCTTTGTTTTTCCTCAGGAGTGGAACGGTTTGGTGTGTCCTGGGCGCAGGGCTTGCGTGCTGGAGGAGAGCAGGAGAGGGAAAGAAGGAGAGGGAAAGAAGGAGCGGTGGTGTGTCATTTGTGGCTTCCTTTGCAGGTGTTGCGTCGTCCGCAGGAGCGGAGCAGGAGGACGAGAGCGACTCTCCCTGGGATTCCGAGGTGCTTGGTGTGAGGGGCGCAGTGGGTTGCCCGAGGGGGGAAGTGCGCGGGAGCTTGCCTTGGACGTGGGCCCTAGCAGGGATGAGGCTCAGTTGCCGCTTGTGGTGGCTGCGCCACAGGTTTGTTCCTGTGACCTGGAGCCGCTTGTGCTCTGTGCAAGCGGTTTGGTGAGGACTGTGCCTAAGTGGGGTGTGCTAATGTCCTGGGAGTGGCAGCAAGTGGCCTTGGAGTTGTATTTCTAGAGTCCTACTGCAAGAGAGAAGGTTCTGGTTCTGTGCGTGCTTGGAAGGGTTGCTGCTGCTTTGCCAGGTTATGCAGTGAAAGGAGCGTGTTTGGGACGGTGCAGCCAAGTACTAAGGACAGCAGCAGAGTGGGTGTAGGCTTGGAGGGAGCGCAGTTGGGGGTTGGAGAGTGGAAGCGAGGGCCCAGGGGGAGGTTTGCCTCAGGTTGTTGGAGAAGCAGGCAGCTGGCGGTGTTTGTTGGTGCAAAGGAGGGGGGAAGGATGTGTGTGCTGCTGAGTATTGCCGTGTAGGGGAAGCTGGAGTGTGGGTAGTGCTTCTCAGGGGCTTTAGGGGAAGGGAGCAGGGCGTTTGTGAGCTTCGGCATTGCCGTCCCTTCACATACGTTCTCGTGGAGGCTGCTTGTTTCTGTTCTTTCTAAGTGTGCGGGCCGATCTCTTTTAGGACGACTCACCGGAAAGGAAGGGAGAGGAGGCTCCTGGTGGTGCCCAAGTGGCGGCTGCTGCAGGAGCCCCTGCTGGTGTGAGAGGTGAGTTTCTAGACATGGAGGGGCTTTGTTTCTCTGCTCTTTGGGCTGGGTGAATGAACTGAAATGGCGATCTGCCTGTGAGAGGGTAGAGCAGGCAGGTAGGCGCTGGGCAGGCAATGGCGGGGAGGGGGGGAGGGAACGTAGCTGGAGGGAGATGTTTTGTGGTAGTGCTAGGGAAGGAGGGTTGTTTCTTGGTGACTTCCTGCGGGTGGGAGGGTGTTTGGCTAGTGCTTTGCGGGTCGCTCCTGTAGCGTGCCGAGGGATTGTGAAGGGCCAACTCTGGAGCTGTAGTTTGGAGGGGAGATGCCGTCAGAGCTGCGTAGTCGGCGACTGTGGCATGGCAGAGCCTTGTTTGGATGCTCGCCGAGCATGTGTTGGGCGTTCTTGGTAGGGGCGTGAGCTGTGCTGCTGGGCTTGGGCCTGTGGTGCTGGCAAGAAGGCGGCAGGAAGTGGCGATGGCGTGGTGGTGCGGCTGGGGGTGCAGGCGCCCTTAAATGACGCTGCTTTGTTTTTCCTGGGGAGTGGAACGGTTTGGTGTGTCCTGGGCGCAGGGCTTGCGTGCTGGAGGAGAGCAGGAGAGGGAAAGAAGGAGCGGTGGTGTGTCATTTGTGGCTTCCTTTGCAGGTGTTGCGTCGTCCGCAGGAGCGGAGCAGGAGGACGAGAGCGACTCTCCCTGGGATTCCGAGGTGCTTGGTGTGAGGGGCGCAGTGGGTTGCCCGAGGGGGGAAGTGCGCGGGAGCTTGCCTTGGACGTGGGCCCTAGCAGGGATGAGGCTCAGTTGCCGCTTGTGGTGGCTGCGCCACAGGTTTGTTCCTGTGACCTGGAGCCGCTTGTGCTCTGTGCAAGCGGTTTGGTGAGGACTGTGCCTAAGTGGGGTGTGCTAATGTCCTGGGAGTGGCAGCAAGTGGCCTTTGAGTTGTATTTCTAGAGTCCTACTGCAAGAGAGAAGGTTCTGGTTCTGTGCGTGCTTGGAAGGGTTGCTGCTGCTTTGCCAGGTTATGCAGTGAAAGGAGCGTGTTTGGGACGGTGCAGCCAAGTACTAAGGACAGCAGCAGAGTGGGTGTAGGCTTGGAGGGAGCGCAGTTGGGGGTTCTGAAAGGGCTGTTCTACTTCCAGAGCCTGCGTTCCTTGACGGCCTGCCAAAGTCCCGAAGCAGCAGTGAATCTGCAGGTAATGCTTGAGCGACAATCCGAGTTGTGCTTGGGTAGTCCTGCATTTGAAATGCAGTTTGTGGGTGAAGCGTTTCTGGAGATTGCTTGCACCACTCTCTGCTTGTTTGTGTTCTCGCTCACCTAGGTGTCTGCAAAGGAGGGAGGAGAGCGTGAAGGACGCGAGGCTGCTGCAACACAGACTGATTTTCAGTGTGACGGACAGGTGAGGAGCTGTGTTGAAGAGCTGTGGAGATGTTAGCCTAGAGCGAGGTGTTATTGCCAAAAGAGCGCAGGCGGAAGACCGCAGAGAGTGGCAGATGTGAAATATACTTTAGATGTATGTTATCTTTGGGCTCCCTCTGAAGAAGGCTGTCGTGAGTGAAAAGAAGGTGGTAGTGCATGTTCGTGCCCTTTTTGTGAGGCTCACGGCACAATCTTTCCTTAGGCGATGGCCGCAGAGCTGCCGGCGGAGGTTGCTGAAGCTCCTGGAAAGCAGTTGCTTCCAGAAGGTTCACTTGAAGTTCCAAAGGTTTCCTGCGGTGAGCTGCAGGGAGACAAGTTGCGGTTGCAAGAGGAACTGGCCAGGGTGAAAGCCAAGGTAGGCAAAGCCTGTAGTGGCCTGCATGACTGTGAGGAGGTGGTTTTCCCCTGTAAACGATGGGGAAAAGCCCTTGTTGAGGCTGTAGGGTAGTAGTGCAGTGGTGTCCCTTCTGTTGCCTTCCCTTCTTCCCGCCGCTGCCCCATGGTGGCAAACAGACCAAGCGCGTCAGGGAGCTGCCCTTTCAAGCGTGAGGGGCCAAGCAGTGTGTTGGGGGTCACACCTACCCACGAGGAGGCTGCTCAAGCAGCTTGTTGTCTCTCCGAACCCGCCTGAGCTTTGAGGTGGACCTGAAGGTGACAGTGGGTGAGCTCCGGGTGCCCTGAGAGTGCTGCGTGTTTTCCTGTTGAGGCTGTTGTACTCTTTCTCTATATTTGGCTGTGTGTGTAGAGCTTTGGTTCCTTCTTTGTAGCTGGTCAAATGCCTGCGAAGGTGACAGTCTGTGTTCTGGGGGGGGGCAGCACTTGAAAGGGTGCGATCCTTCTTCATGGTTTGCGCTCGCACACGCAGCGCTGGTTGCTAGGTGGGGTTTTTGCACTGTATACGGGAAGCAGCATGTCAGGCAGGTGCTGTGACTTGTCCTGTTCCCTGACTGTAGGAGGAACTTGACCTCCTAACCTAGCTGCCCGGAGAAGGCCGTGGGTTGGCCCTAGTGCTGAGCTTTTTCTGTAGAAAACATCTTGGCCATCTTGTGGCTGCATGATGCAAATGTGCCGCAAAGTGCTATAGTTCCTGCAGGGCCCTGGGGATGAACCTGTAGTTAGTAAGCATTAGGATCCCGAAATGCTAATTCACTTCCAAGTTGTTTTTGGAGAGAGCTACGTTCAGAGCTACTGACTTGCTTTCCGTTCACTACGCCCACCGCTGCCACCAACGCAAGTACGGAGTTGAAGGAAGGAGTGTAGGGACCGGCTTTCCACCATTTGTGTAAGAATAAGGTATAGCAGCGTGGGCAGCGTTGGACTAGAAGTCTTTGTGATTGTGGTCGTTATCCTGGAGTTGGGAAGTGCCAGCAGGAGAAGGGAGAGCCTTTGCAGTAATGCTTCCCGTGGGGGAGCGAGCAGCTGGATGCTAGGAGGGTCCCGAGTCACGGGAAGGAGTAGGATTGGTGTTGCAGCTGCGTTTGGGCAGCTGGTAGGAAATTGAGATGGGGATGGGAGAGGCCGGTATGAAAGCGGAAGGAGCAACGTGGTTTTGGAGAGTCGAAGCAGTGGAGTCGTCTGTCTGAAAGCGAAGCTGACTAGCGTGGGTCCTGACTAGCGTGGTTTTACAGTTGCAGGCGTTGGAAGAGCAGCATGTTCAGGCTGAGCGTTGTGTTCAGGATTTGAAGACGGCCCTGGCAGAGAAACAGAGGGAAGCGACAGCTTCTTCCCGGCAACTGCAAGACCTTCTGGAAGCCTCTTTGGGAGGCGTTAGCCTAAAAGACCTGGAGGAACGAGTGGGACGGTAAGGAAGTGGCACAGTGAAGCAAGGCTTTGCTTTGTGGGCTGGTGTAATAGCAGCAGGATGGCCTTGTTGCATCTCAGCAAGTCAGTACACGATTTTGGGAGAGGCTTTTGCTTTGGACTGTGTGATTTGGCGCTGTTGTGCCAGTGTTGGTGCTCCTGTGGATTTCCATGACGAGGCCTGTGTTTCTTTTCAAGACTTGAACTGGAAAACGCCCGGCTGGAAGACACAGGGCAGCAGCAGGCAGCTAGACTCGAAGCTCTTCAGAAAGAGCTGCACGCCTCTGCCTCTGTAAGCTAGTCATAGCCTTCCTGTTTCATGAGCTACTGTGCGCAGTTGTGTGTGTATGTATGCGGGGGCGTTTTCGGAAGAGATTTTCCTGGGGAGCCTCGGGGAAATCATTCCCTGCAGGCTGCAGGCGATCGGCTGCTGTTGGTCCGCTCGCAGGCTTTCTGGTTTTGTGCGCTACTCTGCTGAGTCTTACTTAACAGTGTTTGAGGTAAGGGCACTTACGGCACTTGTGCGCCGGTGTGAATGGTTGCTGCTTTGTACCGGTTGTGGTGCTTAAGCCGTGTGGCAGCAGCACTTCAGCTGTTGCCGCCTTAAAGGCGTTCTGCAAGTGAACTTGTGGAACGTCCTTGGTGCCAAGCACGTCGTTGCCAAGTCTTAAGCGGCCTCCTCAGGCTGTGCCAGGAATTCCATTTGCCGCTGGTCGCTGAAGATCCCCCTGGAGCTTTAAATTAAGCTGTGCTCTGCCCGGATGGGGATACCTAAGTACCGTCGGCTATTAGCGGAGGGCCTGAGGAAGGTGTTCTCCAGTGTGCGTGGCACCTTTGCCCCCGTGAGCCCCTCGCTAGTAGCGGGTGGTCTTTGCTTTAGTGGGGGTCGGGGGGAGGGTGGTGTGGGGGGAGAGAGGGGTGGCAGGCACCAGTTTCTGTCCCTCGGTCTTAGCCTGGGTGGTGGAAATATTGAAGTGCTGCAGTTTGCGTGGGATTCTGTCCCCTGGAGTTGTGGGGCCGGCCCTCGGCTAGCAGAGAGAGATGTCCTGCCGCACCTTTGTGAGGAAGGCTGTGCGCACCTAGTGCTTCTAGGTGCCGTGAGTGAGTCGTGTGTGCCATTTCTTCTTCCTGTCCGGAAAGCGTGAGAGCGGAAGAAAGCCAGGGAAGGAGCTGGCAGAGTGGAAACAACCCGCAGAAGCCCGCCTGGAGGAAGAAATGAAGAAAAACGTTGCACTGCAGAAAGAATGCAACAGGTACAGCCGTTGAGTACTTGTAAGAGCTGTCGAATGAGCGGGGAGTCAGGCGTTATGTACCTTGCCCCTGAGACTCCGAGTACGTATCTGTTGGTGAGCGAGCTCAAGGCTTGCGTTAGGTCTTGCAAGTGGCTTCTGTAGGGGAGCGTGCGGTTTTAGGTAGGTGGAAGTGCAGGCAGGAGGGCAGTTGTCCTGGGAAGAGAGGGAGGGCGGGAGGGCAGGAAGAAGTCGCTTGTGTCTTGTGCCTGTTGTCAGGCAGAGGGAGAAGCTTCATGGGAGCAGATGAAATGTTGACTGGGCAAGTGATGTGTGGGAGGGGAATGATGTGGGTGGGTGGGTTGGTGTGGTGTTTTGGCTTGGTGTCTTGTTCTGGAAGTCCTGGCCTGTCCGCCATGGTACAAATGAAGTAAGCCCCGCACCGTATGCGTGGTGCTTAGGGAAGTGCATGCGTAAAGGCGGACTGTGCTTGGGCTTCCTACTTTACTTGCTAATGTGCTGTGCAGGTCGAAGAGGCTTCTGGAGAAAGCTATGAAGAAAGTGAGGGCGTATGAGAGGCGGGCGCAAGAGTCCCAGATGAATTTCCCGGGCGAAAGGGAGGACCCGTGTTCGGGAAGGGGCAGAGAAGTTGCTAAATTACGAACAAAGGTGAGCTTTGGCTGGCTTGTTGTGGTGCTTGTTGTGGAAAGCTGTAAGATTCTTTTCCTGGCTGTTGGGTTGTGGTGTTAATTATGTGGTGGCCGTGTTTGAAAAGAACGGCTGTCTCTTATGGTCCCTGAAAAAGCCTGTGTAATCCTTTGGGAAGTGAAGAGGCGTTGCGATAGCGGGGCACTTGTGAGCCTGGGCCTTTCTGGGCGAGAGCCCAGCTTGAAAGCTTGAGGCCCTGGCAGCATCTTTGAGGTCTGACAGATGAATTTGTGCTCTGGAAGACCGGTAAGTAGGACCATTATAAGCCTAACCACAGTATGAAAGGCAAGGACATCGGAAGCATAGGTGTGAGAGGTGTGGAAAAGGTGCGTTTCTGCGGAGAGAAGACGACGACGACGGCGGCAGAGTTTTAGTTGACCTTTGGGGCCTACTGAAACCCTGGCACTTCTTTGTTGATTGTCTTCTAAACTCAAACCTGTGTGTGTGTGTGTGTGTGTGTGTGTGCGCGTGTGTGTGCGTGTATGTAGAAAGAGATAATCATTTCTGTTTCCTCTTTCCTGAAGCTTCAGGTATACCACTGTAAACAAGTGAATACCTTGTGATTATTGTATATTGTTGTCAATATGATTACAGTTGTTATCGTTCCCGTTCATTAGTTCATTACACTCGGTTACTTACCTGTTACAATAGTAAACTCATTCCTAAGGAGTAGGGACACCTACACTACCAGCCGACCCTGTTTAGTGTCGGGAGCCCGCCGAATTACCTTACCAGGGCAAAATGCCTCTCAACTGGTTCGGTCGTTCTGCGGAGGCCTCCCGGCACAAAGGGACACGCTCGGTGGATTGTCACAGAACTGCGTACGCTTAGACCTCTGGGTCTGCTTAGGTGAGTGAGTCCTTTCCCTGTGTGCAGGTCCGTGAGCTGTGCTGCTCCCTGGAGGCAGAGCGGAGGAAGTCGAGGCAGCTAGAGAAAGCAAACGAAGGTGCGCGAGAAGAGTTGGCTTGGCTGCATGGGAGCCGTGACAAACTGCGGAAGAGCAAGCGGCAGCTGGAAGAAGAGGTGGTTGCGCTGAGGTGTCGCTTAGAGGCCAAGATGAGGGATCAGAGGCACAGAGAAGAGGATAAAAGGGAGATTGAGCAAAAGGCTGGGCAAGAGCTAAGGCAAAAACTACAGGAAGTCAATCTCTTTCTGCAGGTGAGCTCCCTTACCGCTAGTACGCGCAGTCCGTTTGTGGCTTGTCATTCATTCTTTACTGTTGTCATTTCTCGGTATGTTATGCTTGTGCCGGTCAGTGCTGTGGGGTCATGGGCTCGTTATAGCTTCAGGAGGTTGCTGAAGGGTGCGAGCTTGTTGGATGCTTGTCCTCAGGCATTCTGAGATGTGGTGAATAATCTTCTTTACGCACCTCGGTCACTGGCGAATCTGTAACAGCGCCAAGAAAGACGAGAATTGCAAGTGGACTAGTGTCTTAGAGAGACAGAGGTGGCTTGAATCAGAACTAGCTCTGATTCAAAACAAAACAAAGCAAAGCAAAAAGTTGCGCTGAGAGAGCCGGTTTCTTTCTGAACGAAAAGGATGATGTAATGGGGTGCTTTTGGGTTTTGCCCTTGATTGTAGAGGGCAGTGAGGAGGCCCAGTTGGCTCCCTGGGTGAGGTTGTGCTCTTCAAAGTGGGTGTGTGAAAGGGCCTGGGGGGAATGATCTCTTTTTCTTTCCTGGGGGTTGAAACTGCATTATCTGCTTCAGACACAGGCAGCCGCCCAGGACCGAGCGGAACAACTAAGAGCCGCTTCTGCAGCTTCCGCGGTAGGCCGACTGCAGCAGAGAGTTAGGCATTTAGAATATGAATTGGCTCTCACAAAACGCCTGCAGTGAGAGAGCGCTAACGAGAGGCTTGCGGAAGCTGCTGCTGCTGCGCAATGCTATGAGCCCTGCAGAAGCCACTCTCTGGCAACGAACCCGGTGGGCAGCGCTTCCTCTGTGACGGAGAGAGTGGAAGCTCATATGGCTGAGGTAAGGCATTGGGAATACCTGTTATTCTCAAGCTGAAAATGAGCATCCGTTCCTAGCTCCACCGCGCCCAATCTAGGAGTCTAGACACGCCTGCTGACCCTCAGAGCGCTGCAACCTCGGCAAAAGCTCTGGTCCGGGCGCGCCCCAGAATTAGCAGTCCGTGTGACGGCATGTTCCTCACAGCGTGGTGAGCAGCGTGCCCTGAGGTTTGGGAAGCGCATGCCGAGAGTGGGGCAAGGGAGCACGTGATTCTTCACAAAATGCCGTGATCCGTTCCCGCCTTTGCACAGAGTGGGGGTGTGGAGAAGCTCTCGAGTTGGGGATTGCTTTGTGAGACGGTTAATGCCATAGAGTAATGGGAACGCTGGGCCTTGGTGGACAAAGACTTTCTCTGTAGTGGGGGTGATGTTTCCAGTGTTTATTCCCATGTTGCAGTTGGCTTGAGAAGCTAATGCTACAAGAATGTAGCTACTGAGGCCTTAAGGGTATCTTGTCTGTACTTGCAGGTGCGGCGGGAATGGTCAAAAATATCGCTGAAGAACTTGAGCAAGGTAATCTGTCAGGATCTGTTAGCGGTGTTACCAAGGAAGAGGACGGTTCCTCCATTTTGAACACAACTACTGGAAAGCTGCCAAGCTCCTGTGCTAAGCACAGTTGTTTTCTACTAGCTTTCCAACCTAGAGCTCTGCGAGGCAACTTGCTGCTTATGCAAATAATAGTCGTACAGAGTCGTATGCAGTTGCCTTTAGATCACAGAGAGGAAAAGCGGCCTATGCGCACGTTCAGCCCCTGCCCCCGAGCCCTGAGCAATTCCACCTCTTCAGGATAATTGTTTCTCCAGAGTTGTGGCTTGGCGGTGACTGGGCCTGTTGCAAAGCAGGTAGCCCCTGAGAGCAATTCCTTCTGTCCCAGTAGCCTTTACTCTCCTAGCGAGTGGCCAGCCGTTGCGCTAGAGCTCTTTCCGTTTGCTAGGACGGACACAAATCCGTGGCATTGAATCCGTTTGCATTGTGACTGGAGTTGCCTGTCTCCTGGGAGTAATAAGGTTTGTTTGCTTTGGGGACCTTTTCCTACTGCAACACTAACATAGGGCATTTTCTCCCCTCCCGCTCTCGCCCCGCCCCTTCCCCAGCAATGGCTGAGCTGAACGTTGGATCGGCTGGAGCTTCTCCCTGGGCATCTACTGAAGGATCTTCAGAAAACGTAGACCAGGAGCCGCTTTCCAGGGCAACGCAAGAGTGCCGCGATGTTTTGACAGCCCCGTTCCAGAGAGCTAAGAGTGGTTATCCTGAGACTACTACCTCCTGACAGAGGGACTCGCGTTACCAGGCTGTGAGGAAAAGCAACCCTTGCCACTGTTTTTGTACGAGTGCAACAGTGCGGTGTAGCCAATAATAATAACGTGCGGTCTTTAACTGCAAGTATTGTGTTCCAACTTGGTATTTAATAAATGTTGTAATCTAGTAGGTCTCTCCGTTTTATTCTGTTCCCCTTCCTGACTTTGCCTGCCCTGCGCATATGACTGTCCCCTCTGCTCGTGTCTCTTATGGAGTAGTACGTGTTGCATTGCTGCCAAATGGTGGATGCTGGTGGAAGTCTGGCCTGCTGCGGCATTTGCGGGCAAGGGCTGCGTTTTGTCCCTGCGTTTTGCGAGTTGTTCAGCGCTAGCCAGCACGGATGATGGAAGTCATGTTTTTGAAGGCCTAGCCAGGCTTTCTTCCTGGGCAGGCGCTTAGCCCTTCTGCCTCGCGCTGGTCTGACCAAAAGTCACTTATGCAGACAGCTCCAGGCCTGAGGGCAGAGAGGCCGTTTGTCCAAGGGAGAGCTCAGCTCTGCTCTGCTCTGCTCCCTTCAGCTGGCTTCCCAGCTGCTCCTTCAGCCTGTCCTGGCAGCCAGGCCAAGGGCCAGCATGCAGACTGTGTGTTTTTCCTCAGCGGGGGCTGGAAGCACGAGTGTGTGAAGACAGGGGCCTCGATCGTCCCCAGGTGCAGCCCTTGGCGGTTCCCCTTGTTGAACTTGACAAGGTGCCCGGTTGCCTCACGTCTCGCTCGTAGCGGGGCACTGGCCTCTTGCTGCCTTTGAGAACGATGCTTCCTGTGGTCTGGGCAGAAGGGAGGGCGAGAGCTTCTGGTAGCCAGGAAAGGTCGCAAAGCCCGCCGGTCTGGAAGGCTGTTGGATCCGCTTGCAGTCTGCAAAGGGGAAAGGGGTTATGGAAGTTCTCTGCCCTGCAGCGTGACTGGCAAAGCGGAACCGCTGTCCAGTGCTGGGCACTTGCTCTTCTCTCTGCAAAGCAAAAGCAGGTGCGGAACGCCTCTGAAGTGCCTTCGCTTTGGGTTGTCCTGTTGCCAAACTCTGAGAGGAACTGTTTTCCAGTGGTTCCCTGCCTGCTTCTGTCCTGCTGGGTGTCAGGGAGAGGTGAAAGTTCTTGGCCGCCGGAGCAGCAGCACTGAAATTCAGCGCTGGCATCTGGCATGACAGGAGCTGGTAGCGCTTACAAGGCGGGTAGAGCAAAGTCCCGTCTGTTCTGGCCCCTGCACTAGAGGAGAGGGATGGAGCTACTGGAGCGAGTCCAGCGAAGGGCTACTAAGATGATTAAGGGACTGGAGTAGCTCTCATACGAGGAAAGGCTGAGAGAGCTGGGATTGTTCAGCCTGCAGAAGAGAAGACCGCGGATCAGGGTGTAGGCAGGATGCGAAGGGAGGGTGTAAAGAAGTCGGAGGCAGACTCTTCTCAGCGGTGCCTAGCGGTAGGACGAGGGGCAAGGGGCACAAACTGAAACACAGGCCGTCCTGTCTGAACAGGAGGAAAAAGTTCTTTGCTGTGAGGAGTGACTGAGCCCTGGAAGAGGTTGCCCAGAGAGCTTGGGGAGTCTCCGTCCTCAGAGATGTTCCCAAGCCGTCTGGCTAGGGTCCTGGGCCGACTACTTGAGGTGATCCTGCTTGAGTAGGGGGGGCTGGACGAGACGATCTCCAGAGGTGCCTTCCAACCTCAAACGTCTGGTGATTCTGTGACAAGCGGGAGAAGCGGGCGACCGGGCATCTAGTCAAGTTCGACAAGGGGAACTGTCAAGGGCTGCACCTGGGGACAAATAGCCCCTGTGCCCTGGGGCAGGCTGGGGGCTACTGCCAGGAAAGCAGCTGGGCAGAGGAAGGCCTGGGGGTGCAGGTGGGCAGCAAGGAGTCAGCAATGGTTAGAGAAAGAAATCGTAACCACATTTTAATCGTTTTGATAATAACTTTCTGCCAAAGGGAGCAATCGCCCTCCAGCCTCTCGCTGTGGTCTCTGCTAACAGCTGGAGCGATCCGCTTTCGGTGAGAGTCGCTCACCTCGGTGAGAGTCGCGACTCGCGGCCAATTTGGCTCCCTCCGGCACTTGGGCTTCCTACGGCGCAGGCGCAGAGCTGGGAGCCCAGAAGGACCGGCACGCTCGCGGCCTGGCCGGGCAGCAGCCAGAGCAGCCAGCTGCGGGGCTCAACCTAAGCAGTCGCCGTCTCTTCAGGCGCAACGAGCTACTTCAGCCCTGCGAGCTCGGCCAAGCGCTCGCGACGCCCGCGCCCTTAGGGAAACAGTGGGAGCGCAGGTTTGCGAGGAGCACAGTGTCCCGCACCTGGAGCAGCAGCAGCATGAATTCTTCAGGGAAATGACGGCACAGCAGAGTAAGAGCTGGAGCTGGGGGCCGCCGGGGAGGGACCCCCAACAAAGACGTCCTTCGGCCGGCCGCAGCCACCCGCAGCCACCCGCCGCCGCCGCCGCCGCCGCCCCCCGGCCCGGCCCGGCAGCGCCGCGAAGGAGGCGGCAGCGCCCCCCCCCGCCCCGCCCCGGGCCCGCCCCGGCCGCAGCCCCGCCCCCTCGCTGCACAGCCCCGCCCCTCGGCGCGTCACCCCGCTGCCCTGTGACGCCCCCCCCGCGCCCTCGCCGCGGCTGTTGCGCATGCGCGGCGCGCCCGCCACCGCCTCCGGAGCCGGTGGTCCTCGGTGCTGTTGCGGCCGTGTGCCTCGCTGCCAGCGTCGCTGCGTCGCTGTCCTCGGCCGGCGCCTCTGCCCCCGGCCCGGGGGCTCCGAGCTCGCCGGGACTCAGCCCCGCAGCAGCTGGCCCGGGCCGCGGCCCCTGCTCGGGGCTGTCCGCCGCCCGCGTGCCCGCCGCAGCATGAAGAGGCTCTTGGGGCTCTTCGGCCAGGGCCAGGGGCAGCCGCCTTCGCCGTCGCCGTCGCCGTCGCGGTCGCGGTCGCGGTCGCGGTGGGCGTGCGGCGGCAGCGCGCCCCTGCGCTGCGTCGGCGCTGCCTACGAGCTCCGGGAGAAGGAGCTGGGCAAGCTGCACCGCGCGGCCGCCAGCGGCGACCTGGCGCGGGTGCGGCGGCGGCGGTGGCTGCCGAGAGTCGGCCTCGACGGGCGGGACAAGGCGAAGCGGTGAGGGGCGGCGGGGGGGCCGGGGCGGCGCGGGGGGTGGGGGGGGCGGCGGCGAGGGCCGGGCTGCTGCGTCGGTGCCGGCGGGGGCGGCGGCTGGTGGGTTGGAGCTGGCGTGCAGCTGGCAGGAGCGCCTTTGTGCCGGGAAGGCAGGGCCGTTTGCTTGGGCTGGCGAGGGAGTGCGGGAGGGCAGTCGGCCTTGCGCGCGCGGGGTGGGCTCGGGGCTCGGGGCTCGGGGCTCGGGGCTCGGAGGCCGGTTGCGTGTGTGGCCAGGCCGGAGCGGGACTTTGTTGCTGGGAGCGTGACAGGGTCGAGGGGGAAGGTTTCTGCTGTCGGGTTTGGTAGGTGTTGTGGAGGGCCCTTGGGAGCGAGCGCGTGCTGGTGCTTGCTGCAGCAGTAAGGCCGGGAAGAGGCCAGAGGGCGCGACTTCCCGGCAAGGCCAGCAGCGAGGGGATGTTCTGGTGTTATAAAAGGCACGTGCTGGGCCTGCGGCCCGCTGCTGTGGCGTGAGTGGTCCTGGCAGCAGGTGGAGGTTGCCTTGCCGTAGGCTGGAGGTGCGCAAGCCTTGCTCTTGCTTGCTGGGCTGCGTGCGTAGTGGTGTTGGAGGCAGGGAGGAGGTGCCAGGGCGGAGGGCAGCAGTTGCAGAGCGGAAGCCGGAGGCTGGCTGGGAGAAATGGGGGGCCTGGGCGCAGGGATGCACGCGCAGGGAAGGGAGCGCGGAGCTGAGGCAACGTTGTCTTCCTAAGTGGGGGCTGGGGCTGGGGCTGGGGCTGGGGCTGGGGCGGGGAGGGGCTTTTTCCTAGCCCCGGCGTCTCGGGCTTTGGGTGTGCAGCGGTCACCCGCGTGACATGGGCAGGCGCGGTCTCTTCAGCTGTCTGGCCTGCGCTAAGGTAACATGCTCAATTTTTAGGACACCTCTGCATCTGGCTTGCGCTAACGGACATGCGGAGGTTGTCTTGTACTTAGTAGAGAGGAAGTGCAAGCTAAATCCTCGTGACAACTTCAAGAGATCGCCACTGATGAAGGTACGTGGGTGCTGCGGTAGGCAGGGCTTCTAAATTGCGCCCCGAGCGATCGAGCTCTTGGGTGATTCTGGAGGTAGGTCTGGGTGGAGCTTGTGGTGCGCTGGGCGCTGGCTAGGCGTGCGTTGCCTAATGTTTGGGCGCGTTATTGTTGTCCGAGGTCGGCAAGCTGTGGGAATTCTGCCAGAGGGAAGCGTAATTGCTGGCAACGTTTCCTTGTTTCCCGTGTGGTTGGCAGGCAGTGCAGTGCCAGCACGAAGGCTGCGTCGCCATTCTGCTAGCGCATGGCGCCGACGCTAACCTTGCGGATGCTAACGGCAACACTGCCCTTCACCTGGCTGCCCTTGCTCCTAACACCTGCCTAGCAGGGCAGTTACTGGCGCACAACGCCCATCTTGATGCGCAGAATAAGGTAAGCGTGGAATTTGGGTCAGGCCGCTCCTGAGAAGAAAAAGTTGCTTTGCTTCTCTGTGTTTTTCTAACTGGAGAGGGGCGTTATGCTTTCAGATGGGATACACGCCCCTTTCT
Organism: Struthio camelus; assembly: GCF_040807025.1. Lineage (NCBI taxonomy): Eukaryota > Metazoa > Chordata > Aves > Struthioniformes > Struthionidae > Struthio > Struthio camelus. The sequence continues at coordinate 27,983,262 of NC_090942.1, forward strand.
CTGGCCGTGTCCGCGCATCACGTAGAGATGGTGGAGTTCCTGCTTAGCAAAGGAGCCGACGTGCACGCTCGAGATCAGTCGGAAAGGTGAAGGGTTTGTCAAAACGGGGCGTGGGTCTCCTGAGCATTGGTGAAGTTTGCCTGGTCTGGCCGGGTAGCCGAGGGTGCTTAGCGGGGGAGACGTTTGGCCCAGGGACGTGCTGCGGCCCCTTGCAACCCGAGTTCTCGTGGGCTTCCGTGTGGTTGGCTTTGCTTTCCTCCTGGCTGTAGGAAAGGGGGAGGTGTAATTGTTTTGGGAGCAAATAGGGATGAAAGGAACGCCAGTGAAACGTCGGTGTCTCCTGATAGCTTTTGTCTCGTCTTGTGGCTGCTTTAGGACCCCTCTGATGCTTGCCGCCTCTGCCGGGGACGTGAGCATGATAGAAGTTCTTCTTGGCTATGGTGCTGACCTTTGCCAGAAAGACGTTCTTGGATGGACAGCGGAGGCTTATGCTAGGAGGTCTGGACACACTGGGTAAGTGCTTTAGGTCACGGTGAGAGTCGCTAAGCGGTCCGAATGTCCGTGTTGGTGTGCGGACGTGTTTGGTAAGAGGCGCAAGGTTTAATGATGCGTGGAGACCTTTGTTGAAGGTGGGCTCAGTGGAATCTTCCGGGACGTAGCGTTCCCTGTGTCAAGTGTGAGTTGGGGAGTTGAGGAAAGCTTCCCCCGCAAATCGTCTTGTTTGGTAAGTGGTGTTATGCAAGGATGTAGTTGATTATAGTGACAGTGTTCCCTTTCTTTCCGCACCTCCCTAGTGTTAGTGAACAGCTGGCAGACCGCGCAGCCGAGAAAAACGTGGGAGAAGCTTGTGCAGGCAGCGCAGAAAGCACGCCAGTGCTTAGCACTCGTTGCGAGGCAGGAGCTGCTGCGTTTGCGTTGGGCACACCTGCTGCGGACAGAGGAGGTAGGAGGCTTAACTGTGGAGGAGCTGAGGAGGAGAATGCCTACGGCCTTTTCTTGTGGTGGCTTGTATTGAAGCTTGGCAGGGTTCCGTCCCTCTTGCCTGTTGAGTACCCTTGCTAGGGACGGAGTAGAGACGCGCTGGTGATCCTCCTCCGTGAGGATAGTCCTTTGGTTTTGAGGCTGGCTTTTGGTTTTGGGGGTGATGGGTGGGAGGCTGGGTAGAGCAGGAAATACAGCGTAGTCTCTGGCATTTTGAAGCACAGGTTGGCGGGGGTGGGGGTAGAGGCAAAGAGAGCACGAGAGAGAGACCGATCTCTGCCTGTGTGGTATGAAGAGCTCGGCAGTTTGTTTCCTTCTTGTCCTGTTCAACCGCTACCAGCATTTGCTCGCTGCCTGCTCACATAGCATATTCATGCCATGGCAGGTTTGAGGTTTGGAACGTTCGAAGGAAAGACAAGGGCGGTGTGGAATTCTTGTCCTTTTTTATTTTGCGGGGGGTGGGGGGGGGCAGCGAGAATTGAGTAGGATGGGAGAAATTGGTGGTTTGGGGCATGCTTTCGTTCATGCTGTCTGGCATGACTGCTTCACTCTAGTCTGGCCTGTAGAATTGTCCGTGTAACATGCTTGTCTGCATTGCTGAAAGTCGAAGGTCCGACATGCTAAGAATTAATCCTGTCAATTAATATTTGAACAGTGAGAGGTGGCTTTTCCCACGAATACTTCACGAGGTGAGACTCGAACAGTAGCTTTTGCCAACGACCTTAACCTGCCGAAAAAGAGGGGAGATTTGAGCGAGACGGTCCTTCTTGCCTTTGCCTTTGCCTTTGCCTTTGAAGAGTGTTGGAGGCAGAGGAGAGCGATGACAGCTGTCCTGCTTCTGAGGAAGAAAAAAGCAGTTTAGCTGCCAAGGTAAAGTGCCTCCAGAAGGAGAACTGCCCGTGGAGCGACTCGTTTGCAGGGCAGAGCTGTCTAGATTTGGGCAAAAGCGCATGTCCAGGCAGGGTGGTTTTCTCCTGCCCCGCGGTCTCCTGCCTGCCAGTCTTTCAGCTGCGGTGAGCTGTTTGCTCCAAGCCTTGTAGCTGTCCGTGGCAGAGCATGCAGCAGGCTTGCGGTTGCGGGTGGGAAGAGCAGTAGGTGACAAGAAAAGTGACCGCATGGTTTTCTTCACCTGAGTCAGAGTTCTCGTCCCAAAGCTGATCAGCCTCTAGATGGCCTGTTCTTTTGTCCTCCAAGCCTTGCTGTTTGTTTCCAGTAACTTTGGTGATAGAATTCAGGCTGATATGGGGAAAAGGGCACTTGCTGTTCAAGATCTGCTGCAATGCTTCATCTCCTGGCTCTCCTTTCTTTCGTCCTTGTCAGGTTGCCCAAGAGTGCTTGGGGGCGGGGGGAGTGGCTCAAGAGGGTCTTTTTTTCCTCCTGGGGGATGGCATTGCGGGCTTGCATGGGATCTCACAGCACCTGTTTCCCCTTCCTTTTGTTTCTTTTGTTTTGTTTTGGTTTGTTTTTCAGTTGAGGTGTGTGGCATTGGGGCTGTGCCATGATGAAGAAGCTGAAGAAGCCGAGTGTGGTGCAGGAACGCACCCCGTAGTGCTGGAGATGCAGGCATGTTTATTTGCAACCTGGTTGCCCTTGTCTCAGTGGCCTGTCAGAGACTGTGGCAGCTGTTGTGTGAGAAGAGCTAGTGTGGCATAGTAAGATGTGATGGTGGTTGGAGGAGTGAAAGTGAGGAAAGAGGGGGAGGTGAGACTACGGTAGTTTGAGAAGCAGGCAGCTGGTGGTCTCGTGAGCCCAAGGGAGGGGGAAAGGGTGTGTGTGCTGCTGGATAAGGTAACGTAGGTGAAGGCAGAGCCTGACTGTGTGCGGGCAGTGCTTCTCGGGGGGCTTTATGGAATGGGAGCAGGACGTTAGTGACATTAGGTATTGCTGTGTACATAAAGACATCTGCAGGCCTTGTAAAAGAGGAGCGAGAAGGTTTTTCTCTGTGGCTCGAGAGAGGAGAAGTATTTGGCAAGGTGTGGATGGCCTGGGCAGAGGCTGCTGTCCTGGGAGTGGCAGCAAGTGGCCTTGGAGTTGTATTTCTAGAGTCCTACTGCAAGAGAGAAGGTTCTGGTTCTGTGCGTGCTTGGAAGGGCTGCTGCTGCTTTGCCAGGTTATGCAGTGAAAGGAGCGTGTTTGGGACGGTGCAGCCAAGTACTAAGGACAGCAGCAGAGTGGGTGTAGGCTTGGAGGGAGCGCAGTTGGGGGTTGGAGAGTGGAAGCGAGGGCCCAGGGGGAGGTTTGCCTCAGGTTGTTGGAGAAGCAGGCAGCTGGCGGTGTTTGTTGGTGCAAAGGAGGGGGGAAGGATGTGTGTGCTGCTGAGTATTGCCGTGTAGGGGAAGCTGGAGTGTGGGTAGTGCTTCTCAGGGGCTTTAGGGGAAGGGAGCAGGGCGTTTGTGAGCTTCGGCATTGCCGTCCCTTCACATACGTTCTCGTGGAGGCTGCTTGTTTCTGTTCTTTCTAAGTGTGCGGGCCGATCTCTTTCAGGACGACTCACCGGAAAGGAAGGGAGAGGAGGCTCCTGGTGGTGCCCAAGTGGCGGCTGCTGCAGGAGCCCCTGCTGGTGTGAGAGGTGAGTTTCTAGACATGGAGGGGCTTTGTTTCTCTGCTCTTTGGGCTGGGTGAATGAACTGAAATGGCGATCTGCCTGTGAGAGGGTAGAGCAGGCAGGTAGGCGCTGGGCAGGCAATGGCGGGGAGGGGGGGAGGGAACGTAGCTGGAGGGAGATGTTTTGTGGTAGTGCTAGGGAAGGAGGGTTGTTTCTTGGTGACTTCCTGCGGGTGGGAGGGTGTTTGGCTAGTGCTTTGCGGGTCGCTCCTGTAGCGTGCCGAGGGATTGTGAAGGGCCAACTCTGGAGCTGTAGTTTGGAGGGGAGATGCCGTCAGAGCTGCGTAGTCGGCGACTGTGGCATGGCAGAGCCTTGTTTGGATGCTCGCCGAGCATGTGTTGGGCGTTCTTGGTAGGGGCGTGAGCTGTGCTGCTGGGCTTGGGCCTGTGGTGCTGGCAAGAAGGCGGCAGGAAGTGGCGATGGCGTGGTGGTGCGGCTGGGGGTGCAGGCGCCCTTAAATGACGCTGCTTTGTTTTTCCTGGGGAGTGGAACGGTTTGGTGTATCCTGGGCGCAGGGCTTGCGTGCTGGAGGAGAGCAGGAGAGGGAAAGAAGGAGCGGTGGTGTGTCATTTGTGGCTTCCTTTGCAGGTGTTGCGTCGTCCGCAGGAGCGGAGCAGGAGGACGAGAGCGACTCTCCCTGGGATTCCGAGGTGCTTGGTGTGAGGGGCGCAGTGGGTTGCCCGAGGGGGGAAGTGCGCGGGAGCTTGCCTTGGACGTGGGCCCTAGCAGGGATGAGGCTCAGTTGCCGCTTGTGGTGGCTGCGCCACAGGTTTGTTCCTGTGACCTGGAGCCGCTTGTGCTCTGTGCAAGCGGTTTGGTGAGGACTGTGCCTAAGTGGGGTGTGCTAATGTCCTGGGAGTGGCAGCAAGTGGCCTTGGAGTTGTATTTCTAGAGTCCTACTGCAAGAGAGAAGGTTCTGGTTCTGTGCGTGCTTGGAAGGGTTGCTGCTGCTTTGCCAGGTTATGCAGTGAAAGGAGCGTGTTTGGGACGGTGCAGCCAAGTACTAAGGACAGCAGCAGAGTGGGTGTAGGCTTGGAGGGAGCGCAGTTGGGGGTTGGAGAGTGGAAGCGAGGGCCCAGGGGGAGGTTTGCCTCAGGTTGTTGGAGAAGCAGGCAGCTGGCGGTGTTTGTTGGTGCAAAGGAGGGGGGAAGGATGTGTGTGCTGCTGAGTATTGCCGTGTAGGGGAAGCTGGAGTGTGGGTAGTGCTTCTCAGGGGCTTTAGGGGAAGGGAGCAGGGCGTTTGTGAGCTTCGGCATTGCCGTCCCTTCACATACGTTCTCGTGGAGGCTGCTTGTTTCTGTTCTTTCTAAGTGTGCGGGCCGATCTCTTTCAGGACGACTCACCGGAAAGGAAGGGAGAGGAGGCTCCTGGTGGTGCCCAAGTGGCGGCTGCTGCAGGAGCCCCTGCTGGTGTGAGAGGTGAGTTTCTAGACATGGAGGGGCTTTGTTTCTCTGCTCTTTGGGCTGGGTGAATGAACTGAAATGGTGATCTGCCTGTGAGAGGGTAGAGCAGGCAGGTAGGCGCTGGGCAGGCAATGGCGGGGAGGGGGGGAGGGAACGTAGCTGGAGGGAGATGTTTTGTGGTAGTGCTAGGGAAGGAGGGTTGTTTCTTGGTGACTTCCTGCGGGTGGGAGGGTGTTTGGCTAGTGCTTTGCGGGTCGCTCCTGTAGCGTGCCGAGGGATTGTGAAGGGCCAACTCTGGAGCTGTAGTTTGGAGGGGAGATGCCGTCAGAGCTGCGTAGTCGGCGACTGTGGCATGGCAGAGCCTTGTTTGGATGCTCGCCGAGCATGTGTTGGGCGTTCTTGGTAGGGGCGTGAGCTGTGCTGCTGGGCTTGGGCCTGTGGTGCTGGCAAGAAGGCGGCAGGAAGTGGCGATGGCGTGGTGGTGCGGCTGGGGGTGCAGGCGCCCTTAAATGACGCTGCTTTGTTTTTCCTGGGGAGTGGAACGGTTTGGTGTGTCCTGGGCGCGGGGCTTGCGTGCTGGAGGAGAGCAGGAGAGGGAAAGAAGGAGCGGTGGTGTGTCATTTGTGGCTTCCTTTGCAGGTGTTGCGTCGTCCGCAGGAGCGGAGCAGGAGGACGAGAGCGACTCTCCCTGGGATTCCGAGGTGCTTGGTGTGAGGGGCGCAGTGGGTTGCCCGTGGGGGGAAGTGCGCGGGAGCTTGCCTTGGACGTGGGCCCTAGCAGGGATGAGGCTCAGTTGCCGCTTGTGGTGGCTGCGCCACAGGTTTGTTCCTGTGACCTGGAGCCGCTTGTGCTCTGTGCAAGCGGTTTGGTGAGGACTGTGCCTAAGTGGGGTGTGCTAATGTCCTGGGAGTGGCAGCAAGTGGCCTTGGAGTTGTATTTCTAGAGTCCTACTGCAAGAGAGAAGGTTCTGGTTCTGTGCGTGCTTGGAAGGGTTGCTGCTGCTTTGCCAGGTTATGCAGTGAAAGGAGCGTGTTTGGGACGGTGCAGCCAAGTACTAAGGACAGCAGCAGAGTGGGTGTAGGCTTGGAGGGAGCGCAGTTGGGGGTTGGAGAGTGGAAGCGAGGGCCCAGGGGGAGGTTTGCCTCAGGTTGTTGGAGAAGCAGGCAGCTGGCGGTGTTTGTTGGTGCAAAGGAGGGGGGAAGGATGTGTGTGCTGCTGAGTATTGCCGTGTAGGGGAAGCTGGAGTGTGGGTAGTGCTTCTCAGGGGCTTTAGGGGAAGGGAGCAGGGCGTTTGTGAGCTTCGGCATTGCCGTCCCTTCACATACGTTCTCGTGGAGGCTGCTTGTTTCTGTTCTTTCTAAGTGTGCGGGCCGATCTCTTTCAGGACGACTCACCGGAAAGGAAGGGAGAGGAGGCTCCTGGTGGTGCCCAAGTGGCGGCTGCTGCAGGAGCCCCTGCTGGTGTGAGAGGTGAGTTTCTAGACATGGAGGGGCTTTGTTTCTCTGCTCTTTGGGCTGGGTGAATGAACTGAAATGGCGATCTGCCTGTGAGAGGGTAGAGCAGGCAGGTAGGCGCTGGGCAGGCAATGGCGGGGAGGGGGGGAGGGAACGTAGCTGGAGGGAGATGTTTTGTGGTAGTGCTAGGGAAGGAGGGTTGTTTCTTGGTGACTTCCTGCGGGTGGGAGGGTGTTTGGCTAGTGCTTTGCGGGTCGCTCCTGTAGCGTGCCGAGGGATTGTGAAGGGCCAACTCTGGAGCTGTAGTTTGGAGGGGAGATGCCGTCAGAGCTGCGTAGTCGGCGACTGTGGCATGGCAGAGCCTTGTTTGGATGCTCGCCGAGCATGTGTTGGGCGTTCTTGGTAGGGGCGTGAGCTGTGCTGCTGGGCTTGGGCCTGTGGTGCTGGCAAGAAGGCGGCAGGAAGTGGCGATGGCGTGGTGGTGCGGCTGGGGGTGCAGGCGCCCTTAAATGACGCTGCTTTGTTTTTCCTGGGGAGTGGAACGGTTTGGTGTGTCCTGGGCGCGGGGCTTGCGTGCTGGAGGAGAGCAGGAGAGGGAAAGAAGGAGCGGTGGTGTGTCATTTGTGGCTTCCTTTGCAGGTGTTGCGTCGTCCGCAGGAGCGGAGCAGGAGGACGAGAGCGACTCTCCCTGGGATTCCGAGGTGCTTGGTGTGAGGGGCGCAGTGGGTTGCCCGTGGGGGGAAGTGCGCGGGAGCTTGCCTTGGACGTGGGCCCTAGCAGGGATGAGGCTCAGTTGCCGCTTGTGGTGGCTGCGCCACAGGTTTGTTCCTGTGACCTGGAGCCGCTTGTGCTCTGTGCAAGCGGTTTGGTGAGGACTGTGCCTAAGTGGGGTGTGCTAATGTCCTGGGAGTGGCAGCAAGTGGCCTTGGAGTTGTATTTCTAGAGTCCTACTGCAAGAGAGAAGGTTCTGGTTCTGTGCGTGCTTGGAAGGGCTGCTGCTGCTTTGCCAGGTTATGCAGTGAAAGGAGCGTGTTTGGGACGGTGCAGCCAAGTACTAAGGACAGCAGCAGAGTGGGTGTAGGCTTGGAGGGAGCGCAGTTGGGGGTTGGAGAGTGGAAGCGAGGGCCCAGGGGGAGGTTTGCCTCAGGTTGTTGGAGAAGCAGGCAGCTGGCGGTGTTTGTTGGTGCAAAGGAGGGGGGAAGGATGTGTGTGCTGCTGAGTATTGCCGTGTAGGGGAAGCTGGAGTGTGGGTAGTGCTTCTCAGGGGCTTTAGGGGAAGGGAGCAGGGCGTTTGTGAGCTTCGGCATTGCCGTCCCTTCACATACGTTCTCGTGGAGGCTGCTTGTTTCTGTTCTTTCTAAGTGTGCGGGCCGATCTCTTTTAGGACGACTCACCGGAAAGGAAGGGAGAGGAGGCTCCTGGTGGTGCCCAAGTGGCGGCTGCTGCAGGAGCCCCTGCTGGTGTGAGAGGTGAGTTTCTAGACATGGAGGGGCTTTGTTTCTCTGCTCTTTGGGCTGGGTGAATGAACTGAAATGGCGATCTGCCTGTGAGAGGGTAGAGCAGGCAGGTAGGCGCTGGGCAGGCAATGGCGGGGAGGGGGGGAGGGAACGTAGCTGGAGGGAGATGTTTTGTGGTAGTGCTAGGGAAGGAGGGTTGTTTCTTGGTGACTTCCTGCGGGTGGGAGGGTGTTTGGCTAGTGCTTTGCGGGTCGCTCCTGTAGCGTGCCGAGGGATTGTGAAGGGCCAACTCTGGAGCTGTAGTTTGGAGGGGAGATGCCGTCAGAGCTGCGTAGTCGGCGACTGTGGCATGGCAGAGCCTTGTTTGGATGCTCGCCGAGCATGTGTTGGGCGTTCTTGGTAGGGGCGTGAGCTGTGCTGCTGGGCTTGGGCCTGTGGTGCTGGCAAGAAGGCGGCAGGAAGTGGCGATGGCGTGGTGGTGCGGCTGGGGGTGCAGGCGCCCTTAAATGACGCTGCTTTGTTTTTCCTGGGGAGTGGAACGGTTTGGTGTGTCCTGGGCGCAGGGCTTGCGTGCTGGAGGAGAGCAGGAGAGGGAAAGAAGGAGCGGTGGTGTGTCATTTGTGGCTTCCTTTGCAGGTGTTGCGTCGTCCGCAGGAGCGGAGCAGGAGGACGAGAGCGACTCTCCCTGGGATTCCGAGGTGCTTGGTGTGAGGGGCGCAGTGGGTTGCCCGTGGGGGGAAGTGCGCGGGAGCTTGCCTTGGACGTGGGCCCTAGCAGGGATGAGGCTCAGTTGCCGCTTGTGGTGGCTGCGCCACAGGTTTGTTCCTGTGACCTGGAGCCGCTTGTGCTCTGTGCAAGCGGTTTGGTGAGGACTGTGCCTAAGTGGGGTGTGCTAATGTCCTGGGAGTGGCAGCAAGTGGCCTTGGAGTTGTATTTCTAGAGTCCTACTGCAAGAGAGAAGGTTCTGGTTCTGTGCGTGCTTGGAAGGGCTGCTGCTGCTTTGCCAGGTTATGCAGTGAAAGGAGCGTGTTTGGGACGGTGCAGCCAAGTACTAAGGACAGCAGCAGAGTGGGTGTAGGCTTGGAGGGAGCGCAGTTGGGGGTTGGAGAGTGGAAGCGAGGGCCCAGGGGGAGGTTTGCCTCAGGTTGTTGGAGAAGCAGGCAGCTGGCGGTGTTTGTTGGTGCAAAGGAGGGGGGAAGGATGTGTGTGCTGCTGAGTATTGCCGTGTAGGGGAAGCTGGAGTGTGGGTAGTGCTTCTCAGGGGCTTTAGGGGAAGGGAGCAGGGCGTTTGTGAGCTTCGGCATTGCCGTCCCTTCACATACGTTCTCGTGGAGGCTGCTTGTTTCTGTTCTTTCTAAGTGTGCGGGCCGATCTCTTTTAGGACGACTCACCGGAAAGGAAGGGAGAGGAGGCTCCTGGTGGTGCCCAAGTGGCGGCTGCTGCAGGAGCCCCTGCTGGTGTGAGAGGTGAGTTTCTAGACATGGAGGGGCTTTGTTTCTCTGCTCTTTGGGCTGGGTGAATGAACTGAAATGGCGATCTGCCTGTGAGAGGGTAGAGCAGGCAGGTAGGCGCTGGGCAGGCAATGGCGGGGAGGGGGGGAGGGAACGTAGCTGGAGGGAGATGTTTTGTGGTAGTGCTAGGGAAGGAGGGTTGTTTCTTGGTGACTTCCTGCGGGTGGGAGGGTGTTTGGCTAGTGCTTTGCGGGTCGCTCCTGTAGCGTGCCGAGGGATTGTGAAGGGCCAACTCTGGAGCTGTAGTTTGGAGGGGAGATGCCGTCAGAGCTGCGTAGTCGGCGACTGTGGCATGGCAGAGCCTTGTTTGGATGCTCGCCGAGCATGTGTTGGGCGTTCTTGGTAGGGGCGTGAGCTGTGCTGCTGGGCTTGGGCCTGTGGTGCTGGCAAGAAGGCGGCAGGAAGTGGCGATGGCGTGGTGGTGCGGCTGGGGGTGCAGGCGCCCTTAAATGACGCTGCTTTGTTTTTCCTCGGGAGTGGAACGGTTTGGTGTATCCTGGGCGCAGGGCTTGCGTGCTGGAGGAGAGCAGGAGAGGGAAAGAAGGAGCGGTGGTGTGTCATTTGTGGCTTCCTTTGCAGGTGTTGCGTCGTCCGCAGGAGCGGAGCAGGAGGACGAGAGCGACTCTCCCTGGGATTCCGAGGTGCTTGGTGTGAGGGGCGCAGTGGGTTGCCCGTGGGGGGAAGTGCGCGGGAGCTTGCCTTGGACGTGGGCCCTAGCAGGGATGAGGCTCAGTTGCCGCTTGTGGTGGCTGCGCCACAGGTTTGTTCCTGTGACCTGGAGCCGCTTGTGCTCTGTGCAAGCGGTTTGGTGAGGACTGTGCCTAAGTGGGGTGTGCTAATGTCCTGGGAGTGGCAGCAAGTGGCCTTGGAGTTGTATTTCTAGAGTCCTACTGCAAGAGAGAAGGTTCTGGTTCTGTGCGTGCTTGGAAGGGCTGCTGCTGCTTTGCCAGGTTATGCAGTGAAAGGAGCGTGTTTGGGACGGTGCAGCCAAGTACTAAGGACAGCAGCAGAGTGGGTGTAGGCTTGGAGGGAGCGCAGTTGGGGGTTGGAGAGTGGAAGCGAGGGCCCAGGGGGAGGTTTGCCTCAGGTTGTTGGAGAAGCAGGCAGCTGGCGGTGTTTGTTGGTGCAAAGGAGGGGGGAAGGATGTGTGTGCTGCTGAGTATTGCCGTGTAGGGGAAGCTGGAGTGTGGGTAGTGCTTCTCAGGGGCTTTAGGGGAAGGGAGCAGGGCGTTTGTGAGCTTCGGCATTGCCGTCCCTTCACATACGTTCTCGTGGAGGCTGCTTGTTTCTGTTCTTTCTAAGTGTGCGGGCCGATCTCTTTTAGGACGACTCACCGGAAAGGAAGGGAGAGGAGGCTCCTGGTGGTGCCCAAGTGGCGGCTGCTGCAGGAGCCCCTGCTGGTGTGAGAGGTGAGTTTCTAGACATGGAGGGGCTTTGTTTCTCTGCTCTTTGGGCTGGGTGAATGAACTGAAATGGCGATCTGCCTGTGAGAGGGTAGAGCAGGCAGGTAGGCGCTGGGCAGGCAATGGCGGGGAGGGGGGGAGGGAACGTAGCTGGAGGGAGATGTTTTGTGGTAGTGCTAGGGAAGGAGGGTTGTTTCTTGGTGACTTCCTGCGGGTGGGAGGGTGTTTGGCTAGTGCTTTGCGGGTCGCTCCTGTAGCGTGCCGAGGGATTGTGAAGGGCCAACTCTGGAGCTGTAGTTTGGAGGGGAGATGCCGTCAGAGCTGCGTAGTCGGCGACTGTGGCATGGCAGAGCCTTGTTTGGATGCTCGCCGAGCATGTGTTGGGCGTTCTTGGTAGGGGCGTGAGCTGTGCTGCTGGGCTTGGGCCTGTGGTGCTGGCAAGAAGGCGGCAGGAAGTGGCGATGGCGTGGTGGTGCGGCTGGGGGTGCAGGCGCCCTTAAATGACGCTGCTTTGTTTTTCCTGGGGAGTGGAACGGTTTGGTGTGTCCTGGGCGCGGGGCTTGCGTGCTGGAGGAGAGCAGGAGAGGGAAAGAAGGAGCGGTGGTGTGTCATTTGTGGCTTCCTTTGCAGGTGTTGCGTCGTCCGCAGGAGCGGAGCAGGAGGACGAGAGCGACTCTCCCTGGGATTCCGAGGTGCTTGGTGTGAGGGGCGCAGTGGGTTGCCCGAGGGGGGAAGTGCGCGGGAGCTTGCCTTGGACGTGGGCCCTAGCAGGGATGAGGCTCAGTTGCCGCTTGTGGTGGCTGCGCCACAGGTTTGTTCCTGTGACCTGGAGCCGCTTGTGCTCTGTGCAAGCGGTTTGGTGAGGACTGTGCCTAAGTGGGGTGTGCTAATGTCCTGGGAGTGGCAGCAAGTGGCCTTGGAGTTGTATTTCTAGAGTCCTACTGCAAGAGAGAAGGTTCTGGTTCTGTGCGTGCTTGGAAGGGCTGCTGCTGCTTTGCCAGGTTATGCAGTGAAAGGAGCGTGTTTGGGACGGTGCAGCCAAGTACTAAGGACAGCAGCAGAGTGGGTGTAGGCTTGGAGGGAGCGCAGTTGGGGGTTGGAGAGTGGAAGCGAGGGCCCAGGGGGAGGTTTGCCTCAGGTTGTTGGAGAAGCAGGCAGCTGGCGGTGTTTGTTGGTGCAAAGGAGGGGGGAAGGATGTGTGTGCTGCTGAGTATTGCCGTGTAGGGGAAGCTGGAGTGTGGGTAGTGCTTCTCAGGGGCTTTAGGGGAAGGGAGCAGGGCGTTTGTGAGCTTCGGCATTGCCGTCCCTTCACATACGTTCTCGTGGAGGCTGCTTGTTTCTGTTCTTTCTAAGTGTGCGGGCCGATCTCTTTCAGGACGACTCACCGGAAAGGAAGGGAGAGGAGGCTCCTGGTGGTGCCCAAGTGGCGGCTGCTGCAGGAGCCCCTGCTGGTGTGAGAGGTGAGTTTCTAGACATGGAGGGGCTTTGTTTCTCTGCTCTTTGGGCTGGGTGAATGAACTGAAATGGCGATCTGCCTGTGAGAGGGTAGAGCAGGCAGGTAGGCGCTGGGCAGGCAATGGCGGGGAGGGGGGGAGGGAACGTAGCTGGAGGGAGATGTTTTGTGGTAGTGCTAGGGAAGGAGGGTTGTTTCTTGGTGACTTCCTGCGGGTGGGAGGGTGTTTGGCTAGTGCTTTGCGGGTCGCTCCTGTAGCGTGCCGAGGGATTGTGAAGGGCCAACTCTGGAGCTGTAGTTTGGAGGGGAGATGCCGTCAGAGCTGCGTAGTCGGCGACTGTGGCATGGCAGAGCCTTGTTTGGATGCTCGCCGAGCATGTGTTGGGCGTTCTTGGTAGGGGCGTGAGCTGTGCTGCTGGGCTTGGGCCTGTGGTGCTGGCAAGAAGGCGGCAGGAAGTGGCGATGGCGTGGTGGTGCGGCTGGGGGTGCAGGCGCCCTTAAATGACGCTGCTTTGTTTTTCCTGGGGAGTGGAACGGTTTGGTGTATCCTGGGCGCAGGGCTTGCGTGCTGGAGGAGAGCAGGAGAGGGAAAGAAGGAGCGGTGGTGTGTCATTTGTGGCTTCCTTTGCAGGTGTTGCGTCGTCCGCAGGAGCGGAGCAGGAGGACGAGAGCGACTCTCCCTGGGATTCCGAGGTGCTTGGTGTGAGGGGCGCAGTGGGTTGCCCGTGGGGGGAAGTGCGCGGGAGCTTGCCTTGGACGTGGGCCCTAGCAGGGATGAGGCTCAGTTGCCGCTTGTGGTGGCTGCGCCACAGGTTTGTTCCTGTGACCTGGAGCCGCTTGTGCTCTGTGCAAGCGGTTTGGTGAGGACTGTGCCTAAGTGGGGTGTGCTAATGTCCTGGGAGTGGCAGCAAGTGGCCTTGGAGTTGTATTTCTAGAGTCCTACTGCAAGAGAGAAGGTTCTGGTTCTGTGCGTGCTTGGAAGGGCTGCTGCTGCTTTGCCAGGTTATGCAGTGAAAGGAGCGTGTTTGGGACGGTGCAGCCAAGTACTAAGGACAGCAGCAGAGTGGGTGTAGGCTTGGAGGGAGCGCAGTTGGGGGTTGGAGAGTGGAAGCGAGGGCCCAGGGGGAGGTTTGCCTCAGGTTGTTGGAGAAGCAGGCAGCTGGCGGTGTTTGTTGGTGCAAAGGAGGGGGGAAGGATGTGTGTGCTGCTGAGTATTGCCGTGTAGGGGAAGCTGGAGTGTGGGTAGTGCTTCTCAGGGGCTTTAGGGGAAGGGAGCAGGGCGTTTGTGAGCTTCGGCATTGCCGTCCCTTCACATACGTTCTCGTGGAGGCTGCTTGTTTCTGTTCTTTCTAAGTGTGCGGGCCGATCTCTTTTAGGACGACTCACCGGAAAGGAAGGGAGAGGAGGCTCCTGGTGGTGCCCAAGTGGCGGCTGCTGCAGGAGCCCCTGCTGGTGTGAGAGGTGAGTTTCTAGACATGGAGGGGCTTTGTTTCTCTGCTCTTTGGGCTGGGTGAATGAACTGAAATGGCGATCTGCCTGTGAGAGGGTAGAGCAGGCAGGTAGGCGCTGGGCAGGCAATGGCGGGGAGGGGGGGAGGGAACGTAGCTGGAGGGAGATGTTTTGTGGTAGTGCTAGGGAAGGAGGGTTGTTTCTTGGTGACTTCCTGCGGGTGGGAGGGTGTTTGGCTAGTGCTTTGCGGGTCGCTCCTGTAGCGTGCCGAGGGATTGTGAAGGGCCAACTCTGGAGCTGTAGTTTGGAGGGGAGATGCCGTCAGAGCTGCGTAGTCGGCGACTGTGGCATGGCAGAGCCTTGTTTGGATGCTCGCCGAGCATGTGTTGGGCGTTCTTGGTAGGGGCGTGAGCTGTGCTGCTGGGCTTGGGCCTGTGGTGCTGGCAAGAAGGCGGCAGGAAGTGGCGATGGCGTGGTGGTGCGGCTGGGGGTGCAGGCGCCCTTAAATGACGCTGCTTTGTTTTTCCTGGGGAGTGGAACGGTTTGGTGTGTCCTGGGCGCGGGGCTTGCGTGCTGGAGGAGAGCAGGAGAGGGAAAGAAGGAGCGGTGGTGTGTCATTTGTGGCTTCCTTTGCAGGTGTTGCGTCGTCCGCAGGAGCGGAGCAGGAGGACGAGAGCGACTCTCCCTGGGATTCCGAGGTGCTTGGTGTGAGGGGCGCAGTGGGTTGCCCGAGGGGGGAAGTGCGCGGGAGCTTGCCTTGGACGTGGGCCCTAGCAGGGATGAGGCTCAGTTGCCGCTTGTGGTGGCTGCGCCACAGGTTTGTTCCTGTGACCTGGAGCCGCTTGTGCTCTGTGCAAGCGGTTTGGTGAGGACTGTGCCTAAGTGGGGTGTGCTAATGTCCTGGGAGTGGCAGCAAGTGGCCTTGGAGTTGTATTTCTAGAGTCCTACTGCAAGAGAGAAGGTTCTGGTTCTGTGCGTGCTTGGAAGGGCTGCTGCTGCTTTGCCAGGTTATGCAGTGAAAGGAGCGTGTTTGGGACGGTGCAGCCAAGTACTAAGGACAGCAGCAGAGTGGGTGTAGGCTTGGAGGGAGCGCAGTTGGGGGTTGGAGAGTGGAAGCGAGGGCCCAGGGGGAGGTTTGCCTCAGGTTGTTGGAGAAGCAGGCAGCTGGCGGTGTTTGTTGGTGCAAAGGAGGGGGGAAGGATGTGTGTGCTGCTGAGTATTGCCGTGTAGGGGAAGCTGGAGTGTGGGTAGTGCTTCTCAGGGGCTTTAGGGGAAGGGAGCAGGGCGTTTGTGAGCTTCGGCATTGCCGTCCCTTCACATACGTTCTCGTGGAGGCTGCTTGTTTCTGTTCTTTCTAAGTGTGCGGGCCGATCTCTTTCAGGACGACTCACCGGAAAGGAAGGGAGAGGAGGCTCCTGGTGGTGCCCAAGTGGCGGCTGCTGCAGGAGCCCCTGCTGGTGTGAGAGGTGAGTTTCTAGACATGGAGGGGCTTTGTTTCTCTGCTCTTTGGGCTGGGTGAATGAACTGAAATGGCGATCTGCCTGTGAGAGGGTAGAGCAGGCAGGTAGGCGCTGGGCAGGCAATGGCGGGGAAGGGGGGAGGGAACGTAGCTGGAGGGAGATGTTTTGTGGTAGTGCTAGGGAAGGAGGGTTGTTTCTTGGTGACTTCCTGCGGGTGGGAGGGTGTTTGGCTAGTGCTTTGCGGGTCGCTCCTGTAGCGTGCCGAGGGATTGTGAAGGGCCAACTCTGGAGCTGTAGTTTGGAGGGGAGATGCCGTCAGAGCTGCGTAGTCGGCGACTGTGGCATGGCAGAGCCTTGTTTGGATGCTCGCCGAGCATGTGTTGGGCGTTCTTGGTAGGGGCGTGAGCTGTGCTGCTGGGCTTGGGCCTGTGGTGCTGGCAAGAAGGCGGCAGGAAGTGGCGATGGCGTGGTGGTGCGGCTGGGGGTGCAGGCGCCCTTAAATGACGCTGCTTTGTTTTTCCTGGGGAGTGGAACGGTTTGGTGTGTCCTGGGCGCAGGGCTTGCGTGCTGGAGGAGAGCAGGAGAGGGAAAGAAGGAGCGGTGGTGTGTCATTTGTGGCTTCCTTTGCAGGTGTTGCGTCGTCCGCAGGAGCGGAGCAGGAGGACGAGAGCGACTCTCCCTGGGATTCCGAGGTGCTTGGTGTGAGGGGCGCAGTGGGTTGCCCGAGGGGGGAAGTGCGCGGGAGCTTGCCTTGGACGTGGGCCCTAGCAGGGATGAGGCTCAGTTGCCGCTTGTGGTGGCTGCGCCACAGGTTTGTTCCTGTGACCTGGAGCCGCTTGTGCTCTGTGCAAGCGGTTTGGTGAGGACTGTGCCTAAGTGGGGTGTGCTAATGTCCTGGGAGTGGCAGCAAGTGGCCTTGGAGTTGTATTTCTAGAGTCCTACTGCAAGAGAGAAGGTTCTGGTTCTGTGCGTGCTTGGAAGGGTTGCTGCTGCTTTGCCAGGTTATGCAGTGAAAGGAGCGTGTTTGGGACGGTGCAGCCAAGTACTAAGGACAGCAGCAGAGTGGGTGTAGGCTTGGAGGGAGCGCAGTTGGGGGTTGGAGAGTGGAAGCGAGGGCCCAGGGGGAGGTTTGCCTCAGGTTGTTGGAGAAGCAGGCAGCTGGCGGTGTTTGTTGGTGCAAAGGAGGGGGGAAGGATGTGTGTGCTGCTGAGTATTGCCGTGTAGGGGAAGCTGGAGTGTGGGTAGTGCTTCTCAGGGGCTTTAGGGGAAGGGAGCAGGGCGTTTGTGAGCTTCGGCATTGCCGTCCCTTCACATACGTTCTCATGGAGGCTGCTTGTTTCTGTTCTTTCTAAGTGTGCGGGCCGATCTCTTTCAGGACGACTCACCGGAAAGGAAGGGAGAGGAGGCTCCTGGTGGTGCCCAAGTGGCGGCTGCTGCAGGAGCCCCTGCTGGTGTGAGAGGTGAGTTTCTAGACATGGAGGGGCTTTGTTTCTCTGCTCTTTGGGCTGGGTGAATGAACTGAAATGGCGATCTGCCTGTGAGAGGGTAGAGCAGGCAGGTAGGCGCTGGGCAGGCAATGGCGGGGAGGGGGGGAGGGAACGTAGCTGGAGGGAGATGTTTTGTGGTAGTGCTAGGGAAGGAGGGTTGTTTCTTGGTGACTTCCTGCGGGTGGGAGGGTGTTTGGCTAGTGCTTTGCGGGTCGCTCCTGTAGCGTGCCGAGGGATTGTGAAGGGCCAACTCTGGAGCTGTAGTTTGGAGGGGAGATGCCGTCAGAGCTGCGTAGTCGGCGACTGTGGCATGGCAGAGCCTTGTTTGGATGCTCGCCGAGCATGTGTTGGGTGTTCTTGGTAGGGGCGTGAGCTGTGCTGCTGGGCTTGGGCCTGTGGTGCTGGCAAGAAGGCGGCAGGAAGTGGCGATGGCGTGGTGGTGCGGCTGGGGGTGCAGGCGCCCTTAAATGACGCTGCTTTGTTTTTCCTCGGGAGTGGAACGGTTTGGTGTATCCTGGGCGCAGGGCTTGCGTGCTGGAGGAGAGCAGGAGAGGGAAAGAAGGAGCGGTGGTGTGTCATTTGTGGCTTCCTTTGCAGGTGTTGCGTCGTCCGCAGGAGCGGAGCAGGAGGACGAGAGCGACTCTCCCTGGGATTCCGAGGTGCTTGGTGTGAGGGGCGCAGTGGGTTGCCCGAGGGGGGAAGTGCGCGGGAGCTTGCCTTGGACGTGGGCCCTAGCAGGGATGAGGCTCAGTTGCCGCTTGTGGTGGCTGCGCCACAGGTTTGTTCCTGTGACCTGGAGCCGCTTGTGCTCTGTGCAAGCGGTTTGGTGAGGACTGTGCCTAAGTGGGGTGTGCTAATGTCCTGGGAGTGGCAGCAAGTGGCCTTTGAGTTGTATTTCTAGAGTCCTACTGCAAGAGAGAAGGTTCTGGTTCTGTGCGTGCTTGGAAGGGTTGCTGCTGCTTTGCCAGGTTATGCAGTGAAAGGAGCGTGTTTGGGACGGTGCAGCCAAGTACTAAGGACAGCAGCAGAGTGGGTGTAGGCTTGGAGGGAGCGCAGTTGGGGGTTCTGAAAGGGCTGTTCTACTTCCAGAGCCTGCGTTCCTTGACGGCCTGCCAAAGTCCCGAAGCAGCAGTGAATCTGCAGGTAATGCTTGAGCGACAATCCGAGTTGTGCTTGGGTAGTCCTGCATTTGAAATGCAGTTTGTGGGTGAAGCGTTTCTGGAGATTGCTTGCACCACTCTCTGCTTGTTTGTGTTCTCGCTCACCTAGGTGTCTGCAAAGGAGGGAGGAGAGCGTGAAGGACGCGAGGCTGCTGCAACACAGACTGATTTTCAGTGTGACGGACAGGTGAGGAGCTGTGTTGAAGAGCTGTGGAGATGTTAGCCTAGAGCGAGGTGTTATTGCCAAAAGAGCGCAGGCGGAAGACCGCAGAGAGTGGCAGATGTGAAATATACTTTAGATGTCTGTTATCTTTGGGCTCCCTCTGAAGAAGGCTGTCGTGAGTGAAAAGAAGGTGGTAGTGCATGTTCGTGCCCTTTTTGTGAGGCTCACGGCACAATCTTTCCTTAGGCGATGGCCGCAGAGCTGCCGGCGGAGGTTGCTGAAGCTCCTGGAAAGCAGTTGCTTCCAGAAGGTTCACTTGAAGTTCCAAAGGTTTCCTGCGGTGAGCTGCAGGGAGACAAGTTGCGGTTGCAAGAGGAACTGGCCAGGGTGAAAGCCAAGGTAGGCAAAGCCTGTAGCGGCCTGCATGACTGTGAGGAGGTGGTTTTCCCCTGTAAACGATGGGGAAAAGCCCTTGTTGAGGCTGTAGGGTAGTAGTGCAGTGGTGTCCCTTCTGTTGCCTTCCCTTCTTCCCGCCGCTGCCCCATGGTGGCAAACAGACCAAGCGCGTCAGGGAGCTGCCCTTTCAAGCGTGAGGGGCCAAGCAGTGTGTTGGGGGTCACACCTACCCACGAGGAGGCTGCTCAAGCAGCTTGTTGTCTCTCCGAACCCGCCTGAGCTTTGAGGTGGACCTGAAGGTGACAGTGGGTGAGCTCCGGGTGCCCTGAGAGTGCTGCGTGTTTTCCTGTTGAGGCTGTTGTACTCTTTCTCTATATTTGGCTGTGTGTGTAGAGCTTTGGTTCCTTCTTTGTAGCTGGTCAAATGCCTGCGAAGGTGACAGTCTGTGTTCTGGGGGGGGGCAGCACTTGAAAGGGTGCGATCCTTCTTCATGGTTTGCGCTCGCACACGCAGCGCTGGTTGCTAGGTGGGGTTTTTGCACTGTATACGGGAAGCAGCATGTCAGGCAGGTGCTGTGACTTGTCCTGTTCCCTGACTGTAGGAGGAACTTGACCTCCTAACCTAGCTGCCCGGAGAAGGCCGTGGGTTGGCCCTAGTGCTGAGCTTTTTCTGTAGAAAACATCTTGGCCATCTTGTGGCTGCATGATGCAAATGTGCCGCAAAGTGCTATAGTTCCTGCAGGGCCCTGGGGATGAACCTGTAGTTAGTAAGCATTAGGATCCCGAAATGCTAATTCACTTCCAAGTTGTTTTTGGAGAGAGCTACGTTCAGAGCTACTGACTTGCTTTCCGTTCACTACGCCCACCGCTGCCACCAACGCAAGTACGGAGTTGAAGGAAGGAGTGTAGGGACCGGCTTTCCACCATTTGTGTAAGAATAAGGTATAGCAGCGTGGGCAGCGTTGGACTAGAAGTCTTTGTGATTGTGGTCGTTATCCTGGAGTTGGGAAGTGCCAGCAGGAGAAGGGAGAGCCTTTGCAGTAATGCTTCCCGTGGGGGAGCGAGCAGCTGGATGCTAGGAGGGTCCCGAGTCACGGGAAGGAGTAGGATTGGTGTTGCAGCTGCGTTTGGGCAGCTGGTAGGAAATTGAGATGGGGATGGGAGAGGCCGGTATGAAAGCGGAAGGAGCAACGTGGTTTTGGAGAGTCGAAGCAGTGGAGTCGTCTGTCTGAAAGCGAAGCTGACTAGCGTGGGTCCTGACTAGCGTGGTTTTACAGTTGCAGGCGTTGGAAGAGCAGCATGTTCAGGCTGAGCGTTGTGTTCAGGATTTGAAGACGGCCCTGGCAGAGAAACAGAGGGAAGCGACAGCTTCTTCCCGGCAACTGCAAGACCTTCTGGAAGCCTCTTTGGGAGGCGTTAGCCTAAAAGACCTGGAGGAACGAGTGGGACGGTAAGGAAGTGGCACAGTGAAGCAAGGCTTTGCTTTGTGGGCTGGTGTAATAGCAGCAGGATGGCCTTGTTGCATCTCAGCAAGTCAGTACACGATTTTGGGAGAGGCTTTTGCTTTGGACTGTGTGATTTGGCGCTGTTGTGCCAGTGTTGGTGCTCCTGTGGATTTCCATGACGAGGCCTGTGTTTCTTTTCAAGACTTGAACTGGAAAACGCCCGGCTGGAAGACACAGGGCAGCAGCAGGCAGCTAGACTCGAAGCTCTTCAGAAAGAGCTGCACGCCTCTGCCTCTGTAAGCTAGTCATAGCCTTCCTGTTTCATGAGCTACTGTGCGCAGTTGTGTGTGTATGTATGCGGGGGCGTTTTCGGAAGAGATTTTCCTGGGGAGCCTCGGGGAAATCATTCCCTGCAGGCTGCAGGCGATCGGCTGCTGTTGGTCCGCTCGCAGGCTTTCTGGTTTTGTGCGCTACTCTGCTGAGTCTTACTTAACAGTGTTTGAGGTAAGGGCACTTACGGCACTTGTGCGCCGGTGTGAATGGTTGCTGCTTTGTACCGGTTGTGGTGCTTAAGCCGTGTGGCAGCAGCACTTCAGCTGTTGCCGCCTTAAAGGCGTTCTGCAAGTGAACTTGTGGAACGTCCTTGGTGCCAAGCACGTCGTTGCCAAGTCTTAAGCGGCCTCCTCAGGCTGTGCCAGGAATTCCATTCGCCGCTGGTCGCTGAAGATCCCCCTGGAGCTTTAAATTAAGCTGTGCTCTGCCCGGATGGGGATACCTAAGTACCGTCGGCTATTAGCGGAGGGCCTGAGGAAGGTGTTCTCCAGTGTGCGTGGCACCTTTGCCCCCGTGAGCCCCTCGCTAGTAGCGCGTGGTCTTTGCTTTAGTGGGGGTCGGGGGGAGGGTGGTGTGGGGGGAGAGAGGGGTGGCAGGCACCAGTTTCTGTCCCTCGGTCTTAGCCTGGGTGGTGGAAATATTGAAGTGCTGCAGTTTGCGTGGGATTCTGTCCCCTGGAGTTGTGGGGCCGGCCCTCGGCTAGCAGAGAGAGATGTCCTGCCGCACCTTTGTGAGGAAGGCTGTGCGCACCTAGTGCTTCTAGGTGCCGTGAGTGAGTCGTGTGTGCCATTTCTTCTTCCTGTCCGGAAAGCGTGAGAGCGGAAGAAAGCCAGGGAAGGAGCTGGCAGAGTGGAAACAACCCGCAGAAGCCCGCCTGGAGGAAGAAATGAAGAAAAACGTTGCACTGCAGAAAGAATGCAACAGGTACAGCCGTTGAGTACTTGTAAGAGCTGTCGAATGAGCGGGGAGTCAGGCGTTATGTACCTTGCCCCTGAGACTCCGAGTACGTATCTGTTGGTGAGCGAGCTCAAGGCTTGCGTTAGGTCTTGCAAGTGGCTTCTGTAGGGGAGCGTGCGGTTTTAGGTAGGTGGAAGTGCAGGCAGGAGGGCAGTTGTCCTGGGAAGAGAGGGAGGGCGGGAGGGCAGGAAGAAGTCGCTTGTGTCTTGTGCCTGTTGTCAGGCAGAGGGAGAAGCTTCAAGGGAGCAGATGAAATGTTGACTGGGCAAGTGATGTGTGGGAGGGGAATGATGTGGGTGGGTGGGTTGGTGTGGTGTTTTGGCTTGGTGTCTTGTTCTGGAAGTCCTGGCCTGTCCGCCATGGTACAAATGAAGTAAGCCCCGCACCGTATGCGTGGTGCTTAGGGAAGTGCATGCGTAAAGGCGGACTGTGCTTGGGCTTCCTACTTTACTTGCTAATGTGCTGTGCAGGTCGAAGAGGCTTCTGGAGAAAGCTATGAAGAAAGTGAGGGCGTATGAGAGGCGGGCGCAAGAGTCCCAGATGAATTTCCCGGGCGAAAGGGAGGACCCGTGTTCGGGAAGGGGCAGAGAAGTTGCTAAATTACGAACAAAGGTGAGCTTTGGCTGGCTTGTTGTGGTGCTTGTTGTGGAAAGCTGTAAGATTCTTTTCCTGGCTGTTGGGTTGTGGTGTTAATTATGTGGTGGCCGTGTTTGAAAAGAACGGCTGTCTCTTATGGTCCCTGAAAAAGCCTGTGTAATCCTTTGGGAAGTGAAGAGGCGTTGCGATAGCGGGGCACTTGTGAGCCTGGGCCTTTCTGGGCGAGAGCCCAGCTTGAAAGCTTGAGGCCCTGGCAGCATCTTTGAGGTCTGACAGATGAATTTGTGCTCTGGAAGACCGGTAAGTAGGACCATTATAAGCCTAACCACAGTATGAAAGGCAAGGACATCGGAAGCATAGGTGTGAGAGGTGTGGAAAAGGTGCGTTTCTGCGGAGAGAAGACGACGACGACGGCGGCAGAGTTTTAGTTGACCTTTGGGGCCTACTGAAACCCTGGCACTTCTTTGTTGATTGTCTTCTAAACTCAAACCTGTGTGTGTGTGTGTGTGTGTGTGTGTGCGCGTGTGTGTGCGTGTATGTAGAAAGAGATAATCATTTCTGTTTCCTCTTTCCTGAAGCTTCAGGTATACCACTGTAAACAAGTGAATACCTTGTGATTATTGTATATTGTTGTCAATATGATTACAGTTGTTATCGTTCCCGTTCATTAGTTCATTACACTCGGTTACTTACCTGTTACAATAGTAAACTCATTCCTAAGGAGTAGGGACACCTACACTACCAGCCGACCCTGTTTAGTGTCGGGAGCCCGCCGAATTACCTTACCAGGGCAAAATGCCTCTCAACTGGTTCGGTCGTTCTGCGGAGGCCTCCCGGCACAAAGGGACACGCTCGGTGGATTGTCACAGAACTGCGTACGCTTAGACCTCTGGGTCTGCTTAGGTGAGTGAGTCCTTTCCCTGTGTGCAGGTCCGTGAGCTGTGCTGCTCCCTGGAGGCAGAGCGGAGGAAGTCGAGGCAGCTAGAGAAAGCAAACGAAGGTGCGCGAGAAGAGTTGGCTTGGCTGCATGGGAGCCGTGACAAACTGCGGAAGAGCAAGCGGCAGCTGGAAGAAGAGGTGGTTGCGCTGAGGTGTCGCTTAGAGGCCAAGATGAGGGATCAGAGGCACAGAGAAGAGGATAAAAGGGAGATTGAGCAAAAGGCTGGGCAAGAGCTAAGGCAAAAACTACAGGAAGTCAATCTCTTTCTGCAGGTGAGCTCCCTTACCGCTAGTACGCGCAGTCCGTTTGTGGCTTGTCATTCATTCTTTACTGTTGTCATTTCTCGGTATGTTATGCTTGTGCCGGTCAGTGCTGTGGGGTCATGGGCTCGTTATAGCTTCAGGAGGTTGCTGAAGGGTGCGAGCTTGTTGGATGCTTGTCCTCAGGCATTCTGAGATGTGGTGAATAATCTTCTTTACGCACCTCGGTCACTGGCGAATCTGTAACAGCGCCAAGAAAGACGAGAATTGCAAGTGGACTAGTGTCTTAGAGAGACAGAGGTGGCTTAGTACTAGCTCTGATTCAAAACAAAACAAAGCAAAGCAAAAAGTTGCGCTGAGAGAGCCGGTTTCTTTCTGAACGAAAAGGATGATGTAATGGGGTGCTTTTGGGTTTTGCCCTTGATTGTAGAGGGCAGTGAGGAGGCCCAGTTGGCTCCCTGGGTGAGGTTGTGCTCTTCAAAGTGGGTGTGTGAAAGGGCCTGGGGGGAATGATCTCTTTTTCTTTCCTGGGGGTTGAAACTGCATTATCTGCTTCAGACACAGGCAGCCGCCCAGGACCGAGCGGAACAACTAAGAGCCGCTTCTGCAGCTTCCGCGGTAGGCCGACTGCAGCAGAGAGTTAGGCATTTAGAATATGAATTGGCTCTCACAAAACGCCTGCAGTGAGAGAGCGCTAACGAGAGGCTTGCGGAAGCTGCTGCTGCTGCGCAATGCTATGAGCCCTGCAGAAGCCACTCTCTGGCAACGAACCCGGTGGGCAGCGCTTCCTCTGTGACGGAGAGAGTGGAAGCTCATATGGCTGAGGTAAGGCATTGGGAATACCTGTTATTCTCAAGCTGAAAATGAGCATCCGTTCCTAGCTCCACCGCACCCAATCTAGGAGTCTAGACACGCCTGCTGACCCTCAGAGCGCTGCAACCTCGGCAAAAGCTCTGGTCCGGGCGCGCCCCAGAATTAGCAGTCCGTGTGACGGCATGTTCCTCACAGCGTGGTGAGCAGCGTGCCCTGAGGTTTGGGAAGCGCATGCCGAGAGTGGGGCAAGGGAGCACGTGATTCTTCACAAAATGCCGTGATCCGTTCCCGCCTTTGCACAGAGTGGGGGTGTGGAGAAGCTCTCGAGTTGGGGATTGCTTTGTGAGACGGTTAATGCCATAGAGTAATGGGAACGCTGGGCCTTGGTGGACAAAGACTTTCTCTGTAGTGGGGGTGATGTTTCCAGTGTTTATTCCCATGTTGCAGTTGGCTTGAGAAGCTAATGCTACAAGAATGTAGCTACTGAGGCCTTAAGGGTATCTTGTCTGTACTTGCAGGTGCGGCGGGAATGGTCAAAAATATCGCTGAAGAACTTGAGCAAGGTAATCTGTCAGGATCTGTTAGCGGTGTTACCAAGGAAGAGGACGGTTCCTCCATTTTGAACACAACTACTGGAAAGCTGCCAAGCTCCTGTGCTAAGCACAGTTGTTTTCTACTAGCTTTCCAACCTAGAGCTCTGCGAGGCAACTTGCTGCTTATGCAAATAATAGTCGTACAGAGTCGTATGCAGTTGCCTTTAGATCACAGAGAGGAAAAGCGGCCTATGCGCACGTTCAGCCCCTGCCCCCGAGCCCTGAGCAATTCCACCTCTTCAGGATAATTGTTTCTCCAGAGTTGTGGCTTGGCGGTGACTGGGCCTGTTGCAAAGCAGGTAGCCCCTGAGAGCAATTCCTTCTGTCCCAGTAGCCTTTACTCTCCTAGCGAGTGGCCAGCCGTTGCGCTAGAGCTCTTTCCGTTTGCTAGGACGGACACAAATCCGTGGCATTGAATCCGTTTGCATTGTGACTGGAGTTGCCTGTCTCCTGGGAGTAATAAGGTTTGTTTGCTTTGGGGACCTTTTCCTACTGCAACACTAACATAGGGCATTTTCTCCCCTCCCGCTCTCGCCCTGCCCCTTCCCCAGCAATGGCTGAGCTGAACGTTGGATCGGCTGGAGCTTCTCCCTGGGCATCTACTGAAGGATCTTCAGAAAACGTAGACCAGGAGCCGCTTTCCAGGGCAACGCAAGAGTGCCGCGATGTTTTGACAGCCCCGTTCCAGAGAGCTAAGAGTGGTTATCCTGAGACTACTACCTCCTGACAGAGGGACTCGCGTTACCAGGCTGTGAGGAAAAGCAACCCTTGCCACTGTTTTTGTACGAGTGCAACAGTGCGGTGTAGCCAATAATAATAACGTGCGGTCTTTAACTGCAAGTATTGTGTTCCAACTTGGTATTTAATAAATGTTGTAATCTAGTAGGTCTCTCCGTTTTATTCTGTTCCCCTTCCTGACTTTGCCTGCCCTGCGCATATGACTGTCCCCTCTGCTCGTGTCTCTTATGGAGTAGTACGTGTTGCATTGCTGCCAAATGGTGGATGCTGGTGGAAGTCTGGCCTGCTGCGGCATTTGCGGGCAAGGGCTGCGTTTTGTCCCTGCGTTTTGCGAGTTGTTCAGCGCTAGCCAGCACAGATGATGGAAGTCATGTTTTTGAAGGCCTAGCCAGGCTTTCTTCCTGGGCAGGCGCTTAGCCCTTCTGCCTCGCGCTGGTCTGACCAAAAGTCACTTATGCAGACAGCTCCAGGCCTGAGGGCAGAGAGGCCGTTTGTCCAAGGGAGAGCTCAGCTCTGCTCTGCTCTGCTCCCTTCAGCTGGCTTCCCAGCTGCTCCTTCAGCCTGTCCTGGCAGCCAGGCCAAGGGCCAGCATGCAGACTGTGTGTTTTTCCTCAGCGGGGGCTGGAAGCACGAGTGTGTGAAGACAGGGGCCTCGATCGTCCCCAGGTGCAGCCCTTGGCGGTTCCCCTTGTTGAACTTGACAAGGTGCCCGGTTGCCTCACGTCTCGCTCGTAGCGGGGCACTGGCCTCTTGCTGCCTTTGAGAACGATGCTTCCTGTGGTCTGGGCAGAAGGGAGGGCGAGAGCTTCTGGTAGCCAGGAAAGGTCGCAAAGCCCGCCGGTCTGGAAGGCTGTTGGATCCGCTTGCAGTCTGCAAAGGGGAAAGGGGTTATGGAAGTTCTCTGCCCTGCAGCGTGACTGGCAAAGCGGAACCGCTGTCCAGTGCTGGGCACTTGCTCTTCTCTCTGCAAAGCAAAAGCAGGTGCGGAACGCCTCTGAAGTGCCTTCGCTTTGGGTTGTCCTGTTGCCAAACTCTGAGAGGAACTGTTTTCCAGTGGTTCCCTGCCTGCTTCTGTCCTGCTGGGTGTCAGGGAGAGGTGAAAGTTCTTGGCCGCCGGAGCAGCAGCACTGAAATTCAGCGCTGGCATCTGGCATGACAGGAGCTGGTAGCGCTTACCAGGCGGGTAGAGCAAAGTCCCGTCTGTTCTGGCCCCTGCACTAGAGGAGAGGGATGGAGCTACTGGAGCGAGTCCAGCGAAGGGCTACTAAGATGATTAAGGGACTGGAGTAGCTCTCATACGAGGAAAGGCTGAGAGAGCTGGGATTGTTCAGCCTGCAGAAGAGAAGACCGCGGATCAGGGTGTAGGCAGGATGCGAAGGGAGGGTGTAAAGAAGTCGGAGGCAGACTCTTCTCAGCGGTGCCTAGCGGTAGGACGAGGGGCAAGGGGCACAAACTGAAACACAGGCCGTCCTGTCTGAACAGGAGGAAAAAGTTCTTTGCTGTGAGGAGTGACTGAGCCCTGGAAGAGGTTGCCCAGAGAGCTTGGGGAGTCTCCGTCCTCGGAGATGTTCCCAAGCCGTCTGGCTAGGATCCTGGGCCGACTACTTGAGGTGATCCTGCTTGAGTAGGGGGGGCTGGACGAGACGATCTCCAGAGGTGCCTTCCAACCTCAAACGTCCGGTGATTCTGTGACAAGCAGGAGAAGCGGGCGACCGGGCATCTAGTCAAGTTCGACAAGGGGAACTGTCAAGGGCTGCACCTGGGGACAAATAGCCCCTGTGCCCTGGGGCAGGCTGGGGGCTACTGCCAGGAAAGCAGCTGGGCAGAGGAAGGCCTGGGGGTGCAGGTGGGCAGCAAGGAGTCAGCAATGGTTAGAGAAAGAAATCGTAACCACATTTTAATCGTTTTGATAATAACTTTCTGCCAAAGGGAGCAATCGCCCTCCAGCCTCTCGCTGTGGTCTCTGCTAACAGCTGGAGCGATCCGCTTTCGGTGAGAGTCGCTCACCTCGGTGAGAGTCGCGACTCGCGGCCAATTTGGCTCCCTCCGGCACTTGGGCTTCCTACGGCGCAGGCGCAGAGCTGGGAGCCCAGAAGGACCGGCACGCTCGCGGCCTGGCCGGGCAGCAGCCAGAGCAGCCAGCTGCGGGGCTCAACCTAAGCAGTCGCCGTCTCTTCAGGCGCAACGAGCTACTTCAGCCCTGCGAGCTCGGCCAAGCGCTCGCGACGCCCGCGCCCTTAGGGAAACAGTGGGAGCGCAGGTTTGCGAGGAGCACAGTGTCCCGCACCTGGAGCAGCAGCAGCATGAATTCTTCAGGGAAATGACGGCACAGCAGAGTAAGAGCTGGAGCTGGGGGCCGCCGGGGAGGGACCCCCAACAAAGACGTCCTTCGGCCGGCCGCAGCCACCCGCAGCCACCCGCCGCCGCCGCCGCCCCCCGGCCCGGCCCGGCAGCGCCGCGAAGGAGGCGGCAGCGCCCCCCCCCGCCCCGCCCCGGGCCCGCCCCGGCCGCAGCCCCGCCCCCTCGCTGCACAGCCCCGCCCCTCGGCGCGTCACCCCGCTGCCCTGTGACGCCCCCCCCCGCGCCCTCGCCGCGGCTGTTGCGCATGCGCGGCGCGCCCGCCACCGCCTCCGGAGCCGGTGGTCCTCGGTGCTGTTGCGGCCGTGTGCCTCGCTGCCAGCGTCGCTGCGTCGCTGTCCTCGGCCGGCGCCTCTGCCCCCGGCCCGGGGGCTCCGAGCTCGCCGGGACTCAGCCCCGCAGCAGCTGGCCCGGGCCGCGGCCCCTGCTCGGGGCTGTCCGCCGCCCGCGTGCCCGCCGCAGCATGAAGAGGCTCTTGGGGCTCTTCGGCCAGGGCCAGGGGCAGCCGCCTTCGCCGTCGCGGTCGCGGTCGCGGTCGCGGTCGCGGTGGGCGTGCGGCGGCAGCGCGCCCCTGCGCTGCGTCGGCGCTGCCTACGAGCTCCGGGAGAAGGAGCTGGGCAAGCTGCACCGCGCGGCCGCCAGCGGCGACCTGGCGCGGGTGCGGCGGCGGCGGTGGCTGCCGAGAGTCGGCCTCGACGGGCGGGACAAGGCGAAGCGGTGAGGGGCGGCGGGGGGGCCGGGGCGGCGCGGGGGGTGGGGGGGGCGGCGGCGAGGGCCGGGCTGCTGCGTCGGTGCCGGCGGGGGCGGCGGCTGGTGGGTTGGAGCTGGCGTGCAGCTGGCAGGAGCGCCTTTGTGCCGGGAAGGCAGGGCCGTTTGCTTGGGCTGGCGAGGGAGTGCGGGAGGGCAGTCGGCCTTGCGCGCGCGGGGTGGGCTCGGGGCTCGGAGGCCGGTTGCGTGTGTGGCCAGGCCGGAGCGGGACTTTGTTGCTGGGAGCGTGACAGGGTCGAGGGGGAAGGTTTCTGCTGTCGGGTTTGGTAGGTGTTGTGGAGGGCCCTTGGGAGCGAGCGCGTGCTGGTGCTTGCTGCAGCAGTAAGGCCGGGAAGAGGCCAGAGGGCGCGACTTCCCGGCAAGGCCAGCAGCGAGGGGATGTTCTGGTGTTATAAAAGGCACGTGCTGGGCCTGCGGCCCGCTGCTGTGGCGTGAGTGGTCCTGGCAGCAGGTGGAGGTTGCCTTGCCGTAGGCTGGAGGTGCGCAAGCCTTGCTCTTGCTTGCTGGGCTGCGTGCGTAGTGGTGTTGGAGGCAGGGAGGAGGTGCCGGGGCGGAGGGCAGCAGTTGCAGAGCGGAAGCCGGAGGCTGGCTGGGAGAAATGGGGGGCCTGGGCGCAGGGATGCACGCGCAGGGAAGGGAGCGCGGAGCTGAGGCAACGTTGTCTTCCTAAGTGGGGGCTGGGGCTGGGGCTGGGGCTGGGGCGGGGAGGGGCTTTTTCCTAGCCCCGGCGTCTCGGGCTTTGGGTGTGCAGCGGTCACCCGCGTGACATGGGCAGGCGCGGTCTCTTCAGCTGTCTGGCCTGCGCTAAGGTAACATGCTCAATTTTTAGGACACCTCTGCATCTGGCTTGCGCTAACGGACATGCGGAGGTTGTCTTGTACTTAGTAGAGAGGAAGTGCAAGCTAAATCCTCGTGACAACTTCAAGAGATCGCCACTGATGAAGGTACGTGGGTGCTGCGGTAGGCAGGGCTTCTAAATTGCGCCCCGAGCGATCGAGCTCTTGGGTGATTCTGGAGGTAGGTCTGGGTGGAGCTTGTGGTGCGCTGGGCGCTGGCTAGGCGTGCGTTGCCTAATGTTTGGGCGCGTTATTGTTGTCCGAGGTCGGCAAGCTGTGGGAATTCTGCCAGAGGGAAGCGTAATTGCTGGCAACGTTTCCTTGTTTCCCGTGTGGTTGGCAGGCAGTGCAGTGCCAGCACGAAGGCTGCGTCGCCATTCTGCTAGCGCATGGCGCCGACGCTAACCTTGCGGATGCTAACGGCAACACTGCCCTTCACCTGGCTGCCCTTGCTCCTAACACCTGCCTAGCAGGGCAGTTACTGGCGCACAACGCCCATCTTGATGCGCAGAATAAGGTAAGCGTGGAATTTGGGTCAGGCCGCTCCTGAGAAGAAAAAGTTGCTTTGCTTCTCTGTGTTTTTCTAACTGGAGAGGGGCGTTATGCTTTCAGATGGGATACACGCCCCTTTCTCTGGCCGTGTCCGCGCATCACGTAGAGATGGTGGAGTTCCTGCTTAGCAAAGGAGCCGACGTGCACGCTCGAGATCAGTCGGAAAGGTGAAGGGTTTGTCAAAACGGGGCGTGGGTCTCCTGAGCATTGGTGAAGTTTGCCTGGTCTGGCCGGGTAGCCGAGGGTGCTTAGCGGGGGAGACGTTTGGCCCAGGGACGTGCTGCGGCCCCTTGCAACCCGAGTTCTCGTGGGCTTCCGTGTGGTTGGCTTTGCTTTCCTCCTGGCTGTAGGAAAGGGGGAGGTGTAATTGTTTTGGGAGCAAATAGGGATGAAAGGAACGCCAGTGAAACGTCGGTGTCTCCTGATAGCTTTTGTCTCGTCTTGTGGCTGCTTTAGGACCCCTCTGATGCTTGCCGCCTCTGCCGGGGACGTGAGCATGATAGAAGTTCTTCTTGGCTATGGTGCTGACCTTTGCCAGAAAGACGTTCTTGGATGGACAGCGGAGGCTTATGCTAGGA